>NC_058091.1:271970000-276770000 GCF_020171115.1 Neogale vison
TGTTTTTAAACTCCTCCTTACAATGTTTAGTACAAGATGTTCTATGCAGGATAAAAGTGAGAAATACTTTTTTTGGAGGGGGGTGAATGAATGAATGAATGAATACAAATAATAAGTGCAAACAATAACCTTCTGTGCCTTTAACTCAGTTATTTGGTAAACTCATCTATCTGGAATACAACAGTAAGGGTCCAGAGTGTGCAAAGAAAATGCACAGGGTCATAGGATAATAATTGTAGTTAACATTTACTTTTTTGAGAGCTTAATAGGGGCCAGGCATTGGTACTTTACATGCTTTATTTAATTTAATCTCCACGTCCCTATTTGGTATCCTATTATTACTCTTACATTCCACAGACAAATACATAGCCAGCCTAAGGTTCTAACTCAGCTCTGCGTGACTAAAGTCTATGCAGGTAACCACTGTTCTTTGAAGCTTGCCCCAGAGTAGGTGCTCTATGCATCAGGAAGCCCAAGAAAGCTTATTTAGACCTTTCTCTCCTCACTCCCTCCATCCTTTTCAAAACTTTTACTTTGCACACAGTTGCAACACCCAAGGATCTCCATTCTCCAAGCCCACAGCAGAGCAAAGGCAGCATATGAGGAAAACCTCAATATAGCCATTTCGTAAGATGCTAGTTTACAACTTGACTATAAGGAAGAGGCCAAAGAAATCTTCCTTCCTTCCTTCCTTCCCTTTCTTTTGTAGGAGATAAAAATGAGGATCCAAGAACAGCAGTAGCCTGGGACTATTCTGATTCTGGCAGATCCTCAGCTACCTGAACCCTGACTTTCAGCCACAGGGGCTGATGTCCAGGGGGAGTATCTGGATCAATGAATCGTCTTGGAAGTCTTGAGAAGGGAGGAGTGGGAACCCTAGAAAGGTGGTCTCCAGGAAGGCCTGGTACTCATTACGATTCAGTATATTCAGACTGGCCACTGTGAAGAAGTTTGAGGATCCTATGCTTGCAGGGAAATCGAAGTTTGGGGAAAAAAGCAGTCAAGGGAGATATTTCAGATGGTTTTAATTGGGCCTCAACTTACGAAAGGCTAAGGACTGAATTCTGGGCCTCAGTTTTGAAGCAACCATCTCTCTTTCACAAAACTTTGAATTCAAGCATCTGAGGAATATGGGATAAAACAGCCCTTGGAGCTTACACCCAGCCTGCAGTGATATGTTATGCCTCTCTTCCCTCAAAGGAAGCTTCAGTTCTCATCGCATTAGGCTGCTGGGCATCCCGTTTCCCTTCAAACGGCGTGTTTCTTCCTGCTTCTGTGTGCTTCCACTTGCTGTTTCCCTTAACTTCTCTCCCAACACTGGTTGCCCTGCAATGCTCCCTGTGTTTTCCTTGAATTTTTCTATCAACACTTGATGTCTGACTGACCTTTCCTTTGAAAATTCCTGGAACCTAGCAGTCAATTCGTTGCCCTGTCTACTACGGTTTCAAGCGTATTAGCCTTAGTCTTTCACTTGATTATAAAGTCTTTGGTGTAAAGAGTCCATGTCTTTGAGTCAACTCCCCAAATGTTTATGGGAGCCAATTAAGTGTCAAGTACCATGCCAGGTACTTAGTAAGGATAAAGAACTGAGCAAGTTAGAAACCTCATCTTTCAAGGAATGTACACTCCGATGTGGGAAGCAGAAAAGCTTCTCAGTGGTTCATGGAAGACTGTATCTGATTTTATTTTATTTTATTTTATTTATTTTTTTTAAAGATTTTATTTATTTGTCAGAGAGAGAGAGAGAGAGAGAGCGAGAGCGAGCACAGGCAGACAGAGTGGCAGGCAGAGTCAGAGGGAGAAGCAGGCTCCCTGCGGAGCACGGAGCCCGATGTGGGACTCGATCCCAGGATGCTGGGATTATGACCTGAGCCGAAGGCAGCTGCTTAACCAACTGAGCCACCCAGGCGTCCCTGTATCTGATTTTAAAATAAAGAATTATGCACACATTGCATGGAGCACTGGGTATGGTATGTAAACAACGAATTTTGGAACACTGAAAAGAAATGAAATAAAATAAAAATGTTTTTAAAACAATTAAAATAAAATAAAATAAAATAAAATAAAGGATTATGGAAGGACCAGAAAAGGGGAGAGTTTAATTCTGACAGTGGGTAGGAGTTTGAAAAGCTTCAGGGGGTGCTCTGGGAAAAGGGAAGAGTGAAATCAGGAAGTAGAGCAAGGAAGCACAGGCCTGGGGAATGTGGTCAGGAGGGAGACTTCCAGGAAATGAGGCTACAACAGCTGACTGAGTCCAAACCCTAATTATCCTGGAAGGATATGCCAAGAAGTCAATACCCACAGGCAAGAGAGACAGGGAAGGTGGTTAAGCAGGGAGCTACAGACCAGCAGCCCACCGAGTCAGTCCTAAGTAAATATATATCAATCAATTCACCAGTATAATGACTCAAATGAGAGGAACAATGTTTCAACAATGTTGAAAGTTTTCACCCTGAATCTAGGGATAATGGAGACAGTAGGCCACTGCAAAGTAAACAGGGCTCACCTGGAATCTTGGGACTGGTTGTCAGTAGACGAGGAATTAGATTTATTCTCAATGCCGAAGGGCAGAATTAGATCTGGGGATGAAGCCATGGGGACACAGAATACTATAAACTTTGGAGCTCCTAGAGCTCTCAGAATTTATTTGCCAAGTGGCAGTCTGGTGGGACATTGTTGACCGGCAACTGCTGGTCAGGAAAAACGTGGAGGGAATTCACATGCTGGATAAAAAATTAGGATTCAGTCAGTGGGCCCCAAAAAGCTGGTGCAAAAAGCCAGGCCAATTTGTGATGAAGCTTCCACTTATTAATGGGAAAATGAGGAAAGATAAGGATTGTAATGCGAGTTTTTAGAAAGCTGAACTTTTCCATTTAAGGACAGTCCTGTATGTGCGATTGATTATGTCCTTCCTTCCCTTTTAGTGTTAACATATTTCTTCTCTTACTATATTACATTGATGAGAGGTGGTCATTTTTTTTTGGTCTTGTTCTAAGATATCAAGATTCCTTGGCAAGATAAATCATTGTCCTGTGTCTCTACCACCATTTTCTTTCTTGGCGCAATATTTGGTCCATGATGTCTCTAGTCTGGGATCCACTGGGCTTCTAGGGAAAGAGACTTCAAGGAGCTCTGCATCTGTACTCAGGAAGGGGGAGGGCAGCATAGAGTGAGGTTTAAAGGCGTTAGGGGGACCATGAAACAAGGAATTTCCATGCACTGGATTAAAAGTCATTGTACAAGTGGCATGGTCATTCTAACTCTTTCTTTCATGGGGCTGGTGGGTTCTGAAGCCCAGGGTGCTCCCTCTTTGAGGAAGATGCAGCTACTTCTCTTCTTCCCTTGTACATTTCTTGGAGCCCTGCAGTAGCCTCTACTGTGCAGGCCCCAGAGGATAAATAAACAACTTCAGTTCCTCAGCCTTCTTTGGCTGGGTGTTTCTGCTCCTTTGCTGAGGCCAGACCAGGGTCATTTTGCTTGGAGCGAGAGCCAGAGCCTCAGCAAGAACCAAAGCTTGTTTGTCCCCACTTCCTGAGATGAAGAGTGGTTGGGTCTAGTTCAGGTCTGGGTGTTTGTGGACCCAGATCCCAGAAAACACTCTCTTAATCACCTCCCTTTTGGACAATGATTTCAAAGACCCCCCTCCCCCATCTTTATAGTTCAGACTGTGACATTGTCACTATGGACTTTCCAAGGTAAATACTATCATTGATGGGGCAGTAAACCCCATGACAGGTAATGACAGGTAAATGATAGGTAATGATAGGTACACACTATCATTAAGGGCCCAGAAGAAGCTGCTGGCCCAGTGACTTGGAGTGGTGGGTCACGTGGGAGAGGTTATTTCCAACCATGCAGATGGAAATAGAGAGTTGGGTTATGTCTCATATAAAATGCAGACCTCCCCGTCTTGTTTGGGAACCCAGGTTAGGCCAAAGTTCCCTTCACCTGTGACCACTGCAGGTGGTTTTTGCTTCTGGAATATATTCAGGAATAGACAGTTCTGGGATCTCATGAGAGGGAAACTTGATCAGCCTCTGATTCAGCTAAAAGAAGATTTATCTTTGGTTTCTGACCCTACAAAATAACATAAAGGAGTCGGTTTAAAAAAAAAAAAAAGAAAAATACATATAGAGCCCTCTCTTCATCGCTCCACTGTGAGGTGGAGGAAAGAACTGGAGTCTGGTCTGAGTCCCTCACTAATCTCTGGTCAAGTTGTATGACAAGTCCTATAACTGTACCTCTGGTGACCAACTCCCAGTTTTCCCAGGGACTTCCCTGGGAAGGGACTTCCCTGGTTTTCCCAAGAAAAGTTCTACATCCTAGGAACCCTCTGAGTCCCAGGCAAACCAGGATAGTTCGTTACCATAATGGTATTTCAGTTTTCCCAATGAAATAGGACTAATGATAAGCCTTGACTCCAACTGTCTGTACTGTGAGGCTCAAATGAGGTAACAGATATCAAAGTGCTTTGGGATTACCTGAGGACAAGTGGCTGGATTAGAAGTGCCACTCACGCCGCCTCTCTTTGTGTTGGCGCATGCTCTACCTTGTACAGTCTGCCACTCTGTAGACCCTCTTCATCTTAGAAGCCTCTAGCATGTGTTGTTCTCTGCAAATCCTCTTGGGTCTTGCAGAATGGATCAAGACTGCCTTCCTGTCCCACTGTACTTGTACACCCTACAGCAGTAAACTCATCATCCCATATGCACTGCTGGCTTCTCCAACCAGACTAAGGGTTCCCTAATGGGGTCCCAGCAGAGTACCCAGCACTGTAACTAACACAGGAACTTCTTGATACATATTTTTTTGAACGAAGGAGTTTTAAGTTTCTGAAATGTATGCCGTATCACAGGGGTAAGTTACTTGAACCCCCAGAAGCTGCATACTGGTTTTACCTGTGTGATCCATATTTCTGGCCCTATAACTTTCTTTAGGGTCCTATGGCTACCGTCACCTGGTACAGTGCAGAGACCCGGATGGGGACCTGAAGTCTGGCCCCTTCAGCTGGGATTTTCCAGATAAAAAGCATTTTAGAGGCATGTTTGATCCTTAGCCCGCCCCACATTGTGAGAAGCGGGTGTCAACAGTTCATTTGCGGCTCACAGTAAGCCACATCTGGTCCCGTAACGCTGAACCACGTGCCAGCAGCACCACAGGGTCTGTGTCACACACTCCAGAGATGCGTGACAAAAGATAACAGAGGGAATGAATGAAGGCCTCCCTACAATTAATGGAGGGGGTGGAAACACCATTCAGGGTAAGAGCCAGCCCACTGTTCTCATCTCAGCCACCTTTGGTTCCATGAAAGGAAGGGAAGCTGGGCCATTTCTAAGGACCGGCCACCAAAAGACAGATGTCAATGAGAACAGAATGCTGGGCAGGCCAGCAGGACCATTATTTCCTTGTGGACTTTAAAACACACAGGGTTGTAATGTTGGAGAGTTGTCTCCTCCAGTGATGGAGAATGGCTCCTGAGGGAGAGAGGAACTTTGTGATCTCCTGGGTCTCCCATCCTGGGCCCGAACTGGTCTCTAGCTCTCTTCCATTTCCAGCCCCTCATCTCCTATTTCAGCAGCTCCACCACCCCCACCCCATCCGTTAGCCTTTTATTTTTTATTTTTTTAATTTAATTTTTTTTCCAGTGTTCCAAGATTCATTGCTTATGTACCACACCCTGCGCTCCATGCAGTATGTGCCCTCCTTAATACCCACCACTAGGCTCACCTAACCCTCCATGCCCCACCCCTCCAAAACCCTCAGTTTATTTCTCAGAGTCCATAGTCTCTCATGCTTTGTCTCCCCCTCCGAGACTTCCTTTCCTTCTTCTAATGTCCTTCATGTTATTCCTTGTGCTCCACAAGTAAGTGAAACTGTATGGTAATTGACTTTCCCTGCTTGACTTATTTACCTCAAAGATACAGATGTAGTGAAAAGATGGGCCATATGTACCTCAGTGTCCATAGCAGCAATGGCCACAATCGCCAGACTGTGGAAAGAGCCAAGATGACCTTTAAAAGATGAATGGATAGGGGCGCCTGGGTGGCTCAGTGGGTTGAGCTGCTGCTTTCGGCTCGGGTCATGATCTCAGGATTCTGGGATCGAGTCCCGCATCGGGCTCTCTGCTCAGCAGGGAGCCTGCTTCCTCCCCTCTCTCTGCCTGCCTCTCTGCCTACTTGTGACCTCTCTCTGTCAAATAAATAAATAAAAACTTTTAAAAAAAAAAGATGAATGGATAAAGAAGGTACGGTCCCTATACACAATGGATTATTACACCTCCATCAGAAAAGATGAATATCCATTAGTCTTTAATAATGGGATTCTACAAGAGATTTCCTTTGAGGCAATGATTCCCTGCTGCAAACAGCAATACAAAGATAGATAAAGAATGCATGAATTACTCTCCCCTTCATTCTTGTACAGTACGCTCGCTGGGTCTTTTACCTGACATATCTTTCTCCTTATCTTGCTTGTAGGTACTCTCCCCACTGATTGAAGGCCCTGTTCAGGAACTGCTGCCTCTTGGGGGCCTTCTTATCACTCCCACCTGAAGGACAAGACATTAACCCCTCCCTGCATGGTTTTCCCACTGTGCCTTGTTCATCCGTCTATCTAATGGTCAATCTATCAATCGTCTATCATCTTCATGGCATTTCCTCTCTTTTTTGTAATACTCTGATTTGTTACTAGGATGTGCCTTCTATACTATACATCCCTCTTAACTGTGACCAACACTCAAAATTTTGAATGGTTGACACGAAAATTGAGATTTCTAGTTTCTTTGGAAAACCAGATCTGGCAACATGCTGACGTGGCAGTATATGAAGTCAGATCTGAGTGGAGACTTTCCCCGCTAGATAGGCATGTAATCTTTTGTTCACTAAATCCCCATAATTTTCTGTGATTACCCAGATACTGTCAGTTTTCCATTTATAGTATAATGTAGTGGATAAGAGCACAGATTCTAAAGCTGGACTGCCTGAGTTCAAATTCTGGCTCTGCCCGTGACTAGCTGTGTGCCCTCAATAATTTAGTCTCTCTGTGCTGCTGATTTATTATCCATAAAATGAGATTCTTAGTAGTACCTGCTTCTTTGGGTTCTAATGAGAATTGTATGAATTAGAGAATGCATTTAAGGACTTAGAGAGTGTTTGCCATTCATAACAAGCGCTGGATATTCACTATAATTATTATTTATCATAGTGTTTACACTGTGATTTTGTTAGTTAGAGAAGTATTGTCTGTACTCATGGCTCTGTTAAAAATAAGGAAATCACATAAGCACTTACCGCCCCCCCCATCCATTTTCCTCATTTTCTTTACCTAACCCTTGGGGGCATTTTTGGTTGCAGCTCCTTTATTAGGTAGCCAATCCTGGGTGTGCCAATATCATAATCATTTTGCTTTCCTTACTTTAGTGCATTGAAAAATACTATACTTATAATATTGGTAGAATTAAATGGTATGATTATGGTCATAAATTTTCATCATTTGTCTTTAGGATGTGCACTAGTAATGGCCAAAGAGACTCATGAGTTAAGAGTTGCTTGGTTTAATTTATGTTATACAGTTATATGGCAGGACTAGTATTTCCTGGTTCTCATGAATCTACACAAGACCAGACATATCAACTGACTTTATAACATGCTCAGAAAGTCACAATACATCTGGGAGTTGGCCAGGTAGGGACTGATCAGTGTGACAAACAATCAATAGGAATTGTCTACGTGCTAAATTTTCTGCTAGGTTCTGTGGGACCACTGACCCTTGCTTCACTGAACTGTACTTTGAAAGATAGCTAGAAAGAAGAAAGCAGTAAGAAAAGACAGCAGGGGGGGGCGGAAAGTGGTATTTGTGGGTCCCAAGGAGACTGACTTGAATAGTGCTATGGAATTTTTTTTTTAATTCCTCCAAAGGAATACATTTAATTCCCATTGGAATAAAGAATATGATTAAGAGGTCATTATGCTCTTTTTCTGCTAGATGTGTGTGCTGAGGAGGCGTAAATAATATGTGCACATATGCCTGCCTGACTTCTTTTTGTTTGGCGACTCCCCTGGCTTACTACCTCCGTCTCCTTAGGAGGAAGTTGGCTCCTCTGTTAGGGATTTGCCTGGTCCTTTGCCCCTTTCCTCCCTGAGGAAGAGGCTGGTTAGATGTGATCACCATGCCATCATCTCAGCACATGGGGTGATTCATAAATGTTACTAAAACAGATGGCCCAGAATTTCTGTGCAGGGGCTCAGCTCAGGGCTACCCTTCTCCTTCCTTTCTGCCTGTCCTCAGAAACCAGGCTCTGCTCGAGAACTTCCTACCTTAGCATATGGATGGAAGCAAGATGGTTATTAGCTGAACTTTGGGGGGGGTGCTGAGTGGAAAAGAGAATAAAACTGTACTTTTGGATATTTCTGTCTCTTGGTAGCCCGAAATTCCATTCATTACAGTGAAAAGAAGCCGAAAGTGTTCTGATCCAGAGAAGTCAATCACCACTTATCTCCAGACTAACAGAGTAGATTATGAGTGTTGAGGGGAAGCAGAAGGGAAAGGGGAAGTGGGGGAGGAAAGGGGATTAATATCCCAGAACACCTTATGCACCCTGAGCTCCCTATAAGTGATTTCATTTATTCCCAAGATGATCCTGCAAGCTTATAACCAGATCCCCGTTTGGAAGTTGGGAACACTAAGCCTCTGAGACATTAAATAATGAGAGTTAACTTTTCTTAGCCATTTGAGAATGTGCCAGGCAGTGTGCTAAACACCTTATATTATCTCATTTAATTATTTAACAGTCACCAATGTGAACGCTAGTGTTACCTCCAGTTGTTGTATTTGGAGAAGCTGAGCATTAGGAAGGTGAAATAATTTGTCTGAGAGACTCCTGTCATTGACACACATCAATTTATCATGTTATAAAGTCAGTTGATATGTCTGGTCTTGTGTGCACATCTGGGATTTGTCCTCAGTCCTGACTTCAGGGTCCTAACACTCAATGGATGGTCATATAGCCATCTGCCACATAGCCAAGATCACACAGGCTGTGAACATGGCAGGCCAGGTCTGAGCGAGAGTCTAATCTACGGAAGAGCACATCTGCATCCCATGCCTGCGAGGCCTGAGTGTCAGGGCTGAAACAGGTACCCAGACTGCCCCCCTCTTGGTCTGCCTTTGTACTAGAGCAGCTGCCTTCTTAGGAAAGAATTGTGGGCAAGTCTGAAGGAAAGTTGCTGATGAGAGGGAGAGAGGGGAAAAAACATGCTATTTTTGACAAGAGGCAACAGCCTCTTACAAGAAAGCAACATACAATTTGTTTAGCAGCGGGAGAAAGCCCTGCTTCAGCAGGCAAATCACAGCCCTAGCTGGGCTGCCATTCTCGCGGCCATAGTCTGTTCATCCCAGGCCATTCATCTCTCCGGATTCCTCCTTGCCACCCTGCTCTGTCCACCTTCCTCCTCTCTCTCTCCTTAATGTGTTGCTCTGCCGTCTTGAGCTGGCCTGATAAGAACAGAGCTGTAACAAGCGTAAGTGTGCATCTGCCTTTGTGATTTTACCACAGTCCTCCGGAGCACCTGTACCATGGATCTCCAGCCAAGGCCGGAGCTTCTGGATGGAGGGCTCTGGCTGTGGAGGCTTCCTTGTGTTTTAAAGATGGCCACCTTAGAGGGTGGCAAAGGCGGTAAGGGGTGCCTCCATCAGCACAGAAGTGGGGATGTGGAAAGAAGAGGGGTTCGGGATTCAGGGTCTGTACTTTGGCTGTATCCTATAAATCATGGCAAGAACCTGGGCGGGGGGTCACCCCTCTGAAGCTTCCTAACTGGTGAAAGGGAAATGATAATACCTAAATCTAAAGGTAGGGGGGAGATGAATCATGAGAGACTATGGAATCCCAGAAACAAAGTGGGGGTTTTAGAGGGGAGGGGCATGGGGGCATGGGGCAGCCCAGTGATGGGTATTAAAGAGGGCACGGATTGCATGGAGCACTGGGTGTTATATGCAAACAACAATGCATCATGGAACACTACATTAAAAGCTAATGATGTACTCTATGGTGATTAACATAACAAAAAAATTAAAAACAAAGAAATAAAATCAATACAATTAAAAAATATGTAAAGGCAGGGGGAAGAAGGGTCATGCCTCGATGTCCCTAGGGCACTGGATGCAGGTGTGTGCCCAGCACCCTGTAGGTGTGTAAAGAATGGGTATCCTCCCTCTTTATGTGTGTGTTACAGTCAGTCTCGAACAGTCAGCTTTTCATTGTTGATAGGGGACAAAAGCACTACAGTTTCAAGAAGCATGAAAATCTTTGGAGGTGATTTTGGTTCAGTCTGTCGTGGGTCAGCAGGAAAACTTAGTTTGCACTGGCTGTGTGTTTTCCATTTCTAGGTATGGGACAATGACATCAACAGGTGGTAGGGCCCTGTCCCTGGGGATACATGTACCCCCTTATGCAAATGGTGCAGAAGGGAGGCCAGGGTTCTTTAGCGAATTCAGGCTGCGACAATGAGCCACTTCTTTGTGGGGCCGCAGCTTTCTGACTCTCACGTTGCTTCGGTGGGACTAAATGCAGTTATACTCATGTGCGTTGGGGGAGAGACCGTCAGTGATCTTTATCCTCTGAATAATCAGTTCTTCCTCACAGTTTCTGTCCTTATATCCATTTTTTTTCCCCTAATGGGTGAGAAGAGGTCCTGAAATCAGGCTGCCTGGGTTGAAAAGTCCAGCTTTCCACTCTCCATGCCAGGTAATCCCGGGCAAGTTCCATAACCTTTCTATGCCTCAGTTTGCTGAACTGTATGATTGAGGTGAACACAGTGCTACCTTCACGGCGTTGTTAGGGTTACATAAGCTAATGCACATCGAATATTTCATAGACGGTCCTGGGATGAGTCAGTGCCCGATAAATGTTAACAGTAGGTCTTATCATCACCACTAAATGCTAAATCAAGCCCTTGTCACACCTCCCCCCACCCCCCTGCCTGGACTTTGGCACCAGGCTGCTGTGCCAGTCTCCTAGGAGGGTTTCTCGGTTCGCTCTATAATCCATCCCAAGTGTCCTGACCTGAGAAGCTTCTGTATTGATGCAGTGCTCCTCTGGCAGACCTCCGGTCTCTATTCAAGCACACACACACACACACACACACACACACACACTTTCTCTTTCTGCCTCTCTCCTTCTCTTTGTCCCTCCCTCCCTCCCTTTTTTATCCCCCATTCCCTCCCTCTCTTCCTTTCTCTCTAGCTCTTCTGAGGATGCAGGCAAATCTAGCCTCTCTGCTCAGAGAGCTTTGTTTCTGATCAGGCCTGACCTGGGTCACAGAGTTCACGAGGTTACCATGACAACAAGCATCCCTGGCTACCCATCAGGAGGCAAGGACCAATTGAAAGGGCCTGTCATTTCCCTGGGACATACTGTATTTATTCTCAGCAGCAGGCCCTGCACAGTACTATACTATGGGAGGAGGGTGGGAGGGAGGGAGAAAAAGAAATATCGGGGTTTTATTTTTTTTAGTGTGTTCTCTGTGGGGGAGGACCACAAATTGTTCTCAGAGAGAGACATTTTATTTCTAATGCAGTCAGTGCTGGGGGGTGAGGCTGGTGTGCATTTCTGATGAACACAGCGTGTTTCACAAAGAAGGAAAAAAACAAGTTATCTGGTTGAAAAGTGACTTTTTGATAGGTCGAATGGGAGGAGAGGAGGGGTGGAGAATCAACATTAATGAGTACCCTCTGTGACGAGCACTCTGTGCTATATCATCAAAACTCAGAGCAACTGCAGCGAATTACTATTATTCCATTTTTACAGAAAAGAAAACAGAGGCTCATAAAGTTACCATGACTTACCAAGTGAGGTCAATCTACAGGTAAAGTGATGGCCCTTTGACCTGAATGAAGGTTGCCCGACTCTAAGGACCGCGGTCTGGACACCATTCAGGGCGGTTTCCCTGTCATGCTCCCATCACACTAACCTTCCTGTCTTTCTAAGGGGCTGTCTCCTCAGGCCTTGTCCATCTCTCTTCCCTGGCCTCTAGCCCTCAAAACAGACTGCTGTCTGCCTATAACAGAATTGCCCAGGGGACGTGTTAAAACGGCACATTCCTGGATCCCACCCTGGACCTGCAGCATCAGAAATCTCAGGAATGAGATTTTATTTTAAAGCAATTTCCCTAAATAATGTGATACATAGTGAAGTTGGGGAATGGTTCTTTAGAGCAACGGGATCAACACTGCACAAAACAACACTGGCTTATTGTTTACCCATTACATGCTGGGTCACTGTGATTCTCTAAAAGAGAATTCTCTTGATAGTCTTTGTAACACTCAAATCAGCATTAGGCAAAATAAAAAAAATAAAATAAGATAAAATAAAACAAAATAACATAAAATAAAATGTATTCAAGAAAGGCCCACTGAACCAACTTGAGGATGCGATTATGTCATGAGGTCCCAACATGGAGGTGGACAGGTAGGAGACCCTCAGTCCCTGGAAGTGGGGACACACCCCACAAAACCTTGTGATATCCCTTTCTGAGTCACAGCCTTAACCTCCCTCCTTTGGCCATATGCCAATACAGATGAGTAGTTCTTAGTAAATATTTCCCAGAATAGGGTTGTGTAAAAGGAGAAAAATATATTCAGTCAGAATACCAGTGTGACTAAAATGTTAATGAGCAATTCTGAACTTAAGTCTGATTACAGAAATCATTGGGGCACCTGGGGGGCTCAGTCGGTTGAACATTCGACTCTTGATCTCAGCTCAGGTCTTGATCTCAGGGCCCAGTAGGCTAGGCATGGAGCTTACTTTAAAAGAAACAAACTCAACACACACAAAACAGACCATAATATCAAAAAATGGGCAGAAGATATGAACAGACACTTCTCCAATGAAGACATACAAATGGCTATCAGACACATGAAAAAATGTTCATCATCACTAGCCCTAAGGGAGATTCAAATTAAAACCACATTGAGATATCACCTTACACCAGTTAGAATGGCCAAAATTAACAAGACAGGAAACAACATGTGTTGGAGAGGATGTGGAGAAAGGGGAACCCTCTTCCACTGTTGGTGGGAATGCAACTTAGTGCAGCCTCTTTGGAGAACAGTATGGAGATTCCTCAAGAAATTGAAAATAGAACTTCCCTATGACCCTGCAATTGCACTACTAGGTATTTACCCCAAAGAGACAGATGTCGAGAAAAGAAGGGCCATCTGTACCCCAATGTTTATAGCAGCAATGGCCACGGTCGCCAAACTGTGGAAAGAATCAAGATGCCCTTCAACGGACGAATGAATAAGGAAAATGTGGTCCATATACACTATGGAGTATTATGCCTCCATCAGAAAGGATGAATACCCAACTTTTGTAGCAACATGGACGGGACTGGAAGAGATTATGCTGAGTGAAATAAGTCAAGCAGAGAGTCAATTATCGTATGGTTTCACTTATTTGTGGAGCATAACAAATAGCATGGAGGACATGGGGAGTTAGAGAGGAGAAGGGAATTGGAGGAAATTGGAAGGGGAGATGAATCATGAGAGACTATGGACTCTGAAAAACAATCTGAGGGTTTGAAGTGGCGGGGGGGGTGGGAGGTTGGGGCACCAGGTTGTGGGTACTATAGAGGGCACGGATTGCATGGAGCACTGGGTGTGGTGAAAAAATAATGAATACTGTTATGCTGAAAATAAAAAAAAATAAAAGCAATGAGATCCAACCTTTAAAAAAAAAAAAAAAGAAACAAACAAAGAATAATGACTACAAAAACACCAGATACAGGTAAGACAGAATCAGTACAGTAGGGACAGAGATTGGTGATTGGGAACCTCTACCATTCTGCTGCAGCCCTCTTGGCAATGCCTTTCTGAACCTTCAAGGCACCCCAGAGGTGAAGTTGAGGAGGTGGCAATAAGTCTGTGTGGGAGATAAACCCCATTCTGCCCCCTTTCTGTCCTTGCCAGAATCAGTTTGTACCTGGTCAGGCCTTAAAGAGCGCAGACGTCTCAGAAAGTAGAGACTGCCAAGCCTTCAACTAGAAGTTATGTCTGTTGAGGAACATAGAAGTCTACCATGGCTTCCATTTGTCTCCAACCTGTTATCATCTGTGATTACATTCATTCCTTCTTATCAGACTGACTACAACAGCTTTCTAAATGATGTCTCTGCCTGTGATCCTCCTCTCTCTGATTCACATTGCAAACCACCACCAGGATAATCTTTGGGAGCCTGTTTGGTCCAGGATCTCTCTACATCAATGGCCTCAGTGGCCCCTACTGACACTGAATAAAAAATAGAGACATTTGAAATCTTTCACAGTATGACCACAACCAGTTGCTCCTACTTATTAATGCATTCTGTAGTTACAGTGAACCCTTTCTTGTTCCTAAAGTAAACCCCATGTTTTCGCACCTCTGCTCATTTTATCCCCTCCATCTGGAGTACTCCATCCCCACTTCTCATTATCACAATTTCTTCAGGTCCTATGTTAAATGTTACCTCTGCCACAAATCCTTTGCAGATCCTTCCATTCAGATGTTGACTATCTTTGTTTTGGGGTGTCACTGACTCTTACGGCACTGGGCAGAATGACAGGCTCTCTGTAAATTCTGCTCATAAGCTGTACTGGGTTATGCATAATTTAGGGGCTAGGACTGCATCTCTCTCACTGTTATTCTCTGAAGCGTGTGCACATCGTGTGGATGAGATATTGAGAAAGGAATCTGTGAAGATGAATGGAAAGCCCAGGGACCAGGTCTCAGACCCTTCTGGGTGCCCACCCACAATTCACTGAGCTGTAGGAGGGATCTCCCATCCCCCTGGCCCATACATCTGGCATGGACAAGACACATGACAAAAAATAAACGTCACAATCACAGAGACCAGAAAAGACTCCATAGTAACCATGGTCAAAGTTAAAAACCAGACTTTGACCAATGTTCTGATTAGGGTATAACTCAGCAAATCCATCAAATTCCTGATAAATGGCTTGTGAAGAAGAATCATTAATTGTGATTTTAACTTAGGCCCATCTGGTGTGGCTTCCTTCTTGGGTTGGTAAAACATGGGCCATGCCCCCTTATTGAGGAAATTTGAACACATTGTCCCTAACTGAAGGGAGTGTTCATCATAATAAAGAAAGGAGACTTTAGTTTGGACCAGCAAATACATTTAGTTGGCAATAAAAGGGCCCAATAGATCATAATTAGGTGATTTACCAATTGCCTTTCCCTAGTGACTGGCATTGGCTGAGCAGGTCTTTATCCATAACCTAAGGGCTTTGGAAACATAATTCAGCCCCTTACCCAACCCCAAACATGCAGTGACAGCCAACAAACAGCATCTGTTTCAAAGAAACACCACCTGTCCAAATGGAAAATCAAGCATGGAACCAGTTCGTTTCAATCAGAGTATTTGTTTCCAGAGCAGAAGAGACAAAAACACCATTCTGTCACTAACACAGTCTTTTAACACTCTGTAGGGACTCTGGCCTGGCTTCTGCCAAGTAGACTTGGCAAGTTGTAGCGGAACAGTTGGACCTCAGCTATCAGTTCTCTGACCTTCCGAGGCAGAACAGGGTGATCTGCCTTGGAGGAACTTGGAGCTTTTTTTCCAGGCAGGCTGGAAGGGGCTGAATCCCTGTAGGAATGGTGAAGTCTGGCTTTATGGAGAGTAAGTGATAGAGAAAGGCTGCCAGGGAAGTCCTTTTGATGTAGGCACAGGTGCTGAACCCAGAGCACATCTGCCTGTGAGGGCTGTGGAAGCCCCACTTTATAGGGCAGAAGGGAAGTGGTTTGTGACAGTGCCTGTAGTGTGCTGAAGAACCTTTCTGTAAAGGTTTCTGCAGAGCTCCAGCTTTGAGAATGGCTGAAGTGTTTTAAAAAGTATTTGCTGTAATTCTAAATAATCTGCATTAAAATTGATTTCTGCTGCCATATTGAACACAGATAAACCCCTTTTAAATGGGGACCAGAGGAAATGTAAGCAGATACTGCCTCTTACTGCTTCCTCACTCTCCACCTATGTCATGTAGATTGCATTCTTGGGATCAAATCAGTGGATTGAAGACTTCCGGAACAGGCACACAGGTCTGTGTGGCATTTGGGTTGCCATGATTCTGGTATTTGACCATGCCTTGGGGAAATGGCACCCTTTGGGGCATATGAGGCCAAGATGCAATGGAACTCTGGCTGGAGTTGTGTGTGTGTGTGTGTGTGTGTGTGTGTGTGTGTGCATGCTCTCATATTTTCTATAACCATTTTGAAATTCTCTGTTTCATGAAACTTCTGCACTATTGGTTGCTAGGATGATTCTTTTTAATACAGAGATGAGAGAGAGAATCCCATAGAGGCAAAAGGGATTTTCCTAGGTCAGAAACTCACTGTCCTGTTAGGATGAACATTACTCTTCTGGTTTTGAGTCAGGAAACCCCATGGCTCTCACAGAAGTTGCCACTGGAGAAAATGGAGCACTGGGAGAGAGCTAGCTGGGTACATTGGGTACCCACGAACATTTGGGTATTCTTGACTTGGATATCCACTCTCAGTGATCTATATCTGGAATGCATTCCTTTTCATTTCTCTTTTCCTTTCTCTTGCTTTCTCAGAATCAAGAAATAGTTGTTACATCTTATAGAGATATAAACAACAGAATTAGGGTTTTCTTTATTACAGAGTTGAATTATTTTCAATATTTATCCCCAAAGAATCTTGGAGTGTGTAAAACCCATTAAAGCAGTGTTACTGCTCAAAGAAGTGGTATTTCGCACATTAAAATGACCATCACTATCACCTTTCATCTTCACAGTAATGAGTGGGTGCTCTGGGCTTCGAACATCTGTTTTATAGCTTTTTTGAGTTATTGGCTATTGCTTGACCCATGAGAATAGGTACCGGGAACCTGACAGAAGCCCAGTCTTCTGCCTTTAATGATGCTATCAGTGATAAAACCCAGTGAAGCGTTAGAGTAAGTCACAGGCATGGGCTCTCGAATCAGGCTATCTGAGCTTGAAATCTGGCTACTTTCTTATTAGTTGTGTCAACTTAGTCAGGTAACTTAAATCTGTGACTCTGTTTCCCTATCTGTGAAGTAGGGATAATGGTATTTCATAGGTATGAAATTTAATTAAGATAATGCATATACCATATCATGTAGCATGGAGTAGGCATTCACTCAGTGGTAGATTTTATTATAGTGGAAAGTCATTTGCATGTGAGATGACCAGAGCTTTAGGTTCATGTCACTCAAACATCTAATATTTTCTGAGTGTGTCACCTTGTTTTCGGCACCTGTATGTGGGATGTGGTGGCAGAAATACTCTATTGATTAGACAAATCATGTCACCTCTCTGTGCCTTGTTTTCCTAACTTTATATCCAAGTATTTGGATCAAATAATACCCTTGATTCTTAAAGCCTTCATTAAATTGTAATACTGCATCATTGATGTTCTGAGACCTATAAGAGCTCATTCTCTACTCTGGGCTTTTCTAGGGTAGTGTTGTATAAGTTTCTGAGATAAAAGTCTCTTCCTCGCCAAGCAGTCTCCTCTGGATCCCCTTTGAACTTTGTCTAAACTTGTACAGAGACTCTTTTAAGTTGTTACAGGCAAAAATCCATGATTGATAAATACTAGTCCATTTGATTTCCTTTCATGAGATATATTCTGTTATGTCTGTACTCCTCCAGATACCTTTATTTCCTAATTTTCAGACAATTATTTAAAATTCTCCAACGTAGTCTGGAATGCCATAGCAAAAAAAAAAAATTATCTAATGTATTTTCATTACTCTTCAAATAAGGACAAACATTCTTTATAAAATCCTTCTCTGTGTCATTCTCCAATCTCAACTTAATGTTTTCTCCTTTCTATTACCTATGTTCCAAGAGCACTTGGCTTCTTTTAGTTGATCAATTGTACCATGATTCCTTACTTTAGAGTCTTTGCACATGCTGTTCCCTCTGCCTGAACTGCTTGTCTCTTTTACTCCCCTCACTTACGTTATTTACTCTTGTTAATCCATCATAGCTCAGCTTGAGAATAAGCCTTATTGGAAAAGCCTTCTTGGCCACTTCCCACCCATCCTGCACACCAGATTAGACCCGTTATCTTTAAGTATGTTTGAAATCTTCTTTGTCTTTATAGTTCTGCAATTTCAAGTGAATCAGCTGCTGATTTTCATCTGCTTGGGACACATAACTTTTGAATCTGGGTATTAATGTTTTCCATAAATACTGGAAAGTTCCCTTTAAATACTGCCTCTACTCTATCCTTTCGTCTCTGGGACTCATAGAAGATGTACCTGGGATTTTGTTTTTCTCTTTCAGGTCTCTTAACCTCTTTGTCATGGTTTTTATCTTTTTATCTCTGTGTGATGTCCTGGGAAATTATCTACATTGTTTTCCCCAGTGTAGTAATTTTCTCTTCCACTTTGACAATTTGTTGTTTAACCCTCCCACTGAGATTTTATTACTTCTCTAAATTCTAACTGGTATTTTTCTAAATATGTCTGGTCCCTTATGATAGTGTCTTTCTTTTTTAAAAATGTTTTTCATTACTTTTATGTCTTTAGATGTACTTTCGATTCTTGTTCATGTAGACTGTCATATAATTTGTGACTTTGCCCTGCTTAGGGGAGCCCCTGAATAGTTAGTTTATGCATTTTACTCTGGTTTTGATGTACTTTTCCTGTTTTGGCCTAGGGATTTCCTAACTTCCACTTAAAAGGCAATTTGTTCTAACTGTATCCTGCATATCTAGGTTTTGTATTGGGAGTTTTGTTCTGGCTATATTACTGGAAGTTGGTGTCCTCTAGGTCCCCTTTTCTCAGTGATCACAGAAACTGTCATAGTTGTCATGAGCCATCAAACAATACTCACCTGTTGCCTATCTTCCCTGCAAAAATATAGTTCCATAGGGAGAGAGACTATGTCTGTTTTGTTCAAAACTGTAGCTCCAGGTCTGAGCCTAGTACCCAGAACCTTGCAGGCTCAATATTACTGAAATTAATGCAAGATGTAGAGGCAGAGTTGGTCCTCGATGTCAGGATGGGTTAGGAACCCTTCTCCATCCTTTTGCAACCTTTTAAAACATGTTTCAACTTTTCCTTGAACATTATCCTTCCCTAAAATGATTTAGTCCCTCTGTAAATTGACATAACATCTCATAGGTTACTTCATACAATGCTGTTTTCAATTACCTTCTATATAGATTATCCCATGTGGACTCCCAATTATCTTGGATCTAGGAAGAGCTGGGTTGAGTAAACTCTCTTTACAGATAAGGAAACTGCAGGTGAGGGAGATGATATGCCTTGCCTCTGGTAAGATAATGAGTAGTTAATCCAAGAATTAAATCTATGTCTTTTGACCCTAAGTCTATAGGACTCTACCTTAGCTGTTTGAAACGAATACCAGAGTCTCTTTATGTGAGAGTAAAATCCACTTGCTTCTTTATTGAACTGCCTGTTTCTTGCTAAAGAAATCAGTATCTGAGGGGCACCTTGGTGGCTCAGTCCATTAAGCATCTAACTCTTGGTTTTAGCTCAGGTCATGATTTCAGGTTCATGAGATTGAGTCCTATGCCAGGCTCCATGCCCAGGGCAGAGTCTGCTTGAGATTCTCTCTCAGATAAATAAATAAATAAAATCTTAAAAAAAAAAAAAAAAAGAAATCAGTATCTGGCAAAGAATAGGTAATGCCATTCATTTGGTATTATTTTGATTGCCATAGCCAGAGCCATCAGGACTCAAACTACTTGATCTTTCATTTGGACAATGTGTTTAAGTTTCTTTTGAGACAAACATTACAAACCACCTTCTCTCAAAGAATCCAGGTTGCTGAAGAACTCTGTTCATGGCCTAGTTGGATATGGGAGTGTTTGGTGAAGGATGGTGTGTTATCGATCCATGACACAAACACAAGTTTCATTGATGTTTGACACACTTGGAGGGGTAAGGGGAGGTGTGGGGAGGAACACACGGACAGCGACAGTCATAGCAAGCTGAGGCCCCCAGGTCAATTTCCAACCTCAGGGCTGAAGATCTCGGGTGACTGGAATCTTCCAGGCCCACAGGTGTCCATGAAGAGCCCCCTTGACAGCTTGCCTTGTGGCACTGGAGCCATGTGGCAGACACAGCAGCTTCATTCCTGAGGTAGGGAGGGGAGAGGGAGTACCAAGGAAGCAAATCTTGGCTACTTACCTCAGGGCGGACCCCTTGGGCGTCGCAATGCCATAGCCTTTGGAATCCAAGTTACCTCCCACCTTCATGGTGTCACAGGGTTTCCGCTGCTCAATGTACTCATTCATGGTGGATTCCAGAAGGTAGGCGTATTTGCCTTTGGATTTCCTCACTCGGATCATTCCCTCTTCTGTGGTCCTCACAAAAACCGATGGCTCTGCTGACTTCATATATGTCCACATTTTCTCAAACACGGCAATTTTAGACCTCTGGCAGGGGACAGGAGCAAAGCTGGAATTAAGTTCTGGCTGCTCTTGGCATTGAGGTCGGCACACACACTGACGAAGCGCTGAGTGTAGCTCGATCACACATTCATGAGCAAGATTAGCTCAGGAAGAAACAAATTATGAGTGATTGCAAAATAAGAGGCTCTAATTAGTATCAGTAGTTTCCAAAGCACAAATATCTTGCAAATACAGAATGAACAGAATAGCTCAGAATCTTTTAATTACTGCTGAATTAGACTCTCCTTCTGTATGGGAAGAGTGGAGAAATGGGACCCTGTCTAGGTTCTAAAGACATTACAGAACCTATCTATTGTTCAAGAAGACTATGTTTATACTGCCCAGAACTGCAGAGTGAGTATCAGTGGAATCTGATTTCATTATCGGAGGACAGGTCAGAGGAATTTCTGGATCGTGAGTCCTATTACAAGACAGCCCTCAGAAAGTAAACTGTGGTCTGATAAAGCTAATAACTTGAGACCTAATACTAGAGCCTGTTTACATTTCAAAAGCCTCTAAATCTAGCCAAACTGTTTTCCTCCCTTCTTCCTGAACTCATTTTGAACCTTCCCTTCTTTGGCACTTTGCCTAGACTGTTTACTTCACTGGCTACGCTTGTTCTGTCCACATGCTACTAGTCATTTCACAGACCAGAACAAATCCTATGTATTCTGAGGCCACTTCAGTTTCAAGGACAGTAGTTCACAAGCTCTTGTGGGCACCAGAGTCATATGTAGAAATTGTAAATATTAACATGCCCCTCCTCTGAACCTCGACCTAGAGACTGTGACTCAGCAGTCTGAGCTGGAGCCCAAAAAAAGTCTTCTTCACAAGTTCCTCAGGTGGTTCTGATCTATGTGGCCTCTGAGGCTGCCACTTGTAAGGGCTGGTATTCCTCTAGGACACACTGTTCTGGTCCTCACTGGACTGTCAGGTTAGACTGCTGAGATGGGGAGCACCATTGCTGTGCATAGGTCTCAAGTATGTGGATGCTATTTGAAGGAGAGGGGGCATCTTTCCTTCTGTGAGTCCTTCACAGAGTTTACAGCACACAGTAGGCCCTTAGTCAAGGCCCACAACCCAGAACCACAAGTCATCCCTCTCGTCTAACATGCTCTTTCTAAAGAGCATCCTTTCCCCAAAGGGCAGATGCATTTTAGGGGTATTGGAGTCTGGCTTTGTAAATGGACAAGTGTTAAACACATATAAGGGTCTATTTTTTTTTTTTTAAAGATAGCGCTAGAGTCATGCAATTCATGATTAATACACAGGTTACAGATTTGTTTAGTATAAAATGACACAAGATGCCATTTTTCTTTGCATACAAATATCGAGTTTATTTCCTTGATTTTAATATCAGATGTTGGCAAAATATGGCTGGACATTGTTGTATGAGCCAACCGATCTGTAAGGATATATGGGCCTAGAAAAATTCTAGTCTCAAGGGAAAGTTAATGGAAATTGTTACTGAGAATTTCAGAGAGGCATTTGGTGGGGTCTGTAATTAGATCAATGAGATGATGTGCTTTACAGCATGGTTGACCATCTGGAAAGGCCACTGGACTGGGAGTGAGTAGCCTGGGTTCTAGTCTTTCCCCATCTGTTTCATGAGGAGTTGGGGCATGGGGACCTTTGAGTCCCTTGTGGGCTTGAAAAATCTGATTCTTTACATGAAGATACATCATTCAAACAACAATGTCTGCATGAAGAAGAAGAAGAGGGAAGAAAAGGGAGGGAGAATTTCACAGTCAGGGGAGGAAATACCCAGAACCAATCAGAGCATCTTCAATGTAGATCATATTCTCTCACAGAAACAGAGCAATGTATAAATTGAGCTGCGACTAGATTTGCAGATGATCTTCTAGGCAGAAACCCAACAGAACACCCAGCAGGGCAATGGCAAGATGCAATTTGACCTGACAGGATGGCCACGGCAGGGAGCAGGGCTGCTGACAGGCAGAGCTGAACAGCCCTCTGGGCAGCAGTATGCAGAAAATTAATATGTCTTCTCAGCCTCACCCCAGTGCCCCAAACGCCAGGGCTCTGCTTATCGCCGCTCAGAGCAGGCGATCAGGAAAATCTCATCTCCAGGGATGCAAAGGCAGCATGAGTGGCAGGGAGGATCGGAAGCATACTTGGGGTATTTGTTCTTGGATCTCTCCTATGATCTGCAGCTCTCACAGCCCTTCACACATCTTAATTAAAATGTCGATGGAGGATTAAGTGACTCGGGGCTGGGTCTGCTTAGGAGCTCTGGGCTGCCATGAGGACAAGAAGCTAGACTTCTTTTTCGGAGACCGGGATAGAAGAATGCTTGTCTCACCATTCCCTTCTTCTGCCTCATGGGGGTGGTGGGTGATCCTTGTCTCTCCACCCACCAAAGTCCTGGTGGGAAAATTCTCAAGGTCCAAGTCACGGAGTTGGAGGAGCTCATGGGGGCATATCTTCTCAGTGCTTACTTTCTACACGTAAAGAAACTGAGGCCCACAGTGTGGCAGAGAACTCTCCAAGGTCAGGGCAGAGGCAGGAGTAAAACCCAGGTCTCCTGATTGCACACCCCTGCCTTTTCACTGCAGCCGGCTGCCTCCCTTGTTTTAGGTTTTAGATCTTACTAGCTGGGGGACCTTGGGCAAGTAACAACATTTCTGAGCCTCAGTGCTCCTATCCTGACAATGATGATGATAGCAACCACTGCACAGTATTGCCTGGAGATTATAAGACAACAAAGGTAAAATGATGACCCAGTGTTGGGCACATAGTAGGTGTTCCATAAGTGGTGCAATTACTGTTAATAATTGTGCCCTTTCTCTAGGTTTTACTTTAGGATAAGAATGCCCAGTACCAAAAAAAAAAAAAAAAAAAGAATGCCCAATACATGGCTGGCTCGAGACCAGTTTTCCTTCCTATATGTGACAGATGTTGATACCGGTCAAGGAATTCTTTCACACTGTGCAGATGTGCCCCCAGAGTCCCCTCTCAACATCGAACTCTAGGCAAACAGTGATGATTAATCAGAGTTCGCATATGAACTATAACCTGTTGTCACCAACACAGTAGGCCTGGTGAGTGAACAGAGCTTACAGAATATACATTATCTTGTTTCTAGATGCCTAACAGTGTGCTCTGGACAAGAAATAGAAGTATGTCAATTGACATAGTTACTAACAGAGAACTTTCAAGTCATAAGTCCTGGCCGTGCCTCTGAGTAGCTAGCACATGCCCATTTTCTTCTCTGGGCCTCAGTTTCCCCAACTACCAAAGGAAATGGTTGGATTAGATTTGTCCATGGGCCCACCTAATAGCCTGAGTAATCTTTTTAAAAAATCAGTTACTGATGCCACCTCATCAGGACAGTGTGGGTCATTGGTAAGAATGCTTGGGCTGAGCTGAGGAAACAGATACTGTGTTCACCCTGGACACTTACATTATGATTCTCTGAATTCCAGTTTCTTGTCCACAAAATGGACATGTAAGCCCTGTTTTGCCATAGGTCATGGGTGGAACATAAATGAGACCATGGATGGGAAAGTGATTTGGGGATGGTGATGTGTTCAGATATGGGGGATGAGAGCATGGGTATGTAGTGGGTAAGTGAATTGGCTGTTCCCAGTTCACAATTGGCTGTTCATCAGCAGGCCTGGGGCATAGGACTAGTCGTATGGACAAATATCAGACATCTCCTTCACATTTTGGTTGCAGGCTAAAAATGCCAGAGAATTATGATGAGATTTCAGAAGGTTTTTCCAGCTTAAGCAAGTCACATCTCTCTCTAAAATGACAGACTGACCAGGTGACCTCCAAGTTACCTTCTTGCTCCAGCATATGGAAAGTGGATGATTTTAGCCTTGGAGACTGGATCAGTGATTGTTAAGACTTTGGTCCCTTTCCTCCTTCTTATACAGAACACAGAACCCATGATCAAGAAACTGAGCACATCACTCTGTAGGTTTACCCTGGGCCAGGGGTTTGCTCCATGAAGTTGTAGTGAGAACCTGGTAGGTAATGCACAGGATTCCTATCCCTTGTCTGAAACAAGGTAGAAGCTTGCTGTCTATTCTCCTTCCACTGCTTATTAGCTGTGTGACCTTAGGCAATTACTCTTATGTCTCTGAGCTTCATATATGAAATGGGGACAACAAATTTCTAACTAGTCTCTCTAGTGAGAGGACTAAATGAGATAATTCATGCAGGGTGTGCTAGAACAGGGCCTGATTCATAGTGAGTGGTAGTAAGTGGTAGTGATTGTTTATTATTTTTTCTTTCACCAAAACATGGTAACTCCATGTGCTATTTTGTTCAGCTTTTAGGATGAACATGTCTAATGTCCAGGGAACTACAGGTTTTTCTGCTTTGGGGAATTTGTTCAAGTTGTCCCCTTTTCCTGGAATGTAATGAGCCAACCCAGGTCTGCCCTAGTTTCATGATGCCTAGAAACGTTTTTCCAAAGTTTGTGGCTACAAAGCCCTACCCCTCCATCAAAATGGCTCCCAAATGCCTATACCCCGAAGCCCTAATGGGAAACAGAGCCTTGTGTCTTAGATGCCTCATCTCTTTTAATCTTATAATGACTCCTTGAGGTAGATATTATTCTCCAGATGATATAGAAGAGGAAATGATGTCAACCCCGCTACAGGCCAGAGAACAAGGATGGAGCCAGGTTCTGGCCCTAGGTCTGGCTGATCCTAGGCTCCTAAGCTCTCTGCTCCTCTGCCTCCACTTGCTGTCTCCAGTCACATGGCATTTCCACCACCTCCACTCTCACTTCACATTTTCTCTCTCCTGGCACTGTTAAACAGACCACCTGTTCCAGTAATTGTTTCCCATATACCATCTCCTTATTCATCAAGTCTTTAAGAGGGGGACATACATTGCAAAGTTCTGGACCTTGTCCCTAAGCTGATCCTGATCAATTGCTGATTAGATTACAAGTATGTGTGGGAGCAGGGAAGGAACTGCATGTCCTATCCTTTGCAGCCCTCAGTGACCTTGGCACCATCTGGCATATGTAAGGGGTCTGGTTCAATGAAAGAGCTTTGAAGTTACCACAAATACAGAAATGTAGATTTCTCTGTGATTTGTAGAAAGCTGAGAAAAACTCTGGGTTTCTGTGACTTGTACTGAGTTAAAAAGTTACCCTGCTTGCCTATAATCACAGGCTTCTTAATGAGGATCCCCTCTTATGAAGGTGCCTTAGGACAAGGGATGTTCCTACCCTGAAGAACTCCTTAGTAGACCCTGCTTCCAGGGTCCCATAAGCGATTTCCGTCTGCTTCGCTAGGTCCTCAGCACTCTCGATGGGAGACACCATCCTCTCCACGGTCAGGAAGGCAGCCAGGTTGGCTGTGTATGAGGAGATGATGATCAAGGTGAAGAACCACCAGACACCACCAACGATGCGGCCAGACAGGGACCTGCAGGCCAAAGGGAAGAGGTGTCAGAAGCATAGACATCAACCGCAGAAGGCTATGGGGAAGGGCCAAGGGCTAGCCTATACCCTGTCAGCAGAGCTGTCAAACCCTATTGCACCCTTCTCCTCTGTCAGCTAGATGTGAGAATTCATGTCAGAGAGATTCTCTGGCATTTTGTTCCTTAAAACAGATAAAGACCTATGGGGTTGCTATTCTTCAGGGGTGTTAAAACCCCACAGGCATATATTCACACTACTTTCACACATGCATATACTCCAATACCTGTGCCAACAAAGACAGATATGTCAACACTTGTCTACAAAATCACACACATGTACAACTATCCTTTTAAATGCAGTTACATACACACCAAATGTTTGTGCAAACATATATGAGTGCAAATGCATTTAAACACATGATGCACACATTTGATCATGTTCAGAAATGTTTCAGACTGCCTTCTCATTATTGTTCTTTTGGTCATCAAAGGTCATAAAAATGATCAACTAGAAGGAAGGGAAGGGGGAATGGATTGGAGACAGAATGAGAACAGTTGTACTCTAGCCACTTTGGGGGAATGTCACTGTTGAGGGTAGGCACAGTGCTCCCTTCTACCACAGAAAAAGAGTTTGGCTGAAATAAAAGACAAAGAATATTTTGTACTGGATCAAAGCGGAAACTGTAGCAGTGATAAAGGAGGTAAGAAATTGGTCCTGATCTTCTTAGAGTCCGATTTTCCTCTTTATGCCCAACAATGAAGAGAAATAGGGCCAGTCAAGAGTTCTACTGGGATCTTTCAGATTTGGCTAGGAGAGTGCCAATTCTAGAACATTTTCCCAAAGATATTACAAAATTATGTCAATGTCATATGGGGTGATTTGATGTGTTTGACACACAGGGCATTGGATTATACCAAATCATATAGTGATAAAGTTATTTGCATTCTGTTTCTCTTTCCATCTGGCTCACTTTGTTAAGGAAGTGTTATCCTGGAGCTACTGTAACTTTACATCCTTTCTAACATGTGCCTTGACAGCCTCAAGCTCAGAGTCTTCAGTAGGTGACAGTGCTTAACTAAAACCTTATACTTAACAACCAAAGAAAGAAATCACCAATCCACCCCATAAGTTTTACAGATAAAGAACCTCGAGTCTCAGATCACACTGACCTAGGAACAGAACCCAGGCCTGCTAGCTTGCTTGATTATTCCACACTGTTCTCAACCTTCTGGTCAACCTTTTCTGTGTTACTACCATGTTCCTGTGTGTTCCACTTTGTTTCCATTTCTTAGAGGCTCCTTTCCATTCTAGGCAGGCAATAATCACTTCAAAAAATTCAACCCCTCCTGGGCTCTATGGAAAATAATGTCTTAGATGCGTCACTTTAAAAGGGAAATAAAAGGAAATCTGTTCAAAGGAAGGAGAGTGGGAGAGTGGAGCAGAGCTGTGTTATGGGAAGAATAGCTGCGGGAAGAGGAGACCAGAAGAGAGAGAGGTGTTTGCTGAAGGATTGACATGAGACTGCTACCAGGAAACCTGATTTGGGAGCATTTGGGAGAAGTTTCAGGAAAACAAACACTAAAAATGAAGAAGTGGGTATTTGATGGGTAGGGTGGTGCAACAATGAGTTGGCTGTCCTGAGGGTGAGAGTGAGTTTCTCCATTTCTGAAGATGTTCAAGTAGTAGAACATTTACAGAGATGCTGTATTTGGTGCCCACTCTTAGTCCCCCTGGGTACAAAGTGCTAGGGACATAAGTCTACTTAGAGGAAGGATCAGACATCACAAGGAGCCAGCCATCTCTCATACTCCTCCCATCTTTCCCATCTCTGAGTTTCTGTGATTTAAAATCATAAGTAGGTAGACCAGGCTGCATGGCTCCCATTGGGCAGTCAAACAAAATGAGACCTATAAAGGCAAAACTATTCTCCCCATACTCCAAGACTTGTATACATCTGTACTCAAAATCACCCCAGTCTTCTGATAACTAATCCAGTGCTCTTTTTGCCTTAGGAGATGGTAAATAGCAGTGTTTTGGGGCTGTGATGAAGATGCTGCTCTTTTCCCAAGTCTGAGTGACCACGGTAGCATCTAAAATAGACTTCCCTCCATGTAGCTCCTTGTCCTCTCATTCCTTTGCCTAATCAGCCTGAGTGATAGTTATAAAAACATTAATTATATCATGTTGCTTCTTTGTGTAAAATCCATGAAACCCCTTTACACTTGGAATAAAATTCAAACTCATTGGTGACCCTCAAGGCCATATGGGATCTGATCCCTGCCCTGCTCTCCAGTGTCTCCACAATATGCTTTCTGTACTCTGGTCACATTGGGATTTGTTTTGTCCTTCCTACTCAAATGGCTCACACCCTTATCACATGCCATCATTCCCCCTGATCATTGCATCAGCCCTGTTCATCCTTCAGACCTCACCCTACCCAGTACATTTTTAGCATTCAGACTTAAGAATCTCAGAGCCCCATGTAGCTCACATTGCAGTTGAAATCTGATCTCAATTTGTGTGACTGTTGACGGTTTGTTGTTCCCCTGGATCACAAGTTCCACAAAAGTAAAAAATCTTATAGCACCGGGCACAGAGTGGGCCTCAATAACAAGTGAATGCATGAATGTCACCTTTCTCATAACCTGTCAGTTCTATTTACGCTGGATTCTAGAGACCTGGCATATTTTTTAGGGCCAGGAGAATCCAAACTTGCATATAGCCCAGGATGCCTGGAGTCATAGCCCCAAACCAAGTGTTTAGGATAGCTACCTCCTTTTCCAACATCACTCAACCGAGAGACCTAGCTAAGGTATCCCAACTTGGAGATCATCTAGGAAAACTCAAAGCCCTCCCAAGAAAGTTCCAAGCCAATAATAGCTCCTTCTTCCCTGTTATCCTTTAATCTGTATTTATCCACTAGGTGTTGAGAGCAGCTTATCCTACACACTATTCCCCACATGCCCACTTACTTAATAAAGACACCAAGGAAGGAGTCTATTGTTTAATAATAAGTATCATCCATGGAATAACTAGAGGGTGAGGGTAGAGGCTCCTCAAAATGACATGATTCCAATGCTTCATTTGCATTTGATCCACACAGTAGGAGCTTGAGTGTAAGGCTATGCCTATCTTCATTTCAGACCTGGTACAGGCAAAGCTGGACCCTCTGTCCAAGAACTCTGCATTTTCCCAGTTCCCTACCACAGGTAGGGAATTGGAATTAATAGAGGTTGTGACTGGGAATAAGTGTCTTTGCTCTTTCACTGACCAGCCCCATAACCTTGGCAAGTTGCCTGCCCAGTTGAGCCTCTGTGGTCTTCTCTGTGTAATGAATGGGTGAGATTAACCCTATGTCATGGTGAGAAACCAAAACTTTTAGTTCTAGGCTTAGTTGGCTCTTTTCCTTCAACTGATACAAGCTATTGGAATTAAAATCATAGTGGCAAAAACCCTTTGAGAAGTGCTATTGAAACATGAGGCATTATTTTTGTGAGAATTATTCTGGTTGGGAGCTATAGGATAAATTCCTTAGTAGGGAAGGAACAGCTTTGATCTGGCCCTTGGAGGGATGCCTAGTCACCTGAATTTTATTAGTCTTATAACTTGGCACAACTCTTCCCCAAAGTACCTATGTGATTGAGGAATCCAGAATTGGTCACAACTTCTATGGCTTGTTTGACTGTTTATTTTATTGATCTTATATTTGCAGTCCCGTGAAATGGATGGGAGAAGGATGACTAGCTGCATCTTGCAGATGAAAGATCTACAGTTATGAGACAAGGTGACTCATCCAAGGCCACAGAGTGAGGCACTGGCAAATCTTGGCCTAGTAAACAGGACTTCCTATTTCTAGGTCAGCACTCTACCTACTGTAGAACATTATTACTTCCCTCGCCAGATTCTGATTGATTTCTAGATGGGCATGGACTTCTTCCACCCACATTATCACAACCAATACTCATTTCTTGTAAAGCTCAGTGGAATGTTTAGAAGCTACAGAAAGCAGTCTGACCACCAGCATCTCCACAGAATTGGAAACCTCTTTGTATTTGTTTTCTGTCACTGGATAACAAATCACCACAAACTTAGCAGCTTCTAACAGCGCTCATTGTCTCATAGTTCTGTAGATCAATAGTCTGGATCAAGAGTATCTAGATTCTGCTAATGCTCTCACCAGGCTGAAATCAGGGTGTTGACTGGGGCTGTCATTCTCATCTAGAGCTTGGTTATTCAAGCTTACCGGTTGTTTGCAGGAGTCACCTCCCTGTGATCATGGGACCAAGGGCATTTTCTCCTTACTGGCTGTCAGCCAGGAGCTGCTTTCAGCTTCACAGGTTGCCTGTGTTCTGGATCACATGTCTCCTCCATCTTCAAGCCAGTAATAGTGTGGCAAACTCTTTCCTTGAACCTCTCTGACTTCCACTCACTAGAGAAAACTCTGTTTCTTATTTTTTTAAATTTAAATTCAATCAGCCAATACATAGTACATGAGTAGTTTCAGATTCAGTGTTCAACAATTCATCAGCTGAGTATAACACCCGGTGCTCATCACGTCATGTGCCCTTCTTCGTTTCTAAAGGGCTCATTTGTTGGGGTCAGGCCCACTTGGAGAAAATCTCTGTACCTTAAAGTCAACTGATTTGGGACTTCAAATTACATCTGTAAAATCTCTTCACAGCAGAACCTAGGTTAGTGTTTGAATGACCAGTGGATAGGAATCTTTAGAAATGTGTACCATACTATTTATCCATTCATCCGGCTTGTATGGCAGGCACTATTAGGCATCAGAGAGATAGGAGTGAGTAGACCACCGTCTCTGCCTTCCATGGAGAAGATGGGAGGGCAGTGTGGCCTAGTGATTAAAACACAAGCTTTAGAGTTTGATGCCCTGATTCTCTGCAAAGTGCTTCACATGGTGTTTGGAGCATAGTAGGCCCTCAGTAGAGCCATCATCACCGTCTCATGTTAATGTCATAAATGGTAATTACAGTACTATCTCAATTATGTGACAAGTAAGAAAGTAGCACTAAGGGGACATGGGAAGGTTTGATAATTACTCTGCTGGCAGGGGTCAGGGAGAGTTACCAGACGAGGAGAAAATTGTGCTAGATTTTGGAGTGTAAGTAGGAGACTGCCAAGCAGAATAGGTGTGGGGGTAGGAGAGGCTCAGTTGATAGAGGTAAATGGTGGAGGTAGTGGGGTATTATCTCTTCTGTAAACTCCCCAATCACACTATAGTCATCCTCCTAGTACAGTTCTAACCACACCGCTGTAATGATTTTTTTTAAGGTGTTACTATGATTATTACTCATGGTATTAATGATCAACAGAGATGATGCTGGGTTGAACTTGATAAAACAGTGCAAAGAAATTTGGAGGGACAGACTGGCTGAAGAGATGAAGAGATCAAAGTGACAGGGTTTGGTGATCCATGGGAGCAGGGGCTATGAGAGACGACAGTGTTCAAATGATAGCTCATGCCTAGTGAGTGAATGGATTCTGACATGTACTTGATGCTGGCCATAATCTCTTTTTGCAAATGATGTTTTTTCCCCTTTTGTTAATAAGACACTATATTATTAAAGATGATGCTAATAGAGGATAGCTAAGCTCTGATTGGATCATTTTCTGGTTCTGACAGATATTTCCTGTCTTGATCATGAATTAGGATTTGCTGTAGGCCTTTAATTGTTTCTAATCTCAGCTTGGATTTGTTGCTCTAGATGAGGGGTAGGCGAACTTTTTGTGTAGAAGTCCATTTAGTAAATATTTCAGGCTTTGAGGGCCTTATGTACTACTCATCTCTGTTGTTGTGGTGTGAAAGCAGCCACAGACGACATGTAAACACCCACACATGGCTGTATTCTAATAAAACTTTGATTATAAAAACACATGGCAGGCTGGATTTGGCCTGTGGGCCACGTTTTTCTGTCTCCTGCCCTCAGTCCTACCGTGAATGTCAGAGACTTTTTTTTTTTTTAATTGTGTTATGTTAGTCACCATACAATGCATCATTATTTTTGATGTAGTGTTCCAAGATTCATTGTTTACATGAATAACACCCAGCGCTCCATGCAATATGTGCCCTCCTTAAGGCCCATTACTGGACTAATCCAGCCCCCACCCCCCTCTAAAACCCTCAGTTTGTTTCTTGAAGACCACAGTTTCTTATGGTTCGTCTTTCCCCCCAATTTCCCCCCTCAATTTTCTCTTCCTTATCGTAATGTCCTCCATGCTATTCCTTATGTTGCACAAGTAAGTGAAACCATCTGACAATTGACTTTCTCTGCTTGACTTATTTTACTCAGCATAATCTCCTCCAGTCCTGTCCAAGTTGATACAAAAGTTGGTTATTTATCCTCTCTGATGGTTGAGTAATATTCCATTGTATATATTGTATATGTGTATATATCCATTCGTCTGTTGAAGGGCATCTTGGCTCTTTCCACAGTTTGGCTATTGTGGCCATTGCTGCTATGAACATTGGGGTACATATGGCCATTCTTTTCACTACATCTGTATCTTTGGGGTAAATACCCAGTAGTGCAAAGACTGGGCCATAGGGTAGCTCTATTTTTAATTTTTTGAGGAATTTCCACACTGTTTTCCAAAGTGGCTCACCCAACTTGCATTCCCTTCAACAGTGTAAGAGGGTTCCCCTTTCTCCACAACCTTTCCAATATTTGTTGTTTCTTGTTTTGTTAATTTTTGCCATTCTAACTGGTGTAAGGTGGTATCTCAGTAAGGCTTTGATTTGAATTTCCATGATGGCTAATGATGATGAACATTTTTTCATGTGTCTGCTAGACATTTGTGTGTCTTCATTGGAGAAGTGTCTGTTCATGTCTTCTGCCCATTTGGTTTAAGTTAATGTGCTACAGCAGTCAAGAAATATCTCGACATCTCTGTAGTTATTAGCACCTCCATATAAACACCCAGTAAAATATTAGAATGATTCATTTGACAATTTTGTGCTATCCTTAAGGAGAAAATAGAGGGAACTGGTCAAGAGAATGGACCCAGGGCTCAGACAAAGCAGGATGGATTCCTGCCTCATTACTTACTGGTTCTGTCACTTTGGGCAAGTCACTATATCTCTTTGTGCTTGTTCCTTTACAAAATTAAGTAATAGTACTCAAGGCATTTCCAATAATTAAAAAGGAAAATATAAATGGAGCATGTAGCACAGTGCCTGGCCCAGGATAAGCATTTGAGGATGGAGGTAATGCAGATGATGTGAGGAACAATGGCCTGCCTAGAGGTGAGGGAGCTGACACCATCGTCAGGAACATTCAGGAAAGCAGATTCTTGGGATATGGGGAGTAGAAAGTTATTAAAAAGCAATCAACTTTTGATCCCATCAACCTACTCTATAGGACCTCTCTAAAAAGGAGTTGGATATGGACATTCTTCTTTATTTCAAAAGCATTTCCTGTCATCCCCAAGAGGAAGGGGACAGTAGGGACACCTCCTGTGTGCCTTCATTTAGCTGAGCTCAAGAGGTCACTGAGTGCAACCTATATCCCTTTGTCATCTGCTTCAAATGGCTATTTTTTTTCTTTTTAAAATGCTTTTTATTTTTATTTTATTTATTTTTTCCCAATTTATTTATTTTCAGAAAAACAGTATTCATTATTTTTTCACCACACCCAGTGCTCCATGCAAGCCGTGCCCTCTATAATACCCACCACCTGGTACCCCAACCTCCCACCCCCCCCGCCACTTCAAACCCCTCAGATTGTTTTTCAGAGTCCATAGTCTCTCAAATGGCTATTTTTACAAAGTAATGAAAACATGGGCATGAAGGCAGAAACTCAGATGGCCTGTTTCTAAATTACTAGGAGAAACAAAAGTCCATCCTGGCTAATTACTGAGCTGAGCCATGCTCACAGAGAGGCTCACTTGGGATGACACATCAAGGTTCCCAGACCAGGGTAAATAGCTCTGGCCACATGCAACAATTTTACTGATGAGGCCACTTCATCTAAGACACTGTGTCTGGTTGGCCAATCATCCATTTGTCACCAGCTGCAAATCACTCAGCACTTCCGTGGTGCGGCAGGAGTGACTCATTTTAATTATCCCAGCTGCTGGTCACCGTGTTCCAGCACTGTGGCAGGGGGATGGCCCTGGACTCCTGGGGTGAGTACCAGGGGTGGGAAGCTAGGGGTTAGACAACAAGGTCTATGGAAAGCCCCAGTAGTCTGTGAGCTAGAGTTTGCAGCAACCCTGCAAGTTTGAGCAAGTTTGCAGCACTTGCAGAGCAAGGTTTCAAAGAAGAGTTGTCTTAAGTTCCTGTTGTTTTCCATTTAGGTAGGCTAAAGAAGTGTGGCATGGGCATAGTTTGCAAAAGAATGGGTGTAGATGGGTTCAGGTACTAATTTGGTCCCTCTCTAAGTATCAGCTTCCACACATGAAAATGGAGATAATGATTTCCATCTCATGGATGGTAAGAATTCTGGGAGTCAGTCATGTCTTGCACTTAGCAGAGACACAGCAGGGCTCAAGATGTCAGGTGTAATAATGGTGATATTGATGATTTCTTCTAGAAACCCTCCTCTTAGCTTCTAGGCCCCTCCACTCCTGTCTCCTATCTTGCAGATTGCTCTTTCTTTCTTTCTTTTTTCTTTTTTCCGAGAGAGAGAGAACATGTGTGCACACATGCATGTGTGTACAACATGGGGAAGGGGCAGAGAGAGAAGGAGAAAAGAGAATCTTAAGCAGGCTCCATGTTCAGCACAGAGCCCAATGTGGGGCTCAAACTCATGACCCTGAAATTATGATCTGAGCCAAAATCAAGAGTTGGACTCTTAACTTACTAAACCACTCAGGAGCCTTAGGGTCATTCCTACATAGTCTGTTTTGCTGGTTCTTCCTTTCCACCCAATATCAAGTTCTTTCTGTGCCCAAAGCTCAGGCCTCAGCCCTCTTCCCAACCCTGCCGACCATCTTGCCCCAGCTGACCTCCTTCAGTTCACGTCCTTTATTTGTAGAAGCTGACAACTCCCAAATGTCAATTTCCAGACCCTCTCCTGACCTCTAACATGTCTATCTAACTGCCTCCTTGACACCTTGAAACCTGAAATATCTAAAACAAAATTCTTTTTTTTTTTCAGTCTTCTCCAGCATTTTATTTTATTTTATTTTATTTCCAATTTATTTATTTTCAGAAAAACATATTCATTATTTTTTCACCACACCCAGTGCTCCATGCAAGCTGTGCCCTCTATAATACCCACCACCTGGTACCCCAACCTCCCACCCCCCCGCCACTTCAAACCCCTCAGATTGTTTTTCAGAGTCCATAGTCTCTCATGGTTCATCTCCCCTTCCAATTTACCCAAAAGCACATACCCTCCCCAATGTCCATAACCCTACCCCCCTTCTCCCAACCCCCCTCCCCCCAGCAACCCACAGTTTGTTTCGTGAGATTAAGAGTCACTTATGGTTTGTCTCCCTAGGAACTCCTACCAAAAAGCCCCAAATAAATACAACATTACTAACTTCTCCCTCTTCTTCATTGCAGGAAATGGCATCACTGTCCATCCTCTTCAAACCAAATACCAGGGAGCCATTTCCACCATGTCTCTTTCTCTCCCATTCTAGACACTAAATATCACTGTCACATTTCATGCTTCACATTTCACATGCTGCTTTTCTCCTTGTACAATCCATGTCCACATAGTAGCCAGAGACTCTTTTAAAACTATAAATAGGATCATAATGTTTCCCACCCCACTTAAAATTTGTCACACTTAGGCAGGAAAATCCAAATGCCCTCCTGGGCTCAAGCTGATTTGGATCACCTCTAACCTCATCTTGTACCGTTTTTCCTTTCTTCGCCATGCCCCAGGCTCATGGGCCCTCTTGCAGTTCCTACCACACACCAAATTCCTTCCCACCTCAGGACATTTGCAACTGCTTTTCCCTCTGCCTGGAACTCACTTCACTGAAATTGTCCCAAACATGCCTCCATCCACACATTAGGTTTATGTTCATACCTCACCTCCTCACATCTCTCCAGATTATCTCTGCCACCCATTTCTCTCTCACCTTACCTGGTTTCTTCATAGCACTTATCATAGTCCAAGTTTATATATATATATATATACATATATATATATATATATATATAATCTCAATTGATTTGTTATTCATCTGTCTCCACTAAAATGTAACTTCAGTGATGCCAAGAGTCTTATCTGTATCATTCACTGCTATATCCCCCGTGCTTAGCATCATGGTGCCTGGCATAAGGTAGATGCTCAATGAACATATACTGAATAAATGAATAATTACACGCTATTTATTGAGGACTAGATATTTACCAGGCCTGATGAAAACTGAGAAGTTTCTTCTCAAGGGAATCAGTAGAACGAGTATGACCGACACAGAAGGAGCTGTGAGACCCAGGCTGGGGTGCACAGCACAGGGAACGACTGATCAAGTGCTTGGGAAGAGCAGAGGTGGGAAAATTCATGTGCAGTGGGGAAATAAAATCTGGAAAGGCAGCATGGAAGAGGGGTGATTGGCAGGGCTGTGCAGGGCAGGCAGGCTTTGAACATTCTGAAATAGAGAGGCATTTCTTGGGGACAAGAATAGACTGTGCTGTGGTGTGGAGATGGGACAAGAAAGTGAACAAGCAAGAGTTACACTTTGCCCCAAGTGTAGTAACCACCCAACAGCCATTGTTCTCTGGGATTGGCTTTTGAACTGGGTACTGCAAAAGACACTTGGCATCCATTCTTTAAATCCCCATTGCTCTCTTCAGCCCAGATAGGCTTATGTCCTTTGGACGCCCTTTTGAAACCGAGGTTCAGAGAGATGAAATAATTGACTTAAGGTCACAAAGTAGGTGGTGGAGCGTGAATGTGAACTCAGATCCATTGAATTCCAACGGTATCATTTGAATGTGCTGAAAGTGGGTCCAGCTTGGACCAGGGCCACCACTCTCATCTTTCAGAGTTTACCTTCTCAGGTCCCAAGCACCACTTGCCCACAGTTCCTAGACACAAAGGAATATTTGGCACCATACTGATGTTAAAAATGGGACTTCCTCCACATATATTTTTGGGCTTAAGTTCTTAGAAGAAGCCACTCTCTTTTTATAGCTAGCTGCCTGCTGGCTAGCCCATAATACCAAAACATATGGTTTTCCTATATCCAAACCCCTTCCTAGAGTTCCTACTATCTGCTGAACCACTAGCTTATTTCAGAAGTGAGATGGGTTCTGAAGCCCTGGGTCCCTGACTCAGGGCACCAGGTATGGGTCTGGGTCCTTGTCTGTGGCCCAACATATCCAGCATTTGAAGTCCTAGGGTTGGAGTGTTGTGGGCTTTTAAAAATAGATTCCGTCCCACCAGCAAACAAGAGATAAAATAACAATTGGTACTTCTGCTCTAATTAATGATTGGTTAGCTCCAGCACAAAGCGTATGGAAAGGTGTATGGAAAGGAGATATTTTACTTAGAATAACGAGCTGAAAATCTTCCATTGCCAGGTATTTTATCAACCTACACAGTTCCTAGCATGCTCACACCCCACCTCCTATGAATCCCCAACCAACCTGGCAGGGCAGCCCCAGAAGGCAGGGAGAAGCTGCTCTTCTTACCCCACCCCCCATTCATTTCACCGAAGGGACAACACAGCTTTTTCTGGGACAGTGAAGAAAATTATTAAGAGTTCAGAAATGGTATAGATCTCCTACTTCTGTCCCTGCCATTTATTGACTATACGATTTAGAAAAATTATTTTGCATCTCTGAGCCTCAGTTTCATCTCTTTATGAAATGGGGACAAGAATAGGAACAACCTAAAAGCTTTGCGAGGATGAGCTGTAATTGCCCTAGGGGGATACCTGGGCCAGGGTAGACATCTGGTAGAAACAGCTAATCCTGTTCAGAAATGAGGGAAGACATGGAAAGAAATTTCAGTATGCAGTTAGGTAGAAAAAAACAGGTTACTAAACAGACTATAAGGCCCCATTTTTTAAAAATTTGGCGTTCTTTTTTTTTTTTTTTCAATTGAAGTATAGTTGACACACAATGTTACATGAGTTTCAGGTGAATGCCATAGTGATTTGACTTCTCTGTATGTGATCCTGTCTCACCACAAGTGTAGCTACCATCTGTCACCCTAAAATGCTGTTACAGTGCTGCTGACTACATTCCCCATGCTGTACCTCTCAGGCCTGTGACTTACTTATTCATTCCATAACTACGGGAAGCCTGTATCTCCCACTCCCTTTCACCCATTTCCCCCATGCCTCTATGCCCTCCCCTCTGGCAGCCATCAGTTTATTCTATTTATGGGTCTGTTTCTGCTGTTCGTTTGTTCATTTGTTTTGTTTTTTAGAAGACACATCTGAGTGACATCATATGGTATTTGTCTTTCTCTGACTTCACTTAGCATAATACCCTGTAGGTTTATCTATGTCACAAATGGCAAGATCTCTTTCTTTTCTGTGGCTAATATTTGATTGTGTATCTTTTTTTTTTTTTTTTTAAGAGAGAGATTACAAGCAGTGGGGGGAGGGGCAGAGGGGGAGAGAGAGAACCTTAAGCAAGTTCCATGGGGCTTGATCTCATCACCCAGAGATCATGACCTGAGCCAAAATCAAGAGTCAGATGTTCAATCTACTGAGCCACCCAGACACCCCTATAAACCACACCTTCTTTATCCATTTATCTATCAGTGGCTATTTAGGTTATTTCCATATCTTAGCTATTGTAAATAATTCTGCAACAAACATAGGGGTGCGCACACCTTTTTGAATTAGTGTTTTTATTTTCTTTGGATAAATACCCAGTAGTAGAATTATTGGAATTTTATGCAATTTTTTGAAAAACCAGCATAGTATTTTCCACAGTGGCTGAACTAGTTTGCATTCTCACCGCTAGCACAAGAACATTCTGTTTTTTCTATATCCTCACCAACACTTATTATTTCATGTTTTTTGATTCTAGCTATTCTGACACATAGAAGGTAGTATCTTGCAGTGGTTCTAATTTGGATTTCCCTGATGATTAGTGACACTGAGCATCTTTTCATGTATCTGTTGGCATACGGTCCTATTTGAAAACAACTTTGGCAGAGATTAAATGTCTGAAAGTATGTAAACTAAGATATTACAGGAGTTATCCAGGTGGCTCAATTGCAGGTTTTCTTTTCCACATTCTTCTATTTTCTGATTTTCTAAATGAATACCTGTAGTGATTATAATATGAAGGCAGCCTAAGACATACTGGCTAAAATTATGGGCTGTGAGATCTTCCTATCTGGGTTTAAATCTCAACTTCTTTTCCCGCTGGCTGTGTGACCTTGGAGAATTGACTTAGTCTTTCTGAGTTTTGGCATACTCAACTGTAAAATGGAGATATTATCATGGCAGCCATTTTAGTATTGTTGTCTTTCTTCCACCACAAACCTGGTGCTTGGCAAGGATTCAGGAAGAGGAAAGAAAGGGATCGGTAGACAGGGAAGTGAGGAAAAACCTCTCTGAGAGGGTAATTCTTAAACTGAGAATTGAAGGTTGAGAATGATTTAGGTGGGTGAAGAATCTGGAAGAACAGCATAACAGCATTATCGACAGAGGAAACAGGAAGTGCAAAGGTTCTGAGGCAGGAGTAGATTTCATGTGTTCAGGGTAATTAGCTGTGAGTACGGAGTATGAGGCAAGGAATAGATCAATCAGAGCATCTGAAGCCAGGGCATAGGCTCTGGATTTAACAATTAAAAGTCCAGCTCCAAGTGACTCCTCTTCTGAAAAGCCTGCCTGCTGCTTCTCACCCTCCTTTCTAATTTTTCTGAACTCTTCTACTTCCCCCCCTCAGTTCCTCTCCTTGTTCTGCTCTTTTTCACTGTTACCACTACACTAAATTATTAAATTGTTCAAGATATTTTGGATTTCCTCAAATTCCCTAGAACCTAATGCACTCTCAATATTTGCTGAGTGAATGTGGAACTCCATAAGTAGACAATTTGTAATGTTTTCCTCTAAGCTATCTATAAAGAAAATTATTTCTTGAGTTAGTTAATAGCAAAAGTATGATTGCATAAGGAATCATTTATTGATGAATTAACAGGCCAATTTCAAAAACTTCAGAAGCATCCATTTTTGAGATACTGGTATCTCCGATAGATCCATGATTCTTACATAGTGCTAAAATCGTGTTCCCTAGAACCTTTGCTCTGAAAAGTGGTTGTCATAGAACAAAGTAATGTGTGAAGTTAAAATAATAAAACTTTGTCTCTTTAAAAATATTGTAAAAGCTAATGTCCTCACAAATTTAGAAAGGCTCCCACTCTTGATGAATCTCTGTTGTAAGGTTGCCTGAATTATTCAAGGTATGGAATACTAACTTTGGGTTTCTCCCCTTTTCCCTCAGGAATTCTCAACAAGAATGTCCTCCCACTAACAGGGATATAAATGGAGCTGCATTTCGGTATGGACTTGTTCTGGGCCATGCATAAGCTGGGAGAGGCACTAAGAAATCTCTAATTTCATCCTCACTGTCAGGAGACAGGAAGTGATCTTCTACCTCAGTTCTCAAAAAGATGTGGCATTCACCTCATCACCCAAATCTGGGCCCTAGCATCCATCCTTGCTTCTGTGCTCCTCATATGTTCAACAACATGGTATTATTTGTCCCATTTTTCATGGGGTGTGTAGGAGGCACAATTCTAAGATGGCCCCATGACCTCCATTTCCCCTTCTCTCCTATGTTATTCTTATGATTCTGTCATATTCCATTGCAAAAGGGATTCTGCAAATGTAAAAAGTTTACTAATCATTGGAACTTAAGACAGGGACATTATCTGGCTGGCCCCAGTCTAATCTCATGAAGCCCTATAGAAGAAGAGCCTCCTCCATTTGGTGACGGAAGAAGTCAGAGATTTGAGGTGGAAGGGAACTGCTGTGAGGGAGGGGGCACGGAGCAAGGATCTGAGAGTGACCTCTGGAAGTTGAGGGGTATCACTGCCGACAGCCAGCAAGTAAATGGGGATTTTGGTCCCACAACTGCAAAGAACTGAATTCTGACAACAACAGATTGGCTTTGGAAGAGGACCCTGAGCTCCAGATGAGAACTCAGCTGAGTAACATCTTCCTTTCAGTCTTGCAAGAAGTAGAGCAGAGAGCAAATCATGACAATAGCAGACTTCTGACCTACAAAACTGGGAGGTAATATATAAGTTGTTTTTTAAACTATGAAGTTTGTGATAATTTGTTAGACAGCAATAGAAAACTAAAGTGTGACTGGTTCGTCTAAACCATGTCTTGTGGCTGCCTTGTGAAGGTGACTACAGTAAATCCTTAACCTATTGTTCTGTTCTAGTCTCATGCTCCACTTTTCTCCTTTATGTTCTCTTGGTGAAGTTGGTGATAAAGCTGGCATCAAAAGCCATCTGCCAAGAACTAGGTGGTGTCCTTGGATAAGTTACCTAACCACACTAAGCCTGTTTTCTTACCTCTGAAATGGGATGTGGTAGGCAGAAAACTGGCACCCCAAAGACAAGATCCAGTTTCTAGAACCTGTGCCTATGTTACATTGGATGGCAAGAGATATTTTTCAGATAGAATTAAGGTCAGAGACGTTAAAGCAGGGTGATTTTCCAGGCAGACTCAGCATAATCATATTGGTTCTCAAAAGCAGAAAAGGGTTGTTCAAAGAGATGAGAGAGAAAAAGAGCCAGGAGAGATTCAAAGGGTCAGAGGGCCTTGGTCCTCCATTTCTGGATTCGAAGGAAAAGAAAAGGTTCATGAGCCAAGGAATGAGGAAGCTGGGAAAGCTCTCAGCTGAAGCCCTTGTTTCCTCAGAAACAAGGACCTGGGTCCTATAACCACAGGAATTCAAATCTGCCAACAGCCTGAATGAGCAAGGAAATGACTTTTGCCCAGAGCCCCCAGAAGGGAAGATGGCCATGCCACAACCTTTTTAGCTCTGTGAAACTCATTCGGAAATTCTGACTTAAAGAGCTGTAAGATAATAAATTTGTGTTGTTTTTGGCTGCTACATTTGGTTATGGCATTAATTGAAAACTGATACAGGGATAAAGAATAAATACATGTAAATCATGCAGGATGGAGACTAGTATATAGTAAGTACCTAAACCATGCTATTTTTTCTTACTACCCTTTTTATTAATTTATAACTGCTCTGGTTACACTCTCTTTCCCTGTCCATACTGAGTGCTTTCATTCTTGCATACCTTTTATCTTCTTGATTCTCTCTTTTTCTTTCTCTCTGTGTATCCTTAGATATCCTTCCCAATTTCAAAATCCGTCTCAGATGACATTATCTCCAAAAAGATCTTCCCAACTCTTTCAGTCAGGTACAATCCCTTTTTGTCCCTTTGCTAGCTATTATATTACTTAAGCCCTAGGTTGTATGAAGGGCTGTCTCTCTTTATTAAATCTATATGCTATGATACATTATGCTTGATAACAAAAAAAAATCCCCAAAACCTTGCTAAAAACAATCCAGGTATTTTTACTTCTTTTTTTAAAAAAATTTCTACTTTATTATGGAAAGAAGACTCAACATTAGATTTACTCTCTTAATTTTTTTTTTTACTCTCTTAAATTTTTAAGTGTATAATATAGTATTGTTAACTACTGTTAACAACCAATGTTGTACAGCTGATCTCTAGAACTTACTCTTCTTGTTTTGCTGAAACTTTTGCCCATTTATTAGCAAGCCCAGATTTTCCCCTTTTCCCCAGCTTCTGGCAGTCACCATTCAACTCTGTGTTTCTGTGTCTATGACTGTCAAGACACCCCATATAAATGGAATCATGCAACATTTGTCTTTTGGTGACTAGCTTTTTTCAGTTAGCTTAATATTCTCAAGGTTCATCCATGTCACCACATGTTGAAGAATGTCTCCCACCCTTTTTAAAGATGAACAGTGTTCCATTGGATGCATAAACCGGTTTATTCATCACTGATGGACATATACGTTGTTCTACATCTTGGCTCTTGTGAAGAGTATGAGAGTGCTAGTATCTGCTCTAGATCCTGATTTCAAGTCTTTTAGAGAAGTACCCACAAGTAAGATTGTTAAATGATATGGAAGTTCTATTTTTAATTTTCTGAACAACTTCCATGCCATTTTCCACCGTGGCTGTACCATTTTGAATTCTCACCAATGGTAGACAAGGGTTCCCATTTCCCCACATCCTTGCCAGCAGCTGTTATATTCCCGGCATATTTCTTGTTCATCCCACATGTACACGGTGGGTTGGTTGGGGATTCTTTTCCCCTCATCCTCCCTCTGAGGTCAAGACCAACAAAGGGCTCTGGAGCATCCCCAGTTGTACACAGGATCTTAAAGCTTCTTCAAATAGCGACAAAAGTTCCTTTTGTTCTTATTGGCCAGTATGGAAGATGATCAATCCTGCCCTGTGCATACGAGGAAGGGAGCTGGGTCTATCTGGTATATCGGCATTCATGGTGACCACACGTTCTCATCCACTACAAGCCCCTAAGAAGAGGTTTTCACTTCATAGTCACTGTTTTGCAGATGAAAAGCTTGATGCTCAGAAAAAACAGTGATTCGTTAGATGGTTTCTAAGTGGCAGGGTTGGAACTAGGACCCAGCCATCCTTTCATCCTTGCTGCAACTCTACCAAATGCTGGGAGACGTCAGACACTGTGCTGGGGTTGGAGCAGACAAGCTTGCCTCAGTACCTGCCCTCCCGCTTACTGTCCACAACTGTGCGCTGTTCTCTCTCCAGCCTTCCATGCCTGCGCCCTTCTCTCTCTCAGCCTCACGTGCTGCCTGTTTCTAGAGTTGTCCTGCTCCAACACTGCACATCTAGATCACAAGCAACTGGAAGGCAGGGGTAGGACCCTCAACTTTGATTCCTGCACAACCCCTAATGTATTAGGCACTTAACAAATGCTCCTTGGATTGAACACAGAGTTGAAAACAAAATTCACTTCAGATGCCAAACATTTGTTCTCTGCTTATATCGCACCCCTCCCCTCCCCGTATGTTCCCAGCACTAGTGTATTAATAGGGATTTGCATGTACTTTGCTGGTTTATTATAGAGAACATTAGCTCTCTTTCAGCATATATTTGAAAAAGAGATTAATAAGATAATCAACAATACACCTCATAAATCACTCTGAAAATTGCTGAAATAATTTCTTAGTCTCTTTTTTCTTTCCAAGAGATTCTACTACTTCCAATGACCTATACTGAATTGACAGTTCTAATTAGCAGTCATGAAAACTCAGGGTTTTAAAGCTAGGGGAGATTAGAAAAGAATTTTCCAGAGATGTGATAAAACCTCTTCCCATAAGAATGTCATGTGTCTCAGTGGTTGGGTTTAGGTGAGAAAGGGAAGCCTGTGGGAAGGAAGGTGCAGTTGAGAAAAGAGTAAGAGGAGGGGAGGACATGTGTCTTAGGTACCTGTCTGTCCTCAGGGGGCTGAGAGGATTGAGAGTCATTTACTGCCGGTGTGCCCTTGACCCTGCAGGAATGTCAGGGAAGAGCCTACATTATTTCACATCTCACAGCTCTGGGTCCTGACATCACCTAGAAGCTGAATCCTGGCCCAGACTGAGAGCCCAGCTTGCTCTCAGGCTTTAGGGATTTAGGGAGTCAAGATTGAATTGACTTTGATGTGGTCACTCTTTGCCATTTATTTGACAGAGATTAAGTACCTTCTCTGGGCTGGACCTTGTGCTGATGACACTTCCCTAGGCTTACCAGAGGAAGGACTGATTGGGATGAGACTGAGTTTTGAGGGCTCCATTTTTTGATTGACTATTTTTGTCAGGCATTTTATATATATATATATATATATATAATATATATATATATATATATATATATGCTATTTATATTCAATTCCTCATCATACACTCATACACTATGAAGGAAGTAGTATTTAGCTCCATTTAAGAATGGGGAACTGAAGCTTGGCAAGGTTAGGTTTCTACCCATCAGCACACAGGTAGCTTGAGTCCAGAGTTCACCTGTTAATCCCTAGGGTATCTTCTCTCCCTTTCCTTGCCTCCTAGGTTTCTGGTTAAGGTATCTCAGAAGGAATTTAAGAACAAAAAGCAAGCAAAGGGGAAAAAACAATGGGGGGAGCAAAGCAAGAAACAGATTCTTAATTATACAGAGCAATGTGATGGTTTCCAGAGTTGGGGGGCTGGATAGAGCTTAAAGGAGTATACTTTTTGTGATGAGCACCAGGTAATGTACGGAAGTGTTAAATTTCTTTTCTTTTTTTTTTAATTTTTAAAATTTATTTTCAGCATAACAGTATTCATTATTTTTTCACCACACCCAGTGCTCCATGCAATCCGTGCCCTCTATAATACACATCACCTGGTACCCCAACCTCCCACCCCCCCCGCCACTTCAAACCCCTCAGATTGTTTTTCAGAGTCCATATGGTTCTCCATATTTCCAATCTCCCCCAACTCCCTTCTCCTCTCTAACTCCCCATGTCCTCCATGCTATTTGTTATGCTCCACAAATAAGTGAAACCATATGATAATTGACTCTCTCTGCTTGACTTATTCCATGGTTGCCAAACTGTAGAAGGTGTTAAATTTCTATACTGTATGCCTGAAACTAATATTACATTGTATGCTGCTAACTGGAATTAAAATAAAAATTTAGAGTAAAAAAAAAAGTCATCTCAGAAGAAAATGGACATTTCCTGAGATGGGGAGTCCTAGGAAGAAGCAAATATTCTAGTAGAATCTTTCCCATAATCACTGGTATAGAACCAGTTGCTACATAGCCGTGGATAGTGACATCTACAACTTTAAACTTCGCAGCCTGCTGGAAACTCCACTGTTTACTCTTTCTGTATCCTGTCTGGATGGACTCTTAGATATGTTCCTGGGGAGGTGGGTCTGCCCTACTCCAGTCCCTCAGCCCCTGTTTAGCACCCTGGTGGAGCTGGGGGCCCTTGTGTACATCCTTCCGGTAACTTCTTAGCAGTTAACATTTAAATTAGTAATGAAAACCTTCGGAATGAGAAATCAGGTAGGTCCCATGGGGGAGAAAAAGTTCCTGTGATAAAGGAGGAGCAGAGCTAGCTGGAATATGACAGGAGTGGACTGGGGAGCAGCTGTGTTGACATAGACAGAATACCTACTTTATTTTGAGTCTTTTCCCTGCCTGTATGTAAAACACAAGAAAGGGAGTAATGCTTGCCTGCCTCATGGTAGTTGTAAAGGTCAAATACAATAATATATGGCTGTATTTTGAAAATCAAAGCACTCTTTACAAATGAGAGAACTTAAAGTTCTAATATCACAAGTTAGAATCAGAGACTTAAGTGCCAGAAGGTACCTTGGGGATCATCAGAATCATCCTGATTATTTTATAGGTGAGGAAAATCAGGCTGAGGTTTAGAGAGATTAAATGACTTTTCCCAAGGTCATCCTCAGAATTAATGTTGGAGCTACGTTTAGAAGACAAATAAATCCCCAGGTGCAAACTGAGGGTTCTTTCTACTATGTTGCTTTGGCAGGATAGAACTGTAATTGACCCTGTGGGGTTTTAGTCAGATTGACTGACTTATTAATTGTGTGGTTTGGCCAATTTGTGTAACCTTCTTGAGCATCTTTTTTTTAATCTATAAAAATGGAATAGTTATAATTGCTTCTTCAATAGGTTGGTAATGAAGATTCAGTGAGATAATGCTAACAGATACTAGTTAAACAGTGGTAGTGATTATTACGATGAAAACCATTTATTGCATGTTTGCCATTTGTCATCACCCATCCTTCCATTTGAAGATGGACCCACTCTCAACTTCAGAGGTTTCCAAACCAACCCAATACATCACTGACCTTAATTTTGTCTCCTACATATTGCACTGAGACAATCAGAGGTGAGGCCACAGAGTATCATTCCCTCATGTTTCCTCCCAATATTTATTTTATCCCTATCCTAGAAGTTCCTTGGAGGATCTGAGTCCAAAGCCTGGTCAAGAGGCTGTGTGTGACTTTTTTCTAGCCTACTTGAATGTTTTACGTAATCAGCTAAAGAAGGGCAGAGGAGGAGTTTGATTGATTTAGGATTAGAGAGCCCCTTATTCAGAGGTATGAAGAGACTGGGAAATTAGGAGAACCCAAAGGGGTGATCAGATATCATTTGAGGGAATTGTACTTTGCATCATTAAGGGTAGTATTTAGAATGAGTCTATCTCTCCAAGTTAAAGCATCAGAGAAGAACGAAAGCTGGCTTGAATCCAGGGGGATGTCATTAAAATGATTTCTGGGTTTATCCATTTCCAAACACCCGGGTATCATACATAAGGCTAGAGGCTGAGCTGGTCTCCTTGATAAACGAGCTATGAATCACTAACACAGTAAGTTTAATCACATCTTGACTATATGCAAAAATCTGTCTACCTTTAATTTGTGAATTTTAATTAAAGGTTTTAGTTTGCTTATTACTTCCTCTCTTTTATGGAAATGACTTTAGAGGGGCATAACCTATTAGTATATACATATGCATTTCTGAGAAGAAGACATGGAAATTTGAGGTTAGACTTTTTATAGAAAGAATTATACAAATAACTTTTATATTACATACTTGTTCCAGTTTTCCAAATACAGTGATTTCATTAGCTCACAGTTCTTGGTACAGTTCAGTGGCCAAATTCCTATTGTTTCCTTACTTGATTGCATGGCAGTCTTTGATAAAGTTGTTTATGCCATCATCTTTGATAACCTGCTCTGACTTGGTTTCTGGGACGCAATCCCTGGTTCTCCTCTCTCCTCACTGTTCCTTCTCAGTCCCTGATGGTTCTTCATGACGTCTAAATGTTAAAGGGTTCAGGGTTTGGATCTCTCCTTTCCTTTCTTTCTTTCTTTCTTCTTTATTTTTTTAAAAAAGATTTTATTTATTTATTTGACAGACAGAGATCACAAGCAGGCAGAGAGGCAGGCAGAGAGAAGGGAAGGGGGAAGCAAGGTCCCTGCTGAGCAGAGATCCCGATGCAGGGCTCGATCACAGGACCCTGAGATCATGACCTGAGCCGAAGGCAGAGGCTTAACTCACTGAGCTACCCAAGCCCCCTGGATCTCTCCTTTTCATTTTCTGGACTCACTCCCCAAGGTAAACTCATCCAGTCCCATGGTTTTATATACTATATGTGCATGATTCCTAAAATGTTTAAGGCCATGCTGGACCTTCTCCCTTACCCCAAACTCATGAATCTGTTCCAAACTGAACCCTTGTTTCTCTCCATTCCATGTCTGTTTTTCACAAACATTCTCTATCTCAGTAAATGGCATCACTGTTCTTTCAGTTACTGAAAGCTAAAACATTAACTGCTCTCTGTCCCTCATACCCCATTTCCAATCTATCAGAAATCCCATTGTTTCTATCTCAAAAATGCATTTTGGGTTAGACCACTTCTCACCAACTCCATAGCTACTCCAAGCCATCATTTCTTGCCTAGAGTAATACACCAACCTCCTGCCTGAGCTCCCCTCTTTAAGTCTATAGAGGCTCATCTCCAGCTTATAGGGTTTCTTAGCTTCAGAATGATTAAAATGTTGAACCAGATAATTCTTTGTGGTATAAGGTTGTCCTCTCTATTATAGGGTTTTTAGCAGCATCCTTGGCCTGTATCTATTAGATTCCAGTAGACTCTCCTTCCATTTTTGCTAATTGAAAATATCTGTAGACCTTGTCAGATGTCACCTGGAAGACAAAATCATCTCTGACCTAGAACCACTGACTTAGAGGAAAATCCTTGAAAAATGTAAATGTAAATCATTTCCCTGCTCTAAACTTCCCAATGGTAGTGACCAAGGGTAGGGGGAGGAGGAAATGGAGAGTTACTAATTAATTGACATAAAGTTTCAGTTAAGTAAGATGAATAAGTTCTAGAGATTTACTATACAACACTGTACCTATCACCAACAATAACATACACTTAAAATTTTGTTAACAGGGTAGATCTTGTGTTAAGTGTTCTTATCAAAATTGGAATTTAAAAAAAGATCCAAGTTCCTGACAGTAGCTCAGAAGGCATAGACTATCCCTGCATGAAATACCTTCCTATGCCTTTTTACTTGGGTAGTGTCTACTCTTCCTTTCTGTCTTGACTTAAATGCAATTTCCTCTACAAAGCCTTTCCAGGTCTATTCTATAATTTGGGTTTAGGCCCTTGCTCTGTGCTCTTATAATGTCCTGTTCTTCCTCTGACATTGTGCACATCACAGTGCATTATAATTATCTAATTATTGGACTATGGACCCCTTGAGGGCAAGAATATGTCTTACTTATCACAATATCCCCTCTTGTGCATAACACAGGGTCTAGAACAGTACATTTAAGTAACCATATGGTAGACTGCTTGAAGTTGCAGACTGAGCCTGGCCTGCATTACAGATTAGGATATGATATCCACATTGGTTGAGACTAGACACAGATACAACTATAAAGCTAAGTACTACCATGTTTTTGAAATTTTCCTTCTTTTATTTGGTAGTTCTACAATTGCTCTGGTGAAACATCAAGGATAATCTCTGCTCTTAGAGAAATCCTTGGTAAGAGAATCCCCTCATTCAGCAAATACTCATTGAGTATGTGCTATGAGCCAGACACTGGGCTGGATGCCAGACAGCTACTGGAGGATAGGAAGTCAAAGGTGCAGGAGTTGTGCGTTTACCTTCTGACATGAGTGATGGTCATTCAGTACACAATAAGTTATTACATTACCTAATTGCTATTGTAAACATCAGGGAATGTGGAATGGATGGTGCAAAATTCAGATAGAGAGAACTGTAAACAAAGGTTCTGAACTAGAAGGGCAATGCATGATGTACATCAGGAACTGTAAGGAGGCCGGTGTGGCTGCAGCACAGACAGAGAGGGAGGGAGAAGTACACTGGATTGAGGTTGGAGAGACAGGCAGGGACTAGAACAGGTTATCACCTTCACCTTTTTTCCCACTTCACAATCCTAGAAATTGTCTCCTGTGGTTCCACTTTTAGGCTACATGCTCCATCTTTAGTCCTTCTTTAGAACTGTGAATGTGCCATTCTCCTCACTTGAACTAACTTTTCCTCCCCCCCCACAACTGAAGTCTTACTCATTCTTCAGTGTCAAGCTCACCACAAAGAACAAGAACTCAAAGAGCCATAACCAATAAGAAGTGAAAAAAAGGCCCAGATGTAATCGGGGAATAGTGAACAGTTCAGCTTAAATAGGCCAAAAGATGCCTTTCTAGGGAGTTCAGGTCAAAATATGACAGACCTTGGCATTTCTAAGTGATTTGTAGTGTAAGGAATCCAGTCTGGTGAATGGTTAGGAATACACGCTTTGGAGCTAGTCAGACCTGACTTAAAATCCAAACTCTTTACTTCATTAGCTGTGCAAACTAGAGAGAGCTCCTCACGTCTTTAAATCTCAGTTGTTTTGTCTAAAGCAAGGGTGGTTATAACTATTTCATAAGCATAGGCTTCTTACACAATAACATGGGGTTGTTAAGGATTTAAATAGATAATGCATGCAAAGCATTTGTAACTGTGCCATGTGCATGGTATGTGTTAAATACTGTCATTAAAACTATTTACATCAACATCCTTCTCATTGTTTCTTAACTAAATTTTAAGTTCATTAAAGGAGATGACGTGGGAATCCAGCACCCTGTATGTCTAATGATAAATTATCAAGAAATACAAGTTTCCCAATCTCTTTTTATAAATAAAGACCTTGAACTTCACTTCTCCTGCAGGCACTTAGTAAGCCCTCAATAAATATTTGTTGAATACTGAATAGATGTTATGACCCCCTGCTACTATCTAGCACTGTGTTATGTATGTTGTTGAGGGTTAATGATATTCATTACTGGAGAATTTTTGCATATTGGTTTTTCAAAATTAGAATGGAAGTAGGAAGAATTCTGGGTCCAAATATGTATAAAATACCCTAACATAAGAAAGGTCTTAATAGTTGGAAAAAGATTTACTATGGCAGCTGTTTTTCTTCTTTCATTCAACTATTAAGAAAATACCAATGAATTATAGGGAAATGGACTTAATTTAACTCCAATTGCTCCTCTGGGGAGGGTAACCCAAATGACCAAAAGACTAGCAACTGTGGTAATCTGAGGGAAATTGAGGTGACTATAGGATCATCAGGTCTTTATTTAATGTTCCACTTGTTAAGGAGGAATAGCTCTTCTTGAGTCTTTAAAAGTAACTCGAATCTACTTCACTTACTTGATTTCCCTTGGAGAAATGATCTGGCAAAGGGAAATGCTATAAAATATTTGCATTTTCCGATTCTGATGGGTCTCTTAATACAGGCATCCTCTAAGTTGAGACACTGAAGCCCATGAAAACCAATATTGATACAAACGACACATAGGAGATCTTTATCAGAGTACATTGATTTAAACACTGTACTCCCATGGTATAGTTAGATCAGAATATAATTAGACCAAACTGGTCTATATTGTTCCTATAGCTTTCCAAGAATAATGGCTCTGTCTCAAAGCAGAGTTCATGTTTATTGTCATTTTATTTTAATTGACATTTACAGATAATAATGTGTCATATGCATAAACTCTGTTGTCTGCTTTTTATTAGATAATGAAGTAGTAGTAATCAGTTAGCACAATATGGCATATAATTTCTATAGTAATTCTCATGTTTTATATCAGTGGTTCATGAATATGCTCCACTAAATTTCGCTGGTCTCCTAAGAGTCAGCAATTTCGGCAAATTCGGATTACAGGGCCCAGAGAGTCAGAGCAACTCACTGAGAGAGCTCTCCATGGTTCTGATGTCTGTAACTGTCCTGCCTCTCTATTGACCTGATTCCTTATGGTATAATGATTCCCCTGCCTTCTGCTTTACATTATTCACACTTTGTATGGCATGCCACAATCAAGGCACCCCAGAAATGTTTTTGTTTTCTTTGGGGTTCTTAGTGACACTGCAGGACTACCAGGAGTGGCATATCCAGACATGGAATATTCTGAAGTGACTGCTGTGCTCCAGCCCCTCTGCTGGAAACTGGGATATAGAGATGAATAAAAATTGGGTTCTGCTCTTAGGTAGCTCACATTCTAGTTGAGGAAAAGAGAGGACTTGTGGAAGCACAGATAATGTCTTAAGAATTGAAAAAAACTATGCTGCCCACTGCTTTTTTGCCCAATGCCATCAGACTAAGCATCTTAAAATTCCCAGTCCACCACTCTCCTATTTAATAGGAGATCATATTGATTTATACTAGGGAATTATTATACTGATTTATATTAGGAAATTATACTGGCGTGTTCTTTATTTCCTGCCTAATATTCAATCATTTGCCTGGTTTTCAAAACCCTTTATAATTTGATAGTACTTTCCCATCTATTTTACTTCCCACATCTTTCCATCATGTCTTCTTCATCAGGCCATGTCTATTCTTATTTTGGTATTTATGCCCGTACTGTTAAATTTTTTTCATGTCTGCCAATGCAAAAATGTATTGATAAATGCAAATCGTAAGTAATATTCAGACGCTTAATTCTTTACTCAGTGTATACTCATCCAGGCTCTGTGGTAGGTGTTAGGGTTACAGTGGTGGGCAAGACAATGAAGCCCTTACTCTAGGGGAGCTCTGAGTCAGCCTACAACTTTATTACTTAAAATACAGTCCTTGGACCAGCAGCAATGGCTTCATCTGGGAGTTTATTAGAAATACAAGATCCTGGAGTGCCTGGATGGCTCAGTGGGTTAAAGCCTCTGCCTTCGGCTCAGGTCATGGTCCCAGGGTCCTGGGATGGGGTCCTGCATTGGGCTCTCTGCTCAGCGGGGAGCCTGCTTCCTCCTCTCTCTCTCTCTGCCTGCCTCTCTGCAAACTTGTGATCTCTGTCTGTCAAATAAATAAATAAAATCTTAAAAAAAATACACGATCCTATGTCCCACTCCAAACCTACTAAATTTGAACCTCATTTTAACAAAAATCCTTGATAACTTTTATGCACAAATTTCAGAAGCAGTGGCCTAGGGAATAGGTACTGTAAAAGCAACTATAATAGCATGTAAAGGCTGCTATGATGCTGAAGGATGGAGATAAGAGAGCTAGCACCATGTTCCGTTATTTAATGGGCATTTTCTTTCCCGTAAATTAAGAAATAATGGAGTGTGTGTGTGTACGTGTTTAGGGACCATATGTTATTGTCCTTGAGAACTTCCCATTCACCGAGCCCAGCCCTGAGTCTACTATAAGTGCTCTAACATATACTTTTGTCAACACTGATTGATTGAATTGTTTACAGAAGTATTGAAACAAATTTGAGGTTTTAGAGGTTTCAGCAAATGATGGAATTATTCAATTTTTGCCAGCACAGTTCTGATTTATTGAGTGTGGGGGGTTTTACTTTGTTGCAACAAAAAGCAATGTTGTTTATCCTTTTCAATGTCCTAGCATTTCAGTACAGTTGACTTAAACAAGGATAGAAAATTCACAGGATAAAATAAAACCAAATTTTGCACAGACGGTTTTCGCTATGTGGTTCAAGCCTATAGATGAGTTTGCTTTTTCTGTGAGTTATTTTTATTTTTCTCATGTGTTGAGAGCTTAGTGATTCAAACTCAGTCAATACCCTTAGTTCAACTGCCCCAACACATCCATTACTTAGTAATAGCCTTAGACTCAACTGGCACAAAACATGCTACCTAAAAACAATTTTATATTTTTCACTTGTTCATCCATCTTATGGTGTTCCAATGCAATCTATAGCTTTCTTTACGCACTGAATTGAGACTAAGAGTCAATAAGAGCAATGATGTTTTGAATGCACAAAAAAATGCCTTTTTGTTTCCTACTATCTGCTACCTCATTTGATATGGAATCTTTTTCTTTTAGGTTAATTTTCAGTGAAAGAGAATAAATCCTTCTCTGCCTTTTCTCTGATGTCTCTGGAGTTTTGCATGCTCCATGTTTGGATGCTAAAGGATGCCTTTTTTTTTTAAAGATTTTTTAAAAATTATTTATTTGACAGAGAGAGATCACAAATAGGCAGAGAGGCAGGCAGAGAGAAAGAGAGGAGGAAGCAGGCTCCCCGCTGAGCAGAGAGCCCGATGCGGGACTCGATCCCAGGACCCCGAGATCACGACCCGAGCCGAAGGCAGCGGCCCAACCCACTGAGCCCCCCAGGTGCCCCTAAAGGATGCCTTTTGTACTCAGAAGTGTTCTGAGCTTTATCCATCACTTGTAGGTATTTTGAAACACTGCCCAGAAAATCACTGACAGTGTCTCAGCTATTGATTTGTTCTAGAGCTTCAAGAAAAAACCACAATCACTAATGCCCCACTCTCTTGCAGTTAGAAAAATACTGTAGACATCATCTCATGAGAGTCTCTTCTATACTTCCCCCTACTCCTAATGGAATAATTCAGCCTTTGTTTTAGCATCCATGACCAGCCTTCTCCAGACATCTGCTTACTAGTTATTGAGGTATTATAAAGCTATAGTAATTAGCTAGGAATGTGTAGGGCAAGAATAAATAAGTACATCAACAGAACAGAATCAAGTGTCCAAAAACAAATCTATTTCTATTTGTTGACCTAATTTATGAGGAAGGGGAATGCAGTGGGGGAAATGGACGGCTTCAATAAATCATGATAGCTCAACAGGAAATCTATATGCAAAATAAAAACAACAACAAACCTGGTCCTCTACTTTGCACATATCTACTGGACACATAGATCCAAATACGAGATGTAAAATTTCATAAGAAATCATAGAAGAATATCTTCATGACTTTGAGGTAGGCAAAGATATCTTAGCAAAACAGAGTCCTAGTCATAAAGGAAAAACTTGCTAAACTGACTACATTATAACTATTTCTGTTCATCATACAACACTGTCAAGATACTGAAAAGACAAACCACAGAACAGAAGATACTGATAATACAGGCATCTGATACTATGCATTACCAAGGATATATAAAGAATGCTTTATAATACAACAACGAGAAGAAAAAACAAACTTAACAGAAGAGTGGGAAAAAATTTCCTACTTCTTCATGAAAGTGGCTACACAAATGGCTAATAAATACGAAAAAGCTATGAGTCATCAGACAAATGCAAATTAAAAACAATGTGATATCACAGCACTCGCTTGTTAAAATGAAAAAGGTAAATGTGAGCAACTAAACACATCTATTGCTTATGAGGATGTAAACTTGTTTTCAGAAACAGTTTGGCAAATCTGTACCAGGGAATTATAAGTAATGTGGTCTGGGAATTCCTCTCCTAGGTATATACTCAACAGAAATTCCATATGCTCATCCAAAGACTTTTACAAGAATATAGCTGTATTACTTATAATGGCCTCTCACTGGGCACAACAGAAATGTTTATCTGCAAAGATAGTCACACTTCTGGATTTATTTATGGATAAATAAGTTGCAATGTATCCACATGATGAAATACTATACAAAAATGAGAATGAATGGACTACAACTGAATGTGATGATATAGATGAATTTCACAACATAATATTGAGCAAAAAGACCCAGACTTAAAAAGAGTATGTATTGTATAGTTCTACTTATAAGGTTCAAAAACAGCTCAGTTAGTAAAATTAATCTATGTTGTCAGGAGTCAGGATAGTGATTACTCTTGTATGGGGAAGGGCGTAAAAACAGGTCCCTGAGATTTTGGTAGTATTCTATTTCTTAATTTTAGTTTTGATTATATAGGTGTTTTCACTTTATGAAAATTGAGATATGTATTTTTGATTTGTACACTGATTGTGTGTTGACCTCACAATAATTAAGTAAATTATGTGTCAAAGGGGGGTAAGATATGAGGAAAACAGTAACTCACAATCAAAATCTTCCTATGCTCAGGATGGTGTTGAAAGTATAGATTGCTCTGGGCAGCACAGACATTTTAACATTTTTCAAAGTGCTGGAACAAGCAATCTTAAATTTGTATGGAACCAGAAAGACCCTGAATGGCCAAGGAAATGTTGAAAAAGAAAATCAAAGCTGGGGGCATCACGTTGCCTGTGATCACCAAGACAGCTTGGTATTGTCACAAAAACAGACACATAGATCAATGGAACAGGATAGTGAGCCCAGATATGGACCCTCAACTCTATGGTCAACTAATCTTCAACAAAGCAGGAAAAAAACATCCAATGGAAAAAACAGTCTCTTCAATAAATGGTGCTGGGAAAATCGGGCAGCTATATACAGAAGAATGAAACTCGACCATTCTCTTACACCATACACAAAGATTAACTCTAAATGGATGGAAGACCTCAGCGTGAGACAGGAATCCATCAGAGTCCTAGAGGAGAACATAGGCAGTAACCTCTTCAACATCAGCCACACCAACATCTTTGGAGACACATCTCCAAAGGCAATGGAAACAAAAACAAAAAGGAACTTTGGCAATTTCATCAAGACAAAAAAGCTGCTGCATGGTATTCCTTTGTGTGTGTGTGTACACCACATCATCTTTATCCATTCATCTGTTGATGGACATCTAGGTTCTTTCCAATGGAATACTATGCAGCCATCAAACCCCCTGAAATCTTGCCATTTGCAATGAGGTAGATGGAACTGGAGGTTATTATGCTAAGTGAAGTAAGTTAATCAGAGAAAGATTATCATATGATCTCTCTGATATGAGGAATTTGAGAGGCAGGGCAGGAGGTTGTGGGGGTAGGGAAAAAAATGAAATAAGATGGGATTGGGAGGGAGACAAACCGTAAGAGGCTCTTAATCTCATGAAACAAACTGAGGGTTGTTGGAGGATGGGGGTTTAGGGATATAGTGGCTGGGCTATGGACATTGGAAAGGATATGTGCTGTGGTAAGTGCTGTGAAATGTGTAAGCCTCATGATTCACAGACCTGTACCCCTGGGGCAAATAATACATTACATGTTAATAAAAGAAAAGAAATTTTTTAAAAAAGATAAAAAGCTTTTAGGGGTGTTAGAGAGGAGAAGGGAGTCGGGGTAAATTGGAAGGGGAGGTGAATCATGAGAGACTATGGACTCTGAAAAACAATCTGAGGGGTTTGAAATGGCGGGGGGGTGGGAGGTTGGGGTACCAGGTGGTGGGTATTATAGAGGGCACGGATTGCATGGAGCACTGGGTGTGGTGAAAAAATAATACTGTTTTTCTGAAAATAAATAAATCAATTTAATTTAAAAAAAAAAAAAAGCTTTTGCACAGCAAAGGAAAGAGTCAACAAAACAAAGAGGCAACCCATGACACAAGAGAAGATATTTGCAAATGACACTACAGATAAAGGGCTGATATCCAAGATCTACAGAGAAGTTCTCAAAGTCAACATCCAAAAAACAAGTCAAAAAATGGGCAGAAGACATGAACAGACACTTGTCCAAAGAAGACATACAAATGGCTAACAGACACATGAAAAAATGTTCAACATCATTAATGATCAGGGAAAGTTAAATAAAAGCCACATTGAGATACCACCTTATACCAGTTAGAATGGCAAAAATTGACAAGGCAAGAAGCAACAAAAGTTGGAGAGGTTGTGGAGAAAGGGGAACCCTCTTACCCTGTTGGTAAGAGCACAAGTTGATATAGCCACTTCAGAAAACAGTGTGGAGATTCCTCAGAAGTTAAAAATAGGGGTGCCTGAGTGGCTCAGTGGGTTGAGCCTCTGCCTTTGGCTCAGGTCATAATCTCAAGGTCCTGGGATCAAGCTCCACATTGGGCTCTCTGCTCAGCAGGGAGCCTGCTTCCCCCGCCCCTCTGCCTGCCTCTCTGCCTACTTGTGATCTCTCTCTCTCTGTGAAATAAATAAATAAAATATTTTTTAAAAAAGGTTAAAAATAGAACTACTCTATGACCCAGCAATCGCACCACTGGATATTTACCCTAAAGATACACAGTTGTAGTGAAAAGATGGGCCACAGATGCACCCCAATGTTCATAGCAGAAATGTCCACAATAGCTAAACTGCAGAAGGAGTTGAGATGCCCTTCAACAGATGGATGGATAAAGATGTGATCCATATATACAATGGAATATTACATATATATTCCATATATACAATGGAATAATAGTCATCGGAAAGGATGAATACCCAACATTTGTATCAGCATGGATGGAACTGGAGGAGCTATGCTAAGTGAAATAAGTCAAGCAGAGAAAGTCAATTATCACTTATTTGTAGAATGTAAGGAATAGCATGGAACACATTAGGAAAAGGAAGGGAGAAATGAAGAGGGGGAATCAGGGGGAGAAAAACCATGAGAGACTATGGACTAAAGGAAACAAACTGAAGGTTTTAGACGGGGGCAGGGGGGTGGGAGGATAGGTGAGCCCGATGAAGGGTATTATGGAGGGCACGTATTGCATGGAGCATTGGGTGTTACCTGCAAACAACAAATCATGGACTGCTACATCAAAACTAATGATGTATGGTGACTAATGTAACATAATAAAAAGTCTTCCTATGCTAATCAAATCAAATCTAAAAGGGTAAAGTCCATTGATTAAAAAAGAGGTTGCAGTTTGAAAAAAATAAATAATGAATCTTCTTTGTGTTAGTATGAAATCCTCTTTTTCCCCTTTGAGTTTCGATGCAACAGATATGAGGAAATGTAAAAGCCACTGGCTTTGTAGGGAGGTCCAGTGGGTTGGCTTTGGGTTTAATGATGTGTCTGTTCTTTCTCCTTCTCCAGCCAGATGGGTAGATGAAGACTGACCTTCTACCAACATCCATCTCTCCCTTCAGATGATATAGGATGGCACGGATGGCATGTGGGGTCCTAGATACACCTGAACTTTGTAAGTTTCCTGTTCCTTATGTTAGTCATATCTTCCCAGTTTGACTATAAACGTTACATAAGCAAAGACCTGGCATTTCTTATTTCTATGTATTCTTCATGTATTAAGGAGAGAACTGATTAAAAGGACTCAGTAAACGCTTTCCATTGTAGAAGATCATTCAGACTGTGAAATCTGAGGTGTGAGAAGGAAAGTGACTTGCCTGGTGTCACCTGGCCACAATTAATGTCTTCTGACTCCTGTCCTTGTCCAGCCAGGCTCTCTACATGGCTTTGCTGAGGAAAAATAAACCATTCCCCTTTTGTTCTGTTTGCCTTGGCTTTACTTCTCAGTACAGGGATCAAAAGGCACACCATCTCAGTTTTGCTAACTCTGTTCGGCTTTGCTGATTCGCTGAGCAAATATTGCCTAAATGCGGCATCTTTGACTGTGGAGAGCAGGAACAATATATATAGTGTCCAAAAAGCAAAGGCAGTGACCTAGCTCATTTCAGTGTTCAGATCTGCAAAATGAGAACACACCAAGCTCTTGTGTTCCTCCTGTCTCTTTTCATTCGCCTCTAGGGATTATGATGAAGTTCAAGGCCCTACATAACCTGAAAGGTGTTGAAATCTAAGCATCAGTCATTTGGAAAATTGCTCATTGTTAGGGTCACTTGATTTATTTTCAACAAAAATGCTTCATTGAAGTCTGGACTATGAAATGGTCAATGTTAATTTAACCCATTTTGTGAACTCTCTCCACCTTGGTTTTCTGAAGTATAAAATGAGATGCTTAGATAAGAAACTACCTGACATTTAAGGCTCTGTTCTGTAGATTCATTAGGGATCTAATCTGTAGATTCATTAATTCAAATAATTACTAGAATCTATTATGGACACAAAATATTAATAAGCACTGACTATACATTAATAAGCACTGACTCTAAATGTCATATATGTGTATATATCTCTACTCTAGGAGAGAGGCAGGGAGGGCAGGGCGGGAAGGGAAGGGGAGGGAAGGGGGAGAGAATGAATGAATGAATATATGACTTTTACTCATTACATGTCAGGTACCATATTAAGTACCATAAGAGTTTATTTAATCTTTACAATGATTCCAAAAAGGATTATCTTCTCTTTATATATAAGGTATGACAGATTGTATTTTCCAAATATGGCCATAACAATCTGTCTTACTCAATACTGTCTTACTTAACAATGTGATTTTGACACTTGTTCTACTGAAAGGTTCCTTCCTTTTTGATATGCCTGGATTTGTGACTATGGCATAAGTCACACTATGTGACTTCTCAGGGTAGGTCACGTAAGGTGATACAGCTTCTGCCTGCCTTCTCTTTGGTCCCTTGTTCTTGGAACTGACCTCATGCCGAGGAAGTCCAAGCAGAGCATGGAGAGGGCACATGCAGGTGTTTGCGGCAACAGCTTCACCTGTCAGCTGTGTACAGGAGTCTTCTTGTGCTTCCTCCCCCCGGCTAGCCAGTCATCCACAGCCTTTTAGTTCTTCCATCTGAGGCCCTGGACATCCTCAGGCAGGGATAAGGCATTCCACTACGCTGTGTTTCAGATTTCCTGACTCAAAGATTCCATGAGCATAACATGCCACAAGTTTGGACTTATGATGTAGCAATAGTAACAGAGACTCTGAGTTGCAAAGTTAGTTGTCCAGGGTCACACAGCAGATAAGTGTGCCAGGCAGAAATAAGCCCCGGCCTAACTGCTGGGCTTGTGCTCTTAATTACCCTGTTCAGAAAGTGCTGCATATTTACAAGTCCTGCAAAACCAGTGTCTTTCACTCTGGGGAACAGAGAAAACCACTGTAATGCTCACCACTAAGAAACAAAATCAGATGCCCAGGAGCTGAGGAGGGGACTGGTGGACAGTGTAGTTTGGCAGGGTAGAATTGAGGCCAAGGAGATAAGTTTTGCTAGGGAGGCAGCCAGCAGCTCAGATCCAGTTCCTGTGTAGGCTTAAAGTGAGACGTAACCCTGGGTTGGGATGGGTGATGCTGTCCATACCCTCCAGTCACAACACTGTACCTGGCAGCCTTCCTCCTCCTTCTGGAGCAGTTTCTGGACTTCTCTCAGGCCAGTGCTGGGCCAGGAGGGCAACCAGATAAGGAGATTGATGGCAGTGAGTCCCAGAAAGCTCTCAGCAGAGAGTAAATGATTGGTGGGAGGCCAGAGACAAAGTGGAAAGGAAGTGATGTGATCAACTCAAAAGGACAGAAAGAAAATTAAGATTTTTGAATTCTTGGTATGTGCTAGGCAACATGCATTAGTTCTTATTTATGTATTTCTGTAAGAATCCTATGATATTGGCATTAATGACCCTGTTTTTTAAGGGATACTGAAGGTTGGTAGTTAAGTTACTGGCTCAAGTCTTGTAACTAGTAACTGGTGGGTTAGGGTTCAAACTCAGGTCTCTGTGAATAATGGCTCTATGGTCTCAAGATGCAGTTATTTCTTCTTCTTTGCTTGGGCTTCTCTCCACCCCCCAACTGCCTTACCTAGAGTTTCTTCTGTAAGTTTAGCTTTATCCTTTAGGACCAGCCAAGTCTCTCCTTTTTCAATAAGCCAGCCCAGATTGTTTTAGTCCTCAGTGATCTTTTTTTCCCCCTCTACCTGTTGACTACAAATCCTGTTCTTGGGAATTACCTGGTTATACATTCTGCTTTATTATCTATGTTTTTTTTTTTCCCCTTATGTATCTTGGTTCTTCCACTGACTTGTAAAGTCAGAGGTCTGAACTCATGTTTCTTGCTTCTTTGCATCTGCCATAATGTTTAGCATTATGCCCGAGGCAAGGTTTAGACCCCAAATGACATTCAATTAAAATATTTGATGATTAATGTTCCCTGGTGCCTACAGAAATATACACTCACAGTAACCAGAAACAAAACAAAATAAACTCCCTCTCCATTCTCTCTCTCCCCCTTCCCAGAATGGGTAGGTACACAGAGAATAGGACATGAAAGAGAAAATGAATATCAGGTAGGTGCCTAGCCAGAATTCCACAGAAGGGAAGTCATCTTTCTGCCTTGACAGCCCCTCTGTGCCACTCAGGAGATAAATAATCTGACAGCAGCAGTGGCAGGGACTCCCCGAGTGCCCAGCCAGGATCCTCTGAATTCTAGAAATGAGACCTGGCTAACATCATTCTATCCACTGTAGACCAAGACTTAACACCAATCAATAAAGGTGCTCCATGGGGAGCTGGGAATTTCTCACTGACAGCAACTGAAGAACGGACCCAATATTGCCCATTTTAGACTCTTCGTTTCTTGGGTGATGCTCTAATGGCTTTATAAAGGTTATAAGTCCCCCAAAGTCATAGTATTGAGTTTATTATTAAACTTCGTGAGCTCTGAACCTGCGGCTAATGAGTACCTAGGGAAGGCCTTGATTGAAAAGGTCCCATGGCTCAACACATGCCTGCCTCAGTGCCATTGTTCATAGCAATCTCTGCCCCCACTCCTTCACCCCTAGATTTCCCTCTTCATTTCTCTTTGCTTTTGTAGAAAATCTTATCTCATCTTTCACGGCACAGTCCAATGCTTCCCGGAGGTCTCTCTTCACCACAGCCCACACTAATTTCTCCTTTCTCAGAAAAAATTTGGCACCAAATCCACATGCCACAGAGTTTAGCCCTCAGTTATGCATTCTCTTAGTTCCCTGTGTTCCAGGAAGGCAGCCTCGTGCAGTGAAAAGAACCTATAATTTGGGACCAGTGGGACCACAACCCATTATTTCCCTGCCATGCAACCCTGAAGATCTTTACAAAGCAGCACAGGCATTCTTGTTCTTCTACCAAAACAGCTGCCCTGGGTTCCACTGGATGATGAATGATCCCTTCTTTCAGCAGACTTCCACTGAGGGACAGTGGGCTACTGCCAGATTTTTAAAACAACGAAAGGGACATCCTTATATATACATCTTGTCGCATTTGCACAACCATTTCTATAGGATAAATGTATGGACCCTAGATGTTCCCCCCACCCCCATACAGTTTTAAGGCCATTTGTGATCCTTTTTGCCTCCTTTTCTCCCACCCCCATTCCTACCTAAAGAGCTATGGTTAAATGCCATCTCTAGCTTTGGGCTGTGATTATGAAACCTACTGTATACCATAGTCGCCTCCTAGGTGAAGCCAAAATGTTGGCCTCTCCTAAGTGGCGTGGGTTGTACCTTTGCTTCTGTCCCTGTTTCACATCTTTCTTGCTCTGGCTGGCCACACTGAACTTCCACTTGGTGGGGGTAGAGTGCACTCCTGGGTGCTCACCTCTCCTTCCTCAGGAGATGGCTTTTAAAGACAAAGAGACTGTAAAGAATAAAAATGGAATAAAAACCCATGGCAAGAAAGGTCCATTAAAAAAAATCAGAGTGAGGGAGCCCTACAGAAGATGATGGATACCTTTTTTTAATGAATTCTAGCAATCTATGGAGAACCCTAAGGGACCCTCAGATTTCTGGTTTTGGAAGACTGTAGTGTGTCAAGGATAAATCATGGAATGAGACACATACAGACTATAATCTCAGCTCTGCAGGGTAACCAGGGACAAGGGCTTCAGTTTTCTCTTCTGTAGAATGGTGCTGATGTACCCAGGCAGAGGTTGTCATGACGACGAATAATGTGATCTAACACGAGAGTGCCTGACACACAGTAGTTGCAACAAGTGAAAGCAATCATAACTATTGTTTTGTGAGCCAAGAGAAGAGTAGAGCACCCCTGAATAATGGGATAACTCGCAACATTAGGATGATGGGGAGCTTTGTTTTCTGGGTAAATTCCTTTTCTTCAGTTCCACATGATTTTCCTCCAGATCTCTCCATAGACCAGGACTGAGTTTCCCCATGTGATATAAGTAGTTACTGACAGCCAGTAAATTTCTCCATTAGATTGCTTTCTCTCCATTAAATGAAAAACAAGACATGCTTAGAAAATGACATATTAATTCAACAAGTAAGTATTTGAATACAAAACGCCTGGTGCCAGGTTTTGGATGAGATGCAGAGATCAGCCTGCCAGTCTGCATCTTGGTGAGAAATAGCCAGAGTAACTCCAGTGCAGGGCTGCGGGTGAAGGATGCCCTCAGACATATGCAGACATATACAGTGGGGACAGCAACAGCAGCGTCAACAGCTCTTACTGTCTGTGGGTCAGCCCTGTGCAGAGGAAGAACCTTCTGGGCATTAATGTCATTTAATACCCTTTCAGTAGGTTGTCTTATTACCCTCATCTTCCAGAAGAAGAAACTGAGGTGCAGATCCTAGCACACAGCTGCTAGGATCCAATGGCAGCAACACTATTCCAGGCTTCAGCCATAACCATGACCATGCTTCAGAAGAGTAACTGGGTCTGGGAAGCCAGTATTTGCAAAAGGGGAAGAGTTGAGCAGGAAAGATGGGAGTAGTCCCTCCAATCAGAGGGGATGACAAGGGGATGGGCAAACAAAATGAAGCACAACTTGGTTTGGCTGGAGCCCTGGCTGAACCTGGGAATCAGAGGGAGATGCACCTTAGATAGGGGTCTGGGGACATAGTAGGGACATTTTGCTGTCCTTTGAAGATGGAGTAGCTACACAGATAGAGGAAGTGACTCACCCAGTGGGCTAATAGTATACTGAGACTGAACTTCTTTCTAAACTCCTTTACTACCACCTACAATGCTGTGGGCCTGCCCCCTGTGACAGCAGCTGCTCCCACTGCCTCCCTGGGTGGACTGTAGCAGCTACTGGGCTTCCTTGTTTTAAGGCCCTCTTAAGCCACCGGAGACAGCATGAGTATCATCACGTAGGTTTGTCATTTCTGTGTTAGGGTGCCTGACACCAATTATATTCTGCTCGATACCTTGGGCTTAATTTGCCTATGATCTTCCTTGAACATCCCTAGGGCAAAAGTATTCATTGGCACAGACGGATAGTGTGCCTAACTCATATTCAGAACCACCAGACTCCTCTAGAAGTATGATCATACATGCCCCATCAATTCAATTAATAATGCTTTCATGTTTTCCCTATGTAGAATTTTGTACTTCCTCCCAGATGGAACAATTGGGTCTTCTGGTTCCAGATGCTGTATCTGCAGGGAAAGTTTAAAAAGAAACAAGAGGTTCTCTCCAGGACAATGTAGAGCCTAGGAAGATATAGTCATGGGCAGGCTTTTTTGTTATAGAGACATAGGGATCATCCTTCTTCTAGTCTAGCCCCCATCCATGGCCTGGATTTTCTACGGCAGGTCAAAGATGAAAAAAAAAAAAACATAGTAATCACATTTTGGAACATATACTTGGGGCCAAAAATGGAGGGGGAGAGGGAACATTCCTTTTAAAATACATAAATATAAATATTCCAAGTATGTCTAAATTCATTAAAGGTACAGAGTTACATTATACTCCTTGCCATTCTTCTAGGGATTTCCATCTGGTGGCCTACAAACTGAATCTTGGTATGTTGCTGTTTCCTCTGCACAGACTTCCCAGAGCAATGCAGTGACTGTCCAGAAAAGAGTGAGGGCTGCCTTCTTTGGCTGACATATGTATGTCTCAGTTTACCCCAGCTCCCAGCTGACCACCATTCTGGTGTTACTGAGCTCACAGATTACCACTGTGAGTGCTGGCTAAGTCCTTCCCCCCTTTGTATGCCAGAAGCTTCACCTAGCAAATTAGGTTGGGGGTGTTGATTATATTTTACAGGTGTTTTGCTTATTGCTTACCTCCTTTTGCTAGAGGGTAAACTCTTAGGAGGGCAGGGAGTTTTTGTCTGCTTTGTTCAGGGATATGTCCTATAGTACTTTGAACCATATCTGTTGCATAATAGGTGCTCAATAAACATTTAATGAGTGAATAAATGGCTCTAAACATCCCTTTGAGCTCAGTGGAACACTTTCTAAAAATTTGCCTTTGCCATTTTTGAAAGGAAAAAAAAAAACAAGCTTTCTTTCAGTTAAGCTGCTCAAACCTTGGACTTTCAGAGCACTCTAGAGAGGGAGAGGGTCATTTTTCCTTCTCTCTCTCATAGCCAGAATTGCTGGCTGAGATGCAGAAAATGATGCTTTTCGTTTGCGTACCCAGTGAAGCCTTTATCCTCCTGTCTCTGCATTCATTTTAGTACTTCCATGTGGCTTCTGGAACTTCTAAAACTTCTACTCTTGTGCTTCTCGATGGTCTGTGAAATGCTGGGCACTGGAGCCTGGCTCTGGGTCTTACCATCAGGTAGCAGAGGATTAGAGTTGAAAAGGAAGGAGGCACTGAGCTGAAGACCCCCCAGGGATGGGGCCAATCCCGGATGGTCCCTACACAGATCACACCTATCACATTGGCAGAATTCCCTCATCAGGGCCAATGGCAAGATTTTGATGCAGGTGGTCCCTGCAGAAACCCCTCCGCCTAGTCTTAAGCAACAAAGCATCTACATTTCTTGCATCATGATTGCCTACACACCCTTGTGATACTGTTTCTTGAAGCAAGGAATCTGTGTCCTAAATGATGTTTATGTTTTCTAAAGGTGAAATATTTTATGATTTCAGGTAGCTTCTATCAACTTCCCTGAATTTCTACTCTCAGAGTCCCTTCTTTCCTCCCGCAGCACTTAAATGACACAAGATGAGCAAGAGAAGGAGGTTTGCATGACTGTCTCTGGGAGAGGGGGTGGGAGAACAGGAGGTGGATGGGATGGATTTCTCATCTCCTCTTAATGTCATCACATACTGGTTGCTATGGAACTTTTGTGTGAATGCAAAGGTCAGACTGTCGTTGGTTATCAGTTTGGGATCTGCTCATTGGTTATCCTGTTCCCATGGTGAATCAGTTGCTTGGCCCGACAAGTAGATTAGCTAGCGGGGGGTGGTGGTGTGTGGTATAGGGTTCTTAGAGATCTCCAAAGTGCCATCACTCCTCCACTTGAGACTTCTCACTGAGACTAATTATCTTCACTAGGTGAGATAATTATCATATATTCTGATACATTTTAAGACCAGGAATAAAGGAGTTTTGAATGCTGCAGTCATAATTTCCCATTTTCCTCTATTCCCCTAGGACTTTCCAAACCCCCCCTTGTTCTGCTTACTAAGGTCATCTGAACCCAGAAAAGTACTGACCCCATGGACAAGCTAGTGAGGAAGTGGGAGCTGTGGGAAGAAAGAGGTAAAGAGGCTCACTTGTAGCTCACTGGTAGGCAGTGGAGCCCTGGGTTGGCACTGCATGGCAGGCAGCACTGGATTGGGTATCAGCAGGCCACAGGGATGGTCTTGGTCCCCTCAGAGGAAATCTCTTTGCCCTCTTGGGCCTTGGTTTCCTCATGCATAACACGAGATGTATATACTAGATTATCCTAACGATCGCACCCACGGCTGAAGGTCCCTGGAACTGTGGTTCCGTGTTTTCTGAACTCCCCCTACCTCCGTACCTCTTGGATCCACCTTCCCTCTTCCCTCTCCTCAACTCCCATATACCCAGTCCATCAGCAAGTCCTGTCAGGTCTAGTTTCAAAGCAGCCCACAAATCCATCCTCCTGACCGTTATCATTTCCATCACTGTAATTTCCCTTAGATGGCCATGAGATCCTCCTGCTTGGTTTCTCTGCTTCCACTCTTGACTATTCTCGGCTCAATTCATTTTTCTCATAGCTCCCCAGAGTGATATTTTAGCATGTAAATCAATCCTTCCCTTGCTTAAAACTCTCCAATGCCTTCCCATTATATTTAAAGTAAAACTCTTTATAACGGTATGGGGCTGTACATAATCTGGACTCTGCCTACTTCTCTGATGCTGTCTCAGACCCCTGTTCTCATTCCCTGCAAGCCACATACACAGGTCACCCCTTCCATCCTTGAAAGCAGTGAAGCTCTTTTCCATCTGAGAGCCTTTGCACATGGCTCTTATGTCTCTCAGCTCTATGCCAGCCTACCTCTTAGCTACCTATCAGCTCCTCGGAGAACTTTCTCAGAACTCCTTTAGTCAGTCCCCTGTAATTCCACTTCTCTTATTATCGGTTGCCACAGCAGGGTCATTTAATTTGCAGCACACCACAGTTGCCTGTTTAATGTCCATCTTACAGCACTGTACTCTCCAGCTCCTTGAAGCAAATACTTCTAGATCCCATGCTCCTCACCGATGTATCTTCATATACTCAGCGCCCTGCATCATGCCCTGCATATCGCGGACAATTAGCAATATCTGTTGAGTAGGTGAATGACGCTACCTACACATAGAGGGAGAGGGTGCAGAAAAGAAAGTTGAAGGAAAAATACGTTTTTCCTGTGATGGTTTTGTCCCTCCTTTAGCATATTTCTTCTCAAAATGTTCCTCTCTATGGGAAAAAGAATCTAAATATCTATTAAAAATAGGTCATCAGACAGGAGAAGCAGGCCTATGAAGACAATTCATGGATGGCATTTTAATTGCACCGTCAGCCTAATGCAAAAAACTGTAATCTGTGATCATAGCTAACCCGAACTTTAACTTTGAGTGTTAAATAGCTTACACAAATCCAGTTTCTCATATAAATATTTTAGGGAGAGGTGGGAAGAGTCTTTAAAGCATTTCAGGAGTATTTACTGGCATATGTCATTGAATGTGTTGATCACAGATTATTTACTCACAGTGTAAGCGCGGAAAACATTGACTATAGGCACTGTGGCCAATGCTGCTGGTTGATTTCCCAACCATCTGCATTCCTTCCCCTCTAGAGGCTAGAACACCCAAGTTCTTGGGCCACTGTTCTGACTAATGAGACAGAAGCAGGCATCAGCTGCTGTTGTGGGGAGTATTCTGGTAAGCTTTTGTTCTTCTGATCCAAAGAGCTAGAAATGGCAATCCTTCTTCCCCTCTTGCTGCTTGAACAGGCACACGATGTCTGGGGGTAGCCATCATGTGAAAATGAGTGGGGGGGTGGGAGGTTGCGGTACCAGGTGGTGGGTATTATAGAGGGCATCTATAATTGCATGGATTGCATGGAGCACTGGGTGTGGTGAAAAAATAATGAATACTGTTTTTCTGAAAATAAATAAATTAATTTAAAAAAAAAAAAAAAGAAAATGAGCAAATGCCAAGACAATCCCGAAATAGCAGCTCCTGTCTCCACTGAACCATGAGCCACTGTCTGCTTCTGCTTCTTACAATCTAAGGAAGACTACTTTTTATCTGTTCATAATCCCATGGTCAGATTATTGTGTTAATTGCAAGGAAGCACACTGAGCTACATTTTATTGGCTTTGATTAACAGACATGAACATGAACTTTGAGGAGATGAAGAGATACAATTACTCATGTATGAGTGTAGAGACATGTAATTCTAATGGAACTTAGTTTCCGAAAATCTAAATTAGTGAGGATTTATGATATATTCTTTAAGTAAACAGCAAGAACAACTATTTGCAGCTCATTTGGAAGGATGTTTTTTGTATACACCCCTTAAAGCTTTTCCCACCATAGCCCCCAGATTGTCCGACACAGGGCTCTGCATGTCAGAAGCTCATGAAACTTGGTGCAAAACAAGCAAAACAAAAGCTTCTGTTGATGTTTGCAGTCTCTGGCTCTGCTCACTGTCTAAGCATCCTTGTCTTTGTTGTCTGGTTCTAGTGAGATAAAGTAGACACTTCTTCTCTGTAGTGTATATTTCCAGGATACATTATGATGCTTCTCTGACTGTTAGGGGGTTTCTGTAGGCCCCTAAGCTCTGGGATTGGCTAGGGTAGGCCTGCTAAGGAAAAGTTCACCTTAAGTAGATAAAACTTCTTATTCTGGAAGGTTTACCCTTTTGTCTGCCAGTCTCTTCGATCCAAAATGACAAATCCTTCTGCTCAGTTCCTGGGAGGAGGACTCAGGTATCCAGGTGTTGCTGGTCTCTGGAGTGAACCACTGGCTGTTTCTGCTTTGTCCCTGGACTTCCCAGCAAGGGAGAAGTCCAGTGGCCTCCAAACCAGTGGGAGTGCCTTTTCTTCTAGTGAAGTTGAGTAGAAGCCCAACATATAAAATCAATAAAATAATAAAAAATGGCACTTGTTTTATGGTGCTTCCTGGATATGATTATATTATGGGTTCTGTATGTATCATTCTATTTTAAACCTCACAGCAATACTTGAGGTGGGAACTGTTCCATTTTACCAGTGAAAAAACAGGCAACGACTGGAGGTGTTCTATCGAAGATTAGGAGAAAGGAGGTTGGGCTAGACCCTGTGCAGTCTCCTCTTCACCTTAGTGTTGGGTCCTAAGATACTCTAGTGGAGCCCTCAAAAGGCCTGGAAAAAAAGTGTGAAAATTCTCCTGCAGTCAGGGGTCGCTAACTCAATGCCCTTCCAGGAGCCAGCTGGGTAACAGAGAAATGAAGGTGGTTAGCTGGGGGCCGTGGTGCAGTGGGGGATGCACAGATCAGCTGACGAGGGCACCTGCCATGCAGCTGTGCACAACTGTGACCAAATTCTGTGCAAAGCAAATGAAAACAGGCCTGACAAGGGATTCAGCTCTTGTGGACTGGAGACGATGGGTGGAAGGGTGGGGAGTATGAAAACATATGCTGAGGTCAAACCACTTAGGTGAGACCTTAGGAGGTGAGATGCCCATCGAGGAAGGAAATAATGGAGGAAAACAACCTCTGGGTCTTTTTAGACACGTGCATATTGTAATGGCCCTAGAATATACTGACGAGCTAAGAGTCATTTCTTCCCACTCTTTATCTACTGGCCTGATTTATTTTTAACAAGTCCTTCCCCTGCTTGGTTCTGTCTACTCTTCACCATGTGTTTGCCAGTATTGGCCAAGCATCCAGTCTCACACCTCCTCTCCCACGCACCCCACCCCCCAACTGTCTTCTTATTTAAAGAAAAACAAGATTATAATGGTGAACAATGAGACTACCTAAATTATACAGCAGCCAAAATGAGTCCTGAGGGAGGCTCCTTAGGAAGAATTTTATTCCATTGCTACTTAGGAATATTGGTTCTCATTGACACTCAAACGCAAAACAGACAGGTGGTAAAGATACCTCCAGCATAGGTCCTGGAGGGCTCAACTGTTATGCATTTTGCCCCCAGAGGGTGACAGTGTGTGCAAATCTATTCATGACAGTCAAGTTCGAAGTCATGCCTCCCTGTGTGCTTTGGAAACTTGGTAGTCTATAAAGAACTGCCTAGTGGAAAAGGAGTTCATAGAGAACAACCGTAAAAGGAAAAGGAAATACAGTCAGTGCTTGTGTATCAGGTAAATTGGAGGAGCTTTGTGGCATGAACATTCCAGAATGTAGTTGAAAGAACATGACACACAAAGACAGGAGGTCAATAAATGTGGGGATTGGTCCAGATTGGAAGATTTCAAGTTTTATCATGCCCTCTCATTTCTATTCTGCCTTCTTTTTTTTTCTTTCTTAGCTTCAGAATTTTTTTTTCCCCCATAAGAAGCAGTATTCACAATCTAGTATAAAAACAGACACAAATAGAACTACTTTGGTTCCGGGGGGCGAGGGGTTGCAATCTCATTGATTTGGGCACTCAGGTTCTCTCAATGCAGTATCTGAGGTACCCCTTAGAAACCCCTGTTTTGAACCACAATGAGCAAATTTACATCACCCCTGGATCTAGATTATTTCCAAGGCCTGCCTCAGAACTAAGAAGAAGAGAACCCTTTTCTCTTAAAAATGAAGACACCAAGGTCTACCAGGGTCAGGAGTCCTGCTCAGGACCATGCAGAGCACACTATTGCCAGTGCTGGGACCCACTCATAGTTCAGCACTCCTTCCATCACTTGGCCAGTAGTACAGGATGGTGGTCTGAATCTCATCTCACCTAACTACTCAGTGGTGCAACCTTGGCAAGATTCAACATTCATGTGGTCCTCATTTATGAAAGAAGATATAATTTGGGTCCCACCTTATGCTTCTGTGAGGATTCAGTGAGATAATGCAAGTATGGGACACAAAACCTGGCTTCCCGTCCGGTGGGTGCTCACTAAATGTTAGTTGTACCGTACTGTCCCTCATCCCTTCTCTGAACCTTTCAGCCACAGAACATCAGACTTGTGATTATGCCTGTTAATCTTGATAGAGCACATCAATCAGGTAACAGACAGAGCTGGCTCAGACACAGGAGGCATCCAGATAATCGACAGCATACAATGGACAGTTGACTGTAAAGCGTAGTTGAAAAGCTAAATACAGTAAAGTCTGGAAATAATTCCTATCCCTTAGCTTTCCAGTATTTGCTCCCCCCTCCACCCCAAGAAAAAATAAAGCATTGAGCAAAGGGGTTGAGAAGAACTGACTGACCTGGGAGAAATGTCACATCCTTGTTGCATGAATGCTCCCAGGGAGAACCACAGACTGTTGAATATGCCAAACTCATTGGATTGGTCACTGGTTGTCTGGTCCCGCCCTTCCTCAAACTCTTCACTGTGCCATTCGTAGGGGCTGAAGCGGCTGACCAGGAAGAGGACGACACTCACTCCAATGTAGGCAAAGACAATGCACATCCAAATCTCGTAAGCCAAAGGGTCGAGGAAGGAGAAGACCCCCGGTTTGGACTTCTGTGGCTTTTTTATCATGATGGAGATTCCCAAACTCATAAATGGCTTGGAGAAGTCTATCACCTCTTCCCGGACCAAGGTGATAGTTAAAGGAGCTACGGCCACATCGGCTCTCTGCAAAACAAAAACAAAACAAAACAAAACAAAAAAAAAAAAGAAGAAGAAGAAGAAGAAGAAAAAAAAATGCAGTTGAGCTCAGGAGCTCTGTATTCTCTTGTTTCTCTCTCCATTGAATATTCTTTTGCATCTTAAAGGATGTGAAAGTTTGAAAAGAACCTTAGAAGTCGAATCCCTCCTCCTTTCTATAAGGTTATTTCTGACAAATGAGTGATCAGCTCGCTATCTTACAGGAGAGATGATCCCATTGTCTGACAGCTCTAACTGTGAAGGCATCTTTCTCACATTACAGGGCGGCTGGGGGCGATATCTGTTGCTTCTGCCTGCCGAGCAGCCATATCTCCTTCCTCTGCTGGAAAATCACTTTTTTTTTTTTTTAAAGATTTTATTTATTTATTTGATGGACAGAGATCACAATTAGGCAGAGAGGCAGGCAGAGAGAGGGAGGGGGAAGCTCCCCACTGAGGCTCCCCACTGAGCAGAGAGGCTGATGTGGGGCTTGATCCCAGGACCCTGAGATCATGACCTAAGCTGAAGGCAGAGGATTAACCCACTGAGCCACCTGGGCGCCCCTGGAAAATCACTCTTGCCCCACTCTTAGTCCTTCTAGTTCAAATGGGGCTGATCATCTGGTTACATGGTGAAGCACGTGACTGGGTCTGGCTCTTCGTACTTCATTTCCCTGCTCAGAATGATTCATTCAAAAATGGCATAGGACTGGGGTGCGGGGTGGCTCAGTTAAGTGGCTGCCTTTGGCTCAGATCATGATCTCAGGGTCCTGGGATCAGGCCCCGCGTTGGGCTCCCTGCTCAGTGGGGAGTCTGCTTCTCCTTCTCCCATTCCACTTGCTCCTGCACACACACTCTCTTTCAAATAAATAAATAAAATCTTTTAAAAAAATGGCATAGGACCCAAGTGGTTTAATGATCATTAGCCCTGAGAGTGAGAGTGAGAGATGCAGAAACTGGTCCCTAATATAATTTGGGCCACACTAAATTCAGGGCTTACCCTGGACTCCTAGGAAAATGGGTTCATACATTGTACTTGTTCACAGAACATGAACCAACCCTTTTGTTTGCCTAAGCCAGTTTGGATTGGGTTTTTCCCTGCAGCCAAGATCTCCCGGCTAATAAGGTAGTGAAGGCAAACTTAGCTCTTAACCAACTCTTCTTAACTCTACATTTACTGGGCACTTACTGTGTGCAGGCCCTAGGGTGGAAGCTGTAGGTGAGCTATGGTTCCTACACTCAGCGTGTTACAGATTAGTAGGAGAGGTGGGTATACATATCCACCCTCCCCCGCCAGCTGCCCATGTCCAACATCTCAGTTGCAAGGTAGGCTGGATATGCGCTTTCCAAGAGATACAAAATGATACAGGAGAGAGATCAGAGAGATACTCATTTTGACTGAGGAGATTAGGGGCTGCATGATAAAAGAAGTGACACATAAATCTGGCTTTGAAAGAGGGGTAGTATCTTGTTGCTCTGGCAACAGTACACATTCCAGAGGAGGGAATCATGTGAGGGAAGGCCTTGTAGAGAGGAGGAAAGGGTGCGTCACAAGTGTTTTTCAAGAAGACTCCTAAGAAACATACAGTTGATTCACTTTTTAAAATTCAAATCCAGCATGTCGATAAACATGAAAAGGTTGCAAGAAATGCTCATCCTTGGACATCCAGCATGTGGAATCACCAGCCTTGCTCTTTGGTCATCCCTCCCTCTCCCTAATGGCAGAAGCCCTGGCTTCCACACAGTAGAAATCCACTGCTCTGTTGGCCTGAGATCAAGGATACTGGAAACCCAAGAAGGTTCCATGGAAATGTCTGTGCAAGTCTGTTGCAGGAGGATGGCTTTCTCTCAGGTGCTGCACCACAGTCCAGATGGGAAGCTGGTGGTTGATGCCATGTAGATGAGGGCCCCAAGCAGATGCTAGGTGGTATTGCATAGATAAAGTTTCCTCTGGTTATTCTCATTGGCTGGGGTGTTTGAGAAGGTGCTCTAAGTGGAATCAAAAAGCCTGGCTTTCAAATGACTTAAATTCTCACCTAGACAAAGAAACTTTTCATAAAGCAACATGGAATCAGGTGTGAATTTGATAGTAATTCTATTTTTTTCCTAATAACCATTGCATAAATCTTGATATAATCTATATATGATATATATAGATATATGTGTATGATATATATGTATAATATTTTTTCAAACACAAGCTAGTGCAAGGAAGAAGACACCTACTCTTTCCTCTGTAACCTAACACAGAAAGAAAGATAGGAAAGGAAGGAAGGAGAAAAGTCATGGAAATAACCACAAGCTACCCAAAAGGGAGGTCAACAAAGACCAGCTTTGAAAGTGGTAACAAGAATTGAATGGATTTGTTTGATGCCTCCTGATGTGAGTTAACGAAAGGAACTGAAGACTAGAAAAATCCTAGAAGCACATCCTCTTAGTGCTTAGTTCATTCAGTGATTCCAGGATTTGTTTCACGGAACATGATTTCTGGAAGGATGTTAATAAGTACAACATGAAAATAAACATTGGAAGACATGAATTTAAAAAGGTTACTTTAGGGCAAGGCTTCTCAGAACCATTGAAAGATCACCATGCACTGAGAATTTCCAAGAGACCTAAGTAGATGCGGTACTTCTAAGATTATCTGGTCATGGATCCCTGAGCATCAAAAGAGACCCATGTGTGTAGGGTACACACACAGTGGGAGATGCTATAGTCAGTGACCTTACTCAGCAGAGAAAAAACTCAGGTCCAGAGAGCAAAGGTGGTTTGTGCAAAGTTCCAGTGTTTGAGCTCATTTGACATTGACTAAGAGTCTGGAGAGTTGTTTCAAACACCTGAGGTTGTTCCTGGAGCTCTGCAGAATTGGGGAATGCAGAGCTCACCTGGGAAAGCCCACCTGGCTGCTCTGGTCTGTGACTTGCTGACCATGTGGCCTGAAGGGAGACCACTGTCTTTTGGGGTATCAAATTCCTCATTTAAAAAAAAAAAGAGGCTTAAGAGTTTTTGCTTTACCTGTTTAGTAGGATAGTTTTGTGAGAATCAAAAGAATTCAAATAAGTGAGAATACTATGAAGTAAAAGCATTTTACAGATACTCAAAGTTATTTACTTAAAGTGACCCCTTGGGCCAGTGGCTTTCCAAGTTGAGCGTACGTCAGATTCACCTTGGGGGGGGGGCTTTTAAAAACACAGGTGACAGAGTTTCTGGATCTGAGAGTGATACTGGAGAGTTTCCATTTCTAATAAGTTCTAATAAGTTTCTAATAATTAGCAGTGATGCTAATGCTCCTGGTCCAGACCTCACACTTTGAGAACCACTGACCCAGGAGAGCCTCAAACAAAATACGTGAAGTCTAGAAACAATCCTAGGGAAAGAGCAAACAGTTTTGATCCTGTAAGATAAAAGCAAAATGAGAAGAAAACCTTAAGGGAAATAACTCTGGGCCAGGCACCGGGTAGGTAAACTCCCCACCCCAGCCCTGGGATAGGGGATTCACTTTCACTGTTTTTCAGGGGTTGAGTGACTTTAGGAGTCGTGTAGCCAGTAGGCAGAATTGGAACTCAAATCCAGGTGTCTGTCTGAGAAACTCACTCTCTTTCGGCTTCACCAAGATGGAGGACAGGCGGGGGCGGGGGGTGGAGTGGGGTGTCATCCGTGAATTGCACCCAAAGCCATACCCATGCAAGAAGCAGAAACTCTGTTTGCAGGGTGTGACATCTGAGAATGCAGGCGCGGTTGCTGTTCTCATTCCCAGTTAACAGTGGCCTTACGGTCCAGTGATTGGATGGTATGATTTGTAGAGAGGCAGTAGGACTCAGAGTGCAGTTGGGATCCAGGCTACATGTCACAACTCAGCTTTTACTAGCTATCCTAGGCCAAATGACCCACCCCTCACTGGGCCTCTATGTCCTTATCTGTAAAGTGTGGAAAATAATTACATATATCTTAACGGGTTGTTAGAGTATGTGAAATAATGGGGGTAAAGTATTTAGCATCGAACCTGGCACATACTACCTGTGGACAGGCTACTACTACACTTTTTGTTAAGAAAAAGAGGGAGGAAAAGGGAGATGAGAGACCTTGATTGGTTTAGTTATTTAAAAGGTACAGAAAGAACAAATTTAGAGGCCTCCTAATGAGTTTTGTCCAGCCTTCTAGTTATTTGTGGCTGACAGATGCTTCCTTAAACTCCTCTATTCTTTCTCAGGGGGGGCAGAAAAAGAAACCCAGACCAAAATTGAAAGGCGAGTACTGAACTGGGCCCATCAAGGAGTCCTCAGAATATAGTTTATATTGCACAGAACAGGCCCGATGGAGAGGAGGAGATGGATGGGGAAGGATGGGCCCTGGGGCATCAGAGGTAACTCTGATTTCTTACGGATGAGTCAGTGACCCATCATTGACTGTTGGCTGTTGGGGCGCTTGACATCAGAAAGACGGTACCATTGTTCTGCCTGGATCACAGGCCTTTTGCTAAGGGAACTATGTTCCATGGGATGAGGGCAAAGATGAATGCTAGTGGAGGTTCCCATGGAAACCAGCCTCCAGAAGCAGCAGTAACCGTCCAGGTCTTTGTCGGCAGTGAAGCTTCCCAAGGTGAGAGAAAGAGGAGGAGGGAGGAGCAAGGGTAGAAACAGAGACCCCCCCTTCCACAACACAGTAACCATCTTACCAGGTCATCTCAAAAAGCCACTTTCCTGTGGAAGATTTTCCTTACCACATCTCTCCTTCGAATTCCCTTTGTATGGCTCTCAAGGCCATCAAGACTCCTATTGTCCTGATATGGGACAATGAAATTTAACCTAAATGGTTGGTTCATCCTGACTGGAACTCAACATCATCCTGGGACTTAGCATATGCTTCTGCTCAGAAACCCAGCCTGCAGCCTTCAACTTCATCACATGAAGCTATAGTGGCCCCTTTCCTGCAAGTGGTGGCTGACGTCTTCTTATGTTGCCTTTTGTTGTTTCTCTGCTCAAGTATCTTCATCATCTCCCAGTGCCCACTGAATCAATCCACTCTTCCCCATGTCATTTCTTACTCACCCATAGCCCTGACTACTCAGTCCAGGTCCTCTGCATAAGCGGCCAGTATTTTCCCCACTCTTTCTTATTTCTATCACTAGAAATTCCTGGGCTGCCCTTCTCTGTATTTGAACGTGGCCACTTTTCAGCTTCCATATCCCTCTTGAGGGCTAGACAAGCTCATGTCAGCCTCTTGCCTGATCCTTGAACTGTGCTATCTTTTACTCTTCTCTCTCATTGTATTTTCTACCCCATAAAATGTTAAGATCCTTGGGGACAGGGATCAGATCTTTTACTTCTCAGTGGTTCCTTAAATACTTAAAGCAATTCAGGCACAGTGGCTTCTCAAAACTGCTTCAACTTATTGAAGGTTTTATAGCAATTGTGCATGGTGTTATTTCAAGTGTAGTGAGTGACACAAAGACAGAGAGATCTACTCCTATGACACAGGTAACTATTTTACAAGGCAGGGTAAGCCATAATAGAAGAAGAAACTAAATCCTACAGGAGAAGGCAAGAGGATTTAGAAAGGAGCATTTATTCCTCTTATGGGGAGAAAGAAATGACACCTTGGAAAGAGCAATATTTGATACAGACGTTGGAGGAGGGACAGGCCTTTGGGGGTGTGGAATGGAAGGAAGCGCTCTATGCAACAGAAAGACTTGGGGTAGTTCGGCAACAGTAAAAGGTACAAGGGAGGGAGAATTGGGGTGAGTGACTAGAAAGTTGGGTTGGATCCAGGATGCATCTAATGCCAGAGAAGATATTTCTATGGCAGGGCCATAAATGACTTTGAGCAGGGAAGTGGTGACTCAGCAGTCTGCCTTGGGAAAACTGGTTCTGAAGCTCAGCTATCGCCTGTGTTAGATGAAGATCAGCGGAAGTTACAAGAGTGAGCCGATTTGGCTGAGGAAGCTGGGACCAGGAACCTTGAGAGACAATGTCTAAAGATGATGGATCTTGAAGCCCTCATCTTTTCGGCAGCAACAATACTAAGTAAGGGGTCCAACAGGTATCTGTGGGCAGGGCCAGCCAACCACCAAACGATTTTCTTTCAGACCCTCTCTCTGCCCTCCAATTCCCAACCCTGTGGAGAACTTACTCCATAGACCAGCTCTCCCACCATGCCATTCCAAGCCTTGGTGTCAGGGTCACGGGCTCCATATTTTCCATCACTGACAATCTCAAGACGGTAGGAGTAGCCCACATGCTTGGCAATCTCTGCTGCCAGCTCCACACAGTAGCCCTCGTAGCGGTCATTGCCCTCAAATTGGTTGGCGTTCTTCTTGAGCATCACATAAGGATCTTCCTGGTGGAGAAATGGAGGGAGAGAGAATGTGGGTTGCGGGTCATCTCAGAGGTAGGGAGGACTTTGGCCTGGCAGAGGAGGATTTCACCAACCTTGGCTAACTTTGGAGAAGGCTTTCTAAGTCCCTAAATCCATGTCCTGCATTTCTGCTCCCTCTATTATAAGACTTCTTGGGTTAAGGAAGCAAACTCTTAAAATAAATATATTTCACCCTTGAGATGTAGGGCTCCCCTTTTGAAATTATGTTCCAGGAGCTCTGTAGTTTTTGGAGGTACCTCTAGGGGCACTATGCTGGGCAAGTAGACCCTAAACAGTCTCCAGCTTTCTCATGGTCAATCACTGAGATTCTCAGCACTGCCATTTTAGAAAGTGGCTATAAAGCACCTAAAGTTCTGGGCTAAAAGTCTCTTTGAAACGGCTTCTGCTGAGGGAATGTAAAGTCTGAGAACCACCATAATTTTAGTCTCACCATTATGTTTTATATACGGGGAAACTATGGCTCAATACATAGGATACAAAATGAAATCACGGCAGAGCCACACTGAAAATGGCCTCTCTGACTTCTTCCCTTTCCTACTCCCTCTTTCTAACTATGGCACAGTTTGGGCAAGAAGAGTGACTGACTTTGCTCCTGGGGAAGACCTTTGTGTTGGTCTGGTTTGTTTCCCAGATAACCTCAATGAAGGACCGAATACTCACTAGGATTGTAGTGACGATGTACGTCCTATTCTGGACACTTGAATTGTCCCCCCCAGCTTGAGCATCGGTGGCTGCAGGGACAAACTTATCATCTTCATTCCAGTAACCAATCTGTTAAGGAGAGGAAGGTGGTGACAGAAGATGAGCCAGGCTCTTCAGGACAGCCAACACCAGACCAAAAAGCAAGGGCCTCGGCATCATACCATATAATACTGGGCACACCAGGCTCTAAAGTATTAGTAGATAAAAACAAAGAAAGATAAAATGCTCTCCAGGTCCTCCCAGCCCCATCCCTATGAACATCCTCACCATGATGAGCTAAGCCTGGAAAGTGCCCCCCCTTTAAGCAGGGCGGACTTAACTGTTAAAGCAGCTGAACTTGTACAATGCAAGCCAGGGCCGTGGAAGTTTAATTTCCTGCAGATGTTTATAAGTCAAACCCCTTTTTCCTCCTGCCTATTAATCCTTCTCTTCCTGAGCTCATTCTGAATGGTAGTTGGAATCATACAACTTAAAAATTACATTCCTTTTGCTTTCTTTTTAGATTTACTGTATTTTTCCATCTAGATTTAACTTCCTAGGTGATGATTATTTTATCCTTTAACATTTGTTTCTCTTATTTCCAATTATAAACTATTTTAATACTGAGGATGTATGAGTGCCTAAAAATACCGGCTGAAAACTTTTTTTTTTAAAATCAGTAGATTATTTATACTGGCTCATTTTGCAAGGTCTTTCAGCAAATATTTATTGGATCCCTCTTGTGTGCAAAGCTCTGAGCTAAAACACTGGGAGTACTGTTTGGCGGGTTGAGAGAGATACTAAAGTCTAAGAGCAAGTCCTTGCACCTATGAAGTCCCCTAGCCTATTTGGAAAGAGATGACACATGCAACACATGAGATCATGAAGAGGTTGGGTCCAAGCCTTTTAGACTGGAGAGAACTTGAACATGGGTCAAGATGTGAAAGCAAGACTCTGACTAGATTCGTAAGTTCAGTGGCTCCTGATTAGAAGATAGGGTTAGCTCTATAGGGCAGTGGGCACATGGGCCAGCCTGAAGAGAACAGACTTTATCCTGAAGGCAACAAAGAGGGAAGTTTTGAGAAGAGCAGAAAGGTGTGGCTAATACACATACACAAACAAACACACACTTCGGTCTCTGTCTCTACTTATCATGGGATGGTTGTGTTTTGTTCTTTGGTCCTTCTGCTGCTTGTAGACATCGGGTCAAAGGGAAAGAGAACTGGAAGTGCACACATAGAAGGATGAGCAGGCTGCCCACTGGTCAGAATTCAGCTCTGGCTCCCAGGGCTGAGGTACGCGCCAATGGTCAACTCAGATAGCATTGTCACCTTAATGTCTTTCTCTCTGCGGTTTCACTGCTGTTAACAAGGATGATAACTGCTGATGTCAGATACTGAGTGTGTTCAAGTTTTTGTGCCATTTCATTTGGCTTAGGGGAGTTTGTGACTGCCCAAGATGATGCAGCTGGAAAGTGGCTGTGCTGTTCTTGCTACGAGGGGCTCAACTCTGGGCTGGGAATCATTTCAGTTAACAGTTAGTGAGTGCCTCCTGGGTTTCAGGTGCTCTCCTGAGTGGTTTTATGTTTTAACTTCTTCCATCCTCACAAAAACCTATGAAGTGGGTATCTAATTACCATTCCCATTTTTAAAAAAAGATTTTATGTATTTATTTGACACAGAGAGAGAGATCACAAGTAAGCAGAGCAGCAGGCAGAGAGAGAGCGGGAAGCAGGCTCCCTGCTGAGCGGAGAGCCCAATGCGGGGCTGGATCCCAGGACCCTGAGATCATGACCTGAGCCAAAGGCAGCGGCTTAATGCAACTGAGCCACTCAGGCGCCCCTCATTCCCATTTTAAATATGAAGAAACGGAGATGTGCAGAGTCACCAGCAAGGAAGGCTGACTGCAGGGCCATGCCCTTGGTACTCCAGTTAGCTGTCTACCCACTCTGAGTGCCTCAAGTAGGTCTCCACTGGGGACGCCCATCTGGTCTGGCTGTGTGTAGGTTGGTCCCCATCTCTTCACAGTGCTGTGGGCTTCTGGTGAACAGAGCCAGAGGTCCCCACTGGTCCTGTGGTTTGGCTGTCTGTCCCCATCTCTCCATGGTGCCGTGGGCTCCTGGTGGACAAAGCTGGAGGTCTCTTCCTTCTAGGATGCCTTTCTTACCACAGCCTATTCTTTCACAGAGAAGCCGCTTAGGTAATGTTTGTTAAGGAAACGCGCACCTCCACAATGGACCCTGTCAGTGCTGAGACCACTGAGAGGCCTATCTCTCGGGACACTGGGCCAAGATCCGTCCTCATGCAGGAACATGCATGCTGCTTGTGTGAGGCACCTTTAGTGAACATGAAAGGAAAAATTTCTCTCTAATGACATAAGAACCAGAAACTTAGAGCTCCACAACATCAGAGCTAGAAGAGGCATGAAGGATTGTTTCTTCTAATCCCTTCCTTTTATAGAGAGTGACGAGGGGACTTGCGCAAAACCAGGATAGAGTCTTGTTTCCCTCACTTTCCTAGACCAGTGCCCCCTGGAACCCTGGGGCATCTGTGGGGACCTTTCCCCACTTTTATGGAAGGTGGGTGAGGGGTTAGGAAGTGGGGGCGAGTTCTGGGTTCCTCATCCCTCCTTTAAAACAGCTCTGGCTTTTTAGCCTTTTCACATATTGGGATTCCCTTTAACAAGGAGCCCTCTGGCTGAAAATGTTTAAAACCAGTATTGTAGTGTACCACTATGCACGTTTTTAAACAATTTCCAAGGTACCTTCACAACATTTAACTCCTTCGCTTTTTGTGACATGCAAAGAGCACAGACAGGCTTGGGATTTTCTGTTTTACAGATGGGATGAGAAAGCCTGAGGAAATCAAATGATCTGACCTATACAGATTATATATATATATATATATATATATATAGAGAGAGAGAGAGAGAGAGCAGATTAGTGGCAGGGCATAGAAGCCAGGGCATTGACCTCAAAGGTTAGATTATTTAATATGACCTACACAAACTTGGGGGAAGTGTGGTAAGTATCATTTTTTAACCCACAGATGATGCTAAGGGGTTTTCGTTCCCTTTTCCTTTCTCCTCCTTTTCCTTCCCCCCATCCTTCCTTCCCTTTCTTTTCTTCCCTCCTCCCTTTCCCTTCCCTTCCCCTTTCCTTTTTCCTTTCCTTTCCTTTCCTTTCCTTTCCTTTCCTTTCCTTTCCTCCCTCCTTCCCTCCCTCACAATTAGCACAGGTTTAGCTGCTCCTACTCAAACCATCAGTACAGAGCAAGTTGCCTCCTTTGACAGGCAGCTAATTTATCTAAAATTTACAGTGTATTATTAGGTATTGTCTTTTTAAAGTGGGGGCTTGATAGTCAAGACATAAATCTCTAGCATAGAAAGACATGGTTTCCGGGGCGCCTGGGTGGCTCAGTGGGTTAAGCCTCTGCCTTCGGCTCAGGTCGTGATCTCAGGCTCCTGGGATCAAGCCCCGCATCGGGCTCTCTGCTCAGCAGGGAGCCTGCCTCTCTCCCTACTTGTGATTTCTGTCTGTCAAATAAATAAATAAAATTTAAAAATAAATAAATAAAAGATAGACTTTCCTAATTACTAACCTTAGGGCCAGTTACCTGACCTCAATGGGCCCCAGTTCCTGCTCTGTAGAACAGATACATCGGAAGTATCTGAATATCTGATAGAATATCTGTCTCTTGGGGCTGCTGAGGCTTAAATGAGTTCATGCATGTACCAAATGGGCACAGTGTGTGGCTCATATTACGTTGTCAATAAACTAAGAAACGATTTTAGTAGGGTAATGCCTAGTTGAAGGCTAACAGGTTTCTGTGGTATAAGACATTTCAGGATCAGTTTACTTTTTGAAAATTATCAATCTCCAAAAGAAGTATATATCATAGAGCATTTCTTCATTTGGCAAGTAACCCTATTTATATGCAGGGTAAGTGTTCCCTAAACTATAAAATGTTGCTCCAAAATCCCACATTATTTTGATAAAATGGGCAGGGGAAGCGAGATAAATCTGTATAGACCAGATTTGTATGGCTTAGAAAGAGATTTTAATTTTTAAAGACATTGGCCTTTCCAAGCCAGTATCATGGCACTAGTGTTAAATTGAAGTCTATTAAAATGATTGTATGGCTTGGCTTATATATGGTTTCTTTGATATCAAAAGCTAGAGGAATAGTTAAATGTTGTAAACAAGTTTATTCTATGTAGGGAAATAAAACAATATTGCCAGTCAGAAGAGCGGGGTGATACCAGAACCAGGTTTGCACCTCATGTAAGCTAGCAGGCTGAGAAATCTGGTTCCACAGCTCAATGCAAAGAAAGTTGGCAAAGCTTTTTGAAGAGACACTCCACTTCAGAGATGAGAGCAAATTTTCCTTTCTTAGAGAAATTGGTTGGATTATTATACAGCACTTTGATTCTCTACGGAGGATATGCAGGACCTTTGATTCTCTCTGAAAGTAAATCAGAGTTAGTGGTTGGGTAAAGAATAGGGCCCACTATTCAGAAGGGGGTTTAAACAATTCTAACAGTGAGAGGTCTTCTCCTGGGACCAGTTATAATTTTTGATCTCCTGTTTCCATCTATCTCTAAAGATTCTTTGAAGGTAGGAAATGAGTCTAGATGTTAGATCAGATTTTTTTTTAAGTGAATGAAGTCTAAGAAGAGATGATTATAGAGCAGTAAATTCCATTGATCTACCTCACACAGTTGGCAAGTCAAATTTACACATCTGCCTCTGCAACCATAGTCAGGACCTCCAAAAACGAGACCCATTATGATACATTTTTTAAAAGTCAGTTGCCTATTGCGGCCAAGACAACTAAATAACCGGCAGGGATTCTTCTTCTCCTTCCCTAGCATTGAGGTGTTGGTGGGAAGTGGCTCTCTAGCCAGCAATTACAATTTGCGGCCTGCCTGGCATCTAGGTGGGGCAGGTGATGGGGTTCTGGCCCATGGAATGCAGCAGAAGTCATGTATCTCTCTTCTAGCCTCGCTCCCCCGAATCTCCAGGGCAGGGTCTTCCTCTTTGTTAGCTAGATATTGACATCCAGAAAGATGAAGCAGACAGTGGAGCTTCTGTAAGCCTGGGTCTCACCCAGAGCCCTCAGCCCCAAAACTAGTCACCAGGAGAATAGGAAACATCTATTGCATTAAACAGCTAAGAATTCTGAGTTTATCCATCATGGAACCTAGGGTTATCTTTTTTTTTTTTTTAATTATGTTACATTGGTCACCGTACATCATTAGTACATCATTAGTTTCTGATGTAGTGTTCTAAGATTCATTGTTTCCGTGTAACACCCAGTGCTCCATGCAATCCTAAGGTTATCTTAACTAACACACTCAAAGGATGTGAATGTAATACATTTATGTAGGACTTTGAATTCTACTTTAAGAGTTACTTCAAAGTTGCCAGCACGTTTTTTCATATTTGCTGGCAGATCTCTGGACATATGGGCCAGAACAGTAGGCAGTCTGGTTGCCCAGCAACATCCAGTAAGTACACTGGCCACTCATTTAATAAACAACCCTTTATTTGCATGTGCTTACTATGTGTCAATATACTGCAGGCACTGAGGAGATAATAAAGAATACAACTGTGGTCCTTGCTTTTAGAGGGCTGACATTTTAGTGGCAGGGAGGTGGAGAAGAAGGGAAGAAAGATAATATATATGCAGGGCAGTGGTCAGCAAACTTCGTCTGTAAAGAAGCAGACAGTGAATGTCTTGGGCTTTGTGGGTCATAGAGTCCCTGTTGCAACTCCTCATCTCGGGGCTGGCATGCAGAAGCAGCCACAGACCTCATCTGAACAAATAAATGGGGCTGTGTTCCAAAGAATCTTTATTTATGGACACTGAAATTTTATTTTGTAAAATTTTCACATATCATGAAACAGCTGTCTTTTGATTTGTTTCAGCCATTACAAATGTAAAAACTATTAGCTCATGCATTACACAAATGCCGGCAGTGGGCTGGATTTGGTCTGCACACTGAAGTTTGCCAACCCCAGTCTAGATGAATAAACCAACGGGAATACATCAGAAGGGCTAAGCATTAAGTAAACAATGGAATGGGGTAATGTGATTGTGCCAGATGGGTGGGGGCCACTTTAAATAGCTTGGTTGAGGACAGCCTCTCCAAAGTGACTTCATTTGAGCAGAGACCTGAATGACAAGGAGAGCAGCACATGAAACTGCAGTGATAGAGACCATCAGGTAAAGGGATAGAAAATATTGGCATAGCTGCGGAGGGATGAGCTAGAGAAAAAGGAGCAAGAGCTCATGGCAGTGGAAAGTTTTAAGCAGAGGAGCAATAGGACCTGATGCACATTTGAAAATGACTGCTCCAGTTCTTGTGGTGGAAAATGGACTTGTAGAAGAGCAAGGACACTGAAGGCAGGATAACTAATAGGTCAGGAGGTTCCTGAAGGAGTCCAGGTAGGTGTGGAGGGGGCCTGGGATTTTGGGTCTATTTCCTGCCTGGAAACAGAGAGAGAAGCTTGGGTTGGAATGATGTCTTAGAAGATTCGGCATGTCCAAAGTTGGGTCGCCAGGATTTCCAGAAAAACTTCCAAAGATCCTATGGAATGGAGGGCTCTGAATTCTTTAGATTACTTTTGACATCAGCAGGACTTTGTGTCACTTTGCTTTCCTGCCCAGGTTGTCCTCTGCAGTTACACAGAGGGGCAGAACAGGGATAAGAACCTCGATCTATAAAGAACTCAAACTCAACACACACAAAACAGACAATCATATCAAAAAATGGGCAGAAGATATGAACAGACACTTCTCCAATGAAGACATACAAATGGCTATCAGACACATGAAAAAATGTTCATCATTAGGGAGATTCAAATTAAAACCACATTGAGATACCACCTTACACCAGTTAGAATGGCCAAAATTAGCAAGACAGGAAACAACATGTGTTGGAGAGGATGTGGAGAAAGGGGAACCCTCTTACACTGTTGGTGGAAATGCAACTTGGTGCAGCCTCTTTGGAGAACTGTGTGGAGATTCCTCAAGAAATTAAAAATAGAGCTTCCCTATGACCCTGCAATTGCACTACTGGGTATTTAACCCAAAGATACAGATGTAGTGAAAAGAAGGGCCATCTGTACCCCAATGTTTATAGAAGCAATGGCCACGGTCGCCAAACTGTGAAAAGAACCAAGATGCCCTTCAACGGACGAATGGATAAGGAAGATGTGGTCTATATACACTATGGAGTATTATGCCTCCATCAGAAAGGATGAATACCCAACTTTTGTAGCAACATGGACGGGACTGGAAGAGATTATGCTAAGTGAAATAAGTCAAGCAGAGAGAGTCAATTATCATATGGTTTCACTTATTTGTGGAGCATAACAAAAAGCATGGAGGACATGGGGAGTTAGAGAAGAGAAGGGAGTTGAGGGAAATTGGAAGGGGAGGTGAATCATGAGAGACTATGGACTCTGAAAAACAATCTGAGGGTTTTGAAGGGGCGGGGGGGGTGGGAGGTTGGGGGAACCAGGTGGTGGGTATTGGAGAGGGCACGGATTGCATGGAGCACTGGGTGTGGTGCAAAAACAATGAATACTGTTACCCTGAAAATAAATAATAAAAAAAAGAACCTCGGGGTAGGGCAGGGCAGGACAGGGCCCAGCAGGGGGACTCAAGTCAAGTTGTAATGAGAAGCAGATGTCTGCAGTCTGGCAGGTAGATAGTTATAGAACCAGTGATGATGGTAAAGATGATTCAGTTCACGGTGCTGGCCCCTGGATGAAAGGTGAACCTCCCTTACCCTTCTTCTTTGGCAGCCAATTATCAGAATTTGTGATCTTACCTGAATTTGGCCAGGCATTTTAAATCTCAGACAGAGATCTCTAAAAATCAGTACCCTCTGGTGAACAAGATTTCCCGAGGATTCAGCATTAGCAGAGCCAGTGATGATTTTGGCATCTGAAACTGCTAAATGTTTGATGGATGGATGCTTGGAAGTACGCACATTTCAGTGGGATGGCAGATGGGCCCCAGATACCTGGAGGATGTGTTGGCACATCAGTGCCAAGGATATAGGCCAGAAGATCAGGAGAGTGTCCCTGAGGCCCCAAAGCAAGAAGCAGCCACTCCTCTTGATGACATATATCAGGTAAGGCCATATCATGTTCACCAAAATGAGCACAACTAGGTCACTCTTGAATCTAAGAAATTACTTTGCTAGGAGGTTGATTGAGTAAAAGGCCTGAGGCCACAGATCGGGAGGAATTGATTTTCTCAAAGTCAGATTCCTTGTAAACAAAGGATGCTTGAACCCACGGTCTAGGCAAGAATTTAGTCATTGGGAAGTTAAGGTGAAAAATAGCCTCGGGATCTGAAAGATAAAGTGCAGCCATTTGCTCGGGGATTTTAAGGTTACTCTGTTCTTTCTGTTTGGTGATTTGTCCGTTCTATGGGCTCGTATGGCCTGATTCACTCAAACTCAAGGGAGACCAAAAAAAAAAAAATCAAATCAAATCCCTGTGGCCTAAAGAAGGGAGTTGAAACAAAGCAGACACCTGCTGAATGTCCACTCCGTGGCAGGTGCTACTTTTCCGAGTCCCTCACTGCAAGCAGCGGGGGCAGGAGGCACTGTTGCCTGTAATTTTGACAGCAGTCCTGTGCAGGTCAGGATCTTATCCATCCCCCTGTTGGAGGAGATGATGTAACTGAGCTCCAGAGAGGCGAGGTAACTTGTTCTAGGTCACGTGCCTAATGAAGAGCAAAGCAGAGACTTAAATCCTGGCAGGTCTGCCTCCAAAGCCCGTGCCAGACCCATTCTGCCAGTGTTTCTCACCAGACCACCTAGGGCACCATTAGCCGCCTAGCTGAGGAGCAGGCTTCTTAAATGTGGACACCCGTGAGCCTCCTCTCTGCGCTCTACAAGCGGAGTGTCCAGCTGTTGGGACCCAGGAATCTATATTTTTTAACGAGGCTTCCAGGTAATTCTTCTATTCCCAGAAGTTTGGGCACCGCTGATCTTGCTACAGTGCTTCCTGAGGAGAATTCTTGATGACGTGCAAGTCTTGAGGAGATGAGGGGGCTCCCCACAGTCTCTGGTGAGGCTTCGGGTCGATGCAAAGGGCTGAGACCTCTATTCCCAGGAGGAGTGATTGGGGAAGTTCACACCAATGGGCATTTGGTCAGCTGGGAAAGTCCCTCACCCCACTCACACTGAGGAAGCCGCAGTCCAGCCAGGAGAGGGACAGTATGACTTACAGAGGTGAGGCTGACAAAGATGCTGTCACCTGCATGGGCATCCGAGGGATCAGTGCAGAGAGGAATCAGGGGTTGCACAGCCCAGCACTTCTCACTCATTTTGAAGACCCGGGGAACTTAAGGCCACCCCGCTGGGCGATGACAGGGCCAGCGTAGAAGTCTCTGCCTTCTCTTTGTCCTTATCTCATCACCACTATGTCCCCAAAATATCTAGCCTGCTGCTCGTGTGTAGAGAAGAATCTGACTTTATTTTCAACTACCCCATTACCCTGGAGGGAAAAGAACTGGATAACATCCATGTTTTAATTCTGACAAACTCACAACTGCTCACAGATAGTAGACACATGCCCATTTTATCCAGCGGGAAATAGCAGTATTTTTTTCTTCCCTGAGGGAAATAGGCCATTCTGAGGACTCTGAGGGAGAGCCCAGGTGCAACCATGGTCAGCAGTTTGCTACTAGGAGCAGCTCGCTTGCCTGCCCAAGGCCTTCCACAAAAGAAGGACTTCAGTGTTTTCATGTACGCTGCAGGGGATGACACCCCCCCCCACCCTTCTTTGCATCAGAAAGGAAGATGGTCTGGGAAGGAGGTCACATAACTGGTGTCCCTTCTAAGGGCAGCAAAGTACTCTGAGCTCCCCCTCACCTTCCCCGGGCCACCAATCACTGGAAATGTTCCAGTTGTGTCACTTGAGCCACTTAGCTGTGACAGTGGCTGCAGCAAGATGAATGTGGTCTGGAGAGTCATGGGGCCCAAATTAAGGTGCCCATTTATTCATAGTTCACTGTGAGACCTTATGCAGCCTACTGGGCTGGCCTGCCTGCGTTAATCCGTGGAGAAAAGGAGAGCTGTATCAGGAAGGCTGATAGTTTTCACAACCACACCAAAGACAGAAATTCTTCGAAAAGGATGAACAAGTCATCCCAGTGTGTTCAGATTTTAGTCACGTGCTACACACCCCCCCCCTGCCCCCGCCACTGGCCATATCTGTCAGTAACCGCTCACCTAGGTAACTTTCACTGAACAAGGATCGGCGGCCAGTACAAACATGATATGTCTCCATTTTGTAGATGTGGAGATTGAGGATTCTAAGAGCTAAGTAACCCAGTAGGTGTCTTTTCCAGTGCAGGAGTCAGAACAGGGGATGAGAGAAATGAACTCAGACTTGGACTGTTTCTGGATGAGCAGTTCTTGCAGCAGATTTAGTCTCCAGGGACAATGCCATTGTGCGATCACTGTGCCAAAGGTGGTTAGGAAAGTGGTTAGGCCCCTAATGGTTATCGTCATAGCCAGATAGGGAGCCCTTGCTTGGCGCTTGCTGAAAGTTAGCAGAGGTTGTGGTCTTACAGTAGCTGAGTCCTGACGTGTGCCCAGTAAAAGGTGGGAAATGTGTGCAGGGACCTCAAAGTGTTCACAGTCTAGGAGGAGTATGGGCTTTGTGTAAATAGCCTTGCAACAGGGGGCAGTGTGCTGATGTCCTGGGAAGTCCAATGTGCTGTGGGAACACAGGAGGGCAAGAGATGGCTTCTATTGGGTGTGGAAGGCATGACACTAGAGAAGAGACATTGAGACCTGGACTTTGTTGTAGACAGGGTCGTGACCCTGCTGATCATGTCCATGCTCCTTCCCCAGAACCTGTAACATGTCACCTGACATGGCAGTAAGGACATTGCAGATGTGATTAAAGTTATAGACCTTGAGATGGGGAGATTATCCTGGATTATCTGGGGGGGCGGTGTGTGTGCCCAAACTAACTACATGGATTCTTTAAAGTAGAGAACCTTTCTTGGCTGTGGTCAGAAGATGTGAGGATGGGAAAAGGGTCAGAGAGATTGATGTAGCTGGGTTTGAGGATGAGGAAGGGTAACAGGAACTGAGAAATATGGGAGGTCTCTAGAAGAAAGTGGAAAAGACAAAGAAACAGATTCTCTCGAATGTTCACAGCCCTGCTAATACCTTGATTTTAGCCCAGGGGGTCCCCAGCACAACTTGTGGCCTGTGATAGAAAACGAATATAGCCTTGGCGAATGGGATGTGGTAAGATAGACTATGACATGGAAGGTGAGGTTCCAGAGAAGAGAGCAAAGGGTCTGGGTTTATGGGAAGAGAGCATAAGCAGAGCTGTCTGGTAGAGCTTTCTGAGATGATGGAAACTGTCTCCATCTGTGCTGACTAGTATGGTAGCTGCTAGCCACATGGGGCCCTTGAGCACTTACCACATGGCTAGTGCAACTGAGGGACGGACTTTTCCATTTTGATTAATTAAAAATTAAATTTAGATAGCCATACACAGCAGGCAGCTGGGTGGCTCAGTGGGTTAAGCCTCTGCCTTCGGCTCAGATCATGATCTCAGGATCCAGAGATTGAGCCCCTTATCGGGCTCTCTGCTCAGTGGGGAGCCTGCTCCCCCACCTCTGCCTGCCTCTCTGCCTACTTGTGATCTCTATCGAAAATATAAAAAAAAAAATAATAAAAAGCCATTAACGGCTAGCAGCAACTGTATTTGACATCACAGGCACAGAGAGCATTGTGTTTGAGAGATGAAGACCCTGCTTTCAGTGTGCCAGGCCCAGCACTTAGAACTTCTGCACATGTGAAGTCATGTAAACCTATCGATGAGCCTATGAGGTTGGCATTACTTATGGTGATCCCCATTTACCAGATAAGAGAACTAAGGCATGAAGAACCTGAATAACTTGTCCAGAATCAGACTGATAAGTGGTGGACGATGCCGGGATTGCGTGTCAGAATTCCAGAGTCAACGCTCTGATCCATGGCAGTCTTCTAACATTCTGCCGTACTATGCCATCCATGCCTCTTCCCACTGCATCATGCCACCGTAAGGAATAAAGAATGTGATTGAAAGAGCATGGAGGGAGGAAAGGTCAGAATCCAGACCAGAATCCCACCTCTTCCACAGACTTGCTGGTTACCTTGGGGAGAAAAATAGAGGCTGCCATGAGGCAAGGGCAGGGGCAGGGAAGGCTTCCCTAGGGAGCGACATTTACTTTAAATGCTTAAGGCAGAGGAAGAGTTGTCCTAGAAAGAGAGGGGATTGGTGTAGAGAGAGTTCCAGGTAGAGGGAATAGGTGTGAAAGCTTCAAGGGGAGGAAGAACATGTTATATTCAAGGAAGTAAAAGTCGACCAGAATGACTGGAATCATGAGAGGAAGAGAAGGAGTGTCCAAGGTCAAGTGTGGAGAAACTGGCAGAGCCCAGAGAACACAGGGTCTGGTAAAATTGTGAACGTAGTCTAAAAAATTTTACACAAATCTACTATATATTAATATGTAAATGCACACACATATAGATGTAATCAAGTGTGAATCAGGAGGAAATGCTTTAACTTCATCAATAACCATCATTCTCAAGTTCTTCAGAATCCCTCAGGGAAAGCAGTAGTTTTCATACACAATGATTACTTTATATTTTCAAAGTGCTTTCCCATCCTTTGGATCTTCACTAATACCCTAGACAAAGGTAGAGATTTTTATCTCTATTTTGCAATCAGGTGAATTAATTCTCAGAGAAAGGGACTTGCCCAAAGTCCCAGCTGGTTAATGGCAGAGCTGAGTCTAGAATCCTTATTGCCTGAGTCTCTTCAAAGAGATCAAGTCCAGGAAAGAGGGACTCACAAGGCCCTCCACTCTGGCTCTCTGCACCACTCAGCTTTCTCCTCCCTTTGCCTTTACCTTTCGGATGCCATCATGCTTCATTTCAATCACGTGGAGGGTGTAGTTGGTCCGGCGTCCCTTCTCATTAAACTGCACATTTCCTGTCAAGCCTTCAAACCGCACCTGGAAAGGAAAGCCAAGTAGTGAGCTATGATCTCAGAAGTCCCACTTCTACTTGTTTGTTTTTTCTGTGGAAGCAAAAATCCAGAACCCGAGAAGCTTACATGGGATGAGGTCTTGGAATAACATGGCTACTAAAAACCCTTGCTACTTCCCTGCCCATAGCAGACATTGCCATGACAGCACAGTTCTCTTTCCTACCAAACTGAGATTTATCCTGGAAACATTTTTTGTCTGTTGCCTTAAGCATATAGTAACCATGGATCAAAGTAGATTCTAAGAAGAAATCTCTGCACCATCCCTAATAGAAAAACCCCCATTATGACCATACCACAGATGGCACTGCCCCTCAGACACATGCCTTTTGTGGAGAAACAGGAGGAGGTCTGTGAAAGAAAGGGACCAGTGTGCCATTCCTGGTGAGTCAGGAGAAGCAGCAGCCTTACAATGCCTCAGGTTTTGAATATGGTTTCTTAGTACCCTTGTGAGGCTGGGGAATAAAAATGTGGGAATCTAAAGACCTGGAACAAGGAGACCTGAATTTGACCCTGGGAAACCAAAGTGACCTTGGATGGTTCACCTCCCTAAGTCCTCCCGTTGCCAAAATTCCAGCCCTGTCTTCATGTTAAGACCAGAGCATGCAGGGCTTTAAAGAAGCCTCAGCTGGTTAAAACAAAATTTGTGTTCAGCCCCAAATAGGCTGCATGGGATTTCTTTTCCACAAATGAGTCAGATCAAACTTTCGTGGCCTCCCATCTTCAAGATCGTATAAAAGGTCAAGTGGTCAGCAGGTGAGATTCAAGAGCGTTAGGGCCAAGTCTGCTACTCTGGAGATGACCAGTAATTCTCACCCAAGTCCACCCTCCAGTGAAGGAAGAGTCTAGCTGCTCTGGGACAAGAAAACACATTCTCTTACGGTGACCCACCACCATGTGTCCTCAGATCAGTGTGGCCTAAGGCCGGTGAGGTAAGTGTCTACCTGTCACCAATAGGAACCTGGCCCTATAGCCCCATAATGTTTACTTCCCCCTTCAAATAGCTTAAAAGGAAGACTTACAGGGTTTTATTTTTTTCTGACAGTGAGCAGCTCCTATGCTGGTATAAGAATAGCTGGGGGGGGTGTGTGTGTATTTGAGAGAAGGGGTGGGGGAGCAGAAAGAGAGAGAGACGGAGAGGGAGGGATGGAGGGAAGGAGAGAGACTGACTGCTCTGAGGATGACCCTCTCATCACCTTCGGGTGTGAAGTCTCAGTGGGGAGGCCATGACAGGCCCAGAGCACTGAACAAATTATACAGCAAGCTCTTCACTCTCTCAGATGAAATCCTCACTCTGGAAAAGTCTAGGCTGGCTTTGCCTTTCAGAGACAAAACAAAGCGCAGATCCTCCTAGGAAGAACGAGAGGGAGGGAGCCTTCCCAGTCCGTCAGCAACTTCTCTTTCTCACCTTGCCATCTCTCGCCCATCTCTGGCTTTCCCATTCATTCAGGTTCTGAGTACTGGTTTATGTAACTCATTTGGGAAAACAGACTGAGACACATGTGCAGATGACCGTTTCTCCCAAACAGAAAGAGGGGTGTCATTAATGATCCAAATGGGCATCTGTGCTTCAGTCTCACGTATCACATCGATTATCAGTATGGTATATTAGTATAAATTGTGTAATATTTCTATGACTCAGTTTCCTCACTTGTTTAATGGGACCAATTAAGAGTTAATTATGTTTTAAGATTGTTTTAAGGATTAAGTGAGATATTTTGTGATCGATGCTGGCCCTGTGGTGAGTATTCAACAAAGACCAGCTGTTATTTTTATTGTTAGTAATAGATTTGATAAGAACTACCACCATTTGTCAAGTGTTTCATGTTTATGAAAACATGAAACACTTCCATGCCTATTCATCTTCATATACAGGAACCCTGAGTTATGCCATTTAGAGCTGATCTTCCCTTATGTGGGAGAAACCAGATCTCTGGAAGGTAAACTGATTTGTTCCAGACTTAAGACTTTCCAGGGTCAAAGACAGGCCTAAAATCCAGGGCTTCTGTTACATTCCAGTATCTTCACTGATGATGCCAAGTGGCCTCTCAGACAGGGGACAGTGCTGTCTTTCTAGGCTCTGAAATGTGCCCGGCAGTATGGTCTCCATGCCTACCCGCTGTTTCCACTGGGCATTTCCCCCGCCGTGCCTTGGTCATGCCTAATGACTCGGCCATGAGCAGATCATTGAGCCTCCCTGTTTCTTGGTTTTCTCTTCAAAGAATGGAAGTGCTTCACATATTCCCTGGACATGAATGTTCCATGTAAAGTGTAGATTATTTGAATGATGAGGATGACGAGGACGGTTGCTGCTATGACTATGGGGTAGGAGGGCGCCTAAGGTATGGACAAATAAGATGACTTTAACATTGAAGCCTTCAGTCTGCTAAGATGTTATCTCAGAGCAGGGACTCTCTCAGCACAAATGGAGGTCTTGTCACTGTCATTTTTACAAGCCTTTCTCAGTTTCCAAAAGAAATCATTAGCAAAATTCTAGGCTCCATACCTGTGGGACTCTTGCATTGTCATGTGTTTTCACAGGAAGATGTTTATTTGACGTTCAGAGAAACCCAGTAAGGAGCAAGAGCAGCAGTTACTTTGCCCATTTTACAGATAGGAGTATTGAGACTCTGAGCTTATGGCACTTGGGTTCAGGATTTACAGTAAGTCGTGAGAGGTATGGGGCAGCTGGAGGCTCTTACTATCTAGTTGGGGAGAAGCCAAGACTTACAAATGCTGAAATAAATTAAAGCATGTAAAAGGAGATATCCCAGAATCACCCTACCATGATGGCAGAGCAAGGAGAGGTCAACTGAATGGCTCAACCCAAAACCATTTACGTGGACAGTCTGAATTCATAGTCAGAAGCAGCAGCTTCTCAGAAACGTCCACTTCGGGCCAGTCAGGAAACTGCTGTCCTATCCGTCACGGCTGAGCTTCTTGGCCCTCAGCCCCCCATCACCCATCCGAGGGAGACTGGGGTCAGACTGAGTTTCCCCTTAGTTCTTGCTTCCTGGAACTCCCATCGCCATCCTGGCGCCTGCCAGCTCCCTCTGTGAAAAACAGAAAATTAGCTGTGCTTTCCTGCAAGTGCCGTTGGGGGTCAGCTCAGAGTCTGCTGCCAATGAGATGCTAAAGGACAGCCTTTCTTTCCTGCCTAGTGCCTGAAGAGTGCTGGGTGGTGTCTCCAGTGTTTGGGGCATCAACACTGCAGATTTCTTCACCCCCTGTTCCTGGGGGAGGCAGCAGAGATGTTCTGGACCCAGGGCTTCTGTAACCTCTTTGTGGCTGCCTTTCAGGTGGATCCCGTCCTCTTGGCCCCTCCTCCTGAGTGCCCACTGGGTGTGGGACTAGGTCCCAGTGGACCACATTCTGTTTATTCTGGCCAGGGCAAGTCTCAGGATCCTTCTGAGCTCCCACTTACCCATCTGTACAATGGGAAGAATAACTTGGCCTTAATTATCTCATTCAGTTGCCCTCATGTTCAAAGAAGTTTTTAAATTCTCTTTCTCTTCTTTTTCTTTTCCTTTTTTGTTTTGTTTCATTTTGTTTTACTTTGAGCCTTGTGACAAGTCAATGAGACAGGCAGTGTTAAGAGAATTACGTACATTTAGGAGATGAGGAAATCAGTGCCAGAAAAGTTGAGCAGTTAGTCCAAGATCTTCAAGCTAGAGCTTGGTGGAGTCACGGTGAGAACCCAGCTCTTCTCTTCCTAACTCCCTAACAGCCAAGCATGATGTCCTGATTCTGGTCTCTTGCTGGATATGATTTATATCTCTACCCATATCCTCCAAAGCTCAATGCACTCTTTGTTTGATTTATCCTTCCTTTAAGGCTTTCATGACCATCCATCTCAGTTGGCTTGGGCTAATTTCAGTCTACATCTCTTGTTCAGGAATAACTGGTAATAGCTTTCTCTTTTACTCGTAAGTATCCCGGTTTGGATGATAAATTATATGGTCTCCTTACTTAAAGTCCCGGTCCCATTCTTACAGGAAGCTGTGTTGATGTCCACATTCCTCAGTCATGGCATTCTGTTGTGACCATCCAAAGGACTGAGAGCTTGGCTGTGTTATTTAGCCCTTAATCCACATTTTTATAGCTAGCATTTCTTGGATTTGTTTTCCGTTGAAAAATGAGTCTTGAGTCCTGAAAGGCAGGAACTGTGTCTTATACCCCCAATGCCCACACCACCCCAGATCTCAGCTGGAGAATGCTGAGGATGCCTTCACTTTGATATGCTTGATCACTGGCTGACAGGTTGCAAACACAAAGACTAAGAGCTATGATTATTATTTAGGGAAACTATTCTTCACCTGAAGTCCTGAGATGGGCTTCTAGGAGTGTACATCGTCTTCTGACTCCTGGTCATACAAAAATGGATGTATCTATATATGTGCATTTTTAAAAGAGTCCAGAGCTTTTAAAAGTCATATCCTCAATGGGCCCATGCTAACAGCCTGACTCGGGGAGCTGGCTCTTTTCTGCCAGCCAGAAGCTGACTTATGGGCACCCAAATGTCCACTCCTTCCTGGAGCACTGGGGGTTTCCAGGACGTGGGCTCATTAGTATTCTGAATAGCTCCCCAGCTGTCAGGCATGGGGCAGGCAGGCGGCTGGTTACCTTCACTCTGTTGCTGGGGAAATTACAGCAGGGTGAGGTTATGGGGGTGCACAGATACTATTCAAGGGCATGTGCTATTGCTAGCTGGACCACTGTGTCTCCCCTGCTGGCCTGGACCTCCGAGACTTCAGAGTAGTTACATACACACAGTGAGTAGCAAGTCGATGGGGGTTGGAATTCCAATTTTACTGTTTTACCACTAACCAGCTATGTAATTTTGGGAAATTTAAAAAACTAGCAGCAATGGCCAGAGTCGCCAAACTATGGAAAGAACCAAGATGCCCTTCAACAGATGAATGGATAAGGAAGATGTGGTCCATATACACTATGGAGTATTATGCCTCCATCAAAAAGGATGAATACCCAACTTTTGTAGCAACATGGACGGGACTGGAAGAGATTATGCTGAGTGAAATAAGTCAAGCAGAGAGAGTCAATTATCATATGGTTTCACTTATTTGTGGAGCATAACAAATAGCATGGAGGACAAGGGGCGTTAGAGAGGAGTAGGGAATTTGGGTAAATTGGAAGGGGAGGTGAACCATGAGAGACTATGGACTCTGAAAAACAATCTGAGGGGTTTGAAGTGGCGGGGGAGTGGGAGGTTGGGGTACCAGGTGGTGGGTATTATAGAGGGCACGGCTTGCATGGAGCACTGGGTGTGGTGAAAAAATAATGAATAATGTTTTTCTGAAAACAATAAATTGAAAAAAAAAGGAAAAAAATACCTCTGAAGCTCATTTGCTCCATTTTTTTTTCCAATTTATTTATTTTCAGAAAAACAGTATTCATTATTTTTTCACCACACCCAGTGCTCCATGCAAGCCGTGCCCTCTATAATACCTACCACCTGGTACCCCAACCTCCCACCCCTCCGCCCATTTGCTCCATTTTTAAAGCACAATTAATAAAACTAGCTACCTCAGAGTATCGATTCAATGAGACCAAACATATAAAGTATGTTGAGAACCTCATGTACCTAGGAACCCTTCAACACACCAGAGGTGGCTGTACCATTCTTTTTAGAATGATGGGCTTTTCCTTCAGCCCTAAGTCACATGCAGCTTAGTTCTCACACAAGTTGAACACTACAGGCCTCTTTCCAATGTGGGGCCTGAAGGCCGGTGGTTAGGGCAGCAGAGACCTGAGCCCTCAACCACAGGTTCCACAGGCTGTCAGTGGGATTTACCTCGCCTGCTGTGGGCACACAGTTGCTCCCCAGTGGTGTGAGTTTTTCAAGAGTTGGGTCTAGACGGTGAAAGGTCTGGACAGTGGCTGTGATTGTGTGGAAGGCCCTAGAGCTCCATATGTCCAAGCAAAGGCTCAGGGGTCCACAGGACAGGCCTGAGGCAGGAGGAGGATGGGTGTCTCCTCCAGCCTCTGCTGCTAAGCTGATGTGTGACCCTGGTTGAGTTACTGCCCACTCGGGGTCAGCTACCTCAACTATAAAGTAGGAGAAAATGGAAGTCAGTATTCTCTAAGGTCTCATTCATCAACAGATTCTTGTGATTGTAGATTTGTGTGTGTGTGTGTGTGTGTGTGTGATTGTAGATTCTTAACAAAGATTTAAAAAGGAATCTGTTTGAATAGCTGATCTTAGGATCAGAATGTTGGGGTTTTGTGTTTATGGCTAGTTCTCTCCCCCACACGCCACCCCCTAATAGAGGCTGAAGAGAGTTTAGAAGCAGAGGACTGAGTATCCTTGACAATCAGAAAGATGTGGTTTAGATCCTAAGAGAGAAAAAGAGGCTTAGAACGCTTGGAGCCAGTTGAAACCTGGGAATGATCTCTCCATCTTCCTCATTGCCATGGAAAAGGAAAGGGTAGTGTGTAGGAAATCTGAATGAGTATTTCAAGGTCACTCAGAAAGCCAGGGGCCCGGCTGGGCTTGGAGCCCAGCTCTCCTGCCTCCCAGCTCAGAGCCCTTCTTGCCACCCACATTGCCTCCTAGGCTTTGTCACTGTTATGGTGGTGTCAGAATAAACTCCTGACAGGGACGTCATTAAGATGGGAGAGGCAAAAGGAGTTGGAAGGGTGGTGAAGCCGAGGGCAAGTCCCTGGGACCTTCTGAAACCAGTCTCACATTGCAAACAGAATCTGTCTCGACCGTGAAGTCAGGAAGAGCATTTTAAATAAGCCAGAAGGCGGATGCTGCATCTTTGGCCACCACCCGGAAGCGACCCGATGTCTGCTGTCGGACCCCTTCGCCTGTTCCTCCTATAGTCACATGGCTGCTGCTTTGCTTCTTTCCAAAGGACAGAACTACATGTTCTCCTCCATGTAAAGGCATTTCATCCAGGCAGAGGAACAGCTGGTGATGTTCCTTTCTCGTCTCTTTCTCCAGGTTGTGAAAATTGCTAGAGCTACGCACGTGTGGTTGGAAAACAAATGGGGGAGGTTGTGCATTTTGCTCTACATTTCTCCCTCATTCAGAAATGCTCCTCTTCTCCCGCGGGAGCCCCAATTCACCTTCTGTTGAATGTAGTCTTAAAAGTAAAACTGGTCTTTTCCAGGCAAGTCCATTGGACGGGGCGGAGGGTGGGTCATGAGTGGCCTCTGCATGTAAATATTTCGCCACTGCTGGCTTGCCACTGTGCCTAATACAGACATTCTTTTGAGCTGGCACTACCCTCTTTGCCCAGGCCCCTCTGGAAATACAGCCTTCCTATCGGGAGGCATCAGAGGCACCATACGGTGTTATCTATTCATCTGTAGTTCAAGAATCACAGCCTGGACTCGAAGTGTTTCTAGAGACTTCAAGAGACTTCTGGAAGCTCTGAGAGTGATAAAGCTGAGGACAAGCTCCCCAAAGCTCCCAAACCAGGAATGTTAAATACACGCCTATGTGTGCCACTGTCTCATCCAGCTTGCACAGCAGATGTCTCATTAATTTAATATTTATACTCTTCCTTGTTGAATCTAGATTCAGCCTAAGCATCCTTTGCATAGCCAGTTGATTGGAATGGGCATGGCCATTTTCTTCCTCTGTTGTTTAACTGTTCTTCAGTGCAAGCAAAACTGATGAATGCAGTGCTGAGAAGCAAGACAGGATCACAAGTACTGAGAAACTTTGTCAGGGTCCCGTCATGAAATGTGCTCACATTTCATGTATGAGTGAGGGATCTCCAGGAGACTGCTAAAATGGTTGGATTTCAACCCTACGTATTTCAAGTCCCCTTTCCAACTGCAGAAGCCCTGGCTTTCCTTTTCAGCATAAACCCTAAGCAGAAAATACAGCTTTTACACTATTGGGAATTCCATACTATTTTTAAAAAAAACTTTTATTTTAGACAGAGAGAGAGAGAGAAAGAGAGAGAGTCTCCTGAAGCAGACTCCCCTGAGTGGGCAGCAGATGCTGGGCTTGATCCTATGACCCTGAGATCATGACCTGAGCCAAAATCAAGAGGCAGCTGCTTAGCCAACTGAGCCACCTAGGTGCCCCAGGAACTCCATATTATCTTTTAAAAAATTTCTACATGAGCTCCCATGTATGCCAGGAGCTGCCAACACAATGCTGTGGTCGTCCAAACTTCAGGCATGCTCTCTATCTTTTCTCTTAACAGCTCCATCCCACCTGAAATGGATGCTGAAATCCCCTACAAGGCTCCCATGAGAAGGTGCAGCCTCTGACCGCCTCACCTGCTGCAGAGCTCTCTGGATGTCGATCCCCTGGCCCCACGGCACAGCTGGGTTAGCCAGGCAGTCCCCAGCATTCCCTCGGCGGGATATATCGATTCTCTGCCTCCGCAGGCTCTGAAAAGCCTCAGCCATCACCTTCACCCCGTCATAGGTGAGCGCAGAGGTGTACTGGTGGGAGGAACAGAGACAGTTAGGTGTCAGGGAGAGCTGACAGGAAGGCAGGTGGGAGCTCTGTCTGGGAGAATGTTTCCTGGTGCTGAGAACGCCAGCAGGGGCCGGGCATGGTGGGGTGGAGGGAGCTGGGGAGGGTCGGGGGGAAGTGGGGGGGGTGGGCACCCGGAAGTGTCTGTGCCTCAGATGAGGGCTGCTGCTCCTCCTCATTAACCCATCTTGCCAGTTGTGAGCTCCATGTTGCCAGTTGTGACTTTCCAAAGGAAACCAGAATTCTAGATTTTTGTGTGCCATCTTGCAATTTTAAAATGTTGGTTCAACTGGAAAAAGAATGCATGCAGTAAATGAAGCACAACTATAGTTCTGATACAGTCCATGGAAAACCAATTGGTTTTCTCTGTGTTACAGTCACCAGTTGGGAGCCAAGAGGAACTATTTATTTCACTATCTCTTGTGGCAGTAAAAGAAGAAAAAATAATCCAAGAAAGGTAAGCTCTTTATTATTTCGCACATGCCTCACAAGTGGCAGGGTTTATATTCTGCACGCTTTCCCCTTGTACTTATTCATGATAACTCTCAATTTCTCCCCTTTTGCCTAAAAGGGGGATAACAAAGCAGGATAACCATCCAGGACACTATTTTCTGGCTTTGGAACTCATGTCTGTCTTCTTCATTAATTTGTCCCCAGTCCTAGCTTGTTCTCTGGCACATTTTAAGTTCATAACAGAGAGCTGTAGAATGAATATATGAATATTTTTTCAGTTTTTGAGTATGAATCTTTCACATTTTAAGAGAAAAATATAGGTATTACATTTAATAATTTTTATAATTTCCAATCTTTTGGAAGTAGGGCAGGGTATTCACATGTTAACTGGCTTTGGTTTGTTCATGCTTTCAAGTACATTTGTGATTTTGTTTGCTTAAGCTCATATTGAAATAAATCTTCATTTTTTAAGCTTTTATTTAAATTCCAGTTAACATACAGGGTAATATTATTTTCAGGTGTAGAATTTAGTGATTCAGCACTTCCATACAACACCCAGTGCTCATCACAACCAGTGCACTCCTTAGTCCCCATCACCTGTTTTGCTCATCACCCCCCCCCCAGTCCCCTCTGGTAACCCCCAGTTTGTTCTCTATAGTTAAGAGTCTATTTCATGGTTTGCCTCTTTTCCCCTATACTCATTTGTGTCTTACATTCCACATATGAGTGAAATCATAGGGGATATAAATCTTCATTTTTGAATTGCTGAATCAGTTTGAGCAAGAGTGGGGTGAGAAGCAGTGGTTTGCTATTTGCAAAAAGAAATTGACCAAGTGGCAAGAGAAGGTTGCCAAGGATTCCCTGTTTGCTCCAGATAAACAAATTTGGCCTCGGTATCCTCTACACAGTGTTCCACACAGCCTCTGCCAAGCTACTGGGTCTGACATGGGAAAGAAAAACTACCTGCTATCCTTATTCTAAACCACTATCGAATAGCAAACAAAATAGATTTTGGCTGTAGGATTTAGGGCTTCATGGCTGGGGAGTGAGGGGGAGATGGCCTACACAACTGGGAGTTGATGCTCTGAGGCAGAGATGAGCTGGATATTGCTTAGATTTCTCTGATTTTTAGCTGGGTTATGTGGCTGACCAGATAAAGGGCTAGTTCCCTACACAACTCAAGAAGGCTCCATCCACAAAGAAATGAATACAAACAGCATCCCCCCAGTCCAGACCTGTGCAATACGGAGGCCATGCCCAGGACAAAGACATCATTTGCCAGCTTCCCCTAGAGCTAGCTGGGGCTAGGTTTCTAAGATGTGGTCAAAAGCATGTGAGTAGGAGATCTATGTGACTTCTGAAAGGGGCTCTTTAAAAAAGCCATTGTGCTTTTTATTTTCCCTTTCACTTTCCTGCTAGATGGAATACTGAGTTAATGGTTGGAGCCTCAGCAGCCATTTTGGGCTATAAGGCAGAAGCCATATCCTGAGGATAGCAGAAGAAGAAGATAGAGAAAGGTTCAGTGTTTGACAGGTCTGAAGCCAGTATGCTAGCCCTGGATTGATGACTTCTGAATTTTTCTTATAAAAGAGAGAAACAAAATATTTATCTTGTTTAAACCATTGTCATTCTGGATTGTCCAACCCTTACAGCATATTCTTAATTTTTATGTATATATTTTCCTTAGCTTGCTCCTTTTAGAAAGCTGTCCATTCCTAAAGTCTAAGATTACCCAGAAATCTGGGGCAGGGGAAGGGACCAGCTTGGTCCTTTGCTGTTTGCTGCCTATCCCCTCACCTTAGGTCTCTTCCAGTCCACCCGGGTGTGGTCTCGAGCATCGCTGTTCTTCCACTGCTGCATGATCTTGGCTGGGATGGTATCTGTGTAGTTCACCAACTGGAAACCTGTCACATTTGCTCCACTCTCCTTGAATTTGTTTAAGTCAATATCCATGAAACCCTGTGCAGGGAGGAGGGGAAAGAAGTCAGACCATGCTGCCTGGATAAATCAATTGAATCATGCTAGAGGATCACAGGATTTCCCTCGTGTTCCATAAGGTGAAACTGGCTGAATGGAGAGACGTGTGTGTCTCCCTTCCTTCTGAAGGTTATCACTTAACTTGTACACAGTTAGCACAGTGGTTAAGTGCATTTGCTGAGAAACCAGCCATGCCTAGGTTGAAGTGCTGGCTCTGCCATTTACAGCCTTTAAACTACCTTGGACTAAGTTGCCTGATGGTTTCTTGTCTGAATAATGAAGGTTAGGAAGTTGGGGAGAAAAAGCGATGTGATGGCATCACAAGTGTGTGGTACAGACTGAATGGGGTTACTATGATGCCACAAATATGGAACAGAACAGATACATAAGGAGGGAACTCTGTACTGTACCACCCATATCCCCACCCTTTTGAGAGAAGAAGAGTCTGAAGTCCATCAGGAGGAAGTTCCTGTAGGCCCCCAGAGGTCACCAGCAAGTCTTTGGATGGGGTAGGATTCTGGTCTGGATTCTGACCATCCCTCCCTCCATGTTCTTTCCACAGACTAGCTCTTCCCTCCCCAGTGAGGCCTGATCAGTTCCAACATCCACAAAGGATCCTTTACCAGGAATAAAGCTTTCCTTCCCATTTGGTGAGATACAGTCAAATTCAGGAGGCCTTTACTTAAAAGGGAAACCTGGTATTTGTATAATGTATTCTACAGTGCACAGAACTTTCATATCTGTGGCCTTGTTTCATTTGATGACTTTATAAGGTAGAAATTCTGTGTCTATTTTCCATACAAAGAAACTGAGACAAAGTGGGACAATTGATCACCAAGTCATCCAGTGAGTCAGTGGCAGAGCAAGGGCCAGAACTAAGGTCTTCTGGAGGTCTTTACTCCTCATTCAACAAACATTTTTGAGAACCTCTGGTGCACTATTCTAACAGTGAATAAAAAAAGTTCTTATGAAGCTTACATTCTAGACAATAAACAAGTAAATATGTAGCATAGTATATACAATGAAGTCCTATGATACCATCCAAGTCTCTTAATTTCTCATTGAGTTACTTAGTTCCTTGTTTAAAAGATCTAGTCATAAACAACTCTGTGACTCCAAGACACTCCCCCCACCCCCCCCACCAGGTGCCTCTATAGTTCTGATTGTTTATTATTTGTATTTTATAGATAACCCAAGCTCAGTTCTCCTCAGAGCCTTCATCCTAGGTATTCTCTCTGCCTCGAAGTGTGCTTTCTCTGGCTGGCTTCTTTCTGTCTTTAGGATCTCAGCCAATATGCAGTTTCTTCAGAAAGGTCTTTCCTGGCCCCTTACCTAAAGACCCAATTCCTACCCTGTAGTAGATGTGATCAGTAAGTACCTGCTCATTTCCGCTCCCCTTCATACACTGATATTTTATCAGTGTATAATCCTTTTTTTGAAAAAGGATTTTATTTATTTGAGAGAGAGAGGGCATAAATGGGAGGGAGGGGCAGAGGGAGAGGAAGAAGCAGACTTCCTACTGAGCAGCGAACCTGATGCGCGGCTTGATCCCAAGACCCTGAGATCGTGATCTGAGCTGAAGACAAATGCTTAACCGACTGAGCCACCCAGACACACTGATATTTCACTTTCTACACTAACTGCAAATCTCTATTATTTCAACCCTGTGGGAATTAATACACTCAGAGCAGCACTCAACCAATGACAGATGGAAAGATAATAGGTAATACTCCAGAATCCTGTCCCTGGAGGCTGGGGGTGAGGGGACACAGCAGAGACAACACTGAAGCTGGTTCCATACTGATGTCCAGAGTTCCTTTAAGGGATCGGGCTCCCACAGGGGTACGTATCATGAATGCGCACCTTTACTGGATGCCATCCTGTTCCTTCCCAACTTCCTGGATTCCCTAATTGGCACCCAAAGAAACCACTTGTACTTGAATCCTTGTCTTAAGTTGTGCTTTTAGAAAAAACCAGTTAAGTCATCCCACCACCCAATCCAGCCAGTTCCTTCTCAGAGCCCTGTTTGAGTTTCTCCAGGGTGTTTATCCCTGTGTAAGACAATCTCTTTTGCTCATTTGGTCCCTTGTCTTCCTCCTCCCATTGGAGTATTGGCTCTATGAGGACAGGGACATTTTCTATTTTATTCATTGATGTGTCCTGGCATCTAGAGCAATGCCTGGTACACATCAGATGCTCAATACATGTTTGCTGCGTGAATGAATAAAAACAAGAGACTTTCTTAAGCAAGAATGCTAATTAGGCAGGGGAGATATGATAAGCAGGCAGCAAATGCCAGTGGACAATATTAATTGATTAGAAAGAGAAGCTCAGGTTAACTCTTCCCATAGCCACAGTTTATAGATTTTCACAGGGGTCTACTGATTTGCACAGTGGTCTAGCAAGTTGTTGGTACAGATGGAATCAGAATATATACTTGAAGACATTATACCACCTAAGAGAAATCCCACGACAGGTTAAAAGCTAATGCACAGTTGAGAAATTTCTCATCATTTTTAGAGAACTTTAAAAAGAACATCTTGTCCCTAAACTAACTATTGAGAGAATCAAATGGGAATTCTCTCCTACAGTCATCTTCTGTCACTTGAAAACGTATAACCAGCTCTTGGGCATTTTGTACTAACTGCCCCCATCTTGAACATAATGGGGGCCACAGTAAATGGCAGAGTTTATTCGAATGTAAATGTCACTCACTTCCATCACCAGAATGTCTGACTATAAGGTTAATGGAGCCAAACCTTGGTTACGTGTACTCAAACTGATGGGATCCTCTAACAGAACTTCCTGTGCTCCCCTGGGTACGAATGAACAGACGATGATAAACTCCTATCTGTGATGTCAGGTAAAAGAAACAATATTAAGGAATAACTTGTGGACAGTGCATAGTCATCTCATAGTTGGCATTTTCCCTCCCAGATCTCATGCTGGAGCGGTAATCTTTTTCTTTTTTAAAGATTTTATTTATTTATTTGACAGACGGAGATCACAAGTAGGCAGAGGGGTAGGCGGAGAGAGATGGGGAAGCGGGCTCCCTGCTGAGCAAGAGAACCTGGTGCGGGGCTCGATCCAGGGACCCTGGGATCATGACCTGAGCCAAAGGCAGAGGCTTAACCCACTGAGCCACCCAGGTGCCCCTGGAATGGTAATCTTGAATCTCTCCAATGTTCTTAATCACTAAGAAATGAGTCTTTTATAGTGACTAGGCTTGATTTTTCCCACAATCCAAGACAACGGGAGTCTGCCAGTAAAAGTGCTCTTAACTAAGAACGGGAAATAAATGTGTTAACTATTTGCCCACCAGTTAACTGCAAAGTTCAACTCACTCAGTTCCATTCCCTGGAGCTTGCTTATTAAACAAGGCTTAATTAAATCATTTTCCAATTTTCTTTGCCATTTTATTAAAAAGACCAACAACCTTGGATAACATTTGATATTTAGAACACTTTTTATCTGCTTTATCTGTAATATTAATTATATAATATGTGTAAGGATGTATCATTGCTAATTGCATTTTATTAAGGTTTTAAACTATGAAGTTTAATCATCACCACTCTATTTGAATCATTTTGCCTATTTTATAACATGCCCCCAAATACTGAGCCCATTGCTCTGTATACTGTACTACTGAATAAAAATGAGATCAATGCACAAGATGCTTCAAGTTCTTCAATATGAGAATTCAGGTCTCCTAAACCTGGGCTCCTTCTAACTGTCCCAGCAGAACTGTACCAGCTGCTGCTCTTCATAGAGTGACTCTATCTCTCATCTAAAATAGGGCTTTGGGGAACCTGGGTGGCTCAGTTGGTTAAGCATCTGCTGTTGGCTCAGGTCATGATTTCAGGGTCCTGGGATTGAGCCCTGAGTTGGGCTCCCTGCTCAGTGGGGAGTCTGCTTGTTCCTCTCCCTCTGCCCCTCCTCTCTGCTCATGTTCTCTCTAGCTCTCTCAAGTAAATAATTAATTTAAAAAATCTTTACTTGATGTATTTCACACACACACACACACACACACACACACACACAGATCACAAGTAGGTAGAGAGGCAGGCATAAAAGATTTTAAAAAAATCTTTTAAAAAATAAAAATACACTTTGTGACAAGTGAGCTCTTGGAGATATTATATCACTATGCTCCTGTGTCCTGTTTTGGCACCTCCGTGGCACTTCACACTGTCCCACATATGTCTGAGGAATGTGTGACATGAGACGAATGCTCTGCCCACTATCTCATTCAAGCACTGATGACCTGGCTGGTGTACTGCAGGCTCTGTGATGGAGATCGTTAACCTGAGGAACACATCAGAATATCTTAGAGAGCTTTTGCAAAATAGTCATCCCTAAGGACTGTCGTTCAGTAGCCCGGGAGAGGAAATGGGACACCTGTGTTTTTCTAAAGCTCTAATGCTGGCAAATCAAAAATTAAGGTTCAATGTATTAAATTATAAAGGTACTCATGAGGATAATTCCAAATGATAGGACAGGTAACAAACACTGAGAACTGGATGTGCAGAGTAGTATGAGATGACTGATCATCTTTCTAGTGGTGAGTCACAGCTGGGATTAAAATTGATCAAGCAAGAAAAAGAGAACTATGCATTTTATGTAGGAATGTGGAGGAAACCACCAGAATCACTAAACCCAGCAAAGATTTAAGATATTTATTTTTAAGAAGTGTAAGATTGAAGAGGACCGGCACTTGCATTTTATTTTATACCCTTCTGTAATATTTTTTCTTTTTTAGTATGTGAATAAATTTTCTTCTTATACTATTAAAAACTAAAAATATCTCCTTGGATAATTACACCTTGATGGTTAAGAATCACCTCTCAGTTCCTGGAAAGGTGGGGAGGGAGTGGCAGTGGCAGAACAGGGAAGGTAAGTTGTTCCATGAGTTGGAACTTTGTTACAGTATGTTAAGGGAGCCCGATTCCCTTGTTATCTCCTGATCTGGAAATCAAGAACATGGTCACTATTCAATGCTCCACTGAAACAGAGCTTCAGAAGCATTTCTCATAAGAATAACAAAAACAGCAATAATGGCCCAAGTTCTACTTCATAGGTATTATGTAACTTCATCTCAACAACCTTCTGAAAATGATGAGTTTACTGTCACTTAAAAATGAAAAATGAGATAGTCAACAGTCACCCCTAGATTTATTTTAAACATTTCCGAAGTTCTTATCCTGAGCCAGGCATTCTGTTAAATGCTTTATATAGATCATCTTATTTTATCCCCCAAACAGCCCTGAAAGGTGAACACGCAGAGTAGGCACCAGATGCTTATTTGCATAAATGAGTTGAGTGAGTATCCATCCCAATTTTATGTTGAAGAGCTGTGGTTCAGAGACTTTTGGAAACTCCCCCGAGATCACACAGCAAGCAAGAATTCAAACCATGGTCCACCCATAAAAATTTGTCTTCTGTGTCAGTATGTTGCATTGCCCTGCCGGCGGAGGAGCACAGGAGCTTAGCTTTAGGATGGTGTTGCCAGATTGCCCAGAGAGGGACAAAGAACTTCTGACGGCGTGGCTGCCACAGCTAATAGCACTGAATAAATGACTCACCTCGCTGAAGAGGGGCCTTCCAGGACAGCTTTCTGTCTTAAAGGAATATTTGTAGTTGAACACCCTAGGTTTCTTTCCTTGACACCAATCTCTGAAGGTTGGCTAGATGCTTCCCAAGCCTCTAATTTCTCTAAAGTCCATTAGTGCCCACCTTACCCCACCTCTATCCTAGAGGGTCAGCAAATGTTTTCTGTGAAGGGCCAGATTGTGAATATTTTTGGCCTTGTAGGCCATATGGTTTCTGCTGTAATTATTCAACTCTGCCATTATAGCATGAAAGCAGCCATAGACAATAGTAAATGAATGAGCGTGGCTGAGTCCCAATGAAATTTATTTATGGACGCTGGAATTTGAATTTCATGATTTTCACAAGTCATGAAATATCATTCTTTTCATTTTTTTCCAATAATTTAAAAATGTAAAAAACCATTCTTAGCTCATGAGCCAAACAAAATGAGGTGACGGTTGGAACTAACCCACAGACCACAGTTTACTGATGCCTGATGCAAAGATGTTGGAGATCAGACCAAGCCCCTCATTGTACAGAAGGGAAGGTGAGTTCCAGGGAGGACACTAGAGGTCTAAGGCCCCATGGCTGGTGAGGGGATTAGCTGGGGGTGGGATCTGACTCCCTTACATGTCATTGTAGGAGCTGTGCAATGCTGACCAGCCATTGAAATAGAATGGGAATAAAAGTGCTCAGTTAAGCAGTTAACACAGTCATTCCTTCTAACGTCAATTATAATTTTCAGAGGCTTAGAATTAAAAGCCATTTCAAATAATTACTATATCCTAAAGAGATGTTTAACACTATAACTACATTGGATATGCTTTCATGTCGCTGTGAAGATTTACAAAATGCTTTCAGGATCATGAAGAGGCTCTAGGCTATCATTATGACTATTAATTACCACGTGTGGCTGGAAACAAAAGAACTGATTATGCGTGCTGCCTGGTTACTTAACCTCTCCTAGGCTCAGTTCTCTGGTCTTCAAAATGCAGATATAATAACCCCTGCAGCATAGAAGTGGTGTAAGATATAAAAGAATACATTTAAGCACCTAGAACTGTCTGGCACATAGTAAGTGCTTAGTGAATGTTCGCTATTGTCACCATCATCCTCGACATGGCCTCAAAAGAAGTTAGGTGTTGTTGGAACTGCTTCAAAACCAGGCAGCGGGCCAGGCAAGACACCCGAGAGAACACAAGGCAGGTGTACAGGAATGCTTCTGCTGGAGGATGAAAAGATTTATCTTCAAAGCCAGATTTCCTTTTCTCGGGGATTCTTTCATGGGAGTCACATACAAGCTGTTCAGCCCTCATTTTCCCGCTTGCATGGACACCACACCCATCAGAAGGAAGAGGGAACATCCAGCATTGTTAAAGGAAAGGGACCAGAAAGGTTTATTAAACAAGCCCTGGGACACTGGAAAGAGTGCGGCCTCCATCTCATCCCTTTGGAATCTAGAAGAGGTGATGTTAGAATAAATCAAAGAACCTGTACTTTATATTCAGAAGGGTGCAAGTTGAACATGCCAGGTTTCCCCCACTTGTCAGATTCTTAGATGACAGCTCCAGAGAGAAGATCGTTACAGGGAAGTGCAATTTGGAAAGTCTGGTTACATTAGAAATGATGGAAAAAGTGGGGCTAATCAACCTGAAAAATACTGGAAACCGAGAGGGTAAGCGGAGGATGTGTTCAGATCCCGGAAGGGCTGTCTTGGGGAAGAGGGGGGAAGATTTATTTGCTGAGGCTCCAGAAGGCAAGCCAGTATCTGTGAATGAGCAGAAGTCACAGCAGACAGATTTTTGGCTAAAATGTAATGACAACTGCCACGGTGCCTAAGTGGTACCAAAGCCTGTACTTTCAGTAGGCACAGTGCTAAGGGCTTTATTTGTATTATCTCATTTGACCTTCATAACAGTCCTGGGAAGCAGGTACTTACTATTATCATTCCTATTCTGCAAATGAGAAAACTGAGGCTTAACTGAATGGAGTAGCTTCTGCCCGATATCATATCTGCCAGATATTACACAGCTAATGATGGGCAGAGACCACAGTCATAACAAGTAACAAGACTCTTGGCTTATTTTCCAAGCACTGTGCATCCCACCTCCTGGCTGCTAATCCTGTCAGTCTGACTCCTCCATCTCCTGTCCTGCAATGAAGCACCTGGAAGGACCCATATCTCAACTGTAGGAAGGAATTAACAGGTCTCCAGGAGACCATGATGTTTGCCTTGGTGCCATCTTTAATGTGACCTGATGCATGGAATACAAACAACAGGTCTTTGTCTCTACCTCTCTGAGGCCTGTCTTGTCTCTCTTTCAGAGACTGTGGTTGTCCTTCCCACCTGCTGTAAGAGACTGTGGGCTCCCAGGAGGCAGGGACTCAGGCACCGGTATTTCCACAACATAGCACCTAGAGCAGGGGAATGGCTCAGTTAACACTGGGGAATAAGGAAAGAGAGAGAAAGTGTCTTTGCTCACGCTTTTCGTGATTCTCATATATGTTTCCATCCTGTCACCTCCCAGCTTTTATCCTCAGCACTAAAGAGGGCCTTTCATTGACTTTTCCCATGTAGTATATTCTGATTGAGTTCATAAATAAGAATTGTCAAGAAAACAGTTTTAGGGATGGCCATAGAAGTTCTGTCCTGTCTTTGAACCATAGGAGCTATTTGCCCTTAGGCAGTGGTCTCAGTCTTTCTCAGCACTAGTTTATTGATCTGCAAAAGAAGGTCACTGGCTAAACCAATGATCATTCCAACTATGTTCCCAGGTCACAAGCGTTTTAGAGGTTACCATGTTGGGATAGGGGGAAGGCACAAGAATGGGGTCCTAGATCCCTACCTTCCCTCTACCAAAGCAGCTCTGTTTTCTGTTTTACATGCTGGAGTTCTCCCCAAGATTCCATTTGAAAATAGACCTTTTAACTAAAAAGTTTGGAAACTTCTGAGCCAGTTGATTTCTCTCTTAAGGGCTCTTGGAGCTTTGATCTACATTTATGTGATCATATAGGTGTGTGCGCATGAATATGGATATATGTGAAGTCAGGGAATATTCCTGAGCTGAGAACTCACTTGTGTCCTCAAATCACCATATCTCTGCATAAGGGTCTTCACATTTTCCCGTTTTAGTCACTTTAACCAATCAAACCTTAAATGTGTCGTCACCGTACATAATCCCTGACAACATGTGGGCTTCTCTGATTCCTGCAAAGTCAATAAGATATTGTAGCTGTCTTTAAATCAGCTAAAACACTATCTGTATTGAAAAGCAAACACTAGTGTTAACTTAGTTAACACTAAGTTTCAAATGCAAAAGTGCATTTGAAACCAGGGAGGCAGATACCTGTATGCTTGGATATCCACCAACACACAAACACACCTACTGCCCACACAGGTGTCCTTTGTTGCCAAACCATTGTCACAGCCAGTCAGGGCCTCACAGACCAACTTCTCTCAGTCTGGGGGTTTAGGATAAAATGCTGACACTTGGTGGCAGAAGATCGAGGGCCCCAGACTGGGCTGTTGATGCATGGGTCAAGAAGCACATTGTCTGGCCTGGTATTGGTTAGTCGCTCAAAGTTTCCCTTTCTGTTAACTGTGTTGTAACTGGCTGCAGTCAGAGGTGACACCTGGCCAGGGCCAAAGAGCCAAAGATTAATTCAAAATTCAGCCTTGTATATGTGGGGCCTGGAGTTCTTTTTTTTTTTTTTTAATTTCTTTTCAGCATAACAGAATTCATTGTTTTTGCACCACACTCAGTGCTCCATGCAATAACGTGCCCTCCTTAATACCCCCCAACCTCCCACCTCCTGCCTCCTCAAAACCCTCAGATTGTTTTTCAGAGTCCATAGTCTCTCATGGGTTCACCTCCCCCTCCAATTTCCCTCAACTCCCATTTCCTCTCCATCTCCCTATGTCCTCCATGTTATTTGTTGTGCTCCACAAATAAGTGAAACAATACGATGCTTGACTCTGCTTGACTTATTTCACTCAGCATAATCTCTTCCAGTCCCATCCATGTTGCTACAAAAGTTGGGTATTCATCCTTTCTGATGGAGGCATAATATTCCATAGTGTATATGGACCACATCTTCCTTATCCATTCGTCCGTTGAAGGGCATCTTGGGTCTTTCCACAGTTTGGCGACTGTGGCCATTGCTGCTATAAACATTGGGGTACAGATGGGGCCTGAAGTTCTTGACTGTCTTGAAACCACCCACCTCTTCCTTTTACATTGACCCAAACCTTCCTGTTCAGAGATGATCAAGCAAAGGCTACAGAAAACCTACTTTTTGATGAAATGCCAGCTTAAGGGTTTATAGGGTCCCAATACAGTGGGTATCTATTGAATGCTTGGTGAAAAATGAATGAAAGTCCAAACACAGGATAAATTTGAAATCTCCTGGGAATGGGGAAAGGAATATTCTAGTGTACTCATTTATGCTCTCATTCATATGTGAGTACTTCATATTGCGAGGCACATATTACACGAAGGGATGAAACAGAATCACAGGTGTGCTCCCTGCTTTCAAGTTACTTAGGGTTAGTGAGAAAGGCCAGTGGTGCCCAAGTACTAGTAGAGCAGCTAATGAAAACACCTGACACTGGAGCTCAGGGAAGGCCTTCCCAGTGGAAGCAGTGAAGCCTGAGTGAGGATGTTTGGTCAGGTGAAAAGTATGGGGAATAACCCTCTGAGCAGAAAACACGCTTGCTCTGATGTTCAGATTCAGAGGACAAAGGACAGTGACTCAGAGGAAGCACATGTTACACATCAGCCTGGATTCAAATCTCAGCTCTTCTACCTCTTAGCTGTGTGGCCACAGGCAAACTTTAAACCTTTCTGGGCCTCAGTATCCTTCACGGCAAAATAAGGATTATTTATCTCCATCCTCTGACTGCGGCAAGGACTAACTATAGTAACATATGTTGGGTTCTTAAAATGATGCCTGGCACATAGCAAATACTCACCTAGAGCCCCGCAGCACATGGGGCTCCATGGTCCTTCCTCCCCTTATATTATCTGCTTTTCTGTTTTAAAAACAGGGACATGTAAGAAGTGAAGATGGAACACTTCTATTTGCACAGTACCCCGACCTCCCGCCTCAGTTGGTACTGAGGGTTCTGTCCTTTCTGTTTCTGAGCCGGCGGTAGCGAGGGGTTCCACGCTCTGAAGAGCATTTGCAGACACTGTCTTGCACATCTGGAATATCTGTTAGCTCAGCTTGGGAAGGATTATTCCAGATCAGCCAAGGTGTGCACGGTTTGCAAGAGCCAACCTTACAAACACTGAGTGCTCGAGATGAATGCAGCAGCGTCTCCCTTATGATGAAGAGCCAGTGTGGCTTAGAAATTTTGTGTTGAATTCCTGGGCTTTCAGAGAGAGGCAGGAAAACTAGAACCGTAAATTACAGATCTGCACAAGTCTTCGACAATTTATTCCTTTTAAAAACATCGTACCAATCTCCAACAAATTGAGACTCTCAAAAAAAAAATATATATATATATGTCTTTTTTTGCAAATGGTAATGAGTCAGTGGCAGAGTTGGGATGAGACCCCAGGTTTCTGCTGCACTCATTGTTCTAAAACTTGACATAAAATAGCTCATTTTATCTTTACCTTGTGAAGTACATATTCATGTCCCCACCTACAGATAAGGAAACTGAGGTACAGAGAGGCGAAGTGACTTGCTCAGAATCACAGCTAGTAAGTGGGTGACGGAAAATTCAATCCAGGCAGTTTCAGAAGAAAGGAGTCTGTCAGTTTTGCCAGTGGCCCAGTGGAGAACAAACCTAATCTTCAGAATTAGATCTGAGTTCAAATTCTAGCTTTAACTCCCTGACCTTGGAAAAGTTCCTTCAACAACTTGAACCTCTTTCTCTCAACTCACAAAGTGGGCATATAATCTCACCTTTCTTGGAGGGGCACAGAAACTCTCAGAGGTCTCTAGATTATTCTGGACCCTGGGGTACGAGTGTGAAGAGAAACACACTAGGCCTTGCCCAATGTAATGCTGGGACCACCCAGCAAGGGAGGATATTCTGGGATCTGGGATTTGGCTACTACTACCCTACTTCCTCTTTGCTTCCAGAGGCATCTGCAGTGTCAGCCCTGGTGATCATAAAGTAACCCATGTGTTCTCAGTGTTATAAGAGAATGACGGGAGGGCAGCTGGGGGAGGAAAGGGTGAACGGAAGGGACAAAGGGAAGCTGCAGGGGGTCGCATCAGTGAAGAGAGACTCTGATGGGATTGGGGAGGCGGGAAGGAGCACCTCTGAGCCTCTTCCTTGGTCTCCATGTTTCTGCTGGATTCTTTCTCTTACACACACACACACACACACACACACAGACGCACACTGTGGAAACTGAGAGGCAGCAGTGGGGGGAATGAAGCACAAACAGTTGCTCCAAATCCCAGGCCCAGCTCTGCTGTTTAACTTCTCCGTGACCTCAAGCAGGTCGCGTCCCCTCTCTGGGCCTATGTGCCCATTTATAAAATGAGGCGCTGGGTGAGAGGAGCTCCTAGGGACTCTTCAGCACCAGCTCTCCTGGCCCTTTCAAACCAGGGCAAAGGCATGCTCTCCACAGGACCACTGGCATGTGGATCCACTGTCTCCTTCCCAGACACCCTGCAGCCTGCAGAGGCCTCTCTAGCCGCTGACTGCCTTACTCCGTCAGCTCAGCGGCCGTTTAGGGAGGCTTGCATTCCTATCTCACACTGTGTGATTTTTTTCTCCAGCATTTTTTTTTTTTTAAATGGGTTCTAAAGCCCAGTGTGGAACCCAACGTGGGGCTTGACCTCACGACCCCAAGATCGAGACCTGAGCTGAGCTGAGCCGGACACTTAACCAACTGAGCCACCCAGGCTCTCTCATTCTTTAGAACTTTAGTTCCGTGTTCCAGTCCAGCTGGAAGACAAGGCCTCGTGGCTCCCAGGACAGAAGTCAAGCTGTGTGATTCTTCTTGTGTGAGAAGCTGCGCTAGGCTGGAGGACGTGCTCGGTCCGCCCTGGAGGCACACGCTGTGAGAAGGTACTGAGGGCACAGAGGGGCGTCCGCACTGGAGGAGCAGCACGGAGGAGACAACCAGCATAGGTGTTTCCAAGCACATGAAGGTTGCTTTGTGGAAGGGCAGCAGGCGTGTTCTGCAAGGCTTCTGAGGGAGCAGGTGGCGCCACAAATGCAGAGATGGTAGCATGGGGCAGCCTGGGCCCTCCTCGAGCAAGACTAGAAACCTCCGACTCCTTTGAGGAGAGAAAGGGCTGCTCAAGGCAGTGAGTTCCCCATCACTGGGTATCATTCAAGCAGGAACCAAATGGATGGGCTTCCGCTGGGATGGTGCAGAAGAGATTCTCGCTCTTCATTGGAAGTGGATTAAAAGCCCCCTTAGGCCCATCTTTCTCTACTCATGTGCATATTCATAACTGCGTTCACATTCTTACTACCTCTGCTGCTCTCAGCAGTTTGCAGTTAAGGATTTTGCCTGTAGGTGCATGGGATGTGTGGGTACACATATTGTTTATTTCCTGAGGGGTTATTTCCCTTATTCATCCATTTAGTGATTTTTTATTTTATTTTTTAATGATTTCATTTATTTGACAGACAGAGATCACAAGTAGGCAGAGAAGCAGGCAGAGAGAGAGGAGGAAGCAGGCTCCCTGCTGAGCACACAGCCCAACGCGGGGCTTGATCCCAAGACCCTGAGATCATGACTTGAGCCGAAGGCAGAAGCTTTATAAAAAATTAATTAATTAATTAATTAATTTTTAATAAACATATAATGTATTTTTATCCCCAGGGGTACAGGTCTGTGAATATCCAGGTTTGCACATTTCACAGCACTCATCATAGCACATGCCCTCCCCAATGTCCATATCCTCACCACCCACTCCCGTCCCCCATCCCCCCAGCAACCCTCAGTCTGTTTTTCGAGATTGAGTCTTTTATGGTTTGTCTCCCTCCCAATCCCATCTTCTTTCATTTTTTCTTTTCCTACCCCCCAACCCCCCACATTGCATCTCCACTTCCTCATATCAGGGAGATCATATAATAGTTGTCTTTCTCTGATTGACTTATTTCAAAGGCAGAAACTTTAACCAACTGAGCCACCTAGGCGCCCCACATTTAGTGATTTTTTTAAAGACCACCTGGTACATGTAATTCCCTCTACCAGGCCCTAGGAATTCATCAGTGAATAAGGCAGACCGGTTTCTTCCTCTAGGAGCTTAATGACAAACAGGGAGGAAGACATTATATAATGGTGAGGCAGTTGTGGATGGGATTTAGTTTGGGAGAGGGTCTCAAAGATAGTAGCGTGTCCCCAGATGTTAAATGTCTTTTCTTTTTCCACTAATGATAATGATGATGATGGTATGATGATTATTATGGTGGCAATTACTAACATTTATTGAGTGCTTATTTGGGCCAAATATTTATTATACACCCTTTATAACATACTGTCTTGCTTAATACCAATAAGGAGATAGATAATATCACATTATTCCCTCTTTTACAGATGAGGCAATGAAAGTTCAGAGTGAGTAGGTAACTTGACTAATGTCACACAGCTAATAGATATAAAGCCAGAATATAAACCCAGGTCTGTTTGATCTTCAACCACCCTTTCCAACCGCAGTACCACCTGCCTAACCAGAGGCTATGGAAATCAGGATGCCGGGTGTGGCCCAGAGACAGTGGGAAGAGAGCAGCAGAAGACAGTGGGCAAGGGTGACCGTACAGAAGGTGGAGACATTTCTCAGCAGAGGAGAGAAGGAGACTGGAGAACAGCTTCTTCTCGGGACTGACAGGGCAGAGGGCAGCAGCACAGAGCTGGGGGATTGGGTTTACTCTTCTCTGGACCAAACCTTCCAACTCTTAACTCTTTACGGGAGTTATTATACAACCGCATGGTAGAAATGGCTAACTGTTCTGATCCCCAAATACCCTAGTGAGACCTGGAGTGACCTGATCTCAATGTCTCTCCCTCAGCTTCCTTATCCCTTGAAATTATAATGAAATTCCATCAGTGTATAACTAAAAATGTATCCAATAGGAGTTGAGAGCCTAAGTTTAAGTTCCAGGCCTACTGCAGGCGAGGTTTAAACTCAAGCCTTCCTGGAGTGCCTGGGTGGCTCAGTGGGTTAAAGCCTCTGCCTTCGGCTCGGGTCGTGATCCCAGGGTCCTGGGATCGAGCCCCATGTCGGGCTCTCTGCTCCGCGGGGAGCCTGCTTCCTCCTTTCTCTCTGCCTGCCTCTCTGCCTACTTGTGATTTCTCTCGCTCTGTCAAATAAATAAAATCTTAAAAAAAAAAAAAAGATATTAGATTTAAACTCAAGCCTTCCTGCCAAGAACCATCTCCCTCAGTCCCCCAAACCCTCACTCCTTCCTCCACTTCCCCACACTCAGCGGTCACAAGGCACATCCTAGGCATGTGGCCTTTGGAGTCCCATGGTCCTGGAGGGGAAGCCCAGCTCCGTCACTCTATCAACGTGGCAACTTTGGAAAATTCACTAATCTTTCTGAACCTGTTTCTTCATCTGAAAAGTGGGGATAATATTATCAAGGGCTGTGGTAGGGTTTAATAGATAGGCATCTAAGCATTTTAAGTATTCCTGGAATGTAGCAATGATTAAGTGAATTATAGTAGTTACTGCCATTGTAATTATTGACACGTTATCCATGAGGGCTTTAAGGAATTCTTGGTCAGTGGCTCCCAGAGGGTTGGCATCAGGTTAGGCTGATAGACCTATTTTTATGCCCACACTACTAGGTTTTTGTCAGATTCCTGAGAGCCCAACTATATTGACTAGGTGCTTGCCTTCCTCTCTGCAGCTCAGATTCTGGCTCTGAGCCTTGGTTCCCACATCTGTAAAATGGAGGTGATGAATTCTACCTTGCTGACTTCACTGGAGTATTGTGATTCTCAAAAGCCAGTGGTGTGATTCTTGAGAAAATGCACATAAACTATAACAGTTGTGAAAATGGGAGATTGCTGTTACTTTTACTGTTATTAATCCCTAAGGAGGTACCAAATGGTCCATACTGAAAAAGAATCAACACCTTCAGTGTTTCTCAAACTGGGGTCTGCTGGACCCTTTGTAAGTTCTCAGAGGTCTGCTAATTCTCTATAAGCATTTTAAAATGTGCTTTTTTGTTTCAGTAAAACTCTAATCATCAGTATTAATAATCTGGTCATTTGTTTCGGGATGTGGTTACTCATTTTTATAATTCCAGTGACATGATTAGCTCAATGCTTCCCAAACTGACTCTGCAGATGCATTGTCTGGGGGTGGGGGGGAGACAATGTTTTGAGAAACACTTGTTTTGAGAAACACTCTGTTTTGAGAAACACTAGTTTGGTCTAAGATATGCTGTTGATGTATCACAAAGATAAGCTATAATTCTGGAGGGCCCTGACTGGTAGATGTCTGCTTTGATCACAATGTCAGAGTCAGGAATGAGCACGGATTTGGGGTTTGGAGGAGGATGGCTAGCTAGATTGGATAGCCTGGTCCTCTGGTGGGTTCCAGGGCCTAGATGCTTCTTTAAGAAATAATGGTATTTGGGGGCGCCTGGCTGGCTCAGTGGGTTAAGCCTCTGCCTTCGGCTCAGGTCATGATCTCAGGGTCCTAGGATCGAGCCCCGCATGGGGCTCTCTGCTCGGCAGGGAGCCTGCTTCCCCATCTCTCTGACTGACTCTCTGCCTACTTGTGATGTCTTTCTCTCTCTCTCTCTCAAATAAATAAACAAAATCTTAAAAAAAAAAAAAAAAAGAAATAATAGTATGGGGTGCCTGGGTGGCTCAGTTAGTGGAGCATCCGGCTCTTGATTTTGGCTGGGGTCATGGTCTTGGGGTTGTGAGATCGAGCCCTGCACTGGGCTCTGTGCTGGGCATGGAGCCCGCTTGGGATTCTCTCTCTCCTTCTGACTGTCTTCCCCCCCCATCTCCCACCACCACTCATGCTCTCTCTCTCTCTTTAAAAATAAAAAAAGAAAGAATGGTAGAGTTCTCCAATTTCTGCAAGGTTCAAGTACATTGTATGGACTTACCAGTGCTCTAGAAATATAAATATACATCTATCCCATATAAGATAGGGATACATGAACAAGCATATATATGTATGTGTGTGTGTATATACATGTACCCCTAGAATACGTGATGTACAGATGAGTAGATTCAGTCTATGTGGTAAGAATTCCCCCACCTATGCAGACCAGTGTTTAACCTTCAAAACAGGGTGTCATCCAGCAACATCTTTGATCTTCCCCATGACAGTATAATCATGCAGATCACTGTCATTCCCAGTTGACAGATAAGGAGACTGAGGCCTGGAGAGTTGCCCAGGATCACAGAGCTCGCTAAGGTGGTGTCTGGACAAAAAGAGTGGGTGGGGGGCAGGGAAGGTTCATGGTTGTTTTTACTCCCTGTCCCTAAAGCTCTCCTCTTGGACGCATAGTCTCCTTCCCTGCTCTCTTTCAGCAGTCCCCCGAAGCTGGCTATCTGAATTCTCCAAAGTGATCGTTTAGAAAAATGCAGTTGGCTACTTTGGAGCTCGTGCACTCCATTTCTCTTGTGCAGAGAGAACTGTGAAATAAAAGTGTAGCTCCCTCCTTTTGTTAAACCTTTCAAAAGCTTCCTTGGTTTCTAACTCTGTAATTATACCCTAATCACAAACACTCTGAAGGAGGGGGTCAGTTCCATGCAGCAGCAGGCTAATTATGTGGCGGAATTTCTAAAAATTATCATCTTATAAATTGCGTTATTTCTCTGAAGGGGGAAGAAAAACACACACCACATACTCGCCTATGTTTCGAACTGAATTAATTAGTAATTTGAAGCCTAATTATCAACTAATCTATTGGAACATGCAAGTCTTTTGTATTTGGATGGTATATGCAATTTGCATCCTATTAGCCGGCAGTTGTAAGGGTTTGAGAGCTCATTAGGTCAGAAGAAGAAGAATGCAGATCAGAAGGATACAGAAGCCCAAGGGGCTGACTCGGTGATGCAGTGACCAAAGGGTCACTTGGCAACAGATGGAGGCTGGCAATTTAATTATCTGGGGTCTTTTGGTGGCTCCAAGGCCACTGATATGTAATTTCTATCTTACCCTAGAGAGGCGATTATGCATGCCCTCGCTGTTGTTCTGTGTATTCTCCAGCAGCAGGGTGCTCACACAGTCTGTACGGAGAGGCGTGCTGGAGCCCTGCATATGGCGTTGGATGCTGCCTGCTCACCTTGGTGCTAGGCCTAGCTCCATCCCTGACTTGCTGCATGCCCAGGCCACACCACCTTGCTGGTTTTATTTCTCTACAAGCAAAGGAGACTTAGATGACATTGATTTCTGAAGTCCCTTCCAGCTCTAGGGAGCTGGGACTTGAGGGATGTTGAACCTGCTTTATTACAAAGTCAAAAATTCTGTCTGTGCAATTTTTTTTTTTTTTTTTTTAGGGTGAGGCTCTTTTTCCCTAAAAGTCTCTGGAGAGCTACCCACCATTTAAAAGGCAAATACCTTTGAGAAATGTAACATATTTAGCTATTAACATCTGGGTCTAAATTAACCTATTTCAATGAGCCCTTCTCATTTCTGGTCCTGAGCCTGAAATATTGGGACAATCAAGTCAATGAAGTTTTGAAGGGAAATGTTTAGGTAGGGACTTGTTTAAGAATGGAGATGGGGTCAGAAAGAGCAATAGGAATTAAGGATTAGACAGGATGTTTGGTCCCTTGTTTCGATCTTACATTTTGACCTTTACATACAGCCAGACCTAGTAGAATATTGTTTTACTAATGACCTTTGTTCCAAAAATAAGTAGAAAATAGCAATTTTTAATTCCATTAATTATTAATGTTACTCATAAAAATAATCAACACCAAATAACATGCCTAAAACTAACATGATACACTTTGTTATAAATAAAAATTTAAAAATTACATTTTCATGCAAACAAAATTATAAAGACAAGCCAGGATAACAAGCACACTTTGTAGAAAAAGCTACCAGATGGGGAAAACCGCTAACTGCCCAAACTGTCACACTGGCAGAATGTGTTATTGGTTAAAATATTTTAATCAATATAAAAACTTATTGATTTGTTGGGAGATATAACCACTTTGGAAAGTAATTTTGCATTTCTTCAAGATGTTAAACACAGAGTGAGCCTATAACCCAGCAATTCCATTCCTAGGTTTGTACTCAAGAGAAAGGTATGTACCTAAATGTTCATAGCAGCTTATTTATAATAGGTAAAAAGCGAAAACCACCCAAATGTTCATCAACCAATGAATGGATAAACAAAATGCAGTGTAGCCATAGAAGAGAATATTATTTGGCAATGAAAACGAGTAAGGTACCATGCATGCTACAGTATGGAGGAACTTTGAAAACATGATGCTAGGTGAAAGAAGCCAGTCACAAAGGAGCACAGATTGTATGATTCTGCCTACACGCAGTGTCCAGAATAGGCAAATACTCACAAAGTAGATTGCTAGTTGCCTAGGGCTGGGGGCAGGAATTTAGAGAGCAATGGGGAATGGGTGCTGCTGGGTATGGGGTTTCTTTTTTGGGATGACGAAAAAATTCTAAAGTTAGATTGTGGGGACGGTTTCATAATTCTGTGAATATATTAAAAAGCAATGGATTGGACACTTTATGTGGATGAACAGTATGGTATGTGAATTACATCACCATGAGGAACTTTAAAAAATGTAAACAGTGGGACTAACGGCAAGATAAAATTACATTTAGCTTTGGATAAAATTCTGGAAGAATCAAACTTCATGATAAAAAAGGTAGATGGTCAAAACATGACCCAGGAAAAATAGAATTGCCAGGAATTATGGCCACAAAAGAAGACTCCTAATGGCACATGTTATTAGGTAAAATTTCATATGAATAAAAATGATTTGATGACTCAAATCTTCATAACATTGAAAATGATTGTGTCCAATAAAAAGAGCTAGAATACATTAAAATGAAAACAAAATTTTTTAAGAAGATAGGGTTACTTTATACCACATAGAAAAGTGAGTAAAAACTAAATTGACATAATATTGTTCATGTTGTATAATTGCTTTCTGGTTAAAGAGCTGTCAATGCCAGTATCATTGTGATTCCAGTGTTTGTACTTAGAAAGAGTAAAACTGCGACTGGTGTCAAAATAGAGGGGTGGAAACACCTTGTATCTCTTCAAAGATGGGCAGTTTTGTACTAACTATCAAGAGGCAGAGCTGATTGAACCTGCCCTTGTGATGACCCCCTCTTCTAAGGAAGATGAGAGGGTTACCACAGTGTGCCATGGTCTGACAAATGGGGAATGTGGAGGGGAGCAGGCAAGCTTAGTATTGCAGCTCTGAGTTGCCGCTCCCACCCAGGCAGTTCCCATTAGCTGGGGGCCGCAGAAGCAAGGTAGGGCCTGTATCTGCAGCGGTGCATAAGCTGAACAGCCATGCATGGTACTCACCAGATTTGCAAGGATGTAGTGGTAGCCGATGCCGTTCTTCTCCAGCTTTATGATCTACAAAACACAATGGGAAGGGATTCATCAATCAGATTTGCAATTAAAGCAACAATGGCAATGATAGTAGCAACCAACAGCGAGTGCTTACAGTGTATCCTGTTCTATCCTAAGTATTCCAAGTACAGTATTGGTGGCATTATGGTTACCCTCATTTTATGATGATGAGGAGAGATTAAATGGCATGGAGAGATTAAATAAACTCCCTAAGGTTACTCAGCTATTAAGTGGCAGATGCAGGATTTGAAATTAGTTTTGTCTGATAATACATGTAGAGGAGCGTCATCATAACTCCCCCGGCCCCCCGCCCAATTCAGATGAAATGTTTATTTCACTTCTTCATCCATAAAGCCTTTCCTGGGATGGAGATTCTTTCCTTGTGTGAATCTGAAGCTGTGTTGAATTCACTGCCACTGTCATGACATTACCTGCTGCTTGGATGGATGGATGGATGGATGTGAGTGGATGGTCAGATGGGTAGGTTCTTGACCTTCAACTCCTTGCATAAACCATATTCAGATCCAGTTCCTTCTTTCCCTGAATACTGTGACCTCTTCCCTAAACTAGTTGGATACCCAGGAATTAACTGACCACTCAACCTGGAAGTTGGAAGGACATGTCAGGATCAGATGGTCCAGTCTTCCACTGTATAGATGGGAAGTTAAGGCCTAGAGAGGGGAAATGATTTGCCCAGATCCTGCAGCAGTGCCAAGACAGGAACCTGACTGTTGTGAGTCTTTGTATGTAACCCAATTATGATTAATCAGTAAGAGCCAGGGCCCCCAAAACTCCTCCATCCTCATTGTGCAGACTTTTGTAATCACTGTGGGCAGAAAAAATATTTGTGGGATGAATTGTCCAGGGGTTTGCTCAGGCAGCCAGACACGCCACCCAAGGAACAGCTAAGAGCATAGCCCTAGCTCAGCCTGCAAGTTAACTTGATCTATTTCTTCATTTTTTAATCATGAAATTGGGGTTAGTACATTCTGCTCACTGCCTCTCCTGCACTCTTACAAGAAGGCATAAAACATATGAGAAGCACTTGGGCTTCTTGTCTAACTGAATAAATTTTCAAGGTTATTAAAACCCACATTTAGACATCTACTTAATTGGATGTATGTGCAGAGCAGCTCACATATTTTTTTAATGTAGGGAATAATTAAATGCAAGCACACACAATGCATATTCTGAAACAGTGGTTAGATTGTGAAATTCCAGGCCACGGAGCTCAAATACTATTGGGATGATAGTTTTATTAATAATTCTTCATTACTTTTCCATCTTCTTGTCAAATGGTTTGCTGCCCTTTCAATAATAAGACACCTTTACCAAAAACCTATCTAGCTTCTAATAAACACAAAATAGCAAATAAGAGATCTTTCAAAACCTGCCACATTTAGGCAATGGATAAGAATAGTCTCTGCAAGATAAAATTACAGATTGAAACGTAAGAAACAGATGACAATTGATGACTTTGGGTTGATAAAAATTAGCAGTTGCATATGGTTCAACATAATGCCAACCTTCCCACCCGTTCTTTTCACCTACCAATCCACTGCCCTCTCTTCCCTTCTTTCACAAACATCAATTAAGTGCTTATTCTGTATCAAGCACTAAGCTCTGGATAGAGTGGGAACGGAGACATAAATGGTCCTTGCTCCCTGGGGTCCCACTTTACTGCAGTGAGACCCACACTAGATGGAGAGGTGAATGCCCCTGGGTTACAAACTGAAAGGCTGTTATAAAGGCAATGTACAAGTTCACCTGGAGCCCCGTAGCTTTGCTCACCCTATTACTTCAAAGCTCATTTCCACTGGACTGCCTTAATTCATAATCTTTGCGTCTGGAATGTCCTTTCCCATTCTCTCTGATTATTCATAACCTTTATGGCAGAGGTCAAATCCCAGCTACTCTGTAAAACCTTCTCTGATTCATTAATGCAGCCAGCAGATACTTACTGAACAAGGATGATATGCTGAGCACTGTGCTGTGTGCTGGGGACAGCCTGTGGCCCTGTGAGGCAGGGTCCTTGTGCCCTCCCTAAACTGAACTGACGTTTTAGTAGGGAGACAGATGGTAAATATATAAACAGATAAATGAGCCAGATTTCAGCAAGTGGGAATCACTATGAAGGCAGTAAAGCAGGGTGATAGCCTAATCCTGGTCTCTCTCATCTCTAACTCATTCTGAACTTAATGACTGTACTATATAATTTGCTGTCTAATATATTGACAAAGCATTATATTCTAATAACCCTATTCCTTGCTCACAAACCTTTACTGACTCCACTGTCTATGGAATAAACCCCAAACTCTTTAGAGCAGTTTCCAAGAATAGCCTCAATCATGTGACTGTCACCGTCTCCCAATGGACACGTAGCATCTTCCACCTGCCTTGCTAGGTCAGTCTATGAACCCCAGCACTCACATGCCCTCTGGGCTGCCCTACATGCCCTTCTTTCCAGCTTAATGCCTCTTATCCATCCAATGACTACCTGTACATATTCAGACCTATCTCACATTTGGTATCTTTCCTAGAGCCTTCATTGATTCCTTATTCTTTCTAGGCACTCAGAAAATATGTATTGAATACCTTCAAGGTACCCAGCACTGTTCAAGGCACTGTGGATACCACAAAGAACATAAACTAAAAATCCTTGTCCTCCTAATGCCAGTGTTCTGATTGGGGGACTGGAGACAGAGATAGGCAATTCCATACCTGGAATTGAGAATCACTGTCTTCCTCCTTAGGTCAGGCAGGATGTTTGTATTAGACTGAAAAGATCCCAATTCAAGTGTTCAATTGTTTAAAATTATGTCAAGATGTCAGACTCTAAGCCATTAGATGTAAATTCGAGACCCATCACTGTTACCAACTAGTTGTCTGAATTGAAGGCAAATCAGCCAATGGGACCCTCAGTTATCCCACCTGTAAACTGTGAATGCAGGTGGTAAATCAAGTGATCTGTAAGATCCATTCAGCTCTTTGGCCTTGCTTTTCAGAACAGAAGAATCCAACAGTTAAAAGAGTTAATATACTACCATCTAAAATGCCCATACAAACGAGTCCCTTTCTTACAAAATATAAGTTTGTCTTTTGGCAGAGAAGGTGGCTAGAGACAGCAGAGACTGAAAAGTTACATTTTGGGGAAGGTTGGGCTCCACAGCCAGACTAAGATGACTTTGACGTCCTGCTTTTCTTACGTGCTAGCTGTGAATTCCCAGGCAAGTACAGTCCCTTATTTCTTCATTTATAAATTAGGGGAAGTGATAGAAGTGGTTTTCTAGAGTAGACGTGAAGATGAGGTAGTGTGATGCATGGGAAGGACTCGGCATGGTGTCTGGTACATGGCAGGTGCTCAGAAAATGGTAGCACTGGCCACCGTCTTTATTACAGAACAACAAAGGACAAATCATCAGTCTGTTAAGCATATCTAATTATCATTCAGTACTTTTTCCAACTGCTATCTCATCCAGTCTTTTTCTCAGCTCTGTAGAGCAGGAGCCATCATTCCTATTTTATAGATGAGGACACTTATGCCCAAAGAAGGAAGTGATTCAAGAAGGTAGTACTAGGTGGTGCTAGAAAAAGCAGAACTGGGCAAAGCCTTATTATATTGATCACTTTCTGTGGGGCAGGTTCTGTTCTAAGTGCTTTACATGAATAGATTCTTCTAACTCTCACAGGAGCCCTCTGAAGAAAGCTGTATTATTACTATGCCCATTTCACAGATCAGGAATCTGAGACATAGAAAGATGAAAAACCTGGCCAAGGTTATGGAGGTAGTAAAGACTAGAGCTGGGGTTTAACTTGCAGCTACTTTGGCTGCAGGGTCTCTGTGTTTAACCATTACCTGATACTGCCTTGTTTAACTTGCATTCAAATCCCTTGAGTCCAGCCCAGAGAAGGCCCATCTCATGGAAACAATTTTTGCTGGTTTCTCACTCTCTCTCTCTTTTTTAAAGACTTTATTTATTTATATGACACACAGAGAGAAAGATCACAAGTAGGAGAGAAGCAGGCAGAGAGAGAGGGGGAAGGAGGCCCCCTGCTGAGTGGAGAGCCCGATTCGGGGCTTGATCCCAGGACCCTGAGATCATGACCTGAGCCCAAGTCAGAGGCTTAACCCGCTAAGCCACCCAGGCGCCCCTGGTTTCTCTTTCCAAGAGGGGAGACCAGATCCATACTTAGTGGAGTAGAAAACATACGTAATGCCTTAAACAATTCTCGATTTTCAGAATCGCCCTTGTTCTGTTGCTGGCGAGATTCTGTTAGTGGCAAGATTCCTGATGGGGATCCCAGGGTCTTGAAAGGCCATCAGCAAGCTTTGTCACGTTGTCAAGTACCTAAAACTACCATCTGTAATTATACAGCCCTGTTAGAGAATGATCGCCAAATCTACCTTCTTGCTAGTTCACCTGGATACACAAGTGTAAGCTTGTCAGAAAGACAAAAGATCAAGAAAGGCCTGCTGCTTGTGTAGTGGGTACATACTCTCATTCTGAGAACGGGAAGAACCATGGCTTAGAGTCCTGGCTAAAAACTATTGGGATCACAGTGCCCTTTCACAGAATGTACAATCAGTGGATTTCTCAGACACATGAGTGTATTCAGGGAAACAGCAGAGAGGTGCCTGCTGCATCCCTGCACTCAAACCAGGGCAGTGGGCCGGATGGATGAGATGGCAACTGCCAGATCATGAGTGACAGAACCCAGAGCTGAACCTAGGAATCTGGCTCTAGCAGTCTGTGTTCCCCATGTGACAGTGCTTCACAGACTCTAAAATGCAGTGCAATCTGCTTTTTCACCATAGAGGGAAACCCTGGAGGTTAGTTTTTGGTCAGCTGATCTGAGAACCATGGGAAGCTCTAGGTCCAGTCTCCTATTGTTTGTGCTATTTTATAAAAATTCAGAACTAAAATGTATAAATTACAGAAGGTGGGGAAGAAGTCACCTTCCGATATTGTCAAGCGCTCTCTCTGTGGGCAAAAGGCTGTCCAGTTTGCTCTTGAACCCCTCCCCTCACCCAGTCTGAGCCTTTGCTGCACGCACTACCTGGCCCAAGATGGCGTTGAGGCGTTCTGATTCACAGTCCACCACCACAAGCCGCTCCTTTTTCTTTTCCAGGTCCTGAAAGAGCATCCGGTATCCCTCCTCTGTGGTGGTCAAAATGTTGACCGCTGTCACCTGCCAGTTCTTCTCGGCAGCTGTGTCCAGGACTTTCTGCAGGACGGACAGACCTGGAAATCGTAAGTTGGAGAAGTGGCCGTCAGGATCCACAGGTACCACTCGCCTCCATTCGGCACCCACTTCCCTGGTCACACCACACCGGCTCCTCCACCAAACTCAGCTCAGCTTTTTCCCACCGTGCAAGTCAGAGCTCACTGAAGGCAGGCAGTGAGTCTCTTCTGTCCTTCTGTTTCCAGAACTTTGCAGACAGTAGTGTTAGTGATTAAAAATATAACCAAAGGCTCAAATCCTGATGCTACAATATATTGGTTAAATGACCTTATACAGACTACTTAACTTCTTCAAACTTCAGTTTCTTTAATGGTAAAATGGTGGTGTTATTAAATGCCTACGTCGTCATGTCATGAGGATTAAATAAGAATGTCTGATACATGGCAAGGGTTTTATAAATATTATGGGGCATTTAGTAGCTGCTTATTAAGTGTGCCAAACTGACACCTAAGTAGACACCTAGTAACTGTCAACTTCATGAATGTTGGGGACCCGATACTTTGCCTTGTCCATAGGAGGTATTCAATCACTGTGGATTGAATTAAATGATTCTCTTCTGATTCATAGTTAAATGATAGAGGACCCCATTATTCAATGCAGCTTTTTTTCATCTTTGAGACATAAATGGTGTCTCGGTTTCCTCCTGCTGCAGTAACAAATCACCACAAACTCACTGGTCTAAAACAACACACATGTATCATCTTATACTGCCACAGGTCAGCTCGAAATGAATCTCCTTGAACTAAAATCAGTGTGTCGGTAGGGCTGTGTTGCTCCTGGGAGGTTCTAGGGGAGAAGATTTTCTTGCCTTTCTACCTTCTAGAGACTGCTCACATTTCTTGGTTTATGGCCCCTTCCGCCTTCAAAACCAGCAGTAACCGGTTAAGTCTTTCACATATCTCCTTCTGACACTGACTCTTCTGCCTCCACCTTCCACATTTAAGATGTGGATTTGTGATTACATTGGGTCCAAATAAGTGTGATTACATTGGGTCCAAATAAGTAATCCAAGTTAATCTCTCCAAGGTCAGTGGATTAGCAATGTATATTCTATCTGTAACCTTAATCCCTCTTGCCATGGAATATAACACATTTACAGGTCCCCAAATTCTCGGAGCAGAGACATCTGTGGGGGGCAGATGGAGGTCATTTTTCTGCCTACTTCAGGTGGTGGCTTCACTCGTGCATTATTAATCAGTCTTTTGTACATACATCATTTGTCTCCTTGTAACCCTGCTCATCCCTCCCACAGTGACCGGTATGATGCCTGTCCTCAAGAATCATCTCTAGATGGATGCTGTTATGCCTTTTTTTTTTCTTTCTCAAAAAATTATTTAAATTCAGTTAGCCAATATATAGGACATCATTAGTTTTTGATGTGTGTAATGATTAATTAGTCATGCATAACACCACTTCTCATCACATCACATACCGTCCTTAATGCCACCTGTTTACACCATCCCCTTACCCACCTCCTTTTCTGCATCCCTCAGTCTATTTCCTGGAGTCAAGAGTCTCTCATGGTTTGTCTCCCACTCTGATTTCTTCCCCTTCAGTTTTCCCTCCCTTCCCCTAAGATCCTCTGTGCTATTACTTTTATTCCACACATGAGTGAAACCGTATGATAATTGCTTTTCTCCGACTGACTTATTTCACTTAGCATAATCCCCTCCAGTTCCATCTATGTTGATGTAAACAGTAGGTATTCATCCTTTCTGATGGCTGAGTCATATTCTGTTGTATATGTGGAACCCCATCTTCTTTATCCATCATTCCTCTGTTGAAGGGCATCGTGGCTCCTTCCACAGTTTGGCTGTTCTGGACACTGCTGCTATGAACATTGGGGTGCAGGTAAAGACCCAGTAGTGCAATTGTTGGGTTGTAGGATAGTTCTATTAGTTCTATTTTTAATTCCTTAAGGAACCTCCATACTGTCTTCCAGAGTGGCTGTACCAGCTTACATTCCCACCAACAGTGTAAGAGGGTTCCCCTTTCTCCTCTTCTTTTTTTTTTTTTTAGATTTTATTTGACAGAGAGAGAGAAATCACAAGTAGGCAGAGAGAGAGGGGAGGAAGCAGGATCCCTGCGGAACAGAGAGCCTGATGCGGGGCTCGATCCCAGGACCTGAGATCATGACCTGAGCCGAAGGCAGAGGCTTTTACCCACTGAGCCACCCAGGCGCCCCCCCCTTTCTCCACTTCTTTACCAACACTTGCTGTTTCCTGTCTTGTTAATTTTAGCCATTCTGACTGGTGTGAGGTGGTATCTCATTGTGGCATTGATTTGTATTTCCCTGATGCCAAGTGATGTGGAGCATTTTTATCATGTGTCTGTTGGCCATTGCATGTCTTCTTTGAAGAAGTGTGCCTTCTTACCTTTGTTTCTTTGCCAGTGCAAGCTATTTGGTGTGGCGTATGCCTCACATTGACTGAAAGTTTACTATGTGTCTGGCACTATTCCACTAGCTTTCTTGTTTTCAATTTACTTAATCCTATGAAGTACATAACATTATTATCCCCATTGCACCACAGATACGAAAATTGAGGCTCTGGGAGATTTAGTCATTGGCCCAAGGTCACGTAGCTAGCAAATGGCAAAGCTCTGAGCTCAGATTTCTGAGACAGAGTCCTTTAAGAGCATGGGTGTTTCTGCCAACCCGGAGGTGATTCTCCATAATCAAAGTTACATTTTTTTTTTCTGGATTCTGGGAAGTAGGTTTGACACTTCCAGGCCACAAGCTTTAGCATGCTGTAAAGCTGTCCTGAAAAAGCCCTTCTATGGGTATAATCCTCACAGTGCCTGCTGTTTGAGAGGGAGATCCTCAAAGTAAGGAGGGGGATTGAAGAAAGCAGAGGGTTTCTGGTCTCTCCTGCTGGTTCCTCCTCAATGAGTAATGGCATTTCACACTGCGCCCAAAAATTGATCTCACAAGCTTCCTGCTCGAAAGTCTTCTAGGCCTTCCTGCAAGTGAAACCTTCCTTTCATTCAGGGCAAAACCCTTCTGCCTCAGTTTCCAGACTTTGCATAATCCATTTATTTATTTATACTAATAATAACTAAGTTCTGATGACTATTTAGTATTCAAGGGAAAGGTAGGAGCGTACAGTACAACCACCACAGGCATTGGAAAAAAGAGGATCGTTGCCATTTCAGGATTAGGGGGTTGAAAAAGCAGTGTTTGAGCAGGATGCAAAAGAAAGGAAGGATTCACATATGTAGATTTGGGAAAGCAAGTGCATTCCGGAAAAGAGAAACAGCATGAGGAAAGATGCAGAGAAGAAAAAAAATCAAAGGAAACATTAGGAAAATGTGATGTAAAATTCGAAATGTAAGTGGAAGCACAATTAGAAGGGCCTGGGAGAGGTGTTGGTGATGGCGATGATGATAGCTAACATACGTGAGCACTTAATGTACCATGCACTGACAGGAACTTTCTAGTCACCTCATTTAATCCTCACAGAAACCTCAGGAGGCAGAAATTAGGTTTATGTTATTACAGAGATGAGGTAATGAAGGCATAGAAAATCTTAGCCTCAACATAAATGGTCAGACTGAGGCAGAAAGAACTTGCCCTAAGACAAACAGCTGGAGAGGAAAAGACATAGAATTTAGATCCAGGTGCATCTGACTCTAGAGTTTGTGCTCCCGACAACTACACCGTGAGCCATGAGCCATTCAAAGGAGGCCTTTGGGCTTTGAGTCTGGACTCAGGAGCCATGGAAGCTTGGTGAACTGCAGAGTGACATGGTGTGTTAAGAGGATTACTCTCTCAAAGGATGTGCTTCCACACTGTGAGTTGGATATTAGCCACCGAGAAATCAGACCATGGAAACAGAGTATTTCTGGATCACTCCCCCCATGCTTTTCAATGAAGCAGGCAGGCATCGTTCTCCTTCCTGCTGGCAATTTTCTCTCCATCTCTTAACAGTCTCCCTCCCCGAACCCTTGGCTTACCCCGGTCGGCATCATAAATGTAGACAAATTTCTGCCACTTGTAATGGTCGATGATGCTGATAAGAGCATCCTGCAGCTCAGGGCGCAGCTGAAGGACAAACTGATTGGAGGTGTCAACGGGAAAGCTTGGTGTAATGAAGCAGACATGGAGGGCCCCACAGAAGGAGGTCAGCATGTTGACAGTTCTCCGTTCATAAAACCCAAAGATGGCGTAGACTCCTTTGGAGAACTGGGAACAGACTAGAGGAGGAGAAGAGAAGGATTAATAGAAGATGCTGCAAGGAAACTGGCAGATGGCTCCAAAACGAACCCATCCACTAGTCCATCCACCCCTACTCATCGTCCTTCCATCCATCTATCATCTGGCCATCTGCCCATCTAACCACCATAGCCATCCATCCTTCCAGCTTAGCAGTCTAATCCAACTGTCCGTCCATTTCACCTATCTGTGCATCCCACTCACCCATCCATCTGTCTGATCTAATGTTTAGGGGGTGCCAATTCCATGCCAGATGTTATCATGCTTACCAATTATAAAAATACACAAACCATTTTTGTATGTTCTCTTACTTTATCTGTGCACGACCTTCTTTTTTTTTTTATAGTTTTTTTGATTTTATTTATTTATTTGACAGACAGAGATCACAAGTAGGCAGAGAGGCAGGCAGAGAGCCCAACGTGGGGCCTGATCCCAGGACCCCAGGATCATGACCCGAGCCGAAGGCAGAGGCCCTAACCCACTGACCCACCCAGGTGCCCTCCGTGCACGATCTTCTTAATGTAGAAGAGTGATGAGTGAGACTTTTTTTTTTAAATAAAGATTTTATTTATTTACCTGACAGAGAGATCACAAGTACACAGAGAGAGGGGGGAAAGCAGGCTCCTTGCTGAGCAGAGAGCCCGATGCGGGGCTCCATCCCAGGACCCTGAGATCATGACCTGAGCCAGAGGCAGAGGCTTAACCCACTGAGCCACCCAGGTGCCCTGAGTGAGTCATTTTTTAAAGGGAGAAACTAAGGCTCAGGAAATTAATGACCATGTCTATGATGGCACAGCTAAGGCATATCTGAATTGGGTAGACATCTGAACCCCAATCCAATCATCTTTCCATGACACTGCCCATCACTTTAAGGTGAAGCATTAAAAGTTGTTACAGGAAGAAGGAGGTCTGCCAGCTTGCTGCTGATACATGGTTAGAAAATAAGTGTTGATTTTCTCAGTCTACCCTTAGCTTTCGGTGTACATTTCTCTGCCGATGTTCACCTAGTGTTTATACATCCCACAAGCTGATCTTTCAGGCCCCCAGGGTATCAGACATAATAATAGTTCAACTGTGTAAATATCCCCAAGGGAGCCATTTTGTAAGATCCCAGTGTAGTTACCAATCCTGGGTTATGGTTTATTACATGCTGGTTAGAATAATATTAAAAAACCAAAGTCATAGGGTCAAACCCCAGGTCAGTTAGCTACTAAATTAATCTTTTATGTGTGATACAGGATGAAGGTTCATTGTCGTCGCCCCTGTGAAGTAGGTGACCAACCCTACAGCCATATCCAAAGCCTGAAATTACCCTGTTCATAAGGATGGTGAGATGAGTCTTTTTCATCACAGTAACAGTATTTTCAGGTGCTTTTCAATCCTTTCACATATATTAGACTATTCAGTTCTCATCACAACCCTGTGACTTTGGTATTACCAGTTTTTTGTTTTTGTTTTTGTTTTTCTTTTGAGTTGAAGAAAGCTAGTACTCTTAGATCCTCTGTTCTGTTAGGCACATCACCTGCTTCCATGACCCTGTGTTACCGTGTATCGGGGCGGGTCTCAAATTACTCTGTATAAGCATCACCCAAATGTGTCACATGAAATATTAGTCCCGCAAAATGCTCCTTAAAAAAGAAAAGACCTCTTTGGCCAAACAGTCTGCATCTTGGAGTTTCATACTACACACTGGTTACATAAAAGGTTGTGAGGAATCCCGTTCAACTTTAACCCAGATTTTGTCAAGTCTGTACATCCCCAGGATCCTTTGTTGGTGAATACTTTTAACATGTTATTGAAGATCCTCTGGGCCATGCTGCACGAAAGAATGCAACTAAGTGCCAGTACCCAGTTGTCTGTTTTGAGTCTCAGTTCCCATTCAGTCCCTAGAGCTAACGGGCTTAAAAATCTATCTCTTAAAGACTGCAGCTGAACTGTACAATTCATTTACTTGATTCCCACTGAAACCAGCAAACTGTCTACAGGAAACTGGGCTGGTTCATGAACACATATTTGCATACCTGCATGACCTCTCTAGATCCCCAGTCCACTGACTGATGACTTTTTGAGACCAGAACCTTGTGAAATGACTGCTCTTAATCCACTCCATACCCCCCTCCTGGTACCTGAAGGTGGTTCTCACAGACTCTCGGCTTATGGCATATGGTTTTCAGCTGTGGAATCCCTTCTCCACCCTGAAGCAAGAGGGATCTTTTTAATTAACAAAAGCAAAAACAAAATAAGACAAACAAAACACGATCTTCCTTCCTTGTGCAAAAGCTCTGCAAAGTTTTGAGATTTCTCACTGCACGTAAGAAGCATCTGACCATAATTCAGAGCCCAAATACCCAGCCCCTCGGACCCATCCCACCTCACACCCCTCTCCTTGCTCCCTGCTCTGGCCAAACGGGCTTTGGTAGCTAGCTGTTCTCCAGGGCTCTGAGCTCTTGGTAACTAGCTGTTCTCCAGGGCTCTGAGCTCTTGGTAACTAGCTGTTCTCCAGGGCTCTGAGCTCTTGGTAGCTAGCTGTTCTCTGGGGCTCTGAGCTCGCTCTGCCCTGAGACTCTGTGACAGCTGCTCCCTTCCTCTGCCTGCAGGCTCTTCCCTTACCTGTTTGCAAAGATCACTCCTTTTTTCTTTTCTTTTTTCCTTTTTTAAAATTTGAATTCTATTGGCCAACACATAGGACATCATTACTTTCAGATGCAGAGTTCAATAATTCATCGGTTGCGTATAATACCTAGTGTTCATTGCATCACTCCTTTTCTGCTGTTGTATCTCAGCTCAAATTTTATTCCCTTGAAGGGCCTTCCTTCATCACCCCTTCTCAGTAGTGACTCCAGCCTCCCCATACCTGCCTCTGTCACAGCAGCCTATCTTATTTCTTCAACTTTCTTATTATCTGAAATCATTTCCTCTTGTCGCTTATTTATTTCTGTGGCTGCCTGGGTCAGTGTTAATTCCTGAACACAGGGGTCTCACGTGTGCCCCAAAGCCAGCATAGAGCCTGGAACGTGGAAGGGCTTTGTGAGTATTTGTTGAGTGAATGGATGATAAATGCTTGATTAAGATGGTCCCCGTGACTTAGGGTATGAGGGGGAGCTGGACCCAAACAGAGATGACTACTGGGTCAACCTGGACCTCCTGCTCCTCTAAAGTAGCCTTTATCCTTTCGCACTCAGACTATTTTCTCTTTCACCCTAATGAGGACGGTCTATCTGTTCACAGCAGACAATAGGCCCTGTCTTTAAATATCTATTTTAATTGCCAGAATCAAGATTTCCATAAATATGGATTTCTCTACCAGGAAGCATACATTGTATATTATTCTCCCTATGTTAAATATAGATTTGTCAAAAAGCACAATCCATCTTAGTGAGTGAAGTATGTAGAGGGGGCACATAAACCCGTTAAAATATTATAATATGCTCTGTACGGTATTTTTAGGATTTCTTCTCCCTCTGCTGCAGTGAAATATTATCCTGTGGGATATGAATCTTATATCTAGATCTATTCCCTCACGTCATCCACTTGGTTTCACACCTTTAGCTGGGCCTCTGGGGCCCTCATGGCTGGTGTTTCTTGTTAGAATTTAGAAGCAAAGGAGGAAAGGGGGAGATGGAGGTGTTAGAAATAGGAGTTGGTGCACATGATCAAATCCTTAGACACGTGAGAGGCCGGAACTTTTTCCCTCTCAAATGATTTCCCTATTTTCCCTTCTCAAATTAACCTTCCCTGAACCAAGTGCTTTATCCTCCAAGGCTAGAAGGGTACATTATCCACTCCTCCCTAAAAGAGCATGGCTTAGAGGTATCTTGGCCTGGATTTACTTGAGTGGATCCTGACCCTCAGGATTGCTTGGCATCAGACCTTCAAGCTACCTTCTCCTTTTGACCAAGTAGGAGCAACCACAGAGACAGAGGGGGGGGGGGGAGAAGGAGAGAGATGGAGACGGACAGAGAGATAGGTAGAGAGATATGCAGAGACAGAGAGAGAAAGAGAGATGGAGACACAGACAGACAGGTAGAGAGACATGTAGAGACAGAGAGAGACAGAGACAGAGACAGACCGAGAGATAGACAGGTAGAGAGACATATAGAGACAGAGAGAGAGAGAGAGAGATTGAGAGAGAGAGACAGACAGGCACTCTGTAGCCGAAGTCCTGTGGAGAATGCAGTCATTGATTAAATACTAAGAAATACATTTAGTAGTTATAGGGCATTTCTTTGAATCTGTCATAGTAAATATTCAATCAGAGGAGATAAGGTGGTCTTGTAAGAAAAAAAAAAAGTACTAAACTAAACGCCAGAAGACCCAGAGGATTCTTTTTGGTTTTATCATAACGCAGCAGTTATGTGACCTTGAGCAAATCCACGGTTTCCCTGGGCTTCAGTTTTCCCATCTGTAATATGAGGGTTTGAACTCTGTAATATGTAACATCCCTTCAGGCTCCGACATCTTGGATTCTATTCTGATTCATTCAAACATGTCTACCGATGGACAATACTATAGTCATTTGCTGGTCAAACTTTTGGCAACCCTCAGGCGCAGGTATAGGCTTTCAGCTCTTGGATCTGATTATAGCAGACTCCTAGCACTAAATCTAGATGCATCTGTGGTACTGAGTTTTCTGTAAAATGCACTTTTAACCTGCTGTATGGGTTGGTTGTGTGGCAGAGAGTAGGTGAGAGAGGCAGATCGGAAAGGGGGCTGGAGATGGGGACTACACAGTCACCTTCAGCAAGCACGAGGAAGAAGTGTCACCTTCAGAAGCAGCATCAGACCTCTGCGGGGCACTGCTGTCTCTCAGACTCACTGTGTTCTTGAATCAGAGTAGGCTAGAGGGTGTGTAGTGCCCTCTGCTCAAGACAGCAATAGTGTGTAAAATGCCTCTAACAGTAATAACGAGGAGCTGACATTTGAGCACTTATGAGGACATTTCCTTGCGTTGACTTCCTTCCTCCTAGGAGGTAGGTTACAACAGGGAAAGCGAGGCCCAGGACTGGTACAAGGCCCAGCTGAGATCTGAGCTCTGCCGGTCTGATCACAGGCCTTGAGCTCTTCACCTCTGTGATGTGCTGCCTCTTCCTCCCCAGAAAGTTTGGTAAAAAAAAACTCGTGGTACCTGGGTCAGCTTCAGTTTCTGGAAAATCCTTTCATATCACACTGCCTTCCTCTGACATAGATAAAGGTGCATGACTGTACTAGGGTCTATGGATATTAAGATGAAACAGAATTGGGTGATGTGCTCAATGCATCCTCTGTCAAGTCTGGGAATCAGGAAAAGCATATATACCTATCTCTGCTCTCTGTCTGTCCATCCCTCTATCCTTCTAACATAGGACGTCTAACATCCCTGCTCTCTAGGCAGTGGAGAGGCACTGGTGTACAGGATAAGCCCTGACCTCGAGGACTGTGACCTTGACCGCGGGAGAGCCGGACAACTCAGTAGGCAGTAACACTTCAGTATTAGAGCTGTGACAGGGATGAGTTCAAGCCTCAGGCAGGAACACCTAACTCTGGCCTGTGGGGACCTCAAAGAAGGCTCCCAAGAGGATGTGCCAGTGTGAACACTGACAGATAAGTGAGATGTGGCCAGGAGAGGGGGCATGGTGCCACTGCACACGCATGAAGGGCGTTTGGGGAGGGAAGGCACAGCATAGGGACTAGTCACTGGCGTTGTAGCAGCGTTGTAGGGTGACAGATGGCAGCTACACTTGTGGTGAGATAGCAGAACGTACAGGGAAGTTGAATCACTGTGTTGCACACCTAAAAATAATGTAACAGTGTGTGTCAACTATATCCAAATTAAAAAAAATATATATGTATTTATATATATGTATTCATATATATATTCATATATATATCATATATATATGATATATATATAATTTCAGGTAAAAAGAACGGCCATCGCAAAGACCTGGCAAAGAGAGAAGACACAGTGTGTTCAGGGAACCCAGCCAGAGTGTCAGATTCCAAGGTCTCTGCCTCCAGGAGATTCAGTAGCAGAGTGCGTCCAACAGTCAGAGCGAGTTAAAAACGAGGCCAGGAGTTCCCTCCTGGGGAGGTAGGAGGGCAGGGCAGGCAAGGGCAGGGAAACCCATGCGCAGTGCAGGTTGCCGGAGTCCATTCTTGGTTCACTCAAACCTCTGATAATGAGTCCTGCTTATGGCACCATCCACTTAGTATCAATAAATCCCCAGCCCTGGCCATCGCCCTGACAGCTCTCTCCCAGGGAGGGAACTCCTGTATCAGCAACTCCTTTTCATTGTCACTTCATGTAAGGCATCTCATACCGACATTTCTCCTCGGCTCCTGGCTTCTGTCCCTGGAAATGTGGCAGTCTCATTGTAAATAGTGGATAACGAGAGGATAGGACAGTTTCCTTTGTGGGGAGGGAGATAGAAAGTATGTGTAGCGGGGTGGGGGATCTTTAGATATTCAACCTCCTCCCTGAATAATTCTATCTTTATTGCTGGGAGTGGTATTCCTGATCGGACTCTAACCTCGTGATGTCAAATGTGTTCTATTTCTGTCACTCAGAGGACAGTAAGAATGCCCCTCCATCCCTTACGCTGACTTACACCCAAGATCTAATACTGATGTGCTGTGAATTACCATAATAGATCTAAATTGTCCCCATCCCCTCTAAACAACATCACAGTTCTTTAGGATTCTGAGAGCTTGCCTGTTATTTACTAGATAAAAGTTATCATTCATTTGCCAAATTCAACAAATATTTATTGAGCACCAGAAACTAATATTCTCAGAAAATTGGGATACAGTGATGATACGAGACACATGTGCTTTCTGCCTTCATGGACCGTGCACAGGAATTCACAAAGTTTTACATAAAGAGGAGATAAGGCTATTTTGAAAGAGTAGTAATGGGCTCAACCATAGAAAAAATGGTCATAACAATTATTATAGCCAGTGTTTCCTGAGCACTTACGACCGGCGAGGTATGGTACTCAGCACCTTGTGTCAGTATCCAGGGTGAGGAACTAGTTTATCCAAAAAGGTGAGAGAGAAGAGGGGACCTTAGAGAAACCCCAGAAAAGCCAGTATGACTAGGGTAGGGATGTGGCGCAGAGTTGGAGGGTGGTAGAGACCGCATTGTCAAGGGCCTTGCCAGGCCTGGAGAAGTTGAGTCTCACGTCAATGTTGCATTTTACTTTGGCTTTGGATTCATTTCAGCTTCCTGGAGCCTGTCTTCATGCTGGCCCTGGAGCCCAGTTGGGACATGGCAGCAACGGGAGATGCAGAAGAGCAGCCATCCTCCCCTGTTCAGATGGGTATATTCATTAGGAAACCTGAGTGTTAATTACCAGGCACTGACAGCCAATGAGATGTGTCACTGTATATGAGGATAGGAATTAGGTAAAGGCTGGGCCCCCTGGTCCTAGAATTAGACCCATCCTGTGGCTGACACATGAAACTGGGACAGGGGGATAGGACAAACAGACTGACTCTTCAGGTGTCTGATACGGTTTTGGAAAAGTTACCTATGGAAAAAGCAAATCTGGGACCAGGAATAAGCCCCTTTCCCTGCCTGGGTGCAGTTTCCCCGTGTGAGCCATGAAGTTCACACTAAATCAGTGTTCCTCAAACCTCGGTTTGTTTGTTTCCTTTGTTCGTTTGGTAAAAGACTTCTAATAAAACTTTAATACTCATTGGAGATGTGTAGTTCTACAGATGGGAATATGCTCTTCTTTCTCCCCATATTTCTTCTATCTTTCCACCATCCATCCATCCAATAAATGTTTACTGAGCATGTTGTACATGGTAGGCAGCAAGATGGTACCTGGGGGTTATAACACTCGATAAGAAGACAAGGCCTGGCTATCATGAAGTTACATATGTAGTGAAAAGAAGGGGCACACGCACCCCAATTTCATAGCAGCAATGTCCACAACAGCCAAACTGTGGATGGAGCCGAGATGACCTTCAGCAGATGAATGGATAAAGAAGATGTGGACCATATATTACTCAGCCATCAGAAAGGATGAACACCCACTATTTGCATCAACATGGATGGAACTGGAGGGGATTATGCTAAGTAAAATAAGTCAAGCAGGGAAAGATAATTATCATATGGTGTCACTCACATGTGGAGCATAAGCAATAGCACAGAGGACCACAGGAGAAGGAAGGGAGAACTGAAGGGGAAGAAATCAGAGAGGGAGATGAACCATGAGAGACTATGGACTCTGGGAAACAACTGAGGGTTAAAGAAGGGGGTGAGGAGGGGGTATCCAGGTGATGGGTATTCAGGAGAGAATGTGTTGTGATGAGCACTGGGTGTTATATTCAAGTAATGAATCATTGAACACTACATCAAAAACTAATGATGTACTATACAGTGGCTAACTGAACATAATGAAAAAATGAAGCTTCACTTCTACAGAATGGGAGAAATGATATAAATGAGTTAAGATCACTTTGGACACAGTAAATGTTATGAAGAAAATGGCATGAAATGTTAGAGCCACTGGCAGGGCAACTTTAAGATGGTCAGGGAGACCCTCTCTCTGAGAAATGGACCAGAAGAAGGAGCTAGACAGACAAAGGGCCAGGGAAATGGTTTCAGAAGGAAAAATGGACCCAAAATACAAAGGCTCTTATCAAGGCTCAGGAAGAGATTGGTGAGCTTTAGAAACAGAAAGAAGGCCAGTGTGGATGTGGCACAGAAGAAAGGAGGAAAGCAGTAGAGACGCGCGTGAGAAGAAACATCCTGCGGGGCGCTTGGGCGACTCAGTTGGTTAAGCGACTGCTTTCGGCTCGGGTCATGATCCTGGAGTCCCAGATCAAGTCCCACATCAGTCTCCCTGTTCAGTGGGGAGTCTGCTTCTCTCTCTGACCCACCCCCTTCTTGTGCTTTCTCTCTCTCTCAAATAAATAAATAAAATCTTAAAAAAAAAATTGAAACATCCTACAACTCTCTGAGTAAACTTAATGCTCCTCCAAGGATTATGGTACCTCATGTGTGACTTGGGTACCTCCAGAGCTCTAGAGCATCGCCTTGGTCTGAGAAGGTCAGTACTATCTGATCTTAATGAGACCTTTCGGTTCTAACATCTTGAAGCTCAACTCAGTGGAGGAGAGACAGAGGGAAGGCTAAGGTGGTTCTGACTCAGCGGAAAATGGGAAAGGGAACAGCTCCTGACTTAGGTGTGATGGGACCTCACTGGATAACCAGTGAGTTCCCTGGGCTCTCGTATAGGTACTGCTGTTCTCAGATGTTTCTAGGCTGGCCTTAGGTTCTGGGCCATTCATCCATGCTCTTGCTCTACCCCGAAAAGCCCTCCTGCCTCTTGCCTTTTTCCTCTCTAAACCTTATCCTTTCTTTAAAGATTTAGCTCAAATGCTACCTCCTCCATGTAACTCTTATGCTTCCCCATTCCTAGCTATCATCTAAAGGTCTCTATCCTTCTTTTAAATGCTGATAAAAATTTGTGCGTTTTATCAATTTTTTATCTATCTCTCATGCTTTATTACTTTAAGTTCTTTGATTGCAAGAACAGAAGTCAACACAGGCTAAAGTAAGATAAAAAGAAGTTTGCTGTGAGGATGTGATGGACCCACAGCTAAAACCAAAAAGGAAAAACAAAAAGCAAAAGAAACAAAAAAAAAAACCAAGAAAAAGCAAAAAAGAAAAAAGGGAAATGAAGGTGTTGTGAACAGAGAGCAGATGGATGGTGGGCATATGAGACCAACAGATGTCTATTAAATTTCTATTTAGTGGTATTTTATAAGTCAAAGTCTAAGACTGTGTTAGGAGCTCCATAAGTGTCATATACATCTAAACACCAAGGTTAAGTGAGGAGCTATATAAAATTCAATCACTGTTACCTGTTTTCTAAATAGAGTGGTGGATAAGACAGATGATACTTCTGCCCTCTTAAAGCTCCTGTTATTCTTCACAATCCCTAGGTGGTCACACAATGACTACACAATATTTTTGGTACATAAGTAAATGAAATGTATAAATGTCAGTCATTTACCTATATTAATCAATTGATACTATTCTTGACCATTGATGTCATCTTGCTTCCAAGTCTTTTCTTGCATTGGTTAAGACTCACTGTTTTTCTTTCATATTATCAACTGACTGTATGTTTTCACCCACAATTGAATTATAAATTCCCTTAAAGGTAGAGGCCCTCCTTCATTGATAGGTACAATGAACAGTACCCTAAATACTGTTGGGTCTATGGCATTCAAATAAATGCTTGGTGATGTTACTTGTCTCACAGTCTTCTAAATTGGGCTGACCATCTAGCAACCTTGAGCTCGTAGGATATATAATACCCCCTTCCCACTGCCATGCTTCAGCCCACCGAACTTTGTCACTTTCTGTTATCTTAGGCCAACAGAGCAGCAGGAGAGCTGTGCTTAGGCGGGCATCTGGAACCAAGCCAATCTTTATGTATCCCACCCACAACACCCAGTCTCTTTAGTCAGTGTTCCCTAGGCAAAAAGGTTTATATCGCATTACATAACTCAACCCTTAGGAGAGCAAATGAATTCAAAATGAGGGCATTTTCACCCTGCATAGCAAACTGCTTAGCATTACCGTGTAGCCATGCAGTGTTATGGGAAGAGGCTCTTTCAGAGATATTCCCCATAATGACACACATATATATTTGTGTGCTCTCCTCCTTGACCCATCACTTAGTCCAAGAACAGTCATAGGGTCATAGATCATTAGTACTAAAAAGGTGCTTGGTGTTGAGGGCCTTTGGGCAGAGAGAAGCCTCCTAATAGATAGCTGTGTGACCAACTCCCATCTTAAACTCTTAATTTACATGTGCTTCAAATGTGCAAAACCTGATGTCAAGGGTATCACCAGTCACCCTCTACCTTTAGATCACTATCTACCAGGTAGAGCCTCCTACGGTCAGCATACCGGAAACTTCCCACCACCTATCTATTCTGGGTGGCTGGCACGACTTGGGAAAAATACTATTTTTCTTTTTATTGTTATAGTTATGCCACCTGCTGACTCTTTACTCCGTGTTCAATTCTGTTCTAAGCATTCACCTGCATTTTATCATTCATTCCTCACAGCATCCTAGTAATTTTTCCCTCTGTTTCATGCATGAGGACGCTGAAGTTCAGGGAGATTAATTAATCTTCTACAAATCACTCATGCAGTAAGTGAAAGAGCTGGGATATGAACCCAGGTCTGTTGCCCTCCATGGCCTGTGCCTTGAGCTGTGCTCTTCTGTCCCCCGAAGGTCTGGCAACCCAAAGCAGAGCTTTCATTCCCTGGATGATATTCCAGCCAACGCCAAGCTCTCACTATGTGCCAAGCACCAGGCTAAGTGTTTTGTGTGAATTACTCATTTACTACTAATCTGATAGTACGGATGAGGGATATCATTATTGCCCCATTTTAGAGAGAGAAGACTGAGGCTAAACCATTTTCCCAAGGTCACACAGCCATGAAGGAGAATATTTGGAATCCAAACGCAGCCATTCCAACTTCAGAGCCATTGCCCTGACCCTCTCTACCAGGCATCAGCAAACTTTTTCTGCAAAGGGCCAAACAATAAATATCTTAGGCTTTGTGGGCTCCATGACCTCTGTTGCGCCTAATCCATGCAGTTTTTGTAGCACAGGAAGTAGCCAAGGACAAAATGTAAACAGGCTGAGTATAATGTAAATGTAAACAAGCTTTTATTACAGCATAAAACCTTATTTACAAATACAGACCATGGGCTAGATTTGGCCCGTGGGTTGTGGTGTGCCAGCTTCTACTCTACGCTTTTCTGCTACTGGATAGCAAGTAGGATGAGATGCTGGCAAAATCTGGGGAGAGATAAGAATAACTCAGTGTAGTACAGAATTCTCAAATCTCTTGCATCCATTTTCTTTCTTTCTTTTTTTTTTTTAAAGATTTTATTTATTTATTTGACAGAGATCACAAGTAGGCAGAGAGGCAGACAGAGAGAGGGGGAAGCAGGGTCCCTGCTGAGCAGAGAGCCCGATGCGGGGCTCGATCCCAGGACCCTGAGACCATGACCTGAGCCGAAGGCAGAGGCTCCAACCCACTGAGCCACCCAGGCGCCCCTTGCATCCATTTTCTCTTGTGAATACATAGCAGGGTAAATAGGGCAGAAATGATGACCCTTGAGCCTATGTACAAATGAGGAACCGAGGATCGTGCAGCTGAGGATGACAGAAATAAGTGGCTGCCCACCTTCCTTTTCCACACCTTGTGGTTCTTCTGTGGTGACTGTGGGGGTGGCAGGGGACAGGAGCCAGGAGAGGGTCAGAGTCAGTCAATGAGGTCCCAGTGGACTCAAGGCCACTGCTTGCTGGCTTCTGTACAAGAGCCAGTGGGGCCTCAAAGCTCACAGACTCCAATTGAAGGGTCAACATTTAGGCAGCAATATGGCAAGTAGGTGGGCTGGTTCTGACCTGTAGGCTTCCTCTCCTGTGTGCTGGCTTTGGTCTGCAGAAGGCTGTAACGCCGCCTTATAGCTACAGATGACTCTGAGATAGGAGTGACCCCAACCCTGAGAGGGCAGGAACTTTGACTTGTGTTTTTTTTTTTTAATTTTTAATTTTTTTCAGCGTAACAGTATTCATTATTTTTGCACCACACCCAGTGCTCCATGCAATCCGTGCCCTCTCCAATACCCACCACCTGGTTCCCCCAACCTCCCACCCCCCGCCCCTTCAAAACCCTCAGATTGTTTTTCAGAGTCTGTAGTGTCTCATGGTTCACCTCCCCTTCCAATTTCCCTCAACTCCCTTCTCCTCTCCATCTCCCCTTGTCCTCCATGTTATTTGTTATTCTCCACAAATAAGTGAAACCATATGATAATTGACTCTCTCTGCTTGACTTATTTCACTCAGCATAATCTCTTCCAGTCCCGTCCATGTTGCTACAAAAGTTGGGTATTCATCCTTTCTGATGGAGGCATAATACTCCATAGTGTATATGGACCACATCTTTCTTATCCATTCATCCGTTGAAGGGCATCTTGGTTCTTTCCAGTTTGGAGACCATGGCCATTGCTTCTATAAACATTGGGGTACAGATGGCCCTTCTTTTCACTACATCTGTATCTTTGGGTTAAATACCCAGTAGTGCAATTGCAGGGTCATAGGGAAGCTCTATTTTTAATTTCTTGAGGAATCTCCACACTTCTCCAAAGTGGCTGCACCAACTTTCATTCCCACCAACAGTGTAAGAGGTTTCCCCTTTCTCCACATCCTCTCCAACACATGTTGTTTCCCCTCTTGCTAATTTTGGTCATTCTAACTGGTGTAAGGTGGTATCTCAATGTGGTTTTAATGTTCATCATTACTAGTCATCAGGGAGATTTAAATTAAAACCACATTGAGATACGACCTTATACTAGTTAGAATGTTTTTTTTTTTAACTGGTTATGAGATGAATGGATAAAGATGTATATACACATATATACACACATACACATAAAAACAGTGGAATATTATGCAGCCATCAACATTTGAAATCTTGCCATTGCAATGACGTGGATGGAACTAGAGGGTATTGTGCTAAGTGAAATAAGTCAATCAGAGAAAGACGATTATCATATGATCTTGCTGATATGTGGAATTTGAGAAACAAGGCAGAAGATCATAGGGGAAGAGAGGAAAAAAATGAAATGGGATGAAATCAGAGAGGGAGACAGACCATAAGAGACTCTTAATCTCAGGAAACAAACTGAGGGTTGCCAGAGTGGAGGGAGGTGGGAGGATGGGGTGGCTGGGTGATGGACACTGGGGAGGGCGTGTGCTATGGTGAGTGCTGTGAATTGTGTAAGATTCATCAATCACAGCCCCATACCCCTGAAACAAATAATACATTATATATTAATAAAAAAATAAAATAAAAACTGGGTATGTGCCAGAGGTTTCACAACATGGATTCTTCAAGGCCAAGACTCAGCTACGTGCAGGGTTTCAAGGTTCCTTCCCATCTTTCAAGGATCACCCCAAGGCTGCAGGCTCAGCCCCCTGCCCTCACTCAGGAGTCCTGGGTGAGGGGTTGCAGTGAAGGCTCTATTTGGACAAGGTTAGAGTTAGATTTGAGGATAAAGTCAGGCAGGGTGTATTCTTGGATTGGGCTCAAGGGCTGAGGAGAAGGTTGCAGTCCAGGGCTGGGGTGAGTGCTTACTCAGCCTCATTTGGGGGTAGGTGGGATTCACTGAGGAGTCCAGGTAGGGACTCCATTTACTTAGTTCTGCCTCTATGCAGCCTTTGGGAACGGGCACACTAACCCGCCAGAGCAAACTGAATAAAAACAGAGACATTAACCAAAGGGAAGGGTTTGTAGTAAAAATGGGCATCAGAGCTTTCCCTGCCTTTGGCCCACCTGCTGCCCCACATGTCCTCTGGCCCCACATCATGAATCAACTTCTGCTGGTTCCTGAATGAACTATGTCTATAAGGCACACCAGGTAAATCACTCACGAGGTGAGGCCAGACTCCACCTTTGGCTATCTTGATTCTGTTCCCTGGGTGAGTGGGAGGAAAAAAAAAATATTTTGTTTCTTATTTGTTATTCTTTCCCCATAAAAATCATGCATATAAATGGGCTTTTCTAAGCCAAGTGGCAAGCCTACAGTGTAATGCACACCAATGAGCCTGATTGGCACCCGTCAATCAAGGCAAGGTTTTACCGAAATCTGCAGATGACTGCCCAAGGGGGCCGTAAAATCAGTGGAATTCATTTTCCAGTGAGGGTATACCCACTGAGGAGGGGAAAGGATGAGAAGGAAGGATAAAATGAGGCTAGAGAAGACGAGCAGTTCCAGATCTCAAAATTGCATGAAACCCCCAGAAACCAAAGCTCACCTTGTCTGATGCCTGAATTTACTCCTGACCTCTGCCCTTGGCTGATTTCTGGAGCTGAACACTAACCCCGCGGAGAGTTGGATACAGAAAAGCTTAATCTTTTTTTTCTTCTTCTTCTGTTCTTCTAATCCGTGGTCTCAGTGAAGCATGCTGGGAATACCTCATTTAAAACAAATGCTCAACCAGTAATAGAACGTTGCTATGAACATAAACGTGCCTTTCCTTTCCAGCAGGAATGTGACAATCAAAGTCTACCAATCAGAGTACTTGAAATCTAAGGCTGCATGCAGGCTCTGCCCCCTGCCCATCCTGCCTCTGCTCCCAGGCCATGCCCCCACTGCCTCAGCCTCACATTGCTCTTTCTCTTACCTCTCGTGACAGTCCAAACTTCCTTGCCTTGGGGCTTTTGTACACGCTGTTCTCCCGTAAGAAGCTCTTCTACCTTCTTTAAATGGCCGGCTTCTCATTCCTCACATCTCCATGTTCTCTAAAATATATATCCTGCCTTTGCACTCTCTACGCCAGGATCTTATTTCCATCATCTCTGTCTTTGATTATCTGGTTTCATCTTTGGTTTATCTGTGTAATTTCCTATCCCCCAATAGGGCATGTGACTGTTTCCTCTCCCACTACAGTCCTGGCATCTACACAGTGCCTGGCACGTGGGAGGCCCTGAAACACATTTGGTGAATGGAATGAATAAATGGCAGACCAAGCCTGCTGCTGGTTCTCTACATGACCTTAGGCGAGTTATTTCCCCTCTTTGGAGTTTGTTTCCTCATTCGTAAGAGATAGGGGACTCAGTGAGCTCGAACACTCTTCCACTTCCATAAGTGTTCTTCTCATTTTCCAGATGGGAGAGGTGAGGCCCAAAGCCCACTGTCTAGCCTAGGGAGTGGAACGCAGGTCTTCTAGACAATCCACCAAGTGAGACTCTCCCCGCTGCTTCTCTGCAGAGATGCTCACCCCCCACTCCTGGTACTGAGTTCCCTTTGTAACAAAATTCAAATCACTTCATAAGGTTTCTCAAAATGCAGGATGAGAGAGCTGCTGCCCAAAAACCAGTCCAGCCTGCTTGAATTCTGGAAGGAATTCTGAGAATACAAGCATTTCTCACTATCCTCGCGTGTTCTCTTTGTATGTCTCCATTAACATGAAGAGTACTAGGAGTGGGTGTGTGGGGAAAAGCTGAGATACAAGCTAATGCTGGGGAAAACAGAAAGTGAGGAAGGAAGGAGTAGAAGGCACAGGTACCAATATGTGGAGCTGTGGTGAGCGTTTGAGGAAAGCATGAGCTTGCAGCTCATATACTAGCTTTCCTGCTTTGGCATAATGCGCCCATAGGACTCCACGTGGGAGAGCCTCACTGGCCCTCTTTCAGCCCTCCAGCCTCATTACTGATGGTCCATCAAACAGTGGAGACCCAAGCACGCTGATGAACGCAGCACACCACTTCCTTCCAGGTGTCCGTCCCTAAGCACACATTCCTCAAAAATGCCCCTGGACACCTGGAAAACTTCTACACATCCTTCAAGACCCCACTTAGATGGAGACTCCAGGGGGCAGCCTTCTAACCATCCCAGAACAAAATTACTTTCTCCTTTTGCGTTTTTAATACTTATCTTGATATTGCATAATTGAGCATTTTCTTGTTTGTTTTCTTCATCGGACTTTGAGCTTATTTACAACAGGTCAAATGTGGGTCTAATTTGTTTTTAAAGTCTCAGAGACTAACCCTTGTCTTGATAGAGTAGATGCTCAGTAACTGTTGGTTGGTTTGCTCACATGTGGCGTGAAGGCAGTAATACCTACCTTATCTCTGTGTTTACCAAAGTTCTAAATTCACTTTAAAGTGCATTAAACATGTAAGCTATCATTTTATTCTAGTTACACAACCAAATAAGAGGTAGGCTGGACAGGATTTTATTATTTGTTTTATCCACATGAACCTCCAAGGGTTGAGAGGCTTGCTCTGAATAGCACAGTCAGTAAATACCAAACTAGAAAGAGAAACTCATGTGGCATGAATTCAGGTAGAGTGTTTTTCCCATCAGATCCTGTCCCTCGTCATTTGCTTCAGCTCCTCGGGTGTACCACGGCCTCCCCAATGCTACACCATGTACAGAGGACTCATCTCCCACTTCTGCTTGGCTGGCTTCTTCCCATCTTTCAAGGATCACCCCAAGCAGATTACCCACTGTTCTCTGTCACAGCATTTAGTTTGTCCCCTTCATAGCACTTAACTCAAGTAGTAATTACAGTAGAAGCCCTTTTATCTGATGCCATAGGGACTGCAATTAGATTACTTGAGAATGATGGTTAAAAAGGAGAATCACAAAAAATGATTCATCGCGGGTATTTTCTTTTAGTTTAAAACACCTAAGTTATCAATCTTTTGATACAGTGGGAACTTGAAGACATTTACAAAATAAATGTAAGTACAGATTTTCCCCTCCAGATCTTTTAAAAAGAGATTTTATTTATTTATTTGACAGAGAGAGAGAGATCACAAGTCACAAGTAGGCAGAGAGGCAGGCAGAGAGAGAGGGGGGAAGCAGGCTCCCTGCTGAGCAGAGAGCCCAATGCTGGGCTCGATCCAAGGACCCTGAGGTCATGACCTGAGCTGAAGGTAGAGGCCCAACCACTGAGCCACCCAGGTGCCCCCTCCCCCAGGTTTTTTTTGTTTTTTTAATACTTGTCTCACCTACACCTAATATTACAATGTTTTTGGTGATTCATCTTTGCGACTTTCAAAAGTATTTAATTTATTTTCCAAAGACAGAGAACAACTTTGTTCTGCAGTTGTGTTTCACCAGCTTACATAATTTTTAGTTACATTGCCCAAATACAGTAAAAACACAGACATATAAATAGGTTTGGAAATAACAGAACTGATTCCTATAGCACATTTCCAACCAAGTCCCAGAGTGTCACTTGGGGTGTTTACAGAGAGAACGGAGAATGCAGATTAATCCAAAGAGATGGCTGAATGGAAGTTGGTTATGAAGAGATTTCACTGCATTTGTTGATTGTTGGCTTGTTAATTATCTGTTCCTCTTAATTTAAGGTCATAAGTTTTGAAAGCAGGACCTCTTTCTCCTTTTCTAAGGATGCTGACCTAGTGCATAGCATTGAGAAGTACAACCAGTGCCAAGTAAATGAATCAACAAGTGAGCGGACTCTCTCCCTCAAGTGAGGACTTTGGTTTCCTCAACTGTAAGAGGATAGGCATGGATTATATAAGCATGGTCATTTGCTGATCCAGTTCTTTCCCACCAATCACATTACCGATAACTATGTCTACATTTCAAGTTCTGGTTTCCTCCATACATTCTACACGTAGCTTAGAGGGTTACATTATCAACCTCCCTCACACCCACGCAGGCCATACAGCCACCACCACTGCCACGCTGCCCACCACCCTCCCTCCTGGGGCCATTTGTTGCTTTAGGATGATCTGCTTCCCCAGTGCCTCCTCCAAGACAGGTACACAGATGGCAAGGCCAGTTGTGGTCTGTGGTGCTGGAGCTATGAAATCTCTCCTGGGTGTACATCTTTGGGGAGATGTGAAGCCTGAAGCTGCTTTTGAGTATGGGTAGGAGGGGCCTTATTTGAAGATCTGAGGTAGGGGAAAGCTTGGATCTGCCTTATCTGAGACACTGGGCAAAAATCTTCCTTGGCCATCTACTACTTTGGGTTGGTCTCTTCTGGTCCCCATAGTGCTGAGATCCAGAGAGCCGAGATCTGGTAACTGCCTTGAGGAAGGAAGCTTCCATGGGTCTTCCAGCTATATATCTGCCTCTTATATCTAAGGGAAGAGAGGGGTTGATTTAGGATTTGGGGATTCTGGTCACCAGCATAATGACAGTGGCAACAAACGATGATGATGATGATGATGATGATGATGACGACGATGATGACAATGATTTCTAGTATTGCTGATTGCTGCTTGCATATATTGAGCACTTTGATACCAGGAAATAGATTGTATTTCATTCAGTCTTTTAAAGTCTGTAGCACCCCTAGAGGGTATGCACTATTATGATTATGATTATCATTATTTTATAAAAGAAGGACTGAGGCACAGGTCAGTGGACATCACAGGACCAACCATGGGAGGGCTAGAATTCAAAATGTCTGATTCCACAATGTGAGTTCTTACTATTATGCTGAATCATCTTTTAACATCTCTAACACCGTGACACTCACTGAGTAATTAACTTATTGATTGATTCAACCTATCAGTCATTTTGGGGAAATAAGGAGAAGGCAGGTAGGGAGTGTTTGTGATGACTGGCACTGTAGACAGTTGATAAAAATGAGGAGACTCTGGGGTCTTCTTTCTGCTCTCCTGAGACCAAGGATGTAAACATATTTTTTGGAAGATTTATTTATTTGAAAGAGAGAGAGAGAGAGAGGAGCATGAGTGGGGGGAGGAGCAGAGGGAGAGGAAGAGAGAGAATCTCAAGCAGATTCCCTGCTGAGTGTGGAGCCCTGGGTCAATATCACTTGTCTGTCCTGTCCTCCTTCCTGAGTAAGAACTGCCTTTTCCTCTGAATGTACATTGTACATGTACAATGAACATGCTGTACTTCTCCTATAGAATTTATTTCATTTTCTCTTTTACAGTTTTTACTAGTGGTTCATGAGTCCCCTTCCTTCATTAACTAGAATGTCCTTTGGTTCTTATTTTCCCCATAATGTATCACATAAGATCCTGTGCCCCCATATCCTAGCATCATATCCATGGAGCCCAGGTGCGGCTTCAGAATCCTCCTTGACCTAGTCACCAGCACTAAGATTAAAGGTACTTAAATCCTTGGTCTCAGGAGAGCAGGAGAGGGAAAGCCTTAGGGTCTCATTTTTATTAACTCTCTACAGAGTCAGTCATTACAGATTTTACCTACCTATTCCTCAGTTCTTCAATGCTGAGGCAGTTTAAAGTGTTTCCCATCTTTTTTTATCTTAAGATTTTATTTATTTATTTGACAGAGATCATAAGTAGGCAGAGGGGCAGACAGAGAGAGAGAAGGGGGGTAAGCAGGCTCCCCACTGAGCAGAGAGCCCAGTGTGGGGCTCGATCCCAGGACCGTGGAATCATGACCTGAGCTGAAGGTAGAGGCTTAATCCAACTGGGCAACCCAGGTGCCCCAGTGTTTCCCATCTTTTCCCCTCATTGGCTGTCATCTAGGCTCCAAGTTGTGAAGGCCCCAAGTCAGCACACAGTGCTGGGACAGGCATCCTGAGGATGCCTTGTGGGAGAGGGAGCTGCATATACAACATGGACTTCTAGGAGGGCTGCTGCTTCCAGCTTCACTCAAAGCCAGGAGAGACATGGAAGGAGGACCAGGGAGGGAAGGAATCATATCTTTGGCCTCTTCAAGGCCTGTGTCTACAGAGAAAAGGCAGAAAGGTCATTTGAAGTCCTCCAGGATCTACTGGCCTGTCAGTCCCCAACTTGGGGTCTAGAATACCAGCCTACCCTGCCTATCTCTATGAAGAAACTTGACTAGGATCTTCCTATTTCTGGGCCTCAAAGTTCTCATTGGTAAAACAAAAGATCTGGTGGGAATTCTCTACAATTCCAACAATCTCTGATGATTTTCAGCTGCAAGGTGATGAACAGGTGCCAGAGCAAGGCTGGGCTGCTGACCACCAAGGGCCCTGCTCAGGAAGTGGACCATGGTAGTGGTCTTGTGCATTCGCTCCTGGGTCTGAAAATACTACAAAGTGTGTCCCGTCCAGTACAGAACTGTACCACATGAAGAAGCTAAAACACGAAACTCAGTAATTTGGTCTACCATATGGACAAGAAAACCAGCACACAAAACAGAAAATCAAAGCTCAGATTCAAAATGGGCAGACGTACTGGCTATGCAAGGATCTAGGGAGAGGGAAAATACAAAGGGGGCAAAGGAAATGAATATGTAGGTGCATTTAGTTCATTTTTAAGTTACGCAGTAGTGGCTGGTTAGCTTCAGATGTCACCCGGAGGAGCCAGATAATGTTCACAGCAGCAATAACACAGAGTAAAAGCTATTGTTTATTGAGCATTTACTAAATATTTGCATTATTAAACATATGCATTAATTTCTTTATTCTTTACAACAATCTCATGAAGAAGGTATTAGCATCTCCATTTATAGACGAAGATACAAGGGTTCAAGGTCGTGCAGACATGGCCAATTGGGGAATCACGACTACACTTCAACTCCATGCTTGTAGCCATCCTCCCTTCAGAAAAGCCAACAGACAAACCAACATGCCTCCCTATACCTATTTCCCTGTGATGATGAGAATTTCATCACACCCTCTCCATTCATTCCAGTCCTTCAAGATCCACTCAAATACCACAGCTTCTGGGAGAACCTCCGTCAGGGTCAATCCACTTCCTGGCCTCTTAGCTCACAGTTCCATTAGTGCACTTAGAACTTTTCTGAGCTGTGCTGGAGTTAATTGTGTCTGGTCCTCCCTTTACACACAAAGCAAGTTGTTCAGACTCTCATTTTGGCACTTAATGTCTTGCATTCCTGCCAGCCACGCCTGGATTTGTCTCTTGTCTTTTACAACGCGCCCTTCTGTTAAGGAAGGAGCTATGTCTTAGCAATCTCTCTGTGGACCTGGCACTTAATAGTACTTTGGGAACAGATGCTTTCTAGGTGAGGCTGGTACATGCAGCTGGTTTCTCCATCCTGTCTGCTCTATCAGCTGTGACCCCCCCCCCCCAGTGTACTTTTCCTTGTGCCCTTCCCATGGTCAGGGCCACTGATCAATGTCAGGCAGGTTTGGGGACTCCAGTGTGGGACAACTTTCAGACAACTGAGCAGGTGAGACAACTGCCCTTCTCCCATGCCACTCTTGTCCCCGTGGTCCTCTTTCTTCCAAGGCAAGCCTGCACTCTTTGGTGTCATCAGAGTTCACTTTGGGCAAAGAATTTTTTATCTTATTCTCTCACCCTGGAGTTAGTCACTTCCTTCTTCCTTCCTGGGGAATAATGTCTCTGACTCTTATAAAGAAATCTTTAGAGATCATTTTTTAAGGCAGAGAGGCCTTAAGGGGCCACCTGGGATCCTGAGGTTCACGTGCCTATGTTCTCTCCTGGCTGGATATCCGAGTGGTTAAGAGTGAGGGTTTGAGAGTGGACAAACTAGGTTTAATTCCCGTCTGTCCCTTGGACAAGTTACTGAGTAACTCTAGAATCTTGCTTCCTCATCTGTATTGCAAAAATAGTAATAGTATCCACCTAATGGTGCTGCTTTGAGAATTAATTGCATTTAAAGTGTGTTCTCAGCACACAGCTCCTGGCTACCATGGTGTCTGCTGCTACAGATACTACTGTTGCCATGTTGCTGGTGTTGTTTCGTAAACAACATCATCCCACCACTGGCGAGATAAGAGCCACATGCAACTGAAGACCTTACCTCTGCAGTTCATAGAACATGAAAAATCACATGTAGCTTCTGGTTGGGAGCCTAAGAATAGCTGTAGTTAAGTTTCTGCTTAAAAAATAACTTGCACGTTTTCAGGCTTTTGGAATCCAAGGTGCTTTAGAGAGCATCTTTATCAGTTATGTTGTTTTATAGAAAACAGAAGCCCAGGGGGGTGAAGTGACATTTCCAGTGTCAATCAGCCACAAATATGGCCAGTTGGTACTCTTCTGAGCCCAGTCCAGTGTATCTCCTACTGGGTATCCCTTGAGATGTTCCCATTTTCTTGGATTGAACCACTGTGTGCCCCCCCCACCTTTCCCATCCGTCCCCATGGTAACCCGGGCTCCATCTAATGATGTTGCTTTTCCCAGATTGCGATGACGGTAGCGTATCTTGCTGCATGGACATTGCTGGGATGAGTCTATGTCTCTAGACAGACAAATTTCCACACCACTCTGACCGTCCCTTACTGTCACTCCTACATGAGCTAATGCTGCTCAAAGTGACATGCTGATGTCTATATTAGTCTTGCCAGTTAGGGGTCCAGTCCTCCTGGTCAAATGCTGCCAGTGAACTCTTGCTGATGGGAATCACACTGGCATTCCAGAGTGCGTGCCGGTGATAGAAAGCACAAGGACAATGAGCTGGATTTGCCATTCCTCACATGGAGAGAGCAGAGTTAAGGCCTCGTTTAGCTACCAGAGATGAGATAAAGCAAGACCATGGATGGAAATCATCAAGGTGCAGGCATGGGGAAGAGACCCTACCCTGACCTGGCCAGTGCACTTCCAGAGCGCACTGCACAAGCACTCTGCCCTGCATCTGTACCCAAATACACCTTATGCTCTACTGCCTCTCAACTTTTGTTCACATTGCTCTTTCTGCTTTCCTCTATTTTTAAAAATTATATAGGACTTTGTATCACTTTAAAAAGTAATTTTATCCTGCTGTTTTGTTGAATAATCATAACTCAGTGAGGCAAGTACTTATCACTGCCATGTCACTGATAAGAAACTGGCAGTTTGAGGCTCCGAAGGACTTGCCCTGGGTTCCACGGCTCATCTTCGCGGTCAGGCCTTCTGCGTTCTCCAGTCTCCAGATTCAGAGACTTCCCATATGTGAGTGTCGGTGGAACCTGGATCTAGGCTGATAGTAGACCTCAGCACGAGATCACCTGAGTTTGAATCCTGGCACTTGTCACTTGCTACTGGCTTGTGGTGTGAGCCTAAGCCTGTTGCTTAGACAGGCTGTGCCTCAGTTTCTCCATATACAGAGTGGGAATAATCATAGTTTCTGTGTCAAAACAACGAGAGGAGTCAAAGAGCTTTTATGTGCAAAGTGCTCAGAACAGTGCCTGGCCCAAACTACCTGCTCAAACTACCTGGCACAAACATTTACCTGCATTGTAAATGTTGCTATGGAAACGACGCTGCTTCCTGTTTGAATTCTCTCTGCCAAGGCTCATCTGAAATGCCATCAAGTGTTATTCTAACTTTTTGTAAACAGATGCGATTCCTGCCGCTTTCAGACTCCATAATCATTTGTACTTTGCTCACAGCACACAGTGTGTTCTGCTGTGTGCTGGAGATACCCGTAAACTTGCTTTTCTCATCCTACTCCCTGCTCGCCTGAGTGCCGTGTTATCAGACAGAGCCTTCTGATGGGAGCACAGCCCCTGCAGGGCCCTGCATGGTGCTCGCCGCTGAAGAGGAAGGCAGTTGGCAACTGCTGGTTACCCTGAACTCAGTTGAACCCAGAATTCCAGTTCCCACTAAGTCTAGAGTGGTAGGGCTGGAAAGGCTCCTTACAGATCAGTCAGTTCTGGGCTGCTGGCACAGGGAAAGATACTTGTCCAAAGTCACACATGCTAGTGCCAGAAATAGGCATGGAAACCAGCTCTCGTCCTACCAGCAGCACTGGGCTCCACCCAAAGCACTGGGCTATGTCTCTCTTCATGGGATGGAGGAGAAAACAGCCCACGTACCAGAAGTAAAGAGAAAAGGATGGGACAAATGACAGCACACAGCTAAGCTTCAATATCAGTCCTGCTCACAGAATAGAGATGCATTAGGGATGCATACCCAGAAGCCCCACCAGGGGGAAGAACATGAATAAATTGTGTAACCAATAAGGTAGTTTCTTGGAACTACCTTGGTAGTTCTCTGCTGCATGAATGGATCAGGACCCCAGCACAGGAGAAGCTTCTGGATCCTGAATGTATTAAAATGCAAATCTTTACATGGTTCTTCTCCTCTTTCCATTTAACATGGAATCAAAACTGGTGTCCTCAAACTTTGGACTCCAGAACACCTTCTTCTTGCTGAGATCTGTCCATAGAGGAGACTAGGACCCGTGGTCCCGGTATATAGAAGCTGTTTTTCATAGTTCTGGGCAGGATTATCTAACCTGGTAGGAATGAGAAAAGGTGAAGTTCTTATCAGTCTGTGCCCCAGAGCCTCTTCTATTGTCCAGTCTCTCCTTGTTGAGGCTTCAGAGAATGTTTAAAATGTGAAATGAATCAGAGATAATTCTGTACTGGTCAGTTTGACTTGACCAGAGAAATGTTTCAATTTCTGGTACTGTCACATCTTGTCTTCAGAAGCAAGATAAGGTAGATGGGCTTTCAGACGATAAGCTTGCCAGCATTATCTCTGATGTAAATGCCTTGAGGGAGGGGCAGCCAGTGAGAAGCTAGTTTCTGATGACTGGGGGTCAGGCTTTAAAAGAGCACAAAAAGTAGGCAGGGCCCTAGAGTGGGGAACGGTTGAGGCTTACGTCCTCACCTCCTGCTTGTTCAGGTGATGACAACCAAGGTTGCCCTTAACCACCAGTGAGGGTCTGGGGGGGCATGTTGGTTGCCAAGTCATGGTTAGTGAGAGATAATTGTTCCGACAGCCTTCCTGGGGAGAAATGCCCAGATGGCAAACAGCTCTGACCTTGGGATTTGGGGAGAGGTCATCTTATCCTTTTGGTCTCTGTATCCAATGCATGAGTCATTTTTAAAACATTTTAAATGTCAAGGATAAAAGTCTTTTGTAACAGTTAAATTGTGAAGGTGCATTCGGGAGAAGTGAAAGAGATTTTTTGCAAAGGAAATTGATCTGGAAGTCATTTCCAACTGTTGACTGATTTGATCATACTCATTTGTGTCCCTTAGATTATGAGAACCAGTTGTTGTTGTTACTTCAATCCAAATAACGTTGGTTTATTTATACTGGGGAAACAGTATGTGATTAGCCTTCGAAGGGCCCATGCGCCATCTTACGAACATCATAAACCATGTGTGAAGCAAACTGGCACTAACTTCTTGTAATCTTTGCCTTAAAGAGCCACCTTCTCATCCCTGATTGGTATCAACTACCATACTGCTGCAAAGATGAGCCATTAGGTATGTTGAATGCATATTTTTTGGGTGGCATTTCTAAATTTAAGTTTTCCCTGAGCACAAGGGCGCTGACTTGACAATATGGATCCCATTACTTGCTAACAGTGCCATTTTCTATTATATCAACACCTTCCATGTTGATGGAAGTAATAGTGGTAAAGAATGAAAACAGAATTGGCCTACAAATTTTGAATATTAATGGATTAATAAGATTGATCGCTCTTTATTGCTGTTTGTTTTTCACTGTTAATCAGTGTCTTCACTTTAAAAAAAAAAAAAGAAAAGAAAACCTTTATTCTCTTTCTCACTGAACGCTCCATCAGCTCTTAACATCCTGAGCTGTCAGTAGTACCTCCTAGTAACATATAATAAGCCCCCGCTGAAGCTGTTGAGCTATAAGTTCCTTGAAGTCAGAGACAATCTGACATGAATAAGAACTAGCTCTGCAGGTCTGTCTCTCTTTGTGCTAAGTCCTGGAGGTAGTACTCTGCAGTGCAGGGTCAGCAAATGCATGGCACACATACTCCCCTCTTCTGCACCCAAGTCAGACATCACTAATTGATCATGGCATTCCTTCCAGTTTAGTCCAGTCAAGTCCTCAGAGTCCTCATCATCAGCATGCCTGGAAGCCACTACCAATTTCTCAGAATTGACAGGCTTGATAAAACCTATTTTCTGGCTTAGCCTTAATGGTTAAAAGCAAAGGGTTTGGAACTGGACCGACCTAAATTCAAGTCCCAGCACTCCCACTTACATGCTATGTGACTTGAAGGGCAGTTGTCCACGTGCGCCAAATCCCAGTTTTGCCCACTGTGAAGTCCCGGTTCCTCCCGCCCTTTGGAGGCCTAAAATTAGGCGTTTTGTCCTCTGAGAAACCTCTCCTCCCATAAAGCTCAGTGTAGCTACCCCACTAGGTCTCGGAAAACCCCCGAATGGATTCTTCCATGGTCCTTCTTGCTGGGACAGCTATGGGCCCCCTTCTTCTAATAACCCCCACTGGTGAGTGAGCTCCTTGAGGACAGTTACATTTCACAGTTGTATTTTCAGAGCCTGTCAAAGTCCTGATACAGTAAATAGCTAAAATACACGGTACCATTAATGCATAAAAATCACTTAAAATAGTGCTAAGAATATGACAAACGCTCCGTAAACATTAGCTCTTTTCATCTTTCTTGTTATGTTCCGTAACTGTAAGGCTCAGGGAAGACCACTTACCATGGAACTAGTTTTACATATGAACGATTTAAATCTGGATCGTGTTGCTCATCAGCTGCCAACAGTACCAAAGGTATCTATACTTTCTGCATCTTGAGAGGGTTGCACTCCTTAAAACAGGGCCATATTCTTTGTCTCCAGTGCCATGAAATCTAGCATGGGGTATGGCTTGAGAATCTGCATTTCTATCGTGTACCCTGATGATGCTCTGCTGCTGCTGGTCCTGAGCCATCCTTTGAGAATCACTGACTAAGGGCAGAAAGGAGATAAGAGAGAAGCACTCTGGACTAGAGAAGAAACTTGAAGTTCTCTTTAATCTGCTCCAAGAGAGACAGCAATCTCCATTTAAATCCTGCATGATGTGTTTGCAACCAATTCTCATTAAAGTCAAGGAAGTTTACACATAAGTATCAGCTGCAGGACCTTGCTGAAGGATGAAAAAGCAGGGTTTCTAAATTTTGCTGATGGAGCCTGCAATTTTCCCCCTTTCTCAGTTGACAACTAGTGAAATGACTTGATATTTTAATATCTCACAGTTAATATCATAAGTTTGCAAGATACTTCATGTTTTTTCAGAGTGTTTTCATCATATTACCACATTTGATTCTTATAAGAACTGCTTTAGTGAGGAGGCAGGCAGGAATTAGCACCTCTCTTTGAATGACAAGGCAGTAAACCAGGACCCAGAATCCTCAATTCTTTGCCAGGTCCCTTTGCATGATACCACATAGTCTCTGACACAAGTGTCAGTTCTGCCTTTGAGCTCCCTTCATGTACTAAACATTAATTTATTTCAGATTGCTACAGATGCTTTGAGTTAGAGACATCATCAGGAGACCTACTAATCAGAAGGTTTTTAGGCATTTGGGGATACAGATTTCATTGACAGCCTCAGGAAAGCTTTGGACTCTTAACACAATGCAGATGTGTAAATACAATACAGTTTACAAAGCTTTAGGTTGTACACAGACCTATTAAATCCAAGGCCACCATGTTGTCATGACTGCAAGAGGCACTATTCCCAATGACTTAACTGTAGCCCTGTAAAGAACATACACAGACCATGGAAGAAGAGTGGAGGCCATATATCCAATTTTGGTTGGCTGACTCTTATGATTTTTTTAACAGATGAAAGGCTGAGATTCAAGAACGTCAGTGATTTTTTTTTTTTTTTTAGGTACCATAGCCAAATAAAGTCAGAAGTAGAGTGGAAGCAGAACTCCCAGAATGCAGCGTGGTACTGTGGAAGGGAACTGGCCTTGGGGTCAGAGAAGTTTTCATTCTCAGCTTATACTATTTACTGGCTGTGAGACCTTACTTAACCCCTCCAAGATTCAATTTCCCCATTTTACTAATAGGAATCAGGAAAGTAAATAATGTTTAAAAACTATATTCTGAAAGGGATCTTCTAGTCTATGGATTAAATGAAAGACAATCTGTCAAGTGCTAACACTGGTGGTGGCACCCAGTAAGGACAAGTTCCCGGGCTCCTGAACTATTTTCACAGCTCAAGTTCATATGTAACAACTGGCTAAATTTTCCTTCCTCTCACGACAGGTAGGTTATACGCCTGGTTGACCAGAGACCATAAACACTGAGTCCGCTGGATCATATTAATCGTAGATGGTATCATTGCTTATGACTATGCTCGCATGATCTGTTACTCTTCTAAGTGCTTATGCCATAGCCCCATGTAGAATCCCACAGACATTCAGCCCTTGACCGTGGGCACAAAAATAGAAAAGAAAAATCTCACCAAAGAGAAAGAAAACCCAGACTTTGGTAGTGTCTGGTTCTCCCTACATTTTTTTAATGCTTACTTCAGACTGTATAAAATTAATTCTTCCCCCTACAAAGGAATCATATTATACTTCCTAATCTACACAGAGTAATGATTTTCACCCTAATTTTTCAGTGTATATTTGCATCTAATTCACATTTAGATTTAAGCAGAATTTATAGGTTACTTCACTGTATATACTTCATTGTGGATTACACATTAAAAAATAAGATCCTTGTTTCAGCTTATTACTGAACCCTAGAATGCCAGGAGTAAAAAAAACAAAAAACAAAAAACAAAAAACCATTGAGGCTTTACTTAATCCCTTCCATCATTGGCAAGAGGTGAATGCTCTAGGAAGGGAAAATGGTGCCCTCAAAGTCAAACAGTGAGGGTATAACAACAGAAACTGTACTTGAACTTACATTTCCTGACTCCAAATTCAGTATTCTCACTATATTTTTTCCTAGCCTGGCTCAGATTTTAAAAGGCCAGAAAGGCCCAGCCGTTGTAGCATTTCCTACTCTTCATTTTCTTCTGCTTTCATTGTACTTCTCCTAAAATAAATTTGGTGGACAGAGGGATAAACATACACATTCCCTTTCCATTTTAAATGAGTGGTTGGCCCTCGTTCTGCCTGCTGCTTGTATAAGGCCTCCATCACGATTACCCTCATCGACACATTCCGTATGACATGGGCAGTGATCCTTATCTTCCGGCAGTACCAGGGACTTTGTCACTGCCTGAGTATAGAGGATGTCCTTCCCCAGGGAAAATGCCCTAAATCAACCTTTTGGAATCCGTAAGATCTTCCTCCATTCCAAATGACTGGCTTGATGGAATAAAATAACCAAAGAGTTTAAATGATTTAAGTACAAGGATGAATTTGGGGGTTCCTGATCTAGTTCAAGGTCCAACTCTTTTGTCTAATGTCCCACAGGGGCCATGGTCTCATCCCTGCAGAATCTCAGGAAAAATATACCCTTTAAGGAGACACTCCCTTTCATTAAATAAGTTAACAGTTAGGAGGGAAAACATTTGAACCGAACTCTATTTCTGACCATAGTCCTATCAAACTGTTAAGACCTGCCTCTGGAGTGAGTGAGGTCATGACCGTGTGTTATCTAAATCTGCACAGAGAGACAGCTGTGTCCACTTTATGAGGTCATTATTCTGAAATGTTTCCATTACTAGCATTGTCAGGAAATGGTATCTTTGAGAAAGGAGTAAACAAATTTATCTTGTGAGTGGCTAAATAATTTTAAATGTTTTGTAGAGAAAGACTTCCTAGTAGGCTCTGTACATGCCCTGCTTTTGTAAAAAGATCTTAGTATACAGAACGTCACCTTGGCCGATATGGTAGTGTTGTAGATGATAAATATTTTCAGAGCAGAGCACTGTATTTTATACTTTTTAAAACTGCCCCCATGGATATCCTGGAATGGGATCTGGCACATAGTAGGCATATGATAACTGGTTGCTGATTAATGATCATAAGCATTGGTGTATATGGCAACTTAAGGACTCCTGAGGTATTAGGGTGTTTTGTTTTTATTTGCTTTGGTGTCCAGTTGGCTTCTTTCCTTGGTGAGCATGGAGTCTCCTCTGGGTCCTAACCTCCTTGTCTGCTGTCACTCCTTCCTTTGTCAGCAGCCACTGCTCACTTCACACTCACTTGCTGCTTTTCCCATCTGATATCTGTTGTTAATAAGTCCAATGACCAAGACTGTGAAATCACACAACTTACACTTACACAGTTTTACAGTCAACATGAATTTGCCTGCAGGATGCAAGAGAGATGCAATTCTTTCATCTGGCTTAGAAAACTTTTTATTCCACATTTATATATTAGAAGTCTTTCAGCATTGTAAGGTTGTTTAAAGTCTGAAATCTGGTTAAACGGGGATGTCCATAGGACAGAGTGTACACGATCTCCATAGATCATAATATTCTTTCTTTCTTTTTTAAGGATTTTATTTATTTGACAGACAGAGAGAGCGAGAGAGGGAACACAAGCAGGGAGACTAGGAAAGGGAAAAGCAGGCTTCCCACTGAGCAGGGATGCTGATGTGGGCCTCGATCCCAGGACTCTGGGATCATGACCTGAGCCAAAGGCAGATGCTTAACAACTGAGCCACCCAGGCACCCCCATAGGTCATAATATTCTTAACTAGAAAGTTTAAACCCTAGATTCTGTCTATTGCACTCTCCATCCCAGTCCCACAGAGATTTCGAAGCCCATCCACTTATACTCTTGCTAAAGTGACAAAATTTTAAGCCAAGTTACTAACCAAACAGGTTCTCTCTTGGGGGGAAAAATCCAACAGACATGAAATCACATAATCCTGTTATTTTCCAGTTGTTACTACATCTACCCCACACATATCCAGACTCCCAATAGTCATAATAGGATGTGGGCATTCTCAGTGGAAGAAAACAGTTTGAAGAAAGTAAGAGAGGCCAAAACCATAGTATGCATATGACCTTTTCTGGGGGGAGGGAGGTTCTATCACCCTAGATGGAAGTGTGGAGTGTATCAAAAGGACTTAAGGCAAAAAAGAGATAGAAAGGAGGGTAAACTCAAATAGTCGATATAAAGAGAAGGATACACAGTTTTATTGGTTGTGGAGACCCACCACAGGAGCGAGATTAAGGAATGACCTACTCTGAAGTATTCTTTAGTTGGCTAATTTTGTAAGATCTTACAGATTGAAAGGAGGTGGCTCAGTGAAAATCAAAGGCAAGGAGAACAATTAGGGGATCGTGCATACCACCCACTCTTCTTAATTCTAGTCACAGGGACCACATACCGTCTTTTCACATTTCCACTCCAGCAACCTTAGAAAAGACTAGATGACCAGACACGAAGCCAGAATTGGTGTTATACTTCTATATAAAAAGTGGCTAATAACACACCCCTCTTCCCCAGAGAGAGTAAGCAACCCATATTCCCAAGAACCAAATGGCTGATGTATCCACTTCCTAAGAACAAAATGGCAGCCACCTTATAGAGGCCTGTCTATATATTTAATAGAACAGACACATACAGTGGACTCAGACACACACTGGACTCTTCATTTAGACATTTAGCTCTTAAAAAGCAGGAATGGAATGTGATCTCACTAGCTCTCTAATTTTCTCAGTATTTGATTGCTTGGCTCAGAGGAATCATTCTCTCTGAACTAAATATCTACAGCCTCTCTCACGCTGCCAGGAATTGTCTTTATACCCAAGGGCAGGAAATTTCATCATATCTCTATGCTTTTACTCAGAAGTGTCCTTCCGTCTGAAATGCTTTACTCTCCGAAGCTTCCCTAATGATCATACTAGAAGACAAGAAGAATACTAGAAGACAGGAGCAGCAGTGGCCATTATAAACATCTGAGTACTTAGAAAAAACAGAGCCCTCTGCTGAGCTCCTAATGTATTACTTCATTTCAGATTCCCAACATTCTGATTTGTGGCATCTCAAAGGTAGAGATGAAAATTCTGGTAGCAGAAAAAAAAAACTAACTTGTCTATGTTCATATAGTCCAAACATTCACAGGTAGGAAACTTAATAATTGCATGACCCTCAACTCAACTTTTTAAAAACATTTCTAAATGATATTCACATTTTTAGAATAGCACTTCTCTACAAATGGGTTACAACCTGGAACCTGGGGGAAAGAGGGACAGGGGGTTATCTGGAGAACCTGAAGTCCTAGGCTTCACCATGTGGTATAGAGTGTTGTCTCAAAAGGTCACCAGATCCAGGGATCCTCCTTCAGAGGAATTGAGAAATGTCCAATGGCAAATTCTGTCAGGAAGCAAATCCAGGAGTACTTCTGGGGTTTTCTGTTTGTTAGTTTAATTTTTTGTTTTTTTTTGGGGGGGGGTTGGAATCTCTGAAAGATGTAATGTTAAAATCAGACAGGCTTTTTTTTTTTTAACCTTCTAAAAGAGGTGCTAAGAGTCTTTTGTTTGTCCTGTGATAGGGTTTCCACAGAGGCCAAGGCCACAAACTACATCCTTAGTAGAAAGGCAGAACTCCTTATTAAGTTTCATAGTCTTCTTGGCTACCAAAGGGCCGATGTCTTTGTTGATTGCTATCAAATATCTGTCATCAATGTCTAAGTTGTCTTATTTGGACAGTTTATACCCTTAATGCTACAGGCCTAAGACTTTAGTAGAATCTGTACTTTTTACTTCTGGTGTGCTCCTTAGTTCCAGGTACTTGACACCATCCTCTGAAAATTCTTTAATGACCTATTTTGCAACCATTAGAATATCCTCAGGGCTAGTAGTAAGCTGATGGATAATTTGAAATATCTGGAAGCATTCTTCAAATGTTCTTTTCTTTCCATTGTCATCGACACTCATTCTGATCATGGATTTTAATTCTTGGCTGTTAATTTCTTCATAGTGTTAGAACCAGTGCGTCCATTCAAGTGGGCATGAAGTTCCACTTTAGGTAATTCTGAGTAAAAGATTGCTTGCCCTGGCTTTTGTTCTTCCTTCATCATGATTTAGTAGAATAAGTTCTCCCAAACCTTTTATTCTTTGCATAAGCAATATGGCATATTTCAGTCAGTAAGTGTTATGGTTTTGAATTTCCTTCAGATTGCTTTACTTCCTAATTTGGATACATTTTAGCTGTATATGTAGCTCTGGGCTCAGCTTCGCCACCATGATGGACCACCGCTCCTGAGTTTCTCCCAGCCTTGTGCCTATAGAGCTGTGAGCACAGTGTAGGGGCAGTATGGAGCACCACAAACAACAGCTTCCTCAGCAAGAGTTTCCCGGCTGCGATGCTAATTCTGGTAGATGAGAGGAGTGGCCCTCCACTCATCTACCAGAGCTGTTACGTCTACTCAAGCGCTGTGTGGCCCTGCCTGCGTGTCCTCCCCAACTTTTCAAAAGTCTTTTGCCCTTAAGTTCCAGTTAATGCTTAAGAATGTACTCTTTCCTTTGAATGCTGCTGTGTATTACCTGGATCCATATAATGGTAATTTCTATTTAAAATTCAGTCATTCCATAAATTGTTATTAAATGATATGCTATATGCCAGGCACTGTGTAGGCCCTGGGAAGATAAACTGCTATCCTGGGGGAACTCAAAGACTAATAAGCAGGTAACATAAATGATCGGGATTTATGATGGGGTAGAACAATTATGAACAGGACTTAGGAAGGTTTCCAACAGGAGCAGAAAGGAGGGAATAGCTAACCCAGTTTTAAGTGATTGGCAAGTCTTTCAGGGGGAAGTGTCAGTGGATCTGGGACCTACCTAGACAGTAAATAGGATTGTGGCAGGTGAAGAATGGAAATACCTCAGACCCAGGTAAGCCGCATTTGCAAACTCTCTAGTGTCAACATGTCTTTCACGCATAGATGTGGGTCTTGAAATAATGGGATGGGTACATTTGGCATGGTTGATTCCAGAGTCAAACAGACTTGACTTCAAATCCTGATTCCACAAGTTCCTGGTTTTGTGATCTTGGGAAAGAAATTAGCATCTCGAACCCTCAGTTTCTCTATCTGGAGATGGACAGTAGTAGTCGTGCCATCACTTAAGGTTGTTGCAAGTATGAAAATGACCTCATGATGAAGGGACATACCATAGCTTCCAGACAAAGCAAATCCCCAGTGATAGTGGTAGTGATGAATGCTGATAGTTGTTAGTGGGTTCACCTACAAACCACTCTCTGTGAATAGGAATCCAACTTACTTTTCTTTGTGTTTCTCATTGTGCCTTGAATTTCACAGATCCTGCTGACAGATTTGTTTGTGTGCATTTTCCATTAAATCATTAAATATTTATTGAACACTTATGTGCCTGGCTCTGTCCATCATACTATGGACACAGGAGTAAACAAAGCACATTCGTAGAAATTTCCTCCTAAAATTCTGATCAGTAGTTTCATAACATTGATGGTTACTTAAAGTTTGAAATCAGGTTTGGAAAACAGCATCCAAAGCATTAGAATCACCTGACTTGTTAGTGATAATAACCGTAATTCCACTTGATGTTTCTGGAGAACCTGATTCCTTATCTTAAGAACTCTTCAACCAATTTAGTGTTTTTCCACCTGCTACGGGGTCCTGCCTGAATCTAAAATGATGATTTCCACTTCACTCCACAATCCACATCATAAAGTCTCCCTCCCATCGCAAGTCCTTATCAGCAACAGACTAATTTGTTAATTTGCTTGTCTTTCTCTTTCTTTTACTGCATTTTGCTGGTATCTGAGAGGCTGTCACCCTGCATAGAGAGAGGAGTGGATTATCAATCAAACAGCTTAAGTTTTAACCTCAGTTTTGCAACTAAGCAATTTTGGTATATTTTTCATTTTTTCTTTCAGTGAATATTAATGGAGTGCCTGATAAAGGCACAGCATATCCTTGTTGAGGTTTCAGGTGTTGGAATCAGAATGCCTGAGGTAGGAACTAGCTCTGCTACTTTTCAGCCGTATAATCATGACTGAGTGACTTGACCATTCAGTTTTCTCATCTGCAAAATGGGGATAATAATCATATCTACCTCATAGATAGTTGTAAGTATCAAATACACAAAGAATACCTATAAAAATCTTAGAACAGTATGCCTGAAACTAGTAAGTTTTCAATGTTAGATGCTATTACTTTATTGTAGATGTTTGTTGTTACTCTCAAATGCCAGGCACTGTGTATGGTACTGAGGAAGTAATGTGGGGGAAGAAGGACATGGTGTTTGTCCTTAGAGATCTTGCTTCTATTAAGTGAAGCAAAAAACTAAACAACTAAAAAACGAAACACTCACATAAATACATAGTTACAAATTATGACAAACACCATGAAGGAAATGAACAGGGTATATGTGTGGTCTAAGGAGTACTATTTATTTACTTATTTTAAAAGATTTATTTATTTATTTGAGAAAGCACGAGAGAGAGAGAGAGAGCGCATGAGGCAGCGGGGACAGCAGAGGGGTAGAGGGAGAGGGAGATGCAGGCTCCCCTCTGAGCAGGGAGCCTGATGCGGGGCTCGATCCCAGGACTCCAGGATCATGACCTGAGCCAAAGGCAGACGCTTAACTGACTGAGCCACCCGGGCACCCCTAAGGAGTACCATTTAATATGAGACTTAAAGAACAAATAGGAGGTCAAGTAGTGAAGAAGGGCTATATGCTATGTGTGAAGGACTGTCCAGAAAGAGAGAAAAGCATGTGTAAAGGACCAAGGACAGGGACTGAAGGGCTTTTGCGGTTCCCTGTGAACAGTGAAGACAAGAGGAAGCTGAGGCAGTGGGCAGGGTCTAAGCCATGCAGCAGAGTTGAAAAGTTTTCCTAAGGGCAAAGGAAGGCTACTGATGGCATGTGGTTTCCTTTCTGGCACACAGACTTCCCACAACTAAAGTGAGAGGATTATATAAAAAATGCTCTAGAGCCCCTTTAACACCGAAGAATATAAGATTCTGTGATGACTAACAACAACCAAAAGGTGATTTCTGGGAAAAAGTAGAGAAAAATCAAAGAAGTGGAGGTAGGAAAGGGAAGAAAGAGGGAGATAAGGAGGTAAGAAATAAAAGAAGCAGCTGACTAAAACTTCAGTGGAGACATCAAGTCTAGAAATGAAATGTTAAATGCTCAGCGCAGCGTTAAAGACTCGGTGCCTATGGCATCCGTGTGTGTAGGTGTGTCTGACTTATGCACGTGTTTGTACGTTCACTGACTTGGCAGGAACCCAAACTGGGGGAGCCTTTCCATGGAAGACAAATAAGTCTAGTAGGCTGGAAGTGGGGGGGGCGGGGGGGAATGCCATGTCAGTCATCTTGGTTAAATGCATGATTACTGGATATAAAGATGCATCTGGAGCAGCTCCTGCTGGAAAGCTGGTGCTCAGGAATTGAAATGCTTCGCTGAGGCATGGTTCAGCGGCTCCTTTCAGGACCTGCTCTGTGGAGATCAAACAGAATTACATTAGGAAAGGAGTGGCTGAGAAAGTACTCTCTGGAACAGAAAATTTTGGGGGGAGAGGAAAGAAAAAGGAGTTTAGTCCAAAAAGAAGGACTGACTCCAAGAATGCTAATTTGTACAAGCCTTCCAGAGCCCAGAGGGACTTGGGCACTTCTTGCCTTAATATTCAGATGTGGTGGTAAGAAGAAGTATGCTAGGTAGTGAAAAGCAAAAAGAAATGTGTTCTTTGGGCCCCGATGTCAACTTTCCAGCTGAGTAAGGGTATCATTTAAGGATTTATGAAGGGGAAGGACACGGGTCTAATTCTGCAAACACTTTGTAATGGTAATACTGCCTCCATGCTCAGAACTTGCTACTGATATGGGTACGTATGGTTGCGTATCATATAAACCTAGCAGCGGATGCTCGGAAGAATACTGGTTGAGTTACCTCAGTGCAATGAGAAGTAAGAGAAGCCCCTTAAGGTTTATGAAATTCTTTTCTGGTAAGGAAATAGCCACTAGCAATATGTCTTATTCCCTTAACTACTGCCTGATTCGCCAGTGGTTCAGTTAGCATATGCCTGATTTGAGTTAATAACAGCCGTTTAATAGACATTTACAATGTTTTAGGTACTTATAGCACATGATTGCACTGAATCTTCACAGTGCATTACAGGCTAGAGTCTAACATTCCCATTTTATACGCAAGGAAAGAGAGTCTCAGAGAGGCTAAGGAACATGTACGAGGACACAAGTTGCTGGAACTGATAAGCAGGGCCATGTTCCATTTGGGCCCCAATTTTCTTATCCATAAAATGGAGCTGGTTCATACGCCTTCAGATTCTCATGTTCCCAAGATTCCCCCATGAAGACTGCAGACTCAGCAAAGTCACTGGTGTTTCTATTTTGTGTGCTTTCATAGCATGGGGGCACACTCTCTGCATTCATTCTCAGCACTCCAGTGCACTCCAGGATTTTTGGCTACGGGAATTTGTAGGAATCATTCATCCCTAACCCAGGTGCAAGTGGCAAGTGATGGCAATAATTCCTTACTTTCCTGCATCAGGTAGTCAAGGACGACCGCAGGCTCCCATTTCAGCTTATCCCAACATCATTGGCAGGCCGACCAGGAGAGCGTTCTCCCCAGTTTGCAGATGAGGAACTAAGTCTCAGACAGGGTGAGTGACTCCACCAAGGTCCAACAATGAGTTAAAAGCAGAGTCATGACTGCATGCTCGCCTCTCTTAAGATCCGGTCTGGCATCTTTTCTGGAAAAGCACACTACTTCCCGCAGTTGCAGGCTCTGGGGCCCAGCAGGAAGCAAAAATGAACAAATAGGCAGATGAGAAAACACTCTTCCCCCTGCCAATGCTCACTCAGCTTCAGCCAAACTTTGTCAAGTGAAAAGCAGGTCCAGATCTTTCCATTTTTCTTTTTTAAAGAAGCTAAGGATCTGCATTTTTTATGGGCAAGCCCATGATTTTCTTAAAAGCTACATACAAATTTTATTTTAAATCTCTGTGAGAACCATCAACATCTGTAAGTTGGATTCACCACTGGGTAATCAGTTTTCCACCTCTGTCTTAGACTGAAGAAACAACAGAGAACTTGATCATGGTTACAGAGATGTCTAGCTGAAAGCCCTTTTAGCCACAGGAATGCCCACTGCTTGGGAGATCCAAACCTCAATCAATCAAATCCCACAGAACAGTGGAGATTTTGAGTATCAAACAAAGGAGGGTCAACAGAGATACTTCAAATCCTCAATATAACCCCCTCATCTAACCAGGAAAGAAAGTGTCTCATGAAGACAGCTTGTTTAGAACTTTAAATGAAAGAGTATAGAACAGAGATAAAAAACCAGGGCTCTGAGGACGTAAGATAAACATGTTAAATATTATATATAATTACACTAAAAAAACAAATTTAGTTATAGACAGCAGCTTTTATTTTAGTTTTTCCATGTGGCAGTCACTATTCTATGGACTTTTTATGCAGTACTTTTAAAAATCCTTACAACAACACTTTGAGGTAAATACCACTGTTATTTCCATGGGTTTCCTGATCACTGACAGGGAGAGCTGAATCTTCTGCCTCATCTTTTGTCGTTTTGTTTTCCCCTACTTGGCTCCCTAGAGGGCATTAACACTCCTGATACTGCCAGCTGCTCTGGAAGTGGACACCACACCCAAGGGAGATATACACCATCTGTTTCTAATTCATCCTGTCTTCAGTCTTCCATTCAATACTCCCCTGGTATCACATCATGACTGAGGCTAGACATCAGCTCTCAGTGCAATCGGGCATCTGTCCTCTCAGGGCAACCCTGGGCCCCTTAGGCAACCCAGATCTTTCAGGTACATGGAGAATAGAATGATCACCCTATAAAACCTTGAGGAGCTCCCTCCACAAAAAAATTTTTTTTAAATTCTAGCTTAATTTACCAGTTATATAATGTCATGCATAGAAGAAATAAACCCAGGAAAGTCAAGTAGTACCTTATTGGAATGTTATCTTCTACTTTGCTTTGGAAAGGATTTAAGGAAAAAGTCTCAATCCCAAATGCCAACAGAGACTAAATTAATGTAAATGAAAAGTAACCCAGCCAGACACTATGACGAGTGGGAGAATACACACCTCATCTAAAGGGGGGGAAACTATGGCTCAACTCCAGCCTATTGTAGATATACCTGTTAATTTTTCAGGAAAGAGTACAGGACTTCCATTAGTGTTAATCGAGAGACTATAAAATTTGGACAAATGATTACAATGAGGACAACTAGAAAAGCTGGACAAAATCTTCTTGAAGATGTCGATGAGCTGATAAGAAAGTGAAGAACTGCAGAGCTGGGATGTAGGACTGGAGGAAAGTCAGGCAGGTAAGCCTTACGTACGGAACTACTTTTTCCCTGGGGACATTTACCAGTTCTAGAGGAAGCAGCTAAACTAAGAGGAGGAAGAAATAAGAAGCTGGAGTTTAGAGTTCCGACCAAAAAGTGGTAGAAGTGTAAAGAGGCTGTGAAACAATCACTTTGGGCTGGGACCCAGAAGAGCTGCTCAACAAAAGTAAAAATGAACTGAAATGAACTGGAAACAGACATTTGCTTGTAGGGACTGCAGGGTAGCTTCCAATCGTCTCAATCTCTGAAGCTGGATTAAAATGATAATGGATTGCTGGTACAAGAAGGCAAATAAATATCCATTAGGTAAAAAGATAACATTACAGCAGTCCTCATGTTATTTCTACAGAAAATTCTGCAAATACAGTGTCTGGCACACAATAAAAAGTAGTCAGTTATACCAGAAGATAAAACAACATAAATAAGAATGAACAGAAAAGAGAAAATAAGGACAGATTCATAGGGATTCAGGATATTAGAGTAATCAGACATATTTTAAGTCAACCATGCTTACTGTCTTCTTTAAGATAAAACACAAGATTGGTAATTTCAGCAGACTACTGGAAAACACGTAAAATAATCAAGAGGAAATTCCATATTTGAAAAGGACAGAGACTGACATCAAGAATTTAATACACATAATGACAGATTGGATGCAGCTTAAAAGAAAATTTGTAAACTTCAAAATATATCAAAAGAAAAGGAGTAATGCACAGAAAGAGAAAATGATGAAAGATACATTGAATAGAGTGACAAACCCTAACATACATGTAAATAACATACATATAAAAAAACTACATGGAAGACATAGAAATAATGTTTGAAGGGCCATGGAAAGACCTTTCCAAACTTGATAAAAGACATCAAGACATTAAATCAAAGGACCCAATGTACCCAAAGCAAGTTAATTAAAAGAAACCACACTTAGGTATGATACCGTAAAAATTTTGAAAATCAAAGACAGAAACTCTTAAAAGCAGCCATAGTGAAGGAGGGGTGGGAGACAGATTACTGTGAAATAATTAGCAATCTGACTCTCCCAAGAAATACCTGAATTATATCTTAAAATGCCAAAAGAAAATAACTACAAATATAGACTATATCCAACATAAACTTTTTTCAAGAGAGAATGTGAAAAAAGACATTTTCATACAAATAAAGGAAAAATATTTCTCAAAAACAGACCCACACTAGTGGAAATACTAAAAGACATTATTCATGGAGAAGGAAATTGTTATAGATAAAAAAAAAAAAACCTTAAGAGATACAGAACAGAATAAAAAGTAAAAATTATAAATATATAGGTAAGTTTAAGTAAGTACAGACTGAATAGAATGGCAATAATAATACAGTATTGAATTTAAAAGTATAAAAATATTCAGCAATAATGGCATGCACATTGGCAGGAAAATAATTAAAGCTAAAATGTTCTAAGGTCTTTGCAGGCTCTGGGAAGTGTGTAAGTCCAATACACAATATCATTTGATAAGTAAAGAATGAATGTTGCAAGTTCCAGTGTAACCACAAGAATATTTAAAGGGTATCTAATACCCAAGTTAACAGAGGAGTAAAAAGTGAAAAAATTTTAAAAATTAGTAAATCTGAAAGAAGGCAAGAAATAATGGTACAGTTAAACCTATCTTTAGAGGGGAGTCTATGGTTCCAAAAATGCATGCATTAAAAAGTAAGAAAAGCTGTAAAAAATAATCAGTAGCTAAGTATCCATTTCAAGAAGTCAGAAAAAACCCTGTGAACTAAACATGAGAGAGGGGCACCTGGGTGGCTCAGTGGGTTAAAGCCTCTGCCTTTGGCTTAGGTCATGATCTCAGGGTCCTGGGATTGAGCCCCACGTTGGGCTCTTTGCTCCACGGGGAGCCTGCTTCCTCCTCTCTCTCTCTCTCTCTCTGCTTTCTTCTCTGCCTACTTGTGATCTCTGTCAAATAAATAAATAAAATCTTTTTTAAAAAATAAACCCAAGAGAGAAGGAAGCAAAGTAGAACAAAGTCAAAACCAACCCCAAAAGAATCTTAGAGAAAGTATGAGAGTGAGCAAATTAGATAATATAAAAGGTAACATCACTACAGATCCTACAGACATGAAAGAGAGGATATTATCAGCAAACTTGTGACAAGGTATTTGAAAATATAGATGAAATGGACAAATTCCTAACGTAAATTACCAAAACTGCCACAAGAAGAATAACGTAATTGACTAGGATTGTAACTATTAAAGACATTTAAATCTTTACACAAGATGACTCTGGGCCCAGGTTACCTCTTCTGAGGTCTCTAAAACACTTAAAGAATAAATAACACCTACTTTACACAAATGCTTCAAGAAACTAGGAAAAGGGAGCACTTCTTTACTTTTTTGAGGTCAGTATAACCTTGATACCAGATCAAACAAGGACATTGTAAGAAAAGAAAATTATAGGTCCTTCATTTGATAATCAATATCTTTTTTTTTCTCAAGTTTTATTTAAATTCCAGTTAGTTAACATACAGTGTGATATTAGTTTCAGGTGTACAAGATAGTCATTCAACACTTCCATACAACACCCAGTGCTTATCATAAGTGCACTCCTTAATCCCTATCACCTATTTCACCCATCTCCCCACTTACCTCCCCTCTTGCTCTATTTTTTAGATCTCCTTATATTTATTCCCATAATGTTTGTCATTTTCAGCATAGGGATCTTGTGCATCTTTTGTTAGATTTATTTTCTAGGTATTTATTGTATACAGAACCATCAGTTTGTTCTCTATAGTTAAGAGTCTAATTCTTGGTTTGTCTCTCTTTTCTTTTTCCTCATTTGTTTTGTTTCTTAAATTTCACATATGAGAGAAATCATATGGTATTTATTTTACTCTACTTAGCATAATACTCTCTAGCTCCATCCACATTGTTGCAAAATATTAGTAAACATACTATAAGAGATAATATCATGACCAGTTTGCCAAGGAAGAAATGATGCTGTCATTATTCACAGCTGACAAGACTGTATTCATAGAAAACCCCAGACACTATAGGAAAACCCTAGAATGACTCAATGAACATAGCAAGGTCACTGGACATGAAATCAGCATAAAAGAAATCATTCTAATTCAATATGCCAGCAACAAACATTTATAATATTTTTAAAGATACTTTTTATAACATCAAAAAAAGAATAAATACCTAGAAAATAAATCTAACAAAAGATGCACAAATCCCTATGCTGAAAATGACAAACATTATGGAAAGAAATACAAGAAGATCGAAATAAATAGAGCAGTATACTCTGTTCCTGGATTGAGGGACTTGATATTCAAATACACCAGTTCAGGGGGCCTGGGTGGCTCAGTGGGTTAAAGCCTCTGCCTTCGGCTCAGGTCATGATCTCAGGGTCCCAGGATCAAGACCCACATCAGGCTCTCTGCTCAGCAGGGAGCCTGCTTCCTCCTCTCCCTCTGTCTACTTGTGATCTCTGTCTGTCAAATAAATAAAATCTTAAAAACAAAAAACAAATACACCAGTTCTCCCAAACTGATATGTAAGTTAAATCCCAACCCAATTAAATGTCATCCCTGTAGATTTTTTTCATAATTCAACATGTTCATTCTAAAATTTATATAAAAATGTAAAGGCCTAATAACAGGTCCAAAACAATTTTGAAGAAGAAAAGGTACAAAGACTTGTCCCTGGTATCAAGATAGGTTAAATCTAATATCTAAGATATAAAGGAATACAAAAGAAAGACCAGAAACAGAACCACATATACTTGGTCACTTGATTTATGACAAACAAGTGACTTAAGTTCAGTGGAGAAAGAATGATCTTTTTAATAAGTGAAACTGCCAGTTGGATATCTATATGGAGAAATTGATCCTAGATCCTTATATCATACTATGTACAAAAATCAATTCTAGGAGGATTGTTAATGTAAAAGGGAAAACATAAAGCCACCAGAACATAATAAAGGAGAGTATCTCCACGACCTCAATGTAAGAAAAGTCTTCTTATATAGGATATAAAACTATCCATAGTGGCACCTAGGTGGCTCAGTCCTTAAACGTCTGCCTTCAGCTCAGGTCATAATCCCAGGGTCCTGGGATCAAGCCCCACATTGGTCTCCTTGCTTGGCTGGAAGCCTGCTCCTCCCTCTCCCACTCCTCCTGCTTGTGTTTCCTTTCTCACTGTGTCTCTGTCAAATAAATAAATAAAATCTTAAAAAAAAATCCACAAAGGGGGAAAAAAAAACCTGATGAATTGGTCTGCATTAAAATGAACAATTTTTGGTCTATACATCAGGAAATACTGTCAAGATAATGAAAATACAAACTAAAGAAAGGATGATATTTGTGACATACACACTTGACCAAGGGCTCATGTATAGAACACTGAAAAATCCATAAAAAAACAAAAACAAAAACACAGATAACCTAGGAGGAAAATGGACAAAAGGCATGAACTGTTTTGCTTTCAAAAGCATATCAACATTTCAATAAGCATATGAAATGAAGCTAAACCTCACAAATAATCTTGAGAAAAACAAATTAAAATCACAATGAGTTATCACTACACCCCCACCACCAGGGCTAAAATTAAAATAATTGACAATCCCAAGCATTTGAGAGAATTTGGAGCAAAGAGAACCGTCACATATTGATGGTGGGAGTGTAAATTGGTACAGCCACTTTGGAAACTATTTGGCAGTATCTATTAAAACTGAACATTCTCATACCCTTCCTAGGTTTACATCCAACAGAAATATGTGCACATGTGCACCGAAAGACATATATAAGAATATTTATAGACTCATTATTCAAAAGTGTAAAGGGCCCAAGTGTCCATCAACAGTAGAATCATGGAAGCACTGTGACACATTCAAACAATAGAATCCTATATAGAAATGAAAATGAGGAAAATATACCCATATGCAGTACCATGGATGGAACCCGTAAGTGTAATACTGAGCAAAGGAAAACAAATACACACAAAATCATACTTGATGATTCCCTTTATATAAATTTTGAAAAGTAGGCAAAATTAAGCTCTGACATTTAGGAATGCTTATTTAGGTGGTAAGTCTATAAAGAAAAACAAAGATGTTAAATAGAGAGTCTCTTTGGCGGGAGAGTATATAGTGTATGAAAAGGGTAAGAGGAAGCTCCTGGAGGGCTGGCCACATTACATATTTCTTGACCTGGATGGTGGTTACTTGGGTGTTAAATTCTTTAAAAATCATTGAGCCTTGAGTTTTGCTTTGAATATACATGTTAGACTTCATAATTTAAGAAAGTTAAAAATGGGAGAGAAGCCAGAAACCCAGATTTTCAAATGAAATACCTGGATTTTCAGGTATTCAGTTAACAGCTAATATATTTTTTAAATTTTTATTTATTTATTTGTCAGAGAGAGTGAGCACAGGCAGAGGGAGAGGGAGAAGCAGGCTCCCTGCTGAGCAAGGAGCCCGATGTGGGACTCGATCCCAGGATGCTGGGATCACAACCTGAGCTGAAGGCAGCCGTTTAACCAACTGAGCCACCCAGGCGTCCCTAACAGCTAATTTTTAAAAATTTAGAAATCTTTGTGGGCCACACACATTTCATCTGTGGGCTGCCATTTTGTAACTTCTGAAGGCAACTCCTCTGCTTGATTAGGAAGTCATGGGCACTGAACTTGGTTCTGTTCTGGTGTAACAGCTTGAGAAAGTTAGAGGCCACCAACTTAATTTGCATGCAGAGGACTAAAACTGTGGTCGAAGTAACACATCCAATTCTATTTCTCACACCCCTTTCTTTTGTTCTCTCTCTCATTCTCACTCTTTCTCTCCTTCCCCCCTGCCTTCTTATTATTAGTAGCTCCCTGAAAAGGGACTCATTCTGAGGCTTCCTGGAAATTATAAACCAGGTGATAAAAAAAAAGAGAGTAATAGCATTACTAGTCATGGAGAGCTTACTGTGTATCTAACCCTGTACTAAATTCTCTGCATACCATTTAGTCATCATACCATTTAAACCTCCCTGTGACTGGAGAATTACTGGACTTCTCCTACAGGGGAGAAAGTTGAAGTTCAAGAACACAGCTAGCCAGTGGCAAATGGCATGGACTGGACTCTAGGTCTATCTGCCCATTGCTAACCATTAGACACCATACTTTCAAGGCCAATGGTCCTGATGTGAGATATATCGACATCCTTCCAAGATGTCCTAGAGTTTGTAAAGCAGAGACATAGGTATTTGCATATCCAAATGAAAATGGGCTCCAGCTGCTTAAGCCCTCATTCCGTTGAGCACTCCATAAAGATAGGTGATTTTGACTGTCTATTGATCTTCCTAGTTTCCTGAGACCCTTGGCACAAGCTCAGTATAATTAAAGCCCAGACAGTTATTCAGGATAGTTCCCCAGCCTGCACACAAGGACACAGAGAGACAGAGGGAAAGGGAATTGTAGCCCGTTAAGGACTGAAGAGCCACAACTGCTACATGACCAAGGACAATAGTTGCAAAATAGTGAATGTTCAAGAAATTCAGAAAATGAAAACACTTTAGCCTTGGAAAATAGCGCTAGAGAGGATCTGGTCCCACTTCTCCATCATCCACTATGGGAATGGAAGTCCAGGGCTGTATGAAATGTGGTGAAAGTGGGAAGGGTCTCACTCTGCACCTGGACACTTGCTAGTGATGATGGCTTTGCTGTCTGTCAAATGGAAGTGTTAGAATAGACACGGTTGTCTAAAAGGAATTTAAGCTTCGTAGTCTTTTCTTTAAAATAAGTCTTAATTGTAGTCCCACTACAGAGAAGATGGTAATGGAGCATATGGATGGTCCTGTAGTGAGAAGAGGGCAAATTTGTCTGTGTTCCCCCTTCCCCTTTGCAGTCCTAGAAGCAGCTCCTGGACCAAGACCTGGCACATGATAGGTTCATGATGAATATTTAAAGAATAAACTGTGAGTTCTTTGTTCCTGTAGAGCATAATTTAAGAAAACCTGGAGGCCCCTTCCAATCCAAAGAACTCCAGTCGTCATGCCCATGATCATCCTGTGAACAAGGTAGGGGCTGAGCTGAGTGGCCAACTGGCTCTCCCATCTGGCATTGCAGGGTTGTAGGATTTGGTCCTGGGTCCCTTGGCCATGTGCTGTCTTACTTAGGAGTTCTTTATTTGAAGCCCCAGCTCTCTGGTGCTCCAGAGAGGCACTTTCTGCTATCCTCCATTTTTTTTTTTTTTAAACTGATTTGATTTTCACCTTTGCTTTAGACATGTATCCTGGTAACAGGAAACACACATGAGGCTAAATGAAAGTTAATCCCAAGCCTTTCATGTCCCAGTGAAAGGTCAGGAACCAAAGATGCCTTGATCTTTAGCAGTGGAATTACGAAATAACAGGCCTGGGGAATATATAAAAGTCATTCTAGTATGGTATCAGCTGTGAGGAGTGTGGGCTCCAGCCCACTTTTCTGCAAATAAAAGTTAAAAAAAATAAAAGGGCAGACAGGGTTGGTTCAAATCTTGACTCTATCACTTATCACTTATCACTTATCACTAATCTTTGGCACAACTCCAAACTCTTTGAGCTTCAGGTTTCTTGTTTGTAAAATATAGATAACAGCGAGCCTTACCTCATGGAAACATAGCAGGGAAAGGCATGTAAGGTATTAAATATGGAGCATGACACCCAACTTGTGCTCCATGTTAGGTGTTACCATCTTTCTGACCAATTCTCTTGTGACAATATCCTTGCCAAATGGTCCTCTGCTTGAACAATTCCAGTAATGGAGAACTCACTACCTCCAGGGAATCAGCTTTATTCCCAAGTATCTGATCAGTTTAGACTTGCACTTTCCTCCTGAGACAAGGAAGTCCCTGAAGGCCAAGATGAGGATGTTGCAGGAGGGACTCTAGGGGGCAATGCCATGCTGACAGTCAAGGCCATAGTTAAGCTCGAAGTAAATGGAAGTCTTCACCTTTAGGTCTGTCAGGTTGGCAGGCTCTGTGCAAAGTTCACCTTAACCCAAGTTCTTGGGCTGATAGACATAGGGAAACTCTGAAATAAATTTTTAGCAAGGTTGCAAGGTGAGAGACGTCTATCTGCTTCCTTTCCTGGTTTCCTTTCAGCCCCTAACCTGGCAAGGAACAGACAAGTACTTCTCATCTGGGTGCTCATTTTTCAGTCCAAGATGTGAGATTATCACTCTCTGTGAATGCATGCCCCTTGGGGAAATGGTCTAAAATTCCCTATGCCTCCTTTGAAATCCCAAGGTGAAAAACTGGGTAGACACAAGGCATTCTTTCCTAAAGAAATTCTGGATTAGAGAGCGTCTCTGTTTTCCTCCTGTTTAAAAACCTATGCCTATAATCTCCATATTTCCATTACCAAGAGGGAAGAGATGGCTCACACCATAGACTACCTGTGACCAGCCCTATTCAGCATCCAAGGCACTCAGCACCTCCGCCCATCACCTTATCTAGCCAATTTCATCTCCCTGCATAGATTCTTGGGTCAAGTTAGTAGTCTAACATTTTCCCCTGGGACTCCACATGCCTCAGGACTCTGACGCGTGCTGTTTCTCAGGCATAGGGTCTCCTTTTTCTCTCCTTTCACTTACGTCAAAGCCTCACTTTCTCTGGACCTTTACCAATGATCTTGACCCTTCCTGACCACCTAGAATCCATCTCTATATTATAGAACCAGTCACTTTAGGTTTCTGAATTGGAGGCAAACTCACTAGCAGGCTTGCACCATTCTGCAGCAACTTCATGAGTACCGACCACCTGCAAGACTATACTATTTTAGGATAAGTGTTGTGACTTCCACTTCTTTCATATTTTCGAGAGTACCTAGCCTGGTAGAGGCTCAATACATTATTCTGGACAGAATAATCTAGTTGAGGTGATAAAACGTATTAAACTAGAATTAGCAATGGACTTCATTAGCTTTTGGCTGAAGGAAGGGAATTATATAAAATCGATAGCCCCACTCTGGTGAACCTTGATTAAACCTACACTATGTAATGCCAGTCTCCATGGTTTGACCTTCACTTAATTTTGTTAAAGTACTGTAGGACAGATAGGCATCTCTGTGTGATCTTCAGCAGACCCCATCATACACTGAGAAGTACGATAAATATTTACTGAAGGAAGGGAAGGAGGGAGGAATTCCTGAGAAGGAAATGTAAATCCAAATGCACTTAGAGGAGGCTGACAAATACAGTAAAAATCTATTCTCCTTGAGCCTGCACCAGGATCTCAGCAATTCCCTCAGCTCTGTGCTTGGCATTCAAGGCTCTCCCTATTCTAAGCATGAACTGTTTTCTAGTCTTATCTTTTCTATTTCTGCCCCCTGGATTCCTGCAAATGGACTGTTTGGTATTCTCTCTTTAGATCCCTGCTGTTTTCTTGCTTATATATTTTTCTTTCCTCTAAGACATACTAAACTTGACCTATAATTGAAGCCCCAGTTACCTCCTTCTTTTCTGACACCATCTAAATTCAATAGAAGGTATCCGCCCCAGCAGCCTGTGATCTTTTTATCCCTGGATTCTCTCCCACATAGTCTGACTACACCTCTTAAACAAGCCTTAGCATATGTATTATTTGTGGTTAGTTGTTTAAATGCCAACCTCAAGAACTTCTTCTTGATTGTGACCTGAAGGCAAAAGTGGTCTTTTATCCATTTTGATATTTCCTCTGGCACTTAGAAATAGGGAAATTTGCTCAAGAATAGCTAATACTAGTGTTAACATTTTAAGAACACTTCTATGTGCAAGGCACCATGTATTAGCTCCCTGAACACTCCCAGTGATCCTCTGTAGCAAGAACTCCTATTACTGCTTTTTTTCAGAGACTTTAAGTGACTTTTCTGAAGCCACATGCCTGTGAAATGGAGGGACCAGCATATGCACCCTGGCACTGTGACTACAGTCTGAGTTCTTGAAAAAGATTTGGTGGCCCCCCCATGGGCAACGATCCTGGAGAGAACAGACTCTCAAAAACAGCAAAAGGGGGTGCAGGATTCATGACACAGACCTCCAGAGATCCTGATTCTTGAAAGTCTCAATAACGAATTCATATTCAGTTAGTCCCCGAACGTACCAAGTGTTAAAACACACAAAAGAAAAGAGGGAAAGTGAGTTCTAAGGACCAAATTTCTATTGACCAAAGCTTCCCTTTAAAACAGGGCTTAAGGCTCTGCTGAGCTGAAATTTTCAAAACCATCACTCTCCCTCAGCGTGAACCATTCAAAGGACCTTAAAGAAGCGTTCCTGCTGGTGTTTGCTTGCCCCCTCTGCTCCCTTCCTAGTAGAGAGCCAAGTGTGAAGAATGCCTGGGGAGGCCATGGGGCCAGGCAGGCTTAGAATGTTTGCTGTGTCAGGTAAGGAGAGACCTGTCTCCACCTTTGGCCTCTTCCACCAGCCTAAGTGACAGTCAAGTAGCACCAGTGCTGGCTTCCCTGAATAGGACCAGGTTTGGAAGTTGTGTAGTTTTTCATTAAACACCTTATTAAACTGGCAAAGAGCAGTGATGCAGAATGCTCTTTTCTTGGGAAGAAAGGAGGATAAGGCCCTGGTCACCTGTTCTGGTCTCTGAGGCTGTCATATCAAATTTCACTTGAGAAGAGAAAGCAAGGACACAAAAGACTTAAAAAGCCACAAGCTGTGTTTTGAGGGTCTCCATCTCTCCTGTCCACCCCTCCTTCCCCCCCGCGCCAGGTTTCCTATTGTCAAAACAGAAGCATCCAGAGTAATGAACAGAAAGCCCTAGATTTGGAGTGAGGAATCCTGGGTTCTAGACCCACCTCTCCCATTTGCAACCTGCATAACCTACTGCAAATCAGAGGTACAAAATAGAGCTATAGGTAATAACTTTCGTTATTGCCACTCTCACAGTGGCAACTGTGGAGACCCATGAGCCAATGTGTGGAGTGGTTTTGGCAGCTCAAAACCACAATGGAAAAATAGAGGATTATTGTATTATTGTTTGTTGGATTCTGTCATGCATATTTTGGGCAGAAAGAGAAAAACAAAAATAAAAGGAATGTTAGATATTCTTCTAAAAGGAAAGAGAGTTTTAAAATGCTTTCACTTGACAATTTGTGGACATGTTCAAATAGAATAAATGCAGACTTGTTATACTCTGTGTGCTTAAAAGACTTCCCCATCTCCCCTTGCCTAAATCATTCTCAACCTCTTCTGGGATACCATGATGGATACAACCAAAATGAGGCACTGAGAGCTGTCATTCTCAAACTGCGAAAATGATACAACTTTGTAAAGTGCTGACCTGTTTTCTCATTGTTTTGTATATGTGTTTTTCCTAATAAGATTATAGGTCCTTGAAGGAGTCTTATGCATCTGTGGCCTCTCATGGAACATGACACTGGACATTTAGACATTATTTAGTATACATTTAAAATTAATCGATAAGTCAGCCAAACAAGTATTTAGTGTTTAAATCATATGTGCTTTGCATTTTTCTAGATGGTAAGGAGTTCAAGAAGTTTAAGACACAGCACCCAGGCTACCAGTGGGTTAACCAGTGGGTTAAGCCTTTGCCTTCAGTTCAGGTCATGATCTCAGGGTCCTGGGATTGAGCCCCACATCGGGCTCTCTGCTCAGCAGGGAGCCTGCTTCCCCCTCTCTCTCGGCCTGCCTCTCTGCCTACTTGTGATCTCTCTCTCTGTCAAATAAATAAATAAAACCTAAAAGAAAAAAAAGGACACAGAATATAATTATATTCTCTAAAACATTTCTTACTTTCAAATAAAGGTTTGCAATTACAAAGCATTTCTCAATTTGAGCAACGGAATCAACGAAGTAGTACTGGATTTTAACCCAAAGTATAAAATAAGTATTCATGAAACCATATTGATATAAATGAGTGATTAAAAAAGATAAATTAGTGGGGAAGAATAGATAAATCTCCCAGGCAAAATTCCAAATAGTTTATGTAGCTATTCTTCCTTTAAAGAAATGGAACATAATTCTCCTCTTCTTAAATTTAGGCTAGTATAGTGACTTCTTTCCAAAGGGTTACCCAAACAAATATTTAGTGTTCATTAATATATCATCATTGGTTGATTAATTTTGTTAAATTGCCATATTACTGTAAGATTTTAATTATAGAGGGGGAAAAAAAACTAGATGTGGGATATATGAGAGCTCTCTGAATTACCTTCAAGAGCTTTCTGTAAATCTAAAATTACAGTAAAATGTTACTTAACATATGCTGTGTGGTGCTTATCTAATCCACATCACATTGAAAATACATACTTGTCTTTGCTATCTACGCCCAACATCACAAAAATCCCAGCAAAGGTACGAACCTACAGAACAAAGAGAAACTGAGAAAGGGCAAAAGCAGACAAAGGAAGCAAGACATTAGAAGATGGGAAATTGGAAGGGGAGGTGAACCATGAGAGACTATGGACTCTGAAAAACAATCTGAGGGTTTTGAAGGGGCGGGGGGTGGGAGGTTGGGGGAACCAGGTGGTGGGTATTAGAGAGGGCACGGATTGCATGGAGCACTGGGTGTGGTGCAAAAACAATGAATACTGTTATGCTGAAAAAAATAAATAAATTTTTTAAAAAAAAGCTAAATTCAAAAAAAAAGAAGAAGAAGAAGAAGAAGAAGAAGATGGATACCGGTTGAGGGAAGGGTAACTGACTTAGCAACGTGAAGAAAGCAGAAGCTTAGGTATCTGCAGAGGAAGTGGGTGGAGTCAAGAAGAAGAAAGGCAGTCATACCTCAGACAACCAGAAAGGTGTACATATTTGAAGTAACTGCATACTGCATGGTATAGGAAACCCCAGACAGAAAGCCCCAGAACCCCTCTCCTGGCCTACACAGCCAGGTGATGCCCTCCTTTTCCACCAAGCAGAGGCCAGGAGGCTGACACTGAAGATGATGAAGTGGAGAGACTCTAGGTTGGGGTCACCAAGCAGAGCAGAGGGTGAGACTCACCAGCTGTCCATCTTCTTCCTTGCATATAGATCGTCCTACTAACTTTCTGGTATCACACAGTCAAGGGCTTCAAAATATGGGGCAGGGGTAGAAACTAAAATTAGCAGACAGAACCAAATAAATCACAGGAAAGAGGTATAAATTCAGGGACCAAAATAACCACTTTAAAACTATGCTCTTACTTAAAAGATAAGGAACGTGAGTACAATGCCATAATAATGGAATAATAAATTAAAAATATAGGAAAGAGCTCTTGGAAGTTAATACAATAGATTAGTTAATAAAAACGCTAAAATATAAAGTGGAAGATATCATCCAGAAAATAGCTTCAAGTCAAACAAATAAACTTTTAGAAATGCAACATACAGCTACTAGGAAATGATAGTAAAAAAGAGGAGAGAAAAATGAAGGGAAGAACATTACCAACTGAATTATATAAGAAAATCTCCTAAAACTGGAAGATCTGAGTTTTCATGTTGGAAAAGCTCACCAGTGGGGCGCCTGAGTGGCTCAGTCGTTAAGTGTCTGTCTTTGGCTCAGGTCATGGTCCCAGAGTCCAGGGATTGAGCCCCGCTTTGGGCTCCCTGCTCCTCGGAAAGCCTGCTTTTCCGTCTCCCACTCCCCCTGCTTGTGTTCCCTCTTTCTCTGTGTCCCTGTCAAATAAATAAGTAAAATCTTTAGGAAAAGGAAAGGCAGAAAGAAGGAAGGAAGGAAGGAAAGAAAAGAAAAGAAAGGCAAAGGAAAGAAAAGAAAAAAGAAAAGAAAGAAAGAGCTCACCAAGTGCTTCGTATCCTGGATGACCATGAATTAAAAAAAAAAAAAAAAAAAATCTCCATACCACAGCCCATCATTTTAAACCATGAGAGTTCCAGGGATGAAAAAAAGGTCACAACAGCTTCTAGAAAGGGAGAAGGGAAGCAAATCACATACGAAGAAGGAACACTCAGAAGGTATTGGACCTTCCTCAGCCAGAGTGGAAAACAGAAGATAGTAGAACAACACCTGCAAAATTTTGCAGGCAAATGCTCTACCACTGAGCTATACCCCCAACACCTGCAAAATTTTGAATGAAAATTATTTCCAAGCTTGCATTTTATCCCAATCAACGAAGCTTGAAGGTGGAATAAGAACCATTTCAGATACGCAAGATCTAAAAATTCACCTCCTGTGTACTCTTTCTAAGGAAGCTACTGGAGGATTTAATCCACTGAAATGAGACAGTAAACAGAGGATGAAAAAGAACGAGATACATAGAATAGGAAAGTCAGTATGAGGAAGAATGTGAAGGTCAGTCCCAGGAAGACACCTCCCCTGCAGGTCCCAGCAGCAACATGACTAGGCTGAAGCAGAACCATGTAAAGCAGAAAGGTTCTCCCAAGAGGGAGACCTCTGGGGGAAAACTGCAACTGAAAGATGCATGCTTGTAACTGAGAACAGTTCTGAAATTTGCTCAGAAAGTTTGGATCAGAATCAGTGATAAAATACATAGAACAAAATTAACAAAGCAAACAAAACAGCACAAACAAAGCAGGAAACAAGAAGTTTCAGAGTACACTACTTGACTCAGTTGTGAACGTATCTGTCTAGTCATAATAGGGTAAACCACTGAATGTTGGTTTAACAAAAATATGACACTTGGAAAATGGAACAATGTGAGTGGGGATGAATGGGTATGAGCTCAATCCTCATAGTGGGGAGTCAATGAGTAATATCAAAAATGGGAAAATCAGGAAAAGGCAGTGTAAGAGATATGAAGGTAAAACATCAGAAGAAATTGCTAAGAGTTTAGAGTGACTCCCCATGAGAGCTAGAATCCAGGTTAGAAAGGGATAGGGGAAAGAAGTGCTGAATCTTGTTTTATTACTTGGAATACCACTTGGTTTTATATCTTGTATACATGCATTATTAGGGGGAGAAAGAAATCTAAAATGTTCTTATCCTACCAATCCATCATCTTCCACCATTTTATAGAAGAGGAGACTGAGGATGTAAAAGGTCGAATAACATGCTCAGAATCACAAGACGAGACCCAGTGGCACAGGCTAGACTAGACTTGGGTCTTCTGACACAAGAACTGGTGCTTGCCCACAGGAGATGGAGAAGGGGAGGTTGTAGAATAGTCTACCGTCTATAGATCAGGCCCCCAGGTAGGGATTCAGTGGACTCAGAGTCATCTGCCAGTTTCACAGACACTCTTTGACCTTTACCACCTTCTGTGAGTTCTGAAAGACAACAGGCCATGGCCTGGACAGTTCATGGAGTACAGGGTCTTTCTATGAAAGAGCCATTTCCTAAAATCACCTTTCATTAGCCTTTATGTCTCAGCTTCTTCCCAGCCCCTCGGGATGCCACATCCTTTGACAATATAACTGGGTAAGAAAAACTGAAGTGGGATGAAAGAATAAAGCCCTAGATGTTTTTGCCCTTTGAAACTAGTCATCTGCTTTCTTCTGCCTCACAGTAAAGGGGATAGCCCATTTCCTTTTCTGCCTGGTGCAGTTAAAGCATGTTTTCCTAACATACTTTCTGTCTTGTGAGATACATTCTGGTTTGGGCTTTTGCTTTCATGTTGCAATCACAAAAGATTGTTCTACTTTCTTAGTTTGTACTTAATAATTTGGCCTACTTTTTGCCCTATGTGGGATTCTTGTTGGAGGTACCTGCCTCTATGTAGCCTCGGGTTCCTTAAATGCCTTCCTTCCTTGCTTGCTCCAGTATGTTTCTCAAACTCATCCAACTCCCTCCTAGATCATCATTCCTTCCTTTTTTCATTAATTCCAGCCCATGCCTACTGAATATATTTTTTTGTGCTAGACACTAGCTGGGCTCTAGGAATTCAGCAGGGCACAAAACAGTATCACCTCTGTCTTCCTGGAGCTTATAGCCAAGTGGAAATAACACACACAAGGTAAATAATTACTGTGTATTGTGTAGTGAATCTGGATATTATGAGAACCTGTCAATGAGAAGCCAGTCAAATTGGGATGATGGGCATTGGTCAGTGCTGCTCTGTGATACTCATTATGCTACCCAATGCCTGCCACAGTGGTGAGTGACCATTTGGTCCTCAACAAACATTGGCCCTCTCCTTGGTGACTGTCCTTGGAATGGTATTAAAATGTTAGGGTGCCTGGGTGGCTCAGTGGGTTAATGCCTCTGCCTTCGGCTCAGGTCATTATTCCGGGGTCCTGGGATCGAGCCCTACATCAGGCTCTCTGCTCAGCAGGGAGCCTGCTTCCCTTCCTCTCTCTCTCTGCCTGACTCTCTAGAGGCCTACTTGTGATCTCTGTCTGTCAAATAAATAAATAAAATCTTTAAAAAAATTAAAAAAAATGTTATGAGAGGTCTACTAAACTCATTATTGTGCTCCAAAGAAAGGTAATTAAAAAAGTAAAAAAAAAAAATTCCTGATACAAAGTAGGCTTAAACTGGATTGGGGGAAAATTATGGGAAAGATCCTAGGTAGACTAGGAAGAGCTGGCTGACCTCTCTACTTACATCTGCTCAGCGTTTCCTGAATAACTAGGACTGGGTCAGAATGTAAGTAAGTCTTTTGACATTGGATACAATAGCCATAAAATAGCAACCCAATTTGTAGTGCTTGCAATTAACACAATTCCCCATTCAAAGGTACAACGCTTATACCTTTTCACACTCTCACAAATATTCTTCTCAACTTTGAAAGGGTAAGAAAAAAAAAAAACAGAAAAGGGTGTCCTTCTGACAAGTACTGTATACACCCTAAATGGGAACAAACATTTATAGACATTGGAAACTGAAAATAAAGTTGAGAAAATACAGGTTTACTGCTTATACAATAACTTAGGATAGATAAGAGCTTTCAAGAGGTGAAATAAGGATGTCTTTGACAAAGGAAATACTTTTCTAGAGAATATGGGTAGAAAGTGAATTTCTTTAAGATTAGCACGATTTCTACTGAGCTTTTCATTGGAAAGGTAGGGAAGTAGTCCAGTAGCGGAAGGAACCCCAAAGCACTGAGAAGGGATACACACACACACACAGCAATACACCACACACACTTTCCTCAATAGCACACTGAGGTTGGTTATTTTAGGAGTTCATCGGTGATACCTGCAGGACTTTGTAGGTCTTTCTCAGTCGTGAATTCTCCATTTCATTCAGCCTCGAAGGCTTCACTCTTTAGAATCTCAGTATTTTACTCTTTCCTGGAAAGCAGTGGTTTCCATATTTGCAGTTCCCTACACTTTTGATCCTTTCCTTTATGTTTTACGCACTTGATATAATAAAACTTGGCTGTAATGCAACACTTTCTTGGAAGCTTGGACTACCACTAGTGAAGTTTTCTCAAACTCATGTATTTTATGGAACACTTCTGAAGGAAACCATTCTGGATTCATAATGTTGACAAGTTATTTTTATTATAATGATACTTAAAAGTGTATGAACATTATGGCACGGATCGACTCTACGCTTATAGCTCTCCTTCAATTATAAAACACAAGAAAATGTACAAGTAAGATACAGACATAATTATATGACCATTATATTTTGAATTATCAATATTAATTTAAGATGGCAGTATTAACTTAAGACGACATTTGCCGGCCTCCAGACACCGCTTGTGACTCTCTTTTGTCACAGAGATCCTCTGAGTTCTCCAGTCCTGTTGTGCACCATGAGAAGATCCCCTTCTCTCACCAGTGTCTGCCCTCTTCCTCCACCACCACCTCCATCTTTACGTCAGCTAGCCTTCACTCGGAACTGCTGTACCATACATCTTCTATTCCAGTACATACGCACAGACACCGGCGAGGGCCCCAACTCTGTGGCAGTGCTCGGTTATGAAATGATCCTTCCGAGATATGCTTCCTTTTTTAATGACAAGCAAAATAAAACCACCAAATTAAACAAACATCACTCATTAGAGTATTCAAGTCCCTGAGAAAAGGTTGCTGGGTGGCCAGCTGCAGGCTGAGAAATGGCTAATGTACTCATTTATAGTTCTGTTTATGTCCAGTACTGTGCATATGGCAAAGCAATACGTGAATGAGTTTATCTCATTTTTAAAGTCAGAATTCTTCAAAATGTCTTTAATTAAAAGGAAAGGTATCCATCAGGGCCTTTAAAAAGTACAAATGAATTCACATTTGAAGAGGTGTACAGACTCCTTTGGGCATCCCCACTAGTGATCCAGAAAGATGCACCTCACAGAATAGACGTTTTTCCTATTTTCTTCCTGGAAGGATTATATGTAATACTTTAAATTTCTATACTATCTTTCCCCAGGCAGTACAAAGTACTTCATAAACTTCATATTAATGATGTTAACACACTCATGAGACAAAGTAGATGGTAGGCAGCATGTTCCCCAGCTCATAAATAAATGAACAAGTTCTAAGAGAAGGACAGAATTTTATTTCCCAGATACTTTGCTTAGTTTCTCTATTTCTCCTCACTTAAAGCACCATAAAATTTTACACTCTTTTCTTTCACTTCTTTTCATTTATTCACTTGCCCAAGGAATCTGTATTAAGAGCAATGTTTCATGTATTGTACTTGTTGTTACAAGGGTAGTAAAGCCAATACAAGGCACATTACCTGATATTATTAATAATCACCATATGATTCAGTAATTCCACTACCAGGTATTTACCCAAAGAAAACAAAAACACTAATTTGAAAAGATATGTGCATCCCTAGTTTTACTGCAACATTATTTACAATAGCCAAGCCAATATGGAAGCAGCCCAAGTGTCCATTCATACATGAAAGGATAAAGAAGATGTGGTATTCACACATACACCACACACATGCACACATATATACACAAGACATACACTCCACACACACGAATGCACACAAACATGCACACACACCAAGACTATTTCTCAGCCATAAAAAAGAATGAGATCTTGCCATTTACAATAGCATGTATGGACCTAGAAGGTATAATGGTAAGCGAAGTAAGTCAGAGAATGACAAACACTATATTTAGAATTTAAGAAACAGAACAAAAAAGAGACAAACAAAAAACCAGACTCTTAAATAAAGAGAACAAACTGATGGTTACCAGAGGGAAGGTGGGTGGGGGGATGGGTGAAATCGATTAAGAGTACACGTATCATGATGAGAACTAAGTCATGTATAGAATTATTGAGCCATTACATGGTACACCTAAAGTTAATATAACACTGTATGTTAATTGTACTTCAATAAAAAAAAATCTAATAGAGGGGATAAAAGGAAAACATGTACACCAAAGCTGAAAGATGACTTTTAAAGAAAATAATTCAGTGCAAATAAAACTCTCTGCGAATCTTTTCTAGGAGTTTAGATCCAGGGCCCACCCTAGCAGACCGGTGGTAGTAGAGGGAGTGTTGGGACAGAGGTGGTTGGGACGCAGGAGACAGGCATTCTGGTGATCAGAGGGCTCTACGTTCTGGACAGATGTGGAAGAAGATGTTCTCAGCAAGAGAAGCAACACACAATGTGGTGGGAGACACGAGGCAAGTGTGGGGCACAGGGACTAGACCATACAGTCTAATGGATCATTAATAAATCAGTACTTTCTATATGCCACAGATTATGCTCAAGGCTTCATGTACTGACATAGCCCTTACAGTGTGCTCCAATTTTAAAGGTACGAATGGCAGGCTCAGCAAGATGAAGTTATCTGTCCGGGTCACAGAGGCAGAAAGGGGAAGAAACCAGAGTCACATGGGCTATGTAACTCCAGACTGCCCTGCTCTCAAACATTATGTTAGATGATTTCCCAGCAGCGGGAGGTGGCAGCTACCAGGTTGATTGGTGCCGGATAGCAGAAGTCCTTGATGACAGTGAGTTCAGGCTTAACACAGTAGGTAACAGAAAACAACTGATGATTTTTTAGAGTAGGGGCGTGACAGGAAAAAAACAACACAAAAGCAGGACTTTGGGAAAGAGAAATTTGGCAATGGATTCACAGGATGAGCCAGAAGATGAGACAGCGGAAGTACAAAAATTGACTTCTAAAGGTATCTAGACAGAGAAGTGACTACTGCTTCCCAGGGCTCCAACATAGCTTCTCCTTACTTCCCTGGCCTTACTTCACCCCACCCTCCACCTTTGTTCTCTGACCCCATGCAAACACGTCTACTTTCCCTGTGTGGGTGGACGCTATGCTTCCTTCCACCAAAGAAGAACACCTGTATATGGTCCAATTGGCAGAAATGAATTATGCCTTCTACTCATCCTTCAGATATTTATTTGAGTATAACTTCGCTTGATAAGCCTTCCCTGATGTTCCTGCTAATGTCAAATGCTGCAGGCCCCTCCCCTTTGTGATATATGTCACAGCAATAATTATTTATTATTCATGTGATTATTTGATTAAGAGCTGTTCGCCTCCACTAGAGCATATGCTTCTTGAAGGCAGGGGCCACATCTGCTTTTGCTCATCATTGTATTCCCAGAGCCTACTTGACTATCTATCACACAGAAGACACTTGGCCTTGGTTGAAGAGTGTATGAATATATAAACAAATGAATAAAGCATTCATTCATTCATTCACTGAAATGAAGCAGTGGGAATGAAAAGGAAGGTATGATGTAAGAGTTGACAAAAGAAAATGAAGGTATGACACAGGAGTTGACAGAAGAATCCAATGGCTGACTTGGAGTTGGGGAAGGGAGAAACAGGCAGGGAAGGCCAAGGTTTAGGCAGTTGGCAGTGATGGCTCTGTTGTTTCTCAAGCTGGCTACCAAAAACAATATATAGTAGTACCCTCTGTCCTCAGTGCCACCTTGGGTCAGTGGCCACCTGAAATTTTAATGTAAGAGGCAAAGAATCAGAAGCAGAAATGGGTGGGTAGCTTAGCCTAGAGTAAAACAAGCCCTTAATCAGAGTATTTTACAAGAGCATCAGTGAGAAATTAAGTTTCTATGTAGAAGTGTGCTTCAAGTGGATTATCTGATTATCCTGTGCACTAAAATATCCAGTCAACCCTCAACGCATCTTAATAACGCTTCTGTGTTTTCTTTACATTTGAGTGAAGCCTGACTCCTCTTCCTGATTCAGGGGGATTTCATAGTCTCCATGGCCCCGGGTAGGAAGAAACTCAGCATGGTGGAAAAAGCTTGTTGCTGATATCTTCTAAGGCCCTGATCAAATATTACCACGACACTCCCACACCCAAAAAGCATTAGCTCTCCTTTACTGACCCAGGTCCTTTAGTGTGTATTATGCACACCACTTTCTTCGTGTTCAGATGTCTTTTTCTTCTCTAGACTGTGAGCTCTTTGAAAGAAGGACCTCATCAAATTCATGTAGCTTGGAATGCAGAGCAGATACTCTGGAGACAAACTGCTTGGGTTCAAACCCTGGCCTCCCAGGTACTGACTATACTAGCTTGTACAAGTTCCCTAATCTCTCTCTCTGTATTTTAGTTTCCTTATTTGGCACATGAGGAAAACAGTAGTACCTACTCAACGTTTTTACTGTGAGGGTTCTCACTCCTTCATTCGTAGTCCATTCGGCAGCAGGTTATTGAATGGGTACCATATTCCTGGCCATGTTCTGGGCGCTAGGAATACACTTGTAAACAAAACAGACAAAAGGTTCCCCCTCTTTTTGGAGCTTCCACGGCATGGAAGGGGGAAAGATTTACAAATAAATAAACAAACACTATAATTTGAGACAGTAAGAAGTGTGCCAGAGTGGACTTATACTGGCTCACAAGAGTAGACTGTGTATCTTTCTTCCCATCTTTGTATTTAGCAGCATCACGTTGATAGGCTGAATGACAGAATCAGTGATCATGGAGGTATTTACACTCTGAAAACTGGCAAATACTACCGATCAGCACCTCGCCCGCCTCTGCCCCACTATATCCAGGTATTAAACATTTATCGGAACATGCCCGGGTAGGAAGACACTAAGATAGGTTGATTAAAAGGTGTGGGGGCAACTCAATGTCAAGGAAGTTCTGAAAAAGCTGGAAAGGTGAGTAGCTAGAGATGATAAAGGGGAGAGTAATGAAGGCAGAGGACAGCTGATTCAAAGGTCTAAAGGGACCGTGAGCCTGGCTATACTCCAGGAACAGTAACAGTGAAAGCCACTGAGCCTAGAGCATCAGGAATGAGGGGGAGAATGAAATGAGAGGAGGTCAGAAAGGTGGGTCAGAGTCAGGCCATACAGAGCCTTCCAAGCAAAGCACTTATATTTATTCCAAGTGCAGTGGGAAGCTGTTGGAGAATTTTCATCAGGGAAGACTATTTAAAGGACTTGGCACGTACCTAACACCTAGGAAGTTCTTAATAAATGGTACCTATTCCTTTTCATACTTAGCTTGGTGTCCCAGACAGCTTGCACATTGCCTGATACATGGGACATATCCAGGTCAGGGCTGTTGAGTGATACATAAATGTATGTTCACAATGAAGCCCCTTCCCTCTCTGGCACCACTTATTACAAGTAAATGAAGTATTTGTAAAAGATGGTTTCCAGGTCCCTTCTGTGCCCTCCCCCACTGTATTGCCATGGTCTGTAGACTGATTTTGTTAACCCAAAACCAGTGACCATAGCTCTTAACAGCCATATTCCCAAACAAATATGCAAGACCATGTTGGAATCATCTCATTCCATAACAGGACATTCTTGCCCTGTACAACAGCATAAAACACATTTTATGTCTCATATTTCTGTTACCATATTAAGGGAAGGGAGGTAAGGAGAGAGAGAAAAAAATATGCCCTCTCTAACAAGGCCATAAATATTGATGTCTTCCTCAGCACCCCCTCCAGAGCTCTGTCATTTTGGCAACTGGCTGGTTAATAATAGATTAAACATTTTAGATTTGCTTACTCTGGGATCCGTGACTTTAATTGCATCGGCTGTGAGGGAACTGGTCGAGACAGGGATCCACAGATCATGCAGACTTCCAGAACAAAAATACAGTGGGAGGGGACACAAATTGGGCATGACAACCGATATTTCCACTGAGTAATATCTCAAATGTGGTGTGCAAGCCTTGGGATGTCTCTCCAGATGTTAACGTCTTTTCCTAAGAACCAACCCCCATGATAATCCAAATGAGAAGATTGTGTTATTAACACATACCATATGGTGGTGTTCTGAGTAAGTGACAGATTAAGGAAGGAAGTCTTCCCACACTTCATGCAAATACCAGTCACTGACCATAGGAATTGGTCATGGCACATGGGCACAACTGGGAGGGAACTGGGATGCATGTATATGACTGCTGAGGTAGACCAACTTGCCCTAAAACCTTAACCTCTGGGACCGAAACAAGAGATGGGACCTGAAGACCCACTGCTGCTCCTCCAGATGCCAGTGGGACGTCAGTGGCCCTGTGCATACATAAGCCTCTGGAGATGCCCACTTAAATGCTGGTCTTCGTAGATCCATGAGAGGAGGCATTTGGCATACTGGGAAAAATGCCGGGGGGATCATGACATCCAACTTCCTAGTCTGACTCTATCACTGAGTCTCTGTGTAACCCTGGATTCATCCCTTCCTTGGGCCTCAGTTTCCCACATGTACATTGAGGGTATAGATAAGAGCAGTGTTTCTCAGTAAGAATCACTGGTGGAACTTTGAAAAGCTAAAGATTCCTGTGCTCTTTGTCGTGAGTTGAATTGTGTCCCCTTAGATACATGTTCATGTCCCAACCGCCAGTACCTCAGGGTATGACCTTATGTGGAAGCAGGGTCCCTGTCGATGTAACAAGGATGAGGTTTCACTGGAGTCGGGTGGACCCTTTGTCCAACATGACTGGTAACCTTATTAAATAGAAAAGACACACAGAAGACCCACAAAGGGAAAACAGCATGGGGTGATGGGAACAGAGAGAGACTGAGTTGCAAGCAAATCCATGGTGAAGATGAATGGCAACTTCCAGAAAGTAGGAAGAGGCAAGGAAGGATTCTTACCTATAGCGTTAAAAGGAAGCATGGCTCTCCTGACACTTTGGTTTCAGACTTCTAGCCTCCAGAACTGAGATGATAATTTTTGCTTTAAGCCACCCTATCTGTGGTACTTCGTTAAGTAGCCCTGGGAATCTAACACACCTTGCTTCTAAACTTACCAAATGAAAAAGTCAGGGTAGGGGCCAGCAAATGCCAAGTTACAGAAAGCTCCTTAGAAAAACCCGGTGCCCGTTGTGGCTTATTAACAGCAAATTAAGTAACTCCCTTCACGAGTCTGGAATTCTTTGATTCGTGCGGAAATCTGACTTCAGCTTCTGGCACTGGAGATGCATCATGGAAAGAATGAACTTAGGAAGGAGATGCTTTGGTGATAAGGAGAGCATTTCCTGTGTTCTGCAGCTCAAGAATGGAGCCATCATGCTGGCAGTGGAAAAAGAGAAAGGTCCTTAAGGTGGCCCTTCCTCTCTAGGCTCACTTCATATTCCCAAAACATAAACTGCTTAAAAGGAAAAGCTAACAAAGTCCATTCCAGATACCAATGAGTCAAGGATCCCGTTGAGGTACTACTAAAAGGTATTAACCTTATCACCAGAAATAATATGCCTACACTTTCAAAGAGCTCCAGCCACCCCGATCTCTGTTTCCTGACTTACCAGGGATCCGCAAACATCACACCAAGAACCTCTGGGTGCTGTAACTTGACAAAGTCTCAGCTTAGCACGAAGATCCTAACCTAAAACCTTCAGAGGGAAAACAGGGAGGTACGTCTGGGTACTCCTACCTTCTCCATCTGTAAAAGGAAGGTCATCATTCTTCCATCCTAGAAATATTCACTGAGCATCTATTCTGTGTTACAGCACCTTTGTTCCGACATCCAGATTTCATTCTAAGCATGATATGGGAATCTATGAGAGGATTTTTAAACAGCAAAAGGAGGTCATCTGATTTACATTTTAAGAGGGAGCAGTGACTTTCTAAGGGTTTCCAGCGTGGACTTTCTAGAAGGAAATAGCCTCGTGTCCTTCCACCATTGCTGTCATTGTAGATGGAATGTCAGCGTAACTAAATACAGTACTAAACTGTACTACTGTGACAGGCGATGATAGCTCACAGATGTGCAGTGGGGGAAAAAAAAGGGAGAGTAGGAAGCTGATTCTGTGCCAAACTTGCAACTGAGCTGCTACCTAAGCCCCCGGGTTTCCTGTGAAATGCATAAACTACCTTTGTTATTTCTGAAGGGTTATCTGTTGAAACATTTTTAGGCAAAACCTGTCATAAGATGTCTCTCCAAACTCACACTCCATCTCAGTTGCTGCCCTATTAGAATGTTGACACGTGCAACATCAAAGTCAGAGACGTCCTGCTGAGCAGCAGCACTGCCAAGGTGCCAGCAGGCTGCTCTGAATACCAATAACAGCAAGAACCATGGCCGTGGAGGGTGGCTCGTGCCCCCTGCATTCTCCTCTCTCTGAATCCAAATTTCAGCCTCTAATGAGATGTTGCAGCCTGATCTAGCTTCTCTGTGGCTGACCCCTCAGAAATTGGCACCAGAGTATAATATTAATGAGATGAGCATCATGCATGTGAGTGGATTACGAAATAAAAGTGCATTCTCGACCACTGTCCCATTGCAACCTCATGTCCATTCTAGGAGGTGGGCTCGGTGACTCTTTTTAGCCTTTTCACCAATAGAGAAGTTTGGCCCCAGGACAGGCACTTGACCAAGGTCAAAAGGCTCACACGTGGACAGCAGATTCTCATTCAGGCACATCTCGCGAAACCTGGCTGCCTCTGAGCTACGTCACCTTTTAGGCTCCGGTTGGATGAGTTAATATGTGTATCTGTCAAGGTGTACAGAGGTGAATGAAACTGGCGATCTAAAGATGGCTCCATGGACCAGCATATCTGTGTTTGAAGACGGGCTGTGTGAGCTCAGTTATGTAACCTCCCTCTGTTCCAGTTAACTCATCTGCAAAACGTGGAAACGATAGTTTCAACTTTGTTCCATTGTTTCCAGAGGTAGGTGAGACAAAACAACCTCTTGTACCATTTTTGAAGTGGGGACAATGATGATGCTGATGGCAGCCATGACAGCAGTAAGATCTAGCATTTTAACATGTACTAACCCTGTGCTGGGTCCTGTGCTTACTGTTAGGTGTGGGTTCATTGTGCCCGTTGCCTGACACACCCTCACCATACATCTGCTGCCTTGACTGTTAAGCTTTTTAACATTGGAGATAATGTCCCAGGGCAGAAAAAGATATTTATTGGACTTTTTAAGTTACTGGAGATAAACCGTATGGGGTAAGGAGGAGGCGCCAGGAAAATTGTAGAGAATTTTTTTTTTTCCCATTTAGGATGCTCATACCTGGAACTAAGAAAACATAATGTATTCTATGGGTTAAAATATAAGAGCCTTTTATATTACCAATAATTCAACAGTATAATCAAACAGCCAAATATATCCCCTCCAGGCCACACTTGGTAGAATTAAAGAATGCTCAAATTGGAAGAATTCACAGATTCACCGTGTCCTAACTCCTCAGGGGAGGACAAGAGCAGCTTAGGGTAAAAGCAAGCCAAGCCCAAGGTCCCGCCCAAGGTCTTCCCCACAGTCACAGAGACCTTTGCATCCAATAAAGAAAACTCTCAATTAACTGAGGACACCTGTACCTAGTACTATCTTCCTTCTGGCAATGTGTCTCCTTTAGCACTGCCTTGATTTCTCTGCATCTTCCACATTCACTGCAGCCCTAGCCACATATGGGGCTGGAGGGCAGGCTGGCAGGAACTTTAGTAGGTACTTCAACAGGTGGTGCAAAGGGTACTTGCCCATGTGGGGTCCAGGTTGTGGCTGGTTTTCCATATGCAAAAGGAGGGAGCAGGCCTACATTATATGGATGAAAAGGTTTTTAGAGTCTCAGTATGCTCCAATTCCTATTTATTTGATCTGAAATTCAGGATCCCAGTCTTTTCTCCCAAGGACCCCTTGGGAGCCAAGGGGTCTTGACACTCTGCTGGCCCAGGACTTGTGAGATCTGTGACCTGGTTTCACCTCCTCCACCAATTACAATATGACCTTGAGGCAAACCACTTCAGCACTTCATGGTCATTTCCCCAATTAGAATACTCCCACTCTACCTCTGTGCGTGAGTGTGAGCTAAATTAAAACAATAGAGGGGGAAAAAATGCTTTGAGAGAAGTAGCAGAGGGCTATATATATACATGTGTATATATATCTATACGCATTACTAATCATCTGTTATTCTTATTGTCATCATTGTCAGTATTATTCTTCACAACTCCTTTGTAGGTAATGGGGGTCTATGACTAATGAGAACAAGCTTCATCTATGCAGGGAGAGGGGTGAGAAGGGCACAGTTCTAGGCAAAGATATGTTGACCTGACTTCCAGTACTGCCCTTCATTTTCTCCCCAGATATTTTTACTTCTTGGGGTTAAATAGCACACTTGATTCTGGTTGATGGTTCCTAGGCCCCAAATAGAGAACAAGTTGGTGCCATGGTATCAAGAAACCCAACTCAGATTCTCACAGACAAATGAACAGAAATATAAAGTAGCTTTTATCAGGATGGGGTTTTCAAAGTTTTGTTTTGTTTTTTTTTAAAGATTTTATTTATTTATTTGGCAGACAGAGATCACAAGTAGGCAGAGAGGCAGGCAGAGAGAGAGGAAGGAAAGCAGGTTCCCTGCTGAGCAGAGAGCCCGATGTGGGGCTCGATCCCAGGACCCTGGGATCATGACCTGAGCAGAGGCTTTAACCCACAGAGCCATCCCGGTGCCCCAGGGTTTTTTTGGCCAATTACATTATCTGTTCCTATGAGGGAGGCAGGGCTTTGGGGAGATGATGATTATTCATAATATCTTACATGTGCATAACACTTAATAGTCTACAAAGCCTGTTCATATTGTTGTGCAATTCAGTTCAGTATCAAGCACTACTTGGAGGGACATAAACATTGGACACTTGGCTTCTTGGAAAGACAAGAATTAGGAGTTTAATCCCCATTTTCAGGAGAGGAAAGGGAGACACAGAAAAGCTGAGTGAGCCCAAGTCAAATTCTTAAAACAACAGTTAGATCACATGCCACTTCTACTTACAACTTTCCAGTGGCTTCTCATGCACTTAAAATAAAATCCGAACTTCTTTCCATGGCGTGTTTGGCTTTGCCTGATCTGGTCCCTTCTCTTTCTTCCCATTTATCTTCTGCTGTTTCTCCTTTGCTAAAAATGTTCCAGCTACCTGGCTGCCTCTCAGTTCCTCAAACTCCACCACCAAGCTTTTTCCTACTTAAAGACCATTACACAAATTGTTGCCTAGAACATTCTTCCCCAGTTTTTGTTTCTGTGGAGCTAATGAGTACCTTGTCAGCCTTTATGAGCAGGCTTAAATATCACTGTCTTGGAGAGGGTCTTCACTCGTCACAGTAAGCAATACCCTCATGTTATCTTCTTTCTTCAGGCTGCTTTTTTTCTTCAGAGAATTTATGTCTTATACTTATTGCATGTTTTTAGTAATTTTTGTTTGTTGGTGTTTTGTCCATTTTACCCCATTATAACGGACGGCCCTCAAGTCAGGTGCTTTGTCCCTCTTACTCATGACAGTATTGCAAAGATTGCCAGAGCCGGCTACTGAGTAGTAACTCAATCTACGATGAATGACTGAGTGAATAAATGAGGTTTATAAACTTTAGACCCAGGTCTTGAAGCCAGGTCTTCTAGCCTTCTTGTTTTCTGGTCCTTCTCTTTTTCCTGCATGTTCTCCCCACAGCCCAAGCATTGATAGTCTCAACTCTATGCCCTGGGATAGAAATGGGCAAGAATTATATTTTTCCCAAATGAGGGAGAAACTCCAAATACACTATCACAGAATATTAAAGGGGACAGTCTTTGTGGTTGAGCACCTTGCTTCATGGGAAACTGATAAGTTTCTTACATCACAAAATCAGAGCAGAGAGGCTTGGTGCCCCCATTTGACAGGCTCCAGGGCAGCCCAGAGGTAAATGACCGCAGAGCACAGCAGCTGTCTGTGCCCTGGCATCTCCCCTGAAGCTGGGATTATCACAGAGGGAAAATGATAGAATATGGCAGATACTCAGAGCAGCTGTCAACTCACTTAATCCCTGCCTCTACTCCATCCATCCATCCAAACATCCATCCAACATTTCCTGAGAGCTTACTATGAATCAGGCAACCTGGCCAACTATTAGTGACCTCTCTGTAGCTGGGACAACCTAAATTACTGCATGGGTTTGCCATGAGAGCCAAAGATGGCAACATAAATGAAACCCTTTACATACTCTAAAGCCCAAAACACAGAGAAGGGATTATATATTAGTGATATAATTGAGCACATGAAGAGCATTACAAGGGAATACAATATAATTAAAGGCTAATAAGTCTGTTCATTTGGAGGATTATCTGGATATAGACTTTACTTTTTTAACAATTCATTTATTTTGACAAACATTTCAGTGAATGGGGCATATGGGTGGCTCAGTTGATTGAGCAACTGACTCTTGATTTTGCCTCAGGTCATAATCTCATGGTCTTGAAATCAAGCCCCAGGTTGGGCTCTACGCTCAGCACAGAGTTCTGCTTGAGATTTTCCCTCTTTCTCTGCCCCTCCCCTCACCACTCCTGTGTATACATTCGTTCTCTTAAAAAAAAAAAAAAAGTATTAAAACAATTTCATTGGATAGGAAGAACAGAAGTTTCTGTGATGTGTCTTATTTCAACAAGTAGTTTCCACTCCTCCCTAGGGAAACAATTCAGGAAACAGAAAACACTGTTGAATGGTGGTATCAAGGACTAGAATATTTATTATGTATGTATATATGTATGTATTTTTTTAAAGATTTTATTTATTTATTTGACACGGAGAGCGAGAGCACAAGCAGGGGAACAGCAGGCAGAGGGAGAGGAAGAAGCAGGCTCACCAATCAGGGAGTTCCATGCAGAACTCAATCCCAGGATCCTGGGATCATGACCTGAGCTGAAGGCTTAATGACTGAGCCACCCAGGCACTCCAGATTAGAATATTATTTAAATCAAAAGTACAAAGCCCAAGGCATTAGAATAATCAGAAACTCTGGACATTTGCTCAGGCTCTTGCCTCCACTTCCTTACCCCTCCCCTTCCTCACCTCCTCTCCCAGTGTGCAAATCCAACCTGAGTTTGGGGCTTAGCTTCTTCCCCATCTCTCCAGGAAAAAAATTCCTCATCTCCTCAGGATACTTCTTTATTTTTTATTTTTCGTCTTCTTTATTTTTTATTTTTAATTTTTTAAAGATTTTATTTATTTGACAGAGAGAGATCACAAGTAGGCAGAGAGGGAGGGAAAAGCAAGCTCCCCACCAAGCAGAGAGCCCAATGCAGGGTTCAATCCGAGGACCCTGAGATCATGACCTGAGCTGAAGGCAGAGGCTTAACCCACTGAGCCACCCAGGCACCCCCCCCCTTTTTTTTTAATTTCTTTAAAGACTTTATTTATTTATTTGACAGAGAGAGATCAGAAGTAGGCAGAGAGGCAGGTAGAGAGAGAGGGGTAAGCATGCAGGGCTAGATCCCAGGACCCTGAGATCATGACCTGAGCTAAAGGCAGAGGCTTAACCCACTGAGCCACCCAGGTGCCCCTCTTCCTCTTCTCTTTAAATTCTTGTAATGTGTATAAACTAAAACCTAAAAATTCATACTTAATTCCATGCCTCTTGGGTTTTGTTATTTTTTCTTTTTCTTGGTTCATTTAGTTGAAGTTAACACTGCTCAGCAGATACTGGTACCATCATCCTTGTCTTAAAGATGGGGAAACTGAGGCTCACAGAATTTAAATAGAGTATCAGGGAGAGGTGACCAGCAGGTTGTTGAAATAGGATTAGAAACTAAGTCTTGAGTTGGGGCGCCTGGGTGGCTCAGCTGGTTAAGCATCCGACTCTTGGTTTACTCATCTCGGAATCAAGAGTTGGAACCCTGCATCTCGCTCTGCACTCAGCATGGAGCCTGCTTAGGATTCTCTCTCCCTCCACCTCTTCCCCCTGCCCTCTCTCTCTCCCCCTCTCTCAAATAAATAAATAAGTCATTGGAAAAAAAGAAAAGAACCTAGGCCTTGAGACTCCTAGTCCAGTTCTCTTTATAGCACAGCTCCCCTTGTCTGCATCAGAATAGTGACCTGATTGGAATTGGGCACAGCAGCTGGGTTTCCAGATGAATGTAGTTCTTCCCTGCATGCTAGTGGTGTGTCTGAAGACCCGCTGTATACGAGGTCTCAACGAGTCCCCCAAATCGAACATTCTCTTGTCTAACTGTCACTCTAAGTTGGGTGGGGGCCTCCATGCCCAAGGAGAATCCACAATTCCTTTCTGACATTATACTGCAAAGAACCAGGAAACAGAGCATCCCTGCACTCCTCTCTGACATCGGAAGGGCCACTGGAAGCTTCCTGACACTGGATTGGAGTCGTTGTCCTACCGGGAGTGCTGAGTTCTAGTCCCAGTTTTATGGAGACTCGTGGGTGACTCTGGGAAAGCATGGGATCTCCCCCAGGTCCCCGTTGCTTATTTGGAGTAGCACAGATTTGGGGAGCTATCTGACGTCTCTCTGGGGCTGATGTTCAGCAACCTTTCCCAGCCTTCAGGACTTCTTAGACTCTCCAGGGGCAAAGGGTGAAGTGCTGGACACTGGGTCAGCTGACTTCCCTGCTTTTTGTAGTTTCTAAAAATGGTAGACAATATTATTAAACAGATGGTGTGCAAGTTACTTATTTAAGCCTACATAAGATCATTGAGCAGGTAGGCAACCAATATTTAAGGCCTGGCTTAAATATCCTCAGCCAGGCCTTAAATATCCTTTTCCTTTTATCCATGATCCTTTTGCCTATACCTCGGGGTGGGGAGGTATAGGGCAGCTCCCCAACTAATTCAGGTATATTCTTCTTTTTCTAAATGGCTCTCTCTGACATCGGCTCTCTCTCTCTCTCTCTCTCTCTCTCTCATATCTTGGCTTCCAAGGGAGCTCTCTGCGTAGCACTCCTGAGCTGAGAAAGATAAGGCCCAAGAGACGTCTTAGGATTAAATAGAGTCTCCTTGTGATTTAGAAGCCTGAGATTGCCAGCTCTAAATCAACATGAATTCTCCATTTAATTTGAGTCAGTGGGTTTTACGAGTCTGTTTCTCTTTCAGTTTATCAGTTAGCTCACTCATTCTTGGTTTGTTATTGTTTCAGTATTGTACAGGTGGAGACCTCATAGTCCAGCAAGCCTGAAAAGAGCCTCAGGGGTTTTCTAGACCAAGCCTTGGGGTTGTACCTAGAAGGAAACAAAGTGAGTCCAAGTATAGGGAAGAGCCTTGTTCAAGGTCACCTAACTGAGGGGACTAGAACACAAGTTTCTTCTCTCACTCTGTCCTCGTTATATTTTTCCTACCTCACATCCCCTTTGCTTTGCCTCCAACAAAGGCTTTACTTTACTATAATCATTTACCCTTTCTTTCCATCATTAGATAATCAGTCACCCACTTCAGGGGTTCCTAGCACAACAGAATGCTGAAACTTCAATTAATCTGAGATCAGCTCACAAGATACTTACCTTGAGCTGTTTTTCTGATTAGCTTTCAGGAGAAATAGATACTCTCTCTTCCTCCTTCACTCTATTCTGTGTTTCACACATATCCAGGCTATAAAATTTAAGACTGCTTTGTATTAAAATTAAAGAGAGTCCTACATTTAGCCTATTTTCCTGGAAAAAGATACTGATTATTGAAAGAAAAATATCCTTACTTCCTTCTTTGAACTCCCAAATTCAATTACTGGCCACTGAATGTAGTGTGTGTGTGTGTATGTTTATAACATAGGAGAGTAGTTATTTTTATTGAGAATAAACACAGAAATAAGCATAATCCAGAGCTTCTATAAGTTACAGTTTACCAAGGCTTTAAACTAAAGTCTCCCTCTTAACCACATGGGGACATGGAAAGCATGTTGACACACAACAACCTTGCTGTGGATGAAATAATGGAGGCTCAGAGAAATTAAACAACTTTCCCCAAGCCCTCAAGCTACCACAATAACAATTCTGAAACTCAGACTGAAGTCTCCTGTTTCCAAGCCCCCATTACTGTCACCACATCACTTTTCCTTGAAGGTTTGTATTATAAGGCAGCTTGGTATTTGGTAAGATTTCTGGTCTTATAAGGAGAGGATCTGGGTTTTAGGCTCCTCATCAGTTAGGGGGCCCCTTCTTCCCCTAATCACCCAGCTAGTTTCTTGGACACCTTCTGTTACAGATCCATGGAAGGTGGCATCAGGACCAGCCTTCAGTCTCACCAGTTTCTTGCCTAGGGCCCCAGAGCACCTGGCGCATGTCATGACAAAGACAGTAATTCTTGTGTTACTCTGTTAGATGCATTCGTTGTCTGTCTCCCTGTTTACACCCGGAGTCCTTTGAGAGCACACAAACTGCATCTTCCTCAGCTTTATGTGTCTGGCACCTGGGGCACAGGCCTAGCATTTAGTTGGTCTTTGAAGTACGTTTACTGAATGAATGAAGACTCTAGTCCATTACTCTCAGTTGACGTAAGAGACGATTTGCCCCAAATCTCACAGGGACCTGCTGGCAACACTGGAACTAGATCCCCCATCTTCAGGCTCTTTTCAGCGTACCTCCATGCATGAATAAGATGATGCTATTTATTTCTGCTAACAATGAGTACAGCCAGCGTGCATCCGATGGTGGCTAAAAGCTCGGGTGCTATCCTAAGTGCTTTCCGAGCATGATCCTAGATGATTCTTCTAGATACTCGGGGAGGTAAATTATATTTTTATCTCCATTAATTAGATAAATAAATGGATTTAGCCTGAAATTAGCTTTAGATTTCTTCTCACCTTGCAAGTATCCTCCAGGCAACCCCACCCCACCCCACCACCCGCCAAATGAAAGATAAAATAAAAGTCAGTACTAGGACAGAGGCCGGAAGGGCTGCTTCCTGTATACATAAGACACACACATTGCTGGCATACTCAACAATAGAGGCCCTAGTCAAGAAAGTACAGATGAGGAGATGTGCTCATTAACTGCTAAATTCAGACCTCTTAGGTTTCCTTTATTTGGGCCGTCACTCAAAGTGGCCTTATTTTTTCCAGTCCTCTTGTGAGTGTCTCCTGCTTATTTGTTTATCTGAAAGGCCAGACTCTCTGGGATGGGCTCATTAGGAAGACATTTCCTTTCACGAGGGCTGGGAGAATGGCAGGGACACAATATTTCCCACATGCCCCCCTCTCGCCATGCCAACGCCGCAATAGAGGGCACCCAGTTGAGAGCCAACCAAAACCCAAGTCCGTACAAAATGTCCTCTGCTGGAGCCCAGCTGTAAGAAATAATAAACATCTTCAAAGCCCTGACCACCCTCTCATTTCTGCCATGTAATCTTCCCCTGCCCTTTGTATCCCACAATGATCCCTCCTTTTTCGGATCCATTGAGTAATACAAAACCGCGCAATCAGAATAATATAGCCCTAGACATCTCCAGTCAAAAGGGACCATAGAGATGATTGAGACTAAGCATGGCAACACCCCAGCACTTACGCCAGCCACTCCCTGATTTCCCATCCATGGCAGACAGCTTTAATCAGCTGTGGCACTCTTCCCAGCTCAGCTTGGATGGTGCCTGAGAATCCTTTTCAAAAAAGCCCTCTGGGTGGAAGAGAAAAGTAACTCTCCCATTCAGGATAAGAGGCATAGAAGGACTAGAAAAGAAGCCCCCTGCTTGCCATTCCAGGGTTCCTTCCGCCACTATATCTTTCCCGATGAGGTACTCTTTTGGGGTCATCTCATCTGAATAAGACCTAACATTAATGGAAAAATTTCAGCTTCCTGAGGGTGGAGCCTGGGTCATTTGTTAATCTCCCGGGGAGGCATCATGTGGAGTAGCATACATGCTGCTTAGCTGACAAGAGAAACGAATAAAACACTCCCGCTCCTAAGTGGAATAAAGGGGACACTTGAAAATTTCAGAAAGGATTATAGGGACCAACTTGGATTAAATAATCACATGTTATACAACCATTCTCTGGATGAAATACATTTGAGCCACCAAGGCAATCAGAATATTTCTCCGTGCCTTACTGGATCCCATCTAAGGGTAATCATTTATAAGAAGTCCAGAAGGCTCTTATGTGAGTTAGTTTCTCACCGACAGTGGCAACTTCTCAAGTTTTTCACCAAAGTACTCTAAAAGCAGAGACTGATGTGAGGGATAGCCTCTCGGATCTGAGACATAGCTCTAAGCAACCCACAGAAAGTAAGACATTACTCTGAAGTACTTTATCTTGAAAACTCATGTGAGTTTCCAAAATACAGCAATTTTGATTTTTTTAAAATTTATTTGACAGATCACACTATTAGGCAGAGAAGCAGGCAGAGAGAGAGGAAGGGAAGCAGGCTCCCTGCTGAAGCAGAGAGACTGATGCGGGACTCGATTCCAGGACCCCGGGATCACAACCTGAGCTGAAGACAGCGGCTTAACCCACTGAGCCACTCAGGCACCCAGCAATTTTGATCTTAATAAAAAAAAAAAAGTCTTCCCCCAATTTTTTAGTTTGTTGGATGCCATAGGGAAGTATCATATTTTTACCTCAGGGCTTCATATTCTCCTTAGCCCTGCAGAGCTCAGCAAAAACTGCCCATGGGACACATCTAGCACAACTATATTTTTACTGGTCTGCGAGCTAAGAATGGTTCTAATAATTTAAAATTGTTGAAAAAAAAAGAATATTTAGTGACACATGAACATTATATGAAACTCACATTTCTCCATAAATGACATTTCATTGAAACTTATTTAAGTACTGTCTATGGTTGCTTCCATGATATAATGGTAGAACTGAGTAGTTGTGACAGAGATAAAGCCTAAAACATGTATGTGTCTCTTTACACACACACACAAAATTCCCACCTCTGCCCCTTTCTATCACAGGCTACTCCATGGCCACACGTGTTCCTATCATGGGAAGATACACTATGTAAATCTCAAGTGGTGGCACTTTTGCCCTTCTGGACACATTTGGCAATGTCTGGACACATTTTGGATGGTCTCAAATGGAGGGGAGAGGTTTGGTGCTGGCCTCTATGGAGTGAGTAGAGGCCAGGATGCTGCCGAACATCCTTCAGTGGTAAAGGCAGCCCCCACAACAAAGACTTATCCAAACCAATTAAATATCAACAGTGCTGAGGTTGAGAAGCCCTGGTATATACCATCTGGTGTTAAGGGCTGGTTCTCTTCTCCATCCCTCATTTCTTTCCTCTTCTCAATTAAACACAGATGGACCCTTACTATTAATATATCAGTAGGGATTACTCAGGCCTGAGAGACAGACACTCCATAAATACTTATGAAGGATGAGGATGACTTCTCATCTTATTTGACCATAGGAATATTAAAAAATAGTTACTATTACTACTACTACTAATAATAATGATAACCAGATTTTATGAGGCACTTACTTATGTGCCAGGCATTGGGCTAAGTATTTTACATTTACCCTCTCATTTTGCCATAAATTCAGTCTTGTGAGGTGGGTATTATTATGACCCCATGGTGCAAATGAGGCAACTGAGACTCAGAGAAGTTAAGCCGCCAAAGGTTACAAAGCTACCAAGTTACAAAGCAGTGATTTGTACCTAAGAAGTCTGACACCAGAAATTTAGCTTTTACCACAATCCTGTGAACTTCCTGAGACACTCATAAACTCCTCATTTCAGTGTTCTGATGTGGGCGAAAGAATTTAATTTGTCCATCCTGCATCCCCACTATTATGCATAAGAAAATAACTGCCACCCTGAAAGCCTAACCTTCAAGACACTGTCCTTAGCACCGATTTGTTCTATTATAAAACCGCTTTGTAAATTCAAATGCATTGAACCACGTCGAAGCTAGTGGGTCCAGAAAACTCTGTAGTAACTGTTTGATCTATGATCCATGTTCTAGAGGCTCCTTGTAGGAAATACAAGACTCACTGAGATGTTAGAGCCAATTAGCATCTAAATAGGTTTCTTATTTCTGTTCCAGATATAATCAGAATTGAACAGTCATTATTAAAGGGATAACTTTGAAAGAGAAAGTAGATAGTTATTTGAAGTAATAAATCTCAAAGACAGGATACTGCTCCCAATTTTGGCAAGCCTGGCTTAGAGGAAAAATGGAAAATATATTTATTTTTAACCTGAATCAGTATGGCTTGTTTGATAGGTCATGTTAATAGTTGAGTGAGAGTATGGACTCCAGAAAAAGATCTTTTGGGTTCAAATCCCAACTTTACCTATCTTTAATAACCAGTTACACTGCTCTAAGCCTATTAACTAATATCAGTTCTAGGTTTATAGAGCCTGAACTCTAATCCCAGCTCGGACACAAACCCATAATTTGTGAGCTTGGGTAAATTAGATCACTTTTCTGAGTCTCTGTTTCCCCAGTTGTAAAAAGGGAATAATGGCACTTTTCCTCTCTATCTCTTTAAGCTTGTATGGTACAAAGGAACTAATACATACATAAAAAAAGTTTGTCACTAGTAATGGCTACTCACAGGAATCTTTACTCTCCAATCCCTGGAGTAGGAAAAGTAAGCCATATACAAAAAGCCAATAGTATACTGAGCCCAGGGAGCAGCACACAATGTTGCCAGTAGTCTCAATAAGGAAGAACCAGGCAAACATGAAAATATAACAAAATACAGAATGAGGGTCAATGGTATCACCATTTTGTATCTGAGATGCCCCAGGCTCAGTGGGAGCATGCCAGCTGGGGCTCTGCCTGACACAGCTGCTTGGAAGCAGCTGGCCTTGAGTGCCACAGCAGGGAGGTCGGAAGGGATACCTGTTGTTCTGACATCTAGAACAGAGCCTGGTTCCACAGAATACAGTGGCTTTTGGAATGAAGGTTCACAGTTTTTATTTGGCCTAAAATACTGGACTGCATCCAGTGCCTACTGCCCAGCTGATTTGAGACTGCCTACCCACAGCTGGTTTTATAAACAATGTTGTTTACCTAACTACTGAACTGCAGCATAGACCCTTAGGGGAAATAAATTAGTAAGAGTGGTGTGCTTATAAATCTGGGCATTAGTCTACAACTTCATCAGACTGAGAAGCAAAATATTTACTGACTGTTTACTGTGTGTCTAGTGCCTTGTCAGATGCTAGAGGTGGGAGGGAGATAAAGATGTGGCCCCTGTCCTCCATGAGCTCACAAGTGTAATTGAGAGGCATGTGTTTTTTACTTGAAATTATAATGCAATTGAAAAAAAAATGAGTATAGCCAATAAGTACCACAGAACTCAGAGTAGGGGAGTCAAGAGTGATGTGGGTAGATGTAACATTCATGATGAATGTGGGGTTTCCATAAAGCCTTGATAGCATAAACTGGTGGGAAGGGCATTCCAGAGTGTGAATAAAAGCATGGACAGAGAGAACATACATGCAAAAGATTCTCTGGGAAGAGTGTTTTGGGGCTTGAATGGAAAGGTCTTCACATCAGAGTGGGATATAAATTTTATCTTGAGGGCAAGAAAAACTCAGAAAAGCTGTGAAAGGTTGAGAGCTTTAGGCAAATGGAGAAGCATGCAGGGGATAAAGGGACAAATCTAGACCCAGCTTCGATAGTCCAGGCACAGGGTAGTGAGGGCCAAGACAAAGGTAGTAGCTATAGAAATGGGAAGAAAAGGATATGTGTTATAATTACAGAAAATTCCATAGGACCTTGTGAATGAAGACTTACTGGAAGCCAAGGAGAGAAAGGAATCAAGATGGTGTTATAATAAGAGCTTAATGATGATAGTATCATTAATCTTCTGACTCAGTAAATCCTATCAAAACTATCTGAATCACTCAACTGTTCCTGATGATATCTTGATAAAACAGATCAGTGTTTCTCAAGCTTTAACATGTATACAAATTACTGGGAGGCCCTGTTAAAATATAGATTCTAATTCAGTATGTTTGAGGTAGGGCCTGAGACTCTGCATTTCTAACAAAGTCCCAGGTGACATTAATCCTGTTGGTCTGTGAACCATACTTTCATTGACAAAGGACTAGAATTTCTTTTCTTTATTTTCATGCCAACCATCAACAACTAGATTAGAACTTTAAAATAAGGTAGACTGACTACAGAGAACAAACTGAGGGTTACCAGAGGGGAGGTGGGGGGGTGGTGAAATAGGTGACGGGGATGCAGGAGAGCGCTTGTAATGAGATGCCACTTCATATCCTCTAGAGCTGCGAACATCAAAACCACAGTAACAAGTGTTAGTGAGGACATGAAGTTGAAGCCCTCATCTATAGCTGGTGGAAATGTCATCTGTAGCTGGGGACAGTTTGATCCTCAGAAAGTTAACCATAGACTTACTGGGTAACACAGCAATTCTACTACTAGGTACATAGCTAAGACAAATGAAAACATGTGCCCACAAAAGAACATGTATAGGATTGTTCATAGCAACATGAGTCACAATAGCCAAAAAGTGGAAACAACCCACATATCTGTCAACTGAGGAATAGAGGAACAAACTGTGGTATACCCCTATAATGGAATATTATTTGGTCATAAAAAGGAACTGAGTCCAATACATGCTACCTGATGGATAAATCTTGAAAATATTATGCTAAATTAGAAAAGTCAGTCATCTAAGACTACGTATTGTATGATTCCATTTATATGACATGTCCAGAATAGGAAAGTTTATGGAGACAGAATGTAGATTAGTGTTTCCTTAGGATTGAGACTATGAGAGGACAATAGGGAGTGACAGCTAATGAGTACAGGGCTCCTTTTTTGTTGGAAGGGATATGTTCTAAAATTAGACTGTGATGACAGATACATAAATCTGCGAATATAGTACAAGAGATTGAATTCAGCACTTAAATGGGTGCATTGTATGGGGTGTGACTAATGTCTTAAGAAAGCTTTTAAAAGAAAGGAGAAAAGCCATAGAAACTGAAATGACAGAGAATTTTTATTTCTATTTGAAAGAAGTATTTTTTACTGTTTTACTCTTTTGGGAAAGGACACTGTTGCTTGGAAATCCAGACATACTAAAGAAGCTTTCCTTGTTTAGTGTAGATTCTTGTTTGGGGGTAGGTTTGGAAGAATAATGATATGAGAGATCAAAGGCAAGTCTACTGGCAGGAAAAAAAATAAGTTAAAATAGATCATGTGATCAGAATACCTGAATAGCCAGCCGAAAGACCTCCTTACGTGACTGGAAGTATCAGATAGGGCCGCCAAAGAAGAGCTTCCTAAAACTAAAGAAGACAAGGTCTGCAAATGAATAATGGCTCTACATCTTTAACAATAAATCCTCTCAGCAGGAGTTTATCACTAGGGGGCTGGGAAGTTTCCATATACTCAAATTCTGATGCAGAAAACAGGGAGGAGAAACTGTAATATTGAGCTTACCAGGTTGTATAAGAAATAAATGAGATTATGCCTATGAAGATGCTTGGGCCAAGGGGGTACTCAGGTAATGGCAGCTTGGCAGTGGTTGTGAACCCGAAATGAGAGGCCATTCTCTGGATAATTTATTATTAAGCTACACTTTCCTGATATACTCATTTCTACACAATACATAGACATGGCAATGGGGGAGGTTATCATTTTTTGTCTCCAGATTCTTTAAAGCAGTGCTAGGCAAACGTGGCCACCTGTGGTCTCCTCTTCTCCCATTCCTCTCTTTTTTCCCCTCCATCCTGACAATCTACTCTCCCTTGTGGATATAACTTTCCATGAGGCATCAGAATGGCAGGGTCTCTGCTGTAATGTTAGTCATGCTAAGCCTTGGCATGCAATCACCATGTGAAGAAGCACAGGCCATGTGGGGAAGCCGTGTTTCAGCATTCCAGCTGACAGCTGCTGCAAAGACTTCATGAAAGTCAGGGAGCTTTCAGAAGATCTCAGCCTCCGCTTTTCAAGTCTTCCAGCTGAGAACCCAGACACTGTGCTGTCTGAGTCCCTGACCCACAGAACCATAAGAGATAACAAATAATTACTGTTGTTGTAAGCCCCTAAGTTTGGGGGTAATTTATTAGGCAGCATTGGTAGCTAATACACAAAATTTGCCCAATTCCAGATCCCAGGTGCTTAATCACTATGCTGTGTAACAAAGAACGAAACAAAACACAAACACTTCTCATCAGAATTGGGCTCCCTGTGGAGACTTCCCTACCTCTGGGAAAGGCAGCATTGTCTGAAGACTCCAGACTACAGCCCTCAGGATTGCCTATTTATGGTGGCAAACGGACACCGCTGCAGTAACAGTGCACACGGTGGTCTCTCAAGGGTTTAGTTGCCGTGATGCAGGCACCTTGAACCTAGTCATCTCTGACATATTAACAAGGGTGAAACTCTAGACCCAAGGCCAAGGTGAGGAGTCTGATCTGGGCAGGGCTCTCACATCTTGATCTTGGCACATTCTTCAACCAGTGGTCATGGTTTATATACCAAATAGCTCCTCGACTGTTCAAAACCCAGCAGCACAAGTGTCTGTAAAAGCAATGTACACTGCACTGTACAAATATAAAATCTTATTATTTAGGATTTGGTGTCCTCAACAATGCTATTTATAGTATATCTGTTTATTTATTTTTTTTTCTTTTGTCCCTGAGAACCAAGACACTAATGGAAAGAGACCAATTTGAAATGAAAACGTCATTTTGCAAACCAGGCTTTCTGTTCCCCCTGAAGGGGAGAAAAAGGACAGAAATGAGTGAGGGGTGGTAACAATGGATTTCTTTGATGCTATGCTCCTCCTTTAAGATGGACTGACGCAGAGAAGAGAATTTCTTGATCTGCTGCACAACCAATATTATAGATATTTGATGGAAACAGTAGACTGGCAGTGGGTGGTGGAAGCAGCAGAGAACAATGACAAGTTACAGTTTTGTGTTATTTCGTTTCTTTTCTCCAAACTATTCAGGTCATCTGAGGCAGACTAACCTGACTTCCTCTTCCTGTGTTCCATCATTCACCCTCCTTGCTGTTAGGAGAAGAAAGGTTTGTAAAGGGGAAACACACATGCACACACACACACACCAGCTGCATTTGAATGCTTGGAGAACAAAACAATTGGTACCTTTCATATCTCTGAAGGCTAAGCTCCATTATCTCATGTCAGAGTCGGAGCATGGGGTAGAAAATCAGCTGTCAGGGGGCACAGAGCCAAAGTTCCCTTCATGACTGACTTAAAAAGGGAAAAGGCAAATCTCTGCTTCTAAGGAGAAAAAAAAAGAAAGAAAAAAGCAAAGTTCCAAGTCATTACATTTTATATACTTTGGAAAGCACGCTTTCAAGAGAGTATAAATGGAGAGGGTGTAAAAATGATGAGATTGGAAGCCCTGGGTTCGAGTCCCAGGTTTACGTGTTACCAACTGTGAGACCTTGAGATCTTTTCATCCTGTCCACCTCAGTTGCCTGAGTGGAGTGAAGATTCATGCCTTCACTCACACTCTCACTCACTCGCTCACTTATTTGTTGAGGGAGCAGTCAAGCTCCAAACACAATGCTTGCCTTCAACAGGCTCACAGTCCAAAAATATTTCCTTCAGCTCATCACAGGGTTGGTCTGAGGATGAACACAGTCAAGTAAAACACTTTTATTAAAGTACTGTGATGTGATGAGCCCCGGATACTACCTGCAACTGATGAATTACGGAGCTCTACCTCTGAAACTAATGATGTACTATATGTTGGCTAATTGAATTTAAATTTAAAAAAAAAAAAAAAAGTACTCTGACTGTTGAAAATGTACCTTGCAAGACCTGTTAAGCCTTGGGCCTCTGTAAGACTGATACAGAGGTCAGAGATTCTCCTTCTCTGTCTAAAGCCAAAAGAGGTCTTGCTAATTAGACATAGTATTGTAATGGGTCAGACTTGTCCTTTCCAAGTGTCCTTCCTGAGTCTCAGATCCTGCACCCTCCTCACATGCATCCTAGCCACAGTGGGTATAACTGGCTTGCCAAATCTTCCTGGGGCGTGATTCTGCTCTGTCCTGCCCTGCTCATAAGCTTTCATTGTTTCCTCTCTTTCTGTGAAACCAAACCTATACTCAACGTGGCCCTCAAAACTCCCACCCCAGTCGGGGCGCCTGGGTGGCTCAGTGCTTTCGGCTCCGGTCATGATCCCAGGGTCCTGGGATCAAGCCCCATATCAGGCACTCTCCTCAGTGGGGAGCCTGCTTCTCCCACGCTCCCTCTGCCTGCCTCTCTGCCTACTTGTTATCTCTCCCTCTCTCTCTGTCAAATAAATAAATAAAATCTTAAAAAAAAAACCAACAAAAACCAAAAAACTCCCACCCCAAGGCATCTGTCCACCCTCATCTTCATTTACATATACATCTGTCGACCTGTTTACCATTCGTAGTCATCACCTGTGCTCTCCTGTCTGTGTCTTCACTCACATAGTTTCTACTGTTAAATACCCTCTGGCCCCAAGTCCCTACCTACACATTTCCTTTCGAGGTTGAGCTTAAATTTGGATGAACCTTTCACTATCTTTGCATTGTCCCTGACTGCCCTCTTGGTGAAGATGATTGCCCCTCCTTTGAACCACATAGTGCTTTGCATATACCTCTTTCTTGGCTGATAATAATAATAGTGGTAAGAATAATAGCAGCTAGCCTATATGGAGACTTACAGTGTTCTAGGTAATAGCAGCTAGCCTATATGGAGACTTACAGTGTTCCAGGTATTATGATAAATAAATGCTTTATATTAATTATCTTTTCAATTCTTATAAATTCTATAAGCCAAGGTAACATTTTATTGCACAGAGGAAACTGAGGCCTCATAGGGTTAAGTAACGAACTTGATTTCCCACAGTGTACCTGGCAGTTACACGGATGGGCTTTGGCATCAGAAGCACCTGAGTTAGAGTCCAGGCTGTACACGTTACTGGCTTCATGACCTTTGCCACCTAACTTCCCAGTGTAATCCTCAGTTCCCTTATCGGTAAAAAATGGATAGTGTTAAGTGTATTGCAATGAATACATAAGATAATGCATGTAAAACTCAGAGCAAGATGCTGAGCGCAGAGAAGGTATTAGAGAAGAAGTAGTTGTCATGACCCGCAGCTAAGAAGGCTGCTTGGGGCTTGGGGGCCAGGACCTGATGTCCCAGTGGATTCCTCACCACCCCTCCACATGTTTAATACATGCTGGCGGAATAAACCACAGCCACTTAAAGAATTTTTGACTATTCCAAGGCTGTCCTGAAGATACGTATCATGGAGAAAAGTGCATGGAAAAAGAAGGAGAAGGAAGAGGGGAAAAAAGAGGATAAGGAAGTTACATAAATACAAGAAGCAACCAAACATCTCTATTCCTTGGTTTTAAATAGTCATCATTTGTGCTCTATTTTGCTGAGGAATGTGCGACCTCAAACTTGGCCTGGTTACGGTCCCCTCCATACATGCAGGTCTTTGTTACTCTGGCACTCTGGCTTAAGTACTTTCATAAGAGCTTCTTCAGAACTCCACTTAGGGGTACACAATTGCCCAGCTAATTGTTGGGAAGCTATAAGACCAAAGGCCCCCAGCTTACGCCCAAAGGCTACTTTCTGAACCTCTGGTTGAGGAGAGAGTCATTGGAGGTCACTACAAGGGTAACAATGAGGGAGCGGGGGCTGAGGACACAGGTAAAATCCAGGCTATATAAGGCCTTACAGGTCTTGTGAAGGTTTTGCCATTGTATCCCAAGGACTCTGGAAAGCGCCTCAAGATTTTAGGCAAGAGAAGTTGAAGTAATTTGCCCATGTCTAGTGAGCTTCTAGTAGCAAAACCAGGATTGGAAATCTGGTCTCCCATTCTCATTTGCCATGTCTTGATAAACATCTTGGCATCCCTCCTCCCAGGTACAGACATTAATGAGGAAAATGAGAGCAAGTGGATAGAAAGCTTCATGTACTGTATTTGTGCCTCTGCAGGAAGCAGCACCAGACTGAATGATGGGTTCTTGGAAGGTCTGAGACTGCTGTCTCAGCCAGACCTTCAAAGGGGTGGGGGGCCCAGAGAAAGCCTGCATCATGTTGCCTGGGAAATGTAGGATTAAGAAACAGAGTTTAGCCATGAAACCCATTGCCAATGGACAGGTTGCTGAGGTCCTGGAAAGAGAAAGAGGACTGGTAATGTCACTTAGTGAAAGACTAGACTATGATGGAGGCTGTACAAGTTAATGGAAAAGGTAAAACTATAGGAAGAGTAAAAAGATCGGTGGTTGTCAGAGCTGGGGCTAGGAAAGGAACTATCTATAAAAGTGCTTAAGGGAACTTTTTTTAGTAGTTAAAATATGCTCTATCTTGATTATAGAGGTGGTTACTTGAGTATACACATTTGTCAAAATCCATAGAACTATACCCCTAGTTTGGACGACTTTTACTTCTGAAATTACACTAAAATAAATCTAATTGAAGAGATACTATCCATAGGGTTATAGAGAGTGTATTGACCCATCTTCAGACCTCAGGAAAAGAACCTCTGCTCTAGGGTCAAACAATTTTTGAAGTGGAAAGGTCTCTCAAAACACAGAGACCACATTTACTTATTTCAAAGGTAGGAGAAGTGAGAAGCAAGAAAATACAATGCCATCTCCAGGATCCTATCTGTTACTAGTGATGTTCATCCTTGCAACCAATATTAGTGGCACCCTTACTGCATTGTAAACACTAGGGTAGATTCAATACCTAGCTGAGTATCCCAGCAAATAAGAAAAATAAGGCTTACTGCCCTGAAGGTCTGGGATTTTTGACTCTGTAGTTTATCCCCGATAGACTATAAGAGCTCCAGGGAATATTTAGTTCCTAGGTCTTGCTGGAACACTAGATTGGGAGCCAGGAGACTTGTGTATGGATTGATTAAGAAACAAGGAAGAATGAGCTTTGGAGGCTCAGCCGATCGCCAAGTCTCTCCTTTCTTCCTCAGGTATAGATGGGGAAATAGGTAAATTCCTCAAAGAACCAACATCAGCTTCCACACTGTGCTTACATCAAGAATTTCCCCAGGGGGCACCTGGGTGGCTCAGTGGGTTAAGATCTCTCTGCCTTCGGCTCGGGTTGTGGTCTCGGGGTCCTGGCATCAAGCCCTGAGTCGGACTCCCTGCTGGGCGGGGAGCCTGCTTCCCCTGCCCCCCCTGCCTGCCTCTCTGCCTACTTGTGATCTCTCTCTGTCAAATAAATAAATAAAATCTTAAAAAAAAAAAAAAAAGGAATTTTCCCGGAAGCATGGACTAGTACAATGATTAAAGGCCATTCAAAATAGTAGCTATGATGAGGAATTGCATAGTAGTACAGTAGGGAAGAGCAGAATGGGCTTCAGGATCAGATGCATCAGGATTCAAACCCTGGCCCTGTACTACCCTTATCACTAAGGTCAAGCCACTCAATAGTTTTAAGCCTCAGATTTTTTATGTAAAATGAGAAAAACAATGATCCCTATGCCTCCCAGGGTTGGTATGAGGGGTAAACAGGATCGTGCAGGTGCTGACATATTATCAGCTCTTCCTTAATGGCGGCAGTCACTGCGGCTCTAAATGCCACTGTCATCAGTATCATCACTCCAGTGTCTACATTTACTATCTGTATCACTTGAAAGATTTCTTCCTGATCAAAAAGGCCAGATTGTTACTTAGTCACCAGACAGAGCAATTTCAGCCTCTTTCCTTTTGGATCAAATCATTTGACATTCAGCAGGGGAAGAGTTATTGAGTGGCTGAAGTATACACCTGAGCCCCCTTCAGCAGTGGCTGAAACTCGAGCCTGGACAGGCCAATTCACACGCACAGAAGCTTCCAGATAAGTCTCTGTACCCATGGAACAATCAATCACTTCCTGCCCTGGGCTCCCTGCAGTGCCAGGCTTGCACCCAACTGCCTTTCTGGTCTTCCTTGGCCCTTGCATCTTAACAGTGAGTCTCCACGTAGGAGCACAAGGAAGCGGAAATGTGCCTGACAGGGGGAGGGGTCATATAACATATCACAGTTCCTTCAGGACAGCAGTAGTCATGGAAACATAGTCAATATAAAACATTATAAATTATTAATCATTTATGTATACCTATTATTTTTATGGTACCAATTTCCTAAAATAATGTGACTCAAATTTTTCCAAATTAGTAGGGATGTGTAGAAATGAAATTGGCTCTCTGTATTAAATGATATTCAATGAAGGGTATCCTCCAAATGCTTATCTGAATCTTGTGGGGGGCAGACAGAAAGGTGGGAGGCTTTTCTGATAATCCAAAGGAGTGATCATTAATTCTTTAAAAAGTTGCAAAACATTGCTGTAGTGAGACCTCAAAACCTAGAGACAGGGCGCCTGGTTGGCTCTGTGGGTTAATCCTCTGCCTTAGGCTCAGGTCATGATTCCAGGGTCCTGGGATCAAGTCCTGCATCCAGCTCCTTGCTCAGCAGGGAGCCTGCTTCCTCCTCTCTCTCTCTCTCTCTCTCTCTCTGCCTGCCTCTCTGCCTACTTGTGATCCCTGTGTGTCAAATAAATAAATAAAGAAATAAATCTAAAGACAGAGAAATTTTACCCCATTTCACACTCTCCTGTAATAAGCAGTACTCTGGGCTAAGCCAATGGCTGTATCACTGAAAACCGGTAGTTCCACGCTGCCCATCCTGGCAGCAGAGGGATCATGCATGATCTCTGTCAAGATTTAGCAAATGGAGAGGCTCCTTCCAAACTCCGTGTAAGCCTGGCACAGTCCTTGTTTCGACTGGTTCTTAGGAGGCAGCATTGGTTCAAAAGAAAATAACCATGGAGCACTGGGTGTGGTGAAAAAATAATGAATACTGTTTTTCTGAAAATAAATAAATTGGAAAAAAAAAAAAAGAAAATAACCATGATACTAGCACATGGGAAGGAAGGACATTTACCTCCACACTTTATTTCTCTACATCTGGCCCTCCACCTGCATCAAAATCACTTGGATGAGTTTTCTTACAAGTGCTAGTCCTGGCCCACACTCAGAGATTCCCACTCAGAATCTCTGGGAGAGGGGCCTGGAAAGATAGAGGCTCAAGGGATTCTGACACATATCATGTCTTGGTAGTACTTTGAGATACATGGATCTAGAAGAATGAATCCAGCGTGATGGCATTTTCAGCTCAGAAAAACAGCCAGCCTGAAAGAAATCTTTCGGCTCCAGGAAATGTCCCAGCTTCAGCCCTCTAGTTTCTGTCTTCAAATTAAACTGTTGAGAGAGTTACCTACTTGGCTTACTCATATAACCAGGCAATTAGACCTGGCTGACTGCTTCTTCCTCACTTGAAAAGAGAGCCGGCCACATGACTTAAAACTCAATCAAACAAAGAACCTCTTGGGTTTTTAGACCACTTACAAAGACAGATGGAACTCCTTTTCTCAGGGTATTGTATTGGCTCTTCTACTTCCTAGTTTTATCATCTTGATCGATAACCAGAAAGAATAGGTGGGAATCTGTTTCCTAATCTCCACCCCACCTACCACAACAGAAGATAGGAATCACTAGGAAAGAATAATGTCCTCTTGGCTCTCTTTTAGACAGGAAGGCATAAGGGAATGTAAGTAAATGAGGACTTTATTATAGAAAGTCTCAACACTACTATCATTTATGTCCATAAGAGTAAATTCTTAAAAACAGTACATTCTTCCTAAGTTTAGATACTTAACTATTATAAGTAAAGCATTATTTTGGCACCCTTTTAAACCTATGCACAAGAATAGACGAGAGGATCTCTAAGGTTTTGCTATGCAAAATGTGATCCCGGGACACGGAAGTGCAAAGGACAGAATGTTGAAAGGATACTGTGAAGCAAGAAAGCAGGAAGGGTGTGCAGGAAGAGGATGGGCTATGAAAGCATGGTGGTTGCTATTATCTTCATGAGACAAGAACATACTGTAGCACTGGGGAAATGAATAATGCAGAAATTCCACTCCTGGGAGAAGGAGGCTTCTGAAGGTGATTTACAGTTCTTTTTTTTTTTTTTTAAATTAAATTTAATTTAATTTTTTCCAGTGTTCCAAGATTCATTGTTTATGCACCACACCCAGTGCTGCATGCAATACGTGCCCTCCTTAATACCCACCACCAGGCTCACCCAACCCTCCACCCCTCTCCCCTTGAAAACCCTCAGTTTGTTTCTCAGAGTCCACAGTCTCTCATGGTTCGTCTCCCCCTCCGATTTCTCCCAACTCCCTTCTCCTCTCCATCTCCCCTTGTCCTCCATGTTATTCCTTATGCTCCACAAATAAGCGAAACCATATGATAATTGACTCTCTCTGCTTGACTTATTTCATTCAGCATAATCTCCTCCAATCCCATCCATGTTGATACAGAAGTTGGGTATTCATCCTTTCTGATGGAGGCATAATATTCCATTGTGTTTATGGGCCATATCTTCTTTATCCATTCATCCTTTGAAGGGTATCTTGGTTCTGCTATTGCTGAATGAACACTGGGTTACAGATGGCCCTTCTTTTCACTACATCTGTATCTTCGGGGTAAATACCCAGTAGTGTAATTGGAGGGTCATAGGGTAGCTCTGTTTTTAATTTCTTAAGGAATCTCCACAGTTCTGATGACTGGGACAGTCCATCTCAGATGTTGGAAGAGACATCTGGCTCTGTTTACATAGGTATCTGTTCCCTTACACCAACTGAAATCCCATCCAGCCTGGCTAGGGCCTCTAAAGGTTTGATGGGATATGTAGTCATAGGTGCAGAAAGAGGGAGAGTGGCTACATTAAGGATGCAGTTTGTAGCAAAGGTTAAGAGAAAAGAAAAGTCCTTTAGGAATCAAAAGCTTGATTACTAAGGGAAAAAAATTGGAACAAGACTTAATCTTATTCCAATGAGTCATATCATTCTAACTCATTCTAATAAATTTGTTGTATCTCTCTGGTGAGACTAGAAGCTATATGAGGACAAATCAAATCAATGCATTCATTAACAACATATGACTGAGCATGGCTAATCCAGTGTAGGGACAGCAAGAGCAAACATTATGTCTTCTGCTTGTGCATATCCTCTATAGAATCTGTTAAGGGGCTAGTAACAGAATAAAATGTGATAAACACTTATATTACTCTTGAGCCAGTTGTGAATACAAGCTTAGAAAACCAGAGTGCCCTAAAGCAGGGGTTTCAAAGTGTAGTCTTCAGACTAGCCACATTAACATCACTTAGGAGCTTGTTAGGAATATAAATTCTTGGGTTTCAGAACCTATGGAAGTCCGGTCTAGCAATCTGCACTTTCACAAACCTTCGAGATGATTCTAAGGCAGAACCTATATTATCAGTTCATTTTCACAACAACCTATAGAGGTAGACAAGTAGAATTTAAAATCCTCACCTTAGAGATGAGAAACAGTTGATGTCATTCCTCCAAGGTCAGATTTTGAGTAGCAAAACAGACACCTGGCTTTTATTACTTTGATCTGGAGGACATACCTTTAAGTTTTTTAGCACTAATTGATTTCAGTCATAAATATACATGCTTCCTTTTTTTCCATCCTAACAACTGTGTCAGCCCATCAGGAGGTCACAAATCATAATAACAATTCAACCATCCAGTTGCGCCCTTTACTTTTTTTTCTGAGGGCTTCTAATATTACCCTCCCTTAACAAATCCTTTTTCATGTTTTAAAGCCCACCGCAGTGGCTGCCTCCACTGTGAAGCCTCCCTCCACTCAGCCCTGGCAAGGATGCAGCAGCTCTGTTTCAATTACACAGCTCACTCCTCAACCTTCCAGTTCAGCTGCATTCCCATGTCTGCTCCCCACAGCCAACTATTGACTGTTAACTCTTTGGGAGCAATGAACATAACTTACCATCTCTATGCACACCCCAACACCTGTCATAGAGTAACACTTCGGAGCTGGAAAGGAGCAAAGAAAATACAACAGATGCCAACCCCCATAATTATGGAGCCTCAACTCTGTTACGGGTCCTAGGCTAAGCTTTCTATATATCTCATTTTCTTTAATACTCACTACACTCTTGCTACATATTTTTATTTTTAATTTTAAAGACTAGAAAATTGCACCTTAAAAGAGGGTGAAGAAACTTTCAAATTTCATATAGCTAGTAAGTTGCAGAGCTGAAATTCTTGATGAGGGTATTATGACACCTCTCTTCTTATTTAATGGCTAGAAAACCATTGTCTAAACATAGAACAGAATTTTCTTAGTCACACAGAGAAGGAGTGAGGCCAGGTAGGGCTAGAATGTAGATCTCAGTTTGCTTTACTGATCACCCTGGCTTCCTTCCCTTGAGCATCACAGCAGGGGAAGGAAAAAATATTTTTGAAATTTCTCAATCACTTGGAGAGTTATTATCATTTCACAAATGAATGGCCTGGCAAATTTATTTTCTGGCAAATTTCTGAAGAGAAGCTGGATGCATTTTCTAAAATTTCCAAAGATACCAGAATTCATCATTTGGCCAGTTTAGCTCACTTTTTGGATGCTGAGCTGCTCCGAGTTCTCTTGAACTCTTCCTTTCCAATCCAGGACTTCCAGCAAACTATTGTCACCTTAATCTTCCTCAGGTCTATGGGACTTTTCTTCATGCCCCAGTCTGATTCTGGTACTATTTCTGGATAGGCATTGGATTTTTCACAGTTTAAACTGATGACTTCCTTTCTATTTCCTGGTGAAAATTTGTGGCGATTGCTAACCTCTGTTCTTGGAGGTGGCAGGAAAATCTCAAGGACCTACAAGTAATAATGTCCCAGGATTATGTAGAGCTCAATTTCAAACCTGAAAATGAACTCAGTGGGTCTGATCACTCATACATCATAGTGCTGGTCATGTCTTATTGAACAGGGATGGGAACAGGGCAGAGGATGTATACTGCTTCAGTTATCCAACCAGGGTGAGGGATGGAAACTCATTTTCTGCCTAACTAAATGCTCATTCAAAGATCTTCAGAGCTGTTTATTACCTAAATATCCAACTTTTGAGCTTGGGTAAGTTTTATGATGTTTAGTCAAGAATGTTGCTTTAAAAACATACAGATGAGGGCGCCTGGGTGGCTCAGTGGGTTATAAAGCCTCTGCCTTTGGCTCAGGTCATGTTCCCGGGGTCCTGGGATCAAACCCCACATCGGGCTCTCTGCTCAGAGGGGAGCCTGCTTCCTCCTCTCTTTCTCTCTGCCTGCCTTTCTGCCTACTTGTGATCTCTGTCTGTCAAATAAATAAATAAAATATTTTTTAAAAATATACAGATGTTTTAAACATCTAACAATTAGATTCTGTTGAACATGTTATGATACATTACATCAAGTTCTACACAGCCATTTAAGTGTGAGTGTGGCTAGCTACTTACTGGCATGAAAAATATTAATAATGTAGTCAGTGAATATTGAAGAGTGAAAAACTTTACATACACCAATGACGCCAGTCTTATAAAGTAAAAATTAAAAAAATATATATATGGATAATTAGTTTATCTAAAAGGATATATACCAACATATTAATAGGGTTATTTCAGATAACCCGTGCAATGGGAGGTGCTTTGATTCTCCCTCCCTCTTTTCTTATCTATATCTTATAGTTTCCCCCAATAAACATGTCACTTGTGTAATTTAAAAGAATATTTTTAATCATAATGACACACAAACCTCTATCTATCTACCTCCAAACAACAATCATCCAAACCATCAGTCCTACAGAAATTAGAGTATTGTATAAAAAGTTGCCTGGCAAAGAGATTTCTGTACCTAGAAAAAGCTAATAAAAATTTTAGCCTGAAATCTGCCCCTGACTACTGTTGTACCTTTAAACACTGAGGGCCTTGGTCTCTGGTCTCAGTTTACTTCTAAGTAAAATGGTGATAATGCCATTTTCCTGGTAGGCTCCTGGGAAGAGTAAATGACAGAGTCCTGTTTCAGGACTGTGGGTCAAAATAAAGAAAAAAAAAAATTAAAAACAAACACTGCAGAACCCACCTCAGGCCATCACAGCACAATTCAGGGTTTACAAGAAAGGGCTGAGCTGATTCTTAAATACCAATGGTCATCGTGTCTCTTTTCTGGTCACAGGGCTTAGGTGATATGACACAGAATGAACTTCATTAATTAAAAATCATGGCATTCTTAGTGCAGGAGAAGAATGAATACATCTGCCATAGATTGGGGTCCTGATGAGGTTACTGACCAGGCCCAGACTGTTCCAGGAGGAGTATGAACTCATGCAAAGGATGCATATTGTGTTCTGGTAGAAAGTGAAGGGGGAAAAGGGGGTTTGTTTACCAGAGGATAATGCTACAGTAAACTGAGGCATGGGGCATGTCAAAAATCCAAAAACTATATATATATATATATATATATATTTTTTTTTTTTTTTAAGATTTTATTTATTTATTTGAGAGAGAGAGAGGGAGGGAGGAGGAGGAGGAGAGAGGGAAACTACAAGTGAGAGGTGGAGGGGCAGAGGGACAGGGAGAAGCAGACCCTGAGATCATGACCTGAGCCAAGGGCAGACACTTAACTGGGCCACCCAGGTGCCCCCAAGTTTATATTTTAAAGGAGCCTTAGTGATACTTTGCCTGACCTCCAGCCAACATAGCAGTCCCCTCTATACCTCAGCCCTGGCCACCTGTGTTTCAGTATCTCTGGGGTCCAGGGGCTCAGTACTTCACCTCTCAGCTCATTCACTTTTTGGATGGTGCTGTGAGAACATCCCTTCACTTGTTACCTCCAATTCTTCCACAGGTCTGAGCTCTGCCCTCTGGAGCCACACAGTAGTCCCACCATGTTTTCTATCAATGGCTCTAAACTGTGCTATAAGTAATCCATCATTAGTAATATATCACCGAAATTTCAGCCAATGTAGCATTTATAACTTAGAGCATATTTTTAGCTTATCCCTCTCTGATTTACTCTCCAATCTACATCCGTAAGTGGGAGAGAAAAGGGTTGAGCTACAACTCCCAAAAGAGAGTAAGTAGTTGCCTCTGTCACAGGAGCTGGCAAGGATGAAAGGTTGTTGATTACTGTAGCTACACAGCACTTTATACATTCAGAGTCAGCTATCATCCCTCGTCATTACCTAATACTCATTGAGTGCCTGCTGTGTCTAGGGTTATGAGACAACGTGGTTGAAAGAGAGAGAAGTATGAGGCCCAATCATGAAATCATGGAGACTTGGGTTAGATGGCCATGAGGTTTTTTATAGTAAGAATAAATAACCTCAAGAGTGTTCATGCACTGATTCATTGCTTCAAAGATTTATCAGACACAACTAAATGCTAGGGATAACATGGTGAATAAAAGAGACATATCGCCTCCGTGAAGGTTACATTCTGGTCTCTGCTTACAAACGTTGATGTTTTAGACCCCTGCCCTTCAACCACAATAAAAGCTTGATTTAAAAGATCCTGCTAAAAAAAAAAAAAAAAAAAAAAAGATCCTGCTAGGTGACTAGTCCAAGCATTGACTCATCACTTGAACCGAACCACCAATGAAAAAAATGGACTATGGAAATGAGGTAATGAAGAGTATGGACTATGGGGTCAGACCTGAGCTCAGGGCCAGGCTCTGGTACGTAGGAATTGTGTTTCCTTGGATCAGTTACCAAGCCAAGTTCTAAATTTCTTCATCTGCATGATGTTTCCCATACCGGCCTCCCAAGGCCGTGGTGAAAATTCACGAGGCGATGAGCGCAAAGCTCTCGGCACAGCACGTCAGTGAACAGTTGCTGCTGTCTTCCTAGTGCATTATCATACGCGGAAACTATTATGAGAAGTAATTATTACTCAATTCTTCCTCATGTGGGAAGCCTAACAAAAAGATGCTGACATCACCTGATAGGTTAACAAAACCCTTTCTAATGCGTAAACTAGTCACAGTAGAGACCCTATGACTTCCACCTATTTGGCTCTTCCCTCTTCTCTGATGTTCCCTTAATGATCTCTCCTCTGGACTAGAATTTATTTCTTCAACACTTCCTCCAGGGAGGCCTCCACATTGGTGTATTTCTCCCAATACACGTCACTCGTATAAGCAACTCATGTTCTACAGTTCATCCTCACATATCAATGGCCAGGTGAAGTACCTCTGATTTTTTTTTCATGTTGAAATGCATTGCCAGTGACCCACGTCTCAGTAAGTAATCCCATTCTTCGGAACACCTGTTGGAAAAATGGCTTTTCCACTTTTATTCTCTTCCCAGTAGGAAGGAGCTATTCATAAAATTGGATAGGTTTCAGGATAATGGTGAGGACACATTTACTGGTAAATGGGGACATCATGCATTTAAACAGTGGTCACCAGACAAAAGGGGTAGGCCAAATCTGGCTGCTTATTTTTTTTTTTTAAAGATTTTATTTATTTATTTGAGAGAGAGAGACAGTGAGAGAGAGCATGAGCGAGGAGAAGGTCAGAGAGCGAAGCAGACTCCCCATGGCGCTGGGAGCCTGATGTGGGACTCGATCCCGGGACTCCAGGATCACGCCCTGAGCCGAAGGCAGTCGTCCAACCAACTGAGCCACCCAGGCGTCCCTGGCTGCTTATTTTTATAAATAAACTTTTACTAGAATCCAGCTATGCTCCTTCATTTATATATTGTGTATGGCTGCTTTCACTCTCCAGCAGCAGAAGTGAGTGGCTGCAGCAGGGACTTCATGGCCCACAAAGCCTAAAATATTTTCTATTAAATTTACTATTAAATATTTTCCTTTTCACAGGAAAGTTTGCTGACTTCTGCATACCAAGCTTAGCATGTAGTAGCATATGTTACTACCGTGGCAGATTAGCCAAGGATATGAACAAGAATGAACCTGATGTTCTCTCTCTGGCATATTCTGCAAAGTACCTTGGGCAGACCCTGAAATGGTTTGCAGTGGAATACTATTTCTGCATCCCAGCCTGCCATACCATCTCAAGTCACCCAAACTTCACCCCAATCCTGAAACACATCCAGTCTGTAATCTGTCTTATTTAACAACCACCATTCTGCATTACACACATACTTCAGCCACTTTAAACCTTCCTTTTTATTTTCTCAGCAACATCTGGTATAACCCAGATACACTGAACCACCATACACTGAACTATAATCCTTCCTTAATTTTGCAACCTTTAAATTATTTCAGTGTCTTTGAGGATTCCTGGTTCTTTGATCCATCTCCCCAGTGAATGCCCTTCTGTAGGACCTCTGTCATGAATATGATGTATCCTTTGCTGTTTCCATCCAGGTCTGGTGGGAGGGATCAGGGAGGACTCAGAGTCTCCTTGGAGCTCATGAAACCATCCTTAAACATAAAAGAACCAACGATTTGGGGCTGAAAGCCCACATTCACTTGTATAAGCAACTCATGTTCTACAGTTCATCCTCACATAGATCATTAAGAAAGAGGTCAGAAATAGGCCTCCCCAGTCACAGGGTCAGTTCCCAGGCAACTTGAATTCCAGTCTCAGGTTCCCAGTCTGGCGCTCTATTCTACATACTATCCCATTACTCCTTGGATTCTAAGGATAAGTCTCATTTTTCAGTAATTTCATTTTCTCTGCCTTTATCATAATATTGGCCACACTGCCACCAGTATACTTTCCAGAATCCTTCACATGCCTCTCCCATCTAACTAGCTGGGTTTTCCTATTTTCACCTGACCTTGGAATCTTCTAGAGATCCTGCCTTAGGTTTATCTAAATTAAATCTCTTCCCTTGACTGTTTACTTATTCCTCTAAGCTTTTTAGTTCAGTTGATAATTTCTTTCATCATCTTCTCCTCTGCTTGCAATCCTATGTAATTTGGCATCACCCATAAATCTGAATAATGCACAACTTGCTTCATCTTGGATCATTACAGATTTTAATAATCAGTGCCAGTATCATTACAGATCCCTGTAGAGCTGGGCTGAGCTAATTCTTCTCCTTTTATTGTGGTGAGGACCCCCAGTTTCGCCTTTGTCTTTTCCAACTGAGAGGAGTAAGAAGGCAGATGACCTGTCGAGCCTCCTCTTGGAGCCTCCCCATGGATGGTTGAGTGGTGAACAGAAGCTCTTTCCCTCCAGCGGCTGCCTGTTGCCAGGGGAACCATGCTCCCAGATAATGATCTCTCTCTTCTAGGAGTCACACCTTGCCTGAGCCTTTAGGAAAGTATTATGGGAGGTTACCAGGGAAAATACTGAATTCTACTCTTCAGTCCGCCATTGGCAACAGACCTTGGGGTTCCTGCATTAGCTCATTCCTAGCATTTTCATTACAGTGACCTCGTTGTTTCTGAATATTCCGAATTTTACTTTCAAACTGTCCTGTGGGACAGTGAACACTCTTCCCCAGACTGCACAGCTCTCTGACTCACCTCCTCCAGGCCCTGCTCAAACATTACGTAATCAGAGGCTTTCCCTGACCACTCTGTTCACTAGAATGACTCCCGCTCCCACACTCCCCAGTTCCCCCTGTGCTTTACTTTCTCCCATGGTGCTCTACATTCCACTCATTTTTGCTTATTGTCTGTCACTAGACTGAGAGCTCCATGAGGACAGGTGATTTGTTTCAGTCATTAATTTACTTATGTTTATTGATAGATAACTGACATGCAACATTGAATAAGCTTAAGGGGTACAGTGTGTTCATTTGATGCATTTATTACAATATGATTACCATTCCAATGTTAGCTAACCTCTATTCCATCACACAATTGTTTGTTTTTTTTGGTGGGGGGAATAATTAAGCTCTAATCACTTAGCAACTTTGAAGTTTATAATACAGTATTATTGTCAAGCCAGGTCCTTCAGTCTGCTTTGCTCACTGTATTTCCAGTGACTAGAGCCAAATAATGAGTAATTATGGTGCTGCAGCTGCTGATTTGGACTTTATACATAGAGAGGCCTTGACAGTTTTTAGAGCTTTAATTTCCTTTATTTCATCTGATTTTCATAAAACCCAGGATTATCGCCCATTTTCAGAAAAGGAAGCTTAAGATCAGAAAACAAGTCAATTCTTTCCTTCCTTCCACCCTCCTTCCCTCCCTCCCTCCCTTCCTTCCTTCCTCAAATAACCAACAATTGGGTGCTTTACGTATCTGTGGTGATGTCCCATAGCCTATATACTACATTCTGACTTTGTTTTAATTTCTTAAGTGAAGGATCTCAGGCAGATCACTCAATGTCTGAAACCTCACTTGAATGCAAATTCACTTGAAAGATCGAGGGCACTAGTAATAACCGGAAGATGTCAAGAGGATGAGATCAGCTATAGACAAGTACTTAGTACCACGGCTGGCGTACAGGAAGCTCTCAATAAATACTGCTGATTACCCTTACTCACTGTTATTACCGCCATCACCAGCATCATCAGCACTATCCCTACTCCCACATCACTACCATTTCGTCTGCCAGTGTGTGCCAGGCACTGTGTTAGGCCCTGTGGTTATAGAACAAAGACAAAAATAGCTGTGACCTATACTCTGTGCTAATTGCTTTGTATATCCTTAATCCTTACAAGAACCCTATGAAAAGTGTATTACTCCACACAGCTGGAAGATAGTGTAACTCTGAATTGCAACTGTGTCTGCCTAATTATAATGTCCTTGATCTTACTCACTATACTGTACTCATACAGTTTCAAGAGAGGAGTATTTATATAACTATTATGTTATGGTGTGATAACTGAAAAAAGTAGGAAGGTGCTATGCAAATATACAGGAGGGCCACCTGACTAGACCGGGGGAGGAGGGAGTGGTAAGAGAAGGCTTCTTGGAGGAGATGTCATAAGGTGAAAATAAATGGAGTTAGCTGAGGCCTCGTGCCTAGCAAATGGCAGAGCAAAGACAGCTCTGTGACTATGCATTCTCTCCACTGCATGTTCTCTGTAAAACCCCACTCAGCAACACAAAATTATTTTATTTCATCCCTGATCTCCAGTTGCTCATAAAGACTACTCTTGGCAAAGTGGTGGTTTCACCCTACAGCTAATGCAGAATGCTTTGCCAAGTGCTGTCAGCTGCTGTCAAGCCATTCCCAATGGTAAACCATTTATTATACATCTGAAGGAAGTCCATCATCACAATATGATGACTCCTGCTCCCGTGCAGTTCCTTCAAAAAGAAGGAAGAACTGCAGTCCATGCTGATTCCACAGCTGTTGAGTAACACGCAGGAAAAGAGAGCACTTGGGTGTCTCTCAGAACGTAGGGAAGACATGGAATTTTTACTTTTATAGGTTCTGTTTCTTGGTATCAGAGAAAATGAAGATTGTTCTCTGGGTACTCTTCCAGATGGTCAAAGGCTGCTTAATGCCACTGCCTGAACATCAAGGACTTTGGAATAGACACTGCAAGTGAAGCCTGGGGTAGAATGGGCTTAGGCCCAAGACTCAGTCACTAGCAGAAAGGCAGAGTGGCCCAAAAAGACTAGGCTAGGCTGAAGAGAAGCTGGTACAATAGTTATGTTAATGCCTAGTTCATTGGTCAGCATTCTTAGGAACTAGAAGAGATGGTGACACAGAGTAGGTATTTCTAAAGTAATCGGTAGATGAACTAACCAATAAGATGATCAGTCAGCCAACTGGTCAATCATGGGTGTCAAGGCAGAGAGGTCAGGTTGGTAATGGCCTGAGGGGCCATGAAAGTTGGTTTGAGATGTTTGGTTTTTAGTCTCTGAATGAAAGATGTGTTTCATCAGAGAAAGGTCAGTTCTAGGAAGGTGAATATGGCAGCACAGACCCAGATCTCAGTGTGGGACCTTCCAAGGATGTGAAGAGTTAATTCAAGCCAGTCAGACCTGGCTGCAGTCTCCTTTCTCTGCCCACTTGGCAGTCCAAAACTCTTCTTCTTGCCTCTCTGGCAGAGCCTAATCTGACTTTGCAACAAGTTTCACTAAAATTTTTGCAGATGCTTTCCTAGGCCAGCTTGGTCCTGCTGACAGGTGTGTGCTATTTAGGCAAACTGGACAGAAGTAGCACTGGTCCCTCTCCATGCATATGGCTGGCTTTCCACAGGGCAAAATTCAGCCCACAGACCGCAGCTGTCATCTTGCTCTCTCCACCTTCACCCTCACCATGAGCCTGGGTTCAGCATGGCTTTTAGAGCAAACTGAACAAAGAAACCTGACATCATATTTGCAAACTTCTAAGGGATTTGGAACCCAACCCAGTCTTACCTTGTCACTGTTCAAATGAGGGAACTGAACGAGAGGGTAAGTCCAAGCTTACATTGTAAATTGGGCCTAGAACCCACATCTCTTGATTTGTATGCACAGGTCAGCTCTACTTTTGCATGTTCCACACAGGCTTTGCAACAACGGTCTTGAGCCTTTATACACCCCATGATGAATCTAATGAGTGATAAGAGTGAACATTTCCAGAAATTCTTAAAGGTAGAGTTTGGAAATTAGTATTTTTTGATAAGTGTACCCCGATGATTTAGGTGCAGGTGGTCCATGGACCACATTTGAGAAACTTGGGTTTAAAGGAATTGTCTACTTTGACGTAGCAATCTCGTCTTACAGATGAACAAACGAAGGCTCAAGAAGTAAGGTGGCCATGTAGCAATTTAATTGTACAAGTAGGACTAGATCCCAAGTGTGGAGAGTGGGATTCCCTAAAGCAGGGATGGCATTAAACAGCTGACTCGCAATGAGAAAGTATGTCCATTTTCAATATCCTTCTAATCCTCTGATAAAGCAAAAAAGAAAAATCTCAGTTTCATGCTGTCTTTAAGACTTCTCTAACAATTATTAATCTCTATACCCGATCACTACTTTTTAATCTTAAACAAAAAGACAGCATGAGTCAGGATCAGACCCCTTTCTAGGTGATAACTAGAATATGGTATTTTTGTGTTATCTAGCTATCTATTATTTACTTATTTAAATATTTATGTTTCATTTTAGACAGAGAGCATAGAGGGGAGAGAAGCAGAGGGAGAGGGAGACCCCTGAGCTCATGACCTTGAGATCATGACCTAAACTGAAATCACGATTTAGGCGCTTTAACTGACTGAGCCTCCCAGGCACCCCTGTGATCTTTTTATTTTTACAGCTTCTATTAATCATAGGTGATACTGGTTTTTCTATTTGTAGTAGTTTGTATGTTTCATTTTTAAATAAAACAAACGTGCAATTTTATACGAAGAGACAAATTCCCAGGCATGATAAATGTGCCAAGATAGGGGAAGGGCTGAAGTTTAGGAAACAGTGACCTGAAAAAAACCTCAAGAGAGGGTAACACAGTGGCCAGAGCCGAGGGGACTAGCCAGTGGCAGTGGCAGTACTCAATCCCAGGCCATCTCACTGCAAGGAAGGTATCTGGCAGGATCATTTAAGCCTACAACCAGGCCTGGGTTTCATGAAGAAGGGTTACCTATGCTAGGAATAACCTATTTCAGTAGTACAGGTTGCAGGTTACGTAGAGCTTAGACTTAGGAGGAAATTACAACCATAAACAATCTAGAGAAACCAGGGGCAAATGATAGGAAGATGATATACGTATCCTATTCAGGTGTCTGTAAGACGTGCCTCCTAATCACTTAAGGGGATGGAACACGGCTTTTAAATCGATTGGTGGAGACCAAACCTGAGGAGAGGGACAGGGACACACTACATGAATGCAAGTGTCACACAGAAAGGGCTGGTGGGTGGCGGTGGGGTGGGGCTTATAATCTGAAAGTTCAAGGGGCACAAGCCCAAATCTCGTGGATTTCAGCAGGTATCCCGGAGGGATCTCATATTGAGCTTTGTGAGCATCCTGTGAGCTGACCGAGAGCCACACTCTGAGAGCATGGGTTGACCCTGCAGGCACGGCCAGGCCTGGAGGAGGCAGAGGCTGGGGTGAGGGCCGAGCTATTAGTTGCTGGGAGAACAGACACGTTTAAAAAAGCATGCCACTCTGACAACCAGCTCGACTCATCCCACAGTCCTTCCTTCATGCTGCTTCCCCTAAATCTTACTGTCCTAGTCATAATGCATCACCTTAAAATGTCATGGGGTATACACTTTAAGTGAGTGAACTTTATGGTATGTAAATTACATATCAATAAGACTGTTTAAAAATGACATGGGAACGGGGCCTCTTCTGGACGATGTGCTCAAGGAAGCATGATTCTCCCACCATTCACCATCTCTGAATCTTTCAGGAGCACTGGCTCGCTTCCTCTTTTCCTTCCTGTCGATACTCATCCCGCTGAGGCTGTGTCCCTCCCATGGTTTCCCTCTGACATCCGTAGTCCTCACTAGCCCCCGTCACTTTGGGTGATGAGTAAAACAGATCAAGGCCTTGGGCTTCCCAGCCCCTGGCCCAGCTGTTCGTGCCCTTCACTGTGCCACCTCCCCCCACTTCTCTCCTCTGTTGCTTCTCTCTGTCACAGCAACATTCTGAACTTTCTGGCATCAGATCACAGAGCTGGTGAGAGCATAAGGTGTTGTTTACTGGTGCTAGGTTAAAGCAGCCTCAGTCTTCTGGTGATTATTAAAGAAACAAAACAAAACAACAACAACAAAACAACCCCTCGTCCTTTGATTTCTATCAACTTGGAGATAAAAAGGCTGGAAGCGTGGTCAGTTCTTGCACTGGCACCTCTGTCCCCAACTCAAACTCATGACTCCATTGGCTGAATGTGCATTTGGGTGCAGCGTTTATCTATCTTGAAGCCATTGGAGTCCCTCAGGCTGACACCAGGCCCCTCAAGCTATTATGAAGTCCTTTACAGACATGATTACACAGGTAGGCTGCCAGAGACCTAAAACACAATGCAATTTATTTCTGTGAATCACCTTTCCACTAAAGACCTCACACACAATGTACCAGCACAGCAGCGAGGGGGACCCAAGCAATGAGAAATAGAGCAGGAGACACACAATAGCTTGACTGGGAGACTGAGGTGGGATGGGAGAGGGATAGCCAGGGGCATGTGGAGAAGGAAGAATGCTTTTTCCGGCCAGGCTTCATGGGGCCCTCCTCTAGGCAGGTCTGCAGGGGAGAGATTATTAGTTTTCTACAGGGCCTTGATATTCAGGGCTGGGTCTCTGGGTTGCTGCAGAATTCCAGGGCTAGGGTTTGCCTTGCAAAGCTTGTTTATGCTCCTCTTATGTGTCAGGAGCCAGGAAAGCTGAGTGGAGGAGACAGCATCTCTTGACACACAAACACACACACACACCCATATGAGGTTGAAAGAGGACAGCAGGTACCTCTGGAAAATTCCGGGACTCTTGGCTCCCCAGGTGTCCTACTGATTTTATTTCTCAGGGTGTGCTGCCCACCAATCAGGCCTGCGGAACTTCTCTCCCTGAGATGAGTAGCATTGATATTTTTATTTTTGCGGTTTGAAGAATCTGAGGCCTGGAGAGAGTAATTAACTTAACCCAACTCTGCTCTATTAGCAGAACTCGTATTAAAACTCAGACAATCCTTGAACTTTAGCCAGAAAGGTGACCTATCTCAATGAAGGCACTGGCGATATCAACAGAGAAGAGAGAATTGACTGGAAGTATTAAAGAGGTAGAAAAATAAGCCTGCTGCCCTTTCTCTGCAACCTTGGGAGGTTAGCAGGAAGAGGTGGTGTGATGGAATGATGTAAAATGTTTCTAGAAGGAATATGAGCACAAAAGTTAAGTTTTTTCTTCAACATCATGCGAGTTGAAATTTTCACTCAGCCCAGAGGATTCCAACAGTCACTGCTGAAGAAACAGAGTGCAAATTAATGGATTCTATTCAACAAACGTTGGTAGGGTGTCTATTATGTGAAATGCTTTGTACTTAGATATCTGGGCTGGGGGAGGAGTTGAGGAGGAAGGAGGCCAAGTAAAAGAAGAGCCACAGATGAGCATGATGAGGTCTCTTCCCCCAGAGGAGCTGTCAGTCTACGGGGAGAGATAGTCATGCATGCAAATCTTGCTCATGAAGAGCAGAGTGATAAAAGATGTCATGGAAGGAGGCTCATTCTAGTGGGGTTGGGGGTTGGAGGTTCCAGGAAAGCTTAGTTGTGGGAATTAGATCTAAAGTTATCTTGGAGGGATAATTAAAAGTCTTAAGTGGGGAGAGGAAAGGGTGAAGAAGAAAAGAACAGAAAGGCATTGCTGGCCAGCTGTATAGCTTGTGTGGGGGTGCCGAAGCAATAGAGGAAAGAAGGGAGACCTAGTGATGGTTTAGAACCTGGATGTGAGGTTGTGGCGAGGTTCAGGAGGACTATGGAAGGACAGATGGGGTGGGACGGGGTCAGAGTCTGCTCAGCCTTGAATGATACAGTAAAGCCTTGAATGCCCCATGAGTGTAACAATGGATGGCAAGTAGAAGGTCTGTTTTGAGATGGTGATCTTGACAGCATAAATAGTAATAGATTTGGTGGAAGAGACAGGCTAGCAGAGGCCAGTTAGGAGCATCAGTCAGTACTGCCAGCTGCAGTTGTTAGAAGGATGACAAGGTCAGAAGTTGATGACAGATTAAAGATATGGGTAAGGGGAAAAGAAAAATCAAAAGACTTGTTTTCTTTCTGGGTGACTCAGTGGACGACAGCTCCATTTCTGAGATGGGGAGCATAGGAGGAGGGACAGAAGACGGTGGAGGTAAAAATTATGACCTTGGATTTGGACATGAATAATCAATGACCAGCTGGCATTTGTAGATACTAACTTCAGGTTGGGAATGGATGCTTTAGGTAGGGCTAATTGAGACCAAGAAATAAAAGCTGCTTAAAATTCACATCACTCACCTTCTGAACACACATTCAGTCAAACAGTATGTTCTTCTCTACCACTAATTTGTTTGGTTGGCGGGAGAATGATGTTCACAAATCTAAAGTGAAAGCTTTCAATCCATCATATGTGCAATTAACTTGCTGTAATCAATAGATAGAGGCCACCCCTCTGACCTCCTTGGATCATCTATCCAATGGGCTAAAAGACCATCCCAGTTCACAGGTGTACAAGGAAATGAACAATAGTGAGAAATGGCAAATCAGCAGCATTACTTTGTACATATGATCAACGCTCTAAATTTATGGGGCATTTTGTATCCACTTGCTGATTCTAACAGCCCACTAAAAATGGCCTATGCCTCTTTAGAATGTAAAAATCCATGTGCCACTCTCCAACCCATGGAGATTTTGATTCACTCTACTAAGACAGATATATAAACCCAATGGAGAAATTTCTTATTTCATATAGAACCTACCATTTGCTTAGCCAGAAAGATTTCTGAAAAGTTATTTCCAAAGTATTAAAAAAAAACAAAGAAAAAACAATAAATGTAATTATTTTCTAATTGTGAAGCCATGTTATAATATTGGATAAGCTTTTACAAATATGCCCCTTCCCCTGAAGACACTGATATATATCCCACAGAGGTCAGACACTTATCTGACCCCTTGACTAAGACTGGCCGATGCATTAGGGTGGGGAGTTATAATCCTATTTCCCAGAAGCCCAAGAAAGTGCATGGTTTGCCCAGAGTCACATAGCCTGTAACCATGATCCTGGGGCTCAGGCCACAACCTGACATTTTCCATGGGCAACTGACAATATATTACCATCTGTGTATTTACAGTTACATTTCCAGGCGAGAAACCTTTATTATTCCATTACTGAAGGGGTTTATGAAACGAAACTGAATGTGTAAGATTTTTCAAGTTGCTATTAGGAAGGTTTACTGAAGCATTTTCTACTTTAGTTGGTCATTTTGCTTTCCTCAGACGTTTTCTTCAGCTTGAATTTCTAAGGATGTTCCCCCCTCGGCCCTGTATCTGCCAACAGATCCAGGCGATTCCACAGCTCCCTCTCCCTGGAGGGGAATTTATCAGTCAGGCTTTCAGATGAACCTTTATTTGGCAGCAAATACTAAAGTCAAGTAACTCCACTCTGCTCCGAGACAGACTGGCCTGCTAATTATACCCCGTGGAATTTAAGGTTTAGGAGTAAAGTTAGGAGCAGAGGCACAGAGAAAAGGAGGCATGCATGTCCTCTCTCAGTTGGCTTTGAAAGACAATAAACATTTCTGGGTTTGGTGACTGTCCCCAGCAAGGACCAGAGGAGCCCCCAAACCTTCAGAGGACTTCCTGTCACAAATCAATTGTAGAAATACCCTGACCTGGGGGCAGTGTCTCCTCGGTCAGTCCCCATGCTATGGAACTGAACAGATCTTGATTCTCTTCCCAGCTCTGCATTTTTAGGTGGGTGACCATGGAGGTTATTCTACCGTGAGCCTTAGCTGAGTACCCATTCTTTTTTTTTTTTTTTTCCAATTTATTTATTTTCAGCATAACAGTATTCATTATTTTTTCACCACACCCAGTGCTCCATGCAATCCGTGCCCTCTATAATACCCACCACCTGATACCCCAACCTCCCACCCCCCCCCCCCGCCACTTCAAACCCCTCAGATTGTTTTTCAGAGTCCATAGTCTCTCATGGTTCACCTCCCCTTCCAATTTACCCAAAAGCACATACCCTGCCCAATGTCCATAACCCTACCCCCCTTCTCCCTGAGTACCCATTCTAAATAGGCAGAATAACAGCACAGATCTGAAGACTGTTGTAAGCACTGAGTGAGACTATGCCCAGGATATTAGCCAAGTATCCAGCACTCATATGACAGCTGTTGTGACTGTTGCAACCTTCGAGTCAAACATCTTCTGCCTTTTTACTTCTTCGCCTGTGCGCACACGGTGTTTCTCCCTAGAATGGCCTTTCTCATCAGTATTGCTAAGAGCAGAAATCCAATCATCCTTCAACGGTCAGCTCAAATGCTCCCTTTCCCACACGGCCTTCCTTGATACCCCCTCCTCAAAATGCTCCTTTGAGCGTTGATTGACACCGTTCTGACTTTCTCATGTCATGTAATACTTATTTGAGTCACCATTTCAGCTCCTCAATGTACTTGCAGGCATGTTCCACTGCCTTATACTATTCATTCCCTCCCAAAGAGCTCTGAACTTCTCTAGAAGCCACACTCATCCCACCTTATTGTGATCGAATTATCTGTCTCCCCAGCAGAGACCTGAGTTGTGTCCCCAGTGCTTAGCAAATGGCAAGCACCCCGTGGACACTGGCTGGAGGAATGAATGAGTGATTAAAAGGTTCCGTCAATCCTCCTTCTGTCTCCTGCAGTGCCCAACACATAGCAGACCCCCTCCTCCCTATTTTTCCAAAGATAAATTCATTATTTGCAACGGGAGGATTCATAAACTCAAATGTCTTTCTTTGGGCACCACATGGGTAACCAGCATGTGTGAAAAGGCCTAGGAATGACACAATATGAAAAACCAAGAACAGTAGCTAACTCTAAGAGGAGTGTATTCCTTTTCTAAAAGAACTCACGTGCAATTAAAAAAAAATCACTGCTTATCAAGCAAAAACACGTCTATGGACAAAGTGCTCTTGCCATCTACTTTTCTATGACCTTTGTACAAGATGAGTGAGGTCCCAGACCCACAATGCTTAGAAATTTGTATCAAATAGAGGCAGTATTCATTTGTCATAAATGGGGAGCATGTGTATGGGGTATCTCTTCTGTTCTTTTGGGACCTCATCTGACCTTTATGAAAGCCTCTCCTGGCATCCATGAGAATCTTCAACCATGTTCCTGTTCAAAACGTCCATCTGTGTAAATTCTAAGATAAATAACAAGTTACAACTTTTCCATGCTTATTTGTAAATGGCTAGTAAATAATTCTTAAATTAGTCCTTTCTGGGTAACTTATCAGTTAAAAATATCAGTTCCTTCAACCAAATGGAGGGGTAGTAACAGGGAGAATCAAAGCCTAGAGAATAGGTAAATCTAATTATGAGAGAAGATCTTAGAGGGTGGGCAGGCTTCATGGTATATCTCTCTCTAGTGATATCACATACCACCTCCAAATGACCTTTTACTTCCCATAGTGAGAACAGCTCAGGGCTAAAGATTCTCCAAGACTCTGAGAATGGTGAATAAAACAGGTCAATGTGGCTGGCAGCGGACTTTACAGAAGAGGTTACTCAAGGTGAGGGTAGAGTAAAAAAAAAAAATATATATATATATATATATATATATATGGGAAATGAATTCATTTTTTATAATTAGGTTTCTATTCAGAGGCTGGCATTTTTTTTCTGTTGCAGCCCCTCGAAATCTGTTCTGAACCTATGGACAAGTTTTGGGCCCACCACCCGTAAGGGAGTGCTCTGTGTTTGGAGGCAGCAATCTAGCTCTTTCCCTAGCGCCATCTGATAGGAAGACCCCCAGGCCTGTGGCACCTACAGTAGGGCAGACCTGCCAGGAGAAATGGACAAGAAAGAGAACAGGCAGATCCACCCCCTCACCCTCATTCCACTTCCAAGGAGCCACCTGTAGGACGCACCATCCCCTGATTCCTGGTAAAGAACAAGGAAGGAGCATCAGAGTACCTGCTCTAACATTACCTGTATGTAAACCAGTCCCTTCCTTTTTGAAGCCCTTATTATTCACATGTGTCAAATCTGGGGCAGTGCAGGGGTAGGGAGGGTTGGATTTGATCAACTCTAAGGATTCTTATGGATCTGACCCTTCACAACTCAGTGTTTCCTAGTGAGGCTGTTGTTTCTGGGATGTAAGTAACAGGGGATAAATGATCTCAAGACTTTTGAGAAACCTCAGAGGAAATCTAGAAACTCACTTGGGTTCAGAGTGAAACTTTTCATCTGGTCTTTAAGAGGCATTACCATGAATATTTTGATTTCCCCGGCAGAAGGGCATAATGATCTACTCTCTTCTGACCACTGAGCTTTGTCTTTTCTCCTCCTCGGTACTCATGCACAAACACATGCACACAAGTATTGAACACACACCCGTACATACCATGTCAATTCTTGCCTCCATGCCAACCCTGGTTATCCCCAATTTGGAATATCCTGCAGACTTGCAGCCAGATACCGACTACTCTTCCTGCAAACACTGGCAACTTTTCTCTGACTGCCTCCATCTGCCACAGCCTCCCTCTCCTCTGAATTCTTATCAGACTCATGGCTGAGATATCCCATGGCTTGTAGCCTGGTCTGAGTTCTTACACCGTTCTGTGTTCAACTGACCATGGCCTCGCAGGACCTCTAGCACCTGGCCTTTTTTGCCTTGATGACCCCACCACCCACCACTCTCTCTCCATTGTGTTCAGTTTGTTTCAGTCAGGTGGGCCTTCTTTCTTTCTTCAAATTCTCCATTCTTGTTGGTGCCCCAGAGCCATGCACTTGCTACCCTCTTCCTCCAACTCTTGGCATGCTTAGCAACTTGTTTTCATCGATCCTTAAGTCATACATCACTCCCTGACCACCTTTCCTAAGCATCTGAGCTTCTTCCTTGCCACACTATCCCATTCTCTTTAACACTTGTCTCCTTGCACTTAATCACTGTCTGAGTTTTATTATTGATGGGTTTATCTACAACTTCTCTTTCTTCCCACTCATCCCCAAGAGAATATAAGCATCAGGGGAACAGAGGGCTGCCTTGATCATCTCTCTGCTCCTAATTTCTAGGACAGTCCCCAGCACGTTGTAGGTGAACATTTTCTAAATAAATAAATGAATGCCTGTAATCACTCATGTGTTTATGAACTACATGCCTAGAAAGACTGGAGCTTTCTCTAGAGCAGGGCCTTATCTACTACACTTAAGTGGAAGTAAATAAATAAATATGGATCATGTCAAATGAAAAAATTTGATAACTGCTAGTCTAGGACTATCTCAAGGCTAAATTATTCAAGAAATCACAAATGGGGCAAGAAAGAAAAATTTTAAGCAAACAGACTAGTGACATTAGTAGAAAGTTTTCCAAACAAAGAATCCAAGGTTAGTAATCAGCAAGTGGCCATGAGAAAACTACTCAGCTTTGCAGGCTTCAGCTTCTTGACTTGTAAAATGGATACAGTAATAACTGCAGTGAAAGTTAACAGGACAAAGTGTGGGAAGACCCTACACACGTTGCTATCATATTAGATGAGTGAGAGTTTACAAGTTCATTAATCATCTGTCTTGTGGGCAAATAGCTTGGCGATTGTACCTGGTTCGGCCTGGGTAGTAAGGCCCACTGGCACCTGCTGAATGGGGTAGATGGAGGAAGACTTGCCACACTGTCAGCCTGCCACCTAAGCACTCACAAATTAGTCAAACAGGGTCAAACATTCCAGAAATGGCATGGAGCTCCTTTGCTCCCCCACTGCAGGCAGGCAGATGGCTGGGGTGTGGGGTGCTAGATAGGAACCCTGAACAAAGGTCAGTGGATTCCTACTCCTCCCTGGCTTCAATTCTAAACCTAAGCAGAGGCTTAAACGCACGGGATGTATCACCTTTGAAGAGAATCCCTAGGTCAGTAGCTTCCCCTGGCTGTCAGTGAGGAGCCCTGCATGAAGTTATTCATACTGGGAGATTGCTGGTTAGACTCCAGAGAGACGGAGCAAAGCCTCAGGAGTTTCATTCCTGTGGGTGCATCATTTCTCGGGAATAAAAGAATGTCCCTCATTTTACAAAGGGAGAAATTGAGGCAAGGGGGATGTGAACTTGATACAGGCGTACATCAAGATTGAGAACTAGGCCCCAAGCTTGAATTCAGGTCTTTGGACCCTCAGTTTTAAAATTATTTTTAGCCCCACATGTTCCCTCTCTGCTTCACATCATAAGCCACATAATTCTGCCCTCTTGGTCAGCTGACAAGAATCCCATTGTCCTGAGTAGGACCAAGCAAGAACACAAACATCCTGAATTAATAATGGGTTTGGTTCAGTATCCACCAGACTATAAGCTCTCAAGACCCCAGGTCATTGTTCTGTTTTGTGACAGAAAGGAATATATCCCAGAGGTTAAGAGGCAAGACTTTGGTTTCAGACCAACCTGGATTTAAATCTCAGTCCTACCAGTCAAGACTTAACATTAATTAAGTCTTGTTAAGTCTTAACATTAACCAAAGATGGTAAATCACTTACCATCTCTGAACATTAACTATTAAATGCTCTCACTATCTTTCTGTCAACAAAATGAAGCAAAGCATAACATTTCAATAAACAGTAGGTGCTCAAAAAACACTCATTACAATGAATTGCCCATCACTACTCTCCTAGCTACCCTTTAGCTTTGCCACTCACCTGTATCCCTTTCACTATTTTGGCAGATCTAGTCGATTCCAACTGGTTCTGTAGGCAGAGTTTTCCATGAGGCAAAAGGTAAAGGAAGAATATATTTCTTCCATCAGCATCTCTCTCTTTATTTTCATTGTATACCCAGGTGAGTCAATTCTGTATTGTGCCAACGTGTCGGGGTGCTGTATGATCTTAAGGTGAAGATGAATATGGGAACACTGAAGATCGTTTTTCTTCTCTTTAGGCCAGGAAAGTGAGGTTTTGTCAATGGACTTCTTATCCCACAAAGGCTTTATTCCCCTTCCCTTCTGAATATCTGAAGTCAGAGGGGTTTACTGACCACATACAGTTGTTTTCAGCAAATAATCACTGAGCATCCTCTGTTTCTAGACCTTGTGAGTTCTACCTGTGAAAAAACAGTTGTGATGGAGACAGTCATGGTCTACAACTTCACTGAGCTTACTGTCTAGTACAGAAAGATGATGAGCAAGTAGCTGCATAAGCCACTGTCTAATTTCCATTGTTGTAAGTGCTTCTAAGGAAAAGTGTAAGATGCTTATGAACTAATCTGAAGAACAGCCTGGGCAGGGGGACAGAGTAGGGCCCCCTGAAGAAACGGCACTGATAAAAGCTGGAGGGATGAACAGGGGTTGGCACAGTGAGGAGGGGGTGTGGGGGTGAGCTTTCTGAAGGTTTGAATGGCAGACCACCCATGTGGGGGTCCCTGAGGTGGAAGGAGTTTGGCAGGGTTGAGGTGGGGAGAGGGCAATGTTGTGAGGCTGGCATGGTAGGTGGGGACCATGTTCTGCTGAGGCCCTGGGCCCAGTTACAGTGTTGGGAACTTGCAAGAGAGAGTTATCAGAGGGCTTTGGGGAGGGAAAGTGACATGATCAGGAACTGTAGAGTTTAAAGATTCTGCTCCCATTCACATCTCGCAGACTAAAAAAAAAAGTAGCATTCAGAAAACAAGGAAAGGGCTTTCTCAAGGTCAACCGAGTAAGTGGCAACAACAGGAATGAACTAGATCTCATTTCCAAGTCCAGTACTCCTCCTGATAGCCCACATGGCCTCCCTCTGCTCAAAGCTTCCTTGAAATGGTGAAGGCTTTGATTTGCCCAGGACAGGTAAGTAATCATGACCTGTGGATTGGAGCCCATCTCCTGAGAAACCTCTGCACAGCTGCCTATGGGGGCCCACTTGGCCTCACAGGCGATTATAGATATACTGGAGTGTGTCCCAGGGTTCTGTGGAGGGCCATCCAGCAAGCTAAGTCATTCCACGGTGTTCAGGGGTTGGCCTCCAGTATGTTTCCAGAATGTTTCCCACAGTTGGCTACGGAAAGACACTTTTCCTATTTCTGGGGAAAAAACAAAACAAAACAAAACAGGAGACTAAGGGTTCTTAGTATCTCATCCTGGCCGAGTTAGACCCGAGATAAAAATGTGGGTGAGTAGAGTCTTCATAATGGCTTAGAATGAAGATAGTTTCTCCTCCTCCCAGAGAGAAGCAGAGTCCCCGATTCCTCGTGGGAGATCCCTTTCTTCAGGGTGGATCCTGCTGGCTTCTGCTCAAAATAGCTCGTCCGCTGGCCAAGAGGGGGAAGAAACACACCCTCTGCCCCCACAAACACCTGTTTTCAAAAGGCAGCATTCTCTCTGGACTCCTGCCTGGCAAGTCCTCTCATCCCCAAGGGCCTGTTAGGCTTTCCTCTAAGCCCCAAAGATACAAATGCACCACATGTGCCTGCGTTAGGTGATTCTGTTCCCCTGTGGCCTCAGCATGGGCTCACCAGACACATTATCCCAGCAGCACATGGATGGCGGTGTTTTCCACCCTCACAGCCCCATGCCTCCTACTCTTTCTCAGGCAAACTAGAAAATAGGGCCAGTTTTCAAAGCTTCCTCCTGCACACGGTAATTCTGGCTATCCAGCAAATTTGGGAAAGCTTTTTCAGAAGAACAAAAGCTGCTCCAAACTTGACACATTATTATTCAAAAGAAAAAAAGGTTCTGTTTGTTCATCAAGCCCAGACCACCTTCACCCAACTTCCTTCTCACTTTCGTTAATCTCATGTGTGGCTAGATTCCCAAGCCCTCTGGGAAGGCTTGTCTGAGTTCCTCAATCCCTAAGAATCTCCCTTCCTTTTAACCCCAGAAGTACTTTTCTGGGCCAAGTCCCAGCACCTCTAGAGCCTCAGCCTCCTTATTTGTAAAAGGAGTTATACCACCTACATCACAGGCAATTCAGAGATACAGAAGGGAACAAACCTGGGGCCATGATAGGCATGAGTTGAGATTCAGATAATAGGTGCCCCAGTCACCTACTCTCCAGAATTCCTATTTTATGGGGTGAATTTTGTCTCTGTGGCTCCATCTAGGGGGACAGTTTTTGGACCTCTGTAAAGCCCACGTAGGAAACAGTAGACCCTGAACCCATGATAAACTAGTAGGAATGATTCTCCTAGGTGTCTCCTGCCAGCACCCTCACTTAAAATGGCTGCTCTCTATGACCAAGAAAGACAAAAGGAACATTGTGCTTTTCCAACCTAATGGATGGCAAGAGAACACCTTGCCATCCCCAGACAAGATAGCTAGGGACTCCTGGTCTGACTGCCAAGACAAAGCAGTAGGAAAGAAAGCCTTAATTGGCTTTCCCTGCCAAGGTTTCATCTTAATTTCATCTCCACCCTCCATGAAGGGCAAATCCCCTCTTAATACATAGAGAAACTCGGGAGGGAATAGAAGGAAACAAGTTTCAATTTCCTGGACAACAGAGATGTGCAGGCATGGTGGGAGGTTGGGGTGGAGGGAGTTCACATATCTGGACAGTGCAAATAACACTTTGTGGTTAAAAAAAAAAAAAAAGCCCTTGTTCTAGGCTCAGCTTTGCCATGTGTTTTGTTGGATGATCCATGAAGTCATTTTCTTTCTCTTGTCCTTTGTTTGCCCAGATAAAGGATGAAGGCATGGATAAGATCAAAGGTAACATAAAGTTGGGTGTATTTTGTTCAGCTGGCAAAATGTTTCAAAAAATTTGAATTATTACTTGGCAATATTAAACAGTTGAGTACTTTCAAATAAAAATTCAGGTTTTCTGCTTCCCTTGAAAAATTGGGAAGTTTGGTGGCCATGGGAGGCTAGAGCCCAGGAGTGGCTACCCCCATCTGGTTAGGATGTGTATTCTTCAGTTCCCATGATCCCCATGGTACTTCTGCAGGCTCTCCAACATGGAGGCTGTCTTATATGTCTGCCATCTGTCACTACTCTTGTTTCTTGGAGTCACTAAGTCACATTATCAGTCCAGCCCCTATGGGCATTAGGATTGGGGACCCCTGGCCGGAGGATCTTGGTTAAGCTTTTTGGTGTCTCCTATTCTGGAAATATACTGTTTATTTAGAGTCAATGCCGGCAATCAAATATCACCTCTTTGACCTTGAGGAAGCACCTTAAGCTCTTGAGCTAAGGAGGAAAAAAAAAAAATAGTCTCCACTGCATAGAAGTATGTCAGACAGACAATTTTTAAGAACATTTAGGCTAGGAAATGGAAGATTCTAATAAAGGTTTAGTAAATGCTAATAATGGTTGTTACTAATATCAAAGTTTTAAAACATTACAAAGCTGACTTTTTACACACTAGGCTTGCCAGGTCCAATATGTGTCCAATTATACAAGTGCCAGTATCAAATGTTCCTCTTTGAGAGATTTCACAGGACGTTGTCAGAGATGGCCTCATGGATCCCTTGCAGCTCCAAAGTTCTATGACCTTCACCACGGGTCTCAGGGCAGATGCTGGTGTCATGAATGGGGGAGGTAGGCAGGGCTGAGAAGCCTGGACGTCCTTCAAAAGACATTCTCATTTAGTGTTTTTAAAGCACTGTCTGCCCACTGCAGACCAGACTAAGCTCACAGGTTGACCATTTTAACCCAACTGGATCTTCTAGGATGGAGAAGGCCACAGAGGGATTGGGGGTATAGGTGTATTAGAAAGGTCACAAGGAAAAGGTGGTACTGAAGCAAGGCCAGACAGGGAAGGGAGCTTTATAGGACCTGAACTCTGGCTATCTTCATTTTTATGCCCAAAGATAATTTTCCTCTCTTGAAATCCCCTCCCCTCAAGAAACTCAGGTCTCAGCTTCCAGAGAGTCATGGCCTCATTTAAAATGTTGTGAAAGAAGGTGATATAAACATCAGGTTTCTAGGCTGGTGAATTTTTATTTTTATTTCTTCATTGGCATGGTTTAACCTTTGCTGTTGGCAGCTAAAATACTGTTCAAATAAAGTGAAAAGAGGGACGAGAGTGAGGAACTACAACGAGATCTTTCGGGAATGATTTCGCTGGCGGGAAAACACGTTTTCAGCCTTTCTTCTCACCACATTCTATGAGATTCTACAAGTCTGCATTATATTATTCCCTAACACACATGAGGGGCTGCAAAGGCTGGAGGAGAATAACATGTCTCCCACATGTCCCATGATTCAGTTTAGGATAGAAGGAACAGGCCATGTCAAAGTATGGACTCTCAGCAGTTTTTATAGAGAGGATTTCAAAGCATGGGATTCTAGTCTGGACCTTGCTACTTACTCACTGCGTGACTCCCCACACAGTGTCAAACCACCAGAGTTTCGGTCTCCAGGACTGGGAAGTGTACATAATAGTACTTCCTTACAGGGTTGTTTGGAGCACAAAACGAGATTGTATATGTCAAGAGCCTGCATATCTAGACCAGTCAATATGTGAGAATATTACTTCTTTTAAAACTGTAACTACTACTACTACTACTACCTCTGTCCATTAATCTTCTGCCAACTGATCATCCATCTTTTACTTACATACCTCTAGTAATAAAGAGGTCAAGGGCTACTGAGGCAGTCCATCCTTTTGCTTAATATTTTAAAAAAATGTCTTCTTGGGTAAAGATAAATTATGTCTGAGGTCTGCAACATCTTCCTGAAGCTACACCTTCTCGTCATCAGGCTGTTGTGAGACTCTATCCGCTCTGTGCCCAGAACTGTGTAAGGTTTGGTTGGGGAGATACAGAAAGAAAAAGACAGGGTCTTAGTCTTGGAGAGGTTTAGAGATATGACAAATACATAGAAAGCAACCCCCGCCTTGGTTTCCTGCACCCGAAAGGATTCCTCAAAGAGGAGGTGCCCAGGTAGGACCATGGTTTATAAGGCCCTGTGTGATCTGCTCCCTACTGACCCAAGTATTTGGGCCTCCTTTCTATTTCTTGAATCTCCCCAAATTGGACTCACCTGAAAACCTTCACACTTGAAATTCCCTCTGCCTAGAATGGTCTTCCCTATTTTTTCCCAGGATTGATTCTTGCTTACCACTTCCAGCCCAGCTCAAACATCTCATCCTTTGCCAGGCATCCTAACTGAAGAAGCCATCCCCGTCCAGCCCTGCATCTCTATCACATCACTCACTTTTATGTTCTTCTTGCCTCTTAGGAGCTGAGATTACATCTGGTGCTATCTGTTGATTCACTGCTTGTGTGTCTCTCCGCAATCCAACTGAAGAGCAGAGATTCGGTCTGCTCACCTATGTTTCCCCACCCCCTGGCACAATAGTATGTGGGCCACCATGGGTGCCCCATACATATCTGATGAATATTTCTGGGAAGGTATGAGAGACTAGACGGAGTCCCTTCCAAGTCCAGATGTTATCTTCCAGTGTCCATCTCCCATCACAAAGCCTGTCCTGACCAGGGGGAAGGCTCCTCATCAGGGAGGATGCCCATCAGAGGCCCGGGGAGAGAGAGCATCCCTGTCTGAATGCCAGCACCACCAGGCTTAACCACCAAGCAGATTGGTTTTGATTCCTTGTGGCACCTGGAAGCCAAATAGATTGTAACAGCACAGCGGAAACTGTCCGCCGCCTGGTAATGAATTAGTTGTTAGCAGAGGTAGCAACACGCACAATTCCATTTTCGATCTGCGGGGCTCACAGCTGCCTCTCATTTTCATAATGCAAGGGAGGAGCAACAAAGGCAAGATGATCCCCTGTAGGGAGAGACACCACGATGGAGGCAGGCTGGGCCATGAAGGGTCTGGCTCTGCTGCCAGCTGCGTAAGGCTTGGAGAGTGAGCTGGGGCATGGCAAAGAAATCATCTTCCCTCCACCGAGTGACTTAAAATTCACTAAAACATTTTTAACATCTATCGCAGAGCAGCATCTTAGTGATTAAATGCAGGTGAGTCAGGCAAGGCTAAGTTCCAATCATGACCAACTGCATTACCTGTGTGAGGTTAGGTGCGCTCCTTAACCTCTCTGTGCCTGAGCTTTCTCACCTATAAGATGGGTATGATGCCAGTAGCCACCTCCCAGGGCTGCCGTAAAAATGGACCGACACGGCACAGAAGACAGTCCACAGAGCAGCACAGGTGCTCACGCCATTAGGGATGTTGCTGTTGCTGTGACAAGAAGTGTTGGCTTTAGTAGTGTTCACGCTGGGGCTTCACAGTGTCCCCGGGAGGTGGGCCGAGCAGAGGTTACTAGCCAATTCAGAAATGAGGGAACTGAAAACTGAGGCTCAGAAAGGCGAGGTGAGTTGCTCAAGGTAACCCAGCAGAGGGTGTGAATGGTGCTTATCTCAATGTGCGAATTCCAGAAAGCTGCTCTTTTCACACAAGTATCCCCTCCAAGCAAAGCAAATGTTTTGGGGGTTTGAATGTGCTTTGCTCAAAGCTTCAGGATGTCCTGTTACTCCAAGACCAGGCTCAAGTCACAATCTTCAGAGCTGGTGAACGTCACTCTGGGCTTCTCTGGGACTCCCTCACGCTGCCCTGACTTTTGGCATCTAGGTAATCTTACGTATTCTTCCCTAGCTGCGTGACAAAAGCAGCTCCAGAAGTTTCTGATGCTTGTCACAGATACCTTGATGTGATGAGGTCAACTCCCACTTTCCCAGGGCTGATCCTGTTTTAAGTTTCCACTCTCGTTTTAAGAAAGTAGTTGAAACAAGAATGTCCACTTGGGCTGAGGCAGCTCAAGAGTTGACAGGGACCCTAGAGGCCTGGCCTCTGAGGATACACTGAGTCCTAGACGGAACATCAGAACCTGAGTCCCTCAGGGAGGGGCCCATGAGTTTGATGTCTAGTGGTAGCTTTGTTGTGAAAGAAAATCATTTGTTAGGTTAAGTCCTACTCTCCTGGCACCTCCGTGAGAACGGATGTTCTGGAAAGATGCTTCCTGAAGGGATAGTCCAGTCCTACAATACAAGACAGTAATTCACCCCCTGGATTGCAAGCACAGATGCCTCTTATTGTGAAGCAGAAATGTCTGGAATGAAGACAACTCAGTCCAAACAAGCAGTGATTCCCATTAACAAAAAATATGCAAACATGACCCTAATGAGAAAATTTGCCATAATTATTTCTATTGGCCAACAATAGACCATACTTCATGGTTCCAGTCAGGACAGAACTAATCAGGTTCTTGAGGTGGGGGAGACACACTCATTCTTCGCACATCTATTCCAGTGAACCAGCCTGAACAAGGTCATAGAGCTACAATGTGGAAAGGGGATGGATCAAACCAAGTGGGGGCAGTGGGCTGGACGTCAGTTGATTGAGAGACGGGGCCAGGGGCAGGTCAGATGGGACCTGCAGATGGGTGGGACCCAGGGAGTTGCATTATTTTTCTGGATGGATGTAGCATCTTTACTATGATAGGAGATGCTGAATGAGGGCCAGCTTTGGAAAATGGCCAGAAAAATTGCAGCCAACAGTCAGGAATTGTAGCAGCGAATCGTTGCCGAAAAGAGAAGGAAACAGTCCAGTGGTTCTCAAAAGGTGGTGTCTGGACAGCAGCATTAGCATCACGTCCAAGTCGTGAGAAATGCAGATTCTAGTCCCCACCCCAGTCTCATTACATCAGGAACTCTGAAGTTGGGCCCAGCAAAGCTGTGGGTTTAACAGGGCCTCCATGTGGATCTGATGCACATGAAGCATTTGGTCCCCTGAGCCCACACCCCAGAAGGCAGGGTTACGATACTGGGGTTGTAGGTGCTCAGAGGGAGGCAAGGGAGAAGTCACCAGCTTAGAGCTGGAAGAGCCTCCACATCACCAATCTGCCATTTATACACAGAACATCGTTTAAAGAACGATGGTTCAAGAACGATGTACAGAACATTGTTGCAAGTTAGAGAAGGAACAATTCCAAGCAGCCACCAAGTGCTAGTTTCTCCATGGCCCCTTTCCCCGCAAAATCACTCCAGCCACCCTAGCAGGTGGTATTATTATCACCCCTTTTTCCAGATCAGGAAACTGAGACCCTTAGTGCAAAGTCACAAAACTACCTGGTAAGGGCTAAGCTCAGAGCAGACATCAACTATGTCTGAGTCCAAAGTAGCTGATCTTTCCGTCTTGCTACACTGTGCGTCCCTGTCTGCATTTCGGCATGAACCTAGGCACGTAAGATCTGTTATAGACTTAAAAAGCATATGAAAGGTCCTTTTAATATGCCCAACATTCCCAGATTATAGGCACACAAACTTAAGCAAAATATATTGTCTGCAATAATAACATTGCTGCCGAGGTGACTTTGCAGAGCTTCCTTTGCATTAGGTTTCAAAGACTAGAAGAAATTTAAAGACATGTCAGGGACTGATATAGGATGTTAATTTTCAATATTTTCATGTAAGTGTGTTTTAAAACAAAACAAAACAAAACATCCTGCAATCTACCATCATCATATTTCATAACAGAAAAGGCACTTGAACAGCAAAAAAGAAAAAGCACATAATCTCAGAATAAAGGAGTCCCATAAAATATACATTTTGCTTTACTATATTGGCCTCATTTTTCTGATTTGCTGCAGTTACAAAAATACTTCTCCAAATTAGAATGCAGTTATTCCTAAACATGGTTCTAAAGACTAGGGCCAGTGTAGAAGTCTCCCAAATTCTAATGTCTACTTTTGGGGAGCAACTGTGGTATAAGTTCCAGAGCACCTGAGCAGCCATCTGATTGGTCCTTTCCATCAGAGGGTAGGAATTATTATCTCTATTGTACAAATGAAGAAACAGACCCACCAGCAAGATTGGGAGCCAAGGCTCAAACCCACGCCTGCTGGATGGGACCCAGTCATCTTCTGAGCACATGACAATCCCGCTCTTTAATTTCCATAGGACTGGCATTGTTTAGAGTGCAGACTGACTGTTGCTAAGTAGCTAATAGGAAAGTTGGCTTCCATCCTGGCCGTTCCACACCACAACCACAACTAACAAACTTTCATCAGTCAAAGTGCCAGTTGTGTATGTAAGGAGACTCTTCCATTTCCTGAGCTGAGTATTTCCCAACGAGACCAGGAAAGGCTGGGATAGTATCTGGAGAAGTCCAAGCCTGGCTCCTTCAGGTAGCCAGGAGAGAGGGTTCTGGTTTGGACTCCAGCTATAGTGATGACTATGAGGAGATGCCCTCATTATATATAGTGATGAATGAGGAGATGCCCTCATTCAGCATCTCCTATCATAGTAAAGATGCTACATCCATCCAGATTTATAAAATGCCAATGACAGATTTCCACACTTCTGCTCTGACAAAACCTGCTTCAGGTTTGAAGAAAGAAGGGATGGGAATTACCCGGTCCCCCAACCTTTGCCTTCCCTTGGAGGAAAGCCAGCTAGAGTTGATTCCGCATAAGGAATACTCCGAAGAGCCCATCTAGGTTCTGTTCCGTGAACTATCAGAGGGAACCAGAGTTTAGCACTTGGCCAGGGAAAGGAACTAGACCAGGGTTTCTCAATCTCAGTACAAAGGACATTTTGGACCAGATAATTTTTTGTTGTAGGGGTTTGCCCTGCACATGACCGAATATTCAGCAGCATCCAATGCTCCTACCTAGATGCCAGTAGTCTCATCTCTCCCTTGAGTTGTGACAATCAAAACTGTCCCAGACATTGCCACATGCACCCTGGAGGAGGGGAAGAAGGCAGAATCACCCCCAGTTGAGAACCAGTGCTCCAGACTGAGAAGAAAGTAGGAGAAGATAAATCATCTTGGCAACTGGATAAGTTGGCTCTTCTGTGTGGAAGTAGTGTGTACACTTCCAATAAACTGCTAAGCTCTGGAATTCAATAGGTGATGTATGTCCTATGGGCTGTACCTCTGTTAAGTAAATAGTTGAATCCTTGAGAGAGCCTAAACTGACATCGCTAAGACCGAATGTATCTCTTCAGTATTTATCTGAGAAGAGCTCTGCCAAAAGAGCAAATATTACCCCGGGACTTCTATTAACCACCAGATGGGTTTAACGGGTGATCTTTGACTCCGAGGACAATACTATCCTCTAGAGACCTATAGAATCTTATAGGTCTACTGGAATTACAATTAAGAAATTATATATTTTTTTCAATGGATCAACAAATGTTGTTGGCCACCAATGTAGAGATCCCTAAGCTATATGCTAATCAGAAGGCTCTGGGTAGGGATGCCTGGGTGTCTCAGTCATTAAGCGTCTGCCTTCAGCTCATGTCATGATCCCGGAGTCCTGGGATTGAGCCCCACACTGGGCTCCCTGCTTTCTGGGAACGCTGCTTCTCCCTCTCCCACTCCTCATGCTTGTGTTCCTCTCTTGCTGTGTTTCTGTCAAATAAATGAATAAAATATTTTTAAAAAAGAAGGCACTGGGTACAAAGACAAAGTCAAATATTATCAGAGAACTCTACCCTAAAGAATTGTTGCCATCTTCACTTCAAGCCTAGTACTATTTAGAAAAGCACACATTATACCAATTAAGTGGACACAAATTCATCCAATGAATTGATTTTTTAAAGAATACTCTAGAATTAAATGAATTAGCTATGCAGGCAGGCTACTCCGGAGAGGACCATCTCTCTGGCAGAGACCTATCTGGAAGGATCTGTACCCAGTCAAGAGGGGCACTTACCCCTCTTACCAGACAAGGTCTACCGTAGAATCACTATCACTTAGGAAGTTCATTATAATGCATGTTTTTAGACTCTATGTCAGGAATTCTGATTTAGTAACTTTAGATCTCAACAATCAGCATTTTGAATAATCTTCCTTGCTTCTCCTGCAGCTTAAGTTTGAGAACTCTTGCCCAAGATTTCTTTCCCAAAGAGCATTTACTTTCCAAGGTTCCCTGTCTTCAAAGAACTTACAGTTTTTGGAGACAACTAGCAAGTGGTAAGAGTTGCTGGTGATTATTCATTCGTTCAACAAATACTCACTGAACTGCCTATTACATGTAGTGTTCTAAGAAAACAGGGTATCAGGGATTATGACAACAGTCACCTGCTACACGCTGGGCACTCCACCTCATTTTTGCTTCTCTCCTCATAACATCCTTATGAAGTAGGCACAATCACTGTCATGTTGCAGAAGAGGAGAAGGAAGCTCGGGGCAGTGGCTAACCTACACAGGGTCTCAAGGCCAGTAAATAACAGACTTGAGATTTAGACCAACATCTGTCTGCTGTTGTATTCTGTGTCCTTTCCACAACAGCCAAGACATGAGCATAAAAAGATAAAAGGGAAAAAAGTTCAAAGCAGTCTGAGTTCAGTGCCAAATGAGTAGTGCAGTTCTGGAATACTGAGGATGTTCAGCCCTGAATGAAATCACTGCAGGCTGTGGTGGAGGGAGAGGCTTCTTGGAGGCAGTGGCAAAATGTTTCATAAAGGATCTAAGAATTCAGAAAGGGAAGAAGCATCCCCAAAGGGGAGATCATACAACAAGGAATGGTGCATATCAAAGCATGAGCTAAGAATGTGCAAGACTAATGTGGGGAACTTAATTGGTCTTCTGAGCTAATCAGAGCCAACATATTATGAAGAGAAAGTCCAAAGGAGGTTGGAACTAGAGGATGGGTTCCTTTTAGTATTAGGCTTGGGTGTCTGAACTTTGCTGCATAAGACAACAGGGATTCACTGGAAGATGGCATGAAAAGAGACAGATGTGGAGAGTAAAATGGCTCAGAACAGTGGACTGCAAGATGGGTCAGTGGGAGAAGGAGGACCAGGATCAAGAGAATCAGATGGAAAATATTTTCATGAAATAGTTATCACTATTCCTTAATAGCGATAGAGACAATTCCTTAATTCAGGAGAGTTAATACCTAGCATGCAAAGATTTCTTACTCTGTTCTAGGCCCTGTTCATAATAATTTAAATAGATTAGTTTGATCCCACAAAATTCCCTCTGATGTTAGGTGACATTATGGTTGTTCACAACTCCCTGGTTGTCCTTCTAGTGATATGGTATGATTGCCTCCTCCCTGCCTCTCTTTTGAAGCTCAGTCCAGTTTTGTGGTTTTTTTGGTCTAATGAACCATGAGGGGAAGTAGTGTCTATTATGTCTGCGATGAAGCTTTAAGAGCCTGTGCCTGTCTGTCACATCTGTTTCCCTGCCACAATGATCATGGAAGCATTTGTCAGGAAGGTGACTCTCTCAGTTGGGTCCCTGGGTGAATCTGAGGAACAATCCCTTTCTGCTATCCTGTACTGACTTGCAGCATAGCAAGAAATAAACTCACATTATATTGGCCCAGGGCAATATGGCAGTCATTGCTACTGTAGTGTAACTTGCCCCATCCTGATATAAACCCTTACTGATTAAGAATATCAGACCACCTGTGCTCAAAATCCTCACTCCGCCATTTACCAAATTTTGTGTGTTACAGTCTTTCAGCCTCACTGACTTCCTGTTCAAAATGGGAATAACCACAGTGGCTACCTCACAGGGACACTGTACAAAGAACCACAACTTTCCATGCTACATTATAGGCAGCATGTGGTTGGTCCTTATAATAACTACTTTGCAAACAAGGAAGCTGAGGTACACATAGGATTATGGCACTTGCCAGGGATCACACAGCTAATAAGCAGTGGGGCTAGAATTCAAAGTCAGGGCAGTTCAACTGCAGAGTCCCCAGGCTTATCCACTGGCAGTGCGTAGAACCACTGAACTCCCTGCCCACATTAATTACAGACTCATGTTTTCCATTAGACATGATAAGCACAGTGTTGGGGGCCTTTGACCTCTTGAAGGGCTTACAAAGTACTTCTCACCAGAAAAACAAATACATGGGCCCTAAAATATTAAAAGCAAATTGCGATATCCAATTAATAAATATTTAGCAGTCTATAAAATTTGTCATTATGTCAACTAGTCCCCAGTGCCACCGCTCAACTCACGTAAATTAGATTTAATGTGTGGTGAGGGTGCACTGTAATATCTTTGACATGATGGGAGAGGTGGGACTTAGGAAAGTTCTTCAACCCTAAAATACACTTTAAAATGACCCCTTGAATTGAGTACAATAAACATGAGCCGCCATGTTATTTTCCTTATTGTCTTTAGTTTTGACCAACAGGGACACAACTAAACTGTTCAAAATTCTGCAAAAAACGATGCTGCTTACTCCCAAACGGCCGTCAGCAGCTCAGCGCTGAAGCTGGTCCTTATCCAGGCTCAGGGGAGAGCGGCAAGATTAAGTTTCTGCTTTTTTTTTTTTTTTTTTTCCCAGAGAGATCTAGTTCTTCTCACTTACTGAGTCAGAGGTAGACACTGTAGCCCTACCAAAGGCACCCCCCCCCCAGACTACCAGCTGACTGCGGATGGAGTTAAATGAAATGCACCTTTGGAACTGCAACAGAAAATCAGAGGCCTCTGGAAACTCCAGCTGTCTGATAACCCCTCTGCCTCCAGTGTCTGTTTCTTTAGTCCCCGAGGCTTTGTGCAGTGTACAGCATGTATTAAATCACCCTGCATGAACCTTTCTTCCTGGAGGTTGATTCGGACTCTTTAACTCTGACTCACCATCTAGGGTCTGCTGCCTGCTTAGCCTGAAGTGGTACTGTGTCGATCCCCTGGAGCATCTTGGATCTGGAAGCACTTCCCCACCACCCCCTGGAAGGTCACATTAACAGCTTCTGATCCCAGGCCCTAACTTTTGTTCCCGCTTTGCATTTTACCCATTTCATCATCATAACTTAATCTGCAGAGCTTTATAATTTCCCAGTCGATCTGGACTCTGGTGCATTGATTTAATAGTACTAAGTGCTGGGATCAACCTCACCTGAGTCCAAATCCTTGCTCTATCACTTCTTGAGCAGTGACCTGAGTAAGTGACTAAAGCTCTCTTTTGATGACCTATATTTTGGACTCTAAAGTAGTACCTGCCTCCTAAGATGCCTTGAGAATGCAATGAAAGAAGCCAGTGAAAGTGAGTAATACATATAATTGCTCAATCGATGTTAGCCATTAATATTATTATTACTATTACTAATTCTCACACTTGATTTTCAAAGATTGCTGTGAAGCAGGAAAGTCAGGAATTCCAGTCCTTATTGCAGAGAGAACAAAGCGGAGTGCCTGACAGGTAGAGAAGTTTGCCAAAAGTCACAGAGTCTGTAAGGGATGGAAGTATGGAGGTTCTGGCCCTAGATCTAGATCTAGAAAGAACCCCATCTTTCGATCCTCTGACTTGGGCATGCCTTGCCTACCGTCCCTTCCACATTCACGGGCTCCTGTGAAGACGGTTTTGAAGGTGTTCTTTTTGACTGCAGCCCCCTTCACAGGTGGCTGCACGTTGTGCTTTTGGTCAGAAACGAATTATCCATTCTTCTTATGCACCAAGCTCAAACCTCAGAGGATAGCCGAGAATCTTGGATCTGGCACCTTTTGAATTGATAAATATAGCTGACCCTTGAATAATACAGGGGGCTAGGGTTCGCTGATGGCCCACACAGTCCAAACTCCATGTAGGACTCGTGACTCCCCACACAACTCAGCCACTAATAGCATCCCATTGACTGGAGGCCTTACTGACTACATGAGGAGTCGATTAACTCCTCCTACATACGTAGGTATTTTGTACAGTATTCTTACACTAAAATAAGCTGGAAAGAAAGAAAATGTTAAGACGATTATAAGGAAGAGGAAATGCATTTAGAGGGCTGTACTGTATTTATCGAAAAACATCCACGCCCAGGTGGACCAGGTAGCAAACAAACCTGTGTCATTCGAGGGTCAACTGTAATTCGCCTTTGTCCTGCAAGGTCCAGTGTGGGTGGCACCGCATCACTCAGGGCCCCTCAGAGAAAGCTAGCAACTTGTGGGCAGGCACAGTCACCTCTGTCCCCTTACCTCTGTGTGGCATATAAGTTAAACAAAGGTTGAAAGAATGAGGGACTGGAGAGGTGTAAGAAGTTCAGAGTGCGGGGGAAGAAGAGAAATCTTACTTAGACCCGGTGGGCATCTGGAAGCCTCAGATAGAGGGGTATGTAAACAAAACTGAACTTGGCACATGTAGCACAGAGCCTGGCCCGCACAGGCTCTCCAAGCCTGTTAGCTGTTATCACTACTAAACTAACAGGCCAGGAGACCTCAGATACACCTTCTCTCCCTCGCTCCTGGCAGACAGGCTGACAGTCCTTCCAGTTCTTTTCTGCTTTGTGTGACTGAACAGATTATGAAAAGAGAAAATAGATGTGAAAATGCCCTGAAAATGTTAAAAGTGTCATCGAAATTTATGGTATTATTATTTTTACTAATTACTGTGATTACATAATGACCTTTATTTCATGGCAATAAGTCTAACAAGTTTTGCTGAACAGTCAGTCGACTGCATTTGGAAGACCGCTTCTTATGATGGTTCCCCCGTCTTGGGCTTTGTTCCCTTCTCTTTGCCTGTTGAAGCATGTATCTCCAGGTTAATGGGGTCACAGACTCCATCGCAGGTGAGCTATCTTCACAGAGGCTGCTCATCCAGGCAATGTTTTACTGCTGTAGGTTTTGGGGGTCAGGGTCAAGCAAGGTAACTGACTCAGTTCGGGTTATAATGTGGCTTTTTGAACTCTGGATCCAAAAGCAACCCACACTTACAGAGTGTGAGCTGAGACTGAATTATTAGAGGAAAAGTCTTGATCCATGCTGATTAATTATCCCAGAAAAAAACAAGTTCTCTAGTAGGCAGTGGTTCTTAAATTTCAGCAAGCGTCATCAGCATCACCTGGAAAGCATATTAAGACAGATTTCTGGGGGTGCCTGGGTGGTTCAGTGAGTTAAGCCTCTGCCTTCGGCTTGGGTCATGATCCTGGGGTCCTGGGATCAAGGCCCGCGTCGGGCTTTCTGCTTGGTGGGGAGACTGCTTCCCGCACCCCCCCACCCCGCCTGCTTCTCTGTCTGCTTGTGATCTCTGTCAAATAAATAAATAAAATCTTATTTAAAAAAAAAAAAAGACAGATTTCTGGGTCTCACCACAAAGGTGCTGATTCAAGAGGTCATGAGTGGGGTCTGAGAAGGGACATTTCTAACAAGACACCAGGTGATAAAGTTACTGCTGGTCCGGGAGAAACACTTTAAGAATCACTAGCCTCGTGAGATTAAGAGTCACTTATGGTTTGTCTCCCTCCCTATCGCATCTTGTTTCATGGATTCTTCTCCTACCCACTTAAGCCCACATGTTGCATAATCTCACGAAACAAACTGTGGGTTGCTGGGGGAGGGGGGTTGGGAGAAGGGGGGTAGGGTTATGGACATTGGGGAGGGTATGTGCTTTTGGGTAAATTGGAAGGGGAGATGAACCATGAGAGACTATGGACTCTGAAAAACAATCTGAGGGGTTTGAAGTGGCGGGGGGGTGGGAGGTTGGGGTACCAGGTGGTGGGTATTATAGAGGGCACAGCTTGCATGGAGCACTGGGTGTGGTGAAAAAATAATGAATACTGTTTTTCTGAAAATAAATAAATTGGGAAAAAAAAAAAAAGAATCACTAGCCTCAGGAGTTAGGGTCCCACTTAATCTCTTTGCATCTCCATTTCCACTTCTGTCAAATGGGTTGTTACATAGTTTAAATGTGATAATAACAAGAGAGGTCTTCTCGCAGTTCTGTGAAAAATACATGCAAAATAGTTTGCACAGTACTGAGCACACCGTTAAGTGTTCAAGGTCAGCCACTGTCATTGTTATGATTGTGCCTGTATGTGTTATTACTCCTTTCACCTTGAAACTATTCGGCATCTGTTTCCCTCATTAGACTGTAAGCAGCTTCGGAACTATGGTCCTGTCTCATTCATGTCCGTATCCCCAGGGCTGAGTTCAATGCCAGGATTGAAACAAAGAGAAAACCATAGAAACTCATTCATTCACTCTGTCATTTATTCATACAACTGATAAATGTTTACTGAGCACTTTCCCTGTGCCAGGCCCTGGCTAGCCCCTGAGGATACAATGAACAACAAGCAGATTCTGTTCTCTCGCAGCAGTGCTTATACTGAGTGGGTGAGAGAGACATTAAATAATGCAACAAGCAAATAGGTGAAGTAGTTACTAATTACAAAAGATGCTTTGAAGGAAATAAAAAGTGCTGAAATCAAGGGCAGTCAGGGTTTTAGTTCAGGTAGAGTGCTCAGGTGAGTGCTCCCTGAGGAAGTCAAATGTGAGCTGAGAGGGGCATAATGAGCCTGGGCCTACCAGATGAGACCTAAGGGGAGGGACGCACCCATGCCATGGCCCAGAGACAGGTAGCAACTTGGCCTGGAAGGCAGGAATCTAGCATCAGGAGAGAGCTATCAGCGGTAAGACTGGAGAGGGGCGGGTTCCTGTAGGGCCTGGTAGGCCTGTGGATGGAGGCAGCACTTTTTGAAGCTGGGAATGACATGTTCAGCTCAATACTTTAAATAAAGTTGCATTAGTTTCTGAGTGGTCCACAGCCTAGGAGGAGACAAGAAGGTAAGTTAGGAGCTTGATGCAGGAACATGCAAGAGAGATCACGTTGGTATGAAATATGAGGTGGCAGAGGAGATAGGAAAAAAAAAATATATATATATATATATATATTTTTTTTTATGCTAGCACTGAGAGACTTGCTGATGAGCGAGCTGTAGGGGTACATGCAAGAGGAGCAGGGGACCGCTTTGGGGACTTAATGAACGCATCTCCAGCTGTGATTTCTTTATAAGGAACTGCCACAGCTACTTAGTTTCCATCTGCTCACATCTCATCCCTGTCCGCCTAATTCCATCCCTCCCTTTCTTAGGGCTCAGGGGCCTTTCCAAGGCTCCTCGATGGTCCTTGCCCTGATTTCTGAAGCTCTGCAGGCCAGCACTGGTGGTTACTATCCCAGAAGCCCAGATGTCCTGCTCCCAGCAAGACAAGGGGGAAGCAAGTCTCGGGGGGACGGGGGGAGGGACATTAGCAGAACAGCAGTCATCAGGCAGCAGATGACAAAATAAAGCCATGCGGGCACTCTGGGGATCTGGGATGTTGGCAGGAAACTGAAAACAAATTCAGTTGAATATTAAGAGAAAGATGCTGTCTTGCTGCTTTGGGCCTCCTGGTGCTGGTGGAAGTGACAAGACCAGGACAAAAGCTGAGGGTTTCTTCCAAGCCTATGTGGTTTCTGGGGTTGCTGAGGACAGTGCATTCTTGGATGGAGGTGACAAATAAGGGAAGTCGACCCCAGAGCCTGCTTCCCTCCAGGTTCCTGCATCTTTTATACCTAATCTCTCCCTTTATCCCCAATCCTAAGATCCAGCCATTAACGCCAACCTGAAGTTCCCATTAATTAGCTTCTCATAACTGAACACGGCCATCAGTAGGATATTTTTCATCAGGATAGACCACGCTCACTTTTTATGCTTGGTTTTTGTTTTCCAGTTTTTTTCTTCCTTTCAGTTGGCATGGGAACGCTGCAAGTGCCAGTTCAGAGAGGATCCATCAACCTCATCACCATACTCCCCCACGCTGCCCAAGTGCTTTGACATGTTCAAAGTAGAGACACAGTGCTCCTTCATGGAGGCCAGTCTGGAAGCTGTCAGCCTTGTTGTTTTCCCAGCTGACAGGCTTTCCAGCTTACATGCTTCCAGAGGTAGAAAGGACCCCAGAGGCTGGTCCACACTCCAGAGAAGGAAGATCTTGAGCCGAGGTCACACAGCAGGTCAGGAGGGTACAGAGGACTCGAATCCAGATCGTTACACTGCTGGATGCTCTGTGACCTTTTAGGATCAACTTGAACTTTTCTGGACAGACCCTTGTTTGTTCATCAGTAAAATCAGACCAACATCTGCTCTTTCACAGCAAGCGCTGCTGTGGGGATCAAGTAAGATTCGTGTGATTGGTTCCCATAAATGATGAACATGTCTTTTAACCCTAAGACTATAAGCACGAGGCTTACAGACATATGCTCATAAATAGTTATTAAACTGATGGGAAAACAAAAGAAATGGTTACATGTTGATGTCTCAGAAGTGGATATTGTGGATTCCCATTCATCTAATAAACCATTAACCCGTTCCTTCAACCAACCAATGGCCATCCTTGAAATACTTAATGCCTAATGAAGGCTATGCCAGTTTTGTTTAAAACCCGGCTAAAAAAAGACATTGACCTTGCTCTGGAGAGGTCTGAGATCCAGCAAGAAGAAGTCTTGTAAGAAACTCATCACAACATGATGGGGTGTGAGTCATAATGGCTGGAGAAGGCACAGCACTGCTCCCTTGGGAGTGTGGGGCTCACTATCACACAGCCAGAAAACCCTTCCCTGAGTTCACTGTTCAACTGGGGATTAAAAGGCGACTAGGAGTTTCTCAGACCAGCATAGCCAAGGCCCAGAGGTGTATTAGAGCCGGGTGTTTTGTGGGGTACTGCAAGTTTTTCCACAGTGTTGGAGCAAGAGAGAGCTAATGTTTACTTGGCATGATAGGCTGTGCAGTGAAAGCTTCATAGGCAATTTGTTATTCTGTGCATGTAAAGGGACTGTTCTTTTCATGGGTGATAGGGAATGTTATTAACCCCATTTGACAGCTATAAACTTGAAACTCAGATTTATTACATAATTTCACCCAGAGTTTCACAGGTGAGAAAAGGCAGGTGTTGAGTTCATGAGCTATCTGACATTAAAGTGTGGATTCACAGTCACTACTCCCTATGGTCTCTGCTGAACAGGAATAAAACTGAGGCTGGGAGAGTGGTCAGGGTCATGGAGGGGAACTGAGAAAAAGAATCTGTGAGTTACCTGACAATATGGCTAATCAGTGATAGAGCTGAGGCTTGAGCCCCACTGTCCCATTTCCATCTTTCCTCTGGACCATCATGTGGCTCACTGGCTATGGACAAATTAAGAGACCAAGATAGAAGATGTCAGAAAAAAATCAGCCCTCCCCCTGAGAAACACCAAATATCCTGTGCATCTCCTCCACTGCTCTGCTTGTGTTAGGTTTTCCTGGGGATCTGCGTTGGCGGGGGAATTCAGAGTATTTGTGGATAGCAGATGTGCATATTTTCTTGGTCTAGTGAGATGAAGAGAAGTGGGAGGAGGTTGGGCACAGAGCCAGCCCTCAGCAGAACTGTCAAATCCTAGGTCTAGTTTACAAGAATCCCTCTAGTTGTCCAATGCACCCCTCCCCAATCCTTTTGCCTAAGCTTCCGTTTGCTTCCTATCAACCACTGAAGTACTTCCACTTATTATGGAGGAAACACCTCAATTACCAGATGTATTAGTCAGTTTGGGCTGCCATAACAAAATACCCCAGGCTGGGTGGCTTAAAAAACAGAAATTTATTTTTTCACAGTCCTAGAGGCTGGAGTTCTGAAATTAGGGTGCCAACATGATTGGATTCTGGTGAGAGCCCTCCTGTTGGCTTGCAAATGTCTGTCGTTTCACTGTGTGCTCATATGGATTTCCCTGTGTGTGTGTGTGTGTGTGTGTGTGTGTGTGCGTGTGTGTGTGTTCGTGCATGGGGGGGTGCACCCCAGCTCTCTGCTATCTCTCCTTATAAGGGTACTAAACTCTTCATGAAGGCCCTACCTTTATGGACCTCATCTAGACCTAATTTTCTTCCAAAGACCCCATCTCCAAATACCATCGCATTGGGGTTAGGAATTCAACCTATGAATTTTGAAGAAACACAACGCAGTCTAGCATCGTGTTCATGGAATTAGTTCATGGAATTAGGCATAGTTCATGGAATTAGTCTGTACACAGAAAGATACACCTTTATTGGCTAGAAAGGGCAAGTCTGAAACCAACCAGTGACTTCCTTAAAGTGATACCACAGGCACTGGGTCATCGGCGTGAAGATGGCAAGGTGCTTCTGAAAAAGGGGCCAGGCTTCCAGTAGCCATGCTGATTGGGAGATGCCCAGAATCAGAAAAAGAGAATCCTCTCTCCTGCTAGCCAGTTTGCATACTCTTAGAATGGCCTCTGCCAGACTGAGCCAAGATCTGTCAAACTAAACCTCCCATTCATTGGTCTTTGTTTAGCCTCCTAAGCCACAGAGAACAAACACAATCCTTTTTCAAAAATGGGCATTTAGATGTTTAGGGGTGAAGACTGGGCCATATTCAGCCCAAGACTGACTTTCTCACAGCCTCCCACTAGTCCTCACTGGAAATGCTTTCCAGATCCTTGACTATCTGAATATGGTCTTTAAGTACGGCAACACCATTCCTGTGACTGGCCTGTGGAGTCCAAAGTCTAATCACCCATGGTGGAATAGGCCCAGTCATGGGATTTCTTTATAGTACCAGTGAGAATGGACTTGTTTCCATCAGGTAAAGGCCTGGGGCAGACTCCGCCTCTAGTTCTGACACCCTCTCCACTATATGTCAGCACGGTCAACCTCTGTATGAAGCCTGAATTTTATTTATTGATTTATTTATTTTTAAAGATTGTATTTATTGATTTGACAGAGAGAGATCACAGGCAGGCAGAGAGAGAGTGGGAAGCAGGCTCCCCACTGAGCAGAGAGCCTGACACAGGGCTCAATCCCAGGACCCCGAGATCGTGACCCGAGCTGAAGGCAGAGGCTTAACCCACTGAGCCACCCAGGTACCCCAGTGACTTTTATTTTTGATACTAACTTCACAGGTTGCATCAAAACTAATTTGCTTCAACTTGCCTAATTTTTAAAACTTGCATGGCTTACTTATTTATTTATTAATAGTAGTGCAGAGGCTGGGTGTTATTCCTAGATATTCTTCCTAAACGTAAGTTACCCAGAACTGGCTTTGCAGGGCTGAGAAAAGGGAGCACAGCAGCAAGGCTGGCCTGGGCCAATTTGGCAAGTGTTTCCCTGGGGAAGTCTGCCAGTTCTTTCTGAAATCACCGGCAATTCCTTGTTCTGGGTAAAACTGTTTGGAGAACTGGCTCCAAAAATTGATAGGAAGCTGGGAAGAGAGGAATAAGGCCTTGTTGGTGGTCAGAAGCCCTGTGTTAGAATCATGACCCAGAGACTGACTCAATGCAGACAAAGGCCTTTGTCCTCTCCAGGCCTTCACTTCACCATATGTAAAACAGAGGACCAGACTAGGCATTGAGTCCTGCAAGATTTTAATAGGTAATTCACTACAAAGGGGGACTGCTGTATTTGGGAAACACATACTCTTCCACCCTCTGAGAAATGAATAAACCGTATCAGTAGAAGGGACTTCAAAATCCAAAAGAACAGAATCTCCCCACTTTGTTTTAATCCAGCATTGTTGAATTTCTGGCCCACCCCCAACCCCTACACCTACCAGCAGCCTCAGAACATCAGAGTTGTAACAGGAAACAGACTAGCCGGGTTCCTAAAGCCCTTGAAAAACTAACCCTTGGTGGTCTTATCATGTAGAAATGTGGATTTTCTGTGTCATTTGATATCAGGTAACTTTATTCTGATGGACAGTTATTCTAGTTAGTGCTGAATAAAACTGTTTTTATTCATGTAAAAAGGGAACCTTTTGTGTATCAGCTATGAAACTTTATTATCCTGTCTCTGAAATACCTTTTTGTGGCCTTCAAAGCATTCTCTAGACTGAAACTGGTCCACTTCTTCAAATGTATCTTGCAGGGTCCCCAGAAACCTCCCTCTAATCTTCAGACTCACCATGTTAACTCTCTGCTTTGTTCATGAGCTCCATTTTGTTGATTTCTTCCATTCTCATCTATGGTGCTGGGCAGTCCATGATCACAATGGCCCCTGGACTGATCAGATACTCGTGATCAAGGCAGTATTAAACTAGGATCAACACAGTCATCTTCCAAAGTAAGGAAGGCAGAAGAGTACATTTCAGAAACTGTCTCAAATTACAGATCTTTTTTTTAAAACTCAGGTTTTTATTAATCCACTGTTTTATCTTAAAACTCAGTTTCCCAGAGCAGTTCATCCCTCCAACATTTTCGTCACCATTGCCCTATATTTCACTCCAGCAGCGACTAGCTATATATTTAAAGTATTTCGCTTTCTTGTTCCCAAGTAAGTGCAGGACCAGATTTAAATTTTATTTTATTATTTTAAGGCAGCTGACTCTAAGCAAGACCTGGAGAACTAAAAGGAATCATCTTGGCAGATGGTAAAAGGAAACAAGTAGCAAAGTGGCTCTATTTTGGGGTTTTGTTGTTGCTGTCATTTTCAGATCAAAGAAGCTTTAGATCTAGATATTTCCTAACTAAATTACAAAATCCTATCCAGAGCACTTTTATTCTCCATGTCCCTCACTACAACAAGAACACTGGATATTCTGATGAAAACTCTGGAGGACATTTCCAAAAAAGCTTGTCATCACTATTAAGTTGAACAAACAATAATGGCTCCCATTTTGGGGGCACTTACTGTGCCAGGCCCTATGCTAAGCTCTCTCTACATTTATCTCCTCCAAGCCTTAAAACAACTCTAAAAGTGTATTATTACTGCCACTTGACAAAATAAAAAACAAAGGCTCTGACAGGTTAAGTCACTTGCAAAGATCACCCAGGACTCAAAATTACAAAAGTATATTCAAAGTCTTTGTTCCTTATGGTCACAGGAAGTATTTATTGGAAAGCTACCCTGAGAATTTGGCTTGCAAATACAAATAAACTTGCCCCCACCCCCACCAAAGAACTCAGGGTCTTGATAGTAGATATGACTTTTCCCTCATATAAAGAAGGTATAAATTCAAAGGGACCAATAAAAGCGGTACAAAACAGAGACGCCTGGGTGGCTCAGTTGGTTAAGTGGCTGCCTTCGGCTCAGATCATGATCCCAGCATCCTGGGATCAAGTCCCACATTGGGCTCCTTGCTCGGCAGGGAGCCTGCTTCTTCCTCTGCCTCTGCTGCCACTCTGCCTGCCTGTGCTCTCTCCCTCCCTCTCTCTCTCTCTCTCTGGCAAATAAATAAATAAAATCTTAAAAAAAAAAGCAGTACAAAAGTATTAAAAAAGGGAGCTAGTAAAATACAAGAAGAAGAGATCAGTTATAATTGAAGGAATGAGAAACTTTCATAGAAGAGTAATCATATTTGAGAAGCACCTTAGAAAGTAGATCTGGGGGCCCCTGGATGGCTCATTTGGTTGTGTCCGATTCTTGATTTTCGCTAAGATCATGATCTCAGGGTAGTGGGATCAAGCCCTGTATCAGGCTCCACACTGGGTATGCAACTTGCTTAAGATTCTCATTTTCCCTCTTCCTCTGTCCCTTCCCCCAGCTCATACACAGGTATGTGCTGGCTCTCTCTCTGTCTCTGGAAGGAAGGAAGGAAGGAAGGAAGGAAGGAAGGAAAAGAAAGGAAGGAAGGAAAGAAGGAAAAGAAATGAAGGAAGAAAGGAAGGAAGAAAGAAAGAAAAAGAGAGGGAAAGACAGATCTAGTTTCTTTACAGTATACTGTATATTCAATCCATCACCAAGAACTGTTGTTAACACCTTTAAAACAAATTACAAATCTACCTCTTTTCGTCTGCTAAACCTTGATTCAAACCACCATCATCTGTCATGTAGACTGTCACAGAAGCCTCTTAGCTATTCTCCCTCTGGCCCTTCTGTGGTGCACTGGGTTATTATTATAGAACTGCATATCCACATCCTTTGCCATGTGACTTATAATCCCTTTTAGATGGTAGAGTATATTTTTCTGCCCCAAGAGTGTTAGGTTTGGCCAAATGCATTGCTTGAAACGATGGAATAACAAATGATTTGACACAAGCAGAGATTTTAATTATACTTGCATGATAAGGCTTAGCTTCTTGTGCTCCAGTGACCCTCCACAAGAATCAGGTGTTTTTTTTGGTTTTTTGTGGGGTTTTTTTGGTAGCTGCTACCCCTTCACCCTCACTCCCAAAACAAAGACACACAAGACAGGTCTAAAGCCTCCTGGAGTTCAGCCTTACCAGCCTAGAACACGTGATTCATAGTCAATCTGAAGAATATTGTTGTTGTTCTTTTTAAAAGGTTTAGTATAAGTGACTAGGATTTTGATGTTATTTGTTATGCAGCAATAACTTACTGATACACACCACTTTCCTGTCAGTTTATCAATTTCCCCTTCTCTAGAAAGGAACAACTTTTAAAAATATAAAATCATATCATGCACTTACTCCTAAGGTTAAACCCCACTAGTAATTTTTATTATTTAAAATCAATCTCAATTTCTTGTAGGTGGCCTACAAAATAGCCTGTTAAACTCTTTTCTAGTATGCTTTAGCCCACGGATCTTTTTGTTCTTTGAATCTGCAAACTCACTCTTACTTTAAAGCCTTTGCACTTACTACTTTTTATGTCTAGAAAGTTCTAGTGCTGAAGTCTGCACTCATCTCATAGCCATTACCCACATGTGGCTATTTAAATTTAAATTAACTAAAATAACATTAAAGATTTAGTTCCTTAGTCATACTAGCCACATTTCAAATGTTCAACAGGCACATCTGGCTAGTGGCTCTCATATCTGACAGCACAGAGAGAGAACATCTCCCATCATCACAGGAAGTTTTATTGGTTACAACAAGGCACAGTTAAAACATCAGTCCTTCAGAGACACCTACCCTGACCACCTACTTAAATTAGCTCTGTAGCTGACTGTCTGTTCCATGACTCTGTTTGGCTATGTTTGTGGCATTAGCCAACTATATGAAATCATTACATTTATTTATTTGTTCATCAGAATGTAACCCCCAAGAGTGCAAGGATTTTGCTTTTTTTTTTTTTTTCTCTCTGCCACATCCCCGGGGTCTAATAAAGAGTGGTGGTCAGTAAATACTAGTTGAATAAATAAATGAAGTATTCTCAGTTGGTGGGAAGGTCATTGCTAGGTGGAAGCATAAGCATGAACAAAAGCAGATCACTGAGAGACTGAGAGGCATGTTTGTGGCAACACTGGGTAGGGTACATTGGCTGGAACATAGAGTGTAGACTGTTAGATAAGTTTTCCAAGGTAGGCAAACTGAGACCGCGTTATTGAAAGACTCATATTCTGGGCTCAGTTTGAACTTAAAACAAGATGGGAAGCCGTCGACATTTTTTTTACGACAGAGAAGTTTCACTATTAGAAACAGTCTTCAAGACGTTGATCTACCTGCTGCGTGGCAAGTGGATCATAGCACAGAGAGACTAGTTAGAAAGCTAAAGACAGAATCTGATGAGAAAAAAAAAAAAAAAATATGGGCAGAGTCTAGAGTCAGAGTGGTGGCCAAAACAGCACATCACGTGTACTGGATGGAGAGAGGACAGTCAGGAGGAGTCAGACACTGACATTTTGAGCTTGAGTAACTCAAGAGAACTAAAGTGAGGGAAGAGCAATGGGTTTGGCAGAAGAGATGCCAAGTTCTAATTTTGATATACTGAACCCAAAACGTAGAGGCTAAAAAAGGAGCAGAAGAGATCAGAGAGAGCCCCAGCGGTGCTGCGGGGGAGAACACAGCACCACAAAGCTAAGGTCTTAAGGAGAGCTGTGAAGATTCCCATTGGCGTTCAGCTCCACAAACAAAAACATAATGCAGCTGGAAGGGTTGATAAGAATACATAATAACCCTAGAGGAACTGGTTCATCAGAATAGTCAGAGCAGAAACCATATTTGAAGGTATTCAGAATGATCTTGGAGCAAGAAAGAAAAGACAGTAAGTACAGCTTAAGTAATTTTTCCAAAGTTAATAAATACCTGGTTTCTAGACTTCACGTGGGCCTTTATGAGCTCCCATCCCCAAAGACTCCTGCTTTTTAGTGTCTGGAGTACAGATTAAATGGAGGGCTCACGTTAGGGGTTTTCTGCCCTCCCTTGTAGCTGTGGCACCTCCATAGGCTTTACTGGATAGGTTCGGGATGGCTGGAGCTTATCCTGCTTGCTCGAGAGAGACTCTGCCCTAATTAACCACCTCAATTAACAAATGGAGTTTGGCACCAAGCTAAGATGAAGTACTTCGATTTAACATTTCCTTCACACATAATTTAAATCTCAGAATCCTTAAGTTTTATAATCACAGACTTGGAAAGGATCTAGAAACCATCTAGTTCGTTTCTCTCCCCTGTGAAAGAACACATACACACACACCCTCCTATCATCCTTAGAAGCAAGAGCAATAATCACTATTCTGGAACCAAGACAGAAAGGATAGGCAATTCCATGATCTCTATGGTAGGCATGCCCTGGGAACCTTACTATCTGCTGCTTTTATGCTCAGTGGCTTCCACAGCCTGTGGCTCTCTTGCCATGGTAGCAAGTGCCCCATTGTCAGCCCTTGACTTGCATATATAATGTGGTGTAGAGAAACCAGAATCTGCCTGAGAACAACTGAGTGACCCAATTTGAAAGGAATGTTTTCAGGGTCCCTCATTCTCCACTGCCTCGACCAGGATTCTCAATTTAACTTGCCCATGTGGCTAGTTTTTCACATTCCGCAGGGTGTCATACCTTGTCTGGCTGTCTCATTTCTAACTTTCATATTTGAGCTCAGAAGTCACCTCCTTAGAGAGGTCTTCCTTGACCAGTTAAAGTAGGTATTCTCTTCTACCATAGAGATTTGTCACCACATTCTATATTCTTTATACCCATAGTAACAATTTCTATTATTCTTCTTATTTATTAATGTACTTACTGCCTATGTCCCTATAGAACCTATGCCTCATGGAGACCAGGACTGTATCTATCATTATGCAGTGTTCCCTCAGTGCCTAGTAACAACATGTGGGTGTGGAACATACAGTGGTTGCTTGTGCTGGTCAGATATTGCTACACAACAAAGCATCCCCAAACTTAATGTATATAACAATAAGCATTTACTAGCATGTTCCCAGGTCTGCAGGTCAGCTGGGACAGCTCAGCTTCAGACTTTAGCTTGTGCGTTGACTGCAGCACCTCTGTGTTTTGTAGTTTTCTTTCTTCTGGGACCAGCAGGCTCTCTGAGGCATGTGGTTCCCCCACCCCATGGCTTCTGCTTGAAACTTGCCTAACAATATCCTAGTTGTAAAAGCCAGTCACATGACCAAACATAAAAGTAATGGAGCAGGGAGATATACTCTTCCCAAAGAGTTTGGGGAAGAGATGAATAATTATCAAATAATAACTGAATCTATCACAATGCTCCCTAAATATCAATAACTGAATATGTGAAATCCCTCCCCTAGATAAGCTGACCTTTCTAGCTAAGCAAAGCACTTTCTAATCCTTATAATCCTGTGTCTCATCACATTAGTTTTAGAATTTCAGTCCACTGTGAATCCATGACCTGACAAGAAAGAACCATACCACCCTGTTCTCCTTGAACAGAAACTAGCTTAAGAACTCTGCCTGTTTAACAGAGGTTAAAACCTCCTTCATTTCATCCTGGCTCTTTCTGTCCCCCTCTTCAGGCATAGGAAAGCCTTTATTCCTGCCAAAAACTGGAGGGATGGAACCAATTAGAAGAACTTACCATCTGGTGGTGTGGGCTCATCAGATTTGCAGCCAAGATTCCTACCAGGACTGTTAAAGCGTTTGTGCACAATAGCTTGAGTGTCTGATAGAGCAGGAAATGTCTTGGTCACTGGGAAAGAGTATGGGTGTCTCAAAATCACCAGGTATCTTAGGGAAAAGCTCCAACATTTTGTCAAAGAGTAATCTGAATGTCAAAGAGTAATCTGAAAAGACACCCCCACCCAGCCACACCATTTTGGGTGGACTACACATTCCAAAAATTGTTCCATGAACTCCTGAGCTCCTGGCTCAGGAGGGATTATCAAAATCTCCTCAGCTTTAACTCATGAATCTGCCTGGATTTCAAACCTTTTGCCTACACTGACTTCTGATCTTGCCTTACACACCAGCATCCATTGTATGCTCCTCTCTCATTGGTGGCTCTTTTGTGTCTCAGCATATCAACACTTTGTCTAGTCCCAGCTTCTCCAAATTTTTCTTTCTGCGGAAAGGTACCAAAGGAGAACATCTGGATTTTTAAAAATTTATTATTATTATTATTTTGCCTACTAAGGAATAGTACACTGATTTCCTTTGGGGAATTAATCTTTCCCACTGTCCCTATAGTCAGGTGTAGGGGCTGACTGAAACTAACAATCCACCTGGTCCTTCTTACCACCTCAAGCTCTAAGAATGAACATGTGACTAGACCTAGACCAACCAAAAGATAACAATATCCTGGTCACCATGTCACATTATAACAATATCCTAATCAACGTGTCACATTATTCAATGACATCAGGCCCAGGATTTTTTTCTGAGGGGAATGGATGGGAAAAAGAGAAGTTCCCTTACCACTGGATCTTCAAATGGGCAGTTAAAGGCTAGTTGTGCTGGGATCTGACAATTGGGATCTGGCATATATTAGGGATAGATAGATCTGAGAATAAAACCGATTTAGTGAAAAGCTGAGATTAAAATTCAGGGGGTATATCTCATTCCTCATGACATTCATTATTCAAGCCCCTGAATCTACCTGTATACAAAATCAAAACTATCCATTGGTTAGGTTTCTGTCACTTGCCACCAAGAGTCTTGACTGCTCACCGCCCAAATGGGATTGCCCTTTCTCTCTAGAAGCAGTGACTTCTCAAGCAAAAGACATTGGCCCACATATTTAGTCCAGTCTTGGGGACTGAATCACAAGTGAGAAGACATACTTTCAGATTTTGCATTGTTGCATATTTGGACCCCGGGTAAACTCAGCTTCCTTGAGGCTTCAGTTTTTCCCATCCACAAAATAGATTCATTCATAGATAATGACCACCCTCCTAGGAAAACACTAAGGATTAATTAGTCACTTTATACTTGTGGTGCATCTATGTTAATAGACAAGAAGCCTAGTTAATTATATTACCCTGCATTTCCCTAGCACTTCTCATTTTTTGAAGCTCTATCTTAGGAGTAATGACATTACTCTAATAGCCCTGAGAATCTGGTATTATAACCCCATATTATACATCTGGAAACAAATGTGGGCACAACGATTTCTCAAAGCCATACAACAAGTCAATACAAATGCTGAACAAATTATTTCAATTTCTGTATATACTAACTATTCTATTAAATCTCATTAGAAATTGTCCTAGTGGTCTATAATGCTCTTAAAATCAGAATAATACATACAAATGTTTAAACTTTTATTGGGATGACCATCATAGCATTGTTTAGGAAATTATTTGGAAATAAACTAGACATTCAATAAAAGGAGACAAATGAAATAAATTGTAGATATGTAAGTTGTACATACGTACATTATGCTTTTAGAAAGACATTAAAAATAAATGTATAATATTCAAAGTAGCATATGTAACACTGGATTTAAAAAATCATGTTGTAAGATAGTAGTACCAATCTATTCTTAATTTTTAAGTTGATATGTTCAGAAGAGAGATGGGAAGTTTATCCTTAGTACTATAATTCCACAAATTTTATTTTGTTTGGTGTCTATGTCCCCATGGTTTTCTACAATACACATATCACTTTTGTACACAAAATAAATGCTGTTCTTAAACAGTTCATTCCCATCCTAGAGATTCTACATCATGCACACACAGAAACAACCTTAGCCATTGAGTATCAGATTCATTAGCCTCCAACTGCCTCATTAACCCCAATTTTGCCTGCATCCTCTGTGATCTGGACCTCCCATGACCTTGGGCTTCCATGTGCTCTTTGGACAGCAAGCTGTGACACACTAAAGTCACAAGAGCCGTCAGAAGTGGGAAGAGCTGTCCAGGATCCTCAGTGCACAGTGCACCCTGATTGCAGGTGCCATGGAGCAGGACAGGCCACTTGAAAGCACAGAGGGCTGTGTGACCAAAGCAGCAAGCCCTGATAGCAGGGGAGCAGAGCTGCTGCCGGGGGGTGGGGGGGAACCTACAGGTCCACAACAGCAGCAGACACAGCCACCAGTGGAACCAGGAAAGCCCTCTCAGCTTGTAGATGTCTAGGGATAGAACCAGATACACAGAGGCCATTGTTCCTCCCACCCCCACCTTCACCCCCTCTGAGAACTCAGGTTTCTCACCTGGGGAAAATGGAGAATGAAAGGAGCTATCTAATGGCATTGCATGGAGTGGAAAGTTGATTTGAAATCAGCTATCATTTGGTCCTTCTCATAATAATCACATGTCCTTGAGAGAATTATTTCCTTCACTGGAAAGAAACTGAGGTTTCGGAGAAACAGAATTGACTTATCCAAACCATACAAGGCCTCAGTGGCACAGCAGGCCTTGAACCAGAAATCCTTGATCTAGAAAGTGGAGTCTTACATCTTATCTAGGACCCTTTCTGACAATAGTCCAAAAGGAGCCAGATTGAGCTTTTGATTCGGCTTACAACTATCACTTTCTAGCAACACTTTCTAGTTTTAACAGCCTTCCACAGGAATTTACAATGCAGCCTATTGAAACTCTCAAAACTCATAGTATATTAAAGCACAACCCCCATAAATGGCAGTAATTCAGGCTTTTTCTCATCACTGCCCCCATGTGACATAATACACAGCTATGCATTCATTTGTTCATTCATTCATTCATTCATTCATTCATCCATTCAACTAGCTGAATGCTGTTCTGTGGTGGACACTGTGATAGGGAGCTCAAGAAAATGCAGCCATTGCTCTCAAGTTGCTTAGTCAGATAAGACAAGGGTCCTGGGGACTAAAACCCAGTGCTACATGGGACAACTGCTCTGGGGAAGATACAACGGGCCAAGGGGCAGAGGAGGTGGGTGTGAACATGGGAAAGCAAGGAAGGCTTCCTGGAGAAGGTGATACAAGGGCTAGGACTAACCAGAAGGACAGAATTTCAACAGGGGAACAGGGAAGGAAAGGTTTGTAGCTGCAAGTGGAGGAAATAGCATTGAACTGCCGGTCTGACTGCACATCAAGGTTCCTGCTGATGAAGTAAGTGGGGACTCCAGCTGACTCCTCACTTGCAAGCCCAAGCTTACCAGTCCTGTGCTGGATCAGCCTCCAGTTCCCATGAACACACCCACGAGCACACCACAGAGCACACATGACAACTTACCCCTACACCCAGTCATCAGCTTTCCCTTCCCCCCAGCGTCTGTCCCCAGCCCTCTGCCCATCTGCCAGACTTTATCCCAAATTGGCAACAGGAGTAAAGGCACAAAGATCATTGCTACATAAGCAGAAAGTCTTCAGGGAACATGAAAGTGGCAAAGTGCTCTCGAGCATCTGATTCCTGGTGAGAAAACAGAAATCTGAACATGACACTTCTCTGCTTGAAACCCTTCAGTGGGTTTCCCACAGCTCTTAGGCTAAAAATCAAAATCTGTAACAGGGCCCACAAGGCCTCGTCCTTGCCATCCTTTCCAGCCCCCCACACCCTTCATTTCCCTTCCTTTCATGCTTCTGCTCAGGAAGCTTCTAGAATATGCCTTCTTTTCCAAGTACCACATCGCTAAAAGCCTTTAGTTCTCAGCTCAAACACCTATTCATCCTTCTGCCCAGAGCTGATTCCTTTGTACTATGCTTCCATTGAATCATGGTCCCTTCTTTCACATGAAATCTTTATCACAGTCTATGATGATACACCCATCTGTACAATCATTTGACAATATCTCCATCTCTCACTAGCTGGTAAGCTGCATGAGCACAGGGCTACCTTCTGTTTTCGTTCACGGTAGTAAGCGCTCCATAAATACTTGTTGAATATTGAATGAATGCACCTGAGACCCATGGGAGGCTTAGTACTCTTGCCCTGGTTTACAAAATATAGCCTGGATGTGTAATGTGCTGGGGGAAAGTTCAGAGCTTTCCTTAGATTCTCAGTCAAACTAGTGGCTGATAGAAGAGCTTCTTTTCTAAACAGTTTGTCCCTGAGTTTTCATACACTCTCACCATAGAAATACAGCCCTAGAGGGACTCTAAGAAATGATAAGAGCTTTATTTTATAAATAAGGTTGGGGTGGTGGTGCTTTTCCAAAGTCACACACAGGAATGTTTCCTGGGGATAGATAGTCCAGAATTTGAACCCCTGTCTTCAAATCCCAATTCACATACTTTTCATTGCTTAAAACTTGGTGAGTTTTTTGGGCGGGGGGGGGGGTGCGCGATATGAGGAAAGAAAGCGAGAGAAAACCTCTCCATTATATCAGGTGTTTTGTGCATGCCTATTTCCCCTTTAAGAACCTGAGCACCTTGAGGAGAGAATCAATGCCTAATGCATTTTATTTTCCTCTATTCCTAGTGTAATGTCTTGTAGTGGTGAATGGATTTTATCTTTTGCATCAACTTCGACTCTGAGCAATTTGAAGTAGCTGCCTGGAATGCTATGATGAGAAAGAAAAAAGAAAAGAAAGGAAAGGGAAGGGGAGGGGAGAGGAGAGGAAAAAAGGGGAGAGGAGAGGAGAGAAAGAGGGAGAAAGGAAGGAAGAAGCAAGCAAGCAAGCAGGAGGGAGGGAGGAAGAAAGGAAGGACAAAGAAAGAAAAGAGAAAAATAATTTCAGGCCATGTCTATATTCATTGGGAAAGAATTTTATACTCAATGACTGCTGTCTGCTAGGGTGTGGAAGGGGGCAGTAATGGTACAAAGGCTCATGGAGGGCAATAACAATGTTTTGAAGGAATGAACAAATGAATGAATCTTAACCATTTATCTTGAGTGTCTGAGAGAGCAGTAGTCTCACTGATCTCAGCAGAGTCTTCAAAGTAGTCAGAAGAAGCAATGTTCATAAACCTTGACACAAAGAAGCTTATTTATCAATATTACTTTTTAAAAAAAACCCAGAGTGAAAAACAGACACATGTTGATGACTACATGTCTTAAAGTCAAGGCATGGGTGAAGATGGAAAAGCCACACTCAGATTTGTAACATCAACCGGAGATAGGCGGACATCTGCCATTTAACTGAGAGCACAGGGTGGATGCAGGAGACCGACTCTGAACTCTGCACCTCCCAACCACAAACACATGCTCCACCTTTCAGGGCTGCCTCAGCCTCCCCAGGAGTCTTGCTTATTGTGCACAGCCATGCTCTGCCTCAGAAGACTTAGCTCTTAACCCTGAATCATAAATTTCACTGGGGCACTTCTTGTGTTGGACTCTCTTACTGCTCTTTTTCTTTTCTGTGTCCCTAGAGTCATGCATTTTGGAAGGGGGAAAGCCCACTGAGTTTTGGAGTCCCCAAAGCTGACTACAAATACCGGCTCAGTCCTTCTCCACTCTAGAATACGGGGAAGGCCCTTACTTGACTCAGTCTCCAGAGCATCATATACAAAATGGGGCTAATGATTTTTCAGGATTGTTATAAAACTCAAGGACAATCTATGTGAAGGGTCTGTCACATGGTAGGTCTCTGAGATCATCTTTGTTTACCTAGAACCAGCCCTCTATTCTCTTCATTACTACATACAGATTTTTTTGAGAACAGAAGTTACATACCTTTTGTGTCCTCCACTATTAGTTATAGAGTGAAGAAGAGATATCATTGGAATGAAATAATGAAGTGACATGTACTGAAGGATATAAATTAGGTATGAGAAGACTGGCTTGCTTCCATGCCTGGGAAGCAGTGTAATTTTGTTACGCTGACCACATGTACAACAGGGAGTGCTAAAGACTTTGGTGAACTTGAGAATTTATGCCTTATGCCTAAGGAGGACAGCACTGGGGCACCTGCGTGGCTTAGTTAGTTTAAGCATCTGACTTCAGCTCAGGTCATGATCTCAGAGTCCTGGGATAGAGCCCCATGTAGAGCTCCCTGCTCAGGGGGGAGTCTGCTTGTCCTTCTCTCTCTGCCCCTCCCCCTGCTCCTCTCTCTCTCTCAAAAATAAATAAATAAAATCTTAAAGGAAAGAAAAAAGAAAGAGGACGGCACTTCTCAACTCTAGACAAGAGAAGCTGAGCAGGAATGTAGGTCCAGGGCTGCCTGATGCCCTAAGTTTTTTAGAGAAGCCAGAAATCTAGATTTTTATGCCATTTTTTAAAAAGCACTGTGCATTTTAAATTCACTGAACTATTAGCCTGCAACTCTAAAATGATGAGGGACTCTTAGGCAAGAGCTAAGATGCCATCTGTCTGCTATCCATGCCTAAAGTCTGGCTAGATCCCCCTTGGGCTTCATGAGTGGGTCTATAACAGAGGGAAACCCATTATAGTTAGGCAATTAGCCTCCACCTGACTGCCACATAGGCTCTCAGCATCTTTTTTTTTTTTTTCAAAGATTTTATTTATTTATTTGAGACAGAGACAGCAAGTGAGCATGAGTAGGAGTGTGCAGGGGGAATGGGGAAGAAAAGAATCTCCAGCAGACCCCATGCTGAGTGTGGAATCCAATGCATCCAATGCGGGGCTTGATCCCACAACCCTGACACCATGACCTGAGCAGAAACCAAGACTTGGAGACTTAACCAACTGACCCACCCAGGCGCTCTAGCTCTGAGCATCTTTGTGCTGTGTGATTCCTTGGCTTCTGGAGATATTGGTTCATTTGTATTAGGGGTACAGCCCTTTGCTGGGTGTTGTCAGCAACACTGAACCATAGATACACATGACCTTTCTGGACAGTGTTTCACATTCTGGTGGTGAAGTTGACATATAGACACACATCAAGGCAACAATGCAGGACAAGCCAACTAGGGCTTGAAAACAGAGTGCTTCCAAGGGACAGGCAAGCTAAATAAAATGAGAAAAATGGGCTGGTTGGGAAAGTAACTATCTCGATGGAGTACTCCCACCTCTATCCTGGCAAATTGGGGCTATATAGATGTGAGATCCAAAACTGCCACATCTTTTAAAATATCAAAGAGACCTAAGATACCCAAATTTTGATGTGAAGTTCCATGATTTTTAAATATTGTGCTGTACCTGCTTACAGATGGCCATTAGGTGACCCCTTCTGCAGTTTTAGATAAATGGATGAGAGGCCCAGCCTGGACTTCCACAAGAGGCCAGAGCAAGAGAGTAGTACAATAAAGTTATCCCCTTTACCTTTGTACTTGTCATTCCCTCTGCCAGAACACACTGCCAGAACACACTTGCCTCACCCCCTTTTTGCCCCCCTTACCTTGTCTTCCTGGAAAGCTGCTATTTATCACTGAGACTCAATTCTGCCACCACCCTCTGGGAGGCCACATCCACTCCTCAGGGCATCTCCAACACTCCCTACAAATTGTTACTCCAATACGACATTGTAATTTTCTCTTTACAGGACAGTCAGCCTCACTCGGGATAAAGTCCTACAGGGCAGGGAACATGTCTTACTTTTGCCCGTACTTCTAGTGCTTAACACCATGTCTGGGCTTGATTAACACACGTGCTAAGGGAATGGAAAGCTTTTAGATTAAAGAGTTTCTCAAAGTGTGATCCCCATACTAACTACTATGGAATCCCCCCAGTGTTGGCTCTTCACTATTCTTACTCAGAGGTCCAGAATCCATCTCCAAGTCTTGCTTTAAATACGCTCCCTGGTTGAATTTTCTATGCACTGAAGATTGAGGTCTTCCTGGCTAAAACTGTAACCCCCACTAGGAAAAAGACTGTGTCTTCTTTGTTGGCCATTGTATTCCTAGCACTGGTACAGTACTGGGCATGAAGTTAGGCATTCTGTGTATATGTGCAGCATGAATGAATGGAAAGGTAAGAATTAAGTTGTCTAAGGAGCAGCAAAGGGCTGCTCCTTAGACATCCAATACAAACCCCAATCTGCATCTCATCTCTCCCTTTATCTATACCTACCACAAAGGCACCAAGCTAAACTGAATAGCTGGTCCGTTAACTACAGTCTCTATGGACAGTCTCCTCAACTCCTGCCCCTCTAGGCTTGGATGAGTGCTGAGAGGAAAATGTAAGGTATTTGCTGATTCAGTGACTTTATCCCTTAATGACAGCGGACAAGGAAAGCAAGAAAGCTCGAATGCAAAGAACATATAAACTCTCATCTGGCCACTGGTGTTAGCAGTGCTCCTCTTCCATGTTCCCCTCATCCCCTACCATACAAGCATAATTTTCCCTTTGTAATCCTCTCATGCCAACATTTCCAGCAGGAATAGTTCTCCTTACACTTCCTCTCCCTTCCCTTCTCTACCCTCTGGTGGAGGGATAGTGAATAGCAAAATGGGCAGGAAAAGAACCAAATGACAGCAAACATTACGAAAAACAAATACTTAGGGAGGTGCTGGGTTGATTCAGTCAGTTGGGCGTCCTACTCTTGATTTCAGCTCCGGTCATGATCTCAGAGTCCTCGGATCAAGCCCTCGGTAGGGCTCTATGATCAGCAGGGAGTCTGTTTGAGATTCTCTCTCTCTTTCTTACTCTGCCCCTCCGCCCTATGCACACTCTCAAATAAATAAATAAATAAATAAAATTCAAAAAAAGAAAGAAAAACAAGTATTTAGTTATTTTCTGGAGGTAAAACTGAGGCACTTAATTTAACTACTAGTCCAGATTTCAAAATTTCACCAGATTCAGATTTCACCTGAATAAGATGCTTTTCTTGGTTTTTCATAAACGATTTATTAGTGTAGCCTACTGAAAACCTGTCTACTTCCTCTGACATGTTTTACTTAATTCCAATCAGGACAGATGTACAGTTTTCCCAAATCAAAAGACCATAGGGAACATAGCTCCAGAAGGCTTCCTGGGCTCCTATAAAAGTTAACAGAGAATCTTCCAGGCAGGCTGGGAATTACAATGCCAACACTGTCATGCAAATTGCCTAGTACTGGCTCTGATCTTGGAGCTAAAGAGAAAAAAATAGAGAGCTAAGCACAAGACAGCATTATTGCTTCTCATACAATCCCCACAGCAACATTACCCACTGCACCATAAGCTACTTGAAAGCAAGGGCCTTTTATCATTTCTTTTCCCAGGGTCCATCTCAGTTCAGAGTATTGAAGAAACATTTAAAGGATGGCCAAATTAATAGAAACCTGTGCATCGGTACATGGCAGGAATCAAGTTTAAGAACCTAGATCTCTTCACTCCAGGGAGGGTCACTAACCACCACGGATGACATGAACTAGGATGTGTATCCTATTTCAATCTCCCCAGTAAATGGCCAACAACCCTATTCGAGATCAAGTGTTAGGTAGTTAAGATAACAATACAGAAGCACCACCTTTGGCCTCAGAACATTTCCTCCTCTTTTTTTTTTTCTGTCTTTTATTACCTTGTCCTGCCAGTCAACATCTTGACACTAGGACAGCAGTTAACATCTCATTCCACCAAACTCTGCTGTAGACCATTCTCAGCACTATAAGTGAATGCACACACCAGCCACTTATTTTTCCTGATTCCTTAAGCAAGTAATCCTTCTGGAGTAAGGGGCCCCTTTGAGAGATGACAAAAGCTATGGAGTATGACAGAAGCTGTGGAGCCTCTCCTCAGTAAACAAATTAGCATATGCATATAAGGGCAAAATATTATGCATAATTATAGGCGGGTTTTAGATATGTTGATGCCCACACCCAAATCCTCCTTTCAAAGGCTTTACTCTAAGCTGTATCAAAAGGAAGGAAGGTTACCTCCTCAACATTATTCAGCTTTCCAGGGAGATGGTTTCACAGAACACATACCTCACAATTAAACTCCAGCTCTTTTTTAAGGATAGTGAATAACACAGTAGATAAAATTTTCAACCTCAGTGTTACCAAAATGCAAAACCGCTATTTTATTTATTCAATGGGTCACTCCTGTGTAAAATCACAGCTATAATTCGAAGCACTATAAGGTTCTCTCCTTAGGTGCTTGATCAAGCCACTGCCTTAAAAGTCTCCGAAAACTTCCTTTTCCTTCTTGGGTAATCTAAGCAGATTGATCAGGCTTCCATAAAGAACAGTGTACCTGTCACAGTGCCAGGACTGTGGGGGTCACAGGACCACCATTTACTTCCTGGGCAACCCTGGGCAAGTTATGTAACTTGGTGCAGCCTCAGTTTCCTAAAAAGAAGGTAACATAGTGCCCCCTAAGGTACCTGTGGGGATTAAATCAGCTAACACATGAAAAATAGTGCATTGCAGGGGCCATTGTGGTGCTCAATAAGTGATAATAAATGCTAATATAATTGTCTCTAAAATACTTACCATAGTTCTTAACACACAGTAAATCCTCAATAAGTGGAATCTGGTATAATTATAATCCTTGGACTTTGTATGAACATTATCTTATGAGTGGTCTTAGGAATAGGGAGAATTCCAAATTCTCCATATGAGCTTTCAATGCATAATGCACATTCAGTTCAACCCTCTGAGAGCCCACCATGAGGGAATGTGGGAAAGAGATGAAGGAAATGTGATCTATGTCTTTGTGCAAAGCTCAGTAGGAGTCACCAAGTCCATAGGGGCACACAAAGCCTAAGGTGCCAGTTTAACCCAGATTTGGGTCGCCAGTTGTTCTTGGCCATTCAGCTCACACCTCCATGCCAGAAATTCCTACTTGAGTTTAATCCCTGAAGGGAAAATGTCTCTACTGATTAATTTTTATGCCTCCATCTGTCATCAAATTGTAATCATGGAACCACACAGGTCTCCTTTTCAGTCCTAATTGTGAGAAAAACTCAAAATGGTATTTGTTGCCCACATTTTCCTATGCATTCAATTCATATGTCAGAGACTTCTCTCTTCCTTCTCCTTCTTGAGATCACCTCTCAAAGGCCATCCAACAAACTATGTCTTAAGCATCAATCACTTCAAAGCATTTTGGACGTAATCAAGGCGCCAACTTTACAAAAGTTCAGGTCATTTCCCAAAGTGGGGAACCAGACAGACAACTTGTCACATATCCTTTCTAATCAGCTACGGGTATATTTTCTCCTTTTAACTTGTGCCCAGGAGAGGCGTAAGCGCTTTAAACCGCATTTCCCAAGTCCTTATCTTTAATTCTCCATCTCTCCGAAGTTTCTTATGTGTGAAACTCTCTCAGCTGAAGAAGAAAACCTCTGCAAGGTAGGGAAGAGGCAGTCAACCCAAGCCCCCATCGTCCTGGCATTTAAAGTTAGCTGACAGTGAAAAAGCGGTCCCATTTTCTAAAGCATTCCAGGATCTAAAATACCAACTGATAGAATCACTCCAAAGGCCCTGGAAATTTTTCTTGGAGGGCTTTCTCTTATGAAGACGAATGACAACTCAAGCGGTTTTTTGCAACACTACCACCTACTCGCACGCTCTCCTTTCATTGGTCGATCGCAGAAAGAAATGTCAGGAATAGCAGCGATTACTTACATCTATAGGTCATCTCAAAGCTGTCGCTGATGTTCACAATATCAATCTGGGGGAGCAGCTTTGGGGGCTCTGTGAGTTGTGACAAAGCAAATCTAAAAGCGGCATGTTCTTGTGACTGCTGGTTTGGAAATAATCCCCCTACAAGGAAAGAAAATGCAACATGGTATCTGGGATAGAGACGGGTTTAATCCCCCAACACCCCACCCCAGATGGGCCCTTTTCTTCTCCCTGTGCCACACTCACTAGTTGTAGCCTTCAGTGGTGGGGAGGGGAGTTCAGAGAGACTCAAGTGGACATGGAGGCTTCAACTTCCACTGATGAACTTGGATGTGACAAGAGCCTCCATCATTCCACCCAAATATTTGGTTGTTCACTCCTCAACCCAGATGAGGTCAGAGAAAACAGGATAACTGCGTTTCTCTTCCTCCTCCCTCCTGTAACCATCCAGGCAGCCTAAGCTCTGTGGGCACGTAAACCTTTGCTGCGCCCATTCTTTCCTCTATCGGACCCATTCCTCATTACAGAGACTTAAAGGAAGTAGTACTAACAAATGTTGCAGGGGGAAATCTAGCTCTGGGACCCTGTGGGCTTCTTCAGCACTATAGCCCTTCGCTTTGACACTTTTGGTCTCTGACCTGGCAAGACCTGTGTGCAGTTTAACTATTCTGACACCTCTGAGGTATATTATTCATTTCTTCTGAAAACCCTGAATTTTTACAAACAGTATTTTGCTTCTTCTCTGACACTCATGATCCCAGCTACCTAGGAATGGCTTGTTACATAAGAGATTGCCATGGTGTGTCTATTTGCATGGTAGATTCCTGGACTTCAAAGGTGTGGGGGTTTAAGAATGTCAAGAGGGTATGAACATTCTATTCTAGTGAAAAGCATAACAAAGGTACCTGTTGGGGGCTCTAGTTCCAAGACGCAAGAGTACATGGCTGACCTTTGTATTTACTGTGGACAATGTAAAATGAATTGAATTCCATTTCTACGGATTCGAATCAGCTATTTCCAGAGACTGAACTATAATGAATGTTTACAGAGAAGTTTATCTCAGATTCGACAGGAATCACAGTCCCAACGTAGTATACTTACAACTTCTTACACAGTGGGTATGTGTTTGCGTTTAAGAACCAATAAATGGACTGTGAGGATTTTATTAGCAATCGTACAAGTAGAATTAAATACTACCTGATGGCAGTGATATTCTCAGCATTTGTCCTACAATGTAATGTTTCAGCCTTTTATTTGAAAACAAACAATGGTCTTACCAGTTGAACAAATAAGTTAGAACTAAATATGATGAAAAACCTGCAGAGATACATGGGGGCAGACACATATCCCATATGCGTACCCAAAACACAAACCACCTCCCCGCGTTCATACCCACAGTGCTGTATACAAATACACTTAAGAGAGAGCAAGTCCACACATCTCAAGACAAGCATTTCCAACCAGCAACGTACAGGCCATGCGCAAGTTCCCACATAAACAAAATCTTCTCCACAGAAGAGCAAGTGATTTACACATGTTAATATGCCACCATTTTAAAGAGTAAAACCAAAAAACTCCTGCTGGATTCTGACGCTCCACCCACCCTCCCCCCACCAGGTGACCACACCCCAAACACGTCCCTGTCCCCTGCCTCCTCCGTAATGAATGAAAGAGGGGGGTAGGGGTGGGGAGGTAGGCGGCACAGATGGGGCTTCAAGGGAAGTGTCTCCGGAGGCAGGAAGTTTTGTTTTGCGTGTAAGGCACTAACACATATACACAGACACACTTCAGAATATAGTTTAACAGGTGTCAGGAAACAAAGCAAGTTACTCCATGGCTGTTCCAACCACCCTTGGAGCCGGCATGCTGGAGAGGCCAGGAGAGCCTGGTACTGCGGCACATGTGTGCCCAGCAGAATACGACTTGCACCATATCCTACCCCCACCCCCCAACACACTCACACAAAGAACACAAAGTACCGGTAATAGCAACTTTCCCTAGTGGAGCTATGTCCCTGTGGGGGAGAGAAAACAGAACCCAAACCAACCAAAATGCCTCCAAGCAAAGCAGCTAGCTCTATTCCAGGACACACACAGTGCTGGCACGCTGGTCACACTGAAGCCCCGAGCCCTTGTGCACACGCATTGTTACTGGTGTTATTGCTCCTGTTTGTTTTGCTCTCACCCGTTGTTATGAAAAGAAGCAGTATCTGTCAGCTGCCCCAGAAATACAGGGACGGTGAGGGGTCCTTTTAGAAGCATGACAACCAGGAGGGGGAAAGGGGGAACAAAAAGGCAGGCAGCATGTTGAAACCTGCCTCTAAGTTAAGAAGATAGAGCCTAGGGATGGGGACAGCTAAGAGGGAGGGGAAACATGTGTCTGTGTGTGCTAATGTATGTGTAAAAGGTAGATGATGTCTGTGGATGGCACATCTATGAGGTGGGGGCAAGGGCAGGAATAAAGGCAGGCTAAGAAGTTCCGGGATCGGAGGACTGGGGACCACCAGCCCAGCATGGCAGACAGCAGAGAGAAGGCAGCTGGGGGCGTCCAGTGCAGGAATGAGAGCCCCCCCTCGACTTAGAGTGGGGGCCTCCTGGCATTATTTCAGGGGCTGCAATAAACCCAGCGCCCTTCACTCCTTTCAGAGGGTCTCTTTCCCCTCCTCCAGGCAGGAAATCATCACCTCAGTCAGTTAAATACATATGTGCATATTTAATACCTCATCACACACAGAAATACACCACACATATTTATATAAATAAATAAAATCAGGCACCATCTATCGAGCAATGGAGTGAACTCCTTTAAACACCCACTACCCCTTTCCTCCTCGCTACAGCCTGAATTTTCTTTCTTTCAAAGCAGTGGTTCCTCCATTTCACATGCTCATGCCTAGAGTGTGAGTGGTGTGTGTGGAGCTGTGTTTGTATGTGTAAATATGTGTATGCACACTTCCCTTTGCTCCTCATCTGATCAAGAGAAGCCCCCTCCCCTGCTGGCAGTCCAAGTCCGCCTTCCATCATCACCCAGCTTTCTATCTAAGCACAGTCCATAGCAAGGGGTTTGAGGGACACAGACACCCCCCCCTCAAAAAAAAACCCATTCCAGACCCAGAAAGTCCCTCCCCAGGCTGCCCCTCTCACTCACCGATCTGGATATTGTTGGGGAAATTGGCACCTACTACCGCGCCTAGGAAACCGGTGCAGAAGAAGGCAAAAATGTGCTGCATATTCCTTTTTGCATTGGCGAAAAAGAAGCCCAGGTCCAGTCATAGATTTGGTATTTCCCCCCTTCCCTTGATTCCTCTCTCTGTTCTGCCTTTTCTTTTCCTCCTGCAGTTCCTGCCTTCCTTGCTTGCTTCCTTCTTTCCTTCTGGGAGGTTTGTCTGTTTCCCTTGGAATCAGAGCACTTAAACGGCAGCGTTAACACCAACTGACAGCCAGATTAACTGAGCACGGAAAAGAGAAGCCCGTCCTCATGCTGGCGGAGCGCTTGCTCCCCCTCTCCTCTCTCCTCTCGCAGCCTGCCTCTCTCTCCCTCCCTTGCTCTCGCTCTCCCCCTCACACTCACACGGGCTGCGAGCTCAGGCGGCGCTAATACCCACCAAGCCAGCTCAAGTTCCAGGGCTGACCTCCTCTGCCTACCACCCCCTGTCTCCCAGTCCTCACCTTCTCCTCCTCTCTGTGTGTGCAGATGGGTGGTGGTGGGGGCTGGGGCTGGGGGATGAGACAGGGAGCCTGGTCCTGAAAGGAACAACCCCCTCCCTCTCCCCCTCCCCTCCCCCAGCTCTCTCTGTCCCCTCCCCCAGCTCCCAGCCCTACAGATGCTACTGGAAATGTGGGTTCAGCTGCAAGTCAGTAGGTGGCAGGGGGTCCCCACAATAGTCCTCCATCCACCCGCTGCTTGATCTAGGTCACTTTTTCTAGGAGCACACAGGCTGTGCTGGATATATCTCCTGCACTCCACTGGCCCAATTATTCCTACAACTAATTCCTGAGGGGGAAGACCCTAGAAATCCCTCCTAGGAGCTTTAAAGGAAAATAAAGCCTTTTCCTCCCTAATAGGAATAACAGAGAGGCAAACCAGAGGGTCTGGAGTGATTGGCAGGTGCCTCAGCTTGGACATTTGGCAGTCCCTGTCTGCTTTTACAGGAGGAATTGGTGGTCTCTTCCCGATCCTGGGCATGTAAAATGGGTCCCCTTCCCAGTTTCCCTGCATGCCACAGGAGTCTACAGCATCAGAATCGTGTGGGTGTACAACAAAGGCTAAGGATACTTAGAGCAATTACATGAGTCATTTTGCAGGGATTCTAGTGAGAAGATTCAGGCTTCTTTCAGTTTTCTCTGGATGCTGGTCATGTCCATGTAAACGAGAAGTCCACAGACCCTCCTGGACTGGAGCCTCCACCGAAATAACCTGTAGAGAGAACAACTGTGTTCAGGGAAGTAGTGTGGGCTGCCAAGTGACAGTCACGAACCATCACAGAGCACTTTGCAGTTTCTGAAGCAACTTCACAGTGTGACCTCACTCTCTCCTCACACCAGCCCTGTGAAGTAGCCACCACCCTTATTTTACAGATGAAAATCTGGAGGCTCTGCAGACTAAATCATAAAAATACAGACCTACTAAGATGAAGCCTGGACGCTCAGGACCAACATAGTTCATCCTATGAACTTGAATGTTCTGGGCATTACCAGTTGACCCACGGCCCTGGTCAGAACTCCCACTCAACAGATGATGGCACAGAAAAGGAGAGTTCTACCTTTCTATAGTTAGAAAGAAGAACAGACCTGATTTTGCTTTGGCATTTGACTAGGCCATTTCTTCCCAAGGCTCCTCGCTTCCTTTGCCAGGATTGCTCAATTACACACACTCACGTGACGCTACGAGGGCTGGGATTTGCAAGAAACAGCTCACCATGTTTGACAGAGCTCCGGAACCAGGAACAACGTGGAGGTCAGATGCTTTCTAATTTCCTATGCACCTGCACATCTATTAATTAGCTCAAATGATTTTTAACACGAGTGTTTATTTGTTTACCATATGCTAGGCTGTGCACACATCACTTAATTGTACAACGATGCTTGTAGTAGATAATCTCACCCCCATTTTACAGATAAAGAAACTGAGACCTAATAATTTCCCCAAGTTGCCATTACTAACAAGGAAGAGAATGAGGATTTGAACACAGGAAACTCTACCCTGAGGCCCAAGATCTTAACCCTCAGGCTCTAATGAGAGAAAGTATTGAGCAAGAACATTCTAGAGGGAGTGTAAGCATCCGCTTGAGAAGGTGAGAGAACAGATCAGGAAAGACCTCTAGGGTCCCTGATAACATTAGGAGTCTGTAATGCCAGGATTCCTTCTTATAATTTCTCCATTTGCATATTTTTGTCTCTTGCTATTTTGAATGGTACCTGGGGATCTTTTAAGTTCCCCGAGCTTTGTGCCTGGTAATAATAATAATTAGGCTGTCACTGAAAGCTTCACACTTCTCTGTCACCTTTCAGGGGAAGATCTCAAAGTCCTTTACAAGGACTAATTAGCAAAACCTCAACGCCTACCTGTAATAGTTAAGATCTGTTTTGCTTACTTTGGGGGAAGGGGACTTTAGGGAGTCAAAACCATGCAATTTCTATGATCATTAGAAATCCTATAGTCAGACAGGTTTTCCTAAAATATAGCTCTAACTTTGTCATTGCTTTGCTCAAATATGGTCAATGGCTCCCCTTGGCCTATTAAATACATAGTTGTTCAAGGATTAAATAAACATGGAGCTTACATATTTCAAGCTTGAGCATCTAGGTCAAATTATGTTTAGGTTCAACTGTTTATCTTTAAAATTCTCTTCAAATATGGGTGGAGAACCTACTCTGTACCCCATACGGTATCATGGGCTGGAGGATATGGAAAGGAAATATGGCACAGTTTCTGCCTCCAGGCAGGTGAATGTAGTAGAGGAGGAAGATAGATGAATCCTGCCATCTGTCATCAAAAACAGACCATGACATGAGCTCTGATAGAGATGTATACACAAGTCTGGGGGAGCAAAGAAGGAAGCAACCATGGGGAGCCGGCAAGGCTTCAAAAGGCAGAAAGGGAGGGCGGAGGGAAGACACAGGATCCAAGGGAAGAGCACCTCAAAAGGCTGGAGGCAGGAGAGGACACTGTATACTCTGGGAGCCTGGGGCCCGTGCTGCAGACTGGGAGGAGAGAATGGGGAATGTGAAACCTAGTAGTCAGGGCCAGGGGCTGGAGGCCACGGAATTTCTCTCAGGTACTGGGGAGCAATGGGACATTTTTAGGACAGTAGTTATATGACCAGGAATGTACATGAGAAAGAAAATACTGGCCACAAGTGGAAGGGGATTTCCTCATTTCCTTAGCCTCAAAGGCTGGGACGACATACCATACCTTGCCTTAATAGCCTATCCTGAGGTCATCTGCCATTAGTACATTGTGCTGTCTCCCCCATTAGTTCTGAAGCCTGTTTGCCATCCCTAGTATCAGGCTTGGAAGGCTGGACTGTTCATAGTCGGTGATGATTGATGGCAACAAAACCCTGTACCAATATGTCACACACTGGGATTTACATTCACTTATATATCCATCATACCATTTCATCCCCACCTCAAAGCTACAGGACAGGAATTAAAAACTTCTTACAGATTCAGTAAGACTCACGAGTGCCTAGAAGGTCAGCTTAAGACAGCGGGTCTCAACTGGCAGTGATTTTCTCCCCCAGATGATACTTGGCAATGTCTGGAAACATGTTTGGTTCTCATAATGGGCCAGGTGCTGCTGACATCTTGTGATGGCCCAGGGATACTGTCAAATATCCTGCAATGCACAGGACCTCCCCCCACAACAAAGAATTGTCTGACCCAAAATAGTAATAGTTCTGACATTGAAACACCTTTCTTAGGGGACATAGCAGCTGGCATGCCTGGGACTAGACGCCAGGCCCCAGTCCTAGTCTTTCCGTTCGTCATATTACATTAGAAAGAGATTAGAGTCATCTTCTTTCAAGACTTTGCACATTTAAAATAGGACACCTGAAAATGAGTGTTCCTCCAAGTTCAAACAGATGTGAATCTACTGAAGAGACTCCAGGCTGTGGACAGGCCTTGTAATGCTGTTCAAACTGCCCTAGAGATGGCATGGTATCTAACCCTAGGATCAATTTGACCTATTGTGGTTCATCTCTTTGGCATTCTTTTTTAATTTTTTTGAAGATTTGACTTATTTATTTGTCAGAGAGAGAGCCACAAGCAGGGAGAGCAGCAGGCAGAAGAAGAAAGAGGTTCCCTGCTGAGCAAGGAGCCTGATGTGGGACTTGATTCCAGGACCTGGGTTCATGAGCCTAATCAAAGGCAGCTGCTTAACCGGCTGAGCCACACAGGCGTCCCTCTTTGGCATTCTTTATGTTTTATTACCATATATCCAAAATAGTCTAAGATTTATTTTTTTGGCTTTGGTTTTACACTACAAATCAAGGAGTGGGGTGTTGGGTGGGGATTTCAGATACAAATGCCTCTTTGGGCCAAGCAAGAAAATGAATGAAATGAACCATGCTGGGGAGAGAACAGTGAGGACAAAGAGAACTAGAAGGTATACAACCTTTCAAAGGGTAGTTCCAAGGCCTCAGTGCCAGCCAATTCTTGTAAGGCACTACAAGTTTTGTCTGTTTAGTTGTTGTTGTTGTTGTTTTAAGAGAAAACAGAAATAAGAATTTTTTTTTAAGATTTTATTTATTTGACAGACAGAGATCACAAGAGACAGGCAGAGAGAGAGAGGAAGGGAAGCAGGCTCCCCACTGAGCAGAGAGCCCAATGCAGGGCTCAATCTCAGGACCCTGAGATAATGACCTGAGCCGAAGACAGAGGCTTAACCCACTGAGCTACCCAGGCGCCCCTAAATAAGGATTTTTTTAAATATTAAGTATACCTTCCCTGCAAAGGGCACAAAAAGGGTGGGGGCAGAGGAAAAGGTCTCTGAACTTGAGCTGGCCCACAGACCACAGAGTGCCAGTTCTTGGTCAACGGAAGGCAAAGCTTAAGGGTCCAACCACCCATCCAATATCACCTTGGGGGACAAGTCTACTTCATCTCTGGGCCTCTGTTCCCCCCACCTGTAAAATGAGGAGACTACATTAGGTGATGGCTATCGACGGTTCTGGCTCTGACACAAAGAGTCCATTTGAGGGCAGGGACCTAGTGGGAAAGAAAACGGACAAGGGATGGGTCTGCGAGGACCTGTGCTCCCTGCCTGCGACAGTGGCGATCAGCAGGTTCCTTCCCCTCCCCTGGGCTCGCTTCTCAATCTGTAAAATGTGGGGGTTGTACCAAGGTCTCTTCTGGCTTGAAGATTTTAGGCTTCTAGTGTGAAACAATTCAAGGAGGGGGGGAAGCCATCAAATTTATGATCTGAGAACAGATCGCTGACAGCTAACAAATTGGCAAAAACGCAATCAGAGAGAGGCTGCCTCCGTGGCTTTATAAAGACCCCGTTTTAAAAGATGTAGAAGAAAATAATAATGATAATATTTTTCATGTTTTTAGCACAATTCCTACAGAAAGCTCCCAAAATACTCCACAGACTGTGTGTGGTGAGAACACCACCCCGAAGAATGTAATTACCCAGCCTGGAGTTCTGCCAGGTTTAAGAGCATTTTCTTTCTTTCTTTTTTTTTTTTCTTCTTTCAGTCTTCCCTCCCCTTCTCAAACAAATGACAGCATTTTCATAAGCCCTCAGCATTACTAGGTAATTAGGGAGCAGTGCAAGTTCTGGAAAACACCCTGGGGCAGGATCAATTCCCCGGGGGGGAAAAAAAAGGTCTATTCCAGGGGGAAGCTCTCATTGTAGCACCATCGTTATTGGTAGAAATCGAGGCACTGATTATTCCTCCGGAACAGCAATGCCTTCAGAAAGGTGGCCTGGGCAATGCACTCCAGGACAGTTGTCCAAGGGGCCGCACTTCCCACGACTCTCCTGGGAGGCCCTGATCAAGACTGCCAGACTCAGCATATTCTCACTGGATGCATCCTTTTGGGTGAGCCATTCCACCCCTTTGTCTCTGTGTCTTGTCTACGAAACAAGGGGTTGTAAGGGGGCCTACTTCATGAGGCAAGCGTGAGGATTAATGACACGCTGGATGCCAAGGGCCTGCAAAGATCCAAATACACAGTCAGGACTTTGCCAGCTGTAACTGCACGGAATGGGAAATGTCATTGTTTTTGCCCAGTGGTTGGAGTTCAGATGCATCCTGGCCCTGGAAGCCTTCCCCGTGGTTCTAGGCTACTTCTGCCATCTTCTCCTATAGTTCAGTTTGCCAGTCTCCCTTTACCTCTATGTCACTTCCCCACACCCTACAACATCTGTTTACCAGGGACACACAAACTGCTATTTCTCCTGCCCCCCAGCCTGCTCCTCCCCTCATTCCTCCCATCTTCTTCAGTGACAGCTGCGTTTACCGGGTCAAGCTGAGGACCCCACATCCAGCCCATCAGCAAACTTCATGGGCTGGGCTGTCAAAACACAAGCAGAATCTACCACTTCCCACCACCTCTCCATTCGTTCCCCCCCTCGCCTCGCATCTGATCATGGCAATCTTTTCCAACACTTCATTTCCACTCCTTCTCTACTTCCCCCACCCTGCTAACCACCATGGCAACATAATTTGTTCTCTGTACAGCAGCCAGAGTGAAACTTTTAAAAACAGAAGTCAGATTTTGTCACTCCCCAGCTCTTATATATCCAGGAGCGTCACATCATTCTTAGAATAAAATCCAAAATCTGGCTGCTGGCTGCCTCTTCAATCCCATTTGCTAGACTCTTCTTCCCTTGCTCACTCTACTCCAGTCGCATTAGCATTCTCATCATTCTTTGGATGCACTCAGGACCTTTGCACTTGCTCTTCTTTCTGCCTAGAAAGCTCCTCCCTCAGAACTGCACATCACTTCCTCTCTTGTTCCATACAGGCTTCTGTTCAAAAGTTTTTTTATTTGCTTTATCCCAAACAGGACCCCCACCTCCTGCCATGACTTTTGTTTCCCTTACTCTGCTGCATTTTTATTTGCAGTGTTTATTACTGCCTAAATATACCATATATTTATTTATCATTTGGCTCATTATTAGAATGTACCTTTTTGAATCCAATACTTAGGATAGTCTCTAACAGAAGTAAGTTTTCCAAAACGTAGTGAAAGATTGAATGGGTGATCCTTACATTCTGATGTTTTCAGACCCCATTCATTTCTCATCTTCCCCACAATGCTTTCCCACACTCATTTGGGCATCCCTGAATATCTGTGTTACTTATCAGTTATTGCTTTTAACTGATATTTAACTTCGTCCCTCCCACTTGATTTTCAGCCCTGTAGGGGGCATGAATCATACCTAAAATATCATGAGAATTAATTAGTTTTGAGTATTTACTATGTGCCAGGCTGCATATCTGCCACATGTCATGCGATGTTCCCAGGAACCCCGTAAAGTAGGAACCTTATCATTCCATTTACAGGTTCATTACAGGTGGAGAAGGGGGGGTTGGGGTGACTAAGTTACTTGCCAAGCTTATACAGCTATTTGGAGGCAGAGCTGGGTTTCAATCTGTATCTGCCTGGTTTCCAAGGCTGGTTCTCCTAGCCATCATCCTACACTATCTCAAGGACCATGCTCATCCGTTTGGCCAATTTGCCCTGCACAGGCCCTTGACAATGGGCACCATACTTCCAGAAAGGTAAAGAGCTTGCCCCAGGACCCATGATGGCCAAGAGGTGACCTGGCCAAGTAGAGTCCTCATACTCAAAACACATTTCTATAATAGCTCAGCCACAGAATTATCAGGAAGGGGCCCAAAGCAGCCATTCAGAAAGCATGAACAAAACTGGGGTTTGCTTCAAAAAGCAAATGTGCCTTGAGAAAGAAAATGAATCATTGTTTATCTCCCCATATCCAGTAACCTTCTTTGAGGGCCAGCAGTAATTATGGTGCTTATCATAGTCCCTACCCACCCCCACAGCCAAAGGGGGATTTCAATCAGTTTTCAGGAGACTCGAAACATAAATGGTTCTAATTGACTGTCATACTCCTAGTATTAAATTTTGCTGCTTACCTAACCTCTGGCCTCTCCTTTATTACTCTAAGACAGACAAAATCATGCAGAAGGGGGAAAAAAAAAAAAAGCTAAGAGTGGGACATCTCTTATGTGGAAGAGAAGCAGCTGGAATGTTAGAACTGGAAGGAAATTTTGAGACAATGGAGCCCAGTACCTTCATTTTACAAATAGAATAGGCTTTCAGAAAGGTTAAGTCATTAGCCTTGGGCCCTCCAGCAGACAGCGGCAGACCAGTAACTTGAAATCCAAGCTCTCCTGCAGGAGAGTATTGTCCATGTCCTGCCACAGTGAGAGAGATCTGACACAAGGCTCATCTAAAGGGGTTCAAGCACTGGTGATCAAATTACAGCCCATAGAAACACAAGAAAAGGGGCCTAAGTTAGACTGATCTTTTAGAAGAGGCAGATGGGAGTCCCTGGAGAACATGATCTGCCCACTAGCCCACTGCTCATGTGGTAATTTTTCCACCAGACACTTCTGAGATGATATTTCAGCAAAACAGACAAGGAGGGTCAAACAGTTGGCCTGCTTGTTGCCTGACAGTTGGATAGGGGCAAGAATCAAGAGAATAAACACAGGCTAAAGTTTGTATGAACTTCCCCAGTGTCCTTAACAGAGATCCCCTAAAGAAGACTTAACACCCCCCTCCTCTACTCCTCACTATGGATTTACCTCCTTCACTTCTCTGTTTATCCCTTTTATGGGCCCTGTAGATAAAGCAGTCCCAGAACTCCCTGTTCCCTATTCTCACTCTCCTTTCATCGTATGATGCTACTGGAGTAGACTGACATCCTCAGTGACCCAACTTAATACCTGCCAACTTGAGCTGGTCACACTGCTCCACCATCTTTCCCATTCCTTAAGCCAAACCGAAATGGCAACTTAGCTCTTCAAGACCAGAAGAAAGGGAGGCACACATGACAGAAGGGAATCCGCCTCCATGGGGAGAGGGAGGACAGTAACATAATGTCATTAATGGCAGTCACCAGTTGCCATCACATGCAGCACACTGTGCTTAGTACTTTATACACATTATACCACTCAGTCCTCTTAACAACCCATAGCATTGTGGTGAGCCCCATTCTATAAGGCACACTTTGGTCTATTAGTCTTCAAAGCCTCTGCCATTCACAATTCAGTTCCATGTTTTCCCTCTGCAAACCCTGTAGAAACAATATTAGCAGTTATTTTTTTAATAAGTAATGAGACTAACTCAAGAAGCTAAAGCACTAACTAAGGATACACAACCAGTACCTGGTAGAACCAGGTCTCAAGTCAGATCATTTCCTCCTATTTAACACCGCCAGTTTCTGTTTCCCATGATGCTCCCCACTCCACCTTCCCTCTGTCCTTGACATCAGGCAAAAGAGTGATTCCTCTAACTCTTCCAATGAGGCTCTCAAGCAGGGTCAATGATGCTATGGAGCTCATGGACTATATGATATCACTTTAAAAAAAAAAACCCTGAATCTACTATATTGCCTTCTATTATTTTTAGAGCAAATATTTAGCATTTCAGCTATAGTGATGTCCACCTGGCTTTGGTAGGCTCACCTGAGAAACTAACCACTATTCATTTATAACATTTTCTTTGGAAAAACTAACCTTTATTTGTAACACTCTCTACCTGAAAGAAAAAAATGTACTCCCTGAACTCAAACCAGGAGTAAGACTTCAAATCATGTGGCCAACTATTTAGAACTTAGGAGTTCTTTCAATGGGAGTGGTCTCTAGGGTCATCTTCCTGACACCAGCAGGTACCAAGGCTCGTGGGAGCAGTCTGGTCCTTTGACCCCAGGGGGACGAAATAGGCAGCAAAGTACTTCACCAGGGCAGATGATGTCTGGGAACACCCTGTAGTAACTGTCCTCATTCAGTGCCAACCACTGGTGCCTGGTTTAGCCCTGGAAGTTAAATAAATATGAGCATGTACTTCTCCAACCTCAACTCTCTACAGTCAGACCAAGACATGCTAGGATGGCATACCCCCTACCAGCTGCACCATTTAGCCTGCCCAGCCAAGATGGGTTCCCATGGCCAGTGCACCCCCAGAATGGATGTGCCGCAGGGGTGTGATGATCAGTCCCCTCACAAAATGGTAGCCCTGTCCTGGGTTATCAGGATGTCTTAATAAAGGGGAGAAGTGAGACATCAGAACAGAGGCAGATCTGGGGTGGCAGAGTCTAAAAGGCAGCTGTACAGATGTCTGCGTTCCCTCTGAAATGGATATGCACAACTATTCAGGGTTCCCACAGTAGCTTTTGGCAGGGATGGCCTCTTGAGAAGCAGAGACGGTGAAGATCTGTGGCCTGGGGTGTAGGTTCTCCTGGACATCAGACATCCAACCCTCTGCTTCAAAGTTCTCTCACTGTGTATCTCAGTGTGTCTCAGGGAACCCTCTACTTCACCACAGCTGTGCTCCTCTCCCACATATTTAGAGAGCTGTGGTCATTTGTGAGTCTTTGATGGTCAAGCAAGGCACTACAATCTAGGGCTGGAAAGCTGGGGGGTGGGGGAGACAAAGAATAGCATCATACTTTTGATGAAGTCTTAGAATATAAGTGAGGTTCAGTGGGGTGAGGTCTGGAGCTGAAGACCAAGAAAGAATTCTTGAGACATCTTTGGTGCAAAATGGTGATTTATTAAAGCACAGGGACAGGACCTGTGGGCAGAAAGAGTTGCTGCCCTGGGACTGTGAGGAATGGTCCATTATATACTTGCAAGTTGGGAGGGGGTTAGGGATGACAGAAGTCTCTAAAGAATTTTGGAAGCAAGGCTTCCAGGACCTTGAGGAGCTAGCTGTTGCTGGGAAAAAGATTATTCATTAATGGTAATAAAACCTTTGTGTGAGACCCTTTAGATGTCTATCAGTGGGCCATATGCTTGGGAATGTTTGTCAACATGTACCTCGGAGGGTTTAGAGATGTAGTTTCTGGACGAATTGTTAAAGCGGACTTCAAGATCCTGGTTGGGGATAGGGGTCGGTCACCCTAGGATTGCCCTTTGCCTTTAGCAAAGCCTCCAGGTAGAGGTAATGGAGTCCCTAGAGGAATGTCACTCTGCCTGTTGTAAGGACTTTTGTAAGGAAATTTTTGTAAGGACTCTGTAAGGAAATTTAATAATTTTTCTTCTGCCTCTGTTTCCCACATCACTTTCTCCATGAATCCTTTGCAGTATCAGAGGTTCCTTCTGCTATAGAGCACTTCCTCCTCCTTATGGACCCCCTGCTGCCGACCCCCCCCCCCCAGTAGGAAGAGCTAACCTCCTCTTGCACCCTCTAAAACTGACCAGCTCCTCCTGCATTGTCATCCCTGGAGGGGCATCCCAAAGGCCACTCAGACTTAACCTTCAGCCTCCAAAGTTCAGCTGGCTCATTGCTAGGTTCGGTGACCTCCGTGCAGGGATCAGAATGACTTGGCCCAGGATTAGAGCCCTGAAAATGAGGGCGTCAGGGGACTGATTGGGAAGCAAAACCCCTTGCTCTCCGTGCCATGGGACTGCATGCACGAAGCAGCCAGAGTACAAGAGCAGCGCTTCTTCCATTCTGGGTCCAGAGACAATGATAACAGGGAGAATAAGGCAAGCAGGTGGTTGTTGTTGGTGGTGGTGGTGAGGAGGGGTGGGACGCCATACCAGCTCAAGGGGCATCAGACCCCTGAACTATTTCGTCTTCAGGAGCCACTAGAGAGGCGCCCGGGTGGCTCAGTCCAGGGCTGGACTCTTATCTCCGCTCAGGTCTTGATCTTGGGGTCCGGCTCCACGCTGGGTGTGGAGCCTACTTAAAAAAAAAAAAGCCCCTAGAAAGGCTTGGCCACGGTGGAAGGGCACGCCTGTTCCAGTTCCCGCATGTTCCCTGGGTGGAGCATCAAGGAGCGGTGGGGGAAGACAACAGGAGGCAAACTCCGAAGCTGCAGCCTGGACCCGCTTCCAGGGTGTCCCGGTCCCGGGTCCCGGCCCAGCACCTCACTTGCCCCTGCCACCACGGAGCTGAGGATGAGCGGCACCGGCGGGGTGGCGCCACTCTTCCGCACTCAGGGACCTGGGCAGTTCTAGCACTTTGTGGCCTTTCCCCTCAAGTCTGGCTCCTGCGTGCTGAGTCAGGGAGGAGCTGAGGCGCAGCCGGGGCGCAGCCGGGACACAGCGCCGGAACCGGAAGGGGCGGCCGCTTCAGGGGCGGGAGCTTTGAAGGAAGAAATGGACGGGTTTTCAGGAAGAATGAGGAGGGGGCTTGTGACTTCCTCATGATTTCTGCCTCTGGAGTGAGCGGCAGCAACAGGTAACCAACATTATTTCTCGGGGACACTTTGACCGTTATGGAGATGGCCCAGAAGTTAGTCTGTGAGGGGAGGTGTCCAAGCCATGTTGGCTAAATGTAACCCACAGGATTATTAACTTTTCACCCTTTTGATATTTACCATATGAGTTCCGGAGTCGTAATACGTGGGTTGGAAGATTAGCAGGAGGCTTGTTAGCAGGTGACCCTGGTCAAGGTACTTTAGCTCTCTGAGCCTCCTTTTGCCTATCCTTAAAATGGGGATAAAAATACCTCAGGGGGGTTGTGAGGACCATAGGAGAAAGGGCATGTATTTGGCACAGTGCCTCATCAACCGTTGACGCGCAGTCCATGGTTATGTTAGCGTAGCTTTACAGGCATTTTCTTTGGGCCACCACGTAACTGGGTGAAAAGCAGCATCTAGCCCGTTTTCTTTACTGAGGAAAATAAAACCAATCTGAGGAGGACATGGAGATGTCTGTGCAGCCTGGGAGATAAATACCAGTGAGCAAACAGGAAGGTCCAAAGTCAGTGCAGGAAGCTAATGGGAAGGTTCAAAGAAGAATCTTTGGAGCCTGAAAGAGAAAACCCTTTCACCCCAAGCAGGAGGGCAGTGGAGACACTATAGACATTCAAGGCTGCCTGAGGACATCCTTGATAGAGCTGCTAACCCAAACCTTCTAGAACTTAGCATCAAAATGAATCTGTATCACACTTAACCCTGCATGCTTGGGTAGGTGTGGGAGAACTGGTTCTGAATTCTCGTATCCTTTGCAGGGAGGCCCATCCAGGCCAAACTTCCCTTTGCTTTAAGTTGAGAAAGCTGAGCTCAAGAAAGCACTTCTTCCTCAGAGAGAGTTTGATATCATGGGTGCCACCTCAGGCTGGAGAGCCAAAGTCCCTGCGTCTGAATGCCAGTTCTGCTCATCACAGACTGTGGGGCCTTGGGAAAATCAGGTCATCTTCGCAGTCATTTTTGTTTTTGTTTTTAGCTGTAGGGTGGCAGTGATAATGTGAACATAAGAGTTTTGACATTAGTAACTGTAGCAGAGTGTCTGACCCACAGTAAAGACTCACATGTTCCCTATTAGGACCAATGCGACCAACCCTTGTAACCTCTTCCCTTCTCACAGCCTCCCATTCCCCGTTCTTGCTTCTTACTGAGTTGTACCACCCACTTTCATGGGAATTTCTGAGAAGAAAATATTTAAGCTGTTCTCTCCCTACCAGGGTGTACCCTCTTCTCTAGCAGTAAATAGCTTTGTTTTTCTGAACTTTAAGTCTAGCCTCCGCTTAAATGTTGCTTTTAGTTAAGGCAAAACTCAGCCTCCACAGATTCTGTCCCAGACCTGGTAATGATCATAATGTGGGGAGTCAAGGGAAAACAAGCAATTCGTTATAGCTTGAGTCTAAGATATATGTGGGGGGAGGTGAATTCAACATGTGGGTGAGGGGCAGGGCTTAAAGTAGTAGAGTTCACTGGTTCACTGAGTGAGCTGCTCACTAGTGAGCAGCAATAGTTGAAGGGGATAGTTTTGCCCCCTAGGGGAGATTTGGCAATATCTGGAGACATTTCTGATTGTTGTAACTTGGAGAGAAGTTTTCCTACTAGCACATAGGGACAGAGAGCAAGGATGATGCTCAACATCCTTGAATGCACAGCTGAGCCTCCAACAACAAAATTACCTAGCCCCAAATGTCAGTAGTGCCAAGGTTGAGCACTTATGGTTTACAGGAAGATAACTTTGAAAGATAGAGGGTAGATTATCGAAGACAAGCATAAAGGGAGTCATTGAAGGCTTTTGAGCAGAAGTTTTCTAGACCATGCTGTGCTTTAGAAAGAGAATCCAGGAGACCTAGGCAGGAGCCAGTTAGAAAGTCATTGCAATTAGAATTAACTAGGTGAATTCCAGAATTAGGGCAATAGAAGAGGGAGTAAAAAGGAAGTGTTAAATTAGAATTTGATTTTTGTACAACTTCTCTACCACTCATTACTCCTATCTCCCCACATCCACTGTTTGTATTATGGCTATAGAAATATCATTTCCAAACCAAGTGGGATATTATGAATACTCTCTTCTTTCATGTACAGCCTTTTATTTTTCAAGTTTAATAAATTCCTTGCTTTTAAAATTATTTAATTACATTGTACAGAAAAAATATAAACTAATTTCAGGTGGACAGTTACATTAGGGGTGGGGAAGGGAATTGGACAATGTAAGGGTTGTTTTAGCTGTAATTACATTTTAGTTTTTGAAGAAAAAAAATGACTCTGGTACAGCAGAAATGTTGCAGTATTTTCTCAATTTTATGTGGTTGAAATGTTCATATTAATGTTTTTCATTCAAAGAAAGGAGTTGCGATATTAGACTTTGACAGGGTAGAATTGGCAAACATTTTCAATTTACTGAAGCTAGAAAAAGAAGAGTGAAAAATTATATGGTTGTGTTTTAGGCCCAAGATAGTAGAAGTACAGGAATGATAATCAAAGTGAAAAAGATGTGTGTGTTTGTGTGTATGATTGTGTGTACATGCACTCACATGTGTGCACCTGCTGGAGATGGGGGAGAAATTGCCAAGAAAGAGGAGTAATCTTTTAGATATGCTAAGCTCACCATCCTACAGTACATCTTTGTGGAAATTTGGCCATGAGAAAGCTAGGTCAGGAATTCAGGATCAAAAGTCACAGTGAGCCTCTGAGTCTTGGGGAGCATCTGCTTGGCCAGGTTTTCCAAGGGAGGATGTGGGGTGAAGAGAGACAAAACCTAAAGACAGAACCTTAGAAACTATCAATACTTTAGGGTCTAAGGAAGAAAAAGATATGTTAAAGGAGCAATTATAGGAGCTAGAAGAGGATAAGAAGAATATGTTGTCATGGAAACCAAAGAACAGAGGATTTCTGAGAAGGAAAATGTGGACAGTGGTATAAGGGCTATGGAGGAGGCTGGGCTGAGAAGGAGCCCCTGGATTTGATGACGCGTAGTACAATGGTAGTTCTCAAGAAAGCACCTATCATTAAGTAAGTGGCCTGTCATTCGTGCATTTAAGTCTACTTATGGAATATGTGTAGGTCATGGCAGTGTGAGGATATGAAGGAATGAGCTAGAACAGGGTTCCCTCCCCTCCTGCAGCTCACAGTCTCGTGTTTAAATGTACAAACCAATAGCACATCTGTCAATTCATTGTATCATGATAGAAGCATGCATGGGATGTGATGGGATCAGCTCAGGGAAGGCTTTCTGGAGGAGGTGAAATCCAAGATGAGTTTTATGTATTTATGTATGTATTTATTTATTATTTAAAGATTTTATTTATTTATTTGGCAGCAAGATTGGAAACACAAGCAGTATGGGAGAAGGAGAAGCAGGCTTCTTGCTGAGCAGGGAGCCCAATGTGGGTCTCCATCCCAGGAATCTGAGGTCATGACCTGAGCCAAAGGCAGAGGCTTAATTACTGAGCCACCCAGGTGCCCCTCTAAGTTGAATTTTAAAGGATGACAGATGAATTGGAGTCAGCCATGTAAATTGGGGAATGTGATTTGGTAAAAAAGAAAATACTTTTCCCAACAGAAAGATCAGTGTGAGCAAAGTCTTAGAGCCAAGAGAAATCATGGTGAGTCCAAGGAGCTAGAGTAGTTCAAGGTCACCCGGGTAGCTGTCAGTTGAGTGTCAGGCTCCTGGTTTCAGCTCAGGTCATGGTCTTGGGGTCCTGAGATGGATTTTTGGATCCGGCTGCCTGCTCAGTGGTAAATCTGCTTGAGATTTTCCCTCTCCCTCTGCCCCTCCCCACTTTCTATCTCTCTCTCTCTCAAATAAATAAATAAATAAATAAATCTTTTTAAAAAAGAGCTAGAGCATTTCAGAATGTTTGGAATGGAAAAGGATAAGCTGTAGCTGTAGCGAGTTATACAGGGGTCAGACCAGGACCACCTTTGTATATTATAATGTAGCATTTGGATTATATTTTGAAATTCATCAGGTACGACTGGAGCCACCAGGACTGAAGGATTACCTCAGCTCCTTCAGGTTTACTTATTAACTCACTTGGGTAGGACAGCCTAGAGCTTTAAATCTTTGTATCTGGATTTAACAAATACTCAAAAACATTTGTTGATTAATGAAAAAATGTAAAGGCAGTGAGTCTCAATAATTTATTCAAGAACGTGAACTTATGAAAGAGAAATAGAACTCAATTAAAGAGAACATGGGAAATAGATCAGGAATGGAGAGGAAGTAGGATAGTTAGGATTTTTGTCTATTTTCCTCATTTTAAAAAGATACCCACACATTAAGATTATGTAAATACCTACTCGTTACAGCAAATGTTAACACATAAAAGTGTAAAAGTTCAAGTCCACTAAAAACCTTACCCACTGAGACAAGCACTATCAACACTTCTGTGGCTACTTTTTTCCACATCTCTTTATACATACTGTGAAGTTTAATAAAGGGAAATCTCTCTAAAGGGGACTTAGGATACTAGAGGCAGGCCTGGTAGGGGGAGCCCTACCACTCAATGTCAATTATAGGAAAAACTGTCAATTACAGACTCATAACAGAAGAATCTCAACAGGAAAGAATCATCAAGTACCAGCCCCGATAGGGAAAGGTGTACGTTGCAATTCCTATAAGAAATCAACTATCCCTGCAAATCACCCAATGAGAAACTGTCATCAACTGGACTCTTGCTTCTCTCCAATGGACTTTTGTTCAAAACAACCCCTCCCAATTTCTTCCTTCTCTGCAGAATAAGGTTCCTCTCTTTTGTTTGTTGGATTTACCTATAGTTTTGTTAGAAACTTGTCGCATATTGCAATTCTCTGCTATTCCCTAATAAACACATCTTTTGCTGTTGAAATAACTGACAGTTTTATTTTTAAGGTTAACAATATGTAGACATTCACATATATACATTTATTTGAATGATATCATAGCCTATGTGTTTTATCATGGATATACTTTGTATTCCTTTTGTTGTGGGTGGAGTGGGGAAATATTGAACACATTTATCTACTGAAATAAGTGTCAAATTGAGGAAGACAAATGCAAGATTCAAGAGAACAGACATGAAGATGCAATCAGTAAAATCCAGAATATGGAAATCTCTCCAGAACAAATTATTAGTGTCTTCAAGAAATAAATTACAGAAGAAGCAAAAATAGATGGGAACAAAAGCTTAGAGCTCACAGAAGATTCAGCAGACATGTCAACCAAATGCAATGTTCAGACTTTGTTTGGATAATGATTTAAATAAAAGGAATTTTAGAATCATGTGGGATATTTGAGCCCCGATAGAATATTTGATGTTTTTTAAACCTTTTGTGGATTTTTTACATGTGATCATGATATTGTGGTTGTTTTTATTTTTATTGTTTTAAGTGTGAGGTATACTCTTCCCAGTGGGGAGAAACAGGTAGTTCTCAGATGACATCCCAATAGTTTATAAGCTTCAGAGGGATGCTTATATTTTGCTGGGTTAATAGAGAGATCTTAGTTAAATAACTTTGGTCGGTCTAATAGCAAGTGGTATATTCAGCCCATTGACCCAAGGCTTCAATCTTTTCTAAACTCCTAAAGCCTTCTGAAGATCTGGAATTCCATGAGATTTAAAGACTTTTTTTTTTTTTTTTAAGATTTTATTTATTTATTTGACAGAGAGAAATCACAAGTAGACGGAGAGGCAGGCAGAGAGAGAGAGAGGGAAGCAGGCTCCCTGCTGAGCAGAGAGCCCGATGCGGGACTCGATCCCAGCACCCTGAGATCATGACCCGAGCCGAAGGCAGCGGCTTAACCCACTGAGCCACCCAGGCGCCCGAGATTTAAAGACTTTGATCACATGAGTTTTATATAAGAGTTCACTAATTCTGCAGCAGAATAAACTTCTATTTCTTTTTTTTGAAAGGTTTTATTTATTTGTCAGAGAGAAAGAGCACAAGGAAGGAGAGTGGCAGGCAGAGCAGGCAAGGGAGAAGGAGGCTCCCTGCCAAGTCAGGAGCTGATGGTGGACTTGATCCCATGACTCTGAGATCATGACCTGAGCCAAAGGCAGGTGCTTAACTGGCTGTGCCACCCAGGCATCCCAGGATAAACTTCTATTTTTTACTTACACCATCAAGCTTTGAAATGAGGGAAGAAAAAACACATTTTTTTCTTTTTCTTTTTAGGTACTGATCAAATTCAGGTCACTAACTTTGAAGACCAAATCATTCATTTTTCAGTATCTCACTCTACATCAGAAATACACGTTTGAAAGGAAACATTAGATTATTTTATTTCCTGTCCAATGATCTTATAATGTATCTATCTATTTATTATTATCCTTAAATTTAACATACAGTTAACATTAAAGTTTACATACAGTGCAGTATTGGTTTCCGGAGTAGAAATCAGTGATTCATCACTTACATACAACACCCAGTGCTCTTCATAACAAGTGCCCTCCTTAATCCCCATTGCCTATCTAGCACATCCCCCATCTACCTCCCTCCATCAGTCTTCAGTCCGCTCTCTGTTAAGAGTCTCTTATGGCTTGTTTCCCCCTCTCCATTTTGTTTTTTCCCCCCTTCCCATATGTTCATCTGTTTTCTTTCTTAAATTCCACATATAAGTGAAATCATAGGGTATTTGTCTTTTCTGACTAACTTATTTCACTTAGCCTAATACACCATAGCTCCATCCATGTCGTTGCAAGTGGCAAGAGTTCATTCTTTTTGATGGCTGAGTAATATTCCATTGTACATATATACCACATATTCTTTATCCATTCATCAGTTGATGGACATTTGGGCTCTCTCTACAGTTTAGCTGTTGTAGATAATGCTGCTATAAATGTTGGAGTGTGTGTATCCCTTTGAATTCATATTTTTGTATTCTTTAGGTAAATACTTTGTAGTGTAATTGATGAATAGTAGGGTAGTTCTAGTTTTAACATTTTGAGGAACCTTCATACTGTTCTCTAGAGTGGCTGCACCAGTTTGCGTTCCCACCGACAGTACAAGAGGGTTCCCCTTTCTCCACATTGTCACCAACACCTGTTATTTTTTGTGTTGTTAATTTTAGCCATCTGACAGGTGTGAGACTGTATCTCATTAGGGTTTTGATTTGTATTTCCCTGATGAGAGAGATGTTGAGCATCCTTTCATATGTCTGTTAGCCATCTGGATGTCTTTTTTGGAAGTGTCTATTCATGTCTTCTGCCCATTTCTTAACAGGGTTATTTGTTTTTAGGGTGTTGCATTTAGTAAGTTCTTTGTAGAATTTGGATGCTAACATTTTATCAGATATGTCATTTGCAAATATCTTCTCCCATTCTTTAGGATGCCTTTTAGTTTTATTGATTGTTTCCTTTGCTGTGCAGAAGCTTTTTATCTTGATGACATCCCAATAGTTCATTTTTGCTTTCATTTCCCTTGCTGTGGTGACATATCTGGTAAGAAGTTACTACAGATGAGGTCAAAGAAATTTCTGCTTGTGTTCTCCACTAGGATTTTGGTGGTTTCCTATCTCATGTTAATTCTGCTTTAGTAAATGGAAATAAAATATCCTAAGAGATAAAAGATGGACACTGGCAACAACAGTTGGAGGGATGTGTTCTGGTTTTCCATGGACTCAGATAAGCAGAAGGCACAAACATCAGCTGGTATATGGGAAGTGGTTCTATCTGGGAGCTTAAGCAGAGCAGATCATCTATTAGGACAGCTACAGGCTGTCAATTGGGAATGGAAATAAAGGATTGTGCAATAGCACTGAGGGTCACTGCTGAGAGGAACGAGCATGGACTGTACTTAGATTGGGGCAGCACAGTTAGGACTTTAGCACCAAGCCCTAAAGTCAGCCAAACAGAGTAGAAAAAAGATCAGATTTTTCTAACTCTTTTTATCCTGACAGCTTTTTCCCTTTCCTCAGGTTCCCCAGTATTTGGTCTTAACCATGCACTTCATGACTAATGTCCACATTACTCTTCAAGAAATAGTTACACTTCACTGAATATGTGACTATGTGCTAGGCACTATGCTAAGAGTATTGTGGGCATTAATTCACTGACTCCTCACAACCATATGAGAGGAGTGATATCACCTTCATTTTATCCCTTCAGTTATCCAAGAATCCATTCAAGACAGTAATGTAGGCCACGCATTGAGCATATTGAGTAGACAGACAATGGTCAATAAGACTGATAGATTCCTGCCTTCATAAAGTTTTCCATCTAATGGGAGTGACAAACTAGAGAATTAATAACAGGAAAGTGTGTGTTTAATTATATTTGTGATATGTGCCACAAAAGTTTACAACAAGGATACTTAACTTTCTCAGAGGTTCCTGTGAGAAAATAATAAGGAAATAGGGACCTGAAGCGTGAAAATCAGTAAACTAGCGAAGAGACTTGAGAGAAGAACATTCCAGACAGAGAGAAGTCAAAGACCAGAGAGCTCAAAAGCCCTGAGGTAAGATTGATGAGCAGTGGAGGTCAGCTCAGATGCTCTCTGTAGTCATTCTTCATGTTGTGGGACTTCAACCTAAGGGCAAGGGAAAGCTAAGGAAGAAAGTAACATCATGCTTAGAGTGAACAGAAGTCCAAGAGAGAAAGGACAGAGTGGGTGGAGTCTAAAGATATTCAGGATGCAAATTTAACCAAGGGAATTTGGTGACTGACAAATTTAGGGTATAAGGGAACGAGACAGGGGTGTCAAGAATGACTTTCAAGTCTGGCATAAGAAACGGAGGTTGAGAGCAGTTGTGTTCCATGTTGAAGTTCATGCAGGTACCTAGCCAGTAGGAGAGGAGATTCTGAAACCCAGATTCAACTCAGTTTCCATTACTGGTCATTAGTGATATTTGTGGAGTGGCTACAACAATAGATTTCCACAGTGTTCTCATGACTCCTTCTTAACTCAGGGCCATAATAACAGCCAAGGTCTGCTAGGTGATCGATGCAGAACTCAAAAATGACACAGTATGATGTGGTGAATGGATAACATTTACTCAGTGTTCCCTGCCGAAAAGGCCTGCAGCACGCAAATCACAGTCATATTTTAAACAACCACCTCCACCTCCACTTTCGTGGAAGAAGCAGCCTGGGTGGCTACGCAGTTGAAGTTTAAGAGCCTAGTCTGAACTCTGACTCTTCTCTTGATCACTTCATAGGCTAAGATCAGACACAGGGTGTAGAGAGGAAGCAAAGATTTAGAGAGGTAACAAAGCTAACCAAGATCCAAGGCTCAAGTGGGGTGGCCTGGGATTTCCAAGTTGGTCTGTGCATACAGCCAGCTGAAGAAGAAAACCAGGGGTTGACATCCTAATGAATTTTTGATGTACCTACTATAAGTCACAGACCCAAAAGACTGAAAAGTCCTAGAGCATAAATCTTCTCGTTAAATCTAAATCCATACAATAAATAACTCTCCTATTACTTCAGCCTTTACATTCTGCTACTTCATGAGCTGAATGGAACATAGAAAATCATCCAGCCCATTCACTCATGGTACAAGAAAATAGACCTCTGCAGATTTGCCCAAGGACACACAGCAAATTAGCAAGAGAACAGGAACTAAATTCCTTGTCTTTTAGACTCTTAGGGTAGTGTTCTTTCTGCTGGGCCAGCCTATCCTTTCTAGGATACAGTCTGCCTGTGTACCCAAAGAACATTCCTGAAAATAATTGATTCATGGAACAAATACATGTTGAGAGGCTCATTTATGCCAGACACTGTTTTAGCAGCTGGGAAAACAACAGTGAACAAAGTAGACAAATATTCCTGCTTTTATGGAACTTTTAATCTGGTAGAAGGGCAATAACCAAGATAAATAGGGTAGTCTAGAATGTGTTAAATAGTGATGCATCTTAGGGCTAAAAATTATTGCAAGTTAAGGGCATATAAAGTATCATGGGTAGGGTGAAATTTTAGGTAGAGTGGCCAAGGGAAATCTTACTATAAAGTTGTCTTTTGAATAAAAACCCAAAGGAGGTGAAGGAGCTAGCCATGCACATACCCAGGAGAAGGCATCCCAGGCAGAAGGGAGATGAGTGGAGGGGCTTAGAGATGGGGGCATGTCTGGACTGTGGGAGAATGACAGGGAAGCTGGTGTGGCTGACCTGGAGAGGATGAAGAGGAAAGGATTAAGGTATGAGGTCAGAGGAGAATGCGGGGTCCAGCCCATGTGCAGCTTTGTGAGTCAAAGTAAGGACCAGGATTTTTATTTTGACTAAGAAGTCATAGTAAAGGGCCTGTGCCACATGACACTGGTCAGTCTGGTGTGTTGAAAATAGGCTAAAGTGGGAGACAAGGGCAGAAGCTCAGCAATTGGTTAATGTCCTGTTGCAATGATCAAAAGTCGATGGTGGATCAGGGCGGTAACAGGATTCGATGAAAAGTAACTGAGTTCTGGATATATTCTGAAGGTAGAACAGATAAGATTTGCAAAAACTGGAAGCGAAGAATGAGAGAGAGGAGTTAAGAATTATACCAAGGCAACTAGAGGGAAGGAATTGCCATTAATAAAGCATTTTTTTTGGGGGGGGGAAGGGGGTGATTTCATGAGCTCATTTTTAGACATATGTCTAATTTAAAATACCTAATAAACATTCAAGTGGAGATGTCAGGCAGGAAGTTAACTATGTGACTCGAGTCTATGGGAGAAATCCAGGCTGGGGTTATGCACTTGGCTGCATAAGGATGATATTTAAAGCAAGGAGACTTGATGAAATCATCTAGGGAGTAAGCATAGATATAAAAGAGAAGCCACTCAGGGACTGAGCCCTGGAGCACTTCAACATTCAGTTCTCAGGAAGATGGCGATAATGCAGCCCAAGAGGCAAAGAAAGCACCCAGAAGTATGCGAGGAAACCGGGTGAGTGTGGCATCCTGGAAAGCCAGTGAAGAAAGTTCTGCAAGGAGAAAAGGAGGAAGCCCCATGTCTCATGCTGCTCCTGGGGACAACATGCAGAGTTAAGACTGAGAAGTGGCCACTGGGTTTCACTGTGCGGTGGGGGGGCAGGGTGGGTGGGATCATGGGTTGGGTGTTCACTGTTTACTGAGAAGAGTTTTTTGCAAAATATTTGAGAAGAAAATCTGATTGGTGCGGGATGAACAGAAGGAGAAAAATTGAAGGTGGGCATGTTCCCTATGTCTTTCAGGGAAGGTTGCTTCAGGAGAGCTAGGACAGGGTGATATTGACAAAGGGGAAGCCAGGAGTAATAACAGTTTGTCCACATGCTAATAACTCCACCAAGGAGGGGGAGTGGCACAGGAGAGAGAGGCAAGCAGCCCTGGAATCAAGTCCCTGCTTAGGTGAGAGGTTCATGATGTTCTTTTCTGAAAATTTCATTTTTGTCAAGTAGCGAGGTCAGGAGCTGTGAGTAAAGTGGAGAAGGTGTTGGGGGTTTGAGAAAGAACGAGGAAGTGTGAAATAATTATCAGGGAGAGGGGGAAGGAGAGTAGACCGGGGAAATGTAGCAGGATTTCTAGGCAGCATTAAGAACTTACCTAGTGATCACAAGTTTAAAGAAAAGCCGGTAATTATGGTTGGTTTTATTTTGTGGCCATGTACACGTTCTCCTGAGTAATGAAGAGTTCCTTCCAACCGGGATTGTAGCTTACGCAGGTGAATGTGATGAAGAATATGCGTTGGGGGGTTCAGGACATGGGAAGGTGTCAAAGGGAATTAATATAATGATTGACTGTATGATTTAAGCTAGGTAGGGAAGCAAGTGAAGCCATAGGGCAAGGAACTAAGAACAGTACAAATGCAAGAGTGTTCAGAGTTAGTTGGACACTTAGGTAGTCAGGGCCAGGGTCCCCAACAAGAAAATAGGGAGCTGGGACAGCTAAGACAAAACCACACCAGCATCCTGTTTTGCAGCGTAGACCCTACCAGTCCTACAACAAGAAGACCAGTGGATGGAAAGTGCAGGTAGATTTGAAAGGTGGCTGGAGACAGGGAATCTAAGGAATGTGCTAGAAAAACAGGAGGTGGTAGATGCGCTTGAAATTGAGATGTGGGGGGATTTGAAATGAGAGGAATTGTTGAGGTCTAGGTTATGACTATGATGGTGAGTAGTTGAGGAAGTATAGGACCCTTAGAGAGGAGGAGGTTAGGGAACTGTGGGCTAGAGTACTGGATGACCATTGCCTGAAGTGACAGGGCATCATTCAGAGTCCGAGATCCTGGGGCACTGGTGTCAAAATGGCATTCCTTACCAGGTGCTCTGCATCTCCTCCAGAGCAAGGACCACTCACTGCTACCTATCTATCTATCTATTTAAGATTTTATTTGTTTATTTGACACACAGAGAGAGAAATCACAAGTAGGCAGAGAGAGGGGGAAGCAGGCTCTCTGCCAAGCAAAGAACCTGATGCGAGACTCGATCACAGGACCCTGAAGAGATCATGACCTGAGTGGAAGGCAGAGGCTTAACCCACTGAGCCACCCAGGTGCCCTTGCTACCTATTTTTAATTGAATTCGTTATTCAGTACCAGTATTAGTACTGTTTACTGAAACCCATTCACCTCTATTTCTAGAAAAATGGAGGAAGAAATGACATATGTATGTGTACACACAAACACACACATGCACGCACATATATATGGCTCCTCTTTAATGTTAGGCATGTGAATTGCTTTGGCTAATATGGTGTGGGCAGAAGTGACATGGGTTGCTAGAAGGGAGCATTTATTTGCCAGAATTTGATCTGCCAATCTCACTGTCACCTGCCATGTTGAGCTTGGAAACATGCGGTAACATAACAGTAGTTGTACCCGACCAAGACATGGAAGCCAGCCCTCTCGGAGACCCGGCTACACTTGCAGTGCACTTTGAGCAAGAAATGAGCCATTACTGAGATTTGGGTGTCGTTTTTCCAATAAAGTGTAACCTAGCCTAAGCTGTTTGACATTTGCATCACTCTGTAGCTGGCCTTGTGCCAAATATTGAGGCTCCAGAGATGATGAAAGTACCTTCAGCGTCCTCAAGGTGGCAGAGGTGAGGGACACCTTACCTTACTGTCACCTAAGGGACAAGGTGGAGGGGAGGAGGTCTCACACCAGGGGCAATGAAAAAGAGCAGCTGCGAAAGGGGTGAGGGGAAGCCTTTGCAAACAGCTTTTGGTTCACAAGTTTTCTCACTTTTGCTTGGCATTTGGAGCCCTCCACATTTAGACCTTATTTTTCACTTTTCTTTCTTTCTTTCTTTTTTTTTTTTCCCCTTCTAAATTTATTTTTAAAAAATTTTTCTTAGTAATCTCTATACCCGGTGAGGGGCTCAGGCTCATGCCCCCAAAATAAAGAGTCGTAAGCTCTTCCACCTGAGCCAGTGGGGTGCCTCCTTTCTCACTTTTCTGACTCTTCATTTGAGTTCTTGGGCTCCACTCAACAAATACATACTGAGTGTCAGGTACGGGGCCAAAAGTTAAACACAGCAGTAAGTGAAACAGTCTCTGTCCTCAGGGGATTAACAGTTTAGTGGAAAAGGATGTTAAATAATGAATTTACAACTGGAGTGCATGTTACGAAGGAGCAATGTACATTGGGGGACCTAACCTAGATTCACCCAGGAAATGAGCAGCAGGTGTGGACAGGCCACAGTTCAGTCAGTGAATACAGCTTGTGCACATGCCTTCATGTGAGCGAGAACAGAGCTTGCTCAGGGCTCTGTACCCCTGAGGGGAGAGGCAAAGGAAGTGAGTAGCAGGAGGTGAGGCTCTAGAGGTAAGCCAGGTCAAAGGCCAATCAGTGAATGCTTTGCAGGCTCAGGGATTTTGATCTTGAGTCTAAAGACAAGAGGACCAAAGTCAGATTCTTAGTAATATTCTCAGATTTTCATTGTAAAGATCACTTTGGCAGGAGAGCTTAGGATGAGTTTAGAAGGAGTAAATGGAAATGCAGGTAGAAATAGGAGGAAATGTCTACCGCCCGCAGATGAAGAGAAGGTGTAACATGAAAGGATAATTCAGAAGGGGGCTGAATGGAAGTGGGCAGCTAGAAAATACATTTTGATCGCAAAATTCAATTTAACTCGTGATTGCTGTGATATGAGAGCTGAAGGAGAGGAATTCAAAGATAATCCCCGTTATCTGAACAACTGAAGGGACAGTAGTGTCATTGCGGATGAAGGAAGGCAATTCTAGGTGGATGCAGAAGAGGGGATTCAGTTTGAGGCATGAAAAATCTGAAATATTTGAGTGCACACATCTCTCTTAGGATAACACGCTTTCCTGTACCTTGTGTCTGCCTCCAGGTCTGCTCTTTCTGTTTGATTGTTAAAGTTCTGAGAGTAGAAACCTTGTCTGAATTATCTCACACACCAATTTCCTACCACCAGGCACACAGGACTGAGCTATGTATCAAGTAAGCCCAAGGACACCCTGACCCAGTGAGTGAAATGGACAAATCTGGTTCTTTGACGCCAGGTTGGGGGAAGTTTGTTTCAACTTGTTCAACTTGTTTCTACTCCAGGATCTATTGTTGGTTTCCTGGCTCTTACACCACTCTGGCTTCTGGTTTTGGTTCACCTGAGGTGAGCACACAGGAAAACGGTTGTTTATTTCTCCACTGCTTGAAGTGTTTGTGCTTCTTTGTTTGGATGGATTGGTCTGAAACAGGCACTAAAAAAAAAAGTTTGTATTCTTAGTAGATTTGTATTATTAGTATTCTTAGTAGATTTCTGATACATTCTGCTTCAAAAAGTTGCAAGTATCTGTAGAGTCAAAACTCTTTGGGATAATGCTTTACTAAATACACTCTCTTCTCCTCTAAGACCTTGAAGGTAAAGAGAAAAAGCAGCTGGTTCAAAATTAGTGCATCTATTGTCATGTGTGCAATGTAGTTCCTGGGCTTCAGAAGGTTCTGGTGTCCTTTAAATACACATACGCACTAAAGGATGACTTAAATATCACCATTAGTAAGTATTCTTCAGCTTGGGGCTTTGCTTCCTGTTAAAAGAAAAATCCACCCCCCCCCTCCATTTTCTCTTCTTTAAAGTGCTGGGATGTGCCTTAAGCTATTTGCATTCATTTACACATGAGTTCAGATACAATGTAGAATCTCCTTAGAGCAGGATTGCTTCAGGAAAACCATCTGGTGTTCTAGTAAAGGTGGTGGGGCTCCAGTCAAAGGTCTGTGGGCCTTGCACTCTGCCTTGTTCTTATGTGGAGAGATGAATGGACTTTTCTGTGCTCAAGTGTGGTATCTGATCATTGGGGGTTCTAATCCCCACTTTGCACTTCGGGTTGATCCCAACAACAACCTTTAATAGAGAGTTTTAGAATGTCTTCCCAAATCACCATGTCTCCCTTTCTCTAAGAAATCTCCCATTTCCACCCAGCCAGGAAGAGTCCCAAGCAGTTGTTTGTCCTCTCAGTGATTCTCCTCACCGAGTTGAGCGGGCAAGGTGGGCCCCACCTCTGCTGGGCCAGTCACAGTCACCCTTTCAGAACATCTGTAGTGTGCTGTAAAGGTGACAGCTCATCTGTGCTGGGGAGCTGCAGCCACACACGAGCCATGGTGTTTCCTTATGCTTTTTGAGTCAGCTGAGGAGTCCTAAAATCTAATCTGCAGAGAGAGAGGAGGAAGCAGAAGTTCCAAGAAGAGTTAAGAATGAGAGATTAAGGTGTGCCTTGCTGTCTGCAAGATTTCAGATCTTTATTCTAGGCTTTTCCTAATGTCTAGGAGTAACATTCCTGGGAGTTTTCTCAGACATTCCCGTATGCTTTTTTTTTTTTTTTTTTTTTAATTTGAGAGAGAGAATGCATGAGCTGGGGGTAAGAGCAGAGGGAGAAGCAGGTTCCCCGCTGAGCAAAAGCCAGATGTGGGGTTTGATCGCAGGACCCCAAGATCATGGCCTGAGTAGAAGGCAGACACTTAACTATCTGAGCCACCCAAGCACCCCCCTGTATTGTTTTGTTTTGTTTTTAATTTAAACTCAATTAGCCAACATATAGTTCATCATTAGTTTCAGATGTAGATCAGTTGCCTATTAACACCCAGTGCTCATCACATCATGTACCCTCCCTAATGTCCATCAACCGTTTATTCCATCCCCCACCCCTCTCCCCTCCAGCAACTCCGTTTGTTTCCTAGAGTTAAGAGTCACTCATGGTTCATCTCCCTCACTGATTACTTCCCATTCAGTTTTCCCTCCCTTCCCTTATGATCTTCGGTGCTGTTTCTTGTATTCCACATATGAGTGAGTTCTTATAATAATTTCCCTCTTTCTGTCTAAGCTAGCACAGGGTGATTTCTGTTCCTTGCAAGCAAGATGTCCTTATCAGATTAATACACAGTGTAGGGAACTATTAGGGCAAGGGAAGGATGCCCTGTCCTGTGGGAGGGATTAGACAGAAGAAGAGCCAACTAGAAAGCCTGCTCACCACTATTCAGTTTCCATCTACAGATTTTACCCCAGGTACCTCAAACATTCCAATCTGGTGCCCATTTGAACTCTGACCTTTTTTTGACCTCTGTAATACCAGTCTTTTCTTTTCCTATAGTGGCATATTTATTTATTTATTTATTTATGCTTTAATATTTTTACAGGTTTTCTGAGTTACAGACAATAGGTGGCAGATATTTAAAGTAAGCAATTTGATGATTTTGATACCTGTATACACCTGTGAAACAGTCACAAAATCCAGGTGATGAATATATCTATTACTTTTAAAAGTCTCCTAGTGTATGTTTGTAATTTTTTTCTCTTCTCCTTGTCCTAGATGCCCTGTTCTTTTGTTATAGATTAGTTTGCATATCTTAGAATTTCATATAAACAGATTCATATAGTATTTGCTCTTTTTAGAAATCAGTCCTTTAAAATATTTGAGCACTTGGGCTCAAGTGTTACAGTCAAGAACTGGACGTAGTTCTTGCCATCAGAGAGGCTGGGTCTACCACGTAGATACGGAATAATTGCAATAAATCCTGTAGTGTGTTTTTATAATAGGAGAAGTGAAGGAGGTTTATACCAGGAGGATTTAACTCAGGGGCTTATGAGAGATCTGAAGGTCTAATGGAAGTAAAACCAGTTAAAGGTCACGGTGGGAGCGGGATGCAGACAGAGGGCACAGAGTATGAGAAGTTTCTGAGGAAGGAGAAAACGTGCCATATTTAGGGAACAGAAAGAAGGACAGTGGCCTGGAGATCCCCAGGGGAGGAGCGATAGGAGAGGAGAGCAGGTTAGGGTTGTTCCCAGAGCATAGATTCTCTTTCCTCCTTATTTCTGACCCTTGAGAATCTTCCCTGCAGTTGCTTATCTTCTTTCATCTGATTGGCTAGAGGGAATTGCAGTGCTCAGAGTCACAGGGCTAGCTGGTATCAAGGTGAGGTTCTAACTCAGTTCTCCAAACTCTGAGTCCAATACCTCTGCACACCCAGATGGCAAGACAGAATGTCAGTTATCCAGGGTTTTGGAGCACCTGACATCATAGCAGACTGACACCATAGCAGACTCTGACATCATAGGAGAAATCGAGGTGAGTGGAGGTTGTCAACTGTCAAAGGCACGGGGTCAGAAAAATGTTTCACTGACACATAGACAGCCCCACGCCACTTGGTACTTGATTACCTACTGGCAGAAAAGCCTGTTTATGCCTTCCCTTCCATTTTTCTTCAGTTTAATGAAGTAATTAATGCTATAAAAAGCTATGAAAGTATAAATGTAAGAAAGCATGTTGCATAATTAATAATGTATGCATATGCATGGCAGGGTGTTTCTTTCTGGCATACATACATATGCATGTATCATTAATTGAAACATAATCAATTTGTTTTACTGCCAGGGTATTGGGACAAGTCATGCTGCCGATATGTCAGCTGTCAGCCTGCCTCCAGGGGACTAGCAGGGACCAGGAGTGAAGTGTTGGTCTAGAGAACTGGGGTACTGACTGGTTTCTAGACTCAGCTCTATACCAACCTGCTGTGTGACTTCACAGCAGTTTATTTTCTTTGGGCCTCAGTTTCTCCATTTATTAAATTGGGGATTGGTGTTCATTGGCAGTTTACATCAATAACAGCAGTACATCTCTTTACTCAAATAAAATCTTAACTGGAAACTGATGTATGAAACAGAAGTGGAGACTCTAGTTAAACTTGGAGCAGGGCTTCCCTCTAGTTCAGAGCTCTCTTACTCCCTGCTCCTTCTGTGCCCCTCGAGGCTCTCTAAATTAATTTGAAAAGTACTAGGCTAGATAATTGGAAAAGTCCCTGGAAGTACTTTCTTTCCTGTGTCAGGGCTGTCAGCTACAGAGGGTCACATCAGGCCACATAATATGGTGGGGAACCAGGATGAGGAGTTGAGAGACCTCAGTTCATATTTGGGTTCTGTCCCCTGTTAGCATTGTGACCTCAAATTGGCCTTCTATCCAGCTTGCATGGCATGTACTAACCTATCTAGAAAGAACGTAATCCTTGTCCCCTCTTACCATAGAGAGATACCCAACAAGATAGTGTATATCAAAGTGCTCTGAATGTGATATGTGCTGTCTTTTATGAAGGGTTAGGGATGTAGGCTCTGAACTTAGCTGCTCTACCCCTTACTAACCATGTGATCTTGAGTAAGTGACTTGACCATTTAGATGTCCTCATTTATATAATGGGCATCATAACCTTATCTATGTATAAGTTATTGGGTTAACATACCTGTTACACTTAAAAGCAGTGTCTGCAGAGAATAAATGTTCGAAATTATTATTATTTGTATTATCATCAGTAGTGGTGGAAAGCAGCTAGTTGGTCACTGAGGATGAAGGAGTCTGGATTTTAACCTTGAGCCCACTACCCCCTAAATGCAAGTCCTAGTCAGATGAAGAGGCCTGTGGGAGTTCTGCAGGACATATGAGGGAAGAGATCAAATGAAACATTGATAATTTTGGGAAATTAGTTCATCTTTATAAATATCATGTTAAGATACGCTTCCAAAGACAAATCTAAAAGAAATGGCAGGATTGAAAAATGATCCTGAGTATTACATGGGGAAGATCCCAGGTTTAATGGGACATTCAAATGTCCTATCAGTTTTGTTGAAGCATGAAGAAACTAGGCACTACATTCGAAAGTAAGCCTTGCACAAGATTTGCAGAAGAGAGATGGCAGATAAATAGTTTTATTTCCCCCACCTCCAGTCAACCCCTCTCCCTCCCCCATCCCGCCCTGCACCTTCAGCCTGTGAAGTTGGAGATGCTGAGAAACAGAGCAGAGACCAAAAGATGGTTTTTAGAGAGAAAAGGTAATGAGCCCTGTGCCTGCCTGTCAAGGGGGACACCCTGCTAGGAGGCTGCCCCGCTCCTGAAGCCTGGATAGAGGGGCTTTAAGGAGATTATGTAGAAAGTTTCTTTGTCTCCTTTGGACTCTGAAGGATAGAGAAGTGGAGGAAGGGGATACTGCAGTGGATTCTTTGGTTATCATTCTGGAGAAATTGTTGGCCAGCTCTTAAATAGAAGAGCAAAGAAGAGGTTACAGAGGTAGAGATGAGATGGTGGCCCCATAGGGAGGTTTTCAGGAAAAGAGATCCCTGAACCATTCCAGTGTACCAAATGTGGGTCCAGTAGGTTAGACATTGGAATGGGATCACCTTAGCCATTTCCAGGAAGACTGCCTGAAAGACTGAAATGGTCTTACCCCAAAGAGGCTTGGAATATAGTACCTAATTCCCAGGGATTGAGCAAGGAGATATAAGTAATGAGGCAAAACAGAGATGCCTTAACCTTTAAGGGATCTATAGATGCAAGATACCCATTAATAAAAACTTTCTGTGATCATTTGTTTCTTATGTTCCACATATGAATGAAATTGTATTTTTCATTTATTGGCTGACTTATTTTACCTAGCATAACTCTCTCTAGCTCCATCCATGACTTTGGGAAATGGGAAAAAAGGAGAGAGGCAAGCCAAGAAATGGACTCTTAGCTATAGAGAACAAACTGATGGTTCCCAGAGTGAAGGAGGGCAGGGGCATCAGTCAAATAGTGATGGGGACTAAGGAGTATACTTGTGATGAGCATGGTGTTGAATTGCTATATTGTACACCTGAAACTAATATAACACTATATGTTTAACACTCTGGAATTTAAATAAAAACTTAAAAGAAAGAAATAAAAACTTCAAAAACTCCCATCCTTTTTTCCCGGTGCATAAGACAGCAGTGAACATCTTCCAGGGAGTGCAAGGTCAGCTCACAACAGTATCGGTCAAGCCAGACCTTCCCTACTCCACTACGCCCTGCACGCTCAATCCTGAAGAGTCAGACATACGAGGTTAGCAAAATGGAGGAAGAGTTGAAGTGCAGGGTGGGGACAGAAATTGGAAGCCATCTGCAAACTGTGCCCCAGTCCACCATTTGCAATTTTCCACCTAAGAAGGTATACATTGCATATGGAGAGAAGTTTTTCTTTTAAATTTGAAATTTTGACGGTTACATGGAACTAGATATTTTACTGTTTGGATTGAGACCTTGCATTTAAGCCTTGGAAAAACTGTGGGACGAGGTTGGGCAGGGAGGAGCTAGACCCCCCTGTTTAAAGGGACAGAATAAGATAAAGATACAGTTGCTTGATGCAAACATCTCTTAGATCATGGTTTTCAAATTACCAGTGCTAAACTACATATTATGAAAGTCAGATCTCTTTTTGATCAAATGGACAGAAAAATATGCTGCTGTTGTTTTCATTTGGGAACGAATGAAAAAAAATCAGTTGCTGCCCTTAAGCTGTGTAAATCATAAGGCTGCAGCCAAGATGTCCAGAACTCAGCATTAAGTTTTGAACTCAGGGTTGTTCTGGGACAGAGCTAGCCTTGGACAGAGATTAAGTAGTTTACCAAAGTGACACAATTTTAGAGGGATTTGAGGATTCCATCATATCCCCTACCCTCTACTTAAAAAGTATATATTTTTAATGTTCATTCGGTGCTCACAACATTCTTTTTGTTTCAAACATTTGGTCTCTGAGACAATTAGCATCCCTATGGGTGAATCACAATTTGCCATTCCCAGTCATTGAGACCCCAGGCTGAGAGGACAGGAATCCCTTCTGAATGCAGGCTTTCTCATTGAAGGGAAAGAGGTGGATGGCCCCTGTGTACATGAGGGAAGTGAGTGAGTCCCCTTAAAGGAGAAATGCTCTGAAGTTGACAGTTGCTACAGACAAGTCTGTCAACCGTACCTTCCAACAGACTCAGGTAAGCTCTGCCCCAGAAACTTCTATCATTTCCTCTACTTCTATGAAAATTTCTTTAAGCCATGATAGAGGAGTTGAACTGAACATTTGTATGGTAGGATCAAGATATCAGAAGCAAACCTGAGGACAGTCTAGAATCAGGAAGGTAACTACATTTCATCTGGCATGTCAGCTCCCAGAGTGATCCTGACAGCCTGGCCTACAGACTTGAGGAGGATGGAAGGTCCTATTCTTACTGTGGAAATCATGATCAGGTCTGTTCATGGAAGCAGGGAATGGAGGCACCACAAACGCCATCTCTCTCCTAGTCTGGATCTTCATAGTCTGTAACCACCCGGTTTCTTCTACTTCTGCCTGCATCTATACACAGCCAAGGGCGTTTGACTTCCAGTTTTCTCCTCTGCAAAATGGAGATAATTGTACCCATGTTATAAAACAATTGTGAGGTGTAAGTGAGCTAATGTGTGTAAAATGTTAATACACACCTATCTGCCTTATAAAAGTGCCAAAGAGATGGTGGTTATCAAGTGTCATCATGGCTTTCCAAAATGTGAGGTATTCCCATATTTTAGGTAATTTTAAGATATAAAAAAGACTTCCTACTGAAGGATACAACACCACACAGCTGTGAATTGTCAAACCAAGGTTCAAAGCTAGATCTTTCCCGCCCCCAAGGCCTGTGTTTTTTCTATAATACCTTGACCTACTAAACTATTCTGCCTTCTAGGAATTGAAATCTTATTTTTTGGATTGTGGTCTTGCAACTGGGACCCCATCACTTACCTGTCATTTTTTGCATGACATGTGTCTACACTTCAGAGGTTCACTTGTTTTGGGGGCTCTTGTTAGCACTGACTGCCCTCTGCCTCATAATGGAGTTCCCAAAATTGACTGATGGTCTGAACTAGGAGCTGGTCTCTGTCCCATGACCTCAGATACTCCGGCAAATGCACTTGTCTTCCCAGCTGCTGTGCTGGTGCGTACATCTAGGTTATTCATTCAGTGATTACATGGAGTCCCAACTATCTCGTAGGTATTCTGGCATGCAAAAACACAGTCAGCAAATGGTTGTAGCTCGTGACCTAATGAATCTTAACATCTAATGAGAAGGCAGGCACTGGAAAAAGTCACATCAATATATAGTTATGAGCTGTCATAACTGATAGTAAGGAAAACTACAGGGTAAAACAGCAGAACCTGGCCTAGTTTGGAGAGTCAGTTTTTGAGTCCCACTTTGACCATATCTCTTTACTGATATTTTGGAGCTGTCCATTCTTACCTCGTGCTGGTGTTGTAAGGATTAAATGATAGGATGATTAGAAAGCACTAAGCACAGCGCGTGGTGCAGAGGACATTCTCAAGCGTTAGCAGTGGTGCGATCTTTTTTTTTTTTTTTTTAAAGATTTTATTTATTTATTTGACAGAGAGAGATCAGAAGCAGGCAGAGAGAGAGAGGAGGAAGCAGACTCCCTGCTGAGCAGAAAGCCTGATGCGGGGCTTGATCCCAGGACCCCGAGATCATGACCCGAGCCGAAGGCAGCGGCTTAACCACTGAGCCACCCAGATGCCCCGGCAGTGGTGCGATCTTGATCCTTGCCCTCATCTTCTGTGTGACAGGCATTTGCACGGAGACCTGAAGGAGGTGGAGACTTTGGTCACGGGCTTCTCAGTGCTAGCCTCTTTCCTCTCCTACTACAGTTGATTGGGCCTCATGTCGTTCAGGCTCAGTACGCACAACACAATATGTAAGGTCTGTTTTCAAGAGCCAGGTGAGGTGGGTTTTTCAAGGTCACTAAAGAAGTAGTAGCAGAGCACAAAGCCTGTCTACTAACTCCCCATTTAAGGGGTGTTGCTTTTTAATCACACTGAATGTCTTGTTATACATCTTCATTTCAAGGTGATATCCCAATCCAAACGAATTTTCAGAAGTTGGCAAAAGAGCCTAAGATGCAACAATCTAGTCTCCAGATATGCAACACAGCTTTGGGAATTGCTGGTTTTGTTACTTCTTCCGTTCTGTTACATAACCAAAGGCTCTGGCAGCTGGACTCCAGTCAGCATCTCCTAATAGCTATGGTCCTATTGGTTGTCTGAACCCAGAAGGTTCTCTCGGAGGACTCTTCTTCCCAGGAATCCTATTGGGAAAGTCAGTGACAGGATGAAGATTGGGCTGTGCAGCTCTAAAATACAATCTGATGCTTGTTTTTAGTTCGTGGCATCAGAACCAAGCAGAGCAGAAAACAAACGTGAAATGAGAAAGATAGAAGGATATAGATTAAAAGAGGGGGCCGGGACAGGAGGAGCCTGGAGCCGTAGCGATTGCCACAATTCGGAATGGCTGGCAGAGAGTCCATCTGAGTAGTGGCAGCAGCCTTTCCCAGATTCCCTTGCACTGCCTCTCTACCCTGCCCCATATAAACATGAACGTGGGCCTTGCCTGACTGACTGATCATGGGCTTTCTAATAGTCAAAGAATCAAAGCTTTGAGTGAGACTTGCTTATTCAAGGAGAAGAAGTATCAATTTTTATTCCTTGCAGCAGTTGAGATCCAATTCTCCTTTATTGTTGCGGTCCTTAAAGGAAATGAACAAGCCATCCCGCCAAACACAATGTGTCGCCCTGCAGTGTGAGGACCCCCTCCCAGCTCCTGGTGCTGGGTGTTGAAATTCACAACTTAAACCTTCCCTCAAGCATTCTTGTCCTCTTGTACCCTCAAGCAAAGTAAACTTGGCTCTGTCAACAGATCGTATACTGTTCATTCATTAATTGATTAATATGGCTGCTGAGCATCTATCTCCCTTGGCCAGGCACAGTTCTAAACACAGAGGAATACAGAATAACCCAAGAAACAAAGTCACTGCCCCAGTGTCCTTGTGGAGCTTATGTGTTAGTGGGTTTGGGTGAGTCATCAGTCTTACGTTGATCGAACATCTTTTACCTGCTAGAATTTATGCCAGGTGCTGGGGAAACAAAAATTAATGTACACATGAATCCTACCATCTAGTGATACCCAGGGCTCAAGCAGCTCACTGTATTATTAAGTGCCAGGGAATGTACTGGAGACAAACTTAGCACTATGTGGGAAAATGTATATATTTTTTTAAAAGTTTCTGAAAGGGGCTTGGATTCCTCTTTCCATTTCAGGATTATTTGTGCAGAGAATTTTTGAATACCTCAAAATGCTTAGAAGTGTATCTGGTACACAGAAGTCCTAGATAAATTGCTGTTATCCATGTTAATTTTAGCTAGGCATAGTATTAGGCACATAGTAAAATAGGGAATAGTAAGCCTAGAGGCAGCTGAACCGATGAGGAAATAAGACCAGAGAAATTAAGTAACTTTTTGAAGCTGGAAGTAGAATGCAAATCTCCAGATCCAGACACCTAGTCTGGTTTCTCTCCAATACGATGCTCTTGCACACACTACAAGCCTAGCAGTGGAATTCACTGCATAGGTCTCTATTTTTAAAAATGAATAATGAGTTTTTAACACGCTCTTTGTAGACAGGCCTAGAGAGCGAATGTGGCTGAATTCATCCTTTCTCAGCTGTATCAAACCTAGAAAATTCTCCTGGAGTAATGCTCAGGGAGAGAAAGCTTGGGGTTCTGTCACCATCTGTTCTAAGTAAATGCCACCACTGGTCTTTATTTAGCAGTCGCCCTTCCCAAGATCTCCATGCTCTGGTGTAGAGGGAAAGGGGACAGGACACAGGTCAGTGAGCCATAGTCAAGTGGGGAAGAGCTGACAAATAAAACCAGAGCCATCCACAGTCTCTGACAAAAACACAGAGCCTACTGAGTACTCCATAGCTTGGGTTTGGAGACCCTGGAGACCTCAATTCCTTAAGTCCTACAGCAGAAAGACACTGGATATTTAAATCCAGGCATATCATGCCTGTGGGCTGTGTTTCCGAAGGCAAATATTGAGCATGCCATTCCATCATGCTGTACCGTGGGTGGTGGCAGGTCGAGGGGACTGGGAGCAGAGCCAGGGCTTGGAAATCTAGCGCCGGGGCGACTTGGGTGTTGGGGGAATGATGGGGTCAGAAGACAGGCAGTTAAGTCACAAGTGTTCCAGAGTAGATAACGTAGCAGGGCCAGAACTTGTGCATACAGGAACCCACAAGAAATGAAGTCTATGAAGTTCAATGGCTCCACAGTGAGGTAGAGAACCCGGGCACTGAGCCAAGCCGTGCAAACAGCTGCGCTGTGCCAGCAGCGAGCAAAGGACCCCGGCATGGAGACTAGTTCTGACCCAGGCTCACCTTCTCTCCATTTCTTTTCGTCCCAGTGAGAGCCAGTTATAAGCAAGCCTGACCAAAAGCCCCTGGGATGTTACCTTTCAGCCATCATTTATTTCTGTTCCCAAGCTGGAGCAGGGAACATACAGAACTCTGGCTGTGGCATACTTATGATGTTCAGCCTCGATGAAAATCTGCTAGGAGTGAGGTCTTTTGGAAGAAGTGGAAAGGGGAGGTCTGCTCATTCACTCCAACGTTTATCCAGCATTTTCTACGTACCAAACACTGTGCCAAGAACAGGAGATCAAACTGACGGACAAAAGCAGCTGTGACCTCTGTCCTCAGGTAGCATACAGATTTGTTGGGGAGACAAGAAATTAATAAAAGGTTTACAAAATGAGGGGAATGGGAGATTCCAGTTATAGAATGACTAAGTCAGGAGGATAAAAGGCACAGGATGGAGAATAGAGTGAATGGTACTGTAATCGTGTTGTGTGGTGACAGATGGGAGCTACGTTTACGGTGAGCACAGCACAGCCTATAGGCTTGTCCAATCACTATGTTGCACCCCTGAAATCTATGTAACATTGGGTGTCAGCTACACTCAAATAGACAGAACATTGATTCATGAAATGAGAGACAGACAGACAGAAACTGTGGTATGAGCTCCAAAAAAGGAGTACCCAGAGCTGTCAAGGGGATATGAACTAGGCAAGGTGGTCAGATGAGGTCTCCAGAGAAGATGCCAATTGGAAGTTTGTAAGAAAAAACTAGGACAGGGCAGAGGAAGAGAACATTCTGGTTCTTCTGCCAATGGACTTCAGCAGGAAGGGGCATTGCAAGAGGAAATGCCTATTTTATGTCAAAATCAAATTTTGTAATTAACAAATTAATCCATAAAGCAGTTAATGCCCACCAGTGCAGAGCACTGTGTATTAGAGGTTGTACAGAATCCAAGTTCAGAGCTTGTAGATCCTGCCGTGAGGAAGTACTGAAAGGCAGAAACCTACCAAAGGTTTTTATAGAATTTCTTTGTGTCAGATGCTTTCCATTTGCTGTTAAGCACTAAGAGGTAGCTCCTGTTATTCCCATATTATGGATGGGGAAACTAAGGTTTGGTCACATAAGTTACAGGGTCCTAGATCCAAATCTGGAAGCTGTATCGCTGTGTATTGCCAGACCATTGAACTTTTCATATAACTCAATGCCTCTAATCAGAACCCTATGTGAAAACTTGCTGGAAGGATTTTGTGTGCCAGCCCACTTTTTCCCCTTTAGCAGGATTCTATTTAGACCTCAACTGTAGCTTGTGTGTGCAACCATAAATACATACAGTTTAAGTTTTTCAACTTCTGGTAGAATATACAAAGAGTACACACACACACACACACACACACACACACACAGCTCATGTTTAAAGGGTCCAAGTATTAAAAGGCACCCAGTCCTAAATCACGAGGAACATAAATTTAATCTTTCTTCATTGGCTTGGACTGCCCTTCAGGATCTAAAAAAATGTTCAGGTCATCATAATGAACATTGGTTGTCACACTAGGGTAACTGCCCTGATGTGCTACTTAATAGAGTGTTACCAAGTCATAAAATGCCAGTATTTTAAATCCACCAAGGTCTTTAATTATCATTTTTAATCAATTTAAGGGTTTGTGAAACTGTGTGCCACAAGAAACCTAGGTCTGTAAGAAAAGCTGGAGGAAAAACCTGTATTTGGTCAAATAAACTCCAGAAAACACTTCTTTCATTTTAAGCCATCATGGTTCTTCTCACAGCCTATAATGCAGTACTGAGAGTGTGACCCTACGGTGGGGAAAAGAATGCACAGATTATCCTGAAATTATTTAGCTACAAAATGGAATGTAATAGTCTTTCCTAGAACACAATTTCTGTAACAGAGCTTATTCCAAGCTACTTGTTTCATGCACAGGTATACATGAAGAGAGATTAGCTCTTCCTCTATCCAAGGTTATTGCCAATTTTTGGCACAGGTAGGCCCAGAATCTGAGAACTCAGGACAGATTTTAGTCATTGCCCTGATCCTTTCACACCTCCTTACTTGAACAGACAAATCGTATTTCTGTGTGTGTTTGGGGGAGTGAAAATGCATCATGTTTAAATTCAGGTTTCCTTTTCATCCTTACTACTTTTTTCTTTCTGTTCTGGGGTCAGAAAGGAGGATGGCACAAGTCCATAAATAATAGCTCTTCCAGGTTTTAAAAAAAATAAAGAGAAGGAAGAGGTAGGATTTTAAAATTATCCAAAGACATAAATAATTTGCTATTATTGCCTGAGTTTTCCAGAGCATAAAAGCTCCCTGGGGCCTTTGTCCCTTATCTTTTGGGTCCTGGTTACTGTCCATTGACCTCCGAGTGGGCGGTGCATGCAAGCTGGGCCGTGTCATCCAAACTCCTTGGTGATTTATGTAGAAACCCGTTGTTCCTCCAGCTTTGCTATTACGGCGTTTTCTGCTCCAGACGCAGTGATTATGAAATGTCACCGTGGAAACAGTTCAATATTCTCTTAAAAATATAAAAGCAACTGAAATGAAAAACTACCCAGAATATCAACCTCTCTTAAAGTCCAAGATCTCTATAGAACCAAGCAGATTGATTTTGTGTAGGACGATGAGTATACTCGTCCCTTAAAAATAATCTCTCTTCTGCTGCCTGATAGGTCCAAAGTGCCACTGTTTGGAAGGCATGAGGCCCCTATTAGAAGGACAAATTACAGCCAACAACTTAGTGGGGACTGTCTGACAGCCAGAGAATAGCACAGACTTAGAGAAACAGAGCAAGGTCTAGTGTGTCTAGACATTTGCTCAGGACATACCCATCACATGCTGGGCAACATTTCTTGCACATTGGAGTGTCTTACCAGACTTTGAACCTAAACAATCAGAATAAGTGTGATGGAATCACATACAGAATTTTAACTTACGGAATCAAACTATTTTCATATGGTAAACTGCAAAGATTGAGAACAGCTAAAGATTAAAATGGTTGCCTTTTAAATGTTAGTCTTCAGTTCACCTTCTGCGTGTCCAGGGGTCAGAGCAAAACTGGGAGAAGTCCATATGGTGCTGCCAGAGTGGGTCCTGGGCCCTCTAGTGCTTTCATGGTGAGAACATCTTCGTATGCTGGGATTTTCATGGGTGAAATGTTTTTGTTCAGCACTGGAGAAAGCAGGTGAGAAAATGCTCAATCTTGATGACTAAATTAAAAGATTTCTAAGGATAATTTAATTTAATTTTTAAGATTTTATTTATTCATTTGACAGAGAGATCATAAGTAGGCAGAGAGGCAGTGGGGAAGCAGGCCACCTGACGAGCAGGGAGCCTGATGCGGAGCTCGATCCTAGGACCCTGAAATCATGACCTGATCCGAAGGCAGATGCCCAATGACTGAGCCACGTAGGCGTCCTTAAGGATAATTTTAGTAGTCAAAGAATTTCTTTTAATACAGTGATTAGATACTTAGCCCATATAAGATCAGACTTACTGCATTGGCCATCATTTGTGTGTCCCATTTGTATCCTCTCATACAGCAGATGACATAAAGAACCAAATTTCAAAGAAGGGCTACCTTGAAGAGTCAATCCTGATCTTCTGTAAGATACTGACATCAAGGGGGCACCCATCAAGCATGGTAGAGATTTACCTCTGACTACCCAAAACCCATTCTTTCTCCTCAGCAGGACACCCCTGTATTTTGGGGGTCTGGTAGTTTGCCCAGTTGTAAATCTGTATTTCCCAGCCTCCCTCCCAGGTGTGAATTACATATGCAAGTCAATGGTTGGAACATGAAAGGAAGCTGGTTTTCCTGAGAGTAATGTCCTTTTGCTTGTTTCAGTCTTTCTTCCTTCCAGCTGTTTGGAATATTTACTTAATGACAGGAGTTTCAGTGGCCCTTAAGGACTATGAAGCAACCTAGAGGAGAGTAGCCATTCAATAAGGGTTGTAGAACAGGGAAAAATAGGATCTTGAGTCCTTGATGACTGGCTGTCCATCTCTCTCTTTTACATGAGAGAGAAGTGACCTCATGTCTTATTTAAGACATTGCTTTTCGGGGTATCTGTCACTATCAGAAAGAATTCCTAAATAGTATGTTATGGTTTTCATAAATGCTTTTTTTTAAAAAATATTTTATTTATTTATTTGACAGAGATTGCAAGTAGGCAGAGAGGCAGGCAGAGAGAGAGAGAGAGGAGGAAGCAGGCTTCCCGCTGAGCAGAGAGTCGCATGTGGGGCTCGATCCTAGGATCCTGGGATCATGTCCTGAGCTGAAGGCAGAGGCTTTAACCCGCTGAGCCACCCAGGTGCCCCTCATAAACACTTCTATTTTAGATTATTGAGCAATTACAGAAAAATCACGTGATTTTGGAGATGGAAGAAACTCTAGTTTGCGCCAACTGTCCTGTTCTTTAGAATGAAATAATGAAATAACGAAAGACAGTTATTAACTCATTAAAGTAAAACATTAATTGGGACACCTGAGTGGCTCAGTCTGTTAAATGTCCAGCTCTTAGTTTCAGCTCAGGTCATGATCTCAGGGTTGTAAGACTGAGCCCCATGTTGGACTCCTCACTTAGCAAGGAGTCTAGTTGAGATTCTTTCTCTCCCTCTGTCCCTCTCTCCTGCTTGTGAACTTGATCTCTTTTTTCCCTCTCAAATAAATAAATAAATCAAAAAAAACAAAAACATTTATCAAGTAGGTAGGATATAGCAAATTCAGGGAATCTAATATAAAGAGACAGTCCTTTCCTACAAAGAACCTATCATATAGCTAAGGAATTCAGTAAAAGAACTTATAAAAGTCAACCAGATAAGAGCTATAAAGGAGGAATATACTAGAGCACTTTAGGAATACATCTAATTGAATTGTGTAAGCATTGGGTGACCTCAGGAAATGCTTTCAAAAGAAATAAACCAGGGATCAAGGCTCCAAGGAGGAGAAGGAAGTTAAATAAAAGGGAATTGGCTGGCTAATGCCACATAACAATCTGGTGACAAGGTCAAAGCTTCAATCCTAAGGCCTTAAATCCTACTGCTTTGTTCTTGCTACTCTATCAATTACTGAAAACATTTTTGTATAGAAATATCTTGATTCTATCCATTTCACTGAGCATGAGATGATTTCCCTTTTTTTTTTTTTTTAAAGGATTTTATTTATTTATTTGAAGACAGAGATCACAAGTAGGCAGAGAGGCAGGCAGAGAGAGATGAGGAAGCAGGCTCCCTGCTGAACAGAGAGCCTGATTTGGGGCTCGATCCTAGAACCCTGGGATCATGACCTGAGCTGAAGGCAGTGGCTTTAACCCACTGAGCCACCCAGGTGCCCCTGATTTCCCACTTGGACAGTAATCACACTGTTGATCAAGTGATACTTTAGGACAACTTGGGGAATATATTAATGAGACAAATTTTTAAAAATATAAAATCAGCTAAGTTTCTGTTTTTTAAAATTGCATTTTCATTATAAAAGGGTGATAATTTAGGTGCTCAGTATCATTAGTCATCAAGGAAATACAAATCAAAACCACAATGAGTTATCAACTTACATTTGTCAGAATGGCCAATGTCAAAAAAATAAGAACTAACAGGTGTTGGATTTATAGTCCTTAACAGGATGTGAGAAAAAGGAACATTTGTGCATTCTTGATGGGAAACACACTGGTAAAACCATTGTGGAAAACAGCATGGAGGTTACCAAAAAAATTAAAAATAGAAATAGTATATGAGCCAATAATTGCACTACTGGGTATTTATTCAAAGAAAATGAAAACACTAATTTGAAAAGATATCTTTATTGCAGTATTATTTACAATAGTCAAGACATGGAAATGATTCAAGTGTCTACCCATAGATAAATAGATAAAGGAAATGTGGTATACATATATAATAGAGTATTAAATGGCCTTAAAAAAAGAATGAGATCTTGCTATTTGCAACAACATGGATGGACCTAGAGGGTATTATGTTAAATGAAATAATTCAGACAGAGAAAGACAAATACCATGTGATTTGACTTATATATGGAATCTATAAAACAAAACCAGACAAAAAACCAGAAATAGACCCATAAATACAAACTGGTGGTTGCCAGAGGGGAGTAGGGCAGGGAAATGGGCCAAATGGGTGATAAGGAATAGGAACTACAGGCTTCCAGTAGTGGAGTGAGTAAGACACAGGGATGAAAGGTACAACCTAGGGAATACAGTCAAGGGTGTTGTAATAGCATTGTATGGTGACAGATGGCAGCTACGCTTGGGGTGAGCATAGCATAACGTGTAAAGTTGTGGAATCGCAATGTTGTACACCTGAAACTAATGTAAAATTTTTTGTCAAACAACACTCAGATTTAAACAAAAGAACATAAAAGGGCAATAAATCAGTAAAGCATAAGGAAGAAAGACATAGCTGAAATCCCATCATCATAGCAGACATTGTTTACAATAAAATCTCCTAAAGTACTACTTTAGTGTATGCTCACTACAGAAAGGGAGGGAGGAAGAAGACATGTACTTTCATGTCTTCTATTGTCTACTTTATTAAACATGCTCTCTGGAATACCCTCAAGCAGATAGGTCAGGCTCTACCACCACCCTACAACAGAACATGTCTCCTCCAAGCAGAGCAATTCAGCTTTTATATATTTTATTTTCTTAAAAGTGAACTCAAGGGCAATCTCAAATTTGGGCAGACTAGATGAAAAACCAAGGACAGGAGCACCTGGGTGGTGTAGCAGTTAAGTGTCTGACTCCTGGTTTTGGCTCAGGTCAGGATCTCAGTGTTGTGAGATCAAGCCCCAAGTTGGACTCTGTGCTCAAAAGTTTATTTAAGATTCTCTTGTCCCTTTGCCCCTTTCTGTCTGCCCCCCTGCTCTCTTGTTCATGTGCTCTCTCTGTCTCTCAATAAGAGAAAGAAAGAAAGAAAGAAAAACCAAGGAGAGGTAGACAAGTAGATGGGCCAATGAACTGGTATTCCCTGGAAATGATACCCTCAGAAGTTTGAAGAGCTGTTTACAGAGGGAAAACACTGCATGGGGATAATTGATTGTGGTCATGGTTGTGAATATAATATGTGAATATAATAAAAGCCTTTGGATTATACACTCAGAATGGATGAAATGTATATTACAAGAATTACATATCAACAAAACTGTTAAAAAAAAACTTTAAGGACACTGTTATAAAACAATTCAACTGAGTAAATTTGAAGATCTAATTGGCTTTATTCAATAATTCATGAATCAGGCAGCATCCCATCTAGCAAATAGAAAGGAGTGCTGAGGAGCTACACAAATGGAAGTCTTTTATGGGAGTCTTCTAAAGGAAAAGAGTGGATTGTCTCAGGCAGAGTCACCTTCCTTTAGGAGACAAAAGAGGTCTATCAGGTGGATTACCTCACTAGTGCTGACCAGGAAATTACGGACTGACCAGTTGAGATTACATTCCTGGAAGGGGCTGAAGCTGCAGTTAGAGTTTGCTGACATGAGGCTTAGCACAAGTGTCTCCATTTTGGACCTTTTCTTTCTTTCTTTCTTTCTTTCTTTTTTAAAAAAATAATACTGAAATTTGATTCTTTCTTTTTTTAAAAAATAATACTGAAATTTGAATTTCATATAGTTTTCACAAGTCAAGAAATGCTACTAATTGATTCCCCCCACTCCGCCCCCCCACCCCTGCCCAACATGTAAAACCACCCTTTGCTTGTGAGTAGTAGTGGCTGGTTGTATTTGGTCCATGAGCCTTAGTTTGGTGACCTCTGGCTTAGACTAATCAGGATGCTCTTCCAGAGGCAGGGAAGGAATGGTCAAATGGAGGAAAAGTTCATACTTGAAAAAATCAGGAGTCTTTGGGGAGGAAGAAAAGGAAAATGGATAATGAGAAGGCAAATAGCTCTGTCCCTTGAGGCTGTTTAGAAAACATCTCTTATGGGCCATGCATGGTCCTTGGGCATGTAACCCTTATTCCCAAGCATCAAAATACTCCTTTCAATCCCTTCTACTATCCCTAGGAAGAATTTTAATGAATAGGAATTTCTCCATCTTACTACATTTCCCATGATATGTATCCAATGTCCATTTCCAATGATATGTATTACATTTCCAATGATATGAACATCCTCATAGATACTCCTTGGGGTCCAAGAAAAGCTACCTTTTTTGCCAGAGGTAGACATGGTGGACGAATTAGCCATTCTGAGTCATTCCTAGTAGGCGTTGCTACTGAAACAAAGCTTTTGAGACTTAGAGCACTGCCTCTTGAATACATTTGTGGCAACTAGTATAAGAAACAAAGGCTTCTATTTTACTCCTTTTGCTTCTAGTTTGACTTCATAATTTCTAGACTTTTTTTAAAAAAGATATTTATTTATTTATTTATTTGGCAGACAGAGATTACAAGTAGGCAGAGAGAGAGAGGGGGAAGCAGGCTCCTTGCTGAGCAGAGAGCCCAATGCAGGGCTCGATCCCAGGACCCCAGGATCATGACCTGAGCAAAAGGCAGAGGCTTTAACCCACTGAGCCACCCAGGCACCCCCATAATTTCTAGAATTTGAGGGAAAGTTTGATGCATTACAAAGATCACAGACAAAAAAAAAAAAATCACAGAAAGTCAAGACCACTCACCTCAAATAGCTTCATGACCTTGGGGCAGTCCCTTGACCTGCAACGTGGACAGTAACAAGCACAGCAAGAACTGTAAGAATGAATTCCTTTCCTGGGTCTGGAGGATGAAAAGAGGATCCTTTCCAGTTTGAAGGAGAGAAGAAGGTTTTTAGAGAAAGTGCGTGTGAAGTAAGACTTCAGAGAGTGGTGGTAATTGAGAGGTCAGAGAAGGGACTTGAAGAGGCAGGAGTATGACAGTGATTTAGGGTTCAGAGACGGTGCGGTGCTGGAATGCTTGGAGGGGAGGGGTGTGGAGATAGGGTTGAGAGATGGAGTTATGGATGGATCAGAGGAGGGCCCTGAGGAGAGAGTGGGTGATTTAACTGAGGTGGCTCTGACCAGGGCTGGAGGGAGGTATGAGATGTGAGGATACTCACCCAGCACTTACCTCCATCCTTGCTGCGGCCTCAAAGCTCCCTTTCTTAAGCGCAAACCAAGAAGAAATTCCCGGCCACAAATCTGCCGTCCTTGTCCCCTGGCTGCAATTTCACTCATGTTCTCTTTCCGACTAAGAAGGACAGAATTGGCTGCTTCAGTGTGTTAAGGTAAGTTTATTTCACTTTAAAGTGAACAAAATTGAGTTCATTGACTTTATAAGGCTCCTGGTGCACGCTCCGTAGGCTTTCTCGTCATTTTTTCCCAGAAACATGCTTCCTTAACTATCTCAACCAAGCAGGCTGGTGAATGGAAGGCTGCTCAGTGTTTCCAAAGGGAGTGACCAATCTCCCTCCAGGAAAGAGAACTTTCAACAATGCTGAGGGCTGTGGGGGTAGGGTTCCCTCGGGATCATCGGAGGCTCCATTTTTCAGGCTAACAGGGAATTGGGTACTGAGGAGTGCATGCAAACAACTTCAGAAAATTGCCTTCACTCGAGAGGTGTTTGCACAGCACCTTCCCTTCTCAGCAACGGAGCAAGCCCTTTAGTCATCTAATTGGAAAGAACTGTGGATGGAGGGAGACGAAGGCCCAGGAAAAGCAGGTGTCGCCAAATGCTTGCGTGTCCTGGGCAGCCTGGGGTGGGGGTGTCAGTAGCTGCCCCGAGCCTCCAGTAAATGGGGAAGGACACTCCCTCCCTGCTCCTAAAAATGTCTGCTCTACCCATGTAATGTTGACCTCTGAATTATCCTTGGGAATTTAACGGGTTTGTTTTCTCCATGTTGTGCTCCAGAAACGTGCTCAGATACCCACTTTAAGATGCTAGTGCCCTTTGAGAAACAGCATGCATAGGAGAGCCAGTATTCAGTAGAGCGAAGCCTGTTGAATAGCTGCTTTGTGTTTCTGATGCTTAGTGTCCTCATCTATAAAATGGGATAATCACAATCCACCTTCTAGGCTTGTTGTGAGGATGAAATGAGAGCTGTGTGCATGTGGAAGACACATTCTGTGTGTCTTTACATGCCTTGCTTTATCTAATCCACATTGCTACTCTATGAGGCAGGGAGGGTCAGCATTCCCATTTTACCGGTGAGGAAATAGAGGTCCCCAGATAGATGGTGGAGTTGAGATTTATGCCCAGGCTATCTGACTCCAGAATCTGAGCCCCGTGTTGTTCGTCTTGGAACCTCATTAGGGCCCAACAAATAGGCGTTTGGTATTGTCAGTAGGCACAATGCTGTAAGATGCCTTTTCTTAGTGTCAGAAGGCTCCCAGAGGCTGAAACCCCTGGTGGCATAAGGAAGAGGGAGGGGGAAAGAAGGGAGGCCAGTGGGCTAGTGCAGGACAGGCCTGTTGCTTCTCTGGAATCGGGCTGAGTCCTGTGTGGTAGTAAGCACTCCCAGGTTCACGCTGTACATTTCTACCTGCTTGTCTGACCTGGAATCACACCCCATCCATGGGGCTGGACTCAAGACCCAGAAGGCCTGGGCCGGATGGGCTGAACAGCCAGCAGCCTTGCTTGCTAGGTGCTACTCTGATGTACTTTGGCTTGGCAATTTAGGAAAATCACAAGACTGTTGTTACCTTCTAGTGCTCTGCCTGCAAAGAGGAGGAAATCTCTGCTTTCCCTCATGGTAAGGTTTTATTTCTGTTTGATTATTTATTCATTTTTTGGGTTTTTTTTTGTTGTTGTTTTGTATTTTTTAAAAGATTTTATTTATTTATTTGACAGAGAGACAGAGATCACAGGCAGAGGCAGGCAGACAGAGAGGGGGAAGCAGGCTCCTTGATGAGCAGAGAGCCCCCTGTTGGGCTTAATCCCAGGACCCTGAGATCAGGCAGAGCCACCCAGGTGTCCTTTATTAATTTGTTTTATTGAGATATAATTGACATACAACACTGTATAAGTTTATGGTATAAAGCATAATGATTTGGCTCACATATATTATGAAGTGATTACCACGATAGATTTAATTAGCATCCATCTTCTCATGTAGACACAAAAAAATAAAGGAAAAATATTTTTTCCTTATGATGAGAACTCTTAGCATTTGCCCTTAACAACATTCAAATTTATTATCCAGAGTGTTAAGTATAGTCATCATGTTCTATATTATATCCCTAGTACTTATTTATCTTATAAATGGAAGTTGTACCTTTTGACTGCCTTCATCCCGTTCCCTCGTCCCCCCTCAATCAGGTAACCTCAAATCTGATCGCTTGTTCAGCTTCCCAGGTATTCCTGGTTTACTACACTAAGCAGTAGGCTGGGCTTTAACTCCGCTCTCCTGCGTGGGTGGGTATAGGCGCAGGCATCAAGGCCGGCAAATCTCTTAGCTCAGGGACGGAAATCAGGCAGACTACACCTGGCTGAATTTCCTGGTCATTCTGTGCCACCATTTTGGCTCTGCGGATGAGCAAAACCACGGGCTGGGACACCTGCTTGGGTAGGAACTCAATTCGCCAACACTGAGTGTGGACTGTTGCCAGGCTCCCTTCCCTTCTTCATCACAGTCGGATTCCCAGTGGTCAAGCCCTGCAGATTCCATCCCTCCATCCTGCAGTCTTTGTGGGACAGGACTAGAATGGGGGCTCCCAAAGAGCAGTCCATAATACTGGGGAAGCAAGATATCCACCCAGGACTCTCTTTTTCCATGGGAGGAATCTGAGACTCAGGGGAGACTTCTCAGTGTGGTGCCGCACAGGCCTGGGAGAGGGGCCAGCCAGTCAGCAAGTAGCTGCTCCTCTTACCCTTCTGATATGGCCTGGTCTCTGTGGTGCCAGGAGAGTGGTGTTCAGTCTCACCCCCATGTTCTCAGATTTTTCAGTGGTATCTTGTCCATGAATAGTTTTTAGTTGTTCTTTCTGTGAGGGAGAGCTAAGTCAGGAATGACCTTGTCACCATCTTGGAGACATCCATTAAGGTTTTGAAGGACTAGTGCCAGTATGGTGGTGAGGAGTTATTGTGTTAGGAAAACACAACATCCACCTGCATAGGAAGAGAATAGTTGAAGTTGGTTACTCCACTCCCTTAGCTTTTTATTCATTCATTACATAAACACTGATTTAGTACCTACTGTCTGCCAGGCTTTGTGTTAAGAACAGTGGAGATGTGAGCAAGCTAATGTCCCTGTCCTCAGGAAGTTTATTCCAGACTCAGATATGGGCACAGAATTTGATACATGCCCTTTGTAGTGCTGTTACAAAGTGCTGTAAGATAAGAACCTGATTTCTACAGCCCATAGATTCTGATCAATTTCAGTCCCAGGAATGCATCTACTCCTTGTGCCGTGCAGGGGACCAACTAGTGTTCTTCATCACAACCAGTCCCCAAGTTGTTTGGGCAAGAGGCAGAAAAACAAAGAAATTGTGATTACAATGGGGTTTTAGCTTAGTTTCTACACATTTTACAAGAGGACTGGAGGACAGGTCACCTTCTATCTCACCTTTCCCATTTCTGGGAAATGATTGTAGACTCATAAGTTGTTCCTGATGGACCAACTTTGGAAGTTCTCAAAGATCAGCATTCCTAATCTCGAACATAAGGACACGGGGCACACAAGGATGTGTTTTAGGGTCATTTGAAAAAGATGCATTATATTCATTTCATAGGATGTTGTATGCTTGCTGTTTCAGAGTTTTTTTTTTTTTAATAAGCTAAAGGGTTGAGGGGTTTAATGTTTTTCTTTTTTTCCAAACAAAATAGCCAATTTAATCAATTTCTCATGCCTCTAGCAATGGGGGTAGTTGAGAACTGGCAATGTATGTAAACTACAAAATAATCCTGGATAGTAGCAGATCTGGGGAAACATAGCCATAGCTCTGAAGAGTCTTCTGGGTTAGCCTGAGGGCATCAAAGTGATAGAGCTTAATGTTCTGTCCTCAACCGGTGGGATGAACTCAAGACGCAGAGCACTGCTACCATTTGTCCAGAGCATGACATCCCAATATACCTTTCTTCCCAGAATGGCTGCCTGGGTACCTTGTTATTATCAGCTTTATTTTTGAGTAAATCAAATTATATCAGTGAAAGCCCAGGATGAATTACTATATTCAACAAGGATAAGGTATAATGGTTACTGTTCATTAATTTGACACATTTATTGGATTCTCCTTAGGTGAAGCATTGTTGGAGGGACTCAGGTACAGCAGTGAACAAAAACCTTTTTGACCTAATGGTCAAAATTATAGACAGCCAAATTATAGGGAAGGGAGGTAAATGGGTAAATAAATGCAAACCTTGTTTTAAGTCAGTAATAAATGTTAATAAAGAAAAATAGTGTAAAAATAGACCAGTAAGAAGGGAGAAAGGTGTCACTTTAGATAGGTGATCAGCAACAACTTCTTTGAGGAAAGATTATTTGAACAGGGTCTGAATGAAGAAACAAGGCATCAGGTAAATGTCTGGGAGGAAATCTTTCCAGGAAGAAGAAACAGCAGGTGGAAAAACTCCGAGGCTGGTGCAAGCCAGGTTTGGTGTTCTGGCAAAGAAGAAATGGCAGAGTGACTGAGGTAGAATGAACAAAAGATAAAGAAGCAGGAAATGAAGTTGGAAGGATGGCCAGGGGCCAGATATTGCTGGGCTTTGATGATCATGGGAAGAACTTACATTTAGAAATGAGTGTGTTGGAAAGCCACTCAAGGGCTTGATCTGGGGAGTGACCTTGTCTGATTTATCCTACAAAGATCACTTTAGCTTTTGTGGTGGGAATGGACAGTAGCAAGAATAAGGTGAGAGAGACTGATAACTGCAGTTTTCCTGCAGTCAGTCAGAATGAGAGAGCTGAGATGAATAGACCATGTGTGCCTCCGGGTGGGAGGAGGATGGGTGCAGGGAGATAGAGGCCACCTGTGCCAGGGTCCCCACCTTGGGAGGAAGTTCAGGCTAGTGGCCAGACTACCATTTCCAAGATGTTTGATTGTGTGCGAGTAACTTAACTGGGATGTCAACTTGCTCATCTTTCAAGTGGGGAAAGGTTCTTGTAGAGACTTGTGTCACAGGGACAGTACGCTATCTGGCACCCTGATGTTCTGTGGTGTGAGCCATTGTTCAGCTCATCTCTCAATTTACAGAGAAGCAAGTTCAAGTCCAGAGAAAGAACAGGTTTTGCTCAACCACCCAACTTGTTTCTGGCAAGACCTGGACCAGACGCCTGTTTTCTTCCTTCTCTTCCTTCTCCTTCCATCTTCTCCTTCTTCTTCTTCTTCTTTTTTTTTTTTTTTTTTTTTTAAGATTTATTTATTTAAGAGTCAGAGAAAGCAACTGAGCATGCAGGAATGGGTAGAGAAGAGAGAATCTTAAGCAGACTCTGCGCTAAGCACAGAGCCTGACATACAGGGCTCCATATCACAGCCCTGAGATCAGGACCTGAGCTGAAATCAAGAGTTGATCACTTAACTGACTGAGTCACCCAGGCACCCCCACACTCATATTTTCTCATTCCCTGAGCAACCCTGTGTCCCATTCTGTTGTAGGATTGATGGCTCAGCCCTGTTTTCATCTTCTGCTAAGATGGAACAGTAGAGATACGAAGAGGGCTGAAGGAATGATGGGATGAGAGCAGCGAATGGATAAAGTAGAAGTAAAATCATCTTCATGGAGCCTAAGCAGTGAATTATTGACAGTCTGAAGTAAGGATAAGTCCTACAGTTTTTCTCAACATCCTTGTTTACTTTCAGGTACCCTTACTCATCTTGCATTGGTGACACAGTGCCATGTTGCACCATCTCTCTCCATGAGGGATGGCCTGTGGAATGTCATTTATCCTTCTCTCCAGCCAGCACCAGGACCAGGTGCAGATGGATCACTCACAGGGGCTAGAAGTTAAGTCAGTGACAGCCTAGCCACACAGTGTAATGTCTTAAAGGCAGAACTTTTTGCCTGAATTTCCCCTTTTCCCCCTCTTCCCAGCCGACAAGTCACTTACACTGTGTTTTGGGCTTCCAAGGGCTCCTCATAGGACAGGCAGAAATGAAAATTCCAAGCCTATGGGGTGCTTGGTGGCTCAGTCGGTTAAGTGTCTGACCCTTGGTTTCTGCTCAGGTCATCATCTCCTGGGTCGTGGAATTGAGCCCTTTATAGGGCTCTGCACTCAGCATGCACACAGTCTGTTTGCCCCTCTCCTTCTTATCCTCTCCCAATTCTTTCTTTCTCTGAAATAAATAAAATCTTTTTTTAAAAATGAAGAATTCCAAGCCTGCCTGCAGCTAGGGGTTCGATTAGAAGCTGTGTGCCCCCAGGGTGAGAGCTGGGGGCTTAGTGGACATACTGAAACAGAAGCTGTAGAGAGGCAGAGGAGCATAGGCTCTGGAGCCTGAGCTCATGGCTCAAAACCCAACTCTGTGGTCCCCAGGCCAGTGTCCTTGCACAAGCTACCTATGTGCCTGTACCTCCATTTCCTCACATGAAAATGGAGATAACATAGATAACCCTACCTCTTGGGCTCTTGTTTGCCTTGGTTAGGTGAGAATGATAGAACTATGAGCCACAGTTACCCTACTGTTGCCATTACTTTTTTTTTTTTTGTCTTAATACTCAAGGACTTTGGGGAATTGTTCTTCCATCTGTGATGAAAATCAGGAGGAAATCTGCTCACTGTTCAATGCTACTTAAATGCTTTTTCTATTATGAGGACTTCCTTCCTGGCTCTTCCCCTTGCAGATAAGAAGCAGAAGTATCCCTCCCCCGAACCCTTTACTCATACCTCTACCGTTTTACATGCTGTGTGAGACCATGTCACAGATAGTGTCTTTTTCAGTGCTCCTTGAGGGCAGGGCCTTACCTCTCCTTTCGCTTTTCTTCTCCTCCTCCTCTTCCTTCTTCTTCTTTTTATTTGGCAGAGAGGGAAAGGGAGCAAGTGAGCACAAGCAGGGTGAGCACCAGTGGGAGAGTGAGAAGCAGGCTCCCCACTGAGCAGGGACCCTCCCATGGGAGTCCATCCCAGGACCCTGAGACCATGATCTGAGCTGAAGGCAGACACTGAGACACCAACTGAGCCAGCCAGGTGCCCCTGGGCCTGACCGTTCGATTGGAGTCCTAGTTTCTGTGAGGCAGAGGAAGCTAAATCTTAGACCCTAGAGTTAGACCAACTGGACTGGGCTCCTTCCCAGTTTCGTGGTCTTTGTTTAAATTACTCTCGAAGTATAATTTTCAAAAATAAAAAAAAAAAGTTCAGTGAGCACACATCAGAGATTTATTATCTTATTAAACAAGGGATTAGCAGCATGACTAAAGCTCAGTCAGTGAAGGATCTGAGAACTGGCATACAGTCACTGAAATAGAAAAACATTGAAGTAGGACAGATAAGTAATATGCAAAGGTAGTAGATGCCCATGCAGGGCAGTAGAACCTTAATTCTGGGATTATCTTTCCTACTAGACAAATATATGCTTTTTACCAACCAAAAGGCATTTGTAACTCTACATCTGCCACAAGTTGACATCTAACTTGAAAGACTCTGGGCCTAATTAATGGTCAGTCGAACAAAGGAAGATTTATCTTCAGAGTCAGATAAACCTCAGTTTATCCAGTGTGCTCCAGTACTGAAAGCACACAAGTTATCCTTTTCCCTCATTTCCAAATTTTGGATAATTTTCAATCATTATTAACCTCAGACTCAGTTTTTGTATTTGTAAAATGGGGGAACATTACCTGTGTCTTAAGAGGTCATTTTGTGTCTGATTAAGACAAGGTGCCTAGGGTACCCGGCACATTGCCTGCTGTGTTAAGTGTTGGCCAAGGGCTAGATAGTGGAGTCCAAACTTTGGAAGGAAAAATGATAATAGAATGTCTACTCTCTGTCAGCTGTGACTCTATATGCTTTATATATGCTTACATAGATTCCATTTACCTTCAGAACAGGACTCTCAGGTGGGTATTCATTAGTTCCAGTTCATGCAAGGAAATTTAGATTACTAGGAGTTAAGTGACATGATTGAAGATGTCAGAACCAGAGAGTACAGACTAGGTCTGTGATCCCAAAGGTTTTTTCATAAATGCTGCTGCCTCTTTAAAAGAAAAAAATAAATAAAAATCACAAGACAAAGATTCTGAGCAGCATTTACATTGAACTTGAATTTGATTTAGAAGCATTTTCATTTTCATGTTCTTCATCCAAATTTTGTTCCTTCCTTCCTCCCTCCCTCCCACCCAATCCCACCCCTAAACCAAAAAGCTTTTTTTTCCCCCCCTTTACCATTCATTTAGCACTTCAAAGGGGGAAGGATGTGCCTCTGAGTGAAACATTGTGCTGGCAAAATGACACTCCATTTTCCAGGAGCCCTAACAAAGCCTTTTGATTTGAATGTCAATGCTGCGAGGATGATTAAATGTAAGATTCACTTTTACATTCCCCAGCTGCAAAATAAGTTGTACAGTTCAATTAGTTTGCCATGTGGCTGAGGATCCAGCCCCTCAAAGTTGCTATGGTGATGTGACTAATGAAAGTGGTGTTGGGACTGGGGATGGAGCTCAGTGAATTTCCAGGGGCTAAAGCTGGACGGGTTACATGTTGGGAGGACAACACAATTGATTTTCCTTTAGAGACCCTCAAATGCTGTGTTCCCACTGCTGCTGTGATGCTTGGACTCTCTGTACTGACATGTGAAAATACATCTTTACTTCTTGGAGAGAGAGCCACAGGCAGGGGTCTTAGTTGGTCAGTTGGTTTATCTCTCTGTCTGTCTCTGTCTCAAATCATTTGCTCTCTTGTGATATGAACTAGGATCTGGAGAGATTAGTCTAGGGAGAACATCAAGGCCTTATAATTGATAATGCCCTTAGGCCTCCATCCTCTCATTTTGGTCCCAAAGAAATCCCCATCAGTCCTTCTGAGAGCTCTCTTAGCTTCCTCTTCCTGGCCCAGTAGAGATCCCAGCGGAGCCTGGAAATGAAGTCAGGGAGCAAGACATGCAAACATATGAGGGAGAAAGGTTTCCCCTTTGTTTCCTTCAGGGTAGTTCAGAAAGTTGTAATTTGTTTTATTTCCTGTTTTCTGTCCAGTTCACTGAGTTCTAAATCCAGGAGAGCAGAGACCAATTATGTATTAGTGCATGCTGCATGGTCTGGCACCCAGACTAGGAAGCTGGGGCTTCCTAGTATAGGGCATTCACAGACACCTGCTAAAGGAAGGAATGACTGCCTCTGAATATGAATCTGATGCTGCTGAGTCTTTGGGAAGGCCCCTTTATTGCTGCTAGATGCTACTTCCCTCCTCTGTAAGCTGCTGGTGACCAGGATCCTCTGCCTACTTCTGGGGTTGTGGCAGAAAAGAATTGATGGTAGACATGTAGGAGGTTTTTAGATGGTAAAAATTAAAGGGCTTTATAGAAATGGCTTTTTGATTGGGATGAATGGCGCATTTTGGATATGTGGGTAGATAGAAGAACTGCAGAGCCAAGCAAGATCCTGTCTTATACAAGGAGCGACAGGAAGACTTGAGTGGCGTGAGGTTATCAGTGTCCTCCTTAGCATGGCATCGGAGAGTCACACCAGCAAGGTGTTCTCTTAGTCTGTTTTTCAGGAGCATCATAAGAATTCATTAAGGTTGGTAGAATGATTTGATAACCTTTGATAATGGGTGTGACAGAACTGTAAACTCAGATTATTAAAACATGAGTTGGATTGTTTTCTGGATGACTCAAGCGGGCAGCAGGGTGAAGGCAATTTCAGAAGGTGCTTTTCGATGCCTGGTGAAGAATGGCTGTTGAACCTGGCTGTCATTCGTCTGCTTCCTTCCACAGAGGGTGCAGTGCAGGCCGTAAGGGAAGGCAGGTAGAAAGTAGTAGTGACAGTGAGGAAGACAGGGTTCCATGCTGACAGGCTACTAACTGAGGAATTATGGGCAAAGTATGGACCTTCCCGGGGTCTCCATTTCCAACTTGGAGAATAAAAACACTTTCAGATCTATTCCCCGAAACCAAATTTACCAGCTATCAGTTAGAATGACATGGGGAAAATGAAGGAGATTCTTTGGACCAATAGAATAGACAGACTTTGGGTTTAAAATTAAACAACTTTGCCTTAGGACCACACTTCTGAAAGCTTTTAATAAGTTCTTATCAAATCTTGTAGGGGAAGAAGAGATGAAAGGCATAGGGGTTGTATTTTCTTAAATTATTTTATTGCAGATTTTTTTTTTTTTTTTCTGTTAACATCTTGACAAGTAGTACTCATTGACTACTCTGGGAAATACCGGACCCAAAATTAGTGTCTTGGGTGACTCTCCATCTACAAGAGTCGCTCAGGGCAACCTCCCAAGACAGTTCTATAATTTCAATGAGACAACATTTTTACACTTATTAGACCAAGTGTTAAAAACAAAGAAGCAAGTGAAGAGACAAATACATCCAGCATGCACAGCCAGGATTCTGCCCTTTAGACATCTCTTTTTGAAGGTTTCAAATACACTTAAGATCAGCCTGTGCAGAGCCAGACTCAAAATGGTCCAGTTTTACATCACACCAGCCCCAGACTTCTTGTGGGATTCTGTCCGGGTGTGGCACTGAGACAGCTATCTGTGACAGCTTCTCTTTCATCCTCCTCTCCAGATCCTCACTTAGTCCTATATGCATGTAAGTGCTGGCAGGCAAGTCTGGTTTTTACGACCTAACACGTACATAGCCTCATTTAAGCCTGTATTTATCCCCAGTGAGTAAATAAGGTTATTGAGGTGTGGGAGCTGAAGAAACACGCCCAAAGCCAGCCACTCACAGTCATGGTGAGAGATAGACCCAGCCCTAAAGCAACCTTTGGGTACATTGTTGCTGCTTCTCTCAGAGCAAACTCAAGTCCAAGTTTCTCCATTGTTCAAATGTGGTTTTAAGAAATCCTGCCTTGTCTCCATTATAGTATTGATGTAAGTATAAAATTTAGGACAGAGATGGATAGCACTTCAGAAATGTAAAAATTGCTGTACAAATGTAGGTTCTTATATACTTTACCTGGTGACAGAATTCAAACAGGCCAGGAGAGTGCATCTCAATTGCAATAATTTCTGTGATAACAGCTGCAGACAATCTTTGGAAAGAAGGTCCTGAGAACTGTATTCATCTCCCCAAATAAGAATTCTAATAAAATTCATGAAAGTCAGGCAACATTGAGCCATTTGAACTGCATTTCTAATTTCTTAGATGGGTCCATCCTGAAGCCAAAGCCCAATTTTAGAGCTTTAAACCTGTTAAATAGCACCTAGTTCATTTCTCATTTTACAGATGAGGAAACTGAGGCCCATAGTAACTTCAGTCAAGGTCAAAACCATAAGACAAGTCACATTTCTGTTTCTCTTTATCTCTGCTCAACAAGTCTTGACTTAGGCTGCTTTTCAGAGGATTTTTCTCTGTTCTATATAATCTCTCAGTTTCTAAAACCGAGACTGAAGTTCTCCCTTGGCTAATAAGAAGCCCCTGGCAGCCTAAGAGGAGTGAGGCCTGTGGGTACTTGCTTTGAGGAGAAGAAAAGCTTTTGTTGGGGCTGGCAGACACAGCCATACTCTACACACATTCTCTAGGCAGAGCATTTAATTTGTGTTCCCAAGAGCCACGTAAACTGGTTGTTGAGCAAGGTTTCAGGGTGAAAAGAAAATAACATGAGCTTTTACTAACAGCATCTTCTCTGCCCCACCTCCATACTGAAATAGTCATGTCATTGCCATCTTTCCAGATGAGGACCAAATATTGTCTTAGGGTTGTATTTTTCCTCCCCACTACTTAAATATTTGTCTCCTTACCTTATAGAAGCAATATTGCCGTCCATGAGAAATGAGGAACATGGATGTTCTTGGAATGAATCATGAAAGCCTGCTCATCAGCACCCCATCCCCCCATACCACACTCACCAGTTTACCTTTCTTCCAGTGTGCAAACTTCTGGGCTTTCTCTTTGCCTCTTTCTTGGGAAGTGAGGGAGATACACATCCAAAATGCCCAGAAGGGCCAGGCAGGTGGATGAATCCCATGAGTGGGTTATTTTCCAGAGTGCCTTCCCTGTCTATAGGGGGCAACCATGAGCTTATTCCAGCTATTGCTGCTGTGTGCGATTGGGAACCTCCAGCATTGTCAGGTGCTTATTTAGGACTGGCTACAAATTCATTTTTTTTTTTTATTACAAAAACTTCAAATGGATTAGAGATGTGAACATAAAAATGAAATTCCATAAGAATTTTTAATAGCCAGTACCATGCTGTCTTGGTGATCACAGCATCGTAATATAGCTTGAAATCAGGCAACATGATGCCCCCAGATTTGTTTTTCTTATTCAACATTTCCTTGGCAATTTGGAGTCTTTTCTGGTTCCATACAAATTTTAGCATTGTTTTTTCCAGAACTTTGGAAAATGCCATTGGTATTTTGATTGGGATGGTGTTGAAAGTATAGATTGCTCTGGGCAGCACAGACATGTTAACAATGTTTATTCTTCCTGCGCATGAGCATGGAATGTTTTTCCATCTTTTTCTGTCTTCTTTAATTTCTTTCTTAAATTAACATATAATGTATTATTAGCCCCAAGGGTACAGGTATGTGAATTGTCAGGCTTACACACTTTACAGCACTCACTATAGCACATACGCTTCCCAGTGTCCATAACTCAACCACCGTCTCCCTACACCCCTCCCCCCAGCAAGCCTCAGTTTGTTTTGTGAGATTAAGAGTCTCTTATGGTTTGTCTCCCTCCCAATCCCATCTTGTTTCATTTTTTCCTTCCCTACCCCCCAAACCCTCCACTTGGCCTCTCAAATTCCTCATATCAGGGAGATCATATGATAATTGTCTTTCTCTCATTGACTTATTTCACTCAGCGTAATACCCTCTAGTTCCATCCACATCATTGCAAATAGCAAGCTTTCATTTTTCGATGGCTTTATAATATTCCATTATATATATATATATTATATATTCCATTATATATATATATATATGCCACATGCCACATTTCTTTATCCATTCATCTGTTGATGGTCATCTAGGTTCTTTCCATAGTTTGGCCATTGTGGACAATGGTGCTATAAACATTCAGGTGCATGTGCCCCTTTGGATCGCTACATTTGTATCTTTAGGGTAAATACCCAGTAGTGTGATTGCTGGGTCATAGGGTAGCTCTATTTTCAACTTTTTAAAGAACCTCCATACTGTTTTGCAGAGTGGCTGCCCCAGCTTAACAGTGTAGGAGGGTTATCTTTTCTCCACATCCTTGCCAACATCTGCCATTTCTTGACTTGTTAATTTTAGACATTCAGACTGGTGTGAGGTGGTATCTCACTGTGGTTTTGATTTGTATTTCCCTGATGCCCCAGTGATGCGGAGCACTCTTTCATGTATCTCTTGGCAGTTTGGAGGTCTTCTTTCCCAAAATATCTGTTCATGTCTTCTGCCCATTTCTTGATTGGATTATTTGTTCTTTGGGTGTTGAGTGTGATAAGTTCTTTATAGACTTTGATACTAGCCCTTTATCTGATATGTCATTTGCAAATATCTTCTCCCATTCTTTGAGGTGTCTTTTGGTTTTATTGACTGTTTCCTTTGCTGTGCCAAAGCTTTTGGTCTTGATGAAGTCCCAATAGTTCCTTTTTTGCCCTCGCTTCCCTTGCCTTTGGCAATGTTTCTAGGAAGAAGTTGCTGCGGCTGAGGTCGAAGAGGTTGCTGCCTGTGTTCTCCTTAAGGATTTTGATGGATTCCTGTCTCATGTTGAGGTCTTTCATCCATTTTGAGTGTGTTTTTGTGTGTGGTGTAAGGAAATGGTCCAGTTTCATTCTTCTGCATGTGGCTGTCCAATTTTCCCAACACCATTTGTTGAAGAGACTGTTCTGTCTTCTCCATTGGACATTCTTGACTGCTTTGTGGCAGATTCATTAACCATAGAGTTGAGGATCTATTTCTGGGCTCTCAATTCTGTTCCATTGACGTATGTGTCTGTTTTTGTGGCAGTACCATACTGTCTTGATGATAACAGCTTTTTACTAGAGCTTGAAGTCTGGAATGGTGATGCCACCAACTTTGGCTTTCTTTTTCAACATTCCTCTGGCTATCGAGGTCTTTTCTGGTTCCATATAAGTTTTAGGTTTATTTGTCCCATTTCTTTGAAGAAAATTGATGGTATTTTGATAGGGATTGCATTAAACGTGTAGATTGCTGTAGGTAGCATAGACATTTTCACAATATTTGTTCTTCCAGTCCATGAGCATGGAACATTTTTCCATTTCTTTGTGTCTTTGTGACAGAAAGTCGTGAGTTCTTTATAGTTTTCTGAGTACAGATTCTTTGCCTCCTTGGTTAGGTTTATTCCTAGGTATCTTATGATTTTGGGTGCAATTGTAAATGGGATTGACTCCTTAATTTCCCTTTTTTCTGTCTTGTTGTTGGTGTAAAGAAATGCAACTGATTTCTGTGTATTGAGTTTATATCCTGACACTTTTCTGAATTTCTGTACAAGTTCTAGCAGATTGGGAATAGAGTCTTTTGGGTTTTCCACATAAAGTATCATACTATCTACAAAGAGTGATAGTTTGACTTCACTATGATACTTGCTGTGGGTTTTTCGTACATGGCTTTGAGGATATTGAGGTATGTACCCTCTACACATAGACTGTGAAGAGTTTTGATCAAGAAAGGATGCTGTACTTTGTCAAATGCTTTTTCAGCATCTACTGAGAGTATCATATGGTTCTTGTTCTTTCTTTAATTAATGTGTTGTGTCACATTGATTGATTGATGGATGAACCATCCTTGCAGCCCAGGAATAAATCACAACTGGTTGTGGTGAATAATCCTTTTAATGTACTGTTGGATCCTATTGGCTAGTATTTTGGTGAGAATTTTTTGCATCTGTATTCATTAAGGATATTGGTCTGTAATTCTCTCTCTTTTTTTTTTTTTAAAGATTTTTATTTATTTATTTGATAGACAGAGAGAGATTACAAGTAGGCAGAGAGGCAGGCAGAGAGAGGGGGAAGCAGGCTCCCCGCTGAGCAAAGAGCCCGATGCGGGGCTCGATCCCAGCACCCTGAGATCATGACCCGAGCCGAAGGCAGAGGCTTAAACCACTGAGCCACCCAGGCGCCCCTGTAATTCTCTTTTTTGATGGGGTCTTTGTCTGGTTTTGGGATCAGGGTAATACTGGCCTCATATAATGAGTTTGGAAGTTTTCCTTTCATTTCTATGTTTTGGGACAGTTTCAGAAGAATAGGTAGTAATTCTTTAAATGTTTGGTAGAATTCCCCTGGGAAGCTGTATGGCTCTGGGCTCTTGGGAGATGTTTGAGTACTTCAATCTCCTTACTGGTTATGGGTATGTTCAGATTTTCTATTTCTTCCTGGTTCAGTTTTGGTAGTTTATATGTCTCTAGGAATGCCTCCATTTCTTCCAGATTGTCTAATTTGCTGGCATATAGTTGCTCATAATTTGTTCTCATAATTGTTTGTATTTCTTTGGTGTTGGTTGTGATTTCTCCTCTTTCATTCATGATTTTATTAATTTGGGTCCTTCCTCTTTTCTTTTTGATAAATCTGGCCAGGGGGTTATTAATCTTATTAATTCTTTCAAAGAACCATCTCCTAGTTTCATTGATTATTCTACTCTTCATTTATTTTTCATTGATTTCAGCTCTGATCTTTATGATTTCTCTTCTCCTGCTGGGTTTAGGCTTTCTTTGCTATTCTTTCTCCAGATAGCAACCCTAACCTAAGGTTAGGTTGTATATTTGAGATCTTTCTTGTTTCTTGAGAAAGACTTGTATCGCTGTATGTTTTCCTCTCAGGACTGCCTTTGCTATGTCTCATAGATGTTGAATAGTTGTTTTTTCATTATCATTTGTTTCCATGATTTTTTTCAATTCTTCTTTTATTTCCTGGTTGATTCAGTCTTTCTTTAGTAGGTTGCTCTTTAGCCTCCATGTATTTGGATTCCTTCCAAATTTCCTCTTGTGATTGAGTTTTTGTTTCAGAGCATTATGGTCTGACAATATGCAGGGAATGATCCTAATCTTTTGCTACCAGTTGAGACCTAATTTGTGACCCAGGATATGATTTATTCTGGAGAATGTTCCATGTGCACTAGAGTAGAATGTGTATTCTGTTGCTTTGGGATGGAATATTCTGAATATATCTGTGATGTCCTTCTGGTCCAGTGTGTCCTTTAAAGCCTTTATTTCCTTGTTGATCTTTTGTTTGACTGACCTGTCCATTTCAGTGAGGGTGATGTTAAAGTCCCCTCGTATTATTGTTGATTGTTTCTTGGATTTTGTTCTTTTTTTTAATTAAATTTTTTATTTTTTATAAACATATATTTTTATCCCCAGGGGTACAGGTCTGTGAATAGCCAGGTTTACACACTTCACAGCACTCACCATAGCACATACCCTCCCCAATGTCCATCACCCAACCACCCTATCCCTACCCTCTCACCCACCAGCCAACCCTCAGTTTGTTTTGTGAGATTAAGAGTCACTTATGGTTTGTCTCTCTACCAATCCCATCTTGTTTCATTTATTCTTCTCCTACACCCTTAACCCTCATGTTGCTTCTCCACTTCCTCATATCAGGGAGATCATATGATAGTTGTCTTTCTCCGATTGACTTATTTCACTAGGCATGATACACTCTAGTTCCATCCACGTCGTTGCAAATGGCAAGATTTCATTTCTTTTGATGGCTGAATAGTATTCCATTGTGTATATATACCACATCTTCTTTATCCATTCATCTGTTGATGGACATCTAGGTTCTTTCCATAGTTTGGCTATTGTAGACATTGCTGCTATAAACATTCAGGTGCACGTGCCCCTTCGGATCACTGCGTTTGTATCTTTAGGGTAAATACCCAGTAGTGCAATTGCTGGGTCATAGGGTAGTTCTATTTTCAACATTCTGAGGAGCCTCCATGCTGTTTTCCAAAGTGGTTGCACCAGCTTGCATCCTCACCAACAGTGTAGCAGTGTTCCCCTTTCTCCGCATCCTCGCCAGCATCTGTCATTTCCTGACTTGTTAATTTTAGCCATTCTGACTGGTGTGAGGTGATATCTCATTGTGGCTTTGATTTGTATTTCCCTGATGCCGAGTGATGTGGAGCACTTTTTCATGTGTCTGTTGGCCATCTGGGTGTCTTCTTTGCAGAAATGTCTGTTCATGTCTTCTGCCCATTTCTTGAATGGATTATTTGTTCTTTGGGTGTTGAGTTTGCTAAATTCTTTATAGATTTTGGACACTAGCCCTTTATCTGATATGTCGTTTGCAAATATCCTCTCCCATTCTGTCAGTTGTCTTTTGGTTTTGTTAACTGTTTGTTAACTGTTTTTGCTGTGCAAAAGCTTTTGATCTTGATAAAATCCCAATAGTTCATTTTTGCCCTTGCTTCCCTTGGCTTTGGCGATGTTCCTAGGAAGATGTTGCTGCGGCTGAGGTCAAAGAGGTTGCTGCCTCTGTTCTCCTCATGGATTTTGATGGATTCCTTTCTCACATTGAGGTTCTTCATCCATTTTGAGTCTATTTTTGTGTATGGTGTAAGGAAATGGTCCAATTTCATTTTTCTGCAAGTGGCTGTCCAATTTTCCCAAAACCATTTGTTGAAGAGGCTGTCTTTTTCCCATTGGACATTCTTTCCTGCTTTGTTGAAGATTAGTTGACTATAGAGTTGAGGGTCTATTTCTGGGCTATTTTGTTCCATTGATCTATGTGTCTGTTTTTGTGCCATTACCATGCTGTCTTGTTGATGACAGAGCTTGAAGTCTGGAATTGTGATGCCACCAACTTTGGCTTTCTTTTTCAATATTCCTCTTTGATTTTGTTCTTAATTGGTTTATATAATTAGCTGCTCCCATGTTAGGGGCATAGATACTTAAAATTGTTAGATCTTGTTCTTGGGCAGACCCTTTAACTACCATAGTGTCCTTCCTCATCTCTTAATATAGTCTTTGGCTTAGATAAAAGTCTAATTTATCTGATAAATGGATTGCCACCCCAGCTTTCTTTTAATGGTGAATTGTTGTCCATCCCCTCACTTTAAATCTGAAGGTGCCTTTGGGTCTGAGTTTCTTGCAGACAGCGTATCGATAGGTTTTGTTTTTTATCCATTCTGATACCCTGTGTCTTTTGATTGGGGCATTTAGCCCATTTACTTTCATGGTAACTATTAAAAGATATGAATTTAGTGCCATTGTATTGCTTGTAAGGTGATTTTTACTGTATATGGTCTGTGTTTCTTTCTGGTCTACTACTTTTAGGCTCTCTCTTTGCTTAGAGGACCCCTTTCAATATTTCCTGTAGGGCTGGTTTGGTGTTTACAAATTCTTTTAGTTTTTGTTTCTCCTGGAAGCTTTTTATCTCTCCTTCTATTTTCAATGATAGCCTGGCTGGATATAGTATTCTTGACTGCATGTTTTTCTCATTTAGTGCTCTGAATCTATCATGCCAGTTCTTTTTGGCCTGTCAGTTCTCTGTGGATAATTCTGCTGTCGATCTAATATATATATATGTATTTTTTAAAGATTTTATTTATTTATTTGAGAGAGAGACAGTGAGAGAGAGCATGAGCGAGGAGGTCAGAGAGCGAAGCAGACTCCCCATGGAGCTGGGAGCCTGATGTGGGACTCGATCCCGGGACTCCGGTATCATGACCTGAGCTGAAGGCAGTCGTCCAACCAACTGAGCCACCCGGGCGTCCCCGATCTAATATTTTTATCATTATATGTTACAGATTTCTTATCTAGGCTGCTTTCAGGACTTTTTCTTTGTCATTGAGACTTGTCAGTTTTATTATTAGATGATGGGATGTGGACCTGTTTTTATTGATTTTGAAGGAGATTCTCTGTGCCTCCTGGATTTTGAAGCTTGTTCTCTTTGCCATGCCACATTAAGGAAATTATCTATAGTAATTTGCTCCAATATACCTTCTTCCCTCCTCTCTTTCTTCTTCTTCTGGAATCCCAATTTTTCTAATTTTTTTTGTGTTACGGTATCACTTATCTCTCAAATTCTCCCCTCGTGGCTCAGTATTTGTTTGTCTCTCTTTTGCTCAGCTTCTTTATTCTCCATCATTTGGTCTTCTATATCACTAATTTTCTCTTCTCCCTCATTTATCCTATCAGTGAGAGCCTCCATTTTTTTATTGCACCTCATTAATGCCTTTTTTATTTCAGCTTGGTTAGATTTTAGTTCTTTTATATCTCCAGAAGGGGCTCTTATTTTTCTAGACAGGTTTTCTCTAATATCATCAATATCTTTTTCAAGCCCAGCTAGCACCTGGAGAATCATCACTCTGAACTCAGGATCTGACATATTACCAATGTCTGTATTGATTAGGTCCCTAGCCTTTGGAACTGCCTCTTTTTCTTTCTTTCTTTCTTTCTTTTTTTTTTTTTGTGGTGACTTCTTCTGCCTTGTCATTTTATCCAGATAAGAATATATGAAGGAGAGGATAACATACTTAAAGGGTGGCAAAGACACCAGAAAAATGTTTGCTAACCAAATCAGAAGAGACCCCAAATTTGGGGGTGAAGAAAATGGGTAAAAAGGAGTTAAAAAAATTTTTTAAATTTAAAAAGAATATACGCATATATATTAGACTGGTGAATAGACTAGAACTACCCACTTGATTTGGGTGTATTTTGTCTCTTAGAAGAAACTACCTCCCAAGATTTTAAAGAAAGAAAAACTTACATATAAGGGTAAACACAATGAAGGGATGGAATATGACTATAAAGATGAAAATTTTAAAAAGTTAAAAAAAGGAATTGATAAGATAAGTTGGTTGGAAAAAGAAAGAAAAACAAAGTGGAGAGAATTTGCTTAGCCTGGAGACTAGAACAATGCCCTGTACTGGATTTAGGGTATATTTTGATCTCTTAGAAGAAATTGTATGCCAAAATATTTTAGAAGAAAGAACCCTATATGTCTACAAAAAATAGAGTTAGTTTCAATGAAGGATAAAATATGACTATAACAATGAAGATTTAAAAAGATTTTTTAAAGAAAGGTATTGTTAAGATAAACTTTAAAAGCTCTCTCTTTTTTTTTTTTTTTTTTTAGATTTTATTTATTTATTAGAGAGAGAGAGGGAGAGAGAGCAAGCACAGACAGACAGAATGGCAGGCAAAGGCAGAGGGAGAAGCAGGCTCCCTGCCAAGCAAGGAGCCCGATGTGGGACTCGATTCCAGGATGCTGGGATCATGACCTGAGCCGAAGGCAGCTGCTTAACCAACTGAGCCACCCAGGCGTCCCACATTAAAAGCTCTTAAAGAGGAAATAGGAAAAGTTAAAAAAAATTAGAATAAGAAAAAAAAATTTAAAAAATTTAATTAACTTTGCAGGTCTAAAGAATCATGGGGAGAAAGCCATGAATTCCATGCTTTGCTTTCCCCTTCTCTGGAATTCTGCTGTTTTCCTTGATCAGTGAGCTACCTTGATCTGTGAGCTTGGTCTTGACTGGATGTTCTTGCTTCTCCTCTGGGGGAGGGACCTGTTGCAGTGCAGTGATTCTCAAATGTCTTTGCCCTAGGTGGAATTGCACCACCTTTGCCAGGAGCCAGGCTAAGTAATCCGGGGGGGGGGGGTTGGTCTTGGTAGGTTTTGTTCACTGAAAGCTTTCAGTAGAGCTCTGAAGGGTGGGAATAAAAATGGCAGCCTCCCAATCTCTAGCCCAGAAGAGCCGAGAGCTTGGGGCCCCACTCCTCAGTGCGCCCTCGGAGAAAAATGGTCTATCACTTCCATCTCCCTGGTCTCCGGCTTTGCTCTGAGCTCACCCGGCCTGTGACTGAGCATTTCTGTCTCTGGCACACAGCCCTGTTTGGAGTCTCCAAACCCAGCAGTTTCCTGCCTCCAGAGAAGGAAGGTGAGTCTCCCCACATCTGCCACTTGTGGGGTCTCTGCTCAAAGAGCGGTGGCCTGACTGTGTCATGGATCACAGTTTAAGGTGCCCCAAGCTGAGAGCTCACTCCTTGGCTCTATCTCTGTAGTCCGCTTCCTTGCTCTGATACTTGCAATCTCTGCTGTACTCAGACACCCCTGATCCTTCTGTGACCCTGCGGAGCCTGAGACCACACTGTCCCCACGAGGGCTCCAGCCCCGCTTAGCCTCTGGAGCAATGTTCTTCAGCGGAGCAGAGTTTTAAAAGTTTGAATTTTGTGCTCTGTTGCTCTGCCACTTGCCAGGAGCTGGCTGTTCCCCCTGCAGTCTGTCTTCCCATCACTTTGGATTCATTTCTTCACACATCTTACCTTTTCAGAAAGTGGTCAATTTTCTGTTTCTAGAATAGCTGCTCCTCTTCTCTTCAATCTCCTGTTGGGTTTGTAGGTGTTCAGAATTATTTGATAGCTATCTAGCTAAACTCCTGTGACCTGATGTCATCTCAGTCTGCTACTTCTCTGCCATCTTGACTCCGCCCCTCCAAATTCAGAGTTTTTGAGGTAAAAAAAACTTTGACTTTATGATCTGGGCAATGAATTGTAAATTTTTAGGGATGCTCTCTAGGCCAAATGTGATTATTTGTAAGTAAGATGCAGCCCATAGGTTTACAACCACTGATTTATTAACAGGTGTATATAAATGGGGGCATACTTTATGCATTGCTTTTGCAATTTACTTGTTTTCCCCAATTCTTTATTGTTTGCAGTGATCTTCCTATGTCAGCTGCTATAGATCAGGTAATAAATTATAAAGGTTGTGTAATATTCCATGACATGGATATATTATAGTTCACCTTCTAGTCATCCTGTTGATAAACATGTAAGTGTTGATACTTTTTCAATATTGTAAAGGATTTCAACAAATCTTACCCAGGAAGTCTGCAGGCATGGGGACTCTTTAGGATAATCATTGATTCCTCTCTATCTTGACACTTTCCATCCTATCTCATTTCCCTCAATGGATATAAAAATCAGGAACCACAACTTAATCCTTTGTGTACTCAGTATTTAATCACTATACAAACCCTAAAGAAATTACTGGACTTAAAAACAACAACAACAACAACAACAACAACTTATCAAACCTGACTTTTACGTCTGATTTTCCAAGTGACTTTTAGGCTTAGTTAACTTTCCTTGTCCAAGCCTCTGTCTCTCCATCTGCAAAATAGGCCTCATTTTTTTCATTCAACAGATTTCAAATATTTACTGAGTACTGTCTGTGTGTTGGATGTTGTGTTAAGTGTGAGGAATACAGCTGTGATGTGGGAGTTGTCTTCTACTGGATCTGATGTGTTCCCTTTCGGTTTTAACCTTCTTTGATGCTGTGATATTCTGCCATGCCTCTCAACCCCAAGTCCTAAGCAGGTTTGAAAATGAAAATAGTGTCACACACTCCCAGGTGCAAATCCTAAGGGCTTGCCACTGAACATACGTACTGTGGGGATTATTAAATGCTCTGTGCTGACAGCTGCTAAGGGCAAAGTTTCTGTGAGCAGGTTTCACTGTCAAAACACGTTATGATTTGGATAATTTCCTTTGTCCTGTGAAAACTCATTATGAACCCCTTTTAAAGAGCATGGGTTTCTCCAGTTAAGGTGATGGTAATTGAAAGGCATCTTCCTTTTTTACTGTCATTTGGGGAATGTAGAGTTTCCCAACTACTAAACCCTATTCCTTGAGGTCAGAAATAGTAAAAATAGGAATAGTGAATATGAATATGGTAAGACTCCATACCATAGAGAATAAGGCAATAAACTCTTTAACCATCAAGGAAGGGCACAGAGGAGTCAGCATCCTGTGGTAGAAATAAAATCACACTGAAAAGGAACACAATACAGTATGGTGGTTGAAATCTCTGATTTTTGAACCAACTGTCCTGTTTTCTTGTTTTATAAAATGGTAATAATACCACCTAACTCACCAATATTGAAGTCATCAAAATAAGTGTATTACTATTGTAATGGGAGATGAAAACAACCTATTGTCTAGTTTTATTTATGACATGAGCTCGTTTTAGGACCTTACAAAAGACCTTTTCTTTTCTTTTCTTTTCGGGCACTGTTAAATATCATCTCTAGAAAAGGGAAAAAAACCGCCATAGTGGGGCACCTGGGTGATGTAGTTGGTTAAGCATCCAACTCTTGGATTTGGCTTATGTTGTGATCTCAGGGTCCTGAGATCAAGCCCCACGATGGGATTCATTCTAGTGTGGAGTCTTGAGATTCTCTCTCCCTCTGTCTCTCCCACTCGAGCTCTCTCTCAAAATAAATAAATAAATCAAAACAAAAACAAAACAAAACAAAACTCAAAAAACACCATAGCCAATTCCAAAAGCTCTGATGAGGCTCCAAGAAAGGGGTAAATGGCTACAAATGCATTTTATGACCTCAGTTAGGAACTGGCAATCAACCCAATGGCTCACATTGGGAACCAACCCAATGGTTCCACATTAGAAAGTTATGAATTGGAATATTTTCCCAACATTTGAGGCTGATTGCCATCCCATAATTTTTCTTTAAAGATTTTATTTATTTATTTGGCAGACAGAGATCACAAGTAGATAGAGGCAAGCAGGGGGAGGGGTGGGAAGCAGGCTCCCTGCTGAGCAGAGAGCCCGATGCGAGGCTTGATCCCAGGACCACGAGACCATGACCTGAGCTGAAGGCAGAGGCTTAACCCACTGAGCCACCCAGGTGCCCCGCCATCCCATAATTTTATCAGGAAACGAAAAGGCAGCTGGGAGTAGGGCACATGACCACCTAATTAGATTCACTTTCTGGTCCATTCATTCACATAGCTGAGCATCTACCAGGTAACATTCAGGTTCTAGGGAAGTACAATGGTAAGTAAAAGGGAATGAGACTTTGCTTTCATGGAGCTGAGTTGAATGGAGGGCAAAGGTACTGATCAAGTGATCACAAATAATCATTAGAAACTGAAATGAGTACTATGCTGAAAGAAAAAAAAAAACCCACACCACAAAAACAAGGGAGACCTAATTTAATCAGGAGTTCTGAGTGTGTGGAAGACCACAGTGTTAAAATGGGGTGAAGATTGCACATAAGTGGTTATTAACCCCTTCCCCATACAACTCAACTACTACTACCTCCTTCCTGTATTGTATTATTTAAGAAATATCCAGTTAGGAGATGATACATAGAAAAGAACTCTAATTTTGTATTTAGATAGTTTGGCATTCATTGACCCCTTCTTATGTGCCAAGAGGTATTCGAACTACTTTGCAAGTATTAACATTTACTTCTCAAAAACAAAACAAAACAAAACAAAAAACAACCTCCTGCTTTTTAAAATCCCTGCTTCTCAAACAAGGATATGGAGGGGCAGGAGTCAGAAGTTCAAATTCTGTCTTCCTCTTAGGGAGAGTGAAACTTGAGCAGTGACTCATAGCGTCATCTCCGTGCTCTGTATCATGGAGGCTGGAGTCCCAGCCATTATTTAGGATTGGCACAAAGAACATGTAGAGTAATAAATGTGCTTCTGTATATTAAAATCCTGTTCACCGCAAGGGTTATTATTTGGAGCATTCAGGGCATAGTACCACAAGTTGGTATTGGATGCCCATTAGCATTGTTCTGCCAACATTTGTAGCAAAAGATTTGTCAAGCTTGCCCCTCCCCATTACTATATATTTATGTCATAGTATTCCAAGATCTTCACACTCATTTCTGGGACATTTGAAACTGCACGGGTAATTGGAGAGGGCATTCAGCATCACTGAATTTGTATATGGGGGCAACTTTGCTGAGTCAGGGGGAAGGGGATGCCTTATGTCACTATATAATTCTTGATCGAATTCCTGCTAAAATACTTGTGTAACTTTATCCCGTGTAATATAAAGGGGCTAAAACCATGGTGCTGAGCATCCAAGAGTGCTGACTGTGTGGATAAAGCCTAGGCAAGGGGCTAACGCAGTGGGCCCTTCGCTGAGGAGCTGATGACAGCAGAACCAAATCCATGCCTCCTTAGAAATGGAGCCGAATCAAAATTGATAACATTATCAGGAATATACTTCATACCATCACCTGTGATTGTTTCTGACACCCTTTCTCTGACACAACATGAAGACCTTCGATCTGACATCCCCCAAATTATCCTGGCTTCTCCCACAGGCTGAAATAGGGAGAGCCACGTTAGATACATGTTCCCAGCTTTGAATTTGTTGGGAGAAAAAACAAGGGTGGCTTATTGGGGGTCACACTCTTGGTCACTGGGACTCTTAACAGATCAGGAGCGGGGGTACCCAGAATGATATCCATGTCCTGATTCCCGGACCTGAGACTATGTAATCTTGGCCGGCTCTTAAAATGGAGAGATTATCTTGGATTGTTCAAGTGGGTCCAAGGTCATCACAAGGGACCTTTTAGGAGAGAGGCAGAGGGGTCATTGTGACAGAAAGAGATGCATCAAATGAGGCAAAATTCAGAGAGATGCAGCCTGGAACCAAGTAATACAGACAGCTCTAACTTCTGGAAAAAGCAAGGAACAGATTCTCCCCTGGAGCCTCCATAAAGAACATAGACATCTATATTTGAGTCCTTGTAAGACCCACCTCAGACTCTGACCTCCAGAACTGTAACTGAATCAGTGGGTGGTGTTGTTTGCAGCCATGCATGGTAATTCCTTCTAGCAGCAGTAAGAAATGGCTCCAGTGGTCTGTAAGGACAGTCTGGGTCTACAAGAAGGAGATGAACACAGGGAAGGCAAAGCCAGCACTCAGAGGGGGTAGGAAAACCTGGTTTAACCTGAGCAGGGTTAATGGGCTGCACCACCATCATCTGGAGGTGAGAAAAGTGCAACGAGATGGCTACATACCCGTGTGCCTATGTTTCTGTCAACTTGCTTGGCACCAGCCAACTCCAATCTGCCAGTCAGCGACTCTCCTGATGTCCTGACTGCTGAAATCAGCAGACTCCCTTTGTACACGGCAGTGTCTCATAAGCACGAGGTCTGTCTCGCAAGTCTTTCTCCTAGGTTCCCAGCAGCTCCAACTATCTATAAAGGCAGGAATCTGATTTAATCCAAATTAGGAAGGTGATCGGGATCCTCTTTATTTCTCTTCCTTTTGTTCTCCTTATGACTTTAAGGTTTATTTATTTATTTATTTTTTAAAGATTATTTGTTTATTTGATAGAAAGAGAGAGCACAAACAGGGAGAGCAGCAGACAGAGGGAGAGGAAGAAGCAAGCTCCCCACTGAACAGGAAACCTGATGCAGGACTCAATTCCAGAACCCTGGGATCATAACCTGAGGCAAAGGCAGATGCTTAATGACGGAGCCACCCAGACTCCTCTGGCTTTAAGGTTTAAATAACAATAAAAATTACCCAAGTTTTAAACTATTATACATACAATAACATGAAACACTCACTTTTTAATTTAATTTCTTTTCAGTGTTCCAAAATTCAGTGTTTATGTACCACGCCCAGTGCTCCATGCAATACGTGCCCTGCATAATACCCACCACCAGGCTCACACAATCCCCCACTCGCCTCCCCTCCAAAATCCTCAGTTTGTTTCTCAGAGTCCACAGACTCTTATGTCTCATCTCCCACTCTGATTTCCCCCAACTCCCTTCTCCTCTCCATCTCCCCATGTCCTCCATGTTATTCCTTATGCTCCACAAGTAAGTGAAACCATATGATAATTGACTGTCTCTGCTTGACTTATTTCACTCAGCATCACACAGCTCATCTTACACATCCTGCTAATTTTTTTTTCCTGTAACTTGTTGGTACCTGTAGATCTTATAAAAACCCATTACATCCTGTCCATGAAATCTGTGTACCCTAGTGTATTTGTTTCTCTGCCAATGGACTTGTGAGTTGCTTCTGACGCTTCACTTATACGTCGTCTGCAGTGTGGACTTATGAACGTCTCTGCACTGTTCCAACAGGACAGAATTTTACAGGTGGGATTGCTCCATCAAAGGTTGCATGTTTAAGATGGTAGCATTTGCTAATTGCTCTGCGGCAGGTTTCCCTGATGTACATTTCCATTAACAGTCTATAAAAGAACCGTTTCTCGACACCCTTAAGATTGTACCCTGGGTATGATCCATCTTTTTAATATTTGCCAATCTGATCTGTGAAAAATGCACTCTGGTTGTTGCTTGTATTTGCATTTCCCTGGTTAGGAATGAGTTTGAGCATCTTATATATTCATTGGTCATTTATTTTTTTTTCTTCCTGTGTGAGTGGGATCCATTTTAAGTGGGCATGGCAAGGAATTGTCAGGCAGTGTCTGAGCTGCAAATCAAGGCCTTGCAGCCCAAGGCTCAGACTCCAACACCTTTCTGTGATATTTATAGAGCAGCATGCATACCTGGGAAAATGCTGGGTCTATTTTAAACCTGCCAGGAAGAGGAAGAGTATCAATTCCATTGGCATGCTTATTCTTCTCCCATTCTGTCAATTGTAACCTTTGGCATATGCCTTCTCAGTTCCCATTTTGTTTCCTCCTTTATACAATGAAAAGCCTGGGGAAGGTGACAGATCTGGTCTGTTTTGCTCTCAAACTTTTAGGTTCTAAAAAGCATTGATCAAATGACCACCAATTCTTGCCAAGAACCAGCCTGCAGCAAAATTATCAAGTCAGTCCAATTGGGCTTTCATAGTTGCTGATAGTGACAGAGAATGCAAACTATTATTCTAGGCAGAGCAGCCCCGTGGAAGTAGAGAATATAGAGTACAGAACTATGGCAGAGGTAGAGTAATATGGAACAAGGCTAGAGGGCATAGTGAGAGCTGACCCACAAAGGCCTTTTGGACCACGTTACAGATTTTGTTCTATTTCCAAAAGGCAAAGAAGAATCAGTGGGTTGGTAGGGCTTTAAAATAGGGGGGATGATCTTATCTAAGTTGCCTTGTAAAAATACTGCTCTTACTGCGGCACTGAGAATGAATTGGGGGGTAATCCAAGAGCATACAGTGAGACCGTTAGAAGGCTCTTATCAACCACACAAGTGCAAAGACCCACCTTTCCCCATAAGACTTGGGTAAGGTTCACAGATACCCTCCCTGCACCACCGTTCTGACAGGACAGGCACCAATCTCCCAGCTTCCTGTTCTTCACATTCTCAATGATCAGCTGAACAAAGCCTCCCCCGACTTACAAATCTGGCTTCGTTCCATTAAGACACAGGACAGCGCACAACAGTGCCCACTACTGAGGCCATCCAGACGTCCCCAGATTCTTCATCTCCCGTGGGGCTGCAGCCCTTTCTGGTACCATGCTTGATTCATGACCCCTCCCTTCCCAGGCCTGGGATCCCCCCTCAAAATCCTGCCCATCCTTTCCAGCTCGCTTCCTCCTGGTGTCTCCCTGGTATGCTTGGATGCAGCAGAAGACAGACCAGGGAGGTGGTATTGGAAAATGAGAGAAGTAGAAAGGTTTAAGAGGTATTTGCCGCAGTGGGTTTGTTAAACTGACCGGAGAGGCAGACACATGGAAAGAGGGCATAAGGTGTTTAATACTGGTAAGCAAACATCTGGTGACCATGCTTTTCTCTCAGTTCTAATCCACCTTGGGCAAGGACTACTGTACTTCCAGCAACTGGCCCAGAGTGGGTACGTACTGCCCAGAAGTTACTGATATAATGATGGGTGAAGTGAGAGCTGGAACCCCCATCTGTGGGTCTTTGAAGCCTTCCTTCTTTTGACATTGTTTTGGACTTAATACAATAGAATGTCAGGATAAGATTAGTCTACCCAGGGGAGATGATTTTCCAAGTGCATGAAGAGAGAATAAGCTCCAGAGGAAGAAGACTTGCCTCCTCTCGTATTGTTAATTTTCAGATTTTTAGTTTTGAGTTACCATATATTAAACAGTTAGTACATGCCTCTTAGGTCACTCTCCTCTTACAGAGAATCACATTCAACCACCATGACCTAGTTAGATAGCAGTATCATTATCCCCATTTGAATTAATTTAGCAAACTGAGACTCAGGCAAAACAGTGTTGAAAACTGAGTAAGAAATAGGAGGCCCAATCATTATTTGAAGCCAGGTCTAATTGCAAAGCACTCATCCCAAAAGGCTACATGGTTTGACTTGAGGGCCAAGGTCAAGGGGATTTAGGAAGAAGGAGTGTAATTACCTTGACTGAAGCCAGGCTCAATATCTGTGTATCTAGAGCATGTTTGGCTCGTTTTATTTTTCTTTGGCCATGGTATGACATATACATTCCCAACTCGACTGTAGGAGCTTCCAAATGCTTTCTTATCTGTTGAAGTTTACTATCTAAAGACAGCATAGCACAAGAGTATGACTGGGAATCTATTCCTGTTTTCTCTATTCCTAGCTCTGTGACCTCCCTAGGTATTATTTCAGATTTTTGTGCTTGAGTTTTGACATTTGTAAAATGAGGATAATAGGAAAACATCCCTCATAAAGTTGTTGTGAAGAGTTAATAAGCAACCTGGCACAGGGTAAGCATTCAGTATAGAATGTTAGCTATTCTTCTCTGTCCAGGCTGTCCCAATGGCATTTACCCAGTCAATACTAAAAAAATATTTATTGAAAATCTACCATATGTCATATATTGCACTAGCTGTTAAGAATACAAGGGCCTTCTGGTTATCTGTTTGTGCATAACAAATGATGGCTTAAATCACATTTTATTATATCCCATGATTTTGTGTGTCAGAAATTTGAGTGGGGCTTGGCTGGGCAAATCTTCTGGTATTCATTTGGCAGCTAGCTTATTCTGGAAGGTCCAAGATGGTTTTGCTCACATTTCTGGAACCTTGATAGGGGCAGCTGGAAGACTGTGCTCATTGAGGCTTTTCAGTTTCTCTATGTATCTTCAAGGCCTCCCTCACAGTCTCTTTGGTAAGAGGGAGGAGGAGCCGAAACTTAAACCCAAGTGGATAAATCCAGAAACAAGTCCTATATACTTGCAACCTAACACACTACTTTAAAAGTAAACCTCCTTGGCACTAATTTCTGGGTTTACATACAATGTCCAGGTCATCTTTAGTGGGGAAGCATATCACTGGAGTTAAGAATATTGAGTTCTGGGCCCCCTTCAGTTGCTTTCCAGCCATGTACCCGTGGACAAGCCACTTCCTGTCTCAGGCCTCCTTGTCTCCATCTATAAAAATAAAAGCATCTTCATATCCTGCCTATTTCTCAGGTTCACTTGGAGGACTATATTTGTAGCAAAAATATCACAGGGAGTTGGGAGACCCTGTTCCTAAATCTGACTCATCTCACTTAGACTGTGCTGTTGGACAATTCTTTCTCCATTTCTGGAACATAGATTTTGTGAAATACTCTTGACAGATCCTTTCAATTCAAATTTCAGAGAGGGTATTGATAAAAACACATCAATCTAGAGTCTGTTAAGCTGAAAGAGGGGATTGCCGTAGTTAAGAGTAAGTATGGGGTGGAATGTGCTAAGTGTGTCTCTGTGAGAGGCAGATCCACCCTTCCTAGGATGAACATCTTATAACTGGCCAGAGCTATGGATAGCATTTGCAGGCTTAGATCGGAACAAAACCAGATGCCCAAAGCAAATAGGACTGCACTGATGATCTTAGCCTGGTACCATGGAATAATCAGCAACCCATTATCCACTAAGAATCTATATACAACTATAGATTCTTAGTGGATAATGGGTTGCTGATTATTCCATGGTACCAGGCTAAGATTCTTAGTGGATAATGGGTTGCTGATTATTCCATGGTACCAGGCTAAGATCATCAGTGAATCTATATACAACTTGGGGCGCCTGGGTGCCTCAGTGGGTTGGGCCGCTGCCTTCGGCTCGGGTCATGATCTCAGGGTCCTGGGGTCGAGTCCCGCATCAGGCTTTCTGCTCAGCGGGGAGCCTGCTTCCTCCTCTCTCTCCCTCTGCCTGCCTCTCTGCCTACTTGTGATCTCTCTCTGTCAAATAAATAAATAAAATCTTTTAAAAAAAAAGAATCTATATACAACTTGATATCGTAAGTACCAAGTTTATAAAATCATTGGCTGAGCCATTTGGGTAACACATATTTGAAATTAACCTGATACCTTGACTAATTGTATTTAAATAAAAAAAGTATACCTGATATGGAAACAACTTATGTGCCTAGTGATAGATAAGGAAGATGTAACTTATATAAATATGTATGGAATATTATGTAGCCATAAAAGAGATGGGATCATGCCATTTGTGATAACATGGATGGATCTAGAGAGTATTTTGCTAAGGGAAACAAGTCAGATTGAGGAAGATGAATACCATATGATTTCACTCATATGTGGGATCTAAAAAATAAAAAAATGAGTAAACAAAAAGCAGAATCATACATATAATATATAGAGAAAAAAACCTGATGATAGTTGGGGAGGGGCATGGGCAAAATGGATGAAAGGGAGTGGGAGATACAGATTTCCAGTCATGAAGTTACGAAGTCACAAGAATGAAAGCATAGCTTGAGGATTATAGTCGGTGTATGAGGATAGATGGTAGCAACACTGTACTGAGCACAGCATCACTATAGAGAAATTGAATTGCTCTGTTTTACAGCTGAGACTAACATAACATTGTGTGTCAACTATGCTCAAAATAATAATAATAATAATAAAAAAGAGTAGTCCAAATCTTAAGTTAAATAATGAATGATGAAATATATTTGAATCAGTTATTATAAATAAGGGAACTTTTAGAAAATTTATTTCAGTATCTCAGATATCTAGAACAGGCCCCAGCACATAGTCAGTACTCAAACATGTCACTGAATAAAATAAATAATTAGTGTTTTATGGAAGCATCATTGAATTCTATCCATTATCCATGTAATGAGAGTCTTTGAATTCCTACTTTTTAAAAAATTTCCAAATATTCTACAATCTTTAATTTTTCTGTTTGAAATCAGTTATTGCCCATTTCTTTTTATTTATTTATTAATTTTTATTAACATATAATGTGTTATTTGCCCCAGGGGTACAGGTCTGTGAATTATCAGGCTTATACATTTCACAGCACTCACCACAGCACACACCCTCCCCAATGTCCATAATCCAGCCACCCTGTCCCTACCCTCTCCATCCCCCAGCAACCTGGTTGGATTTGTGAGATTAAGAGTCTTTTATGGTTTGTCTCCCTCCCAGTCCAATATTGTTTCATGTTTTCCCTCCCTATCCTCCATGAACCCCTGTGCTGTCTCTTAAATTCCTCATATCAGAGAGATCATATTATTATCTTTTTCTGATTGACTTATTTCAGTCAGCATAATACCCTCTAATTCCATCCATGTCATTGCAAATGGCATGATTTCGTTTCTTTTGGTGGCTTTATAGTATTCCATTGTGTACATATATGCCACATTTCTTTATCCATTCATCTATTGATGGTCATCTAGGTTCTTTCCATAGTTTGGCCATTGTGGACATTGGTGCTATAAACATTCAGGTGCACGTGCCCCTTTGGATCACTACATTTGTATCTTTAGAGTAAATACCCAGTAGTGTGATTGCTGGGTCATAGCATAGCTCTATTTTCAACTTTTTGAGGAACCTCCATACTGTTTTGCAGAGTAGCTGCCCCAGCTTAACAGTGTAGGAGGGTTCCCCTTTCTCCATATCCTCGCCAAAATCTGCCATTTCTTGACTTGTTAATTTTAGCCACGCGGACTGGTGTGAGGTTGTATCTCACTATGGTTTTGATTTGTATTTCCCTGATGCCCCAGTGATGCGGAGCACTCTTTCATGTATCTCTTGGCAGTTTGGAGGTCTTCTTTCCCAAAATGTCTGTTCATGTCTTCTGCCCATTTCTTGATTGGATTATTTGTTCTCTGGGTGTTGAGTGTGATAAGTTCTTTATAGACTTTGATACTAACCCTTTATCTGATATGACATTTGTGAATATCTTCTCCCATTCTTTGAGGTGTCTTTTGGTTTTATTGACTGTTTCCTTTGCTGTGCCAAAGCCCAGCAAAGGAAACAGCCCTTTGCTGTCCCAGTAGTTCATTTTGCCCTTGCTTCCCTTGCCTTTGATGGTGTCTCTAGGAAGAAGTTGCTGCGGCTGAGGTCGAAGAGGTTGCTGCCCGTGTTCTCCTTAAGGATTTTGATGGATTCCTGTCTCACATTGAGGTCTTTCATTCATTTTGAGTGTGTTTTTGTGTGTGGTGTAAGGAAATGGTCCAGTTTCATTCTTCTGCATGTGACTGTCCAATTTTCCCAACACCATTTGTTGAAGAGACTGTACTGTCTTCTCCATTGGACATTCTTGACTGCTTTGTGGCAGATTCATTGACCACAGAGTTGTGGATCTATTTCTGGGCTCTCAATTCTGTTCCATTGATGTATGTGTCTGTTTTTGTGCCAGTACCATACTGTCTTGATGATGACAGCATTGTACTAGAGTTTGTAGTCTGGAATGGTGATGCCACCAACTTTGGCTTTCTTTTTCAACATTCCTCTGGCTATCGAGGTCTTTTCTGGTTCCATATAAGTTTTAGGTTTATTTGTCCCATTTCTTTGAAGAAAATTGATGGTATTTTGATAGGGATTGCATTAAACGTGTAGATTGCTGTAGGTAGCATAGACATTTTCACAATATTTGTTCTTCCAGTCCATGAGCATGGAACATTTTTCCATTTCTTTGTGTCTTTGTGACAGAAAGTCGTGAGTTCTTTATAGTTTTCTGAGTACAGATTCTTTGCCTCCTTGGTTAGGTTTATTCCTAGGTATCTTATGATTTTGGGTGCAATTGTAAATGGGATTGACTCCTTAATTTCCCTTTTTTCTGTCTTGTTGTTGGTGTAAAGAAATGCAACTGATTTCTGTGTATCGAGTTTATATCCTGACACTTTTCTGAATTTCTGTACAAGTTCTAGCAGATTGGGAATAGAGTCTTTTGGGTTTTCCACATAAAGTATCATACCATCTGCAAAGAGTGATAGTTTGACTTCTTCTTTGCTGATTTGGATGCCTTTAATTTCTTTTTGTTGTCTGATTGCTGAGGCTAGGACTTCTGTTACTATGTTGAATAGCAGTAGTGATAGTGGACATCCCTGTGGTATTCCTAATCTTAGGGGAAAACTTCTCAGGTTTTCTCCATTGAGAATGATACTTGCTGTGGGCTTTTTGTACATGGCTTTGAAGATATTGAGAAATATCCTTGAGAAAGGCTTATATTGCTACATCTACCCTGTGAAGAGTTTTGATCAAGAAAGGATGCTGTACTTTGTCAAATGCTTTTTCAGCATCTACTGAGAGTATCATAATGTTCTTGTTCTTTCTTTAATTAATGTGTTGTATCACATTGATTGATTGATAGCTGAACCATCCTTGCAGCCCAGGAATAAATCCCACCTGGTCATGTGAATAATCCTTTAGTGTACAGTTGGATCCTATTGGCTAGTATTTTGGTGAGAATTTCTGCATCTGTGTTCATTAAGGATATTGGTCTGTAATTCTCTTTTTTGATGGGGTCTTTGTCTGGTTTTGGGATCAGGGTAATACTGGCCTCATAAAATGAGTTTGGAAGTTTTCCTTCCATTTCTATGTTTTGGGACAGTTTCAGGAGAATAGGTAGTAATTCTTTTTTAAGTGTTTCTTAGAATTCCCCTGTGAAGCTTTCTGGCCCAGAGCACTTGTTTGTTCGTAGATTGTTGATGACTGCTTCAATCTCCTTACTGTATATGGGTCTGTTTCTTCCTGGTTTAGTTTTGGTAGTTTATAGGTCTCTAGGAATGCATGCATTTCTTCCAGATTGCCTAATTTGCTGGTGTATAGTTGCTCATAATTTGTTCTTACAATTGTTTGTACTTCTTTAGTGTTGGTTGTGATTTCTCCTCTTTCATTCATGATTTTTTTAATTTGAGTCCTTTCTCTTTTCTTTTTGATAAGTCTGGCCAGTGGTTTATCAATCTCATTAATTCTTACAAAGAACTAGCTCCTAGTTTTATTGATTTTTTTTTTCTACTGTTCTTTCGGTTTGTATTTCATTGATTTCTATTTCATTGATTTCTGCTCTGATCTTTATGATTTCTCTTCCACTGGGTTTAGGCTTTCTTTGTTGTTCCTTTGTTGTTCCTTTTCTTTGCAGCTCCTTTAGGTGTAGCATTAGGTTGTGTACTGGAGACCTTTCTTATTTCTTGAGAAAGGCTTGTATTGCTATATAGTTTCCACTCATGTCTGCCTTTGCTGTGTCCCATAGATTTTGAACAGTTGTGTTTTCACTTTCATTTGTTTCCATGATTTTTTTCAATTCTTCTTTAATTTTCTGGTTGACCTATTCATTCTTAAGTCGGGTGCTCATTAGCCTCCATGTATTTGAGTTCTTTCCAACTTTCGTCTTGTGATTGAGTTCTAGTTTCAGGTCTATATTCAGACCACAAACTAGTTTCTAGTTTGTGGTCTGAATATATGAAGGGAATGATTGTAGGCTTTTGGTACCAGTTGACACCTGATTTGTGACCCAGGATGTGATCTATTCTGGAGAATGTTCCATGTGCACTGGAGAAGAATGTTTATTCTGTTGCTTTGGGATGGAATGTTCTGAATATATCTGTGATGTCCATCTGGTCCACTGTGTCATTTAAAGCCTTTATTCCCATGCTCGCTTCGGCAGCACATATACTAAAGCCTTTATTCCCTTGTTAATCTTTTACTTAGATGATCTGTCCATTTCAGTGAGGGTGTTGTTAAAGTCCCCTGGTATTACTGTGTTATTGTCAATGTGTTTCTTTGATTTTGTTATTAATTGGTTTATATAATTGACTGCTCCCATATTGGGGGCATAGGTATTTAAAATTGTTAACTCTTCTCGTTGGACAGACCTTTTAAGTATGATATAGTGTCCTTCCTCATCTATTATTATAATCTTTGCCTTAAAATCTAATTTATCTGATATAAGGATTGCCACCCCTGCTTTCTTTTGATGTCCATTAGTATGGTAAATTGTTTTCCATTCCCATCCTTTAAATCTGGAGGAGTCTTTGGTCTAAAATGAGTTTCTTGTAGATAGTATATCGATGGGTCTTTTTTTTTTTTAAGATTTATTCATTTATTTGACAGAGAGATCACAAGTAGGCAGAGAGGCAGGCAGAGAGAAGAGGGGAAGCAGGCTCCCCGCTGAGCAGAGAGCCTGATGAGGGTCTCAGTCCCAGGACCTTGAGATCACGACTTGAGCTGAAGGCTGAGGCTTTAACCCATTGAGCCACCCAGGCTTTTAAAAATACATTCTGATACCCTATGTGTTTTAATTGGTGCATTTAGCCCATTTAAATTCAGGGTAACTATTGAAAGATATTAATTTAGTGCTATTATATTGCCTATAAGGTGACTGTTACTGTATATGATCTCTGTTTCTTTCTGGTGTGTTACTTTTAGGCTTTCTTTGCTTAGAGGACCCCTCTCAATATTTCCTGTAGGGCTGGTTTGGTGTTTGCAGATTCTTTTACTTTTTGTTTGTCCTGAAAGCTTTTTAGCTCTCCTTCTATTTTCAATGATAGCCTATTTGGATATAGTATTCTTGGCTGCATATTTTTCTCATTTCATGCTCTGAATATATCATGATAGTCCTTTCTGTCCTGCTAGGCCTCTGAGAGCCTACATGCTGTAGGCCAGCATTACATTGTGCTGCCAATGTAATATTTCTACTCCTGTTTGTTACAGACCTCTTGTCATGAGCTGCTTTCAGGATTTTCTCTTTGTCACTGAGACTTGTAAGTTTTTATTAGATGACAGAGTGTGGAACTATTTTTATGGATTTTGAGGAGGGTTCTCTGTGCCTCCTGGATTTTGATGCTTGTACCTTTTGCCAAATTAGGGAAATTCTCTGGTATAATTTTCTCCAATATACCTTCTGGCCTCTGTCTTTCTTCTTCTGGGATCCCAATTAGTCTAATATTTTTTTGACTCGTGGTATTACTTATCTCTAGAATTCTCCCCCTATGGTCCAGTAGTTGTCTTCTTTTGCTCAGCTTCTTTATTCTCCATCATTTGGTCTTCTATATCACTAATGCTCTCTTCTGCCTCGTTTATCCTAGCAGTAAGAGCCTCCATATTTTATTGCACCTCTTTAGTAGCTTACTTAATTTCAATTTTGTTAGATTTTAGTTCTTTTATGTCTCCAGAAAGGGATTCTATAGTATCTTCCATCCCTTTTTTGAACCCAGTTAGCACCCTGGTAATCATCATTCTGAACTCTAGTTCTGACATATTAGTAATGTCCATATTGATTAGGTCCCTAGCTGTTGGTATTGCCTCTTTCTCTTTTTTGTGTGGTGAGTTTTTCTGCCTTATGATTTTATCCAGGTAAGAATAGATAAATGAGAGAACAAAATATTAAAAAGGTAGAAACGACCCCAGGAAAATATACACTAACTCAATCAGAAGAGATCCAGAACTGGGGAGAAGAAAGGTGGGGAAAAATGTGTGTGTGTGTGTGTGTGTGTGTGTGTGTATGTGTTTGTGTGTGTATATGTGTGTGTGTATATATAGTGTGTATATACATATATTAGACTGGTGAATAGAACAGAGCCACACACTTGATTTTAGGTATATTTTGGTCTTTTAGAAGAAACTACCTCCCAAAATTTTAAAGACAAAAAGCCTATATATATATATATATAAAATACACACTCAAAAATGAGGCTGAACATGATGAAGGGTTGGAATATGACTGGAAGGATGAAAATTTAAATGGATTCTAAAAAGGGAATTGATAAGGTAAGAAGTTTGTTGAAAAAGAAAAAAAAAAAAAAGGAGGGAATGTGATCAGGCTGGAACCTAGAACAAAGCCATGCACTAGATTTACTGTATGTTTTGATCTCTTAGAAGAAATTATATCCCCCAATTTTAAAGGAAAAAACCTATATGTATACTAAAAATAAGGTTTAATACAATAAAGGGATTAAAATATGAGTATCACAATAAAAATTAAAGAAGATTTTTGAAAAGGTATTGATAAGATAATATAGTTAACAAAATAAGAAAGTGAAAAAATTATAAAAAATAGAATTAAAAAAATTAAAAAAATGTAACTTTGAATGACTAAAGGATCATGGGAAAAAAGTCATGAGTTCTATGTGTTGCTTTCCCCTAGCTCTGGAGTTCTTCAGTTCTCAATGACTAGTGAACTTGTTTTTGGCTCTATGTTCTTGCTGATCTGGGGGAGGGGTCTGTTGCAGTGATTCTCAAATATCTTTGCCTGAGGCAGAATTGCACCACCCTTGCCAGGGGTCAGGCTAAATAATGTGCTTGGGTTCACTCTTGGTAGCTTTTGTTCCCTGAACGCTTTCTGTACAGCTTTGGAGGATGGGAATGAAGATGGCGGTTTCCCAATCTCTGGCTCAGAGGAGCCGAGAGCTCAGGGCCCCACCCCTCAGTGTGCCCTCAGAGAAAAGCATTCAACCCCTCCCGTCTCCCTGGTCTCCAGCTGTCTCTGAATGTTTCTGTCTCTGGCACATGGCCCCATTTGGAGTCTCCAAACCCAGCAGATTCCTACAGTGTGCTCCTGTGCCACCCCTCACAGGGGAGGAAGGTAAGTCTCTCCCGATCTGCTGCTTGTTGGGTCCCTGCTGGAAGAGCAGTGGCCCGACTGTGCCTTGGATCACAGTTTAAGGTAACCCTGAGCTGAGAACCCCTCCTCGGCTCCGTCTCTGCATCTGGCTTCCCTGCTGTGATACCTGCCATCTCTGCCACATTCAGACACCCCCAGTTTCTGTGATTCTGCAGATCCTGAGACCATTCTGTCACCATGGGGGCCCCATCCCCTGCTTAGCCTCTGGAGCGATGTCCCTCAGTGTGACAAACTTCTGAAAGTTCTGATTTTTTGCTCCGCTGCTCTACTGCTTGCTGGGAACTGGCTCCTTTCTCCCCAGTCTATCTTCTTATCTCTTTGGATTCACTTCTCCACAAGTTCTACCTTCTGAAAGGTGGTCAATTTTCTGTTCCTAGAGTTTCTGCTCTTCTTCTCTTCTATCTCCTATTGAATTTGTAGGTGTTCAGAATGGTTTGATAACTATCTAGCTGAACTCCTGGGACCGGATGATATTTTGGTCTCCTACTCTGCCATCTTGCTCCTCTGTGCATATACTTATTAAATGGATTAATTCACTTTTAATTCAAGTATAATTAACCTACAACATTATATTAGTTTCAGGTATGCAACATAATGATTCAGTATTTTTATTTATTACTCGGTGCTCATCCTGATGAGTATACTTGTAATCCCATTACCTGTTTCACCCATCCCCTACCTACCTTTCCTCCCATAACCAACCACCAGTTTGTTCTCTATTAAATTCATGCTTAGTAGCAGCAAATTCCATGTATAAACAGCCCCGGTTTAAATTATTTTATTTGCTTCATTGGTTATACTTAACTCACTCTTAATGAAGGACATATCATATGAGAGGGAATTTATATTCTTGGCAAATCGAGACCTTGAGCCAAGAAAGGGCTTGTTGCCCATGAGAGGCAGCCCACAATGATGCTATATAACCTTAAATGAACTTTGCTTTTTGAGTCCTCATGACTACATCTATAGAATTAGAATAAATTTAAAGTTCAATGTAGCTCTAAAAGTTTGTGATCTTGAGTAGATTCTTAAACCTACCTACATACAACATGATAGGATAAAGATGAAGTAAGATTTCCTTCTGCTCAAGATAAAGCCTGATATAATACCAGTGAAACAAGGTATCAGCCTTGGGTTGTTAGTGCTAAAATTTTAGATTTGGCTCTTCCATTTTTCTACAAGATTTTTGGCAAGTCACCTTACCTCTCTGGGCTTTATTTTTCTCATTTGTCAAATTACTCGGTTACATGAAAAGTTTTTGGGGGAGAAAAAAAAGAAAACTGCCAATGTCTTCTGCCTGGAGATAATTTTGCTGAGTGTTCTGAGATTTCTGATGAAGAAATTAAAACCTAGAGAGGTAGGGTGATTTATCCAATGTTAAGCAGCAAGTTCATGAAGACCTGGAGCAGAGAGCTTCATTTTTTATTCACTCAGCCTATTTGTTCAGTGAGCACTGTAATAATAATAGCTAAGATTTGCTGCCTTTGACACTATACTAGGAACTTTACATGAGCTAGTGTGTAATTCTTAGCATAACCTAATGAAGTAGCTCATAGGATTATTCTTATTTCACAGATGCTAAGTTGCTTTCTCAAATTTATATAACTAATAAGTGATAGAGCCAGGAATTGAGCACAGAGGGTTTGCTGTCTTAACCATTAACTAAACTGATCTCTACCACCTAGCATGGTGTTAAAGATATATATTAAAACGTAATTTGTTTCTGTAATTTGGCATATTGCACCAACCATTCATTATCTTATGTCCGCCTCACTTGCAGCACAACAAAGCAGAGCTATATCAAGTGGTGCCAGGGTTTTGTGGGGTTACAGGCAGAACCCAGGGCAGGGGGTGAAAGCCTGTGTCATGTAGCCTTCTAGGCCGTGGCTTAGAAATGGGGTTGGGAGTGGAGATGGGAGAAGAGGATGTCCCAGGCTGAAGGAAGAGCATGTGCGCAGATCTGGGGAGGAGAAGGGGCACAGCTCATTTGCGGACCCATGGAAGACAGGATGGGGAGAGATGACGTGGTGTGAAGAGCAGAGGTCCTACAGAGCATGGTGCTGTGATCCCTGATTCAGAGCTCATGCATCATGCTGAGGGCAGGAGGAAAGGATGGGAGGAGAGTCTTGGGCTGGGCAGTAATGCAACATGACCCACCCCTGAGATTACACCAGTAGGGGCCAGGAGTATTGCAGGGTGGGCTGTCCTTCCTCAAATTTGCCAAGAAGGGGCTTTGAAAGCACAAGTACCAGGTATGACCTTTTTATTTCCTAACTTCTAGCCCAAAGTCTGCCCGTCCGGCCCTCTTAGGGCCCCAGTAATGATAAACCCATAGTCAGGTGGGTTTCAGCTGTCTTTTCTGAGACTGACATAGAGCTCTGCTCATTCTTGCTCCCTCTCTGCCCATTGATGAAAGAGCTGCTGGAGCCTACACGATGATTTGCCGTGAAACTATTGGGAAGCTGGAGGTGTCTTTACCCCACACCAGGCTCTCTATAATGTAGGCAGAAAGAATGCTTAAGGATGAGCTGCTGTAGAAGCCGAAGGATAGGAGATCAGACCTGGTTTGGAGGCATTTAAACTTATTTCACAGTTAATACAACATCTGGGGCACATTTTCCTACTTTTATGCCAATTTTTATGTGTTTCTGCCACACAGTCGGAAGCCAGGATCATAAAAAAGAAGGAAAATGGTACAAAAAAATAAAAGTAAATAAGCACATTCTGCTTTAACACTCCCCAGAGCGCTGAGTCTGGAAAGTTTATTAGTTGGAGAAAACAAAACAAAACAAAACAAAAACCTAAAGGAAAGGAAATACTCTTCCTTAGTAATCGAGTACATCAAGCAAAGACAGGACAGGAAGCTCGGAGCTGAGAGTAGGCAGAGCGGTGCTAAGTCCAGAATGTATCCCCAACTGTCCAAGTGGCTGGGAGTCAACTAAACCTCTTCTTTTGGTCTGTTTCTTATCAAATACAAGTTTGTACTAAGATGTTCTCTAAGAGTTTATAGTTCTACAGTTATGCTTATCATCCTTCACACTGTGCTAGGCACAGGGGATCCAGGATCCAAGACCTGATGTCTGAGTTCAGTGAATCCATAAAAACTCACTTTGCCTCCTTGAAAGCAGGGATTTCTCTGACTACACTGCTGCGAACCAGACTGAACCTGTCCTTAAAAACTGAATAATGTTATCCTACTCCTAATTTATAGAAAGAAAGTGAATTAATGGATAGCATTCTCAGTATTGAGAACTCCTAGAATAGATCTATACCTGTTTATACTATATGATCTAATTTAAATTGTTATTTGACTTAGTAGAAAGTGATATATGGCTATTTTGATTTAATATAATGTATTTTGTAGCCTTCCATAAATACTTTAGACTTTCAGATAGGCAAAAGCTTGGGTTAAACCGTAAACATCTGTGTTATACTTGATTTTGGGTGTAGGCTCTGACTTTCTGGCTGAGTCCTTGAGAAAAGCTGTTTCACAAGATGAAAACAGAGAGGGAGACAAACCATAAGAGGCTCTTAATCTCAGGAAACAAATTGACGGTTGCTGGAGGGGAGGGGGTGGGAAAGATGGGGTGAATGGGAGATGGACATTGGGGAGGATATGTGTTGTGGTGAGCCCTGTGTATTGTATGAGGCTGATGAATCACAGACCTGTACCCTGAAACAAACAATGCATTATATTAAATTATAATTATAATAATTAAAAAAAAGGAAAAGCTATTTTATAACCTGTTTCCTCAACTACAAAATGGGAGGAATAATAGCAACTGCCTCACTTCTTTATTGTGGGGTTTAAATCAAGTAGAGACTGAAAGCATTTGGCTCAGTGTTGGGGAAAGGATGTTAAGTGTCAGGTAGTGGGATGCATAGCATGGAAAGTAACTCAGTAAGTTTGAACTGGGCTTTGAAGGAGGAGAAAGACTCTAAGCTAGAAACAAAAATTCCATTTGACAGTTAGAGTTGATTACAAAAATAACCTTGATTCTTCATTACTTCTTCTATCCACACCCTTTGTCATATCACTTTATAACTCCTCCCATGGAGAGGTGGAATGTGCTTCCTTAGCACTTGAGTGTATAGCTAGTTTGATAATTTTCTTTAGCAAATAGTATATGGCAGAAATAGCGTTAGGATAGTTTCATGACTAGGCCTTGCATATTTTTGCTCATTCCAGCTGCAGGATGAAAGTCATGTGCAACAAAGCTAAATCAGTCCAGCTGTCCAAGCTGAGGTGTGGGATAGCTGAGCGGTGGTGCTAGAATCCCCTAACTGCTGTGAGTGGATCTCAGATGTGTAAGTGAGCCCTGTCAGTCCAGCTCAGGTCAGGAAACCCTTAGACGTCTGAGCAGTAATAAATGATTGCATCTTAAGCCACTAGGCATTAGGTGGGTATGTTAGGTAGCAATTATTAACAGATACGGTGTTGGTGGTGGTAGTAGAGAGAAGGAAATGGGAAAATGGTTTCAGCCACAGGAGGAGATTAAGCTGAGTAAAATGGATGCCATACATCTATTAGCTGGACGATATTAAGTTTTGTAGCAGGAAAAAAAAACAGTTATAAAGTATATTAAAGTGTACACAAAAAGAAATCAAGAGCCATTTATTATAATCTGTGTGGAAAAAAATTTTTCTTTTTATAAGATTTTATTTATTTATTTGACAGAGAGAGACACAGTGAGGGAGGGAACACAAGCAGGGGGATTTGGAGAGGGAGAGAAGCAGGCTTCCTGCTGAGCAGGGAGCCAAATGCGGGGCTCAGTCCCAGGACACTGGTATCAAGACCTGAGCTGAAGGTAGCCGTTTAACAACTGAGTCACCCAGGTGCCCTGAAAACAAAATTTTGTGAGTGAAAACACAGATTAGAATGTAAGGAAAGGGATGAATGATGTTTATAACAAATGACATTAAAGATTAATGCCCTTAATATAGGGAGTTTTAAACTATTAAGAAAAATGAACCCCCTCCCCCTAAACCCATTAAAGCCAATAGAAAGGTTTTCCTTTATCTTAGGGCTGTTGTACATGTTGTTAGTAGCTTTCTTCCTTCAACCTAGCTGATTTTATTCATACTTTTTCTTAGTGTCTTTTCAGGGAAGCCTTTCCTGAACCTTCAAATTATAATAGGTCCTCCTGATATGTGCTACCAAAGCAACCTTCTCCTCTCATTTCATTCCTCATTATTGGTACAATGTCTGTTATCTCCACTGGATTGTAAATAAGGCATGAATTGAAACTGTTTTGTGCACCGATATAATCCTGGCATCTGGCAAAATACCCGACATGGGGTAGACATTCAATAACTGTTTGAAAATAAATGAGCCCATGAGTGAGGGCCACAAAACAAAGTCACTTACCAAAAAACAAATATAAATAAAAACAAAAGCAGCCAATACCAAAAAATAAAAAGTCTAGTCCAGTCACACATGTAATCAGGACATGCAAATAAAAACCAGATATTTAGGGGAAACTGGGTGGCTCAGTCAGTTGTGCATCCAAATCTTGATTTTGGCTCAGGTCATGATCTCAGGGTTGTGGGATGAAGCCCCAAGTTGGGCTTGGCCCTCAGCATGGAGTCTGCTTGAGATTCTCTCCCTCTCCCTCTGCTTCCAGTCCCCTGCCCACACAAATAAATAACCAGATATTTAATGTGGCTGAAAAATAAGGGCTCAAAATAATAAGGCTCGGTGATAGAGATATTGTGATAAGAATGCAGAACTAAGCTGGTTATCAATGCATGCAGTTGTCACAGAAAGCAATTTAACAAAGTATTGATTCAAATATTCACATCCTTTAACCTAGCAATTGCATTTCCAGAGGGGGGGAAAATGAGGTGTGGCCTGTTGCATGATTAAAGATGGCTTTTGATCCTAATTTTAAGAGAAACAAAATGTAAAATTACTGTATTTAGAGAAAGTATGGTTTAGAAGTGGAGTGTGTGAGTTCTGAAAGGAAACGTAATTTTAATGCTGGGTCCATCCCTTATCAACTGCATGCTCAGAGCCCAATTCTGCCTCACTGACCCTTGTGGCTTCATATGCAATTGTGACAGTGCATTAATCACTAAATGTCCGGGCTTTAGGAACTAGTCATTTACCTCATTGTCAGCTTACACACTCTGAGGAAGCTGTCAATGCTTTATTTCATATTCTCAGTTTGCCTTTTCTCATCTTTTTGGCCCTATGTAGCTGAGAGCAAGTTGGGTCTATTTTGTGCATTGATGTGTTTAAATGTGTCTTAGAACTACCAGAGCAGCAATGAGTAGCAGATAAGGAACGGGACTTCCCTTCTTCCATCTCTCCTCTTCTCTCTCTTCCTCTGCCGCCTCCCCCCCCCTTCCTCCCTCTCCCTTCTTTTCCCTCTATCCCTCTTTCTCCATCTCTCCCTCTTCTTCCTCTCCTTCTCTCTCTTCCCCTCTCCCTCCCCACCTTTCCTCCCCCCACCCTCTTTTCCCGTCCCTCTTATCTTTTGCTGCCATGATTTCCTCTTTTCTGAGCTACTTTTGTTCTCACAAATTAGTCTTGTCTTGGTCACAAAGTTTCCCTCCCTGCAAAAACTGTGAAGCATAAACCAGAACCAAACAAAACCAGAAAGACAAGGTAATGCCTGGGGCTAATAATGATAACGAATTGGTCTACTGGGCTGTGTGGCCTAAGTTCTTGACAAAAGATAAGACAAAGCCACTAAAAATAGACCAAAAATGATATTAGATACTAGATATTAGGGTTGTAAAGCTAAGCACCTCCACCTTTAAAAAAACATTTCTGAAGCCTGCTTTTGTTATGGAAATGAACCTGACCTTAGAAATTAAGCTATCTAGCTATCACTGTTTCACTGTTTAGAAATTTAGAAATTTCTGTTCACACAGTGTATTTTCTTCGAGTAGATTGTAGGAAGTATGTAATTCATGGTCTGTAATCCTAAATGGTTTAATTTTGGGTTCTTTTTTTTTTTTTTTAAGATTTATTTATTTATTTGAGAGAGAAAGAGACACAGAATGTGTGGGGCAAGGGCAGAGGGAGAGGGAGAGAAAAATCTTAAGCAGCCTGTGCTGAGCACAGAGCTCAATGCCGGGATCTATCTCATTACCCTGAGATCACGAACTGAGCCAAAAACAAGAGTCAGACACCCCACTGACTGCACCACCCAGAGGCCCCCAATTCTTGGCTCTATTATTTTTTATTATTTATTTTTTGAAAAATATTTTATTTATTTGAGAGAGAGGATGAGCAGGAGTGGGGAGAGAGGCAGAGGGAGAGACTGAAGCAGACTTCCCGTTGAACAGGGAGCCTGATGTGGAGCTCGGTCCCAGGACCCTGGGATCATGACCTGAGCCAAAGGTAGATGTTTAACCAACTGGAACTATATAACTGCCCATTTTTGGCTCTTTAAAAATTAGTTTTTGGTGGCACCTGGGTAGCTCAGTCAGTCAGTTAAGCAGTCAGCTGTTCATCTCAGCTCAGGTCATGATCTTGGGGTCCTGGGATGGAACACTGCATCAGGTTCCCTGCTCAGAGGAGTCTGCTTGGAATTTTCCCTCTTTCCCTGCCCCTCCTCTACCGTCCTCCAAATAAATAAATAAATAGATCTTTAAAAAATAGTTTGTTTTTTATTTATCAGTTTGTCGAAGATTAGTTGACCATAGAGTTGAGGGTCTATTTCTGGGCTCTCTATTCTGTTCCATTGGTCTATGTGTCTGTTTTTGTGCCAGTACCATGCTGTCTTGATGATGACAGCTTTGTAATAGAGCTTGAAGTCCGGAATTGTGATGCCACCAACTTTGGCTTTGTTTTTCAATATCCCTTTGGCTATTCGAGGTCTTTTCTGGTTCCATATAAATTTTAAAATTATTTGTTCCATTTCTTTGAAAAAGATGGATGGTACTTTGAAAGGAATTGCATTAAATGTGTAGATTGCTTTAGGTAGCATAGACATTTTCACAATATTTATTCTTCCAATCCAGGAGCATGGAACATTTTTCCATTTCTTTGTGTCTTCCTCAATTTCTTTCATGAGTACTTTATAGTTTTCTGAGTATAGATTCTTAGCCTCTTTGGTTAGGTTTATTCCTAGGTATCTTATGGTTTGGGGTGCAATTGTAAATGGGATTGACTCCTTAATTTCTCTTTCTTCTGTCTTGTTGTTGGTGTAGAGAAATGCAACTGATTTCTGTGCATTGATCTTATATCCTGACACTTTACTGAATTCCTGTATAAGTTCTAGCAGTTTTGGAGTGGACTCTATTTATCAGTTTGAATTCTGTGTATACTTAATACCCTTGTATGCTCACTGGAAAATAACTGAACTGTATTTAATCTTTTTAAACTGAACTTTTTGTTTTAGAATCGTTTTCAATTTATAGAAACACTGTAAAGTAGGACAGAAAATTCTCATATATCTCTCACTCGCTGTCTCTCGCTGTTAACATCTTACATTACCACAGTACATTGGTCAAATGTGTGAAGCTGACCTTAGCTATTAACTAAACTCCAGGCTGTATGTGGATTTCACTGTTTCTGTATTGTCCCTTTCTGGTCTGTGGACCCAGTGCTAGGGAGGCACCGCAGTGCATTCAGTTGCAGCCTCCTCTGTGCCCTTTTGTCTGTGATGGTTTCTAAGTCAGATTTGTCAGATTTCTCCACTGCAGAGTTACCAGTTTTGCCTTTCCCTACTCTGTTCTCTGGAAGCAAGTCACTAGGTATGGTCAACAGTTTAGGGGGAAGCAGATACTAGGCTCACCTCTTGTAGGAGGGAGTATCTACATACACTATTTGTAATTCTTTGGTGGGAAAATGTATCTCTTTCTCCCCATTTGTTTATTAACTTAATTTGAATCCGTATGGACTTACAAATATTTTATTTTATGCTTTTTTAGAAAAGATTTTGTTTTTAAGTAATCTCTACACCCAACATGGGGCTCAAATCCACAATCCCAAAATCCAGAGTAGCACACTTCACTGACTGAGCCAGTCAGACACCCCTATTTTATTTTAAACTTTTGTATAATGTGCTATTATAATGTTCAAATGATTCTGTTGCTTATGTTACTGAAGATTTGGTTATTAGGGGCTCCTTCAGATTGAAAGAGCCCCTTTTTGTGTCCTTTTTAAAAATTTAAAAATTTTGTGTCCTTTTTAAAAATTCTTTGTTTTGGTAAAATACACAAACATAAAATTTCTGTTTTAACCCTTTTTAAGTGTACACTTGAATGGTATTAAATATATTAACAATGTGCTACCATTACTACCTTCTATCTCCAGAACTCTTTTCATCTTGTAAAATGGAAAAACTCTACCCCTTAAATAATAACTTTCCATTCCTACCTTCTTCCTTGTCACTGGCAACCACCATTCTGCTATCTGTCTCTGTGATTTTGACTACTCCATATTCCACATCTAAGTGGAACCATATAGGATTTGTCTTTTTGTAGCTGGCTTATCACTTAGCATAATGTCTTCAGGGTTCACAGATGTTGTAACATATGTCATAATTTATTTTTATGACTGAATATTTCATTGCCTATATGTACCACATTTGGTGTACCCATTCTTTTGATCAGTGGACACTTGGTTTGCTTCCATGTTTTAGCCATTGTGAATAATATTGCTGTGAATATGGGATGCTGCTTTTAATTCTTTTGGGCATTGGAGTGGCATTGTTGGAGCATATGGAGTGGCATTGTTGGAGCATATGGTTTTTCTATTTTTAACTTCTTGAGGAGCCTCCATACTGTTTTCCACAGTAACTGTACCATTTTATATTCCCACCAACAGTGCACAAAGGCTTCAATGCTTCTCATCCTTGCCAACGTGTGTTTTCTTTTTTTTTTTTTTTATAATAACCATCCTAAAGGGTGAAAGGTGATATCTCATTGGGTTTTGATTTGCATTTTCCTAATAATTAGTGGTGTTGGGCATATTTTTATGTGTTTGTTGTTCACATATATTTCTCCTTTGGGGAAATGTCTACTTAAGTTTATTGCCTTTTTAAAAATCAGGTGGTTTGTTATTTTGTTGCTGAGTTTTAGGAGTGCTCTATAAATTTAGATTTAATCCCTTATCAGAGATATGATTTGCAAATATTTTCTTCCATTCTGTGTGTTGCCTTATTATTCTGATAACGGTACCTTTTGGTGTACAGTTTTTAAAAACTGTCATGAAGTCCAATTTGTCTATTTTTTGTTTTGTTGCCTGTGCCTTTCACATTATATCCAAGGTAATAGTGTCAAATCCAATGTCATAAAGCTTTGTCCTTTGTTTTGTTCGAAGAGTTTTAGAGTTTTAGGTGTTTCATTCGGTCTTTGATCCATTTCAAGTGAATTTTTGTATATGGTATTAGTCAAGGTTCCAACTTCTTTTTCTTCGTATGTGGGTGTCCAATTTTCCAAACACCATTTCTTTGAAGAGATTCTGCTTTCCCCATTGAATAGTCTTAGTCTATTTTGACAAAGTTGATGTCAAAATTCATTTATCTACATATATGTTTATGTTGATGTCAAAAATCATTCATCTGTATATGTGAGGGTGTATTTCTAGATTTTCTGTCTTATTCTATAAGTCTCTGTGTCTGTCTTTATTCTAGTAGCACCCTGTTGTGATTACTGTATTAAACTTTTATTAAGTTTTGAAATCATGAAGTATGAAGCCTGCAGTTTTGTTTTTTTCAAGGATGTTCCGGCTATTCAAGCTCCCTTAGTATTCTACATGAATTTTAGTATGAGTTCTATTTCTGCAAAAGAATATCACTGGGATTTTCATAATGATTTCTCTGAATCTGTAGATGGTTTTAGTTAGTTTTGATACCTTAACAATCCATAAATATGGGATATGTTTCCGTTTGTTTATGTGTTCCTAATTTATTTCATCATTGTTTTATAGTTTCCATTGTGCAAAGTTTCTATCCTCTTGATTAAATTTTTTTATGTGTGTATGTGTGCTATTGGAAATAAAATAAATTTCTTAATTTCCTTTTCAGATTTTTCATTGTTAAGGTACAGAAGTGGTCCTGATTTTTGTGTGTTGATTTTGTATCCTATTACTTTAATAAATACATTCATTAGTTTCAACAACTTTGTGTGTGTGTATGTGTGTGTGTGTGTGTGTGTATAATCTTTAGGATTTTTCTACGTATAAGATCATATGATTTGTAGACAGACATAATTTTACTTTTTCTTTTCTAATTGATGTGTTTTTTTCCCACGTTTTTCTTGCCTAATTGCTCTGGCTAGGACTTCCAGTAATGTGCAATATAAGTGGAAAAAGTGCGTTGTTTGCCTTATTCCTGGACTTAGAGAAAAAGCTTTCAGTCTTTCACTGTTGAGTATGATGTTTGCTTTGTTTTTTTATATATGGCTTTTATTATATTTAAGTATTTTCCATCCATTCCTAGTTCAGTGTTTTTACTATGAAAGGGTATTGCATTTTGTCAAATGCTTTTCCTGCATCAGTTGAGATAATTATGTTTCTTTTTCTTTCATTCTGTTAATGTGGTATATTACATCAACTGATTTACATATCTTGAAGCATCCTTCTTTTCAGGAATAAATCCATCCTTCTATTCAGGAATAAATCTTTTAATATATTGCGTAGTTGAGTTTGCTACTATTTTGTTGAGAATTTTTGCATCAATGTTCATAAAAGATAGTGGCCTGTAGTTTTTACTGTTCTTAAAATGTCTTTGTCTGGCTTTGGTAACAGGGTAATCCTGATTTCAAAGAATGAGAACATATTTCTTCCTTTTCAATTTTTTTTAGAAAGGTTTTTTTTAAAAAAAATTATGTATAATTGACATAAATTACTATATTAGTTTTAGGTATACAACATAATGATTTCATATTGTGAAATTATTACCAAAATAAGCCTAGTTACCATATGTCACCACACAGCATTGAAAAATTGTTTTTTTCTTGTCATGAGAACTTTCAAGATTTATTCTCTTAGCAACTTTCAAATACAAAGTATAGTATTAGTGACTGTAGTCACCATGATATGCATTATGTCACCATACTTACTTATTTTATAACCAAAAATTTGTTTTCTGAAAGATCATGTTTATTTATTTGAGTGAGAGAGAGAAAAGAGTGAGCGCACAAGCAAAGGGAGGGGCATGGGGAGAGAGAGGAGCACATTCCTCACTGAGCAGGGAGCCTGATGTGAGACTTGATCCTAGGACTCTGGGATCATGACCTGAACCAAAGGCAGATGCTTAACTGCCTAAGCCACTGAGGAATCCTATAAGCAGAAATTTGTACCTCTTGACCCCCTTCACCCATTTTTATCACCTCTTCAACCTCCCTCCCCTCTAGCAACCACCAATTTGCCTCTATAAATTTGATTTTGTTTGTTCTTTTTTTTCCTTTTTTAGATTCCACATTTAAGTAAAATGATACAGTATTTGTTTTTCTCTATCTGACTTATTTTACTTACCATAATACCCTCAAGGCCCATGTTGTTGCAAATGGCAAGATTTTGTTTTTTCTTATGGCTAAGTAGTATGTCATTGTGTGTCTTCTTTATCCATTCATCCACTGATGGACCCTTAGGTTGTTTCTGTATCTTGGCTGTGTAAATAATGCTTCATTGAACATGTGGGTGCATACATCTTTTCAAATCAGTGTTTTCATTTCCTTTGGGTAAATATCCAGAAGTGGAATTGCTGGATCATACGGTAGTTCTACTTTTAATTTTTTGAGGAACCTCCATACTGTTTTCCGTAGTGGTTGCACCAATTTAATTTTCCACCAATAGTCTGGAGTTCCCTTTTCACCATATCCTCACTGAAATTTCTTATCTTTTTGATAACAGCCATTCTAGCAGGTATGAAGTGGATATCTCATTGTAGTTTTCATTTGCATTTACTTCATAATTGGTGATGTAGATGTTGAGCACCTTTTCATGTGCCTATTGGCCATCTGTATTTGTTCTTTGTAAAAAACACCAATTTAGATCCTCTGCATATTTAACTCGAGAAGATTGGTGTTATCTTTTAAACATTTGGTAGAATTCACCAGTGAAAACAGCAGATCCAGGGCTTTTCTTTGTCAGGAGATTTTTGAATATGGCTTTATTCTCTTTACTAGTTTGAAATCTATTCAGACTTTAAATCACAAGGTTTTCCTTGTGATTTAGTTTTGGTAGATTTTGTGTTTCTAGGAATTTTTAAATTTCATCTTGGTTGCTTAATTTGTTGGTATTCAGTTGTTTGTGATACTCTTTTATAACTCTTTATATTTCTTTAAAATAAATAGTAGTGCCCCCCCCATTTCTGTTTTTAGTAATTTAAGTCTTCTCTCTCTTTTTTACTACTTCATCTAGTTAAAATTTTGTCAATTTTGTTTATCATTTCAAAGAACAAACTTTGGGTTTTATTGATTTTTTGCTATTATTTTTATATTCTCCATTTCACTTATCTTTGTGCTAATCTTTATTATTTCCTTGCTTCTGGTAGTTTTTTTTTTTTTCTTCTTCTTTTTCTTACTCTTTCTTTTCTTTGACTTGTAAGTGTAGGTTTATGACTTGAGCTTTCTTGCTTTTAATGTCAGCATTTATAGCTATAAAATTCCCCCCAATACTGCTTTTGCTACATCTCATAAATTTTGTTATGTTGTATTCTCATTTTCAATCATCTCTAAATATTTTCTAATTTCCCTTGTGATTTCTTCTTTGATCCATTGGTTATTTAAGAGTATGTCATTTAGGGGCACTTGGGTGTGTCAGTTGGTTAAGTGGCCAACTCTTGATTTTGGCTCAAGTCATGGTCTCAGGGTTCTGGGATTGAGCCCCTCTTCAGGCTCCACACTTGGCAGGGAGTATCTACTTGAGGATTCTCTATCCCTCTCCCTCTGCCCCTTACCCTGTTCATATACTCTCTCTCTAAAATAAATAAATATTTTTTTTAACAAGAAGAATATGTTGTTTAATTTTCACTTATTTGTGAATTTTCCATTTTTCTTTCTATTATTAATTTCTAACTTCATCTCATTGTGTTTGGGGAATATACTTTGTGTGGTATTTATCTTTTTAAATATCTTGAGACTTAATCTATGGCCTAACATATGGTCTGTCCTGGAAATTGTCCCACATGCTCTTGAGAAGAATGTGTATTTTTTGTTCTGTATATATCTGTTAGATATAGTTGGTTTATTATGTTGCTCAAATCCTCTGTTTCCTTACTTATCTTCTATCTGGTAGTTCTGTCCATTATTAAGAGTAGGGTATTGAAGTCTCCATCTATGATTATAGAACTATTTATTCATCCCTTCAATAATATTTATACCTCATGTATTTTGGTGATTTGTTATTAGGTATGTAATATTTATCATTATTACATCATCCTGTTGTTTTGAAACTTTTCATATATAAAATTCTTTGTAAACTTTTTTTGTTTTTTTTAATAAATTAATTTATTTATTTTCAGAAAAACAGTATTCATTATTTTTTCACCACACCCAGTGCTCCATGCAATCTGTGCCCTCCATAATGCCCACCACCATGTACCCCAACCTCCCATCCCCCCGCCACTTCAAACCCCTCAGATTGTTTTTCGGAGTCCATAGTCTCTCATGGTTCACCTCCCCTTCCAATTTCTCCCAACTCCATTCTCCTCTCTAACACCCCTTGTCCTCCATGCTATTTGTTATGCTCCACAAATAAGTGAGACCATATGATAATTGACTCTCTCTGCTTGACTTATTTCACTCAGCATAATCTCTTCCAGTCCCGTCCATGTTGCTACAAAAGTTGGGTATTCATCCTTTCTGATGGAGGCTTTGTAAACCTTTTTGATTTAAATTCTATTTTGTCTGATATTAATATATCCACCTCTACTGTGTTGTGGTTATTAATTGCCTGGAATATATTTTTCTATTCTTAACTTCCAGTTTTTTGTTTCTTTGGATTTAAAGTGAATCTCTTATAGATAGCATATAATTAGATCATACTTTTTCCTTTTTTTCCCATTCTCTTTTTTCTTTCATTAACCCTAATTTATTTTACACTATTTCTTTTTTTTCTTTTTGGCCTCAGACTGATATTTTCTTTAACTTTCATGTATAGACATTAACCTAAGTAATATATTCTTATACTTGAAAGTCTTTTATTGATCAGGCACTATGGTCTGTTGAAAGAGACACTCTTCCCTCCTTTCTGTTTCTTACAAGTGCAGTTCAGGGCACACAGCATTCTCTCAATTAGCATAACAATAGCGTCCTCATCAAAACTAGCCCTTAGTGTTTGGTACCCAACAAGCTCTTTTCCTAAACTTTCCATGTATTAACTCATGTCATCCTCCTAATAGACTTAAGAGGGAGGACTCTTATTATCCTGATTTTAGGATGAGGAAAGGAGGTGTAAAGAGGTTAAGTGATGTTCCTGGGTGCCAAAGCTTGAAGTGGCTACCTTACCCCACGGCTGGACAATCTCTGTCTTTTGATTGGAAAGTTTGATCAGTTTACATTTAAGGTAATTGCTGATAAAGAGGAAATTACTTTTGTTCTGTGTTTTCCCTGTCTTAATCTTCAATCAGAATTTATGACTTTTAAAGTTATACCTTAGGGTACCTTGATTTCTACCTTCCATCCCTACCACTTAAGTAATTACCATATATTAAGCATTGGTACTGGATGTTTAGGTGCTGAGCATACATAGATGGTTGTTTTTTGGTAATCTCTCATTCTCCATCCCTCTCTATTACCAGTGAAATGGTTAGACCAAAAATACTGTACTGGTAAACAAAATGAAATATGGTGGGACAAAGCCAGAGACTCACTTTTCACCAAGCTCTGTTTCTAAAAACTCTAGCCCTTGAAGCTTTGATAAATTTTCATTCTGTGACTCTAATTAGCCAATTTTAAGTGTGGGCCAATACCTGCAAAAGAAATATGATTTTAGAGGGATTCAAATGCAGTGTGTAACAGGAAAGGAAGTAATTGGTAGATGATTTGCTATTTGATCACAGGTCTTCTCTGAAATGAGACAAAGTAGTCGGATGGAAAGGAAAGGAAAAGCTGAAAAGCTACACTATTATCTAGTCCTTTGTTCCTTTAATCCCTCCTTAACATCTCCTACCCCTCTGGTCATCTAAAGATTCAGGCTGCACCAAACCCATGGAAACACTGATGATGCTGAGTCATACATGCTCTCCATCAAGATTCTGTTCTTTCCACTCACTGAGTGGCATTTACTGAAATATTCAGAGCTGGCTTTATCCACATGCATTTTATGATACCAGCAAAGCTGGGGGTTCCTTCAGCCTATTCCAGGCTCCCCACGGTATAATTCAGAATCAAAATACTCCCTGCCCCATTTATGTACATTTAGTCAAATACAAGGCATGACTTAGATATTTTCATTATAACCAAAGGTTTCATTGTAGCTGCAATGTGCCCTGGGACACCTGAACATCTGTTCTTTATTTTTAATCAAAAGGCATAGCTTTAACCCTTTGGTTGCCACTTTTCAAAAATTGTTCTGTCCTGTCACCAAGAAACTTCAGTTCTAGTCAAAAGCCAGCCCTTAAAAAAAAAAAAAATCACCCCTTAAGACCATGCATGTTATAGTATCTTGACAGCCTTACAGCTTGTGGGAAGATAAATGAAAGCTGTGGACGTATTTTTATTGAAGAAGACAGGATTGAAGCAATCAAAGTATGGTCAGAGTCAACCATCAATGTCAATGTGGAATCATCTTTGAGGACAATTGCTGGAGCCCTCAGTTGGTCCCCTGTTTCCTGTCCTCTCTTGTCCTCTAGTGCCATTCCAGCCTGAAGACTCATTCATATATTCTACCAAGGCCTAAAGCATAGTTTCTCAAACTTCAGGGTTTATTATAGTCACTTAGAGAGCTTATTAAATTGTGAATTGCTAGAATTCAGTACAACTGGAATGGAGCCAGGACCTTCACTATTAACAAGCATTCCAGGTGAGGCAGGTGGCTTAAGAGCCACTAAGAACAAAGCTGCACCACAGAATGAAGTCCAGATTCCTTATCCTGGCATTCAAAGCTTTGGAAAATCTGCTCCCAGTGACCTTTCCTTATGTTACTTTTCCTTTATCCCAATTAGTTTGGCAACTAACAGAAATAAAAAATGAATAATTCTTTTCTATAGAAATTATGCCAATGTCCGAAAGTATTTTTCGAGCCTGACCTCAGTCCCTACCCATCCATGATGTACTCCCAGTCCTTACCAGCCTATGGCAATGTCTCCCTCTGCTGAGCTTTCACGGTACAAGAATTATTGAATCAAATCTTAGGGAAAGTGAAGGGAATGGCAACAAGACAAGTTTTCCTAGAAGCACAATCATTTGAGTTGAGTTGAGATTACAAAGAAGGCAAAAGGTTTCCACCAGGGAAGTTCATACATAAATCAGAAGAGGCATTGTAGGTGGAAAATCCAGCACAAGTAAAGGTAGATTCCATGCACATTTAAAAAGTGAGTGGTCTGAGTCTAAATAGATCATGCTTACTGAACATGGAAGGTGAAGGTTAGACCAAGGTCAGGTTATAGAAAGGAACTGAAGTGCCTTTAAAAACATTTGTTCCTGGCAAAGAGAATGGTTGATGGTTTGGCTGCTATTGTCATGCTGGCTTACAAAGTACTCATCTCATGCAAACTCAGGAAAGGCAACAGAAGCTGCTCTGGAGACTGCTTAGGTTCAAACGTCAGCTTGTCTATTTCTGAACCCTGTGAACTTGAACCAGTTATTCTGCTTCTTTAAACCTATTTTCTGATCTGGATTAAGGCAAAAATAATAGATTTCACTTTATGACATATATATATATGTATATATATATATATCTCAAGGAAATTAACTCTTAATAATGATGCAATAATAAATACTTAATACTCATATAGCCTATAAGGAATGCGTATTATCCTCCTTCCTAAAAATGAAAATAGTCTCAGAAGGTAATAGCTTGTATATAGTAACACAGCCAATAGGAACAGAATTAGGCAGTATTTTGCCCTAAATAAACACTACATGGGACTTAAGGGACCATTTCTTTCAAGTCCCTCATTTTATAGGAAAGAAACCCGAGGATTAGAGTGATGAACTGACTTGGCCAGTGTCACACAGCACGCAGTATAAGCACATCCCAGTGCTGGGGAATAAAGGAGCTATAAAGGTGAGCAAGACAGTTCTGCCCATAAGGAGCTTTCAGACCGGCAGGGAAGACGGCAAGTGTGACAGGCAGGTCTGAACAGGCAGAAGGCCTAGGGTCTGGAAGGGTCCTGGGAGGGGTAGATGTATGTGTGCCTTAAATTTTGTGCCTTCTGACCAATAAGCAGATGAATGAGGGCTATAGGTCAAGCCTGATGAATCCTGGAAATAACTGAGAATGCTTGCTCAGCAACATACAGTACAGTTTTTGAAAGAAAGCAACTTTGGGAGCAGCCACAGCCTCTTAAAACTATGATCTATAATTATATTTGCTTAAAAAAAAAAATCTGGAGCAGCAGGGAACAGACCCTATAGTTAGTCCCAGATCCTATCCCCTGCCCCGCCCCCACACACAGTTCCCCTCTGGGCACATGCAGTGACAGCTGTCACTCCCCAAGCAGCTTAAAATCTCTAAGTGGCCTTGAAGCCCAGAGTAGAGCCAGGAATGCTGCTCCACCCCCGCAGGGGTGGCCTCACACAGTGGGCGGGCAGCCGCCTTTGAGGCACAGTCTGGATCCCAGAGGCACCACAGGCCTTAGCAGCTCCACTCCTTCCCCTGACAGGCTACTGCTGGGCTACAGTGCGGCCTCTTTTCTCAGCTGACAGACTCTAAGGCAGATCTGAAGGCTGGAATCCCTACTCCAGAGTCTTTCGGGGCCACCCACGTTGCTAATCACTCCCATGGCCTCATGGGAGAGCAGGGTAGGCGAGGAGGACTGGTCATTAAAAAGAGAGCTTGCTGAGAAGAAGCTTTTGGAGACAAACACCTTCGCCTGGTTCTAGGAGTTGGCAATCCGATTGTACATTTTAAGAGACCCTTAATTTGAAAGAGACTGGCGTAGGCTAAATGTGTAACTCAAGGAGGAAAAGCCAAGTAACTATATGAAAATGAAAATTTTTGTTGATGAGAGAGAGATCCCCAGGTCTCTGTGGTCTGCTACATTCCCTGAAATTCCAACACTAAGGGAATACATAGGCTTTGTTCCTTTGGGTCCCAAAGATTTTTTTGGAAAGAATAGCTTTTGAGGCAAGCTTCAGTAATCACCTAATACTAAAAAGAGGATTTTCACTTAGGCTGTCTTCCAAAATCTGACCAATAGTAAAGAACTAGCCACAACAAATACAACTAGAGTTTGTGGGTCACATTAAAAACATTAAAAGTGGCGGGTGGCAGGTGCCTTGATTACATTTTGCTGCAATCATTCTTGTGTCTCTGTTCCTGGAACTGCTGTCAACTTCCTTAATTCCAGAGAAATCAGGAAGAATTTTAGTCAGACACAGCCTCTATTCATCTCTTCTGCTGGCTATCCTCTGTCATCTCAGCAAGGTGGTTTATTATCATTTGCTCATAACTACAGAGAATGGCCATCCAAGTTGCTCTTTTAGAGAATGTTCTGACCCCTAGTCCTGTACAAGCTTTGAAGTCCTGTAGCCATGCCATCTCTCCCTGGGAGCCTTCCCTTCCCTTCAGCAGCCACAGGGAGCTCTTTTTCCTCCAAAATACAGAAATAAATAAATAAAATAAAAAATACTATAGTACTTTGTATTACTCCTAGAAATTGAACAAAAGTTTAACGTGTTTTTAATAGTGAGATATTCTCCTTAGCTGGATGTTGACTGCATTTTATCTACCCGTAGGAGTTGGTATGAAAGCAAAATCATGAACTCAAATCTTTACTAATTAATTGGCCCCTAAACAAATCAGCATCCCTGCAGCCATTTCTGTCTGCTCAATGTTTGCAGCAATCCACACCCAGGGTTGGCAAATTTTTCCTGTAAAGAGCCAGACAGTAAATATTTTAGGCTCTGTGAGCCATATGGTTTCTGTCAAAACTATTCAACGCTACTATTATAGTACAAAAGCAGCCATAGACAGTCTATACATGAATGGGCGTGGCTCTCTGTCAATAATACAGGCAGTGGGTCAGATTTGTTTTTCAGGTTGAAGTTTGTTGACTACAATGTAGACCATCATGTCATTTTCCTTTGACAATTTTCTGTTGATTATCAGAGTTTATAACACAGTGCAAGTATAAAGTCAGTTTGCAAACTGTAAGACTGTGTGGTATATCTAGAAAAGCAATGTGGGGTTACACATTGGCCACAGACAAATGAGAATCTGGCAGAATTAAGCCAGTGAGAGACAGAAAAAAACATTAAGTATCACAACTGAGTAGGAGCTTCAAGACCTTGGATATCAAAAGCTGTAGAAAGGCCCTTGAGAAAACTGAGGAACCATGAACTATTTTTATAAAAATTACTCATTTTATGATTGTGATTTAAGAATCCAACATAAAAAACATATTTTTTTAAAAAAATATTTTATTTATTTATTTGACAGAGAGAGATCACAGGTAAGCAGAGAGGCTGGCAGAGAGAGAGAGAGAGAGAGTGAGTGAGGGAAGCAGGCTCCCTGCTGAGCAGAGAGCCCAATGTGGGACTCGATCCCAGGACCCCGAGATCATGACCTGAGCCGAAGGCAGCGGCTTAACCCACTGAGCCACCCAGGCGCCCTAAAAAACATATTTTTAAAAAAAGACTTATTTATTTATTCGAGAGAGAGAGAAGGAGAGAGTGAGCACGAGAGGGGGGAGGGTCAGAGGGAGAAGTAGGCTATGCAAAGCGGGGAGCCCAATCCTGGACTTGATCCTGGGACGCCAGGATCATGACCTGAGCTGAAGGTGGTCGTTTAATCAACTGAGCCACCCAGGTGCCCAAAGGATAACATATTTTGCTATCACAAAACTAAAGAAAAAATATGCCAGTTGATGAGATGATTCATATTTTATGCATTGTATGAATTAGGATATTGTAATTTTAAATTAAATGCTAATAAATGAAAATATATACCTATTTTTGTGTATTTTAATTTTCTTTTTTTTTTTTTTTAAGATTTTATTTATTTATTTGACAGAGAGAGATCACAAGCATGCAGAGAGGCAGGCAGAGAGAGAGCAGGAAGCAGGCTCCCTGCTGAACAGAGAGCCGGATGCGGGCCTCGATCTCAGAACCCTGAGATCATGACCTGAGCCGAAGCCAGCGGCTTAACCCACTGAGCCACCCAGGCGCCCTTTAATTTTCTTTTTTTCAGATCAGTTCTTGGCTAAAATTTTTCCCTCATATATTTACAATAAAAATGTGGTCCCAATTTTAGGAGTGTTTATTTTGAAGGGAAATTTTAAGTGTGAATTATCCTCTCAAAGTAGGTACTTCTTTTATGTGAAATCCTCATCTTCTTAAAGGAGATCTGGAAGTCCTGGAGGGTAATAACTATAATTCTTTTTTCTTTCCTGCAGCTCCTCAAATATTTTATAGGCAGTAGACAGTAATTGGATATGTACTTCTTTTGTGACTCATTCCACCTAATTTCTCCCTTAAAAATAAATATATATGCAGTCCTCATGTTAGATGATAGTATAGGACCATAAAAATGAGTGTGCATACTGTAACTAGGCAAAACAATCTTAATTACCAATGTAATAATTGTGATTATTCTAGGAGCTTCAAAATTTTTTCTTAATTTAAATTCAGTTTAGTTAGCATGTTGTGTATTAGTTTCAGGGGCAGAATTTAGTGATTTACCAGTTGCATATAACACCTGGAGCTCATTACATCCTTTGCCCTCCTTAATGCCCATCACCCAGTTACCCCATGCTCCCATCCACCTCCTCTCCAGAAACTCTGTTTATTTCCTAAGGTTAAGACTCTCTTATGGTTTTTATCCCTCTGTGTTTTCAGCTTATTTTATTTTTCCTTCCCTTCCCCTATGTTCATCTGTTTTGTTTCTTAAATTCCACATATGAGTGAAATCATATGGTATTTGTCTTTCTCTGGATACTTATTTCACTTAACATAATACCGTTTAGTTGCAAGTAGTAAGATTTTTCTTTCTTTCTTTTTTTTAAAGATTTTCCTTTTTGATGGCTGGGTAATATTCCACTGAATGAAGATATATCTCACACACACACACACACACACACACACACAGAGGTTTGTTCCATCTCTGTGAAAAATGCTGATAGTATTTTGATAGGGATTACATTGAATGTGTAGATTGATTTGGGTAGTATAGACATTTTTTCTTTTTTTTAAAATATTTTATTTATTTATTTGACAGAGAGAGGTCACAAGTAGGCAGAGAGGCAGGTAGAGAGAGAGAGAGGGAGTAACAGGCTCCCCACTGAGCAGAGAGCCTGATGTGGGGCTCGATCCCAGGACCCTGAGATCATGACCTGAGCTGAAGGCAGAGGCTTAACCCACTGAGCCACCCAGGCGCCCCTTGACATTTTAACACACTTATATGTGTGTGTATATATATCTATATATCTATATCTTCTTTATCCTTTCATCTGTCAATGGATATCTGGGCTCTTTCAATATTTTTTATATTGTGGGCATTGTTGCTATAATTATTAGGGTACATGTGCCTCTTTGAATCACTATTTTTATATACTTTGGATAAATATCTAGTAGTGTGATTTCTGGGTCATAGGGTGGTTCTATTTTTAACATTTTGAGGAACCTCCATACTGTTTTACAGAATGGCTGCACCAGTTTGCATTCCTGCCAACAGGGTAATAGGGTTGCCCTTTCTCTGCAGCCTTGCCAATATCTGTTGTTTCCTGAGTTGTTAATTTTCACCATTCTGACCAGTTTGAGATGGTATCTCATTGTGGTTTTGAAATGTATTCCCCTCGTGCCAAGTCATGCTGAACATTTTTTCATGTGTCTATTAGCCATTTGTATATCTTTTTTGGAGAAATACCTGTGTGTCTTCTGTCAATTTCTTGATTGCATTTGTTGTTTTTAGGATGTTGAGTTTGATAAGTTTTTTATAGATTCTAGATCTAGCCCTTTATCTGATATATCATTTGTGAATACCTTCTCCCATTCCATAGATTGCCTTTTAGTTTTGTTGATTGTTTCCCTTGTTGTGCAAAAGCTTTTTATCCTGATGAAGTCTAAATAATTCATTTTTGCTTTTGTTTCCCTTGCCTCTGGAGATGCAGCAAGAAGTTGCTGTGGCCAAGGTCATAGAGGTGCTGCCTGTGTTCTCTAGGATTTTTATGGGTTCTTGTCTCACATTTAGGTCTTTCATCCATTTTGATTTCATCTTTGTGTATGGTGTAAGAGAATGGTCCAGTTTCATTTTTCTGCATGTGGCTGTCCAGTTTTTCCCAGCATCATTTGTTGAAGAGACCTTTTCCCATTGGGTATTTTTTCCTGCTTTGTTAAATATTAGTTGATCATAGAGTTGAGGGTCCATTTCTGGATTCTCTATTCTGTTCCATTGATCTATGTGTCTTTTTTGCCTGTACCATACTGTCTTGATGTTTACAATTTTGTAATATACCTTAAAGTGCAGAACTGTGATGCCTTCAGCTTTGGTTTTCTTTTTTGATATTACTTTGGCTATTCGGGGTCTTTTCTGGTTTCATGCAAATTTTAGAATTGTTTGTTCCAGCTCTGAAAAATGTTGAGAGTATTTTGAGAGGGATTGCATTGAATGTGTGGATTGCTTTGGGTAGTATAGACATTTTAACGGTATTTGTTCTTCCAATCCATGAGCATGGGATGTCTTTTCATTTATTTATGTGTTCCTCAATTTCTTTCATAACTATTCTGTGGTTTTCAGAGTACATATCTTTTCCTTCTTTGGTTAAGTTTATTCCGAGGTATCTTATTGTTTTTGGTGCAATTGCAAATGGAATTGATTCCTTGATTTCTCTTTATGCTGCTTCATTATTAGTGTATAGAAATGCAACAGACTTTTGTGCATTGATATTATAACCTGTGACTTTGTTGAATTCCTGTATCAGTTCTAGCAATTTTCTATGTAGAGTATCATGTGGTCTGCAAAGAATGAAGGTTTGACTTCTTTGCTGACTTGATGCCTTTTATTTCTTTCTGTGTGATTGCTGAGGCTAGGACTTCTGGTACTGTGTTGTACAAGAGTGGCTAGAGTGGACATCCCTTTAATGTTCCTGACTTTAGGGGAGAAGCTGTCAGTTATTCCCCATTGAAGATGATATTTGCTGTGGATCTTTTGCATATGGCTTTTATGATGTTGAGGTATAGTCCCTCTAATCCTACATGGTGAATGGTTTTTGTAAAAAAATAATGTATTTTGTCAAATACTTTTTCTGTGTCTATTGAGAGGATCATATGGTTCTTAGTCTTTCTTTTATTAATGTGATGTATCACATCAATTGGTTTGTGGTTGTTGAACCACCCTTGCAGTCCAGGAATAAATCCCACTTAGTCGTGGTGAATTATCCTTTTAACATACTGCCAGATCCTATTAGCTAGTATCTTGCTGAGAATTTTTACATCCATGTTCTTCAGGGATATTGATTTGTAATTCTCCTTTTCAGTGGGGTCTTTGTCTGGTTTTGGGATCAAGGTAATGCTGGCCTCATAGAATGGGTTTGAAGGTTTACCTTTCATTTCTATTTTTTGGGAATAGCTTCAGAAGAATGGGTATTAATTCTTCTTTAAATGTTTGGTAGAATTCCCCCCCGGGAAGCCATCTGGACTTGGGCTCTTGTTTTTTGGGAGATTTTTGACTACTGCCTCAACTTCTTTGCTGGTTATGGGTCTGTTCGGGTTTTCTATTTCTTCCTGTTTCACTTTTGATAGTTTCTATGTTTCTAGGAATTTATCCATTTCCTCCAGATTGCCCAATTAATAGGCATTCTTTTATAATTGTTTGTATTCATTGTTGGTTGTGATTTTTCCTCTTTCATTCATGGTTTTATTTTGTTCCTTTTTCTTTTCTTTTTGTTAAGTCTGGCTAGGGGTTTATCAATCTTGTTAATTCTTTCAAAGAGCCAGTTAGAAGCCTCAAAATTTTTGTCAAAACATTAAAACTCTTACTGTTGGTTATTCATATATAAAGAAATAAAAAAGTAGTAAATAAAAATAATACTTGTATAATATGATTAAGATATTAGAAACAGTAAATATTAAAGTATTTTATTTCTTCATAAAAAACCTTAATCTAGATTATATTGCACATGAAACTAATATTACAATGTTTATTAACTAATGGGGATTTAAATAAAAACTTAAAAAAAATTATCTAGAGAAGTTTGAGCAGTGCCCTTGCCTTCTTCCTGTGGTATAATTTACCATCAAGAGCAGACATGTTTTCTCTGCATTGGAAAACAGTCATCCTCTTTTTTAACTTTGGATTCAGTTTTAAGATTTTCTCCTTTTGTCTTTCAGTGTGACGAATTATCTCTAAGAGTTCCTTTGGTATGAAGTGTTTTGCTGGCAACACTTTTGATGGAAATCTTCCTTTTTGTCATGAACATTTCTCCAATTAATGTTGATAAATTTGCATATTTAGAGTCTGTTGAATGGCAGCAATATTTCCACAGTCAGATCAGTGATTTCTTCTATTAACTCCAATACTATCAGATTCAAATTTCATTTCTAGCATTATGACTTTTTTTTTCCTGTGTTGCACTTTTAGCATTGTGGGACAATTCCCTTTTTTGACTGTCCATTCCTATAAAATGTCACATGAGCTTATCACTTGAAAGTAGGAAAGCAATATAGCTATATACTTTACTTTCTGTGTATCAACTGAATAACAGGTACACAGTGACCAATTATTATTATTATTTTTTTTTTTACTGAACATTTGTTGCTATGTAATTTTTATATATTTATTACAAACACTTTTTTTTTCAAAATTAGTGCCAAATTACATAAAATATACTTATCTTTTTATTTCTGGGTAATTTTTTTTTTATTTTCAGCATAACAGTATTCATTATTTTTGCTATTGACAGACTTTGAAAGAAGTGGTGTGACTGCTCACTCATCATAACATGCACCTGTTATTTATGTAGTGATCAGAGTGAAGAACTAGCAGCAGAATGTGCACTCTATTCAGTTAGTCACAATTATTATATGGTGATAATTGTATTATGAACCATGCTGGGAGAATGGTGTTATTTAATTGTGACAACTAACATTTGTGTGTACTCAAATTGTAAAGTGAGAACTGCATGTATATAACAAAAAATTTATTACCAAGCACATAAGTGTATTATCAATTCAAAACCCCAATACGAACTTTCAGACTTCATTACTTTCTATAGTCATGCTTTCAGTAACCTCATGGTACCATGAAATTTCTGTGTATTTTTTATCCAGTGAGATAAATTTGCTTTTGAACAGTAATTCATTCTGTGTCTGACAATGGGGAACACAACTGTCCTTGTGCATGAACAGATGGCCCTGCCCCACCTTCTGGTGATCCAGATCACAAGGGGCTTATCTACACATCCCTCCTGGGACTACCTCCTGGGGTGAAATATCTGACTAAGTGACGCAGGAGAGGAAGAGGGTACCCAAGCTGGGATATGGTGGAGACCAACCCTGGCCTTGGGAACAGAGAACAGGCTGAGTAGAAGGTCAAGCAAACTTTATGATATCTCCCACATCATGATTTGAGGCATGATCAAGATGGCCTTTTGACATTTGGTGCCATTTGACTATGGGATGACATTATCAGTGGTCATTTCTGTCTCTAGAAATCCATAGATAGTGCCCACATATCTCCTGACCCTAAAAACTTTTCCAGCATAACACAGTGTTCCGCAGCTCACATATGTAACTTATTTATTTATTTATTTATTTACAATGGGATATAAAGGGAAAGTACATCTATGTTTTCATATGACTTTTCTTTGAGAAGAAGGAGCTGAGGTCTGGATGGTATGCAGCATGCCCAAAGCCCCATTGGTCTCCCTGTGGGACCATAATAGACATAGTCACAGATGCCCTAGAAATAAGCTAAAGGGTAAGATTTCTCCTGGGGTGAAGATGATGCTCTCCATAGGCTTATAGAAGACATTCTGTGATGGAACTATTTGGTAAAGTGGGAGCTACCTGAGAGAAGGTGAAACTTGGTATTAAACAGTTCCCAAATAATATATGTTGTCCTTGTTTCCAAGTATTCAATAAGTTCTAAAAGGTCATTATATTTTTCTTTTGGATTTTTATCTTGTAAAAGCCAAATTCCAGCAAATTATATAGCAGTGTGATAGAATTAGGGATGTGCTAAAAATGGTTCCTTGGTATAAACACATGATTCTATGGAGAAAGCCAGAGTTAAGCACATCTGTCCTTTTATGAACTTGCCTGACCTCATTCTTTCCTCCAGAAACCCAAAAGGAAAAGACTACAATGCCTCATTTATGCCCTTTTCATTCTTAGGAACACATCTGTGTCTTGTCTGCCATTTTTTTTTCCTAGATAATCCTGTACAAGATGAGGTCGAGGGGCAGCAAAACATTTATAGTTTTCTTTGGAGCAAGAAAATCTAGGAAATGACTGCATGTTTTTGGTGACAGTGAAACTCCATTTCCATCCACATTTTTTCTTTGGTTTCCTGACAGTGAGAATAATCCTTACAAATCAAATGATAGAATGAAGTTATTGTTAGTAGAGAATAGAACCTCAGTACCTGAGAAGGACTGGCAAGAATTACTTCCAAAAAGTCAATTTTCTTGGCTTGAAAGAAAACTTGCTGAGAGAATTATTTAAAAAGATTACTGAAACACTGACTAGTTTTTCAAGAACCCTATTAAAATAGAAACTGTCATTGATAATTAGAGATAGATGAGGAGATTCAAGCAATGTCTTAACAATGAGTACGACGTCAATTTTGGAGGAAAATTTAGAATAAAGTGTTTGAAGATTTGTTTTCAAGAAGTTGCAATTAGTGACAGTCAGGATGGTTTTACTCAGAATTATTGATTTATCCTAAAACATAAATGGAAAGCCATAAATTTTTCTGGATGTTCATTTGGATACATTGTTAATGACTCAAGTTTCTACTTACATGATGCCTACATCTAATGAGGTGAGATAGACAGCAAGGTAACATACTTCCTGTTAATGGTCAATATTGCAAGGAAAAATGTATCAAGTTTAGGATATAGTAATATAAATTAGCCTCTCTACTGTTTTTTGATATTATTAGTCCAGAGCAAGTGTTCTCAGCTGGAGACAATTTCACACCCACTCCCCCCACCATGAGACACTTGGCATTGTCTGTAGACATTTTTGCTTGTCACAGATGTATAGAGGAGCTACTTGTATTTAGTGGGTAGAGGTCAGGAATGCTGCCAAACATCCTGCAAAACATAACACAGCTTCTTGCAACAAGAATTATTTGGATTCAAGACTAAGACTGAGAAACTCTGGTCTAGAGCATCCATTCTCAACAGGGGCAATATTGCCCCCAAGGGGAAGAAAATTGGTTTTTAGAGAATGAAAAAACCTTCCTATGTTTATGTAAAAAGCACAAATACACATACAGTACATGAAGAGTGTATAGGGTATCTATGGTAATAAAATTTCAAGGAGGCTAGATGACCGGGGGTGGGGGTGCGTGTCTCAAAGGACTCCTTGGGGGAATACAAGGAAAAAAGTTAGGAAACACTGGTCTGGGCAGGGATCAGCAAATGTTTTCTGCATAAGGCTAGATAGTAAATATTTTTGCATTTGTGGCCACATGGTTTGTGTGGCAACTGTTAACCACTGCCACTGAAGCACAAAAGCAACCATAGACAATACCCAGATAAAGAGTTATGGCTATTTTCTAGTAAAATGTTCTCTGAAAAAACAAGAGAATGGCATTATTTGGCCCATGGGCCATAGTTCGCTGAATTCTGGTTTAGAACATCAGGAAAAAAACAATAAAAATACAAGATACATACCTTATTAATATTCAGTTACATTAATTATAATTTATCAATGTTAGTGTGTGTGGGTGAACATTAAGAAAGATTCTGTTGGGGCACCTGGGTGGCTCAGTTAAGCATCTGCCTTCAGCTCAGGTCACGATCCCAGGGTCCTGGGATCAAGTCCCACATTGGGCTTCCTGCTCGGTGGGGAGTCTACTTCTCCCTCTCCTTGCTGCTCCCCCTGTTTATGTGCTCTCTCTCTGTCAAATAGATAAATAAAATCTTTTTTAAAAAAAGATTCTGTTATATATTGGGGCACCTGGGTGGTGCCCCAGTTGATTAAGCATTTGACTCTTGGTTTGGGATGAGGCTGTGATCTCAGGTCATGAGATCCGGCCCGGAGTTGGGCTCTATACTTAGCACAGAGTTAGCTTTAGATTCTCTTTCTCTCCCTCTGTCCCTCCCACTCATGCTCTCTCTCTCATATAAAAAAATAAATCTGGAAAAAAAATACTGTTATATGAATGAACACTTAAGGGGATTTTCCCTTTGGATGCAATTAAATAATTGTCCTCCAAAATTTGATGAATAGATTGATACCAAACTTGAGAGAAATTCCTGATGATATGCCATAAAGTAGTATGGCTGGCCTTTCTGCTAAAAGGAAAATAAATTCATGAGGCATACTTACCACATTGTGAAAGCCTGCATCTGAAGTGGGAGGAAAACTGCATTAAATGGCAGATTAGGGGTCACAACAGACAGAAATGAGGGAGGGCTGACTCAGAGAAATATAATGAGGTTTGAGTATCAAACTTCAGTTTCAAAGAACACCTGTCTTCCTTCTAAAGATATGTGGTATAATAAGAGCAATTGGCTTCAGGGTAGAACATTTACATCTTCTCCATTTACTACACCTATGCTAAATCAGTGTCATATAGTCTCGGTATATTTGATCTGTTGAACTTTACCTCTGGTACCAAACCACAGGAAACTGGCACTATGAGTAAACTGTAGACACAGAGACGTATGAACGTCTTGACTCAATAGTCACTGAAATAAGGCAGTGTATTTCTCTATCATGTAATTGTTTAAAGGTGGGCAGTCAAGGGTATGGCAGGCCAGATCATCCAGGAACCCCACCCAGCTTCTTACCTGTGAGCCTTATTTCAGCTTATCTATAAGATTTTAATACCACAGTTGTAGTATATATGTTCATGTTCTTAATTTGTTGTCTTGCCATCCCTAAGATGTGACCCCCTCCTGTGTCCCTAAGCCCAAGGAGGCAAAGAGGGATAGAGAAGATCTCCCTTTAAGGTCATAACTCAGAAGTAAGGAAAGGAAAAGTGAATTGGGGGAAATTGGAGGGGGAGACAAACCATGAGAGACTGTGGAGTCTGAGAAACAAGTGAGGGTTTTGGAGGGGAGGAAGGAGGTGGGGTATGTAAGCCTGGTGGTGGGTATTAAGAAGGGTATGTATTGGATGGAGCACTGGGTATGGTGCATAAACAATGAATCTTGGAACACTGAAAAAATAACCACACACACACACACACACACACACACACACACACACACCTTGAAAGGAAATAAAAACCACAAAAAGAGACCATACCCAGATTTTAAAATGGAATTTTTTAAAAAAAGATTTTATTTATTTATTTGACAGAGAGAGACACAATGAGATGGGGTATAGTGTCCATGTCAAACCCTACCACCAAGAGGCAGTACTACCCTAGAAGACTCCTCTCCTCCGGGCTTCAAAATTACCTCACCAGCAAACTAAGGGCCCATGATCCTAATCCATCCAAAACATAGAAATGGAAGGAAAACTTCCAAATTCATTTTATAAGGCCAGTATTACCCTGATCCCAAAACCAGACAAAGGCCCCATCCAAAAGTGCAATTATAGACCAATATCCTTGATGAACACAGATGAGAAAATTCTCACCAAAATACTAGTCAGTAGGATCCAACAGTACATTAAAAGGATTATTCACCATGACCAAGTGGGATTTGTTCCTGGGCTGCAAGGATGGTTCAGCCATCAGTCAATCAATGTGATACAACACATTAATCAAAGAAAGAACAAGAACCATATGATAGTCTCCATAGATTCTGAAAAAGCATTTGACAAAGTATACCATCCATCCTGCCAATATCAGTTATTAGCTTATACCTATTTATTTAAAAATTGGCTGTAAAATCATTAGACAAGATGTTATCCTATGTAGTACACCACAGTCCTCACCACTGTCTAATGCCATGCCCAGGCTTACTTTATTTTTATATATTACTTTCTAGTTCTGCTAGGCATGTGAGTTTGAACCCTGACACATAGAAAGTGCTCTTTCTGTCTCTAGGAGTGCTCTTTCTATGTGTCAGGGATTTGCAAACATTTGTATACATTCTTTCATTTAATCTTCATAGTAATCTCCTGAGAAAGGTGCATTTTATAAAGTAAAATCTGAGCCCAGAGAGTTTAAATAACTTGCTTAAATGTGTGCACTAAGTATTAGTTGAGATAAGATTCTAATCTGGGCAGTTTCTTCCCAGAACTTATACTCTTCTTTTTTAAAAAATTATTTTTATTAACATATACATATTATTTGCCCCAGGGATATAGGTCTGTGAGTCATCAGGCTTACACACTTCACAGCACTCACCATAGCACATACCCTCCCCAATGTCCATAACCCAACCACCCTCTCCCTATCCCCCCACCCCCCAGACCCTCAGTTTGTTTCCTGAAATTGAGAGTCTCTTATGGTTTGTCATCTCTTTTCATTTTTTCCCCTCCCTACCTCCCACAACCCCTTGCACTGCCTCTCAAATTTCTCCTATCAGAGAGACCATATGATAATTGTCTTTCTCTGATTGACTTCTTTCACTCAGCATAATACCCTCTAGTTCCATCCATGTCATTGCAAATGGCAAGATTTCATTTCTTTTGATGGCTGTATAGTATTCCATTGTGTATGTGTATGCCATTTGCAACAACATGGATGGATCTATCCATCTATCTATCTATCTATCTCACATCTTCTTTATACATTCATCTGTCGATGGACATCTAGGTTCTTTCCATAGTTTAGCTGTTGTGGACATTGCTGCTATAAACATTTGAGTTCACATGCCCTTTCGGATCACTACATTTATATCTGTTGGATAAATACCCAGTAGGGTAATTCCTGGGTCATAGGGTAGCTCTACTTGCAACTTTTTGAGGAACCTCCCTGCTGTTTTCCAGAGTGGTTGCACCAGCATGCATTCCCACCAAAAGTGTAGGACAGTTCCCCTTTCTCTGCATCCTTGCCAACATCTGTTGTTTCTTGTTAATTTTAACCATTCTGACTGGTGTGAGGTGGTATCTCATTGTGGTTTTGATTTGTATTTCCTTGATGCCAGGTGATGTTGAGCACTTTTGCATGTGTCTCTTGGCAGTTTGGAGGTCTTCTTTCCCAAAATGTCTGTTCATGTCTTCTGCCCATTTCTTGATTAGATTATTTGTTCTTTGGGTGTTCAGTTTGATAAGTTCTGTATAGACTTTGATACTAGCCCTTTTCATTTGCAATGACATGAATGGAACTAGGTTTCTGCCTGTGTTCTCTTCAAGGACTTTGATGGATTCCTGTCTCACATTGAGGTCTTTCATCCATTTTGAGTGTGTTTTTGTGTGTGGTGAAAGGAAATGGTCCAGTGACTGTCCAATTTTCCCAACACCATTTATTGAAGAGACTTTTTTTCCATTGGATGTTCTTTCTTGCTTTGTCAAACATAGTTGACCATAGAGTTCTGGGCTCTCAATTCTGTTCCATTGATGTATGTGTCTGTTTTTGTGCCAATACTATACTGTCTTGATGATGATAGCTTTGTAATAGAGCTTGAAGTCTGGAATTCTGATGCCACCGACTTTGGTTTTCCATTTCAACATTCCTCTGGCTATTCAAGGTCTTTTCTGGTTCTATATAAATTTTAGGATTATTTTTTCCATTTCTTTGAGAAAGTTGATGGTATTTTGATAGGGATTGCATTAAATATGTAGATTCCTCTAGGTGGCATAGACATTTTCACATTTGTTTGTTCTTCCAATCCATGAGCATGGAACATTTTTCCATTTCTTTGTGTCTTCCTCCATTTCTTTCGTGAGTACTTTATAGTTTTCTGAGTACAGATACCTTGCCTCATTGGTTAGGTTTATTCCTAGGTATCTTATGGTTTTGGGTGCAATTGTAAATGGGATCAACTCCTTAATTTCTCTTCTTCTGTCTTGCTGATGGTGTATGGAAACACAACTGATTTCTGTGCATTGGTGTTATAATCTGACACTTTATTGAATTCCTGTATGAGTTCTAGAAGTTTTGGAGTGGAGTCTTTTGGGTTTTCCACATAAAGTATCATATCATCTCCAGAGAGTGAGTGCTTGACATCTTCTTTGCCGATTTGGATGCCTTTAATTTCTTTTTGTTGTCTGATTGGTGAGGCTAGGACTTCTAGTACTATGTTGAATAGCAGTGGTGGTAGTGGACATCCCTGCCAGGTTCCTGTCTTTAGGGGAAAAGCTCTCAGTTTTTCTCCTTTGAGAATGATATTTGCTGTGGGTTTTTCATAGATGGCTTTGATGATATTGAGGATGTACCCTCTATGCCTACACTGTGAAGAGTTTTGATCAAGAAAGGATGGTGTACTTTGTCAAATGCTTTTTCAGCATTTATTGAGACTATCATATGGTTCTTGTTCTTTCTTTGATTAATGTATTGTATCACATTGATTGGTTTGTGGATGTTGAATCATCCTTGCAGCCCAGGAACAAATCCCACTTGGTTATGGTGAATAATCCTTTTAATGTACTGTACTGTTGGATCCTACTGACTAGTATTTTGGTGAGAATTTTCTCATCTGTGTTCATCAAGGATATTGGTCTGTAATTGTACTTTTGGATGGGGTCTTTGTCTGGTTTTGGGATCAGGGTAATACTGGCCTTATAAAATGAATTTGGAAGTTTTCCTTCCATTTCTATGTTTTGGAACAGTTTCAGAAGAATAGGTATTAATTCTTCTTTAAATGTTTGGTAGAATTCCTCTGGAAAGCTGTCTGACCCTGGGCTCTTGTTTGTTGGGAAATGTTTGATGACTGTTTCAATCTCCTTACTGTATATGAGTCTGTTCAGATTTTCTATTTCTTCCTGGTTCAGTTGTGGTAGTTTATAGATCTCTAGGAATGCCTCCATGTCTTCCAGATTGTCAAGTTTGCTGGTATATAGTTGTTTATAATTTGTTCTTATAATTATATTTCTTTGGTGTTGCTTGTGATTTCTCCTCTTTCATTCATGATTTTATTAATTTGGGTCCTTTCTCTTTTCTTTTTGATAAGTCTGGCCAATGGTCTATCAATCTTACTAATTCTTTCAAAGAACCAGCTCCTAGTTTCATTGATTTTTTTCCTATCATTCTTTTGGTTTCTATTTTATTGATTTCTGGCCTGATCTTTATGATTTCTCTTCTCCTGCTGTGTTTAGGCTTTCTTCATTGTTCTTTCTGCAGCTCCTTTAGGTGTAGGGTTCAATTGTGTACTTGAGACCTTTCTTGTTTCTTGAGAAAGGCTTGTATTGCTATATACTTTCTGCTCATGATTGCCTTTGCTGTGTCCCACAGATTCTGAACAGTTGTGTTTTGATTCTCGTTTGTTTCCATGAATTTTTTCAATTTTTCTCTAATTTCCTGGTTGACCCATTCATTCTAAAGTAGGATGCTCTTTAGCCTCCGTGTATTTGAGTTCTTTCCAACTTTCCTCTTATGATTGAGTTCTAGATTCAGCGCATTGTGTTCTGAAAATATAAAGGGAATGATTGCAGTCTTGGTACCAGTTGACACGTGATTTGTGACCCAGAATATGATTTATTCTGGAGAATATTCCATGTGCAATAGAGAAGAATGTTTATTCTGTTGCTTTGGGATGGAATGTTCTGAATATATCTATGATGTCCTTCTGGTCCAGTCCTTTAAAGCCTTTATTTCCTTGCTAATCTTTTACTTAGATGATCTGTCCATTTCAGTGAAGGTGGTGTTAAAGTCCCCTGGTATTATTGTTGATGTGTTTCTTTGATTTTGTTATTAATTGGTTTATGTAATTTGATGCTCCATTGTTAGGGACATAGGTATTTAAAATTATTAGATCTTGTTGGACAAACACTTTAAGTATGATATAGTGTCCTTCCTCATCTCTTATTGTAGTCTTTGGCTTAAAATCTTATTTATCTTATATAAGGATTATCACCCAGCTTTCTTTTGATGTCCATTAGCATGGTAAATTGTTTTCTACCCCTCACTTTAAATCTGGAGGTGTCTAAAATGAGTTTCTTGTAGACAGCATATTGATGGGTCTTGTTTTTTTTTTTTTTTTCATCCATTCTGATATCCTGTGTCTTTTGATTGGGGCATTAACACATTTACGTTCAGGTAACTTTTGAAAGTTATTAATTTAGTGCCATTGTATTGCTTATAAGGTGACTGTTACTGTATATGGTTTCTGTTCCCTCTGGTCTATTACTTTTAGGCTCTGTCTTTGCTTGGAGGACCTTTTTCATCATTTCCTACAGGGCTGGTTTGATGTTTACAAATTCTTTCAATTTTTATTTGTCCTGGAAGCTTTTTATCTGGATAGCGCATTGGACTTCTTCTATTTTCAATGAGAGCCTAGCTGGATATGGTATTCTTGGCTGCATATTTTTCTCATTTCATGCTCTGAATATATCATGCCAGTCCTTTTTGGCTGGCCCGGGCTCTGTGGATAAGTCTGCTGTCAATCTAATATTTCTACCATTGTATGTTACAGACCTCTTGTCCCAAGCTGCTTTCAGGATTTTCTCTTTGTCACTATGACTTGTAAGTTTTACTATTAGATGATGGGGTGTGGACCTATTTTTAATAATTTTGAATGGGGTTCTCTGTGCTTCCTGGATTTTGATGCTTGTTCCTTTTGCCAAATTAGGGAAATTCTCTTTTATAATTTGCTCCAATATACCTTCTGCCCCCCTCTCTCTTTCTTCTTCTGGGATCCCAATTATTCTAATATTATTTCATCTTATGGTATCACTTATCTCTCGAATTCTCCCCTTGGGGTCCAGTAGTTGTTTTTCTCTCTTTCGCTCAGCTTCTTTATTCTACATCATTTGGTCTTATATATCACCACTTCTCTCTTCTGCCTCATTTATCCTAGTTCTAAGAGCCTCCATTTTTTATTGCTTCTCATTAATAGCTTGTTTGATTTAAACTTGTTTAGATTTTAGTTCTTTTATTTCTCCAGAAAGGGATTCTCTAATATCTTCCATGCCTTTTTCAAGCCCAGCCAGCACCTTGATAATCATCATTCTGAACTCTAGTTCTGACATATTATCAATGTCTGTATTGATTAGGTCCCTAGCCATCAGTACTGCCTCTTGTTCTTTTTTTGTTGTTGTGAGTTTTTCTACCTTGTCATTTTATTTAGATAAGAATGTATGAATGGAGAGTAAAATACTAAAAGGGTTGCAAAGACCCCAGAAAAATATACACTAACCAAATCAGAAGAGACCCAAAGTAGGGGGACAATGGGGGAATATGTATCTATATATGTATACGTATATATGTATGTGTGGGTATATATAAATATGTGTATGTGTGTGTGTATGTATGTATATGATACGGATGAATAGACTGGTGAATAGAACAGAGCCATCCACTTGATTTTGGGTGTATTCTGGTCTCTTAGAAGAAACTACCTCCAATAATTTTAAAGAAAAACTTATGTATATACAAAAATAAGGGTAAACACAATGAAGGGATGGAATATGACTGTAAAGATGAAAATTTAAAAAGATTCTAAAAAAGGAATTGATAAGATAAGTTGGCTGGGAAAAGAAGGGAAAAAAGGAGAGAATGTGATCAGGCTTGAGCTAGATTTAGGGTGTATTTAGATCTATTAGAAGAAATTATATCCCAGAATTTTAAAGGAAAAAAAAAACCTATATGCATACAAAAAATAAGGTTAAATACAATGAAGGGATAAAATATGACTATAAAAATGAAAATTTAAAAAGATTTTTTAAAAAAGTTATTGGTAAGATAAAATACTTAAAATCATTAAGAGAGGAACGAGTAAAAGCTAAAAAATAAGAGTAAGAAAAAAATAAAATTAAAAAAATTTAACTTTGCAAGACTTAAAGGAGCATGGAAAAAAGCCATGAATTCTGGGTGTTGCTTTCCCCTAGCTCTGGAGCTCCACGGTTCTCCTTGATCAGTGATCTTGGTCTTGGTTGGATGTTCTTGCTGATCTTCTGGGGGTGGGGCCTGTTGCAGTGATTCTCAAATGTCTTTGCCCCAAATGGAATTGGACCACCCTTGCCAGGGCTGGGTTGAGTAATCTCCTCGGGTTGCTCTGGGGAGCTTTCATTCCCTGAATGCTTTCAGTACAGCTTTGTAGGAGGAGAATGAAAATGGTGGCCTCCCAGTCTATGGCCTGGTAGAGAGGGGAGCTCGGGGCCTCACTCCTCAGTGCACCCTCTGAGAAAAGCAGTTAGTCCCTCCCGTCTCCCTAGTCTCCAGTTGTATTCTGTGTTCAGCCAGCCTGTGACCAAGCATTTGTATCTCTGGCACATGGCCCTGTTTGGAGTCTCAAAACCCAGCAGATTCCTTCAGCACACTCCTGTGGCACTCCCCATGGCGGAGGAAGGTGAGTCTCCCTGGATCTGCCACTTGTGGGATCCCTGCCTGAAAAGCAGTGGTCCGACTGTGCCTCAGATCACAGTTTACAGTAACCCTGAGCTGAAAGCCCTTCCTCAGCTCCATCTCTGCAGCCATCTTCCTGACTCTAATACCTGGCAGCTCTGCCCCATTCACGTACCCCCTGGTCTTTCTATGACCCTGCGGGTCCTGAGAGCACACAGTCCTCAGGAAGGCTCCACCCCCGCTTAGCTTCTGGAGTGATCTCAGTCAATGGAACAGACTTCTAAAAGTTCTGATTTTGTGCTCCGCTGCTCCACCACTTGCTGGGAGCTGGCCCCTCCCCCACGTAGTTTATCTTCCTGTTGGTTCGAATTCACTTCTTCACATGTCCTATCTTCCTGAAAGTGGTTGATTTTCTTTTCCTAGAATTGCTGCTCTTCTTTCCTTCTATCTCCTGTTGAGTTTGTAGGTGTTCAGAATGGTTTGATAACTATCTAGCTGAACTCCTGGGACCTAATTCTATCTCAGTTGCCTACTCCTCCACCATCTGCTTCCCCTAGAACTTGTACTCTTAGCCACTATTTTCTGTTGTCAAAAAATTTCTGAAGTTGCCAGCAGTGAATAAGGGACTAAAGACCTAGGAGAAGAAGAAAAAAATCTGAATTCAAATTCAGATTCTACTACTATTAATAATCTTCATATCATGTAGGGTTCTTGTGAATGAGTGAAAGTACATAAACTACTGAGCATAGATAATTTGTTCAGAAAGTGGCCATTATTATGCTAGAAATGTTCTTCTAATATAGATATAAGAATAATTGTTGAATGGATAAAATATCATATTGGTCCAAAAAGAGTACTGTTGAACAGATGTGTCCTTTTAAGCTGGTTATTGGCATATTTGACAGTTTTGTTCTTTGTTTAGTTTTCCTCATATTAAAGGAACATACTCCTAGGCTAGTGACTCTCCAATGAGGCAATTTTTTTCCCCACCACGACATTTGGCAATATCTAGAGGCGTTCTTGATTGTCAAAATGTGTGTGTGTGTGTGGTGGGGGAGGTGTGGAGATGCTACTGGTCATTTGTATATAGAGAGGCAAGGGATGCTGTTAAGCAGACTTCAGTGTACCAGACAGCACCCCCAGCAAAGAATTTTCTGGTTCCAAATGTTAGTAGCACCAAGGATAAGAAACCTTGCTCTAGACTAATGCAAAAATTCCCTGAAGACTTCATTAACCTAGTTGGACAGACCAGATGTTCCAACAAAAAAAGGTCATCCTGTGTACAATGTTGCCATGTTCTCCTTTCATCCCTCAACCTAAACCTGGCTGGGTCCCGTAGCTCACTGCTTCCACTGCAGAGAAACGTAGTAACCATGTGGGACATTACAAGTGCTCCAGCAAGAAGAGACTAAGTCTGGGTGAGGGAGCACTCGCCAGCTCTCTGGCAGAAATCTGCAGAAGGTTGGTTTTTCTTGTTTTGGATTAGACTACACGATGACTAAATCCTCATTTAACTTATACCCATGTTGCCTATTTTATAAAAAGCACTGTGCTATGCACACAGGGAAATTTCAATCCATGGGAGGGATGGCTGAGAAATTAAAACTTCCAAAAATATACATACATTATTCACTTGATTCACCCATCTGGCCTCTATCTTAAGTACCCAAATTTTGTTATACAGATCTAGAAAAAAACCAGCATTTTGCAAGTATTCTTTCTTCTACTTCAGAGATGGAAATTTCCTTGCCATTTGTTGATTTCCCCCTTTACTGTATATTCTTGACGTAAGAGCCCTATAAAGTTCCTAACTTCAAAGTAGTCTTTTGAGATAAGAGCCAGAGCTGCTGGAAGCCAGAGAAATATTCCAGTTTACTGTGCAGCCCATATGAAGATCAACCTCAAATTTCTTTTATCATTTGGTGAATTCAGTTCAGAATTTACTTCATTAAAAAAAAAAAAAAAAAAAAACAAAAAGCAAAAACCAAGGCTCAGTAACTTTAATCCCAGTGGCATTTTAGAGTACTTTCGAATACAGTAGCCATAAATTGGTTAACCAGATGAAAGATTATGTTTTATTCTAGCAGTATAAACCTCAAAATGTCCCTAGTAAAAAAAAAAACATTAAAGTATCATTATGGACATAAAAAAGATTCTGTTAAAGTGGTACCCTAGTGTTTCATATTTGTTCTTTCATTGTGTAGCATTTGAAATCAGTTTTGCTTTCTGAAATGTAAGCAGTTTTCTCTCTAATTGATAATAGGATACATTGTGAGATGCCAGGAGAAGAAGGGTAAAGGTTGGATGACACCATGAGATCACCTGATTTGAACTTGTGATCTTACACATGAGGAAAATGGAGGCTGCGCTAAAAATGCAGTTTTGTTTTGTGCCACAGCCACGATGAGGAATGTATTCTAACCCTTAGACAGGGATTCTTTCTTCCCTATCAAGCATTCTCCAGTAGAAGAAATTCAAGGTGCTTCTAGTTAACTTTCTAGTGTAATTGACTCCCCACCATATTTTGGTTGGGTTGTCCTTGGAATTAAACTGAAGATAAAGCATACCTCTGGGATCCTAAATCCAGTAATGTCACTGATGATAAGTAGAATTCTAAGTAGCGTATTAGTCAACTATTACTTCTTCAACTATCCACTCTTTTTTTTTTTTTAAGATTTTACTTATTGACCTGACAGAGATCACAAGTAGGCAGAGAGAGAGAAAGAGAGAGAGAGAGAAGGAGGCAGGCCCCCTGCTGAGAAGAGAGCCCAACATGGGGCTCAATCTCAGGGCCCAAAGGCAGAGGCTTTAACCCATTGAGTCACCCAGGCACCCCACAACTATCTACTCTTATGCACCTACTGTGTGCTAGTAATTGTGCAGGTCAAAGGGATATAGGAATACAGAGGACCAACAAAGTCCCTATCCTCGTGCAGTTTTCTGTTCTAAGAAACAAAATAAGTAAAATAAAAATAATAATTGTAGAACTCAACAAAGACTGTGAAACAAATAGATTCTGATGAGATTGAAATTAGCTGGAGGTGAGAGGGCTGTAGCCATTGGTGGAGGCAGCGCTCTTTCAGAAAAGGTGGTCATAGATGGGCTTTCTTGTGAGTTGATATCTCAGGTGAGACTAGAAGGATGAGCAGTTTCTTCCAGGGGAAGACAACTTCAGGCAGAGAGAAAACCAAAAGCAAAGAGAGTGATGAGGTAATGGCTTAGGGTGTTTGAAGAATAGAATGAGAGCCATGTGAACCATTCAGTTCATAGTGAATGAGGGAAAGGCTGAGTAAGAGATAACTTCTAGGAGATAAGCAGAGGGTCAGATCATGTAGGGCCTTATAAGACATGATAAGTACTTCTAACTCTATAAATCTTTATAATCTATACAAACTATAATGTATAGAAAACAAGCATGAATGTAATTTGTGATATCAGAGAAAACAGAGGAATAAGGACTTCTGAAAATCCTCTTGTCCATAAAAGCAGCAAGAATATGGGGGATAATTGCCAGCATGAACTTTTCCAGAACTCTGGAAACTAACCAAAGACTATAGAAATCTGAGGACCATATATTTACAAAATGGCTGAAAACTGGTGAGAATAGTAAGCTGTGTGGTATTTTAATTAGCCTCTTCTCATCCCTCCCCTAGCTCTGCATTAGTGTTGAAAAGGAACAGAATGCAATGACAATGAAAACCAGCAACTGATAGCCACTAGAGGGGACAGAACATAGTTCTTTCAAAGCCCCGTTCTAAAAATAATTATCATTTTCCCTCTCTAGTGGTTTCTTAGAAGAACTGACTTGCAAGACTGACTTTATTAGACCTGACTTAGAGCTCACCCAGTGTGAATAGCCTTTATGCTGAGAGTGCTGGTTAAAAACAGTTAGAGGCGGCCTTTTTTTTTTTTTTTTTTAATCATTGCACAAGCATGAGGTGGTGAATAACAGTTGGGGCAAATAATAAGCTAACCAAAAATCTTAAAAACAAAAAGTTAAGGATTGAGATGTTTATAGAGGGCTTTAAAAGTCTCTGACATATTACCGGGAACCTAGGAGGCCACACATATGAAGCTTCGTGCATACCTATGTCTACATACATGTTCGGGGATGATCTGAGAAGAGCTTGAGCTCCAGCTCTGGCTGACCTTGAGGCTGTGTGTAAGTGGAAGTGAAGACTAAAATATGGTTGTGAGCTTCCAGGCTGAGTTGAGGGTTTGCCTCAGTGTATGCAGCACAGAGTTCCTCAACAAAGGCTGGGACACTTGTTGGTTTGATTCATTTAAGGAAATTTCCACCTAATCATCAGTTTAGCACTGAGGTCACTGAACCAGAGATTTTAGTGGCCACCCAAAAAATATAGGCTTCAGAGAACTAGATCAGAAAAGTCACTATAGAAACAGACAACCAAACAAAAACATCATCAGCAACAACAAAACATCAAGAAAAGAAACCTTTAGGAAGGGGAAGAAATTCATTTCTTAAGACGACATAGAGTGCTGGAAGAGTCTGTCAACCAAGAATTCTTAAATCCGGCAAAACTCTCCTTCAAAAATGAAGGAGAAGTTAGGATACTCCCAGATAATTAATTTTCAATAGAATTGGCCTGCAAGAAATTCTAAAAAAAAAAAAAAAAAAAAAGAAAGAAAAAAATAAAAGTCCTTCAAACTGAAATGAAAGGACATTAGACAATAACTTGAATCCACATGTAATTACATAGATAAATATAAGACAGCATAAATGCATTAGTTGTAACTTTTTTCCTTCTATAATTTAAAATAAAAAGACAGCTGCTTAAGGCAAAAGGTATAAATCTGTGTTGATGGTCACCCAGTGCATGAAGCTGTAATTTATATGACAATTATACAAGAGGGGAGAGGGAATGGAGCTGCATAGAGACAACATTTCTGTATTCTGTTGAAATTCATTTGGTATATCAAAGTCACAGATGTAAAAGCTAAAACTATAAACTCTTAGAAGAAAACATAGGCATACATTTTGATGGCCTTAGATTAGAGGATGGCTGTTTAGATAGAACATGATTATTAGAAGCAAGCAAAGAAAAAATAGATGTACTAGACATCATAACAATTGAAGCTTTTTATACATCAAGAACACTATCAAGAAAGTGGAAAAGCAACTCAGTAAGTGGGAGGAAATATTTGCAGATCATATATCTGATAAGGATTATGTAATTATAAATGTAAGAACTCTTATAAGTCAATAATAAAAAGATAACCCAATGAAAAAATGAACAAAGAATCTGAATAGATAGCTTCAAAGAAGATGTACAAATGGCCAATAGGCAGGTGAAAAGATGCTCAACATCATTTGTTATTAGGGAAATGCAGCTCAAATCAAAACCACAAGGAGATACCATTCACATCCTCTAGGATGGTTATAATCAAAAGACAGACAATAGAAAGTGTTAGTGAGGATGTGGAAAGTTAAGAGTGGATACTCTTTATACTATTACTGGTATGAATATAGAATTTTATAGCTACTTTGGAAAACAGTTTGGCAGTTCCTCAAAAGTTTAAATATAGCCTTACCATATGACCTAGTAATTGCCTTCCTAGATATATACCCAAGAGAATTAAAAACATTTGCCATATAAAAATTTGTACATGAATATTGATGGCAGTATTGGTCATAATAGTAAAAAAATGGGAACAGTTCAAATGTCCATCAGTTGTTGAATGGGTGAAGAAAATGTGGCTTATAATACAGTGGACTATTATCTACCTATAAAAAAGAAATAAAATACTAGTACATACAACAACATGGATAAGCCTTGAAATCATAATGCTAAGTTAAAGAAGCTAAGTGAAAAATGACTGCATATTATAGGATTCTGTTTGCCTGAAATGTCCAGAGTAGGCAATTCATAGAGATGGAAAATAAATTAATGGTTCCCAGGGGCTGCAGTGGGACTAGAGGAGGGAGGAATGAGTGATGATTATTAATGGGTATGAGGCATGTTTTTGGGTTTGTGAAAATGTTCTGGAATTAGATAGTGATCATATTATATGACTGTGTGAATATACTAAACCCACTGAATTGTGTGCTTTAAAAGGATGCATTGTATGGTATAGGAATGTATGCCTCATTTGCAGGATGGGAGGGTATCACTGGAAAGGGTTTTGCTAATGTATCCTGAGATGGACTGATCCTTCATGGAACAGTCAACAAGTGGTGTGGAGGTAGACAAATCTGGTTTGAATAGTTTATAGCTGAAGAATTTGAATGGTAGAGTTAGGTTGATACGGAAATTGGGCATCCTGGCTTGTATTTCGCTCAGCCATCATTAGGTGGTGGTAAACAGATTAAAAAGTTAATGCTAACTTTAATTGATTTGAAATGAATACCTGGATCATTGTGTTGAAAAGGATTCTGAGGCTCAGTCCATGTATTCCTTTCCAGTCAAGTGCAATTAGCATGTCATAATGTTACTGTTTCCCTAAGTCATTCTGTGATTTGGGACAGGTATCTTCAAAATACATGGCAGACAGATTCTCAGAAAGGTGTGCTGAGTGATCTCTAGGCATTACTTACATTTTAAAGCTTTGTGATTATATGATGTAATGATCCAGTTGCCACATCTTTCAAAAATATGATTTATACAGTTTAAAAAAAAGGATTTAAAAAATAAGCAATGTCAGTAGCAAGCATGCACAGTCTGAAATATTTGAGCTGGAGGAGTATATAAATAGCTGTGGTCGATGATCTTGCCTTGTTCTTTTCTAAATACAGTGCTTCTCAGTGCTAGCATTTAATTATGCACTGTACTTGGATAAAAATGGGCATTAGGAAAGATTAGCTTTTATGATGGATATGTTGGGTCCTAAATATGGCTTAAATCTCTGCTACTGCAATCGGAAAACCAACAACCCGCAGATGAATGCTCATTTCTTGTGGAAGTGCACTGGGATATATTTGCTCTTGCATTATTTGAAGACATATGCAATCAGTACAAACTTTAACACATGGCAAGATGGTTGCTGGGGTCTCTATTTCTAGCCAGAACGTCCCACAAATCATTCCAACTCACTTGGCCTTGCCACTTTCTTACTAGAGACTATCCTCCAGCCCACTGATTGCTTAGAATGACAGCTTGCAAGCCTTCTTCTTCCTTAATATATAGAGCAGATGATTCTCAAATGGGTAACACATTCCCATCAGGGTATGTACAGTTTTGAGGGGAGAGGGATTTAAATATAGACTTCTCTCTTTAACTCAGGAATAATGATAAAAATAGTAATGACAATACTAATATTTCACTTACTATGTGCTAGGTGCAATTATAAGAACTGTGTATACATTAACACATTTAATTCAAAACATTCACATGAGATATTATTATAATGATCCCAAATTCTGTGATGAGGCACAATTGAGGCACAAGAGGTTAAAGAACTTGACCAAGATCATACCTCTAATACGTAGCAGATCTAAGATTAGAGCCCAGGCTGTGTGCTCAGGTGACCATCTTTCTAACCATTAGAAGGTACTGCCTCTTGGATGGATTCTAATGAGAGGGCTGTTATTGTAAGGAGGACTATAAATCTGGCTTGGTGCATAAAAAAGGAAATAATTTATAAACTTTGGTAGTTTATTCACTGACAGCCATGAATATTTGGGATGGACTTTGCAAACTACTTTACAGAGAACTGTGACCCCAGTGCCTCACCATATTGCTGTTTAGAAGTCATGGCTTTGGGGCACCTGGATGGCTCAGTGGGTTAATCCTCTGTGGTCAGCTCAGGTCATGATCTCAGGGTCCTGGGATTGAGCCCTGCCTCCGGCTCTCTGCTCAGCAGGGAGCCTGCTTCCCCTTCTCTTTTTGCCTGCCTCTCTGCCTACTTGTGATCTTTGTCTGTCAAATAAATAAATAAAATCTTAAAAAAAAAAAAGAAGTCATGGCTTTTGAGTATCCTGTCCCACAACTCTGTCCTAGAAGTCTAGTACTCCTCTGTCTAATCAGCCTTTCTACTTTTGCATCAATTTCTCTACCCTCACTGTCTCCTGTGTCAGTGAACCCTCGAATCTAAATAAAAATGGATTTTCTTACTGTCACTCACCAAGCTGTAGACTACTTCCTTTTGTTCCAGAGAACTTATTCCTGATCAGTTTATCATATTTATTATATAAGATATACTCATCTGTCGACCAGGAAATAATCTCTGTCCATTCCACACTAGTCCAAACACAATGGGACATAACAACGAGGTAAGAAGCAGAGTTTTCTTATTCTTACCTCTGCCAGTAAGTCACCTTCATTTTAGACTCACTTGCTCCTCCCTCCCTCTCATAAGCCTCCTCCCAATGTGCTGCCAGCCACAGGGATGCATAGATGATTCCTCTGGGTATCATAAAGTGCTCTCATCACAGTGGTCTAGTTTAGGAACATACTCTATGTCAGACCAATTGCAATTCTTCCCTGAGATTTTTTTTTTTTTTAACTGAAATTGTCTGGCAGGGAAGGACTTTGGTTTCTGGCTACAAAGCTCTGAGTATGAAAACTACATAAGAATGATTATATATTTCTGGGGACACTAGATTTGAGAATGAAGCCAAACCTAGGATAAAAAGCAGAAAAGAGAGAGGAAGAACCCATGTTGCATTGAAGTCTCTGTTTCCAGCTGTCTCTAAGACCTGATCCTCTTTTTCCTGTCTGGGAATTTGATTACATGACACAACATATCTCCCTTCTTCTGCATTAACTGGTTGAATTTGGGTTTCTGTCACTTTCAGAAATGAGATTTAAGGCAGATGGACACCTAAAAAGGATATTGACATACGGGAATTGTCTCATAATGAACCAAAAAGCAGGAAACCATCACACAAAAGAAGATTGAAAGGAAAGGGGATGTTTAATCAGAATACAAGTTTGGGGGTAGCTATTTTTCAATACCAAAAAAGCTAAGTACTAGCCATTTGAGCAATGTAACAACTTATCCCAAAATGCAGAGGTTTAAAACAATCGCTATTTATGATCCTACATAGTTTCTGAGGGTCAGGAATCTGGGAGCAGCATAGCTGGGTGTTTCTGGCTCAGGGTCTTTCATGAAGTTTCACAAAAAATGTTGGCGGTGACTACAGTCATCTGAAGGCTTGGCTGGCAATGGAGGATCTACTTCCAAAATAGCTCATTCACATGGCTTTTGGCAGGAAGACTAATTTTTCCACCATGTAGACCTCTCTATAGGGCTTCTTGAGTATCCTCATGACATGGCAGCTGGTTTTCCCCAGAGTTGAGTAGTCCAGGAGAAAAAGATGGAAACTGCAATGACTTTTATGAACTAGTTGTGGAAGTCACATTCTGTCATTGCCGTGGTATTATATCAGATACGTAAGTTTTCCCTTTGCAGTGTGGAAGGTGGTTATACATAGGGATAATACAAGGGCATAAAGAGTCAGGGATCATTGGGGGTCATCTTGGAGGCTGGCTCCCATAGGTTACTACTTGGAAGATATCTTCAAAAATTTCATATAGATTCACTGGAGAAGTTGGCCACTGGGGGAGACACCAATAGATTTTCAGTCCATATAAATGAAATCAGTAGTGTACAGGAATGACTCTGAAGCAAAACAAAACCAAAACAACAACAAATAAAGACAAAAAAAAAAAACCCACTATATTGGCATGTAATGTGTTTCCTAACATTGAAAGGAGTAACAGAGATTGCTATTTTAAGTGATATTAAGGGAAGAGTCATAACTTTGCGTGGATTATAAAAGAAGGGGTTGTAGCAGTGAATGACTTCTGAGATGTATTTTATCACTAAAATGTTATGATCTGACAATAGTTCAAAGATATAACGTTCTTAATTTAACTGCTGTAATACATTTTAGCAGATGTGAAACCCTGTCCCATATCCCCTTAGTCTACTCTGGGGGTTACTGGTAGACCATGTCTAAATACAATTCTTGTATCTCTCTATCTCTCTATCTATCTCTGTTTTCTTGTCAAGAAAAATCCTCAGCTGATGAAGGATGGGAGTTATAAGAGAAGTATCTTGCTTCCCTGCTCTCTGGTGGAATAATTTTAAGCCAGAGATGCTCAAGTCTCACAGTGATATCTCTTTAGTGAGAAAATTAATTACTGACTTTTTTCCTTCTCTGTCTCACTCCCCAGCTCCTCATAGTGCTTCCTGGAATCACCAACACGTTACAGCTATTCATGTCCAAATTCTTCCCTGGAGGTCTTTTTAGGGGGCTAAACTAAGATACCCCTCTATTCAAAAATTTTACATCTGAGCACTCTTGCATAGTTCTGGTTGTTTTGATATATATGCACTCAACATATAAACCTCCTACTCTTGAGCAACATATTTTATGTTTTTTGTTTCCTCACACCTCAGTTATATGCTCCAACTCAAATATAGACTGGAGGAGGAATCCCAGCATTGCTGGTAACTCAGAAGCAGCATGCTGGCACTGGATTAGGAATCAGAAGACCTTGTGTCTAGCAGTTCTGTTTTTCTCTAGCCATGCGATCTTCTGTAAGTCAGCTGACCTCCCTGAGTATCAGCTTGCTCTCATTTAATTAAATGTTGAACTAAATCAGTGGTCCTTGAACATTCTGAGCCCTTTAAAAACACTAGTACAAGTTTTATACCCTCTTCTCTGGAGAAAAAACTAATGTAACCAATATTTACACATGAACATAAATGAATCTGTGCATAATATCTCATTGTTAATGAGACCATTGAAGCCTATCCATGGACTCTAGGTAAATCCCTCTGTCTGGTCTAGATGCTCTTTATCTTCCCCATAAGTTTCAACACTTTATGATTCAATGAGTAATTGATTAATGGAATAATGATTTCTTCTAGACTGAGATTTCTCAATAAAGCAACCTTGCAGCTAAATTTCAGCTACTTTATTAAACTTGACATTAGAGTCAATATCCAATCTACTGGGAATTTATGCTTGTTCTCCCAGATAGTGTAGCATCTCTGGAAAAGAGGGAGATAGTCATTGCAGAGAGACACAAACAGGAGTATCTCTCCATCCAAATCCATATCAACAGGTGGTATTTTTCTTAAGCCTGTGGACTACTTTCAGAAAACATGATTTTCTAAAATAAACTTTACCTGACCAAACTGCTCAAAGGGAAGAGGGCAGGAAATGGAATCCCACTTCTCAGGAGTAGAAATCTCTCTGTACCACTTCCGTAAAAGCTTGTTGAAATCTCTTCTCTGCTATCACAAGCGAAAATGATCTTAAATTTGACCTAGAATAGTATAGGAGGGAAAAATGTCTAAGGCCTTATAAGATACCCCATTTCAAGTACTACATGGCTTTCTCCACAATCAGTAGCTTTTTCAGTCTTCTTGTCAGCTACTGTAAATGACCACATCTAAGTTGTAGGGTTTATTGTAATTCGGTCTCTGGGAGAGGTTACAACCAAATCTCTGGGTGATTCAGAGTCTTAGCTAAGGACATAGAAGCCATTTCCTTTTTCTTCTCACATTATTTAGGCCACTCCTTCTCTTTTGTGCCCCCAGAAAAAATATTCATCCATGTTCTTATACAACTAATGTGCAGAGCCTCGGAGGATGAAAATCTCATTTCAGAGGTTTAGAAAGATAGCAAGAATCTAGCTATGGACCCTTATGTTTCATCTGGTTAGAAGGCTTATATGTTTGCTACTCATCTTAATCAGTGTCTAAATATGTCATTTGATTTGACTAAAGACAAAACCAGTTTGCATTTATGCAAACAAAGATGTGGTAGTACTTGTTACTACCCAATGGTCTTTCAAGAACTGGCTTATTTCTGCTAAGGGATGAAGATTTTAAATAGGCAGCATTGGCTTACCATTTCAGAATAACTCATTGCCACTTGTTTGGCCTACCTGCTTCAACTGGGGACAGTAAATACAAGATCAAAAGATCGTCAAGACAGCATGATACTGGCACAAAAACAAACATATAGAGCAATGGAACAGAATAGAGGACCCAGAAATCGACCCCCAGCTCTATGGTCAACTAATCTTAGACAAAGCAAGAAAGAATATCCAGTGGGAAAAAGTCTCTTTAACAAATAGTGCTGGGAAAATTGGATGCACACATGCCTAAGAATGAAACTGGACCATTCTCTTACACCATACACAAAGATAAACTCAAAGCAGATAAAAGACCTAAAAGTGACACAGGAATCCATCAAAGTCCTAGAAGAGAACACAGGCAGTAACCTCTTCGACTTTGGCCACAGCAACTTCTTGCAAGACACATCTCTAAAGGCAAGGGAGACCAAAGCAAAAATGAACTGTTAGGATTTCATCAAGTTAAACCTTCTGCACAGCAAAGGAAACACTCAACAAAACTAAAAGGCAACCTATAGAATGGGAGAAAATATTGGCAAATGACATATCAGATAAAGAGCTGGTATGCAGGATCTACAAAGAACTTCAAACTCAACACCAAAAAACAACAAAAAAAATGTGGTCAAGAAATCAGCAGAAGATATGAACAGGTATTTCTCCAAAGAAGACATATAAATGGCTAACAGACACATGAAAAAATGCTCCACATCACTTCTCATCAGAGAAACACAAATCAAAACCACAATGAGATATCACCTTTCACCAGTTAGAATGGTGAAAATTAATAAGACAGGTAACAGCAAATGTTGGCAAGACTGTGAAGAAAGGGGAATCCTCCTACATTGTTTGTGTGGAATGCAAACTGGTGTAGTCATTCTGGGAAACAGTATGGAGGTCCCTCCAGTACTTAAAAATAGAGCTACCCTGTGACCCAGCAATTGCACTACTGGGCACTTACCCCAAAGGTACAGATGTAGTGAAAAGAAGGGGTACCGCTCCCAATGTTCATAGTAGCAATGTCCACAGAAGCCAAACTGTAGGAGGAGCTGAGATGTCCTTCAACAGATGAATGGATGAAGAAGATTATATACAATGGAATATTAGCAATCAGAAAGGATGAGTACCTAACATTTACATTGACATGGATAGAACTAGAGGGTATTATGCTAAGTGAAATCAGTCAGTCACTTATATGTATAATATAAGAAACAGCACAGAGGATCATAGGAGAAGGGAGGGAAAACTGAACGGGAAGAAATTAGAGAGGGAGACAAACCATGAGACAATATTGGCTCTGGGAAACAAATTGAGGGCTGCAAAACAGGAGGTAGGTGGGGGGATAGGGTAACTGGGTTATGGGCATTAAAGAGGGTGCATGATGTGATGAGCGCTGGGTGTTATACACAACTGATAAATCATTGAACACTACATCTGAAACTAATGATGTACTATATTTTGGCTAATTGAATTTAAATTTAAAAAAAAAGAAGAGCATAGAGGTTCTGAGCATAAATTTAGAGACAAGTAAACCTGAAGTTAAATGCTTGATTTATGGATAGCCATTATGTGAACTTGGATGAGTCACCTAGCATCCATGAATCTCAATTTTCTTACCTGGGAAAACTTATTTTTTATAATACCTTGCAATGTTGTAGAAAAATTAAACAAGATAATGTATGTAACATCCTCAGTAGTGCCTGAAGCACAATAATCATTCTAATAGTAAATGTTTTCTTTACTTAAAATACACAGCAATTTTAATGTTAATCTCTCTATATATATTTTAATACAGTAAATAAAGTTCCCAAGAAGAAGTGCTTATTTCTCCTTTGGCAAAGATCTGGCCCTGGATGGATGGTTTAGGGGCTCATCTGCTCTAGATAAAGGCTGAACATATTGTTTGTAGAACAGAGACAAGCACAAGAGAAAAACAGGTGTTGGCAACTACTCTATTGTAGCAAAGAAAACTCAAACATGTAGTATACAACTAGAGTAGCTTAAAAGGAACCCTTAAAAAATAAACACAGAACCAGAACAATACTGAGCATAAGCAATTCTGTAGTGCAGAGTCCTACCTCAAGCAAAGAGGACACAATAGGTTAAATATGGGCCCACAGATACCCTCTTATCAATGGGATCCTGACTAAGAATGGTGATGAGGGGCCTTAGCATGATGCTATAGGATAATCATCTGTTTAAGGCTTCACATGAGACTTCTGAGTTGAGCCAGATACTACTTTATCTGTGAAATCTACTGTCTTATACACTTCTACCCAGAGTTTCTTGTTTTTGTTGAACAGTTTATAACTCCCCATTGATCACTCATCCCAGTGGATTTAAAGGTCTATTTACACAAATAATTGTTTTATTTATCCCCTCTTCACCACATTGGTGAGGGAAGTATTCCCACCTGAGGATTATGGGGATGATGGAACACATGGCATGTGACACCAGGCATCAGCAGTTTATTAGTGAAGGATGTGACCTGCCATGCAGGGCCATGCAGGGGTTGTGCTCAGGAGCAGAGAGAACAACCAGGGGCTGTGGAGAAACATTTTCTAGTATAAGAGGGTGGGGTGACCCTAGCTTCTGGGAGAGGGCGTGATTGGCTTGTTTGAATAATTCTGTGGGCTATCAAGGGACAGAAACTTGCTGATTATTAGGGATCATCAGGAATGATACCTGGTCCCCATGATATGGAGGGTTGCTTGCCTAGGGCTTCCTATGGGAGCCCCATAGGAAGGGGGACTTGTGTTTTAGGCCACTTGAGGCCCTCCTGGTTTTATCAGATGTCAAGGAAGTGAATAAGTTTGAACCTTAATTTCAGGCCTTACACCATGCTTGTCTCCCTCTTGATTCCAAGAAACTAACATTCTAGCTGAGACCCAATAAACAACTAAGTAGAGTACATACCTCAGTGCTGACTGGACAAATGGAATATCTGAAGCTGATGATGGTAGCAATGATTGGGACAGCAGCAACATCCTTACATCATCAGTCACCCGAACTTCCACTGCAGAGGATTCACCATGTGCCATACACCGAACTCTTCCCTTTGTAGTCATTGGCTCATTCAGTCACTGGCTCATTTATAACCACTCCTGGATGTAGGTATTGGCATCATTAGCCTCATTATATAGGCAATGAAACTGAGACTTAGAAGATAAATGACTTGCCCACATCACATGGCCAATAAGTGATAGAACTGAGTTTTGACTCTAGCTCTATATACTCCAAAGCCCAATATTGTTAAAATTTTTGTGGGAAATGATTATTTTTCTTTAATGAATGAATACCCTAAAGTAATGAATGAATACCCTAAAGTAAAACTTTATTATCATCTCATGGACAATGCACAAAATTACAGTTGGAACCCAGGCTCTTGATAAGGGGTCCAGTGGCTTGTTATACCATAATTAATCATTCTTTCCCACCATTTGGGATGATACAAGAATAAAAGTGCTCTGGTTTCCACTCACCTGGCAGCTCAGGGGCACGGATGCCTATAGATGAGATGACTATGGACAGGGACTGGATATGAAAGTGGGAGTCCAAACACCTGGATTATAACCGGTGGTACAGTGCAAAGGGGGCAACAAGCACATGTATGCTGATCTAAGGAAGTTAGGAATCAGCATAAAATTAGCCATACAAATGGGTGTCAGAAGAGACAAAGGCTCTAGGCAAGACAAAGAACAAAACTCTGAAATAATAATAATAATAAAAGTAGTAGTAGTAGTGGTGGTGGTACTAATATCTTAGTAAATAAAAAGACAGGGAGCCTAAATCTAGAGATGTTTTATGGGTTCTGAGGATCAAGAACAAATCTCAGCATAGCTCAGCTATGGAATCAGCTAATGTATCACCTGGTTGAGGTAATGAACAGTGATAGTCAATGACCAAAGACAGCTCTAGAAGAACAGAACCTGGCAATATTTCTAGGCTAGGGTTGCACAAAACATAATCTTCAACACCTACTTTGAGATCATCTGGGATCATGTCAAAAATGTAGACCCCTGTTACCCTTACTAATCCTGTCAACTCAGAATCTCTTGGAAGTTACATAGGGTCAGGGTTGCAGAGGATTAATAGTTTATTAAGCTCTCCAAGTGGTTCTTTTGTGCAGTGTATTTTGAAAACCATTGTCCTAGGCATATCTTGGGGACAAAGCATACCCCCTAGACTTATCCAGGAGATGAAAAGTTCTTCTAGAGCTCCAGCTACTCCCCTACAAAAGTATAATTGAGTTTGATGTCTCAGTACTATGTACTATGATGGTCAGTAACCTCAGAAACTTTGTTGTCTGTTACCATTCCGGCCCTCTACTCCATCTTTCCTTCAGTCTCCTTCCTCCCTCTTTCCTTCCCAATCTCTCTCTCCCTCTCTTCCTCCGTATTTCCTCCTTCTTTTGTCTATAATGTTCCTCACTACTTCCCTTCTTTCTTCTTCCTTTCCTTCTTATTTTTCTAAATATTTATTAGCATTCACTATGTGCAGGCATTGTGTTAACTAACACAAGAGATTAAAATATGTCATTTATTGGTTCCTACCTTCTAGGAGTTTGCAGTCTACCCAGGCAATAATACTGACAACAACAAAATAGGATTCGAGGTGAACTATTCCCAGAGCCCCAAGGAAAGTGCATATGAAGCACCTCCAGCACTTAGAAAATGAAAGAATCAGAGAAGGCTTCCTGAAAGAGGGGTACTTGATAGAAACCTTAAATAAGCAGACTTTGGATATGGGGAAAAGGACATCCAGAATAGAAGAAACAAAGGCAGAGAACCTAGAGAGTGGGGGCCAGGTAGGACCAATTCTGGCTGTAGCAGGAATACTGAAGGGAAGTACTAAAGCCTTGGGTGAAAAAGCTTGGCCCTTCCAAATGCTCCCTCATATTCAAAGATAATCTGTTTCATTTGTTGCCCTAAAATGTCCTAGAGCTTTGTTCAATAATACTCTGCTGAGAAGGAAAAAGAAATAAAGAAAATCTGTCCAATATGTATTAATCTGAGGTGGAGAGATTGTGCTATGCTGAGCTATAGCAAATTTAAAAAAAATGGTTGGAGGAAAGAGTAGCAATGACATTTACATTTGTTTTAGCTAATGTGCATTGATTGGATTAAAATATGGCATTATGAATTTAAAAAAAGGGCTCTGTTGGAAAATGAAATGCCATTGCTTTCAGGGAGGGGGTAGAAAATAGAGTGAGAAGCCTGGATTTTGTTTTGCCTGAATGCCCTGGGTTTAGTGGGAGTAGGGTCATTGACTTAAGCTCCTTCTCAGAAAATGCATTAACAAAACACGGTTTTAAAGTTAAATAGAACCCATCTGGGGCTTTTTTTTCCTAAGGATGTATTATTTGTACATGCATAATGCATACATCTGCAAAGCTCACCTCAATTAGTTTTAAAAGTACGGTTTCTATGCAAAACAATTTATCCATTGCACTGCACAATGGAAAAATGTCTGCTTATTTGTACAAGAAGCCACGTTTTGTGAATCAGTACAGGTAATAAATTACAATCACTGTCACTTTCAAAGCGACAAGGCTTGATCCCAACATATGCCAGGGATGCAGCTGAACTGAGTATCACTGTGCTGGGGCTGGCCATTGGCTGGCTAAAGAACCCCAGGTGTTACAGGTGACCGAGGGTTCCTTCTGTTGGTGGGCTCAGGCTGCTGTAGGGTAGCTGCTAAATTCTGGCTTTGTAGCTCCAAGTGAAAAAAAAAAAAAAATCCCGATCATAAAATCCTGCTATCAGGTGAAAAATACACATGCTCTCTACACTAGGCAAACATTTTCCTGAGCTGGAGACTCAGATAAACATAAACGTTAAAAAGGAAACCTGCTTGAATGTTTTTCTTCTTCCTAATTATGTAAATATGTATTACTTGCTCCCTTTTTTCTTCTGGGCTGCTGGCAGCTTGTACACTTGAGAAGGTATGTTTTATTCAGGAGAATAAAACAGGCAGGGACCTGAGACTTTGGTGAATAATAAATTGATTTTGACTTGGCCTTTTAGCTCATTATGAATCTTTAAAATGGTGAAATGTGCTTCTTTTTCCTCTCTGCTGAACTCCCCAGTCATGTGTTGGGATGATGGGGTTGGAAGTAGGAGGTTTAATATCCATAAGGAAAAATTTAGGATTGGAAGGAAATCTTGAACTTTGATTCAGAGGATGCAGATGTTGTGTTTCTATCCACTGTTTATTCCATCCATCCATCCATCCATCTGTCTTTTCTTTGTAATGGTTGAGAACCTGGGCTTTGGTGCCAGCCAGCGAGCCAGAATTCAAAACCTGCCTCCACCATTTAAAACCAGTGTGATATTGGCCAGCTGCCCTGAAGACTCACTGTCCTCATCTGTAAAATGAGTAAAAGTAATATCCTTTTAGGTTGTGAGAAATCAGATTTGCATGTAAAGAACTTAGACTTTGTGCAGTGGTTGGCACCAAAAAACTGTCAATAAATGGTAGCTTTAATTCAATTAATATTTATTAAAAATCTACTCTCTGCCACACTCTAGACTGAATGTTTATATAAATCTGATAGAGAGCTTCCACTCAAGAGCTTTATAGTTTGATAAGGGAGATATATGGTATATGCATGTGATTTTAATTTATTTTTAATATTTTTTTACTTACTTTTTTAAAGAGTTTATTTATTTATTTGACAGACAGATCACAAGTAGGCAGAGAGGCAGGCACAAAGTGAGAGGGAAGCAGGCTGCCTGCTGAGCAGAGAGCCCGATGCGGGGCTCAATCTCAGGACCCCAGGACCATGACCCGAGCAGAGGCTTTTACCCACTAAGCCACCCAGGCGCCCCTATGCATGTGATTTTAGAGTAAGGTTGGAAATGATGAGGTTGATAAGAAATGATCAGATGTAGAGCCATGTTTGTTCAGAAGGGGTCGACCTTACCTCTTGCTGAGGGGAAGCGTGATGCTCTGTGGAAAGCATGTGACTGGAGCTGCATTTGGATGGTATATAGGGTTCATAGTGGAAGAGGTTAACAGGGGCAGGCCTCTAGCACATATTGGCTACCTATTGTAAATCTACCACTCTGGAAGAACTTCACACACATTATTTTACTTAAGCCTTACTATAGTTTATACCATGCCTAGGTATACTATAGTGATTGATAATATTATGCCATCTTGCTGCAGCTTAGAGAAGTAAAATGACATACCCAAGATTATATAAATAGGTTTAAAGCCTAGTTACCTCCTTGATTATATCAAGATAGTAATAGCCTTTAGCTTAAAAAAAATCTGTGATGGTTAAATGGGATAATATATCAGAGCCCCTTGCACAATGTAAGTTCACACATCCTAGTAGCTAGAAAATTGTTTTGAGCATGAAGACATTAATGATAATATGATAATAATATGATAATAATGATAATAATATGATAATAATGATAATTATGAAGCTATCATTCTGTGATGTGGTCGGGTCACAAATCTATTTCAGTTGTGTCTGATTTCGAACACTAGATTCTTTCGATGGCTTTTGAAATGGACAGAACTATGAAGCAACTGGTTGAAGGGGTGCCTGCCTAAATTGGTGGAGGGGATACTTCTTTTTTTTTTTTTTTTTTTAAAAACAATCGTGGAACAAATGAGGGATGGCGCAGGAGAAGAAGGGATTTTTTTTTTTTTAAGATTTTATTTATTTATTTGACAGACAGAGATCAGAGGCAGGCAGAGAGAGAGGGGGAAGCAGGCTCCCCGCTGAGCAGAGAGTCCAATGTGGGGCTCGATCCCAGGACCCTGGGATCATGACTGAGCAGAAGGCAGAGGCTTTAACCCACTGAGCCACCCAGGTGCCCTGAGGGGATATTGTTACTGGGATGTCTAGACCTGGGCTGGGCAGAGGTCCTAAAATGTCAGCAAGACCTTAGGCAATACCTCAGAGATTGTCCAGCTTTATCATTTTCAGAACAGAATGTGAGGTTCAGAGTGGTTAAGTCACTTTCCTAAGGTAACACAGCTAGCTAGAGGCTGATCTTGGTGATGACGATAGCCTTGAGTCCTAAATTTACAGAAAAACTTCTGCTAAATTATAGATTACTGGGGTCCTTTAAAGTCTAGCTCAACCTTCATTCCCATCCTCACTAACTGTTTCTCTAACAGTGTTTGTTGTCTAGTAGAAGGAGAATAGTCCATGAATGTAAATCACATGGGTAATACTAAAAACTGAAAAGTAATAGGTGAAATTTATTTTGATGTTTTATTTAGCCCAATACACCTTAAATATTATCAATGTATCAATACAAATTGTTGAGATTAATTTGCTATTTTTTATTTCTTTTTTCCCATTGAAAGTTTTCAGAATCTGGTGCATGTTTTATAATGACAGCACATCTCAATTTGGACTGACCACATTTTAAGGGCTTAGTAGCCATAGGTGACCATGCGACTCGGTTGCACAGCATGGCTCTAACTCAATTACACACATGACAGGGCTTTCAGTCTATGGAAACTTCTGGTCTTTAGAAGGAGTTTCTTCTTATTGACCTCCAATCTGATTCCCAAGAACATACTCACGTTACTCAGTACCACCTCTTGGAGCTATCTTGAACAATGCTTGTTTTTCTTCTATGGTCCAGCACTTCAGAAGGTGTGCACAGCCCAGGTGAATCATCTTACTTCAACACTCTTAGCTCCTTCAGTCATTTCTAAAGGATAGGGTTTTGGACCCCTTTTTCATTCTGTACTTGGCTCTGAATGTACTTGGTTTGTGTCCTGAGCACAAATGAACCTGACATTCCAAGGCAGGCCTGGCCAATACAGATAGGTCTATCAGTCCTTCAATTTAAATATTCCATTTCTTCTAATGCCCACTTAAAAGCATTAACTTTTCTCTTTGTCGGCCTCGTCACATTGTTTATATGGCATCTATTGCCTATTAAATCTTCCTAATTGTATTCACATGGGCTGTTTCTAAGTTCTGTATCTCCCACCTTGTATTTATGACATTGGTGTTTGGACTCCAGGATAGGACTTCACATTTATTTGTTTCATTTCATCTAGCTATATTCAGCCCACTATTCTGACATATTAAGATATGAGGATGTTGCTTCTATCATTCTGTGAATTCTCTATCTTGTTCTGCCTGGCATTCTGAAGTATGATAAGCACACCTCCTATAGCATGATCTAAAGAATTAATTAGTATGCTGTTTGGGGCAGGAGCTGGTCCAAGATGTTTGTTTTTATGGTTTCTATCTTCATATTTCCTTCCAACCCACCCTCTTATGTCCTTGGTTCCCTGTCTACTCTCTGATGAGCAATAGAGTTAAAGACCAAGATGGGTGAGACAAGACTATGCATCCAACGCCACATGAATAATCCCATTGGTCATTTCTTAATGACCATTAAAAACCTCAGCTTCATCTCCTTTATTTCCTTCCATCAAGTTTTACCTTCCCTCCAGCTCAACATCACACTGCCATGGTAGCTGTCCTTCCTCTGTCTCTGATATCTTAATTGCCAAATGCCTGTTCTCCCATTCAAACATCCCATTCTTTGAGATCACTGAGTCCCTCTTCAAATTCATTAAGATCATTGGCCTTGAGCCTCTTTCTTTCTTTCTTTCTTTTTTAAGATTTTATTTATTTATTTGTCAGAGAGAGTGAGCACAGGCAGACAGAGTGGCAGGCAGACGCAGAGGGAGAAGCAGGCTCCCTGCAGAGCAAAGAGCCCGAATTGGGACTCGATCCCAGGACGCTGGGATCATGACCTGAGCTGAAGGCAGCCACCCAACCAACTGAGCCACCCAGGTGTCCCAAGACTCTTTCTTTCTAAAGAATAATGAAACATGTAAAACATTGTACAAGTAACATAATATAATGAGCTTTGTGTATCTGTTATGTGTACTCAGAGCCAGTTTTGTTTCATCTTACCTGTACATACTCCCCCATTATTTTGAAGCAAGTCATAGATACCATATTATTTTGTGTAAGTATTTATGAATATATTTGTAAATAATGAGGACTATTAAAAAACATGACTACAGCACCACACCTAAAAAGTTCATAGTAACTTCACACATCATTAAATACCCTGAGTCACTTTTCTCATGTCTAACCAGACTTCTGAGAGTAGGATATGCTATGGACCATGGACTTGCTACACAAAATAAGAGACTTTACAATAGTTCAATAGAAGAATGTGAATAAAAAAAATCTAGAAATTTATAGCTGATTTAAAATGTATTGTTGTGGCCATTTATTTATGCAACTTGTGAGTAGAAGAAGGCAAAGGGGAGTGGCAAGGGAAGGATATTTTAAAGTTTCATTTGTTCCTTTGGGAACACCCGGTATGTTCTATTAGTGAAGTGTGTTATAGTCCTAGAAATATCCAAGCTCTCTTTGGACCAACTCCTGGAAAATGTACGTGTGAATTGATAGCTTTCTGTGAACTCTTTCCCAAGCATCTCATAGTTTCCCAGCAGGAACAGAAATGTGTAGTTACTTACCAAGAAGAGCAATTTGCCTCAGAACTATCCAACAGCTGAATTAGTGGATCTGGAAAGAAAAGAGTGAGGGGGCAAAGATCCATTTGGAAATAACTTTCTTGGGTAATTATACTCTATTGACCATGAAGTTGAGAGTGATCACACACTCCCTTCCATCCTAATGCCCATTTAAAAGGCATTAAATGGCATTAATTGTAATTCCTTTCTTCCTTCCTTCCTTCCTTCCTACTGAAAATTCCTCTGCTCTTCCCTTGGTAGACAATAATGTGAATTGAATTTAGCTCCTCAATACAGCTTTACCACTGTGGTCATTAGGACACAGTGTCGCTTATGGGAAGTCACTTTTGTGAGGAACAGTAGAGTCAAGGTGTCCATAAACTTGTAACACTTTTATATGTCAGTGAGTTTATAATTTACTAGTGCCATCTGGAAGGGAAGGAAGACTATTTACATTGGTCCATAGGGAGATATGAGACATACTTTCTGACCTGCTCAAATTCTCATCTCCTCTATGAAACCATCCCATGTAGCTTCAGTTGGAATTAATCTCTCCTTATCCATTCTGTTATTGTGTGTGGCCCTTCTATTATAACAGTTGTAATAGTCTGACTTGAATAAAAGTTACTTTTACAGATATCTGCCTCTTCCATTTATGTCTCTGTCAAACAGAGACTCTATCTTGCTCATCCACACATCTGTGCCCTGCACATAATAAACATTAACAGGTATTTTTTTAGAAGAAATTCAGAAATACATAATTGATGATATACAAGAGGTAAAAGTAGCACAAAAATTCCTTTCACAAAAACTCAAACATTTGTTAATACCTTCTAATATGAAATTTTAAAAAATAGTGAAATTTATTGAGTGTTTACTACATGTCTGATACTGTGCTAAGAGCTTGGCACATCATTTTATTTGATCTCAGAATAAATTGATGAGATAGGAACCTCAATTATGTCCACTTTCAAGATGAGGATATTGAGGCCAGGCAAGTTAAGCACAAATGCCAGCACAAGTGGTAGGTGTGGTATTTAACAACTGTTCTGTCTAAATACAGACAATGCCTGAGTCCTGCATCGTTGTCTTATGATATCTCCTAGTTTTAATCAAGAGGTAAAATTATACATAAATCCTGTCTGTGCCAGTCAATTAGAATACAATTTTATATACTTGTCTGGTTTACCATGATTTGACTATTACAGCTCTTAGGACCAAAATGGTAAGAAAGTTCTCGAATTTAAGAGCCAGGAAGTATCACAGGAAGAATCTAGTCTGAATTCTTTTCCACATGGCCAAAAAAGCCATTCCACTCAGATTAAAGCCCAAATTCTTAAGGGTTTAGTACTTACTGTCCCCTCCTTACCTCTTCCTTCTGTCTTTGCTCACTCCAAACTAGCTACTTTGGTCTCTTTATGTTTTGGAAACACCTCCCATCTGGTACTACTCTAGGTATTCTCTTGACTCCACGCTCCTGACCCTGATATCCACTGAATGGCTTTCCACATTTTTCAAGTCTTTGCTCAACTCTCACTTCCTTAATGAGCCTATTTAATGCTGTAACCTGGCCTGTCCTACCCCAGCACTCTCTGTTCTCCTTCACCGTGCTCAACTTTTTATTTGTTTCATAGGACTCATTATCTCCTAATGTACTACATACTTCGCTTTGTTATCTTCATTTTTTTGGGTCAGTGTTTCCTACTGACAGAACATTTGTAAGCTCTCCATTAGGGCAGGGATTTTTGCCCATTTTTGCCTCTAATATATTTCCAACTACTGAGAAGAGTGTCAGAGTATCTAACAACAGTGAATGAATGAATGGATGGATACACAGCTAGTCAGTGCCAGGATCTGAACTAGAGCCTTGCTTGAGTCCCATCCTAGAGTTCTTTCCATTCTTCTATGCTAAAGCTGGGGTCAGAGAGGTGACCTGGCAGAGTACCAATTGAGATAAAGCCAAAGACTGAACCTTAGAGAAGAAGAGCTACTCAATTCCCCTTTTAGCCTTGGGAGAGAAGTTTGGAAACCTGACCTACCAATGAAGGGAGAATAGAGACCCCTGGAGAAAAGGAAGTTGGCACTTGTTGACAACCTACCATCAGCAAAGGTTGTACAATGTCCTTCATGTACTTTATCTCATCTACTCTTTATGAAATAATATTTCAATTCCACAGATGAGGAAACAGGCCTGGAGAGCTAAGTCATTCTTCTTGGGCCACAGTGCTAATATCTTGATCAAATAAAAGAAGTCTGTTAAGATTTTCTTAACAGATATTTCTACTACCCAGTGCTACTACTTTAATGTTTCAGAGGAGGTAGAATAGTTTTTTAAAAAAATGTTTACTAGTTACAACCTAGGGATAAATATTTATAGCAGGTGTATAAGCAAAGATAGGTATTTTCATATTTATTTAATGTGCAATGAATTATTGAGTTTCTGCCACATTCAAAAGGCTGTACCTGGAAGTTATATGTAAGCTATCTATCAATTAAATATTTATTAGTACCTAGTAGGTGGCAGGGAGTGGGCTAGAGATTGAGAATGCTGATAACAAAACACAGGAGCCTGCTTTTAAGTAGTTCGCAGTTGGGGTCCGTTTCTCAGCAGTGAAAAGGTGAAATGAAACTTAACTGAAAGGCACAATAGATAATCCATTCATTAAACACACTGAGACCTTACCCTGCTCCAGGTGTTTTGTCAGGCACTGGGGACAAAATGAGCGGTGCTTGCTGTGGTATCCCCCCAACACATCTATTGGAAGAACCCATTATTAATGAAATAATCACACAGGTGCACACAGATGCTATAATGGAAAACTGCAGAGAGCTGAGACTCTCTGTAACAGAGGGATCTGCCTAGACTTGGGATGGAGAATGAGGAGTGATTCAGTTAAGGCTTGGCTGAGGAGCTCTCATGCTTTAATATATTTTTTTCATTATTAAATTGATTTATTTATTTTCAGAAAAACAGTATTCATTATTTTTTTCACCACACCCAGTGCTCCATGCAATCCGTGCTCTCTATAATACCCACCACCTGGTACCTCAACCTCCCACCCCCACGCCACTTCAAACTTCTCAGATTGTTTTTCAGAGTCCATAGTCTCTCATGATTCACCTCCCCTTCCAATTTACCCCAACTCCCTTCTCCTCTCTAACTCCCCATGTCCTCCATGCTATTTGTTATGCTCCACAAATAAGTGAAACCATATGATAATTGACTCTCTCTGCTTGACTTATTTCACTCAGCATAATCTCTTCCAGTCCCGTCCATGTTGCTACAAAAGTTGGGTATTCATCCTTTCTGATGGAGGCATAATACTCCATAGTGTATATGGACCACATCTTCCTTATCCATTCGTCCATTGAAGGGCATCTTGGTTCTTTCCATAGTTTGGCGACCGTGGCCATTGCTGCTATAAGCATTGGGGTACAGATGGCCCTTCTTTTCACTATATCTGTATCTTCGGGGTAAATACCCAGGAGTGCAATTGCAGGGTCATAGGGAAGTTCTATTTTTAATTTCTTGAGGAATCTCCACACTGTTCTCCAAAGAGGCTGCACGAAATTGCATTCCCACCAACAGTGTAAGAGGGTTCCCCTTTCTCCACATCCTCTCCAACACATGTTGTTTTCTGTTTTGTTAATTTTGGCCATTCTAAGTAGTATAAAGTGATACCTCAATGTGGTTTTAATTTGAATCTCCCTGATGGCTAGTGGTGATGAACATTTTTTCATGTGTCTGATAGCCATTTGTATGTCTTGATTGGAGAAGTGTCTGTTCATATCTTCTGCCCATTTTTTGATATGTTTGCCTGTTTTGTGTGTGTTGAGTTTGAGGAGTTCATTATAGATCCTGGATATCAACCTTTTGTCTGTACTGTCATTTGCAAATATCTTCTCCCATTCCGTGGGTTGCCTCTTTGTTTTTTTGACTGTTTCCTTTGCTGTGCAGAAGCTTTTGATTTTGATGAAGTCCCAAAAGTTTATTTTCGCTTTTGTTTCCTTTGCTTTTGGAGACATATCTTGAAAGAAGTTGCTGTGGCTGATATCGAAGAGATTACTGCCTATGTTCTCCTCTAAGAGTCTGATGGATTCCTGTCTCATGCTGAGGTCTTTTATCCATTTTGAGTTGATCTTTGTGTACGGTGTAAGAGAATGGTCGAGTTTCATTCTTCTACATATAGCTGTCCAGTTTTCCCAGCACATTTATTGAAGAGACTGTCTTTTTTCCACTGTATATTTTTTCCTGTTTTGTCGAAGATTAATTGACCATAGAGTTGAGGATCCATATCTGGGCTCTCTACTCTGTTCCACTGGTCTATGTGTCTTTTTTTATGCCAGTACCATGCTGTCTTGGTGATCACAGCTTTGTAATAAAGCTTGAAATCAGGTAACGTGATGCCCCCAGTTTTATTTTTGTTTTTCAACATTTCCTTTGCGATTCAGGGTCTCTTCTGATTCCATACAAATTTTAGGATTATTTGCTCCAACTCTTTGAAGAATACCGGTGGAATTTTGATCGGAATGGCATTAAAAGTATAGATTGCTCTAGGCAGTATAGACATTTTAACAATGTTTATTCTTCCAATCCAAGAGCATGGAATGGTCTTCCATCTTTTTGTGTCTTCTTCAGTTTCTTTCATGAGTGTTCTGTAGTTCCTCAAGTACAGATCCTTTACCTCTTTTAAAGTATTTTCGTGACTCTTACCCCACTGGGTCCTAACAAAAGCTTTTTTGAGTTAAGGGAGGCCTGGATTATCAACTCTGTTTTATAGGTGGGGAGACAGACAAAAGCCAAGGACTGGAACTTAGTTCCTCAAATTCCTGCCTAGAGTGTTTTTCACTCTAGCAAAGTCAGAAGACATGTCTAATGGGACTCTAGGACCAGCCATGGGGTTGATTAAGAACTAGCTTAATTGCCCTTTGTTTCAGGCTGACACCACCCGCCCCAGCCCACTGCATGCCCCACTCCCCACCCAGGATTGTAAACAACCCAGAGTTGTTTACAATCCTAATACTAAGGGAGGTCAGGAAAATGTGTTGATTTTTCATTGAAGTGAGTATCTGCTCTTGGTAATAATTTAAATACTGTTGAGTGAATCAGAAATCATATCTTTGCTCCAATCTACCCCCTACCCATTAAGTTCTCCCAGTAAATCAGTTGCTTATCCAGTTCCTGCTTAGTATTCAGGATCCAGCTCAAATAGCACTTCATCTGTGAAGCCTTTCCTGGCTCTTCAATTACCTGGATGGCTTGCCTTTTCTGTTTTGAAGGAAACTGATTCATACCTCCAATAGATCAATTATCACATTGTGTTATGATTACCTGCGCTCTCCCTGGCTGGCTATTCCATTTGGAAATGGAGTGATAGGATATCTATTAATAGAAAAAGACGTTAACTCATTTCTCGGCCTTGTTTTCTCAGGTTTACCAGCCCTCTGCCAAACTGTACTTACTGTTTAGAGACCCTGTTGTGAGCTGTATTTTCCTTGTGCTTGTGAATGGTTTTAGTCAGGTTTCACCTGATGGGTGCCATCACTTCCTCTGTGACTCTGTCCTCTTTGGTCACCTCCACTTGTTGAGGTACCCATTCTCTGATAATGCATGAAACTACTTTCCCTCTGATGCCAGTGCTTTGTTGGGTTGGGTTTCCTGGGAGGCAGACAATGAGATAGAGTTGGGGGTATAAGAGTTTCTGTGGGTATAGCACCCCTGACAGGAAAGAGAGGATACAGGAGAGGATAGGGGAGATGTCAGAATGTAGGCCAGGCAGACAAAGTTTCGGTTGGTCCAAGGGCTAACTCTGGAGCAACGATTGCCTATCAGAGAGCCCCATGTTGTACAGAAATGGCTGGGCTTATCCCATTATTGCTCAGTCATTTGCACCCCAAGAAGAGCATGCCCTTGGCTTGAAAACAGAGGCAGATCTTTAAGGCACTGAACAAAGTACACTCCTCATAGTCTGCAGTGAGTCTTTTTTCGAAGGAAGTCTGAGTGGAGCATGTCTGCCATGTCTGACACACGTATGCTAGGTGCCGGAGCTGACTCGGACTGGAGCAGACTGTTAACTTTTCAGGAATTTTGCAAGCTGATTGTGAAACAGCCATTATTAAAAATAAAATCATATAAATTCACAAAAAATATATTAAAAGCAGAGTTAATAAGTAAAGCTCATCATTGCATAATTATTTTTTGACATCTACGCTCCTGGGGACATGTATGTTGATTGTGTAACTACATTATATGACATAAAGGAATGCGGCACACCTCTTTTCCATCTCAGGGACCTCATGTTTGGTAGATAGATGTTGGCCATATTGGGAGTATTTATACCCTGGAAGCTGGCAAACTCGACAAATCAGGGCTTAACTACCTGTTTTGTTGGGTGCCTAGGCTTAGGAAAATGATAAAGAAAATGTCAATAATACAGATTGTATTTAGAGGTGTGGTGTGTGTGCAGCCACTGCATTGTGAATAGAACACTTTGAGGAAATATCCTTCCAATATGCAAAAACTATTACCTAGTTCATTGAAGTCATTATTGATGAATTAATGAAGTTCTGAGATGAGTATTGCTTGATTCACTTTCCTCCTACTCATTAGCATAAGGAAATTGCCAACTAGCATTCAGGTCAGATCTATGCTCATTTGTTAATCACAACCATAGGTTGGTTATGGGTACAAGAGTTCCACAAAAATCTAGAAAGTACCCTGTGAGAATTAATTTGTTACATGCATTTATAATAAAGAACATTGTATATTTTATTATTAATTGTAAATTGTATGTTATACATTCCTTTTTTTTAAAGATTTATTAATTTATTTGACAGAGAAAGGGATCATGAGTAGGCAGAGATGCAGGCAAAGAGAGAGGGGGAAGCAGGCTCCCTGCTGTGCAGAGAGCCCGATGCGGGGCTCGATCCCAGGACCCTGAGATCATGACCTGAGCCGAAGGCAGAGGCTTAACCCACTGAGCCACCCAGGTGCCCCAATATGTTATACATTCTTAATATCAGTAAAATTTATATGAAACTTATGTATGTACAATGTACACACACACACACACACACACACACAGCTGCATCCACACATAACACATTCTCTACTCCGAGAGAGCCACTTGGTAACCATTTACCAGCATAGAACTGTCCACAGCCCCTTCCCCTTCACCTGATGCCAGAACCCTACTTTACTGCAGCAATGTCCACTGAGTATCTTACCGGAGGTGCTCTAGCTCTCCAGAGGTGCCAAGGAGCTGTGATCTATGATGCTCTCAATGTCCTAAACCAAGCCAAGCCTGAGACAGAAGTGGCCTCTAGTGTCCTTTAGAGACATGGGTACAAAGGCAGTATTGCCTTGTGCTTCAATTGCTCATAGAGTTTTAGTGAAACTCTGCTTCAGTTACATTTCACAGTATTCCCGCTTCTCTCCCTAAGGACTCAGGCATGAGGCCATGGTGAGCTGAGTGACAAAAGGATATTGGAAGAAGATGCATACTCTCTTGAGAGTCATCCATCCTGGGGGCTCTGTAGGTGAAGCCTCTGACTCTTGATTTTGGTTCAGGTCATGATCTCAGGGTTGAGGTACTGAGGAATCTGCTGGAGATTCTCTCTTTCCCTCTCCCTCTGCCTCCCTCTGCCCCCCCCCCCAGATAAATAAATAAATCCTTAAAAAAAGTAAAAGAAGAATTGCCCATCTTCTCTACAGGCTAAGGCTTTGTTGTATGTTGTTTACCTCAGTCTCTCCCCTGGGAGACTTCTTAGTACTTTATGCTAAACTATCCTGGTGATTTTAAGTTACTAATTGTCCAATGTTTTTTTGAAGTCAGTCATGGCCAGAGCTTAGGGCCAGGGTGGGCTTCTGTTACTTCATATGTCCCAGTGATACTGTGACCTTCTCAAGGGAAGTTACCTCACCTTTCCATCTCCAGCACCCCCACATGGCATAATAGGCACCTAACAAATTTCTGTCTAATTAAGGAATGCCATGCAGCAGATAAGGGAAGGCATCAGACATATTCGCTTCTAATCAGGGTATTTTCAGTAGTATATGCAGAGACACATACTCTCCTGTCAACAAAGTCTTTTGGTCTGGGCTACATTTCATGCATAAAATGGTTATAATTGAGTTGAAGTTTTAATGGGTTCCATCCTGACTGTAGGGCATGGGAGCAGGAGCCACGTGAATCTCTGCATGTTCTCTACCAGGTGATCTTTGCTCCCCAAGTCCCATTTGAAAGCTTTCTTTCTTTTTTTCTCGTCTTTTAGGCTGCTGCTCCCTTTGTCTGGAAACAGTGATAATCCTTTGTTCTGACATTTAAAAACCTGCCTGGCCCTTCCTGTGAGCATAGGCCCTAATGCTTTGGCCTGGTTTTCATATCTCTTTTGTAATACCTTTTAAGGTCTTGGTGTCAGTGGAGACATTGTTACATCCCTTCTATTATCATGAGTCACCGGTTGACCCAGGATGTCCCCAACAGGCGAGGGAAACATCTCAGAAGCTGTTCAGGTCATTGCTGATTCAGGTGATAACTGGGGCTGGCAAGATCACTTACAATGCAGGGGCTACACATAAAACACTCCCCAAGGGAAAGAGTCCCTGTATCTTTTCCAACCTGAGAAAGGCACAGATCATTCACTCCCCCATTTCATACAGCTGAAATGCCAATTCATTTTTCCTTTCACAGCAGTCATGTTGTGACCTTGATTTTCTTAAAAATAATCATTTAACTCCTACTCTGAACCATTGTTTTAGGACCTTTCCTTAAGATGGTATACAAACTTGGGCACCTGGGTGGCTCAGTGGGTTAAGCCTCTGCCTTCAGCTCAGGTCATGATCTCAGGGTCCTGGGATTGAGTCCCTGCACAGCGGGGAGCCTGCTCCCCCACCCCCCACCGCCTGCCTGCCTCTCTGCCTACTTGTGATCTCTGTCTGTCAAATAAATAAAGAAAAATCTTAAAAAGAAAAAAAAAAAACAGTATACAAACTAGATGTGATCCTTGTCTTCTTAGGATTTATAATCCAATAAAGAAATGGGTTAAAGCAGATGAGTACAACAAAGTGAAGAGCAGAGCAAGTTCAGTGAGCAGTTCAGTCCTTGGGTTTAGAAAAACCTTCTCTGTGGTCATAACATCTACTCTGACTCCCTGAAAGTTAGTCAAGTTGGGCTGCAGTCATTATTAGTGCAAATACCCATATAGCCCTTCCTACGTTAGACCCAGATATATGCCTTATGATACGCTCTTGATCCTCAACCACACAAGGTAGTTACAATTACGATAAAATGGAGGCAGAGGGAATTTGAGTAACTTGCTGAAAATCACCCAGTGATAAGTATCAGAACTAAATTTCAACACTTGGAAGTCCAGTTCCATAACCTCTGTTCTTCATAGTTATCCTAAACCTGCCTCTCTGGTTCATAAGGTACACTCAATTATTATTCTTTGAATAAATGAAGGAAGGAAGGAAGAAAGATAAAGAGAGAGAGGGAGAGAGAACAACATTAGGGAGAGAAACCAACAAGTGCAAATGCCCTACTGCCAGAGGGAAGAGGTAGACCTTCGCTGTAGCTGGAGTGTGTGGGAAGGAGACGCAGCAGGGTATCCTCTGAGGCTGGAAGGGCTATGACACCCAGTGGCCCATGTGAAGGATGAGGTCTGCGTCTTGAGAATGGTGTGAGATTGTTGCTTAGTTTTACATGGGGGAGTGACCTGATCAGATACTTGTTTTCAGTGATCCCTCAGTACTGCAATGTGGAGAATGGATTGTAATGCAGAAAAGGAAATGGAGAGAATAGTTAGGGGCCAGTTCAATCATCCAGCTGAAAGAGGAAAGGATCAGAATGGTGGTGGTGGAGAAGGGGAGAACTAGGGTCCAAGCTGTATTTAGAAAGCAAAATCAACAAACACCCTCCCCTCCAGGCAGATGTGTTCGCGGTGTCCCTTACAACACACTATGTCTACTCCTGCTTCTGTACCTTTGCTCACATTGTTTCCTCTTACTTTCCTTCTTATCTGAACTCCTTTGTTCTTACTGATCCCGACCCAGGATGCGGTCCATTCATATAAGTTTCTGGAGTGCCAAGCCAGTGACTGTGCCACGTGTTTCTCTGTAGATCCCCAGCTACTCTTACTTTGGCAGCTTTGTGGCTGCCAGACCTTATATGGTGCAGGGAGATAACTGTATGTTGTGCAGAGCATGGATCTGAAAGTCAGACATCCTGTTCTTGCCTAGCTAGATAACCAAATAACAAGGCATCTTGGGGGCAACTCTGTTTGCTCATCTGTAAAATGGGTACAGTGTACTTTCCTTTAACCTTTTCCAAGGATTCAAGCATTGTTGTTAGGATACAACAAATGATGAATGTGCAAAAACATTTTAAACTAAGTACTTTCCAATTCTTCAGGATTATGAATCATATAGTTGTGTAAGTCACTTATATGTGTTACAATTAAGAGAAACCCAACTTGAATATGACTATGGGAAGGCTACTGGTCCTGGGAGAGCTCACATAATCAAAGATGTGAGGGTGACTCTGCACTCTTAGGAACTACAACCAAGGACTTGAATGCTATCAACATTCTCTCTTATAGTCTCTCTCTTTCCCTCTGTCCTGTGCTCTTCTTTCCTTCTTTTCTCTTTCTCTCTGTCTATTTCTGTTTCAATTGCCTACCTCTGTAACCCTCAGGCTCTCCTCTTTGTTCTTCTCTGTTCTCTGCAGATGGGACTTCTCCACATGGAAGGCAAATGTCCACAGGAAACACTGGGCTACTATTTTATTTTAGAGAAATAAAGGGAAAAAAGGATTTTTTTTTTGTCAGCTTCACATGGAGAATTCCCAAAAGATTGGTCTGGCTTGTGTCATGAACCAGTCCTTGACCAAGTGCTATGACTGGGATATGGGGGTGTAAGAGCTAGTATTTTTTGTTCCTTTTTTAAACATCTATTTCTATGACCAGAGTTTTATAGTATTCAGCTCTGTAGCCTAAACCGTCATTTGAGAGTTAGAATCCCCAAAGGAATGGGATTGCTGTTAACAGATAAAGAAGAGAGTAATGCCAGATACACAAAATAATTCATGCCCACTACAATTCATAATGAGAAATGTTTGTGGCATTGACTTAAGTAGGCAAAGCTATTTGGTATGATAAAAAGGACGCAAGACACTGTGTTAAACATAAGCAGTATATTCCAAAATTAAGTCACCTTACATAGATGATATTCTCAGAATAAATGAGCAGGGATGACCTACAAATTTCATCCAAAGACACCTGGATTGATAGCAACTCAACAAAAGGTGGAATTTTGCTGAAAGGAATCAAGACAGATTGAATCATGTAAGATGGTGAGGGGTAGCATGTTAGAAAATGACAAAAGGCACAAATAAATCAACACATGCAAGGTGCAAAATTATTAACATCCCTCCCCTGATGGAGATGGATTCTAATTACAAACAGAAGTCAGTTGATTGTGTGCAGATTTTATTTATGATCAGATCTGATTAGACAAATGATGACAAATGAGAAATGGTTGTAAATTGCCCAGTGATAAGCTCCGTGTTGCTAGGTAACAAACCAACATGATTCCCAGTAGAACCAAAGAGAAGAGAGTAATTGAAAGAACAGAATATTTCCTGGATCTCCACCCCCAATCCCTTTTTCAGGGACTTACGCAGTGTGCTAAGCTTTTAGGATTTCCATTCGAGTTCTCACATCTCATCAAAGTGAAATATCAGCTTCGTTTCAGTTCTTTAATGTGAACTTTCTCCAAAGAACCTATGTTGAGTGAACAGGAAATGAGCAGACTTAGAAACAACATAATAGCTGTCTTCAAATATGTTAATGCGATTCATCCACATTTTCCTATGTGGAGGGCATTATCTAGACATGGTAGAGTGTAGATGAAAATATACCTGATAATACCTGTTCTTGTGATATTTGGAACCCGAGGTATGTAAACAATGAAAGACAAGATGATGCGAGGGATATAGGCTTTCTGATGCAGACCTGGCAGAGGTTGGGTATGTGCGAAATGATTAAAGGCAATGCCATAGTTCAGCTCTCAGCAGAGGAGACTTTAGAAGGAGGGTGGACCCAAGACTCCATTCAAACACAGAAGCAACTCCCATGGATAATGAAGGGGCTTAGTTCTTTACGCCTCCATGGAAAGCACCACTGTCAATGAGTGAAAAATTCGAGGAGGTTATCTCAGTTCCAGGGGAAGGGACTCGCCACTAGACATTTCTGAGAGGAGGCTCTCTAGTAAGGTTAGGTCTTCAACCAATAGTGACTGCCTGTCAACAAGAGTCGATTTCATTGAGGGACTCAATTGCATTGAGTGTGGTGGGTAATGAGGAAAAGTCTCGTGATTTACATTTCCCGCAGTACATCTTGCAGGATGTGAGGATTGTGAGACACTCTATGAGAAAAAGAAGAAAGCTTTGTTATTTCCAAATAATGTTCTTCATGTCTTGTAGGAACTGTGTTTTGTGGGTGGTATTTTGGGGAAAAGTTGCTATGTTATATAGGAGGTTGGAGTAATAACTGTAAGAGTTCCAAAGTGTAGGGTGCCTGGGTGGTTCAGTTGGTTGAGTGTCCAACATTGGTTTCAGCTGAGGTCATGATCTCAGGGATGTGGGATCAAGCCCTGCATCAGGCTTTGTACTCAGCAGGAAGTCTGCTTCGGATTCTCTCCTTCTCCTTCTGTGCTCCCCACCCCACCCCATCTAAAATAAAATAAATAAATCTTAAAAAAAAAAAGAGAGAGAGAGAGAGAGAGAGACGAGTTCCAAGGTGCATGTGCCTTCTTACTTCTCTGACCACAGTAATGGTATCCTTTTTCCTCAGATCTGCTTTCTAACAAGGTTGTTGGGAAGCTGTACTCAGAAGGGGATTTGAGCGATATGAGATTAGGATGCTATGAAAGAGATGTCTAATTCTCTGAGTAATCATATTTTAAGTAAAAGTAAACAACAAGGCTTAAACAAAGCTCTAGAGGCATGGTCTCACTCCAGGTGGAACACCACTTCCTAGGACAAATCACCTGTCCTAAATCCTCACTTTGAGCAAGTTACTCCCAGACTTCTATGTGTACCTTCACTTCTCTAGTCACTCACTTACTACTGGCTTCCTCTATCTAGATGCTATTTATGGGTTTGAAACTTCACCTGTATTGATATTTATTTATTTATTTAGGACTTAACATCTATTCAGAACATTTTTTTTTTCATTATGCTACTGTATGTTGGCTGACTGAACACCTGTGTTGATTTAAACCCCCTCCTGCTATCCTAGACTTTTCCCACCCCTGTTCGTTGTCATTGCAATAAATGATACCATCATCATCTCTCACCAAAACAAATATATTCAGCCCCCAGTTGGTCTCCCTATTTCTACCCTTACCTCTTCGATCCACCCTCCACATTGTAGCCAAAATATTTTTACAATATAAATCAGTCCTGCCAAACCTCTGCTTAATGGCCTTCAGTGCTTTCCCTTTGCTCTTTGTATCACTATTGCCACAATAATGTTTCATAACAAACCACTAAACTGCTGAAGTTCAGTGACTGGGAACAGCCAGTTTTTCTCGTTCTTGCATCTTTGAGTTGGATGGATCGCCCCATGGATCTCCATTTGACTGAGCTAGACTTGACTCCCAGGTGCAGGTTGGGTTCAGGCTTGCTCCTTGTATTTCCCACTCTTTTAGGGGCTGGCAGGCTTATACTAGGTGTATTCTTCTCATGGTGATGGCAGAAGCCCAGGGACAGATCTTGCCCAGGGACAAGCACATTTCAAGGTCCTGCTTGTGTCATGTCTGCCAACAGGCCGCTGGCCAAACCAAGTCATGTAGCCAAACCAAGGGGTGGGAAGTGGAGTCCTTTTCACCTTGAGGTTGTGCCAAGGGTGCAAATTTGCATTACTTGAATATGGAACAAAGAATTGTGACTAATAATTAGATCTATGATGCACTTAGAAGAATCTTCAAACACTTTACCTGGACCTGAGAACCCTAAATGATTTGGCCCAATGTTGTCCAGTGCCACTTTTGGCCTCTCCCACTGTATTCCAAATACTCATCTTGTTGAAATATGCCAAGCCCTAAAGCCTTGAATTCACTTTTCCCTTGGCGTAGAGGGAATGTTCTTCCCTAGTCCAGAGCACCCTTGTTCTTGCTGTGCCATATAAAGGCCTGACCCTCAACCTAGGAAGTCTCCCTTGCCCTATCTCTTCCTTAGTTCTTCCAACTGTTTCATTGTTTTATTTTGTTTTGTTTTTCTTTTTCCCAGAACATTTAACTCTGCCCAATACATGTTGTTTATACATTTGTTGGTTGGATAATTTTCTGTTTTCTGCACTAGAAAGTAAGTTCCTTAAGATAAGGTGGGTATTAGGGATGGCACAGATTGCTTGGAGCACTGGGTGTGGTGCAAAAAACAATGACTACTGTTACGCTGAAAAGAAATAAATAATTAAAAAAAAAGATAAGGCACCTTGTTTGCCTTGTTCAATTTTGCTTTCTTAGTATTTACAATAATGATTGTCACCTGGTTTTTGAATAAGAATATGTAAGCACAGAAATTCTCCCCGGGAAGTATCTTCTCAAACAGAATAAATAAATTCTCAATGTGGTGACATTTCTGTCCCCTTCTTTTATTTCTGTTTATTTACACCAGTAATACATTATCCTACGATACGGTGTGGGGGATAAAAGAAGGACATGAGTATGCCAAATCAATATTGAATTGCCTGAAATCACCACTGAGAGAATTAGTGTATATCCTCCCAAGCTTTTTTTCTATGTGAATGCATGCATATGCAATTATTTTTACATGCTCATGCTGCTTTTGCTTGTATTTGTCATCTTTTCATGTCAGTAATCATGCATCTGCATCATTTTCTATTGGATGTATATTATTTCCTGCACAGCTGCGTATGAAGATCCTTGTGCTCAGAGCTTTGCATGTGTGTCTCAATCATTCCTTCGGAAACCTTTTTTTTTTTTTTTTATAAGATTTTATTTATTTACTTGACAGACAGAGATCACAAGCAGGCAGAGAGGCAGGCAGAGAAAGAGGAGGAAGCAGGCTCCCTGCTGAGCAGAGAGCCCAGCGCGGGGCTGGATCCCAGGACCCTGGGACCATGACACGAGCCAAAGGCAAAGGCCCCAAACCACTGCGCCCCAAACCAGGCGCCCCCTTCGGATACCTTGGAGAAGCAGAATTGCTGGGTCGATGGGCATTTGCACTTTTCCAAGGCTTTTAAAATACATAGCCTAATGATCGTGTTGTACCATTCTACACTCCTGACAGCAGTGTTTGAGAATGCTGTGGCCACCTCCTTTAACATCTCATTGGGCACTTCTAGTCTAATTCAATGCAAAATGAAGTTAGTGTTTTTTTCTATGTTCCTGACAATAGAGATGCCTTGAAGACCTGCAGAGCCTCCCCGTGCTCCTTGGGGAGAGTTGTTCCAGGTCAGAGTTTCTTTTCCATGATTCCGAAAGGGTCCTCACATAGAATTCTCGGCCCTCATGAACTTGGCTAGTAAAAATATTACAGCTTTATTTTCATTATTGTAATTGAGATTTCCTTCACTGTAAATATAAATACAGACTGCAGTAGGATTGGCAGTACCTGCGACTTTGTCCTCCGTAAAAATCAGGCATTTTTCATACTGTATTATAGTTACTGTAGATATCTTAATATTTTTTCTTCATCTTTTGAAATTATGGTAGTGCCACACATCCTGCCAGAGCTTGTCATTGAATGCATCAGCATAGGAGCACATATACTACTGTTTTCAAATACTTTTTAATATTTTAAGTCTTCATTTCATACATATTGTGCTGTGTAATCATAGGTATTTTAACTTAGGTGTTAAAAACAGGATTCTGTGAATGGGCCTGGAGACTTCATTATCTTAGCACAGGGATCCATGACCAAAAACAGTTTAAGGACACTGACAGGTAAATGGGGTTGGTTGGTAATTAGCTTGGTGACTTGGTCTACGGACATAAGGGCTGCCTGCCTAGAGCCTGGGGGAGATTAGGAGAATCAGCAGAGGAGGGTCAGAGGAAGCACAGCAAAGCCGCAGGAAGAAGTCTGGTAAGCCTCTAGGCAGGGGTTGCACACAGGTGATCCAGAAGCAAAGTTCTGTCAGCAAATGAGTTTTGCTCAGCCTCCATACATATTTTTAAAAATATGAATCAGGATGCCATCCAATAGGGAAAATACTCTCGATTTCTCCACAGTGCCTAATGCCTTCTTTCATTTTTAGGGAATCTCCTTCATTCATCTTTGCAATGCCCTGCTCCTTTTAGCATTTGAGTTTGTAACCTTGAGGAAATTGGTAAGAGAGATTGTTGGAAAATGTAGTTAATGTCACTATGGTGAGGGGTCTGTGTATTCATTGTGGCCTCTACTAGATCAAAAGCTGTGAAGGTAAAAGTCTGTGTTGTAAATTACTTGGCACCAGTGTCTTGCCCACCAAAAGCACTCCATAAATGTTGGTCAGCAGGCTACAGGGCCAGGACCCAATCTGCCATCTCTACAATGACAGGAACACCCAGTGCCTGGCGTACTGAGGTCTCAGGTGCAGGTGGAAAGGCGAGGACTCACAGTCCAGGAGAAGGGTCAAAGCTGGGTCTTCATTGCCAGAAAACAAAAAGGCTGAGTGGGAAAGTTTAATGTAGAAGTCATTTAAGGAAAGAGATTAGTCTGAAGCAGAATCAGCCCAATATCTGCCTTACTTATATGTCTCTAATTTCCCCCACTTGAAAACATCAGTCCCAGAGGCTGGGGAAGATTGAGCTTGCAAATGGGACTAAGAGCAGAGATGAAGGAACCAGGCTGGGGTTATGGTCCCTCTCAGAGAGACCTTGCCCAGCCATGGTGGTTCTTTATGTGGTCGTCTGCTGTATTGGGGATCACAAAAATAAAAATGCCTGCAGAGATCAGTCAGGACACATAAAGAGGTGAAGTGATATCTGTCACTGTTGACTGTGGCCCATGGTCCTTGCATCGTCTGAAAGGGGCAGCAATCACTCAGTTCTTGCCAATTGATATCATGAGGAGGTATTGGTCTATTAAAAAACAAACAAACAACTCTGATTTTTCACAATAAAATGCAATTTTTTAATATGTTAAATCTCTCTACTTTAAAATGCTGGTAGATAATTTGATTAAAAAGAAGAAGAAGAGGAGGGGGGAGGAGGAGGAAGGAGGAGGAGGAAGAGGAGGAGGAGGAGGAGGAGGAGGAGGAGGAGAAAAGAAACAAAGCAAAATGTATACACAGAAACTAAAACTGGCCAAAAAACTAACTTCTACAGATTGTATATGTTCTCATAGCCATCAAGGTTCGGTTCTTGCCAAAATATAGGTTGAGGTGAGCAAGGCATTTTCCCTTGGGTGCAAAATTTAAAGTGGCATTGAAAAATTCAGTAATCAAGATAAATGGTATTTTAAAGTAATAGTTTCAAAAATGGCTCATGCAAAGCCATATGAAAGCCTGAACAAAAACGGTACATCAGTAGTATCTGATCCTGTCTTCACTGAAAACTAATGTTTTGTTTATCATGGATTATTGGCATTACTTTTGATTTTTAAAAATATTGCATTAAAATATTATTTGTCTTGGTTGCTAAGGTTTTAAAACTTTTAGTCAAATGCCTCACTCTGCCATACCCTGGCTTCCCCTTTTCCATTAATTTCCTACCCCTAAAAAAATTAAGGTGTTGGGAGGCAATCAGTGATTACGAAACCTATATAAACCAAAATGATGTAGGAGCCTTATAACATTATACATCCATGTATCTGACCCCTAGAGAGTCTGGCTCATTAGGCCTGAGTGGGTTCTGGGGAAAGTTACGTATCTAAAGGGACCCCTGATCATTGATTTTGTTTGGAAATCACTGATTTAGGGGATTTTTAGTTCCCTTCCTGTTCTAATGGCACAGGATTTTACCTTAGGTTCTTTTACTGCAAATACCCCTGGGATTATGGTCAATTACATCAGTCACATCTTTATGTGCTTTTATTCAGTAGCTTGTTTTCCTCTCGACGTGAAGGACCCTGGAGCACAGTACTGGACCTGGGGCAGGGAGCTGATGGGAAGATAGTAGGGCCTAACAAGGGGCTGTTCCCTCAAAGAGGGTTCACTGAATCTAGGTGACCAGGAAAGCCCTTTGGTTCAACCACGAACAACAGGAAATTGCTTTTAATCAATCTCAAAATAAATGGAAGTGAATGCCAGAGCATCCTCTCTTTGAAGAGATGTCAGGAACACTTTCAATCTTTTATCTTCCCGAAAACAGCGGGAGGAACGCCACTGGAATCAGCCCTGTAATTTCTACTCAGTAATTATACCTGTCATCACTTCCGACAGAGCAGATATAAATAGCCAGTTATTTTACTTTTTCTGCTTTTCTTTGTATTTTTCTTCCTCTAACACAGACTTGGGTGGCTGATGCTAATATCCAGACATGACACAAAGCATTCGCAGAAGGAGCGCCGCTAGACATTAGACCAGTGTTCCGAAAGCCACATGCGATGGTTGGGAGAATCTCATTTGCCCACAGAACTCTGGTCTTGAGGATTTATGACAGGTGACAGGGAGAGACAGGAGGCAAGGGAAGGGATTTTGCTTTCCATTTCTATTTTCATTTCACTCTCAACAGGGAGGCACACGTGCAAGCAAGCCTGCTGTGCTGTGTGTGTGTGTGATTACACCCACGTACCTGGTCTCCTCTGTGCCCAGTGACTCACTGGGAGGAAGTCAGGGCTTCTGGGAGGTGGATTAACCCTTTTGGGTCTCCGAAAAGCCGTAGAGCAGGATGTCACTGTCCTCAGGGCTGCACACAACAGAAATACGCCAAGAAGTATTCCTTATGACAATGGTTATTGCTTTTGCTGGTAATAACACTGTTTTAGAGTCATCAAGGGTTTTTATTTGTTCTGTAAAGGTATTTAACATCAATTATTTTAGAGCTCCCACCAGAATAAATGTGTTCTAGGGAAAAGAAGGTGGGTTTTGAAATCAGACATTCTAGCATTGAAGTATTCGCTTTTCTACTTGCTTACTAGGTTGTCCTTCGGGGAAGTAATGTTTGAGTCTCACTCTCCAAATCTATAAAATGGGGATAGTAATAATACTCAACCTCAGGGAATTTCTCTTTGAGAATTATATCAGGTGACATTTTACAAGTTTCTGCCACTGTCTGTCAAGTTAGTGCTAAAATTTTTAGTGGCGTTAGAGTCACCCAGAGGGCTTGTGAAAACAGACTAGTGGGCCCCATTCCCAGGGTTTTTGTTAAGGTAGGTTTGGGGTGAGGCCTGAGTTTTTGCATTTTTCTAATTAGTTCCCAGAGGCTGCTGCGGGGGAGGAGACAACACTTTGAAAGCAGCTGATTGGCAATTTCTTAATACATGTTAGCTTTCCTTGTTTTATGTATTCAATAAAAATTTATTGTTAAACACCCTCCTTATTCCAGATAATGTGCTTGATACAAAGAAAAATAAGACAGGTATGTCTCTTCCTTTATAAAACATACTCTAATGGGGAAGACAAATCTCCCCACCACCACCACTTTAAAAAAATGACACATTCCAGGAACTTAGAGCAAGGCAGTAAGGGTTGAATAATGGGAGAGGCAAGTGAAATGCAACATCATCCACATTTATGGTCTCATTTGCACAGAGTTATGCTCAAAGAATATTCAAAGGAGTCCTGTTTTGTGGGGTCTTTAGCTTCTATTTGAGGGATCCACTTTAAGAAAATGGGTAAAAATTATGAGTACAAAATGGGTACAAAAGTACAGGTAGAACTGTGGGATGGGACCATACAAGAAAGGGGCCCTAAAACCTTAGTCACGTCTGCTAGATTCTTGCACATCCTCTTCCATGCACATTCTAAAATATACATACAGTAGGAGTCCCTAACATCAAGGGCTCTTTACACAACTGCTAGGTCGATCTGAAGAACGTGACCTAGAGCTAAAAACACCTGCAAAGAGTCGGAGAAATGAGCAGAGGGCAGGCGAAGGTCTGGGAAAGTCAACCTTGGTTGTTATAAATGGGCTGGAGCTACTGGCCTCTAGTGGGTAGAGATCAGAGATGCTGCCAAGCACCTTACCACACACAGGACAGCCCACTGCACAAAGACTTAAACCACTCCAAATGTCACTAGTGCTAAGGTTGAGAAACCTGTCATAGGGAAAGAGTGCTCTCTAGGTGGGAAATGACTGAGGCTGTCATGTTTTGAGCAGCACATCCCTCCTTTCTCCTGCTACAGAGCTCTGGTTTCCTCCCAGCCCTCTCTGGAACTCTCCAGCAAACACTTCTGTGGCTGGACTCTGCTGTGGCTGTTATCTGCTCAGGGGGCTCCCTTCTTGGATGCCTCCCCTGACCACCCATCCCATCTAAAGTTGCCTCCTCTGTTTCTGTACCACCTAATCAATTTCTCTGCCTGCCTTCATTTCTAAGCCTTTACCACCTGACATCATAGTATATTGTTTGTTTGTTGTCGGTGTCCCTCTTTTAAATGTAAGTCTCATCAAGGTAAGGGCCTTTGTCTTGTTCATTTCCGTAACTTGGAACCTTCTGGCATTATTGGCACACAGTTGGTGCTTAGCAAATAGTTCCTGAGTGGATGGAGGAAAAAAAAAATTACTAATGGGCCAGCGCTGTTGAGTAAGTACTCAATGGATACAGCCTATTGTTACTAACATTGTAATCAGGGTTATTGTGTCCTACTTAGACTGCAATGTGATACTGACCAGAGGATTCTCATTATCTCAGCCTTTGGGAGAGGCACTTGCGTATTCTTCCTCCCTGAGCCCTGTGGCTTGGCATCAGTCTTCCATTTTTCAGTGCCTGCTTTGAGAATGAAGCTGACGGGCTCTGAAGGGACTGCCATCTATCACTCAGTCCTTCCGTCACCTGCTCTGCAAATGACAACCTCTGACAGGAAGGTGGGGGGAGCTGATTCAGAATTAATGCCCTGCATCTGGAGAGAGGCATGTTAAGACAGCAAATATTCAGGGAACAAATCCAGACTGTCAGATCAAGGACAGAGAGGCAAACCCAGATGCCCTGGCTGAGCTTGACTTTGCACCTGGATAACTGCTTTGAGTAAGGCTTTCAAGTAAATGCAACTTGGGTTTTTTTGGTTCGTTTGTTTGTTTTGTTTAATTTGTGGAAGGAAGAGATAACCCTGGGAATGGCAAATTGCCCAGATGGCCTGTTTAAACACGATGTTGAGCAATGGGCAAAATGAACAAAGAGTGGAGTCAGTGTCATTTATTCAACATTTACTGAGTGCTTCCCATTTACCTGGTCCTATAAAGGAAGTGTTATTGTCATTTGCAGGGTTGAGGAAAATAAGGCCCAGAGAAATGTACTAACTTGCCCAAATTCCTTTGGGTAGAAAAGGGCTATTCCTCAGACATTCAGTTTCTTTCCCACTTCAAAGCCTTTGCACATGCTGTTCCCTGTTTGATCTTCTCTTCCTTCAGGTCTTCATATGTCTGGCTACTGTTATCACACAAGATTCAGCTCAGCTGTCACCTCCTCATAGAAGCCCTCCTTGATCATATTCAAGGTCATCTCCCCTTTCACTATGTCACATGATTTCCCTTTATTCTTTCATCATTTCTCTCACTATTTGAAATAACCTGATTTATTTTATCTCTTATCTACCCAGCTATCATTTTCTTCCCAAAATAGAGTGTATCCTTCTCTAAAGCAGGATTTTCTCAGCCTTTGTTCAGTTTCAAGCACTCAGACCAGAACCAACTCAACAGAGTTGCTCAATAAATACTAAATGAATAAACTGGTGGTGAAAGGCCTCAAGCCAGATATGTCTGAAACTGAATCCTACATTCCTAAGCCCTCATTGTCCTGTCTTGGTTAATGCCTTGATCCAATATCAAGTGAAGTGAACTGAACCTAAGTCACTCTATCCTGGGTTCAGTTTGGTCTTCCTCTTCCAGACTCTGAGGGTAGCAAGTTAATGCTTCAGATTTTTTTTTTTTTTTTTTGTAAATATCAAACACTGTACATTGTAATATATTGAAGTATTACCTACAAAACAGTGTGTAGGGGGCTTAGGTCATTCTAACTTGAAAAGCTTTTAAAAAATATTTTACTTATTTATTTGAGAGGGAGAGAGAGAACATGAGCAGCAGAGGAAGGGGCAGAGGGAGAGAGAAAAGCAGACTCCTTGCCAAGCAGGGAGCCTGATGTGGGGCTCAATCCCAGAACCCTGAGATCATAACCTGAGCCAAAGGCAGGTGCTTAACCCACTGAGCCACCCAGGAGCCCCATGAGTTAAAATTCTGATTCCACTCCTTACCAATGTGATCTTTGGAAATTTTCTTTTTTTGGGTGGGGGTGGGAGGGGAAATTTCTGAACTGCTTTGATATTAGGTTTTTCATCTGTGAGATATAAATAATAATTCAAAAGGTAGTTGTGGAGATTAAATGATATGCCCCATAAGAGATACAGAGAAATTCCTGGGACATGGGAAAAATTAAACAAATGAAAAGTGCTTTTTTGCTTTAATAGAATAAAGCAACAATGGCTGGGTCAGTGTTAAAGCCCTGAGGACTCATGGTTGGGTATGTAAATCTAAAAGCTATTCCTTTTGTCGGGAGCAAACCTTGGGAGAAAAGACCCAGGGGAAAGAGTGGTTAAAGGAGTATATTAAAAATACTATTAAGCATCTACTGTGTGTCCCGCCTTCTAATGAATGAGACACAATCTCTAAATCTAAGAAGGAGAAAGGTATACAGATAGTGTCTTTTTTTATTCTTCATTTTTTGTTACTATTTTTATTTCTTTTTTCCTTGACTCCTTCCTTCTTTCCACTGGCCTAGAATATTTTCCCAGGAGATATTTCCCATTACCCAGCACAATCATTTAAAAATGCCTCCATAGCACATTTTAATAACCCCAAACTTTGAAAGTTTGACACCATGGTGAACTCTCAGAGATAAACCAGTGAGATGTAGTAAAATAATCAAATGAATCGATCTGCTTTTGGAACTGTTAGCATGGAGCCAGCTCAATGTTGTGAGGTGCTGGAGGGTGTCTTCCAAAAATGATTTTTATTTCAAAGCAGTAGTGATTTGGAGCCATTTATTTTTTGACAACAGTTCAATAGCAGGGGCGGGTGGTATATTGAGGGCACTCCTGGCACAGGAAAATAAACCTTCATCAGGAATATTATATCAGGAAGATGCCCTTCTGTCTATTGAGAAGAACCTGCAGCTAGCTTAGAGTGGTATGAAGGCAGGAAAGTACTGATTAAAAAAAAATCTCTACTTTATCCCCACTTGAACCATATTTGATCCAATAAGAGATTTTTCTCCCCATGTTTCCTGCTCCTCTCAGGGATTAAGATGACCATCGTATATACGTACAACTCATTGAGTGAAGAGGGAGTCTTTATGATGAAGTCTGATAGTTCAGCTCAGTTTTTGAAGGTTGGTTTTAAAGAAGCCACTAAATGCAGAAAGGGAATAGTTATGTGGTCCAAACAAAGTTATCTAACACACAGCTAAAGACAGCCAAAGTGATAAAGAGGTCATTGAGGAAAAAATAATTTTAAAAACTGCAGATAGCACCTGTACTTTGATGCAGGTAGGCTGGGTCAGAGGACCCAGAGGAGGTCCTGTAGGACCAGACAGCAGGGTCCTTGGCTTTATGCAGGATGGAACTCAAAGGTAAACCCAGCAGGAGTCAAAAGCAGAGTCTATTGAAGACATAGAGAAAGGGATACAGATGGAGGGTCTGGGAGCTGCGGAAAGGAGAAGGAGAAGGGTCTCATCTTTGCTTGGGGTCTTTTTTCTTTTAATTTTTTTAGAGGGGTGCAGACAGAGAGGAAGAGAGAGAATCTTAAGCAGGTTCCACATCCAGCATGGCGCCGAATGTGGGGCTCCTTCTCACAACCCTGAGATCAGGACCTGAGCCAAAATCAAGAGTCAGACCCTTAACCAACTGAACCACCCAACCACCCCAGGGTCTTGGGGTTTTATTGATGATTGTGGTCTGGTGCAAATATCCTCTCAGGCATCCAGGAACTGGTCAGAACAAGGACAGGACCATATGTCCATCATAAGTCACTCATTCCATGAAGCCAGGGGTCTTGGTGCTGAGATGTCTAGAACCAGTGGTCTGGAATGTGCATATGATAGTTTCCTCTAATCATCTCACCTGGTCTTTCCTTTTAATCTATTTTACAGAAGTCATTAACTCTTTGTCCTTTTCAAGGAGGACATATGTTATTTGCATTACAAGGCATATGTAAAGTGGGATGGGGGGTGCGGGTCCTAGCAAGAATAGAAACATGAAAATGAGCAAAACACATATATTTTTTTAAGATTTTATTTATTTATTTGACAGAGAGATCACAAGTAGGCAGAGAGGCAGGCAGAGAGAGAGAGAGGAGGAAACAGGCTCCCTGCCAAGTAGAGAGCCCGATGCGGGGCTCGATCCCAGGACCCTGGGATCATGACCTGAGCCGAAGGCAGAGGCTTAACCCACTGAGCCACCCAGGCGCCCCCAAAACACATATTTTTATGGAGTCCTTCAGGTGCTCTGTCTCACCTTAACCATAAATATTACCTAATTATCCTCCGGAATCATGGGAGCAAAAGTAATACATGTCTGCTTCACACGTGCCCCTTGATGCTAGGAAATGTATGGCAAAAGGGAAAAACTATTTTTATGGCCTGGGTTCAAGATCACTATGGCCACTGCTGTGATTCCAAGATACTGAGTCAGTAGGATCCCATAAGTCTGAAAGCCAAGTTCTTTGTCCTCATGGTACCTCATGACCCCTTGACTCTTTTATACTAAATGAAAGAAAGAAATGCTGTTGATGTTGTGTCTTAAGGATTTCTTCATGGAGTCATGAAAGCACAACCATACTAAATAGCTAAATAGTCCTAAAACTAAAACACAGCTGCTGCTTATGAAGAACATGGACTTGAGAAATGTAAAATACAATGTATCAGTGAGGCATTAACTCATGCATTCTAGAGGAGGCTTATTGTCAGCCAACTTGCTTTTTAGGCTTTAAGGTAGAATAAAAAATGTACTATCTATGGGTTCAAGTTGAGTGAAGAGGGCCAGAGTTGGGAATTGAGGGTGAAGTCATAGGGATCTTCTAGAAGATGCAGTCACTTGACCTGGCCCTTGACAGATGTGTAAGATTTCTAGATGCAAACAAAAGGAGTGGTGATGTGTTGAAGCTGAATCATGGGAGCAGAATGTGCACATCCCTTCCCAATACTGTATCCAGTAACACTCAATTGGTAACTTGAAATGGGCCACAGTGAGAATACTTACACAATGAAATTGGCAAACACTAGAAATCAATACCAACACACTATTAAAAAGAAAGTTAGGAATCCTTTATGGTTGGAGATGCCCCGAAGTGTGAATGCACATTAGGCAAAGTCTGGTGACAGGATATCTGCAGGAGAGTAATGTTAGATGAAGCTGGCAAGGTAGGATTGAGCCAGATTACGGGAGTCTTTGAATGTCAACCCAAGGAGGCTTGATTATATTTTGCAGGTATTCCTTCCATCAAAAAAAAGCTTTTGATGTAATCCCATTTGTATTGTGGGGAGATAATTCTAGAGATGGAGTCACAGACTGAAAAAGTGAGAGATTGGAAGTGGAAGACCAGTACACATGGCAAATAGTAGTAGTAAGAAGTAAGTAGCGCAATGGAAGTCTGATAGAGACCTGGACAGGGTAGTAACAGTGATGTGGAGAGAATGGGATAGAAAGAAATGACATGGAAGAGAGAAAAATTAGAAAATGTGACAACTGATTGAATGGAAGTTGCTGGGATAAGGTACTGTGTTGTGCAATATCACTCCGGGGACTGAGAGTTGATGGTGTTATTTATAAAGATGGGAAAGACAGGATACCGTATAAATAGGAGAAAGTAGTAGCCTCAGTTGTAGACATGTTGGATTTGAAGATATTTTGGTCCTAAAGAAATTCCAGGCTAGGTCTCCAGAGAGAGGTCAGATACACAGATAAATAAGTGATAATAAAGTCAAGAGAGCAGAAGATAGAATATAAGTAGATGGCATAGAACAAGGAGACACAGGGAGATAATAGAATATTCTAGTAAAACTTTCCATTCACCATTTCATTCATTTACTAATCCATGTGTTTAACAAACACCTACTATGTTTTGGGCAACCGTACATCCTGCCTTGCCTGGAACACCTTCAGCTAATAATCTTTTGACCCAGTATCATTATAAAAAGCATCCATTTCTACTCTCAAAAGTGTCCCAATTTGGATGATAAATCATATCCTTAATTATGTGCCACAAACAGTGCTGACAGTTAAGACTTTAGTGATCCAGCTTGCGTAGACCCTTCTGTTAAGGAGCTCATCTAAATGTTCTTTGTGTTGTAGGTTATGGAAGTAAAGGAGAAGTTATGCGTTCTTCTCTTATGCAATTTACCATCTAGAGGTGGGGATGTCACTATGCACCTACAAGTAATTCAAGTACTAGAAGGAAGGGTACAAGTGAATGCCAACACCACAGCATCAGTCAATAAACACTAAGGTGCTAGAGAAAGAGATCCATCAATGGGATGGATGTCTTCATTTTGCCCTCCAGATCTGTTTTCTGACTTTTCTTTCCTGTGAGCCCAGAGAGCCTGAGATGCATGGACTACATTCAGTGGGCTCTTTTGTTTTCTGATTTTTCAGTGGCTTGGCAAACAGAAGAAACTGACACTAGATCCTAGCAGTGAAATTGGGGTACTTATTCCTTAGGCCCCCCTTCATGCCAAGTCACTGGAAGTTGGCTGTCTTCCTCTACTAAAGCACTGTGTACTCTCTGGGTTCCAGTGACTGTGCTTTCTCCTTCTCCCTGAATGGGTAGAAAGCTCAGAGATAGCCTCAGCATTGAGCATCAGTGACCTTCACTTGCTCTTCCACACTTGGGGAAAAACCCTAACAATGTATTAATATGGTCATGTGTGTTTTTTTTTTTAAAGATTTTATTTATTTATTTGACAGATATCACAAGTAGGCAGAGAGGCAAGCAGAGAGAGAGAGAGGAGGAAGCAGGCTCCCCGCGGCGCAGAGAGCCCGATGCGGGGCTTGATCCCAGGACCCTGGGATCATAACCTGAGCCAAAGGCAGAGGCTTTAACCCACTGAGCCACCCAGGTGCCGCAGGTCATGTGTTTTTGGTAGAATAAGATCTTATAGTAGTCAGAATTCTAAAAATGATCCCTAAGTGGTGTGTCGTAATCCCTGGAAACTGTGAATATGATGAGATATGGCTCCTATTATTGCTATATCATATGGCACTGTTGATGTTAAGGAATTTGGGGAGTGCTTGGGTGGCTCAGTTGGTTAAGTGTCTGCCTTCAGTTCAGGTCATGATCTCAGGGTCTTGGGATCAAGCTCCACTATGGTCTCTGTGCTATGCATGGAGTCTGCTTCTCCTTTTTCCTCAGCCCTCCCAGCACTTGTGCTCTCTATCTCAAATAAAGAAAGAAAGAAACAAATAAATAAAATCTTTTCTTTTGATTTCTTTTTTAAAAAATCATGTTATGTTAGTCTTGAGTAATATGAGTAATGAATAATATGAGTCATGAGTAATATTCCATTGTATGTATGGACCACATCTCTAACCGTTCGTCTGTTGAAAGGCATCTCATCTCCTTCCACTGTTTGGCTATCATGGACATTGCTGCTATGAACATTGTGGTACATCTTGCCCTTTTTTTCACTACATCTGTATCTTTGGGTAATTGATGGGTCAGACAGTAACTCTATTTTTAAATTTTTGAGGAACCTCCGCACTGTTTTCCAAAGTGGCTGTACCAACTTGCATTCCCACCAACAGTATAAAAGGGTTCCCCTTTCTCTACAACCTCTTCAACATTTGTTGTTTCTTGCCTTGTCAATTTTTGCCATTCTGACTGGAATAAGGTGGTATCTTAATGTGATTTTGATTTGAATTTCCCTGATGGCTAATGATGAACATTTTTTCATGTGTCTGTTAGCCATTTGTATGTCTTCTTTGGAGAAGTGTCTGTTCATGTCTTCTGCCCATTTTTAACATTTTTTTTGGTATTGAGTTTGAGAAGTTCTTTATAGATCTCGGATATTGGCCCTTTATCTGTAATGTCATTTACAAATATCTTTCCCCACTCTGTGGGTTGTCTCTTTGCTTGTTGACTGTTTTCTTTGCTGTGCAGAAGCTTTTTAACTCGCTGAAGTCCCTAAAGTTCATTTTCGCTTTTGTTTCCCTTGACTTTGGAGATGTGTCTTAGAAGATGTTGCTGTGGCTGATGTTGAAGAGGTTACTACCTACATTCTCCTTTAGGGTTTTGACGGATTCCTGTCTCTCATTGAGGTCTTTTATCCATTTTGAGTTTATCTTTGTGTATGGTGTAAGAGAATGGTTCAGTTTCATTCTTCTGCATGTGGCTGTCCAATTTTCCTAGAACCATTTTTTGAAAAGACTGTTTCCATTGGATATTTTTTCCTTATTTGTCAAAGATTAGCTGACCATAGAGTTAAAGGTCCATATCTGGGCTCTCTGTTCTGTTTCATTGATCTATGTGTCTTTTTTTGTGCCAGTACTGTGTTGTCTTGGTGATCACAGCTTTGTAATATAGCTTGAAATCAGGCAATGTGATGCTTCCAGCTTTGTTTTTCTTTTTCAACATTTCCTTGGTGATTTGGGGTCTTTTCTGGTTCCATACAAATTTTAGGATTGTTCACGATGGTGTTGAAAGTATAGATTGCTCTGGGCAGCATAGACATTTTAATAATGTTTATTCTTCTGATCCAGGAGCATGAAAGGTTTTCCATCTTTTTGTGTCTTCTTCAATTTCCTTCATAAGTGTTCTGTAGTTTCTACTGTGTAGATCTTTACCTCTTTAGTTAGGTGTATTCCAAGTTATGATGTGTTTTTGGTGCTATTGTAAAGGGAATCAATTTGCTAATTTCTCTTTCTACAGTTACATTGTTAATGTATAGGAAAGCAACCGATTTCTGTGCAGTGACCTTTGTATCCTGCCACATTACTAAATTGCTGTATGAGTTCTAATATTTTGGGGTTGAAGTCTTTTGGGTTTTCCACATAAAGTATCATGTCATCTGTGAAGAGAGAGAGAATTTGACTTCTTCCTTGCAAATTTAAGTATCTTTTATTTCTTTTTGTTGTCAGATTGCTGTTGGTAGGACTTCTACTACTACATTGAAGAGTAGTGGCAAGAGTGGGCATCCTTGTCATGTTCCTGATCTTAAGGGGAAGGCTCTCAGCCGTTTCCTATTGAGAATGATACTCACTCTGAGCTTTTTGTAGATGATTCTTAAAAAAAGAAAAGGTAAGGACGCCTGGGTGGCTCAGTTGGTTAAGCAGCTGCTTTCAGCTCAGGTCATGATCCCAGCGTCCTGGGATCGAGTCCCGCATTGGGCTTCTTGCTCAGCAGGAAGCCTGCTTCTCCCTCTGCCTCTGCCTGCCATTCTGTCTGCCTGTGCTCACTCTCTCTCCCTCTCTCTCTCTCTGACAAATAAATAAATAAATAAATAAATAAAAGAAAAGGTAAGGAAATTTTCTGGATGGTTGTGATCTGATCATCTGAGCCCTTACAAGTTTTGAGCTTTCTCCAAGGGGTGGCAGAAAAAGAAGACTGGAAGATTTAAGGCGGGAACAGGATTTGAACAGGATTTGCACACATTCCTGGCTTGAAGGTGGGAGGGGGTCCCATGAGAAGGCATGTAGGCAACTTTAAGGAAGTAATGAAGACTCCCAGTTGAGAGTCTTTGAGGCAGCAAGACTTTGGTTCTTCTTGTTGCAAGGTACAAAATTCTGCTAACAACAATTAAACTTGGAAGCAGATTCCAGGTTAGGACTCAGCCCAACACTTAGATTTCAGCCTTGTGATATTCTGAACAGAGAATCCAGAGAACTTTTGGCTTATAGAATTGTGAGCTAATAAATGATAAGTTTGTGATCATTTACTTTGCATCAGTAGAAAAGAGATGCAGTCATTTCAATTCATATTGAATAAGCCTCTTCTCTTCCTACTCCACCTTCCCTCTGTTTGTAATTCTCTTTGCATCAGATGATGTGGAGTGGCCCTGGGAATATCAGGGTCTAACTAAGGGAAACCAGGGCTTACATTTAGTTTGAAATTAATGCATTATCAATGTTATATTATCATTGTTACATTGTCACTTCTATCAATAGTTATGGGTAGTTAACTTAGTAAAGAAATGGCTTCCAAAAACACTCCTATAATTCATTGTGCCGGTTCATCTGGCATCACTATAAGGAAACATATGGCCAGAGGTTGAATTGTGACATGTCCTGTAAAGCCTGATGGCAGAAATGACTAGGTCCTGGAGGAGAACTTGAAATAGAGCCAATGGTAGTCTGTGCAAAAATCTTCCACATTGTAGAGAGCATATGTAGAAGAAACTTGGTAAACACTTTCCCATAATAATTTCAATATAATTCTACACATTTACATATTTTGGTAGTGAAAATAAGTTTGGGTACTGAAGAACATAAGAAAAAGGAACCTATCAGTTTTTTCAATTTTGATTTAAATCATGACAATTTATGTATCATTACCAGTAACAAATTATGAAGCAAATCACTGTCATTTGAGAAGGTAATCCAAGAACACACAGCTAGGGCACTTGGATGGCTCAGTCGGGTAAGTGTCTGGCTCTGGAGTTCAGTTCAGGTCATGCTCTTGAGGTCAGGAGATCAAGCCTCTTGTTGAGCCCTGCACTGGGTTCCTGCTCAGCAGGGAGTCTACCTGAGATTCTATCACTTTCCCTCTGCTCACCTCCCCCACTGGTTCTCTCCTTCTCTCGTAAATAAATAAATAAATAAATAAATAAATAAATAAATCTTAAAAAGAAAATAGCTCTCAGCTAAAAATTTAGGAAAAGTAATTATAGCATTTCGTCCAGCAGTTGACTGATACAATGATGCTAGTTTCCTAGCTTTTGTAGTTTTGTAGTAGCTATGGGCTTTGTTTACACTTGGAAGTTATTGTGTTTGTTTTTTTCTCATTTGAAAACATTCATTTACATCATGGGTGTCATGTTTGCAACTCTGTATTCTTTTTACTAAAGTTAATAAAGTGAGTGAGTCAGTAAACCTTAGGTTCCACAGACTGGGGATCTTGCTGCAAGCTTCCCTGCTGCCATCAGTCTTGGCTACCACATGTGCTATGTCCTGTTAGTTTTCCCAAACCTGACCTCCAACATGGTAGAAAGTACATTATTAAATTCCCCTCAACTATGCAGGGTGCCATCTGTTGTCTGCATAGTATCCCCACGATCTCCTCAGTGTTGTCTTGAGTCACCTTACAAAATGGTTGGGCTCTCATAGTGAAGAGAAGGAGAGAGTGGGCTTCTCTGGGGAAGAGAGTTGCAGGAGCTAAGGAAAGGACAGAGGGAATGGGAAGGACCCTGACCTGGGCTGGAGCAGTAGTGGGGGCCCTTGGAGGAGATTGGCTCTATGCATACTAAAGCTGATTATTGTAAAAATTTCACACTCATGGGCGCCTGGGTGGCTCAGTGGGTTAAAGCCTCTGCCCTCCGCTCAGGTCATGATCCCTGGGTCCTGGGATGGAGCCCCACATTGGGCTCTCTGCTCAGCGGGGAGCCTGCTTCCCCCTCTCTCTCTGCCTGCCTCTCTGCCCGCTTGTGATCTCTCTCTCTCAAATAACTGAATAAATAAAATCTTTAAAAAAAAAAAAAGAAAAAGAAATAATCTTCCAAGTCAGTATTAGAAACTGAGGTTAATTCATTATTTCTGAAGTCATTTATTCATTAAAGTTGTACATAATAACCTTATAAGGAAGTTATCCAAGCAGGTAGTCAATGTAAGTTCAAAAGTTTCAATATTGAGTGTTGAATCGGGTCAACAAAAATAATCCAATCACGTGTTCCCTTATTTGCAAGCCTCTACCAAAGTCTACTGCTGAAGAGAAAAATAAATAATCCATTTCTAAACCTCAGAAATTCTGTCAAGTAAATAAATAAAATCTTAAAAAAAAAAAAACAACTAGATTTCTAAAAAAAAAAAAAATTCACACTCATAGACACCACTTTTCCAAATTTGGGCAACTGTTGATTTTGCCTATAGTCTATGTAATCTAATCTGTTATTCTGACCTTGTTTTGCTCTTGGAGATGATAACTACCAACAGATTTGGAGTCCTCTCTTTGCTAAATTGCTGAACTCCTAGAGGCTTATTAGAAGAATCAAAGTAGCATCTGTCCTTGTGTGTATTACATATGTGTATACATTATATGTATATGTGTGTACATACACACAATTACCAAAACAAGACATCACCACAAGGGCCATATAATGGAAGTCAAATTAGGACTTTCAGTGGGTCAAAGAGAGTGCTTTTTTCCATAAATAATGGTTGACAGTTTCTGAAACATTGCGAAGGGCTAAATAGGACAACCAAATATGGATACCCAATCCTTATAAAGGACTACTTATTAAGGCAGAAATGTCCTCAGAGTGAAATTTAACACCTCTTAATTTTTAATAACTTAAAAAACTTAATTTATGCTCAGTGGAGAAAACTTGAAAATTTTAACAAAAGAAGAATAAAAATACAGTAATTATAAATACCTATCAATATTCTACTGTATGATCTTTAAATATTTTTCTGTATATAAAGAAATTTTAGGTGGTATTGTCCTATAATTATTTTCATAGTTTCCTTTTTTATTTAGCAATATGGAATGGCTTTATCATGATTACAAGTAGTCTCCTCTACCTCGATTTCTTTTTTAAAGATTTTATTTATTTATCTGACAGAGAGAGATCACAAGCAGGCAGAGAGGGAGGCAGAGAGAGAGGAAGAAGCAGGCTCCCTGCCGAGCAGAGAGCCCAATGCGGGGCTTGATCCCAGGACCCTGGAATCATGCCCCGAGCCGAAGGCAGAGGCTTAACCCACTGAGCCACCCAGGCGCCCCCTCTACCTCGATTTTAACAACTTTTACATTTTGCTTGCCACAGAAGTTAAATATCATGATCACTCCAGAAAGTGTAGAAACAGATAAGCCAAAATAAAAGGAAACCAAACCATCCAGAACTGTCAACAGCATTATTATTAATGATAGTCCCTATTAACTTTTTTTTTTGCTTTTTATTTTTTTCATTATTTTATTTATTTTTTAAAAATTGAACATACAATGTATTATTAGCCCCAGGGATACAGGTCTGTGAATCGTCAGGCTTACACACTCAATAGCACTCACCATAGCACATACCCTCCCCAGTGTCCATAACCCGTTACCCTCTCCCTTCCCCCCTCTCTCCAGCAGCCCTCAGTTTGTTTTGTGACATTAAGAGTCTCTCATGGTTTGTCTCCCTCCTGATCTCATCTTGTTTCATATTTTTCCTTCCTTACCCCCCAAATCCTCTACTTTGCCTCTCAAATTGCTCATATCAGGGAGATCATATGGTAATTGTCTTTCTCTGATTAACTTACTTTGCTCAGCATAGTATCATCTAGTTCTATCCACGTCATTGCAAATGGCAAGCTTTCATTTCTTTGGGTGGCTGCATAGTATTCCATTGTATATGTACACCACATCTTCTTTATCCATTCATCTGTTGATGGTCATCTAGGCTCTTTCCATAGTTTGGCTATTGTGGACATTGCTGCTATAAACATTCAGGTATATGTGCCCCTTCGGATCACTACATTTGTATCTTTAGGGTAAATACCCAGTAGTGCCATTGCTGCATCATAGGTAGCTCCATTTTCAATTTTTTTGAGGAACCTCCATGCTGTTTTCCAGAGTGGCTATACCAGCTTGCATTCCTACCAACAGTATAGGAGGGCTCCCCTTTCTCCTCATCCTTGCCAACATCTGTTGTTACCTGACATGTTAATTTTACCCATTCTGACTGGTGTGAGGTGGTATCTCATTGTGGTTTTGATTTGTATTTCCCTGATGCCACGTGATGTGGAGCACTTTTTCATGTGTGTTAGCCATCTGGATGTCTTCTTTGCAGAAATGTCTGTTCATGTCCTCGGCCTCTTTCTCTCTTTCTTTCTTTCTTTCTTTCTTTTTTTTTTTTTTTTTTGTTAAGATCTTTATTTATTTATTTGAGAGAGAGACAGTGAGAGAGAGCATTAGCGGGGAAAAGCAGACTCCCTTTGGCGCTGGGAGCCTGACACGGGACTTGATCCCAGGACTCTGGGATTATGATCTGAGCCAAAGGATGTTACTCAACCAACTGAGCCACGCAGGCACCCATCCTCTGCCCATTTCTTGATTGGATTGTTTGTTCTTTGCGTGTTGAGTTTGATAAATTCTTTAAAGATTTTGGATACTAGACTTTTATCTGATATGTCGTTTGCAAATATCCTCCCACTCTGTCAGTTGTCTTTTGGTTTTGTTGACTGTTTCCTTTGCTGTGCCAAAGCTTTTGATCTTGATGAAGTCCCAATAGTTCATTTTGCCCTTGCTTCCCTTGGATTTGGCGATGATTCTAGGAAAAAGTTGCTGCAGCTGAGGTCGAAGAGGTAGCTGCCTCTGTTTCCTCAAAGATTTTGATAGATTCCTGTTTCATATTGAGGTCTTTCATCCATTTTGAATCAATTTTTTTATGTGGTTTAAGGATCCAGTTTCATTCTTCTGCATGTGGCTGTCCAGTTTTCCCAACACCATTTGTTGAAGAGACTGTCTTTTTTCCACTGGACATTCTTTCCTGCTTTGTGGAAGATTCATTGACCATAGAGTTGAGGGTCTATTTTTGAGCTCTCTATTTTGTTCCATAAATCTTTGTGTCTGTTTTTGTACAGTACCATAATATCTTGATGATGATAGCTTTGTAATAGAGCTTGACGTCTGGAATTCTGATGCCACCAACTTTGATTTTATTTTTTTTCTTTTATTTTTTTAAATTTCTTTTCAGCATAACAGTATTCATTGTTTTTGCACCACACCCAGTGCTCTATGCAGTACATGCCCTCCCCAATACCCACCACCTGGTTCCCCCAACCTCCCACCCCCCGCTGCTTCAAAACCCTCAGGTTGTTTTTCAGAGTCTATAGTCTCTCATGGTTCACCTCTCCTTCCAATTTCCCTCAGCTCCCTTCTCCTCTCCATCTCCCCATGTCCTCCATTTTATTTGTTATGCTCCACAAATAAGTGAAACCATATGATAATTGACTCTCTCTGCTTAACTTATTTCACTGAGCATAATCTCTTCCAGTCCCGTCCATGTTGCTACAAAAGTTGGGTATTCATCCTTTATGATGGAGGCATAATACTTCATAGTGTATATGGACCACATCTTCCTTATCCATTCGTCCGTTGAAGGGCATCTTGGTTCTTTCCACGACCATGGCCATTGCTGCTATAAGCATTGGGGTACAGATGGCCCTTCTTTTCACTACATCTGTATCTTTGGGTTAAATACCCAGAAGTGCAATTGCAGGGTCATAGGGAAGCTCTATTTTTAATTTCTTGAGGAATCTCCATACTGTTCTCCAGCGTGGCTGCACCAACTTGCATTCCCACCAACTCTCACCACTCTTGTTCAACATAGTATTAGAAGTCCTAGCAACAGCAATAAGAGAGATAAAAGGTATCCAAATTGGCAATGAAGAAGTCAAACTCTCTCTCTTCGCAGATGACATGATTCTTTATATGAAAAAACCAAAAGACTCCACCCCCAAACTACTAGAACTCATACAGCAATTCAGTAACGTGGCAGGATACAAAGTCAATGTACAGAACTCAGTGGCTTTCTTATACACTAACAATGAAAATACAGGAAGGGAAATTAGAGAATTTATTCCATTTACTATAGCACCAAGAACCATAAGATACCTGGCAATAAACTAACCAGAGAGGTAAAGGATCTGTACTCGAGGAACTACAGAACACTCATGAAAGAAACTGAAGAAGACACAAAAAGATGGAAGACCATTCCATGCTTTTGGATCAGAAGAATAAACATTGTTAAAATGTCTATACTGCCTAGTGCAATCTATACTTTTAATGCCATTCCGATCAAAATTCCACCAGTATTTTTCAAAGAGCTGGAGCAAATAGTCCTAAAATTTGTATGGAATCAGAAGAGACCCCGAATTGCTAAGGAAATGTTGAAAAACAAAAATAAAACTGGCGGCATCATGTTACCTGATTTCAAGCCTTACTGCAAAGCTGTGATCACCAAGACAGCATGGTACTGGCATAAAAACAGACACATAGACCAGTGGAACAGAGAGCCCAGATATGGACCCTCAACCCTATGGTCAAATAAACAGTAGAAAATATACAGTGGAAAAAAGACAGTCTCTTCAATAAATGGTGCTGGGAAAAATGGACAGCTATATGTAGAAGAATGAAACTCGACCATTCTCTTACACCGTACACAAAGATAAACTTGAAATGGATAAAATACCTCAACGTGAGACAGGAATCCATCAGAATCCTAGAGGAGAACATAGGCAGTAACCTCTTCGTTATCAGCCAACTTTGATTTTCTATTTCAACATTCCTCTGGCTCTTCAGGGTCTTTTCTGGTTCCATATAAATGTTAGGATTATTTGTTCCATTTATTTGAAAAAAATTGATGGTATTTTGATAGGGATTTCATTAAATGTGTAGATTGCTTTAGATAGCATATACATTTTCACAATATTTGTTCTTCCAATCCATGAGCATGGAGCATTTTTCCATTTCTTTGTGGTTTCCTCAATTTCTTTCATGAGTACTTAATACTTTTATGAGTATAGATTCTTTGCCTCTTTGATTAGGTTTATTCCGATGTATCTTATGGTTTTGGGTGCAGTTGTAAATGGGATCAACTCCTTAACTTCTCTTTCTTCTGTCTTGCTGATGGTGTATAGAAATGCAGCTGATTTATGTGCATTGATTTTATATCCTGACACTTTACTGAATTCCTGTATGAGTTCTAGAAGTTTTGGAGTGGAGTTTTTTAGGTTTCCCACATAAAGCATCTTATCATCTGCAAAGAGTAAGAATTTGACTTCTTCTTTGCCAATTCGGATGCCTTTAATTTCTTTTTGTTGTCTGATTGGTGAGGTTAGTACTTCTAGTACTCTGTTGAATAGTAGTGGTGATAATGGACAGTCCTGCTGTGTTCCTGACCTTAGGGGAAAAGCTCTCAGTTTTTCTCCATTGAGAATGATAATCAATGTGAATTCTTCATAGATGGCTTTGATGATATTGAGGTATGTACCCTCTATGCCTACATTGTGAAGAGTTTTGTTCAAGAAAGGATGGTGCTTTGTCAGATGCTTTTTCAGCATCTATTGAGAGTAACATATGGTTCTTGTTCTTTCTTTTATTAATGTATCATAGTGATTTGCAGATGTCAAACCAACTTTGCAGGCCAGGAATAAATCCCACTTGGTCGTGCTGAATAATCCTTTTAATGTAGTGTTGGATCCTACTGGTTAGAATTTTGGTGAGAATTTTCACATCTATGTTCATCAAGGATGTTGGTCTGTAATTCTTTTTTTTGATGGGGTCTTTGTCTGGTTTTGGGATCAAGGTAATGCTGGCCTCATAAAATGAATTTGGATGTTTTCATTCCATTTCTATTTTTTGGAACAGTTTCAGGAGAATAGATATTAATTCTTCTTTAAATGTTTGGTAGAATTCCCTTGGGAAGCCATCTGGCCCTGTGCTCTTGTTTTTTGGGAGATTTTTGATGACTCTTTCAATCTCCTTACTGTATCTAGGTTTGTTCAGATTTTCTATTTCTTCCTGGTTCAGTTTTGGTAGGTTATATGTCTCTAGGAATGCCTCCATTTCTTCCAGATTGTCAAAATTTGCTGGCGCATAGTTGCTCATAATATGTTCTTATAACTGTTTGTATTTCTTTGGTGTTGGTTGTGATCTCTCCTCTTTCATTCATGATTTTATTATTTGGGTCCTTTCTCTTTTCTTTTCGATATGTCTGGCCAAGTGTTTAGCAATCTCATTAATTCTTTCAAAGAACCAGCTCCTAGTTTCGTTGATCTATTCTACTGTTCTTTTGGTTTCTATTTAATTGATTCCTGCTCTGATCTTTATGATTTCTCTTCTCCTGCTGGGTTTAGGCTTTCTTCATTGTTCTTTCTCCAGCTCCTTTGGTGTAGGGTGTAGGGTTAGATTGTGTATTTGAGACCTTTCTTGTTTGTTTCTTGAGAAAGGCTTGTATCGCTATATGTTTTCCTCTCAGGACTGCCTAGTTAAAAAATGTTGAAAGAGGAAATGTTAAAAAAATCATAGTAAGATAAAAATAAAATTTAAAAAATTTAATTAACTTTGCAAGACTAATGTATCATGGGGAGAAAGCCATGCATTCCTTGCTTTACTTTCCCCTTCTCTGGAACTCTGCTGTTCTCCTTGATCTGTGAGCTTGGTCTTGGCTGGATGTTCTTGCTGATCTCTGGGGGAGGGGCCTGTTGTAGTGATTTTCAAATGTCTTTGTCCCAGGCAGAATTGCGCTGTCCTTACCAGGGGCCAGGCTAAGTAATCTGCTCACGTTAGCTCTTGGGAGCTTTTGTTCCCTGAACACTTTCTGTCAAGCTCTAGAGGATGGGAATGAAAATGGTGGCCTCCCAATCTCTGGCCCAGAGGAGCCTAGATCTTGGGGCCCCACTCATCAGTGCACCATAAGTGTAGCATCAGAGAAAAGTGCTCAATAACTCCCATCTCCCTGGTCTCTGGTCGTACTCCGAGCTCACCCGGCCTGTGTCCGAGCATTTCTGTCTCTGGCACACAGCCCTGTTTGGAGTCTCCAAACCTGCCTCCAGAGAAGGAAGGTGAGTCTCCCTGGATCTGCCGCATGTGGGGTCCCTGCTCAAAGAGCAGTGGTGTGACTATGCTGCAGATTACAGTTTAAGGTAACCCCAAGCTGAGAGCTCACTGCTTGGCTCCTCTCTGTAGCCAGCTTCCCTGCTCTGATACCTGTGAGCTCTGCTACACTCAGAGACCCCCACTCCTTCTGTGACCCCGCAGGACCTGAGACCACACGTCCCCCCAAGGGCTCCAACCCTGCTTAGCCTCTGGAGTCCTGACCCTCAGTGGAGCAGACTTCTAAAATTTCAAATTTTGGGGGCACCTGGTTGGCTCAGTGGGTTAAAGCCTCTGCCTTCAGCTCAGGTCATGATCCCAGGGTCCTGGAATCGAACCCCACATCAGGCTCTCTGCTTAGCAGGGAGCCTGCTTCCTCCTCTCTCTCTTTGCTTGCCTCTCTGCCTACTTGTGATCTCTGTTTGTCAAATAAATAAATAAAATATTTTTAAAAAAAAGTTCAAATTTTGTGCTCTGTTGCTCCAGTGCTTGCTGGGAGCCAGCCCTGCCCCCCACGGTCTATCTTCTCGTCGCTTCGGATTCATTTCTTGCCCGGCCTACCTTTCAGAAAGTGGTCGGTTTTCCGTTCCTAGAATTACTGCTCTTCTTCTCTTCCATCCCCTATTGGGTTTGTAGGTGTGTGGAATGGTTTGATAACTATCTAGCTGAACTTCTGTGACCTGATGTCATCTCAGTCTGCTACTCCTCTGCCATCTTGACTCCTCCCCTCCATCCCTATTAACATTTTAATACAACATATTTTTCGATGACTGTATGATATTTCATCAAAAGGATACTGTAATTTAGTGAAAAATATCCAGTATATTAGATAATTCAGTTGTTTTCCGTTTTTCACTGTTACTTGAGATGAACATCTTTGTTAATCCACAGTTCGTATGTCTTTCTTTCATTACCTTCATGGGAAGAATTCCACTTTTAATGCTCTGCATGTTTTAATGCTATGAAATTCAAAAAAAATGATAAATGGCTCTTTATTAGCCAGGGGCCCTGGGCTTTGCAACCTTCTTCAAAGAACAAACTCTCTAGGACTGCGGCATTATCTGTTGACTTGCTGGGAGAGCATTGGAACCAAAAGCCAGTGATGTCCAAGGAGCATAATGTAGTATGTCTTAAACTCTTATTACATCTCATCTATTACCAGACGTGTAGCCGACATTCCAAAATGTTTTTCTTAGTATATTTTAAATATACAGTGTGTGTGTGTATAGATTTTTCTTAGGAAAGGATTTTTCTTAGGAAAGTATTTAGAGAAATCTTATTTTCCTATGAAATCTCTTCTTTTTCCTGTCTAATTCTTGCAGTCCTTCAAACATAGTTAAATGATTCATAATATTTTGGCAACCATTGAGGAGAACCTAAAGACTCTGGCTCCACCAAAAAAAAAAAAAAAAAGGAAAAACACACTTATTGTCCCCAAGCCCAGAGGTCTTCAAGGAGTCATGTTTCTTTTTAGCAGTTGACTAAAATCGACTAAATCCTGTCTTTGGGTACAGAAAATCCAGATCCCTCCCTCTTCCTTTCTGGGTCTCTTTGGGGAGTTTGCACACTTGCACTGGTTACTGGTAATCAGTTACCACTCTGGACTTCTCCATCAATCTCTTCTTGCAGCTTGAAAATATTTATACCACACCACCCTCTGTGATCTACTTTGACCCAGACAAGGATGGAGGCCCCCCACTTAGTTAGCAAGATCTAATAATCAGATTGTAGCACTGACAAAACTTTATAAGAAACTGTGGATTATGGGGAATCATAGTACAGAAATTGAGGAGAAATAAAACCAAATATTGGGAATAACTGCTGTAAAACTTAATTGCTGTGACAGCACCCCCCCCCCAGTAGGTCAGTCCCTCAATGTGCATATCTGTCGCCATGTTGATGGGCCAGTTAATAAACTGGCCAACCCAGTCTTCTCCACTGATGCTAGACCCATATGTCCCTGTTTATAATGGGGATTAAAGAATGTGGCACTTAATAAAATATAATAAACTTTGCAGGGAGGCAACTGTGACCCCCAAGAATGATATATATGTGTGTGTGTGTGTTTGTGTGTACCTATATATACACACATGTATATTCAGAAACAAAATTCTTGGCCTGAAGCATTTGGTATATGTCACTGTTTCAGGATTTTCTAAGAAAAATGGGTACTCACCTGAAATATCTGTAAGTAAAAGACTGATCAAAGTATTCTCTCAAAACAAAGAACATATCTGCATGAAGAACAATTTCTAGCTCACTCTAGAATAGAGACCAGATTTTTCACATCCTTTCCCATTCAGTCATTTTTATAATTTCAATGATAATTTTAATAACTCATTGCAAATAGCTAAAATAAACTGCTGGAAGATTTAAAAACTATTTTGTTTCCATCATGCAACCACACCATTGAGCTAAATATTTTAGAGTGTTTTAGGTCCAAGCCCTTCCACAGATTCAGTTCATGACCACTTGTTCCATCTCAAGCCTTTTTAATTATCTCCTCCCTTGTATTGACATCTGTGTCTTCTGAAAAATGCTCACCTCACAAATGATTGATTACTTGCTGGGGTATTAGTCTGTTTCACAAACATTGGTCTAGATTTTTGATTGAAACTCTTTGAAGGCAGAGACCTTGTTTTTACTTTTATTTTTAGCAATGCCAAACATATCATCCGATAAATAATGCACTTTGTTTTCCTACTTCAAAGTTGCTATTGATTAGGAGATTGTACCATTGATTTTGTAAAAGGTCTTCAGAAAACAAAAATCCTACTGCATTAAATGTACATATTGATTAGTAAGCTCATCTCAATTTTAGAAGCATTAATATGGGGGTGAAGAAAATAAAGAAGCTCGTTTTAGATAGAAGATGTATGGCATAGTGAAATATGAACTCTCAGAGCTCCAAGGACCTCAGAGGTCAACTGTTCCAGCCTCTCACCAAACGCTGGAATATTTCCAGCACAGGTGCTTTTAACCTAGTGTTGTTGAATAGAATTCAAGGAATGCATGAGCTCTGAAATTTATAGGCAGAATTGTGTGTGTGTGTGTGTGTGTGTGTGTGTGTGTGTGTGTGTATAGATTTTTCTTAGGAAAGGATCAACTTATTCTGTTAGCCTCTGGAAGCCATTATTGGCTTTAACACTCCTACGAACAATAAATCTAGATCTACTTGTGGGTGTTCATCCAGTCTGAGCTTGAATAGCTCCAGAAAGAGTTCATTCATTCACTATTAAAAAGCTTTTGCTAAACGTGACCTAAAATTTTCTTCCATATGCTTGGTTCAAGTCCAGAATGTCTATGTTTGTTGGATGTTTTATACATAAATAATAACATTTTATTATAAACAGTGATGATAGACATTGATTAGTAGCTTCATTGTTATTTGTTGGCTTACGTAATATACAAAGGACTGATGAAAACAGATTTATTTACCTTTTCTTTTCAAATGAATTTAAGTTTTCATTGTACTTTTTTTGGTCTAATTTAGAATGTGAATAATTTAAGAAGCAGGCTAATTTGGTGAAGGAATAGTGCTCAATAAATGTTAACTGAGTGCATTGATTAGGTCAATAATGAATGAGTGAATGGAAGGAAGTGTAACTGAAAGATGTGGAATACAAATATGTGAATGAATTAATTAATGTATAGATTAATATAATGAGTAAGTTAAAATGTGTGGGTCTAAGATTCTAGGTTTCACATATATAAATTATTGAGGTTCTCTGTTGGACTATGTCAGTATCATTTATAATTGCAGATAATGTCAATATAAGAAGTTCACTTCTGAAGGTGGGTTCTTTCAGTCCTCCATTCTCCCATCTCTCCTTTCATCCCCTTAACAAGCAATTACTGACTTTCCTGTGTATCTTATATTAAGGAGAAGTTGTATAGAGAAATATGTTGGACACTGGGTAACAACAGTGGACAAGAAAAGCCCATGCTGCTAAGTAACTACCACCAAAGCCACTGGGATCACACAATTTTCCATTTAAAAGACACACCAGTGACTACATTTGTTCAACTTCCTCATCTTATTGATGGGAAAAACAGACCCAGAAAAAGACATAACCAGTAAAAAGCTCTATATTTAATATATTCATGATCCCTAAAACAGGGAAAATAGGATGAGGCATACATGATTAAGAAAGCTTTTAGTTTAGGGAAAATGTGCAGCTGATCTCTTACGAACATAATATCCTTGGAAACCTGGCATAAATGACATAAACCCTGAAAAATAAACCATGAACACTCACTTACATACATACCCACACACATATTTCCCATGAAGCTATTTTTGCCCTGTTGTCAAGAGCTGAGGAGGTAGCGTGGTAGAGAAGCATTAGAAAGAACCAGAAGGTTGAGGAGCTGGCCTTTGTTCTGCTGCTGATGTGCCATGTGGTCTCTAGCAGCCAGCAATCTCTGTGTCTCCAGTGACTTATCTGTAAAAAGAGAAGGCCAGATGCAAAGGTCCCTCCCTCTGGATTTCTCAGATGGTAGATGCTTTCTGACACACCAATCTATAAGCACTACAGCTTTCTGGGAAAGGTTTTATTTGTGTCATTTGTTGGTTTATTATTATTTTTGGAAGCGCTGCCTAACACTGGGGAATGCAGGCATGAACTCTGCAAGGTAGTCTTGTCCTTTGGCCAACCATGGAACTCTTATTCCAGCTATATTGTGACTACTTCCAGCCTACCAGAAAGCCAGGTCTAAGGAAATAGTGCATTAAACTTCATGTTTCTTCCAAATACTTGATATAATTTCTTTCTTTTAACCCCTACCAACATATAAGGAGTCACCTACTTGATTGCACATTTTGGGGTGGAAGGGGGAAGTCAGGAGTCCATTATTTTATTTTATTTTCTTTAAATCATGGAGTCCCCCTAAGGCATTGATTGGCACCAAATGTAACTGCATTTTGCTATAGTTGTTAATTGATTATATTACATTCTAAGATGGGTATGAAGAGCAGTAATGAATAATGTTTTTTTGAAAATAAATAAATTGGAAAAAAAAAGAAATAAACCATTAGAGGAAAAGATGCACCTTCCAAAAAAAGAAAAAAAAGAGAGAGCAGAACAATTCAAAGCAGAAAAGTAACAGATAGTGATGAATATATTAAAAATTTCTTAGAGGCTGGAGTTGTGGGAGATGGTGGGGTATACAGCAGGAGACACCTGAAGGACCCTGGGTTCTGTTCAGCCACTCCCAAACCTCCAGAAATAGACCTAGGGGAGAAAAAAGTGGACATAGGAAAAGGAATGAAGCCCTGACATCTATTGAGCATGGTAAATGTGTCAAATAATGTAAATTCTTCATTAACACCAATAGGTGAATTCAGAGTAACTGATTAATTAATTAATTAATTCAGGAAATATGCATTCAGAATCTGTTATCTGCCAGATACTGTGCTGAGTACTAAGTATTCAGTAGTGAGCCAAACAGTCCCAACTCTCCTGGAGCTTAGCAATGGAGCTCTGTGACTTTCCTTTTTGTTATTTTTAACTATTCTCTGAGATAGGCTAGAACTCTATAGTTCTTGCTGAGTTGGACCTGAGGCAAAGGTTTTGATACAAATAAATATATTGGGGAAGTCCTTCTCAGGTAGCTCAGTGAGGGGGTGGGAAAGGGAGATAAGGAAGGGAGGGAGGGAGACTAGGAAGGGGTTTGTATATAAGTGGGTTACCCTGTGTGGGTAAGTGGGATTCAGTCTTTCTGGGGAAGTCTCTGAGAGCCTGTGAAGCCCCCATCTCAGAATTGACCTACACAGGGCACATGGAAGCTGAGGTGGGTGTTCACTAACTCCTGTCCCTCACTGGTTGAGACTGTTCCAGTTATTAACTCTCTGGCACACTCAGTGTACCCTGTACTCTGGCCTAGCTGCTTGCTGCTGTCCATAGAACCCCACCACGCAGAGGTGCAGGGAGCCATGGGAGAGTCTAGGAACTGTCTGGGAGAGCTGGGAGCACATGGGCTTGGTGGGGGCACTGAGAGTGGTTACATGATTATCCTCATTGTATGGAAAAAGAAACTGAGGCTTGCGTGGTCACCCATCTAGTAGGTATTAGTGTTCATACAAATCCCAGCACTCTTGCACTGCCCCCTAGTCTTCACACACGGTGTGCAGCTTTCCACCAGCCCCAGATGGAAAGGCTTGGTGTCAGCCTCTGGATGACAATGAAGCAGTATCTGCAGAAGAATGAATTAGAAGTCATCCTGGGCCAGAGGCTGGCTGACATCAGATGGGACCACAAAGGCTTGCAGACCAAGTCCTTTCTTAGTGTTCCTAGAGGGAGCACTCCCAGTGCAATATTGTGATTTATAAGAAATATGTATTGGCTATTTAGATGACCAAAAGGTATTTCCAGTGTGCATTTGGTCTTTTTCCACAGTTACTGGTTCACAGCTTGGGATTTCTTGTGATAACAGGGGAAAAGGGGGCTTTATTATGTTAATGAGGTGACTTTTGGAAGGCCCTTAGGTAATTTAAAGGGAACCAATCAAGAGATTAGGGGGTTGGAACTTTGAGTTCTGCACCCTGCACAACCTTACATACCTCTGGGGAGGGGAGAGGGGCTTAAGATTGAGTTCAGTTGACAATGGCCAATGGTTTAATCAATGCCTATGTAATGAAGTCTTCATGAAAACCCAAAAGGACAGGGGTCAGAGGGTTGGCGAACACTTGCACACCGGGAAGGTGGTGCACTCCAACTGCATGGAGACAGAAGCTCCTGTGCTAGGAAACCTTCTGGACTGCACCCTATGTATTTCTTCATCTGGCTGTTCATGTATATCCTTTATCAAATCCTTTAATAAACTGGTAAATGTGTTTTCTTGAATTCTGTGAGCTATTGTAGCAAATTAATCAAACTCACAGAGGGGGTTGTGGGAACCTATGATCAGAAGCACAGGTGATAACCTGGCCTCGTGACTGGTGTCTGAAGGGGTACCCGACTGTGGTGGGGTAGTCTTTTGGGACTGAGCCGTCAACCTGTAATCTGAAACTAATTCCAGGTAGATAGTGTCAGAATTGAATTAAACTGTAGGACACCCATCTGTGTAGGAGACTTTTTTGTTGTCTTGGGGAAACCACTCCATACATTTGATGACCAGAAATGTCAGAAAGGAAGTAACTAGTGTGAGTAGAAAGCGATCACACAGAAGAGAGACTGAATTAAAATTTTTCCCTACAACATGTGGAAGACTTTTTTCTTTCTTTCATTTTTCCCTTTCGTTAAAAGATTTTACTTATTTGAGAGAGAGAGCACAAGAGGGGCAGAGGGAAAGGGAGAGTGTTCAGCAGACTGTGCTGAGCACGGAGCCTGACTAGGGGCTCGATCTCACAACCTGAGATCATGACCTGAGCTGAAACCAAGAGTCAGACACTTAACCAGCTGAGCCATCCTTGTGCCCCTTGGCTTAGTTTTTCTAACAAACCCAGGCTCTGAGTCCTTGTTGGCATGGGAGGAGGCCAGCAGAAGAAAACAAGTGACTTTCTGTTATACTCTGAAGGCTTATAAAGCCTAACTGGAAGCGCATGATGTTGAAAAGTAGCCCAGTGTCATGGAAATTCACCGAGTCAAGTAGCCAGGTCCAGTTGTGACCAGCTCGTATAAGCCACATCACTTCCAGACGCAGACTCCATTTCCTCATTTATGAAGGAGAAATATCTTCCATGTCACAGGTTTGCTGTCTAGATTAGCCTGATGATTAAATGAGATACCATATGTGTCAGCCTGTTTCCCTGGGCAATAGAGCCCAAGGCACAGTTTATGTGCCAACATGGACTGAGCGTTACCATGTTATTGGGCATGAGGTTGAAAAGTCACAGCAGTCTAAGACAGAAGAGAGCAGTGTGTCTGCTGGCTCCCCGTTGGTCCCCCGTTTCTCATTGGTAAAAAATTGGCCCATAGGACGTGGATTTCCCTATACTGTTGACTTGGTTCACCTGCCCCTTCTGGCAGCTTCTGAAGCAGGATCATAATTTGTCAGGGTTGGAGGGCATATAACCTGGCACAGGAGCCCCATGACTCCCACCCCTAGGGAGGCTGGACAAGATGAGGAAGTGGTGGATGTGGCCAGGGCTTTGTGACAATGGGAATGGGACATGCTGCCACTGTAGCTGCTCCTGGAACAGAGCAAAGAGTGGAGGCCTAGTGGCCAGGAGGGATTGAGGTCTGTGGAGGTGCATTATCTGGGTCAGGCACAGTATATACAAAATACCTTTAAGTGTGTAAAGAGTAAAGCAGGCCATTATTATGAATGACTCCAGATCTCCATATTTCAGTCCTGGTGCCTAATTTTTATATTCCTCTTTCTTTCCTTTGTTATCACTTGTCCTAGAGTATATATCTTTCTATATATTGTCACTTGTTCTATATATTGTAATAAAATATGTTTAATGAACAAATAATGAAAAATATTACCTAATTTTGCACGCAACTCTCTAGATAAGGGCCCAAAGATGTATTTTTTTTTTCTCTCTCAAAAATAGATATCATTTATTACACACTTATTCTATGTACTGGACCAAACATCTCCCACATGTGACCTCAATCTTTACAGCCCCATTTTTCTCCTTATTTTACCAGGCATAGAGAAGTTAAGGATATTGTTTAAAGTTACACAATTAGTATGTTGCCAGAAGTGTGCTAGTGTTTTGTGATTTCTGTATTCTGCTCATTTTCCTTTTGCATTTTAGGGTTCCCAGATATGGTTTGTATGACTGAGGTAGCAGGAAGCGTTACTGGGCATGACCATCATGTTTCTGTGATCCTAGCAATGGGGACAGTCCTCAAGGTTGCCTCCCAATCACCTGATCACAGACATTCCAATTCAAATTTTGCTCTCAGATCAAAGTAACAGAATATTAAGTTCCACAAGGGCAGAATCTGTGTCTACTTCACCTGTAGTATTCTCCAAGCTTGGAACACTGGTATATATTAAGCCCATAATATGGTAGGACAGATAGTATAAGGCACAGCCATAAGACTCTGAACATTAAGACAGAGGTCAGCAGAGTGTGACCCACAGACCAAATCATTTGCTGGTAGCTTGTGTAAATAAAGATTTATTGAAACACTGTTCACCCATTCATTTACATATTATCTATGGCTGCTTTTGTGTTGGTGTTACCAAGGCAGAGTTGAGAAGTTCTAATAGAGGCCATGTGGCTCACAAAGGCAAACATATTTGCTGTGTGGTCCTTTATAAAAAATTTTGCCCATTCATGCCCTAAGGTATGCTTGGAATAGATTCAGAAGCTGTAGTAAAAAGTTTAGATGAGTAGAAAAGGATTAGGTTATAAAAATACCCTCCTCCAACCCCTCCCTTCTTTGCAGATGAAAATAAAATATAGTCCTTGTAATGTCACATTAAACGTATAAACATGGGACCAAGTCAAATGCCTAACAGTCGAGGTGTAATTTACATGCATTGTGGAATGCTATGCCACCAATGAAAATGCCGCTACGGAAGTACAATTTATAAACAGCAGAAAAAGGGGTACAACAGAATACATGTAAATAAATAAAAAAACTAAATTCAATTTAATTCCACTTGTGTGCCAAAGATGTATATACATTTTTAATTTAAAGAAATGTAGAAGGACACACCAGAACATTACCAATATTCTGATGATAGAATTCTGGATCATTTTTATTTTCTGCTTTATGCTTGCCTGCATTTTCTATACTTTCTACAATGCATAGGCATTTTTCAATACAAAGTTGAATTTTGAAAACATTAAAAAAACATATTGAGTAATCTCTCATAATATGAGAATATGGAAAAAAGTCCAGAACCATGTCTTTGTGAAGAAGGATGGCTAGTTAAGAGCCCTCCCAGCTTTTTTCTCCTAAATTTGTCTTTCCTCTGAGGCTTCTTCCTTAGAGTATTGTGGACTCCACTACATCCAGCCCCAGGGAGCCTGTACCTGTTAAAAACAGGAGAAGCATGCATTGAAATAAGTTTTCATGTTTTCCTTTGCTCAGTTTAGACACGATGACATTTTCAGAAAGAATTTTAATACTCAGTGAACAAAAAGGCAATAATTACAGAAAATACAAAAGGCATAACAGTTGTCATGTTTAAAACACAAGCTTCTAGTCCTCAGAAGGGGTGGTTCCTGGTGGAATTCGAAGCAAACCTGGCCCCTGCCAGAACCTTGCCTAATTCCCCGGAAGTGGGCACAGTTCTACTTCTACCACCTGGAATTGGTCTTGGGCCAATGAGTCTCTGTATTAGTCAAGAACAAAATATCCTTTGCTCGCTCTATCTGGGGCTTTCCTGCTTGGCTGTCCTCCAGGAGACATTACAGTTCATCCAGAGATGACTGACGAGGTGAGAGACTCCCACACCACAGACAGACAGACAGATACACACACACACACACTATACACCTGTAGAGAATGAAAAAACTTATCATTTGTTTTTTTGGGTGAGTATCTCTTGTCCCTCACATTCAGGGAAGTGGGCAAGTTAAAGTCCATCCAATTCAGATTTATAATATGGTAATTTATCACATGCCCAAATGCCAAACACTACACATATGCAGTTATAGGACATTTTCAAGGGTCTCTATCTTCATGTATAACATAGACATCCAGGAGGCATCAAACCCCCAAACGTCTCACCTTTGCCCTTGTTCATGCTGTTGAGTGCCCTTGTGATACCATGTCCTTACTCTCTTGTCTTGTAGACCCTAAAAAGAAGTGATTCCTTTCTCTGCTAAGATCATGAAATCTTGCTCACATCTCCTTGTACCTTGTGCCCTAAAGCCAATCTGTGCTGAAACTAATTGCATCCCTTTCTTTTGTCTCTATAAGCAGCTTGTGGGTAAGAACATTTTTTTTTATGTTGTATCCCTCTATTCAGGTCTTAAAAGAGTGTGTCACGTGTGACAAAGAGGCTCAAAAAATACTTGTTGAATTATTGAATAAATGTATTTTAGTAATTATGGAGAAAGTCTACAGAGATCAATCTAGGATCAATGCATGGAAATTCCTAGGAGATCAATTTATACTTGGTTTAAAAAAGAACTTTCGGGGTGCCTGGGAGGCTCAGTGGGTTAAGCCGCTGCCTTCGGCTCAGGTCCTGATCGCGGGGTCCTGGGATCAAGCCCCACATCGGGCTCTCTGCTCAGCGGGGAGCCTGCTTCCCCCCTCTCTGTCTGCCTGCCTCTCTGCCTACTTGTGATCTCTGTCTGTCAAATAAATAAATAAAATCTTAAAAAAAAAATGTTTAAAAAAAAAAAAAAGAACTTTCTTAGGTCCACACTGCAAAATATTTTTTTTTTAAGATTTTTTATTTATTTATTTGAGAGAGAGAGACAGTGAGAGAGAGCATGAGCGAGGAGAAGGTCAGAGAGCAAAGCAGACTCCCCATGGAGCTGGGAGCCTGATGTGGGACTCGATCCCGGGACTCCAGGATCACGCCCTGAGCCGAAGGCAGTCGTCCAACCAACTGAGCCACCCAGGCGTCCCCACACTGCAAAATATTTAATGGGTTATATTTTTCCTGGAAATACCATTGGGTGTATTCTAGTCAAGGTGAAAGTCTACTTTTGAGGAAGATTGTAATGGGGATTCACACAAGAGATGAAGGATTGAACAAGATGTCCTCTAAAATTCTTTTCAGCTTTATCTTCCCTGTAGTTCTAAATCCAGATGCAGGCAAGAAATCTCATCAGAATAAATTTTTATCATTTGCTCTGGCTGTCACCAGGTGAGGTATTCTTCATTGTGTGTATCCATCATTAGCTATTTTTCTTTTTCCTACCTAGTCCTTTCTCGACCATAGCTGCTAAGCTCTATTATGTGACATCATAACATCTAAAAAGCATCAGCAACAGCTGAAGAGTAACTGACACTTCCTGGGAATCCATGAAGTGCACTATTTTATTTGAGGATAGCTTAGTTTTGAGTTAAAATATTTGCTAGGTTTCCCTCCCCAGTCTTCCCTTAAAGGGCTAGTTTCCTGAAGCTGGGTCTCAGTTTCTGAGAATTGCCTTGTTCTACTGCCTAGCCTACCTGTGCTACTGAAATCCTATTTGCAGCAACCAAATTACTTTCTCTGAATCCAATTTATACGGTGACAGATGGGGGATTCCAAAAGGGAAAGTTTCCATTCATATCCAGCAAAGCATCTTTACGAGAAGAAAGTTAGGAGCAAACTTGGCAACATACAGAGAAATTTAACTTCTGGAAACCGTCATCTTCCATTTTTAAATGATTTCTTTATAAAGTGGTTGGGTCCAGAATAAGCTTGTGCCTATTTTCAGACATTCATATTAACCATTAGTGAGTGATGATGAATTTACCTTCCTAAGCAATTTTGCTAAATTGATTTTCATTTTTTTCCTATCCCCATCTTTGAATGTTTATACTGTTCACATTACAAGCCCTATTTAATAAGTATATAATTCAAGAGATTAAATGCCCAATTTCTAATTTCACCCTCTTTCTCCTTTTTAAAAAAAATCATATTTACAGAATTATCTGTTCCAAACTGTTGCATATGTGGGATTTTTAACATAAATGATCCACTATTAGGTCAATTTCTTTGTCTGTTATCTTAAGTTGTTCAGATTTTCCTGGTTCTGAAAACAAGTAATGCTGCCTCAGCTGCTTTTGTAAGTAAAATCCCCTAATAAAAACACCCCATACAGAGTGTAGGATGGCATGCGAGACTTCTATGAGAACCCCCACACGGCTATTGAGAGTGGAAACTGAGGTCCTAAGATTATAAGCATTTTGCAAAATACCACATGCCTGGTTGATGACAGTAATAATAATGATCACAAACTTTATTGGGCACTCATGATGCCCCAGTCAGTCTTCCAAATGCCTTTCCATTATCTACTCATTTAATCCATTCATTCTTTGACATTGTGGCTATTATTAATAATAGATGAGAAAAAATGAGATGTGGCAAGATCCAATATTTTGCCTAAGGTTCCCAAGCTAGGAAGTGATGGAATCAGGATCTGAAATTGGGCAGAATGGTTCCCAAACCTTGCTTGTACACATTATGCTATTCTGCCTTTTTGTCAGAAATACGTGGACTCATTTTGTGTACAGTCTAAAAATGTCTGCATGTATATATAGAAGAGGAGAAAGACACACACACATATACATACATATATCCTGCATGTATATTGTTCTCTTGCATTTGCTAAGCTCTGCCTCTAAACAGGGAAAGGATGACTAACAGTTCCTTCTGGTTTGTTGATTATCATAATACAAATTCCTACAAATGGAAGCCATTGCCCTAGCTAATCTTAACAACCCTACATCAGTAGCTATTTCAAGAAAAAGCAATTCCCATCTGTTATAGAAACATATTTGGTGACAGCACACATCTCCTTTTCCTAGTACCAGCCCATTGCAGTGCAATGGTGAAAACAGCATGATTTTCTTCGTTAATTCTGGAAAGCTCTATCTAAGCCAACACATATGAAGGGACTCAATGTCTTCTTGGCTGTAATCTGCAAAAGCATGACTATTAACCTTTGTCTCTCCTTTTGAATTCACCAGAATGGTCAGATGTATGTAACAATTGAATCTCTTGGTTTTATGTGCTTTTCTCAGAATATAATAGACATCTGTTATTTTTCTGCTAAGCAAATTTTTCCTTTAGGGAAATAGTCCACCCCCACCTGGTGGAATTGTCATTTACATGGTCCTACCTTTCCTGTGACAGGGATGGGTTTGTAGGGGCCAAGGGCAGGCTACCCCAAGAGGGACCACTTTGGCATGAAGATTATTTTAGATTAAAAAGCAACTGGGGGTACCTGGGTGGCTCAGTTTGTTAAGTTCTTGGTTTTAGCTCAGATTATGACCTAATGGGTCCTGGGACTGAGTCCCATGTTGGACTCAGGCACTCAGTGGGGGTCTGCTTGAAGATTGTTTCCCTCTGCTCCTTCCCCAACTTGATCTCTCTTGCTTTCTCTCTTTGTCTCTTTAAGATAAATAAATCTTTTAAAAAAGCAGTAAAACCCCACATATTCAGGAAAAGCTATTTACCTTTCCCCTCAACTGCCTAAAAAGAATTTGAATAGAGTACCTGTTCTAGGAAGAGAGCCATCACCATAGATAACTAGGTTCTGGCATGAACTAGGTATGGAAGACAGGGTAAAACCTAGAAAGACCTGTTTGATCAAAGTTCTCTTTGTCCCATTGCTTCTGAGTGGCCCAGGGAACATTTATTTACCAAACACTTTCTCTTTTGTATCTTCCTATGAATTCCATTCCTTCTCTTTGAAGTCCTAGATTCCTAGTCCATTCTCCTTAGTTCTGGATGCCACATACACCTCAGTTTGCCTGACAGTCTTTGGAATTTCATGTCTGTGTGGATTCCCCATATGTACAAAGTTAAATTTGATTTTCTCCTGGTAATCTGTCTCATGTCAATTTGATTCTGAGACAGGTTAGAAGGACCTTGAAGGGGAGTGGAAATTCTATCTCCTCAGCAGGCTTATGATCCAGACTGGTCAATCACCATGTCTTGCCTGCTTAGATGCTGACATTGTTTCAGGGGTGACCAAAGGTGTAAAAGTCAGAGTTTTTCCCAAGACTTCTGCATGAGCCATTGAGAAGAGAGTCTTTCCTCTCCTGAAGATTTCTAGGTATAAGGATAGTATAAACCTGTGATTGCTGGGAGCCTTTGTTGGCTTGTGAAGTGATTCTGCCTGAAAATTAAACTAAAAAAGAAGACAAAAATAGATTCAAGGAAAGGAGGGAAGAGATACAAAACCTTAAACCTTTGAATCGAGACACATCTGAAGCTAGGATCTAATTTGGCATTTCAGTTGTGCCAGCTTAAGCATGAGGAGAGTTTTTGTCACTTTTAACCAAGAGTCCTAATACATGATCTCCTAAAACCTGAGAATTAGTAGGAATTTTAATGATCTAATCTCCCACTTGGTTAGTAATGCCATATATTGCATTTGGTTGTTTACCCAGGTTTACTCTCTGCTTGAATTCCTCTAGTGACAGGAGGTTTGCTATCACACTTGGCCATTCATTCCATCATGGGCCAACTATAATTTCCAGATATTTATTTTTCCTAGTATCAAATAAGTTGCCTTCTTAAACCTTTCCTTCACTAATCTTATTGATGTTCTCTGGAGCTTCACAGAAAAGTCAACTTGCTTCTTAAAATAATTGAAGACAGTTATCTTGTCTCATTTCTTTCAAACATTCCTTCAACTTTATTTGAAAGTTAACAGACTGCTCTGCTCTTCACCCTGCCACATCAGGGTTTGTAAATAATCTAAGTGCAAGGACCCTTAAAACTTCTCTTTAGCTATCGCAGAAGCCATCTGGGGAGGTCAAAGAGGCTGTTGTTCATCCCCACATCCCTTTAGCTGTGTTTTGTTTATGTTTCTGCATACTGCTTCATCTGAACAACAACAAAAAAAGGATGAGATGGTCACTGCACTTGTTGATTTTCAGCCTTCTTAAACTAGTCTCTAATGCCAGAAGTAATCAGAAGATGAAAAAAAAAAACCCTCTGTGGATGAGGATTGATTTGCTCAAAGTTCATTTAGCTTATTCTCTGTCATGATGCCGGGATTATGCTTTTAGTGAGGAAGCCTAGAATGACTTCTATTTCTGGGAAGCTCGGAATTCACTGAAATTCTTGGATCTTTTATTGTATAAACAGCTACCACGCCTGAATATTTATGTGTTTCTAATTAAGATACTGATACTAATGATGAAAGGGGGAAATGGATTAATCTTTGGATTTGAAGGGTTTAAGTACATTTTCTTGGCAACATCAATATGCTTTACATAAAATTAAATTATAATGTTTTTTCAAAAAATTCATGAATGTTACCCCTATAATAAGATGCCAGTTCAGAAATGCTTAAGGGAAAAAAAACTTAATAAACTGCCCCATTGCCTCTACTTCTACTTCCTTGAGGGAATCAATGTGATCTGTCTGGTTTGCATCCCATATTGTTTTATATACTCATAAATACATACATGTATGTTGATTTACTTTTGAATATTTAAAAAATTTTTTTTGTGGATTGAATATATTTTTTTAAGATTGTATTTATTTATTTGAAAGAGAGATAGAGATCACAAGTAGGCAGAGAGGCAGGCAGAGGGAGAGGGGGAAGTGGGTTCCCTGATGAGCAAGGAGCCTGATGCGGGGCTCAATCCCAGAACCCTAGAATCATGACCTGAGCCAAAGGCAGAGGCTTAACCCACTGAGCCACCCAGGCACCCCTGGATTGAATAAATTTTTGTGGAGTATTTATCATGCATCAAGCACTAGTCTAAGCATCGAGGTTATAGAGTGAACAAAACCCTGACCTTCGTAGAGCTTATATTCTGATAATACCCAATGTAACTGGTAAAACCCATGGTATTATTAGATAGTGACACACAGTAAGGGAAAAAGTAAAGTAGGAAAGAAGGATTAGAAGCAGTAAGGGGTTGTATTTTACTCTCTGTAATTAGGACTGTAATATTAACAATTAGTTATATTGGTGGCAAGGGATGATTAAATATCAAATCCCTGGGGCAGGAGTGTCCTTGTGTGTTCAAGGAATAGCTGGGGGCCCAGGTCTGCTGTGGTAAAGTGACTGAGAGACAGAGTAAGAGGCAGTGAGGTTAAAGCAATGGCAGGGGTCAGTTCCTGTAGGCCTTAAAGGTTTTATTAAAGACTGCTTTGAATTTTATTTTGAAAGAAACTGATTTTGATCCAGGGAACAACACCCTCATATACATTTAACAGGGTCACTTTGGATGCCATGCTAAGTGGAGACTGAAGTACAAGCAGGGAGCCCAGTTGGAAGGCCATTGCAATAATCTCAGAGAGAAATGATGGAGCAAAATGGAGGAGGTGAGTGTGCCATGAATTGAAGGAATTTGGATATATTTTCAAGGTTGAGTCTTCCGATTTGCTGAGGGACAAGATATTGGGTGTTAGCCAAAATGTAGAGCCAAGGGTGATATCAAGGCTTTTATGCTAAAAACTGGAAGAAGAGTTGCAACAAACTTGGGTGAGACAGACTGCCAAATGAACAGGTATTTTCAAGAGGGAGACTGGAAGTTAAATTTTAAGGTGTGGTGAAGTGTGATATGCCAATTGGATATTATTTTAATAACTCTGTAATATGTCATAATGTAATTAATCTAACTGTTCCTTTGTTGCTGAAATTCAGATTGCTATCACACTTTTTCAAGTATAAATAAACATCACTGCAATTTTTCCAAGATTAGATTCTTTATTTATTTTTTTAAGATTTTGTTTATTTATTTGACAGAGAGAGATCACTGGTAGGCAGACGGGCAGGCAGGGTGTGGGGGTGGGGATTGGGGGGTAAAGCAGGCTCTCTGCCTGGCAGAGAGCCTGATGTGGGATTTGATCCCAGGACCCTGAGATCATGACCTGAGCCAAAGGCAGAGGCTTAGCCCATAGAGCCACCCAGGTGCCCCAAAGATCAGATTCTTGTTGGTCATTTCCCAGCTTCAATGTCATCTGCTCAGAGGATCCTTTCTTGATCACCAATTTAAAATGAAAAATAGACAACACTGCTCCACTGGGAGTCTCTACATAACATTGATAGGTATACCTGCTATTTTTCCATCTGTCTATTTTCCATTTATCGTCTCTCTGTGTTCCTTAGAATGTAAGCTTTGTAAGACCATGGCACTTGTCTGTGTTTCATGATTGGCACACAGCATGTACTCAATAAATGCTTTTTAAAAGAATAAACACTGTATATGTATGCAGAACCTGACACAGTGACCCTTTTGTTTTTATAAGATAGATTTCCCAAAAGTGGTATTACTATGTCAAGTTGTAGTTTTAATTGCACTGATATCGCCAGATTAATTTTCTAAAAGGATATAGCAATCCATTCTTCCGCCAATAATGTGTGAAAGCAGTCATTTCCTTGCATTATTTGAAGCCCTGGGTGATTTTATTCTTTGGTATTTTGCTTCAGCGTTGTTTTCTCATTTTTCAATCGTCTGCTTCTAATGACTCCTAGTGGCTTAAGTAATTCACAGAGTTAATGAACTCCTATATAAGGCAGCAAACAATTTCTTTAAGTCTCTTTCAAATCATCTTAAAAACTGTACTTACTTTTAGCTTCTAGGATTGTTTGGTGTTGTGAGTATAGGTGGCTTATCAAAGATAGATTTAACCCTCTAGATTTTCCCCTCTAGAGCTTGGGAACGTGAAATCACTAGAGAATAAGGCCTTTCTCATTACTATACAAATGGTTTTTTAAAAAGAGATTTATTGGAAGAAGTTCTGTAAATCCATATTTTAAATGCATGCGTGTTGGATCATGCTAGGAGAGGGATGTGAATAATGGTATAATTAGTGTAATAAATGTTGGGTCTGTGTTGAAAATAATTTATTTCTGCATAAAATCTATGAGGCTGTGAAACCTTCCAGCTGAAACAGATTATTTACATCTCCATTTAGGAGAGGTAGGCATTGATTCGTCTCTCTCAAATGGTCTTTTCAAGATCTCCATCCATATCATTCATCTGTAAGGAAGCTTTTCTTTTGTTCCTTGACTGCCATTTGCCCTTCACCCTTCATTGTTCAGTTTGAATATCTTGTGTTTATATAGCTGTGATGTTTTCCTTCTTCTCTAGGAGTCAAAATATATTTAAAGTAAGAGAACATGAAGCCTGAGACTTTGAGTTCAGATACCTTTCCTGCTCTGAACCTGCTGTATGGGATGTTAACAAACTCCATAATTTCATTGTTCCAATTTTTCCAGCATAAATATATTGGGTGCAGGAATGTCTGTCAGCTAGACAGGTAGACTTGCACTGTTAAAGTCACAGTACCCTAAAGTCCCAAATCTGGCCAAAACTGTTATGTATGTAAAAATCTCCTTGCTGACAGTTCAGGTCAGCAATGACATTTATTTAACTTCTGAAAACAGACACTGCATAAGGTCTGCCCCCAATTTCTCACCTACAATTCCAAATCCCCAAACCTCTGAAATCAGCAAGACCTGATCTGAACTTATCTGGTGGTAGATCTACCTAAAATGACTTGTATAGTCTTTATTCCACTTAAATAGTTAACAGTTATCTGGAAAAATATTAATGTGCACAATTATGAAATGCTGATGAGATCCCACTGGAGGTGATAAGTAATATAAGGTTTATATAGCATATTACCTGTTAAAATCCAAAATAATTGGAACTCTGAAACACAGGGATTTGGGGTGAAAGCTTGTGGAGCTGTAGGTAGATCTATATGAATACTGACTGCATGCACAATAATAATATCTCATATCTATAAAAATAGACAACTAAAGTATCCAATAGCAGTAGCATATCAGTAATGAAGGAGATAAATGAAGCTAAATAGTGCTGAGGTCTTTTTGTTGACCGGAAGAATAAAAAGCAAGGGTAATTTCTATGGTAACCACACAAAGAATAGAAAATGTGTGAAAATTTCAAACTAACAGAGGAAAAATGGAATAAAAAAAAAATCCTTGAGAAATCCAAAACAAAGCAAAAGAGAGTAAAAGAAGCAGAACAAGCAAGAAAAACGTAAAACACACAGAAATATACATTAAATTTAATGGAGCTAAGTGTTCCATGTAGAAGTGAAAATAAATAAATACACACACATATGTATATATACACATATATATGTTAGATTGAGTAATATATATTATTATATATATATCATATATATGTTAGATTGAATAAATGAACAGAACAAAGCAAAAACTCATTTGGGATTTTTCCTAAAACTGAATAGACACGTTCTTTTTTTTTTTTTTTAAGATTTTATTTATTTATTTGACAGATAGAGATCACAAGTAGGCAGAGCAGCAGGCAGAGAGAGAGAGAGGGAGAAGCAGGCTCCCCACTGAGCAGAGAGCCACATGCGGGACTTGATCCCAGGACCCTGGGATTACAATCTGAGCCAAAGGCAGAGGCCTTAATCTACCCAGGCGCCTCTGAATAGACACATTCTAACAAAAGTATAGAAAGGTTATAAATAAAAGGAAAAGAAAATGTATTGCGTGGAAACACTCACCAAAGGAATCCTAATATGGTTATACTAATAACAGAAATTTTAGACCTTAAGGCAAAAAGATTTACTAGAGATAAAGAAAATAATTTCATAAAACTAGAAGATTTATTTCATTAGGAACACATAAAAATTCTAAATTTCTATGCATATAACACATTTTCAAAATATATAAAGTAAAAATATAAAAATAAAATAAAGATTTATAAAACTAATTGGACAATTATAAAACCAATAGGACAATGCATAGAAACAAATTTCTATGCATGTAATTACACATTTTCAAAATATGTAAAGTGAAAATATAAATATAAGATAAAGATTTACAAAAACTAATAGGACAATAAAACAAGTAACTGATAGAATAGTCAAAAGATCAGTAAGGATCTAGAAAATCTGAACAATATTGTAAAATAAGCTGACCTTGGGGACATAAATAGAACAAGTCAAATAACTGCAGAACATGTATTATTTTTCAAGCACACACAGAATATTTATAAAAATGCATCATATATTGAGTCATAAAACAAGTTTGAATAAATTCCAAATGTTTTGAATTATATAGAACATTTTCTGTAAGTGCAATGCAATTATTTTAATAATAACTCACATATGTAGGTATTAAGAAATATATTTTTAAATAGGTTTTTGGTTAAATAAAACATCATGATGAATATTGGAATATATTTAATCAACTAAGAAGAAAAATACTGCACATCAAAAATCACAGATACAGCTAAAACAGTGATTAGAGGGAAATTCATAGTTAAAAGTTTATATAGTAGAAGTTAAGAAACTTCTTAACTTAAGAAAAGAAATAAACTAAGCATCTACCTAATGATGTTAGAAAAAATAGTAAAACAAATATAAGAAAAGGAAAGAGGATAACAGTAGAAATTAATTAACAAGATTGCAAGGACATAATAGAATCAACAAATCCAAAAATTGCTTTTTTTGAAACACTTAAGTTGATCAACCACTGCTGAGATTGATCAAAAAGAGAATTGCTAAGGAAATGTTGAAAAAGAAAAACAAAACTGGGGGCATCATGCTGTCTGATTTCAAGCTTTACTACAAAGCTGTGATCACCAAGCAGCATGGTACTGGCATAAAAACAGACACATAGACCAGTGGAACACAGTAGAGAGCCCAGATATGGACCCTCAATTCTATCGTCAAATGATCTTTGACAAAGCAGGAAAAAAGACGGTCTCTTCCATAAATGGTGCTAGGAAAATTGGACAGCTATGTGTAGAAGAATGAAACTCGACCATTCTCTTACACCATACACAAGGTAAACTTGAAATGGATAAAAGTCCTCAACACGAGGCAGGGATCTATCAAAATCCTAGAGGAGAACATAGGCAGTAACCTCTTCAACATTGGCCACAGCAACTTCTTTCAAGATATGTCTCTAAAGGCAAAGGAAACAAAAAAGAAAATGAACTTTTGGGACTTCATCAAGACAAAAGCTTCTGCACAGCAAAGGAAACAGTCAACAAAACAAAGAGGCAACCGACAGAATGGGAGAAGATACTTGCAAATGACAGTACAGACAAAGGGCTGATATCCAAGATCTATAAAGAACTCAAACTCAACACACACAAAACAGATAATCACGTCAAAAAATGGGCAGAAGACATGAACAGATACTTCTCCAATGAAGACATACAAATGGCTAACAGACACATGAAAAAATGTTCATCATCTTAGCCGTTAGGGAGATTCAAATCAAAACCACACTGAGATACCACCTTATACCAGTTAGAATGGTCAAAATTAACAAGACAGTAAGCAACAAGTGTTGCAGAAGGTGTGGAGAAAGGGGAACCCTCTTATACCGTTGGTGGGAATGCAAGTTGGTGCAGCCACTTTGGAAAACAGTGTGGAGATTCCTTAAGAAATTAAAAAGAGAGCTACCCTATGATCCTGCAATTGCATTATTAGGTATTTACAGATGTAGTGAAAAGATACAGATGTAGTGAAAAGATATAGATGTAGTGAAAAGATACAGATGTAGTGAAAAGAAGGGCCATCTGTACCCCAGTGTTCATAGCAGCAATGGCCATAGTCACCAAACTGTGGAAAGAACCAAGATGCCCTTCAACGGACGAATGGATAAGGAAGATGTGGTCCGTATATACAATGGAGTATTATGCTTCCATCTGAAAGGATGAACACCCAAATTTTGTATCAACATGCATGGGACTGGAAGAGATTATGCTGAGTGAAATAAGTCAAGTAGAGAGAGTCAATTACTATATGGTTTCACTTACTTGTGGAACATAAGGAATAACATGGAAGACATTGGGAGATGGAGAGAAGTGAGTGGGGGAAAATTGGAGGGGGAGACAAACCATGAGAGATTGTGGACTCTGAGAAACAAACTGAGGGTTTTGGAAGGGAGAGGGGTGGGGGGTTGGGTGAGCCTGGTGGTGGGTATTATGGAGGGCATATATTGCATGGAAAACTGGGTGTGGTGTATAAACAATGAATTTTGGAACACTGAAAAAAAAAATTAAGAAAATAAAAAGATTAGACACAAATAACTAATAATTATGAAAATATAACATCTTTCAATGTTGTCAATATTAAAAGAGTAATGAGTTGTATGATTTTATGCCACTAAATTAAAAAAAATCTTTCAAATTTGACCCAGAAGAAAAAAGAAAACTGAATAATCTTTTACTCATTAAAGTAATTAAAGTACTAAAATATTTAATTAAAAATCTTTCTACAAGTTAACTCCAAGGTCAAAAGGCATTACTGGAGAATTTTTCCAAACATTTTGGGAGAAAAGTAATTTTCATCTTACAAAAGAAACTCTTCAGTGAATAGAAAAAAGAATATACTTCTCAACATATTTTATTAGGCAAGCAAAGAATTTATGAAGAATAAAAGTGGTAGATCAAAGCAACCCTCTTGGGACCCCTCCCTTTTTGGGAGTTCTGTACTGTCGCTCAATAAACTTTGCTTTGCTGTCCACAAAAGAAAAAAAAAAGAAAAAAAAGTTGTAGATTAATCTCACTGAAGAACATACATATATATAACTCTAAAATAAATACTATTAACATAAACTCTAAATTAAGTACTATTAACATATACATTTCTATATATGTTGAAATAACATGATCATCACCATGTTAGGACTATCTCAGTAATAGCCATATTATTTATCCTTACACTTGAATAAAACAGTTTAATATGACTATATCCTACCATCTCTTACTTTTATCCCTTTCGTACCACTTGAGAGAGGTTGGGAAGGCATTATTAATCCCAGTCTATGAGAAAGAAAGGAAGCCTTAGAAGCATCCAGCAATTTATATACTGCATTTATGTATAAGCACACAACCAAGACATGACAGATAAAATTCAAATCCGGCTTTCTTGTCTGCAGGTCTACACATTTTCATTGTCTACATTTCATTCATCACACATTGACCTTTCAGAAGGTCCTGTTGGTAATTAGATGCTCAGGGCACATTTCTATTAGCTTTTTTTCTTCTTTCTTTCCTTTCCTTTTTTTTTTTTAAACTGGAATTCTTGAAGAGAAACCAAACTCACACATGCATTTCTTCCTGATTCATTTGAGAATGCTTTAATTAGCTTGAATTGTTTAGCCACAGCTTGTTTGAAGCTGAACTTCCTGCACTTTGAATCAATTTTCTACTCAGCTTCTTTGAGAAGGCTGTTTCTTCTAGTCTCCTTAGTCTTTGCAGAAAAAGCATAGGTGGACTAAATCCTCTAGAGATACTTTTTTTCCTGAAGTCTCTTCTGCCCCCCTACACAAATGCTGGGACCTATTCAGCACTCTCCATGGGAGCTCATTCATTTCTGCCCCTTTAACCAAAGAGAACTCAGCAGTTCTTAGAGTTCCTCACCAGAGGAATAATGGAATATACCGACAGGTGTTTCTTTGGCATCCCGATATAATTAGAGACATTTGCATTCTCCTAATTGTTCACACTCCTCAGGAACAATGTGAGTTAATGACAGCACAGGGTCCTAGTTTTTCTGTTTTCCTTTACAGAATGAAAGAATTGAAAGGGGCCTATTTTATAAAACTGTTCCTTCTTTTCACAAATGAGGAAATAGAGGCTTGGAAGGGAAATGACCCACCTGAAGGGAATTTGTGATTGAGAAAGGATTAGGAACCAAATATTCTCACTCTTAAGTCTGTACTCTTTCTGCACTTCTATGTTGCATAAATGTATATGACAAGATCCACTACATCTTGGTGCTTGTGTTATTTACACAGTAGGGGCCAAAAAAGCATCATTGTAGGAATGTTTAGAGAATGACCTTTAAATTCAGGAATATCTCTGAGTGCTAAAATCCAAAGTATCAATAAATGTTATTGATAGAAATATAATTGTGAGAAGACACAAAAGAAATAACAATGGATTGAGAGGAATGGCTCTCGGGATTGTGATATAAGATTGCTAAAGCTTTTTAAATTGAATATAGGAATATTATTAATCGTCGTGACAAATAGTATGAAGAATTCTTTGGGGCAAGTGTGCTTCTCAAACCTAAATATAGGAAAACCTGTTTGTGTGGGTTTACCTGGATAGTCTGGTTGGTTGGTGGAAAAGAATCTGAAATTGAGAAGACATGGGTTGTAATTCTGACTTTGAAGTGGTTAGCAGAGCTGGTGCATTTCTCTGGATCCTAGTTGCTCACTGATAAAATGAGGAAAGGATTAGATTTGTAGTTCCTCAAATTTTAGTGTGCATAGGAATCATCTAGGGGATCTAGTGAAATTTAGAGTCTACGGGCCCATTCCCAGTGATTCTGATTCATTGATTTGGGGCAGGTCCATAGAGTCTACATTGTATCAAACTCCAAAAAGGCTTCTAACAGTGGTGTTTCTAGGGTCACACCCGAAGAAATGAAAATATACCCAGGAAAAAGGACCCACTGAATATCTAATATTTGGAACATTTGCTTCCCACCTGCTAAAACTTAATAAATGCTAAAGTTCTCTGCCACTTAAAAGCACTTTTGGAACATTACCTGTTTCTGATTTGGGTCATAATGCCATACTTCAATTTGTGTATCAGATTTATAGGCTTTGTAGAGGCCAGTGCAGCCCAGCAGGAGGGAACATGAGTCTGAATTCCAAGGCAAAGTATTATCCTCTTTGGCCACAACTTCATTTTCTTACACTCCACAGGTGGATTTGAAAGGTCTCCAGTGCTTTCAAAATAGTTGAACAAGGAGAAGTTCTTCCAATTCTTTTTTAATATATTTTTTAAATATTTTATTTATTTATTTGACAGACAGAGATCACAAGTAGGCAGAGAGGCAGGCAGAGAGAGAGGAGGAAGCAGGCCCCCCTGCAGAGCAGAGAGCAGATGCAGGGCTCGATCCCAGGACCCTGGGATCATGACCCGAGCAGAAGGCAGAGGCCCTAACCCACTGAGCCACCCAGGTGCCCCAGTCCTTCCAATTTTTTAATTAAGCAAGCTTTGACCTTCAAGGCTGTAATTGCTCTTGACATCTAACTTATTGCTTAATTAAAACATGGTAAAATAGGGGAATTCACTTCTAGAAAAATAAAGAGTCATGCTCATTTCTTTTTTATTAAAGTCCTTTTATACAAGCTGAGGTTATCACTAGACTAATGGAGAAAGGATCTAGCAAGCAGCAAACCTGAGGTGAATCATTATCCTTCTGAAACAACTAGAGCTTATGAAATTATCAGGCAGAGAGAGAGAGAGAAAGAGAAAACAACAACTACTAAATCATTTTGTTGAGTTATGTCAGAAGATGGAACAATGAAAAATTAAGGATGATGGCATTTCAATGAGCAACTGAATAGGAATAATTATTTCTTCTGTTTTATTTTTAATAGTTTTTAATTATGTTAAGTTAGTCACCATACAGTACATCATTAGTTTTTGAGTAGTGTTCCATGATTCTTTGTTTGTGTATAACACACAGTGCTCCATGTAATACATGCCCTCCTTAATACTCATCACTGGGCTCATCCATCTGCCCACGCCTCTCCCCTCTAAAACCCTCATATTGTTTCCTGGAGTCCATAGTCTTTCATAGTTCATCTCCCCTCTGATTTCTGCTCCCTTCATTTTCCCCTTCCTTCACCTTATGTGCTCCATGCTGTTCCTTATGTTTCACAAATAAATGAAACCACATGATAATTGTCTTTCTCTGCTTGACTTATTTCACTTAGCGTAATCTCCTCCATTTCCATTCATGCTGATGCAAATGTTGGATATTCATCCTTTCCAATGGCTGAGTAATATTCTGTTGTGTATATGGACCGCATCTTCTGTATCCATTCCTCCTTTCACTAAGTGAAGGAAGTTCCAACAAGATGAACCCAAAGAGAGCTACACCAAGATACATTATAATTAAAATATAAAAAAGTAAAGATAAAGAATCTTAAAAGCAGCAAGGAAAAAGTAACTGGTTATAAATAAAGGGATGCCTATAAAGCTATCAGCTTATTTTTCAGCAAAAACATTGTAGGCCAGAAGAAAGTGGCACAATATATTCAAAGTACTGAAAGGAAAAAAATAAAAACAATAACAACAACAACAACAACAAAAACTTACCTAAACAACAATACTCTACATGGTTAAGATTATCATTCCAGAATTGAAAGAGAGGTGAAGTGTTCCAGACAAGTAAAAATTAGAGTTCATCACTACTAAACTGGTTTTACAATAAGTATTAAAGGTACTTATTTAAATGGAAAAGAGAAGGCTTAGCTATTATATATATAATATACATATAAATTTATATAAATATATAAATTTATATTATATATAATTATATATACATATATAAAATATGGAAAAATATATATTTATATATTTATACATAAACCTATATATGGAAAAATCTCACTAGTAAAGGCAAACATAAAAAGATAATAGATCAACCACTTATAAATCTAGTATGAAGATTAAAAGGCAAAAGTAGTAAAACTATATGTACAATAATTAGTTAAGGATACACAAAAATTTATAAAATGGAAACAAAGAAAACCGGGGGAGCAATCCTTTTATCAGACAAAATAAATGCAACAAAACGTGTAATGAGAGATAAAGGGCATTACATAATGATAAAGGGATGAGAATCAGTCCAATAAGAAGGTATAAGAAGGTATACCTGGGTGGCTCAGTGGTTAAGCCGCTGCCTTCGGCTCGGGTCGTGATCTCAGGGTCCTGGGATCGAGGCCCGCGTCGGGCTCTCTGCTCGGCAGGGAGCCTGCTTCCTCCTCTCTCTCTGCCTGCCTCTCTGCCTGCTTGTGATCTCGCTCTGTCAAATAAATAAATAAAATCTTTAAAAAAAATAAAAATAAAATAAAATAAAAATTTAAATAAGAAGGTATAGCAATTAAAGGTATAAATATTTGCTTGGAGACTCTTTTTCCATCCCTTCACTTTTAGTCTGTGTTTGTCTTATGATCTGAAATGAATTGTTAGATCTGAGTTTTGTTTCTCTTGTAGGTAGCATATAGATGGATCTTTTATTTTTATCCATTCAACCACCCTGCATCTTTTGATTGGAACATTTAGTCCATTTATATTTAAAGTAATTATGATGAGTGTGTATTTATTGCCCTTTTCTTAATCATTGTCTGATTGTTTTTGTAACTTTTATCTGTTCTTCTCTTACTCTCTTCCCTTTGACTTGATGACTTTTCTCTTTTGCAAGAGGTATTCAGTGTAAAGTTCTGTTTGAGAATTTTTCTCAAATGTGAATGTATATCAGAATCCCCTAGAGGGCTTGTTAAAACAGTGATTTCTGGGAACTAACCCCATAGTTTTTGATTCTAAAAATCAGGAGTAGGGACTGAATATTTGCATTTCTAAGAGTCCCAGGTGATATTGATACGCTGGTGGAGGGGAGGGGACTTGAACAACCACTTCGTATTTCATGCTTTTTCAATTCTCTAAATGCACATGCATGTGTGTGGTGGGGGAGGGCATATTTGTGTAAGTAGAGAGTGATGAAGGGAGGTGAGAACAGGGGAAAATATCTTATAAACTCCTGTTGCTTGCACAGTGAAAACACTGTGCCTCAGTTATGATCAGTATGTCATAAATATTTGTTAAATTAAATATGTTTTACTATGTAAAAATTTTATACAATACTCAATATATGGAAATTGACCTGTCTTTCCAGAGGAAAGACACTGGAACTGCCTCATATTTCTGCCAGAAAAGATTACTACTTAAATGAAACAGAAGTTGCCTTTGTCTGTTTTCCCTAACCCTGTGGCATTTAACATCTCTTTTGCTCCAGCCACCAAAGGCAGGCGACACACGGGAGCCAGAACAAGGTGCAAACAATGTGATCTCTAGTTTATATATGTGTGTGTGTATGTATATGTGGTTGCTTGTATGTGTGTGTGTGTGTGTGTGTTTGTATATGTAAATATTAGTATATTATATATACAATATAATACATTATACATAATTAGTATAATTACACATAATTAGTATAATATACATGTTATTATACATAATATTATTATATTTAGTTAATAAGTAATATATCTTACTTATTACTAACTAGCATTAGTAATAAGCCCAAGGGGAAATATGCTGGTTAGTTTTCTTTTCTGTTGACAACTCTGAGAACTCACTTCCTTCAATTAGGTTGGTGGGTTTATTATTTTGTATAGGCACATGTTAAGCAAAAGGGCCTGAAGATACTGAATCTTTGCTGCAGCTTCCTCCAGGTGAGGATTTGATCTGAAAAGTAAGTCTGTAGTGGCTACAAGTAATAATGGTATTATGTGTCTGGTATTAAACTAAGAGCTTTACATGTGTATTTTTTTTAAGATTTTTTTTTTTTTTAATTTGAGAGACACACACAGCAAGAAGAGAGCATGAGTGGGGAGGAGGGATAGTGGCAGGCTCCCATCGAGTAGGGCTCAATCCCAGGACCATGGAAACATGACCTGAGCTGAAGGCAGATGCCCAACTGACTGAACCACCCAGGTACTCCTACATGTGTATTTTTTTTAATCCTCACAAAACCATATGATGTTTGTATTATTCTTATTCCCATTTATCCAGTTAAGATAATTAGGCAAGAGTAAATAGCATGGCTTAGCTATGTGGCTGGTGAGTGGTAGGTCTGTGACTTGAACCCTAGTCTGTTTGACTACAATATCTTTGCTCTTACCACCAACTATATTGCTTCCTGATTGCATACAGATATATCCCACAGAACACTGTAACAATTTACCCAAAGCATATAGCAGAGATAACTGAATTAGAAAGAAGGCAGGTGATTTTTCCAATGTCATACAGTGAATTAGTCATAGAATCAGGACTAGAACAAAGGTCTCCATGTTCCCTGAGTCAATGTCAATGGCTTTCCTAGTTACCATGTTCTTGTACTTAAGCATCATTATTACACTGTCTTTCTCTTTGTTCTTCTCAATGACAACAATGTCTTTTAGTCATCCCTGTCATGACTCAATGCTGAGATGATTTTTGCTCCATCTATACTTACTTACGTTACAAGTCCACTTCCATCCCCTCCTACCCTTATCCTTGTCAGCTCAGTAGGCTTGAGTGTCTGCTCTAGTTATATGCATTTTAATTTTTTCTCAAGCAACTTATCATGGATATTAGTTCTGGTTCAGCCAAAACTTTAGGGTAAAGGACAAGAATCCATCTTATCTATCTCATTGCTAAGAGAATGATGCTGTAAAAAGCCATGGAAAATCACTTGCTCACTCTTCTTAATTGTAAATAATTATTCCAGAAACCCAGAAATGAACTTCTCGGGGCCTTCATCACATGGACAAATGACAACATGAGTCATCCAGTGATTGCAATCTGTATATTCACTCATCTTGTTCACACCTGGAGAAAAGTTGGACAAGTTAGCACCAGTGGCTTTATACTCACATCTTCCTAAGGGTTATGAGAATAAGCCCTCTCTTGGTTTCCGTGCTGGGAGTGAAGGCTGCTTGGGATTCTCTCTCACCCTCGGACTCTCCTCACCAGCTCACGCTCTCTCGCTAAAACAAAACTTTATATTTATATAAAACCACATCTTCTAAGATAAACAAGGTACCCAAATTAAGAGAAATTGCCTTCTATTACCTCCTGGAAATAGAATGTCATCCCTTTCTATCAGTATCCTGTGGAAGTTTGAATGTTATCCCCTGTGCTACATTACCAGAGTAGCCAATACCATGAGCATAATAGTGATAACCAGTAATATCTTGAATGTATTACTGTTCTGGCCAGTGAGTGGAAAAATGAATTCCAAGGAAAGTTGAACATTTCTTATTTACCTCATTTCCCCCCCAACTTAAAATCAAAATAAAATGCTTTCTGTTTTCTTTAATTCTTTCACCGAGTTTAAGTTTTTATGACCAACATTGGTAATTCCCTGTTCTGACTTTTTATTTATGATAGAGACTCTGAATGTTATTAACCACAGGATCAGTCTGGGAACTACTGATCTTCTGGACCAGTGATTTCTCAGTGCTGGTCCAAGAATGGGTGTTTGCATGTTTCCACTAGTTCCTGGTGAAATGAATAAATAAATCAATACAATGGGTAGATTGCAAAAGTTGCCACTCCCTAATCTCCTTCATGGGATCTCCATTGAGACTTGTCTGCTTCTTCACCAGTATTTCCTTACCACCAGGAGCAGGATAGCACAAAATGAGCCTTCAATATGTATATTTTGAGTAAGTAAATGCAGTCTCCCATTTTGGAAAAAGCCGTTCTTTATTTTGTGATTATTACTTTTTCTGATATATATATATATATATATATATATATATATATATATATATCCTTTAGGGTAAAGGACAAGAATCCATCTTATCTATCTCATTGCTAAGAGAATGATGCTGTAAAAAGCCATGGAAAATCACTTGCTCACTCTTCTTAATTGTAAATAATTATTCCAGAAACCCAGAAATGGGTTCTTAATTGTAAATAATTATTCCAGAAACCCAGAAATGAACTTCTCGGGGCCTTCATTATAAAAAAAATATATATATATATATATATTTAATGAAATAATGCTGAATGATAGAAGTTATTTTCAGTTCTTTTACTTGACAAAACCAAAGGCTACAGATCCTATCTTGGTCATCTAAATTTGATTTTTTTGAAATTTCACTAGATTGAGAGTATAGCAACCTAGAAATCATTAGTGTAATTTAATTTATGTAAAAAAGGGAAAACTGCTGCCCAGGGAGAGGAAATAACTTGACTAAAACCCCAGTAATTGCTTACAAGAAACTCATTTCAGACCCGAAGACACCTTCAGATTTAAAGTGAGGGGGTGGAAAACAATTTGCCATGCTAATGGACATCAGAAGAAAGCAGGGTGGCAATCCTTATATCAGATCAATTAGATTTGAAGCCAAAGACTATAATAAGAGATGAGGAAGGACATTATATCATACTCAAAGGATCTGTCCAACAAGAAGATCTAACAATTTTAAATATCTATGCCCCTAACGTGGGAGCAGCCAACTATATAAACCAATTAATAACAAAATAAAATAAACACATCAACAATAATATAATAATAGTAGGGAACTTTAACACTCCCCTCACTGAAATGGACAGATCATCCAAGCAAAAGATCAACAAGGAAATAAAGGCCTTAGATGACACACTGGACCAGATGGACATCACAGATATATTCAGAACATTTCATCCCAAAGCAACAGAATACACATTCTTCTCTGGTGCACATGGAACATTCTCCAGAATAGATCACATCCTGGGTCCTAAATCAGGTCTCAAGCGGTATCAAAAGATTGGGATCATTCCTTGCATATTTTCAGACCACAATGTTCTGAAGCTAGAACTCAATCACAAGAAGAAATTTGGAAATAACCCAAATACATGGAGACTAAACAGCATCCTTCTCAAGAATGAATGGGTCAACCAGAAAATTAAAGAAGAATTGAAAAAATTTATGGAAACAAATGATAATGAAAACACAACGGTTCAAAATCTGTGGGACACAACAAAGGCAGTCCTGAGAGGAAAATATATAGCGGTACAAGCCTTTCTCAAGAAACAAGAAAGGTCTCAGGTATACAACCTAACCCTACACCTAAAGGAGCTGGAGAAAGAACAAGAAAGAAACCCTACACCCAGCAGGAGAAGAGAAATCATAAAGATCAGAGCAGAAATCAATGAAATAGAAACCAAAAAAAAAAACCAATAGAACAAATTAATGAAACTAGGAGCTGGTTCTTTGAAAGAGTTAATAAGATTGATAAACCCCTGGCCAGACTTATCAAAAAGAAAAGAGAAAGGACCCAAATAAATAAAATCATGAATGAAAGAGGAGAGATCATAACTAATACCAAAGAAATACAAACAATTATAAGAACATATTATGAGCAACTCTACGCAAACAAATTTGACAATCTGGAAGAAATGGATGCATTTCTAGAGACATATAAACTACCACAACTGAACCAGGAAGAAATAGAAAGCCTGAACAGACCCATAACCAGTAAGGAGATTGAAACAGTCATCAAAAATCTCCAAACAAACAAAAGCCCAGGGCCAGACGGCTTCCCGGGAGAATTCTACCAAATCTTTAAAAAAGAACTAATTCCTATTCTCCTGAAACTGTTCCAAAAAACAGAAATGGAAGGAAAACTTCCAAACAGCATCACCTTGATCCCCAAACCAGACAAGGATCCCAACAAAAAAGAGGACTACAGACCAATATCCTTGATGAACACCGATGCGAAAATTCTCACCAAAATACTAGCCAATAGGATTCAACAGTACATTAAAAGGATCATTCACCACGACCAAGTGGCATTTATTCCAGGGCTGCAAGTTTGGTTCAACATCCACAAATCAGTCAATGTGGTACAATACATTAATAAGAGAAAGAACAAGAACCATATGATACTCTCAATAGATGCTGAAAAAGCATTTGACAAAGTGCAGCATCCCTACATGATCAAAACTCTTCAAAGTGTAGGGATAGAGGGCACATACCTCAATATTATCAAAGCCATCTATGACAGACCCACTGCAGATATCATTCTCAATGGAGAAAAACTGAAAGCTTTTCCGCTAAGGTCAGGAACACGGCAGGGATATCCATTATCACCACCGCTATTCAACATAGTACTAGAAGTCCTAGCCTCAGCAATCAGACAACAAAAGGAAATTAAAGGCATTCAAATTGGCAAAGAAAGAGTCAAACTATTACTCTTCGCAGATGCTATGATACTATATGTTGGAAAACCCAAAAGACTCCACTCCAAAACTGCTAAAACTTGTACAGGAATTCAGTAAAGTGTCAGGATATAAAATCAATACACAGAAATCAGTTGCATTTCTCTACACCAACAACAAGACAGAAGAAAGAGAAATTAAGGAGTCAATCCCATTTACAATTGCACCCAAAACTATAAGATACCTAGGAATAAACCTAACCAAAGAGGCTAAAAATCTATACTCAGAAAACTATAAAGTACTCATGAAAGAAATTGAGGAAGACACAAAGAAATGGAAAAAAATGCCATGCTACTGGATTGAAAGAACAAATATTGTGAAAATGTCTATGCTACCTAAAGCAATCTACATATTTAATACAATTCCTATCAAAGTACCATCCATTTTTTTCAAAGAAATGAAAAAAATAACCCTAAAATTTATGTGGAACCAGAAAAGACCTTGAATAGTGAAAGAAATATTGAAAAAGAAAGCCAAAGTTGGTGGCATCACAATTCCAGACTTTAAGCTCTATTACAAAGCTGTCATCATCAAGACAGCATGGTACTGGCACAAAAACAGACACATAGATCAATGGAACAGAATAGAGAGCCCAGAAATAGACCCTCAACTCTATGGTCAACTAATCTTTGACAAAGCAGGAAAGAATGTCCAATGGAAAAAAGACAGCCTCTTCAACAAATGGTGTTGGGAAAATTGGACAGCCACGTGCAGAAAAATGAAATTAGACCATTTCCTTACACCACACACGAAAATAGACTCAAAATGGATGAAGGACCTCAATGTGAGAAAGGAATCCATCAAAATCCTTGAGGAGAACACAGACAGCAAACTCTTCGACTTCAGCCACAGCAACATCTTTCTAGGAACATCGCCAAGGGCAAGGGAAACAAAGACAAAAATGAACTATTGGGATTTCATCAAGATCAAAAGCTTTTGCACAGCAAAGGAAACAGTTAACAAAACCGAAAGATAACTGACAGAATGGGAGAAGATATTTGCAAACGACATATCAGATAAAGGGCTAGTATCTAATATATAAAAGCACTTATCAAACTCAACACCCAAAGAACAAATAATCCAATCAAGAAATGGGCAGAAGACATGAACAGACATTTCTGCAAAGAAGACATCCAGATGGCCAACAAACACATGAAAAAGTGCTCCACATCACTCAGCATCAGGGAAATACAAATCAAAACCACAATGAGATATCACCTCACACCAGTCAGAATGGCTAAAATCAACAAGTCAGGAAATGACAGATGCTGGTGAGGATGTGGAGAAAGGGGAACCCTTCTACACTGTTGGTGGGAATGCAAGCTGGTGCAACCACTCTGGAATACAACTTGGAAGTTCCTCAAAAAGTTGAAAATAGAACTACCCTTTGACCCAGCAATTGCACTACTGGGTATTTACCCTAAAGATACAAACGTAGTGATCCAAATGGGCACGTGCACCCGAATGTTTATAGCAGCAATGTCTACAATAACCAAGCTATGGAAAGAACCTAGATATCCATCAACAGGTGAATGGATAAAGAAAATGTGGTATATATACACAATGGAATACTATGCAGCCATCAAAAGAAATGAAATCTTGCCATTTGCGACGACGTGGATGGAACTAGAGGGTATCAGGCTTAGCGAAATAAGTCAAGCGGAGAAAGACCACTATCATATGAGCTCCCTGATATGAGGAAGTGGAGATGCAGCATGGGGGGTTAAGTGGGTAGGAGAAGAAATGAATGAAACAAGATGGGATTGGGAGGGAGATAAGCCATAAGTGACTCTTAGTCTCACATAAGAAACTGAGAATTGCTGGGGGGAGGGGGTTTGGGAGAGAGTGGTTGGGTTATGGACATTGGGGAGTGTATATGCTATGGTGAGTGCTGTGAAGTGTGTAAACCTGGCGATTCACAGACCTGTACCCCTGGGGTGAAAATACATTATATGTTTATAAAAAATTAAAAAAAAAACAGTAATTGGATTATTACCAGTTCCCCTGTGTCCCTTTCTATTTCACAGAATTATAACTATGGGTTGATTCTTTTTCTTTTCTCTTTTCTTTCTCTTTTTTTTCTTCTTGTTTTTTTTTTTTTCATGAATAATTGTGGTCTCTTAAAGAGTACTGTAAGCTCCATGAAAATGTGGATCATTTTATATTCTTGTTCTGTAAGGTTAACAACACCCCTTGTTTGGGATTCTCTATCTATGGCACTGAACTTCTGACTTGGAGACTAAGCTAAGTGGGTACAGATAAAACCAAGGAAATCCTGTTTTTGGATATTACCCTTAAGTTTACAAAATTCTCCCATTCTGTAGGTTGTCTTTTTATTTTGCTAATTGTTTCTTTTGCTGTTCAGAAACTTTTGAGTTTGATGTAATCCCATTTGTTGATCTTTTCTTTGCTTTTCTTGTTTGTATTTTTTGGTGTCATATTAAAAAAAACAATTGCCAAGACCAATATTAAGGAATTCTTTTCTATCTTTTCTTCTAGGAGTTTTACAGTATCGGGTCTTATGCTTAAGTCTTTGATGCATTTTGAGTTAATTTTTGTGAGTGGTGTTAAGACCGAAGTCTAATTTCATTGTTATGTGTGTGTTTTTCCAATTTTTCCAGCACAGTTTGTTGAAAAGACTATCATTTCAGTCTTGTGTATTGTGTATTCTTGGCTTTCTTGTCAAGTGCTAGTTGACTGTATCTGCCAGATCTTAATTCTGGGTTTTCTATTCTGCTTCATTGGTTTATAAATCTATTTTTGTGCCTGTACCATACTGTTTTTATTACTGTGGCTTTGCAATACAGTTTGAAACCAGATAGTCACAGGCACACAAAAAGAAGTTCAGCGTTGAGGCACCTGGGTGGCTCAGTGGGTTAAAGCCTCTGCCTTCAGCTCAGGTCATGATCTCAGGGTCCTGGGATTGAGCCCCACATCGGGTTCTCTGCTCAGCAGGGAGCCTGCTTCCTCCTCTCTCTGTCTCTCTCTGCCTGCCTCTCTGCCTACTTATGATCTCTGTCTGTCAAATGAATAAATAAAAATATTTTTTTAAAAAAAGAGTCTTAAAAGAAGAAGTTCAACATTACTAATCATCGAGAGAATGTAAATTAAGACCACAATGAGTTATCACCTCAAACCTGTTAGAATGACTATCATTAAGAAGACAAGAAATAATAGGTGCTCGTGTAGATGTGGGGAAAATGCAGCCCTTATTCAGTGTTGGTGGTGATGTAAATTGGTTCAACCACTATGGAAAACACTATGAATTCCAAGAAAAGATACAAATTGATTTGCTTTATGATCCAGGAATTTCATTTTGGGTATATACCAGGAAATGAAAACAGGATTTTGAAGAGACATAAACACTCCCATATTTATTGCAATGTATTCACAGTAGCCGATATATGGAAACAACTCAAATGTATGTATGTGTATATATATATGAATGAAATCTTTTGTCCATTCATCCTTTGATATTTATATCTATCTATCTATCTATCTATATCAGGGTGTGTGTATACACACACACACACACACACACACACACACACACAGTGGAATATTACTCAGCCATGAGAAAGGAAGATAATCCTGCCATTTACAATATGGATGTACCTTGAATACATTATGCTAAGTAAGATAATTCAGACAGAGAAAGACAAATATTGTTTATCATTTATATGCATAATCTTAAAAGGTAAAACTTGCAAAAAATAGAAAATAAAATGATGGTTACAAAGGGATGGAGATAAGGAAAAAAGATTGATGTTATTTGTAGTAAATAAGACATAGAGATCTAATGTGCAGTATAGTGAATATAAATAACAGTATTGTACTATAATTATGAAATGTGATAAATATTGCTACAATAGCAATTATAGTATATAAATGTATTGAAATAACACACTATACACCTTAAATTTACACAATTTTATCTGTCAAATTTATTCAATAATTTAAAAAAAGCAAGGAGATTCTATTAATTGTCCTCCTTGTTTCAAAATGTAAATGAAGACCAAAAAAATAATAAGCCTAAACTTGACATGTAAACCAAGTAAAAATCAGTTAACTGATCAGTCTCATGTAGGGAAAGAAATTGATTCACAACAGATCAATCAGTTCATAAAGGCTGGTGAACACATAGAGCATTCACTTTGAACATGGATTTTGAGACTAGGTTTGCAAAGGTGATTAATATCCCCTACCCACCCAACCCTCAAAAACAGGAAAAGGATAAGAGGGGGCATCCTACATTTTGTTGAACACTGTTACTGCAAGAAAATAACACATTTCTAATATTTAAACCAAAGATAAAATGTGTAGATATAAATAACTAAATTTAATGAACTTTACTAAGGGTTTAATGAACATTGGGTAGATCTAATAAGAAATATCATAGTTTGCTTTTTTCTAGGCATTCTCTGTGGATGCCTGGCAAAAAATAATACACCTCTCTTTAACCCTATTCAATTATACTTTTTGTACCTTTCTACTTTACCTATTATTAGTTAGTATAAAAATCTAATTAGTAATTTTGTTGGAAGATCCCTTTACACTAATTGGTCAGAGTACACACTTCACTCAAATTGACCTGAACTACTAAGGACTGTTCTTTCCCTGTTTGGTTCTAATTCCAATTATGTTTTATTTTTGTTTCTAACTCCAATTGTAATTTCTTATATAACTTTTTCCTTGTTTCTTGCAAAACATTCTTTCCTTACATCTCAAACAGTGGGATAGTAAGGAAAGCTTCCTCTTTTCCTTTGCTTTTTATATTATCTGAATCTATACTATTGTATGCATTAATTGTGCAACTTAAAAAAGGCACAATGAAAATAAAATTAAGCCCTAATCCAGTAAAGGAACAAGTGCCTGTATTTTCTGCCTGGCTCTAAATTTGTTCATATTAATAAAAACAATTAAGATGAAATAAATAAAACCTGATTAAACTTGGGGAAATTTTTAGGGAAATTTTTATTACTAATATATCCGGGACATTTAAGTACAGCCCTAAATGTTGCCATAAGATGGATCATTAAGGATGAGCCAGGATACCAAGTTGGTGTTCACTGCAAAATGCCCATATGCCAAAAGGGTGGGGGCGTGGGTAATTTGGGCATGGCAGCTCTGAGAAGACACATTCAGTATCAGTGTTCCAATCAAACACTTGGCTATGAGCCTTTGGATGTCACTTGTCTTCCTCCTACTGCAGAATGTCAGCTGAGGAGAGCCTGTTCTTAATAAGAAGAAAAAAGATAATACAGAAGAAAGCAATTCTTCTGAAATTGGCTTAATGCGAGTTGCTCTTAGTGCAATTATAGCCTGAGGAGGTGAAGTCATCCAGTCAGGCTGCTGCCATCTGGGGGCAAAGTACCCCATCACAGGTCAGCTCCCAGAAACCTACTAATTTCTAGAATGATAATGCTTCTGATGTATCCTCCATAGATGTGGATCAAATGGGTGAGGTCCAGCCCACCTACATGTTTCATCCACTTGTTCTCTGAGGACTCATCTGACTTTAGAGACAGATTGATATGTGTGTGGGGGTAAGTGGTTAGTGGTGGCCGTGGGACAGATTTATCAGAAGGATGTACAACAGCAGGGCAAAAATCTCTGGTGAGTTTAAGGCTGGTGAAATTTAGAAGAGGTTAAGTTTTACCTATTATATAGCATTTTTACATCACATTTCCATTTACAGAGTATTTCCATGTTGTGATTCTAATTTATATATTAACAAATATCCACAGCTGCTAATGAGGCAGGCGTAATTATCCCTTTTTCTTTTCTCCATATGATGCAACTAAAGTTATACTACGTGCCTGAGGACCCATAGTTGCCAAGTGGCACAGCAGCCAGGTTTCCAGTATCGGACTCTTATCGATAACCATGGTGTTCTTTATGCCCATATTTGCTGACTGGTGAGCATTTAATAACTCATGTGTTTGCCTTTATGTTAACTTTGAATCGTGGAGGCATCAAATCGCTGTGAAATCTGATTTATCCTTTAATGGTGAGAACATATTCTTCCTCTGGTATAAAAAAGGAAATTTTCTCATAAAGTTGCAATAATAATACTGCTGACATTCAGACTGTCATCACACAGATTATTTTATTTGAATTGCATAACAACTCTCTGAGATGAACAGGCGAGACAGAGTTCCTGTGACAGTTCAGAGTCCGCAGCAGTTTATTTCATGTATCTAGGAAATGCCTCATTAACCCATCAAATGCACATCCAGCCTCTGAGAGTTTCTCTAGACTCTCTTTAGTAGCACTGTTTACTTTCCTTAATCCCAACTTCAGTGCTGGATATCTTCCTGTGCTCCATTTTCTCCATCTCCTGCATCCTGTAAGCCAAGTGCTCTCACCCAGCCCTCCTATCTAGTAACTGAATATGACAGAGAATTACACATCCCTCCTTATTTGGAGAAAAAGCCAGTTCAACCCATTAGACAGGCAGAGGAACTGAAGTTCACAGAGTTAAACAGTTTACCTGGAGTCTGCTGAAAACTCCTAACCAATGTGGATATAATTGGAACTTGGCTGTTAGGAAGGCCGGTTGTACAGTATTCCACATGACTACTGATGCCTGGAACAAGCATAGTTACCATGTCTTTGGTCTACCTCTTACACATCACAGAGGTATTCTCTTTGCTATAGTAATTTCAGGAGCCAGCATACGTCCCTTAATAGCTTCTCCCATGGCTGACTTATTGCCAAAATTCCACCATTGGATAAGAACTTCATTACAGAATTTAAACTTAAGTTCTGTCCCTTTTCTTCACATTCATAGTCATGGTGTTTTTATTTTTATTTATTTATTTATTTATTTAAGATTTCATTTATTTATTTGACAGACAGAGATCACAAGTAGGCAGAGAGACAGGCAGAGAGAAAGAGGAGGAAGCAGGCTCCCTGCTGAGCAGAGATCCCAATGTGGGGCTCCATCATGATCTGAGCCAAAGGCAGAGGCTTTAACCCACTGAGCCACCCAGGCGCCCCAGAACTTCATTATATTTTTCACTGTCCCTAGGTATCTGTGAATGTTATTGGGGGGAGTAAAGAGAAACCCTTTTTGTCACTATGCCATTGATATAAACTAAGTTTTGAGTCTCTTAGTCAAAAGGGTTGTGGGGAGAGGACATGAGGTTAAATTGTAGTGGGAAGGAGGGGGTTGAATATTGTTCATAATAATAGCTACTTGCTATGTTCCAAGCAATGTTACACAACTCTACACACCTCTTACTGTCTATTTTTCAAAACAGTTATATGATGCATAATGTAATCAGAAGAGGAAATGAGCTTATATAGAAGAAACCTTTTTTCAGGGTCACGATGTTTGAAACAGATTTTTGTTTGTTTGTTGTTTCATATACCCTGATAAGCCTTTCTACTATACTCTCTGCCTCAGTGAGGTATTTTCAAAGAATTAGACAAAGCTGTTTGTTTTGTTTAATTTTTTTTTTAATGCAGAAGTAACCACAGAGCTTCCTGTTATTATAAGAGAAAAGATATACCTGTCCTACTTTTCTTTGCAGGTCCATCACTTTTCCATCACAATGCCCTCGGACCTAAACTTTTACTTATAGACTCTTTTCAATTATGCTATGTTGGTCTCAGACCTGCAGAATGTGAGAGCCTAGTCAGCAATTTTTAACAAAAAAGACCAATAAGGACTCTTTTTTTCTATGTGGTTGAAGTCACTGAGGCACTGAAGACTGTCACTGAAGCCCAGAGCAATTAATCCTGGAAATAATGCAGCCCACACCTGCCTCAGAGGCAGGTATCACTCAATGTGTGAAATCAGAAATGAGTCTTTGGCCTCCCCAGGATTTCTAGTTGCCCCTTTATCCTTCCCAGACATAAGCCTTCCACTTTTCAGTGGAGGCCCACGATGTAACTGATTGTACTCTATTGTGCATTTCTGTCTCTTTTCTACATGTGCAGAGGTAAGGTTTTCAGGGAAAACCTGCATACATGTTTGAGAGGAATTTGATGTTAGATTTGGGGTAGAAACTATTTTCAGCACCTTTGGCAGCTCAGTGTGATGGTGGAAAAGCCTCAAGCTGGGAATCAGGAACATCTGGGTTCTAGGCTAAGCCTTGGTACTTGAGCTGCTTTCTGGATTTGGATAGCCTCAGTGAGTGACCACGCACCACCAGCAGGTAATTCAGTGTGTCTGTGGTTTCAGCTACTAGTGTTCAATACAGCCCTGTGGTAGGCAAAGATTGTCATTGTTGGAGTCCCTGCCAGAGTCCTTTCTCTGGCTTTTGGGCCTTCAAAATAAGTGGACAAATATGACACATACAAGGATCATCTCTAAAACTGCCGTTGGGGACTAATTGTCATGGATTGTGAATTAGGGAGTGACAACTAATGGGTACAATATTTCTTTATGGGTCAACAAAAATATTCTAATGAGATTATGGTGATGATTGCCTAACTTTGTAAATATGCTAAAAGCTATTGGAGTATATATCTCAAATGGGTAAAGTGTATGGTATATGAATTATATCTCAATAAATCTGTTATTTTTATTATTTTTAAAGGTCTTACAAACCATAACCTAGCTTTTTTTTTTTTTCCCTCAGTCCCTCAGCTCATCCTTTTGTCACTTTTTACCTTGAGAAATTTGTGCCCTTTGGGACAAGGTATACTTCTCCACAAATAAAGACAACGTATTCTTTCCACAGAATACTTAGGGCAGGGGGACACAATGGGCTTACTATTTCTGCAACTGATAGGATAGAAAATTATGCTTTCCTCTTTGATGTGACATTAGTCACATTTTTCTGGAGACAAATTAAATGTGATTTGAGGGAAATTAAGAAGGATCGTCCATCCCAAATACCTACCTCTACCCAAAAATTCAGGTAACTCAGTCTTTGGGGCTAAGATTTCCAGTCTCTGGTTCTCTTTGAAAATCTAAATCTTACTCTGAGTGAATATTTTAAATCTTCAATTTAGGGTTAATAGGTTGATCCACTCTGTTTCCTATGGGAAAATAGATGGGATGATTATAATAGTGTCAAAATTCTTGGAGAAAGTATTGAAAAGTAAGATGGGGACTAGAAGTGGAAGAGAACAGAGAAGGTATAGAGAAACCAAAAATTGACTTTCTAAATTTATAGCCTCTGAATTAAAGCTGTGGAGAATGTTGAAGGTGGGAGAGGTGAAAAATCCAAGGTCAGGTTGGCCTCGACTCATTCACAAATTACATGCAAGTTGGAACTGGGAAAGGATGCTATTGAGAAGAAATGGGACTATTTAATTGGAATTCCATAAACATGATTCACTCCACGGGTGTGTGCACTTAGAAAAATGTATCTGATTAGGAGAGGAAAAAGAAGAAGAAAGGAAGTTGTTTTAAAAAGGAGGAAATGACAGCATAGTCAAGACGAAAATCATTAAAGACCAAATATGTTCCTTTCATCCAGGACCACAAACCTGAACAACTTGGGTGACTCAGCACAGGACAAGATGCAGAGAAGAGTGGCACAAGAGATCTATTGCTTTTATGTTCCCCCAACACAAGAGATTCTTTGGGGGAAATGACCTCTTCACGAACTCCACTCCGAGTTTCCTGTAGAAGCAGGCATACTTTCACATGATCCCTCTGAGCTGTTCTGAACTGTTGTTGTCTAGGAGTGAACATGTTGATCTACATAGAGGAGTCTCTTCCCTACGGCTTCTGAAGCTCCATAATTGCTTTCTCAATGAGTGATACATGCCGCAATATTATTTTAACATCTAAGCACCCAAAGGGAACTCTGAAGAGAATATTTTTGGTTGGTATTTCTTTCCTTTTGTTGAATTTTAATTGACATACAGTACCATATTAGCTTCAGCTGTACAACATAATAATTTGATATTTTTATACTTTATGAAATGATCACAGTAAGTCTAGTTACCATCCGTCATCATACAAAGTTATTATAATATTATTGACTATTCTCTATGCTGTACATTACATTTCTGTGACTTATATTTTATAACTGGAAATGTGTACTTTTTAATTCCCTTAACCTATTTCACCCATTCCCTACCTCCCTCCCCTCTGGCAACCACTAGTTTGTTCTCTGTATCTGTGAATCTGTTTCTGTTTTGTTTGTTTGCTTTGCTTTTTAGAATCCACATATAAAATAAAATCATACGGTATTTGTCTTTCTCTGTCTGACTTAGTTCACTTAACATAATACCCTCTAGGTCCATCCATGTTATTGCAAATCAGTCAGCATTTCTAATAAAGGTTGATGCTGTTATTTGATCCATGGATAGTTACTGGATACTCTGTGGAATTGGGGGAAAAAGGAAAAGCAAAACAAACAACTCTGGGACTCATGAGAAACTGGCATTACTTGAATTGATCTATAATAGTCCAGACCGCACACAATAAGCCAGCAATTAAATTGAGCATGTCATACACATTCATCTTGACTCTACCTCCTGGCTGAGCAGATGATGCTACCTTAAATTTTTAAATTTCATGATAAAATGCTTATGCTGGTATAATATAATAATAGGGCATCAGCATTAGGGATAAGACCCTCTCTCTGCTACTTGACTACTTTATGGAGGGGGAGAATGTATTGCTATTACTAATGATGTTTCAGGGTCAAAATCATAGCTATTGCTAAGCAAATATTTTTTTTCCAATTTATTTATTTTCAGAAAAACAGTATTCATTATTTTTTCACCACACCCAGTGTTCCATGCAAGCCATGCCCTCTATAATACCCACCACCTGGTACCCCAACCTCCCACCCCCCCGCCACTTCAAACCTCTCAGACTGATTTTCAGAGTCCATAGTCTCTCATGGTTCACCTCCCCTTCCAATTTACCCAAATTCCCTACTTCTCTCTAACGCCCCTTGTCCTCCATGCTATTGGTTATGCTCCACAAATAAGTGAAACCATATGATAATTGACTCTCTCTGCTTGACTTATTTCACTCAGCATAATCTCTTCCAGTCCTGTCCATGTTGCTACAAAAGTTGGGTATTCATCCTTTCTGATGGAGGCAGAATACTCCATAGTGTATATGGACCACATCTTCCTTATCCATTCATCCGTTGAAGGGCATCTTGGTTCTTTCCATAGTTTGGCGACTGTGGCCATTGCTGCTATAAACATTGGGGTACAGATGGCCCTTCTTTTCACGACATCTGTATCTTTGGGGTAAATACCCAGGAGTGCAATTGCAGGGTCGTAGGGAAGCTCTATTTTTAATTTCTTGAGGAATCTCCACATTGTTCTCCAAAGAGGCTGCACCAACTTGCATTCCCACCAACAATGTAAGAGGGTTCCCCTTTCTCCACATCCTCTCCAACACATGTTGTTTCCTGTTTTGTTAATTTTGGCCATTCTAACTGGTGTAAGGTGATATCTCAATGTGGTTTTAATTTGAATCTCCCTGAGGGCTAATGATGATGAGCATTTTTTCATGTGTCTGATAGCCATTTGTATGTCTTGTTTGGAGAAGCGTCTGTTCATATCTTCTGCCCATTTTTTGATGTGTTTGTCTGTTTCGTGTGGGTTGAGTTTGAGGAGTTCATTATAGATCCTGGATATCAACCTTTTGTCTGTACTGTCATTTGCAAATATCTTCTCCCATTCCATGGGTTGCCTCTTTGTTTTTTTAACTGTTTCCTTTGCTGTGCAGAAGCTTTTGATTTTGATGAAGTCCCAGAAGTTTATTTTCGCTTTTGTTTCCTTTGCCTTTGGAGACGTATCTTGAAAGAAGTTGCTGTGGCTGATATCAAAGAGATTACTGCCTATGTTCTCCTCTAAGATTCTGATGGATTCCTGTCTCACGTTGAGGTCTTTTATCCATTTTGAGTTGATCTTTGTGTACGGTGTAAGAGAATGGTCGAGTTTCATTCTTCTATATATAGCTGTCCAGTTTTCCCAGCACCATTTATTGAAGAGACTGTCTTTTTTCCACTGTATATTTTTTCCTGTTTTGTCAAAGATTATTTGACCATAGAGTTGAGGGTCCATATCAGGGCTCTCTACTCTGTTCCACTGGTCTATGTGTCTGTTTTTATGCCAGTACCATGCTGTCTTGGTGATCACAGCTTTGTAATAAAGCTTGAAATCAGGTAAGGTGATGCCGCCAGCTTTATTTTTGTTTTTCAATATTTCCTTAGCGATTCGGGGTCTCTTCTGATTCCATACAAATCTTAGGATTATTTGCTCCAGCTCTTTGAAGAATGCCGGTGGAATTTTGATCGGAATGGCATTAAAAGTATATATTGCTCTAGGCAGTATAGACATTTTAACAATGTTTATTCTTCCGATCCAAGAGCATGGAATGGTCTTCCATCTTTTTGTGTCTTCTTCAATTTCTTTCATGAGTGTTCTATAGTTCCTCAAGTACAGATCCTTTACCTCTTTAGTTAGGTTTATTCCAAGGTATCTTATGGTTCTTGGTGCTATAGTAAATGGAATCGATTCTCTAATTTCCCTTTCTGTATTTTCATTGTTAGTGTATAAGAAAGTCACTGATTTCTGCACATTGACTTTGTTTCCTGCCACGTTGCTGAATTGCTGTATGAGTTCTAGTAGTTTGGGGGAGGAGTCTATTGGGTTTTCCATATAAAGAATCATGTCATCTGCGAAGAGAGAGAGTTTGACTTCTTCATTACCAATTTGGATACCTTTTATTTCTCTCTGTTGTCTGATTGTGTTGCTAGGACTTCTAATACTATGTTGAACAAGAGTAGTGAAAGTGGGCATCCTTGTCTTGTTCCTGATCTCAATGGGAAGGCTGCAAGCTTTTTCCCATTGAGGATGATATTTGCTGTGGGTCTTTCATAGATAGATTTGATGAGGTTCAGGAATGTTCCCTCTATCCCTATACTTTGAAGCGTTTTAATCAGGAACGGATGTTGGATTTTGTCAAATGCTTTTTCTGTTTCAATTGAGAGGACCATGTGGTTCTTCTCTTTTCTCATATTAATTTGTTGTATCACATTGATTGATTTGTGAATGTTGAACCATCCTTGTAGCCCAGGGATGAATCCCACCTGATCATGGTGGATAATCTTTTTAATGTGCTGTTGGATCCTGTTGGCTAGGATCTTGTTGAGAATCTTAGCATCCATATTCATCAGTGATATTGGTCTGAAATTCTCCTTTTTGGTAGGGTCCTTGCCTGGTTTGGGGATCAGGGTAATGCTGGCTTCATAGAAAGAGTCTGGAAGTTTTCCTTCTAAGCAAATATTTTTGACATAGAAGGAGCTAGCTAAGGGCGCCTGGGTGGCTCAGTTGGTTAAGTGCCTGCCTTTGGCTCAGGTCATGATCACAGGGTCCTGGGATCAAGCCCACATCAGGCTCCCTGCTCAGTGGGGGATCTGCTTCTCCCTCTCCTGCTCCTCCTGCTTGTATTTTCTCTGTGTCAAATAAATACGTAAAATCTTTAAAAAAAAAAAAAAAGGAGCTAGCTAAAGTAGAGAAAAACCTGAGGCTTTGTTCCACGTGCAACATCTGCAGCTCCGCCCATTTCTAGCTGTGCAAACTAGACCTAGACCTTTACCCTCTCAGCTTTAGAATTTCCATTTATAAAATTATGATATAAGGTGAGATAAACTGTAAGTCTGAATTTAAATAGGTCATGTGTCACTTAACCTAGGACATTTAGTCGGACAGACCCTAAACATTACTGTTCTAGAAATGATTTTATAGAAAAAAACTCACACTTTGAGTTCAGAGGAACCAGTGTGTGGATGTCAGATCTGCTATGTCTTAGTCTTGTCATCCCTTTTCTCAGGCACTTAGATGATCAAAGGCTCACTCTCTCTGTGACTGAGAGTAGGTATAACTCTGTTATTACATCTTACAGAATTCCTAGACAGTACAAATATATGTAAATATACTTGAATTTTTATGTGGTAGAAATCGTGGCAGCAAGTGGTAGAATTCAAGCAGTTGAGATACCACCTCAGGTTTATTGAGCGCTAACTGTATGCTATTCACGAACATTATACATGTGCTGTCCCATTTCAGTCTCATAACAATCATTTGAGAAGGGTGCCTCAAGTTCCCCATTTCACAGTTAGAGAATATGACTCCAAAAATTCAAGCTGCTTGATCAGTGACACAGTTAATAAATGGTGCCACTCAGATGCAGACCTGGGGCACTCAGATTCTGGAGTGTGAGCTTTTACTCACTGTGCTATACTAATTTATTCCTCCAGGATTAAATAGATTCAGATTTACATGTGAAAATTCCTACTTCCAGCTGTGTTCTTATTTGAAACACAGACTTCCACTGAGAATACTGAAAAAGTTGTGCCCCCCAAATCTGTTAAAGATATTGGAGGGGCGCCTGGGTGGCTCAGTGGGTTAAGCCGCTGCCTTCGGCTCAGGTCATGATCTCAGGATCCTGGGATCGAGTCCCACATCGGGCTCTCTGCTCAACAGGGAGCCTGCTTCCTCCTCTCTCTCTCTCTGCCTGCCTCTCTGCCTACTTGTGATCTCTCTCTGTCAAATAAATAAATAAAATCTTTAAAAAAAAAAAGATATTGGAGAGGTACTAAGCAGTGGGCAGTCAAATAAAAAAAAAAATCACTGGGTGTCAAAAGATAAGTATTGACCAAGGACTCTGAGAACATACCAGGACCACAAGAAATTCAGATATTAAGAATATGAATTTAAAATAACTGTATCTAATATGCTCAAGACATTAAAAGACAAGATGAAAAATTTCCATAGGAAACTGATATCTACAAAAAGAATAAATATCTATAAAAAGGAAGAAATAGAAATAACAGTATCTAAAATTAATAGCACAGTAGATAAATTAAGGGTATATTTGGCAGAGTAGAGAAGTGAAAGAAAGAAAATATGTCTGAAACAGACAAAAGGATGATAGTGCAAAAAAGAGCATAAGGGACATGGGGACACAGTGAAAAGAGTCAATTTGACATAGGTAGAAATGGGACCCCGGAAGGAGTGGGGAGAAAGAATGAGCAGAAGCAATACTTTAAGAAAAATGGCTTAGAATTTTCTGAAGGGAATAATTTTTTCTTTTCTTTTTATTTTCTATTTTTACATCAAATTGCTAATAAAAGTTTATAGTCTGGGGGTTATTGTTCTTTACTTTCCAGCTGGAAGAGACTTTTCAGGTAATGGAAATTTCAAGCAACTTTGAAATAATCGTTGGAAAAAAAATGGAGATTTATGGACACCCTACTTTGAGAACAGAAGGGACCTTTGATGATGTGGAATTCGTTTGAGTGAATGAAAAATATGGGGGAAAGATGAAGAAATTTGGGTTCAAAGTCTTTGCTTCCTCAGATAGTGGAACATCAAGAATACCTGGGTTTGAGGACCAAAAGATATGGGGCAGAACCATTATATATGTATTTTGAGGGAGGAATAGGGAAGTGCCTGTTTCTGTCCACTCAGTCATTAATTGTATCTTGCAGCTTCTTTGAAGGCTCAGCTGAAACTAGGAATGACAATGCATTCTTCACAGGGTTTTTATGGTAACTGACAATGTATGCAAAGAGCCGCCCTAGTGCCTGGCATATTTGAGGTGCTCTGTTAATGTCAGCTCCCTTTCCCTTTATTCCCCCCTATTTTAATTTTGAAAATCATTTCTGACTTTTGTGTAGAGCTTCTTATTTTCCCATTAAGGCAGCAATGGTTTTCTGCCAGGTAGAACCAGAAAATAAGGAATAATAAAGGGTTCTGGTGCAGAGTAGTTTTATTAGCAATAATATCAATACCTCTTTGAAAATTCAGTTACTCAGATGCTTAGAGAAAAGAGAGAAGGCAGATGCTTAGAATTAACAGGTACTTTTGAGAAGTTAGTGTCCCAGTTAACAGGAAAGGAATCCTCTAATAAATCTCTCAGTTTTCAGGAATACTAACTAGTATTCATAGGGTGTTTGGGGGGAGCCCTTCCATATGCTCACTTCTGGTGGAGGGGGTTTATTTCATCAGCGCATTATGGTTTAACTTTCTATTTTATCCCTCAAGATCTCTCCCTTTCCCTAAAAGCAGGTGATTTCATGTTTCTTAGATTTCAGTTTCTCCCTGGTGGCATAATCAAAATTCTTCTTACACATACTTATTAGAGCTGATATTTTCTATATTATCATAACCCATAATGTGATGTTAACTAATGTGCACCAAATAGTTTTTTATCCAATTACAGCAAGTTAAATGGTCGGGTTGGGGTGAGGGATGTGACTGAGGTCTGTTCTGGTGTGAGTCAAGCATGGTCTTCCAGTTGCCCCTCCCATATTTCCAAAGGTTCCAAAGCATTCTAATATATGTTGTCTTTCTACTGTCTTTATTCAGTGCTACTATTGTCGTGAGAGTTGCATAGGGTAACACACATGAATTCTAAAATTCAGAAAACTCTGAATAATGGTTAGTTGTGATAATGGTGAGGCTGATGATAATGATGGCAGCCAGTGTCTTCTAGCAGAAGTCGTGGACAAGTGCGAGACTAACAGAAGAAGGTTATTACTCTCCATGGGGAAAGTATAAAGCCTACTGGATAAAGAGGTACTACAGGTCGAAACTATAATAAGGTTTTGGGGAGATGAAATTAACTGAGACTAACTATTAAAGCTATCACAGTTAATTTGGGGAAGGTCACTCTATCATGTGATCTGGATTTAAGTCTTCCAGAGTACCTTCATGATTGAGTATCTCTCACCCCTTGGGACAGAAACTTACTGTCCAGCAAAATATAAACAAGCCAGGCAGCTTGTCCCATGAATGTGTACTGAAACGAGCAGTTTTCTGTCTGTTTCTGGCAACTTTTGACTTAAAAAGGAGAGCAAAAATGTTAAACTTAGGTCCATGTTTCCTTAGATTTGCACATCCATTTGTGTTCCAGAGACATATTCCTAGGGACAAGTTCTGGAGTTTTTAAGGAATCAACAGGCCGTCCCTGTTGGAAAGTTAAGAAGACCAGGAACACATTGATGGAGTTAGGTGATCCCTGGTAAATTCTGGTGAAGAAAGAAGAATGTGCTCTTCAGCTTCACCTTGAAGGAAGACGTGGCCCAGGCTCCTGGGGAATGCTGTCAGCGAACAGCCCTAAGCTGCGATGCAGCAGCTCTAGACAGTCACCCCAACCAACCTCACAGCCCGCCCAGGTGCCCCACCTTCCTAGGTGGCCCACATCCAATGGCTGATCGAGGTTGGGATATAAAAGCCTGGCCATTTCAGAGGAACGTGTGCCTTTTTATTTCCTGAGTCCCCTGTGGGCTGGCCGAGCTCATCTCTCTCTGTGGAACCCTGTTTCCTTCCCTTTCTCAGGTGTTAAATGCAGGATATTCCCCCAATAAATATGCTGCACATTTAATTGTTTCAGAGACTGCTTTCCAGAAAACTCAGCCTGTGACAGATTTGTACTACATGGGGTAAGTAGGAAAAAGCTCTGGATTTAGAGACTGAAAACTAAAGATTCTGTTGCCATCTGTGCCACTCAGGCAACCTGGAACCAGGTATCCCGTCTCTCGATGGCGGGCCTTTGTGTGGTTTGTTTGTGTGTGTGTGTGCAATGCAGATAAAAATACCTTTCCTGCGGCATCATAAGAAATGAAAGAGAGAATAGTTGTGAAAGTGCTCTAAAGGTGGTAGGATAATTTGTAAACCACAAAGCATAATGATGATGCTAATTACTGAACCCTCATTGTGTATTTCTTTAACCTCTGAGCAGGATCTCTGTAGATTACTGTTTGTGTATTAACACATATGCAAATGCTAACACATTTCTCTCTTGAATACTCTGGGAAAACATGTTGAAGGAGCTCTTAAGTAGTCACAAGCTTGGAAAATACAGGAAAATGTATTTCTCATCAAATGAATAGGGGAAAGTACAATGGTAAAAAAGTGGATGTTTTGGACTTTATTGTAATTGTCCATATTTGTATTCATGAAGCACAACCTCACACTCTTTCATCTCAAAATTGAGATTTCTATGGAGAAAGGAATACAGAGAACTACTATATAATATTTAGTTTGAATTCTTTTTTTTCCCTATGTTCTTTCAGAGAGAAATTTAATATTTTATATTTTGAAGATCCCGTAAAGAACAAAACTAGACAGAATTTGAAGAATTGGGTAACCATGCATTTCATAACCATGTAAGGGAATCAGGAATCACAAAACCCAGTTCCACTGCAGAAATCTAGACATTGACATCTGGCTCTGGGAAGCCTGTGGTTATGTCCTTAGATTATAAATAAAAAGGAAAAGTCTACCAATTAACAGGACCTCCAAGCCCCCAAGATTGCTTTATATTTATTCATTCACTCATTTGTGTACCCCAAATAATTTAATGTAAAATGTACAAAGCACATGGCTCCTTGAAAGCAGCATTCACTTCTTTTTGGTGACTGTTCTGTGCCCAAGGTTTGGCACGGTGGTTGGCACAGGGTCAGCGCTCAATAGCGTTTGTTTGAATTGGTCCATGAATAATTGAATGAAAGCGTTGCTGTGGGTTCAGTAGCTGAAAGCCAAAATGAATTAGACTTAGATCGTAGATCTTGTCTCTTCCTGCTGCCTTTCACTGAATGTCTCCTCCTCCACTCGGGCTATAAATATTGCTGGTTGTCAAGGTTTTTGCTCTCCTTTACCTAAGCAAGTTCATCAAACTAAAGGGTTTTTTTCTTTTATTAATTGGAAATACCATACAAAAAAGTGCATAAATCATAAGAGGACAGCATCATGATTTGTAAAGATGAATACATTCATGAAACCAGCAACCAGACCAGAACATAGATTGTTACCAAGGGCCCAGAAGCCTCCGTCAAGCCCACTCTGAGCCATTATTCCTACATTTCAGTTTTAGTTTTCATAAAATTTTAGTTTTAATGGTTTTCGAACTTTATAAGAAAAGGAAACACACAGAATGTACTTTTTCATATGTGGCTTCTTGGGCTTCATATATATTTGAGATGGATCTCTGAGTACAGTAGCAGTTATTTCATGTTTATTTCTGGATATTACCTATTGTATGATTACAACACACTTTATTTATCCAGTCCACTGTTGATGGACTTTTGGCATATGGGTCACTTTCAGTTTTGGCTACTAGGATTAATACTGCTGTGAATAATGTGTAGCCTTGGGTGCACATTTTTAGGCATTTTGTAGAGCATGTATTTAGGAGGGTAGTAGGATATGCATTTTGTATTTTAAATATACATATATATTATCAAAGTGGTTATATTAGATAAAACTGTGTGAGTATTCCTGCTGCTCCCCATCTCTGACAATTCTTCTTCTTCTTCTTCTTCTTCTTCTTCTTCTTCTTCTTCTTCTTCTTTTTTCACTTTAGCCTTTCTGGTATCTCATTGTAGTATCTCATTGTATCTATCGTAGTATTAATTTATATTTCTTTAATAATGAAATTGAACTCCTTTTCATATCATTTGGATATCCTCTTTGGTGAAGTGCCTATTTGGCCATTTCTGTTTTTCTGTTGATTTTTAGGAGTTTGTGTATTCTGGTTGTGAGTCCTTGTTAGATAAATGTATTGCAGATGTATTCTCCCACTCTATTGTTTGACTTTTCACTCTATGGTGTTTTCTTTTCTGACGAGAGGAATTCTTAAGTTTTGAAGTAGTCTTATATAAGAAGCCTTCCCCAACCCCCACAAGGTCATAAAGATAATTTCCTGTGATCTCTTCTAAAAGCTTGGGGTTTTATTTTTTCTGTTTAAATGAACATTCTACCTAGATTAATTTTTGCATACAGGATAAAGTGGGACTTTGGATCTATCTTTTTCCCAATGTATATCCAATTTATTTAACATAATTAATTGAAAAGACCATAGTTTCCCTAATTCACTATAGTATCTGTCCTCTTTGTCATCTATGTGACCATATGCATAAGTCTGTTTCTGAACTCTTTTTATTCCATTTTATTTATTCCACTTTATTCTGTTGTTCTCTTTATTTCTATCCTTGTGCTAATATAGCATTGTCATTTTTACTGTTACTTTGTAGTAAACTGAATTTTTTAGAGAGTAAGTCTTCCAAATTTGTTCTTTCTAAATAATACTGGTTCTTCTTCTATCTTTGAATTTCTGTAACGTTTTAGAATCAGTCTATAAAATCTCTGTCTTCTCTCACACTCCCTCTCTCTCTCTCTCCTACACACATACACACACACACGCACACACAACTTCAGTGAAATCAGTTAAAAATTTAAAATTAATTAATGCAACTTACCACATAATCATAAAAAAGGGGAAATATATTTTAATTCTATTATACACAATACATTATTGTTAATGTTTTTATTATTTTTATTGTTACTGTTACTTATTTTCATCACTTACTGTATTCCCACACTTAAATCCAGTACTACATTCTTTCTCCCTGAGAAAACACTTACACATCAGATTCACATATGTACTCTGATCTTGCCATTTTACGTAGTTCATTGACTACTTTCTTCTTCTTGAGTTGCTCTCTACCTTTGTTTCCATTACAACTCTCTTCTGGCTTACTTCATTCTATTCTGGCCCTACCTTCTCTGTCCCTTGGGGGCTCACTTCCCTCTGCCTGACCTTAAAAGTTCATGTTTCTCTGCTATCCTTCACTGATTTCAATTTATAATGCTAATGTCCGAATGAGATAGAGGAGCAGGCAAACCCTTTAGAAGCGGTAGAGAAAAAGTTCCTGGTGGAAGGAGTAGATCATGGAGTTTATATCTTTATCAAAAGGAGAAATGTGCCAAACGAGAGTCAGCAATACTGCTTTTTGCCTCCTGCTGGTGATTGGATGAAGCCACCTACTTCTGTCCCTCACATGCTAGAACTTCCTTAGACTTCTTACCTGACCATATCCAAATACCAAATGGATGGTCACACTTAAATGCCCCCTAAATGCCAAACACCTAACACATCCCTAAATAAGCTTATGACCAGCCCTATCCTATCATACTGGATGCCATGTATCTACGAATGATACCATCTTTGACTCAGCTGCTCGAACCAAAAACCTAGCAGTTCTGTTTCCTTTTTGTCAATATTTAGCTCAGATGACCTGTTCTTCCAACTGCTACTCCTAGGGATTTTAATTGCATTGTGTGTGAGTGTATGAAATACTATATATTATACCATATTCCTTTATCTTTTGCCATGTCTATCTTACTTGACTCTGAGTTACTCAGTGGCAGATACTCTTACTCACCTTTGAATACCCAGTGCCTAGCGTGGTTCACTGCTTGTAAATATTCTTGAACCAATCTGCGTATTTTAGGGTTAAGTAGGAGAAGCATCGTGGAAGTAGAACAGATGGACTGCTGTAGTGGTCATCAAGAGGAAAGGTTTCTTGGGACTGGGAACACCAAGAAAGGCTTCATGAGCAAGGGATAGTTAGATAGGATTGGGCAAGAGGATGTGGCAGGGAGGGGATTCTAGACTGAAACTTACTTCTGGTGTTTCCTGCAGCAAGTTGTATGTGTATAAGCCTTTGTTCTTCTTTGTGTGAAATGGGGATCCTTGTGGGTTTTTTTGACTCTAAGAATGAAATAAGCTGGTACATGTAAAGCAATTGTGAAAAAACTTGGCATACAATAACCATCCAGTAAATGTTAGTTGTTAATATTAATGAAAGAAGAGCTCCAATACTGGCAATCAGGAGAGTACAGAGCATGGGTAGGATATTAGAGATTTGTGTGGTTTGTAAACCAAGACATGAAGGAGAATACTGCCAATTTAGGTGGAAAGTGGAAGGATATTTAACTCAGAGAAGACAGTAAATGCCCTCAGTGGTCTTAATTTGCAACATATAATTGTCTGAATAAGAGGACTTAATAATAAACAGAAGTACAGCAGAGGGGGCATATAGCTGGCATGTAGGTCTTCACTACCTCAGTTTTGTGCCCACATCAGACAGCACTACCTGAATGCCACACCCACATGTGGTTTCTACATTCTCCATAGATAGGCAATGCCTGCCTGCACCAGTCAACCAAGAACCTACTTACAATGTCTGAGAAGCAAGTGTCTCTGTAGCGCCACTTAATTTTGCTTGTGCAGGCATAGCCAAAATAAGGGAAGAAACTAGACAGTGGCTAACCAAATGATATGCGAGTCATTGAGAGAATAATTATTGGTTAAAAAATACATTTCTGGAATGTACCTTGAAATATCCAGGCTGTTCTTTTATTTCTTGAATTAGTCAGGCCATCCCATCAGAGCCTTCAGAGTCGGTATACATGATCTCATTTCCTCCTCCAAACAATCCATGGGGATTTGCAACCAAACCCACACAATTCACGAATAAGCAAATTGATGCTGTGCGATACCTTCATAAATTTCAGAGTGAATTAATGTTAGCACCAAGTTGAAATACTGGCCTTGGACACTTAATTCAGAGCTGAGGGACCAGGGGGCTGATTTTTCTGAATAGGTTTTGCCCTCTTCTTCAGTATTCTAGTGTGGATCTAGATTCTAATTAACTACTATCATAAGCTTTATCAGAAGCACCTTTCCTTTCTTTCATTAGAGTTCCCTTCTAGTTTTCTTAGTTTAGCTACTGAGCTTCAGAAGGGATCTTTGAAAAGAATAGATGCTTAATTGCAGGTTCCCTCCTATTTCTTGTCTAGGGGCCCTGTGAAATATTGAATTAATTGATCCCAGAAGCCCAGTAATAGGAGAATAATGACTTTCCGTCAGCCTAACCTCATGCTGACAACATCAGTTTAGGAGCTGGCAGTCTATGTCTTTTATTCTCTTGGATCTCCGCGGCTTGTTTTCTGGACTCCTATCAGGAGCCGGGCATAAGATTATTCTGTATGCTTGTTAATTAGGACATGTGCATTGTAGCATCATTAGAGAGGCACAGCAAGTTGGAGCAAACCATGTTCCATAGGAATAAATAGAAATGGAAAGCTGTGCTTTTTTATAGTTGGAGTGCTCTCCACCACCCCTTTCTGAATGACTGGTCCCCAGTGACGCACCCTTCATGGCCAAGATCAGATTTTTTTTCCCATATCAACTTGTTCTTCCTGACCCTTCAACTGACAGTCTTAAACTTTATCAGAAAGACATTTCCTCTCTCCCTACCCTCCTCCTTTCCCTCCTCCCCTTCTCTCTTTCTCTCTCTCTCACTCTTTGCCTCTCTCTCTCTCTCTTCTTTTTCTCTCTCTCTCCCTTCCTACAATTCCCCGTTAGTTTATTTAATTTACTTACTGAGCTTTGGAAGTAATTTCTGAAAAGAATAGATGCTTAGATATTGCAGGTTCCTTCCGATATCTTATCTAGAAGGCCACTACTCTATATTGGGTTTGGAACCTCCTCACCTCAACCCCATCCATCAAATACTTGGGGAAAGTCTAAACTGAGCAATGATTATCAGTTTACTTTACTACAGAACTCAGAGCCCTTACATCTCAAGGAGTGTAAAACAGTACTCAGCGCCTTCTGTCTTTTCCATGAGTTTTGATTTCTGATGACATATTACTTCACTTTTTATTTTAGAGTGAAATTTATCTTTCTCTATTTTTTTCTAAAATGAAACTCTAAGCTTCTTGAAACTAAAGGTATGATAGATTTATTTTGTAGATCTCATAATACCCAGGATCTTGCTGAGATTATTATTAATTCTATGTTTCAGATGTGGAAATTGAGAGTAAGAGAATGAATTGAGTTTGTAAGCATTTCTACTCTTTGCCCAAGAGACTTTTGGTTGTATTGCCTTGTCTCAGTTTCCTTGTCTGTAAAATGGAAATATTAATAATAGTATCTACCTCCCCTTTTTTTGTTTTTGTTTTATTACTGAGAATTGAGTTAACATAAAGAAATTCTGTGGCACTGTAGATAGCATAGAATAAATAGTCAATGAAGATTATGTGTATTATTACATGCAGATGAATACATGAAAGAAAATAGGATATATTGTGACCACCCAAGAAACAACTAGACAACTGAAGTCTTCAGCCAAGCTGTCTGCAGTTCAGCACTATCATTTTGCCCCTCGTTTATCTGAAATACCAATATCTTTTTCTCTTGGTGACTTTCAAGTATTTCAGCCAGCCACTGAAAGGCAGAACAGCTTGACTGTGGAAGACATTCTATTCCAAGGTGTTGGGCTATAATAGGATTCAACCCTAGGCTCACTGTGTTCTAATCTGGAAAGCTCTGTTCCCATTTTGTATGACCTCCCTCCAGGAAGAAAATATTCTAATTTAGAACTGGGGATAAGGTTGGAAGAACCTGGTCAATTTTAGTATATCTTAGCTTCACTATTTTTGTAGACCAGGAAAAGTTTAATAAAAGCTTCAAAGAAAGGAATGAGAAGAATAATCAAGTAGAAACCAAAACTCATTACACGGTTACAAGTGTGTGAATATTTTGAATTTGGAGTTATAAGTAATAGAGTAGAACACAAGTAGGACTTAGAATAAGAGAACCAAGATTCCAATCCTGGGTAGATCTTTAGTTTGTTGTGTGAGACAGCTTGAATTTGTTTTCTCTTCTGAAAGTGGGTACTATTACAGCAGCTACCCCATAGGATTGGGGTGAGGGTAAAAGGAGATAATGCAGGGGAGTCTATTCAGTAAACATTCACTATTGTCATTAGAAGGGAAGGACAATGTTATATAACCATTCAACTGCCCAGAAAATGTGATATCTCAGCATTGTTCTAGTCTATTGTTCGGAGGAAAAATAAAGCAATATGCTTACTCTACAAAAGTATAACCTAAGGACACAAAAAATTAGGACCAATTATTTGCACTATAATATGCTTCCAAGTATTTGTGTTTTGTTTTTTTTTTTAATCTCGTCTGCGTATCTCCATTCATAAGCTTCCTTGGTATACAATTTTTTTTAATCCTTTGTAAGAAAGGGGCATTAAAGAAATATAAGATTGAATTTGATTATTATTTATTGAGGATTAATCACAGATAATGATTCTAATAACAATATACTCTATTCAAGTTGTGGAAAAAGTATTTGATTAGCCAATGTTAATCAGATTTCCATGACTTGGGGTGTACTGAATGGAGGTATACATAGAGTGGTTGAGAACACAGCCTGTGATTTCAGACCAGGGTGCTTTTTGCAAGCCTGACACTTGTAAACTGCAAAAATGTGGACAAATATGTAGTCCCCTTACCCTCAGTGTTCTCACCAGTAAAGTGGGAATATCAGCTTTGTGTGGCCTATAATGAAGATTGGATAAGATACTACTTTTAAAGGCAATGACCGGCACTTTTTTTTTTTTTTTTTTTTTTTTTTGAGAGAGAGAGAGAACGAGCAGCCAAAGCAGCAGGCAGAGTCAGCAAACTCTCTGCTGAGCAGGGAACGCAGTGCAGGACTCAATCCCAGGGACCTGGGATCATGACCTGAGCTGAGGGCAGACTCTTACCAATTGAGCTACCCAGGGACCCCAATGCCCAACACTTACTAAACATCTAAACTAGTTACTTGTTTTCCTTTCCCTTGAACATAGGGTATTGTAATACTTCACATGTACAGTTATCTAGGGAGGTAGATTGTACAGAATTCTTTCTGTGTCTGTTCCATTTGCTTAAACTGCGGAGATAAAGATTATAAGAGCCACCCAGGGCATTAGAGGTCATTTAGTTTCAAACCATCTTCTCTCAGGTTTCTGATACTCAGATTAACTTTATTCTGTTGAAAGCCCAGTTCTCTATGCTCTGTTTCACACAGTCCTCCATTGTCTTCATTCCCTGAGGGACATTTGAGAACACAATGGGAGGGAATGGGCCTGGAGAGGTGCAACATCCAAAGGAGATGAGAGAAAATTTAACCTGTTAGGAAACTTGGAATATGTTTAGAGTTAAATCAGAGGATAAACATACCCCTAATCCCTTTTGAAATAAGCCCATAGCCAAAGGCAATCACTTGCAGCGAATGAAAACCATTGAGTTGAACGAATTAAAAGTGTGTGTGCCCAGGCAGAACATACTTGCTAACGGTGAAGGTCCCATTTAATGAGTATCAGCTAAGGTATAGATTTATGCACAACAAAATTCTGTGTTTGACAGTTTTTTACTACCCTGCATTTCAAGTTTGTATTTGAAGAGCAAGTTTGTACAAAATGGAACTTTGTATAAAAAGCTAGTAATTTTTCTTAAAAGCTGTTCTTCCCAAATGCATTTAATCAGTGATAAGAACAACAGAAAGATTTCATTATATGTCTCACCCTTTATAGTTCTCTGTTTAATTTTTGTATGTTTGAAATAAAGTTATTCTTTGGGAAAAGGGTTTAACAGGCTTAGGCAATGCTTTGAATATGGGTCAGCATTCAGGAATGTTAGATCTTGTAAGTGTCTTTAGGTCATTTTCAATATGGGAAACCAAGATGGCAAGGTGGTTTATAACAGAAAACCAGATTCTCCTGTAGAAATGTTTCATAAGATTCCAGATTGTAAGGTCTTAAACTTGTGAAAAGTAAAAGCAGGCGTTCATGTACTTGCTATGATTGAGATGCTTCATCTCTGTAACCTCCAAATATATGACTTTGATGTTTGAAACTCTAATGTTCTTTGGGTCAGGCTTTACTTCTGCCGTGCAAAGGGGTCATGGTCACACGTCACTAGCACCAAGTGGTACAAATAGAATATAGGATTTATTGTGGGAAAACTTAAAGGAGAAGTAGAAGAGTGTGTACAATCTCTAGAAATCTCATATCCCATGGCTTAGGCTAGCCATAACTATTCTGAAGGCTTCATGGCCAGTGTTCTAACAGAGAGGGGCTGTGCATGATACTCTATGTATCCCAGAGGGACTAGGAACATTTACATGACTGTTTTAGCAGTAGACTGGAGCAGGCTTATATGGCCTCATAGAAGCTGATTGTACCCACCTCATCCCAGTGGTGCCTTCATGACTTTGCTTTATTAGCTTGGTATTGACCATGGTGACAGTATTTAAACATCAAAAATTGACAAACACTACAAAATCGGGATTTTTTTTTTTTTTTTTTTTGGAAGGATACTTTACTGGCATACCACTGCAACTGTGTAATAATGGAGCTTTCTGGTTAGGGAAGTGCACTTGTTAGAAAGGTGAAATCTTGAGAGTTAACTCAGACCTGCTAAGCTCACTTCTGCAAAGCTACCCAAAAAGGGTGTGCAGGGAATGAGCCTTACAGAGCCAACCGGATCTCTCCCTCCATCACTCTCTTCTAAAAGCCTCATTCTCCAAGGAGGAAAAAGAGCTATAAAAACAGCTAATATTAAAAAGCTCTTACCTTATGCCAGGTGCTGTGCTAAGCACTTTATATACATTGTCATTGTGTTCTTAAAGCCATAGTTGCTACAGTTGCTATCATCATAGATGAGCAAAGTAAGGTCTATAACATACTGAGCAATTTACTTGAGAAATTAGAGTATTTTAGAGGGTAATGGTAAAATCTGTCAAAGTCAAGACCTGGAAATTCTAAGCATGACTGTTCTGTATACCATTCCTTTAAAATACTGGCTTCCAATTTATGAACTGTAGACATTTGGGAGAGCTGCAGAAGACTTCCAAGGAGTCATCAAATCCATACGCACAGGAATCATTGTCTGAAAACCAGATAATTGTCCCAGATGTGTTCATAGTACTGTTTTCAAATCTAAGTACATACTTTGAGATGAATACACATGTATGTATCGGATTTATATTAATATTTATATTCACATTAAGTGCTTGCTATTTTTAAGAGATCCCACCATGTATTGGGCATATAGCCATGAAGTAGGTGGATAGATTTTCTTTATTAACAAATTCTGTATAGATAGTACTATCATGTCAGGTGAATAAAATTTTTGTCGTTAGAAAGAATACCTTGTTTTGGAAATGTCTGGGAACTCCTGACTTTGGAGTGACTGCCTCTTGATACCATAGTCGCCCCCCGCCCCCCCGCCACATTCACTGTCATTTGTCCTATACTTGCCTTTTTATCTGCTCTTGGGACTATGATAGCTCCCTAACTGATCTATCATCCTCCATTTTTCCTTGACCCTGACCTTCCTTGTATGCACTGCTAGGCTCTTTCTAATGCTTAGTTTTGTTTTGTTTTTTTCCCTTAATGATAGTTTTAATAAATTAATTTCCTTTGTCATGTCTGACCAACAGAATATGGATTTAAGAATTAATGTGTTTATTTGTCCAAATTTGGTAGAAGTCCACATAAATGAAACTTACTTTTGTTTCTTTAATGTTTAATATTCAGTTATTAGGTCCCCTTTATCCCTGTCAGGCTCTACCACACAAACACACACAAACATATATACACACACACACACACACCCATACACACACAAACCACAAAAGAAAAGAACAAAGTAAAATAAAACAAAAAGTGCACAAACAACAAAAGCATTTCTCAAGTATTTTTAAAGCCATAGGTAAAGCTAAGATCCCATTTTACCAGAAGTTGAGGTGCTGATAAACTTTCAGAAATATTCTTCCAGCAAGTTACCAGAATCTCTTCTGTCGGATCTAAAATCTGTATCCTTTCCTAGTTCAAAGGCAATTTTCTTTCATTTATGTTATTTTCAAACATAATTGATAACAGAAACATACTGTAGATTAAGCATTTTATACCAGATCTGGATAAATTATCTGGTTGTTATTCCTCAGCTAATATGCTTTTTTAAAATTATGTTCAATTAGCCCATGTAGTATGCTTTTTAAAATCAATTGGTATTTAACTTGAGAAAACCACCTTTTGAAATCTTAATGAAAACTTATTCTGAGAACATTAATTTGAAATGTGTTGCTCCTGGGGCACCTGTTTAGCTCATTTGGGTAAGTGTTCAACTCTTGACTTTGGCTCAGGTCATGATCTCAGGGGTTGTGAGATGGAGCCCCACAATGGGCTCTGCTCAGTGTGGAGTCTGCTTCAGATTCTCTCTCCCTGTCTTTCTGCCCCTCCCCACTCTCTCTCTAAAATAAATAAATAAAAATGTATTATTATTATTATTATTTTGCCTACCCATCAATCTTTTATTTTCTAAAAGCAAAACCTCATGTCCCTGTACAGATGTACCATCAAGTGATGTTTTAAAATAAATCCTGTTGGAAAGAATGCAGAAAAAGTACATCTATCTGGCTGTGAATGTTTACATCTTACAGGGTTCCTAAAATACCAGTTAGGTAACAGTAAGTTGAATTAATAGTTGTAGACTATCAACTAGCCCTAGCACCAGTCTCAAAGAAATGGAAATACATCAAATGTACTAAGGGTAATTCCCTTGGTATTAATTTCTTTTTTTAGAAGTGCATCACTCTTTTCTTCCCCAGCAATATGAGGTGTTGCTTTGTATGTATGTAATCAGAATCTGCAAGGGGAATTTTTCCATATTCATCTAAAGAGATTATTTCTTGAAAGGAAAGCACACACTCTGGTTTAAAAAAAAACAAACAAACACATGATCAATATATGTCTTATCATGGTATAGAAAATGCCAGAACAAATCAAGTATGATTTGGGGGACTGATTTCTAATTTAACTGAGCCACTGTAGAAGATCTTGGACTGGTGTGGTAATAAAATCCAAAGACATGGATGAGTCTAGGAGGTCAGCTCCCTGGTCAACCTCCCCAACACAGCTTCAATATTGTACTCATTGTGGAAATGTTCCTGACGCTCTGGTACCTTCTGCATGGCCTCCTGCTTGTAAAACCACATGCTAACATTCTACAGCTTCATTAATGAAAGAAGGATAATTGGGAGATCTCCCTTAGATTTGAAAGTGAACATCTGGTGGGAACATTTGTAATTTTTTTCTTTTTTTTCTTTTCTGGCTTCCAAGGAGAACTTCACATTCAATACTAAGATGGGGGTATAATTGAGACCTTCCCTGCTGACAGTATAACTGCCTTTCATTGCTAAAGCACAAATAATTACTTATAAAACAGCAGGTGGTCTGCTTAAAAAAATCCAAATAAATGTTCTAGGTATTTTTAGAAATCTTTTGCTATAAGCTTTCCTCATTCTCTTATAGATTGTGGCCACTCTTAAAAGAATCAGCATGATGAATACACTGACATCTGTTTTCTATAGATGTTTTCACCTTAATTTTTTTCCCCACTTGTTGAAGATTGATTTTGGTCTCTTCCCTAAGGCCTTCTGCATTTGAGGTATATGGGCACTCTGTGTTTTTCTTTATACAATTCTTGCATTCAAGGACCCAGTCGTGAATTTAGTAATTCATTGTGTTTGCCTGTTTCCGTCAGCCAAGAACAAGCAGAGAAGCTAAGAAGTTTGTTGAGAAAAAAGAATAACGCTTAGATTTCAGCATGTCAAGTTGTACTTAAATTCTAACTATGTCTCATAATTGATTTTTCTAACATTGTACTTGGGTCTTTTTCTGCCTTGCCCTTTATAAAAGCCCCCAGGTTGTTGGTCATGTGGAAAACTATTGCTGTTAGGGTGGTTTTATGGATTACAAACAAAAGAAACTTAATCTGCCTAATTTAAGCACAGAGACTTATTAGTAAAACATTGGTAACACCAAGGACCAAGGGGAAATTTAGAGGATAGGTAGTGGCCATATGCAGACCCCAATACATATCCTGCTGTTTTTTAAGATTCAAAGTCCTGGGAGAGAGGAAACAATTGTTTGGATTTGGGGCATATGCCCACCACCAAACTTTATGTGGGTGATAAGAGCTTGGATTTAGCAATAGAAATCACAAGGAAGTCCTTAACCATGGTAGCATATCTCAAGCAGCGTTCTTCATTTGAAATCATGGAACCGAAAACATGACTTATGTGGCTATTTTCTCAATTTCTTCAAGAATGGCACATCAGTAGTACCATTTTATATGCATGGGAGAGAAATAATTATGCACAATGGATGCCTTAGGCATCAAGGCTTAATTCTTTCCTGGAACCTAGTTAGCTCCATTTTGTAAAATGGCATATTAGTTTACTAAGCCACTAAGACTTCCCTCAAGAGGGGAGATACAGTTTCTCAAAAGGAAATCAGGGTGTATTAGAAGTAGAAGCTGAACAGCCCTCCCCAAAAAATGTTTGCTCTGCTACTTATACAATAAATTCTTGACATTCACAAGGCAGCATTTACTATAACGAAATGAAAGAGTACTATTCCTGAATCTGCTGATAGGTGTTTCTAAACAACAAAAAAAAGTTTGGGAAATACTGTATGTTAGGATCTTTCTCTAAGAGATTAACAGTACCCCAATGTTTATAGCAGCAATGGCCACAGTCACCAAACTATGGAAAGAACCAAGATGCCCTTCAACGGACGAATGGATAAGGAAGATGTGGTCCATATACACTATGGAGTATTATGCCTCCATCAGAAAGGATGAATACCCAACTTTTGTAGCAACATGGATGGGACTGGAAGAGATTATGCTGAGTGAAATAAGTCAAGCAGAGAGAGTCAATTATATGGTTTCACTTATTTGTGGAGCGTAACGAATAGCATGGAGGACAAGGGGTGTTAGAGAGGAGTAGGTAATTTGGGTAAATTGGAAGGGGAGGTGAACCATGAGAGACTATGGACTCTGAAAAACAATCTGAGGGGTTTGAAGTGGCGGAGGGTATTATAGAGGGCACGGCTTGCATGGAGCACTGGGTGTGGTGAAAAAATAATGAATAATGTTTTTCTGAAAATAAATAAATTAAAAAAAAAAAAGAAAGGCTCTAAGAAGTCCTACAATAAATAGTCAAGAGATCTGTTTAACCGTGTTTCCAAGGCTTACATGATTATTGAATCTTGATAATATATTGTACAGAATTCATATTGCAAAGAACATAGTCTAGAAAATGGTCTTAATACCATTTTCTGATACTTTGACGAATGCTCTGATTTTCCAATATCATTCTAGTGTTTGACTTTCCTATTTGATGGGAAAACAGCCAAAATGGAGTATCTTCAGATGAGGCCTAAATTAAATTCTTGTTATTCCTTGCTGAATATTTTCATGTTGGCCTTCCCCATAACAAGTGGGAAGATGATTTTAATGTGGCCTTCTTCTTTTACCTTGGATGCATATCGAGAATTACTTGGGGAGCCTTAAAAACAATTGTCTTCCATCTTGAGCTACAAACTTTGCCCTATGTGTGAAGTACCTCTGGAGAATAGCAAGTGATAGTGGGGAGTTGTCACAAATAGCAGAAATTTTAAAAATAAGTGTATGGAACATGAAGACAGACTGATGCAATGGTTCTGAAACTTCAGCATGCCTCAGAATCACTGGGAGGGCTGCTGAAACACAGATGGCTTGGTTGCACTTTAGTTTACTCAGTAGATCTGGGGTAGAGCCTGAAAATTTGCACTTCTACCAGGTTTCCAGGTGATGCTTATGCTGGTCCCAGGAACACACTTTGGGAATCACTATCTAGAATATGAAAATACATATTCTACAGTGTTTTGAGTCAAGTAGTCCTGTCTGCTTCCCAGACTGGTGCAGGTATTTGTCATTATATGAGAACACATTGTCTTTTGTCAGGTGCTGTGTGCTCCTAGAAGCGTATCCCCTCTTCTTTCCTACTGTAGAATGCAGTGAATCTGAGACTGGTATGATGTTGCCTAGACTTATCCACCATACAGTGAAAAAAAGTGATAGAGTCAAAATTGTGTTTTAAGAACCTAGGTTTTTGTTCACTGGGGATTAAATGCAACAGGGAAAATGTGAAATGTGGTTCATAGATATTTGACGTCAGGGATGGATATCAGGGGGGATTTTTGATATTCATTATAAACTGTGGGAAGAAAAAGAAAGAAAGGAATCTCATCTTATAAATACACTAATTATAGATAGCCTCTGCCTCTGAGTAGATACCCCAGAATAAATTCAGGTGGTATGATTTGAACTGTTGTCTCAGTTAATAAAGTTATGGAGAATCAAGTCTTTGTGAGGATCATTTTCAGCTCCTAAACTTAAGGATAGGCATAAGTAAAAATACGACCTGAAACTTAGAACCAAAGCTTCAAATTGTTTTTTTTTCTAAAGATTTTATTTATTTATTTGACAGAGACACAGCAAGAGAGGAAACAGAAGCAGAGGGAGTGGGAGAAGGAGAAGTAGGTTTCTCGCTGTGCAGGGAGCCCAATGACCTGAGTTGAAGGCAGTTGCTTAATGACTGAGCCTCCCAGGCACCCTGAAAGCCTCAAATTGGTTTCAAAAGGTTAAGCCAGTTGTGTTAAAGAAGTAATAAAGAATTACTCTATCACATTTTATACCAACAATAAATGTTTAAATCTTATTTTAAATTATAATATCTCTTTTAATATTGTTTATCACCTAAACATTTAAAATATTTTATAGTTATATATTAAAATATAAGTCCTCTTATATAATTTACAAATACACATATGCCAGAGTAAAAGCATATATATGAATAAGATTTTCACTGACATGGTATTTAGTAAAGAGGCTTGGAAACCACTTCCTCAAGAAGTCCAAAATGTCATGGGCATGCTTTTTGAAAATGAGACCTCTTGTGTGGGTATGGAACAATCCATCTAAAGTGTATTAAGCAACATGTCAGCCCTAACATTCATCGGTTAAGGTTAACCCATCTCTGTATGCAGTCTGTAGGTTAACTTGCATGTGTATAGCTACTAAATCCTAAAATATTGGAGTGGCTTTTGGTCAAGAGGGGATTTCTTTGAACCAGAGCTGTTAGCGGTCTTTAAACCCATGAAACCAGTGATCTTGAAAGAGTTTATTACCACGTGTTGAATTATAGTGGGGCATCAATTGCAAAAGATGAACAGTCCTCTTGGGAACTAGTCATGATCAATGGTTGCTAAGCAAGTACTTAACTGTAAGGATGCTGGCCATCACCTCTTGTTATCTAGCCCTCCAATTCCGAGCATAATTGACAGACAAAAGAAAAATGGAAAACATTAATTGTATGAGGGGAAGGAATCTCTGGAGTCCATTTCTGCCATATTAATGATTCCCAGAATGCTGAAATATAAGGGCAGGAAATGTTCTTTGTGATAATAATAATATTTATATAATTCTTTCTATTGGCCAGGCACTGCTGTAAATGTGTAGAACTCCTTTAATTTAAAAAATAAAAATCTCAAAAGGTGTGTACTATTATTATCCTCACTTTACAGATGAGGAAACTGAGACAGAGTTGTGTAATTCTTGCCTCAAGTAAACTTGCCTGAAGTAAAGCAGCCAGTAAGTAGCAGAGATAAGATTCAAAATGAGGTAATCTGGTTCCAGAAGTTAGTCTCCTAACTACCCTGTTCAGTGGTCCTAGACCAAAGAGTAATTGTCAGAATCAAGAGAAGGAATTCTTACAGTGGCCCAGATTTCACTGTAGACCTACTGCATTGGGAATTCTGCTATGCAACTTCCACTCTATCTGCACCTATACCCACAAATCTTGGGGACCAATGACTTTGTCCAATATCTTTGTTTTATGACTAGGGAAGTAGAATCCTACCTATGTAGTAATAGATTAACTTGGCAGGCCTGGGATGCTCCAGGAAACTAATCCTTGATTAGCTTCTGGAATATAGACTCTAAACCCTGGGATTATCCTGCCTGATAAGGGTGCCCTTATATACATGGAGACTTGCGTCATGCCAGATAGTTGATGCTAATAATGTGAATTATGATAAATGCCCATTTTTATTCACCTGGAGCTCTGGCCATGATGTATCAGTTTGTCTTTTAGAGGGGTGGTGATGAAGAATAAGTAGCTAAGGTCATATACACAGGTGCCCTATGCCTGTGGGAATGGCCTCCACTCTGGACACCAAGGCACAGGTGAGCTGCTTTGGTTGGCAAGGCTTCATGCATATTGTCAAACATTGTTCCTGGGAGAATTACTCACTAACTGTGTGCCTCCACTGGGAGAAGATAGCTAGAAGCTTGTACCTGGTTTCTCCTGGATTCTGTCCTATGTACCTTTTATCTTTACTAATTTTGATCTGTAGTGTTTTGCTGTGATACACTACTATTGTGATTATGACAATGTATCTGTGTTCTGTTAGCCTTCTCTGAGGATTCACTAGGAGGTGAAAACTGAGGTATGGTCTTGTGGATCCCTGGGACCCCACCCAACCTTCCACCTGTTCATAGTTTATTTTTTGATGTCAGGGATCATATTTGTTTCTCTGCTTTTTTAAAAAAAAAGTAATATATAATGTACTATTTGTTTCAGGGGTACAGACTGTGAAACACCAGTCTTATACAATTCACGGCACTCACCAAAGCACATATCCTCCCAAGTGTCTATCACCCAGCCACCCCATCCGTCCCAACTCCCTCCCTTCCAGCAATCCTCAGTTTGTTTCTTGAGATTAAGAATCTCTTAGGGTTTTTTCTCCCTCCCTGGTCCCATCTTGTTTCATTTTTCCCTCCCTTCCCCCATGACCACCTGCCCTGCCTCTCAAGTCCTCTATCATTGAGATCATATGATAATTGTCTCTCTGACTGACTTGTTTCGCTTAGCATAATACCCTCTGGTTCCGTCCATGTCATTGCAAATGGCAAGTTTCTTGGTTTTTTTGATGGCTGCACAGTGTTCCATTGTATATATAGACCATATCTTCTTTATATATTCATCTGTTGATCGACATGTAGATTCTTTCCATAATTTGGCTATTGTGGACATTGCTGCTATAAGCTTTCAGGTGCATGTGCCCATTTGGATAACATTTTTATCTTTAGGGTAAATACCCAGTGGTGCAATTGCTGGGTCTATTTTCAGCGTTATGAGGAAACTCTATACTGTTTTCCAGAGTAGCTGCCCCAGCTTGCATTCCCACCAACAGTATAGGAGGTTCCCTTTTCTCTGCATCCTCTCCAATACCTGTCTTTTCCTGACTGGTTTATTTTAGCCATTCTGACTTATGAGAGGTGGTATCTCATGGTGGTTTTGATTTGTATTTCCTTGATGATGAGTGATGTGGAGCACTTTTTTCATGTGTCTGTTGGCCATTTGGATGCCTTCTTTGCAGAAATGCCTGTTCATGTCTTCTGCCCATTTCTTGACTAGATTGTTTGTTCTTTGGGTACTGAATTTGATAAATTCTTTATAGATTGGCGATACTAGCCCTCCATCAAAATCTTTGAGGAGAACACAGGCAGCAACCTCTTCGACCTCAGCAATAGCAGCTTCCCCAAAGGCAAGGGAAGCAAGGGCAAAAATGAACTACTGGGACTCTGTCAAGATAAAAAGCTTTTGTACAACAAAGGAAAGAGTTAACAAAACCAAAAAACAACTGATTGAATGGAAGAAGATATTTGCAAATGACATATCTCTGTTTGTTTTCTGTCTAGAATGTGCTATTCATTCCATAGTAATGACTAAAAAATTTGCTTCCATAATTAAGGAAGAGATCTTTACCTAGTGACACTCCAAGCTCTTCAGCATCATCAAAGGTCCTAGCTTTCCCCCATCCTTCCTTGCTGGGACTTAGATTCCTCACACCCCCTGCTCATGGCTTTTGGCCTTTGTCAGCACCAACCCATTTCTTCCCTTTTCTCGAGGCTTGGAATAAATGGAAAGTGGCCTTGATTTTATAGAAAGTCTGTGACCTATAAATAAAGGAATTTATCCCTAAATCATGTGTCACAGAAGCAGTATGGTGTGCCTAACAAAGGGCCATCTGAGGAGAGAGAGGTCATGTCCAGCTGAGATGATCACAGAAGCATAGGGAGGAGGGAAAACTATCCCTGGCTTTCAAAAGGTACATTGAAATTAGATATTTGAAGAGGCAGAGAAAAGGGCCTTCTTAGCAGATGGAAAAAAAAAAAAAGAAAGTGAGACGTCATGAAATTAGGAAAATATTGGTCATAAATTGAGAATGGCAGGTACTTAATTTGAGTGAAATTTAGAAAGTGTTAAGCAAGTGATGATTAAACAAGAAAAGACTGTAATTAACCATGAATCACCTTAAATAGTCAAATGAAGACATTCAAATTTTACCCTTCAATCACTGGGAACTACTAAAAGCTTCAGTAGAAGGAAATCACATGGCAAAACTGCCCCTTAGGAAGTTTCAAGCTTGATGGGCTGCCATGGGGGAAGGCACCACAGAAGGAGAAACCATTTAGGAGGCTGTTGCAATAAAAGCTGGAGGAAAACAACAAGATCTGCTTTTTTCATCTTTAACTTAACACCAGTTTGCAACAGAACTACGCGTCCCTGAATTATCAAAAGCAGCAGCATGTTCATCCTTTTGGAGCCTTGAAACTGGCTTCCTCTTCAAAAGAAGCATTTTGAACCCATTGTAAAATCATACATCAGCTGGGAACCATACAATTCCCCTGGTACTTATTGAAGGTCATTAGAGGGAATATGAAGGACTTAGATAATAATCAGCATGAAATTTTCTCAATCTTGATGCACAACAAAATAAATGAGATTTCCCTCCTGTATTTTCCCATCTAACATTGCTCTACATAGGTGTGTTAGTAGCTTTGCTGATTTGTATTGAGTCTAAGTGTGCGGAGTGGACATAGGCCAGAATGGAGGCAATTATTAAGAAAGTGCAAACCAAATTAAAATTAAATGAATTGATTTCTGGAAAATTTCCTAAGTTCAGTGTATGATCAGTTACTTCAAACCCTCCCATCATGTTCATTTTATACACCCCTCTCCCTGACAAGCCCTTCTGTCTTTCTAACTCACTGCCTCCAATACTGACCCCATAATCCTTTAACATTACTAGGTTCTCCATTCTTTGGTCCTACAAAATTCTCGCTCTCTCTCTTTCCCTTGATGTCCTTGCTCCCCTTCTTGTCCTATATTAGTTATTACAGTCAGTTCCTTGATTCTCCGCTCCCTTTCCGTGGCTTGGCAAAACAGAGCCTGGCTAAATCCAACTTCCCACCTACTTCAGGATGCAACCCTCCCCATGTTTCTTCTATTCCCCTTATCATTCCTTTTTTTTTTTTTTTAAGATTTTATTTATTTATTTGACACACAGAGATCAAAAGTAGGCAGAGAGGCAGGCAGAGAAAGAGGAGGAAACAGGCTCCCCACGGAGCAGAGACCCCGATGCGGGGTTCGATCCCAGAACCCTAGGATCATGACCTGAGCCGAAGGCAGAGGCTTTAACCCACTGAGCCACCCAGGCACCCCCGCTTTATCATTCCTTAATATCCTTTGTTGGTTCCTCCATTTCTTTCCAACCACTTAATGATGGGATGCTCATTGTACATATTCTTTCTATCTCTCCATATCGCTGTCATCCCATTTTGGTTTTAAACATCATTTATATTCTGGTGTGTATCTATGGAGACCTCTCTCCTGATTTTTACATCCAGTGGTCTACTCAACACTCCACTTGATTCTTCTGTTGGTTATTTACCTAATGGCTCTCAACCCAAAATCTACTCTGAAATTCTGCTCATTGATGATAGTCTTGGTCACATGGAAAATTACATTTTTGAGATTCTCTTGCCCCTGACTTCCCTGAGAGTTTTCCAAATAGTGTCTTGAGAGAGAATAGAAAGTAGGTATAACAGATTCTTTGGGTACTTTGCCCCCTAAGACCTTGACCCACCTCTTATTTCAGCTGCAGTTTGGCGAGCAGCGCCCTGCATGAGGACAGTGTTTTATTGTCATTGCCTTTCAGCTCTAATTTCTCCGTGTTCTCTCCCAAGCTGGAGGACTCAGCCTGCATACAGGGGCAGCACAGAAATTCAGGTGAGGTAAAACCCCTACAGAAAACTCTCAACCAGTGGAATTGGCTAAATACTCTAGTCTCCTGGCCTTCATAGAATGAATCCTAAGAGAATTCTTAATACTTCTCATAGGAACATTCTAGTCCCCATTGCTTAAAATCAACAACCTTTATAATGGATCCATTTTGGCTTTTTTTTTTTTTTTTTCCCTTTCCCATCTCATTTGTCCCACTTCCTCATACCTGCTTCCTGGGATCATCTCCTAAATAAGCTCTCTGCATCCAAGGCCTTGTACTTCACTTTGAAAGTGATTCAGACTCAGATGGCAGGAAAGTTTGAAGAGGCTACTTTTTGCTGGGTTTTTTTTTTTTTCGTTGTTGTTTTATTTTCCCAGATTCCTCTCAGCATTATTCTACAGTTGCCACAATTGACCCAGCATCTGGCTTCTTTCAGCACTGGCAGACCCTCTTGAATCTACTTCTTTAAAAAAAAAAAAAAAAAAAAAATTAGCGTTTTTCACTTTCTTAATATGCTACTTGATTGCTTATTTGTTGTTTTTGCTTCTTATGGTTTATCTGTTTCCCTATTTGAGAATAGGGATCATTGTTACTTTTATTCATTGATGTATTCCAAGGGCCAGAGGGGGTGTCCCAGCCCATAGTAAGTACTCAATAAATAGTAATTGAATAAGAGAATAAATGGCTTCACTATTTAATTATTCAGCTGGAAAAGGTATTTTACTTCTGAAAGTTTTGATTTCCTTACCTATAAAATATAAAAAATAATACCTCCTTCATAAGGTTATTATACACATTAAATGCGTGAAGTTAAAGTAAAGGGCTTATCATAGCGTCTTGTGCATCCTTTGAGTGTTGATACTTCATCTGTGACATCATAGGAATTAGGTAATGAGGCAGACCATTCACGTATCCTCAGGTAACCAGAAAGATAAGTTGCATAATCATAGACAATCAGCATGGTTTATGCAGACCCAACCCAGCTCCGTTGCCTCCTGTTTTCTCAACTTGGCTCCTATTACTTAGGAAGACATACTGCCTTCCTTGAAGCTCAGCTGAGAATTTATAAGTAGAAATACTCAGGTTTGTCGTGATTAAATTGGAGACTTCGATTCACTCTACCTTCAGGAGAAATTGGTCTATAAATAAAGGCTCCATGCCAAGCAGCTAGATAAGAACTTAATTAATTGAATGTTCAGTGTGTACTATGGCCAGAAACTCAAAATTTTATAGAATTTTCCCCCTTTTGATCTAAAATTTTTTTTCCCCAAATAGCCATAGACTATTTCTTCTCTGTTGATGTTCTGGAGTCACTGAGTATTTGAGGTTGACCTTAGAGATACTCTGTTTCAGCAGTGTTACACACCCAGGTGGAAGGCAACAATGATGCATCAGAAATAAATCCAGCTCCCCCAAAAGGCAGCCACATAGAATACAAAATAAGAAAACAGCTGTAAGAGGTGAACTGACTTTTTAAACATTACCAAGCAGATCAAAGGCACAGGCAGGACTGGACACCTGGTTATCTAATTCCTGGGTGATAACCACCTGTTTTCCTATTTTTATGGAAACATCACATGTAGTTCTTGAAAAATAAAAACCACACATAGTGGGAAAAATTTGCTTTATCCTTTTTAAACAAGTCTTGAGCCTCTCCTTTACTATGCAAGGAGGAATAAGCTTTTTTCTTCCTCCTCCCTCTCCATTGGGCTCTTCTTTTACATTTTTAAAATGCTGCATAAAGAAGAAAAAAAATTCCCCAAATGGATCACATGCTGACAAGCTCCTGGTGTTGTCAATTGGAGCTGGAGCATTATGTTTCAAAATTTCCTGGATGAGAACCCTGCCTTCCACAATGGTGCTTTCAATTTGGGAGACTAAATGTTCTCTGGAGAAGGAGGTGGTGTGATAGGAGGAAGCACTAGACAAATGGAATTAGCTGAAAATCAAGAGCCTCTTTGTTAGGAAATAATGCCTTTGATAACCTGAACTCCTAGAAATCAGACTCCAATTTACAAGTATTTTGGTATCCGACAACCCTGCCCATCAGGGACAGAAAGATAATTTTCCTAGGTACATCAGCAGATGGAATTAAGCTGGAACTGGTGTCCCATCAGCTATTCCCATCTGACAGTGAAGCTCTCCAGGCTCTTACTGGGGGTGGGGGGAAGCATTATTAAGCCCTCTAAACTCTCAGTTTTGTATCCAAGGTGAATACCCATCTGTTTCATAACCTTCTCTTGTGAGATCCAGCCATGCTGAATTTTAAAAAGTCTCTCCAAAGGGTCATATTCTCTTCTACCTCCATGTCTGTGTATATGAGGCTCCTTCTACCTAGACTACTCCCCACCCTCTCCCTGCAGTCCATGCTTGCCCCCATGGTTAAGAGCAGTCCTCCCTTGGTTCTAATCCCAGGTCTTAAATTTACCAGTTGCCTAACACTATAAGAAAAGTGTTGACCCTCTCTAAGCCTTATCCAGAGTGCTCTCATCCAGAAAACCTAAATAATAACAGTATCTGGTAAGATCATCATGAGAAATAAATGAAGAATCCACCCATGCAGAACACTTAAAATAGTCATGAACACATAGTAAGTGCTCAGTAAATACGAACCTTCCTATCATTATGAAAGGGCTTGGATTCTGGAGTCAGATGCACTTGAATCTAATTTGAATCCTGGGTTGGCCACTTACTAGCAATGTAATCCTGAGCAAGCTCCTGAAGTTTTATCATGTGTAGAAGGTGCATCCCCATCCCATCATGGTCATTGTTGTTGTCATTGTCATTGTCCTCCTCCTCCTCAATCATCATCATCATCATCATCATCATCAAATTTAACCACAGAATATGATGCAAATGGAACAAGCAACATGCCTAGATTATACTTAGTAATTCTACCTGTTCTTTAAGTCCCAGCTGGGACTCTTTCCAGGTCTGAGTTCTATGGCCCTTGAGTGGACTTCCACAGCACCCTGAATTTTCTCCTCCTAAGACTTGCTTCACCTTGTAGTAATTTCTGTTTACTTGTCTGTTTGTCACCCTAGTCTCTGAACTTCACTACAGTAAGAAATGCTGCCTGATTTATTCCCAGTATATCCTCATCAGCCAGCACAAGGCCTGGCACATAAAAGGTACAATAAAAGACTGAAAATCTTTGGTTACACCACTTTCTTCTCATCCTGTTTTCTTTCTTCTGCTGATGATATAGACTTCCAGATATATTATATATATATTATATATATATTTTACATTTATTTATTTGTCAGAAAGAGAGCATAAGCAGGCATGTTGGCAGGCAGAGGGAGAAGCAGGGTCCCCACTGAGCAAGGAGCCCAATGTGGGACTCGATCCCAGGACCCGGGGATCATGACCTGAGCTGAAGGCAGCCACTTCACTGACGGAGCCACCCAGGTGTCCCATCCAGATATGTTTCTTTAAGAAATATGATAAAAGCAGTGAAACATATGTTTGCAGGACTTTGTGTTAGGCATGTAGAATTAAACTTTTTTTGAATTAGTTGTCAGTCATCTAAAAGTGAGGATTTAATAATCAAATCCAGATTTCTGTATTTGAAAACCATGGTTTTGCATGAAAAAACTGCAAGATTTGACAGACTGAGATTCATGTATAAGTAGAACTTATACGTGTTCAAAGTTTCATTTTGCAACTATAGGCTGGAGGCAGATGGTAGCTTCCTTTTTTCTAGGATGTTTGTTGAAGTCCTCATCAGCCTGTTGGCACTCATTTATGATTCCCCTCTGGACCTTATAAACATTTGACTTTGAAACTTTCTGCTTTAAAGTCTCTGCCCTTTGGCTAAGTTGAATAAATAAGCTGACATTGAGTATGAAGGGAGAGGAGTTGAAAAGTGATAAATTTTGTGATCAAGAAGGCTATTTTTTCTTGTTTTATTTTTTAATTTAAATACATTTGACCTATAATATTCTAGGAATTTAAGGTGTGCAACATGTTGATTTGATACATTGTTATATTGTAAAAGTCACTGTAGCAATAATTATTATCTCTGTCATGTTACATATTTTTTTTTTTTTTTAGTGGCAGGAATCATTAAAATTCTAGTCTCATAGCAAGTTTGAGGATTTTAATACAATTTTGTTGTCTATATTGACTATATGTGCATTATAGCTTTAGGACATGCTTATTATTTGTTGCAAGTGTATACCTTAAATAACAGCTGTACTCCCCCCCGCCCCCCCAGTTCTTGGTTATCACCATTTGTTGTTTTTACAGGTTTGGCTTTTTTAGATTCTTCATATAAGTGATATCATACAGCAACTGTCTTTCTCCGCCCAGCTTCTCTCACCTACTAAAATTTGCTCAAGATCCATCAGTGATGTAAATGGCAGAATGCCCTTCTTTCTCGTGGTTGAATAATACTGCATTGCAAAAAGCAAAGTTATAGTAAGTCTCCAAAACTCAGAATGCATCTACTTCCTCCCAGTGCTCTGTGACTTTGGGTGAATGACATCACTTGTATGGGCCAGTATTTTCATCTAAAAATTAGGCTAATAATACTGTGCTATTACAAACACACTACCACCTAATACAACATAGGGCAGTTTAAGGTAAGTGTGAAGACATCTGATTCCAGAACTCAACATATTGAGGTTCAGCCTGCTTTAGTAAGAGTATCGTATGGGGCAATTTTAAAAAAGATTTATTTATTTACTGGAGAGAGAGAGTATGTGTGCACACAGTTGCACACAGTGGGGAAGAGGCAGAGGAAGAGGGAGTGAGAAACTTTAAGTAGACTCCATGCTGAGCATGGAGCCCAGTACAGGGCTCCAAGCAGGGGTCAGTCTTACAACCCTGAGATCATGACTTCAGTGCAAACCAAGAGTGAGCTACTCAACTGACTGTGTTACCCAGGCACCCCAAATGGGACAATTTTTAAAAACTTGTATGAATTCCATTTCCTCTTGGTAAAATTAGGATAACAATATCACCTACCTCAGTGTGTTGTTATAAAGATTAAATGGTCTTTTATCCATTTTGAGTTGATCTTTGTGTACGGTGTAAGAGAATGGTCGAGTTTCATTCTTCTATATATAGCTGTCCAGTTTTCCCAGCACCATTTATTGAAGAGACTGTCTTTTTTCCACTGTATATTTTTTCCTGTTTTGTCGAAGATTAATTGACTATAGAGTTGAGGGTCCATATCTGGGCTCTCTACTCTGTTCCACTGGTCTATGTGTCTGTTTTTATGCCAGTACCATGCTGTCTTGGTGATCACAGCTTTGTAATAGAGCTTGAAGTCTGGAATTGTGATGCTGCCAACTTTGATTTTCTATTTCAACATTCCTCTCGCCATTCCAGGTCTTTTCTGGTTCCATATAAATTTTAGGATTATTTGTTCCATTTCTTTGAAAAAAAATTGATGGTATTTTCAAAGGTATTGCATTATATGTATAGATTGCTTTAGGTAGCATAGACATTTTCACAATATTTGTTCTTCTAATCCATGAGCATGAAATTTTTTTTTTTTTTTTTTTTTTTTTTTGCTCCTTCATTTCTTTCATGAGTACTTTATAGTTTTCTGAATTTAGATTCTTTGCCTCCTTGGTTAGGTTTATTACTAGGCATCTTAAGGTTTTGGGTGCAATTATAAATGGGATTGATTCCTTATTTCTCTTTCTTCATCTTGCTGTTGGTATATAGAAATGCAACTGATTGTTGTGCATTGATTTTATATCCTGACACTTTGCTGAGGTCTTTGGGTTTCCCACATAAAGTGTCATATCATCTGCAAACAGTGAGAGTTTGACTTCTTTGCTGATTCAGATGCCTTTTATTTCTTTTTGTTGTCTGATTGTTGACACTAGGACTTCTAGTACTGTGTTGAATAGTAATGGTGATAGTGGACATCCCTACTGTGTTCCTGACCTTAGCAGAAAAGCTCTCAGTTTTTTTTCACTGTGGGTTTTTCATAGATGGCTTTGATATTAGGTATGTACCCTCTATGCATACAATGTGAAGAGTTTTGTTCAAGAAAGGATGTTGTACTTTGTCAAATGCTTTTTCAGCATCTATTGACAGAATCACATGGTTCTTTTTTTGATTAATGTATTTTATCATATTGATTGATTTGTGGATGTTGAATCAAACTTGCACCCCAGGAATAAATCCCACTTGGTCGTGGTGAATAATCCTTTTAATGTACTGTGGGATCCTTTTGGCTAGTATTTTAGTGAGAATTTTTGCAACAGTGTTCATCAAGAATATTGGTGTGTAACTCTACTTTTTGATGGAGTCTCTGGTTTTGGGATGAGGGTAATGCTGGCCTCATAAAATGAGTTTGGAAGTTTTCCTTCCATTTCTACTTTTTTGGAAAAGTTTCAGGAGAATAGGTATTAATTCTTCTTTAAGTGTTTGGTAGAACTCTCCTGGGAAGCCATCTGGCCCTGGGTTCTTGTTTGTTGGGAGATGTTTGATGACTGCTTCAATCTCCATACTGGTTATGGGTCTGTTCAGGATTTCTATTTCTTCCTGGTTCAGTTGTGGTAGTTTATATGTCTCTAGGAATGCATCCATTTCTTCCAGATTGTCAAATTTCCTGGTATGTAGTTGCTTATAATATGTTCTTAAAATTGTTTATATTTCTTTGGTGTTGGTTGTGATCTCTCCTCTTTCATTCATGATATTATTAATTTGGATTCTTTTTCGTTTCTTTTTGATAGTCTGGTGAGGGGTTTTTCAGTCTTATTAATTCTTTCAAAGAATCGATACCTAGTTTTCTTGATTTATTCTACTGTTCTTTTGGTTTCTGTTTCATTGATTTCTACTCTGATCTTTATTATTTCTCTTCTCCTGCAGGGTTATAGGGTTAAAGGTATAGGCTTAAAGGTATAGGGTTAGGTTGTGTACTTGAGACCTTTCCTGTTTCTTGAGAAAGGCTAGTATTGCCATATACTTTCCTCTCAGGACCATCTTTGCTGTTTCCCAAAGATTTTGAACAGTTGTGTTTTCATTTTCATTTATTTCCATGAATTTTTTCAATTCTTATTTAATTTCCTGGTTGACCCATTCATTCTTTAGCAGGATGCTCTTTAGATTCCATGCATTTGAGTTCTTTCCAACTTCCCTCTTGTGGCTGAGTTCTAGTTGCAAAGCACCATGGTGTGAAAATATGCAGGGAATTATCCCAGTCTTTTGGTACCAGTTGAGACCCGATTTGTGTCCCAGGATGTGATCTGTTCTGGAGAATGTTCCATGTGTACTAGAGAAGAATGTGTATTCTGTTGTTTTGGGATGGAATGTTCTAAATATGTCTGTGATGTCCATCTGGTCCAGTGTGTCCTTTAAAGCCTTTATTTCCTTGTTGATCTTCTGCTTATATGATCTGTCCACTTCAGTGAGGGAGGTGTTAAAGTCCCCTACTATTATTATTGTTGATGTGTTTCTTTGATTTTGTTTTTAATTAGTTTATATAGTTGACTGCTCCCATGTTAGGGGCATAGATGTTTAAAATTTTTAGATATTCTTGTTGGACAGACCTTTTAAATATGATATAGTGTCCATCCTCATCTCTTATTGTAGTCTTTGGATGAAATTCTAATTTATCTAGGGATTGCCACCCCAGCTTCCTTTTGATGTCCATTAGCATAGTGAATTATTTTCTACCCTCTCACTTTAAATTTAGGATTGTATTTGGGTCTAAAATGAGTTTCTTGCAGACAGCATATTGATGGGTCTTGTGTTTTATCCATTTTGATACACTTTGTCTTTTGATTGAGGTATTTAGCCCATTTATGTTTTTGGTAACTACCGAACAGTATGAATTTAGTGCCATTGTATTGCCTGTATGGTGACTGTTACTGTATGTGGTCTCTTTTCCTTTCTGGTGTTTTACTTTTAGGCTCTCTCTTTGCTTAGAGGACCCTTTCCAATATTTCCTATAGGGCTGGTTTGGTGTTTGCAAATTCTTTAGTTTGTGTTTGTCCTGGAAGCTTTTTATCCTTCTATTTTTAATGATAGCCTAGCTGGATATAGTATTCTTGGCTGCATATTTTTCTCATTTCATGCTCTGAATATATCATGCCAGTCCTATCTGGCCTGCCAGGTCTCTGTGGATCGGTCTGCTGCCAATCTAATATTTCTACTGTTGTATGATACAGACCTCTTGCCCCAAGCTGCTTTCAGGATTTTCTCTTTGTTACTAAGACTTGTAAGTTTTCCTATTAGATGATGGGGTGTGGGCCTATTTTTATTGATTTTGAGGGGGATTCTCTGTGCCTCCTGGATTTTGATGCTTGTTCCCTTCTCCAAATTAGGGAAATTCCCTACTACAGTTTGCTCCAGTATACCTTCTGCCCCTCTCTCTCTTTCTTTTTCCTCTGGGATCCCAATTATTCTAATATCTTTTCATCTTCTGGTACCAGTTATCTTTCAAATTCTCCCCTTGTCATCCAGTAGTTGTTTGTCTCCCTTTTGCTCAGTTTCTTTATTCTCCATCATTTGTACTTCTGTATCATTAATTCTCACTTCTGTCACATTTATCCTAGCAGTAAAAGCCTCCATTTTTTATTGCACCTCATTAATAGCATTGTTGATTTCAACTTGGTTAGATTTTAGTTCTTTAATTTCTCCAGAAGGGGATTCTCTAGTATCTTCTGTGCCTTTTTTGAGCCCAGCTAGCACCTTGGTGATTGTCATTCTAAAATCTAGGTCTGACATATTACTAAATGAAAATTTAAAAAGATTCTAAAAAGGAATTGATAAGATGTTGGTTGAAAAAAGAAAAGAAAAAAAAAAGGAGGACAGAATGTGTTTAGGCTGGGGCATAGAACAAAGCCATTTACTAGATTCAGGGTATATTTTGGTCTAATAGAAGAGGCAACCCACGGAATGGGAGAAGATATTTGCAAATGACAGTACAGACAAAAGGTTGATATCCAGGATCTATAATGAACTCCTCAAACTCAACCCACACGAAACAGACAAACACATCAAAAAATGGGCAGAAGATATGAACAGACACTTCTCCAATCAAGACATACAAATGGCTATCAGACACATGAAAAAATGCTCATCATCATTAGCCCTCAGGGAGATTCAAATTAAAACCACATTGAGATATCACCTTACACCAGTTAGAATGGCCAAAATTAACAAAACAGGAAACAACATGTGTTGGAGAGGATGTGGAGAAAGGGGAACCCTCTTACACTGTTGGTGGGAATGCAAGTTGGTGCAGCCTCTTTGGAGAACAGTGTGGAGATTCCTCAAGAAATTAAAAATAGAGCTTCCCTACGACCCTGCAATTGCACTCCTGGGTATTTACCCCAAAGATACAGATGTCGTGAAAAGAAGGGCCATCTGTACCCCAATGTTTATAGCAGCAATGGCCACAGTCGCCAAACTATGGAAAGAACCAAGATGCCCTTCAACGGATGAATGGATAAGGAAGATGTGGTCCATATACACTATGGAGTATTATGCCTCCATCAGAAAGGACGAATATCCAACTTTTGTAGCAACATGGACGGGACTGGAAGAGATTATGCTGAGTGAAATCAGTCAAGCAGAGAGAGTCAATTATCATATGGTTTCACTCATTTGTGGAGCATAACCAATAGCATGGAGGACAAGGGGCGTTAGAGAGGAGTAGGGAATTTGGGTAAATTGGAAGGGGAGGTGAACCATGAGAGACTATGGACTCTGAAAAACAGTCTGAGGGGTTTGAAGTGGCGGGGGGGGTGGGAGGTTGGGGTACCAGGTGGTGGGTATTATAGAGGGCACAGCTTGCATGGAGCACTGGGTGTGGTGAAAAAATAATGAATACTGTTTTTCTGAAAATAAATAAATTGGGGAAAAAAAAAAATTTTAAAGAAAGAAAAACCTGTATGTATACAAAAAATAAGGTTAAATACAATGAATGTATAGAATATGACCATAGGAAGGAAAAAACAAAACAAGATGTGATTGGGAGGGAGACAAACTGAAAGAGATGCCTAATCTCACAAAACAAACAGGATTGCTGGGTCGTGGGGTGGTAGGGATAGGGTGGTTGGGTTATGGACATTAGGGAAGGTATGTGCTATGATTATTGCTGTGAATTGCAATAAGCCTGATGATTCACATTGTACCCTTGGGGCAAATAATACATTGTATGTTAATAAAAATAATTTAAAAAATAATATGACTGTAACAGTGAAAAATTTTAAAAGATTTTTAAAAAGGTATTGATAAGATAAAATAGTTAAAAAACATTAACATAGGAATGAGGAAAAATTTAGAAAAATAGAATAAGAAAAAAATAAAATTAAAAATATTTAACTTTGAAGGCTAAAGTATCATGGGAAAAAAGCCATTAATTCTGTGTTGCTTTCCCCTAGATCTGGAGTTCCACAGTTCTCATTGATTAGTGAACTTGGTCTTGGCTGGATGTTCTTTTTGATCTTCTTAGGGAGGGGCCTCTAGTACTGAAAACGTCTTTGCCCAGAGGTAGGTTGCACCACTCTTTGCCAGGGGAAAGGTGTTATCTGCTCGGTTTTGCTCTTGGTAGCTTTTGTTCCCTGAGCACTTTCTGTAGAGTTTTGGAGGACAGAATGAAGATGGCGGCCTCCTAATCTCCAGCCTGGTAGGAGCTGAGAGCTTGGGGCACTGCTTCTCACTGTGCCCTCAGAGAAAGCGCCAAATCCTAGCCACTAGACCACCAGGGATGTGCCCTCAGAGAAAAGCAATGAATCACTCCCATCTCTCTGGTCATGCTTTGTGCTCACCCAGCTTGTGACCAAATGTTTCTGTTCTGGTGCATGCACTGTTTGGAGTCTCCAAACCCAGCACATTCCTGCAGTATGCTCCTGTGCTGTTCCTCCCAGAGGAGGAATGAGGGGGTCTCCCCAGATCTATCACTTGTGGGGTCACTGCTCAAAGAGCAGTGTTCCAACTTGCCCTGGATCACAGTTTAAGGTAACCCCATGCTGAAAGCCCCCTCCTTGGCTCTGTCTCTACACCTGGCTTCCCCTCTCTGATACCTGGGAGCTCTGCCACACTCAGACACCCCTGGTCTTTTTGTGACCCTGCAGGTTCTGAGACCACACTGCCCCTGCAAGGGCTCCAGCCCCCACTTAGCCTCTGGAGCAACGTCTCTCAGTGGAGCAGACTTCTAAAAGTTTGTTTTGTATTCTCCCATTCTACTTGCCAGGAGCCAGGCACACACCCCACCCTCCCCCCCGCCTCAGTCTGTTTTCCTGCATATCGCTTCAGATTCAGTTCTCCACACATCCTACCTCCCAGAAAGTGGCAGTTTTTCTGTTCCTAGAATTACTGCTTTTCTTCTCTTCGATCTCCGGTTGAGCTTGTAGGTGTTCTGAATGGCTTGATAAATATGTAGCTAAACTCCTGGGACTTGGGGATATTTAGGTCTCCTACTCCTCCGCCATCTTGCTCCTCCCTGTACATGGTTTATTTATAACTAACTTGTAGGGATAAGCATTAGGTTCTGATCCAGCATATAAAGGTAAACTTCATGGGAAAAATATTTACACAATTATTGAAATAGTGAGTTTTGGAATAAGATTACTTGAGTTTGAATTACTTGAGTTGGCTCTACTACTTACAAACTCTGTGATCTTGAGTGTGTAACTTAAATTCTTTGCACTTCAGTTTCCACTCGAGTACAGTGGGAATAATAATGAAATATTTTAATAATATTGTGTGGAACAAATTATAGTTAAAACCACAACATACTTAGGACAGTGAATAACCTATTGTAAATGCTCACTAACTTTTCGCTCATATTATTCTATATTTAAAATGAATCTAACCAGGATTAGAATACAGATATTGCCAGAAAACTGTAACACTAATTAATGCACATGAGAATTAGATTCCTTCATTTGTCTTACACTCTTAATTGTTGTTTTCTTATTCTTAATATGCTTCCCTCAAATGAACAACCCAGAAAAATACTCCTAGAGTTATCCTAGAATGTGAAATAATGACCCAAATTTAATTTCAACCTAAAAAGTGCCTTTTAATCAATACAGACTATTGCCAATAGAATGAGTTTCCCAGAAGGCTGGCAAATCACTCGGTATAAAAGCATTTGTAAGGAGATAAAATGTGAAGGGATAAAATTATTCCTAACACTCTCACAGCCTTACAATTCCATATCAGGATCTACTGTAACATGGAAAAGAAGGATCAGACATTGTATTGCTAGACAATTTAAAATTATCCTGAAGAAAATTATAATGATGTTGTACTTTTAAACATATCTCCAAATAGTCCTATAGAAACAGAGAGGTAGGGTATCAAAACCAAAAATTCATCAATCATACCTAAAATAAACGCCAAGTATGGAAGGCTGGGGACAAACCGCCAACAGTTACAAAAATTCTGCGTGCCATATTAGAATCTATTCAGAGGGAAGCAGAGGGAAGTGATAGAGTGTTGGATGAAACTGAGAACAGGAGAATTCTAAAACCACTGGTAAAAAATCACTGGAAAGCATGGTAGATTAAGAAGAAGAGAAACCATCAAGGGATTCTTTGTCACTCCAGTTTAAGAGTGAGCACAGGGGATTGATGGTAAGGTCAGAGAAGACCGAAACATAATGAGACTAAAGAATTCTCACAATTGCCCAACTGAAGCTCCCTTACAGGACTGAGAAAAACTACTAGGGGTGGAGTCCAAATGGATTAGTTTGGGTCTGTTGGGGACACAAGAAAAAGAAGGTTGGAATAAAATTGGGGAAGGACAACAGAAGAAGAAGATTTGGAAAATACAAGATTATCAGGGAGTGTGTGTGTGTGTGTGTGTGTGTGTGTGTGTGTTGTGTGTGCATGTGTTTGCATGTGCTGCAAAGACAGCAAAAGAAGGAGCTCTGATCAATAAACCTAGAAAAGGAATCCCAGTTCAGTCTTCTTTCCTAAAAGTTTAGGAAAAGTAATCATATGGTGAGCAATGGGGAAAGAATAGTGTTCAAATTCTAATCAAATTATAAGAATAAAGGAGAAAAAAGAGCAGAAAACATCTCTACACTCAATGAGCTAAAAGAAATAAAGTGGCACTAAAAACATAACAATATAAATCGGAATAAAAATTTTTTAAAATAAAAAGATAAGGTGATACAATATAGGGAAGAATTATAAGTAAAGAATATATCAGAAATGAGGACTAAACTAGAAGGCACATAAAAGCAAATAAACAGCATAGACAATGTAATGGAAAGTGGAAGTTGAAAGGAAGAAAATTTAGGAAATTTTGAAAAGGGATAAAGAGAAAAAAGAATTTGAGGGAAAATGGGAAATACAAGAGACAGGCAAAGACTATCTAACATGGATGCCCTATAGTAACTCTGAAGCAGTGAAAAAAAAGCTGAAAGCTACAAAGAACATTTTCTTGAAATAAGAACAAAACTTGAAACTTCATCTTAAAAAAGCACACTTTGTACCTGGAAAATCAACACAGAGTGACTCAAAAATATTTTAGATCCACTGAGTTTTACCAAAACCAAAACAGAACCAAAAACACCCAAAATGTAAAGTCAATCTTTGGGTACATGCTCACTCATGAAGGAAAGAAAATTGCATTTGTTTCAGATTTTCTAATAGAAAACTTTGGTTTTCAAATACAGAAAATTTTAAAGTATAGATTTTATATCCAGCCAAACTAGCTTTCAGTTATGGAGCCACAAACATTCTGTTATCAGCACACTAAACTCAGGAAATATTGTTTCCATAGGACTTTGCTGAGAAATTTACTAGAAGATAAATTTTACAAAACCAAAAGGCCTAGGAAGACATTTAATAGACCTTTTAAAAAATATTTTATTTATTTATTTGACAGAGCACAAGCAGGGGAAACTGAAGACAGAGGGAGAAGCAGGATCCCTGCTTAGCAGAAAACCTGATATGGGACTCAATCCCTGGACCCTGGAATCATGACCTGAGCCAAAGGCAGATGCTTAACCGACTGAGCCCCCCAGGCACCCTGAAGACATTTGTATAAGGACTTATGGTAAGCATTATTATATTTTTTTATAGAACTAATAATAAGTGATGGTTGTAAGGGAGAAAATATTTAACATTATAAATATATTATAACTCCCCAAAATGGGGAGAAAATGTCATGAGCATATGGAAAATATGCTTGCTAATTGTTTTCTTGTTATTAACTAGGAGTAGAAGAATAGTCTTTCTCATTAGATGCTAGATGAGAATGAAGGGAGAGGAAATTGCTAGAAAATTCAGTATTGCTCATGATTGAGAAATAACAGAGATGAAATAAGGGTAAGAAAGATCTAAGGGTATTACATAAAGGTATAATAGTAAAAGCATATAAATAATCAACAAAACAAGAATGCACAGTTTCATAGGAGCAAAAAATACATACAAAGAAAGCAAAAGAAATAGATTACATTTTAAAAATCTGCATGCATAAAATATATCAGCCAAACCTATCAACCACATAAATAAATTTAACTGAACTTACCAATCTATTAAGAAATAAAGAAGAGGGGGGCCTGGGTGGCTCAGTGGGTTAAACCTCTGCCCAGCTCAGGTCATGATCTCAGGTGCCTGGGATAGAGCCCCACGTCAGGATCTCTGCTCAGCCGGGAGCCTGCTTCCCCCCTCCCCCGCCCCCGCCGCCTGCCTCTCTGCCTACTTGTCTTGTGATCTCTCTCTCTGTCAAATAAATAAATAAAATATTTTTTAAAAAAAGAAAGATGAAAAATTTTCTGATGGTTTAGTACAGGGAAATGCTGCTATATACAACAAGCATATCTAAATAAAGAGATTCAAGGGGGGACAAATTTGGACCCAGCAAATGCAAATAAAAAAGAAGAGGAGGTCATGATATTGTTATCCTGACAAGGCAGTAACTGACTTGTAAACTCACCTACTAGAGGATATATCTTGTCAAGAGTACACGTAATGTTCACAAAAATTGATCATATTATCAGCCATAAAGAAAGTCTTAGATGAATTCCAAAGAATAGGAGTAATATGAAGAGAATCCTCCATTTTCGAAGTGTTAAAACAAGGTATAAAAAAAAAAAATGAAAACCAGAAAGGCCTTTTACTTAGAAATCAAAAATAAAACACAAGCCCCTGTTACTAAAGAATGCTTGAATCACAGAATTTCTTAAAAACACAAAATCAGAACCTATGGTATACAGATAAAATCAGAGGGAATTTGACAGCATGAAGTAACCATAACATTAAAAATTAAATTCTGAAGGTAAGTGGATTAAAGACTCAAGTGCTAGAAAAGAAAACCAATGCAAAGCAAAAAGAAAGCAAAGGAAATTCCACTGGAAAACAGAGAATAAGTAGAATTAGTAAGTAAATCCAAAAACTGATTATTTTTTTTAGATTATTTATTCATTTACTTATTTATTTGGCAGAGAAAGACATAGGGAGAGAGGGAACACAAGCAGGGGCAGGGGGAGAGGGAAAAACAGGTTTCCTGTTGAGCAGGGAGCCCAATGTGGGATCCATCCCTAGACACTGGGATCTTGATCTGAGCCAAAGACACAAGCTTAAGGACTGAGCCACCCATGTGCACCAAAAGCTGATTCTTTAAAAAAGAAAAATAAATAAATAAATAAATAAATAAATGTAGGCAAACTACTAGCTAACTTCAGTAGGACAAAAAAGAGAACACATGCGTATAAAATTAGAATTGACAAGAGGAAATAATCTTCAAAACCAAGGAACTTTAAAGTCAATAGAGATTATTTTGCACAACTCTACGTAATTAAGTTTGAAAAGCCAAGTGAAATGTGTCATTTTAAAGAAGAATGTACCTTATCAAAATCGACCACCATGAAGACTGAATGTTTAAAAAGATCATATATTCATAAAAGAAATAGACAAAGAACGATTTTCCTTTTAACTTTAAATATTATCTATTAACTCTTGTTAAAGAACTGCTGCAAAAACATTGTGGGGCACCTGGATGGCTTAGTTGGTTAAACACCTGCCTTCGATTCAGGTCATGATCCCAGGAAATCAAGCCCCACTCAAGCCCCAATGGGGCTCCTGCTTATCAGGGAGCCTGTTTCTCTCTATGTTTCTGCCCTTCCCCTGCTTGTGCTCTCTTTCTCTCAAATCAATAAATGAAATCTTAAAAAAAAAAATCAAAGAGAACATCATGCTTGTGTTTTGGTTTTTCCCACATGGTAACACTGAAAAAGGACTCCAGTCAACTTGAAGAAGTTCTCCCTGGCCAATTGTAGGACCAATTAAACACCAACAAATAACTGCAAATGGCTGAACAATGTCTTATCTATGATGGTAGCAAGACAAATAAATCCTAACTGGCACCATTGGCAGGTGCTAGTAAGCCCATCATTTTGACAACTGGTAAACAGCAGGTAAGAATCAAACATTTATCCTTCCTTTCCCATATGAAGCACATCACTTGGTACACAAATGGATGGTGAAGGCAAATTTTTCTACACAGAAATGCTATAGCTAATAAGAGAAGAACATCATTTGCAATCTGTAGTAAATTAATTGATCACATTATATATCACAAAAGTCTACTAATATTACAAAAAGGTAACCAGACCTTATATGCCTCCTGATACAAGAATATAATATCACTTACAAATTAGTCTTGCCAAAAAAAAAAAAAAAAAATCAATCCTCAGTCTGATCAAGCCTTTAGATCCAAACAATTTGCCAGAAGCACAAAGATAGAAGCAGTGAAATACAAACTTGAGGAGTCTTTACAGGGCAAATGATCTAATTCTTTTATTAAATTAAATTGAAGGAAAAAAGACAGATGGAAAGGAGCTTATATATTAAAATGAATTTAAGGCACACATTAACCAGTCAACATATGGACCTTATTAGTATCCTCATTGAAATGGTTAAAAGAGAAAGCATGAAATAATTGGAAATTGGAACATCAGATATTCAATAACATTAAGGAATGATTATTAACTTCTGATTGAGATGTGATAATTATATTGGGCTTTTGCTTAAAAAAAAATAAAAGGAGGGAGACCTTGCCTTTCCAAGATAAATACTGAAATATTTACAGATGAAATGTTATGATGTCTGGTATTTGCTTCAAATAAGTGGGAAATAGGAGGAGAAATAGATAAAACAAGATTGGCCATGAGTTGAAAATTGTTAAAGCTGGTTGATGGGTATATGGGAGTTCATTATACTCTTCTATTTTTGTATTTTTTGAAGTTTTCTTAATATGAAAATTAATGAATATTTTAAAAAATAGGGGATAGCTCTCATAAATATCACATGATTATTGTTAGCTCAATGGGGAGAAAGTGCTCCCTTATTTCTGCTTTAACATATTTGAGATCACTGCAACTCGAGTAACAAAGGAATTATATGTACACCAACAGAAGGGATAAATTCTCTTTCTTTGCTTTTCTGATTTTTTTCTCCATTTCCAGACATTCATTCATTTTGTAGTTATAGAGCTGCTGATATTGTAAAAATGTTGCTAAGCAACATGTTAATGGGGAAAAACACTCCTTAAAACATTAGGGTTTTTGTCTTTTGAAATGTACCAGTTCAGCATATGATACCTCCCACAGTTCAATTTAACAAGAGGAAAAATATCAACTCTCTGAATATAGTTTTTTTTTTTTTTAATCTTAACTGGGCCTGAATTTAATAAGAATATAAGAAATGGAATATGATAATGACCCTGAACTACATATAATTCTGTTGGTCTCTTTTGAAAGAGTGATTTAGAGATGAGGAACTCTAGCAGTCTGCCCCTTGCTTAGTATTTGGGTTGGGGGTGTGAGGATGTTGATGAAGTTTTAGAATAGAAGTGAGGTTCAGTGGGGTGGAGTCTGGAGCCTACGACCAAGAAAGAATTCTTCAGATGTCTTTGGTGCATAAAGGTGGTTTATTAAAGCATGGGGACAGGACCCATGGCCAGAAAGAGCTGCTGGGTGGCCCAGTTGGTTAAGCCCAGGTGTTAGGAAGGGTGGCTGATTATATACTTGCAAGTTGGGAGGGGGTCAAGGGGAGTGTAAGTCTCTAAGGAATTTTGGAAGGAAGATTTCCAGGACTTTGAGGGGCTAGCTGTTGTTGGGAAAAGGTCATTTATTATCGTCTAATAAAACCTTAAGTCATGAGACCCTTCAGATGTATATCAGTGGGCCATACGCTTGGGGATGATTGCCAGCGTGTATCTTGGAGGGTTTAGAGATAAAGGAAGTTTCCAAAGGAATTTTTATATGTTAAAGTAGACTTACAGGATCCTGGTTGGGTTTGGGGGGCAGCCAGGCTAGGATTGCCTTTTTGCTCTTAGCAAAGTATTAAGGTGGAAGCAGCTGAGTCCCTAGAGGAATGTCACTCTGCCTGTTTCAAGGACTTGTCAGTGGGCTTTAGGTAGTAAGGAAATTGAATAACTTTTCTTCTGCCTTTATTTCCCACATCAGTATGAAGGGAAAACATCCCATCTTCATTCTCCACTCAGTATTATTGCTCAAAGAAAATGCACTGAATTGAGTATTCAAGGATCTAGAAGGTGGGCGCAGTAAATCACTCTTTAAGCCCCAGTTTCTTCTCTAGAAAATCAGGGTATTGAACTCACTGCTCTTGAAAGACATTTCTAGCTACAAAAGCCTTTAGACCAAAGCTTCTGAAATGTCATTGTGTTAACTCTGCCTTCCCTGGACATTCTATGAAAATGCAGATTCTGATTCAAGGGGCTTTGAGTTTTTGTATTTTTAATAAACTCCCAAGAGATACTGATTCTGCTGGTCAGGGCAATTCACACTTTTATAGCAAGACTCTCTGTCACTCAGAACAAGGAGAGCGACAAGAAAATGTTATTTGTCAGCCTTGACATGGTGTAGGGATAAGAGGACAGCCTGAACATTTAAGAGACCCAGGTTCAAACCTTGGATCTGTCCAAAGATGTGTTACTGAGCCATCCTGGGCTTCAGAGTCTTCATCTGCAAAAATGGAGCATTTTCTCAAGCATCTGAGACGATTGAATGAGATATAATATCACTATCATGATCTTAACTAAGCACATAGTAAGTACTCTGTGGTTAATATAATTATTAATTATTGTTAGCCTAGAGGAAAACAGTATTCATGAAGGATCATGTGGCAGTATGAGTCTTTGTCTCCTTATTTATGTGTGAGGCAGTTTGAAAAATTAGGAAGACTATGGACTTATTCAGAGTGTAAGGTTCTTTTTGTTACTGACACAATGTAGCTGTCATATCCTTTCCTGGGCCTCACTTTACACACCAGTCCAATGAAAAGGTTAAATTTATTCCTTCCCTCCAAACATCCTAGGAATGTGTTTTAGCTCTGCTAGATGACTCAGTGTCCTGAGCTATACCACGGAGCTCCAAGGAACCAACTCCCCATTTAATAAACTGTGAGGGGAAGGGAGGCAAGCAGTAGGTGGCAGAAAGCTTATCAGAACTGGATAAAAAGCTCAATCCCACAAGACTCTGCCCAGCAGGAGTTCTATTTTAAACCCCAGTCCTTTTTAGCAACAGAGAGCCAGGACAGTGATTTAATTACTGATGGGCTACATCAGAGGCAAAATTGGACCCAGTATCCCAGAATCAGGACAAAGGGCAGATGGACCAGCTGTGGGGGGGGGGGCACATGTCTTCTGAACCTTCCCACTACCTTTCCTGCTGATGTATTTTCTTGAGTCTCTGAAGTGCAGTGCTTTAGATTTTTAAACAAATGTGCTTGGGACTTTATGATTTTGCCCATTTTCTGAAGGATTTTCTAAGCATCTGTCAGCTTCTGTCTGAATCATGCATTCACGTGTATATGAATCACTTCCTTCTCATTTCATGCCACGATCCCTGCCCCCTTCTTTTATAGACATCCGCACCCCCCCCCATTTGTAAAGAATAAATGAAGGAACTGGGGATTTTGTGGTGATTATCATACTTAACGTGTTTCTTTTTTGAAACCACGGGTGCTCAAAATCATTTGGGGAGATTTCCCCATGATGGGGATTTTAGGGGATCCTTAAGAAAGGAGGCTGGTGGTGAGAACAGCTCATTACACAGAGGATCCCCTACTGGCATGACTGCTCTGAACCTGGAAAGAACTGAAGGATCATACAGGCCTCAACATCATGATTAAGAAAGTCCTGAGGGGCACCTGGGTGGTTATCCGTTAACCATGGACATTTTGGCTTTGGCTCAGGTCACGATCTCAAGGTCCTGAGTATAGCTCCTCCTCAGGCTCCCTGTTCCTCTTGAAGTCTGTTTGGGATTCTTTCCCTCTTCCTCTCCCTCCCCCTGTGCCCCTCCCCATAGGCACATGTGCACTCTCCCTCTCTCAAATAAGTAAGATCTTTTAAAAAAAAAAAAAAATCCTGGAGTCTTAGAGAGGGACTCTCTTAGAGAGGTAAGGCATCATAACATTACTTAATAAAACCCAAGTAATTTGAGTAATATGCACAGGCTTCGGAGTGAGATAACTGTAGCTTGGTTTCTTGCTTCATCATAATTCAAATTTGCTTAACTAAATGGGTGACCTTGAACAGGTCACTTCAGCTTTCTAATCTTCTTTACCCTCTGGTATAAAAAGGGTATCTACCTCTGTCTTACAGTTCTTATAAAGGTATAATGAGATTTCATATTTAGAATACTTGGGATGGTTCCCAGAACAATGTCTTACTTTTTATAACAACAATAATAGTAACAATTGAAGATTTTCATAAGTGGATTTTCAGGAGCTTCTTTAATTCCCCCAGTGAAGGATTTAGAGCAGAAGGTTCAAACAGCCCATGGCTGGATTCCACCTGAAGTCTTATTTTGTCTGCCCTCCACAGCAGTGGTCAGGTTGCTTTTTTGTTGCTGTTTTTTGCCAATATTTTAGAATTGGCATTTTTGCATTATAATCTACATTTCTTGAAACATTTTGAAATACCAGAAGATCTGGCAAATACCAAGCCCACATTCCTGCACTATAATCATCAGCCAGACGTGATGAGGGGCTGACTTCTTTGCCACAGTCTCCACTGTTCTTTACTATCTTACTCCTGCATTCTTTCACTTCATGTGTGTTGCTGTCAGTATTTGACTATTTGTATCTGTCATCCCTTGATATGGTGCCTAGACTGCACCTTCAGTGTGGTTTGACTGGCAATGGCAATCATGATCATGTTAGTAGACACAGATGCATCTACTAATAATTTAAGAGAATGTCATGTAACAAGGTACTTTGTTAGAGTATCCCATACTGCAGTACCTGTGCAGGTCATACTCTATTCTTTAAAATTATTTGCTCTTCCTACCCATAGCCCTGCAGAAGGGAGAGGAGTTAGCTAGATAGCATCAGGTACCCTATGAGACAACCCTTACGTTGGTCTCAGATGGATGGAGTAGAAGCCAACAACTAATCTGAGATGAACCATCAGATTCTGACTCCCAGACGTTCTGAGCTGCAATAATGAGAAGCTGGGTCTGTGGATGATGATGGCAGCACTGGAACTAAATCTCACACAGAACTGGAGCTGAATGGAGGTGTCAGAAGACACACACAAAGGTCAGGCAAACCTAAGTTCTGGAGGAGCATATGGTAGCCAGGTGTCACCTGGGGAAGTCAATCTGCTAATAGAAATAGGAAAGTAGACAAAAGTTGTAGAAGTAAGCAGTGGAAATAACCATGCAGCCTCCCAGCAAAACAAAAAGTATTCATTCCAGACCTTCCTGTCCCTGGAGTTGGGCAGACTGGTTGTCCGTGCTTTGCTGTCTTCCATCACTCATTCCTTGACCACCTTCTTTCTCTTCTTCTTCTCCTTCCCCCAACCCCTTCCCTCCCTTTCCCCTTCCCCCTCTTCTTCCCTCTACTCCTCCCCCTCCTCTTTCTAAATATCTGTGGCATCATTCACTCTTCTTATTTTCTTACCCCTCTGAACACTTCTCTTTGCCTTCTTTGTTGGCTTCTTTTTCCTTCACTTGATCTCAAAATGTGGAGTTCCTTGGATTCCACTAAAATTTCCCTTCTCTTCTCTATTCATATTTCCTGTTTTGGACTCAATGTTTGTGTTCGCCCCCCACTCCTATTGAAATCTAATCCCCAAAATGGTGGTATTTGGAGCTGGGGCCTTTGAGGGGGCAATTAGTGCCCTTATAGAAGAGACTTGGAGAACTTCCTCACCCTTTTCACCTTGCAAGGACACATGGAGGAGACAGTTGTGAGCTTGCTGGTGAAAGCAAGCTCTCACCAGACACTGAATGTTGATCTTGGACTTACTAGCTTCTAGTACTGTGAGGAATAAATATCTGTTGTTTATAAGCCACTCAGTATGTGGTACCCTGTTCTAGAAGTCTGAATGGACTGAGACATATCTCTAGCTGATCTCAGTTCAACATTATTTGTATGCTGGTATATCTTAAGTTTTTATTTATTCATTTTTAAAAAACGAATTCCTTATTTGAATGGGGGGGGTGGTCAGTCACCTTGGGTAGACCTCATCTGTTTGGTTCAGAGCAGGGCCTGACACAAAGTAGACAGTAAGTATGTGCTAAATGAATAGCTGAAGGAACAAATGACTGGATTTGTGTATCCTGCCCAGACCTAAGCCATTTACCCTGAACTGAGCCCCTGACACACTGGATATCTCTCATTTCTTGGGTTTGCCAAGCTTTTTCCTGCCTTACAGACTTATAAGAAGATGCATTCCCTTTACATGCAAAGCTTTCCTTGAGCTCCAACTTCATGTATTGGCTTAAAAGCTTTCCCCTCTGTAGTATCCCACCATGTCCCATGTCCTGTCTGTAATTATACCCTATTCATTACATATGTAGCATCAGTTTCTTTTTTGAATTTGTAAATACACATGAACTTTTTTGTTTACCACATATTTGCTTGTGTCCCACCCTGCTTTTCATTTTATATTCTCAAATATGCTAACTACTTTAGTAGTTACTTAACTCATTTTAACATATACAACATCCAGTACAGTTTTTAGAACAAAGTGTTCAATAAATATATGTTTAAGATTTTTGTTTTTTATTTGACAGAGAAAGAGAGAGAGAGCAGGGGGAGGGGGTAGAAGGAGAAGCAGGCTCCCCACTGAGCAAGGAGCCTGACATGGTGCTCAATCCCAGAACCCTGAGATCGGGACCCAAGCCAAAGACAGATGCTTAACCGACTGAGCCACCCAGGTGCCCCATCAATAAATATATGTTTAATAAGTGAATGGATACCCATGATGTGTTTTACTTTATTCTCTCCATAAAGTTCATGTTTGTATGAGCAGCTTATTTGGTTTTGGTTTCTTGTAATCGAAGAGCTTTATAGGAACTATAGTGATAAACAGCAGTTTGTCCTTTTTAGGTGCTTTTGCAACCACCCTCTTAATAGACTTGAAAAAAACAATGACCTTCACAGATTAATGCTATGACATTAATCACGTACATTTCTATAGTTTACAAAGTGCATTTGCATCTATTATAACAGTTAATACTTATAACAGTTTTGCATAACAATTTTACACAGCAAAGAAGAGTTGAGACAAAGAGGTCAAAACTAATAGGGGCCAGGATCAGAGCCCAAGTTTTCCATTGACCAGCTCCTTGCTCTACTGATATACCACATAGCTTGCTACTACTACTTACTATTGCTACTACTACTTCCACTACAAGATAAGGTTTATTGAGCATTTACTACATACCTGAGCTGTTGCCTACTCTTCATCAGGTCAGTTAATCTTACAACAACATCATGGAATTTATACTTCTATTGCTCACTTGGGACAGATAAACTGAGGCAGGGTGACGTCAGAAATCTGATAAATGGGTAAGCCAAGATGTGAGCCAGGTGTTTTCTGATCTCTGAAACTGAACTACAAACCACAACACTGAAGTCCTTCTTGCTGCAAAGAGAAGTAAAGAAGAACATCTGGGATTTTGAAAGTCATTCATACAGAATAATCCAGGACCATGTTGTTGGTAATTATCCTAAACCCTTTGATGAACAATGAAGAGTTATCCCAAACCTTGAGTGGACAGGAAACACTGAAAGATATAACTGAATTTGAGCTGCTTCACCAACATCCCTTCTGATACAGGGGCTTAATTAATGCACTTAATTGTTGAGAGATATGTAGTGAGATTATTCAGAGCCTTGGCTGCATACTTCTTTCCTATTGTTAACTGTGTTAATTTGCAACAATGCTCAAGATGCTGGCTGAATGAAAACAGGCTAAATGAAAACTCAATTTTTTTTCAGAGTGGGAGAAAAGGTAATCACACAGGGTAATTTGATTTTGATGCACTGCCTTTCCCCCCTTTTAAACCCACATACTCTTTATAAGTAGGTGAAGGCGTGTGATCATTAGGAGAGCATAGAAAGGCTGATTACCACACTGTGGCAAAGGGAACTCTGTCAAGCCTTCCTCCATGTGGCAGATTCCTGCATTATCTTTCATTCAGGTAAAGAAGAAAGAGAGGAGGGAGGGATAAAGGAAACTTTCAATGAGTGGAACTCTGCGTAAAGCATTATGTCAGGATCTCTCACACCCATTCTTGAACAGAATCTTTAGAAAGCTCCTGGGCACAGCTATTTGTACTCCCATTTTACAGATGAAAGGAGCTCTTGACTTGATTCCTCCTGTGACAGGAACTGAGAGAGTAGTTAAAACACCCAACTGTCACATCTAGAAATATACCAAGGGGACATATTAAGAGATGTGGGAAAAAATAGAATAGAGGAATGGGGTTAGTGTTGGGGACGTGGAGATAGGCTTATCTTATATTAGCATCAAAGAACCAAGTACTTATCCTCCCAGACTAGAATGAATAAGGGTTGAATTAGATAGTCAAACAAGTTCTTATGCTGTTTAAAATATATTTGGTTACCTGATTCAAACTACTACTACTACTAATATGATAATAAAAACATGCATTTGCAAATGCAAAGGAGTTTTTTGTATCCCCTCCCTCCTCAATTGGTTTAATTATATTTGGGTACTTACTTTGCCCTTCTTTCAACTTTTCAAATCTGAAGTTTAATTGAAAAGAAAATTATCTTTATACAGATAAAGAGCCCAACCTTCTTGTCTCTGGACCTCATAGGGAATGACTTCTCAAATCATTTTCACTCAGTTCACACTCCGAAAGATCAAAGAACTGTGCTATATGCCCATTCCAGAAGTCCCTCTGGGATTAGCCCATCATGAGTATAAATCATCATCTTTGTTATGTTTCCCAAATACCCATTCATCATCCATCTTAGTATTGTTCAAAGACACCTGGGGTCAGTTCAGCTCTCACCTTCACAAGGCTTTGTGATTCTGTTTGTGCAGTCAAGGGAGCACTAGAGACAATTAGCTACTCACTGCTGTGGCTGCAGCCAAGGGTCTCCCCCACGGGGATGAGAAGAGATATCCTCAGGAGGAAGCTCCATTCAGGCATCAAGTGTGACTCTTGGCCAAGGAGGCAGTTCCTATTTCTACCCTCCCACTCAGGTCCTTTTTTGTATAGCAAGACAAAAGCAAACAATGGTTACCTCCTCCCTCTGGAGGTGACAAGCAGAAGCAAAGTATAAAGCTAGCTTTTGAAAACTGATCCATTGAACTCCCTGCCATCCCAAGAACCTGACCTGAATCTGCTTTCTGACAACCACAGGAGGCGATTGTCTTTTTCTTTAAGGAGCTTTCAGCTTGGAAAGAGACCACAAAGAGGGAAAGGGATTATCTTCCAAAAGGCTCTTAAAGAATATCAAAGCTGGAAGGTCTTTGAATGATTATCTAGTCCAACCTCTTCAATTTATGGTAAAGATTTAATGTAAACTATACAGCCCAGTGCAGACTTTCCCAAATATCTTCAGAACAACCTGTTGATCAGTAAAAACTGAGATTATCAATGACTATGGTAAGAGAAAACACTGCCTACCTAGAGTCTTGATTACATCTAGAGGCCAAGAGCAGTCAAGGTATTTGTGGAGACCTTGAAATCTTATTTAAGGAGGGTCCTTGAAGGGAACAGGGAGGTCTTGTTAGGATTGGATGAGGATCATGATACAATAGTTTAGAATTGGTAAACATAAGATGGCAGGATTTTGAGGCCAGGGATTAAAAGTCTTGGAGAGGAAAAAAAAAAAAAAAAGTCTTGGAGAATAAACAGTCACCAAATATTTCCTATTGAAGAATTGATCGATCTTTCAGAAACTTATTGGAAACACAATTGAGTTATTTGCAACTTTTATCTTTCTGGGCAAAATTTCCTGGAATACTTTATCTGTGCTGATGAAGACAGGGGATTAGTAAAATCATATCAGAATAAACAGTGAACTGTGTGGTGATAAATAGTTTTGGGTCTCATAATCCAAGTCCCCCAATTTATAAGTGAAACCTTCCTGCACTGCAGACATTTACTGGGAAACTAGTTTTTCTTTTTTTTTTTAAAATTATTTATTTATTTGTTTGTTTGACAGACAGATTACAAGTAGGCAGAGAGGCAGGCAGAGAGAGAGAGAGAGAGGAGGAAACAGGCTCCCTGCTAAGCAGGGAGCCCGATGCGGAGCTCGATCCTAGGACCCTGGGACCATGACCTGAGCCGAAGGCAGAGGCTTTAACCCACTGACCCACCCAGGTGCCCCTGGGAAACTAGGTTTCTGACTCCCCACCCAGAGTCTATGTCCCGACTGAAGAATATATTATCTGGGCCAAATAAATAAAGGTAATCTCTAGACTTTAAGAATATGTTTTTTGAAAGTTTGGGAAGAAAATAAAAAAGGAGAATGAGATAGAGAGTATGTTTGTGAGAGGAGCCTGGATACCTCAGAAGAGTCCTGGGAAGTCTCTCCGAGGAGTTGACACTTAAGATGTACCCAGAATACGTGAAGAACCCAGCCCTCCAAGCTGGAGGAAAGCAATAGCAAAAGGAGTAGATAGCTTGGGGTTTGATGTAAAGAAAGAGTGTGTGACTAAAGCCCAGTGAGCAAAAGAAGAGAAATAGGAGGTGAGGTCAGGCTGGAAGAGAGAACCAGATCATCAGGGGCTTTTGGGTGCTCTCAGAATGCTTAACTGGGGTGGGTGAGTCCTGAAGTTGAGTATGCAGAATGCACTCTGCTTGTTTACCTCATGAAAACTCACAGTTGGGGCCGTTCTTCCTTAAGTGGTGAGGAAGACCATGTCCAAATTTTCCCAGAGAAGGGCTGGAAGATGGTCAGACATTCAGGATGTTCAGTTCTTCATTTATTTATTTATTTATTTATTTATTTTTTTGAGAAAAGTAAAAAATGCATCAACTAAGCCAGCTGTGGGCCTTTGCAGAGCAGTAAATTATCTTTTTTTTTTTTGGTTTGTTTGCAAGAATGACTATGATTCCAGGATATTCTCTTCTTATTCTTAGCCATTATCATGCTCCAACATCATTTTCAATTTCTAATGTTGAGCTGAGTGGTTTTTATGGCATCGCAGCTAGAGAAAAATGAAAATGAATGTACAAAGTGAAAGACAAGATTTATTTGGGGGGTACTTGTAGTTCTTACAAAGCGAAAAAAAAGGAAACTTTTAGTAGGATTTAATTAGGAATACAATTTTCTTTTTAAAATGTACATACAAGCAACTAATTGGAAAAATTCACATGATGTATATCTAGTATTATAATGGATGATGATTAAAAATTTTTAAGAGTTATTTGATGCTTGCATGGAACCACTTAATAGTCTATATGCAAGCTAACCAAAGCTGTGTAACACATCTGAAAAGCCAGGAATTCGGTGACTAATAGAAAGTAACAAGTTACTCAATTCATCAACTAGAATAGTTGTACTGTATGAATTCAAACACAGTAAAGTATTTGCATACTGACATTTGGGTGTGCATGAGCTGTTTTAAAACTCATTCTTTTTTCATTATTACATCTCAAGAAATGAACACCACCATTCTAGATAAAATCATTGGGTAGAGTCCAAGTGGTGGTAGTTTCAGAGTAGGCCTTTCCCCAGGACAGGCTTGGACATTGTAAATGATCCAGGAAGTAGTGTTGCCCAGAAATTAAGGATGTGGATTTTCAGTTTTGAACCTCCTTTCTAGCCTGAAATGCTAGCTTCATGACCTTGGGAAAGTTACTTAACCTCCATGAGCCTCAGTCTTCAGCTTTTAATATGGGGATGACAATAGTAATTAACCTGTAGGGTGTCTCTGAGGATTAAATCAGACTGTGTAAAGCTTTTAGCTCAAAATCTTAGCTAATATTATTATGTATATTGATTAGGAGATATATTGCAGTCAATTTCAGGAAAAAATTGCTGTTTTGTTTGTGTGTGCGTGTGTGTGTGTGTGTGTGTGTGTTTGGACACACAGGTACATGTATAAGGCAAAATGCCAAATTGTATATGAGAGTTAATGATAAGAAGCTACAGACCCCTGCTCTCCTTTTCTGTTTCTTATCACATTTCTTGGAGGAAACCGCTCTTTATTATTTCTGTTTTTCTTTTTTCTCTGGGTACCCAAATATCTAAGTAATATGCATGTCCACCATTTCTTGATTCATCAAGAGTAAGCAATATCTCTTTATTCCCTCTTACCATTAGGTAAGAATTGAAGATTTGTTCCATTATTTTTTCTTCCTACCCTCATTTCCTCCCAGTGTTTGATAATCATATTAATATTTTGGTTTCTTCTATTGCTCCTTTTTCTAACTTTAAAATGATAAGAGTTATACATTAGTGTTTGGCTCTATCAATTTTAGGGATCGTCTAAACTTTCCTCTGTAACTTGAAAATATTTGTTCCCCACCCCTTTCCTGCCTACTTTCTGAATGCCATCTCTGGGTGTATTTGAGAAGTGTCTTAGGGAAATTTTTCTAAAACCAGATCCTGAAATGGGGATTCTTGTGCATGCGATACACAGAGGCTATGCTTCCAGCAGGAACCTATAATGGAGTGAAGGAAGCAAGGGAGGGAAAGGAAAGAAGTCAAGCCAAGATGTGGTTTTCACCTGGGGTTTAGCTTCAGCGACTCCCATGGGGAGCTCTGGAGGGTGAACTGTATTACAGAGTAAAGCCACTCTTTGGACCTTCCTTATCAGGCAGTCAGTGGCTATAGGCCACCTGCAGAAGGAACATGAATTTCTGTGAAGTCCTGTCAGCTAAGGGCAAAGCTCCAGAGAAGGGGGCAGCTGTGAGCTATTAGTGGCCAATGCTCTCAGCAGTTAGAAAATGGATATGTAGGCCAGGTAAGGGGATCTGGTTGGAGTACCAATAACTAACACGTGGTGATAAGGAGGAGGTTATGATGAAGGCAATGGCCCCTGCCTCCTCATCAACTCTCACATGTATTTGATATTCACATTTAAAAATATTTTGGGGACACCTGGGTGGCTTTTCTATTGACTGTCTGATTCCTGATCTCAGTTCAGATCTTGATCTGAGGGTTGTGAGTTCAAGCTTTGCATTCAAGCCTCACTTGTATTTTTAACTGGTGCCCCATAAATACCCATATATACAACATCACCAGGACTATCACCAAAAACACCAAAAAAAAAAAAAAAAAAAAAAAAAAGGAGATAATGTTTGTGTTATTCTCTCTGTTTTAAAAGTTAAATACAGGATCCCAAAGTGGTTATGTGTCTTGTAAAATAGCCCACTGTAACTGGAAAGAATAGAGCCTAATTACAGATAATCTCCCTCCAAATCTAGTATTCTTTATGAACACCCCCAGTTTCTTTCTTCAAAGCACTTTGCATTAAATCTATTTGCCATATATGTATACACTTCCATAGTTGGCCTAATTTTGTAGATAAACGCATTCTCTAAACACATTTTTTTTCTTTTTCATTTCAGATTGGATTCTCGATATCTCTGGTTGGTCTTTTACCTTTCCATGAGCCAAGGCACTTTTAAGCCATGGCAAATAGAGTAAATACACATGGTTTAAACAAGAGAGATGTTTCCTATTTCACATAAAAAGTACAGAACCAGGGGCACCTAGGTGGCTCAGTGGGTTAAAGCCTCTGCCTTCGGCTCAGGTCAAGATTCTGGGGTCCTGGGATCGAGCCCCACATCGGGCCCTCTGCTCAGCAGGAGCCTGCTTCCTCCCCTCCCCTCTGCCTACCTCTCTGTCTCCTTGTGATCTCTGTCTGTCAAAAAAATAAATAAAATCTTAAAAAAAAAAAAAAAGTACAGAACCAGAGCAGTCCCATACCAAACCTGTTGAGTCATCAGTGTTATTAGGATCAAACTCTCCTCTTCTCTTTGTCTCTGTTAGATGGTGACTTTCCTCATTAGCTCAGTCACGCCAGGACTGTGAGTTGGATGCTGCAGCTCCAGACTTCATAGTCTCACAATAGATTCCGTGTGCAGAAAAGGGATGGTTTCTCTTCAGTCAGCCTTTTTTTTTTAAGAGAAGAGAGAGAATATTTCTCAGAACTCTCAGCTCTCCTCAGCCTCCATTGACTAGATTAGCCAGGTAAAATTTGCTTCCAGTAGAGGAAGCTAAGAATTTAAGAACTTGGTATTGTCTACTGTGTGTATGTGTGTACGGGTGTGTGTGTGTGTGTGTATGTGCACATGTGTTTGTGTATGTATAATGTTTCTGTCAGCAAGGAAGGGGTGGGAGGGGTTTTTGGGTAAGCATCTAACAGTCTTTCCTCCAGGATCTCTTCTCATTATTAACACACGCACATAGATGATAGATAGATAGATAGATAGATAGATGGATGATAGCAGTTGATTTATGTAGCTTACCAACTTTTTGTGTATTACTGGTTAGTTCCCTATCCACCTGGTGAAGTACCTAACTAATTGGTGAAGTACCCATTAATGAGGTTATTTTTATTTTTTTATTGTTGCTTTAAAAAAAAATCTTCAGTTTCTGCTGATAGAGCACGAGGTAGTCAGGTTGTAATCTTGTGATTTTTAATCAGTGAATTAGAGTACAAAATAATAGTCTTCAGTCTGTCTTGCCCTAGTATACTGTCTGTGTGTGGTCTGTGAATTGACTATTCTACATCTGACCTTGGGAGATAACACCATCAACTACTGTGATAGCTTATTGCCTGGATTTTTCTCTTTGGAGAGTAATGGGACACGATGTGTGCACATTTAGAGGAAAGCATTATGGGATAGCAGGAGCAACTGGGAGCCGACCTATATCTGAGAGGCCAAGAGCTGATACATACAATTCTGAAACAACTGTGGGCAAAACCGAAGTTCATTGGCAGAAGGGGCAAATGCCCAGTGTGTATTCCTCAGATATTGGCAGAAATCATTTGAGATGTGAGAAGAAAGATGTTGGTAGAAAAATAGACTTCTGGAAATCTGTGGGGTAATGGCTTAGTTGCAACTATAAGAAAACTCAACTAGCAGTTAAATACTAAAAAAGCGCTTACTGGCTCAGATAAATAAGAACCGCTAAACATAGGGGTACAACTGACTTTGGGTTGTGCTGGTGTTAAAGGCTCAAACACTGTCATAAGGACCTGGAGATCTTTCATTCTCCCTCTCTTAACCAGTTTTGCAGATCTCTGTAGTGGCAAGATGGCAGCAACAGTGCTGGGTTCACATCCTTATTCAAGTAGGGTGAGAAGAAGGAGCTTCTTTTTTAGTAGTTTCTTCAAAGGGCCTGAGTTTCCCTCTGTTTAGCCCACTTTAAGTTGGCCTCAGGAAGATGATAACTTTTCAGCTTAGACCTGAGTCACCCCCAAGTTAATCATAATGTCCCACCCAAACCGTATAGACTAGGAGTGTGGCTGTGGGTGTCTTTTCAGCAGAAATACGAAGGAGGAAGAATGCTGGAGAAAAACAAATGCCCATGCTATTATTTTAAAGGGAAGAGTGACCTTTGAAGTCTGGGAGACTCAAGATCAGCCAGGTTATACTTCTTTGAAAGGGAATTGGGAATTTCACCAGCCCAAAAAAAAAATTAAAAAAAAAACCTTGTGTGAGGGTTTGGATACATATCTGAAAGTACTTGTTATATTGGGATTCCCATAAGCCAAATAGCTTTGTCCCCATGAGCATTATAGCACGGAAAATAAAAGACTGCAGTACAGTTTCATATTGCAGTTCACATGCCTTGAGAAAGTGAATCTAAGCTCTCCTAAACCCATCTCCCTGCCAGAACAAGCGGTAAATAAAACATAAACCACTTCTGTACATGCTTCAGATTTTGGTGTAGATGAAAGGCAATTTACTCTGGGCTGAAAATGAGATTCTGGCAAAAAGCAATGCCTATTAACAAATGGAACAGTCCCCTGGTGACAAGATGGAGGCGTGCAACTGGGTACATTTGTCATTTTAACTCCAGGGGCTGACTTGAGGTATTTTAATCATGCTAAAGGAGAATTACAGGTAGAAACACCATCATATTTGATATAGAGAAGAATGCCAACATTATTCCTTTGAACAGATTGCTTTCTACATGTGAATAGTTTGATAAGAGAACTGAATATTCTATATTTACTTGATTCCTCGATATCAAAAAATTTCTAAATGGCCCTCTTTGTTCACATTTTATCTTTCCATCCATATGCTTGCAAATCACTTCTCTGAATGCGCTGTTCTAACCAAGCTGTCCTTCTGTTCAAACACCTTCAAAGGCTCTTGGTGTCCACAGAAAAGATCAGACTCACTAGCTAAGCATTTAAGGACTTCTGGAGAAGAGATATCAAATATTTGTCTAGACTTAATTTCCATCACTTTTGTATGAATCAGGAGAGGCTAGTTTATGTTCTGTGCCTTAGTTTTCTACTGCTGTTTAACAAATTACCACAAACCTAACAGCTGAAAGAGATATGTATTTATTATCTCACAGTTTCTGTAGGTTAGGAATCTGGACATAGCTTTAACTGCATCCTTTGCTCAAGGTATCACAAACTACAGTCTAGATACAGGCTGGACTGCCACCTTTCCTGAAGCTTTGGGGCATCTTCCAGGCTTGGATAGATAGTGGAAGAATTCAATTCCTTGCAGTTGTAGGGAAAGGAGTTCCTGTCTTTCCTGCAGCTGTCAGCTAGCGGTCACTCTTAGCTCCTAAAGGGATCCACAATTCCTTGACACATGGCCTTCTCATACCATGGAAGATTTCTTCTTAAAAGCCACAGGGAGGGGCGCCTGGGTGGCTCGGTGTGGTTAAGCCTCTGCCTTCAGCTCAGGTCATGATCTCAGGGTCCTAGGATCGAGCCCTGCATCAGGCTCTCTGCTCAGTGGGGAGCTTGCTTCCCCCTCCTTCTCTCTCTGCCTGCCTCTCTGCCTACTTGTGACTTCTCTGTCAAATAAATAAAATCTTAAAAAAAAAAAAAAAGCCAGAGGGAGAATCTGTTAAAGATGGAGTCTTAGCATCACATGATATAATGATAGGAGTGATTTTATCCATTGCTTTTGCCCTATTCCATTGATTAGAAGTGGGTCACTGTGCAAGAGAGGGATTACACAATGTGTGGATACCAGCGGCAAGGAGTCTTAGAGGCCATCTTAGAACTCTTTCTACTGCACTGTGATAACAAAAAACTTTTAAATTTTAGTGCCTTGAAGCAACAATGGTTTATGTCTCTTAAGCATTGGCTGAGGTCCTTGGCTGTGCATAATTGGCAGGGAACTGGTCTGAGGAAGGCGCCAACTCTGCACTCCATTACTGCCAAGGTAGGAAAAATAAAACATAGCAAACCCTGTTTTTACTCAAATCTCTGTGGTTGAGGAAAGTGACATGGCTATCTCTAAGAAGCCTGGGAAGGGCACTTATACCTGTTGCCCAGGCAAAGAACTAGAAATGTTTGATGTGGAGCAGAAATGAGGATGGATTTCTCCAACAAAATGTCTTCTTGCTGTGTACTGGATAGAGCTATTTCTCTCTGCAGGTCATTAGTTGATTGTATTTTTCTCAACCTGAATGACCTTTCCTCTGCATCCATGTTTCCAAGTTTCTCCTGTTTTGCAAAAGCTACTTTCTCAGTGAAGTAACTTTCTGATATTTCTCATCAAAATTAATTTTTTCTGCTTGGATATATCTTTACACTCTGCTGTACTTCCCCATCTATCTTGTATGACATTTATAATTTCCTAATTTTATTGCAGTTAATTATTTTAGATGCATCAGGTCCCATATTGGATTGTGAACATCCTGAGGACAGAAACCATATCTGAGTCACATTATTTCCTCTAATGTGTCCAATACAAGATTATACTCAGTGTGGTATTAATGTTCATTGGTTAAGTGAAATTGATCTTGCTCCCCCCAGAATGTCTATTTACAATGATAGCTTTTGGCCAAATTTTAAAATATTTAGGGAGAGGAATTGCCTAATTTCCTTATTCTGTCAAAAGCCCTAATACTTTACAGTTAAACTCTTTCCTGAATATAACCTGAATCCCTCTTAAAGTGTTTTTTCCCCTCATTTCCTCTTGTTTATCCATAATGAAGATCATAGATCACGTAAAATGGTTGGAAAGACCTTAAAGATTGTCTAGTTCAGTGATTTGAAAGTTTTTGTTTATTTTAGGAAGCTGACTCCTTTATTCAGATGAAACCTTAAGCAGAGAACAAAACTATGCAAGAGCAACAGCAATAGTAACAAAAGGATGATGTTCTGACTGAATTGAGAATGGCAGGTTCTAAGTTCTGGTTACTTAGTATTTCCTGACCAGTCTCCAATTCCCAGAGTGGGCCTTAGGACACCTCTATGAAATGCTAGTACTTAGTTTGAAACCTCTTTGTGATGATTCAACTTTTCATATTATAGATAGGAAAACTAAAACTAGGGAGACTAATTATAGATGGGAAAACTAAAGCTAGAATGGCTTATCCAAAACCACTGGATATGGAGATGGAGAATCTAGTTCATTAAACATTTATTGAACACCTACTGTAAGTGAGTTTGGCACAGATATAGCAAGCCTCTTGATATAGGTACCAAAAGAAGCCACATTTTCTAACTCCGCCTCATGGCTTAGATGGCTATATGGCTAAGATTTCCATTTCACTTAAGTCTATTCTGTGACTTAGTAAAGTCAAGGTCATAGAATAAATGGTTAATTTTAAAGTAAGGATTTTGACAATAGATCTGAGAATTGGGTTCATGCTGAGTTCAAAGCCAGGTGAGATCCTAGCTCACAGCCAGAACCTCCTGTGAAGGGGTATGGCAGTGGCCATTTATTCACCCTGAGTTCCTGGAACTCTCACTCTCGTCAAACACAGGAGAAAATGTCAGCCTCCTAGATGAACTTACTCTTGCTGAGAATTCATTTATATTTCATGCAGATTGGCATCCATGTGCATGAAAAGATCTAAAGGAATAAGTTGATCTTATCCTTCCAGCTGCTCCTGCACAGGGTGCTCCTGTGGCTACTTAGCTATAATTAGAAGTTGACTTTCCTCACACATGTGGGTGACTTCAATCTATTGACATCTATTCAACGTCTACTATTGTCCACAACAATATATTATCTCCATATCATCATGGAATTTGTATGCTGTTAGGAGGTTTGAAAACTTGCATAGGCACAGCAAATGGAAAATATGTTAATACGTAATAAAGTTTTAAATTATGTAGTATGAGTTCCACTATAGTTTGAAAATGGCACTAATCAGTATACAATGAAATAGTTGCTAGAATTCTTCATGGGAAGGAAATGCCAATGAGGGTCTTGAGAAATAAGTCAAGTTTGAAATGGATGGTGGATGGAAGTCAAGGGAGAGGACTCTGACTTCAGGCCATAGATAAAGATATGATATATGGGACAAATTTATCTTCATATTACTCAAATGCATTGAGAACTAAAAACATATTATGCTTGGTATGTATCATTGGACTGTGATACAGAATGTATCTTCATTCTTTTTTTTTTTTCCTTTTTTTTTCCCCCAATTTATTTATTTTCAGAAAAACAGTATTCATTATTTTTCACCACACCCAGTGCTCCATGCAAGCTGTGCCCTCTATAATACCCACCACCTGGTACCCCAACCTCCCACCCCCCCGCCACTTCAAACCCCTCAGACTGTTTTTCAGAGTCCATAGTCTCTCATGGTTCACCTCCCCTTCCAATTTACCCAAATTCCCTACTCCTCTCTAACGCCCCTTGTCCTCCATGCTATTGGTTATGCTCCACAAATGAGTGAAACCATATGATAATTGACTCTCTCTGCTTGACTGATTTCACTCAGCATAATCTCTTCCAGTCTCGTCCATGTTGCTACAAAAGTTGGATATTCGTCCTTTCTGATGGAGGCATAATACTCCATAGTGTATATGGACCACATCTTCCTTATCCATTTGTCCGTTGAAGGGCATCTTGGTTCTTTCCATAGTTTGGCGACTGTGGCCATTGCTGCTATAAACATTGGGGTATAGATGGCCCTTCTTTTCACGACATCTGTATCTTTGGGGTAAATACCCAGGAGTGCAATTGCAGGGTCGTAGGGAAGCTCTATTTTTAATTTCTTGAGGAATCTCCACACTGTTCTCCAAAGAGGCTGCACCAACTTGCATTCCCACCAACAGTGTAAGAGGGTTCCCCTTTCTCCACATCCTCTCCAACACATGTTGTTTCCTGTTTTGTTAATTTTGGCCATTCTAACTGGTGTAAGGTGATATCTCAATGTGGTTTTAATTTGAATCTCCCTGAGGGCTAATGATGATGAGCATTTTTTCATGTGTCTGATAGCCATTTGTATTTCTTGATTGGAGAAGTGTCTGTTCATATCTTCTGCCCATTTTTTGATGTGTTTGCCTGTTTCGTGTGGGTTGAGTTTGAGGAGTTCATTATAGATCCTGGATATCAACCTTTTGTCTGTACTGTCATTTGCAAATATCTCTCCCATTCCGTGGGTTGCCTCTTTGTTTTTTTGACTGTTTCCTTTGCTGTGCAGAAGCTTTGTATCTTCATTCTGATACTATCCTTGTTTTACCTGTGAAGAACCAAAAATGATTAAGTAACTTGTTTAAGATCCTACAGTTAATGAATTGTGATGCTAGAATAACCCAGGTCTGTATGATGCTGATACTATCCTTGTTTTACCTGTGAAGAACCAAAAATGATTAAGTAACTTGTTTAAGATCCTACAGTTAATGAATTGTGATGCTAGAATAACCCAGGCCTGTATGATGCTGAAACATTATTAAACAAAACTCCTTACTGTCTTTTGACATGTGTAGGAAGTAGAGAAGAGGCAAATGTGATGGTTTGAGTCAGGGGGTGTGTTGGGGAAGGAGTGATAGAAGGTTGGATAGGTAAGGGGAGTCAGCAGAGGTTAATGGTCCTCAGTTGGGGTCAAGTTTCCTACCTTGTCCTCGTCAGTACTGAGGACTGTGCTCATTTAAAATAAATGGGTACTGGGTACCAACTAGGACAAGAAAGATAAGCAGAAGTCCCCGCCCCTTGTGTTGTCCTGCATTTCAAAATGTGTATGGCTTGAGCAGAAATGAAAGTAACCGCAAATATTTCTCATTCAGGGAAAAGAAATACTAGGCAACTAAGGAATTCAAGTGGACACAGGATTTGGATAATTGATGGCAAAACCCTTTATAGAGACACAATAAAATTATGATATTCTAAACAATCAAAGCTTTCTTTTTTCCTCCTTAGCATGGTCACTATGGCTTATTAAAATAAGAACTATTTGCCTAGCATAGCAGCCATACAGATTACAGAGGATGTCATACAATTATTTATACCGAAGCTAAAAATCACTGCTTTTGCCTCAATCTGAGAAGACATAGACAAGGTACACAACATTCTTCCTCAGAGGAGCAAGCCACTAAAATACCATTTTTAATGGGAGAACAAGTACTTCCCACATTTTCTTTATGAAAATGTCAAATCTGTCTCCTTTTTTTTTTTTCTTCTTCTTCTTTTACTGATACTAATCCCTGGCCTTCTTTTGAGGGAGGTTTCCACTTCAAGACTAAATCAGGCACCATTTAGTAAAGAGAAACCTGAAATTTGCTGATGTCTGACACCAGATCCCCTGAGTGGTAGGTAGGGAATGTGCGTAGTATATATTTGTTTATTTATTGGAAGGCAAAGAGGTAGCCCTCTATAGTTTGATTTTCCATAAGTGTTTATAATAATTTTAAATTTTATTCTTACAGTGAAAATTCAAGTCTCATTAGTAGAAACTTGATTAATTGGACTTTACCTCTGAGTGACAAATTAATCTGGAAAATACCTTGTTAAAAGACAACTAATATTCTGTTCTATAAAAGATAAATAGCTCAATTCTCTATTCTCTTCTGGTTTTGAAGGGTGGGTTTACCTTTATGATTACAAATTTGATATCATACAGTTATTGTTCTTATATAATCAGGCATATAGCTAGTTCTAGAGATATTTTTAACATGTAATTTCTACTTTTCCTTCTTCCCTTCATCCATCCCTCCCTTCCTCTTTTCTTTCCTCCCTTTCTTCTTTCCTTCCTTCTTCAATCTTCCTTCACTTCCTTCTTCCTTCTCTTCCTTCCTGTAAGTATGCATTGGATTCCCACTCTGGACCAGACATCATTCTATCTAGACATTGGGGATTCAGTAGAGCATTATGAATTCCTAGCTTTCATAGAGTTTAAATTACAACAAGAAAGATAAAATAAAGACATAGTAAAATAAATTGGTTAAATATAAAAGTAGCATAATTGCTATAAATATACAGAAAAAAGAAAAAAATGATGCGTTTGAACTCATTTTGTAAAGATTTGAGAGAATGATGTTCTAGACAGAGAAACTGGCAGAGTCAACAATCAAGAGTTAGAACCCAGCTTAGCACTTTTTTTTTTTTTTAAAAGAAAGAAAACCAGTGTGGTGGGAACAGAGTGAACATGGGGTAATGACAGGCCTGATTGAGGTGGGAATAGAGGTGATGACCTTGCAGGGTTTCAAGGCCATTATCAAGATTTAAAAAGGAAAAAAAAAAAAAAACTTCTAATATTGAAAAACCATTAGGGGGGCATTTAAGAAGAAATATGATATAAACATTTGTACATTGTAAAAGGTTATCCTGGTTTTCTGTGAGGAGGATAAACTTTAGGGGGTTACAATTGAAGATGGGTGATCTTCCATGAGCTGTTGCAGCTCAGGAGAGAGATGATGATGACTTCGACCAGACATTAACTGTGAAGACAGACAGATTTGCGTGAACTTGGTACACTCAAGGGCTGCTCTACTATACAGATGGCAGTAGGGAGAATTGCAATTTCACTGCAGTGCCTGGGAATGGCATCTTTTGGAGCCTAGTTCCATTTTGTATAAGGAGGCCCATCTGCTTTGGGGCTCAAACAGTAGTATTTCAGGGTTTGAAAGATATCTAAGTAATCATTTAGTCAATTCCCTAGAAATCTATATTTATCCCTAAAAAATTTCAAGTCTCAAAATTCTTTCCATTATTGCATCACATTGAGAACTTACAGGATTCTAAAATGATCATACAAAATATTGTTCCTTCCAGCTTTGTAGAACACACAAATCCAATTCAAATGCAATTAATGTCCCTCTCCAACTCAGACATAAAAATATTTACTGGGGCTTGATTGAGGACAAGGCTGTGTGGCAGGACACTGAAGACTATTTTCTCTTTTCTTTTCTTTCTTTGAAAGAATTTTTTAAATTTGTTTTTTAGTTTAAATTCAATTAGCCAACATATAGTACATCATTTGTTTCTGACATAGTGTTCAATAATTCATTAGTTGCATATAACACCCGGTGCTCATCACATCATGTGCCCTCCATAATGACCATCGTCCAGTTACCCAATAACCGTTGGGGGATCCTCCCCTCCAGCAACCCTCAGTTGACTCCCCAGAGTCAAGAGTCCCTCATGGTTTGTCTCCCCCTCTGATTTCTTCCCATTCAGTTTTCCCTATCTTCTACTATAATCCTCTGCACACTTTCTTATATTCCACATATGAGGGAAACCATATGATAATTGTCTTTCTCTAACTGACTGATTTCACTTAGTGTAATACCCTCCAGTTCCATCCACATTGATGTGTGTTAGGTGTTCATTCTTTCTGATCACTGAGCAATACTCCATTGTATATATGAACCAGATCTTTATCTAGTCAACTGTTGAAGGACATTTCATCTTCTTACACAGTTTGGCTACTGTGGCCATTGCTGCTAGGAACATTGGGATGTAGTACCCCTTCTTTTCACTACATCTGTATCTTTGGGGCAAGTGCCCACTAGTACAATTCCTGGATCATGGGATAGCTCTGTTTCTAAATTCTTAAAAGACCTCCATACTGTTTTTCAGAGTGGCTGAACCAGCTTGCATTCCCACCAACAGTATAGGTGGCTTCTCCTTCTCCACATCCTTGCTAACACTTGTTGTTTTTTGTCTTGTTAATTTTAGCCATTCTAACTGGTGTGAGGTGGTAATTCATTGTGGTTTTGAATTGTATTTCCCTGATGACTAGTGTTGTGGAGCATTTTTTCATGCATCTGTTAGCCATTTGTATGTCTTCTTTGGAGAAATGTCTGTTCATGTCTTCTGCCCAGTTCTTGACTGGAGTATGTGGTTTTTCCATCTTGAGTTTGATTAGTTATTTATAGATCTTGAATACCAGCCCTTTATCAGATAATGTCATTTGCAAATATCTCCTTCCATTCTGCAGGATGCCTTTTAGTTTTGTTGATAGTATTCTTTGCAGTTCAGGAGCTTTTTATTTTGTTGAAGTCCCCAAAGTTCATTTTTGCTTTTGTTTCCCTTGCCTTGGAGATGTGTCTAGCAAGAAGTTGCTGCTGCTGAGGTTGAAGAGGTTACTGCCTGTGATTTCCTCTAGGATTTTGATGGATTCCTGTCTCACATTTAGGTCTTTCATCATTTTGAGTTTATTTATTTACTTATTTATTTATTTATTGTGTGGTAGAAGAGAATGGTCTAGTTTTATTCTTCTGCATGTAGCTGTCCAGTTTTCCAAGCACCATTTATTGAGGAGGTTATCCTTTTTCCATTGGATATTCTTTCCTGCTTTGTCAAAGATTAGTTGACAGTAGAGTTGAGGGTCTATTTCTGGGCTCTCTATTCTGTTCCATTGATTTACAGGTCTGTTTTTTGTGCTAGTACCATGCTGTCTTGATGATCACAGCTTTGTAGTATAGCTCAAAGTCAGGCATTGTGATGCCCCCAGCTTTGGTTTTCTTTTTCAACATTCCCCTGGCTATCCAGGGGATTTGTTCCAGCTCTGTCAAAAATGTCAATGGTATTTTGATTGGGATTGCTTTGAATGTTTAGATTGTTCTTGGAAGCACAGATATTTTGCCAATGTTTATTCTTCCAATCCATGAGCATGAAATGTTTTTCCATCTCTTTTTGTCTTCCTCAATTTCTTTCATAAGTTTTCTGTAGTTTTTAGGATACAGATTCTTTACCTCTTTGGTTAGATTTATTCTTTGGTATATTATGCTTTTTGGTGCAATTGTAAATGGGGTCAGTTACTTAATTTCTCTTTCTGTTGCTTCATTATTGGTAAATAGAAATCCATTTGTGATATAAATCCTCAACAAAGTAGGTTTAGAAGGAACATATCTTGATATAATAAAGGCCATATAATGAAAAATATTTATAATCATCGGATCTTCTTGTTGGATTAACCCTTTAAGTATGCTGCAGTGTCCCTCTACATCTCTTAACCATAGTCTTAGTTTGAAATCTAATTTGTCTGATATGAGGATTGCTACCCCAGCTTTCTTTTGAGGTCCTTTACTATAGTAAATATTTCTTGACCCCCTCATTTTCAGTCTGGAGGTATCTTTAATTCTAAAATGAGTCTCTTGGCTCACTGCTGAAATCTGCTCGTTAGCACACCCTGCTCTGGCTCCAGCCTTCCTACCTCACATCTCTACTCTAAACAGGGTCTTCTTGGGACTACTTGCCAAATAAACTTCTTACCCTCCAATTTTTGGGTCAGGGTCTGCTTCTGGGGGCTTTGGCCACCCAAAACAAAGACCCATCCACATTCCTTTCACCCTCTCTCTTCTCTCTAGGGGCTTTTCTTTTCTTTTTCTTTCTTTTTAAAAAATAATGTTTATATTTATTTATTTGAAAGAGAGAAAGAGAGAGTGTATATCAGCCAAAGGGGAGACAGGGGGAGAGGGAGAAAATTAAAAAAATAAATAAATAAAATAAAATGAGTCTCTTGTAGACAGTATGTGGATGGGTCTTGCTTTTTCATCCAATCTGATACCCCATGTTTTTTTGATTGGAGCATTTAGCCCATTTACATTCAGAGTAACTGAATTGAAAGTGTCATTGTATTTAGTGTCATTGTATTTCCTGTAAAGTCCCTGTTTCTCTAGATTGTCTCTGTTCCTTTCTGGTCTAAGTTACTCTTGGGCTCTCTCTTTGCTTACAGGATCCTCCGTATTATTTCTTGCAGAGGTGGCTTGGTGGTCATATATTCTTTCAGTTTCTGTCTGCCCTGGAAGCTCTCCCTTCCATTCTGAATGGCAGCCTTGCTGGATAAAGTATTCTTGGCTGTGTGTTCTTCTCATTTAATACCCTGAATATATCATTCTAGCCCAGGTTTCTGTGGATAGGTCTGATGTTAATCTGATACTCCTCCTTCTGTAGTTAAGGAACCCCTGTCTCAAGCTGCTCTCAGGATTCTCTCTTTCTCTAAAAGTTACAGACTTCATTATTATATGTTGGAGTGTCAACTGATTTTTATTGACTTTGGGAGGGGTATTCTCTGCCTTTTGGACATGAATGCTTATTTTCTTCCCCACATTAGAGAAGTTCTCAGCTCAAATATACCTTCTGACCACCCCCCCTCGCCTTTCCCCTGAAGCACACCAATAATTCTGATACTGGTTTGTTCAGGCCATCATTAATTTCTTAAAGTCTTTCTTCATGGGCTATTAGCTGTTTTTCTCCCTTTTCCTCAACTTTCTCCCTTTCTATTAGCCTGCTTTCTCTCTCTTCTGCCTCATTCACCCTAGCTGTTAGAGCAACCAAGTTAGACTGCACCTCAGTTATAGCATTTTTAAGATTGGCCTGATTAGATCACATTTCTGCACTTAGAGTTTCTCTTTTCTTTTACACTTTTTTCAAGCCCAGCTATTAACTTTATAATTGCTATCCTGAATTCCATCTCTGGCATCTTTCTTATATCCATTTTGATTAGATCTGTGGCAGAGAACATTACCTCTGGTCCTTTCTTTTGTTGTGAATTACTCCTTCTAGTCATTTTTCCCAGAGAAGATTGGGTGATGGAGTGAGCAGAGTCCAAAATATCAACCATCACCCAAGCAAAATGCACACTAGACAAATCAGAAGTGGTCAGAAACCAAAACAGAAAAGAAAACAAAAACAAAGCAAAACAGAACAAAAAAAGAGAAAAAAATTGAGAGTGAAGAGAGACTGTATCTCACAGGGTGGAAAAAGCAGGGTAATACACTTGTTCCTGGTTGAATTTTGGTCTGTGTGGTAGAAGACACTACATCCCAAAATTGCAAAGAAAGCAAAACTTATAGATATAAAATTGCATAGAGTGAAAAAAGGCCAAAAATTTAGCATATATCTATAAAATGTTGATGTAAAAAAATAAAAGTTAAAAAGTGACTTAAAAATATAGAGTTGTTAAAATAAGAAAATAGTTGAAATGTGGGAAAAAAAAAAGAAATGGAAAATTTTAGACTGAAAGATAAACAAATCATGAGAAAAAAAACCATGGAGCTCTATATACTATTTTTCCCTGGTGCTGGAGTTTTACAGTTTTGTGGGGTCTGTAACCTAGTTTGCACCTGTTCTTCATGTTTGTCTTCTAGGGGAGAGGCTTCTCAGGTGTCTTTTCCTGGGTAGAGTTGCACTGCCCCTTACCAGGGGGCTGGGGTCAGTGTAAGCTGCTTCTCTGTGTGGCTTTTGTTCCTAAAGACTTTCCACACCTCTTTAGAGGATCAGAGTAAAAACGCCATGCAGATCTCCAGCCCCAGAGCTAAAAGGTCAAAGTTCCCCTCTTCAGCAAACCCTCCAGGACAGACAATCTTCACGTTTGTCTGTGCCAAACTCCACAGACTCTTAAGTGAAAGCCCGTAGCAATCGTCCTGGGCAGAGTCTGAGGGACTTGCATCACTACCCTTTGTGTGTCCTGGGCTGGAGATTGGTCACGGACATGTACACATACCGACTCTGCCTCTCCTGGGGACCGGCTGAGGGTCACCCCACTGTCTTATCCAGAGCTGCTGCCCTGAGAGTGGTTACCTGGTTGTGGGCATGCCCATTCCACCCCTATCAGGGCATGGCCAACAGTCAGTGTGATTGGTCCTTTCAGGGTGCTCAGGGGAAGAACAGTCACCCACCTGGTCTGGCTTACAGTTTATGGCAACCCGAGCTGAGAGTCCCCTCCTGGGCTTGCTGACTGTGGTGTTTTCCTGCTCTACTGCTCAGGCACTCTATCTGTTCAGGCACTCCTATTCTTTCTGTGACTCCTGGGATCCTGAGACCATACTGACCTACCTAGAATTCTGCCCTTTTCATTCCCTGAGCCCCTTTTAGACAGGGATATCTCTCACTGGAGCAGATTTCTAAGGGTTCCAGTTTTGCGCTCAGGGGCTACATCATTTTCCTGTGGCAGGTTTATAGAGGCTCCCTTCTCCTTCCATTAATCTTCTGATCTCTCCTCATAGATCCATGTCTTTGAACATATTACCTTGCAAAAAACAGTTGCCTTTCTACTTGTAGAGTTCCAGATTATTTTTTCAAATATATATTTTCTTACATGCCAGGCTGAATTCATGTGTGTCCAGAATGATTTGATAGTTATCCAGCTAAATTCAAGGGCCCAGATGAAACTAGGTCCCCTACACTTCCACCACCCTGCCTCCTCTCTGAGACTATCCTCTTATTTGACACAAGTGTACTAGCCCATACTGTAATTAATGGCAACTTACCTGGTAAAAAATCTACCCAAATATAACATTGTTAGTCCTTCCTACCGATGACAGTTTTAAACCTTACAGTTCATTTACATGAGAGGTATATCTAGTCATACAGGCCTTTTATTCTCCTCATTTTATATCATGCAGGCATCCCTTTCAGTCTTACACAGTAATATCAAAACTCCATATTTTGCTCTTAAATTCTAGGCTAGACTCAAGTTTGTGTACCTGTCAATCTATAGACCAAAGAGAGAGAAATATGGAGGTAACAGAATATGAAATGCTGTCTGGCCTTTATCTGGCCTCTTGGACCAGGTGTAAGCTACTCTAAAAGAGTTGGAAATCAGTATCATATTATTTGTATGCGTGGGATGGCCAAACCTTGAACAAACATGGGAATTCTATCATTGAGATTAGGAATTCCTAGGGCTGGCTGATTAAGAAGACTGGCTGGCCATTGGAAGAATGCACACATTCCCTTTGAACTTTTTGTTATGATAATTAAAAAGCACACACATATTCTTACCAGATCTTTTCAAGTCATTTATTCTTCCTACTCACTAATTTCCTAAATAATATACTGGACATATAAAACAAATGTAAGATTTTACATTTAGCTGCTTTATAAAATACCAAGTGGGAGTGACTCAAGCCAGTGCTTTTTAACTTCTTTCATGTTGTAACACATAAAATATTAACATATCTATATACACACTGGGGTAATTAGATGAAGTTAATTGGCCCAGGGCAACAGTTCCACCCCAAGGTTGAGGAATCAAGACCAAGGCACACCAATTTGGAAACTCTCACTTAAGAAACAAGTGATGGATGTTAGGACCGCCTGCAGTTATGTTTTAGGAAGATGAGACTATATCAGAGCCCACTAATTTGAATTAAGGATCATTTAATCTTAACCTTTCTGACATTTACTTTTATGCTAACAAAAGTATTAAAATCACTAGTGGTGGTGTGCTAGATGAATCGGAATGGAGAAAGACCAGAGGTGGTAAGAACACATATGAGATTTATAGGAATTCAGGTGAAAGTAAGAATAAGATGAAGGATTAGGGTAAAACCTCAGGAACACATCTGATTAACCATCTCTCATAGAAACATTTTTCCTTTCTTCCTTCCTTCCTTTCTCTTACTTTCTCTCTCTCTCTCTCTCTCTCTCTCTCTCTCTCTTTTGTGGTGAGAACAGTTAAGATCTAGTTTCTTTTTTATTTTTTTTAAACATTTTATTTATTTATTTGACAGACAGATATCACAAGTAGGCAGAGAGGCAGGCAGAGAGAGAGAGAGGGAAGAAGGCTCCCTGCTGAGCAGAGAGCCTGATGCGAGGCTCGATCCCAGGACCCTGAGATCATGACCTGAGCTGAAGGTAAGGCTTAACACACTGAGCCACCCAGGTGCCCCAGGATCTAGTTTCCTAGCAAATTTCAAGTATACAATATAGTCTTATTAACTATAGTCACCATGCTGTACATTAGATTTTCTGAATTTATTCGTCTTGGGTAACTGAAACTTTCTGTCCTTTAGCCAGCATCTCCCCCATTTACCCTATCAAGACCTGGTAACCACCATTCTACTCTCTATGTCTATGATTTTGACTATTTTATGTCCATTATATAAGTGAGATAATGCAGGATTTTTCTTCATGTGTCTGGCTTGTTTCACTTAGCATGATATTCTTTGGGTTCATCTACATGTTGCAAAAAATAGGATTTCCTTCTTTTCTAAGGTTGAATAATACTCCATTGTGTGTGTGTGTGTGTGTGTGTGTGTGTGTTTGTGTGTGTGTATTTTTTTCTCTATCTATTCATCCACTGACACATATTTAGGCTGTTTCTATACCTTAACTATTATGAATAAGGCTGCAGTGGACATGTAAGAGTTGCACTGAGATTTTTGACAACTGTTTGGAAAATGAATAGATGGTGGTGGGGCTAACAGCAGATTATCCACTAAATTAATCATTGTAATAATAATACCATATACATTATATATACATATAATATACATATATATGTTTTCTTTGTCATTTACCCTTTAGCATTTCTTTACAACAAACTGCATCCTGAGTGTTAGAAGTGAGTCTGAGAATGTTTGAAACTTATAATACCTTAATGTGTTGCTGAGTATACATATAGGGGAATGAGAAGTATTTTACATTGTTTAAAGGATTGAGAAGTGATCAGAAAAGCAATGTGACAGAATTTGCCCCCAGAACTTCATTTCTAGAAATGAATATTAAGTTTTAGGGCTGTTGTACCAATATACATAGTCTGGGTAGCTTGAACAACAGGAATTTATTTTACCACAGTTCTTGGAGACTGGAAGTCCCAAGCCAAGGGATCAACAGGGCTGGTTTCTTCTAGGGCCTTTCTCTCTTTGTCTTCATGTGGTCTTTCCTCCATGTATGTTTGCATCTCAGTTTTCTCTTCTTATAAGGATACCATTTGTAATGGATTAGGGACCACCATAATGACCTCATTTTAACTGAATTACTCTATAAAAATTAACTCTGTGGCCTCCAACCAGAAAGGTCTAATTAAAATACCCTGTCTTGGGTGCCTATGTGGCTCAGTTGGTTGGGCGACTGCCTTCAGCTCAGGTCATGATCCTGGAGTCCTGGGATTGAATCCTGCATTGGACTCCCTGCCCAGTGGGGAGTCTTCTTCTCCCACTGACCTCTTTCCTCTCATACTCTCTCTCTCTCTCTAATAAATAAATAAGAAAAATATTTTAAAAAAATAAAATACCCTGTCTCCAAATACAGTCATATCTTAGGTATGGGGGCTGAAGACTTCACCATATGAATTTGGAGGGAGGAGACACAATTCATCTCTTACCAGACTCTATTTTGAGTGCAGAATGTCCAAGTAAGTTTATTACCATGTTGTTTATAATATAAGAGGACACAATCTAAAGTTTTATCAGTAGGTAATTGATTGAATAAATCATGTTTGATTCATTCTATTCAGTAACAGACAACCATTTAAGAAAATAGAATCAAAATACTACCATGAGAGACTATGGACTCTGAAAAACAGTCTGAGGGGTTTGAAGTGGCGGGGGGGTCGGAGGTTGGGGTACCAGGTGGTGGGTATTATAGAGGGCACAGCTTGCATGGAGCACTGGGTGTGGTGAAAAAATAATGAATACTGTTTTTCTGAAAATAAATAAATTGGGAAAAAAAATACTACATGCTAATGTAGATATATCTCTATACATATATATATATATGGAAAAATGCATTACTAAAAATACATATGATATGATACTGTTTTAGCAGTGTATAAATGTATATGTGTTTATATATGTATGAAAATCTATGGAAAAGACATACATAATACAGTTGGCTGAGATTCCGTATGGGTAGGTAGTGAAGATGTAGAGAAGGAGGGCTCTCTTGTTTGGCTCTGTATGCTTCTGTAGTCATTGAATAGTAGGATAATAATAAAGACTTATTTAGCATTTACTATGGATTAAACACTCATCTAAACACTTTAGTTATATGAACTCATGATTCTCACAGCAATCCTGATGTATGTACTGTTATTAGCCTCATATTACTGGTGTGGAAACTAAGGCAGGCAAAGACCAATCCACTTGCTAAGGTTATGCAGCTGGTCAATAGGAGAACCAGAAGTGGACCCGAGGCAGTCTGACTTCCCAGTCTGTTTCTGTAACTATTTTTTTTAAAGATTTTATTTATTTATTTGGCAGAGAGAGATCACAAGCAGGCAGAGAGGCAGGTAGAGAGAGAGAGAAGGAAGCAGGCTCCCGGCTGAGCCAAGAGCCCGATGCGGGGCTCGATCCCAGGACCCTGGGATCATGACCTGAGCCGAAGGCAGCGGCTCAACCCACTGAGCCACCCAGGTGCCCCTGTTTCTGTAACTATTATACACAATGTCCACTAATGTACTACATCAAAAAATGTGCAAACATTAGTAAAATTTTCTTCTATATTATATATAATATATTCTATAATATATAATATATAATATATTCTATAATAGATATAATATATTCTTTCCATATTCTCTAATTAGGATTTTTTCTTAAACAACCTGCCCTCCTACCCATTTAGACCAAAGGCGTAAGGGGATACAACTTTTATTTTCCCCTAGATATAAGTGTGAATTAATAGAAAGAGCTGGGCAAGGTGTCTATGTACCAGGAAATCAACTTCAAGGCTCAATTCTACCATCTTATAGGAATCACTATAAATCTCTCTAGGACTTCCTTTCCTGGCCAATGGAAAAATGGTAGCTGCCTGGTTTGCCCTCCAGCATTGCTGTGAGGACCAAATGAGGTCTTGTATCTGAATTATCATGCATGGGGGGGCTGCCTATACATGCTAGCCATTATTCTGTGGTGAACACCTTTCAAATTTATGGACAGATTTCCAGGAATCCACCAGAGGAAAATGCATATTTGGATATATTTCACATGTGGAGGTTTATAGGTGAACAAAATCTTGTGAAGCAATTTGATGAGTGCCTTGGGTCTTTGGCACTGTGAGATATTGGGCTTACAACACCGTTCCAGGTATTGTCACCTCATTTATTCCTAGCTTATTCAATCCTCATATGATGCTAGGGACAGATGTGGGGGTCAAAAATTTGTTGAATAAACATAGAAGATAAGTAAATAAGATATTATCCCTGCTCCGAAAATGTTTCCTGAGTAAATAGGGAGATAAACAGAAACTGAAAGATGTATAATTAGGTTGAGTATTACGCATCTCATCAAATTAAGAGTAAGAATGCCAGAACAATAGAATTAAATCATGGGAACAAAACCGAGCTGGAAGGGAACCAAGATGTCATAAATCAATTCCTTTCAAACAGTGCTCTACAGAATCTTAGAGTCTACTGGAGATCCCCTAGGGGTCCTTCTTGTATTTTGGGAGGGGTGTCCAGGTCGCACACCATGTCTAATCAGGCTGGTTATGCATTGTTTCTTTTGAATATTGGACTTCTGGGAAATATTTTTCCAAATAAAGCTTTCTTAACTAAAAAATCATTTGAAATCCACTTAATGACAATTCAAGTTCCTTTGTTAACAGAGGAGAAAATTGAGATTAGGGAGAAAATTACTGTACCTAAGTTCCTGTGGAGAATTCAGCTTTTTCCTTTGTATTGGAAGAGAATTGATATAGATATGTGAAATAAAACTTAAGAATACTGGGGACAAAAAAGGAAACACAAGCTGAAAACCCCACATCATATAACAGAGAATGTTTTACAGTTGTGTGAAGTGGTGAAATAGATCAACACAAAGCTTTTTGTTGTTGTTAGATTTTATTTTAAGTGATTAGTTATATTTTAGATAATTTTAACTAAGATCTCTAATGGAGAATAGTTTATGGAGAAGTTTTGGTTTGGATAAAAGATGAAGAGGATTTATACCATCAGAAAAGAGTTGAAACTGTCTCCCCAGGAAGAAAGAGCACGTTGTGATATTTTTCTTGCCTCTTGGTGAAGGGTAGGTTATAATTACAGTAAAAACTTCTTTTATGGTAAGAACTTCTTCTTTTTTTTTTCAATTTATTTATTTTCAGAAAAACAGTATTCATTATTTTTCACCACACCCAGTGCTCCATGCAAGCCGTGCTCTCTATAATACCCACCACCTGGTACCCCAACCTCCCACCCCCCCGCCACTTCAAACCCCTCAGACTGTTTTTCAGAGTCCATAGTCTCTCATGGTTCACCTCCCCTTCCAATTTATCCAAAAGCACATACCCTCCCCAATGTCCATAACCCTACCCCCCTTCTCCCAACCTCCCTCCTAAAACTTAAAAACTTCTTCTTAAGTAAAAACTTCTACTTCTTTTACTTCGTTTTGTTCACTTTCTATTTAGAAAAATCTTTTCTGTTGTCCTGTCCTTACTGAAGAAATTATAGAAAATTTTCTCTATGCAAATCCTTACCTATGTTATCTTGAAACTTTTATATCTTTTTGTGTTTCTGGACTTAAATTCTTGCATATTTTGGGAAACTTAATGAAGATTAAAATGTTTATCTACTATGCCTCCTAGCATTTCCCAAGTATCATTTGGTACAATTGTGGAAGAAAAAGTCAACATATTTCTTTTGGAAAGGGTTTTGCAGTTTTATAGCATGACTTGCCAAGGAAAATGGCTAACTAAATAAATATCATGTCCCAGTGTAAAAGTAAACAGAAAACTGGTGTATTTCCTTTCAGGTCTTGGTCCATATGGCTGTAAGAGTTCCCAGGGGTCTCTCTAAACATTTGGAAGGAAATAGTAAAAACTTGGTAGTAATAGCCCTCCAATAGGGTAAGCCAAAATGTTCAAATTTATGAGTGATCTATTAATGTGTAGCATATGGTTGATGCTGCTTGGACATATTTGGTCCCAGTTTCTTAGTATCCTAAGGAACGTTAGATTCATTTGGAAAACATGAGACAGGAGTACATTCAGCTGCAAGAAAACAAAAAACCTGACTTCAGTGGTATTAACAATAGGAAGTTAATTATCTCATGCTGCAGGAAGTTGAGAGGTCCAGGGCTTCTATAATAGTTCTATGATTGTTTGTCTTCATATATGTTGCCTCATGGTTACAAGATAGCTGCTGCATCCCTGGGCCTCATTTACATCTTCCAGGCAGGAAGAAGGAATAAAAAACATCTATTTCTAGCAAGTCTTTGTGTTTATATAAGCCCTTTCCAGGAATATTTTCTCAGTCTCATTGTTTGCCTTTGCAAGTAACAGCAAGAAATCAAGAATTTTAGTTTTCTGTCATTTGTAATATAGAAAGGCAAGAGAAAATTGAGGTGTGGATAAACTTGGGGAGGCCAATTCATACTGCATTCCAGAGAAGCTCAACTTGAAAACCAACATGGCACAAATTTTTATGCAGAGAACCATTGAGGCATGTGAATCTAAGCATCACTTTTTCCCCATGCCTAAAGGCTAGATTGGTTTTATCACCTCTCTCCTCAAAATTAACTTGTCTCAAGGTCTGCAAAACAACTGAATGATGAATTTCTGTGGGATTATTTTGTACTGGATAGTACTGATTAATGAATGTAGGTTGTAATACAAATTATGTTTTGATCCTTCATAGTGAACACCTGTACTTCTTGCTATCATAATACATTCCACTTTCTTCTGACAACAGAAAACCCAGTTTTCATCTCAGAAGCTACACTGCCCAAGCCCTCAGTCTATATCCTTGGGATTCCATCTCTGAAGGGGCCAGTGAGTCATGATGCATAAGCCAATCAACACATGGATTTCATCTAGACTGTTTGGATTGATTGATTTCCCAGGAATGGGCATATGATCCAACTTGGGACAAAAGAGATAACCTTAAGCCTCTGGTTGGCACTGCTGAGGAAGACAGCCTTCCTTTCTATTTTCTTAGAGCTACAAAGGTCTAAGCATGGAAATACTGAGGGACACTACATGGTGAGTACCTTCCTGAGGGTGACACCAATATGGAGGACAGTGGGACAATCAAGTGGGAAGAGACTACACCGTGGATCCAGCTGTGTCTGATGCCAGTATATCCCTAAACTTCCCAGTTATGTTAGCCAAGAAATCCCCAGCCTTTTTATTTCTGCCTAAGCCAATTTTAGTTGAGTTTCTGTCTCCTGCTCTGACAATGCCCTAATAATACATCATCTAAAAGAAATTTTCTCTTTCAAAGTAGATTGTGTCTTTCCTCAGAGAAATAAATTTCTGCTGGTGAAAATCTGAGCACAAGGTCATACCAGTGTGGGAACTATGTTTCAGTCCTTTTAAATCATGTTGTATGTGTGACTAAATACTTGTCTATGAGTAGATATGAGGAAAATAAGATATTGTGGCTTAACAGCTGGCAGAATAGATGTTCACAGACCACAGTGCTAGTTCTGACCCTATAAACAACTTTCTCTATGACCCTGTTCAAGTAGTTGTAGCTTTCTGAACCTTAGCACTTTGCTTTCCAAAACTGGGTTTAAAATGCTGTCTCAGGGCACCTGGGTGGCTCAGTGGATTAAGCCTCTGCCTTTGACTTGGGTCATGATCTCAGGGTCCTGGGATCAAGCCCTGCATCAGGCTCTCTGCTCAGCTGGGAGCCTGCCTCCCCCTCTGCCTGCCTCTCTGCCTACTTGTGATCTCTCTCTCTCTGTCAAATAAATAAATAAAATCTTAAAAAAAAATACTTGCTGTCTCAAACTGCCAGTTGAGGCTCAAATGAAATAATATATGGCTTGGACCTTTGTGAAAATAAGACACCATATAAGCAAAATACATGGTCTAGAAAAGGGGTCATCAAACTATGGCCCACAGGCCAAATCTTGTCTGCCACTTATTTTTGTAAAGAAAATCTTACTGGAGTAGCCATGTTCAATCATTTATCTATCATCTGTGGCTGCTTTTATGCTGAGGGGAGAAATTCAGTAGAAACTATATAGTCTACAAAGCCTAAATATTTACTGTCTGGGCCATTATGATAAACTTTGCTGACCTTCTGTCCAGAATTAGGACAACCCTTTTAACACTAAAGAGAGAAGCTCTCATACCTAACCAATATGTTCTGGGAGATTAGTGGGTATTCACTTTGTTCTTTGTTTCTACTCTTTTCAACTATGGTTTTAATGTCATAAACACTGAAAAACTGAGCAGTATGGAAAAATGAAAATGGGAGCAATTCAAAAAATGTTCTTTTTAAATATGCATTGCACACAGCTGTTGAACTAAAATTTGATTATTATTCTATTGGAACAAAGGCATTTTGGACAGCTAGATTAGTGCTTTAAAATACATGCAAAAAATGTCTCAAGTTGGAATCCAAAGAATAACTTCTGCTTTGTCAGCTCGTGTGTGTCGCATCAGCTGTTTGCATGTGGTTGGGCAAGTTGAATCAGTTGCTCAAATACTCTTGTCCTCCGGATTTTACAAAGGGAAGGGTAGAATAATGGTATTTGTCCTTTAGGATGGGTCACTTAACACAGCTACTCTGCATCGTGTTCATTCGTCAGTGCGAAGTTACTTATTGAGAGTGATATATAGGCCTGGCACTGTGCCAGGCAGTGTGGTTAAGACTTTGATAAGACAGAATGATTGCTGCTGATCCTTGATCTCATGGCACTTAAATTCTATTGGGGAATGTAGTTTCATTTAGTTTCTGCTTGGCTCTGACATGCCATTGATTAGTTTTTACTTAAATACACTAGCAACAGGGAGCATATTTCTTTGTTGAATAGATGTAATTAATTAGAGAATTTGTTATTATTATTGCAACTGTATTATTATTATTATTATTATTATTAATCCAAAGTAAAGTTCCTTGTAGTATCCTTCTGAGTGCACTCATAGCATCACAGATCCTTTCGGCTTACTTTTTCACATAACAGCTTTTCACATAGTGAAAATATTCTCATGGTCCATTGCTCATCTCCAAGTTAAGAAACCCATAATTCTTCTGACTGTAAGTTTCAGTCTTTTAGTTGAAAGTGTACTAAATGCTAACCCATGTTATTTCCATTCTAAACTATCCTATATAAAAGTTGAGATTTGCAACAAAAGGCTTGTGATTAATCGCTGGGAGGCAGAGATTAATTTATTTTGCCCCTAAATTTGATAGGGGTAATACATAACAATTCCTTATTAGGGTATATTCTAATTCCAAGAAATTCATCTGATTATTCACATTAACTGCGAAAATTGGTACCAGTTAGTAGCTTGAAAAATGGAATTGGGAGATAGAAAAAGTTTTGGTTTTCAGAAATTTCAGATTAATGAAATGTCAGATAACATATCTTTTTACTACTTTAAGGTTTATCTTGAAAGTGTTTTGAGTTGGTTTGTAAATGACCTCTTAGGACAAGCAAATGAATTCATTCTAGGTAATATTATCCCACAAGAAGAAAAGGCATGGGCTCTCAATTCTCTAAGTACATACAGAAGTCCTAATCTTCTCAGCCTTTACATTATTTAAAATGATTTATTGGTTTTTAAAATAGCACACATCTTTAGAAACTGTACCACTGCATCTAGGAGCAGATCAAATGATTCTTTTATTCCCACACTACCCACCAGGAGTGCTTCCTCTTCTGTTTAATTTTTGCCTAATAGGGCAGAACGGAATCACTGCCATGAACCAGATTTCAAAAGCAGTTATGATGAAATGCTCTGACCTTACAACATGGTTAATCTCATAGACTAATAATGTGAAAGAGATGCCAGAATGGCCACCACATCATCCTGATCATTACCCTCATCCCCAAAAGATCATTGAACTTACCTACACCTGCCCTCCCAAACAAGCGGAAGTTGGATAATGTTTCAGCTACCTAACAAACCAACACAGAATTTAATAGCTAAAAATAGCATGTATTTTCTCATGAATCAGCAATATGGGTAGGGCTCAGTAGAGACTGCCCATTTTTGCCCCTCTTAGATTCAGCTGGGTAGCTTAAAATCTGGGAGGTGAAAGCAACAAAAGGCTTGCTCCCTTTTCTGTCTGGTGCCTCTACTAGGAAGGGGCAAGCAGCTGGGGACTGGAATGTGTGGGTCTCCTCTCTCACTATATAGTCTCGCCATGTGATTTCTCTAGCATGAAACTTCAGGGTGGCTGGACTTCTTATCTGCTCTCTCAGTGCTCCCAGGTACATGTCCTAAGAGGGAGAGCAAGGAAGAATCTCTAATACCCTTCATAGCTTAACATCAGAAAACTTGCAGCTTCATTTCCACTGTACTTACAATCCCATCCAGATCTGAAGGGAGAGAACAGGTTATCTCTTTTTTTTTTAATTTATTTTTTATTTATTTTCAGCATAACAGTATTCATTATTTTTTCACCACACCCAGTGCTCCATGCAATCCATGCCCTCTATAATACCCACCACCTGGTACCCTGACCTCCCACCCCCCCGCCACTTCAAACTCCTCAGATTGTTTTTCAGAGTCCATAGTCTCTCATGGTTCACCTCCCCTTCCAATTTCCCCCAACTCCTTTCTCCTCTCTAACTCCCCAGTCCTCCATGCTATTTGTTATGCTCCTCAAATAAGTGAAACCATATGATAATTGACTCTCTCTGCTTGACTGATTTCACTCAGCATTATCTCTTCCAGTCCCGTCCATGTTGCTACAAAAGTTGGGTATTCATCTTTTCTGATGGAGGCATAATACTCCATAGTGTATATGGACCACATCTTCCTTATCCATTTGTCCGTTGAAGGGCATCTTGATTCTTTCCACAGTTTGGCGACCGTGGCCTTGCTGCTATAAACATTGGGGTACAGATGGCCCTTCTTTTCACTACATCTGTATTTTTGGGGTAAATACCCAGGAGTGCAATGGCAGGGTCATAGGGAAGCTCTATTTTTAATTTCTTGAGGAATCTCCACACTGTTCTCCAAAGAGGCTGCACCAACTTGCATTCCCACCAACAGTGTAAGAGGGTTCCCCTTTCTCCACATCCCCTCCAACACATGTTGTTTCCTGTCTTGCTAATTTTGCCCATTCTAACTGGTGTAAGGTGATATCTCAATGTAGTTTTAATCTGAATCTCCCTGATGGCTAGTGATGATGAACATTTTTTCATGTGTCTGATAGCCATTTGTATGTCTTCATTGGAGAAGTGTCTGTTCATATCTTCTGCCCGTTTTTTGATATGTTTGTCTGTTTTGTGTGTGTTGAGTTTGAGGAGTTCATTATAGATCCTGGATATCAACCTTTGTGAGGTGATGGGAAAGTGTTCTCTTCTTTCAGTAGAGGAACCTGGGATAATGACAGAGTTCAATGTAATGTGTCCATTTATTGTCTCACTGCCTGATAGCCAGGGTCTTGAAACCATTATTTTATGCATTTCATTTATTAGAGCGTACTTAGTAGTTTCATGCAGGAGGGAAGATTTGGTCCTGTTACTCCATTTTAGTCAGAGATAGAACTCTGAAGTTTGTCTTTGTGAAAGTCATGTTCATGGAATGGTTTTGAGTGGCCCTGTCCTACTGTAGGTGAATCACAGATGAAATAACCTGCTCTCCCCCTATCATCCTGAATCCTTTCTCCTGCTGCCTCAAAGCTGTTCTGAGGGAATGTTTCCAGAAACTTGGGTTTCCACCTGGGATCCATAATTTGCCCTGCCTGATGTTATGAGGCTGTAACCACAGCTCTTGAGAAGGAATTCTTAAACGTTGTCACTGTCCTGTCAGGCTACAGATCTTTACATGCTGGCATTGTCATTATTAGCTCTATCTGATTTACTGTCATAGAAGCGCAAGTCTCAGACAAATAATCAGTAGAGTATCTAGAAAGGCTAACATGTGATAATTTCCCACCTCCCTCACCCACACACTTTTTTTATGGAGAAAAATTGTTTCTGCAGTTTTGTGGCAAAGGAAGGCACTCTCAAGATCATTGTAGTTAAGAAGATGGTGAATATAGAGGTGCAGTTTTACCTCCCCTTCTGCTTCCTTTTTCATTTGATATTTTATTCTAAGTGATTGGGACCAACCTATGGTACAGCCTCCACTCAGGTAATTACTGCTTGATGGAAATATTGAATGGGCTTCCATCCAGGGGCAGAATTTGATTCTCAAAGCCAAAGTATTATCCATGGGAGTCCGTGGTGTTTCTTAACAGTGGTGGCCACCTGCTGCTCTCTCTCTCTCTCTATCTCTCTCAGGTCTCTTGGGCTACCCAGCCCAGACTTCAGCTCCATGGGAACCCAGTATGGTATATTGACTCCCTGACTCTGCAATAGGGCTGCTTATCGTTCAGTTAGCTTTCAGTTGTGAAACATGGGATTCAAGCTATGAAGATATAATCCAATCCTCTTTTTAGGAATGGGGAAGTGGAGGTTTAGGAAGAAAAAGGGATATGCCCAAGTCACAGAAAAAGGTTCTGACTAAACCAAAGACATAATGTAGCGCACCTGCTCCTAGCCAACTTCAATACTATAGACACCAAGTCAAGGTCTATAGAAAATATCAGATGACTGGTATTATTTGCACCTGTCCCTAGCCTCTTCCTAGGATTATGGAATGTGAAAACAATTCTTTGGTAGACCTCCTTACAAAGGAATTTAATCAAACCCCGAATTCAATACCTTTTTCAGTCTTCCTGATGAGTTTCTTTGCCAAAACTCTCAATAAATAATTATGGACAATAGCAGGAAGACAATAACAATCTTTTACCTTAGTACATGAGTATATACTTGAATTTTTTTAAAATTTAAATTCAATTAATTAACATATAATGTATTATTAGTTTCAGGATAGAGGTCAGTGATTCATCAGCCTTATATAATACCCAGTGCTCATTACATCATGAGCCCTCCTTAATGTCCATCACCCAGCTACCCCATTCCCCCACACCCTCCCTCCAGCAACCCTCAGTTTGTTTCCTAGGATTAAGAGTCTCTTATGGTAAATAAGTCAAGCAGAGAGAGTCAATTATCATATGGTTTCACTTATTTGTGGAGCATAACAAATAGCATGGAGGACAAGGGGAGATGGAGAGGAGAAGGGAGTTGAGGGAAATTGGAAGGGGAAGTGAACCATGAGAGACTATGGACTCTGAAAACAATCTGAGGGGTTTGAAATGGCAGGGGGCTGGGGGTGGGAGGTCGGGGTACCAGGTGGTGGGTATTATAGAGGGCACAGATTGCATGGAGCACTGGGTGTGGTGAAAAAATAATGAATACTGTTATGCTGAAAATAAATAAAAAATATATTTAAAAAAATAAATAAAATGGTAAAATTAGGGGCACCTGTGTGGCTAACTGGGTTAAGCCTCTGCCTTCGGCTCAGGTCATGACCTCAGGGTCCTGGGATCGAGCCCCACATCAGGCTCTCTGCTCAGCAGGGAACGTGCTTCCTCCTCTCTCTTTGCCTGCTGCTCTGACTACTTTTGATCTCTGTCTGTCAAATAAATAAATAAAATCTTTTTTTAAAAATGCTGAAATTAAAAAAAAAAAGAGTCTCTTATGGTTTGTCTCCCTCTATAATTTCATCTTGTTTTATTTTTTCCTCTTTCCCTATGATCCTCTGTTTTGTTTCTTAAATTCCATATATCAGTGAAATCATATAATTGTCTTTGTCTGATTGATTTATTTTACTTAGCATAATACCCTCTAGGTCCATCCGTGTTGTTGCAAATGGCAAGATTTCCTTTTGTTTGATAGCTGAGGTAGTATTCCATTGTGTGTGTGTGTATTTTCTTTACCCATTCCTCTGTTGAAGGACATCTGGGCTCTTTTTGTAGTTTGGCTATTGAGGACATTGTTGCTAAAAACATTGGGGTGCATGTTCCCCTTCGGATCACTACATTTGTATTTTGGGGGTAAGTACCTACTAGGGCAATTTCTGGGCTATAGGGTAGCTCTATTTTCAACTTTTTGAGGAAACTCCATACTGCTTTCCAGAATAACTGCACCAGCTTGCATTCCCAGTATAAGAGGGTTTCCTTTTCTCTGCATCCTTGCCAACATCAGTCATTTCCTGACTTGTTAATTTTAGCCATTCTGACTGGTGTGGGGTGGTATCTCATTTTGGTTTTGATTTGTATTTCCCTGATGACAAGTGATGTGGAACACTTTTTCATGTATCTGTTAGCCATTTGGATGCCTTCTTTGGAGAAATGTCAGTTCATGTCTTCTGCCCATTTTTTGATTGGATTATTTGTTCTTTGGGTGTTGAGTTTGATATGTTCTTTATAGATTTTGGATACTAGCCCTTTATCTGATAAAACATTTAAAAATACCTTCGCCCATTCTGATGGTTGTTTTTTGTTTTTTGTTTGACTATTTCCTTTGCTGTGTAGAACGTTTTATCTTGCTGAAGTCCCAAAAGTTCATTTTTGCCTTCATTTCCCTTGTTTTTGGAGACATTTTAGCTAGAAGTTGCTAAGGCCAAGATCATAGAGGTTGCTGCCTGTGTTTTTCTCTAGGATTTTGATGGATTTCTATCTCACATTTAGGTCTTTCTTCCATTTTGAGTCTATTTTTTGTGTGTGGTATAAGGAAATGATCCAGTTTCATTCTTCTGCAGATCGCTGTCCTGTTTTGTTCTATCTATTCTATCCATCAGCCTATATTCTCTTTTTTAAAAAATTTTTTTTCTTTCAGTTTTGGCTCTTTTTGGATTTGTTTAGTGTATATTTCTCTGGGGTTGTTTTTGCCATTTAATATTTTGTTCTCTTGTTGATCTATTTTCTCTGGACAGAATGACAAGATGGAAGATCTCACCTCCAAAAGGAGAACAAGGTGCAGTACTGAATGCCAGGGACATAGTCAGCATGGACATTCGTACAATGTTAGAACTAGAGTTCAGAATAACAATTATAAAGATACTAGCTGGGCTTAAAAAAAAAAACAAACATAAAGGACATGAGAGAATCTCTTTTTAGAGAAATAAAGGAACTAAAATCTAATCAAGTCAAATAAAAAGGCTATTAATGATATGTAATAAAAAATGGAGGCTCCAACTGCTAGGATAAATGAGGCAGAAGAGAGAATTAGTGATATGGAAGACAAAATGATGGAGAATAATGAAAATGAGGAAAAGAGAGAAAAACAGCTACTGGATCATGAGGGGAGAATTTGAGAGATAGATGATACCATCAAGTGAAACAATATTAGAGTAATTGGTATCCCAGAAGTAGAGGAAAGAGAGAGAGGGTCAAATGGTATATTGGAACAAATTATAGAACTTCCCTAATCTGGGGAAGGAAACAGGCATCCAAGTCCAGGAGGCACAGAGAACCACCCCCACAAAAATCAATAAAAATAGGTCAATGCCATGATACATAATAGTGAAACTTGCAAATCTCAGAGACAAAGAGAAAATACTGATAGCAGCTTGGGTAAGCAACCTACAAAGGTAGAAAGATTACACTGGCAGCAGATCTGTCCGCAAGCCAGAAAAAAACTATATGATTTTATTTTATTAAAATTTTATTTAGTGAACTTACAATCCAGTATTTGTTCTTGGACTAGAATTCAGTGATTCATTATGTGCATACAATACCTAGTGCTCATTCCAAGGGCCCTCTTTAATGGCCATCACCCATCTAGCCCATCACCCACCCACCACCCTTCATCAACCCTCAGTTTTTTCTCTACTGAAGTGTCTCTTACAGTTTCTCTCTCTCCTTTTATTTTTTCCCTTCATCTGTTTTCTTTCTAAATTCTTTCTAAATATTATTCAGTGAAATCATATGGTATCATATCTTTCACTGGCTAACTAATTTCACTTAGCATAATATTTTCTAGCTCCATCCATGCCATTGGAAATGGATGAGTAATATTCCATTGTACATGTATACATGTATCCTTATCCATTCATCAGTCGATGGACATTTGTGCTCTCTCCATAGTTTGGCTATTGTTGACAGTACTTCTATATACATAAAGGTGCATGTAACCCTTCAAATCTGTAGTTTTGTATCCTTTGGCTAAATACCTAGCAGTGCAATTGCTGGATTATAGGATAGTTCTATTTTTAACTTTTTGAGGAACCTCCATACTATTCTTTAGAGTGGTTACACCAGTTTGCATTTCCACCAGCAGTGTAAGAGGGTTCCACTTTTTCCATATCTTCGACACCTTTTGTTTCCTGTGTTATTAGTTTTAGCCATTCTAACATGAGTGAGGTGGTAGCTCATCATGGTTTTGATTTGTATTTCTCTAATGATGAGTGATATTGAACATCTTTTCATGTGTCTGTTAGCCATCTGGATGTCTTCTTTGGAAAAGTGTCAATTCATGTCATCTGCCTATTTCTTAACTGGATTATTTGTTTTTTAAGGTGTTGAGTTTGATTAGTTCTTTATAGATTTTGAATCCCTTTATCTGATATGTCATTTGCAAAGCCCATTCTGTGGGTTGCTTTTAGTTTTGTTGATTTTTTTTCCTTCACTATGAAGAATCTTTTAATCTTGATTAAGTCCCAAAAGTTCCTTTTGCTTTTGTTTCCCTTGCCTATGGTGATTTGCCTATTAAGAAGTTGCTATGGCTGAGGACAAAGAGGTTTCTGCCTGTGTTCTCCTCTAGGATTTTGATGGTTTCCTGTCTCACATTTAGGTCTTTCATCCATTTTGAATTTATTTTTGTGTATAGTGTAAGAAAGTGGTACAGTTTCATTCTTTTGCATGTTACTGTCCAGTTTTTCCAACCCTATTTGTTGAAGATGCCATCTTTTTTTCCCCATGAGATATTCTTTCCTGCTTTGTCAAAGATTAGTTGACCATATAGTTGTGGGTTCATTTCTGGGTTTTCTATCATGTTCCATTGATCTATATATCTGTTTTTTTCTGCCAGTACCATCCTGTCTTGATGCTTACAGCTTTATAATATAGCTCGAAGTCTAGAACTGTGATGCCTCCAGCTTTATTTCTCTTCAGGATTGCTTGGCTATTTGTGGTGTTCTGTGTGGGTTCCATACAAATTTTAGAATTGTTTGTTCTAGTTCTGTAAAAAAATGCTGGTGGTGTTTTGACAAGAATTGCATTAAATGCATAGATTGCTTTGGGTAGTATAGACATTTAAAAAATGATTGTTCTTCTAATCATGAGCATGGAATGTTTTTCCATTTCTTTGTGTCCTCTTGAATTTCTTTTATAAATAGTCTATGGTTTTTAGAGTGCAGATCTTTTACCTCTTTAGTTAGGTTAAAAAAATGGTTTTGGTGCAATTGCAAAAGGATTGATTCCTTGATTTCTTTTTCTGCTGCTTCATTATTTGTGTATAGAATTGTAACAGATTTCCACACATTGATTTTATGCCCAGCAAATTTGCTGAATTCATCTATTAATTCTGGCAATCTTTTGGTGAAGTCGTTCAGGTTTTCTACTTAGAGTGTCATGCCATCTGCAAATAGTAAAAGTTTGACTTCATCCTTGCCAATTTGTATGCCTTTTATTTCTTTTTGTTGTCTGATTTCTGTGGCTATGACATCTAATTCCATGTTGAATAACAGTGGTGAGAGAGGATATTTCTGTCATGTTCCTGACCGTAGAGGAAACACTCTCTCCACATTTAGGATGATATTAGCTGACGGTTTTTCATATATGGCCTTTATTATATTGAGATATGTTCCCTCTAAACCTACTTTGTTGAGGGTTTATATCATGAATGGATTTCTATATACCAGTAATGAGGCAGCAGAAATAGAAATTAGGTTATTGATCTGATTTGCAAGCACACCAAAACAATAAGATACCTAGGCATAAGCCTAACTAAAAAGGTAAATCTCTGTACTCTGAAAACCGTAGAACACTTAAAAAATGAATTGAAGAGGACATAAAGAAATGGAAAAATTTTCCATGCTCATGGATTGGAAGAACAAATATTGTTAAAATGTCTATACTACCCAAAGCAACCTGTGTACTTAAAGCAAACCCTATCAAATACCACCAGCATTTCTTTTTTTAAAATTACTTATAAAACAATTCTTTTTTATTACTTATTTTTATTAACATATAATGTATTATTTGTTCCAGGGGTCGAGGCCTGTGAAATGTCAGACTTACATACTTCACAGCTCTCACCATAGCATATACCCTCCCCGATGTCCATAACCCAACCACCTTCTCCATACCCCCCTCCTCACAGCAACCCTCAGTTTGTTTTGTGAGATTAAGAGTCTCTAATGGTTTGTCTCCCTCCTGATCCCATTTTGTTTCATTTTTTCCTTCCCTACTCCCCAAACCCCCAACTCTGCCTCTCAACTTCGTCATATAAGGGAGATATATGACACTTGTCTTTCTCTGATTGACTTATTTCGCTCAGCATAATACCCTCTAGTTCCATCCAAGTCATTGCAAATGGCAAGATTTCATTTCTTTTGATGGCTACATTATATATATATTTATAATGTATATGTTTTCATTATATATATATATATATATATATATATATATATATCTCACATCTTCTTTATCCATTCATCTGTTGAAGGACATCTAGGTTCTTTCCATAGTTTGGCTATTGTGGACATTGGTGCTATAAACACTATAAACATTGGATCACTATATTTGTATCTTTAGGGTAAATACCCAATACTGTGATTGCTGGATTGTAGGGTAGCTCTATTTTCAGTGTTTTGAGGAACTTCCATGCTGTTTTAAAGAGTGTCTGCACCAGCTTGCATTCACACCAACAGTGTAGGAGGGTTCCCCTTACTCTGCATCCACTCCCAAATCTGTCATTTCTGGACTTGTTAATTTTAGCCATTCTGATGGGTGTGAGGTGATATCTCATTGTGGTTTTGATTTGTATTTCCCTGATGCCGAGTGAGGTGGAGCACTTTTTCATGTGTCTGTTTGCCCTCTGGATGTCTTCTTTGCAGAACTGTCTGTTCATGTCCTCTGCCCATTTCTTGATTGGAATATTTGTTCTTTGGGTGTTGAGTTTGATAAGTTCTTTATACATTTTGTATACTAGCTCTTTATCTGATATGTCATTTGCAAATATCTTCTCCCATTCTGTCAGTTGTCTCTTGGTTTTGTTGACTGTTTCATTTGCTGTGCAAAAGCTTTTGATCTTGATGAAGTCCCAATAGTTCATTTTTGCCCTTGCTTCCCTTTCCTTTGGTGATGTTTCTAGGAAGAAGTTGCTGCAGCTGAGGTCAAAGAGGTTGCGGCCTGTGTTCTCCTCAAGGATTTTGATGGGTTCCTGTCTCACATTTAGGTCTTTCATCCATTTTGAGTCTATTTTTGTGTGTGCTCTAAGGAAGTGGTCCGGTTTTATTCTTCTACATGTGGATGTCCAATTTTTCCAACACCATTTGTTAAAGAGACTGTCTTTTTTCTATTGGACATTCTTTCCTGCTTTGTCAAAGATTAGTTGACCATGGATTTTAGGGTCTATTTCTCGGCTCTCTATTCTGTTCCATTGATCTATGTTTCTGTTTTTGTGCCAGCACCATACTGTCTTAAGGATTATAGCTTTGTAATAAAGCTTAAAGTCTGGAATTGTGATGACACCAATTTTGGCTTTCTTTTTCATTCTCTGGCTATTCAAGGCATTTTCTGGTTCCATATGAATTTTAGGATTATTTGTTCCATTTCTTTGAAAAAAAAAGTTGATAGCATTTTCCTAGGGATTTCATTAAACTTGTAGATTGCTTTAGGTAGCATAGACATTTTCACAATATTTGTTCTTCCAATGCATGAGCATGGAATGCTTTTCCATTTATTTGTGTCTTCCTTAAGTTCTTTCATGGGTACTTTATAGTTTTCTGAATACAGATTCTTTGCCTCTTTGGTTAGATTTATTCCTAGGTGTCTTATGGGTTTGGGTGCAATTATAAAATGGGATCAACTCCTTAATTTCTTTCTTCTGTCTTGTTATTCTGTCTTGTTATTGTTGTATAATAAATGCAACTTATTTCTGTGCATTGATTTTATATCCTGACACTTTACTGAATTCCTGTACAAGTTCTAGCAGGTTTGGAGTGGAGTCTTTTGGGTTTTCCACATAAAGTATCATATCATCTGCAAAGAGTGAGAGTTTGACTTCTTCTTTGCTGATTGGGATGTCTTTTATTTCTCTTTGTTTTCTGATTGCTGAGGCTAGGACTTCTAGTACTATGCTGAATAGCAGTGGTGATAGTGGACATCCCTGCCACGTTCCTGACCTTAGGGGAAAAGCTCTCCGTTTTTCCTCATTGAAAATGATATTTACCATGGATTTTTCATAGATGGCTTTGATGATATTGAGGTATGTATCCTCTATCTCTACACTGTGAAGACATTTGATCAAGAAAGGATGCTGTACTTTGTCAAATGCTTTTGCAGCATCTATTAATGTATCATATGGTTCTTGTTCTTTCTTTGATTAATGTATTGTATCACATTGATTGGTTCATGGATGTTGAGCCAAACTTGCAGCTCAGGAATAAATCCCACTTGGTTGTGATGAGTGATCCCTTTAATGTACTGTTGGATCCTATTGGCTAGTATTTTGGTGAGAATTTTCGCATCTGTGCTCATCAAGGATATTGGTCTGTAATTCTCTTTTTTGAAGGAGTCTGTGTGGTTTTAGGGTCAAGTTAATGCTGGCCTCATAAAATAAGTTTGGAAGTTTTACTTCCATTTCTATGTTTTGGAACAGTTTCAGGAGTATAGATACTAATTCTTCTTTAAATGGTTGGTAGAATTCTCCTGGGAAGCGTCTGGCCCTGGGCTCTTTTTTGTTGGGAGATGTTTGATGAATGCTTCAATCTCCTTAGTGGTTATGGATCTGTTCAGGATTTCTTTTTCTTCCTGGTTCAGTTGTGGTAGTTTATAGGTCTCTAGAAATGCCTCCATTTCTTCCAGATTGTCAAATTTGCTGGCATATAGTTGCTCATAATATGTTCTTATAATTGTTTGTATTTCTTTGTGTCAGTTGTGATCTCTCCTCTTTCATTCATGATTTTATTTATTTGGGTCCTTTCTCTTTTCTTTTTGATAAGTCTGGCTAGGGGGTTATCAATCTTAATTTTTTTTTAAATATTTTATTTATTTGACAGACAGAGAGCACAAGTAGGCAGAGAGGCAGGCCGAGAGATGGGGGGAAGCAGGCTCCCTCCTGAGCAGAGAGCCCGATGTGGGGCTCAATCCCAGAACCCTGGGATCATGACCCGAGCTGAAAGCAGAGGCCTAACCCACTGAGCCACCCAGGTGCCCCGGTTATCAATCTTATTAATTCTTTTAAAGAACCAGCTCCTAGTTTCATTGATTTGTTCTACTGTTCTTTTGGTTCCTATTTCATTGATTTCAGCTCTGATCTTTATTATTTCCCTTCTCCTGCTGGCTTTAGGCTTTCTTTACTGTTCTTTCTTCAGCTCCTTTAGGTGTAGGTTTAGTTTGTGTACTTGAGACCATTCTTGTTTCTTGAGAAAGGCTTGTATTGCCATATACTTTCCTCTCAGGACCACCTTTTGAACAATTTATTTTTTATTATCATTTGTTTCCATGAATTTCTTCAATTATTCTTTAGTTTCCTTGTTGACCCATTCATTCATTAGTAGGGTGCTCTTTAGCCTCCATGTTTTGAATTCTTTGGAACTTTCCTCTTGTGATTGACTTCTAACTTCAGAGCATTGTGGTCTGAAAATATGCAGGGAATGATCCCAATTTTTTGGTACTGGTTGAGACCTGATTTGTGACCCAGGATGTGATCAATTCTGGAGAATGTTTCACGTGCACTGGAGAAGAGTGTGTATTCTGTTGCTTTGGGATGGAATGTTCTGAATATATCTGTGATGTCCATCTGGTCTAGGATGTCATTTAAGGCCTTAGTTTCCTTGTTGATCTTTTGCTTGGATGACCTGTCCATTTCAGTGAGGGGGGTGTTAAAGTCCCCTACTATTATTGTATTATTGTTGATGTGTTTCTTTGATTTTATTTTTATTTGGTTTATATATTTGGCTGCTCCCATGTTAGGGGCATATTTAAAATTGTTAGATCTTCTTGTTGGACAAATCCTTTGAGTATGATAAAGTGTCCTTCCTCATCTCTTATTATAATCCTTGGCTGAAAATCTAATTCATCTGATAAAAGGATTGCCACCCCAACTTTCTTTTGATGTCCATTAGCATGGCAAATTGTTTTCCACCCCCTCACTTTAAATCTGGAGGTTTCTTTGAGTCTAAAATGAGTTTCTTGTAGACAGCATATCAGTAGGTTTTTTGTTTTTGTTTTTGCTTTTTTTATCCATTCTGATACTCTGTGTCTTTTGATTGGGGCATTTAGCCCATTTACATTCAGGGTAACTGTTGAGAGATACGTATTTAGTGCCATTGTAAGGTGACTGTTGCTTGTAAGGTGACTGTTACTGTATATGGTCTCTGTTCTTTCCTGGTTTTCTACTTTTAGGCTCTGTCTTTGCTTAGAGGACCCATTTCAATATTTCCTGTAGGGCTAGTTTGGTGTTTGCAAATTCTTTAGTTTGTCTTTGTCCTGGAAGCTTTTTATGTCCCCTTCTATTTTAATAATAGCCTAGCTCGATATAGTATTCTTGGCTACAGGTTTTTCTCATTTTATCATGCCAGTTCTTTCTGGCCTGCCAGGTCTCTGTGGATAAGTCTGCTGCCAATCTAATATTTCTACCATTGTATGTTACAGACTTCTTGTCCAGAGCTGCTTTCAGGATTTTCTCTTTATCACTAAGACTTGTAAGTTTTGTTATTTGATGACAGGATGACATGATATGGACCTATTTTTATTGACTTTGAGGAGGGCTCTTTGTGCCTCCTCAATTTTGATGTTCCCTTTGCCATATTAGGAAAATTCTCTACTATAATTTGCTCTAATATACCTTCTTCCCCTGTCTCTCTTTCTTTGTCTTCTGGAATCCCAATTATTCTAATATTCTAATATTGTTTCATCTTATGGCATCAGTTATCTCTCAAATTCACCACTTATGGTCCAGTAGTTGTCTCTCTTTTGCTCAGCTTCTTTATTCTCCATCATTTTGTCTTCTATATCACTAATTCTCTCTTCTGACTCATTCATCCTAGCAGCAAGAGCCTCCATTTTTTATTGTACCTCATCAATAGCTTTTTTTTTTTTTTTTTTTTAAATTTCAGCTTGGTTAGATTTTAGCTCCTTTATTTCTCCAGAAGGGGATTTTATTTCTCCAGACAGGGTTTCTCTAATATCTTCCATGGCTTTTTTTGTCCCAGCAAGCACCTTGAGAATCATCATTCTGAACTCTAGATCTGACATATTACCAATGTCTATATTGATTAGGTCCCTGTCCATTGGTACTGCCACTTTTTTTTCTTTTTGTGGTGAGTTTTTCTGCCTTGTCATTTTCTCCAGATATGAATATATGAATGAGAGAATAAAATAATAAGAGGGTGGCAAATATCCCCAGAAAAATGTACACTAACCAAATCAGAAGGGATCCCAGACCAGGGGGAGAAGAAATGGGCAAAAAGAAATAAAAAAAATATATAATAAAAAAAAAATTATATATATATATATATATATATATATATTAGACTGTTGAATAGAACAGAGCTGCACACTTAATTTGGGGTTTATTTTGGTCTCTTAGAAGAAACTACCTCCAAAAATCTTAAAAAAAGAAAAGATTTATATATTTATACAAAAATAAGGGTAAACACAATGAAGAAATGGAATATGACTGTAAAGATGAAAATTTTTAAAAATTCTAAAAAAGGAATTGATAAGATAACTTGGTTGGAAAAAGAAAAAAGGAAAAAAAAGATGAGAGAATGTGCTCAGGCTGGAGACTACAACAAAGCCTTGTGCTAGATTTAGGATATATTTTGATCTATTAGAAGAAATTGTATCCCAACATTTTCTAAGGAAAAAAAAACCATATATCTATAAAAAAAAGTAAGGTTGAAAACAATGAAGGATAAAATATGGGTATAACAATGAAGGTTTAAAAAAATTTTTTTAGAAAGTTGTTGTTAAGATAACCTAGTAAAAAACATTAAAAGAGGAAAGAGGAACAGTTTAAAAGAATGGAATAAGAAAAAATAAAATTAAAAAAAATTAATTTAACTTTAAAGGATCATGGGGAGAAAGCCATGAATTGCTTGCATTGTTTTTCCTGTAGCCCTGGAGTTCCACTGTTGTCCTTGATCAGTGAGCTTGGTCTTGACTGGATGTTCTTGCTGATCTTCTGGGGGAGGGGCCTGTTTTAGTGATTCTCAAATGTCTTTGCCTGAGGCGGAATTGTACTGCGCCTACCAGGGGCCAGGCTAAGCAATCTGCTTGGGTTTGCTCTCAGTAGCTTTTTTCCCTGAATGCTTTCCGTAGAGCTCTGGAGGTTACGAATGAAAATGGAGGCCTCCCAATCTCTGGCCTGGTGGAGCCAAGAGCTCAGGGCCCTACTCCCTAGTGCTTCCTCAGAGGAAAGTGGTCAATCACTCCCATCTCCCTGGTCTCCAGCTGCGCTCTGAGCTCATGAGGCCTGTCACCGAGTGTTTCTATCCCTGTTGCACAGCCTCGTTTGGGGCTCCAAACCCAGCAGATTCCTGCCGCACTGCTCTTCTGGAGGAGGAAGGTCAATCTCCCCATACCTGCCACTTGTGGTGTCCCTGCTTGAAGAGCTGTGGCCTGACAGTGCCATGGATCATGGTTTAAGGTAACCCTGAGCTAAAAGCTCAGTCCTTGCCTCTGTCTCTGTAGTCAGCTTCCCCACTCTGATACCTGGGATCTCTACCACACTTCAGACACCCCCAATCTTTCTGTGACCCCGCAGGACCTGAGACCACACTGTCCGCATGAGGGCTCCACCCCCTTTAGCCTCTGGAGCGATGTCCCTCAGTGGACTAGACTTCTAAAAGTTTTATTTTGTGCTCCATTGCTCCACCACTTGCCAGGAGCCAGCCCCTCCCCCTGCAGTTTATCTTCCAGTCGCTTGGGATTCTCCGCACATCCTACCTTTCAGAAAGTAGTCGATTTTTAGTTCCTAGAATTGCTGCTCTTCTTCTCTTCGATCTCCTGTTAAGTTTGTAGGTGTTCAGAATGGTTTGATAACTATCTAGCTGAACTCCTGCAACCATATGTCATTTCAGTCTGCTACTCCTTTCCATCTTGTCTAGATTCCCAGAACAAACAATTCTAAAATTTGTATGGAATCACAAAAGACGCTGAATAGTCAAAGCAATTCTGAAAAAGAAAAAAAAAGCTGGAGACATTACAGTTCCTTACTTTAGTTATATTGCAAAGCTGTAGGCATCAAGATAGTATAGTACTGGCATAAAAATAGACACAGATCAATATAACAGGATAGAGAACCCAGAAATGAATCCACAACTACATGTCAAATTATGGAAACAACCCAAGTGTTCAATTACTGATGAATGGATAGAGAAGAGGTCATATATATACAATCGAATATTACTCAGCCCTAAAAAAGAATGATATCTTGCCATTTGCAATAACATCAATGGTGCTAGAGAGTGTTATACTAAGCAAAGTAAGTCAGAGAAAGACAAATACCATATTATTTCACTTGTATTTGGAATTTAAGAAATGAAACAAATGAACAAAGCGAAAAAGAAAGAAGGTGGCAAACCAAGAAACTTAGAGAACAAACTGATGGTTATCAGAATGGAGGCGGGTGGGGGGGATGAATTAAATAGATGAAGAAGATTAAGGAATGCCCTTGTGATGAGCACTGGGTGTTGTATAGAAGTGTTAAATCACTATATTGTACACCTGAAACTAATATTACTTTGTATGTTAACTAACTAGAATTGTAATAGAAACTTTTAAAAATGCAAGTGATGTAATGCAGTAAAAATACCTTTAGCTTATGCTTTGTTAAGAAGTGAGTACTTTGCATAATCAGCCTTGAAAACAATATGATTGAACTTTCTGTACTGATTATATGATTAAAAAAAAAAAGAAGAACGTGGGTGCAGAGATACACCAAGATGGTACTGAATGATATTCAACAATTATCATCTGCATGATGCATTTCTATTTTCCCTGTTTTTTCCATTGAGAATGTCAGCAGCTTGCTTGACATGGAGCTCCATGAAACTAGAGGCACATCAAAAGTGGTACTCCTCCAAGCTTGGTTGATGGGGCTACTTATTAATTTAGATGGTACCTACCTCAACAGTATCCCACATCTACAACATATCCAGTTTATTTGTACCTTTGTATAATTTCCCTCTTGGGGTTCATCATCTTGGTTTTGCTTTCATATGATCCCCTGCTACATGAGTATCCTTCCATAGGCAAGAGGGTCAAGTAGTGTCTGCGTACATGGAAAATTTTTGTTCCTATCCTATGTAAGTTCCCTGTTAACCTTACACTAGTAAGTGACCCTTTATTGCCTAAGTTAAGATAGTTTTCTGTTACTTATAGCTGAAGAGTCAGAAGTGATACATATCTTCACATTTTCCAGTGAAGTTAGTCAAAGCTGAGAGTGATAGATATATTTAATATATGATGAAACTGAGACTTAGATCCAATCACTCAGCACTCTAAGATTAGTTAGCAACAAACCTAGAATTACACTTCATCTCTTGACTTCTAATTCTGTACGTTGTTTGAATTTGGTCTGTCATAGAATCATCCTATGAGATAAGGACTGGAGCATTAGTAATTTATTTGAAACAAAATTTTAGGAAATGCCAGTGGGGAAGTGAGTAGCTGAAACAAAGAAAAGAAGGCAAAGTGTGTGTTTTCAATAGCTGGAATTTAATTGCCTGGAGAGTTCTGAAAGCCAGTGTTGTGGACTAATTTGTGTCTCCCCCAGTTCATATATGGAAGCCCTCAGGGCCAATGTGGTTATATTTGAAGATAGGGCCTTTAAAAGGGCAATTAAAATTCAATGAGATCATAAAGTTGGGGCTCTAATACAATTAGATTGGGATTTTTACAAGGAGAGGAAGAGATACCTGGGAAGCACGTGCACAAAGCAACACCATGTGAGGACATTGCGAGAAAGCAGCCATCTACGCCCAGGACAGAGACCTCATGAGGTACCAAACCTGCTGACACCCTGACCTTAGGCTTCTAGTTCCCAGAACTGAGAAAATAAATTTCTGTTGTTTAAACCACCCAGTCCATGGTATTTTGTTATAGCAGCCCAAGCAGACTAATGTACCTTGTGCAAATAATGGACTTCAGAATTACCCCCTTGAGGAGCAAGGACAGAATGGTACCTGCACCCCAGTGATTCTTAGTCCCAGGAACAACTGTATCAGCATCACTTGGGAACTTATTAAAAATGCAGAATTTTAAGTTCAGCCCATACCTACCGAATTGGAATCTCCAGGATTTGACTCCGTTATATGTGACTTAACAAAGACCTCTTCAGGTGATTTTTATGCCCACTAAAATTTGAGAGCCACTGGCACCTACCAATTCTCTTCAAGGATTGGTTGAGATGCTTCTGGAAGTATTAATCTCCAGCACTTCTGGCTGGCCAGGCAGGTGAGTGGAGTGGGCTCCAGAGGCTAGCAAAAGATGCAGCCAAAGAAATGCGGAGTCCTGTTTGGAAAGCTAAGCTGGTATGCACTCAAATGCTAAGGCTCAAGGGGAACATGGGGAGAAGAAGCACCTGCTACACTAATTGTGATGTTGACACTGTGTAAGCATTCTGTCACACAGTACTTAAAGTCATTGTCACTTCTTTGCAACTCCTTAATGTCCTCTCCTTTTTGTTAAAATTTCAAAGTGACCAAGATTTGTCTTTCTAAGTAGGTGGTAATATCTGAGAGCAGCAGAACTAAGTGAGAGTAAAGTCTATGACAATCTATGATGTTTCTGTAAAGATAACCAACCTTAAATGTGCTTAATCTTTGCAATTATCCTGAAGAGTAAATACCATTATCCTAATTTTATAGTCGAGGGGGTTGATATATAAAGGAATTTGCCTAAGATCATACAGAAAAATAAGTGGTGAAGCTAGGACCTGAATCTGCATAGGCTTGACCAAAAACCAAAGCCCTATCCACTCTCTGAATCCTTAGGAATTCATAGTAATTTCTCAAGTATAATATATTTTCACTTTTTTTTTTTTTTTTTTTTTTTTTTTTGGTGAGCATGTCTGGAAAAATAAAAATTTTAGCTTTCAGTTGGAATCTTCCACTCAATCAACATGAGTAAGCCAAGGCTTAGACAGTAACTATCAGGACCACTGGGATTTGCTCAAAAGCCAAAAAAAAAAAAAAAAAAAAAAAAAGTCTCTATTACAAATGGCTGTTCCTAGGAGACTCCTAGTCCTCCCTAATAATCTCTTCTCACTACAGCTTTCTTAAGAAGCCTGGGCACCAGGCCAACACTCTTAGCTGTGGTCTTGTATTTCTCATCTGTTGAGTTTAATTATGTGCACAATGTTCCTTTAATAAGAAAGCTGGGGCACCTCTGTTTTCACTACCCCAGCAATGTGGGGAACCCACACAAAGATACTTGTGCAGAGAGACTACTTAGGAAAAATAAAAAATACTCATTGATACAAAGTTTCTTGTGGGCTGATTTGTGAGTGAAAAGAGCTCTCCCAGTGTCTCCCAGTCTGAGCTCCCACTGAGGCATGGAATCCTCCCTGGAATGGATGATAGGCAAAAGCCTACTTGATCTACCAAGCACATGAGCTATGAGGCAGCCCATTCTGGTAGATAGACATTGAAAAAGCAGAAGAAAACAAAAGCAAAACAAAAATTAAAAAAACAGTTTTTCAGAGAATTATAATCTGAATGTGGCCTTTGTAAGTGGAACCAAGGCATGACTTTTCTTTGCACTGGAGTATATTGCCACCAAATTACATCTTCCATATTTCTTCAGGTTAGCAGCAGGGAAATCCTGAAGCAGGAAAATTTACCTCTAGGTCCCCATCACTTCATCTTTGCCTTTGCCTCCACAAGGGATCAAGAGATTGGAAGTTGGGACTCACAAGGTCTCTCCATTTATTCTAATGATGCCAGCTGCTCTCCATATTATTGCCTGGGAAATCTTTAACCATCATCAAAAAAGACAATTGCTACCATGCTTCTTGCTGGGGAGTTGTTCTCATGAAAACCAACACAATGGCAGACAAAGCCCACAATCTGCCTTTTGTCTGCCATTGAGTTTCTATGACCAGACTTGGGATTCTTACTTAAAACCATGGTTTGCTTTCTCTGGCTATAGTATCTTAATGTGTATGGGCTACCTCTTGACTGAGATTTGATCTCTCAATCTCCTTTTTAGCTTCTCTTGAAGTAAATGGCTTTTTGCCCTGGGGTGCTTTCCCAAAACCCCTGAGTCACCATTTTTAGGTCACACCTGCTTAAACTCATCCTTCAGAATTAACAAATACTTCTCCACCTTTTCTCACTTGATGCAGTATCATACAAAGAAATATATTGAGTATTTACATAGCTATGAATATGCATTATACTTATCAAATACATGACTATACCCTTTTAGCATATGATTTTAAAATCAATAATTATGTCATCTGGCACTTCTACTTCTTTCTTTGATAGATTAGTGTAAAGTTGGCTTCAGGGCCTAATTTCTTGTCCTTCTCCTCTAAAACTTTAATATAATCTCCATTATTTTTGTGAATTATGGGGGCTTCTATCTACTTATCTACATATCTATCAACCAATATAAGGAACACCAGTATAAAGAATATAAAGCTTTGTAGCTCAATTTAATAATTTCTCAGTTATGTCAAAAATTTCTTCATGTTCTTTTTCCACATCATATGATAATTGTTGTACAATATTCTACTATGTGGATGTGTCATAATTTATGTAACTCATCCCATAATTTTGAAGACTTAGTTTATTTCTAATTTAGTTAATATTCTTATGTAATCTTCCTTATTCACATTTCTGATGATTTCATTAGAAAAAATTCTTGGGAACAGAATGTCTGGGTCAAAGACTGTGCTTATTTAAAACTTAAATATATACCACTGAATGTAAGGGGACACTAAATTATTTCCTAGTAGCGAGTATGGGAGTTTTTCATTCACTGCATCCTAGGTATTAACATTCTTTCTCTTTTTATTTTTTTAAAATTTTTAAAATTTATTTGGCAGAGAGAGAGAAAGAGAGAGAGAGAGAGAGAGATCACAAGTAGGCAGAGAGGCAGGCAGAGAGAGAGGGGAAAGCAGGCTCCCTGCTGAACAGAGATCCCCATGCGGGGCTCTATCCAGGACCTGAGATCATGATCTGAGCCAAAAGCAGAGACTTAACCCACTGAGCTACCCAGGTGCCCCTCTTTCTCCTTTTAGCCACAATTATACCTTAGCTCTCACTGAGATGTTGGCACAAAGTAGGGATTCAAGAGAAGGCAGATAACTCAAATAAGGAGAAAAAAGAAATACACAGGGATACACACACCACATGGTTGTATTTTTCTTGGTTAACCTTGTAAATTTAATTCTTCAGCATTGATGAAAATACATTTTTTTCTGTCTGACTCAATTTAGACTGTGAAACATTATCTAATCCTTCAGACTAATGCTGCCATTAGCCTCTTCTTGAATATAAGTTGTAACTTATATGACAAATATAATATGTGTGTTCAGTAAGATTTAACAATCATCCATCAAGTCTGTGCTGAGTGTAATGCTATGCTTGGCACGGGCAATGTTGAAGAAAGAAATGAATATGACATGGCATCTGGCTCTCTCACAACTCAGTGAAAGATTGTGGATATAACCCAAGGCCCACTGGGTATGCAATGGCTATATTAGAAGTATAAACTCCAGTGGGAGAACAGAAAAGTAGCAGTACTAATAAAATGACAATAAAAATAATGACAATAATATGGTTGCTGCTGTTTAAACTATCTCTTTTAAATGCCCATTATGTATCATGTAGTGCATTGAGTGCTTTACATATTTTATTACATTCAGGCATCACCATATGAGTATGAAGTAGGTACCATATTACCTGTTTTTATATATCAGGAAACCAGGAAACAAGATACACAAATTGCCTAAAGTCATGTTGCTAGCATATACTGGAATCACTGGAAAGCATTTTGGAGATGCCAGTGTATGAGACCTGGAACAAGGGTAAAGTTTCAGTATATTAAGACTAAAGAAAGAGTATTCCAGGCAGGAAGCATAGCCTGAGCATGAATTTTTTTATGTTGGCAGCTGAAGGGATACATTTTTTTTTTAAGATTTTATTTATTTATTTGACAGAGAGAGATCACAAGTAGTCAGAGATGCAGGAAGAGAGAGAGGAGGAAGCAGTCTCCCTGCTAAGCAGAGAGCCCAATGTGGGACTCGAACCCACGACCCTGAGATCATGACCTGAGCTGAAGGCAGAGGCTTCACCCACTGAGCCACCCAGACGCCTTGATGGGATACTTTTTAAAAAAATTTTTTTTCATTTTTTAAAAATTTCCCCTCTGTTTTATTTTTATTTTTAGTTTTTTATTTTAATTTTAATTCCAGTATAGTTAGCATACAGTGTTATAGGGGTGCCTGGGTGGCTCAGTGGGTTAAACCTCTGCCTTCGGCTCAGATCAGGATCCCAGGGTCCTGGGGTTGAGCTCCGCATTAGGCTCTCTGCTCAGCAGGGAGCCTGCTTCCCCCTCTCTCTCTCTGCCTGCCTCTCTGCCTACTTGTGATCTCTGTCTCTGAAATAAATAAATAAAGTCTTAAAAAATATATACAGTGTTATATTAGTTTCTGGTGCATAGTATAGTGATTTAATAATTCCATACATTATTCAGTGCTCATTGTAGTAAGTGTATTCTTAATTCTTATCACCTATTTCACCCATATCCCCCACCTACCTACCCTCTGCTAGCCATCAGCTTGTTCTTTATAGTTAAGAGTCTGATATTTTGGTTTGTCTCTTTTTTTCTTTGTTCATTTGTTTTGTTTCTTAAATTTTACCTATGAGTGAAATGATAAGATATTTGTCATTTTCTGACTGATTCATGTCATTTAGCATTAAACCCTCTAGATCTATCCCTGTTGTTGCAGATGGCAAGATTTCATTCTTTTAATGGCTGACTAATATTCATACACACACACACACACACACACACACACACACACCCCATATCTCCTCCATCCATTCATCTATTATCTATTGATGGACACTTAAGTCATTTCCGTTTCATGGCTATTATAAATAATACTGCAGTAAACACACAGATGCATATTTTTCTGAATTAGTGTTTTCATATTCTTTAGGTAAATAACCAATAGTGGAATTTTCAATCATAAGGTAGTTCTATTTTTAGTTGTTTGAAGAATCCATACTGTTTTCTACAATGGCTGCACTAGCTTGTATTTCAAATGGGATATATTTTATTTTTAAAGATTTTATTTGTTTGTTTCTTTGTTTAGAGTGAGACCAGAGAGGGAGGATCAGAGGGAGAGAGAGAGAAAATCCCAAGCAGACTCCCTGCTAAACATAGAGCCTGCCATGGGGTTTGATCCCATGACACTGAGATCAAGACCTGATCCAAAATCAAAAGTCAGATGCCCATCCAACTAAACCACCCACATGCCCCATCCAAAAGGATACATTTTAAACCTTTTACAGAAGTTGAGTGATCTGATCAGATAATGAGAACATTAAGGCTGGTAACATTTTATTGGATGAAACTATTACCCTAGCCTAGAAAGAATTTTGTACAGAATGATAGATGAGCTCTAGGTATTAAATTTTTTTATTTTTATTTCTTTATTTGAGAGAGAGAGAGTGTGTGTGCAAGAGAGAGCATGAGTGAGGAAAGGGGCCAAGGGGGAGAGAGAGAGAGGGAGAAAATCTAAAGCAGGCTCTGAGCTGAGTGTGGAGCCCCATCTGTGGCTCAGTCTCATGACCCTGAGATCATGACCTGAGCCAAAACGAAAAGTTCAATGGTTAACCAATTGAGCCATCCAGGTGCCTCAAGATATATTTTTATATGTAGATTTCATATTTGAGATCCTATGGCTAGAGTCGAACCATATTAATAATAATAGCTCATATTTTGTTGGCATTTGTTCCTGAAGTGAAATTTTTCTTAGGAACTCCAGAGTACTCTCCCTCTACTTCCATTTCACCTCTTCTTTGCTCAAATGTACATACTTGCACCCAACTTAGAAGAACAAATATAGTTAAATTTATAAAGAGATTTTTACCACCCTCTCTTTGTTATCTGTACATATTTTTATCTTATTTCTAAACAGACATGATGCTTTTTGAGGGTAGAGTTGATCTTTGATTTACTGCTATTCCAACTGTACAATACTTGCTCAGTGATTTGCACATAATCAGTGTTAAATATGGAATGAATAAACCAGAGAGAACTGAGACCAGCATCACATATTTTGTTGCCTTTGCATGAGTGCATATCTAAAGCTACATCTGGGTGTCTACCAAACTCTAGCCAGTGTCCATCAAAGGAGATAACATTTAGCACATTTAAACATGAGGAACATATTTACATTTATATTGGTGTCTAGAGTCATCTGTTGGGACTGAACTCATCTTAATTTATTATGGCCTTTACTGCCTGCCAGGAAGCAATGATGTGCTCAAATTTCACTTGCATTTCTTAGCAGGAACCCAGCTTCAATCAATATTGTGGGGGGATGAGAGTTCCTGGGAAGGCTCAGAATCTGATTCTAGTTAATACATTATGATCATTCATAATAGAACTATCATCAAGACTCTGATGAAAGAATTTTCTAACAGCTGTTTTCTGTAGTTAGATTTATTTTTGTGTCCCATGGATAATCAGCAGGCAGATTTCTCTGAGAATAGATCTTGGTCTTCAGAAGTCACTTAGGAAAAGAGCACTGGGTTGGGAGTCCGGAGATCTGCTTTTTCTCTAGGGCTCAGCTGCTAGTAAGTTGTTGGAGACTGATAGTGGGTCTCCTAACATGATTGTCATCATGTGTGCAAATTCTGAAAACCACTAACTTTCTCAAACTTAAATGTCTGAAAGTCTCATAAAATCAACCTAAATATTTGCCTTATTAAGGCAATTTATGAAATTTTAATAGGGTCTTAGAGTGCCAAGGGCATGTATTATTGTGAAAGTAAAGCCTCACAAAGCTAAATAAATTTTCTTCCATACCTTGAATGATTTCTAGAATATGCTTTAAGGAAGTCATTCCTAATAGTAAGGGTAGCTCATGGGTATTAGAGTCGAATTGTTGTTGAGTATTGCTCATTTACCTGTAGACTAAGTTTTGGTTTTTTTGTTTGTTTTGTTATTTTTTTGTTTTTGTTTTGTCTTTTTGCTATTCCATAGTTTATCTGCTTCCCCTATGAGTTCTGTATAAATGTATAAATGTATAAATGTTGCCCAAGTTGAATATGAGATAGGTGTTTGGTACTAGAAATAAGCTGTTCTGGTGACTCAGAAAAACAATGTGATTGATGATTTTTCTGTTATCATTTAAAAACTTACTTGGAATATATTCTTTAAAGTTAAAAAAAAAAGAAGATGGGGATGGCAACCTAGTATTAGGACTTTGAGGCTTAAGGCTAATTTTTCTTTAAGGACTTAAGGCTAATTTGCTGTGGACAAGATGAGTAGAACCATATCAGCCAACTGAGAAGCAGGTTAAGACAAACTGTACTGGGGCAATCTGATAAAAGTTCACCTAAACCAAGTGCTTGGGGGTGAGATGTACTTTTGAAACAACCACAGTGAAAGGTCCCATTAGTCTCATACTCTAAGAAGAACCTAATATACTCACTGAACAGACCAGTGAGAACCATATTGCCCAAAGTCACCCAGTAGAACCTGGGTCTATCCATTCCTAAGCATGTGCTCTTCAAGCACCAGTTCCCTCTTAGCTAGGGATCAGATAATCCCTACTAAGGTAGTGAATGACAAGGCTTTCAATCATTGCCTCCCTCAAGAATATTTATATCTGAGGACCAAATACTTAATTTCTAATGGTGACATTTCTGACCCTGCATGAGATAGAGATAATAGATTTAAGCTAAGGGTGTGCAGGGGTTCCTCAGATTATACAATGTAGGAAACTGTTTATGGGAGACAATGGATACTAAGCTATAAAATTATTACTCTGTGGCCTTTGAGTTCTCATTTTTAAGTCTGTACCAATTCCTAATCACCATGAGTCAGACTCTGGGGACTGTAAAACAGAGCAGATTGGAAAGTAACAATAGCATTAAACACTGACATTAAGAACCAAGTCTTGCTTGCAATTTTGCCACTGATAGACTATGAACTGAGATATAACCATTCCTTTTTCTGGGACTCAGTTTTGCCTTCTTCAAGATGGAGCCGGTTCAGATGGAGTACTTCTCAAATTCTGATATGCATATGAATGCCTTGTGGATTTTATTAAGACATGACTTGGAATCATTAGACCTGGGGCAGGGGCTGAGAGTCCTCATTTCAATAAGCTGCTGTGTGTTGTTGAAGCTGGATCTCTGGAATATATTTTGAGTGTCAAGACTTATATCCTGAGGTCAACTCTTAGAATTCTGTCACCACATATTTAGGGTAGCCTGGCTGGCTTATTTGGAGGAGTATGTGACACTCGATCTTGGGGTCGTGAGTCCAAGCCCCACACTGGGTGTAGAGATTACTTAAGTCAACAGACATTATTGGGTATAGTTATGTGTCAGGCATTCTGCTAAGGAGTATTAATATTGAGATGAAGAAGACATAGTTTCTACTCAAATTAGAAATACATACCAAATGGGAAGCAAGATAAATATAATTTCAAAATACTGTGATAAATAACAAAGTTGAATTTTGTACAAGGAAAAGAGAAACCACTTAACAGGGAAAGGGTAACCTATTCACGGGCAGAGGTAAAGCTGTAGATGTTAGAAAGTCACACATCATGTGGAAAAGTACCGGAAACTGCCAAGTGTTATATGCATAAAAGGAGTCTCTTTGTCTCAGAGGACACTCAAGAATTCCTTTGTCCAAGGAAGGCACAGCTGTGGGTATTGAAAGGAATTATTTTCATCAGTAATCTTGACTACTTCATCTCATTCCATGATTGCTTTCTTGGTGCCTTCCTATCCCGTAGCTGCCTGTTAGCATCACACTGATGAAAGATTTACTCCCTTGGCTGAAACTCGGTCTATCTGGAAGCTACAGCAAGGAGGAAGCCAGCAGAGGCACAGCGAAGGCAACACCTTCGCCCCCGCTCAGTTCCCAGCAGGCCAGAAGCAGTGAGTCAGGAAAGGAAAAGCAGGTGGGTGGAAAAGGATGCAATCTACACCTGCACCAGGCAGGGATTCTGTTTCTAAGAGAACACCTGAACGGGGAGGCAGCCACCCTGGAGGAGACAGGAGGTCCCCCTCCTCTGAATAGGAGCCTAACCAGCGTGATCCAAGAATTATGGGGCAAGTGAATGAGGGAATATTAGGGTGCCATCTCCCTCTAGGTCATCATAGGTTTTATATTGAAATAGGTTATTATGATGCCAGAAGGTGATCTTAGGAAAAAAAAAAAAAATCCTCAGGTAGTAGTTGGAGGAGGTGGTGGGTTCTGGCGCCAGCTGACTATATGACCTTAGGCAAGTCGATTCTTCTCAGAGACTCAGTCTTCCTGGTTATGCAGTGGGAGGGAAAGTTGAGCGTAATATTTTAGGTGATGTATAACTTTAAGAGCCTACGATTAAGTGTTCATGTCCCAGTTCAGTTATCCTGCCCTGTCCATATCTAACAGAGATCATCCTTTACATCCTCACCACATCCACTTGCCTCTTCCCATATACAACATGATTTATTGCTAAATTTGGTGACCTCAGAATCAGGATGTCTGTTTTCCACAGATCTAGATAATTTCCTGTCTTTATTTAGGCATTGAGCCTTCATTTACTTTCAGAAAGGGAACTGGACATCCATGCTACCATGAATCCCCTGCCAGGACTATATTCACAGTCTCCTGGACATCCTGGAGCCACTCCTGCACCCTAACATTTCCTTGTCAAGGTGCAGTTGAAGCGATCTCTTGTAATGTAAGTGAGATAGTGTTATCTCTGCTTACAATGGTTTCCTTATGTGTAAAATAAAACACAGACTCTCATGTGGCTTATAAGATCTTCACCATCTGGCTCTCTGCAATCCCAGTTTCTAGCATCATCCCATATTTACTGAGTCCTAGTCATATAGACTTGTCTTCTCTCCCTTGAAAACTCTAAGGTTGTTTCCACCCCAAGAGCCTTTGATCTTCCTGTTGGTACTGTCTGCAGTGTCCTTTCTCCAGACCTTCACACACGAGGCTCATTCTCATTCAGTCCTTAATTCATGTGATGCCTCATCATTCAGGCCACTCTTGACCAGCCGTCCAAAGCACACAACCCTACAACATGTCACCTTCTAGCCCTTAACTTAGGATTCGTTCCTTTATAGAATTAATTATTATCTGACATTATCCTGCTTACCCTTTGCTTCCTGTGTACTGTCAGTGTTCTGTTTCCTAACCCCGTGAGACTAGGAACTTTGTCTTATTGCCCTTAGAATAGTACATGTCTCAGAGTAGGTTCTCAAGGAATATGGGTTGGAAAAATGGATGGGAAAAAACGTGAGGAACAGAGGGGGGAAAAAGAGTGCCACAGAGAGTGGGGAAAATTACCATTATTGACAAGACACAGACCTGGATGTTCTCCTTTACTCATGTGATGGAACTTAATCCTCACAAGTGACCTGCAAGGAAATGGAAGAAAAGTACAGTCTATGATTTGAATCCAGCCTTTTATAGCTTCAAAACTCAGAGTAGTTAAATAGGTTATTGAGCAGGTCTGAGCACTGATGGGTATAATGTGTTGCCTCCTAAGTAGAGAGCCAATTTCAGTGTCAGGAGGAAATATGCAGCATGAAAAGTAGTAGAAATGGCTTCCAACACCGGAATGCTTCCTGGACTCGAAGATGAGGCCTTAACCACACTGTATCAGAGCCTGAGGCAGCAGCTTAAAGAGTTTGATCCTTATTTTTAAAGCAAATTCATCTAAGAGGAGTAAGGCTTAGAATGCTTCTCTTTTTCTTTTGTATCTCTTCATGAATAATGATAGCATTAGTGAGTTTAAACGTAGGTTGAGAGATGGTAGGTGAAGGCAGAGGGGAAGACCCTGAAAGTGTAAAGAGGGATTCTCGACTCTGACTGCACATTATAGCCACACAGAAAAATTTTAAAAATATTCATGTCCAGGCCCATTACAAGTTTCTGATTCAACTGGCCTGGAGATGAAGGCTGGGTTAAGATAATTTTTGAGGCGGTGCCTGGGTAGTTCAGTCAGTTAAGCATCTGACTCTTGATTTTAACTCAGATTCGGATCTCAGGTCCTGGGATCAAGTCCCAACCTGGGCTCCCTGCTCAGCATGGAGTCTGCTTTTCTGCCCTCCCCTTGCTCTCTCTCTTTCTGTAAAGTAATTAAGTAAATCATTTTTTTTAAGATTATTTATTTATTTATTTGACAGAGAGAGATCACAAGTAGGCATAGAGGCAGGCAGAGAGAGAGAGAGAGGAGGAAGCAGGCTCCCTGCTGAGCAGAGAGCCCGATGCGGGACTCGATCCCAGGAACCTGAGATCATGACCTGAGCCGAAGACAGCGGCTTAACCCACTGAGCCACCCAGGCGCCCCAGTAAATCATTTTTTAAAAGACTTTGTTTATTTATTTGACGGAGATACAGAGATCACAAGTAGGCAGAGAGCAAGGCAGAGAGAGAGAGGGGAAGCAGGCTCCCTGCTGTGCAGAGAGCCCAATGCGGGGCTTGATCCCAGGACCCCGAGATCATGACCTGAGCTGAAGGCAGAGGCTTAACCCACTGAGCCACCCAGATGCCCCTTAAATACATCATTTAAAAAAAATACATTTTTTAAAAAAACAAAAAGAAAATACATTTTTTGAGAGCTCCCAGAGGGTTATATGTTGTGGTCAGAATTGGAAAAAAACTGAAGAATGGGCTTTAGGAAGACACAACTTGTTCCAAGGCATCCCTCTTATTATTTGGTATTTTTGCTGGGGGATTTTCTAGGCAGTTGATAATCACTGAAAGCTGGCTACATATAAGACGTGAGGACAGAAGCCGTAGGTGATGATACTATAATTTTCTCAGACCAGTCCCTCCTCACCCTCAGGACCTTAGAAAACAATATATGGTCTGTAAGCATTAATGAAATATCAAATACACAATAATAGTTTAGAGCAGGGTTTCTCAACCTTAATACTACTGACCTTTTGTGCCAGACAATTTTGTTTTGTCTTTCTTTCTTTCTCTTTTCTTTTCTTTTTCCTTCCTTCCCTCCTTCCTTCCTTCCTTCCTTCCTTCCTAGTGGGTTTCCCTGCACATCATAGGATGTTTAGTGGCATTCTTGGCCTCTATTCACCAGATACCTGTAGTTCCTGTTCTCAGTTGTGACAAAAGTATTTCCAGATGTACCAGCTGTCCTCTGCAGAGTCAAATCACCTAGACTGAAAACATTTGTGGCTACAGGAATCAGACAGGGATAAAACTTCCTATGGAGAGATGTCAGTTTATCTTTATAGATGGGTAAGATGTGAATTCTTTTTTAAATTTTATTTAAATTAAATTAATTAACTTATCGTGTATTATTAGTTTTAGAGGTAGAGGTCAGTGATTCATCAGTCTTATATAATACCCGGTGCTTATTAGATCATGTGCCCTTCTTAATGTCCATCACCCAGTTACCCCATTCCCCACCCACCTCCCCTCCAGAAGCCCTCAGTTTGTTTCCTATGATTAAGAGTTTCTTATGGTTTGTCTCCCTCTTTGATTTCGTCATTTTATTTTTCTTCCCCTTCCTCTGTGATGCTCTGTTTCTTAAATTCCACATGAGTGAGATCATATGATAATTGTCTTTCTCTGATTGACTTATTTTGTTTAACATAATACCCTCTAGTTCCATCCATGTCATTGCAAATGGCAAGATTTCAAATTTTTTGCTGGTTGAGTAGTATTTCCTTGTGTGCATGTGTGTGTGTGTATTCATATACATACATATGTATATGAATATATATGTATATGTATATATGTATTTTATATATGTGCGTGTGTGTGTGTGTGTGTGTGTGTGTGTGTGTGTGTGTGTATGTGTATGAATGAATATATCACATCTTCTTTATCCATTAATCTGTCAGTGGACATCTGGGCTCTTTCCATAGTTTATCTGTTGTGGACATTGCTGCTATAAACATTGAGGAGCAGGTGTCCTTTTGGGTCATTACATATGTATCTTTGGGGCAAATACCCAGTAGTGCAATTGCTAGGTCTTAGGTTAGCTCTATTTTCAACTTTTTGAGGTACCTCCATACTGTTTTTCAGGGTGGCTGCACCAGCTTACAATCCCACCAACAGTGTGGGAGGGTTCCCTCTCTTAAAATATATGTGTGATGAAATTTTAGAGGTATTAGTTGGCATTTTCCTTCCACTGTTTTTTTGTTTTCTTTTACTTCGAGTGTAGAGTTAAACAACTTTTTATAGGCCATTTAAAACCAGGGGTGGGAATGACAACAGAGGTGCGGCAGAGAAAAAAAAAAAATGTCTAATCCCAGTAAGACAACTGCAAAAAAATTGCATGAAGATTTTGAATGCCCGAGGAGACCTTTGAAGTTTTATCATCTGAGAACAGAAGAGCATGGAGACTTTATATGTCAAAAGCAGAAAATGGGTAGCCTTATTCTTTGGGGAGAGGGGTTGATTAGTGGTACACTGTGGGGCTCTGATAGGAAACAGGTTTTTGTAGGCTTCTGGAGCAGAGACCTGAATCTCTCAGTGTCTATCCTTGACATTGTATTACATCTAATGGGTGATACCCTCATGGACACTCATCACCTTGACCTTGGGAACTGGGCTATTCTCCAAGACTGGAGAGGCTGACAACTCAATCTCAATCTCAGTCTCTTCCTTCAGTTTACTGCAGATCTATCAGTAAACATGCAATACAAAGAAAACACACCAGAAAAACATACAGGGGAGTGGAGCAGCTTGCAGTATCAATGCAGGCAAACATAGAACAAGGGCCCCCCACCCCCCCCCAACCAGGTTAGAGGAATAAAGGAACCATGAATTCCATGCCTTTTGTCCCAGGTGTGCTTTAAAGGGCCTTTGAGCACCTTATGGGGAAATTCCTTTCTGAATATCTGTTACATACTTTCTTGTCTACTGGTTAGAGTGGGACCCAAGTAGACCCCAAAGTGAGTGTGCTAAAGCAAGTGGGAGACTAGCTATTGATTGCAACTGTTGAGTACCACGAGGAATGATGAAGGCAATATTAAATCACTCAAAATGACAGCAGCCTTGATCCCTTTTGTTCTGGAATACTTGAAGCCTAGGAAATTTTATGACTTAAGGAAGTAGTAGAGCAACAGGGAGACTGATGAATATTGAAGCTAGTGGGAATTCAGGGCTGGGTTGATTTAAAAAAACAAAGATACAGGTTACATCTTGTACTTGAGTAATATAAAGTAACTCTTTCCTGTTATAATAGTGATTCTACTTTTAGAATTTTATCCTGATGAACTAAACACAATTGTTTAGTAAATTGGCTATGGGGATGTTTATTACACAGCTAATTACAATAAAAAAATGAAGAGATATAGGTATTTATCAATAGAGTATCAGTTGAGTACATTTTAGTTCATTTACACAAATTTGTGTACATATGGTATACATGGTATTATAGAAATACCTTTAATTAGTAGGAGGAAGTTAATATTTATTTTAAGTGGAAAACAGATTTGAAAAAATACACATTTTTGAAAAATAAAATGGAACCAGCTGGCTACATATACATCAAAAAGGAATCTGGAACATATATAGTATACCCTTGAACAGTACAGGGATTGGGGTGCCAACCCCAGTACAGTCGAAAATCTGTGTATAAATTATGACTTCCCCAAAACTTAACAACTGATAGCCTACTGTTGACTGGAAGATTTGCTAATAACACAAGCACTGATTATGTTATACAGCTTCCAGCATCAATGCAGGCAACACAGAACAATGGTCCCCCAACCCCCACCAGGTTAGAGGAATAAAGGAACCATGAATTCCTTTATAATATAATACATGCATAATACATATATGTATTCCTATAAGATAGGAATACTATTATATAGTATTATGTAGGAATCCTATATAATACATATATGTATTATATACTATATTCTTACCACAAAATAAGCTAGAAAAAAGAAAATGCTATTAAGAAATAAGAAAGAGAAAATACATTTGCAGTTCTGTACTATACCTAAAAGTCCTCATAAAGGTGGACTGTGTAATTCAGACTTATGGTGTTCAATGGTCGACTGTATATTAAAGGGTAACAATAAGAATTTCTAGCTGACAGAATAATATAGTATTTAATTTTCATCTTTTTGCTTGTATGTTTTTATTCTGATATCTCAACAACGAACATATGTTGCTTGTGAAACAAGAAAATACATTAGAAAAAAATAAGACAATAGGGATCAAAGGAAAAAGAACAAATCTCACCCAATATAATTTAACAATATTGAGGAAACATGGATTTGAAATGGATGTCATTCATCCTTGGTGACTGACCCTTCTCTTACCCTTGTTTCCTTGAAAAAAACAGCCATATTGATGGTTGATGGCAATGGGTCCTTTTACCTCCTCTAAAACCATTATCTTCTTTCAGCTGCTGAAACTTCCTACTGAGGCCACGCTGAGATAACTAATGGGAAGCGTTTTCATTAAAAAGTTGCCTCTGTTTCCCAAGAAGGAATGAGAGGAGGAAGCATGCCAAACCTCCTTGTTCTCTCTTTGAAACCCCCAGAGCATTTATTTTTATGGTGTACAATTCAACTGGCTTGCAGAGCATCTTACATTGTACCCTAAATGGGGTGCAAGTCTATTCCCCAAACTGGACAGAAACTCAAATTCAGTATCTCTCTTCTACATGATTTTTGTGTTGCTATTATTACTATTGTTAGCATCATTGGTGACAACTTAGGGAGAATCTCCCAGGGAGGTGGGGTTTGAGTTTTGTTGGGCTTTGGCTTTGAGGATTTGATAATCCAACTACACTCAGTATACCCATGGGCAAATGGAAAGTATTACTCTTAATAATGGCAATGATAGTAAAAGTATTAATGTGTATATCAACACTGTGTAATTGTTTTATTCTTCCAAATCATTTTCACAAATACTACTAAATTAATCCTCATAGAAAGTCAGTAAAGTGAGTAGGGTCAAGTAGGAACTTTCTCCTTTTTACAGATGAAAGAAGTAAAGTACAGTGACCATCTAAATGATTTACAATGGATTAGTTGCAGAACTAAGGCTAGAATGCAGGTTTCCTGATTTTATAATTAAAACTGTTTTCATATCAGCACAAAACCACACTCAGGGCTGAACTTTAATATGTGCTTCAAGGTTTTCAAGACGTATAAACAAGATTCCTCTCCTCTAACATTTGTGAACTGTGACTCCTTTGTAATGAAGTCCAGAGAATTTAAAGGTGGAACAAATATTGGAATTTATCCTTTCCCATAATTCTAGACCAATGTAGAATACACGTAAGTGTCACTGGTTCAGTTAATAAAAGTAACAGTATTTTGAACATCCACAGTGGCAGCCCAATAATCTACCAAGGACAGAGCAGTCTAGAAAAATGAATTGTGAGAATGAACCCTATATCTGATTCTGATTAGGGGCTACTTCTCCCTTCCCAACCCATCTCTTCCACCAAGACTTTGGCGGAATTGTGTGCTCGGAGCAGTCCGAGTCCAGCCACGAGGGCAGAATACACAGTGGGAGAACTGCCAGCTTGAACACCAGAGGGGGACATACTAACCTGACATGATTAGGTACACGGGAACCAGAGACCTGGAAGTTCTGGAACCCTTCCCATTTATAAAACATTGTCCAGGGATGCTAAGCCCTGGGAAAATCAGCCCTACCTTCTTCCCTGGGCAGAGTGGGAGATGGTAAGGATTCATTCCAACCTTCTTTGTTTCAGGAAAACTCAAAAGTAATACCAAAGTCAATAGATCCTGAGATCTGGACACTGGGGAGGATATGTGCTATGGTGAAAGTTATGAATTGTGTAAGACTGATGAATTACAGACCTGTACCCCTGAAAAAAATACTACATTATATGTTAATAAAAAATAAAATAAATAAGTAAATAAAAATAAAATAATTATATTAAAAAAAATCAAGAGATCCTATGTCTTAGCTACCTGCTAAGTGTTAGAGCCAATTTCTACTATGGTCTCTGAGGGTTGCTATCCAGCTCCCTGTTCTCTCTTTGATGTCATATCCTAGTATCCCACCTGTCTGCTCTAGCCACACTGGTCTCCAGGCTATTTCCCAATCATGCCTAACATACTCCTGTTTCAGGTCTTTTTTACTGGCTTTTGCCTTTGCTTAGACCTTTCTTCATCCACATTTTCATACCATTCAACACCTTGTCTGCTTTAGGCCTTTATTCCAATATCGTCTCCTCAGTGAGACCTTGCGTATCCATTGTCTATTCTATTTAAAATTGAACCTTACCTACCACTTCCTTGCTGTATCTACTCTACAGCACTTGCCACCATCTAAAATACTATGTATTGTACTTTGATCTACTTTGATCATTGCCTGCTTCCCTCACTCCATACACTCTTCATGAGAGCCACAGAGACTAACAGTCTAAATTGAGTCAGACATGGCTTCATCCAATATATATTGTTGAATGAGTGAATGAATTAATAAACTATTTATATGATACATGGGCAGACAGAAGCCTAGAGAACTTAAATGGTTTTTCTGGGGTGACTGGAGAAGTTTTCTGACAGAGAGGATCTATCACCCCTCAGAGCCCAGGTCACCTTACTCCTGCTTTGGTTCACTCTCACCACACTTTCTGACACATTTCCAAATAGGGAATTATTAGATGGCTATTATGGGTATTATTAGATGGCTGCACATTCAAAGACTGTAGAAAGGCATTTTACTTTGGCAAATTAGCATAGGGACAAAGGAGGAGGAAAAATTCAGTTCTCCAGCTACAGTAGGCAATCCCCGCTGGTTGGAGTTTCAGAATTTGGGTTTTTCATTCTCCTCCTACAGGGGACCTGCTTTTGAACAAGAGAAATGTAACTTTGCATGACAATGAAATCACAGCCACTTTCTCTTCTGATAGAGACACTCAAGAGCTGTTTCATGAACAAAGTACAAGCTCAAAAACTAGGGCAGGGATTTCCTACTCTATGGGTTTTTGTTTGACTTCATGGTACTTTTCTTCCCAAAGCCCACTTTAAGACTAAGGAATCATCCAATTACAGGAGCCTAGCCCTTGAGAGCTAGAAGTCCCCAGGGAGGATGTAGGTAGGCTATGCACAAATGGTAGTGAGGTGCCCTTTGAGAAGCCGGAATTTATAGATGTACACTGTTCTCCTAGAACTAAGTACCTTATCTACACAAAATGGATTAGTACAGAAGTTAAAAGAGTCCCCATGAAGGAATGGACTATTTCTCAAGCTACAACACAATGTGATGATTTGGGGTCTGTAATTTCCAGACTTTTTCCATTTGTGTTTCAGTTCTCCCTTAATTTCATGGTGTGAAACACTCTGGTGGCTTCCCACTGACTTACCTCTTCAACCTCAACTCCTTTCCTTCTCCTGCCCATCTTCTCTATTCTCCCCAAGGTGGGCTTCCTTTAGCTCCTTGCATAGCTCACACTCTCTCGTGCATAGAAGTCCTCCACCACAGGCTACTTCCTCTGTGTGGACACCTCCTGCACTCTTTCTGAGTAAGTGATCCCAATTTTCAGATTCCATCTGAGATTCTGCCTCCTCTAGTGAGCATCTCCTCCACTGGCCCTTCAACTGTATGTTTAAGAGCCATTGTAAGCCGTATAACAGAACCCTTCGTTAGTGTGCTGGGTCTCTTCAATTTTCCCCTTCAGACCGACTTTCACCCTTTATCATCCAGATGTGTGCCACAGAGAGCTGATCTTTGGGGTCCTTGCCCTGCAGTTTCCAGTTTGGTTTTGCCTGGAAAGAAATGAGTGGAATGAGAGGAGAGTGAGGGAGAGGGTGGGCTGCAGTGGGTTGTACATGTGTCTCTACCCAAGGCTGTAGCTTTTGTCAGGCAGCTCTCTCCACACAGCTACTCTCTTTCCTCTTGCACCTTCAGACATAGGGGTTGATCCTAGGAGCTCCCTGATCTTCCTAGCTCCAGGGTACTGCACTATTCTTCGTTGGGTTTCCTCCGATCTTTGGGGAAACAGCTGCTTTACATTTGTGTTTGTCAGACTGAGCTGATAACATTTGTTAATTGCATTGTAATTCCATAGTTTTCTGTCTTGTCTCTATTCCCTTCCCTCCTACCCCAACCTCCCTCCAGGTAGACAGTAAATTCCATGAGACAAAAGACCCTTCTTGTGCCCTCTCATATTTAGGATGCTACCATAACGTCTGACAATTGTACATTTTAAGTAAATATTTTTTGAACAAACTGAATTTAAAATAAGATCTAGTCAATTCTTTAAGGTGTTTATATTTGCCTATAAATAAAAAGCACAGAGTTTGAGTTTTGGTTTTATTTGAAGGGACTAAAGATTGTAATAGAAATGTCTTATAATAAAGATCAAGAATTTGAGGAGTTTTTTTGTTTGTTTGTTTATTTCTTTTCAGTTTTCCAAAAGTCATTGTTCATGTACCACAGCCAGAGCTCCAAGAACTTAAGTGAAAGAAACTAGGAAAACTGTGGATAAGGGAAGAGATTTTTTTGTTGTTTAAAGGCCATATTGAGAAGGAGTAGGAGTAAAGTTACAGATGAGAAGGATTTTGAGAAGCAGGCAGAGTACTTAGCTAAGGAAAAGTGGTGTGAATCAGCCATGGCAACAATATCTAACAGGGAGCCGAGAGACCCGAGTTTTTGTCTTGATTTAACCCTACCTCTCAGTGATATTTATGAAAGAATTCACTGTCAAACCCACTATTTTAGTCCACATTTTTCCCCCACAATAAAATGTCTCCAGGATAGTTGAGCTAATACTTTCTGAAAGTGATCTGCTTAGTTTGCTAATAGGAAGTGTGTTTCATTCTGTCTCTGGACAAAGACAGCTTTGTCTTCTCTCTCCATAAGATCTTTTGTAAATTGAGCTTTTCAAAAGATCCACATTGAATAAAGTATACTAGGTAAAAAAAAAACAAAAACAAAAAACTTAAGTACTTATTCTCTAATTAAGACTAAAATCAGGTAAGATAATCTAGTGCAACTATTTAAACTATTTTGGGGTTGAATAATAGAGTTACATACTTTTTGAGCTAGAAAGAAAGCATGATATTGTTGTAAAGCAAAATAAAACATCATGTGATTTTGTAAATGATTGTTCATTCAGTCATTCACTTACTCTTTTATACTTATATATACTATAAACACTTATTGTATATTTTGTGCCAAAGTGCCAGGCTTTGTGACTTCAGCAATGACTCCTGCTCATGGACTATGCAATGTCCATGCATCACCCACTGGGTCTGGAGACAAGCTTGGGAAACAAATATTCCAAAAGTTCCCCAAGAGATTTAATAACCATTAATTGACCTTTTCAAAATTCTGGCAATTTGTGGACTAGAAAGTTGGGTGGTGGTGAGGAAGAGGGGAACTTCTACTATAATATACTGAAGATCCTGATAAAATACAAGAAGTTTCTTTAAATACACAGACGTTGCAGACCTTGAGGAAAATACAAAGGATCTAAAAACAAAATCAAGACAGGAATCAAGACTATTAAACCAAAGAATTAAGGCTGGCACAGCAGCTGACTTTGGGGACACTGGGAGCCTTAACCTTGGGTTCCAGCAGTCAAACCAATGGCAGGAAAGAAGGCCTTATAACTATACCTGGTGGATATTTGATCATGAGACCCCATCCGAATTCTCAGCTGGTGAAATGAAAAGTCTCGATGGAGGGTGACCTCCTTCACCTAGGACAGTCCTTGTTCATGCCTGTTGTGTCTGCAGTATTGCTAATAGCAGCTGCTTCCCTCTCAGAAATATGAAGATTTAGATAATGAATTACATGGTCACTCTATACAAGGGCTATGTAGTGAGAAGATGGACAAGGAAAAAGAAAAAGCACACAACAGCTAAGAGAAGCAAACAGTAACATATTAATCTTGGCCTTGGCTGTGGGTAAAAGAGATTAAAAATTAATAAAATTTGTCTCCTGAAAATTAATAACTAGCACTGTGTCCTTACTCAGAATGAGAGTCAAAAAGTTATATATATGCATGATATTTAAAAGCTGGAAATCACTCATAATATCTTTAACCAAATAAAAACAGTGATAATCTTATCTTTTTTCCTCCTCTATTCCATCTTAACATTATTTTTTCTTTAATTTTATATTGGATTATATTTTACAAAGTAATTTTGTGTACTGAATTTTTACTAAACATAATGAAGAATTTTATTTCCATGTTGCAAACAATACTTAAAATGTCTTTTATTCTTTTTTATTTTTTTTCTTATTTTATTTACTGGCTGTGATTTAAATAAAACCCTATGTTGGGTATTTAAGTTGTTACCAATATTTGCTATTAGTGCAAATATCATGATGGACATCTTTGAGCATAAATCTTTCTTAGCATTTAGGATAGATTCTCTAAAGTGGAATTACTGGGTCAAAGAATAAGATTGCTGTTAAATTTCTTGACACACGTTATTGCCAGTTGGTTTCCAAAAGGGTGTATCAATTTTCATTCAGTTTCTCTTTGACAGGATTGGGCAGTCATTTATTAAGACATCTTGCACAGGTTATGAATATTGAAAGCACTCTGAATCCAACACTCTTCCTCTACCACTGAGGGCCATGCCCAGGAATTATTCATAAATAACTGGCAAGTTCAGGGCCATGAATCTGAGATGGTGAATGGAGGAGGTAAAGAAACCAAATGAGCCATAGCTGTCACTGTGAATCTTGGCAGTAGGAATCTTGTACCTCAGACAGTCAAGATATAAAAGGGATATTACAGCTATAAATAATTTCCAATTAGCATTATTATCAATGTTCTGGGCAGCTGAGCTCTAGCTTTTAGTTGGTAATAGGAAGATGGGGATGTTTCTTCACCATGCTGAAGAAAAGCCCTCAGGCCCTATCTGGAAAAAGAAAGAGGATACCCATAGCCAAGCCCAAGGGTAATCTGTGGATTTTAAAGAACATAGACCCTGTTCAATGAAAAAAAAGCACTCACATTATTTGGGAGAATCCTAGGGCTTATAGATCATTTTGAAGATAGATTTTTCATTCTAGAAATGGAAGGAGCATTGGATAAGAAGGTAATATATTGGGGTTTCAGTTTTGCTTTTTCCAAAAGTAACCATGTGACATTGAATGAAGGTGAAGAGGATTATAATGATGATGATAAAGATTTATTCTATACATATTTATTCTGTGCCTACGAAGCATGAAGCATTCGTACTGACTCTGGGGATATATTAATGAACAAAACAGACCAACACTGCCCCAGAGGAGCTCACTTTCATTCCATTCATGTCAAGCAGATGAGAAATATCATGAAGAGATATAATACATAGTAGGTTAGAGGATGAAATGATGCTTAATTTTGTGTGTCAACTTGGTTAGGCTTTGGTGCCAAGCTATTTGGTCAGATATTATTCTAGATGTTTCTGTGAGGGTGTTTTTTAGATGAAATTAATATTGAAATGGGTAAGTTATGAGTGAAGCAGATTGCCCTTCATGATGTGAGTTGTCTACATGCTATTAGTTGAAGGACTTAACAAAACCAAGACTGACCTCCCCTGAATAAGAAGGAATTCTGCCCTCATTCTTTTTTAAAAATAATTTTTAGTAAACATATAATGTATTATTAGCCCCAGGAATACAGGTCTGTGAATTGCCAGGTTTACACACCTCACAGCACTCACCATAGCACATACCTTCCCCAATGTCCATAACCCCACCCCCTCTCCCTATCCTCCTTCCCACCAGCAACTCTCAGTTTGTTTTGTGAGATTCAGAGTCTCTTATGGTTTGTCTCCCTCCCGAGCCCATCTTGTTTCATTTAATCTTTTTGTACCTCCCAAACCCTCCATGTTGCATCTCCACTTCCTCTTATCAGAGAGATCATATGATAGTTGTCTTTCTCCGACTGACTTATTTCACTAATCATAATACCCTCTAGTTCCATCCACGTCATTGCAAATGGCAAGATTTCATTTCATTTGATGGCTGCATAGAATTCCATTGCACATCTGTTTTATCCATTCATCTGTTGATGGACATCTAGGCTCTTTCCATAGTTTGGCTATTGTGGACATTGCTGCTATAAACATTCAGGTGCATGTGCCCCTTCGTATCACTACACTTGTATCTTTAGGGCAAATACCCAGTACTGTGATTGCTGGGTTGTAGGGTAGCTCTATTTTCAACTTTTTTTTTTCCAATTTATTTATTTTCAGAAAAACAGTATTCATTATTTTTTCACCACACCCAGTGCTCCATGCAAGCCATGCCCTCTATAATACCCACCACCTGGTACCCCAACCTCCCACCACCCCCGCCACTTCAAACCCCTCAGACTGTTTTTCAGAGTCCATAGTCTCTCATGGTTCACCTCCCCTTCCAATTTACCCCAATTCCATACTCCTCTCTAACGCCCTTTGTCCTCTATGCTATTTGTTATGCTCTACAAATAAGTGAAAACAGTTTTAGATTTGGAATATCTCATAAATTGGAAGGGGAGGTGAACCATGAGAGACTATGGACTCTGAAAAACAGTCTGAGGGGTTTGAAGTGGCGGGGGGGGGGTGGGAGGTTGGGGTACCAGGTGGTGGGTATTATAGAGGGCATGGCTTGCATGGAGCACTGGGTGTGGTGAAAAAATAATGAATACTGTTTTTCTGAAAATAAATAAATTGGAAAAAAAAAAAAAAGGAATTCTGCCAGAGATGGCCTTTAGACTTGAACTGTCAGTGTCTGTTCCCTGACACTCCCGCCTGCTGCCTGCAGATTTTGGTCTTGTCAGCCTTCATAATTGTGTAAGCCAATCCCTTAACCTACCTGTCTGTACACACACACACACACACTGACACACTTGTTGGTTCTTTCTCTGGAGACCCCTAATACCAGTGATAAGAATTTTGAGAAATAATAAGAAAATGGAAAAGAGTGATTGAGAGTCTATTGCTTTTTCCCTCAGATCTTCTTACCTCTTCTGCCTTTACTCTGATTCCGAAACTGTGGGTTTAAACTAGAATCTGTGCCTGTGTTTTGTTTTAGGTGCAATACAGGCAAATCTAATATATAGCCAGGATTTGGTTTATTCTTTTTAAAATAATCTGTCTGGATTTTAAGCCCCAAGGTTTATTTATACATGGAGGTGATGATTATTGTCTCCTCAGGAGCAGAAAATGAATTTTTTCTTTATTATCAGAGTTTATGATATTTCTGAGCTGCTAGGAGCACTCGAAGTTATATAGTTTAGCATTGCTCAAACTTTAAGGAGGGTTAGTAGCAGCTGGGATGATGGTTAAGCTACAGATGCCTAGGCACCAGCCCCAGGACTCTGATAGCTAAGCTGGGGTCCAAGAATGTGCATTTCACTGGCATCCTGGTCATTGAGTTGCAAATGGAAAGAAATGGACCTCAAGAAGCTCGGGTCTAGTTCACATGTCTCAGCTGAGGCCCAGAGAGGGGACGTGTAGCACTGAAGTTTAGCAAGGGCAGCAGTGGACTCCGTCCAGTCCTGCTCTCTCCTTGTGAGGTCTGGCCCCATAGCCTCCACCCATGTCTCCCCCAAACCAGTAGTACTAGCATCTAAGAAAAGAAACTTCTTGGATCCAGCCTTTACGTACTGCTTCAGTAATCCTAGGCCCAGAAATCTATTTTGGGCAACTTTTCCAGGTGATCCTAATGCATATTAATTGAAGAATCATCATCTCCCCCAGTCAGAATGTAACATGTGCCCTTATTACAGGTGTTTGGATTTCCCTTGATTACATGGCATGACCTACCCCAATGTTAGCCAGGCATTGCTGTTGTTCATCAGTAGTTCTGAGGTTTTATTTGAAGCCAACTGATGAGACCTGCTGCTGTTTGTGCCTGCCTCCGTCCTGTCTGTCTTCTCCGTGGACCCTAGTGCCTCCTCGTTCATCTTCTCTTTTGGCGTCCGCAATGTGCACCTAACCTCAGGGCCATCAACAGGGTAAGTAACTTAGAGTTGTTAGATGTGAAGTGTGTCTTATTTGTGAAGAGAAACAAGGATGTGGATCAGAACCTGGCCTGAGAATTTCAGAGCACTTGTAAAGTGGAGAGTAAGGTACTTTGCCTATTAATGACCTAGACTTGAAAAACCAAATGTCAAAATTTCCTCCTGAGCTGGGATTTTTTTTTTTTTCTATCAATAGACAAGGACCAATTCAGACATTTTATTTACTATGGGAAAGAGAGGGTGCAGAGACAGAGCTTTGCTTATCCTGAACAGCTGTTTAATGATAGTGATAATGAGCTGCATTTATGTGGTACCTTTCACGCAAATAACTCTACAGGCTGAATTTATGCTCACCATTGCTTAAAACATACTTCATAGAGTCCCAAGGGTGTATCTTTCAGAGCCCCATAACCCCTGTAATTGTTAAGTGTTCTGCGATCTCTCTGCTTACACAGCCTGCAAAGAAAGATGGATAATGAGCAACTGTGGTGCTGTAATTAAGGCGAGAGACTGACAGAAAGATTTGATCTATTTTGACTTTCTGGGGTGTCACTGGTCCAATTCATTGATGTGTTTTTCTAATTTTACATCTTTGTCAGGGGTTCTCCAGGGAGGAATTGGGTTAGAGTGTGGGAGATGTGCAGTTGAACTTCTAAAAAGCAAATCTGAATGTTTCAGACCTTTGTAGGCAAGTGGTGCTCTGTGGACTCGCTCCCCTCTGATGAGTCCATTGGTAGGAACCCACTTCCCAGCAGGCAGGGAGAGAAAACCGAGTTGAAATGTGTGAAGTCTTATGGTGAATTAGCAAGTAGGGAGAACCTATGACCGCTAAGTATGTTGCTTTTTCCAAGTTTCTAATAACTGAAGGTAGAGTGCTAATTTTGACTGCGGTGTAGCATGGCTTTTGTTTGGGGCCTGGGGGACTGTAATTGGGAAAGCTGGTGTGAGTGGGAAGACGATCTACCTTCAACAGGGAGTTCCACTTTCGGTGTTTATTAGAATGACCTGTTCAGGGGCGCGTGAGTGGCTCAGCGGGTTAAGCATCTGACTCTTGTCTGCTAAGGTCATGAACTCAAGGTAAAGGAATTGAGCCTTTCATGGGGCTCTGCACTCAGCGGGGAGTGTGCTGGAAATTCTTTCCTCTTCCTGTGCTCCCACACTTCCTATACTCTTTCTCTTTCTCTCTCTCTAAAATAAATAAACCTTAAAAAAAAAAAATATGACCTGCCAAGTAAATGAGAGGGTAAGGGGGTCTTTATCTGTGAGGTTGTAATTCCTTTTAAAAAAAAAAATGCAAACCCTAGAAACAAATATGAAAATTGTTTCAAGTCTAGGTGGTAGGTACAAAAGTATTTTTGTAATAGATTTTGTGCTTATCCCTAACTCCTTAAGTGCCCAAAAATAAAAGTGGTCTCCGTGATTACATTTAGAACCACCGTACAAGTTCTCCTATCTCTTATGGTATGGCCCAGGGATTACTGGGCCATATTACATACCATATTACTGAATGCTCCTCTGTCGCACCTAGTAAGTTTGGCACTCAGTCTCTGGAAAATGTGTTTTCCTGGTCTGCTTCTACTTACTAATCTAAGTCCATTTTTGTCTAGCAAGTATCTATTGCAGATCTACTTTTTACTGTCCAGGTCATTCATGGATCTGTTATTCAGGTTTGACTCCTGACTTGGGCTGATTAATAGAGTAACTATGATCTTGGCTACATTTCCTGAGCAATTTTTGCATAGCAGATCTGGGCCATGTGTTCATGAATTGTTTTAATTCTCCCCAAAATACATTTTGTATTTGAGGAAACTAAATGGACAATTATTATTTCCAGACCATATAGTTAGAAAGTGATAAAGCCAACATTTGAACCCGGGTGTATTTGACCCTAGAACTTGCACTCTGATAACCATGATATACCAAAACTCATTTATTTAAGATTTCTCAATTATATAAAGAAAGAGTCCAGAAGAGAAAGGTCCAAGGACAGTAATCTTATAGCCACTTAGGGAACAGCCCTGTGACTCCTCAGCTGGCTCTAGACTTCATTTTCTAGGTGCTTGGTCTGTACATTTCAGGCCATTGATGGCTTATAATGGTCTCCGCTATCTCCAGTCTTGTCTTCTGTAAGAACCCAAGGGCTTCTCATCCACGTGATCTCTTGCTTGAATTCTGCATTCCAGTGTACAAAGATACTTGCCATTTTTCACCTCTAGTTCCTTCAATAAAACCTGCATTCCAGATGTCCTGGCAGAACCTTTCTCTTGGCAAGTATGTGATCAGGCTAGGGATTTATGCTTTCTGAGACTGCCCAGTTCACAGTAGAGAGTCTGAGTTATGAAACTGATTGCTAGGTAGGGCATCCTTAAATGGGGTGAAAGCTGACAAACTGACAAGCAGTTCATGAGTCATTACTAGTTGGTTTCCTGGAATCTAATCTTTTTCTCTAACCATTTTCCGAAGAGTGGAGATAAGCACATACCTGTGTAATTGCAAATGTGCTTCAGGTGACCCTTACATGCTACTCTCCTCTTTTGCTTGATTGGTGGTCAGGCAATTTAAAGGTGGCCCTTTAAATCGGGGTCAAATATTTTTATCCCTTAGTGATATTTAAAAAAATATCCTTTGGGTATGAAATCCTTGGGTTATGTCACATAGCAGGCACATGTCTAATTAAATAAATGAATTAATGAAGACAGTTTTCCTAAAAGTGAAATGAATACCACAGGTTTGCAAGTAAGTTGGGTGGTTCATAGACACTTTCTGAAATTTATTTTTTTTTCCTGAACTTTAATAGTTATATTTAACTGGTATTAGAATGAAAAAAATGAGCACATGAAGCTATACACTAATGAGTAAACATTTAAAAGTTATTTGGCAAAAAATAATAGAGTTGAACAAACACATGCTTTATAGATGCATGCTTTACAGATGAATCTATATCTTCAGAAATCAGTGAATTTGTAATTAGATGGGAATTTGAATAATTCAAGTAGAAATAGAATGTGAATGTAGAGGTAGGGGCTGCTGGAATGAAGAGGGTTAACCTGACAGAAGAAAAAGATTCAGGCCTGATGCTATGAATTTAAAGAACACTCATCATTCCATGTTTTGTCTATAGCTTTATCCCCTCTTCTTTATTTATTTGGCTCTTAACATCATCTCATCTAGGAAGCCCCCTTACCAGAGGTTAGAAGATCTTTGCAGCTGCTCTTTGTTGAGATAAATCCCATTCTCCTTTCTTAGGATCGATAAAAATAAGTGTATTTTTTTCCCCTCTTGGTGGGACCTGGATGGAGAGGGAGAGATTCCAGGAAATATGAAGGCATGATGTTTTATCCAGTAAAAGTCTTGAAGCAGTCATGGCGGCTGATGGGTTGGCACCATTCTATAATGACTTCCTATTCTTAGGGAGAAATCCAGAAAGGCCTTAGAAAATCATTTCGTTTAGGACTGTTTGACTTCTTTGAGGATGAGAGGATCTGAGCCCCAGAGATAAGTAGTGACTTGAGGGAAGCCACACAGTAACAGGCAAATTCCCCCTTTCATCATTTTGGGAGCTGATGATGGACACATACAAGGTGCCTCGGTAGCCCAGGAGCTCATGGGAACAGAGAAAGAAGTTGGGGAGAGGTATAAGGGAGTATTTTAATAAATCTTTTGGCAATTGAGGAAGTAGGACTACCTATTCTCCAGGCATATCCAACTTCCTCTTTACTAAAGCAATATTTAATTTTTTTCTTGAATCAAGAACATTTTGGAAATCTAACTGAAACCATGAACCCTCTCCCCAGAAAAACACATAGAGTGCTAGTTTTGTTTTGGATGGGATATAGCCTCCCCCTCATTCTAATGTTAAGACCCCTGTAGTGGGCTAAATGGTAGCCTCCAAAAAGATAGGTCTGTATCCTAATCTCTGAAATCTAAGAGTATTACTTTATATGATGACAGTGAATATTAACCTTATATGCCAAAAGATGTGATTAAATTAAGGATTTTGAAAGGAGCATTTTATCCTGGATTATCCAAATAGGCTCTAAATCCAATGACAAGTGTTACTAAAAGAGTGAAGCAGAAGGATATTTGTCCATCAAAAGTGGAGGTGGCAACATGACCAGGGAGGCAGAGATTTGGCATGATGGGACCACCAGTCAAGAATGCCAACAGCTACCAGAGGCAGGAAGAGGAAGAGAATGGATGGCCACACCAGCAGCTTCATTTTAGAATTCTGCCTCCAAGACTGTGAAATAATAAATTTCTGTCTAAAGTCATCCAGTTTGTGGTAAGTTGTTACAGTATCCAGAGGAAACAAATAGAACCATCTATTCAAGAAAGTAAACCTGAGGTTCTCGAGAATGCTTGCTACTGTGATTAATGTGCAAAAAGGGGGCAGCATAATTTTCACTACACTTGTTATGTACTCATGATCTTCAGTTTAAATTTTCCATACATCTGGTTATTTTCTATCTACCCAGACTTATTTTTCCTATATCTTTGACCCATGTGAATGGGAAACTTTTTAAAGATTATGTCCTTCCCTCATTTGGGGAGGATAATTATTAAGAGTCCTGATGAATGCATTCTGGTATAAACTGGCTGCTTTGATAGTTGCTAGAAATATTTTATAATGGTCCACATGGCATTGCCAAGAGAGAATGCGTCCTATATTAACATAAATTTTGGCATACATAATTAAAATGAAGAGGGTAAAGCAGTAGTTAGATACTGTTTCTAGGAGAGATTATATGAATAAAGTAACCCCAATTCAGATTGAATGATCAACAGACAAACCAGAGAGAAGCAGAACCTGTTTTTGTTGGTTAGGGCTTTTCTAAGTTTTTCTTCCAAAAACTCTGAAGAAGACCACGCTTCCATCAGGAGTTGAAATGATACCTTTGGATGATGTGCTGAAACAGCCTGAGCTGTTGGGTCACTGTTTCCCTAACTTTCATGTGTTCAAGACCATCCCAGGAAGCGTGTTAAGATGCAGATCCCAGAGCCTTCCATAGCCATCTGTTGAATCCACGTTGGGGAGAATGGCCAGGGCATTGACATTTTAAATTTTTTTTTTTTTTAAGATTTATTTATTTATTTATTTGAGAGCGACACAGTGAGAGAGAACATGATCGAGGAGAAGGTTAGAGAGAAGCAGACTCCCCATGGAGCTGGGAGCCCGATGCGGGACTCGATCCCGGGACTCCAGGATCACGCCCTGAGCCGAAGGCAGTCGTCCAACCAACCGAGCCACCCAGGCGTCCCAGACATTTTAAAACAAGTTTCCCAGTGGTTATTTTTCCGTGATGCATGTGGAATATTTTCAGACTTAACCCCTCAGAGACTCCATAGAGTTGTCTTGATGGGATGCAAAGAAGGTGTATTAAGATCCGATTAGAAGAATTCATTGATAGTACATTCTTTGCTACCCAGTTCAACTAGAAAGAATCATCCTAATACCAAAACATGATGTATCAGGATCAGCTTGGGAGAAGAGGACAATGGGTAATTGGTTTAACTTTCTTTTTGTCTAAAACTTTCTTTTTTAGCATCCTGTCTGGTGTTTTGTGATTAATTTGATCAACCCACGTGGACATATCCAGTAGGTCTGAGAAAAGATGATTATCCCTTTTCCAACGTCTCTAAAACCAGGTTATTGCCTCCTAAAACTCTTAAGATGTGCTAGATTTTCTCTCTGGTCTTATCTCTCATATCTCTATGGTTGCAATATTCCTACTTTACTAAGGATTGTTCGTAGAAAGTAATAGCTACCTCGAGTTAGTGTAAATAAAAAATTAAATTTATTGAAAGAATATAAGGTAATTAACAAGAATATTCAGGGAGCCAGGGAGCCAAGCTTTGAGGCTGTGAAGCCAAGAGTGATACCCAAAATTGTGCCTCAAACTGCTTCAGTGAAGATATTCTATACCTGGCTCCTTGGCAAATGGCCCCTACTTCCTTCAACATCAGCCTCTGATTAGTAGTTTGGGATAGGAACATTTGATTTGGTGAACTCTGGTCATGTGTCCACGTCTATACTGCAAGGGCTAATTAGAGGAAAGATTGTGTAGCACTTGCAGTCTCTATATTGGTGGGCCAATTCCATGTTAGATGGTAGGAACTCATCAAATAGGGGAAAAGCTTCAGATATTAGATGGCCATTTAAAAAAAATTCTAATGTTTTTCTTGCCTCCTCTACAATTCTTAATTGTCCTTTAAGTGATAACACAAGTCAGTTTCCTCAAAAATTTTCTTAGTAACTCAAGCCACATTGACCCCTCTCTAGTTTGTCTCATGAATAGTCATGCAATGCAAAATCTAATCATGAACCATTTTTGTGGTTTGCAGTTGTGTCATGTGCATTCATCTGTTCTTCCAAAATTTATCATCAGCAACTGTAGAATAGACCCTGTATTAGTCACAAATGCACCTAGTATCAGGGAGTGTGTGGCCCTGTTGGAGGTCATCAGTTAATATTTGTTAGTTGGTTTTAGTAATTCATATTTTGTGTGTATAACCAATTACCTGTGGTCTGTGAGATGAATTGAGCATAATAAATACAATATTTAAGAAGAGAAGATCAGAAGCTACCATAGTATTAACTCACCCATGGAGGAAATAAACTTTGGAGAAAGACTTAGAAAAAATGTTTCCTATTCTAACTATGAGGTCCCCTTAAAGTGATTGGAAGATAATATTTAAATTAGAGAAATTAGGCCTTGCCTAACAGCAGACCCCACTTGAAATTTTCCCTCCTAATTTTCCTGTGCTCTTGGGGTAGACACAATGGGATGAAACATTAGGGCACACTTCATGGAAAAACTTATTCGTGAACTTATTCTTCCAGTGGTGTTCCTTGCATAATAGCAGTGTCCGTCAGATTATGTCCTTGGTGAAGTATTTAGGAAAATGTATTTCTACTTTCCTCTACAGTATCATCAGTGTTTGACCAAACGTCAGTAATTCTTTTGCATTTAAATCTGTCATTAGCGAAAGATGATATTTGAGTAACATTGGGTTCCTTAATCATCAGTCTGTGAGAACAGATGAGGTCACACCAGTTGTTATTTGACAAATTAACTCAAATTTCCCTCAAATGATCTCCCCTCTGGGAAAATCCAGATCTAGGATTTTCTTCCTCCTACTCTGCCTATGAGGAGGGTTTTCTCAAATCACCAGGAAGATGTGCATGGATTTTTTTGTATATCTACACTACAGAGCACCAAGCTGTAAGAAGTGTATCAGCTAATGTGGGCGCCCCCCTGGTGCCATGGTTGCACCAGGTGTGTAGACAAGTGAGGGAAAGTCACTCAGCCTTTAGCAGTTCATTGTTATATGGTCCTTAAAGCAATGCTACTTTGGTGTCCCAAGTTTCTTCTAATAAATGAATTGCATAGTTCTTTTTTTCCAGGAGTAACTGGAATCTTCTTCCTACCCCTTATCTCCCTCCTTCAACCCCCATCTTGACATATTTAGCATCAGGTGTAGATCCATAACAGCTATCATGGTATATGCAAGGTATGGACTTCCCCACTGTGGTGACTACGTCACTATTATCACATCAAGACGATTCTGTTTGGCATCTTCATTCCCTGGGATGCACAGTCCCGCAGGAGACTCCTCAGCCCTTTCCTTTACTTTTCCACTCAAAGGGATTCACAGCATCAGCAAGCTGGGGAGGATATTTGAATGTGTGGGGGTGAAAAATGAAGTGGGGAAGATAGACCCTTCCAAGTGGTCCTGTCCTGAGACATCAGACTTCTCACCTCTAAATAATGATGTCCCTTGTTTGCAACTGCTTGCTGAGCCATGATAGATAATTTGTTTATAAACTGATCAAAGATATTTCATAGAAAAGACTACTAGTTAATAAAACATTGCTTTTGTATTTCTCTAACATACTTTTTCCTTATTTGTGGGAAAAGTATAATGCTAAAATCTTGAATCTCAGGAGGAAGACCACAAAGACCTTTAATACTATAGCCACTGAAACAGCAAATCTCGACAGGAAAATGTTGACTATTAACTGTCTGGTTCCTCATGTCTGAGCCATGTACTCACTGAGTATTGACTCCTTAGAGTGAGAGTTTCTATCCTTTCTGGTTTGAGGTTCTTTCCATGGTTTCTCTGTTCCAGGAATCCAGTGGATTTTACAGATTATGGGTTTTCATAAGGTAAGGAAGCAGGAAGAGTGAGCCTTGAGGGTTCAGTGCAGTGTAAGCAAAGGCAGATGTCGACACAAAAACCTGGTAAGAACCACACTCCGAAAGGGCTCTGCATTAGGGACAGGGTAGGTACATCACATACTGAGTTGTATTTACTAGGCAGTTAACATCTTTTGTGTGTAGACATTGTACTGTGTTCAGGCATTTTAGTTATTAGAGCTGGGCATTGGATCACCAAGGGTTTGTTTTGTCTTAAATAACTATGTACGGGTCCTGTCTGTGTCTACCTATACCTAATCAGTTTCTTTAGGGATAGAGTCTACGGATCACAGATCTAAATAGAAACAAAACACACAGACACACAGACACACAGACACACACACACACACACACACACACACTTTCCATAGTTGATTCTATGCTCATCCCTGTTTAAAAGCTTTTCAACCATGGTGTCCAAGTGGAAAATTCACAGGGCTTGTTCTTGAATTTAAGAGCCTAGTAGCAGAGACTTGTATCTCAACAAATAGAACAAGTGAGTCATCTCTACTGGTTTAGAATGTTCATGAAGGATGTGTTTAAATTTGTCCCCGTCTTCTTGCAACCATGTAAACAAAGAAAATGCTCTAATTTTCTTTTCTAAAACTTCTTTGGTTTGGTATCAAACTATATTAGCCTCCTAGTATTTGGAAATTTTCTCTATATTTCTTTTTTTTTAACCTATTAGATAATAAAATAATGAAATTTTCCTTGCTGGTTAGAGTCATTTAGGGTGGATGTTTTAGCATTTTTTTTATTGAGGTAAATTTGGTTACTATTTTGGAAGAGTTTGTTTCAACTTTCTACTGTTTGGGGTGGTTCTGGTAATTGTTATTTTTCTAGAAAAACAGCCATTTTGTTTTCTATTTATTTTTGTCATTCAGACAACAGATAGAAACTCTTTCCTACTAAACGTACTAAACAGAAACTCGGTCCTAGGAGTTATGTTTCTTCTTTCCTAGTATTCATTTTCTTCCACTAAGTCTAGCTAAAGCTTTGTCAATTTTCTAAAGATAAAGGTTTTGAATTTATTTGCTTTTATTTACTCTCACATCAAGTCTTCTATTAGATGAATTTCTGCTTTTATCTGGTTTTACTCCATCTGTTTTCATTTGGTTTATTATTTCTGTTTCAGCTTTTGTAGATGAACATTTTTACTTAAATCTTTACAAAAAAAACCAAAAACCAAAAAACAAAAAACCTTGAGTATGACTATATGATACCTCTAAGGACCATTTTTAAGTATCTGCTTCCTACCAGTTGTATCATTGGATCTTTAGATTATCATTCAGTTATAAGAATATTCTTTCTGGGGTGCGTGGGTGGCTCAGTGGGTTGAGCCTCTGCCTTTGGCTCAGATCGTTCTCGGGGGTCCGGGGATTGAGCCCTGTGTCAGGCTCTCTGCTCAGCGGGGGGCCTGCTTCTCCCTCTCTCTCTGCCTGCCTCTCTGCCTACTTGTGATCTCTGTCAAATAAATAAATAAAATCTTTAAAAAAAAAAAGAACATTCTTTCCAACTTGACTTTCTTTGTATCATGTGAATTATTTTAAGTTTTCAAATTTAAGACACTCTTCTTACCATTGATTTCTATTCGAAATCTGTTGTTGTCAGAGATCCTTTGTGATCTTATACCTAGACAAGCTTTCTTTATGTTCCCTGAGTTTTGAAACGTGTATTTATTGCTTATTGGGTACAGGGATATGTATGTCCAAGTGTGCTGCCAAATTTTCTTAAATTAATGATGCTTAATTAAAGTAGATTAAAAATCTATTACTAATTTTTTTCTTATATTTTCAAGACTAAACATATTCAAGAGCATGCAAGATCTTTTGATTTTCAAGAACAAAAAAATTGCAATAACAGTAAAAGGGATATATATATATATATATATATATATATATATATATATATAGTTACCTAGATGCACCAGTTATTACTATTTTACTCCATATGTTTTTATGTGCATACTCTATGCCTGCAAATGTGTATACACACAATTTTTTCTGAACTATTTGAAGATAAATTACATCATGACCTTTTAACCTGAGTAGTATGTATTTTTTTGAAAACAAAACAAAACAGATATTTTCCTAAATAACAAAGGTAGTTATTAAGCTTCAATAAATTTAACATTGATAGACTACTTGAATGCACTACCCATATTCCATTTTTGTCAGTTGACCCAATGTCTCTGATTATCATTTTTCCCTGATAGCACAGAACCCAGTCTGAAGGCATGTATTACCTTAGGTTGACAGGTCTCTAATTTGTTCTATTTCTATAGTCTTTGTCATTTATGATACTGACACTTGTGAAGAATAAAATCTGTTCCCCCACCCTCAAACTCCCCTGTTTAATAGGCTGTTTCTCATTTTGGGTTTATACACTGTTTGCTCAAGATTGATTTATAAATTAAGCCTTCTCAGTTGGATAACTATCTAGGTGGCATGTCATTCTCAGGGTATAGCTTTGGAGGCATACTATGTGTGTCTGTCCCTTGTTAGTGATCTCAGTTTTACTCACCCAAAGTGTGGTCTTGCTTCTTCACTGAATATTTTATAAATATATATATTTTTTTACCTTCAACTAAGTACTTTAAGACTGAATGAACAGGATAGACACCCATGCAAAATTTGTTTTGGATTGAAATTGATTGATAATGCCATACACATATTAAGAAGGGATGAACAAGATCTGTTACTGAAAGAAGTGTTCTTTGTTTTGAGAAATGAAGGCAGGTGTCCCAAGGTGGCCCAAATATGACTTGAGAGAGAATAGGGAAAGGAAGGGGATCCAGCCTGAATGAGGTTTTTTTATAGGTGGGCTGAGGCTTAATTGACTTGAAACTGGTGCCAGCATCAAGCCTGCCAGCATCAAGCAAGGGAACACTGGCTTTCTTATCACCTTTCCCAGATACTGGCTAGAAAGGAAAAAGCTAGAGATGAGGCTTATAGCCTATTGACAAACATCAAATAATGAAGTCAGGCTCTTTAGTACAGAATCATGTCCTGATTCTTAGCATAATATCTCACATTAATGATGCTTGCATGAATTGGTCTATATTATAATCAAATAAAAATGCTGATTTTTCCAATCATCCTCCCCTACCCCATTGATCAATCAGCCCTCAATATTTTACTATAAACAAGAGCTCTCCCTCCAGAACTGATCTTCTTTCTTATAATTAAATGGTAATGTAGTTACTTCAAAATAGAACTTTGGTTAAAACAACTCTATTTTTATAGTCACCTAAACATTTACCAATAGTTAAAGATTTGTTCCCATTATAATTTTCTTTCTCAAATTTTTTATTTAAATGACCCAACATATAGTAAGTACATCATTAGTTTCAGATGTAGGGTTCAGTAACTGATAAGTTCCACATAACACCCACGGCTCTTCACATCATGTGTCCTCCTTCATGCCCATCACCCAGTTACCCCACCCCTCACCAAACTCCTCTCCAGCAACCCTCACTTTGTTTCCTAGTGTTAAGAGTCTCTCATGGTTTTTCTTCCTCTGGTGACTTCCCATTTAGTTTTCTCCACTTCCCCTATGAACTTCTGTGCAAAGATGTTGATTAGATGCCATGAAGTAGGTGGCAATGCCTTATCTGTATGCATGTTGTCAGGACAAGAGCCTCTTCCCTCCTTGTCACTAGGAGTGCTAACCTTTTCTCCTTTCGTACAACACGTCATTGTCTAAACTTTATGCCTTCCCTTTGAGGTCACTTCTCTTTTAAGAGCTGTTTCAGCTTGGGTAAATTATTTTAGTCTTCATATGCCTGTAAATTCTTTATTTTGTTCTTTATTTTTGAATGATTGAGTGACACTTCTTGATTGTCTATTTTTCCTCAGCACTGCCCAGAATGGACATCTAATGTTGCTAATGAAAAATCTGTTTTCAGTTTAATTGTCATTCCTCTGAAAATAATTGGTTTTTGATCCCTGGTAATAGGAGTTGTTTTGTTTTTGTTTTGTTTTTCCTTAGAGGTGATTATCATGTGTCTACATGTGGACTTACTGTTGTTTATTGTTCTCACCACTAGCAGTTCCCTATTAATCTGAACTGTGATTTTTCTTTCAATTGGCAGGGGAGGGAATCAGCTACTTTTATCCAAACAATGCTTTTTCGTCTTTCCTTCTTTGTTACTTTTGAACTTCTATTTTTTTTTCTTTTTCCAATTTATTTATTTTCAGAAAAACAGTATTCATTATTTTTTCACCACACCCAGTGCTCCATGCAAGATGTGCCCTCTATAATACCCACCACCTGGTACCCCAACCTCCCACCCCCCCGCCACTTCAAACCCCTATTGAATACGTGTTAGAACTCTCAATCTATCTTCCCTATCTCTTCTTGTTCTTTCATCCCCCTCTCTCCCTTTCCTATCTGTTTATTATTGCCTATATGGGTAGTGTTTAAGGTAAAATGATGTTTGTAGTAGAGAGATCTATATTCCCTTCGTTAATAATGGGAAGTTTTTTGTTGTTGGCTGTTCAACCCGATAGAAGAATGTCTCTTGATTTTATTGTTCTTGGACAGTGATGCACTGAAGATTTTATTGATGCTATGTCATTGACAAAGTTTCCAGGATAGCAAACAACTTGAGTAGTAATATTTGTATTGCTTCTGTTTTTTGTGTTGGTTTCTTCCTTCCTTCCTTTCTCCCTCACTCCCTCCCTCCCTTCTTTCCTTCCTTCCTTTCTTTTAATATTTTATTTATTCATTTGAGACAGAGAGATACAGAGAGAGAAATTGCATGAGCAGGAGGAGAGGCAGACACAGGGAGAAGCAGACTCCCTGCTGAATCAGGAGCCAGATGTGGGGCTCAATCCCAGGACCCTGGGATCATGACCTGAGCCAAAAGCAGACACTTAACCATCTGAGCCACTCAGGCACCCTGTGTTAGTTTTTTACTTTTACTCTCCTTAATACATTTTCTTCTTGTTCCTCCATAGTTTCATGGTTTGATTATTTCTTGAAAATATACCCAATGGGAAATTTTGTTCTGTGGGAAATATATATATATATATATATATATATATATATAGTGGACACACTCCTTTTTGACCCTGAATGTTATTTGGACTCTGATTTGGAGGATATATTTATCCGTGAAACTACTTGTTTTAGGTGCACCTAAATATCCAGTTAAATGACTGATGTGTCAATTATTTCTGGGTTTAGATTAATTAGAATTTCAAGCTTGGTTCAAATAATGAATACAGTTCTGAGTTTAAGCCAGTAGTGTTTTTTGACACTATGAAAGGTGTTCTTCATTTTAACGACTATTGAAAAAACTTAAACCCTGGATATGAATAAAGACTCACAAAGAACTCTTCTACATATAATGAGCTCACATCAAGTGGTGTGTAGGTAGCACAGAAAATACATCCATCTAGACACTTAGATTTTCTCTGTGAGGACAAGTGTTCAACTATTCTGATAGGAATAACAACTATTTCAGTCAATCACCCAGACCTTCAACGTTTTCTGTGAAGGCTCTCTATTCATAATGCTATCATTGAGTTGTTTTCATTCAATTAAGTGTTGTCTTTAAATTTAACTAGTTCTATGCCTTTCCCTTACTTAAGTTCTTTGTATGTAGACAGTCCATCAATGTTTTGACTTGTCAAATCAGTCTGTTTACGTCTGTCATTCCAACTGTAGATGACAAGTATTTGCCCCATATTGGTGGAAGAAAATGCAAATATATTGCCACCCTCTCGCCCCACCACCCCCTCCATTTTGCCATTTTTAAATCCAGTGTTCATTTCTGATTAGGATGTTAAGCAGTCTGTTCTAAACCAGATCTTTAGTCTTCTCCCTTGAAAGGTGTTCTTTTTTTAAACTTGCATTCAAGTTGCACCTGGCTTTGTTTACACAGTTATTCTTGCTTATGTTTGCCCAGGCTGGTAGCACTTCTCAAAGTGGTGAAGATGGCTTTTTCAGGGGCGGCTGAAGTCACAGTGGGGGAGTCAGAGACCACAGAGCACTCTGAAAGCAAGGCTTGATGGCAGGTGAAAATTTGATTCTGAGAGGTGTGATGGCAATTTTGAAGACATAACGCATCGTCAGCTTCCCCCCAAGTGACCTGTGCACCTGCTCTCTCTATATATATATTTACATTTTCCCAGAATATCATGGTTTTAAAAAAAAAAGAAAAGCAATACCATGGGTTCTGTCATATTGAATTGAATTTCAGAAGTGGCTAGGGCAAGGATAACAAGGGTGATAAATGTGCAGAAAGAAAAGCTAGCTGCTTTTTTTTTCTCCCTCTAATAGATTTGCAGGATTTTCAGCTGGAAGGTGTTAAAGAGATCCATTGTTTGCTCTGGAGAGGTCTAATATCCAAACAAAATCTGGCTGAATTGTGCAGACTCACTGAAGTTTGTAGACTTTACCCTTTCCTTCTGAGAATAGGCTGATGAAGAATTGTTTTTCCTATGCCTAATAGTTCTTATGCAACCCCTTTGTTCTCATAATCCCCTCTTCCAGTATTGGTCAGAGGGGCAGTCCTTGAGGCTTCCACAAGCTGGAGACACTTGTGATTAGGTTATAGGTAAGGAAAACATGAAGTATGTATCTTGCTATAATATACTCACAAGTAGTCATTATTACAATAATAGCAATCATTTGAGTTAAGTATGACTGAGATATTTACCTACCTTTACTCAATCCTCAATATGACCTTACAGTTGTTAAGATCACTATCACCATATTTCCATTGAGAAAACTGCCTCTCTACCACGTTCAGTAGTTGCCTAAGGTGTTGTTGCAAATCAGTGGTCATGCTCAGAATTCAAGCCATTGCACTCTAACTTCAGAGCTGGCCTTATTATTGGCAAGCATTTACTTGATACTTGGTCCATTGGTATACTGAATCTATTTCATGTAAGACTTCTGAAGTGTGGATGTTGTAAATTGTAAATAGGATATACTTTGTTTTATTGGAAATTTGAGAACCACTGGAGACCTCTGGGATTGGAATTACTGATCATGAAACGTCAGAAATAAGCAAAAGTACACATCTGTCACTAAGACTCTGGGCCTGTTTTTAAGAAACCTGTAGTTTGGTAGAGGAAAATGGACACTGACAAAGCAGTTATATGACTGTGACTACTGTTGTTGTAAATATTATAAAGTAGATAGGGGCTGGTAGTACTTATACTGGAGAGCCTGATACTGCCTGCCTATATGTTTTCATGTTTTCCTCCAGGAAGAACCTGCCTCTCATTCTGGAAGCTAAAAATACACTTTGGTTCTCCCACTTCCTTTGCAGTTAGAAAAAGCACCTGTAACCAGTGCTGGCTTGTTGGAGCTAAGTCTGTGGTGATATTTCTGGGAAATAAACATTTTATATCCTAATACAAATAGATACACAGGGAAATGACTCTCCTTTATCTGACCATAGAGTGAGAACAGAAAGATGGTGAGAGCTTAGGAACCTGATTAGACTACTGAACACCTAAATCAACCCTGGAACTCTCTATCTCCAGATGGCCTGTTATATGAAGAAGTATATATCTTTTCATTTAAACCACTTAAATCACAGTGTTCTCTTGCTTGCAGCTGAAAATGTCATAAATGTTAAGGAAGCTTCCCTGAGGAAGAGGCATTGGGCCTGGATTATAAAGGAAGAGCAGTTGTTGATGAAGTAAGGAAGACTCAAGAACAGTTTCAGACAGAGGGTCTAGGAGGACACAGGGTCCTAAGCAGAAGTGGTTTGTCAGATTTGCAAAATGGAAAGTAGATGAGTATGGAATCCTCTGAAAAAGTAGGGTGTGGATGTGGCCCATCCTGAAGCTAAAGTGAGCACGTGCTAGACCACGTAAGGAGCATAGGCCACAACAAGGGGACTGAACTGGGTCCTAAGACTGGGGAGTATTTCAGACACCGTAAGCACGAACACCATCTAGTCAGATCCACACAATGGCTTGGAGTAAGCAGGAATATTGGCGCACATGGAAGAAAGCAAGGACAGCTTCAGGGCAGAGCCTGAAGGAGAGGGTGACCAGAAATATGGTTGATTGGTTGTGCAGGAAGGAGCTTGAGCATCAGTTTGTAGGTCCTTCTGATGGTAAACAGGTCTGCCACATTGAACTGGGCATGAGAGTCTGTAACTTGGCCTGTGGTTCTCCTTTTCTTTCCTGCTCCCCACCCTTCCCTGACCCGGGCATAGATGTGTGACCTTCAGAACAACATCTAGGTTCTGTTTATTCCCTGCCACTCTCTAAACCTTGCTTTGTTTTACAAAATAGCAACTGAGACTTGGAGAGGGCAAGTGGGCTTTACCTTCCCAAAGTCTCATATCAATTAAACACGTAGGACCCTGGAACACTAGTCTCTTGAGTCCCAGTCAGGCTATTTTTTGAAATGGCCATCTTTCTCAGAACTAGTTCCTTGAAGATGGGTATTGTTATGGAACAGAGAATGGATTTCAAACTCTGGTTTGGCTGCTCATCACTTGAAAATCAGAGAGAGGTGATGATCGAAAAGAAAAGCTTGTTTTATTCAGAAACAAACAACCTAAGAATGCTGACTAATGTCCCAAAGATCATCTTCCCCATCCAGGCAAAGCAGGAGGGTTTTAAAGGGGAAGGTGTGGGAAATGGGGCTAGTGTGGCAAGGCTGGTGATCAGGTGGTTTTTCTATGTCAAGATGACCCTGAACAGACTTTCTGGCATCATTGGTGGTGGCTCTTGAATGTAGTCAGACTTAACTTCTGGGAAAGTCTAGCCCTTCATTCCTCCAGGCCAGTGGTCTGCAGATCTCCAGGTAAGTAGGTCAGTTCTCTTATAGATTGAGGAACTTAGATCAGCAAACAAAGAGTGCATAATCCTATGCACTCTTAGTTAATCCTTAGATTAACTAACTAATTAATTAACTAATTAACTAACTAATTAATCCTTAGCTAGTTAATCCTTAAGACTAGTTGGAGTGCTGTTAGTTACAGTAGGACTTGAGTGGGATCGTCCAGAGTGTCTTTAGTTTATAAATACGTTATTATTATTGTTTACTGAACAGTTGGTATATTCACCTTCACTTTCCCCCTCATGGACTTGGTGCTACTGATCAGAGGATGAACCTAGAATATGAGATAATGAACATGAAAGTGATGGGAAAGTGTATTAGGAAATATCAGGAGCTGATGACTTTTCTCATCCAAGGGCTAGGTAGGGACAGGAAGTGGAGTTGTCCAGGTAAGGATGGGGAGATAGGAACTGAAGACCGCTGTCCCTAAAGGGACCACTGATACTCATCATCAGTCAACTGTTGGCCTGCCAGATGGTGGGCGCTAGATTACCAGATCTCCCATTTTCCGAGAGACCCTAACAGTTTGCACTTGCATATGAAATGGTATTTAATGTTCTAAAGGTTTGTTTAAAACAATATTTAATGTTGGTTTAAATTGTTTGAAAACACTGTCAGCAACAATAACAAATAACAAGTAATTACCACTTCTGAGGAGAAGTAACTTTCAAGTGTTTTGCTTTGTTTTTAAATCATTTGCCATTCTGAAGAAAAAAAAATGTTCATAGATTATATGTAAAAATGACTAATATCTTATATGTTATTAAATCTACATACAGCCTAAAAGAAAGATTAAACTAGCCTTATTAGTTTCCAATGGCTATTGCAACAAATTACCACAGAGTTAGTGACTTAAAACAAAAATGTATTTTCCTATAGTTCTAGAGTTCAGAAGTACACATGAGTTTTAATGGGCTGGAGCTGAGGTGTCAGTGGAGCCATGCTCCCTCCAGAAGCCCTTGAGGAGAAGCCATTCCTTGCCTCTGCCAGTTTCTGATGACTGCTAACATTCCTTGGCTTTTGGCCACATCATTCCTATCTTCAAATAGCTCTCTGCTCTATCTTATTTCACCTTCTCCTTTGTGTGTGACATGTCTTCTTCTGCTTCCTTCTTCTGGAGATAGGAATGATTGAGTTTAGGGTCCATCCTAATAATTCAGGATAATTTTCTCATTTAAAAATCCTCATTTTAATCTCATTGCAAGGATGCTTCTTACATGTAAGTTAGCATTTACAGGTTCCATGAAATAGATGATGAATGTCTTTGGGGGATTCTTTTTCATGTCATCACATGAACAATTTATATATTATTAAAAAGGTTTTATACCTTTTATCTATTGCTCAAATCATAACATGTACACTTTAGAATGATAATGGATATTAGTGGTTATAGGTGTGAATTTACATTTCAAAAAAACCTGTAATGATTGTAATCTATCTTACTGATTTCTTAGCAGAGTTGATTAGATCTTTACTGTTTCTACCTGGTGTTTCATTCATTGATTCATTCATTCTTTCATTCATTCATTTACAGGGAGAGAGATATCATGAGGAAGGGCAGAGAGAGGGAAAGAATCTCCAGAAGACTCACCACTGAGTAGATTATTCAAGAGACCACTGGTCTATAGTAGGGCTTCTCAACCTTAGCACTCTTGAGTTTTCTGGCCAGATAATTCTTCATTGTTGAAGGCTGTCTTGTACATTGTAGAATTAGCAGCATCCCTGGCCTCAAAGCACTAGATGCCCACTCATAATCACACTGCCTCCTACCACTGTGTTGTCAAAATTAACTTCATTGTAAGTAGAAATAAGTTTCCTACCAACACTGACCTTTCCACACCAAAATGGAAAGGAAGAAAACTGATTTATTATTGAATTAACACAGAATTCCTGTGTGGCTCAATTTAAGCATCTGACTCTTGATTTTGGCTCAGGTCATAAGCTCACAGCAGTAAGATCAAGTTGATTGATCCAGGCTTTGAGCTCAGTGGTGAGTCTTCTAGAGATGCTCTCCCTCTCTCTGCCCTTCCTCATGATATCTTTCTCTCCGTAAATGAGTGAATGAATGAATACATGAATACATGAATTCATGTATTCATTCACTCGCCTCAGTGGCTCAGTCAGTTAAGCCATCTGAGTTTGGTTCACATCTTGATCTCAGGTTTCTGGGATGGAGCCCTGCATCAGGCTCCATGCTCAGCAGGAAGTCTGCTTTTTCCTTTCCCTCTGCCCCTCCCCTTCCCTGTGCATATACTCTCTCTAAAATGAAATTTTAGAAAATATTAACACAACAGTCTACATGTAAGATGACAAAGAGAAAATTACACCATACGCACACAACACACACACACACACACAGCAAAGCAAGTCTTGGGAATTAAAGTAGCTGTTTAATTAATTGTTCTCCTCTGAAAGAATAATGAAATGTTTTCTCTGCAAGACCTCTTAGTTCTCCCCTAAAAACGTTACATCTTGACATGGCCTCCTACATTAACTGCATTAACAAGGTGTTACGTTTCAAGAGGTTCTGGACCTGTGGCTTTGGACACCTCTCTGCATTATGAAGAGGACTTTTCCAGTCCCTAGAAAGACTGGTCTATAATTTGTTATAAGCTTGTTAAAGAAAGGATTCAGGACCACCATGTCTTCTAGGAGACTCTTCCAAGAGGGGGAAAGCAGAGAAGATACTTCCTTTCTCTTCATAAGCAAAAAAAAGTTTATTTAAAAAAAATTTTCCTTACATCAAATGTAAGCTGGCCAAATGTTCCCTGAAGGATGAAATGGACCTCAGTTGAGAACCATTAGTCTAGAGAAAAGGATGAAAAGGTTAGCAGTCAGGTGGTAACATGAAATCAAACGAGAGCTTGGAGAAAGCCATGGGAAGGAAAAAAACCTTATAAAAATAGTTTTATCTTAGATTTTTTAATTAAACAAGGAGGCCATTAGACGGAGGTGGCTTTAATGTCCTGGCAGTCTATGTAAACAAACCAAAACCTGAAACTTTAAATGCCTCAAGATTGCTAAATTGAAACCTAAGGATAAACCAATCACAAAGAGCCAGCTAGACTTCAAACTACAGCTAAATAATTTCATTCCTCCTTTGCTTCTACTTTTTTCTCTATAAAAATCTCTCAGAACTCTTCCTGCGAGTGGCAAGCTCCTAACCACTTCCAGTTTGGTGCTGACTAACTTGAATCAATTTTTGCACAAATAAACTTAAACTGATGTATATTAAAATTAAGAGTTCAGAGCTGCTTTTGATCATGGACTCATTTGGTTACTATTAAATCCTAATAATGTTATAGAGGCCCAGTAGTAAAAGAGGAATGAATTTCAATAAAGGGAAGAAAATTTTATATATCTTCTTCTTCATCTTTTTTTTTTTTTTTTCTAGTTTGGAACCAGAAAATGGAGATTATTTCCTCTGGTTGGGGATAAACTGAATGGCTGGCTTTTACTAATTGTCTTTCCCTGTTCTTTGTTTTCTTAGGAAATTGCTTTGATTACCTAGATGACCTTCCCCTCCCTTATCTTATTACTGCCATTTCATGACTGCCTGATAGAAATCTAGTTTCCTTTATCTGATAAATTTAAAGCCTTGTAGGCTGCTATATAATACAATTGTAACTTAAGATCTTGAAATCACTATGCCAAATTTAAATTTGGCAAGAATTTGGAGAATCTAGAGTGGCTGGCAATGTCCCACTCCCTCATGTCTTAAAAATTAGGAGTGGTGTAAGTCATAGGATGTCACAGATACCCCAGAAGAAGAGAACCATAGACTTTGTTCTAATCATTCTAGGATCTAGGACATGGGTTATTAGGATGGGTTATTAGGAGGTAAGTGACTTTGGGAGGGAAGAGACATAGTGACATGGGGAAGTGAATAATGCATATATTCTTTGTGCTTTATAATAATGCATATATTCCCTTGCTTTGAGGTAGGTTTGGGGATTGGTTGTTTTCTTCTCTGACTTGTGCCAATAAAAATCTCCTGTGGTAGTTTGATCTCAGTCTTCATTTTTGTCTAATAATCTTAACACATCATAACCTTATAAGAGAGAGTCTTTGTACATGTACCTCACACAGATTCATGAAACAGTTGAGTATTTAAATGACATCTATACTGCACAGCACTGATAGAATTCTGGGTTTGTGTCTAGACCATCTACTTCAGAGATTTGTCTGCTTTTGGCACAAGTAGGAAAGTGCCAAGAAGTGATAACTTAGGTGTGTGTGTGGAATGAAGGCAACAACTACTCAAGGTACAAGTGATTAAGTATGAGCAGAGTAGGCTCCTTGTTTCACCCAAATATACGCTTATTCCCTTTTCTTAGTACTTAAAAGATAACTGTGTAAATGAAAACCATGTGCCTCAGTGGAAAAAGTAGGCATTATCTGTAGCACATTCTTCTACCTAATACTTTTATATTCTGATTCTATGGGAGCTACTTTAAAATTCTGTTAACCATAGGAATCTAATTGGCACGAAAACCCCATCTGATCTGGCAAAGTTTCAGTTGACTTCCTTCCCTGATCCTCCTCTGCGAGGGCCAAACAAAACTGGTTCTACCTCCAGTTTGTAATTCATTTCACGATCCCTTTACATAAATGTGTGCATCTGGGAACTTTTCTCTGCACAGGTTGTAATATCTGCTGGTTCCCTCATGAGTTGAATAAATTCATTAACACATTATATATGTGTGTGTGTGTGTATGTGCATATATATATATGTATATATATGTATGTGTATATATATGTATATATATATGTATATATATATATACACACACACACACATACATATATATACACATACACACATACATATATATTTGTGTGCTCTATAATTCATTAAAACTAGAGTTTGGTTAGAATCTGGAGATCTGTCCTATAGATAGAATCAGAAATTAAGTTTTATTATCTCACCTCCCCACACCCATGTTTACATGTGACCAGTTGCCTCTATCTTACAAAAAAGTTGCTTTTTACTCAATCTACTTGTGCTACTAAGAAAGCACAGTTGCTTTCTTAGATTTATCTCAAAAACAATGAAATGTTCTCCTATAAATAGAGAAGTTGTGAGTATTGTTCCATTGCTTTGACAGTTCAAAAGATTTCAGGGTTTAAAATATTGGTTGAGAGATCCAGGTTTTATGAGCTAATAATGGTTTGTTCCCTGGGATTACTTACTTGAATTGTTTTCATTTTATAGCATGGATGAAACCCCAACTATTGAATAATAAATTCAGTAGCGTGGATGTTTGGCATAAAGAGAAGCTATACATAGTAATGCCAAAATAAACAACTTAAATCTGATGTTTCTCTGATTGACAGCCATTTTTTTCCTGAGAATATGGCAGGGTCAGTTAAACCTATGAAAATCAGAAATGTCATTCTGGCTTCTTTCTGTTTCTACAAAGCTCTCATTCACTGAAAATTCACACCTAAAGAAATATATCTTCTTGGCAGGGCCATTATCTTTCTTGATGAGATATGAGTATATTAGAGGTGATTCTTGGGAAATTACTGATGGTGTTAGATGGAAAAAAAAAAGATAAAATGAAAATGAATTCACTTCAGACTAACAAGATATGAAATCAGAAATGTGGGAGATCAATTGGATATGAACCTTATACCTTATTTTTAATATGTAAAGATCACAGACACCTGGGAGATATCTTGTGCTCAGGTGTAAAGTAAAAGTGCAGCATATTTAGAAGTATCTGGAGGCCTGATTTTGCTCATCTTTGGAAGGCAAGGTGTTGTTTATACAAACATTGGTATATTCCCAGAGTTTCAAAGCAAGCATAATGTGGTTTCACATATGAAACCTGTCCCACATCCTGAGATGCTCTTGCCTTGATAACAAATAATAATGGAGGGAATCTTGTACTGAAAAGTGTGTACCTTTTGTAAATATTAATATTTAATTTGGATTTTATACCTGGGCTGCAAATAAAATTTTGATCCAGCTGGGCAGAACATAAGCAAAGACTTGAGTAGAGCTGTAATTTTGAACATTCTCTTGCTTTTCCAGCTCTCAAATTCTCTGGGTCCTTTTCTTTACAGCCTGTGGTTATGAATATTCTATCATTTGTTTGTGTAATGGATTGATTCTTGTGTCAGGTTTCAGGGATAAACTTGAAAAGTTAGGTATGCATCCTGTGAGTCTGGGAAGGTCTGAATGAAGTCACACTGGAGAGATGGTTGCCTGTCAATGTTACTCCTCTAACAAGGTGGGATGGCCATGAGCAGGAAATAACAGTCCTGGGAAACTATGCCCCCTACTCATTTGTTACTTGGATGGATTTATTGAGCACTTTATGTGATAAATAAGAAAAGAACAGAGTATCCATTTGTGAACATTCAGAGTCTGATCTTGTTTTCATAGTTCAAGGTGAATGGGCAAGTCAGACTGAACAAATAGCCTATTAATAAATTTCTAATTATTTTCCTGTGCTAAATACAGGCACTAAGAAAAACTCTTCTTTACCAGTGGTTTCAGGGACCTTTCTAAAAAGTTACTTTTTGCCATATTTTCAATGGAATCAGCTTGATAATGGCAGGCATGATTTTTGTAGTTTTCCCCTCCACAGTTCTTTTTGATAGAACTGGTGGTTAATAATGAGGATAAAGGGACAATCACCAGAAGAGAGGAGGTATAATAGCAAACAGGAGTGGGGAAGAGCTAATGCCAAGAGGAAAGTTGTATAAAGAGATTTTTTTTTTAAAGATTTTACTTATTTATTTGACAGAGAGAGATCACAAGTAGGCAGAGAGGCAGGCAGAGAGAGAGAGAGGAGGAAGCAGGCTCCCCACAGAGCAGAGAGCCCGATGTGGGACTCAATCCCAGGCCCCTGAGATCATGACCCGAGCCGAAGGCAGCAGCTCAACCCACTGAGCCACTCAGGCACCCCATGTAAGGAGATTTTTAATCTGCATTTTTGTTCTTGACTTCATTATTGTAAAGAAATAGGGAACTGAGCTCTCTTATTGCTGTCATGATGCTTGGTCTTAAAATCAATAATGACTATATTATTATCTTAAAGTATTAGCAATAAAAGGAGGAGTAGCATTTCTATTTAAAGGAATTACAGCAGCCTTTAGGCTGTTCTTAGAAACTCAGGAGAATAAGTATTATTTTGTTTATGCTAACATTTGAATACTCCAGTAGTAACACAAACTTCACTGCAGAAAAGAAATGTAGAAGATGAACCTGAGTCCCTGTGTGTTCCTGCTCCCTTTTTCTGCTGACTGGTCAACTTGATGGTACAATGAAATGGAAATTTCCTGAATTGAGGACACTGGCATTCATCCTTTTACAAGGCCTATTCGCAAGATAATGTCAAGTGTCCTTATATACGTGTAATTCTGGAATAATTTTTCTTCTTTAATGCTGCCATATAAATCAGTCTTAATGCTCCATTAAAACAAATGAACATGGGCTAATGATACCAACTCATTCCTCTTTCCTGAAAGGCAGTTGGGGCTGGGAATATGGAGCTGTTCTGTGTCCAACAGAATGTGTCCATGGAGACTGGATTGCTCACTGTCATGGACAAGCTAATCAAACACAGCTCAAACAGAAATCCAAACCAATCTCTTATTCAGTGACTCACTCCAGCAGCCCCCCACCCCTGCAATCAACCTGGTAATTGCTTCACCTGAACAACCTTGCCGGCCTTGGAATGCTCAGGTCTACTGCTGTTTAAAGCTTTATGAATTTTAGAGAAAATTGCTTCTGCATCATTGACAGGAAATTTTAACCCTCAGCATAGGCTCATGTGTGTTGTTTTGGGTGGGGTTCAGCCTTATGAGATAGGGGTTACTTCAGTTTTTCAGAGAAAGAAATTAAGGTTAACAGAGTCATTATATTCCAGTCATATGGCCATTATGTGTCATAACCAGAATTCAAGCCAGTTGTGTTTTACACCAAAGTTATACTTTTAACCCGTTATTCTATAGTCTGTGCTTCTCACTCAGAATGGAGCCAATATTTATGGGCTTATTAAATGGCATCCACATCCTAGGTTGGAAAAAAATTCCAAAACCTCAAATCTCCACCTTTGCAACTACTTATAATTATTTATTTACATGATTTAATTTCTATGGATTGATAAAGACAGTTAGTTATGAGGCTGTCCTACACATTAATCCTCTAGGATTTCCACTTCATTCTGATGATTTTTCAGTTTCCATCTGTCTTCAGTGCCTCTAGTTTTTCCCCTAACCTCATAGCATATACCCTGTGTTCTATCCCGTGTTCAGGGTTCCTTTTCAGTTTAATTCAAAAAAATTTTTTTTCCTCCCTCTGGCCTGGCAAGATAATGGGCTCCTTCCAAATAAGAGCAAGTAAAATGATGTTTCCATTTGTTTGCAAATTTTACTTTTGCTTTTTTTTTTTTTTTTGAGAGAGAATCTGATTCTCTACTGAACATCAAGCTTCATCAAGGTTGTGGAATATGATTGTTCTCCTTCAAACATTAGCTCTCCAGATACAAACCTTAAACAAAATAGCATAAGCTACACCCTTCTCACAAAGATCCTAACAACTACTGAACACCTTTATGGTGGACCCAAGGGGGTTTTAAAGACTTAAAAATGACGAGTCCTATCCCTCTAGATAAGGTTTAATCTTTGTGTTTAATCTTTCCCATAGCTTTGTGTGCTTTCCTCTTCATGACCTTTCTCACGTTGTAGTCAAGTTGTTGGAATGTCTGTTCCTAATACACCGTGATTACATGAAGGTGAGCACCATGGTTTGATCTGTTGTACCTGCTTTGGCTGCACTGTGCTAAGCTCAGGACTGCACCTAATACTGCATTATATTTAATTGAACTGAGTCTAATCATTATCACAGTGGATTTAACTATCACTTGAATGCTTACCTTGTGCAAGGTATGGTGCTCAATGCTATAGGTTAGAAAGAGACTGAATGAATTCTGTCTTTCTTGAGCACACAATTTAGTGAGAAGACCGTCAAGATGTGTCATATTACATTAAATAAATGATAGTAGTATACACAGGGTGTTATGCGCTATTAGGTAGTGATTATTGGTAATGTAGCCACCACTGATTGAACACCTGTCTTCCAGAGTATTATATGCATTATGTGGGGTCAATACTGTATCCTTCCCCAGATCACAGTAGAGGACAACTGAAATTGTTCTAGGTCGCACAACCACTAAGTACCAGATGTGGGATTCAAACCTAAGTTGACTCCAAAGCCAAAGCACCTATTCCTGAAGCACTCTGTTTTATGTGGGAATCTCTGCACCTCTGGAAGAAAGTACAATGAACACAGATTGAAGAGTTAGATTCCAGCAAGTCTTCTGGATGGCATGGTACCTCAGAGAAATTTTCAAGGCGTTAAGAGTTAGCCAGGTGAATCTTTTAGTTAGTAGGAAATGCACATTCAAAGTAGAATAAAAAATGCATTTCAGGAAATGTGAGTAGTAGAGGATAGAAACAAGGCTGATCACAACACACGTTTACTAGATGATGGAATTTATTTTTATAACTATAGGAGATGTTTAAGCTGAGGGCCTCATGTAGTCCGATATTCGTAACCAGAGCAATGGGCCTGGGAGTAAGGTTTTGTAGACAGGAATAATGGAAACTTTATTCACTTGAAGTCTCAATATCTCTTAGATGAATGCTCATGCTTCCAAAACAAGGGCTCTGCTCTACAGCAGTTGAGGACTGTGATCTTTTCTGTGATGGGAAAGAACAAGATGATATATGTGGTAGAAAGCTACTTAGAGAAGCTGCCTTTAGCTGGAGAAAGCTGAGCACGTTCCTGTGAAGATGGACTATTTAAGGTGATATCTGAAGAATGGGGAAGGGGCCAGCCACACTGTCAAGGCACTGAGCCCAGCCAGTGTCAAGGGAAATATATGAATCAGTATGAGCAATTGAAAGGAGGCACTGAAGGTGTGGTGTGACAGGTGCCTGGATGGAAAGTGATATGAAATTCAGGGCTACATAAGCCATAGCAAGCAGGTGACTTACAAAGCTTAGTGAGTTGGTCAGATTTACCTTTCTAAATGATCACTTATATCCTTGATCAAAGTCTTTTTTCAGTTCCAGTGGTGGTGGTTCAAGCACAGTAGGGCTATTTCTAATGCAGGAGGAAAAAGTAGAAAAGGCAGCCTGAAGCTGACATAGTAACTTTATGAAGATCAGCAGGAACCTAGACTCCTGTCCTTTTGCTCTGTCATCTTTTTAGCTCTAGCTTGCATCCTCACATCTACAAGATGGCTGCTAGAGCTCCCGCATTCCTTCCATTTTCCACACAGGGGGCAGAATGGAGGAGAGAAGGGCACTAGCAGCATATGATAACTGACTGTCTGGCCCTGGGTCTATTCTTGGAAGTTCTGCCCTCTGACTTCCAAATAATTAGATCCTTAAAACTGCAAGAAAGACTGAAAATCCATCCTTTAAAAACTGAGCATATTTCTACCCAGAGGAAAAACAAGTTTCTCCTACTAAATAAGAATAATTATTGGGAAGGCAAGCAGCGTTTTCTGCCACAAAAGCTGTATGGCAAACAGATTGGAGGTGGCAGAGTATAAACAAGAAAGGGACGATGGTGATCTAGAAGATGTAGGAAACCATTTTTCTTTGGCTGAAATTAGAATAGAAAGGAGGGTGGTGAGGGGTAAAAAGTTAGAAATGGAGAAAAGGATAAACTTGATCTATTCAGAAGCCAGAACTGGCAGGATTTACAGAGCTTTCCTTCCCTTATGCATACAGTTGAAGAACTGAGGATGACTTCCTGATTTTTTTACACGTTAATTTCTTTCTTTCTTGTATTCTAAAGTGAGGAGGAAAAGATGCACAAAAATACTAGACAGAGTGAGGAGAAATGTGACTTTATTCATATGATTTATAAATATCACTGTTTTCAGGGAAGGAAGGTACAACATAGCTTACGTTACTTGCAGATGTAAGGGCTTTCTCTGTGAAAGGGCTCTCAAGAGAGTAAAGGGAACCCTTTATAATCTTCTTCAAAACCTGAGATTCACACCACGCGAGGCCTTATGCATTTGACAGCTTCCCAATGTAGATAAACTCTGTAATTGCTTTGATAACAGACTCACCAAACGTTAAAAAGGAAAAAAAGAAAAATGCAATGCTATGCAAATTTAGGGAGAGGGGGCAATTTTAGCAGCTTTCAATCTATTTGACTAAATGTAATATAAAATTTCCTTGTGTCAAATACAGCCCAGCAAATACTAAACATTATTGTCATGAAGCAGAGAAAATCTGGTTAGCCAACTTATGAGTCTGGGTAGATTGACAGGACTCCAAATTGGAATTCAAATATTTAGAAGGAATGAAGCACATACTTCTAGATCATGATGACTCTGAAGGGGTTCACAATGCAGTGAGCTGAAATATTAGCCCAGAAATGAATGCACGCGCAGTACCGTGTAATTTGTTTTCGACACAATCTTTGTCAGACTTCCACCTGGGGACGTACCGGACCAAACAGGTTTTGTTTTGTTTTCCAAGAATGAAGATTGCAAACAGCACCGTCATAGATTTATGCTAATTTAAGGCAGCTAATTACTGCAGTGTCCTAGACATTATCACACTGTGGCCAAAGGATTTGGGTCAGCATTCAGAGGACTTAAGTTTGGCTTCACACCTCCTAGTTTAATGACCTTGGCTTCACTGCTTCCTGGTTTAATGACCTTGGAAAAGTCATTTGAGCTCCTGATTCTTAATTTTTTTCTTCTGAAAATTGGAGATATTTTTATTACTGATCCTATAACAGTGATCGTATCATATATTCTTTGACTGTGTGGGACAATATGCAGATACCAATATAAATGAGAGTCTACTTAGGACTGATAGAGAGAGGATTGTCCTCTGAAATAGTTTGCCCACTTCTCTTGTTAATAAATTTGGTAACCTCTTAGTTGGTTAGAATGAAAATGATAACCTAGCTTCCTGATGGGTGAACTCAGCCTACAGATACACTCAAACACATGTGTATATACATACATACGCATATATGTACATAAGCCACACATGCATATGTATATACAAATACATACACACCAACTTGGCCAACTAAGCCTGGCTTTTACCCACAAATACACATATACAATTTCTTCTTGTATGGTGTCGCCTTATGATTTTTTAAAAATTATATCAGTTGCCAACTAACTTCATACAAATACAGACTCCTGGCTTCCTCAAGTGCTTTTCTTTTTTAAATTTTTTAAATCTTTTTTTAAGATTTTACTTATTTATTTGACAGAGAGAGATCACAAGTAGGCAGGGAGGCAGGCAGAGAGAGGGCAAAGCAGGCTACCTGCTGAGCAGAGAGCCTGATGCCAGGGCTCGATCCCAGGACCCTGAGATTACAACCTGAGCTGAAGGCAGAGGCTTAACCCACTGAGCCACCCAGGCGCCCCTTCCTCAAACACTTGTTTCCTGAGTAGCTTATCTTTTTAGGTGAGGAATAGATAACCAGCTCAACATAGTTTTGAAGTCCCACTGTGGTTTTAACTTTGCTTATGTGATCCCTGAAGATATTTGTTTTCTGTGCTTCGGTTGCAATGTGATTTAGCTAAGGATAAGATGTACTCAAGTTAGTTCTCTTTTGATAATGTTAGCCGTTTTGTCCAGCTAGTCATTTTTGAAATGTATGAAACTCTTATGGGTTGGTCTATGTAGGACTGCATGGATGAGTGAGAACAACCACTTCACTCTTTAAACAGTTTGTTTATAATAATGGAAGAGAATTTGAAATGGTCAAGAGGGATGATTCACCATTGTGAGAGCATCATCTCTGTAGCCTTTTATAGCAAGAGGAGTAGGTAGTTAAACTTTCTTGAAATAGGCATAGGTTTGCCTAGGGCCATCCATGCCTGCTCTATCCTTCCCCTAGTTGAGATAAAGGTGGAATATTCTGAAGCTAGCACATTTACAGTGTTCTTAATTTGTGACCTTGACCAACTGAGCCCTCTTTTTAAGCTTTGATTCAAACTCGAACCAACAGAGAATCTCCTCCAATATTAGTGAATTAGTATTTATGTAAAACAGGATCTTATATAATAAAAAAACTTTAGGGAATTAAATGTAGAAGCAGCGCAATACATATTGTTTTATATATGTTTTATATATATAAAATATATATATATATAAATAATACATATTGTTATATATATATAAAATATATATATGAAATAAACTCACTTTTAGTTGATAGTACATATATATGTATGTACTATCAACTAAAAGTGAGTTTATTTCAAAACAAGGTGGCCGCATGTTTAGCATCAGTTAAAACACTGGTTTTCGATTGGAGGTGATTTTGTCCCCTAGGGGATAGTTGACATTGTCTGAAGATATTTTTGGTTGTCAAGACGGGAGCTGCTATAGGCATCTCTTGTTGGGGACTAAGGATGCTGCTACACACTCTACTGCTAGAACAATCTGCACCACCCCATTACAAACATTTACGTAGCACAGAATGTCAATAGTGCTGAGTTTGAGAAACCCTATTTAAAGAATATATCTTCTGCAGAAGCTTTCCTAAATTTGAGAGAAATTTAGACCAGAGAACTTAACACAAGTTAGCATTTCTGGTTAGGGTGAAATGTAATTTGTGTGCTGCACACCATTCCTTATCTTCCAAATTATTTAATGAAAATTGAGGTGAATTTGAATTGCATTAATTTAGCTAACCTAGAACTATACTTCCTAGTTTCCTTTCTTACACAGTGATGAATTAGCATGGGCAATCAGAGAAATTTTGCATGAGACCTGAAAGTCATGAGTGGAACTGTAACCATTTTTTTGTTTTTTAGGCTTAGAAAGTTATACCAGGCCACATGGCATCGCTGTACCTCACACACACAGTAACATGGTTGCCAGATGCCCTGGTTGGCCCAGAAAGGCAGCTGAGCTTATAACAGCTAAAGCTCCTGCTGGATCCTTTTTCTGTTTTTTTGACTTCTGGGAGGGGTGCATGGTGCTCCGTGACAAAGGGTAGACTTACATCTTCATTTCTCTTGGGTACATGTATAAGTGGGAATGGAATTACTTTTTAAAGAACTGCCAAACTGCTTTCCAAAGTGGCTGTGCTATATACTTTCCTCCCAGTGAAATAAAATGTCTACCTTCTCCACATCCTGGCATTCACATTTCTTTTCCCTTATAACCATTCTAATGGGTATGACTTGGTATGTCATTATGGTTTTGATTTGCATTTTCCTAATGGCCAAAAATATTAAACCTCTTTTCTTATGCTAATTGGGTAGTTGTAGGTCTTCTTAGGAAAATTGTCTATGCAGATCCTTTGCCATTTTAAGTGGGTTATTTGTCTTCTTATTCTCTTGTGGTAATAATTTTTTTTATATGTCCTAGGTAAATCTCCTATCAGATATATGATTTTCAAAATTTTCTTCCATTCAGTGGATTGTTTTCTTCACTTTCTTGATGGTGTCCTTTAAGGCACAAAGGTTTTTAATTTTGATGCCAAGTTTTATCTTTCATCTTTTGTTGCTTTTGCTTTTGATGGCCTACTTAAGACATCATGGCTTAACTTAAGGTCATTAGGATTTATACCTAAGTTTCCTTCTAAGAGTTTTATAATTCTGACTTTTACATTTAGATACTTGATCCTTTTTTTTTTTTTTTTTTGTACAAAGTAACGGTCACCCTCATACTTTTGTATTTTCCATTTGTACCAGAACAACTTGTTAGAAAGACCATTCATTCCCCTATTGAACTGTTTTGGAATCCTTCTTAAAAAGTAACTTATTAAACAGGTATAAATTATTTAGGGACACTTACTTATAGTCCATTGATCTCTGTCTCTCCTTAGGTCTGTATCATACTATCTAGGTTACTGTAACTTTTAAATAAATTTGGAAATCGGAAATTGTGTCTTCCAACTTGCTCTTTTTCAAAGACTGTCTTGGGTATCTATGTTTCTTAAATTTCCATATGAATTTTTGGGTCGTTTTGTTAATTTATGCAAAAAATATGTGTTTTAAGCCATTAAGTTTGGGGGTAGTTTGTTATATGGTGACACATAACTACTATATAGCTAATCCAGGCCTGTTCAGGTACAATCCTCTTTATGTATTGAAAATTAGACACTTAGCTAAACAAGTAAATATAGACTGCAAGATTTGAGGGCAGAAGCTGTAGTGGGAGTAAGAGATGGCTATTTCCCTTTTGTCTCTTGATTTACATTTGTTTCTTCTTGAAATGTCTATAAAAATTGGTTGGTGAACACATAGCTTAAATATACATGAATTAGGGCCTTTGTCTATTGTGCATTTAAATAGAGGGTCAGAGGTCTTGGACAAGGATATTCCTGAGCATGTCTGGTAATATACTGAAAAGTTTTACAGGTCAATCTCAAGAAGTGATCACTTCAATCTTAAAAGACTTGTTTCTTTTTGAATACCTTCTAATGAAAAAGTGTGCATCATCTTCCTGAGGGTATGGGATATTCATGTTGAAAGCTCGAGCTCCAGAGTCAGGGCTGGAAATTGAATGCAATCTTGTTTACCATTTATCAGTTGTTTGATTTAGGCCAACTGCAAAACCTGTCTAAACTCCAGCTTCTTCCTCTCTCAAAGGATTCTAATAGTATGCATCTCAAAGGGATTTTTATGAAGATTGAGCCAGATAGTTCCTGTAAGCACATAGCAGATACCTGCTCCATGAATACCTCATATTAATAACTTACACACTGGGGCGCCTGGGTGGCTCAGTGGGTTAAAGCCTCTGCCTTCTGCTCAGGTCATGATCCCTGGGTCCTGGGATTGAGCCCCACATTGGGCTCTCTGCTCAGCGGGGAGCCTGCTTCCTCCTCTCTCTCTGCCTGCCTCTCTGCCTACTTGTGATCTCTGTCTGTCAAATAAATAAATAAATAAAATCTTAAAAAAAAAAAAACAAACAAACCATTACACACCCAAACAAGATAAACCTACTTTATATAAACCAAAATGGAGTAATCTGATCTTATGAAAGAAAGAAATTTAGAGATGATTTGCATAACCCAAAGAGCCTTTAAACAAGGGGCTCCATTGAGAATACAGCTGTTATACGGTATTATTTCAAGAGCATGAAATTTTTGTCTAAGCTCTGTCTCCAGCTGCATTGTACATTGGGAAAATTGCTTCCCATCTTCTGGAACTCTTTATTTATACACTGATAGAGTCCAGGAGCAGCCATTTCTTAAATCCCTTTCTAGTTGTAGGGTGGTCTAATGAAACCTTATTAGAACGTTGGGAGATAAGGACAGGGGAAAAAAACCAGAAGGCTTATGTGCTGGGGGGGTGCTGCCTACTTAAGATCAATCAGAAGTGCAAATAGTGTATTGTGAATTCTAACGGAAGTTATTTTTTTTTTCTTTTGGTACATGTATTGACTTTATAAAATGAGGCATGCTGCAATGCTATTTAATTATTTGCCACACACCTCTGAGGAAATATATAACAAGTATCATTTTAATCTGAAATGACAACTTGAGTAAATTAGATGTTGACCATGTATATTTTTTATGACATAGATAGAAGAGTGATGGATATACTTCTTAAGAGAAAAGGACAGAGACTCAGAAAATCAGGGCTTAACCACCCCTGGCTACCATCATTTGAACATGTCTGTTCTTCTGTGTTTATTTGCAAAACATTACTGTTTGTTTGTGAGGCTAGGTACATACATGACTAATCTGAAGGGCCTGAAATGAGGTAGATGACCCATAAATATTTTAGTGACTTATACTACTGCATTAGTCAGGGGTCTTGGTTATAAACTCAAACTGAAAGGTCCACCTCTGGTTCACCTCTCTTACAAAGAGGCAACTCCTCCCACCCACCTTACGGACTAATTTTTAAAGGGCAAGGGCCATGTGGTTGGGCCTGGCCACACACAGGTGGCCAATGAGATTGTAACATACAGAGAAAGCTGCACAGTCATGCTACGTCACACACGGGTGGCCAATTGAATTACAACTTACCCTAGAAGATATTTGAACTAGCCTATCACCTTGGTCAGAATTGGTGCCCAAAAGGCAGGGCCCATACTCCTTGGTAGCTAAGGAGACAGTATGTGCCCCCACTGATTGGATATCTCCACCTGGCCTGACCTGCCCTTGTATTTGGGCTTTGTTACCTGGGACTGGTTTCCAGGGTTTGCTTTTAAGTAAGTCGCCTGAGGGAGGAGGGGGGAGGGGGGAGGGGAGTGGGGGCGGCAAGGTCAGTTTAAGTTTTATTGCATAAACAACAAAATAACTGTTTAATTCAAGATGGAATCGCTCTGGCCCTCACTGGCTCTGTTTAAAAAAGGAATTTATTAATTCAGTCTGAAAAATAGCTGAGAGGTATATTACTTAAAGCACAGCTGGAAGCAGAGGTTCAAATGAGGTAACTTATGTTATCAGGTCTCCTTCTCCACTCCCGTGTATTTTAGTTCTGCCTCCTCTCTTGGCTTTGTTCTCAAGCGTGTTCTTTCCATGTAATGCATTGGCCTCAGCTGAGTACTGTGTCTGTCACTGAACAAATTTCTGTGATTTTTGCCTCTCCAAGCCTGGCCTCAGTCTTCCCTGAAGTTAGAAGTATAGGGTGAACTTACCCTTACGTCATCCTAACAACTGAAAAGTTTAAACAGTCTGAAAGTAGAGAAGATTCCTTCTACTGGTGGGAGACATAAATGCTGGGCTATTGAAAACAAAGCTTCACTGCAAAGAGTATATTTGGAGCATGTTTTTTTGTTTTGTTTTGTTTTGTTCTTGCTTTTAAGTGGGCTTTCATACGCTTTTGTACATGATGTGAAATTATTGACCTGGAGTTGCACCCTGGTAGGAGAGCTGGGAAGCAAATTTACCTTGACTTGCAATTTGAGAGTCCTTAACCAGGATATAGAGTTACCTTCAACAAGACAACAGAGAATTCTGTTATCTTTCTGAAGAAGTGCTGATAATCTAGAGGATGTATAGAGCACTGTGAGGAGGATCATTAGAGACCTGGAAAATAGTGTGCAAGGAATAACAAAACCTGCTGGAGGTATGACTAAGATGAAAGAATACTAGGAGACCTGGGACAAACGGAGGGGCTGGAAGAGAAAGGTGAAGGTCTCTGTTGGAGGAGACACTGAAGCACCACAAGTCTCAGTGCGTAAATTCTGCGGAATGAAAGAACGTGGTTCAAAACAAAACAAAAACAAACAAAAAACCCCAAACAAACAGAAAAAAATTCTTTCCCAGGGGTCAGAGCTGTTGAGCGACATAATGGAATTTCCAGGACCATAAATGTTCAGTCAGTCTCAAGAAAACCTACATGAATATCAAGTAGGAATTCTGTAGAACAAAATTGTTCAAAAGAAATATAATGCAAACCAGATATGTTGATTTATATTTCCTGGTAACCACATTAAAAAAGTAAAAAAAAAAAAAAAAAAAAGTGAACTTAGTATTTTGGCTATATTGGGTTAAATGTTAATTTCATGTCTGTCCTAATCAATACAAAAGTTTTGAGACTTTACATTATTTTTTAATACTAAGTCCTCAAAATACGGTGTGCTTTTTATACTTAAAGCACATCTGGATTTGGACTAGCTGTATTTCAGGTGCTCAGTAATAACCATATGTGGTTAGTGACTATGGTATTGCGAAGAATAGCTCTAGAGGTGGAGGGAAGGTGCTTACAACCTCTGAAATCCCTTCCAAACCCAACCGTAGCTGAATCTGTGGGAGAAGCAGCTATGGTCAAATCATTCCTCCTTAAAAGCTTCACTAGCTTTCCAATACCCAAAGAGAAAAAGTGTAAACTCTGAGTCTTCTGATTCATGGTCTAATAAATTCTAATGTCTGTGAGGTCAGGGACTATGTCTGTCATGTTCATCTTTGTTTCTCAAGGCTAAACATGGTGTCAGTCCCAAAGGAAGTTCTAAAGCATTTTTTGGATGGATAAATAATCTGAACTTCATCTTTCTAGTTTTTCCTTATTTTTCTTATGCATGTACCCTATGCTATGCAAGTGCACCCCCATTACATTCTTATTAATGAGAAGGGCTCTTCTTACATTCCTCTTTAGGAGGAAGATGTTAATCTCTTTAGGCAAACTTTGACATACCAGTAAGAATAAAATTTCATTTATAGGTGCTCCAGCACTTATGAGGTGTTGGATAGCTCCAAGTCTTCTGTCTCTATAAATGGTCTCTTGCAGCTCTTGGTTACACCAGTGTGTTGACTAAGATTAGGTCCAGTTGAAGAGGATCTCTTACTCTATGTTGAATGCAGCAATTTAGACCAAATGATCTCTCCAAATAACTTCTGAGTTGTACCAAGGTGAGAACATTTGGCTAAGTGGAAAAGTAAGTTGAATTTTTGCATCTTGAAGTTTTAGATGCTATTTTAACCTTGACACTGTGGACTACATGACCTTGGATGCGGCTCTGAACCTCTTTGGACTCAGCTTCTCTGTTTTCAAGTTCATGGTAGTAATAGCTCTTCCAATTAAAATAAGGAGTACGACTAGCTTATAGTACCTTGACAGCATCTCACTGTGCTTGAATGTTTGCTCTACAGTCACATTGCTTAGGTTCAAATCTGTTTTTTTTTTTAGCTGAATGACAGACTTAAATAAGTTACCCAACTTTTGAGCCTTAGTTTGACCATTTTTAAAGTAGCGATCATAGGTTTTTAATAATAATTAACTATAATCATGTAAATGCATAGCACTTATAAGTGTTTTAAAAAAATTTTTCATTAAAATTTGTTCATTAACATACAGTATATTAGTTCAAGTGATTCAGCATTTCCATATAACACCCAGTGCTCATCAGAACATGTGCAGCCCTGGGGTGCCTGGGTGGCTCAGTGTGTTAAAGCCTCTGCCTTCGGCTCAGGTCATGATCCCAGGGTCCTGGGATCGAGCCCCACATCAGGCTTTCTGCTCAGCAGGGAGCCTGCTTCCCCCTCTTTCTCTGCCTGCCTCTGCCTACTTGTGATCTCTCTCTCTCTGTCAAATAAATGAATTTTTTAAAATCTTAAAAAAAAAAAAGAACATGTGTAGCCCTTAATCCCCATCACCCATTTAAAATTTTGCTGTGTTTTTTTGCTCTTGGTGTAGCCAAAAGAACATGACTTATGCAACATGTGGTTAGTTTTTTGGGGGGCTCTGAACCTCACATGATTTTAGAGAGACCCTCTTACATTCCTGCTATTCTTATAGGGCTGTTGGGAGGATGGGAAAAACAAACAAAACAACAACAACAACAAAAAAAAAACCGACAAAACCCCACTGAGAAAGGACTTTGTAAAACACTAAGTGCCATAATGTATGTATTGTAATAACAAGACAAACATTTTATGATCTCTAAGTTGGACACAAATTCATAGTAGACTGCCAGCTCCAGGAGGACAGGCTCTTTCTGTTTCTGCTCCATACTTGATCCCTCATTGCCAAGCACTGTGCCTGGCACACAATAATTGCTAGTTGGAAAAGCATGGGGCATGATTGCCCATTTGTTATTTGGCAGCAGAAGTGGAAATTTCTCTCAATACAAGGAAAAAATCCAGGGTCTCCTGTTATTCTTTTTTCTGATAGCACAATCACACCATTAGAAGAGCTACCAAAATAGAAAATGAAATCATTTGAGTAAAACACTTTCTATGTGATTAGAGACCTTTGTTTCAGATTAGCTCACATCCTATTAAAACTTTGGAGAGGGAACTATTTTAGAAGCCAGGTGGCATTATGCAGCCTATGTTTGCTTATCTTTTCATTTCCTCTCTTTAGTATCTAAAACCATTTGCATAATAACAGATTCTTTGTTTTCCTGAAGTTCAGGTTCAGTCTTGGGCCCCACGTGAATTCAAAATCCCAAGATTGTGATATCAAACTCATTTGTGTGGAAATGCCTTGATGACCCAGATCAGACTTGGGCCTGGGCTGGCTCAGAGACTGTTTCCATTCTAATGCTGTCGGTGATTCATCTTGCTTTTCATTTTCCTCATGGTAGCTGAGGACCAAGATCTCCATGGCATTGTTTTTCTGATGGGTATTTGGAATGAAGAGGAAATGGATGTAAAAATGCATAAGAACAAAGGCACAAAAACACCTCAAAAGGTAGGGTGAAAACAGGCTGGTAGGGATAGCAATTTTGGGAACAGGGTGGGGAGTAGGGGCTAGTTACCACTTTTTTTCCCGAATGATCCCCACTATTTATAAACCGTTTAAGTTATTGTTGTGGGAAGTAATACAGCAAGCAAAGCTCTTAGCACAGGTCATGGTTGTAACTGGAAGTTTCTCTGGTGGTCCTTTTACTACCCTGCTCATTTTGGACATTTCCTTTATAGCATCCTGAATGAAGTTCATGAAATAAACAACAATTAAATATGTGAGTTCTTATACTCCCATAGTGTCTTAGACTCTGCACTGTGGATTGGGGATAACACCGTAAACAAGAGACATGGTCCCTGCCCTTCTGGAGTCTACTATCTCACAGGCAGTTATTTTTAAAAAATCACAATATAAATAAATATGTGGAAGTTACCAGGATATTATGACATAAAGGCAGAGTGCAAGGTGCAATGGGAAAGAGGAAAGAAAGTGTGGGCCTAAATTATATTGTGAGAAGGCTTTCCTGAAAGTTAGCTGAGGTCCTCCTGAAGCCAGATGAGGAATAGAGAAGAAAACTTTGTTGTGTCACTGTGAAATCCCTGGGACAGGTATGTGGTACTGAGTGAGAAGAGGAGGACCTGCATGGATCCTTGCAGACATCCAAGGCAGAGTACTGGATGAAGCTGTAGAAGCAGGCATGGGCCACATGGGGCAGAATCTTGCAGGTATGATGACTTTTGACTTTGATGTTTATCATAAGCGCAGTGGAGAATCACTGGAGGGTGTCAGGCAGAGGGATAACCTAATGAGATTTGTTTCTTAGAGAACATCAGATTGAATCCCCAATAGTGAGGTTACTTCTACACGGAGAAGTTATTTTCTTCTTAGACAGCTTTTCTATGATTAGAAAGTATAGTTAAGTGCCACAGGTTATATTCATGTTGTAGGGTTTCCTCTGTTGGGATTCATGACCGTGGTTCTCCTTTCTGAAGACCTCTTTATGAGCCGGGTCAGGGTAGCATAATGGATAGAGCCCAGTTTTGAAGACAGACAGACTTAGACTTTGCCACATTTACCTGTATGACTTTAAGCAAGTATCTTAAGCTCACTGAGCCTCAGCTTCCTCACTGGTAAAAACAAGCTGTTGTAAAGATTAGGTATAGCAATGTGACTAAGGCATATGGACCAGACACTCTCGACATCTTAGCTGCTATGATCAGATTGACCTCCAGGCTGATGCATATCAGCCTCTTGGCTACCAACTAGCCTAGTATCTATCCATCTACTTAGAACAGAATTGTAAATTGTTAAGAGTTCTGTGTCTCCTAAGATGTGGTTGGAGCACTTCCCTATGCCTCTGCTCCCCAAATCGTGAGCATTGCCATTCCGTCCTCCCACAAGGTGGACCTGGAATCTCTGTGTGGGTCTCCTTTCTCTCCTCCTTGGTGTGGTCTCTTTTTTCCTATTTCTTGTCCTTTCTAGAGTGTTGTATCTGTCCCAGCATCTGCCTTATTTCCTTTTTTTTCCTTTCTCTTCCCCTTCCCCTCCATTTTCTCTTTTGTCTCTCTGCAGTGAGAATTCTGGCCCATGCTGACAGTCCCGCTCGCTTGTGGGTGCAGCTGTACACAGAGGAGGTGGGGAAGCACATTATTCCCACATGAAACCACTGTGTGCAGCTCTTGAAAGCACTTAGCCTTTGCTTTGATCTGTAGCATATCAAATGATGGCTTCACTAAAACCAAAACAGATTTATTTTTCCCAGTTATTTCACAACAGGTGACACATAATGTTTCCTTGGAAAAAATAAACTTCATTCCTATAAATGCACAAAGCAGAATTTATTTAGCTACTTGATTCTTTCCTGGGTTTAAATATAAATACTTCCCTGATTTTTCTTTTCATTCTTCAGAAAACACTGTGCTAGAGGTTATAGATATAGACATTAAGATATAATTCCTCAAGGAATTTACATTTTAATGGAGAAAGATACTAAGTGTACAATTGTCAAAATAATAAATTTATTATAATTAAAAATTTGTTGTGAAGAAAATGGAGCTGAATATACCCTGGTCTTGGGATTTCAAGTCTCTAATTTGGTTAAGTACTATTTAAAATAAATTAAGAATGTGTATGAAATACTAGCTGACATTTGTTGTCTCAAGTACAAAGAAATGGCACCTCATCGGGCGAGACCTAAGCCTGTGTGAATAAGAAAGTGCTGGTGTTTGTAGATTTGGAATAGTAGTGATCCAGGCAGGAGGTTGGTGTCCTGAGCCAGAGGCCAGGGAAGGAAACTGAGGCTGGACAATGGTTTAGTAAGACTTCTCCCCCACCCCAACCCCCCTTAAGGGTAGTGCTTTCATGCTTTCAGTGGTAAAGTAGTGATGAAGGGCCAGCCATCTAAGGAATCTGACAGAGTAAATATTAATCTGAAATGGTTAATTATGGCAGTAAAATTTCTAAACCTCTCTTCATCAGCTACGGAAGCACAATTAGGAGAGATTGTTGAATGAAAAATGAGAGAGCTTATTTTCCTAGAGATTTGGTACTATTTCTTTGGTACGCAAAGAATCAAGAGCCCAATAGCTGAAGAAAGAAAAATAATGTGTATGTAAAAATAAAGGGATAAACTACATGAGCAGCTGGAGAGAAAGTTTGAGTTTCTATGGAAACCTCTCCTAAAATGTCTCCCTCAGGCAACGGAGCCAACTTCCCAAATGCCAGAGAGCAGTAGAATATGGGCTGAAGCAATTCTCCCTGGGCTGTCACACAGAGTACAATTCTGATGGCTGGAAGGAGAGGACTTTGAAATGGGTCAAAGGTTCCTCACCTGATCTTTCTCTTCTGGAGATGACTGGGCACCGGGGAATTGGGAATCTGGGCGTGACATGTATTCAGGTGTTTTCTCACAAGGTGCTAAGGCAAGAATGACCTGGATGAAAGCATGTGACAAACAAAAATGGAAATAGAAAATGACCTCCTAGAGGTCAACTGCTAGGATATGAAGTGTGACTTGATGGTGAAATCAGAGGCACATGCTTAGAGCCCATCTCTGCTTATAGCCCTGTGAGAGCTGGAGACTGCCACCCCTTCAACATCACTTTGTATAATGCTTCCTCCTCATTCAGCTTGCCCATTCCCCTGCTGTTTTTCAAAGACACAGAGCAAGTTCCTTCAGTGTTTGAACTTGTTCTTGCTTTGCCTGTGCTGCTTTCTTCCTCAGATCTGTGCCTGGCTGGCTCCTCCTCTTGTGTCCGCTTTTGTGTCTTCAAAGAGCCTTCCTTGCCCTCCATATCAAATGCAACTCCCTGTCTTTCCCACCCAGGGTATCTCTATCCTATTACCTGGTTATTTCATTTATACTATGTGCTATGAGCTGCTTTTTAATTTTTTTAGCTGTTGATCAGTTGCCTGTCCTCAGAATATAAGCTCCATGAGAATAAAAGAAATCAGCTTTCCCGAGAGGTCTAGGTGTGAGAAGTGTAAGCAGAAGAGGATACTCCATAAATGTTGTATCAAAGATTTTTGCCCTCAAGAAGCTTGTGATATAGTAATTGTGATGATGACAGGGCATGAACACTTGACTTTGGATAATATTGCACAACTTTGAGTGATCAAATTTTAACTAATCTCCATGTCAAAAGCAAGAAATCTTCATGTATAGTAAACTAAGAACAATAACAAATTATTAAAAGTAATAAGTTCTATTTATTGGATAGTTTCTTTGTGGTAGGCTCTAATAAGTATTTTACGTTCGTTTTCTGTATCTCTCTGTAAACAAAACAAAACAAAACACCTCTGATGGAAGCCTTGGAGTCCCAATTTTCTTGTTAAAGAAATAGAGTCAGACAGGCTGAGCTTGTGAAGTTGGATTTTGAACTAAGTTTGGTCTAATTCTTAACTCCAGGAGTATACTTGTTTTTTAGAAGTGGGGCATTGTTAGGAGACTTGAGTCTTGCTGAGATTAAGGATTTGGGTAGATACATAACAAGATCTGAGTGATATGGAGTAGAAGCATGGTCCAAACGGAACTTCTAAAAGGTTGGAGGCAACAGTGCATGTGGGATGGGAGGTAGTCATGGGGGAGGGGAAGGCAACAAAGTGCTCTGTATGTGGGCTAAGTTCCCAGACAAAAGTGGGTCTCCTGGCTCTGGAACTGGAGGAGCCTAGGGCTAGGTGTTGTTGGGTGAGGCAGGGGAATTCGATCAGCTGGATAGGGTTGGACCAGATGATATAAGGTCCTTGAGTTCTAAAATAAGGGGTCTAAATTGAATATAAGATACCTTACATATATTTATAGATTTTCAATCATGTTAGGCTACCTTATGCTATATGTATATCTGTAGAATGCTAAGCAATTTGCAGAGAGAGTTCATAAATGTCCATCTCCTTTTTCATGTCCAGGTATTATTATGCCCAGTTTTAAAAAAAAAAAAAAAGGAGCACCTGAGGCTTGGAAGATTATTGCCTGGCAAAGTTCACCTGTAATACTGGTTCTAGAACCCAACATCCAGACTCTGTATTACTTTATTTTCTTTAGGTGAATAGTTCTTGCTTTGAAAATGTTATTGATAGTGACCTAAAATATTATCTTGTACTTTTCTACTTTACAGTTAAAAATTGCAGAGAAAAATCATGAATCCTCTCCATGAAACAAATGTAGATGTCAGTATTGATTCCTCAAAGCATGAGTAAATTTTGCAAGGAAAAAACAAACAAACTAACAAAAAAACAAAAAATAACACCTATCACTATTCTCTACCAAGCATTTGTATCTTACTACATTTAGTCTTTTTGTCTAAATAGTTTTAAAGGGAAAAAAACCCCCACAAAACTTTGGTTTTAATTATGTTTTCTATACTTAGTCATCATGAAATTTTCCCCATTTTGTTCATCAGTTAGTCATTCTTCCCAGTACTTATGATGATATTGGCAAGTCACGTAACGTCTAAGCCACCACTTACATTCATTCTCTCACTTCCATCTCTCCTATTATGTTATTAATAAACTTTTCCAGCCTACCTTTAGAATTTATTGTTAGTCCAACAACATAGTGAATGTGAAAATACCATGTAAACTAGGAAGCATCAAAGAATTCTAAATAATAATTGTTCTTTTTATCACTACATCATAGCACATTTATGTCTGCTCCTAGAATGAGTCCCTCACGCATCTGGTTTCAGGTTCCTTCCTTGTCCTTTGGTTATGATTTAAGTTGTCAGTGTCTCTTTTAATTTCCAATTCTAGAAATCACTCTTTATTGATCTACAGTATAAAGGAGAAGGAGAGGCACAGCTGTGGATCCCATTGGGTTTCAAGTGGCTCTATCACTGTGGTATTAGATCTGGAAAAGCATGAGGCAGGAGCCACAGATGGGCAGTTCATGGGTTCTATGGGAGCACAGGGTGTGTTTTATTTATTTAATATATTTAATATAAAAATGAACTTTGAAGCAAATTTAAAAGCCAGTAGAAAGCACATAAATATTTATAGTTCCGCCTTTTCTTTAAAAAATTGGATCATCTTACAATACTGTATTCTGATTCCTCATTATTATTAGCTGAGGCATACCCCTTGAGATGGGATAAGAGTTGTCCAGTCTCCTAGATACTCCATCACTTCTAGGTGTCTCCCTGAAATCAAGATTTGTTGTCCATTCTCATTTATCGTTGACTCTGACCTGCTGTCTTTCCCACTGTAAAGACATGCATCTGTCTCAGAAGTGTGAAAATGGAAGTTAAATGAAGAAGGCTTCCATGTTGCCAAAAAGTGAGAATGAATTCTTTTTTGGCGTATACTGGGAGAAGAGTTTCCCTTCTACTTTTCTGGTTCTTTAGCTGGTCTAATAAATATATGGACATAAGACAATAAACAGGAGAAAAACATTGATGTTTGTACATACAGAGGCCCTATAACAACAGGAGACCCAAGCGCATTTTGGGCAGTTGAGGTTTCTCTGCCATCCTGAGCTACAGAATAGGGTAGGGCATAGGCTTCAAAGGGAAGAGGGGTAATTCATGGGGCAATAAGAAGATGGGTGGTTAGATGCTTATCTTGCCACACAGATCAGTCATTCAGATAAAAGTTGTCCTTGGTAATAGCTCTTGTCTCTGATCTAGGTCCCCTATCTAAATTCTTTTAGGTACTTAAGGAAGAGGTGAAAGTTGTTCTTGAGTCTGCTGGGTCTTGAGTGCCTTCAGCTCAAAATAATCCACATGCCAAAGTGGCATCTTTTGGGGTCATATATTCTGTTGAAATGAAGAATGTTTTTTGTGTGTTTAAAATTCTGGCTAAATCTCCCTATACCATGTTTTCCTTGTACCTGGTCTACTGTCGTTCATTTACTTTGGTTGCCTGCCGGTTCTCTGCCTCCTGGAGGCATTCGAGTTTATACCCCTTCCTCTTCCCCATAATGTTTCATCTTGGATTATCCTTTCTTTGGGGATGGGGGGTTGTGCCTAGTCCGCTATATTTATTCTCCCACCTCCAGAATGTTCCTCTTTTAACAGTGTCATGCCTCATTGCCTCCATATTTCCTTCCTGGGGGGAGTGTCTGTTTGGATCCCAAGCTCCAGCGCACTTATTCCACATCACTGCATCCCTGCCTCTGCCAAGTAGGATGCAGGGCTCTGTCATCCCTTAAGACTGAGAGTGGAACTTTCTCTCTTGCCTTCCTCCTCCTCTGATGGTCTTGGGGTTTCTTCTGTGGCCAGGGTACTTCTTCTTCTTGGACTCAAGTCTGTGGATGCCTGCTTTTGGATTCTAGTACTCCACATTGTCTGTTTTTATGCTTTGTGGGAGTTAACCAGTGGTTGAAGTATATCAACAAAATGTACCTTCGTTGAGAACTTTATAATTGAAGTACTTGAGGATAATTCAAAATAGTAGATACACATTCCAGTAATGAATTTGTTTGGGTTGAGGAATTGAGTGGTGTACACATTGTTTCCCCTTCACTTGACTTTATTTTTATTTTCCAAATTAGCTGTACAACATGTAATACTTCTATAATCCAAAAATAAGACTGATTGAAAAAAATTTAAAAACTCTGCATGAGCTCATTTGAACTTTATTTTTAAAAAATATATATATTTGAGTTTAGCATATAAGGGTGAAGCAAAGGTAAGGAATTTTGATACCCTCCTCCCCCTGACCTATACCTTTTGTCAGCCAGAATCCTGGCTTCTGAAGTTGGTTTTTTGTTGTTGTTTGTTTGTTTTGAGCTTTTACTGTTTAGATCCGGAAGCCTTCTCCAGTGCTGAAGCAGTAAGCCGTGGATTCTTATTTTCTTTGCTTTCTGTGTTCCCTGGAGACAGAACAGTACAGTTCAGCAGCCAGGCAGATAATTTGAGTGAAGAGCGTAGAGTGTATGACAGGGAAGGTGCCAGGCACTGTTGGGAGCTGGGCACTGTGGGCTCTGCCACACTGTGGCACTGTGGTCAGCCTGTCTGTAGTCTGTCACTACCAGCTGGAGTGCAGGGTTAGTCTAACCTCATGTGACTTTGAAAGTGAAATGAACATCCGGTTTAGAAATGACCATGATTATGGTATGTTGTATGCACAAGCAGTAGTATATATGGCCTCAGGTATGGTGTGGAAAGAGACTGCTCACTGCTGGCCATGTGACTTTGTTTTATATTTTTAAAGATTTTATTATTTGAGAGGGAGAGAGAGAAAGAGAGAGAGAGTACGCACGCACACACGAGTCAGGGGAGGAGCAGAGGGAGGATGAAAGAGTCCCAAGCAGTTTCCATGCTGAGCAGAGAGCCTGACGTGGGGCTTTATCCCAGGACCCCAAAATCACTACCCAAATGGAAACCAATTGTTGATCACGTAACCAACTATGACACCCAGGTGCTCTTGGCCATGTGACTTTGTAAGTCACTTAACTTCTCCAGGACTCCTTTCCCACCAGTTGAGGGAAGGGAAGAAATTATCACGCCTGGTGAAATTAACACAGAGTGGTGTTAGAGAGGATAATAAATTTAAATAAACTATTTATCGAATACCTCCTTTCTTGGGGTTAGATGAGTAAGAGCAAGAAGGTCAGAGCTCTTAGTTGCAAAAGGCAGAAACCAACCCCTCATTAAGCAGAAAAGGAATTTGGAAGATATGAGTCTCTAAGAGGATGAAAGAAGTAGGCTCAGGCAAGGGACATCATCTAAGAATCATATAGTTCGATTGGCTAAGATGACATTGTCACTGGGCATGAGATGCCTCCTCCGTTTGTACTACTGTTGAAAGCTACAACCTTGCATAGTGCCCCCACAAACACAGTGACCAACCATCATGTTCCAGCCATAGCAGAGAACTCCCTGATTCTCCCATTACTGGTGTATACAGCTCAATATCTGGTACTGATAGGTTTTGTTGACAGAGCCTTATACCCACACCCTGACCATGAAAGAAGCTAAGATAGAGATAACCTGGTCTTTTCACCCCTATTGAGGGCCTCAGTTTAGGTTTTATGAAATATGAGATTCCCTCATAGAAAAAAAGTATAGATACTGAGTAGCCAAATGAAAGAAAAGGTCCCCTATATTTCCTATCCTCTAGAGATTTGTAGTCCAACTGGAAATAGATGATGGTGTTTTAAATATGCTACACAATTATAAACCATAACCATTTGCCAATGGACCTTTAACCAGCTCACTGTTCTCTTTGCCTAGAAAGATCACTGTGTGGTAGAGCTGTCACTAGATTTTTTCTTTGGACACCCAGTCCCTTTGTCGCATCCCTGACTTCAGAAGCTTGCATTTACTGTTACCTCTGGTCTTTCCTCATCTGGAAGTACTGAGCAGATGAGGGTGCTGTGATCATCTCTAAGAATAGGAAACTAAAAATATCCTGGAGAGAGGGCAGGCTCCTTCCTGGCTGTACATGGCCAGCCAGTCTGTAATCCATCTTCACTGTCTATCCTCATTTCCATATCTGTATCCCTCAGCTTTGGGAGTGATGACATTGCTTTGCAAGTTAGCAAACTAGTGAAAAGGCTCTCAGGCAACTCTGGCTTACTCATTTTACTCTTATATTCTGCACCTCTGTGAAGAGATGGGATTGAGCTCTAGATCCTCCTGAAGCTTTCCTCCTTCCCATTTCAGAAATCCCAACACAACTGCTCAACAATCCTCATGAGACCATGAACTGCTGAAGGCAGGGACAAGGTCTTTCATTATTATCACTTTTTCCCCAGTGACTAGTACCATGCACAGCTCATAACTGGCATTCAAATAACTGTTGAATGAATGGTAATGCATTAAGGTTTTTTTTTATTATTATATGAAAATTAAAGGACACTCTCTCCCTCTCTCCCATTCCCCCACGTCCTACACCCTGCCAATGAGGTGAATGAAGCCAAAAAGGGGTCTTAAGTAGATCATGTAACTGTGAATGAAATGTGATGGTGCCTTTGCGCACAGGTGAGTCCAGGAACTCTCTGCTCTCTTTATCCTGAGTCAGACATGCTTTTTCTCTAACGTTCCCATTAACTCTGGGAGAAGGTTTTATCCCCATAACGTCTTAAGAGACCCAGGACTAAATCTAACAGGACAGCAGGGTTGCAGTCAGATCCAGGCAGGGAAGCTGTAGGGCTGGGCTATTGATTAATTTGACTTGTGCCACAGATTCTCCTCTGGAGTCCAGGTAAGCCCGACCAAGTTCTATGGGTTGGGAATGGAGAAATGGAGGCTCTCTAAAGCACAATTTAGGTCTTATTATCACTCAGAATAGATGGTAGACCTAATGTGTTAAATGATGACCCACCCCCAAAAAAGATTTGTCTACCTAGAACTTGTGAATGGGACAGTATTTAGAAAAAGGATGTCTCTAGACCTAATTAATCTCAGAATGAGTTCACCCTGGATTAGGGTGGGCTCTAAGCCCAATAATTGGTGCCCTTAGAAGAGTAGAGAAGACCTACACAGAAGACAATATGAAGACAGAGGCCTAAACTAGAGTGATGCCTCCATAAGCTAAGGATGGCCAGGGTTCGCTGTAGGGTGGGGGAGACATGGAACAAACTCCCCCTCAGAGCCTCCAAAAGGAACCAAACCTGCTGACATCTTGCTCTTTTTAGTTTTTGAAAGACTGTATCCTCTAGAACTGTGAAGGAATAAGATTCTATTGTTTTAAGCCACCAGTTTATGACCTGTGTGATAGCAGCCCTAGGAAATTTAGATGATGGGTAAGTAAAAACAACTGAGGTTTACTCTGGTCACCATCTATTGGTTGTTCTGGTCTGGGGTGTTACCCTGTAAGTCAGAAACTGTCAAAACATCAGGCTGGGGATTTTTACTTACTTTCAGCCTGCACTGACCTCACTCTCACTGCCAGCCCATTAATCCAGGTGTGCGGGCCACCTCTTTGGATATACTTCTTTTAACAGACAATATTGAATTCAAACTACCCATTTAATCCATGGGGAAAGGGTAACTGGAAGGCCCACAGGCCTGTGAGTTCTTTGTGACAGGAGGCACACAGCCAGTGGCTGACAGAACAAGGCCACCCTACACTCTCCGCATCATGACTTTTCACCCCCACTCACTTGTGGCTCCTAAGATAGAGCAACTTCAAGTCTGAACCACCCACATGGCAGGTTCTGCTAGGTCTTTAAATAGATGCTGTGACCCTATAACATAGCATCTCCTGGTCCTATGATGACGGGTGTGTAGGTAGGAGGCCCAGTTAACAATTAACTGCTAGCTTGTGTTGCTGTCCATGGAGTGATGCTTGGGTGTGGGTAGGGGAGCTCCTCCCCCCCTCCCCATTTCCTGAAAATAGGAAATAGTTAGTCTCTACGCTGATCCTTACAAGTATGTTATTTTTCCAGCTCATTAGCTGCATTTGTTTTCCTTTTTTTTTCTAGGCCACAAGCAGCCCTGATAGAAGAGAGGATTGCTGGCACGGATTGTCAGAGGCTGGCAGCCACCGTGCAACCCGAGTGAAACTGGAGCCCGAGTGTGTGATGTGTGCGATGTGTGCGATGTGGGAACATGGCATGAGTGCGATGCTGGTTTTTGGTTGGTGTTTTTTGGGGGGTGCAAGAGGACAGTTACAGAATATACTGAAAGAAGGATTTATTTTTAAAGATTTATTTATTTTAAAGAGAGAGTGCATGCAAGTGTGTGCAAGTATGGGGAGGGACAGAAGGAGAGGGAGATTAGCAAGTTAAGCAGACTCCATGCGGAGCATAGAGTCCATTACGGGGCTCAGTCTCATGACCCTGAGATGATGACCTGAGCTGAAATCAAGAGTTGGATGCTCAAACGACTAAGCCATTCAGGTGCCCCTGAAAGATGGATTTTAAAAAAATAATAATGTATTAGTCTGAATCCATCTTCAGGACAACACACATGGCTTTTCAGGAGTCATATAAATATGAACAAATAGTTTTAGATCCCCTGTAAGGAAGGAAGAAAGTAAAGAGTAGTATTTTTAAAGTAGAAATGAGCATAAATTAAGAAACGTGCTTTTGAATTAAGTTAAAATCTCTACGCCATTTGTACATGGTGTGCATATGTACTGAACACACTCAAGAACTACATTACTGGGGGAAATCTCAGTCACTGATTTGTCTGGTGTCATCAGATACAATGAGTGAAAAACTCAGAGCAAATAAATATTTTAGGTCTGTCAAGCAAAAGGTATTTTAGTTAAAAAGCAAAATCGGGGTGCCTGGGTGGCTCAGTGGGTTAAAGCCTCTGCCTTTGGCTCAGGTCATGATCCCAAGGTCTTGGGATCAGGGAGATTGAGCCCCACATCGGGCTCTCTGCTTTGCGGGGAGTCTGCCTCCCCTTTTCTCTCTTTGCCTGCCTCTCGGCCCACTTGTGATCTCTGTCTTTCAAATAAATAAATCTTAAAAAAAAAAAAAGAAAGAAAGAAAGAAAAAGCAAAGTCAATCTAATACTTTATATTTTGAAATATAACTACCTTACATGGATGTAGAGTATGAGAAGAAGCCCTGCTCCACAGGCCAGAATGATAGTCACATCAGTTTTATGCTTAGCTTGATCATTCCAGACATGGAGCTGCTGGTGGCTGTTAAAATGCTAGTCTTTACAGAGCCCTCTCCTGTGGATAGCCAACCCCCATCCTTCTGTCTATTCTCTGTTTTCCTCTCTCTTCCCTCCTACCTTTTGCTTTCTGAAAAAGTGGCTTCCTTTTATTTTTTTTTTTTAATATATAGTAGCTTTTATTGAGTAAAAGCCACATACCACTATACAGCACTTGCAAAAGAAAACATGGTTCCATGTAACCGCAAGTGTGAATGAGTTGTGTGTCTTGCTTTGTTTGCTGGGAGTCTGTGTAGGGGGTTCCTGCTATTTTATAACATTTATTTTTTTATAACATTATTTTATAACATTATTTAAGTACTGAAATACCTTGAACTGGCTCCTTAACAAGCCTTGTCCATCAAATTCTAGGTGACTTTGATATACTGAAGACCTAAAGTCCCTTCTAAGGGCAATTCCCTTTGGACCCTAAAGCACTAGCTAATACCTATGACTCATTGGTGGCACAGATGCCTAGACCAGTTTCCCTGGAAGACAAGAGGCAGCAAGCGGCTTGGCTGTGTGACCTCAGGCATATTGCCAAGCCTTTCTGGGCTCCTTTCATTTTCTGGGAAAAGTTATATGCAGACAATTGCTAAGGAAAATTAGAGCTCAGAATTTCTATAGTTCTATGACTTGAGTTACACCAATGACTATTATTGATTAAAAATAATAGCTTCAATTTATTGAACACTAGCTATGTTTCAGTAACTATGCTAAGCCCCCAGAAGTCCCTGTTCCTTTTAATTACCACACCAGCGGGGTACCTGGGTGGCTCAGTGGGCTAAAGCCTTCGTCTTCAGCTCAGGTCATGATCCCAAGGTCCTGGGATCAAGCCCTGCATCGGGCTCTCTGCTCGGTGGGGAGCCTGCTTCCTCCTCTCTTTCTCTGCCTGCCTCTCTGCCTACTTCTGATCTCTGTCAAATTAATAAATAAAATCATAAAAAAATGAAACTTAAAAAAAAATTTCCACACCAGTGTAGTAATTATGGAGGTAGAGTTATAAGCCTCATTGTCTATGTGAGAAGACTGAGGTTAGGGGAGTTGGTAGACCAGTCATCAGTGAAGTCCATGTTCTTCACAGCTGTACTGTATTGGAAATTCCATTCTAAACTATGCTCAACTTATAAAATAGGATTTGAATTAATGAGATTTTACTGAACTAGGGAACATTTCTCTCTTAATGTCTTCCCATCCATCCTGCTAATTGGTCTTACAATTTTAGGCTCCAAGGCTTTCATCTTGCTTGGCTCAGAAGGATGAGAGATGGCGATAAGGGCACGTACCTGAAATGCTTATTTTGACCTTTCCCATCAGGATCTTTACTCATAGTTAAATTCATCTGTATTAGACAGGAAGGAATGTCAACCCTATTAGACTCTGTGACTCACAGGATCATTCGCTTGTTCCAAATGTGAGCATGCCTGGATTCAGTTCCTCCAATAGGTTTATTAATGACCAAACAAACTGGCCTCTATTTTTGTCTCCTGTTCAGGACTCCTAGGCAGCTGCACTTCTGGGCATCTACTTAACGTGCTTTTCTTTCTGGCGAAATAACGGGAAGGGTGCATTATCGGTGCAGGTGATCCATTAGTCACTTTTTCAGGGGAAAAGCAGTCTCCTGCAGGCTGCCCTATTGAGTCAGCAGAGGTGTTCAGCCTTCTCCTGCTCCTGGTTGCTACCACCTTGCTTGCTTTCACTCTCTCAGCACCTCCCTCTGTTTCTTGGGCTCCCTCCCACTCATGTTCTAAGTGCTGGCATCCTCTGCTAACATCCGAGAGTGAGAGGCTTTTAATTGTTTTTTGTTTTTTGTTTTTAATTCCTATGCCCTAGAGAGAACTGTGCTTCCATTGGGAGTGTTCAGGACCTCTTGCTAGTTCTGTGAAGGACAATCCATGGCCCCCTGGAGGCTAAATGCAAAGGAGTAGGTTTGCCTTTCAGTTTTCTTTGCCACATGGGTTCCCTTGGGGAATTTTTCTTTTTTAAAGTGCATGTGATGTGTATGTGTGTATGTGTGTGTGTGTGTGTGTGTTTGATCTCTTTTAAAACAAAGAGCAGAAAGAAGAAAGAGCCCCCACTGAGGCCTGGAGGATGGAATAAGCAGGACATAGGAGTTACTTCCTTTTGATGCCAACCAAGCTCTCACACCCATGGCATTTTCCTTTGCCCTTTTGTGGAACCCCTATGCCAAGGGGAAAAGGTTGGCCAAGTATCTTTGTCATCAGCTTCTTGCAACGAGTTCATTCTTGATTTGCCTGGATCATCCCAAAAGCACTTGGGGAGGTCAATACTTTGAAAGAGAGAACACTGAGTGTTCCATAGGTGTCTGACACAGTGCTATAGTGCAACTTCTGTGTCCTTTCCTTCAGTCTTAAGCTGTAACTCGAGCAGGTTGTAGCAGTCCTACCCCATGGTACATGTGGCAGAAAGAGACTTAGAGCAATGACTTTGCCTGATGTCATACCAGGGAGGGGATTGTAGCAAAATGTAGGTCTCTTTGGTTTCCCCACCATATCTGCGCCATTTTGAAGCCGACTGACAACTTCCTTGGACCTCCTGTAGAAAAATAATTATGTTTCTTGTTAGGAGATAATGCTAGTTGCAGCGTTATCTCCTCCATCAAGAGGAGTGAGCATTTTGGTGCAGCTCAGGGAAATTGATGTCTCATGCACTTTGAACAATTTGGAAAGATCCAGTGAAGATAAAAACGTGCATAGCCTACACCTTAGCTATCGGACTCTTGAGTATATGTCCTAGAAAAACTAGCACACTGCGTAAGGGGACCTGTCAGAGAATGTCCATTGTATCATTGTTGCCATGGTAAAAACTGGTAACAACTTAATCCATTCAGCAGTCAATGAGCATTTAACATATTATGCTAACTTCATGCAAAGAAGTTCTATGTGGTCTTTGTAAATGAACTAGGTCCACAGGTGTCAACATAGATAAAACCGTAGTCTGTTGCATTGAAAAAGCAAATGGTAAAATGAAGGGACCATATGAAAATTTTAAAAGTAAACACATAATATTATATTGAATATCGTTCTTTAAGGCTGTGCCCATATATGGTGAACATAAGAATATGGGTGGGAGAGCTATACGTCTACTTCAGGATAGTGGTTCTTGGCCGGAGGGAGAGAATGGGACAGGACACAGAGGAGTGGAGGGCAGTGGATCTTTTCCTAAGTTTTATTTATTTTAGAGGACGAATGTAAGTACACATGTGAAGGGGGGGAAGGGAGAGGGAGAGAATCTTCAAGTTTTCACACTTGAGCACAGATTGGAAGCAGGGTTCCATCCCACAACCCATGAGCTCATGACCTGAGCTGAAACCAAGAGTCAGACTCTCAGTTCGCGGAGTCATTCAGGCACCTCGGGAAGGCAGTGAATTTAAAAACTTTTTTTTCCCAAGTAGAAATTCCAAAAACATGGCAAACTGTCTGGTTATTGAATTCTAGGAGATAGGCATATGTTATCCCTCATTAGTCTGATTGTCCTTCCTATGTGTTAATTTAGTTTGTAACTAACTTTTTTCTTCTTTTTTTCAAATAAGTGAGAGGTGAAGAAAAGTATCTTTGGGATGTTTCAGAGGTGGATTTTATTCGAAACCTGCCTGGGGCCCCAGTGTGTATGGGAAATTTTCAGTGCACTTCCAAGCGCTGAGGAGATGGCAAATGTGAGGGGTGGGCCGCAGAAGCTTCTAGGCTTTCTGGATGATCCTTCCAGCTGTGTGTGTGTTGGTTTTTATTTTGTTTTGCCTTGGTTCCAGTCAGGATGGTTCTCCATGAGCAAACCTGCTAATGTTTTCTCATCTAACTTAAAAAGGCAGGAGTTCTTACTACTCCGGTAGGGTAGAAAAGTCAGCCATGAGTTCATTTCTCTTGATGTGGAGACTAAATGTTGTTTTTCTGTTTACTCTTGACTGGAGCATCTGGGCAAGCCCCAGCCCTTGCAAGAAGGGTGCCTTTCCCAAGCTGATTCAGGGAGGCAGGGTTCTTTCTTGTCCTCTGACCTGCTGAAGTTCTTCCTGACCTTTCTCTTGGCAGACCTGCCAGGTACTGTGTTCCTCCCTCCTGTGTTTACTGTTGCACTAATGGGGCACTCTATTCCAAACAGTGCATCTCTTGTGTTTCTAAAATATGTCTAATGCCTATTTCAGGTGTGATTTTGCTCAGTTGATAGCAGCAAACTCTCTCCTCCCCTCCAAAGCCACCCACCCCCCGTCCCTTTCTCTCCTCCCCTTAATTTTATTTTCTCCTCTCATCCTATATCTCTCTGTCCTCCCTCCCTCTTCCCTTCCCCCGTCTGTCTTGCTTTCTTACCTTCTTTACCTTTACCCTTCCTCCAGTGCCCTGACTCAAGGGCTCCAATGTCAATTTCCAGTTACGTGGACTCATGAAATCCTTATCAGTTAATACTGTCAGGTTTCTCTTCCTTCCAACTGAAGAATTTCTGAATGTCACAAAAGTGTCGGCCTAAGTATCCAAAAAATATGTATTCAAGTCCCTTTTCAGAATTAATCATAAGACCTTGGTTGAATCAAATGAGTTGATTAAGTAGGGATAATACCCAGCTCTCTCACCAGGCATTATGAGGATCTGACGTTGCATTTCTGGGACAATGGAGGATAAACAGAGAAAGAGAAAAATGTCAGGTGCCACTGCTGTAGCTCCGTGGTCAGGTTCATACCAGCTAATGGCTGGGGGTTGAGGCACCTGCTGACTGAGGGTGACTCACATGAGCATCTTTTGTTCTTTTGGGATAGGCATCCTCTTTCCAAAGATGTGTGCAGGGTAAGAACCCCTAAGAGAACAGCTTTTGGTTTTATACGTATGTACGCCGCCTTTCTCTTCTTTGGGATAAACGACAAGAATTTAGTTTACTCGTGTTATATGAAGATTTTAGATCTGTGTAAGGAAAACATGTCTTCCTAATAAGCTGTTAAGTGATTCTTTTCTGTTCATTTCCGATTCACTAAGACTTATTCAAGTAATAATCTCTACAACAGGATGAAAAACGAGGCAATAAATGCATCATTCAGTTGATTAACTGGAGAAAGCTGGGCCGTGTGTGCAGTGTGGAGCACAGCACTGCAGAGGGCAGGGGCATTGCTTGGGAGACTGAGGGGTTCCTTTTTGCTGTTGTTCCGGTGGGGAAAGTCAGGGGAAGGTAGGCTCTGGGGAAACCCTGCTGTTGGAGACCACACCTTACCAGCTTTGGATTCAGCACCCCATGTCTCTCGTCGGCTGTATTTATTGCAAGCATAGTCTTCTGGGATGTCCCAGGGACTGCAAGTAGGGAGTTAAAGTTTCTCTTCTCAGGACTGGAGCTCTTTCGGCATGATATGTCTTTGCTTCTGCAGGTCTTAGATTCTCAATTTGAGTGGAGAAGTCTTGCCTTAAAAATTTACTTAGGGTAACCTGGGTGGCTCAGTGGGTTAAGCCTCTGCCTTTGGCTCAGGTTATGATCTCAGGGTCCTGGGATCGAGCCCTGTATCAGGCTCTCTGCTCAGTAGGGAGCCTGCTTCCCTCTCTCTCTCTGCCTGCCTCTCTGCCTATTTGTGATGTTTCTCTCTCTGTCAAATAAATAAGTAAATAAAATCTTAAAAAAAAAAAAAACTTACTTAAATTAAACCTGAGCAAAATTAGGTCAGTGTACCTCAGTGCTTGCGTTGTCTGTTTTCACATGTACCAAGGACCTGAGTTATTAATTCCCTTCTGGGACACTTCCATGGGCCCCCTCCCCAAATCTGAAGGGAGAGTTAGAGCTATTTTGGAGAAAGAAGGATTACAGAAACGGGACTAGTAGGTTGAGACTGATTCCAGAGAGAAGGTAAATACAGGCTAAAAGAGAGGAACCCCAGCTGGCAAGAATATTGAACTGTTTTGGGGATCCACTTCTGAATGTGAGTGCTACAGATGGAGTGGAATCTGACACTTTTCAGAAGCTTTCTGTGGGGTGACGTCATTGAATTCCTCAATGATATTTTTTTTGGCTGCTGCAATATGTATCTTGAAATGCAATTTTGACCTTCAGAGGAGCACATGAGAACATTTTCCCTGCATGGGAAACTATTGTATAAAGGATTTGTGTTGTAGAAACACATCCACTCCTAGGATGATTTTGTTTTGGGTTTTTGCTTGTTTTCCTAGAAAGGTAATACAATAATTAATAATTCAGACATTCAGTCTGCTAAAATGGGGTTTGCTTCTCAACTTTGTCACTTCAGTTATTAGCTCAACAGCTAATAACTAGAGGCGATTTCTTCAACTCTCTGAGCATCCATCTTCACATTATTGAAAAGTGAATCCTATTAATATCTACCTCATGGATATTATGACAAAACATGTGGTAGCAGAAGCAACCTCTTTAACACAGAATTTGGAACATATAAACGTTCAATACATGTTTTCTCTTTAAAGTTTTTGTGTTACATAAAGCTCATTTGAAAAATCTGATTCCCGTCTCTACCCAGAAAAGGTGAAATGGAATTTTCCCAGTGCCAAAGCAACAAGGGTAGCTCAGATGTGTATGGTCATGGCAGTGACTGGGTAATATCTATTTAGTAAACAATTATTTTGAACCCATGTTCCAGGCACTGTATTCAGGAGTCAAGAATGAATGAAGGACAATATATGGTTATCTTCTGAAGGACCTTAAATTCCAGTGATGGGGTTCAGATCTGTGGCATGAAATTCAAGCATAATGCGGTGATCTAGAAGCAAGGTAGTTTACAGGATTATTATAGGAACTAAATGAGATAACCTATGGAATGCTAAATATGTAAAATACTAGAGACCGCATTCCCTTTATCCATCCCCATATATCTGTACCTGGCATATGGTAGATATACAATAAATATATAGCAATTCAGTGAATGAGTACCTGACACATGGCATACATTAGTGTTCCTGTGACATATATTATTGTAGTAATAGAGTTAACATGGGATATAATATCCTCCCTCTAGAGTTCAAGCATTTAGGGTTATGTAGGTTAGGAGGATCAGCAAAGAAAGAGCTGTTTAATTTGAGACCTGATAAGAACAAGACAAATTTGTTTAGCAAAAGACAGAGGATCTTCTCAGTAGTGGGAACAGCATGTATAATGGCCCCAGGCTGAGCGATAGCTTGGCATGTTGATGGAATTATACATTGTTCATTCAGTGTAACCAGAGGGCAGTGGAGGGAGGGATTCCCAAGTGCTGTGTGTGCCAAGTCAAAGAATGTGGACTTGAATCTAGGACCAAGGTCCACAAAAGGTTACAAGAATAAACTCATCTTTTATGTGACCAGAAAAAGCTGCCTTCAGTGTTGAGGGAAAACCTGGAGACACCTAAAGACAAAGATATGGTTTGGAATACCTGTTTTAGGAATACAGGAAGGCGATGGGTGTGTGGGTGGCTCAATCTGCCGTTGGCTCAGGTCATGATCCTAGGGTCCTGGGATTGAGCCCCACATTGGGCTTCTCCCTTTTCCCCTCCCCCTGCTCATGCTTTCTCCCTCCATCTCTTTCTCAAATAAATAAAATCTTAAAAGCAAATAAAAAGAAATACAGGATGGTGAGACCGTGATGGTAGGAATGCGGAAGGAGGATATAGAATTGCCCTCTTAACTCTCTTAAAACCATGAGGATATAACTTGGTAGAGTTTAGGACAATGACAGCTCTCTCTTCCTATTTAAATGCATTGACTTATCTTTCCATAGTAACCGTGAGTAAAGTACTATTGTTATCCCCAGTTTTCAGATGAGAAAACCAAGGCAGAGAGTGGGCTACATAACTTGTCTGAAGTTACACTTCTACTGAGTGGCAAAACCTAGATTCATTTATGTTGGTGGGACTTGAGAGTCCATAATCATTACACTGACCAAAGTGTCAGCAAGTCCCAGCCTTACCCTGGATTTCTTTGTAGCTTGGTGTTTTCTCAACTGGGAATTTAGACCATGTGACTTCAAATAATGATTGTGTCTTATGAGATTCTGCAATTAATGAAGCATTTATATAGTGGATTATCTCTAATAGTCTTTGCATGAATCCTGATAAAGGAATTACTGCTAATTTGTGGCTAAGGATTTTGGGATGAATGTATATTTTATGTCTCCTAGAAAAATGCAATCTTGTCACTTTGATCTGAGGAACCAGTATCTCCTAAAATCATGTTTTCAAAATGATTTCTCAGGATATGTATTCACTTATCCCACAACCCTTGAAATGGTCTACTCCATGCCAGGCATTGTGCTTGAAACACAAACAAATAAACAAGCAAGCAAACAAAACGGTTCAGTGGTCACTACATGCTCACTGAAGGTAATAGCCATGTAGATAAATCCTTTCTAACCAAGGTGACCCAAGTTAGAAAGGAGTCTGGCCCAAGGTCTGGTAGGACCTAGTCAAAGGAAAGTATCAGAAGAAGGGGAGGTGCTTGAGCAGGATTTTGAGGGATCAGTAGGAGTTATCTAGGTAGATAAAATTTTCATGAAAGGAGAAATCCAATACTCTGCTAATGCTTACAAAATAGCTTTTTGCTCCACTTTCCTTCTGGCCACTATTAGTTTTTCCTGTCAGTACAGACCTCATTAACTGAAGTAGGAGTCAGTATGTGGAAGAGCTGTGTCCTCACTTAGTTTTTTCATCAGTTTCAGTGACTTTTTTTTTTTTTAAACCACTGGATTGACTTGCTCTATCAACATCAAACAGAAAACAGTCTTAGTCACTCTTGTGTCCTTGAGTAATTTGCCGCCCACGGACTGGCATCAAAATAGCAGTGGACTTCGGCTGTGTCTGGCTTGTGCTATCTCAGGAATCCAAGGCAGCAACACAAATCAATTTTCTGTTTTCATTTATTTTGTTAAAAGAGATTAGGATAGTTATTTTCAAAATATAAATGAAAGAGAGGTAAACTTTGGTAGGATGGAAATACAAAGTTTAGCTCTTTTTTTTTTTTCTTTTTCCAGTATGAACCAATTTTTGGAAGTGAGAAGGAAAAGGGAATGATTAGAGATGAGACAGGATTGAATGTCTCTTTATTGATATTGTCACTCAATGAACTCTAAGTACCCTGACTAGAGAGCAATAGTCCTAGCCCCTTGGATTAAAAGAGAGAGAATAGCATTGATGTCAGAATGCTGGCCATATCCTTGCTCCAATTCCTAGTCTAGGTAAGATAATACCAGGATTTCTGCTTCCCTCAGTTTCTCTGCCTTAAAAAGAAGTCAATATCACAGGAGCACTAGGTTTGTCATACTCTGAGGTCTGGGGAAATGAGGTACCCAGTGAGATCAAAGTATGTCAAGGAAGACTCACAAAATGTATATTCTCACTTGTGTCATAGGCATTGTGAGGTGAGAACATTAGAAAAACCCCTAATCCTTTCTTGTTTCCCTCTTCTTCCTCCTCTATCCTGCTTCCTTTCTCTCCCTTCTCACCAGGATCTCAGAATTTATATTTTCAGTGATCTCTCTGCCATTTACATTGGTGAATAGTTTTAACATAGTCCTATGGTAGATTTTCCAGAAATATCATCTAAATGTTATTTTGATCAGGTGGCATAAAACATGACTGCATAAGGGACCTCTCTTTAGCATGACCTGAGGATGGCTTCCTGGAGGAGGGCAAATTCACTGGTAGGCAATCTGTGCCATGCGTTAGAGTGGACACTGTAGTCCTGCCTTGACTAGAAACTATGTTTCTCCTCAGTCTCAGTATATGTGGCTCAGGTAAGGGTACTTTTCATTCCGAATTTCAAGGATTGATGGGTGGATGGGTAGGTGGGTGGATGAGGTGGATGGATGGATATCCTGGTCAATGGGTTTGTTCCATTCCCCGATCACAGCGATGGCTTGGAGGATGGGAATGTGGTCTAAAACAGACCAATGAGATGTGTTATTGGGACTTTGGTTTGAAGTGGTTAGAAAACACAACATTTTATTATGGTTGCTAATCTGTGAAGAGGTGAGCCTAGCTATGCTGGTGACCATTTTTATCCCCATTTGGTGGGGAACCTACTTAAGAATAAGTATTCACAGTGGAAAATTAGAGCTGAGACAGGGAAAATTTATAGTATTTTCTTCTTTTGCCCCAGGAGTGGCTGCAATCTAACTTTTAAGCTAGCTTATAGCTCATTGGGATCACTGTGGTTTTTCCTTGTTATCCAGACCTGCCGAATTCAACTTCTACTGCCGACTGTCTTAATCACTATGTGTTTTAATCAGTGTGATCAAGAAAGGAAATTACATTGTTTTTTTACTCCTCTTTCAAGATACTTTGTACCATAGATCTCTGTCTAGACCACAGACTGGATGCCTTTGGATCTGGTATCAAACACTGCAGAGGGAGTTCAACCATGCATATTTTAGCAAGCTCTCCAGGTGACTTTGATATATGCTACTGCTTGAGAGTAGCTGTTCAGCATAAAATTCTGTCCCTTGGTCTTGTATGCAAGCATTCCTACCCCAAATTACTTTTCAATCTTATTTCACACTGGTCTATATAATCCTGGAACAAAGGGTCCATTATCAGTTTGTTCATGTCTTATTGGCATGTATTATTAAATAATTGCTCAGTTTTATGTAATAGAAACCTAAGTAACATTGTTTGGAACAAAAAGAGAATTTCTTGGCTCGGATATAGTGACTGAGATGGTTAGGAAGTAAGTCTAGTTAGTTTCAGGCATGGCTGAATCCAAGTTCTGATCACTAGAGAATAACTCTCTGATTGTGGTTTTCTCTGTGTTGGTTTTATCTTCAGGCCAATTCTCACTATGTTTACCATTCTCCATGTCTCTAAGTTTATGCCCTACAAAAGCCTAGCAATCTTTATAGAAATGATTGTTTTTCATTCCTAATAGCTGGAAAGTGACATCCTTTTGAAATTGAGCTAAGATGCCCTAGGGAAGATCCCCAGTTTTGATAGTATCACCTGAGCATGAGTGGGGGGGGGTGGGTTCCCCCAAAGCAAAATCATGGCTCTGTGCCAGAATAAAAATAATGTGTAGGCAAAAGAACAGGTACCTATGGTTAGTTTAGACTTGGAACATGGGCTTGTGTATTTTTTTCCACATGGATTAAATGTCCCTATATTCTCTTCCTTGTCAAAGTATACCTATCCCTAAAAAGCCCTATTACTAACCACCTTCTGCCATGAACTTTATTGATACTTGCTGTCTGTGTAGTGTGTCACGTGTCCTTATGAGTCATGTGATCATACACGTGTATTTGTGTAGTCATCCCCTCCAATCAGTGAGCAACCTAAGGGCGGGGTCACTGCTATAAGTTAAACCATTAACTCTTAAGTTCTCTTCTGTACTGATGGAAGGAATACATGTGTGAGTGAATAAATGACATTAAGGTTAACTGAATAAACAGAGAAGACAAAGTAACAATCAGGCACAAGAGAGTCTGTTATGATAGATGGATTGTGTGAATAGTAATTGCCCTGGCCTAGTTTTTGGCTCTGAGATTTCTTCCAATACTCACAACTATGTTGTGAGCATGTACCATAGCATTTGTCATTCACTACTCCTTTACCTAAGGTTCAGCAGTCCCTATTCTTAAATCTGTTGATATGGAAGATTTGAATTTTATGATAAAATATTCCAAGATAGATTTCACAACGCCAGGATGAAATTATAGGCATAAAAATTTGAGCTGAAAGGAACTTAGTTTATTGGAATTGGAGTCTAGTCTCTTGAATTTACAGAATGTTCATGTATTCCTGCAATTCCTTTATCCTTTCAGAATTTCCTCTGGTGGGCCAATCAACATTTATCCTTCCCACTATCCACTAAATTAAACATATTATTCATAATATATAGTTACCTTATTAATTGATACCTCCACTAAAATGTAAGCCCATGAGAATGAGCATTTTTGTTCTGATTTCTTCCCTATTATAGGAGAAGACCATTTTGCATCCATTTACAGATTCATTTATATTTGATTGCTAAATGTGCCTGTTCTTAGGCTCTACCTTTGAACTGGTTTAACATCTACTTGGCTCTTCATTAATGAGTTAAATAAAATCTTTAATATATGCTCATTTTATATCTATATATGAAAGTCCTAATTTTACCTTCTTTTGGTAAATTATTGTTTCTTAATTTATTTTTTAAAGATTTGTTTATTTTAGAGGGAGTGAGCAAGTGAGGGGAGGAGCAAAGGAAGAGGGAGGGAGAGAGTCTCAAGGAGATTCTACACTGAATACAGAGCCTGACATGACCAATGGCTAGATCTCATGACAGAGATCGTGACCTGAGCCAAAACAAAGAGTCAGATACTTAACTGACTGAGCTATCCAGGTGCCCCAGGAAGTTATTCTTTAAAATTCACCACTGTATCTTCAGAGTCAGAATCCTACTTGTCACATAGTAGGCCTAAATAAGTTATTTATAAAACATATGAGCAGTTGTAATCAGCAACTTTGACTAAGAATGTACGCCCGTCCCAGGTGGGCTTAGGGCTACCTGAGCCACATTGTGTGAAGCACAGATGTTCCTCTTTGAAACCTCTTCTCCTATCTTGCAGGGTCCCCTCCCATCAGTGTTTAGGAAGAAAACTTCCTTTTTTGGTCAATGGTTCAAACTCCCACTTAAATACATGCAAACTTTACATTAAGATATTAATAACTGATGAAATGCTAATGTATTAACCTTCAAGGGGCTTTATATTTTTCAAAAAAATGAAATATGTGGATTTGTTAGATTATTCAGCACCTTACACCCTCTGCTTGAAGCTGTTAATAGAAGGGAGAATTACTTCTGGGATGGACCAGCTGCTGCTAGAAAAGTTTTTGGTAACCTCTTACTCTCTCACACTTCAGCAGCATTTTACAAAGGACTTGTATTTTAGATTTTTATGTTTTTAATCTCAAGACTCTTATGAGCTATCTGCTCTCAACCCCATTTCATAGATGAGAGAAATTATCCTGGGGGATAAATCATTTTTCCAAAGGGGTACAACTAGAATTTGAATCTTAGAATCACTTTATATTTGTACACACAACCAGCTTGTGACAAGCATGAGTTTTCTAATTTCTTGCCCAGAAATGGATGTCCAAAGCTCTTTTATGATAGTCCAAAGTACTTTCATGATCTTGACACATCCTTTCAGGATGGTGCTTTTGGAAAAATAGAATTAAAGAACGGAATTTGGATCAAAGGCATACTTTGATATAACCTTAGCTGATATTGAGAAATTTTGTGAGTATAACCAAAGGACTAAAAAGTTATGTGGTTCTTCAAACATGAACTTCAAAGAGATGTCCTAAAGTAATTTAGTAACCTTTTTATATCTGAGCATGCTAATAAATCTGGGTTCTGGCACATCCCACCTTTTACATGATTCTAGAATTCCATCATTATGGGGATATCTCTTGTCTCTTCTATTACACACAGAAGAGTGATCTTCATGTGGTCATCCAGTTCTTCCAAACTGTAGAATTCTGCATAACTGAATGTTAATAGGGTCTCCTGCTTCCAGGAGGATAGAAGTAATTTTCTCTATCCCTCCCACTGTGTACAATAGAAAAACATGGGCATTATATATAAGACAAACATAAGACTCTGAGATGTGGAAAGAATGTACGCTGCTCAACAAATCAACAAATGGTGCTGGAATAATTAGACATCCATAGGCTAAATGACAAACAACAACAACAAAACCACTCTGTCACATATTGTAACACATTAAATCAAAATGGATCATAAAATTATTTGAAATAAATAAAACAATGAAACTTTTAGAAACAAATGAGAATCTTCAGTATCTAGGGCTGGCAAACAAATCCTCAGACTTACTACTGAAAATGTAATCCCTGAAAGAAAAAAAAAATGAAAATTGGACTTTATTGACCTTAAAACTTTTGCTCTTTGAAAGGCTGTTAAGAGGATGAAAATAAACTACAGATGAGGAGAAAATATTTGCAGACCATATACCAACAAGCAACTAGTCTCTAGAATAAAGAATTCTTGAAACTCAACCTATGAAAGGAAACAATTTAATTAGACAGTAGGAAAAAGATAAAGAGAGTTTTCACCGAAGAGAGCATACAAATGGCAAGCCCCATGAAAAGATGTTTAATGTCAGCAGCCATAAGGGAAACACAAATAAATTCACAACGAGATGACATTACACACTTACAAGGATGACTTAGAGAGAGAGAAAAGAGGCAGCACCAAGTGCTGATAACAATGTGGAGACATTGGATCGCTCATACGCTGCTGGTGGGAACATAAAATAGTATAGCTACCCTGAAAAATAGCTTGGCAGAGTTTTGTTTTTGTTTTTAAATAATCATCCAACTACCGTATGATCCAACAGGTACACTCGTGGGGATTATCTCAGAGACATAAATAATTATGTTCATACAAAAACCTGTATACATAGCATTATTGCGGCTTTATTCAAGATAACCCCAAATTGGAAGCAACCCAGATTCAGTGGCTGAGTCAACTATGGCATATACAGACCATGGACTGCTACTCAGTAATGAAAAGGAGCACATTATTGATACATGCAACAATCTAGATGAATCTACAGAAATGTATTGACCTGGGGAGGGGTGGAAAAACCCCCAAAACAATCCCAAGAGGCCACATTTTATATGGTTCCATTTATTATCACATTACTGAATGACACAATATTAGAAATAGAGAACACATAATTGGTTGCCAAGTCTTAAGGAGAGGTAGGAGTGGGAGGGAATGGGTATGTCTATAAAAGTGTAACATGAGGGATCTTGTGATGAGGAAAGGTTTTGTATCTTGATTTTGTCAATGCCAATCTGTTAATTGATGTACTACAGTTTTGTGAGATGTTCTAATTAGAGAAAGCTAGATAAAAGGTACATAGAATCTTTTTGAATTATTAAAATGCATGTAACTTAACAGTGATTTAAATTTATCAAGTGTCTTATTAAAATGTTTAGAAACAAAGTAATGGTGCCAACTAAAGTGTTAAAGGATCATGAATGTTTGGAAAATGGCAAGTTAAATAATAGGTTTTTGCATTACAGATCTTCTGAGAGAACTTAGGTGATTTGTATATCTCATGGAGGAAACCATCACGTGCAGAACTTCCCAAGTATATTTAACATGGAACATTTTATTTAAGAATATTATTGACATCTTATTGAAACAGCGTCCTCAGAAACCTACATCTGCATATATTAAGAGTTCCCATGTTTCAGGGACCTGAGTAAGTGTGTTTTATATGGCAAGACCATGGAATGCTTACAAGAATTCTATGGTGAGGAAACTGGAATCCTGATGTCTGGATCCTACCCGGGGATTGTGATGCAAGAAGTCTGGCAAGTGGCCAGAGTACTGGAAGTTTTAGAAGACTCCTTAGTGATGGCAATGTGAAGCCAAGGTTGAGTGAGGAACGCTCTAGTGAAAGTCTTTGGTCTGTGGACTAGCAATAGTGGCATCACCTGACACTTACAGGAAATGCAGAATATCAGGCCCTAATCCAGATCTACTGAATCATAGCCTATGTTTTAACAGGTCCCCCAGACCATTCATAGACATATTAAAAAATAGTGCTCAAAATAATAGCTAGTAAAGTTAGGAGATTTGCACTCAGATAGTCTCTATGGTACCTGTGGTCTTAAAACCACAGTATAGAACTTGTGTTTTTATCAAGTGCATTGGTAATAAATAAGTGCAAAGCAAGTATGCTAAGTATTGCACTGAATTGACGTGGAATAGTGGCTCCAACATGAGAACTGGTTCTCCTATTTGGTCCTGAGCTGTTGTGTCTTTATTGGGTTGGTGCCTTTAGCATGGGCACCATGCATAACAAAGACCCTTAATGACATGAGAGGTCTGTATGCCATCATTCTGAGAGGACAGTGGAGAAGGAAGCCAGAGAAGCTCTTTAAATGAGAAATGAGCAGAAGATGAGTATATAAAGGTTGCTACATAGGACAGGGTGTGGCCAGAACTCAGCGCAGAGGACAGGAGAGAATACAGAGTAACTGCCCAGTGTTAGTGGTGACCCACATCCTTACTGGATGGTCATACTGGCAGGTCATTCCTGGAATATCAAGTACAGGCTGACTGACACTTGGTGTGAAAACCTTTTGAGGAGAATAAGAATTTGGTGACTATAGAGTCCTAACTATGATTCTTTGTGGCAAGTTAAATTAGATGGGGTCTCTGTCCACTAGGAGCCCATAACCTAAAAGAAAATTTCTGTCTCCTTGCCTTTCTTCCACCTTCACATCTTCCCAACTTTGTATGGGATATTAAATTAGATATTTGCAAGATATAGAAATGAATGAGACCATTTCTATGCATCAGGAACATAAAACCAGTAGAGAAGACTGGTACAGAAAACCATTGTGTAGATTATAAAGCCAAATAAAACAACTAGTAGAGATGGAAATTCCTTGAGAATGTAGGAAAAGGAATAATTTTATTCCTTTATAATTTTATATATATAATATATACATATACATATATACATATATATTATATATACATATACATATATACATATGATAATATATATATTATCTCAGCCTTCACGCAAGAATGATGCAGTTGTTATGAGCCTTCCTAAGATTGCAGAGGGTTGGAAAGAGTGCTGTCCTATTGATGACTGCACTTGACCAAAGCCAAAATTGAAGGCAGTGTCAAACACATGGGACGTTTAATGAGGTTGGAAAGGGTAAGAAGGAGCAACATTATAGGAGCTTTTGGATGTTGAATGATGAACACACAACTTTCTGCCTGCACTGCAGGGGAAGGGGGAGGCTTGATGATGAAAGCCCTAAGTCAGCCCAGGACATTCACTGCCTGAGCTGGTATTCCAGTTCTGCCACTTGCTTGCCACAAGCCACAGAAAAAAGCTCTTACCTCTCAAAGCCTCAGTTTAACTCATCCCAGGGTTGTTGTAAGGTGTAAAAAAATTAAAAAAAAAAGAAAAAAGAAAAAAATGAAAATCCATGTAAAGCTCTGAGCATGGCACTTGGCAGGTAGTAAACTCCTGATGAGCACTTCAGTGGTGGGGGAAGACAACTGTGGTAGTGGTGAAATAGGTATGAGGAAGTAGAACTTGCAAGGAGGCATAAAGACAGTCAGGACCCTTGTCTGTCTGGCTTTCCAAGAACCTAAATAATGCCATTCATGAGCTTCAGGTTCACATCAGAAATTGTTTTGTGTTATTCTCCTGTTATGCTGGCACTGTACATCAGTTAGGCTCCCAAGGGTTCATTGATTATGGTAGAGTGCAGATTTGATAGTGATGGAGCCTATTTTATTACATAAAAGAAATGAAAGATTTGCTACCTTAGCAATTCTGAAGTCGTGCAATCACAGCTTATAGAGCAAGTGGATTTAGATGTAAAGGGAGGTGTTTCTTTGTCAGAGAAAAGTAAAAACAGATTGAAATTTGGAGGTAAATCGGGATAACACTACTAGAGATTCTACAAGAAGATACTTTCTTGTGTCAAAACTGAGTGTTTACACACAGGGCTGCTATTAGCCTTCTGGAAGGACCCTTTTGACCTTGGAGAACTGCAGGAAGCTCTGAGATTATTTTGAGTCCTGTCATGCTTATTAAATTCCAGGATCATTCCTGAGCCCTTTTGTTGACCAAATATGACCTCTCATCACTCTGCAACATAAAACACAAGTTTTCAAGCGTCTCTAGTCGGTGGCAGGTGGGTAGATGCATAACTGAGACTTGTTGTAATAAAGTGTTCACTTAGAGAAAAGACTCAGTGTACACTCTGCTTGACCATGGCTTATTCAGCAAGTAGGGGCTGAACTTAGCAGTCCGACCTTGAACAAGAAAGTTACTCCTCTGATGCCTCAGTCTCTAGTCTATGAAATTCAAAAAAAAAAAAAAGGAAGTACTTAATGTAAACCTTTTCAGTTCTTACCATGCAGGGGCATAAGAAGTTTTTATGTGACAGGTGGGTCTTGGCATCCTTTCTGTTACACGATAAGTGCCTAATAAATAGTAAGTGTATTTTATAAACTATAATGAAATCTAAGTTGCTATGGACTGTAAAATGCACCATCACTTCACATATATTACAAAAGAAAAGCTGTCAATTACATAGTCACACACTGCTCTCATTATTTGGAATATCTGTGTCATATATACTTAAGATTTACTCAGGATATTTTTATCCTATTTTACTTCTGCACATATTTTTTAAAAAATGGACAAATAAGCTCTTCCTAAAACTTGACAATTGAAATTAAACTGTTATGACTCACCTTTAACTCAGACATTACTAGTGCTTTACAATCTCTGCCAGCCAAGCCAGACTTGTGTTTTACCAAATTTTTAATACCCAAAATCATTCTTTCTGCCACTAAGAGCAATTGAGATGAAGTGTTCTTTAAGAATATGTACCTGACTAAAAGCGATGGGTGCTGGACTCTGAGATGGCTTTGCAGCTATATACAGCAAGTCTACTTATAAGAACTGCTTCAGGAATATTGAGAAACCACTGATTAACTCTGCTCCACACACCCCCACCCTGCCTAGTCACCACTCCCCTGCCCGCCTGCCTCCTCCCCCGCTATTTGCCTCCTCATCGAAAGAATTTCTCTCTTGCCTTCAGGATTGTCTTCTAAGCTGCTAATAATACCCATTCTGCCCTTTTCATGCTGACCTCTTGATGTTTCCACATGCCCAGGCACTGATAACTTGAGTCCAAACCCAAGCCTGGTTTGGTTGACAGAGATTATAGAGGAGTAAGGATTGCAAATTTCAGAGATGTTAAAAGATACAAGTTACATTTGTGAAAAGATGAAACATGTAATAAAAATACAGATTAGTAGAGGGTGTTATGCTAAGCAAGATAGGTCAGTCAGAGAAAGACAGTTATCATATGATCTCACTGATTCGTGGAGTTTAAGAAACAAGGCAGAGGATCATAGGGGAAGAGAAGAAAAAAATAAAAGATGAAACCAGAGAGGGAGACAAAGCCTAAGAGACTCTTGGTCATAGGAAACAGAGGGTTGCTGGGAGAGAGGGGGTGGAGGGATGGGGTAACTGGGTGATGGGCATTAAGGAGGGCATGTGATGTAATGAGCACTGGGTATTATAGGACTGATGAATCACTGACCTCTACCTCTGAAACCAATAATACATTATAGGTTAATTAAAAAATAATAATAATAAATCCTCATAACAACAACAAAATATGCATTTAGTGAAAGAAAAAGTGTGCATGAGTCTTCCTGTAAGTGAGAACTTGTCTAACTCCCTGTTTCAGTGTCACCTACAGACCAGCACCTGGGAACCTGTTAGAAATTGCAGACTCTGTCACCATCCAGGTTTACTAAATTAGAACTTGAATTTTAACAAGATCCCCAGCTGAGTGACACATCAAAGTAAAGAAATACTGCTCTTATTTGTAACATCAAATGTATTACTTGACAGGTCTGCTTACATTGGGTTTCCCTGTATGCACAGGCTCCCCGTCCCAGCCCGTGCTCCCTGTCCTACTCTGCTAATTCAGGTCACACCTAAGAACACATCTTACTGGAATATCCTTTCGTGTCAGTAACGAAAACTGAGATTTCATTACGTTTATCCCCTTCACCTGTCTTACCACACTTAATGGGGACAGGCAGGAGGCACTGCGTTACCAAAAAGTCACCCGCAGCTATATCCTTTTCTAGAAGGCACAAGACCAGCAGGAGGGCTAGATTCTTCAATAACTGCCTGCTTGTAGGCCTGCTTTTCTTTACCCCCTTACCAGTGTTTACAAACCTGTTCCAAACATACATCCTAACGAGACTGGGCTTATAAATTGCTTTCCTGCTCCAGTGTTCACAGTTCGACAGTTGAATTGGCTTAAAATTGAAGGTTGGGAGGGAGTAGCTCCAAAGACACATAGAGGAAAGCCTGAGGACATCATTCCAGAAAGTGTGTATCTCCACTTCATTTAGCACCGTGTTTGGAAACTCAACTCCATGCCCTGAAAACAGGCCATGGCCTTCACTTATGCTTCTCTCCCTCTCCCAAGGCCAGTTTTCAGCTTAGTTAGTAGAATCAGGGGACTCAGCACTTTTGTTTTGCAAATATCAAGTGTCAGCTAATGGCCCACTTAAGAGCCTTACCTCAGGGTTCTTCTGCAGGCAAAGTGGGGTCAGGCCCAGGAGAAGTGGAGGAAGGGTGGTGTGGGGAGCAGGGAACGGAGCTTCGGCTTCTGAATTTCCCTAAGAATTTAGCTACCCGTCTAAGGTGCTGAGCTTGTCATGTTGTTTGTGAAGCTATTTCTGGCATTTATCAACTTTCACTCTTCTAGAAAAGAATTCTCTGTAATATTTCTACTGCAATCACGTTTCCTCGGATAGTTGCCATATAGAATCTTCATTCCTTTTTCTTTTGTTCAGTCTTTTCATTCATCTTGGAGCATTTCTTGGGTGCCAAGTATTGGGACAGCGGAGAAGGAGACCAACTCCATCCTGACCCATAGAAGTGTGTTTTGATGAACTTTTGTGATCTGTCTAAACTTAGAAGCCCAAAATACCCAATATGTACTTAAAAGTGGAAGAACAATGGTTAAAACATCATGAATAGAGTTTTGGGGGGAGTAATATGATGAATGTTTTCTTCTCATTAAATGTGCAGTCTCTTTCAAACTTGGGCTTGTGGTTGAACTTTCTGCAGTCCCCATACCTTACAACAGGCCAGGGAAGAGAACCTTACTCTCTAACCCACTCCTGGATGGCAGCAAAGGCTCCCCAGGGGACATGATCTCCAGTTGAGAATGCATGATGAGCACTTTCTACTGAAGCTAGGCCATAGGCAGAGGGAGATGGGCATGAGAGGATGCTCAATGGTGAGAGGGAAGGAATGGCTTTCACAGCTCTTAAAATGGGCATTAACAGCACCTGAGAGCTTGTTAATACATCTGCAAGTGTATCTGTTTCTTATGACTACTGTAACAAAGTAGCACACTGGGTAGCCTAAAACAGAGATGAATATTCTTTTGGTTGTGGAGGCTAGAATTCCAAAATCTTGCTCACTCTCCTGCTACTGGTCATTGTTGCCAATCCTTGGCATTCCTTGATTTAGAGTTCATAACCTCCACGTCTGCGTCCATGGTCACATGGCTGTATTTCTTCTGCCTGTGCATGTCTTTCCAATGGTGGTCTCTTCTGAGTGTGTCTGTCTCCGTGCCTTGTCTTATTCTCTTAATAAGGACACTCTTAATAAGTCACTGGATTAAGGGTCCACCATAGTGTAGTATGACCTCATTTTACATCTTAATTACATCTGTAAGGACCCAATTTCTAAATAAGGCCACGTTCATAGGTACCAGAGTTTAGGATTTCACCATCTCTTTTGTGGGGATGCTATGCAACCTCCAACAACAAGCTTCTGGTTAGACCTACTACATCAGTAGTTCTGCTAAGGATTCAGACATGTGCTGAGTACTAGGTATAAGATTTATGTTTTAAGAGAGGTGGGAGAAAGTGTTGAGAGTTCAAAGTCATGGACCCACGGACCCATGGATGGAGTGAATGGGAACAAGAAAAGGTCAAAGAGATGCCATTACCAGAACTTAAATAGGGCTTTAAAGGAGGTAGAAATTTTGTTTCTTTTCCTTTCCTGTGTTTCACATGCTTCAGTTACAAGGTTCAGGAGTTTATCAACCCTTATGACTGTGTTTTGTAACATCTTGTAGAATAATTACTGTTGTACAAGGTGAAATACTAAATGTTTTATGTCAGCTATTATCCCTATTTTTAAGCTATCGAAATATCTACTGTTTATCTTTTTAATTCTGTCTAACTCTTTACCTTACATGGTAAAATCATTTGCTCCAGCATTGTAGGCTTCCAAACTTAGTTGTTAAGAAAGACTTTGGTTTGACTCTAGACTCTGCCGCTTACTGGTAAATATAGTCTTGAAGGCTGATTCTAGTCTTTAAAAATTAATGAAGAATAGTAATTAGGAAGAAATAACATCAGAAAGAAACCATGAACTTAAAATAGAATAAAAAACACTTCAGATAGGGGCGCCTGGGTGGCTCAGTTGGTTAAGCAACTGCCTTAGGCTCAGGTCATGATCCTGGAGTCCCAGGATTGAGTCCCGCATCAGGCTCCCAGCTCCACAGGGAGTCTGCTTCTCCCTTGGACCTTCTCTCTTCTCATGCTCTGTCTCGCTGTCTCCTTCTGAAATAAATAAATAAACTCTTTAAAAAAACATTTTAGATAAACCATTTGAGAAGACATTTGTCTGTTAAGGGCAGTTGAGAATTTTGCCACGATGCCACCAACACTTTCAGAGGCCAGCACCCATACATAATACTTCCATTTGAATGGGACTTAGTACTTTATCCACAGATTATCTATTATTTTAGTGAAGATAATGCATTAGATTGCTCCCATGTATTTGGATTTCAAGAGGGAAAATTCAAAACTGAAGATAAAGGAAACCCCTGCTATGGAATCACCAAATATTTTCTCCAGAAATGAAAGTTTAACTAAAATAAAAACCTACCTCCTATAATCACTATGATTTTTATAAGAAGAAGGCTATTTTAACACCCCATATATAGGAAATACATGAGCTCAAAATGAAGGATACTAATTAAAAGGGAGTATTTAGTTTTCTGTTTAACTCTGTCATTATTTTCCAAGTTTTATTCCAGGGGATGAAAATTTTAGGATGGACCAACATTGTCCCTGACCAAATTTTAGAAACCAATTAACTCCCCTCCCTAGGGAACATGTTGCAGTAACCTGGTGAACTTTCCCCAAATCATATGCTGCTTCCTCCCTGGAAGGGAGTTTGCTTCCTTTCCTTTTTCTTCATATCACATGGAGTTTGTGACCCTTATGAACCACTCTACAGGCATGTGTCATATCTGCCAAGCAGAGTGTTGCTATAGCAAAAGAAAACAAGACCCTCAAAACAAATCTGTTGATGATCTACTCTAGGGGTTATGGGTAAAAGTCCATTCCACTGGAGCCTATAGTTCTGTGTAGAATTTGCCTGGTGCATTGATTGGATATTCTAAACAAGAATAGAGAGGCAGGATGGGAAGGAAAAGCAATGGAGTCACTTAGTGCAGTCTTTCATCCCGTGCACACATTCCTTCTATCTTTGGGTACTAGACAGAATCATAAAATCCTCCTCATCAGATTCAGGCTGAGTAGATTTACCAGGTACCTGCCTATGCCAGGAACTGTGCTCGGTGCTTCTTAGCTGCTCTTTCCTTATCATGCGTGGAGCTATTGTGACCCTCTTCTCCCTGTCCCAGATGACATGAGCGAGGTTTTGAAAGGCTCATGACTGTGTCCACAGCTACTTCCCCTCTGCAGATTCTCTTAGCTTCTCTTTTTCTTGAGAGGATGTTGATGCTTTGTAAGCCCAGGACCACATTAGTGCCCTTCTCTTACATGTGCCGAGCTTCTATTCATCCTATTGAAACAACATTCTTTTCCCTGTTCCTGCTGATATTCGTCATCAGTGTAGAGTACCTGGTGTCAAGCAGGGCGCTCTGACACAATGGTTCCTCCTGGAGGCTCTGGAGTGGCCTTGGGCAGTTTCCTTCTCTGTGTCCTCATTTGCTGACTGTAAAATAAGTGTTGTGTTCGCACCCACCTCATAAGATTCTTGAGAGGCAAAGCAAGTACAAACATTTAGTCCATTCCTTGACATGTCTTAATCATCTTTATTATAAGCTCTTAGTGTTACATAAAATAGGAATTAAAATACGAATTTATAGATTTATAAATCAATTAAATAAACTATCTTACTGCATGTTACATCCAATTTCCTCAAAACAACTGACAGCCTATCTTGTACTAGCCTCACTTCTCTTTAGACAAGTGAGCATGGTAAGGTAGAGATAGTCTTGATGCTGTATGGCTGGCCAGGGCCTTGAGGATAGTAAGCATCTGGATTTTGAGTAAGCGGATAACAAAATTATGCACAAATGAGGAGGTCTGCTTCAAGGAATTGTACATGGAGCTCAGTGTATGCAACACAGTTCTTTTTGCTGTTGTTAGAAGATGTTAATACTTGCTGATTAAAACTCTCAAAAGGGTGGCTAAAAACAGAAGTAAAAGCCATAGATTCCCTGCTTTTTTTTTTCTTTGTATAAGTCCTTTCCTACTTAATAAATATTTATAGAAATAAAATGTTATGGAAAATGTATCTACATACCTAAGTCATTTTCATTGGCAGAGCTTTCAAAAGCATGAAAGATCATTTCATATCTTTTTTTCCCCCCTCCATGGCTTCCAAAGTGGAATGGGCCCATGGTAGTAGCTCAATATATGAGTAGAGGGAGATTTTCTCTGAAAACAAATGTTTATCCAACTGCAAAACTTTGTATCAAATGTTAAAATTGGAGACTTCAGAGTGGGGCAGAAACTCTGCTCTGACAGTGACTAATTCTGTGATTGTGGTTCCAAATTCTTTGAATCTCTTTTGTCCCATTTGCAAAATGGGGATAATATCTATAGAGTTGATGTGAACACTAAGTGGATGTAAAGATTATTTGAAGCATGTAGCACAATGCCAGAAACATAGAATGTAGCTACTTCAGAGCATCTAATGAAAGGCATGCTTGCCCATCTTCCACTAGATTGATTCTTTTCTTGTCACTCTGAACCTACAACCCTGACCAATGAAATTTAACGCGTTCTTAGCTCATCTGTTGTGAAACAGAGAAGCTAATATTTAATACTTCACAAATCCTATAGGAATTCTTTAGATAAAATGAAAGAACATTTTAAAAAGAAAAGTTAATTTGGAAATAATTTAGAGTTATAGCCCAAGTCCTAATGACTTGCAGGTGACAGTCATTCTCTATCAATTACAAAATCTCAGCATTCCTTTCTCAGCTTTTAATACACATCTTGACTATCTCCCAGCTGCATAGTGGGTAGAAATTAATTTAAATCAAAGTTAAATAATTGGGAAAGACCACAAATAGGTCCCTAGAACTAATATTCCTTGGAAACTAATGTGGATTTGGTTTGAATTTAGAAGACTTGGTGGCAGAATAGATTCTTGGTGGCATGACGATGACTGCACTGAATGAATGAATAAGAGGAGTTTCTTAGATCTTGGGCTAGTTGCCAGTTGAGGTCTCCACTAAGTCTCAGAATCAAAGAATTTGTAAGTCTGAATTCTCTACTTTTTAAAAATTTGCTGAAGTTACTGGAAAAATAAAAAAAAAAAATCAAGAGATGAAATAAAGAACATGTGATTCCCCTTTCTTTATCTAAAAGGTGGGAATAATGTTTTCCTCCTTGCACCTGACAAAGTCACAGGAAGAAGTAGTAGATTCTCTGCAGGGCAAATTGTTCTCACTTTTCTGTGCCAATGCACATTAATTCCCCACAGGATCTCCTGTTTTTTCCACTGTGTACATTTGCAGAGTTGGATTCATATTTTGCTCTCAAGTGCAATGGTGCACACAGCAATGCTAATACAGCTGGAACTGACGTGCTGCTCCCCGGAACTTCATTCCTATGTTTTGGCATTTATTTATCTCAAGGGCCTTCAACCTGTTACCCAGGTTGGACCAGAGGAACCCTGAATCCACAGTTTACAAAAGGATATTTGCATATGAAGATAAACTCTTGAATTTGTTTCTGGTCTTAAGATTCCTAACCCCAGCCCTGCCCATGTGTTTTTAATTACTCTTTTTTCTTGAGCAAGTTAGTGTTAACATTTTCTGTCACTGGCAACCCAAGCTTTCTGACAAAAGTGCTGTCTAGGTGTGGGGCCCTGGCTGAGGCTCTGAGAATTGTATGCAGAGCAACCACTATTGCATGTCTCCATGGAGTAGATGGCTTACAGAAGCAGGCACATTAATTGGGGAAGCACGTTAATAACTGGGAATTTCCAAAACAGATCTACTCTAACAAATAACACACAGTTCAATCAGAGCATTCAACAGATTGGAAGAGGACAGTGGATAACAGTTCCTTGAGAAGGAAATCTATGACCTTAAATATGGAGAATGACTAGAAAGTAAGTAGGGGAGCAGAAAAGGCAAAAGAATTCCAAAGAGGGAAAAAAAAGATTTTTAAATAATAAATACTTTTGGATTAAAAAAAAAAAGGTAAAAAAATGGTAAAAAGAAACAAAATTCCAAAGAGAGAAAATAGCACTGGTAAAAGAAAACATGGCATAAATGCCCTGTGGCAGGAGGAACAAGAAAAGAAAGGAAAGAAAAGAGGTCCCAGTAGCAGACTATGAGAACAAGTAGGAGAGTGGCTAAAGTGATGCCTGGAGAGACAAGTCAGGCAGATTATGGAAGGGTCTTGAAAGCCATTTTAAGGAGTATTGTATTTTAGTGTAAAAATGATGAAAAGCCATGTAGTCAGTGGTCTTAGGTTGTAAATTCAAGGCTCATCAAGGCAAAATAGATTTGTCCAAGGCTGCATATTGCCCATGTGGCAAAGTTGGGTCCAGAACTCGTGCCTCAGATTCCTGGGTGACCTAAAGAAACAATTTCTGGTAGTCCTTAGTGTTTTGAGTATCCCAGAGGGACAAAGACCTTAAATGGACTTAGAAAATAATAAAGTTGCTATATTCCCAACATAACACCAATTATACCTATGAGAAGTTTATATGTGAACTTAATGTAATTGCACATAGGATGTGCTGTGACTTCAAGAAACACCTATCTACCAGCAGTTTAAAAAGTGATACCCTTACAACTTCACACCCATGAAGATGGTTATTAAGGTGGGGATAAAAAACAAACCGGAAAATAGGTGTTGAGGGAGATGTAGAGAAATGAAAACTCCAGTGCATTGCAGATGGGGATGTAAAATGGTGTAGCTGCTTTAGGAAAGAGTATGGTGGCCCATTGAAAATTAAACATAGAATTCCTTTGTGATGCCCATAGGAAGTGAAAGCAGGGATTTTAGTAGATATGTATACACTAATGTTGATAATGACATTATTTAAAGTAGCCAAAAAGTGGGAATAATTCAGGGCACACCAGCAGATCAGTGAATAAACAGAATGGAATAATATTCAGGTTTATAAAGGAAAAAAATCTAATACATGCTATGACATGAATGAACCTTGAAAACATTATGCTAATTGGAATAAACCAGATTAAATGGAAAAAATACTGTGCAGTTCCACTTATGTAAGATACCTAGAGTGATCACATTCATAGAGGCAGAAAGTAGGATGGTAGTTTCCAGGGGCAGGGGGGAATTGGAAAGTTGTTGTTGAATGTTGAAACATTTTACTTTGGGATGATGAAAAAGTTCTGAATATAGACGGTTGTAATAGTTGTACAACGATGTGAATGTAACTTTAGGCTACTGAACTGTTAAAATATAATTTTATACTTCGCTACCACACACACACAAATATTAAAAAGCTGTAATGTGAACTGTTGTCTCCTCATATTTTAATATTAGAAGTGAATTTATAGTACAGGTGAAATGATACTTTATTACTTGATAAAATATAAGGAACAATTATATATCATTTCTTTGGCTAGTTTTTGCATATAAAGGATGCCCTTTCTCCTGTACAGAAGCCAGTACTATTAAAAACTTTTTTTTTAACAAGAGAAAGCTTGAAAGAATAAAAGCGGTCATGAACTTACATTAGTGTGTGTTTAATCCAGCACAAAAAGAAGTTCTGCCTTAGGAATGTTTCTGCAGTTCTACATTTTTGTTAAAGAGTTTGTAAATAAGTATGGCACGTAATTTTAGATTTCTATAACTCTGAGATCATCTTCATACAAATAACTTAAAATTCAAAGCTTTGTTTGAATACTTACCATTTCCCTAGGTCAGAAGTATGTTTTCAGTTTAAATTATTTAGATCACCAGACAAATTTCCAAAATAAGTCTTTTCTTAGAGTGTTTCATACTGAATCTTTGATTTTTGTGTCCTATACCTGAGGGTCAGACTCTTGGAGAGGAATAGACCCATGGAAGCAGCAAAATGCACAAATTGTATTTCTGGGCAGAGTGTCTGTCCTCTGAGATGACCAAAAATCTGAACAGTCCTTCAAATGTTAGAAATTAATGGTTGTGTTTCCCATGCACTTTCTTCATTAGGAAATATTTTTTATTTGTTCAATTGTTTCTGATAGAACATGGGATCTAAACCTCTAACCAGACTGGACATCCTAGTGAACTCACATGCTATCCTGGTGCCCCTTAGGCCTCCCCTCTTGGAAACAAACACACTCCTCCAATTGTAATTGAACAAGCATGGAGAACAGTTTTAACTTTCTTTGTTCCAGGCACTGTATTTTCCCAAACAATAACCTTTAAGTTTTATGGAAGCCAGTGCTCATTGTACTTATTTCTCACTTAAATTAAAACTTAAATTAGATCTTCTCATTCCCCTGTTGAAATCCCTTCCATTGTCTATCCATTGTTCTTAGGAAAAAAATAGAAAATGCTTAACGTAGTTTCCAGGGAAAGAGTTTGGGATAATGGTAAAGATGGCTCATGTATGTATGTATGTATGCATGTGTGTGTGTGTGTGTGTGTGTGTGTGTGTGTGTGTATATATATATATATATGCACAATTTTTTTTTTTTTAACCATCTCCTTTACTCTTCCTACCCTACTTTATGTGCTTGGCATCTTTCAGCCTTCATTACTCTGTAAAATCTTGCACATTAAGATGTTGAAAATGTATATTTTGAATCAAAATCAAAATATGCCTAACAAGGCATTTCAGAATCTAATTTTGTCCTTAGGGGGCATTCCACCTCTGTGACTTAATCCTCTGTCTGACGATTATCATATTGGGGAAAAATAGGATATTTTAACCAAGTACATTATATTCCTTTTCCCCTCTGTCCTTCTGTTAATAATAGTTAAGCCCATTAATATCTCTGGGGATATCCATCTGATAACAAACATCTATGGCAATGAAAGAATTATGTAAACTCCCAGTGGAAACCATATCATTTAAAATTTTGAATTCAAGTACTGATTTGTTTTCGAGAGTCTGTTGCCCAGATCTCTGTTAGATTCAGTAGTGAAATGGGACTTACCACACTATTTTTGCTCCCAGTAATAAATTCCCTGTTACATAACAAGAATATCACAGGTTTGTATATAGTTTAACAAGTTCTTTGGTGTACAATATATCTCTAATCCTTTCAGTCATTCTTTTGAGGCTGTTAAGAATCCACACTGTCATTTTTTTCTTTTTTAATTTTACTTTTTTTCTTTTCATTAACATAAAATATATTACTTGTTTCAGGGCTACATGTCTGTGATTCATCAGTCTTACACAATTAACAAGACTCACCATAGCACATACCCTCCCCAGTGTCCATCACCCAGCCACCCTATCCCTTCCCCCTACCCCCAGCAACCCTCAGTTTGTTTCCTGAGATTGAGTCTCTTATAATTTGTCTTCCTTTCCGGTGTCATCCTGTTTCATTTTTTTCCCTCCCTTCCCCCCAGGACCCCCACCCTGCCTCTCAAATTAGTCATATCAGAGAGATCATATGACAGTGGTCTTTCTCTGATTGACTTATTTATACATTCATCTGTTGACGGACATCTATGTTCTTTCCGAGTTTGGCTATTGTGGACATTGCTGCTGTAAACATTTGGGTGCACGTGCCCCTTCGGATCTCTGCATTTGTATCTTTAGGGTAAATAACCAGTAGTGCGATTGCTGGGTCGTAGGGTAGCTCTATTTTCAACTTTTTGAGGACCTCCATGTGGCTTTCCAGAGTGACTGCATCAGCTTGCATTCCCACCAACAGTGTAGGAGGGTTCCCCTTTCTCCGCATCCTCGCCAATATCTGTCATTTCCTGACTGGTTAATTTTAGCCATTCTGACTGGTGTGAGGTGGTATTTTATAGTTGAAGACTCTTAGAGTCATCTAAGTGGTCTGTTCCAAAATGTGTTGTGACAGCAGGAATAAGGGTAAGGACTTAGATCCAGCTTTTCTCAGTCCATTGTGATTTTTGGAAGTGGTATTTAATGCTTTGTTTTTATCAGTTATGAAAGTACCATGTTCATTGTAGAAAATAGAAAATAGTCAAGTATAAAGATGAAAATTAGAAATACTTTCATTCTCACCATTTGGTTAACCACTTTTCACATTTTATTGTATTTCCTTCCAGGTTTCTTATATGTGGATGCGTGTGTGTCTGTGTGTCTGTCTGTCTGTGCACGCATACAGTTATGTATATGCGAATTCTCACAAAATAAGGATCCTATTGCATTGTAACTGACTTAGGACAGGTGTGCAGCAATGATAATGGAACTATTTCAGTGTGTATGTAATGTAACCTGGGTCTCATTTTCTCCTCCTATCTGCTAAGAATGAAGAGACAAAATAGTGCCAGAGGAAATGCCCCGCTCCAAGTAAATCCCTTTTTATTTTCTTCAGTTTCAGATAACATATTCCTGGGGACCTGAAACCAGAGAGAGAAAGATCTGATCTATCAGGGCCACATAGATATAATAGAAACCAGACAGATAGGCCTGACTTGGAACTACGAAATGTCACAGTTGGTGATTTCATGTAGTCTTTCAGATGCTGCACGGTCTCCTGTCCAACTGAGGAGTAGATCACCCTGGCACAGAATAAGGAGAGGGAGGCAGTATTGTATAGACTTAAGTCATTGGCCATGGAGATGGAAAGATGAGGGTCTGAAGCTCTGCTTTGCAGCCTAATTAGCCATGTGACATTACCAGAGGCTTTGGTCCTTAACTGTCTCCTCTGTTAAATGGAAATAAATACACAGTTTATGTAAAACATCTTTATAATACCTGGCATATAGAACACACTTAACAGATGGAAACTTTACACACATGGGATCATCCTACTGCTTGGTGATATGACATGATCGGGCTCACTTTTGGGGCACTTGGCAGAAGACCCTCCTGGTGAAATTCCTGGATTCTGGCAGTGCCTGTTCTTATTACGCAGACTTTGCTCTCTTGGAGATGGTATTCGCCCCACCACTCCCACATGTACCTGGCCAGATCTGCTAATTCAGCTCAGAGCATCTTTATTTAGGCCCTAAGGTGTGTTCCCTGATGTGGTAGGCACTTTGGGTTCAAAAGGATAAATAAGAACATAACCTTCGCATCGGCAGTGCTAACAGAGAAGTAAACAAAAAAATGATGTGGTGTATACTCAAATGGAAGATCTAAAGTGTAGTGTGAGTGTCCACTATAAGGTCACAAGATTTTATAAGGACTCAGATTTCATGCAAAGGGGGCAGGAACCATCTCTTCATGTCCCTCCAGAAATATTCAGAAAGTTTGGAAATAGGCATACTAACTGTCCTCAAAAGCTGATTAAAAGCCTGAGCACAACATTTTTTTCCCCTTGGGGTCAGATGGGTGTTGGGGGTGGAGGGAAAAGCTTGTCTGCTGCCCTTCATTGTTTCCTTCCTTCCGCCCCAAAACCCCATGTAACCCAGATTCTGGTGGCACAGTGAGAACAGTACACATTTTGCCCTCCTCAAGTTTCCAGTCTACAATTAGATTCAGAGAAATAGTTACAAAGTAATAATCTTGCCTAGTTGAGGTTAAGTACAGAGTCCCATGAGAGAACCCAGAAGGGTCACCTCACACTAACCTGGTGAGTCAGTGAGGGTTTCCCAGAGGACAGAACATCCAAACTGAGAACTAAGCAATCAGTAGGGCCTAACCACCATGGGGACAGAAAGAGAGCTATTCCAGTCTGGGGAACAGCATGTGCACAGGCCTGGAGCTGAGGGAGAATGACAGGCCATCTGTACAGTTAGACAGAGAGGTACTTCCAAGATGACAGGCTTGCAGTGTACTTTGTGTGGATGGAGTGCACTAAGTTGTTGCAGTGCTAGGCTTTGGGCGAGCTGCACTTCCTGTTCTGCTTTGCCTCACTCCATGAGTGTGTTTGAGTCTGCCTTTATTTTCCAGTAGAAAATGAGTAGCATCAATAACAGACTGAGAAGGACCCCATAGAAAGGTTTGGGCATAAAATCTTTTAGTATGTAATTACCAAGGGCTTCATTTTTATGCTAATGCAGGAACTTTCCTTACTTTGAAGCTCTTAAAAATAACGGGCCATATCATTTTTTCCTCTGTGATGGTCCAGAGGAGACCGATTCCTCCCATTGGAGGGGACTTTCTCCAGATTCTAGTGTCAAATTAGCCAGAGACTTATGTCTGGAAGGAAGGATGTCTCCAGTTTTTGATGGAGTGGACTGTGGAGTCACCATGTGGGAATGAATCCAGGCTCTGCTATTATCCAGCAGTATACCTTTAGGCAAGTTACAGAACCTTTCTGAGTCATCCTATAAATCATAAACCATTTCCCACAGTGTAGGTTTGTTGTGAGGCACAAGGAAGATGATGCTCTAGGTGAGTGGTGTGTAGGAAGCTGCACACAAGAGCTTGTTTTAGAGGAGGTGATTATTCAGTTCCATTGAGTTTTCAACCAATGCGGGGGGAAGACACTAGATTTCAGCTCTCTGTGTAAAGGGATATTTGAGTGTCTCAGCTCTCTGAGTAGGGAAGTTGAGGAAGAATATCTTCTTCTTCTGCATTTATTTGCTCGTCAGTGACCCCAGAATAAAAAGTGCCTCCTTGAATGGTCATGTGAGAGTATGTATCTTGGTCATTGAAAATCTCTATCAAAATCCTTTCATTTCCATGGGGCTCTCTCTGTTTGTAAGGGCAGCATTTCACCGCCAAGATCTGCATCCAAGATTGCTACCATGATTGCATAGCCCAGCAGTTCTCAAAGTGCGGTTTGTAGTAACACCAGGAGCTTGTTTTTTTGTTTTGTTTTCTTTTCTCTTTTTTCACCACGTTGATTTTGACTGATGATGGAAAAGCAATGATGCGAAAAGCCTGTGGTACCTAAGCACATAAGTCAAGGCAATGGCAGCAAACCATGCTAGAATTCATTGCGGTTCTTGTTAGCACATGCTTGCAGTGTTTAAAAAAAAAAGGCTAATTTGACCTTGTAATGTCCTTCATGAAGTAGTAAAAATTGATATTATTCAATCTAGACCTTCAAGTACACATCTTTTTTATATTCTTTGTGATAGGATTGGGAGTATATATAAAACACCCGCACAGTTGCCTCAGGAAAAATCACTGACTGTTGCTGGAACTACAAGCCAGACTAGCAGCTTTTTCTCATGGAACTCCATTTAATTGGGGGGGTGGGGCAGACAAATTGTGGTTATGCAAACTAGGGTATTTGCTTGAACTTTGCTCAAAAATGAACAAAGCGAGCTTGTCACCTGAGGAAAACTACTTGATAGTATTTGTTCCCAATGATAAAATCTTGACCTTGAAGCAAAATGTAGTTTTAGAAAATTCAAACCTGCCCCTGCAGTAAGCTTAGTAGTTTCTTTGATTTCAGATTGTTCTGATGAGATTGGTGGTAGTATTAACAAATGGTTGCTTCTTTTGTAACAAAACCTGCTGACATTTACAGGATTTGCATTCGTCAGATAAACATGACTTTTCAAATACATGATGTTACAAAATCTTGATGCATGAGTAAAAGATAATTCAAGGTATAATATGACCAATGGACTTTAATAAAGTACCAATTTTCTTTTCTTTTTTTTTTCCATTTATTTATTTTCAGCATAACAGTATTCATTATTTTTTCACCACACCCAGTGCTCCATGCAAGCCGTGCCCTCTATAATACCCACCACCTGGTACCCCAACCTCCCACCCCCCAGCCACTTCAAACCCCTCAGATTGTTTTTCAGAGTCCATAGTCTCTCATGATTCACCTCCCCTTCCAATTTACCCCAACCCCCTTCTCTCTAACTCCCCATGTCCTCCATGTTATTTGTTATGCTCCACAAATGAGTGAAACCATATGATAATTGACTCTCTCTGCTTGACTTATTTCACTCAGCATAATCTCTTCCAGTCCCGTCCATGTTGCTACAAAAGTTGGGTATTCATCCTTTCTGATGGAGGCATAATACTCCATAGTGTATATGGACCACATCTTCCTTATCCATTCATCCGTTGAAGGGCATCTTGGTTCTTTCCACAGTTTGGCGACCGTAAAGTACCAATTTTCATTCATTTAGTTTCATACTTCACATTGCAATAGGCCCTAAATATTTACCACTTGTTGAATTTAGTGTCAGATTAAAGAATATCCATGATTACCTTGGAAAGGATCCCATAAAATATTGTTTCCTTTAACAACTATGTGTATTTGTGAGATAGGATTTTATTTATATATTTCAATAAAATAACCTATCACAACAAATAGAAAAATACAGCTGTTTTCCTCAAGCCTAACATTAAAGAGTCTGGCAAAAATGCAACGGACACATTCAGTAGAATTTTTTAATGTAGAAGTTTTTTTAAAAATTTAATATTGGCATATAACAGATTAAATATAATTTTAAGTGAATTAATGTATAAATAATTCTGTCTTAATTCCCAATACTGACCTATGGATATAACCTACATAAACAAAAGGTATTTGGGATCCACATTGATTTTTGAGTATAAAATGGTCTTGAATCCACAGAGTTTGAAAGTCATTAGTGTAGGGTGCCTGGGTGGCTAAGTTGGTTAGGCCCAATGCCTTTGGCTCAGGTCATGATCCCAGACTTCCAGAATTGAGTCCCACATCTGGCTTCCAGCTCCGAAGGTAGTCTGTGTCTCCCTCTGATCTTCTCCCCTCTCATGCTCTCTCTCTCTCTAATAAATAAATAAAATCTTAAAAAAAATTACTAGTGTAGCTAAAGATACTTTCTCTATAAAAGGGATTCAGAAGTTCTTTCTCTTAAATGCGTACCAGGGGGCACCTAGGTGGCTCAGTGGATTAAAGCCTCTGTCTTCGGCTCAGGTCATGATCCCAGGGTCCTGGGATCGAGCCCCGAATCGGGCTCTCTGCTCAGCAGGGAGCCTGCTTTCTCCTCTCTCTCTCTGCCTGCCTCTCTGCCTACTTGTGATCTCTGTCTGTCAAATAAATAAATAAAATCTTTAAAAAAAAAATGCGTACCAGGATCAGAAAAACATGGATGGGGTGGGGTGGGGTACACTTTTGTTAAGTGTATATGTTGTGTGGGGTTTTTTAAACTGCTAAGTTCCCTTCCAAACTTTATATCCTATAATTCTGAGGAACTCACTTTTAGGTATGAAAAAACAACAACAACAACAACACTACAGAGAAAGAAAGAAAATGAGAGAGGGTGGGGGTAGTGTGGGGAGGTAGGTTGAAGGATTATTAACTTAGGCAAGTCTCAGTACCTCCTGGAGCATTAATTTCTGTTTTTTATGAGGTTTAGTGTCGATGGTGTATAAACTTCTTCCCCAACTTCTGATAATTCCTTAGATCAATGAAACTATTAAAATAAGAAGGAAACTCTAAGGAGGATGGCCCTCTAAATTCCTTTGGGGAAATTGGAAAGGAAAACTTCAACATCTGGACTAAAGCTTAGAACAATCTGGTAAATTTTGATGAGCTTGAACTTAATAAATCTCTTAGTTTACCAAATAATTTGACAATTTGGTGAGTTTTCTCCTGGAAGGCGATAATCCTTTCTGGTTGAACAAAAACGCTGCTCTGGACCTTTGAAGGACCTGTGCTTGGATGATGACTTTCTGTGAACCCCTTCCTACATAGGTGTGTGTTCAAAACACTTTTTCACCTTTAACATTAATTGTGATATCCATGCAGTCCTGTGTGGTGGAAGAGAGAGTATCATGCTCATATTACACTTGAGGAAATGCAAGTGCAGAAAGGTTAAGTGACCTACTCAAGGTCTCAATGTGGCCTAATGGCCTGCCTGCTAAGTTCTTTGATCCCTGACTTTGACAAGCTTGTATTTCACTGTGAAATAAACATTGCATGTGTGATCCCTTTTGACAGTATGGCAGAAAAAAATGGGCACAAAGAAGGACAGATTGTTTTCTATTTTCAGAGCTTTTGCTCAATTGGTGCACATCACTTATCTTCACTGAAAGTGTGTATGTCCCCTCCCCACCCCTTCATAAAATAGTGCTGGTATCTCTCAGGTTGAAATGTGAGAATTAGAGGAATAAATAAGAGGTTAGCGGAGCACACACACAGCATGTCTTAGTTGGTCGGTCAGCATGCCTTGCTGTCCTCATTGGTAAGGGAGTTGGAGGCAGGGAAGCTCACTGTGAGTTGATATCTGCCAGTTGCCTGTCTGCCCCTAAAATATTCATGGATTTGTGAAGGCTAGAAGCAATGTTTTTGGGAGGCAGGTGTTTGATGGACTAGGTCCAGGATGAGCAAAATGAAGTAAAAATGTGCATGGAACATGGAGGGAGGGGAACAAGCCTACTTCAGGCTCTAGCAGTTGTATTGGTATTACATGGGTATTCCTGCACATGTCTCTTATATAGGCTTTCTCCAGTTTTGTCTATGCTCTTTCTACGTGATTTCACCTGAGCTTGTGGTTTGAACTACCCACGTGCTTATTCCCAACTTAATACCTATAAGCATGCCCTCCCCTTTCAACTCAGCACCTGTCTTTCCAATTGCCTTCTTGACATCCATTTTCACTTGGAACTTTGATGGAGTCTTGGATTCAGCCTATGGAAAAGAGGATTCTTGATTTCTCCTTGCAAACCTGGTTCACTATTTCAATGAAGTGCACTACAACTCACCCTATTGTGCAATTCAAATGCCTAGATTTCTACCTTTATTCTTCTTCCCCTTCCATCTAGCATCTAGTCAACCATCAGGGTCATATAGCAAAACTTACAGAATACACCCAGGAACTGTTCACCTCTTTTCTCTGTGGCCGTCTGGTACAGGTCTCTATAGTCTTTTACAAGGACTATGGTAATGGTCTCCTAAACTTTCCTCTTTTATTATACTCTTGTTCCCCACCCCAATCTATCTTCCACTCATCAGTCAGAGCATGCATTTGAAACATAAACCACATCCTGTCATTCCCATACTTAAAATTACAATCACCTTCCAATGACTTTGGACAAAGACTTAAGTTCTCTGTTGCCTCCTCCTGTAGCCTGTATATAATTGATCCTTGTCCTCCTCTATAACTTACCTCAAGACATGACTCATGCCTCCTCACCTACGGATCTCTAACTCTAGTACCTTCTTCCTGTTCTTAGAAAATGGCCAAGTTTAATCCTGCCTCAGGGTCCTTTGCTTTTGTTGCTCCCTTTTTCTGAAATGCTCTTCTTACAAGAGCATTCCATGGATGGCTCCTAACCGGTAGAGCTGGTTAACTCACCCGTGTGGATGTCAGTGCTGGCATTGCTCTACTTCCATTACGTTCCTGCACAACATCCTAACACCAAATGAGGGCACAAATACTTCTTTCTGTTCACATGCAGAAGGATAGACCTGGCTCTGGAAAAAAATCGCAGTATGCATGCATTGCTGGTGCTCTTGCTGCTGGAACCCATTCTCTTCTCTTCCTCTTGATTCTATAGTTCTATGTACCTGTTTGCTTGCTTAAGGAACTTTGATTTGTTCATCATCCTTTTTTTTTAAATTTTTAAATTATTATTATTTTTTTATTTGACAGACGGAGATCACAAGCAGACAGAGAGGCAGGCAGAGAGAGAGAGGGAAGCAGACTCCCGGCTGAGCAGAGAGCCTGATGTGGGGCTCGATCCCAGGACCCTGGGATCATGACCTAAGCCGAAGGCAGAGGCTTTAACCCACTGAGCCACCCAGGTGCCCCTCATCATCCCTTTTTAAAAGATAATATATTTTTTTAAAGATTTAATTTATTTATTTAACAAAGAGAGAGAGAGAAAGAGAGAGTTACAAGTAGGCAGAGCAGCAGGCAGAGAGGGGAGGAAGCAGGCTCCCTGCCAAGCAGAGAGCCTAATGTGGGGCTCGATCCCAGGACCCTGAGATCATGACCTGAGCCGAAGGCAGAGGCTTAACCCACTGAGCCACCCAGGTGCCCCTTAAAAGATAATATTTATTGAGCTTCACTATTTAGTGAACCGTTATATGTGTTATGTTATTCAATCTCTACCTCCAACCTAAGACCTAGGTACTAGGATTATCCTCATTTTACAGTTGTGCCCAAACTAGCTAGGATTCAAACCCATGTCTAATTCTAAAGCCCATTTTAACATCAAATGTAATATACTGATGAAGTAAAATGATTCTACAAGTAAACCCCCAAATCTATTATCCCTTTTAATGAAAGTCTCCATCTCTACTGCCTAAATAAATAATCATATTAGTAAATGCAACACAGAAGATTATGTTCATAGGGAGGGGGAAAAGGACTTGTCTTTTCCACATTCTTTTGCTCCCCCCTCCTTGGGCTGCCTACTGCTAAATGGTTTTTAAATAGCAATTTAACCACCCACAGAGAGACCTTGGTTTATAAATTTTCTTAGTGCACATCAGTGCTGTTACTCTTCCCCTGGTTTTGGAGGTTTGGTTTAGTTTGTGCTTAAAATAATAAATGGATAGAATTTGTAAGCATAACACAAGTGACTAAATTTGAAAAGGAAAATGTGTTTATATACATATTTTCCTTTCAGTCTGTTTCTGTAGAGATGAAAAAATATCTGGCACCTGAAGCTGCAGTTGTAGCAGAGAGAAACCTCCTAAAATATATGGCATCACAGAATGCTGTAGCTGGAAGGGACGCTGTCTGGGAGTTGGTGACAGAGAACACAGGTCTCATTCTATCCGTGATCACGTAACAGGGGAGCGGCTGTGTGGTTGGTTATGAATCACAGTTTATTCAGTCAGGAGAGAGAGGCTTACTTTCTCAGCCTAATTTTCCTTCATTTGTAAAATGCGAACAGTAATAGTGCTTACCCCAGAGGGTAGTTGTTACATGCTTCATGTATAAATTGTTTATCATTGTGCCTGACCCACATGTGCTCAAGAAATGCCAGCTGTCCTGCTCTTCTCGTTCCTCCTTTCTTTCTTGTGTTGCATATCATTGTCTTCAATGACAGATTATTGTTTTTAAGCCTTCTGGGTTTGTGTACTGTTTTCTCAATGCTCAGATAATTGTAATTTTTATTTGGAAAACAGATGATTATTGCTTTTTTTTCTAGGTTCCAATAGATGTCACTTGCCCCTTCACTTCCAAACAAAACTTTGTTCTGATACCTTCATGAATCCAGACTGTTCTTTCCTCCCATCATTCCCACAACATCCATGGAATGTTTACTAGAGGTCAAATACTGCACTTGAAGTTTATGTGCACTTAATTACTTTATTCACCTCGTACAGAAAAGCTAAGGTCAGCAGTACCAGGACTCTTCAGTAGAATACTTTTACTGAGGGAGGTTAGGTAACTTATCCCAAGTTATGTGGCTTTTAAGAGAGCCATGATTTGAAATCTGGGCCATTTTAACTCCAAGCACAATTAATTTACCATCTGTTATTCGTAACTATCATGGAGTTGGCTACTTGTTCATGACATAGATTTTAAAATCTTCCATGATTAAGGATTAATCCAATGGAGAAGACCCAGACCCATCATCGCTACTGGGCTGCCTCTTTCATTCAGTGCTGTCAAATTAGAACTATACAAAAGCCTATAATTACCTATATAATTCCTAATCAGACCCATGTACCATGAGTTCCTAGGTTCTACCTCTTGGGTAGAGATACTGTTGGATAGCAGTTGATGTCAACCTCAAATATTAAATATACCCTCAGAGTTGTAGAATTCCAAGTTTTTATAACTAAACCTGAAGAGCAAGAATTCTCATTTCTATGAAGGAAGATCATGCTTTTTCAGTGTGAATATCTTTGTGCTCCTACTTTATAAGGTTAAATTATCCCTTTGGACAGCTAGTTTCTGTTCATTAAAAAAAAATACTTAGTTTAAAAAGTTTTTAGAAAATTAAAAAAATTCCTCAGTTATCCATTACATCTTTGTCGTCCATGACTTTATTTCACAAGACTTACATTTTCTTATCTTTACATCTTGCTGCTTATTTATTATCTACCTAAAACAAGTGCATCATCTTTGTCTGTTAAAATTTTACCCATCATTCAGATTTCATTTCAAAAGCTATCTCTCAGGCTTTAAGTCTTTCTTGATTCTTTCATTTACTCTGTCCCTCCACTTCCCCACCAAGACAGGCAAAACAACTGTGTTGTCTTGTGACAATTAGCATTGCCTACTTCATCCAGTAAGTTTTTCTGTACCTATCTTCATTCTCTAGAGTCTGAGCTTTAGCAAGGTACGGATTAATGTGTAATTAAGATGCATAGAATTTACAAAAAAAAAAAAATACCCAACAAAAATTGACTTACACGGTAAATTTTTATATCTTTTAACAGAAGTCCTGAGTTCCAGAGTTCCAGAATTGCTTCCTTTAACTACTCAACAATTCTGAGAGTGGATTTTTTTTTTTTTTTTCTTTCTGTGAATCTCTTGTTTTTCTCCTCATGGGCGCAGGATGGCTGCCACAGCTGCAAACAGCACCTCCTCAGAGGTCAGCGTTTAAGGAGGAAAGGGAAAAAGTAGATTTATTGCCTCTACAAGCCTGTTTCTATCTAGGAAGAAAATATTTCCCAAGAGTTCTCGGTTAGAATTCCTGTGTGTCTCATTAGCCAGAGCTGGTTCACACGCTTGCTCCAAATCAACGACTGACAAAGGGGAATGGGATTATCACCATTGGTTTAGATCAGTTTAAGTTTAGATCAGTCAAAATGTATCCCCTGGGGTTGGGGAAGGGGTCCGTCTTTACTGAGCATGCTGCCATCTGCCTGCTCATGGCTGATGAATAAAATTGGAGTTCTGTTAGGAATCAGGGAGGAAATAGCTCCATTAAATAGAATCAAGCATTTTTGAATATACGGAATTTATACTCAGTAGGTAAAATAATATTTGCCATACCTTAGACTTAGCTATCATTGCATTTTTCACACAGACTGGCAAGATCTTAATGAATGTTTATTGGACATAGTTAATATTTGTTGGATAAAAAAAAGTATCATCTACCATATGACAGGTATGATTCTAGAGGTTAGATATACAATGGTAAGTAAAATCATATTGAATCTCTGCCATAAGTATAAAGATAATAACTAAGCTTACTATGTGGAAAGTACAGTGCTAAAAATTTTACATGTAATCATTTTACTTCTTAATCCAGTGTTACAGGATTAAGTATAGGTTCTATTAAAATCACCATTTTTTTTTTCTGTCAAGAAAACTGTGGCACACAAAGTTAAGAATCTTGACAAAGGTAAAATTCAAGCCAAGTTTCATTTGAATCCTTTTTGTTTGTTTGTTTGTTTTTGTTTAAGAGAGGGAGAGAGTGTGCCTGCAAGCCAGGGCAACCAGGGGGCGGGGCAAAAGGAGAGGAAGGGGCAAAAATCTCAACAGACTCCCACAGAGCAAGGAACTGCCATGGAAATTGATCCCAAGACCTTGAGTTCATGACTTGAGCTGAAATCAAGAGTTGGAGTTTAATAGACAGAGCCACCCAGGTGCTCCTCATTTGAATCCTTTTAAATGGTGTGTGTGTACATGGTGTAATAAACTTACCTTACTTGTTAGAGTAGTAAGTTCTCTGACTTTATTCTTACTTGAAGGATGACTTTTATTATATTCTCCAAGTATTTATTAAATTCCTTGAAAGACCTCTTCATCTTATGTTCAGGATTCAGGGGAGAAGACTACTTACCTGTGTGGCATTTTAGATGATGTTCCCCTTCTCTTATCCTGTGACTTTACCTGAAGACTAACCTCTGGCTTTTGAAGAAACCCACTTGTAGACTGGGAGAGTATAATATAGTGGTCTGTTCAACTCCTTCTAGCTTTGAGCTACCTTATGTCTATATCAACAAACAGTATGAGAGGGGCGCCTGGGTGGCTTAGTGGGTTAAGCCTCTGCCTTTGGCTCAGGTCATGATGTCATGATCCTGGGATCAAACTTCGCATCAGGCTCTCTGCTCAGCAGGGAGTCTGTTTCCCTCTCTCTCTCTGCCTCTCTGCCTACTTGTGATCTCTCTCTCTCTGTCAAATAAACAAATAAAATCTTTAAAAAAATACCAGAAAATAAGTCATCATGTTTAATGATAAGCAAAGATTTAGACAATAGACATCTTTTATTTTTCTAGTATAATATCTTAAAAAATTGTTACCCATGCTTTAAAATGGAGATGTCTTGTACAAAATGTGAATTTGCACTTAGTGTTGGAAAACAGGAAGACTGGAGGCACTGGGGTTGCATGCTGGCAGGGGGGTGCATGCTCACAGGGCTATAGCTGGTAGGAACTGAGTAACTGCTGCCTGTCTTGGATGGGGTCAAGACCTCCAGTTTGACACAATAACTTACTAATTTTAGGTGTCTGCTGTATTAGTCAACATCTGCTACAGCAAACGACTCCAAAATTTTAGTGATGGCATGAAAACTTGAGTGCAACAGCAAGCATTTATTTCTTGTTCACATAATGTGAGACCGGTGGTTCAAGTGGAACTCTGCCAACCAGGGCTGTCTTCATGGATGTGCGACCTGGATGGTCATATAGGGTCTTATGCTAAGAAAGGTCCCAACTTTGATTGAATGTTATGTTGCCACTCTCTAAAAATTCTTAATTTTTGAACAAGGGGCACTAGATTTTCATTTTTCAGCATGTCTCATACATTATGTAGCCTGTTCCACTGCTAGGTTCTACCTATCTTCTCATTTAGGGCTCAGACTGAAGGAATAGCCACAACCGGAGCATGTTGTTCTCATGGCAGGGGACAGGAAATCATGGGGCTGGGCTAAGGCCACAGGAAGTCTCTTAAAGACTCCACCATGAACTGGAACAGCGCTACTTTCTGTGAGTCGGGTAAATCCCATGGCTCAGCCCAAAGTCATAGTCATGAGGAAGTGTGCATGCTTCGCCCCAAGAAAGCACTTACCACACCAGTCTCATCCTACACTGGAGTTTGTCACTCTTGAGGAAGTGACGAATTCCTTTCCTACATATCTGGTATTCTGTCTAGAGCCAATGTTCAAGATTTAGTTGGATGGAGTGGCCAGTTGATAATGTCATGAAATCTATAAGATAATATCAAATGGCAGGTAATCAGTTTCCAAAAAGTTAATTGTTTATTCTCTAAAAAGTATAAAACCAAATATGCTGGCTATATTTTTCCTAACTAATTTTTCCTTGTTCAAATTAAAGACCAATTTGAGTCTTACTTGAAATGTGCCTTGAGTCATTTTACTCTGTTTAAGTGTTAATTTGTCTTCATCATGGGTATAGTTTTTTCCACTTGGTTTTTCAAGCAGAGATGATAAAATTAAATAAATCAATAGACTATTTAGCTTTAATATTGAGTTTTTTTGGTGGAATATTATTGCTCCCTAATTAATTGAGTATTCCCTGATGACTTAGAGAAGCTTCAGTCATGACATATAACCCATCTGCAATGTCAGAACCTAATTTCAGGCTTCATTATTATGATTGAGATGAAGACTGTGGGTTTATGAATCTTTATAAAAAGAACATATAGAGATTTCTAAAATCCTGTGCCTGTTACATGGAAATTCTCTTAGAGATTATCAAGTAATTCCTCTGTTACAGAAAAATCTATAGTTTACATGTAAGACATGTTTCTGAATCTGACTTTACATTGCTGTTGTCAGTAACTAAGCCCAGAATTGAGGACTGTGGTTCTAGAAAGTGCATCTAGTGTATCACTTCTCTTATGACAGAGGAGAATGGGCCCTGATGGGGTTGGAGCCTGTGCAAAAGTGGCACAATAGCAGTAGGGTTAATGGATTGAAAATCCAGTTAGGAATTTGTACTGAACCATAATTCCATATATTTTCCCTCTCATGTACTCATTACACCAATGAGGTATCATAGATAGCCCCAGTATGACTATTACTGATATTTTACATGCAAGGAATGAGAACTGAGGTTCATGTAGGAGGCAAGGACCAAAAATGAACGGAGATAGACTTTCTGAATCATGACTTTTGCTTTGGTTCTACTGAAGTCTAGATTATCACTGGTAGAAACCAGAGAATTTCCTCTTCTGTACAACCAGTGCAGCTAGGTGTGTAGTTGTCAGATCTAGAAAGACATGGGTTTGACTCCTGTAACTCTGCCATTTACTAGCGGGGAGATCTTGAGTAGTTGCATCAACTACCTCAATTTCCCCAATCCCATGAGATGATAATGCATACTTTGGGGATTGTTACATATATTACATGTAATAACTCATGGAAAATATTTAGTGTGGCTCCTAGAATGGATTAGTCATGGAGATCCTGGAGCAACCTCCTACATAATTTTGAATAGGTTGAGAAATGAAAGAAACAATAGAGACCAAAATATCACTTTATTTACTGATACAGGCCAGGTTGGAGAATGTGGCTTTAGATCCAATAGCCAAATGGACTTGCAAGCTCAGAATTAGTCCCCAGTCATGGCAGAGCTTGTCCAAGGCAGGGCCCTTCATGGAGGAGCCCTGTGTACCAAGGATGACATGAGAGATCAGAGGGGGATTTCTGTTCTTTAAGAAGGGAAAGGGGGAGCTGGATGGAATATTCTTATTACTCTAGTCAAATTTGTCAATCAGAAAAATCTGTCCACTACCCCCAGGGACAAAGTGAATCAAAGGAGTGAAGATAAACCCACTAATTGAGCTTCCATTATAAGGAATGAATATTAAGAGTGGAAAAATATTCACCACTAACAGAATATCTCAATATGTCTTAGCAATTATTGGAGTTAAATTAGGTGATTTAGAAGTTTACTGAAAAATCCATGACTGGGGTGCCTGGGTGGCTCAGTGGGTTAAAGCCTCTGCCTTTGGCTTAGGACATGATCGGGCTCTCTGCTCAGCAGGGAGCCTGCTTCCCCCTCTCTTTCTGCCTGCCTCTCTGCCTACTTGTGATCTCTCTCTGTCAAATAAATAAATAAAATCTTAAAGAAAGAAAGAAAGTAAGAAAGACCCATGACCAAAATGTCTCAAGTTACACAATGCCCCCAATCCTCTCTTGGGTGAGCAGTATTCCAAGGTGAGGCTGCCTAGATGGTGTTTAGAATAAGCTTAGCACAGGGAAGGGACTACATGAATAAGCTAATCTGTCTCCACAACTTCACCTCTATCAAACTGTAGATTCCTTTAGAAGCAAAAGCTATGCCTTATATATTTCCCATACTTTGTGGAGTCTTTGACAATAATTATTACACTTTTTGCTCATCTAGCTATGAATTTAACAGCTTGCAAAGCACTTTTGTGTTGATGATCTCATTTGGTCTTTTCACCAGTCCTGAGCGGGAGGGAGGAAGGGAGGAAAGGAAGAGGTTATTCACCTCATTTTACATCTGAGGGTGTTGAGGCCCAGAGCAGCTGTGTGAGTTGTCCAGCTAATGAAGCAGAGTGCCAACATTTGATTCTGGAACTGGAATGTAGATCACTGACTCTGGATAAAGTGTTCTTCCATTAATATTTGCAATTTTACCTGAATGAAGTTGGTTTCTCTGAAACTAGTTGACCTAAACTGTCATCCTAGGAGTCCCAGCAGTGTTCATAAGGCAAGGTTAATGGCTCAGATTTGTAGCATTCGGAGGCTTGCTTCTCTCAGGGTTTTGCTGATACCTCTACCATCAGCAGGAGACATAGGTGGTGAGAGTGGGAGAGGTTAGGCTGGAGGAGAATTAAAAAAATGTTGTCTGATGGGATAGAATCAAATGTGGAGATGAATATGATTGTTGTAATCGGAGAAGCCATTATAGAGTCGGTGACGTGTCTTTATGGGTCTGGGTACCTGAATTGTCTGCCAGAGATCTAAAGCCATTCCAAGGTGATTTTAGCAGTAAGACTAAATTGTTACATTTATCATGGGCATCACTAATTAGAACCATATCGCTCTCTCACCAATCAATATCATACTCTCTAACATAATGGAAAAAGACAATATAGTAGGCTGAATAATTCATCCAATCCCGCCTGCCCCCAAATTTGTCCACAGTCTAATCATTGGAACATGTGACTATGTTACCACCCATGGTAAAAGGGACTTTGAAGATTTGAGTAAGGTAAAGGTCTTGAAAGGGGGAGATTATTTTAGATTATCTATGTAAGCCCAGTGTGGTAACAATTATATATGCGAAAGGAGACAAGAGATTCCCAGAAGAAAGTTATAAAAAAAGTAGAGGTTGAAGTGATCGAGTTGCTGGCTAGGAGCCATGAGCCAAGGAATGTAGGCTACTTCTAGTATTAAGAAACAGCAGTCTGAGGGGTTTGAAGTGGCGGGGGGGTGGGAGGTTGGGGTACCAGGTGGTGGGTATTATAGAGGGCACGGCTTGCATGGAGCAATGGGTGTGGTGAAAAAATAATGAATAATGTTTTTCTGAAAATAAATGAATTGAAAAAAAAAAAAAAGAAACAGCAAGAAAACAGATTCTTCCCTCAGCTCAACCAAAGAAAAACAGAAAGTATGCAACACAGCCTTCAACTTGATTTTAGCCTGGAGAGAGGCTCTTGAACTGTAAGCTACATTTGTGTTGTTTTTTGCTACTAAATGTTCAGCACTTTTCACAGCAGTAATAGGAAACTAACACAGATGGAGTAAGGTTTAAATTTTGGTTCCTGCATTTAGTTGCCTTATACTTGGTACAAGTTATGCTTGAGCACCAGTTAACTAATACTTATTTATGATGGGATGATAATAGTACTTTTTTATTTGATTGTTGGGAGGATTAAATGAGATAATAGATGGAAGATGCTTATACATAGTGTGTCAGGTACTAAGATCCAGTTTAATGGTTGTTAAAATGCCACTAAATATCTTTTATTTCTTATTATCTCAAAATAATAGAAATTAGTTTGTAAATCCAAAAATTGCAGATCTATATATTCCACAGTCTACTTCAGAGAAAAAAGTTATCTGCAAGGAGGTTTTATTTCTCTTAAACACAAGCAGATGAGTAACTGATCTGATAGACCTCGGGAATGGGAAGGGGGTTTTAGGTACGATTATGGGATACTTAAAAGAATGCAGTTGGGGCATAGGGATGGATTTGTCAGTTAAGCATCTGCCTTCAGCTCAGGTCATGGTCCCAGGGTCCTGGGATCGAGCCCCACATTGGGCTCCTTCCTCAGCTGGGAGACTGTTTCTCCCTCTGCCTGCTGCTCCTCCTGCTTGTATGCTCTGTTTCTCTCTCTCTGTCAAATAAATAAATAAAATCTTTAAAAAATGAGAGAGTGCAGGAAGAGGCTCAAAAATATGATCAGGACTAACTGTAGGTTTGTGACAAGACTGTTAAACTTTTCCAGCAGAAACTTCATTTTGAGGAAATCCCCAATTTACTAATTTATGTAAACATGATACTAAAAAATGTCAGAACTTTACTTGGAACCCTAACCCCTTCACACCTTCAGCTAGTAGACAACTACTACACATCCTTTAGGTCTCTTCTCCTTATCCTTTCTGAAAAGTGTGCCCTATCCCCCCCACCTTCTCCAACTTTTCCAGCCCTTTCTGGGTTATTTGGCCTGTTCTTCCCTTCTTAGGACATCTTGGAACCAATAACTACCACTTTGCTACCCAGAGATACAAATTCCTATGTGTGCATAAAAAAAAAACGGTATCCAATGGGGTTTTTCCACCTTCTAATCACACAGGAAAATGTTGATAGAACCACATCATTTTGCTTTATGTTTTCCCCTCTCCTTAAATTCCACAAAAGAAGGGGCTGTGTCCCTTTGTTCACCATGATCCCATCTCTTAGCATGGTCTTCAGTATATATGAGGAAAGGAAGGATGTAGCCCCTAGGGTGAGTGCTATATTGGATATTATAAGCCTAGTGAATCGCTCAAACCTGTAAACCTCTGTTTCCTAATTTGTAAACTATAATGCCTTTTCTGCCCATCTCACAGGGTGAGGTTCAAGGATGGGAAAGAAGATCCAGGAATGCATGGTGGGTTATGTAAGCAACATGGCTTTACTTCAGATCCACACCGTGACCATATTTCATTCCCTGGATGTTTACTGGGCTACACCTACACTGAGTACTGCATTAGACTTCAAGTTTACAGTGTGAGCAGAACGGTTTTTGTTCTCGTATAAAAGTCTAGTGGCTAGTCCAACAAGATTACAGCAAAGACTACCTCCTTTATCTAAGTTAAAGGGTCCTCTTTTCACTACCCAAGAAGAAACATTTCCAAAGGCTATGTGCCAGCCCTTATGAGAAGTCAGGGAGTGAAAGACAGCATTAGGACCCTACAGAAGTCCAACCCCAACAGGGAGTAAATCATATGCAAATAGCTCAGAGGTAAGCCCACCTTTCTCTACCATTGACTCCATCATTGCTTTTGGGAGTTTGAGGGAATGGGAAGACTGTGGGATATTACTTTGTAGAAGGAGATGAAATCTGAGTTGAGTAGAGCTCTTTACATAATTCGATTATCTTTATAAATTAAGTATTTTTGTGTGCATTCTGTGTAGTTGCCTGTATGGAGGTTGGAAAGGAGGGATTGATTACTGGGGAAACACAAGCCTGGTGACATAATGTGGTATTTTTCAAAAAGAAGGGTAGCAAAGAAGGGAAAATGGAAAAGAAAACTGTAAAATATTTATTATACATATATATATATATATGGAGAGAGAGAGAGAGAGAGAGTATATATTCCCCATGTGTTAGAGATTCTGAGCTTCTTCAAATACCCACTTAGGTGGAGACTTGATTTTCAGAATAGAGAGCCAATACAGGATTGTGAATGGGTTTTGCCATGACACCTCCTCCCACCCACCCCCACCCCCATACAAATATAGGGAATTCAGGAAGGTAATGGTTTGTTGCTTCCAACCAGTTAGTGGCTCAAGTTGTGGTTCTATCATCTTCCTGTGTGATTAGAAGGTGGAAAAACCCCACTGTATACCATTTTTTATCCACACATAGGGATTTTTATCCCTGGGTAGGCACATTTCTTTCTGCTGGTACAGTGTTATTTTTCCTATAGGTAGCTTTAGAATTGCTTACAATATTTCAATGAATTTTCTCCTCTCTCTTTTTCTTCTTCCCATCCTTCCTTCATTGAGCTGTTATTAACAAATAATAAACTGCACATATTTAAAGGATGTAGTTACATTTGGAATATGTATACTTATAAAATCTTCATCAAATCAAGATAATTAACATATCCATCACCTACAAAGATTCCTCCCTGCCTTTGGTTATGTCTCCTTCCCTTCACTCACCATTCCCTGAATACAGGCAACAACTCCTAAACTTTCTGTCACTATAGATGCATTTATATTTTATAGAATAACATTAATGAAATTACACATTACGTACTTTTTTTTTACTTGCTTTCTGTAACTTGGCACTATCTTGGGGATTATTTCTTTCATGTATTAGTTTCTTCCTATTTATGCTCAGTGGTGTTCTGTGGTATGGGTATACTACAAATTGTTTATGCATTTGCTTTTGATATTTGAGTTGTTTTCAATTTTTGATAATTACAAATAAGCTGCTGTGAACATTTGTGTATAAATCATTGTATGGCCATAGGCTTTCTTTTCTCTTGGTCTTTTCATTTTTCTGCCTTCACTCATTTTTCTGCCTTCACTCATTTTTCTGCCTTCACTCATTTTTCTGACTTCTCTCTGTAGAGTTGCACTAATGTAAGTGGAAGCCACAGGTTGTGGGTAGGTACCAAAGGGATTTGATTCTATGTTTCCATAAATTTTCTTTCATGAGCAATCAAATAATAGGAAGAGGCTATCAGGAGCTTGCCTGGATGTTGTGGGAGTTCTAAATAATGAAACAAAGTAATGATACATAAAGATTGCAATACATGAGTCTAAAACGTGAAAATTAGAACTATCTAAGTGTTTGAACTATTTGAGTGGATTTGGATTTCATTAGAGCAAATGAGCTTCAAGTTAGGAAAGGCATGCAACAAGAACCTGGGCAAATGCTCATAAGAGATGTTTATCTTTAGTTCATCCCAGGCCATAAGTATGTACTGAATGTCCACTGTGTGCCAGATACTAGGGCTATGATGACAGGTAAATCACAATAAGCTTGCAGCCTAGTGGGGGAGACTGGCAGGTGAGCAGGCAATTGCAGTACAGTGTAAAAAGCATTTGTAATCAATGTGTGCAAAAATGTTCTTAGAAACATTTTGCCCAGGGTGAGGGGTAGAGCAGTCAGCAGAGGCTTCCAGGAGGAGGTGCTTCCAATATAAATGAGGGAAAGCTAGGAGAGAGAGGGGTGAGGAACCACAGAGAATTAGAAGGTACAAACAATGAGAGCGACGTGTACAAAGGTCTGGAGTTCCAAAAGAGTATGAAATGATGGAGAAATGAAGTTCAGTGTGCTGGGAACAGGTAAGGAGACAGCATGCCAGAGGATAAAATATGAAGAGTTGATGTGTTCTTGCTAAGAAGTTTGGCACTGGGCATCTATAGAAAGGGCTGTAGGTGGATCCAAACCTAGGTTGGTTTTAGTAAAGCAAATTTTCTGGGGTGGTAGAGAACATAGACTGTGGGAAAGACCTTGAGCAAGAGGGAGCAGGAGAGACTGAACTAAGGGTAGCAGGAAAGAGAAACACGACAGTTTTGGGAGGTTTCTAACCTCCCAAAGGTTAACCTCTAACCTCCCACTGAGGTCCAGTGACCTCAACCCAAGTCTTTCGCTTAGAGATTCAGTGAATCCATAAGCTGAATTTGCCACAGAAAATACCTGGATGGCAAATGAAGAATCCAGTCCACACTCATATAGAGCGACCATAATAACTGAGGTGTTAGTAGACTGCAATAGCCAGACCTGGGGCTTCTAGGTGAGTGTTTTCCCTACTGGCTCCTAGACTCCAGGAGTCTTGGTGGTAGCTTCCTCTTTCAGGGAATTTTTGATAAATGCCAATCCCCCGTTGTTTATTTTCCATTTTTCTACCTTTAATGTAGCATACATAGATTTTTATGGGCCCCTATTTCATCCACGTAACTCTTTTGTTGCCATGGAAATCAGCTTCAATTTTCTCGCATTCTGGCAATTGTGTTTTTATAGTCTTCTGCTCTCAAAAAGATAAGCTGCCTTATATTTATTTCACGTGGATACCAAAAGTTGACCTCGCTCGAGACACAGCCAACCTTTACTTCAGGACTACACTGCAGTTATTTATTGTAGCTGATGTCATTTTGATTTCTGCCTGTGAGATCGGTTTCCAATAAAATTCTTTTGGCTTTTACATACCTCTGCTATCTGGGGGCTGGAGCTCTGCAAGCCTGAAAGATTAGATTCTAGGAGGACTCAGGCTATGAGTACTGAGACTGAGCCACAAACTATCTATTAAAGATGAGGAAAACCTGTTTGGATCAAAGAAGGAAGCTGAAAGCACTGAGTTCTATTCCTAGGTCAGCTGCTAATTGGCTCTCTAACATTAGTCACATCAATTCCATCCAAATTTGCATTTCCTTATCTCTAAAACCAGGAAGGTAGAGTAGATTAGAAAAATTTAAATGGAGCAGTACATGAAAAAGATAAATGTATAACTTGATTGAGGCAGAGAAGAAATTATTATTTTGAGTGATTTCTTATTTTTTAATTCAGTAGGATTTCCTATAGCTATGAAAAGCTTACAGTTATGAGAATTTTTTATTGTCTTATGTCTGGTTATCATACTAACAATTTTAAATAATTAACTCACTTCTGGAATTCTCCAATTTCGTATATCTTGAGTTACCTATGTCTGCGTCCGGTCCCTCCATCCATCAATTCTACCTTTTTAGTCTTTTAGTTTGGACTACAGGGCACATAAAAATATCAGGTTGGCCAAAGGGTCCATCTACAAGGAAGCTGAAGTCTAAAAGGGTCAAAAACATGGAAGACCAATGTGATACAGTGTGATCAGTATACTTCTAACAGAAGGAAGTGCGTTACCCAGACATGGTCCTTACCTAGCATGGTAGGGGTGGTAATGGTCGTTGCAATGGCCATCAGAGTTTCTCTAGAGAGATGAATACTGAACTGAATCGGTGTTTGCCTGATGAAGAGGGTGGAATGGTATCCCAGGCCAGTGTAGGAGGGGATTAGGGAGGAGAAGATAACTGAGGTAGGTGAGGGACAAATCTTGAAAGGTCCTCTATGTGGCTTTGTATATGGGCTGTAATTCTTGCCTTTATTGTTGAGGCAGTAAGGAAAGAGATCAGAGTTCTAAAGTGGCTATTAACAGAAATCAGCTCCTGATGGCTTATCTTACATAGTTTGTTATTTTATTATAAAAGGGCATATCACTAAAACTTAAGAGTCAGGATGAAACTGGCCCTCAAAAAGAGAATGAAAATAGGAAGATGTCAAGAGCTCAAATATTCCCTCTCTGTGCCCCCCAGGGCTCCTAGGATTCTCTCTGTCTGCCTCATTCTTCATTCCCACTGACTGGCTGCTTGCTACTTCCAAATACACAATTTCTGATTCCAACTATTCAGAGACTCTCATGTGTAATATCTCAGGCACATATGAGTTCACATTTACAAGGGAGAGAATCAGATCAGCCTAGGCCATGTCAAACAGCTGCTTCTGGTCAGAGAAGCTATAGTCAAAAGTTCAGTCCCAAGGTACAAACACAATTTTAAAGACTATTCTGTTTGTTTTTGTATATGAGAGAAAGGGGTGTGAGGAGGTAGACTAGTTAACTATGGAATGGAGAATATCATTGTAATGTTTAAAGGGACTTATAGAGCCTTTGAAGTGTATAATCATTTTAATTATTTTTCTATTATTCTAAATTTAGTACACACTTATGTTAACAAAGACACTAGAAAATATAAAAATAAAAGAAAGCCTCCTGATGTTCCTCCCTTCTCATTTTTGCTCAATTACCTCTTCATTCATTTTCAAGAAATATTAAAATGGTGCATTATATATGCAAAGCGGACTGCTGGGCACAGCAAACAATTAGTATAAGACAGAGTCCCTACTTTGTCAAAACTTAGCTTCTAAAGTATTTTCAAAACATTTTCTCTGCAACTTTCTAAAAATATTGTATGCATTTATAGGAAACATGAATATAGATTTATTTTTAATCTATAGTTAATTTCAAATCCATTACATAGAGTGTATTGAAACTAGCTTTTTAAAATCTAAAATACGTATTTTGGATATATCTTTATGTTAGTATGTGTAGAACTGCTTCTCTTAAATACTTGATAGAATCAAGGCAGTGTTGAAGATTTTTTTCTCCTAATGTTGGATGCATTGTATGTTGGAACTGTTTTTAGTTTCTGTAAGCCATCTCATTTTCCAATACATTCTTTCCTGATTGTGCTTGGTAGGTGGAGTGGTGGGGTTGGGGGAAAGGACAGAAAACTTTTGTTTTGTTTTTTTGTTTTCAAAACATTTGTCAGTTCACTAATGAGCTGTCCCTTCCTGACTGAAGATATTTCTCTTAGTTTTAAAAAGTCTCTTTTTGATGAACTCTATTTCATTGGGTGGATGCCTAGTCTTTTAGGGTTTCTCCTTGTTGTTCCTCAGGATAGCTTCTGGTGTATCAGTGAGACAGAGGGGTCCTTCTGCTGTTGTCTGGATTCTTGTAGGCTACATTGGGAGGAGGTAGGCTAGTCTAGTTCCTGGGTATGTGCTGGTGTTGAAAAAGGTTCATCCAGCGATACCAAGACCCATTTAGACATTCTTGCTATCTTGGACCATCTCCATTCTAGCTGGTGCAATACATCTTATGTCTGGTTACATTCTCCAGCCAGCCCCTGAATTTGACTGCCTATTTCCCAGACCCCCTCAACCAAGACTCTGTGGCAGGGTCTATTCAACTCTCACAAAGAGTCGGTGGAGGAGCACAAGACCCAATGGAAAGGACCAACTGGCCCTCAGCTCAGTGATGCTCTGTATTCCTGTAAGTTATGTTGGAACTTGTTAATCTGGTCTGTGCTGCAGTCAGTTCTCATTACTTGCAGTGGTTATGATCTATAAAGTTGCCATGAGTAGTGACTTAGCAATGGAACCATTACTCCTAGGGGAACTACAGGGTTAAGTTTCTGAGAGCCTCTGCTCACATTTTCATCAACTGATCAATATATAACCTTATTTTATGTGTGTTTCTGTTCAAAGACTTCTTATTTAATATATATTGTAAATTTGTTAACTTTGAATTCACAGCCAACAGCACTGTAACTCATGCCTGAACAAAACTTATCTTAGGCACTTATTTTCTCCATAAGGCACATCACAGCCTTTGTGTGCTTAAGAAAGGCAGACAGCACTTCAGGATTGTGCTTAGGGGGGCTATTTTAAACAGTAATATCTAACCCAAAGCACAAACATGTGGAAACGTGGCACTAAATAGGCTGCAAAAAGGAACTTGTTTATAGTATGAGAAGTGAAACAAGAAGGCAGAGTATTCTCATGAGTAGTGTCAGCTGGGAGCATATGTTGGGCATTCAAATTTTTACAGCTGTGCCTGGTCCACAGATGACAATAAAACACCATCAGGCTTGATGTAGTTTTGGAAGAAACCAGGAGTGCTGAATGGCTCTCTAACTTACATCTCCAGAGTCACTCCTTTTATTTCTGTGTGGCCACTCCCATTCTGTGGCTCCACCTAACACTGTAGTCTCTGTCTGGAATTCCATAGGGAGCTGATGAGGAGGCACCTCCGCTGCTGTGGGAAAACTCGAGAGCAGAGGTGGCTCCACAACTACTTCAACCAGGAAAGAATCTGAATTGCCACAGGAATGTTGAAAAAGAAAAACAAAGCTGCTGGCATCCCAATTCTGGACTTCAAGCTCTATTACAAAGCAGTCATCATCAAGATAGCATGGTACTGGCACAAAAACAGACACATAGATCAATGGAACAGAGTAGAGAACCCAGAAATGGACCCTCAACTCTATGCTCAACTAATCTTTGATAAAGCAGAAAAGAATGCCCAATGGAAAAAAGACAGTCTCTTCAACAAATGGTGTTGGGAAAATTGGACAGCCACATGCAGAAGAATGAAACTGGACCATTTCCTTACACCACATACAAAAATGGACTCAAAATGGATGAAAGACCTCAATGTGAGTCAGGATTCCATCAAAATCCTTGAGGAAAACACAGGCAGCAACCTCTTTGACCTCCGCTGCAGCAATTTCTTCCTAGAAACATCACCAAAGGCAAGGGAAGCAAGGCCAAAAATGAACTATTGGGACTTCATCAAGATAAAAAGCTTTTGCACAGTAAAGGAAACAGTCAACAAAACCAAAAGACAATCGACAGAATGGGAGAAGATATTTGCAAATGTCTTATCAGATAAAGTGCTAGTATCCAAAATTTATAAAGAGCTCACCAAACTCAACACCCAAAGAACAAATAACCTAGAGAACAAATGGAAGTAGAGGGTATTAGGCTAAGCGAAATAAGTTAATCAGAGAAAGGCAATTATCATATGATCTCTCTGATATGGGGAGTTTGGGAGGGAAAAAATGAAACAAAAAGGGATTGGGAGGGAGACAAACCATAAAAGACTCTTAATCTCACCAAACAAACTGAGGGTTGCTGGGGGGTTGGGGGTAGGAATAGGGTGACTGGGATATGGACATTGGGGAGGGTATGTGCTATGGTGAGTGCTCTGAAATGTCTAAGCCTGATGATTCACAGACCTGTACCCCTGGGGCTAATAATACGTTATATGTTAATTTTAAAAAGTTATCACTACAGGTACATAGCACTATAATTATTCTAGGAATAGTTTTTTTATTTCCACCTTATAGATCAGAAAATGCTCAGAAGAAGGAGCATTTAAGACTCATTTAGTAATGGGTGAAGTCTAGAGTCAACTTTTTTTGCTTTTTCAAATTTCCAAATCTAGTTGTTTGAACCAAAGTAGAGTATCTGATCTAACTAACTACATCATAGATTTTCCAAGGCAGAGATATACTTTATTTGTTTATTTATTTTTCCACTGCTACATCATTTGAGTCACCATCAGAGGGCTAGCTTGCCCCTTGGTGGAGGCAAAAGCATTGTATTTCAGAGGATGGCTACATCTTTCTCTTATACTTTGAGCCACAGTTGATTAAATTCACAACTTTTCTAAACTTCAGCAACAAATGCAAAAATCAACCTACATCAGATTGACCAGACATTCTATTTTTATTCTTCATTGTTATGTATAAGATGCTTCTCATTGTTGTATGTTTGGGGACTGACATTTGGATTTTTTAATATTTTAAGTGGTGTTCATATATTGTATTTGAGGCTTCAGGCTATGTTAACAAGTGGTACAATTTTAGAAATCTGAAAAAAATATGTAATGCCATGTGGTAAGAGAATAAAATGTTAAAATATAGATTCTCAATATAGAAGTACTGTTTTTCTTCTAAAAAAAGCTACTGGTAACAATTACACTATCAATAACCACTAATACTTATAAGGAGTTTACTGTCTTCTAAGAACTAAGCATTTTAATGCAATAAAATTCTCTATTCTATAATTCTCACAGTAATCCTATGTTTATTTTTCCCATTTTATAGATGAAGAAAGCAACGTTCAGAGATTAAACTGCCCAAAGTGACAGAGTCTATAAATTACACCTCCAGGACCCACTACTCCAGTGGTTGGATCTAAGTGCCCACATGACATGGCTTCTCAAAGCAATGACTTCTACTGTCCTGTCCATGCCCTGATAGCTCCTCTTTTGAGTCCCAAATATGTAGGCTAATAAAGTGAGGTCCCACAATCTGACCATACTGTAAGACTTTCCAGATTTATTTTATGCATATTTCTTTTAGGTCATTGCTCTGCAAATCAACTCATCATTCCATACATATTAGTTATATCCCAACTCCAAGGAGTTTTCTTCTCCCATCTCAGCCTGCTACAGCCAATTCTATTCAGTTCATGGAAGACTATTAAATTGTGATAACAATAATAAAAATAATTACCCTGATCTGTGGTGCTGTGGTGAGAATGTGAATGCATTCTCAGTAGTCTGAATTATATCTATGAAAGCCAGCAGTGACAGCATGGAGTTTCACCAGCTGCACTCTAGTTCCTGATCCTGGTGCTGCTTTTATGAGTCCCAAGTGGTAGGAACTTTGTGGTATGGACATGACTGAGGCAGTCACACAGTATGGTAATGGTATAACAAAAGGGCTGCCAATGTAGGCAGATGATGGCATACAAACCCAGTCTACAAAGAGTGGCACAAATTATATTTTCAGATTCTGTGCTGAAGTTTCTCTTGAATGTCCATAGTTCTGGTTTCTACCACTTAACCAATATTTATTATCTTGTGTTGTTGACATCTCCCCTCTTAAATGTATATATTATAGCTCATTTTAAAATTTAGTTTCAGAGATAGAATTTAGTGATTCATTGTTGCATATAACACCCAGTGCTGATTTCATCTAGTTCTTTCTCAATGCCCATCACCGAATTATCCCTTCTCCACAGCCCACCTCCTCTCCAGCAGCTCTCATTTATTTCCTAGAGTTCAGCATCTCTTGATGACTGAGCTTTGCCCCTCTCTGTTTTCACCTTATTTTATTTTTCCTTCCCTTCATCTATGTTCCTCTGTTTCGTTTCTTAAATTATTTGTCTATCTTTGACTTATTTTGCTTAGTATAATACACTCTAGTTCCATCCATGTGTTGCAAATGGCAGGATTTTATTGTTTTGATGGCTGAGTAATATTACACACACACACACACACACACACACACCTTCTTTATCCATTCATCTGTTAATGGACATCTGGGCTCTTTCCATAGTTTAGCTATTGTGGACACTGCTGCTCTAAACATTGGGGTACATGTGTCCCTTTGAATCACTCTGTATCCTTTGAATAAATAGTAGGGCAATTGCTAGTAGGGCAATTGCTGGGTCATAGGGTGGCTCTATTTTCAACTTTTTGAGGAACCTCCATACTGTTTTCCAGAGTGGCTGCACCAGCTTCCATTCCCACCAACAATATAAAAGCGTTCCTCTTTTTCTGCATAGCTAAATTCTTAAACTAAATATGAGGAAAAAAAGAAATATTTTAATATAGAAAAAAGTCTCTTAGAAATCAGACAATTGGGCAAGTAGGAGAAGGGGCAAATAGAGTTCAAAGAGGGCCAAATTACATGAAGAAAAAAATGCTCAACCTCCACTGAATTTGAAGAAAATTAGAAATATGGCTTGACATGTTCCACCTATATAACTGGTAAAATAATTTAAAATTTAGAGTACTCACAGTTGGCAAAACTGTGAGATATGGAGATATCTCTATATATATCTATATAGATATATATAGATATACATACACATACATACATATACACTCAGGATTAGAGTATATTAATATCACCCATAGGTAATATTAGTACATTTTTGCATTTTACTCTATGTATTTTTACCCCAAAATAGACACAACAGTACAGAGGATGATTTCCCAATATTTGTCAAAATTTTAAATGCATGTATTCTTTAATCCAGTAGTTAATGTGCTAGTAATTTTCCTATGGTTCTCTTCCCACAAAGATGCTAAACCTAAAAAGAAATGCTCAGTGAAAAATGTTTTCAATAGTTGAAACCTGGAAATAATCTATACATTCATCTATAGATAACTGAATATATACTAACTACCTAGCTAAATCCCTCTTCCAGAAAAGTTTTTTCCTGTAAAGATGAACATTTAAAAAGATTCTAAAAAAGGAATTGATAAGAAGTTGGTTGAAAAAAGAAAAAAAAAAGTGGAAAGAATGTGATCAGGCTGGAGACTGGAACAAAGCCATGAGCTAGATTTAGGGTATAATTTGATCTATTAGAAGAAACTGTATCCTAAAATTTTAAAGAATAAAAAACCTATATGTACAAAAAGTAAGGTTAAATACAATGAAGTGATAAAATATGACTATAACAATGAAAATTTAAGAAGATTTTTAAAAAGGTTTTATAGTTTAAAAATGCTAAAATAGGAAAGAGGAAAAACTAAAAAAATAGAGTAAAAAAAAAATTTTAAATGTAACTTTGAAAGATTAAAGGATCACAGGAAAAAGGCATGAATTCTATGTGTTGGCTTTCCCCTAGCTCTGGAGTTCCACAGTTCTCACTGATTGGTGAAATTGGTCTTGGCTGGATATTCTTGCTGATATTCTGGGGGAGGGGCCTGTTGCCGTAATTCTCAAATGTCTTTGCCTGAGGCGGAATTGCACTGCCCTTGCCAGGGGTCAGGCTAAGTAATCTGTTTGGATTTGCTTTTGGGAGCTTTTGTTTCCTGAATGCTTTCTGTAGAGCTCTAGAGGACAGGAATGAAAATGGCAGCTTCCCAATCACCGGCCCAGAGGAGCTGAGAACTCAGGCCCCACTCCTTAGGGTGCCCTCAGAGAAAAGCAGTCAATCCCTCCTGTCTCCCTGGTCTCTGGCTGCACTCCGTGCTCACCCGGCCTGTGACTGAGCATTTCTGTCTCTGGTGTATGGCCCTGTTTGGAGTCTCCAAACACAGCAGATTTCTGCAGCACACCCTGTGCCACTCCCCTGGATCTGCCACTTATGGGGTTGCTGCTTGAAGAGCAGTGGCCCAACTGTGTCTCAGATCACAGTTTAAGGTAACCCCAAGCTGAGAGCCTCTCCTCAGCTCTGTCTTTGCAGCCAGCTTCCCTGCTCTGATACCTGGGAGCTCTGCCACACTCAGGCACTCCCAGTCTTTCTGTGACCCCACAGTCCTGAGACCACACTGTCCCTGTGAGGGCTCCACCCCCACTTAGCCTCTGGAGCAATGTCCCCTCAGTGGAGCAGACTTCTAAAAGTTCTGATTTTGTGCACCGCTGCTCTACCGCTTGCTGGGAGCGGGACCCTCCCACCGCGGTCTATCTTCCTGTATATTGCCTTGGATTCATTTCTCTACACGTCCTACCTTCTGGAAAGTGGTCGATTTTCTGTTCCTAGAATTGCTGCTCCTCTTCTCTTCGATCTCCTGTTGAGTTTATAGGTGTTCAGAATGGTTGGATAACTATCTCGCTGAACTTCTGGGACCTTATGATGTTTCGGTCTCCTACTCCTCCACCATCTTCCTCCTTGTGTGGAGATAATTAAATAGGTACCTGGTGTAATTTGTGTGCCTCATGTAAATATAATATTTTTTGGATATTGTATAAAGAATGGAAGAAATGCTGAATCAGATGAATGTGTCTTGCCTATTTTTGGAGTTCAATAATAGCATCTCATTTTCTTCTCTGGGCCTGTTTCTTCATCAGTAAAACAAGATTGGACTGAATCAATGATTCTCACACTTCAGCATGCAACAGAATTACTTGGATTCTAGTTCAAACATGGATTTCTGGGCTCTGACTCAGTAACCCGAGAATTTGCATTCCTGTCATTTTGACATGTTCTAACAAGCCCCCCGTTGATCCTCTTGGTCCAGTGGCTTCTTTTTGAGAATTACTGTACTAAATCACTTGTTGCCAATATTTTTCATGTATGAAGGGAATTTTTGGTTGTTTTAACATCAAATTCGAGTTCCTGATCTTGTCTTTGTCATCACGATTATTGTACTTTTATTATCCTTTGACTAAGTAGACCTACAATGATAAAATGCAAATGAATTTTTATTTTATTTCAACACAGTCCACATGTGTTAAAAAGAGCTGCTGTGTCTTTGCATTGTACTGGTCAGCCTCTCGCTGATTGCTATATTGTCAGACAGTACATAGAAAAGCATCAGCAATTAGCAAAGCAAAATTGCAAATCTTGCAGAAGATGCAGGGTTTTATTGTCTGCAAAAGTGATGCTGGAATATTTTGCAAATTCATGGACAAATTAAGGCTCTGATAGAGTGAGCCCAGTCAATTGAGGAGGGCTGAATCACCAAGGATGTTGAACAATAGGGCCTTTGGGAAAGGATCACTTGAGTATCAAAGGTAAAACAGAGGCTCTTAGATAAACTGATAAGGATCATAAGTAACGTTGCAAAAAACATGTTTAATTCTAAAATAGTAAGCATGAAGTAAAAGATGTTATTTTCATGCTATCTTACTCTTTTTCCTGAAAAATCCCACCATTTTCATCCCGTCTTTGACTCTTGCATTCATTACTCTAAACATTAATGGATGGCCATAAAAATCTAAATGTTGATTAATATATAAAGTATGGACTTTGAGATAAATTCCCAATTATATGTATTGTTGTTTATAGTTTATTACAAAACTTTAGTCTTATTTTTTTTTCAAGATTTTATTCATTTATTGAGAGAGAGAGATCATGAGAAGAGAGGAAAGATAGAGGGAGAAGCAGGATGCCCCCTGAGCAAGAAGCCTGATGTGGAGCTTGGTCCCAAGACGCTGATCATGACCTTAGCCAAAGGCAGATGCTTAACCAACTGAGACACCCAAGTGCCCACTTTAGTCTTATTTATTTATTTATTTGTTTGTTTGTTTTTTTAGTCTTATTTTTAAACATAGCCTCTTATATATCCTTTTCTAAGATAGTGATTTTTTTTTTTATAGATGACAAAGTTATTCAATGCATGGGTGATAGGTAAATCCTAAAAAGAATTCAGAATGAGGGAAGAAGCCACTAACGAGTGGAGTGGTCAAGGAAAAATAAGTTAGTAGATTGTTAACTCGGCCTTAAGGAATTTAATGAAAAGATTAGGAGATTAAGGGATGGTTTGGTGCTTCATAAAGAATGTTGACCTTATGAAGTATCCTGGTGAAGAATTGGATGTGATGCCATTTTCACTGGTTCTAGTGAAAATGTACTCAGACAATTGAAAAGTCTTCATGTACAGCAGAATTAACTACAAGTTTAGATACCTGTGTGCCTTCTATGATTCATCCAGTAGATGTCTATCCAAAGAATAATCAAATTGACTAAAGTATCTAGTGTATTTAGATAAGCAAGTAATGCAGTGAAAACTTATTTGGTAGTATTATTGAATGTCCACAACTTGGTCCAAATCAAACGCCTTAACCAGTGACTTTATTATCTGGTCAGAATGTTGAAAGGAAAGACCTCTGGGATGTTACTCATAAATGCTGTTGCCACCCTTTTGCATAACCCTGCTGACAACAATCTGGCACTGTCTTAGTTGGGAAGTAGCTTGTTTCAAAGGGTATCTTTGAAAGAGATGCCATGTGTTACTTCTTCTGGCATGGAATTAGCACTATTGATATCTGCCCCAGTGATATGAATATGTGCTTCTATAGGTACCTCCAGAGTTTTGTTGGGCACTTTTTGTAATGAAATCAATGGACAAGATCCCCCTGATTAGATAAAAATCTTACCTCTTATTTTATCTGTTGGCATGACAGGTGACATGATGCAAACAACTGCTCATAAGAATTAGATGCATTTCTACAGGCCCATTTACTTGATCAAATAATTGTATGCATTTTCAGTACATAATCTCTTGAAGAATCCAAATAGGAATCAACATGCATAAGAAGATCTGAGAAAGCGAGGGAAAAAATGCTAAAAGAAATTTTAAGTAATAGATTCAGATCAAAATAGAGAATCATGATGACTAATATGGACAAAGGGTAAAAATGAAATAAAAATAATAGGTGCAAATACTTAAGCAGCATTAATCAAAATGTAAAAGTAGAGTACAGGAAATGTGAGTACTGTGAAAGTGTTATAGTGCTTGTTTCAGCAGCACATGTACTATGAAAGTGCTATAATTTTAGATACTAGGGAAAGAGTCCGCACATCTAATACATTCAATAAGATTTTGTGAATGCATCAGCTTTGTCAGAATAAGGGTGATTTGCCTGGTGTAGCTACCTGTTACTGAGTTCAGGGTCACAAACTCAAAAACTTATTGGGTCCACACAGTTAACCAAGCTAAGGAGTATGAGCTGGGGACTGGAGTGAACTGAAGTGGACACACGTGCTTTTACATTGGCAGCCACTATAGAGCTACTCAGATTATCATGTGGGGTTATTAATCCAGTTGGTTAGGTCTTCCAGTTTTAAGAAGAGGTCAGAATATTTGTGTAAAACCAGTAAATTTTAAAGTTGGAAACTAATAAAGGCAAACTAACATTGTACAGGTAAGAGGAAATACTGTTTTTAGAGACAATAATATTGAAGCTTAGAGAGAAGGTACTTGCCTAAAATGGCCAGGTCAACCAGGGTTGGCAGAACCACAGAGTGAAATATGGGGTCCTAAAACTCACGATTACCTCTTGTGAAGAGATAGTCTATGTTCCGTTTTCTCCCTTGCCCCATCAAAAATGTGGAGAGGTATTTAGATGCTAGATAGGGCCATGGAGGAAGACGTCTATAGGTTCAAGAGCAGTCGGTAGCAACATTATATACATACGATTTTAAGCCTGATTAAATGTTGGCTCAGTTATTTCTTATGTCTTTAAAGAAAGGATGCCACTATTACTGCATCAACTTTCCAAGAAAGAGAATGTGCTAGAGGTTGCTTGTCAAAGCAAAAAACCTCATTTTCTAGACTGTCAGAGGACATAGAAATGTTCAGGGAAAATTTGTCATAGTTTCGCTAAGCATGATACGCTCTAGTTCCATCCATGTTGTCGCAAATGGCAAGATTTCGTTTCTTTTGATGGCTGCATAGTATTCCATTGTGTATATATACCACATCTTCTTGATCCATACATCTGTTGATGGACATCTAGGTTCTTTCCATAGTTTGGCTATTGTGGACATTGCTGCTATAAACATTCGGGTGCACGTGCCCCTTTGGATCACTAGCGGAGAAAGACAAATATCATATGATCTCCCTGATATGAGGGAGTGGTGATGCAACATGGGGGCTTAAGTGGGTAGGAGAAGAATCCATGAAACAAGATGGGATAGGGAGGGAGACAAACCATAAGTGACTCTTAATCTCACGAAACAAACTGTGGGTTGCTGGGGGGAGGGGGGTTGGGAGAAGGGGGGTAGGGTTATGGACATTGGGGAGGGTATGTGCTTTTGGGTAAATTGGAAGGGGAGATGAATCATAAGAGACTATGGACTCTGAAAAACAATCTGAGGGGTTTGCAGTGGCGGGGGGGGTGGGAGGTTGGGGTACCAGGTGGTGGGTATTATAGAGGGCACGGCTTGCATGGAGCACTGGGTGTGGTGAAAAAATAATGAATACTGTTTTTCTGAAAATAAATAAATTGAAAAAAAAATTTGTCATAGTTTACTCTCCTCCCTTTTGTTAAAGTTATCTTCTGAGGCACTGGCTAAGTTCTGGAATGCATTTCAATGGTGAAAAGAAGCAGCCAGCAAGAACAATTGAAAGCCTTGATGATTCTAAACCCCAGACACCCGCTCAAAGATGACATTGCTATTGCTACTTGTTACCAGTTTGTTGTTGATGCCAGAGAAGAGATTTCCAGAGGTTTGGCAGAACCTGCTGTGAAGGGGCTCATGCCAGAGAATGTTGTTAATTATTCTGAGTACCTTTTTCTTTTTCCTTTATTCTGTGCCAACTACTAGCTCCTGAAGTAACATAATAGCAGTTACCTGTTGCCCAATGGCAGAGAAAAAACTTGGGAAAAGAAAATGATTTGTGCAATGTGGATTCAAAAAAAGAAGATCCAAGAGAAGAAATCATAGATGGATATCTTGGTTCTGGTCTTGGATCTGTCACTGCCAGGATGTGTGGCTTTGGACATGTCATTTCCTCTCTTTGGGTTTGAGTTACTTCAAAGATAGGCACAGGTTGGAACAGGTCATTCAAAGTTCTATTTAAATGAAAATAATGTTTTTTTTCCTTTATGATCACCAAATGTTTTGTGTCAATTGCCAGATATTTATAACTTAACTCTGCTTGGGAACACCTGGGCAGCTCAGTGGGTTAAGCCTCTGACTTCAGCCCGGGTCATGATCTGAGGGTGCTGGGATTGAGCCCGGCATTGGGCTCTGTGCTTGGCAGGGAGCCTGCTTCCCCCTCTCTTTCTGCCTGCCTCTCTGCCTACTTGTGATCCCTTTCTCTCCGTCAAATAAATAAATAAATAAATAAAATCTTAAAAAAAAAAGTTAACTCTTCTTCTAAAGACCACCTTGCTTAAGAATGCTTGGATCAACCAGGAGATCAAAGAAGAACTGAAACAATTAATGGAAACCAATGAGAATGAAGACACTTTGGTCCAAAACCTATGGGATACAGCAAAGGCGGTCCTAAGGGGGAAATACATAGCCATCCAAGCCTCCCTCAAAAAAAAAAAAATGAAAAATCCAGAATACACCAGCTGTCTCTACACCTTAAAGAACTGAAGAATCAACAACAAATCAAACCAACTCCACACATAAAAAGAGAAATCATCAAGATTAGAGCTGAGATCAATGAGGTAGAAACCAGAGATACAGTAGAACGTATCAATGAAACTAGAAGCTGGTTTTTTGAAAGAATCAATAAGATCGATAAACCATTGGCCACACTAATCCAAAAGAAAAGAGAGAAAGCCCAAATTCATAAAATTATGAATGAAAAGGGAGAGATCACAACTAACACCAAGGAAGTAGAAACAATCATCAGAAGTTATTATCAACAGTTATATGCCAATAGTCTTAGCAACCTAGATGAAATGGATGCATTCCTGGAAAACTATAAACTACCAAAATTGAACCAGGAAGAAATTGACAACCTGAATAGACCAATATCTAATAATGAGATTGAAGCAGTGATCAAAAACCGCCCAAAAAACAAGAGCCCAGGACCTGATGGATTCCCTGGAGAATTCTACCAAACTTTCAAAGAAGAAATAACACCTATTCTCCTAAAGCTGTTTCAAAAAATTGAGGCAGAAGGAAAACTTCCAGACTCTTTCTATGAAGCCAGCATTACCCTGATCCCCAAACCAGGCAAAGACCCTACCAAAAAGGAGAATTTCAGACCAATATCACTGATGAATATGGATGCTAAGATTCTCAACAAGATCCTAGCCAACAGGATCCAACAGCACATTAAAAAGATTATCCACCATGATCACGTGGGATTCATCCCTGGGCTACAAGGATGGTTCAACATTCACAAATCAATCAATGTGATACAACAAATTAATATGAGAAGAGAGAAGAACCACATGGTCCTCTCAATTGATGCAGAAAAAGCATTTGACAAAATCCAGCATCCGTTCCTGATTAAAACGCTTCAAAGTATAGGGATAGAGGGAACATTCCTGAACCTCATCAAATCTATCTATGAAAGACCCACAGCAAATATCATCCTCAATGGGAAAAAGCTTGCAGCCTTCCCATTGAGATCAGGAACAAGACAAGGATGCCCACTTTCACCACTCTTGTTCAACATAGTATAAGAAGTCCTAGCAACAGCAATCAGACAACAGAGAGAAATAAAAGGTATCCAAATTGGCAGTGAAGAAGTCAAACTCTCTCTATTCACAGATGACATGATTCTTTATATGGAAAACCCAAAAGACTCCACCCCCAAACTACTAGAACTCATACAGCAATTCAGCAACGTGGCAGGATACAAAGTCAATGTGCAGAAATCAGTGGCTTTCTTATACACTAACAATGAAAATACAGAAAGGGAAATTAGAGAATATATTCCATTTACTATAGCACCAAGAACCATAAGATAACTGGGAATAAACCTAACCAAAGAGGTAAAGGATCTGTACTTGAGGAACTACAGAACACTCATGAAAGCAATTGAAGAAGACACAAAAAGATGGAGGACCATTCCATGCTCTTGGATCGGAAGAATAAACATTGTTAAAATGTCTATACTGCCTAGAGCAATATACACTTTTAATGCCATTCCGATCAAAATTCCGCCGGTATTCTTCAAAGAGCTGGATAATCCTAAAATTTGTATGGAATCAGAAGAGACCCCGAATTGCTAAGGAAATGTTGAAAAACAAAAATAAAGCTGGGGGCATCACTTTACCTGATTTCAAGCCTTATTACAAAGCTGTGATCACCAAGACAGCATGGTACTGGCATAAAAACAGACACAAAGACCAAGTGGAACAGAGTAGAGAGCCCAGATATGGACCCTCAACTCTATGGTCAATTAATCTTTGAGAAAACAGGAAAAAATATACAGTGGAAAAAAGACAGTCTCTTCAATAAATGGTGCTGGGAAAACTGAACAGCTATATGTAGAAGAATGAAACTTGACCATTCTCTTACAACGTACACAAAGATAAACTCAAAATGGATAAAAGACCTCAATGTGAGACAGGAATCCATCAGAATCCTAGAGGAGAACATAGGCAGTAATCTCTTCGATATCAGCCACAGCAACTTCTTTCAAGATATGTCTCCAAAGGCAAAGGAAACAAAAGTGAAAATAAACTTTTGGGACTTCATCAAAATCAAAAGCTTCTGTACAGCAAAGGAAACAGTCAAAAAAACAAAGAGACAACCCATGGAATGGGAGAAGATATTTGCAAATGACAGTACAGACAAAAGGTTGATATCCAGGATCTATAATGAACTCCTCAAACTCAACACACACGAATCAGGCAAACATATCAGAAAATGGGCAGAAGATATGAACAGACACTTCTCCAATCAAGACATACAAATGGCTATCAGACACATGAAAAAATGTTCATCATCACTAGCCCTCAGGGAGATTCAAATTAAAACCACATTGAGATATCACCTTACACCAGTTAGAATGGCCAAAATTAACAAAACAGGAAACAACATGTGTTGGAGAGGATGTGGAGAAAAGGGAACCCTCTTACACTGTTGGTGGGAATGCAAGTTGGTGCAGCCTCTTTGGAAAACAGTGTGGAGATTCCTCAAGAAATTAAAAATAGAGCTTCCCTACGACCCTGCAATTGCACTCCTGGGTATTTACCCCAAAGATACAGATGTCATGAAAGGAAGGGCCATCTGTACCCCAATGTTTATAGCAGCAATGGCCATTGTCGCCAAACTATGGAAAGAACCAAGATGCCCTTCAATGGACGAATGGATAAGGAAGATGTGGTCCATATACACTATGGAGTATTATGCCTCCATCAGAAAGGATGAATACCCAACTTTTGTAGCAACATGGACGGGACTGGAAGAGATTATGCTGAGTGAAATAAGTCAAGCAGAGAGAGTCAATTATCATATGGTTTCAGTTATTTGTGGAGCATAACAAATATCATGGAGGACAAGTGGTGTTAGAGAGGAGAAGGGAGTTGGGGGAAATTGGAAGGGGAGGTGAAGCATGAGAGACTATGGACTCTGAAAAACAATCTGAGGGGTTTGAAGTTGTGGGGGGGTGGGAGATTGAGGTACCAGATGGTGGGTATTATAGAGGGCACGGATTGCATGGAGCACTGGGTGTGGTGAAAAAATAATTAATACTTTATGCTGAAATAAATAAATTAATATAAAAAAAGTTAACTCTTCTTAAGCCAAAGAATCAGTCATCTGTGATGACATTTCAGGCATAAATATAAGAGAGAGAGTTGGCCAGAGACTTTTCTACTTGGCACATCTCAGGAAAAGGACAATTCTTGACTTGCCTCTGGGTTTTTTCTATTTGTGTCCTTTAGACCACTGGCCCACCACTCAAAATCACTGACTTTCAGAGACTATGTTAGCTGTTCCTAAACAGAAGGCTAAACATCTTTTCAGCTGTAACCCTGCGAAGTGGTCATTGTACCCTTCCATAAATGGAACACTTGGGATCTTTTGAAGGGAGGCCACTTTGCCATTGCTCCCACTTGAAGATGGGATGAGAGACCAAGATAGCCACTTTATAGACCTGATGCCAAATCCAAGGAAAGACTGAATAGTAACCAGGTTCTTCATACTCTCATGTGAATTTCAGAAGTGTACTTCTAAAACAGAAAGTTGTGGAAATTTTTTTTCTTCCAAGTAAGTTCAAAAAATAGTTACAGTACTTTGCCTTGAGTGGGTAGAGCTGATTTTTCACTGATTGTTACTTTTGTAATTACCTTTGCTGTAGCAATCTTAATTATCGTCTTTGATATGTGGAATGTTGCCTTTGTGCCACGCCTTGTGCTCAGGAATTTAAATACATTTTTCCTTAATCTTCACAAATATAAACAAAATACATTCTGAAATGGTCTTTTTTTTTTTTTTTCATCACTATATCTCGGGACCTAGAGGAGAGTCTGTCCCCATTAACTACTCATTCAGTAGAGTTTTTATGCATGTTCTCTCTAACATTCTTCATGCCATTCTTCGCTTTGCTACTCCTATTTATTCTTAAGGTCTAAGTTTAAATGTCACTCCTTTTGAAAGTCATTCCCTGATTCCCAAACCAAAATAAGTTCTCCCTCCAAAGTCTCCAGGCAATTTCTTATAACATCTCTCCTAATCTGTCATTCTATATTTATACTTACTTAATACTTTTGTTTCCTTGGAATTTAGTTCCATTAGGGAAAGGACAATATTTTTATGTTGATTATTGTGTTCCCAGTAATTACCACCATGCCAGAGGTGCTCTATAAATACTGGTTAAAAGAACAAATCCATGAGGTGGGTCATATTAGCCCCATTTTATTAATGATGAATTTGAGACTCAACTAAATGACTCAAGATTACATAAAAAGAAAAATCAGTATTGACCTAGCTATAACCTGTTGATTGCCAGTTATGGCTAGGTGTTTCGTATTTCCTCACTTGGCTTTGCCACAACCCTGCCGGTGCTTTTCATTATTCAAGTGAAGAATTTAATGCACACGAGGGCCCAGTGACTTGCCTATATTCATAAAGCTAGTGAGTAATGGAATCTGAAGTATGTTTGACCTCAGAGCCCGTATTCTATTGTGTATGCCATTCTCCCAGGGACATTGCTCTGGTGTGAGCTTGTGCAGACACATGGGTAGTATGCACATGTGTGTGCTTTTATGTATTTAAATTCTAAATTTCAACTATTCAGTCTGGAGACTTGCCAATCATCAGCTCAGCAAGTGTCTTCTCTCTCCATAAACCTAATCAGGGGAGTGGAATAACACAGAAGAATCTCTCTGCCAATATGTTTCAGTCCCAAATGCTTTTCCTAGGCCATATGGCTTTTTAAGTGTCACTTGCAAATATTAGGTAAGACTTGAGAACAATAATTAAAAGTCATAGATCACAGGTTAATTAATCCCTAGCTTCACATAGCACCTGGCCACTGAAGCATTCAACTCCCATGAATGACCTGCAAATCACAGGCCAAATAAACAGACACTAGACAGGCTTCCTCGGCTGGGTAGTAATCCTGACAACCCACAATATATGCAGAGCAATTGAGTATATTGAAGGCACTTTTATATTCATAATCTTTTTTCTTTCTTATTTGCAAAAGAGTTGTGTGAATTGGCCAGGCAGGTATTAACATCTTTTGTTTTATTTGTTTTCATTTAGTGACATTTAATAACCCATTTAAAAAGGTCAAGATCTTTGCTAAGTACTTTATCTTTCCTATGTCATTTAGTTCCCACAAAAGCTTTAAAAGCTAGGGAATATTGTCATTCTTGCCATATAAACAAAGAAGCTGAGGTTCAGAGAGGGTCAGTGCCTTGCAGAGTCATCTGGTTGGCAGTGGTCAGAACCAGAACCACCATGACATCACTCATATTGACATCATTGGTTTCTTCTTTTATTAGCAAGTGCTTTTGTTCACAAGGGCCTTCATAAGTGTTCTATAAAAATTGCTGTAGTTTATTTGGTTCTCAGAGAATCCTGTGAAATATGTAATAGTCTTGCTCTATGTTATAGATGAAAGAACTGTAGTTCAGGCAGGTTGTGTGACTTGTCCAAGGTCACACAGCTGGTGAGTGGCAGAGGCAGGACTTGAACTCAGATGGTTGTGTCTACAGAGCCCCAAATCTCACATATCTGTTCCACTGCATCCCTGGGCTAACTCTGACTTCTGACCCTTAGTCTGCTGTTAATGATGATACCTCATGATTTTGCTTCTAATATGTTGCAGGATTTGAGAATATTTTTTCCTTGCTAAAGTATCCTAATAAGCACAAAGGAGCCATTAACCCCTCACTTAGCCCCTGAGTGGTAGAACTGTTGCCTTCCCCATGTGATGGACTAGGCAGAAGAGGCATACATTGAGGGAGTTTTCAGAGGTCATAACATTGTATCTGTCCATGGAGCTTCCAGTGATTGCTGCTTGAGAATGTTAATTAACAAACACCCAGGAACCTTCCCTTTTGTCCCCCTGGGACTGAACACAGTTCTGGATGAATGCAACCATGTGGTCCAGCAGAAGCAATTCCATATGGTGATTAATTAGGGTCAGGTGTCGGGGACTGGAGACCCGAGGTTTGACTGAGATTTTGCTAATGACGAGAAAGAAGGTACCCTTCATGCTTTGGGTTGGGTATGGGCTGGCAGGTGGGCCCTCCAAATTTGATTATGCCTACGTCATTTTGGTGGGAAAAACCATCAAACTCAAAGTTGTGAGACACCTGAGTCTTGTTTGACCTCTTTTTTTAAAAAACCTATTTTAGATCTTTATTTCCTTGTCTGTAAAGTGAGGGGGGAAGACCTTTTTCACTATTTTATGTGTAAAAATCAAAACAAAACAATAACAAAATAAGAAAACCAAAAACCCAAACCTTCAGACATCAGGTTCATTCGTTCACATTAAACCAATATTGAATAAGTACCCAGTAGGTGCCTTCAACTATACTCTTGGTCTTGGAGCCAGACCATGACTATGGACTTCCCACCATAAGTAGGTTTTCCAGTAGGGCCCACCCCACCAAATCTGCTAGAAAGCCCCACAGTATTATTTACTTAAATGTGCTTTATAACATGTAAAGCAGGTATTAAGAAGCTTCTTCTGTAAAGATCCAGATGGATAAAAGACCTCAATGTGAGGCAGGAATCCATTAGAATCCTAGTGGAGAACATAGGCAGTAACCTCTTTGACATTGGCCACAGCAACTTCTTTCAAGATATGTCTCCAAAGGCAAAGGAAACAAAGGTGAAAATGAATTTTGGGGACTTCATCAAGATCAAAACCTTCTGCACAGCAAAGGAAATAGTCAGCAAAACAAAGAGGCAACCCACAGAATGGGAGAAGATATTCACAAATGACAATACAGACAAAGGGCTGATATCCAGGATCTATAAAGAACTCCTCAAACTCAACATACACAAAACATATAATCATGTCAAAAAATGGGCAGATGACATGAAAAGACATTTCTCCAATCAAGACATACAAATGGCTATCAGACACATGAAAAGATGTTCATCATCACTAGCCATCAGGGAGATTCAAATCAAAACCAAATGGAGATACCACCTTACACCAATTAGAGTGGCCAAAATTAACAAGACAGTAAACAACATGTGTTGGAGAGGATGTGGAGAAAGGGGAACCCTCTTCCACTGTTGGTGGGAATGCAAGTTGGTGCAGCCTCTTTGGAAAACAGTGTGCAGGTTCCTTAAGAAATTAAAAATAGAGCTTCCCTATGACCCTGCAATTGCACTACTGGTACTTACCCCAAAGATACAGATGTCGTGAAAAGAAGGGCCATCTATACCCCAATGTTTATAGCAGCAATGGCCACGGTCGCCAAACTATGGAAAGAACCAAGATGCCCTTCAACAGACTAATGGACAAGGAAGATGTGGTCCATATACACTATGGAGTATAATGCCTCCATCAGAAAGGATGAATACCCAACTTTTGTAGCAACATGGATGGGACTAGAAGAGATTATGCTGAGTGAAATAAGTCAAGCAGAGAGAGTCAATTATCATATAGTTTCACTTGTTTGTGGAGCATAAGAAATAACACAGAGGACATGGGGAGATGGAGAGGAAAAGGGAGTTGGGGGAAATTGGAGGGGAAGATGAACCATGAGAGACTATGGACTCTGAAAAACAATCAGGGTTTTGGAGGGGTGGGGCTGGGAGATTGGGTGAGACTGGTGGTGGGTATTATGGAAGGCACATGTTGCATGGAGTACTGGGTGTGGTGTATAAACAATGAATTCTGGGGTCGCCTGGGTGGCTCAGTGGGTTAAAGCCTCTGCCTTCAGCTCAGGTCATGATCTCAGAGTCCTGAGGTCGAGCCCCACATCGGGCTCTCTGCTTAGCGGGGAGCCTGCTTTCCCCTTTTTCTCTGTCTGCTTCTCTGCCTACTTGTGATCTTTGTCTCTGTCAAATAAATAAATAAAATCTTAAAAAACAAAAAACAAACAAACAAAAAACAATGAATTCTGGAACACTGAAAAGAAATTAGTAAAATAAATGAAAATTTAAAAAAAAATCCAGATGGTAAATATTTTGGATGCTGTGGGCTAGATGAGCAGTCTCTGTCTTAACTATTCACCTCTACCATTTTGGTACAAAGGCAGTCATAGACAATGGGCAGACCAGTGGGAATGACTTTAAGTTCCTCTGAGCCCTTGCTTGAAATGCTGTGTGAATTTATGGTGCTAGTGTTTTTGTATTTGGTGGTCTTTGTTAAACACTACTCAGTATCCAACTAAAACGCTCCTCTGCTCAGAACTCCCTGTTGTCTCTATCCCGCTCTGGCATATCACTTTGCTAAACTCCTTCCTCTCACATAACCTGTACTATGACATTTAGATCCAAGTTAGACTATTACTAGTAGCATTCAGCATTTATTGTTATCACTCTAGCTGGGGTGGTTTTTGTTGTTGCTTTGTTTTTTCATTTTGTTGTTGTTTGTTGTTTTTCCAGTTCTTTGTTTGGTAGGCTTCTGCAAATTATGTAGGCTTCCTTTCAAATATCACCTTCCCCAAATAGACTCTCAAGTCTTTAATAGTGAAGCTCTTAATTTTCCTCATAAATGTTATCAATAAGAAAATGCTGAGCTTACCTGCTTAGCTTATTGTTGTACCTGGCCCACAGTGAGAACTCAGGTGGTGGTGTTAACCTCTTTCAAATCATTTGATCATTCTAGAAGGTAAGCTGGCACTGCGTCTGTCCTGTTTTCAGAATCTAACAACTTGTGCAGTGTGCACATTAAACATTTGCTGAGGGAATTGAGTGCCTAATCTGTGCCAGCCACTACAATAAAGCATTTTACATGTATTTAATCATTGAGTCCTTATAGCAACTTTCTGGAATAAATCCCGCCATTAGCAGATGGGGAAATGGAAGATCAGGTAGGAGAAGTACTGCCCAAAGTCATAGTCAGATTCAAACTCTCGTCTATCTAGATCCCAAGTCTAGATTCTTCACCGTCTTATTATCTTTCCAGGGATTTGTATGGTCCTTTCTCATTTGCTTCTGAATATGTTTTGTTTATCCTAATGAAGAATATGATTCCTGAAGGGGGGGGTATGTTTCACTTTTTTTTTTTTTTAACACTGCCCCTCATAGTGTTTGGCACAAAGTGGAAGATTAATATCATTATTTTGCACATCACTTGACGGACATTGAAGCATTTCTCTCCTGGGTATTTTAGTGCCACAGAGGATTTCTATCTTTCCCCAAATGGAGTCCCTTATAGTTCTATTATAAAACCATTTTCCCCATCTTCAGGGACTGAATGCACTTTGAAAATCCTAAATCCAAAGACCTGATGTCTCTAACTAGCAGAATAATTATAGGTGGTACCTCAGGGGGTTAAAAGGAGTGAGGCCTCCCATTTAATTAACCTGGGTCTGTAACCAGCCGCAGACAGGCTTGTGAAGAGAGGCGAAACAGCTTGTACTCTGCGTTACTGGGGTGAAGGCAGATGTGTTTTTGTGCCTATGGTGCTTCTGATACAGAAAAGGACATTTGGTGCTTATTCCCGAAGGTCACTTGATCTGTTCCCATTGTCCAAGGAGCTCTCAGAATTAAGACTTTCAACTGGCAGTAGTCACTTCTCCCATGTTCTCACAGTGCTCTCTTGAATTTATGGTAAAGAAAAGGATGGTGCTAATCTAAATTCAAGATATTGTAGGTGTTCTACTTTCTTTCATTAAGTGTCCATCCCAGATACGCAAGGTAGTAATTCACCTCTTTTTTGTTCTTGTTATGTGCTTTCTTAACTTGGCATAAGGTTAAAAGTACAATTCAGATATGAAATAGACCTCCAACAGACCTCTCAAAGTGCTATTTCATCTTTTGCTAAGATCCCATGAAACTGGCAAAAAAGTTTGCTAATGTTTAAGTGTTTCTACAAATAACAAATGTTTATATTTTATAGCAACTCATTCACTGCTCTTAGCCTCAGGAACAATGTTCATTTGCCTTTGTTAGCAATTTTTGTTACCTAGTTGTACAAAGCTTACCATTTAATTCTAGGTGTTAAAGTACCTATTATTATTATCATTATTGCTATTACTGTAACAAAAGTAACATGCTTGAGCACATTCTGTGGACCAGGCATCGTTCTCTGATGAGAATGCTATATAATGCTATTATAGAATTCTTCTGTAATTCTCATAATATGAAGATCCAATATCAATTCTGTTTTGCACACAGGGAAACTAAGGCACAGACAAATGATTCCTGGCCTTAAAAAATCTGCTTGTCAAATAGGGGACTAAAGCATGGTCACGTATGATCAAAATATAAAGCAGAGGGAGCTAAGTCCTATCTAAGGTAAAATTAAATACCTTTGTGTAGGTGGAAGACTGAGCAAATACATCACATGCTCTGCTCCCATGCACACAATAGACATTGCTAATTAATCATGACACTCTTTCCTACTGGTCCCAAATATGGTCTAAGAATTTCTCTCCAAAGCTTTCCAGATAATCATGCCAAGTGATCAGTTTTTCTTTAGTATGACTGCTTTTCATTTATAACCAATGAACTTAAGAGGTGTGAGAGAACATTTCCCATTGGGGACACACATACGCACACACACACACACACACACATACACACACAAATCACAGTTGTCATTTGAAATCCATTCGTTCAACAAATATTTATTGATAATCTATTCCATATTGTATTAGAAATGTTGACCCCTATGCCTAAAGCAATAGCCTGATCTTGGAGTAGATTATTTTTAAAACAGTGTAATACATTATTACATCTAGTGATAATATGTGCTACTAAGAAAATAATGCCCTGTAAGGAAGCAGAGAATAAGAGGTAGTTGGGGAGGTCCTATTTTAGATAGAGAGGTTAAGGAGGTCCTATTTTATGAGATGACATTTGAGACCTGGTTGAGGAAAGGAGGGGGATATAAATACCTAGAACTTCAGACAGAGAACTCTCTGACTTATTGTAGAGGAACAAGAACAGAGTCGTCATTTTAAAAGCACATTGTTTTCCTATGCATGAACTCTCTGCTATCTTCCATTGCACTAGAATACATCCAGAGTCCTCACCTCTGTTACAGGCCCTGGAGATCTGGCCCCTGGCTAATTTTCTGAACTCCTCCACTACCCCCTTCACTCCAATGTAACTATCCTGTCTTCCTGCTTTTTCAAACACTTCTACCTCAAGGGCTTTGTACATTTTCAATGCTGTTTCTCTCTTATCTTTGAGTTATTTCAGGTAGAGACACAAGTATAATTCATCTTCTGACTCCAAACCTTCCATGAGTCTTTTGTAAAGAGATACACATGCCAAGTTCACTACCAGGTGTTCTGAGCCAAGCAGCATCAAAGTTCCAGGTCTCAGTGAGTGTGACTCTTCCTTGTTGGCTCTGTCCCCTAAAAATCTGGTAGACAGAATTAGTAGAATGAGTTAAGTGGATTAGCATTATACACTTGGCTAATGCCATGAATAGAGGTCTGATGACTCTTGGAAGCAAAATTAATTTAAGAGCATGACCTGAGTGTCATGATACTTTCAAGCACTTGTGAAGATAGCATCAGTAGCTTATAGTTTACAAGTGTCTTCTAACATTGTAGTTATATTAGTAAAAATTGACTCACAGTAAACTAATATTGACTCATCTATTTATCTTTATGAGCAAGAACATTCTGTAGGGAGTTAATAAGCCAGGATTTAGAGGGACATTTTTGGTAGTCAGCCTTCAAGATCGTCTCTCCAAATCATCACTTCCTGGTATTTGTGACCTTGCATAGTCCCATCACACACTGGCTCAAGGCTGTGACTAAAAGAATGCTATGGAGACTGTGCAACAGAGTTTGATTGCCAAGTCTAGTGACCTAAGGCATTGAGCTTTTACCTTGACCACTTAGATAACTTGGTCTGGAAGAAGCCAGCCACCATGTTGTGAGAATGTTCAAGTAGCCCTGTGGAGAGCTTCACATGGAGAGGAACTGAGATTTTCCAAACAGCACCAGTCTGATAGCCATGTGAGTAAGCCACTTTGGAAGCAAATCCTCCAGACCATTGAAGCCTTCAGGTAACTGCAGCCCTGACAGACATTTAACTGCAGCCCATGAGACACCCAAGCCACAGTTTCTAGCCAAGGAATTCCTGAATTCTTGACCACAAAATCTCTGAGAGCAAATAGGTGATTCTTGTTATCATAAACACTAAGTTTTAGGGGACTTTGTCACGTAGAAGTAGATATGTGACAATATATTATTATTATTATAAATATATAATATAACATTGGTGATACTTTAGGACTGAACCCCCCTTCCAATAAAGTCCAAACTCTTTGCCATGGTCCATGATGTCCTGGTGATGTGAATCCTGATGGATTCTCCAAATCCATCTCTTGAGAAACATTACATAGGAAATAGTTCTCGAGTGTCTATGATATTCTAGTCCTGGGGAGATCAAAGTAGGTGTCCTCAATAGGATGACCAATTGTCCTTGCTTATCTTCAACTGAGTGTTCCTGGAATACAGGACTTTCAGTGTTGAAAATGGAAAGTCCTAGGAAACCCAGAATAAGCTGGTTTCCATATTTCCAGAAGACATCAGAAGGATCAGGATCCTGAAGGATGAACAAAAAATAAGGTAAGATTTGGTATCTTAGGAAAAGCCTGAAAAGGGGGCAGAGTATTAGGGATATATGAAGGGAAAATGTTCTCTTATGTTCAAGAATGCATTCCCAGAAATTAAAGGAAGTAGGTGCTCAAAACTCCTTCTCTGGTCCAACCTCATATTCTTTTTTTTTTTTTTTAAGATTTTATTTATTTATTTGACAGAGATCACAAGTAGGCAGAGAGGCAGGCAGAGAGAGAGGAGGAAGCAGGCTCCCCGCCAAGCAGAGAGCCTGATGTGGGGCTCAATCCCAGGACCCCGAGATCACGACCTGAGCCAAAGACAGAGGCTTAACCCACTGAGCAACCCCGGTGCCCCCCAACCTCATATTCTTATCCTTGCTATTTACATTGATGCTATTCCAATATTCTTTCTTTTCTTAAACCTATCAGGTTGCTTTTTAAAAAAAATTTTTTTTTAAATTTTAAAATTTCTTTTTGGTGTTCCAGAATTCATTGTTTATATATCAGGTTGCTTTTTAATTCAGTTTCTTTTGCCCTTGCTGTTTCCTCTGTCTGAAACATCCTTTACCCAAATTTTCATGTAGCTGTCTTATCTTAAATATATCTTCCTTGGAGAGGTCTTTTCTGACTCCACTGTCAAAAACATCACTGTATGTTCAGCCTCAGCTTGTTCATGTCTGTCACATTGTTCCATTTTATTATCTTCAAAGTAAATATTATGATCAGAAATTATATTTCATGTGTATTTATTTTTCCTGCTTTGTGAGAACATGGGCCTTTTCTGTTTGTTCATCACCATACCTGTCTGCTGATCGTGGTGCTATCAAACAGCAGATGCGCTGTTAATCTCTGTTGTACGAATAATGAACAAAAGAGGGGCGCCTGGGTGGCTCAGTGGGTTGAGCCGCTGCCTTCTGTTCGGGTCATGATCTCAGGGTCCTGGGATCGAGTCCCGCATCGGGCTCTCTGCTCGGCAGGGAGCCTGCTTCCCTCTCTCTCTCTGCCCGCCTCTCCGTCTGCTTGTGATTTCTCTCTGTCAGATGAATGAATAGAATCTTAAAAAAAAAAAAAAAAGCATTTAGGGTGGCACAATACCGCAGTGAAGGGTTTCATCTTAATATACTCAGATTTAAGATCCTTCAGGGTCTTCCTATTGTCATCAGGACAAAATACCAACTCTTTAGCATAGTCTAAGAGACCTTTATTATCCAAACTCTGAGTATCTTTTTTAGCTTCAACTCTTGCTGCTGTCCATCTTTGCCTATATGCTTCATGCATACTGATAATTGGTGAGGATATATAGGCTCTCTCAAATGGCGTTACTACTTCATATTCTATTTATGTTATATTTACATGTAATAGATGTATATTATATTATTTTTATATTTTATATTCTATAAGTCACATTCATCCTTTGGGTCTTAAAAACAAAAACAAAAACAACTTCCTGGAGAATCCTTCCCCTATAGCACCCCACCCAGTCTCACTAAATAGCACTTCCTAGCTGTCCACAGAGCACCCACGCTTCCTGCTGTAATATGTAGAATACTATCAGTTGCCTAATTAATTGTTTTCCATGCTAGACTATAAACTTCATGAGAGCAGGGAACCCTGGATCTTAGTCACTACTACATAGCGCTTGACGAAAAGGAAACCTCTCAGTAAACCTCAGACTTAAAATGCAAAAGCTTGGAGAATGTGTAAAGGAAGAAAAAAATGTGTAAGAAATACATCTGAATATTCACATAGTTCTCCAGTTGCATTAGTATGATGCCTAGGAGTTAGGTTCTTGCCCATGGCTAGTTAAGTAAGCTTTTGCTAGCTGTAGAAATACTTTTCAGGGGAATCACACAGCTAGAGCACTGGGGCCCCACCCTCAATTCTACTGTGATTTGTCACCTCTTTCTGTTCATTGCCTTGGGGAAATAGACAATGTTTACCTATTGCCAATGCAAAGCTTAGCAGATGGTGAATGTCCTGTGTTCTGCCAACAAGAGTTAGGAGGAATAACTAGAATTCATTTGCTTGAGACAAACTCTAGCCAGGGATTTAACTGAGAGTTGGCAAAGGTAAGCTGATAGCTTATGATTGATTTCTGAGTTCCAAGTAAAAAATGTTGTCTATTTAGTGGCCCTAATAAGGAGATAGTTAGTTAGAATTCTTTTTTAAAAAGATTTATTAGGGAGAGAGTGATAATGCAAGCAAGTTCATTATAAAAGAGGCAGAAGGAGAGAGAATCTCAAGCCAAGTTCCTGCTGAGCCTGGAGCCTGACAGAGGCGCAATCTCAAGGCCCTGAGATCATGACCAGAGCTGAAACCAAGCAGCATTCAACACAGTGAGACACCCAGGGGCCCCTAGAATTCTTATAGTATCTCCTATCCCCAAATGCCCACCTTTTCTCTCCATGATCCATCATTTGATTCTCTTTCCTATCTCTCTACTTTGCCTTCTCTACGATGGATATTTCAAATGATCTTATAAAGGCTTCTCTAGCCAGGCATCATAAAAAACATAGAATTATAGGAAAAAAAACTGTAAGGGTAATTTTGCTCTGTGATTTCTAAAGGCCAGTTGGTTCATGAATTTGTGTCAGGTTGGCTGGCTTTTTGAGAACCACTTAGAAAACCATGACAAATAGACATAACTAGGTCTCATCTGGAGGTCTGATTCAGCAGTTTGGGAGGAAGACAGTCATTGGTGTTTTTAACACTTCTTTAGGTGATTCCAAACCAGCTAGACTTAAGAACCATTGAATTAGAGCCTCTTCTATAATCTTATCTTGAATCTGGCCCCCAACTATTTGATAGTGCTCAAATTGCACCTGTTCAAACACCAGAATATTTCAGAATGCTCTTGCAAACTGATCTGAGTGAATTTGGTCATTTATGATTATTGGGTGTTATTTGTTAATTTCAGGGGCCTCCATGATTTAGAAGCAAGAGCTTATTGAGTTTCATCTTACACAACTTTGCAACTGAGCTACATACTATAAAAAAGCAGTTCACAGACTGCTTTCTGCCACAGATATGAGCAAGTAGACAAGACCTGACCATATGAAAAGTTCACTAGACATAGAGCTACCTGAATCACGAGAATCTCTAAACTTCCTATTGAAAGGTGACACAAATCTTTTACATCAATATCTGAACTAAGGTATTTATAATGCCAATCCTAGGCGCTATTCTGAAGTGTGTCTCTAGGCTTGCCAGATTCTTCTGTCTTTACATATGAGGGTGTTTGTAATATCCTACACTAATTAACCAAACCTTTGATTTTGACAAGTGATAAAAGTAGCTAAACCTTGTGTGAACTTCTAGCCCTGGAGTCAGTAGTCCTGATTAAGGTACTGAAAATGTTAACTAGCTATTTTCAGGTTATATACTAAAGCTAGTTCACACATGCATGTAGAAATCCCTGGTCTATTTTCAGGTATTTTGAAATAAATTGTAAATCCCATAAGAAATGAAGAATGCAGTGAAAGAATATATTAAGTCTCTGGTGGTGAAAACATTGGCGAACATGGTAAGAACATGCCAAACATTTATACTAAAAACACCAAAAGTGAGAAAATTGGAGCAATTGCTTCTACATAACATTCCCCAAACTTGTTATTCTCCTAGAGTTAGATAAATTTTCTTTTTAAAAATTTTATTCATTTCTTTGACAGAGCACACACAGAGGGGGAGCAACAGGCAGAGACAGAAGCAGGTTTCCTACTGAGCAGGGAGCCTGATGTGGTGCTCTACCCAGGACTCTGGGATCATGACCTGAGCCAAGGACAGATGCTTAATTGACTGAGCCACCCAGGCACTATAAATTGAGCTTTTTTGGTATGTCCTTTTAAGCAGTAGGCTCAAGAATGTCTTTGCCTCCCTGACCCTAATTTTTCTCACCTGAAAATGAAAGGCATTGGACTAAATTATTTCTGGTTGTTCATTTCCATTTAATATTTTCAAGATCAGGGTTATTTTTTCATTCTTTATAAACACATGTGCAAACACATATAAGTCAATTCATTAACATTGAATTTGGATAAATTTCCAAATAAGTTGACAGAATTTGTTTAAAATGACAGAGTAGCTAAACTGGGTGGATGAATTAGTTGGACAAAGTAAATTTGGTTAAATTCAGGATAATTGTGGCAGCTTTATTTTCATATGGTTATGATAATCAAAACCAAGTAAGCTAAATTAAAATATTATTTTTATGTGTTTAAAATCTGTAACTCAAAAGATCATGTATATGTATGTTTTTGTGGTGTTTGTCTTTTTAACAGTGCAATCCAATAGCAAGCTAAGCTGCTGCCCATCCTGGGGTCCTGATGTATACTAATTGTAAATAGCTTTTTAAGTTCAAACAAAGGAAGCTGACAAGAGTGTGAGTGCAGCATGGGGAATGGTATATAATTGGTGGTAATGAATAGGGATTTGAGGTTGAGCCAAAAAATTCACTCTTCTTCCTGTTTTCTCCTTTATTTTCACATTGTTTCACCCTCATCTCTCTGACACTGGATGGGTGCTGTTTTGTTTTGTTTTTCTCATACCAAGCAATTCTGTGACACCAACTAGGGACCCTACAATTCAGTTAAATTCTAACAATACTTGGAGTTAGCACAGACCCCACAGGTCAAGGACTTGGTCCTACGATCCTATTGTGCACTTCGGGTTCCAGGTCACCCACAATTCTGTCTAAGTTGGCTACAGATCAGAGATTCCTATGACACTTTACCCTTGGATTTATTTGCTAGGACAGCTCACAGAACTCAGGGAAGCGTTCACATTTATCAGTTCATTATAAAAGCATATGATAAAGGACACAGATGAACAGTCAGATGAAGAGATACATAGAGTAAAATTTGGAAGGGACCCCAGTGCAAGAGCTTCTGTCCCCTTGGATATCTGGATATGTTCATCCACCTAGAAACTCCCTGAAAGCTATGCTAATGGCACTTTTTACGGAAGATTGCTCACATAGGTATAATCAATTATTAACTCAATTTCCAGCCCTTCTCTCTGGATGGTGGGGGTGGGACTGAAAATTCCAAGCTTCCTATCATGGCCTGGCTTTTCTGATGACCAGCCTCTATCCAGCAGCTATCTAGGAGCCCATCAAAGGTTACCTCATTAGAACAAAACATGCTTCCATGACTGAAGAAATTCCAAGGGGCTTAGGAGCTCTGTGTCAATAACTAGGGAAGAGATCACTATATACATTATTCTATGATTTCACAGACAGTTAGACATAGATTTGAGGACTGTGTTGTTAACTGATTGTAACCAGTTACAAGCTGGTAGACAAGTAGTGGAAAACCTATTTAACCACTCTGAACTTTTTTTCTGAGAAATGGGAATAATAATAATAATGCCTGTCAACTTGTGATAATTAAATGAACAACATAAAATGTTTATCAAACTATTTGGCTTATAGTTTGTAATTCAAGCATAAATTGTGTGGTATCTCATTGCTTTCCTGTTCTGTCTATGGTTGTACAATACTTGTGTAGATATGGACCAAGAGAACCAATCCTGGCCACTCTAATTATCTTTCCTTGTAACAGCTTTATTGAGAAATAATTCATATATCATAGAGTTTGCCCATTTAAAGTGTAAAATTCACAGGTATGTGAAATCATTGCCACTATCAATTTTAGAAAGTCTTTATTATCCCCCAAAGAAGCCCTTCACCTATAAACCTACACATTTTTGGTGATGTAAATCTGAGATTTACTGTGGTATCTTTGGTTAAGTACTTCCAGAGTTGTTTGGTGAGTCATTTTTCTGTGCAAGGCCACTTTCCTGATAGACATGATCAGTTGTTCTGTTTTATGGATGGAGTCTCATGTACCCACAAATGCAGACAAAGTAAGTGGTCACCTATTCTGCTGGTTGGAGAGGTCCTGGGATAAATACACCACAGAAATATCTCTTTAGCACCTGCTTGTGCGGCAAAAATATCTCCATATGAATTGGCTCAGTCTATTTGGGCCGATAAAGCAAAATATCATAAATTGGGTGGCTTAAACAACCAATATGTATTTCTCATGGCTCTGGAGTCTAGAAAGTCCAAGAAAGTCCAAGGCACTAGCACAATCAGTGTCTGCTTCCTGGTTCATAGATGACGATCTTTTTGCTTTGTCCTGACATGGCAGAATGGCAAAGGAGCTCTGTATGTGTGTGTATGTGTGTGTGTGTGTGTGTGTGTGTGTGTGTGTATTTATAAGGGCACCAACCTCGTTCATGAGGACCCCACATGTATGTCCCTAATAACCTTCCCAAGGCCCCCACCTTCAAATACTATCATTTTTGGGAATAGGTTTCAACATATAAATTCTGGGGAACACAAAAATTTAATTTATAGCAGTCTGCCTCTGCCCCTCAAAATTCATGTCCTTCTTTTTATTTTTTTAAGATTATTTATTTATTTATTTGACAGAGAGAGAGAAATCACAAGTAGGCAGGCAGAGAGAGGGGGAATCAGCCTCCCTGCTGAGCAGAGAACCTGTTGCAGAGCTCAATCCCAGAACTCTGAGATCATGACCTAAGCTGAAGGCAGAGGCTTAACCCACTGAAATACCCAGGCACCCCAATTCATGTCCTTCTTTAATGAAAAATATATTCATTGCACACCAGTAGTCCCAAAGGTCTTAACTTGTTTTAGTATGGACTCTGAAGTCTAAGTCCAGTCTCATGTAAATATCATCTCAATCAAATATGAATGAGACTCAGGTATGATTCATTCAGAGGCAAAGTTCTTTTCCCCCTGTGTACCACAAAATCGAACATGTTATGTGCTTCCAAAATACAATGGTGGGATAAACATATGATAGACATTCCTTTTCCCAAAGGATTACATGAAAGAAGAAAAGCTAACAGTTTTCAAATAAGTTAAAAACCTAATGGTACAAATTCTGTGAGACCTTAAGCCTCAAGAATAATCTTTTTTGACTTGATATTCTACTTTCCAAGTCCCCTGGCTTGGCAGTGTCACTTTCTTGACTTGCTGGGACTGCCCTCTGGCAGTGACCCTCTGCCTAGGCTTCATCCCCACCATGGTTCTCTGTTACAGCCCCACACCAGCTATTAGAGCAGGTGGGGTCCCTGGACCTTGGCTCTTCTGAGTGGCCCTGACCTTATGACAACACTAGGCACAGCCCGTGCTGCAGTTTTCTATGAGGGCCCCATCCCTGACACCCTGGGCTGGGGTATCTTGGCCCATTTGAATGAGAGAGGTGGCCCCACCCTTAGAAACTTCTGCCCTCAGTCCTTTGTGCTCTGAGCCTGTGGTGGGATTGGCATTCTCTGAATCATCTTCAGTATCATTGTTCCTTTGTCTTGAAGAAGAGCATCTATGATGAGATGGCTAACGCACACTAATCTCCTTATCAGATGGCTCCTGGGCCATTTTCCAATAAGATAGAATGAGAATTTTTCAAATCTTTAAAATTTTCCTTTCTTTTTGATTAACAATTTCATTTTTAAGCTCTATTTCTCTTTTTGCATTTTACTATAAGCAGTGAGGAGGAGCCAAGTTGCACCTTCAACACATTGCTTAGAAATTTCCTTAGCTAAATATACCATTTCTTCACTTGGAAATTCTACCTTCCACAAAATATTGGAACACAAACACTTTTCAACAAAGTCCTTTGCCACTTTCTCACAAAGATGACCTTTCCTCCTGTTTCCAACAACTTGTTATATCCTCATTTCACTTTGAGAACTCCTCAGAATGGACTTTACTGTCCATATTTCTACCAAAATTCTTTTCAAGATTACTTAGGTGTCCTTTAAGAACACTGAGGCTTTCTCTGCAACTTTCCTGTTTTTGTTGAGTTATCACCAGTCATTTTTAAAGGTTTGTCAATTGAAGTTTAGGATTTTTCTAAGCATGCACATCAAAATTTGCCCAGCCTCTAGAAGATATGAATAGACACTTCTCCAATCAAGACATACAAATGGCTATCAGACACATGAAAAAATGTTCATCATCACTAGCCCTTAGGGAGATTCAAATTAAAACCACATTGAGATATCACCTTACACCAGTTAGAATGGCCAAAATTAACAAAACAGGAAACAACATGTGTTGGAGAGGATGTGGAGAAAGGGGAACCCTCTTACACTGTTGGTGGGAATGCAAGTTGGTGCAGCCTCTTTGGAGAACAGTGTGGAGATTCCTCAAGAAATTAAAAATAGAGCTTCCCTATGACCCTGCAATTGCACTCCTGGGTATTTACCCCAAAGATACAGATGTCATGAAAAGAAGGGCCATCTGTACCCCAATGTTTATAGCAGCAATGGCCACGGTCACCAAACTATGGAAAGAACCAAGATGCCCTTCAATGGATGAATGGATAAGGAAGATGTGGTCCATATACACTATGGCGTATTATGCCTCCATCAGAAAGGATGAATACCCAACTTTTGTAGCAACATGGACGGGACTGGAAGAGATTATGCTGAGTGAAATAAGTCAAGCAGAGAGAGTCAATTATCATATGGTTTCACTTATTTGTGGAGCATAACAAATATCATGGAGGACAAGTGGTGTTAGAGAGGAGAAGGGAGTTGGGGGAAATTGGAAGGGGAGGTGAACCACGGGAGACTGTGGACTCTGAAAAACAATCTGAGGGGTTTGAAGTGGCAGGGGGGTGGGAGGTAGGGGTACCAGGTGGTGGGTATTATGGAGGGCACGGATTACATGGAGCACTGGGTGTGGTGAAAAAATAATGAATACTGTTTTTCTGAAAATAAATAAATTGGAAAAAAAAATTTGCCCAGCCTCTGTTACCAGGTTCCAAAACTCCTTCCACATTGTTGGGTATTTGTCATAGTAGTCCCTGACCCCCGTAGAGAGATTGGATCACAAAATTATGAATGCTGAGAAGTCCTATGATCTTCTGTCTCTAAACTGGAGACCAAGGAGTCTGGTGGTATAATTCAGTCCATGTCTGAAGGCCTGAGAACCAAAGGAGCTAGTGATACCATTTGCAATTTGGGTCTGAAGGCCTAAGAGCCAGGACTGTGGAGGGTGGAAGATTAATGTGTCAGCTGAAACAATCAGGCAGGAGGAGTCTTCCTTTCTTTGCCTTCTTGTTCTATTCTGGCCCTTCAAAGAGTTAATGATGACCACCTGTATTGAGGAGGGTAAACCGTTTTACTGAGCCCACTGATTCAAATACTAATTTTTTCCAGAAACACCCTTATAGAAACACACACAGAAATAATATTTAGCCAAATATGATTACCTCATGATCCAGTCATGTAAACACAAAAAATTAAACATCACATGGATGGTTTTCTCTCTTCTCTTAGGGCACTGACATTCATTCACATTTGAGAAGAAGTTTTTAGGATTACAAAGGTGATTGGCTAAAGCCCCTGTAATTGCCAAGCTAAACTTCAGCAGACAGTGAGTAGGTAGATCTTTATTTAATACCTCAGAGAGAAGCAACACAGTTTAAGGTAGAACATTATGAGAGAAACAATCATATCAAGTCTATCTAGCCTCATTTTGGAAAGCACAGACATACATAGGTTCACACTCAATTTACTGGTGATGACATCAGTAAGAATCTGTGCAAGAAAACATGCTAAATTCTTTACATATGATATCTAACTTAATCCTCGCAATGCTCGGAGTTGTGACAGTTGTTGATAATTTACAACTGAACAACCAGAAATTAAAGGGGCTAATTAAATTATTCAAGAAGGCAGAGATAAAAAATGGCAAAGCTAGTATTTAAAATCTGATCAGTCTGTTTTCTGGGCCTGTCCTTCTGCTCTTTTGTCTCTTTTCTTTCCTATACTCTTGAGTTTCTTGGGCAAGTCCTTTTTCCCTTTTCTAAGCCACTACTTTTTAAAACATCATATGGAGATAAGCTTTTTATAGCATCTACCTTGCTGGAAAAAATAAGAAATGGATGACAGTAAATATTTATATGAGGAAAAGAGATTGTTTCTGCCTTAATCCTATTCCCTTAAAGAATATCCTTTCAAATGCTGGGCTAAATAAAATGTTCCTTTATTACGTGGGACAGGGTCAGCTTATAAATTAGTCATCTGTCACAGCCAGAGTTTTTCAGAAATCCTTAAGACCATGGCATAGTATGGGTATGAGATAAATATTTTCTCAGTGAATGAACTCAATTAAATTATGCTATTACTTCATGCCTATAACAGCAATTCTTATGTTCACAAAGTTAGTCAGGACTCTCTTGTTTGAAATGACTGAATCCTAACTCAAAGTGGCTTACAAAATTGGAGATGTATTGGCCTATGTGCATGAAAAGTCCCACAGTGAACAGCTTTAGGTACAAGTGGACTCAGGGTTCTTTTATTGGTAATCTGCCCTTCTCTCCGTCTTTCCTCTGTAGTGGCTTCACAGTCAAAAAAAAAAAAAAAATTCCTTTCCATGTCTTTCCCAAAAGACCCAGGAAAGCCCCACAAATTGTTGAATTGACTATGTGTGGGTCCATTCCTAAGCCAATGGACCCACACATAGTCAGGGTTCAGTACCCTGATTGATCAGGTCATGTGTCTGCTCCATTCGCAGAGCTAATGTGTGGGGTCAGTCCCCCATGAAGTACCCAGACTGACAGTGTGGGAAGGGTAGTTTTCCAAAGGAGAATTAGAGCATTATTTTCAATTGGAGGGGTGCTCCAATTGAATTTTCAATTCAAGCAGGGTGAAAAGTTTACTTGCTTGAGTTTGAGTCATCTGTTCTATAGGATGGAGCTTTAGTTTTTGAAATGTTCTTCAAAGGACAAGATCCAGAGTCCTCTTAATAACCTGGTTATTCCTCTCTGACTAACTTTCATGATCAAGATGTTGAGTGATGTATAGACTATGTGAGAAAAGGCTGACAGGAATTTCCTTAGGGGGTGTGTGTGTACTACATATATAGAGGGAGTAATGGGGTTATTGTTATGATCTTGGAGCAGAGACAAAATGGAGAGGTGAGTGCTTCTTTCTTATGCTAGCATAATTGAAAGCTGACTCTCTCCTCAATGATATTTCTAGCCTTTATGAGTTAATAAGAACAAAAGGAACAAAAAAAGCCCAAACAAAAACTAAGAGGAGGAATTAAGGAAAACAAAACTCGGTTTTCTAGTTGGGGCTTGCTTTGTTGGTGAATAAACCATCTGCCTGAATGCCCTGTTAGGTAGCATTGGGTGATTAATAGTGTAGCTCATCTGTGAACCAGCATGGAGATCTCTCCAAGAAGTGTCAGGCTGTAAACAACAGCAACTGATCAATGCCGTTTTGATGGAGTACTGAGACTCCTTTTTATACAAAGGCTTTTTATGATTCTTTCTAACACTTAACAGACCACTGATCATGGAAAAGACATTTCAGATTCACAGGCCAGTGAGTGTTCTGTTAGCCTCTTTTCTCATTTTACTCCCTGTAGGGTTTTTGTTTTTGTTTTTTTGAAGTAGTAGTTGTTTTTATTTTTGAAAGAGTGATGTGCTTTATACTTTTTCATGAAAATTACCAGAATTATGGTAGATTTTTTTTCTTTTTCTAGTTTGTGTATTATGATTAATGATGAATAACACAATTTCAGGAATTATAATCAGTGAGGCAAAGTATGACATGTAATTTTAAATTGTAGTTCTGAGTTGCAAGTTTTAAATTGATCCTGTATTTGAATCAATATCTTTTATAATACAAAGTAATTCTCTTTATGGAATGCTGTTTTAAATGGGATGTTGGGAAGGATAAAACCATTGTATATTTTTACTTTGCCTTTCCTGTTAGACACTCTTGATTTTTATAAAACTTTCTATTATGGAAAATTTCAAGCATATACAGAAGGATATCCTGTATTACACCAAACATGCACGTGTCCATCAGCCAGCTCCAACAGTTACTCAGAGCCAATCTTATTTCAGTTATCTCAATTATCTGGATTATTTTGAGGTGAAGTTCTAGTTCCAAAATGCTGTTTGGACATGGGTTTTGGAAAAGTCGTAAGAGTTGAGGCCAGAGAACTGAACAGGGAGTTTTGATTCTGTCTAAAGCTTGGGAAGATTCTTAGAGGGTTTTATTCAGGGGGCTGCCAAGGTGAATCAGAAAGAGTGTTGTTCCAATCTAATCATGAGGAAAATTGTTCTGAGGGATTTAATCACTAATGTAAAGACATCAGACAATTAGTCACACCCATGTCTGGGTCCCTGACCTTCTGACTTCTGGTCCAAGGCATTGCATCTCCCTCTGTTTTTTGTGTTTTGTTTTTTTTTGTTCAAATTTTTAATCAATAAAGACTGCCAATAATTCTCTGGGTGGCAATCAGCTTGTCTTTGGTCATTAACCCCTAGCAGAATAGGACATAAAGCTAATGAGTAAGACTCTTGAGTCCAATCTCCTCAGTAGTAATCACTGCAGAACTATTCAAACCCATTGATAATCTGCTGGTTAGTCTATAATGCTTTCCTCCCTCTGCCATTATGTCTGCTAGCTTACATCTTCAAATTAAAATACTAAATGACTAAAGCCCAAGGATTTGGGTGCAATGATGTTTTACTGGGGGAAGTAAGTGTGACCCAGGGGACTGAAGAACTCACGGGCATAGGAGAGGCAAACCAGGTCCATGAGTCTGGGCTTTCAGACATCCTTCCCACTAGAGTACCAGTTTTGAACAAATGAGAAGAGCAGAGGTATTGACTCTTTTTCTTGGTACTGCTACACAGCAGGAGTTAGTAAACTCAAGTCCATGGGTCGGTTCACTGCCTGCCTTTGTAAATAGTTTTTTTGGAACACAACCATTCTCATTCATTTACATATTGCCTATGGCTGCTTTATGCCATAATGGCAGAGTTGAGTAGTTACAACATAGAAAGTAGAGCCTGCATAGCTTGACATATTTATTCTTTGGTCTTTTACAGAAACGGTTTGCCAACCCATGCTGTAGAGAGTGAGTCACTGAGGGTGAATCTTGGATTCAATTCTGTTCTGGAATCTGAAGAAGTACTCATCAGGGATACAGCCCATCGGAAGGTGAGTCTAGAGCCTTAATTACTATGGGGCAAGGGGTTCCTTGGACCCTATAAGGACTTGCTTCAGATGAGATGTTTGAAGAGGTTGCTTTCCAGTTCCTTGAACCCCCAAAGAGTTTTCATTTAAGACTCCCTAATACAAACTCAGTGGTGGTGCAAGGACACTTCCTACCATCTGGGGACTGGTGAATTTCCACTGCTGTGTTGCATTTGTTTTATGGCATTCAAGCAATGAACAGAGATTTCACTTCCAGCTGTGAGGCATCTGGCTTGGATCCCTCCTCTCCTCTTTGCCACAGTATTCCTGATGTTCCCGCTGTGTGTTCTGATCTGGATTGGCATCTATCTTTCCCTCTGCAGTGCCCTTGCAGGGTATGCCAGACCCACACCAGCCCAATCCATCTTTCTCTTGACTCAGCAGGCTTGCCCTCTGGGTGCCTCTCTACCCTTGGGGAAACAGCAGAGTTTGAGTTTTGACTGTGAAGACTCTCAGAGATATATATCAAGTGGATTTGATTAATTTACTTACTGTAGTGCCTGTTCTCAGCATCAACTGTATACATGGATAGATGTCTGCATGAAATATCACTTGAATCACTGAAAGGTCTTCCTTGGCCCCAAATATTTTCTCTATTGACCCTGCTTGTGGTGCTTGAACTATCCCAATTTGGATTAAGAAGCCAAGAGCACTTATTGAAATAATGTTTCCTGTACAGAGTAACTCACCCAGCAACTAGCTTCCACTTGAGTTAAAAATGAATGAGTTTAATGGAGTAACTGTAGGAGAAATCAGAATCTCTAAGTAAAAGGGACAAGGGAGAGGAATCTTGGGAATGCTGGGAACAGACAGGTCTCATCAGCACATTTACAAGGAAATGTATAGATATTGTGTGCCTGGGAGAGAAGGTTGGAGGAAAGGGCATATTAAAAGTATTCTGACGTTAAAAAAAAAAAAAAAAGTATTCTGACGTGATGATAGAGTAGAGGTGGAAGAGGCTAATATGTTGATAGGTGAGACCATAGAGGAACAAGAAAGAGCTGAGACCTCAGAGTTAATTCTAGGTCTGCTAGCACCTAGGTCCATGCCCTTTCCACATCCTGGCCTTATCCAAAGTGTGCTCTGGACAGTACTACTTCTGCAAATACTAACAGAAATGTATGGTTAAATAACTTTAAGAAACATGGTATATGCCACAATGAATTTTGGAACACTGAAAAAAAATTAAATTAAAAAAAAAAGAAACATGGTTATAAAGAGACCTTTCAGGTCAAGGTATTCATCTAGAAGTCTTGGGTTAAGATCTCTAGCCAATAGAAGATATATATTGATCAAATTTAATCGTACAAATGCAAATGTATTTACGAAATGACCAGTGCTCTATGAGGACATAATTCAGTTCTCTAGAAGCATATGTCAAAGGGTCCTAGTGGTGTAGTAGTGAATAGATGACTTGTGGAATGAAAGGGTTCCTGAGCTGGTAACTGAAGGGTAAGCATAGTCTAACTAGGTGAAGAGCAGTCCAGGCACATGCATGTAGTATAGAGAGTATGGTGCAATAGAGCAGAAAGTTCTAGTTAGGGTCTCTGATAGCTGGGGGAAGGATGGGCAGGTGCACTGGGACGCTAGCCTTCATCCTCTATAAGTAAGAAGCCTTGCATATTTCTTCCAGTGTGTCTTACAAATATTCTCTTTGCTTTAGAAAAGGTTGAGAAGTGTTGCATGAGGGAAACTAAAAGGTAGAATTTAGTGAGTTAGGACAGTGGTGAGGGATGAGATCGTAAGATCATGGTGGAGCCATAAGATACTCCCTGAGTGACCTTGCCTGGATCCTATACTCCTTTTGGACCTCAGTTTCTTCTTCCACTATTGTATAAGATACTCGGTTTTTTGCTCTGATCAGTTCTTATTTCACATTCCTGTAACTGTAATTTAAAATAAATAAATCAAACTAGAGTATTAGGCTCTGAAGAAGCTGAAACTTTGAGCTGCCCTCTAGGCCAGGTTTGTCCTTAAGGGCTATTGAGTTACTTATGCCTTGGTCCAGCATGAACAGTGTGTCAACATGGGATCTGAGCAGTCCTGCCTGATGAAACAATTGTAATTTCACATGACTTATTACTGCTGTTCTCCACCCACCTCCTGCCATTGGCTCAGGAGCCCGAGTCCCCTGTGCCTTTCCATTCTAAATATAGCAACTCCCCTGGTCACAGACTTGTTTTTGCCATCACAGGAAGGGAAATGGCAAAACCTAGGTCTGATTGTCTGGTGGTTAGGGACCCAGAGCTCTGTTTTGCATTGCCACTTCCCTCAGTTCATTTTAGACCATTGTTGACAAACACCCTCATCAAAAGAACAAAACAAACAAACAAAAAAACCCAGAAACTAAAACTAAACCATCTTTCTGAAGTCTGCATTTCTTCTAAGACTTCCAGGACATGTGGTAACCATTCAGAGCTATTTTCCTTCCTCCCACCACCATTTCTGACTTTGTGACCTGCACATTTCATACATCACACACATGTTACAACAGCTGTGGTACTTTGAGATGTGATGCTGGAGTTCCTAGCAAAACCTGGGGGGTGTCCAGGCAATTTTTGAGCAGTAGATGTAAATGCAAATAAACTAAAATACTCTACTTTCAGGTAACCCTAAGAACTGGCTGTTTAATGGATAGAGTTTACAGTAGGACTGCCCTATACACAGAACCCTAAATGAAGACAGAGGCAGGGTTGGGGAGAAATGAGAACACTTGAGCCCTATATTAGAGAAATTAGCTTCAAAGCCCAGTTCTGTTATTTATAAGCTTTGTGCCTAGAGCAAGTTACTTATATTCTCTTGGCCCCAATTCTCTCATCTGTTAAATGCAGATTTTAATAAAGTTATAATGCAAATTAAAAGGGAGAATGCATGAAAGAACTTAGCATAGTCAGGCATATAGTAAAGATTCCAGCAATACTGGTAATAAAATTAAATACACAATCAGTATTCCATAGTCTTTAGTCTAGGATTGAGCAGTCCAGATGTTCCTTATGTGATCTCCCATCTGTGGACCACAGGTACTAACATAAAATAGCAGTGGTTCATGGGATCTTCTTAATGGAGAGCAGAAAGTAGATGAGCCAATCTTTCTCAAAGGGTTTTGGAAGCCCTCAGGTCGCAATTGCTTCCAGCAGGCTTCCAGGGCTATTCTGGCCACATTTTCAGTTGAGTTTTGTGCTAACTACCCTCTAGCCCAGAGGCCATGATTTCTGTCCTTTGGTTGTAATGGCCATCAAATTCCACCAGACTGCATGTCTGTGTACCTGTCTTGTCTTCACTTCTTCAATCTTTGGGACCCAAGAGGGCAGCCTTGATCCTGAGTACTCCTTAGCCACAACACCTCAAAATTGCTCTTGGGTCTAGATGTACCAGGGGTTCCCTGCTGGGCATATATCATGTGTACTGATTCTTGATTCTCTATTTCTGCAGTCCATGTTCACCCAGCAATAAAGACAGGGCTTGCTGAAGAGGATCAATTCCTCTTCCTTTGGTGTAAATTTAGTACAGGTAAACTCTGAGAGAAGTTGCTACTTGTCACTAAAGGGGCTTTAGAAATAGCTATTTTGGGGCAGGATGTTCATTATTTGGTCTTTCTGCATAAATTTCATTAGTAGCTCTCTCCTCCCTTCCCTACCTCTAACAATTTTTGAATTACTTACTTAACCTCTGGGAAACTGTTCTAGGTACTGGGAATATGGAATGTATACACATGTTGTCCCCCCCTTCATGGCATTTGCAATGTAGGAAGACGAAATCATAAGACTATAACACTACATATCTGATGGAGGAAATTGAAGGTGTTAAGAAAGCACAGAGGGAGCACTTCACAGCATAGAGTGATCACTAACCAGAGGAATTAAAGGTGAATATAAGTTATCTAGGCAAGGAGGGATTAGTTAGGATTTTTTAGTGGGGAGGAAATATGCCAATTGATACAAAATCATTCATGTAAGTTTGACCTTTACTGTGAGAATAGCAGGGATCCATAGAAGGTTATTGAACAGAAAGATACTATGATAAGAGAAACAATTTGGAGTTATCAATCAGGATGCAATGAATAAGAGAGCACAAAGCCCGAGGAAATTACATCACTGTATAAGCTCCTGCCATAGACTAGAGAGCTAGTAGGACTTGAAATAGAAGTCACAGGACTGGAAGAGATTATGCTGAGTGAAATCAGTCAAGCAGAGAGAGTCAATTATCATATGGTTTCACTCATTTGTGGAGCATAACCAATAGCATGGAGGACAGGGGGCGTTAGAGAGTAGTAGGGAATTTGGGTAAATTGGAAGGGGAGGTGAACCATGAGAGACTATGGACTCTGAAAAACAGTCTGAGGGGTTTGAAGTGGCGGGGGGGGTGGGAGGTTGGGGTACCAGGTGGTGGGTATTATAGAAGGCACAGCTTGCATGGAGCACTGGGTGTGGTGAAAAAATAATGAATACTGTTTTTCTGAAAATAAATAAATTGGGAGAAAAAAAAAAGAAGTCACAGGATTTGGTGACTGGATGTGAAAGTATAAGCAAGAGGGAAACATGAATACTGACCACCATGTTTCTGGGTTCCTCTGTTGGGTTCCCTTTCATAAGATAGGGATCCTGAAGAAGAAGCAAGTTATGGGGGGGGGAGGAAATAAAGATCATAGCTTCAGATATTGAACTTAAAGTGCCTGCAAAACTTCATGTGTGGATATTTTCAGTGGGAAATGAAGTATTGGTAGTAAGCATCAGGAAGGCGATCTAAAGTCAGATTTTTGGAGCCACCAGCAGGTAGAAGGTATTTCAAATGGTATGAATGTAAGAGATCATTTACATAAGCAAAGTATGGAAGTTGAGAGGAAGGCTAAGAATGGGACCCTAAGTGTTTTTACCGTATAAGATGATGAAAAGAAAAATTAGAAGAATAACTCAGAGAAGAAAGAGAATTCAAGGACTTGTTGCCACAGAATCTTAGAGAATAGGCTTCTTTTAGGATGGATAGTCTAACTGGAATATTCTAATAATTGATTGGTCTATATCTAAAGATATCTACTGGTCTGAAAGAGAGATCTGCTGGTCAGTCACAGGTCTTGCGTTTTGGGTAGAGCATAGTTACTCTGTGCTGACCAGAGCATATGCTAAACACAAGCTCAATACAAAGCTGCCATTATTTTCACACCGTGGTTAAGGACAAATGTGAGTACTAAAGTCTTGGAAGTCAATTGACTGGAAGATTTTGGCTGTATTTATATGATTTAATGCTGACAGTGTTAATTTTCATTGTAGCTTAGTGTGTCTATGGCCCAGTTTTCTCCATTTCCTAGTTAGTAGGTTGAGCTGCTAACAAGCACCCTCCCATTCTAACTTTAAGTCCTTGATGGGCTTGGGAATATGTTTTTTTTTAATCATTTTAATTATATAAATATAGGGTTAATATCAATGAGGAGAAAGACTACATGCATTTATTTATTATATGGAGGAAGAGTGAGGAGGCTCTGAAGCATTAAGTAGAATAAATCTATAGTGTGATTTAGGAGAGTTAGTTTCAAATTCTGACCCTGCCATTAACTTGTTCTGTGGGAAGTAGAGAACCACTGTGGTGTCAGTTTACCTATCTGTAAATGTAAAAGATTGGATTCAAGGATCCATTTTGCCATGAAGATTTTGTGCACTCTGAATGTGCTTACATTACTCAGTGTAGAAAGATGGAAAGGCAGTGTATTTGGATTCTGTGTAGTTCCTATCCCTATCTAAGCTTATGGTTGTCAGTCCTGGCATTAGAGCTGGACAGTATGTGCATTCATAATCTCCTAAACTTCTGACTCTTGGAGATAATACATTTTTTAAATTGATTATTTAAAAATCAGAGTCATCTTAGTCGATAGAAAAGGAGAGTATGTGGTATTTTCCAAGTAAAACAAAGTGATAAATCCCAGCTACTCTACGCTGACCAGAGCATATGCTCATAATGTCTTCTCTACTTTCTTTTCTTCAAATAAACAAATGAATATAGAGCACTTAATATATACCAAGTATTTTCTAGGCACAGGATATGGACATGATTAAGACATGGATCTTGAGATTATTGCAATTTGGTGAGAGAAAAAATAACCAGTAATACAGCACGTTTTTTGGTGGATGTGTAAATTACTGTGTTAGAGAAATTATGGGGTATTTAGCCGTCCATCCATTCAACAAATATTTAATGCCTATTATGTATCTGGTCCTGCTCTAGGAATCTTGATAAAGTAGCTATCAAAATAGACAAGGTTACCCACTTTAATAGGGCTCAAAGTCTAGTATAAGAAGAGAGAAAATGAATCAGTAACAAAGAAATAAAGACTTGAATATGGTTATAAGTACTATATAGAAACAATATTAAGTAGGGAATAGGGAATGGTGGTGAGTATTATAATTTTCTGGAAGATGGTCAGAAAAAGCTTTGTGTCTAAGAGGTTTGAGCAGAGAGCTAAGGAAAGTAAGAGAGTAATGTGAGGTCCAGGGGAACATGGATCCAGGTATGAGGAAGAGCAAGTACACAGGCATTAAGGCACAGATATGTGTGACTTTTATGAGTAATAATAAGGATGCCAGTCTGGGTAGAACAGAGTCAGAACAACTAGAGGGCTCAATTTTCCATCGACTCTGAGAATAGCAATTATGTCACGGAGGAGAAATCAGGAGTTTGACTTTGAACATGTTAAATTTAAGATGCTTATTAAACATCTAGGAGAGATGATATAAGAGCATATAAATATATGATTCTGCAGCTCAGGTGATGAGTCCAGGCTGGAGATATAAATATGGGTGTTCTCAGCATGTAAATATACTTAATATTTAAATATTTAATTCGACTGAAAGAGCTCTTCCCCAGGGAATGATTATCAATAGACAATCTAGGAGAAGCAAAAGAACCAGATAAAGGAAAATGGAGACCATCTGCTCAGCAATGTAGGAGGGGAATGAAGACTGGTGACCTAAAAGCCAAGTGAAGAAAGAAAGGGTTTCAAGAAGGAGGAAATAATCAACTGTCTTGGTGCTTCTGATTGTTCAAAACTGACACACAGAGCAGAGAATTGCTGAGGAGCAATGGAGAAAACCTTGAGGGGTTCAATGCTGAGGGCTGGACAGGTGAGAAAAAGTTGGCCTGAGATAAGAGGCCATGAGGATGGGAAAAAGAAACTTGAACAGGAAACCACCATGATGGGGTTGACCAATGGACTAGATACTGCAGAAGAGTTTTAAGGCCTGGAGAGGAAGTGTGGAAGATTTTTAAGCTTCAGATCTGAGTAACAGGAAGAATCAAATGATGAGGCCATTGATTAATGTAGGAAGCAGTGGCAGAGAAGCAGCTTTGGGGGAAGGAGATGGTAAGATTTTAGGACAAACTAATTTTGATATGCATCTAGGACATCCAAGTGAATATAGCCATTGGGAAGTTGCCTATGAAGCTAAAATTCAGGAGACAGGAGTTTCTGAGGTGTTTCATGTATACTTTATGTTTCCATATTATTACTGAAATACAAGAAAATAGATGGCTGTTTGGAGAAAGGCTGCAGAAGAGCATATGATCTGGAAACCCCATTATGAGAGGGAGGTGTGGGAAAGCTAGGAGTCCACCATCCTGAGTTCTTTTTTTTTTTTTTAAAGATTTTATTCATTTATTTGACAGACAGAGATCACAAGTAGGCAGAGAGACAGGCAGAGAGAGGGAGGAAGCAGGCTCCCTCCCGAGCAGAGAGCCTGATGCGGGGCCCGATCCCAGGACCCTGAGATCATGACCCGAGCCAAAGGCAGAGGCTTGATCCACTGAGCCACCCAGGTGCCCCACCATCCTGAGTTCAAAGCCCAGCATATAATGGGCCAGTTGTATGAGTTTGGGCAATGGTGTGGTCAGTGAGTTCTCTACCCTGTGAAATATGGAGAATAGCAAATGTGAAGTTGCTTGAGGATCCAGGTTACTAGAAGATGGAGAAAGTATTCAAATTTATTCTACATGTTTATGTCATTATGAATACTTCTGCCATGAATGATGAGACTACCACTACTACAAACACAGCTATTAATTTTATTACCAATAAGAGATGTCCTAGTATATGTCATAAATGAGGGGGAACAGGCCTTTTGAGATAAGATTTATAAAAGGGATCTCTTCCACTCCCTGCCATTAAAATACATGTCTTTTTTTCTTTCTCACTGTCATTAGTTTCCCATTAAAACTCAGGGCAGATGGACTATTATTTTAGTGTATCCAAAAAACTAAGCACATTCCCATTTACCCATCTGAATCATTTTGGGAGAAAACAAGACCATTTGTAAGATTACTTTAATAAGCAATGGCTGCATTTCCATTTGCTTATGTCACTCCTTGTCATATAGGACACCTTCTAAACCTCTGCTTTTGACAAACATTTGATTTTCATTTCCTCAGTTTTTGTAACAACTTTTTCTCCCTGCTACGTGCTGTCTTGCTATGGCCAGAGGAGCAAAGACAGGAGGTTATGGAAGTGACTGTGCTTTCACTGCTCAGCAGCCTGTCTTCCTTCACTGTCCCTTGTCATCCCACCACAGCCAGGCTAGCCTGAACATACTCAGCAGCTATTCCCAGGACTGAGCAGGGATACCCTGCAGGGAAGAATTGAAGCCTGGGCCAGTTCCTCTTGTGATTATGTGGACCTTGTTTATTGATTGACTTGCTCATTTGTTCAGTGGACAAAGGTAACATGATGTGAATGTGAATGATGTGATGATGTGAATGAGGATGATGGTCACTAGCATTTAGTACCAACAGCAGGCACTTTGCTAAGAGGTTTAAATACATTTTATCAACTAAACTTCACAAGAGTAATATGTAGTTAGATGCATGAGTACTGCTTTCAGCTGAGAAAAATGAGAATTAAAAAAAATAAAATATTTTCAGGTTCATTCTATAGTTGGTAGAGCTGAATCTTAAGTTCAGGTCTTTAAAAAAATGTGGTTTTTGTTTTGTTTTGTTTTGTTTTTTGTTCTTACAAAGGCAGTAAATGTGAATAGAAAATACAGATCTAGGGGTGCCTGGGTAGCTCAGTCAGTTGAGTGTTTTCCTTTGGCTCAGGTCATGATCTCAGGGGTCCTGGGATGGAGCCTTGTATCTAGCTCTCTCAGCAGGGAGTCTGTATCTCCCTCCCCCACTGCACTACCCTTCCACCTGGCTTGTGCTCTCTCTCTCTCAAATAAATAAATAAATAAATAAAATCTTTTAAAAAAATAGAAAAGAAAACAGAGAGCTAAAATAAAATAAAACACTATATCCCTACTATGCAGACATGACATATTTTCTTAGACTACATTCTTCTGTATCTTCATACCACCCTCCCATACACACACATGCGGATTTTCCACTGCTTTGCAAATATTAACATCCATGTTTTGACACCTCAGTACAGAAAACTTTGGCTTATTGAGTGAGTTCCACCTACTTCCTACCTTACAGACAGCTAAGTGCTCTCAGGGCAAAATCTTGTAACTGCACCTATGAACAAGTGAATTTCCCTTCTCTCAAGGCTGACCTCCCTTCTGCTTCTGCCTGCTCTGCTTGCATTCTAATGCCTTCAAATAGTCACTTTTTAAAAAAATTTCTTCTCAGCGTAACAGAATTCATTGTTTATACACCACACCCAGTGCTCCATGCAAAACTCTATTTTAGTTTTTGTTTCTCTTATGACTGTTTCATAAAGGGTCAATAGTCTATTTTATGTGAACTCTCTATTCCTTTTTAAAATTTTTTTCTATTGTGTTCTTTGTCTTTCCCCGTTGTTTTCTGATTGTTCTTTATATATTAAAGAGATTATTTTTCTGTCTATGGCATTGATTGGAAATACTTTCCCTTTTTAAAAATTTTTATCAAACTTTTTTGTAAAGGTATTTTAATTATCTACTAAAACTTACACACATTTTATATGTAGGTTTTATATTTTGGATTTCAACCTTTTCCTTGCACTTTTTCTTGATAGATCAAGTTTTTCTGCTACTAAATTCCATACTTTCATCTACTGTATTTTATCGACAGGTACTGTGTCCATCCAGGTATTACATGATTACAGAGAAATTTATTGCAGACCTTTCTATGCTGGCTTTTGTGTTAAGTACAAGAAAAAAAGATGATGGGGGTCCTATATTCACTGAGCTTCTGATAGATCCCTGGTAGTTTTTTTTTTTTTTTTTTTTGATCCCTGGTAGTTTTAAAAGGGTGGAATATGCAAAGAATACAAATATTGTGACCTCTATTCTGTACATCTATAGTTTTGGAAATTCCAAGGATGATTGTGAAGAGCCATTATGTTTGAAACCAATGGCCTTTGAGGAAAACCAACAAACTGTGGCCTCTTTTTGCCTAGCTGGAAAATGTCTGGTCATTTCCCCTCGGTTTCCATGATGTCATAAATCAATATCATCAATATTGGAAGGGGCCTTACAGATCCCAATCTAATCTGCTTACTTATGGAGAAACTTAAGCCCAGATGTGATGTGATCTACTTAAAACTCTTATCAGTGATTTATTTGGTCTGAGAGTCAACATTTATCTTCAGTTCCATTTTTCCCCTCCATACACCACGCAGAGACCTCACTGAACAAGCCAGTATCTCATGATTGAAAGGTGTGAAATTAATTTAATTCATATATAAACATTTAAAATCATTAATTAGGCTAGAATTGCTTTCACTCAATATTTTGAACTCCTAAATTTATTCATCATCTATTTATTCATACATTTATTAATTTATTGATTCAACACATTTTCTGAGTATGTGTTCTGCTTGATGTAATGAAACATTAAACATTGAATCTGTATTCAGATGATTTTTATTTGACTCTATACGTAAGATATATGCACATGAGCTATTAAACTTGGACTTTGGATAGAGTACAAGACAATTTAAGGAATGTTACAGAACCATTAGATGATACATGAGTGATCTAGAGAAAGTCAGTGTAGGTTGGGAGTAGAGAATGTGCTGTATAGGAGGTGATTATTTTGTTTGGCTAGATATGGAGCAATAGTGAAGGGCATCGATACCAGGAGATATTATACATATAAACCTAGCAATTATGGGAAACAATGAAAGTCTTTTCTCTCCACATCTCTCTTTCAACAGATCTTTTCTTTTTGTTACTAGTACATTTGTTTTGCAACATCTTTTGTCTTCCCAAACAGTGAAAAATTATGTGATAGAAAGTTATTGATAAATATACTACACAAATGGGAAAACCTCCCTAAAGAACTGACATCACTGAGGCGTGTAGTGTTTGATAAAAAGTGAACTTTCCAGATTATTGAAGCTTACCTTCTAAATGTCAAAACCATTTTTAAAAAATTTTACCATTTTGGACACAGTTCTTGTATAATAAAATTGAGACTTCCCTAACTTTTTATAGAGGTTTTATCATGCAATTTTGAACTCCTCCTGGAGATGAGAGTTAGAAGAAATAGGTTTTCTGTGTTCTGGTCATCTAATAGCTCTGCTTGTCCTTAATCTCCATCAGTGTCAATACAAATTAATTTTTCTTATCTTTTAAGTTTCTCTGTCCCCTCCCTCACTGTGTCCCCTTATATATTTCTATATTTTGGGCATCTCTTTTTAACAGTCTGGTTTCTCCTCTAAACTGTTACTCTTGTCTCCCTGTTACCTATAAAAATAAATGGGAAATGGATCAGGAAAGGTTTGCAGTATAAAGGGAAAGGGGCTAAACTGGGAGTTTGGAGTACTGGATTTTATTTAAGGCTATGCCAGCAAATGAACTGGGGATGTATAACCTTGGGGGAAGTTACTATCTTTTTTTCTTGCCTGGATTTCTCAGCTGAGAAAAAGACCCTGGATGTGATTATGCATGGTTTTCAAATTCTTCAGGGATCACACTGGATAGGACCCAAGGGCTCAGTGAAAGGACTCTCAACTTTTCATGTTCTCTCACACCATATTTTAGTATGTCTATTCTAGTTTATCTTTTTTATCTTGGATATTTTTATAGAAAGGATTCCATAACTTTTTTTTTAAAGTGTGAATACCACTGAATTACAAAGGTAATGGCTGTGATTTAGTCATATATTGAAAACCCCCATATTCTTCAGTTTATCATAGGCTTTTATATATATATTATCCCTAATTTTTACAAACTCTTAAAAGATGGTAAAATACTGGTATTTTTATTTGAAAAAACTGAGCTTCAGCACTTAAAAAACTTTCCTAAGATCATATAGCCAATAAATGAGAGAAATAAAATTCTGGCTCCATGCTACAGACTCAAGAGCTAGGGGAAATTTCACATTGTCTCTGAGTATGACCTTTTTCACTTCCACATAACTACTATGACCAGATATGGTATAATTGTACTGATATTAAGCATAAGAAAAACCTTCAGAGTGAATTGGTCTCCTACAAGAAAATTATGTTAACTGTAATGGCTTTTGTCCAAGCTTCTCTTTGACCTTTTCTTGTCCTTTTCCTGGTTCATGACCATGTTCTGAATGTAGCTCCCCCAGAGTGTCTAACACTGCATTACATTTACAGTTTAAAACATTGATAGATACATCAATTAACTATGTGGGAGAATATGAAAAGACAGAGGAAGAATAGAGGTTTGAAGGAAGAAACGTCTCAAATTATGTACTTAAAATAATATGAATATTACTTTTGTGAAATAGAAGTCATTTTGTACTTTGGAAACTAGATCTTTTATGTAGTTAGTAAATTTCTACCCCACAGTGAACTTTGATGTCTTTTCTGTTTTGTAACTTGGCTATGCCAGTGTCTCAGGAGAAAGTTACCTCTGTTGGTAGAAAGGAAGAATTTAACTAATGAACTGAAGCCAGAGAATGGCGAACACACTAGTGTGCGCACACACATGCCTTTGTCTCTGAATAGCAATAATTACTAGTTCCCTGCACCTCTTATTCTTTCTACTTTGAGCTGTCAAACTTCTTACCTACCTTTAAATAAAGTCAACAGTGGCTAATATTCTTGCCTTTTCAATGAAAAGGCTCCAATTTAAAAAAGCAACCAAGAAACGCCCAGATACTTTGTCTCTAGTCACCTGGCTTTCAGCCTAAAGCTATAGTTTTTTTTCTTCCTTGTGATCAGATAGTGACGGGAAGACATGACTTGACCTTCAGTGCTTTAATAGAATATCTTACTGCTCTTTCTTGATTTTTTTTTTCCCGAACGCCGGTTTACGCAACTAAGCCTGATTATGGCCTCCCTTGTAAGGTTTCTTGACTACTCAGAGAGAAAATATACCCTTGGGTGAGCCATATCCTCTCCATTCTGCTTTGTTTCAGGGAATCATGACCTGGAACTTCTGAGCATCTTTTATAGTTCTCTAAGGTTCCTGTGCTCCACAAAGTACCACTTCTTTAAAAGTTCATGGAGGCTGAAAATATAATATGACCATACTAAATACTTTATCCTACTCAAGTCCCCTAGACAGAGTTTAAAAACCTAGGAAGTACTATGGTATAATAATCACAGAATTTAGAGTCATATAAGCTTATTTGAAATCCAAAATTAATCTTCAGTACTAGCTGTATATTCTTGAAAAAGTCTTCTTATCTTAAATAAAAGCTTAATTGAAACATAATTCATATACCATAAGTTTATTTTTTAAAAGTATACTACTTAGTGGTCTTTAAGATACTTATAAAGGGGGCGCCTGGGAGGCTCAGTGGGTTAAAGCCTCTGCCTTCGGCTCAGGTCATGATCCCAGGGTCCTGGGATCGAGCCCCGCATCGGGCTCTCTGCTCAGCGGGGAGCCTGCTTCCTCCTCTCTCTCTGCCTGCCTCTCTGCCTAGTTGTGATCTCTGTCTGTCAAATAAATAAAAAAAAAAAAACAAAAAAAAACAAAAAAAACCTTTAAAAAAAAAAAAAGATACTTATAAGGGACTTCTGTGAAATGGCAGTGTAAGAAGATCCTGAACTAACCTCCTCCCCACAGACATACAGTTACATTTGGATCATTTATTTCTGAAAAGATCTGAAAACTAGATGAACTTCTTATCCAAAACAAAGGATAAAAAGATCATATCAGATGGATTAAACAGGCAGAGACATGGACTCATCCAAAACCCCACTTCCAGTACATTCATGTATAATAGAGAGGATCTCATCAGTCCATTGCTTCTCTCTGAGTAATGAGAAGTTGGTGTCTCACATGAGGCACCATAACCCCTGTGTTTTTGTTTGTTTGTTTGTTTTTTTACTGTTTAAATGCTTTTGTTTCCAATTAAACTGCAAAGGCAGAATAACAACTTGATATTTTTGGCTCTTCGGGCAACAATATTTGGCAATTCTCTATAAAAAAATACAAATGACCAGAAAATATATAAAAATTTCATTAAACATAAAATAAATACAAATTAAAACAAGGAGATACTTTTTCTATTAAAGTGGCAAAGTATTCTTTTAACGATAATAAATACCCAGTGTTAGGAAGGTTTCAGAGAAATGGGTACTTGTCTACGCTGCTGGAGAAGAGTGGGTTTGCACAGCTATTTCTGAAGAATATGTGTCAATCCATGAAAACGTGCATATTTTACTTCTAATAATGTAGGAAATAATTACAAATGTATATACAGATTTAACTATGAAGTCACACATTACATCACATTGTTTATAAGAAACTGGAGACAATCTAATAGTAGATTGTTTAAATAAATGATAAGACAGGAATATAATAGAATGCTAAAAACGAGGGTATTCATGGATGGTTATCTGTTAACATGGGAAGTCATTATTTTGTCAAATGGAAAAAGCAAGTCGTAAAAGAGCACAGTATGATACTGTATTTATTTTTAAAAATCATACATGTTTATATATACATTTAGAAAAACACTGAGAACTGGAGTTTCACCACACTACCAGAAGCACAGACAGACAAGCCCCCAAACATCTGCCTTAGAAAACAAATGGGGCTGATGTTAATGGGACCCTAAGTGCTGTAAGAAACTGAAATTCTTCTTTGGAAGGGCTTCCCACGTGATCTCACTCACCCCAGGCCCGGTGAAAAACCAACAGTTTGATAAGCACCTATACAATACTTGAAGGAGATTCATTTTCTAATCTAAAAGCGTCTGAGGGGGAAAGGAGGAGACAACTGAAACTCTCCATGGAGATAGAGGTACTGATGGATGCCAATTTTATACTCTCCACCTACTCATCTAGCACAGGTGGGCAATTTTGGATACAGCACCCTCTTGTCAACTTCCTAAGACAAATGGAGACACGTAGTGGCAGCACTCCCAGCTACCTTGGTGAAGGTGGAGAGAGAGTTTGCAGGACTCCCCCACTCCCTACCTAATGTCCAGGATGAGACAGTTACAGCATCCCCCTACTCCCCACCTGGGGCTGGTAAGCCTTAGCAGTGGAACCATTCTCTCCTGCTCCCAGCCTCAAGCTGATGTGCATGCGCAGACAAAGCCCTCTCCCACTTCATTTCTGAAGTCCACAATCACATGGAATCAGGATAATTTCCTGCGGCCTTTCTGAAGTCTATGAGTATATCCCACCCCCTACACTCTGTAGCTACTTAGCTAAAGCCCACAGGCATGTACAATCAACATGGGGATATACTTTGATCATCTGGCCCAGGTGGCCAAGGAAACCGGTGTTCTTGAGCTCCATGAGAAAGTAACAAATGGAAAGACAGTTGTTCACAGGCCAAGGCACTGCACAGACAGCATTCTGAAACACAACCCCAGTCTCCTGTGAATAGGGCCTATTTACTAAGCTTCAGCCAAAAGGATATGCATCCCCACACCTCTAGAGGCTAAGAAGGCATTCTCAGGGAATGTGAGCAGGGAGACAAAATCCTCCATGCTCCTTTGGCTTCACTACAGCTTGATGAGACCTTCCAGAAGGAAACTTATATACTTGTCTGGAGCACCAATATTTACAAGTGTCATCTGGGGGATGCCTCCACAACTCCTGGTTTGGAAGCCAGCAGTGTTTATAACTGTATTCCATAGGCCTGGGTTTCATAGTCCCACAGAACTGTATATATTTACTTACTTCAAAAAGCTGCCACCTGAGGCTGTGGCTTCCAGTCAGCCTGAGACTAGGTGCTAAATGAGATTCCCTCCCCTTGGAACACTGACGGGTTTGGCACATCCTCAACAACAGGGGCACATCAAGAATAAACCAGGTGATTTAGAGACTTAAAAAGATTTGAGAGACAGCCAAGAGCTAAGACAAGGTTAAATGGGGTGGTGAGTTACCTATATAAGACCATTTCTTGAAGACTGAGAGAGTTAGCTGCTTTACCTAATACATAGAAACAACACAGAAAGTCACAAAAAATGAAGAAACTGAGAAAAATACTCCAAATAAAGAGACATTAATAGTACAAAGATAAATATCCTTCCTGATAAATAATTCTAAGTAGTGGTCATAAAGATCCTCACTGAACTCAGAAAAAGAATGGATAGACACAGCAAGAAATTCAAGAGATAAAAATATAAGAAAGTGCCAAATAGAAGTCACAGAGCTAAAGAATACAATAACTAAACTGAAAAATACACGGAAGGGTTTAATAGAAGACTGAATGTAACAGAAAAATGGATCAGTGACCTGGAAAATAAGGCAATTGAACTCACCCAGACAGTGCAGCAAAAAGAAAAAAAGATAACCAAGGTAAATTATGGGATCTATGTTAAAACTTCAAGCAGAATAACTTTTGCATTATAGAGATCCCAGTTGGAGATGAGAGTGACAGAAAATATATTTGAAGAAATAATGGTTGAAAACTACCTTAAACTAAGGAAAGAAGCAGGTATCTATCCAGGCCCAGAAAGCCCAGGGAGTTTCAAGTAAGATGAACCCTAAGAGAGCTACACCAAGACACATAATAATTAAATTAGATAATCTTAAAAGCAGCAAAAAAACAAATTGATATGTGCAAGAGAAACTCCAGAAGCAGTTAGCATATTTCTCAGCAGAAACTTTGCAGACGAGAAGAGAGTGGAATGATATATTCAAAGCACTGATAGGAAAAACAAAAACAAAAAAACCCCCCTTAAAACTAAGAATACTCTACCCAGAAAGGTAAACATTCAAAATTGAAGGTGAGATAGTTTTCCATACAAGCAAAAGCTAGAATTCATCACTACTCAACTGGCATTATAGGAAATGTTAAAGGGACTTCTTTAAGCTGTTCAAGAATCTCGTTTAAGAAAACATATGAAAGTAAAAATCTCATGGGAAAAGATAAATATATAATAAAGATAGTGGATTAATGACCTACTAAACTACTATATAGATTAAAAATAAAAGTAGTGAAATTAACTAAAACCACACACACATCTTTATCCATTCATCTATCAGTGGACACGGGTTACTTCTGTATCTTGGCTATCATAAATAATGACACAATAAACATAGAGATGTAACCCTATGGGGGTTAATTTCCACAGTGCATAAAAAACTTATACAGTTCAACACCAAAGAAACCCCAAATAATTCAAATTAAAGTCAGTAGAGAACCTAAATAGACATTTTTGCAAAGAGGACAAACAAATAGCCAACAAACAAATGATAAGATGCTCACCAACACTCATCATCAGGGAAATGCAAATCAAAATCACAATGAAATAAACCTAACACCTGTCAGAAAAGCTAGAGTCAAAGATAAGAAATAAGTATTGAAGGGGGATGTGGAGAAAAGGGAAGCCTTGCGCATTCTTGGTGGGAATGTATATTAGTTCAGCCACTGTGGAAAACAGTATGAAGGTTCTCCAAAAAATTTAAGATACCATATGATCCAATAATTCCACTATTGAATATTATACAAAGGAAATTCAAATATTGATGACATATATATTCAAATGCTCTGGTGTTTAAAAGCAAAAAAAAAATAATGAAGGCTGTTTTATATTTCGCTTTGTTACTTGTGTTGTTTATATTTCAGAAACTATTGCCTATCCAATACCATGAAAGTTTCCCCTAAATTTTTTCTACCAGTTTTGTAGTTTTAGGTCTGTGATTTACTTTGAGGTATTTTTTTGTGGATGGGATGAGAAACTTCATTTCTTTCTATATGGCTATCAGGTTGTGCCAGCATTATTGGTTCAAAACTACTCTTTTAACATTGAATTGTCTGGGAATTCTTGTCAAAAATCAGTTGACCAGAATGTGAGATTTCATTTATGAACTCTAAATTCTATTCCATTCACCTATATGCCAGTTCTTATGCCAGTACTATGCTGTTTTGCTTTATTTTTTACAATCCATGTAAATTCTGCCAGATTGTATTGGCTTTTCAGGATCCTTTGCATTTCCATATGTGTTTTAGAGTCATCTTGTCAATTCTGAGGAAAAAAGGCAGGTAAGATCACACTGAAATGTAGATCAATTTGTGGAGTATTGCCATCCTAACCATATTGAGTCTTTGACCCATGAACATGAGATGTTTCTCCATTTGTTTAGGTCTTTGAAACTTTATTCAATCATCTTATATAGTTTGAGTGTAAAAATTGTATACTTCTTTTGTTCAGTTTATTCCTGAATACTGTATTTTTTGTATGCCATTATAAATGGATTTGATTTCTTTTTCAGTTTCATTTTTAGAATATGCATTATCATAAAGACATACAACTGTCATAGATACCTATTGTATTTTGAAACCTTACTAAACATGTATATTAGCAGTAATATTTTTTGTTGATTCCTTAGAATTTTCTATATGCAAAATCATACCATCTGCAAATAAAAATATATTTTTCCTTCTTTTTTTCTAATCTAGAATCTCTTATTTATTTTTCTTAAATTCTCTGTTAAGAACCTCCATTACAATTTGAATAGAAATGGCAAGAATGGATATTCTTGTCTTGCTCTTGATCTTAGGGAGAGAATTTATAATGTTCACTATTAAATATGATTTTAGCTGTGGGATTTTGCAGATACCTGTGTTTATTTCTAGAGGCCACTATTACCACGGATGTGGTAGCTTAAACAACGGAAGTATAATCTCTCATTGATCTGGAGGCTGAAAGTTCAAAATATGGTAAAGCTGCAGTCCTTCACAGGCTCCAAAGGAAAATCAGATCGTTGCCTTCTGGTGATTGCTCTGGCATTCCTGGGCTGTGGCCACTTAGATCTAATCTCTGCCTCTGTCCCTTTGCTATGAATCTGTATTTTATAAAGATCTGCATGATTGTAGTAAGGCCTCCTGGATAATTCAGGATAAACTCTTCTCAAGATTCTTAAGTTAATTACATATTTCACAATATAAGATAATATTTTCACTCTTTGACTGTATCAAGTAAAAGGTTCAGGTTCTGATATTTGTATATGAAAATACCATTTCAAATGCCACCATTCAACCCACTATAATCTTTTGTTAGACTGAGTAAGTGCCCTTCTGTTCCACAGTTATTAGGTTTGTGTTTTATTTCTTATCATGAAAGAAAGTTTGATTTTGTTAAACACTGTTTCTGCATCAAGATGATCATGGTGACTTTACTGTCTCTATTGTGTTTTGTATTACATTGGTTAACTTTGGTATGTTAAAGCAAACTTTGCACTACTAAGATAAACGTCACTTAATTGTACTATAGAATCCTTTCTATATGTGGCTGAATTCAGTTTGATAGTATTATATTGAACATCTGTTTGCGCATCTATATTCATAAAGGATATTGGTCTATAGCTTTCTTTCTTCCTTTCTTTTTTGTTTTTTTGGTCATTTTCTGGTTTTGGTATCAGAGTAATACTGTCTCAAGTAATGATGTAGAGAATGTTCAGTCCTCTTATTTTTGGAAGAGTTTGTATAAGATTTGTATTAATTATTCTTTCAACATCTGGTAGAATTCATCCATGAAACCATCTAGTCCTGGACTTTTCTTTGTGGGCAGCTTTTTATTTACTAATTCAATGTCTTTACTTATTACTGGTCTTTATATTTTTTAATTATTAATTCACTTTCAGTAGTCCATGTCCTCCAAGAAAAGGTCCTTTTTACTTAAGTTGTTTAATTTGCTGGCATATAATATTTATAGTATTCCATTATATACATACATATATAGTTAATTTCTGAAAAGTTAGTAATGATAGCCTCTGTTCAATTCCTTATTTTAGCAAACTTTGTCTCCTTTCCTTCTCTCCTGCCACTCCTCCTTGATTAGTCTAGCTAGAGTTTGGTCAGTTTTGCTGATTTAACCAAAAAAAAAAATCTTTTTAAAGATTTTTTTTTAGTTTTTATTTAAATTTCAATTATTTAACATACAGTGTGGTATTATTTTTAGGTATTCAGCTTAGAGATTCAACACTTACATACAGTATTCAGTGCTCATCACAAGTGCAAAGAAAAAAATTGATTCAGTATTTACCTATTGTTTTTCTATTTCATTTATTTTATCCTTTATTTTTTATTATTTCCTTCCATTTCCTATGGGTTTAGTTTCTTTTTCTTTTTACTTAAAGTGTTTTTAGAGTAGCAAGTTTTTATTTTTTAAGATTTTATTTATTGATCTGAGAGAGAATTAGAGTGAGAGAGAGAGCACGAGAGGGGAGAGGGTCAGAGGGAGAAGCAGACTCCCCACTGAACAGGCCACCCGATGTGGAACTCCATCCCAGTACTCCAGGATCATGACCTGAGCTGAAAGGCAGTTGCTTAACCAACTGAGCCACCCAGGCACCCAGCAAATTTTTTTTTTTTTTAAAGGCATTTATAGATATATTCTTCACTAAGTACTACTTTAGCTCAATTGCCTAAGTTTTGCATGTATATCTTTTCATTCATTTAAAAATACTATTTAATTTTTTTTGGTGATTCCTTCTTTGATACATTGATCATTTAGAAGTCTGCTGTTTAATTCTCATGGACTTGTGAACTTACCAAATTTTCTTCTGTTATCATATGAAATTTCAGTACATTACAGTCAAAAATATGTTGTATAATTTCAATCATTTTATATTTATTTAAATTTACATAAATTTATATAAATTTGAAATTTGTGTATTTTTAAACCCTTTTAGCTTTCAATTTATTTGAGTTTTTGAATTTAAAGTGTCTTTTAAAGACAATGTAGAGTATTGGATAATTTTTTAAATCCATTTTTTCAATCTCTATATTTTAATTTCAGTGTTTCATCCATGGGAGTTTAATGTAATTGTAATTATGTTTGCCATTTTGATACTTGTTTTGTATGTCTTATGTCTTTTTCTCCTCTCTTTCTCCATTTCTGCCTTCTGTGTTGAATAGATATTTTGTTAGTGTATCATTTTAATTTCAGCATTATTTCCTTTTCTATAAATGTTTTAGTTATTAATGGTTGCCTTGGAGCAATTAAAATCTTCAACCAGTCTAGAATGAGTTAATACTAAATTAATTTCAGTTGTACACAAAAACTTTGCTCCATTTCCTCCTCCATCCTTTGTATTATTGTCATACAAATTACATCTTTATTTATTAGAAGGCCAACAACACAGTTTTACAATCACTGGTTTATATAATTCTCTTTGAGTTAGGTAGGAGAATACATTTCTACTGTCCTTTATGTTTTCCTATACATTTATATTTACTTATATCAGTGCCTGTTATTTCATGAGGATTCAAATAACTGTCTAGTGTCCTTACATTTCAGCCTGAAGGACATTTTTAATATGTGTTGTAGAGCAAGTCTACCAGCAATAAATTCCCTGATTTTGTCTTTGCTGGAAATGTCATAATTTCTCTTTTATTTTTAAAGGATACTTGGACCATATATAGAATTCTTGGTTGTTGATGTTTTTATTTCAGCGCTTGGAATATGTCATCTTACTGCCTTCTGGCATTTATGGATTTTGATGAGAAGTCATTTGTTAATCTTATTGAGGATTATTTGTAGGTGATGAATCATATTTCTCTTGCTGATTTCAAGATTCTCTTCATTTTTAAGTTTCAGCTGTTCTACTACAGTGTCTCTGGGTGTGGATCCCTTTGAATTTATCCTTTCAAGGATTCATTAAACTTCTTGAAAGGGTATGTTAATACTTTTAAATCAACTGTGGAAAACTTTTTTTTTTTTTGAAGATTTTATTTATTTGACAGAGAGAGAGAAATCACAAGTAGGCAGAAAGACAGGCAGAGAGAGACAGTGGAGCAGAGAGCCCAACATGGGGCTCGATCCCAGGATCCTGGGATCACGACCTGAGCCAAAGTCAGAGGCTTTAACCCACTGAGCCACCCAGGCACCCCAACTGTGGAAAACTTTTGACTATTATTTTTTGTCCTTGTTGTTACTATTTCTGTCCTTTTCTCTCCTTTCCTTCTAGTTCTCGCATTGTGCCAGTTTCCGTTCATTTTTCTTTGATTTTTTCTTTTCTTTCTTTCCTCAGACTGGGTAATCTCAACTTACCTATATTCTACTTTACTGATTCTTTCTTCTGCCACTTCAGATATGCTATTGAGCACCTCTAGTGAATTTTTCATTTCAGTTATTTTTCAGCTCCAGAATTAAAAAATTTATCTCTTTATTGATATTCTCTATTTTGTGAGACATTATTTCCATAATATCTTTTAATTCTTTTGGAATGATTTCCTTTAGCTCATTGAACATGTCTAAAATAGCTTATGTAAGGTTTTTGGCTAGTAAGTCCAATATCTGGGCTTTCTTACGAACAGAGTCTATAGACTGTTTTCACATTTCCAATGTATAATTTACACTTTCCTATTTCTTGATTTGTCCCTTAATTTTGTGCTGAAAACTAGACATTCTAAATAATATGATAACACTGGAAATTAAATTTTCTCCTTCCTTGGGGTATGTTATTATTGCTGCTTGTTTGTTTAGTGACCTCTGGATGAATTCTTTAATGGCTGTTCTCTGTCATGTGTGGTCACTGAAGTCTGTCTGCTCCATTAGCTTAGTAGATGGGCACATCCTTAATTGCTTCAAACAAATGAATTATCTAGTCTTTGCTGAGGGGTGCTATCTGTTGGAGTATACATTACACTCCAGCAAACAGTTTACAACTCAGCTTTAACATTCACATCCTGCTGGGAAGTGCCTCAAAATCAGCCAAAGGTCCTTATCAGGTCTTTCCTTGGCATGCCCATATCTCTATGTTTGTGCATGAACTTCTAGATTCCCAAGAGTATGTGAGGACCTTACAAAGTCCACTATGAATAAGTTATTGCTCCTTTTTTAAGATTTTTGACCAGTGTCTTGTTAAACATGCTGGTAAGGCCACCTCAGATAGTTGCAGTGTTGAATAATTGCAACTACTTGTGTTGAGGGTCCTACCCACAGAGTATATGTTAAAAACAAAGTGAGCTATGAGTGAGGTAAAATAAAGACAAGCCCTGAGACTAGAACTTTCAGTATAATAGCTGCCAGGCAGGTCAAATAGCAAGAAAAATTTCTGGAGATTAGTTTTTTAGGAATCCTCAAGTCCATTTTGGCTCATCTAATGCCTTCTATGTTGCTGGTTCTCATACCTACTACAATTTTCCAAGCTACTCTGGTGCTGGGAAAATGGGGTGGGATTAGGGCAGCTAAAATGTCATGAAGCTTGCTGTTCTTAACAATATCCAGCCTTTTTCCTGTATGAACACTCCTCAAATCATTGCATAACTTTAGTTAATTTCCAGAGTTCTGAATCTGATTTTTGACAGTTTTTGCTGATGTCTTCATTGGCTTTATGGAGGATCAGATTATTCAGAAATTCCTATTCTGCCATTCTGGAGGTCACCTTCTTAAGAAAGTCTTCTGAACTTCTTGAGGCTTAGTTCTTCTGTAAAGTCAGAATAATAATACCTACATTGTAAAGATCATTTTAAGTACTTAATGAGATAATGTGAATAAAGGCTCAGTGAAACCCTGGCACATCATTGGCATATTACATACACTACTGCTTTTCTTCTTTCCTCAATTAAGAGATCTAGAGAGTGATAACACAATTGGATTATCATGATCTAACATCTTATTTTTGTCCAGAAACTTCTTTCTGCCTCTATATTAGTCAGAAACTTACCCATCAGTGGTGAATGATAGAAACTTGATTCAAACTGATAAAAGTCAAAGGAAAAGAAAGGGAAGGATTTATTACTTTACATGTCTGAAAAATTCATTGGTATACTGACCTTAGGTGCTACTGGATTCAGATATTCTGTATTGTCACAAATACCATCTCTAAGCAACTTCACTTTCTTCTCTCTGACAGATTTATTTTTGGTGAGACTTGTATTCTGCAGCGTCATTTTTGCTAGCCATCAGTAAGTGTCCAGCATTCTTTAAGATTGGGAGCTCCATTCAAAAGGAATAGCCTCTTTCTCATTATTTCTAGCCTACATTAGGAATTATTTTGGGGGGATATATTTAGGACACATGTCTATTCCTATACACATCACTGTTGGAGGGAAGTTATATATGTTAATTAGCTCAATCTGACTTATAACCTATTCTTGGAGCTAGGAGTGAAGTCAGTCAAATATATACGTAATATCTCAGGTTGGAAGAGGAATACTTTATCAAAGGATTAGTTAATTCTGGCAAGGAATATAGAAGTCTTCGAGCAAAGCTAGCCATCTCTTATAATACCTGGTTGTCTTTCTTCTCCATTCCCATTCTGTCATCTCCAAACAAGTTAAATCAAGAAGTTTTCAGAAGTGTATAATTCATCAGAGCTTTAGGTCTATTGTACATGCATGTGATGTGGTTTGGAGTGTTGGGGAATAGGGCTGACAGCCAAGAAAGAATTCTTGAGATGTCTTTGGTGCAAAAAGGTGGTTTTATTAAAGCACAGGGACAGGACAATGGGCAGAAAGAGCTGTTCTGGGCTGGTGAGGAGTGACTGATTATACAAGATTTCTCTATCCTATGAGTGGTCTTTGTTCTGGGGCAGCCAGAAGAGCCTGAAGAATGTCACACATATCCCACCTGGGGGAGGGGGACTTGAGAGGTGTTAGCTTGTGCTTTTGCCCTCAGTTTACATTCTGCTCCCTCATGGAACATTGTACAACAATAACACATAATACAGGATATATTAGAAATCCAAGTGTACAGTGTTGCCATCAATGCTGTAGTAGGTTAGAAATGAAAAGGGATAAATCGCAGAGCCATCATGAATCTTTGTGAATGGAGGAGGTAGGACTTCAGCTGACTTCTTGAAGGATGGTGGTTTAGAAATGCATAGAGGAAGAGAAGATTTGGTCCATGTAGTTGTATGGATGATAATAGTGATCATTAGTTTCATTTACTGTGTGTTGAGTCTATGCCAAGCGGTGCCATTATTTTAAGTGTTTTCCTTGCATTCTCTCCTATTTTGACAGTGTGTCTGCTATTATTTCTGCTTAATAGATGACAAAAATGAGACTTGGATAATTTTTTTTCCCAATTTATTTATTTTCAGAAAAACAGTATTCATTATTTTTTCACCACACCCAGTGCTCCATGCAAGCTGTGCCCTCTATAATACCCACCACCTGGTACCCCAACCTCCCACCCCTCCCTGCCACTTCAAACCCCTCAGACTTTTTCAGAGTCCATAGTCTCTCATGGTTCACCTCCCCTTCCAATTTACCCAAATTCCCTACTCCTCTCTAATGCCCCTTGTCCTCCATGCTGTTGGTTATGCTCCACAAATGAGTGAAACCATATGATAATTGACTCTCTCTGCTTGACTGATTTCACTCAGCATAATCTCTTCCAGTCCCGTCCATGTTGCTACAAAAGTTGGATATTCGTCATTTCTGATGGAGGCATAATACTCCATAGTGTATATGGACCACATCTTCCTTATCCATTCATCCGTTGAAGGGCATCTTGGTTCTTTCCATAGTTTGGCGACTGTGGCCATTGCTGCTATAAACATTGGGGTACAGATGGCCCTTCTTTTCATGACATCTGTATCTTTGGGGTAAATACCCAGGAGTGCAATTGCAGGGTCGTAGGGAAGCTCTATTTTTAATTTCTTGAGGAATCTCCACACTGTTCTCCAAAGAGGCTGCACCAACTTGCATTAATTTTTTAAGTACCCCAGATTGCTAAACTATTAAATGATAAACATATTTCTAAACCAGGTGATGTAAATCCAGTCTCACTTCTCAACTACTATTTACTTTGGCTCACAGAACACAGATTCACACATTCACTTGAATATACCTTTTTCACTGGTTCCCAGCCACCTCATTTTAAACACTGTTGCTTTGAGATTGAATAAAATCTTGGTCATTGATACTTTAATTTCTCTACTCTCATTGTAATCTTGCCCAACAGTAAGAAAGACCACAAAATGACAACTTATAAAAGCTTAAAATGTCTTAGAAGACTATCTAACCCAAGTATGCTTAGATTTTTTTTGTCCATAAACCTCCCCCCACCCAGGGAATACATAAAATGTAAATTCTTCATTCTCATTGTAATTCCTGAATCTGTATGGGATCATAGCACATTAAGCTTTTGTAAAATTCCTCAGTTGACTTTGATAGATTCCCAGTTTTGAGGGTTGATGATTGACCCCCACCTGGTTTTCAAGACTGCCTGTATCTGAGAAGCTTTTAAGAATTCTGGTACTTCAACCTTATCTCTAGGATTCAAATTTAATTGATCTGGTGTGGGGCGAGTCACTGTTTTTGTTTGTTGGTTTGGTTTGGTTTTGCTTTCTTTCTTGTTTGCTTGTTTCTTTATTTTGAAACTACTTAGGTAATTTAGTGTACATCCATCTAGGATTAAGAACCATTAATCTGTTTCTTTTATAGATGTAAAGGCTGAGGATAACCAAGAGGAAAAAAAAGAAAAAAAACCCAGCTCCAAGTCATAAGGTCTATTAGTGGTACAAACAGAATTTGAACCTGAGTTTCCTGCCTCCTTATCATGAACTCTTTGTTAAAACTCTCTTACATCAGTAATTTCCCTGAAACCTTTCCATTTGCATTGTTCCTACATTCATGCGGGGATAATAATTACATGATTACCGTCCCCAGTTATCAGCAGAGCTTGATTCAAGAGGGACTCTCTGGAGAGGCAAGGGAAAAGCCCCTCAAAGTGTATTCCAGGCCAGGCAGTCTGTCAAAGCTGAGATTCCTTCCCACCTATTGTGCCTCCTCACTCACTCTAAAATGGCATCCCTGAAGCCTTTGTGGAGTTCTGGCTTTCCCTAGGAAGTAGTTTGAAATGTAGTTTCTTGAGCTCCCATGATTTTTTCCAGTTACTGTGCTAGACTTAGAAAAGTACCTCTGGGTGCCTGGGAAGTGGACAATTAAAAAAAAAATGTTTGATTTCATTGTGTTTTCTATATTTGACTTTTATGAATTCAGACTCCTGAACCAGTGTGTGGCTCTGTCCAACTTCTGAAGGGGCTTGCACTTTGAATCTCAGTAGTCCGTGCTATGTGCTTTGAATCTCAGTAGTCCATGCGGCGTGCTTCTCAGTTGTGAATGGAAGGAAGGAAGGAAGGTTCCTTTAATATCACTTAAAGAAATATTCCCTTTTCCCAAGGGAAAAATTAATAGTGATCTTGAATAAGAGAAAGAAAACCCTGTGCTGTTTATTGGATGATTAGTAGAATTTCTTTTTGCTTGCTGCTTGAGTGAGGAAGGAAAAAAAAAAAAAATAGAGAGACCAAAGTGGACCTTATTATTTTCCTTCAGCTCCTAGACTTGTTTTGAACATTTACTTCTAAAACAACTTGTGTCTACCTTGGGGAGGGAGTAGCCAGAAAGCAACATGGTGATGGCAAGTTGGCAGTGAAGGATGAAGGGATGAATATATAATGCCTCGAGTTCCATCAAGTATTTAATTATTAATCTTTTCCAAAAAAAATATTTTAGAGAGACTGATGTGAACATGGATCACAGAGACCCACAAGAGTCAGTGTCTGGTGAAAGGAAGGTAGAATGTGAAGCTGGCATGGTGGTGAGATAAAATTAGAGCAAAGGACTACTAGTCAGGAGACTTTGATTCATTTACTGTGAGGAGTCATTTTAGGTGAGGAGTGAATTTAGACTAATTCTAAAGTTCTTCCCAGCTTTGACACTGAGTGATTTGAGGCACGCTATCTATTCCCAAGAAACTTCTGAGCGATTCCCACATCCTCAGTGACATCAGAGTGACTACCTGAGTTGGGGCATTCAGGAAAGGTGATTAAACTTTGGCACTCTGAATAAATGTTTGTCTTTATATCCTCAGATCCTTATAACATAGTGGTATTATCTCATTTCCTAGGTAAGAAAGAGTTCATTTACGAATGGAATCACATGGTATCTGATGGTTGCCAAAGAAGGGGTGGGAGGGTGGACAAAATGTAGAAAGGAGAGTGGGAGATACAGGCCTCCAGTTATGGAATGAACAAGTCATGAAAATAAAAAAGCACAACATAGGGAATATAGTCAGTGGTATTATAATAGTAAAATAATGGGACAGATGAGATGGTAGCTAAGCTTGTGGTGAGCAGAGCATAATGCAAAAACTCGTTACATCACTAAGTTGTGTACCTAAAACTAATATAACACTGTGTTTCAGCTATACTGAAAAAAAACAAAGAAGAAAGAAAGAAAGAAAAATTTTGTCAGGAACCAATAATCCTGAGTATCTCCAAAATAAGTATATTCCAACAGAACAGTTGTAAAAGGAGGTATCAGAATGGAACAAAACAAAAAATTGTTCTGGACAGACCAGCAATAGTTAATGATGTTTTCAAAGAAAATAACATATAGACTCAAAATATATGTTGGCAAACAGCAGTGGAAATATGTTAATGAGGAGGGGAAAGAGATGGGGAAGTAGGATGGCTAACTTAGTGAATATTTACTTCCTGTCAGGTGTTATGGGTTATATCTCCAGGGAATCAACTCCTTTAATCTCTTCCTCACAAAAAGTCCTATGAAGGTGATACTTTTATTAACCTCATTTTCAGATGAAGAAACCGAGGATTAGAACGACATAAGTGGATTGTCCAGTTTGCACAACAGATGGTGGAACTGAGTCAACCCCAAGGAATCTGACTTTGAAATGTGTATAACTTGTCGTCTCCTGTTCTATATAAAAGCATGCCTTTACTGATAAAGAATCAAGGAACCCTTCATAGAGGAAGTGGTATCACAGTTTTGTTGGAAGGATGAATAAGGCTTTGTCCAGAGAAAATGGGACAAGTCTGCCACCTGAAGGAGAGGCATGAGCTAAAATATGGAAAGGTATTTCCAGGAGATGATCTTGCGGTCTTTATAGGAGCAATGAGCATGTGAGGAAGGAAAATGTATTAAAGGCTAAAATATAATTTGGAACTTGATATTAAGCAGCCTTGAATAATAGGTTAAAGTGTTTGAACATTGGGAGGTGATTGAAAGTCTATGATGAAAACACATGTTCTGATCTCTGTTTGTTGAAGACTCTGACTGCAAGACATATTACTTCCGACCTTTCTCTACCTTTGTTCCCAGCCCAGTGTGGCAGCTGGTTAGGGCCAGTAATCTCTGTGTGAGAAATCCAAACATTGGCATGTTCTCCAGTTTGAATGGACATCTGAAGTTTTGAACTACAACTGGTATCAGTAGAGCATGCATAAAAGTTTGCTGTACCAGCCTATGAGCACTAATTCATTTATAGATTCATTCACCTGTTGTTTCATGGACTTGTTCATTTATATGATTATTTGTTCATAAATATTTATTGAGCAACTTTCCTATGTCAGGTGCAAAGCTTTGTATTGGGAATTCAAAATGGAATGAAATGCAGTCCCTGCTTTCTAATGTGTCATTGTGTCATAGCAGAGATAGATACTTCAGCTAAAAATTACAACATCATGAGTTCAGTACAGTTAGAAAAGTTTGTAAAGGGCTTAACAGGTAGAAGCAGTATTCTCTGCTTTAGTCACGTCAAAGGATATGATATGGCTGGGGAGAGTCTCAAAAAAATAGAAAGTAGGCAAGGAAGGGATATACTCAAAACACTTGAACTAGTACTTGAATGATTTGATGATGAGAAGAAGGCAAAGGGATAAAGAAAGAGGAAGTCCTTCTAAGCAGGAGAATTAACGTATTTTTCGATACGGAGTTTTGCAACTGCCTTGCAGTTTATTCACTTATGTAACAAAAATTTTAAGAGTATTTATATAAGCCCAGACAATGCATTAGAGACTCAGTTCAATGAGATATGGCTCAACCCTCACAGCGCTTACTGAGTAGCGTGGAGACTGACTTTCGTTAAGTAATCATTCACCAGTGTAATTACACAGGGTGATGTAATAGTACAGGAACACAGAGCTATGAATAAGATTCCTTAGACTATGTGAAGTTTATGATGCCTGGAGCAGAGGTGAAGTGGGGAGGATAATTCCCAAACAGGGTAGAATAAGAAAAGAAAACAAAACCAGAACCGAAACAAGAAACAGAAGCCAGATTATGAAGGGGCTTGGATGCCGGGCAGAGAAATAGGGACTTTGTTCTATAGGCGTGGAGAATCAAAGATGAGATGTAAGCCAGCAAGAGGCATGCTTAGTTGTGCATATGTGAAATACTTCCTTTTTATAACAACAGTTTAAACAACTGGTTGGAATCAGGTAAGACTGAAGACAGGGAGACTAATTAGCAGGCTTTTTCAGAAATTCTAGTAGGCAATGGAATTAGGCTATGAACCTGGGAAGGGAGAGATTAAAGGAGAATTATAAATATTATGGGTGTAGAGATGGGACTTGCCGAGCAGTTTGATTGATGGCATATTTCTCAAGGTGCAACTGAGAGGTCACTTGTGTTAGAAGCTCCACCCTAGAGCAGCAGAATCAGACTCTCAGAAGCAGAGCCCTGGAGTCTGCATTTTAGTCACTGCCCTCCCACCCCCCCCACTCCAGCTGACTCTGAAAGGACATATTATTTGCTGTCTACTGTTTTAAAGGATGTGGAGAATACAGGGAAGATGACCTGTGGTTTCTGGCTGAGGGGTCACAGGATAGAGGTGTCATTGGTTCTCAAGTTTGAATATGCTCAAAGATCACTTAGGGCATTTGTTAAAATGCAGATTCCCAGGTTGCCCTACCGGGGATTCTGTTTTCATCTGGCCTGGATGTGAATCTAGGGAATCTCACACAAAAAGGCTTATGATAGGTAATTGCAAAGCACGAGCCACCATTTGGAGAGAAATCATGCCTAATCCCATAACCCAGCTCACCTTGCCATGCTACTTCCTTGCCCTCTTCCGTCCAACCACTCTGCATTCCTTGACAATATGAGTACTAAGAAGTGAGACCCAAGTGGACGGATCATGCCGCAAGGTCCTGTTTTCTCTCACTGGACTTGGAACCTTTTGTGTGCAGCAGCCAAGTATTTGTCAGTCTCACCCTAATCAGAACACAGTGCTCTGCATATAACAGACTCTTAATACAGGTGTTACCCAAAATGCCAACATGGGAAAGCAATGCATGTTTGTTATACAAAATTCCAGTTAGGAGAAGCAAAGCCTCATATCAGAGAAATTATTTAAGCAGTCCACATTGATGAATATCATCAGTTGGAGCGAAAGCAATTGTCATTAGGGAATGCAGTATTTCCTGTATAAACAGCTGTGTTCAGGTTGACCCCTCTAATGCTAGCTGAATGGGCTCAAGTACCATTATTACGGTAGCTTAGGCTGACAGCATCCTTTTAGAATCTTTTTTTTTTTCCTTTTTAAAGATTTTATTTATTTATCTATCTATTTCTTAATTTAGAGAGCCTGCAGTTGCAGTTCAGGGGAGGGGTAGGAGGAAACAGACAGAGAGATCTCAAGCAGTCTCGTTCTGAGTGTGAGGCCCAATGCAAGGCTCTATCTCATGACACGGAGATCACAACCTGAGCTGAAATCGAGATTTGGAAGCTTCGACAGAGCCACCCAGGTGTCCCAATTTTTAGAACCTTCAAAATTGTCATTATAATTGTTCATATAAAACACTGCTTGGCATGAAGTACTATACTAATTTAAATTTACACCACAGTATGGCAAGAGTTCCAAAGTAGGCATGATGGCTGCCTGTTAGTTAAAATAGCCTTAACATGCTACCTTTTCGGGACAAATGTAAAATTTTAAACTGCTTTTGTCAGAGGCTGCATCTATCTATTTTTTTATCCCCACCCCCACATAATTCCATAATCACATATACATACCACTTACTTGACAGATCAGAAAATGTTTACTGGTGTGATCTATCTCTTTCATTTCCTTTTCCTGATGCTTCTAGAAGCTGCAGAATCTGTTGTTCAATTAACTAAAGGTCAGAGAGCTTTCAGCATTTTCACACTGCTCCCTCACTGTCAGTTCAGTGAGAAAGGGAAGAGCAGAAGCCTCCAAGATGGGCGAGGGCCACCAGAAGTAGTCTCTGGGGAGTGTTGTGTGGGCACATTTCTGCAAAGGCATCAAATCCCTGTGACTCACTAGGTCCTCAGGCTTGCACACATTCCCTCTAAGGTTCATAGAGAACCAGAGATGAATAGATAAAATAGTCTAGATGCCAAAGGCTTCACATTTAATCACTAAAACAGCATCTAAAGTTACCCAGAGAGTAAAAACCCCCACCAAAAAGTCCAAGTTCTTGGACTGATTTTCCAACTCTGTGAATTTGGTGAGACCAGCAGCAACTGCTCCAGACCTCTGTACTCCAAGGTAATTCTCAAAGGAGTTTGTCTATTTACCTATTCATTCATTCATTCGTTTATCAGGTGGGGCTCGATGTTTTGTAAAGGGAATTATCTGCCTTTGGAATTATTTGCAATTCATTCATTTAACCAAGATGGCAGGAACCTACACATTTTTTCTGGAAATTGCCATACAGTAAATATTTTAGGCTATGCAACCATACTGTTGCTGTTGCAACTATTGAAGTACTTCCCTATGTAAAGAAACTATAGACAGGGGCACCTGGGTGGCTCAGTGGGTTAAAGCTTCTGCCTTCGTTGGGGTACCAGGTGGTGGGTATTATAGAGGGCACGGCTTGCATGGAGCACTGGGTGTGGTGAAAATAATGAATAATGTTTTTCTGAAAATAAATAAATTGAAAAAAAAAAACTTGGGAAAAATAAATAAATAAATAAATAAACTTGTGATCTATATATATTAACAAACAAAAAAAAAGCTTCTGCCTTCGGCTCAAGTCATGGTCTCAGGGTCCTGGGATCGAGCTCCACATCGGGTTCTCTGCTCAGCAGGGAGCCTGCTTCCTCCTCTCTCTCTGCCTGCCTCTCTGACTACTTGTGATCTTTGTCTATAAAATAAATAAATAAAATCTTAAAAAAAAAGAAACTATAGACAGTATATAAACTAATGAGCATGGCTGTGTACCAATAAAACTTTATTTATAAAGAGAAATGACAGGCCAGATTTGACCCATGTGCTCTAGGTTGCTGATTCCTGAACTAGGCTATCCTAGAATTGATGCAAATACTAGATATTTCAGAACATTCCTGGTTAAAGTTGCTGTGAGTGGCTTGCTTAATAGCCTTGCTTTTTACATTATAACGGAGTAGAAGTATTCTTAAGTAAGCATGGGGCTGAGTTTCAGCCCTGGGGCCGCCTCTTGCTAATTATGACGAAGGATAATTAATTAGTTAACCTCTCTCTGGTCCTATATCTTAACCTAGTTTTCCTTTTCCTGAATTTACAGCCTAGCAAGGAACTGCTCAAGGAATGATCCAGATACCAGGTATTTAAACCCTAGTTACCGGGTGAACAAGCAGAGACGTTTAGTGAAAGCCAATGGATAATGTGTGATCACTGAGATACAAATCAGAACTACTAAAAGCTTTACTTAGCGCTGATGTGTACAAGATAAAATTGATGTGTCTGTTTCTCAGGGAAAGATCCTGTCTCTGTTGAAAGCACAAATCATGAGAAATACTCTTCAGCAAGCCAGGGAGCTTGAGAAAACTTAAGATTACAAATTGGCCCCGGAACTAAGCTCTTTTTTATAGTTTCAATGGGAAAGTGTAATAAACAAAACTCTTTTGTAATCATGGCACTTGTTTATTTGAAAAGGGCCTTGGCAATTATCAAAGCAATGCTTCCTGCATTAAAAAGCTGTTCCCTACCTGTCACTTTAGTGACTTTCTGACAACTGTCCAGTCAACCCATCCATCACCAAGATCGTGCTGTCTATATTTGACTGCTCTCTGCTTTGTGGTTGATATGTGACTGAAACTAGTCCAGATGAGAAAAGCAGACACAGATTACTCAATTTGTTTATCCATCAGTCAACAAAAATTAGTTGAGTATTACACCCTGTTCTCTGAGGAATGCAGAGTTAATTGGGGAAAGGACTTAGTGTCAGAACACATGCACATAGTAATTCATGGTTGTCAAATGAAAGATATGAACGCTAATTTCTAACCATGTCTAGAGAAGGAATAGTTAACTTTGCATGTTGGTGGGAAAATTCAGAGAACACTGTAGAAAATTTATACCTCACTCTTAACTGTTGTCTTCAAGATAGGAAAGCAGGATATGGAGCATGGAAAAGAGAAAAGTACATTGAGGGTACCCAGAGAACAAATCAGTGGAAAGAGTGAAATGGGAAATAATTCTAGGAAAGTAGGCTAGGCTTTGTTGGAAAGGGCCCCAAATTGTACCATAAAAGCTGGTAGATTCTGTCCCTGCAGTGATAAAGTGGGTGGTATAAATGGGTGAAAAAACTGAGAGAAAGGAAGAGAGAAAGGGAGGAAAAAAAACGCAAGCAAGAAGCAAGTCATCAAGGCCCCTCCTCCCACTGATAATGAGCAGGTGCAATTCGGTTCTAAAATATTTTGTGTCCCATGAATGTGTGGCTCAGTGTTTCTCATTGTATAATTATTCAGGAGCAAAAGATCTGCGTGCGGCTTTATGTGAAATATTGTACATTTTAAGGGTGGCGACTAATTATTTTTTAAACAGCAAGGACAAAAACTCAAAACATTCGAGTGGCCACACATTTGTAACCTCTGGGCTATCCAGAAAGCCTGGGGAACATTTGATGGTTTGGAGTCAGGGAAGGCCAGCACCCAGAAGGTACTGAGTGGGAGATTTGAGCCGGTGTGAGACCATCAGGGTGGTCCACAAGGGCAGTGGATCATATAAATTGAGGGAGTGTGGGAAAGGAGTAGATGGGGCATAGTGCATGTTACAGAAGATAGTACAGTAAGCTTGGATCTTTCTTGCTCTTCTCAGAGAGCCAAGAGACACCCTGTGTTCTGTTTTTCCCTGTTGAAAGGACCTGCCAATGTGTTGTCCTTTGTATGACACATCCTCAGTTGACCTTTCTCGGAGCTACTTTTATGTTTTAATTGCTCTACTATTATTTTATTTCCCAGTTCAACACTTTCATTCTTCCCCCAGGTAAACTTGAGTGCATGGCTGGCTGAAGGTTTTAATCTTTAAACTTGTCATGTAGGAACTCATTTTACAGCCAGTTTTGACGTGGCTTTTTTTTCCCCTCTAAATTTCAAGTTAAACAAAAATCAGAGGCTTGCAACTAAATCACTTTAGTTTAGATAAATGAGTTATAGGAAAATTTACTTTTGATGAAGAATATACTCCTTGCATTCTCTTATGTCATTGCTCTTCTCATCGAACAATGTTTCCTAACCACTACTACCTATAATTTTCCTTTTTTACACTAATTTTTTTTGTTATTCCGAAGGTTTCCAGGGCATAGTTCTTTTCAAAATTCAGAGATTGTTTGTTCTGATTAAAAGAGTGTTTGCTCACTAAGATAATATTATCTCCAAAAAAGTAGAGGGCAGAATTTAAGTATCCCCACTTGTCATGTGTGTGTTTTAAATGGTGTCTTCTATAGATTGTCCCAAAATATATAGACTGACTTTTCTTACTTAATAATAAATACACACATATATATTCCAATAAATATAAAATTACGTTGGCATTTTTTATGGCTGCATAATATTCTATTCAGTACATCTGTGCACATCTACAATATATTTATTTATTGCTTTCATAGTCGCTATTTAGACTGTTCCCAAATTTTCATTAGTCTCTGTCAAGTAGGCATTCTTCATGTTCATTTTTATTTCCTTATCCAATAATTTCCTCAGTATATGGAATTAAAATGGTTGTGTTGAAAGATAGAATTTTTAAGGATATTTGACAAATTTTTGTCATAAATTTGTGTCAGTTTTGCCTGCAGTATCATGTGGGGGGCGTGTAGGCTCCTTTTCCCTTCCCTCCAGCCATGAATATCAGCAATCTTTATAGTGTTTCAACTTCTGAGAGGTAGAATTTGTCCCTTATAGTTCTATAAAATATACTATTTGTTTTATCTCATTTTGTTATTACATTACTGACATATAAAGATCTCTGAAAACATTTGCCCTACCTACCCTGATCGATCATATATACTTCAGAAATTATTATTTCCATTTATAATGATTATCGCTATTATAGACTCTCATCTTTATTCCTTTATAGGGCAGTCCCTTTCCAGTATTATTTTCCACCTCCCAAAAATAATTTAAGAAATCATCACGTTTTTCAAATAAGTAGTTAACATGCTTCTTTATCTTCAACACAACATGTATGGATAGCCCATTCCTTGTTAACATTTTATTTCTGCTGGAAAAAGCCTCCATATACCATACTGATAAAATACATGTTGAACAAATAAAGGCATCCAAGGTCGAGAACTGTACTGTCCAAAACAGCAACCACTAACACATGCATCTACTGAATGTTTGAATAACAGCTAGTCTGAATTGAGATATGCTATATGAAATCCACAATGATTTTGTAGACTTAGGAAAACTATCACACATATGATTTCATGTTGAATTTATAATATTGTGTATATATTGGGTTAAATGTAATATGCTAATTAATTTCACCTGTCTTTTCTTAGTCTTATAACGTGGTTACTAGAAAATTTAACATATGAGGCTCACATTTGTGACTTACATTATATTTCTCTTGGATATTGCCGTTCTAGAGATTTTTACAATGTAAATATTAAGACCATAACAGGCCAACTTGAAGTGTCCTGTCAGACGGTCTCAGATCAGAATTTGATCATTCTTTTGCAACAAGAAAGCAAGCAAAGCGCCCAAATACCATTGTCCTGCTGGCTGATGTTTGCCTTGTCTTTCATCTGAGGGAGACTTGATGAAAGAAAATAGCTTCAACCAGAATAGTTTATAGCCCCTTTGGAAAGAAGCTTAAATTGAAAAGGAAGAGATAAATTGAAACAGCTCTGACTTTGAACAACTGCTCATGTCACCTCAAAGCCACGGTCACTGTGTGATCTGTTGGCTGGCTGCAGAAAAAGGGTGAATCACTGGTCTCCTCAAAACTTTGGATATTGAAAAATCCCAAAGGCAGCAGAGAATTGATGAAAGCAAGTTTGGCCTGAGCTGCAAAGGGGGAGCTTCATCTGGTCCCCTGATCCTCCCCTCTGTGGGGGCAGAGGAAAGAAAATGGCTGTTCACACTGGGTTCTCATTATCGTCCCTAGTAATCATGTTTCCTTAGTGGGAATGTGGCTTCCTTCCCGATAAAATGAGCACTTTGCAGTCAACTTCCTCATTTTGTAGCAGGGGTAAATGATTTAGACTGATGAAATTAGTGTCCCGGGGCTCTAGAACAATTAATTATTCGTTGAAACAGAATTCAAATGCAAGTCTTCACATTTAGGATACAAAGCTCTTTTGTATTAATCTTCAACCTCCCATCACAATCCTTTTAAGACTGATATATCTTAGTTTTTTTTTTTTTTTTGAAGAAGGATTAACTCTTATTTTTTTTCCAATTTATTTATTTTCAGAAAAACATTATTCTTAGTTTTTACCCCCAAAAGTTTTCAATTCTAATTTCTCCTATAATGAGCTTACTCAATTAGCTCTGGACAAAGCCTGTTCTGCATCAGATATTTTGAACTCAAGTTCTCTGTTATCTAACTAAGCTTTTGTCTTCAATCATTAATGTTTGAAATTACATTATTATTATTTCTTTTCTATGTTAATGTATTCATTGGGAGGAGCTTATCAAAATTAGATTGGGTCCTCACACCCACTTCTAATTTACATATTAGAAGACAACAGTCAGATACTTACACGACACACATCCAGTCCTTGCCAGATATGTGAATTGTGTGGCTGCCTACAGAGTATTTCTGGAAGAAATGAGAAAAAAAATACTTGCCCCACATATCATCTGTAGCAATACTGCAATTGGGGGGGAAAAGCCTCTAAAAAGAAAGGACCAATGAAAGATCTTCTCTATTGGCCATAACATAATTTATTTTGTATAGATTCTTCCTTTCTCACATTTAGTGAATTTCTTTATTTTTCTATCCATCTTCACACCTACCAAATATGTATTGACTTTCATACTATATGCCTTCTTCTTGCTATTTTCGGAGAAACATATGCATAAGATAAGGCCCTACTGTCAAGAATCTTACAGTACGGTTATGGTTCTCACATTAAGAGAATCAGAATTTTGAGGGAAAATAATGAATGTTGGGCTCTGGCAAACTAACTGGGATAGAAAACAGTCTTCCAGGGAAGGCTTTGGCCAATCATAGGGTGGCGTGTGAAGTGAAAGGCAGCCCCAGTAAGGATGATGAGTGAACACGTGAGATGGGAGGAAAGTAGAAATGATACACAGGTATAGAATGGTAAACTTCACTTCTTCTTAACTTTGGTTATGGCAATCCCATAAAAGAAAAGTTACAAATTTAGTTTATACAGTTCTGAGGGATTCATCAGACCCTGCCTGTGTCATTGGACATTAGGGAGAAAACAGTTCGCCATGGCCCGCAAGTCTGTGGAAAGTTTGTCTTGGGTTAGATGAGATATTTTGACAAAAATAAATGATTTTGTTCTCTCCTCAATTTGCATTTTCTTTGAAACCTAGAAACATAAGGCGTAGCAGGCTCTGGATTAGGGAAACAAAGTCTCTTCATCTCTCAGTAAATAGCCATTTCCTATAGCAAGTCTGATTCCTTCCCCAGATGCTTGGAATTTGCAAGTCTAGTGATTCTATTTCTAGGATTATTCATAATGGGTCTCTCTTTCCTCATTCCCTCCTCCTTTCTTTCTCCTCCCTTCTGAATATACTGCTGCTACTATGTAGAGCTAGTCTCAATCTCAAAAGAAGCTGACGCAATGGCAGGAAAAAATACCATTGCATGTTAAGTCTTAGCTAAAAATGATAGTCTTCTAGAAACTCTGCAGTTCATTACTTGGGGAATTTTTAATGATGGTTGTTTAGGAACAGTGAAGAATAGGAAAGAAGATTAAGAATAAGTGTTCATACTCTGAAGCCACACATCCTTGTTGGATACAGACAGTTACATAAATAACTCCTTGAGGTTGGAAGTCATGAAGACTTGTATGGGACTCTTAGTTGAACAGTGTGACTTTGAATCACTAGCTTTCCCCTGTTTCTCTGTTTATAAATTCAAGGACATAGTCCATTTTGGTATTAAAAATCTCCTGTGAATGAGACGATAATATGAGGTACCATATATTGAGTCCTTAAAATGAAGAGAAAGCTACGCTAATGACTGCAGTGAATTCTGGGCTTTAGTTCTCAGAGTGAGTCTGTGAGATCAGGTACTGTTATTATCCTCACTCCACAGAGAAGGAAATCAAGGCTTAAGTATTGGCCCAAACTCAACCTTCAGTAGCCAATGAAAGGTAGACCTGGTACTTGAACTGAGGCAGTTGGACTCTAACGCTGATCTGCCACTAATTTCTTCCTGTACAATCTGTTGCTTGATCGCATGCTAAAGATGTACCAAGATTTACCAGAGAGTGATATTGCATTTAGAAGTTGGCTAGCATTCTCCAGTTTGAGGTTCTAAAATAAACCTGGGATTTGAGGGGCCATTTTTATAGGCAGGGAAGAAAAGTGCCAACTTTTCAAGTTGGGTATGCCAAGTGTGAGGGGTGAGCAGGATGAGTTAGGGAGTAGAAAAGCATTATTTCGGATTGCTGGGAGAGTCTTTGGATAGATGAATTGAGTAAAGCGATAACACTAGCTTATGGATGACCTCAAATAGCAGGCTCAGTAAACAGAAATAAATTCACTGGTTCAACAGACATTGACATAAACAAAACACAGCATTTCCATGGGTATGTAGACTAAAGAAGAAGGAGCATTCCCTTTGTGTTTGAATTGTTGCTCTGCTATTGACTAGTTCTGGCCTTGAATAAACCATTTATCATCTCTGACCTTTAGTTTTTCACCCATACAATGGGAGTAATGATACATATTACATACTTTTGTGGGAATTCAGTGTTAAGTAACCAAAATAATACACTCAATTGAGCAAATAATATGTTCAGTATATACTAATACCATTATTGCTAGCATTAAAAGAGATAATATATGTAAAGTGTCCGATACAATGCCTAGCACTTTGTACGCATTGCATAAACGTCAACTCTTTCTGCTACTGCTGCTGCTACTTCTGTCATAAGACACTGTTTCAAATTGCTAGTAATCTAGAAGAGACAAAAATACAAGTATTCATTAAAATACAGTAGAGTTATTAGGGAGATATTACAAGGTACACTGTAATCATAGATAAAGAGATATCAAAATCTGCCAACAGAATGTGGATGATCAGGGAATACTTGACAGAAAAAGCCACATTTAGGAATAAAAAAATCTTACAGAGAAATTAAACCAGATGAAGTTATAGTTGGAGGGTATTTTGACAGAAAAGCAAGGCAAGAAGGTGTTAGAGATCCTTGAGGACTAACTGAAAATAAAATAGGAATGCACTGCTGAGATATGAGAAGGGGCGATGGCAGGAATTGGGGTGAAGAAATAGGCAATAGCCAGATCATGCTGGACTTTCTAGGCCATGCAAGGCTCTGTAACAATGTAACAGAAGAATAACATCTGACTGACATGATCAAGAAGAGAAGACTTTCAAAATGGCAAACTGCCCAAAGGAAGGGGACCGCTTTTTGCATTTTTAAAAATTCCAGCTGAGGGCATGAGTCCTCCAGACCTAGATGGCAGACTCCTGACTGCAGAAGGGAATTAATGGTTAGCTATCTTCATTCTGAATTCTCTTCTCTCTCAAGTGGAAGCTGACAGTCTTTGGCATGGATCAAAGGAGGCAGAGTTACACGGGAATAATATGTCAGATAGGTGGCAAAAATTACAGCTTGACATGCAGAAGTATTGATTCCAACTGTCAGCAAGATATTTTCAAAAGGTCAGACTCAGGAGTCACAGAATACGCTGCTCACTTGGTTGAGTAAGAGGTTGATGTACATCGAATCTGTATGATGAAATGAAATAAGCATGGACTTTGGAACTTTAGTGACTTAGTAGATTGGCCATGTTTTTGTACTCTTCTTCCCACTTGCTGTGTAACTTTGGACAAGTGACTCCCTATCTCTGAGGCTTTTTCTACTTGCAGATTGGGGATTAGTAATGCCTCCTTCAAAACTTTTGGCAAAAATCAAAATAAACGATGTATTTGAAAGCACTCAGTACAGTGCCAGCCACATGGTATGTGTTCAATAAACACATTTCCCTCTTCCATTCATTATTCATAGAACTTTATTGAGTGCCTTCTGTGTTCCAGGCACTAGTATGAACACCAGCCAGGAATAGAACAAACTCTCTTAAGGCTTAGATTCAGTAGGGAAACAGGAAAGAAAAAGAAAAAAACAAAAAACAATGATGAATGAACAGATAAGAAAGGCAATTCCTGGTAGTGATGAATGCTATAAAGATAAGAACAGTGAGGTAAAGCAAGGTACCTTAGAGGGAGTGATGATTTTATAGGATGGCAAGGTGTGTCCTCTTTGGAGAAAGTGACACTGAAGTTCAAATATGAATTAGAAACAGAGTCTAATGTGCAAAGATTTGGGAACATGCTCTTCAGGCAAAGGGAACTGTGTGTTGAAATCTGCTGTAGTGGAAACAACCCTGGAGTGTAAGAGAAGTAGAATGAAGGCCAGGTTCCTAGGGTCTAATGTGGGAGGGAGGAAATAATGCATGACAAGGTTGGAGTGATAGTTATTAGCCTTCTGCAGACAAGTGTCCTGCTAGTGGAGCAAGACATACTGCAAGAGAGATGAGGCACAGTTACAAGATGAGCATCTTCCAAAGAAGCCCTCTTTCTGTGCGTGGTTACCCTCTTACATGACCCTGCCAGGTGAGCATTTAAGAGCTGCTTGGACATCCGTGCTCAATAGATAATTTTGCTGTTTCCTTCAACCCAGCAATTCTAAAAAGCAGTAGTTTAGATCTTCAATCTTTTTAATCTCCCAGTTTGTGGCATATGTCACTTTTGAAGATACAGATTTTACAACAGAATCACAGAGCTTACAAGCTAATGGTAGAGTAAGAAGTGCACATAACAGAAGTGCTATAGCAGTTACAAATTTCTGCAAGAGTGCAGAAGACAGATGCATTCTAAATGTGTGGTCTGGGAAGGCTTCGTGAAGGAAGTCGCAAGTCAAATGTTGTTGGTTTCCCCGTGTGGAGACCAAATAAAAATGAGAATGTTTTTACCAGTGTAAATGTATTCACATTCCCTCTAACTCATTTTTCTTTCCTTCTTTTCTTTACAATTTGTAAAGAAATTTACAAAATGTAATTTACAGATTACAAATTACAAAAGTAATTTCCAAATGTAAATTTAAATTTACATTTACAAAATGATATTTCTTAATTTGCCTCAATTTCAGGGTTAGGTATATCTATGTCTTCCAGTTGACCATTCTGGTTTGTATTTCTTTTATAATCTCCTGTAAGGTGACATGATTTCATCTTCAAAAGAAAATACTAATTCCCAGGATGCCTGGGTGGCTCAGTGGCTTAAGCCTCTGCCTTCAGCTCAAGTCATGATCTCAGGGTCCTGGAATCGAGCCCCACATTGGGCTCTCTGCTCAGTGGGGAGCCTGCTTCCCCCTCTCTCTCTGCCTGCCTCTCTGCCTACTTGTGATCTCTCTCTCTGTTCAATAAATAGATAAATAAAGTCTTTAAAAAAATACTAATTCCCAACATTTTCAATAATTAAACCTTGTCTGGGATTTGTAACTATATTAGAACCCAGGACCTTCTGGCCTCTTTTCTAGTTGCCATCTCCAAATTACCCACCCCAAAATGATCACCCTTATTAAAAGCAAAGACATGTAGTTTTCTCTTCTCATCAAGCACAAATCAAAAAACCCCAAAAATAAAACAAAATAAAAAAACATCCTTTTCCTCTTTTTGTCCTTCACAGATATATTATTACTTATGTAATAGATGTAAGGCTTGGAAATAAGGAATCAAATTTGCAACATAAAGTATCTTATCCTGGGGCAAAATTTGGAGGAAGGTGGAAGAAAAGGTGTAGTATGGAAAGAACAGCATGGCCACTTCTGGGTTGCTTGAGAAACTTCCGAGAATGGGATATTGCACCAGGCTGTATTCTGGGTGGAGAGGTCATTTCACAGGAAGCAGATCTGAAAATAATAGGTACTATCTCCCAAGTTTCTAGAGAAAAGCTTTTCTTCTTCTTTTTTAAACATTTTATTTATTTAGAGAGAATGAGAGACAGGGTGCATGAGCCGGGGATGGGGCAGAGGGAGAGAGAGATAGAGAGAGAGAGTCCCAAGCAGACTCCATGCTGAGTGTGGAGCCAGTCAGAGGGCTTGATCCCATTATCCTGAGATCAGGGTCTGAGCTGAAATCAAGAGTGTATGCTCAAACGACTGAGCCACCATGTACCCTGAGAAAGTTTTGTTTTTGTTTTTCCTTGATTCACTTGTAGACTGAGTGGTCACAATTACCTGTGCTGGAGATAGAAGCCAGAGTAATAAAATACCCAGAGATACGTGAATTTTTCAGGTAGTCATTACCATAATTCTGGGTGTTAGCCTCTATATTACTAATAAAGGTCTAACTTATAATTAATCCTCTTCCAAACCATTTGCCACCAAAAGGAAAAAAAAAAATAAGATCCTGGGATCTGAGCAACTTTTGCAGAAACTTGTGGATAGCACCTTCATACCATTTGCTAGTCAGTCTCTAGCTCACTCATGACGGAGGCATGGGAGAATTAATCTTCTGAGATACAGCAGCAACAGATTTTTTCTGGAATGTAACTTCTTATTTTTTCTGAAAGTAAAAGCTCATTATATATAAATTGGTAAAATGAGAATAATAAAATACAAATAAATAATAAAACATTAATAATAGGACAGCTTATAACTTTAGCAGGACAAATGTACTTTATTACCTGTGTTTTTCTTCTCTTATATACCTGCTTATGCTAAGGGCACCTTGTTCCTCATAAACTTTTTAAAAATGTTGGGTGACTAAACGTCTCATGGTGAGGCAGAGCCGTGTTGCTTTCATATGGCAGGGATATATCCACCATTCATTGTGGTTGTTTCTTGGTTCTCCAGTTGGGTTCTTGTGATAGAACCAGGATAGGAGAAAGGTTCTGGCTAGATTCTGGGGCCACAATACTTGGGTTTGAGCCCAGGCTCACAATGGCTGTGACCCTGGTCATTATTTACAGTCTTAGCACCTTGGTTTCTTTATCTATAAAATGGAGATAATAATACTAATGTATAGTAGCTAGGTACTTCATCCAGGGAGTTAACATGTAGAGACTAGAAGGATCCCTGTCACATACAGAGTGTTAATAATGCAAGCAATTATTATATGGGGCATAAGCTCTCTCATAGGGGCCAGGCAGAGCACATAAATGAGTAAGGTATAAATAATGAAGTTCTTCTTTTGGTCTTTCATTTCACCATATTGTATTAAAAGTAAAAAGATAAAGAACATTTCTGAACTGTGAGGGAACAAAAGCCCAGTGCAAGCACGATAAATGCAAATGACCTTGACATACTGTGGGAGAACAATAGGAAGGATGAGGTCTATGGAAGGGGGAAAAGAGGACTTGGGAGACTGTACTCAGTTCCACACAACTGCTACCAAGAGAAGCTGGAAAACTAGATTTAATATGTGAAATTTCCCAAGATTTAAATGTTGACCCCTAAGGCAAACTTTTTTTTTTTTTTTAATTTTGCATGATTTAGGCAGTTATGCTTTGGGGCTGTATTTGGTCCAGAAGTTGCTGATCTGAGACCCCTGAAATGTCTGCTAAGTGGCGGATTCTGAATTCTAGCCAAGAGACTTGGCTCTGGCTCCTGAATTCCTTCTGTGACATCTGGCTATAATGTCTTAAGTTTGTTGACCTCTCTAGCTCTCTTAGTTTAAAGAGACCAAAAGATGCGCCTTTCACCCCTACTTTACCCATTTTAAATATCATTTAGAGGCTGCAGGAAGGAATAGTCAATCAGAGAAAATAACACTTGCTCCTTGTTCCTGTCCCTTGCCCACCCAACAATTGCTTTGTCTTAGTTTGGAATTCCAGCCTCTCCCTAATTGCTGTCTACTGACTGATAATGGAGACCCTCCAAGAGTCTTCCATCTGACTTTCGAAATGTCTTCTTGCCACTCATTCTGTTTAATTGCTCTCTCCTGTGGAAACACTGGGCTGTTCTTGATGCTCATTAGAGAAGGCAGTAACAAATCTTTGGTTTTTTTTCCCTGGCTCTTACTTGCTAAGGAAGGAGATGATAAATGTTTGGTGCTTTGGGGACTGCTTTCCAAACCACCCTGAGGCAACAATTGCTTATTCAGGCCTAAGGAAAAGAGGCAAACATTCAAGGAATAGCTTTTAATAAAGCACTTTATGATCAGGGAAGGTAAGAGAGGAAAGCAAACTCTCCTTGACCTCTTGGGAATGTCCTTTCACCAAGACAAAGAACAGAGAGAAAGGAGAAGCAGAAAACCAGAGCACAACATTTAGACTCAGCCAAAGGGCTGCCTCGAAGCAGTCAGGTTGACTATCACTGCTATCACAGCTGGCCAAATAGAATAAAATAGGGAAGTTTTGACAACCCAATTCTGCTCCAAATCTCAGATTCTCTTTTTCCGCACACTTTGAATTGGATCTGTAGAGATAAATCTTATGTAGTTGTTCCTCATCCCATGCCCTCTAATGAGGCTCCGTTTTGATTTTCTTCCTGCTTTATCTTGTAATACGACCCTATATGCCCACTTGATTCTTCTATCTGCCCTCCAGTTCCTTTGTCTTTGTATGTGCCTTTCCTGTCTGACATACCCATCTCTTATCTCAACCTGCACAAATCCTGGGTTCACTTTCAATTTTGTCTTTACCAGGAAAACTTTCTGGATTTTCCCAATGCGTTGGGATTTGTAAGTGTCTAGAAGAAAAAAAGAGATCTTTTTTTTCCCACTCCATTCTTCCATCCTGTACCCAATCATCAGAAAAAATATATATATCCAATTGGCCAAATTCTAGGTTATGTATTGGAGAAGTTTTGCTGAGGATGGAAGCCTTTTACTTTCAGAGGCATAGATCTAGATGAACCTCTCTCTCTACGCTATCTTTATTCTTAAGCAAGAGGGGTGGAATTGAGGTCTTTTCTCCTGGAAATGCACAAGTGGTTTTCCAGGATCCCTTCTCTGTTGTCTGGAATCTTTCCTTGCATGTGATGCAGTTGTGAATCTAAGGAGGATAGGTATGCAAGGTATAGTTTAGGAGTAGGGTGAGGTCCTTAGAACCCCATTTCAGTGCATGTTTTCCATCCCCACTCATAAGGACTTTTTTTGCATAGTGGTTAGGTTTCCAAGATCACTAAATAGCACAGAGGTATTTGTTTTATGTTTATGGTTCCCTGTGTCTCTTTCTACTATGGGAACTCTGTGGGAATGGAAGCTTTGCTCCATATATCCTCCTAATACCATCAAAACCTTCCCATTGTTTCAAATACCACCTACCTCTGAAGAGGGAGAAAGTCAGCCTGGTGAAGATAGCAGTATTTGAAGCTAAATTCCCTGGATTCAAATCCAGGTTCTACCACACTACTGCTGTGTGGTTTTAAGAATGTTATCTTTCAGCGTACCTGGTGGCTCAGTTGGTTAAGCATCCAAATCTCAGTTTTGGCTCAGGTCATGATCTCAGGGTTATGGGATTGAGCCCCAGGTCTGGCTCCATGCTCAGTGTGGAGTCTTCTTGAGATTCTCTCTCCCTCTGTACCTCTCCCCTTGCTTTCAGGCATGCTCTCTCCTGAACTCTCAAATAATAAATAAATAAATCTTTTAAAAAAATGTTATCTTTCTTCCTTGTGCTTCAGTTCCTTCATCTGTATTATAGGTGGTTATAGTATTAGGATACTCGTTAGATTTTCTGGAAGATTAATTAAGATGATATCTCCAAAATGCTGATTAGCATTGCCTGGAATAGTAAACAAGCATTCAGCAAATGTTAGTCATCTTCATTGTCATTTACATCATCATTGTCATCACTTGTACCCCCAAGCATATCACTCCTAATTCCATAACAGTCCTAGGCAATTTGCCTTGTCGTCATACAGTTTACATATGCACATTGTCCACTGCCTATTTTCAGTTCTGCTCAAGGCTATTTGCTTAGTCATGAAAGGGGTCTGAAGTTTATTAGAAGAAGAGTTTATCATAAGAAGAATAACAAAAGAATAGGCTATTGATGAAAATGTGCCATGAAAAAGTTTATCACACATATTAGAGCTGAAATGAGCCCGAGAGATTATCAGGTTCAAAATTCTTTTTATAGATGAAGAAACTAAGTCCCAGAATGGAGAAGAAACCTCTGAGTCCCCCAGTCTGTAGAATAATGAATGAGCAATGCAGCTCAGTTGTTGGGACACATCACCAGGGCCCTATACTGTGCAGTGCATTCCTGGAGGGTATGCAAATGCTTTATTCCTCCAGTCTCAAAGGACAATTTAAAAACTAGAGGTGGTAGTTACCTTTGCATCCAAGATAAGATCAGTGTGTTCACCTAAATGTCTCTCCAAATGCCTATATTTCCAATTTAATAGGCACATTGCTGTCGTATGTTAATTAGAGACCAAGTTCATATTTTAAAGGACACCTCATAAGGTTTTATAAATAACTTTAGAGGCCAGTCTGCTATGTCTCCCTACTGGGTAATTAGTTTGACCTGTTTATGATGAGAACTACCAGCCGGATTAACATAATGATGTATACAATGTAACAAGTGAAGCAACAGATCATAATGATCATTTTGTAATTCTCCCAGTCCGTGTTCTGACCTAAATTCTTTATTTGTTGGTTAGTTACGTGTCTTCTCATAGCACTCCCCCCATCATTGGCCAGTTATTAATCATTTCTTAAGGACTTAAAGTGTACAACTAATTGTTTACTGAAAGGGTGACCTTAAATTGTTTTTCTCTCATTCATTAAACACCAGCAATGTTCTTGTAAGTTTCATGGGCCCTTTCCAAGTGCCCAATAACCAATGGCAGTGTCTTTGCAATTTCTAGATCATTATTTGCTAATCACGGCTTATCTCACAATCAGTAATTAAAACATCACTGAAGGTCCTTTCAGAAATCAATGGACATCAAGCTAATATGGAACGTCTCACCAAGAGGAATGAAGTACAGAAAGCACTTAAGCAGAGAAGATATTAAACACTGATAAAGAATCTCAAAAAAGTCATATTCTAGTCCTTGAGAAAATCATCTCCTTGTATTCAGCAGTCTATCCAGTCATCACAAGACAGATTGTGCACTTAACTATGTATAGACATCATGCTAGTCTTACTGCCTGGGAAGTAATCCTATTTCCCAAGGTGTTTATTATATAGTGGGGGACATGTCTCAAAATAATAATCTTATAAGAGAAAAGTGAAAAGAGCCTCAGGAAGTACATACACAATGCATTTATATACGGAGATAAGAGATAAATAAAAGACAGTGGTTAAGAGCACAGGATTTTGAGGCCGATTAGGAGTCAAATCCTGCCCGGACCAGATACCGGTTTGACATTAATAAATTAACTCATCAGAGCATCAATGTCCTCACTGGAAAATAATAAATTTGCGTTATCAGGGATATGAGCCAAGTGTCTGGTTCTTCACACACTGGAAGGCTTAGGGAGGTGGTATTTTTACTGGTACTTACTGAGAAAATTTTTGGATATGCCAAAATAAGTGGAATATAAATACAATTAGAGGAAACTAAAGCAGACATCAGTTCAGGTAACCATGGCATTGTAAAGAGAAGAATGTTAGAAATATAGGGTTTGTCAAGAGGATTTTTAAAAGCAAGACCAAAAAAATTTAGAATCAAATAGTAGAGTGGCTTATGGAGGCATTCCTTATAATAGAGCAATTTTTATACCTCTGTCTGAAGGGGACCCCAAAATATCATGGCCTTGTCATGGTTTAGAGTGTGGGCCCAGGGACAGTCAGCCTGTACTTTCACTGTCTTTACTGTTCAAGAGCTGGCTGATTTCAGGAGCTTAGCTTAACTTCTCTGTGCCTCAATGGCCGCATCCATAAAATGTAGTGAGTACCAGGGCAGTGAATTCAAAACATGGAAAATGCTTTCCATGTTTACTGTTATTATTGCTTTTGTTTCTAAAAATGAACCTGTTGAGTAGGATGGAGAAAAATCTTCTCTAACCATCACTGAATGATTTGTAGGTCCATTGTCGAAATCTCTGGGGGCAAGCAAGTGGAAACTCAAAACCAGTCCAAGGTGAGCGGTCTGATAAGCACTGTTGGCACGTGAATCTAGGTGAGGGCAAACCAGAGTAAGCCATTCTCCTCTGTTTACCCTCCTGGAGCTGAGGTGACCATTGCCCTGCATGAGCAGATTCAGGATGGGTATGAGCAGGAAGACCATCCATTTCTGGTCCTCTAGTGAAATTTCAGTCCAATTGTCCATTATAAATGTGACTCCCAAATCCCTCAAACCTTGCATTTAAGTGGTTTTACAAGATCAGTATCCTGGTTTCAGAGAAAGGGATATGGAAACTCTGGAAGAATATTTCCTAATTTTAGGTCCTGAGAAATCCCCCCAAAGTAATTTTCAAAGCCAGTAACCAGCCCACAGTCTCAGATAAACAAATGCCCCAAACAACAAGCAGCTGAGAGTAGAAGCTGACAGAAACCTTAGCTGTAGAGACTGACTCCCCATGGCTTCAGGGCATAAAATTATCAAATACAAATTACACAACAAGTAGAGTTAGTATATTTAATTTAAAAAAAAGACAAACTTGAAAGTCCCAGAAGAAGAAAGAAGAAGAAGAAGAAGAAACTAAAAAGAAGAAGAAACCTTCATGCTATTGCATGTTTTAAAAAAATAAATAAATAAAAGCTAAAATGGCAAATATACCTAACATTTAAAATTCAGGGGTGGTTTTGGCAGCTCATTAGATACAGCTGAAAAGAGAATTAATAAGAGGTGGATGAGAAGAAATTATCCAGGATGCAGCAGAGAGAGACAAAGGTTAGTATAACCAATTGTCAAGAGCTGGAGAGCACAGAGGGAGAAGTCTGCTGGTAGTTTACTTGAAATGGGGCAAGGGCAATATCTGAAAATGTAATGGCTTCAAAATTGCATGCAGTCTATGCAAAACATCAAATTCAGAGATTTAAGAATCACAGTGAATCTGGTTTTTTGTTTGTTGGTTTTTTGGTTTTTTTTTTTTTAAAGAAAATAAATACAGGGACGCCTGGGTGTCTTAGTGCGTTAAGCCTCTGCCTTTGGCTCAGGTCATGATCTCAGGATCCTGGGATCGAGTCCCTACATCAGGCTCTCTGCTCAGTCGGGGGGAGCCTGCTTCTCTGTCTCTCTCTGTCTGCCTCTCTGCCTACTTGTGATCTTTCTCTCTCTCTGTTAGATAAATAAAGTTTAAAAAAAAAAGAAAGAAATATATATCTAAACTTACCATAATGAAATGTCAAAAATGAAAATGTCTTAAAACCAGCCAGAAAAAAAAAATGACAGCTTGACCCCCACCATCCTTCTTCCTGCCACCAAGCAGTGGCTGTTGATTCTTCTGCTCTCTCTCTCCTATCCTCTTGATGCTTTGCCCTATTTTCTCATTGTAAACATGTCAGCCACCCACAGAGGAAAGCCCCCTCCTCACATATTCTGGGAGCAAGATAGCCTGAGATACTCCCTGTGACCAGGTCATGCATTATGCATTTCCTGCCCTGACGACTTAGGTATGATCCTTCTTTCCAAATTCCCTTACCATCCTAAACAAACAAACAAACAAAAATATCATGTGTATCAGGAAGAACCCAGGATCTCTGTAATCATTAAGAGGGGCTTTTACATCTAGCTACTCAAAATAAAATTTCTAGCAGAGCATTGCAGTATCCTAAGAAAACCACACACGGTGTTCAGGTTCCTGTTGTGCTGCTCACTAAGTGTGCACACTTGGGCAAGTCCCTTAAACCTTCTGCATCCTGATTTCATCATTATTAAGTGGAAATGACAATAGCACCTACAAAATAATCTCTGGGAATACTAAGCAGGGTCCTGCATATAAAATGTTTTGCCCCAGTGTTCAGCTCAATCCACAATAAATATGTTTTCTGAGTAAGTGAAATGGATTCTAGCTATGACCTTTAATTCTGAGGCCAGTTAAGAATCATGCAGGATTAGCAACAGAGATCATCAAATGCATTGAAAACTGTAGCACTCCTCATTAACATTCAATAATCTTAATATATAAGAACAGTTTCCAAGTGGTATTGACAGGTTGGGGTTGAAGGGAATAATGCTGGTAATGGGGATCTACCTGCATGTATGTTTCTTTCTTTCTTTTTTTTTTTTTTAAAGCACTTTTTAAAAAAGATTTTATTTATTTATTTGACAGACAGAGATCACAAGTAGGCAGAGAGGAAGGCAGAGAGAGAAAGAGAGAGGGAGGAGGAAGCAGTCTCCCTGCTAAGCAGAGAGCCTGATGCGGGGCTCAATCCCAGAACCCTGAGATCATGACCTGAGCCTAAGGCAGAGGCTTTAACCCACTGAGCCACCCAGGTGCCCCTGCATATATGTTTCTACCACTCTTTGGCAGGTCTCCTGCATGCACTGTGCAAGCAACTACTACCCATGTGCGGGGGATGTGGGAGGGGATGCTCAGCTCCACTCCTGCCTCCCAGAGAAAGGGTGTGTTTTCTTATATGCCCAGAGGCATCTGCAGTCTGTCCTTGAATTTATTTACCTGACAGTGCTCAAGCTGACTTGGAACTGAGTGAAAGGGTGTTGGATTTGGTGACGGGATCAGTGAGACTGAGTTTAGTGGTAAAAAGGGTGATGGATAGTGACCAATGAGATGATAGCCCAAGTCCTTCCAAAACTTTAACAGATGGAAATTCAAACAACTGGAATCATTGGTACATAAGAGTGAGGTCTGAAAGGGCCCTGAAAAATGTCTGGTCCAGGCCCTTCAGGGTAAAATCCCCAAGAAGAAAAAGTGACATTTTCCTAGTTGAAGGAGCAAACCAGGCTTCCTGGAGGCCAAGTTCTTCCCATGTGGGCAGGGTTGAGTACATGCTAGGGGGTGGGCTGGGGGGCAAAGGCCGTTTCGGGCACAGACCTGATTTAGACTTCTGCTTCAGTTCACAGGGGCAAGTAGATTGTTTGCTGATGTTTCAAGTGGATTAGAGACACATTGTGTAGTTTCAGTTTTGAAACTAAGAACAGACTCTTTCCCTAACTGAATGGTCCCTCACATGGAAGACAGTATTCTCCAGATGAGAAATTAAAAAACAAAAACAAAAACCCTGAATGACAATTTCTGCCAGTTCTAGACCTGGCAGAAAGAAGAGGGCTTTGAGCTCAAGGGAGGGAAGGCTCATGTTGTTACCTGTCCAAGCAGAGTGGTTTGTGCAGGAGAAGTAGGCATCGTCCCCAAAACACAGGTCCACTGAGAGTTGGGTCACCTGGTCCAGTCGTGACAAAGAGAGCATTTGGGGCTCTAGACAGACTAAAGCATGTATCTTGCTCTTCAGGGTGCTGGAGGGCTAAAAACTCTCTCTCTTAAGGGACTTTACCACTCTTATCAGGAGAAGCTGGGTACTTTAGATTTTATAGCAGAAGTACTTTGCAGTTTTCCCCATTGCACTGAAAACCAAAACACTCTTGAGTTCAAATGGCATTTGTACCTAAATTCAGACTCTCATATGCACCAGCTTGCCTATAATTCAAGGACTGGAGGACCAGTCAGCTGGCCTAAGACAGGAACCTCCTTACAAGGAAGCACTGATTTGGAGAATTTCTCCCATTTTCCTATTAATACAACAAAAATGGGGAATTAGAAAAATGAGATTTGCTGAACACTTACAATGTGCCAAGTACTGTGCCAGATACATAAATTATCTGTGATGCTCAGACCATTTATTTGAGGAAGAACTATGACCCTAATGTCCCAGAGAATTTAAGGAACTTGTCCTAGTTTAATAGTTAATAGGTGATGGAACTGAGAACAAACTGAGGTCTTTTAAAAATGTTTATATTATTTCCACTATTCTACTATACCTGTTTTCAATAAGCAGTTATTAAGGTGGTGATACTGATGATCTTGAACTAATAAGACAAGGAAAAAAAAAGGTAAGATTTATCTAGAGAAATACAGTCTACCCATGAGGAGAAAATGAAAGTAGTCACAGGTGATGATTATTTAGACTATTAAATAATTTTTCATTTTTAAAATATATTAGGTGCTAGCATGTTATTTCTCCATTCAGGAAGCATTTCAGCATAGTGCACTGAACTGACTTGTGCACTTAGGGCTTTAAACAGACTGTATTTTTAAGTTCGTGTGAATTTTCATCTTTTCTTCATTAGTATATTGAGACATCTCAGCAGTCAGACAAAATTCAAAAAGTCTACAGCTATTTTTCCATGTGCATTTGTTGCATAATTGCTGGCTAATGAGCTTTATGAGAATAAAGAAAGCGGAAAACAAATGAAAGCAACTCTATTTGTCTCTTTTTGGACAGCTAATGCATTTAGGAACATGTTTTCTTAGAGAAAATGTTGGGCTCTGTGCATTTATTTTTATTTTTATTTTCATTGTCATTATTATTCAAAACACCTCCAGCTTCCCTACAAGAGATGAAAGTGTTTCATTTTTTTAAAGTGCCTAGTGATATCCCTAGGGAACAGCAAGGTATAACTGCTCCCATTTTTCAGATAAAGAAGCACAGAGCTATTTACTACTTTTCCTGGGTCACATGGCCAATTTCATAGAAAATCTAGAATCTGGGGGCCCTTCTATATTCTGCTAATGTATTCTGGCATCGTGGGAAATCCACAGCTCAGTCCGGAATGCCTTCTTTTAGTAACAGCCAAGGATGGATATGGCAATACTAATGGCTGTGTAATAGATCCCATTCCCCAAGTCCCACACCTGTGTTAAATTAGACTGGGGGGAGCACAAAAAAATAGATTATCCCAGATGTCAAAAGAGGCATATTTTCCAATCTCCTCCCGTCTCCCAACCAAAATACAACAGACTTTTCAGGAATCAGGCTCTAGAATCTAGATCTCCACAAAAGTACTTAGGATGGCTCTGATATTTAGCAAGGAAGGTTTGGGAAGTATTAAATTTTTTCTAGTTTATGTGATACTTGAAGACCCTCTTAAGTATCTCCCATATTGGAGATCATTGTGGAAGTAGCATGGCTTGAGTTTGAATGCTGGTTCCACCACTTGCTAATTGGGTGAACTTCGACAAATTATTTAATATCTCTGAATTGTTCAAATTGACAATAGGTTAAAAAGATGAATAATATAAGGGTAAAATACCTTGAAGTAAAATCAGACAAAAACTGTTTGAACAGAATAAGCATGCAATTAATAGTTCCTGCTGGTAGAAATGGTAATGGCGGTGGTAGAAGTAATATTGGCCTTCTTGTAGTTCTTGTCCTTGATACCTACTTGTAAGAAAATTCTTTTTTTTTTTTTTTTTTAAAGATTTTATTTATTTATTTGAGAGAGAGAGACAGTGAGAGAGAGCATGAGCGAGGAGAAGGTCAGAGAGAGAAGCAGATTCCCCATGGAGCTGGGAGCCTGATGCGGGACTCGATCCCGGGACTCCAGGATCACGCCCTGAGCCGAAGGCAGTCGTCCAACCAACTGAGCCACCCAGGCGTCCCAAGAAAATTCTTATATTGAGAGAACCGTTCCTCTTACTTCAATTTCCAGCCATCAGTGTTAGGTTTGACTGTCTTAAGGATAAACTACTTTGACTTCTTCCATGTGAAATACCTGCTCATTGGGGCACCTGGGTGGCCCATGGCTCAGTTGTTGAGCAACTGCCTTCAGCTCAGGTTATGATCCCAGGGTCCTGGGACAGTGCCCATGTCAGGCTCCCCACTCAGCAGGGAGTCTGGTTCTCCCTCTCCTTCTGCCCTTCTACTCTGCTCATTCTCTTTCTTTCTTTCTCAAATAAATAAATAAAACCAAAAAAAAAGAAAAAAAGACTGCTCAAATATTTCTTAATATCGCTTGTCCCTGTAACCCAATTCTTCTTTTCTCTAGAATTGTTATCTGACTTTTCTCTGGACATTGGGGAGGGTATGTGCTTTTGGGTAAATTGGAAGGGGAGGTGAACCATGAGAGACTATGGACTCTGAAAAACAATCTGAGGGGTTTGAAGTGGTGGGGGGGTGGGAGGTTGGGGTACCAGGTGGTGGGTATTATAGGGGGCACGGCTTGCATGGAGCACTGGGTGTGGTGAAAAAAAATAATGAATACTGTTTTTCTGAAAATAAATAAATTGGAAAAAAAATTTCTAGGAGGAAAAAAAAAAAATGAGCCTGGCCCAGGGTCTGTAGAGGGATAGGAGTCTTTAGGTGTTTTCTCCATTAATGAATCCCTCAGTTGACCAGTTGACCCACAGTTGACCAGTATTCCCATACAGTTGTAAAACAAGAGCTGAAGACATCATGTGTACTACATCATTGCTTCTCTAACATTTGAATCACCTGGGAATATGTTCAGAATGAAGATTCTGAGTCAGGAGGTTGAGATGAAGCCCCATACAAGTTCCCAGGTGACACTACACTGCTACATGGGCTGCACTTTGAGGACTGAGGCACTATATCACTACATGTCCTTCATACCTACATTTATATGGTAAATTATTGCTTTAGTTAATCCTACAAAAAATAAAATGGTCTCTGTAGTTGGATTTTATAATTTCTACTGTCAGAAAATGACAATTCTACAACTGAATGTGCCTTCCTTTTTGGCCTTAGCTATAAAAAAAAAATACTGCCTGTCTATTATCTTCTCAGTGCTGGTTCCTATAAAAATGTGTAGTGCCAGATTCTTTTAGATGGGCATTTTCTCTGTTAATGCCCTCTCTTGAAATTTTGTATTAGTTCATGTTTAAATCTCTTTAACAATAAGTCTTCCCATCATTCAGGATTAATAGTGGCAGTATTTGTCTGATGAAGGACTTACCTAGGAGCTAATTTTGGCTTCTACAACTGGCTGTTCCCCTGGCCACTTGTATCTTGTTACCATGAAAAGACAAGCCAAACAGATTGGAATTGATGTCATAAATTGAAAAAATAACCCCCCTTCAGCTTCCTATGGTATTAGTTGGGCTAGGTGTGACTCTACAAAAAGGGCAGTGGTGTGGGATCTTCATTTCAAGTCCAGGGATTTGGGTAGGGAAGAACAATTTGGAGCTATTTTTGTATTATCTTTCTTTCTGTATGTATGTGTATATGTATTCAGGTATGTAGGGAATTGGTACTTCTGTACCCAGCATGGAGCCCAATATAGGACTTGAACTCACAACCCTGAAATCAAAACCAGAGCTGAAATCAAGGATCATTTAACTGACTGAGCCACCCAGGTGCCCTTTCCTTATTTTTTAAAATATTTTAAGATAAGATTAAAACTTATGGGAGTGGTGCCTGGGTGCTCAGTCAGTTAAGCATCTGCCTTGGGCTCAGGTCATGATCCCAGAATCCTAGGATTGAATCCTACCTCGGGCTCTCTGCTCAGTGGGAAGACTATGTCTCCTTCTGTCTGCTGCTCTACCTACTTGTACTCTCTGTGTGTGTGTGAAATAAATAAATAAAATCTTTTTAAAAAATAATAAGTAAGTAAATAAAACTTAAAGGAAATTATAGACACTCTGAAAAATGGGATGGAGTTTCCTCAAGAAGTTAAAAATAGAGCTACCCTACAGCCCAGCAATAGTGCTGCTGGGTATTTACCCCAAAGATACAAATGTAGTGATCTGAAGGGGCACCTGCTTTATAGTGGCTGTGTCCACAGTAGCCAAATTATGGAAAGAGCCAAGATGTCCTATTGACAGAAGGATGGATAAAGAATATATAGTGTGTATTTACACATACACACAATGGAATATTACTCAGCCATCAGAAAGGATGGAATTTACCAGTTACATTGACAGGGATGGAACTGGGGGTTATTATGCTGAGTGAAATAAGTCAATCAGAGAAAGACAATTATATTATTTCACGCATATGAGGACTATAAGAAACAGTGTAAAGGATCATAGGGGAATAGGGGGAAAACAGAATGGCAAGAAATCAGGCAGTTAAACCATGAGAAAATCTTAATATGGGAAAGAAACAGGGTTGCTGGAGGGGAGGTGGGTGAGGAGATGGGGTAACTCGGTGATGGGATTAAGGAGGGCACATGGTGTGATGAGCACTGGACATTATATGTAACTGATAAATTACTGAACTCTACATTTGAAACAAATGATGTACTATATTATTGGCTAATTGAATTTAAATAAAAATAATAAAACTTCTAGGAAGTTATAGTTATAGGAAAAAAAAGGGTCAAAAATTCCATATGTCAGCCAGTTAGAGATATTTATTTTTTTACTTTCAGAACTTTATATTTTATTTCTGCATATGCATGTATAATTTACAAAACACTCAAAATAAATTATTATTGGCTAGAGCATAAAAATTGCTATTTTTGTAGGCCAAAGCAGTTGAATTTACCGGTTTTTTTTATAATTCAAACTGTGTGTATACATGTTTGTGTGTCTGTGTGTATAAACCTGATTTTAAGGTTAAAGTCTACTATAAACATTACCCTGTTTTATCTACAACAGCATAACTAAAGATGGTAATATTAATGTCCCAGTGTACATTTTACCAAACTTCAGCTGGACACTTAGTTTGTTTCAGACTTCTTCATTATTTTAAGCAGTGCTCAGTAAATATCCTTATGAAGAAAGGTCTGTATATACCCACAGTAATTTTCCTAGGAAAACCCCCACAGTTGAATCAGTGAGCTGAAGATTACACATATTTTAAATGTTTTTGATGCAATTTAAAATGCCAACATATGTGTCAGCTCACAGTCTTGATATATTTTAATTCCTTCAAGTTTGATAGATGAAAACTGGATATTCTTTGCTCTACATTTTTAGGTGATGACTTCTGTTAGTATTTTTATCTTTTATAAATTGCCTACAATGTAATCGTCTTTTGTGTATTTTACTGGTTTGGCCATCTTTAATTTCAAGTTATAAATTTCTTTTATATTTTTAATGTTGCCTTTTATTGCACATTTTCAGTTATCTTTTATTATTCTTCAAGGCAGATTTTTTAAAATTGTGTGGTATCAAATTCCTATGGAGCCTATATTTTATTCTTTTCAAGTATAGTTTTTACATTTTGTGCTTAGAAATTCCTTATACCCTCAGATTATTAAAAGTGTTTTCTAGGGTTTTGGGTTTATTTTTTTTCCCCTAGTTCCTTGTTCCGTTTTTTGTTTATTTTTTAAGACTTATTTATTTTAGAGAGAGTGCGTGTATCCTTGAGTGGGGGAAGAGAAGGAGAGAGAATCTTAAGCAGAATTTTAATCTTAAACCCATTAAGTGTGGAGACCAATACAAGGCTCAATCCCATGACCTTGACATCATGACCTGAGCCAAAACCAAGAGTCAGATGCTTAACTGACTCAGCGACCCAGGTGCCTCTCTAGTTCCTTTTAATTATTCAGTTAGTCCAAGATTATTTTAGGGGATTATTTGAGACAAACATCCAGCTTTCTGTTTCTCTGAGCACAACTTATGTATTTTTTTTTATCTTTTATAAATTTCCTACAATGTACTGGTTTGGCCATTTTTAAATTTTCAAGTTATAAATTTCTTTTATATTTATTTACATCTTAAAATTGCTGCTATAAAATGATATGTTATCCTAAACTAAATTGTGGAATGTACTTATGTCTGTTTCTGGAATTTCTCTTCCATGTCATTCATCTGCCTGTTCTGCAGCCATTAATGGGATTGTAATAACTAAATTATTATACAAATTCTGAATGGCTGGTGAGGTAAGTCACCCACTGTTCTTTATCTTCTTGGAACTTCCTCTGGCTATTCTTTCTTTCTTTTTTTTTTTTTTAATAATCATTACCCCACTTATGATGAAAGCAATTCCATTGAGATACAATGAGAATATAAAATTTAATAATTTACAGGAAATTAAAATATTTGAAATTTTGAACTTTGTTACTCAAAAACATGGTAACCCTCTTTACTTCTACGAGGTGTTCTTTTATGTCTGTAACTAAAGGTTTATTTCAGATAGGTCCTACACATTCCTAGTTAAATTTAGTTTAATACATTTTCTATTTTTAATTATTACATGAAAAGATTAAAAAAATTGTTGAAAAAATCAAATTTGTTAGTGATTTTTAAAGACTCCAAGGTAAGTTATCATTGTCTTTTCCTAATACGTCATCTTACTAAATTCTAATAGGATTAAATATTCCCTTAGGCTCATTATTGCTAGTACTCCAGTAGTTAATACAAATTTAACTTGTCTTTTCTAATAAGTTTTATATTTTTATTCCATTTATTTTACATGATTTTACTGATCTTAATGTCTATAATTTTATAATCTTGTGGATGACAGAATTATTTTCTTCATTCAGATTATAGTTGGTAGGTCATTGTATTTTTACCTTGAGTGCAATGCCAAAAGTTGATTTTAGATATATATTTTTTTCCAAGTTAAGATAGTGGCATTCTTTTCATAGATTAGCAAGAGTTTCTAGCTGTAATATGTGTTCAGTTTTGTCAGTTGGATTTTGACCTCTACTAAGATAATTCTTCTTTGATCTATTTATTGACAAGTTGCAGTCATAGGTTTCCTAATATTGTACCATTATTTTATGCCTGAATAATCCCTTTGTTTATGCTATATTCCTTTAAAATGACTTTAGGTTACTTTTATTTTCAATTTTAGTACTGCTACATATTATTGACAGGATTCATGTTTAGAGGTGTTTATCTTTTTGATATTTTCATTAGGTTTTATCATGAGAGTTGTGTTAACTTGATGAACATAATTGGGGAGGTTTATTACTGGTTAATGCTTTTGAGCCAGGGTACAGGAGATAAAACATCTTGTGTCCACAGTTTAATCTGCTTCCTACTTTCCATATGTTATTAGCTATTTGTACTCCTTACTATTAGAGTCATCCATTATGAGGCTATACCTCTGAAACAACACTTAGGAAATAGAAAAGTTTGTGTCTCTAGTCCATTCCTTTTTATTTGACTTGCAGTAGCTTTCTAGGTGTTCAAAATCTTTTCTCTCTTTTCTCATCTTTCCAAAATGAGTCTTAGGCTCAGCTACTCAACATTAGCTCATTTAGACTATGTGCGGTTCTGCATTTAAATCTTCTAAATTCAGATTAGGAAAATAAACCAAACCAAGCCCACAAACATTTAACTGCAGTGTTACTTGACAATTAGGAGATCCATCAACCTGCACAAGGAGAGGTTGTTGAGTGATAGTTGAGTGAGAGGGCCCTGACATGGTCAGAAATTCCTTCTTTGTGTTTGTTGGCATAGCCCCAAATTAACTGGAGCAATATATCTCTAACAGGGGAGTGGTCTTTGGGTGGAGAAAGCTACTATTGTGCCCATATTCTTTGGATAGAACATAGAAAAAACTCCAATATGCCATATGAGGTGCTGCCCAGAGTTGCTACTAGAATAAAAATGACATTTGTTAATTATTCTTTTCCTCTAGTCTTTTTGTGAATTTGAGAATATAGATATGTGAGTGCCCACTGGAGATTCTTTTCGTGTGAAAATTAAGGGTCAGTTTGTCTATCTCTCCTTCGGGTGTCCTCTGTGTTTTTTTCTTGAAAAATATTCCCACTTTTTAAAATAAGCCCAGTCTTACCCTCATTTCCATTACTGGTGTGGATTGTTGTATTCTTTTGGTCATTTGAGTGGGAAGGCAGAACAAAGGGACAGAAGTTCACAAAGCTAAAAGCCTGTCCCCAGTTCCTGACCTTTTCTCATAGATACACATTGTCTTTGACCTTACCCCAAGGGAACTTGTCCAAGTGAGTCAAACAGAAGTTTTCACACAAATATTACATGATTGTAAGGGTGGGCCTTTCCTATTTTAGAGACTTAGAAAAGGTTTATTATAAGAGTTTTTGGAGCAAAGAGCTAGTTAAGAACATTGTGTGAGAGTTGTCAGCATCAGTGACCCCATGGCCTATGAAGGGGGTGGGGGAATGACTGTCAACACCAAGGAAATAGGGTTCCCAAAGTTAAGTGTATGAGTACTGGACATTTTCCTAATGGGTGACTGGAGCAAAAACATTTTTGCAGCTATTGTGTACTTTATATAGATTTATCCGTATTCTACACCAATTTAAAAATCAGCTTATTATTGATTTTACCCATCGAGGCTGTGAGGCCTGAGGAACTAGGGTCACCTTTTATATACACAAGGCTGTGATAATGCCCACCATTTTATAGAGTAGGAAAGTGAAGTTCACAAAGGTAGGTGATCTCTCTGGTCATTCGGCTAATATGAAATAAGACCAGAAACCCAGGTCTTCAGATGACCAGTGTGCAATCCTTCCCATCCCACCATTTTGAAACCTGTTTCGGGATTTTGGTGTCACTTTTTTATAAGGAGATTTCTCAGAGGCCATTTCTATTTCTGACCCAGATCTAAAAGCCAAACTGAAGCAATTCATACTCTACTAACTGAAGTGTTTTCCCTTAGATTCTTCAGAGGAATTAGTCAAAGGAAAATCCGATAATGCTTCTAGAAAATTGGATGCTGCTATACTATTCTGTAGGCAGTACATTCTCTGACCTCAGCTTGAGCTCAGTGCATACCCTGACACCGGGGGACTAATTGGCCATGTAATTGTTATCCTTGCCAGTAACTGCACAAGCTGTTCTTATTCATATAAGTACCTAATCTTTTTCCAAATTCTTCTTGCTTCAATTTGCCTCAATAATATCCTGCAGTAATGGATAATTGCACATTGTGTAGAGAAGGATTTCCTTTGATCTTCTCTAAATTTAGACTCTGCTAATTTCATTTACTGTCCCCTTCTGGGTAGGCAATAGGGCCAGGTAGCAAGGAACACTGAACTAGATACCCTACAGCATTTCATTTATGTTTCTCTATCATATTTCAAGTAACACTTCACTCTCTCCATTTACCCTGCTAAAGAGATAGACTCTTTGTCCTTGCCTGGAATCCTCCCTGTTATACTTACCCAGCCATTCTAATTATTTCTGCTGCAATCAGATAGACCTGACAGCATTGCTCAGGTTCAAAGGAAGAATAAATGGAGATTAGATCACTGACTTTGAGTGTCTGGAGGCATGTCAGGAGGATAAAGGATAAGACTTATCCTGAATGGTTTAAGAATTTGAACTAGAAACTGCACAAATTGTTAAAAAGTAGACTTGAACTCAGTGAAAGGTGGGGGGTTATATATTAAATAGAGTTATCCATCTAAGAAGTGGTCAGAACAAGCCCTTCTTATGGGAGTCCTCGAAGTTGTTAAAGCCTGAGCTGAAAATCACTCAATTCTGGGTGGGTGACCCTGGGTGGGCCACTTCACTTCTTTCAACCCTTCTAATTTATTTTGTGTAAATGGGTATGACTACCTGTTTGGGAGACCTTATATGACCACTACTTAACATCATAATTAGTCTTCTCAGTGGAGGTTGAGAGCTAAGAGGCAGGATTTGGGATATATTTGAGAGATAAAATAAAGTATACTTTATGGTGAACTGTTTTGAAGATTAGAGACAAAGAGGTATCAGGCAATAATTTACTTGCTAAGGATCTCACATATGTGGAGAAAATATATGAAGCATAAAATATTTTTACATATAAAAAACATAAAGTTGTCATTTTGCAATATATTAAATGTTATAATCACTCAAATAAAGAAGTAGAAAAGCACAGAGAGGGCTCCCTGGAGGAGGTAGTGATTGTTCTGCATTGTAACCTGTGAGTGTTACAGGGCACAGTTCCTTTTTGTGAAGCAGGGCAAGGGCAGACTGAGCCAAGGATAATGATGATGACAGGGATGACATTTATTGGCTATTAATAGCCAAGGAATTGTGCTAAGTAAGTACATACTTGATTTGATTTAACTTCATTTTAAATATAAAGGGACTGAGGTTCAGAAAGCTTAAATAATTATTGCATGGTTGCACATCCAGTCATTGGTTGAGCTGGGATTCAAACCCAGAGCCTGTGTCCTTAATAATTTTGGGACACTGGTTGAGATAGCTATTTTAGAAGGGATTCTAGAAATGCATCAGTCTTAAGGGGTCACCCCGAGGGCCTGCGAGTTAAGTTTGCATTCTTAAACTTGTTGGAAAAAATAATTCTAGTATATGGCAGCAAAGAGGTAAAAGAGACAGGCACAGAGGAGACTGATGATTCTGAGAAAATGGGATCACGGGAGACCTCATGAAGGACTAAGTGATGAGTGTTCACACAGCACTCAACTATGTTGCCTGAAAATTGAATGGATGAGAAGAAGGAGGCTGTGGACAAGGAAAGTTCCCACAAGAAACCAGATGGCTGACCCCACAGTAACTTCAGGGTGGAGACTGAGTTACTGGATGTGGAAAGAAACAAGTATAGATTCATGAACGTGACTTCAGAGATCTCTTAGTCCAAACCTCTTCTTCATAATACCCCCCTCCTTGAACAGAATCAGGTTTGGCTACAGGACCAGAAACCCATTCAAGCTGGCAGCAGCAAAAGACAATTTGTGGTAAGAATAGGGAGAGCTCAGAGGATCTAGGACAGTTGACCATGCCCCCTCAGAGCCTCAATTAAACTAGAAATAAAAGCTATATGCTTGGAACATGGGCAGACAGCTCCATATCTGAAGGGCCCTCTGCTTTGTGCTCTCTTGAACACTTATCTCTGCCTCCTCAGCTTGATCAAAAGCTGCATTGCTGCCCAAATCCTGTCTCTGTGAAACATCTCCACCCACGAGCCTTCCACGGATTGGCTCCAGTTCCACAAGTCATAGTTTAGGTTCACAAGAGGGAAACAAACTGGTTGTTCATTGGTTTTATGGCATGCTACAACATCCCTTTTAGGAGCTGGGAGTATGGAACACAGATGCAGATATATATTGGAATAAGTAGCATCCTAGAGGAGAAAATGTTGTTACAAAATCACACAGCTAGTGAGGAGCAAAACCGAGGTTCTTCCGATTTGCTCAGGATCCCTTGCTTCCTTCTGCAATGCCCAAGAAGAATTCTCTCTAACAATGTTTCAGTGACTAGACTTAAGTAGGCTAGAATGGGAAACAAAGCTGGTGATAACAATTTGAGGTGCAATTATTTCTGCTTCTATTTGACTATACAAATTTTTTAAAATTTTACTTATTTATTTACTTATTTGACAAAGAGAGAGCAAGAGAGAGAACACAAACAGGAGGAGCAGCAGAGGGAGAGGGAGAAGCAGACTCCCCACTGAGCAGCAAGCCTAATGCAGGGTTTCCATCCCAGGACATTGGGATCATGACCAGAGGCAAAGGCAGACTCTTAACCAACTGAGCCACCCAGGCACCCCTGACTATAAAAATTTAAAATAACTTTACAAAGGCATCAGGGAAATACTCACCCTTTTACTCCCAACATGCACACCATTTCTTCAGATGTCTTGGCAGGCATAGCTTATCTATAAGGCTGATTCCAGAAATGATTCCGAGGCAGTAATTCCAACATAGGCAATATTGAAATTTTTGTTGAATTCACAGGTAGGACAGCTGGTATCAAGAAAGGTTAAAAAAAAATGTCCATAGTACAGAGTAGGTCACTAGCCAAGCTGGGACTAGAACACCCACGTTCTAGTGTTCTAGGTGTCTTACTTCTCAGTGCATTTTTAGTTCCTAATATTCTGCCATTAGGTCTCATCTCATAGGTCAAATTCAGCTGGCCATTTTAGCAGCCTGGATTATTTTTGGGCAAGTTTTCGAGGCCATATCAATTCTTAACAGAAAAGAGTACTATGATTAATTTGTAATGTCTGCTTTGTGTTTGGGGGATGGGTATGGTGGCATGTTAGCCTATGTGCTTACCATCATAATTTGCCTTATCTTCTCCTCCCTGCCTCATTGTGGTGGGGCTACTCCCAGTAAGCAGTAGACTATATTCCATGTATCGTGTCTTCACATGTCGGAAGTCTTTCCTTTGCTTGAATTCTGTTTTAATTCCCTCCTCTCTGACCAGAAAAGGATTGATTAAAGTTAAATTTGTTTCAGCTAAATTGATCAGATGGAATAGTTGCTCAGTTTCCAGATAAATATTCACCTTCTCCTAGTTTATTTGCCTGGACTCCTGAAAGTAACTCAGAATTTTAAAGGTATACTCAGACTATTGGTGGTAATAATCGCTTACGTTACATAGTACTTTAATTTGTAAGACATTCTGTTATTTCTTTATTCTTATGCTTAAAGAACCATATAGATCAACTAACCAATGAAAAAAACATTATTGTGTGTTCTCTACTAAGTCCTTCCATGAAATTCATTTAAATTCAAACAGGCAAAAATGAAAGAGAATCCTATCATTTAAAATTGTGTTTTTGTTTTGCTTCTTATGGCTGATCTATTCTGTTCTAACTGTAGGGCATTACAAGGTAATGCAAGGGGCACTGAACCATAAATAACGGAAGCCCAGGTTTTGTATCTAATTGAGTGACTTTGTTCCAATATCCCCATGTCTTATATCTCTTCTTATTGTGTCCGTTAGAGGGGGCTATGCTTGGAAAAAATCTGATTACTGAACCCAGACCGTATTCTGAATCGCTTTTGCCCTCTGATGAGGAAGTCTGAGTGCAGAGATATAAAATATTTTTGGTGTCATGAGACAGCATTCATTTTGTGACTGTGGCTGCTATATCATTCTGATGAGAGAGATTCTCAGGCTACCTCTGAACTTAGCAGAAGGAATGACAGTGATCCATACGCAATGTCTGACAATGACATGGGCTGAGCTGTTTGTTTTAATCATTCTTTTAGATGAGATATGTCCCCACCAGAAGTCTTCTTCTTTTCCCCAGAATGTGTTTCTCCCCTGTTTAGGTGGATCTGAATCATAGCCACTTAAAGTCTACAACCTGAGAGTACCATCCTACCTACCCCTACTCATGATGGAAATGACCTTCCAGAATTTCTTTTCTCATTCACTAGTTCTTCATCCAGTCAGTCTCCAAGATCTATCCCCAGTGAACAATCTCACAGAAATTCCAAGGGTGGTTAAAAAAAAAAAAAAAAAAGTTTACATCTCTCATACCTGGCTGTCCATGCTTCTCCTTCTTTAGAAGGTGATACCTACTTTGAATGGTTCATGAGGGATGGAGCTGGGGACTGGTATAATAAAATGACACTGGATTATGAATCAGGAGGCCAATGTTATTGCCCTACTTCTACTTCATTTCTGTGAGCCCTGGGGGAGACACTTCCACTTCCTAATGAAGATGACCTGAGGAGAATCATTGTCCTTATTTTACACAACAGAAGGTCAGAGCAGTGCCTGGATCAGGACTTCTCAACTTTGGCAGCAGCCACAGACCTAGCAGTCTTTCTACCACATTTATACTGCAGTTATAGTTCCATCTTCTGAATTCTGGGGTCAGTCAAGTAGAAAGAGAGACATTCAGCATTTTGGAAAGAAACAAGAAAAATGGTTCCTTTAGAAAAACAGAAGCCTTCAGGAGCCATTCATCTACAGTCTCAGTCTCTCTCTCTCTCCCCGCATTAACCCATCTGTCCACTGAGCCGTCGTACTCCCACATGATCTGGCTTTAAGGACAAAGACAGATTGTTCTCTTGGGAATAGTCAGGATCAGGAAAATGCGTGCCTTGTCAAACCCTCTCTTCCTCTGCAACCTACTCAGAACTCCTAAGGATCATATCCTTTAAGCTGATTTAAATTCCCAGAGAAGGATGAGCCCCTATTTCTGGCTACTTACCGTCCTCCTTGTTGCTAGAATCCTTAGTGCTCATCTATAGACTAGGAATTTAGTGTAAGGAACCAAAGAATTTATGTAGTCCTATCACTTCAATGTACATGGAGAAACTTGAGATCTAGAGATGGAAGGTTTTTCTCAGGGTCAGGTAATACATGAGTGGCAGAGCTTGGACTAGCAGTCATGTTTCTAGATTAGTGTTCCTACAAGGAAGGGTGTTCAATCTCATTCAACAAATATTTTTGAATATTTTATGGGGGCTATTGTTCTATTAAAAGACATCCTAAAATTTAGTGGGATAAAACAACCATTTAATTATGCTTAATGATTTCACACATTACGAATCAGGGTGCCAACAGGAAAGACAGATTTTTCTTCGCTGTTTGATTTTATAATTTGCAGGACTTCACCTGGAATGGCTTGAATATCTGAAGTCTAGTTCATCCGAGGCTGGAGGACCTACTCGCAAGATAGATTCTTTATTCACATATCTGGATCCTGGATTGAAGTAGCTAAGGAAGGGTATTAGCCTAGACTGTTTACTAAAGAACCTATGTATGACCTTTGTAGCATGGACATCTCAGAGAAATGGAGTTCTTCTGTAGCAGTTCAGGACTCCCTGAGTGAGCATTCCCAACAAACAAGGCAGAGTCTGCCTGATCTCTTATATTCCTCTCAAAAGTCGCAAAGCATCACTTCCACTGAATCATATTTGTGAAAGCTTTCCCAAATTCAAGGGCAAGAAACATAGATCCTGCCTCTCAATGGAAAGAGTATCAAAAAATTCACAGTAAAGTTTTAAACCTGCCATAACCAGTCACCTCCTAAGTCAGTGTCTCAGGTAGATGTAACCATTAAGATTTCTCCCTGGATGGAGTTGATCTTGTTGATAAAGAGACAGACCTAAACAAACACATACAAATAATAGAATACAATTAGATTTTGACAGTAGCAATAAAGGACATGACATGATCAATGTTTAATAGGGCAAAGTAAAATGATGAAAAGAGAGAGGAAGTGGTCAAGAATGAGAGAGGAAGTGGTCAAGAAATATTTCTCCAAGGAGGTAATACTAAGCTGAAACCTGAAGGATGAGGACTCATCCATGAAGCGCCAAGGGAAAAGCATTCTAGGTAGAAAGGAAAGTACAAAGGCCCTGGGGCAGAAGTAAACTTAAGCAGACAAATTAAAAGACCCCAGTGTGGCTGAGAAAGAACAATATGAGAAACACAGAAGAGGCTGCATAGGCGGATGGCAGGTAATGTGAGATTCTGTGTGTCCTGATAAGATATACAGCTTCTATCCCAAATGTGATGGAAAGTCATTGAAAGTTTTAAAGCTATCTCTATGGCATGGATGAGCACAACTAGAGCGGGATGTTAGTGGTAATGAGAGATCATTTGGGTGGATATGGTCAGGTGCCAGACACAAAACACAGAATACATGTGCAAGGATGGAGTTCAAGGAAAGTAGATGGAATGCAGAATATCTTGGGGGCAAAAAGACACAAGTTTCCAATTAGTTTTGAAGTGAGAAATAATAAAAAGAAACCAAGATAATTTTCAGATCTTTGGCTTGACTGGTTGGGTTGATTTTGCTGCCGGTCAGTAACACTGTTTCACCTTCCACATTATCTCTGATCACCATTTATGCCTCCCCAAATACTGAATCCATGTGCATACTTTTGGAATGCAAGAAACAAAATCTTTTACTCAAATATCTACATAAACAATGTTATGTTCATTATGTCTGTAACTGAAATTCAGAGGAAGGTTAGGCTTACTAATACTGCCACAGACCCAAGATTTTTCCTTTATCTCCATTCTACCTTCCTTAGTATTCACTTCTTTGTAATGCTGAGTACTTAGTGGGGACAGTATGGCTGTTACTGATATTTGGGGCTATGTAGTGTGTTGTTTATGTCCTGCAAGGAAGAGACAGGCAGGACACACAGATTGAGAGAGTACCCAGTCAACCCAGCATGGACTGAAACCTTCCATTTGTGCCAAATGAGGTTACATCAGACCCTTATCAGTTATCCAAAAAAGACCATGGGCTGCTTACTTGGACCAATTAAATGTGTACCTAAATTAAATAAGGTCACCCTTCCTTGAGTCATATATAAAAAGCACAGCTTCCTGAACATATGTGGAGTTCTATAAAGAGCAAATAAAAGTGAGATAGATGCTGGGTGCCTAATAAAAACTGTTAAAAGTTCTTACCAGGCCACATTTGGACCTAGAGGGACAAAAATGTTTTTGTCCAAAGGAGTAATTCTGTTACCAAAAAAAATTCGGAAATTGTGGATGGCCAGACATGTTGTTGATAAGAGATATTTTGCTGATAAGATGAACAATTTACAGCCAACACCTCTCCTTATTGGTGGTAGCCCACATCCTTCTCCTTCCAAGAAGGCTGATGCAGTAGAAACCAATGTATTGTCATGGAAAGGCTTGGTCTTCCCAAAACGTCTCCTTCCAAAGTGTCACAGTTACAAGGAGTGGAAGATAAATCTGGAGGGGTGCAAAGCACAACACTGGATTACTCAGTGCTCTGAAGAAGACATCACACTGTAAGGTGATATTTGGGAGTTAAAATGTTGCTTCAAGGAGAAAACTCTACCAATACAGTAACATGCCATGAGCACTCACTTTTTTTTTTCTTTTTCCAATTTATTTATTTTCAGAAAAACAGTATTCATTATTTTTTCACCACACCCAGTGCTCCATGCAAGCCGTACCCACCACCTGGTACCCCAACCTCCCACCCCTCCGCCACTTCAAACCCCTCAGATTGTTTTTCAGAGTCCATAGTCTCTCATGGTTCACCTCCCCTTCCAATTTACCCAAAAGCACATACCCTCCCCAATGTCCATAACCCTACCCCCCTTCTCCCAACTCCCCTCCCCCCAGCAACCCACAGTTTGTTTCGTGAGATTAAGAGTCACTTATGGTTTGTCTCCCTCCCTATCCCATCTTGTTTCATGAATCCTGTCAGAATATCCATCATGCTCTCTTCAATCCTCACTGGAGTCTCAATTAATACATTTTTGTGGGTCAAGCTAGCAAGTGCTCTCCGGAGGAGGAACTCTGGTAGAGTTCTTACCTTCTAAGCTTCTGCAACTCCTTGGTGCTTGTTAATGAATGAAATATGATAAACGTCTCTACTAGTACATATGAGGAATTTGCCATTTAAAGGAATATGATGAATAAAAAGTATTTAATGGTTTATAATTGGCAGGGCTAGAATAAAAAGTCAAGGCTCCTTGAGTATTATTAGGGTGACTATAATTTACTGTCCAAATTGGGAAAAAATTGAGGATACTGATAATTGCTTTGGGACAGCTGGCAAAAGCCAGCACCATCTTGGGCAAATAAGGACTCAGGGTTGCTCTAGACTTTGTCAGAATAAAGTATATGATTGAAGATATTTTATGGATTTAACAAGGGAGTGATTTAAACTTAGTCAATATAAGATATAAATACTAGCCAATTATTGTTTGTTTATCCTACTTTTGTAGTCTTTCTTTCTTTCTTTCTTTCTTTCTTTCTTTTGCTATATCTTTAAATTTCTATCATTTACTGTTTTTACCCCAGAACTTTTTTTTTTACAACCACATGGTTTAAAAGATGAAACTTTCCATTTTGAATTATGACCCAATAAAATATTTTCCACTATAGATTTTAATGAACTGTTGTCTTTAATATTTAAAAATATAGAGAATAGGAGTGCCTGGGTGGCTCAGTGGGTTAAAGTCTCTGCCTTCAGCTCAGGTGATGGTCCCAGGGTCCTGGGATCAAGCCCTGCATCAGGCTCTCTGCTCAGCAGGGACCCTGCCTCCCTTCCTCTCTCTCTGCCTGCCTCTCTGCCTACTTGTAATCTCTGTCTGTCAAATAAATAAATAAAATCTTTTAAAAAAATTAAAAAAAATATAAAGACTAAATTTATTAAATACTTTCTTTATAATATCAATCTTGTTTCCCATTGCATACTGTATTCCATTTAGCCCAAAGTGCATCTTAAAGTGTATATCTTCACTGATTGAAAAATAATGTTAAGGCATACAATGTATACTTTTATTTTGATAATTTTCCTTCTCTGGAGCTACTTTGACAACACCCTCCTCTGCTTTTCACTATGCCCTGTCTCTGAGGTTTTCCTTATGGGAGCTATGCTATTGCTTTCCTTGTTGAAGCCATTTTCTTATCACCAAGGAACTTTGATCATGCTCAGGAATGACAGCTTTGGAATCAGGCCTAAATTTGACCCCTTTTTTAGATGCTGTAAACTAGAGCCACATAACTGCACTGATCTGCACCTCAGTGTTTTCATCAAAGCCTCTATATCCTCCCCTTTAAGTTCCTCCACCTCTAGAGCTGTGAGCAGTAAAGTAAAATGATGTTTATAAGGCCTTTGGCACTGTACTTATAGTATAGTAATAGTAGTTAGAGCATAGAAAATAGTAGTTAGAAAGTAGGAATGTTCTAAAGAATCAAGGTGAAAGAGACTCAAGGACATAGAAAAAATTCAAAGAAAAAATTGGTGACACCTGGGACAATCAACTAGGTCTTTTAGGCTTCTGAGAGCAGAGCTGTGTTCATCTCTTAGAGGAAATGATACATTTTTAATAATACTATTTCCCTTAATTATGTAATTAAAACACCATTGATTACAAGACACCTATAGCTTTCAATACAAATTTTCAAGAGAAAATAGTTGCATGTTAAATGTAAGCATCAATTTTAAAACTCATTTCAGGAATAGTACAAATTTATAAAAACTAACATATTAGAATTGTTGGATCCCCAATGTTGGGTCCCCCAATAATGGGTCCGTGATTAAAGGAGCGAGACTGATACAAAGCGAAGGTCAAGCAAAGCTTTATTTCGCACCAAGCATCAAGAATCAAACCAACCGTCAAACAGACTGGTTGGGGCCGCCCCTTACAGAGAGGGCTATCTCTCTCTCTCACAGACTAACTTTTATAGAGCAAAGGCTATATGTGGTTGGGCCTGGCCACACACAGATGGCCAATGAAATTATAACACACAGAGTAATCTGCACAGTCATGCTAGGTGACCAATTGAAGTACAATTTACCCTAGTAGACATTTGAACCAGCCTATCACCTTGGTCAGAATTGGCACCCAAAAGGTGCCCAAAGGGTGGGGCCCATACTCCTTGGTAGCTAGGAGACAGTATGGGCCCCCACTGATTGAATACCTCCACCTGGCTTGACCCGCCCTTGTACTTGGACTTTGTTACCTGGGACTGGTTTCCGGGACTTGTTTTTTAGTAAGTTCCCCAGGGGGGGGGGCAGTCTCAATTTAAGTTTTACAACAAAATGGCAGTTCAGCCAGGGTGGGGCTGCTCTGGCTGAATAGGCCCTTACAGAATTGAGAAAATAGGAATTTACTGAATATGAGGTTTGTGTAAAACCTTTACCTTTATTATATCCCATGAGAAAATTTGAGATCTACTGTAGTTCTGTTAATGTGTCTAGGCATTACTGTTCCTTTGACACACCTAATTAAACAGAGAAACTTGTCATCCCTTTATTTGAAGTTGCATGTTGATATAATTTGATACAAATTTATTATATGATCACTCTCTGCCAAGGAATGTGCTGCGAACCCTATATTCATAATCTCATTTAATGAATGAAATTTCATTTAATGAATGAAATGAATGGATGAATCTCATTTAATAAATTTCTCTCACCAGTCATGTGAGAAATAATTACTAACATTGCCTTGCAGAAAAAGAAACAGAATTGGCCAATGTCCTTGCACTAGTAAGTGGTAGAGGTCAGATTGGAACCAGGGATTTACCTGACTGAGGAGCCTATACTCCTGTTTTGCTAAATCATCTCCTTGAATAGTTTGCCTTGCTTTTAGAATCAAATTCCTCACCCCTTTGAGCACAGGTTCTGGGAAGAACCAGCAGAGCTCAGATAAATCAATCCACCTAATCTCTGGGCTCCCTACCCCAAGTTACTTTTCTAGTTGCCTCTGAAAGATGTAATTAACATTTACCCTGAGGGGACAAGGGAGTAACCACATAGGTGTTTTCTGTACTGTTATCTTGCTCTGCCAAGTAATTGCCCACATTTAAGCCTTCAGGAGGAAAGCATCCCTGGAGAAAGAAAAGTTGGAATGTCCTGAAAAAGTGGGAGTGTGGTAGGAGAGGACTTGGTAAGAAGAAAAAGCTTTATTATAGTATATGCTGCTCTTTTGGAGCTGTGCCCTATGCTGATTTTTTTTTTTTTTTCCTTCTAACTGGGTTTGTGAAGTTCGTGTTCATCATCCATCAAAGTATTAAGATGTCTAGGTTTAGTTGAGAGTGATAAAAGAGGAATATGAGAACCTAGACATGGCATCCAGGGAGGAATTTGGGTATCTATGGTGTTTGGTAAAAGTGGTCAGTTGTGGGGTTTCAGAGGAGACTAGAAAAGAAAGATTGGAGAGAGCTGAACAAGTCTTAGATACAAGGAGAAGTTGCGCAGTTATTGATTAGTGATATCTGCTTTGTGGGAGGGTGAAGTGTCAAAAAGTAGAACTTGTATTGGTTATTTACTAGACTGGACCTTTAAATAACAACTAATGTCATTTCCTTGCCTATTCTAATACAGCGTGACCAACACTAATATAGCATAACCAACACCGGTTTATTAAGAGGAGCTCATGATTAGTGGATAAGAACAACTAGAACTAAGGCTATAGGAGTATCTAAAGAAATTAAACATATGCTTGAAAATTGAAGTGTTGTTCTAGCCACTGGAAAAGTCATTTTGTGATCTAACTTTTTTAGGAGGAAGTCAGCTTTTCCAAATTATCTAAGAGTGAAAAATATGGAAGAAACAGGCTATTTTATTTTCTTCCGATTTTAGGCCTTTAAAGATACAAAACATGTCTATGTTGCAACCCTGATGTCCCAAAAGTATTCAAGATACTCATCCAGCTTTGGGTGCAGTGATGGCAATGTACTAAATGTTCTAATTAAATTAATAGTTGATGAATGTATTAAGTGTGTTAATTGGATTCTGCTTACTTGAAAAACTGGCTGCTAATTGGGTAGAAATTTGGAAAAGAGCAATCAAGTGTTTTAATCCTAGCAGAAAAAAATAAGTGAATGTGAACAGCTGGGGAAAGTTTCAGAAATACATAATGTAGCACAATTCTCAATCTAAAAGGATTTCCTTAGGAGCTTTTATCCTAAAGACAAAGTGGCTTTTTCATGGATGCATTTACCAGTTTTCACCTCTGACTGCCTTCTCCTAAGAAATGTCAGGGTTTATTATGAGCTAGAACATGACTTAGAGGAAATTTAGTTCCATTTTTAGTGATAGAAACTTGCAAACAAAACAGAAACAGAATTCTTAATATACATAATGTAGAAAAGTAGGACTGCTTTGGTTAGCAGAGTGAGTGGAGGACACAGACTTTTGCCAAACTGATGCTCTCTCACCACATAGGGCCTTTTTGTAGAGTATATGAAACCCCTGATCTTATCCTACCCCTCACTATGCAAAAGAAAATTGCTGTTTAGATGTGCTTAGTGACTTACTCAAGGTCATACATTTAGATGGTGACTAAGTCAAAACCTCTATCTGGGCATCTAGCTCTAAGAACTCTTGATCATATAGTTGTATTTTAGTATTCTTATTTTTAATTGAAGGATAATTGATATAAAATGTATTAGTTTCAGGCATGCAATGTAGTGATTTGATATTTATATACATTACTGAATGGTCACCACAATAAGTCTAATTACCATCTGCCACTGTATGAAGTTATTTCAGTGTTATTGACTCTATTCCCAAAGCCATACATTACATCTCCATGACTTGTTTATTTTATATTTGGAAGTTTGTACCTATTAACCCCTTTTACCTATTTCCTCCATTTCTTACCCCCTTTCCCTCTGGCAATTGCCAGTTTGTTCTCTGTATCTATGAGTCTGTTTCTGTTTTGTTTCCCTTGTTCAATTGTTTTGAGATCTAGATTCCACATAAATGAATATCATATGGTGTTTGTCTTTCTCTGACTTAATTCACTTAGCATAATACCCTCTACATTCATCAGTGTTGTTGCAAATGGCAACATTTCATTCTTTTTTATTGCTGGGTGATATTCTGTGTGTGTGTGTGTGTACATATATACCAACCACATCTTTATCTATCTACTGATGGGCACTTAGGTTGATTCCATAGCTTGGCTATTGTAAATAATGCTGCCATGAACATATATCTTTTTGAACTAGTGTTTTCAGTTTCTTCAGGTAAATACTTAGAAGCAGAATTATTGGATAGTATGGTAGTTCTATTTTTACTTCCATACTGTTTTCCATAGTGGCTGCATTCCCAACAGCCATGCATGAGGGTACTGTTTTCTTCCCATTCTTGTGGACACTTGCTATTTCTTATATAACAGCCATTCTGATAGATATGAGATGGTATCTGATTTGGTTTTAATTTTCATTCCCATGACAGTTTGTAATGCTGAGCATCTTTTCATGTGCCTATTAGCCATGTGTGTATCTTACTTGGAAAAATGTCCACTTAGGTCCTCCTTTCATTTTTAAAATGAATTATTTTTTAATACTGAGTTGTATTTGTTCTACATATTTTGGTTGTAATCCCCATTAAAATACATAATTTGCAAATTTGTTCTCCCATTCAGTAGGTTGCCTTTTATTTTTTTTTTTTTTTGTAAATAGTTTTCTTCCCTGTGCAGAAGATTTTTAGTTTGATGTAGTTTGACTAGTTTGTTTTGTTTTTGTTATACTTACCTGTAGAGACAAATCCAGATAATATTTTGTTAAAACTGATATCAAAGAGCTTACTGCCTATGTCTTCTTCTAGGAATCCTATGGTTTCAGGTCTTATATTTAGATCCTTAATCCATTTTGAGTTACTGTTTGTATATAGTCTAAGAAAATGATCTGTTTTTTTTTTTTTTCTTTTTCATGTAGCTGTCCAGTTTTCCCAGCCCCATTTACTGAAGAGACTTTTTCCCATTGGATATTCTTCCTTTGTCATAGATTAATTGACCAGATAAGCATGAATTTATTTAAGTTCTCTGTTCTATTCTATGGATTTATGTGTCTGTTTTTGTGCCAGTATCCTAATTTTTTGATTACGATAGCTTCATAGTATAGTTTGGAATCTTGAGCAATGTACCTCCAGCTTTGTTCTTCTTTTTCAAGATTGTTTTGGCTATTTGGGTTGTTTCATGATTGCATACAAATTTTATGATTATTTTTTCTGGTTCTCTGAAAAATGCCATTGGTATTGGATAGGGATTGCCTGAATCTGTGGACTATTTTGGGTTGTATGGACATTTTAACAATATTAATCTTCCATTCAATGAGCACAGTATATCTTCCCATTCATTTGTGTCTTCAATTTCTTTCATCAATGTCTTACAATTTTCAGAGTATGTCTTTCACCTCCTTGATTACATTTATGTCTAGATATTTTGTTCTTTTTGATTCAATTGTAAATAGGAGTATTTCAATTTCTCTTTCTGATAGCTGGCTATTAGTGTAAAGATTGCAGCAGATCTCTGTATATTGACTTTATATCCTGCAAGTTTACTGAAATCATTTATTCTAATAATTTTTTGGTGAAAGCTTTAGGGTTTTCTATATAAAGTATCATGTCATCTGCATATAGTGACAGTTTTACTTCTTCTTTTACAATTTGGATAATTTTATTTTTCTTGCCTAATTGCTCTGGCTAGGACTCCCAATACTATTTTGAGTGAAACTGGCATGCGTAAGTATCTTTACCTTGTTTCTGATCTTGGAAAAAAAGCTTTCAGATTTTCACCATTGAGTATGGAGTATGATGATAGCTGTGGGTTTGTCATCCATTTCTCTTACTATGTTGAGGTACATTTCATCTATGCCCACTTTGTTTTTATCATAAATGGTTGTTGAATTTTGTTAAATGCTTTTTCTGCATCTGTTGGGATGATTGTATGATTTTTATTTTTCATTTATTAATGTGGTGTATCACATTGATTTGCAGATGTTTAACCATCCTTTTATTCCTGGAATAAATCCCACCTCTTCCGTGTATGTTCAGAAATCTCTCATGGTCTTGAAGGAGTGGCCTTATTTAAGAAATGTTCTTAAAGCTCATGAGTGTAATAATCCCCTAGGCACCAAAACCAGGTGCTCCAGTGGTGTCCCCTGTATGGGCTGCATATGTCTTACAACAGTGGTGGATCCACTGCTGCTGTGGACGTGTTGGTGGGTGAGGCGGTCCCTGGCCCAGCTAGTATTCTTAGACTATATATTGCCTTTATCTTTACTAAGATAAGTGAGGTTTTTATTTTTCTCTCTAGATTATGTTTCCATGACTTTAGTTATTTTGGAGTCTAATGTTCAGATCATTTAAGACTCAAATCATTCATATTTATAAGTCTTAACACACTATTTTTATTATTTATATATATATTTTATATTATTTATATATTAATTTGTTTTTCTAGATTATAGGCTGCTTGAGGGTAGAGCCTCAACATATCTCCTCAATAAGCAGGTGTTTTCTTGTTGTTGTTGTTTGTTTGTTTTGGATAGTATTGCTTTAGTAAATGAAACTGTGCTCACAGTAAATGATTTTCAGTTAATAGTTCAACATTTCTCAAAGTGCTAGGCCTATAGACCGACTCCTTCTCCTGGGGTGGTGGGGAAGGGGTGGTTGGAATTAAGGAAGTTTCAATATCCTTTCAGCAAGTCCTTGAGATCAAAAATATTTTCATAATAATTCTATAATGCTTTTGTCCTTTTCACTATGTTGATATTTGAGCAGATGGCGCCAAAGCAGTGAGGGCCTAAACAGCTTTCTCCTTAGTTTGAATCAAGGCAATGGCATCAGACTCTGATAGTAGTTACTATTTTCTTCATCACCATGAGCTTGTAGGGGGGAAAAAAGTCCCATTCCACCTAAGAATGTGTTGGTAAACTAGTAAGCATTCTTAATCTCATTAAATTATACCTTTAATTACATCTTTTAATATTTTATCAAAATGAGAACTATGCTGAAAACAACAAAGTACAACTGTTTTGAGGAAAAGCACCTGTTTGTCTCAGTTACAAGCTGAACTAGCCACTTTTTTTTTGAAATTTTCAACTTTAATATTTTCTTTCTTTTTTTTTAATTTAAACTTTATTTAATTTTTTCAGAACTTTTTCAGAATAGCCCAGAATATAAATTTTAGAAACTCTTATAAAATGATCCCACCTCATCATTTCTAGTCCCAATATTTCATGACATGTGAACACCAGAAACACTTATTTACTGAAGCCCTAATTGGTTCATTTTGTGTGATGAATCTCTTCTAACCTGATAGCTTTTTATAGGAAATTATTTTGCCTGTCTAGTTTATTTTAGCAAATTTCTTCTTGTATTATAATATCATGTTATCACATGTATTCTATTACATTATTATCAGAGACATTAAAATATTTAATATTGGCCCTGGCCAATCAAAATGGACACTAGCTAAAAAAAAAACACTATGGGTCTGTGTGTGCCTCTTGGTTGAATGTCTATGTGATAGACTTCAAAAGGCGCAGGGAGTAGGCTCCCATGTACCAGCCTCCCCCTTGCTGAATGAGTTATCCATATGCCCCACCCCACCACTTACCCAATCTGCTCTACCAGACATTAATGAAAGTAAGTATCTTACTGAAGGTTTTGTGGCAAAGACAAATGAGAATTTTATAGTACACATCACACTCTCTGTATCCCTTCATCAAATGTTAATTGTACCAGAACACCTCTTCTTCCCAGTTATTCCTTTCAGCTTCAATGTCTCTTAGGCTCTCTCTTTCCCTCCCATTCTTCTCCATGGGCACTCATCAGCCTCATCCTTCTTCTGGATGCTCCTTCTGGGCTCTATGTATCCTTGTTTCCCTATGAAGAATATTTCAACTCTGCCACAAACAGCCATATCCATCATCAATATATTGCTTCAATAGGAGGATATTTATAGAGAGATGATTTGTGCTCAACAAAAAAATACCCCTCCACTTGTTAGGAGGTGGTCCTCTTAGAAACTGGAAGAGGAAAAATAATTATTTTATTCAGAAGATAAAAATTTTAAGGGTTCTATTAGCATTTAAATAATGAAATGCACATAAAATACGCTGATAATTTACACCAAATGAAAAATCATGGAAATAGGTTAAGTTAGCAAAATTCTTTTCCCACTCCCCCAAAATATACTAAAACATATGTCTTGTTTGATGTTAATATTTTGCTCAATGGTGGGCACTCATTCAACTATTGATTCATCAGTTTTTGTTTACATTCTGTGTGTGGTGTGTGTGTGTGTGTGTGTGTGTAAGAAACTGAGGATATGAAGGACATAAGATGAAGCACTCATCGTCCAGTGGAGGAGATCAACAGTGGGATAGTGTGGACAGAACTGTGAAAGAGGAGGGCTATGGGAGTGGGTGGGAGTGGCACTCAGACAAGGCAGATGGGCTGAATAGCCAGGGAAAGCCCCACAGAGTTCAGAATACCTGCAATGAGTTTGAAAGAATGAGTAGGAAGTACCTAAGAGAAAGAAGAGTAGCATATTCCAGGGCATTGAAGTGCTTCTGTATCAGGGATGATGAACATAGTGACTTCAGCGTGCAGCGGAGTCTCCATAGAGTAGGTGTGGTAGGAGGTCTGGAAGAACAGAGGGTGCAGAGCTGAGCACCCTCTGTTTTGTTTTGTTTGTTTGATTTTTGTCACTTTTATTTTGATAAAATTTCAAACTTAGAGAAAAGCTGTCAGAATAGTACCAAATGCAAGTTCCGTTTTGCCCCATTGATCTTTCTAGCGCTCCCTCTCCTTTCTTCCTCCTTCCCGTCACCTATCCCTCCTCCTCTCTCCTTCTCCGTCTCCCTGTAATTTTGATTTTGGGTTATTTGGAAAATAACTTGCCGTCATGTTGCCTTTTTGACAACACTTCACACATGTAAGTGTGTATTGCCTAAGAGCAAGAATATTCTCTTACATATAACCACAGTACAATTATTAAAATCAGGAAACTTAGCATATTAATGCTAATATTTAAGCCACAGATTATCCTCATGTTTTGCCATTGACCTTTTATAATGTTCTTTATAGGTGTTGGGCTCCCATCCTCTTTTCAATTTAATAACCAATCCCAGAACACCCACTACATTTAGACATCAGGTGTCTTTGGTCTCCTTTAATTTATAACATTTCTCAGCTTCTCTTGACATTTTTGGAGTGCACAAATTAATAGAATGTCTCTCACTTTGGGTTTGTCTGATGTCTTATGATTAGATGAGCATTTTCCGTTTTTTTTTTGTTGTTTTTTTTTTTTTTTTTTTTACAGGAATATCACACAAGAAATACAGTGTCGTCAGAACATCACATCCAGAGGCACAAAATATCATTTTATTAGTGATCTTAACTGGGATCACTTGGTTAAGATGCTCTCAGCCAGACCTCTCCATTGTAAAGATTTTTTACTTGTAAAAATATAACAAGCTAAATATTACAATAAGTATTTTATGAGGAGATATTGTGAGACAGTATCAATATTTAGTTTCCTTATAAACTTTGGCCAACTGATATTAGCATCCTTTTTTAAAAATTTTTTTTTGCCCAAATCAGTTATAAGTGTGATCATTGAAAATGCTGATCTTTCCTAATTCCATTTTCTAAATGTATTAATTGGCATTCTGTTATAAAGAAAGGATTTCCCTTTTCCTGCATTACTATTGTTATATAATCATAGATTCTTAATTTAGTTATCTATTACCACTGATTGCTGGCATTTATTTTAAGGCTAAAATTAGCCAGTGAGAGTCCCTTCAAGTTGTCCACTGTGGCTTTTGGCATGCTTTTATCATTTTCTTTTAGCATTTTTTGAATTTTTGGCACTAGATATTCTGGGCTCATCTTATTTTTTTCCCTTCCCAACCATTGAATCAGTTATTTCTGATTCTTTTAGCCAAGAAGTTACTTTCTGAGGTCTAGAGTCTGGGCTATGGGACACCTTGTAGTTTGTATGTCAGCATCGCAGGCTTTGAAGTGGGTAAGTGAAACATATTGTGTCTGGAATCAATGATATTTGCTTGACAGTGAGAATGAATTGGTGGTAGTATAATTCTCCAGACTGAGGCCAGATAAACAATGACTCTAAACTCTGCTGCATATCAAAATCGCCTAGAGAGGGGCGCCTGGGTGGCTCAGTGGTTTAAGCCTCTGCCTTCAGCTCAGGTCATGATCTCAGGGTCCTGGGATCGAGCCCCACATCGGGCTCTCTGCTCAGCAGGGAGCCTGCTTCCCCCTCTCTCTCTGCCTGCCTCTCTGCCTACTTGTGATCTCTCTCTATCAAATAAATAAATAAAAATCTTTAAAAATCGCCTAGAGAGCTTTGGCAACTCTTTATGCCCAACAGGTGTCCTGGATCTATTAATCAGAATCTCTGAAAGTGGAATAGCATTATCTGTATTGAATGAATGATGAATGAATGAATGAATGAATGAATCCAACTGTTCAGATATTTTCAGTATGCATCCATGATTAATAATCATTGGGTTAGGAGGCACTTGAAATATCCAGAATGAGATGAAGTAGGACCTTTAAAGCAATAGCTGTGGCTTAGTGCACAAGACAGTAGTCTGGGTATCACATCTTTGGGTTCAGGACTTATTTCCACTGCTTGATTGTATCTGTGATCTCTTGAGTTCCAGGCTTATTCATAAAAGGGCATAATTTTATTTTTTTTGCATTTTTGCACTGAATTCTTAGAGTGATCAAGCACAATAGTAAATGAGGGAGTGTTGCTTCATATGCAAATATTTTAATGTAAAGTATAACTATTAAATTATTTCACTGATTGCATAAATTGGAAGGGTAGGATACCTTTTTCATTCCTTACCAGATCTTTAATTTTGCTGCCAAATTAGTTTATTCTTTCACCAACATTAATTAGACATTAATACCAGACACAGAATATAAGAGTGAGGAGGAAGAAAAGATTCTAGAACTTGTGTTTCTTACACTCTCATGGAGGGAGATAAACAATTCAGTGGATATAAATGGAAATGTAAAATGTGATACTTCTTGAAAGAAAAGAAGTAAATGGTGGTAAAAGCAAATATAGGAAAGAGAAGTGGAATCCAGAAAGACTAGAAATGGATTATTTGAAAGAGAGACACACATTAAGAGCTGAAAGAATATTAAAAATTAACAATATAAGTAAGTATATGTGCCCAAAATTTAGTTAACCACACATCTTGGTTTGTTTGGGGAATTCATGGTTTATACTGTCTGATATAACACTTAATTAGATTTTTCTTTTTCTTTTTCCAACTTAGTGAGGTATAATCAAAGTGCAATAAACATTTTTAAAGAATTTAATATGATGGGTTTTGACATGAGTACATTTGTGAAATTATCACCACAACCAAGACAATATATCCATCTCGCAGGGAGTTTTCTTGGGCTACCATCCACTCTCATCCTGTCTGTAAGAAACCATTGATCTGCTTTCTGTCACTATAGGTTTGTTTGCATTTTTAGGAAATTTATATAAGAAAATCATAGAGTTTATACCCTTGTTGGTATTTAGGGAGGCCTGGTTTCATTACCTCAGCATAGTTATTTGAAATTCATTCATGTTTTTGCTTGTATCAGTCATTCATTCTTTTGTCTTGCTGAGTAGTATTCTGTTGTGTGGATAAACTACAAGGTATTTCTCCATTTTTTATCTATTGTTTATCCATAGATAACCATGTGAATCATTCCCACTGTTTGGCTATAACAACAACAACAAAAAAGCTGTTGTGAATATATGTTTATAAGTCTTTGGGTAAATGTATGTTTTCATTTCTCTTGGGTAAACACATAGGAGTAGAACGATTATGTTGTATGATAGTGTACGTTAAGAAAATGCCAAACTTTTTCAAAATAGTTGTACCATTTGCCAATCTAACCTGTAATTTCTAAGAGTTGCCTTTCCTCTTTACCAATAGTTTGTATGGTCAGTTGTTGTTTAATTGTAGCCATTCTTGTGGCTCTATAGTACCTTCTTACTTTAATTTGCATTTTCTTAACACCAAATATGGAATCATCTTTCCATGTACTTCTTTGTAATCTCTGTCTCTTTTTGGTGAACTGTTTGCTTAAATTTTGACCAGTATTTTATTTCTAAGTGGGTATGCACACACACACACACACACACACACACGCATCTACAAGATGCAAGTTTTATTGCCAGATATATCTTGCAAATATATTTTCCCCAAGCTGTGGATTACCTTTTCATTTTATTAATAGTTTCTTTTAAAAAGCAAAAAGCTTAAATTTTGATCAAGATTAACTTACTGATTTATTTTCTTTTATAGTTTGTGCTATTTATGTCTTATTTAAGAAAATCCTTTCCATACCTAAGATCGGTCATAAAGACTTTATGTTTTTGTTGTTGTTGATGCTCTGGAAGTTTTGTAGTATTAGCACTTAAGATCTGTCCTCAATTTTGAGTCTGTTTTTGCACATAGTGTAAGGTCTATGATTGAGGTTTCTTTGTTCCTGTTTTGTTTGGCAAATGGCCATCCAATTGTTAACATACCATTTACTGAAAAATCATCCTTTCTCCTTTGAGTTGCCTAGGCACCTAAGTTGAAAAGTCAATTAAAAATATGCGCATGGGTCTACTTCTATATCAATAATTAACAGCTGTTTTATGAAGACTTTGCCTGAGAAAATGATTCAGCACCTGTAGCTGCAGAAAGTTACATTTACAGAGCACTCTGTGAAACATGACATTTCATTTATATAACTAGCTGTCTAACATGCACATGTATCAGAATATACTGTAAGACTTACTGAAACACAGATGGCTGAGGTCCAGCTCCAAAGTTAACTGCTTCTGTAGGTCTGGGTTGGGTCAAAGATTTGAGTTGTTAATGAATTTCTAATCAAAAGTCAAGTGAATGTTCTTCTAGATTTAATTTTGCTCATTATCATTTCTAAGTTTTTCAGTGACTATATAACAAATGAAATAATAACTGATAATATATGCCTCCATTAGCACAAAAGGAGTTTGTAAGCAGCTAATGATGCCTGTTTTACATCATTATCATCAGATGCTTCTAATATAAAACCAATTCATTTAGATCATGATTCAATTTGTTATCCAATCCATGGAGTCAAAGTAAAACATTTCAGACTTTATCTGTCAGTGGTGAAATATGACATTATTTTGATTATTAATGTAAATTCAATTTTAAAATCCATCATTTAAAATAATTTTGTAGTGGTAATAAGAATGCATATTTTACTGGGCCATATAATTACATTCTTACTAAATTAAGTGTTCTTATTAAATTATATCTATGGAGCTAAAATGTATTTGGCATTATTTGTGAGACATCCACATTCATAGTCTCCTCCAAACAACATGCAGTTTTTCACCAATCAAAATAGACACAGCAGTTGTCAAAATTTACAGGCATTTTTATGCATGCAGAGTAATTAAGTTACAACATTTGTTTGACAAAGATGATTTTGAAAATATTTTTTAAAAAGTTTAGTGTGACAGTATTCACTTTCTCGTTTTGCTTCCCAAATTCATTTGGATATCAGAAATATTTGAGTTTTGGGACTCCTGGGTGACAGTTAAGTAGCTAACTCGATTTGGCTCGGGTCATGTTCTCAGAGTCATGGGATTAAACCCTGTGTTGAGCTCCGTGCTCAGCAGTTAGTCTTCTTGAAATACTCTCTCCCTCTCCCTCTGTTGCTCCCCCACCCTGTGCTCAAGCTCTCTCTCTCTCAATAAATACATCTTTTTTAAAAAGTTTTTTTTTTGTTGTTGTTGTTAAAGTCAGCTTATGTATCTTACAGTATTTTGATTTTTTTTTTTTTTTGGTAAATTAATCCTCCAGTTTTTATTGTGTTTTTTTAAAAATTCTATGGGATGGGGCACCTGGGTGGCTCAGTGGGTTAAAGCCTCTGCCTTTGGCTCAGGTCATGATCTCAGGGTCCTGGGATCGAGCCCCGCATCGGGCTCTCTGCTCAAGCGGGGAGCCTGCTTCCTCCTCTCTCTCTCTGCCTGGCTCTCTGCCTGCTTGTGATCTCTGTCTGTCAAATAAATAAATAAATAAATCTTTAAAAAAAAATTCTATGGGAAATTTTCATTCAGATATTCGAATAGTGGAACACAAAGCACAGAAACTTCTTTTTTTCAATAAAATTGTAAGTTTGATTTATTTGTCTCTGGCCTCCTGGTTATTATATTATTATTATTATTATATTATATTATATTATATTAATATATATTAATATATATTAATATATATTAATATAATATAATATAATTAGCATATTATAATAACATTATTATTATAATTGCCTAATATAAAACACACTGGGGGAATATTCGTAATTTTTTTTACAGGATTTTTCAACACTAATACTAATGTTATACTGCTACTATATAACCCCTACACTGAAGAACTTTTTTTGTTTGTTTTTAAGACCTTTTTTGGAAATTATTTTAAGGTAGTATTTACATGCATTATAATTCACTCTCTTTGGTATACAGTTCTATTCATTTTGATAAGCTTCTACAACCATGAAACTATTACTGCAATCAAGCTACATAATGGTTCTATCACAATCTTATGCTCTTTACAGTCAATCTGTTTCCTACACCCATGCCCTATCCCTACATTTTTGCCTTTTCCAGAAGGGAATGTAAATTGAATTATGTAGTAGTAACCTTATGAATTTGGATTCTTTCACTTAGGGTAATGCATTTGATATCCATTTGTGTTGCTGTGTGTACCTATAGTCCATTTCTTTGTGTTGTTAAGCAGTATTCTATGATAGGGATATACCACAGTGATTTTATTCATTAGCAATTTGGAAGACATTTGGGTTATACTCAGCTTTTAGCAATTGTGAACAAAGTTGTTATAAACATTCAGGTACAGGTTTTTTGTGTGAATATGATTTTTTATTTCTCTTGGGTAAACACCTAAGAATTTCTGGATTCTTTAGTAAGTGTATGGTTGTTTAATCATATAAGTAATTGCGTGAGATTAAGAGTCACTTATGGTTGCTGGGGGGAGGGGGGTTGGGAGAAGGGGGTAGGGTTATGGACATTGGGGAGGTATGTGCTTTTGGGTAAATTGGAAGGGGAGGTGAACCATGAGAGACTATGGACTCTGAAAAACAATCTGAGGGGTTTGAAGTGGCGGGGGGGTGGGAGGTTGGGGTACCAGGTGGTGGGTATTATAGAGGGCACGGCTTGCATGGAGCACTGGGTGTGGTGCAAAAGTAATGAATACTGTTTTTCTGAAAATAAATAAATTGGAGAAAAAGAAAAAAAAAAAGGAAATTGCCAAACTGTTTTCTAAAATGGCTGCACTGGGCACATCAGTGTTTATGAAATTCTTAGTGAATTTTGGTTATGTAAACAAAGCTTGCAAACTGAAAGTGAAAACTCTCTCTATGAAACAAGGGGGTCATCTAGTCATATCTGGTGGTATACCAGAGTTGAACTTGAAATTCTGTGGTTGTGATTTGATATTGACTTGTGGAGAAAACCTTTTAATGAAGCTCCTATTTTGAAGTAAGATTTAAAAAAATTTTTTATTTAAATTCAGTTTTTTAAAATTTTAAATTAAATTTTTTATTTAAATTCAATTACCCAACATTTCAGATGTTGAACATTTCAGTGTTCAATAATTTATCAGTTGGTTAGATTTTTATTCTCTACTGTATTAGAATGAAATTAAAATGATACATTATTTTCTTTACCACTTTAAGACAATAAAATAATCTTGGGGTTATTTGAAAGAATTTTTCCTATATAAGTGTTTGGTGAATAAATAAACTCTAAATTGAAGCTTAAAAAGGGACAGAAATAATTGGGTATAGGAGACTACTTTTCATTTAGCAGAATGGACAACTGACAAGCACATGCCACTTTTAGAAAGAGTTTTTGTATTTTCTTATTTAATTTTAAAAGATCTTGGTTTTTAATTTATTTTTTATTTTTTATATGTTCAGTTAGCTAGCATATAGTAAGTACATCATAAGTTTTTGATGTAGTGTTCAATGATTCATTAGTTGCTTTTAAATAGGCTTTATAGAGTCAGTTTGAAGTTTTCAAAGATTTCAGATTTATTAATCACAAAATGCCACTTTGAAGAAGCTTACAGGTAATTTTATAAAATAAAATAATAATAACAAAGCCATATTATTGGGAAAGAATTCATTATCAAAAAAACTCATGAATAACACATTTTTAAAGATAAAATGACTAAGAAACTGATTAAGGTACTTGATTTAAGCTTATATTGCTCATTATATATTTTTTAAAGGTTGGTTTATTTATTTATTTATTTATTTATTGGGGGGGAAGAGAGAGCACAAGTGAGAGGCAGGGGGAGAAGCAGTCTCCCTGCTGAGCAGGGAGACCAATGCGGGGCTCCATCCTAGGACCCTGAGATCATGACCTGGTCTGAAGACAGACACTTAACCAACTGAATCACCCAGACACTCTTGCTCATTATATTTTTAATGCTTAAATACTATAAAGTTTTATTTTATTTTATTTTATGCTTATGCATACAAAGTTATGTTGGTTTTATATTTTAAGAAATATTTTTATTTTTGAAAATAGTTTTGGACTAGCATACAAATACAGCTAAATCAATTTAGCAGTCAGTAATCATTTCAATATTGTATAAATTGTAATATTTAGCATCACCTTTCACTATCAAAATTGTTCTGATTTGAATTGTAATCTCTATAGTCATCCAATTTGAAAGCAAGTTTGAATGATCAGCTAACAGGAAGAAAGGAACAAAGGTTATTTGTAAATTGGAAAGAAGGTTGGTGGGGATTTTGCTTGTTGTAAGGTTTCAGATGAACTATATTGTTTTGATTCTTTTTCCTGAGAGTTTGAAATGTGCACTGTTTTACAACTAGGGATGGTCTCTTTAGCAGGTGGCAGTTTGTAAAGACCTGCCAGTTAACATAAGATCCAGCCACACATTTTGAACAAATACATGTTGCCATTTAATCATTGAATTAGTATTCCTCTGAATATGCTTCAGTTTTGAAATGGGTTTAAGTGGACCCTACTGTATTCTGTCTCCTAGTCTATTTCAGTTAACATATATTAATTCTGTCAGAGACAGATTAGAACCAAAAGAAATAAAATCTCTCCCTCAAGGTGGTTCCTCTGAGGGAAGTTCGTGAGCATTAGTCTTGGCTGATGTGTTTTTTTAAAACTTGCCTCTGCCAAAGAGGAGACTCTCCAGGTAGATTTTTCATCTGCCATCCAGGTATTCCCAATGGGACCTAAAGGATCAAACATATAAGTTTTTTCCTTTATTTTAATGGTTGGTATGTGTGTGCGTATAGTAAGATAGTTATATAGATATATATGTATGTCTTACTAGTTGCCTATTAAGGTTCCATTAAGGATCATTTAAATTTAGTCCTCTTCTTCCTCAACCTTCTTCTTTTCCTATCATCACTTTTACAGTTCACTGAGCTCTCCAAATAAGTATTCTTTAAAGCACAGGACTCCACAGATTTGTTCACAAAATGAAAAATCTCTCCTGCTCTCTGCACATGCCAGATTGTTGCGATTTTTTTGCATTTTCTGATAAAATAATTGATAAATTGGCTGTAGTTTTCAAAGGCTGCTCTTCTATTAGCTTAGACTATGCTTCTCTGGATTATGCTGAGTTTTGGTAATAGATAATCTCATACCATTTTGACTAATTTGATTCCTTCTAATTGATTATCACCAAATTCCATCCCGTCACACACATTCCACAGGCTAGTAGTGAATGAAGTAGGTCAAGCAAGCGTTTTTTCCCATCTAGGGGAACTGTGGTAAAATTAAAGTGAAAAGTAACCCCTGTCCTTAAGGTATATTTTAGCTTAATCATAACTGAGTTTAGATGGCTACCTGGAAAGGTTTCTGGAGTAGTCTTGTTTGGCTATAGGAGAATCAAAGGGAAGGCGCATTTGTTCATTTCTTCCTTTGAAATACATGGAGCGATTAAATTGTGCTGTTGTTCTAGAAACTAAGGAAAATGGAAGATATTTACTGCCCAGATGCTCAGTGTAGCAGGGGAAGTAAGTCCTAATATAGAAAACAGTCAATTAACTATATTGGGCAGCATTCACTTAAGCATCAAGAAAATAAGTTCCATTAATACATGTTAAAAGGGCTTAGTGAAAGGTTAGTGTCATTGGAGGAAACTTCAAAGAGAGCTTTGTAGGTGAACTGAGAGTTTGAATAGATTTTGAAGATAAGTAGTAAATGAAAAAAAAATAATAAAGGCACAAAGAGATAAGGCATTTAAGGTCATAGCTTAAGAATCTCAACTTTTTATCCAGACATAAATTTACCAAACACTTAAAGCCAGTGTGGTCTACTAAGTTCTAAGGACGTAGAATGTTCCCTATGACTTTAGTGGAGAGGCAGGGTAGAATTTAATACTATATTTATTGTTAGTTAGCACTGAAAAATACATGTCTTAGGAACTTCCTCAGAGTTTGTAAATTTCTTGAAAGCAGACATCTTCTATTTCCCACCCCACCTCCACACCTTCTGCCTCCACAACATATACAACATATTCAACCCAGTGCCTTCTCTATAGGACTCAAAAGTGTTTCGTAAATATATGTCAGGATGAATACTTGAGCAATTTGACTCTGATAGGATGTCCCTTGGTTCATAGAGTCTATCTTATTTAGGTTACTTGTTTAGATTAAAAATTTAAGCAGAATGGAGAAAGAGTTCCTAGCTAAATCTTAGCAATTAGACAAGCTCACAAATGAGCTAGCAATTCTATTTTTTTAAGAATACATGGTTATGGTTATCTCTTTCCTCCAAAGTAATACACTTGATGCTGGAATGATTGAATTGATAATTGATTATATACTGCTGTGTCAAACTGTCATCAAAAACAGAATGAATGCAAAGGTCTGAAGACATGAAATTTATTGCTACCTCTTTCTGACTTTGGGAAAGTCTCTTGCCTTCCCTGGAACTCAAAATAACTTTTATGGTCTTGCCTGATTTTACCACTTTCTAAGATGGTTTTTCAAGGATTTGGGAACATTATACTTCCTGCTTTGAAAGGATTTCCCTTGAAATTTCTTTATGTCTTGCCCTAGATGTTTATGAGACACTCAGCAGCTGTTCCCATTCCATGAAAAATGAAGTGAGTAGGTTTGGCAGCTGTTTCCATGTTGCTTTGGGATGCATGGGCTTGCACTATTCTATATAAATGGAATGTAGTAATCATTCCCCAGTCAAGTATTTACATTTTATAAGCTGCTTCAGAGGTTAAAAAGGGGGAAAAAGAGAAGAAAAAAGTTCACCTTGTGTGAAGACACCTATAGATAATTGAACTTTAATTTCAATTATGTAATTTTACATAAATTCAGTTATGTAAAATAATTAATAAATGGCATTTTGAGATGTCCTTTTAAAAATATTTTGTGGAGATGGTTAGTTTAAGGTTTAGACTGAGTGATAAGAAACTTTGGGCAGGGAATGGGCAGAAGAGGGGTGAGCCGAAAGAATGGGTAAGGAGGAGGGGATAGTATAATATTCAAATATCTGTAGGCCTTGTGAAGAATTAGACATATTCCACCTGACTCCAGATGAGAGAACAGGAGCTATAGGTGGAAAGTAGAGGATGATACATTTTGGCTTAACAAAATGAACTTTCTAAAGTCAGCCTGTATGGAATTCACGTAGCATAGTGATTTCCCCCATCATTTGGGGTAAATATGGGCATTGCAACATTGAGAGCCACTTGATTTGGACATCTTTCAGTTTCAAGTGAAAAACAACAAATCAAGACTGTTCAGTCTATTTAAAGAAAAGAGAATTTATTGTTTTAGGCAGCTGAATAATCAAGTCCCAGCTGGATCCAGGGTCTCACGTGATATCATTAGGACACAATGTCTTTCTATTTCTTGACTCTGCTGCCTTCTACAGTAACTTCATTTGTCTTAATTGTCAGCTCCACTGTCCCAGGCAAGTCCTAGTTCCTCATATTGGCGAGGCGGCTTTAGGGGAGATTTGGATATACATACTCTATGATCAGTTCTGAGTTAAGTGGAAATGTTGGTTTCAGGACTGGCTCAGATTTGAAGAAGTTTTGGGCCCATGATTTTCAATATGGCTTGTTTCCAGTGTCTGGATAACATTCATTTCCTCTCCATAATCAAAAGCGTCTTCACTGCTTTCTCAGTGATGAGTATCTGATATGGGAATTGTATTATCCAAAATGAAACCAGGGCTGTGCTGGTAAAGATGAAATAGAAGGGTGACATCAAAATAGTTGAGTTTTCATCATGATAGTTGAGTCCTAGAGAAGTGATAAGATTAGATTAATGGTTTTCAGTAAATTGTTAGCAGTGTAGGATGCTGTTCTGGTAGAAGCATGATGAGTACCCAAAGGCCTCACAAGTTAAACATTTCCTTTAGTATTTATATCCCTGTAAAAGTCTGGAGGTAACACTTTGGAATCTACTGAACACGATGAATAGTAAAGTCCCATGGAATCTGGAGTCTGTGACTATTATCTTAGTTTGTGTGCCCCTTGGCTCCAATGGGATATTAGCCCTGCTCAATCAATATTTGTTGGGTTGACTTTAAATGAGATGAATTGAATTTAGGTGAGAGAAACACCTGTCTAAACTTTGTGTGACATTTGCATTTTCCAAAGCAGTTTTTGTTAATTTTTCATGACATCCCTGTGAGTTAGGCAGTGTGAGAATTTCATTTTATAAATCACAACTTTAACATATCATTGTGGACAATAAGGGAGAAAATTAACCACTTTATACCGACCAGGCCATGTTTGTCAAGTTTTGATATTTTATCTGCTATAGTTCTCTCCCTTTTTTATGAAGACATTACAGGTAAAATGACCTATATTATATGCCTATTCAGCATCCTCACCCCTGCCCAGAAATAAGTACTTAAATGAATTTGGATGTATATAATTTGTGTGAATGTTTTATTGTTTTTATTTTTTTATTTGTATATCCATAAAACATATTTTTATTTTGTTTTTTTTTTGAAGATTTTATCTATTTATTTGAGAAAGAGGAGCAGGTGGAGGGGTAGAGGGAAAAGGACAAGCAGACTTCCCGCTGAGCTGGGAGCCCCATGTGGGGCTTGACCCCAGGACTCTGAGATCATAACCTGAGCTGAAGTCAGATGCTTGACTGACTGAGCCACTCAGGTGTTCCTTTGTTATGTATTTTATATAAGTGGCATCAAACCAAATTTATTAATAAATTATATGCTTTTTGACTTAAATGTTCTTAAAACTTGTATTGATACATATAGCTTGTTTTCACTGTTGCAAAGAATTGAAATGATAAGTTTAATCCAAATGATATAATCAGTAACTTGAGATGTATTTTTTCTTGTGTTTTTTATTTGTTTGTTTTCAATGAATGTTAGTCATTAATCAGAAGACTTAGCAAATCTAGAATCATCCCATTGTGAAACGCTAGATTTAATATACAACACACACACACACACACACACACACACACACACACAGCGTCAAGCTCCACAAGAGTTGTGTCTGCCCTAGAATCTGTATGAACTCCAAGGACTCCATAATCATCTAGAAGTGGATGGTGGAAGCTTGGTATATATACTGGAATTTTTCTGAAGAGGATCTGTATTTATCTCTGGATTCTCAAAGAGAACTGTAACCCCCAAATTTAAGAACACTGTCTGAGTTTTTTTTTTAAATAAAATATTTAGAAATCATTCCCAATTTACAGAATCAAAACTAACTTCTAGCAGAATGGATTAGGGATACCTTTTAGTCCCTTTCTCAGCACCCTACAGAAATTAACATTCCTTATTTTTTATTTCCTCTATGCCTCAAGGCAGGGGGTGAAGTTTTGTAAAATAGCCATGATAAAACTGGATTATCTATTTATCTCACATGCTTTCAAGACTTCTGAAACCAAAAGCCTACCCTGTTCTCCCTTTTTGGATGAAATGTCATTGAGCTCAACACATTTAGAAGCAATTCAACATACTGCGAACTTACACGAGAGTGTCCTTCCCAGAACAGGGAAACTAAGATGACTTCCTGACTTTCTCACCACTTTCTGCCTAAACTGCTGGCCAGGGCAGCCTGCATTTTGAGAACCATACCATGGGCTCACTATCTGTGCCTAGAGCTAGCGACTATCCGAGCCAAAACTGCTCTGAGATGAACAGTTTGGACCATTAGCTTTCTCCCACAGCCATCATACAAGCTTTCATTTCCTACTCATCTTGGAAAACTACTCTAAATTTTTTTCACCCCTTATTAGATACCCTACATTTAACATCTTGTGTTTTTCTTAATGGTCCTATTGTGTTCTGTCAGCTACTGTAGAAGTATGGAGGTAAGAGGAACAACCTGCGTTTACTGCGTGCTGATTCTCACTCAGGTCTGTGCTGAACACAGATGCTTCCCTTGACATCATCATGCTTAGAGTCAGGAGGTTAAGGTAGAATATGAGGTAGTTTACTAACAGATGTGAACTTGCAGTTGTAATCAGAGCTACAAAGGAGACATGTAAAATATGTAATAAAGAGATTTGATCTCACTAGGAAGACAAAGGAATGGATTTCTTAAAGAAATGATGATGGCAATGACACAGTAAGGATCAATAGAAATTACATAGGCAAAGAGGAGGGAGAAGAGAAATCTAGACAAAAGAAAATTATGTGTAAATGTCCTAGATGAGGGAAAAGAATATAGCAAATTATGAAAAACTACAAAGTGCATCATCTAAATCTTGAAAACAATCTTGAGTTATAGCTATTATTATCTTTATTTTATGATTGAGAGTTTAAGTAACTTGCCTAAAATCCCTCTGTTAGGATAGAGCAGGACCAAATCACATGCATGTCTAACCTCAAAAGATGTACCCTTAAAACCCTACTGCTCCTGTTCTTCACAAAGAAGCACCAGACCCAGATGATTCACTGGAGAATTCTACCAAAGACATAAAGATCAAAGAGTCTCAGTGTTTAAGATACAGGAAAAAGAAGGAGCATCCTTAAATTATTTCTTATGAAACAACTCAGAGTCAATCTTGTTTTATATGTATGTATCTTACTGAGTAATTTTTAGTCAATTCCTGTCACATCACTTCATTCATAAATACACAAGCACATATGTCTAAAATGTAGACTCTTTAAAAAAATATATTAAAATATCAATATTGCAACTAAATAGATATAAACAATAATTACTAAAGTAGTCAACTTTTCTTAGTTGGCTGTCCCAGAAACTATCTGTCCAGTGCTTATTTTCTGTTTTTCACAAATGTGTAAATTACATAAAATTAAGATATATACCTTGTAATTTATTGCTATGTCTCCTAAGTTTTTTAATCTGTAGGATTTCCCTCCATCTCTCACTTTTTTCTTCTAATTTATTTGTTGAAGAAACAATCTTACCTTTTTTTTTTTAAATAGCACTTCCTATAGTTGTGCTTCTGCTAATTTTAAAATCTTTTCTTACATAAATTTTCTATAATTTGGGAATTAGATCAAAATTTTTTGCCAAGAATCTTCATAAGTGGTATTATATAGATTATTAGGTGACACATATAGCCACTTTGTTTACTGTCTATATCAGTTTGAAACCTGTTGGTTGGAAACTTTAACTTACTGACTATCCGAAGTTACTGTTCATACAGGAAAAGCAAGGTAAGTACATGATTCTTTTTCTTTAACAGTTTTCAAACTGTGCTCGCTTCGGCAGCACATATACTAACAGTTTTCAAACTGATGAATTCTGCTTTCTATCATGCTCTAAAGCTGATTATTACATTTTTCTTACATGCTGTTGTTTGGTTTTATTATGAACTTATAAATTTATTAGATATGTTTGTAAAATTATTGTTTTAAAGCATTGCATTATTCTTGTTGAATAATGAGGCCTAGTTGAGCCTATTCAAATTGGCCCCTGAGACTTACTGACTTTACACTGGTAGTGACTTGATAACTTCTTTGATTCCTGATATAACAAATTCAAGGATTCTCTTATTCATTTTATACCTTGAATCAACAATTTCTCAAAAAAAAAAAGTCTGGTTTCCTTTTTTTTTTTTTTTTCCCATTTTTCTTTCTTTTTTTTTTTAAAATGGATGGTTCCTTTTAGTTAAGAAACGTTTTTGGAGACCACAATAGGGACACGAGGGATGCTCAATGCAACCAGATTAATGTATTATTTATAGGTCTTTAGTGGACAGAGCTAGGAAGTAAGCATTGAAGAGAAAAAATATATATATAATTCTTGATAATAAACTATGATTTCCAATTCAAATTAAGGATTACAGGGCTTAATATTACTAATTTCCTTGATTTTATATTTATACCTCCTATCTCTTGTTGAAATTCTTCATTCTTAATGATGTTCTTTGTTCTATCTTATCCTTTATTTGTAATTATATCAGAAGTACATTGTCAGTATTATTTTCCCTAACAATATGATAATTGAAAGCTGCTGAGACTTCTTTGCATTTTCTTTTGTCCTTAAGATATATCCCCAAAAGACTACACTGCCAAATTACTGTGCTTCAAAATCACTTGAAATAATTCTTCTGTGTGTGATTATGTACTCTTGGTAAACACCCGAATTCATTCATTTCCTTTTGCTCTTGATTTTGGAATTAAAAAAAATTTTTTAAAGCTGTCTTAAAATTATGTAAAATGTATACAAGATATATAAACAAGTATAAGATAAATAAGTGGTGTCTTTTCCTGGTGATTAAAATATGTCCATTTAAAATATAAATGCAGTGGGGCCATGGGAAATCTTTGATCCAGAGTTAGTGCTCCTAGAGTAGTCTTCTTGATGCTCCCGGAGCAGCCTCCTTGCTGCTAGCATGCCTGCTGTTCTAGATTCATGACTTGTGTTGTCAGAATTGTTAACCTTATAGGGCGAAGTACTTCCTGTATTGATCAGGATTCTTTTGATTCCTGGAAAAAGAAACTCACTTTCCATGTTATGAAAAAGTAAGAAATGAAAACAAAAACAAAAATCTTAAAAAGAGACCAAAGTCAAAACCAGAATGAAACAAAAACATTCATAAATTTTTGATTTTATTTCTCTTGTCATCTCACATGTGGATTTAGGGCATAAAACCAAGGATCCTGGTATAGTTTCTTATGAATTTTCTTCCCGCTCTCTTCCTGTCACTCCCCACTTCACCCAATCTCATTCTCCACGTATATATTATCTATAAATTAGGGATCCTTCTTTAAAGGAGTCTTCTAAAGATTAAGTGAGATTATGCATGTAAATATCAAGTACCTAGAACAGTGTCTGGCACATATTTGGAATCCAATTATCATTGGTTTTTTACTATAGATACGTTGTTTCTGTTCCTGTGATAAAATTGGTACAAACTATGTTTTTTGTTCTCATTCCTTTGTCATATTTTTCCTTGAGAATTACAGAGATTTTATACCCCATAATTTTTCATTCAGTTGTACTTGTCAACCAAGACTTAGCTAAAGATAGCTCTCTAAACTTAGGCTTCTTAAAAGAGAAAAAGAAGGAAGGTGTTTGAGCCTTTCTTTAATCTCAGCTAGCTTGGTACTGTATTTTGAGTTCTCAACACAGGGTCAGGAGTAAGCATAAGGTGGTTCTTCCTTCCTCTCCTAGGAAGGAGCTGTGTGGATTTCAAAGACAGCGATGTAATAACATGGGGAATGTACTAGACTCTGAACCCCTGTTCCTAGCATTATCTGGCCTGGGTGATCTTAGGAAATTTATTTTCCCATCTCTGTGCCATATTCTGTCTATCTGCAAAATGAGGTTACTCAAAGAGATCTGGGTCTCTTCAAGTATCAGAAGTGTATGGTTCTATATTTGCTTAAACCCTCTCTTGGATATAGTTAATATAATCAGTTCTATGATTTTTATGGCCTACATATTCTTCCCAGTGTATTAGCTTCCTTCCCTCATTAAGTGATGTACTCTATGGAATCTATTAGGCTTTCATTCTTCCCTCTTGGCTGTCAATAAGCCTAGAGTTAAATTTCATAGAAAACAGTAGCTCTCATCAGTCCTAGGTTTCTTATACAGTAATACCTTTCTCCATATCCTAATTTTATGTAGATTTTATTCTTTTGACATTGCTCTCAATATCACGTAATATCAGTCTTGTTTTCAGCCAGCCACCCTAATCTTATTATTGTTGTTACTATGAGAATCTTCTTAGGTTATAAATAATTTTTCTCGGTCTCAATGGCATCATAACCACTTAGGAGAAAATAATCCCTCTCCTACCTATTTTGTTATGAGAAAAAAGAGTCATGAAAGTAAAAATTAAAGGAATACCTTAATTTTTAAATGGTCCTTTCAGTTTTTAGCATCAAATGAGTTAAATGTAATTTCTAGGGGGTAATAATTGTTAGATAAGTATCTGACACTGAGAAAAAACCGTCTCCTAAGTTTTTTTTTTTTTTTTAAGGAAATTTCAGAAGTTAGTTTTTTTTTTTTTTTAAAGATTTTTTATTTATTTATTTGACAGAGAGAGATCACAAGTAGGCAGAGAGGCAGGGGGAAACAGGCTCCCCGCTAGGCAGAGAGCCCCATGTGGGGCTCGATCCCAGGACCCTGAGCTCGTGACCTGAACTGAAGGCATTGGCTTAACCCACTGAGCCACCCAGGTGCCCCCATCTCCTAAATTTTAATATTTCAGTCTTACCCAAGGATTCTGGTTTTAGTGCTCTTCTCATCTGAGTGGTAATTAGCATGCTCTATTCTTCAAAGTGAAAACCTGTTTCACTGTATCAAATAGATTATGGGACTCCATTCTTAAAACTTTCATAGCAACAGGGATATGTAATTTTCCAAGTGGAATGGTGATGTTCTAAATGACTTTCCAAATGTTCTCATGAATTCTAGGGTGGACAAGTGGAGAGAGCCCAAATCTAGGTGAAGTGAGTAAGTATATGAAGATTATGTGTCCTATTTGCTCAGCCTTATTCTATTGATTAATTCTGGCAGTGATTTGGGCAGAACAAGCAGACCAAGTTTTCAGACGACACTAAACACGTTGCCAAAATGTGGCTAAGAGGATAGATATTGGAGTAATACAGACCTGGATTGAAATCTGAACTTGTCCACTCAGTATTTACATGATCATCTACTGACAGAATTAGGACCAAAGCTTGAAAGCCACAAGACGATTGTCTTCAACTCATGACAAGGAGGAATTTTCTAGCAAAAAAAAGCTTAAATGTCTTTAGTTATACTAATGATGTCCAGAACTAAGTAGGAAATTGTGAAGACCAAGAGCTGTGTATTTAAATCCACTTGTAAACTCTAATTTGAATTTGAAGATTATTTACTATTGTGATAATGGCAGTGGACCATCATTGATGAATGGTAATGATGATTATGATGATCCTGTTCTACTCGGTGCTGGTCAGATCACATCTCATAAACCACTTCTAGGGAGTCTGAGAAGAATATTGTTGAATTTTAATAGGGAGACATGCGAGTAGTCAGGAGAGACCTTTGGGAGCCACATCCTATGAATACAGAATAAAGGAAACAGGTATATTTAATCAGAAAAAAAAGAACACTGTAGTCTTGGGAGCATATCTTTAGTGTCAAGTATATGAGCAGAACACTACTTATGAAGGGCCAGACGGTAGAATGAGAACAAACAGTTTAAATCTCCAGAGAAACCAACTTCAGCCCAGTAAAAGAAACCAGAGAGAAAGGATTTTGGTATTAGATTTTCCTGGGTTTGTATCTGGCTTAACCAGATTGTTGTTAATCATGTTCATATTACTTGTGTTATCATGTTCATATTATTTCACTACCCTGAGCCTCAGTCATTTTATCCATGAAATGGGATAATATTAAATGCTACCTTATAGAAAACTTCTCTAGATTAAAACAAGATAATATATGCAAATAAATAACAATATCTGATATGTAGTACATACTTAATAATTGCTAGTTGTGGTTGTTATTTTTGCTAATACTATTAGTTGTTAGGCCTCGAATATAATGAATGTTGGGCTACTTCAAGGGAGAATTACTAGGCAGTTGTCACTAGGTGTTCTTTAAAAGGGGGAAAGCAATGGTTTTGAAGGGATTTGAACATGGGGTTGGGATGTTAATGAGCCTATGATTCTAGAAGTGCCTTTCTGGCATTACTCTCTAGGTGCCTGTGGTATTTTTCCACTGATGCCATATCTTTTCCTGGCCTCTTCTATCCCAGGGCTCCTATCCCTGTGATCTATTTAGGCATCTGCTGGATCAGATTTAGCAGTCTTCTCACCATATAATTATCTACAACTGCTTGAGCATTTACATGCTTAAATTTTTCATAAACTATTTCATGCTGTAATACTAACAGCTAATCATAGAGCCTTTGATTGTAATCTCTTCTCGGTATGGACTCTGTCTCTTTTGTTTACAATTGATTGGCCAGAGCTTATAATAGTAGCAGATACTGAATACGTGATGGATGGGGGCATGGATGCATGGACGAAGAAGCAAACAAACTGATAGAATTTCATATGTATGTAGAAGTATGTATGGTAGCAGTCATCATATTTAGTATTCCACTCAATGCCTAAGTATTTATCTTTAATACCTCTTCCAGGTGGCTCTTCAGCATTTTCCTGAGAATGTCCTTTAATAGGGAACTCACTACCTCTTCAGGCATCCCATTTTCTCTTTGGACAAGTCCATTAACATAGCCTGGCAAAGTCTCACCATATGTTGAACTACCCTATGTCACTCAGCTAATGAATTAATGCCTTGCCTCTTCTAGCAGTATTACTTTTACAGTAGCCTCATGAAAGCATATTCTTTAAATAAAAGAATTTATATTTTAAAGGCAGAATTTCAAGCACCAGGGCTGGCAGAAAGAAAATATGCTAATTTCTTCTTTCACAAATACGAGATCCTATTGTTATGTAGTTGTGGGGGATACAGGATGACAGATGTTTGCAGGATTTCCATGTTACAATAAGAAATAGATTTTGCACATCAGTAGGTATGTGGGAGATGAGATATAAACTATGATAGACCTAAGTACATAGTAGTCATGCTTCATGAATATAAAAAGTGGTTGTACAGAATTACATTTCTTTACTTTCAAGGAATGCTATAGAAGTGAACTGTATTTTTTTTTAATTCAACAACTCAAGTTAAACTTAGAAAACCATAAAAGTCAATTTATTTGAATCAAACATTAAAAAGAGTATTATTCTAAACAGCAATTAAGACTTAAATGTCATCATTTGATTTCTCCCTGGAAAGCATTTGTTTACCATACTATGACTAGGCTGTAAAATTGGCCACATCTGTAGATAAACCCAAGACAATGCTATATCAAACCTCATTTTGAGAAGGCACATCTGCTTCTTGAGGGAAACAACAACAACAACAACAACAAAAACAAAAAACAAGACAACCTAAGAAAAGTCAGAGTACCACAATAAATATGTGGGTGAGTGATAAACTGGTTACCATGGAAATTTGTTAGATTAATTTGCATCACACCTACCAGTGTGTCCCTGTAGTGTCATGGTGTCTATTCACTAGGGTTAAAGACTTCTAGAGAAGTATCATTTCAGGCCAAAACTCTATGTAGATTTGTGCACATGTGATCAGCCTGTAATGATCCTATTTCTTGACAGGGTCACTATCACTCAGGGGTGATCCTAGAAGCCATGTTTATATAATGTGATCCTGTCCTCTCTCATGGCCTTAACTGAATGGATCAGGATAGACATTGCACTTGCAGTGCATCAGTTGGATTTTCTTAGGCCAGTATTTGGCACTTGGATTGAGATACATCTCAGTATAGACTGTTTGCTTGAAGAGAGGAAATGTAAATGTTGGAGATCTGAGGAAGCTGTGTTTGTCCAGGTATTATAGGAGACAGTGAATGAAAGATGGAAGTAAATTATTGTCATGGCTCTAGAATGGCTTTCAAGTGTCTGGTTCTAGACTATTAGTTAACCTTGGTTTCTAAGAAATGGTACAATATATCTCTAGTACTTTGACATTTCCTTATTTGGCTGAGATATTTGAATTTTAATTTCTATAAATAGCAAGCAAAAAGATGCCAACTTAAAAGGTATAAATGTTGCTGCTATTACCTTGGTTTCTCAGTTCTCACAAATAACGTTTTTCAGAAAACTCAAATCTGGGAGCCTTTCTTCAGTACTTCCTTTGTACTTGACGATGAGGAGAGCATAGAGAAAATAAGTTATAATGTTATTCTCTTCTTGTTCTTTCATCACTGCTTTCTACCTCAATACCATATCCACACTAGACTTTTCTAGGGGAAGTGAAACTCAGTGGGAGGAGGTGGTCATTTCTCTTTAAGATAAAAACAATTCTGGAAGGACATTATACTTCCACTGATCTCATTTCAGCCTTGACTAAAATGATAATGTTCCTCTTAATAAATGACCAGGTCCATTTCTCTTAAGATGGTAACAGCAATTGCTCTTTTAATTATATGGAAGCTTCTCCTTTCCCTACAAGGAGTAAGTTGTATTAATTTTATGTTATTAGTAAAATTAATAATTCATTGATTAATTTTCCATTTCTCTCTGAAATGAGAAAAGAGGCAAGTATGAGATTCCCTGGGCCAAGATAACCTGAGAGGGTAGAATTTATTATAAAGTCTTCTGGCAGGAGCATAAGGTTAAAGAAACCAAAATGAATCAGTGGGTTATGGAGAAAGTATAGAAACCATGAAGATTCTCAACATTACTTCATAGTGGGATGTTCTTTCATTTGCCATAACCTCGGCTTTGCCAAGCTCCATTTTAACTGAAGTCATATCTCTGTTGCTTAAATTTTGAATGCAAGGTATTTGCTTAAATATCCCCAAATCCATGTTACCAAACACATACATATACATGCATACACGTGATTATTAATTTCCACCTGTTTTCAGATTAAAATTCCATATATTATCCACTTGTGAAGTATATATTAGCCTTGGAAATCAAAATCCAGGCCATCATATTTGGTTAGATGCAGTTTGAGGGTTGCTAACTGAAGATCCCTGGGAATTAGAGAACATCCTTATCTTTTAGCAGGCAGTAAAGGACAATACGATTAATCTGGAATCTGGACTTGCTGTTTCTGGTTTGGTGTATAGAAAAGTTAGAACCACCACTTTGTCCCAACTCCAAGTAAAAAGCTGAACAAATTGAAAAATCACCTCTTCCTAGATCCATCAAAAAAGTGAGGTCACAGATCAAATGGCTGTCCTCAAAACTGGAGAGACAGACAGGTAGATATAGAGAATCACAACAAAGCAGAAACACCCATGAGATCCAGTGCTGGGGGAGGAAAACCTAAACTGTTTTTTGTCCGTATGGACAAGTCTGAGAGTTAAAAACTCGAGAGACCCAGTCATGGTGGAGGTAGGTACCTATGCTTTTAAGAACATCTGAAGAACATTACCTCATGATTCCGTCAGGGGAAGTGGAAAAGTAACCATTTTAAAATATACCAGAGCATTCTGTTCTTCCTAACAAGGCCCTGTTAGAAACATTTTTTCCGGAGCCTGGCCTAACTAGGGAAAGAGAAATCTGCACCTTCATCTCCCTTTAGCCTTCCAAATGGGGGGGAAAGAAATAATCTATTTCAGCCTCTTCTAATCACCCTGCCCCACCTGATGGGGTACCTAGGAAGCGTAAGTGAAGTTCACAGTCCAGGACCACAGATTCACCAAGAGACTGACCTAAAAAAACTGCAGAGTGCTTCCTCTTCCCCCACACCTTACCACCATACCACTAGAAGCCTATTTACTAGATTTACTTTCACCCAGTACATCACGTCCACCTATTGACAAAAAAACAAAACAAAACAAAAGAAGCGCAAGGCATATTAAGAGACAAAACAAAAACAAAACCCAGTTTGAAGAGATGAAAAAAAGTCAGAACCAGAGTCAGATATGGCAGAGCTGTTGGATTTATCAGACCATAAATAAAGGACAATTATGATTATTATGATATAAACTTTGATGAATAAAATATACAGTATGCAAAAACAAATGGATAATGTAAGCAGGGCGACAAATTCTAAGAATAATAAAGAAATGCTAAAGATCAAAAACATTACAATAATTGCCTTTGGCCCATTAGCAAATAGGAAATAGCTGAGGAAATCTCTGAGCTTGAGGCTATGGTGATAGAAATTTCCAGACCTTGAAAGAGAAAAAAGACTGGAAAATAACAACATCAACAACAACACCCAGAATATCTAAGAACCATGGGACAGTTATAAATAGTGTAACATACCTGCAATGAGTATACCAAAAGAAAAAGAAAGAAGTGCTATTTGAAGCATAATGACCGAGAATTTCCCCCAAATTAATGTTGACATAACAGCAGAGATCCAAGAAAGCTCAGAGAACACAAAGCAGAATAAATACAAGAATACAAAATAATCAACAACAGTAATCTATACCTAGACATATCACAGTCAAACTTCAGAAAATCAAAGAGACAAAATCTTGGGGCACCTAGATGGCTCAGTTGGTTAAGCATCTGCCTTCAGCTCAGGTCATGATCCCAGGGTTCTGGGATCAAGCCTCATTTTGGGCTCCCTACTTGGCAGGGGAGTCTGCTTCTCCCTCTTTCTCTGCCCCTTCCCCTGCTCATGGTCTCTTTCTCTCTCTCATAAATAAATCTTTTTAAAAAGGCAAGATCTTGAAAGAAGTTAAAAGAAAAAAAAGTTTTACCTTCAGAGGAGCAAAGGTAAGAATTATAACCAACTCTTCCTCAGAAACCAAATAAGCAAGAAGAGAATGGAGTGAAATATTTAAAGTGCTGAGAGAAAAAAATTTTTGCAGCTAGAATTCTGTATTCTATAAACTATATTCTATATATATTTATGTATTCTATATATATTATATATATTTATGTATTCTATAAAACTATTCTTCAAATATGAAGGTTAAAGACTTTCTCATACAAATGAAAATTGAGGGATTTGTTGCCTGCAGATCTGCCTTATAAGAAATGCTAAAAGTTCTTCAGAGAGAAGAAAAATGATATAGGTTAGATAATGGGATCCACATAAAGAAAGAGCATTGAAAAATAAATAAAAATAAAAACTTAATTTTCTTATTTTTAACTGATCTACAAATTGTTTTCAAAATAATGATGCAGTAATGTATGCTTATGCATCAGTGAAATGAATAACAGCAAGGATACAAGGGACAGGAGGAAAGAATTAGGAATATTTTTTTATTGTAAGACACTTGCACTGCTCATGAAGCTGTGTAGTGCTATTTGAAAATGGATTTGGATTAGTTATAAATAAACTTTGTAAACTCCAGGGCAATCACTAAAAAAAAGTTGAAAAAACAAAAGAAATATACTCGATGTGTTAAAAAAGAGAATATTGAATCATATAAATGCTCAAATCAAACCACAAAAAGCAGAAAAGTATGGAGGCTAAAAAAATTAAAGATGGGATAGGGAGGGAGACAAACCATAAGTGACTCTTAATCTCACGAAACAAACTGTGGGTTGCTGGGGGGAGGGGGGTTGGGAGAAGGGGGGTAGGGTTATAGACATTGGGGAGGGTATGTGCTTTTGGGTAAATTGGAAGGGGAGGTGAACCATGAGAGACTATGGACTCTGAAAAACAATCTGAGGGGTTTGAAGTGGCGGGGGGGTGGGAGGTTGGGGTACCAGGTGGTGGGTATTATAGAGGGCACGGCTTGCATGGAGCACTGGGTGTGGTGAAAAAGTAATGAATACTGTTTTTCTGAAAATAAATAAATTGGAAAAAAAATTAAAGAATGGGTTAATAAAATAGTAATAAACATGGTAGATATTAATCTAGGTATACCAGTAATCACTTTAAACACCAATGGTCTAGATATACCAACTAAAAAATAGATTCTGTGCATGTATAATTGGACAACACCTAACAATATATTGTCAATAGAAGCCCATTTTAAATATAAAGATACATCTAAAATAAAACTAAACAGATGGAAAAATATATACCATGCTAACACTAATCAAAAGAAAGTATATGGATTTCAACAAAGCAAATTTCAGAGCAAGGAAAGTTATCAGAGATAAAGCGAGGCATTACAAAATGATAAAGGAGTCAGTACTTCGAGAAGACATAACAGTCCTTAATGTTGTATACACTTGATAAGAGAGCATCAAAATATGTGTGGCAGAAATTGATAGAACCACAAGGAGAAATAGATGTATGCACTATTATACTTGGAGATTTTAAAACCTTTTTATCATAAATGGACCAATCTAGCAGACAGAAAATCAGTAAGGACATAGTTAAACTCCATCAACCGCATACAATTGACATCTATAGATTGCTTCATCCAACAACAGTAGAATATACATTCTTCTCAATGTCACATGGAACATTCACTTAGATAGGTCACATTCTGGACCATAAAGCACTACATTTAACAAACGTGAATCATATGGTATCTACAGAAATCATATGATATATGCTCTCCGGCCATGACAGATTAAACTAAAATTCAGTGCCAGAAAGACAGCTAGAAAATCCCCCCAAATAGTTGGAGATTAAATGATTATTAAATAATACATAGGTTACAGAAGAAATATAAAGATAAATTATAAAATCCTTTGAACTAAATGAAAATGTAACATCAAAATTTGTGGGATGCTGCAAAAGTGGTGGTTAGAGGGAAATTTATAGCATTGGGAATGTATATTTGAAAAAGAGAATGATCTGAAATCAATAATTTATATTTTATATTTTCTCCTTAAGAAATTAGAGAGAGAAAATTAAATCCAAAGTAAGCAGGACTTAAAAAATGAAGGTGAAATCAATGAAATTGAAACCCAAATAATAGAAAAAATCAACAAAACCAAAAGCTGCTTCTCTGAAAAAATAAATGTATTAGCTTCTAGCCAAATGAATTAAGAAAAGAAGAAATCCATTGTTTACACTGAATCTTGGAACACATCAAAAGTTAATGATAGACTGTATGGATACTAACATAACATAATAATAAAAAAAAGAATACACAATTATGTTACCATAAGTGAAAGAGAAGCCATCAGTACAGGTCACTGAAAATTCCAGAGATGATAAAAGGATAATAAAAGAATTTTATGAAAAACTCTATGTCCACAAATTTGAGAATTTATGCTTAGATTAAATGGGCCATTTCTTCAGAAGACACAATCTGCCAAAATTCAAACAGGAAGAAATGTCCAAACTGAATGTGTGTGTGTGTGTGTGTGTGTGTGTGTGTGTGTGTCATAGAAATGGAATTGATAATTAATAACTTTCCAAAACAGCAGCAGGCCCAAATGGGTACACTGGTAAATTTTACCAACCATTTGAGGACAGAGTTATACCAATTCTCTACAATCTTTTGCAGAAGATAGAAACATAGTAAACACTTTCTAACTCATGAAGACAGAATTACCCTAATATCAAGCTGAACAAAAACATTTACAAGAAAACAAAATTACAGGCTGGTATTTCTCATGAACATAGCAATGATCCTGAAGAAAATATTAGCAATTTGAGTCTAATAATGAATAAAAATCATACAGCATGATCAACTGAGATTTATCCCAGATACACAAGGATGCTTCAAGATTTGAAAATCACTTAATATATTCTCCAGTGTTAATAGGCTAAAGAAGAAAAATCACATTATCATACCAATAGATGCATAAAAATCATTTGATTAAATCTAAGAGACATTCATGATGAAAAAAAAAAACCAACTCTGTGAACTGGGAAGAGAGGAATTCTTCAACTTGATAAGGAATACATATCAAAAGCCTACAGCTAGCATCATAGTTAATGGTGAGAAACTTCTTGCTGCTGCTTTCAACATTGTGCTGGAAGCATGAGCTAATCCAATAAAACAAGAAAAGGAAATGTATACAGATCAGGAAGGAAAAAGTGAAACTTTTTGCAAATAATGTGATTATCATTTAGAGAAAATATCTGAACTGATCAAAAAAGAAAAAAGAAAGAAAAATGTACAGCACCAAGAGTGAACCCTAATATTGACTATATACTTTGGGCAATAACGATGTCTCAAGTTTATAGGATATGCAAGTGTACCACTATGTTGGATGTTGATAGCAGGTGGGAGTATAGGTCATATGTGTGAACTATCTGTACTTTCTGCTCAACTTTTCAATTTTGCTGTGATTTTAAAACTGCTCTAAAAAATAGCTTATTGAAGAAAGGTTGGAACTCAACAGGCAGAAAAAGTCCAAGTAGAAGCTGCTTTTTACAGTTTTGGTGTATTTTAAAAACAATATTCTTATTAATATGCAAATAAAATAAAACACATTTTTCAGCTCAGTATTGCATTATAGTGACTCCACGTAAGCAAGGCAAAGGCAAATCTTCCTCCATTCTTCACATTGAATTCTTCTCAACTATTTCTGGAAGTCTTTGTAGAGTTTCAAGGGAAGTTGTAAATTACAGTGATTAAGAGAATGGCTTTAGAATTCTAGTTCTGCTATTCACCATGTGACCTTGGACAAGTAATGAAACCTCTGAGAATTCTTATATTCTCCTCAGTACAATGAGGGAAATCATAGCTCCTAGGGCTGTTATAAACATTCAAGGGGATAATGCATGTCAAATGCTTATGCAGTGCTTGCCACATATAAGTGTTCAATCTATGATAACTTTTATTCTAGTCCTGTGTTTTCTCAGCAGCCTCTCACCTTAAGCATTTCCTCATGTCCAGTGCAGAATAGTTAGTCCAAAGTCAGATTATTAAATCTTGTTTCTACAGGCAAAATTTTAACCGATGATCCCTGAAATTCATGGAGTAGTTACTAAGTAGAAAAATACTGTAGGGGCACCTGGATAGCTCAGTGGGTTAAGCCTCTGGCTTCGGCTCAGGTCATGATCTCAGGTCCTGGGATCCAGCCCTGTGTTGGGCTCTCGGCTCAACAGGGAGCCTGCTTCCTCCATTCTCTCTGCCTGCCTTTCTGCCTACTTGTGATCTCTGTCAAATAAATAAATAAAATCTTTAAAAAAAAAAAAAAGAAAGAAAGAAAGAAAAGAAAATACTGTTCTAGTTCTTCTTGAGCAAGCCTTATTTTCACTACTCCACCAAAAATAATCTTGTTTAGGTCACCAATAATTTCATCTTCACATTGCTGAATCTATTATTAATCCTTACCTTATTGACCTATCAGTACTATTACAACCAGCTGATTAGATCCTCCACTTTGATTGCTTTTTTAAAATGTGATTTTCAGGGCATGAGGTTTTCTTGTCTCCAGTCTTACCAGTTTCATCTGCCTATTTGCAGTTACCTCTGCTTGATTCCTTCTCTTTCTGATCATTTTGTCTTCAGTTCAGTTTGTGGTGTTTTATTTCAATATTCTTATGTCCTCGACTTCAGTTGTTAATCTCTTTCTCTTGTCATTATCATGATGCCCTTAGGGTTCAATTTGGGCTCCACTCTCTACTCATACCCAGCTGCTTAAGAGGTCACATCTAGTTCCGTGGCTTCTAACACCGTCTGTATGCTGATGATCCCCAGCACAAACTCTTAAACTACAGATTCTTATATCCATCCCCCTAGACATCTCAAAATCACTGTGTCCAAAACTAAATTCCTCATCTTATCCAAAATTTCTCCTATCTTTCCTATTTCAGCTGATGGCATTCTTTTAGGTGTTTGGGGCAAAAAAATCTTGGAATAATCTTTTTTTTTTTCCTTTTTCCTAAAACCTATAAGTCATACATTATAAAATCTTGTCCTGTCTTTAAAATTTATCCAAGATCAGACTAATTCATACAATCTCCAATGATAGTGCCCTGGTGTGAGCCACTTGGATGTGATCAGTGGCCTCCTGACTAATCTGTTCTGGTATCTGAGCTACTTACAGTCCACCCAATGTAGTAGCCAGTGTAGTTATTTTACTTTATTTTATTTTTATTTTTATTTTACTTTATTTTATTTTATTATTTTACTTATTTTATTTTATTTTTTCAGAGTAGTTCTTCTAAACTGTAATTCAGGTCATGTTCTTCTCTGCTCAAAACCCTCCAATGCTGTTAGTTCCCATTTCATTTAGAATAAAAGGCAGAGTTTCTATAAAGGATTACAGGTCACTGTATGATTTTCTCTACCTCCCACTCTACTGTCATCCCTTTCCCCACCTTGTTGACTCTGCTTCAGTCTCCCTGGCCTTCTTGCCATCTTTGAACATTCCAGTTATTCTTTTGTCCTAAAACATTTCACTGTTCTCCATCCCTATAATACTTACACACTAAATTTCAACATGGTTACATTTCTTACTGTCTTTATTACTTATATGTCACAATCTCTACAGTAATGACACTAACCTTCCTGTTTATTTACTACAATGTAATACCCTATCCCCACATTTCCTTCATTATCTCTCTTTTATCCCCAATAATTATCAGTTTCTGACATACTGTGTACTTATTTATACTTATTATGTACTCTCCTCTCCTCTCCCATATATATCGACACACACAATAGAATGCATGTGTAATGAAGACAGGGAGTTTTGCCTTTTGTTCTCTGAATTATCGCAAGTACCAATGAATAGTGCTTGGCATATGCTGCTCAAATAAATAAATAAATAAATGAAAATTGAAAAATAATTGCTCATTAAGTAATCAAACCACTGTGAACCTACTGCTACATGTAAACCAGGTACCATTTTGAATCCTGAAAAGTCATTTTTTTCTATGTTCTTACTTACTCACTTAATGAACTTCTAGTAACCACTCAATGCTAAGAGAAGAGCTTTTGTATTTAGCATTTACATACTGGACACCTAGAATCCAGTCATCTTGTGGTGAATGCATCAGACCTTGTTCTCCAGGAGCTCAAGATCCTGTAGGAAAGGGGCTGAGGAATAAACAGGCACTTTTGTCACAGTGGGAGGTGCCATGAAAGAGGGAGCTCAGGAGAAGCACTTCGTCTGAACAAGAGGAAAGGTGAATTCAGAGAATGCCTTCTGAAGAAGAGGAAAAAGAGAAAGAAATTCAAGTATAGGAAAGACAGCCATGACAGTCGGGCAGTAAGGACCTATAAGAATTTCAGCCTTTGGAGCCTAGAGTTCAAATTGCAGAGCAGTGAGGGAAAGGTTACAGGAGGCAGGTAAGGTCAGGATCAGAAGAGCCTTGTAAGGAATATTAAGAAGTTTGAACATTGAAATCTGTGCATTACATGCCAATCTGTAGCCCCTACATTATCTGTTTTAATGAACTTCACAAACTAATCCAGGTTACAATTACAGTTAATATATGATTAAGCTGCTAGTATTCTGCTACAATGTAGTGGGGGAATTGCTTTCTCTTCCTTGTCCCCCATTTTGTCAAATGTACATATGCAATCTGGTGCCAACATCTGTTAGGATCCCAAAGGATAGCCTCCTGTGCTCCCATATATCAGAACAGTTTTGCATGATGCTTTTTCCTTTTTCCTTTAGAAGCCCCACCATTCTATGCTCAATTGTTAATCTACAGAGTATTGTGTCTGATGTGTATTGTCACCCATTACTTCTCCACAACAGCCCCACCTTCCTTCGTTACCCAAAATGTCCCCCTTTTCAACCTGGCTCTTCTTCTGATTCTCTACACTCACCCACTGTCCAGAAAGCGGAACTTTTTAGGTGTTTTTGTTTGGTGTTTTTTTTTGTTTTTTGTTTTTTTTTTTTTTTTTGTTATAAAATCTCTGAGAAACCAGTAGTTTTTTCATTTGTGTATGTCATACTTATGGCATTCTGTGTAATAGGTGTGAATGTAATTCACATACTCCAGAGAGATGGTGCACCGGGAGTAGGAAAGGATAGATAAGGCATTTCACAGTTTAACAGAGCATAAGTGCTAGCAGCTCCTTTAAAAAAAAAAAAAAAAAGTAGCATTTTTACATGTTATCTTTTAGAAAGACTTATAAACATTTATAAAATTGTTTCAAAAATTCCTTTCAAAACGGGAAAGAGTGAGTAGTCCTAACTGAAAAAAATCCAAAGGATATAAGTCAGGTAGATAGTTGAGTGCTTTGGAAGGTGGCCTGGGAAAATACCTGTAGAAGCTAACACAGTCCTTGTGTTCCCAGGAAGGTATAGAGGATAGCAGAATCTGTTTCATTTAGATACTCTGGAATAAATGGAGGTTTCACATTTTATCCCCTCAGTAAGGTCAGGATATCTCTTGAAGAGGAGGAAATACATTGTTTCCAAGCATGCAGAGATTTTTACAGATGCCGAGGAACAATGCCCAGAGCATTCTTCTCTTTCAGATGAGCATTTCTAAAGAATTGGTCACATTCAAATTCAGCAAACATTTGTTATGAGCAAACTGTATATAAAGCACTGTACAAAACATTTTCACAATAATTTTATTTTCATAACAAGATTGCAAAGCAGGTGTTTAGTTGACTCATTTTCTTGCTTCTCTTTTTCTTGCCTGCCTGCCTGCCTTCCTCCTTTTCCTTCCTCCCTTCTCAGTTTGTATAGTTCACTTCTTAGGTATTTAGGCACTGATACAGAGAATCACAAGGCCCTTATTTCCCCTGCCATCAGTGGTTCATCATGTTAGGGGGAAAGGTGCTGTGGTGGGGGAGCAGTTCTCTTAGCATGCTTGGAGCAAGCCCTTATGTTGGCCTCTGTGGTAGATGAGGAGGCACATTTGACCTGTTACTTCAGAATCTCTCTGTCTCTACGGATTTTTCCTACTCCTACTCATTTCAGTTCTCACGCATTTCCCCCCCTCAGTAGTCTCCATGAAGCTTACTTTAAAAAACAACAAACAAACAAACAAACAAACAAAAAACCCAGTTCTCCATTTTTCATCTCTCTACTCATTGTTTCTGAAGAAGTTAGCCAAGGATAACAAGTCTTCTCAAAGAAGTATCTGTGTTTCTTAAACCATGCTGTGGTTCCACAGCTTCCTGATCTTTGAAGTGTTAAAGGCCAAGTATCCAGGGAGTTTGTACAATACCTGACATGGAGGTGTTTTGTTTTGTTTTGTTTTGTTTTAAGCTTTTAATGGAAGCAGTCAAGGGAAATGAAGGTCAGGGAAAACGCAGGCTTTCCTGATTACTTCAAGATTAGTTCTCTCTCTTCTCTCTGCTCTTTCCTACTGCTTACCATTTTTTCACAATTGGCTCAGATGGTTTGCTCCCATGAACCATCATGTACTTGTTTTCCCCCCAGATTTATTGAGCTATAGTTGACATACATTACTGTAGAAATCTAAGATGTACAGCACAATGATTCGACTCACATAATGTAAAATGATTACCATGAAGTTTAGTTAATATCCATCATCTCATATAGATACAGGCAAAAAAAAAAAAAAAAAAAGAGAGAGATAGAAAGAGAGAAAATGTGTTTTTTTTCTTATTATGAGAATTCTTAGGATTTACCCTAAAAACTTTCATATATACCATACAGCCATGTTCACTGTAGTCATCTTGTTGTGCACATCATTCCTAGTACTTACTTACCTTAAACTGGAAGTGAGTGTCCTTTGAGCACCTTCCTTCATTTCCTCTCCCCCCACCACTCATTCCCTGTCTCTGGTATTCACAACTCACAATTACAATCTCTGATGCAGTTTTTTTTTTTTTTAATATTCTACATATAAGCAGTATCATATATATTTGTCTTTCTTTGTCTGAATATTTCACTTAGGATAATACCCTCAAGGTCCATCCATGTTGTCACAAATGGGAACATTTATTTCTTTTTATTACCAAATAATGCTCTTCTGTGTATACATACCACAATTTCTTCATGCGTTCATCTGTTGAAAGACACAAAGGTTGTTTCCATGTCTGGGTTATTATAAGTATCGCTTCTATAAACAGGTGTAGATATCTCTTCGACAGTGTTTTTGTTTCCTTTAGACATATTCCCCAAAGTGGAATTGCTTGGTTTCATGTTCTATGCTTAATTTTTTGAGGAGCCTTCATACTGTTTCTAAGGGTGGCTCTTACCAACTTACAATCCCTTCCACAGTGCACAAGGTTCTCTTTTCTCATCACCAGCATTTGCTATCTCTTGTCTTTCCTACGATAGTCATGCTCACATGTGTGAGGTGATGGCTCACTGTGGTTTTGATTTTCATTTTCCTGATGACTAGTGATGTTGAACATTTTTTCATGTAGATGTTTAGCCATTTGTGTTTCTATTTTAGAAAATGGCTACTCAAGTCTTCTGCCAATTTGTTAAATTAGATTGTTTGTTTTTTTTGCTATTGCATTATATGTGTTCCTTATATACTTTGGATATTAACCCTTTATCAAATATACCATTTGCAAACTTTCTTTTTCCCATTCCATAGGTTGGCATTTCATTTTGCTTTTCATTTATTTTGCTATGCAAAAGTTTTTTCTTTTGATGCCCCTGTTTCCTTTTTATTCTGTTGCTTGTGCATTAGATGTCATAGCCAAAAAAATAACTGGAAAGACCCATGTCAGGCAGCTTTTTTCCTACTCTTTTTTTCTACTAGGAATGTCATGGTTTCTGGTCTTAAAATAGAAGTCTTTAATCAATTTCAAGTTGATTTTTGTAAGTGGCGTAACTTAGGGGTCTAGTTTTGTTATTTTAGATGTACATACTTAATTTTCCCAGAAGCGTTTATTGTAGAGACTGTCTTTTCTCCACCGAGTATGCTTGGCTCCTTTGTCAAATTGACTGTATAGGCATGAGTTTATTTCTGGGCTCTTATTTTAATTGGTCTATATGTGTTTTAATGCCAGCACCATGCTGTTTTGGTTACTATAGCTTTATAATATAGCTTAAGTTGGGGAGGATGATGCCTCTTGCTTTGTTCTTCTTCCTCAGGATTGTTTTGACTATTTAGGGTCTTTTGTTTTTCATATAAATCTTAGAATTCTTTTCTCCTTCTATAAAAAGTATCATTAGACTCTTTATAGGGGTTGCATGGAATCCATAGATGACTTGGGATAGTATGGACATTTTAACAATGTTAATTCTTGTAATCCACGAACACAAGTTACCTTTCCATTTATTTGTCTTTAATTTCTTTCATCAAATATCTTCAGTGAAGAGATTTTTCATCTCGTTGGTTAAATTTATTCCCAAGTATTTTCTTGTTTTTGATGGTATTTGTAAATGGGATTGTATTCTTTATAACCTTTTCAGATATTCATTACTACTTAACTGTTAATATGATTATAAAAGTAAGTAGCAAAAGTTAAAAGTGAGCCAAATTCATGATGAGTCTCATATAGGTATGAGCTTGTACCAACTGCAGTGAGTTCCAAAAATAACAGCAAACACGACAGTAATGACACCTTCATCCCCACCCCAGTGCAGCCACTCATATTCCTTGAGACAAAAAGACCAAAAAAGAAAAAGAAAAAAAAAAGAGTGAATCCCAAAGTATAAGTTTGGAGGAGTCTAAAATAGATTAGGAGAAAAGTAAGTGAGGAGCAAGACAGGTCTACAAGTCTTAGAGTAACTTCGGCCCGTGTTCTGGTCTGCTGAATTTTGAGACAGGTGCTCCCTTCTGCAGCTTTCATTGATATTGGTAAATATTCCTACATAAAAACAATGTTACTTGAACTGATTCTGTTTTCTTTTGCCAGGGATCTCATTCCCAGCACCAGCAATGAACCTCATTTTTGCTCAGCTGACGCCACCTTCCTGATTTCAAGGAGAAAAATACAACAGGTCAATTGGTTAATAGTGGGAACTTACTCAACCCCACATTGAAGCCCATTTTTGAAAATTATCATGAATCTCGCCTCCTGAAATACCTGGGTTGATATTGGGGCCATGATTTCTGTTTTCTGATATCCTGTATTTATTCTTTGGCAGAGGTTATGAAGCATATCATTGTTGAATGTTCATCAATGCTTCATACATCCTAGGATCTAGACCCTCATTATTCATCTTTTATAGTAAACTCAGAGCATCTACATATTTATTTCATGGGAAAACTTTAAACTGGACCTTCTTGAGCAAAGTATGACTCTTCTACCCCATAAAATGCAACTATAATATGTGCCATATGGAGTTATAAATCCTTCAGGTAGGCAAGGGTTTTTTTTTGAATTTGCCACTCTAGAGGCTGAGAGCAGGCTGCTCTAAAATTTGCCACTTTGGCATATTGATTATTTTAAATAAAATTTACTTGAGGATAGCTTATGCAAGAAGGGCACTCAGCCTCTATCTGACCCCCTGAAAGCAGGAAATAAATCTCCCATGTGAAGGGTACCCTCCCTGTACCAGGATGTAAAGCAACATCTTCATCAGAAATGGGACATTTAAAGCCCAGATGTCTTTATAAACCACCCTTATTACTTTTTACTAATTGACCACCCCAGCCCAAATTCTGTTTAGAATTCCTTACTAATGAAAGCTAAGTTTTCTTTGTCCTGCCACTTCCTTACAGATTTATTGTCTCTGTCTAAAAAGTATAAGAACTACCTGTCTTAGTCATTTCTTTAGGTGTCAATTTAGTAACTGGGCCTCAGTGTGCACATAGCAAAATGTGTTTGTTTGGTTTTTTTTTTTTCTCCTGTCAGTCTGTCTCATGTAAATTTAATTCTTAGTCTAGCTAGAAGAATTTGATGGTAGAGAAGAATTTTTCTTTCCCTTCTCTGCTAAGAATATGATAGTTACCTTAAAGATAGATTCATGTGTATGTCCAAGAAGTCATAGAGATTTTCCCTTTTTCCTTCTTTAGATTTGCTCAGAGTTCCTTCTTCACACAACAAAATTATTGTATGAGGTTGGTTCCATACGCTGATATATATTCTACTTTAGGGTTGACTTCAAGAATTTTTATAAGAGAGTACTTTTTTCTATGTGACTTTTTTCATGATCTCTGATGCAGATCCAAACCTGGGAAGTGAAGCTCCATTGTGTGTCCTGCACATTCTCTTGGTCTACCATAGGTGGTGTAGACACTCTCCTTTCACTCAAATCACATGCTCCTTAGTCTTCCAAGCAAACTTCAAAGCTCCCTTTCCTATGAAACATTATTGTCTCCCACCCAGCCTAAAGCATCATTCCTCCTTTGTTGATTCCCCAGCATCTGTGTTGATGTCTGAATTACACGTCTCATTCCACCTTAACCTTAAGCGGTAGTGATTGTGGCAGGTCTCATATTTCCCCTGGACTACTAGAAAGTACCTTGAGAAGTTGTGAACCTCTTTGATTTCCTTAGAATGCCCAGTACTGGGCTATGCCTGAATGTGTATTTATTGAGTTAAAAACAATAAACATAAATACTTGGAAATAGGGAAATTTCCTAGCTCATTTAAGCTCAGGCTATTTCCATGTAAATTCATGTGGATCAGCCCAGACAAACTGGTTTGCTAATTTTCTATATAGAAAAATACTTTGGGCGCCTGGATGGCTCAGTGGGCTAAAGCCTCTGCCTTCGGCTCAGGTCATGATCTTAGGGTCCTGGGATTGAGCCCCGCATCGGGCTCTCTGCTCAGTGGGGAGCTTGCTTCCTCCTCTCTCTCTGCCTGCCTTTCTGCCTACTTGTGATCTCTCTCTTTCTGTCAAATAAACAAATAAATTCTTTAAAAAAAAAAAAAAAAGAAAAATACTTTCTTTGGTGGTTTAGATTGTTCTTTTTCTAAATCACCATCAGATAGCTAATGTTTGTAAAACTGACATCAGCCTATTATAAATGTTGAGGTAAACATAATAGAAAAACACTGCACAGATATCCAAAGATCTCCATTCTAGTTTCAGCTCTGACACTAATATGCTACGTGACCTGAGTGAGTTCCTTTTCATTTCTGAGCCTTAGCTGCCTTAGGTACAAAATGAAAAGAATATGCTATGCGGCACTTTTCTTACGGTTCTGCTCAGGTATCTCTCAGATCATTGGTTCTCAATGCCAGTTTTATATGGGAGTTACCAAGGAGTTTTAATTTAAAAAGAAAAGAAGTAACAACAAAAACAAAATCCAGATGCCCAGGTTGTCCAGAGATTCCGATACCAATGTGTCTGACGTGGGAGCTAGGATTCATGTGCGCCAGAACACTATCATGTAAACAGCATTTCAGGTTAGTGTAGTATGCTTGCAGGTTTGGCAACAACTGCCCTAAATGAAAAGAAAGTGAGTATATATTCCAGTCACATGAGGGTTCATAGTCTTGAAGCAGTGCAGTGGAAAATCTCAATGTCTTTGAAGTGTCAAATATATCTGAAAACTAGCCTCCAATTGATTGCTTTATTGACAAAATATTGAAAATCTGTTTTAAAGATTTCAAGTTTTACTCTAAAATTTCATTATTGAATATAATTTCTTTTCCAGAATTATGTGTGCTGTTTCCTTGTAGCTTTGTATATCCTGTGGTGCGCCACCAGGATACATTCACTCCAGGTTGAGAAAAACAGGCTTGATAATCTTTTCTTTTTTTTGTTGTTTGTTTGTTTGTTTTTTAATTTATTTTTTATTTATTTTCAGCATAACAGTATTCATTATTTTTGCACCACACCCAGTGCTCCATGCAATCCGTGTCCTTTCTAATACCCACCACCTGGTACCCCAACCTCCCACCCCTCCACCACTTCAAACCCCTCAGATTGTTTTTCTGAAAAACAATCAAAGATTATTTCTAATTCAAATATTTATTCCAAATATTTGGAGCTGGGTCATATTACCTAGCTTTAAATGTGTGGTTTCTGCGCTCTGGATCTTGCATACAAAATAACACTTGCATCGCCCATGCCTACACAGCAAAATAAGGCGTTAAGAAATTCTTTTAATAAATGCCTAATTAACTCTGAGCTCCTAGCAGATAACATAATATTGTTTTTTTTAATATTAGATATAATACTTTAAAGAGCTAACTCTATAGAAATAGGCAATTCTCTGAAAGCATTGACAGCTGTGATGGAATCCAAAAGTGTGTTCACAGTCTCTCTCCATTTGACTCTACTCCTCTCTGGAAAAATAATCTGCCTTTCCAGACTGATTTTCAAAGTTTTGTAATATAGAATTAAGTGAATAATCTGATAAAGATAAAACTAAAAAGGATAAAGAGATGAGGTAAAATAAAATTCTAGGTTCACTGAAATGATATACAAGGAAAAAAAAAGGAAAAGCCACACGTACTCCAAGGGATTGATATAACATTGCATATAAAAGGCTTGGAAGAAGGAAAAAGCCATATGAGTAGGGTCGTAGGAGCTGAGTCTTCTTTAGGGTCTCTTGAGAAACATACAAAATTTATCATATTTAAAAATTAATTTTGACTCTGGATTGCATTTCCATGTTAGTTCCTTGGGGGCATAGACTCAGCCATGTGATAAATAACTTTTTTAAGGGTTTCACAGCCTTTTAAAACTTCAGTGTATTAAAATGAAAATAATGTAATTCAATGTCAGTGGGACAGATTCTGAGGGTATAGAGGGATTTACAGTTATAACTCTAGGGAATACACAGCTCTGAAGATAAGTTCTGGTTCTAATGGGGAGATTTTTGCTTCTTTCCCTACTTGGTCTAGGACCTCTGGATTCACAGTAAGATCAGCAGTTTGTGTGAGGCCAGCATCCTATGTCAGCCAAGCAAGGAGAGACCAGTAGGGTTCTTAAAGTATGCTATCATGCCACCTTTCTTGAAATAGCAAGTGCCTACTGTTATTGAATGTTTCGTGGCAGAAACATCTGATAGGCTTGCAAAGACCAAAAGAGCAGAACAGAAATATCTGACATTTGGGCCATCTATGGTTGCCAATCATGGATTCTGCTATGCATTTTCTTAAGTAAAATATTTGGTTTCCTCTAACAAGTCCATGTTTTTATCTGCCCTAAACTTGTAGTAGTTTTATACTCTGTTGAAAATTGTCATTTAATGCCAAAATGCAATAAAATTATAGTGTAAAAAAAGCAAGGAATATGGAAGTAAAAGGAAATTGAGATTTGGGGAGAAAATCAGTATGATTGAGTAGCATTAAGAGGTGTTTTCCTAGAGAAAAGTCATTGAGTTTCACATCAAACAATTGACATCTGTAAAGGAAACCACAGTTCAGCACATGTCCTACTATTATGATATGTGCATACTTTTTCTGGCACAGCAGTCATCCCAGATCTGGTGTCTCAAAACATGATACTCATAATATTCAGGTTTCAAATGAAAATCCCTCATCCTACCAGGAACCAGGAAGACCTAAAACTGAACCATAAAAGGTAACAATAGATGACACCACCAAGATGACAGAAATGTTAGAATCATCTGACATCGGGACGCCTGGGTGGCGCAGTTGGTTGGACGACTGCCTTCGGCTCAGGGTGTGATCCTGGAGTCCCGGGATCGAGTCCCACATCAGGCTCCCAGCTCCATGGGGAGTCTGCTTCGCTCTCTGACCTTCTCCTCGCTCATGCTCTCTCTCACTGTCTCTCTCAAATAAATAAATAAAATCTTTTAAAAAAAAAAAAAAAAAGAATCATCTGACATGAATTTAAGAGCATCTGTTCGAGAAATGCTTCAACAATTATGAACATCCTTGAAACAAATAAAAAGAAAGTCTCAGCAAGAAAATGAAAATATTGAGTAGAACCATATAAAAACTTTAATATAAAATATAGTAATCAAAACAAAACTCAGTGGCTAGAATTAATAGCAAATAAAGGAGACAGAGGAAGGAATCTGTGCACTTGATGCTAAAGCAATAGAAATTACAGAATCAGAACCACAGAGAAAAAGTAAACTAAAAAAAAAAAAGCCTAAGGAATATGAGAATATAAGAGAAGATGTAGTATTCCTATCACTGAATTGCTGAAAGAAGTGTTGGGGGAAAAGGAATAGCTGACAAAGTAATTTGAAACTTTGCAAATTTGGCACAAAACCTAAGTATACAGATTCAAGGAGTTTAATGAACCCCCAAAAGCATCAATCTAAAGAAATCCAGACAAAGACCCACTATAGTTAAAGTTCTGAAAACTAGAGATAAATTAAAAATTATGAGGGAAAGTAAGCAAAGAAAAAGAAAAATGACTTACCTGTAGAGGGGAAAAACCTCCAATTACAGCTGATTTCTCACCATAATCAATGAATGATTACGAATGAATTAACATCATATTTTCAAACACTGAAAGAAAAATAAACCCAAAATTCTATATCAAAATTATATCTTATATAAAATGGTAAAAATACCATCTTTTGTAAGAAACAAAAGGGAAAATGAAGATATTTTCAGGTGAGATAAAATAGAATTTATTACCAGAAAACTTACCCTAAAGTAAAGCAAAATAAATTTCTTTAAACAGAAAGGCAATGATAAAAGAAAGACTCTTAGAATATCAGAAAGGAAGGAAGAACAAGGTAAGCTAAAAATATGGATAAAAACAAAAATTGTTTTCCTCTTCTTGAGCTTTCTATGTTGTTTGACAGATGAAACAAAAATTATAATAGTGTCTGATATGGTTCTAAATGTATTAGATAAAATTTAAGGCAATTATATTAAAAATTGCTATGGATTGAATTGTGCTGTCCATCCCATTCATATGTTGAAGCCCTCTCCAAATGTGATGGTATTTAGAGATAGGCCTTTGAGAGGTAATTTAAATGAAGTCATCAGGATGGGGCCCTCAAGGTGAAATTAGTGCCCTTATAAGAAAAGACCAGTGTATGTTCTTGCTCTCTCTCTTTCTTCCTCCTTTCTCTGACCTCACTTTTTTTCATCTTCTTTCTCTCTCTCTCTCTCTTCATCTCTTCTCGTCCCTCTCCCACTTCTCCTCACCCTTCTCTTTTTTTTCTTCTCTTCTATGTGAAAACACATTATGAAGGTGGCCTTCTTCAAGCCAGCAAGATAGTCCTTACCAGAACCAGACCATGCTGGCACCCTAATCTCAGACTTCCAGCCTCAAAAACTGTGAGAAATATGTTTCTATTGTTTAAGCCACCCATCTAAGGTAATTCATTATGGAAGCCATAGATAACTAAGACATACATAGAGGAGGAAAAAGGACATAAACAGAAGCAAGATTTTCATTTAGCGGAGTTAAATGATGATGCATAGAGACTATTAAATTATTTATATAAAATACCCATGGTAACCACTGAAAATACACAAAGAAATATAATAAAAAACACTAGTGATAAATCAAACTGGAATTCTAAAAATATTCAAGTAACCCACAGAAAAATAGGAAAAAGAGAAACCAATGATAAAGCAAAAAATAGTAAACTTTAGCCCTGTTACATCAATTGCAACATTAAATGAAATAATGTAAATACACCAATTAAAAGACAGAGATTGACAGAGTAGATTAGAAAACATGACCCCTTGTATGTTGTCTACAAAAAAGCACTTTAATGTAGACAATTTGATAGTAAAAGAGTGAAAAATATTATTTAAATACCAAAACAAGAGAGTAGTTACTGTATTAATATCTAATAAACTAGATTTTATCACAGAGAAAATTACCAGAGATAGAAAGGGAGGTTAAGCACCATAACAAGGTCAACACATCAAGAAGATACAACAATCCAAATATATATGCACTGAACAACAAAGCTGAAACATACATGAAGCAAAATCAGAACTTAAAAGAAAAACAGATAGATCCATAATTATACCTGAAGATTTTAACATCTCTCTTTCAGCAACTGATAAAACAGCTAGACAGAAAATTAGTAAGGATACAGAAGGATCCAACACCATCAGTCAGCATGATCTAATCGACATTTATTGAATACTCTACCCAACAAAAATAGAATACAAACTCTTTTCAAATGCCCACAGAACATATACCAAGAGAGAACATATATTGGGCCACAAAACAAACCAGTAAATTTAAATGAATTGAAAGAATCTCAGTGAAATCAAGCTAGAAATTATTAACCAAAAGATAAGAACATTATCTTCAAACACTTGGATACTAAACAGTATGTATCTAAATATTTTATATCTAAATAATTCATGGGTCAAAGAGGAAGTCTCAAGAGAAATTTTAAAAAATAGAGATAAATGAAAATAAAATACATCAAAATGTGTTAGGCATAGCTAATGTAGGGTAAAGAGGAACTGTTCAGGCACTGAATACATAAAAGAAAGGAAAACTCCTGTATCAATAATCTAAGCTCCCACCTCAAGATTCTAGAAAATGAACAGCAAAATAAAGCCAAATCAAGAAGAAAGAGGGAAATAATAAAGATAGGAGCAAAAATGGATGAAACTGAAAACAAAGCACCTGCTTCATAATAAACACTCAAAAAATGGTAATCATATCATCATGGTCTATTCAATGCTAAAGCGTTTGCTCTCATCATCCTTTAGAAAATATTTTTGAGAATTTATTCAAATTTGTGAATATTTCTTGTTTATAAACTATATATATACATATTTGTCTACAAATGTGCTCTGCACATGGTAAGAATAAACAAAATTTTAAACACATAAAAATAGAAAAAATTAATAAAAGATACTATATTTTCATTCTTTTTCAGAGTCTTGTCTTGGCCCCTCAGTTTGGGGACCACTAATTGAATATCACCAAAGGCTGCCCATTTTTTTTTTTCCTGTTTAGTTAGCCACTGTATAGTACATCATTAGTTTTTTTTTTTTTTTTAAGATTTTATTTATTCATTTGACAGAGATCGCAAGTAGGCAGAGAGGCAGGCAGAGAGAGAGGAGGAAGCTGGCTCCCTGCTGAGCAGAGAGCCCAATGTGGGGCTCGATCCCAGGACCCTGGGATCATGACCTGAGCCAAAGGCAGAGGTTTTAACCCACTGAGCCACCCAGGCGCCCCACATCATTAGTTTTTGATTTAGTGTTCAGTTATTCATTAGTTATGTATAATACTCAGTACTTAGCACATGCCCTCCTAATACCCATCACCCTGTTTTTCCCTCCTCTACCACCTCCCATCTGAAACCCTCAGTTTGTCTCCTGGGTCTATAGTCTCTCATCATTCATCTCCCTCTCTAAGTTCTCACCCTTTGGAATTCCCTCCCTTCCTATGGTCCTCCATGTTATTGCTTATTTTCCACATATGAATGAAACCATATGATAATTTTCTTTCTTTGATTCACTTACTACACTTAGTATAATCCCCTCCAGTTCCATCCATGTGGATGCAAATGATGGTTATTCATCATTTCTGATGGCTGAATAATATTCCATTGTATATATGGACCACATCTTCTTTATCCATTCATCTCTTGAAGGGCATGTTTGCTCCTTCCACAGTTTGACTATTGTGGACATTGCTGCTATGAACATTGGAGTGCACATGCCCCTTCTTTTCACTATGTATCTTTGGGATAAGTGCCTCGTACTATAATTGGTGGGTCATAGGATAGCTCTATTCTTAACATCTTGAGGAACCTTCATACTGTTTTCCAGAGTGGCTGTACCAGCTTTCCTTCCGACCAACAGTGTAAGAGGGTTCTCCTTTCTCCACATCTTCACCAAAATTTATTGTTTCCTGTTTTGTAAATTACTGCCATTCTAACTGGGTTAAGGTGGTATCTCATTATGGTTTTGATTTTTATTTCCCTGATGGCTAATGATGTTGAGCATTTTTTCATTATCAAGCCCTGTGTTTCATTTTTTCATGTGTCTGTTCATGTCTCCTGCCCATTTTTTGACTGGGTTATTTGTTTTTTGAGTGTTGGGTTTGAGAAGTAGTTTATAGATCTTGGATATCAGCCCTTTATGTGTAATGTCATTTGCAAATATCTTATCCCATTCTGTGGGCTGCTTCTTAGTTTTGTTGACTGTTTCCTGTGCTGTGCAGAAGCTTTTTATCTTTTTTTATTTTATTTCTTTTTTAAAATTTTTTATTTTTTCAGCATAACAGTATTCATTATTTTTGCACCACACCTAGTGCTCCATGCAATATGTGCCCTCTCCAATACCCACCATCTGGATCCCCCAACCTCCCACCCCCCGCCCCTTCAAAACCCTCAGATTGTTTTTTCAGAGTCCATAGTCAGAAGCTTTTTATCTTGATGGAGTCCCAAAAGTTCATTTTCACTTTAGTTTCACTTGCCTTTGGAAATGTGTCTTGAAAGGAGTTACTGTGGCAGATGTCAAAGACATCACTGCTTATGTTCTCCTCTAGGATTTTGATGGATTCCTGTCTCATACTGAGGTCTTTCATCCATTCTGAGTTTATCTTTGTGTATGCTGTAAGGGAACGGTCCAGTTTCATTCTTCTATGCATAGCTGTCCAATTTTCCCAGCACCACTTACTGAAAAGACTGTCTTTTTTCCATTGGATATTTTTTTCCTGCTTTGTCAAGGATTAGTTGACTGTAGAGTTGAGAATCCATTTCTGGAGTTTTTATTCTGTTCTATTGGTCTATGTGTCTGTTTTAGTGCCAATACCAGGCTGTCTTGGTGATCAGGACTACCCATTCTTTAAGGATCAGCTGAAGAACCATATTTTCCAGGAAGCTCTTGATAATCACCTCAGGCCCCAGGGAAAGTGCTTTTCTCTGAACACCTATAGTAACTCTAACTGTTCCTCTTATTTATACATACACCATCCTAATGATCAGGATAACCATATGCCTAACTTGCTTCCTGACAAAAATACATATAAAGAAGTACATATAAAAACCTGAGGATTTGAGTACTTGACAAGGAAATAAGTGAAAGAAAATATCAAACATTCTCACAAAGATAGTACATATTAAAAAATCTGGAGGCTGGGGGACCGGGAACTGGGGTGACTGTGTGGTTTTTTTTTTTTTTTTTTTTAGATGTTAAAGTAGGGGTCATAAGTTGGCACTCCAGGGGCCAAATTCAGTCTACACTTGTAGTATGTCTTCCCAGACCAGTGTTTTGGATTATGTTTTATGTAATTGCCTTTAGACTGGGCATGCATTCTTCCTGTTGGCTGTAGCTTCTTCATTCCTAAATTTAATAAGACTTCAGATGTTTTTGTTTTCCAATCCTCTGATGTAATTTGACTTTGTCAACCCTCTGAGAGTATTTATGCTTTATAGACCAATGCACTAAAGTACAAAGAATAGTAATCTAAGAATCAGAAGACCTGGGTTCTAAGATCAGGGTGCCAAACAGTGTCATCTAGATCAAGTCCTAATGCTTCTCTAAAACACAGATTCTTCAGCTACAGACTGGGTAGCTTCCCAGTGCATCTCATGAGCCAAAGGAGAAGAATGGTTGGAAACTGTAATAAGATTGCACAAATATTAGAGTTATTATCAGATGACCTCTTAGTTCACTTCCTACTGTGAATTACATTGTCCTGTGATTCTAGAAAAACCACTGGTATTTACAACTTCCATTTCCTAGCAAAGCCATCAGCCCCAGAGCTGTGAATATAAATGGATATGCTACTTAGAGTTACGAAGATAAAAATGTTAGAAATCCTTGACTAGTTTTCTAGTTGAATTATAATTACAGTACATGAAAGAAATGCATTGTGCATTATATGTTGGCATCTCAGGAAATTGTGTGATGGAGTTTGATGAGAACCCATCTGCAAGATTAATTGTAAATTGGCCTGGATATGAACACTGTCATCAGGATTGAAAACTGTCAGAGAATATAATGGCAAAACTGACAAAGGGTGGCAGTGAGTAGCATGAGAGGCTGCAGAGAGTTCAAGGTGTCTATTGGAGGCTTTCTGAGGTCACAGTTCAGCCCATTCTCATTACCATCTTCATTAACGTCTCCAGAAAGGGGCTGTAGGTCTCAGAGTAATTTGCAGAGTGTGCTTAGTTGGGAGGGGCTGCAAAATCACACCAAGGAATCTGACATGTTATAATGGAATTTTAGGCAGACTTCAGATTCTTCTGGAGACATAGGCATTTGAGATTATGACCACTGACAATGCTTTTCCCTTCTGTCTACTGAACTTAAAACCACATTCTAAATTCTTCCAAGAGGTCTTCCTAGGTCCCTTCACAGATCCCTTCCCAGATCCCTTCCTAGATCCCTGTCTTCTAAAATTCTGTAGATTTTTCCTATCTTATATTACTTATTTGGGCTTACTCCTCCCTAAACTGCAAATTCCCTGAGGTAGGGGATAACCTATTAATCTTTCATAAACCTCATTGTATCTAGCATGTTGGCATACTCCCATTACTTCAGAATTTGTTTCTGATTTTTGGCCCTATCTCCATTATCCTCTTTTGAACATATGGCATCAGCCTCCTTATTGCCCCCTTAACACTTTCAATCTCCTCTGTTCTCTTCACTATGCCTCTCTGTTCTTTAACAAGTGGCTACAAATCTTCCTGACATTCGTAATGGTTATGCCATTCCTCTTGTCTGAAAATTGTGGTGATTCTCCCTTGCCACTGGATCCTTTGTAAATACTTTATCCTGTTCCTAACACTATGCTTTATCTGTTCCCATCCTATTTTCCTGTCTTACTTTTTTCTATTTATCTTTATTGAATGGCTCCTGCCAATTTTCTGCTCACCAAAACCACCCACATGGGCTGAACTCTTTCCTTTTGATTATACAGTTGCCTCTCCTCCCATCCAATTTACATCCCCTAATTCCCCTATTGAAGTATTCGCTCTACTTTTCTGTCTTTCTGTTGTTAACTATGGTTCATACTAAGATAACTGCATGCACTTGGGCTTCATCTTGACTTCTTTCTCTCTCTCACCTCACATTCCCTCATCTAATCCAAAACTTGTCATGATGAAGTAATTCTTACTTTGCCCTCTGATAATCTCCTGCATTGGTCAGTTTCTTCACTTCTCTTGTTGATGTCACAGCAATATCTCTTGGAGTATACAATATATTCCTAGTTGTCTACCTCCTGGCTTCTTTTTTGCTTTGCAATGCAGTCTAATCAAGTCACTCCTATTCTAAAAACCCTGCAATTATTTTTGGTTACTCTAAAATCAAAACATATACTATAGACTATCAAAGCCCTGCAAGGTTGGACATTATAGTCACAGTTTCATATTCTGTATCAGTTTATCCAAAGGTTACAGTATTTCTCAATGCCCTAGTCACTCTGGCCTTATTTCATATCTTTAAACATACCATTTTTCCTTTCCTTTCCTTTGGAGCATTTGACCACATAGTGTCCTCTGTGTGGAATATCTCTCCTTTCTCCATCTTGCTAACCTTAGGCTCATCCCTCGAGTCCGAGTTCAAGCATAAATTCTCCAGATGAATTTTTCTTGAGGTCCCAGAAATGCCCTGCTCTATATTCTCTTAGCATCCTGTTCTGCTTCAATGTAAACCATCCACTGTGTAATTTGATGTTTATATAAATAATTATTTGAATACTATCTATGAGAGCAATACCTTGCTGGGTTTTGTATACTCTTGTATTCTCATTTCTTAACACAATGGATTCAAATTTGATAGTCATATACTTGCTGAAATACTTGAGAAAACGACGAGTTTCAAGTTTCTCTTCCCCATCTATAAATGAAGACATTGTTGTGTGGTTTTAAATGCAAAATGTTAGTAATGCCCTCAGCACAATACCTAGCACATAATATACATTAATGATATTATTTTAATTATAGTCATGTTTGAAAACACTACCATGTTGTCTCTTGAGTATATGCCATATTTCCTCCTTTAAACTGTAATTTTGTATGGTCCCTATGATAATTTGGGCAGAGAAAGCCACCAATAAAGGAATACTTATTTAGCACTATCTTTATAAGTAACTCACTTACAGACCCTGCCATCACTATCACCATGACTTTTCTATCTTACCTGCTACAGTGAGTTTCCAAGCAGATAGAAGATACAGTTTTATAAGTATTTCTGGAGCCAAAGAAAGGCATTCATGCATGACAAGAACAAAGGAAGTACTCAAGGAATATCAATAGGTCAACAAGACTATCATGTGACTGGGCCTGCCTATCATGTGACTAATGCCCTGCATTTCCCTGAAAATAGTAATAAGTTTGAGGATGGTTGTGGGATCAGTACAGGCCAATGAGAAATGAAACCTTTCCCTGAGGTTTATGGGAAAGTATACTTGATATCCACCCCCCCAAGGTTTGAAGTCAACATTTTATAGAATCTGTTCATAGGATCTAGAATCTATACAGAAGAAAAAAACAAAGTATGGGGTGGGGGGGGAGACCTAACATTGGTTTGCTTTGAAACAAGCTATTCTGATGTCACATTTCCCCCAGAATTGTTCAGCTACAAAAGACAATATATTTCCTTAAGAAATAGAAGATAGAATTGAGTTTTCTGTCACTTGCAGTCCAAATGATTCTGAGAGATTCATGGCTTCAAAGAAAAGATGGAATTTAAAACAAATGTTAGAGATTGTCAGTTGTATAAAGGAAAGATGTCCAAGCAATGGGAAAATAGGTCCAACACAAAAAGACCTGGAATAGGATTATGTGTTTGGACAAGTGCAAACAGAGGTTGATTCTTCAATGTAGAAGAAAAGAAAGTGTTCAGTCTGTGAGCATGCTTGCTAAGAGCCAGAATCCCTCATAGTTCCTGCCATGGACTTTGCCCATAGTCAACAAATGTTAGTTAAATTAATATACAAGTCAATTAATGGAAATGTGAAAAGAAATACAGCAATGCCTAGAGGAAAGAATTCTAAGAGGAGGAAAGGGGAAAAACTAATTTGTTCCCACACTGTATTAAAATATTGGAGAGAAAGACTGACTCTAAAAGCCATCTACTGGATAATGTAAAAGTATTAGTGTCATAAAGCATGCAAATTAAAATTCTGCTGTAGACAGATAACATTGCATTAGCCATTCAGTGTTTATTCTGAGACTAACAATGATTCTAGTGCAAAGAATAGTAATTAATTGGTACTGCTGATCCTGTCACACCACCTTTTCTTCCTATGTCCAGGGGCCCTGCTAGAATGTCAGCATCCCAGAGTGACGGGCACTTAAGCTGCCTGGAGACCACCATCACTATCAGTAACATAAGCAAGCATAATACATTGACTGTTGAAATGCTCCTAGAATATTTTTCCTTCTCTTCACCTCATTTACTTGTACCTACCTTGAGATTTTCACTCAAACATAATTTTCTCAGTGGAGCCTTCCCTGATAAGATAAAATATTGCTATCTTTTGCTCACATAGCAATTTGTGTTTCTCATTCTTTGCATTATACACAGTTGTAATTTTATCTGGTTAATGATCTGGATACATTTGGACTTTATCTCTGGGCAGTAACCTCTTTGAGAATAGGGAAAATATCATGTTTATTTACTTAATTTTGTATCTCTCTTATTACTGTCTAACATGGTGCTTCACAGTGGGTGCTCTTAGTTGGTTCAGTGAACTAGTTAGCCTGTATTAACTTACTTGGAAATTTCCTTTCTCCACATCTCTTCCTTTTAACCTTCTTGCCTCTCTCTCTCTCTCTTTTTCCCACAGATTTAGAACATTGCTAGTAATTCAAGATCAAATTTTAGCAGAAGCAGAAAGAAAGATTGAACAGAACTTGACTTCTAAAGGAGAAAACAAAAAATAAATTGATAAATGAACAAAGTAATTTCAAAATTTGGTTCCTGCTGTGAAGAAAATCAGGTTGGTGGTGTGGATAGTGATGTGAGGGGCTACTTCAGACAGTATGGTCAGGGAAGGCCTCCCCAAATAAGTGACTTTTGAGCTGAAATTGAATTAGAAGGAAAAAATCACTATTGGTGAAGAGTCTAGAAAGTATGTAATTCAACCAGAGAAAGCATAGGTGGTCCTTATTATCTGTTTCTGTGCCCAGAGAGAGACAACTGGGGGAAAAAAAAAAAACAAAAACAAATATGTTATTCAGTAGGTAGTAAAAGTCCTGGATTCCATTCGGTTCTGAAACTTGACCCAGATCTTTAGCCTTTATGACTCTCAGTTTCTTCATCTATAAAATGTTGTCTCTGTCTCAAAATTAAAGAGAATATTATAGCTTTGACATCTTTTCTGACTTTGATGTGCTTAGTGTCTACTATATCTATACACTGGGTGCTTTGGAAGGCACAAGTATTTTGACTTGATTTGATCTTTAGTCCTCCAAGATTTGGCCCAGTTTTTTCCTGTTAAATTTCCTGTCCTGTCATTTCCCTCAAGACACCCTGTGCACCAAACAAAAGCTTATTTCCTCTACATACCATACATGTCCCTGCATTTATTGCCTTTGCTATCTGAATATAATGCTCTCTCTCTCATCTCTGGAAATGAAGGTCTTCGCTACTTTGATAAAACACTTTTGGACATGATCAAGAAGTCTTCCCCGATCTTACTGGTAACACGTAACCTCTTACTTTTTAGACCTCCCTTGATGCTTGTGCCTTTCTCCCAGCACTTTCAGCATGCCTACCCCAATGCAGAATTATGTGGACTGAAGTTTTCTGGTTTTTTTTGTTTTGCTTTATAGTTTTATTTTTTTGTTGTTATATACAACTAATGAATCACTGAACACTACATCAAAAACTAATGATGTACTCTCTGCTGGCTGACTGAAGTTTTCTGTTCTAATTGACTCTGAGTGCCTTAAAATCAGTGGCCACCTGCCCTATCACCTTGCACAGAACAGACACCAAATCACAATATAAAAATGGAGACTTGTGTTGTAAGACTTGTGGGAAAAGAGCAAATTAACAAGGATTGACCAATGGGTTTCTTCTTTAACTTCATTTTTTTTATTATTGTAGTTGACATACAACATTGTATTAATTTCAGTTGTACAAAAAAGTGATTTGATGATCCCTATAAATTATTCAGGGCTTATCATGAAGAGTGTAGTCACCATCTGTCACTATGCAGTGTTATTACAATATTATTGATGATATTCCCTATGCTATAATTTTCATCTAATGACTTATTTTATAACTGGAAGTTCATACCTCCTAATATCCTTTATTTTACCTGCCCCCCACCCAACCTCCCTTCTGGTAAACACCTGCATTTAGGAGTCTGGTTATTGACGGCTTTTTGTTGTTGTTGTTCATTTGTTTTGCTTTCACATAGAAGTTAAATCACATGGTATTTGTCTTTCCCTGCTTGACTTATTTCATTTGGCACAATACGCTCTAGGTCCATCCATGTTGTCACAAATAGGTCTCTTGAATGACTAGCTATGACTAATTGAGAGCAGGATTTATTTTCAATTAGTAACATCTTCCCTGGATGTGGAAGAAAAGAGTAGCAGTACATATTCTATGAATTTGCCATCTGTGATTTAAGTTATAGAGGTTTGCCCAGATCAGGGGTGAGGAACAAAACAGACATCCAACATCTTGAATGTGAAGCAAAGACTACTCTGCTTGTTACCTGGTTAAAAGAGACTTTCTGGGAATATCAGTGGCCTTGAATTTTTGCATGGCAGAGTGCCATACTTATGACTGCAATGTCCCACCAAGGTTTTGTTGATACTATTGATTGGCAAGTTCTAATTCTTGTAATCATCATTTAGTTCAACTCATCCTGTTTTGAGGACTTTCTGTGTATAGGACATTGGGCTATTTCTTGATGGCAAAGGTGTTTTTCTTTTCTTTCTTTCAAATTGCCATTTCTGATCATGCTTGTGCCTGTGACAGCATGGAATCACTGCATTCTTTACCAAAAAGTATACAAATTGGTTGGTGGTTGTACAAAGACCTTCTTCTTGCCAGCTGTGAAAATTAAGCCATTAGAGAGAGTGACTCGCATCTTTGCCTCTTAGTAAAAGCAGATGCCCTCAAGACGGAATTACAACTATGCCAGCTTATATGCAGTATCCCTTCCCTCAAAAAGCCTTTGGACTTGTCTTATTTCATCTACTTTTATAATCAATACATTATGAGGAGAAAAGACAAAGTCTAGTCATATTAGAGAGAAGGAAATTGAGACATACTGCTGTCTGGGTTTTCACCCAGGATCTTTCCCCAAGGAAGTATCAGGCTGAAATTAGATCCTAGATAACCTGTTCCTTATGATTTTTCCTTCTACATAAAGTGACGTATCTTTGATGTTCTCATTTCAGAGGTTGATCAGATTAACTCTTAGTAGCATCTTTTGAAAAGGAAAAATTATTGAGGGAGTAAAAGAGATGTAAGAAAGATAAGTGATGGGAAACAGTGTGGGGCACCAAGGAGTATCAAAGGAATACAAGAAATGAGTCCCATAGTAAGGCCTGATGCTCAGGAGAGGTGCCAGGTAACATACTAGTATGTCATCGGTAGAAGGACAGAAGCTGTGCTGTAGATTGCTAGAAACATACCAACAGCCCATTGTTAGACTCATTTACTTCTCTCTAGAAATATACCTTTCACAAATTTTTTAATTAAATACCTTAATTTGAGATAATCATAGATTCACAATCGGTTTTTAAAAGTAATACAGAAATATTTTATGTACTATTTACTCAGTTTGCCCTAATAGTAACACCTTGGGAAGATGGATAGTAGAATATCACAAATTGAATATTGACATTTATACATTCAAGGTACAGAATATGTCTGCCACTTCAAGGATCATGTTACCCTTTTATCGCCCACTTCCTACTTGATTTCCATTGTCCCATCTTTAACCCCTGAAGCCACCAATTTGTGGTCCATTTCTGTAATTTTTCATTATAAGAATTCTATATGAGTGCAATCACACTGTATGTTACACTTTGGGACTGCCGTTTTTCACTCAGAATAAATCTCTAAAGATTCATCTCGGTTGACACATGGTCACATAAATCAATAGTTCCCTTTACATTTTTTTTCTTTTCTTCTGTTGAGTAGTATTCCAAAATATGGTTACATCACAGTTTAATCACTTATCTGGATCCTCATAAGCATTTGGTTTCACTTTTTCTTTTTAATCTTAGCCATTCTGCTAGGTGTGTGGTGATGTTTCATCATGATTTTAATTTGCATTTCCTGAAAGGCTAATGATACTGAACATTTTTTCATATGCTTTTCATCTGTTTATACTCCTCTGTGAAATGTCTATTCATATATTTTGTCCATTTTCTAATTTGATCATTTGATCTTTTAATATTACACTCAAGTTTTTTATATTTTATAGATAGTAGTCATTTGCCAGATATAAGTTTTATAAATACTTTCTCCTACTCTATATCATGCCTTTTCATCTCTTAACACAGTCTTTCATGAGCAAAAATCTTTAATATTAATGAAATCCAATTTCTCTTTTTTTTTTAAGATTATTTATTTATTTATTTGACAGAGAGAGATCACAGTAGACAGAGAGGCAGGCAGAGAGAGAGAGGAAGGGAAGCAGGCTCCCTGCTGAGCAGAGAGCCTGATGCGGGACTCGATCTCAGGACCCTGAGATCATGACCTGAGCCGAAGGCAGCGGCTTAACCCACTGAGCCACCCAGGCGCCCACCAATTTCTCATTTTTTTAATGGCTCGTGCTTTTGGTGTCAAGTCAAAACCTTGATCCTAAACCTGCCTAAACCTAGATCCTAAAAATTTTATCTTGCATTTTTTTCACCAATATTTATAGCTTTATGTTTTATATTTAAGTCTATGATTCATTTTGACTTAATTCTTTTTATACACTATGAGATGTAGGTTGATATTCTTTTTTTTCTTTTTGCCTGTGTATGTCCAATTTTTCTAGCATTGTTCTTAAAAAAACAAAACAAAACAAAAAAACCCTCTTACTTCTATCTAATTTCCTTTGTACCATTATCAAAAATGAGTTGGATTCATTTTATTTATTTTGGGTTTTAAAAATTTCTCAGTAATACTCTGTAGTTGTCTTTATAGATGTCTGTCATTAAATTTTCAGGTATTTTATGTTTGTATATTACTTGAAATGGTAAATCACCAAAGACATTGTTTATTGCTTATCTATAAAAATGTGACTAATTCTGAAAATATTAACATCATATTCTCCCACCTTAGGACTCATATTAATTCTAAAAATATATAATTTAAATTTTTTTTCTTATTAAATAATGTTATCATCAAAAAAAATGAGTTTGACATACATATTTGTGTACATCTGTTTCTGGGTTCTCTTTTCCATTGATCCATGTATCTGTACATCCACTGATGCTACATGATCTTGATTACTGAGGCTATATATTAAATCTTCAAAAAAGTAGGCTGATTCTTCCCACATTATTCTTCTTTTCAAAATGGTGTTCCTTTGAATTTCCATATAATTATTTTAGAAAAATTTCCCTATATCTACAAAAAATCTTGCTGGGATTTTGACAGGAATTACATTATACCTATATACCAATATGAAGAGAATTGACATCTTTCACTATCTTTAGTCTTTTAATGTATGAACACAATATATGTGTTTATTAGGCATACTGTGATTTCCTTAGTAAGCAGTTTTTATTTTTCAGCATGCAAGTCTATACATCTAAGTATTTTGAGCTATTAGAGATCATTTTTTTTCAAATTTTTATGTCCATATGCTAATTGGTAGTAGATGGAAAAGCAGCTGATATTTATCTTAAACCCTTTGGCCTTGTTGGACCTACTTACATGTTCTAGGTTTGAGGGGGTGGAGTTTGATGGATTCTTTGAAATTTTCTTTATAGGCAATCATGTCACCTGTAAATATCGACAGTTTCATTTCTTCCTTTCTTATCTATATGTCCTTTATTTCCTTTCCTTTCCTTTCCTTGTACTGGGTGGAACTTCCAGTGTTACGTTGAATTAGTATGGTGAGAACAAATGTCCTTACCTGTTCCTCATCTTTGGGAAAAAGCATTCATTCAGTCTTTTATCATTAAGAGATGCATTAGCTGTAGGTTTTGCTTTGTTTTGTTTTTTGTAGAGGTCTTTATTAACTTGAGGAAAATCCCTTCTATTCTTGTGTTTCTGAGAGATTGCTATTTTTTTTTAAATCATGAATGGATACTGAGTTTTGTCAAATGATTTTTTCTGGATTGATAAAATTGTATATTTTTCATCTTTAACCTGTTAATATGGTAGGTTCCAATGATAGATTTTTAAAGTTTTTATTTAACTTCCAGTTAGTTAACATACAGTATAGTATTAATTTCAGAGGTACAGTATAATGATTCAATTAGTGCTCATCACAGCAGGAGCATTCCTTAATCCCCATCACCTATTTAACCCATTTCCCCCATATTCCTCATCTCTGGTAAACATCAGTTGGTTCTCCATAGTTAAGACTCTGCTTCTTGGTATGCCTCTCTCTCTCTTTTTCCCATTGCTCCTTCTTTTTTGTTTCTTAAATTCCACATGAGTGGAATCATATTTAATTTCTTCTCTGATTGGCTTATTTTGCTTTGCATAATATTCTCTGACTTATTTTGCTTAGTATAATATTCCTAGCTCCATCCATGTTTTTGCAAATAGCATGATTTCATTCTCTTTCATGGCTGAATAATATTCCATTATATGTATATATATATAAATATATATATTATATATATTACGATATATATAATATGCGTGTGTGTGTGTGTGTGTGTGTGTGCACGAGTATCTTTATCCATTCATGCATTGATGGAAAATTAGGTTGTTCCCATAGTTTGGCAATTATAGATAATGCTGCTATAAACATTGAGGTATATGCATCCCTTTGAATTAGTATTTTGTATTCCTTGGGTAAATACCTAGTAATGCAATTGCTGGATCATGGGGTAGTTCTAATTTTAACTTTTGAGAAACCTTTACTGTTTTCCAGAGTGGCTGCACCAGTTTGCATCCTCACCAGCAGTGCAAGAGGGTTCCCCTTTCCACATCCTCACCAATACCTGCTGTTCCCTGTGCTAGTGATTTTTCTATTCTGACAGGTTTTAGGTGATATTTCATTGTAGTTTTGATTTACATTTCCCTGGTGATAAGTAATGAAAAGCATGTTTTTCATTGGCTATCTGTATGTCTTGGAAAAATGTCTTTTTATGTCTTCTATCCTTTTTTTAAAATTGAATTATTTGTTTTGGACATGTTGAATTTTATAAGTATATATTTTGGATACTAACCCTTTATCATTTGCAACTATCTTCTCCCATACTTTTGGTTTCCTTTTAGTCTTATTGACTGTTTCCTTTGCTGTGCAGAAGCCTTTTATTTTGATCTAGTCTGATAGTATTTTTTTAATTTTTCCCCCCTTGCCTCAGGAGATATATCTAGAAACAAGTTGATACAGCAGATATCAGAGAAATTATTGCTTGTGCTTTCCTCAAGGACTCTTATGATTTCAAATCTCACATTTATATCTTTAAACTATGTTGGGCTTATTTTTGTGTATGGTAAAAGGGAATGATCCAATTCATTCTTTTGCATGTTGCTGTCCAGTTTTTCCAACATCAGTTGTTGAAGACACTGTCTTTTTGCCATTGGATATTCTTTCCTACTTTGTTAGAGATTTGTTGGCCATATAGTTGTGGGTTCATTTCTGGATTTTCTGTTCTGTTCTACTGATTTTTGTGTGTGTTTTCATGCTAGTACCATATTCTTTTGATTACTACAGCTTTGTAATATAACTTGAAGTTTGAAAGTGTGATCTTTCTGGCTTTGCTTTTCTTTTTCAAGGTTGCTTTGGCTATTCAGGGTCTTTTTTGTTTCCATACAAATATTAGGAATAATTATTCTAGCCCTGTGAAAAATGCTGTTGGTGTTTTGATAGGGATTGCACTGAATGTGTAGATTGCTTTAGGGGGTATAGCCATTTTTTTTTTACCTGTATGTATATTTATTTATTTATTTATTTATTTATTTATTTATTTAAAGATTTAGGGAGCATAGACATTTTAACAATATTTATTCTTCCAGTTCATGATCATGGAATGTCTTTCTTTGTGTCTTCTTCAATTTCTTTCTTCAGTGTTTAATAGTTTTCAGAGTGGAGGTCCTTCACTTCTTTGGTTAGGTTTATTTCTAGGAATTTTGTTATTTTGGGTGCAGTTGTAAATGGGATTGATACCTTAATTTCTCTTTTGGCTGCTTCATTATTGGCGTATAGAAATGTAACACATTTCTGTATGTTGATTTTGTATATGGTGATTTTACTGAATTCATTTATCACTTCTATCAATTTTTCGGTGGAGTCTTTTGGGTTTTTTATATATAAAAATCATATTATCTGCAAACAGTGAATGTTTTACTACTGTTTTTGCTGATTTGGATGCCTTTTATTTCTTTTTCTTATTCAATTGCTGTGGCTAGCACTTCTAGACCTATGTTAAATAGAAGTGGTGAGAGTGAACATCCCTGTCTTGTTCCTGACTTTAGAGGAAAAAGCTCTCAGTTTTTCCACATTCAGGATGACATTGCCTATGCATTTTTCATATATGGTCTTTATTATGTTGAGGTATGTTCCCTCTAAACAGTTCTATTTTTTAAAGGTATCTTTATGTGGTTTTGATATCAGAGTAATGGTGGCCTCATAGAATGAATTGCAAAATTTCCTTCCTCTTCTATTTATTGGAATAGTTTAAGAATGGGTATTCAGTTTTCTTTAAATATTTGGCAGAATTTGCTTGTGAAGCCATCTAGTCCTGGACTTTGTTTGTTGGAAATTTTTTGATTACTGATTCAATTTCTCTGCTGGTTTCAGCTTGTTCAGATTTTCTATTCCTGCTTTAGTTTTTGTAATCTATATATTTCCAGGAATTTTTCCATTTCTTTTAGGTTGTCCAATTTGGGGGTATACAGTTTTTCATAATATTCTCTTACAATTATTTGTATTTCTGTACTGTTGATTGTTATTTCTCCTCTCTCATTTGTGATTTTATTTATATGGGTCTTGTCTCTCTTCTTTTTGGTAAATCTTGCTAGAGGTTTATCAATTTTATTAACTTTTTCAAAGATCCAGTCCTGGTTTCATTGATCTGTTCTATTGTTTTTTATAATTTCTGTATCAGTTGCTTCTGCTCTAATCTTTATTATTATTTCCTTCCTTCTGTTGGTTTGGGGTTTGGTTTGTTCTTTTTCTAGCTCCTTTAGGTATAAGGTTTGGTTGTCTGGTTTTCTTGCTTCTTGTTGTAGGCCTGTATTGCTATATACTTCCCTTGTAGGCCACTTTTGCTGCATTCCCAGAAGTTTTGGACCATTGTGTTTTCATTGTTATTTATTTCCATTTTTTAAAATTTCTTCTTTTATTTCCTTGTTGACCCATTCATTGTATAGTAGCATGTTATTTAAACTCCATGTATTTATGGCCTTTCCAGATTTTTACTTATCATTGACTTCTAGTTTCACAGTGTGGTGGTCAGAAGAGGTATATGGTATGACTTCAGTCGTCTTGAATTTGTTGAGGCCTGTTTTGTGCCCTAATATGTGATCTGCTCTGGAGAATGTTCCATGCGTACTTGAAAAGAATGTGTATTCTGCTGCTTTAGGATGAAATGATCTTAATACATCTTTTAAGTCCATCTGGTCCACTGTGTCATTCAGTGCCCTTGTTTCTGTTGATTTTCTTTTTAAATGATTTGTCCATTGATGTATATGGGATATTAAAGTCCTCTACTATTATTGTATCATTACCAATTAGTTTCTTTATATTTGTTATTAATTGTTTTATGTATTTGGGTGCTCTCATGTTAGGTGTATAAGTATTTAAAATTCTTAGATCTTCATGTTGGATTGTCCCTTGTGTTATTATATAGTGTCCTCCTTTTTCTCTTGTTACAGACTTTGTTTTAAAGTCTTGTTTGCCTGATATAAGTATTGCTACTCTGGATTTCTCTTGACATCTATTTTCATGATAAGTGTTTCTCCATCCCCTCACTTTGAATCTGCAGGTGACTTTAGATCTAAAATCAGTCTCTTGTAGGCAGCATATAGATGGATTTTTTTTAATTTAGTCGTCATCTTATATATTTTGATTGGATAATTTAGTCCATTTATATTCAAAGTAATTATTGATAGATACATATTTATTGCCATTTTATTACTTGTTTTGTGGTTGTTTCTGGAGATTTTCTCTGATCCTTTCTTATTTTTCTCTTTCATGTTTTGCTGATTTTCTTTGGTGATATATTGAGATTCCTTTCTTATTATTCTTTGCATGTTTATTAGTAGCTTTTGATTTGTGGTTACCATTAAGTTTGTATATAATGTCTTCTGCATAAAACAGTCTCTAATAAGTTTAAGGCCATTTAAGTTTGAAACCATTTTTACTCCTTTCCTCCCCATGTTTTAAGTATATGGTGTCATATTTTATATCCTTTTATTTTACAAATTATTTTTTTAACAGAAAAACTTATTTTTATTGCTTTTGTGTTTTTATTGTAATCTTTGATCTTTCTTTCCCAAAGAAAGTGTCCCCTTTAATATTTCTTGCAGAACTGGTTTAGTAGTCACAAAGCCCTTTATTTTTCATTTGCTGGGAAACTTTTTATCTCTCCTTCAATTCTGAATGATAGCCTTGCTGGATAGAGTATTCTTAGCTGCAGATTTTTCCCATTCAGCACATTGAATATATCATAACATTCCTTTCTGGCTTGCCAGCTTTTGTTTGAGAAATCTCTAGCTAGCCTTATAGGTTTGCCCTTATAATTTAAGGACTACTTTTGTTTTGCTGATTTTAAGATTTTTTTCTTGATCACTATATTTCACAAACTTAATTATAGCATGTCTTGGTGTTGATCTGCTTTTGTTGATTTTGATGGGAGTTCTCTGTGCATCCTGGATCTGGATGTCTGTTTCCTCCCTCCAGATAAGAAGATTTTTCAGCTTTTATTTCTTCAAGTGAATTTTCTGTCCCCTTTTCTCTCTCTTCTTCTTTTGGGATACCTATAATATAAATGTTACTATGTTTGATGAAGCCTCTGAGTTCCCTGAGTCTATCCTCGTTTTGTGTAATGCTTTCTCTTGGTCAGCTTCATTGCTTTCCGTTACTTTGTCTTCTGTGTATTAATTCATTCCTCTGTTTCTACTAGCCTGGTGTCGATTGCATTGAGTATGTTTCTAATCTCATTTATTGCACTCTTCATCTCTGACTGATTCTTTTTTAACTCTTTTATCTCTCTGATAAGGATGTCACTGATGTCTTCCATTCTTTCCTCAAGCCTAGTGAGTATCCTTACAATCGCTGCTTTAAAGTCTGCATAGGGCATGTTACTTTTATCAGTTTCACTTAGATCTCTGGCTGTGATCTTATCTTGCTCTTTCATTTAGGATAAATTCCTCTGTCTTCTGATTTTGTGTAAGTCTCTGTCTGCTTCTCTGAAAGGCCAGTTATGTCGCCTGCTCTTGAAAGAAATGACCTTGTGAAGAAGAGGTCATGTAGTTCCCAAGATCAGGTGCTTCAGGGAGTGTCTTCAGTGTGTGCTGCATGCACTATGCTGTTGTATTTTGGCTGCTTTATTCTTCAAGCCATTCCTCTGTGGAGATCCTCCTTGCCTGCTGGGCGGCAGTGTTTGTTGCCTGGCCTGACGGTGGTAAATTTAAACTAGGTGTGTTATAGCCTGCTTGTGAAATGAGACCTGTCACTACCTCCACCAGAACCAAGGCCCTGCAGAACTCTCTGGTTGGGAGACATAGTGTGGGCGAGGGCTTGTGTTGGTCTCCTAGAGGAGGGCCTGTTACACTCTCATGAGACAATTGTGGCTGAGAAAGACAGTTCCACCATAGCATAGGGGTGTGGGGCTTGGTGTAAGCAAGTTCTGTAGCCAGTGTTTGTACTATGTTGCTTTCTGCAGGTGACTGTATTTATGCTGAGAGATAGGGGAGGAAAATGGCCCCATCCAGCTCCTTGATTCCTAGAGAGGTGTCTCTGTGAATGGTTCCTCTCAGAGACATGGTTCCAAAAAAGAGAGAATAATCTCCCCATTGTGTGACTCAGGTGTTCTTTAGTTTGCTATTTCCATGATGTCTGCCCCCAGATTGTTTGCCTGCCTTCTCTTCAGGCATAGTGCGATTTCCTCTAGGTTATATCCCAGCCAAATCTGTTGACCTTCAAAACTCCAGGCTCTAAACCCCACTGGTTGCAAGAACTCATGAAATATAGCCCTTCTTACATTCTAAGCTAATTACGGGGGGAAATTTTCCTTCTGCATTCCCCTGTGTGCTCCTTTCTTCCCGCTCTCTTCTCTCCCTCCCTTCTCCACAATTATACCTCCCTGCCCTTTGCAGCACCTGTGATATATTTCTTCCCTAAACTGCATCTCTGCACTTCCTCCCTTCTTCAATGTGGCCCCTTCTCTACCTTAGTTGTGGAGTTTGTTCTACCAGCCTTGAGGTTGATTTCTGGAGTATTTAGGATTATTTGATAGTTTTCTAATTGTATTTGTGGGGCAGGATGAGCCTAGGGTCCTCCTACTTTACTGCCAACTTCCTCTAAACTTACTTTAATAGAATTTTGAATATTGGACCAGCACTGCATCCTTCCAATACACTCATTTGACCATGGTGTATAATTCTTTTTATGTATTGTTGAATTTGTTGCTAATTATGATAATAATTTTGTGCCCATATTCATGAAAGATATTGGTCTATATTTGTTTTTTTTTTGTACTGTCATTGTCCCATTTGGTATCAGGGTGATACTAGCTTCATAAAGGAATTGAAAGTGTTTCCTTCTCTTCCATTCTAGAAGAGGTTGTATAGAATTGGTATTCTTTTTTTTTTAATTTAATAGAATTCTCCATGACAATCTGAGCCTGGAGATTACTTCACTGTAAGCTTTTAAACTATGAATTCAATTTCCTTGATAGTTACAAGGCTAGTCAAAGTCCTTATTTCATATTGACAGTATTTTGGTAACTTCAAGGAATTGATCTATTTCATCCAAGTTCTCAAAATTATATGTCTAGAGCATTCACTTGTCTTTTATGTCTGCATGGTTTGTAATAATATCCTCTGCATCATGACTGATATTAGGAATTTGTGTGTTCTCTGTTTTTGTGTTTGTGAATCTTGCTAGAGGTTTGTCAATTTTGCTGATCTTTTCCAAGAGCTAGCTCTTTATATTATGGATTTTTCTCTATTTTTTTTTTTTAATTTTCATTCTTCTTGACTCTGCCCTCATTGCCTTCTTTTTGCTTATTTGGGCTTTAATTTGTGCTTCTTTTTCTAGGTTTTTGAGGCAGGAACTTTAACATTGTTTTCCTCTTTTCTAATGTGTGGATTTAGTGCTGTAAGTTTTCCTTGCTGCACTGCTTTAGCTGTGTCAGATGGATTTTAATATGCTGTGTGTGTGTAATTATTTAAGACTTTACATTTTTTTCTTTTTAAACCAGTTTTTGGTTCACAGAAAAATTGAGAGGAAGGTACAGAGATTTCCTAATAGTCTCCCTCATTATCAATGTCCTCTACCAGAGTGGAGTATAACATTTGTTACAATTGATGACCCTGCACTGACATGTTACAATCATCCAAAGACTATTTGGATTAGAGTTCATTTGTGGCATTTTACATTCTATGTGTTTTGACAAATGAATTATAGGTACCCACCATTATAATATCCTATAAAATAGTTTCACAGCCCTAAAAATCTTCTGTGCTATGCCTATTTATTCCATTATCCCCTGTCACTGGACACCACTAGTCTATTTACTGTCTTCATAATTTTCCCTTTTCCATAATATCATATAGTTGAAATCATCCATATGTAGCCTTTTCATATTGGCTTCTTTCACTCAGTAATATACATTTAAATGTCCTCCATGTTTTTTCATGGTTTGATAGCTCCTTTCTTTTTAATGCTGAATACTATTTCATTTTTTGGTTGTACCATTTATTCACCTACCGAAGGATATCTTGGTTGCTTCCAGGCTCTGGCAATTATTAATATAAAGCTGCTGTAACATCTCTGTATAGTTTTTTTGTGTGGAGGTAAGTTTTCAACTTCTTTGGGTAAATACCAAAGAATATGATTACTAGGCTGTATGATAAGAGTATGTTTAGTTTTCTAAGAAACCACCAGTCTTCCAAAGTGGCTGTAATGTTTCACATTCCCACCAGCAATGAATGAGAGTTCCTCTTGCTCCTCATCCTCTCCAGCATCTGATTTACTCAGTGTTTTGGATATTGATCATCCTAATAGGTGTGAATGATATCTCATTGTTATTTTAATTTGTATTTTCTTGATGACATATAATGTGGGGCATCTTTTCATATGCTTATTTGCCATCTGTGTATCTTCTTTGATAAAATATTTTGTATTTTTTATTTTCATTGAGTTTAATAATTTTTCCTTCTCTTGTGACTTCCTTTTTGACTCATGGTTATTTTAGAAATATGTTGTTTAATTTCCACATGTTTGGAGATGTTGCTGTTCTATTTCATTATTGATTTATAGTTTGATTCCATTGTAGTCAGAGAAAACACTGTAATTGCAATTGTTTTTAGGAGTCTGATGACATGAATGTTAGATCTTTTGTTATAGACATAAAAGTCCCCAAGGTTCTATTTGTTTTATCTGTTTTCTCTGTTTTCCAGATTGAGTAATTTCTTTTGTTCTTTCTTGCAGCTCACTGATTCTTTCTTCTTTCCCCTGCATTTTCTTTTGAACCCTTTCAGTGTCTTTCTTTCGGTTACACTATGTGAAGTTCTCCTCCTTACATTTTGATATTCTTGTAAAATGTCTTTGTTGTGAGTATATTTTCATTTGTTTTAAGTGTGTTCTTAATTACTTGGTAAAACAATTTTTTATGATGGCTGCTCTAAAACCTCTTTCAGACAAAACTTCACCATAAAAACAGAAGTAGGGGCAAACACACACTGCAAAAGGTCCTGCTCAAATCTTTCATGAATAAATAAAATAAAACCCTTGTAAGATAAGTCTAGCCTCTGTGTCATCTCAACATTAGTATCTATTAATTATCTCTTTTATTCATTTTGAGGTCTTCCTGGTTCTTGGTGTGGTGAGTGATTTTTCATCGAAACCTGAATATTTGGGGAATTATGTTGTACATCTTTGGACCTTACTTACACCTTCTGCTTTAACTGATTTTTCTGACAACAGTCTGGTGGGGCACATGAGGGAGAATTCTATCTCATTATTGTCAGGTACTAGCAGAAGTCCTGGTTTCCCACTTGACCTTCACATACACTTTCATTTACACCTCAGGGTGGAAGCTTCTTATTACTGCTAGGCATTGCTGGGACTTCTAGTTCCCAGAAGACCTCCCTGTCTGAAAGAAGTAAGAATCCCCTTTACTGCTCCTCAGTGTCCCCACTCACTCAATGGTGGAGGAGTTACCTTTTTATTATTGGGTACTATGGAAGTCCTGACTTTCCATCAGGTCTCCTATTATACCACTCACAGGAAATGTGTCTCTTTACTGCTATGTTGGTGTGGTAGTCCAGGCTCCCCATGTGATTTCCTCTGACATTGTCAGAGAGTGGGGGTTGTTACTTCCCAGTAGAGATTAAAGTCCTGTATCCACATTTGGCCTTCTCAGACACCATCCTGGCAGAGTTGGGTAAGGTTGGGCTCCTTATTAAACTCGGGTGAGGGTGGAACTGTAGGCTCCTCACTTAGTCTTTGCTGGTGTGAATATAGGTGAGGCCATAGATTATTCTGTGGTATTTGGCTGTTGGAGAACAATTATTGGCTAAAAGTTTTCTGCTGTATCAGGCTACCCCTTTTCCTTTAACAGACTTTTATTATGTCTTTGTTATTGTTATGCCCACTGGCATTTCTCAGTTACTGGCATCTTAGGATATGTAAGGCAACAAGAACCCAGGAGAATTCATTGTTCAGGGCATTGTTCAATGAAGTGGCACTCCTTGTTAGTCTGTCACCTTCTCCTTACCCTTCAGAGTTGTATTACACGTAATGTCCAGGGTTTTTATTTGTATTTAGTAGGAGAAATAGGGGAAAGTGTATCTATTCTGTCCTTCCAAAAGCGAAGTCTACTATCCTACTTTTAATGATAGACGTGTGTTTAGAAGCATACCTGCTGTCAAATGATTTATATAGACAGACATTTTTAAAATATGTATAGAAAACTTGAGGCTTCAGAGAAATGAACAAAGGCCAGAGAAGAAAAAGATAATCCAGTTTTCAGTGACTGGCAGGTAATCAGATATAGTTGTAATGTAAGGGGTGCATAGTAAGGACTAAGGAGAAGCAGCTGGAGATCAGGATCTTGAGCAGTTTGGATTTCTTCTGTGCCAGTGGGGAGCCATTGAAGCCTATTGCTTAGGCTAGAGCATGGCTCAAGGGCACTTTCAGGGTAGTACCCCTTAACACCCTCACTGGAGTTGGATGAGCTAGGGAGAGGTAGAGATTTCCTAGAGGGGCAGGTAGGGACAGAAATATCACACTTAATGGATTACATGGGTCACTGAAGCACTTAACAACTGCAATATGGTTTCACATGGTCAAAATGGAGTTTGTCTGAGACTGGTTTGTGTGCCGGGCAAAAAATACCCACCGTGATTTACGCAAAAGCTAGCAATACCCTCCTGCTGATTACTATGTCTACCTGTGAGCTCTACAGTTTATTTCATAATGATAAATTATGCAATTAGACTTCCATCACTATAGATATAAACACTGCAGAAAAACTGATTGCGGTTTTGTATTCCCTTGGTTCATTTGCAGAATCAATTATGCCATATTTTCAATATGACAAACTACTGGAGAGATTGCACATGATTTTTTTTTTCTTTTTCATCCTTCTATTGTAATTTGACAAGTAATTATCACTCCAGGCAAGACATACTGTTCCTGAGAAGAACCATTTGGGGAAACAGGAGACCAGAGTGAGAAGTCCTTTTTCACGTTCTCTTTTACTCTCCTGTCCTTTAAACTATGTCTCAGTCACCTCCGCGGTCACCTGCAGATTGAGCTGTATGGATTATTTTGTTGTGGAGACTAAGCTATGAACAGAGTCAAAAACTTAGAACTGAGATTTTCTTCTAAATCTTAAATGTGTTTTTATAACATATTTACCCTTTGCATTGAATCATTTTTAAATGAAACCTCTCTTGAACCTCAATGAAGAAGGCTAGTGTGTGCTCTGGCTGAAATAGCGGTGTTCTTAGATGTCTGCCTGCCTCTGATACTTTCTTCTTCTATTGAGGGAACCCCAGAGATAGTACTTGAGAAATTTAGGTCTGATTGGAAACCTTACAGGTCTATGTGACTTGGTTCTATTCTCTGGTAAGGCCCATTTATTCATTTGTTCCAGAAGTATTTATTGATTACCCACACCACCAGTCACTGTGCTAAAAACTGTGAGAGTAACAAAATATAAGTAAGGGATTCACAAGGACTATTGATAGATCCTTAGTCTGCAACCATGCCTAGAACAACACACCCCTTTTAGTAACCATACTAACTATACACACATCGGGACACTGCTTCTGCCCAATATTTGCCCTTCCCTCTCCCACTTAGGTGGGTGGTGACCTCCTGTTCTCTGCTTTCCCAATAAGTCACTAAGGTAAAATATATTTACCACATTCCTTTTAAGCAAACTTAGTTGTACCCTAAGAGTAATTAAAGGAGGGATATCTTCCAGGAAAGCATGAGTAAATTCCCGTTTATAAAATATGACTGTGTCTTCCACACCATTGCAATGATGTGTACTTTCTGGGCCCAACAGTTGATAAGGGGTTTCTGCTATCGCCAGCCTTCTCTTTTTCTAGACGTTCATTTCCTTTGAAGAAAGACACACTTCTCTAATCCACAAACTGTATTTTTTGTCTCATCTGTCCAGTTTGGGAAAGAATAAAAGTAGGGTTATCAGATATAGGAAAAAATTCAGAATACCCAGTTATATATCTTTTTAAAAAGATTGAAGTATAATTGACATTTACCATTACATTACTTTCAGGTGTACAACATAATGATTCAGTATTTGTTTACATTGCAAAATGATCCCCACCAAAAGTCTAGGTAAGCTCTGTTACCATATATAGTTAATTTTTTTTCTTGTAACAAGAACTTCTAAGATCTACTCACTTACAAATGTTCAAACAAGAAATACGGTATTATTTATTTTTTATCTGGTTAAAATTTAAATTTGGATTAAAGATGAACAACAAATACTCTTTAAATTGTATGGTACATACTAAAGACATTTAAAATACCATTTTTAGGGGCACCTGGGTGGCTCAGTGGATTAAGCCTCTACCTTCAGCTCAGGTCATGATCTCGGGGTCCTGGGATAGAGCCCCACATCAGGCTCTCTGCTCAGCAAGGAGCCTGCTTCCCCCTCCCTTTCTGCCTGCTGCTCTGCCTACTTGTGATCTCTCTCTCATAAATAAAATATTTTTTAAAATAATATAAAATACCATTTTAGTATAAATATTATCACATGGGTATACTTAAATTGAAGTGTTATTTGTTATCTGAAATTTAAAGTTGACTGCCATGTATCCTCTCTATATATTGAATATAGAGAGAGATCTGTGTATCCATCTATTATGTGTGTGTTTAAGTGTGTTCTGTCCCACAGAACCATCCTGCTATTAGTAAGGATAGGAAAAATTGATACATTGATCATGGCATTTCAAGATTATTGAGGGGGATAAACAGCTATGGAAATGCAAGCTGTTATTATGCAGTTAGGTTTCCTGGCCCATTGGGAAAAAAATACCATGCTTAATTTAAAAGTTATTTGCATTGCTTATAGGACAGCACAGATATATTTTTCAGTCTGTCAAGCTCTTTCAAATGCTATGGGTTCTGCACAGCTTAAATGAATTTTGCCAGCCATGTTCCCATATTGAGAAACCCAAGACATATGTTTCTGATTCATTTACGCTGAACCAATCAATTTTTTTTTCCTTTCTAAACTCATAGATGTTTGCAAGGTTTCAAGAAATATTTTATTTCTACAGTTACTTGTTATTAACTGAGATACTGTTGATAATTCCTCCACCTCCTTCTTTTCTATAGTTTAATTACTGATCAAGCAGGAGGTAGAATTATGAAGTGGTGGTCCTCTGAGCTGGATTAGTTCCATCTGGAAAATTGAATGGATGTTAACAGCATCAGTCTTTTGGAAAATCCAGATTTCAAAGAGCGCTAGTAATCAAGTTCATATCTGAAAGTTTTATGAGTAAGATATCCAACAAGTTCAGCCCCTTAATAACGAACAGTGATTTATAGCAAAGATGGCTGAAGCTTTTAGCATTTAGTTTGCTGTCTACAGAAAAAAAAAAAAAAAAAGAAGAAAACAAAAGAACGGATTGCATGGAGCACTGGGTGTGGTGAAAAAATAATGAATATTGTTATGCTGAAAATAAATAAATTTAATTAAAAAAAAAACAAAAACAAACAAACAAACAAACAAAAAACAGAGAGCCAATTTATCCTAGGTATCAAAGTGCTAAGGACCACTCCATCTGTCCCTTTGCTTGATTGTCGATTTTACATAACCAAAAACAACAGAAAGAAATAGAATTCCATTTGTACCATTACGGCAGATTCAAACCATGGTGTGTAAGTCCCAGAATAATGACTAATAAATGCTGTGAAAACATGTTGTTATAGCTTGACAATGACCTGTGAGACGGGCATTAGAATTACTTTTGTCTTTTCTACAAATGTAACAATAACTAAATAGAATATTTTTCTGTAACTCACATGGATGAGTATTCCCAAAATGTGATACAAAGTTAATTTAAAAAAACCCAACCTGAGAGATTGACTGTCTCATCTACCCAGTTAATCTCAACAGTTTTTTATAGTTTATATATAACCTTTATACACACATGGCTATCAAAGAAAAGAATTGGTAGCTGAATTTCAAGTTGTTGTCCATTCATGATTAAATGATTGTTCTGTGATTGGATTTAGGGGCTTGAATGCTGCCTGAGATTAAAGATTTAATTCTACACCTAATTTACTTTCCAGATGCAGTGGTGGGAAATCAAGGGAAGAGTAAAGCTAAAAACAGGTGGGCTGTGGTTTTTAAATATCCAATCTTTCTTTTCTAAGCCCACAAAAACTGTTATTTGTCATGTTTCTTGAGTGATTAATCTATATTGTACTTTAATTACTTATGGACATTTCTTATTTGTCAGTTAGACTGTGAACTGTCTCAGCAAGATGTCTCTATGGTGTCGGATTCAACTTTGTTTTCTTTTCATCTTGCATGCAGTGTCTTTGCCATATTGAGTCCTCAGTAGATATTATTCATGATTAAGGATTGGGAATCTTTCTATGGACATGGATTAAAAAGGGTTGACTGGCTTTATGTAGTCAGTCTCTAGGACTATTAGGACCGCCTGCTGCTAGAATTAAATCTGTTTTAATATGAAAGACTGCAGTCTACAGAAGTAAGCAGACAACAAGCCAATCTTTTTTTTTTTTTTTTTTAAGATTTTATTCATTTGGAGAAAGACAACTATCATATGATCTCCCTGATATGAGGAAGTGGTGATGCAACATGGGGATTTAAGTGGGTAGGAGAAGAATAAATGAAACAAGATGGGATTGGGAGGGAGACAAACCATAAGTGACTCTTAATCTCACAAAACAAACTGAGGGTTGCTGGGGAGAGGGGGGTTGAGAGAAGGGGGGTGGGGTTATGGACATTGGGGAGGGTATGTGCTTTGGTGAGTGCTGTGAAGTGTGTAAACCTGGCGATTCACAGACCTGTACCCCTGGGGATAAAAATATATTATATGTTTATAAAAAATTAAAAAATTAAAAATTAAAAAAAAAAAAGATTTTATTCATTTGCCAGAGAGAGAGAAGCAGGCAGAGGGAGATGCAGGCTGTTTGCACAGCAAGGAGCCCGATGCAGGACTTGATTCTAGGACCCCAGGATCACACCCCGAGTGGAAGGCAGACACTTCCACTGAAGTGAATTGAGCCACTCACCATTGGTGTCCCCCAAACCAATCTTGACTTACCTTTATGTCATCCAATAGGAAGACTACTGGCTTTGTAACAAGAGGACCTGCATATTTGTCCCATATCCACGATGCACTGTTAGTACTCTCTGCAAGGAATTAGGGAAATTGCTCAACTCCTGAAATTGACCTCCATTGTGATAATAGCACTCGCTCACCCTGTTTCCTCTTAAGAGTTTTTTAAAAAAAATACAGCTCCTTTATTCTGTTATTCTTGGGCCAACTTTCAAAACCCAGCCTAACTTTCATATCAAACATACACTGAATCCTTCACTCCCATTCTGCGCCATGGCTCCCCTGCTGCCGGATCCTTCCAATCCAGTGTGACCTGCTCATCACGTGCTCCCCCCACAAAACATGCCCCAACCTGGCTTGTCTGAATAGCTGGGACATGAGTATTATACAAGTATTGTTTGCCAGGAAACCTTCCAACCTTCCTTGCCTTATATTTTGCTAACTGGCTAGTTAGAATGACTAGCAAAACTGAGGGACTAGCTCTGGAATCAGCAATCATTTTTGTATGTAAAGAATTTCCTCTTACAATAAACGGTAAGCAAATTACAAAAAAAAAAAAAAAAATACAGCTAAGAGGACCTGTATTTCTCAGAATCTTTCTTGTAGGGAAACTCGGGAATGTGCAAAGATAGGCTAACAATGAAGTTTGCTGCAACACTGTAGCAGCAAAAAGTCAGAGGCACCCTAAATATTCATCAGTTGAAGCACTGCTACCTCATCCATAAAATTAAATACTACACAACTATGAATGATGCAGATTGATAAGAATTTCCATGATGCATTTTTTAACAGAAAAAAAGGAGAAACTTGAAAACTGGTATAGCTTGTAGTTCCAGTTTTAATTAAAAAAAAAATAGAGATGAGAGTTTATGAGTAGACAAATGGGTAAATGCTTAAACTGAGACTTGTAGGACACCCAGTGGGTGTGGTTGGTTTGGAGAGGAGTAATAAGATGGACAATAAGAATAAGTGATGTTTATGGAACTCTTCAGGCACTGTTCAGGCACTATGAATTTTGCGTTCATAAATAATCTCTGTAACAACTCTTACAAAGGCACTACTATTGTTTTACTTTATAGACGAGAAAACTGAGGTATAGAGAAGTGAAATAACATGGCTAAGGTCCTAACAAAAAGTCGTATAAAACGCGGAAACAGGATTTGGATCCATGTAGTCTGACTATGTAGACAGAGTCTGCCCTTGGCTGCCCTATCATATGGGGATGAAGTAGGCATGGACTTCAGGAATTTATGCTTTCTATTTTCTATGCTTCTGTGTGGTTTATATATCTATGAAAGCCTTTTGTTTTATAGCCTGTCACTTGCTGTACTTATACAAATTCAAAGCACTAAGAGATGCTCATTATATTAAAAAATATAAAGTTGTTTCACACATCAACATCTCTACACAATCTTTGCTGGGGTAAGGGAAGTTGAAAATAAGACAGTCACATCCCCAGCTCTTACTTGTATTTTCTCCATAATGTGACTCGTGATTGCTTTGCAGATGGGGTCTGATTATCAAATTGTGCATCCTCCTAAAACCACTCATGTCAATTGCACATCAGACAATAACTAGCAAGTGGTGTCAGCACCCCATCGTCAGAGCTACTGTCGGCATTTGGCCAAGAATAAGAATGACAAGTATATACATTTCCAGCTTTGCAATCAACATGGAAATTAGTCAGCTTATAGATGCTGAGTGGTCTTATAGAGAGGGCCCCAGCTGCAGACAAAATGCCAAACGGGGGATGATAAACAGAGCAGAGGCATTTAGCAGCTTTTCTTTTCAGCTGCTTGCCGCCAGAGCCTTGGCAGTAGGGAGGGGCTGGCAGGAATTACTGAATTATTTCAGAGCTGGAGGGGATCTTCAATGCTTATTGTTTTCCTGTGAGGAACCTGGGGCTCAGGAAGGGACTATTGGGAGTTACCCAGCACTATGGAAGGAAAAGGGAGCATAGTGTCAGCCTTTGGCTTTCCCTATATCATTGAATCATAGATATATTCGTTCATGCATGAATGTGTGCATGTATTGGGACATTTACTTGTTAAACAAAATTGTCTATTAAATGGCAGTAGTCCATTGTCTTCCCTGCAGCCAGAGTCTCTTTTAAAAATGGAAGCTAAATATATTTCTTTTCTTCTTCAAACACTCCGGTAGCCTCCTCACATTGTTCTTGGAATAAAATACCAATGCTTTACCAAGACCCATGAGACCTAATAGGCTGGACTTTTTTTTTTTTTTTTTTTAGGATTTTATTTATCTATTAATTTGAGAAGGAATGTGTATATGCACAAGAGAGTGAGAGCAGGGGCAGAGGAAGAAGGAGAAGCAGACCCCCTGCTGAGCAGGGAGCCCAACTCAGGGCTGATCCCAGGACCAAGGATCATGACCCAAGCTGAAGACAGATGCTTAATCAACTGAGCCACCCAGGCAACCAACCGATTGGCTGTGTCCAGAGATCAGAGTAAGCCCTAGTTTGCCTTAGGTCTTTGTATTTGTTTTTCCTTCTACCTAGAATGTTCTTGCTGGCTCTCCTTGGCTGGCTCCTTCTCATGGTTCAGCCTTAGTATAAAACTTAACCTCAGAGAGGCCTGCCTACTGACTGTCTAAATTACCTCTCCCTTTGGTTACTCTTCTCGCACTTGTATTTTCCTCCTGGCACTTTACTGCCTTCTGTAGGTATCTCTATCTGTTCACTTTTAGGTCACTTGTCTTGTCTGTAATCCAATTCCCTGCCATGCCTGACCTAAATCAGCCCTCAACAAATGTTGGTGGAGTGAGTGATCCCTCTAAAGATGAGATGCCCTGTTCTAGGCATCAAGGCCAAAGTGGTACATATAACAGATCTCTGGCCTGTGGCCTTGATAATCTAGGAAGACTGATGGAGAAAAAATACACAGATATCAAAACATTGCCATATATTTATCCACATTTGCATAGGAAAATAAGAACATCAATTTATAGTAAACTGATATTGTTTAGTACCTGGGTACAATTATATGAGAACACATACCTACTTGTAATGAATGTGTTTGGATTTGAGACAAGCAAGACAGTATCCATCTCAGTATAATCAACACTTGTTCTTATAGTTGCTGCTTTGAAAATGGGACTTACTTTTATTTTTTTTTTAAGATTTTATTTATTTGACAGAGAGAGAGAGAGATCACAAGTAGGCAGAGGCAGGCAGAGATAGGTGGGGAGAAGGCTCCCCGCTGAGCAGAGAGCCCAATGCAGGGCTCGATCCCAGGACTCTGGGATCATGACCTGAGCTGAAGGCAGAGGCTTTAACCCACCGAGCTACCCAGGCGCCAAAAATGGGACTTACTTTTAGAATCACAGTGACTATCACAGGCATAAATGCAGACTGACACATGTCATATTAGCGAGCAAAATGATAAAAACAGCAATGATGTTAATGGCATGACTTACTGAAATGATGAATGATCCTGGGTAAAGTTCTGAATTAAACAAAATATGATTTTCCCTTGATTCATCATGTAGTTATGTTCCTAGAAAATTTAGTACAGGAAGCCATGCAAAAAATAATAATTTTTTTCATATTGCAGGGGGAGAAACATTTTCTTTTTACTCTTCTACATTCTTTGGTGGTCTAATAATTGACATGAAACAGATAAACAAGAAAAAAAAATGTTTAATTTCGTATGTAAGGGAGCCCTGTAAAAATATGAGGCCCAAGGACAAGTTGGGGAGTTGAGTTTATATACCATCCTGAGCTAAAGATTGGGCTTGGGGTCTGTAGCTTCAAAGGAGAGGAAGGTAATTTACAGGACGTAAGAAAAATAGATGTTTGGTAAATAAATGTTTGCCCTGCCACAGATAGATCTTAAGAGTATCTAGTAATAGCTTTCTTTCTGGACCAGACCTCCTATCTAAATTCTTTTTTTTTTTTTCCAATTTATTATTTTCAGAAAAACATTATTCATTATTTTTTCACCACACCCAGTGCTCCATGCAAACCGTGCCCTCTATAATACCCACCACCCGGGACCCCTACCTCCCACCCCCCCCCGCCACTTCAAACCCCTCAGACTGTTTTTCAGAGTCCATAGTCTCTCATGGTTCACCTCCCCTTCCAATTTACCCAAATTCCCTACTCCTCTCTAATGCCCCTTGTCCTCCATGCTATTTGTTATGCTCCACAAATAAGTGAAACCATATGATGATTGACTCTCTCTGCTTGACTTATTTCGCTCAGCATAATCTCTTCCTGATTTATTAGGTCTGGGGTAAGGTCCGAGAATTTGCATTTTTTAAAAAGTTCCCACGTGATGCTGCTACTGCTGATCCAAGAGCCACATTTTAAGAGTCCTTGGTTTAGAGCATAATATTGTGAAGAGTTCAGGCTCTAGAACCAGAGGGGCATAGGTTGAAACCCTAGCTATAATACCTATAAACTATATCTTCTTGGGCCATTTATTTGATTTTTCAGAGCCTCAGTCTCTCTTCATTTAATTAATGGGGATAATAATACCGATTTCATCACTTGGCTACGATTAAATAATGAATAGGAAGCACATAACTAGTGTCCCAAATGTATTCATCAGATATCAGTTATTTTTGTGGAACTTTCTCCAATAAGAAAAGGCACGGGGTTACTTGGAACTAATGTGGAATGTATATGGTGGTATTGTAATAGAGGAATTTCAGGAAACATTTCAACTTGGGGTTTAAAGATTTTCATCTGGCTCTTCCTGAATGGGGAGACCATTCAGAGGATTTTGATGTGAGGGGGGGGGGAAGTCTAGTACCCATTAGAGTTGGTAATTAAAATATTGCTGAAGTATTGGCTGTATTTATATGAAAACAGCTCAATTTGCCTACAGCAGAAAGTTGCTTTCTGGGAAGAAATGTAATGTTCAAACAGCTTGTAATCAAAACAACTACCCCACACCTGGGAAAAACATCTTGGTAATTGTGTGAGTAGGACAAGGTGGAAATTAACAAACACTTTTTGCAGTGGCAGTAATAACAGTAATTTTAAAAAGCTGCTTTCTGCAACGTGATGAATTCTTTGTTTTATTGTCACTAAGCACAGGAAGTAGCGAGGTTTGAGACTGTAGCTCATATCCTCATGAAGGTAGGGGAATTGCACCCTTTCGGGGATGGCCTGTACTACTTGAGTGTGATATGCTCAGTGAATTATCCTGGCAATTCTAGAATGAACAATCTGAATGATAGTCTTTTGTGACTGGAGAAAAATGCAATGGTAACCCATTCTCCCCATGCCATTATCTGATGTTTGATGTCCTTTCCAAGCTGCCAGGTGTTTTCTTCAACACCTGTACTAATAGGCAACTCATCCCCAAAGGAGGTGTGGTTTGACCTTGACCAGAATTTACAGTGAAAAATTTCATCTTAACATTGAGCTGAAAGCTCAATCATTTTTTCCACATATACAAAAGGAGATATGGAGGCTCACCTAACTCTTCCATTCTCTTGGCAAGCATTTCCAAGTCCAAGGGAGCTATAGGACATAATTACTCTAAGAATTCAGATAAAGGACAACTTAAGAATTTGGCCCTAGAATAAATTTCTCTTTAGTTAATTACAAATCCAGAGACAGTAAGAGTCTAGCCAAATGTCACTCAGATGTGATTAGTATTTATCTCCCACATATTGTCTTCATTTCCCTGTGACCTTTTCATTAGGTTTCCACTGGGCTCTGGGATGTTGGCTGTAGCATTCTTAGAGATATCCACATTAAATAGAGGCATTCATCTATTTGTTTACCAAAGAAATAGTTATTTCTGAACACAACCTGCATGCAGAAGATTATGTTAGGGGCACTGGGTCCATAAAGATAACAACAAAATCCAGGAGACATTTAGTTTCTATTTATATATTAACTTGGCATCATTAGAAGTGTCTCTCTTGAGCTTTTTGTTGTTGTTGTTCAATGGGTTGAGGTGACTTTAGATGTCTGCCATGGGTAAAGTAGTTGAAAGGGCCGCCATCCTAATTCTGGAGCATATGTTTGTGGGTTGTATTCTAGGCCCACAGGGAGTACATGAATACATACCAAATGAGTTCTAGAGATAAGAAATGCTGCTGGAGGAGGGAGAGGTCACAGTGGGCTGGGAATGCTTTTTCAAATAAATGTGTGTTGAATATGAATGGTCAGAAAGAAGGATAACATTCCAGGCAAGAGGAGCAGAAACAAAAGTACAGAGAAAGGAATACTCATACTGTATTTGAGGATAAAAATGAAATTAGTAGACTCCTGGAGAAATGGGCAAGGAGAGATTTAATAATAATAGCAATAGCAAAATAAAGTCAGGAATTTCAGAAAGACTTCTGTGTAGTTTTAGTAATTGTGAGAACAAAATAAATATATATTCATAGTCTTGTCATTTGGCCAGTGACTTTAAGCAAGAGGGACTAAGGCCAAGCTTACATCGGATCAGTTGATTTGGCTAAATAACAATCCAGTATATGCAAGTTCACATTTTTAAGTGGAGAAAACAGTTTATTCTGCACAAAGAAAATGAATAGAATTTCATGGTTGTTTTTAGAGCACCCATGTGAGAGTATCCCCTAAAATAAGTTTGCATATAAATGAAAACATGCTGAAATTTTCGGAAAAAAATGTTGTATAAAGTTCAAATTTAATTACAAGACAGAGAACAAGTTTGGAATTTTTCTCAGTAGGGGTAACACTGACACCGAGAGAACAAATAATGATTCTTAGAGGGAGAAGCAAAAGATTTTACTCTTTAGGTATAAAAAAAATATATATATACACACACATATGTATGTATATAATATATATGTATATATAATATATATACACACAGTATTTAATTATAAACTATATATTATATACATACACACAATATATCTGTGATACTAAAATTTCATGGGGCAGCAATTAAGGGAAAAAAGGGAAACCTCTGAAAGAGTCCTAGGGGAATGATAATGAAGCAAATGTTGAGAAACAGTGTTCTAAAGGAGTTCAGCTGTCAACTAGAAGAGGCTCTTGCCCTGCAAGTCCAGAAGACTTATTTTTGTTAGAAAACAGTGTAGACCCAGCATTCTGAAGTACTGTCTTTATTAATTAAGATCATAGAGACTGATAGACTCCAGAAAGCCTATGGTGTTTCCCATTATAAATTTTAAAAATGTCTTATGAACTTGACTGTCACTATTAGCTTATCTAGCTTGTCTAGCCTTCTTCCTATAAAAAAGCTACATTGAGGGAAATTGGAAGAGGAGGTGAAACATAAGAGACTATGGACTCTGAAAAACAATCTGAGGGTTTTGAAGGGGTGGGGGGTGGGAGGTTGGGGGAACCAGGTGGTGGGTACTAGAGAGGGTACGGATTGCATGGAGCACTGGGTGTGGTGCAAAAACAATGAATACTGTTATGCTGAAAAGAAATTTAAAAAAAAATGGCAAACACAAAAATAATCAAAAGTTTTATTGGAAAGCATGAACCAGAAAAAGTAAAAGTTACTTACTTGATTTCAAATGTGAGATGGTGTAGTTTAGCAAAGCCTTATACAGCTAATCTCTGTATTAGGAATAAACCTGCCATGGGCACTGGGTGCTCCTATGAATAAGCCTAAAAACGAATTTCCCCTCGGGGTTCTGTTACTCTTTGCCACTAGGGCACTATTTTCCTATGCCTCTGTGGTTGATCTCTTCTGGTTGATAGATTACTCCTTTATATAGGTTTGTTGAGGCTAGTGTCACATCTGATTGTCAGGAAGGACTCTTTAAAGTGACTTTCCATACCTCTAATCCAACCTGGTTTTCATTGTTTAATTCTTAGCACAGAATTATTTATATCTTGATCAGAAGATCTCCTCACAGTGTTCCTGTATGACTCTTGCTACAATGACAGACCTTCGGAAGCCAAAGGGTCTTCATGTTCCAAAGTGTAGTTTATACACTACATACAGATTAGAGGGCTCTACTCACACCCACTGAATCAGAATTTCTGAAGCTAAGCCTGAGGAATCTGCATTTTTCATATGCACTGGATGGTTCTTATGATTGTTGAAATTTGAGTCGTTGTTTTAAAAGGAATACTTTGAGACATCTCTTGAAAAGAAGCAATATTTGGGACACCTGCGTGGCTCAGTTGGTTAAGTGTCTTCCTTCAGTTCGGGTCATGATCCCGGGGTCCTTGGATGGAGTCCCACATCAGGCTTCTTGCTCAGTGGGGAGTCTGCTTCTCCCTCTGCCTGCCACTCCCCCTACTTGTGCTCTCTCTGACAAAATACATACAGATGTACATACATACATACATATTTTTCTATCGCAGAAAGACTGATCAGACCTTCTTTCTTAGATCATTATCAAACCAGTGACCCTAGTATGAGCTGCATTTCTGTATTTAATATAAGCACTTAATTATTTAGTCTTAACCCTGAAGAATCATTAGCAAACTTTTTAGGACAAAAGGTTTGCAGTCACAAAATCTGTCATTTCATTTTACCTCCAAATATATAAATGTCTCTGAATGAATATATTCTTTAGAGAGATGTTATAGACTTCTTTAAACTACATAAATATTTTAGGAAAATTATTTTGGAATCCTGGAAAGACTTCTGGAGTAGGGTCTGAAGTTTGGAGTTAAAACTTTGGCTCTGTACTTTGCATGTCTTCTGTCTGTAGCAATTAACTTGGTATCTCTGGGCTATAGTCACCTAATTAGTTAAAGCAAGATAAAAACTTTCCTAGTTATATGACAGGACATGTGGATAATCACAAGACAGCATAGTTGTTAAGGCACCATGAAAAAGTTAAAAAAGAATTCATAAGAATGTAAGACATTATTAAAAATCAATTCTACATTGTAGACATGCTTGTGACAGGTAAAAAAATTTTTCCAATTCTAATCTAAGCTAATGGTGATGGGCTTGAGGAATTTTGAGTCGAAGACAATTTCAAGGCAGAGAGATTAGATGTTATAAATAATCACTGGAAGGGAATGTGTGTGTCTGAATGTGAAATGACACCCCCGAATTTCCCGGGAACCAAGAGTGACATTTAAGCAATTGAAAACATCAGCGGAACGAATCGACTCACGGAACGCAAATTTATGTCAAGCAGGAAATAGAAGTATGGTGCTGCTTCTGAAAAAGGAGAGAGGCTTCACGGGAACGTTAATAACATGTCTATCATGTGGCCTTCTCTACCAAAGGGAGAAAATCGTTTCCCCATACATTAACCCTGGATACAACGTCCTGCTTACTCTTTCGAAAGCACGTCTCTGCTGGTGCCTCTTTAAAGTCTTCAGTGTCTCCTGTGTCTCCTCTAAGTTCAGACCCTCTGGTGTAGGATTGAAGGCTTTCCAAAATCTAGTCCTATCTCACATTTCCAAACTCATCCTCCCATGGTAGCTCTTCTTGGTCTAACTGCACCCACACAGTCTGCTTTGTGTCTCCCGGGTAAATCTAGACTTTTCCAATCTCTACCCTCTGCCTATAGCACCAGCTTCTAATTCTTTCTAACACACATACAAGTTGAATATCTGCCGGCCACCAAGGCCAAATTAAAGCATCTCTGCTCTGAGTTGCAAATCCACCTGTAAATGGGTGAACTTACATGGTACCAGTACTGCAAAGACCAGACTTTGCATTCACTTAAGATACAGCTGGACCTAACTGCTCAAATTAGGTCATCAGGAATCTGTATGTTTCTACATCTTGACTCTGATTTCTTTTGTACTGAATCGATTTTTAACCAAGGTTTTCCTCTGAGGTGTCTATAATGGCTTCCAATAGCTCCAAGAATATATTCTACTAATTTAACAACTCTACTAAAATGAGAAAACCTATTTACTAATGTGTATATATACACTAGTAAATTAAAAACCTATTTACTAGTATATATATATATATATATATATATTTTTTTTTTTTTTTTTTTTTTTTTTTTTAAAGTCCTGGGTAGGGGCGCCTGGTGGCTCAGTGGGTTAAGCCTCTGCCTTCGGCTCAGGTCATGGTCTCAGGGTCCTGGGATTGAACCCAACATCGGGCTCTCTGCTCATTGGGGAGCCTGCTTCCCCCCCCCGCCCCCGCCTGCCTCTCTGCCTATTTGTGATCTCTGACTGTCAAATAAATAAATAAAAATCTTAAAAAAAAAAAAAAAAGTCCTGGGTAGAGCTCTCAAGACTGCCACTGGATCATGCACCCATCTCTGAGGTAATTGAAATGGCTAGAGAATGTGGTACCCTAATCAGTTGGATGAGGTCATGCACAGACCTTGTTCTTGGGACTGGGGTTAGTTCCACCTGTGTATAGGACCTGGGAGTGATGGCGTTTGACTCCTGAAAGAAAAAGAGGGCTGTCGTAACAGAAGAAAAGGGAATGGGTGCTGGGATGCACAGATGTGAGGTTTTTTTTTTTTTTAAAGATTATATTTATTTATTTGAGAGTGTGTGAGAGAGAACTTGAGAGTGTTTATTTATTTATTTGACAGAGAACACAAGCAGAGGGAGCTGCAGAGGGAGAGGAAGAAGCAAACTTCGACGCTGAACAGGGAGCCTGATGAGGGCTCAATCCCAGGACTCTGATATCATGACCTGAGCAAAAGGCAAGATGCTTAAGTGACTGAGCCACCCAGGCATCCCTGTGAGATTCTACTTCAACCATTTCTTCTAGCTGAAGGTAATATCTTCCCCTATTAAAATTGCTACAGCACTCAACAGCTTTCTATCTTGCCTTACAGTTATCGGTGCACACATCTCATTTCTGTACTAAACTTTAAGATCCTAAAGACAAAGAGGATATTCCTACTCATCATTCTATTTTCCACACTGTTCTCACAGATTCTTTGTTTTGCTTTGTTTATTTTCTACTCACTATGGAATTAAAAACAGGGCAGTTAACCTCCTTGGTTATCCTATTTCTTGAAAAAGTATTGTAATACATCATTTCTAAGCTTCCTTACAGTGTCAAAATTATTTGATTGTACCATATAATCAAATGGTTGAGTGAATGTCTGAATATAGCATAGAGGAAATGCAAAAACTGTCATACCTTGAATTTGCTTGGGAATGCTTCAGGAATGTCAAATACTGGTTGAGTTACACACCCAAATCCAGTAACCCAGAATGTTCCGTTTAAAAGATGATTTGATTATTTTTTTTTCTCACTTTGGTTTTCTACACATGTAATGCATATTATTAGGAATTGTTTTCCAGTTTGCCACTTCCACATAGGAGGAAAGGAAGGCTCAGTGTTGCATGGGAAGGAAGTGAATTAGAGCTTGTTTTGCTAGCTCAGGAGAGATGACAAGCCTTAACACAATTAGGTTATTAAACCCAGAGAACCTGAGTAAAAATGAAAATGAGAGAGGTAAATAACTGGAAATGAATAAATTATATGATAATGGCCACGAATCTTAAGTGAGTACTTGTGCAATGTTAGGCACTATGCCAAGTCATTATATGATTTATCTTATTTCATTTTACAGTGAATCCTATAACCTAGGTCTGTTATTTCCATTTTACAAAAGGAAAAATAAGAACCGAGGCTCAGAAGTTAAATGTCTTGCCAGAGGTGACTTAGCAATAAAGGAATGATCTTAATCCCAAGTAGTCCTGTTCTGAATCCAGAGCCCAAGCATTCACATCACCATACTCGATTGTTTCCAGTGATACCCTCATCATTGTGCTTTATTTCTTTCCAGAGGTTCTTTTTTTTTTTTTTTTTTAAGATTTTATTCATTTATTTGACAGAGAGAGATCACAGTAGGCAGAGAGGCAGGCAGAGAGAGGGGAAGGGAAGCAGGCCCCTGCTGAGCAGAGAGCCCCACGCGGGACTCGATCCCAGGACCCTGAGATCATGACCTGAGCCGAAGGCAGCGGCCCAACCCACTGAGCCACCCAGTGTTTTTTCCCTTTTGTTCAGGTCAGAAAAATTTACCTTTTGCCCCTTAAGTATTTTATCTATGATGGGTCTGATCAGTCCTAATCATTCATGTAACTTGTTGAGGAATACAATATAAGCAGAATGGCCAGTGAGCCTGTCTCCACATGACGCTAGGGGATTTTACAGAATCCTAAAATTTCATGTATGCAAGCAATTTTATCCTTTTTGTACCAGCCCTTCCTTCCCCCTCTTTTAACCTGATGCTCTGTCTGCTCTCATTTTAACAGAGTCATAGAAGTTAAAAGCAGTACGTGACACAGCCTGACCTTGGCACCCAAAGGCAAGGGGATTGTTTTCCCAGAGGGAATAGGGTATGCTGTGGTTGCATCTGTGTGCCACACAGAGGGATGAGGACCTAATTAGGAAAGCTGGGGCATCTGGATCTACAACGGCTATTCCACAGCATAGAGGGCAAAGATGGGGCCCCATCCCAGTACCTGGTACCAGCCATTTCTGTGTTCAGGTTATTACACTGATGACTATAAAACCAAACCAGGGAACTAGGTACATGTATGTGAGAGAGAGAGAGAGAGAGAGAGAGAGAGAGAGAGGTATACACTGAAATAAGAGCATCATCAATCAGGCCATAGTAGCCAGATCACATGTGGGAATAAAGGAAGTCACCCTGAAGGTAGTTAGTACGAATTCTGCTAAACCATGAACTAATTCTAATAGTTCATTTTAAATGGTTTCTTCATCAGTCTTGCTAGGACTTTCTTGATGCAAATGTAGGTTTCTCTGAGATGACCGCAGATTGCATGAATCATGGCATAAATAGAGTATAACCTGAAAGAGAGCTCACCTCTCTTCCCAGTCATCATCTCTCTTTGACCAGATTTCTTGAGCCAACGATAGTTTCCCAACATATTCCACATCAGCTTCTGAGAATGTGGAAGGTGAAAAGAAAATCCGCTGACCCACTCTTTCTGATGGCCCTGATAGCCAGAGGGGTAACCAAGCTGTCTCTGTGCAATTCTAGACGTCCCAGACACATCCCATCTGATCCCTCATGTTCCCATCCAGGTACTCCCTGGGGCCCCTCATAGCTCTGCTTCTTCAAATGTGAGAAAGCAGAAGGAAGCCCTTGATCCTTTTACATTCAGAATTCCAGTGTGGTAGGAAAAATAAGCATAATGGGACCAAGCATCTCGTCATGTAGATTCCCCTTATATTTGCATCGTATTCATTGCTGCTGGTTCTGATTAAAGATGACAGGAAAATCTGCAGATTTGGTTGCTGTTTGATGATGCCATCCTCCACAGGCCTGGTCAAGTCAGCTGTCACTTCATTAGCCAGGAATTGGACAGTCTTCACAAAGTGGTTCTTCATTCATTAGCGCTAAGTGGCATGATTGATTTACAAGTATTAATGATTTGCCACTTTTATCAAAGGGTCATTGGAGAGAGGCTTCTTATTGAGGATATCTAAGTTCTACAGATCCTAGTGATCAGTTTATTTAATGAACATTTAACTCTAATTTAGCTACTTTATCTTCTTAATTTTAAGGAACCATTATTTTAATTATTATTTAGGAAAACTACTTTGCTTGAAAAGGGAGTAATATGTGTATTACATATAATTATATGTAATTTTATGCATTAATACAATGTATTTGTATGTAATAGTTATAATGCAAAATGTGTTAATATATTAACTATGTATTTTATATAATATACATCATAATGTTTACATATTATATAACTATATTACACACTTTATATATTATTATTCTTCTCCTAGAATAATATATATTATATATTAGTGAGAAATATAGAGCTAAGTGATAAGATACATCCTAGTTTAAAGATTTATTTATTTTACAGGGAGAGAGAGCAAGTGTGCACAAGTCAGGGGAGGGACAGAGAGAATTTTCAAATGCCTCACTGAGCACAGAGCACTGGATCCTAAGACCTATGAGATCATGACCTGAGCTGAGGGCAAAAGCTGGATCCTCAACTGACTGAACCACCCAGCTACCCTAAGACATATCCTAATTTAATTAAATAATACAGTATATACAGGAAGCAAGTCTAGATCATTTATATCCATACATATGGTACTTAGGTTTCCTTTCTACTTTTCTCACTAGGAGATAGTCAGTACATGGGGCTAACAGAAAGTTGCCCTCTAAAGATGCTTCTCAACTGACAGGAAATGATTTCTGAATATCCCAGATGCATCCCAGGTACCCTGTGTTTAACTTCATCCTTTCAATGAGCTATAATGGTATCATGACTTTGAGTGTAATGAAGAGAAATTATGTTCGAATAATGACACCATACTCAGTCTTAAAAACAAATGAGCTGTCCCAAGCAAGATTAATCTACATTTCTATAAAAGTGGCAAGCAGAGAAGTTTGATACTGTGTCTGAAAAATATTCAGGAAAGAAGATGATGTATACTATGAGGATCATGCACTATGGACAAAGAGATATTTGTTGATTTATTCATTCACTCCCTTGGCAAAACTGATAGTACAGTGTATTTTGTGCCATGGACTGTGCTGAGTTCTTGAGACAGTAAACAAGAAAAAAAAAACTTTTTTATCCCCTACCAAGCTAACAACTTAATAGGGAAGGCAATCAATAAATGAATGTACAGCTAAGTCATTAATTACAAAATGTGACATATGCCAAGAGGGAAATAAAAAGGGATATAAGAGACACATTAAAGCTGGGACTAAAGCCTTAGGGAATCAGTAATGAATAGAGCTGGGGAAAACATTCTAGAACAAGAGGGGGGACAAAACCAGTCAGTTTAAAGACCCTAAATAAAAACTTAATAATAAGCAAATGTAGCCAGAGGGCAGAGAAGGATAGGGATGGTTGGAAAAGGAACTTGGAGAGGTAAATAGGGTAAGATCACATAGAGCCTTACAGACCACTGTATGGTGTTTCTATATTAATCTAAGTTCAAAGAGCTCTTCCTGTATAATTCCTGTGTCAATTCTTTTTGCTTTGTTTTCTTGGGATGGATGCTTCAGTACAATGTTGAGAAGTAACAATAGAGGTCATCCTTGTCTTTTTATTAAGTTTCAGGGGATGTTACCAAAATGTAGTCAATATATTTGTCCTAGTTTTCTCATGATACCCTTTGTCAGAATAAAAAAAAAAAAATTATCAGGGCACCTGGGTGGCTCAGTGTGTTAAGCCTCTGCCTTCAGTTCAGGTCATGATCTCAGGGTCCTGGGATCAAGCCCCGCATCGGGCTCTCTGCTCAGAGGGGAGCGTGCGTCCCTCCCTCTCTCTGCCTGCCTCTCCACCTACCTGTGATCTCTCTCTCTCTGTGTGTCAAATAAATAAATAAATATTTTTTAAAAATTATCATCTATATTTAAATGTTAATTTTCTTCATAAAAAGTGTTGGGTTCTATTGAATGCTTATTCTGCATCTATTGAAATGATCATATCTTGATCTCTTTATCTGTTAAAGTGGTATGTTTCACAGTAGAGTTTCTGATTTTAAACAATCTTTTTTTTTTTTTTTAAGATTTTTATTTATTTATTTGACAGAGAGAGATCACAAATAGGCAGAGAGGCAGGCAGAGAGAGAGGAAGGGAAGCAGGCTCCCTGCTGAGCAGAGAGCCCGATGTGGGACTTGATCCCAGGACCCTGAGATCATGACCTGAGCTGAAGGCAGCGGCTTAACCCACTGAGCCACCCAGGCGCCCTTAAACAATCTTTCTATTCCTCAGATAATACTTTCTTACTCACTATGTGTGTGTATATAAATATATAATTTTTTTTTCAATGCCACTAAACTTAATTTGCTGTTATTCCTTTAGCTTTAGTGATCTGGGTTCCTAGCATATATTGATATGTAACTTTGTTTTCCTATACTATTCTTTCCTTATTTGGAATTAAGATTATATAAGCCACATGCAATCAGTTGAGCAGTTCACGTTCTTCTGTTTTTTGAAATGTTAGTAAAAGTTGACAATAACTGTGCAGGTTTGGGATCTGTGTGCAAGGCCACTTCTATATGTATTCAGTTTTGCAACATTTACTTGTTCATATAGGTTTTGGTTATCTATAATTTTCTAGACAATCTAGTTTTTAATTTTTTATAACTTTTTCAAAATTGTTGATAAAGTTATTCATTAATGATTTTTTAAATTATTCTGCTCTAGCTCATGGTGCTAGTAAACTCTGTCTCTAAAAATAATACCAGTCTATAGCATTTGTCAATTTTTGGTGTGAAAACTATGATAGATTTCAAGCTCTCAGTATGGCATCAGCGAACATGGAATTGGCACATAATCAGCTGTTACTCACAGCGCTAACATATCTGCCAGTTAAACTTTTCCTTTTTCATCCTTTCTGATTTTATTTGTGCCTTTTCCTTCCTCTCTCATTTGTAAATCATTCCTGCTAAAGGTTTTTATATTTTATTAGACTACTTTAAAAGAATGTATTTCTAATTTTGTTGATCTTCTGTTTCATTCCTTTGCTTTCTCTCTTACCAATTTCAACTGTTAGGTCTTAAATATAACCTTGATTTTGTGTTCTTCAGCTTTTCTTTTAAATCTAAACAGATTCAAAAGCATCTATTTTTCAATCCTGTTTCAGTAATAGTGAATTTAAAGGTATACATTTTTAGGGGTACTGTTTTTACTACATGATATATACATTTTCATTCAGTACTCTGTTTCAATTATACAAATTTAGCAATTTGAACTATGTTTCACTTCAAGTGTCTAAAGTGTGTTTGTTTGCTATTCGATAAATAGGGGCTTCTTCCTTTTCATGAACATGTAGGTCAAAGAAGATTACATTGTATTTGAAATCTGAAACTTAATTTTTGTGAGTTTATGTTCAATAGCACATGCATACCTGAATATATTCTTTAAAATCATTTCTACCTTATGAAATATTTAATTCCTGTCTTTGTAATACATAAATTTAATTACTATTTATTTTGATGAAAAATATTTTAAAACAACCCTGAGGCACTCCTCTCCTAAAACAACCATATATGTGCCTCTCAACAAAAACAATTCATTAAAGAGTTAAATGTAATTATCAAAAAGCTATAAAGTGGTATCTTCAAGTAAATTACTCCATAATACATCTGTCTTTCATAATCTGCCATTTGTCATTCTTTTAATTTTTAAATACTATTCACTTAGAACTTTGCTAGCAAAGTAAATGTATGCCTTTCATTGTTTCTATAATTGAACTTTGATGAAAAAAAAAGCACTGAAGACAATGAAAACAATGCATGTGATACACATTGTGTTTTCATTACTACCAACTAACAAACTAGTAATAAAGATGCAAAGATGATTATATGGTAGTTCTCATTTGATGCTGCTCAGAATATATTTAGAATTCAAATTTATCTCAGTAAGGTGAAATAGGGCATTTAATGGAATTCCTTTTAAAAGATCAATTCTTGGGGTGCCTGGGTGACTCAGTGGGGTAAGCTCTGTCTTCAGCTCAGGTCATGATTGCAGGGTCCTGGGATCCAGCCCCGCATCAGGCTCTCTGCTCAGCGGGGAGCCTGTTTCCCCCTATGTCTCTCTCTCTGCCTGCCTCTCTGCCTACTTGTGATCTCTATTTGTCAAATAAATAAATAAGTAAAATCTTTTAAAAAAAGATCAATTCTTGTAATCCTAACAATAATTTATGTTATTACCTTATTGGATGTAAAGATAAATACGTGGATTCAGACATATTAGATGTCTATTTTAGTTTGTCTAGCATTCTTTTTTTATTTAAATTCAATTAGCCAACATGTAGTTTAGATGGAGTATTCAATGATTCATCAGTTGTGTATATTCTTATAGCCCTGGTAATTTTTTCTGGTCTGTTTAATCCCTCGGTTTCACAAAGAAATATTTTTAAATCTCCCAACATGATTATAGATTTGCCAATTTGTTTTCATGCTTTTCAGTTTTTACTTAACATACTTTAACACACAGGATGGCATAAATATAAAAGTTCATGGGTTTTAAATCTTCTTGGTGAATTATCCTTTTTATTACAATGTAATTTTCTTCTTTATTCCTGTTAGAGATCTTCTGTGTAATCTAAGTTAGGTCACTTTTTAATATTGCTTATTTCTATCCAGTTTTCCCAACACCATTTATTGAAAAGACTTCCTTTCTTTCATTGGATATTCTTCCCTGCTTTGTCAAAGATTAATTGACTATATAGTTGTGGGTTCATTTATGGATTGTCTACTTTGTCCTATTGATCTAAGTGTCTTTTACACCAGTACCATACTGTTTTGATCACTCCAGCTTTGAAATATAACTTGAAGTCTAGAATTGTGATGCCTCCAGTTTTGCTTTTCTTTGGTTGCTTGGCTATTTGAAATCATTAAAATCCTAGAGGAGAACATAGGGAGTAACCTCTTTGACATCTGCTGTAGCAACTTCTTACTAGATAAGTTTCCTAAGGCAAGAGAAACAAAAACAAAAATAAACTCTTGGGACTTGGACAAGATAAAAAGCTTCTGCACAGCAAAGGAAACAATCAGTAAAACTAAGAGGCAACAGATGGCATGGGAGAAGATATTTGCAAATGACATATCTGATAAAGGATTAGTATCCAAAATACATAAAGAATTTATAAAACTTGGTGCTCAAAAAACAAATAATTCAATTAAAAAATGGACAGAATAGGAGTGCCTGGGTGGCTCAGTGGGTTAAGCCTCTGCCTTCGGCTCAGATCATGGTCTCAGGATCCTGGGATCGAGCCCCGCATTGGGCTCTCTGCTCAGCAGGGAGCCTGCTTCCCTGTCTCTCTGCCTGCCTCTCTGCCTACTTGTGACCTCTATCTCTCTGTCAAATTAAAAAAAAAATGAGCAGAAGATATGAACATTTTTCCAAAGAAGACATACAGATAGTCAACAGACACTTGTAAAATACTCAACATCACTCATCTTCAGGAAAATACAAATTAAAACTATAATGAAATATCACCTCACACCTGTCAGAATGCCTAAAATCAACAGCACAAGACACAGGTGTTGGCAAGGATATGGAGAAAGGGGAATCCTCTTGGACTGTTGGTGGAAATGCAAACTGGTGCAGTCACTGTGGAGAACAGTATGGAGATTACTCAAAAAGCTAAAAATAGAAATACCCTATGCTCTAGCAATTACCTTACTAGGTATTTACCCAAATAAAACAAAGATATTAATTCAAAGGGATACATGCACCCAATGTTGATAGCAGCATTATCTACAAATAGCCAAACTATGGAAACAGCCCAAGTATCCATTGATTTATGAAGGAAGGACGTAGGTGTGTGGATGTGTGTGTTTTCGTGTGTGTGTAATAGAATGTTATTTAGCCATAAAAAAAGGATGAAATTTTGACATTTGCAATGACATGGATGGAGCCAAATAGCATTATGCTAAGTGAAATAAGTCAGAGAAAGGCAAATACCATATGATCTCTCTCACATATGGAATTTAAGAAACAAGCATAGGAAAAAAAAGAGAGGGAGAGGCAAACCAAGAAACAATCTCTTAACTTTAGAAAACAAACTGATGGTTACCAGAGCAGATGTACATGGGTCAGGGATGGGTTAAAAAGTGATGGGGATAAAGAACTCCTCTTGTGATGAGCCCTGGGTGTTATATGGAAGGGCTGAATCATTACATTGTACACCTGAAATTAATATTATACTGTTTTGTTAATAACTGGAACTTCTATAAAAACTTCAAAAAAAATATTGCTACCTAGCTCATTTTCATTCCAATGTCATTTCGGGAGTGTTTTAGAAGTATTTCCTATATATGGGTTGTCACTTTCTTTCTTTCTTTCTTTCTTTTTTAACCTCACCTGGTTATAATTGTCTTTTAATCAGTTAGTTCAATGTGGTAACATTTATTATTATTGATGCCATTGGAATTATTTCTCTTATAGTTACCATCCTTTTTCTGTGTGTCTCTACCCCTCTTCTGTATTTTGTTGCTTTGAAATAATAGTTTTTTATGTAAAAATTCTATAGCTGTTCAGAATTTCTATTCTTTTCCACACCAAGAAAAGACCTTTGGCATACTTTACCTGTGTCTTGGGTTTTTGTTTTGTTTTGTTTTAAGCAAATAAAAATAATAAGATATTAGCACCACTTGATGAAACAGGAAATAATATAAAACCTCAGTTTTATATAAACCAAATGTTTATTTATTTATTTTTTATTTCTTTTCATGTGAAGTTCAGGTCAGCCAGCTTTACTTTGAGCTGCAACTTGGAGACATTTAAGCTTGCATCTTGCAAGAGGTCACCACACATCTTAGACACACAATTTTAGTTTGGAATTATTGCCTCTCCCATAATATCAGGGCTGTGTCAGACCCAAGCAAAGGTAGTGGACAAAGTGACACAGCTTCTGAGAGTAAGTATACATCTTTGTTTGCTGCCTCCCTGGGTCCATAAATCTGTTAAAGATTAGTTAAAGACTGACAACCTTTATTAGAACTCCCTTTTAGGATTAGAAGTGACATCCCAGACTCTGACTACAAGTTGTGAGACTTCCTCCCGGCCACTAACCAAGGAGTTGAGTTCCCAATTCCCACTACATGCTTTACTTCCTGACCCAGAGATTCTATGCTGTCAGCCCATTCGGAATCTGGTCCACAGAACAAAGAGACTATTATTTTAATGATAAACTCACCATTGCATTGATTTCTGATTGCTTCTATTTTATACTGTTAAGGAAGAAAAATTTTCAAAATTGACAGTTCTTCTGGCTAGTAAATTATGTAAATACAGGGAATCTACATAAATGAGAGATTTTAAAAACAGGAAAAATGAGATCTGTAAGTCATTCTGAATTAAGGAGAAGGCTATAGAAGTCTGGGGCTTCAAAGGGAAGGGAGGCAATTCACAAGATGAACGGCAAGATAAATATTAAAAAAACAAACAGTGTTTGCTGGGCCATTCAGAAACAGTGGGGGCTAGAAAGGCCTTTGATTAAATAGACTTTGCTAGGTTCCTGCCTGTCTACCATACCTAGTAGTTCATATTATACTATAATTATCTGTGGTGATAGTTCCCTTCCTGGAGAAGGTCTTCTATCTAAATCCTTTTAAGCAGTTAGAAGACAAAGAAGAAGAAGAAGGGGGAGGAGGGAAGAGGGAGGTTGAGGAAGAAGAGGAGGAGAAGGAAAAGGAGGAGGAGAAGAAAAACATCTTGAGTCTTTTGTTTCTTAAAATAATGAGGTGGGGGCGCCTGGGTGGCTCAGTGGGTTAAGCTGCTGCCTTCGGCTCAGGTCATGATCTCAGGGTCCTGGGATCAAGTCCCACATCGGGCTCTCTGCTCAGCAGGGAGCCTGCTTCCTCCTCTCTTTCTCTGCCTGCCTCTCTGCCTACTTGTGATCTCTCTCTGCCAAATAAATAAATAAAATCTTAAAAAAAAAAAAAATGAGCTGGAGGGAGCTTGGGTGGCTCAGTCATTAAGCAACTGCCTTCCACTCAGGTCATGATCCCAGGGTTCTGGGATAGAGTCCCACATCAGGCTCCCTGCTCCACGGGGAGCCTGCTTCTCCCTCTCCCCCTCCCTCTGCTTCTGTTCCCTCTCTCACTCTCTCACTCTCTCATTGTCTCTCTCTGTGTCAAATAAATAAATAAATACATAAATAAACTATTAAAAAAAAAAGAAGAAGAAGAAGAAGAAAGAAAGAAAAAGAATCAGCTGGAGCACCTGGGCAGCTCGGTTGGTTGAATGACTGGCTCTTGGTTTCAGCTCAGGTCATGATCTCGGGTTTATGAAATCAAGGGCTCCATGCTCAGCACAGAGTCTGCTTGGGATTCTCTCTCTCCCTTCCCCTCACCCTCTGCTCCTGCAGCCCCTCAAATAAATAAATAAAATCTTTAAAGAGAATCAATCTAAAATTAGCTACATGCCAAAGAGAACTACTTTGGGTTGGCAAATTTTGCTTTCCTACAATACCTAGCTCCTCTTGTTTCTTTTTCTTTTTCTCACTTTAGGGTTGGTGGTTTATTTTAATACATTAAAAAGTTACTTACTGGGGTACCTGGGTGGCTCAGTGGGTTAAAGCCTCTGCCTTCAGCTCAGGTCATTATCCCAGGGTCCTGGGATTGAGTCCTGCATCGGACTGTCTGCTCGGCAGGGAGCCTGCTTCCCTTCCTCTCTCTCTGCCTGCCTCTCTGCCTACTTGTGATCTCTGTCAAATAAATAAATAAAATATTTTTAAAAAAAGTCACTTACTTCTATACATTTTAACATCATAAATACACACTGATATAAATGTTAAAGTCTATTTCAGATCATTCCCTAAGATTAATTTCATGTGTCCCCTCTCATACAGGGACATTTTAGTCCCTGTTACTTGTACACAGGAGCTGAACTCCAGACACTACTATCTATGGCAGACCCAGAGCAGCCCACGATTCTCATTCTTGTTTTCTGTTTCTAATCCATTTCTGTTTATCTTTTTTGGAGCTCTGCTGCATCTTTGTTTATAAATATTTCATGCATCATTGCTATATGTTTGTAGTAGAATGAACAAGTTAAAACAAAAAAGTATTACCTAGACCAGAAGTATCAGTCCGATATATTTTTATTATTCTAAGCAAACTGGAGATTTAAGAAGTCCCCCCCCCAACTTCCTTTATCTGGTTTTAGTGTTGATATTTATTTTTTACTTTAAAATAGCATTGAAGTTTTTTTATGTTTAACATATGGCCACGTGGATTAAAATAAATTGTGATGTATTTTTCTCAACCTTGCTGTTCCTATGTGCTCAGAGATCCATAAATACACAGTACAATGTGCATTTTGGAACAAAATGTCCCTCAATATCATGAACAACACATACCAACGTAGGTTGCTTCAGCTCAGGTAGGAAGAGTGTTATAGAATAATTTGTCGTCAGTTAAGAGTAGAGAAAACCTCAGGTAGAGAGCCCTTGAAGATTATTCCCATTAATCAAGAAGGTGTTTTTGTTTTTGTTTTTGTTTGTTTTGTTTTGGGGGGGGTTGTCCGTTTTTTGATTTTGTTTTTTGTTTTTGGATGGTAGCAGTGTATCTCACTCTCAAACATATTTGCTTCCTCTGCTATCATTGCAGATGAGGTAAAAATGGTCCACTCTCTGGTTACCAGAGATTTTATGTTGAAATGGTTCATTTCTTCCTGACATGAACGAAGCTACACAAGAAAAATAACCAAAAGCTTAAGGCTTAAGTTATCTACCCATCACTTGGTCACCAAATACTTATTGAGGCCCTTCTATGTTCTAGGCACTGACAATATAACAGTGAACAAAATGTACCAAAAAATGCTTGCCTGTTTAGGCATGGATGCAGATAAGTAACTAATGTATAGAATAGGTTCTACAGATGATAAGTACTATGTTAAAAATTAAGCAGGGAAGGAATGCTTAAGATGGCCATTTTAAATAGCATGGTAACTAAAAATGTGAGATCTCTACAAAACATAAAAAGGTGTGGGAGCAACTCATATAAATGACTTGAGGGACAGCAGTGGGCATGTGGGGCTAGAGATGAGAGTGCTTGGAGAAGGGATGGAAAGAAAGGGGTTCAGGTTGTGTAAGACTACGCTCACCACTGTAATGAAGTCAGCATTTACTTTGAGTGATGTGGGATGCTTGGACAGTTTTTGGCACGGAAGTGGTATGATTTGCCTTGTACTCCAAAAGAATCACTCTGCTAAATGTTTTAAGAATAGGTAATCAAAGAGGAAGGAAGGAGGTGATTATGATTTTTTTTCTTTAATCCTGGATGTATTTTAACGTCAAGATCACAGGATTTGCAGAGCAATTATACTTGGTGAAAAAGAGCAATTAGAGTAATACCAAGCAAGGTTTGTGCCATGAACAATGGGAAAGATGGAATTGTAGCTTAATTAGATGGTCATATTAATCAGGACTCTTCAAAGAAAAAGGACATTTCTTTTATTTTCTTTTCTCTTTTTTCTTTTTCTCGCTCTCTTCCTTCCCTCCTCCTCTCCTTTCCTTCTTTCATTCTCCCTTTCTTTCTTTCTTTCCTTTCTTTTCCTTTCTTTTTTTCCTTTCCTTTCCTTTCTCCCTCCCTCCCACTCCTTTCTTTGTCTCTCTCTTTCTTTCTTTCCTTCCCTCTTCCATCTTCCTTTCTTTTCCTCTTCTCTTCCCTTTTCTTTTCCTTTCCTTTCCTTTCTTTTCTTCTTTTCTTTTTTTCTCTTCTTTTCTCTTCTCATTATTCCTTCTTTCCTATCACCCACAACCTGCCATTTGCTAGCTAAAGAACCTAGAAAGCCAGTAGTGTAATCAGTCCAAAGCCTGAGAACCAGGAGGCCACTGGTATAAGTTCCAAAATCGAAAGGTCCAAGACCTGATGCTTTGGGCCCAAAGGCAAGAAAATTGTATATTGAAGTCGAAAAGAGGGAATTTGCTCTTCCTTTCCTTTTTTGTTCTTCTCCAGCCTTCAACGGATTGGATGATGTCTGCTCACATTGTGAGAGTAGATCTTTACTCAGTCTGCTGCTTCAACTGCTAATTCCAGAAACACCTTCACAGACACACCTATAAATTGTGTTCTACCAGCTATCTGGGTATCTTTTTTAGCCCTGTCAAATTGGCCCATAAAATTATTCATCACAATAGGTAATTCTGTAGGAGGAGCTTTTTGTACACAACTGTGATGAAGATCAGGATTTTCTTTTTAATTATCAAAATCAAAGTTCAGATTAGCTAGGCCAATAGTGAGTAGACAGATGGGTGTAATAATTTAAAGTTCAGCACATAAATCCAGACCTAAGATGCAAATTTGAAAGCCTCTGGTATATAGATGGGATGTAAAGCCAGGGAGTCAAGAAGAGATCATCAAGAAAGATTAGAGAATCTAAGAGAACAGAGGGTTAATCTTGGGTACCAGAGTTTCTTGGAAGAAACTGAAATCATGCTTCAAGGAAGAAGACATGGTACAAAGGATACAGTATAGCTGTAAAAAGGAATGAGAAATCCTGACATAATGTTTTCTTTATACACTGCTAAATAAAAAAAAATTTATATTACTTATCTAATGGGTATGAAAAGGGAGTAGGTATATAGTAAGTATGCATACATATATGTGACATATAAATCTGATATATATATATATATATGGTATATGTATTTGCTATATATATGCCATGTGTGGTCTGGTATATGCATGTGTGTGTGTGTGTGTGTGTGGTGTCCATGTTTGTATATATACCCCACATGTTCTCTATATAATCATCCATAAACTGACACTTAATTTTTTTCTATATACTGGCAATACAAACGAATAATGCTACAATATAGGATTCTCTTTGTGATCCTAATTTCACCTAATTTCATTTCCTTTAGATATATATACCCAGAAGTAGGATGCTGGATCATATAGTAGTTCCATTTTTAATTTTTGAGGAAATTCCATATTGTTTTCCATAGTGGCTGTACCCATTTACATTCCCATCAGTAATGCACAGGGTTCCCTTTTCTCCACATCCTTGGCAATACTAAATTCTTTTCTTTTTTGATAATAGGCAGGTTGAGAGGTATGGAGTAATATTTCTTATGGTTTTAATTTGCATTTCCCTGATGATTAGTAATATAGAGCATAATTTTTTTATATCTTACTTTATTTTTTTCAGTGTTCCAAAATCCATTGTTTATGCACCACACCCAGTGCTCCATGCAATACATGCCCTCCTTATTACCCATCACCAGGCCCAACCAACCCCCCAAAACCCTCCTCTCCAAAACCCTCAGTTTGTTTCTCAGAGTCCACAGTTTCTCATGGTTTATTTCCCCCTCTGATTTCCTCCCACTCACTTCTCTCCATCTCCCAATGTCCTCTGTGTTATTCCTTATGCTCCACAAGTAAGTGAAACCATATGATAATTGACTCTCTCTGCTTGACTTATTTCACTCAGCATAATCTCTTCCAGTCCCATCCATGTTGATACAAAAGTTGGGTATTTATCCTTTCTGATGGAGGCATAATACTCCATTGTAAATATGGGCCATATCTTCTTTATCCATTCGTCTGTTGAAGGTTGTCTTGGTTCTTTCCACAGTTTGGCAACTGTGACCTTTGCTGCTATGAACATTGGGGTACAGATGGCCGTTCTTTTCACTATATCTGTATCTTTGGGTAGTGCAATTGGAGGGTCATAAGGTAGCTCTATTTTTAATTTCTTAGGGAATCTCCACACTATTTTCCAAAGTGGCTGCACCAACTTGCATTCCCACCAACAGTGTAAGAGGGTTCCCCTTTCTCCACATCTTCTGCAACACTTGTTTACTGTCTTGTTGATTTTGGCCATTCTAACTGATGTAAGGTGGTATCTCAATGTGGTTTTAATTTGAATCTCCCTGATGACTAATAATGATGAACATTTTTCATCTGTTAGCCATTTGTATATCTTCTTTGGGAAGTGTCTGTTCATGTCTCCTGCCCATTCTTGACAAGATTATCTGTTTTGTGTTTGTGGGTTTGAGGAGTTCTTTATAGATCTTGGATATCAGCCCTTTGTCTGAAGTATCATTTGCAAATATCTTCTCCCATTCCATGGGTTGCCTCCTTGTTTTGTTGACTGCTTCCTTTGCTGTACAGAAGTTTTCATCTTGATGAAGTCCCAAAAGTCCATTTTCACTTTTATTTCCTTTGCCTTTGGAGACATATCTTGAAAGAAGTTGCTGTGGCCAATGTCAAAGAGGTTACTGCCTATGTTCTCCTATAGGATTTTGGTAGATTCCTGCCTCATGTTGAGGTCTTTTATCCATTTCGAGTTTATCTTTGTGTATGGTGTAAGAAAATGGTTGATTTTCATTCTCCTATGCATAGCTGTCCAATTTTCCCAGCACCATTTATTGAAGAGACTGTCTTTTTTCCACTGTATATTTTTTCCTGTTTTGTCAAAGATTTGACCATAGAGTTGATGGTCAATATCTGGGCTCTGTACTCTATTCTACTGGTCTATGTGTCTGTTTTTGTGCCGTACCATGCTGTCTTGGTGATCACAGCTTTGTAGTAAAGCTTGAAATCAGGCAATGTGATATCCCAGTTTTGTTTTTCTTTTTCAATATTTCCTTAGCAATTCAGAGTCTCTTCTGGTTCCATACAAATTTTAGGGTTGTTTGTTCCAGCTCTTTGAAAAATGCTGGTGGAATTTTGATCAGGATGACATTGAAAGTATAGATTGCTCTAGGCAGTATAGACATTTTAACAAAGTTTATTCTCATCTGCGAAGAGAGAGAGTTTGACTTATTTTTTGCTATTTTGAATACCTTGTATTTCTTTTTGTTGTCTAATTGCTGTTGCTAGGACTTCTGGTTCTATATTGAACAACAGTGGTGAGAATGGACATCTTTGTCATGTTCCTGAGCTCAAAGGGAAGGCTGTCAGCTTTTCCCCATTGAGGATGATATTCACTGTGGGTTTTTCATAGATGGATTTTATGAAGTTAAGGAACGTTTCCCCCTATCCCTATACTTTGAATGATTTTAATCAGGAATAGATGCTGTATTTTGTCAAATGCTTTTTCTGCATCAACTGAGAGGACCATGTGGTTCTTCTCTCTTCTCTAATTGATTTGTCCTATCACATTGATTGATTTGCGAATGTTGAACCACCCTTGCATCCCATGGATAAATCCCACCTGGTTACAGTGGATAATCTTTCTAATGTACTGTTGGATCCTATGAGCTAGGATCTTGTAGGGAATCTTGGCATCCATATTCTTTGGGGATATTGGTCTGAAATTCTCCTTTTTGGTGAGCTCTTTTCCTGATTTGAGGATCAGGGTAATACTGGCTTCATAAAAAGAATCTGAAAGTTTTCCTTCTGTTTTTATTTTTTGAAACAGCTTCAGGAGACTAGGTATTAATTCTTATTTGAATGTTTGGTAGAATTCTTCAGGGAATCTGTTGGGTCCGTGGCTCTTTTTTTTGGTGGGGGGGAGGTTTTTGATCACTGCTTCAATCTTGTTACTAGATATTGGTCTATTCAGGTTGTCAATTTCTTCCTGATTCAGTTTTGGAAGTTTATAGGTTTCCAAAAATGCATCCATTTCATCTAGATTTCGTCCAGGTTAACTTATTGGCATGTAACTGTTGATAATAATTTCTGATGATTGTATCTATTTCCTTGGTGTTAGTCATGATCTCTCCCTTTTCATTCATAATTTTATTAATTTGGGTCCTCTCTCTTTTCTTTTGGATTAGTTTGGCCAATGGTTTATTGATCTTATTGATTCTTTCAAAAAACCAGCTTCTAGTTTCGTTGATGTGTTCTGCTGTAGCTCTAGTTTCTATCTCATTGATCTCTACTCTAATCTTGATTATTTCCCTTCTTGTGTGAGAGGTTGGCTTAATTTGTTGTTGATTCTCCAGTTCTTTAAGGTGTAAAGAGAGCTGGTGTATTCTAGATTTTCCTTTTTTTTTTTTTTTTAGAGAGGCTTGGATGGCTATGCATTTCCCCCTTAGGACTGCCTTTGCCATATCCCATAGGTTTTATACCAAAGTGTCTTCATTCTCATTGGTTTCCATGAATTGTTTAAGTTCTTTGATTTCCCGGTTGATCCAAACATTCATAAGCAGGTTGGTCTTTAGCTTCCAAGTGTTTGAATTCCTTCCAAACTTTTTCTTGTGGTTGAGTTCCAGTTTTAAAGCATTATGGTCTGAGAATATGCAGGGAATAATCTCAATCTTTCGGTATTGGTTGAGCCCTGATTTGTGACCCAGTATGTGGTCTATTTTGGAGAAAGTTCCATGTGCATTTGAGAAGAATGAGTATTCTGTTGTTTTAGGGTGGAATGTTCTGTGTGTGTGTGTGTGTGTGTATACATATATATATGTATATATACATATATATATATATATATAGAGAGAGAGAGAGAGAGAGAGAGAAAGTGTCCATCTGGTCCAATGTGTCATTCAATGCTCTTGTTTCTTTACTGCTTGGATTTCTGCTTGGATGATCTGTCTGTTACTGAGAATGGCATATTAAGATCCCCTACTATTAATGTATTCATATCAGTATGACTCTTTATCTTGATTTACAGTTGTCTTATGTAGTTGGGTGCTCCCATGCTCCCATATTGGGGGCATAAATATTTATAATTATTAGATCTTCTTGGTGGATAGGCTCTTTAAGAATGATGTAGTGTCCTTCTTTATCTCTGACTACAGTCTTTAGTTTAAAATCTAATTTATCTGATATGAAAATCACTACCCTAGCTTTCTTTTAAGGCCCTTGGCATGAAAGATGCTTCCACATCCTACTACTTTCAGTCTGGATGTATCCTTAGGTTCCAAATGGGTCTCTTGTAGACAACATATGGATGGATCCTGTTGTTTTATCCAATGAGCAACCCTTGGCCATTTTATGGGAGCAGTTAGGTCACTCATGTTGGGAGTGATTATTGAAAGATACACTTTTATTGACATCATGTTGCCTGTGAAGTCCTTGTTTCTATAGATTGTCTCTGAAAATTTCTGTTCTATGTCACTCTTGGGTTCTTTCTTCTACTATAGAACCCCCCTTAATATTTCTTGTAGTGCTGGCTTGGTGTCACATATTCTTTTAAACCTCATCCAGACTTTGTTCAACTGTATCTTCTAGTCTTCTCTCTCTCTCTCCACCCCCTCAGGGATCCCAATAATTCTGACTTTGGAACATTTTATGGCGTCATTTATTTTCCTAATCTGTTTCCATGGCCTCAATCTGTTTCTTCCAGGCCTCCTCTTGATCCTTTTTCTCTATCGCTTCTCTTCTAGATCACTAATTCTATCTTCTGCCTCAGTTACCTTAGCTGTTAGAGTATTTAGATTAGATTGGATCTTGTTGATGGCATTTTTAACTTCTTTCTGGGAGGTTTTCACTTCTTCCCTTAGAGATTCTATGTTGTCATTAATGATTTTAATCCAACCTAGACATTGCCTAGATAATTGTTACCCTGAACTCCCTTTCTGACATACTGTTTATGTCCATATTCAATAGTACTGATGGAGAGGGCACAGTCTCTGAATTTTTCCTCTACTGGGTGTTCTTCCTCCTAGTCATTTTGGTGAGAGGTGGTTGAGGGGATGTGTAGCTGAATATATCAACCACAATCCAGGCAAGGTGCACCCTGGAATGCTTCTGAACAATCAGAAGTCACCACCAAAAAGAAAGAAAAAAGAAAAAAAGAAAGAGAGAGAGAAGAAAAAAGAAAAGACCCAGCCAGAATGGGCCCCAAAGGTAAGATGTATAAGGTAAACAAACTAAAACGGACAAACAAAAAGACTGACAAAAGTAAGTGACAAGAAAAAAAAAAAAAAAAAAGAACCCAGCCAAAATGAGCCCCAAGGATAGGTTTTACATAATACCAAACAAAAACAAATACACAGAATCACTGACAGAAGAAGAAGATTGGAGGGTGATCTTCAATGTGGGCAAGGAAGGTTATTTTGATTATTCCTGGGTGTATTTTCTTGATATCTTGTTAAGGCATTCAACTTTCCAGAGATAAAGGGAGATTAAAACTTGTTTATATATAGGTGTAGTATTGATTAGGGAAAGAGGATTACCTTGAAGCTTATATCTGTATGTATATTTTTAAAAAAAGAAAAGAAAAAGAAAAACACAGGTATATGTATGGAAAAAGTCAAGTTAAAATGTTATTATGAAATGCATTGTATTGAACCTCTAGTTTTAATGGTAAGTAGGTTAAAAAATTAAAAAGAGCAAGAATAGTAAGAATGGACTAAAAATAAAAGTTGTATCTATGAAATATACAGGCTTTAGGGCAATACCAGGAGCTTAATATATTGTTTCCCCTCATATTGGGGTTTGACAGTTTTATGGGAACCCTGTGGTGGTTGTCTTCTCATTCTTTTGGCTTGCCTTCTGGGGGAGGGTCCTGCCACATTGTTTTTCAGGGAGCCTCACTTGGGTTGAGTCCTCCTGCCCCCATCAAGGGGCTAGGCTCTGTGGAAACCAATTTTTCAGGCTTTTGTTCTCAGGAGGTTTTTGTTCTTTGGCAGCTTTTTGTGGCCTTTTGGAGGTTTAGTGGAAAGCAAACTGCCCTGAGACCTCTGTTTCAGAAAAAAAGCCTTAGTTTGCTTCCCGCTGGGTTGTCCCGAACACAGACTCCCTCTCTGCAAACCCAACTGAGCCATGCAACCTCCCACAGGTAGTGCATATCCCCAGCCACCATCTCAAAGGTCGCCCAAAGTGCCTGCTTGTCTCTGCACCCTCTTGCCCCTAAAACCGCAAGCAATATTGGTTCAGGGAGCCTACTTTGGGTGGCTGCCTTTGCTGGGATTGCTGTCTGGAGTACAGACCTCAGGTTGCTACTGAAGGAGATTGCACTGAGTTCCTTCAGGCCCCAGATGGGAGAGTCCAGACCTGAGCTGGTCCTAGAGACCACCAGCTAGCTCCAGCATGGAGCTTTCTCAGGGCTGGCAGGGAGTGGGTGAGAACCCAGTTGCGCAGTGCACAAAAGTTATAGGGAGTGAAGGCTGGTACCGTCACCAGATTCCTCATGTGGGGGTGAGAGTGTTCCCAGCAAGCCATGGTGCAAGCTGCACAATCCCGGGGGCTCTGCCATACTCTCTCTGGCATGGGTGGTCACGGTCAGTGGCCATCCTGGGTCCGTGGGCTTAAGCCTGTGCCCATGACCGCCCAATTCCACCAGTTGCCCTTTAAGATCTTTTGCTCTTTTTGAGTGCTTTTAACCAGACTCCAAGTTAATGCTGGTCCGCAGTCACAGGGCACTCTTGTACTGGGGTATTACTTTCCAATGGGTCACTTCTGGTGGCTCCTTCCTCCTTCTGTTTATCCTCTGATATCAGTCTGATTGTTTCCAGTAGGCTTTACCTCTCCACTGGGTGTCTTCTGCAACCATAGAGATCCTACATCTTAGGCTGATTTCATGGCTGTTCAGAGTGTTCTGGTAGATAATTAGCTCACTTTAGGGGTTGTAGGGTCTCCTACTTCTCTGCAATCTTGCCCCTCCTCCCCTGGAGCATCTTTTGATATACTTGTTTTTTATTTGTGTATCTTCTTTGGAAAAATGTCTACTCAGGACTTCTGCCCATTTTATTTATTTATTTATTTATTAACAGAAAATATATTTTTTATTTTTTATTTATTTTTATTTATTTTTTTTATTAAATTTATTTCTTTTCAGCATAACAGTATTCATTATTTTTTCACCACACCCAGTGCTCCATGCAATCCGTGCCCTCTATAATACCCACCACCTGGTACCCCCAACCTCCCACCCCCCACCCCTTCAAAACCCTCAGATTGTTTTTCAGAGTCCATAGTCTCTCATGGTTCACCTCCCCTTCCAATTTCCCCCAACTCCCTTCTCCTCTCTAACATCCCTTGTCCTCCATGATATTTGTTATGCTCCACAAAAAAGTGAAACCATATGATAATTGACTCTCTCTGCTTGACTTATTTCACTCTGCCCATTTTTTAAATTGTATTATTTATTTTGAGTATTGAGTTGCATGAGTCATTTATATATTTTGGCTAATAATCACTTATTAGATATATTATTTGAAATTATTTTCTCCCATTTCATAGGTTGGCTTTTCATTTTGTTTACTATTTCTTTTCCTATCCAGATCCTTTTTAATTTTATATACCCTGACTCTTTTATTTTTACTTTTGCTGCTTGTGCTTTTGGTATCCTAGTCAAAAAAATCATTGTCAAGACCAGTGTCAAAGAGCTGGAGAAAAACTGTTTTTCCACCTTTGTTTTCTTACATTTAAGTCTTTAATTCATTTTGAGTTAATTTTTATGAGTAGTGAAAAGGTCCAATTTCATTCTTTTTCAGGCAGTTATTCAGTTTTCTTAATACCATTTCCTAAAAAATATCCTGTCCCTATTGAATATTCTTGACTCTTTATCAAATATTTGTTGATCCTATGTGTGAGCTCTTGATTCTGTTCCATTGCTCTGTGTGTCTATTTTTGTTAGGTATATACTGTTTTATTTACCATAGTTTCGTAATATAGCTTGAAATCAGGAAGTATGATGCCTCAAGCTTTGTTTTTCCTCAACATCATTTTAGCTATTTGGAGTATTTTGTATTTCCATATAAATTTTAGGATGAATTGTTGAACACTACATCAAAAACTATGATATATTATTATATGTTGGCTAATTGAACACAATACAATTTAGGATGATTTTTTGTTATATTTCTGTGAAAAATGCCATTGGATTTTAATAGGAATTGCATTCAATCTATAGATGTGTTTTGGTAGTATCAACATTATACCAATGTTAACTCTTCCAATCCATGAAGGTAGGGGATATTTTGTTTCACTTACTTGTGTCATCGTCAGTGTGTTTTATTAATGTCTTCAAGTTTTCAGTGTATAGATCTTTCTCTTCCTTACTTAAATTTATTTCTAGTTTTTGTTTTTGATGCAATCATAGATGGGATTATTTTCTTAATTTCTCTTTTGAAGAGTTCATTATTAGTGTATATAAATGCAACAAATTTCTGTGTATCGATTTTTTTATTCTGTAATTTTACTGAATTTGTTAATTAGTTCTTCTTCTTCTTGTGTGTGTGTGTGTGTGTGTGTGTGTAGTCCTTAGGGTTTTATTTATATAATATCATGTCACTTACAAAAAGTGAATTTTGCTTATTTCTTTCCAATTTGAATGCCCCTACCCTTTTTTTTTCCTGCCTAATTGATCTGGCTAGGATTTCCAATATTATATTGAATAGAAGTGATGGAAATTGGCAGTACTGTCTTGATCTTAGAGGAATTGTTGAGTATAATGTTAGCTATACGTTTGTCATATATGACCTTCTTAATGTTCTTAATGTTGAGGTTCATACCCTCTAAACATCAAAAATCTTTATCATTAAATGATACTGAGTTTTATCAAAAATTTTTTGTATATACTGAAATAATCAGATGATTTTTTCCTTAATTCTATTAAAGTGGTGTGTCACAGTTATTGATTTGCTTATGTTGAATTATCCTTGCATCCTGAGGATAAATCCCATTTGATCATTGTCTATAGTCCCTTTAATGTGTTGTTGAATTTGGTTTACTTGCATTTTGTTAAGAATTTCTGCATCTATGTTCATTGGAGTTATTGACCTATGGTTGTCTTTTTGTTTATAGTATCATCTGGCTTTGGTATCAGGGTAATGCTGGCCTCATAAAATGGACCTTGGGAGTGTTCTTTCCATTTTGTCTTTTTGAAGGGTTTCAGGAAAATTGGCATTAATTCAAAATTTTGGAGTATTTAACCTCTAAAACCATGTGGTCTTGTGTTCTTTTTTGTTGGGAAGTTTTTTCATTACTGATTCAATCTCCTTGTTGTTAGTCTGTTCAGATTTTCTATTTCTCGGGCTCCTTGCTCGGCAGGGAGCCTGCTTCTCCCTCTGTCTCTGCCTGCCATTCTGTCTGCCTGTGCTCTCACTCACTCCCTCTCTCTCTCTGACAAATAAATAAAATCTTAAAAAAAAAAAAAAGAAAGAAAGAAAGATTTTCTATTTCTTCCTGATGTAGACTTCTTAGGTTGTATTTTTCTAGGAATTTACCCATTTCTTCTAGGTTGTCCAATTTGTTGGTATAAAATTCTTCATGGTGTTCTCATGATCCTTTGTGTTTCTGTGGTACCAGTTGTAATGTCTCACCTTTCAATTTTTCAATTAACTCTTAACCCACTGAGCCACCCAGGCACCCATTTTATTTGTTTTTTTTTTTTTCTTTACAAGTCTAGCTAAAGGTTATTTTTTTTTTCTATTTTGTTTATTCAAAATCCAACTCTTAGTTTCACTAATCTTTTCTACTATATTCTCTATTTATTTGTGCTCTGAGCTTTGTTATTTCTTTCTTTTCCTAACTTTGGACACAATTTGTTCTTTTTCTAATTCCTTGAGGTATATTAGTTTGTTTGAGATTATTACTGTTATTTTTAAATATAGGCACTTATCAATATAAACCTCCCTCTTAGCCCTACTTTTTCTGCATTTCGTAAGTTTTGGTATATTGTGTTTCCATTTTAATTTGTTGCAAGACATTTTTTTCTCCTTTGGTTTTGTCTGTGACTGAATGGTTGTTCAGGAGTGTGTTGTTTAATTTTCACATTATTTTTCAGTCTTTTTCTTGTTATTGATTTCTAATTTCATACCATTACAGTTACAAAATATGCTTGCTATGATTTAAGTCTTTTAAAAATATATTTAGGCTTGGGGCGCCTGGGTGGCTCAGTGGGTTAAAGCCTCTGCCTTCAGCTCAGGTCATGATCCCAGGGTCCTGGGATCAAGCCCCACATCAGGCTCTCTGCTTGTCAGGGAGCCTGCTTCCCCTCCTCTCTCTCTGCCTGCCTCTCTGCCTACTTGTAATCTCTGTCTGTCAAATAAATAAAAATAAATTTAAAAAAATAAAATATATTTAGGCTTGTTTTGTTACCTAACATATATTCTGTCCTGGAGAATTCTTCATGTGCACTTGAGAAGAATGTGTATTCTGCTGCCAATGGATGGGATCTTCTGTACATGTCTGTTAGAACCCTTTGGTCTAAAGAATGGCTCAAGACCAATGTTTCCATATCTATTTTCTGTATAAATGATGTATCCACTTGTAAAAGTGAGGTATTGAAGTCCCTTACTATTACTGTGATGTCTATTACTCCCTTAAGCTCTGTTAGTATTTGCAAAATATGCTGAGATGCATATGTATTTACAATTGTTTTATCTTCTTGATTAATTTACACCTTTATCATTATATAATGCCCTTCTTATCTCTTGTTACAATTTTTGACTTAGTTTATTTTGTCTGATATAAGTATAGCCCTCCCTCTTTTCTTTTAATATCCATTTGCATGGAGTATCTTTTTCCATCCCTCCACTTTGAGCCTATGCATGTCCTTAAAGTTAAATTGAATCTATATAGTTTGGTCTTGTTTTTCTCCCAGTTGCTTGCTCTCCTTTGATCTGTGCCTTCTTACCTTATCTAAATTTTTAATTCAACATACTCTCTTATATTGATGGAAATTAAAATCACCCTATGCCTCATATTACCAATAGCATAGAAATTATTTCTCATATATGTAAAACATACCAAATTTAATTATTTTTAAAAGTTTTGATTCCAATAATTCTTGAATACTAAATATATAGTGTCTGCTATTAGCTAGAATCCTAAATACTTGAAATATTTTATTTCCAAAAAATCTCAAAACAACCCCAAGTGACATAATAATTAATTATCAGAGAAGGAAACTTAAATTTAAAGAAGTTGATTGAATTATCTCAACTTAAACTAGTATTGAGGAGTGAAACTAGAATTTATTCCCCAAACTGAAGTTTTTTTTATTATGCCATCAGGTACCTGTTTCCATTATATCTAATCATAAGTTATAAGCTTCATGAAGGTAAGTGCTATATTATACTCAATTTATAAGTTCTACACTCACTCCAAGGAGCAATTACTAAATAAATATATATTAAATGCATGCATAAGCTAATGAGCCCATTCTTGGCAAAATGTATTTAATCAATAAGATTAACTTTCTGAGGAACTGTGACAAATTTTGAAGGGAAGAGTTTGTCTCCTTGAATGATGATTTACCTAAAATCTGGCAAGTACAGGGATCAGGTCTTTCAAGAGTCTCTGTCATACCACATAAGCATTCACTCCATCTATGTTCAAGTCTGTATCTATTACCCGCCCATCCCTGGCTAACAGTTGTATATACATGAAATTGTTGTGTGTCCATAAACTGTCAACCAGCCAATGTAACTAGGTAAAGTAAGATGACACTGAGCTACTAATATCATAAAACTTAAAGTCCAGAAAATGTGCTTCCATTTTCTATAAGAAAACACATTAAGAGTCTTTCTATACCTGATAGTATGACATTGCATTTAAATACAACATGCATGATTAGAAACATTGATTAGAAGTATGTATTTAGGTTTTAAAGTATAGACTGTCAATAAGGGCAAGGCTGTCATTGTAGTTCAGTTAAATATATTGCCATTCCAATAATTATTCATAGTTCTACACAATGCTGTGTTTGGCCTGATTAGTAGTAGTACTAACAAGTAGAGTAAATAATTTGCATTTTTAAGAAATGTCTAATATATCTAAGTGAAGAAGTCATATAAGCATTACCTAAATTGTGATTATCTGATTTGGGCATCTTGTGATGAACGCTTAAAAGCTGTCTCTCCCTACTAACACTGCCACCAAGTCATGGTGGACCCAGGGTTCCAGTTAGTGAGTGGCTCAGAGACCTTGAGTTTCTCTACTATTTTCTTTCTTATTCTTATAGTATATCACATTCTTTTTTTTTTTAAGATTTTATTTCTTTGTCAGAGAGAGCGAAGGAGAACACAAGCAGGCAGAGCAGCAGCAGGCAGAGGCAGAGAGAGAAGCAGGCTCCCTGCAGAACAAGGAGCCTGATGTGGGACTCAATCCCAGGACCCTGGAATCATGACCTGAGTTGAAGGCAGCAGCTAACCAACTGAGCCACCCAAGCATCCCAGTATACCACATTTTTAACTCTGTTTCAGAATCTCTTTATATTTCATCTCATAATATTGCTTTGTAAATAAATAGCACAGTTTTTAAAATAAGAAAAACAAGAATAGTTTTACCACTCACTTGTACAACCTTAAGTAAGTTATATCACTTTATTTAGATCCAGTTTTTTCATCTGTCAAATGATTGATAGTAATAACAAACATGTTATAGAATATTATAAGATGTAACAAAAGAAAGAATTCCATTTTTGGTTATGAGAGAGAGCAACTTAATACCCTAACCTTCATATTGAGAACAATTAAAGAAATCAAATCAAATTAAAAAAGGCAGCTGAAGGCATTGAAGACCAGCAATGGCATCTAGGACTTCAGAAGCTAGTTCTCAGAAAAAAAAGTAAGACCATAAGGAAGTAACTGGGCATGACATCCTCAGTGAATTTGCTTTCTGAACTGTACAGAGAAACAGTTTGACTAGCCAAACAGAAGGGAGAAACTGGGAAGATAGGTAGAGCTATCAGCCCAGTAATTCGAGTTGAGGTTTCCCAAAGAGGTGGGCTGTATAAATATCCTGGCTTTAAGTTGAAGGCCTTGAAGAACTAAGCCATAGGAGGAGGCAAAACAAAATAGAGTAGGACTTACAAAGACTAAAACGGCCATGAAAATTTGCTATTCCTGGCTCAATCCAGGTACTTGTGTCCATGTCCCTTGTTTAACTACCTGCCAATAAGAGGACTAAGTCATCTCTGGAAAAAAGACACTATCATCCTGAATCTCTGAAATTTTTAATATACAATGTCTGGCATTCAGTAAAAGGGATATCTTTGGGCAGAACAAAAATAAACCAAAAGCATGGAAATACAGAAAGGTGAAGAACACACAGACAACATTAAGTAAATATTGACATTAAAATAACAATGACAATGTATTCTGGAGTTTTAAATATATATAATTTAATTTAAATATATGATAACAATAGTACAAAAGGCATGAGGCAAGTAAATGATATAAGAGTGTTTTAAGGTACCTTAACTGTTTAGAAAGTGGAAAAGGCACTCATTTATAATAAATGCTAATAAATCAGTAATGTATATTAGCATGTCTAGGGTAATTTAAAATGCATAACAAATGACAGAATGAAAAAGAATATGCAGAAAAATCACTAAAACAATGCTAGATTAATTTTAAGATGGCAAGATAAGACAGAAAACAGTAAATGATATATTTAAGCCTAAATATTTGAGTGGCAACATTGCATCTGAATGAACTAAATATTCTATTTAAAAGATTAAATTTGTCAAACTGGACTTAAAAACATGATATGCTGCTGCTTACAAGAAATAAACTTTAAATAATAGAAGCCAGAAAAAAATAAAATCTAAAGTCTGAAAGAAAATGTACTATACAAACCCTAACCAAATGAGAAAGAGTATAATTATATTAATATCAGTGTAAAGTTTAAAAGAAGAATCATTAGAGCTGAAGTGGAACATTTTGTTGTGATAAATGACAACTCTTACACATTCACACACAAAGTAAACATAGCTTCAAATTATAAAACACACAAAAGAATCTGGCATACAGAAAAAAAGAAGAGTTAGGCAAATCAACACTAATCGTTAAGAGATTTTTAATATCTCTTAGTAATGGATAGAACAAAAAAGTCAGTAATTATACAAAAGATTCTCAAAACATGGTTAATAAAGTACACACATATATGCAACAAACAACTGAAAAACATTTTTAAGTCTACCTGTAATATTTGCTAATATTGACCAATTTCTAGGCAATTTAATCAGTTTCAACCAATTTGAAATTTGAATTTATAGTTTCTTTTTAAACTATGGAGGAATTAGACAAAATATAATAAAAACCCAAATCCTGAATGTTTAAAAATGATCAGAGCACATCTGAAGAAGCAAATATTCAAGAAATAAAAATTAAGATTAGGAAATTTTTTAAAAAGATTTTATTTATTTGACAGAGAGATAGAGAGCACAAGTAAGCAGAGCAGCAGGCAGAGGGAGAGAGAGAAGCAGGCTGTCTGCTGGCAGAGAGCCCAATGTGGGGCTCAGTCCCAAGACCCTGGAATTGTGACCTGAGCTGAAGGCAGCTGCTTAACCAACTGAGCCCCCATGTGCCCCAAAACATTAGGAAATCTTTTAAAATACTTGATGACAATGCTTGTGAAATCTTATGGGATGTAGTTAAAAGAGCAACGTGGCAGGATACAAAGTCAATGTGCAGAAATCAGTGGCTTTCTTAAACACTAACAATGAAAATACAGAAAGGGAAATTAGAGAATCGATTCCATTTACTATAGCACCAAGAACCATAAGATACCTGGGAATAAACCTAACCAAAGAGGTAAATGATCTGTACTTGAGGAAATACAGAACACTCATGAAAGAAATTGAAGAAGACACAAAAAGATGGAAGACCCTTCCATGCTCTTGGATTGGAAGAATAAACATTGTTAAAATGTCTATACTGCCTAGAGCAATCTATACTTTTAATGCCATTCTGATCAAAATTCCACCGGCATTCTTCAAAGAGCTGGAGCAGATAATCCTAAAATTTGTATGGAATCAGAAGAGACCCCGAATTGCTAAGGAAATGTTGAAAAACAAAAATAAAGCTGGCGGCATCACGTTACCTGATTTCAAGCTTTATTACAAAGCTGTGATCACCAAGACAGCATGGTACTGGCATAAAAACAGACACATAGACCAGTGGAACAGAGTAGAGAGCCCAGATATGGACCCTCAACTCTATGGTCAATTAATCTTTGACAAAACAGGAAAAAATATACAGTGGAAAAAAGACAGTCTCTTCAATAAACGGTGCTGGGAAAACTGGACAGCTATATGTAGAAGAATGAAACTCGACCATTCTCTTACACCGTACACAAAGATAAACTCAAAATGGATAAAAGACCTCAACGTGAGACAGGAATCCATTAGAATCCTAGAGGAGAACATAGGCAGTAATCTCTTTGATATCAGCCACAGCAACTTCTTTCAAGATACGTCTCCAAAGGCAAAGGAAACAAAAGCGAAAATAAACTTTTGGAACTTCATCAAAATCAAAAGCTTCTGCACAGCAAAGGAAACAGTCAAAAAAACAAAGAGGCAACCCATGGAATGGGAGAAGATATTTGCAAATGACAGTACAGACAAAAGGTTGATATCCAGGATCTATAACGAACTCCTCAAACTCAACACACACAAAACAGGCAAACACATCAAAAAATGGGCAGAAGATATGAACAGACACTTCTCCAATCAAGACATACAAATGGCTATCAGACCCATGAAAAAATGCTCATCATCATTAGCACTCAGGGAGATTCAAATTAAAACCACATTGAGATATCACCTTACACCAGTTAGAATGGCCAAAATGAACAAAACAGGAAACAACATGTGTTGGAGAGGATGTGGAGAAAGGGGAACCCTCTTACACTGTTGGTGGGAATGCAAGTTGGTGCAGCCTCTTTGGAGAACAGTGTGGAGATTCCTCAAGAAATTGAAAATAGAGCTTCCCTATGACCCTGCAATTGCACTCCTGGGTATTTACCCCAAAGACACAGATATCGTGAAAAGAAGGGCCATCTGTACCCCAATGTTTATAGCAGCAATGGCTACGGTCGCCAAACTATGGAAAGAACCAAGATGCCCTTCAACGGATGAATGGATAAGGAAGATGTGGTCCATATACACTATGGAGTATTATGCCTCCATCAGAAAGGATGAATACCCAACTTTTGTAGCAACATGGACGGGACTGGAAGAGATTATGCTGAGTGAAATAAGTCAAGCAGAGAGAGTCAATTATTGTATGGTTTCACTTATTTGTGGAGCATAACAAATAGCATGGAGGACAAGGGGCGTTAGAGAGGAGTAGGGAATTTGGGTAAATTTGGGTAAAAATGAGAGACTATGGACTCTGAAAAACAATCTGAGGGGTTTGAAGTGGCGGGGGAGTGGGAGGTTGGGGTACCAGGTATTATAGAGGTATTATAGAGGGCACGGCTTGCATGGAGCACTGGGTGTGGTGAAAAAATAATGAATAATGTTTTTCTGAAAATAAATAAATTGAAAAAAAAAAAGAAGAATGAGACAATAATACCTATTATCAGCACTCTTCAACATTTTGGTGGAAGTTTTAGGCAATGCAAATGGAACAAAAACAGTAAAATATTGTATTGGGAGAAATCACTGTTCAGAGAACATACTGGTATACATATAATATCCAAATGAATCTGCAGATAAAATAACTAAAAGTTAATATAGCAATGTCTCTAGATATAAGATAAATATAAAACTTCAACTTTTTAAAAAGGATACAATTTAAAATTGTTTAAAAATATCAAGTAGGTGGGGGGAAAAAAAACCCATAAAAGTTGTGAATGACCTCTACACAAAGAAAAAAAAGCTTTATTAAGGGAAAATAAAGATACCCTCCCTCCTCAATTTTAGAAAGATACTGTGCATATGCAATGGGTAAATCAATATATAAAAATGTCAGTGTTCCCTCACTGAACACTGCAATTAGAACAGTGCCAATTTGTCAATAACAATAAGCTGACTTGAAAATTTATATGGACAAAGAACCAAGACAGTCTTGGTTGGAATGAAGTTGGAAGACCCAACTACTAAACAGATTTATTATGAAGTGCAGTAATAAACCCAATAGGTTATTAAGGTAAGAATGTCAAAAAGACCACTGAAACAAAAAAATTAAAAATGCTGTATTTATTTTATGACAAAGTTGACACTTCACCGTGGCAGAGCCAGAGGGAGATCCAACTACAGAAGAGTGATGTACTATAGAATATTCTGGTCCCCTGTTGCTGGCTTTGAAGATGGAGGTGTGAAAAGGCAAAGAAATGGCTTCTCTCTTAGGATGTCCAGAAGGAGATGCAGCCCACAGCCCTGCAATAAATTGACATCAGCTAGGTGAGACTCATGTCACACTTCTGATTTAGATAATTATAAGATATAAATCTGTGTTGTTTTAACCCATCAAGTTTGTGGTAACTTGTTAAGCAGCAATATGAAACTAACACAAGTTCCAGTACGGGAAAGCATGAAATTTAGTTCCAAACTTCTCACCATGCCAAAAATCAATTCCAGATAATTGTCTATGTGTGTCTATGTAAGTGAAAACAAATATAGAAAGGTAAAAAGGAAAGAAAGAAAGCTTCTAGAGGAAATATAGCAAAATAGCTTCATGACCTTGCACTAGACAAAATTCTGTAAATAGGGATAAAAACATCTCAAGGCAGACATAAAAGCATAATAAAAGTAAAAGTTTCTACTTTTTAATGTAATCAAGTATTATACAAAGTAAAAACAGAAGTAGTACTTTTATTTTTAAAGATTTTATTTATTTATTTGACAGAGAGAGAGAGAGACACACAGCCAGAGAGGGAACACAGGTAGGGGGAGTGGGAGAGGAAGAAGCAGGCTTTCCACCACCAAACAAGAAGCCCAAGATGGGACTCCATCCCAAGACCCTGGGATCATGACCTGAGCCAAAGGCAGACACTGAATAACTGAGCCACCAGGCGTCCCAGAAGTTGGACTTTCTTAATGGTAGTAGATACCAAGAGCAAAATAAAAATAAATAGACACCATGGAGTAGGAATATATAATTACCTATTTATAGGTATATACGTGTTATATACATATATATATATGAGTGTCTTATATGTGTGTAGTTATACATGTGTTATATATATGTAGTTATATATGTAGCTATATATGAGCTATATATAAGATATATAGAGACCTGGGATATATAACTATATATATATACATATATACACACACACACATATACATATATATATATAGTTCTGTATAACTAAGGACTCTACAAATCAATAAAGGCAGACACTCACATTAAAAAAAATAAAAAAGATGTGAGAAGATAATTCATCAAAGCAGCTATGTTTGTGTAGCAATAAGAATAAACATATTGCAGCTACATGCAAAATCATGGATGACTATAATAAACAAAATGGTAAAAGAAGCCAGACACATAAGAGCACATACTGTGTGCTTGCATTTATATAATGATCAAAAACTAGTCTAATTTCCCTGTAGTTTTAGAAACCAGGACAGTGATTATTCATGGCAGGGGGATTGTGACTGGGAAGGCTGAACAAGGAAGACTTCTCTGAGTAATTTGCTGTTTCTTTATCTGGGTGCTAGTTACAAAACAAGTGAATTCTAATTACAAAAAGTTATCAAGGTGGGCACTCTTGATTTGTGCATTTTTAAAAATAGGTATGTTATTCTTTGGTAGAAAAGTTGACCATAAATAGAAGTAAGCATGCAGAAATATTAGTATTTAGAGAATATAAGAAAAGCATTTATCTGGTTCATTGTAATCCTTCAATAGGTGGTAGCTTTGAAATTAATCTTTTAAATCTTTGTTTTATCCTTCTACTTCATAATAATGTGTTAAGAAACAACTTCCCTCTCTTATTCTACTACTCCACCTTTCATCAAGACAACATGAAAAAGACTAGTGTCTATTTGCCTGTATCAACAAAGCTCTGAAATCAAATGCATAATTATGAATGTGTTCTTTAAATTGCTAAAATGTATTTAAGTGTTTGAAAATCTCCTTCAGAATCTCTGCAAAAGGTATCTACTTCCTGCACTTCCTCTAATTAAATCCACTTTTCTTCAAGTACCAGTAATCAGTATTTTTTTAAATTACTCTGATTAAGTTTTTTTTTGTTTTTGTAAACTTTAATTTCTGGTATCTACCGGTATAACAATGTTTTCTACAATTTTACCGTATAGGTAATGTACTATCGAATGTACATATGTGCATATATACTGTGTGTATGTGTATTGTATGTGACATTTTTAAACCATTTCAGTTCAAAAAGGCTCTTACCATAATCAAACTTCTAAAATTGTATTCATTGGAAAACACATTTTATCTTCTGAAGTATGGACTGAATAATGACACTATATGAACTTCTGAATGTAACTTTGCATTCTACAAATCCATGTAGTTAAGACAGGTAAAACAGGTACATACAAATGTGATTGACTTTTTTTCACGGTTATCTATTACTTCTACTCTTGACCAAATATCCATGAAGTTTTCTTTTAAATTTACCCCATGAAGGAGCAGGGCAGGCATTATTCTCTATATTTCATACATGAGTGAAGTGAGACTCAGGTTAAGTGATTATCTCAAAACCACAAAGTTCCCTTAGTTTCAGAGTCAAGGCAAAAACAAACCGAAATGCTCAGGTCTTGTATTTCTAATTAAATCCATTGTTTTTGTCCCCTGACTCCAGTCTCCCTCCCCTCTCCACCACCTGCCCTATTGCTTTCTACACTTAAATTAAGAAAAGCCCATGTGGGTATTGAGAGTTTTTTGGGAAGTTCCTAAGAATATAGCTGAATCTAGAAAATATGAACTTTGAAGGGCAAGTAGGGTTTGGATAAGTGTTAAGTAGACAAGTGCCACCAAACACAGCATATGCAGCTGGGAGTGAGCAAAGGGAATGGTTCCTTAGACTGACAGCATTAGGATGGGAAGAAAAGAGAGATTAGGTTGCAAACAACTGCAAGAAATGCAACCTATGCTGCAATATTTCTACCCAAAGAGTCAGTATTCCTTAATGAAATTCTCCAGCAATCTATTTAGACTTCAAGGGCATATTTATGTTCCCCGTTTAGCTCAGTTAGGATTAGAGGGAGGAGAAGGTAAGAGTCCCTGATGAGAAGCCAGACAATTTGCCTTATAGAGACAAACCCTTAGACACATTTCAAATGCCAGATGTTCATCGTGACCCATACAAGTCTCATTAGTGCATTTTGCCTTACTAAAGGTATTTTCTTCTACTTAAAAAAATCATATAAAACAGTTTCACAAAAGAAAAAAAAAAGAGAGAAAGACAAAGGTGTTCCATGCAAGGAGAGGGAAACATACAAAAATTATTCTTTAGAGAGTAGGGACTGGGGAGCAAACTATGAGTAAACAACAATGTTTCTTACATTTTAGTGTTTTTGGGGGGGTTTTGGTTTTGTTTTGAATAGATTTTTTTAGTTCTATGGAAACCTTACATGAACAAGAAATTAGAAATACAATCACATCAAAGAACAAATTGTCACGGCTTTGACGTTTAAGCCAAACAAATTTTGTAGGGCAGATTACAAAAAGGTGTGAAGTTATAACAATTTAAAAACACAGTTAACCTACTTCTAGAAATACAAAACATACAATCATAGGTTATTTTCAATACAAGAAAGGTTAAATTTGTTTGCTTTAATTTCTAAAAACTACTAAGACAAAGCACTAGCTTGGATTTTTATTTACAGCATATTCCATACTCCTATGTAATCTATCCCAAGTCCAAAAAAATGAAATCGTACAAAACCAAAGGTTCTGCAAAATCAGGATTTAACAGTGTGCTCAGCTTGTTTTTGACGCTAAATGAAGCCTGAAACGATAAAAGTATTATAACCCCCAGAATAAGGGAGCTCTGCAAGCCCAATAATGTCCAAGAGCATTTATGAAAAGAGGAAAAAAAAAAAAGACTTGAGTATATATACAATAGTGATTCCTTCAGCCCAATACAAATGGCAGCAAGCTGCTACTTATAGATGAAACATTTTTTCATGTGTCTGATAGCCATTTGTATGTCTTTGTTGGAGAAGTGTCTGTCCATATCTTCTGCCCATTTTTTGATATGATTGTCTGTTTTGTGTGTGTTGAGTTTGAGGAGTTCATTATAGATCCTGGATATCAACCTTTTGTCTGTACTGTCATTTGCAAATATCTTCTCCCATTCCGTGGGTTGCCTCTTTGTTTTCTTGACTGTTTCCTTGGCTGTGCAGAAGCTTTTGATTTTGATGAAGTCCCAAAAGTTCATCTTCGCTTTTGTTTCCTTTGCCATTGGAGACATATCTTGAAAGAAGTTGCTGTGGCTGATATCAAAGAGATTACTGCCTATGTTCTCCTCTAGGATTCTGATGGATTCCTGTCTCACATTGAGGTCTTTTATCCATTTTGAGTTTATCTTTGTGTACGGTGTAAGAGAATGGTTGAGTTTCATTCTTCTACATACAGCTGTCCAGTTTTCCCAGCACCATTTATTGAAGAGACTGTCTTTTTCCCACTGTATATTTTTTCCTGTTTTGTCGAAGATTATTTGACCATAGAGTTGAGGGTCCATATCTGGGCTCTCTACTCTGTTCCACTAGTCTATGTGTCTGTTTTTATGCCAGTACCATGCTGTCTTGGTGATCACAGCTTTGTAGTAAAGCTTGCAGGTAACGTGATGCCCCCGCTTTATTTTTGCTTTTCAACATTTCCTTAGCGATTCGGGGTCTCTTCTGATTCCATACAAATTTTAGGATTATTTGCTCCAGCTCTTTGAAGAATACCGGTGGAATTTTGATCGGAATAGCATTAAAAGTATAGATTGCTCTAGGCAGTATAGACATTTTAACAATGTTTATTCTTCCAATCCAAGAGCATGGAAGGGTCTTCCATCTTTTTGTGTCTTCTTCAATTTCTTTCATGAGTGTTCTGTAGTTCCTCGAGTACAGTTCCTTTACCTCTTTGGCTAGGTTTATTCCCAGGTATCTTATGGTTCTTGGTGCTATAGTAAATGGAATCGATTCTCTAATTTCCCTTTCTGTATTTTCATTATTAGTGTTTAAGAAAGCCACTAATTTCTGTACATTGACTCTGTATCCTGCCACGTTGCTGAATTGTTGTATGAGGTCTAGTAGTTTGGGGATGGAGTCTTTTGGGTTTTCCATATAAAGAATCATGTCATCTGCAAAGAGAGATAGTTTGACTTCTTCATTACCAATTAAAACTACATTGAGATATCACCTTACACCAGTTAGAATGGCCAAAATTAGCAAGACAGGAAACAACATGTGTTGGAGAGGATGCAGAGAAAGGGGAACCCTCTTACACTGTTGGTGGGAATGCAAGTTGGTGCAGCCTCTTTGGAGAACAGTGTGGAGATTCCTCAAGAAATTAAAAATAGAACTTCTCTATGACCCTGCAATTGCACTCCTGGGTATTTATCCCAAAGATACAGATATAGTGAAAAGAAGGGCCATCTGTACCCCAATGTTTATAGCAGCAATGGCCACGGTCGCCAAACTATGGAAAGAACCAAGATGCCCTTCAACAGATGAATGGATAAGGAAGATGTGGTCCATATACACTATGGAGTATTATGCCTCCATCAGAAAGGATGAATACCCAACTTTTGTAGCAACATGGATGCGACTGGAAGAGATTATGCTGAGTGAAATAAGTCAAGCAGAGAGAGTCAATTATTATATGGTTTCACTTATTTGTGGAGCATAACAAATAGCATGGAGGACATGGGGAGTTAGAGAGGAGAAAGGAGTTGGGGGAAATTGGAAGGGGAGGTGAACCATGAGAGACTATGGACTCTGAAAAACAATCTGAGGGTTTTGAAGGGGTGGGGGTTGGGAGGTCGGGGTACCAGGTGGTGGGTATTATAGAAGGCACAGATTGCATGGAGCACTGGGTATGGTGCAAAAATAATGAATACTGTTATGCTGAAAATAAAAAATAAATTAAAAAAAAATAAAGATGAAATAGTTAAGCCAATTTTTTTTAAAGATGTAGTTCTAGAGCCAATCGGATCTTGCCAATATCATTTTCAAGCCCTCACTTGTCTATTTCCACTGTTGCCCATAAGTATCCTGATAAAATTCCTGGTTGTCATTATTGTAACCATAGTTACCAGAATAGTCACCACCTTGCTGAAGCGGCTGCTGAGTGATGGGTTGGGAACCCCAGTTCTGTTCGTTGTTGGTCTTGGAATCAGGTTGGTTGTACCCATCTGCCTTTCTCTTGCCTCCTACATTGCCCCCACGATTGCTCCTAGATCCACGGGAACCACAGCCTCTCTGCTGTTGTGCAGGACCCCTCTGCCACCCCTAGAGCCTCTTGGTGGTCCCAAAGGTGCCTCCCTCTGTGAATAGCCAGCTCTACCTCTTGGAGATGGTGCTCCCGGCCCCCTTGGTGGTGGTGGAGCACCTCGCCCTCTCCTTCCTCCTGCTCTTCCTCTTACTGCATAGCCATCATCATAGCCATAGTAGGGACCTTCATAGCCTCCACGATAGTTGTGATAATCATAACCATAGTAATCATCATAGTAATCTTCATAGCCATAGTAATCTGGAGGGTAGCCATATCCACCTCTCCCCCCACATGACCCTGACCTCTAATTGGAGGTGGCATACGAGGAGAAGGGTGATAGTAATAATCTTCATACGCAGTGCTTCTGGAAGCCTGTCTAGCAGCTTGGTGCTCTTTCCTTTTCTTGTCTGATGGCTTGGCTAAGACTATTTCAATTTCTTCCCCTTCTGTCTCCTTGCCATTCATTTCATCCATGGCCTTAACAGCTGCTCCTCTGTCTTCAAAATGAACAAATGCATAATCTTTCAACTTCTTCACTCGTTTGGGTTTTCCAAATTCAGAAAATGACTTTTCCAATATTTCTTCTGTCACCATAGTAGCCAAGTTTCTCACAAATAAAACTTTCACCTTAGCCATGACTTCTGGATCTGGTTCTTCCACAGGGTCAGCCCATTCAACTGTAACTACATTCCCCCACACTTTTACTTTTCCACTCATCAGCTGGCATCTGGCTTGTGCTGCTGACTTGTAATCTTCATATTCAAGGAAGCAGAACCCTCGATTCTTCTTTTTGTCATCGGGTTGATGATAGAGAATAACATCCACCAAACCCTCTGTGACTTTACTGAATTCTTCCAGAATGTTTTCCTTAGTCTTATTCTTCGGAATTGATCCAACAAAAAGCCTGTTGTTTGCCACAGAAATGCGCACTCCAAGGTGTTTTCTGGGGTGAATTTCATAGCTGTCACACAGCTTAATGGTCTCCTGTGCAGCCTCCTTCCCACAGAAGGTGATAAACGCATACCCTCTGTTCTGACCAGACAGTGGATCCATCATAAGACATGGATCCCAAATGGGACCAGCCTTTTCAAAAAGGGGTACCAACTCATCCTCATATAAATCTCTTGACATTTTACCTACAAAGACTTCTGTTCCAATGCCAGATTGTACACCAGAGTACACACTGTCTGGTGGAGGACCACCATACTTCCTCTGTCCTGTGGTTACATCCAGAGTATAGCCAGTCCTTTCAAGCACCGCCTTTATCTTCACTTCATCTGGCCCCTTTGTGGACTCTTGCACCTTGCTACCCTGTTTCTCCCTTATCTGCAGGTCTTCATAACTCCACATAAAAATGCACTTTTTTTCTGAACATGTGTAAGTCACTTTCCTTGAACTGCTGTAGTACAGACAGAGCTCCTTCTTCATTAAATTCCCTGAGAGCATCAATTGCTCTTTCATCAAGATCGACATAAGCTATCAATCCTGTCTGAAATATTTCATCAAGTCTTTCTGCCACCTTTTGTGGGAGGCCTGCCTCTATCAGAGTCTTGTAATGCTCTGTGTGAGTTACACTGGAAGTATCCATTGGTTCTTCCTCTTCTTTTTTTTTTCCCCCAATTTATTTATTTTCAGAAAAACAGTATTCATTATTTTTTCACCACACCCAGTGCTCCATGCCAGCCGTGCCCTCTATAATACCCACCACCTGGTACCCCAACCTCCCACCCCCCTGCCACTTCAAACCCCTCAGATTGTTTTTCAAAGTCCATAGTCTCTCATGGTTCACCTCCCCTTCCAATTTACCCAAAAGCACATACCCTCCCCAATGTCCATAACCCTACCCCCCTTCTCCCAACCCCCCTCCCCCCAGCAACCCACAGTTTGTTTCGTGAGATTAAGAGTCACTTATGGTTTGTCTCCCTCCCTATCCCATCTTGTTTCATGGATTCTTCTCCTACCCACTTAAGCCCCCATGTTGCATCACCACTTCCTCATATCAGTGAGATCATATGATAGTTGTCTTTCTCCGCTTGACTTATTTCGCTAAGCATGATACGCTCTAGTTCCATCCATGTTGTCGCAAATGGCAAGATTTCGTTTCTTTTGATGGCTGCATAGTATTCCATTGTGTATATATACCACATCTTCTTGATCCATTCATCTGTTGATGGACATCTAGGTTCTTTCCATAGTTTGGCTATTGTGGACATTGCTGCTATAAACATTCGGGTGCACGTGCCCCTTTGGATCACTACGTTTGTATCTTTAGGGTAAATACCCAGTAGTGCAATTGCTGGGTCATAGGGCAGTTCTATTTTCAACATTTTGAGGAACCTCCATGCTGTTTTCCAGAGTGGTTGCACCAGCTTGCATTCCCACCAATAGTGTAGGAGGGTTCCCCTTTCTCTGCATCCTCGCCAGCATCTGTCATTTCCTGACTCGTTGATTTTAGCCATTCTGACTGGTGTGAGGTGATATCTCATTGTGGTTTTGATTTGTATTTCCCTGATGCTGAGTGATATGGAGCACTTTTTCATGTGTCTGTTGGCCATCTGGATGTCTTCTTTGCAGAAACGTCTGTTCATGTCCTCTGCCCATTTCTTGATTGGATTATTTGTTCTTTGGGTGTTGAGTTTGCTGGTTCTTCCTCTTCTTTTAACTGTACCACATTACCATTCACCTGATTAGCCATTTTATTGTGCTGCAGGGCAGAGCTGGGACCGCTGGTGGGGCCCCTGAGAATCAGCACCAGGCGCTTAGAAAAGGACTAGAAATGGCACGCACGCCACCCGCTCCCTGCCCCCCCCCACCATGGACAGAGACGCAATCCCAGCATGGGGATTGCGAGAAACCCCGAGAAATGCGGGGTTTCTCGGAACTGCTTCCAGGCACTCCTAGCGGCCAGACATTTTAGTGTTTTTAAGAGTCATTTGGTACCTCTTCTTCTCACTGTGTTTGATGCACAAATTCCTCTGATTATTTTCTCCTGAATATATTGTGACTCTAGTTTTGTTCCCATTGTCACCTAGACCATGCCTGTACCTTTCTATTGGTCCACCTATTGCAATAATTTGTGAAGATGCCATTACTTTCCTTTCCGATTGGCAAAGATTCAAAAGTTTGACAAAATGTTTTCTCCATATCCTTGCCAACATCTCTCATTTCCTGATTTGTTCATTTTAGCCATTCTGACAGGTGTGAGGTGATGTCTCACCGTGGTTTTGATTTGTATTTCCCTGATGCTGAGTGATGTTGAGCACTTTTTTATGTGTCTGTTGGGCATCTGGATGTCTTCTTTGCAGAAGTGTCTGTTCATATCTTCTGCCCATTTCTTGATTGGATTATTTGTTCTTTGGGTATAGAGTTTGATAAGTTCTTTATACATTTTGGTTACTAGCCCTTTATCAGATACCTCATTTGCAAATATCTTCTCTCATTCTGTAAGTTGTCTTTTAGTTTTGTTGACTGTTTCCTTTGCTCTGCAAAAGCTTTTGATCTTGATGGAGTCTCAATACATCATTTTTGCCCTTGCTTCACTTGCCTTTAGCAATGAAGGATACTGTGGCTTTGGCGAAGAAGGTGCTGTGGCTGAGGTCAAAGAAGTTGCTGCCTGTGATCTGCTCAAGGATTTTGATGGATTCCTTTCTCACATTGAGATCATTCATCAATTTTGAGTGTATTTTTCTGTTTTGTGTAAGGAAATGGTCCAGTTTTATTCTTCTGCATGTGGCTGCCCACTTTTCCCAACACCATTTGTTGAAGAGACTGTTTTTTTTTTTTCCATTGAATGTTCTTTCCTGCTTTATTGAAGATTAGTTGACCATAGAGTTGAGGGTCCATTTTTGAGCCCTCTATTCTGTTCCATTGATCTATGTGTCTGCTTTTGTCCCAGTACCATACTGTCTTGAAGATTACAGCTTTGTATAAGAGCTTGAAGTCTAGAATTGTGATGCTGCCAACTTTGGCTTTCTTTTCAAACATTCCTCTGGCTACTCAGGGTCTTTTCTGGTTCCAAATAAATTTTAGGATTATTTGTTCCATTTCTTTGAAAAAAGTTGATGTTATTTTGATAGGTATTCCATTAAGTGTGTAGATTGCTCTAGGTAGCATAGACATTTTCACAATATTTGTTCTTCCGATCCATGAGCATGGAATGTTTTTCAGTTTCTTTGTGTCTTCCTCAAATTCTTTCCAGAGTACTTTATAGTGCTCTGAGTATAGATTCTTTGCCTCTTTGGTTAGGTTTATTCCCAGGTAACTTATGGTTTTGGGTACAATTGTAAATGGGATCGACTCCTTAATATCTCTTTCTTCTGTCTTACTGTTTGTATATAGAAATGCAACTGATTTATTCCTGTGCAATGATGTTATATCCTGACACTTTACTGAATTCCCATATGAGTTCTAGCATTTTTAGAGTGGAGTCTTTTGGGTTTTCCACATAAATATCATATTATCTGCAAAGAGTGAGAGTTTGACTTCTTCTTTGCTGATTCGGATGCCTTTTATTTCTTTTTGTTGTCTGATTGCCAAGGCTAGGACTTCTAGTACTGTGTTGAAGAGCAGTGGTGAAATTGGACAGTGCTGCTGTGTTCCTGACCTTAGGGGAAAAGCTCTAAGTTTTTACTCTTGAGAATGATATTCACTGTGGATTTTTCATCAATGGCCTTGATGATATTGGAGTATGTACCCTCTATCCCTACACTTGGAGGGTTTTGATCAAGAAAGGATGCTGTACTTTGTCACATGCTTTTTCAGCATCTATTGAGAGTATCATATGGTTCTTGTTCTTTCTTTTATTAATGTATTGTATCACATACTTTGATTTGCAGATGTTGACCCACCTTGCAGCCCAGGAATAAATCCCACTTCGTCATGGTGAATAATCCTTTTAATGTACTGTGGGATCATATTGGCTAGTATTATGGTGAGAATTTTCACATCTGTGTTCATCAAGGATATTGGTCTGTAATTCTCTTTTTTGATGGGTTCTTTGGTTTTGGGATCAAGGTAATGCTGGCCTCATAAATGAGTTTGGGAGTTTTCCTTCCATTTCTATTTTTTGGAAGAGTTTCAGGAGAATGGGTATTACTTCTACTTTAAATGTTTGGTAGAATTCCCCTGGGAAGCTGTATGGCCCTGGGCTCTTGTTTGTTGGGAGATGTTTGATGACTGCTTCAATCTCCTTACTGGTTATGGGTCTGTTCAGGTTTTCCATTTCTTCCTGGTTCAGTTGTGGTAGTTTATATGTCTCTAGAAATGCATCCATTTCTTCCAGATTGTCAAATTTGCTGGTGTATAGTTGCTCACAATTTGTTCTCATAATTGTTTGTATTTCTTTGGTGTTGGTTGTGATCTCTCTTCTTTCATTCATGATTTTATTAATTTGGGTCCTTTCTCTTTTCTTTTTGATAAGTCTGGCCAAAGGTTATCAATCTTAATTTCTTTCAAAGAACCAGCTCCTAGTTTCATTGGTCTGTTTTACTGTTCTTTTGCTTTCTTTTCATTGATTTCTTCTCTGATCTTTATGATTTCTCTTTTCCTGCTGGGCTTAGGCTTCTTTGCTATTTTTTCTCCAGCTCCTTTAGGTGTAGGGTTAGGTTAAGTACTTGAGACCTTTCCTGTTTCTTGAGAAAGTCTTGTATAGCTGTATACTTTCCTCTCAGAACTGCCTTTGCTGTGTCTCAAAGCTTTGAAGAGTTGTGTTTTCATTTTCCTTTGCTTCCATGATTTTTTTTCCAATTCTTCTTTAATTTCCTGACCCATTCATTCTTTAGTGGGATGCTCTTTAGCCTCCATGTATCTGAGTTCTTTCCAACTTTCCTCTTATGATTGAGTTCTAGTTTCAGAGCATTGTGGTCTGAATATATGCAGGGAATGATCCCAGTCTTTTGGTACCAGTTGAGACCTGATTTGTGACCTAGGATGTGATCTACTTGGGGGACTATTCCATGTGCATTAGAGTAGAATATATGTTCTGTTGTTTTGGGATGGAATGTTCTGAATATATCTGTGATGTCCATCTGGTCCAATATGTCCTTTAGAGCCTTTATTTTCTTATTGACCTTTTGCTCAGATGATCTGTCCATTTCAGTGAGAGAGGTGTTAAAGTCCCCTACTATTATTGTATTATTGTTGATGTGTTTCTTTGATTTTGTTATTAATTGGTTTATATAATTGGCTGTTCCCATGTTAGGTGCATAGATACTTAAAATTGTTAGATCTTGTTCTTGGACAGACCCTTTAAGTATGATCCAGTGTCCTTCCTCATCTCTTAATATAGTCTTTGGCTTAAAATCTAATTTATCTGATAAACAGATTGCCATCCTAGTTTTCTTTTAATGGTGAATTGTTGTCCATCCCCTCACTTTAAATCTGGAGGTGTCTTTGGATCTAAAGTGAGTTTCTTGCAGACAGTATATTGATGGGTCTTGTTTTATTTTATCCATTGTATACCCTTTGTCTTTTGATTGAGGCATTTAGCCCATTCACTTTCAGGGTAACTACTGAAAGATATTAATTTAGTGCCATTGTATTGCCTGTAAGGTGCCTGTTACTGTATATTATCTCTGTTCCTTTCTGGCCTGTTACTTTTAGGCTCTCTCTTTGCTTAGAGGACTCCTTTCAATATATCCTATAGGGCTGGTTTGATGTTTGCAAATTCTTTTAGTTTTTGTTTGTCCTGGAAACTTTTTTATCTCCCCTTCTCTTTTCAATGACAGTCTAGCTGCATATAGTATTCTTGGCTGCATATTTTTCTCATTTAATGCTCTAAATATATCATGCTAGTCCTTTCTGGCATGCCTCTGTGGATAGTTGTTCTGCCACTCTATATTTCTACTGCTGTAGGTTACAGGCCTTTTGTCCCAAGCTTCTTTCAGGATTTTCTCTTTGTCACTGAGACTTGTAAGTTTTACTATTAGATGATGGATGTTGGCCTGTTTTTATTGATTAGAGGCATTTCTCTGTGCCTCCTGGATTTTGATACTTGTTCCCTTTGACAAATTAGGGAAATTCTCTGATACAATTTGCCCCAATATGCCTTCTGCCACCTTCTCTCCTTCTTCTTCTTTCAGGATCCCAATTATTCTCATATTGTTTCATCTTATGTATCACTTATCTCTTGAATTCTCCCCTCGTGGTCCAGTAGTTGTCTGTCTCTCTTTTTCTCAGCTTCTTTATTCTCCACCATTTGTTCTTCTATATCACTAATTCTCTGTTCTGCCTCATTTATCCTAGCAGTAAGAGCCTCCATTTTTTTGATTGCACCTCATTAATAACTTTTATTATTTCAATTTGATTAGTTTTTAGTTCTTTTATTTCCCCAGAAAGTGATTTTATTCCTCCAGAAAGGGAATCTCTAGCATCTTCCATGTTTTTTTTGAGTCCAACTAGCAACCTGGTAATCATCATTCTGAACTCTAGTTCTGTCATATTACTAATGTCCATATTGATTAGGTCCCTAGCCATTCGTACTTCCTCTTGTTCTTTTTATTTGTGGTGAGTTTTTCTGCCTTGTCATTTTATCTAGATAAGAATAGATGAATGAGAGAACAAAATAATAAAAGGGTAGCAACAACCCCAGAAAAATATACATGAACCAAATCAGAAGAGACCTGAAACTGGAAATAAAAGAATGTGGGGGGAATATATATATGTATGTATATATACATACATACATATACATATATTAGACTGGTGAATAGAACAGAGCAACACACTTGATTTGGGGTATATTTTGGTCTGCTCCAGGAAACTATCTCCCAAAAGTTTAAAGAAATAAAAACATTATATATATAATGTTTTTATTTTTATATATATTTATATATATTTATTTATATATTTTATATATAAATGTTTTATTTATATTATATATATATATGTTTTTATTTCTTTAAAGAAATAAAAGTACCCATATATGTGTATATGGGTACTTTTCTTTCTGCATGGAGTTCACTTCTGTGTGTGTGTATATATATATATATATCCATATATATGTATATGGATATATATATATATATGGGTATACATGATAAAGGGATGGAATATGACTGTAAAGATGAAAATTTAAAAGGATTCTTAAAAAGGAATTGATAAGATAAGTTGGTTGGAAAAAAAAAGAAAGAATTTGATCAGTCTGGAGTCTAGAAAAAAAGCAATGCACTAAAGAATTATGGGGGAATAGCCATGAATTCTATGTGCTGCATCCCCCTAGCTCTGGAGTTCCACAGCTGTCATTGATTGGTGAGCTTGGTCTTGGCTGGTTGTTCTTGTGGATCTTCTTGCCATTATGCTCAAATGTCTTTTCCCAAAGTGGACTGCACTGCCCTTGTCCAGGGCCAGGCAAAGTAATCTGCTCAGTTTTGCTCTTGGTGGCTTTTGTTCCCTGTACACTTTCCGTATAGCTTTGGAGGATGAGAATGTAAATGGTGGCTTCCCAATCTCCAGCCCAGAGGAGCCGAGAGCTCAGGGCCCCACTTCTCAGTATTCCCTCAGAGAAAAGCAGTCAGTCACTCCCATCTCCCTGGTCTCTGACCTCACTCCGTACTCACCTAGCCTGTGACCAAGCATTTCTATCTCTGGCACACAGCCCCTCTTGGAGTCTCCAAACCCCGCAGATTCCTGCAGCATGCTCTGTGCCACTCCTTCTAGAGGAGGAAGGTCTCCCAGGATCTGTCACTTGTGAGGTCCCTGCTCAAAAAGCAGTGGCCCAACTTTGCCTTGGATCACAGTTTAATGTAACCCTGAGCTGAGAGCCCACTCCTCTGCTCCATCTCTATAGCCATATTTCCTGCTCCAATACCTGCGAGCTCTGCTATACTCACGCACCCCCATTCTTTCAGTGACACTGAGGGTCCTGAGACCACACTGTCTCCACATGGGGTCCACCCCCTGCTTAGCCTCTGGAGCTGCATCCCTCAGTGGAACAGACTTCTGAAAGTTCTGATTTTGTGCTCTGCTGCTCTACTGCTTGCTGAGATCCAGCCCCTCCCCCTGCAGTCTCTCTTCCTATATATCACTTCTGATTCACTTCTCCGAATGTCCTACCTTCCAGAAAGTGGTCAATTTTCTGTTCCTAGAATTGCTGCTCTTCTTCTCTTTCATCTCCTGTTGAGTTTGTAGATGTTCAGAATGGTTTGATAACTATCTAGCTGAACTCCTGGGACCCAGTGATATTTAAGTCTCCTACTCCTCTGCCATCTTGCTCCTATAAACATTTCTTACACATGTATATTTTTCACCCACCAATCCAACCTCTAGGAATCTGTCCTAGGGTTTTAAACCACTTCTAGGAATCTCTTCTACCATTATTCTAGCCAAAAATATGAAAAAAGTAGATATGCCAGGCTTTGATTTACTTCAAAATAAGCCAGGTAGTGAGGAGGTATAGGTAATGACTAGATAACACAAGATAGGACTTACATTGATCATTGCTGAAGCTGTGTGGTACATGGAAGTTCATTATACTATTTCTCTATTTTTTTATGATTGTAATTTTTCATAATAGTATAAAAAGAAAAGCAAGCCTGTGTGGATTGGCCCTACTGTCATGCACCCCACTCTTACCTGGTTTTCTGTGCCTGTGCTTGAACCACCTAGCTACCTTTATTGAGCAACTTTCCTGCCCAACTTTCTGCGTGAAGTTCATTTCTGTACCCTGTGTGCCTTCCTAACTTCCATTCCAGCCTTAAGATTTTGGTTCAGTTTTTACTTCCTAAAGGAATTCCTCTGACTTTTCCTGCTCTATCCTCTTGTAGTTCCAGCTACCTCTCTTTTCTAATAATTATCACACTTTTACATGAATTTACCTGATGATTTGTTTTTAACCCTCAGCCCCAGCAAGCCCTTAAGTCCCTAAGAATAGAAGCCACAGCCATTTTACTGAACATAGTATCCCACTACCTACCTCAGTACACAGTATTCTTGTTAAAGGAAAAAAATTGCACCACATACTGGCTAAAAATGACAAAACAGATTTTCTTCAGTACTAGTGCAGTAGCATAGAGAGAGTTCAGGTAAACTGAGCTCAATTCCAGTCTTGACAGAGATGACAAGGAATTTGAAAGAGAAAAAAGAAAGTAGTATAGAGGAGAATGAACAAGGCTCATGCAGAGTAAGGCAAATAGAAAATTACAAAAAGCAGGTATGGATTGGCCAGTATGATTAGGCCAGCTGTGTCAGCTAACTGCTTGTCAAAGTCAGGCTCCTACCTTCCTAAAGAGCCTGGGAGACAGAGGTCCTATCTTTCCACATGATTAGATTTCGAGGGAATGGCTCTCAGGTCCTTGAGAAAGACATTCCTTGTTGTGAAAGTTACAATACACCTCAGAGACAGAGAAAGGATTTATAATGGTAAGTTTTCTGAAGTAAATGCTTTAAGCAAAAGGGTCTATAGGCAAGATTTGACTGGAAAACACAATAAATTCTTTGGCAGCATTGAGCTTTCTCAGGCAGGTATTTAAGGGGGCTGGAGCAGTCATTCTATGGACATGCCTTGAGCTAATTAGAAACTAAGTTAGTGTTTGTTCAGGTCACATAGTGGGGTGGAGGGGTGGGGAGTATGGGATCATTCTTGCTTAGAGCCACAAGTCCTATAGACACAAATTGAGGCTTAGTTGAGAAGAGGGCTCGGAGGAGCCTGTCTAGACTTTGGTCTTTGTTACTCTATAAATACTTGCTGAATGTCACACCCTATCTGTGGGGGAGAAAAAGTGTATTCAGGAAATAAGAAGCAAGAGGTATTCACATTAGAGTTAAAAAGAGCTCAAGTTTCAATAAGAATAGAGGAGAAAAAGTGCTTATTCTGGGTAGAAAAAGCTGGAGCAAGATTCTCTGATGTTATCCTTTATGATATAATAATGAAAAATAATTAATAAAAAGCTTCCTAATAATATTAGATATAAGTCTCTTTCCAGTCCTAAGAATAGCTAGGATTCTGAGTGGTGAAGAGAAAGAGAGAAGTAATTCTCTGTGTCAGTTTCTGCTTTGGAGTTTAAAATAGAGCAGGGGTGCCTGGCTGGCTTAGTCAGTAGAGCATGTGACTCTTGATTCAGGGTTGTGAGTTCAAGCCCTACATTGGACATGGAGCCTACTTTAAATAAAGAAAGAAATAAACCAGTAAAAATAAATAGATCCTTAGAATGTATTCAATAAATTAATAAGTGAAAGAGAGCAGTTGTATGGCACTATGCGTATGAATGTCTACATACAATGTTACCAAACCAATGGACAGATGACTATAATTTGTGGCAGGGTTAAGTGACCTCTAAACAGGAACTGGAAGTGGATTCTGAAGTACTTTATGAATATGACAGGTAAGGAAACCGGATTAGCAAGCTCTGAATTATAGACCCCAGTGGCTATTTTTGCCTTTTTTTTTTTTAAACTCTAAAATATCTCTTTATTAACTGGAGCTTAAGGAATGTACCTTCTCAAAAATTTAGAATTCAGAGCACAAAGCATTGCTAATTACAGAAATGAGGAATACATGCAGCTTCCTATCTTCTTAATTATTTTGTGTTTTCTTCTTCTGCAAAACACAAGCCAGTTGCCTACTGAGATGTAATTCCTCATTCACAGAAGAAACAACTATCAGCTATAGCTATTTGGACAGTTAGTTCTCCCAGGTTAATACTGAGAAAGGAAGCTTGCCATAAAAATTAAGGCAGATGTGTTCAAATTGGGGGAAGGTGATATTTTTATTCTTTTGCTTTAAGTGGAGCACTCTAGACCCCAAAGCTGAACTCTGCTGTGGGGTAGAACAAGCAACTTGGAATTCCTAAAGAAAAACATGAACATTTCTAATTTCTTTCCAAATAAGGTCACTCCAAATAGTACTATCAGGAGGAAGATGTGAAATTTATAGCATTCCTGAATAGTTAAGAAGTAAGATGTCCTTGAGAAGCATTTGGTGGATGTAAACACTATTAACATTTATGCCAGTCTTCCAGACCATTTCTTTCCCCACCTTTTTTTTTTTAATTTCTCCAGATGGTATTTCATTTTATAAGTGTAGTTTATTATGGTGGTTCTCAAATTTTTAGCAAAGGTTACCCATAAAAACTTCTTTAAAATGTAGATTTCTAGACCTCTTTGCTAACAAATCCTTTTTAGGTAATCCAGATTGGGTCCCAGAGTCCATATTTTTAACAAAGCATGCAGGTAGTTCTGACACACATGCTCTATAAGCCACAATTGAGGAAAAATACTGTTGAAATAAAATCTGCCATGGTATGAAACAAAATGGGATAGGGAGGGAGACAAACCATAAGTGACTCAATATCACGAAACAAACTGTGGGTTGCTGGGGGGAGGGGGGTTGGGAGAAGGGGGGTAGGGTTATGGACATTGGGGAGGGTATGTGCTTTTGGGTAAATTTGAAGGGGAGGTGAACCATGAGAGACTATGGACTCTGAAAAACAATCTGAGGGGTTTGAAGTGGCGGGGGGGGTGGGAGGTTGGGGTACCAGGTGGTGGGTAATATAGAGGGCACAGCTTGCATGGAGCACTGGGTGTGGTGAAAAAAATAATGAATACTGTTTTTCTGAAAATAAATAAATTGGAAAAAAAATCTGCCATGGTAATTGACTAGAAACTCTTGAGCCGCATTTATAATATAATTACTATGACAACAAAACTAAATGTCAGACATAAAGTTAATAATCAATATCTACTTGTTGATGATTAATAGCTCTCAAAGTGAATTTTAATAAAAATATAAAGTGGTGTTATTTCAACTATATCACAGTCCTATGACAATGATCAGATTCTGATTATTACCCCCTGTTGCAAGAAAACAGGCTTTGTACTAGTGTCCCACACTACTGTAGGGTTCACTGTTGGGCAGCTTCGCATGGGCTCAGATGATAATGTTCTTACAGGTAAGAGCATGGGCTTCAGATAGGTTTTCACAATCCCTATAAATCGACTCTCTCTGCACCTTTGAGATTTACTCCTCCTCTAAGTAGGGATGATAATGTCAATGCATACTTTCTAGGATTATGTGATGTTTAGATTTGTTTTTAAGTTTCAGTAAGTGTAGAAGAGAAATACATGGTGGATTTCCTGTAATACTGTAGGCACTGAATGAAGAGGGGAAAAATAACTTCACTCTTTGGTCCTCATAATGTTGTTTTATTGTCAAGAGAAAAAGCAATGATATTTTTCACTATCTTGTTCTTTTGTAAATCCAGTAAAACTGAGTTGAAGATTTCAAGTTTGGGTCTTGGAATTTATCTATATTTCCTTGAAAATCTTGAGAAACAGTGATTATCTTACCTAGAGGCTGAGGCTACATACCCTTTGTCTTTCTTATTTCATTTAGTATAATGTCATTGTGGTCCATCTATATTGTTGCAAATGGCAAGATTTTTCTTCTCTTTAGTAGCTGAGTAATACTCCATTGTGTGTATGGATGTGTGTACATATATCACATTTTCTTAATCTGCTTAATCAATCTGCTTAATCATCCATTGATGGACCCTTCAGTTCTGTGTCTTGGCTTTTATTAAAAAAACACTATAATGATCATAGGGATACATGTATCTTTTCAACTTAGTGTTTTTGTTTTCTTCAGATGAGTACCCAGAAGTGGAATTGCTAGCTGATATGGTATTTCTACTTCTAAATCTTTGAGACATCTCCATACTGTGTTCTATAGTGAAAGCATGAATTACCATCTCCACCAAGAGTGCACAGTCCTTCACATCCTTGCCAGCACTATTTTTTTCCCTTTTATGAGGTAATATCTTGTGGTTTTGATTTTTATTTCCTTTTCTTTAGTATTATTTCATAGATTTTATTTTTTTCTTTCTTTTTTGACTTCCTTGATGATTACTATGTTGAACATCTTTTTTTTTCAATTTATTTATTTTCAGAAAAACATTATTCATTATTTTTTCACCACACCCAGTGCTCCATGCAAGCCGTGCCCTCTATAATACCCACCACCTGGTACCCCAACCTCCCACCCCCCCGCCACTTCAAACCCCTCAGACTGTTTTTCAGAGTCCATAACACCTTTTTATGTACCTGTTGACAATCTGTATCTCTTCTTTGAAAAAATATCTGATCAGTTACTCTGCCCATTTTTAAACGTTTGTTTTTTTGTTTGTTTGTTTGGTTGGGTTTTTTTTTTATATATTGAGTTGTATGAATTCTTTATATATTTTGGATCCTAATCCCTTTTCAGATTTATCATTTGTAAATATTTTCTCCCATTCAGTTTATATTTCATTCTGCCTACAGTATTCATTCTTCCATTCAGTAAATATTTTCACCCATTCAGATAACTGTTTTCATGATGTTAATGGATTTTTGTGCTCTAAAGTAGCTTTTATTTTGATGTAGTCCATTTGTTTATTTTTGCTTTTGTTACTTTTCTTCTGATGTCAAATCTCCCCAAAACTTATCATCAAGACCAATGTCAATGAGCTTACTGCCTGTTTTCTTCTAGGAGTTATATGGTTTCAAATACTACTTTCAAGTCTTTAATCCATTTTGAGCTAATTTTTGAATACACTGTAAGAGAGCGCTCCAGTTTTCTTGATACCACTTATTAAAGAGATTTTTCTTTCCCCACTGATATTCTTGGCTTTTTTGTTATAAATTAAGTGAACATATATGTGTGGTTTTATTTCTGGAATTTTTATTCTGTTCCATGTTCCATGTTTTTATAACAATATACTGTTTTTATTACTGTAGCTTTGTAATATAGTTTGAAATCAGGGAGTGTGATGGCCCCAACTTTGTTTTTCTTTCTAAAGGTTCTTTTTGAATAGTCAGAGTCTTTTGAGATTCCATATAAATTTTAGGATTGTTTGTTCTATATCTGTGAAAAATTCCATTGGAATTTTGATAGGAATTGCATGGAATCTGTAAGTTACCTTGGGTAGTATGGACATTTATTAGTATTCCTCAAATCCATCATAGAATATCTTTCCCTTATTTGTGTCTTATTCAGTGTTTTTAGATATATATTTTTTTAATTTGGTAAAGAGAGAGATCACAAGTAGGCAGAGAGGCAGGCAGAGAGAGAGGGGGAAGCAGGCTCCTTGCTGAGCAGAGAGCCTGATGCGGGGCTCAATCCCAGGACCCTGAGATCATGACCTGAGCCGAAGGCAGAGGCTTAACCCACTGAGCCACCCAGGTGTCCCTTCTTCAGTGTTTTTAATTAATACCTTATAGTTTTAGATGTATAGGTGTTTTACCTCCTTGGTTAAGTTTATTCCCAGATATGTTATTTTTTCTGATGCAATTGTGATATTGTTCTCTGAATTTCTCTCTCTGTTAGATTATTACTGGTGTACATAAATACAACAGATATGTTTATATTTATATCCTGTAACTTTACTGAATTTATTGATTAGTTACATTTTGGGGGAGCAGTGGAGTCTTTAGAGTTTTCTTCCTATAATATCTCATCTGCAAATAATGACCATTTTACTTCTTCCTTTTCAATTTGGATGCCTCTTTGTACCTAATTGTTCTGGTTAGAACTGCCAATATTATACTGACTCAAAGTGAGGAGAGTGGAATTCTTGCTTTGTTCTTGATCTTATAGGACAAGCTTCCAGATTTTCATAAATGAATGATGTTAGCTATGGGCTTGTCATGTATGACTTCTATTATGTTAAGGTACATTCCCTCTCTACTCATTTTGTAGAGAGTTTTTATCATAAATAATGTTGAATTCTGTCAAACTCTTCTTCTCTGTTGATTGAGATCATTTTATCCTTGATTTTGTTAATGTGATATATCATGTTGATTGATTTGCAGATGCTGAACCATCTTTGCTTCCCTGGAATTAATCTTTCTTGATCAGTGTGTGGTACTTGTAATGTACAGTTGAATTTGGTTTTCTAATATTTTGGTAAACATTTTGTTTCTAAGTTTATCAGGAATATTGACATAATTCTCTAGTGGCATCCTTGTCCATTTTTGTTAGCATGGTAATGCTGGCCTCAGAGATAAGTTTGGAAGTATTTACTCCTTTTCTATTTTTTTGTAGAGTTTGAGAGAATTAGTAATATTTCTTCTTTGAATGTTTGCTAGAATTTACCAGTGAAGCAGTCTGGTCATGGGATTTGTTTGCTAGGAGGTTTTCAATTACTGATTTAATCTCCTTACCAGTTATCAGTTTGTTCTGATTTTCATTGTATGTTTCTAGAAACTTACCCATTTCTTCTAGATTGTGAATTTTATTCATTTATTTATTTTTAAAGACTTTATTTATTTATTTATTTATTTGACAGAGATCACAATTAGGCAGAGAGGCAGGCAGAGAGAGAGAGAGAGGGAAGCAGGCTCCCTGCTGAGCAGAGATCCAGATGCAGGGCTCGATCCCAGGACCCTGAGACCATGACCTGAGCCGAAGGCAGCAGTTTAACCCTCTGAGCCACTCAGGTGCCCCTAGATTGTGAAATTTATTGGCATGCAATTATTCATTGTAGTCTTTTTGATCCTTTGCATTTCTGCAATATCAATTGTAATCTACTCTTTCATTTCCGGTGTTGAGTTCTCTCTCTTTTACCCTTGGTGAGTTTCACTAAAGATGTATCAATTTTGTTTAAGACTTGTCTCTTTAAAAAGATAGTTTCATTGCTCTTTTCTATTGTCTTTTTAGTCTCTGTTTCATTTATTTCCCCTCTGATCTTTGCTATTTCCTTCCTTCTACTAATGATGTTAGTAAGGTTTCATTTGTTCTTCTTCTTTTAGTTCCTTTAGGTATAAAGTTAGGTTGTTTGAAATTGTTCTTGTTTGGAAAGTTACACAGTAGTGATAAATATTCTTTTTTTTTTTTTTTTTTTTTTTTTTTTTTTTTTTTTTTCCCAATTTATTTATTTTCAGAAAAACAGTATTCATTATTTTTTCACCACACCCAGTGCTCCATGCAAGCTGTGCCCTCTATAATACCCACCACCTGGTACCCCAACCTCCCACCCCCCCGCCACTTCAAACCCCTCAGACTGTTTTTCAGAGTCCATAGTCTCTCATGGTTCACCTCCCCTTCCAATTTACCCAAATTCCCTACTACTCTCTAACGCCCCTTGTCCTCCATGCTATTGGTTATGCTCCACAAATGAGTGAAACCATATGATAATTGACTCTCTCTGCTTGACTGATTTCACTCAGCATAATCTCTTCCAGTCCCGTCCATGTTGCTACAAAAGTTGGATATTCGTCCTTTCTGATGGAGGCATAATACTCCATAGTGTATATGGACCACATCTTCCTTATCCATTCATCCGTTGAAGGGCATCTTGGTTCTTTCCATAGTTTGGCGACTGTGGCCATTGCTGCTATAAACATTGGGGTACAGATGGCCCTTCTTTTCACGACATCTGTATCTTTGGGGTAAATACCCAGGAGTGCAATTGCAGGGTCGTAGGGAAGCTCTATTTTTAATTTCTTGAGGGATCTCCACACTGTTCTCCAAAGAGGCTGCACCAACTTGCATTCCCACCAACAGTGTAAGAGGGTTCCCCTTTCTCCACATCCTCTCCAACACATGTTGTTTCCTGTTTTGTTAATTTTGGCCATTCTAACTGGTGTAAGGTGATATCTCAATGTGGTTTTAATTTGAATCTCCCTGAGGGCTAATGATGATGAGCATTTTTTCATGTGTCTGATAGCCATTTGTATTTCTTGATTGGAGAAGTGTCTGTTCATATCTTCTGCCCATTTTTTGATGTGTTTGTCTGTTTCGTGTGGGTTGAGTTTGAGGAGTTCATTATAGATCCTGGATATCAACCTTTTGTCTGTACTGTCATTTGCAAATATCTTCTCCCATTCCGTGGGTTGCCTCTTTGTTTTTTTGACTGTTTCCTTTGCTGTGCAGAAGCTTTTGATTTTGATGAAGTCCCAGAAGTTTATTTTCGCTTTTGTTTCCTTTGCCTTTGGAGACGTATCTTGAAAGAAGTTGCTGTGGCCGATATCGAAGAGATTACTGCCTATATTCTCCTCTAAGATTCTGATAGATTCCTGTCTCACGTTGAGGTCTTTTATCCATTTTGAGTTGATCTTTGTGTACGGTGTAAGAGAATGGTCGAGTTTCATTCTTCTACATATAGCTGTCCAGTTTTCCCAGCACCATTTATTGAAGAGACTGTCTTTTTTCCACTGTATATTTTTTCCTGTTTTGTCGAAGATTAATTGACCATAGAGTTGAGGGTCCATATCAGGGCTCTCTACTCTGTTCCACTGGTCTATGTGTCTGTTTTTATGCCAGTACCATGCTGTCTTGGTGATCACAGCTTTGTAATAAAGCTTGAAATCAGGTAAGGTGATGCCGCCAGCTTTATTTTTGTTTTTCAACGTTTCCTTAGCGATTCGGGGTCTCTTCTGATTCCATACAAATTTTAGGATTATTTGCTCCAGCTCTTTGAAGAATGCCGGTGGAATTTTGATCGGAATGGCATTAAAAGTATAGATTGCTCTAGGCAGTATAGACATTTTAACGATGTTTATTCTTCCGATCCAAGAGCATGGAATGGTCTTCCATCTTTTTGTGTCTTCTTCAATTTCTTTCATGAGTGTTCTATAGTTCCTCAAGTATAGATCCTTTACCTCTTTAGTTAGGTTTATTCCCAGGTATCTTATGGTTCTTGGTGCTATAGTAAATGGAATCGATTCTCTAATTTCCCTTTCTGTATTTTCATTGTTAGTGTATAAGAAAGCCACTGATTTCTGCACATTGACTTTGTATCCTGCCACGCTGCTGAATTGCTGTATGAGTTCTAGTAGTTTGGGGGTGGAGTCTTTTGGGTTTTCCATATAAAGAATCATGTCATCTGCGAAGAGAGAGAGTTTGACTTCTTCATTACCAATTTGGATACCTTTTATTTCTCTCTGTTGTCTGATTGCTGTTGCTAGGACTTCTAATACTATGTTGAACAAGAGTGGTGAAAGTGGGCATCCTTGTCTTGTTCCTGATCTCAACGGGAAGGCTGCAAGCTTTTTCCCATTGAGGATGATATTTGCTGTGGGTCTTTCATAGATAGATTTGATGAGGTTCAGGAATGTTCCCTCTATCCCTATACTTTGAAGCGTTTTAATCAGGAACGGATGTTGGATTTTGTCAAATGCTTTTTCTGCATCAATTGAGAGGACCATGTGGTTCTTCTCTCTTCTCCTATTAATTTGTTGTATCACATTGATTGATTTACGAATGTTGAACCATCCTTGTAGCCCAGGGATGAATCCCACCTGATCATGGTGGATAATCTTTTTAATGTGTTGTTGGATCCTGTTGGCTAGGATCTTGTTGAGAATCTTAGCATCCATATTCATCAGTGATATTGGTCTGAAATTCTCCTTTTTGGTATGGTCCTTGCCTGGTTTGGGGATCAGGGTAATGCTGGCTTCATAGAAAGAGTCTGGAAGTTTTCCTTCTGCTTCAATTTTTTGAAACAGCTTCAGGAGAATAGGGGTTATTTCTTCTTGGAAGGTTTGGTAGAATTCCCCAGGGAATCCGTCAGGTCCTGGGCTCTTGTTTTTTGGGAGATTTTTGATCACTGCTTCAATCTCGTTATTAGATATTGGTCTATTCAGGTTGTCGATTTCTTCCTGGTTCAATTTTGGTAGTTTATATTTTTCCAGGAATGCATCCATTTCATCTAGGTTGCTAAGCTTATTGGCATATAACTGTTCATAGTAACTTCTGATGATTGTTTCTACTTCCTTGGTGTTAGTTGTGATCTCTCCCTTTTCATTCATAATTTTATGAATTTGGGATTTCTCTCTTTTCTTTTGGATTAGTGTAGCCAGTGGCTTATCGATCTTATTGATTCTTTCAAAAAACCAGCTTCTAGTTTCATTGATACGTTCTACTGTATCTCTGGTTTCTCCCTCATTGATCTCAGCTCTAATCTTGATGATTTCCCTTCTTATGTGTGGAGTTGGTTTGATTTGTTGTTGATCCTCCAGTTCTTTAAGGTGTAGAGACAGCTGGTGTGTTCTGGATTTTTCAATTTTTTTGAGCAAGGCTTGGATGGCTATATATTTTCCCCTTAGGACCGCCTTTGCTGTATCCCATAGGTTTTGGACCGAAGTGTCTTCATTCTCATTGGTTTCCATGAATTGTTTCAGTTCTTCTTTGATCTCCTGGTTGATCCAAGCATTCTTAAGCAAGGTGGTCTTTAGCTTCCAGGTGTTTGAGTTCCTTCGGAACTTTTCCTTGTGATTGAGCTCCAGTTTCAAAGCATTGTGATCTGAGAATATGCAGGGAATAATCTCAGTCTTTTGGTATCGGCTGAGTCCTGATTTGTGACCCAGTATGTGGTCTATTCTGGAGAAGGTTCCGTGTGCACTTGAGAAGAATGAGTATTCTGCTGTTTTAGGGTGGAATGTTCTGTATATATCTATGAGGTCCATCTGGTCCAATGTGTCGTTCAATGCTCTTGTTTCTTTATTGATTTTCTGCTTCGATGATCTGTCTAATTCTGAAAGAGGCGTGTTAAGATCACCTACGATTAGTGTATTCATATCAATATGACTCTTTATCTTGATTAACAGTTTTCTTAAGTAATTGGCTGCTCCCATACTGGGAGCATAGATATTTACAATTGTTAGATCATCTTGGTGGATAGTCCCTTTAAGGATTATGTAGTGTCCTTCTGTATCTCTGACTACAGTCTTTAGTTTGAAGTCTAATTTATCTGATATGAGAATCGCTACCCCAGCCTTCTTTTGAGTCCCATTGGCATGAAAGATGCTTCTCCACCCCTTCACTTTCAGTCTGCGTGTATCTTTAGGTTCAAAATGGGTCTCTTGTAGACAGCATATGGATGGGTCCTGTCGTTTTATCCAATCTGCAACCCTGTGCCGTTTTATGGGTGCATTTAGGCCATTCACATTGAGAGTGATTATTGATAGATACGTTTTTATTGACATCGAGTTACCTTTGAAGTCTTTCTTTCTGTAGACTGTCTCTATATTTCTGTTCAATGCTATTCTTGGGATTTTTCCTCTTTTATAGCACCCCCCTTAATATTTCCTGCAGTATCGGCTTGGTGGTTGCATAGTCTTTTAAGTCTTGCCGGTCTTGGAAACTCTTTATCTCTCCATCCATTTTGAATGTCAGTCTTGCTGGATAAAGTATTCTTGGCTGCATGTTCTTCTCATTTAGTGCCCTGAATATATCTTGCCAGCCTCTTCTGGCTTGCCAGGTCTCTGTGGACAGGTCTGACGTTATTCTGATGGGCTTCCCTCTGTAAGTAAGGAGCCTCTTTGCCCTGGCAGCTTTCAAGAGATTATACCTACAATTATAATTTCTCAATTTGACTATCAGGTGTCGTGATGTTTTTTTGGAGTGTATAATCTTGGGTGGAGACCGTTCAGCCTCTAGTACATGGACGCTGGTTTCATTCGCGAGATTCGGAAAGTTTTCATGAAGGACTTGTTCCACGACATCTTCTAGACTTCTTTCTTTCTCCTCCCCTTCAGGAATTCCAATAATTCTGACGTTGGAACGCTTCATGGCATCACTTATTTCCCTAATTCTGCTTTCGTGGGATCTAAGCTGTTTGTTCCAGGCTTCCTCCTGATCCTTTCTCTCTATCTGTTTGTCTTCCAGATCACTAATTCTATCTTCTGTCTCAGTTACCCTAGCTTTGAGAGAGTTTAGATTGGATTGGAACTCATTGAGAGCATTGTGGACCTCCTCCCTGGTAGCTTTAAGCTCCTCCCTAACATTGTGAACATCCTGTCTGGTCGCTTTCAGTTCGGCTCTAATCAATTCTGTTTGGTCATCCATGGCTTTCTCCAACCTAGCTATTGCCTGGATAATTGTTAGCCTGAATTCTCTTTCCGACATATTGTCTATGTTGATAGCCGTTAGCTCTGTTGCGGAAGGTCCATCCTCTGTATTTTTCTTCTGTTGGGCATTCCTCCTCCTAGTCATTTTGGTGGGAGAAGACTGAACAGATGTAGCTGGATGTATCAACTCTGGTGCAGTCAAGGTGCACCCTGGAACACTTCCTGATCTCCGTCTCAGAAGCCTCAGTCTGGGTGCAGAAGCTGAATAAATTCCCCCTTGGACGCTGGCAGCGCAGGTTCCAAGTTAAAGACCCTGGGGGCGCAGGATCTTTTGCTCGTCCCCAAAGCCAAGGCAGTGGCGGCTGTCTGGGAGCTCCTGACCACCAGAGAGGTTCCAAGCAGCGATCGCACACTGAGATTTTGCCGCCGGCCGGGGCTGGGAGTGCCCGGCTTGCGCGCACCTCTTTTCAGAGGCGGCTGTGGGTCGGGCGCGCGTCTGGGGCACTGAGAACGGGGCGCTGGTCCGTAAGCCGCAGGCTGGGCTTTTGCGCGCCTCTGTCCGGGGAAGAGTTTCGTGCGCGCGCGGCTTAGACTTTGAAACAATGGCCCGGGTCAAGAAGCGCCCCAGGGCCTTAGAAACCCAGGAGAGCTGGAGCGACGTGCACGCGCATCTCAAGCTTTGTGGTAGGGCGAGCGCGCGTTCTGCAGACCGGCGCGGCTCCCATCCCCTCACAGGAGCCGGAACCCCCGCGCTCTGGGGCGCGCTGGCGGCTTAGGGACCAGGAGCCGGTTTCCCCGCCGCACTCTCTCTGCCTCCGCGCCGGGGAGGCCGTCTGGGACTGGGGACTCAAGCCCCTGTCCCTAGCCGCCCCGATTCCCACAATTTGCCCCCGCGATCCTTTGCTCTTTTGGAGTGCTTTCAACCAGTCTCCGAGTTAATGCTGGTCCCCAGACTCAGGGCACTCTCGCTCGTATCGGGGTATTACTTTCGCACCGGTCGCCTCTGGTGGCTCCCTCCCCCTTTTGTTTATCTTCCGATATCAGTCCGCTGTTCCCATTCCGCTTTACCTGCTCACTGGCGTCTTCTGCCCCTGTAGAGATCCAGACGTGTATAATTCTGATCTCAGGCTGATTTCATGGGTGATCAGAGTTCTTTGGTAGGTAATCAGCTCACTTTGGGGTACCAGCTGAAAAGACGCCTCTTCCTAGTACCCCGCCATCTTGTCCCCCCCAGTGATAAATATTCTAATACATATAGTCCTGTGTGACCACTACCGTAAATACTGCTGGCCACAAGGGCCTGACACTCTAGAATCATTAGCCAAAAACTCTGGTGCCAGGCTCATGTACAGTCCCCTTTCCAGGAGAATAGAATCAATCAGCCTCCCGGTCAGAAGCCTCCCCCTCAGGCCTAAGCTCCAGGACAAGCAGATAAGCTTCTTTCATATAAAAATGAAAGGGGAGTTCATATTATTACTGTGCAGTATCCTGGGGGTGACACCTGACCTAGAACTGTCTCTCTCTTGGCAACAGCCCCATGGGACCCAGCAATACAAGCCATGCTGATCAACAGAGCTAAGTGATAAGGGGCATCCCCTGGGTATCAGCCATAAAAACCAGATTACCAGATATGTGTATAAGCTTCCCCCTGGGAGATACTTCACCCTGGAGTGCAGCAGAAAGAAGGTGCAAAGATAGTACCCACTCTCTGGAGTTTCTGGAGAAAATTACAGTAGGCCCTTAGATGTGTATTTATTTGGAAACCTGTCCTTCATTCTGTAACTATAAAGATAAGCTAAACACAGAAAGACTGGGCCTTTTCCTCTTGAGTGCCCAGGAGGTGGTAGCCACTTAAGAACTGTTTCTCCATCGGTAACAGTCCTAAGGGACCTGTGAGCATAAACCCCATTGGTCGCCAGAGCCAGGTAATCCAGTGATGTCCCTTGGTGGAAGCAACAAAAGTTAGACACCACACAAGGTATAAATTCCTTTCTGGGAGATACCAGTGAGCTGTAGCAAGGCAGAAAGATAGCACAAACATAGTGTCACTGGCCTTCATCCCTGGGGTGCATTTCAGTAGGCACCTAGATGTGTGCCAGACCAGAAAACTGGCCCCTCAGCTGTAATTTCAGGATAAGAAAATAGATGTTGTTCACAGAAAGACTAACAGTGTGTTTTAGCCTACTGTCCGTCTAGGAGCCCGCGGGTGGTAAATGGCAGAGAACTGTCTCTCTGTTACAGTCCCGAGACAGAAACGCAAGCCCATTGGCCACCAAATCCAGGCAGCCATGGGGTGTCTCCTGGGAAGCAGACACAAAAAAACTGGGACATCAGACGTATAAAAGTTCCTTCGGGAGATGCTGGCTCTCTGGAGAGCAGCAGAAAATGCAAACATGGTGTCCACCCCCTGAGGTCTCTGGAAAGGATTACAGTGGGCCCTTAGCTGTGTGTTTAGTTAGATGCTGCCACCCTCCCAAGTCAATACTTTAAAATAAGTAAATAAGCCACTTTCATATTAGGTCTGGGTACCTCTCCATTGGCTGCCTCTGCTCAGGCTCCTGTGGAGAATGAGTCCACTTATGAGCCCTTGGAGGGCTGTTGCCATGTTTGCTACACCACTTGGGTTTTGTGGATATATATATGAGCTCCCCTGGTCTTCAAAGCCAGATGTCTGGGGAGCTCATCTCCAAGGTGCAGTGCCCCTTGTGGGGTTGAAATCCTTTGCTCCTCAGGGAGAAGCTCTAGAGTTTGAGTTCCCTCCTTTGGGATCTCCATGCCAAGAGTGAGGTTTATGGCAAGATTGTCTTAGCCTCTCCCTCCCTCCTTGATGTGGGTTTTTATCTTATTTACCCAAGGTGTAGGAGTTGCTCAGATAGTTTTCAGATTTTCCCCCCTCATAGGAAAAGATTCCATATGTAGCTGTAGATTCAGTATGTTCTTGGGAGGAGGTGAGTTTAAGATCTTCCTATATTGCCATCTTGAACTGGAATCCTCATATTTTTTTTTTCCTTCTTAGGGTTTCCATCTGGCTGCTAAAAATCTTGATGTGTTGGTATTTGTTGTCCAACTTTTCTACTAGATCCCTAAACCTGTTAATTTTAGTTATTTTGTATTTCCCTATAGTTTCAACATTTGGTACTCATTTGAGTTTGGTTTTATTGATTGTGCCTTGATAGTGCATTTTTTTCCTTTCCTTTTTTGGTGCCTTGGAAATCATCTACAGAACAGAATAAACTGAAGAAAATAGTGTTCATGCCCCCAAACAAATATGCTTCTTTTTATTGCTAGACTTTTGATATTTTTTCACTCTTGTTAGGAGTTGAGGTGCTTTTGAGTTTTGTTGTTGCTATAATTATTCTGTATATATTATATCATCTCCTTCATATTTCTCTAGCCCTACCCTGTATTCAGGGTAGGGTTTAACTTGTCATAAGATTTTTCCAAATATTCCTATTACACTTTTAGCTTTAGATATTCTCTGTGAATTTAACCTCAGAGAGTAGATCTCCAGGTTTTTGCCCCTTTCCCAGAAGCACACTCTTGTTAGTTGGCTATTGTATGGCTTGGTGGGAGGATTCAGAGGTCGGACTCTGTTGTTCTCAGACATGTGCTAAGTCCCTACATGCTTAAAGTGTGCCTTTCTCAGTGAACTTGCTTGCTCCTACCCCTGCAGTAGTCTGGGCTTGGATAGTTTTTTTGCCCTGCCTCAAAGCTCCCCGCCTCCCCAGTGTCTTCCTTTAGCCATAATGGATCTACTGAGTGTTTTGCTACAATTTTCCCAGTGGTTTAAGGCTTTTTTCCCTTAGAACAGAAGTTTCAGGGAAGGTTTTATCATAGAGGAGATGGTTGCTCTCTTCCTTCAGGCCTACAGCCCATGGGAGGCTTTCTTTAACCCCTTCCCCTAAGTACACTAAGGAGTGCCATAAAGAAAAGTCTGTAAATAGCTGAAAATTTCCTCTGTGTCTGCATTCTAGGGATTTCTAAATTCTAATGTTAGTCAACTTAGTCCTAGCAATTAATTAGAATTTTAGCCCGGATCTCACAGCTTACATGATGGCTCCCGTCTTCTTCCTGAGCTTTCCCCTAGGAAAGCCAGTGCATACTTCTCCTTAGAGGGGCTTGTCTTTCCTTAGATTTCAGACCAGTTTGTTGCCCTGCAACCTTAGTTTTCTGATCAGTTCATGAAAATTAGACTTTCATAAATTGTCACTTGTTCTTATTGTTCAGGTGAGACAACACTTTGTAGTTTTTGCCATCCTGAGTGGAAGCCAGAAATCCACTTTAACTTCTTAAATATATGTTCAGGGCTTTTCTAAGTAACATAATCTTAATCTGAAACATTATAAATCCCTTAATTAAAAACAACTGTATCTGATAAAAATTTCTCTGTAGCGACTGGGTCCAGTCTTCACAAATGAAACTAAGAGGTTTTTCTTGTTTTGCATTTGTCTCATGACTGAGGTCTCTAAAAGCAATTGTTCTCATTTAATCTCACTGAATGTTATATTAAAAAATCTTGCTAAAATTTTATCTGTTGCTTATCTAATGCTCAAGACTTTGACAAATAACAGAGTTCTGGGGCGCCTGGGTGGCTCAGTGGATTAAGCCGCTGCCTTCGGCTCGGGTCATGATCCCGGGGTCCTGGGATCGAGCCCCGCATCGGGCTCTCTGCTCTGTGAGAAGCCTGCTTCCTCCTCTCTCTCTGCCTGCCTCTTGCCGACTTCTGATCTCTGTCTGTCAAATAAATAAATAAAATAAATCTTTAAAAAAAAAATAATAACAGAGTTCTAAATCTCCTGGAGAAATCATGTCTTCAGCTACAGTTGTTTTCACTGATCATAATGTCCCTCCAACATTTTAAGATATTCCAGTTTAATTTCCATTTCAAATATTCTCTCTGATCTTAAGTATAAGACCTTAATAACCTGACAATCCTGAAATTTAATTAGGGAAACCAAAGCTGCTTCATGTAAACTAGAAATTCACAGGGATTAATTAAAATGGTCAGCCCTTCCACATTAGCTCAAACATCTACCTCAAAAAATTACCAGTTGTACAAATCTTTTTTTTTTTTTTTTTCCTGTCTGGTACACTTGGGGAGATGTTGAGAAGGAAAATTTTCAAAGATGGGTACTGTTCACTGTATAAATCCTTTGCATTCTGTAATGGCATTTGTCAACCACTTCTAAAGTAAGAAGTAGACCCAGGAAAAAAGTGAAAAATCATATTTTAATCAAAATCTTCATCTAATATTTTAATCTACCTATATTGTAATAAACCATTTTGAGGTTTGAATAATTTAATTGTAGTCAGTTTTGAAGAGTTTGCATGTATTAACTAGGTACTGGATACCAGGCATTCCACTAAGAACATTGTATATACAATTCTATCTAATTTTCACAACATCACAGTAAGATAGATAATATTTATCTCCATTTTACAGAGGAACAAATGGGGGCCTAGGGAAGATGAGCAATGTTCCCGGGTCCTCAAGGCTAGAGAGGGGAGGAGCTCTCTATTTTTCTCCACATGCCACTGTTAACTATACATAATCCTATGCCTGTAACATCATCTCTATATAACATATCGATGGAGCAAAATGTCAAAGGAAAGAGCCTTGTACTGAGATATGTCCTACCTGGGTTCTGAAGCTGATTATGAGACCATCTGTGGACTCCTGGTCAAACCACTACCCTCTCCTAGCCTCAGAAACAGCTCTATTGTGAAGAATTGGATCAGGTAGTTCTTTCAGATGCCCTAATTTAGGAACTGGCCTTAAAATTAAGGAGAAGTTAGGAGCAACCTGCATAAACTAATTCATACTAGGTTATGAATGATCACCCCTAGATGCTTCAGGGACTTTAGCATTTTTGAAGAGCAAATGCCCTAGGAACCAAGTGACAACCCTAGGCAACAAAAGCCATTAGGGAACCAGGAATGATGCCTTCTCTAATTTCATCTGTAGTGCCTTTCTTATTCTTTACCAGCCTTTCCTTTTCATTTGTTCATTCTGTTTATTCCAACTAAAGACTCTGCCAGCCACATGCTAAAATTGAGGAGATAAAATAGATTGTTTTAAAATATAGGAACACAAAATTAAAAACAAATCTAGGGAAGGAATGGAAGGGAAGATCTTTCTGTAAGTCCAGATGAAGAGATATATTTCAATAAACATTTGTATGGGCAACCACAGTATTGCTCATTTCCTAGCACCTGTTTTCAACCTGATGTCCTAATGACAGTAAAATGGTTAATTTTGTACTTATCCCCAATACATAGTCAATATGGTAGACATACCGTATGTAGTATTTTTCGGCATCATCATCAGCTGACTCGAAAGCTTGGATAGAGCAATTGAAAAGTGAATAACCCAATTTCAAGACAAAGATGCTTTCCTCATGGTACATACATAATTCACTGCTCTTTCCATATTCTAGGGTAAATTTACCTCTTCAGTTGTTTCTTGATTAAACCCCATTTTTAGCAGAATCGTTTCTACAATAAGTAAAAGAGAAATAATATACGGTATTTGAGAGTTTAAACTTGGGCATAAGATAAACCTGGATTTAAAGTTACACTGTCCTTTATAAGCTGTGTCCTTGAGAAGTTTATTTAGTTTACTTAAGGCTCAGTTCTCTTCTCTGTTAAATGATGGAGGCAGGATGGTGTTAAAAACAACAACAACAACAATACAACTGAGTACATTTAAAATATCTTATGGGTTTTATTCAATGATTCATGAATCAGGGAGCATCTGCTCTAGCAGAAAGGAAGGAACTCCAATGAGCTGTACAAAATGGAGGACTTTTATAGGCAGGAGGGAGAAGGAATAGGAAATTACACTAAACAAAAAGAGTGAATTCATTATTGCAAGGTTAGTTTCCTTTAGGAAATGGTAGGGGTCTATCAGGCAGATTATCTAATTCTGATCAGACTATTCCTGGTTGACTGGTTCAGGATAGTATTTCTGGAAAAACTGAAACTGTAATTAAGTCACTAAATCTCAGTTTGGTGACATGGGGCTCATTAAAGGTGACTCCATTTTGGGCCTGTTGCCTTGTTTTTAACCAATGTATAATTAATGCCAATGGCACTTCATAGACTGTGAGGGACAAGTGGGATTTTGTATTTAAAGCAGTTTCTGTTTAACAACATTTACAATTTGGCCTTTTAAAGTTGGCTTTGGTGATTTTTAAAGAGGTTCAATTTTTTTTTCCTCCCAGAATAATAATTTATTTAAAAACTTCAAGCCCTAGAGCTTGATGCATTAACTAATCTAAATACTTTCCCTTAAAGATCAGAAGAGCCACATGATATTTCTTTGACATCACAAACTTAATGGCAATTCCTAGACTAGATTTTACTTTACTTCCTTCACAGATCAATGCTCACCTTTCCTTTTCCTCCATCTAGTAATCAAAAAGTTGCATCCAAAAGTATGGCTTTGTATGGTTATGTACCAATTAAATGTATTAGTCCTGGAAGTAGAGCTAAGTTCACATACTGGCTCACCTACTTCCCTATGTGACCTTAGGGAAGTTATTTTACCACTCTGTGCCTCAGTTTCTTCTTCTGTAAAATAATGAATGAAAGACTAATAAGGCAAAACCTCTAGCCAAAATCTTCATAAGCTCTGCAAAGAGATAGGTGGTAAGTAGTTGTTATGATGTGACATTGGATGGAAGATGGCCTGGCTGCTATGAGAGCAGGTGCATAAGAGTTAAGTGCAAAGGTAGTGGATTCTGCTGCTGAAGTTGGAAAATGGTCTCCTCCATCTACTGCCCATGTAACCTTAATGAAGTACTTGAATTTCTATGTCCCATATCCTCATCTGCAAAATGAGAATCCCTAGAGTATCTACATCATAGAATTGGTATGAAGATTAAATAAATCAAAGCACTGAGAACTGAGACAGCACTTAGCAATAAACAACACTATTATAAATTGGATTTTATTCATCCATTATGTCCTGTTATTTAAAATGAGAAAAAAGTGTATGCTACTTTCCCAAAGTACATGCAACACCTCTGACTCCCACCTCTTACAAAAAGCTCAAAACTGTGTAGCCCAGTAGACATCTACTTGCATGTCTTGCATTAGAGTTTAGGAGCTCCAAATTAAACTTGTCTTATATTTAAGATCTGTGTCTCTTCTATAGATATATATATAGATATAGATATAGATATATCTACATATAAATATATATAAACTATATATATGTCAGTGGTACCCAAGGTAGAAACACAGGAACATTTCTAGAGTTTTCCTTCCTATAGACCCCTATGTTCCACATCTAAACAGCCTCTGGATTCTGCCACTTTGACCTCCTAACTATCCATTCATTTACCCATATTCCAAGGAGTGAATCCTGTGAGGGATGGAGTCCTAGCTCTTTCATGGATTCTCAGTGACTGTTACTCTCAGAGCTGGAAATACAATGAACCAGACCTATTAGCCATCAGAACTTACAGTTTAAGGAAGGAGACAGATATTTAACAAATAACTGAAGGCATTTCTCACTTAAGTGTAAGTTGTGATAAGTGCTGTGGAGGAAAATACAATAGGAACATACAAAAAGGGTATCATTGAAATATGAGAAACTTGAGCCTTAGATTAGGGCAAAGAGCTTTAGTGGCAGAGTCTGGAACAAACCAAAAGTCTTCTGAACTTAACCCAGTCAGCCTTCTCCTATCCAGACCAAAGCATACCCTTTGCCACAAAGAACACAGGTGGCAAATGTCTTCCGAAAGCGCATGTTTTTGTCATTGCAGTAGCAGCTCAATCCAATTGCTGTCCTCGAAATTGGAAGGTGAGTTAATGAGGACATGCTGGTACTTAGTGTCCGTGGGATCCATTTTTTTTCCCTTCTCATTGCCACTGACCCTAATTCAAGGTAGCATTATTTCTTACCCAGTTATCATCACAGCTTTCTCCTTAATAGCCTCACATCCTCTCTAAAGACCCCAAGCCATTCACACTACCTTTTTATTTTTCAATGAAAACCTGACTATGCTCCTTCTTTGCCTGAAGCCCTTCAGTGGCTTAAGATAAAATCGAAAATCCTTAACAATAGTGGCATGCCCTTGCATCTGAGGTTCTGCTCCTATATCTGCCCCTCTAGCTTTTTCCTCCTTATTCTCCAGCAAGAGGACTGTTTACCTTCTTCTACTGGCTTTAGAATTTTACATATGCTGTTATTCTACCGGGAAGCTCTTGCACAAGTATCCTTACTTTAAGCCTAAGTCTTTGGCCTTCATCTTGCACACATACTATTTCTTCATGGTGGCCTTTCTTGCTACCCTCTCTCCTACTGTCAACACACACACACACACACACACACACACACACACCAGTAATTCCCAACTTCAGTATGCAAAAGTATGATCTAAGGAGTTTGTTAAGAATATCTACTACTTCTTCAAAAAGCCCACCCCCAGAGTATCTGGAGGTGGATCCAAGCATTTTTTTTTTTTAAACTAACAAATATCCCCAAGGGTTACTGACCAGGTAGCTTCAGACCACACTCTGTGAAGCCCTGGTTGATGTTAACTTTTCTTGCTATATGACATCCGACTATGTTTGTCAACTTCCCCATGGAAACCTACACTGCTCTTTTAATTGTTTTAAACCTGTAGTCCCTGCTCATTTGTGTACTGTATTGCTAGGACAGGGACCTTGTCTGTGTATTTCAGTCATAATCCATAGCAGAGTAGATACCACAAAATAATTTTTAAATTGATGAAGAGCAATGCATGTAAATCAGGAAACAGGGCCTTGGGAATAGACTTGTACCACGGCATGGAGGCATCATGCTTGAAACCATGGGAGGCCACTGACTTCAGAAGGGTGGCTGGTCTTCTTGTTCAAGCTCCTTTATTCTAGCTGCCTCCATTCTGGTCTCTTCCTTTTCCTCCTCTGCATGCTCTGGTAACATGTAAGCCTTAACTGAAGAGTGGGGTTCCTGCCACATTCCATTTGCTCGGCTGATGAGCTGCCAAAAAGAGAAAACATGAGGGACAAAATGCTGTCACAAAATGCTCTTGGTGATCCAAGCACTTCACTACAAGTCTGTGCTTTGAGGGGTCAGCCTTTGAGGAGACAGGTAGTTGATAAGAAAATTGAATCCGTATTCCAAAGGCCTCCTTTCTGTTTCCACAGAAATATTTAGCAGCGGAAGGACTGAGAAGGACTCAAAAAAAAAACCTCAAGACTGCCTCAGGTCACCAAGAAACAGTGATTCTCCCAGTTCACACAGTCCGCATAATGTGGTTTAAAATATATATATATATATATATATATATATTTCATATATATGAATAAAATATTTAGGAGACCTGAGTTAAGATCCTGAATAAATGAAGGTATATAGAAATGGTTAGTTAGTGGAGAGGTGGCACTATCAAAAAATGAAATTTCCTGAGCCTATCCCTACTGATTGTGATCTAATAGCTTCAGATCTGTTGTAGGTCCTCAGACAACACCTTGAAATATTGTTGTTCTGAATGTACAAGTTTGGTACTCTTTCTGAGCCTTCTTTCCTCAACTGCAAAGTCCAGTCTGACCTACTTCATAGGGTTGCTTTAAGAGATAGTGAATTTCATGAAAGCCATAAGGTACTATAAATATATAGAGATTTAAATATATATATATATATAGAGAGAGAGAGATTATGATATTAGAATTATTGATAATAGTGTTAATAACTATTTCCAGGAAATCTCTGAATTATAATAGATGGCTTCTAAAGGCAACTCATAATAAAGTAATTTAAATAAATAGCTAGCAAGTAGAATTTAAGGATCTACTTAACTTATGAAGAACAGGACATATCTTGATTTTTATTCTGTCCCCAGTGCCCCACATGCAATAGATGTTAAAGAAAATACTGTTAAGTAGGAAAATAAATGGCATCTCTCTTGCTAGCCCCTCACCTGCCCCCGAGGCCTGTTTCACTTTTACTCTTTCCCAAAAACTAGTCCTGAATGTGCAAAGCATCAGCGACCTCTAGGAACACTGAATTCACAGACTCAGGGCCTCTCTTTACTGAGCACCAACCTCCTGCTAAGTACTGTCCTGGGCCTGTGAGATAACATGTGCTCTGGATTTGTCCTGTGGAAACACAAGATAAAGCCACATTTTGGGGACAGAGGAGGAATTCCTTAAAAACTCTTCCCTTGCAAATGTCTTGCTCCTTCAAAGAAAGGAGCTGTGGAATCCCTAGCTAAATGGCAGAGATAACATCAGAAGACTTGGGGAGGTTATCAGTCTCCCTTCCCCCAAGTCATCCTTCTGTGCTTACCTGTATTCTGGTACTTGATCAGTCAGAGCATAAACAAAAGTTCCCAACCCTGCCTTGTGTTTACAAGGCAACATGCCAGGTAAAAACAAAGAACAGGTGGACTGTTTCAGTCCACAGGGACAGAGCTAGGAGACTTACTGTAGCAAGGGTGGCTAAATTGCCATGGTAACAAGCAAGCTGATCACTTAGGCACCATCACCCACTCTATATCCACAGGCTTTATAGGACAAAGAGAACACAGGTCCTTCCTGTGAGCCTTGGTATTAATGCAGTTGCTGTTTTCTTTACAAGGTGCCTGAATTTGTAGTCTGTTTAGTTTTGTTTTTCTCTTCCAGGCTTCTTTGAAATCTGAGGGAATCCCTGAAACTGCAGATTGCTCTTTGCCTTTTTAAGTTCTATAGAGCTATTTATTAATTTGATATTTACTGAATTTAAAACTAATTAAAGACATAGTTTATCCTCAAGTCCTTACAACCTAGAATGAAAATAGAGCATGACCAAAACCTACTATGATTAAAAAAAAATCCAAGGTATTGAATATTTAAAGTAGCTTTATTCATAATTACCAATAAATCTAAGCATACAAAATATTCTTTAATAGGTAAATGGGTAAACTGTGATACATTCATACAGTGGAATAGTATTTAGTGATAAAAAGAGATGAGCTATTAAACCACAAAAAGACAAGGAGGAACCTTAAATGCATATTGCTAAGTAAAAGAAACAACATGAAAAGGACACATACTATATGAATCCAATTACATGACATTCTGGAAAAGGCAGAACTATAGAGATAAATTGGTGGTTGCTGGTGTTATAGGAGAAGAGGACAGACTGGAAACACAAGAGTTGAAATAAATGATTTTTTTAAAGCAGCAAAAATGTTCTCTATGATACTGTAATTATGGATACATGACATTATGCATGTGTCCAAACCCATTGAACTTTACAGCATGAAACAGTGAACTGTAAAATATGTAAATTTAAAAAAATCATTTATGATGTTTAGAGATCCCAGAAAAGAAAGCAGATTTAGACAAGAGAATCAACTCTTCTGTAAATGCATGAAACAACCTCACTGAAAAGAGTGATGCAAAAAGGCACTAATCTAAGTAACTTAGGAAATGAGTGGAGTCTGTAAATCTAAAACCAAAAGGAACCGCACTTAGTGACTGCACTCTAGTTGATGAACTTGTGCCTCACCTGGGTTATGAGTTAATAAATCTCATTTTGTTATACACCTAAACTGGGACTGAAAGGTTAAATGGAAGGGAGATGGTGGGAGTCGGATTTATCACTGAAACACTTTACAGATAAGCAAGAGAGAGAGACTAGAATTACCCTTGTGGTGATGATAAAAGTTGGAGACATCAGTTTGAACTAATGCTCAGTTTAATACAAACACATACCATTACATATAGAAATATTTGTAGAGCTATGTATATTCACACGTTAATATAATATTTCTTTGCTCAGTCACCTGAGAGCAATGAGCATATCTAGTACCCTGATCTCCATTTCAAATACCACTCTCCAGTAGAATTAATAGGGTTCCTTGGAGAAATGGTTGATTTTAGAACTGAGGCAGAAAATACACAAGATGCCTACAGTATTTTGTAGTGCCAAAAAGTGCTCAAAGAAAGTGTTCAAAACCTAGAAAACCACATTGATTTAGGATAGGTCAAAGGGACACAGAAGCCAACTGAAAGCTTTCAACTGACAAAGCAAAATGAATTCAACCAACAAAATACAGTCTTCGATTATAACCCCAGATAAAATGAAATACAGGTATGCCTCAGTGATAATTCAGGTTTGGTTACAGATAATAGCAATAAGATAACTGTTGCAATAAAGCTATATTTGTTCTCCCAGTGCATATAGAAATTATGTTTGTACGGAATTGTAGTCTATTAGATGTGTAGTAGCATTTTGTATAAGGAAAAAATGTATATACATTAATTTAAGGTATTTTATTGCTAAAAAATATTAACCATCATCTGAGCTTTCAGTGAGTCCTAATCTTTCTGCTGATGAAGAGTTTTGCTTGATGTTTATGGCTATTGACTGATTAGGGTGGTGGTTGCAAAAGACTGAGGTGGTTATGGCAATTTTTTAAAATGAGACAATAATTAAGACAATAAGACAAAATTAGGTTGTTTCATGTATTTAAAGAAGACAATGAGACAAAATGAGACATTAAGTTTCTTGCATCAGTCACCTCCTCCTCTCATAAGCAATTTCTTTGCATTGTGTGATGCTGTTTAACCACATATTACCCATAGGAGCACTTCTTTTGAAATTGGAGTTAACCCTCTGAAACCCTTCTGCTGCTTCATCAAATAAGTTGATATGATATTCTTGTTTATTTACTTTTGTTTATTAAACTTCTTTATTTTATTGTAATTTCAGTTAACCTACAGTGTTATATTAGTTTCGGGTATACAATACAGTGATTGAGTAATTCTACACATTGCTCAGTGCTCATCATGATGACTATACTCTTAATCCCCATAATCTATTTCACCCCTTACCTCCCTTATGATAAGCATCACTTTGTTCTCTAAGAGTCTACTTTTTGTTTTATCTCATTTTTTCTTCCTTTGTTTGTTTTGCTTCTTAAATTCCACATATGAATGAGATCATCTTTTTTTAATTAACTTATAATGTATTATTTGTTTCAGGGATGGAGGTCTGATTCATCACTCTTACACAATTCATAGCACTCACAAGAGCATATACCCTCCCCAATGTCCATCACCAGCCATCCCATACCTCAACCCCCCCACCAATGACCCTTAGTTTGTTTCCTGAGATTAAGAGGCTCTAATGGTTTGTCTCCCTCTGTGGCATTTTCCCCTCACTTCTCCTATGTTTCCCTTGTTTCTAAAATTCCTCTTATCACTGAGATCATATGAGAATTGTCTCTTTAATTTACTTATTTCACTTAACATAATACCCTCTAGTTCCATCCATGTCATTGCAAATGGCAAGATTTTGGGGGGTTTTGATGGGTGCATAGTATTCCACTGTATGCATGTATGTTTGTATGTATGTGTGTGTGTGTGTGTGTGTGTATATATATTTTATCTTCTTTATCCATTCATCTATTGATGGACATCTAGGTTCTTTCCATAGTTTGGCTATTGCAGACATTGCTGCTATAAACATTTGTGTGAACATGCCCCTTTGGATCACTACATTTGTATCTTTAGGGTAAATATCCAGTAGTGCATTTTCTGGGTCATAGGGTAGCTCTATTTTCAACTTTTTGAAGAACCTCCATACTGTTTTCCAGCATGGCTATACCAGCTCACATTCCCACTAGCAGTATAGGAGAACTCCCCTTTTTCCATATCCTTGCCAACACCTGTCATTTCCTAATTGCTAATTTTAGCCATTCTGATTGGTATGAGGTGGTATCTCACTGTGGTTTTGATTTGTTATTTCCCTGATGGCAAGCAATGTGGAGCACTTTTTCATGTGTCTGTTGGCCATTTGGATGTCTTCTCTGCAGAAATGTCTGTTCATGTCTTTTGCCCATTTCTTCATAGGATTATTTGTTCTTTGGTTGTTCAGTTAGATAAGATCTTTATAGATTTTATCTGATGTGTCATTTACAAATATCTTCTCCCATTCTGTTCATTGCCTTTTGGTTTTGCTGACTGTTTCCTTATATGGGCAAAAGCTTTTGTTTTTGATGAAGTCCCAGTAGTTCATTTTTGCCCTTGCTTCCTTTGCCTTTGGCAATGTTTCTAGGAAGCAGTTGCTGTGGCTGAGGTCGAAAAGTTTGTTGCCTGTGTTCTTTTCAAGGATTCTGATGGATTACTGTCTCACATTGAGGTCTTTCATCAATTTTGAGTCTATTTTTGTGTACGGTGTAAGGAAATGGTCCAGTTTCATTCTTCTGCATGTTGATGTCCAATTTTCCCAAAATCATTTGTTGAAGAGATTATCTTTTTTCCATTGAACATTCTTTCCTGCTTTGTGGAAGATTAGTTGATCATAGAGTTGAAGGTCCATTTCTGGGCTCTCTATTCTTCTTCGTTGATTTATGTCTCTGTTTTTGTGTCAGTACCATACTGTCTTGATGATTACAACTTTATAATAGAGCTTTAAGTCTGGAATTGTGATGCTGCCAACTTTGGTTTTCTTTTTCAAAATTTCTCTGGCTATTTGGGGTCTTTTCTGGTTCCATATAAATTTAAGATTATTTGTTCCATTTCTTTGAAAAAAGTTGATGGTATTTTCATAGGGATTGCATTAAATGTGTTGATTGCTTTAGGTAGCACAGATGTTTTCACAATATTTGCTTTTCCAATCCATGATCATGGAATGTTTTTCCATTTCTTTGTGTCTTCCTCAAATTCTTTCATGAGTACTCTATAGTTTTCTGAGTACAGATTCTTTGACTCTTTGGTTAGGTTTATTCCTAGGTATCTTATGGTTTGGGTGCAATTATAAAATGGGATCAACTCCTTAATTTCTCTTTCTTCTGTCTTGTTATTAGTGTATAGAAATGCAACTGATTTCTGTGCATTGATTTTATATCCTGACACTTTACTGAATTCCTATATGAGTTCTAGCAGTTTTGGAGTGGAGTCTTTTGGGTTTTCCACATAAGTATCATATCATCTACAAAAAGTGAGAATTTGACTTCTTCTTTGCCAATTTGGATGTCTTTTATTTCTTTTTGTTGTCTGATTGCTGAGGCTAGGACTTCTAGTACTATGTTGAATAGCAGTGCTGATATTGGACAGCCCTGCCTGTGTTCCTGACATTAGGGAAAAAGCTCTCAGTTTTCCCCATTGAGAATGATATTCACTGTGGGTTTTTCATAGATGGCTTTGATGATATTGAGGATGTACCTTTTGTCCCTACATTGTGAAGAGTTTTGATCCACAAAGGATGCTATACTTTGTCAAATGCTTTTTCAGCATCTGTTGAGAGTATCATGTGGTTTTTGTTCTTTCTTTGATTAATATATTGTATCACATTGATCGATTTGTGGATGTTGAACCAACCTCACAGACCAGAAATAAAACCCACTTGATTGTGGTGATCAATCCTTTTAATTAACTGATGTACCCTATTGGCTACTATTTTGGTGAGAATTTTCACATCTGTGTTCATCAAGGATATTGGTCTATGATTCTCCTTTTTGATGGGGTCATTTTTTGATTTTGGGATCAGGGTAATGCTGGCCTCATAAAATGAGTTTGAAAGTTTTCCTTCCATTTCTATTTTTTGGAACAGCTTCAGAATAACTCTTAATTCTTCTTTAAATGTTTGGCAGAATTCCCCTGGGAAGCTATCAGGCCCTGGGCTCTTGTTTGTTGGGAGATTTTTGATGATTGATTCAATTTTCCCAGTGCTTATGGCTCTGTTCAAGTTTTCCACTTCTTACTAGTTAAGTTTTCATAGTTTATATGTCTCTAGGAATGCATCAACTTCTTCAAGATTGTCTAAACTGTTGGCATATATTTACTCGTAATATGTTCTTAGAACTGTATTTCTTTGGTGTTGGTTGTGATCTCTCCTCTTTCATTCATGATTTTATTAATTTGTGTCCTTCTCTTTTCTTTTTGATAAGTCTGACCAGGGGTTTATCATTCTTTCTAGTTCTTTCAAAGAACCAGCTGTTAGTTTCACTGATCTATTCTACTGTTCTTTTGGTTTCTATTTCACTGATTTCTGCTCTGATCTTTATGATTTCTCTTTTCCTGGGCTTAGACTTTCTTTGCTGTTCTTTCTCCAGCTCCTTTAGGTGTAGGGTTAGATTGTGTGATTGAGACCTTTCTTGTTTCTTGAGAAAGGCTTGTATTGCTATACTTTCCTCTCAGGACCACCTTTGCTGTATCCCAAAGATTCTGAACAGTTGTGTTTTCATTTTCCTTTGTTTCCATGATTTTTTTCAATTCTTCCTTAATTTCCTCATTGAACCATTCTTCTTTTGTAGGATGCTCTTTAGCCTCCATGTATTTGAGTTCTTTCCAACTTTCTTCTTGTGATTGAGTTCTAATTTCAGAGCATTGTGGTCTGAATATATGCAGGGAATGATCCCAGTCTTTTGGTACCAGTTGAGACCTGATTTGTGACCCAGGATGTGATCTATTTGGGGGAATGTTCCATGTGCATTAGAGAAGAATGTGCGTTCTGTTATTTTGGGATGGAATGTTCTGAATATATCTGTGATGTCCATCTGGTCCAATATGTCCTTTAGAGCCTTTATTTTCTTATTGATCTTTTGCTCAGATGATCTGTCCATTTTAGTGAGAGAGGTGTTAAAGTCCCCTACTATTATTGTATTATTGTTGATGTGTTTCTTTGATTTTGTTATTAATTGGTTTATATAATTGGCTGCTCCCATGTTAGGGCCATAGATACTTAAAATTGTTAGATCTTGTTCTTGGACAGACCCTTTAAGTATGATCCAGTGTCCTTCCTAGTCTCTTATTATAGTCTTTGGTTTAAAATCTAATTTATCTTATAAATGGATTGCCACCCCAGCTTTTGTTTAATGGTGATTTGTTGTCCATCCCTTCACTTTAAATCTGGAGGTGTCTTTAGTTCTAAAATGAGTTTCTTGCAGACAGCATAGCAATAGGTTGTGGGTTTTTTTTATCCATTCTGATACCCGGTGTCTCTTGATTGCGGCATTTAACCCATTTTCCAGAGTAACTATTGAAAGATATGAATTTAGTGCCATCGTATTGCCTGCAATGTGACTGTTAGTGTATATTGTCTCTGTTCCTTTCTGGCCTGTTACTTTTAGGTTCTCTCTTTGTTTAGAGGACCCTTTTCAATATTTCATATAGGGCTGGTTTGATGTTTTCAAATTCTTTTATTTTTTGTTTGTCCTAGAGGGCCTTTCTTTCTATTTTCAGTGACAGCCTAGCTGGATATAGTATTCTTGGCTGTATATTTTTCTCATTTAGTGCCCTGAATATATATTATGCTCATCCTTTCTGGCCTGCCAGGTCTCTGTGGATAGGTCTGCTGCCAGTCTAATATTTCTACCATTGTAGGTTACAGGCCTCTTGTCCCAAGCTGCTTTCTGGATTTTCTCTTTGTCTATAAGACTTTTAAGTTTTACTATTAGATTACAGGTGGTAGACCTATTTTTACTGATTTTGAGGGGGTTCTCTCTGGCTCTTGGGTTTTGATATCTGTTTCCATCCCCAAATTAGGGAAGTTCTCTGCTATAATTTACTCCACTATACATTTTTCCCCTCTCTCACCTTCTAGTAAAAATTATTCTAATATTATTTCATCTTATGGTATCATTTATCTCTTGAATTCTCCCCTTGTGATCCAATGGTAGTTTATCTCTTTTTCTAAGCTCTTTATTTCTCCATCATTTGGTCTTCTATATCTAATTCTGTCTTCTGTCTCATTTATACTGGCAGTAAGAGCCTCCATTTTTTATTGCACCTCATTAATGGCTTTTTTTACTTCAGCTTGGTTAGATTTTAGTTTTTATTTCTCCAGTAAGGGATTTTATATCTCCAGAAAGGGAATCTCTGGTATCTTCCATGCTCTTTTTGAGCCCAGCTAGCATCTTTATAATCATCATTCTGAACTCTAGTTCTGACACTTACTAATGCCGGTGTTGATTAAGTCCCCAGCAGTCAGTACTGCTTCTTGTTCTTTTTTTTTATTTAATTTAATTAATTAATTTATTTATTTATTTTGAGGAGAGTTTTTCTGCCTTGTCATTTGGCCAGGGAAGAGTAGATGAATGAGAGAACAGAAAGCTACATGGGTAACAATGAACCCAGAAAAATACACATTAACCAAATCAGAAGTGACCCAAAATTGAGGGGAAAAGAAAGGAAAATAGATATCTATGATTAGGCTGGTGACTAGAACAGAGCCACACACTTGATTTTGGGTGTATTTGTCTGCTGGAGGAAACGGCCTCCTAAAATTTTAAAGAAAGAAAGAAAGGGGGAAAAAATACATATACACACACACACAAACACACACAAATAAGGGTAAACATGATGAAGGGATGGAATATGACTGTACAGATGAAAATTTTAAAAAGATTCTGAGAAAGGAATTGATACGAAGTTGGAATGATCTTGCTTATCTTATGGGGGAGTCACTTCTTGCAGTGATTCTCAAATGGCTTTGCCTGAGGTGGAATTGCACTGCCCTTGCCAGCGGCCAGGCAAAGTAATCTGCTTGGGTTTGCTTTTGGTAGCTTTTGTTCCCTGAAAGCTTTCTGTACAGATTTGGAGGACTAGAATGAAAATTACGGCCTCCTAATCTCTGGCCCCATAGGAACTGATAGCTTGCCGCCCCCCACCCCCCCACCAACCTGGTTCAATGAGCCCTCAGAGGAAAGTAGTCAGTCACTCCTGTCTCCCTGGTCTCCTGCTGCACTGCACCCCCCTCCTTAGCCATTGGAGTGACATCCCTCCATGGAGCAGATGTCTAAACTTCTGATTTTGTGCTCCGTTCCTCTCTCCCTTGCTGGTAGCCAGGTGCTGGATGTTCTCTACCCCTCTCCCAACCCCGCTCATCTATCTTCCCATATATTGCCTCGTATTCACTTGCCCACACGTCCTACCTTCCAGAAAGCAGTTGCTTTTCTGTCCATAGAATTGCTGCTATTCTTCAATCTCCATCTTTTTTGGTGTCTTCTTCAATTTCTTTCATGAATATTTTATAGTTCCTAGAGTATAGATCCTTTACCTCTTTGGTTAGGTTTATTTCAGGCTATCTTAAGGTTTTCAATCTATTGTAAATGGAATCACTTCTTTAATTTCTCTTTCTACGGTCTCCTTGTTAGTGTATAAGAAAGCAACTTTTTCTGTGCATTGATTTTGTATTCTACTACATTACTGAATTGCTGTATGAGTTCTAGTAATTTGAGGATGGAATCTTTTGGGTTTTCCACATAAAGTATCATGCCATCTGTGAAGAGAGAGAGTTTGACTTCCTCTTTGCCCATTTGAATGCCTTTTATTTCTTTTTGTTGTCTGATTGTTGATGCTAGGACTTCTAGTACTATGTTGAACAGTAGTGGCCAGAGTGGACATCCCTGTCATATTCCTGATCTTAAGGGAAAAGCTATTAGCTTTTTCCCATTGAGAATGATATTTGCTATGGGTTTTCACAAATGGCTTTCATGGTATTGAGGTATGTTCCCTCTATCCCTGTACTCTGGAGAGCTTTAATCAGGAAATGATGCTGTGTTTTGTCAAATTCCTTTTCTGCAACAATCGAGAGAACCATAGGGTTCTTGTCTTTTCTTTTATTAATTTGCTCTATCACATTGATTGATTTGCTTATGTTGAGCCACCTTTGCATCCCAGGAATAAAACCCGCCTGGTTGTGATAGATAATCCTTTTAATGTACTGTTGGATCCTATTGGCTAGGATATGGTTGAGTATTTTGGCATCCTGTTCATTGGGGATATTGGTCTGTAACTCTCCTTTTTGATGGGGTCTTTTGGGGATCAGGGTAATGCTGGCCTCATAAAATGATTTTGGAAGTCTTCCTTCTGCTTCTGTTTTTTGAAACCAGTTCAGAAGAATAGGTATTATTTCTTTTTTATTTTAATTTTTTTTAATTTTTAAAATGTCTTTTTTTTATTTCATTCCAGCATAACAGTATTCATTGTTTTTGCACCACACCCAGTGCTCCATGCAATCCGTGCCCTCTCTAATATCCACCACCTGGTTCCCCGAACCTCCCACCCCCCGCCCCTTCAAAACCCTCAGATTGTTTTTCAGAGTCCATAGTCTCTCATGGTTCACCTCCCCTTCCAATTTCCCTCAACTCCCTTCTCCTCTCCATCTCCCCTTGTCCTCCATGTTATTTGTTATGCTCCACAAATAAGTGAAACCATATGATAATTGACTCTCTCTGTTTGACTTATTTCACTCAGCATAATCTCTTCCAGTCCCGTCCATGTTGCTACAAAAGTTGGGTATTCATTCTTTCTGATGGAGGCATAATACGCCATAGTGTATATGGACCACATCTTCCTTATACATTTGTCCATTGAAGGGCATCTTGGCTCTTTCCACAGTTTGGCGACCGTGGCCATTGCTGCTATAAACATTGGGGTACAGATGGCCCTTCTTTTCACGACATCTGTATCTTTGGGGTAAATACCCAGGAGTGCAATTGCAGGGTCATAGGGAAGCTCTATTTTTAATTTCTTGAGGAATCTCCACACTGTTCTCCAAAGAGGCTGCACCAACTTGCATTCCCACCAACAGTGTAAGAGGGTTCCCCTTTCCCCACATCCTCTCCAACACTTGTTGTTTACTGTCTTGTTAATTTGGGCCATTCTAACTGATGTAAGGTGATATCTCAATGTGGTTTTAATTTGAATCTCCCTGATGGCTAGTGATGACGAACATTTTTTCATGTGTCTGATAGCCATTTGTATGTCTTCATTGGAGAAGTGTCTGTTCATATCTTCTGCCCATTTTTTTATATGATTGTCTGTTTTTTGTGTGTTGAGTTTGAGGAGTTCTTTATAGATCCTGGATATCAACCTTTTGTCTGTACTGTCATTTGCAAATATCTTCCTCCATTCCGTGGGTTGTCTCGTTGTTTTCTTGACTGTTTCCTTTGCTGTCCAGAAGCTTTTGATCTTGATGAAGTCCCCAAAGTTCATTTTTGCTTTTATTTCCTTTGTCTTTGGAGACATATCTTGAAAGAAATTGCTGTGGCTGATATCGAAGAGGTTACTGCCTATGTTCTCCTCTAAAATTCTGATGGATTCCTGTCTCACGTTAAAGTCTTTTATCCATTTCGAGTTTATCTTTGTGTATGGTGTAAGAGAATGGTCGAGTTTCATTCTTCTAAATTTAGCTGTCCAGTTTTCCTAGCACCATTTATTGAAGAGACTATCTTTTTTCCACTGTATATCTTTTCCTGTTTTGTAGAAGATTATTTGCCCATAGAGTTGAGGATCCATATCTGGGCTCTCTACTCTGTTCCACTTGTCTATGTGTCTGTTTTTATGCCAGCACCATGCTGTCTTGGTGATCAAAGCATTGTAGTAAAGCTTAAAATCAAGCAACGTGATGCCCCCAGTTTTATTTTTCTTTTTTAACATTTCCTTAGTGATGCAGGGTCTCTTCTGATTCCATACAAATTTTAGGATTATTTGCTCCAGCTCTTTGAAAAATACCGGTGGAATTTTGATCGGAATGGCATTAAAAGTGTAGATTGCTCTAGGCAGTACAGACATTTTAACAATGCTTATTCTTCCAATCCAAGAGCATGGAATGGTCTTCCATCTTTTTATGTCTTCTTCAATTTCTTTCATGAGTGTTCTGTAGTTCCTCGAGTACAGATCCTTTACCTCTTTGGTTAGGTTTATTCCCAGGTATCTTACGGTTCTTGGTGCTATAGTAAATGGAATCAATTCTCTAATTTCCCTTTTTGTATTTTCATTGTTATTGTATAAGAAAGCCACTAATTTCTGTACATTGACTTTGTATCCTGCCACGTTACTGAATTGCTGTATGAGTTCTAGTAGTTTGGGGATGGAGTCTTTTGGCTTTTCCATATAAAGAATCATGTCATCTGCGAAGAGAGAAAGTTTGACTTCTTCATTGCCAATTTGCATACCTTTTATTTCTCTTTGTTGTCTAATTGTTGTTGCTAGGACTTCTAATACTATGTTGAACAAGAGTGGTGACAGTGGGCATCCTTCTCGTGTTCCTGATCTCAACGGGATGGCTGCAAGCTTTTTCCCATTGAGGATGATATTTGCTGTGGGTCTTTCATAGATAGATTTTATGAGGTTCAGGAATATTCCCTCTATCCCTATACTTTGAAGCATTTTAATCAGGAATGGATGCTGGATTTTGTCAAATGCTTTTTCTGCATCAATTGAGAGGACCATGTGGTTCTTCTCTCTTATTAATTTGTTGTATCACATTGATTGATTTGCGAATGTTGAACCATCCTTGTAGCCCAGGGATGAATCCCACCTGGTTATGGTGGATAATCTTTTTAATGTGTTGTTGGATCCTGTTGGCTAGGATCTTGTTGAGAATCTTAGCATCCGTATTCATCAGTGATATTGGTCTGAAATTCTCCTTTTTGGTAGGGTCTTTGCCTGGTTTGGGGAGCAGGGTAATGCTGGCTTTATAGAAAGAGTCTGGAAGTTTTCCTTCTGCTTCAATTTTTTGAAACAGCTTCAGGAGAATAGGTGTTATTTCTTCTTTGAAAGTTTGGTACAATTTCCCAGGGAATCCATCAGGTCCTGGGATGTTGTTTTTTGAGAGGTTTTTGATCACTGCTTCAATCTCGTTATTAGATATCAGTCTATTCAGGTTGTCAATTTCTTCCTGGTTCAATTTTGGGAGTTTATACTTTTCCAGGAATTCATCCATTTCATCTAGGTTGCTTAGCTTATTGGCGTATAACTGTTGATAATAACTTCTGATGATTGTTTCTACTTCCTTGGTGTTAGTTGTGATCTCTCCCTTTTCATTCATAATTTTATTAATTTGGGCTTTCTCTCTTTTCTTTTGGATTAGTGTGGCCAATTATTTATTGATCTTATTGATTCTTTCAAAAGACCAGCTTCTAGTTTCATTGATATGTTCTACTGTGTCTCTGGTTTCTACCTCATTGATCTCAACTCTAATCTTGATTATTTCCCTTCTTATGTGTGGAGCTGGTTTGATTTGTTGTTGATTCTCCAGTTCTTTAAGGTGTAGAGACAGCTGGTGTATTCTGAATTTTTCAATTTTTTTTGAGGGAGTCTTGGATGGCTGTGTATTTCCCCCTTAGGACCGCCTTTGCTGTATCCCATAGGTTTTGGACCAAAGTGTCTTCACTCTCATTGGTTGAGTTAAGTTCTTCTTTGATCTCCTGGTTGATCCAAGCATTCTTAAGCAAGGTGGTCTTTAGCTTCCAGGTGTTTGAGCTCCTTTGGAACTTTTCCTTGTGATTGAGCTCCAGTTTCAAAGCATTGTGATCTGAGAATATGCAGGGAATAATGTCAGTCTTTTGGTATCAGTTGAGTCCTGACTTGTGACCCAGTATGTGGTCTATTCTGGAGAAGGTTCCATATGCACTTGAGAAGAATGAGTATTTTGTTGTTTTAGGGTGGAGTGTTCTGTATATATTTATGAGGTCCATCTGGTCCAATGTGTCATTCAATGCTCTTGTTTCGTTATTGAGTTTCTGCTTCGATAAGCTGTCTATTTCTGAGAGACGCATGTTAAGATTGCCTACTATTAATGTATTCATATCAATAGGACTCTTTATCTTGATTAACAGTTTTCTTATGTAATTGGCTGCTCTCATACTGGGGGCATTGATATTTACAATTGTTAGATCATCTTAGTGGATGGTCCCTTTAAGAATGACTCCAAACTATGGAAAGAACCAAGATGCCCTTCAACAGATGAATGGATAAGGAAGATGTGGTCCATATACATTATGGAGTATTATGCCTCCATCAGAAAGAATGAATACCCAACTTTTGTAGCAACATGGACAGGACTGGAAGAGATTATGCTGAGTGAATTAAGTCAAGCAGAGAGAGTCAATTATCATATGGTTTCACTTATTTGTGGAGCATAACAAATAACATGGAGGACAAGGGGTGTTAGAGAGAAGGGAGTTGAGGGAAATTGGAAGGGGAGGTGAACCATGAGAGACTATGGACTCTGAAAAACAATCTGAGGGTTTTGAAGTGGCGGGGGGCAGGTGGGAGGTTGGGGTACCAGGTGGTGGATATTATAGAGGGCACGGATTGCATGGGGCACTGGGTGTGGTGAAAAAATAATGAATACTGTTTTTCTGAAAATAAATAAATTGAAAAAAAAAAAAGAATGATGTAGTGTCCTTCTGTGTCTCTGACTACAGTCTTTAGTTAAAATCGAATTTATCTGAAATGAGAATTGTTAGCCTGGCCTTCTTTTGAGGCCCATTGGCATGAACGATGCCTCTCCGTCCCTTCACTTTCATTTTGGGTGTATCTTTAGGTTCAAAACAGGTCTTTTGTAGACAACATATGGAAGGGTACTGTCATTTTATCCAATCTGCAACCAATCCTGTGTTGACTTATGGGCGCATTTAGGCCACTCACATTGAGAGTGATTATTGATAGATATGTTTTTATTGACATAGTGTTACCTTTGAAGTCTTTCTTTCTGTAGATTGTCTCTATATTTCTGTTCAATGCTATTCTTACAATTTTTCCTCTTTTGTAGAATCCCCCCCTTAATATTTCCTGCAATGTTGGCCGGGTGCTCACATAGTCTTTTAAGCCTTGCCGGTCTTGGAAACTCTATCTCTCCATCCATTTTGAATGTCAGTCTTGATGGATAAAATATTCTTGGCTGCATGTTCTTCTCATTTAGTGCCCTGAATATATCTTGCCAGCCCTTTCTGGCTTGCCAGGTCTCTGTGGACAGGTCTGACGTTATTCTGATGGGCTTTCCTCTGTAAGTAAGGAGCTTCTTTGTCCTAGCAGCTTTCAAGAGATTGTATCTACAATTATGATTCCTCAATTTGACTATCAGGTGCCTTGATGTTTTTTTGGAATCTATAATCTTGGGTGGAGACCATTCAGCCTCTAGTACATGAACGCTGGTTCCATTCACGAGATTGGGAAAATTTTCATGAAGAACTTGTTCCACTATATCTTCTAGACTTCTTTCTTTCTCCTCCCCTTCAGGGATTTCAATAATTCTGACGTTGGAACATTTCATGGCGTCATTTATTTCCCTGATCCTGTTTTCGTGGATTCTAAGCTATTTGTTCTAGGCTTCCTCCTGATCCTTTCTCTCTATCTGTTTGTCCTCCAGATCACTAATTCTATCTTCTGTCACAGTTACCCTAGCTTTTAGAGAACTTAGATTAGATTGGAACTCATTGAGAGCATTGAGAACCTCATCCCTGGTAGCTTTCAGCTCTGCCCTAACATTGTGAACATCATCCCTGGTCACTTTTAGTTCTGCCCTAATCAATTCCATTTGGTCATCCATGGCTTTCTCCAACCTAGCTATTGCCTGGATAATTGTTAGCCTGAATTCCCTTTCCAACATATTGTCTATGCTGATAACTGTTAGCTCTGTTGCAGAAGGCCCATCTCTGTATTTTTCTTCTGTTGGGCATTCCTCCTCCTGGTCGTTTTGGTGAGAGATGACTGAACGGATGTAGCTGGATGTATCGACCATGGTGCAGTCAAGGTGTACCCTGGAACACTTCTGAGCAATCAGGATTCCCCACTCAAATGAGAAAAAAGAAAAGAAAAAGAAAGAGAGAGAGAGAGAGACAGGAAAGAAAGGGAAGATAAAAGAGAAGTTTCAGTCCAAATGGGCCCCAAGGTAAGATTTATGAAGTATACAAACAAAAAAAGACAAACAAAAAAAACTGATAAAAGTATATGACAAGAGGAAAGAAAAAAAAAATACACACACACACACACACACACACACACAAATAAAGGAAGAACCTCGCCAAGAAGAACCCCAAGTATAAGATTTATATACTATCAGGACAAACACAAAAACACAGAAACACTGGTGGAAGAAAAAGATGGGAGAGTGGTTATAAATTCTCACTGTGGGTGAAGAAGGTTGTTTTGATTCTTCCTGAATGTATCTTGATATCTTTGTTAAAGGACTCAACTTTCCTAAGATAAAGGGGGATTAAAAATTGGTTTACCTGTAGGGGTAGCATTGATTGGGGAAAGGGGATTACCTTGAAGTTTAACTCTATATGAATATTAGAAAATAAAAATAAAAAAGGAATAAACTAGACTAAACTAAAATTTTAAAAAATTAAAAAAAATAGAAATGCAAAAGAAAAACACAGGTGTACATATCAAAAAGTTCAGGTTAGAAGGTTATTATGGAATTTGATGTACTGGACATCTCACTGTGAGGTTAAATAGGTTAAATTATCTGTATTTTAAAAAAATGAACCAGGATAGTGGGAATGAGTTAAAAATAAAAGTTGTCCTATGAAGTAGAAGTAGTGGTGGTTGTTCTCTTATAGTCCTTTTTTTTTTTTTTTTTTCTTCTCTCTCTTTCCTGGTTGGTTTTCTGTGGGAGGGGCCTGCCACGTGGGTTTTCAGTCAGTAATGTTCCCTGAGTTAAGTCCTCCTGCCCCCCTCAAGGGGGTGTGCTCTGAGGAAACTGATTTTTTCGGGCTTTTGTTCTCTGGAGGTTTTTGTTTGTTCACTTTTTTTTTTCTCTCTCCTTGACCGCTTTTGATGCTTTCTGTAGGTTTAGAGGAAAGCAAACTGCACCCTGACCTCTCTCTCAGAGAGAAGCCTCTCAGTCTGGTCCCCTGTGGGTGCTGCAGAGTCCATATAAATTTCCCCCTTGGCCACTGGCAGAGCAGATTCTGAGTCGTGGTCCCTGGGGATGCAGGATCTTCTGCTTGTACCCAAAACCACAGCAGCGGTGGCTGTCTGGGCAGCTCTAGATTGCCAGAGAGTTTCCAAGCAGCGATCGCACACTGAGATTTTCCCGCTGGGCCGGGCTGGGAGTGCTGGGTCTTTCTGGATCTAAGAGCGCCGGGCTTGCATGCACCTCTCTCAGGGGAGGGTGTGGGTCGCGCGTGCGTCTCAGGCTCTGATACAATGGTGCGGGTCTAAGAGCACCAGGCTGGGCCTTCGCGCACCTCTCTCAGGGGAGGGTGAGGGGCGTGCACGTCTCAGGCTCTGTTAGCATGGCTTGGCATTCTGCCACCTGGTGAGGTTCCCAGCCCCTCACAGGAGCCGGACCCCACGCATTCTCAGGCGCGCTGGCGGCTCAGGGACCAAGACCTGGTTTCTCCACCACACTCTCTCTGGCTCAGTGCCAGGGGAAGATGTCCTGGGACTGGGGACTTAAGTTCTTGTCCCTAGCCACCCCCTTCCCACAATCCCCCCTCCCCCGCGATCCTTTGCTCTTTTTGAGTGCTTTCAACCGGCCTCCAAGTTAATGCTGGTCCCCAGATGCAGGGCACTCTATTAGGGGTATTACTTTCCAATTGGTCACCTCTGGTGGCTCCCTCCCCCTTTTATTTATCTTCCGATATCAGTCCGACGTTCCCACTCCGCTTTACCTGCCCCCTGGTGTCTTCTGCCCCTGTAGAGATGCAGACGTGTATAATTCTGATCTCAGGCTGATTTCATGGGTGATCAGAGTTCTTTGGTAGGTAATTAGCTCACTTTAGGGTACAGGTTGAAACAGCGCCTCCTCCTCCTTCCCCACCATCCCCTTATTTCTTTTTTAAATGTTTGGTACAATTCCCCTGGGAATCCGTCTGGCCCTGGACTCTTGTTTTTTGGGAGGTTTTTGATTACTGCTTCCATGTTGTTACTGGTTATTGGTCTATTCAGATTATCTTTTTTTTTTCCTGTTTCTGTCTTGATAGTTTATAAGTTTCCAGGGAGACACTGATTTCTTCCAGGTTGCTTAATTCATTGGCGTATAGTTGCTGATAATAATTTCTAATAATTGTTTTTATTTTCTCGGTATTAGTTGTGATCTCTCCCTGTTCATTCATGATTTTATTAATTCGGGCCCTTTTTCTTTTCTTATGGCTAAGTCTGACCAGAGGTATTATAGTCTTTATAATAATCTTAAAATCTTTATCTGTGCCTCCTTGATCTGGCTGTTTCCTTCCCCAGATTTTGAAGTTTTCAGCTATTATTTTCTCAAGTAAGATTTCTGCCTCCTTTTCTTTCTCTTCTGCTTCTGAGATCCCTATAATGTGAAGGGCATAGCTATGATGTCGCTGAGTTCCCTAAGTCTGTTTCCATTTTGCGTATTTTTTTCCTCTCACCCACTCACCTTAATTACTTTCCATTACACTGTCCTCCAAGTCATTGATTCTTTCTTCTATTTTCTCTTGTCTACTATTTATTCCATCTAGTGTATTTTAAATTTTGTTCTCATTGTCTTCTTCATCTTTCATTGGTTATTCTTTCTCTCTATATTAATGGTCTCACCGAGGTCTTTCACTCTGCCTAAGTCCAGTGAGAATCTTTATGATCATTACTGTAAACATTCTATCATGCATATTACTTACCTCTGTTTTGTTTAGTCTCTTGTGATTTTTTAATTTTAGGGTTATAGTTCTCTATCTCCTCATTTGTCTAACTCTGTGTGTCTATGTTTCAGGCTCTGTTAGCATGGCTCGGTGTTCTGCCATCTGGCGAGGCTCCCAGCCCCTCACAGGAGCCGGACCCCTGACTCCCACTCTTGAAAGTAGTAGCCTTAAAAAAAGGTTCTGTAGTATCATGCAGTCTCCCTATTCATCAGAACCTGGCATTTCAGAAGTGTCTCCTATGTGTGATAACCAAGAGAATATGTGTGGTGAATACTCCCTGCTGTTGTGGCTGAGCTGCTTTTTCCTTTAGGCCAGCTTATGCAGTCTCCTTTTCCCTACCGTGGGCAGTGTTTCGTCACTGTGGTATTAGTGGGCCAGTCTGGCCATGCCATGGGCTTGAGTCAAATCAGACCAGGAGTTTTCCAGAGATGAAGTAGTAGCAACAAACTTTAGGGTACATTCTCAGTGCTATCCCCTAAGAAAGTTTCACTGGTGTATGGGATCTGTAGTCAGACCAGTTGTCAGCCTCTAGCCTACTGCTGGGGCCTCCATCTGACTGGTATGTGTGGTTATTTTTCTTTCTTTCCAGAGCAGGAGTCACTTTGGAATGGTGCTGGACAATATATGGGGTGCGTGCACACTACCAGGCTTGTGGCAGCACCCTGTATGGACTCTGGACAAGAGCACATTGGAGAGGATGAATTCACCAAAACATAGTGCCAGGCAGGGGGAGAGGTATAGCAGGGTGGTGATGCTAGCAACCTCTAAGGGCCACTGGTCCTCTGCAGGAGGGGCCCTACAGAACCTGGCTTGAAGTGGGCTGTCTGGTGGAGTGGATTGGTAGAAGCACAGCATGTGGGGGTGTGGTTGCAGCACTTGCAATTTAGGTAGCAAGTCCTACAGGTGGCTTTGTGTTTTTGCTGGTGGGTCAGGGAGGGAAATGGCACCTGCAGTTCCTTCGTTTTCCGAGAAGTTCCCCAGCAATATCTGTCCCTCCAGGACAATGCTTTGACATTAGTAAATAATTCTTCCTCTGGTGTGCTCCAGGAACTTTTCAAACTGCTGCTTCTATGCTGTATCTCCATGGGCTGTTTGTTGTGCTATCTCTTTAAGGGCAGGGACTCCATTTTCTCTGCCCACTGGCTTTCCCAGACCCGAGCCCACTGATTTTTTTTTTTTTTAAATCTAAGTTTTAAGTCCTGCAGGTTGTAATGACTCATGAAATTCAACCCCTCTTGTTTTCAAAGCCAAATGTTGTGGGAATTCATCTTCTCTGTGCAGGCTCCTCAGTGTGGGGACCTGTTTCTCTCTCCTTTCCATGCCTACAGCGCCCCTCCCTCCCATAGACAGTCGTTTGAGTCCATTTAGTTTCTGACCACATTTCTACTTTTCCTACCTTCTTTGATGTGGCCTCTTCTCTATATTTGGTTGTGGCATTTATTCTGCCAGTCTTTAGTCATTTTCTGGGCCACTTACACTGATACAAGTGTTGTAGCCATGAGATAAGGTGAGTCTGGGGTCCTACTCTGCCATCTTCCCTGGAAGTCTAGTTTACATAATATTCTAAATCCTTTGTTGTCATTTCAACATTCTTCACAGGATCTTTATCAGGAATATATTTCTTCTCAAGAAACCACTTACTTTCCTCATCCATAAGAGGTAATCCCTCATCCATTAAAGTTTTATCATGAGATTGTAGCAGTTCAGTCATATACCTTCAGGCTCCTGTTCTAGTTCTCTCGCTCTTTCTACCACATCTGCAGTTACTTCCTCTATTGCAGTCTTGAACCCTCAAAGTCATCCATGAGGATTGGAACCAACCAACCAAAGGGTTCCAAACTCTCATTTAATGTTGATATTTTTATCTCTTCCCAAGTATCAAGAATGTTCTTAATGGCATCTGAATGGTGAATCTCTTCCAGAAAGTTTTCAATTGACTTTGCCTCAATCCATCAGAGGAATCAGTATCTATGGCAGCTATAGCCTTATAAAATGTATTTTGTACATTTTATACTAAGACTTAATAGTCAAAGTTGATCCATGGGTTCCTGAATAGATATTGTATTAGCAGTCATGAAACAACATTAATTTAAACAACAGTCTGAAACAACATTAACTTTATCAGAGCTCTTGGGTGACCCATTGTATTTTCAGCAAACAGTAATATTTTGAAAAAAAAATTTTGAGTGGGGGGGGGACTCAAAGTGGGCTTAACATATGTAACAAACTGTGTCATAAACAGATGGCTCTTATCTGGACTTTGTTGTTTAATTTATAGAGGCAGAGTAATTTAGCATAATTCTCAAGGGTCCCAGGATTTTCAGAATGGTGAATGAGCATTTGCCTCAACTTGGTAACCCCCTGCATTAACCATTAAGAGGGTCAGCTTGTTCTTTGAAGCTTTGAAGCCAGGAATTGACTTTTCCTCCCTAGCTGTGGAGTCCTAAATGGTATCATCTTCCAATATAATGGTGTTTTATATACACTGAAAATCTTTAGTTTAGCTTCCTTCACTAATTATCTCTGCTAGATCCTCTGGATAACTTGCTACAGCTTCCATATCAGTACTTGCTGCTTCACCTTGTACTTTTATGTTATGGAGATGGCTTCTTTCCTTAAAGCTCATGTACCAATCTCTGCTAGTTTCAGACTTTTCTTCTTCAGCTTCCTTACCTTCTCTCTGAGCCTTCACAGAATTGAGTAAAGTTAGGGCCTCACTCGGGACTGGGCTTTGGCTTAAGGGAATGTTGTGGCTGGTTTGATCTTCTAACCAGACTACTCAGCATTTCTCATAGTAACAATAATTCTATTGCACTTTATTATCTGTGTGTTCACTAGAGTGGCATTTTTAATTTCCTTGAACAATTGTTCCTTACGTTCAGAACTTTGCTGACTGATACAAGAGGCCTAACTTTCAGGCTTTCTTACCTTTTGACATGCCTTCCTCACTAAACTTAGTTTTTGCTTATTTATTTATTTGACAGAGATCACAAGTAGGCAGAGAGGCAGGCAGAAAGAGAGGGGGAAGCAAGCTCCCCTCTGAGCAGAAAGCCTGACACAGGGCTCAATCCCAGGACTCTGAGATCATGACCAGAGCCGAAGGCAGGGGCTTAGCCCACTGAGCCACCCAGGCACCCCTAGTTTTTTTTATTTAAACTAAGAGACCTTCAACTCTTCCTTTCATTTAAATACTTTGAGGCTAGGGGCACCTGGCCTCTAGTTAGTTAACCGTCTGCTTTGGGCTCAGGTAATGATCCCAGGACCCTAGCATTGAGCCCTATCTCTGGCTTCCTGCTCAGTGGGGAGTCTGCTTCTCCCTCTGCCCTTGCCCACCTCTTGTCCTCTCTCCCTATCCCTCTCTCTCTCTCTTTCAAATAAGTAAATAAAACCTTTAAAAAAATACTTAGAGGCCATTTTAATGTTATCAATGGGCCTAATTTCAATATTGTTGTGTTTCAGGCAATAGGGAAGCCCAAGGAGAGGGGAAGAGATGGGGGAATGGCCTATGTGGGGGAAAGGCCTATTAGTGGAGCATTCAGAACACGCATTTATCAGTTAAGTTTGCTATCTTATATGGGCATATTTTGGGGCTCCTCAAAATAACGGCAATAGTAATATCCAAAATCACTGATCACAGACCATCATGACAAATACAATAATAATATTTGATATTATCAAATATAATAATATGAAAAAGTTTAAAATATGGGGAATTATCAAAATGTGACACAGAGACATTAAGTTTCACAGTGCTGCTGGAAATATGCTGATGAACCCTCAATGCAGTATTGTTACAAACCTTCAGTTTATTAAAAATGCATTAAGGTGAAGCGGAATAAAGCATGGTATGCCTGTATCAGTGTGTCCATACTTACAAAAATCAGTGATTGAATAAATAGATGAAGGAGAAATAACAAACATCCCACGCAGAACAGTCCCAAGTAATTAATGTAGATAGCCTACCCTCAAGGAAGGGAAATACCTAGTGACTTCTTTCTAAAGAACACAGTATGCAAAGGCTAAAAAGGCATAACTTTATGGTAAAGAGACTAGACAAACATCTGATATTGATAGTATGTACCTTTGATATGATATGATGCAAGTAGCACTTTATGAGAAAAACACCAGTCAAATTTCAGAAGAGAGACGTTCTATAAAACTTAACCAGTACTCCTTAAAACCATCAAGGTCATCACGGATAAGGAAAGTCTAAAAAACTATCACAGCCTAAGGACAGAGGACACTTAAATGCAATATGGTATCCTAAATGTGTTCCTGGATTGAAAAGGGACATCAGATAAAAACTATAGAACTCATATTAATGGTAATGTATCAGTATTGGTCCATTTATTGTAACAAATGTATGATACTCATGTAAGTTATTAATAGGGAAACTGGGGGGGGGGTGTAAGGGCACTCCCTATACTGTTTTCTCAATTTTTCCATAAATCTAAAACTGTTCTGAAATTGTCTATCAAAAACAACAACTAAAAGTAGAGGGCAGAAGTGTTTGGCAAACTGAAAAGCTGAGTTGGGCTGCAATAGGAACTATATAGTAATGGGAAATCAAGATGAGGGTTATACCATGGAAGGCATTAGAAGACAGTGGAGCTTGGCTATACTAAAACTCATTCACAACCTGCTTCTCCTTTGCCCACTCCCACCTTAAAGGCTGGAAAATGAAAAACTTCCCTGACTTAGGGAATGGATAAATGGCACAGTTATAGCTAAAATTCTCCTAGGAAAAGACATCTGGGAAAGTTGTTTTCTTCAAAAATAGGTTAGATGCACTACCACTTCTACCTTCCATGCCTTGAATATATACATACATCCTTGTTTTGTTATCTTATACTAAACCAACATGATAAGGGTAGTGAGGGTAGAGATAGAAGTTCTGTCTTTGATAACACCTCTTAGCACCTACTGGGTCAAGACTGTTTTCCTCCAGGCTTCCTATTATATGGCCTAATTGAGTGTCTTTAGTATTTATTTATTTATTTATTTATTACGTCTTCTTTTTTTTTTTTTTTAAAGATTTTATTTTATTTATTTGAGAGAGAGACAGTGAGAGAGAGAATGAGCGAGGAGAAGGTCAGAGAGCGAAGCAGACTCCCCATGGAGCTGGGAGCCTGATGTGGGACTCGATCCCGGGACTCCAGGATCACGCCCTGAGCCAGAGGCAGTCGTCCAACCAACTGCGCCACCCAGGCGTCCCGAGTGTCTTTAGTATTTAAACTGATGATTGTGTTAGTTGAATCTGAAAGTATCTCTAATAGAATGACTTTGAAGGCTACAATGAAGAGAGAGCACTTCATGCACTAGACAGTGGGGAGCTCATTGCAGCACTCCATTTCATTCATTCATGGGCGCATGCGTCTTTCGTCATTGAGGCATTTAAGTTTTCTAGTTCAGCTGATGTATTAATAATCAACTTCTGCCAGGTGAAGCTCTAGATTTTATGGCTATACTAGGGAACTAAACAACTTTCTTATTCTCATCAAACTCACCTAGTTTGGGGAGGCAGATAAAGCAATCAACTGAGTTGGTTTTAAATGCTAGGAAGAAAAAGAAACCAAGATGAGAAGACAGAGATGAGTGTGTTTTAGATCAGTTGGTCAGGGAAGTTCTCATGATAAGTGCCCATTTGACAAGAAACCTAAGTAAAATGAAGGAGAAACCATGGGGGTGCCTAAGGGAAAAAAGATTCCTGACTGCGGGAACAGCAAGGGCAGAAGTCTTTAAGTGCTTGAGTCACTGTTATGTTTGAGGAGCAGCAAAAGAGCAGTGAAGTCAGTGTAGTGAGGGGACAGGTGGCAGGACGAAATTTCACACAAACATGGCACATGGGCATCGAGGGTCGTATAAGTCATGGTGAGGACTTTGGCTTTTACTTTGAGATACAAAGCCACTCAGGGGTTTTCAGGAAAGGAATGACAGAATATATAAAGGGATATCAGTTGGGACTATGGCTACAGCAATAACCCAGGCAAAACATAATGGTAACTTCAACAAGAGCAATATGGGTGGAGGTAAAAAGAAGCAGTCAGAATGGACAAGGAACATTTCAACTTCTTTTGCCTCTTCTCTAGTCCTGGCACATTGTGTATGGCCATTCAGTACAACCTGAATAAAGGAATAAAATCTTGAAAAGAGTAGATTCTTAAGGGGAAAAAATAGGAGAGGAGGATATAGAGGTTGGTTTGAAGGATTGTCAGGAAACCAGATGTAGGCATTGCCAGGCCCTACTCTTTTTTGAGCCCAACTAGCCAACCATTCATAAATAGAGCCTGCATTCTGAGCCCAGCTCAGCCAGAACTTACTCTGCATGTTCTGTAAAGCTGTGTCTACAAGAGTGTCTGCCATGTCTAAAGCTAAGTGGAAGCAGGTTGGAAGATTTTTGTTTGAGAAGTGTCAGCAGATACAATCCCCCCAGCACTTAGTGATTCACGATTGCTTGAAAATGTGGCTGAGAAAATGTATGATCAATTTCCTATAAGTGTGATTCGTGAGGGTTATTTGGGGCAATCAACCTGTTTTTCTGCAAGGCCTCCTTCTGAGGCACAACTCCAATTTTGTCTGATGAGAGTTTTTCTGAAGGCCCTTGGAACATGATCTCTTATTATGTAGATAATCAGCAGAACCTGCTCAGGCCTTAATACAAGCAACTGAGACCAAGAGCCATAACGGCTGAAATAAAATCATAGCTTTACTATGTAGCCCATTAACTGGTAGAAACTGCATCCTGAGGTCATAAATAGTTATTAGCCAGTTAATGACAACTATAGTCAAATCATTGCATTACATCTGATGAATAAAAATGAGGCCTTTTTGGGCTTTTAGCACTCAGACAATTTACTATAGTGCTTTAATATTCTGAATAGAATTTCCAAAATTAAAAAGACCAATCTTTTCCCTTACCTTGAAGAAACACAGTAAATGAATATAGGTAAAGAATTACATAAGTTTTCCCAGACTATTCGACCTTGAATTAACATCTGTCATCTTTATATTTCTTAAAGTGTTTATATCTCATTGGAGATAGAGTTTAGACTAGAATCAAGTCTCCTGACCACACACAACTGTGTGACTCTGAGTGCATCATTTCACACTTCCAAGCTTCAGCTTCTCCCCCTGCTACTTACATAAGGAAATTGGACTAGCTCACCCCCAAGCTCATACAGCTCTTCCATGCTATGCGCCCAAGACTTTATTCTGAATGACAATAACACATCATTTAGCCTTTGTATGTTCTCTCTTATGCTATTTTTTAGAAACCAGTTTCGTGGACTGTCCTGTTTCCCTAAATGGTTTCTGAAGTTGAGAAATTTTATAAAAAACCTGTTAAATCTAGCAGTAATCCTTCTCCTCCACTGAAAGACATAAATTAACCCACAATACATTGTTTTTGGCTGATTTAACACCCATGGATATGTACTCTGAGCTTATTTTCCAGTTTGTTTAACTAAGGGCTTCTGCTTTAATTGGAGCTATTTGGACTAGGACATAATATTTGCTCAGGCAGGCCTCTGATAAATATAGAAAACAAAATGTGATCCACAAATATCACTGAAAGGTACACATATTCTGAAGTCAGTGGTTAAGAAAAAAATTAGTTTTGAAAACATTAGCTTTAAGAGTAGATGGTTAAACATTACATTAAGAGTGACTTTGGGGACAAGTAGGTGGCTCAGTGGGTTAAGCCTCTGCCTTTGACTCGGGTCACGATCTCAGGGTCCTGGGATCGAGCCCCACATCGGGCTCTCTGGTCAGCGGGGAGCCTTCTTCCCCCTCTCTCTGACTGCCTCTCTGCCTACTTGTGATCTCTGTCAAATAAATAAATAAAATCTTAAAAAAAAAAAAAGAGTGACTTTGCAACTTTTCTTTCCTCGTCAGTATTTCTTTGCCCAAATTTGAACTTATGTGCATAGGCAGAGTGCCTGGGTCTATAAGAGCTAATGACTGTGTATTAAAGTTTTACATGTGTATCACAACTAATAGGCATTTATCAAGGTTTGTTTTATCACTTACTATGTGTCCAGGCCCCAAGAAGTGACAGATGACATCAGATGATGACAATGTGATCATTGCCAGTAAGAATTCTGAGGTTTAGTTGAGATTGAAAGACTAAGTAATTAGAGAAGAATAAACCAATACTTGCTTGTTGAGTTCCAACAATAAGTGCTATTGGTTTTCTGAAGAGGTAGATGAGTTAAGGGAGGCTTCCTTGGCCTGAAGGGACCTTCAAAGAGGTACGAGACTTGGAATAGGATGAGGAGAGGAAAGTAAGGGCATCAAAAGGCAGCGAAGCCTCATCGCCAGATGTACACCTGAACCTCTTTTAAAGAAGTATCTCTTTACAAAACAGTTATAAATAATGACAATCCTTTCTTCAATAACTTCCTGCTCTACTTTCTCATGGCCTGCTCCTTTCAAGCCACCACAGTTGTAACTGTAAATAGCAGGTGCTTGCTCCAGCATCACACCAACTCAGAATGACAACAGAGATCACTGTAGGAGTATTGACCATTTACTAAACATTTCCCCTTCCTACTTAGACTCCTTCCACCTTACACTTCAACATGTTAGAACCAAAAGGACTTCTTAAGTAGTAAACCCAATAAAAGGATTCAACTCTGCATCAGTCAAAGCAAAGGGACACACAGAACACAATAATCTTTGCCGTCTTTCTTCCTAAGGATATAACTTCACCTCAAAAAGTTGGTGACCTAGTAGCTAGTGGGGGATGAGAAGGTAAAAGAAGGGATAAGTACAGTGCTCTTTTTTAATGTAGGAAGAGTCCTGCCTTACTGCTAATTTACCACCTCTGTAGCCTTCTAATGAGCTGTTGCCAGGGGCTGCCCAGAGCATGCCCAGACCCTTTCACAGTTACGTAATGTTTAGGGGTAGAAATGAGAAATCACATGTGTGGACCAAGCTAATTTCCCTTAAGTTTTAATTGTACATATCATCAAAGGTTAATATCATACAGTCTCTCTGAGCTTCACTGTGCCAAATAGGGACATGTAGGTACCCAGTTCACAGTATGTCTATGATGATGATGCAAGAAAAGCACTGTCAGAGCCCCTGGCACACAATACTTCACTACATGTTAGCAGTGGGTGTTGGCATTGTGTGGGAAAATGCCAACAATATAGAATTTAGAATCACAAAACCCCTGCTTTGAGTTTCAAGCTTGTCAATTACTACATGGAATTGGGTTAACAACTCTGTGTGTGAGCATAATTTTTTAAAAACTGGAAAATGGATATAAGAATATCTTTTAGTCTTACCTCATGGATTTGTGTAGAGCCTCAAATGAAATAATGAGCATGAATGTGCTCTGTAAACTGTGAAGTACTCTGAATTCATACTCGCTTTGTCCTCCACCACACACCCCACTAAGACTAGGCCCACACAGCCTTGGCTGCTTCTCCATGAGCATTTCCTTTTCCTTCTTTCTGGAAGGCTGCCACTGCCCAGGGCCCCAGGAACTTCTCTGTGAAATGGCTGATTAAAAGTGCCCAATGATTTGCTTGGCAGTCCGCCTGCACTATTGTATTTGGAAGGCGTGGAAATCTAATCAGATTTTCTGACTTGTGAGATTGAGCAGCTGCATATATGTTTTTGTTTTTGTTTTTGATTTTTGAGCATCTCTGTGGAGCAGCTGATGGGTCAGTGGTGAGGTGGTGCCAGCCTGGCATCAAGAACAGGTGGGAGTGGTCAGGTGGAGCAGAGGAAAGAGCAATCAGTGGGCAAGCCAGGGAGCAAGGAAGGGCCTCAGTGTGGCCTGCTGGCTGCTTTTACAATTTCCTGGTCTGTGAGATACTAACCTCTGAAAAGGGACTTCTTCTCGAGGAAGGGTCAACAATCCACTCTCTTAGTAAGTTAGATATAATGGAATTTAAATCCTTTTTACATGGTAGGGATGAGGGAGTCAAAATGTAATACACATTTCAGCAGATAATCTAATTCATTCCAAAACCTGGCTCTTCTGGCCACTGTAGTGAGTGTAGAGGCCATTTTCTGTCTGAGAAGGAAGGGGGTTGACAGATGCAAATTGCTTTGTCAGTGCACTGGTTTGCAGGATCAGCTGCTTCGAAGTGATAGCAGGTTTCCCTCCATGTTAGTGTATGTGTGGAAATAAATTTCCAAAGCTTGGCTTGAACCCCATGCATATTTTCAAATCAGGGGCTGCTGTCAGACTCAAATTTATAGCAAAAGAGAAAATACCTTCTAAAACCTTAAGTTTTCTGTTTTTAAACTTTCTACTTCTTAAGAAGGAGGACAAGGGGAGTTAGAGAGGAGAAGGGAGTTAAGGGAAATTGGAAGGAGAGGTGAACCATGAGAGACTATGGACTCTGAAAAACAATCTGAGGGTTTTGAAGGGGTGGGGGGTGGGAGGTTGGGGGAACCAGGTGGTGGGTATTGGAGAGGGCACGGATTGCACGCAGCACTGGGTGTGGCGCAAAAACAATGAATACTGTTACGCTGAAAATAAATTTTAAAAATTAAAAAAAAAAAAGAAGAATCTCCACACTGTTCTCCAAAGAGGCTGCACCAACTTGCATTCCCACCAACAGTGTAAGAGGGTTCCCCTTTCTCCACATCCTCTCCAACACATGTTGTTTCCTGTTTTGTTCATTTTGGCCATTCTAACTGGTGTAAGGTGATATCCCAATGTGGTTTTAATTTGAATCTCCCTGAGGGCTAATGATGATGAGCATTTTTTCATGGGTCTGATAGCCATTTGTATGTCTTGATTGGAGAAGTGTCTGTTCATATCTTCTGCCCCATTTTTTGATATGTTTGCCTGTTTCGTGTGGGTTGAGTTTGAGGAGTTCATTATAGATCCTGGATATCAACCTTTTGTCTGTACTGTCATTTGCAAATATCTTCTCCCATTCCATGCGTTGCCTCTTTGTTTTTTTGACTGTTTCCTTTGCTGTGCAGAAGCTTTTGATTTTGATGAAGTTCCAAAAGTTTATTTTCGCTTTTGTTTCCTTTGCCTTTGGAGACGTATCTTGAAAGAAGTTGCTGTGGCTGATATCAAAGAGATTACTGCCTATGTTCTCCTCTAGGATTCTAATGGATTCCTGTCTCACGTTGAGGTCTTTTATCCATTTTGAGTTTATCTTTGTGTACGGTGTAAGAGAATGGTCGAGTTTCATTCTTCTACATATAGCTGTTCAGTTTTCCCAGCACCATTTATTGAAGAGACTGTCTTTTTTTTCCACTGTATATTTTTTCCTGTTTTGTCGAAGATTAATTGACCATAGAGTTGAGAGTCCATATCTGGGCTCTCTACTCTGTTCCACTGGTTTATGTTTCTGTTTTTATGCCAGTACCATGCTGTCTTGGTGATCACAGCTTTGTAATAAAGCTTGAAATCAGGTAAGGTGATGCCGCCAGCTTTATTTTTGCTTTTCAACATTTCCTTAGTGATTCGGGGTCTCTTCTGATTCCATACAAATTTTAGGATTATTTGCTCCAGCTCTTTGAAGAATGCCGGTGGAATTTTGATCGGAATGGCATTAAAAGTATAGATTGCTCTAGGCAGTATAGACATTTTAACAATGTTTATTCTTCCGATCCAAGAGCATGGAATGGTCTTCCATCTATTTTTGTCTTCTTCAATTTCTTTCATGAGTGTTCTGTAGTTCCTCAAGTACAGATCCTTTACCTCTTTGGTTAGGCTTATTCCCAGGTATCTTATGGTTCTTGGTGCTATAGTAAATGGAAAGGGGAACCCTCTTACACTGTTGGTGGGAATGCAAGTTGGTGCAGCCTCTTTGGAGAACAGTGTGGAGATTCCTCAAGAAATTAAAAATAGAGCTTCTCTATGACCCTGCAATTGCACTCCTGGGTATTTACCCCAAAGACAAAGATGTCGTGAAAAGAAGGGCCATCTGTACCCCAATGTTTATAGCAGCAATGGCCACGGTCGCCAAACTATGGAAAGAACCAAGATGCCCTTCAACGGATGAATGGATAAGGAAGATGTGGTCCATATACACTATGGAGTATTATGCCTCCATCAGAAAGGATGAATACCCAACTTTTGTAGCAACATGGATGGGACTGGAAGAGATTATGCTGAGTGAAATAAGTCAAGCAGAGAGAGTCAATTATCATAGGTTTCACTTATTTGTGGAGCATAACAAATAACATGGAGGACAAGGGGCATTAGAGAGGAGAATGGAATTTGGGTAAATTGGAAGGGGAGGTGAACCATGAGAGACTATGGACTCTGAAAAACAATCTGAGGGGTTTGAAGTGGCGGGGGGGTGGGAGGTTGGGGTACCAGGTGGTGGGTATTATAGAGGGCACAGCTTGCATGGAGCACTGGGTGTGGTGAAAAAATAATGAATAATGTTTTTCTGAAAATAAATAAATTGGAAAAAAAATTTAAAAAAAAAAAAGAAGAAGAAGAAGAAGGAATTCCCTTCAGAGTGTTGTATTGTAGGCTGGAATGATGAGACCACTCATTTTACAACTAACCAACTTATATAACATTAACAGTGGCTATGCCATCCTGAGTTTTCGTACATTCCTATTATACCATGTCACTCAGAGGCCAAGAGTTCTACAGCAGTATTCCACATGCACAGTACAGTGGGAAGAGAAGAAAAATGTCAAACAGAACAGGAAGCCTCTGACTCTGACTCCCACTAATGTCCAGCATCCACCCTCCTTTGTAATCATAGCAGCTCAACTTCTGTTCACAGTATTATGGCTCCTCACCAGGTTTCCTGTATAAAAGGAGTCCACTTCGGGGTTGGATAGAATCATTTCTTTATTTTGTTTTTGATACCATCTATTGTGGTTTTTGTGTTTCACCTGGGGCTGGCTTGATCATGGGGGCATCATGGCAGATTGCAAAGAACACACTGCATAGATAGAGAGGCCACCTAACCACTGATCATACTCCTGTCCCTGGTTATCAAGTGACCTTGAAGAAATCCCTCTCCATTTCTCTACCTGACTCTCCCCAAGTGATCTCTAAGTGTCATTCTTCTATGGCTATTCTTAGATGAAGGACTATGACACAGACAAGAATGGCTGTGATTTATGTATAATTACTAGTATATACTGTGAACTATTCACGTCTGAAAAGTTACAAATCCCTGGTATTCCTTCACCACTCAGGGTGTGAGCTGTTGGATAAGATCATTTTTTTAAAAAAGATTTTATTTATTTATTTGACAGAGATCACAAGTAGGCAGAGAGGCAAGCAGAGAGAGAGGGGGAAGCAGGCTCCCCGCGGAGCAGACAGCCTGATTCAGGGCTCGATCCCAGGACCCTGGGATCAAGACGTGAGCCCAAGGCAGGGGCTTTAACCCACTGAGCCACCCAGGCACCTCGGATAAGATCATTTTTTAAACGTGTTTTTAATTAATAGCAGAGGCTATTTTTTTAATGGAATATTACATGGAAATCCTTATCTCTACCATAGAGTGAAGCCACTGTATTTGGGAGGAAAGTTAGAGAATCCCAAGTCTTTACTGTTTTTCTTCCCTTCTGATTCCCGCAGTGACCCTTATGGGAAACCAGGGACAACCAAAAACATGTTTTAAAAATGACTGGCAGATGGTTTCCAGGGACACTTCTGAAGCTGATACTCTGTGAATCTATGAGGCCGCTCCCTGGGATCAGCAAGCATAATGCCATAGGCTGTTTATATTAATCAAGACCTTATGGAAGGTGTGGCAGCCATGGAGGTATGTCACTTGGGTCAGTTTTAAAAATAAGAACTAGCTGCTCAGCTGCAAGAAATGCAGATAGTTGATTAATAACTTCCAGTCATTAGGTCCTTCGGGATCTGCCTCACCTTTCCAGGTGAGGCCACATTCGTCCCAGCTACCCCCAGCCAATGATGGAATATAAAGGGGCTACTACTCGGATCTGGCTATGTCTGTTCAATGTGTGTCACTTCTTTGACTTACATTTCCTTATTGGGTTGGTCAAGACTTGTTAGATCTGCTTAATCCTACTTCTACATTTTATCCTTCATGAGCATTAATCTCACCACCTTGATAAACCTCTTGCATGCAAAGCTTTCAGATGATCAGGAGAACTATTCTGAAAGAATATCCTATATTAATTTATTGAAGTAGAAATGAAACTCCCTTTCTTGCCATAAATGAGTGAGGAAAAAAAGATCAAAGTGAGAAAATAGGCGTAGGGAAGAGAAAAAGAGAATTCAGGCAATAATCATATTATCTTTTATGTGGTTAAGGCTTGGTAAATATTTCTCTTTTTGTCTGTGCTTTATGAGCTATAGACTACAGATTCAGAAATAAGACTGGCCAGTCTAGTGCCTAGCTTCTCCAGTTGATTGGCTAAAATTATTATCTTCCTCTTGCCATTAGAATCACAGCTCACAACCCAATATCTGGGCCTACAATTTGGTTTTAGTACTTGGAAAAGAACAGTCTTTCTATGCCCAGTACTTAGCTCTCTTATTCTTTTACTGTAGAATCAGGTGTCAGTGAACTGATTCATGACCCTTTGTTTCCTTTTACTTATACATCTATCCATCAAGAAAATATCCTTCTGAACTATAGTGTACAAAGTGGTATATTAACCCACATGGGGATAGAACACTCATTTAGACATTAATCTTGCCCTCAAGGAACTTAAAGACAAAATAGATACCCACAAATTACATTCAGCATTTTATGATAGGCATAAATACCTGTAAGAAGTTCAGATGATGAGCCTGCCATTAGTACTCCAAGGAGAACATTAAAAAAAAATTCCAACTTGTAGTATCAGGGATGACTTTGGGGGTGGGGGAAGTTACATCTGCAGTGGGGTTAAAAATTAACAAGTTACCGGGGAGGAGTCAAGATGGCGGAGAAGTAGCAGGCTGAGACTACTTCAGCTAGCAGGAGATCAGCTAGATAGCTTATCTAAAGATTGCAAATACATGCAAATCCATCGGCAGATCGAAGAGAAGAAGAACAGCAATTCTGGAAACAGAAAAACAATCACTTTCTGAAAGGTAGAACTGGCGGAGAAGTGAATCCAAAGCGACGGGAAGATAGACCCTGGGGGGAGGGGCTGGCTCCCGGCAAGCGGCGGAGCAACGGAGCACAAAATTAGGACTTTTAAAAGTCTGTTCCGCTGAGGGACATCGCTCCAGAGGCTAAACCAGGGTGAAGCCCACGCAAGGTCAGCGTGGCCTCAGGTCTCACAGGGTCACAGAAGGATCGGGCGTGTCTGACTGTCGCAGAGCTTGAGGGTATTGGAACGGGAAAGCCAGCTACAGAGACAGAGCCGACAGTAAGCTCGCAGCTCGGGGTTACCTTGAACCAGCTGCAGGCTCAGTGAGCTCGGAGCGTGGCTGGAAGTCAGGCAGACGGGAGTAACTGGGTGCTGTTCTCTGAGGGCGCACTGAAGAGTGGGGCCCTGGGCTCTCAGCTCCTCCGGGCCAGAGACCAGGAGGCCACCATTTGTATTCCCATCCTCCGGAACTCTACGGAAAGCGCTCAGGGAACAAAAGTTCCTGAAAGCAAACCCCAGCGGATTACTCAGCCCGGCCCCTGGTAAGGGCGGTGCAATTCCTCCTGGGGCAAAGACACTTGAGAATCACTACACCAGGCCCCTCCCCCAGAAGATCAACAAGAAATCCAGCCAAGACCAAGGTCACCTACCAAGGAGTGCGGTTTCAATACCAAGGAGAGCAACAGAATTCCAGAGGAGGAGAAAGCAAAGCACGGAACTCATGGCTTTCTCCCTGTGATTTTTTAGTCTTGCAGTTAATTTAATTTTTTTCTTTTTCATTTTTTTCTCTTCTTCTGCTAAATTTTTTTAACTTTTACCCTTTTCTTTTTTAACGTTTTTAAACTAGTTTATCTAATATATATATTTTTTCTTTTTTATACTTTTCTTTATTCATTTTCTTTTTTTAAATTCTTTTCTTTTTTTTTTTCCTTTCTTTTTGAACCTCTTTTTATCCCATTTCTCCCCCCTAACGATTTGGGATCTCTTCCGATTTGGTTAAAGCGTATTTTCCTGGGGTTATTGCCACCCTTTTAGTATTTTACTTGCTCCTTCATATACTCTTAGCTGGACAAAATGACAAGGCGGAAAAATTCACCACAAAAAAAAGAACAAGAGGCAGTACCGAAGGCTAGGGACCAAATCAATACAGACATTGGTAATATGTCAGATCTAGAGTTCAGAATCACAATTCTCAAGGTTCTAGCCAGGCTTGAGAAAGGCATGGAAGATATTAGAGAAACCCTCTCGGGAGATATAAAAGCCCTATCTGGAGAAATAAAAGAACTAAAATCTAACCAAGTTGAAATCAAAAAAGCTATTAATGAGGTGCAATCAAAAATGGAGGCTCTCACTGCTAGGATAAATGAGGCAGAAGAAAGAATTAGTGATAGAGAAGACCAAATGACAGAGAATAAAGAAGTTGAGCAAAAGAGGGACAAACAGCTACTGGACCACAAGGGGAGAATTCGAGAGATAAGTGACACCATAAGACGAAACAACATTAGAATGATTGGGATTCCAGAAGAAGAAGAAAGAGAGAGGGGAGCAGAAGGTATACTGGAGAGGATTATTGGGGAGAATTTCCCCAATATGGCAAAGGGAACCAGCATCAAAATTCAGAAGGTTCAGAGAATGCCCCTCAAAATCAATAAGAATAGGCCCACACCCCGTCACCTAATAGTAAAATTTACAAGCCTTAGTGACAAAGAGAAAATCCTGAAAGCAGCCCGGGAAAAGAAGTCTGTAACATACAATGGTAAAAGTATTAGATTGGCAGCTGACTTATCCACAGAGACCTGGCAGGCCAGAAAGAGCTGGCATGATATTTTCAGAGCACTAAATGAGAAAAACATGCAGCCAAGAATACTATATCCAGCCAGGCTATCATTGAAAATAGAAGGAGAGATTAAAAGCTTCCAGGACAAACAAAAACTGAAGGAATTTGCAAACACCAAACCAGCTCTACAGGAAATACTGAAAGGGGTCCTCTAAGCAAAGAGAGAGCCTACAAGTGGTAGATCAGAAAGGAACAAAGACAATATACAGTAACAGTCACCTTACAGGCAATACAATGGCACTAAAATCATATCTCTCAATAGTTACCCTGAATGTTAATGGGCTAAATGCCCCAATCAAAAGACACAGGGTATCAGAATGGATAAAAAAACAAAACCCATCTATATGTTGCCTCCAAGAAACTCATTTTAAGCCCGAAGACACCTCCAGATTTAAAGTGAGGGGGTGGAAAAGAATTTACCATGCTAATGGACATCAGAAAAAAGCAGGAGTGGCAATCCTTATATCAGATCAATTAGATTTTAAGCCAAAGACTATAGTAAGAGATGAGGAAGGACACTATATAATACTCAAAGGGTCTGTTCAACAAGAAGATCTAACAATTTTAAATATCTATGCCCCCAACGTGGGAGCAGCCAACTATATAAACTAATTAATAATAAAATCAAAGAAACACACCAACAATAATACAATAATAGTAGGGGACTTTAACACTCCCCTCACTGAAATGGACAGATCATCCAAGCAAAAGATCAACAGGGAAATAAAGACCTTAAATGATACACTGGATGAGATGGACATCACAGATATATTCAGAACATTTCATCCCAAAGCAACAGAATATACATTCTTCTCTAGTGCACATGGAACATTCTCCAGAATAGATCACATCCTCGGTCTAAATCAGGACTCAACCGGTATCAAAAGATTGGGATCATTCCCTGCATATTTTCAGACCACAATGCTCTGAAGCTAGAACTCAACCACAAGAGGAAGTTTGGAAAGAACCCAAAAACATGGAGACTAAACAGCATCCTTCTAAAGAATGAATGGGTCAACCGGGAAATTAAAGAAGAATTGAAAAAAATCATGGAAACAAATGATAATGAAAATACAACGGTTCAAAATCTGTGGGACACAACAAAGGCAGTCTTGAGAGGAAAATATATAGTGGTACAAGCTTTTCTCAAGAAACAAGAAAGGTCTCAGGTACACAACCTAACCCTACACCTAAAGGAGCTGGAGAAAGAACAAGAAAGAAACCCTACACCCAGCAGGAGAAGAGAAATCATAAAGATCAGAGCAGAAATCAATGAAATAGAAACCAAAAAAACAATAGAACAAATCAACGAAACTAGGAGCTGGTTCTTTGAAAGAATTAATAAAATTGATAAACTCCTGGCCAGACTAATCAAAAAGAAAAGAGAAAGGACCCAAATAAATAAAATCATGAATGAAAGAGGAGAGATCACAACTAACACCAAAGAAATACAAACTATTATAAGAACATACTATGAGCAACTCTACACCAACAAATTTGACAATCTGGAAGAAATGGATGCATTCCTAGAAACATATAAACTACCAAAATTGAACCAGGAAGAAATAGAAAGCCTGAATAGACCCTTAACCAGTAAGGAGATTGAAACAAGTAAGAATCTCATATACTTTGGGCTCCTGATTTCCTTTACCATTATGTCTGTCTTTCCATGTGTTTCAAATCTTATGGCAGCCAATGGAGTTACAAACTCTCACTATAGGTAGAAAAATATTTTTGTTCTCTAAACTATACGATAAACATCATCATTAACTTAACTTGTATCCACTTTAAGGAAATGTGCTCCTCTGTCAGCTGTGGATTTCCTTCTCATGTTGAGAAATGTGGCTCAGACTTGCATTTGAATTACCTAAGCTGAACTTACTTAACAAAACTTACTTATAAAATACATCCCAATTTTGAAATGGGAAGTAGAGCCCTAACCTCATAATTATGTGTAACAAAAGACTGGCTACATGCTATGGTCTTGAGAGGAATCTGGATTAGGATTCCTTTGCTCTCCAGCCTGGAAAACTCACAATGGGACAATCCTAGATGTACAAAGTCCAAAATAATGAAAGCAGAATTGAAGGTTACAATGGAACGTGCTGTATATACTCTATAATTTCATTCTAGCCAGGGTCATAGAGAGTTGACCTGGAAATACACTAATATCTAGTGTTGCTTTTCTCCAACCTAACTACAAATAATCTCATTCCTCAGTATTATTTTGCAAAAAAAAGAGAAATATTAACTTCTAATTCATGCTTCATGCTTTCCTGCCTCTGCTCATAACAATGTTTCCCTATTTGTGGAGCACTTAAAATCAACTTTCCCAATTAGGATTAACATTGCAAGTTGACTTCATCTTTTACTTTTTTTGCGATAGAGTTGTCATAGTATAAACTTAACCTTTAAAATATGTAATTCAGTGGCTTTTATAATTTTCACAAAGTTGTTTAATTCCAAAATGTTCTCATCATTACAAAAGAAAACTTCCAGACTTCCCATTTCACCACTCTCCAGCCCCTGGAAGCCACTAATCTATTTCCTATCCCTCTGGACTTACCTATTTGATACATTTAATAAAAATGAATCATAAAATAGTCTTTAGTTTCTGGCTTTATTCACTTAGCATAATGTTTTCAAGATTCATCCATATTATAATATGAATCAGTACTCCTTTCCTATATGTGGCTGAGTAATATTCCATTGTATCAATGTACCATATTTTGTATAACCATTTGAGTTGGACATTTCAGTTTCCACTTTTTGGCCATATGAATAAGATAATAAGTCTGATCATAGAAAAATATCTACTTTTATTCATCAATATGAAAAGATCTGATTTGTCTCTACTATGGAAAAGAAAAATGTTTTTAGAGAAAACAGATTAGAGGATTGTAGTAGAGTTTGCATTTTTTTCAGTCTTTTTTTTTGGCTTAGCTTGAATTCAATTTAACTTCAAAACTGCAACTATTTTATATTGATACTTTCAGTCAATTAAAATAAGTACAGAAAAAAATACATGTACTAGACTTTATGCCATTTGTTTTTGTTCGTCATTGAGGAATCTATTGGGGAAATTTCAAACTGTTCTACTATGAGGCTGTATCATTTACATTCTCATCAGCAAAGCATAAGTGTTTCAGTTTCTCCATATCCATTTCAATCCTTGTTATTGTCTTTTAAAATTTTTATTCATCCTAGTGGGTGTGAAGTAATATCCCATTGTGGTTTTGATTTGCATTTCCCTAATGACTGATGACGATGAGCGCTTTTCATGGTTTATTGACCATATGTGTATCTTCCTGAGAGAAGTTTCTTTTTTAATAGAATCATTTACAGCTATAAATTTCCCTGTAAATACTACTTTAGTAACATTCTTTTTTTTTATGTTGTTATTTTGCTTACATTCATCTGTAAGTATTTTCCAAATCCCCTTTTGATTTCTTCCTTGGCTCATTTATTATTAATGTTTTCATTTTGTTTATAATTAATGAATTCTCTAAATTTTCTTCTGTTACTGATTTCTGATTTCATTCCATTGTTCCTGGAGAGCATTTGTTTTTTATTTCAGTAATTTCAGATTTATTGAAACTTGTTTTGTGGCCTAACCTACACTGTCTCATGGATAACGTTCCAGGTGAATGCTTACAAATATTTACTCTGTTGGGGCACCTGGACAATCAGTTAGGTGCCCACTCTTGACCAAAACTCAGATCTCAATCCAAGGGTCATGAGTTCAAGAACCATTAGGGTTAATATTAGGTATAAGTTACCTAAGCTCCTTTAAGGTTACTCCTGGATGTAATAGTCTGTAGATGTCTTTTATGTCTAGTTAGTTTATATTCAAATTTTCTATTTCCTTGTTGATCTTATGTCTAGTTCTACCCATGACTTAAGTTGGGATACTGAAGTCACTAATCCTATACATTACAATTCATGTATTTTGGGGCCCTGTTAGGTGTTTGTATATTCTGGGTAAATTGACTTTTATTATTAAATATTGTTCTTGAGTAACAATTTTTGTCCTAGAGTCAAAATATTAGTAAAGCCTGATAATTTAGCTCTTTTTTTCGTCACTGTGTGGTGTTTCTTTTTACATCTTTTCTTTTAAACTATTTGTGTGTTTCAGTCGAAAGTATATATCTTAAAGACAACATTTAGTTGGATCATGGTTCCCTTGTAATCCGTTTTGCTATTCCTTGCCTCTTGAGAACTTTATTCTAATTTGATGGGATTACAAACGCTGTTACAATTTATATCTGCCATATTATTTATTTTGCAGGTTTTGTGTCGGTCATGTTCTTCTACTGCTCTTTTTGTGTTAAATACATATTTCTAGTGTTCATTTTTCTTTTCCTCAGTGTTTATTTTATTATATTATCAAGTGACTTTCTTTGTGGTTTTCCTGGGAATTACAATTATGCTAGTTTAATTTCAATAGTATGTTCCAATTGTACTCATATAGAGCTTTGTCCCCCTCCCTTTTGCTGCTGTTGTTATGAAAATACTTCTTTACACATTGTATGACCAGCAATATAGATTAATAACTATTGCTTTATGCAGTTTTCTTTCAAATGAGATAGGAGAAAGAGTTCCAAACAAAAATATGTGTATACTTTCCTCTATATTGATCTATGTAGTTACTTTTACCAGCGCTCTTTAGAGTTACTTTCTAGTGTAGCTTCACTTCATTGTGAAGGACCACTGAAATATTTTTTTATAGGAAAGGTAAGGTGGGGATGAATATTCTTGGTTTCTGTTCATTTGGAAATGTCTAAAGTTCTTACTTTTGGGAGGATGATTTGGATGATATAAAATTCATGGTTAATGTTTTTTTTTTTTTCATTTAGCACGATTTTTTGTTTTTTGGGTTTTTTTTTTAGTATTTTATTTATTTGAGAGAGAAAGGGATGGGGGGCAGAGGGAGAGAGAGAAACAGGTTCCTCACTGAGCAGGGAGCCCAATTTGGGACTCAATTCCAGGACCCTGGGATCATGACCTGAACTGAAGGCAGCCACTTAACCAACTGAGCCATCCGGGCACCCCTGTTTTTTTTTTTATTATTATTTATTTAAATTCGATTAGCCAATGTATAGTATATCATTAGTTTTTGGTGTAGTATTGAATGAATAATTACATATAACACCCAGTGCTCATCCCATCACATGCCCTCTGTAATGTCCATCACCCAGTTACCCCATCCCCTCACCCACTTCCCCATCTGCAAACCTGTTGGTTTTTTTTTTCCCCCAGAGTCAAAAGTCTGTCATGATTTGTTTCCTTCTCCGATTTCATTCCATTCATTTACCCTCCATTCCCCTATAATCCTCTGTACTATTTCTTATATTCCACATATGAGTGAAACCATATGATAATTCTTTCTCTGCTTGACTTACTTCACTTAGCATAAAACCCTCCAGTTTCATCCATGTTGATGTAAATGGTAGGTACTCATGCTTTCTGATGGCTGAGTCATTTTCCATTGTATATATGATCCACATCTTTATATCTATTCATCTGTTGAAGGACACCTCGGCTCCTTCCACATTTTGGCTCTTGTGGATATTGCTGCTATGAACACTGGGGTGCAGGTGCCACTTCTTTTCACTATATCTGTATCTTTGGGGGTAGTATCTCAGTAGTGCAATTGCTGGGTCATAGGGTAGCTCTATTTTTATCTTCTTGAGGAACTTCCATACTCTTTTCCAGAGTGGCTATACCAGCTTGCATTCCCACCAACAGTGTAAGAGTGTTCCCTTTTCCACTTTCTCATCAATATTTTTTGTTTCCTGTCTTGTTAATTTTATCGATTCTAACTTTGATGATGTCATCCCACTGCCTTCTATTTTTGACAGTTTCTAATGACAAATCAGCTATGTTTCTTATTGAAGATCCTTTGTGTATGATCAGTCTCCTTTTTTCTGCTTTTAAGATCCTGTCATTCATTTTTGACAGTTCAGTTATGACTTTGAGCTTGTATCTCTTTGAATTTATCCTTTTTGGAGTTAAGTGAACTTCTTAGATATATTTTTAACAATTATTTCTTCAAATAGGTTTAATGTCTGTGCTTTGCTAAGGACAATCTTTGTTAAATAGTCTTTCTTTTGTATATGTGCCACAGTTTCTTGTATCTCTATATGGTTTTTCTTTTTTTTTTTAACTTAACATTTTAAATAATGTGACAGCTCTAAAATCAGAATTTGCTCCCTACCCAGAGTTTACTGCTATTTGTTTAGTGACTTTTATGAGCTAATTCTTTGTTATGTAGCCACTCAGGTCCCTGCTCAGATTAGTTGTCAGCTAATGATTAAGTAGTAAATCTCCTATGTTGAGGCACACCTTTACTATTCTGCTAATAATCCTGACATAGGCTTCTGCTTCTCCGGAGTCTCCAAGTTAGCTTTCTTGGGTTTTTCCTGATTATGTACATAGATCTGATAATGAGCGCAACTTTCTAGATTCTATTGAATGTATCATATCAGCATTTCTCAAAGCCTTCTTTGGCTATCTCACTCCCTAGATTTTCTTGAAAGCTTTTCAGTTAGATTTTTTGCCTCAGCTATATACTGCCCCAGACACTGAGCTCCATGTTCAGTCAAGTAAACATAGCCCAGCTAATGGCATCTTCCAGGAAGTAACCTAACAGGTCAAATAATGACACATGCTCAGGGGTTTTGAAATACATCAATTCCATTCCATTCCCTTCAGTAGTTTCCAGGCAATTGTAATGCTGGAGAGGGTCTGCAAATAGGACCCTTATATAGATTTAGTTGTTATTCTTAAATAAACAATACTAAAGTTTCTATAATATTTTGATCAATTTCCAGTTATTGAAAAATTGATTCTGACAATTTATGCCTATGTTCTTGTTGCTTTATGGAGCAGAGGATTTTCAGACATCTTTATTCCACTATTTTTACTGATGGCCCTAGTATTTCACTTTTAATGTATTTCTAGGGCACCAATGAAACTGTGTATATTCAATGCTAATACAAAACAGAATCTCCCTTACTGAGAGTAGGGACCTTAGACTACTCTGGGCTCAAAAAATGATGAAGTCAGGTTACAAAAGCAAATGAGCTGGAGAGATAGGAGATGATCGTGATTATTGCTTGTTGTAATGTTTAAGGAATGGGTAGGAAGAAGAGGTTGATGAAGGGAAAATTTGGGAATTAAAGGGCCAAGGGGTTTAAAAGTCCCCTATCATGAATTTTCAAGTCACTAAAAATCCAGGAGATGGTTAAATAGGAAAGACAGTGAATCAAATTTTTTAACGAATGGGGGTGGGGGTAGTAACAGATTGATCTGGAAATAGCATTAAGAAGGGAGTAATTTGTATTTGAACCTAATAAGATTTTCAAGTGGGAGTTTTAGGGGGGAAAAGGGCCTGGAAGTAGCAATAAAGAGCAAGGACACTTTCTCTATCAGGCCTCTGATAGGAGACACGTAGGGAGAGAAGACTCACCATGAGAAGGCTTCAGAGATAACAGTGTCCTCAGGGAAGATCCAGGTTTCAGTTAGAGTAAGAAGGTTATGAACATTTCCTAAAGCCATTGAAAATATAGGGAATTTGTGGGAGGAGCCCAACACAGTTGGATGGTTGCAGGATATGAGAGAGGGATAGAAGCTGGGATCAGCAACAGTGATAGAGTCAACTGGGTATTAGTGTCTGGAGAAAAATGGGTTTCTAAGGAGTCAAAAATGGGTTTATCATGGTGACAGCTGTCACCTGGTAATGCATTCAAGGGATAGAGTGATTATTTTCTGGGGGTAAAAAGAGATCTAGGATTCAGGTCATGCTTGGTGAAGGGATGGTGAAGGCAAGGTCTGGCTGAAGTACCTCTTAATGAGTGTGCAACTCTTGGCCTATGATGATAGAAGCACCAGGCCCTCTATGTTCCCAAATTCCTATTCCTGTATCTGGGTTTAGCACAAAGCCCAATGATAAAATATTTAGATATAAGCTCTCCTTTCTCTGAATTAGACTTGGAATCACTATTTCTTTTTGTGCATTTTCTGCATGTAAGAATGATCTCTTCAACAATGTGTCAGACTTCTAAAGTACAGAGGCAGCCTTAACTAAGCCATTTCTTAGCTTATTTGTACCTCACCATCTGGTCCAGGATGATAAAACTGTTTCTTCTGCATAGATATAAATGATATTGATATAGAAAATATAGATAGATATAGATATAGATGATAGAGATGGATAGCAATCACATCCTATTACATGCTATTATAATGAATGACCATTTCCCAAGGGTATACACAGATCTTAATGAAGCCTCAAAAACTGGTATAACCATATGATCATACCTTGTAAGTGCTACAACAATTGGCAGAAATATTAATTACACACCAGCAATCATTCCCTGCTAAAGATTACTGTGGCATGGGTACCGTCCACCAGTTGTGATTCTCAACATCCATCCTAGCTGTTACTCCATCCCTTTCTCTGTCTCTGTTTAGAAAGTATATTACAGTAAGAGTGGATTTTTAATTTAAGTGATAATCTTATAATACACTCTAATGTTTAAATCATTTTTAAGTGGTGCCTGGGTGGCTCAGTGGGTTAAAGCCTCTGCCTTCAGCTCAGGTCATGATCCCGGGGTCCTGGGATCAAGTCCCACATTGGGCTCTCTGCTCAGAGAGGAGCCTGCTTCCTCCTCTCTCTCTCTCTGCCTGCCTCTCCACCTACTTGTGATCTCTCTCTCTCTCTCTGTCAAATAAATAAATAAAATCTTTTAAAAAAATAAAAATAAAAAATAAAATAAATCATTTTTAACATTCTAACATTCTGACCTGTCCTGTTGTTACCAGTAATCTAAATCCTTTAGGCAGTGAATTGAACACATCCCCTTACACCTTAGGAATGTCCAAAGAAAAAGATTTCTTTTATTACAGTAGCAATGCAGTTTCATCAGAATATTTATTCATCAGTTTCATCAGAATATTTCATCATGCAGTTTCATCCAGAATATTCTGGATTCACCACCTCAGTTTCCACATCTTTCAAATGAGCATAATAATAGTATTGACATCATAGCTTTATTGTAAGTTTTAAGTGAATTAATAAAGTGATCAGAATAGTGCCTAGTCCTGGTAAGTGCTTAATAAGCAATTAGCTGCTAGTGTAAATATTTTTATGCTTATAGGTTATCTTATGATATAATGACACTACAAGGTATTTTGTAGGGTACAGTTGCTTTAGTTAAAAAGGGAAGGGTTTTTAGAGTCTTCCTTAGTGTCACTTTGATCTTTCCCCACCAGCATTATTGAGATATAATTGACATACAACACTGTATGTTTAAAGTGTGTAGTGTGATGTTTTGATACATGTAAACATTACAAAATGTTTACCATGATAAGATCAGTTAACACATCCTTTACCTCACATAGTTAGCATTTTGTTGCTGTTGCTGCTGCTGTTACAGTGAGAATATTTAAAGCTCATGTCTCATAGCAACTTCTGAATGTACAATATAGTATTATTAAGTATAGTCACCATGCTATATCTTAGGTCCCTGTAACTTATACGTGAAAGTTTGTACCCTTTGGACTCTCTCTCTAATATCTCTTTTTTTTTTTTTTAAAGATTTTATTTATTTATTTGACAGAGAGAAATCACAAGTAGATGGAGAGGCAGGCAGAGAGAGAGAGAGGAGGAAGCAGGCTCCCTGCTGAGCAGAGAGCCCGATGCGGGACTCGATCCCAGGACCCTGAGATCATGACCTGAGCCGAAGGCAGCGGCTTAACCCACTGAGCCACCCAGGCGCCCCTCTAATATCTCTTGATAAACGGAAATGTGATTGTTATTAATGCCACTTGCATGGTGCTGGTTTAAGCCCTATTAACAGGCACTCATATAAGTACTCTGTGTACACTGACTTACTGAATCTTTGCCACAACCTATTTAAATAAATAAAATGACTACCTTCATTTTATAGATGAAAAAGAAATAAGACCCAAGAGATGCATTAGAAACTCATGCAAAGTGCTGGTAAGTGCCAGAAGTGGAATCCATACCCAAGTCTTTTGGCTTTAGAACTGAACACATAATTCCTACACTCTACTGTATCTCCCAAGTAAATGGAAACATTACAACCAATCAGGCTACAGCCACAATTTATAATATTAATCTAGACAGCACACCAACCGACTTGAAAGACGGATCTTTGACTGCCATGTCATTTCTACCACTCTCAGGTAACAATTATTAAGACTCATTGATTCATTCAACATACTCAGTTAGCAATATTTCCAGCACTGTTCTAAGTTCAGGGATATAATAATAAAGAAAACAGACAAAACCACTGCCTTCAAATACATAGCATTCTAATGGAGGGGAGCAAACAGTGAACAAAATGCAGAATTATGTTGTATGCTAAAGAATGATAAATGATATGAAGAAAATAACACAGGAAAGAGGACTAGATTATGTATATATACATGAGATGGTGTTCCATTTAAAATAAACAAGTTAGAGAAGGCATCACTGAGAAGGAGCCATTTTGTAAGGACGAAATGGGAGCAAGCCATATGGGTATCTGGACAAAGAGCATTCCAAGCAGAATAGGCAAGAGACCCATCAGGGAAGTCAGTATGTCCAAATCAGAATGATTCAGAGAGGAGATTTAGGGGTGGGTAGAGGAGATGGGACATGTCCTTTAGGGCCTTATAGACCTTTGTCATTATAGACTTTGAATTATCAGAGTTAGATGAGGGGCCACCAAATTGTCTTAAGCAGAGAAGTGACATGATCTCACTGGCAAATTTTAAGTATCATATGGCTGATGTATTGAGACTAGGATGTCGTGGGTCAAGGTAGAAACAAGCAGGCATCTAGGAGGCAATTGCAATGTTCCAGGTAAAATATGATGCTAACAGTGATCGGAGTGTTACCAGTGGAGGTGGTGAGTAGTAATAAGAGTATAGGTGTAAGTTAGAATGGCCAAAATTAACAGAACAGGAAACAACATGTGTTGGAGAGGATGTGGAGAAAGGGGAACCCTCTTACACTGTTGGTGGGAATGCAAGTTGGTGCAGCCTCTTTGGAGAACAGTGTGGAGATTCCTCAAGAAATTAAAAATAGAGCTTCCCTATGACCCTGCAATTGCACTCCTGGGTATTTACCCCAAAGACACAGATGTCGTGAAAAGAAGGGCCATCTGTACCCCAATGTTTATAGCAGCAATGGCCACGGTCGCCAAACTATGGAAAGAACCAAGATGCCCTTCAACGGATGAATGGATAAGGAAGATGTGGTCCATATACACTATGGAGTATTATGCCTCCATCAGAAAGGATGAATACCCAACTTTTGTAGCAACATGGACGGGACTGGAAGAGATTATGCTGAGTGAAATAAGTTAAGCAGAGAGAGTCAATTATCATATGGTTTCACTTATTTGTGGAGCATAACAAATAGCATGGAGGACAAGGGGCATTAGAGAGGAGAATGGAATTTGGGTAAATTGGAAGGGGAGGTGAACCATGAGAGACTATGGACTCTGAAAAACAATCTGAGGGGTTTGAAGTGGCGGGGGGGTAGGAGGTTGGGGTACCAGGTGGTGGGTATTATAGAGGGCACGGCTTGCATGGAGCACTGGGTGTGGTGAAAAAATAATGAATAATGTTTTTCTGAAAATAAATAAATTGGGGAAAAAAAGAGTATAGGTGTACACTGAGGATGGAGCCAATAGGATTTTCTGAATGACCAGATGTGGGGCATGAAAGAAATAGAGGAATCAAAAAGGACTTCATAGTTTTGGACTGGCCAAGTGCAAGCAAAGAGTTGTCATTAACCAAGATATGAATGATTATAGATGAGTCATATTTGGCCAGGAATTGTGGTGGTAAGATATCACTAGATAAGATTGAGATATATTTAGTTGCAGATGCCTATTCAAAGGACGATATTAAATAACAACATGATATTAGGAGAGTTTCATGTTTGAGATACAAATTCTAGAAGCACTGGCACAAGGGAGTGAGTATGAGTTCTAAGAACAAGCTCTATTTTACTTCACCATGAAGAAAAACCAGTAAAGGTGGGAAAATGTAGAGGAATAGACAGTGAAGAAGGAAGAAGGAAGAAGGAAGAAAACCGAGAGTATGTATTTTTGGCAGCCAAATGTTGAAAATGTTTCAAGAAAAAGGGAGTAATGAAGTGTCATAAATTACAATGTCCAGGTTACCATTAGAGCAACAGTGTCCAAAGTGGTGGGATGTAAGTCTGTTTAGAATGGGCCCAGAAGAGAATGGGAGACATTGAGTATAAACAAGTCTTTATGTAGTTTTCCTACAAAGGAGACCAGAGAAATGTTACAATAACTAGAAGGGAAAATGAGGTCAATGGGGGTTCATTAAAAATGGGAGAAATGACAGTATTTGTATATGCTGGCAGGAAAGATCCTTTAGTGAAAATGAAATTTAATATCTCAGGAGAGAGTGGGGGAGTATTGCTGGCACTATGTCTTTATTAGCAAGAGCAGTTGTGGTCTAGTATAATGGTGAAAGATGAAAGTGGAGATGGTGCACGTCAGGAAAAGCAATCCAGGCTTCTGGGGTCTCATCTCAGTTCAGACATGCTCTCACTTGACACCGTTCAGTATGTTATTTAACCTCTCTGCCCATTTGTGGGGCTTAAAAAATACTCAGCACAGGGCTCCCTGAGCTGCTGTTATAGAAGACAAAATAATGCTTAATTTTGCTAACAACAAAAGGGAACATTTCAGCAGACCTCCTGGATTAATTGTCTACAGTATGCTTTTCTAAAAATTTGAATTAATCCTTCTCCCTCTTCCATATATTTCAGTGGCACACATGGATTTGTGTATTTTGCACATACTTTGCCTTGTACATGACATGGACTGCTCAGGAAGGTAATTATCCCAGCAAACTAAGCTGCATGAAAAGATAAACTGCTTAGTGGATTAAAATTGCATATTTTATATAACCTGGTGGCGCAAACATCCTCGTTCCGCTTATTGCATCTCTCATAAATCTCTCCAGGATGTCTACTGCTTTTGAGCTTTTCCTTCATCACCTTCTTTTCTCTGGTGGTGGTGAAACAGATTCAGAAAACCTCTCCTTTGGCACCACTGTTCCCTGTCTCCAAGAGATGAGCTACGATGACACCCACCTCTCACAGAGACACAGGACTGGTGACAATTTTATAGACTAGAAAAATAATTGAGAGAGAAAACCAACAATTCTTCTCTCCTCTGGGGGAAGATGATAGGGTTTCATTAAGGGCTCAGATGCTTAGGAGCTGTTGGCTGTTATTACAAGGGCTTTCTACTGTCAACCTTCTCGGACCAGTGTTAATACAAAAGCCAAGTTGCATCAGAACCATGTGTCAGTGCAGCAACCTCTCTAGCTTAGCTGCTCCTATCATATTGCTGCCTCCACAGTGGCCCTCACTGTTTTGCAACAGAAATGGGAGAATCTCTTGCTGATCAAATTGTCTGTATGACTGCCAGACAAAATAGGAGAAAATGGAATTAAGTGAGGCAAGAGAGCCTGTAGTTAGGAAAGTAGAAAGAATGGATGTAATCATAAGTCAACCAGAAACAGTCTGAAGTCTGTCCCCAGGGACCTTGCATTCCTGAGTCTCAGAATATGCCGAGTTTTTCCTTCTGGAAGGCTGGATATAGATGAGGGACTTGGGACATTTTCCTTTCAGTTCTGGATCACTATATTCCAAATTTCTGACAATTGTGGTATTTCCCTTCCCTCAAGCCCATGACTCACCTTGGGCACCCCTCCCCAACTGTGTAAGTATTAGTAATACCTGAAGTCTAAAAGATTTCACATTTTTATGCTTTTCTTCACTCTTTCTGGTGGCTTGAGTTTGCTGTATTGCCTTGCTGCCTTACTTCACTTTAGCACCCACAGTGACCGGCTTATGGTAGGTACTTAGTAAGTACTGGCGGAATGCTGAAGTCTTAACACAAACTCAGTAACTTTGTTATAAACCAACACTCGTAAAAGCCCAAAACCCCACTATGAGTTCACATAATCAATTCCTTACTATCTAGACTGGAAATTTCCATGATTCTAATCTCCATAAGTAGAATATCTATACATCACAGGTACCAAGGGCCTACTGATTGGCCATCTGACTTCTCCAAAAGTTGTGGAGGGACCAGAGTATGCAAATAAGAAGGAAGTGCCCAGGGGCACCTGGGTGGCTCAGCGGGTTAAGCCTCTGCCTTTGGCTTGGGTTATGATTTCAGGGTCCTGGGTTCAAGCCCTGCACTGCGCTCTCTGCTCAGCAGGGAGCCTGCTTCCCCTGTTCTCTCTGTCTGCCTCTCTGCCTACTTGTGATCTCTCTCTCTCTCTGTCAAATAAATAAATAAAATCTTTTAAAAAAAAGAAGAAGAAGAAGAAGGAGGAGGAGGAAATGCCCAAGAAAGTCTAGGACATGAAAGCCTGTCATCAGACTTTGTCAGTGTGCTTGTATTCCAAACGTGTTATTAGTACTGTCTAAAATGCCAAACTTTCCTCAGGCAGAGCACCTCCTTATCCCTCCCTTCTGCCTTGCATTAGAAGCTCTGACCCACAGGCTCAACACTTCCGTCTGTTCATCACTGAGTTCCATAAAACAAACTTTGACTAACTATATGGAGAAAAGGGCATCTGAGATCACTTCAGATTTGAAAGCTGACCAAAGAATGATGATGGAGGGCCTGGGGTACTGGCACTGGAAATGGTGTTCCCTGGGCTGCCAGGAAGACTGCAGCTGTCAATGGAAAAAGAAAACTGAATGGTTTGTTCTGGTCCAGAAGGAAGAGGTAAGCGGTGGAACTTACAAAAACACAAATCTTGGTTTGATTGAACAAATCAGCAGAAACTGAAAGCTGTTTTGTAATATAGTGAACTCTTCTAATGAATTATCAGACAAGGTCTAGGTGACCATTGAGAATATCTGAGAAAGGAATTCTGAGTTGGGGAAGTGATCAGTTAAGACCTTTAAGATTCCTTTAAGCTTGAAAAAACAAGCATGTAAGAAATACACAAATCTGATAATAAATTACTAGAAATATAATATTTATATTTATATATATTCTATATTATTTATATATTTTTATATATATAAATAAGTACATATATATTTACATATATGTACTTAATTAATGTAAAAAACTAGCATAGTTCCTGGCACATATTAACATCATCTTTCTAACAGCCTTATGAGGTAGCCACTATTCTTATACCTGTTTTGAAGATGAGACAAGTAAGTTCAGGTAACTTATACAAGGTCACCTAGTAGGAAAGTATCAGGGCTGAAATTCAAACCCAGGCAGTCTCAATCCAGAGACTGTATTATTAACCACTACATTTACTTCTTCTTCTTATGAAAGAAAATAATTAGTTCCCATATGAACCTCAAGTGAAGCTCTTTTAAATTAGGAAACTCAAAAGGCTCACTTGAGTCAATATTTCAGCTGCCACCTGGAGAGTAGAAGCTAGATAGTTGTGGAGGGGGGAGTAAAAGCCTTCTAGGAACAGGGAATATCACATGACACTGGACAGAGTACAGTTGTTCCAAATAGCCAGGAGACAGCCGTCATAGGAAAAAATTTAGGAAGAAAGAAAGAGATTCACAGTAAGACCAGAGTTCTGGGCAGGGGTCAAGTCACAAGGCTATGCCTAAGGACTGGATTATAACCAGTATAATGGGAAGATCTATGAAGGAGGAAAGGTAGTATCACTGGCCTGTTTTTTTAGATGGACTAGAAGGCCCAGAGAATGCAAAAAAATTTGCCAGGTTCTTTAGAAGGCTGTGTAAGAGTCAAAACCAGATTGAGAAGCTGCCTTTTATTACTGTAAGCCCTTGTGATATGGGGTTGTCATTGTAGTTTAACCAAGAGCGGTACTGGGAGTAGAGCTGGGAGGATTTAAAAGGCTGAAAGGAATGGTATTTGCAAAGGACCTGAGGCAGTAAAGGGGATGATAGGATGCAGATCCCAAAAGGCTGAGGTTTCTTATCAAAGGAGTGAGTGACATAAGAGAAAACTGAGTAATACAGCTGGGGCCAATTCATGCAGGGTACTGCAGATACACTATGAATTTTAGATTTAATCAAAGAAGTATCAGAAAGACATGGGTCAACAAGATGTTTATGAAGATGACAATTTCACTTTGCAAAGCTGGGAAGTACTAACAGGTATATTTTGTGTTAAAAATAAAAGAAACCTCCTTACCCTGGAACACTGAGAGTTGCAGTCATCACAGCATCTCCCTCATAGTTTGTCCAGAATAAGTAAAAAACAGATCATTTTTATTATTATGTTACATTAGTCACCATACAGTACATCATTAGTTTCTGATGTAGTGTTCCATGATTCATTGCTTACGTATAACACCCAGTGCTCCATGCAAGATCTTCTAAGTAGGCACACCATCATTACCACATTTAACAAAATTAACAATCCTTGGATAATGTTTGGAAATTTTTATAACAATCTTTTTCTAGAATGAATGAAAGACGGAACTTCACAGAAAAGAAAGCTCTAACACACACACACACACACACACACACATTTTAAGCCCTATTCATTTGATCAGAAACACATTCATTTAACCAAAACATACCAGAGCTTAAAGTTCCATAGAAATCAAGTAATTTTAAAACCTTCATTCTTGGGGAAGAGACATATATATGTCACAAGCTATTGATTTACCATTTACAGAGATGGTCTTAGAAATGCTGTTTCTGACCTCTAGCTCAGTCTGACGCCATTACTCTAAGTGCCATGGGGAAAGCTTGGGGATTCTTCCTTGTTTTCAAGGGCACCTAGGGAATCAACACAGACCAAGTTCTACCAAAAATCGCTGCCTCTCCCTCTAATCCTTTTTTAATATAGCAGTCTGGAGCATAGCACTTCATCAACATGTTTCATCTCTGTCAACATTCTGGAGAGCTTCAGATGGCATGGTTAATTCCCTGGCATCCATCTTACCTCTATAACAAGTGGCTAAGCCCAGATGTAATTTAGGGTCCTGGACCTAGTCATGAGGCATGGTTTGTAGCCAGTATTTTATCCATAGGCCCAAAGGGAATATTGCTTATGACAGTTTAATACAACTGCAGTATTATAGCAATTTATTTTTAGACACCTGTACCAATGCCCTCTCTTTCTACTTCCTTAAATGCCACAGTGAGATATGTTTATATGAGCCCTGAGATAGGACCATGGTACATAAGAGAGAAGACGAGGACACTCAACCATTGCTATATTATCTACGAGTTGAAGTAAATGTCAGTTTAACATAATAATAAATGTATATGCATTTCAAAATATACACTGGCTTAGAGCTTCCTTGCCTTCCAATAGCCCAGAGAATATACTCAGAACAACTTAATCAGAAATTCTAAACCTTCCATCATCTGTCCTCATGCCCTCTCTCTATTCATTAGCTCTTTTGAATTGCAGACCTGTATTTCTAATCCCTCATGAACCAACACCCAGCTTTTGTGTTGGAAAGTTGCTCATTAGATATCTCCCCACTGTAAATGTCCTATACGCTGATCAAATTCAGTAGGCAACTACTTGGTTTTGAGTTCAATAATTGATTGCCACCCTCCCCATCAAGTTCAGAACTAATGGGGAAAAAATGGGGGAAGAAGATGAGGCCCAAAATATTAGCACATTCCTACTAAAGTTGGATAGGAGAAGGAGTACTGGGGATGATTCCAAAGTGGGATTTCTAACCCCTTCATACATCCCAAATTATATTTAACTACCTAGTCCCATGCCAAGTAGCACAAACACTGCCAGCTGCTTCAACAGCTCTGATATGCTTGGGTTAAAGTCAAGTCTAAGCCTGCCATAGGAGAAGAATCACATTGAGAATAGGCAATCGTGTGTGTGTGTGTGTGTGTGTGTGTGTGTGTGTGTGTGTGTATGAGAGAGAGAGAGAGAGAGAGAACACGAGATGCAGATTTTAAAACAACATATCAAAAAGGGGGTTGAGGGGCACCTAAGTGGCTCAGTGGGTTAAAGCCTCTGCCTCCAGCTCAGGTCATGATTTCAGGGTCTGGGGATTGAGCCCTACATCAGGCTCTCTGCTCAGTGGGGAGGCTGCTTCCCCCAACCCTCTCTCTGCCTGCCTCTCTGCCTACTTATGATCTCTGTCAAATAAATAAATAAATAAAATCTTTAAAAAAAAAAAAGAAGTAAACATTTTCCAATTGTCTTTATACTATCTCAACAAGATGTCAATTAATTTTCTTTTTGAAGGGAAAAAGTACTGATAGGAAGGAAAGAAGGACAGGAACTTTTCCCTTGGACACATTCCTAAGTTCCTATGTTAAAAGCCAGCAGGAGAAATGGAGAAAATGATTCTCTTTTACAGCCCTAAACTAGTCCCTATTCACATATTTCTTCTCTGGTTTAGTATCATCACTCCTTACCCAGACATCAAGGGCCAGAATCCTGAGAGTTAATTTCAACCCTTTTGTCTCCTTCAGTCCAAACATCCAGTGAATTTCTGGGATTTAGAGACTTTAACCTATGAAATGTTCTTGATCTCCTTCTTCTTTTTTGACTCCATACTTGCAGGCTTCACCTTCTCCCTTCGGGTTGCTGAAGTCTATCCCCCTGGCACAGTAGTTCAGAACATGAGCCATGAAGCAGATTCCATGAAGTCAGAGCCCAGCTCCATTATTTAGCAGTTGGGTGACCTAAACTTTGGAACATTATCTAACCTCTCTGAGGTCTCCATTGGAAAGATTGGCTTGTAATTTTCATGTCTTAAAGTAGCCTCATCAGGTTCTGATAAGCAGACTACATAAAACAATATATACACAAAACTTAATGTGAGATGCATCAGATACCTAAAAGCAAGAGCTGCAAACATAAAACTTCTAAATGAAAGCCTGCAAGAAACTCTGTGTAACCTTAGATTAGACAGATTACTTAAATATGACACAAAAAAATAAAGCCATAAAAGAAAACAAAATTGAATTGGATTTTATAAAAACTAAAGTATTTTGCTCTTCAAAACAGATTAAGTAAATAAAAATAACTACGCAGTAGGAAAATAGCCAGAGATTACTTGCAAGTTCTATATCTAATAAATAACTTTCATTCAGAATATATAAATTCTTACGACTCAATAGGATAACTAAATTTTTTAAATGGGCGAAAGTTTAGAAATTTCATCAAAGAAAATACATAAATGATTAATAAGCACAACAAAGGATGTCCATTAGCATTAATAATGAGGGATATGCAAATTAAAATACAAGAAATGCTACATCCATACTAGTATGGCTTTAATCAAAGAGCTTGAACATACCAAATGTTGACAAGGATTTACAGAAATTAAACCCTCATATAGTGCTGGGAGAATGTAAAGTGCTATAGTGCATGTTGTAAAGAGATTAGAGTTTCTTAAAATGTTCAAGCCATACTTAGCATAAGTTTCCACAAAGATTTGTTCAGGGGAGTTCTTGCAGTATTATTTATAATAGCCAAAAAAAGTAAAAGCAACCCAAATGTGCCTCTATTGATGAATGAATAAAAAATCCACACAATGGAATATTAGTCAGCCATTAAAAAATAACTGATCCATGTGAAATATGGATAAACCACAAAACATTACACCAAGTGAGAAAAGCTAGATACAAAAGAACATATAGGTGTAATTGAGATTTCCAGACATGGCAAATCTATAGAGACAGAGTAAAGCTGAGTGGTTGTCTGGTGTTTGGAGTGGAAATAAGGGTAGGGATTAACTAGAAGCAAGCAGAGGAAATTTTTTAGGATGACAAATATGTTCTGAAACTAGATTATGGCGATGCCTGCACAAGTCTATAAATTCACTATAAACCATTATGCATACAATTTGGCAGTCACCATGGGCCATATAAAGGTAGAGGACTACATCATACTTTCCCCACCAGGAGCGATCTCTGAGGCACTGCATGGGAAGACTCCAAGCAGTATGTTTATGAGCTGCTGGTAGGCATCCGATGTGCCAGAAAAACAAGAGATGAGCATTCCAGGCGTAAATAATTAGAGCTGCTAGTTAAATTTGCTATGTAAATTGTACCTCAAGGAAATGGTTAAAAAAAAAATTTAAAAAACCCAAGGAAGAGAAAAGCCCACAGCCACTATCATTCTCAACAGGGAAAAGCTGAGAGCCTTTTCCTTATCAGGAATATGACAAGGATGCCCACTCTCGCCACTAAGTGTTCAACATAGTACTAGAAGTCCTAGCAACAGCCATCAGACAACCACAACAACAAAATAAAATGTATTCAAATTGGCAAAGAAGAAGTCAAACTCTCTCTTCACAGATGATATGAAATTTTATGTGGAAAACTCAAATGACTTCACCCCAAAATTACCAGAACTCATACAGCAATTCAGTTAATGTGGCAGGATAAAATACCAATGCACAGAAATCATTTGCTTTCCTAAATACTTAACAATGTAACTGTAGAAAGAGGAATTAGAGAATTGACTCTGTTTACAATAACACCAAAAACCTTCAGATGCCTTGGAATAAACCTAACCAAAGTGGTAAAGGATCTTCACTCTAGAAACTATAGAAAACTTATGAAGGAAATTGAAGAAGGCACAAAAAGATGGAAAAGCATCCCATGCTCATGGATCAGAAGAATAAACATTGTTAAAATGTCTATGCTGTCCAGAGCAATCTGTACTTTCAACATCATCCCAATCAAAATACCAATGGCATTTTTCAAAGTGCTAGAAGAATCTTAAAATTTGTATGGAATCAGAAAAGACCCTGAATCACCAGGAAATATTGAAAAAGAAAAACAAAGCTGGGGGTATCATGTTGCCTGATTTCAAGCTATATTACAAATCTGTGATCACCAAGACAGCATGGTACTAGCACAAAAACAGACACATAGATCAATGGAATAGAATAGGGAGCCCAGATATGGACCCTCAACTCTATGGTTAACTAACCTTTGACAAAGCAGGAAAAAAATATCTAATGGAAAAAAAGTCTCTTCAATAAATGGTGCTAGGAAAATTGGACAGCTCTATAGAGAAGAATGAAACTGACCAATCTCTTACACCATATACAAAGAAAAACTCTGAATGGATGAAAGACCTCAATGTGAGATAGGAGTCCATCAAAATCCTAAAAGCGAACATAGGCAGTAACCTTTTTGACATCAGCCACAGCAACTTCTTTCAAAACACATCTACAAAGGCAGGGGAAACAAAAACAAAAATGAACTTTTGGGACTTCATCAAAATAAAAAGCTTCATAACACCAAAGGAAACAGTCAACAAGACTAAGAGGCACTACAGAGTGGGACAAGATATTTACAAATGACACTACAAATAAAGGGCTGGTATCCAAGATCTATAAAGAACTTCTTTAACTCGATACCCCAAAAACATAAACAAAAAAAATGGGAAGAAGACATGAAAAGACACTTCTCCAAAGAAAACATACAAAAGGCAGACAGACACGTGAAAAATTGTTCACCCTCATTAGCCATCAGGAAAATTCAAATCAAAACCACATTGAGATACCACATTACACCAGTGAGAATGGCAAAAATTGACAAGACAAAAACCAACAAATGTTGGAGAGGATATGGAGGAAGGGGAACCCTCTTCCACTGTTGGTGGGAATTCAAGTTGGTACAGCCACTTTGGAGAACAGTGTGGAGGTTCCTCAAAAAGTTATAGGGCTACCCTATGACTCAGCAATTACACTACTGGGTATTTACCCCAAAGATACATATTTAGTGAAAAGAAAGGCCATATGCACCCCAGTGTTCATAACAGCAATGTCCACAATAGCCAGACTGTGGAAGGAGCAAAGATGCCCTTCAAAAGACAAATGGATAAAGAAGAAGTGGTCCAGGGGTGTCTGGGTGGCTCAGTGAGTTAAAGCTTCTGCCTTTGGTTCGGGTCATGATCCCAGGGTCCTGGGATCGAGCCCCCCATCGGACTCTCTGCTCAGCGGGGAGCCTGCTTCTCCCTCTCTCTGCCTGCCTCTCTGACTACTTGTGATCTCTCTGTCAAATAAATAAATAAAATCTTTAAAAAAAAAAGATGTGGTCCATATATACAATGAAATATTACTCAACCATCAGAAAGGATGAACACCCAAAATTTCCATCAACATGGATGGAACTGGGGGAGATTATGCTAAGTGAAATAAGTTAAGCAGAGAAAGTTATCATATGGCTTCACTTATTTGTGGCACATAAGGAATAGCATGGAGGACATAAGGTGAAGGAAGGGAAAAATGAAGTGCAGGGGGAATCAGAGGAATCAGGAGAGACTATGGATGCCAGAAATCTGAGGGTTTTAGAGGGGTGGGGGGGATAGGTGGGCCCAGTGAAGGGGATTAAGGAGGGCACATATTGCATGGAGCACTGAGTGTTATACGCAAACAATGAACCATGGAATGCTACATCAAAAAATAATTGTGTACTGTATGGTGTCTAACATAGCATAATAAAAAAAATTTTTAAATAAAATTTAAAAACACACACCAAATGTGATACCAAATCATATCCACCAGTTCAAAATAGGCAAAATTAAGGTGACAGAACTAGGATAATGATTTTCTGAGAGAAGGTGATGTTAACTAGAAGTAACAGAAGGGAAATTTCTGGGGCACTGGGAATGTCCCATTCCTTAATTTGACTGGCAATTACATAGCCATATTCACTTGGTAAAAATTATTCAAGTGGCTGACAAAGTATGTGGGCTACTCTCTATGTTCGTACTTCATAAAACAAACAAAAACAAGAAACTGACCATTGTAGAAGAGGGAATCCTGTTGTGGTCTATTCCTGGAATTTTCTCAAACTATAAGCTTGATTTCATTTAGGGATCTTTAGTTAAAAGACTGATGACAATAACAGGTTAAAAACAAATCTGGCCAACTCATTTTCCAAAACTTAGTGGTTTTTTTCATGCATCAGAGGGATACATCAATTTCAAACATTTGGTTTCTAAGGTAAAACCTAAGCTTCTTCTACATTGTGAAGACATGCAAGATATGTCTGTTAAGGGTACCCATTCAGGATTTCCCCCCTTTTAGAATATTCTTAAATTAATATTGGCATGCTTTTCGTAATGACATTTTAGAAATTCCAGTTCTGTGGAGCACTTTAAAATGCCGTTGTCCTCTATAGCACCATGAAGTGAACACAGGTCAAGTGGTAGTAGCAGCCATTGGGGATAATGAAAATAATACCAGATTATGATTTGCAATGATGGGTCCCAGTTAGGAGCTAGCTGTGGGCCTGAACATGTCACAGACTTTCAATGCTACTTGCATTGTCCCCCAAACTGGAAGTCATTAATCTAACTTTACCTAAGTCATCAGTGTTGTGAAGGTCAGATGAGATGAAGTTTTTCAAGATGCTTTCCCATGCACTTAGTGTCATCCAAGGCCACTTCTTGGCATTATTAACAGCAGCAAATATACAAGTTAGAAAATTCAACTTGCTTTCAGTTGTGCAGCTTTTAAAATTGAGGTTATAATGAGTTCCTAGAAAAATGCCTTATCTGCAAATATTGTTTCTCCATTTGGCATAGAAATGGGTTCTCTAATGATCTGCATACCAAGCTTGAATTTGATATGATCCCAGTGGCAGTGTAATTCTGCAGGAGACTAGATATAAATGTGGAAGTCCACCCCCATGACACCTGAGATATATAAAACACACCATGGCTTATTGATGATATCCCCCACGGGCTGAGTGGGTGGTTGGGGGCAGGGAATGGTAAGAGCACTTCTTTACTATTGCACTTGACTTGATGCTTTGTGGTTAAAGAATTGGTGTGCAGCCCCCGCCCCCTTTCTCAGAACAGATTCTGACTTGCCCTCCTAGGGAGGAGGCTTCTCCCTAGGAACAATATTGATAATGATGAAAACAGCTAGTATTTCTCAGATACTACAAGCTATATATTGTACTATACTTTCTATTTGCATTTATTCCTAACTAGTCTTCTACATAGAGATTGAAAAGATTGTTTTGTAAGTTAAATCATATCACTCCAGTGCTTAAAACTTTCTCATTGATTACCTTCACATATTGAGTAAAATCCTTCTGAGGGGTTCGAAGTGGCGGGGGGGTGGGAGGTTGGGGTACCAGGTGGTGGGTATTATAGAGGGCACGGATTGCATGGAGCACTGGGTGTGGTGAAAAAATAATGAATACTGTTTTTCTGAAAATAAATAAATTGGAAAAAAAAATCCTTCTATACCTCGCCCTGTGTACAAGGCACTTCTGTGGTCTGTCTCTGTTTCTCTCTCTGACCAAACATGTGCCACTCTTCCCTTGGCTCATTTGCTCATGCTGGCTCAAAGTTTTTGCCTTTGTGGTTTCTTTTTCCAGCGATGTTTTATTTGTGCTTATCAGGGAGTGAGCTGCTTCTGTTCCCAGCTCAATGACATCTGTAGAAAGGCCTTTCCTAAACATCCCCTCCAAGATAGACTTAAAAGGATTAAGTCAGGGGCACCTGGGTGCCTCAGATGGTTGGGCATCTGCCTTTGCCTCAGGTCATGATCCCATGGTCCTGGGATCGAGCCCCGCATCTGGCTCCCTGCTCAGGCAGGGAGTCTGCTTCTCCCTCTCTCTCCCCATTGTTCCCCCTGCTAGTGCTCTCTCCATCTCTCTGTCAGGTAAATAAATAAAATCTTAAAAAAAAAAAAAAAAGGATTAAGTCATTTGCCCATGACATACAGGGGCAAAGCAACAATCTGAATCTTAACCTTCCAAAGTAGGGATCAAAAATAGGTATCATTGAAAGGATCAGACTAAAGGTTTTATTTTATCCTCAGAAGACCATTTAAATGCAAAGCTCTCAGATTCAAGTTAAAGAAAAAATTCTTCTTCACTCTGGGTTGGGTATCTTTTTCTATTTAGCCCAGAAAGTACTAAAATTAATATAATCAAATAAAGTCACATATTAGAGTGACAGAAAGGGAGAAAGTTATAAAGGAGATGAAAGTGAAGAATAATTTAGATCTAGTACCTGCCTTTAGGAGAGCTTCATTATTTCTCCTCATTAAAGTAATTGTTGGTTTAATGCCAGATCTCTCCATCAAACAGGTCCAATGAGACATTGGAAACTGAATAAACATACTGCCTAATAACAAGTGATGGAGGCAAAAGGTGAAATTTCCACTTAGAAATAGCTATTACTTGTTGAAATTTCCCAGGGGCAAAGGGTCACCCAGCAGAGATAATTGCTAATTAAGATTGGACAGTCCAGGCAAGAAGCCAGACCAGTACCCTAATGTTACAATGGGTCAGCCATTGATTAGATTCCTGGCTCTTGATTAAATGTCACAGAATGATTAACTGATTAATCCTCGGGCCTTTCTGGAAGGGACCCTAGTTCAGCATACTAAGCTACAGCCCAGTAATTCTATTGGTCTTCTGTTTGGCACAGAATCCTTTTTGGAAAAGTTCCATGACTCGCTCTATTTTACTTTCTCCCTTCCAGGCTTGTTCAGCTTCTGTTCTATGTGGTAATGACTAAGGATTGTGCTCCCTTCTTTGCTAAAGGTACAACTTGCTTAATTTGATATTTCTTCCTGTATCCTTCCCTATCTGTAGGACCACTCAGGTAAGAATGCCTTACCAAGAAAGCATAACGCAAATTGTAAGTACTTACCTATAGACTATTTAGGCAGTATATTCCAACTATCTGAGTTCACAGCCCAGCTCCGCAACTTACCACCTATGTCACCTTGGTAAAAGTACTTAACCTCTCTAAGTTTCAGATCTCTTATCTATAAAAGGAAGAAAATACTATTATTTATTTATTTATTTATTTATATTTTAAATTTTTATTCTGACAACTCTGAATACATTTTAATGGGAATAAAACAAATTTAAAACTAGCATAGATTTTATATGCAGTTGACCTTGAACAATGCAGTGGTTGGGCTGCTGACCTCCACACGGTTGAAAATACATGCATAAACTGACTCACCAAAAACATACCTACTAATGGTCTGCTGTTGACTGGTAGTCTCACCAGTAGCAAAAGCAGTTAATTAACCTGTATTTTTCGTTATATGTATTATATACTGTATTCTTATAATGAGCTGGAGAAAAGAAAATGTTATTAACAAAATCATAAGGAACAGAAAATACATTGACAGTGCTGTAAATGGAAAAAAGCCCATGTGTAAGTGGACCCATGGAGTTCAAACCCATGTTGTTCAATGTCAGTCATCCATCCGTATGTGTCCTCACACCTGTGTTGTCCAACGACCTCCGGTATGTGTCATCCATATCTATTATTTATTTTAAAAGGTTGTTGAAACTTAAATGATATAACATACATGAACAGCTGGACATACACTGAATCTTTAAAAAAACATTTCTAGAATGAGCTTAAAAAAAAAAACTAGTAGGAACATTAGACTACAAACTTTAGCCTCTTTCCACATCTGACTACTCCCAGGGGAATGATTAGGAATATTTTTATTCTTCTAGCTAGAGTTCAAAAGAAGCAGAAGCAGATTCTACTAGCCTGAAATAGACTAAATCTGGTAATAAACCCCATTATGATCTTAGAGAATGTAACGTTTTATCAAATGATGGAAGAATAATAGCAACTCCTAATGATTGAATTTTGGGGGGCGGGGGGCACTGATCTATGTGCTTAATATATGTGAAATCATTTAATCCTCCTAAAACCCAATGGAGTTAGTGCTAAGAGTGGCAGAGACAGTAGGAAAACTCAGGCTACTGCCATGTAACTCCAGAGAGAGATAATGTGAACTTTCACTTGTATATTCTAAATTCTTATTTTGTTAATACTTATACTTATGCACTGAATGCACAAAATTCTGTAGTGATGTCCTTGTAAAGGTAGGAGATGGTAGCATTCTCTAATACGTTATCCTTTTCCCCCCAACTGGATCTTTCCCATCAGATTATAAATATGACATTATTTCTTCCATCTTAAAAAGCAAAACAAGAAAAACTAAACAATTCACTTTACTTTCCAGCTGCCTCTCCATTTCTCTGCTTTTTTTTTCCAATTTATTTATTTTCAGAAAAACAGTATTCATTATTTTTTCACCACACCTGAAAAGTGCTCCATGCAAGCCGTTACAACATAATTCCTAGAAGGTCTTCTATAACATTCTTTCTAAAACCTCTCCTCCAATTTTCTTGAACCCACTCTAATTAGACATTCACCCATCTTTCTACCTTTTTTTAAGATCACCATTGCTCTACCACTAGGTAAATTCAGTGTTCCATTCTCCTTCCTAATCTTACTTGACCTATCAGTAGCATTAGATATAAAATCACATCTACCTTGATAGACTTCCTTTACTTGGGTATCCAGTATACCACACTATCTTGGTTTTGCTTGTACCCCTTCCATTTTAATTACCTAAGTTATTTTTTTCCTCTTCCCCCCAAACCTTTAAATGTTGGAACAAGCCATGGACTAATCCTTTAGCTATTCTCATTCTCCTGATTTATCTTTTTTTGGTATAAACATACCACCACTATATTCATGATTATCAAATGTATATCCCTTGGCCAGAATACTCTCCCAATTGTGAACTTGTTTAAATAAATGCAGATCTTAAAAGGTTGGCATGCCACCTTCTGACATTATTTCTTCTTTTACTTTCAGAATGTTTACCATCTCTTATTGTATACCCCACACTGATGGGCTCCAAAGCAAGGCAGTTTTCTTATGCAACTCATCATATTATGCAAAAAATGCTCATATGTAAATTCTCTATGATTTTTAAGTTCATCTATAAATTATTCATATAACAATTATAAATATCTATATACTCAAGACTGAAGAACCTAAATACATACAGCAAATAATAAAAGACAAATAAATTGACAATAATACAAAAATAGTAGGTAAATTTAATACCTCACTTACAACAATGGATAGATCATCTGAGCAGAAAATCAGTAAGGAAAGTGTCTTTGAATGATATGTTAGACCAGATAGACTTATCAGATATATACAATTTAGTTTTCATCCAAATTATCAAGGGCACATGGAACATCCTCCAGGATAGGTCACATGTTAGGCCACGAAACAAGTCTCAATAAATTCAAGAAGATTGAAATCATATCATGAATCTGTTCCAACCACAATGATAGGAAACTAGGCATCAATTACAAGAAAAACACTGGAAGAAACCCAAACTTGGAGGCTAAACAGCATTCTACTAAACAAATAATGGGTCAATGAAGATATCAAAAAGAAATTATTTAAATTATATTTAAAAATTTTGTTTATATGTGTATATATGTATATATAAGTATGTATATAGATAGATGCATGTATCTATATAGAGAGATATAGATATATACATATCTATCTATCTATATATATGTATATACATACTTAAATCTATCTCTAACTCTTTCTATATCAAAAATAGATACATACAAAGACAAAGAGGGAGAGACCAACAGACATACCATGGTCCAAAACCTTTGGGACACAGCAAAAACAGTTCTAACAGGGTATTTATAGCAATACAGGCCTTCCTCAAGAAACAAACAAAAAATGTCAACCAACTTAAGCTTACACCTAAAGGAACCAGAAAAAGAAAAATAAAGCCCGAAGTTAATAGAAGGGAGCAAGTAATAAAGATCAGGGGAAAAATAAAATAGAAACCAAAATAAATAAATAAATAGAAAATATCAAAGAAAACAAGAGCTGGTTCCTTGAAAAGATAACATCTATAAACCTGTAGCCAGATTCACCAAGAGATAAGACCTAATCAAATAAAATCAGAATGGGGAGGGAGAAGTAACACCTAACACCACAGAAATACAAAGGCTTATAAGAGAATACTATAGAAAACCCAGAAAAAAAAATAGGATAAATTGCTAGAAACACAACCTTCCAAAACTGCAACAGGAAAAAAAATATCTGAACAGACTAATTACTAGCAACAAAATTGAATCAGTAATTAACTCCAAACTAAAGTTCAGGACCAGATAGATTCAAAGGTGTGTTCTACCAAACATTTAAAGAATGAACACCTATTCTCTTCAAACTATTCCAAAAAATCTAAGAGGCTGAAAATCTTTCATATATGTTCTTGAAGCCAGCATTCCCCTGATACCCCAAACAAAAACTTTTCAAAAAATAAATTTTAAAAAATAAAGAAAATTATAGGCCAATATCCCTGATAAACAAATGTAAAAATCCTCAAAAAAGCATTAGAAAATTCCATTTAACAATACATTAAAAAGATCATCAACCCCAATCAAGTGGATCTTAGATAATTTATCTTAGGATGCAAGGATGGTTCAATATTCACAAGTCAATCAACATTATATACCACATTACTTCTTTTTTTTTACTGCTTTCATATTTTATATTTTATTACCCCTTTCATATTTCATATTTTACCCTTCCATATATCTACTAAGGATGGCAAAGAAAGAAATGTTTAGATAAACCAATCCTTACTATCCACAACAAAAGACCTATTAGCATTGAAACACTTTATCATCCTTGTTTTATAATGATGTCATATTGTTTTAATGATATTTTTCACTTAATAATCATTATTATTTCCCTCAGAAGAGACTGACAACAACCATCTAAAAACTGATTTAGGGGCATGTGTGTGTCTCAGTCAGTTGGGTATCCAACTCTGGGTTTTGGCTCAGGTCCTGGTCCTGGGGTCCTGGGATCCAGCCCCACATCCAGCTCTGAACTCAAAGTGGAGTTGGCTTGAGGCTTTTTCTCTCTTTTCCTTTGCCCCTCTCACAGCTCATGTGTTCTGTCTCTCTAAAAAAATAAAATACATAAGTCCTAAAAAAAAAAAAATTAAAAAATAAAAACTCTAGTTGATGAAAATAGAGTAGCCTTATTTACTCAGGTATAAAATGGGGAAATAAATCCCAACTCTCAAAGGGTATGATAAAAATTGTATAAAAAATGATATTACTTATTAAAGTATATAATATAAAAATATATTATATATAAATAAAGTATAAAATATATAAAAATGATTTATAATTACGATACATACAGAATCCCATTTTTCACAAGAGACCATGAAATAGTCCAGCATGTAGTCTGAAGCAGTATCTGTAGAATTTGCACTATAGGCAGACAATTGGGCTGTCTCATTTCAGAACAAAGGTAAAACACAGGCTCTCAAATCTCAATTTATATCAAGAGATTTCACCTCCAGAAGGTAATTTCTTTACTTAATGTAGTATATATGCACATGAACTACAGTCTTCTACAATTAAAAAGATAGTCCTGTTTCCTTTTGATAGCTTCTTTAAGTACCCCCAATCCCCCTTAAGTTTAAAAAAAATAAGAAAAATTATGATGCCTCAAAAGGCTGAGGATGAATTCTTCATGACTTCCACTACATGTGTCCTTTTTCTTTCTCTTGGAAATTCATATGCCTTGAAAATTGAGGTAAAAGAATGAATGTACAAACAGCTGCTATAGTTATTTTAACATCTGCAGGATGATGAAGGCTTCAGATATTAGACTGGGGTTATTTGCAGAGGTTGGCAACCAGTTTCCCTCTAGGCATGAAACCAGAGGAATAAAGCCAAATGCCTAGACAAAGCACATCTGGGATGTGTAGATTATGAAATAATAAAAATGATTTACTTGAGGGGTTATGGATTTGGCTTCTCTGGGAGTCACCCCCTATCATTATTAATGTATGATTTAGTCAATTCCTTGAATACAAGGCAGTGGACCTGGTATTGTACTATGAGCTTATAAAACAATTTAAATATTCTCAGCAATCATTTTTGGTAGTTTAGTAGATCCAAGCTATATTCCCATTTTACCTAATGGCTAAGAGAGTTTAAGTATCTTGCAAAACAAAACCAAACAAACTCTCACAGTGCAAAAAAAATATTCCCTATTGAGATGATCAAGTGTTTTTTTGACTGAGAGAAAAAAAAAAAGATAAAAATTTTCTCTAAACTAGTAGAAAGAAATGTGTGCCTTAAATATGAGATTTAAACAAATGTGCATCTAGAAAATAGAAAGATGTGACCTGGCAGGATTTTATGTATAATGAAAGTTGAAACAATTTTGCATGCAGTTGAGATTATGAAAATTGTAAGATATAGCATCCAGACTAGAAGAGTGAGTGGTTTTTCTAGGTACCATCCTTGAAGGAGGACTTAATACTGCCCTACCAGTGTTTTAGGAGGAAAATTGCCAAGAGGCAAAAAGATCTTAAAATTAGGTCCCATGGAAAATGGTTGAACAACTTAAGGTTGTTTGACTGGAAACTATAGATCCTAACACCTTTAAAACCCTCGCTGAATTAAAGGAAGGAGAGATTCATCATATACCTTGTGACAGCAAGAATTAAATTTCTGAAAAAAAATTAAATTTCTGGAAGTTGCAAGGAGTCAAAATGTGTTTTTGATATTGGATTTAAATAGAACAGTTCAAGCTGTCCAAGTCCAGATGAGAATAAACAGCCTTGAAAGGTAATAAGTCCCCTACTGTCTGAAATATGTAAGCAGAAACAGAAAGAGGGTTTGTGTAGGGAAAAATCAAGCCCTGCGTTTATACTGGACTACACGTTGTCCCCAACTTAAAATGGTTTGACTTAAGATTTTTCAACTTTATGATGGTGCAAAAGCTATATGCATTAAACTAGAAACAGTACTTTGGAATTTTGATCTTTTCCCAGGCTAGTGATATATTGTTCTGTACTCTCCTATGATGCTGGGCAGTTGCAGCAAGAAGCAACTCCCAGTCAACCACGTCATCACAAGGGTGAACAACCAATACACTTAAAACTTTTCCATACCCATACAACCATTCTGCTTTTTACTTTCAGCACAGTATTCAATAAATTCCAGAGATAGTCAATTATCTTGTTATGAAATATGCTTTGTGTTAGATGATTTTGCCCAAATATAGGCTACCATAAATGTTCTGAGCACATTAAGATAAGCTAGGTTAGCTTTTTTAGTAAGGTAGGCATATTAAATGCATTTTGACTTATGATATTTTCACTTTAAAAAATAAAATCAGAATATCAGGTGGTATAAGGATATCACCCCCCAGCAAGTTGAGGAAGATCTATAGATTACTCTTAAGCTTTCTTGAGAATATTTAGGATCTTTGATGTCATTTCTTCTGATTCTGGAATTTTGATATAAATTTATATGACATAGCCTTTAAGAATTACCTAGACTTCTAGTACTTTAATTACAAAGGTGAAAAGTTAGCCATTAGTTGAATAGCCCACGGGGTATATACACTGCTCTGATTTTAAGGTCAGCAACTTTATTGTTTTTCTTGCTCACAATTCCTCCCAAATGCTCAGGACACTGTATCGGGTTCTAAGTTATTTGTCAAAATAAATTTAATAAGCTTTTACTTCTTAAACAAATTTGTTTACATATATAATATATATGTAAAATATATATATGTGAAATTATATGCACATACATGTAGAGATAGATATTATATATAAGAGGGGTCACAACGCTTTTTATCATGACTAGGTTTGAAAAAGGTTGACTTTAACTTTTTTTTTTTTAAAGTAAGTCATCCACCATTCTGCTTTATTTATAAACAAGAATCTACTTCCTCATTTTTTATTACTTTGAGTTTTAGAGAAAAATCTAATCCTCTCAAGGACAACCTGGATCCTTGATAGGATTATAAGCCTCATAAAGAAAATATAAATTTACTAATCATAAACAATTTCCAAGGCAACAGTAATTAATTTTTAAATTGATTTTATATTTGCATTTTAGAAAAGTATTTTTTCAAGTATTTTTCAAATTCCAAACATTTTTGCTTTGACTTTTGTGTAGCTAAAACTTTTTTTTTAAAGCAAACTGCCTATTTATTTTTTTAATTTATTTTCAGCATAACAGTATTCATTGTTTTTGTACCACACCCAGTGCTCCATGCAATCCGTGCCCTCTCTAATACCCATCACCTGGTTCTCCCAACCTCCCACCCCCCCCACCACTTCAAACTTTAGCACTCAAAGTATGCTTACCAGTGCTGTCTCACACAAATAAAAACTTCCTAAACTTTGAGACTTAAACAGTTGTGTTTTCCATTATATAGGTCATTAAACTGAGCCTTAGAGAAGTTAAACATCTTATCAAATGTCTCACAGATAATAAAGTGACACAGTTATGTGCCCATCTCAGATCTAAATGAATTGGACTTCCTAATTGGTTTAGGAGTAAAGAATCAACCATGTTAGGACCCCACCTAGCCTACCAAATGACATCTACCACACCACAGCAGGAAGCATATAACTCCATTTGAGTTAACTTAGCAAAAACTCAGAGATCAGAAAAAAAAAAAAAAACAAAAACTGGTGCCTTAAAAAATAACCATCTCAGGAAGAATGGCTAGATGGCCTCATTGCCTTAGAGTTTAGCCTGAAGGAAAGCACTGGTGTGACAGAAATTCCCTTTGAGGGAATTTTGAAGCATTTATCTTCCCATATATCTAATCTAAGAGGTGTTTTCTGTTGGGGGTTGGGGGATAGGAAGGAAGTGCTGTAAAATAGAAGCATCTTCTAGGAGCTTCCCTGGATGGGTCAGGATGCTTTATCTCAGCAAGTAGGCATTAGGCAATGATTTCAGAGACCTCATTCACAGTGTAAATGTCAACCTTGTCCATAGCTATCCAGTAAACCAACACCCACTTTGTATCCTTGTGCTTATGAGTTAAACTATTGATTTAATATATTCCTTTGTATTTACATATAAGGGAAACCCTAAAAGGCTATCAGCATATTTTTTGGCAGAAACTTTACAGGACAGAAATGAGTAGCACAATCTATTAAAAGTGCTGAAAGGGAAAAATCTGCAGCCAAGAATATTCTGTCTGGTAAGGCTATCAATAAAAAGTTACCCACACAAAAATAAAAAAGTTCATGATCACAACCACCCATACAAGAAATATTGAAGGGGCTCTTTGAGTGTAAAGGAAAGACTGCAGGGCCACTTGCGTGGCTCAGATGGTTGAGCATCTGACTCTTGATTTCAGCTCTGGTCATGATCTCAGGGTTGTGGGATTGAGCCCTGTGTTGGGCTCCACGCTCAGTGGGGAGTCTATTGGAATTTTCTCTCCCTCTATCCACTTCCCTTTTTCTTCCTCTGCCCCCTCCCCCTGCTCTCTCGCTCTCTCTCTCTCTCTCTCACACACACACACACACTCTCCCTAAGTAAATAAATCTTAAAAAAAAAAAGACCATAAGTGAGACTATGAAAAGTAATTAATAAATAAATAAATAAGAGCAGTAAATAAGTTTTTCTGCAAAAATCAGTCCAGGAATTAATAAAATAAAAGAATACAAAGATTTGTGACACCTTATACCTAAAATGCTGGCAGGGGGGAGTAAAGAATGGATTCAAACTTAAATGACTGTCAACTTAATATAGATTGATACATGCAGAATCTGTTATAAACAAACTTAACGGTAATCAGAAACAAAAAACAAGTAATAACAAAGAGAAAAGAATCCAAGTAGGTCAGTAAAGAAAGCCAACAAATCATGAAAGAGAACAAAAGAACAAAGGATCAGAAAAAAATCTATAGAAAAACCATAAAACAAGTTAACAAAATGGCAATAAATCCTTATCTGTCAATAATTACTTTGAATGTAAATGGACTAAATGCTCCAATCAAAGGACATAGAGTGATAGAGTAGATAAAAAACAAAAAACACAAGACCCACCTATATGCTGCCTACAAGAGACCCATTTAAGACTGAAAGGAGGGGATGGGGAGACATTTATCATACAAACGAATGTCGAAAGAAAGCCAAGGTAGCAATACTTATATTGGACAAAGTGGACTTTATACAAACACTGTAAGAAGACAAAAGAAGGACACTAGATAATAATAAAGGGGACAATACAGTAAGAGGATATAATAATTCTAAATATTTATGCATCAAATGTGGGAGCACCAAAATACCTAAAGCAGTTCATAACAAAGGAAGTAATCAGAAGTAATACAACAGTAAAGAGAAGACTTTAACACCCACTTGCATTGATAGATCATCCAAATAGAAAATCAAAAAGGACACAGTGGCTTTGAATGTCATACTGGACCAGATGGATTTAACAAATACATTCAGAACATCCCATCCTAAAACAGAATACACGTTCTTTTCAAGTGCACATGAACATTCTCCAGAACAGATCACATATTAGGCCATAAAACAAGTCTCAACAAATTCAAAAAGATCAAAACTATACCATGTATCTTTTCTGACCACAACACTATGAAATCAAAAATTAACCACAACAAAACAATAAATGGATCAACCAAAAACTCAAGGAAGAGAAGTAAAAGTTACATGAAAACAAATGAAAATGAAGACATGATAGTCCAGAATCTTTAGGATGCAGCAAAATTGGTTCTAAGAGGGAAGTTTATAGCATTACTTACTTCAGATTTATAGTTATAATTTAAGAAGAAAAATTCCAAATGAACAACCTAATCTTATACCTAAAGGAGTAAGAAAAAGAACAAAATAAAAACTCAGCAAAAGGAAGGAAATAATAAAGATTAAAGCAAAAATAAAGTATATAGAAGTTAAAAAATAGATCAATTAAAACCAGGCACTTATTCTTTGAAAAGAGCACATAACCAGACTCATCTAAAACAACAAAGTGTAACCAAATAAACAAAATCACTAATGAAAAATAACAACCAATACTACACAAATACAAACAATTATAACCCAGTATTATGAAAACCTATAAGCAAACAAATGGGACAACCTAGAAGAAATGTATAAATTCCCAAAAACACATAATCTATCAAAACTAAAGCAGGAAGAAATAGAAAATTTTGAACACACGAATTACCAGAAACGAAATTGGATCAGCAATCAAAAGACTCCCACTAAACAAAAGTCCAGGACCATACAGCTTTACAGGTGAATTCTACCAAACAAGTAAAACAGTTCATACACGTTTTCTCTAACTTTTCCAAAAAACAGATAAGAAATCTTCCAAATTCATTCTATGAGGCCAGAATAACCCTGTAACAAAACCAGATAAATACAGCACAAGAAAAGAGAACTATAGACCAGTATCTCTCATGGATATAGATCCAAAAATCTCAACAGAATATTAACAAACCAAATCCAACAATACAGTAAAAAAAATGTCATACACCAAGATCAGGTACAATTTATTCTTGAGATGCAAGAGTGGTTCAATATTCGCAAAACAATCAACACGATAGGTCATATCAAAAGAGAAAGGAAAAAACCCATATGATAATTCTGATACAGAAAAAGCATTCAACAAATTACAAAAACATATTCATGTTAAAAAATCCTCTGCAGAGAAGGTCTAGAAGGAACATACCTCAACAGAATAATGGCCTTATATGAAAAACCCACAGCCCACTTCATACTCGAAGGGAAAAACTGAGAACTTTTTGTCTGAGGTCAGGAACAAGAAAAGGATGTCCACCCTAACCATTTTTATTCAGTGCAATGCTGGAAGTCCTAGCCATAACAATTAGAAAACATAAAGAAATAAAAGCCATTCAGATTGGCAATGAAGAAATGAAACTTTCATGATTCTCAGATGATATGATACCATATATAGAAAACCCTAAAAATTCTACCAAAAAACTACTGGAACTGATAAGAAAATTCAGTGAAGTTGCAGGATTCAAAACCAATGTACAGAAATCCATTACATTTCTATATGTTAATAATGAAGCAGCAGGAAGATAAATTAGGAAAAGAACCCATTTGCAATTACACCAAAAAATAATAAAATATCTAGGAATAAACTTAACCAAAGAGGTGAAAGAACTATACTCTGAAAACTATAAAACACTGATGGAAGAAATTTAAGAGGACATAAAGAAATGGAAGGACATTACATGCTCATGGGTTAGAAAACAAGTATTGTTAAAATGTCTATAGTACCCAAAGCAATCTACAGATTTAATGAAATCCCTATCAAAATACCAAAATCATTCTCACAGAACTACATCAATCCTAAAATCTGTATGGAACCACAAAATGCCCCAAATAGCCAAAGTAATCTTGAAAAAGAAGGAAAAAACTGATGTATTACAATTTCAGATTTCAAGTTACATTATAAAGCTGTAGTAATCAGAACACTATGGTACTGGCACAAAAATAGACACAGAGATTAATAGAACAAGATAGAAAGGTCAGGAATGAATCCATGATTATATGGTTAATTAATATTTGACAAAAAAGGCAGGAATATATGTAATAGGAAAATGTTTCTTCAACAAATGGTATTGGGAAAACTCAACAGCTACATGCAAAGGAATGAAACTAGACAACTTTCTCACACCATACACAAAAATAAAGTCAAATGGATTAAAGATATAAATGTGAGACCTGAAGCCATCAAAATCCTAAAGGAGAATACAGGCAGTAACAATTTGACCTTGGCCATAGCAACTTTTTTCTAGATAGGTCTCCTGAGGCAAGAGAAACAAAAGCAAAAATAAACTATTGGGACTACATCAGAATAAAAGGTTTCGGTGCAGCAAAGCAAACAACCAACAAAACTAAAAGACAACCTACTGAATGAGAGAAGATATTTGCAAATGACATACCTGTAAAGGGCTAGTATCCAAAATATACAAAAAAAAATTGATTTAACTAAACACCCAAATAGCAAATAATCAATTAAAAAATGGGCAGAAGACATTAACAAACATTTTTCCAAAGTAGATGTCCAGATAGCCAACAGACACATGAAAAGATGCCCAATATCACATATCATCTAGGAAATGCAAATTAAAACCACAATGTGGTATCACCTCACACCTGTCAGAATTGCTAAAATCTCAACACAAGAAACAAGTGTTAGACAAAGGAAAAGACAAAGGAAGCTTTTGCGCACTGCTGGTTGGAATACAAACTGGTGCAGCCATGCAGCTACTATAGAAAGTAGCATGGAGGTTACTCAAAAACTTAAAAATAGAACAACTCTATAATACAGTAATCGTTCTATTGGAGGTTTACCCAAAGATTTTAAAAAAAGAACTAATTCAAAAGGATACATGTACCTATGTTTATTGCAGCATTATTTATAATAGCGAAAATATGAGGGCAGCCCAAGTGTCCACTGACTAATAAATGGATAACACACACACACACACACACACACACACACACACACACACATACTGGAATATTATTCCACTGTAAAAATGAAATCTTGTCATTTGCAACAACATGGATACAACTAGAGAGTATATGCTAAGCCAGTTAAGTCAGAGAAAAACTAATCCCATATGATCACATTTTTATGTGGAATTTAGGAAACAAATAAGTAAAGAAAAAAAAAAAAAGACAAACCAGGAAAGAGACTTAACTATAGAGAACAAACCTGTGATTACTAGAGGGGAGGTGGGCAGAGGGATGGGTAAAACAGGCGATGGGGATTAAAGTGGACACTTATTTTGATAAATTATACACACACACACACATATATGCTATATGTATTTTTATATGTTATATATAGATTAAAATTATATATTTATAAAATATATATAAGATACATATTTTATAACATATATATATTCCTAGATATATAACATATATATTATAAGAGGTGATCTCATACCAACATACCAATCACCTGGGTGATTTCTTACTCTTATTACACCATCTTATTTCTTTCCTCATTATTATTATTATTATTATATAATAAAGAATTATTATTATTTGATTTTGGTAAGGGTTTCATTTGTTTTGCATATATGCTTATTTACTTAATAGCCTTCTGGGGATTTATACTATTAAGAGTTTCCCCAGCTCAGACTATTACCAAACATATTTTAATAATATGAGTATAAATTGTACCTTCCTTCTTTACTCTAGCTACAAAATAATTTCTAAATTTCTTTTCCAAAATTCATATCCTCCTCAAATATGATCAACAGCCCTACATAATTGGAGAACCATTGGAATACATATATAAAAAGCTACATATACTTTTTTACCTTTATTCACCCCACTATATCATCAATATCACAGAGCACAGTTCTTGTTCTATGCTATGTCCAGTGTAAGAAACACTAAGTAAATGTTTGTGGAAGTGAACTGGAACATGAAAAATGAAAACATTATGGAGGTCTGAGATTTTTAAGTTGTTTATTTATTCAATTTATTTAAACTTAAAAGTCATCCATCCTCCCTTGTCCCTCCCACCCAACCCCTACAACTAGTGATTTGTTTTCTGCATGTCAGCTTGGGTTTAGTTTTGTTTTGAGATTCTACACCTGAGAGATCATATAGTATTTTTTTTCCTGACTTATCCTACTTAGCATAATGCCCTTAAGGTGAATCCATATTGTTGCAAATGGCAAAACTTCCTTATCTATTTATCCGTCAGTAGACACTGTTTGTTTCCACATCTTGGCTATTGTAAATGATGCTACAAAGAACATGGGCATGTATGTACTTTTCAAATTAGTATTTTCATTTCTCTGGATAAATATCCAGAAGTGGGATTGCTAGATCATAGGATAGTTCTAATTTTTAAAGGAACCTCCATAATGTTTTCTGTAGTGGTTGTACCAATTTACATTCCCACCAGCAGTGCATGAGGGTTCTTTTTCTCCACATCCTTGCCAACTCTTGTTATTTCTGGTCTTATTGATAGTAGCCATTTTAAAAGGTATGAGGTGATGATATCCTATTTGTGGGTTTTTTTAAATTTTTTATTTTTTATTAAAATATAATAATGTATTTTATTAACATATAATGTATTATTAGCCCCAGGGGTACAGGTCTGTGAATCACCAGGTTTATACACTTCACAGCACTCACCATAGCACATACCTTCCCCAGTGTCCATACCCAACCACCCTTTCCCTACCCACCTGCCCCCAGCAACCAAGAGTCCTTATGGTTTGTCTACCTCCCAATCCCATCTTGTTTCATTTTTTCCTTCCCTACCCCCGAAATCCCCCACCTTGGCTCTCAACCTCCTCATATCAGGGAGATCATATGATAATTGTCTTTCTCTGATTGACTTATCTCACTCAGCATAATACCCTCTAGTTCCATCTATGTCATGGCAAATGGCAAGATTTCATTTCTTTTGATGGCTACATAGTATTGTATAAATATACCACATCTTCTTTATCCATTCATCTGTTGATGGGCTTCTTCTTTCCATAGTTTGACTATTGTGGACATTGCTGCTATAAACATGTGGGTGCACGTGCCCCTTCAGATCACTACATTTGTATCTTTAGGGTAAATACTCAGTAGTGCGATTGCTGAGTCATAGGGTAGCTCTATTTTCAACTTTTTGAGGAACCTCCATGCTGTTTTTCAGAGGGGCTGCACCAGCTTGCATTCCCACACAGTGTAGGAACGTTCCCCTTTTTCCGCATCCTCACCAGCATCTGTCATTTCCTGACTTGTTAATTTCAGCCATTCTGACTGGTGTGAGGTGGTATCTCATTGTGGTTTTGATTTGCATTTTCCTGATGATTAATGATGTTGAACATATTTTCATGTACCTGTTGGCCATCTATAGATCTTCTTTGGAAAAAATGTAAATTCAGATCCTCCTCCTATTTTTTAACTGGATTGTTGGTTTTGTTGTTTTGCTATTGTATGATTTTTTGGTATATTTTGGATATTATTCCCCTTATCAGATACATGATTTATAATTATTTTCTCCCATTCAGTTGCCATTTCATCTTGTTGATGGTTGTCTTTGCTGTGCATAAGCTTTTTAGTTTGATGTAGTCCCACTTGTTTGTTTTTGCTTTTGGTGTCAGATTAAAAAAAAAAAAAATCATCACCAAGACCTATCTCAAGGAGTTTACTGCCCATGTTTTCTTTTTTCGGAAATTCAAGTCTTTTATCCATTTTGAGCTAATTTTTGCATATGGTGTAAGATAGGGTCTACTTTTATTCTTCAGCAGTGGCTTGTGTTTCCCCAACACCATTTGTTTTCCCAACACCATTCACTGAAGAGACTATCCAAATTATTCTTTTCATATTATTCTGATGAAAACTTGACTCTCCTTTGATCAATACTCATCCTACAGCTTCTCAGCTGTTCACACCACAGCATCAGCTTATGTGTTCTCTAACTTTTCTTATAACTTTATAATTCAATCACATTCATTCTTTCCTTTGAAATTCTGGAAGATCTGTATTTAACAGAGTGTCTTCTCCCCCAAACCAGGGAAAGCAATTTGCCTTTCAGAACATGTGTGAATAAGCTAAAGGGGTAAGTAAAAAGAAACCATGATTTTAACTAAAAAAAAAATGAAAGCACACCAATGAGAGAGTTACCTGAATAGGTTTAGTTTCCTAGCCTTTGAAATCCCAGGGTTCAGAAAGAAATAGCACTCACCAAATGTAACCTGCCTCTTTCCTATAAACATTGGGAACATTGTTCCTCCTTTTTGAGGAACATTCCTCAAAAATTTGAAAATAAAGCTACCCTATGACCAGCAATCGCACTACTGGGTATTTACCCTAAAGATACAAATGTAGTGATCTGAAGGGACACGTGCACCCGCATGTTTATAGCAGCAATGTCCACAACAGTCAAACTATGGAAAGAACCTAGATGTCCATCAACAGATGAATGCATAAAGAAGATGTGGTATATTTATGCAATGGAATACTATGCAGCCATCAAAAGAAATGAAATCTTGCCATTTGCCATGACATGGATGTTTATAGGAAATGTTTATATATATTGTTTATATCATGTTTATATTATTGGGTCAGAGAGAAAACAATGAGTCATGTAGGCACTAGGTGTGAACTGTGGTTGACAGCAAAGGGCTTGTGTCTCTAATTGCTTGGCTTGAGGGAAAGCAAAGGAATGAAAGAAAGATGGCACATTTTGTAGTTTGACAGACCTGCCCTTGCATTGTCCCCCTGCCACATTCCACCTGAACTTTATTATTAAAACCCGCTGAAGACTTCCTTCCATCAGTGCCTTACATGCATTATCTTATTTCATCCTCAAAACTATAAATTAGCTAGGGACGCCCGGGTAGCTCAGTTGGTTGAGCAGCTGCCTTCGGCTCAGGTCATGATCCCTGTGTCCTGGGATTGAGTCCCACATCAGGCTCCTTGCTTGGCAGGGAGCCTGCTTGTCCCTCTGCCTCTGCCTGCCATTCTGTCTGCCTGTGCTCGCTCTCTGTCCCTCTCTCTCTCTCTCTCTCTGATAAATAAATAAAAAATCTTTAAAAAAAAAAACATAAATTAGCTATTGTTGCTACCAGTTTTATGGATGAGGTAACAGAAGTTTGAAAGCACTTATCCAAAGTCACACAGCTTTAAAGTACTGAGCTTATAATTAATCCAAAATTCACAAATCTGCAAAGTTTGTCCTCTACATTTATTATTTTTAGTTTCTAAATGAGAAAGGCTTAGGGAACTTGGACTTAATTTTTAGGTTTTTTTTTTTTTTAGATTTTATTTATTTATTTGACAGACAGAGATTACAAGTAGCAGAGAGGCAGGCAGAGAAGAGAGGGGAAAGCAGGCTCCCTGCCGAGCAGAAAGCCCAATGCGGGGCTCGATCCCAGGACCCTGGGATCATGACCTGAGCTGAAGGCAGAGGCTTTAACCCACTGAGCCACCCAGGCGCCCCAATTTTTAGGTTTTTATCAGATAACATATATGCTAGGTATTGTTCACTCAGAAAAGCTGACATAGGATCTCCTGCAATGTGATGACTGAAATTCCAAGCATATATGTTTATTCATCTAGAATCACTCACTGAGAGGCAAATGCATTAACAGCCATTCTAGAATGTCAGAGTAGGAATAAAAAGAAGAAAGTACAGGGATTCCAGACAAGCTCTCCCCAGACTTTGATTCACTGAAGTATCCCTGCATGACTGGGGGAAGGACAGGGCATTGGTCACTTAGAAAAGGTGAATTAGAGAGGAAGGAGTACAGAGATGGACACAGCACAATGAAAAGAGCTCTGGAATTGTAGATAAAGGAGGCAAGGGAAGACTTAGAGCTCAGTCCCTGAGCTGAATTCTCGTATTCTCTTGCATAAGAGAACTAATCATTATTATCTCTCTGTGAGTTGTTCTGGACTATCAAATGCACATAAATAGGAGACTGCTTAGAGGCCCAAGCCCAGTCTGGCTCATAGATATTTGGTGTGGTCTGAAAGAGAAGTCCTTCAAAAAGGAAAAAAAAAATGATGATGGTGATAGAGAATGAGAATGATTTTAGGCAATGTATGCTGTCCTCTCTTCACCATAGGCTCCACCAGACCCAGACGCTTTAAATTTTTGCTATCTGTATTCTTTACAGGCATTTGTTTTTCTTCTCCTAAATAGTAACCATCCTTTATGATCAAGATGGGATACAATGAACTTCACTTGTCACCAACTGACCCAATCTTCTACAAAATACTAATAGAGAGGAAGGCCTATACTATGAGGTAAGGGAGTAGAGGTTTGAGAAAATGAGTCTCCCAGCCACATGTTCAATTCAGAGGACAAAGAACAGTGTAGCAAAGATCATGGTTTTCTAAGATCTTGCCTGATATTCTAGAGAAGCTGTCACTCTCCTAGCTCTTGGAATGATGCTGTTAAGACTGAGAAGAAGGTGAGGACAGGATCCTACTACTGACAATTCTCTTTTCTATAGGTATCCTGAACATCCCGGGATTTATCAAGTAACAGATGCTACGCTAGCTAAGAGAAAAAGAAAAACCACATGCACAGTAGAGGAGAAAAGATATGAAAGAGGAAAGTGAATTCTGGCATCCAAAAGGACTGATCATTAAGCAGAAAGAAGAATTTAAATGCCAGTCTCTGAAAGGCCTCAAACAAGTGGTTCTGGAGTGTTCTGGAAAGCTGATGAAGACAAAAATTCAGGAATTGCAATTCTCATAGCAACTGGCCATTCATCCTGAAAATAAATCTACTCTGGGCATTATTTACCCAGCTGTTATCTTTGATTGCTAAAGGAATCGGTGACACGTAAGGTTTGTTCCCCAATTCTTTGATGTCTGGTGTCAACCAGGCATTTAGTAAATGTCAGCTGAGATACTGTATTTAAGGGAATGTATTCAGAGAAAGATCAAATTAGGCACTGCAGCCTACTTTCCTATCCTACTGCATAGGAAAGTATTCCATGCTAGAAAGGAACATTACCATCATAAGGATAAAAAGGATTTCAAATAAGAGATTTAGGATTTTCTCCCCAAAATGCAAGGTGCAAGTTTTCATCCTCAAACTAGGATATGTGTGGCTTAGCTGAGTTTCAAATGCCCTCCTGGTGCATCCCTTGTCTATCACGGCCTTTGAGACTCATTTCCACCCAGGTATTTTCCCTGATTAGCCCCATCACACTCCTATCATGCTTTGTATCCCAACTCCTCTGGTCAAAACATTCAGGCAGAATAGAAAGAAAACTGTACTTATAGTCTGAACACCAGAATTCAGTAATAATTACTGAAGCTCTGGTGTTCAGACTATAAGTACACCCATCAGTACAATGAGTGTTACACAAGTACATGTATAATATATGTTATCTGTTATCAGATCTATAGCATGTTCAACATTGCCTTCTGATAGCTGCACTATTGTTTTCAATATGTCTGGCTTATTAAAACTTGATTGACCTATTAGAGGGCTATTAGAAAGAATAAAGATAAATATGGCATAAACAATAAATTTTGGAACACTGAAAAAAATTAATTAAATTTAAAAAAAATAAAGAAACATGGCAAACATATTATGTGCAGAGAAGAATGCAAAACAGAGTTGTGGCTGTTATGGGTTAAATAAAAACAGCTATAGTGGACAGCTGTGGCATTCTGCTCCAGGGCAGATTATAGTTGTGCCCTCTTTGTACTACCAGCTTGAAGATGGTAGTCCTCAACCAAAAGTGATTAAACAGAGTCAGAAAGTCCGGGTGCTAAAGTTCAATCCACTGTGGGACTTATCTCTGTAGGCCTCTACAAACTTTAGGACAACTATTTATCATCAATCTGGCCTAGTGAAAAAATATCAAAAGCTATTAAAAAGAAATCACAGCTATAAATGTTCAGAGAGGCACACCCCTGCTAGTAGTAACAGACTTTCATATAATTTGATTCCCTACCATACCTGAAAGAAACATTGCATTCTTAGAAACCTGGTTATTATAACTGAAAAAAATCAGTATTATTTTATTTTTCCCTTAATTTTGATTCATTTACTCTATTTCCACTGTTGTATCAAAAGTAGCTAACTTTGAGACTTCTAAGATATCAAACATTGTACAAATACTTTATATACCAATATCTTGCTTAATCCTCATAACCAATCCTTTTACAGATGAGACCATTGATACCTAGAGAGATGAAGTACCAGGTACAAAAATCAAAGAATAACTGATAAAGTCAGAATATGACCCAAGTTCTGTCTGATTTAGTCAGAAGAGTTTTTGTGACCCAAGTGATTTTGTCTCAGGCATTGCTCTTTCCTCTTACAGGAAGAGAACGTCTACCAACAAGGAGAGATCAAGCAGAGTGGCTGTGGTCTATCTTCGGCTTCTTCACCCAGCATCTGAAGGGTGCCTTTCTGGATTATTTACAACCTTCAATCCATTCTGCCGATTTCTGGGTCCTCCTCTCATCATGGAAACCAGCTATAAAGACCTTGAGCTCTATTGGGTAATCTGACTTGTGCTCATTTCCTTAGCCTAGTGTCCATCTATTTTATTTGCCCCATGTCTTAGGGAGTTTAAACTCACTAATTGGGACATTTTTCAAAGCTACTAAGATCTTATTATCAATAGGCCACTTGACCTGATCCAAAACTGGAAAAGATAGGCAATACTGTGAATTCCAGTTATATATCTGTCTTCAAGCCTGTATTTCTTTGTTGTTGTTGTTGTTTTGTTTTTGTTTTTGTCTTTCTCTTTTCAAGGTTTTTTTTTTTTCTTCAGCGTAACAGTATTCATTGTTTTTGCACCACACCCAGTGCTCCATGCAATCCGTGCCCTCTCCAACACCCACCACCTTGTTCCCCCAACCTCCCACCCCCCGCCCCTTCAAAACCCTCAGATTGTTTTTCAGAGTCCACAGTCTCTCATGGTTCACCTCCCCTTCCAAGCCTGTATTTCTTAATGATAGAATGTGGTATCTCAGACCCAGTTGGGCATTTTCTAAGTGGGACAGTTAGGGAAATTATGATTTTATATGGGTACTTTTTTAGAGCAAATATTTAGAGCTGTTATAATTAAGCTGTAATAGTGTAGCTTTGCTAAAGAAAACAAATCTTTGGTTATACACCCAAATATTTCCTATAAGCCGTTAAGATAACCAAGACTTTTACACATTTTCTTTGCATTGGGAAATTGCTTCTTAAATTACAACACTGAAAGCATGTATCCTGAGAGATTTTGTTATTCAGACAGTGTAAATTTTTTTAAATTTAAATAAAAGATGGGTAAACATTAATGAAGGAACTATGTTAAAGACCTGAACTTCACTGAAGGCTGATTTTGCAAGGGGGGAATGTTGTTTCTTTGGTTGTGTTTTTTTGTTGTTTTGTTTTGTTTTCACTAAAATCCACACCTGCTCATCACTTCACATTTTACCCCTACCCTGTTAATTCTTGTGGTCTCTGAGTTTCTGTAATTGGTCTCTCAGATTTCCTATTTAGTGAAGGGTCTGAGGTATCCAGTATCCAAATTTGTGGCACGTCTGAAATGCGCAGTTTGGCTGTTTCAAAGAACCATCTGGATTGATTCAGCTGTGATGCATCTGGTTAGATTGGTTATGGGCCAGATTTAAAAAAAAAAAAATTGGGTGGAGTTCCCTTTCAAGAGTCTGATTATTTTTACTTTAAATGCTTGGTCATAAATTCATAAAGTTAGGAAATAGTCTCAATGGGTAGAAAAGAGTCACCTATTCAAGTCTTGACTTACTATTTGGGAAATTCTTCTTCATATTTAACCAAATGTTTTCTTTCTACAATGAATAAAGGGCCACACTGCTTTGCTTAGCTTCAGCACAGAGAGTGAAGTCTTCCAGGCAATCCCACAAAGTTGTAAGTGATCACCATAATATTATGACCACACAGATGAATTTAGATTAACTGGGGATTTCAGGTAACTAACTAATTGCTGTCTAACAAAACCCTCTTCTGAGCAATGATTATTTGTGTTGATAATTTTTCTCCCAAATGTCAGATTTCACTTCTTTGGTATAGTAATTTTACTCCTCTGTTTTTTAATGATCTGATTTTTAGCTGCAAGCATTTGGGTTGTGTTTTACTGAACCATCTCAAGTGTTGGCACCAAACTTATAAAATGGAAAGGCTTAAGAAAGCAACCGTTATTCCACAGAGCATCCAGTGCTAGGTTATTTATATTCTGCCTGGCACCTCAGGTGACTTTTTAAGACACGTTCTTATTCATTCAGCCTCTTCTTAACAAGGTTTGGACTGGACAGAACGCTGAGGGTTGAATGGAATTCATCCAAATAGATCAGGAATTCAGAATGGCACCTCTCCTTACAGATGACCCATGACAGGGTACCCAGTCATCTCCTACTATTTCTTTGAGAAGGGCACCCAAACCATACTTGCTTCTTTCTTCCTCATCTCAGAAAATGTCACCACTTCCATCCACTTCTCAAACCAAACCAGAGTCACTTTTCTATTACTTTTTACCTCTTCTCAAACAGCCAATTCATCAGGAAGTCCTAACCCCTCTGCTCCCTAATTGTATCTCCAGTATATCAACTTCTTACCAACTCCACTGTAATCAGCCTTTAAAAGTGACCATTATCTCTGGTGTCTAATAGTTTTCTACCTGGACTCCCAGTTTCCACTTTTGTCTCTGTATCTTCACTTACTTTCAGGCAAATAAAGTCATCATAATCTTACATTCAGGGATCGCCACCAAAGTTAACACATCTTACTATATATTTGTCTGTGGATCTTTTTCTATGCATGTATGTATTACATGTATGCTTTGGTGTTTTTTTTGTTTTTGTTTTCGTTTTTAATTTTTTATTTTTTATAAACATATATTTTTATCCCCAGGGGTACAGGTCTGTGAATCGCCAGGTTTACACACTTCACAGCACTCACCAAAGAGGGTATGCTTTGTTTTTTAATCAAAATGAAAAATAGTGTACCTATTTTTAACTTGGTTCTGATAATACCACCTCTATATTTAAATAATTTAAAAATTTCTCTAATAATCCTGAAATGTTTTTACAGCTATTTTCCCTATTCCAGGATCACACTTTAATTATACTCTTAATATAGCACAGTCCCTTTTTTACATTTCTGACTTACTGAAAAGACTGGACCAATTTTCTTAATATCTTTTTTTTTTTGAGAAGTCTGACTTCTTATAAATGTAAATCAGACCAGATGACTCTGTATCTTAAACATATTAATGACTTCTCACTGCATGTAGAATGAAATCCAAATTCCTATTGCCTATAAGCATTATGATCTGCCTCTGCCCAACCTCACTGGCTTGGTCTTCTAAACACTCCTTCCCCTTACTCACAAAATGTCAGCCATACAGGCCTAATCTTAGATCCTCAAAAGCTCCAAGCTTTTCTTTTCTCAGCACTTTGTAACTGCCCTCTTCTCTCTGATCTTACAGCTTTCATGTCTCAGTTCAAATAGCACTGTTTCTGAGAGGTACCACCTGTTTTCCAATATATGGTAGTCATCTTCCCCTATCACTGATGACTATGATGAACCATGGCCCTGTTTTCATGCACTTGTGTAATTCCTTCCCACACTAACTCTGGGCTTGCCCATTGGACTTGATTTTGCCAATGGGACACTGAAAACATGACAGTCACAAATGCTTGAGGAACACTTGTTTGTGTACTTAATATCCAGCTGTCATTTTTTAAATTTATTTTTTATTTTCAGCATAACAGTATTCATTATTTTTGCACCACACCCAGTGCTCCATGCAATCCGTGCCCTCTACCCCAGCTGTCATTTTTTCAAAGGTTGGGAGGAATGCAAAATAATGACAAGTTAAAGAGACCCTGGAGAAAAAAGTTCATCTTGGGTGTTCCAGCTCCAAATGACCTCCCAGGTGGAATGTGGTTGCATGAGTACTTTGGCTGTTGTACATGGAAGAGGAGAATAACTTGGTTGAATCCAGTCAACCTACAGATTCATGAGGGTCAACAAATCATTGTTGCTATAAGATAGTACATTTTCAATGGTTTTTACACTGTAATTGATAATGATACATTTCCTCTTCATTTAAGTGTACTTCACAGCATTTATCACTACTTTGAGACATTTCTGTCCCCCTGATTAGAGTCCATCTCCTGCCATTGTAAGCTCCATGACAACAAAAATTTTTCTGGATTGTTTGTTTACTACTGCATGAGCCTTCCGTGCCCATGACAGAACCTGCCACCTAGCAGGCACTCAGTAAAATTGTTTAATGAAGGAATAAAAAGCTGCAAGACTTAAGAAAAGTTCTGGGAAAATATTTAAGACAAGCTAGAGCAGATTTGAAGATACCTAAGCCAATCTTTCTTGTTATTAAGTGAAGAAATGGTAGCCCAGAGAGGAAAAGTTTAGAGCAAGTCCTAAATAGTAGGAAAGAATCTGAAAATTGGTCTTTTGGAAAGCAAACCACTCCTAGCTTAGGAAACCCAGATCCAAGAACACAAAAATCTCTGTAAGTACTGAAAGTGTTATCTCCAAAAAATGACTTCAGACTGAAAGCATCTGGATTTGGAGCTGTTTTCCTGAACTCTGTCAGGAATGGAGCTCTATGGTACTTGAGAAGGCACTCTTGGCCTTATGGCCACTCTTTTTGTGCAACATCTGAGCTGTCACCATTGTACATCTGGACTCTAATTGCTTGGTGGTGACTTAGACCCCCACAGAAGGCTGGTCTCCCAACAGCTACTATAACACATTCCCATGCCAACATCCTGCCCCTGAGCTGTGTTGTTTATTTAAACCACGGTATCACCCAGATTCACTCTGTAGCACTGATCCAAGAAACTACATGGATAAACTTAACAGCTTCGAATCATTATTTACATTATATGAGGCCCTCTGCTAAATGGTTTTTAATGCATTCTTTCATTTAACATTCACAGCATCTCTTAGAAGTAAATACTATCCCAAGTTCCCATGTACTGGTGAGTAAACTGTGCCTCAAAAAATGTAGGTAACATGTCAAAGATTAACAGCTAAAATAAGTGAAGCAGTCCTGCTTCAGATCTCTATCTGCATATCTGCAAATCTTAAAAACTGCTGCCTTTTCTCTGTGATGCCTCAACCCTCATGGGCCTGCATGTGCCAACATCAGTCCAATTCCCAGCCCAGGATATCCCTTCACTGGGAGGTGCCTCATTTCTTTCAGTTCAAATCACTGTCATGCTTAAGCTCAGATTTTGTGAATGTTTAGTTGATATGTCACATCTCCCAAGTGGCTCAGGAATAGTTCATGCCTTAACTCCCCCTAAAGTATCTAATCTTGCGTCTTTTGAATCTGCTGGCAGCCTAGTGAGGAGTGTATTTTGGGATAGTGGAGCTCTAAGAGCTTGGCTATATGAAAGAGAACTTCCCCCTTATCTGTATTCTGGCATATTCTGCCCTGTGTAAATATTTAGTTATGTTTAAGAGTAGGAAACAGTCATTTTATTTAGAACCTTAAGCTTAAAGAAACCCAAACACCATTTATTCCAGGATTTTTAGTAATATATCCTTTCTTCTCATCCTTTTCCGCAAATACAGTACATATGAGATCAGAATCCTGTTTCTCTGATTCAAGGAGGTATGTGTGTGCACGGTATCTAATTTTTGTCTCCTTCTCCCTTTCAACTTTCAGGTGTGTCACCTCATCTTCAGTTAAGTGACAATACCATTCTGTGTTATGCCTACCTTGATAATGGCCTAATGTTAGGGGAGAAGTTAGCAATATTTGGCTACTTTTGCCAGACAATCTGAGGCTGGAGAAAATCACTACTCAAGGTCACGTAGTTTTCCAGATGACAATATAGTTACCAGTCATGTTGCCACCTAGCACTTCAATGCTAAAACGCACAATTTAATTCACTGTACACACTCCTCTTTACCTGGGTAGTAGGCAGTGCCTTTTCTTCTCCTGACTCTGAGTAAAGATTAGCCTCCCCCTATTTTCCAGGCCCACCTCCCTGGATTCCCTCACACTACACATTGGTTGCTGCCTCCAGACTGGGTTGCCTAGCAACCAAGCTCTGCAGGCTTCCTAATAGACAAAAGCTTTTCCTTCCAGTCCAACTGCTATACTAATGTTCATTGTTGACAAGGGAACAACTCCCTGCTGAACATACTCTGTAATCTGGAGGCATATTTAGGGACATGGTGCCAGGAGCTATGGCCATCTCTCGGGGAATAGAAGTTTGAGGGCCAACTCATTTGACTGCCTGGACTCTTTCATGCATTGATAGATGACTATGCACGCATCTCTACTTGGTCACTCACCAGAAATTATATAGAAGGCATTTTGTCAAAGTAGAATCTGAATTGAAAGAACCATAATGTCATCATCTTCTTGACCCATACAACCCACAAAGAAATCATCTGATATTGCAAGGTATACACAACCACACAGTTTGAAATTGTTTCATGCCTATCTGGTCAGTGTCTCAGATATAAACTCTACTTACCTCGAAGCCCTTGAATTCATAGGGTACTTTGCAATCCATCTCACTAGATCCTAACATTAGGCCATTATCAAGGTAGGCATAACACAGAATGGTATTGTCACTTAACTGAAGATGTGGTGACTCACCTGAAAGTTGAAAGGGAGAAGGAGACAAAAATTACTCTTTAAAACCAGTTCTTCAGAGTCCTCTGGCTCCAGGTACTTGTTCAGCCCTGGGACAGATGCATCGTCATATGAAAAATGATTCTGTATGTGTAGCTTGCCTGTGGTGAAAGGAGGGCAGAGGGTCATTTTCTAAATTAGTAAATAAGCTTGGAGAAATTTAACAACAATTCAGTGTTATTCAGCAAAGCTATGACCCTCTCATCTTTCTGAATCAAGGCAATCAGCTATTAAACACTATATTACTGATGTCTCCATTGCTTTATTCTGAGATAGCATGCAAATGCATTTATAGAGATAGGAAAGCAACTGAATTTTAAATATAGATAGATTACTGGCCAAATGTAATTAATACACTACATACTGAATATGGCAGGATTTCAGAATCTTTTTGTTTCTTAGGAAAAAAACAAGATAATAAACTTAATAATCATAGCCATTGTGTCTGTTTTCCTTGCCTTTCTGTCTTCCACATGCCTGCACAGAGCCTGGAGTATAAAAGTCATACCTTAAATATTTATAGTACTAAAGAATAAAGAAAAAATAAGGAACAGGTATCTTACCCATTATAGCAGAAAGATCTTATACTCCAAGTCCTATCTCTTCTGTCAACCAGTTAGACCTCAGGTTCATACTGAGGAAGATTTTTCTTGCAGTTTAGTATTGCTCAAATCTTGCAATGTTTTTCAGAGGAAAAATAAAAGATCTTTCCTTTGAAACAAGACCAGACACCCAACTCTAAGTCCAAGGCCTACATAATTCAGAGAGAAAACAAGAAGATTCAAGCAAATCAGAATTGTCCTTCTTGCCCTCAGTATTTTAACTCCTTTTCTTCTACTCATTATTATTCCATCCTTGAACATAATGATTGTCCAAGATATTGGGGTTACCTAGCTCTATAATCCATTATTTTTAAGGCAAGTTTATCATAGCACATAGAGCATAGTAATCAGAAGTATAAAATTTGGACTCAGAATGACCTAGATAAAAGGCCTCTTCTCCTAGTGGCTTTGTGACCCTTAGGCATCTTTGAACCAGTTTCCTTATAAGCAAAATGGGACCTATCGCACCTGTGTCAGTGCAGAGGTAGACATTTAATAGGATACAGCATGTAAAGCTTTTTAGCTCAGTTCTGACATAAAGGGTTCAATAAATGTTAGTCATCAATTTAAATTATAATAAATAATAATTTAAATAAGTGAATGTTTGGCTTTATACTGGATTATTTCTTTGAGGGGTTTCATCCAGGTCCAAAATGTTTCAAATTTTCAATCAATACATAGAAAGAGTTCCCAGTACATTTTCAAGAAACATGCTAAAATTGTATTTAACAAAATTTAGTCCCTTTCTAGGTCTGGGAGGAATCCTAGGGAAGCAGCAGGCTAGACCTTTTTCATGAAGGAGTTTGCTGTTGGTGCCCTACTATCTCCCTTCTCTTCCCACCTCCACCACCTGGAAGGAGGAATTATTCAGTACATACTGTTCCTGCTCCTCCCTATGCTGGATAGGAATACACCATGTTTTTCCATCACATGCTAGATTTTTCTGACACCATCTGTTCTCCTAAGCCCACAGCACACAGTTTGCCTTGCTGTCACAACTCTATTTGAAAATGTCGAGAAGGAATACGATGAATGATTCTGAGGAATGTTATTTACCTACCCACCATTCACCATTGAGTGGTAGGGATTTGGGGCTGAATAAAATACTGAGATTCTATGATTATCCCTATTTAATACATCACACAGTTTGAATGAAAGAGACAAGGGATGATTCCAAAGATTTTCAGCCCAGTAAGGACCTGTTGCTACGGATCTTGTCTTAGCTCATCTTTACTATGTTTTTAGTTTCCACTAGGTACTGTTAACCACCTTCGACACATAAAACAATCCTCAACACCCCAACAAGAAAGAAGATGCTGGTTTCATCCACTCGCATAGTTGAGAAACTGGAGGTGTGGGAGAGTGAGTTAATCGTCTCATACTCATACAGCTAGTAAATGGCAGAGTTGAGATATGAGTCCTAGTTCTATGTCTCTAGACTCTCTGTCCTTGACCCATACAATGACTCCCACAAGAACAGTAAACTAAGAACAAATTGGCTTGCACTTTCTGGTTCCACTATTAAGAAGATTTCATCTCCTGGAGTTCCAGTTCTATTTTGCTATTATTGTAACATTGAACTGTAAGGAAGTTCATTAAGGGCAGACACCATGAAATACTTACATTTATTTACACATACACACACAGTCACACCACTTTGATCATCCACAATAGGGGCTCAGGAAACATCCTTGATTTATTGAATGGAGACTCCCACAAGGATGACCAAATAATTTATAACCCAAATTAGTGTGTGTCTCAGAGGGAAAGGGGTCCTTTTCCAACAATAGCTATAATTGAGATGATCCTGGACAAATTAGGCCGTGTGTTTATTCTAGTTATAACCTCCGTTCATCTATTCAATGCTTTGAATCCCCGCAAGATGAAGGTTGGAGACAGCCTTGGAAACAGTTAAATTGGAACACTAAAAAAAAAAAAAAAAAAAAATGGAGTCATCTATCTTAAACACAAACCCAGAAACAGACTATAAAAAAGACAACCTGGATGTCACCCTGATTTTGTTTTCCCTTTAATAAATGTGTTTGTGATTTTTTTTTCTTCACTCCTCAGCAGATGCTACCTGATTTGTGCTCTGGCTAATGTCACTCACGTCAAGAGCGTTGCCAAACGCAATGAGGTGCGACTGACACCAGGGAAGATGATGAGCAAGGAGAATGGCAGCTGGCTGCATTTCCTTCTTGTAGAATTTTAATGAATCAAGGAGCATCCTGATAGAGTACATCTGTACAAGCTAGAAGCAAAGCAGAATGCTCTCATCCCTAACTCTGAGATCTGAAAACCCTCCAGTAGGCTCCACCCTCATGACAGGGCTGGATCAGTACTGCATAGCAGAAGGTGGCTCAGGAATGTATGCAGCAGCTGCAGAGCTACAGAGAAAACTGTAGAGAGGTGATTACAGAATTGAAGTTCTCAGTCACTCTGTGCCACTCTCCAGCTTTGTGACTTAGGCAAACTATTTGTCTTAACTGCAAGCTGCTCTAAGTAAAGGCAATAAAATGATTGGTTTGTCTCAAGGACCCACAGGTATGAAAGCCAAGGGCAGGAACACCAGAGGTATTACGCAAACAATGAATCATGGAATACTGTATCAAAAACCAATGATGTACTAGTAGTATGGTGACTAACATAACATAATAAAAAAGAAAAAATAAAAAGAAGCACTGCAGATCTAGGAAGGGACCTCAATTGTTCTTTCATTATTGCCGTTTTCTGTGAATTTGCTTCTCTTTTCTGTCAGTCTTTCTCTCCCTTCTCCCTCATTTTCTGATGGAAAAATAACCCAAGTTTTCATCAATTTAGCTGCTAGGAAAGACTGATTCTCAATTCCCATTCTCTTTTCCATGTCTGATTCCTTCCTAAGATCTGAATAGCTGAGCTAGTGTCAGGTATCCTCCCCAGACTCAAAAGCATGAAAAGAGTAGATACCAATTTTAGATACCATGTCTGAGATCCATTTCTCTAACTCAGTAGAAGGTGGATTCATCCCCATTGCAGAACTGTTTGTGAGGCTGAGATATTTTCAAAGGTATCCATTCGCATGTGTACCTGTATTCCCTCAAAAGTAAAATCCAACTTCTCTCCCCTTTGTGGTTTTAAGTCTTAAAGGGTACTATCTACAGGGGGAAAATGTAGAATGCAAAGGGCTTTACAACTGTCAGGCACTATCTTTAAATATGAGAGACTCTGTGAGCCAGATGCAAAGTAATTATATTTAAGCCTATATACTCCAGATTTCCAAGTTGTAGTACTCTTTCTACAGATACCTGGTAGGTCAGTGTCATTGCCAGAAAAAAAGAAAAAACTTTCTTCTATGAATGTTGTAGGTTTAGAATTCACAGACAGGTCAGAACCCTCTCCCTCTCTAGGTTTGTAATTAATTCCCTTATTCGCATTATGTAAATAGTATCTTGTATATATTCATATTCATAGTTGTTATCATTAATAAACTCAGTTGTTGTTTCTCTAATGGAGCTCTGAGATGCTTAATTATTAGAACTGTAAACAGAACATAAGGAGTGCAGAAAGCATGAATATTTAGTAATACTGACATTTTTTTCATGACCTGCCATGATTATTAATATTACTATTAATTTTGCCCAGGCAAATTGTCAGCATGGGTACCAAGTATGAAGCAAGAAAGACCATTTTACCTAGAACTGAATTCTCTAAGAAATGCCACTAAATAAGAACAGAACACACATCCCCCTCAAGCTTTGAGATAACAATCGCTCCATCAACAGATCATCACTAAGGCCTGTGATGGGTCAAGACTCAACAGTGTTGGGGGTTAGGAAAAGTCTAGAATGTGAAATATTATTTTGATGTTTTTATTCATAGACCCCTCCACATATATCTGATCTGGAAACTCTTTTCTTCCCAACCCTCTATAGAAACGACTTGATGAAAAAAGTATTGGGTTTTAATTCTGACTCTGTAACTTATGGACTTCAAATTCCTTTGAATTTGAATTCCTTCAAAGGAATTTGAAGTCCGTAAGTTACAGAGTGGGGGGGTGCATAATTAAAATATCCGCCCTGCATTACTGGAACTGACGGAGAGGGAATATTTTGTCAATGAGCAGCAGAGAAGAGTTGACAGTGAAGGTTTCAGGCACAGTTTACCTAAGAAAGCCTGAAGTTATACATGTCCTGGGTAAACACATGAGCCATATCACATAGAACCACTGAGAAACAAGATCCATCATGTGATACTCTTTGTAGGTAAAATACAAAGTGGTTCTCACTTCTAAGAGAAAGATGGAAAGGGATAGATTATTGAGTGGTGATGCCAGCTGAGAGGGTAAAACTTGAGATGAAGGAAAATGGACAGAGACTAGGAAAGTGGGAGGTATAGAGAGAAAGAAAATAAAAGATAACATTCAGGCAGAGCTTAAAAAAGATATTTCAACATGAGGAGTTGCTTTTCCTTATACTCTTAAGGTGCACATATGCAAACTTGCAGATACAGACACAAATAGTTATATACTTCCTCCATGCACAACCATCACATATATACACAATTTCCTGATATTTCTTATTACGTACAAATCATGTGTCCATGAACACATAAATATACTCCCACAAAACACACACACACCGCTCACCTTGCATATTTCCTCTCATCCAAAAGAGTATCGACAGCATTTCAGCAAAGCTGTCTGAAACAAATGTAGAAATGAAGCACACAAATATGTCAAAGACAGACATAGGGACAGAAACAGGAAGACCTAACCAAATGCCAACAGAAAGGTCAGCATGACCAAGTCCTGATTCCTTAAAGCAGTTGGTAATTTTTCTGCATTTCTTTAAATAGAATTAAAAATAGAAGAAATTCAGGTAAATGGCTGAGTACTATCATTAGCCAGGTTGGTGTCCATTTTGGAAAGAATATTTTAGTGATGTATATACTAAATGGTCCTACTCAAATTCTAACTAAAGTGCAAAGTTATAAAAACATAAAGCACTATACTTCTTAATCCATATACCCAAGTGCATATAGGGATTGATTGAGACACAAACATATACATACACACTTGAACATCCTTAATTATCAAATACATCACTCCAAATGCCCATATGCAGCTTTGGGTTGTTAAGTAAGGTTTCATTTATTTATTTTAAATATTTTATTTATTTTTTGAGAGAGAGAGTGAGCACATGAACAGAGGGGCAAAAGGAGACAGAGAAGAGGCTCTGTTGAGCAGGAAGCCCAACGTGGGGCACAATTCCAGGACACTGGGATCATGACCTGAGCCAAAGGCAGACACTTAACTGACTAAGCCATGCAGGTGTCCTGTTGAGTAAGCTTTTAGTTGTATACCTGAATGTGGTGCTGGATAAAGGAAAGGGCAAAGGAGTTCACTTGAGAGCTACCATTTATTAAGAACTATGTGTAGACACTGTTCCAAAGTCCTTCATATTGCCTTATTAAATCCTAACAACATTTCTATGGAGTCAGTACTGTTATCTCCATTTTGTGAATGAGGAAACTGAGGCACAGAGGAATTTTACAGAAAAAGAGGTAGAGCCTGAATGTGAACCCATTCCCATGCCAACTACCAACTAGTAATACCTGCCTGTAATGCCAGATGGCATTACACTTGTAAAGAAGCAGTATGGCTAATGGATGAATATGCCATGGGTAGAAAGGTGAGTAGAGTATGCAAAGTATTTGCCACACTATCTGGGTTCCAGAGGATGAGCAATCATTAACCATATATGTGACCCTTTCCAAAATGTCAAGTGAAAAGTGAAGAAATCAAAGACAGTATCACAAGCTTAGAAATATTATTATGGGTTTGAACACAATGAGGACCTCTTAGCAAAATGACAGATGGCTAGAACAACCTAACATCCTGAGATCTTAGATCATTATTTTCTAGTTTAGAATATGATTTCACAATGACAACCTGTGTTTCTTAAACTCCACCCATCTCCACGTCTGTTACTAAAAATAACAAAATTCAATCAGCAAAAAACGTTCTTCCATGTGCTTACAATACAGTGAGGATTTAAATGTACATCCGCAAGTCATATGACAGTTAAAGAAAGTAACTTTGCATACCTAAATAAGTTCAATGGGGAAGAAAAGTAAATTCTAACACTTAAACCACTCAAAGGCTTAACAGTACTACCAGTCCAAAAATGTATTAACATGCTTGCCGTCCTTAAATAATATGATGCTTAATAACAATATTGATATGGGTAAGAACACTCTCAACTTAATCTTTACAACTTTGGAAGCTCTGTTTGAAAAGTTCCAGAACTATTGCCAAAATTTCTAAAACCAGCTTATTTTTTTCCCTATGCCTCAAGTTTGCCCTTTGGCAAACTTGGGTGAAAGCGTGTCTTCATCTCTTACAACAAAGAGTCTATAGGCTGGTGACTGCAGGGAAGAGGGCTGTGGACGGTAACTGTGGGACAGCCTGGTACTTGGTCTGACTTCCTTTGAATCACACTCAAGTGACAGAATTAACCAGCCAAAGAGACTGAGTTCACTGAACAGGAAAAGTGAGGCTTAAAAAAACCATTTTTTTTTAATGCACTCTAAGGCTGTGTTAAACAGAACAGCCATTTATTTTTTCCCTACCCTCCTTAAAGAAAGACTTAATGGGGGCAATAAACACTAGTGACCAGAAGCAAGTAGATGAAAATCTCACTCCACTTTTGATTTCCAGGTGACACATTAAGGAGAGTCCTGAATTCTCAAAAGAAGACATACAAATGGCTAACAGACAAAACAGAAAAAAATGTTCACCATCATTAGCCATCAGGGAAATTCAAACCAGAACGACACTGAAATACCACCTTACACCAGTTAGAATGGCAACAATGGACAAGGCAAGAACAACAAATGTTGGAGAGGTTGTGGAGAAACGGGAACCCTCCTACACTGTTGGTGGGAATGCAAGTTGGTGCAGCCACTTTAGAAAACAGTATGGAGATTCCTCAAAAAATTAAAAATAGAGATACCCTATGACCCAGGAATTGCACCACTGGGTATTTACCCTGAAGATACAGATCTAGTGAAAAGAAGGGCCACAGATGCACCCCAATGTTTATAGCAGCAATGTCCACAATAGCCAAACTGTGAAAAGAGCCTAGATGCCTTTCAACAGATGAATGGATAAAGAAGATGGGGTCCATCTTGGACTTCCATTCCACACAAGGGAATATTACTCAGCCATCAGAAAGGATGAATACCCAACATTTGCATCAATATGGATGGGACTGGAGGAGATTATGCTGAGTGAAATAAGTCAAGCAGAGAAAGTCAATTATCATATCACTTATTCATGGAACATGAAGGATATTAGGAGGAGGAAGGGAAGAATGAAGGGCGGAAATCGGGGGGGGGGAACAAACCATAAGAGACTATGGAGAAACAAACAGAGTTTTAGAGGGGAAGAGGGTAAGGGAATGGGTTAGCCCAGTGATGGGTATTAAGGAGGGCATGTATTGCATAGAGCACTGGGTGTTATAAGCAAACAATGAATCATGGAACACTACTCAAAAATTAATGACATATTGTATGGTGACTAACATAATAAAAAAAAATAAAATTAAATTAAATTAAAAATGCCTCACAAGGTCTTTTGAGAAACTGAAGCTCGACTGTTTAGGGTGACCAGGATGATGACAGGGCACAAAATCATGGCATGTGGTGATGCCTGAAGAAACTGAAGATTATTTATTCTAATAGAAGGACTTTGAAAACAGTTACATTTTGACTAATACTTAAAAGGTCTGTCATATTGATGGGTGTTTGGACTTTTTTATGCTGTTTTAGAGAACCAAGGAAGACTGATAAGTGGAAGTTCCAAAACCTGTCCAAAAATGAAAAATGATACCTACAAAGTAGTGATTACCACTAATATCAGGGCTATTCAACAAGAAGTACATCTATAAATATCTCTGCAAATGCTTAATATCAGGTGGCTGGAAGGGACTTTAAAAACAAACTCAACTCAGAGTCATATACATTCTAAGATATCTTTTCATCTTTACTAGACACTGGTGTGAAAGATCTGGTATGCTTTATTTGCCAAACACAAGAAGTAACACAGACTAGGAAGAAGAGTGAGGGCTTTTCTATAAAAAGCCTCAAAATGTTTATCAAAATTAAGTAGAGAGGAAGCATGTCACATTACTGAATGGACCAAGATGTCTGGGGTGAGATATCATTTACTTCCATCATCACAGGATTTATGCTTTTATTTTCCCACACATAAGAGCAAAGAATGTCCCATGTATACAGACTTCTGAGTTTCTGAGCTATAGATTATACTGGTAGCTATTCAGGAAAATTGGACAATAGCAAATCATTTATCACTGGTGGGTGGCATTAGCCCTGCTCCTTTGAATGGAAAGGGGCTTCAGGAGCAATCCCAATATCCCATTCTTTTCTCTCTTTATGAATTCTACTAAGTCATTATCCTTGCAAGAATCAGCCAACCTGATCAAGCTATTTGTAATGCAGTTAGTGACCCCATCATCCCACACCAGTTGAATACCTTATTATACATCGAAAGAAAAGAATAAAAGTATTTTTTCATCTGTTGTGCAATTTCTAGTTTTAAAAAAAGTGAATCTCTGCATTTTCAGAAGGAGTTATATCAGATTTTCTTTACCTTGCTTTGCTGATACAGCAATAGACACAATAGCTATATGGAGCAATTTTCTAGCCAACTTGCTGCAACTGAGTAATGCAGGATGAGAGATTGTCTTCAAAATTCACTATCACAGTTCAGTCTGTCTTTGCAGATGAGATCTGACTTCCATTCACAGAAGAGGACAACAAAAATAACAATGGCTATAGTAGAAAAATAAAAACCCTTTCCTTACAGTTGATGCTAAATATATTTAGAACCAAAGACTACAAATAAGACCATAAATAAAAAGTCTAATATTTTAAAGTCCCAGGCAGATGAGGCAAATATGTAAAAAGACTGGTTACAAAGCAATAGAAAGCACAGTGTTGGCATTCAGCTGGAAATTCTAGGCCCTGACTAAGCATCATCAACAACAAGATGTGGCTTAAACAAACACTTGAAGGTTCCCAGCTTGTAGACTCCAGTTTGAGCTGGAAACCACCAGGTTGAGTAATATTCAATTCCGACACCACATTCAAATTTCTGGACAGCTTTCAAAAAATATATATTCATGCCTAGGCCCAATACTAGGTCACTTAGATAAGCATCCCTATAGGTGGGGACCCACCATCAGTGTAATTTTAAAACCTTACCAGGTGATTCTCATGTACAGCTAAACATGAGAAACAAGATGAGAAAACTACAGCTGAAAAAAGTAAAGGGGTTTGTTCAAGATCATATTAATTAGCACTTGGTAGGCAGCAAGTGCTGCCTTAACTATCAATGATTAACTTCTTAGGTTCCAAGCCAGAAGATGCCCAGAAGCAAATACATAGTGGAAGTAATACAAGGGTTTTGTGCAAAAGTTATTAAGCTTATTACTTGATTCTAGCAAATATTTGAGCAGTTAGGGACTTAGCTGCATTAATGATATGATGCACCTTCTTCAGTGCCTATAACATGCCCCCAAATAATTAGATATTTAACATATACTTCTCTCTTTAAATCCTATAACAATCCACTGAAGACATTCATGCACAGGGAGAAAAATTATGTTGCCAAATACAAAAAGCTAATAAATTTCAAGGGCAGATTTAAATCTATTTGAGGTAAAGTTTATATGAAGGAAATGTACAGATTTAAGCTTAGGATTCCATGAGTTTGGCAAATATATACACCCATTTAACCAACACTGCATTAAGACAGAGGACATCCCCATTACCCTGGAAAATTCTCTTGTGTCCTCTTCCAGCCATTCCACCTTCCATATGATTCTCTTTCCTATCACAATGAACTAGAACTTCATATAAATAAAATCTTACAGTGTGTTCTGACTTGGTTCTTACTGGTCTGCTCAACATACTTTTTGAGATTCATCCATATTGTTTCACCTATCAGTAGTTTCTTACTTGTGTAGGTGAGGAATATTCCATTTTATGATTAAACCACAGTTTGCTCATCCACTGTCCTGATGTTGGTCATTTTGCTATTGTTAGTAAAGCTTTTCAGCCATTTATTAGTAAACTTGCTATAAACATTCTTGTTCAAGCCTTTTTTGTAGAAACCTATTTTTCTTTCTCTTGGGTAAATACTTGGAAGGTGGAATTTCTGAGTCAGTAGACATAGTTACACGTTTAACTTTATGAGAAACTACCAAACCGTTTTCTAAAGTAGATGCTCTTTTATTTTTTTTTTCAAAATGATTGTTTTATTTTATTTTATTTTAAATCATTATTTATTTATTTATTTTCAGAAAAACAGTATTCATTATTTTTTTCACCACACCCAGTATAGAGGGCACGGCTTGCATGGATGCTCTTTTAATATACACACTAAACAAAGAGTTCCAGTAATGCCACGTCCTCAACATTTTGTTGCCACAATGAGTAACTAATAATATATGCACTTTCTCAAGTTCACCTTCACTACTCACATATTCTTTCTTGTAAGAAAGCATCCAAAATTTTGCATAATAAAAAAACCCTGTTTATCCTTTTATTATTGGTTTGTTATTTATTCTGGATCAAGTTCTTTGTCAAATATATATTGCAAATATTTTCTCCCATATTAGAACTAAACTCTTTTCTTCTTTCAATGGAAAGAAGTATGGTTTTGTTTGGTTGGTTTGGTCACTTTTTTGTGGTTTAGTGTTTTCCTGGCCTAAGATATTTTGCCTACCTCAAGAACATTAATATATTCTTCTATGTTTATTTTTAAAAGCTTCAGTTAAAAAAAAAAAGGCGGGGGGTCACCTGGGTGGCTCAGTGGACTAAAGCCTCTGCCATTGGCTCAGGTCATGGTCTCAGGGTCCTGAGATCCAGCCCCACATTGGGCTTTCTGCTCAGTGGAGAGCCTGCTTCCCCCTCTCTCTCTGCCTGCCTCTCTGCCTACTTGTAATCTCTGCCAAATAAATAAATAAAATCTTAAAAAAAAAAAAAAGATTTTAAATGATCTCCACACCCAGTGTGAAATTTGAACCCATAACCCCAAGATCAAGAGTTGCATGTTCTACCTACTGAGCCAGCCAGGTGTCCCCCAAAAGTTTTAGTTTTAGTTTTTTTGATTTTTTTATTATTTTTTATAATTTTTTTTTATTTTTTATAAACATATATTTTTATCCCCAGGGGTACAGGTCTGTGAATTGCCAGGTTTACACACTTCCCAGCACTTAGTTTTAGTTTTTATGATGAGATCTGTAATTTATCTAAAATAATTAGCTGCAGTTGAGACTCATTTCTTCCATGTGTCTATCCAGTTATTCTAGCACCATTTGTTAAAAAGACTTGTCATTTCTCATTGAATTGGCTTTGAGCTTTTATTGAAATTGACTATATGTGTATGGATTGCTTTCTTACCTCTACTTTGTCCCATTGATCAACTTTTATATCCTTATGCTAATAGTATCTTGATTACTGTGGTTTATAGGAGGTCTTGATATCAAGGATTATAACTCATCTGACTTTGTTCTTTTTCAAGATGACTTTGAATGTCACAAACTCTCTGCATTTTCATATATTTTTTCATATATTTATTTAAATTCCAGTGAGTTAACATACAGTGTAATATTAATTTCAGGTGTATGACATAGTGATTCAACACTACCAGTACAACACCTGGTACTCCTCACAAGCACCCACCTTAATCCCCATCACCTATTTCACCCATCCCCTCACTTACCTCTGCTCTGGTAACCATCAGTTTGTTCTTTATAGTTAAGAGTCTGTTTCTTGGTTTTTCCCCTCCCCCGATCATGTTCATTTGTCAATATTACTCAGCCATAAAAAAGAATGAAATCTTGCTATTTGCAATAATGTGGATGGAGCTAGAGAGTATAATCCAGGTGAACTCAGTCAGCCAAAGACAAATACCCCATGGCTTTGCTCATATGTGGAATTTAAGAAAAAAAAATGAGCATTTTCATATAAATATTTAAAAACTGTTTCCATGGGGCGCCTGGGTGGCTCAGTGGGTTAAGCCTCTGCCTTCGGCTCAGGTCATGATCTCAGGGTCCCGGGATCGAGCCCCACATCAGGCTCTCTGCTCAGTGGGGAGCCTGCTTCCTCCTCTCTCTCTGCCTGTCTCTCTGCCTACTTCTGATCTCTGTCAAGTAAATAAATAAAATCTTTAAAAAAGATGTTTCCATAAAAGAAGTTGATATTTTGCTTGACATTGTGTTTAATCAAAACAGCATTCAAACTTCTAGTTCATTAACATGTTATCTCTATCAGTTTAGGTTTTCTTTAAATCGCTAAGGAATATTTTAGTAGTGAGGTCTCATATCTTTTTGTTAAATTTATCTATAAATTTCACAGGTATCTTTTATCCTATTGCATACTTTATATTTAAATTTCATTTTCCAAATGTTTACAGCTAGTATATGTAACTACAACTTGTTATTTTATATCAGTATTATATCAATCACTACTTACTGAGTAATTATAATGTGCCAGAAACTATACTAACCATCCTCTATGAAAATCTATACAATAATCTATTAACTAAGAGTCAACTGTGGCAGAGATAAATTAATTATATAGACAAGGACATAAAGCTAATAAAGTCCCAAAGTTGAATTAAAACCTAAGTCTTGGGTGCCTGGGTGGCTCAGTCGTTAATCACCTGCCTTTGGCTCAGGTCATGATCCCAAAGTCCTGGGATCAAGCCTTGCATTGGACTCCCTGGCTCCATGGGAACCCTGCTTCTCCCTCTCCCACTTCCCCTGCTTGTGTTCCCTCTCTCACTGTGTCTCACTCTGTCAAATAAATAAAATCTTAAAAAAAAATTAAAAAAAATAAAACCTCTTTGTAATGTCAAATTCTGTGTTCAAATCACTGTGCTTTGCTTATGCTATAATATGGGGGTCTCAGTTATCATAGCCTTGAGGGTTCAACACTACCAGTAAGTAGGTTTTCATGGTAGCTTCTTGAGCAGGGAAATAACATTTTGAAAGAGATGTTCTAAGGAGACTATCCAGATGGAGGTGGGAAGACTGAAATGAATGGAGTGATGAGAAACAGATTACATGGTGTCAAACATCCCACGCATTGCCTGTCTCTAACTTGACTCTATTTCTTTACATTCACCAAGAGTTAAGTTTCATGTCACCACTTTGGAAAACAGTCTGATAGTTCTTTAAATGATTAAACATATCACTGTATGACCTAACAGTTCTACAACTAGCTATGGACCTAAGAGAAATGAAAACCTAGTCCCAAATTGGATGCACATGTTTATAGCAGTATTATTCATGGTAGCCAAAAGGTGGCAACAACTCAAATGCCCAAAATCTGAGGAATGGATTAAGTGAAATGTGATATGTCCAAATAATTGAATATTTGGGGCCACGAAAAAAAAATGAAGTACTGATACACACTATAACAAAACTGGACCTTAAAAACATTATGCTAAGTAAAAGCAGTCAATCACAAAAGACTCATAATTTGATTCTATCCATGAAATGTCAGGGTAGAAAAATCTATTAAATAGAAAGTAGAGGAGTGACTGCTTCAGGCTAGAAGGGGAAGGAGACGGGACAATATCAAACTGGTATGGGATTTCTTTTGTGGTGACAGAATATTATAAAATTAACTTTGGTGATAGTTGCAGATATTGGCAAATATCCTCAAAACCACTGAACTGTATACCTTAAATGTGTAAATCATATATTATGTGACTTATATCTCACTAAAGCTATTAAAAATAAAAGAATTAATTTCCTATTCTTTTTCACAGGACAATGCCTGATACCTAATAGGTGTGCCACAAATATTTGCTGGAAAGACAAAAAAAGAATAAATTCATTACTATTAGGACCCTGTTGTGTCCAAGTGCTGGGCTACAATGAGGGAGAAATGTTGCAACAAAATAAAAAAGCAACTCTCTTTCCCTTATTTATTCAACCATGTAATAAATCACCTGAACACCACTTACTGTTCTAGGCTTCATTTAACTAAATCATTTACTTATTTTGGGGATCTTTCCTGGAGTACTCTTGTCATCCACTATTGCTGGCAATATCAACAATGCCTTGCAGCATGACCCTTGGTAGGTCACTTTACTTTTCCTAGCTTGTTTCTAATATAATTCTTGAAAGTAACCTTGAGAAGGTGACTAATGAGAAGATCCAGGAAGCAGAAAAGAATATCGCTAGAAACTATAACAAGCTATAAGATCACTAAATAAAATAAGCAATCTTGTATCCGTTGGCATTTTTTTCTCTATAATTTTCAACTAACAAAAAAGAATCTTTTGACTGTATCAGTAGAGATATATATATCACATATATGGGTCATACTTCTTTTTTCTAAGAATAAAGTATCAATATCACTGAAGCTGTTTCGCTTTTGTTTCTTGTTTTTCTCTCAAGTCCTTTTAGTCTGAAAAAGTTCAAAGAGAAAGGTACCATAGAGATTAGTCCAACACTGTCCAAAATTTAATGCGAAGCACTTGAGGATTTTGTTAAAATGCAGAATCTGAAGCAGTAGGTCTGGAAAAAGGCCCACAATTATAGAAAGTTCCCAGGTGATATGGATGTTGCTGTTTCATGGACTACTCCTGGAGCAGCAAGGTTGAATTCCAATCTCTTCAAGTTACAAATGAATAAATCAACAGAAGGACCAGAAAAGGAAACTGATTCAAGATCACCAAGCTTTGCAGTAGAAAGATCAAGACCAGACACAAAATTTCTTAAAATCCAAACTCGGGATCCTTTCTACTACATGCCATCATCAGAAACCCAAAAAGCATTTCCTCTTCATTCTGTAGTCATTAAATTTTAAAATGTTCTGAGATTATTATACCTAACAAGTAAAAATACCCATTAGTTTGTTTTCTGCCCTACCAAGCTCTTATGAACATGAAACACGAGAAAACAAAATCAAACAGACTTTTGGCCATCAAGTACCAAATGTTTTCCTCATAAATAGCCACTCTAGATCCTAGCATGAGGTCAATCTCTGTTCTATCTCCTGTCATCAGTGTGTGATTTAAAATACAGATGTATTTTAGCTTAAGCAAACCATTCTTTTTAACAGATGTTTTGAAGAAAAAGATTTATAAAACCTTTCAAGAGAAAAACCCCATCAAGTTTGAGTATTTATTTCTAACCTTGCCAGTATAGATCAATGAGAGAGGATTTTATAACTCAAAATACATGTACACTTAATAGAATACAACACTATTTATATGTGTGTGTGTTGGTATATGCAGAGGATATTCTTGAAAAATTTACTCACAAAAATTTACAATGATTAAATTTACTTATGCTATAATAAACAGAAGTGCATACTCTGATTAGGAAAAAGGAGAAGAGCCTTTTAATTTTTCAGACTTTTTTTTTTGGTCTTATTTTCATTTTGCATGTGAAAGTTTTCTTTTTTTTTTTTCTTGTTTTTCTTTTTAAGATTTTATTTATTTATTTGACAGACAAAGATCACAAGTAGGCAGAGAGGCAGGCAGAAAGAGAGGAGGAAGCAGGCTCCCCGCTGAGCAGAGGGCCCAATGCAGGGCTAGATCCCAGGGTTCTGGGATCATGACCTGAGCTGAAGGCAGAGGCTTTACCCCACTGAGCCACCCAGGCGCCCCTCTTGTTTTTTCTTAAAACCAGTAATGTCCAAGTAAAGTCAATAATATATAACGTGGAAAATTATAATTGAGAAAGGAAAAGAGAATTGGGGTAAACAAACTGAGGGTTTTGGAGGGTAGGGGGTGGGGGAATGGGTACACCTGGTGGTAGGTATTAAGGAGGGCATGTAATGCATGGAGCACTGGGTATGGTGCATAAACAATGAATCTTAGAACACTGAAAAAATAAAATTTTAAAAAATAAAAATTAATAAATAAAAATTAAAAAGGCTACTGTAATATTTTCAGCTTTCCATGTCTTTCTAGAACCTTACAATTTTTCATCAAGAATTGTAGTCTATTTTCCTTCCCCTTAAACCTGGGAAGGTTTGCGAATTTTCCACCCAGTATAGTGAAATGATGCCATGTGATTTCCAGGGCTAGGTCTTAAAAAGGATTCAGCTCCACCTGGATTCCTGTTTTGGGGATGCTTGCTCTGAGAAACCAAATGCCATGCTCTAAAGAGACCCATATTTACCCACACGAAATGACTGAAGAGGGCTATACACAGTTATTGAGGCCTTAGTCCACACCCTTCATTAACCACCATACCTGTGGGTTAACAAGTCTTCCCATGATTCTAGTCCTCAGAACGAATCTTCTAAATGAAACCCAGACACCATGAAGGGAAGACAAACCATCATGCTACACCTGTCTGAATTCCTTACTTGGAAAATCCATGAACAAAATAAATATATATTTATCCTAAGTTTCATAGTAATTTGTTATGTAGCATTAAACAGCTGAAATAAATTTTCATACCTGGAAAGTAGGTCACTATCATCACAAAAATACCTAAAACCTGCAGGGTGACTTCGGGACTTGGTGGTAGACAGAGACTAGCAAAAACACATAGGAGAGTATTAGTGAAAACTTAAAGCATCTTAATAAGTATCAGCAGAACCTTGACAGCCCTCGAGAAGATTCTAAGTAGAAGATTAAAGGAAAGGGAGAAAAGTGTTACTGCAGGCTGGAAGAAAGAAGACACTTGTTATGTAGTGGTGGGAAGTTTGGAAACACTATCTCCTATGATAACATGGAAATAGAAATGTATTCAATGGTTTGGATAATTGAGCCATGGAGATTTCCAGGCAGATTGCTGAAGGTGCCGCCTGGTACTACAGGCTGCTACAGCAGCCTAGAGTAAATGTAAGAAAATAGAAAAATGTTAAAGGAAGGACTAGTGAATATAAAGGAGCCAGGATTTTCTGGGTTTGAAAATAACAGCGTTTCTCATTCCCAGCCTCTCCAGATGGTAAAAGAGGCTAAAATTAATAAATGGCTTTGTTGCAGAAATCATATCTGGGGTATTGTTAAGAAAACATGGTATAAAGTCAAGCATGTGACTTTAAAACTCTTTAAGATATCATCATCATCATAAATAAGGTGGTATCTCAAACAGATAAAAGCCCATTTAAGGAAGATGGCAGTGTGGAAGAATCTATGCTCACCTTCTATGGACACACCAGTTACAAATATACATAAAACAATCTTCTCTTTAAAAAGACTTGAAGACTAGCAGAGTAGATCCTCCACAATGAAGGAAGGAAGAAAGGAGGAAAGAATAAAGAAAGAAGAAAAAAAGGCCAAATCCAGATGGGGCAGACAAAAGGGGCAGACAAGTGGTTTTTCCTGAACTCCTGCCACCTATCCCAGGACCCCTAAGAGGGAGGGATATCACAAGTGTGCAGCTCCACACTGAGAAGAGGTTCAAGGACCATAATGGACACCACAGCCCTTGAGGCCTGCACTGGAAAGGGCTCCCCCAAATGACTGACTTTGAAATCCAGTGAGGCTCACATCTGGGGATCAGGAGAGCTATAGAAAACCAACAGCCCTCTCTTAAAGAGCTTGTGCACAGATTCACTCACTATGAATCCCTACAGTTGGGGCAGTAGTTTGAGAAGTGCCTGGGTGCTGTGTGAGGAAGATTCATTGACTAGTCTTATGGGGTATACAGAGGTCGTTGGAGACAGCCCTAGAAACAGAGAAGCTCATATATGCTGTTGGGGGAGGAGGTATTTGTTTTTGTGTTGTTGTTTTTGGTTTTTGGTTTTGTGTGTGTTTGTGTGTTTGCATTTTTTGTGTTTTTGTTTTGAACTCTCCTTTCTCCTTCCTTGCTAGCCTGATACCACCAGGTGCCATTTTTGGTGCTCTCAGTTTTCCTTACTAGTGCCACCCTGTCTCATATTTCCCTGCAATGTTGCCCTACAGTCTAATCCAGTAATTATCGACCATAGACCCTGCTGCACAAGACCCAGATGGGGACTCACCCCAACCCAGTGCTTACCTACCATAGCCCCTTCCCTTCTAGACCCAATGCTAAGGTGTGCCCTGGGCTGGCACTCCTCCATCATGGCTCCTACTCTGCCAAATGAGATAGTGTGCACATCCACACGGGGATATCTGTGAATGCCCATCCACAAGGTTTGCATTTCTGGGCCCCATAAAACTAAAACATTAGGAGTGACAGAGTTTGGCAAGTTATCATACTGAGGCCCCTGGACAAAGAGACCCCCCCATCTTCTTCAAGACTGGGAGAGACACCTGCTTCATTTAATAGGTAGATACAAAAAGAGTCAGGAAAAATGAGGAGACAGAGGAATATGTTCCAAAACAAAGAACAAGAGAAAACCTTAGGAAGCCACTAATGAAATGGAGATAAGCAATCTGCCTCATTGACAGTTCAAAGTAATGGTCATAAAAATGCTCATTAACATGGGGGAAGAATCAATGAACACAGTGAGATCTTCAAGAACAATACAGAAAATATAATAAAGTTTCAAACAGCAGTTATATAGGGGAAGAATACAACTAAACTGAAAAATACACCAGAGGGTTTCAACAGCATACAAGGTGAAGAACAGATTAGCAAGCTGGAAGACAAAGCAATGGAAATCATCCAGTCAGAGCAACAAAAACACAAAAATAAATAAGATGAAGTACAGATTCCTTAAGGGAAATCTTGGTCAACATAAAGCTGAATAACATTTGCATGTGCCAAAAGAACAGAGAGAAAAAGGACCAGAAAACTTATCTGAAGACATAATGGCTAAAAATTTCCATAATTTGAAGAATGCCCGTGGAATTTTGATCAGAATGGCATTAAAAGTATAGATTGCTCTAGGAAGTATAGACATTTTAACAATGTTTATTCTTCCGATCCAAGAGCATGGAATGGTCTTCCATCTTTTTGTGTCTTCTTCAATTTCTTTCATGAGTGTTCTGTATTTCCTCAAGTACAGATCCTTTACCTCTTTGGTTAGGTTTATTCCCAGGTATCTTATGGTTCTTGGTGCTATAGTAAATGGAATCGATTCTCTAATTTCCCTTTCTGTATTTTCATTGTTAGTGTATAAGAAAGCCACTGATTTCTGCACATTGACTTTGTATCCTGCCACATTGCTGAACTGCTCTATGAGTTCTAGTAGTTTGGGGGTGGAGTCTTTTGGGTTTTCCATATAAAGAATCATGTCATCTACAAAGAGAGAGAGTTTGACTTCTTCATTACCAATTTGGATACGTTTTATTTCTTTCTGTTGTCTGATTGCTGTTGCTAGGACTTCTAATACTATGTTGAACAAGAGTGGTGAAAGTGGGCATCCTAATCTTGTTCCTGATCTCAGTGGGAAGGCTGCAAGCTTTTTCCCATTGAGGATGATATTTGCTGTGGGTCTTTCATAGATAGATTTGATGAGGCTCAGGAATGTTCCCTCTATCCCTATAATTTGAAGAGCTGGAGCAAATAATCCTAAAATTTGTATGGAATCAGAAGAGACCCTGAATCGCTAAGGAAATATTGAAAAACAAAAATAAAATTGGCGGCATCACGTTACCTGATTTCAAGCTTTATTACAAAGCTGTGATCACCAAGACAGCATGGTACTGGCATAAAAACAGACACATAGACTAGTGGAACAGAGTAGAGAGCCCAGATATGGACCCTCAACTCTATGGTCAATTAATCTTTGACAAAACAGGAAAAAATATACAGTGGAAAAAAGACAGTCTCTTCAATAAATGGTGCTGGGAAAACTGGACAGCTATATGTAGAAGAATGAAACTCGACCATTCTCTTACACTGTACACAAAGATAAACTCAAAATGGATAAAAGACCTCAATGTGAGACAGGAATCCGTCAGAATCCTAGAGGAGAACATAGGCAGTAATCTCTTTGATATCAGCCACAACAACTTCTTTCAAGATATGTCTCCAAAGGCAAAGGAAACAAAAGTGAAAATAAACTTTTGGGACTTCATCAAAATCAAAAGCTTCTGCACAGCAAAGGAAACAGTCAAAAAAACAAAGAGGCAACCCATAAAATGGGAGAAGATATTTGCAAATGACAGTACAGACAAAAGGTTGATATCCAGGATCTATAATGAACTCCTCAAACTCAACACACACGAAACAGGCAAACACATCAAAAAATGGGCAGAAGATATGAACAGACACTTCTCCAATCAAGACATACAAATGGCTATTAGACACATGAAAAAATGTTCATCATCATTAGCCCTCAGGGAGATTCAAATTAAAACCACATTAAGATATCACCTTACACCAGTTAGAATGGCCAAAATGAACAAAACAGGAAACAACATGTGTTGGAGAGGATGTGGAGAAAGGGGAACCCTCTTACACTGTTGGTGGGAATGCAAGTTGGTGCAGCCTCTTTGGAGAACAGTGTGGAGATTCCTCAAGAAATTAAAAATAGAGCTTCCCTATGACCCTGCAATTGCATTCCTGGGTATCTACCCCAAAGACACAGATGTCATGAAAAGAAGGGCCATCTGTACCCCAATGTTTATGGCAGCAATGGCCACGGTCGCCAAACTATGGAAAGAACCAAGATGCCCTTCAACGGATGAATGGATAAGGAAGATGTGGTCCATATACACTATGGAGTATTATGCCTCCATCAGAAAGGACGAATACCCAACTTTTGTAGCAACATGGACGGGACTGGAAGGGATTATGCTGAGTGAAATAAGTCAAGCAGAGAGAGTCAATTATTATATGGTTTCACTTATTTGTGGAGCATAACAAATAGCATGGAGGACAAGGGGCGTTAGAGAGGAGAAGGGAATTTGGGTAAATTGGAAGGGGAGGTGAACCATGAGAGACTATGGACTCTGAAAAACAGTCTGAGGGGTTTGAAGTGGCGGGGGTGTGGGAGGTTGGGGTACCAGGTGGTGGGTATTATAGAGGGCACGGATTGCATGGAGCACTGGGTGTGTGAAAAAATAATGAATACTGGTTTTCTGAAAATAAATAAATTGAAAAAAAATTTTCCATAAGTTGGGGAAGGAAAAAGACATTCAGGTCTGGGAAGGAAAGAGAGTCCTAAATAAAATGAACCCAAAGAAATCCATACCAAGACAAATTATAATTAAAATGTCAAAAGTTAAAGATAAAGAGAGCATTTTATTTTTTCATTTCAATTAGCCAACATTTAGTACATCATTAGTTTCAGATGTAGAAATGTTCAAAAACTTGCCAGTTGCATATAACATCCAATGCTCATCAATAAATAGAGCATCTTAAAAGCAGCTTGTAAAAAACAACTTCATACTTACAAGAGAAATTTCATAAAGCTATCAGATTTCTCAGCAGAAACTACAGATGAGCAGAGAGTGGCATGACATATTCAAAGTGCCAAAAGGAGGGGAAGAAAGGAAGAAAAAGGAATGGAATGGAATGGGATGGAATGGAATGGAATGGGATGGAATGGAATGGAATGGAATGGAATGGAATGGGATGGGATGGGATGGAATGGGATGGAATGGAATGGAATGGAATGGAAAGGAAACAAAGAAAGAAACCCCCCAACCAAGAATTCCCTACTTGGCAAAGTTGTAATTCAGAATTGCAGGAGACAGCAGAAAGCAATAGCTGAAGGAGTTCATCAACATATAAGAAACATTAAAGAGACTTCTTTGAGCTGAAAGAAATGGCCTAATTAATAATAAACATACAAAAGTAAAAATCTCACTGGAAAAGGTAAATATGAGTTAAAGTGATAGATCAATCACTCACACATCACTTTACTACATTAAGTAGTAAAATTAACAAAAACTACAGTAATTAGTTGAGAGATATACATAAAATAAAAACATATAAAATGTAACAGCAGAAATATAAAACATGGATGGGTAAATAAAAATGTAAGGTTTTGGATATATTCAAATTTAAGTTGTTATCAGCTTAAACAACTTATATACATAGGGTGTTATATGTGAACCTCATGCTAACCACAAAGCAAAAACTCATAGTAAATAAATGAAAATGAGAAAAGAATCCAAACACAACACTAAAGAAAGCCACATTGACATACCACCTTACACCAGTAGAATGGCCAACGTCAACCAGACAGTGAACAACAAGAGTTGGAGAGGATATGGAGAAAGGGGAACCCTCTTACACTGATAGTGGGAATGCAACTTGGTGCAGCCACTTTGGAAAACAGTGTGGAAACTTCTTAAGAAATTAAAAATAGAGCTACCTTATGACCCTGCAATTGCACTACTGGGTATTTACCCCAAAGATATAGTGAAAAAAAGGGCCATCTGTACCCCAATGTTCATAGTGGCAATGGCCACAATTGCCAAACTGTGGAAAGAACCAAGATGCCCTTCAGTGGACGAATGGATAAAGAAGATATGGTCCATATATACTATGGAGTATTATGCCTCCATCAGAAAGGATGAATACCCAACTTTTGTAACAACATGGATGGGACTAGAAGAGATTATGCTGAGTGAGATAAGTCAAGCAGAGAGAGTCAATTATCATATGGTTTCACTTACTTGTGGAACATAAGGAATAACATGGAAGACATTGGGAAATGGAGAAGAGGAGTGAGTTGGGGGAAGTTGGAGGGGGAGACAAACCATGAGAGACTATGGACTCTAAGAAACAAACTGAGGGTTTTAGAGGGGAGGGGGTGGGCAGTTGGGTGAGTCTGGTGGTGGGTATTATGGAGGGCACGTATTGCATGGAGCACTGAGTGTAGTGCATAAACAATGAATTTTGGAACACTGAAAAAAATAAAATAAAATAAAATCCAAAAAAAAGAAAAAAGAAAAGAAAGTAACAGAGAGGAACCATGGAAACAGCCAGAAAACTAATGAAATGGCAACAGCCACACTTAATAATTAAATATATGTTAACCAAATTGAACTTAATTTTAAAAATTAAAAAAAGCATAAATAGTATACTAAAAATAATAACAATAAAAATTACTTTCTTTTTTATTATTATTAACATATAATATATTATTTGTTTCAGGGATATAGGTCTGTGATTCATCGGTCTTATTGTGTGCTCACAATAATACATACCCTCCCCAATGTCCATCATCCAGTCACCTCATCCCCACCCCAACATTCCTCTGGCTATGTACGCACCCAACACAGGATCATGAAAATATGTAAAACAACTATGAATTCCCCTAAAGGGAGGCACTGACAGCAATACCATAATAGTATGGGACTTTATACTCCTCATATGTCAATGGATAGATCAACCAGACAGAATATCAATAAGGAAACATCAATCTTAAACAACACATCAGATCAGATGAATTTAATAGTTCATTCACATGTGTACATGGAACCTTCTCCAGAATAGAGGTCATGTTAGGCCACAAAACAAGTTCCAATGAATTTAAGACTAAAATCATATTAAGCACCTTTTCTGACCACAATGATATGAAACTAGAAATCAGATACAAAAAGAAAGCAGGAAAAAACCAAAACTGTGCAGATGCTACTAGACAACCAGTGGGTCACCAAAGAAACCAAAAAATATAGAGACAAATGAAAATAGTAGTATGCCATACGAAAATATATGTAATTCAGCCAAAGTTCATAGGAAAGTTCATAGCAATACACACCTACCTCAAGAAACAACAAAAATCTCAAACACTTTACACCTAAAGGAACTCAAGAAAGAAGAACAAATGGAGCTTAAAGTTAGTTGAGGGAAGGAAATAATAAAGATTGGAGAGGAAATGAAATAGAAACTCAAAATATTTTTAAAAGATCAATGAAACTGAAATCTCATTCTTTGAAAAGGTAAACAAATTTACAAATGCTTAGCAGGATAACCAAGAAAAAAGGAGAGAGGGCTCAAAATCAGAATTGAAAGAGAAATTGTAATTAATACCACATAAATACAAAGGGTCATAACAGACTACCTCAAACAATAGATGCCAATAAATTAGATAAACTAATAGAAATGGACAAATTCCTAGAAACATATAATCTTCCATGACTGAATCATAAGGAAATAGAAAATCTGAGTATACTGATTACTAATAAGGAGAAAAAAATCAGTAATCAAAAACCTCCAAACGAAAGTCCAGGACTAGACAGCTTCACTCGTGAAATCTATCAAATATTCGAAGATGAGTTAATACCTATTCTCAGACTCTTCCAAAAAACTGAAAGAAATTCTTCCAAAATTCATTTTAAAATGCTGGCATTACCCCAATACCAAAACCACACAATACTGCAAGAAAAGGTAACTACAGATCAATAGCCCTGAAGAACATGGATGCAAAAATACTCAACAAAATACTAGCAAACCAAATTCAACTATACATTAGAAAGATCATACACCATGATCAAGTGGGATTTTTTCCAATGACACAAGGATGATTCAACATCTACAAATCTATGTGATGTACCACATTAACAAAATGAAAGAAAAGAATAGAATCATATGATCATCTCAATAGATGCAGAAAAATTATTTGCCAAAATTCAACATCCATTTATGATAAAAAAATTCTCAACAAAGTGGGAATAGAGGAAAAGCACATCAACATAGTAAAGGTTGTATATGACATATCCACAGTGGACATTATACTCAATGGTGAAAAACTGCAAACTTTTTCTCTAGTATCATGAGTAAGACTAAAAAGCCCACTCTTGCTACTTTTATTTAACATGGTATTTAATGTCCTAGCCACACCAATTAGGCAAGAAAAAAGAAATAAAATATCTATATCAGAAAGAAAGTTAATTGGTCACTACTTAAAGACAGTGTGATGCTTTATGTAAAAAACCCTAAAGACTCCACTAAAAAAAAAAAAGTAAATGATTTCTGTAAAGTTGCAGGATACAAAATAAGTCTACAGAAATAATGGCATTTATATATACTAACAACAAGCTAATAGAAAGAGAAATTATAACAATCTCATTTACAATTGCATCAAAAACAATAAAATACCTAGGAATGAATTTAACCAAGGAAGTGGAAGATCTCTACACTGACAACATTAAGACATGGATGAAGGAAATTGAAGATGACACTAATAAATGGGAAGATATTCCATACTTATCGATTGGAAGAATCAATATTACTGACCCATAGCAGTCTACAAATTCAATGTAACCTCTATCAAAATTTCAATGGCATTTATCAAAAACTAAAGCAAATGACTCAAAAATGGGTATGGAAACACAAAGATACCAAATAACTACAGTGATCATGAGAAAAAAAGAACAAGCTTGGAGGTATCATATTCTATAACCTCCAGCTATATATCAAAGCTGTAGTAATCCAAACAGTATGGTACTGGGATAAAAATGGACACAAAGATAAGTGGAACAGAATTGACAGCCCCCCACCAAAAAAACAATGCATACATTTATACTCGATTTATGATAAAGGAGCCAGGAACATACAATGGAGAAAAGACAGTTTCTTCAATATATGGTATTATGAAAACTAGAGAGCCACATGCAAAAAATGAAACTAGGCTACTAACTTACACCATACACAAGAATTAACTCAAAATGGATTAAAAAGTTGAATGTATGACCTGAAACCATAAAACTCCTGGAAGAAAACACAGGTGGTAATTTCTTGGCATTGGTTTAGTTATGTTTCTGTGGATCTGACTCCAAAGACAAGGAAACAAAGCAAAAGCAAATGGAACTACATGAAACTGAAGAGCTTCTATACACCAAAGAAAAACACTGCCAAAATAAAAGGTAACTGACTGAATGTAAGTAGGTGTTTACAAATCACATATCCAGCAAGGAGTTACTATCCAAAATACATAAAAACTCATAAAACTTAACAGCAAAAACAACCTAATTAAAAACTGGGCAAAGCATATGAATAGACTTTTTAAAAAAATTTAAAAAGACATACAGAGGGGTGCCTGGGTGGCTCAGTGGGTTAAGCCTCTGCCTTCAGCTCAGGTCATGATCTCAGTGTCCTGGGATAGAGGCCTGCATCAGGATCTCTGCTCCATGGCCATCCTGCTTCCCCTGCCCTCTCTCTGCCTGCTGCTCTGCCTACTTGTGATCTCTCTCTCTTTAATAAATAAATAAAATCTTAAAAAAAAAAATCTTCCTTCCTGGTCTTTAAACAGGGCACGGCTTGCATGGAGCACTGGGTGTGGTGAAAAAATAATGAATAATGTTTTTCTGAAAATAAATAAATTGGAAAAACAAAACAAAACCAAAAAAAGCCATACAGATACCAACAGGCACATGAAAGGGTAGGTATTAAGGAGGGCACATATTGCATGGAGCACTGGGTGTGGTGCATAAACAATGAATCTTGGAACATGAAAAAATAAAATTTAATTAAAAAAAAAAGAAAATGTATTCAACATAATGAATTATCAGGAAAATGCAAATCAAAACCACAATGGGCTATCACCTCACACCGTTAGACTGGCTATTATCAAAAAGAGAAGAAATAACAAGCATTGGAGAGGATGTGGATAAAATAGAACCCTGCACACAGCTGGTAGGAATGCAAATTGGTATAGCTACTACGGGAAACAGTATGGGCATTCCCGAAAAAGTTAAGAACAGAACTACCACATGATATAACTATTCCACTTCTGTGTATTTACCTGAAGAATGCAAAAATTCTAACTTGAAAAGATGTCTACACCCTGATATTCACAGCAACATTATTTACAATAGCCAAGATATGGGGGAAGAAATGTCTCCCTCAACAGATGAAGGGATAAAGATGATGTGGCATATATACAGAACAGAATACTCAAGCATAAAAAACAGTAAAATGTTGCCATTTATGACAACATGGATGTACCTTGAGGGTTCTATGTTAAGTAAAATAAGCCAGAAGAGAAAGACAGAAATAGCAGGACTTCTCTCCTATATGGAATCTAAAAAAAAATCTCAACAAAGCAACACAACAAACCCATTGATACAAAGAATAGATTGGTAGTTACCATCAGGAAGGGGTCTAGGGGGAAAGTGACAATAAGGGTCAAGGGTACAGTGGTCAATAGTAGTAAGACTTTTGGAGGTGATCACTTTGCAATGAATTTATATGTCAAGCATAATATTTTAAACCTTAAACATATGTAATGTTATATACCAATTTTACCTCAAATTTTTAGAAAAGTCCATTTAAAGATCTTAAGGGTATACTGCAGTGATCCTCTCTGTTTAAATGTGAGATTTCTAATAATCTTAAGGTATTTTCCATTTACAGCCTAACAAGAAGTCTGAGGCAGTTAAGGGCTTATCTCAAATATATTAGTGGTTATGGCTTTTATTTGATGGAGTTAACCCCAATAAGATCAGTAACAAATCTATAACACTTATGAAATAATTGTTTTGAGAGAAATACTGTTAGACAATTCTTATGGAAATGAAAAGGATGACTCACTCAGAGGGCAGGTCCATCAGCCATAGAGAATCATTCCCAGACAGCAATCCTGAGAACCAATCAAAGAACCAACAAAACATGCCTCACTAAATGACAGAAATTCTATGGACCACTGACTGATTTGTGCCTTCCATCTTCTCATTTTTAAGTCAAAGTGTCTGTCCAATGCCAGTTCCACCATGGTATGTTGGGTGTTGTGGGGAATGCAACTGTCTCTATAGACCACACTTTGAACTAAGAGAAACTGTCTGTAGAAGCAGTATGGACAAGTTACATCCAAGGAACCTTACCTACTCTTGTACTTGCTTTAGATGATGAGATCAAACAATGGGATGAGATTTAGTGAGAGAGTACTAATAGAAAGGTTAATGTATTTGGCACATAGGTGGGAAGGATATGAATTATTTCAGATCCCGTATGTTCTTCTATAATCTTGATTTCACCCACCAGATGATAGAGTATATTTCTCCTCCCCTTGGATCTTGACTGTCTTGTGACAACTCTAGCCAACAAAGTGTGCTGACAGTGATTCCTTATTTACTTAAATTCAATTAGCCAACATGTAGTACATCATTACCTTCTGAGGGAGTGTTCAATGATTCATCAGTTACATCTAACACTCTGTGCTCATCACATTACATGCCCTCCCTAATACCCATCACCCAGTTACCCCATTCCCCCACATACTCCCCCTCTAGCAATCCTCAATTTCTTTCCCAGAGTCAAAAGTCTCTCATAGTTTGTCTCCTTCTTTGATTTCTTCCTATTCAGTTTTCCCTCCCCTCCCCATGATCCTCTGCACTATTTCTTCTATTACACATAAGAGTGAAACCATTAATCGTCTTTCTCTGACTTATTTCACTTAGCATAATCCCCTCCAGTTCCATCCATGTTGATGTAAATGGTAGGTATTCATCCTTTCTGATGGCTGAGTCATATTCTACTGTATATATGAACCATGTCTTCTTTATCCATTCATAGGACAACTCAGCTCCTTCTATATTTTGGCTATTGTGGACATTGCTGCTATGAAATGCGGGGTATAGGTGCCCCTTCTTTTCACTACATCTGTATCTTTGGGGCTGACAATAATTCTATATAATTTCTGAGACTACATCTTTAAAAGGCAATTTCCACATGAACTCTTTTTTTTTCCAATTTATTTATTTTCAGAAAAACAGTATTCATTATTTTTTCACCACACCCAGTGCTCCATGCAAGCCGTGCCCTCTATAATACTCACCACCTGGAACCCCAACCTCCCACCCCCCCGCCACTTCAAACCCCTCAGACTGTTTTTCAGAGTCCATAGTCTCTCATGGTTCACCTCCCCTTCCAATTTACCCAAATTCCCTATTCCTCTCTAACGCCCCTTGTCCTCCATGCTATTGGTTATGCTCCACAAATAAGTGAAACCATATGAACTCTTTATTTAGAATATTGGCCCTGGAGAATCCAGCCACTGTCCCTTGAAGAAGTCCAAACCAGCCCATGGAAGAGGTCCACATGGAAGGGAAATTTAATACCCAACAAACAGCTAGTATCAACCACTAGCACATAGGAGAAAACAAAGCTACAAGTGACCACAGCTCCCAGCCTTCAAGTCCTCCCTTGGAGTCTCCAGACATCAAGGCAGCAGAGACAAGCCACGTTTGATATACCATGTCTAAATTTCTGACCCACAGAATTTGCAAACATAGCAAATAATTGTATTGCAACACTGAGTTTTGGAGTCTTTTTGTTACACTATTAGATAATCACAATTATAAAAGGAGGGTCCACCTGTGACATTTTCATTTTGCTTAGTAATCAGATAAAACTATCTTTAAAATGCTTTCATACCCAATAATTATTTTAGTTACACAAAAAAGCATAGTAAACATTTTCATTTATGAATTTACTATAGCAGGTTCTCCTAATAAAGATCAGTGATCTAAACTCACAGCTTTTAAAATGAAAACTGAACCACAGAAACCTAAAACCAGAGAAATTAAAGTGACTTGACTAAGATCACCTACTAGTAAACAACGAAGCCACATTCTCTGATTAAAAATTTTTCTGACCCAAATTTTCTGCCTGTAAATCTAATGCTTATAATCAGTGTTAATATCATGTTCGTGAATGCCCATGAAGCTCAAATATAAATTAAGGATATTGACCCCTCTAAAGAAAGAACAACCCAGCAACCCTAAGAATTAAGCGGGGGGGTAGGAGGTTGGGGTACCAGGTGGTGGGTATTATAGAGGGCACAGCTTGCATGGAGCACTGGGTGTGGTGAAAAAATAATGAATACTGTTTTTCTGAAAATAAATAAATTGGAAAAAAAAACTCTGATTTAATAAAGTAGAAAGAAATGTGTAGTCTATCTCCATGCTCCTTGGGAAGTCACCATTCAATTCCCTATGAATTATATCAGAATGTTTACAGAAAAGATGAACATATAGCTTATACATCAAACTAACTGGAGTGTCAGCTCTACCATGAGAGTATAAAGTTTGCCTCTTTTGTTCAGTATTATATTCCTAGTGACTCAAACAGTATCTGGCATTTGTTAAGTACTCGGTAACTTTGTATTACATGAATAAACCCAAGAATACCTCAAAAGTAATCTTTCCCCATTCACTGTGCTAAAGCCCAAACTATGCCCAACCCTCAATTTTTTTTTTAAGATTTTATTTATTTATTTATTTGTCAGGGATAGAGGGAGAGAGAGCGAGCGAGCACAGGCAGACAGAGAGGCAGGCAGAGGCAGAGGGAGAAGCAGGCTCCCCGCCGAGCAAGGAGCCCGATGTGGGACTCGATCCCAGGACGCTGGGATCATGACCTGAGCCGAAGGCAGCTGCTTAACCAACTGAGCCACCCAGGCGCCCCAACCCTCAATTTTGAAGCCCAAATCCTCAGTTGGAGATGGAGCCTTGGGAGGTAACTCAATTTAAAGGGGATCATTAGAGTGGGACCCTGATGATGGGATTAGAGCCCTTAGAAAAGGAGGCACCAGAGAGCTTGCTCTGGCTCTCTCTTGGCCAGGAGGAAGTCACAGCATGAAGACAGGCATGTGCAAGCCAAGAAAAAGGCCCCACCAGGATCTCAGTCAGTCATCACCTTGATCTAGGACTTCTCAGCTTGCAGAACTCTGAGAAATAAATCCCAGTTGTTTAAGCCACCCAGCCTAGGTATTTTGTTACGGAAGCCTGAGATGACTAATACAAATATCTAAGACTCTAATCAGGTAAACTCAGAGTAAATAACAGAAAATAAAGTTTAGAATCCTGGGGCACTTGGGTGGCTCAGATGGTTAAGCATCTACCCTTGGCTCAGGTCATCATCTCAGGGTCCTAGGATTGAGCCCCCCATCAGGCTCCCTGCTCAGCTGAGAGCATGCCTCTCCCTCTCCCAGCTGCTCTGCCCACTTGTGCTATCTGTCAAATAAATAAATAAAATCATTATTTAAAAAACGGCTTGCATGGAGCACTGGGTGTGGTGAAAAAATAATGAATACTGTTTTTCTGAAAATAAATAAATTGGAAAAAAAAACTTTAAAAAGGAAAATTTAAAAAAATTTTAGAATTCTACACTAAAAATTCCAAACCTCTTGTGGAACTTTTAAATCATCTAATTAAGGTCTTCTATTTTACTGGTGAGGAAAGTGAACATCTGCTGCAGGTCACATGACTACTTGATGTCATAAAACTGCAGAGGCATCTCCTATATTTCAATGTCCTTTTTCTAAGTCTGGTAAATGTATTACTTCCAAAGAGTTATGCATAACAGAACTAAAATACAGATTTTGAAAAACTAATATATCATCAAAGAAGAATATGATATTTTCATCATGTCTCTAACCTTTGAAACTGAGATTTCAGAGAACAGCCAGTTTCTTCCATCTCTGTCTCCTTATGTGGAGATCTTTGGAAGATATTGCTGATTTGTGTCTAGGTTTCTTATTGTATGTTAAGTGGAAACTAAGATTCAGGAAAGATAAAGGGGATGCTTTTAGCCTTGTTGTTACAGAGGGTTTAAAAAAAAAAAAGGATAACCTCACCTTTAATTAATATTTGAGTAATTACTAAGTGCCATACATTGAACTATGTGCTTTACCATAATCTTTCAAAACTCTCTCACCAACAGTAAGGTAGAAACAACCAAAGATCTCCCATTTATAGATGAGAAAAATGGAGAACAGAGAACATTTGTCCCAAATCAGACAGCGAATTAGTAGCAGAACCGAGATTTTAACCCAGTTATGCCTGACTCTTAAGTCCATGATGTAGTTTATAAAAATAGCATGTCCTTTGACCCAATGGAAGTGTCCCCACATTCTCCTTCCCCTGAGTTTAGGATTCTGTGATGATACTCACATTTAATCAGAGGTCCCTTTTAATGAAAAGAAAGTACTTTTGCAATGAACACTGTTTCCTACTGAACATTACTTCCCTGTCTCCCTTACTCCCTACAGAACATCTTCATCAATGTTGCATTTCATTACTGACTACAGGGTCTCAGGCTTCATTACACCTGTTCTAGAATACCCTCTTGTGTTTTCCTCCATTTGCTAACATGAGGATTGGGGTGGAGAGAAAGTCAGCTGGCCATCACTTAGCCAGCTGGTCTGTGGAAATTCACAAATCAGTGCCAAGATATAGGTCCTAGGAAAGAAATCCAAAAGCTTGCCACATCCCATTTGTTTTATTTCAAAGGCCACTGCACTGGCTGTAGACAGATGTCTGGAAGGCTGCATATGAGGAAATTTACTCCACGCCTACCCACAGATGTCTTTACCAAGTTTCACAGCATAAGTTTGATTTCTTTCCCAAGTTTCAGCTCATAACTAGGGATTCACAGAAGTTACAACTGAATATATATTATCATTACTACTTATGTCAGCTAATATTTGAATACTTACATGCTAGACAATGTACAAAATACTTAATAATACCTCACTTAATCCTCACATCAACCTTTTAAAGTAGGCATTATCATTATCCCCTAAGAATCAGAAGGACAAAGTCATTTGCCCAAGATCACATAGGCACTAAGAAATGCAGTTGCTTTTAAAATCCAAATAGAGCCTATGCTCTTTCCCACTGTGCTGTCAAAGCTAATAGAGATGATGATATTGTTATTAGCAGTAACAACATCAGCAACAAAAAACCACAACCATGGTCTGCATTGTACCACACTGCTTAGAAGCACTATTTCATTTGGCCCTCACAGTTCAGCTTCAGAGAGGGTGAAGCTAAACAACCGGTCACAGCACCAGGACGGGACCAGTTTCTGTCCAACCATCCAAGCTCTAATTGGCTACTACCACTACTATCTCATTTTTTTTGTTGTTGTGTCTTAAATTTTTATTTATTTTTTTTTCAATTTATTTATTTTCAGAAAAACAGTATTCATTATTTTTTCACCACACCCAGTGCTCCATGCAAGCCGTGCCCTCTATAATACCCACCAGCTGGTACCCCAACCTCCCACCCCCCCCGCCCCTTCAAACCCCTCAGATTGTTTTTCAGAGTCCATAGTCTCTCATGGTTCACCTCCCCTTCCAATTTACCCAAATTCCCTTCTCCTCTCTAACACCCCTTTTCCTCCATGCTATTTGTTATGCTCCACAAATAAGTGAAACCATATGATAATTGACTCTCTCTGCTTGACTTATTTCTACTATCTCATTTTAAAGCTGGGGAAGTGGAGACTGAGAGGGAAATTGCCAGACCCCTATTTCCACAAGAACTGAGTCAAGAAATCTGGCTGTGACATCCCTCAAGCCTGGACTATCAACTCCCAGGAAAGTGTTCTCTTCTTAGGGCCACCTATGAGAAAATTGAACCAGACCTCATTTCAAGCAATGGAGGAGTGTCCTGAGATGAGAGAGTGGCCTTGGAGCCAGAAAGTAAGAAATAAACCATTGATTAGCTACTTCACTTTGACTAAGATACTTAACTTATCTCAGGCCCCTCCTCTGTCACTAGAGAACATACTAAATGATTGGAAAGTTTTGCCGTTAGAGACTATTCCAAGACAGTGAGTAGGCAAGAGCTAAATTAGGCTGTAAAAATATTAACTGCTATCATTGGAGAATAAATAAATCTCTATCGGTCAAAGTAATAAAAAGTATCTTAATTGAGAAGGTGGCACCTAAGGTTGGCTCTGAAATATATGAGAATAATAACTATTTTTTATTATGTTCTTACTATGTATCAGGCCCTGAAATAGGTAATTCTCGTGTATGATTTTGGTTTCTCCTTAGGAAACCCTATACATTTGCTGTTATTATGATTTCTATTCTAGAGGACCAGAGTGGTGCAAGGTTAAAGAGCTGGCAGGTAACACAGCAAAGATTCAAACGGGGATTTAGACTCCATCATTGCATTATGTTGAAAAGTTGGCTGGAAAGACAACTGTGGGAACGGCTCAGGAAAACAACAGGTGTCCAGAGAATTAAAATCTCACAGCAACTAGCAGTACCTGCATTCTACAACATGGAAATTGGTACTGTAGGCACCCTAAAATAATAACCTATCTGTGCCCTCTGCTTTCAGGCAGGACAAGCATCACCACCAGTCTGTATATTTCAAGGGGCTTGAAGAACACTCCAAACAAGATATCTGATATCTTGATATCAGATATCGATATCTGATATCTTGATAACATCAGATATCTTGATAATCACCTCCTTTTCCCATGACAGTACTTCTTGCTTAATCCCTTGCCTTGAAGCCCTGTGTAAATTCATGGACATCCAGATCTCGGATAATAACTGCTCTATTTACCTTACATGTATCTGTTTTATAGGCCACAGATTATAAATAAGGGTGCTGAGATAAAGTAAGGTTATTCTGAAGACAGAAATCTTTATATAAACTCAAGGTATGTGGAAACCTAGAATAGAAGATCTTGGACAATAACGTAGACACATAGCCAAATGGAAAGTGGAATGCATAGTCTTTCCTGCCCAAAACAGTACTGAAGTCAGAAGAAGCCTTGGAAGTCAGCTAATCCAAACCACCTATGTTATAGACAGGAAAACCAGGGAGCAAAGCCTAGAATGAGTTACACAAATTTCCACAGATGGTTAATGCTGAATCTAGATTGGTACCCAATTTCCAGATTTACAATCTGCTGTTCCTTCTTCTTCATTATGCTACCTTTTCCCTCACATTTCTATCACTGTCCAGTCTAACCTGCCACTTTTCATGTGAATCACTTGCCAGTTTCTCTGAAACCATGGCCCCAGAAGCCATTGCTTTGTAACTATCTGTCCCTCATTAGAGCATTCTCTTTGCTGACCTTTTCAACTTCTGCATGCTTGGTTCCCTCAGAGAGAGGCACTCGGAGATTCTCATTAACTGATGGAATGCTGATGTGACTCTTGCAGGTGCAGATGTGCCCATCCAATGATCTGGCCCTGGAGATACCAATGGGACTTCTTTTGGACAGTAATCCCAAGAGGATACTGAAGCAGGACAACTGTCAGTGTGTGGGAAAAGAATAGCCTGCTGTGAGCTGAACAGCTTCTCAGTATAAAAACCCATTTGATTTTACATAAGGGAAGCTGGAAGGACTCAGAGTGAATGATAGTGGAAGTTCATTTATTTTTTTTTTCATTTACATTTTAAATGAACACAACTTTTGCTTAGGGGCAATACTTCCTCTTAATAATGGAATTTGTAAAAACACACTACTCCTTTTTCTCTTCTTTTAAATCCCTTTCCTTAACATCAATAAAAAAACGACCTTTCTGCTGCCCAAGCATGTTACTATCTGTGTATCTTTTAAGCATAAAATCAAGACTGTGTCTTCAATGAATGACTGATCTAAGCCATCTAAGTGTTTCCATGAAAGTTAATAGACTGAGTGACTCCTGGGATTCTGTTTACTTAAAATGCAGAGAATTCTCACTGGGGACAGATTCCCCAGCCAGACCTCCAGCCTCCCCTTCCTTGGCAGGAGAAGGAAAAGAAACACTGCTTGGCAAGAATGATTTCACTGATGCTTCAGTGATTCTCAAGGTGATTCCACCAAGAAAACTCCACTTCCTTCAGGCAGCCAGGGCCACATGAACTGAGTGGGTTGATCATTTGTCACTCAATGAAATTACATTTTTGAAGCAATCAGCTGAGAAACATCAAGAGTCTTGAGAAAGAACCCTGGAATGAGAAAAGGTAATGAATTTTCTTAGCACTAGCTTCTCAGACAAGATTTAGAAAGCCTTTGTATAATTAAGTTCTGCCAGGGTTATTTAGTAGAAAAAGATACAAACAAAATCTAGTTATGACCCTTCCACACCCTGTGACCACACCAAGGTACATATTCTTACCTTCTGTCTCCGCCCATCCCCATCATCAAGGAAAATAAGACTTCCACGGAAGACTAGCTCCTTGTTTCATTCCTTCCTTTATTTGATTAGGTCTTTCTGGTTTTCAGAGTCTTGCTTACCTCCATAAAACTAGGAGAAAGGGTTTGCTTCCCTTTCCTTCCGTATTAATGTACTTACCCTGTTACCATCAGTGGGATGGAAGCAGAAACATGAATCACTAGGAGAGTTATCAGGCTGATATCTAGATTAGTGTTCCCAAAATTTGGTTACACACTCTCTTTAGTAAGATATTTGACTGTGCAATCTCAGTATATTTATTTACGAATCTATACAGACTCCATATAACATATATTATAAATATATGCAAAAATTTTAAGTATTTGAATCAATATATTAAAGTAGATATAACTAAAAGTTCTAACTCCTCCCCCCCCACACACACCCCACCAACATACTGACCCATATCCTTGTGTTGCTATTCAGTATGCAGGCATTCCACTTTGAACACCTCTGATTAAAACCATCACTGAATGACCTCCCTCTTCACACTTTCACTCTGCCTCCACTGGGAATCAACCCAGAATGACACAACAACCAGAGCAATTCTAGTGCTGAGGTGAGGAGCAGGTAGTGTGGGAGCTTTAGCAAGTTGTCAGATCTTGAATGCCCTGTACTTAATGAAAATCTGTTTAACTATTGGTCAGGGGTTACAACAGTTCAATCATCTAAATAATACTTTTCTGGCTATTTGTATCTGAAATATTCCTTTTTCACCAAGAAATCCCTGTAATGAATTTATTATACACAAGGCATTTTGCTAGGTGCTTTTCAAATATTCTTACTGATGTAATTTCAAGAACACTACAAAAGAGGGTGTTTAATTTCCTTTTCCCCAGATTAGAAAAAAAAAAAAAAAAAACATTGGTTGAACTCTCATAGTTATTAAGTGGTAGACCTAGAGTATTCAGACCCTATTCTGATGGTAATTACGTCAACTACATGGTTTTTACAATAATACATATAATTTGTGCCATTCATCTGACCTTTAACACATACTATCTTTTACAACAATAATTAGCTGGACTATCTGGCTCCTTCAGCAAGCCATTTCTGAAAATTCTTACTCTGTTGTTATCTCTCCTAGCACCAAAATTCGCCCATGAACTTGCATTGAATATGCGCTATGTGTCATGAATGGTACATGAGCTATCTCAATTATCCTGGTCATTTTCCAGCATTCCATAATTATATTCATCTCACAAATAAAAATAAAATGTCATAGACTGGTTAACTTTCTAACCAAGATCAGTAATTTTATAAGGAATGAAGTCCAGACTTGAACTGTGCCTAATTCCCAACACCTTATACTACTGGATCTTTTCATATGCTCCTTATTATGTGTTAGTCCCTCTCCATACATTTCACTGATGAGTTACTATCTATGCATTTCACAGGTTCCTGCAATGTGTGACTGATACCTCTATCTGCATCAGTCACATGGTAAACGGCAAGTGAGTGATTCTTATAAAGATGGTTTATTCTTCTTTTGTGAGGAGCTCCTCTGAAAAGGGGTAATTGCTGTTAGATGCTAAAGAGTATACATAACATTTCATATACAGATTTGGAATTGTAATATGGGCACTTTCTATCTGGCTTCTTTCAACTGAAAATATTTTCTAGGTTCATCCATATTATAGCTTCTACTAGTATTTCATTCTTTATTGAAGCAGAGTAATAGTTCACATTTCGCTTTATGGATGTATCACATTCTGTTTTTCCACTCATTAGTTAAAGGACATTTGTGTTGTTTCACTTTTTTACTGTTATGAATAATGCTGCTAGGAACATTTGTGTGAAATGTTTTGTGTGGACATATGTTTTCATTTCTCCTTGATATATATCTACAGTGAAAGAGAAAGAAAGAATAATTTAGGAAATAATGGCCAAAAACTTCTCAAATTTGATGAGAAATATTAATCTATACATCTAAGAATTTTAGTTAACTCTGAGGAGCATAACTCAAACAGTTCTACATCCAGACATATCACATTCAAACACATATCAGAATCAAAGGCAAAGATATAATCTGAAAAGCCACATGAGAAAAATTTTCTTCACATACAAAACAGTCTCAATAAGATTAAGAGCATACTTTGCATCAGAAATCTTGGAGGCCAGAATACAGAATTGTGACATATTTAAAATGCCAAAATTAACATGTGTTGGAGAGGATGTGGAAAAAGGGGAACCCTCTTACACTGTTGGTGGAAATGCAAGTTGGTGCAGCCACTTTGGAAAACAGTGTGCAGATTCCTTAAAAAATTAAAAAATAGAGCTTCCCTATGACCCTGCAATTGCACTACTGGGTATTTACCCCAAAGAAGGGCCATCTGTACTCCAATGTTCATAGTGGCATTGTCCACAGTCGCCAAACTGTGGAAAGAACCAAGATGCCCTTCAACAGATGAATGAATAAAGAAGATGTGGTCCATATACTATGGTATATTATGCCTCCACCAGAAAGGATGAATACCCTTGTATCAACATGGACAGGACTGGAAGAGATTACACTGAGTGAAATAAGTCAAGCAGAGAGAGTCAATTACATATGGTTTTGCTAATTTGTGGAGCATAAGAAATAACACAGTGGACATGGGGAGATGGAGAGAAGTGAGTTGGGGGAAATTGGAGGGGGAGACAAACCATAAGAGACTGTGGACTCTGAAAAACAATCTGAGGGTTTTGGAGGGGCAGGGGTGGGAGGATGAGTGAGCCTGGTGGTGGGTATTGTGGAGGGCACGTACTGCATGGAGCACTGGGTGTGGTGCATAAACAATGAATTCTGGAACACTGAAAAGAAATTTAAAAAATAAAGAAAATGTTTTTAAAAAAGAAAAGGATCAGAGTAAAAATAAAATAAAATTCTCAAAGAAAAAGAATATAAATCAAGAATTCTATATCCAGCAAAATCTAGGCAAATCCATAGAAGTGTGTGGTTGCCAGACACTGAGGGGTAGAGACAGAAATACTAAAGAATATGGGGTTTTCTTTATAGGATGATATATACCGTAAAATTAGCAGTGATGATTGAACTCTGTGGATATACTAAAATCCAATGACCTGTATATTTTAAAGTGCATTTTGTATATGCAAACAATGAATCATGGAACACTATATCAAAAACTAATGATGTACTGTATGGTGAATAGCATAACAAAAAAGTTTCAACACAAAAAAAATTAAATGATTTTTGTGATATGTGAATTTTATCACAATAAAGCAGTTTTTTAAAAAATAGAATCTGGTACACAGTAACTACTCTATTAGAGACAGCCATTACTATCTCTCTTTTTATTTACTTTTATTACTGTTAGTTTTAATTTTTTTCATCATGGATCATTCTGGTTACTGTGTAGAGAATGCACTATTTGGGGCCAATTGGATACGAGATGGGTGTGGTATATTAAGGCAAGAGAAAATGGTGGCCTAGATGAGGTGACTATCCAGATGGAGACAAGTGGTAGGATTCAGGATAAATTTTGAGGTAGAGGTCCCATGGTATGAAAGAAAGTACTATATTTGGATAGGATATCTGAGTGATGGGATGCTTGCAATAACCCTTAGTGAACAAATAACCACCAAATCCCCGAGTAAATACAGCTGCTATCAAAGGGACCCATTGGAATATAGACTATTCACTTTTCGTGTCCAGTTGTTGGCCTCAAACCTCTTTCAATAAGATACTTCTTGTTCTTTAAATAAAAGAAAAAGACAACTTTTCTCCAAGCTGATTATTCTAAGGATTTTCATATGGGAAGTCTTGACACTTACGCATCGATGAAGTACAATTTGAAAGAAAGGAACCAATTCAGACTTAGGACTCAGGTGATGGGTGGTTGACCTCCTTGTACAGCAAATATTGATTAGATCTTGGAATTCTAGAAGGAAGTATGATCTCTTTTTTTTTTTTTTAAAGATTTTATTTATTTGTCAGAGAGAGAGGAGCTAGAGTGAGCACAGGCAGACAGAGGGGCAGGCAGAGGGAGAGAGAAGCAGGCTCCCTGCCAAGCAGGAGCCCGATGTGGGACTTGATCCCAGGATGCCGGGATCATGACCTGAGCTGAAGGCAGCTGCTTAACCAACTGAGCCCAGGCGTCCCGGAAGTATGATCTCTTGATTCACTCTACAATATGCAAGGGAGCACTAAGTCTTTAATTGGTAAGGTAGACACAGCTACCCAAAGGCATGGAATTCCAGGCCATTTCCTATCATTTGTTAATGTCAATATGGTATTGAGAACTTTCAGTGATTTCCATGCAGTTCTCTAATTTAGCTGAAGTGGGTTGGTCAGGTAATAATTAAGACCACAGAGGTCCTGTCCTCCTTTGTAATGATTTTCATGGAAAAATACCTGAATTAGACCTTTATGAATTAATGATTCCTTATAAAAATGATGAGTTGGAAAATCCCCCTACCAAATTAAGCTTTAAAAATAAAGTAGTTCCATATATGAGACTCTTGAAGATAATGAAAATTAATATTTAATGGGTATTAAGAATATTCTAAGACTCTGCAAATTACTTTATATGCATTGTTTCATTTAAGACTCATGAGTCCTTGATGTAGGTACCATTATTGTTCACATTTTGAAACACTCAGCATCACAGGTACTAAGTGATGGAGTTGGGATTCAAATGTAGAGCATCTTATTTCAGAGCAGGCACAATGTGCATTGCCAAAAATAGTCTCTGTTTTCCTATAGCCCAATGTGAAGGTATCTGAGGTCATAACATGCTGAGCCCCTTCATGTCATCTCACCAACCTCAATTTTTTAAGCTGGTATTTACTTAATGCTTTATGTTCATCAGCTATCTAATCAACTAAGAAACATGAATAAATTGACCATAAAATTTTTAAGTAATCCAAAATAAAAAATTATATGCCTAGCTCTGTTAAATATTTTAAGTGGGAGATACAAAGGTCATGTAAGATTTAGCCCTGAAATATCTTTGAACATACAGGCATATGTATGTATATCTGTACAAGGTTAGTAGAATCTTGTAGATATAATCTAAGGCAACATATAATTATGTGGCCCAGAAAATGTATACCATGAGAAATAATAGTTATGATTGTTGAACACCTTCACAGATTGTGTGAGGACTATAAAGTTCTACTTTAGTGACTACCAAAATTCTGCTTTAACCAGTGAAGAACTTTGATGATCAGAAAGGAGGACTTTTTTGAGTGAAATAAATCAAGCAGAGAGAGTCAATTATCATATGGTTTCACTAACTTGTGGAGCATAAGGAATAACACAGAAGATATTGGGAGACGGGGTGGAGAAGTGAGTTGGGAGAAATCAGAGGGAAAGACTGTGGACTCTAAGAAATAAACTGAGGGTTTTGGAAAGGGAAAGGGAGGTGGGAGATTGGGTGAGCCTGGTGGTGGGTATTATTATGGAGGGCATGTATTGCATAGAGCGCTGGGTGTGGTGCATAAACAACAAATTTTGGAACACTGAAATAAAATATTTTTTTTTTAAAAAAAGGAGGACTTTTTACTTTAAAAAATAATTAAATGGTTTATAGAACTTACAAAAGAATCTAAAAAACTGTTTCCACCTGCTTTCAAATTGCAGAATTATGTAATAGTATGGTAATTCACAAGAGAACAAACAAACTTGAGATATGAGAGGAGAAGCATACATGGAACCTATTTCAAAGGCAAGAGTATCCCAAGAATTGGTTTCAGAACTAATGGCGGGAAGTCAGTAAGAAAACATTCTCATATGTATTTACTAACAGGGACATTCTATTAGTGACATTTGTTGTTTTAGAGTTGCAGGGAGAAATACCAATGAAGTAGAAACCCAGTCACTCTGGGCCCACAGTGGTTTCCTCAGTTGACTTTGATGTCTTCCACACCATACCCATGATAGGTTAGTCTAATGTAATAGCATCCTTATAACTGTGCCCATTACATCCCATATCCTCCCCCTTTAAAAAAGATTTCATTTATTTATTTGACAGAGAGAGAGAGAGAGCTCACAAGCATGCAGAGACAGGTGGGGGGGGGGGCGGAGCAGGAAGCAGGATCCCTTCTGAGCAGAGAGCCCAATGCAGGGCTCAGTCCCAGGACCCTGAGACGAAGGCAGAGGCTTAACCCACTGAGCCAACCCATGGTCCTCCCCATATCCCCTTCTGTAATACTCCAAAGTGCCCATTCTCCTCTCTAGATAAATTCACAAAATCAAGTTAACTATTTGAAGACTGCCCTATATTCCCAGCCACCTTGATGAATTTCTCCCTTATTTGAATGCATGTAACATGTATTATTTGAGTCCTACAATATTATCTCTTTTGTATTCCTCTCACCCAATCTAATTTCCCAAGGAGAAAAAGGCAAATCCATATCTTCTACCTCTCAGACAGTTTTGGTACAGAACAGCACAAATACAGAAACAAGATAGGTAGTCAAAAACAGCACAAATAACTTATATTCCAATAATAGTTTACCAGGTATTCCTACATACCCTATTCAGTTGAATTCTGACAACAACCTACTAATGCAGTTGTTGAGAAAACAGAAGTTGAAACATTTAAGTGATGTGCCTAAGGTCTCACAGTATTAAGTAGCAGGAGTTCTGCTCCTCTGAAACTGAGCTTAATGTGATTGGCTATTATAGGATTTCATATTACTCTGGAATTCTATATGCTCTTTGCAGAATAAATATATCAGAAATTGTGTTGTTTTTACTTTCTTTCTTTCCCATTAATTCTAAAACCTCCATAAGGATAGGACTCTATCAGGTTCACTTCAGTGCTTTCTACAGACTCTTGTATATACAGGTATGAAATAAATGTGTGTGGAATAAAGAAAGAAAGGGGGAAAAAGTTGTTGTGTTGAGAAACATCAGACCGAATTTTAAGTCTTAAGTCAAAAACCCAGATTTTATGTTTTTCTGTGTTACCTACATTTAAGCAAATTCAGTTAGACTGCTTCTGGGAAAGTGGGGAAGACCACTAACTTCCAGACTCATTTTATGAGGCCAGCATTACCTTGATTCCCAAACCAGACAAAGACCCCATCAAAAAGGAGGATTACGGACCAGTATCTCTGATGAACATGGGTGCAAAAATTCTCACCAAAATACCAGCCAATAGGATCCAATGGTACATTAAAAGGATTATTCACCATGACCAAGTGGAATTTATTCCTGGGCTGCAAGGTTGGTTCAACATCCACAAATCAATCAATACAATACATGAATCAAAGAAAGAACAAGAAACATATGATACTCTCAATAGATGCTGAAAAAAATTTTGACAAAGTACAGCATTCTTTCTTGATCAAAACTCTTCATAGTATACACATAGAGGATATATACCTCAATATCATCAAATCCATTTATGAAAAACCCATGGTAAATATCATTCTCAATGAGGAAAAATGGAGCTTTTCCTCTAAGGTCAGGAACATGGCAGTGCTGTCCACCATCACCACTGCTATTCAACATGGTACTAGAAGTCCTAGCCTCAGCAATCAGACAACAAAAAGAAATTTTTAAAATTCCAATTGGCAAAGAAGAAGTCAAACTCTCACTCTTTGCAGATGATATGATATTTTATCTGGAAAACCCAAAAGACTCCACTCCAAAACTGCTAGAACTCATACAGGAATTCAGTAAAGTGTCAGGATATAAAATCAATGCATGGAAATTAGTTGCATTTCTATAAAGCAACAGCAAGACAGAAGAAAGAGAAATTAAGGAACTGATCCCATTTACAATTGCACCCAAAACCATAAGATACCTAGAAATAAATCTAACCAAAGAGTCAAAGAATCTGTACTCAGAAAACTATAGAGTACTCATGAAAGAAATTGAGAAAGACACAAAGAAATGGAAAATCATTCCATACTCATGGACTGGAAGAACAAATATTGTGAAAATGTCTATGCTACCTAGAGCAATCAACATGCTTAATGCAATCCCTATCAAATACCATCAACTTTTTTCCAAGAAATGGAGCAAATAATCCTAAAACTTATATGGAACCAGAAAAGACCCCAAATAGCCAGAGGAATGTTGAAAAAGAAAGCCATAGTTGGTGCCATCACAATGCCAGACTTCAAACTCTATTACAAAGCTGCAACCATCAAGACAGTATGGTACTGATACAAAAACAGACACATACATCAATGGAACAGAATAGAGAGCCCAAAAATGGACCCTCAACTCTATGCTCAACTAATCTTTGATAAAGCAGGAAAGAATGTTCAATGGAAAAAAAGAGTCTCTTCAACAAATGGTGTTGAGGAAATCTGGACATCCACATGCAGAAGAATGAAACTGGACCATTTCCTTACACCACACACAAAAATACACTCAAAATGGATGAATGACATCAATGTGAAACAGGAATCCATCAAAATCCTTGAGAAGAACATTGGCAACAACTTCTTTCACCTCAGCCACAGCAACTTCTTCCTAGACACATTGCCAAAGACAAGGGAAGAAAGGGCAAAAATGAACTATTGGGACTTCACCAAGATAAAAAAGTTTTTGCGCAGGAAAGAAAACCGTCAACAAAACCAAAAGACAAATGACAGAATGGGAGAAGATATTTGCAAATGACATATCTGATAAAGAGTTAGTATCCAAAATCTATAAAGAACTTATCAAACTCTACACTCAAAGAATAATCCAGTCGAGAAATGGGTGGAAGACATGTACAGACATTTCTTCAAAGAGACCCAAATGGCCAACAGACACATGAAAAAGTGCTCTACATTACTCAGCATCAGGGAAACACAAATCAAAACCACAGTAAGATACCACTTCACAGCAATCAGAATAGCTAAATTAACCAGTCAGGAAATGACAGGTATTGGCAAGGATACAGCGAAAGGGGGAATGTTGGTGGGAATGTAAGCTGGTGCAACCACTTTAGAAAACAATATGGAGGTTCCTCAAAAAGTTAAAAATACAGCTACCCTCTGACCAAACAATCGCACTACTGGGTATTTACCCTAACGATACAAAGGTAGTGATCCAAAGGAGCATGTGTACCTAAATGTTTATAGCAGCAATGTCCACAATAGCCAAACTATGGAAAAAACCTAGATGTCCATCAACAGATGAATGGATTAAGAAGATGTGGTATATAGATATTATATATATATATATATATATATATATATATATATATATGAATACTATGCAGCCATCAAAAAACCTACAAAACTTGCCATTTGCAACAAGGTGGATGGAACTAGAGGGTATCATGCTAAATGAAATAAGTCATCCAGAGAAAGACAATTATCATATGATCTCTCTGATATAAGAAATCTGAGAGGCACAGTGGGGGTTCATGGAGGGAAGGGAGGGAAAAATGAAACAAGATGGGATCGGGGAGGGAGACAAACCATAGGAGGCTCTTAATCTCAGGAAATAAAGTGAGGGTTGCTGGGGTGGGTGGGAAAGTGGAGGGATAGGGTGGCTGGGTGATGGACACTGGGGAGGGTATGTGCTGTGAATTTTGAGACTGATGATTCACAGTCCTGTACCCCTGAAACAAATGATACATTATATGTTAATTGTGCCCAAGAGTTAGTGTGAGATGGGAGATAAAAGTAACTTCCCTCAGCAAGTCTCTTTCTCACCTGCACTTCACCAAGTAAGTATCCTATAGGACTGAATGTGATTTGTGTCTGAAGACACACTGTTGTTTTTTCCATATAACACAACTGTGAGAATACATTGTCTCTATTTATTCAAAGAAAGAGATTCTGTTCTGTCACTGGACAAAAACCAGGTAAATAGGTATCTGTCATTGGAGAAGAACTGGCAAAAGCCCTGTTGGACTTCTGAGGTATTATGCTACCTGCCTAGAGTATTTTCAAGGGTAGTTATAGCCGAACTCTATTTTTGATTCACATGCTGACTTGAAAGCTTAACTCTTTCTTTCTTTTTTTTTTTTTTAAAGATTTTATTTATTTGTCAGAGAGAGGGAGAGAGAGCGAGCACAGGCAGACAGAGAGGCAGGCAGAGGCAGAGGGAGAAGAAGGCTCCCTGCCGAGCAAGGAGCCCGATGTGGGACTCGATCCCAGGACGCTGGGATCATGACCTGAGCCGAAGGCAGCTGCTTAACCAACTGAGCCACCCAGGCGTCCCAAGCCTAACTCTTTCTTAAGAGGAAGCCTGACTGCCTCATTAGTCTTCAATGATCCACTAGTTCTAATAAACTTTCCTTTTACTTAACCCCTTGACATTCTATAATTTTAGAAGAGAATTTTCCTTCAATTTTTTTCTTCTGACTCACAAAATATGTTTGAGTCTGAACAGAAACTCCCCTTTCCTTCAGAATACTTCTAAAATACTGTTGTCTAAGAACTTCAAAATAAAACAAAAAAATTCACACACACACACACACTCCTTAGAGAACTGCATACAGTGTTCTGTAAAATCAGTATGGCTGCAATACACTCAGTATTGAACTGGTTCTTGTAAAGGGGTCCTCACCTTAGAAAATGGAAATTGTCTCCTATTGAACCTGAGTTTAATTAATTGCTTTATGGAAAAAGATGTTTTCATGAGAACCTGAGATTTGGTTTTTAAGCCCTTTTACTGATTTCTGTTGTGACCTTCAAAAATCTATTCCCCATTTTTGAACTTAATATCCTCATCACTTTAAGGAAAGGTCAAAAGAAGAGATATATATGGTTCTCTCCATCCTTGGCAAGGCAACTTTCTACTCCAGATAACCCAAATAAGTATTTAAGTGAAACAAAACAAAACAGTATGTCAATATCAAGACAAGGTTTTAGGACTTTCCAGTAGGAGGGGCACCTGGGTGGCTCAGTGGGTCGAGGCCTCTGCCTTTGGCTCAGGTCATGATCCCAGGGTCCTGGGATCGAGCCCTACATCGGGCTGTCTGCTCAGCAGGGAGACTGCTTCCTCCTCTCTCTGCCTGCCTCTCTGCCTACTTGTGATCTCTCTCTGTCAAATAAATAAATAAAATCTTTAAAAAAGAAAAAAAAAAACTTAAAAAAAAAGACTCTCCAGGAGGAAAACTGTGGTGCTACCAATATCCGCAACCATCGTCTGGTTTGAAAAGATGGAGGGTAATACCAGACAGCAATAACCCATTTGTATTTGTCATTTATTTCAAGTATAATTAAAATTTCTGAGATAACTCCTGGGTCTAACTTAAGTATATCGTGACAAATAAAGGCCCATATGGTTTGATTTAATAATTAATAATACCTTGCACAGCCCCAAATACTCTTTAGAAATTTTACTTTAAATATGTATTCACCTGAGCTGATGGGTCTCTTCCCCTATTAGAAGGCAAATCCTATTGGCAGGGCAGCCTCTTAAGCCTGTGTTTGTTACACAGGAGCAAGGTATAGAAATACAAAGTTAGTTGCTGGGCATGAAAGCCCCATTCCCCTTATTCCATAACTTGCCAATGTAGACTTTTACACTTTGGCCTCTAGATATGTTAGATTAATATTTCATATGGCTTCACCAAAAGACTGCCCACTCTGCCAAATTTTTGTCTTCTGAAGCCTCTTCATTCTATCTGCTAAGAGACATGACCAGTCCTGGAAACCTAAGAATCACAGGAATTCATAAGAGAACCCTAGAGCAGAGGCAGAGTGGGAAGGGGGGCAGGGGGCACTTTCTATTACCACTTATGCTTTTATATAAATGAATTAAAAAAAAACATGGAAATGGCTTTTGTTAAGATTCTGATGAAAGGATATAAGATAAAGCCAGAACTTGGGAATCATAGACAATACAGGAAAAGTGTGGTAACATTTTCATGCCAATACACCTCCATCAACCCACACAACAGACAGGGCAGTACAGATTGTACAGTCTGTACAACAGTACAGATAGGGCTCAACTCACAGCTCCTTCCATGGCTGATCCTACCTATGGCTTTGCACAAGAAATCACCTAACTCCCTCATTCACATTTTGGGGGTGACTGAGGCATAGTAACAAGAAAAAACTATTTGCTACTGAACAAAAATCTAGTTTTAGTGGTTAAAACAAGAATAGAACCTCCTAGGGTTCAGGACAGGCTGCTCAAGAATGAGCCATTTTGGCATATGGCCTATTTCAAGCTGAAGATAACCAAGGCCCAAGAGACTCAGGAAGAGCTTTTTTATCCCTCCCTTTGGTGCCTAAAAGAATATAGAAAGGGGACCTGGTTCAGAAAGAGTATCACCAGAGACAAGGACAAAGAATATGCGGTGGGTGTGGTAAGTGGGGAGGGGGAGTTCCAGGGAGGTCTGTTTGTTCCATTGTCTCTGCATGTGCTTTGTGCCTGTACTATTGTGCCCATAGATGGAAAACCCCCGGGGGGTGGGGGTGGGCGGTGGCGAATACAGCACCTCTCTGGGACATGCTAATTTTGGATCATAGCCCATCTGATGACACATGCTGGTCGCTGCCTATTGCAGTAGACGCTGTGGGAAGCATGTGCCCACGGGACTGGTGCCTGCTTTCATGCCCTTCCAACCCCCCCCCAAGTTGGCACCTCTTCACTTTTACAGTCCCATTTATCTTCAATCATGTGAGACAAATATATTCTAATATATGCTTTTATTTAATTTGTGGTGTCTTGCATAATCAGAAGGCTCAAGTGTTTGTAAAGGAGGAAACAAACTATTTTTGAAGCTGAAAAAAAATGACATGATGGCATGACAAACATTTGTTTACCAAATATTTCCTCCTCCCATCTTCCTGTTGTCTTCCTTCCCTTTGGAGACCGAGGCCCATAACCCCTTCTCTTTAGCTAAGGATCGATTATAAATCTCAATTGCCTGACTCTCTTTGAGACTCATATCTTTGAGGTTCTCATACATATAAAATTAAATTTATTTGATGTTCTCTTGTTTATCTATCTTTTGGCAATTTAATTTTTAGACCGGCCAAAGAACCTAGAAACAAAGAAAGCTTTCTTCTCCTACAAACTTGATCTGACCTGTATACAACTTAGCTGGTGGCTTTGTTTATAACAGGGTCTCAAATTATATTCATTCTCCCATGAACAATTCTTTTTCCAGAACCATATCAGGCTGTGGGCAGTTAACAAAATTCCTAAGAATTACTCAATTCATTCTCAGGACAGACAAGGACTTAAGTGTCTAAAGTGTAAAACAAAACAAAACAAAAAACCTTAGAATTATCTAGTCCTTTCTGCCAAGTGCAGAATTTCACACAAATTCATGTCCATTCTCTTCCCACAACTATGTCTCCCATTTATCATCACTAAATATGCCAGGTTCACATCTCCCTATTTGGGTGCCCTAATTGAATCTGTGTATAAATATTCACTCCTCTGACTGTTCTATTTAAATACAAAAAATATTCATTTCAGCACAGAGTGCATAAATTCAAGGATGGAGGTGTGTGGTGTAGGGAAGAATAGCACTGAGTCAAGAGTCAGCTTGTGGAGGTGTGGATATGGTTCAGATGTATGTTCGTTACAGGACCTTGGTTGGACACATTGGTTTCCTTATCTGAAGATGCTTCCTGATCCTGAGGATGAGGAAATGAGATTTTTCATTTTCCTCTCATGGATGGGAGACTCGTATGAGTCAGGATTCAGCTACTATAGTGTGAAGGATAGGATTATAATCTGGAACAAAATAATTTGGGATACATAATAAATAAAAAGCAATGTAAAATCCTAAATTGTGTCCTAGAACAACAATAAAATGTAGTTTCCTTTGCTGTACAAAAGCTTTTGATCTTGATGAAGTCCCAATAATTCATTTTTGCCCTTGCTTCCCTTGCCTTTGACAATGTGTCTAGGAAGAAGTTGCTATGGCTAAGGTCAAAGAGGTTGCTGCTTGTGTTCTCCTCAAGGATTTTGATGGATTCCTGTCTCACATTGAGGTCGTTCATCCATTTTGAGTCTATAAATGTGTATGGTGTAAGGAAATGGTCCAGTTTCATTCTTCTGCATGTGGCTGTCCAATTTTTCCAACACCATTTTTTAAGGAGACGGTCTTTTATCCAGTGGATATTCTTTTCTGCTTTTTGATTAGTAGACCACAAAGTCGAGGTTCAATTCCTGTGTTCTCTATTCTGTTCCATTCATCCATGTGTCTGTTTTTGTGCCAGTACTATATTTCTTTTTTTTTTTTAAGGTTTTATTTATTTATTTGACAGAGAGAGATCACAAGCAGGCAGAGAGGCAGGCAGAGAGAGAGAGGAGGAAGCAGGCTCCCCGCTGAGCAGAGAGCCCGATGCGGGACTCGATCCCAGGACCCTGAGATCATGACCTGAGCCGAAGGCAGCGGCTTAACCCACTGAGCCACCCAGGCGCCCCCAGTACTATATTTCTTGATGATGACAGCTTTGTAATAGAGCTTGAAGTCTGGCATTGTGACACCACAGCTTTGGTTTTTCTTTTCAATATTCTTCTATTGAGGGTCTTTTCTGGTTCCATATAAATTTTAGGATTATTTTTTTCAGCTCTGTGAAAAATGTCGATGATATTTTGAGAGGGGTTGCCTTGAATATGTAGATTGCACTGGGTAACATATACATTTTAACAATTTTTATTCTTCCAATCCATGAGCATGGAATGTTTTTCCATCTTTCTGTGTCTTCTTCAGTTTCTCTCATAAGTGTTCTGTAGCATCTAAATTATAGATCATTTACCTCTTTGGTTAGGTTTATTCCTAGGTATCTTATAGTTTTTGGGCAACTGTAAATGGGATTGATTCCTTAATTTCTCTTCCTTTTGTCTCACTGTTACTGTATAGAAATGCAACTATGCACAGTGGTTTCTGCATGTTGATTTTATATTCAGCCAAGTTGCTGAATTCCTGTATGAGTTCTACCAATTTTGGGGTGGGGTCTTTGGGTTTTCCACATAAAGTATCATGTCATCTGCAAAGAGTGAGAGTTTGATTCCTTCTTTGACAATTTAAATGCCTTTTTTTTTTTTCATTTCTTTTCAGCTTAACAGTATTCATTGTTTTTGCACCACACCCAGGGCTCCATGCAATACATGCCCTCCCAAATACCCACCACCTTGTTTCCCCAACCTCCCACCCCCCCCGCCCCTTCAAGACCCTCGGGTTGTTTTTCAGAGTCCATAGTCTCTCATGGTTCACCTCCCCTTCCAATTTCCCTCAACTCCCTTCTCCTTTCCATCTCCCCATGTCCTCCATGTTATGTGTTATGCTCCACAAATAAGTGAAACTATATGATAATTGACTCTCTCTGCTTGACTTATTTCACTCAGATAATCTTTGTAACTTTTCGTTGTCTGATTGCTGAGGCTAGGACTTCTAGTACTGTGTTGAACAACAGCTGTGAGAATGGACATCCCTGCCATGTTCCTGACCTTAGGGAAAAGTTCTCAGTTTTTCCCTGTTGAGTATTGAGACATTTCCTTTGAGCTTTTCATATATGGCTTTTATGATGGAGATATATTTTTTCTATCCATATACTGTAGAGAGTTTCAATAAAGAAAGAATGGTACATTATGTCAAATGCTTTTTCTGCATCAAGTGAGAGAAACATATGGCTCTTGTCCTTTCTTTCTTAATTAATGTGATCTATCATAGATTGATACATGGATGTTGAACCACCCTTGCAGACCAGGAATAAATCCTACTTGGCTGTGGTGAACAATCTTTTTAATGTACTGCACAGGAAAGGAAATAGTCAACAAAACTAAAAGGGAGCCTATGCAATGGGAGAAGGTATTTGCAAATGACATGTCAGATAAAGGGTTAGCATCCAAGACCTACAAAAACCTTCTCAAACTCAACAACGCCAAAACAAATAATGCAGTTGAGAAATGGACAGAAGACATGAACAGCCATTTCTCCAAAAAAGACTTACAAATGGCCAACAGAGACATCAAAAATGCTCAACATCACTTAACATCAGGGATATACTAACTAATCAAATCAAATCAAAACTACAATGAGATACCACTTCACACCAGTCAGAATGGCTAAAATTAACAGTCAGGAAACAACAAATGTTGGTGAGGATGTGGAGAAAACGGAACCTTCTTGCATTGTTGATTAGAATGCAAGCTGGTATGGCCACTTTGGAAAACAGAATGGAGGTTCCTCCAAAAGCAAAAAAATAAAGCTACCCTATGACCTAATAATTGTATTACTAGAGATTTACCCCAAAGATACAAATGAAGTGAGAGGCACCTGTGCCCCAATGTTTATAGCAGCAATGTCCACAATAGCCAAACTATGGAAAAAGCCCAGATGTCCTTCAACAGATGAATGAATAAAGAAGATGTGGTTTATATATACAATGTAATATTACCCAGCCCTCAGAAAGGATGAAATCTTACCACTCATATTGACATAGATGGAACTGGAGGGTATTAGGCTGAGCAAAGTAAGTCAATCAGAGAAAGACAATTATCATAAAGTTTCATTCATATGTGGAATATAAGAAACAGTGCAGAAGAAGAGGGAAAGGGAGGGAAAATGGAATGGAAAGAAATCAGAGAGGGTGACAAACCATGGAAGATTTAACCATAGGGAACAAACTGAGGGTTGCTGTGGGGGAGGTTGGAGGGGGAATGGGGTAACTGTGTGATGGGCATTAAGGATGGCATTTGATGTGATGAGTACTGGGAATTATATGCAACTCATGAATAACTGAACTCTACATCTGAAACTAATGATGTACTGTATGTTGGATAATTGAATTTTAAAAATCCATACAACAATTTAATAATTAAAAGTGATAGAGGAGAAGTCATACAGTTATGATTTTTAAAAATGTAATTAAAAAAACTGATGCAATATGAATAAAATGTATGGTTAGCTAACAGTAGTGTTCCAGTGTTACTTTCTTGGTTTTGATAGTTATACCATATGGTTAAATAGGATGTTAACATTAAGGCAAGGTGGATGAAGTGTCCATGGGTACTCTGTACTCTCTCAGTAACTTTTCTATAAGTCTAAAATTATTTCAAGATTAAAAAAAAAAACCAAACACTATATTCCACAGAAATCACATTGAGGGCATGCTGAAAATGCATTCCAATTTCAGAGACAAGGAAATGATAGTCCTGGAGCAAGACTCAGAAGTCTTTCAACAGGCACACAAGGAGATCCTGATGCAGATTTCCTAGGAATCCTTAGTTGGAGAAACTTGGATCTGCATAAAAAACATTGATCCATAATCAAATGAGGATTATATGAGTAAATAAAAAATATAAATGAGTCTATAACAAGGCATTTGGGTAAGATCTAGATTTTGGATCTAACTCTGCCAGTTACAGTATAAAATTAAGGACATTATCGGATGGGCCTCAGATTCCTCATATATAAAAAAAGAAGGTATAATCTCCTCCAGTCCTATCCATGTTGATGCAAAGCAGGGTATCCATCCTTTCTGATGGTGGCCTGATGATGGTTAAGGAGGGCACGTAGCACTGGGCTGGAGCCCAGCACTGGAGCACTGGGTGTTATATACAGACAGTGAATCTTGGGACACTACATCAAAAACTAATGATGTACTGTATGGTAACTAACATTACATAATAAAAAATTTAAAAAAGAAATAAAGAAGGTAGACCTACAGATTTCTAATGGCTATTCCTGTACAGTGCATAAAAAGAATGTCCATAATGGTCAATAGTAGTCTGGCAGCCACACATCTCTCCCAGCACCTCTGCAGACTCCTTTTCTCCTATGGCATTCAACAGAGCTAGGCTTTGTCAGCATCATTCCCATGCATGCAAGTGTCTGGCCCTGCAGTGAGTTAAACAGAGCCAAAGGGAGACACAACCACAATGAAAAAACACAGCCACCGTAACAAGGTCAGCAGCAGGGGACATTAGATTTTGAATTTGCTTTATTGAGTAGAGAAGCAGAGACTGTAGTTCTGATAGCATGCCCTTTTGCTTTGTGAAATAGAAATCCTAACTTCCATCTGTGAAGGCTCGGGGGAAATGAAATGAGGTCTTTGGTTCTAGGCCTTTCATTAGAAAATGGTTTTATACCAGATGAGGCCATAGACTCATAGCTACCATGTCTTTACAGAGACTGTGCCCAGAAGAAGAAGAAAGATGGATTTAAGTCATCTCAAAGCAACTGAATTTAGAAGTGGCACTGAGTAGAGTCTTGGGATTTCCCCTGGTTTCTCACTGGACTGATCATCTCTGCTAAGTATGTGAGTACTCACAGACATTAGCATGAGTTTATACTTCCCAAATAGGAGACTAGGTGATATACTCAAATAAAAATTCCTATAGGGCAGATAATATGCCAATTTTACCCCATTCAAATTCTGTTGACCTGACTCAACAGTTTAGGTAGGTGAACAATTTTTTTTCCAATTTATTTATTTTCAGAAAAACAGTATTCATTATTTGGTAGGTGAACAATTTTTAAAGTACTATAAATCAAATCTATAAATCAAAGTATATTAAAAAACATATGACACTAACATTTTCTGAGGGTAAAATGTTACTTGCTATTACAGAACATAATTATTCAGCATATTTAAGTTTCTTTTTTTTATTAAAAGATTTTATTTATTTATCAGAGAGAGAGAGAGGGGGAGAGAGCGAGCACAGGCAGACAGAATGGCAGGCAGAGGCAGAGGGAGAAGCAGGCTCCCTGCTGAGCAAGGAGCCCGATGTGGGACTCGATCCCAGGGTGCTGAGATCATGACCTGAGCCGAAGGCAGCTGCTTAACCAACTGAGCCACCCAGGCATCCCAGCATATTTAAGTTTTTAAACTCTTCATTTGTGCAGAGTCTAGTAACACCTACAAAATTTAATTTGATCTTGACAAATCCTTTGAGTTTATGTGACCTTATCCACATATAAGGAAAAGGAAAGTGAACTTAAACATCTCATTATCTCTATTTAGACATTGTGTGCAATAAAGTGTAGGAGTTTGGATTTAAACCTGGATCCAACATTACTAAAATTCAGACATCATTTAGGATGAATCCAGAAAAATGACTGCTAATTATGTGATTTTCCTTAAAGTCAAAATAAATTTGTCCCTTAAGCACAAAAATAGAAAATTTGGGAAAAATGAGATTCCTCCTTTTATATCTGGTTTTTCTTGTGATAGTTTGTGGTTAAGTATGATCTCCTTAGAATGCAATGTATTAGCTATGTAGAAACAATCCCCGATGATATTTGGGAACTGAGATCCACCCTAAAGTGAAGTATAATGAACAAAAAGGATTCCATCTATTCATTCAGGAGATGCTGGTCTTCTGAATTAAGAATTAGAGAGAATGGGACGCCTGGGTGGCTCAGTTGGTTAAGCAGCTGCCTTCGGCTCAGGTCATGATCTCAGCATCCTGGGATCGAGTCCTGCATCGGGCTCCTTGCTCGGCAGGGAGCCTGCTTCTCCCTCTGCCTCTGCCTGCCTCTCTGTCTGCCTGTGCTCGCTCTCTCTCCCTCTCTCTCTGACAAATAAATAAATAAAATCTTAAAAAAAAAAAAGAATTAGAGATGATGGAGCAGGAAAAATTAGTCAAACTGGAAGATAGTAGTATAACTACATCAGGAGTTTGGTTTTCTCCTTTATGTTTCATTTTGTTCATGTGGAGGGACAATCCTGTGATGTATTTTGCCAGGACCATTGCTTATTGTTGTGTACATTTTCAGTTTCAGAAACATTAGAAGACATCAGTTACATTCCTAATTACTATGTATTTGTTGAGATATTACGGCAATTTTCAGCCAAATGACAATAAAATTACTTGAAGTCTACATTTAAAAATGTGTCATCTCTATTTATGAGGATACACGTTTCAATGTAGACACTTCCTGATTTTAAACTATATTACAATGCTGTTGTAATCAAAACAATATGGTATTGGCATAATAACAGGAACATGGGCTAGTGGATCATTTTAAAGAGTTTAGACATAAGCACACATATACAGTCAACTAATGGTCTTTGACAATGGCGTCAAGAACACACAGGGGGGAAATGATGGTCTCTTCAATAAATGGTGTTAAGAAAACTGGACAGTCACATGTAAAATAATACAACTATACATTTACCTCTACTACTCGCAAAAATTAACTCAAAAAAGTTCAATGACTTAAATATAACACCTGAAAGCATAAAAACTCCTAGAAAAAAAAAAAAAACTCCTAGAAGAAAACAACAAAGTTCCTTGACATTGGTCTTGGCAATGATTTCTTTGTTAAGTCACCAAAAGTACAGGGAACAAGAGCCAAAATAAGTAGGACTACCATAAACTAAAAAGCCTCTGAGCAGCAAAGGAAACAAAAAATTGGAAAGGCAACCTACAGAATGAGAGAAAATATTTGCAATCCATATATCCAGTAAGTGGTTAATATCCAAACAAAAGAAAGAACTCATATAATTCAATAGAAAAATCCAAGAAATCCAATTTAAAAATGGGCAAAGGACCTGAACAGATATTTTCCCATTTAAATGGCCAACAGGTTTATGAAAATGTTTTCAGCATCACAAACCATTAAGGAAATGCAAATCAAAACCACATGAGTTATCACCTTAACAACTGTTAGAATGGCTATTCTACTTTAAGAATGACCAGCTACTTCATGAGCTGGACCTACGTACAAGGTTCAAAGAAAAGATGTAATAAACGTTGGTGAGAATGTGGAAAAAAAGGGAACACCTACATACCATTGGTGGGATTGCAAATTGGTACAGCCATTATGGAAACCAGTATAGCAATTCCTCAAAAAATTTAAAATAGAACTATCTCACAATCCATAAATCTAACTCCTAGGAATATATCTGAAGGAAGTGAAATCAGTATTTTAAAGAGATATCTGCACATCTATGTTCATTATAGCATTATTCACAATAGCCAAGATATGGAAATAATCTAAATGTCTTTCCACAAGAATGAATAAAAATATGAGATACATATGTATGTATTTAAGTGCATGTATACACATATATTTATTATATATAATGCAATATATGTGAGATGTATACATATATATGCACATACACATGCACACACACACAGGAATATTATTCAGCCATAAAAGAGAAGGAAATCTTGTCATTTCCAACAACTTGAATGAACCTAGAAGACATTACGCTAAGTGAAATAAGCTAAAGAAAGATAATTATATGGTATCAATTACATGTGGAATCCTTAAAAAAATGATTTCATAGAAACAGAATAGAATGGTGGTTTCCAGGGGCTGGGGAAAAGGGAGAAGTGCAAAGATGTAGGTCAAAGGGTACAAACTTTCAGTTATAAGACTAAGTTCTGAGGATCTGATGCACAGCATGGTGACAATAGTTAAAAATACACTATTTTATACTTGAATGTTAACAACAGTCAATATTAAGCATCTCACCATACAGATACACACACACACACACACACAGTTAACTATGTGAGGTGATGGATGTGTTAATTATCTTGATCCTGGCAATCATTCCACAATGTATGTGTGGATGTATTTAATTTTCATATTGTATACTTTTAAAATATATACAACTATATTGGTCCATTAGTACTCAGTCAAGGTTGAAAAACAAATTTATCACCAAGATAATACCAGAGCAATGCTTTGCCTCAGAATCACAAAAGGGAAAAAAGAAAGAATCATCTGAAGGTTGTCTTAAGTCACAGGATAAAGCCCATTGTTATTGTAGACAAGCTACTAAAGCAGGGAAATTCCAGGAATTCACAGGAGAAATGAAATGCTCAGAGACTGTGGCACATTATTTTTTTGCTTTTTGCTTGGTTTTCCACTTCACCTGGGCTCCATATAGACTTATATATTCCATGATCTTGGATCAATTTTATGATCTTCTCTCTTGCTCATCTGATCAGGTGGCCCAGCATCACTGGAGAAATTAATTTCACTGTGTAAATTAGCATCTCTACAACTTCATGAGCTGGACCTACATACAAGATTCATGCTTTGGGAGGGCAGCTCACTTCCCCCATCCTTTCTGGAGATTTTCCAAGTCTCCATTACTCTCTTTAAGCCCAATACTCAGTCTTCACATCTCTCCTTACATGGCTGTGTCTCCTATTTCATAAAAGAATGGAGGCCACCAAATGTGATTTGCATCAGCTTCCTACTCTACCCCAACCATTAACCTGCCTATATCGATACCAATCCTTACCTTTATTACTCTAGTCTTTGAAAATAACACACTGTGGTATTCCCTCCAGAAGCTACTCTTAGGTTCACATTCCCTTTTCAACTCTCTGTTTACATATATTCAAGTGTAGGCTAAATTACTTCATCTGGATATCCCATAGATGTCTGAAATAAAAACTGTCTAAACTCCCATTTTCCCCACATTATTTTTTCCTATGAGTATTCTTGATGTCATTTGTTGGTACCATGAAGTTGTAAACCTGCGGGTCACCCCTAACTTCCAATTCTTTCTCTCACCTTCACAAGCAATACAATCACTTATCTACTCAATCTTTAAGAAACCTATTGATTTTGGCTTCTAAATATTTCTTGAATCTGATCTGCTTTATTTCTGGATATTATTTCTCCACTGGACAGCCTTCTACTGATGTGATGGCCTACAGTGTTTTGTTTTGTTTCTTTTTAAGCCTTTTTCTACCTGCTGCCCAGAAGTATTTATATAAAATAAAAATCTGAACACACTGATAACTTTATAAAACCCTTCACTCTATACCTACTGACCTACTTTTCCAACCCCGTCTTCCACCTGAGCACTATACCTGCTTAGAAAAACTCACTCTTAAAACTTTTAAGCTGGAAAAAACCCCAAACTATGTATAATTCTCTGTATTTGCCTACATACTTCTGTTTATGTAATTTCCCCCTAATTAAATGCTCCTTAACTCTCCCCTTTTCTCTATAATAATTCTTTACCTAACTTCACTTTCATTTTACAACTTAGCTCAGACATCACCTCCTCTAGGAAGACTTTGGTAAGCATTATTATTGACAGATTAGGTTAAATGACTCATATTCTGTACTTCCATAATACCCACTACATGATTCCATCTGACAAATTTTATTATAATTTGCATTATACTATTTTGTCTTTTTTCCCTCCACTACAATCCAAGTTTTAGAGAAGGAACAGCAAAACTGGAGCCCAAATTCAGTCTGCCACCTGTTTCAGTAAATAAAGTTTTATTGGAAGACAGCCATGTCCATTCATATACATATTGTCTATGTGCTTCTATACTACCATGGCACAGTTGAATAGTTGTAGCAGAGACCATATGGCCTGAAAAGTCTAAAATATTTACTAATCTGGCCCTGTGCAAGAAAAGTATGTCAACTTAGAGGAAATTAACTGTTTCTTATTCCCTTTTGTATCCCATCACCTTTCAAAAGTACTGTGTAGTAGAAGAGTTTGGTATTTCTTAAATAAATGTGCCAAATAAATAAAAGTAGTTCTGAAGTTTCTCAGTCAACTCCATTAATTAGTCATCGCCTTTTCAAGATCAGATTATGTGGTTGAAACACTTAAAGCAATTCTAATGACAGAAGGGTCCTATGTAGGCCTTTTAGCAGTTTCTCCTTAGGAAATAAATTTTGAGTATTATTTTTAGTAACTTTAAGTACCTTTAACAAGTACTTTCTCTTTTTCTCTCTCCCTGAAAGAAAGTAAAGATATTCTCAGATGAAAGACAACTAAGAAAAACTATTACTTTAAAACAGTTGCTAATGCAAGATTTCAGGCAGAAGGAAAATTACACAAAAAGAAAACTTAGAATATTAAGAATAAATAAAGAGCAACAAAAGTAGTAAATTAATATGTGATAAATATCTAATACCATGTCTCTATTCTTTAAATATATATTTGACTGTTAACAGTTAAAAATTTGGGGCACCTGGGTGGCTCAGTGGGTTAAAGTCTCTGCCTTTGGCTCAGGTCATGATCCCAGGGTCCTGGGATCGAGCCCTGCATTGGGCTCTCTGCTCAGTGGGGAGCCTGCTTCCCCCTCTCTCTTTCTGCCTGCCTCTCTGCCTACTTGTGATCTGTCAAATAAATAAATAAAATCTTTTTTTAAAAAAGTTAAAAATTTAACATTGGCTAGAGGGGTTTTCAAAATATATATATGTGTAAGAAAACCGTGACATAAAGAGGGTGGAAAGAGAATTCTACATGGGTGGAAAGGTATGAACATTTTGCTTATGTAATAAAAAACACTGATTCTACAGAAAAGTTGATTATTTGTATTGTAATCCCCAAAGAAACCACTGCCAAAATATAGGATGAGATAAAGTTAAAAAAACATGGTATATAATATAAAGTAGTAACCATCTTTACTCTGGTTTAAATAACACCAGGGGTCGGGGGGAGGGACAGAGAAGACAGAAGAGAGAAACCAGAAACAGAAAGAACAGAAAAAAAAATAGTGAAATCTTAAACCTAAATCTAAAAATGTCAATATTATAGTAAATTTAAATGGTCTAAGCACAACAGCTGAAAGTCAAAGACTGTCAGAATGTATATAAAAGAATCAGTTTTCTCTATGAGAAACTTATTTCAAATATAATGATGGAGATAGGTTAAAAATCAAAAGAATAAAAAGATAGATGCCATATAAAAATCAACTAAAAGCAGATTAGAATAGCTACATTAATATAAGATTAAAATACACATCAAAACAAAATTAATAGAGAAAAGGGGCATTACATAGTAACAGCATCAAATCATCAAAAAGAAATAACAATCCTATGGTCAACAGGCACATGAAATGATGTACAACATCATTGATCCTCAGGGAAATGCAAATCAAAACTAAAATAAGATATCACCCCATACCTGTCAGAATGGCTAAAATAAAAAACACAAGAAATGACAAGTGTTGGCAAGGATGTAGATAAAGGGAAACAGTACTGCACTGTTGGTGGAAATGCAAACTGGTGCAGCCACTCTTAAAAACAGTATGGAGGTTCCTCAAAGAGTTAAAAATAGAACTATCCTATGGTCCAGCAATTGCACAACTAGATATTTACCCAAAGAATATAAAAATACCAATTCAGAGGGATACATGAACCTCAATGCTTATAGCAGCATTATCTACAATAGCCAAACTATAAATATAGCATGTGTGTCCACTGACTGATAAATGGATAGAGATGTGGTATATATGTATATACATACACACACACACACACACACACACACACACACACTGGAATATTATTCAAACATAAGAAAAAGAATGTAATCTTGCCATTTGCAATGATATGGATGGAGGTGGAAAGTATTATGCTAAGTGAAATACATCAGAGAAAGACAAATATCATATGACTTCACTCTTATGTGGAATTTAAGAAACAACAACAACAAAACTCAAGTTAAAAAAAGAGAGAAAAGAGAGAAGTCAAGAAACAGACTCTTAACCGCAGAGAATGAACTGATGGTTACCAGAAGGTAGATGGGTAGGGGAATGGGTTAAATAGGTGATAGGGACTAAGGAGTGCACTTGCTGGGATGAGCATTAGGTGTTGTATGGAATTACTGGATCACTATATTGTACATCTGAAACTAATATTACACTGTATGTTAACTAACTGGAATTTAAATAAAAACTTTTAAAAAATAATCCTAATTATGTATACACCTAATAAATAGGACTTCAAAAAAAATGAAGCAAAAACTAACAGAACTAGAGGGATAAACAAACCTACAATTACAGCTGGAGACTTCAAACTCCCACTCCCCTTTGAGTAATAAACAGAACCAACGAACAATAAATCAGTTAGGATATAGAAGAACTAAGCTACACATCATCAACCAATTAACTCTAATTGACATTTTTACACTTGACCCAACAACAGAACATATACCCTTTTCAAGCACACAAGAATGCTCACCAAGATAGACCATATCTCAGGTTATAGAACAAACTTTAGCATTTTTAAAGAACTGAAATTGTACAAAGCATTTTCTGTGACTTTAATGGAAGTAAACGAGAACTGAATTACAGAAGGATAGTAATAAAATCTCCACAAATACCTAAAAATTAAACAATACACTTCTAATAATCCATGGATCAAATAGTTAGACTCCAAGGAAATTAGAAAATACCATGAGCAAAACAAAAATGAAAATACAATATTCCAAAGTGTGTGGTATTCAACCAAAGCAGGGCTGATTTAAATGAACAGTATTAAATGCTTACATTTAAAAAAGAAAAAAGGTCCCAAATCAATAAACCCAACTTTCATTTTTTTTAATTTTTTAAATTTATTTTCAGCGTAACAGTATTCATTGTTTTTGCACCACACCCAGTGCTCCATGCAATCCATGCCCTCTCCAATACCCACCACCTGGTTCCCCCAACCTCCCACCCCCCCGCCCCTTCAAAACCCTCAGATTGTCTTTCAGAGTCCATAGTCTCTCATGATTCACCTCCCCTTCCAATTTCCCTCAACTCCCTTCTCCTCTCTAACTCCCCTTGTCCTCCATGCTATTTGTTATGCTCCACAAATAAGTGAAACCATATGATCATTGACTCTCTCTGCTTGACTTATTTCACTCAGCATAATCTCTTCCAGTCCCGTCCATGTTGCTACAAAAGCTGGGTATTCATCCTTTCTGATGGAGGCATAATGCTCCATAGTGTATATGGACCACATCTTCCTTATCCATTCATCCGTCCATCTGTACCCCAATGTTTATAGCAGCAATGGCCACGGTTGCCAAACTGTGGAAAGAACCAAGATGCTCTTCAATGGACGAATGGATAAGGAAGATGTGGTCCAACTTTCATTTTAAGAAAAATGGGGCACCTGGGTGTCTCAGGAAGGTGAACATCTGATTCTTGGTTTCACTGAGGTCATGATCTCATAGGTCTTGCGATGGAGCCCCCAACCTCAGCACTCAGCAGAGAGTCAGCCTGAGAATTCTCTGTCTGCCCCTTCCGCCATTCATGTGTATGTGCATTCACTTTCACGCTCTAAAATAAATAAATCTTTTAAGAAAAAAAAAAACTAGAAAAATAAGAGTAAGCATAAGGAGGGAAATAACAAAGATAAGAGAAGTTCATGGAATATAAAAGTAAACATAATAAAGAAAACCAATGACACTAATAGCTAGTTCTTTGGAAAGATCTTTAAAACTGATAAACCTCTGACAAAACAGAAAAAGGAGAGAGAGAAAGAGAGACAAAGCATATTAAAAAAAAAATCAACATTCACTCATGATATCTGTCTAAGTAGGAATATATGGAACAACCTAATAGAGGGTAAGGGAGAGTCTTTACATATGTGTGTGTAGGCTTACAGCTAATATCATATTTTGTGTTTTTTTTAATTTAATTTATTTATTTAACAGAGAGAGAGAGAGATTACAAGTAGGCAGAGCAGCAGGCAGAGAGGGGAGGAAGCAGGCTCCCTGCCAAGCAGAGAGCCCAACGCGGGGCTTGATCCCAGGACCCTGAGATCATGACCTGAGCCGAAGGCAGAGGCTTAACCCACTGAGCCACCCAAGTGTCCCCAGCTAATATCATATTTAATACTAAATTGCCATAGCAAGAATGAAGGAGGACATTCTAGTGCAAATTCTGTAGGTGTTAAAATAAGGCAATATGCTATGTATATCAATTTAACAACTGAAAAAATTAGCTAATTCCTCAAAAAACAGTACCAAACAGATGCAACAGGTAAACTGATAGATCTAGACATTTAAAGAAACTTAACTCCTATTTAAAAGTCTTAAGAAAGAGAAATTACCAAGCCTAATGGTTTCTTTGGTGAATTCTACCAAATATTAAAAGAACAGGTAATATCAATTCTACAGAATATAGAAATACAGAAATATACAGAAAATTGTTCCCTCCAGAAAACTGAAGGAAACAACTTTCTCCTTATTATATAAGATCTGCATTATCCTTATATCAAAACCAGGCAATGACACTGATCACCTCCCGCCATTAACTCTATAACATTCAGGGTCTATACCATTCAAAACAATAGAGATCATATTTTATGCCTAATTTATATTAATAAATTTATTAATAAACACGGTCATTTTAAAAACTGGTTGCCACAGTGCAAGAAAACTACAAACTAATATCCATCATAAATAGAAACATAAAAATCCTTTACCAAATATTAGCAAATCTAATTCAACACTATATAAAAAGAATAATACACCACAATTAAGTGGAGTTTATGACAAGAATGCACTGTTGGTTCAATATTTGAAAATCAATCAATGTAATCCACCATGTTAACAGTCTAAAGAATGAATGCTACAAGATGATATAAATTGACATAGACATAGCATATTTTAAAAATCAACATCATTAATGGCAACTCTCTCAGAAAAGTAGGAATACAAAAGAACTTAATCTAATAGAGTGTGTGTGTGTGTGTGTGTGTGTGTGTTCCTACAGCTAATATCACATTTAATAGTACATGATAGAACGCTTTTTCTCTACAATAGGGAATATGGCATGGATATCAATTCTCACCACTCCTAGTCAACATAATAGAACAGTGAAATGAACTTAGAACCAGAAATAAAAGTCATAAAGATCTGAAAGGAAGATGATTGTAAATAATCCCAAGAGTCCACAGAAACTTAGAACTAATCATTGATTTTAGGTCATAGGATACAACATCAATACACAAAAGTAAATTGTATTTCCACAGATTAACTTTGAACAATTGGAAATAGATTTAATTGTACAAGAGTTCCAAAATAATGAAATACTTAAGCATAAATCTAGCAAAACATATACATTATCTGTATGATGAACACAACATAATGTTGGTAAAATTTAAAAACCTAAATAAATGGGGAGATATAGGATGTTCATGGAGTGAAACATTTATCTTATAAAGATGTCAATTCACCCCAAATTGATCTATAGATTTAACACAATTCCGAACAAAATCCCACCAGAATTTTCTACAGATATGGACAACTTTATTCTAACCTTTACATGAAGAGGCATTAAGAATAACCAAAAGAGGGGCGCCTGGGTATCTCAGCGGGTTAAGCCTCTGCCTTCGGCTCAGGTCATGATCTCAGGGTCCCGGGATCAAGCCCTGCATTGGGCTCTCTGCTCAGCGGGGAGCCTGCTTCCTCTACTCTCTCTGCCTGCCTCTCTGCCTACTTGTGAACTCTGTCTGTCAAACAAATAAATAAAGTCTTAAAAAAAAAATAACCAAAAGAAATCTGAATCAGAAAAATAAAGTTGGAGAAATAACAATACTAAATTTTAAGCTTACTATGGAGCTACAGTAATCAAGAGAGTGTGGAACTGACAATAGTATAAACCAATAGAAAAGAGTCCAGAAATGCACCAGCACAGATGTGGCTAAGAGATTCTTGACAAAAGTGCAGGGACAAATCAATGGAGGAAGGATAGTTTTTTCAAGAAATGGTGCTACAACAACTAGACAGCCATCTATTAACAACATAAAAATTACCTCAACTTAAATCTCACATTTTATATAGAAATTAACCCAAAATATCTTATAGATCTAAAAGTATAATATAAAACTATGCATTTTTCAGAAGAAAACCTAAGATAGAATCCTCATGACCTAGGGTTAGGCAAAGAATTACTTTTAAAATAGTGTTATTTGAACCAATTTAATGAATCAATTTATTTTAATTAATCTAATCAACTATAGCTTATTACTGGTATGATTATTATAAATTAATGTAATTAATATAGTGTTTTTGAGATATATGATAAGACATAAATTTATAATGTATAATTTACCTAACATAAAATTCATCCTAAGTATACAAATGCAATGGCTTTTAGTATATTCACCGAGTTGTGAGATAACATAATTTTAGGACTTACTCATCACTCTAAAAAGAAATCTTGTACCTATTCATAGTCTCTCCCCATTCCTACCCATTTCCTAAGCCTTAAGCATTCACTAGTCATTCTTAGAATTCTCACACAACTCTGAAAACACAGCCCATGACAGAAAACACGGACAAACTGGACTTCCTCGAAATTAAAAACTGATGCTTTACATAGGACAGATCCTATGCAAAAGATGAAAAGATTGGGAGAAAACAGTTGTAAATTATAGTTCTAAAAATGATCTTGAATACAGAATATACAGAGACTCTTCTACATTCAACAGTAACAACCCAATTTAAAAAATGGGCAAAAGATTTGAACAGATACTTCATCAAAGATGTATAGTGGCAAATACTCAAAAGGCTTGTTAGCCATCACAGAAACACAAATCCAGCTTGCAGCTTATTAAATTAATCATATACTTACCATATGCCCCAGAAATCCAAGTTCTGAATACGTACCTTAAAGACATGAAAATTGGCACTCATATAAAAACTTATACACTGATGTTTGTAGCAAATCTATTCACAATGACAGAATGTCCTTCAGTAATTGAATAGAGGGCTACTACTATTTAACCCAAAAGAAATGGATATAATTAACAATGTGGGTGAGTTTCAAAGGCATTATGCTGAATAAAAGAGGCCAGTCTCAAAAATTTACATTCCACCTGATTCCATTTGTGTATCATTCTCATAAAGGCAAAACTATAATGACAGAGACCAGATCAATGGTTGCTAGGGATTAAGGGTGTGAGAAAAGTATGAATACCAAAGAATAGTATGAGGGAGTTTTATGAGGTAATATAATTTTTCTATACCCCAATTTTGGCAGTGGCTACATGAATCTATACATTGATTTATAGAACTATTTACAGAAAAAAGTCAATTTTACTGTAAATTAATTTAAAAATTAAACTGAAACACAAAGAATAGAAAACAAAAGACAAGCAAAAGCATATCAAATAAGGAAACCTACCACTAGCTTCTCCCACTTAACCTGATTTCCTCCCTACACATTCTTTCCTCCACAATGCTGGGCTTTTGTTCATTTATGTTTGTGTATGTGCGTTTATGATTGTGTGAACACTCATGTAACTCTTGCAGTGTGAAGAGGAAAGAGCATTCATTCTGGCTGGAGAAAAGCTAGAAAGAACGTGTAAAGTTCTATCGAAAAGGTGGCCTCCTCACTAAATACTGAGAAATAGAATTTTAGTAAGAAGAGATGAAGGACAAAAAATTTGACATATCCTTGTTTGAAGGCAGAAAATTACCTGCCTCATTGAGGAGGTTTCAGTGTGTTTGGAACTCGGAATAAAGTTAATTTAGAGATTACCTAGAGAGTTAATCTAGCAAAGTTAGACTGAGGACGGTCATGAAAAACTCGATTGCCAGACAAAGGAGTTTGTATTTAATTTATATCCTTTCTACCTGGTAATAAAAATCATCTATATCCTATTCCTTGACCTTATTATATGGATCTTACTTAAAACAAATTTTACACCATTAAGGCCAACAGTTAATGTTAGAACATGGATTCCAATATTCACTTTATCACTGATTTATTGTGTGGTCTTTGGTGGCAAATTAACTTCAGCATCATACCATACCATACATAACATACACAAATTATGCTAGCCTTTCTTATTTTGCCAAGTTTATCTGACAAGTAACCTGATAATAATGCAAAAGGAATTTTTAAAGTGTAATGTAAAGCACTTTCTCAAAGTATGGTCCTTGGGTCAGCAACATTAGCAAAACCTGGGAACTTATTAGAAATGCAAATTCTCACACCCTACACCAGACTTACTGAATCAGAAAGGTTGAGGGTGATGGCCAGCAGTGTGCATTACCAAACCCTCTTTGTTATTTTTATGCATGCTAAAGCTTGAGAACTGTTGACATAAAATATTATACTAATATACTCAAGTGCTATTAAAGTCAAACTGCAAGCCTCAGTCCACTCAACATTACAATCTCATAGGAAAGGACAATGTCTTATTGGTAGCCAGAAAATCAGATATTCTTCATTGGCATTTTGGTTTGGGGTTTTGTTGTTGTTGTTGTTGTTGTTGTTTGTTTTGGTTTTGTATTGTTTTGGGGGGGGGCAACTCATGAAGCTATCAAAAGCTGATCTTCCTAGAGGAATAACTACTTTCAGAAATATTCAGCATTCTATATGAGAAGGATCAGGAATGATTTCTTCCAGAGGAAAAAAAAAAATAGGGAATTTTTCTTCACTGATTTGTATTTTGATGAAGCAATTTTGCTTTCGAGAACTGATGTCAGCACACCGACCCACCGTCACAATAAATTTGTGTCAGTTTACTCAACGAATCATCTCTAATGTCAACATTTTCCCCTATACCCAAATGCTCTTCAGCATTTTAAAATCCCTGCTGTGAGAAGGATAAACAATGAAGACATTGCTAGCCAGAGGACAAAGCGCAATGGACAAGGAGGTAGTGAGAACGCTTTTCTCCCTCAGTATAAAATAATGCACAAAGATACATCTATATGTAATATATTTCAACATGAGATACCATCCAAATAAATAATTGAAATAGATTTCCCAGTCCTTGTCATCATCTTAATCAGTCTTCTTTCACGGATTCAGAACGTATTTTTCTGAAATACTGTTTGCTTGGTTCAAGTTATCACCATCATCGTCACCAAGAAATATCAGCTCTGTCCCTGCATCTGAAACTCCCGGTACACCAATGTTGTCAGGATTAACTCTAGGAAACATTTAAATTTAGAAGGCACTTGTCTTTGAACTCTGCTTCTATCAGGATATAAGAAACAACAGATCGAGAGTCTATTGATCAAGCACCAAGTTTAGCTATGAGTTGACTATATGACTATAATTAGACACAGGTCTCAGTTTTCTCTCTATAAAATAAAGGAAGAGCTAAGAACTTCTATAGAAAGGGGATTTATAATTTTTTCGGCAACCATGTGCTTTCTTTTAATGCTCCCTCCCTGTTTTCCACAAAGCATTCAATTCCCCCATTCTGCCTATATTAACCATATCTCCAGAAAAAATAAGTTGAATAAACTCATTACTATTTAGGCTAGAAGTCACAAATTCAAATGTCTGCAGGTTAAGAAAAGTTATCAAAGTGCTTGCTGGGTATACAAAATTGTGTACTAAGCATCTTGTCCTGCAACCAAACAAAACACTATTTAGTTACATTATCTTTAAAAACTTATATAAGGGTATATGTAATAAAATTCTCAGATAAAAATACCTGTACTAATTTTAAAACATTGAAGCCATCAGTTTGCATTCCTTGGTTAATTCTTTTTTTTTACATTTTAATTTATTTTTTAAATTTCTTTTCAGTGTTCCAGAATTCATTGTTTATACACCACACCCAGTGCTCCATGCAATTCGCGCCCTCCTTAATACCCACCACCAGGCTCACCCAACCTCCCATCCCTCTCCCCTCCAAAACCCTCAGTTTGTTTCCCAGAGTCCAGTCTCTCATGATTCATCTCCCCCCATCCAATTTCCCCCAACTCCCTTCTCCTCTCCATTTCCCCATGTCCTCCACGTTATTCCTTATGCTCCACAAATAAGCAAAACCATATGATAATTGACTCTCTCTGCTTGACTTATTTCACTCCGCATAATCTCTTACAGTCCCTTGGTTTAATTCTTGAGTATTTCATATCATAGTCAAGTTAAGCCCCTATCCTCTCTTTCATAGTTAAAATAGAAGATTACTACATAAATTAAGTGATGCTTCAACATGATTCATTACGATATTTAAGTATTGTCTACTGCCAAAGATCCTCTCAAACTGCCATTTTCTTACATTTAATCTTGTTTTTCTTATCAAAATACAAAATCTCTCTCTTTGGTTTATATTCCTATTGCATTTTCTTTACCTCTGAGTAAAAGGATTAACTTATTCCACCTGTACTAAAGATGTATTAGGTAATATGGCACTTGTTAAATTTATAATTATTTTATAATCTGACACCAGGGATTGTGGATTTTTGCCCTTTAACATAATTTAGAACTGTGTCTGAAATATCTCTAAATCAATCCCAAAGAAGAGACTGCTAAAAATGGACTTTTTTATTTATTGAAATAAAATAACCATGCATAAGTGACTATCTATTCTTACCAATATGAGCACTAACCACATTCTCCATCACTATTACAGATTCCCACTCACGCATTTCCATGAGGTAAACATCTCTGTGTCTTACAGATTTTACTATTCTTTATCCATAAGATTTTACTATGAAGAAAAGGCAGATGTTGGATAGAAAAAAAGACTGCCTGCATTGGAAGATTGAGGAGGAATCAAGACACAGAACTTTTGAAACACCATAGAAAACCAATTCATTTCTAAAATGTTTTTCCTTTCTTAAGTCCTTATTTACTAGGAGCTGTTGTCAGCCTGTGATTAAACACATTGATCACTAACTCCTCCCTGTTAACAAGACTAGCAATCAGTTCTCTTAAAGGAAGTCTGATTGCCCCCATTGTGAAGGCCTAAATATTCCAGATGGCTTTACAGAGATTTTGGGTTTTGTCCAGTCCCGCGGACAGCTCTACTTATTCATCTGCAATGGCCTGTGTACAAGTCCTTCCCACAAGTGTTATTATGCATTCTTTGTCTAGTGTTTTTTCACAATACCAAGTACATGTTTTTCTCTTTTACTAAGAGATACAGTGACATTTTCAGATGCTGCGTCCACATTTCATGGGCATGAGACTTCTCTCTGAGTGATCACTGAGCTCTTACAGCAAGTTCTCTGATGAAGCATGTAAGTCAATGACCAAAAAAATCCTTTCTGACAAATCAAGAAGATCTCAGACCTGGCATCTTTCTTTGTCTAATGTTTTTATGAGTCAGTATAACTGTCTTTTGTATTTTTTTTAAAGAAGCATCATCATTATCATTAGGGTGTCTTCTGACAGAGGCAAAGAAAAGAAGGGGAAAAAAAAAAAAAACAGACCTCAAAACTACCGTTGGCAAGCCTTAAGATTTTAGATGAGAAAGGAACTGCTGTTAAGGTTTTAGTGAAAATAAGTGTTCTGCTGATGACTGACTTGAGGAGAAAAACAATCCCAGAAACCATAGTTACAGATACAAAGTTGGCATCTCATTGTCAGATCACAAAAGCTTAGCACTCTAAGTCACTCCCAAGAAAGTAGGACCCAACAGGTCAATGAGACTCTGTCCCCCTCTAGTGTCTCTAGTTTAAGAAGAGAATCAATCTTCCTTCAGGCCCTGAATGAATATATATATTCTGGGCATTTTCTTCTGCTATAAAATCATCTTCTACACCATCTTACATTTTGTGTATGTCCATTATATGCATGTCCCACTTTTTTGGTGGGCACTCTCACCAACGTGCTTTAAGATAACTACTATGTTTAGGGACGCCTGGGTGGCTCAGTTGATTAAGCAGCTGCCTTCGGCTCAGGTCATGATCCCAGCGTCCTGGGATCGAGTCCCACATCGGGCTCCTTGCTCAGCAGGGAGCCTGCTTCTCCCTCTGCCTCTGCCTGCCTCTCTGCCTGCCTCTCTGCCTGCCTGTGCTCACTCTCGCTCGCTCTCTCTCCCTCTCTCTCTGACAAATAAATAAATAAAATCTTAAAAAAAAAAAGAAAAAGTTTAATAAAAAAAAAAGATAACTACTATGTTTATAGCTAGTTATTTCCTCAGGTTCAATCCCAAGAAATGGAATTTCTGTGTGAAAACATATTTTTAAGGCAAAAACGCGATTTTAAAGTAACCATGGTAGCACACTGTTCTACACAAACTGATCCAATGTTGGAATATCCTGGGAGAAATGCTGAAGGTTTATAAAACTGATGACTGTCATCACAAAACTAAATATATACGCATATATATATATAAAAATATATATGTATATATATAATATGTATAATATGTAAATAATATATATTAAAGATATAAATAAATACTGTGTTATGTGTGTGTGTGTATGTGTGTGTGTGTATATATATGTGTGTATATATATATATATATATATCCTTTCAAAGTGATCCATTTGTAGTGTACTTCTCATTCAAAGTGTTCATGAAGTGTTCATGAAGAATCTCTGTAAATCCTCAAAGATCTTCCTTTAATTCAATCTATAATTCCCCACAGTGGGAATAGCAGCATGGATTTCTTCCACTAACTGAACTACCATTATATTTACATATAATCAAGAAGTTAAGGTAGTCTTGAAGTTCTACTAGCCATTCTAAAATTGTGCACATAAGTTAATATCATCCAATATATAGCTATAACTATAACATGAACAAAGTGATACCTGGTCACTTTGTTCATGAATGTGATTAGAAGAGAATATTCTTTATTATTATGTTCAGTTTATTTTTAGCCTGGATGCTATTATTAGATCAATATATAATACTGAATAAATGGTGATTTCTCCCTGCAAAAATCTTCTCCTTAAAATGACAGGTTTCAACAAATGTGTACCATGAATTTCAGAATTGTACAAAATAGCACACAGTTCTTTGATCAAGTCATTTTAAGCCTCTAAACCCCAGTTTCCTTTTTTATGAAGATAATACATTTTCTCTACCTCACATATGTAAGGCAGATTATTAACATAAAATTCCAGAATGATTTCAGCTAGACAACTCCATTATATTTTCTTTTGTCAGAGTTACATGTCATCAAAAACCAGTATTTCATTGCCAAGAACTATAGTAGCTCTGGAGTTAGACTGTCTAAGTTCCAAATTCAGCTCCATTACTTATAAAGCTATGTTACTTCAAGCAGGTTACTTGTAACCTCTATTACTATAAATTTACTCATTTGTAAAATGATGCTGATAATGATGATTATGACAGTCATAATAGGAGAAAAAGAAGATCAAGGAAAGTGTTAATTAATAAGATCATCTGCATGGTAAGTGTAATAATAATAATCTTAATATAATATTAATAATAAGATCATCTGCATGGTAAGTGTAAAGGTAAGAAAGCAGGCAACAGTAACCAAAACAGTAATACCAACAACTACTTCAGCTGTACTGAGCACACATACTGCATGGAGATTGTGCTAAGTGTTTTGTACATAGCATGTCCTCCATATCTTTGCCTGTGCTCCCTCTCCTCCATTTTTTTCCACTTATAATCATCTTGCAAAGAGATTATGTCAGAATTTTTTTGTGAAAAAATATGATTAGAGAATACTTTCCGTGCCTTTTTATTTGATTCCAGAAATGACCTAGGGGTTAATTATTGAAGTTATTATTCCCATTTTGCAGAGGTAGATCTATTCTGAGAGGTTGCAAAGTTCATAAATATGAGACCAGATCTCCTGATTGTTAAGCTGGTATTCTCATTGTCTTACTTCACTGCCTCCCATTGCAAAGACCCACCAGGTGAGCAAATGGCACAGGGCTAATTACTGATGGGCACTGAAATGGAATGGTTTCCCACCGAGGAAATCTTAGTACAGGGACAGCTGGATATCTTTTGAGTCCTCCCTCTGCCAAAAGTAGATCCTGGCCAAGGAGTTATTTTATTCATCAAATGCCAGAGGGTTGAATTTTTATGTAAGCTCAAGACTGAGTTGGCTGGCCAAAAGAAGGCAAATAAAAATTGCATGAAGTTTGGAGTAGGCTGGGGGTGGGTAGCAAGTCTCCCTGCTGACTTGGCCTTTACTGCATGAAAGAGAAAGCTGAACCTCAGCAAGTCTTGGGTGCATCCTAGAGAAATGCATTTGACAAAAAATAAACCTTCTGTATGAAGGGAAATTCATGAGGCTGTGAAGGCCAGAGGAGCTGACCATCTATTTTTTTTTTTTTTAGAAGGAAATGTGGAAAATAGCAACTCTCTTTTTTCCCTTTGTTCATTTAAGATATATTTAATGCCCACTTTGTATTCAGACATGATAGGCACTGGAAAGCACATATAAGAAACAGATCATATTCTTATGTTCAAAGACATACATCAAGTACCCAGGCAGGGCTCTGAAGAATAGAAAAAGATGGTCCCAGCCCCAAGCAGCTCACATCTAATAGGAAAGAAAACACTTATAACAAACTATGATGCCACAGTACTATACTACTACTCTCCGAGGCAGACCCTGATCGTGCTATCACAGAAATGGTTAAGTACTATAAAAGGAAAGAGGAAGGAGGGAGAAATTCTGACTGGGTAGTCATGGAAGCCTTCACAAAGGAAGAGATTATTTTAGGTGATAATCTAAAATGATAGTAGTTGAGTATCAGGACTTCAGAAAAAAATAAGACTCCTGAGGCATTCAAGGAAGGTTGAATAGTGGAGGCAGTTCTCCCACTCTAGAAATATCAAGCATTACTTTTATAAGATAACATCTTAATGGAAACAGTAAAATGGGAAGAAAGTGATTATTGCTAATGTGACACAGCAAAAGCAGAAAAGTGAAGCTTTTAAGAGCTGGCAGTTGGAGTCAGGCGTTACCAGCTTCAAATCTCAGCATCATCAGTTTTGAGATTTGTGAGCTCAATTTAATTCAGTTAAGGTCCCTAAAACTTCAGTTTTCTCAGTTGTGAAAGGGGTAATACAACCAACTTAGGGTTAATGGGAACATATTAGTAAGCTTGTTAGTAATATCTGAAGTGTGAAAGTACATAGTATTTAAATTAAGAGAAAGAGGGCAGAGTCCTAAATGATGTCCAGGAATTGTGCCAAAAAATAGTGGATTAGGGTTATGGGAGTAAAAAGTCTACAAGAAAGAGGGAAATAACTCATTCTGAGTTGAATTATTTTACTTGATATTCAACCTTTTCGGGAAATGTCTCTCCCTGTGGGCACAGGTTGTAGATCATCACAGCTAAAGACCAAGTAGAGAACAATGGTCAAAAGCAAGTATTTATACTCTGCTTATTTTGAGCTCTTCACTTGATTATTTTCTCAATGCAACAAAAGTGATCAGTTACTGTCCAAAGTTGTATGCATTTCCATAAGAAGTTTTGAATTTTAAGTGGTCTTTGACACCTAGGCAAGTAAATTATGTCAAGGTGCCTGATGGAAGAAGTCCCCCATGTAGGAAAAGTATGAAAGACTTAGCAAAGATGAAAGTTTTCAGTAAATTAGTATTTTATTTCTCTGGATGCTCTTCCCCTTCCTGAAATCCTTGACCCTTTATTTTCTCCTATCCTACATCCACTTCACCAGAAAGTACCATCAGCTCTACTTTAAAAATGGGTCTAGAATCTGATCACTTTTTTCTTTTTTTAAATTCCAATGCTCTCACTTCAGTCCAAACCATTATAATCTCTCACTGGGCTATGACAATGGTCTGACTTTGTCTCCCCTTTTCACCCCTACAGTCTCTTTTCCACACAATAGCTAGACAGATGGTTCAAAATGTATCAGGTCATGTCGCTCCTCTATTCAGATCCCCCAAAGTCTTCCCACTTGCTCAGTTTGTGTTTTTTTTTAAGCCTATTTAAAGTTTTTTTGTTTTGTTTTGTTTGTTTTGTGTTTTTTTTTTTTAAATCCCATTACCTAAACCCTCTTCTTGCTCAGTCTTTTCTAGGTATCCTGGGTTCTTTGCTTTTCCACAAACATACCAAGAACCCTCCTCAAGACCTTTACACCACTCTCTTTTGCTGAACCACTCTTCTTCCAGGTAACATCATGGCTTACTAACCTCCCTTATTCAGGCATAGTAAGAGTCCCTCCCAGATTAATACCTCTGAAAGAGTAACGAGTCCTTATTTTAATTTTTTCTTCCCAACCTGCTTTTTATTTCATAGCATTTATTACCATCTGATAGAATAAACACATTGTTTTCAATTATCTGTTTCCACCTACCAGACTAAATCTTCATAAGGACTAACACTTCACTTTGTCGTCTGCTGGAATCCAGTGCCCATTATATATGTTGAATAAATACCACCAGAGTAAGCCATAGGAATTAAAATGTAGTAACTACTTCCCTTCACTGTTTAATTTCAACCTCAGAATCTTAAAGACCTACCAACCGTGTAATATAAAAATCCATTTTAAGATATTGCTGTTCATTGACTTAACACTAAAATGAAATGCTGAAAACTCAAAATGTTTATTAACGTACAAATCAATATTGAATGAAAGCCATAATATTAAATACTTCCTAGGTTATTGGATCTTACAGACCCTATATTGCATTTTACTAAAGGTAGAAGAGGAATTACAAACCCCAAGTTGAAGATGAAAAAAATAAGTAGAATCAAGAGCTCATAGTTTAAGTAGCTACTCCATAAGTATATAATTTATTTTTACCTCTTTTAAAATAATGGTCAATATTTATTGTGGAATTACTGCTGGAGCCATTATACTCACTCATCTGCTATTTTCACTAATTTTACAAATGCGTTGGTCTTATGAGGATTATGGACGTGTAAAGCTGTATATAGCCAAAATATCATGATTGTTTCATATTTAGTTAATGATAGGATTGGGGGGAATGTGGCTTGAACTCATGTGCATGAGTTCATGGCTTTGACAGCCATGTAGATACTTTAGATTTTTTTTAAAGTAAGTCAAAAAAATACTAAGGAATTAACAGTAGAGGTGTTACTTAGGTGTAGCCAAAATTATGAAGGTTGTGAGTTACTCAAGTTGGAAAAAGGCTGACATACATTATTTATTTTACCTTTGAAAAAATCTTGTTAGGGCACTATTAATCCTATTTCTTCTTTCAGAGAAAAAAAAATTGATAGATGGAAGTGGACTACTCAAGATCTCATAGCTAATGTTCTAGAGATCTGAAGCTAAAACCATGTCCCCTGAATATAGTTTGTATCCTCCTTTCGACTCATCTAACATAATCGAATGACTCTTTCACCTTAAAACCTACAATGGCTATCAAAGATTAGACCAGGATTGCAGGCTGGCAACCCATTATCTGAATCTGGCCCATGGATGGATTTTGACTGCACCACAATGTACATTTATGTGTATAAATTTATACGTAAATTTGTAAATTTGAACTTGTAGCCAGTATTTTTTAAAACCCAGGAAATTTCACATAAAAAAATATATTTTTCTGGCTTCCTTTGAAAATTCCAAACAGTCAAACAGCAGTCCTATAAGCCAAAAGTTAGCTGGAGATGAGTATCACACATGCGTATATGTTCTCTAGAGAGTGATAGCATCCCCAAATGGCCAGCTACAGTTCTGGTACCTGATTGTTAGTACAGGCATTTTGAGCTTTGAGACCACCGGATTATGAAAGAGTTATGTTTTAGTCAATGGGGTTCTGGTTCTTTTCCTTAAAGTTGAATAGAGAAACACTGGATAAAATTCAATCAAATTAAATTACAGGCCCACAGATGCTTAGCTCAACACCTGAGGCTGAATTGGTACTACATAATTACTAGTGTCTTCTGTTCAGTTTCCTATTTCCATTCCCTTTTTCTTATTGAAAGGGATGTTCTGGAAAAGACAGTATTTTCCAAAAAGTGGTTCATTGATTCCTTGCATTGGAATGATCAGGAAAGCTTGTAATAATGAACATTTTTCCGGGCCCCAGTTTCAGATGCATGTGGTTCGGTCTTGCAAGGTAACACCTGAACAAGGGCCTCATCTTTGGACCATCTCTGGAGTCCGGCTCCCTCTACCTGGAGCTGTGCTTCAAGGGACGGCATTTACATCGAAGCCCATGTGAAGGCTGTCCCTGGAATTGTACAATCTGGCAACCCTAACTGACTCCCATATATTTTGGTTCAGGACACCAGAACAAGACTGGAACAAAAGTAAAAATATTTATAGGAAAATAAGAAAAAAAAATCAGAAACACACAAAGATTTCTTTGGGCTCAAGCAGCCAAAGACAGTAATTTGTCATAAGCAGCAGCACCTGTAAGCAAAGTCTTGGCCCACCAGGGTAATGATCTCATTCCAAGTTTAATACTGAGCATCACTGTAAAATCCTTCCTGTGAGAGTAAATTCCCCCAAACACCTTGGTCACAGTAGTGAAAATTTTTTTTTCCTAAAAAAAATTGCAAGTAACTGCAGGGTGACTGAATGTAAATGCTACACCCTCTCCCAGCAAGGGAGGAGGCTCTTCAATCTGTTACGACTCAAAAGCCATGAGGTAAGTCATGGAAGGGCACAGAACCTACCGCTAAACTTTCTGAGAACCGCTGGTAGAAGAGCTGCCACAGGGCCAGGACAGCGCACACTACTGTTCCTTCATACCCTGCTATTCTACCCTTCTGTTTTGCATTTGAAAAACAATGAAAGTCATAACTCCCACAATTCTGTGCTACTGGTGTGTTAGCCATGGACTAAGCTTCTGAGCCAGCTTCTCATGTGCAGACGGGTTTCATCCCAGTTAAAACTAAAAGTTGTAACATTGGTAAGACATGTCATTTACCACCTTCCTACCCCCCAGGGTATTAGGTCTGTGTCAGGCCTACGAAAGCACCGAACCTGCTTCTTACCCTCGCTATTTAAATATTAAACAACAACAACACAATTTGTTTGAGGTGCTGGGAGTTAGAAAGCTATCTTGTCTCATATTTGTAAACACCATGAAGACATCGCCAAGGAATAAAAGCCCACCAAAACGGTCAGAGAATTGTTCAAAACGAATTCAGCTTCCTGCTTGAGTGAACATGCACTGCCCCCTCGTGGTCACAAGAAGCTGGCTGGAATACACAGCAGGAGCAATGCTCAGGGAGCCTTAGAAATGGGGTCCAAAACAAGCCATTGGGCATGATTGATAGTGCCAATTTATAAAGCCGCTTTTGTCCCTGCTCATGTGGCAACTGCAGTAACTTGCAGCAATAAGCTTCACAAAGAAACAATCTTGAAAGTGTGCATGGCTCATTTTAGACATAGACAATCTCCCATGTTACTAAATCTTCCCCTGGTTCATTATAGATTTCTTCAACAAATATTGATTGATCGCCTACGAAGAGCAAAAAAATTTTTTTCTGGTTATTAGGTATATCTATGAGGAAACAGATATAATCTTTGCTCTTCTGGTGCCCGTTATTTTTTGAGTGCTGGGGATATATACATTAACAACGATCATGGCCTAATTGTATTGAATGCAAAGAGAAGTGCCAGGTTCATATTGAATCATCCCTCCAGATGTAGAAAAGAAGGCAGAAGGCATCGTCTTACCACTACATCATCCTGCCATTCTGAAACAGATGGTCTTTGTTGGAAGGATTCCAAAAGACCATAAAGTAAACTCTTGCATTTAAGGTTGTAGCACAACAGGGTTGTGATCAAGAGCACGGACTTTGGGTTCTAAGGTCAGTATCCACCTTTCAGAATCTCCATACCTCCCTGTTTTTATAGAGATGACAAAACTAAGTTGTAGCATTGTAGTAAAATTATAATAATGAAAATGTTATGTGTCCAGTCAAGCAACTGGAAGGGGTATTTCAGGTAGGTGCGGGGAGAGGGCTGGCAATCATTCGGAGGGGGTAACAGAGAGTTGTTCCATAAACTACTGCTCCTTATACTTGTGTTTTTCACTTTTTGTTTAGAGAAAAAAATCTGATTTTCACACTTTTGCAGAACAAACAGAACCGTGACTTTTGTTTCACATTGTACTTTCGTGTTCTTTCAGAAGGTTTGGCACATTCCAAATGATCACATTTTTCTACTCCTTTCCCACATCATGGAAGCATGTTACACCCGGTCATTAGGGAAGAGCACTCAAAGATGCCTGCCGTTTGGGTGATGATGCTGTTCTTAAGGTGACAGACTCATAATTGGATACAATAAATGTTCAAAAAAAATCATGCCTTAAGAATATTATAGACCATAATTGTCATTAATAATTAATGATACTAATAATTAGTACTATGTTGCTACTACTTTGAGTAGATCTGCCTAAAATGCCCCTTGGGCAAGAAACAGCCCCAAATCTAAGAGCATCATACAAAGCATGTCATGTCCAGATCATTTTGAACACTGCCTCCAGACAAACCGATGCCGTGTGGAAGATGCAAAAGAAGTAAAACCTGCCAGGTCACAATGAATAGCAGAATCAGAGCACCACAGGTGTGCAGTTGTCTCCTACTCCTTCTTGGCCTTTAGGATGGGACCTTTTCTGGTGATGAAGAGGCAAGTCACCAAACCATAGAAGCAGAGTTGAAAGGAGCTTGAGGTCACCTAGTCCAAGGGCCATCCTTTTAGGGGCCAAGCACAGGGCACACATGAGCCAACTGGCGTGGTGGTGAGGACCTTGATCAACCAAGGAAAAATGAATGTTCTGTCTTGACAGCCCAGCCGCAACTCAGAAGCGGCCAAGTGTTTTAACGAAGTGGGCCACTCTTGGCAGATCTGCAGATATTCCAAGCAAAGGCAGAACTTGAGAGTTTATATATCATTTCCCAGTTTTTCAAAACAAAGCAGGACAAAGTAGGTTGAAAAGGAGTGCTCAGCCCACAGACTTCCCATTTGCCACTCTGACTTTTTAAAGAGAACATTTTAAAGATTTTTATTTATTTATTATTTATTTGACAGAGATCACAGGTAGACAGAGAGGCAGGCAGAGAGAGAGGAGTAAGCAGGCTCCCTGCTGAGCAGAGAGCCCGATGTGGGACTCGATCCCAGGACCCTGGGATCATGACCTGAGCCGAAAGCAGAGGCTTTAACCCACTGAGCCACCCAGGTGCCCTAAAGAGAACATTTTAAAGAGAGAAACCTGAAGTCTAGAATGGGGAAGGGATTCTTCGAAGGCCACATGGTTAGTTAACAGTCAAGACAGAGACACACAACAACATAATCTGTATAAATCTCAAATTGTAAGGGTACTGATGATTTATGTTCATGGATTATTTTTCTCTCACACACATCTTGCTACATCTGGCATTTGGCTAAAGTCTCAACTACAATGGCACAAGCAGAGGACTTCTCATCCATGATTGGACCTAGAAAACAAACATAAAAACGAAAAACAGCATGCTGGTTTGGGTAAGAGATGTAGCCCAGATGGATTGAAAGTACTTGGAGGAAAAAAAGGATGTATTTAAGCTGAATTATTATTATTTTTGTGCTTCTACAAGCAGTTTACATCTGGAATGAGTTATCCAGTTAACGTAATGAGATTTGGGGCCATAATCATCCTTAAATAGGAGAAAGGAATTATGGAGGAACTTAATTACCAATCTAAAATTCCTACTGGGACTTACAAAGTTTTCGTTACAGCCCCATTTTGAGATATAAGTACCCAGTGACTTGGAAAAGTCATTTTACCTCTACGGCTCCCCTGGGGTGATTAATCTCCCTCAATTCCAGAACTGTTCAACTTTTTTTTTTAAATAATCAAAACAAATATCTAGTAATCTGGCACTTTGGACAAACAAGAGAGAGATCAGTGCCACCCTGGAGGGATCCATAAAGGAGGTAACACTGGGCCTGTCGCCCTTGACCTTGGATATTCCAAGTTCTCTCTTCACAGCCCTCAAGAACCTAGACCTGAGGCTGAAGCTGAGCCTACCATTGCTATAGGGAGATGTTGTGAAACCAAGGGGACAATTTGCCAAGAGAGAACATTGTATACAACTTAACTCCTGACTTAAATATATTTATATAAATATTTATATTAAAAAGTCTGAATCCTCTAAATTTCTGGGTCCCAGCTCTTCAAGTCTGGTTCATGGCTTTACTGAAAGGAAGCTCTTTTTCAGGTATTACAGACTGAATTATGTTCCCCCAAAATTCATATATTGAAGTCTTAACCCCAAGTGTGATTGTATTTGGAAATAAAGCTTTCAGGAAGTAATTAAGGTTAAATGAGATTATAAGGGTGGGGTCCTAATCCATTAGAGAGTCTCTTCCCTATCATATGTATACCCAGAGAAAAGGCCATGTGTAGTCCTAGGGAGAAAGTAGCTGACACCTTGATCTTAGACTTCCCAGCCTTTGAAACGGTGATAAATACATGTCTATTGTTTTAGCTCCCCATCTGTGGCATGTTTTAGTGGGAGCAAGCTGCCAAAGACCTCACATCTCCATCTCGTATACTGGAGGGAGGCTGTTACTATTAGATGCATATTTGCTTTCATTTTATGCTCTTTTACATACTGAGAAATAGAAAAGTTGGGAGTTCTTGACATCCTGGTGTGGAGACATACACAGAGATATCAAGTGGCTTGCTCAAATCATGGGCGGCGGGGCAGAGACAGCCACAAACCTTGGGGCCACGTCCACACCCAGCCCCTCTTCCTTGCTCCAGAAGAAGATGCTCCCATGTTGGAGATCAGCCTCCTCCAACTGTAAACTTTGCTATCAAAGGGACTTTGGTGACACTGTGCTTGCTTCCCACTGGTCACCTTTCACCCTACAGCATGTTTCTAATTAGTATGAGAGGGAAGAGGGGGGTGACACTTTGAAGCTGGGGCAGAGGAAGGAGGAGTGAGCAAAGGATTAATTGCCTCCCAGCTGTCAGGATAGTAATTAAATTCAGGCTGTTGACTCCAGCCTTGTTTTGATTATGTGAAAGGAATCTCCAAATGCAGCCACAATTTCTGCTGTCTTCTGCTTTTTTGCAGAAGGCAGAGTGACCCAAACATGCAAACATAGAGAATGACACATCCTTGGCCAGGATCCAGCTCAACCAAACTCTTGGTGCTGAGCAGAGTTAGGGACTCTCTAACTTTCAGTGTTCTTTGTAAAACAAAACCATTCACCTTGTGTGCACACTCAGGACGACCTCTGGAGAAAATGATACCTAAGTATTAGGAAGTTGTTTTAAAAGATGAGGCCAGCATGGTATTCACAGGCTCAGGGAATTTAAATCATTCCCAAGAGAAGTTGGGGTCTTTAAGCAGTGATGTTGAATTGCAGGTCCAGAATCCCTGATTCCTGGGCTAGGAATTCTGGATCCTAGGGAACATTCTACATTCAGTCTTTGTGATTTTGAGCACAGTGTGTTTTAGTCTGAACCTCACATTAAATTCCCACATCATCTCTTCTGAGAGAATGAGAAGATTAAAACAGTGGTTCCCTTCCAGCACTAATAATCCCTGACTGTGACATTTCCACTTTCCATGAAAATCTATGCATGTCTAAATATTTCAGGCTTCTTCCCTAACAACATTGTAGCTACTGAGTGGCCAGAATTTTCCTGTGGCCTCCAGCTACCTAAGAAAAGGAACATCAGTCTTTGGAGGTAGAACACATTAGCTGCTTCCATGTTGTGAAATTTAATGATGCTGAAGTCTCCTTGTACTGCTCCTTGATGACCAGGATTTATTTGAGAAAAGTCCTAATGTCCTTCAGACTCAACCTTAAAAGATAAACCCCTCAGGGAAGGGATCATCCTCCCAAGTGCAGATGACCAATGTTGGAGTCTTTCCTTTAGCATGTGAAAATGCTAAGAAATGCTGTGTAACTACTTGACACCTAGAGGTAGGGTAGACATGCACTTTTTTGTCTGAGACCAGTTCTGCCTTGCAAGAATTTCTACCAAGATAAAACTGTATTTTTTGCTTGCAGAACAAAGAGAACTCACACAGAGACACTAGCACAGAGCTTGGGTCTTGTTCTTCTCAGAAGGCCAAGAAAAACAATCATTCCTACACAGAACTACTGAAAAGATCCAAAGAGATAAGCATGCAAAATACTTTCTTCAATACTTTCTTCAGTGGAAAGATAAGGTTGAGCCATTGTAGGATTGAATTTAAAAAATGAAAAACTTTTACAGAAGACTGAATACAAACCAGGTAATCTGATTAAGTCCTTTCCTTGCATTACCTCATTTAACCCTCATATTCACCTTGTGATTAAAATACTACCCCTCTCTCCCACATTCAGCATTTTCAGCCTGAGGTTTATAGCTGTTAAGTCACTTTCTCAAGTAAGCACTTGATAAATTATAAATCCAGGATTCAGGTAATCCTTTCTAATTTCAGAAACTGCATTTTTAACTAACAAAATCCTATAATAGAAGAATGAGTTGGGCACCTGGGTGGCTCAGTGAGTTGAGTCTCTGCCTTTGGCTCAGGTCATGGTCCCCGGGTCCTGGGATCAAACCTCACATCGGGCTCTCTGCTCAGCAGGGAGTCTGCTTCCCCCACCCCCACCTCGTCTCTCTGCCTGCATCTCTGCCTACTTGTGATCTCTTTCACAGTCCAATAAAAAAAAAAATTTTTTTTTTTTAAAAAGAATGAGTTTCCTTTCCCTGGACATGTCCAAGCAGAGGCTGGAAAAATGAGTGTCATGAACAATCAGTGTGAAATTTTTATATGTGGTTGGAGCCAGACTATGGAGACTTCTAAGGCTTATTCTTTGAGAATGTAGATTCTACAGACACGGTCAGGGGTTTAATGCCAGCTCAACCTTACTTCTGGGTATTCCTTTAATGGCTGAGCAAAGCAGCAGGCAGAGTTGAGTTGGGTTCTAAAATATGAAGACAGTCTTTCTTCCTTGGAGAATTTACTTTCTGTCTCCTTTACTGGGAATTGCTCAGTTACCCATTGATTTTTCAGAATATTCATTTTGTTCCTCTTCCTCCTATTACTCTATCTAATCCTCTTTATTTGATGTGCTCCACCATGGGCTATGGTGCTCAATCCCCATGCCCTCTCATTAACCCAATTTTCTTTCCCATGATCTGCAACAAAACCATGACTAATATCTCTTTCCTGGCCCTATGCTATGGGCCTTGCATACTTGCCACAAGTTAATGGGAACAAAAAGATAATTAATCCACCTAGGTACCATTACAACTGTGGAAAATCTATTGTTCATATTTTTAGAAGCTGTAAGGAATCTTTATTCAATAAGAAATTTGCCTTTGGATAGAACAGTAACATCCACATCCCTCTAGGCTCTGCTTGTGGCCTGATTTTAATCTCAGCAATATTTACCAAGTACCAACTATATGGGCTGGACTGGGTTTGAAGAATTAACTTTAAAAATTACAGAGAAGACTCTTTTTTTCCTGATGTAGATAGAAAATAAGAGTATTATCCATAAGTAAATTTCACTTAATTAAAATTTATCTTTTTTAAGTCCTAAAACTTAGAGTAGTTCTTTTCACTATAAAATTTCTATAATAAATTAAATATTTCCTCATTTGCTTGAACAGAATATACATGTATATGTATATATACATACACATATGTATATATGTGTGTATATATGTGTATGTGTATGTGTATGTATATGTATATAACTCAGAACAGGTACATCAATGACTATGCATTGCCATGACACATTAATTTTCTTGGGGATCCCCCAGGATTTTTGCTTTCACTTTAAATATACCACTAAGTGCTATAATTTGGGAAATCTTGAAGCTTTTGTATATTTACATGTTTTCCACTACCACCACCCACCTACACACATGCTCAAATCAACACATACACCAATTGGGCAAAATCTCTGCAACTGTTCAAGTATCTGCCTTTAGCCCCACATTCTGAATTGTACTTATATATCATCTAAGTTCTGAGAAAACGGTATGGCAGTTTATCTGCATCTATGGCTACCTACAATTCCTCCCATCAATAAGCATATCTATTTGCACCTGAGTCAGTCTATGACTTGCTTGAATTCTCCAGAGGTTATGCTGTGTTAGCTCTGGATCTAAACCTTAGCAGGCCTGACAGCTTCATTTTTGTCCTAGAAAATGAAGGACAAGAGCCAGCCTCCATGCTCTAAAGAAACTGAGAACCGACTGTGGAATAATGAGAGCCTACAAGGAGAGAGAGACCCTGGAGGTCTCCCTGGGCACTACAGTCACCTTCCAGATCCCAAGAGAAAGTGATCTCCTTTGAAATTTCCTTTGGCTTTGAAAGTGAGGGGATAGAATTTCCAGAGCTTTCACAATCAGTGGGACTAAAAGCCTGGAATCTTAAAACTCAGAAGCCTTACTTCTGGGAGAGCCCTGAGGGCAATAGGAAGCTGAATGCCTTCTCTTAAAGAACACAACAAACAGCCTGTGTAGTTACAGCACAGAAACAACAGCTTGAAAAACACCAGGGGCATATAGGAGGTAGAGTAGTTTCCTAATTTTGGTGTGTCCTGGTTGAGCACATTCACAGGGAGAGTTGTCTAGGAACAAAGAAGTTGGCAGATGCCACCTCCTTCTTCCACCCTCCAGTAAAAACCCACAGACACCTGCAGGAACAAGCATAATGCCAACATTCACTACTTTACTTGCTTATACTGTACCCTGCCCCCTCTCCCACATTTCAGTGACCCAGACCTTCCCAGTCATGTTTGCCACAGTCCCAGCACTGCAAGTCCCCTCCTCCAGAAGACCAGGACAAACCTTGAACACTGAGTCTCCCCACCATGGAGGTTTGTGGGGCCTCAATCCCAGGGGCAGTGACAGCAGCTCTCATTTTGCAAGACAACCTGCACAAACTTCACTAAAACTGCATGCCTCACCATATCAAGACCAAACACTGCCTATAACAGACAAAGAGAGCCTTGGGAGACAGCTGGACTAAAGGTAAAAGCAGCATGACACAATAGCAGGGCAAATGCAATACACATAGAGGAGACACGTCCTGAAGTGCAAGGTTCTGGTGAACAGAGGACACCTCACTGCAGGGAACCACAGGACCTCGCCATTGTAAGGCCACTACTTTCAAGCAGGAGACATAGTTAAATGTCCTAACACAGAAATAGACACAGAGAGTTAGACAAAATGAGGAGAAAGAAGAATATGTCCCAAAGAAAAGAAAAGGACAAAACTACAGTAGGAGATCTAAGCAAAATGTTTATAAGTAATATACTTGAAAGAGAATTTAAATTAATGAACATGAAGATATTCACTGGACTTGAAAAAGCATGGAGGACAAGAATAAAACCCTTAACAAAGAGATAAGAATGAACTAATAAGAAATGAAGAACACAATAAATGAAAGTAAAGGTGCACTAGATGGAATAAATAGCAGGCTAGAAGAAGTAGAGAAGCAAATTGGTGACCTGGAAGAGAGTAATGGAAAGTAATCAAGTTGAGCAAGTGAGAGGGGGGAAAAATGATGCAAAATAAGAACAGACTTAAGGAATTCAGTGACACCACCTGGTGTAATAACATTCACATTGCAATGATACAAGAAGAATGAGAGAGAGAAAAGAGGGCAGAAAGTTTATATGAAAAATAGTTGAAAACCTCCAAAATCTGAGGAAGGAAACAGATATCCGATCTGGAAGGCACAGAAATCTTTCAACAAAATCAACCCAAGGAGATCTACACCAAAACACATAGTAACAAAGATGGTAAAAGGTAGGGATAAAGAGAGAATTTTAAAGAGAAAAAAAGCAGTTACACACAAGGGAAACCCCATAAGTCTACCAGATAATCTTTCCAGTAAAAACTTCGCAGGCCAGAAGGGAGTGACAAGATTCATTCAAACCACTGAAAGAAAACAACAACAACAAAATTCACCCAAGAATACTCTATCCAGCAAGGCTATCATTCAGGATAAAAGAGAAAGAAAGTCTTTCTCAGAAGAATGAAAACTAAAAGATTTCATGACCACTAAACTAGCCCTACAAGAAACATTAACAGGGACTATTTGAATGGGAAAAGAAAGACAGTGAGTAAGAAAAGTAGGATATACAAAAGCAGTAAAAGTATGTATATCTGTAAAAATCAGTCAAGGGATTCACAAAATACAAGGATGTAAAATAGGAAATTTAGGGTACAGAGAAGTAAACAATGAATTCAAACTTAAATAACCATCAACTTAATATAGACAACTATATCCAGATATTATATACAAGCATAATGGTAACCACTAATCAAAAACCAGTCATAGTAATAAATATTCAATGAATAAAGAAAAAAGAATCCAAGTATATCAGTAAAGAAAGTCAGCAAATTATGAGAGAGAGCAAGAGAAGAAAGGATCAGAGAAGAACTACAAAAACAACCACAAAATAAGCAGCAAAGTGACAATAAATACAAATATCCAATAATTATTCTGAAAAAAATAATTACTTTGAGTGTAAATGGACTAAAGGCTCCAATCAAAAGAAATAAGGGACAAAATGGATTAAAAACAAACAAACAAACAGGACCCATCTACATGCTGTCTATAAGAGATTTATTTCAGACCTAAAGACTCATACAGATTCAAAGTGAGGGAATGGAGAAACAGTCATCATGCAAATGGATGTCAAAAGAAAGCTGGGGTAGCAATACTTACTTTAGAAAAAATAGACTTTGAAAAAGGACTGTAACAGGACACAAAAAAGGCACTAGATGATAAATAAAGGGAGAAACCCAACAAGAAGATATAACCAGTATAAATATTTAAAAATTTATATAACTCTCAACATGGGAGCTCCCAATGTGGGAGCACTCAAATACATAAAACAGTTAATAACGAACAAAGGAACTAATTGATAATAATATACTAATAGCAGGAAACTTTAACCCCCACTTACATCAATGGATAAATCATCCAAGCTTAAAAATCAACAAGGAAGCAATGACTTTGAGTGACACAGTCAACCAAATGGATTTAACAGATATATTCAGAACATTCCATCCTAAAACAGAATGCACATTATTTTCAAGAGTACACAGAAAATGCTGCAGAACAGATCACATACAAGACCACAAAGCAAGTCTCAACAAATTCAAAAAGATTAAAGTCATACCATGCATCTTTTCTGACCATAATACCATGAAACTAGAAGTCAACCACAAGAAAAAAAAAATCTAGAAAGAGCACAGATACACATAAGGTAAATAATATGCTACTAAACAATGAATAAATCAATCCAGAAATCAAAGATTAAACAAAAATTATACGGAGAGAAATGAAACAGAAAGCACAATGATCCAAAATTTGGGGGGGTACAGCAAAAAGTAGTTCTAAGGGAAAATTTATAGTAATACAAGCCTACCTCAAGAAGGAAAATCTCAAGTAAATAACCTTACACCTAAAGGAGCTAGAAGAAGAAGAACAAACCAAACCCAAACCAAAAGAGGGAAGGAAATAATAAGGATTAGAGCAGAAATAAATGATAAAGAAACCCCCCCCAAAAAAGAGAGAAAAATAAAACCAGAGGATGGTTCTCTGAAAAGATCCACAAAATTGATAAACCTCTAGCTAGACTTATCAAAAAATAAGCAAAGAAGACTTTAACAAAATCACAAATAAAATAGGAAAAATAACAACTGACATCACACATAACAAATGATTTTTTAAAAATATTATGAAAAATTACATGCCAACAAGCTAGACGACCTAGAAGAAATAAATAAATTTTTAGAAACAGAAAATTTGAAGACCATTTACCAGCAATGATATTGAATCAGTAATCAAAAATTTCCCAACAAACAGAAGTCCAGGACCAGATGGCTTCACAGGGGAATTCTATGAAACATTTAAAGAAGAATTTGATACCTATTCTTAAACTTTTCCAAAAAAACAGAGGAAGAAGGAAAACTCCCAAATGGATTCTATCAGGCCAGCATTACCCTGATACCAAAACTAGATAAAGATACCACAGGAGAAAGAGAGAGAAAGAGAAAACACACTATAGGTCAATTTGTCAGATGAACATAGATGCAAAAACCCTCAACAAAATACTAGCAAACTGAATCCAATAATACATTAAAAAAATCATTAACCATGATTAAGTGGAATTTATTCCTAGAATGCCGTAATGGTTCAATATTTTCAAATCTATAAACATGATACATAACATCAGTAAGAGAAAGGATAAAAACCATATGATCATTTCAATAGATGCAGAAAAAAGCATTTGACAAAATACATCCATTCATTGTATAAACACTCAACAAAGTAAGTTTAGAGATAATATATCTCAACATACTAAAAGCCTTATAGAAAAAGCCCAGAGCTAACATCATAGTCAATGGGGAAATACTGAGAGCTTTTTCTCTATAGTCAGAAATAAGACAGGGATGTCTACTCTCACCACTTTTATTTAACATAGTACTGCAAGTCCTAGCCATAGCAAAGAGACAACCTAAAGAAATAAAAGCATCCAGATTGGTAAGAAAGAAGTAAAACTTTCATTATTTGCAGATGACATGATGCTATTTGTAGAAAGCCCTAAAGATTCCATTAAAAAAACTACTAGAACTGATAAATGAATTCAGTAAAGTCACAGGATACAAAATGACAGAAATCCATTGCATTTCTATATACAAATAATGAATCAGAAGGAGAAATTAAGAAAATAATCTCATTTGCAATTGCACCAAAAAATAATAAAATACCTAGAAATAAGCTTAACCAAAGAGATGAAAGACCTATACTCTGAAAATGATAAACACTGATGAAGGAAATTCAAGATAACACAAAGAAATGGAGATGTTCCATGTCCTCCATGGATTCCATGGATTGGAAAAACAAATATTGTTAAAATGTCTATATTGCCCAAAGCAATCTACAGATTTAATAGAATCCCTACCAAATAACAACAGCATTTTTCACAGAACTAGAACAATCTTAAAATTTGCATGAAACCACAGAAAACCCTGAATAGTGAAAGCAAACTTGAAAAAGAAAAACAGGGACACCTGGGTAGCTCAGTCGGTTAAGCCGCTGCCTTCGGCTCGGGTCATGATCCCGGAGTCCTGGGATCCAGTCCCGTATCAGGACAAGGATGTCCAGCAGGGAGCCTGCTTCTCTCTCTGCCTCTGTCTGCCACTCTGCCTGCTTGTGCTCTCTCTCTGACAAATACATAAATAAAATCTTAAAAAACAAAACAAAACAAAACAAAAAAACCAAAAACTTAAAAATAAATAAATAAATAAGAAAAATAGAAAAACAAAAGAGAAGGCATCAGAACTCTAAATTTCAGGTTACTGTACAAAGCTATAGTAATCAAAACAGTATGGTACTACCACAAAAATAGACAAACAGATAAACAGAACAGAATAGAAAGACCAGAAACAAACCCACAATTATATGGTCAGTTAATCTTCAACAAAGAAGACAAGAATGTATAACGGGAAAAAGACAGCCTCTTCAACAAATAGCATTGGGAAAACTGGACAGCTACATGGAAAAGAATAAAACTGGATCACTTTCTTACACCTTAGGCAAAAATAACTTAAATGGATTAAAGACCTAAATGTGTAACCTGAAATCATAAATATCCTAGAAGAGAGCACAGGCAGTAATTTCTTTGGCACTGACTTTAGCGACGTATTTCTAGAAACATCTCTGAAGGTAAGGAACATAGAAGTAAAAAAAAAAAAACAACAAAAAACTATTGGGACTACATCAAAATACAAACCTTCTGCACAGCAAAGGAAAAAATCAATAGAACTATTAAGAAAACCTACTGAACGAGAGAAGATATTTGCGAATGATATATCCCATAAGAGGTTAATATCCAAAATACATAAAGAAATTACACAATTCAACATCCTAAAAAAAATCCAATTAAAAAATGAGAAGATATGGACAGACATTTCTTCAAAGAAGACATACAGATGGCCGACACATACATGAAAAGATGCTCAACATCACTCATCATCAGGGAAATTCAAATCAAAACTATAAGATAGCACCTCATACTTGTCAGAATGGCTAAAACCAAAAACTCAAAAAACAACCAATGTTATCAAGAATGTGGAGATAAAGGAACCTTCATGCACTATTGATAGGAATGCCAACTGGGTCAATCACTGGGGAAAACAGTACAGAGTTTCCTCAAAAAGTTAAAAATAGAACTATCCTACAATTCAGTAATCACGCTACTAGGTATTTACCCCCCCCCAAAAAAAAAACCATGAAAACACTAACTGTGTTTATTACAGCATTATGTACGATAGCCAAATTATGTAAGCAGCCTGTGTCCATCAACAGATGACCAGCTAAATAAGATACTGTATATTTATACAATGGAACATTATTCAGTCATAAACAAGAATGGAATCTTGCTATTTGCAACATGGTTGGATCCAGAGAGTATAAAGCTAAGCAAAATAAGTCAGTCAGAGAAAGACAAATGCCATGTGATTTCATTCTTATTTGGAATTTAAGAAACAAAACAAGTGAACAAAGGAGGAAAAAAAGAGACAAACCAAAACCAAAACAAAAAAAACAGACTCTTAACTATACAGAACAGATGGTTACTAGAAGGGAAGTGAATGAGGATGGGTGAAAAAAGTGAAGGGGATTAAGAAAAAAATATATTCATATCATACTTAGTAATATACTGTGATATCTAGTCAGAATGTCAGAAAATTCGTTTTCTCATCTTTCTACTTATGGCTATGTTCCAAAAATCGATGTTGCTAGGTAAATAGAGAACTATGAGAAACCAGAGAGAAGTCTGTTCTTAAATGTGTCTAAGGAAAACGGCAAGGGCAGGCCTGAACATGGTATAGGGCTAGATAGGAACATGAGACTGGTCAATGGAATTAAAAAAATAAAAGTTTATGTTGGGAACCAAGAATATAAAGGGGAGATGGAATGGGTAGTAGGATGGCAAATAAAGATTCATAGGAAGATTTACTACGTACCTGAGACCTTTCTCTGAGATGTTTTTGAAACAATAGAATGTCAATTGTAAACATGAATTAATACAGCAATAGCTGTGGCAACCTCAGCTGTAACTAAGGGTAAATTTACAGTTTGGCTTAAAAGGTTTTATAGTCACAAAGTTATAGGTTAATTCAAGTATAAACTTGGCTATAATATTCAGTTAATTTTTTCAACAAATACATTTTGAGTACCTGTACTTGATGATAGATAAACGTCTGAGAAAAACGTAGCCAAACAACACTGCCTTCTTTTTTTTTTCAAAGATTTTATTTATTTATTTGACAGAGAGAGATCACCAGTAGGCAGACAGGCAAGCAGAGAGAGAGGAGGAAGCAGGCTCTCCATGGAGCAGAGAGCCGATGCAGGGCTCAATCCCAGGACCCTGGGATCATGACCCAAGCCGAAGGCAGAGGCTTTAACCCACTGAGCCACCCAGGCGCCCCCAACCCTGCCTTCCTGCAGATTACATTCTCTTGGGGGGAGAGACATAGCAAGCCTAATAAGTATTAATTATTAAGATTATAATACGTAATAATTAATAAGATTAATAAAGAGTTCTGAGAAAACAAACCAAAGTTATGATATTAGATCAGAGAGGCATTGTGAGTAGTACTTTAAAGAGGGTGATGAAGGTTGGTGCCACTGAGAAAGGGGCACCTGAGCACGGACCTGAAGGGGAAGAAGGAGTGAACAATGTGGAAATTGGGGGAGAGAAGGTATTGTGGCCGGCTGAGGCAGAGCCGCTGAAAAGTAGGAGCAGACCTGGCATGTGTGAGGAACACAGAGGACAATGTGGCTGGAGTGGAACTCGTGAGAGGATCACAGGAGCAAGAAAGGTGTGGACAGTCACAGGTGACAGGTCCTGGAGTCCTGGACACCATTCGTAAGGAAGCTTTAGGAGGTGTGAACAGAGGAGTGATAGGATTTATTTTTTAAAGTATCGTTCCAGGTACTATGTTGAGAATCAACTACAGAAGAACAAGGGTTAAAGTAGCAAATATATTTAGGAGATTATTTACTTGATCCAGTAGAGAATTAACAGTGACTTACACCTGGCCAACTCATGCACATACGCACACAAATGACTGGAATTAAAAAAACAAAAACAAAAACAAAACTTTTGAAGAAGAACCAGTCACAGGATCATAAAGAGGACCTCAAAGTTTTCTTTCTAAGCCTGAGGCTCTCGGACCTTGGGTGGACACTTACAAGGGGAGATTCTGCTCACTTCAACATTCGAGTCGTGCTGAAGAGGCTCCTTTAAATTTTACTGAGAAAGTAGTTTTTTGTTTTTTTGGTTTTTTTAAGAATTCAGTTCTGATTTAGGTATGAGTTTACTCCTGGGACCTAGAATCTACAAATAAATAACTGTCACTTACATATCTCTGAATGAAGAAACTAAGAAAACTAAGTGTTGTCATAGATAAAGATGGGCTGGGGAGTTGGACATGCTCTACACATGTCCCAAGAAAATCACTTTCTTTTTAGGTGGAAGCTAAGGAAAAATTGATTTATAAAAGAAAAAAAGATGTGAGGAATTTGAGAGGCAGGGCAGGGGTTCATGGGAGGAAGGGAGGGAAAAGTGAAACAAGATGGGACTGGGGAGGGAGACAAACCATAAGAGACTCTTCATCTCAGGAAACAAACTGAGGGATGCTGGGGGAAGGGGGGAGGTATAGGGTGGCTGTGGGGTGAACATTGGGGAGGGTATTTGCTATGGTGAGTGCTGTGAATTGTGTAAGACTGATGATTCACAGACCTGTACCCCTGAAACAAAGAATACATTATATGTTAATAAAAAAAGAATTTATATATATATATATATATATATATATATATATATATATATATATATAACCATTGGCAATGGATGCCAATAGCAAATAATAGAGGTAGCTATGCCAACAGAGAGCTGGGGAAAATGTTGCCAGAGTAAGAGGCCTCTAAGCTGAAACCTAAGAATGAGTAGACATTTTTTAATCAAGGGAGTGGGGATAGGAAGGAGAAGAATATTCCAAGGAAGGGCAATACCATATGCCAAGGTCTTGTGGTGAAAAAGAAAAAGAGTTGGCTCTAAGAAATAAGCAAGGTCACTGTGCTGTCACGGAGGACAGGCGTGGGACTGGGCAAGAAAAATAATTCTCTAATTCTCATTAGAGAATTAAAGTTGAAGCAAAAACACTTGTGGGAGCCATGGAGAAGTTTTACATAGGGGACTGCTAGGACGACCTTCATATTTTAGACAATGTCCTCTGTCTGCCATGAGCAGAGAATCTACTTAAGATATTATACACTAGTCTAAGAGAAAGAGGACAGTGGCCTAGATAGTGGAGATCAAAAGGTAAAAATATTTTGAAGCACTGAATGGATAAAATAAGTAGATTTACTGATTGGCCATAGATGGTAGAAAGGTGGGAAGGAAGAAAAGATATATATATATATGGCCAACTTTCTTTTCAAAACAAATGCATATCCTTTACTCAATTCATATTTTACAAAGAGCACTTCAGATTTTAGAAGCTAAGTAGTATACAGTAGAAACAATATAATATTACCAGGTAGAACATTTGGATTCTAGGCTCATTTTTGCCATTGGCAATGTAACCTTCTCTGGCTAAAGGAGTTAAGAGGCTTTACCCCATATGGGGTAGGAAATCCACTGATCTCTAAAAAACAGGAGGCTTCAGCTTGCTGGTGAGAGCCATGCCCGTGCTGCAAACAAGAGGAACATCTCTCTCTCTCGGACTTTCTGGCAGGGGGCCACATAATACACTGATTTCATTTGGCAGCAGCAAAGTAGTTAATGAAAACTCCTCTTTCAAGATGTGACATGTTCCGCGTGAGCTGTCAGAAGGAAAGTTTACATAATGAAGAGTACTGGCATGGATCAAAGCCATCTGGAATAGCCCAATTCCCCTCTGGGCATCTTGTGACCGGGGACTCCTTATGAGAACAAGGCAGAGAGATGTATTCTGGTTCCATGCGCAGTTAGCCAAAGGGATTGGCTCTTGATACTGAGAAAGTTGAGATCAGAGATTTGATTTTTTAGAGAATCAGTGCATGTAATGTTTGGATAAAAGACCACCCCAAATATGTTCACCATAATTCTAACAATGAACAGTTCCCTATTTCAAGTTGTCCCCTTCTCCACTCACTCCATGGTTTAAGTGGCTTAGACTCATGGGTGGAATTCCACTGCTCAAGGCCCAACACGTGAGTCTGGGGTAGGCGCATGAAATATGTGAGTCTGAATAGAGAAAATCTCTTTTCTGGAAATGCAGGGGCCAAGGAACTCTCCCTCCCAGCTGCACTCCCTAGGAAAATCCCCTGCACACACACACACACCCACCACACACACACCCCACACACACCCCATACTCTTGATTTCTACTACAAAGATGGAGTTAGCTTGCCTTTCTCTCACCACTCTGATAGGGGAAGTTCACACAGACAGTGTCAGAATTGAGACTAGAGTCCAGATTTCCTGACTGCCACACTTATGCCCTTTCCTGCTGTGTGCTTCTTAATCTTTAAAACGTGGAACGCTCTTTCGAAAACATGAGTTGAGTGACTAAGTGAAGAGATGGCTTATCTGACAATGGAAACAATCCAGAGAACAAGGAGATGAGTGATGGGTCATTATTTCATTGTTTAAGTCCTGAAACCAGCCCTGTCTCTGGACTTCTAAGTTATGAGAGTCAATACATCCCCTTGATTTTTAAGCCACTAGGAGTTACATTTTGGTTATTTATAGTACAGATTCCTAATTGATATACAGACTTTTCTTTCTCCAAATCCAAAGTATTGTTACACCTAATTCATGGTTTTGCCAGCATAGGACATTAAATATTGAAGAAGGGATAGAGGAGAATCTGTACTCTTCTTCCCTCCATCAGGAAGGAGGAAGGGGGGCAAAGAAATGGGGGGAGGGGAAGAAGAAGAGAAAAAAGAAGGCAGCAAATAGCCTGTCTTCTCACTTCAAGTTCTGTCCATATTTCATTCAATCTCCCAGGACGTGACAGAGGGTCCCACAGGGCCCCTGTAAGAAGAGGTGGATTATGCCTTGTGTCCGACCTTCATTCTAATAAGGCTGTTTAGAGTCTGAAATGACAAGATTCGTGTGAATTGTGGCAAGTCTACAGCCAGATAGCTCCAGTACAATGATTAGTTCAAAATATATGCTTTTATTTATAGGCTCAATTTAGTATCACATTCTGTTATGAAAACAACCTGTCAATGCACAATACATGTACATGCTTGGTGTTGGACTAGGAAAGATGAGAACTTTAAATAGTCATTCAAGTCAGTATTAGTCATTAGAGATTAATAATTAGCACATCTGAAATACATACTGCTCTTTAGATGAAAGGTCTGTTTCTAGAGAACAAAGCACATAATGACATTTTGCATTTTTTCTCCCAGTTAGGGGGAATTTCCTGGGCTCTAGAACCCAAACTATTGTACCATGGTTCTACAGAGAAAGTATATAAATATTTCCCCAGAATTTACGTTCTAATATTCAAGGTCTCGACAATTTTTAAAATCAGTGACACCCATGAAAGTGACAGCTGGAAAACATAGCTATATGTCAGCACCCCTACCATAAGCATTTCATCCACATTTTTACTATTTCCAGGCATAGATCACTAATCTCCACAGTCTGAATATCTACACATTTAGAGAAGAAACTCCAAATCAAGGATTGACAGCTTTCGAAGTTAACTTATCTTCAGTCAATTTTCTATTCTTTACCTCCCCTGTGTTTTCTCTCAAAGGCTTTCGGGAAATCAGTGTTCTCAGACCTCATAAGCTACCTTCCTTCCAGCAACGTTAAAATAATAAAATAAAAGGGAAAAAATAGTTCTTTTACTTTTAGTCACTTATAATTGATTATGCTTATTAAAACAACATTTTTAAATTAGTATTTTGTCTGCTTTGCTTCTTGAAAACATGGACATTTCTAATTTAAGTTTTTGTTTCATGGCAGATGATGTCATTTTCACAGTGAATCACATAGCAGAGCAGGCAGTTGGTCGAATGTGATCGGTAGATGCCGCAAGAGCTCTAACACACGGGCCATATGGAAAATCATCAGTTAGGAGGGGGCCAGAGCACTCAGGAGATAACATAGTACCCTTTATCAGCATACACACTGCCCAGTTTTTTCCATGATGTGGCTCCTGCCTCCCTTCCAAATTTTTCTTAAAGACACTACTTCTTAGCATCCTCCAGCCATTCTTTTCAGTTCCTCAAACATGCCAAGCTATTTCCCTATTAGTGGGCTCTTCCTGTGTTCCCTGAGAATCTTTCTCTAACTCCTTCTGTGATGATAGACAATAAAACTATGCTGTGCAATTCAGCTACCAGTTAGTCCATGTGGCTAAATAGACCATGTGGCTATTTGTATTTAAATTAAAATTACAGTTGGCCCTTGAACCAGGGGGCTAGAGGCTCTAACTCCCTATAATCAAAAATCTGCTTATTACTTCTGACTCCTCCCAAATTTTTTTTTTTCCAATTTATTTATTTTCAGAAAAACAGTATTCATTATTTTTTCACCACACCCAGTGCTCCATGCAAGCTGTGCCCTCTATAATACCCACCACCTGGTACCCCAACCTCCCACCCCCCCGCCACTTCAAACCCCTCAGATTGTTTTTCAGAGTCCATAGTCTCTCATGGTTCATCTCCCCTTCCAATTTACCCAAAAGCACATACCCTCCCCAATGTCCATAACCCTACCTCCCTTCTCCCAAACCCCCTCCCCCCAGCAACCCACAGTTTGTTTTGTGAGATTAAGAGTCACTTATGGTTTGTCTCCCTCCCTATCCCATCTTGTTTCATGGGTTCTTCTCCTACCCACTTAAGCCCCCATGTTGCATTACCACTCCCTCATATCAGGGAGATCATATGATAGTTGTCTTTCTCCGCTTGACTTATTTCGCTAAGCATGATATGCTCTAGTTCCATCCATGTTGTCGCAAATGGCAAGATTTCGTTTCTTTTGATGGCTGCATAGTATTCCATTGTATATATATACCACATCTTCTTGATCCATTCATCTGTTGATGGACATCTAGGTTCTTTCCATAGTTTGGCTATTGTGGACATTGCTGCTATAAACATTCGGGTGCACGTGCCCCTTTGGATCACTACGTTTGTATCTTTAGGGTAAATTCCCAGTAGTGCAATTGCTGGGTCATAGGGCAGTTCTATTTTCAACATTTTGAGGAACCTCCATGCTGTTTTCCAGAGTGGTTGCACCAGCTTGCATTCCCACCAACAGTGTAGGAGGGTTCCCCTTTCTCGGCATCCTCGCCAGCATCTGTCATTTCCTGACTTGTTGATTTTAGCCATTCTGACTGGTGTGAGGTGATATCTCATTGTGGTTTTGATTTGTATTTCCCTGATGCCGAGTGATATGGAGCACTTTTTCATGTGTCTGTTGGCCATCTGGATGTCTTCTTTGCAGAAACGTCTGTTCATGTCCTCTGCCCATTTCTTGATTGGATTATTTGTTCTTTGGGTGTTGAGTTTGTTAAGTTCTTTATAGATTTTGGACACTAGTCCTTTATCTGATATGTCATTTGCAAATATCTTCTCCCATTGTGTCAGTTGTCTTTTGGTTTTGTTAACTGTTTCCTTTGCTGTGCAAAAGCTTTTGATTTTGATGAAATCCCAAAAGTTCATTTTTGCCCTTGCTTCCCTTGCCTTTGGCGATGTTCCTAGGAAGATGTTGCTGCGGCTGAGGTCGAAGAGGTTGCTGCCTGTGTTCTCCTCAAGGATTTTGATGGATTCCTTTCTCACATTGAGGTCCTTGATCCATTTTGAATCTATTTTTGTGTGTGGTGTAAGGAAATGGTCCAATTTCATTTTTCTGCACGTGGCTGTCCAATTTTCCCAACACCATTTATTGAAGAGGCTGTCTTTTTTCCATTGGACATTCTTTCCTGCTTTGTCGAAGATTAGTTGACCATAGAGTTGAGGGTCTATTTCTGGGCTCTCTATTCTGTTCCATTGGTCTATGTGTCTGTTTTTGTGCCAGTACCATGCTGTCTTGATGATGACAGCTTTGTAATAAAGCTTGAAGTCCGGAATTGTGATGCCACCAACTTTGGCTTTGTTTTTCAATATCCCTTTGGCTATTCGAGGTCTTTTCTGGTTCCATATAAATTTTAAAATTATTTGTTCCATTTCTTTGAAAAAGATGGATGGTACTTTGATAGGAATTGCATTAAATGTGTAGATTGCTTTAGGTAGCATAGACATTTTCACAATATTTATTCTTCCAATCCAGGAGCATGGAACATTTTTCCATTTCTTTGTGTCTTCCTCAATTTCTTTCATGAGTACTTTATAGTTTTCTGAGTATAGATTCTTAGCCTCTTTGGTTAGGTTTATTCCTAGGTATCTTATGGTTTGGGGTGCAATTGTGAATGGGATTGACTCCTTAATTTCTCTTTCTTCTGTCTTGTTGTTGGTGTAGAGAAATGCAACTGATTTCTGTGCATTGATCTTATATCCTGACACTTTACTGAATTCCTGTATAAGTTCTAGCAGTTTTGGAGTGGAGTCTTTTGGGTTTTCCACATAGAGTATCATATCATCTGTGAAGAGTGATAATTTGACTTCTTCTTTGCCGATTTGGATGCCTTTAATTTCCTTTTGTTGTCTGATTGCTGAGGCTAGGACTTCTAGTACTATGTTGAATAGCAGTGGTGATAATGGACATCCCTGCCGTGTTCCTGACCTTAGTGGAAAAGCTTTCAGTTTTTCTCCATTGAGAATGATATTTGCAGTGGGTTTTTCATAGATGGCTTTGATGATATTGAGGTATGTGCCCTCTATCCCTACACTTTGAAGGGTTTTGATCAGGAAGGGATGCTGTACTTTGTCAAATGCTTTTTCAGCATCTATTGAGAGTATCATATGGTTCTTGTTCTTTCTTTTATTGATGTGTTGTATCACATTGACTGATTTGCGGATGTTGAACCAACCTTGCAGCCCTGGGATAAATCCCACTTGGTCGTGGTGAATAATCCTTTTAATGTACTGTTGAATCCTATTGGCTAGTATTTTGGTGAGAATTTTTGCATCTGTGTTCATCAAGGATATTGGTCTATAGCTCTCTTTTTTGATGGGATCCTTGTCTGGTTTGGGGATCAAGGTGATGCTGGCCTCATAAAATGAGTTTGGGAGTTTTCCTTCCATTTCTATTTTTTGGAACAGTTTCAGGAGAATAGGAATTAGTTCTTCTTTAAATGTTTGGTAGAATTCCCCCGGGAAGCCATCTGGCCCTGGGCTTTTGTTTGTTTGGAGATTTTTAATGACTGTTTCAATCTCCTTACTGGTTATGGGTCTGTTCAGGCTTTCTATTTCTTCCTGGTTCAATTTTGGTAGTTTATATGTTTCTAGGAATGCATCCATTTCTTCCAGATTGTCAAATTTGTTGGCGTAGAGTTGCTCATAGTATGTTCTTATAATAGTTTGTATTTCTTTGGTGTTAGTTGTGATCTCTCCTCTTTCATTCATGATTTTATTTATTTGGGTCCTTTCTCTTTTCTTTTTGATAAGTCTGGCCAAGGGTTTATCAATTTTATTAATTCTTTCAAAGAACCAGCTCCTAGTTTGGTTGATTTGTTCTATTGTTTTTTTGGTTTCTATTTCATTGATTTCTGCTCTGATCTTTATGATTTCTCTTCTCCTGATGGGCTTAGGGTTTCTTTTTTGTTCTTTCTCCAGCTCCTTTAGGTGTAGCGTTAAGTTGTGTACCTGAGACCTTTCTTGTTTCTTGAGAAAAGCTTGTACCGCTATATATTTTCCTCTCAGGACTGCCTTTGTTGTGTCCCACAGATTTTGAACCGTTGTATTTTCATTATCATTTGTTTCCATGATTTTTTTCAATTCTTCTTTAATTTCCCGGTTGACCCATTCATTCTTTAGAAGGATGCTGTTTAGTCTCCATGTATTTGTGTTCTTTCCAAACTTCCTCTTGTGGTTGAGTTCTAGCTTCAGAGCATTGTGGTCTGAAAATATGCAGGGAATGATCCCAATCTTTTGATACCGGTTGAGTCCTGATTTAGGACCGAGGATGTGATCTATTCTGGAGAATGTTCCATGTGCACTAGAGAAGAATGTGTATTCTGTTGCTTTGGGATGAAATGTTCTGAATATATCTGTGATGTCCATCTCTTCCAGTGTGTCATTTAAGGCCTTTATTTCCCTGTTGATCTTTTGCTTGGATGATCTGTCCATTTCAGTGAGGGGAGTGTTAAAGTCTCCTACTATTATTGTATTATTGTTGATGTGTTTCTTTGATTTTGTTATTAATTGGTTTATATAGTTTGCTGCACCCACGTTGGGGGCATAGATATTTAAAATTGTTAGATCTTCTTGTTGGACAGACCCTTTGAGTATGATATAGTGTCCTTCCTCATCTCTTATTATAGTCTTTGGCTTAAAATCTAATTGATCTGATATAAGGATTGCCACTCCTGCTTTTTTCTGATGTCCATTAGCATGGTAAATTCTTTTCCACCCCCTCACTTTAAGTCTGGAGGTGTCTTCGGGTTTAAAATGAGTTTCTTGGAGGCAACATATAGATGGGTTTTGTTTTTTTATCCATTCTGATACCCTGTGTCTTTTGATTGGGGCATTTAGCCCATTAACATTCAGGGTAACTATTGAGAGATATGATTTTAGTGCCATTGTATTGCCTGTAAGGTGACTGTTACTATATATTGTCTCTGTTCCTTTCTGATCTACCACTGGTAGGCTCTCTCTTTGCTTAGAGGACCCCTTTCAGTATTTCCTGTAGAGCTGGTTTGGTGTTTGCAAATTCTTTCAGTTTTTGTTTGTCCTGGAAGCTTTTAATCTCTCCTTCTATTTTCAATGATAGCCTAGCTGGATATAGTATTCTTGGCTGCATGTTTTTCTCATTTAGTGCTCTGAAAATATCATGCCAGCTCTTTCTGGCCTGCCAGGTCTCTGTGGATAAGTCAGCTGCCAATCGAATACTTTTACCATTGTATGTTACAGACTTCTTTTCCCGGGCTGCTTTCAGGATTTTCTCTTTGTCACTAAGGCTTGTAAATTTTACTATTAGGTGACGGGGTGTGGGCCTATTCTTATTGATTTTGAGGGGCGTTCTCTGAACCTCCTGAATTTTGATGCTCGTTCCCTTTGCCATATTGGGGAAATTCTCCCCAATAATTCTCTCCAGTATACCTTCTGCTCCCCTCTCTCTTTCTTCTTCTTCTGGAATCCCAATTATTCTAATGTTGTTTCGTCTTATGGTGTCACTTATCTCTCGAATTCTCCCCTCATGGTCCAGTAGCTGTTTGTCCCTCTTTTGCTCAGCTTCTTTATTCTCTGTCATTTGGTCTTCTATATAGCTAATTCTTTCTTCTGCCTCATTTATCCTAGCAGTGAGAGCCTCCATTTTTGATTGAACTTCATTAATAGCTTTTTTTATTTCAACTTGGTTAGATTTTAGTTCTTTTATTTCTCCAGAAAGGGCTTTTATATCTCTGGAGAGGGTTTCTCTAATATCTTCCATGCCTTTTTCAAGCCCGGCTATAACCTTGAGAATTGTCATTTTGAACTCTAGATCTGACATATTACCAATGTCTGTATTGATTAGGTCCCTAGCCTTCGGTACTGCCTCTTGTTCTTTTTTTTGTTGTGAATTTTTCCGCCTTGTCATTTTGTCCAGCTAAGAGTATATGAAGGAGCAAGTAAAATACTAAAAGGGCGGCAACAATCCCAGGAAAATATGCTTTAACCAAATCAGAAGAGATCCCAACTCGTGAGGGTGGATTTTTTTCCCCCCTCACGATTGGGTGAGGGATCTCCTCTGATTGGGATCTCCTTTGATTGGGATCTCCCAATCTCTTCTGATTGGGATCTCCCAATCTCTTCTGATTAGGATCTCTTCTGATTTGGGGATAAAAAGAGGTTCAAAAAGAAAGAAAGAAAAAAAAGAAAAAAAGAATTAAAAAAAAGAGATTGAATTAAAAATTCAATCAAGAATTTAAAAAAGAATTAAGAAAAAAAAATTGAAGAGATTAGGATCTCTTCTGATTTGGGGATAAAAAGAGGTTCAAAAAAAAAGAAAGAAAGAAAAAAAGAAAAAAAAGAATTAAAAAAAAGAAAATGAATAAACAAAAGTATAAAAAAGAAAAATATATATATATTAGATAATCTAGTTAAAAAACGTTAAAAAAGAAAAGGGTAAAAGTTATAAAAAATTTTAGCAGAAGAAGAGAAAAAAAATGAAAAAGAAAAAAATTAAATTAACTGCAAGACTAAAAAATCACAGGTAGAAAGCCATGAGTTCCGTGGTTTGTTTTCTCCTCCTCTGGAATTCTGCTGCTCTCTCCTTGGTATTGAAACTGCACTCCTTGGTAGGTGAACTTGGTCTTGCCTGGATTTCTTGTTGATCTTCTGGGGGAGGGGCCTGGTGTAGTGATTCTCAAGTGTCTTTGCCCCAGGCGGAATTACACCGCCCTTACCAGGGGCCGGGCTGAGTGATCTGCTCGGCTTTGCTTTCAGGAGCTTTTGTTCCCTGAGCGCTTTCCATAGAGTTCCGGAGGACGGGAATACAAATGGCGGCCTCCTGGTCTCCGGCCCGGAGGAGCCGAGAGCCCAGGGCCCCGCTCCCCTGTGCGCCCTCAGCGAACAGCTCCCAGTAACTCGCGTCTGCCTAACCTCTGGCCGCGCTCCGAGCTCACCGAGCTTGCGACCGGTTCAAGGCAACTCCGAGCTGTGAGCTTACTGTCGGCTCTGTCTCTGCAGCCGGCTTTCCCGTTCCAATATCCGCAAGCTCTGCGACACTCAGACACCCCCGATCCTTCTGTGACCCCGCGGGACCTGAGGTCACGCCGACCCCGTGTGGGCTTCGCCCCGGTTTAGCCTCCGGAGCGATGTCCCTCAGCGGAACAGACTTTTAAAAGTCCTGATTTTGTGCTCCGTTGCTCCGCCGCTTGCCGGGAGCCGGCCCCTCCCCCCGGGGTCTATCTTCCCGTCGCTTTGGATTCACTTCTCCGCCAGTCCTACCTTTCAGAAAGTGGTTGTTTTTCTGTTTCTAGAATTGCTGTTCTTCTTCTCCTCGATCTGCCGATGGACTTGCAGGTGTTTGCAATCTTTAGATAAGCTCTCTAGCTGATCTCCTGCTAGCTGAGGTAGTCTCAGCCTGCTACTTCTCCGCCATCTTGACTCCTCCCCCCCGACTCCTCCCAAATTTAATTACTAATAGATTGCTGTTGACTGGGAGCTTTCCAGATAAGATAAGTAATTGATGAACACTTATTTTGTATGTTTTATGTATTATATATGGTATTCTTACAATAAAGTAAGCTAGAGAAAAGAAAGTATCAAGAAAATCATAAGGAAGAGAAAACCCATTTATAGTGCCATACTGTAAAAAAATCAACGTATAAGTGGACTGGTATAGTTTGAATCTGTGTTGTTTAAGGATCAACTGTACATAAAATTATAAATTCAGTTTCTTGGTCACATTAGCTATCCTTCGATACTCACACTAGCTAGTGGGTACCATACTGGACAGTGCAAATATAGATCATCTCCATCAAGGCAGAGGTTCTATTAAGTAACATTGTTCTAGAAAATAAATTTCTTTAGGGCAGGACTCACTGTTCATCTTGTTCCCTGTTGTATTCTAAGTGCCCATCACAAAGCCTGGATTGTCGTAGGTGCTCATATATTTGCTGAATCAATGTATACATGAATGGACTAAATGATAAAAGGATTATTGAATAACTACTAGTAAGGAAAATCTTAAATTAAGACTAAGAACTAGAATGGATAGTTGGGGTAGATTATTTGGAAAGGATTCAAACTCCAGCCCTGAGGCAGAAGTTGCCATAAAACACACGACATATGTCATTGCTGATTGTTCCCTCATCCCTTCCCTCCCACCCCTCACTAAAATATAGGCTCCAAGAGGCACTTCTCTTGTTCTTTGCTATATCCTCAATACCCAGAATGAAGCCTACCTTCGGGGAAGAAACAAACCAATTGGTCCCTTGGTGTACCCTAATTTTCATCTATAAAAAAGAAATGACAATTTTACTTTTAGGAAAGGCTACATCCATTTCCCAAGTATCTCACTTGTATCATTATTGCCCTTCTACTGACTTCCCAGTTTTGTCTTTTTAAAAAAAAAAAAATGCTTTAATCTATAGGTCTCTCTTTTAGATTTCTAGGTCTCTCCTTGTTCTTAGTGACTGTTCAACACAGGATGTGCTCTCAAACTCCCATTGTCTTTTCATCACTGCTCAGCCAGGAGCCGTGCTTGGCATTTCTTCTTTCAATCCACATCCGTATTGGGGTGTCTACTTTTCTCACTCTGACAATTCGCTGTCACCCACCCCTGAGCTAAGGATCTAATGGCTGCACATGGGTTAAATTGTTCCTTCTCCGGCAGAAGAGGAGTCCTCATCAAGATTTCCTGGATTCGTCTTAATTCTGAATCTTAGTCACCTCTGCAGGACTCAGCTTCAACCTCTCCTCCTTCGTGAAGCCTTTCCTTTCTCCTGGAATTAAATGTGAACATGCTTTTGACTTGAGCCTAAGAGCATGTGAAGTAAGTCATTTACTCGTAGATGCCCAAGCACAGCACCCCTGAGTCCGTCTAGACCACAGTAACTTCTTTATCCTCTTACCTCTCACAGCAACTCATCTATTCCTCGCCCATGACACATATTACCATCTGTCTTGTACTGTAATGATTTATGCCCAGGTCTTATCTCTATAAGACAGAAATTCATCTTTATATATCACCCAGACTTACACAGAATAAGCATTCAATAAGTGATTTTCACATGAATGAGATGGAGTGTCTTGCATTGGGCCCCTGCTTTGGATTTCAAATTCTTAGCTGACAATAGCTATGTGAAACCTTTGCAAGATGGGGAGAGAAAGTCTTTTAGCCCTGTGAATTGAAAATATCAACAAATGAACTTTCTGTGGAATACATAGGACTAAATAGAGTAGGATTTCAAAGTGATCAGAAGTTCCACCCCATTCTAAATTTTCCCTCATGTTAAACTAACATTGTGAAGACAATGGCTAGGGAGGTAACAGAGCCCATGTTCTAAAAAAGTGGCTCATTTTTATTATTTAGAAACTAAGTTAGAATGAAGATCTTAGTAAGTATGGGGTGAAGCGGCCATTCATGAAATGATGCCAAAACACAGGAAGGTAGCCAGACAGAAAGGTAGTCAAGGCATACAGGGGCTTTTTAAACCAATTACTCCCTCAAGTGATGGCACAGAACCTGTCCTTGCTTCAGTTTGTTCTTGAAGTCATGGTCTCCCTACTTACTTCTGGTAATAGTTCCTAAAATTCCAGCATTTGAGATACACACCTTTGAGTTATAGCTTTATATTTCTAAAGATACTTTCATACATTGTAAAATCCTTTTAAAGGCTTAATATGCCAAGGGTAAGACATGAATATTTTAGCATAGTCCAGTAAAAAAAAATAAAAAGCTGTCCACTAGGAAACACAGAACTGGCTCTGTCACATTTGTTAGTGGGACTCCTATGACTTCTCTTGGTCTCTGTTACTACCTTATATGCGAAGTGAGCAATATATGCACACATGACATATGCATATACATATATATTTTGAGATAGGTGTGTTTAATAGAAAATATTTAATAGGTCCTAGAAAAGGATACAAAGTATAGCTCCTTTTTACAGAAAATTAAAATAATTAGGCAGCTTATAAGATTGAATGATTTATGTTTTCTATTTTACATGCGGGGAACTGTAGGCTAAAGCCGTGATGTCATTTTCTAGAAAATGATCATTCCTTTCTTCTTCTTCTGGTGTAGCTTTCCTATAGGGAACCAACCACTTCACTAATTCCAGATTATGAGGTTCAGGAGAAAGCACACCCATTCTCAACTCTAATAATGAGCCTGTAATCCAAAAAGGGAAAATATATAAAATATTTAACATCTAGAACAGCATAAAATAGATAACAGCCACAGACAACCACAAGAACAGTAAAGGTAAGTACAAGGCATTAACTTCTCTGCCCGGAAGTAAGCAAATTAGGTTGTTCCATGCCCACTGGGTATAGTGACTGCTTCAGAAATGGGCCCAAGGGACAAGTCAAACCAAAAGGGGGGCTGAGGCCTTTGGAAAATGTACTGGGGAAAGAGGTTTGTTGAATTATCAGAGTGAAGTAATCCCAAAGTGATTGAGGGTTACCACATAGAATCTAAGAACAGAAGAAAGAGGAGCCAAAGTGAGGGAGAAATATATGGCCTTTATGATATTGTTTAGAGTTGCAATCCAGCTCTACCGGAAGCCAGCCAGAATCAACCCTGAATATTTTTTTTCCCCAATTTATTTATTTTCAGAAAAACAGTATTCATTATTTTTTCACCACACCCAGTGCTCCATGCAAGCTGTGCCCTCTATAATACCCACCACCTGGTACCCCAACCTCCCACCCCCCCCGCCACTTCAAACCCCTCAGACTGTTTTTCAGAACCCTGAATATTTTAAGCATGTCAGCTAGAAACTTCTTCTTGTCAAAAGCCGGTTTGACTTGGGCTTCTGTCATTTACAACCAAAGAAGATCTGAGGAATAACCAAGTTTCCTTAGGAAAAGGGGTAGGACCAAGAATCAAATCTAACAATGTCTCTCCACTTAAAACTTAGGTGATTTTTTCACTACATCAGTTCTTTTTTTTTTTAATACTTTTTAAAAAAATATTTTATTTATTTATTTGACAGAGAGACCCATAAGTAGGCAGAGAGGTAGGCAGAGAGAAAGAGAAAGAGAGGGAAGCAGGCTCCCCACTGAGCAGAGAGTCTGATGTGGGGCTCGATCTCAGGACCCTGAGATCAGGACCTGAGCTGAAGGCAGAGGCCTAACCCACTGAGCCACCCAGGCGTCCCTACACCAGAAGTTCTTATTTGGGGTGGGGAAGGGGGTGGGATTTCAGAATAACTTGGAAGAACTTTTCTAATAGAGACATTTGCCCTCAACAATCCCCTGACCCCACAGAAATGATAATAAATGAAAACTGGGAGTTGGGAGGTAAAAAGGGAAATAGAGGTGAAGATATAAGCAAATATACTTTGAGAAAGCGGAGTGACTGATATATCTTTAATCGTGAAACAATTCTACACTCTTATATTGCTTTGTTACATGGAGTGTCATGGGCTCAATTATGGTGCGGAAGTGAGGTTCTGGTTTAAAGCACTGTCTTACACCTTATGAATCAAAGAACTGGTTTCTGAACTAGTAGCAATGAATGATGCATTGGAGAGATCTTCCTAAAGGAAAGGATTAACTTCTCTGGGTCTCTGGAAAAAAATTAAACTCAGGAAACTGCAGGAGGTAAGTGTACAACAATAATGTTTTTGAAGAGGGAAATTCACCAATGACTACTGGAAGGCCACTTGGTCTTCCCACCAAACAGAAATGACAATATCCTCAAAGATGTAGAACAAAGTACCAGTTGTCAGTTCCTGTACAAATTTCTTGTTCTTTGGAATGTTTACCTAATTTTGCACAGATTGGAATAATGCAGGCTATCCTGTTCATAGATCTCTGCCATATAAAGGGAATGAAAAGCTATTTTTGGATATTACTTAGAAAAGACAACAAGGTTTTACATATGGCTCTGGACCAAAAAGCTAAGGCAGACTGTTGGGCAATTCTGTGCCTAAAGCACAAATGGAAAATAAGCCAATTCTGAACAATTAACAGTGCCTGCCAGGAATACCAAATTGAGAACCGTGAAGTATCCGATGGATCAGTGGGAAAGGATATTATGATCAATTATTGATGTCTAGCACGGTCCTGGAAATGGAAAGTGGTAGCTGGAGTGCGACCTACTTATCCTCTCTGGCCTAAACCATCCACACTGAATAAAGGCCTGATGTTTTATTTTTCAAGTTGTACAGCTTTGTATAAATACTCTCAAATATATTATTGTACTGGCACTGGGCCATTATTTTAGAGCTAAATTGCAACAAATACGCTTATTGTGAGAAACAACGCTTCAGCATCCACAGCTACACTGTTACTGAACTTTCCAGGGAAACTTCTCTCCCATGATTTTCTTCCAGTTCATACACTGAACAGGATGGATAGAAATTGATAACTTTCGTTTTCAGGGAAAGATACTATATTATCCTGGGAAATGCTAAGCTTAATGATTTAAAAATTTTTATGCCAGGGGTGCCTGGGTGGCTCAGTGGGTTAAAGCCTCTGCCTTCAGCTCAGGTCATGATCCCAGGGTTCTGAGATTGAGCCCTGCATCAGGCTCCCTGCTCAGCAGAGAGCCTGCTTCTCTCTCTCTCTCTCTCTTTCTCTGCCTGCCTCTCTGCCTACTTGTGATCTCCATCTGTCAGGTAAATAAATAAAATCTTTTTAAAAAAATTTTTATGCCAATCTTCCTTCTTCCAAGTATCAACTGTGTATCCTTGTGCTAATCATTCAGCTTCTCTGAGACCTATTAGCTTTGGGAATGCCCCACTGTAATAATGCATGTAAATGTCCTTTGAATATTGAGAAGTGGTACATAAGTATGACTTTTTAGTCCAAAGAAATCACTATATAACATTCAGAGATCTTTTGTTAATTGTAGGCTCCTAAAGTTCTATCTGTTTCACTTAGGATTAAGGGAACTCAAATTCACCGTTTCGGGGGACAGGTCTGGTGAGAAGTATTATACTGACTCACCTGAGGCCTTTAGCCTTGTTACCCTGATGAGCATTATTCCAACCTCCTTCCAGGCCAATTAGAGCTCTCGTAATGAGTCCCCACTCTAATCTGTCTTGATCCCCTACTAGAGTAGAACATGCTCATGTTGCCATTTTCAATCCTATAAAGCTGACGTTCCCCTTAATCCTACCCAGACAACACTGCTGACTCTATCCTGGGCCTAAACACACAGGTTCCCAACTTCTCAAACCTCTAGCTTTGTTCATTGTCTATTGAATTATCTGAGCAAGGCTGGTGGGCTCTCTCTTTGCATTGAAACCAGTACTTGGGGAGTTGTCTTTTTATGACGTTCACTTGTCTCTCCTTAAACCCTTCTTCTGTTCTAATTTTATATTCCTTTTCTCACTCATAGCTTTCCTTATTAAAAAAAAAAAAAAAGTAAAAACAAAACAAAACAAAAAACTACAAAACGAATAGCTACTTTAGGATTTTAGGTAAGAAAATGAATGTCCATAAAGGCTAATGACAGTATCCAAGGTCACAGAGACTGTGTATAAATATATATATCCCATTACATATTTTATACACACACACACACACACACACACACACACACATATATAGTGTATATAATGGGAATAAAATTTAAACTCACGCATGACTCAAAACTGCACGGTCCTTCCAGGGTACCATGCTGCTTTTCAAATCCTCATCAGTCTTCCAGCTATGCTCATTCTGTACTTCACATCATAACTGTGCCAAGAAAGTCAGACAAAATCTGTTCATCATTTGAGAATAGATATACCATTATTTCAATCACAATTCAAATACTAGGCATTATTGCTGAACTTGATGATCTCTCTGTATCTTTCATGAATATCTAGGGACTTTGAACAAGAACAATAGGGGAAGAACTATAGGTCAGTATTACTGGTCATTCATTTAGGACAGAATAAGAATTTAAACATCTCCATTGCTAGTTGGAAATGAATACGCAGGTCAAATCATTATGGTTCTCATAGGTTATATCAGGGGTTTAGAACAGAAGTACTCAAACTCATGCCAAAACTCTGGGCTTGGGAAAATCACCAGGTTTAAAATGAGAGGACACAGAGTTTATTTTCCAAGTCAATAATTCGGGAGTAAGTGAAATTAAGATCAAGAGGGTCATGGGATTTACCTACATTCACCCCAGTGACTCTAAGTGTCAGACTTATAATTGACTGTGAAATCACATGTATGGGTTCTTTATTTGACCCAACAGTGCTAGGTGTCGTAGCTGACTGATATTCAGTATGAGCCCCTTATGTAGTATAGTCAGTCTAGTAGGAAGTGGCTTGGGAAACTGCTGTCCAGGCCTGAGTCATAGCTCAAACAGTACTGACTGCAGCTAGATAGCTTTTCCGCATATCCAAACCCATGCTCTTTTGATGAAACTACATTTTCCAGTGTTCCTTAAAGCAGTATTCCTGCAAGAGGTTAGGTAGTAGGTGCCCTCCACTTTCAGGAAGTTTGGAAAATATGGCTCAAGCATATTTAATTTGTTCTGTTTTGTACTACTGAATTTCTTGGTGCCTTTGTTATGTGAATGAGCTCCCTGACACTAAGAAATGACTGTATATGGGATACCTGGGTAGCTCAGTCTGTTAAGTGTCTGCCTTTGGCTCAAGTCGTGATCTCAGAGTCCTGGGATCAACCCACATCGGTCTCCTGCTCAGCAAGGAGTCTGCTTCTCCCTCTCTACCTGCCACTCCTTCTGCTTGTGCGTTCTCTCTCTCTCTCTCTCTAATAAATAAATAAATAAATAAATCTTTTTTTTTTTTTTTTAAAAGAAATGACTGTATATTACTCTCAAACCTCAGTGCAAAGTTATTAGCATAACTGAACAAGTAACCCAAGGAATACAGTTGGGGAACCTGTAACCGCTCCCCATCCCACATTTTGGATTAAATAACTACACTCCCCAGGCAGGTTTCTGCTCTACCCTTTGCTCCTGTTCTTTAAAAAAAAGCCCTAAAAAAACAGCGATCTCTGTAATATAACCAGAGTTTACACAAACCCAGGAGCAAAATAAAAATGCCAACAAGAAAAACAGACAAATAAAACAATGACAAACAACCTTAGGTCGATATTTTAGTCCTTTCATGTAGCAAAGGATTGCTTCTCGGGGAGTGCATGGAGAGTCTCTCCACAACAGGCACTTTGGTAGGAACAGATATGAGCCAGAAGACCCTGTCACAAGCCTCAAAGTGCTGTCAATGGCAGCTACAGAATGTCTATACATAAGAAATCAGGGCCAATTAGGGTGACAGGATGAATGGGGACTTGGGGAGAGTTCAGTGATGTACCTTAATTTTGAGTGTGCATAACAAAATCACTGCTAGATTGAATAATTTGTTGGAGGGCAAAATTTGGCGGGGTTAAAAGAAATTATGGAAGGATGACATCCCTGATCCTCCCCTTGATTCTGCCATTAGCAACAGGCCTTGTAACTGGGGAGACACATGACAAAACAGATGATCATACAAAGAGGAGTGCTCTAAACAAGGAATAGCTTATTGTGCTCAGGGAGACCAGGACTGCAAATTGACTCTAGGCACAGTTTAATCTACATCTGTAACAGAAAAAAATATTTCAAGTTGCGGTTAGATAGTCATCTTGCAAAAAGAAAACACAGTATTCTCATCTGTGCCCTACAGAAGGAGATGTTGTGTAACAGTCTCTCTGAATAAAAATAAAAATAATGTCCTGGATTGATGCTTTGTCTAGGTACTTTCAAAACCTCTTATTATCGGAACTGAACTGAGAACAGAAAATGTCAGTTCTTATACTGTCAGTCCTCAACCAAATGATTTTAAACAAATCCCTTAATATTTAGGGGACTCCGTTTCCTCATCCATACGTTGGGAGAGTTGAATTACGGGGTCAGGAAAGTCCATCCTCGCCCTAAAATGGCATGATTTGGGGGTGCCTGGGTGGCTCAGTCGTTAAGCAGCTGCCTTTGGCTCATGATCATGATCCCAGGGTTCTGGGGTCGAGCCCTGCTTTAGGCTCCCTGCTCGGCGGGGAGCCTGTTTCTCTCTCTCTCCCACTTCCCTTGCTCGTGTTACTTCTCTCACTGTGTCTCTCTCTGCCAAATAAATAAATAAATAAAATCTTTAAATAAAATAAAATATAACATAAAATAAATAAGCATGATTTGATAATATCCTTCAATGCCTCTTAGGTATTCAGAGGAGCAGTTAAATGATCAGGCTCTGGGCTTAAATCCCAGGTTTGACATTTACTGTTTCTGTGACCTTGAACGTTAATTATTACATCTTGGTCTTATTTCTAATAATACCTGCTTCATAAATTTTGGGGAAGATTAAACCAAGAAATGCACGTCGAGTACTTAAGTTAGTTGCTAGCACCTAGTTACAGCTCAATACATAGAAGTTATTATCAACACTATCACAGCTTGAAGTTTTATGCAGAGCCCATCCCAATGACTGGTTTGCAGTGATCAATGAACAGGTTCCGAACTGGGCACATCCCAAGCCTGTGTTCAATCACTAACTTTATTTTCACTTCTTTCGCTTAGTTCTATGCAGAACCCTATTTATGTAATGTATAATTCATGCAGCATGTATCACATGCTGGATACTTTTCTCAACGCTTGAAAAATATTCAGTCATTTAATCTTTCCATGACCTTATGAGTGAGGTATTCTGTTACCTTCTCACTTTACAAACAAGGAAACTGAGGCACAGTATGGGTAAATAGCATGGCCTAAAGTGCTATCAGCAACTAGTGCACGCCAGAGCAAGGATATGGACCCAGGCAGCCTGGCTCTGGAGCCTGGGCTCCTGAACACTGGCGACCCTACTAGCCTTGTATCCCCCTCTCCTCCCACTTACCCCTCCCAGGGTCACTCACTGTTTTCTCAGTCCTCCCCACAGGCCAAGCCACCTGGCTCCTTCACACGACTATGCTTTTAAGCCCACCTTCCCTCCCAGGACTTCATAACTCACCAGATGGCCTCTCCCAGGTCCTATACTTTATTGACCTTAATCAAAGAGTTCCTTTGAGACTTGCAACTCTCTCCCCTACCAAGCTGTCAGTTTGTCCTTCACTTACTTTGTCTTCTCCTGTTGGGGTCAACACCATTTGCGCACAGACGGGTCAGGGTAACTGATCTTTATTTCTCGCGTGTCTGACTCTGCTTACCCCACTAAACTCTAGGAGAATACAATCCAATAGAATCCTTCTGAATAGGAGTCTCGTGATTGGCTCTAAGTCTTCAGATAACCCTAGAAAATTCTTTCTGACTTGCAACATTAGGATGCATGCCATTTATTTGATCTCATTTTTCCCCTTAAGCAAATTTGAGAACAATGGGTAACAGTAGTCTCATATGACAAAAGATAGTCTAGAGTGACATCTGGTGGCTATTCTTTTTTTAAAGATTCACAAATATTTACTGCTCCTTACAGGCCAGGTTCATTCCTTAAGGGAAAATTGCATTATCCATCAAAGTATCTGTCACAACTGAGCTACCTACCGAGACAACAGGAAGAATCAGGTGAGACCAGATGAGCAGAAATCCTTCCATATTCATTAAGTCATAAATACGTGGAGCACCCTCCCCCAGGAGTAGAGACCGCTGGTACCAAGGCCCAAGTTCAGAGAGGGAAGTTGAAATCTCATATCCCAGTCCTTGCTGTTAGCTCTTAGAGACTAGGCAAGCCCCATCCCCTGCTTTGATCCTCAGTTACTATATATGTGTTTTTACATATTTTTATATGTATATTTTGATACTGGGATTAAATTCAAGCTATACTTTTCTTTCTATAAAAAGAGTATCATCTGCAATATATAAAATTTCCCCCAAATTTTAAGTGCCAAGTTGGTAGTTATGATCTACCATTCAAATACCACCTCTTTTACACCAATATGAAACAAAACGAGTCCATAGTCTCTCATGGTTCATCTCCCCTTCCAATTTACCCAAAAGCACATACCCTCCCCAATGTCCATAACCCTACCCCCCTTCTCCCAACCCCCCTCCCCCCAGCAACCCACAGTTTGTTTCTTGAGATTAAGAGTCACTTATGGTTTGTCTCCCTCCCTATGCCATCTTGTTTCATGGATTCTTCTCCTACCCACTTAGGCCCCCATGTTGCATCACCACTCCCTCATATCAGGGAGATCATATGATAGTTGTCTTTCTCCGCTTGACTTATTTCGCTAAGCATGATACGCTCTAGTTCCATCCATGTTGTCGCAAATGGCAAGATTTCATTTCTTTTGATGGCTGCATAGTATTCCATTGTGTATTTATACCACATCTTCTTTATCCATTCATCTGTTGATGGACATCTAGGTTCTTTCCATAGTTTGGCTATTGTGGACATTGCTGCTATAAACATTCGGGTGCACGTGCACCTTTGGATCACTACGTTTGTATCTTTACGGTAAATTCCCAGTAGTGCAATTGCTGGGTCATAGGGCAGTTCTATTTTCAACATTTTGAGGAACCTCCATGCTGTTTTCCAGAGTGGTTGCACCAGCTTGCATTCCCACCAACAGTGTAGGAGGGTTCCCCTTTCTCGGCATCCTCGCCAGCATCTGTCATTTCCTGACTTGTTGATTTTAGCCATTCTGACTGGTATGAGGTGATATCTCATTGTGGTTTTGATTTGTATTTCCCTGATGCCGAGTGATATGGAGCACTTTTTCATGTGTCTGTTGGCCATCTGGATGTCTGAGGGATTTAAAGTGGCGGGGGGGTGGGAGGTTGGGGTACCAGGTGGTGGGTATTATAGAGGGCACAGCTTGCATGGAGCACTGGGTGTGGTGAAAAAATAATGAATACTGTTTTTCTGAAAATAAATAAATTGGGAAAAAAATATGAAACAAAACGAGCCCACATTAAAAGGTTAAAATATTCTCCTAAAAAGTGGCAACAGTAGTACCACTCATACTTGCAAGGGCAGTAATCATAGCTAACATATGACATGCCAAGTATTTTTGTACATGTATTGCCTCATCCTGCTGGACGCAGAAGCTGAGAAGGCATCAGCATCAGAGAGTCACAAACTGAACGTTCTGTCCCAGGATGCCACATGGAAAGAAGTGCGGACACACGAAAGCCCCCCACTGGATCATCCACCATAGCTGAGGACATCGACACTGGACTAGGAGCCTTGCCTGCTCTGACTTTATGTCTTTTTCCAACTGTTCTGTCTGTGGTCAGATGGGAGCAGAAGCAATAGCTAGGAGGATGAATTGTGAAAGGCCAATTAAGTAACAGGCCAAGCCAACCTGCCATTCCCGACTTCACCACTGGGGGCATCCAAGACCAAGTGAGGCTCAAACTGGGGTGGGGGAAGGGAGTCGTGTGTGTTAAGTCTAAAACTGGAAGGGATATTGAGGCTGTGATATTAGACGGAACAGATATTTTTGTGCCTGTTTATTGTTAGGAATGAGACTATTATTATTTAACATAAGGCGCTTTTATTATTATTAAATGACTTTATTATTATTAATGAGACTGTTTTTTATTATTATTAAACTTGATAGCTAAAGCTATGAAACCCAAAGTCCTGTCAGGGCTATAGAAAAGAGGTTCGATGTTGTACAGAGTGACAGAGACAGTCAGAAAGAATCAAACTGCTTCTGTGTAAGCCTTACCCCATCCAGTTCATTTGATAAACTGAATTTACAGTCTTGGACTTGAACAGAATTTTCTCTTTGGAAAGAGGAGTAAGCAAAAGAAACAGCCCAGCACAAAACCTCTGAAGACAATGGGAGGGACATGGACACAAGAGATAGTGAAGAAAATAGTCTATTACAGTTGCTTTTCCCTGTCACGAAAATTAAACAAAACATGAATGCTGTGAAACAGGAAATAAATCTGTAAACACACAACAGAAAGGCAACTAGTGGAGCAAAGGAATGCTAGCTTTATGAACTCTACAAAGGAAAAAGCACAATAATAGGTCAGTGGCATGAGGGTTAGGCTTGAGGGAAAAAAAAAATCACAATGCTTAAGTTAAAAAGCATTGTGACTGAGATGAAAACAGTTAAAGTACAGTAAGTACCTGGAGAGAGACCATAGAGGACCACTGTATTAATCACTGCTGTCCTGAAGAGAAAACAATAATTGCAATAGAAAAAAAAGATTATTCAAATACACACCGGAAGTAAGTAATTCAGAAATGAAGCAGGAGTTTATCTGAAGGTCCACTGAGTTTCTAGTTTTCTGGGAAGACTTAATAAATATAGTCATATGTCTATTTGGAGTTATTATATTTCAAAATGATAGCGTCTCTTTTCCAGCCAGCACCGAGCGATGGGTGTCTGTCATGACAACTGGCACAAGTGCCAGCCCCAGCCCAAGAAGAGGGACTAGGGGTTGGGGTGTCCCATTGCCAATACTGAATTAGCCCCTGTCACATACACACTGTCCGTGTCGGGTGTGGGAGGGTGGGCAATGAGAAGGAGCAGGACTTGAGGCTGGACACGGAAATCTTATCCAGGGGCTCCAAGTGTTGTACGCACAAAACAAGTATTAGTAATGTGGTCTACAGCATATCCAATCCCAACCGGTCCCACCCAGATCCTGGTAGAGAATGGAGTCATTCTCAGTAACAGCACACTGTCCCAACAGTAGTTTGAGTCCCACTATGCACTGTCCTTGGGCTGCAAGAAGGGGGCCAAACTCACTCCTGAAGATGAAGAGATTTTCAACACAAAAGTGATCCAAGACAATTCAGAAGAAATAGGATTAAAAAAGACAAAGAGTGCCATATTCAGCATCTTCTGGAGGAGGAGTTTCAGCCAAGTGGGCTTCTTGCATGCATAGCTTCAAGGCCAGACAAGCGTGGTCGAGCTCTGTGCCAGAGGGCAGAGAGCAGGAGTTCTAGCTGAGGACAATCAGGTCAGGAAAGGCAAATAAATCCTCCTTCCTCCTATTGTGCCTCCTATAATAAAACAAGTACCAAAAAAAACCCAAAACAACCCACAAAAAATAGAATACAGAAGTGGTTACTGGAAGAAAGATGAACTATATTAAGCCCAGACTTCTCAGTTTGCACAAACAGTTGGCAGAGCTATGCTGTATTGTTTGGACAGGGAACTGTGTATTTGTAGAGGATTGTCCCCAACATGTAGAGAATACACATTTGTACATTTACCCTGCCCTTCTCCCTTCAACTCCAAACTCGTTCAAGTGCTTGCTTTACATCTCCATGGGATTATCCAACAGACCACTCGAAAGTAGAATTTCCAAAACCAAACTGCCATCTTCTTCTAAAAACTAGATCCCAGTTTCTCCACCTAAGTTAATGAAACTGTATTTCCTAATTTCTTGGGCAAACACAGTAGAGGTATCTTTGACTCCATTCCCCAATCCCCTACCCCCCTCTCTACCATGCGCCACATCTGACTATCTGGAAATCCACTGGCTCTGTTGACAACTTTCTACTGTCTTTACTTCCATCCTTGCTCCCCTGTAGTCTGCTGTAAGGGTGATCCTGCGTTTCATCATCTATCAGGACATTTTGAATGGGAAAGGCACCAGGACAAATAGGCATAAATTAAGACTGTCTTGCACAAGCCAGGTCGTATGGTCACCCTATTTACCCTCAACACAACAGCCAAGACGTCTCTTTAAAACCTAAGTCAGAGCATGCACTCCTCTTTCTCAGCTTACTTGATTCAGAAGCCAAGGTCCTTCTGATGTCAAGCAAAGCTTTCCATGCTCTGCCCTACCCCACACTGAGGCCACTGACTATCTCTTCTTCTTTTCCTCTCTTTGTTCACCCCCAAGTTTCTGCTGGGATTTGTTTTGTTTTGTTTTGTTTTGTTTTTTGTTTCCTGCCATGATACTCTTGCCTCAGAGCCTTTGCTTTGAAGTTCCTTCTGCCTGGAAGGCTTTCTCCTTGGCATTACATCTATATGATTTACTCCTTCAGTATCTTCTAGTCTTTGCCCAAATGTTACCTTCTTAATAGAGCCTTCCCTGACTCCATTTGAAATTGCGAACTCTGCCCCCAAGCCCTGATGTCCTTTCCCCTGCACTATAACCTTTCCATATTCTATATAACTTACCATGTTTTACTGTGTCTTACCATTGCTGTCCCTCTAGAACACAAGTTCCAGGAGGCAGCATTTTTTCTTTTTCTTTGACCTAGTACTCCTCGTACAACAGTAAATAGAAATACAGAAGACCAACCAAATGAGAACAAGCAAAGGCTATCTATTCTGAGCTTGCTATAACAAAGGAGTCAGCCACCATTGCTGCATTTTCACAGAGACTGAAAGGCAGACAGAGCAGTGGAAAAGCTTTATAATGGAAAAAGGGAAGACTTCAGATGTGTCCTAATTGGACACTGTTGTCAATGGGGAGCTAAAGGTAGGTTTATGAGAATTACAGCATGTATGTGATTGGTCGGGGGAGCATTTTGGGCTTTCTCTAGTTGGTTCTGAGTTGAAAGAGGAGACGTATATTAGGGAATGGTCAGTTATTAATCAAGTCCTGGCCATTCTGGACTAATGTTATAGTAGATGGAAGTCTGATGCAGAGAAGGTTGGCTGCCTGGATGGTTAATGTAGACAAGATGACTGATTTTCTGGGCAGACAGCTATAGGTTGTGCGTCAGAATTCTGTATTTATATATGGTCCAGCCATTGTCCACTTGTATACTCAGTCTCTTAAGTACCTGGCATAGAGAAGATGTTTAATACTTGTTGAACAAGTGAATATCATTCAATTTCTATATGACCCTAAAATGTGTAAAACTAAATGTATTGCCTAAAGGTAGAAACCTACATAAGGGAAATTATTTTGAAAAAAAAATATGGTCATTATAAGCTATAACATTTAAATAAAGTCTGAAGTTAAAAAGCTAAACCAAAATACAGCAAACATTTGAGATTAAAGTGGTGAACATGATATTTAGATAATTTAAGTGTAGTATAGATTACAATGTACAAAAAAAGGTGGTTCTCAGTCAACCTTTTAGCAGTGAAAAATAAAACACACACATAGAGTAACATCTGAAGACAAGGAAAGAGAAATTTATAAAAAGTGGTAAGAAAGTAACAATCTCTTACAAAAGCTGACATTTCAGCTGGGTAAAAATAATTGTTAGTGTTATTTAGGGGACCTTAAAAATAAAGTAAGTATATTGCAGAGAGAACACACTCCATTCAATTTAACTTTTAAAAAAAAACTGCCTAATATGGCACAAAGAAAAACTTTTTAAATAAGTATAAAGCAGGAAGAATATGGATTTAGTTTCAAATCTTTGCAATAAAACTAGCAATAAATAGCAATCAAAAGCCAAACAGGAAAAACAGCAGCAGTAGTAATACTGACAACTAAAATGTAATTGAACAGCAGAGAAATTCAAGTTTTTCTCCCAACAGCATTTATACTATAAAACTTCAAGTACAGGATATCTCAGAGATAATGCAGGTTTGTTTCCACACCCCTGCCAGGAAGTGAGTATCACAGTAAAGTGAGTTAAGTGAACTGTTTGGTTTTCCCATGCATTAAAGAGTTACATTTACACTACAGTCTATTAAGTGTGCAATAGCATTATATCTGAAAAAGAATGTGTATATCTTAAATACTTTTTGCTAGAACTGCTAACCATCACCTGAACTTTCAGCTGGTAGAGGGCTTGCCTCGACATGGTGGCTGCTGACTGATGAGGGGATGGGTTGCTAAGAACTGGGGTGGCTGTGCCAATGTGTTAAAATAAGACAACCATGAAGTTTGCCACGTGAATCAAGTCTTCCTTTAATGAATCACTTCTCCATAGCGTGTGAGGCGGTTTGAGAGCATTTTACTCACAGAACTTCTTTCAAAATTAGAGTCAATCCCTGCGGCTGCTTTATCAACTCCATTTAGGTGAAATTCCAAAGCCTTTGTGGTCATTTCAACAATATTCACGGCATCTTTACCAAGAGTAGATTCCATCTCAAGAAAAAACTTTTGCTCAGCCTTTAGAAGCAATTCCTCATCCATTCAAGTTTTATCATGAGCTTGCAACAATTCCATCACACCCCCAAGGCTCCACTTCTCATTCTGGTTCTCTTACTACTTCCACCACTTCTCCGCCACCTTTCTCCCCCCTCAAAATCATCCATGAGGGTTGGACTCAACCAACCAAGGAGTTCCAAACTCTTGTTCAATGTGGATATTGTTATGTCTTCCCAGGTATCAAGAATGTTCAATTGACTTGGCCCAGATCCATCAGAGGCATCACTGTCCACAGTAGCTATTGCCTTATGAAATGTATTTCTTAAATAATAATACTTGAAAATCAAAATGACTCCTTGATCCATGAGCTGCAGAATGGATGTTGTGTTAGCAGGCATGAAAAAAAGAACCAATCATCTTGTTGTACATCTCCATCAGAGCTCTTGGGTGACCAGGTGCATTGTCGGTGAGCAGTAATATTTTGAATCTTTTTTTCTGAGCATAGGTCTCAACAGTAAGCTTAAAATAGTCTGTAAGGCATGTTGTAAACAGATGTGCTGTTATCAGGTTTTGTTTCATTTATAGAGCACAGGCAGAGGAGATTTAGCATAACTCTTAAGGGTTCCAGGATTTTCAGAGTTTGAATGAGTGTAATGCCTTCAACTTAAAGTCACCAGCTGCATAAGTCCCTCACAAGAGAGTCAGTTCAACCTTTGAAATTCTGAGGCCAGACATTGATTTCTTTTATGAAAATCCTAGATGGCATTTTTGTCCAATACAAGGCTGTTTCAGCTACATTGACAATCTGATGTTGAGTGTCACCACCTCTGTTAATGATCTTGGCTAGATCTTCTGGAGGACTTGCTGCTTCACCTTGCACTTGGATGCAATGGAGACAGCTTCTTCCCTTAAACCTCATGAACTAACATCTGCTGGCTTTGAACTCTACTGCTGCAACTTCTTTTTTTTTTTTTTTTAAGATTTTTTATTTATTTATCAGAGAGAGAGAGAGAGAGAGCGCACAGGCAGACAGAATGGCAGACAGAGGCAGAGGGAGAAGCAGGCTCCCTGCCGAGCAAAGAGCCCAATGTGGGATTCAATCCCACGACGCTGGGATCACGACCTGAGCCGAAGGCAGCTGCTCAACCAACTGAGCCACCCAGGCGTCCCTGCTGCAACTTCTTCACCTTTGTCGGCCTTCACAGAATTAAAGAGATTCAAGGCCCTTCTCTGGATGAGGCTATGGCTTCAGGAAATGCTGTAACTGGTTTGATCTACACAGACCACCCAAACTTTTTCCTTATCAACAATAAGCCCGTTTTTTTTTCTTATAATTGGTGTGCTCACTGGAGAAAGGGGAAGTGGGAAACTCCAGGCCCTTGTAAAGTACTGGGGAGCTGAACTCGAGCTCCCACATTAAACCAGGAATCTCGAAGATGGACTACATGCTGGAAAACTCTACCCACCAGTGAAGAGAACTTTCCAGAAATCCTGGCTGCAAATGTCTCCACATATAGTATTCCTTGAGAAGTTTAAATCTAAGCGTGCTCTCACCTGCTTCTAGAGTTGAAACCGATCACACCTGTCTGATCAGAGAAAACTTAATAAGGGAATCTCTGCTTGGCAGCCCCCCTTGGGGTCCAGCAGAATTAAACACAAGCACAGTATGGTGCAAAACATCCCTAACTGGGGTCCTGCAGTGTTTCAAGATCAAATTCAATCCTAAATGAGATCATTAAAAGAGAACAAACAAAAACAGAAATAAACACAGGAGGAAGCAGGAAGCCACAGATGAGAGTCAGCAGATATAGACCCCAGAGGACTTCAAATAATGGAATTATCAATAGCAAGAAAAAGTAAATCCTAATAGACTTACTTTTCAAAGTCAGAGTAAAATAAAAATGAGCAAGGAAAGCCAAGTTTAGGAAGAAGTTTCCCTGAACAGAGTGTGAAGAAGATGCCAAGGGATCCCACACAGAAAGATGAGCTCAAAGGAAATTGTTCCATTTCTTAGGTTGGAGGTAAGATCATAGATGTTTAGTTATTATTATGCACCATAATGCCCATTAAATATTACATTAAGTAAAATCCTAATTCTACATAAAATACAATTGAAATGTTAAGAAAAAAATTTAGAAACTTCTGTGAACAAAGACCTTTCGTTTTGTTTTCTCCTGAAGCCTCGTTAAGATGATATTTACAATATATTTAACGGAGAGAATCAAGCCAGAAAAACAAAGTGGATGGGGGATCACAAAAACACAGTTGAGAGTGGGGAGGAGGCTTCCTGGGGATTTCCAGGGTCTCCTGCACAGGCCCTTTCAGCCACAGGTCCCTCAGGGAGGGGTGCGGCTCCCAAACCCTTTTCAGCTTCCACTCTGAGAAATACGTCCCACAGCCTCTCAATGCTGGGCTTCCTTGTGCTGCCAGGCTATCCTCTTGGGAAGCATCCTTTTTAAAAGGACTCCAAAGTTAAATGTCTACTAAGGGCTTTGTATTTATACCCAAGTATCCATGCTTTTGTAAACGGTTATCAAAGGGGACTTCAGTTATACCTGGACCTTGTTACTTCTCAGGCAGGATGCAAGCCCCAGTGCTTGCTTCCTGCGGCCGCTAAATCCCTTTCCTTATTCCACAGATTCAGGCAAGTGTTCATCCCCTCCTCCTACTATGACAGAGAATTAAAGGCTTATTCTCTCAAAGAGTAAACAGAAGTTTCATAAACACCAGGAACAGTTAAATGCAGCACTACCACAATGCGAACGGAAAACTTAAGCACCACTGAAAGAAGACATACAGATGGCCAACAGACACAGGGAAAGGTGTTCAGTGTCACTAACCACAGGGAAATGTAAATCAAAACCACAGTGAGGTATCCCCTCACACCTCTAAAAGTGGCCAGTATAAAAAGACAAAAGATAGCAAGTGTTGATGAGGATGTGAAGAGAAGGGCCTCTTTGCGCACTGTGGTTGGGAACGCAAATGTGAGCAGCCACCATGGAAAGCATGGAGCTTCCTCACAAAATTAAAAATAGAACTACCATATGACCCAGCAATTCCATTTCTGGGTATCTACCCAAAGGAGTGGAAAATTCTAAGTCAAAAATATATACACACTACCATATCCATTGCAGCATTATCTATAAGAGCCAAAATATGAAAGCAACCTAAGTGTATCTATCAATGAAAGAATGAATTAAAAAAAAAAAGGTGACATACACACATAGAGAGACAAGTATTATTTGGCCACAAAAAAGAAGGAAATCTTGCTATTTTCAACAAGGATGGACATTGATGGCATTATGTTAAGTGAAATATATCACACAGGGAAAAAAAAAACAATACCATACAATTGTTCTTATATGCAGAATTTAAAACAAAACTGCACCCACAGATACAGCAAACTGATTGGTGGTTGCCAGAGGCAGGGGGGTGAGGGGATGTGTGAAATAAGTGAAGAGGGCCAAAGGTACAAACTTCCAGTTATAAATAAGTCATGAGGATGTGGAGAAAGGGGAAACCTCCTACATTGTTGGTGGGAATGCAAGCTGGTGCAGCCAGTCTGGAAAACAATATGGAGGTTCCTCAAGAAGTTGAAAATAGAGCTACCCTGTGACCCAGGAATCGCACTACTGGGTATTTACCCCAAAGATACAAAGGTAGTGATCTGAAGGGGCATGTGTACCCGAATGTTTATAGCAGCAATGTCCACAATAGCCAAACTATGCAAAGAGCCCAGATGTCCATCAATAGATGAATGGATAAAGAAGATGTGGTATATACATACAATGGAATACAAGGCAGCCATCACAAAAAATTGAAATTTTGTGTGAAAACCCAAAAAAATGTTGTTGCCAATTGCAACAACATAGATGGAACTAGAGGGTATTGTTGACTTATTTCCCTTAAGAAATAAGTCAATCAGAGAAAGACAATGATCATATGATATCTCTGATATGAGGAATTTGAGAGGCAGGGCAGAGGTGAGGGGAAGGGAGGGAAAAATGAAACAAGATGGAACTGGGGAGGGAGACAAACCATAAGAAACTCTTAATCTCAGGAAACAAACTGAGAATTGCTGGGGGTTGTGGGGGTAAGGATAGGGTGGCTGGGTGATGGGCATTGGGGAGGGTATGTGTTATATGGTGAGTGCTGTGAATTGTGTAAGACTCATGATTCACAGACCTGTACCCTTGGGGCAAATAATACATTATATGTTAATTTAAAAAATAAAAATAAATAAGCCAGTCAGTCAGTCAAGGGATGTAACGTATAGCACAGTGACTACAGTTAATGACACTGTTGCATATCTGAAAGTTGCTAATAGACATCTTTAAAGTCCTCTTCACAAGAAAAAGATCATAACTACGTGTGGTGACAGGTGTTGGACAGACTTATCAGGGTGATCATTTTGCAATATATACAAATAGTGAGCCATTAGATCATACTCCAGAAATTAATATAATGTCATATGTCAATTGTATCTCGAAACCAGGAAGATTACACACTAGTGTATATTGGCTACGAAAGACAACAAGAAATGCCCACCCAGCCATATGGTCGTATAACTGTGAAACAGTAAATCAAGGAGAAGGATTTAAAGGCAGCCTGAGAGAAGAGACAGACTCCTGGTGATGAGTAGTGAATGGAAAGCAGGGTTCTTGATAGCAGAAATCAAAGTCAGAGAGTGAATGTTAATCTCAAAATATCAAATACCCAATAAAACTACTTAAACATGTTTCATGTTCCAAACACTTTTTAAGAGCTTGCCACCAGCAAAACCTTAAAAAAGAAATTTTTAAAGGATTTCGTGATTATGTAAAATTGAAAGATGACCTAGAAAGAAGTTCTGAGATTTAAAAAGAAAAAAAAATGGCAAGAATTTGGCAAATGTAAAATTAATACCAAATCCTAGGCTTTAAAAGTTGAGTATAGGCATACCTCAGAGATATTCAGGCTCAGTTCCAGACTACTGCAATAAAGTGAGTCAAATGAATTTTTTGGTTTCCCAATGTGTATAAAACTTATGCTTATACTGTATTGTAGTCTATTCAGTGTGCAATGGCACTGTGTCTTAAGAAATGTACAGACCATAACGTAAAACACATTAAAAATTTTTAACCGTCTGCATTTTCAGCGAACTGTAATCACTGCTCACAGATTGCCATAACAAATATAATAATGACAAAGTTTGAAATATTCCAAGAATTACAGCATGTAACCCAGAGACATGAAGTGAGCAAATGCTGTTGAAAAAATGGTGCCTAGAGATTTCCCAACACAGGGTTGCCACAATCTGTATAAAGCACAGTATCTGGGAAGCACAATAAAATGAAGAACACCTATAAATGCTACCCAAAAATTACATGTGAATTGGAAGGGCATCAGAGACAGAATACTCTAAGGTCCTTGTAATTTTAATAGAGATATTTAATATGCTGATTAACCTTAGATTGGTCATCAGATATGTAATTACTATATATTGAAGTCAGTGGGAACCATGAAGAGTTATCACAAAAGATGCAATTTCCTCTTTTATCCTGCTTAACTGGGACCCTTCTCTGTCCCTGAATGAAAATTCTCATAGACTCCAAGACTATTCGTGTCACCTTTAGGTAAAGTATCAGTTAATCTTTAAGACACAAGACTTTGTCTCAACTCCATAGCAAGCAATTTCCAGCCAACACTTTAATCCTTATGGCAAAGGGAGTTTTAGTTCCCTTTCTGGAACCAAATTAGATCTAGTTGTCAGTAGACCACATTTTGGCTGTGAATGAGGGGCACTAGGTTCTTTTTCTCCCTCCTTTTCAGATGTTTCTTCTTCTCTAGATTGTGAAGTTACTACTGACCATGGCTTCCCCTACCCCTTCTTTGGCCCTCAGAAAACTAGCAGTCAGTGCCCTCCCTGAAATGGCAGGGAATCTGAATCCCTGAGTGTCCTCTGAGGAATATCATTAGAGGAAAGACCTAAAGATACTCACATTTCAGGGAATCCTCCTACCCCAGAAAAAGGGTTCTTTCAGATTACCCCCAGGTAAAGCTCACTGTTGACGAGCACCAATGTCATGCTCAATGCGTTTACTGGATTTCAAGTGCCTCAATCTTTTTTTTTTTTTTTTAAAGATTTTATTTATTTATTTGACAGAGATCACAAGTAGGAAGAGAGGCAGGCAGGTGGGGGGGGGGAGAAGCAGGCCCCCCACTGAGCAGAGCCTGATGTGGGGCTCGATCCCAGGACCCTGAGATCACAACCTGAGCCACCCAGGCTCCCCAAGTGCCTCAATCTTAAATAAGAGGAAACAAAGCTCCCAAACATCTGAGAAAATCATTTTAGAAAATACCAAGCCCCGGGTGTAAAATATAGCTGACAGCTAAGAAGAAAAGTTTAAATAACATCTTAATGATATCCCAACATACCTTTAGAAACTACAGCAAATATTTCAAAATATTTTATCAACAAAACATATATAGGATGCAAAAAGGGGTATGTTTCTGAAAAGCCAAACAGAGCTCTTACATATTAAAAATGTACCAGTGGGTACCTGGCTGGCTCAGTCAGTAGAGCATGCAACTCTTGATCTCAGGGTTGTGAGTTTGAGGCCCACATTGGGTGTGAGGCCTACTTAAGAGAAGAAAAAAAAAAAAGTTGAGCAGATATTTAAGTCTCACAAAAGGGTTAGAAAATAAAGTTGGGAAACTAGAAAGTAGAGCAAAAAGACAAAGATAGATAGATTTAAAATTAGATCAACAGTCCGCGCATTCCATCATCCAAATAATAGAAATTCTAGAAAGAACAAACATGGTACATATAGGGAAGTAAGACATTAAAATTTTTCAAAGAAAGTCTTGGACTCAAGGGGCATGTTGCTACCCATCAAGGGCACCCATCAAATTCCCAGAACAAAAATTGAAAATGGACTCATTCCAAGGCATAACATGATGACATCTTAGGACATTGCTGGTATAAAGTAGATCCTACAAGATTCCAAAAACAGGGAAGGGGAAAAAAATCACTATTCATTTTCTAAGGTTACTATATCAATAATTGAGCTTTTCATTTACTTCCCCTTCAATCCACAGATCCGTTCCTCCCCCATCCTATGCATCTTTATAAATGGCCTGGCATCCATCTAGTTGCTCAAATACTTATTTTTGATTCCTTATTTTCCCACTTCTCACCCATCAGGGAGTATATTCACACTCTACCTGCAACACGCATTTGCTTTCATTTCCTTCTCTCCATTTCCACTACCGCTACCCTAATTCTATCCCCCTCTTTTCTCACCTAGATTAAAACAGCAGCATCTTCACTGGTGTTGTTCCCTTCTTAGCCCTCTCCAACTGTTGAATCTTCTGCAATGTTAGATCATGTCACCCCTGTCTACTTCCCATCACCCTTAAGATAAAACCCAACCTCGTTCAGAGGATGGTCGAGCGTTCGAGGGATTTCGCAGCTGATCAAGGAAAGAGATGCCATGAGACGGCAGTAGCACACAAGGCTGAATAAGGCTTTGACAAGACTGCATGGAAAGGGGCAGGGATGGGAGTGGGGAGGAGTGCCTCAAAGCAGGACACCCTCCAGGGGCTACCACACAGGTGACCACAGACCAGAGGGAATGACAGCAAGGGAACTTCAGAGTCAGGGGGACAGAAGGGGCTCATGCGTCTAGGAGAGTCTCTGGGTCAGAGAGCTCAGTAGAATAGCAAAGTCTGAGGCCTTTTACACCTCTGGGGTGTATCTCACCTATGACTGGCACACATAAGCATGGTACACATGGTACACAAAAGCAGGCAGGCTCTACATGGGAGTTAGGTTATGTGATCTTCAGTCCCCTTTAACCCTGGCCTTCAGGAAATCTCCTAAGTATTTAAATGTTGATTTTTCAGTGTGTTTTTCATTCGTGTATTCATTCATTCACCAGACATTTGCTCTTTTAATATAAGCACTGCACTCCAATGGGAAATAGGAGCATGAGCAGGCAGATAGGATTCTTGCCATCGTGGTCCTTACATTCCTATAAGCAATAAAGGTGACAGCATCATGATACAGTAAGTCCCAGGATTAACATACTACAGAATGTCAAAACAGCCTATACCGTAAGGACAAAAGTCAAGGGTGCTTTTCAATGACAGTGAAGTGTAAGCTTTAAAAAGTCAAGATAGGGAGCAATGTGGCCTAGGGGCTGGATAGTAAGCAGTGTCTTATTAAACAGGAAATACCTCCTAAACCATGGGAATGAAGTGAGAATTCTGGGAAGACATCCCAAGTGCACAGAAAAGCTACTGGATGGGTGTCAGCAGACTTCCATGAGAAGGCTGACTCAACCCATAGTGTGAAAAATGGATTGGAAGAAGGCCGTACCGGAGGCAGGGAGACTTGTAACCTAGTCATTATAGTAGTTTTCAGGAACAAGGATGAGGTCCTGGGTTAGGATAACAGTGGCGGGAATGAGTGCTCTGAAAAGATTCAAAGCAACTTTGTGTAAATTCAGTGGAGCTTCAGACAGACTGCAGAGAGCTTTCTAAGTTCTATTAATAGGACTCAACAGATGTTAGTTGGGGGTGCCAGGGGTGAGTCAAGGATGACTAGCCTGCCACTGCTTCTTTTCCCACTGAGCTAATTCTCCTACAGTATTTTAATCCAGAGTAGGTTTTATTTCCCTCATGCTGACAATAGTAATAGAGTTGTCCACATAGGACAATCTTAACACCTACCTTACAGAATAGGCTATTTATTGGGGGGGGGGGGTTGAAAAAGAGGGGAGGAGAAGGAGAAAGAGAATCTTAAGCAGGCTCCACACCCAGTACAGAGCCCAGAGGTTTAACCAACTGAGCCACCCAGGCACTCCCAGAATAGGTCCTTTAAGTCAGAAAAGAAGTGTGGCTAGAAAAAGAAAAACAACACCTAAACCAGAAGAAGGATAGAAATGATGAAGATTGGAGCAGAAATACATGATATGGAAACTAAAAAAACAAACAAAATAAACCAAAAATAATATAATACATCAATGAAACAAGGTGCTGTTTCTTTGAAAAAAAAAAAGAAGAAAGAAAGAAAAACACCATAAAACTGATAAGCCTCTAGCCAGACTCATCAAGAAAAAAAGAAAAAAAAAAACCTCAAAATCACGAATGAGGGAGGAGAGATAACACCCAACACTACAGAAAAAAAGTGTGATCAATTAGGAGTATATCACATTGCCCTTGTATTTTAACATAAACTCTCAGCAGAATTCTGTAACTTTAGATGTTTTAGTATTATTCAATCACCAGAACAAAGTATTGAGCATCCTAAATATAACCAACATATTTTAGAACCCAGAGATACCATAGAGGTAATATGATGTGACAGTCTCACTGAGCAGGTGAAGAAACTTATGCCCAGGAACAGAATGGGATTTACCCAAGGTACGTCAAGGAGAGAACAGGTCCATAATTCAGGTTCCTCAATCTGTGTATGCCATTTGTTTCACTCAATCTAGCAGAATTCAAGAGAGCACACACAGGCTCTGAAATCTTACTTCTGGGCTTGAATCCAGGCTCCTTCACTTTCTAGCTCTGTAATTTAGTCAAAGTTATAAAAATATGTTTTTGAGGTCTGAGTTTCCTCAAATTAAAACAAGGATGATTGTAATACCTAGATCTCATCAGATTGTTATGAAGTCTGAAGGAGAAAATATATGCAGAAGTAATTAGGACAGTGACTCCACATGAGACATCAGTAAGGGTTAGCTCTTCCAGCCATCAATTTTAGTGCTAGCGTTACCCTTTATTATCTCCATTACTCTTCATTAGAGTCTCCTAGAGATAGCTCAATTATATCACTTACCCCCTGCCTCCTCTCTAAGTCCCAATGAATTAGAATAAATATAGATAATCTGCGTGGATCTCTGTAATTCAAAACTTTTTTTCTATTGCCTGAATTTATCCTTTTTTCTGTGATGCTCCCCTGTTACCTATCCACAGTTTCTTGTATTTCAAGACTTGTGACCATGCAAAGTTTTTCAGTGACATTTGCAGTGAGCAGTCTGCCCTCTGGGTTTCCCTCTCCTCTCATGTGCAATTCACAGTTTAATAGTGAATCATCATAACTGGTACGTTTCTAACTATTCCTATCCTACAAAAAGATTAGGAGACCTAGAGACAATGACCATTTTTTTATCCTTTAATTCTGTCCTCCATTTCATCTCCCTCTCTCCAAAAGCTCTGTATATGTATGAAGATCTGAAGTCAATTTAGTGAATAAATTTGGAAATTTAGGGTATTAACTGGCTGCCTAATTCTGCTAATTTCCTACCATGCTTCTCCAAATTTGGGACTTCATTGTAGTCCAAACACTTGGTCCAGGTCCAAAATATTGAAATGTTTTTATAAAGAAGGGATTTTGTGATTGATCTATTTTACATGTAATTTTTTTGTGTGGTGGTGGTTGTTCTATGAAAACAGATTTTCTCTATGTCCACCAGATGGCACCCATATCGTTGTACTGATCTTGGAGAAATGGGTGGGAAAATTTGTAAGGCAATACAAAGACGTAGAAGTTAACAATAGCACCCAAACTATTAGCTGTGGTACCATATACAGGACACTGCGGAGGCAATTGTGAGGACATATGTATGCAATTTATTAAATGCTCTACCGTTTTTAATAAAATCAAACCTATTCATACCATAAAATTCAGCAAACCTCCTACTTGGTTCTCACACAAATGAGCTGAAAATTTATATGTACACAAAAACCTGCACATGAATGTTTATAGCAGCTTGAAAGCCACCAAGATGTCCTTTGGTAAGTGATAAATGGTGATAACAACACAGCATGGAATATAATTTGGCACTAACAAGAAATAAGCAATCAAGCCATAAAAAAAACATGGAGGAAACTTAAATGCGTATTATTGAAAGAAGTCAATCTGAAAAGGCTACATATTGGATGATTGCCAATATAGGGTACTCCAAAAAAACCCCAAATTACAGAGATTAAAAAATATGGTCGTGGTTGCCAGGGATTAAGGAAGAGGGAAGGATGACTGGGCAGAGCACAGATTTTTAGGGCCATGAAACTATTCTGTATACTACAGTGGTAAATACATGTCATATACTTGTCAAAGCCCACAGAATGTGTAACACCATGAGTGAACTGTTGGGTGAACAAATGTGTCAACCATAACGTGTTACAATGTAACAAATGTACCACTAAGGGGGCAGATGTTGCTAGCAGGAGTGGGGAGGTTGTCTGTGTTTCATGTTTGGTGCTGGAGGGTATCTGGGAACTCTCAGATATCGCTTTCAGACAAGATATACTTTGAATATTTGTACATGTGCTGAGTGTTAGGAAAGTTTAGTGCTCCAGAAGCAGATATGTTAGGGGAAAATGATACTAATCCTGAGGGACCTCAAACTTTATGTTTTTCTCAGAAATTATGAGAAGTTAAAGTTGAAGGAGGATTTAACCAAGCAGAAGGGTTATTTGACAAAATATGCAAAGTCAGCTGCATTTTTCTCTAATCTTATTTTTATTCTACCACCAGGATTTTAAAAATATTTGTATAGTGCTTCATCTAATATTCAGGTCTCCGTTTCTAAGTATCATTCTCCATTCCTTTAAGTGCTGATTCCTAATTCTGGGATGGGCTAGGAAAAGTACAAAGAGGAGCCTCAAACAGCTTGTGCCAGAAAGGAAACAGTCAAACACATGAAATAACAGAGAATCTGGCCCCAACAAGCTATCATACAACAAATTTGCAACAACTTAAACTTTAAGGAAAATGATGGCAACAGAGTTAAAAAAAAAAATGCTATCTATAATAGCACCTGAGAGAAAGAAGAGGGGGAAAAAAAAGAAAGTTCTTTTTAAAAGACTGCCAAATAATCACTGTAGCAAAAAAAAATAGGAGGAAAATTACCATTTTTCAACTTTCAATCTAGTAACAATTCAGCTACAGTTCCTTAATGGATGCATAAAACTTTTGTGTCAAAATTTATTTGGGGACAGAATGTTCATACAGCCCCAAAGAATTATCCTCCAAATACTTCCTAAAATCAGAAAAATATACCTTTAGAGCAGAGATACCTAGCAGTTACCATCTTAATCAAGTGATCACAGTTGGTATCACTAAGAGTTATAATCTGCTTCCTAAGATCTTCAAAAAAGTCAACATGCTGACAAAACATTTAGTTTTAGGGATATGGTTTCAGAGGACAAGAAACTAAAGTAACAATCAAAAGTAACCTTGGCTGGATCCTGGATTGAAAATAATGTAAAACCATGCATAGAACAATTAAAGAAATTTGAGTGTAAAGCATATTAGACAACACCACAGAATTATTAACTTCCTTAGTGGCGTTCAGAGTAGTGCAGTTATACTGGAAAATGTTTTTAGGTGATGTATTGGGAAGAGTTGAGGAACGGAGGACATAATGGATACAACTTTCAAATATTAACAACTGGTTGAAATTAACAACTGGTTGAGTTGACCAGAAGGATGTTTGGATATCCAGTGAACTAGTCTTTCAGGATTTCTGCAGGTTTGGTTTGGAGTTTGAGAAGAAAAGGCTAGGAAAACTGAATAAAAGTATGACAACTTTCTCCAGAGGAAGGAGGAATGAGATAGAGGGAGAAGGAGGTAGAGAATCCCTACGGAATATCTTATTACGGTTCTTCTCTCTTAAATCTCAAGCTGAGGGGTCCATTATCACAATCTCTACTCCAGAGAAGAACAAAGAAAAACTCCAGATAACACAGGCTAGACGGAGCATAGCCATGACTCAGAATAGGGAGTTATTCCCCTCCTTGCTCTGAAATATCTCAACTGACATTTACAAGTGGTAAAACTCTTGGTCCTTCCTTTCCCCTTAATTTCTATGGGAAACATGGGCACAAAAGTCAAAAGCTGAATAGATAGCTGAATAGAGACAGAATTAAAGTCCACAGGGTTTTATCATAGCATGGTCCCCTAACCTACTCTTCAGTTACATGTATTTAACAAATCCCTAAATCATGGACACAGAGAAATGCTTTTAAACCCGGAGTAAAATACTGTTATTTTCCATCACTGTGACGTAAGTAGGGCTTCCATGGTATGCAGAGACGTTTCCAAAAAGAGTTCAAACAATTTCCTGCTTATAACACCCATCTTCTTTTATAAATATGAATCTATAATGGCTAGCTTGATTTATTCAATTTGGGATGAATTCATGTTTTGTTTATATTATGAAGGACAGTGCCCTGCTCTATACACAGTATTAAAGTCCAAGCCCAACACATGGATTTACCAAGCCTTGAGTACACGTCCTCGTGTCATATGACCTTAAGCGAGTTACTGACCTCCCTTGGGCTGCAAAAAGAAGAGGTTGAGGGGGCACCTGGATGGCTCAGTGGGTTAAGCCTCTGCCTTTGGCTCAGGTCATGATCTCAGGGTCCTGGAATCGAGCCCTGCATTGGGCTCTCTGTTCAGCAGGGAGCCTGCTTCCCCCTCTCCCTCTGCCTGCCAGTCCCCCTGCTTGTGCTCTCTCTGTCAAATAAATTTTTAAAAAAATCTTTAATAAAAAAAGAAAAAAAGAAGAAGAAGAGGTTGAAGATGCTAACCTTAGGTTCTCTTTAGCGTTAATAACCTATGCATCTGAACATCTAAAATGCATTTTGGGCTTCTATTGATCCACTCAGAATTTAGCTTGAATGTTGGCCTGATTCAGTTTACATTTCTCCATTACATACTTAATCCAAGTACCCATTCATGTTACTTATTTTAGATCAGTCTCGCTAAACACAGCTTTTTTTTTTTTTTTTTTTAGCTGAAGTTAGCTCAGAGTCCACTAGATGGCAATCTTGCCCACTTTTCTTCCAAGACGTGCAAGGCCCGGTCTTCAACATTTCCAGAACCAGGGCTACAGGTCCAAACCATCACAGAGGGCTCCGCTCCTGCCTTTGAAGATTCACTGTGTGTAACTCCTCTGAGAACCCAGTGCCATCCACTTTTTTTTTTTCCAATCAATGATCAGCATATAAAAATTCTTTTATATCCCAGGAGAAAAATCTAAGTGCCTCCAGTTCTTAACTCATCTGTACTTCTTTAATTTCCACTCATAGGGACTTGCTGGTGAACTCTGAAGGGAAGAATCACACATTTTTCTCCTTTTAAAACCCTTACAGAGCTAGAGAACAGAGAGGCAAAAAGCACCAAGGGGCAGGTGAAAAGGACATTCAACTTGGGAGAGAAATTAGGTTAAAATCCTCCAGCAGCTCTGAAGTGCCTGCCTGGCTCAGTCGGTAGAACATGAGACTCTTGATCTTGGGGTTGGGAGTTTCAGCTCCACATTGGGTGTGAAAATAACTTGGAAAAAAAAAAAGTCCTCAGACACTGGATGGGAGTGCATAACTCTGCTACTTACAGATTACAAGACTGAACCATAGTACTCTTCTCCATAAAAACAGGTATAATTAGATACCTAACTGCTATTTCTCACAAAAATCCTCTATGTTCTTACAATACTGCCTGGCCAAAACCCGAGTGCTCAATCAACAACAGTTATTACTGCTATTCCTGCTACTATTACTACCTTTTTTTCTCCCAAAAAATACGTTTTATCATCATTGTTACTGCTAATGATAGTACTGCTTCTCATTAGGATTGGCCTAGCAATGATTGAAGTAGTTCTATGATAACAATTACCTTTTCCAGACTGGCTACCTCATCTATGCCTAACAACCCCGTGAGATAAATATACTATTAATTATACCTAAGGATAAACTAAAGCTCAGGCAAATTTAGTAACTTGGCCGAGTCACACAACTTTAGGAGGCTGAACTGTAATTCTAATATAAACTCTCTGACCATAGAGTCAGGACTTCACCCTCTGGACCACAACTGAAGGATAGGGTGTAACCCTATTGTGTAGAGAAGACAAAGAATGTGACCTCCATCCTCTACAACTGCAGAGTTTCAGTGGCTTGTCAAGGTAACCAAAGTGTTAAGTGCACGCGTGATACTAGATAGCATTTAACCAATAGCTTTTATCTTAAATCAGCAGTACTGGAAGTCTGCAAACTGATTCGACTGTGAAACTCTTTTGCCAAACAGTATCTTGCATGCTCCCTGTTCCTCGGAACACACTTGTATGATTCCTTATGCCAATGCTTTTCTCAATACTGAACTTTGTCAGCATAGCTGGTACCTCGACCACTGCAGAATGCTGGGGGTGATTATTGCTGGCACTGCAAAACCCTGCTGAACATCTACATGAATAGAAATAGGATGGTGATTTCATTCCACCTAGCCTCTTTGAAAGCAGCCTCGGAAATAAGACAGAAAGCAACGTAAGGAATATTGATAGCAAACAAATCTCAAGAGGGCAAAGCCAGTGGAAAGAGTGTGTTGGGGCAAACATTCAGAATTGATGTTGACTATTTTAAAATTTGTTTCAGAGGTACTGAATCATTAAATCACAAATGCTCAGACCAGGAAATCGGTTCAATGTATTCTTCTCCCACAAAAGAAGTGCTCTCTCCTTAAGCCAGAAAGATGCCACAGTCAACATTTTCTTAACAATGCCAGGAATCAGATTTGTCAAGTTAGGTGAATATCAAAAAAATTTCCTAGTACACTAGTACAACCAAGAAGTGCATTGCAATTTAAATTTTCTGGCTTAGAATTTTGAGCCTTTGTTGAAAACAGGGAACATTTCCCTTCCTTTCCTATGTACTTACTTCTGTGTATAGATTACCCCACTCAGCCTTTCAGCTCTTCCCCTCCTTTTCCTCCTTCCTAAGGCTGCATGTCATCCAGTCCTTGATCTGTGTCATAAGCAGCAGACAGGAGTCAGAGGCTTACGAGTGATCGCCATCTTTACTGGTTTTACTTCGATAACATCATACAAAAAGCTCCAATTTGCATTCTATGGAAATCTTCTCTCCTTCCTCACACACTGTTTTTCCTATACCCATATTTGCTCCAAAGCCTCTTTTGTGCCCCAATTCACTCTCAACCTCGTTCAAACTCTCGCCAAATTAAGCTCCTTCCCAAGTATATTTTTCTGCCCCCAACCTTGCATATCCAACAAATTTGTTTCTTCTATCCCTGGTCAGTTTTCTCTCCCCGATTCATTCTTTATACTCAGTGTGCTTCTCTTGCCACATCTACCTCCTCTCCCAAAACAGATTACTGGGATCTGAGGAAAAGCTCAGCCACGGAGCTGCCAAGACAAAACTCTGTTTCTGGCAAAGAGCTTCTAAATGACAATTACCATATGATCTCACTCATATGTGGAATTCAAGAAACAAAAACAGAGGATCATAGGGGAAGCAAAGAAAAAATAAAATGAGATAAAATCAGAGAGGGAGACAAACAATAAGAGACTCTTAATCATAGGAAACAAACAGGGCTGCTGGAGGGGAGCGGGTTGGGGGATGGGGAAACTGGGTGATGGACATCATTACACATGATGTAATGAGCACTAAGTGTTATAAAGACTGATAAATCACTGATCTGAACCTCCGAAACCAACAATACATTTTATATTAACTAAATTTGAATTTTTTAAATTGAGAAAAGAAATAAAACCTTGCAATTTCCTGTGATAGGAAAGATAAAGGTGTTATTTGTTCTGTTAAGGAAGGACTTGGAAAGCCCTAAGATAACTAAGATAGGAGCTGGCTGCCAGGAGAACTGACCCTGTGATCACAGAGCTGGAAATGTTCATATCCACCCCAATTTCCCGGAGGGGGGCAAGGATAGAGGGTGAATCAATCACCAACAGTCAATGGTTTAATCGATTATGATTATGTAATGAAGTCCACAAAAATCCAAAAGCACAGGGAGAGCCTCTGGGCTGGTGACTGGGATGGTGGTGTGCCTAGAAAGAGCGTGGAAGCTCAGAGCCCTTTCTTCATGCCCTGCCTTATCCTTCTCTTTCCTCTTGCTGTTTCAGAGGGATCGCCTTTTATAACCAACTGTGATCTTGTAACTAAAATGCCTCAGTTCTGTGAGTAGCTGTAGCAAATTAATTGAACCTGAGAAAGGGGTCTTGGAAACCTGATTTATAGTCAGCTGGACATACAGGTAACAACCACAACTTCTGACTGGCAGCTGAAATCCAAGGAGTAGATCATGGGAATCTCTAAAGTGTAGCAGGTTAGTCAGAAGCACAGGAAACAGCCTGGGCTGGCAATTGGCATCTGAGGGTTTGGCGGGGGCTTGGGGGGAGTGTTGGGGGGTTGGTAGGGGGCATCTTGTGGGATTGAATCTTCAACCTGTGGGATCTGATGCTCTCTCTGGGTAGTGTCAGAATTGAGTTGAATTGGATGACAGGCTGGTAGTGTCCCAAAAACTGCTTGTTGGTATAGGGAAAGTTACCCCCCCACACACGCATACACATTGGAATCAACACCAAAACCCATTTAGGAATAGATTAATACATTCTATTCTATTGCTACCATAACAAAGAAAGGGATAGAGATGCCAATGGACTTGGCTTAGCTGCCCTTCTGTGTCTTTGAACCAAAAAAGTAACAGCAATTTGGAAATGCTTCCTCTATCTTTCCCTCTCCAAACCGAGTGTACTTCTCTATCAACTTTTCTTATCCTTTCTCATTCTCTTCCTCTCTCCTACCTCCACGATTCCACGGCTTTGGAACCCCATTCCCTCCACCAACCTCCTAACAGACTAACAGACTAACAGAGGATAGTCTTCCTCTGTTCTGTCTGCCTGTTCCACAGGCTTGCTTACAGTTCCCAAAGGCATAGCTAAGGATGCTCAGGGTCCCGAGAAATAGGCTGATGGCTCATCCTCTAAATGTGAAAGAAAGAAAAACACATGAAGGAAGGACAGAAGGCAGGATGGATCTTTTGGTCGAAGAGCTAATGCAGCCTTAAACATGCAAAAACATGCCTTAAGTTTTCATTGTTTCCAGAGTACAGAAAATTCTTTGAACAAAAAAATGTTCTCTCAATACTCTGCTCTTTTTGCTAAGAAACACATCCCTTGAGATTTGAAGCAAATGGGCTTACAAGACACAGTCTGAGTATCAATATCTGTTCCATTCCGCGCTGCAGAGTTGCCTAGTAACCTCTAAGTGAGTATCACCAGCTGTACTGTAAATCCATTCGGTCTGACCCAGCTCCACCGTGTTGTAACTCTTCTCCTAGGAGATTCAGACCTTGGGCCAGCAGCACTTCTGATCCAGTGGTTAAATGCCTTCTTTGCAAGGGAAAAGGATTTTAAAAAAATACTCAACACAGTATAAAGAAAGCCAGCCATGATCAGCTCAGGGAGAGCAGGGTGGGTTGAAGTGGTACCACCAAACTATCATTTAAACAGAATTGGCAGCTTTATCCCAAGCAACTACCCTTTGAGGATTTGCAGAAAAACAACTTTACCCAAAATTGCTGGATAAAACAAAGTGAGGTTAATGACCTGTGATTCTGACCTTAATATCTGTACTGATGAGGACACGGAGGTTCCAGTAGGAAAAGTGGTGTGTCCAAGCGCACACAATGTGAAGTCCGTATGCCAACAGAGCACAATGTCTCTCTTCCCCGGCATCAGCGGACTCAAAATCGCGCCCCTCACCCTACTAGTGAGTGTTCTGGGAGGAAAGCAGAACAGGAAACAAATCCTTTTTGCCAACAAATCCATTTGATCAAAGTGTTTTAAGAAGTGTGGGAAAGACGGAGTTAAATGCCTTTACTGCTAGACCTCTCAGAATAAGTTAATGTGCACTGTGATTCTCTAAGAGGGAATCTGCTGCGTCTGTTCCCCACATTTGTGTGGCCACAGAACAATCCATTCTGCTTTTTTTTTTTTTTAAAGATTTTATTTATGGGACGCCTGGGTGGCTCAGTTGGTTAAGCAGCTGCCTTCGGCTCAGGTCATGATTCCAGCATCCTGGGATGGAGTCCCACATGGGGCTCCATGCTCAGCAGGGAGCCTGCTTCTCCCTCTGCCTCTGTCTGCCTGTGCTTGCTCTCTCCCTCTCTCTCTCTCTGAAAAATGAATAAATAAAATCCTTAAAAAAGAAAAGATTTTACTTATTTGGGTACCTGGGTGTCTCAGTGGGTTAAGCCTCTGCCTTTAGCTCAGGTCATGATCTCAGGGTCCTGGGATCAAAGCCCACATCGGGCTCTCTGCTCAGCAGGGAGCCTGCTTCTCCTCCTCTCTCTGCCTGCCTTTCTGCCTACTTGTGACCTCTCTCTCTGTCACATAAATAAATAAAAAGATCTTTAAAAAAATTTTTTTAGGGGGCGCCTGGGTGGCTCAGTGGTTTAAGTCCTCTGCCTTTGGCTCAGGTCATGATCCTGGGGTCCTGGGATCGAGCCCCACATCGGACTCTGCTCAGCGAGGATCCTGCTTCCTCCTCTCTCTCTCTGCCGGCCTCTCTGCCTACTTGTGATCTCTGTCTGTCAAATAAATAAATAAAATCTTTTTAAAAAAATTTACTTATTTATTTGACAGACAGATCACAAGTAGGCAGAGAGGCAGGCAGAGGGGTGGGGGAAGCAGGCTCCCTTCTGAGCAGAAAGCCTGATGCAGAGCTTGATTCCAGGACCCTGAGATCATGACCTGAGCTGAAGGCAGAGGCTTAACCCACTGAGCCACCCAGGTGCCCCTGCATCTTTTTTAAAAAAATAATATCATCTTGAACCAGTGATCCGTGAAGTGTGCCTTCAAACCATATGCAACCATGTATCCTCTTTTGATGGAATTGACCAAACCTATCCAGTATGTCGGAGTTGTACATATCCAGATAGTTTATGAGATCTGGTTGCTTGAGCAGTGGTTAGTGTGGTACCCATACCACGTGATGGGATCCCTCCCCTCTGTCTCCACTGAAACCTCCTTTCTCCAAGCCACTATCTTCTCTGGAATTTTTCCCCCTATAATCTGACTGGTTCTACTTCTGCTCCTCTGAAACATATTCTCTCTACTCATTAACCATTGTGAGATTTTCAAAATCTCACCCAGAGCTCTTACTCTCCACTTAAAACCCCTCCCCACTATGGTTTCCCAAGATCTTCCCCGGGACTATGGGTTTTGGTGATCAAACTCCTGCTCCTTTTCTGACCATCATCCTCTACCAAACTTCCTTTTGTTTGCAAGGCCACAATTAGCTTGGTCCTTTCTTTTCTTCCTTGATCATGATAAGCCTAGCCCATCCTAAAACCTCTGTTCTTGTAAGTCTGCAGCCCTCCATCCCCATATCATCAAACGGCTGACTGGTTCTTCTCCTTCAAGGGTCTGTTCAGCCATCACCTTCTCGGAATTTTTTTTCCTGATCCCATCTCTACTGCATATCTGTTCTGCTTCCCTCAAAGCACATACTGTTATCTGAAATTATTTTTGTTATCATCACTTTGTCATCCATGTCCTCTAAAAGGGACTCCACTGTATTGTCACTGGACTCTCAGTGTCCAGGATAATTTCTTGCACATACTGGAATTCAATTAGTACTTATTTAAGTAACTGAATACATACAATGACAACTCTGACCTTTCAGGGTTCACAGAATATGGGCACCCTGTCAAAACTGCACATAGTTCATCATGTTTATATGTAGTAAAAAAATGCATACTAATATGCAGGAATATTTTAAGAATCACTTATTGGGAGCGAAACGATTATGTAGGAGAAGCTGAGCCAGGTTTTGCTAAAACCCAAACTGTTTTTCTTCTCAAGAATAACAACTATTGTTTATTTAAGAACATTTCAGTTCCAAAGTTATCAGAAAATGTTCGCTTGTCAACAAGACCAAGAAAGGCAGAATATTGTACTGCTGCTGAGGAGGCAGAATCCTACCTCGGCTCGGCCACTCACTTCACAGACCTTAGGCAATTCCGCTTTTGCTCTCAGCCTCATTTCCCTTATTTGCAAAATACAAGACTGGCCTAAACGTTACTCAAGACTCCCTGAAAACTTCATATTCTGATCCCTGAAGGCAGAGGTTCAGGACATGCATGAGCTTGATTAGAATATCCAGTGTTCTCTAATTCTCAGAGATCCATCCTTTTTTGAGCTCTGAGGATTAGAGTTCCACTTGATCACATTCACAGTATAGAAGAAATTCCTCAGCTAAAATGGAAAATTAACCAACAGTTATACAAGAGATCTCCTTTCACTAATGCAAGTTATTCTTGAGTACCTAGAACTAGGCACTGTTTTGTCTGGACAGAGCTTTCGTTACCCTGGCTGATGAGACAGACAGTAAGGTACGTAAAATATAACACATCATAAAGAGATCATGTTAGGTGCTAAACATGTAACATAGAAACATGGCAAAATATTAATGTGTCCTGGGCAGAATTAAAGTTTTCAATAGGATGGCCGACGCAGGCTTCACTGAGATGATGATGGTTAGGCGAAGACCTGGAAGGACTGAGAGAGTGGGCCATGCACATGTGTGGGGAAAAACACTCCAGACAGAGGAAGCAGCAGGTGTCAATATCCTGAGGCAGTTCAACCAACAGAAAGCTCACCACTGTGGCTAAAGCAGGATGCGGAAGGGAAAGAGTAGGAGGGGTGAGCTAGCGGTGTATCAGAGGGACCTTGTAGTCATGATAAAGAGGCTTTTACTGTGAAGTTGATGCATAGGTACTAGAGGATTGCTATAAGAGACTGAATTTTTCAGAGTCCATTATTGCATTGTAATGCCAACAGAACGTATGCATGCATGTTTAATAGGTGACAAGGGCTGGAGAGGGTTACAGGTTATTATGGTAATTCAAAAAAAACAATGGAAGTATGGTCCACAGTGGTTACAGGGGTGGGGGGGGAGGTAAAGAATCATCCAATTCTGGGAGTAATTTAAAGGTAGAGCTTTGAAGATTTGCTGAGAAATCTGACATGGGCTAAAAAAAAGTTAGATTTTCCTATAATGACCCCTGACTCACTTCCAGAAAGCAAGGGTGAAGTTGTTAATATTTGGCCTATGTTATGATCAACTAGCCCCTTCCATTCTAAATAATCACATTACTTAATCAGAGTTGTGAGATTCTGAAGCCAGAATCGTGCAAGATGGTATGGACACATTTGTGGAAATTCTACAGAAGTGACAACTTTTCTGGAAATCCCAAGGATTCCCATTCTATGTTTCCAATACGCTATGAACTTCAGCTTCTTTACCTCTGGGTTATATCATGTTCCCAAGTCATCCATGCCTGCCTTAGGTTTATGATCACTAATTGCCCACACTTAAGTGTTACAGCTCCAATTAGAGGGCAAAGGCAATAATACTTTTTCCAATTCAGAAGAAAGATACACATCTTTATACACAAGAGTATGAAATAACCAAAGTGCTGGGCTAAAAATATATATATATATATATATATCTAATTCTTTCCTGACCCAATACCACAAATGTGTTTCCTAGAAAAAAATATGCGAATACTACTAAAAAAGCAAACTTACACACTATCCAGAATAATAGCTCCCAAATCTGGTGAGTTATGAGAATTATCAAGGTATCATGCTAAAAAAGTAAATCTGTAACCCCTGACCTGGCAAATTACAATCTCTGGCAACAGGGCCCAAAATATCCATTCATGATCTATTTTCTTGGTGATTCTGAGGTTCCTCCCAACTCAGGAACCACTAGCTGAGCAGCTCTGTGGGTCACTGCTAAAACTGTTGCTCCAAAGAGAGCAATGACCTAGATTACCCATTTCCTGGCAGGTTTGGTCAAAAAGGTACTCCAGGGAGGCAGGGGCTGGGTGCACCTGGGTGGCTCAGTCTTAAGCATCTGCCTTCAGTTTGGGTCACGATCAATCCGGGCTCACTGCTCAGTAGGAAGCCTGCTTCTCCCTCTCCCACTCCCCCTGCTTGTGTTCCCTCTCTCACCAGATCTCTCTCTCTGTCAAATAAATAAATGAAATCTTAAAAAAAGAAAAAAAAGGTACTCCAGTACTTTCCCTATTCATAGACCCCTTTACTGCTCCATTCACCCCAATCTGGTTCTGGAACCACATTTAATTGGAAGAACATTTGTTCTTCAAAGTGTTAGAGAAAAGACCACAATAGGCACAGAACATTTTTAAAGAAAACTTCTCTTTTCATTAACAGTCAGTAGACATGTGGGATCTTATTGGGGTGATGATGTTCTAAAATTGATTTATGATTATGTGAATATACTTGTCAGTAAATTTACTTAAAAAATCATTACATTGTGTAAATGTGAATTAAAATGAGTGACTTATACACTATGCAAACCATGCCTTAATAACATTATATATCAGAAAAGAGTCCCATATCCTGTAGCAAAAGAGTACATAAAACTGAATTATTAGGTGCAGGAATTGATGTAAAAATGGCAGAATTTCAGAAAAAAAATGGAATTCTTATCATCAGTTCCCTGTTAAAGAAAGATACCCTCCCCACTTAGGATATGGATATCTACATAGACTTCCTTCAACATTTTCAACCCCCAGATAACCCTGTATTTTCTGGGCTCATAGAAATGGCAAATATTCCCTTGCTAGGTGACTTTGAAGAAACTCTTAATGGGGCAGGTGCCTTAGAAGACGTTGGTCTTTCCCAAAATCTGTTCTCACCCACTTTCTAGGCACTAGACCAAGAGCAAAAGTCACATGTTATTGTGATTCAACTGGCAGAGCTACAGATGTTCTAAAAGAGAAGAGGGATTCTAAGTCCATGAAGCTATAAAGGGGGTCTACATATCCTGCAGGTATCTAGAAACTCTGCTTGGGAATGGATCAACTGCTGGATCAAGGTGGGTAAGGGTGGAATATATGGTCGGGTAAGGGAGAATTTCTGGGTATGGGGCAATATTCTCTAACGAGATTTAACAATGATTTATCACTCACTGCTCACTGATGATTGGCTTCTGTAGGCTGACACAGTAGGAAATACTGCAGCAGAACTGGGCTTTCTAGTAGCAAAGGGAGATGACAGAATACCAGCTCTCAACGCTAGGTGGCAGCACTGGAACATCAAAAGCGGAGTGGGCATTAAGGACCGTAATCAACAGCAAGCTAAAACTGGCAGCCACGGAGGTGGGACATGGCCTCACCTGCCAGGTTTGATGGAGATGGCTAATAGAACATGGTGTTCCTGGATTAATTGGGAACCCCAGTGGAAAGTCATGACCCTGCCCAGTTCCCAGACCCATGCCTTCTCAGGCCCAGGACCCACGAAGAAGAGGCCAGAGCAACAGACCATGAAGCACCATGGCAAGTGGATATACTGATTTCAACTAGTCCTTCCCCAGAAAGACCTCTAGCGATTTTCCTGAGTAATATACTGGAGAAGACAGATTATTCAGTTCTTTCAAAAGCTATTAGATATAGGGCCTAAGCAAATTAATGATGCTATCCAAGAACAAAAGCACCATTATGGCCCCATGGAGTTCTAGCCCAGTCTCTTTCATAGGACCTCCCCTGCAGACCAGCTGAAGGCCATTTCCCCAGATCCCCAACATACTATCAGAATGAACATAACGAGCAGTTGGTAGAAGCTTTACATTGATTCCTTTACCTACAGGGTAAGAACAATGCTAATAGGAAGACCAAGTAGCAGCCCCAAGATTTACTCTCCATGCCGAACTGAGATGGTATGTTAAAAGCAGTGTTGCACCTAGGTAGAATGGTTGAGATAGGGCCACCCTCAAAGACATAAAGGATGCAGGAATAACACTCCTTATCATAATCTCATATAATTAATCAGTCTGGCACCTGAAAAGAAATGGGTGGACAGTGAAAAAACAGCAGTGGATAAAACAGCAATAGTAACTAAGAAGAAGCCCCAACTGGAACTTTTGTTCTGAATGCACTAATACAGATAAGCACAGCTTTGTCTGTGTGCTAAGCAGTGAAGGAATTCTTCCCCATGTTTGGTAGGAGGGCCATGCAGCTTATAGCCTTGGGTTTCTTGAATCCTACCATATACTTCCAGAAGCTTCCATCTCAAAAGAATGAGGAAATGGCTTATTAAACATACAACTAATGTGCCATTTAGAAATGCCACCCTGTGAGGATGGAGGGCCATCCTTCAGGATTCATTCTACTCTTAAACCAAAAGACATTCCACGTAGACTTCTTCCAAACTGATCACTTAAGGAATAACAACATAAGCTAAATTAACTTTAGAACACCATTCTGTTCAACAGGTGAAAATTACTTTTATAGCTACAACATTATTCTGAATCACAGTATTTCTATGAAATAGAAAAAAAAAAGGAATCCAATGACTATTCTAGAAGTGAAAGAAGGAATGAGACTTCTCACCATCATTCTCAAATACCAGCTGGACAGTATGTGCTTCCTATATCCACAAATTTAGGCTCTGTGGTTCTAGGGGATGCTGGTTCCCAGAGGGGGACACTTGTGGCAGCAGACACAGTAAAGAACCATTAAATTAAAGCTGAAGTGTTACTGTTTACTGTCAGTACATCAGCAACCACAGAATGGAGTTTTCCTACTATCATTAGCCCTGACCATTATGAGAGGTAGGACTTCTGTCACTTAAGGGGAGCAGAAAGGCATAGGTTTGACATCCAGATTATCTGCTGGGTCATCTCTGTTACTTCCAAACCACTTTAACTCTAAATGGAGAAGTAGAGCACTCACAGACTGGTAAGGGAATGATAACCAGGGAGCTCATACCTCTTAGGGTCTGAATCATCCTAAGGCAACCCACCTATACCTGGGAAGTCCTGTTGGAGAGTGAAAATCATCTAGAATGAGGTGGTAGAGAAGGGGAATGAAGAGTATGTGTCACAGCCTCAGCATCAACTGTAGCAGCGCTGGAGTTCATTCCACTAATCCTCTTCTTAAATATTTCCCCAGGAATCTTGAATCCAGAATCCTGGAGAATCTGGCTGGGTAAAATCAATTTAATGTCTACAGTGGATGTGAGCAATACAAGAGGTGGGCTGTTGAAAGACACTGCAGTGCCCTGCCTTGCTCATTTTACTGGGCTGGCACACCCCCCACCCCACACCATAAAGCATCGGCTGATTTCTCTGTCACCCCTCTCTGGAGAACTGTTCTCAGTTGACAAAAGCAGTTTCACCCAGAATATTATGCCCATACCCCTGTCTGGGGGTAGCCCACAGCCAATGCCTGCCTTAATGTGATCTAAGAGGCTAGCCCTTTTGCTTGATGTGGGACAACTCTATAGAGCAGCTTGTGTTCCAGAGACCCGCCCCCCAGGTTCCCATAGATGGGAACATGATTAGACTTTGCCCAAGACCACATTCTTGCTCTCCTACTTCCCCTTTCCTTAACATGCATGGTCTCTCCTTCATGTTTATGTCTGAATCCCTACCTGAAGCTATGTTTCTATACAACACATGCAAAGGCACTCTAAAAACAAGGTGTCGATCTTACTTGACCCTCATTTAGAAGAAGTCTGGGACTAGGCAGTCTCAGACTGCAAGTATGGTAGGTGCAAATCATCAGAGACCCCGGGCTGCTTCTGCCCCTCTCACCCTTTTTTCTTGGGTCATGGCTGCTGCCACTACGTTGCCATCACATCCACATTTCAGGATGAAGAAAGGAGGGAGGGAGACAAGCTAAAGAGTACACCTCACTCTGCTTAATCATGCTAAACAGCTTTCAGGGAGGCTCTCACTATCCAAGGACTTTTCTTCACACGGAGTGCCGCCCTACACCTGACCTGTGAAAGACACGGGAGAATGTAGACTGATTTCCGCCTATTGGTAGCTCCAATAAGTCTGTCAGAAAGGAAGAAGGAAAGAGTTTCTAAAAGTCTCCTTAACAGATCCCAATTGTGATAATGGAGCTTGGAAAGGGGATCCAAGGTTTCTCAAAGGGTACTTCCTTATAGATCACCTTGCCAGAAACAAATGATCCAGAAGTATGGGGTTAAGAGTATTTATGCCTAGCAGAAGTAAGGCAGTAATAAGTATGAATGCAGGCTGGGACAATCTAAGACCTTTTCATGCACTCACATAGCCTTATCTCTAGGAAAGTCTGGCAGATGGAAAGTGGGTGCATTTTTTAAGCCCCATTTTGTCCCCCTCTAACCATGTGCTTGTGCGTATAAGTCACAATATTAAGCTTTAACAAAAATGCCCAGGGCTCCAGAGAGCTTATGGTTTATTTATTATGCAACTTCTAAATGTTGGAAATTATCAGTACAACCAGTGATTGTATTAATGAAATCTCTGTTGAAGAATTAGCAGAACGAGCTTATATCCTCCAAAAATGTCAGTGAGGACAGGGGGAAATAATCACATCAAATTTCTGCTGAACAATATAAAAAAAAATGTAAACCCTAAACTGCACCCCCCAAAGTTATATAACACCTCAAGGACAGGAGCTGAAGAGACTTAACATATAGAAATGTTTCTCTTGGGGTGCCTGGATGGCTCAGTGGGTTAAAGCTTCTGCCTTCAACTCAGGCCATGATCTCAGGGTCCTGGGATTGAGCCCTGCATCAGGCGCTCTGCTGAACAAGGAGCCTGCTTCCCCCTCTCTCTCTGCCTGCCTCTCTGCCTCCTTGTGATCTCTCTTTCTCTGGCAAATAAACAAATAAAATCTTTAAAAAGAAAGAAAGAAAGAACAAAAGAGAGAAAGAAAATATTTCTCTCAGTAATTTCTCAGTCATTTCTTGAATTTGAGAATCTTAGGTCTTCTATAATTCTACCTCTTTGGGCCTGAATAATCTGTTCCTTCCAAACATATCACTTAAGGAATAATCACATTGGCTATAATTCCATTATAAAGTCATTTAATTCAACATGTAAAATCACTTTTACAATGGTAGTGCAATAGCTTTGTGAGATAGAAAACAAAAAGAATGCAATTCATGTTATTTTTAGAACTAAAAGTAAAGTTAATAAGTGACTGGCTAGAGGACAGATAAATGGGATAATAAAACCTCCTGGTGCCTAGTTCCATGCTCAGGTCAACAGATACATTCCTTTGACCTTTCCTCTTTACTTACAGCTTACTTGAGGTGGCAGAATCTACAATTGCCTCCAGTGTTCATTTTCTCTTTTAGGAGTAGAATCTCTTGAGTTTTCACTAGGAATATGGCAGCCCAGGTTTAGGCATTCTTTCCCATCTCCCTTAGAGCTAGATGCAATTACCCAAACAAGTTTGGACGCAAAGCAACACCTCCAATCACATCCTTAAAGATGGAGCTCCTTTCTTTGCATGTTCTTTGTCCTCCCTACTGCTGGCTGGGAAATGATGATTTCTGAAACTCTGGAAGCCTGAGTTGAGGATCATTGAGCAACATTACTTACCTCAGACCACTCACCTCTGAACTTTATGTGCAACAGAAAACAAAACAAAACAGAACTTCCATATTACCTAAGTCATTGTATAAGATCATCTCTTTCTTCCAGTTAATGCCACCTGGCCCCAGATTTTAGTCAATCAGGAGGTCTGTTCTAAGGCTCATTTAAATTAAAAGGAGTTCAGAGATGAAGAACTGGAAAGGAAGGTGACTGGAAATCATGTGCCAGGAGGGGCCATTTAAAAGACATGGGGTGGGAGGCACCTGGGTGGCTCAGTGGGTTAAAGCCTCTGCTTTTGGCTCAAGTCATGATCCCAGGGTCCTGGGATCAAGCCCCATATCGGGCTCTCTGCTCAGCGGGGAGCCTGCTTCCTCCTCTCTCTCTGCCTGCCTCTCTGCCTACTGTGATCTCTCTCTGCCAAATAAATAAATAAAATCTTAAAAAAAATAAAAAATAAAAAAATAAAAGACATGGGGATACATAACTGTAAGAAGAAAAGAAACAGGTACCAGAGGGAGTGAGCTTCATATTCTCTAAGAATCATCATATATGAGGGGCACTTGGGTGGCTCAGTCAGTTAAGCATCCAACTCTTGACTGGCTCAGGTCAGGATCTCAGGGTCATGAGATCAAGCCCCACTTCAGGCCATGCTCAGGCAGAAGTCAGCTTGAGATTCTCTCTCTCCCTCTGGCTCTGCCCCACACCCTCTAAAAAAAAACGTCATACATAAGAAGATAATTGCACTTGTGCCCTGCCATATCAAAGAAATAAAGTAAGATTAACTGGCAGAAGCCCAACAGAACACATTTCAGCCTCATAAGCCTTGTCACAATCACAACCACCCAAAGATATGCAGAAATGCCCCAGGTACCAGTGAGTCCCCGGTCACTGGAGGTAGGCAAGCAAATTTTGACGTGACAATGTAGAATACAAGTTCAGGATTCTGACTGAGCTAAGTCCTAATTCTTGCTCTGACAGTTACAAATTGTTGTTTCTTAATATTTTTTTTGAGCCATCATTTGTAAAATGCTGTTAGTTTTATTATTTATCTAATGAAGTTGTACTAAAGAGAAAATACACAAATAAGACTTTCCAGTGGAGATGCTAGGTGACCCTATTTTCTGGAGATATTAAAGCAGGGTTTAATCATTAGGTAGCAAAAGAGGAAAAGATGGTCATGATAAACAGTCTATGATTCTGTGATTACAAAGTATTTATTTCTCTTATAGCATGGATAAGCATAATGCTTAATGGAAAAAGTGGCTAACAAACCAAGTAAGCAAATTATTCCTCCCTTTGTGAATACAGCATGTTTTAGCAATAATTGAGTGACCCTCACTCACTCCCACTTCCCCGCCCACACCCGAGGAATGCTCCAAAAACTTCAGCATCTTTGTGATATGGAAGAACTAGAACTCCTAGAACACCCCCAGAAATTCTTCCAAGATTATTTTCCAGTTTAGACTCCTTTTGGGTCCAAATTTCAGAGAAAGGGATTCTAACAGGCAAAAGTTATCTGTAATACATAGGAAACAATACCTGGACAACAATATAATGGTGTTTGGGTCTAATGACTGACACTAACTTTCAGATCTTGAACAAGTTGCCCCTCTTAGAATTGATATTCAAGTCTAAAATACAAGGGGACCAGAAAAGATCATCTCAGTGTCTTTTCAGGTTCAGAGACCTATCGTTTGAATTAAAAAAAGTAAAATGACCTGCTTCTTGAAAGCCTGGATCCCTCCTGAAAGGTCAGAATCTCCTGAAGCCCAGGGTATAGGATCTGTTAACAACAACTTGGGGGATACAACTTGGGGAATTACACTGTTGCTTCATGTAATGAACAGTTGTGAGCAGATAGAAATAATCCATTTTCACAAGAGCAGCACAATCATGAGTAAGGATATTGGGATCTTCTAAATTTCAAGAGTTATATCCTAGGTGGGGCCAAGAGAATGCTCACAAAGAACCAAAAGACACCAGAGCAGTGATGATCTCTTTTGGGGACTATGGATGGTGGTTATGAATATGGCAAATGGAGCGATCAAACCTGAGTTTAAATCCATAGCCCTGGGGCACCTGGGTGGCTCAGTGGGTTAAAGCCTCTGCCTTCAGCTCAGGTCATGATCCCAGATTCCTGGGATCGAGCCCCACATCAGGCTCTCTGCTCGGCAGGGAGTCTGCTTCTCTACCTCTCTCTGCCTGCCTTTCTGCCTACTTGTGGTCTCTGTCTGTCAAATAAATAAATAAAATCTTAAAAAAAAAAAATCCATAGCCCTACCACATGCATATTTGTTGATCTTGAATCTTGAAGTGATTTTCCAGGCCTCCCTTTCTTTCCCTAAAAAGGGCCACCCAGTTGTTTTTGTTTTGTTTTTAATGACAAATGAGGTACTGATTTTAAAATTCTTAGCACTTTGCCTACAAATTTATCCACTGGATTCTTACCTATTTGAGAGTAGGCACTAGAAGTATCCTATTCAACAGTATTCCCCAAAGATAGTCCTTACATGGTACATAACAAGTACTCAAGAAACTTTTTTGTCTTTAATATTTTATTTGAGAGAGAAAGAGACAGAAAGAGCTCCCTGTTGAGCAGGGAGCCTGATCAGGGCTTGATCCAAGGACCTTGAGATCCTGACCGGAGCTAAAGACAGACTTAGCCACCCAGGTGCCCCAAGAAATTTCAAATAAATGATTCCATGTGCCCCAAGGTCAACCAAGCTGCCCACAGTGAGGAAAGCTTCTTCTCTAACTTCTCTAACTGCCTGGTCCCTCTTTGATCAGGAGATTAAAAAAAAAAAAAAAAAGAGAGAGAGATAATATCACTTTTCCTACCATGCTCCTTTTCTTCTACATCTGCCTTTATGTAGTTTAAACATGTTTATTGCATATGCATGGCCACTGGGTCCTGATGCAGAAGGTGCAAACTGACCTCACTGTTCTTGGTCATATTCAAAGTTTCCTGCCTTATGATCCTGAAATTTTAGGACTTTGATCTGAGAGAGGTTAAGTAGATTCTTGTTTTATTTGGATGTTGATGGAATTCAGTACAGGCAGAATTAACAAGCTATGGTAGTAAAACCTATAAGCAATTTGATGAGTCATCATAGTTATAACAGGCTCTCACTGCCCTACCACTCCCAGATAGGGCACTAACAATACTCAGTTTCTACATACATTTTTTACCAAGACAATCATCATTGATGAGATTTTTATACTTGTTCACACAGCTGGAATTTTACATAAGCCAATTTAGACATACTTCTGCCTTGGGAATCAAGGCAATTATAACAATAATACCAAAAGACTACTTTTTAAATAATCAACATCATTATTATAATTATTTAGCCAACAAAAAGGAACACTTTAAAAGTAGCAGGTTTTTATAGCCAGGATATATTAAATAGGAATCCCTAAAGGATACATTCATAGGAGAATGAACAATGTGTTCTATTAAAAAATAGTAATTTGTTGACAATGTCTGCACATAAATGATGTGCTTTATGCAAACCAATTTGGATTTCTTGTTACCAAATTCTTTTTGCAAAAAGTTTAGGAATTTGTCTTTTCCTACCTCTGTAAATATTGAAAGGCAAAGCATAATTTTTAAAATTTTCCCAAAATAGAAGTAATTGTATATGAATTATTTGAAGTTCCTATAAAATTGTACTTATTCCTTACAAGGCCAGTTCCCTTAGTGAAAATACAGAAATCCTTTACTATTAGCTAGAGCTCTATATATTGCCCAGTATGGTAGCCAATGGCCCCATGTACCCACTAGGCACTTCACATGTGGCCAGTGATACGGAGGAAATTGATTTTTAGTGTTACTTTATTTTTAATTATTTAAATTTACAAACCAAAACAATGTGAGACACTTTTCCATTAAGCATAACTTCATGATTTCCGTAATATCATTCTTCTTTAACTGTTGAAAATTTAGCAACCAAATAGAGCTGTACAGTATAATACACACATCAGAGTCCAAAGACTTAGTAAACAAAAATAGAAAATAGTTTACTAATAATTTTATGTTGATTATTTGTTGAATTGATATTTTTTAAACATGTTGTATTAAAATGTATCCCTCAATAACTTTTTTTTACTTTAATGTAGTTACTAGAAATTTTATACTATGCATGTAGTCTTTGTTTCCACTAAACAGTACTGTTCTATCAATCTAAAACTAGCTACTTATTCTAGTTCTGCTTCCTGTAATGCACTGAAGCTTATATTTATAAACACTGGAAAAAACAGAAAAAGAAACAACAAAAAAGAACCTTTTTTTTTCTTTTCTTTTCTTTTCTTTTCTTTTCTTTTTTTTTTTAATAGAAAGCAATCAAAAAGCAGGAAGAAACTAGGGGAACTTGGCCTTTGAAAGACGGGAACTGCCCTGGAAAAGATTCACATTTATTGAACTTTGCACCTGTGGGCCTTCCCCAGTCTCCAGGAAATTGGGTAGGGAGAATTCATGCAACAGGTACTAGTCATAATGAATTGAAAAGTCAGAGGATGGAGTTTAGAACTTTAGAAAAGTCAGAGGATGGAGTTTAGAAAATGAAGGGAAAAATCCAGGAAAGGGATGGAGGGAAAGTCTCTGAATCTGCATATGAATTCCACTCAAATCCTTGGCTCCCCTGTAAATGCTTGTGAAATGCCAAGTTTTACAGTCTAAAACAATAGCCATAAAACTAGAAGGAACTTAACAGACTGCTCAACTGTTACCCACTGCAAGGGAGACAGTCTGATACTAAAGTGAACTGTCTGTCTACTACAATAAAAATGAACAGTCTTTTGAAGAAAACAGAATCAGAGTCTCTGGGATGTTTCATGCAGAGTATGCAATATAATTAGTAGGCTCCAAAGAGACAGGAAAATGGAATCCATACTCAAGAGAAAAAGAAGTCAATAGCTCCCAAACCTAAAATGTTCAAGACGTTGGAATTAGCAGACAAGGTTTGCAAGGATCTATTAAATCTAGGTTTTCAAATGTAAAGTAAAATATGTTGTAATAAAGAGATAAGCAAACTAGGCTGAAAAGTTAAGTTTAATGTGAGAATAAAATGAAACTGAAAATTAAAATATCTGAAATGATCTTTCCTTGGAAAGTCTTAAAGAGCAAACTGGAGAGAGCAGAAAAAATGGCTGAGTGAAACCAAAGGCAGATTATGGTCAGAAGATAACCTATCTGCAGATAAATAACCTGTCAATATAAATTATCCACTCTGAAGATTAAAGACAAGATTAAAACAACAACAACATAACCTCAGAGGTTCCTGGGACAATATCCAAAGATAAAATATACATGAGGGCATCCATCCAATGTCTGCAAATAATGTGAACATTCCTAAAACCCACTGGACCTTCTGTAAGAAGTGTGCCAAGTACCAATCCCACAAAATGACACATATAAGCAGGGCAAGGATTCTCTGGATGCCTAGGAAATGTGACATTATGACACCAAGTACAGTGGTTACAGTAGGCAGGGTGGATTTTCTGGAAAAAGACTTAAACTACAAAGAAGATTGTGCTGAGGCCTGAGGGTGTCTGAACTCAGTGTAGATCTAAGAGCATGCTGTTTATTAAAAGACTCAAACATTTGAGCTAGAAGGAGAAAAGAAAAGTAAGGTCCAAATGAAAAGAAAGATCTAAGCTTCATCTTTTATTATAAAAACAATAAAATTTTTAGTTTATTTCTATATAGACACATATAGAAATAAATAAATATATATGTAATTTAGTTTACCATATATAAATAGGGAGGAGTGTTCCAGAGTCAGGAAGAGAAAACAGGGCAGAAAAACATGGTCAGGGGGGAAGTAGTCAAATTTTCCCCCAAACTGGGAAATAAAACAAACTTGCAGATCCAAGAAACTCCTCAAATCCCATTCAGGAGAATTACAAAGAAAACTGTACCTAAGCATATTATAATCCAACTTATGAAAACCAAAGATAAACAGACACCCTGAAAGTAGTCAGAGAGAAAAGATACATGACATGTAGGGGACATTATCATCCCTATCAATAAGAAGGATGGCTGATACCTCCTCAAAGGAAGCCAGAAGACAAGGGAATGAAGTTTAAACTGTTAAAGGAAAACTTAGTTTATCCTGAATCCTATGCCCAGCAAAAATCACCTTCAAAATCAGAGCAAAATAAATGTTTTCAGATAAATTGGAACTCCAGGAATTTATTACAACAGATCTGCACTTCAAGGAACAGTAGATCATGTTGTTCAAATTTAGGGAAAATGATGACAGATTAAAATTTAGGATTATAGGAAATATGTGTATATGTGTATAAATATTAGAAGTATGTATTTTCTCTTAATTTATTTAAAAGACATAGGACCATTTACATGAACAATTTTAACACTTTAACACTACATATAGTGCTGTATCACATGTGCATCATACAGCATATGATGGGGGTACTATATATATTAATATCCTCAAGGATGAATGGTCAAAAAGACCAAGGATGTTTCAAGTTTTACATGGATTTCTAAGAGCTAATTCTAATAGGCTGTGATAGATAAAAACTGCATACTGCAATCTCTAGGATAACTATCAAAAACATAGAACCAAAATGCACAGCTAAAAGCCAATAAACTGGACTACTAAAACTACCTGATTAGCCTAAAAATAGGAAAGTAGGCATAGGAAAACCATAAACAAATATGTAAGCCAGCTAGTCTGAACTAAAGAAAACAGAAATGATACACTTAAATCTACCTTATCAATAATTGCATTAAACACAAATAGATTGAATACTCCAGGTAACAGTGAAAAATGATTGACTATATATAAAAAGCAAAAACCATATGCTGTCTACAAGTAATATCATTTAAATTAAAAATAGACCATTTAAAGTAAAGGAATGAAAAAATGATCTACCATGCAAATAAACATAATAAAGCTGGAGTGACTATATTAATAGCAGATAAAATGAGATTCAAGGCAAGGATTACTGTAAGAGATAATGAAGACTATTTCATAATAATAAAACTGGTAGTTTTCTAGGAAGACAACCATCATAAATTTATGTGCTTATTAAAAGATCTTCAAAAAACATCAAGCAAAATTTAAAGACCTAAAGGGAAAAAAAGACAAATCCTCAATACTCATTAGCAACTTTAACATTCCTCTCTGTGTAACTTACAGAGCAATAAAACCAAAATCAGGAAGAGCATAGGAAAACCTGAGCATTATTAATCACATTGACATAGATAACATTACACAGCACTACATTCAATAATTGCAATCTACACATTCAGGTGCACATAGAATGTTCAAAAAAGTATATGTTGGGCTATAAAAGAAACTTCTCAACAAGTTTTATGAGATTGATGTATTTAGAAGTATTCTCTGGACACAGAATTAAGTTAGAAATCAGTAAGAGTAAGATATCTAGGGGCATCTGGGTGGCTCAGTGGGTTAAAGCCTCTGCCTTCAGCTCAGGTCATGATCCCAGGGTCCTGGGATCGAGCCCCACATGGGGCTGTCTGCTCAGCGGGGAGCCTGCTTCCCCCTCTCTGCCTACTTGTGACATCTGTCTGCAAATAAATAAAATCTTTTAAAAAATTTTAAAATAGGGGTGCCTGGTTGGCTCAGTGGGTTAAATAAAGCCTCTGCCTTCGGCTCAGGTCATGATCTCAGGGTCCTGGGATCCAGCCCCACATTGGGCTCTCTGCTCAGCGGGGAGCCTGCTTCCCTTCCTCTCTCTCTGCCTGCTTCTCTGCCTACTTGTGATCTGTCTGTCAAATAAATAAATAAAATCTTTTAAAAAAATTTAAAAATAAATTAAATCTAATAATATTATAAGATATATCAGTATTCTCTCTATACTATACTTCATACCCCATTTGGCTCCTTAGAATCAAGCCTTGACTTTGAGAAATCAAACAGCGAAAGGCAGTTATGGTGTTGGCCACCATCTCATCATTCATTAATTAGTGTCCTATTCTCTCTTCTAAGTATTTCCAGTAATTGTCTCTCCTGCCAGTCTCTGTGGCCATTTCTGACACTGTACACTTGAGACCATCCTGACTGAATTATTTAATTCCTAATTGCCTCTCATCCAGCTTCTCTGTCAAACCACTCTTCACACAACCAAAGAAATTATCTTTTATTCTATTAAATTTCATGTCTCCATGGATGAAAATCTAACAATAACTCAACATTACCTACAGGATCTCTGCTTCCAATCATTTTGAACAAGAACTCTTCTGATTAAACCCTTTTAACCCAAGTCTACACACCCTAATGGCAAAATTCTAAGATGACCCAGAGTAACCCATACCTTGTATAGTCTTCTCCCCTTAGCTGTAGGCAGGAACTTTCTTCTAACCCCAGAATATGGCAGAAGTGAGAAGACATAACTCCTATGATTATGTTACATTACATGGTAAAGCTAAAGAGAATTTGCAGTTGAAAGTAAACTCCCAAATGGTCGATTATGAGTTCTTCAAGAGAGAGACCATTCTGGGTGGACCTACTCATCTAGTAGAGCCCTTTCAAAAGGGCTGGGAATTCGAAGCAGAGTGAGCCTTCTGCTCCCTAGAAGAATCGAACAGTGATGATGGAAACTGCCTAGGGACAAAGCCATGTGGCAAAGAACTGTGGGGACCTCTAGGAGTTGAGAAGAGCTCTTGGCTAACCATCAGCAAGAAAGGGGGAACCACAGTCTTAGAATCACATGCAACTGAATTCTGCCAGCAACCACATGAGCTTGGAAGAGGACTCAAGCTTCAGGGGTATGTGTAGAGGCTGGACGATCTGGAATTCAGGCTTGGGAAAGCCTGGGCCAAGAAGGCAGGTAAGCCATGTCTTCACTTCCAACCTACCCAAACTGTGATATAACCAGATGTTATGTAAGCCAAGAGGTTTGTGGTAACTTGGCACACCACATTAGAAAACTCACACACCTGAAGCACCTGGGTGGCTCAGTTGGTTAAGTATCTGCCTTTGGCTCAGGTTATGATCCTAGGGTCCTGGGATCTAGTCCCAGGTCAGGGTCTCTGCTCCTCAGGGAGCAGAAGGCTTCTCTTTCTGCCCCTCCGTCTTGCTTATGTGTTTGTTCCTTCTCCCTCTTCTTATCTCCCTCCCCCAAATAAATATTAAAAAAAATAAAGAAAGAAAACTTATATATCTGCCAAAGACTGTCTGACCATCTGTGCCTTCTTCTCTGCTATGCTATACAGAACATCCTCACGTCTCAAAAATTTTTAATACTCTTGAAAAGACATCTTTTCATTCTGCCACCTCTAAGTTGGATGTAGTTATACCCCTGACTTTGCTACCCATTTTTATCCATATTATTATATACTATAATATTGGTTGAAACATTTATCTTTCCTACTACACTAGCTCATTGATGGCAGAGACAGGGTTTCATCTTGGTATTTCCCTAGTGATTGGCTTATAGGAGACTTTTAATACCTCTTACCTGAAATGGCTCTGATGTGGGGGGAAAAAAACTATAAGCACTTTCATTTTTGTCAGGTTTATTTCCTACAGAATAAAGAAGCAGATATGGGACTTTAAAAATTCTTTTATACCATAGGAAAGAAACATTAAGAAACATGTTTAAATTCACATAGAAGTTTCTAAATCCAATATGGTAATCAATAACATTGATTCCTGGCCCATAGCTACAAATGCCACTACAGTTACTGTAACACTTATTTTTTTTCTCCAAAACGAACAATGAAGGCTGCCAGCAAATTTACTAATCATAAGACGAGGCCAAAGAGACAGTCTGTGACTGCTGACATTTCACAAAAGCCTTATTAGTATGCTTGAGTACTAGCAAAGCAGCTGAATAAATGAGCTGCATTTCTAAGGAGAACCAGGGATCCAGCACACTTTTTAAAGAGATCCTCAAAAGAATGGGAATAGATTTAAGAAGCAGAAACTTGACACTGAGAAGGACCAATGTAATAGGAAGAATGGGATGGATGTCACCAAACGCATCAGTTCTCAGCTATCCTGCATCCTGGGTTACACAGAGCAAGGCTTCTCCCATGGTCCCCCATCACCCGTACACACCATGTTCCCAGCAAGAAATACTGGCACTAAGGACTCAGTTAGATACCATGATTATGCTCGCCCTATGTGAGTGATTACAAATGTGTGAAAGAGAAACCAGCGTAAGTTGGTAAGTTGAGTAAAGAAACCACTATGTTTTTTAGTGGCAATTAGACATTTTAGCCATTTTTCTAAAATATAATTCTTTCACAATTGGTAGGATAATAGAGCAGAATGACATTCATGGAGAGGCAGTTGGACAGGATTAAGAAAATGGCACTGAAAATCCTTTTGACTCTGCTATTTCAGTCCTAGGAACCCATTCTTTTGGAAGACCAACAAAATGTTTGTGATCCATAAGTTCCATCATTGTGCTGCCTTTACACCGCCTATGTACAATCAGATTACACACGAAATGCTTGATCCTGCCGCCCTAGCTCACCGACCATGCTCCTCCATAGTCTAAAGACTTAAAAATCACACACACAAGGTTAACCTGTCAAATTCCTATTGTTTCCAATGACGTCATCATCATTTTTAATTCTCATCTCAGGAGCCGATGGGCCTGTTCTTTCCCTAAGACACTTTGTTAGCACAGCCGTGTTCTTCCTTTATTATCTGTGTGTACTTTCTAACACCACAGTACAAAGAGTTCGTGCTGGGGGCTTTTCTGTAGTTCATCTGTACAGAAATATTCTAGGCTGCAGTGACTAGATAATAGCAAACCTTAGGAGAACGTACACAATCTTTAGGGAGATCATCCAAAGAACATACACATTCTCTTGTGAGTCTAGTAAAAAACAGTTCTCAAACACTACCGTATATTGCCCCCCACACACACACGTTTATTTCAGATCTAGACTTGTCACATTGCAGCCCCTCCTATGTCCACCTTCCTCCAGTCTTTCCTAAGTCCTACTCTTTCACATAGTGGAACCCTATTTTTCTATCTCTCCTTCATTGCTCATTTCTCTTTGCTGAAGATTTCTGCTTTCCCTTGATGCTAACAGAAAGATTTGTAATATATCATAAGAACAGGTTATAGCTAACACAGATTCTAGAAAGAAAATTACTAGCTGTATAATCTTGGGCATATTACTTCAATTTCTTGGGTCTCCTGAATGGTAAAATGGAGACACCAAGATATCAACTTCATCAACTAATCAGGATTAAGTGAAGCCGTACAAATGTGACCAGACCTCAAAAAGGATTCTGCTTTTACTATCATTTTTCACATTACATTTAGAACCCCACTTAGAAAAGGTGCTCTTCTGGGATGTCCAGGTGGCTGAGTCAGTTAGCGTCTGCCTTCAGCTCATGTCATGGGGTCCTGGGATCCAACCCTGTGTTGGGGCTTCCTGCTCAGTGGGGAGCCTGCTTCTCCCTCTCCCTCTGCTCCTCCCCCTGATTGGTTTTCTCTCCCTCTCAAATAAATAAATAAAATCTTTAGGAAAAAAAAAATCTTTAGGAAAAATAAAAAGAAAAGCGCTCTTCTGCAACTACCTTCTGGTATATATCTAACCAGTAGAACTCCTACAGGAAACAAGATTGAAAGCAACTCCCTATTTCTGTCCCCGTCTTCCTTCCTCCCCCCATTTCCATAATTTCTAGAATATGGCATTTAAAATGTATTTCAGAAGAAGTCATGGAAGGGAGATTCCATCCTAAGTAAGGTCCACATCACCTGTGGGGTATGCAAAGAAGGAGTTAAGGGCTAGCCCATTGCCATATTCATTTCCAAAGTCTCAGGATAGGTTTCCTCTCTAGATGGTAACCTGTTCTCTTAAACTGCCTCCCACTAAACTAAGCAGGTACAAGCCCGACAGCCACCAGATCCTCCTTTAAGAACCCTATACCCTACACATCTGACTATTTGAAGACTTGTTCCTTCTTTATGCAAACTGCTAACAAAAATGTCCACAGGTCCTACTTTATTCAAAGTTTCATCAGCATGACATTAATACTTTTCAGTATTCCCAAATATTTGGAAATATTTTATGTGTGAAACAAATAATCTTCCATGCACACTTTTCCTCAACAGAATTCAATGGTCCAATATAGACACTGTATTTTTTCATATTCATAGAATAGATTGTATCTATGACACTAAATATATGGCGTCCTGTCATTTCTTCAAGTTATTACTACCATTGAGGCAATCCTCTCTTTATCTCAGTTTTATCCTTCCTGACTTTCAATTAAATCCCCATTTGTTCAGAAATTTTGGCTTGTAGATTTATGAACCAATAACCATTTAAACAGCCAGTCCAATGGTTTCTCACACACTCTTTTTATGAATGGGAAACTGAATCTAAAGGAGGGTCCTGAGTTTGGGGTAGGGAGTAGGAGGTAGTTGGAGAATAAGGATTTTGAAGCTGGAGGTGGACACCTTACTTCCATTTTTTGGCACGTTTTTCAGCTTGTAACCAAGTGGATAACAAGTGGATAATACTTGCACCAACATTGTCAGGCTGTTTTGGGGACTGAACAAGGTAACAAATGTCAATCATTTAACTAAATGCCTGATTTAATGTGAGGATTCAATTCATTGTCATCTTCAGCAACTACAGAGGGTCATGGACATAGCCCAAAGTAAGATTTAGGAGCTACTTATTCTCACTCGGATAGATCATTAACCACCTCTTTCGGGTTGAGTCATTTTCATTTTCTGCACTTCAATTTCCTCATCCATATATATGAGTGGACAGACCAATTTTTCTGAGTTATCTTTCAGTTCTAGAATCCCCTTAGTTGAATTGAAATCTTATTAATTCAGAGTCAATATGGTGAACATCAGTGAAGAGTCATTTCTTCTTTTGACACCTTTATTGTAATAAAACACTACCAGAGACTAGGAAAACCACATCGAAAAGAATGCCACTGACTTGCCAGTAATGTAGTGAAGGCAACTGCAAAGAACCACAAGGTGATGATACAATGACAAATGCTATAATAAGGGAACTCGGGTGTGGATGTGAAAGGGGGTGGAAAGAGTTCAGGGATGGCCCCTGGCAGAACACCTACACTGAAAATGAGCTGATATACAGGAGTTATTCTTAAAACCTAGGGATAAGCACTATATGGATGAGTTTGCCCCTACTTTAGATGACCCAAATTATTGTTTTTATGTCTGCTCTACCCCTCCTTTCCTTATCCTTCATTCAACAGCTGTCTCTTGTGAGCAGGACATTGACCCTTGTCACAATTTGTTACACATAATTTGCTGTGGGTAATGAAATTAAATGACTAATGTTCTTAAAATTGTATAATTCTAGAAAAAAAGGAATGGTAAGGAGAAACCACTTTTTTGGCTATTTGACAACTTTTGTTTGACTTTCTTTAAAAAGTTTGTGTTTTCACTATACTTCAGGTCACTGACCCCCAAGTAAGTAAGGGGTTACATTTTTTTTCTTTTTTTAAAGAATATATGTATTTATTTATCTGTGAGAGAGTGAGCATGAGTGGAGGGAGGGGCAGAGGGAGAAGCAGACTCCACGCTGAGTAGGGAGGCAGACATGGGACTCCAACCCAGGACCCTGGGATTATGACCTGAGCCAAAGGCAGATGCTCAACCAACTGAGCCACCCAGACACCCCTCCTTTTTTTTTTTTTAGAATAGGTGGAGAGACTGAGGAAAGCAATTAGACACCATTATTAAAGGGCAATTCTTAAGTCAGAAAAAAATTGTGTGACACACTTTTTTAATTATATTCAGTTATAGAAGAGAAAAATATTCCTTACACATAATTCCTGGTATAATGTTCTACACTCATGCCTACTGGAAATATTATGAACTTAGTTAATATGTGAATTAATATAAATAAGGGGAAAAAAAGCCTAAGACTCATCACAGAAGATAGAATTTTGCTTTTAAAGAGAAACATCTACATGGCCACTCATGGTGGTAATTTTCACCAAGAATGGATAAAAAAAGAATGGAAATACAGCAAAAGGGAATGAATATGAATAGGACAAAGCCTGCCTTGACTACAACATGCATACCAATCATTTGGGTTTGGAAAATAGTCACTCGGGGGACATTTTTTATTGTTGTTTCTGACTTTAATTCAATTCAATTAATATAGGATTTATATTTCCTATGTCTTCTACTACATGAATTACTGGGTTATAAGTTTGATATAATTGTCCAGCATTTCTTCATTCACTGAAAAGAAAATGAATATCTAATTTATTCAATTCTATGCCTTGATAAAAAAATAAAATACAATAAAATTAATGAGGTAGCCAGCACTTTAAGTATTTGTTTCATGTCTACAATATTTAGAAAATACTCATAGGACAAATAAAGAGAACACAAAATAAAAAGAAATCAGTCCAAATTAATTATGTTGAAGTCTTATACAACTCTAGCTTTTTTTATTAAAGATTTTATTTATTTATTTATTTGACAGAGAGAGAGAGAGATCACAAATAGGCACAAAGGCAGGCAGAGAGAGAGAAGTGGGGGAGCAGGCTCCTTGCAGAGGAGACAGCCCGATGCGATACAGGACTCCATCCCTGTACCCTGAAATCAGGACCCGGATGGAAGACAGAGGCTTAACCCACTGAGCCACCCAAGCCAGCTCTAGCTTTTTAATACATCTTTAAAGAAACAGATTACAAGATCCACTAGTTTGTTTTGTTTTTTTTTTTAGTTGGGATCAAAACTCTTCTAGGACTTCCTTTCAGAATGAGGCCGGGAGAGTTCTAGGTAAATAGTATGCATAATGAACATTTTTCTTTTTCCTAGCATTAGAACAGCTTTCATACCAACACCTTAGATTTCTGGTTGAAACTTAAGCTACACAAGTAATTCTGAAGCTCCCAACTCAAACAACCAGTGTACAGAATTACAGACTGCTACACTGAGGGTTCTTAGAGGTCTCGCAGAAGCCACTGTAAACACACAAATGAGAAAAACAGAACGCCCTCCACTGATTGAGGTTCTATTAGATAAAATAGTAATGAAACAAAAAGGCAGTAAGAAAAAGCATAAAACACACAAGGAAACCCTACACCATTACTGATAGTTCATAGACATAACAAGATGGCTAAAACCCCAAGAACCTCAGATAATAGGGAACCAAAAAGAATGTAAAATAACTCTAATTTTAAAAACCAACCATTAGGAAACAGAAAACAAGTAAAGGAGAGAACTAGATTTTTAATGAGTGACTAAAGGGATACCTACAGATAAATAATATAATTACTGAAATTAAAACAACAGATTTAACCCCCTGTGCTAGCCAAAATTAGAAAAGCTGTCAACATGTCTGGTAAGGACACTGAGCCATGTGAACTCCTGTACTCCTGGCTACGTGGGGGGATTGGTAAAACCATCTGAAAACAAAAATCAGCACTACCTGGTAAATATAAGATGCTCACACCCTTCTATACCTAAGCATTTCTGCAATTCTGCTCAGAAGAAAACCCCTCAGAGAAACTCTGGACCTTGCACAACAATATCTGCTCGAGAATTTTTACCGTAGTGTAATCAATGGGACAGCTGAAAAACTGTGGGGTATTTACACAATGCAATACTATACATCAGAGAAAAAGGAATAAGCAGGTATCGACATGAACAGATATCAGGAAAAGACACCTTAGAGGAAAAAAGCAAGTTGCAAAACAATCCAGTATGGGTATGTTTCTACAAAAGTCAAAGATTTGTAGAACTGCCTAGTGTATTACTTAGTCATAATTATGCAAGGATATTTAGAAAAGGTTAAATTCATCAACACATGAAATTTTACATGACACTGAAATCAAAAGTAAAAACTTATATTTCAATAAAAATGTTGTTAAGTATATTAGGTATACTTCTAGGTTTCATTTTCATCTTCCTTTTATCTGTTCCCATTGTCTCCTATAGATGATATTTAATATCATATTTAGGGGGAAGTTTCTAGTTTATCCTTCTGGTATTTCATCTTATAAACAAAACGCAGCATACTCCACAAACCTATTTTTCTACTGTGTCAGTAAGGTTCTTGAGAGAAAGAGAGCCAGTAAGATATATACAATTGGCAGCCTGGGAATTCAGGCCAGAATTGATGTAATAGTTTGAATCTGAAATCCGTAGGATGGGTCAGCAGGCTGGAAACTCAGGAAGTAAGTCTATGTGACAGTCTAGAGACATAATTCCTTCTTCAGGATGACAGTCTTTGCTTTGATGACCTCCAACTGGTTGAAGGAGGCTCACTCACATTGGAGAGACAGTCTGCTTTGCTTAAAGCCAACTAATTGTAAATGTTGCCACACCTGCAAAATGGTTTCACAGCAGTATCTAGAGTAGTGTTTGACCAAACAACTGGGCATCATAGCCTAGCCAAAGGGACACAGAAGATTAACTATCCCCTTTAACTACTAACTACTTACTTAATATAGATTGGGGACAGCTTCCTGTTTTCTGTTTTTGTTCTTTAAAGATTATATTTGAGAGAGAGACTGAGTGATAGTAAGAGCAAAAACTGAGATAGGGGGCAGATGGAGAAGCAGACTCCCCACTGAGCAGGAAGCTCAGCTCAGGCCTTGATCCGAGGACCCTGGCATCATGACATAAGCCGAAGGCAGAAGCTTAACCAACTGAGCCACCCACGCACCCCAGGACTCCCTTTTTTTTTTTTTCCAATTTATTTATTTTCAGAAAAGCAGTATTCATTATTTTTTCACCCCACCCAGTGCTCCATGCAAGCTGTGCCCTCTATAATACCCACCACCTGGTACCCCAACCTCCCACCCCCCTGCCACTTCAAACCCCTCAGATTGTTTTTCAGAGTCAGGACTCCCTTTTTGTGTACAAATATTTTTCTCCCTTTATTTTTTGGATGGCCATTATATAAATATATCATTAACCAATCAGATCTCTATTAATGGATGGTTCTATTATTTTTGTTTTATAAATATGGTATAATAAAAAGTCTTGTATATATGTTCAAATTTGTTCTTCTATATTTTAGGGATAGATTCCTAGGATTGGGATTAAGAAGATATGTAATTTTCCAGTACATGGAGAGGAAGAAGTTACCCCAAAACTCAGCAGCTGGAAAGTTTGAACTCAGAGTTGAATTTAATTTGATACAGAGAAATGAATTGATGTGATTTATACTGAGATATGTGGAAAAAATTCATACTTGTCACACATAAAGGAGTTTCAAGTATACATTAGGGAATAATTCAATAACAAAACTACAAATTCCCAACTTTCTTCAAACCTTCTTTCTACAAGAATTTTATTTGAACAATTAAATACATATTTGATTTCAACAGAGAGGTTTTCAGCAGAAATGAGGACAATTTGTCTCATATATGTCATGACAATTACATTTCTGATGTGGCCAGCAAATCATTCCACTTAGAGACCTAGAGGGACTGAATGATCTTTAAAGGTCCCTGGAATACAAATACCGACACTTTCACAAAGGTATTTCAGTGCTGCTGAACATGGCAAAATTTGTTTGTTTTTTTGTTTGGGGGGTTTTTTGCAGTTGTTTTGTTTTTATTTTTTTCACTGAATCCTGAGGATAGAATCTGAATCAATACAATCCTTTTTAGTAGACATTATTCCACCAATGCTTTCTACCTAGAAGGTCCCCTGGAGACTGGGAGAGTTACACCAGTTTAAGGAGGGCTGGCAAGAGAGAGAAATCCAATAACCCAACTGCCATGAGAAATTAATCTTAATGTTAATACTTGCACATTTCGGAGACCCCTATGGGTCTGGCTTTGAAAGAATGGAAGCAACGCAGAATGTTATGAGGGAATTGCTATTGCTAGATTGACAGCACCTGAGCAAACATTATAAGATCCCTTTCATGATAGGATGAGATCCAATTAGAACCTGGACACACAGGGGCATCAGGCTCTCTGCTCAGTGGGGAGCCTGCTTCTCCCTCTCTCTCTGCCTGCCTCTCTGCCTACATGTGATCTCTGTCTGCCAAATAAATAAATAAAATCTTTAAAAAAAAAAAAAAAGAACATGGACACACAGGTAATACCTTTCAAGGAAATCAATGCATGATCTTTCCCAATGCCTCGACTCAAGACTCCAACAGCTGAGAGTCATCACCTAGGAGTTGCTGAAACAGTGTTCCTCAGCTCTGTGTCCCCTTAATGTGAGTCAGCCCAGTCACCGCCACTGATGAGGAGTCAATGACATCTTTAACCCTGTAACCGTCACTAGAAGGTTATCATAACCAACCACATAGGGACTTTTTAGGGCATTTTACATTTACATGTCAGTTTCTCTCTCACATACACATCCCGCAAAATTTTATTCCCATACTTCAAAAAAATGTGCAGTTTAGATTGTGGGTGGGAGAGTGAGAACAGATGAAGATCCTTAAAACCACCAGTAAAAACATACAACTAATTGTATATTTTAAAATCAAGTTAAATGCATGTTGTATTCCAGGAATTGCTTTTCTTACAGGTTAAATTGCACTAAAAAAAAAAAAATACGTAAAACAGGTACCCTGTGCTGGGACGTAATAGGGATACAGTAATAAGACCAAAAAAAAAAATCAAAGACTTACCCTGTCCTCACACTTTGATTAGGAAGACATATTAATCAAAATAACCCTACTAATGAATGCACAAAAGAACTGGGGTGAGTGCCCTTAAAAGAAAAGTTGGGTTGTCTTTGAGTATGTAAGAAAAGAAACTGAGCTAATAGTGGATGTGAGCAAAGCTTTCTGAAGTACAGTTGAGGTAAGATAAAAATGGTAAGTAGGTCAATTCTCTCTTCCCATTTAACCATCCCAACCACCGGATGGGGTAGCACTGTTATTCCCTATTTTGGTGTTAGGAAAATAGAGGTTTAGAGGTTAAGGAACTCCCAGGGCTGAGAAGCAGATGGACTCCAACTAAGGACCCTCCAACAGCATAGCTCACTCGCAGTGCCCCTGGACTGGGACAGTACTTCTCAAAGGGTAATTCCAGGACAGGCAACAGCAGTCTCACCTGGGAACTTGTTAGAGATGCAAGTTCCCCATTCCCACCAGTCCTACTGAATTAGAAACTCTGGGAGTGGTGCCCAGCCACCTATGTTAAAAAGCCCTCCATAAGATTCTGATGACTGCATAGGTTTGAGACCCATTGCACTGCAGTATTGCAAGGGAACAAGGGTTTTAAGGGCCAAAATACAAAAACAAAAAAAAAACCCAAACAAACAAAAGTCTCATAAAAGGTTGACTCAATCTTTGCCTGACTTCAGTCCACTTTTTATTAATGAGCCAATCTTTTTCTCCTGAACCATTCTGCCCCTCATCGCCATACTTTTATTATCTGAAAGTAAACCTCTTTTTTTAACCATGCTGTCTCCCTATAGAATGTCCCTTGTAGATATTATCTATAAAACTAAAGCTGCAGTTACATTAAAGAAGCCTTCTTGAATACATAGAACACTATCAACAAACCACCAGAGGGAGGAAAAATATTTGTAGATTAAACCACGGCCACATAGAATATTCCTAGTTTTTTTTTTTTTCAATTTATTTATTTTCAGAAAAACAGTATTCATTATTTTTTCACCACACCCAGTGCACATTCCTAGTTCTATAACCAATCCCTGTATTAACTAGCAGTCATTAACCAAGTTGTAAATACAATGGTTTAACTACTTCAGTCTGGAATTTAAAAAATTATTTACTTGACTCATACAGTGTTAGAGGAAATTGAATTTGCTGACTTTAGCTGCATACGAACCCAAAGGCCTGGTGATAGTTCAGCTGCTACTCTAAAATTCACCCAATGTGTATGAATGTAACACACCACACAACACCACACCACACCCCAAGCGGGTTCCCTTCTTAGGCAGAGAAGGCGCTTCCGACTCTCCCCTACAGTTCTGCCAATGGTAGATCTCGGTAGACTCATTCACCCTAATGCAAAGCCTCATTTCTGGCAAGCACACTTTCTTCCCCTGTTTCACCTTCATGTGTAGCTTCAGGCTCTGATTCGCTCTGCCCAATGTTGTTCATCCTGGGCATGGTGGTTATCTTCTCAAGGTGTATTTTCCCTTCTTGTGCTTCCCTTCCTTTAAGGTACCCGAACCTCTCCTCACCATCTACAGGCTCTGGAAACAGCCTATCCCACTTTTCCTTTAAGGGGAGGCAAGTAACTCTGACATAAATCAGCATACTCCCACCTCTGACCAATCAACTCCAGATCCATGAGAAGTAAGCCATGTTTTGCTGGAACTTTGAGGAAGGAAGCTTCCTTGTTCTTCTAGAGAAGGCTCCTTAAAGAGACCCTTTCTCTCACTGGATCTGGATGAAGAAGGCTGCTGCCCCAGCTATTGTTGGCAGCTGTATTTTCACCACAGAAAAAAATTGGTATGGCAAAGAGCTAAGGGGAGTGACTAAGTGATGTAGACAGGTACTTGATGGGATCTTTGAAATGCTGAATCAAACTAGCCTTGGAATTCACTTAGTCTCTAGATTTGCCAGTTATTTGAACCAATAGATCTCCTTTATTGTTTAAGTCAATTTGAACTAACTTTTTTCTTATATGTAGCCCTAATGCATCCTAAATGCTATTGATCCTTCCATTAAGCAGGACAATTTGGCAATGTTCAAAAGCCTTAAAAATATATGTACCCTCTGAGCCAGCAGTCCCTCTTCTAGGAATTTATCCTAAGGAAACCGTTGAACAACTATGAAGATTTTTAAGCACAAGCCTCACAATATTTTTTAGAATAGAATACCTCAAATGAATTTCTAGTGTGCAGCTCATCAAGTATATTGGAGCATAATAATGCAGCTGAATACCACATGACCCTGGAAACTGATAAGGAAGGTAGCTATCCATATTGGACAGTGAAAGTCCCATCTCATGAATAAAGTCAAAATTTTTTAGAAAGCTGCAGGTGATAGTGTTTTCTTAATCCATTTTACTCAACACAATAGGATAATAATGCTAATGCCTTTGAGCTTGAAGTATAAAGAATTTGGTACAGGTTTTGCAGAGCTTTCTAGTCCTAGCTCCATCAGAATCACCTAGAAAACACGTCCACACAGGCACACATGAAACCAGCCAGGGCAGCACAGTCCAGTCCGGCTCTCTAAGGAGATGGGCCACATGCAGAATCTTTAAAAGATCTTAGGTGATTTTAATGCACAGTGGAGACTGAAAATCCTAGTATTAGCTATTATCCTCAGGACAATGCTGTATTTGTATCCCCTTCATCATACAGTTGATGACAACCTAGAAAAGTTAACTATCTTGCCTCCTGTAACCTAAGAGGTTCCAGCTTCTACCAGGGGCTGTTTAAATACCAGCATCTTGACAATGCTATCAAATTGCCTTTCAGGGACCAAGAGTGAAGATGGGAGGAATCTGGGTGCAGAGAATGAAGGCCAGAAGACTCACAAAAGCATGGTGGTATCTCCGGGTGGTGAGAGTATCATTAATTTAGATGCTTTCTTACAAATTTAGATGTTCCTTTTCATACCCAGTATTCCTTTGCATTGTAAGGCATGTACATATGTGTACATATATCTATATATGTATACCCAGGACATATCATGGTTACTGCTGTCACCATTTCATTGCTTTTCAAAATCTCTGCTCAATCTGTTCCTAGCACATTCATAGTATTGTTGTCCAGAACATCACCCCATCTTTCCTGGGGAGAGTCCTGTTGCTTCTAAATATCAAAGTACTTCCTATCCCTCATTCACTTTCAAATGACAGCTTGTAGTTCCAAAGTAACGTTTACCATTTACAGGAAATAACCAAACAAAAGGTAAGCAGAGTACGAATACCAAGGTTTACCCAGAGAAGTTGCTAAACACCCACTCCCATGTGAATCTGAGGCTAGCTCCTCAAGATGGTCAAATCCTTTTGGCATCATTCAGAACAACTGAATGTTCCTTCACTGAACTTTTAAGAACTTGAGTAGCAAAATCACATGAGTCTGCACAATCCCTTTGGCCATGTAAGGTCATAGTCTCAGGTTCTGGGAATTAGGATATGGACGTCTCTCAGAGCCATTAACCTCTGCACCAGTGTGGATCAGTTTTCTCAGCCCTAGTACAACTGGCAGACACAACATACTCATTAATGCCCACTTGCCAAGGCAGTGATTCCCAGGCAGAGAAGTGTACACCCCCTACCAAACTCCATTAGGATGAGGGTAGAAATAAGAGAGGAAAACCATTCCCAAAGGTTGTCATATGCCCTCTGTTTTAGGCATAGTATAGATTCAACATGGCCTGTACCTTCATTCTTTTGCATATTCTCTTATGGTTTATAAGTTATATGCAAAGGACACATTTTACTGGTATGGGATATAACTAAAGCAAAAAAGAGGGCTTAGGAGTATTTTCCTAGAGGAAAAAAACCCAAACACATGGGTTTTTGATGTAAGGGCTCAGCAAAGTAGAATTTTCAGGCTGTGTGCTATCAATTAATTTTTTTCCGATCAGTCTCAGGCAAAATGTGAACTTTATTGCCGAGAAATGGTTTAGTAACAAGACATTTTTTTTAAATTTTGAAACAAATTGGTAACTCAAGCTCCTGAGGGCAAACCTGTCAAGTCTTAGTCCAAATAGCCCTTTTCCATTAGCAAATGGCTCTGGGCAGTGTCACAGCCCTGGAACAAGGGATCTGGTAATTCCTAACAGGAGGTGAAAATCCTCCATGAAGCTCTGGTATCTTTGCTCTTCCTGTGTCCTCAATACACAGAACCTTGGCTGTGCTGATGCCATTGCCCAAGGGGACATTTACCCTCTAAGCCCTCCTTCTTGTTCTTTCAAATATCTGGTTCTTGCATTCTCTCCAACTTCAAGGTTTACACAGTATCTTCCAGCACAGAAAATTCTATCATTCCTACTACTCAGTTAAACACAAGATTTATAGTATGTGAGATTATGCTTCAAAACCCAATACGACACACTCATAACATTTCTGGAGAACCAAAGAGGACATTCATTTAGCAAGTATCTTTTGAGAACCTGTTGTTTGTCAAAATTCCCCAAGGCAATAGGTCTTAATCTCACTTACATCTGGAAATCACCATGGAAAAAAATTAATATATATTGATACTTGTGGTTCTTCTCTGAAGATTCTGATCTAAAATTATGACCTAAATAACTCATTAAAAATGCAAATCCTATGGCTCCTATATATTCCCTTTTTCTCCTTAGGAAATTGTTACCTGGAGGGGAGGAGGGAGCCCCAGAAAAAAGTGTATTAATCAACACCTCAGATTAGGTAATTGTTCTCAAAATATACTTAAGAGTATCAAAGTAATGGGTGACTGAGAATTTTAGAGTAGCAAAGAGGTGAGTGAAAAAGTTTGCTCATTTGAAACATAGACTCTTTGTTTGATTCCTACATGGTGAAAACAAAGACATACCATAGAGCCTACACAAAAAATAATGTTTTCCCCAGAACAACCATGACTGAATAGCAAATGTGGAAACCAGAGATTCAGTGGTTCTGATTCCACTTTGTTCCCCAACACCCTCCACTGTCTGTTTTATTTATAAGTAGATTAAAAAAAAAAAAAAACAAACCTTGAAATGGGAACATTTCATGAAAGCAGCCTTACAGTCAACATTTAAGTCCCGCACCCTGCTTAGAAGACATTAATTTTGAAATGACAAATACCTTCACTCTCGGCCATCACATAATATAGATCATTTGATAAGCCATAGTCCTTTCAGGCTGGGTTGTTCCTTATAGATCCTGTACCTGCAAGTGTAGTTCTCATTAGAAGCCAGTGAATGTGCAAGCTTCACATCCTATCTCTGTTCATGCATCGATACAAGAAGAAAATAGAAAAAGCCCCAACTAGGTAACTTTTGCTAAGAGTTTTGATTTAAAATTCTGTGTGTTATTTTAAGGCATTTTAATCCAATTCCCATGTGCATAGTTTAAGCAGGACAGAAATTGCTACTTGAAGCTAATTTTAAGGAACAAAAAGAGTCAAAGTTGACACCAGTCTTTCAACATCATTCAATCTCTGCTTAACCCTTAAATATATTCCCCAGGCTAAATAGAACCATCCTGATTTTAACGCCAGAGCCTGAAGTCTTTTTTTTTTTTTTTCAATTTATTTATTTTCAGAAAAACAGTATTCATTATTTTTCACCACACCCAGTGCTCCATGCAAGCTGTGCCCTCTATAATACCCACCACCTGGTACCCCAACCTCCCACCCCCCGCCACTTCAAACCCCTCAGATTGTTTTTCAGAGTCCATAGTCTCTCATGGTTCACCTCCCCTTCCAATTTACCCAAAAGCACATACCCTCCCCAATGTCCATAACCCTACCCCCCCTTCTTCCAACCCCCCTCCCTCCAGCAACCCACAGTTTGTTTCTTGAGATTAAGAGTCACTTATGGTTTGTCTCCCTCCCTATGCCATCTTGTTTCATGGATTCTTCTCCTACTCACTTAAGCCCCCATGTTGCATCACCACTTCCTCATATCAGGGAGATCATATGATAGTTGTCTTTCTCCGCTTGACTTATTTCGTTAAGCATGATACGCTCTAGTTCCATCCATGTTGTTGCAAATGGCAAGATTTCGTTTCTTTTGATGGCTGCATAGTATTCCATTGTGTATATATACCACATCTTCTTGATCCATTCATCTGTTGATGGACATCTAGGTTCTTTCCATAGTTTGGCTATTGTGGACATTGCTGCTATAAACATTCGGGTGCACGTGCACCTTTGGATCACTACGTTTGTATCTTTACGGTAAATTCCCAGTAGTGCAATTGCTGGGTCATAGGGCAGTTCTATTTTCAACATTTTGAGGAACCTCCATGCTGTTTTCCAGAGTGGTTGCACCAGCTTGCATTCCCACCAACAGTGTAGGAGTGTTCCCCTTTCTCCGCATTCTCGCCAGCATCTGTCATTTCCTGACTTGTTGATTTTAGCCATTCTGACTGGTGTGAGGTGATATCTCATTGTGGTTTTGATTTGTATTTCCCTGATGCCGAGTGATATGGAGCACTTTTTCATGTGTCTGTTGGCCATCTGGATGTCTTCTTTGCAGAAACGTCTGTTCATGTCCTCTGCCCATTTCTTGATTGGATTATTTGTTCTTTGGGTGTTGAGTTGGCTAAGTTCTTTATAGATTTTGGACACTAGTCCTTTATCTGATATGTCATTTGCAAATATCTTCTCCCATTCTGTCAGTTGTCTTTTGATTTTGTTAACTGCTTCCTTTGCTGTGCAAAAGCTTTTGATCTTGATGAAATCCCAAAAGTTCATTTTTGCCTTTGCTTCCCTTGCCTTTGGCGATGTTCCTAGGAAGATGTTGCTGCGGCTGAGGTCGAAGAGGTTGCTGCCTGTGTTCTCCTCAAGGATTTTGATGGATTCCTTTCTCACACTGAGGTCTTTAATCCATTTTGAATCTATTTTTGTGTGTGGTGTAAGGAAATGATCCATGCTCCTGGATTGGAAGAATAAATATTGTGAAAATGTCTATGCTACCTAAAGCAATCTACACATTTAATGCAATTCCTATCAAAGTACCATCCATCTTTTTCAAAGAAATGGAACAAATAATTTTAAAATTTATATGGAACCAGAAAAGACCTCGAATAGCCAAAGGGATATTGAAAAAGAAAGCCAAAGTTGGTGGCATCACAATTCCGGACTTCAAGCTCTATTACAAAGCTGTCATCATCAAGACAGCATGGTACTGGCACAAAAACAGACACATAGACCAATGGAACAGAATAGAGAGCCCAGAAATAGACCCTCAACTCTATGGTCAACTAATCTTTGACAAAGCAGGAAAGAATGTCCAATGGAAAAAAGACAGCCTCTTTAATAAATGGTGTTGAGAAAATTGGATAGCCATGTGCAGAAAAATGAAATTGGACCATTTCCTTACGCCTGAAGTCTTTAATACTGTGCACTACCTCTAGCTCTAGCTTTATACCTGGGCACCATTTCTGAGAGGCAAACTGCTTGTTTGTTTCTGGTGCACCATGAGGATAGAGAAGATCACGACCTCTGCTATCCTCTGAGTCACCTGTGAAGCATTAAGCTAAATTGGTCGTTTGCTCTATCCAGCACACTTGTAAAGGGGTTTAGTTGCAAAAGAAAGCTGCTCTTGTTTTGCATCTTGATATTTGTAAATGACCTTTAAGTCTTATATTATTTCCTCCTTTCCTGAGGGGAAGAAATTTTTTAAAAAGGAAGCCACTTCACTAAGGGGTGACCTATCCACCAGTTCAATGTTCCTTGGCTTAATTTAGTTGTTATTAACATAGTCACAGTAGCTCTTCATGTGTCTTTGACTTTATAACTTACTGAGAATTCAGCTAAAGAAGTCTTTCTAGGGCTCAGAGGGCAGACATATCCACAGTGATCCCCCCAAACCTGCATCTAAGATTCTTTGGGGCTTTATCTTTTTGTTCTTAGTAGCACAGCACACACACACACACGTCCTATCTTTATGTAATGATAGAGATGTACAGCCTTAAAGTCAAACAGTACCATAAACAAGAGCATTAAAAAATATATATATTAAGTGCCTTCTACTTGTTTCTGCCACACTTTTGCCACACTGTGGCTTCCTCTCCCAGAGGCAGTGAAAGCCTCCTGACTTAATCCCCTAGCAAAACAATCCACTAATCACTGCTAAACTGAAAAGCTAGAACTGGAGAGGATTGTGACAAACTTTTCTTGAAGAGACATAATTGCTATTAAGGATAGGATTTACACAGAAAAAAAACTTTGGAAACACAGTCTGGACAATATCTGTTAACACTACTTCTAAAATGTTAGGAAATTGGACAGCCACATGCAGAAGAGTGAAACTGTACCATTTCCTTACTCCATACACAAAAATACTCAAAAATGGATGAAAGACCTGAATGTGAATGTGAGACAGGGATCCATCAAAATCCTTAGGGAGAACACAGGCAGCAACCTCTTAGACCTCAGCCTCAGCAACGTCTTCCTAGACACATAGCCAAAGCAAGGGAAACAAAAGCAAAAATGAACTATTGGTACTTCATCAAGATAAAAAGCTTTTGTACAGCAAAGGAAACAATCAACAAAACCAAAAGACAACCAACAGAATGGGAGAAGATATTTGCAAATGACATATCAGATAAAGGGCTAGTGACCAAAGTCTATAAAGAACCTGTCCAACTCAACACCCAAGGAACAAAAAATCCAATCAAGAAATGGGCAGAAGACATGAACAGACATTTTCTGCATCTGACTTCAGCTCAGGTTATCAACCCGGCATCCTGGGAGCCTCCTTCTCCCTCTGTCTACTGCTCTATTTGTCCTCTGTCAAAAAAATAAAGTCTTTTAAGAAATTAAAAATATAATTTCTCCCACAGTACTGTAACCAACAGCCTCCTTCACCCAATTTTTCCCAGAGCTTCTGCTCAATAACCCACCATGCATACATCTCCTTGGGGTAGTGGTTTGCCAGTAGTGAGATTTACAGCAGCAAATTCATCCTTTTATTTATTCAGGAACACTCTCTCACTACATAGATGCAAGAGGGCAAGACCCCTTCTTTCTCCTAGAGCCAGAAAGTGGGTAGAAATACCTTCTGCTTTATCCTTTTTCCTCACAAGAAAATAGGAGAGTGAACCCTAAGTAAATTTATTTATATTCACTTGTTCTCAATTGTTGGCCATAGTGCTATCCTTTCTGGAATACCAACACAGCAATCTTGTGTCTCATACTTTCATTGTATTGTAAGGGTCATACAGATTCATGAGAATATTTCCAGTCCACATTTCATCACGTATTCAGGTCAGAAGCTTTCCCCCTCTGTTGGGTTACTTCATAGTTTTCGGAACCACCTTCTCTGTCAGTGTAAGAATTGTTACATCCTGAGGATATTCCCTTCTCTTGCTCTGTGTTTCCTTCTCAGACCCTGTTCAACTGTTGTCTATTTTTCATCCTCTTCATTCTCCATGTCCTTTAGAAACTGTGGGCTCTAGTGCTAGGTCCTTCTCTCTGCATCTCTCACTTGGGCCTCCCTTGCACAGTCTCCAAAGCTTTGGTCCCCAATTCCTTCAGCCTCCGCCACAAAGACGGCCAGGACTTCTCTGGGCACGGAAGGGATGTTCATCTGCTTCAACTTATTTGTTAAAAAAAAAAAAAAAATCCAAGTAATTTCCCATGGAGACAGCAAGAGATTGCCTCTTTTATGTAATCAAGCTGCCTCCTCTGAGCCTGAACACAGGGCACCCTTTTTTTTTTTTTAAGATTTTATTCATTTATTTGACAGACAGAGATTGCAAGTAGGCAGCGAGGCAGACAGAGAAAGAGAGAGAGGGGGAAACAGGCTCCCCGCCGAGCAGAGAGCCTGATGCGGGGCTCGATCCCACAACCCCAGGACCATGACCTGAGCCAAAGGCAGAGGCTTTAACCCACTGAGCCACCCAGGCACCCCACAGGGCACTTTTCCACTCAGTAATCCCAGATCATGTTCCCAGGCAATGTTTCCCCTCTACCATAGTCAAAATAAATGGACATCAAATCAACTCAAGGGCTTACAATATGTAAGGGAATTAGGTAAGAATCACCTCCATTAGGGAGAGATAAGAACAGTCACAGGGTTGCACACTCTATAAGCAGTGTTGCTTCTTTATTTCCCCTCAGTTTCTATTCACAGTTGGCAGGCAGCCATCTGAACCTCCCACACCTAGGATGCCCCCGCTTCTCCCCTCTCTCCTCCTCAGCCCTCTGTGGTCTCAAAGCCTTAATCTGAGGCCAAGCTCTGATGGAATGTGCAGTCCTCCTGCTGGGGGACCTACAGCGACCTACCATGCTCTGCCTGAATGACCTAGAGAAACAGCTGGGTTTTCATTACTCAACTAGCAAGGTTTCGAGCATATACCACAAAGAAAGGAGAGCACCATCAAAAACACAAAGTTAAGCCCGTGGATCATCCAAGCTTGCCCTGTTCTTCCCAACCTTCCCAAACTGACACCAGATGTCCCTAATCAACCCAAACTTCAGGACATGCCTGCAGGAAGCAAAATAATTATACCCCCCCCAGGTTCCTGCAGAAGCAGGTATGCAACACTTAGTAGACCATGTTAAGATCTTCAATGACCAGAAATCAATAGAAATAGGCTTGAGCTAATGCTATGCCTTAGATACCTGCTTCCTTGCATCCAGATTCACCTAAGCTACCTGTTCCCCAGAGCAAATCTGACTTGAGTCCCAGGAGGTAAAACTCAGACATATCCCTGAGTTCCTCACTTTCTCAGTTGAGTCCAAGGTAGTCCTCTGTCTGGAACCTCATTGGTAACAGCAGACCTTCTACCACAGACCTGACTAGCTTACCAGATTTGAAGGACACACCAATATAAGAACTTTCTGAAATTCTGTTCAGTTACCAAGGCATCTCCCTGAAAATGCAGTCTGCTCCCAGAAACCCTCCATATCTCCTTCACCTGACCACCTGAAGGTCAGTGAGCTATCTGTATCAGAGAGCCCAGCACATGGTGAGCCATTACTTACCCCCAACCCGAGAGAAGAAACAGCCATGTCCAGCTCAGAAGAACTTAGGTGGGTTCTCCTGACTTCCCTGTTCTGATTACATAGGGAGAAGGTTGCTATAAATGTCCTGGTAATTTAGAGCAGGTGTGCAAAGGACTGGGTATTGCTACTGAGAAATACTGGGCATCTAGAGAGGACCAATAGGAAATTGTAGGGCTGGTCTTTGAAACCCTGGTATATAAGAACCACCTGGGGACAATGAATATGTGTATTTCTAGGGTTCAGTCACAGAGAGCCTATTCAATAATAAATACTCTGGGTACACCTAGTGCATATGGATTGCCAACACCAAAGCAGCAGCTCTAAAACTACAGATAACCCCGGAGAACTTTCCACCACACCAAAGACTTCTGTTCCCAGGGCTAGAGCAGCTTTGGCTCCTGGCTGAGTCAGTGATACTAACAATAATAAAGTAAGCGTTTACAGAGTGGTTGCTTGCTGCCAGGCACCAGGCAGTGCTCGATGGGAGTATTTAATCTTCACCAATATATATTAATATCATCCCCATTTTATAAAAGAGGCCTTGAAGGGCTGTTACGTGCCACATAACTGTAAGTAAGTAACACTAGAATGGACTCTTGTTGGTCTGACTCAATTCCCGGATCTTTCTCACTGGTAACCCTGATACCCTGGTAATGTCCCTCAGAATCATGGAAAATACTGAATCCTCTCAGGACCCTATGCCTGGAAGCCATTAAACTGTTTGATCCTTTGTGTTCTCAGGGATGTCCAGACCCTTCAGTGTAGCTGTGTGGGATCACAGCTCCCCAAGACAGCTGTAGAGGATGATCACAGAAAATACCTACTCAGCCCTAACTTCTTGTTAGTGAGAGTCCAAGAGCCCTACATGGGTTAACTGATTTCATCGTGACTACGACCCTATGACTATTGCTATGTAGATGAGGAAATACTAAAGCCTAAAGAAATTTAAAAGTTGTGAGAGACTGAATATATAAATGGTCAGTGAATGGCAGGAGAATACACACACACACACACACACACACACACATATACATACATACGTACGTACACACAGAGAACTCTGACCCATAACCTGCAGCAATCTTCCCAGGAAATTCACCCCCTTATCTATGATAAACAGCCCAGGAAGCCAAACTGCTATGAGTCAGACTCATAAGAAGTCTGCTATATTCAGTAACAATACAGGAAGTGAAACAACAACTTCTGTAACAATCCGCCCCAAATGACCAGGACTCGACTAATAACTGACAATTTCCTTAAATTTTGTCCCCACTTCCAACTTAGGACCAACCGGAGAAAGCTGGATGTGTTCTTCTGACCAGTCACATAGATGTCCCACTTCTAATGAGTCAATGGGTTCCAATCCAAGAATACCCCAAGCCTTCCTTTTTTCCACCACAAAGCTGCCCCCTCTTCTGCCTGCCTTTAAGTCTCAATGAAAACACAAGTGATGGTGGCTGACTCCCTTGCTATATCAAGTTCAGAATAAATAGGCTTTACTTGTTCTCATTCAGTTGGTCTTTATTTCCACACTTGCTTGAGATTGCATAGCATGTGAGAGGCAGAGCTGGGAATCAAACCAGGCATTTGGACTCCAGAGCCCACCCTCTTTATTCTAGTTGGAGGATGCCAAGCCTGTTCGGGACCTTCACTCCCAAACTAGTAGCTGCTGCTTCTAAGCCTTTGGAGACACCTGGCTCCCCAGACTAATCTACCAGCTTCATTACAGTCATCTGTTCCAGGGTTTCTCAGTATTATTACAACTGACATTTTGGATCCGATAGTCCTTTGTTGGACATGAGCATTGTAGGACATGCATCGTAGGATGCTTAGCAGCTTTCCTGGCCTTGACCAACTTGGGTACCAGTAGCATCTTCCAAGTTATGACAACCAAAAATATCTTCAGATACTATCCTGGGCAAGTGGAAGAGAAGGTTGGGGAAGAAAACACTCCCCAATTCGGAACCATGATGTAGAACAGTGCTTTTAAAATTTTTCACGTATAACACATCTCATGGGGATCTTATTAAAAATTCAGATTGATTCGGGGTGCCTGGGTGGCTCAGTGGGTTAAGCCGCTGCCTTCGGCTCGGGTCATGATCTCAGGGTCCTGGGATCGAGTCCCGCATCGGGCTCTCTGCTCAGCAGGGAGCCTGCTTCCTCCTCTCTCTCTCTCTGCCTACTTGTGATCTCTCTCTGTCAAATAAATAAATAAAATCTTTAAAAAAAAATTCAGATTGATTCATAAGGTCTTGGATAGGGCCCGAGAGTCTTCACTTCTAACAGCTTCCAGGAGATGCTGATGTCACTAGTCTGAGGACGATACTTTAGAAGCAAAAATCTAGATTGAGATGCTTTCTTCAAAATGCAGATTCCCAAGACCCAACCCAGAATATGCTAATTCAGAATATCTGGCTGGAGCTCAAGCAACTATATTTTAACAAGCTTCTAAGGTGTTTCTTATGCATAATAAAATGTGACATAACCTTGGTTTTATTTTAGTAACCTCAGGTCCAGGACCCAGGGCTTCAGATATTCTAAGATCAGCATGGAATTCCCTGGGAATACCATCCTGAACAGGGGCCAGAGCTGTGATAAAAAACACCTTATGGCAGTGATAGGTGTTTGACTCTCTACCTCAAAGGGAGGCTCCTTATCTTGAGACAGCTGAAGACAAAGCTGAGAGAGAGGGGCAACCCAGTATTCTAGGACAGACACAAGAAATTGACTCTGGCTACTGGAAGAAGATATGGGTCATTCTCAGGGTAGAGAGGGTCTCATGCAGCTGCAGAACCAGGCTCAAGGAGATAGAAAGGCAGCTCCAGAAGATCCATGTAGCAAGGGCCAAAAAGGAAGAGTCTCCTAGAATGAATACATTCTCAGTATTTATTCTCTCCCTTAAGTCATTCAATTTAAGATTCAAAAACAGCCAGAATCCCAGTGAGATACACACACACACACACACACACACTCCAGAGAAAATGGTTTACCTAGCTGGGTATATCCCCATAGCACAATTATTTGGAATCTTTTGTTCAATGAGCATGAGATCCCCTAATCCCCTATCAGAAGGATTAATAAAATGATTTACTACATTAATATCCTTGAGTTAAAATTGTGCTTATTCATATGCAATAATATATGATAATTTAATGTAATAATCTAGAAAAAATGGGGGAAGGAAATGTAAAAGGTGAATCTTAGACAGAGAAAGCCTTTCTTTACAGTTAACTTGATTCTCCAATAGGAATGCACCTTAAATTTGCGGCATACAAGGAAGTCAAGAGAGAATTCCCGTGTATAAACTAAGCCCTGTGTTAGACACCGTATTCGCATTATTTCATTCAACCTCAACACAAACCTATGAAGTAGGTATTGCTGACTTTATTTTTCAGATCAAGAAACCAAAGCCCAAAGAGTTGGAGCAATCCTTCACATCACATAGCAAATAAGACTGAAATCTATATCCTCCTTTTTTTTCTACTTTATCTACCACATTTATTAAATTAGCAATCTGACATTTTATACCTAATTATGGTTCAAATGACCATAAGTGGTAGCACAGTCTAAGCCACTAACATGTTCCATCTGGCGTACTCATAGCACCTCCTACCTTGTCTTCAGACTTCCAGTTTTGTGTTCTCAACCCACCAGTCTACTCTTCACATAACCACCAGAATGATATTTTCAAAATGCAAATGCGATCATTTTATTCAAATTCCACCCTCCCTCCGCTAACCCTCATCCATGCTTAAAACACTTCCATGACTTCCCATTGCCCTCAATATAAAACTCAAACTGCTTAGTCTTGCAATGCTAATGAGATTCACCCCCTAACTGCCTTTCCAGCTTCATTTTCCCAACATCTCCCTCCCTTCCCTCTCACCTCTACTGCCCTTGCACGCTGTGTTCAAGTCAGAGCAAATTCCTTTTATTTTATTTCAGCGATTCCATGTCTCTCTGTCATGTCATTCTCTCTGCCCAAAATGCTTTCCTTTCTTTGTCTCCTCCTCTCCTGGATAAGTTTGACTTACTGCCCCCAAGGTATCCCTTCTTCAGGAAAGCCTGTAGTTCCTCATGCCATAGAGGGTTGTTGTTGTTGTTGTTGTTTTCCTTTTTTAGATTTTATTTATTTATTTGAGAGAGAAAGTGCACAAGTGGGGAAGAGGGGCAGAGGGAGAGAGATAAGCAGACATGTTTCTGAGCAGGAAGCCTGAAGCAAAGCAGGGCTCAATCCCAGGACCCTGGGATCATGACCTGAGCCCAAGGCAGATGCTTAACTGACTGAGCCACCCAGGTTCCCCGCCTTCATGTTTATATCCCCATAGCACCTATACTTTCCCTCTCATGATGCTCAACACATTTTGTTGTGGTGGACATGAAAATTCCCTCCCAGATCTGACTGAGGGGTGTATATCCAATGACGCCGCACAGATGCCATACTTACCACCAGCTTCTCCCAGCCCATAACCGAGACCAGAGGAACACTCAGGCAGGTCCATTCCTGGAAGATATACCTTCTCTGATTGTTGACTCGGCTGAAGACTCTCACTGGCTGTGCCAAAACTTTATAAGACTAGCACAGATTTTTCCTACACACACTGTTTACTTCCTTCTTTCCTCCACAGCCAGAAAGCGATTGTTGTCTGATGATTCTACCATACTCTCCCAGACTCTCCCAGCTCTTTTTCCATTTTCCTTTATAGATACGTTCTCCAGTAAATCTCTTGATGCCTCTTTCTCAGAGGCCCAGAATTTTCATACCCATGTGATTCTCTCTCTGCTCAAAGGAGCAGGAGCCATATGAGAAAAGGGCCCAGTCTGTCTTACAGAAGTCGCTATTGCTGCTCTCATACCTAGCACAGTGCCTAGCACATAGTAGCCACCTAGTAAAAATTTGTCAAGTGAAGGTCATTAAATGAGGGTTTGTATCCAGTACTTTCTTCAGTCTGACTCCAGAGCCCATTTTCTTTTCACCTCTTTAGGTTTCCTCTCTACTACCTCTGCTTTACACACACACACTCACACACACGCATGCACGTGTGGGCGCATGCACACAAACATAGTGATACTCTATGCTAGGCATGTTATGATAATCAGATGTGTCAAGAACCTTGGTCCTTACTCTCAAAAAAAAAATTAATTGTATAGAAGTACTGGATGTGATTTACAACGAGCCTTTTTGACGTATGGGGGAGGAAACAGGAATAAGAAAAAAATAACCAGATATTTGATAATCATATACCCAGCCATCAAACTTTGTTCTGTTTACTGCTGTATCCCTACTGCCTTTAACAGTGCATGACACATAGTAGGCAGTCAATAAATTTTTGCAAAATGCATGGATGAATGAATTCAACCATTTAGTTCTATGGATTTTTCCCATTGTCTCCATGTATTTTGATGCCTTTGACACAACTGGAACTAACACAACACAAATATAATAGAGTCTAAATTTGACCTTTATTTTCAATTTTGTGGATAACATTTCATTCTGGAGTAAACATAGCACTTGACAAAATGTCTCTTAAGTCTTTGAAGTGTTTGGAGAATTGGAATTTGATTCTTGAGATTCTAGGAGAAGTACTTAAGGAGTTTCCAGGTAAGAAATTAGAAAGTAAAGCATTGCCAACTTGTCCTTGAGAAAATAAGAAATCTTGCCAAGCGTCCCCAGTCAAAATAATACAACTAAAACACCATCATCACATACAATATCCAAGGTCCGTGCTATATACAGTGAGCCCTGAAAAAAGGAATGAGACATGGCCTGTCATTTATGACTTTACTGTCACTGGAGAAGAGGAAATGCATACAAACACCTGATGCCCACTTGTTCTCACAGATGCTCCAAGTCTTACCCATCTTTGAAGATGTGACTCAGTTGTCATCACCTCCATAAACTCTCTCCAGATCCCAAACTTTGGAACTAATCTCTCTTTCTTCTTTCTCTCTTGGTTTTGTTTCATCATGGTTTATATTGATTTAGAGCTAATTGGATACATGCACATCTTTCGATTCCCATTATTCATTTGAAAGACGTTTTTTAGTATATTCTTTGTGACAGGCATGGGAATAACATCTTATAATTTTATAACACATTATGGTTTTTAAAAAAGTAATTACAGCACTTAATTTTATTCTTTTCTCAGCCCTGACTAAACTCCCTGAGTCAGGAAGGACTGATACAGCAATATTCACTCTGCAGATGAGGACCCAGAGACTTGAACAGGTTGGAATTAGAGAGCCCTAGATTTGAATTCCATCTCTTCTGTGAACTGTGTGGCCTTGAATGCTCCTTTGATTGCTCTCAGCCTCAGTTCCTATAAAATGGATAACAATGTTAAGCTTTGCTTCTTATAGTTGTGAAGATTAAGTGTATTTTGTGAAGATCTTATCGTAGAGTGACTGATACATATAAATAATTTGTTAATAAGCAGTACCAATAAATGAATAGATAAGGTGTGTTACATGGCTGATTAAAAGGAATATTTTGGCCCCGCATCGGGCTCTCTGCTCAGTGGGGAGCCTGCTTCTAACTCTCTCTCTCTCTCTGCCTGCCGTTCTGCCTACTTGTGATCTCTGACTGCCAAATAAATAAATAAAATCTTAAAAAAAAAGGAATATTTTGAACCCATAACTCAACTCCAAATCCAGAGCTCTTTTGAAGATACCCTGCATCAAACTCTCTTATATCATAAGCTTCCTCATGGCAGAAGGTACTTCTAAGTCAACTTTCTATCTAAAGAAGGGCTTAGCAGAGTACTTTTCAATTAATAAGGGCTCAGTTATTAATTAAATAGAAATAATTATTTTACTGAATTTCCAGTCATCTTTATATACTCCTCTGATGTCCTAGAGTACTTCCTATACACTATTGCACTATGTATTAGTTAGGATTGTGTTTGTAAGTGACAGAAAACATGATAACAGTAGTTTCCATATAAGGGAGTATTCATCTCATGCATAAAAAGAATGGGAATAAGTTGCAACTTCCCAGGGCTTGTATAACTGCACAACAATGCCGTAAGTCATTTCTCCATCTTTTGTTTTCATTGTCTTAAAATGGGCTATTGAACTTTAAGCCAGTGTCCACAATAACATGTCCATATTCCAGGCAGAAAGGAAAGTGAAGAGAGATGTATAAATAATCAAAGGGTAAGAGCTTATTACTGGCCACCAGTAGCTGCAAGTCCATCTATTCATGGATTATGAATAGACATAGACACAGATATAGATATATAGATATAGACATATAGACATATGGATATATAGATATAGATATAATAAGGTACCTAGCCTCTGTTGTTATGGTGGGAATGCAAGCTGGTGTAGCCACTTTGGAAAACAGTGTGGAGGTTCCTCAAAAAGTTAAAAACAGAGCTACCCTATGACCCAGCAAATGCACTACTGGGTATTTACCCCAAAGATACAGATGAAGTGAAAAGAAGGGCGACAAAGGCACCCCAGTGTTCATAGCAGCAATGTCCACAATAGACAAACTGTGGAAGGAGCCAAGATGCCCTCCAACAGATGAATGGATAAAGAAGATGTAGTCCATACATACAATGGAATATTACTCAGCCATCAGAAAGGATGAATACCCACCATTTGCATCAACATGGATGGAACTGGAGGGGATTATGCCAAGTGAAATATGTCAAGCAGAGAAAGACAATTATCATATAGTCTCACTTTTATGTGGAACATAAGAAATAGCATGGAGAACATTAGGAGAAGGAAAGGGAAAATGAGGGGGGCGGATCAGAGAGGGAGATGAACCATGAGAGACTATGAACTCTGTGAAACAAACTGATAGTTTCAGAGGGGAAGGGGTTAGGGGGCTGGGTTAGCCCAGTGATGGGTATTAAGGAGGGCATGTACTACATGGAGCACTGGGTATTATACTTAAACAATGAATCTTGGAACATTACAACAAAAACTAATGATGTACTTATGGTGACTAATAAATAAGTAAATAAATAAATAAATAAGGAATTCAGATATGAATGATAGGTATGGAGTGAGCCAACATATAGTCTCTGCCTCAGAAACATCTGATGAACTTGTTCTATGTTAAGTTGCATAAAATATTAAATTATCATACTATTTAATCTTTTATCAAGATTATTTTAGATATGACTTAAAACTCTCACTTGTGAGAGTCATGAAAAATCAGCCACATTTTTAGAGTCCCTCCTTAGAGTCATTATATTTATTGAAGTGTTGGGTAGGGAAAGAGGTAGATGTATATAACATCAAAAAAGAGAAGACAGATCTATCCATTATGGCTACCATCCATTATGGCTGCCATTAAATTGCTCAATGATTCATTCAGCGACATGGATGAATCTTGAAGGCATTTGCTAAGTGAAAAAAAAAAGCCAGAGCCCAAAAACTGCATATTATATAATTCTAATTCATATGACATTTCAGAAAATTCAACACTACATGGATGGAAAACAGATCAAAGGCAGTTAGGGAATGGTCTAGATAGGAGAGATTGTGTACAAAGAGGAATTGGGGATATGGAGTGATTAGATAGGTATAAAGTAAGCCAACATACAGTTATCTGTCTCAGGAAGACTTAATATCTTTTTTCTATATTAAGTTACATACAGTATTAAATTACTGTATTCTATAGAGGACATTTTAGGGAATTATTCTATTATTATACAGGAGTGGTGAACATGTGACTCCATGCATTTGTCAAAACTCATAAAATTTTACAATCACAAAGAGTAAACATTGATGTATTCAAACAATAAAATAAAAGACAATCAACCAGAATGTTGAGGGATCCCAAGATGAAATGCAGACTGTGAAAAAATGAGTCTAACTATATTACAATTGTCTGACATAACTGCAGTATAGGAGGAGTGGGGGGAAAAGGAGATGACCTAAGTAACTTTGGTTCAGATTAGATAAATTTGTGTTCAGATTAGAAACTGTAAGGTCAAAGAAAACAGAAACTATAGGTAAACACCATGGTTGTTAAAATTATTTATCATGGGGACATGGATTAACAATTCTGAAATTGTTTTATGTATATAATGGTGTTGAACAAAGAAGTGAATGGATGGGTGTTGGTAGGTGCCAAAAAGTTACATGTAAACAAAACTAGAAGGCTACAATAAATTTGTGGTACTGGATTAGAGAGATCAGAATGAATTCATGTTTCATTTAATGTGCATTTACAGATGGGCAGATACAGAAACAACCGTAGGTAAGGGTGACCACAAGGTTTTTATGTGTACACATATTACTGGGCTCTGCCAGCTGGAAGCAATGTCACCCCAGTAGCAGCCACCATGCCCAGTACCCAAACCTTGGTTTCCAAATGCTGTCCTCCAATGAAATAAAGCAGGCCTCCTTGGAAAATGCCTGACTCTAGGACCGTGACAGGGAAAATAAAAGTTAAGTGTGGCGTATTTAGTAGTACCAGCAAGTTGGTAGTGCACATAAAACAAGGGGAGGACATCTCAAAGGGACATGCGAGCTAAACTAATGGAAGTCCCAATGATCAAAGCTGGAACAATTTACACAATAAAATCAATAACAGGGTACTGATTCATAACAAAATATAAGCTAAATATGCATGATGCTTTAACCTGTTTGGGATGTTACCACAAAATACCGTAGACTGGTTAGCTTATAAACAACAGAAACTTATTTCTCGAGCTTGGGGAGCCTAGAAGACTAAGATTAAGACAACAGCATAGTCAAGTTCTTAGGAGGACTCCCCTTCTAGTTCATAGCCAGCAGCGTCTTGCTGTACCTTCCCCTGGTAGAAGGGACTGTCAGTGATGCTGACTAAATCAGGATTGCGGAGGCAAAGGTCCTTCTGGTAGAGATGGTCATCGTCCTCATGCCCAGCACGATGCAAATATTCTTTCCAAGATGTATTTATTGATGACTACATGAGGCTTACTCTGCTGACTCATGCCAAGAGGTCTCTCAGGAAACCTCAGAGATCCAACTTGAAGTTGCCTGAAGAAAGTTATGCTGCATCTTACAAAAATCATCAGTCCTGGGGCTGAGGTTTTTCATGAGGCTGAGGGTGGAGTATAAACAAAACTTCGCTAGAGCCTGCTAATCTCTCTGCAGCCAGCAGCTAAGATTTTCAAAATTGAACACTCAGTTTAATGTAATTTCATGTATTTGCTCAGTGTGCCATTTTACCCCTGGGTTAACATGGAAAAATGAAGAAAGAGATAATTGCACTATTATCACTTCAACATAATGGGCCAGTGCCCCAGAGCAGCGGCTGTTCTTATTACATGGTGTCACCAGGGGGAAATACTATTTGCGCTCTCCCAAGGTTCGACTTCTTTTGTTCTGTAACTATGTTTACAGGACACACCTGTCTGGCTCGCCACTCTGTGTCTGGCAACATAGTTACACCTGTCTGTAGCTTTCTTTCTTCCAAACTCTTGATATCAAGTTTGTATCTCTAAATTAACAACTTTGATTTGGAAGGTAATGCATCTCTGGAAATCATTTAGAAGGGAGGGAAAAAAGAATACTTCCACAGGTTCTGAGTCCTACTCCTGCCAACCACTAATTAAAGGTCCCCGGTAAGTTACAGAATTCTCCCTGATCCTGTTTCTTTGACTGTAAAATGAGGATGACAGTAGATGCAACTCTGAGTTGTAAAGAACAAAAGCAACAAGTGAGTTGCTTAGCCCTGGGGAACAGGGGGAACATGCCATTGCTACATATAATTATAATCATTAATTTTAAATGCATTTTACATACCATGCAAAATGATTGAAAACAATAGCAAAAGGTGTTAAAGGAAAATTACAAAACATAAAGAAGGTGTGCCTTAGCAGCATTCTTTAAGTAAAACAATAAAATGAGAAGTAGCAAAGAATATGGGTGATCTTTTTAGTTCCCTTTTCATTTGTATTATAGCAGATTACATTTTTATAAGTCTTTGGTCTATCTGTGGGGATGAGTGTAGCGACAAAGAAAAGACCATCAGGAAAAACAAGAAGCTCTGGTGTAATAAAAGAACTAATATTTGGATGGTATAATGGAGTTTTCAATTATTTCCTCAAGTAATTCACCGAGAGTTAGATAATGCATAAAGTATGAATAAAGGAACACAAGATTTGGGGTTGGAATACACATCTTCAAGGCTCAGCCATGCCCTTTTTGAACTTCAAGAACTGAGACAAGAAATTAATCTTTTCTGAGTCTTTCCCAACATGAAACACAGGTATGATGTGACTTTATCCTCAAATGTTTTGAAAAGGAAAATGAAAGAATTAATGTAGAAATGCTCCCCAAACCTATAGTGCCACACAAACACCTGCATGTGAGGGTTTACAGTGGCTTCATTCATCATCTCAAAATACTGGAATCAACCAACATGTCCTTTAATAAGTGAGTGGATTAATAGCACTGGTATAGATCTTGATTTCTAATACCATTCTTCAATCAAAAGAAGAAGGGCTCCCTGAAGAAATGCCAAATTCTAGAACTGAGAAAGGAAATATACTAGATAAGTGTGGAGCATGTTGTACTACTGGAAAGTAAGATGTTTAAAGAAAGGAAGACATAAACAGACAAGTCCACAATGTTTGGGAGATGCCAAAGGAACATAATAGCCAACCAAAGACTGAGCTGAGATAATTTGACTATCAAAATAAAATAGTATTGTGGAGGTGGGGGGTTTGCCTGGGTGACCTAGTGGGTTAAAGCCTCTGCCTTTGGCTCAGGTCATGATCCAGAGTCCTGAATCGACTCTCCAATTCGAGCTCTCTACTTGCAGGGAGCCTGCTCCCCTCCCCCGCCTGCCTCTCTGCCTACTTGAGATCTCTGCCTGTCAAAAAAATAAAATCTTTAAAAAAAAATTAAAATAATGGGCTCCTGGGTGGCTCAGTGCATTAAAGCCTCTGCCTTTGGCTCAAGTCATGATCCCAGGGTCCTGGAATTGAGCCCCGTGTCGGGCTCTCTGCTCAGTGGCAAGCCTACTTCCTCCTTTCTCTCTCTCTCTCTGCCTGCCTCTCTGCCTACTTGTGATTTTGTCTGTGAAATAAATAAATAAAATCTTTTTAAAAATAAAATAGTATTGGATTATCACTCAAAATATAAAATAAATATCCATGAGACCATACAGATATAAATAAATGATTGAATAAATAAGTAAGTAGGGAGAAGAGACAAACCTCCCATGCAGAAATATTTCAAATGCTTTATGTAAATATTCTGTCTGCAAGGAGGCAGAACATAATTTCCCAACTCTGAGCATGGCCTGAGTATGATGACCTTCTTCCCATGAATACAGTAGGAAAAAAGAGGGTGTGTGTGTTGAGAGGAGGTAGTATCTTTATAGTGGAGAAACCTGACAAACACACCTCGCCCAGGTGTTCAGGAGCAAAACCAACCATCATAAGTCATATTGCTGGTATGTAGCCTGAATATGACATGAGAAAAAGACCATTTTATGTGTGTGACCTTCCTCCAAAAATCCCATAGCCATCGCCTAATCGTGAAAAAAGGAACAGACAAATTCTGGTAGACAGGCATCCTATCACACATCTGGGCAGTCCTTTTCAAAATACTCAAGGTGATAAAAAAAAAAAAAAAAAAAAACGTGGGAAGCCTGAGAAATGTTCACAGCCAAGAGGAGCCTGTGAACACATGACAACTAAATGTCATGTGACATCCTACATGGAATTCTGGAGCAGAAAAAAGACTTTAGGTAAAACCGAAGAAAATATGAATAAATATGAATTTTAGTTAATAATAATAATAATCTACTAATACCGGTTCATGAATTATAGCAAATCTACCATACTATAAAACAAATGAACAAACAAACTAAAAACAGACCCTTAGGGACACCTGGGTGGCTCAGTCAGTTAAGCGTCCAACTCTTGGTTCCAGCTTAGATCATGATCTCAGGGTCCTGAGATGGAGCCTGGAGTTGGCTCCATGGTCAGCACAGAGTGTGTCTGAGATTCTCTCTCCCTCTACCCTTCCTGTTCATGCTTGCTCTTTCTCTCTCTCTCTCTCTCTCTCAAATAAATAAATTTTTTAAAGTAAAGAAAGAAAAACAGACTCTTAAATACAGAGAACAGACTGGAGGTTGCCAGAGAGGAGGTGGGTGGGAGAGAGGTGAAACAGGTGGAGGGATTAAGCGTGCATGTATCATGATGAGCACTGATTGTTGCAGTGCATGTATCATGATGAGCACTGATTGTCGCACCAGCTGTTGAAACTAATGTAACCCTGTATGTTCACTCTACTTCAATGTATACAAATAGTGTCTCTAAGTAAAGTCATTGTGGTAGCTTTTCTCAACTCTCCTAGTCATCCAGGTGAAAACTTGCTTTCTTCTATCTCCTTCTCAGACAGAAGAAGGAAGAGGGAGAAGAGGTTGTACCGGCTAGGCCACTGGCAGATACAGGATCTGCCTGAGAAAATGTCACCATGGGTACCCATTGCTTCGCTGTAGGTACCCATTGCTTTCTACGTCAAAAGGACTACATGTTTGTGGAGATACAGTTGTAGAAGTACCTTCTCTCTCACACCACCTCACTTGCCAGTTTATAATGCTCCTGTACCTCCCTATCATACTAACAAAACCCCACTTCATCAGCACGGCCTCTATGATCTTACAAGATTTGGTCCCTGTGTCCCTCTCTGAATATCTTCCTTAACACTCCTTAGCTCACTCACCCCATCCCCGCTAAGTGTCCTCCTCCCTGTTTCTTGAGTATGCCAACGATATTCCTGACTTTATAACCTTTGCACTTGGCATTCTCTCTACCTAAAATGCTCTTCCTCTAGATCTCAGCTCAGCTCTCTCCTCCTTTAACCAGCATTGTCTGGCACAAACTGAAATGACCAATTCCTCCCCTGTGTTAGCCCCAGAAGATATGAGCTATGCACGGGAGGTCCTGGGAGGCACATCTGTAGGGTGCCATGCGGGGGTCACTGTCATATTGTGATATTAAGTCTGACCCCTGTAAAGGGAAAGAAAAGAGGGTTGGCTAAGAATCGTCTCCAACTGTGGTACAGTTCTGATAATGTTTTGGCAAGGTTGATGCCAAGTACTCAAGCCAGAGTCACCCCTGGAGGAATCCTGCATCCCGCGGCAATGAGCTGGCCTTAGCAGCCCCACCAGGCTGAGTCGCTGGCTGGGAACTGCCCTTGCTAAAGGTGATCTCAGCATGAGCATGGCAATACAGTCAGGGTCCAAGAGCTGAGGGCATCAGTCAAAGATCTCCCACAGTAGGAGAGGTTCATGGCCACCAAGCCTCCCTCCCCCATTACAGCCACGCTCCATCACATCCTTTTGTTTCTTCATAGCTCTTATCAATATTTGTTACATTCTATTAATGTGTTTATTGTCTCCTCCCCTCCTACTACACCACTGACAAGAGTACAGTTTCAGCTGTCTCATTCATCCTAGTACCCAGAACCTAGTACCCAGAACACTTCCTGGCATGTAGTAGGTACTCAAAAAAGGTATGAAATGAATCTCTAGGTCTTTGGCAAGGGAAAAAGGAAAGAAAGTCTACTCCATATTTCTATTCTTCACTGGTACATTCTAACAGATGAAACTCTTACACAACCAATCACCTCCCTATGCATTAAAAAAGAAACCACCTGAACTATAGGTTTTTTCCTTTCCTGACTGGTACTTAACCAGGTCATCCATTATAACCATACTTTTCCCTGATCTCGTCTACATTTTCCTAGGAGGACATATTCTGTTTAATCCACATTCAAACGAGAAAGGTTATAATAATACAGCATAGCTGTATGTTAGATTCTTAGTTTATGAAGCACAACCATATTCCTCATCTCTTTAAATTCTCTTGACAGTCCTACATGGTACTTGTATAGGTACTTGAATATACCTATATCCTCATATTCTAGAGGGAAAAACTGAACATAACACAAAGGAAACCAAAAGGAGAAAAGTGGACAGATTAGGATGTCTACATAAATTCTCTCACTAGAAGGAAGCGGTAATACTTCCGCTTCCAGGTGGAACTGTTTGATTATTCCTCCAGAGGTCCAGTCTGAGTCAATGTAGCAATTCTCGGTAAGATCAGAAAAAGCGTTTGAAAACAAAATCTGTCGATTGAGCCATTTCCCTTTGAAGGATTTTCCTGACTCTAGTTGTTTTGTTTTGTTTTGTTTTGTTTTTAATTGATGCACAATTCTAACTTTCTGGGCATCCACACTTCTGTGCTAAGAGATTCCTGCCCCGATCTCTAAATAGTATGTTCACTAACACACAGAATCTTGATATCAGCATTTCCTGATGAGACTCCACAAAGTACTCATTTCTGTCTCTCTGTAAGAGAGGAACATGGATTTTTCTCTTTTACAGATTATAGTATATGTTTTATATGTGTATATATATGTGTATGTTTATATAAATATACACACACAGATAATTTATTTCCTATGGTATAGCTAGTGATTCATCTACCGGTTGGTCCAATTATTATTTATTGATGAACTACTGTGTGTGTATTTCCATACAAGATGCCATTGGCCCTATAAAGGAAAGCTAACTCTGATCTTGAAGAGATTCATGGAAAGGCTGAGATATGAACTACATCATGAAATACAGAGATAAAGAAAAAGATTTCAAATATAAGAAATAGGAGACAAGAAAGAATAAGAAAAGGATGAAGATTGGAGCCAGGTGTTAAATTCTATCATGTTTCTCAAAGATACCAAGTTCAGCTAGGCTCTTCTTCAGTTTTGGCCTGAGGACTTTCCAAGTGCTCCAAAGACACACACAACAAACAAAATATCGTAAGCTCTGTATCCAGCCCCATGGGTGTACATGTACCCTCTCAAACAGATGGGTGTCATGTTCGGGTCAGGCTGTATATGGGCCACATGTGCTATGGCCTGCTCCCAGCTGCATGCCAGGCATAACTAAGAGATCCCAGCTCTTACAGTTAGACCCTTAGCTTTCTTCACATTGGACAGCCTCTACAAAGGACTGGAATCTGTCCTACAGATGAAACCAGCCTTCCAGTCCAAGCCTAGCCCTGCTCAGGACAAAAAGATTCTTAAGTGAATGTTGTCATTTTCCTCTTGTTACATTGATTCAACCCCAAATGACCATTCCAATAATTTTTCAGAGTAAAATTTAAAGTGACTTAAAGTCACATTTATTTGCAATCTCCCTGTACATAACTATCAAAATAATGTCACTAAGATAGCTCACAAGTATACAAACGTCATTTGACTTTTATGAGAGCCACAAGACGTTCCCAGAGTAGATGGCATATGAAAAAATTGAGACCAGAAATGAGTCAAAATGACTCTTAAAAGGTTACACAGTGATTTTCTGGAAACGTAGGTCTCCTCGTTCCTACCATTCTTACTTTGGTCCCTTGATTAGCTACCAAATAACAAGCTTTTGAATATGTGTGTTCTATGATTTGGGAGATTACAGATTTTCTAAATATTAATCCTGGAATGATTCATGCATGCAATTAGTTTTAGGCATTTTATTTGTGTTCTGGGAAACACTGCTTTGGAAACACTAATCTCATTCAACCTCCTCTCATTTTATTGATGAGAAAGCTGAGACCCAAGAGGTTATGACTTCTTTATGATGAAATATACAGAAAGGCAGAATCAGAACTAAAAGTCAGGTCTCTTCATAACTATTCTTCTTTTACGCTTCACTTTTAGGCCTGCTAATAGTGTCTTAAAAAGCTGCATGGGGGTCTAGTAAGACATTCGTGGGATTCACTGAACAAAGGGTTAATAATGTAGCCCCTGGGTAAAGCGATTAGAAAATTGGATTCTCAATCTAAAAAAGGCTTTATCACAAATATGTATGAATTTGTTTATAAGAATGGCAGACTCTAGGTTTCCAAAGCCTTCTTCAGAAACTGCAGTATCATTCTGCATCCCATTTTTACAGGTGTGCAGTATAAATTGAAAATAAATTTCAAAGAAGCTCTAAGGGGAAGACTGCAGTAATTTCATCCTAGATGAGTTAAAAAAAAAAAAAAAAACACCCACCTCTGAGCCATAAATCCCGACTACTTTATAGCTCCCCCTGTTCTATTCTTACGCTTGCTCAAAAAAAAAAAAAAAATTCAATTTCTTTCATGAAACTGTATTAAAAAAAAAAAGAAGTACAGACTGCAAAGTAGATCTTCAAGTCAGAACTTCTATCAAGACAATGCTCTCTATATGGATAAAAACCCATATGGAGGTTTCTTGAGCTTTTAGATAACCTGCCTGGGAGTATCCCAGGTTGTCATGCGGCATAAAACTCAAGCGAACCTTGAGGTCAGAACTTGCCTAAAGAAAGGCAGTGCTGGATCAGGGAATGGTGGCTCGGCCCAGGTATTTTGCTCACCGCCATCACATAAGGCATACCTCACATCAACCAAGCAAACAGCCTCTTACAGTGAGCAAGGGAACGATTCAACTAGGGTTCTGATCCACCACTCTGAGGTACAAAGAGATACAAGAGGTCATCCCACTAACAGTAACTGGGGGATTATAGAAATCTAGTCAAGAGATGATAAAAGCATAGATTTAATATTCACTTTCTGTGTATGAGGAAACTCGATGTTTTAAATCTTATAGTACAGGTCTTGCATTTATATGAAACACTGGGCTCGACTTCATTTTGCTTTTTCCAGCTGCAGAGATTTTTTCCTTTGTTCAGCCATGCATCTAAATCTTCCTGCCTGAATCCCCATCCGGTTATTACCCACACTCGACATCACAGAATTTTCATAAAAGGCCGATGAGTCAAGCCTAAAGCAGGCTGCAAAACTTTCAGTCAGGTGGCCATTGGCCTTCATCCATGTGTCCTTAGACCATTTAGATGCTGCCAAGGACCCTTGTGGAGGTGGTTTTCTGGAGATTTTTGAGCAAATAGAGGCAAAAATCACGACAGTTTGGGTGCAAAATATGTTTTCTTAAAATTGTTTTTATATAATGTCTCATGATATATAAAGCATATTATTTAGCGATTCTCTAGCCAAATTACTTTCCTAATTATTTAGCGATTCTCAAGCCTAGATGCACATTAGAAGCACTTGAAGACACGCCAACTCTGATATCCCACTGCCAGAAGATCTGAATAGAAAGGTCTAGAGCAGGGTCCAGGAAGCTGCATTTCTATCAGACACCTGCAGGGGAGCCTGATGGGGTCAATAGACCAGGCTTAGAGAAACTCTGATTTATAAAAGCTTGACTATGGCTGGGTCAGCTAATTATTATATTTTGATCATTTTAGAGATTCTAAAGATAAAGAGACTAATCATCAGAGAGATGTGGATATTTGCCTAAGACCTTACATATTATGTGAGAGCTAGATTTCAAAGACCACACGTTTGATCCCAAATCCAAAGTTCATTGTGCATGAATTAAAACATGACTATAAAAGAAAACACTGCTGTATCAGAGATAGCAACTGGTATGGGTGAAATCAAAAGAATAAAGAAATCATTTGTGAGAATGAAGGATGAAAAGGAAGGTTTCTATCCTTATCATCACAATTTCTAGCAGTCCCTCCACAGACTTTTCCCAAGGGGTCACAGTCTCTGTCCCTGCCCTCCTGGCTGTGACCTGGCCAGTCTAGAAATACTGGGTCCTCAGTGCCATCAGAATATAGAGTGATTCTGGGGCACCTGGGTGGCTCAGTGGGTTAAGCCTCTGCTTTCAGCTCAGGTCATGATCTCAGGGTCCTGGGATTGAGCCCCTCTCTGCTCATCAGGGAGCCTGCTTCCCCCTTCTCTCTCTGCCTGCCTCTCTGCCTACTTGTGATCTCTGTGTGTCAAATAAATAAATAAAATCTTAAAAAAATAAGAATATAGACTGATCCTGGGTAAAGAGCAAATGCAGATATTTACTCCATTTTTAACTTTATACCTTCTCTTTCCATTGCTTTCTTCCCAAACTCCTGGCTCCTCTCTTTATTTCACTATAGGACTCCAATTGTAAGCAAGAGAGAAAAAAAAAATCTTTATTCACTAATCTTTTGAATCATTCATAAACTGGAGTCAGACAGAATGATAATATTAAATCTAATCTCTACTACTAATTTAGTGCCTAATCTTGGGCAAGGTGTTTAACATATCTGGGCCCTGAAGAATAAAGTGGTCCACCAAGATTTCCTCTAAGGGATTTTCGACTTTGAAATGCTGAGATACAAACTCTGTATAGTGAGCACTGACTATGTGTAAGGCTTTGTGCTGGACTCAGGATAATAATCAGTTATGGGCCCTCAGCATATAACTCACCACTTAACCAGGTAGGAGGAAACAGGTAGGGAATTTAATGAATTATAGGAATAAATATTAAGATGACAGGGGATTCATGAGAGAAAGAGTAAATATGAAGCTGAGGGACAGAGTATTTCTATCATCTCTTGCCTGTTAGCATAAAATCACCTACTCTTGTCCCTTCCAATTTTCCTGTACACCGCAGTCTGAGTGATCTCAAAGTGCAAATCTGATCACCATCTCAACATCAAACCCTTGAAAGTCCTTCCCTTCAACCTATAATCCAAAGTCCTTCATGCGACCTCAAAGGCAGGGCTCATGCTTGTTTTCTTTGATCTTGTATCTGGTCCCAGGGCCTAACATAGAGTAGGTAATACTTATTGAAGAAATAAATGAGAGTGAATGAAATGAGTGAAAAATATGACTTGGAACTTGACTGGCCCTTAAGAGAAAACACCTCGGGCTAGAACAGACTGGAAAGGGAGAGGGACAATGTTACCAGATGAAGCAGAGAAGCAGGGTGAGGATTCATCCTTCCTACAAGACAGGGAAATAGCAGACCAGGTGTGAATGCAGAGAAAATCCTCCCTATTCCACTCTGAAAAGACAACTGAGATGTAGAATTAGAACCTGGAAACATGGGCGTATATGTCCTCTTTTTGAGGGGATTAAAATTCTCAAGAGCTCTGAGTATGGTTGGCACCAAGAAGGCACCGACTAGTTTAGCCACTGACCCTGACGGACAATGCTGCATTTTCAGAGTCAAGGGACTTGCGTGGAAGACCTAGGAATCAATTCTGTTATCGTGTAGACAGTTTTCACATCAGAAGCATACTTTCCCCATTAGATTCCACGCCTTGCTCCTTCTTTTATGTATTTATTCCCTTTACTTTGTCCGTCTGACCACTTAGAGCTGGTATAAGTCTGGGTTTAGGGCTCGTTTGAGCAAGAAAATGGAGAAGCAGTGCTTCATGTTCACAATGCTTCTCTTATGTGCTGAGATCTCCTAGGAAAAGTGGGGCACGTCAATTCAGGGTTGTCACGAGCCAGTATTAGCCAACTAGACCCACTGTGTATGGTGCACCATGCTGGGTGATCTGCATGCATTATCCACAGGCAATCACAGGCAGGTTGCTGAGAGTGTAGGCTGCACATTCAGACGCTGAGGTTTCTCTCCTGGGTCCACCTACCAGCTCAGTGACACTGGGCATGTACATTAACCTCTATGTGCCTCTTTTACCGTTTGCAAAATAGAAATAATACCAGCATCTACCTCATAGGATGGAATTACATGAGTTTATATATGTAAAGTCCTTAGAACAGCTCTTGGCTATGATAATAAATAATCACATCATTGTTAGATGTTGCTGCTGCTCTATTTCTCATTTGGTCCTCTTTTTATAAAAAAAGTGAAACATTTTATTTGTTATGGTCCACAATTAAGTGAAACCATATAATACTTGACTCCCTCTGCTTGACTTAATTCACTCAGCATCATCTCTTCCAGTCCCGTCCATGTTGCTACAAAAGTTGGGTATTCATCCTTTCTGATGGAGGCATAATACTCCATAGTGTATATGGACCACATCTTCCTTATCCATTCATCGGTTGAAGGGCATCTTGGTTCTTTCCACAGTTTGGCGACCATGGCCATTGCTGCTATAAACGTTGGGGTATAATAAATATATCTTATTTTATCTTATATCTTATATCTTATATATCTTATAAAAATAAGATGGCCCTTATTTTTTTTAATTTTTAATTTTTTATATACATATATTTTTATCCCCAGGGGTACAGGTCTGCGAGTCACCAGGTTTACACACTTCATAGCACTCACCATAGCACATACCCTCCCCAGTGTCCATAACCTCACCCCCCTTCTCCCAACCCCCCTCCCCCCAGCAACCCTCAGTTTGTTTTGTGAGATTAAGAGCTACTTATGGTTTGTCTCCCTCCCAATCCCATCTTGTTTCATTTATTCTTCTACCCCCTTAACCACCCATGTTGCATCACCACTTCCTCATATCAGGGAGATCATATGATAGTTGTCTCTCTGCTTGACTTATTTCGCTAAGCATGATACACTCTAGTTCCATCCACATTGTCACAAATGGCAAGATTTCATTTCTTTTGATGGCTGCATAGTATTCCATTGTGTATATATACCACATCTTCTTGATCCATTCATCTGTTGATGGACATCTAGGTTCTTTCCATAGTTTGGCTATTGTGGACATTGCTGCTATAAACATTCGGGTGCACGTGCCCCTTCGTATCACTATGTTTGTATCTTTAGGGTAAATACCCAGTAGTGCAATTGCTGGGTCATAGGGCAGTTCCATTTTCAACATTTTGAGGAACCTCCATGCTGTGTTCCAGAGTGGTTGCACCAGCTTGCATTCCCACCAACAGTGTAGGAGGGTTCCCTTTTCTCCGCATCCTCGCCAGCATCTGTCATTTCCTGACTTGTTGATTTTAGCCATTCTGACTGGTGTGAGGTGATATCTCATTGTGGTTTTGATTTGTATTTCCCTGATGCCGAGTGATATGGAGCACTTTTTCATGTGTCTGTTGCAGATGGCCCTTCTTTTTACTACCTCTGTATCTTTGGGGTAAATACCCAGTGGTGCAATTGCAGGGTCATAGGGAAGCTCCATTTTAAATTTCTTGAGGAATTTCCACACTGTTCTCCAAAGTGGCTGCACCAACTTGCATTCCCACCAATAGTGTAAGAGGGTTCCCCTTTCTCCACGTCCTCTCCAACACACGTTGTTTCCTGTCATGCTAATTGTGGCCATTCTAACTGGTATAAGGTGCTGGAGGATATAGGGAGATGGAGAGAAGAAGGGAGTTGAGGGAAATTGGAAGGGGAGGTGAACTATGAGAGACTATGAACTCTGAAAAACAATCCGAGGGTTTTGAAGGGGCGGGGGTGGGAGGTTGGGGGAGCCAGGTATTAAGGGGGTATTAAGGAGGGCACGTATTGCATCTAGCACTGGTTGTGGTGCTAAAATAATGAATGCTGTTACACTGAAAAGAAATTAAAAAAAAAACACAAATATCATGGAGGACAAGGGGTGTTAGAGAGGAGAAGGGAGTTGGGGTAAATTGGAAGGGGAGGTGAATCATGAGAGGCTATGGACTCTGAAAAACAATCTGAGGGGTCTGAAGTGGTGGGGGGTGGGAGGTTGGGGTACCAGGTGGTAGGTATTATAGAGGGCACGGATTGCATGGAGCACTGGGTGTGGTGAAAAAATAATGAATACTGTTTTTTCTGAAAATAAATAAATTAATTTAAAAAAACACAATAAAGTAAAATCTTTCTGAAAAACAAAAAACAAAAACAAAAACTTAGCTAAGGTAGCACAAATTGTTATAAAGTTTTTTAAAAGTGCATTGCAATAAAAAGATAAAATTTGTTTTTCCTAGAATTCTCAGATTTCAGATAGATAATAAACTGTGTACATCAGGAAAAAAAAAAGTGAAACATGAATTGGTATTTTTCAGAAAACTGAGAACTAGAGAGTTTAACTGACCAGCCGCAGGCTGCACAGCTTGTAAGTGGCAGAGTGCTTCAGAGCCTAAGGCAGGCCTAGAACCCCAGGCCTACACTATGGCCAATTTTCTCATGAACCCAAATGTTGAGATGAGTTTAATCAAAATTGTAAAGGAAAACAGGGGCTAAAAGGACGGGTGAGTGAGTGAATGAATGAATGACATCACTGATGTCATCCAGCTGTGCAGGTGACAGTTGAACTGCCTAGCCACAGTTTTTAATCTGCAAAACGAGGGCAAGCGCAGTTCATAAACTAAATCAAGACAGTGAACACACGTCTAAACCACCACTCTGAACCAATTTATACTTAGAGAAAATATTGTATAGAGGAACCACACAGCAAAATTCTTTTATTGTCAAATGTTAGAAGGGGTAAAAGGTGAGGAAAAAAAAAAAAAAGAATGAGAAATTCTACTAGACTAAGTTCCATGAAGTGAAGGGTTGAATCCTTTGTTCACAAGTACAATGGTTGGTACCCAGAAGGTAATCCATAAAAGCTTTGAATGGAATGAATTAGCACAGTGCCTGGGATACAGATATGAACATTACCAACGAGTTCTAGATTTTATATCTTGTGGGAAATTGGAACATTCAATATATTAAATAATTGAAGGTATATGCTGTGCTACACAGGAGAATTTAGGGTGCTTGTGGATGCATAAAACAGGGGGGACCTGGCCTTGTCTGGGCATGAGGGAAGGTCTTTTCAGGAAAGAGATGTGTGACCTAAAACCTAAAAAATAGGTGGGAGTAACCGGGTTAATGGATGGCAGCAAGACTGAGAAGCAGAGTCTGTGATTTGTAATGGTTGCTTCCAAAAGGTTACCCAGTCATAGCATGGGAAAATGAGAACATTTTTTCTTTGCTGATTAAAGAAAAGAACAAAACAAGGAAAAGTTGAGGTTGCGGTAAGGAAAAGGCCTTGAAACTCAGAGCTGACCTGAAGGATGTCTGTTGTGATGTCATGTTCAACAAGGTGTTAGAACAAAGGGGGAGAAAGCCCAGTGGCTCTTGTTACAGAGAGGGTGCCTTCATCAGCCTTCATCAAACAAGGATTGAAGGCTACACTCCAGATTCTTTCCAGCCCTGAGCCCCTATAATTCTAATTAGAATTAGGGTTGCCTTGTTTCCCAGCAGCAATCCCAGCATGAGCTCAAAACCAAACCAGAAAAGGCAAATTAATCTCCATAACCAGCCCTCCTCAGCCTAGGAAATTTGTTTTTTCAAGACATTTCTCTCCTTTTTAATTGGCCACACCTCCCACGTGGCTGTGTCCCTCACACTGTTCTGATTGCTCCTCTGGTGGGGAGAATGAGGAGAGAAACAAATGAACTCAAATTTATGTAATAATGACTCTATTCTTATTCTTCCAGACTTATCTGATGGGGACAGAAGGGCAGAATGGTTAAGAGCGTAATTCTAGAATCAGAGAGATGTGGATTGAATCCCAGTCCCACCAAGAATAAGTCGTGTGATCTTGACCATCACTCTGAGACTCACTTTCCTATTTGTAATGTGGGAATCATTGTACTTATGCTCTGTGGACATAACCCATATGCTTGTCATGAGGGGTAAGTGAGACGATGAGCAGAAAGTGCTGCGTATTTTGCCCCAAAGAGCACAACCCCTCGATCCTAGTGCTTAGTACTGTGATGATTTCTAGTCCAAAATTTGTTATTAATGCACAGATAGTCTGAAATCAAGGCACAGAGGGAGTAAGTAATTTGCCCCAAGGCATTCACGTAGAATGTAATGGAGCTTTAATTTGAACACAGGCAATTCTGACATCAGAGTTCGGGCACTTAGGCAATTTCTATTAGTTCCAGCCACACCGGCTGTAAAACAAACCCACTGGCCTCAAAAAAGGCAATATCGTACCGCAGCTGTGTGCAGAGTCAGACATCCTGGTTCAGATTCCATGTCTTGCACCTACTAGCTCTCTGAGCCATCTTCTACAGTGTATTTAGCCTTATTTAGCCCTGGTTTCCTCATCTGTAAAATGGGAGACATAACAACTATTCTTGCCTGTTTCATTTTCATGAGAATGAAATCACGTTCTTAGTGGAAGACCTAGCCCATAATAACTGATAATTTTAAAAGTCTAATAAACTTTGAGAGCTAGGAGTCCCCCCCCAAAAAATCTCTAATTTCTGACTTTTTTAAAATAAGATAAATCTAGAGACGAAGAAGTAAAGAGACTTGCTCAAAGTCACTTAATCATTAGGAGTTGGGTTAACTCCCACAGAGCTCCTGAGGAGCAGGAAATGACTCTAACTCATCTTGCCAACTCTCAGGTGCCTAGTGCTTTAGGGGTGCAGGAGGGAATGAAGGAAAGGATGAATGGAGGGTGTAAAGGAGAGAGAGAAGCTACCCCAGAGGATTCCACGGTCTACTTTGAGCAACTGAGATCACACTGAAGGTCAAGATCTTGCTCTAACCTCAGCATTAATGATTTTTTCTGATAGCACTCTCTTCCATGCTGCTTTCCCACTCTTTTCTACTGTCTGCTGCTATCCAGCCTCCAGCCTCCCAGCAAGAGTTTGGAGATGGGGAGAATCTGATGCAGGCAGCTTTAGTTGGGATCTGGCAAACAAGGAAAGTCTACAATCGCAGTCAAAACTACTGCATAGAATACTCTACCTCCTTCACTTCACTGCCCCATTCAGCCTTTTCTCACCACAAGAGCTCTGCACACAGATGCCCTGGGTGCCACCAAGTGTGCAGGGATAATACTGCTAATCAGTCCACGTGCCAAGAGGATAATTTGCATGGTGACACGAAGTCTGCTCTGGCTCTGTGCTCATTCAGAGAAACAGTGATTTTCCATTCTCCTTCAATTTCTTAAGCACGGACTGTTGTACGTGATGGCTTTAAAAACATCACCATTGCACTATGGGTAATGTCTCTGACTCTAAGCCCTTTACAGATTTCATTTTCTTTAAATGCTCAACCAAGTTAATGCTTCCAGAGAATGAATAATACTGTTCTACTCACTTTTTCTGTATCCACATTTCTATCAGATCCTAAATTTTAAGATAAGAATGAGCTAACAGAGAATGAAAAAGATGAATATACACAGTTGCCCTTCTGTGTGTTTCAATCCGTCACACATCACAGCTCTCATGGCCTTCTCTGCCATGGCAGTCACGTCCCACTACCCACCAGAGACTCACAATATTCACTTCTACCTGGTCGAGAGCTAACTATGGCAGGGGCCAACACGTCTCAATTCAATTGACATTTTAGCATTCAGATTGATGTTACTCGTGGTCCAGCTTTTCTGTCTGCATGATTATGACTCAAATGAGCATGGTTAATTGTGCTGAAGCAGAATCTCTTTAAGCCTGCTTTACTCACCTGTGGTCTGGGTGAGTTTTGACTATCTAAATTCCTGATTTTCTCCCTATTTTGGGGTTCCAAACTTATCTGCTTGGTCCCCTGAACTTCCGTCTCTTTTGGTGTGTGAAACTATATGATAGTTGACTCTCTCTGCTTGACTTATGTGGTAATTTCATCTATGCAAGAACGTTCTTCTTTGGTGATCTAAGGATCCTCCAATGCTCTGGATCAGTGCTGCTTTTCAGTGAAGATGAGTTGATTATGTTTGGCTAGAATGGTTTTATATCTGTATCAAACCAACTTAGTAAGCCAGAATCATGGCAATGGCTAACATTTACCGAGCATCTTTATAGGCTAAGCACTGTGCAGAGCATTTCACTTGGATTATCCCATAGAAACTTAGAACAAACACAGAAACACAGAAACAACAACCATATGGGGCAGACACTATTATTTTGCCCAGAAAGCTAAAACTGAGAGAGGACGAGTAGACCAGCAAGCGATAGAGCTGGATGTTTAAGACATGAGGATAAAGGCCTCATGATTGGGACTAGTGCCCTTAGAAAAGAGACCCCACAGAGCTCCCTAGCCAGTAGTATGAACTTGGAAGACAGCCTTCACCAGAAACAAACCATACCATGATTTTGGACTTCTAGTCTTCAGAACTGTGAGAAATAAATTTCTGTTGTTTACAAGTCACCCAGTCTGTGGTACTTTATTATAACAGCCTGAACAGACTTAGTAGCTATCTAGAGAAAACCTAGAGAACAAAGATCTAAAAATGGATAAGAGCCAAAATGCCACCCCCCCACCACATACACACACACACACACACACACACACAACAAGCATGGTCTCTTTGGGACACTAACACTGTCAAAAGCCCCACTGTGTACTTGCCAAATTGTACTTGTGCTTCTGCTTTACTGTTTCAAAATTCCTAAGTAGCAATGAAGGGCATTAACCTAGCAATCCTAAATCATATGCCTGTACTTAGGGAATAGGGAACAATCCCAACACCTTTAGAAAGGAATGGGTCCTGCTTCTCACCAACAGCCCCCAGTGGGGAATTCTCCCATAACATGAAGAGTATTCAAAGGCTGAGTAGCATAAATGCATGCATAACTACATCAGTTGAGTGTTTGTGTCTTTGAGTGGATTGTGAGACTCATGAGATCATGAAGTCGGGCTATCTTGGTCCCTGAAGGGACCTAACTTCTAGCCTAAGGTTTGTTGCACAACAGGTACCCTATAAATGCATGTTTAATGAACGAATGAAAGAAATGTATACCTAGAAAGAGATATAATTATCAGGACAGGATAGGGGAAGGCCTTCTGCATAGGGAGAATACTATGAACAGAGAAACAGGGAAGCAGGAACCATCTGACCTTACGAGAGAGAGGATGAAGAAAATGGTCTCAGTGGAGAAGGTTCAGTAATAGATGAGACTAGACAATAAGATGGGGAAAAATTATGAAATGCCTTTTAGGCTTAAAAGCATAGGGAAGGCAATGAAGGTGGGAGCCACCATGTTCTTTTCTTTTTTTTTTTTTTAACAGCTTATTTGTGGTACAACTGACCTATAATAAACTCCACAGTTTAAAGTTTGATAAGATTGACACCTATGTATACCTGTAAGTAGACACCTATGAAACCATTACTATGATCAACATAATCAAGATAATGAACTTAAACATTCCCCTGGAAATTTCCCATTGCCCCTTTGTAATTCCTCTTTTCTGTCTTTCCCCACTGTCTTCCCACCCACCCCCAGGCAACCACTGATCTGTTTCTGAACTGTCATTACAGTTCATATTTTATCAATTTTTATATATATGGAATATACAGTAAGTGCTTCTTTGGTCTGGTTTGTTCATTCAGCATGATTATGTTGGGATACATTATTGTTTTGTATAACTATAATTACATTGTTTCTGTTGCCAGTAATATTTCATGGTGTGAATATACCATAATTTGTCCACTTAACTATTGATGGAAATTTGTTTTTTTTTCCAGTGTTTGGTTGTTATAAAGGAACATATTAACATCTTTATAGAGAGCACTATATGGACATATGCTTTGTTCCTCTTGGGTAAACACCTAGGAAAAGCATGGTTTGGTCATGGGGTGGTATGGTATGTTTAGATTTCTAATAAACTCATGTGGTAATGGTATATTTAGCTTTTTAAGAAACTGTCAAATTCTTTTCTAAAGTGGTTTTACAATTTTCCAAGGCCACCCCCAGTGTACTGGGAACTCTACTTGCTCCACATTCTCACCAACACATGCTAAGGTCATTAGTATTGGTGTGGGTTTTACAATTTCAGACATTCTGATAGACGTAGAGTGAGATCTCATTGTGGTTTTGATAGGCATTTTCCTAGTAATAATAATGCTGAACATCTTTCACATGCTTGCTTTTCATCAGCATATCTTACTTTATAAAGTGTGTGTTCTAATCCTTTGCCCATTTAATTGGGTTGTTTGATTTTATTACAGTTAAATTTAGAATTCCGGATTCTGGATTCAAGTCCTTTATCCAGATGTTTATAACATAAACAACAGCAACAAGGTCTAGCACTTATTTGAGGCTAATAGTGTGCTGCTTACTTCACGCACCCTGTCTCAATACTTAAAGCAGTCCTATGAACAAAATTCTATAATTATCCCAGTCCTGCAGATAAGAAACCTTACAGGTAAGGCCTACAGAGATTAAGTAGTTTGGTTAAGATCTCACTGCTGATAAGAGGTGGAGCTAGAACTTGAACTGCAAAATCCATTCTTTTTTTATGCCTCTATAGAGACCTAGGAAATCAGTCCTCACTAAATAAAGCAAACTGTCCAAAAAATTTTTTTAAATAGAACTATTTTTAGTGTCAGAGAATAAACTATCTTTGTAAAAATATCTTCCCATATAGGCACTCACGTAAGAAGTCTTTGAAGAAGTTTTGACCTGAGCCGCATTACACATTTTGGAACAGTGAGTTCTGTCCCAGAACAAAATAAATGGGTAAGGTTAATCATAGCCTCGCCCTGTGTAAGGCTCTCCTCTTGGCTGAGTGGACCAGCTTGAATCCCTCATCAATCTACTGCAATGTGAAAGATATAATCTCAAAAGGATGTCAGGGTAAGGAATCATGGTGAGGGCACTTTAACTTTTGTTAAGGGAACAAGAATGGATACCTTAACGTTTCCTAGTAAAAGTGACAGACCCTCATTAGAAGGAATTCATTCCACAGACTTTGGAAATAACTTTTACTTTTCACTCACTGTGCCCCCAGGGGGCAGATGTTCAGATATTCTACCCACCTCGTTGTATCAAACCTTTAACTCAACACCTATTTCATGTCCCGTTTTCGACTAGCTTCGTATAAAGGCATAGAATAAATACTAATAAAACATACTATTCAGTGTTTATATTAAAAATATTTAACCAGCAGCATGGCAAGGGCACCAATCTATCAGAATGCCAGAATGTCATACAGAGAAATGTCAGCCCTGTAATAAGTATTATCATACCATTGTATTGTTTTATAGTGTATAAGACATTTTTATAGCAAATATCTCATTTGAATTTCATAGCATTGGCGGCTAGGCATGATTATCCCCACTTCACATATAAAAATGATCAGAAAGGTAAATGATTTTTTCCATTGCTTTCAATACCCAGTTAATCATAGAAATGGGAATTAAAATTAGGTGTTATGACTCATGATCCAATAATGTTCCACCATTCCCCACAGTCTCTGGCTCCAGCGAGCAAATGATCTTGCTGGTATAATGCATGCACATCTATGAAACAAAGACGAGACGCTTAGTGGAAATAGATATTAAACACAGTCGCTTCACATTCAGAGAAGGAACAAGGTCTAATAAAAACTGATCTTCCAAAAATGGTGGCAACGATTAAATATTCCTGGAACAAGGGGGGCTCCAGAGTTCCAAATGTTCTGCGTCAAATGCGTATTTGGCACCCTGTCTCCAGGCTCCACTATGATGCTAGTCCAAGCCTACAGAGCCTTACTCCCCAAAGTGTCATCTTTAAATCTGCCCTATCGGCATCACCTTGGAACATCTAGAAATGCAGAACCTTGGGGCGCCCACGTGGCTCAGTCGGTTAAGGATCCAACTCTTGATGTCGGCTCAGGTCAGGATCTCAGGGCCCTGAGATCAAGCTCCACATTGGGCTCCACGCTCAGCGGGAAGTCTGTTTGAGGACAATCTCCCCCCCCCCCGACCCCGTCCCCTAATTTGCTTGCTCACTCTCTCTCTCTCTTTATTTTTTTTTAAAGATTTTGTTTATTTATTTGAGAGAGAGAGACCGTGAGAGAGAGCACGAGCAAGGAGAAGGTCAGAGGGAGAAGCAGACTCCCCATGGAGGTGGGAGCCCGATGCGGGACTCGATCCCAGGACTCCGGGATCCTGACCTGAGCCGAAGGCAGTCGTCCAACCAACTGAGCCACCCAGGCGTCCTCTCTCTCTTTAAAATAAATACATCTTTTAAAAAAAAATTAATTAAAAAAAATGCAGGGGTGCCTGGGTGGCTCAGTGGGTTAAGCCTCTGCCTTCGGCTCAGGTCATGATCTCAGGGTCCTGGAACTGGGCCCTGCATCGGGCTCTCTGCTCAGCGGGGAGCCTGCTTCCCCCTCCCTCTCTCTGCCTGCCTCTCTGTCTACTTGTAATCTCTGTCTGTCAAATAAATAAAATTTTTAAAAAAAGAAAGAAAAAGAAATGCAGAACCTCAGCTCTGTGCCCCCTCCTTCCCACAAGACCTACTGAACGTGAATATTCACAAGATCCCATAGAGACTTGTATATATATTAAAGTTTGAGAAGTACTACTCCAGATCACCTATCATGACGCAGATGAGCTTTGTGCATCCTCTAATATGATTTCATAGCTATTATTAACCACCACCACCCATCTCAGCTCTTCTGCTGGATACTCTAGAACCCATGGTCTATGCCAGAAAAGTCCTCTATATCTTCAAACTTGGTTTTAGCTCCTCTACCATGTGATGAGTTGTGTGTTGATTATGAAACTTGTTTCCTTTGCAGGCCTTTCAAGTGAAGATTGTTTTTACCTTCCACACCCCACATGGCAAAGAACATGTGGATGTAAAGCCAAATGCTCTCCTTGATCCTTGTGATCACATGTAGTCAACCATTTCCTTCTTCTTCCTTCCAAAATCCTGCTGTTTTTGAAGCACGGACCATCAAACTCTACCACCCATTATCATGCCCTGTTGCTGTCCCCTGCTATTCTCCTTAGCTTCCTTAGACACTGATGACTTAGTCTCAAAATCACTGTCATACTCTTCACCCCTTCTACACTACCATCTCTTGTCCTCCTCTATTCCACAACTATGTCGGCATTCCTGACCACTTCCACACCAATGCCATGGTCACCATCCAACCCTGTGCTTCTCAGCCCTTTACTACCTCAATTTTCTATGCCACCTCACTTCAGCCATCCACTCCATGGCCATACACTAGACCTTGTCATTGCTAATAACTGCATTGCTTGTGGAATATGTTGTCAAACATCTGATCTTATTTTTGCAGCTAAGTTAACTTTATAATCTCCCATATATTCCTGTACAATTTCTCTACCTACCATTAGGATGTCCAACACACCAGGCCCTTCACTTTTCATTGCCTATTACCTGTCCTATGCCCTCTGTTCCTCCCTTATGCTTCTTAGATGCCATGGTCAACCTCTATAACCACTCCTTTCACTTATCCCCATCCCCGCAAACCCTGGATCTTCTTTCCTCCTTCAGTCCAGTTTGGCAAAACCCCACCTGTAGTTTAACTCAGTCCTCTATCTACTGTGCAATGACACTCAAGCACCTGAAAGGGGATGGAGGAAAACTCACTATAGGGCTAACTTGTGTGTCTTTAACTCTGTGACCACCATACTCAAGACGGCCTCTAGTACTACCCAGTAATCTCACTCCATTCCCCCCAAAATTCACTCTTCCATTTCCTGAGGTGAAATGTTCACACACCTTCATCTCCTCTAAAATCCTCAACACTCTCTCCTTTCTCTTTACTCTCAGCTCTTAACTTACTTTTTATTTCACTGAGAAAATGACTTGGCTCTTATGACCAGCATCTCTTTCTCCTCTTTTATCACTTTCTCCCTAAATATTGGACCAACCCCAACAGCATACAAATACAGTACAATTTCATCTATATTTTTAAAAGATCCCTCCAGTGGCCTCATGTCTCTTTCCAGCTGTTTCGTTTATCTACTCACTTTCAGAAAAAAAAAATTATTGGAAATATGAAGATTTTTTTACTCTCTCATATTGTGTTCTCTTTTTAACCCACTTTGGGCAGGTTTTTCTCCCACCACCATGTGGAAGCCACTGTTAAGCAGAGTCACTAGCAAACCCCGTCCTGCCCAATCAGAGTTAGCTCTCTACTACAATCTGTATTTTGTGCTTCTTCCTTCCTTTTCTGGTCCCTCTTGTGCCCCAGACATGTTGCTGGGTGCTGTTCTAACTAAGAACCTCTTCTCAATTAATCCAGGAAGTATTAACTACTTCCCATTTAACGTGCTGCTTATCCTAGAGAGATGTAAACTTAGTAACAGGCTCTTATTAAAAAACAAAAAGAAATAATCAAAAAGCAGCAAGACTCCGAGGAATACAATCCTATAATGGGATTTTAGGTATTATGACAGAAAGCTTCCCCATTTATGAGCTGTGGAGTCATAAAGCAAGTCATGTCAGCCCTTAGGGCCTCCATCTCTCATCTGTAAAATGGGGAGGTTAGAGTCAGAAAAAGTCTAATTTTCGAATAGTTTAAGTTTCTAAGTCTTAGTTAAGTTAAAAGTCTAGGTTTCTAATAGTTTAATTAGAAATGAGGGACGCCTGGGTGGCTCAGTTGGTTGGACAACTGCCTTCAGCTCAGGTCATGATCCTGGAGTCCCGGGATCGAGTCCCGCATCGGGCTCTCAGCTCCACAGGGAGTCTGCTTCTCTCTCTGACCTTCTCCTCACTCATGCTCTTTCTCACTTTCTCTCTCTCAAATAAATAAATAAATAAATATTAAAAAAAAAAATAAAGAAAGAAATGAGAGAAACTGTAAGCATCCCTAGAATGCGATGGATTATTGGTCAGTGGCTGAAGGCAGAACCAGGACTGCGTGAAGACTGAAGAACTAGTTCTATCATCGCTGCGAGAGGAGGCACCATAATTCTCTGATCTGTCAAATATGAGAAAATAGCAACCACCAATGTGGCACTGAATCAGGGCCCAGGGGAAAGCATGGTCCAATCACAGAACTCGGTTGAAATGTGCCTCCTCCCTGCTTCTCAGGACATGAAACTATTTAATAGGAGGAAACAAGAGCTTTCATTTCACAGTCGGAGATAAGACATATAACTCAGGTATTCAGGAAAGTAGGGGGATGGGAAAGGAGAGCAGAAGAAAAGAGTTAGGATGTCAGGAGAGACATTTCAGGAAAGATGAAGACTGGGAAGATTTGGATCTCCTAAAAATGTCCCCTACTGCCCAGTTTGACCGTGCACTCACTCTCTGGCTTGTAGGTTCTGACAAACTCATAGCTATTTTTATATAATATGTGGCGATTAATACACAAGAGTTCTTAGAGGATTTAGATAAACTAAAATGTTACTGTTTATCTTCTCATAATGCCAAATTTGCATTCTTCCTACACACTTTAGTATTTCAGAACAGAAAGGGATCTTAACAACCATTGTCCAAATATCAACTTTTCAGAGGATAACACAAAAGATCAACATACCGGACATAAGGAAAACAAAGAGCGCCTCCCAATCTAGGTTGGAATTCTCCAGTTTTGTACTCAAGTAATAAAAGAAAGTAAAACAGCAGGGAATGCATACTGACTGCTTTCCAAGAGCCAGGGATATGCTAAGTATTTTACATGATTATTTCATTTAACCCTGTCAGCAACTTATGACTTTGCTTCTGTTATTATGCTTCTCGAATAGACAAGGAGACTCATCTTAGAATGATTCAGTGATTATTGCAAGTCATCTCAAACTCAAATCTAGGCTTCTGGTTCCATAGCTTGATCTCTTAATCAGAAGACTATATTCCTGTTTTGTTGCTGGACATAGGGCAATGAATACTAAATATTGAATATATGTCAAACATTTCCAAAATTGGCTCTAAGTATGTATATTCCTCACCAGGGCTGAGATGTGTGTAATCTGGAATAAAATGGGAAATTTGAAGGAGTCGTGCTGGGGAAATTCTGGCAGACAGGTGAAATAAGGCAGATGGAGAACAACATGAGGACATAACACTGTTCCCTCCTGTTTTGCCAGCACTCTTGGCTCCCAATACACTGCAGCCCGCATGCATTGAGGGCATAGAATATTTTGTTCACTGGCAAGATGTTTTGAGACTTGGTTTCTCCTCAGGGATTGTAAATTTTATAGCATAAATATAAATTAATTAGTGGACTTCTATTTTTAACCAATATACCCAAACATGAATCCAGATGACCACTGTTGTTTTAAAAAATTGCCTTATGAGGCTGCCCAGCTTAACTGATAGAAAGGAAAGAGACAATCTAAGTTAGGTAATAGTCCAGATGGAAAAGATCTCTTTGGCTCATCTGTTGCAACCTCCTCATTGTAAACATAGAAGAAATTGAAGTCCAAACACAGGCATCTAAACAGTCCAAGAACATACTGTGAGTAGAATCATTTCTAAGTCTAGAACTCAGATCTGACTTCCAATCCAGTGTTCTCACCACCCTAACTTTTAGTTTAGTAAATTCTACATCTAGCTCAAGCGAGCAGAGAAAAAAATGTGGAGGGGAAAAAAAAAAAGTAAAGGAGAGAAAAAAAAGGGGGAGGAAAAAAATGTCTAACACAGACCAGGAAATGATTACCCCAAAAGGAAAGAGTCACATATCCTTTCATATTTGTAGTTTAGTGAATATGTAAAATAGATACTATTATAGCATATTTTCATTTATTATAAACCAGAAACTCAGAAAGTGACATACCTATTCATACATTTGTTCATGTAGCTAATGTTACCAAGTGCCTGCCAGGTGCTGGAAACACAGCCATAAGTAAGTGAAATAGATATGGTCCTCACTTTCATGAAACTTACATTCCAGAAACATAGACAAACCATATGAGATAGATGAAGTAATCACAAAAGAACAGTAATTATTCATCAAGAAAATATTACAAATTGAGATTCGATGAAGGTAAAAAACTAAAGACTATAATAAAAAATAATAGAGTATACTTGCTTAAGGTAGGGTATTCAGGAAAATTCTCTGAGCATGTGACATTTAAGCTGAGAAATGACCTATGAGAAAGAAGCAGTTTTGCAAAGTCCTAGGAGAAGGAACATTACAGGCTGAAGTGGCTGTGTATGCAAAGGAGGAAAGGAAGGTAAGTCTAGGAACTCAATGAAAGCTTCTGTTGCTGAAATGCAGTGGGTAAGAGTCAGAATGGAAAAGGGTGAAGCGGAAGTGAGGACTGGTCAAATGGTGTGGGACCTTGCAGAACAGAGTGAAGATGTTGAAATTTATTTGAACAGAAGAGGGAAGCTAATGGAGGGATTTTAAGTTGGGAAACAACATGATCCTTTTTGCATTTTATGAAGATCACTTCTTCAAGATCAGATGGGCTCCATTAAAACTCAACAAGGACTAAAACTCAGGAATCCCCACCCTGTGGATGGTTATCTTGAGTCTCTCATGTGTACCTCACCTCATCGGTGGGGATACCAAGGGAGTTGATGAATATAAAAATCCCTCTGGGGGCACCTGGGTGGCTCAGTTGATTAAGCATCTGCCTTCATCTCAGGTCATGGTTTCAGGGTCCGGGGATGGAGCCCGGAGTCTGGCTCCCTGCCCAGCAGAGAGCCTGTTTCTCCCTCTCCTTCCAGAGTCATTGTATCTCTCACTATCTCTGTTGCCATCTCTTTCTCTCTCTCTCTCTCTCTCTATCAAATAAATAAAATCTTAAAAATATAAAATAAATAAAACAAAACACCTCTGTAGTAGCAAGCAGAGTCAAACTAACCCCAAGACTAAGGAATGTCCTGGCACACACAGGTACTCAGTAAAGGCTGGAGTAGGTAACAGCTGTCACCAGTTCTCTGACATTTTCTCTCCTCTTGCTCACAACAATGCCAACAGGATATTTAATTCTCAGCCAGATTTATATACAGAAGAACTGAAGCTAAGAGGGGTTAAAATAGTCCTTTTAACTTCTCCATCAATAAGAAGTCAGAATCTGTTTCTAAGACACTAGGTGTCAAGCCCAAATCTCAATTAATTCTACTTCTTAATAAGTCTCTTCCTCAACAAGAAGCTCGTAAGACCTTCAGCCTTTGACAGTGGATAAAACAGCAGCATAGAAATTTAAGAAAATTTCTACTAAGAAAATTTATAGACATCTCTGCCAAGATTCACCACTATCTCCAAGGAACCCACATGACTTAGTTTAATTTAAAACTAACTCAGTGTCACAATAATCCTCTGATACCATCCTATGATATGACAAGACCCACTGTACATAGTACTTGAGTTCTAGGAAGGACAGACAGAAATATATCAAATGATGCCTCATACTAATGGATTTGGAGACCAAGAAAGCAAAGACAGTGTAAGATAAGAGGTCGTGCTGATAGCTCGACAGGACATGCGCTAAGAAGTCAGCTCTGAGCACTGATACTGTTTATCTCCTCAAGGCTTTAGGTCCATTCATAATACCCTCCAAAAGTGAGCCAGGCTTTATTAGGAGATTCAGGTCAGTAGCTTTAAAAGACGAAATAAAGTTTAATATTTGGGGTGGGAAATCTTCTGGATTTATTTTCATTTCCATCAATTTCCTTCTGCTGAGGAAGATAAAGTTTTTGTTTTCTGAAAGCCTTTGAGAGCAGAATATAGCAGAAGAATGTATCAAATGGTTAGGAAAAAAGATGCTTCTCATTCTAGCTCAATCTACTTACCTCTTGCTTACTGGGTCCCCAACAGGGGCTCTCCCATCTCTAGGTCCTGTTTCCTCATCTCTAAGTGGAAAAGTCAGCTTAGATAATTTCTAAGGGTTCTTTCACTCTCATAATCCATAATTTTGTATACAAACACCCAAATTAACTATTCTCAATAGGTCACGAATATGAGCTTTTCTAGAGACAATAGAGGGTGTGTAGGAAGACAGACATATAGTTCCCAGTTGTATCCACTAGCAGCGGAGCATATCTGTACATGTGTGTATACTGTACAGCCTATGACCATACAGAGAAAAAAGCAGACAAGATGGTCAGTTCTTCAACTTGGCTATGTCTTTGCTAAACCTGGGAAGATTTGTGAATATGTTTATGAGAAAAAATATAATTATAATCAAATAAAATATAGCTATGTGAGGACCTGCCTCCATCCCATTTACTGCTCAGGGCTCAGCTCCATGACTCCAGTATCCCTTCTCTGAAGAAACACATACACAGGAAGAAAGGAAATGGGTTTATGACCTGTTACTGCTCCACTGCCTCTAACTTGGGATGAGTTCATGTTAGTCTGTGTTCAGGCCTATATTCTAGCATCACCATAGCAACATTTTCCCATCAGTTAAAAAAATGGCATAGTAATGAAGACAGCTGCTGTATAATGAGCTGGCCCCAAACAAGGGCAGAGCCTTGGAAGGGTAGAGGGGAAGAAACAAGCGTTAGCATACTGGGCCTTATCAAAAGGGTTTCCCTGGGAGAAGTAAGCGTATTATACACAGTTCTTTTGTCAAAACTTGGAGTTGAATGTTACAGATATTTTTGAGATAATTTGTGACACTCTCATCAGGCTTGGTACCTATGAGCTGCTATAAATAGCATCTTGATCATCCACATGTGTGTTCTGCACTCGCATGCTAACTGTGCCAGTGTAGGGGAACTCATTTGATGGTTGCAGACCTCTGACTGAGGAGCGTTATTTTTCTGCAGGGTCCAAGGCTGTCTTTTCTTCATTTGCAGCAACTAAGAAAAAATCGAAGAGCTGGAAGTCTTCGGTGTTGTGTGGAGAGGGTATCATTTGGGGAAACCCGGTGGGCTTACATCATCTTTCTATTCCTACCATGAAGCACAAAGTCTTACACTTCATAGGAACTGGTGCTTGGATAGAAGCTTACATCACCCACCACCTCATCACTAAGAAGTAGGTTCCTCTTATTCACTACTCTGTCTTGAGTGTGAGAACAATGCCTGGCTCAATAAATGCGTGTTGACTGACTTTATTAACAGACTAACATGGGCTTTTATCACCTCTAATAATCTTATAATTTTTTTCTTATTAACTCCATTTCCTACTTCTGATGAGCCCAATTAAATCATCTCCACTCCCCTCGAATTTCTAGCCCTACCTCTGACCTTTCCTCCATCCCAACTCCCTCTCTCTCTCTCACCTCTTTGATGACTCTGAGCAGAAACCATGGTCTCGTACTTTACAAAGAAACTGGAAGTCACCAGACAAGGGCCAGAGTCCCTCCACTTCCTGTTACAAAATCTAGGAAACCATCTTCCCATCTCTCACAATAAAGGAGGTGTTGCTTCCTCTTTTCTGAGTCCAACTCTACCAGCTGAGATTTATAGGCTCCTTTTTTAACCCTTCTCAGCAATCATACACCCACAGTGTTCCCTCACTCTGTCATATGCACTCATTCATCCCCATGAACGTCCTCTCCCCCACTTTCTCTCTCTTTTTCCCATCATTCTTTCCTCTTCCTCTCTCTTTCAGAGGAATCCTTTCTGCTCTTAAATGAGTCTCTTTCATTAAAAATCACAATTTTCCCCTCAATTCAAAATTACCTTCCAGTTACAATGTCTCTTCTTCCCTTTCTCAGACAAGCTTTCCAAAATAATTTCTACAATTGTATTAATAAATCCTCAATTTCCTCACTTCTTTCTAATGCCCCACATCAGTGCAATCTGCACACCCCCATTACTGTAATTATATACCTCTCATAAAGTCATGAGTGGTTTTGTCTTGACTTCTTAAAGAACAGGATCTTCTTGACCTTGTCTTGGTTTTATTCTTCTTTTCTCAAGCTCTTTGGGAAGGTTCTATCTTTCTACTATATGTTGGAATTTCTCAAGATTCCAATCTGAATTTCTTATCTGTACTCTCTCCCTAGTCAACCTCACCCATGCAAACAGCTTTAATTATCTCCCATAAGCTACATCTCACATACTTCTATCACTAATCAAGTTCTCCCTATGAGTTCTAGACTCTTATATCCAACATCTTCTGGACTTTTACACATAGCCAACACAAAGGCATATTAAAAAAAAAAAGTCAGCACATATCTAAAATTAAGCTCATGATCTTTCCCCTTCAACTCAGGCCAATACTGATGCTTAGGTTTTGACTAGGCCTAGGTTTTGACTAGTACAATTGAATGTATGAACATCTATCCAATAAATGATTCAATGGATGGATGGGTAATCCATTCAATTATACCAACTAAAACCTAGAATCATGGTTGTCATTTTCCTCTCCTACACTCCCTATATCCAATTTAACATTAAGCTTGCTTTACTTCCTTAAATAGATCTCAAATCTCTTCAGTTTTCTTCATCTCTACTCCATAACACTGGTGTAAGCCACCCTCATTGTCTTATAGACACTCACAATTACTTCCCCATATACTGTACTTCTACTCTCAGCCCCTCAAATCTGTTGTTACAGCAGCTGCAATACTGTTTCAAAATGTAAACCTGGTCATACATTCCCATGCTTATAATTCAATAGCTGCATATCCCTGTTAGCTGGTGCCTTAAAATGACAAAATACTTAAAATACGTGTTAAATACTTAAAATGACCCCAAAGGTCCATAATGGTGGCTGTACTGCCCTTTGCAGGTTCTTTTCATATCTAATGCCTATTTGTTCTCTGCACCTTGCCACATACATGGCCATTCATTTGTTTTCTCAGATAAAACGTGCTTCTGCTAGGCACGGACTCTTTTCATATTCATCTCATCGCCTAAATTCTAACCCTGAGCTCCCACCACCTGGTTAACTCCTGTAACTCCTATACGCCCTCCATTATCACCACCAACTCAGACTTCTTTACACTTCCAGACAAGATCAAGTCCCCACACACTGTCTCTAAGCACACACGCTGTATTTCTCATCCGCCACAATTACTCCAGTTGTGCTAGTGTTTATTTAATCAATGTAAGTGTTTATTTGATTAAATGACTGTCTTGCCACCAGAGTTCACATTCTATGGGGACAGAATTGTACCTAGAACACTATCTTATAACTTAAATATTAATTAATGATAAATAAATTAATAAAGTACTCGATAAATGGTGGTAGTGGTAATAATATTAAGAGCAGAGCCATAACTCTTTCTCTGTAGACAAGCAAATCTATGGAAAGAGAGTACTTTGAACCCAAGCTCAGCCATGTTCTTTTATGTAGCTAATCATAATTCCATTTTTCTGAGTCCTTCTCTGGCAAATAAAGAGAACCACTGAGATAAGGATACAAAGATGTTACCTTCAATTCAGGTAGTGGACCTCTGTTGTTATTACCTGTCTGGTTTCCTCTTCCCTTCTTCTAGTTGGGAGTGGACCTCCTCTGTAATTCACAGCATTAGGCAAGAAATTTAAGCTAAGCCAATTGCATTCTTTCTTTAAGGAATTTGACATTTTTTTTTCCAGTGTGCGTGGGGGAGAGAGGAAAGAGAGAGGGAGTAGGGGTAGAGGGAGAGGGAAAGTCTAAAGCAGACTCAACATCCAGCACAGAGCCTGACATGGGGCTCGATCTCACAACCCTGAGATCATGACCTGAGTGGGAATCAAGAGTTGCACGTTGAACTGACTGAGGCAGTCAAGTGCCCCAAGGAACCTGAGTCTTAAAGAGAGATCCAAAAGTAGGGAATGTAGTGGGAATTAAGCATTAGAGGCTGCTCGTGAGTATTCCGTTTGGCTCTCCAGAGCTAATACAGTTCCTGTCCCGCTTGAGGCCAGCTGTTTATCTCATCCTTTATTTTTTTTAATTATCCAATTTGCTACAACTAAGCAAGTTGTGTTTATTTATTTGTTTGATTCTACAGTTTTATTAATGTTCTTCATCAAAGAAACTTAACTGATATAGTCTGTAAGATGAAATTAACAGATATAGGTAAGACTATATCCGGCATCAAAAATGTATCTTCTTTTCCAGTTTTCATATAACATTTATAAAAATTAACCATAGATCAGAATTTTTTTAAAAATCTCAATATAATCAACACTTTAAGTCAAATGATTAAAAAACCTAAAATTTAATGATGTAAAAGATTAATCCTGAATTTACAGATCACCATCAACCAAAATGTGACAGAAGACAAAAATCACTCTCAAATTTATGGATTCTACTTTACATCATTTATTGAATGCCCACCATGTGCCACCATACCAGCCATTGATTAAAGCTTTTTATTAGATCAACCTCCTTAAATTCCTAGTGAAAGAAAATAGCATTTATTAAATGCTTCCTGTATGCGAAACACTGTGCCAAACTCTACACCCATTTTTCCGTGTAATCCTCACAACAATCCCAATGAGTTAGAACACACTAATCCCACTTTACTGATAAAACTGGTACTTAGACAGGTAAGCCACTTGCCAACTCCATACCATTTCAAGCAGCAAAATTAAACTCCGGTCTGCGTGACCATGACCACAGAAACTTAGTTCTTCTCACTACACCATTAACTGGATTAGTGCCATCACTAAAATGCAAAATCTGTGAAAGAAACATCAGCCCTGGTGACCAGAAAGAGACTGAGGGACACCTGATTATCACAAACAAGACTAATGTCACATAAGCAACAAGTGTGTTGCCTTTCCATTTTTCTCCCCTCCTCCTTCTTTCCTGCACATATATATATATACCTACCCATTTGCACAACTCAGTTAAGTACCCCTATGCTTTGTATGCAACAGCACCGTGCTAGCCACACAAGTGGAAGAGTGAATCAGGAAAATAACATCCTGCCTGCCACAATTAATCTGGACACCTTTATTGGGAAGAGTGAGGATCTCAACAAGAAACCACAAACATCTCTTGGAAAATACAAAGTATTATTTACAACTCAAAATACCCGGTAAGTGAAAAGTGAGACAGGAATAATCCATATTTTTATGCCTAAGACTATTGAAGCATAGACGTATGAAATACCTTGCTCAAGGACCCATTAAACCAAACAGAGTCCTCTTGGATGGTAGAACTGGGCCTTACATATATGTCCTCCAACGGCTGACGTTGGGTCTTCCATCCACGGCTCCTCTATTTTCCCCCATTTTCTTCTCTGACCTAAATCTTGACACTAGACTTTTTACTGAAATAACCGATGGCAAACCTCAGCTGGAGAGTTGGAGGAAGAACTAATGAGGAGCATACATCACTCTGAAGCATGCTGGCATTCTTGGTGTCTACTCTTTCCAACTCCAACTGCTGCTCATACTGCTCCTCACAGCCTGCTTTCCTACTCCTGGAAAAGACTCCTTCTGAGATGCTACTTTTCTCCCTCCCCTTGATTTTGGTACTTGGCCCTGAGAACAGCTACCAAACTAATTTAAAAGCTGGCTGTTCAAATTAAGAAGTGCATACAAATGCATGTGCCTGTGTATGTGTGTGTGTGTGTGTCTGTGTGTCTGAGATGGCAAGAGGAGAAGGGGAGAGGCGGACAGAGATAGCAAGCTAAGGAAAGAGAAAATCTGGTTAAAAATTAAAGTATAAAAAAGTTATCCATTTTTATTTTAACCTGAGGCAAGTCACTGCAGTCATAATTCCTGGGTTTCTTCTAACTCAGAGAGTCAATGGCTCAAAATTCACTCTGTATGAAGCAATGCCTACTTCTGCCGGTGTTACCCCAGTTGCTGTGAACTTGACGTAGGAATGGCTGGAGTAGTTGGAAAAACCTTAAGAGTCTTGCCAACTCATCCAGCATCTCCCTCCAGGGTCCTCACACCATACCCAGTTCCCTCCACTTGGTGATTCCCTCTAGACTCGCAGGATTATTGATTGAGAGAGAACTAGAGAGGACAGTTAGTCCAGTGATTTTCATACTTTAATGTACAAACAAATCTCCTGGGAGTCCTCCTAAAATGCACACTCAACCCAGGAGGCCTGGGTTGGGCCCTAAATTATGCATTTCTAATAAGCTCCCACATAACATCGATGCTACTGGTCTCTGGGGAACACTGAGTAGTGAAAAGTTCATTCATCTTTGTCTGACTTATAATGCTTTCTAGCAACTCTGAAAGATCTCCAGTCTCCCTAAATATCTTCCCTGTGAAGGGGTCCCTACCTCTCACAGAGCTTCCTTTATTTTTCTTCAAAGAATTCAAAAAACCATTAGAAATCTCATTATTTTAGGGGCACCTGGGTGGCTCAGTGGGTTAAGCCTCTGCCTTCAGCTCAGGTCATGATCTCAGGGTCCTGGGATGGAGCCCTGCATCGGGCTCTCTGTTCAGCAGGGAGCCTGCTTCTCCCTCTCCCTCTGCCTGCCTCTCTGCCTACTTGTGATCTGTCAAATAAATAAATAAAATCTTAAAAAAAAAAAGACATCTCATTATTTTAACTCAATATACACTGTTTGTAGCATCTTTACCTGGCTCAAAGAAGCTACATGGGAAACATTTAATCCATCTTCCACAGGACAGTCTCTTAGAGATGTGCAAACTGCTCTAATCCTTGTACCCTACCAAAGCACTCGCTCCCCAAAGCCAAATCTTTCCTGGGGTTTTGCGCTACCACTTTTATGATTTCTAATCTCCTTACTATTTGGTTGCTTTCATCAGACTCTTCACAAAATTCCAACAGTTTACTAGTGTGTCATCCTTTAGTGTCTGTTTCTGTGGTATTTGCAAAAGTCTAGTTCGCTGTTTATTATTTAATTAGGCAAACTCTGTGAAAAGGCATTTCAAAGAAAAAAATGGAAATGGCCATTAAACATTAAAAGTGTCATCAATCTTAAACCCAAATAAAACAATACTGTACCCCAAAAAGGAATCTTTGCTAATGTCTAGTGTTGGCAAGGTTTTGGGGGCACCCATATGCTCTGTCACCACAGAGGAACTCTGAATTTAAATAGCCTTTTTCAGAAAACTAGAAAGTGAAAGATGTGTTTAATTTTTTTATGTCTCTAACACAGGTTTAAAAAGGGGAGTTACTGGGGTGCCTGGGTGGCTCAATGGGTTAAAGCCTCTGCTTTTGGCTCAGGTCATGATCTCAGGGTTCTGGGATCAAGCCCCACATCGGGCTCTCTGCTCAGCAGGGAGCCTGCCTCTCCCCCGCCTCCTCTCTGCTTACTTGTGATCTCCATCTCTCTCTCTCTCTCTCTCTCTCTGTTAAATAAATAAATTAAATCTTTTAAAAAAATCTTTAAAAAAGGGGGAGTTACCAAAAAATACATATTTAGGGTTAATTCTTTTTAATCATTTCTCTTTGACCCAGGATCTCTACTTATATGAATCTAGTTATTGGAAATATTTTCATTTTAGTCATTTATCCTTTATCCTACATTTGATAGCACTACCATAACTACTATGAGGACTCCTTCCATTAGGAATACTAATAATATCTATCTCTAAGTGAGCACTTCCATATGCCAGACACACAGGTGAACTCATAGATCCTTTAGTAAATACTGCTATTGTTTCAGTTTTTACGGAGGTAGAAATTATGACTCAGGAAAGTCCAGAATTTCTCAAGGTCACATAGTTAGGAAGTAACAGGCCTGGGCGCTCAGTAGTCCTGTTGACCATATCCCCTACCTCTATCTCCTCCTACCACCTCCACTGCCACCATCTGAACCCAGGTGACCGTCACCTCTTACTTGGATTAATGAAACAGCCTGTAACCCCTCATCTTCTCTACCTCCAACCATTTCTTCACTGTAGCCAAAAAGGATCTTCCTGAGGATTCTGTCCTGTTTAGAATGTATATTTCATTGGCTTTTCTTAATAGCAAAAGGAACCAACAAGGCCCTCAGTGTGGCCTACAGGTCCCTGCATGGTCTCCTTCTCACAATATGTCCCACACGCCTCCACTCATGGGTACTAGACTCTCCCTCATAGTGGACTCACCCCATCACCACAGGATATTTGCACATGTTTTTTGCTTTGTCTGGAATGCTCTTCTCCCAACCTCCATCCCTAAAACTTCATATTAGTTTCTTCTTATCTCTCAGATCTCAGAACCAGATCACATCTTGTAGCTTTATTTATAAAGTATCTCTTTTGTGTAACCCTGCTATGATCATATATTATTTATTAGTAAATTAGTCTGTCTCTCCAAATGGACCACAAAAAAACCTCTGATTATTTTTAATCAAAACACCTTCTACAGTGGCTGGCATGCTGAATGGTGCCATCTATAAGTAACCCTTTATATAAATAGCACTAAATGTGGCAAACGGCCACTTACTTTATTCTGTGAACTAATTTATAAGAGAACAATATGGATGTGCTTCTATGTAAAAGCATTTTGACAGGTTCTATTGACTTGGATGCATAAAATTTTATTTTTTAACTTAAAAAAGGAGCCCCCTAAAACACGATTCCCAGAATTGAGTGCATGCCTGTCAGCTATGAACCGACCTTTGGGTGAATACATTGTGTCCACAGGAACACTCTATTTGGAAGTAGATAGCCCTGAAATACAAGGCCCAGTAATTCATATAAGAATAAAATGGAATTTGTTACATGGTAATTCTGAGTCATGATTTGGGGCAAAGTCCTTGCACTGAAATAGCAAAGGGTCAAGTCTGCTTGGATCCAAATAAGTTCCAAACCATCCAAACAGGATAGTCTGTTTCCCAGAATTGATAATAATTAACTATGTGAGTTTGTGGGGCATCTAACCTTTCTAAATCCTGGATTTTCTCATCAGTGAAAGAAGAATAACAAAAATACCTCCCCAATGGGTTTTTTCAAGGATTGTATTAGAGAATTCAAATAAAGTGCTATTGGAAGAGGTTGTCAAGAGGATGTGACCACCAGTTGACCCATGAGCTGGAACCCAGGTAATTAGAGGCTCCTTACCCCCTCTCCTGTCCTCAGAATATATGTTCTGCCCACCATCTCCACACTGACAGCTGTTCTGAGAGCACAGCACTGAGAGATGAAGGCATTTCTGAGACATCTAGACAGTATACGTGACTGAACCCAGTGAAAGCCCCTCTATAAACTTCTAAGATTCTGGCAGGCAAGGGCAGAAATCTATTTGTCTTGTAGGCACCCATGACAAGACTTGTACATACATGCCACCTACCAATCTGGAATGTTCTGCCTCATTCTTCAGACTCTCCTTGCTCTCCATGTATGGAAACCAGTGTACAAATCAACAAGCACTTAGATGATTCCTGGTACACAGTTAACACTCGATGGAAGTTGGCACTGCTACCACTGCTAATGATGATGAAGATGATGATATTTTGCCCTCAGAAAGGAGAGAAGATTAAAGGAGTGATATTTTAAACATTATTGGGGCAGGACTTTTAGCCAATGGGGACTTTCATCTCCCTTGAAAACATGCTGTATTGTCAAGTGCTGACTTTCCCTGAGTCACATTCTGATCTGCAGAGAAAACAGTCTATTCCGGATGCTGCTCAGGTATCTATGTTCATAAAGATGTAATTACTAAAGTCTCCATCTGCTGGTGGTTTAAGCACCCAAGTCATTCTTTGTTTCCAGTAAATATAAGTCATTGAGACAGAAGTGTAGACTTCATTCTATTTCCATCAAAGAGCTTTGAAAGAAATCAACAGCCACCATGATTCTCTTCCTAGATACATGACCTCTCCTGCCACAGAAGACCCCACTGACTTTCTGGGAAATTGTGAATCCAGAGAAGTGTCTGTGAAAATTAGTCTGATCAAGGATCTCTTCTCCTTTCTCTTTTATAAATCAGCCAATGTGCACACCATTGGGCACGTTGCAAAGATGCAAAGATGAAAAGAGATCCCACCTCACAAGATTATTGTAAAGATTACATATCCTAGTACATGTAAGATGCTTCAAGTAGTGCCTGGGAAGAATAATTGATCAACAAATGTCAGCTATGGTATATATTTTATTTTTATTTTTTATTTTATTTTATTTCAGTGTTCCAAAATTTGGTGTTTATGCACCATACCCAGTGCTCCATGCAATACATGCCCTCCTTAATACCCACCACCAGGTCCACCCACCCCACTCCCCTCCAAAACCCTCAGTTTGTTTCTCAGAGTCCACAGTGTCTCCTGGTTTGTCTCCCCCTCCAATTTCCTGATGCTACTGGTACCCTCACACCACATCCCCTTAGCCCACCTGATTTAAGCCGCAGCTACCAAGAATAGCCCTATGCATGTTCAGACTTCATCTCTGCTGGTAAAGTTGCTCCATAAGTTCATGCTACATTTCTGTTTTCCTATCCCATAACCTTCTCTGACAACATGGGAGCTTGTTCAGTTCCCAGTTTAGAGATGGAGGTGGGTTACTGTCCCCAGGAGCAACTTTCAAATAATAGGACAGGAACCGGTGGATAAATCCTAAGCTGCTTTTTTTTTTTTTTTTTTGCTAGTATTATTTTTTCCAATTTATTTATTTTCAGAAAAACAGTATTCATTATTTTTTCATCTGCCTAAGCTTCTTTTCACTCAGGTGAAAGGTTTTCTGTTTGATTATCAGGAAATTCCAGGGGAATTCTCCCCCCTATTGTGGCTTCCTTGGGTTTTCTACACATGAGCTTCCCCCTCTCTCCTCAGATGTCATCCAAACATATTGTCAGATATTTGACAGTGACCCTCATATCCCACTTTACTCTTCTGAGTCTTCTTCAGGCAAAACATTCTCAACCTTCATCCTGTCTTCATGATACTGAACCCCTGATCCATCTCACTGGCTTCACACAGCTAAACAGTGCACATCCAGACCCAGGTGATCGGGGGAAGAGACGTGCATATACTTTCTTATTGGCTACTTTGACTTGCTCTCCTGTACTAATGGTTCATTAAAACTGAGAAGTCAGGGCACCTGGGTGGCTCTGTCATTAAGCGTCTGCCTTCGGCTCAAGTCATGATCCCAGGGTCCTGAGATCGAGCCCGACATAGGGCTCTCTGCTCAGTGGGAGGCCTGCTTCTCCCTCTCCTACTCTCCCTGCTTGGGTTTCCTCTCTCACTGTGTCTCTCTCTGTCGAATAAATAAAATCTTTAAACAACAACAACAACAACTGAGAAGTCTTTTTCACATAAACACTCCCAATCATATCTCCAGATTTTAAATCTTGCAAGTCTTTTTGACACTAATAAAAATACACTTCTATTATTAAATTATTCTTTAACTACATATCTTACTATTAAATCCTTATCTAAAATGCTATTCTATTTTAAATAATATGTCTTGAACATTTCATCAGAAGCTATTTCACTCTACTAACAATCCTGTAAGGCAGTATTGCTAATTTATTCATTTGCTGATGGGATAACTGAGACTCACAGAGGCTAAATAAGTTCCTCATGGTTACTCAGCAAAGAGGAGTCATGCTCAGGATGTGGACCCCAAGCCTGCACTAGAGTCCACACCCTTTATCCCCTCTACATCATCTCCCCGCACCAATCTCCTACGCATCCCTTACTAGACACCTTTCTATTTGATTAAACCTCCCCTGTCACAATGGAGAGATGCCTTTGACTCTTTAATTTGTTGTCCCATATATTGTGTATTTTCCCTAGCGTGGATCCTAGGGTGAGTACAGCACAGGCAGACCCTCCAGCTGGCCAATGATAAATCTGTAGTGTGAGTGAGAAATAAATCTTTACTGTTTTAAACCACAGAGATATCATCTCTTAGAGCAGCATAAACTGCCCCATTTTGATCAAGAGATTACTTTTGGACTGGACCTCTTGACCTCTTTAGTCTTAGTTTTATCATTCAATTTAAAAATAAAAGGGGAAATAACATTTGGTGAACATCTCTTAAGTATAAGATGGTTTAATATAACTACTCTCATTTAATCTTCTCAACAACTATATATGGTACCATACCTTATAAAAATAATCCCAAACTTAGATATCTCCCAAATATACGGTTACCATAGTAATCCAAGCCATTATTATTTCTTTGACTATTACACCAGCCTCCTGCCTGTTAAAACTTCACCTTTCTTAATTCTGCTCAAAACTTTCCAAAGATTTCTCTCTGCAGTCTGAATCAGACTGAAACTCTATATTGTCCTAGAAAAACTTACATGATCTGGTCCCCACCAGTCACTTCAAGCTAATCACTCATATCCTCCTGTCCACTCATTAAGTCCCATCTACATTTGTCTTCCTGATGTTTCTGAAATGCATCAGGCTTGTGACTGCCTCAGGACTTTGGCACTGGCTATTACTTTTGCTGTGAATGCACTTCCCTTAGCTCCATTATGACTGACTTTTCATCATTCAGACCTAAGCAAAAACATCTCCTGATGTAAGATTTCTTTGACCACCTTTGATAAAAGAACACCTCCAGCCTTACCTTTGTATCATCCCGTACCTTTTCCCCTCACAACACAAATTGTTATCTTTAATCATATTATTAATTTACTAGTTTGCTTGTATATTTTCAGAATTCCCTATTGTAAGAAAAATACCAAGTGACAGAGATTTTTGTCTGGCTTGTTCACTGATGCTTCTACAAAGCCTAGAACATTGCCCGATACATGGTAAATCCTCAAGAACCATTTGTTGAATGAAATAGAGTGAATGAATCTACAATTCACAGATAAGGAAATGAGGCTAGCAGAATTTGAGTGACATTCCCAGTGTCTTACATGATTTCTACGGATGGGACTGATTCTAAACCCCAGGGCCTGTTAGGATAGCAAGGCACTGCCCAAAGACTCTGAAGTGACAGACAGCAGGCAGGGCTAGAATATGTGCATGTGTTCTTTCAGGATTTGGATTCTGTTGTTGCTAGAGTCGAACCAAAAATGTCACACTGATCATGCTTTCCCCAGTAAGCCCTGAATTTCCAACGGAACAAGATAACTTAAGAAATCTATTGATCTCCCTTTTTTGTCATGCTGTGCAGGTGAAAAGGATCAATGGAAACTTGTATTCTCCTGCCCAAGACCCTGCAACTTTAATTTGCATTTCCACCAGATTCCCAGGACTCTGCAAAATGCACTGCTCAAAATGCCCACAGCTTATTCAAGGTAGAGTATCCCTGTTTGTGTCAGCTGTTTTCCCTGCTCCTTCCAATTCAGAGAAATGTCTCCCTCTCCTCTCCAGCTCTCTGCTTCCAAGCCAGCTCACAGACCCAGCCTTCCTCTTGCTGAGCATCTGACACACTCATTGGGCCACAGCTGTGGAGGGGCGGGGTCTCTAGCTCTTCAAAAGGGATCCGGGTCTGAACAGCCCAACCTTACTGAAGTGCTCACGCTCTCCCACCCTCTTTCCCCAGAGTCTGTGCTTTCCTGCCTGCTTTCTCTTTCTTTTCTGGCTCAGCCTGGGACACACGCTGATTATCAGAGGCGTCTCAGGTCTTGCATTTTAGTGTCAGTGATGGAAAAACACAAGAATGATTCCTGGATCCACCAGCAGGAACTGGAAGACCCATCCGAGAAATACCTGAACAGCAGCGAGGACTATCTGGCCTTCCTCTACGGGCCTCCCCGCAGCCAATTCTTCTTCCCAGTGACTGCAGTGTATGCCCTGATTTTTATAGTGGGGGTCATTGGCAATTTCCTTGTGTGCCTGGTGATTCTTAGGCACCAGACTATGAAGACACCCACCAACTACTACCTCTTCAGCCTGGCTGTTTCCGACCTTTTGGTCCTGCTCCTTGGGATGCCCCTGGAAGTCTACGAGATGTGGCGCAACTACCCCTTCCTGTTTGGGCTCGTGGGCTGCTACTTCAAGACGGCCCTCTTTGAGACGGTGTGCTTTGCCTCCATCCTCAGTGTCACCACCGTGAGCGTGGAGCGCTATGTGGCCATCCTCCACCCGTTCCGCGCCAAGATGAAGTGCACCCGGCGGCGGGCTCTCAGGATCCTCGGCATCGTCTGGGGCTTCTCTGTTCTCTTCTCTCTGCCCAACACCAGCATTCACGGCATCAAGGTCCACTACTTCCCCAATGGGTCCTTGGTCCCAGGCTCTGCCACCTGTGCAGTCATCAAGCCCATATGGATCTACAATTTCATCATCCAGGTCACTTCCTTCCTCTTCTACATCCTCCCCATGATTGTCATCAGTGTCCTCTACTACCTCATGGGGCTCAAAGTGAGTATCCAAGCTCGCTGGCTTAGGGCAGCATCCCTTCTCTCATGATTCAAAGTTCAGAGGAAAAATTGAGAACTGGAAAAATTCAGAATTGGAAGTATAGAGAAAAATAGAATGAGCTTAGAGGGGAAGCAGAAGTTAAAGGACTAGCCTCAAAATTAGGCAAATCCTACCACAACTATAAACCATTTCCTTTAAGTCACCTTGCATTACTCTTCCTTTATGCCTGTGGCTTTCAAATCTAGGAGTTCCTACCAGTCACCTAGAAATCTTACCCTGGGATTCAAAGTGCAGACCCCTCCCCCTGGGAAATTCTGATTCAGTAGGTCTGAGGTGGAGCCTCGTTTTAAACAGTGCAAGGTGGCCACCCTTGGAGGGAACATTCCACAGCTTGTTGTCTCCAGCCCCCATCTACTGCCTGTATTGAATTTTCCTCTGGACCAACTTGGTCAGAGTATAACATAAGCCATCTCTGCCTGTCTTCTACTCCAAGACAGACTTACAGTTTTAAAGTCAGACTGTCCCTTATGGTTGCTTTGACACTTTGGTTGAACTATCAGGCTAAAATGCAAAAATATGGCTTGAGGGGGACCAACCTGGATTTCTCTTGACCAGGTGGAAATTGAGGGACAGGATGTGAACAAAGCACATTAGAGTAGAAGAAAATGGGAATAAATGACAGCTGAGATGAATGAAAAACTATCACTTAGTTTGCAATATACAATAATTAGAGGTTCCTGTACTCAGGATGGTAAACTGATTCCCTCCCCCGCTTTTTAGGATCTAAATTAGCTGAGAGAAACTACTTTTGGTGAGGTAGTAGTGCATCTATATAGTTCCTCTCCTGGTATAGTCTGCATCCAAATTCATAGAGATGAAATCTAACTGTGACAGCTTTATGCCCATTTAAGGAGGCAGCTTGTGTAGGAAACAGTCTTGGGACCATTTTAGAGTCCCAGGTCGAAAGCTCACATAAAATACACTTTCAGGCAAGCCACACAATTCTCTCCTGGAGTTACTTTTCACATTTATAAAATGAAAAGGTCACATTAGATTATACCTAAGGCTCCTGATAGCTCTAACGGTCTGTGATAACTTAAAAAAAGGAATAAAATATCTGTGAGCAGGAGCAATGTGAATTATAAATGAAGGGAAAACAAAGCAAATATCACATTCACATCATCTGCTTCAAGATGGCTCTGCTACCATGTATTCTCTGACAATTAATGTACTCCCACAAGAAAAAGGTGAATGTCAGAAATGAGTGCCCCACAATGGTCCTTTTCCATATCTGCTGTGCCTAAGGTGAGCAGCAGAATCCAATTAGGAAGAACAAGTTCCAAGAACCACAGATGTCTGGACAAAGGAGTAAATTTAATCAGGCAGAGAGTTTTGCCAATCTCCTCTTGGAGGGCTGGCCCCTCTACATTGAGAGACACATGCCACCCCAGACTAGCTTGCAGTGTCTTAGAATGCCCTGTGTATAACACTGGAGGAAAAGGACTTCTGCATGATTCCAAATATCAAGAGCCCTATGAGAAATCTCTACCCCAAACTGACCAATACCATTTTGTCCAACACCAAACAATCATTAATCTTGGGTTAATTTGGAAGAAGCATTTAACTTGGAGTAGGAAACATGCATCCCCTACCCCCAACCAATTACTTTGTGTTTCACTTTGTTTTATTATCATGAACCTATAGCCACCTTTTATTAGAAGCTAAGGAACAGCTCAGAAAACAGCTTAGAAACTACCTAGTTTGCTTTATGTGTATAGTGCAACATATAAAATTCCTGTTCTCAGGAAGGATAAACTGTTACCCAGAGGACACCAGGGAAGGACACTGCTTAGTAAGTCACTGCTAGAAGAATTTAAAGATCTGTAGTCAGGAGCAATAGGTCCTAGTCTATGGCATTGGCCTCGGGGTCTTTGCACATGTTGTACCTTTTGCTATATCATTGCCTGAATTGTTCCTACTGTTGACCATCACAATCCCTTTTGCTTTTCTAACTCTAACTTATCCTTTCAATCATACTTCATCCACACTTTCTTTGTGAAGCTCTGCCTGACTCTCTAGCTGCATCTGGTCCCTGTGTATGTGCTATGAATCCTGGTGATTTTCCTCACCGCATTTCTTACAGCTTAAAATTCTATATTTGTGGGTTCCTTAATTTGTTTTCTCCAACTAGACTGTAAGCTAAATGAATTAATTAATGAATGAATGAGTGAAGAAGTTAAATTATTTCCTTTATTGCTAGACTCCAGCTTGTCAACCTTCAAAAGAGAATTAGAAACATTATTTTACAGAGCTTTTTGATCTAAGAGATTTAAGAGATAAGCAAATCTGATGATTATTAAGTTATTGGCTCCCTTGGCAAATCTAAAGTTATGATTGATTTTGACTTTGGTACTCACTGCCTTCAGAAGGCAAAAAAAAAAAAGAAGAAAGAAAGAAAGAAAAAAGAAAAAAAAGAAAAAGGAAAGAAAAGGAAAAACAACAACAACAAAAAACTAAGCCTGATGAAACCACTGGACCAAAGAAGAAGGGAGGGCATATATATGCTCAAAGCTGAGCATTCAGGACATGAGGAGCCACTGAGATGCTCTCTATGTTTAGAACATGTTAGAGATAGCAAACAGACAACCCCAGAATTTCCTTCTCTCTGAGAGGAAGTTCTTTTGGAGCTCTCATCTAGTAGTTGTAATTCTGCATGCAGCCTTAACACTGGAACTGAGGAAGATGGATTATGAATTGCAGCAAAATCCAGCCATGCCAGACAGAGTTGCACTCATTTTTTTCCCCAAATAAACAGATTTCATTCAGATTGTAGGCATATTTACACAACAGCTAGGATTATATTTTGGTATTCTGAAGCTTAGTCTCCACACACCACATAAATGAACATCTGCTGGAATGATTATCATCATATAAACAACTGATCAGCATAATATATCAACCTGAGTCAGCCCCATTGACCTCACCCCTCACCTTTTATGTTACACAACTAAGGAGGAATAGGATAGGGGATGGGAAGACCTCTGAGCTTCCTATTCAGTAACCACAATTTTTCACTCATTTTGTATCTTCACTTTTTTTAAAAAAGATTTTATTTACTTATTTGACAGAGAGAGAGAGATCACAAGTAGACAGAGAGAGGGGGAAGCAGGCTCCCCACTAAGCAGAGAGCCCAATTCGGGGCTTGATCCCAGGACCCTGAGATCATCACCTGAGCTGAAGGCAGAGGTTAACCCACTGAGCCACCCAGGTGCCCCATATCTTCACTTTTAAAATGAAAATTCAGAAGTGGGTAGAATACTTAGTGGCTGAATATCTATTTTGCAAAACATCTGAAGGGAAATAAAAGTGTCCAAACTTAAAGCAGTATTAAATGTTGGTTAGACAAATTGTTTGGATTCTATTCTACTACATTGCCTCCTTCAGATTCTGTTGAAATAATGTATATGATGCATAAATACTCAGTTTTTCACTCTTTCCCTCTGGCTAGTTGTATCACTAAAACCTACAGAAGCTGAAAAGTAAGCAATGATTAACACATTTATAATTTTCTTTTCATTGCAAACCACACTGTACAGAAAGCCTGTTTGTGAAAGAACTGTATGAACTGTTCACTTTATGTTTGATTTAAGGAAACTGTTTCTTGAAGTAGAGAAATTACCAAAGAAAACTGTTAAACCCACCCACATAAGGGACTAAGAGGTCCCAGTAGTTTCTCATTGTTCTTAATTTTGGACTGAAATCAAATACTGGGATAAGTACCTTGTGACAATGACAAATTTTTAAAAATGGTATGAAACAATTGGAACCTTCTGTAGATTTAATTGATGATGAGTTAGTAAGATTTGCACTTTGATTTATTACTCTTACCTTAACAACAAGGCAGGGATTTTTGGTTTTGTTTGTTTGTTTGTTTGTTTGTCTCTGCTTCTGGCTGCTTCTTTGTCTCAAACAAGTGCTACTTATGGGTGAGCAGTGCCATGAGGAGAATTTCTGTTAGGGACTCAGAAATCCATGACTGGACACACAGACATAAATAAATAACCCTTTTTCATCAAAATTCAGTTTTTATGATGTCTTTCAATTAAGAGGACAAAAACCAGAATAACAATAGTAATACACAGCTTACTGAGTATCACGTGCCACACACTAAAATGCATGTTCTACCCGTCTTATTCTGTTTCACCATTAAGTTTATAACCTCTTATCTTCAGTTTCCTCCCATCTCTTCCTAATAACTGCACAGTACTTTCCCTTATTTCTTTCCAAGTCCTAGGTGACCTCTGAAGGGTCAAATCTCACAGGAAATTTAATCCCTCACTTTGTGAAGACACAGGTGTATGTTGAGAGCATCAATATATTCAGAGACAGATGGTTAGCTTTGTTAATCATCCAAGTGGATGCTTTAGGACCACACGAGTCCTGAAGCATGTAGAACCATGCACTATCTGATTTTTAGGAGCTTATGTGTTTGTTAGAGACAGGATATTTTTTTGTTGAGCTTTGGAGGCAACTTTTAATGACCCTCCGGTCCAAGTCTTATTTGATTTTAAATACCTTCTTTACAGTACCCTATAAAAATGCCATCCAGCCCAGGAAGCTCACTGATTAGAGAAGTTTGTTCTACTGTTGCACATAACCACACCAATCTCTCTCTCTCTCTCTCTCTCTCTTTCTCTCTTTTTTATCTTGAATTGGAATATATCTTCCAATAATCTGATCCTAATCTACCCAAGATTATATAGAGTAAATTGAACTTTCCTTCCACCTAATGCCCTTGATCCGTGTTTCAGAACTTTCTACAGTGTTAAGGAAGGAACCCCAACTCAATCTGGCAATATATGATAGGAAGTATACACCTGAAAAGTTAAAAGGTAGAGCTGTCTTTTGATGAAGATTAATTCCATAAAACACGCAATGTTCTCAAAGACCTAGCTTTATTTCTGTTTCTTTGCTCTTCTTTCTATACTGTTGATTTAAACCTCAAGATCGTCACAGTAAGCCATTGGTGGCTCCAAGCACTTCCCTCATGGTGGGGGAAAAATAGCTCTTGTATTCCAGAACTCACATGCAGAAAACAAGAAGGCTCTCAATGAAAGAGAATCAAAAGTTCTATTCCTAGAAGTACAAGCAAGCATCTGAAATATCTTTGATTCCAATTATGCAGTCACTGTGATTGAAGGTTAGTAGTTACATTATTCAAGGACTGAATCTGGAGCTGGAGATGGGATCATTTCCATCTAAATTAACGACTAACAATGCAGAAGGACTAAATTCTCTAAAGGAAAATCAGGATACCACTAGTAGGAGAAGAAGAGAATAAATGTTAGAGAATCAGTCACAACTATATACTATACTACCTTCTAGATATTTGATAATAGTTTATCATGAGTCCTTAAAGCTTTAAAGCCTTAAAACTTTCTTTCTCTTTAGTTTCCCCCCAAACTAAAATTATGTGAATTAAAGAGAAGAAAATTCTACAGCTAAGTGAATAATGCAAATCTTCAGTGCTATGGGAGTTCAGAGGAAGGAGAGGAAAATGGGCTCCGGTGGCCACCAGAGTCTTCTAGAGTAGATGGGACTTGAACAGGGTAGGGAAAATTGCATGCATAGGTAGTGTTAATATTTGAAATTTTAGAAACTTCTCTAAGGATCACCACATCTTACAACAGGATGAGTATTCTTTAACATCTAAACTCAGAAACATATGCACTCTTATCAATAATATTAGTAACACAGATATTCCCAAATTGTGCTCCTCAAGATGTACTAGGTATTCCACTGAAAAGGACTGAGTCAGAGGGAATATTGTTGAGGCACAGAAGCACTGTCTCCCTTGAAGCTGGGAGGGTGAGGAGATAAATGGGGTGTGGAAGGTGGGGATGGGGGAAGGGTGATACACAACCCCCCATGAAGATATTCATAGTGTCCATCAAGCACATTAAAGAATCTGAGAGGACCCATAATAAAAACTATAAACTTTATGAAACAGAAATAATATCCATTTTTGTTTTCTACTGTCTACCTACTCTATAGCAGAGGATTCCATTCTAATAATCATTGAATGAATAAATGAAAAAGGCTACCTAACATTTTCAACTTTAGATGTCATACTTTTTATCAAATACCTATTAATATGCTACATAACTAGGGTTTTATAGAATAGCATGTGATACATGGTAGCTTTATAATGTAGCCACAACCATCCGTCCAGTTGAGTTAGATGACTTGAATCCAACTTCACCTCCAACTTATTAAACGTTTGACAAATTCTTATAGTTCTTTAAGTCCCAGATTTTTGTCTGCAAAATCAATGTTAGAGTTAACACTTCCAGGATCTGGTCAGAAGGAAACAATGTTTCCTTCCCTTGGTATCTTTTTCCACTTCCTTTGCAGCTCAAGAAAGACCACCTCCTTGGGGCAGATGAAGCAGCTGCAAATATTCAAAGACCTGCCAGAAAATCTGTCACCAAAATGCTGTGTAAGTCTTCCACTTTTTTCGGGCCTTGGTTGGTTGGTTTGTGAAAGCAAAGGACATGGATTTTGTACTGAGAAAGTGCTGATGGGATCAGAATCAAAATACTCCTGAACCACAACATCGAAACCTTGGTTTTCTCAAGCTCCTAGGACCTGTCTGTCTTGTTTCTATTTTAGTTTTTAACCCTCAAACAATACACAAAATTGCATCACTAGAATACACTCTGTGGGCTATTCAGTAAATCTCACTCTGTAAATCTTGCTCTCTGCAATTGTGAGCATTTCTTTTCCTCTCTAAAATGAGCAGGTACGGGGGGCGGGGCTAGGTGGATCAGTCAGTTTAGGGTCAGACACTCGGTTTTGGCTCTGGTCCTAAGATTGAGCCCTAGTCGGCTCTGTGCTCAGAAAGGATTCTCTCTCTCTCTCTCTCTCTCTCTCTCTCTGCCCCTTTGCCCCTCCCCTGCCTCTCTCTCTAAAATAAATAAGCCTTAAAAATAAAATAAAATGAGTAGGTGATTTTTAACCTATTTTGAGTTATGAGGTTTAAAAAAAAAAACTATGATGAAAGCTGTGAACTCTACACTTAGAAAATGTGCAAATACACATACACAAAACATTTTGCATCCATTTCAGGGGATCCTGTGCCTCCTGACACCCATCCTTGAACTCCCTGGGATCCCTTAATTCCACATTTAAGAACATCTGGCCAAGAGTAACTCTAAGCCATCAGCCTGCCTATAACATTGTATCATTTTATACAAAACAGTACACTCTTTTTTTGCATAGAGATGTTTTAAAACCCAGGAACTGATCAACAGTCTCCCAAAAGAATGTTATAAATGTATGATCCTACACTGGGGTATGAGAGATATTGATGAAAAAGGAGATTTATAATAAATTTCCCAAGTCAAAACCTAAGGTTTGGAAGAAACAAATCCTTCAGGCTAATATTCATATAAAGCACTCACTATAACTATGTGGGGTTTATGAACAAAAAAACTGCGAAAGTCACTAAAGTTTGTCTAATAGTCATCTTCCTGGAAATTGTTTAGCCCCTGTTGGCATTTGACTTTCCCTATTGAGAAATCTCATGTCTTCATTATCTCCCCCTTTCATTATCTCCCCCTTCCCTTTTTCCTTGACCAAAATCTGCTCTTACAAAAAGACTTGAAGTGCACTCACATTCAAGTCACAGTGATAAAATATACAGTAAAGAATTTATTTGTCTTTGGGGGATAGAGTGTTCAATTTTAACAGTAACTACATTTTTTTTAAAAAAAAAGATTTATTTATTTACTCAAGAGAGAGAAAGAGAGCATGGTGGGGGGGCTGGGGGGAGGAGAGAGAGAAATAATCCAGAACAGACCCTGCTGAGCGATGAGGGGCTCAATCTCCTGACCCCAAGATCACGAGATCACAACCTGAGCTGAAATCAAGAGCTGGACACTTAACCTGCTGACCCCACTGAGGGCCAACACTAATTAAATTTTTAACTAAAGGGAATAGTAGGCAGTATACTATTATTCTCTTAGGTAAAAATTTAATTAGGGTTTTTAGTTAAAACAGATTAGGGACTTTTCCCCGGGGGGTAAATTCAGAAGATCTTTCAGATATTCTTGGAACTATACCACACAGACCACTTACTCTGAATAAGTTACTGCCAACAGAAAACATATGTACCATTTACTATGGAAACTTCAATTGTACTCACAAATTCAGAGAATTGTAAAATAAACACTCATGTATGTACCCATCACTCAGCTTCAATCATTATCAACTCATAGCTAATCTTGTTTCATCTATATTCCTATCTCTCCCTTAGCCCCTACAAAATTGTTCTGAGGCAAATTTCAAGCATCATGTCTTGGGAAATGAAAGTATTTTATAACTTCAGAAGAGAAAAAAAAAATATTTATATTGGTGAAGACTGAATGCCCCAAAGAAAAACTATGGTAGCACTAATATCTGCCTTGGGAGCTGAAAATAAAAAAATAAAAAAATAAAAAAAAACTGGGCAATAGTATATTTCTGTGCATCTATAATTATTTAAAAAGAAAAAAGAAGAAATTAGAAGGAAACCTGTACTCTAAAAAGTTATAATATAATAGATATATCCCCATCCCAATGAAAAGATGCTTGTAAAGCAATATTATGCTCATGATTCTTCCCTTTCTTTCTGTCCCTCCCACCCCTTACAGAATGACTGAATTCAGAGAAGTTTCTAATTATTTCCAGAGGAACAATATAAAACCATACAACATTTTACCACATCCTACATTAATAGTTTGTAGTTAATCTATGACTTTAAAAAACACCAACGGCTTGAACCCAATCACTATATTTCTATCACCAGTTTACATGGTTCCAACAACCTTCTTGTAACATATTTTCCACAATATAATGTTTTCAGAACTTTGAATAAAGGCAATACTATTTTCAGTGTTCCAAGTTAAACTTAAATTATATAAGAAATCTTGTACAATCATATGGAAAACTGATCCTAAATTCTATATAATTCATTCCCATGTGCAAATATTCTATGTAAAGGCTCCTTAAGATCTAGATGGTCAATTATAATGATAGCTTAAGGAAGATGGCAGGGGGGCACCTGGGTGGCTTAGTGGGTTAAAGCCTCTGCCTTCAGCTCAGGTCATGATCTCAGGGTCCTGGGATGGAGCCCCGCATCAGGCTCTCTGCTCGGCAGGGACCCTGCCTCCCCCTCTCTCTCCACCTGCCTCTCTGCCTACTTGTGATCTCTGTCAAATAAATAAAATCTTTAAAAAAAATAAAAGATTTATGAAAAAAAAAAAGAAAGAAAGATGGGGGGAGGAATGTTAGAAGGAATGGATGGACTCAGAGTAGGCATTGCATACCTATCCTTGCTTTGACTGTCTTTTGCTCTTTCATTCATCATCCTTTTCCAGTTGTCTTGGTCTTAGTGTTTGCTCTCTGTTGGGCCCCATTCCACATTGACCGGCTCTTCTTCAGCTTTGTGGAGGAGTGGACTGAACCCCTGGCTGCTGCGTTCAATCTCATCCACGTGGTGTCAGGTAACATTTTGGCTTGCTTGGTTACATCAGAAATGTCCTGGTAATTACAGCTGCTTCATCTTGCTTGGAGCACTTGGTTCTACTGCATATACTGTGATTATGGGGACCCACCATACAACAAAGAACACACTTGATTTTTATTTCATTCACATATTGATGAGGTATGTTATAAATCCAAAAGAAATATACCAGATCAGTATTTTAGATGCTACTTTATTGAAGACCTCAACTGTAAGCATGATGATTACAGCAGGAAAGTGGTCTAAGAGGTGATTCCTTTGTTTTGCTTCCAATGACCACATAAATGAAATGATTCTTATTAGTTAAACATCCGTGTTTAATCCCTGCAATCTCATATTATCTTCAGCAAGTGTTAGATCCTCATGGAAACCAACCAAATGTTATTCACGAGGCATCAAGGTCTGTTTTTAGGCTGCTGTAATGCTGCTTGGGAATGATACCATGGAATTTGGTGGAAAGAGTGGTAGAAAGGTCATTAAAGTCAGAGGACCTGGATTTGCATCTCATTCCCATCAGAGTGATCTGAAGAATGAGGCCTCCTTCATGTCAAAGTTACCTCAACTATAAAATGGCAGTAATGCCTGCTCTGTACAATCCATGGGCTGATGATGTAAGAAGTAAATGAAGCTGCGTGATACTACATTATCTTTCTATAATGATCACAACAAGTAGATGCTATCATCACCATTTTACAGCTGAAAGTTCCACAAAAAAGAACTGCTTTGCCCAAAGTCACTTGGCGGCAAACGGTAAAAACAACCCAAGTCATCCAACTTCAAGTTCAGGGTTCTATACTCCAAAGTGGAGAAGAGAATGGTCACCCACGTCCTTCTTTCTCAGTTAGTGTGACTGTTAGGGAGACCACCCTGCTCCTCTACATCAATGAGTCACTGGCTGGTTCTGTGGGCTCTTTAGATTACCAAAGACATCACCAGAGAGGAGAAAGAAGAACAACTTGTGCGTAGGACACTCCATGTGTGCATAAAGCAAAGACCACAGTGTTCATAGGAGTATTGAATGCCATGTACATTATCTGTTTTCAATCACCATCTCTTTTGTACTCAGTAGGCCTTGTGAACTGAACTGTTTATACCTGGACATTAGTACTTTCCTCCATGTTAAATTTAATTGTGAATTCTGGGTGAAATCTCAAAAATATTTATAGCTCTTAGCTTATCTTTGTGGTTAAGATGAGAAAAATGGAAGTGACAAAATAAATTGGAAAACTCCACGAGATCACATGGGACTTAACTAGTTGACTCTCCATCTCCAGATGCATCAAGACAACCATTTTAAGATTTCCAAATTATAGCATTTACATTAACATTTTCCTGCTAAAGTATCATCTCTCTCTTCCCCATATTGCCAACCAGATGAAGTCTAAACCTCTTCAATGTTACTAAAAAAGTGCCTACAACTTGCCTTTTAATCAAGTTATGTATTTCCGTTCATAAACTACACATTTGTCAATCTAGTTAATTCGAGAATTCTTCACATTCTGTATTATTCCTGCATAATATAACCATTCCTGCCTCTGCACATTTGCACAGGCTGTGCCTTCTACCACAGAACTCTCTCCTCTCTTCCCCAATTATCTATGCCTGCTTCAGGGGCTGGTTAGTATTCAGTCAGTAGCCACTATTAAATCCTTCATGACTATCATAGTCCTTGTGCTTATGCTATCATGTGAATTTCCATAGGATGACTGTTAGTATCAGATATTTTTCTCTTAACAGAGTTTGGTATTATTATTTTGTCAGCAGCTAAAGTTAGGCATAGATTTTGCCTCTATAATACCATTCTAAGTCCTGGGAGAACAAAGTTTAAATCTACTACCTCTAATGAGCCTCAAAGTTTCTGGAACAAAATAAGAATTTATTGAATGAATTAACAGTCCACAGCAATACACTTCTTCTATATTCCTCCCTGTCCAGTTCTGTGCATAGGGCATATGGCACTCTGTAGGTCCTGAACTACATAAATGGGGACAACCATGACTATGTTGATGATAGTGCCTATTGCTTATTTTATATTCTTAGCCATTCTCAATCCCTCTGTGGATAGCATCTCAACTTTAGCTTCACAGTAATTCAGGGAGGTGGGTTAGGATGGTATTCCCATTCCCATTTCATGGAGAAAAGAACTGTAGTCTTCTAAGGTCACAGAATAAGCAAGAGCCAAGATCAGAAACACAGTCCTCTACTTCTCAACCTTAGGCCTATCGTGGGCCTTGAGGGAAAAAAATAGGATACAGCAAAAAGAGAAGTGTGTATACCAAGGAGGAAAATGACAGTGTACAAAGCATTTGGTGGAGAAAACAAATGGCAATATAGAATTATTTATTAGTAAAGTTGGAAGATGGGAAGAGCCATCAAGGGGAAAGGCTAAGTAGGAAAGGGGCATTGGGGCATACTTTTTGAAGAGACAGTTAGCATTATAAGAAATATCAGCAGGGACTGTGCCTTAACTGATTTACCATTCCTCTCTTACTTGCAGTTTCAAATTATAGATTTAAGCAAAGCTCCAATGAGATAAAAAAAAAGTCTCTCTTTCCTCTGATACTTAAGCATCTCTCGTTAATACTTTGAAAGCATGTTCTTTAATTAAACAAGTGGGGATCAAAGGAAATTGCCAAGCATCTCAGAGAGATCTCATGCCAGCCTAAATTTTTCCAAGACTCTTTAATCTTTCTGTGTTTGATTCCTAAATACACAGGTGGTAGATCCATTCAGAGCATTTTGTATTCTCAATTAGAGTCCTGTATATATTAATACTTCCCAAAGAGAATTACTTCACAGGGATTCAAAGCTTTTGTTAAATATTTATGCTTTGCTCTATCATGCCTCTCACTCAGTTTCTCCTCTGTGTGTCTCTTTTTTTAATCTCCTGTGTTCCAGGTGTCTTCTTCTACCTGAGCTCAGCCGTCAACCCCATTATCTATAACCTACTCTCTCGCCGTTTCCGGGCAGCATTCTGGAACGTGATCTCTCCTTGCAAACAGGGGCACTCCCAGCACCACGCACAGGGGCCACCTGCTCAGCGGAACATCTTCCTGACAGAATGTCCCCTTGTGGACCTGACTGAAGATGCAGGTCCCCAGTTCCCTTGTCAGTTGTCAATCAGCAGCTCTCACCTCCATACAACCCTCTGTACTGGACAGGTACCATAAAAGGAATGCTCAAAGGGTTGACATTCCTCTATGCTGCCTTACCGTAGGGAAGGACATCTGTAATTTATGGCTCCTGTTGTGATAATAGGGAGGTTAAATGAGTCTTAGAATTTACATACCCACTTCTAATTTGGGTGGGTTCTCTTTTTTAAACAAACTTCTACTAAAACTGGATCTAAAACCTAGAACCTCCTGATTTTTAGTGACCTTTCCATTATCCTAACTGACTCATGCCCCTTCACTAGTTCATGGAAAGAAAAAAATATATATATTATGACCAGTAAAGTGTGATACCTATACTTTGAGTAATTTTTATTTTGGGAAATAATTTATCCTGACTCATCTGCACTTGGAGTTAAGCTGTTAACTCTCACAACCAATGGCCCCTGTGGGACATAAAAGGGAGACCTGTAGATGCTATGCTATTTTACATATTTGAGGGATCCATGTCAATGTTCTTCCACAGCAAAGTATTATCCTACTGCTTCACCTTTTGTTGTTATATGTAATTCATCAGTATTTTGAAGCCTGTTACTTGAAGAGTCCTGGTAATATGGGGATGCCTCTTAGAACTATTATTCCCACCTTCCTGATCCTCAAGTCATTCTCAGTCATTCCTCACCAGGAATGAGATCAGATCCAAGTTCTACTTAGAGAAGAAAGGGAAGAGGGAGAAGGCCATGAGGAGGGTCAAAAGAGGCATAAAATGATCCAAACACAAATTCATCTATTTTCATAATTTGCTTTAGACATGGATTTCTAAAGTCTTACTTCATAAGCAGATAGACGTATGGTCTACAATCTTGGGAAAAAACCCAGGTCAGATATAACTACTGGTCTCAAACCCATGATTTTACTTACAAAATCTTTCATTAACTGTATAACAGTCTTCACACATATAAGAAAAATCAATTTTCCAGACTCATCTCCTATTATATCAGCACATGTAATGTATATTCTATTTAAAATGGATTACTTGCTCTTCTAATGAAAATACGACCCAGTTGTCGCAGCTGCACATATTTGCTTAGAAAATGCCCTCTTCATCTCTAGGCTCCGTCTGTTGCTCTCTCGCCCATCCTTCAACGTCCATCTCAGTGTGGTGCCACCATAAAACCATGCTTGATTTATTCAAATAGATGTGGTATCTGACCTCACTGTCAGTCTCTCTCTTAAGCTTTTTCCTCACTCTGCTTTGTAGTTCAGGGATTTATATTCTTGTTTTGTCAGAATGTAAATTTGTCAAAGGCATGAAATATCTTGTGTTCATTTTTGCTGTTGCTGGAATCCTGGCAATATATCTGTCACAATGGTAGATGTTCAATAAATATGTGGTAAGTGAGTTGACTTCACATTCCAATGTACTGAGCCAAAGAACAGCTCCAGGTGGAACCATGTCAAGAGCCAAAAGACTAAGATTCTGTTTCTGAGGGGGATATTTGACCTTCAGTTGGCCGCTTAGCTGATTGTGATTATAATAGCATGTCTGCAGTGCCTGTGGTACAAGAGGTTCTTCTCAATCCCAGAATCTTACTGATGCTGAAACATTCAAGTTCCAGCTTTTAATCTCTGAATTTTTCCTAATTTGAATGAACCATCCTGCTGATAAATGGGGGTATTGGTCCCTGACAGCATTATTTCCTATCTAAACAATCATCCTCAAAGTGATATTCTCTCTCTCTATGTATATATGTGAATATATATATAATATATAATTAAACATTATTTTATATTTTAATATATTATTATAATTAATTAAAATTAAATATATAAATATATAATATATAGTTAAATATTCTGATTAATTCAAGTTGGCTTATAATTAGCAAAGAGATTTATAAATATATATATGAGATTTTACATATAGATTTATAAATCTCTTTGCTATATATTTATATTAAATCTCTTATATATATATATCTTTGCTAATTATAAGCCAACTTGAATGAATCAGAATCCTCCAGTGATATATATATTTATATATATAAATATGTATATTTATATGTGTGTGTGTGTATATATGTATATGTGTGTGTGTGTGTGTGTGTCTTTGCTAATTATAAACCAACTTGAATGAATCAGAATCCTCCAGTGGTAGTTTATGTTGATGGGAAGAATCCTCAGGTCATTTGAGAATTAAGTTGAAAAGACTCAGCAAAATAAAACCTAAGAAATGGAGGAGAAATGAATTTCTTTCTCACCTTTGAAAGGCATCCTTGAATGAAGATCTACTAAGGTCATCAGCCTTACCATCAACTTCTAGTGACCAGAATTAAATATGTTTCTATTGTAGGTAGATGGATAGACAAAGAAAAAACACTAAAATTGAAGCTAGTAATTTTGCTTCATTATAATTTTGCTTTGATTATAACTTTGATCTCTTTTTTGTTTTCTCCTTATTTACCTTTTTTCTCTTCAAAATGTATATAAAAATTATCATTTACTCATTAAATATTTCTTTCAACCAATCACTTAGTACCCATTAGGCAAGGTGCATTATGCCAGGTTATGAATTTTCTGGCCTTGAGAGTTTACATCTAATAGAAGAAATTTTTTTTTTTTCTTGGTGAGGTGTGCTACAAAATAAAAATACAAGTGCTATAAAACTATATAAAAAAGGTGTTTGGTCAAGTCATGGGAAATAGACTTAATTAATCCTAGCATTTAAAAAGGGGGGGGGAGAGGGAGTGTTGAGATTATGGCTATATACATATCCATACACACAGGTACACACACACACACACACACACACACATATATAACTTACATTTCAAAATGGAAATTGAAATGTCCCAAGTCTTAGAGTTACCTGATAAAAGGATTCACACACAACTAGTAGGACAAAGGGAGGAACCAAAACTAAATTGCTCAGTGCTACTCGGTAATTGACCTCATCATGTCCTTGTGAATTACTTATGATCTCTGCATTTTGGAATAATGACAGAAAAGGACAGGTAGTAAACATGACTAATAAAATACTGGTAATTTAACTCTTTTGCAATTAAACAGTGACTTTTGAGCTCTCTGATAATTCATAAATTTAGTGAACTGAAGGGATGAGGTTCAGAATGCTGCTTGCCAAATTAATTGTATAGCCCATAAAGAGAACAGAGATTCTTAATCTAAGAGCCATGAACAAGTGTAAGAAAGTCCAAGAATCTCCTGAAATTGTATTCGTAATTCTTTTTTTAAGGATTTTTAAAATTTATTTATTTGACACAAAGGAAGATGGAGAGCAAGCACAAACAGGAGGAGCGGCAAAGAGAGAGGGAGAAACAACTGCAACCTAGCAGAGGGCCCCATATAGGGCTTGATCCCAGGACCCTGGGATTATGACCTGAGCCAAAGGCAGATGCTAAATCAACTGAGCCACCCAGGCTCCTCTGTATTCATAGTTCTCAGTATGTACTTTTTTGTAGAGAAGTTTTATAGCTTTGATTAGTTCCTCAAAGTAGCCTATAACTTAAATTATTATAATTACTATTGCAAAGTACCCTTAACAGTCTTACATAAAGACACTCTCTTAATGAATGAGTTATAGTTGAATGAAGGCATTGTAGGAGAATTTAAAAATTTCATTATTCCAACAGAAGAATCTAGTGTTTGTAAGTATTGGTGGCTCAGTGGTGTGCTGGTGCTAGCTCAGACTGGCTTGCAAAAGTTTATTATTACATATTTAAGAATTTTGAGAGCCTGGTGATATATGATCAGTAACCTGAAATCAGCCACAGTGGGAATATTTACACCATAGAAATTGGCAAACATATTACCTCAGGGCTCTTTTTCCCCCCCAGAGAGCCATCTTATCAGCATAATACTAACCATCAATATACTGGCCATCTGCCATCTTGCTGTCATATACATGATTTGTTTGTAGAATAGATACCCAATAACACCATTATAATTATAGACCACTTAAAGTTGTGGTTAACTCATTGAAAAAAAAATTATCAATGAACCAGACTTTGACCCAGAGGTGTGAGATAAAATAAGCTAAAGCATGCTAATTATAACATGAAAGCCTCATCAGCATTTTATAATTAACCTAGAATGCAGGAATTATCCTTGGATGCTGTCCATTAATATCAGTGCAGAAAACAGCAACAGCTCTCTCTACATGTTATCCTCCCTATACATCTGTTTTTAAATATCCCATAGGCCTCACTGTAAAAAGATGCAAGATTTCCAAATTCTCTCTACTTGGCTAGGGTCCTTTTTTTTTTTTTTTTTGAGAACATATACAAGTAAGTGAGGCCACATCAGCTGGGGAGGGGGAAGGGTGGCTAGAGGGGCAGAGGGGAGAGAGAATCTTAAGCAGGCTCCATGCTGAACACACAGCCCCACGCAGGCAACCTCACAACACTTAGACCATGATCTGAGCTGAAATCAAGAGTTGGATACTTAACCAACTGAGCCACCCAGGGGCCCCCACCTCATTTTTTTAAATATGTAGAAGTGTATCATGTTAACATTATAAGGAAGCTTGAAGTCATACTAATTTATGTAAGCCAAACAAATCTGAACAATCTATTCCTTCCCTTTATTCATCCCCTTTAAATCATTAAATCACATTTGAACTCTACATTGGACATATGTATATGGTATACTTTGGAAACATTGTCTAGGTAATGGTAATATTTGGAAGCTTCAACTAATCTCTACATGGCCTAGAAGCTGTTATGTATACTTAAATGATACCATTGCCAGTGAAATATATACATTGTGAAAAATGTATACTGTGAATTTAGTAGGCTAGAATGGTTAGACTGAGCTGGTAAACAAAATACTATTTAAAAAGAAAAGCAATTCATTATTCTCAAAGACAAAAAATAATGAATGTTAAGAAGCCTATGTTAATGCATAAGTAAGAAGGATTTGTAAGTATATAGGTATTTTGAAATTAGGTCTTAATCAGGCTTGGGCAAAACTTTTTTTTTCAATGTTCACACCAACAGAAGGAATATATATTTTTTTAATTTTTATTTCTTTTCAGTGTAATAGTATTCATTGTTTTTGTACCACACCTAGTGCTCCATGCAATCCGTGCCCTCCCTAATACCCACCACCTGGTTCCCCCAACCTCCCACCCCCCACCCCTTCAAAACCCTCAGATTGTTTTTCAGAGTCCATAGTCTCTCATGGTTCATCTTCCCTTCCAATTTCCCTCAACTCCCTTCTCCTCTCCATCTCCCCATGTCCTCCATGTTATTTGTTATGCTCCACAAATAAGTGAAACAATATGATGATAAGTGACTCTCTCTGCTTGACTTATTTCACTCAGCATAATCTCTTCTAGTCCTGTCCGTGTTGCTACAAAAGTTGGGTATTCATCCTTTTTGATGGAGGCATAATACACCAAAGTGTATGTGGACCACATTTTCCTTATCCATTCATCTGTTGAAGAGCATCTTGGTTCTTTCCACAGTTTGGTGACTGTGGCCATTGCTGCTATAAACATTGGGCGTACAGTTGGCCCTTCTTTTCACTACAACTATATCTTTGGGGTAAATACTCAGTAGTGCAATTGCAGGGTCATCGGGAAGCTCTATTTTTAATTTCTTGAGGAATCTCCACACTGTTCTCCCAAATGGCTGCACCAACTTTCATTCCCACCAACAGTGTAAGAGGGTTCCCCTTTCTCCACATTGTCCCCAACACATGTTGTTTCCTGTCTTGCTAATTTTGGCCATTCTAACTGGTGTAAGGTGGTATCTCAATGTGGTTTTAATTTGATTCTCCCTGATGGCTAGTAATGATGAACATTTTTTCATGTGTCTGATAGCCATTTGTATGTCTTCATTGGAGAAGTGTCTGTTCATACCAGAAGGAATATCTCACCAAAATTCCATGCTTTCTTTCATAAATGCTAAAAATTAAAAATTTTAATATTGATCCTAACAGTATCATCAATTCTTTAACAATAGAAACTCCAGGTTTTAGCTCGTGTGCACTATTATCTCATTAAGTTCTCACAGCTTCACTAGAGGGAGTTAGCAACTCCCCGCTTTACAGCTGACAAAATAACACCCGTCCTGTTTCACACTTGGGGAAATGGACAAGCAAGCTCAAAGTCTGAGCGGGACTCCAAATAGTATTTACATCTTATTGGTATATCTGCAGGTTAGCTGGGGCAAATCCACACTGCTCAGGCTGGGGAATTCACAGGAAACACTGGGGCCACCTGCAGTATGTGTTCCCTGTGCTAAGCAAGTCACATGGCCAATCCCACAGCTGGAAGACCTGGAAGTACACTCCACTCACCATGAGCCCACGGCCTGACTGAAGGTGAGATGTGTAATACTACCGGAGGTAATAGAGTATTGAGAATAAAGACACGCAGCTAATGAATGGGGTAGTGAGTTGGAAGCTGGAACTATCTGACTCCAAAGTCTGAGCTCCTCCATTTTACTACTTGGATTCTACCTGGGTCTCTATCTCCCTGACATTGCTTAACAAGCCTTCTGGTTTAATGCCATCCCCCAATATTACGTCTTCACTTACTGCCCACTAAATCATTAATACAGATTAGAGAGCAAACACACTAAAAGTACAAGGACATTAGAGCCAGATGGCCAGGTTCAAATCCTGGCTATACCATAATTAACTGTGTGACCTTGGACAAATTACCTAACCTCTCTGTTGTTCCATTTTACCATCCATGTAACGGACATCATGGCAGTATGTATCTGTATCAGAGTGGTTACATGAGGATCAAATAAGTGAATGTACCATTTGTAACACTCTAGGGAGTGCAATACTAAGTGTTTGTGGGAAAATGATAAATATGGATGGAAGAATTTATCGCTTCACAAAGATCTATACTTTTGATACCATTTCACTTTGTTTACAGTTTTTAGAAAATGTTACTCTCTCTGGCAGCATTCAAATGTAAGATGATTTCAATGAGTTCTGTACCAAGAAATGTGTCAGGAGTTTTCTTGTACTCATTTCCACCAGATAAACAAGCTGCCCAAGATTCCATTGCCAACTGGTAGGATTTCATAAATAATGAAGGCAGGAATATGTATTAAAGATTGTTTTTCTGTTCCATGAAAGATTAATCAATATTATGATAGGGCAGTCAGCAAAGCCACAGGCTCCCAAGCTGCCAGGGACGCCCAAGCATATTAATTGTTTTAAAAGGCCTTTGGCATGTTTTCATCTGGGGAATTAAATGTCTGATTTTGGGCTCTCAGAATCAGGAGACAGAGGCTAAGGATCCAAGTAATGGGATCATTCTAGCATAGACATCAGGCTCAGAGAGGAACAACAAGGAGACAAGTCTCAGGGGGTACTGGCAGTTACATTGTCTCTAGCACATGTAGAGATCACTGTTTAGCTATTTCCTGTGCCTGAAACTGAATATCAAATTTAGATCGTATATGGCTATTTAGTAAACATTTAAGACCGCATGCCATGTGCTTGACATTTTCATCAAGTAAAGCTTGTAACAATCCCCATTTGACAAATGAGATCATTGAAGCTTGAGGAAATAACTGAGATGCCATTTATACAAATAAATAACTGAGAGGACTAGAGGTCAAGGCATGAAGTCTAACCTGGAACCTGTTCTTAATTGTTCCACATGCTATATTCTGTCCACCTTCCCAGCAAATACCGTGTGTGTGTGTGTGTGTGTGTGTGTATACACCAAGTGGCAGACATTGATCTAGATCTAAAAACACAGACAATACCAAGTATGTCCCTATTCTCAGTCTGTTGAATCCATGGATATTCAGATTCCCCAGCTAAAAGGAAACTCATATTCATTCTTTCATTATGTATTCTTAACTCTGGCCCTGACTGAGTAGAGATGTGCAGCCTATTTTGAACACCTATGTAAGTTAACAAAATTTATAGAAATTTAGAAAATGAAGAAGCCTTCAAGATCACCTAGCCAATGTGTCTTTCAGCTATCAATAATTACTGAGACTTTTTCAGCTACTGTACTAAGAATTTTACATTTATCATCTGATTTAACCTTCCCAAGAACTTTCCCAAAGATGGGCACTGTTATAATCCTCAATCCATAGAAGACAAATACATTGAAACAGGAAAGTTAAGTAACTTGCCCAAGGTCACACAGCTAAGAAATGTTGAAGATGAGGTTTAACTTAGTTCTAAGTTTAGACCTCCAGCTCTTAGCTACAAATCTATATCACCAGCTTAAAGCACAAAAAGGAAAGGCCGCTTGTCCAAGATAAAACCATGAGTGGCAGGGTTGATAATTGGACTGATTTCTCCTGACTCCCATATTGCTTCCTACATGTTGCTTCCTACTCCGTATCTCACTACATCCGAATGAATACAGAGAACTGACAATCTGAATAATTCAGATAATGAAGCATAATCTAAAAACAGTGTAATTCAGGAAACCGGGTGCATCTGCCTTCCTCTCAGGTCAGGATCCCAAGGTTCTGAACTGAGTCCCGCATTAGGCTCCTCGCTTGGCAGGGAGCCTGCTTCTCCCTCTGCCTGCCACTTCCCCTGTTTGTGCTTGCTTTGTCTCTCTCTATCTCTCTCTCTCTGATAAATAAATAAAGTACTAAAAGAATAACAACAGCATAATTCCTAAATGCATAATATTGGCCTTTGGGCTTCACTAAAGAGGACTTCATCAATAATGGGTTTCTATCTACTTGATTAGCTATAAAATTAATTTACATTCCCTACATACAGACCAATTCTAGACAGGAAGATATAGCCTTAAAACATATCAAGGTTGGGGCATCTGAGTGGCTCAGCTGGTTAAGTGTCCAACTCCTGATTTTCAGCTGAGATCATGATCTCAGGGTTTTGAGATCGAGCCCCACATGATGCTCCATGCTCAGTGGAGAGTCTGCTTGAGATTCTCTCCCTCTTCCCCTCCCCCAACTTGTGCTCTCTCTGGAAAATAAATAAAATCTTAAAAGAAAATACCTAGATAAGTGTTACATGGTTCATGCTGAGTAGAAAGAGAATTTTAAATCAAACTTTGACTAAAGTTGAAGAAATGTCTAAGAATCTAGTCTTAATCTGTCCCGTGTGATTTTTATTTACTGAAGCTGTCCCTGCACTGAGGTATAAAATAAAACAAAGATTGCACCAGACACTAGTTAAAAATGGTGAGGAAGACTTTATGCAAGACCCTTGTAATAAGGGATACACTATTGCAATAGGGGAGGGAGATTGAACTCAACTCTAATAGAACAGGACCCAGAGGGGATTTATGGTCAGTGGTCAGGGTGAGGGCATGGATGCAAAATTCCTGAGAGGAACCTGGTTAGGTATCAAGAGTCAGGGAGAGGACAGAACTTGATTACATAAAGGACAGAGGAAAATAACTTGATTGGATGTCAATGGGAAGGAAGATGTTCTATAAATTGGTTTGGCAGGATACTTTGTTAAAATTAGAGTTGAACAGGCCTAAGAGGGGGGGCCAAGGAGAGCCCTTATCACAAAGAAGACTCAAAGGAGCCCGGCTAAAGTTTGGTCAAGAAGAGACCCCTCATCAACGGTGCTTAGGAGTCAAGAATGGCAGTAGGAGGAACCTGTAGCAAAAAGAGAAACTTCCCAAGCGTTACATAGTACTGGGTCCTGGAAGATGATGCTTAGGAATGTTGTGACTTGTCTGAAATTCTCGCTTCCATCTTCTTTTCAAGTCTTTTTTCCCAGAAGTCCTCCCCTGACCATCTTTTCTCTTATTATACATTTCTCAGGACTTTCATGAGTCAGGATTTTCCAGGGAAATAGAACGAGTAAGATGGACACAGACACACACAGACACACAGTCACTCACCCACACACAGATTGAGAGAGAGATTTAACATAAGGAATTGCTTATGGAATTACGAAGACTGAGAAGACTAAGGCTCTGTGGTAAGCCAGCTGGAGACCCAAGAGAGCTGGTCGTGAGTTCCAGTCTGAGTCTGAAGGCCTGAGAACAAGGAGAAGAAAGTCACGGCATAATATCCAGTCCAAGGGCTGAAGACCAGTGACCCAGCTCAGTCAAGTAGGCAAAACTCCCTCTTACTCAGCCTTTTTGATCTATTCACGTCTTCAGTTGATGGGATGACGCCAACCCCCATTAGAGAGGGCAATTTTCTTTCCTCACTGCGTTCATTCAAATGGATCCCAAGGCTAATCTCATCCAGAAATACCCTCATAGACATACCCAGAATAATGTCTGGCCAGACATTTGGGTTACTGCATGGCCGGTCAATTTGACAATGTAAATTTAGCCATCACAGGACTCATGAGCACTTCCACACAATCACCTCTGTGGTTCCTGGAAATTATTCTGTAGCAGTTTCATTTTTTCTGTAGAATAAGTATGATTCATGCTTAGCATAATAGTGTCCTCCCCCTGTCCCCCACCGACCCTTTTACATAGTCACTGGAAACACGTTCTCCTCTAGGTCTTAAATTTCTACCTCAAAAGATCACTTTTCTTTTAAATTACAAATGTTTATAAGTTATTAATACCTGTATATTTGTTAATTTATATATTTTTTTTCTTGAGGGAAAAAATCAAAGATATTACAGAAAAGGAAATAACTTTTGTATGTTAAACTACAGCTCTGCTTCGATCTGTGGCCCTCAAAGTCAGAGACATCTTTTATTGTCACAAACAGGGGGCTGTTCCTGCCATCTAGTGAGTAGAGGCCAGGGGTGATGTTGAATATCCTAGAATGTTCAAGACAGCTTCCTCCCAACAACAAAGAATTCCCAGACCCAAGATGTCAAGGGTGCTGAAGTTGAGAAACTCTTGTCTAAAGAAAAGAGACTTGGACCCCCTTAGAACAGAATTCGATCATTTTCTGGGAAACAATGTCCAAATGAGAAGGGATCTTAAAAGGTATACTCACACTGCCTCTTTCTGTTCACAAGGAAACCAAGATTCAGGATTTAAATGCCTCAGGTGCTACAGCTGGTCTGCACACAAGAAGGACTAGAACCCTATCAAGTGACACGAGGGTAAGACAGATGCAGGTCATGCCACCCATAAAATAGAAGCCTGATGAACTATTGAATGCTGTTGAGTCATTTTTCAAGAGAAATAATTTAAAATGTGACCTCTACCTCTGTGTTAGGCAGCCTATAAAACGGACCTCTACCATGATCCCTATCTTTTGGTCCTCATGTCCTATGTATCCCACTCCTTTTGAGTGTGGGCTGAACTATACTGACTTGCTTCTAACAAAGAGATTATGACAGAAATGACTGGATGTCACTTCCAAGGGGAGGTTACAAAAAGACTCTGTCTTCTCTGTTGGGTGTGCCCTTCTTCCTCTCTCTGGACAGCTTTCTCTGGAGAAGCCAGCTGCCAGTGAGCTTGGAAGCAGATCCTATCCCAGTCAAACCTTGAAGGGACTGTAGGCCTATGGACACCCCGACTGCAGCCTCATGAGAAATTCTGAGCCAGGGGTGTCCCACTGAGCTGTACCTCAGATTCTTGACCCACAGAAACTGCGAGGTAATAAAGATGCATTATTTTGATACACTAAGTTTTGTAATAAATTGTTACATTACTCTTATCACAGTAACAATGTAAAAATCTTGAAATTGTTTAAAAGGGGGAGAATAATTCAAGTGTTAGGGTATCTTTATAACCCAGGAATTTTCAAACCATCTTGGGACTACCTTATTGAAGTGAATTGAATTGAATTGAATTGAATTGAATTGAACCACCATTATAGAATTAACTCAAATGTCATTCAGCTTCTGGGCATATTTGTTGCTGATAAAACAATTTTAATCTGTATGTTTTTAACTCTCTCAGTATTACAGGAAAAAAAGGAAATAAAATCTGTGTTTGCTCATAATTTCTATTGTGTATGTTTATATAGTAGAAGATACTGTCACAGAATAAAAGACATAAAACAACATCTAGTTGGTACTGTTTTCACTACACCTCATGTATTTGCAGAGGAAATACTGAAGACTCCCTGGAGATACTGAAAAAAATACTTTACTACCCCCAAGTGGACACATATGTTATTTTTACAGAAATAAAATAGAAAATGGCCATGTTTTCCAACAACAACCAAAAAACCCTGCATGCGATGATTATACATGAGACTCAGCATCTCAGAATTTATGAGGGCTTTAAAATTTAGAATTTTGAAGTTTAAAAGCTCAGAACTGCTGAGATATTTGAATTCCCTCCACAACCTATCTTACACTTGTACACTTTAGTTATGTAAGTTTGCTGCCTGCCAAGGCAACTCATTCTCTTTGCAGACAGCTCCATTTTCGTTGTTCTAGGAAATCTTCATTTCTTTTATAAACAGTCTGCAAACCAAGTGAGCTCTCTCATGCTGTCTACACTAATTGAATGTTCTTAATAATTTCCAGAAAAGGAGATGCTATAACTTTCCAGAAAGCATATTCAAAGAACCCAGAGAACTGTATTTTAGGCTTTCTGAGCTGTTACCCTCAAAACTCCTCCTAATATTTTTCTTTCTTTTTTTTTTTTAATGAAAATGACTCGTTTCTAACATACAGAGAACCACTATAGCTTTTAAGACTTTCAAATTTTCCTAGATCCAATTTGTTAGTCATATCTCTGAGATTTCAGTTTGCCCAACCTTCAAACTACAAGTCTAGACCTACTGTCTACCTATGTCAGAAGTTTCCCAATAAAATACTTGATTTTGGAGTAAAATTCAAGCTTAGTACCCCAGCCTTGAGTTTTACTCCAATCCTCTCTGCTGAGTTGGAGAGAGCTAGATATCAGCTTAGGGACTTTCCTTTTGCACCCACTAAAAAAAATAAAAAAGAAATATAATTGCTATGCTTTAAAAAAAAAAAAAGACAAAATGGATCATATAAAATACTCAATTAAAATCACAAAAGACAAAGAAAAAGAGAAAAAAAGAATGGAAGCCAAAACAGGAACAAAGAACAAGGACAAGAAATAGAAAACAATAGGAATATGGTAGATATTAACCCAACTGTACAGGGAGATTCAAGTCAAAAGCACATTGAGATACTACCTTATACCAGTTAGAATGGCCAAAGTTAACAAGACAGTAAACAACATGTGTTGGAGAGGATGTGGAGAAAGGGGAACCCTCTTATGCTGTTGGTGGGAATGCAAGTTGGTGCAGCCACTTTGGAAAACAGTGTGGAGATTCCTTAAGAAATTAAAAATAGAGCTACCCTATGACCCTGCAATTGCACTATTGGGTATTTACCCCAAAGATACAGATGCAGTGAAAAGAAGGACGATCTGTACCCCATTGTTCATAGCAGCAATGGCCACAGTCGCCAAACTGTGGAAAGAACCAAAATGCCTTTCAATGGACAAATGGATAAGGAAGATGTGGCCCATATATACAATGGAGTATTAAGCCTCCATCAGAAAGGATGAATACCCAACTTTTGTTATCAGCATGGATGGGACTGGAGGAGATTATGCTGAGTGAAATAAGTGAAGCAGAGAGAGTCAATTATCATATGATTTTACTTATTTGTGAAATGTAACAAATAACATAGAGGACATGGGGAGATGAAGAGGAGAAGTGAGTTGGGGGAATTGGAGGGGGAGACGAACCATGAGAGACTGAGGACTCTGAGAAACAAACTGAAGGTTTTGGAGGGGAGTGGGGTCGGGGGGGTGGGTGAGCCTGGTGGTGTGTAATATGGAAGGCATGTGTTGCATGGAGCACTGGGTGTGGTGCAGGAACAATGAATTCTGGAACACTGAAAAGAAATTAAAAAAATAATCATCACATTAATGTCAATCCTCTAAATGCAATTAAAAGACAGAGATTGTCAGAGTGTATGAAAAAACTTGACCCTACTGTATGTTTTCTACAAGAAACCCATGCTAAATGTAAAGACACATGTAAATTAAAAGAAAATGGATTGAGAAAAATATACCATGCTAACACCAATCAAATGAAAACAAAAATAACCATATTAATTTCAGACAGAACATACTTCAAAGTAAGGAAAATTATCAGGGATAAGGAAGGGGGAAGTATACTTGGGTTAATTATAAATTATACTGCAAATTATAGGGAAGCCACCTAAAAACTAATAAAGTTAAAAAAAAATAAAGACCTCTTTTGTTTCTCTAGCCAATGTCAAGACAGTTGTTCCTCAAAATATGGAAGGAAAAATAAGAAAAAAACAGTGAGGGAGGCAAACCATAAGAGACTTTTTTTTTGTTTTCCCTTCTCAAACTTTAATTTGCTTTACTTTTTTTTTTAACTTAAATTCAATTAATTAACATATAGTGTATTACTGGTTTCAGAGGTAGAGGTCAGTGATTCATCAGTCTTACAATACCTAGTGCTCATTATATCACATGCCCTCCTTAATGTCCATCACCCAGTTACCCTATTTTCCCACTTCCCCTCCCTACAAGCAATCCTCAGTTTGTTCTCTATAGTTAATTAAGAATCTCCAAGAATTCTTTTTTTTTAAGATTTTATTTATTCATTTGACACAGAGAGAGAGTCACAAGTAGCAGAGAGGCAGGCAGAGAGAAAGGGGGAAGCAGGCTCCCCCGCTGAGCAGAGAGCCCAATACCGATGTCGGGCTCGAACCTTGAGATCATGACCAGAGCCGAAAGCAGAGGCTTAACCCACTGAGCCACCCAGGTGCCCCGTTGAAACTCCAAGAATTCTTATACCTACTAAAGTCTGAGGACTACTGGCTCAGGCCAACTTTCCTAGAACAGTGGTCTATGAATTCTGCAAAATGCAAAAAAGTATAAAAGAAAAGTTAGGGAAAATCAACAAATAACAGAAAGAGAACACACTAGAGCATCCTCTCACCATGCCAAGGCACTTTTCATTGTCCCCAACCCCACCCCCGCCCCGAAAGGCAAAGAAGGAAGAGTTACATGGAGGAAGGGGTTACATATCAGATGATTCAGAGTTCTGGAATATTGACTGGACCATTGTAATTATTGGACATCAACACTGTGCCTTAAGAGCATAAACATACAAACAAGATTCCACTCCTTCTTCTACACTTCCATTTAATAACTGGTGCTTCTGTGCAGGCATAGCTGTGATCATACTCTCTTCATTCCACCTCTTCCAAGCACATGAGTTAGGCTAGGTGCTGATCTGCAGACCCATCATATTGTTCCCCATCGATCCCTTTCAAGACCCTTTATCCATGAGCCTGACATGACATGGTAATGTCCCAAGATTTAAATCAGGGGAAGAAAGCACTTTATGTACCTTACACTGTAAATGATTTCAATATGACCATTACAGGAGACCCTGCATTGAGGTAGGACACTTGAGCAGCTACTTTTCTGTGTAGATATTACAAAAAAGACACTCAATTTTTTCCTTGTAGATATTACTTGTCCAGGGACTGTATGTAAAGAAGTATCTTTCAGGCCAAAACTTGGGCATTTTTAGAAATCAAAACCATTACACCATCTTAATTCTCTTGAGATTTTATTCTTAAACCTATAAGGCACATTTTCTCCTTTAGAGACACACATTCATGTTGAAATATTAAAGGCTCTATAAAGTCCTGAAGTGAAGAGATTAGCGTAAGGTTGTTCAGTTTAGGGTTACCATGCCTGTTTGTTCTCTGTATTCCACTAAGATAATGTCAATGAAGGCACATTTTGAGAAATGTTAGTATAGATCATAGGATGAGCAATCTCTTTCTGAAAAAAAGGGCCACATGGTAAATATTTTAGGTTTTTGAACTAAAAAATCATAGTTTAAACTCTTTTTCTCAACACTGTCATTCTAGTACTGAAGCAACCATTGACAATATGTAAATGGATTTGCTTGCCTGTGATCCAATAAAACTTTACTTACAAAAACAGTAAACCAGATTTGGCCCATGAGTCATTGTTTGCTGACCCCCAGTAAAGTCTAAAAGCAGTCAAAGGACTTTTTATTTCTTTTATTATTATTATTATTGGCATCTTCTCCTAGGTCCACAACCTGACACTGTTTTTTTAAGGTGTTACTTCTTTCCTGAGGAGAAATATTAGAGGGAAAAAAATTTATTTTTCATCTTAAACTAAATTAATTAGAGTTGGTTTTTTGATTCCTGTGCCACCCCCTCACCCCAGGGTCACAGCCAATGCTGCTAAGACAACGTTTATTGGTTTACAGCTCTTTTATATGATTCAAGCACAATTCACCTTGATCATTGCATGTACAATTCAATAGAACAATCAACATAATAAGCTATCGGTAAATAAGTTTTCTCATTCAGCACTGTTAGACTACATTGCGTCAGATCAACTAGCTTAAGGTCCAATCTGCATTTCTAGGCCTGCTCCCTGCTATGTGGCTTGTGCACTTCTGCAAGCTGCACTGCTCTGGGTAGAGCTGGTCTCTGACCTGGCCTTAGGACTGCAAGGACCCTGTCAGCTTGCCGTCTGGTTACCACACTAGTTAAAACATGAAAACAGCACTATGTTTCCTTCTTTCTTCATATAATAATATATTTAAATAAGAAGAAAAGCTTATGTTGTATCCTAAGGTAGTTAATTTAATACTTGGGAGGCCTACAGTGACTATTTCTCTTTAATTTCTGATTCTTGGATAAGGATTTTGCCAAATCTATACTATATTAGGAATTAAGAATTTTAAACATTAAAACTTTATGGCCTGTATTCTGTGGAGTGTGAAAACATGCAATATTTTTCATCATGACAGTTTTAAGGTATACTTATCATATTAACTTTCTTTTTTTTAAATTTTATTTCTCAGTGTTCCAAAATTCATTGTTTCTGCACCACGCCCAGTGCTCCATGCAATACGTGCCCTCCTTAATACCCACCACCAGGCTCACCCAACCCCTCACCCCCCTCCCCTCCAAAACCCTCAGTTTGTTTCTCAGAGTCCACAGTCTCTCATGGTTCATCTCCTCCAATTTCCCCCAACTCACTTTTCCTCTGGTTTTAACTCGCTCTCTCTCTCTCCTACCCTCATTCCTTCCCTCTCTCTTTCTCTCCCTCTCTCTTTCTTACTATCTATCTTCCTTTATTTTTCTTCAGTTAAGTGTTCTTGCCAGGACAACTGGCTTTCTGGAAAGTAAAACTCAAAAACACTGGGCAGAAACCCAAAAAGAAAGAGTATCATGGCCAGGATAAGATGGCATAAGAAGGAACATTTCTATAAGGGACAAGAAAGCCTTTGCCTAGGACATAGCTGCAGTTTTCCCTTTATGCTTTCCTCTAGAACGTTTACTATTAGCAAGATGGACTGGCTGGTCCTTAGGGTCCCTTTCACCTCTGACCTAGGAGATGTCTTTCTCCTTCCCAGGGACAGAGAGAGGAAGCAGAGAGAGAAGATGGTAGAGAGGAAAGGTCTTCTTAAATGGAAGACCTCAAGCTTCAATTTTAAGATTAGAGTGAGTAACCAATAATTAAAATAAATCCATTCCCTTCTATCTTTCCTTCTGAATGTTGGTTTTGAATTTTGATCATTAAATAATCATTTTTATGCAACGAGTACACTTCTCCTCCATTTATCTGCTCCACTTTTACAGTAAAATTCCATCACAGTGTATTCTCCGCCTCTACTTCTCATCTTCTAGCTTTTCATGCAATCACTCTGGTCAGGATTTTCTCTGCACTACTCCAGGCAAACCACATTTTTTAAGCCCTCCAATGACTCTGGTTGTTGATTATCAAGCACCTTTTGCTCGACCTTTCCAAAGCATTGATTTATTTGGTCCTGCACCTTACGAAGCACTTTCTTCACTTGGCCCCCTGGATGCTACACTCACCCTCCAGCCATTTACCAAACATTTCTTCACTATTATTCTAATCCACGCCATATTCCTTTATCTGATCTACCAAACAGCTTCTTAACCAGTTTTCCTGGTTCCACTTTCCATCCCCAGAGACCATTCTCTACATAGAAGATGGAGTGATAGTTGATTAGATGCTTTAAAAAAGTCTTGATCTGGGGCGCCTGAGTGGCTCAGTGGGTTAAAGCCTCTGCGTTCAGCTCAGGTCATGATCCCAGGGTCCTGGGATCAAGCCCCACATCGGGCTCTCTGCTCAGCAGGGAGCCTGCTTTCTCCTCTCTCTCTCTGCCTGCCTCTCTGCCTACTGGTGATCTCTGTCTGTCAAGTAAATAAATAAAATCTTTAAAAAAAAAAAAAAAAGTCTTGATCTGTTCAAAATCTACTAACCTATGCCAACACCCTTAGAACAAAATCCGAATGACTACCCCAGCCTACCAGAAGCCCTGCAAGAAATGTGGTCCTAACCCCATTCCACCTGCATCAGGACAGTCTTCTAGCTCACTCCCATCTCATGGCCTTTGTGCTTGTGGTCCTCTCTGCCTATAGCATGCTTCTCTCAGACGCTTCAATGGCTTCCACCTTCAGTTCATGCAGTTCTCTATTCAAATATCACATTTCAGAAAAGCTTTCCCTGACCAACACTCCTTCTTTGTTGTCTATCTTCCTTATTCTGCTTTAATATTCTTCAAAATGCTTATCACATCTTAATAATGTCATGTATTTATTTGTTGGCTGGTCTGTCTGTCCCAGTAGAAAGTAAGTCTCATGAGGGCAGGGACTCTTTGTTATTTACTACTCCATCCCCAGAACATAGAACACTGCCCAGAACATTCAGTATGTACATGTTAAATGGGCTGAGCATGGGGATAGCAACCACTTTTAAGACCTAATGCTTAGCTTTAATAAGGTTCTAAAATCTAATTCAAAGTAAGGAAATAATGGAGAGTCATGCATATGATTACAGATATAAGTCAGGGTATATGCTATTTAAAAAAAGAAAGAAGTAAAATTTTTTGAGAGCATGGTTAAGTTAGAAATTACCTCTGAGTAGGCAAAGGCTTTACAGAGCACATGCCATTAAGCTGAACATTAGAGAATGCATAGTATTTTGTTCAAAAGAAGAAGAAAGAATAGCATGAAAAATGCTAGGGAGGTGTCAAAAAAAAGCATGTTCATTCATTCATTTAATAAACATGTATTGATTTTCTATTATGAGCCTGCTAGGCATTGTTCTAAAAGCTAGAGATGCAGTAATGAATGAAACAGAGAGAATACAAATTATAGCCTCCAAAAGTTTATGTTGTAGTGGGAAGAGTTAGTCAATAGTCAAATAGGCAAAGAAATATACCAAACTCAACCCACACGAAACAGACAAACACATCAAAAAATGGGCAGAAGATATGAACAGACACTTCTCCAATCAAGACATACAAATGGCTATCAGACACATGAAAAAATGCTCATCATCATTAGCCCTCAGGGAGATTCAAATTAAAACCACATTGAGATATCACCTTACACCAGTTAGAATGGCCAAAATTAACAAAACAGGAAACAACATGTGTTGGAGAGGATGTGGAGAAAGGGGAACCCTCTTACACTGTTGGTGGGAATGCAAGTTGGTGCAGCCTCATTGGAGAACAGTGTGGAGATTCCTCAAGAAATTAAAAATTGAGCTTCCCTATGACCCTGCAATTGCACTCCTGGGTATTTACCCCAAAGATACAGATGTCGTGAAAAGAAGGGCCATCTGTACCCCAATGTTTATAGCAGCAATGGCCACAGTCGCCAAACTATGGAAAGAACCAAGATGCCCTTCAACGGATGAATGGATAAGGAAGATGTGGTCCATATACACTATGGAGTATTATGCCTCCATCAGAAAGGATGAATACCCAACTTTTGTAGCAACATGGACGGGACTGGAAGAGATTATGCTGAGTGAAATCAGTCAAGCAGAGAGAGTCAATTATCATATGGTTTCACTTATTTGTGGAGCATAACAAATAGCATGGAGGACAAGGGGCGTTAGAGAGGAGTAGGGAATTTGGGTAAATTGGAAGGGGAGGTGAACCATGAGAGACTATGGACTCTGAAAAACAGTCTGAGGGGTTTGAAGTGGCGGGGGGTGTGGGAGGTTGGGGTACCAGGTGGTGGGTATTATAGAGGGCACGGCTTGCATGGAGCACTGGGTGTGGTGAAAAAATAATGAATACTGTTTTTCTGAAAATAAATAAATTGGAAAAAAAAAAAAGAAGGAATAGCCATTGGCTTCAAATACTTCTAAGGAAGGAAAGCTAAGGAACTGTTATTGCTTCTGCATTCATGTTGTTATCCCCTAGCAAATGTTGTGCCAGGTAAACTACTCACTTACTGGTAAGTTCCACTAATATATAAGAAATAGTCAATGGAGGGGCGCCTGGGTGGCTCAGTGGGTTAAGCCACTGCCTTCTGCTCAGGTCATGATCCCAGGGTCCTGGGATCAGGCCCCGCATCGGGCTTTCTGCTCAGCAGGGAGCCTGCTTCCCCCTCTCTCTCTGTCTGCCTTTCTGCCTGCTTGTGATCTCTCTGTCAAATAAATAAAATCTTTAAAAAAAAAAAAAAAGAAATATACCAAACAATTTCAGACCATAAAATAAGCAATGTCATAACACTTTGGGGCATGGGATAAAGGGCTTGAGAGGATTGTGCAAGAGGTAGAGGCACTGCTGGGAATGAACGTCTTGCAGAAGTTCTCTTAGGGAAGTCCTGGGAACTAAAGGATGAGAAGAAGACAGCTCTGCACAGAGATGAAGAAAAACCATAGCAACCCAAGGGCACATTGGTATGCTTGTTGACCATTTCTTGTTCTCCACTTCCCAGGATTGCACTCCTTTGTTCTTATATTAGGTGGGGACTTGTGATTCATTCTAATCTCTAAATTGTGAGTGAGACAATGTGTATCACTTAATTACTGACAGAAGGTGTGCTAGAGTTATGTTTTCCCTGAGGAACAACAACTAACAATTGTTGGTAGGAAGGGTCATGGCTTTGTTATTCTGTCCTTAAATGGACAGCAAGAAGTAGAGCCCCTCTGCTGATCCACAATGAATAGATAATAACATTTATGTACTTTTTTGTGTGTGTAGACATATGTTTTCATTTCTCTTGGGTAGATATCTAGGAATAGAACTGCTCAGTCATGGTAGCTCAATGTTTAACATTTTAAGAACCTTCCAAACTTTTCCAAAGTGACTGTACCACTTTATATTCCCACCAGCAGTGGGTAACAATTTCACTTGTTATTGTCTGTCTTATTCATACCCACTGGAATGGGTATGCAGTGGTATGTCAGTGTGGCTTTGACTTGCATATCCTTAATGACTAATGACCACACGACTTAATTGGTCCTGGGCAGGAATGTATGCAAGAAGACTATTGAAGAGCCGCCTTCAAAAGTCCAGATGATAAATGATGGATAAGGTGGTAATAATGAAGAGGGTATGAACTGTAGACAGTCATATGGCACAAAAGAACAAACACTGTGCTAAGAAACTTGACCAAACTTCAGCCTATTCCAGGCCACATCTCTAAAGGTGACCCTAGCCATAGCGCTGAGTCTTTGCTTAAAAAAAAAAAAATGCTGCCAAACCACAAAATGTGCATTTGTCCAAATCACACTGCCAAGTCATTTTGGGTAATTCTCCACTTACACCTTTCTGTAATTTTCCATTTCCCCCAGCCCCCAGTCCCTTTTTGTTGCCTCCTTTTCACTTCCTCATAGTCTCTTGTTGTTCCCTCTCTGCCTTCCCTTTAAAAAATCTGTTACCTTTGTCTTAATTGGAGTTGGGCTCAGTTTACACTAGAGTCTTGGTCCCCTACTGAATAAAACCTGAGTGAAATCTGTCTTGCCACCTTTAGTAAGTTTTTGGTGCTGTTGCTCTTTGACCAGAGAAAGAAGGTATTTTTCAGAAATATGATGAAGGATAGTAAGTCAGGAATGAAAGGAACAGATGAAGGCTGACTCTTGGAGTTGAGGCCTGAGTGGGCTCTGAGTGGGCTTGGGTGGGTGAGGATGTCTTATAATAATACAAGAAAGTCCTGGAGGGGCATGGAAAGAGAGGAAGGAAAAATTCAAAAACTCTGTTTTGAAAATACTAATTTGACATGTCTATCATATATTCAATTATAAATAGTAAAGAGTCAGATGGATATATAAATCTGGACCACAGAAAAGAATACAGAATGCAGATAAAGATTTGGGAGTCATCTTCATCCATTCAATGCTGAAAGCTGTGGAGTGGATAAGTTCACTGTAGGAGAATGTGTAGACAGAGAATGATCCAGGACCAATGAGTAGAGAACTCTTAACAATCAAAGGTAGAATTGAAACATAAACAAATAAATAAATAAAGGAGAATATATAAAGGGTCAAGAAAAATATTATGAGAGGGTGATATCCTAGACACCAAGAGAAGAGTTTCATGAAGGGGAGACTGGCTACAGTAAATGGTGAGTAAGAAGTTCAGAGAAGCTTCCATTAGTTTTGGCAACATGGTCATCATGGACAGGAATGGTAAAAGCCAGATTAGAGTGGATGAAGAAGTTGTGTCAGAGAAGGACTCAGATCCAGTGAGTACAAACCAATTTTTCAAGATTTAGTGTTAAAGAAGAGAGAGAGATGATGGTGGAAGAAATAGAATTTGGATCATGAGAGGGTAATGTGAAATGTGAGAAACTAGTGTATTTATATGCAATGTAAGTGATATTGGGAAAAGGAAGAAACTGTGATGCAGGGATGGGTAACTACCTAAGAAATGTGTTTGAGGGAGTTGGAGGAGCTGGGACAGAGAGCACAGGAGACTGGCCCTTGGACAAAAGCAGTGAAAGGACAGAAGATAGAGAATTGTGATCCAAAGAAAGTTATGTTCTGGATTTGATATGAGAGTTCCCTCTGTTTCTATTTTTCAGGCAAAGTTATTAGATAAGAATGAGAGCACAGGTGTGGTAAGATGCCTGAAGGAGTGAAATATAAAAGGGTTTTCTCAGAGAGGAGAAAACAAAGTCATCAGGATGGATGCCTGGATGCCAGGATGCCTAGAATTCTAGGCAGTGTGATTGCCCTTTGAGGTTTGTGGTCTTGAATTTAAACTGCAATGGATTCATCACTATACTGTGCTCTTTTCCATTTAGGTGCAGATGTTTATCGGTTTAGGTACAGATACAGACAAGGTAAATAATTAGATTCAATATGCATTGGGTTTAGCCACGCAAACACATTGCAGGGGTTGGTGAGGCAAGGTTACTGAGGGTTTTTACAAGGCAATGATTACCACGACGGACAAGAAAATCTGAACTGGGTAAAGAGAAAAATAGCATTATAGCAAAAGAAACAAAATGATGTCAAATTAGAGACCCAGGTGGTGTCTAGATATTGCCGGGAGAATGAGATGATATGTCAGAGGCACAAAATCTGGTGATTAGAAAGACATTTGGAATGACAATTTCAGAGGTGGTACAGTTACAGATGACAACAAGGTCTAGGATGAGGTGAGACAGAAGACAAGAACACTTATGGAGATTAAGGTGACCAATGGGTTATCTTCTTAGACATTAAAGTCCCCAGATATTCTGATAGGCAGATAATTTTTGCAATTTCTTCCCACTGAATTTAAATGTGGGAGGCTCTTAGTCTATAAAGATTCATTATTAAAGGCCAAAATCTTGGGTTACAGGTATTATCAAAATCTGAAAAAAGCTGCCCCAAACATTATTGAAATCTATGAGAATGGCACTCTGGAATTGTTACTGTATGAGTTGTGAAGCTGTATACAACAGCCCTGTAGACACGCTTAGCCTGACGAATGCTCTAGTCCAGTTGTTGTTAACCTGGGATGATTTTTCCTCTTTTCTCCCCCAGGAGACAGTTGGCAATGTTTAGAGACATTTTTCCTTGTGCCATAACTTGCTGTGTGTGTGCAGGGGAGAATGGCTACTGGCATTTAGTAGGTAGAGGTCAAGAATGCTGCTACGCATCCTATGGACAGGGCCGCTCCCTAAAACAAAGAGTTATCAGGCCCCAACGTTGAGAAACACTGGTCTAGTTCTGGAAGCTATTTCGGGGCATTACCTGGATTTTCCTTCTACTGGTCAGACAAATACATTGCTCAGATAGATATAAAAGACAACAGTGTGGGGGCGGGGTTATTACATCATGGGGTCCATGCAGATTCTTATCAAGTAGGCCATGGCCTGACTGCTCTTCCTACCCCCACCTGTATTTCTGATGCAACTTGTTTTCATTCCTCACTGGAGCTAGAGAAAATATCTGTAATCACTAAGTCATTCAATTAATTACCTGATGCATAAAATTAAGGTAATTAAAAAGGAAGAATTAGGTCAATCCTTCTCAATTGGCTACACTCTACTTGTCCTATAAGCTGTTAGTCTAATTGCAGAGCCTCCACGGACTCTGAGAAATGCCCCAGAGGTATTTCTTGTCTTCTCTCAGACATTTGCAATTTGCCAAAGGGCTTGCAATGGGAGTTCTATGTTAAGTATCCAATACCTAGGGGGCAAGTTCTGAATAATGTGCTACTTGTCCTAAAATCTCTACTTGAAGTTTTGTGCCACAGTAGGTATTTATTTCAGAGACCAGTTACCCATCCCAGCTTTGCCACTAAATTCACAGTATTATCCTGGAGAGGTCACTTTCTTTCTCTGGATTCAATTCACTGCCTGTAGCTTAAAGAAAAGAGAGAAATTGGGTTCTGTTCAAGGCACAGTATTAAGAATCTCAGACTCATTTTGAAAGGTGCCAAGGGATTTAACAATGAAACTAACAGGTCTGATATGGTTTATGATCCCCTGGGACATAATCACCAGTAAGGGAAAGACGGATAATAAACATATAACAATAAAATATGATGTGTGCATATAGCAGAAAGGCCTACTGTCACGGTCTTGGTACTCCAAGTGTGGTTCTTGGACTAGCTTTATTACCATCACCTGAAAAACTTGTTAGGCAAGAACCAAGGTCCCCACCACAGACTTACTGAATCAGAATCTGCATTAGAGAAAGATCCCCGCCAAGTGACTCATAGGCGCATTCAAGTTTGAGAAGGGCTGTCTACGGGTCAGGAGCATCTCTCTGCACTTTTAATACGCAGGTGGGAATACATCTGAAAAGACTGGCTAGGGCCAGGTCAAGCAGTTTACATAGGCTTCCCTTTATAGACATTTGAAGATAAGATAAAGAATTTAAGGGGAGGGAATACTTTATCAAAGCTGAGATTTATGAAGATTCACTTGTTTATGTGTAGAACAGATTGTTGAAAGTAAACTAGAAAAAAGGTAGACAGTTACTCAGCTATTGCAAAAGCATGATACTATTTCCTAATAGTATCATGACAATAAAATGAAGAGAAATTAATGAATAAAATCTAATTCTGTTTTTGTATTTCAATGGCATATTTACAAAACCCACAAGATTTTCAAGATTTTTTCATAACATTTTACGATGTTAGAGTTTGTTTTCGGCTTCTGAGACTTAAAATCAGCAGAGTGCTCTTAAGTCTCTTTCCAAAGTGCTAGGGGTGAGAATTTTAAAGGGTAAGAATAGGTAAAGTAATATATACATTTCACCTATACAAGTAAAACCTGTCATCAGCCACTTATGGACATGGATATTTTATCACCCATGGCAAAAATGATCAAGTTAGAAAAATAAATAAATAAACCCAAGAATTAGGCAACATGAATAAATGGATTTAAAAAAATATAGGAAAGTCATGTCTGCTTTCTGGAAGGGGGTGTTTCCCCACAGCAACAAGCAGTTCTCAAGGTCTTATAATCCAACTGTATTCACCGGGAAATAGCAGCAGATCCCATAGGTTAAATCCCACAGTCCCTCCTACAGTCACTTTTGATACCAATCACAAGTCCAGGTTGTTATCTATACTTCTTAACTGACTGGCCATAAATCAAAGGTTCCCAAGATCTTCTCAGGTTCAATTCACTTGCAAGAGCAGCTCAGAGAACTCAGAGAAACACTTTACTTCCTAGATTACCAGTTTATGTTAAAAGTTATAACTCAGGAATAGCCAGATGAAAGAGATGCATGGGGCAAAGTGTGGGGATAGGCTGGGCAGCAACAATGCTGTCCCCAGGCATGGGGACATGCACCTCCCTGCACCTCCACCTGGTCACCAGCCCCGGAGCTCGCTGCATCCTGTCCTTTTTGGGTTTTATGCAGGCTTCGTTACATAGGCATGGTTGATTAAATCATTGGCCATTGGCAACTAAACACAATCTCCAGATGCTGTCCCCTCCCCAGAGGTGGGGACAAAGGAACTGAAAGTTTCGACCCTCTAATCACAAGTTTGGTACTCCTGTCAGCCAAGCCACCATTCTTAGCTCAGTTGAGGGCTTTTAGGTGACTTTTGGGCACTTCACCATTCTTGTTGCAGGAAAAATTCCAATGGTTTTAGGGTCTATGAGCCAGGAACCATGGAAAAAAAAAACAAGTATTTTGGTCATTTGAGTGACCAAACATGTATTTCTTAAAAATCATAATATTGCACCTATGCTGACCCCAAGATCTACCCAGGTATGTAGGCTTGATGCAGAGTTGAAGCAGATGACATTAACCCCATGGAGCTCTTACGCTCACCTTGTGATCCTTGTGGGTTGACAAACCTTAAACTATCAGAAAGATGCCCCGAATATTTCAAAACTTAAGTTGGAAATCTTGGAAGAGAAGGCATATTTCCTGTGACTGCTGTCACAAACGGCTACAGATTTGCTGGTTTAAAACAACAGAAACTTATTCTCTCATAGTTCTAGAAGCCAGGGTCCAAAATCAAAGTGTTAGCAGAGCCAGGCTCCCTCCTAAGCCCCCAGGCTTTAAAGAGTCCTTCCTTGCCTCTTGCAGCTTCTGTTGGCCCCAGACATTCCTTTGGCTTGTGGCTATGTAACTCTAACCTCTGCCATTATCTTCACGTCACCTTCTCCACTGCCTTCTCCTTTTGTGTCTCTCGTAATGGCACTTGTCACTGAATTTAGGGTCCACAGGGATAATCCAGAATGATCCTATTTTAAGCTCCTAAAATTAGTGACTCCTGCAAAGACACTTTTTCCTCTTTCACATTCACAGGTACCAAGTGTTTAGACTTGGACATACCTTTTCTTGGAGCTACCATTCAACTTATGACAGAACACTTGCTCAGAATATGATTAGGTGTTGTTAACACAGCTATATAATTAAAGCTTCAAGTCTACCAACAAAACCAACCATTGGTAACACCCCCAAGTTGCCCTCCAAAACATGATGTAAAAAGACATAAATCAAGCTGAGAGCTGAGGTATAAAAGAGGTACACACTTGGTCATTTCTGTAAACCACTCAGCCCATGGACCTTGAGAATCACTTCAGTGACCCTTCAGAAGTACTTGAATAAATTTTAGAAGAAGAGAAATATTTAACTGAGGAGCCAATAATTTAACCCTCTTAGGGAAATCCTTTTAGAATCACTCATTAGGAGAGCTCTATTTAAGTAAACAAAGGAACAAAACATAACCTGTGACCCTGAGGAAAGTGAGAAGTGTCAAAAGAATGAATTTCTAAGCCAATAAAAGAGAGTCTCACTCTCTGTGAGACTGTGGGCTTCAGACCCACTTTAGTATTTTCCATCCACTGCCATTTATGATTTTCAAGGAGTGTGCCCCCCAGTCCCACCATCTTCATTGGATAGGTATCAATAGACATTAAAGCATGGGATACTAAGATTTGTTATTATCATTCCTACTATTAAATTGTACCATTTCAAATAATCTAAATGAGAAAAAAATTATTATATATAACATATAATCACATTTACTCACTCACTATTATTTGAGAGAATAAGTTGAATGAAAACACATTCATCTATGGGGTGCCTCAGTGGCTAAGTCAGTTAAGCATCTGCCTTTGGCTCAGGTCATAATCTCCAGGTCCTGGGACGGAGTCCCTGTGGGTGTCCATGTTCAGGAGGAAGCCTGCCTCTCCCTCTCCCCGGCCCCCACTCATGCTCTCCCTTGATATCTTTCTCTCTCAAATAAATAAACTCTTTTTTAAAAAATCCATTCATCTAGCAAGAAGCATTGAAATCTTTCAAGACAGAGAATATCTATCTTATGTTTCTCTGAGCTTTTATACTAACTACAAAATTATCTGAAGGTAGAAATGTACGTCATGTATGGATATGACCAAAATATAATTATAGCCACAAAATTAAAAAAAGAAAAGGTTTCTAGTCCAGGCCTTGATCCTAATAAAATTATTATCCTAGTCTAGAGCAAGACACTTTCTCCTCTACGAGCTTCAGTGTTTCCTTTTGTCAAAAGAAGGGAATTATCATTGAGGTCATGCAATGTGAATCTAGGAGGAAAAAAAAAAAAGAATACTGAAGTCAAAGTATTTGGGAAATGCTGCAAAGTATATATCCTTCTTAGATATTCAGAATACATTTTACTATATACTAATGGTTCTACAAAGCCCTGTAATAAAAAACATACTTATGCAAGCTCTTTTTTAGAGATCAACAAACTAATTCTGAAGTTGACATGGACAGGTGACAGACCTAGAGTAGTCAACACAGCACTGAAGACCATTTTCAAGACATACTACCTTATTTCGAGATTTATCATAAACTATAGTAATCAAGATGTATGCTGTTTGTGAAAGAACAGAAACACAGATCAATGGAACAGAATAGGGTGCTTAGAAATAAATCTAAACAAACACTGTCAACTGATTTTTGGCAAAGGCACAAAAGCAATTCAATGGAGGAAGGATACAGTATTTTCAACTAATGATGCTGGAAAAACTGGAAATCTGTAAATAAAACAATAACAATGAAACCTACACATAGACTTTATAACCTTACACCCTACATAAGAATTTACTCAAAATGGATCATAAAAATGTAAAAGAAAACCTCTAGTAAAACTTCTAGAAGAAAATATAGGGGGCTTTGAGTCTGTTGATGAGTTTTTAGATACAAAATCAAGAGTATGATCTAGAAAAGAGAAAAATTGATAAGCTGGATTTTATTAAAATGAAAACCTTTGTCCATGAAAGCCATTGTTAAGATAATGAAAAGAAAAGCAACATACTAGGAGATTGTATTTATAAAGGACTTGTATTCAAAACACACAAAAATTTTAAAACTCAACTAAAAAAAAAAAACCTAATTTAAAAATGAGCAAAATGTGTGAATATACACTTCACCAAAGAAGGTAGAGAATGACAAGAAAAGATGTTCAACATCACTTGTCATTAAGGAAGTACAAACTAAAACAAGGAGTTACTACCATGCACTATTAAAATAGCTAAAACAAAAATTTAAAAATACATAATACCAATTGCTAACAAGGATACACGGCAATGGAAACTCTCATCTATTGCTAGTAAAAAAGCAAAATGCTACATACTTCAGAAAACAGTATGGTAGTTTTTTGTAACATTAAACATAGTCTTATTACACGATCAAGCAATCATACTCTTAGGTACACAGCTTGTTAAAAAATTTATGTCCATATAAAAACTTGTACACAAATGTTTAGAGAAGTTTTGGTAACAATCTCTAAAACCTGAAAGCCATCAAAACATCCTTCAATAGGTAAATGGGTAAGCAAACTACGGTATGCCCAAACAATGGAATACTGTTCAGTGACAAAAAGGGATAAGCTATCAAACTATGTAAAGACATTAATGAATTTTCAATGTATATTGCTAAGTGAGAGAAGTCAGTCTGAAAAGCCTATACACTGTAGGACCTCATTCACAGGATGTACATAAAAGAGTTAATAAGGCTGAGACTGCTCTCCTTAGAAAGGCCTGCTTGCAAGTTTGCTGCCTGGCTGGTGTTTCAGGACCTGGATCTCAGGGGGCTTCCCACTATTCCAAGAATTCATGAGTGGATCACGATGTCTGAACTTTCTTGTGCAAACAATATGGTGTAAGCAGGACACCTTTTCTTCCAGGAGGCCACGATTTTGGCACATGTTATACAGAGTGTACCTATAGGACCAACCTCAGATAAAAACACTGGCCCTGAGTCATTAATGAGTTTCCCTAGTGGACAACATTTTATGCATGTTGTCATAACTCATTGCTGAGGGAATTAAGCACACCCTGTGTGACTCCATTGGGAGACAACTCTTGGAAGCTTATGCCTTTTACCCTGACTTTGCCTCCATGTGCCTTTTCCTTTTGCTGATTTTATTTTGTATTTTGTAATAAATCTTAGCTGTGAGTGCTATTTGCTAAGTCCTGTGAGTCTTCCTCATGAATCATCAAACCTGGGGATGGCCCAAGAGACCCCAATATATATTACATTCTGGAAAAGCAAAATCATAGAGTTCGTAAACACATAAGTTGTTTCTTTCCTGAAGTCTAGGGAGGAGGATTAAAGCACAGTGGATATTTTTTTAGGGCAATGAAACTATTCTGCATTATACAGCAATGCTGAATATGTGATATTATGCATTTTTTCAAAACATATAAAGCTTTATAGGACAAAGAATAAAACTAACATAGCAAATTTTAAAAATGATTTAGGATCAGGGGATCTCAGGATGGAATGGATAATGTGGCCAAGGAAACTAACTGTGGTACAAATGTATGAGGATGGGACAAACCTAACTAGAAATTAGTAGGGTCTATAAGAGCAAAGGCAAAGGAATTATGTACATAAGCAGGAAATCTGTAAGATGAGCCTGAAACTTGTTATAGTGACAGAAAGTTAGAAAGTACTAAAATAGCAAATGAATATTCACAATGAAGATATGTCAAAAGAACACAGAAGACAATTTGGAAAATTCCCAATGGCCAAAGGTAGAATAATTTGAGCAACAAAATAAAATTATATGGTACTATAATTAATTATAATAATAATTATAATTATAATATCTAGATTCGTGGCGTATCTTTCCAAATGGCCATTAGCATAAGCCCTTCAGTGGTTTTGTTTGGTTCACAGTATCCCTGAAATTTCCTCTAAAACTCCCAAGAAGCTATCCAAGTCTCAGAGTTTGTTCCTCCCAGATACACAGATCAAGCATGACAGGATTCTATTGCTACGACATCTCTTGTTTGAGAGTTATTTCTGTTCAGGTCCTGACAGGTGAACAGCAATTGACTGGGTTTCCATTTGGATCCAGCTTCGTGTTGCCTTGTACTCAGTACCCTGTGGGTTCAAGCCATGGTTCTTCTTCTTACAAAGTCGGGAGCTTAGAAGCATCATTTTACCCAAGTCAGCATCTTACCTCTGTAAAGGAGATCATTTTACTTACCATGGATTTCTCATGAGAACATCGTCACGGTCAAATGAGATGGATGGCATTAACACTAAACTACAAACACTTACCTTCCTGTGAAAGAAAAGAATGGGGGCACCTGCGTGGCTCAGTCAGTTGGGCGTCTGTCTTCAACCCAGGTTGTAGTCCCAGGGTCCTGTGTTTGAGTCCCACGTCAGGCTCCCTGTTTGGCAGGGAGACCGCTTCGCCTTCTCTCTCTGCCTGCCTGCCACTCCTCCTGTTTGTGCTCCCTCTCTCTGTCAAATAAATAAATAAAATCTTAAAAAAGAAAAAAAGAAAGTAAAGAATGACTCTCTTAGACACATCAGTCTCTTCCAAGCATTTTCTAACACTGTCATCCTCATAGGGATCACAACCAACTCTCCTTATAAAAACTTACCCATCTTTCAAGGCTTATCTCAAATACCACTTCTTCCATGAAGCCTTCGCCAATTTTCAAGTCAATACTCTCATGGTCTTCAGTATTATTTTACACGGCTAATCATTCCTTCCTTGGCATTTAATTATCTGTGCATCTTTCCTGCAGCGGTCATCTCATTCAAGAGATAGCTAAATGGTATTCTTGACCTCTCTTTCTTCACTGACTGCACACATCCAAGCAATAATTAATCCCATAATTTCACTTCCTTGGTATTTCATTCTCTTCTCCCCATGGCCCCTACTACTGCCTGCTTCATTGTCACTTGCCATTTGGGTACTTGCAACAATAATTTTAACATACCCCCAAGCTCTGGTCTTTCTCTGTTCCACTCAACTTCCCAATGTGCTACCAGAACAATTTTTCTTAGATTCAAACATAAACTTGTCATGTTTAATATTTTTCAGTAGTTCCCCACCGCCCTCAGAATGAAATTCAAACTCCTTAGTATAGAATGGCCCTACCATTTTTTTGTTTGTTCTGTCAACAAAACTGTGATGGTGGTACAGAAACAAACAGACCAATGAAACAGAATCAAGAGCCCAGAAATAAACCCAAGCATATATGCTCAACTAATATTTGATAAAGGAGCCAAGAACATTCAGTGAAGAAAAAAACAGTCTCTGTAATAAATAATACTGGGATAAGTGGATATTCATCTATAAAGGAATAAAACTGGATCCATATCTTATACTACTGACAAAAATTAAGCTAAAATGGATTAAAGATATAAATGTAAGACCTGAAGCCATGAAAACCCTAGAAGAAAACACAGAAACAAAGTTTCTTGACATGTTCTTGGTAATGAGGTTTTGGATATGACACCTAAAGCACAAGCTGACAAAAGCAAAAACATCAAACTAGGGGCGCCTGGGTGGCTCAGTGGTTTAAGCCTCTGCCTTCAGCTCAGGTTGTGATCTCAGGGTCCTGGGATCGAGTCCCGCATTGGGCTCTCTGCTCTGCAGGGAGAATGCTTCCTCCTCCCTCTCTCTCTCTGTGCTTGTCTCTCTGCCTACTTGTGATCTCTCTCTGTCAAATAAATAAACAAAATCTTTTAAAAAATCAAACTAAAAAGTGTTCAATAAAGGAAACCATAAACAAAGTGAAAAGACAACCTATAGAATAGGAAAAAAAATATATTTGCAAGCCATATATCTGATTAAGGGATTAATTCCAAAACACATAAAGAATTCATACAGCTCAATAGCAAAATATAAATAAGAACCTAATTAAAACTGAGCAAGGAACTTGAATAGATGTTTCTCCAAAGAAAATATATGAAAGGCCAACAGGGTACATAAAATGATGCTCAACATCACTAGTCAATGGGGAGATGCAAATTAAAACCACAATGAGATATTACCTCATGCCCGTTAGACTGCTAATCATTAATAAAGATAAGAGATAAATGCTGGCATAGATTTGGAGAATAGGGAATCCTGTACACTGTTGGTGGGATTGTAAATTTGTACAGCCACCATGGAAAATAGTACAGAGGAGCCTCAAAAAATTGAACTACCATATGATTCAGAAATTCCACTTCTGGGAATACATCTAAAACTAGTGAAAATACTAACTCCAAAAGATATCTGCATCCCATGTTCATAGCAGCATTATTTACAATAGCTAAAACATAGAAACAACCTAAAAGGCAACTGATGGATGAATGGATGAAGGAGTTGTGTGTGTGTGTACCCACATGCAGTGGAATATTACTCAGCCATGAAACCAAGGCCATCCTAATATTGGTTACAGTATGAATGGATCTTGAAGGTACTACACGAAGAGAAATAAATCAGAGAAAGACAAACACTATATGATCTCACTTGTACATGGAATCTAAAAAATATATATCATAGAAAAGGAAGTCAGACTTGTGGTTGTCAGAGGCATGGGTAAGGGGAGAGGGGAATTGGAGGAAGGGAGTCCAAGGGTACAGACTTCCAGGTATAAGATAAATAAATACTGGGGATATAATGTACGACGGGATGACCATCTCAGTAACACAGTTGAACGATACACAGGAAAGCTGTTAAAAGAGTAAAATCCTAAAATCATCACAAAAGGATTTTTTCCTTTTTTCTTTTCTTCTTTTTATCTTATCCCTATGAGAAAATGGATGTTAGCTGCACTTATTGAGGAGATCTTTTCACAGCATATGTAGATCAAGCCATCACACCTTATACCTTAACCTTAGACAGTGCTGTATGTCAATTCTTTCTCAATAAAACTGAGGGGAAAATTTTCACCTACTTATCATCTTCTCTAGAAAACTGTCTTTAACTTCCTTCAAAGCCAAGCTGTATGTCTGGTCTACATTTTATTGCGCTATGGACATAACACTATACATATAAAAACTAAGTGAGTGTCCTATCTGTATCCTATTATTTTCTGTCTCCCCATCAGACTATACTCCTTCATAGCTAAAAGGATAATTCCTATACTGTATTGTAGGATATTCCATCACCTGTTTGGTATTTGTTAGGAAAGACTGCTCTGAAATTAGTATTTTCCCTTTGAAGTACCTGGCCCAGAGCCTAGTTTCTGGAGATACAGCCTGGTTTATTGTACTATAAACTAGTCTTCCCCAGGTTATTGATGATTTAGGACAAATTAATTTCAGACACTAATCTGTTACTCAAGGACTTTATGCTTTAAATCCAGCTGGAGGAATGATAAAATAATTTAATTTAGTGAAACAATGTGCTAGTTATAGTCACTAACTGGGTGTTTCCAAATCAAACTCTTGTCTCTGCTAAACAGAAAACCATCCAACTTACAGAATCCAATTCTTGGCCAATTGGTCCAGCACCTCCACATTTTTTTCAAGAAGCCAAATGATGTCCTCTTCTGTGTGGACTGAGTAGGTGGAAAACTAGCCAGTGTGAAATGAGGGGTAAGGAGAAGGCCTATGAGGAAGATCCCTCCAGAACCCCATCCAGGAAATACTTTTCCCTTAAAGAATCTGTATTCCAAATCTGCTGCTAATTTCCTTTGCTACAGGAAATTACTTTCCTGCAATTGTTCTAGAGCACAGGTCAGCAAAGATTTTCTTAAAGGGCCAGATAAAGAGTTTAAGTTTTGTGGGCCAAGCAACAAAATCAAAGCAATTATATAGGTACAAATCCAACCATTTCAAATGTAATAATTTAATAATGTAAAAAAAATCCATTCGGGCGCCTGGGTGGCTCAGTGGGTTAAGCCGCTGCCTTCGGCTCAGGTCATGATTTCAGGGTCCTGGGATCGAGTCCCACATTGGGCTCTCTGCTCAGCGGGGAGCCTGCTTCCTCCTCTCTCTGCCTGCCTCTCTGCCTGTTTGTGATCTCTCTCTGTCAAATAAATAAATAAAATCTTTAAAAAAAAAATCCATTCTTAGTTTGCAGGCTCTGTGGCGAAATTTGGTCCCTGGGCTATAGTTTGCCAACCCCTGTGCTATAGTGTTCTGATCCTCTTTAAGACAGCTCTTCCGGTATTTGAAGACAGCACTCTAGTAGCATACCCCCAAATGCCACCCCATACCCAATCCCCAGCTATAGCCTCGACTTCCTCATTCCTTCCCTTTCAGGGTCTCCGGAGACCTCCAGTTTAGCACCACTTACAAGTCATCTATTTTAAAACATGGCACTCAGGTTTAATGAAATACTCTGGCTCTTGTTTGTGCAGCATAAATTCTGGCAAGCATATTTATTCAGAATCCATACTTTTATTTAGAATTTTCTTTTGTTCTCCCCTCCTGCCTCTGCTTCCCATAAGTAAGGTCCTACTCATCCTTTTTTTTTTTCCTACTCATCCTTTATATCTCAACTTCAGACTCCTCCAAGCAGCCTCCTCTGACCACCATAGCCCCAATCCTATCCTCCTTCCCCATTTTTCACCTCTAGTTCAGTGCCTTTGTTTTTCTTCATAGATGTATCATTATTTGTACTTATTTTTATTAATTTGCTTACTTGAAGATTTTTGCTTGTTTTCTCACCCAGCAAAATAAAGTAAAAGCTTTAAGAAAACTATAGATACTTCTAGTTCTAGCCTTTATGGGGTAGCTACTATCAGATTTCATCTCTGCTATAAAAGTTAAAGAAAATATATAAAACAACTGTTCTCAGACATTGAACAATAACCAATGTAAGGCTATGAGCCTCAAGAGAAGGGAAGCACATGAGGTAAAACCTTCCCATTTCACACACCAGCCTTCTTTGTGAGGGCATTTCCCAAATCACAATGCAGAAAAATAGAATCTAGCAGACAGCAGCCATTCGGCTGGGTTAGGGAAACAGAGATCGGAGTTCACAGCTGCTAAACTGACTGGGATCTGATGTGTAGAGAAAGGAGAGAAGAGCAGAAACGGAGCCCCAAAATCCCTCATGTCAAATCCCTATGTCAAAATCCCTCTCGGGTCTAGGAGTTGCTGTTAGCAATAATGAAGCAGACAAATTCTGCCCTTTGCAGACAAAAAATTCTTTGAAGTTAATCAATTGCTCACACACACCTTCCCTCATTGACCCTTCCAGCCATCGATGCACAGGAGGCGAAATGAGGAGACATAGACTCAAAAATTGTTTAACTAGGAAGAGAAGACATGTTCGCCGTGGGTGGAAGAGACAGAACCAGACCCCGTAAGAAGGTGATAAGACTAATACTAACTTAAATGTATGTCACATATATTGGTAATATCAATAACTGTTGTGACCAACATTTATTGACCACCTCCTCGATGCAGATAGTGTGCTAAGCCCTTTCCATCAAGTCCTTCATTTAATCAGCAAATCTATTCTAGTAAGTACTATTCTGTGCGGAATGTCCATGTTCTACTCCTTTCCCCAGAGCCTCTGCCTCTGGTGCTCTTCCGTATTCGTGCTTCCTCAGAACTGAGATTGTCAGTAACCGGACTCATTAACACCATTTTTTTTTTAAGTTTATTTGTCTAGATGTGAAAAGTAAATCTGTTTCCTAGCAACTCTGTCCCCTGCTCCCTCAATTTTCCCTATTCATTATCTTCCCCATGATTAGCTACAAATTAGCCAAATTATGGGCAGGTTTTAGATTTCCCAGAAATGGAAGGGGCACTTGCAGACATTTGTTCTTTTGGCATAAAGTGGCTCTAAGGACCCATGCTTACGGAGGACAAAGCAGGGAAATGGAAGTGGCCATCAATCTTAATGTGTCTGCAGATTTGGGAACCAGGCCTCCCAGGAGAGCCACTTACGTGCAGTCTTCTGGCCATTTCATGTAAGAACCAATGCTAACCCCAAGAGGAGCCATCGTTTTGGAGAACAGGGAATCCCCATGACATCCTCTGCAAAGCTAATTGTCAACATGGTGGTTTTACTCTCAGCTCTGTAGAGAAATCTCTGAATGATCCCTCAATTCCACATCCCACACTTTCATATCCCAAGAATCAGACGACTATTCAAACTGACCTGCCAAACACCCTTTGAAAAAAACATGAAAAGATACCCCCTAGCCCAGTGTAAAATGCGACTAGGGACTCACGCAGCTCACAGCTTCCCAATCATGAATAATCTACACTGAAGGCAATTTTTCCAAATTTAGTTTTTTTCTGTAGCTATTTCCCTAAAAGGTTCTAGCAAAGATAATTTCAGGACTGTGTCCAGGAACCAAGGTTAATCCTGGGTGATATGAGTTATTATTTTATTTTGATATATTTATCTTTTCCTTTGTTCATTCAGTGCATGTTTTTAAATGCCTACCACACACCAGACACTGTTCTAAATGCTAAGGATGTGGCAGTAAAGAATTCAAAAGTCCCCATGCTGGACGTTATGAATGGGTCTCTTCTTCCAGGGCTATGGTAGGATGACACTTCCCTGCCTGTGTGAAGTAAAGGCTTGATTTGGCCAATAAAACATGATCTTACTGATATGTATCATATTGAAGTGGAAACTTAAAAGTCAAGGTATTCTTGGGGCACCTGGGTGTCTCAGTGGGTTAAAGCCTCTGCCTTCGGATCAGATCATGATCCCAGCGTCCTGGGATCGAGCCCCGCATCGGGCTCTCTGCTCAGCAGGGAACCTGCTTCCTTCTCTCTCTTTGCCTGTCTCTCTGCCTACTTGTGATCTCTCTCTCTGTCAAATAAATAAGTAAAATCTTAAAAAACAAAAAAATCAAGGCATTCTCTACCATGCTGTCCTTTCCCCCTGTGTCAGTAACAAGCCTAAATCCTAGAGTTAGAAAACCTCAGAGGAGAGCCCCCAGAAGATCCGGCATAGATATATAAAGATATCTATATAGATATAGATATATAAAGATAACATCTTTATATGTTAGCATATGTCACTGAAAAAAAAAAAAAAACCTAAAATCTAACCTTTTCTGACTGATAAAGCCCAGTTGTTATGAACACATATAATCAAAATTCAATCTCTCATGATACCTACCTAAGTCCTACCTACCCTGATCATATAAAATAAAATCTAATAGTCACTGCAAGACAAACCCTGTTTCTAGGATAGAGAAGAGTGTTGTGATGTCTTTCAACTATAAAGACAGCAGCGGGATACAAAGGAAAGAGCCTGAGCGTGGAAGTAAGAGGACCTACATCCTTGCTACTGTTGGAGGTCGGCTCAGAATCAGGTACATGCAGGCGTCTAAGAGCCCAGGAGGTAACAGGTTTCCAAACCTCTCCATCCACTACATTCATCACTAGATCTGGGCAGGGGGACTGAAATTAAGCTCCTCGGCTGATTCTGCTGTATCACGTAGTTTACACAGACATTGCTTGAAATCATAGCTGTCTCCTAACACATGTCATGTTGTCCCATCCATTTGACAGTACCTACACCTTGGTTCCTGATTTGCATACTCACTCCTGATCTGAGATTGGGATTCTCTTCTGTACCTAAGCTTACTGGGCTGGAGCCTTGACCATACACATGTCCGTCCCTTTGTTCTGATAACTTAATCCTGGTCAGCCAAACTCCCAGCCACTGGTTTGAGTTCTACTTAACAGAGATAGGCACTTGATACCACTGTACTGCTTAAAAAGAGGTCCTGGGGGACTCACTTTGGGATTTAGTGCCGGGATACCCACATTCCCTTCTCAGGAAAACTTCCTCCACAAACCTACTGAGGGGGGGTGTATTTTAGCATGTGATCCATGACAAGCCATAGCCAACGACACACACCGAACACACATAAAAAGGCCACACAAGGAAAGCCAACCCACTTACTGGCTAAGTAATAATCAATGCTCTTTCTTGAGAGTTTGAACAAAGGGAAAAAAAAGAGGGGAGGTATAACCAGACTTGGATATGTTTACTTTTTAATTTTTTTTTTGCTTTTGTTTTTGAAATTACATAATATTTGTTTTAGTGTTGAATGAGTTATTAGTTTCGTAAGGTCATGTGAGTCATGGGTAGGATGGTCATTTTTAGCCACGTACCCTCAGACAAGTTGTCTGAGAAAGTGGTATTACTGAGAGAAACCAATCAACATTTTTTAATGCAGCTGGAGAGTAAAATACAGACATGAGAGAAGACTCAATCTTTAGGACCTTTATAGCAAAGTATATGCTTTTCTGAAGCAAAGTGCATAGTTGTCTTTCATTTTTGTCAAATGTCCCCACAAACTTTCAAAACGCTCCTTTACTTGAACCAGCTAGAATGAGTTTGTTTCTTTGTAAATAAACAAATTTCCTGTGTTGAATTCCCTTAAGTAGTGAACATTGGTCTTCTAGCCCTGGAGCTTCCTTTTGGGTGTGACAAATCAGACTAGTACCCAGACTTAGGACCTCCTACCCTGCCAGTCTGGGCCAATAAAGCCCCAATGCTACTCCCAGCTCAGTCAGTCTTAATTATGAAAATATTTGTCTTTTTTCCCAGCTTTACTGAGATATGATTGACAAATAAAATTTGTAACATATTGAAAATATACAGTGATGACTTGAACGTTATGAAGGGATTCACAACATCCAGCTAATTAACACACCCGTAACCACATATTTATCTTTTTTTTGATGATGCTGAGAACACTTACGCTCTATTTCCTTAGCAAATTTCAATCATACAGTACAGTATTATCATCCATGGTCCCCACATAGTACATTAGATTCTCAGACCTTATGCACCTTATAACTGTAAGTTTGCACACTTTCACTGACTTCTCCCCATATTCCCCACTCCCCAGCCCCTGGTAACCACCATTCTACTCTGTTCTTATGAAGTCAACTTCTCTCTTTTTAGATTCCACATGTAACTATTACCATGTATTAGTTGTCTTTCTTCATCCAGCTTATTTTACTTAGAACGAATAATGCTCTTTGGGTTCATCATGCTGTTGCAAATGGTAGAATTTTCTTTTTTATGGCTGAATAATACTCCATTGTGTGGAATACACACACACCTTACTGGTATATATATGGTAGGTGTATACATGTATGTGTGTGTGTGTGTGTATGTGTGTGCACGCACGCGCGCGTGTGTGTATTTTCTTTATCCATTCATCCATTGAGGGATACTAAGATTTGTTTGTTTTTATGTCTTGGCTATTGTGAATAATGAGAGAATGAACAGCTGTGAAGTGATAGCTCATTGTTTGACTTGTATTTCACTGATGATTAACAATGAGAACTTGAGCACTTCTTCAAGTATTTCTGACCATTTTTATTAGTCTTTGGGGGAAAAAATGTCTATTCTGGTCCTCTGTTCCTTTTTGATTGGATTATTTGGGTTTTTTTGCTACTGAATTGTATGGATTTCTAATGTATTTGGATATTAACATCTTATCAGATATGTGGTCAGCCAAATATTTTCTCTGATTCCATAGGTTGACTTTTCCTTTTGTTTATCATTTTCTTCTTTGAGCGGGAGCTTTTTAGTTTGATGTAGTCCCAACCTGCTTATTCTTTTCTTTGTTGCCTTTGTTTGAGGTGTCTAATTCAAAAAAATTATTGCCAAGACCAGAGTCTAGGAGTTTTCCCATTACGTTGTCTTCTAGGAGTTTTAGGGTTTCAGGTCTTAGTTTAAGTCTTTAATGTATTTTGAGTTAATTTTTGTGTGTGGTATAAGACCCAGGGGCCCAGTTTTATTCCTTTGCCTGGATATATCCAGTTTTCCCAACACCATTTATAAGACACTGTCCTTTCTTCATTGTTTCTTTTTGTGGCTTTGTCAAAAACTAATTGACCATATAGGTATGGGTTTAGTTCTGGGTTCTCGATCCTGTGCCAGTGAGCTCTGTGTCTGTTTTTATGTCAATACCACACCATTTTGATTACTACAACTTTTTAATTTCGTTTGTGAGTAGGAAAAACACATTCCTTCTGTGTTTCTCCTTTAGTCTCACACTACTGCACTTTGCTTCTGATACCAAAAGTGCTTATTTTCCACACATCAGGCAATTCTAAGTGACACCAGCTGGTTATTCTGCAGTTTAAACACTGATACTGACTACCTGGAGATAACATCAGATCCCACAGTTTAAGAACTCAATCCCACAAGACTGTCCTCCTACTTCAGATGCCAATTCTAAGTCCAAGCTGTTACTTGTGCTTCTGACCCACAGCTCAAAATCAGAGGTTCCCATGACACCCTCCTCAGGTTAGGTTAATTTGCCAGAAGTGCTCACGAAACTCAAGAAAACAGTTTACTTAGTGCAATTGCTGGCTTATTAAAAATGATGTAACTCAGGAACAGCAAGATGGAAAACATACAATAGAGCAAGGTATGTAGGAAAGACGTGAGAAGCTTCCATGCTCTCTCCCCATTCACCAGTCTCCCCCAGTTGCCACGCGTTCACCAACCCAGAAGCTCTCTGAAACCAGCACTTTGGGGACTTTTATGAAGGCTACCTCACAAAAGCATGATTAGTCATTAGCTCAATCTCCAGACCCTTTCTCTTTCCTGAAGAATGGGTGTAGGGACGAAAGTTCTAACCTTCTAATCATGACTTGGTCTTTCTGGTGGCTGGTCCCCATCCTGAGGTTATTCAGGAGCCCCCCAAGAGTCACCTTATTAGAACAGATTTTAGGATCTCTGTGCCAAGAACCAGGGACAGAGACCAATACAATTTTTTTATTTTTTAATTTTACAGTTTGCTATCATAAAGTGTGATTCCCCTAGCTTTGTTCTTTCTTTTTTCAAAAAAACAGCTTTTGCCCTTCAGGGTCTTTGAGGGTTCCATATGAATTTTAATACTTTTTTCTATTTCTCTGACAAATGCCATTGAAATTTTGCTAATTGCATTGAATCAGTATTTTTGCCTGCTCCCTCTTCACTGAGCCTGGAGGGGATAGCTGTGGGGAGTTTGTATACCCACTTACCAGTTCCTTCTTTGCTTTCCATAGTCCCATCTGGCTCATGAATGCAAGCCCCCATGTCTCTCAGAGGTAAGTAATTTGGGGGCCTGTGCCTATGGTGGTAGTCTTAAAGTTGGGATGCTAGATGTGTGGTCCACAACCTTGCTCCTCAGCGAGAAGCTGGGAGCTGGGATTTTCCTCCTAATTGTAGGATGCCATGCTAGGTGTGAGGTTTATGACAATAGTCTGTTTCAACCTTTCCTATGCATTTTGATGTGGGTATTTTCTCAGATTCTTGATGTGTAGGAGTCATTCAACTGGTTTCTAAATTTCTCTCTCAGAGTAAACTGATCTATGTGTAGCTATACATTCAGTGAATCCAGGTATGGAGGGAAATTCAGGAGCTTCCCATGTTGTCATGTTGGTTATGTCCTCCCCCAAAGTAACCATGCCAATATTTCAGCAAGATGATCTGTTTGCTTTTACTTTGTGTTTTGTCCTACTCCTAAATTGAAATAGATTTATTATTCTTTCACCACTTTTGAAAAAGTATTAAGGCAATTCGTCAATATCTATTTGACAAGGTATTCAATAGTTGGGTAAACAGAATATTAAAATACATCCAAGCACCTTAATTGGGAATTTTCCACCATACTCTCATATAAATCCATATGTACCCTGATTTAAGGAAATTTATAACAATAAACATTGCAACTTAAAATAAACAATGAGGATAAATTTGCTTTTCCAAAAAAACTCTTCAAATTCAGAGCACTCTCCTATGTGTAAAAATGTATTTCAAAGATAAGAACTACTCGGGAAAATGGGAGTGGCAGAGGGAGAAACACAGTAGTGACCACTGATACCATCATCATCTGTGAAAATCAACAGGAAAGTGGGATGGATTTGCACAGATTTCCAGGATATGTCACTTGTTAGTGACCCCACAGAGCCTAGGGCTCTCGTGAGACTCTGGAATGAATTTAGCTGACTACCTTCACTCAAACACACTCAAGACAATCCCCAGGAAATGGTCTCGCAGTGTTAATTCTTCCCAAGGCTCAAGTCTCACGCTGAGCCGGTTACATTTGCCTCTTTTTACAACACAGCCGACCTCATGCGGAGAGTCCTGGCTGCCTCCACTTCTTATTGTACTGATTTCTGTCTTTACTGAAATGCAGCTAGGATGGCCTAGGACACTCAGAGGGAAAGGGCACCTGAACTCTCCCCCAGACTCCCCAGTCTTAGTTGAGCAACACTCTCCTCACTGTAGCTTGTCTTTCTTCTCCAGAACCAGAAAAAAAAAAAAAAAAGTTTGAAAATATGGATTTATTGGAAGGCAGGTGTTAACAGTACATTTATTTACTCATGACATCGGAATTAATGGATGTTTAATATAATTAGCAATTACACGTTTGTTAAATTTCTGTGTGAGAGTTCTAGAACAATTTTAAAACATTTGCTCCAGCATATTAGGATCTGGTGCCAGGAGTCAGACGCTTGGGTTTTAATTCAAGCCTTTTCACTCACCAGCTGTTGGTATTCATGGATATGACACAAACCTTCTAAGGTTTTAGTTTCCTCCTCCCTAAAATAGTAATGAAAATACAAATAACCTTGCAAGATCATTGTGTAAAATGGAATGATATCCATGTGCTGGTTAATTTTGTGTGTCAACTTGACTGAGCCGTGGTGGGGGGGGGGGGGATGGAAGGGGCGCCCAGATCGTTTATCAACCATTATTCTGGGTATGTCTGTGAGGATGTTATTGGATGAGATTAACATGTCAGTCAGGAGATTGGGTAAAAGAGACTGCTCTCCCTCGTGAGGGTAGCCCTCCTCTAACCCGCTGAAGGCCTGAATAGAACAAATGACTGACTCTCCCTCAAGGAACAGGGAGCTCCTCCTGCCTGAAAACCAAACAAAACCTCTTTGAGTTGGGACACTGTCTTGTCTGGCCTTCAAACTTGGCTTGAAACATCTGCTCTTCTCGGTTCTCAAGACAGCCAGCTTGCAGACTGACATTGCCATCGTCAGCTTACCTGGTTCTCAGACTTTTGGACAGAAATAGAACAGCACATCAGTTCTCTTGGGTCTCTAGCTTGCTGACTCCAGATCTGGGACTTCTCAGCCACCAGAATTTCATGATCAGATTCCTTGTAATCAATCAGTGTCGATAGATAGATAGATAGATAGGAAGAAATAGAGAGAGAACCTTCTGTTTCTTTAGAGAACTCTGACTAATACGGCATATAAAGCATTTAGCATAGTGTCGAACTCATACTGAGCACCTAATTCAAGGATAGCAATTATTTATAAATAAGGGCCTGTACTAGGCATCAGAGGAGGCCACCACTGAAATGACTCAAAATCAAACATCTGCCTTCAGGGCTTCCACAGGTTAATAGGAGTGATAGGGTGTGCATATTACTAAATGTTAATCCCTTGCTTAAAATCCATCAATGGCAACCTATGAGCTACAGGATAGAAAAGCTGATTCCTGGATATGGAATACAAGCCCCTTCTTTTTCTAGTCCTTGCAATGCCTTCGCATGTCTTTTCCTGTCGCATGCTGTGTTCCCTCCCCCACAGTGGTCTTTCAGACACCACACCTCTGTCTCTGACGATGGGTTCTCTTTGTATTCCCGAAAATCTCCTACTCAGCTGTCAAACTGCATCCCATAAGACTTCAGATGCTCCTCTACACATGTTCCCTTTAGCATCTTTCCTTTGCCTTTATAGCTCAATCCATAATCCAATATCCCTGCTGGTTTTCAAATCCTGTAGAGGTCCCACCATGAGTCCAAATCATCCCTATCTTGGATGCCAACACACTGAAGAATGCTGGAGGAGCATCCAGAGGACACATGCAAGTGTAAGGAGTCCAGGAGCTTCTAGGGAGAACCTAACCTCAAAGAAGATGACCCAGGAACAAAGCCTCAGGTCTGGATTGGAGGGTATTATAATTAACTGAATTATAAACCAAAAACCTAAAAAGCCAGTGGTCAAGACCTATCACCTTATATCAAAATACAGTTGTGTGACTTGCTTTTTCCTCTCACTACATAATTGGAGCATTCCCTTATGTTATAAACAATCTTCTACATCATTTTTATGCCTTTGAAATCTCTACTGAATGAATCATAATATATTTAACCAATCCCCTCTTGTTGTTATTTCCACCATTTCTGCTATTCTATATCATCTCACGATTAATGTTCTTAAGCCATCATCTTTCTGAACCTCCAGGGATTTCTTAGGTTAAATAACTCAGATATGGAACAGCTATATCAAAAAAAGTGCATATTTTTAAGAATTTTGGAGCTGATTTCCAAATAGTCTCATAGAAGGGTACCTTGGGCAGAGTATTTCCTCCAACAGTACATGAGACTGATTCAGAAGAATTTAGAGAGTCCTAAGCTCACAGAGATAACACAGTCTTTATCTATCCATCCGTCCATCCATCCAACTAGCCATGCATGCGACAAATATTTGAGTGTGTACTCTACACATGTGCTAGGGATAGAGTAGTGAGAAAGACAAACAGAGCTCCTGCCCTCCCTGTACTCACATCCCAGTACAGAAATCAGACCAGCAATGACAACAGTGACCATTTATTGGTCAGTCGCCTTACTACCGCTTCCATTCCAACATGTTGTCTCATTATTTTTTTTTAAGATTTTATTTATTTATTTGACAGACAGAGATCACAAGCAGGCAGAGAGGCAGGCAGAGAGAGAGAGGAGGAAGCAGGCTCCCCACCAAGCAGAGAGCCCGATGCGGGGCTCGATCCCAGGACCCTGGGATCATGACCTGAGCCAAAGGCAGAGGCTTTAACCCACTGAGCCACCCAGGCGCCCCATGTTGTCTGATTTTAAAAACACGGTCTCTGCGTCATTGTTGAGACTAAGCGTCCCATGCTGGGTCTTCTTATTTTCCCATACCAGGATACCAGGGTCTTTTTCTCGTGAGTTCTCTTGGAGATGCTCCAGGGTACTGGAACAGCAGGCAACCCAGCTGAGAGCATTTCCTTGTGTCTGTGAAAGTTACCTGTGCTAAAATAATGTGCGGCACATTATTCCTTTTCTGGTAAAGTAAATAAAAACCATGACTACCTTGGGCCTCACTTTACTCACTCGGTGCCAGGTCTTCCTAAAATAAATTATTTCATTTAATCTAAACAACAATGCAGTGGGAATGATAACTGTTGTTATTCTAACCGACAAATAAGAAACAGGAGGATCTGAGAATCTAACAGACAGCAGAGCCAGGGCACAAATCCAAAATTCTTTTACTGGCAATTCACTATCTGTTTGCCTGGGTCTCTGGCTGTGCCCTGCTACAATGCTTCATTCTGCCTGCCTGGGCATTCCCTGGTCATCCATGGATCAGACCCTCTCCAAAGACAATGGGCAGCTGGGGCCTGGTACTCTCCAAACCCCTTTGATAAGGTATCAAACTGCTTGGGGCCAAACCCAGTAATCTCCACTGCCAGTGATTCCCAAAGTGTGGCCCAAAGGTCACCTACTACAGAACAAAGGGAAGGCCTTGTTTCAATGAATAAGCAAAATATGGTATGTGCTTACAATAAAATATTATTCAGCCATAAAAGGAAACGTAGTGAGATATGCTACCACACAGATGAACCTCCAAACACCATCCAAAGTGAAACGGCCCAGATGCCGGAGGACAAATGCTGGACCATTCCATGTATAGAAGACATCTGGAGTAGGCAGATTCACAAAGACAGAAGGCAGACTAGTGACCACCAAGATGTGGGGAGGAGTTGGGGGGACAGGAAGTGACTGCTTACTGGACAGAGTGTCTCCTTCGAGGGTGATGAGTGTGTCTCGGCACTAGACAGAGGAGATGGGTACACAACACTGGGAATGGACTAAATACCTCTAGATTGATCGCTTCAGGATGGCTAATATCATGTCACGTGAAGTTTGCCTTGATTAAAAAAGAAGGGAGACCAACCATCTACTGAGTCAAATATGTGGGCTCAGAAATGTCCTTTTATATATAAGATCCCAGTTGCACAAGATCACCAGGTGATCCTGGTGGTCACTAACATTTGAAAATATTCCTTAAAATCTCCCAGGATGGTTAAATCAGACAATCATCAAAAAGAACCCAGAAGTTAAGGTCTTCTTGTTTTGCTTTCCAAAGCTCACTTGTAAGAAAACAAATCCTAGAGCAAAAGCATGATTATAACTCGCACAAAGGCACAAAGAGCCCTAGTACAAGGCAGCATCTGTGATCTGCCTGATGCCATTATTGCCAGTTAGCAAGGAATCCAGAGGGTTTGCCTGGACCATGTATGTATGTCCAGACCAGTCACTGGGATGGGGGAAACAAGGTCAGAGAGCAGGGGGCAGGAAAGGAATGATGATATATGTGCAGAAGGATGAATGCAAGGCTAGAGGAAGGAGGCTCCTGGCTAATCGATATGAACAGGCAAAGTAATGGCACAGCTCCTGAAAAGCCCTGAATTCAAGTAAACGGGAATCAATGGGCTAAAAACCATGGATTCAATAAAGCCATTAAGTCACAGCAATTCCTTTTGAGGTAAATGAATTCCTTTGTGGCCGTGTCCCCTGTGGCTCCCAAGACTCAATATTCTCCTGGCAACGGATTCGGTTAGCATGGCTCTCTATAAAGGCTTCATGACATCCTCCTTCATTTTATCCCTAGGGGAGAGGGACTTCATTGCTTTGGCTGTCTTCCATCAACACATTGTTCTTGCTTCAAGCGCCAAGTGAATTGCTTACGTTGCAAGTGGAACAACCTGATTGTACCTGCTAAGACTTAGCAAGGGGCCAGGTCCTCAGTGGTTGGTGCTGTTGGTGATAACCTTCCTAGAGAACCATACCGAGTCACCATGCATTCTCTTCCTCATGAACACAGTAGCAAGAGTAACCCTGAAGATGGGTGCTATCCTAAGATTATCATATCATTTGTCTAATTTAATTCCTGCCACGGCCGTATGAGGCAGGCACTATTGTGTCCATTTCGTGGATGAGGACACTGAGTCTTGAATGGTTGAGTAACTGGTGCAATGTCTCCTGACTCTAAAGCCTGTCTCATGGCCACTACACTATATTATCTCCATCTACTGAAACCCTCCAAGACTCCAGGAAGTGACAGAGTCCCACTCCACCCACCACCTGCCAGTAGTCAGAGGGGGTAAGTGAGAGCATGAAGCGCACACACACAAAAGAATGGATTTCCACCCAACTAGAGTCTTTGTTCTGAAGGACACTGACCAGTAGGCTTCCACACTCCCTCACACTCTTATTACCCAAACTCTCATTAGCTTGTAGCCAGGTGAGGAAGAAGAAGAGAGTATTTCAGGTGAGTGAGTACAAAAGACCAACAAGCTAGCCTTGTTGCAAGGACACACATGCAATACATTCAGGCAAATTAAAGCAATTGCTTTGGATTTGAACAAACTGGTTCCTAACACCCAGCTCCTCCTTTAAGTTGCCTGACCTGTGGCAGTTTTCACCTTATTAAGAGTCTACATTCTCTCGGGGCGCCTGGGTGGCTCAGTGGGTTAAGCTGCTACCTTCGGCTCAGGTCATGATCCTGGGGTCCTGGGATCGAGCCCCACATTGGGCTCTCTGCTCAGCCGGGAGCCTGCTTCCTTCTCTCTGCCTGCCTCTCTGCCTGCTTGTGATCTCTCTCTGTCAAATAAATAAATAAAATCTTTAAAAAAAAAAAGAAAAAAAGAGTCTACGTTCTCATTTGTAAATTGGAAATGATTATCTTCTATGGTGGCCAAAATGAGTGAATGGGGTACTCCTCATAAGAGCATTTTGCACCTGCCTGGCACAGAATGAATTCTTAAATGCTAGCTGTCATTACTATTCCCAAGACCGGACCACTGCCCTGCCAATCCACTCCACACATGCTGCAGTCAGCCTGCCTGGCCGAGGTTAGGGCCTGTGGTCATCCAACCCTGGGTGTTCAAACCACTACGCTGTGCATGGCCTAGTTTTGTAACCTCTCTGAACTTCCATTTATCTAGCACCTAAACAGAGATAACAGTATTGTCTACCTCCTGGGGCTTGTAGCCTGGAATATTAAAAGGAGAGAGGCTTTACTAACAGCCTGGCTCTGAATTTTATGGATTTGATCACCCTCTGTAATACTCTCTTTACCCAGAGTTTTCGACTCTATCATTTTTTTTTTCTGTCCCAATATTGCAAAACATGTTGATCAGGAATTAATGCCGTGTTTTAAAACTCTGTAGGGCACCCAGCCAAAGGCTCCCTGGCAGAAGCCAAGGCTTTCAGCTTATGGCACTTAGAGGCACTGGCCACTAGAGGCCGCTGGTAAGCCACAGAAACCTGGAAGGATGCCTGTTTCGTTTTAAATACTGTATTTCTTTTTTTTTTCCCCCCAATTTATTTATTTTCAGAAAAACAGTATTCATTATTTTTTCACCACACCCAGTGCTCCATGCAAGCTGTGCCCTCTATAATACCCACCACCTGGTACCCCAACCTCCCACCCCCCCGCCACTTCAAACCCCTCAGACTGTATTTCTTATTTAAAGGGCTTTCTGGGTTATCAGAAACCTAGCTCAGAGGACCCTTGTGAGGAGGGATGGTTTTATTTTCTATAAGGGTGTGAGCCTAATTTCCTCCTGAGGTTCCCTTCTGAACGGAAAGGAAGATGGACCGTAGTCTGCTCCTACCTAGTCAGTGAGCCACAAGGCTAGTCAGAAAAAAACACCTGTGTGGTAGCATTTGTGAAATCCGGGGAGAACCTCCACCTGTAAGAATGTCCCCAGTGCCCAGTGATTGGAATCCCTTTAAGTCTTATATATAGTGTAAAGGTCTAAAGCCCACTGATCTACCTGAATATCCAGGGAGGCGACGTCATGGGGGGCCACTATTAGATGATATTAGCAGAAAAGGAAATCAGAACACAACAAAGGAAGGCATGCAAACCTGGAGTTCCCAGATGTGGGTTTGAATTTTAAGTTAGCCAGTTACTAGCTGTGAAGCCTTGGGCAAGTAAATTACTTATTTTTTTATTTTTTTTTTTTTAGTATATGTGCTGCCGAAGCGAGCACGGGCAAGTAAATTACTTAATCTCTCTGAGCTTCAGTTTCCTTTAAATCCCCTACAGCATGGGTTTGTTCCCAGAGTTTAGTTAAATGAGATGTCATATGTAAAATTGTGCACGTATGGACAGACTAAGTGATTTTTATTAGTTATCATTCTTTTCTTGGGTCAAAGTAGGAGCCGAACTTAAGGCCTGGGGAACAAACATGCTGGGGGCAGGGGTTGGGGAGGGGGGAGTTAAGAAGAGGAGTAAGAGTACAGGGAAGTTTAAAAGGCAGGTAGGTACCAAAGTAAACGTGTCTAGTTCATCAAAGCAAGTCAAGAAACCCTGACATGCCTATGCACATATTCAAAGGTTTTGTTTTTTTTTTTCCTGTTGTGTGTTTTTAGGGTGTATAATGGGTGTGTGTGTATAATGTCAGTGGCATTAAAACTACAGCTCAGAGGGGCTCCTGGGTGGCCCAGTGGGTTGAAGCTTCTGCCTTCGGCTCGGATTGTGATCTCAGGGTCCTGGGATCAAGCCCCACATCGGGCCCTCTGCTTGGCTGGGAGCCTGCTTCCCCCTCTCTCTCTCTGCCTGCCTCTCTGCCTGCTTGTGATCTCTGCTTGTCGAGTAAATAAATAAAATCTTAAAAAAAATTACAGCTCAGATTTATATCCCAGATCCCAGACATTAAGTCCCCTGGAGGCAGGACACCAGACGCAAAGCAAGACTAGAAAAAATATGAGTTGGTACAGAGATCAAGAAACAGAAGGAAGATTAGGAGTCTACCCAATTCTGGACCCCACGCTGGGAGAGACACAAAGCAAATCAGAGTACATCCAGAAGTGCGGGAGTGTCTTGAGAAGAGCACACAAACAGTCCCTGATGGTGAGTTGAAACAATGAGGGATGATTCATTAGAAAGAGAAACACAAAGAGAATTTGATCCTTTCTCTGGATCTATCTTCCCAAGAAGGTAGACTTAGGATCACGGAGTGTTGGAAAGTCCATGAATATTGTAACCTCACTGTGTGTGTGTATGTGTGTGTGTGTATAATTTTATGTACTGTGCATCTTTTAATACACAGCTTTAATCAGATTCTCATTGAACATCAAAAAACTTAAGAATCCTTGATATAAATAAAAACAGCTAATATTTATCAAGCAATGACTAGGTATCAGGCCCCTGGCCATGCCCTTCATGTAAATTATTGGATCCTCACAAGAGCGCTCCAGGGGTGAGATCGCTGACTATGGATGTTGGCTCTGGAGCCAAGCCTTCCTTACTTGATATCCCAATTCTGCCACTAATCAGCTACATGACCTCTGACAACCCACTTTCTCAGCTTTCCAGTCTGTGAAAGGGGGACACCTATAAAGGCCTCCAAAGGTTGTGAGGATTGAACTAGTACCTGTAAAGCTCTTCCAACAACAGATGACCTAATGGACTTTGTAACTGTTAACTACTCAGTGGCATGCTGGTCAATGTCTTAAAACCATCTCCTAAAGGAGCAAAAAAGCTCTAATTATAGTATTGGACACTTTCAGTGGTATAAATGTCATCTTGGCCAATGTCAAGCTAACAAAGTTAAGCCAACCAGCTCACAAAATTCCTAAGAACTTAACAATCAGTTTCGATGTGATGATACAAGCCAGCTCTAGCATAGCCGCAAATTAAAGCCCCAGTCATTCAGCGCTAACTGGAGATGGCCCACAGATGTCTTCTTGGTCCCTTGAAGCAGTGGAGCTCATGTAGAATTGAGAGAAGCAAAGCTCATATTCTGTTAGAGGAAATGAGTTCAAAAAGAGTTTGAAGAAAGTTTAAGAGAATGGAGTCTGTTTGGGACAAGAGTTTTCTGCAAGCGGTAGACATGGATCTTCCCTGAGGTAAACAGAAATCAGCAGCAACCATGCATGGTGTCCTCATTACAAGCAATGTGCTTTACTGCCATGCTTTCCCGTAATCCTCACAACAGCCCTTTAACGTAGGTGGTCCTAGGTGGTCCTTGCCTTGGGTTCGTAGAAGAGGGGAAGGGGGCTCCAAGATATACAAAATCTGTCTAGAAACAGAAGACAGGAGGAGCGGGACCTGAAAGCAGAGCCTAGGCCTGTGTGATTTCTTACTTCTCTGGTGCTCACACAACAGAGAGACACCAGGGAAGGCTCTTGGGCCACTGTAAGGGTGAAAAGGGATGTCCTTGGAACTCTCTTGGATAAACTCTTAACATCCACAGTCTTTTCCACAGCCTGCTCCAGAAAGCCCCTTCATGGATGAATCCTCCAAGCTACACTATGAAAACAAGGCTCCCCCAGTCACCCAAATCCCAGGACCTTTCTGCTACTGCCCAGTGGGGTTACTTCCCCACAGTGGTTCTCTGGGACTCTCAATATCCTCCGCCCTTATCCACTAGAGTCCTTCCCACAGGGTAAGTTCAAGTACACGACCTGAGGCCATTTAGGGAAACTGCACCCATGACGTCATAGTCACATGACCTAGGAAGCCATGCAAAAGATGTTAAGTCTTTCACCATCACTGATGGACCTTCTCCTTTTATTACTCTAGACAGATCTATGAGTGTAATTAGGATGACAGTTTCAGGGATTAGATTGCTGGGTTCCAATTATGTCTGTCATTTGTTAATGATGTGACTTTGGACAATTTACATAATCTCCATGTGCTTCAGTTTCCTCATCTGTAAAATGGAGATGATACACTCAGTCCCCTTCAAAACACTGTCATGAGGACTCAATAAGACAATATTGAGAAAGGCCTTGAAGGGGGATTAAAGTAACATTGTAAAAATACAATACACTTGAGGCACCCTGGGTGGCTCAGTTAAGCATCTGACTTTTGAGTTTGGCTCAGGTCATGATCTCAGGATCATGAGATCAAGCCCTGTGTCAGGCTCACACACTTGGTGTGGATCCTGCTTCAGATTCTCTTTCTCCATTTCCCCCTGTCCTCCCCTCCTCCCACTCTAAAATACACACACACACACACACACACACACACAAAACACACTCAGTGTTAACTGTTAGAGCCTGATCATCCTCCAAGTGTAACTTTTAGAAGTTATTGGGCTCCATCCTCCCATTCTGGAACTCTGGTCCTAGAACTCCTTGACTTGCTCATATATTTTTTTATTTAAATTAGCCAACATATAGTACATCATTAGCTTTTGATGTAGTGTTCAATGATTCATTAGTTGCATATAACACCCAGTGCTCATGATATCACGTGCCCTCCTTAATGCCCATCCCCCAGACTTGCTTATATTTAACCCAAAGCAGTGATTCCTAATCTTTTAAAAAGTTACTGATCCCTTTGGGAAGTGAGCTCTATACCCTATTGCCAGTGAAATATACATCTGCAAATTTTACATATATTTTTCAGGGGACTACCTTGACCTGTGAAGCCCATCCTTGACTATGCCCATCTGCCTACAATTCCTTGCCTTCCATTTCAGTTTGTTCAACCATAATTTGGCTTCCAGAGCCCTGCCTCTTCCTGCTCCATTTCTATATCCCACCTGCTTTCTCTGGTTCTTTTTACATGCAAGCGTTTCCCAGCATCCCCTTCTTGCCTACCTCCAATCTTTTACAAACTAACATAGCTCTTCATCCAATGGCAACCCCCATAATCAATAAGAATCAAAATAATTGAGAACATATGTTTTAAATGTACATTGGCAGTGCTAGAGAGAATTGGTAATACTGTACAGAGAAGATCCTGAATTATCTCCCTTTTGAAGAACCACAATTTCTTCACCTCTAATTTACATACCACCATTCCACTTTTGCCATCTCTAAAGCCACCTGTCAGTTCATAAGGATACTTTCAGGACAGGGCAAGCTTGAAACTGTAACATCCTGTCTGCCATAAAGATAAGTACAAAATTCAGCTGAAATTTAGCAGGTCCCCAGGGATAAGATACTGTCCATAAGCATACAGCATGTTTAATCAGTAGAAAGATCATGGCCTTTTTTGTGCCTTGAAAACTTACATATATTATAGATGTGTGACCTTAGGCAAGTACTCTGAACCTTGCCTTAGTCATTTGTAAACTGGAGCTAAGCATGAGAGTAAATATGGTGGTGAACACCAAAAGAAAAAAGCCCATGTTTATCACCAGCAATCATTCATCAACCGAACATCTGTTTACCAAGAACTTGCTGTGAGTTAGCCATCGTGGTGAGGCTGAGAATGCAACTAAGGGAAAGATACAGTGTCTGCCCTCAAATTGCTCACAGGGCTTTTGGGAAAACATATCTTGTTAGAAGAATACCCAGGATGCTCTAGGAACCCAGGGAAGAGACACTTAAAAAAATGCTCAGCACACAGCAGGCACTCAGCAAATGCAACTTCTCTTCCTTGACCGACGGGTAGACCCTCCAGTAACCAAATCAATAATCTTTCTACCGATGATGCCCTAGAGGGTAAATTCTAGGTAATGCCTGTCTTCTCAGACACAGCAGGTGTCATGCCCCATCATCCACTCAAAACACCAGGGAGAAAGCCCCCAAAGCTTCACTAGACAGAGGAGAGAGAGCCCTATACCAAATGAGTTGAGCCCAACTGTTCGTTCCATTCATTAGAGCACTCACTGTTCTTATCTTGTGGCCAGGAGAGCAATAATAAAGAAAGCAGCCGAGAAAATTAATCAGGACCCAGAGAATTTTAATAAAATGTTATTAGAAGTCAGCACAAATTGTGGGGAGGAAAGGAGGTGCAGTCTCTGGGGCACCTATTCTGGTTTTAATTGGATGACTCAGGTCTAGCCGGTCTAAAAAAATGCCCCACTGATTCCTAGGTTTTGCTCATCGGGCTCATTTGCCTACAGCAGAATCACATTTTTTAGCTGTTCTCCTTCAGCCCCTGCCTTGCCCAATACCTGCCCCATCCCATTTTTATTAGCGACCCTCTGCCCTCTATTGCAGAGGACCCTTCCTACGGCACATCCATGGCACTTTCTGTGACAGACAAGGGCACAATATTAGAAATCAGAGAACCGGCATTTGGTCTCAGCTTCCGCCTTTAACCCACTGTGCAACTTTATCAAAATCTACATTCCCCACTAGGTCTCATCTGTAAAATGGGGACATTGGACTTTTCATTATCCCTACTGGTCTTTGATTCTATTCTTTTTAAGATTTTATTTATTTATTTAAGAGAGAGAGTGAATAAGAGAGAGCATGACAGGGTAGAATGCCAGAGGGAGAAGCAGACTCCCCACAGAGCCGGGAGCCAGATGCAGGACTCGATCCCAGGACTCTGGAATCATGACCTGAGCCAAAGGCAGTCCCAACCAACTGAGCCACCCAGGCACCCTTGTCTTTGATTCTAAAAAGTATATTCATACCCTATGATTTGCAACAGAAGAGTCTGAATAACAGCTGTATCCCTACCTGACATTAAAGGACAAGATGATCTTGTTTCATTCTTTTCTGCTCCCTGTGAAACTCCCAACCTGAATAAAGGAATAAGCTTCTTCACCAACTCCTTGATATGACCCAGCTTTTTCTTAGGACCTTCCCACTCATCCTTCCACAGGGCACTGTGCTACCAACATGCCGGTCTTCCCTCCCTGTGCTGCTGGGCAACACAGCATATAGTGCTTTGTCCTCTCAAAGGCTACCCCATCTCTTGAGAATTAAGGAGTGCACTTGTTGTGATGAGCACAAGGTGATGTATGGAAGTGTTAAATGACTATATGGTACACCTGAAACTAATAGCATTTATGTTAATTAACTGAAATAAAAACAAAAACTTAAAAAAATAAAAAATAAAAGTCTGCCTCACCCATTAACTTTCCCAAGATTTCTGGGGAGATAGGCAGAATGGACATGATTATTCTCATTTTACCTGTAAGGAAAGTGAGGCTGAGAAAAATTGAATTGCTAATGTCTTATGTCAATTAAAAGGTAGTCTAGACCCATGTTTAAATCCCCCACCCACTGCTCTTTCCGCTCTATTACCACACTCTGCTTGGAGAACTCCAGAGACATCCCAAAACTAATATTCTAACCAGGATAGGGAAAGTATGATACTAATTTAAAAATTACTAATAAATGCAGACTAAAAAATTAATTGTGTAATGGATAAAAGTACAGGAAGGCCAAAGTCCAGGTAAGAAAGAAAGGGAAACAAAAAATAATTTTTCTTTGGTTTCACCAAAGAAAATGACACCAACCATAACAGAGGTGGACGAGTCTCTTGGCAATAGGAAAAAATATTGCAAATGCAGCTTTGAGATTAAATTTTTTAGAAAGAGCAATGTCAGGTTTTTTTCTCCCCTTTTAGTTTATTTGCTCTTTTATTAATATTCTATATTTCATAGTTACCAAAAAACCCTCTTCTACAGCATAGTGAAAATAAATTGGTAACGTCAGCACTTTCTCTTCACAGCTGGGTCCCAGGTTGGTAATGTTTTTCTCCCATAAAACCATAATCCCATAAAATTTAAGGTTATTAAGTTGCAGGTGAATAATTCATGAGGGCAATTATGAAACATTTATGATGGAATATTATGAGCTTCCAAATAAAAGAAAACATTCAGGGTCACCAAATTGACAAACTTTGGTAGCTTGTGCTTAGATCTCCCATGAGGGACAGGTGTGGGCATTCTCTGCAGCCTTGGACATTGGAAATGGGCTAACAGCCCTCTAAGACGTGCCTGGAACATATCCCAGCAACTCAGCCAGCTGGTGTCACAGTCCAGTGCAAGAGGCAGAAATATTACCTGAGGCCAACAATAATAGTGAGGAGAACAAAGCCTTTGTGGTGGTGGTGTAAGGGGCAATACACTGTGCCAGGCTCTGCAGAAATCACTTCATATGTATTGTGTCTTTCATCCTCACAATCCTCTAAAACCAGTATTATCCTTATCATACCTATTATTTAGATGAGAAAACTGAGTCATGGCAAGTTTAATAACTTGCCAAAAATCACATATCCGAGAAGAGGCAGAACCAGGATTCTAACCCAGGGAGTCGAGCCCTTGAGCCTCCGCTCTCCACCACCATGTTGCACTGTCAGGCCAGACAATGGCTGGAGAATGATCTTGTGGCTCTTACACACAGCATATCTTGTTCTTCAAAGTACTTTCTTTTTCTTTTCTTTTTTTTTTTTTAAGATTTTTATTTATTTATTTGATAGACAGAGAGAGATCACAAGTAGGCAGAGAGGCAGGCAGAGAGAGAGGGGGAAGCAGGCTCCCCGCTGAGCAGAGAGCCCGATGCGGGGCTTGATCCCAGGACCCCGAGATCACGACCTGAGCTGAAGGCAGAGGCTTAAACCACTGAGCCACCCAGGCACCCCCAAAGTACTTTCTCATGTATTATTCCCCTCTGGCATAGCTTCTCTGTAACAGCATTGCTGGATATTGCTGGATATTGTTGGATCAGTGTTATTGTCTCCATTTTACAGATGAGGTCCAGAAAGTTTAAATAACCTTATCAAGGTCACACAGCAAGTTAGTAGAGGCACCACAAGGAGGACCTCGAGGTTTAATCCCAGTGATGATCACCATAAAATAACAGAACTGGACAAATCTTTCCTTGCTAAACCTCCTATCTAACAGAGCACTTCTGTAGGTAGAACACCCAGGCTCTCCTTAAGCACCCCCAGTGATAAGGTACTCCATGCTTAACACAAAATCCTCTTCCATTGTTGTAAAACTCAAATGATTTCCCTTATCCTGACTATTTGCCTCCTCGCAACTGACTACTGTTTTATCTTAAGTCTTCTCTTTCTCCTCTTAGCAGCCACATGGCCCCTCCTCCTTGTGGGTTTTTCCCCCACCACTTTCAGCTTGTCATCCCCCTCCCCTGCCAGGATCTTCCATTATGCATTATACAATATGTGTTCTCAAGGAACATCCTTTCTTAACTCTTTTCCTAGATATGCCCTACTACGTTACTACTTTCCCTTCTGAACAAAACTAAAGCCCATCTCCAGGGCACCTGTTTAGAGTTAGGCAAATCTTCCTCCCACAAGGAGCTGCAACCATCCCTCTCTCTACTGATACAGGTAAATGTAGCTGAGAATCCATCAACTATTTTCATAATGTATTTAAATAAGCTTGCTACCCCATCCTGAAATGTTCTCATTTGATCAGCTATCAAACGAGATTGCCTTTATCACATCTCTCCCCCTCTACACATCCCCTTCCTCTCCTATAGGATATGGTAACATCAAACCATCTTCTGGTGCAGGCAGAAATCACACTCCCAGCGTTATTTCATTTGTCTGTATTTGCTCTGCTGTCCTGAACAGTGAGCACAGGCTGAGCTTCTGAGGGTGCCAAAAGTAGCCCAAGGAAATAGAGGTAAAAGGCCTACTGGGGAACAGGGTGAACCAGCCTCTCTGTTCCAAGTTAACTCCATTCGATTAGATTCTCACCATGACATCGCTGTGTTTCAAGTGCTAGTCATTGCCTTTCTGCTACAGAGATAGGCCCACTACTCTCTAGAAATGAGAGGGATCCTAAAGACATCTTGCCTAAACTCTGTCTTCTAGGAAGCTGAGGCCCAGAGATGGGAAAGGGCCTGCCCAGTCAATGCTAAATATGGGATTCCAGCCCTGGGCACAGGACTCCACGCCCCTCTCCACTCCATTTGAATCTCAGAGATCATCTGGTCCAACACCTCATTTATAGTTGAGCTAACTGAGGTACAAAGAGAGCAGGTCACCCAGCCCAGGAGTGCTCGGTACAAAGACGAAGGTTCATGGTCATTGCTTCTCATTGAAGAAAAAAGGAAATATTGTCTATTGCATTTCCATGCTGAGACCATCCAGCCCATATCACAGATGAAAACACCCACATCATCTGACTTCTTTCAGCACCAAAGGCATTTTGCAGGGAGAGCTGGGTCTTGCCTTGACTATTACTTCACTTCTACGTTCCCCAATAAAAACAGACATGCTTGATTCCCGAGGTCACTCTGAAGTCCTCATTCAGTGAGGACAACCAGGGAGGAGAATTTCAACCCTGCATGCAAAGGACAGAGGAATCCAAAGGGATTCTAAGCCAGCCCCTTCTGCTGCCCATTGGTGGTGCTGGCCTGAGAAAAACCCAAGGGAAAGTCCACAGTGAAAGCCCAAAGGCGAGCTACACCAAACCATTCTGTCATGAAGCTGCGTAACCTCACTCGACTCTCAGAGTCCGCAGATCATACCAATGTCCCTCAAGCAAAATTCTATTATGCACTCTCTTCAGACGGCACGCTGTGACCAACCCTCTATCACAGATACTCATTTTTCAGCCTGTTTACTCCTGGATGTGAGGATGATCCATGTCTCTAGGCTGAACTGCCCCTGCCCCTGCACCCCCGCCACTTTGCAGTTAGGCACTGGGATGCTACTGAATAAGCGGAGAAGGATGAACAGGTGTCAGTGGGGCAGAATCAATACAGGAGAAGCTTAGGGGGGGAATTTGCCCAAATTGTCCTAAACTACATCTCTCTTACCTACTTCGTGCATGACGAATATTTTTTTTTTAAAAGATTTTATTTATCTACTCGACAGAGAGAGATCACAAGCAGGCAGAGAGGCAGGCAGAGAGAGAGAGAGAGTGAAGCAGGCTCCCTACTGAGCACAGAGCCCGATGCGGGACCTGATCCCAGGACCCCGAGATCATGACCTGAGCCAAAGGCAGCGGCTTAACCCACTGAGCCACCCAGGTGCCCCATGACGAATATTTTTTTAAAGGCAAAGCCAAAAAAAAAAAAAAAAAAAGATGTGGCCTTCTTTCACATTTTTAAAGTTGAGGAACTATATCGGCAGTTGTTCACATCAAAAAAATTTTAATTTGGGGTGACATGAGTGGGGGCGCAGATGGGGTTTTAGGGAGAGAAGCCCACCTTCACCTCTCTCATAGCCATGGTCAGCCCCCAAGCACTCAGCCGAAGGAAAAAGACCCAAAACATGAAGCCAGGTAGCCAGCTCATCCTGGATTTCCCATCAAAGTTGGTACCTTGCACTTCCCAGCCAGCCACCTGCGCCACGCGGGGGCACTGCAGTTCTCCATGTGCAGACAAAAGGAGGCAGCCCAGGGATGCCAAGCCGGTGAGCCTGTCTCAGGGAGCTCCGGCAGTGAAGGGTGGGTTAGACAAAACCATCTGTTCCTGGAGCACCCCTGAAGAAGGATTAAGAAGACACTGTCTTGGCGAAAGCCAGATCTTTTTTTTTTTTTCCAATTTATTTATTTTCAGAAAAACAGTATTCATTATTTTTTCACCACACCCAGTGCTCCATGCAAGCCGTGCCCTCTATAATACCCACCACCTGGTACCCCAACCTCCCACCCCCCCACCACTTCAAACCCCTCAGACTGTTTTTCAGAGTCCATAGTCTCTCATGGTTCACCTCCCCTTCCAATTTACCCAAATCTTAACCAAAATCCAAGTTGCTACATTTACAACCCTAGTGAGAACATGGGAGCCTCTATCCCTCCAGAGTACAGGGCATCTGGCCGGTTCTGAGCACAGGGATACTGCAAACACACCTTCTTTAGCGGAGAAGTTACTGCACACCCTCCTCATTTGCTTCTGATTTTTCAATTACACTGGTATAATGTACTTAAAATCTGGCTTTTATTTGGAAAGATAAACACAGCAGTTTGGTAATTTCATTGCTATGTCAATTTGCAAAGAAAATTCTATGTAAACTCAGTGACTGGCCCACTGCCACCATCGCAGCCAGCAGCAAGCTGTCTAAAGGGACAAGAGAGGTGGCAGCTGAGTCTCTTGGTGGATGAAGCAGCTGGCAGGAAACCACTCCTTGTCCTGCAACTGTCCCCTGAGATGCTCCCTAGCTTTTCTCAGTGTCCAAAGCCCAGACTTGGAAGCAAAGATTGATTTTTTTTTTCTTATCCTTTCTGGCTATTTTGCATAGAGCAAATTATTCATGAAATATCTATGATGCGCCCAGCACTGTGCTAAGTGCTTTTTACATGGTAACTCATTTGATCCTCATGACCATCCTTTGAAAAGTCTGTTATCATCCTTCATCTAATGGGTGAGCCAACAGAAACTCAGGGAAATGAAATGACATGAAGAGATTCTCATATTTTGTAGTTCCAGTACAATCCCAAGGCTGTCTCCCCACAGCAGACATGTTTAACCCCTAATGGAAACTGACCTTGACTCTACTCACCTGGCCCACCTCTAACCTACCTGGAACATAGTAGACACTCATTAAATGTTTGTTAGAGAAATGAGTGACCAAATGGCCTCATACTCCCATAGTCTGACCCCTAAGCACAGATGAAGCCCTAATCAGGATCACATAACCCAAACCACTGTTTTAGACCCACCCTCCAAGTCAGGAGATCACCTGATTCATCAGAGGCTAGCTCTTCACAACCTCCATGCATCTTATCCTGTGACCCTGTGCCGCTGAAAACCCTTCCTTCTACAGCTCAAATTCAAGCTCATTCCACTCCCCAGGGTCTCTGCAAAGGCTGTGCCTTCTGCCTGAGCCATGTCCCTGCCCCTCTTCACTTAAGTATCAATGCAGCCATCACTTGCTTGGGGGTGCCTTCCGGACCCTCCAGTCTGGGTCAAGTTTCTTTACTCAACACTCTTCCAGAGCCACACCACTATTTCACAGTCCATTATCTCCATCTGCTACTGTTCCGTCATTCATACCTATCTCCCTTGCCAGACCGTATGTTCCAGGACCGGAGGGGGTGTCTTGCAGGACAACAGCGAATCCCCAGTATCCAGAGCAGCACCACCTTATGTCAGGAAATATTTTCAGTGAAGGTCTAGACCATACCCTAATCACCAGTCACAGCACTTTTCCTGGCCATAAACTGGAAATGCCTATGGTTCAAAGCTCACACAGAAGATGTTGGTACAGTTGAGTGAAAGTTCAAAAATCATGGAATGATTCAAGGTGTAGGTTGTACAAACAGCAAATGATTTTTCTAAATGAAAGACAGTACCTCATTACTAGGTTAAAAAATCTAGAACGTGAACTCATGTGTTAATGGAATCCAAGAGGTATTTCCACCAGTTTGACATACTCCTCATCCTTTAAATTCTGTTCCCACTCCTCTCACATAATGTCAAGAGCACTTTCGGTAAGTAAAGACATGATTGCTTTACAACCTGTCTAAAGGAAATCCCATTACACAGAATGGTAAGGGATAGTTAAAATTATTTGGTTCACCAAGGTTCTGCTGTGGGAGAGAAGTGCAGGTTGGTCCCACTATCAGAAGGTAGAGTGTCCCTATGAAAGTTTTTGAAAGCCACAATGGCATAAAGTCAAGAATCAATGACCATTTTACAAAAGTGAGAACCCCTTTGGATTTCTCTGTTACTCAGAAAATGGGTATGAATGTAGATCTTTTATAAAAGCAAAGTGATATGAAGTAAATTTTCAGAGAGTGGGGGAAACCTGTGTCAGGTATCATTAAGTCATTTACTAGAGCTGGAATAGAAGCACCATACGGAAATTTTCACTGCAACCTAGTCTTTTGAAATAAGATTTCATATGTAAATCATTCTGGGAGAAGATAAGCTGGGAGGAATGATTATGTGATGCTTCTAAGTGCATTTCTGAATTAATTACTTAATTCATCAAGTATTTACTGGATGTCTGCTCTGTGCCTAGCACTAGGCTACGTTATTGAAACACAGTCCCTTTCTCAGCAAAATGCTTTGGTTTGGTTCTATGCACTCTGTATAAGGCAATGAACACCCAAAGATGTTTGGTTGCTTGCTCAAAAGTCACATGTGCATGGCTAATGCCAGAACCTGAAGCCTGTTTTCCCAGAAAACAGCAAACCTCCCCCTGCAGACAGAGGTGACTCAGCACACTTAAAGTGACACAAGGATGGGTCTGCAGCTGGGGCCGGGTTTTAGGCCATAGCTTGAACCAGTGATTAATCTGACTGGAGCCACAGGCTCCCCTCGAGAGAACAGGAATAAGCTCTGGCTTATAAGGAAATCAAACCCCTTGGTGCTATTTTACTTTTTATAGGATAAACTAGAACATGGGGAAACAGGGCTGTCATTGGCTCAACAAAGAAAAACAATCTGGGATGGTAGAAGCAGCATGAATCAGGAGTCAGGAAACCTGAGCTCCTATCCTATCTGGACCATGGACCCTCTTGGGTTCCTACTTCCCGCCTGAGACAGTACCTCTGTGGAAAGCCATGTGTCCACAGCAGTAAAATGAATGGGCTAGACTGTGCAGCAGTGATTCTCAACCTTGGCTGAATGTTGAAATTCTTGGGGGAGCTTTAAATAAACAAAAAAGGAAGGGAAGGGAAGGGAAGGGAAGAGAAGGAAAGGAAAAAGCACTGATAGCCTGGTCCTAATTCCAGAGACTGTGATGACATTTGTGAGGGGTAAGCCCTCTAGAACTGGGAATTTTAAATTTCCCCAAATAATTCTAATGTACCATATCCATGTTTGAAAACCACTGGGCTAGGAAATCTCTAGGGCTTCTTTCAGCCCCAGTGCATGATAATTTTACAATGTAAGATGGTAATTCTCAAATTTTAATATGCATAAGAATCGCCTGGGAAGGCTGACTTAAAAAAAAAATACATTTCTAGGGTCTATGTGTAGAGATTACTATCATATAGGTTTGAGATGGGACCCAGGAACCTGCATTTAAAACACCAGAGGTCCTAGGCTCACACTGTGAGGTGTTCTAATCTGAGGGTTCGCTGGCAGGCAGGACTCCATCTCTCATCATCATCAGAATCATCAAACAGGCCTTCAGACCCTGAGCTCACAGCTAGGTGGTAAGGCAGAGCTGTCCAGCCACCAGAATCATCACTTGGCCCGTCATGGAGCTGACAGATGGCCGAGGGAGAGCCCCTTGGTTTCAGGAAGAATAACACGGAGCTGCAGCACGCCACTGCAGAGCCCAAGACAGGCCCAAGATTGACAGTCCTCAGTGCTGCTGAAACCCAACATCAACCGAGCATCTTGTGACATCAGCAGCAATGCCAGTGGTCGTTATCAAATCACCCGGGATGCCTGAGATTGATTTCCAGCTGTAGACATGACACCTCCCATCTCTAGGTGCACAGGCAGGAAATGAGCTCCAAACCTGACTGTAATTTAGCATTCATTTGCATTTTTAAATTAGTTAGTCTGTGGACCGTTGCAAAGCAATGACAGAGAATTTTTATAATAATTAGCCTTGTGGGGTGGGGGGTGGAGAGGGAGGCAGGGAATGGCTCGGCCTCATGGTTTCACTGAAAGGAAAAACACAATCAGTATTACAGGTCACCAAATCTGATTATGATTTCCTGGTCCCCACAAACCTTAAGGGCCATGGTAGCTTCTCCCTAATCTCAGTGGAACATTCTGGTCTGTATCTCCTTTACTGCAGTTAACTTCACCCTCTTTCCCCACCCCCACTCACAATCTCTCTCCTAAGCAGCCCAACTAGCACTTCCTAATATTGGCTGAACGCCACTAACATTCCCTTTTGTTCACATTTTTAATGGCTGAATTCAGCTTCACTCAGTACAAATACTCAGTATGTGTCAACAGCATGATGAGTCTGCTAAAAATAACTGGCAATGATGGAGCTCTTCATTGTTTGCAAACAACATTCCCATCCATTATCTCAAATGAGTCTCATTATCTCAAACCATTCTCTGGGGGGTAACCAGGGTATCAGTTATGGCCCCATATTTTCTATGTAAGAAAACTGAGGCTTGGGGAGATCCAGAGACCTGACCAACATCACATAGCTGGTAAACAGCTCTGCCAAGATTAGCATGGGATCTTCCAACTCCAGAGTCCATACAGGTTGCTTCAACCTTAGGATGTATTAGAAGGGGTATAGGGCTCATAATAAAGAAGGGTAAAGTTCTGCTGCCAGTATAGTGCTAATCATTCAAACACAGCAACGTACTCCCCCACTGAGCACCATGCCTGAAGAGGAGTTTCAAGAAGAAAATTGCTAACTAGAAAAGCAAAGGAGATTTTTAAACCTTGTCATACAGGGAATGACAGAAACTAGGAATGTTGAATCCGGAGAAAATTCAGAAGGCTGATAAAAGCTATCTTCATGCAACTGAAGGAGATTCACTGGAAAAAGAAGACACACTTGTTCTGTGTGACCACAAAAGGATTACTAAAAAGACACATTTCAAGTTGGTATGAGCAAATCCATACTGCACATGGCAAAGGGCTCTGGAATCAAACTGACTAGGTTCAAAAGCCGCTCTGCTACTTCCAAACTGGGTGATTTGGGTCAAATTTGCAATTTCTAATCCCCCGACTACTTGCCTGTACAGAAGAAATGATGACAGCTACCTTACAGGACTGTTGGTACCACCACATAAACTCATGCAGACGAAGCCATCAACACTTACTAAATATTCTGTAGATACTAGTTAGGATCATATCTTTGTTTTGTAGACCAATAAAAGCCTCACATTCACTTAACCCAAAGAAATTAGTATATAGATTTGGGTCCTTCATCTGTAGTTGACGAATAGTTCCAAAATACAGGACAAGAAAAGAAGACAAATAATTCTGCCTAGCCATAAGAGACCCTTGCAAACAGTTACCAGACCATTAACTCTTTTCACTCTATGATTTATGGAGAGCAAATCAGTAAATTAAGTCATGCTAGTCTGAGTGACACATGCCCTAAGCAGGGGAGAAACTGGCTGCCTGCCATGACCACTTTTATCCAACATCGTATTCATCCTGGCTACTGGAAGGCAAGGAACAAAAACCCATAAGAAAAGTACATACACCTCTACTACAATTTGTTTTTCTCTTATCTTCTGCTTAAAGTTTTTAGTGCAGAAGATTATGCACTTCTGTTACATTCATTCTTAGAAACTGGATGGGTTTTGATGCTATCATAAGTGCTGTACTCTTTCAATATACGCATAGTGACTACTTTGCACAGTATTTATGCAAGAAATAGCAAACTAATAGAGCACAATGGTGACCCTGCAGGTTAGTGTGCAAACGATTTTTTTAATTAAAGAAAAAGTCAACCAACTGGATAGCCATATAGGGAAAAAACAAACCTTGATTCCCTACTCATACATACCATACACACAGACAAACAAAATCATTTCCAGATAGATTTAAGATCTAAATGTAGAAAAAAAGAAACAATCAAGCTTATAGGAGGAAATTCACATGAACATCTTTATAATTTTACAGACGACAAAGAGTTCTGAAATAGGGCTCATAAAAGACCTATATTTTTCGTGGAGAAAAAAATAATGAATTGGAATATAGTAAGCTTAGAAATCTCTGTTCATCAACTAAAACCCTTAAATGAAAAAGCCATCCAAAGAGTAAGAGATGGAGGCACCGGGATGGCTCAGTGGGTTAAGCATCTGTCTTTGGCTCAGGTCATGATCCCAGAGTCCTGGGATTGAGCCCCATATTCGGGATGCCTGCTCAGTGGGGAGCCTGCTTCTCCCTCTCCCTCTCCCTCTTCCTCTTTCTCTCAAATAAATAAAATAATATATTTAAAACAAAACAAAGAGTGAAAAAATGATATTCATTAATACATACCTGAATAGATAAAGAACTTCTAAAAAAAAAAAAAAAAGCTAGAAACAGATGATTCAATAGGAGAAAAGACAAAAGACTAAAACACGCACATCACAAAAGAGGACCCCTGAATAGCCAGTGAAATGGTGCTCTACCTCTAAGTCTTAAGGAAATACAGATTTAAACCACAATGAGATTCCACCATTACACTGACCGGAATTGCTAGGAAAGAAAAAAAAACAAACAGCAGCGTTGACAAAAGTTCAAGTGTTGACAAGAATATTTAGTGGCAATCAGAATTCTCAAACATTCCTGACAGGAGTTTCTATCAGTATAAATACACTGGAAGATGATTAGGTAACACGCACCCTATGATTCAACAATGACATACTTCGGTATTAACAGCAGTGCATACATAAGCTAACCAGAAAACAAGCAAAAGAATGTTCATAGCAGCATTATTCATAACAGCTCCAAAGTGGAAACCCTAGTGCCTATCATCAGTAGAATTAATAAGTTGTGATATAATATACAAAACGTATTTTCGCAATGAGAATAAACAGACTACAACTATATGCAATGACACGGTTGATTTTCATGAATGTAATTTGAGCCAAAGAAGGCAGACAAAAGGAATACTTACTTGTGTCTCTAAGCTGAACTCATAAATAGCTAAAAGTGATTTATAATATTAGAAATCAGGATAAAGGAGCATGAAAAGGGCCTCTGGGGCCTCTGGACTATTGGTAATTAATGCTCTAGTCCCAGAACATAGGTATCTAGTTATAGAACACAGATGTCAGTTATAAGGATGTATTGATAGTTTACAAATTCATCAAGCTATACACTTAGAATTTTGATATTTATAGGCATGTAATAGTTCAATAAAACTTCAAAAACAACTAAAAAAGGCAGGTAGGGTCTGCCATAGCCACTTGACTCTGACGTTATAGCCTAAAAGCAGCCAAAAATAATATATAAATGGATGAGTGTGGCTTTTCCAATAAAACTTAATTTACAAAAACAGAAGGTGGGCCAGATTGCCCACTGCTGCTCTACACAGTAAGAGCCATGGAATGTTTTTAGGGCCACAGTGAGACCTGTGCTTCAGGAAAATCATTGAGAGCAAATATAGAATAGAGTGATGATGATGAAGTTCTAGAACCTAGGTGAGGTTCGGTGGGCTGAGGTCCGGAGCCGATGACCAAGAAAGAATTCTTGAGACATCTTTGGTGCAAAATGGTGGTTTATTAAAGCACGGGGACAGGACCCGTGGGCAGGAAGAGCTGCGGCCCTGAGTTGTGAGGGCAGGCGTGTTATATACCTTGTGGTTGGGGGGAGGTGGTGAGGGGATGGGAGATTTCAACAGAGCTCTCACGTGCTAAGGTGGGCCTACAAGGTGCGGGGGGGTGTCCTTGCCCTTATGGCTTGATCAATGTCGTTTTTAGGTCAGGCATTAACATCAACATAGTTGGGAGATTCTTAGTGGGGTATTATGACCCTGCTGTCATTCACATTCCCTTCTACCTCAGTCTCCTCCAGTTTATGGTGGGGAGGGGGACATTAGGGCTTCAGGAAATGAGAGTTATTTGCCTCTGGAAATTTGTGCTATTGATAAGGTAACCTCCCTGTTTAGATCTCTAAGATACCTGTAGAGCAAAGGAGATTCCTGTTCTGCAGGATTGCGATCCCTGCAAGTTAACTATTTATCGTTTTATGGCAGTCAGGGATGCCTGAGGAACGCTACACATATGGAGGGGAGCGGGTGGAGAGGGGGTGCAAGGTGCCAGCTTTTGCTTTGTCCTCAGCCAGCCTCCTGCTCCCTCATCAATAAGAAGACCAGTGCATTCATTTAGAAAGATATAACTGAAGCAGAGACAATGAACACAAGGAGTATCAGTAACTCTGTTCCTTTTGGTCTTCTAGGTGCCTTCACAGCTGCTATCAACCATCCGAGGACGAATCGAGATGAATGGTACTGAAAGATCCCCCCCGGGGCTCCAAGCACCCCGGAATGGACCCCGTTTTAGGAGGAGACCCCCGGACCCAAAAACCAAGCCGAGTCCGCTGATCAGATGCAAACAGCACGAGGTTTATTGAGTAGACACAGGTACCTGCGGGCGGTCAAGTCTTAGGAGGACTCTCGCGCGCCAGCCCTTTGTTCAGGGCCTTTTTATGGGGTACGGGGAAGCGAAAACATACGTACAGAAGCAGAAACATAGTTACAAAGTTTTCATTGGCTGGTTTGAATATAAGGCATACTCGGTGTTTGTAGATTGGCTTTGAAGGACCCCAGCGAGCGAAGAGAAAGGTGGGGAGGGGGAGTGAGGAGGGGGAGTTGGATCTTATTACTCAGCAGAGAAACATCCTGCCTACGTGACTAGGTCCACATACTTAGGCGACCCCCCCCCTTGCCTACGTGACTATCTGCGCGTAACAGGCCGTGCGCAGCAAGTGTACCTATTTCCCCCGCAACATGCCGTTGCCCCCCCCCTAACTCCAGGGCTGTGCTGGGATAAGGGAGGATTGTCCAAGTAGGGGGAAGGGAAGAGGGGTCTCTTCATTCCCCCATTTTCTTTTTGGCCTGAGTAAAACCTTTTACTTTATTAGGGGCCAGTCTCTCGCTGCCCTACTGCATGATATTGTTGGGTTAATACCATGGTTTGGACAAGCGACAATCTATCTTTTATAAATTGGGTTAACCTGTTAATGATGCATGGCCCAAATGTTAGAATTAACATTAAGAGTATTATAGGTCCTATTAAGGAGGTTATTAGGGAAGTAAACCAGGGTGAACGATTCCAAACTCCTTCATACCAAGACTGTTGGGATTCAAAGTCTCTCTTACGCTTATCTAGCCTTTCCTTCAATTTGTCTAGAGTTTCTGTTACTACTCCAGTCTGGTCAGCAAAAAAACAGCATTCTTCTCTAAGAGCAGCACATAGGCCACCCTCTTTTAGGAACAGTAGATCTAAGCCTCTTCTGTTTTGTAGCACCACTTCTGACAGGGAGGTTAGGGATTCCTTGAGGGCTCGAACTGACTGTTCTAAGGCCCTAAGATCTTCATTCATAGCATGATGTAGAAGTAGGTATTGGTCTGTTCGGACCAGGGCGGCTGCCCCAGTACCAACCCCGGCTGCAATGCCTCCTACTCCCAGTAACGTAGCCAGGGTGATTAGGGTGACAGGTTCACGCCTTACTCGGCGAAGATCACTCCATTCATGATAGCTAAGAACCAATTCATCTGAATGGTAGGTTATTCGAGGCCATAGTTGAACTAACACACAATAGTCAGTAGTCTGGTTTAAGGCAGCAGTAGATACACAAGGGGTTAAGCCTGTGCTACATGCCCAATAGGTTCCATTGGGTGGGATCAAATAATAGGAGCCAGCCCATATTTTATGGGTCGAATTACAAAGTGTTTTTTTAACATAGTGAGGCGGGGTGCCTATACATAGTCCCGCTCCTGAAACTTGTGAGAGGGTTAGGCTATGATCTTGTCCATAGCATATAGCGCTGGGGACAGTGGAGTTAGTATAGTTGGCAGAGAGGGCTATGCCCTCATAGTATGGAGGGCTTGGGTTAAGACATAGCCAGCAATTGTTTGCTCTTTCAGGACTGGAAAGATTAAGTGCCTGATAGGCCCCTTTCACTAGGTTGATAAGCCTGTCTCCTGTTCCAAGTATTTCCGGGGCCTTTTTGGTTTGTATAGCTGTGGGAGTTGCGGAGGTTAAAAGTGGTGTTGGTCTTGGTGTTGACCTTAATCTTTGGGGAGGCCTTTGAGGTGGTGAGGCGAGAACTGGATTGGGTCCTATGGCGGCCCTTGGGGTTTCTATAAGAAGTTTTATGGTGAACGTTAGGCCGTCATCATAACGTTCTTTATAGAGTCTGAGGCCCCAGGTATATCCCTTTACCCAATTAAGTTGTTTCTTTCCTGCTTCGGTGAAGGCTATTTCAAGTGGGTGACACCATTGATTGTGACAGGCTGGGTTTTGTGTCCATTTGGGGCTGCTCCTGGCGTGAGAATAATTTGCCCTTACGGTGATATAGTCCCAACCTGAGGTGGGCTTCCAATAAGTGTCACCAGTGGTTTCGCAGCCCCAATTGTGACAGAAAAAGTGGGATGCCCCCCTGCATGAGGTCCACTCTCTGGGTCTGTGAAACCCGGGGCATACATAGAAGGTGAGTGTCCTTAACATACTTCGCTGACTCCAGTCCCCACAGCCTCCCCAAGGATCCAACCCGAGTCGTCCCCGTGGGGACGGTTGTGAAGGCGGCTTCTGTAGGTCAAAGTAATTTTCTATATCCCAGTTGGCTGGAGCTCCCATGGCTAACTTACAAATGTCAGGGTATAAGTTAGGCCACCAAGTGAATGGGGCATGCTGCTGAGAGGTGTTCCAAATTATTTGTCCTGTTTGCGACAGGACTTGCCAGGTGAGCTGTTTTACATGGTGAGGGGACCCATGGGAACTCGGAATGCCTATAACAAGAATAGTCAGTGTTATGATCGCACGAGTCTTATCTTTAGCGGATTTTGGGTGCGTTGAACTCGCCATCCCTCCTTGAGATCGGGTGTTTCCGAGTCGTCTGGTCCCAGATGGGCTGGTTTCACATGAGAGGCGTGGATCCAGGCCGCGATGCCGTCGACTTTTAGCGCCGTCGGGGTGGTTAGGAGTACAGTGTAGGGTCCCTTCCATCGGGGTTCAAGGCTCTTGATCTGATGCCTGCGGACCCAGACGAGGTCGCCGATCTGGAATTGATGTAGCACAGTAGGATTTTTTAGCTGTTCCCTATAAGCTGCAGCCAGTGGCTTCCAGACTTCTCTCTGAACGATCTGGAGTGCCTGGAGGTGAGCTTGTAGGGTAGCACGATCAGCAAAAGAAGAAACATAAGAATCAATAGGATTGAAAAGGTTTACAATAGGGGGTGGGGCCCCATACAATATTTCAAAAGGAGTTAATCCTAGGGGCCCGGGGGTATTCCTGGCCCTATATAGGGCCAGGGGCAGGAGGAGGACCCAGTCTCTAGAGCCAGTTGCAAGCGTTAATTTAGTCAAAGTCTCCTTGATTGTTCTATTCATTCTTTCTACTTGTCCTGAGCTCTGGGGTCTATATGCACAATGCAATTTCCAATTAATCCCCAATAACTTGGCCACTTTCTGACTTACCTGGGAGACGAAGGCTGGACCATTGTCGGTGCCTAATATCTGGGGCATTCCATACCTGGGGAAGATTTCTTCAAGTAGTTTCTTGGTGACCACATTCGAAGTCTCGTGCTTGGTGGGGAAGGCTTCTACCCATCCTGAAAAAGTGTCTACGAAAACTAATAAATATCTATAGCCATAGAGTCCAGGTTTTATTTCCGTGAAGTCGATTTCCCAGTGAACACCAGGGCGATGTCCTCGAATGCGCACTCCAGGGGCAGCATAGGTTTTTCTGGTATTTACTTGTGCACAGACTAAGCAATTTTTAATTATGGATCGCAACGCCTTGTCTTGGTTTAGTAACAAGTACGGTTGGTGCTCATTATTTAGGAGGGTTTTCATTTTGTTTTCGCTCAGATGGGTCAGTGAGTGCAAAGATTGGACTATATGGTGAGAATACAGAGTGGGCATAACAATTTTTTCGTCCATGGTATACACCCCTTCTTTTGGGTCCCATGTAGCCCCCATTTTCTTTAGCAGCTCCTGATCCTCAGAACTGTATTCCATAGGTTTAATATTTTCTTGTGGGGGCCATGTGCTCAGGGTAAGAATGGGCCCGGTCTCTTTTTCCCCTAGGGCAGCTTCCTTAGCAGCTTGATCTGCCAGTCGGTTTCCCCTTGCCACTGGGCTATTATCCTTTTGGTGACTCGGGCAATGCATAATGCTCAACTTTTGGGGCAGGAACAAAGCTTTGAGCAGAGCCAATATTTCAGGTTTATTTTTAATTTCTTTTCCTTCGGAGGTGAGGAGCCCTCTCCTCCGATAGATTTCACCATGTACGTGGGCCGTAGCAAAGGCATAGCGACTGTCGGTATAAACGTTCAGTTTCTTACCTTCTGCCATCTGTAGAGCCTGAGTCAGGGCGATGAGCTCTGCCCGCTGAGCTGATGTCCCAGGGGATAGCATCTTGGACCAGATCACCTCTGTCTCATTAGTTATTGCAGCTCCGGCTCTTCGCTCGCCATTGTGCAGGAAGCTACTGCCATCTGTATACCAGGTGTAGTCCGCTCCCTTGAGGGGCTGGTCCGTCAGATCCTTTCGGGTGCCATGGACCTCAGCTAGGATCTGGAGGCAATCATGTGTTTCCGTAACCTCGGGTAAGGGGAGTAGGGTGGCAGGGTTGAGCGCCACCACGGGTCCGAACTGTACACGATCAGTGTCCAGAAGCATGGCCTGATAATGAGTCAGGCGAGCATTGGAAAGCCACCTGTCTGGGGGTTGCTTGACCAAAGCTTCGACCGCATGGGGGGCCAAGATGGTTAGTGATTGGCCCAAAGTTAGTTTGCCCGCGTCTTTGACTAAGATGGCGATGGCAGCCACCATCCGCAGACCGGGTGGCCAACCAGTGGCCACAGGGTCTAGCTTTTTTGACAGGTAGGCCACTGGGCGCTTCCAAGGCCCTAGCCTTTGGGTTAGTACTCCCTTGGCATAGCCCTGTTTTTCATCTACGAACAGTTCGAAGGCCTTAGTCACATCTGGGAGTCCCAGGGCTGGGGATTCTAATAAGGCCTTTTTGATGTCGGAAAAGGCCCGTTGCTGCTCTTCGCCCCAGTGGAACTGAGCCCCCTGCTTAGTGAGGGAGTATAAAGGGGCTGCCATTTCCGCAAACCCAGGGATCCATAGGCGGCAAAATCCAGCAGTTCCCAGGAATTCCCTTAGGTGGCGTGGGGTGGTAGGTGTGGGAATGCGGAGAATAGTCTGCTTTCGTGCCTCAGTGAGCCATCTCTGTCCTTCTCTCAGCTGATATCCCAAGTAGGTGACTTGTTTTTGGCATATTTGGGCCTTTTTGGCTGAGGCCCGATACCCTAATTGTCCCAGTGCCTGTAAGAGGGCTTTAGTGCCGTTCAGGCAATTTTCCTTGGAGTTAGCAGCCAAGAGGAGGTCATCGACATACTGAAGAAGTACCAGGGAAGGATGCTGCACCCGGAAATCAGCTAAGTCTCTGTGCAGCGCCTCATCAAACAGAGTGGGACTGTTCTTGAAACCCTGGGGAAGCCGGGTCCAAGTTAACTGTCCTGAGAGCCCTAGATCTGGGTCCCTCCACTCAAAGGCGAAGAGTGGCTGGCTCACTGGATGTAGCCTTAAACAGAAAAAGGCATCCTTTAAATCTAGCACCGTATACCATTCATGGGAAGGGGGCAGGGTGCTCAGTAGATTATATGGGTTGGGCACAGAGGGATGTATGTCCTCAACTCTTTTGTTGACTTCTCTTAGATCCTGTACTGGCCGGTAATCTCCTGTGCCAGGTTTTTTTACTGGTAAGAGAGGTGTATTCCAAGGTGACCGGCAGGGAATTAGGATTCCTTGATCAAGAAGCCTCTTAATATGGGGCCTTATGCCTTGGCGGGCTTCATGTGACATTGGATACTGCTTTATTGACACTGGGGTGGCTGTTGCCTTAAGTTGGATTAAGAGAGGGGGCTGTTGACGAGCCATCCCCATGCCCCCCGTTTCCGCCCAGGCCATAGGGAATTCTCTCAGCCAAGCTTCATTTTGGACCTCTGGGGTCTGTTCAGGTTCATATAGTCTATATTCCTCCTCCAAATGGAGGGTCAAGACCTGTAAGGGTCCTCCATTGGGGCCTGTTATTGCCGCCCCTTCTGGGTTGAAGTGGATTTGGGCCTTTAGTTTGGTTAGAAGGTCTCTCCCCAGTAACGGGTAGGGGCAATCGGGTACGTGTAGAAATGAATGCGTCACCTTACCGGTAGCCAGCTGGACCCTGCGTTCCGTGGTCCATCGATAGTTCTTTCCTCCAGTTGCTCCTTGTACCCAAGCAGTTCGGTTGCTAAGTGGTCCTAGAGTCTGGGTTAGGACTGAATGCTGGGCCCCGGTGTCGACTAGGAAGGTAACTGGCTGCCCCCCGACGCTTAAAGTTATCCTGGGCTCAGGGGGGGGCTCCTGGCCCTGACTTCCCTAGTCTTCCAACGTCAGTAGGGAAGTCAATGGTTTGGGCGTCAAGGGTCCTCTGAGATTCTTGGGGTTCCTGGGACACTCTCGGGCCCAGTGTCCTCTTTCCTTGCAATAGGCACATTGGTCTCTGTCTAATTTGGTCCTTCTTCGTTCTCGCTCTCCCATCCTGACTCCCTCTCTGTCCTGTCCCTGAGTAACTACGGTGGCCAATACCTTAGTCAATTCCCTGCTCCGCTTTTTATCTCTCTCATCCTGTGCCTCTTTCATTCTTAACCATATTCTCTCCTCTTTCTCTTCCGGAGTTTCTCTTTTATTGAACACCTTTTCTGCCTCTTTTAATAAGTCAGAAAGTGTATACCCCTGTAGCCCTTCTAATCTCTGTAATTTGCCCCTAATATCAGGGCTTGACTGCCAGATAAAGGACATTGATACACTAGTTGCTTGCCCTTCATCATCAGGGTCATACGGGGTGTACATCCTATAAGCCTCCTTAAGTCTCTCTAGAAAGGCAGAAGGTGTCTCTTCCTTTCCCTGTATTACTTGCTTAACCTGAGCCAAATTAGTGGGCCGCCTTGCGGCTGCTCGGAGACCCGCTATGAGCAACTGGCGATAGAGACGAAGGTGCTCCCTACCTGCAGAAGTGGCGAAGTCCCAGTTAGGGCGGGTTAAGGGAAAAGCTATGTCGATCTCATTAGGCAACTGGGTTGGTCGCCCGTCATCGCCCGGTACGTTCTTTCGGGCTTCCAGAAGAACTCTCTGCTTTTCCTCCGAGGTCAGCAGAGTCTGCAACAGCTGTTGACAATCATCCCAAGTGGGTTGATGGGTAACTAGAATAGATTCAATCAAGTTAGTCAGGGTGGCGGGGTCCTTAGAGAAGGGAGGGTTATGTTGCTTCCAGTTATAGAGATCAGAAGCAGTAAAGGGCCAGTACTGTGGCCGACCGTTAGGACCTTCCCTCAAGGGGAAAGCTTGGGAGACTTGACTTGGTGGCTGTGCACGTCGGTCCCTGAGTCGCCCCGCAATGGGTGACGCCAGGGAACTAGGCTTTCGCTCTTCTGTTGTGGCCTCCGGGTAGGGAGGGGGTTCTTCTGTTAACAGGTCGATAAGAGGGGACTCAGTGTCTGGAGGCAAAACGGGAGCAGACTGAACAGGCTCGGGAGCAGGCTGAACAGGCTTGGGAGCAGGCTGAACAGGCTTGGGAAGTTTTGGGGATTTATCCTGGAGTGGGGTAAGGGCAGGGTAAAGAGAAGAGGAAGTGGGAGTAGGTGGAGGAGGGGTGGGTTGCGCAGTCTCCCTGGAGGGCGTGGTTTGGGGGTGGGACAGTTGCTCTTTTAGGGGAGGCGGCGCAGTGGGGGTGATAGGGGAGGAGCAGGGTTTGGGAAGGAGAACAAAGGGCTGGACCCAGAGTGGGGGGTCTGAAACCAGAGCCCTCCAGGTGACGATGTAGGGCACCTGATCGGGATGCCCATGGGGTCCGGGGCTGAAAACTTTGGCTTCCACCTGAGAAATAATATCAAGGTTAAAAGTGCCATCGCGTGGCCATCCCACATTGAAAGTGGGCCACTCGGAGGAACAAAGGGTGACCCATTTCTTTTTCCGTATTTCCACCGATTGGTTGTTTGCCCGGTCTCGGACGTCGCTCCAGTGGCTTAGGGTCAGACTTAAAGGAGTAGTCACTGTCTGTCCCATAATTTCAAGAAAAAAAAGAGTTATTATCACAGAGACAAAGACTAGACTCAGACACAGAACAAACAAACGCGCTGCGCGATTTTGGCGCCAAACCGAAAGCAAAAACTCAAGCGGAGATTCAGGGGGTCCGGATTCCCCCTCTCCAACTAAGGCCGTGTATCCCTCCGATACTGGCCGAGCTCCAAATGCCCCGCTGCCCCGGGGCATAGATGTCCCGAAGGACTCAAATGTCCCGCCCGGCGGGACTACAAACGCCTCTGGAACGTCTTCCAGGGCTGTGAGGGAGAAGTCCGAGCCCGTCAGCTCCTTCTGGCCCTCACCAAATACAAATGGATCCGATCGAACCCCAAACCAAAACCAAACGCGTGCGCGAAATTACAAGTAACAGATCCAGACACCACTACAGACACAACGCGAAATCACAAGTAACAGGTCTAACTATAACCACAAACACAACGAATATAGCGCTGGCCAGCTTACCTCCTGACAGTGGGTCGGTGGTCCCTGGGTGGGGGTCTCACATCCCGTACGAGCCCCCAATGAAAGATCCCCCCCGGGGCTCCAAGCACCCCGGAATGGACCCCGTTTTAGGAGGAGACCCCCGGACCCAAAAACCAAGCCGAGTCCGCTGATCAGATGCAAACAGCACGAGGTTTATTGAGTAGACACAGGTACCTGCGGGCGGTCAAGTCTTAGGAGGACTCTCGCGCGCCAGCCCTTTGTTCAGGGCCTTTTTATGGGGTACGGGGAAGCGAAAACATACGTACAGAAGCAGAAACATAGTTACAAAGTTTTCATTGGCTGGTTTGAATATAAGGCATACTCGGTGTTTGTAGATTGGCTTTGAAGGACCCCAGCGAGCGAAGAGAAAGGTGGGGAGGGGGAGTGAGGAGGGGGAGTTGGATCTTATTACTCAGCAGAGAAACATCCTGCCTACGTGACTAGGTCCACATACTTAGGCGACCCCCCCCCTTGCCTACGTGACTATCTGCGCGTAACAGGCCGTGCGCAGCAAGTGTACCTATTTCCCCCGCAACATGCCGTTGCCCCCCCCCTAACTCCAGGGCTGTGCTGGGATAAGGGAGGATTGTCCAAGTAGGGGGAAGGGAAGAGGGGTCTCTTCAGTACGAAACCCGCAGCATCCCCACTCTCCCATCACATTCCCCAACCCGCCATACACACAGAGAACCGTCATGATTATTTGGCTGGTCAGAGTCCAGAACACTGATTGGGCTGCTTTCTCTAGGATTGGTGCTCTCCGAAACACACACGGGCTTCCCCATTTCCTGGGGGACCGCTGGTCAGCGACCTCCATTTCAGGTTGTTCTCCTTCCTCCGGCAGAGCAGTCAGGACTTAGATCTAGCCTGGAATAGCCGCCGGACACAAGGGAAGACAGTGCCACCTTTCCAGCTCTCCCATCTCCCTCCTCTTTGTTATCAACAGGTATGAGGTATTATAGTGTTGAACCGAAGGTATCTAAACTTGGGAGCAAAGTAATCAGTCCATTTGGATGTCACTTGCCCTTTGGACTGCCTCTGGTCTCAACAAGAAGTAGCTTAACCCCTGATGCAGCCTATCCTTACTTTGGAGTTGGAGGCCAAAGCCCACCTAGTTACTTTTGCATACATCTTTTTTGGGAAGGTCATGGAATAGCTGGACCAAACCAGGATTTGTGTACTCCCGGGTCCCCTGGCCAAATATAATCATAGCAACCCCCCCTAATGACACCCCTGTATCCTCTAACATTTATACTCCTCTTGCCAGGCAAGCCAGCCCTACAGGTAAACAGAGGAAGAATTACTGGACCTAAACTTCTAGACAATGAGAACAATGGATTACGGAAATGCATTCATCTATTTCTTCTTGCCTCTGTTCTTGTGTCCTTCTTTGTCCTTCTTGCCCCCTTTCCAGCAACACCCCCACTCCCCCCACCCCCCCTGCCCCACACAACACTGAATGAATTAGACTGAGAACAAAAGAGAAGCAAGAGAAGAAATCACTCCTGGCACCTGAGCTTACTTAAAATTCTCAGAGTTCCCAAAAACAAAGAAGGAAAGGCATGTGGCCTTCCATGCTGAGCTATTCATTCTCCCAGGGCACTTCCTCTCCACCCCTCCTTCCTCCCGGCAGATACATTCACCTTGTTAATCATTCTACCTGCATCAGAAAACATTACCTCCTTGACCGCAAAGTAGAAGGCTCATTACAGGAACCACAGCCTGAAGTCAGATGGATTTCCCCAAAGGCCCCCAAACCTTTCCCATTTTATTACCGTGTCACTCCTCATTTTAACACATATTAATCACAAAGATACATTTTTCTTGGGCTATGGATTTAAGTGGCCCTTTCCAAGCACTTGGTAAAGGTTGGTTCAGGGGAGGAGGAAAAAGGAAAGATTAAATGTTGGAAGTCTCATCTCTCTCCCAGTTTGTAAATGCAGAAAGAAGGAACCATGCAGCTTGTTGTGGACTTCAAACACACGTTAGGGACTCATTCCTTCTGGAATATACCTTCTGGGTAGGAGTCTGTAAAGCATACTGAATAATGGTCTGGGGTTCAAATCATCCCAGCTTAAACCATGGCATCCCTACTTATTAGCCATGTGACACTGCACAAAGGGACTCGCCTTTCTGAGCATGTTTCCTCGTCTATGGAACAGGAATACTTCCTTCCAAGGAGGCTGTCAGGTTTAGATAACAGTCGCTGGCCCACAGGAAATGCCCAGTGTACTTTAGCCATGGTTTTCTTCTCTTCGGTGGGTTACAGAAACCACACTAAGAATCTCATCTCACTCCAGAAGAACAACCACCCAAGTTATTTTCCTTCTCTATCCTGCTGTTCACAAAGGACTAGTGTTCATCTTTGAGCTTGTATTTTGTATTGTTTTGTGTTGTTTCAGGTTTCTCTGAAATCTTTAGAGGGAAAAGCAAACGATATCCTTTAGTGTTCAATGGACTTCTCTCCTAGTTTTTGTTATTTCACAAGTAAAACCTTTCCACCTTTCTAAGGTAGGGAAATTATGGATTTGGTTCCAAATCTCCATGCAAAGGAGAAAAGCAAAGGATGGAACTCCTTATGCAAAGCCAGTGCTTTGGTGGGGCTTGGGCTCTGTCTGTTGAGTGGTGGGCCAGGGCTGCAGGGATCCAGCCTCTCTCTCATGCCTGCCCCATCTCCTCTTCTCAGCCAGTAGCCAGCAATGCCAGAGACCTGGTCAGGGGTGCAGGTGTGGACAATGACACATGAGAAAGCCCATTATGAGGATGATAACTACTCTCGTGGCCTTGCAGAGGCCAAGCTCAAAGTGTTGAGTCCTCAAGCACAAGTTAGGGATGGTGGAAGGGGGAAGGCAGAAAAACACTAGGCTCAATGTCACAAAATCTGAGCTCTGTACTGAGCCATCCAATGACTGTGGAATAACAACCCTGTCACACGTCATCGCTTGGCCTCAGGTTTCTTGGATATTAAAAGAAGACAGTAGATTGGACTGCCTCTGAGGCCCCTTTTTGTCCAAAAATTGTGTGTCTATATTAGTGGATAAAATATTTGTAAGAAAGTCACTCATGGGGCGCCTGGGTGGCTCAGTGGGTTAAGCCTCTGCCTTCGGCTCCGGTCATGATCTCAGGGTTCTGGGATTGAGTCCCGCATGGGGCTCTCTGCTCAGCAGGGAGCCTGCTTCCTCCTCTCTCTCTCTCTCTGCTTGCCTCTCTGCCTACTTGTGATCTCTCTCTGTCAAATAAATAAAATCTTAAAAAAAAAAAAAAAAAAAAAAAAGTCACTCATGTGGCACCTGGGTGGCTCAGTGGTTTAAGCGTCTGCCTTCAGTGCAGGTCTTGATTCTGGGTTCCTGGGATCACACCCCATGTCATCGGGCTCTCTGACCACCGGGAGCCTGCTTATCCCTCTCCCTCTGCCACCATGTTTCAGCTGGCTCTATCTCTCTGTCAAATAAATAAATAAATAAAATCTTTTAAAAATTAATTTTCAAAAAAGTCACTTGCTCTTCAAGATGAGTTAATTAGTAAGTAGTTGTATTACATTAAAAGTGGAGACCCCCCCCAAAAAAAGTAGAGACCCCAATCCATGTTGAAACATTTGTCATAGATTGCTTGGATTCTTTGCCAATGATAGATACTGATCCAACTCTTGCACAGGAAAAAAGGAAGTTAAATACATCAGCATTAAGTGGTGTTCAAAATTAAAGGAGGATAGTGAACATCATAAATGCCATGGTTTTGTGAAGTTGGGGAAGAAACTTCTGGAGTTTTCCATGGAAAGATTCTGCATACTGTCTTTCTCCCATGCAGCCTTAAGATGACTTGGCTGCCACTTCTTGCCTTCCTTATATGTCTCCATCAAGATTTAAGCTCTGAGAAAGGAGAATTGGATTGGTCTATCTTGGGCAACCTGTCTACTCTGCTGGGGAAGGAAAGGGTCCTGTGATTGGCAACCCCACCAAAGCCATATGGAAGAGAGGAGGGTAGTCCTCCTGAGGCCGACAAAAGGGCGTCCCTCTGTGGCCTGATACCCACTGGAAAAATTCAACTTCCACCAAGAAGGCACAACCACTGTGAGATTTTGTCCACCAGTTAATATGAAAGGAAAAAGATTAGAGTTTGTCCCCCCAAGCCTGAAAGAGTTAGGTCATCATAACATGAGCAGATTTACCTGTGCAGTTTTTCCCAGTAGAACATCTATCCCGGGCCAGACCCTCTGTTTGACCCTTGACTTTCCAACTTTGGAGAGAGCATTATTAGCCCCTTCTGGACAGGTGAAAACCAAGGCTCAAAGAGGCTAAGGACAACAGCATGGAGGTTCCTCAAAGAGTTGAAAATAGAGCTACCCTATGACCCAGCAATCACACTACTGGGTATTTACCCTAAAGGTACAAATGTAGCGATCTGAAGGGCTACATGCACCTGAATGTTTATAGCAGCAATATCCACAATAGCCAAACTATGGAAAGAGCCTAGATGTCCATCAACATGAATGGATAGAGAAGATGTGGTGTATACACACACACACACACACACACACACACACACACAGTGGAATACTATGCAGCCATCAAAAGAAATGAAATCTTGCCATTAATGACATGGATGGAACTAGAGGGTATTATGCTGAGTGAAATAAGTCAATCAGAGAAAGACAATTATCATATGATCTCCCTGATATGATGAATTTGAGAGGCAGAGTTGGGGGTTTGGGGGAAGGAAAAAATGAAACAAGTTGGGATCAGGAAGAAGACAAACCATAAGGACTCTTAATCTCATAAAACAACTTGAGGGTTGCTGGAGGTTGCTTTCCACCTGGGGAGGGTGGCTGGGTGATGGACATTGGGGAGGGTAGGTGCTATGGTGAGTGCTGTGAAGTGTGTAAGCCTGACGACTCACAGACCCGTACCCCCGGGGCAAATAATACATTATATGTTAATAAAAACAATTTTTTTTTAAAAAAGAGGGCAAGGGAGCTATTCAAGGCCACAGAATGAGTAAGAAGCAAAGCTGGGTTTGAACACACATCTCTTTGGCTCCAAAGTGTGGCCCTGTTCATTGTACTCTGTACTAACTGAGTAAAGACCCAGGGATGATTTCCAGGCTTGAATGTGGCAAGGCCCAGAATCCTGAGGGCTTGGATCAGAATGTCTACCTTGGTCTTTCTAGGCAGCACCATCCCCTCCAGAGAGGAGAGCCTGGAGACCAAGAAGAAACCTCAGGGATGCATGCGGGCTGTGAAGACTTCACCCTTCATGAAACACAGTTCATACCTCTGATTCCTTTTACCAAGCTTTGAAAGTTTGTAGCTTGTTGATAAATAAAAGGAAGAACGCAATTATGATCTTTAAACTCCAAAACTGGAGAAGGAAAGAAAATGCAATCACATTTCAATCCTCTCTGATGCTTCCACCCCTCAAGGTTTATTTGTGTTCTGTAAAGAAACCAAGTTGAATGAGGAGAAAAAAATCTGAAACCCACCTCCCAAAGCTGGAAGTTATAGCTCTCCTTTTAAAAGGTGGTTTTTATTTCTGCTTCATTCCTATGAGGTGAGGATGAATGGCCTCAAGGTTCCCTTTTCTCAGATATTGAATTTTCTGTGTGCGGCTTTCGATTGAATCTGTGATTTGTCTCTCATTCATTCAAGCTGCAGAAAATTCCAGTGACAGGCCTCTTGTGCTTTCCCAACTTGTAGACTAAAGCATCCAAATATCCTATTTCAGATAAGAAAACCTAAAACCAGAGGGGAGAGGTATTCTCTCAAAATTACCATCAAGAAGACAGCATCTTCTAATATGAAAACAGACACCCCTTCCACACCCCCCAAAAATGAGCACGCACGTACCCACGTGTATTCCTTAGTTTAGAGTCCAGACAACAAATAGGTATCTTCCTGCCAACTCCGACCCACTGGTGCCGTGACTATCCGAACCACGGACTAGTGACAGCTTAGGAATAGTGACAGCTTGGGAATAGTGACAGCAGGAATAGCTCCTGTGGGATTCCCACTGTTTGCTGTGGCCACAGGAGTGATGGAATGTATTTTGAGTAAGTGTTGAGTAATATAGCCAGTTCTGATTCAAAATAGATCAAGATCAGGGTCTCAGATCTGTTAAGAATCAAGGGAGAGAAAACAAAAGAAAAGTAGACTTGCATAATTTGATTATCACTGTTATGGGGGAGGTCATGGGGAGGTCATAACAGCTGGTTGATGGAGCCAGCAACAGAAGGCTTCTCACCCCTTCCTTAGCCTTGGAATGTGCATCCCCAGTGGTTTCCTCACTCCTAGAGGCTGCCACATGGACATAGCCTCAAGACAGTGATGTGGTATTGAGATCATCTGGACAGCATATATGACTGAACCAAGTTGTGGTCTCTAGATAAATTTTTAAGATTCTGGAGGGCAGGTATGGAGATCTACTTTTCTTGTAGCCACCCAAGACAAGCCTTATAAATAAATTCCCCTGCTTATAAAACCTGTCTACCAATCTGGGTGACCTTCCTCTTTCCTCCGCTCTCTGCTTTGGGGGCCAGTTTCAGATTATATCTGGGAAGCTCCTGAGAATGTTCCAACCTGACATGCCAAACAAGGCATATGGCTGTCTCCCTTCCCTACAATAATGACTTCTTTGCCCTACCCCATCCCCTCATTTCTGTTCTTTACTTTGAATCACTAGGGCTTTGGGGAAGTTCTAAATTCCAGAGAGAAGAGTGATTGTTTTTGTTCTTTTCCTGTTAGCTTGCCATTTATTCATTCCTTCATTATCAGGTATTATCTTAAGTATCAGTAACACAGTTGTCCTCAAACATTGCTGTACATGACAACCATCCGGGGAGCTTTTAGAACTCTTGATGCCCAGATCACGTGTCAAATACATCAGAATGACTGTGGGTAGGAAGAAGGCATCACTGGTTTTAAAGGACTCTCCGATGATTCCAATGTGCAAAGTTTAGAAACCACTGAGCTAGTATCTAAGCAAATGAGAATGGAGGTGGTGCCAGAAACACAGACGTAACAAAAAGGTGGGGTACAAGAACCAAAGTTCTGGCTTCTAACTCTGTGGAGCATTCCCCCTATCCTACCAAAGACTACTGAAGGACCCCCATGTAAAGGCCTAAAAAAAAAAATTTCAGGACAAATTAAAGGAAGTGGTACTTAACAGCAGGAATTCACCAACCTATAAGAGGTGGAAGAGACTCTAAATACAAAAAGATTTATATGACTTTAGATAGACCCATGAATGACAAGTAAACATGTTCTCAGAATCATGGGATGCCAAAACTAGGACAAGCAAAAGACATCAGCATATCATCTAATCCAACTTATGGAAGGAGAACCTGGGACCCAGAGAGAGAAAAGAATTTACAGCTACCCCGTGAATTGATGGTGGCTCCAGAACCTTATACGAGGTCCTCAAGCCAATGTTCCTTTATTGGTCCCTCATTGTCCCTCATGTCCCTCGTTGTCCTCCTGCTCTTTCTTTGGGACTCAACAAGTCCAGAGTAGAACTAGTTCTTCCTCTACTCCCACCCCGGTCTCCCCCAACTCCCAGTGGTCTTATCCAAAATTATAGTGGTCAACCTTGATTTTTCTGAGCCCTCTCCTCTCTACAGCCAACTGGGCAGGAAGTCCTTTAGAGTCTATCTCCAAAGTGTCTCCTCAGCCTGCCCACATCTTGCCATCTTCCTTAGTGTTTCTCCTATTCAGAGCCACTTGACTCTTCGTAGTCTCTGAACTAGCCTCCTGGCTTTCCTCTCTGGTCCATTCTCCACATGGCGGCTGGATTGACATTCTTAAAATGCAAATCAGATCATGTAGTTCCCTTGCTTAGAAAAGATTTCAAAGGGTTCCTATTGCACTTAAAATTCAAACTCCTTACTGAGACTAGAGGCGCTGAATGGTCCAGACTCTTTTGTTTTCCAACCTCAACTCAGGCCACACTCCACTTATTCACTAAACTTGGCCATGCTGGTTTCTTTAGGTTCCTAGAAGGCTCTCAATCCTCTTCAGCCCCAGCACTTTTGCCCATGATGTTTTCTACTTGCAATGCCCCCCCACCCCACCCAACCTGTCTCCTTTCACTTGGCTAGCTCCTTGTAGGTCTTGAGCTCTCAGCTTAAAGGGCTCTTGTCTCTTTCCTCTGATCCCCCAACCTACAGATCTCTCCCTTTCATGACCAATCTTGACCCTTTTTTTAATCTCCTAACATTTAATACCACATGTAACTATTTCATTCATGTAAAAGTTTATTTTCTTTTTTCTTTTTCTCCTCTACTAGAATTTGAGCTCCATAAGGGAAGGAAAAAAAAAAAATCCTAGCTAAATACCTGTTTATTAAAGAATTGTTGGCTGAACTAATGAGTGAATGAATGAAAGCAGATGACACTCTCATGGCTTTGTGCTGTCTTCTTGGAAGCCTCAGGACAAGGCCAGGTTAATGGCCAAGCCAGGACCAGAACTTGGGACTCCTGACGACAATGCTAATCATCTCTACTCAGATTATGCTGCTTGGTGAGGGGACTCAGGGCTATGTGTGACAATCCCACAGAATCTCTTGGTGCCCCCATGAAGACAGACTCCTAGTAAGATAAAACTCAACAACTGTGTTTTATGAAAGATGCTGTGAAAACTTTCAACAGCTCTGATGGATGCTTTGGCTACACCCTGGGAGCCAACAACTACTCGCTCTTGTTTTGATTCTGGCTCTACCATTTCTGGGGAAATTCAGAGCCACTGGTCAGAGCTGCCAGTGTCTCAGTGTCCTTACCTGCCAAATGGGGATAAGAAGTCTATGCTAAGTATTACTCGAATCATAGTGAAAAGTAAAGGAGACAGTAGTAGAAGAAGGATTTCAGGACCTCACAGTGCTACATCCATCAGAAGAATCAATACTGTTGTTTCTATCAGCTTTAGGATTTCCAGTGCATTCTGTTTTACCAAGTCCTTTCTTGTCTCCTAGCCCTAGATTCTTTGTTAAATAATAATGAGGATGATGGGAGGAGGGAAGAAGAAAAGAAAGAGGGGATGAGAAGAAAAAGAAGAGAAACAGCTACCAGTAAGTGATCATAGTCTATCAGCCAGACTTTATAGACGGTAATTCACCGACTTCCTAGGAGGACACTGCTGCTAATATTCCTGTTTTACAGATGAGAAGAATGAGGCTCAAAGACAAAGAAAGTACAGCTCTCATACAGCACAGTCAGCAAACAGCACACTGGAAGTCAGACGTGGGTCCACTTGACTCCAAAGCCCATGCCTTTTCTCCCCTGCCACGCTACCTCCCTCAATGAAAGGGAAAAAAAGTTTCTGAGCAGGAGTGGAGAGCGAAAGCCAGCCACACCAACACTCAGGCTGCAGGCACATTTACAGCAGGATGTCACTGTTGTGTTTTATTACCAATCTGATGTAAGAAATCATCTTAGACACAGCGATGGGAGGGAGAACGGCACCCGTTTGCAAATGGTCCACAGATCCCGCCTGGATGTTTATGGACATGTTTCTTTGCTGTGGTAAAATACACAATGACACAAAATTGACCATTTTAACCATTTTAAAATGTACAGTTCTGTGTTTTACAACCATCACCCCTACCTAGTTCTAGCATGTTTCCATCCCCAAAAGAAGACCCCATAGTACCCATTAAGCAGTCACTCCCCAGGACCCTCCCCTTCCCAATTAATCTACTGTGAAACCTCAGTCTATTCTGTATCCCTATGGATTTATGCAAACTCTCTTGGTTCCTCTTGCATAATGTACTTGAAAAGACCCTTGAAAGATCACTGTTTCAGAAAACATCAGCTCCCAGGGCACCCAGGTGGCTCAGTCAGTTGAGCATCTGACTCTTGAATTTGGCTTCGGTGATGATCTCAGGGCCCTGGGGTCCAAGCCTTTTGTAGGGCTCCCTGCACTCCCTGCAGTCTGCCCTCCCTCCCCCTTTGCTCTCTTAGCTTGCAAGCTCACCCTCTCTAAAATAAATACATTTAAAAAAAATTTTTTAAAAGAAAAGAAAACAGGAGCTCCCTTTCTACTCGAGGTTCTGACACAGCATTTTCACCTGGCTCCCCAGGGAGTGACCTGTTAATTACCTAATTGAAAAGCACAGAAGCTGGTGAACAACAGGCAGCTCCTTTCCCCAGGGGAACAATTGTACCAGCAATGGAAGATGACTGAGAACATTAGTGGCCATTAGAAGCTACCAGATCTCTGGGGACAAGGCTGGCTTTTCAAGAAGGAGCTGTGCAGGATTGCAGGGTAACGTCCTGGGACACGCAAAGAGCCTGGAGTTGGACCAATCAGAATTTGAATCCTGACTCCTCCACATATTTGCTATGTGACCTTGAGCCAGTCACTCTACCTTCCTGAGCCTCTGTTTTCAAAAACGTAAAATCAAGACGATAAAACCTGTATAACCTTGCTGAGGTCTGCGGAGGTAAAAGGGGATTATGGGAGACCCTCGATACATGTTTGCTGTTTCCTTAATTTCTGGATCCCTGCCAACTTGGGAAGATGCTGCATCTACTTTTCATGACCTGAAAATTAAGAGAAATGATAAGGACCCGTCTCAACCACGTGGAAGAACCAACAGGCATCGTGTCACCTCTGCCGAGATGAAAAACAAATGTAGTAAATTCTGGATCAAATCTTAGTGTCCTTCCTTTCTGTGGTTTCTGGCCCAGGCTGCTTCTTTCAAACAAGTAAAAGCCCCTCTATTTGCTTTCCTTTTATACTGGTTAAAACTATAACAAACACTCGTTACTGCTAATATAATAAATTTGAACCTACTTCCATGTACTTTATACGGTGGAAAAAATCAATTATTGAACAAACCATGAACTAGTCACTGTGCCAGGTTTAGTTCAAACAGTATTTTCTATATGCTAGACACCATTCTGAGTAATGAGATTAAAAGAGTAGTAAGAAGGGTGCCTGGGTAGCTCAGTCAATTAAGCGTCTGCCTTCAGCTCAGGTCGTGATCCCAGGGTCCTGGGATGGAGCCACACGTCGGGGTCCTGGGATGGAGCCACACGTCAGGCTCTCTGCTCTACGGAAAGCCTACTTCTCCGTCTCCCACTTCCTGCTTGTATTCCCTGTCTCACTGTCAGTCTCTCTGCCAAATAAATAATATCTTTAAAAAAAATAAAGTAAAATAAAATAAATCTTTAAAAAAGTAAAAAGAGGGGCACCTGGGTGGCTCAGTGGGTTAAAATCTCTGCTTTTAACCCACTGGCTCAGGTCATGATCCCGGGGCCCTGGGATTGAGTCCCGCATCAGGCTCTCTGCTCAGCAGGGAGCCTGCTTCCCCCTCTCTCTCTGCCTGCCTCTCTGCCTACTTGTGGTCTCTCTCTCTGTGTCAAATAAGTAAATAAAATCTTTAAAAATAAATAAATAAAATTGGGCGCCTGGGTGGCTCAGTGGGTTAAGCCGCTGCCCTCGGCTCAGGTCATGATCTCAGGGTCCTGGGATCGAGTCCCGCATCGGGCTCTCTGCTCAGCAGGGAGCCTGCTTCCTCCTCTCTCTCTCTGCCTGTCTCTCTGCCTACTTGTAATCTCTCTCTGTCAAATAAATAAATAAAATCTTTTAAAAAATAAATAAATAAAATAAAAAGATACGACTATTGTGATCAGTCAGCCTTGATTTCAAATTCCAACTACAGTAACTGCATGACTTCCAACAAGTTACTCCACCAAGGCTCAACTTGCCCATCTAAGGACTAGAGATGACAATACTAACTTCAAAAGGTAATTTTGAGAATTAAATGAATCATCTATATAAGACATCCGGCACAGTGTACCAAGTCAACTGTCAAAAAACAACAGAATTATATGATTTTTAATAATAGAATCAAAATGCATGAACAGAAGGAGAGGAGTTCTGTGGAACAAACATTCAGAAAGCCTAAGAGTGGACTACTGTTTTCTGGAGGGAGCCATGTCTTCAAGGATACATATGAGTTAGGTGCACAGAAAGGGTGCAGTCATTCCAAGAGGAGTAAACAGCATAAGCAAAGGCAAGAAGGCATAGAGCAACACACTGTATGTCGGAGGCTGCAAGCAGCTTGGTGCGAAGGAGTGAGAGGTAAGAGCCGCAGACCCAGATGAAGACAGACCCTGTGGCCGTACCACCATCCTGCCTATATCCTGAGGACAGTAAGGGGACCCCTGGAAGGTTCTGAGAAGGGGAGTTACATACTCTGCTCTGCATTCCAGAAAGATCCCTCTGGCAGTTGCGTCCAGGATGAATTTATGGAGAATTCAGGAAGCGGGAAGACCAGTTAGGAAGCTGCCGGAATAATTCAGACGACCTGATGGCAAACTGAACTAAGGCCATGGCAGCAAAGACAAACAACAGTTTTTTGTTTTTTGTTTTTTAAGTATAACAAAAGTATTTATTTATTTATTAAGATTTTATTTATTTATTTGACAGAGAGAGATCACAAGTAGGCAGAGAGGCAGGCAGAGAGAGAGGAGGAAGCAGGCTCCCCGCTGAGCAGAGATCCCGATGCGGGACTTGATTCCACGACCCCGGGACCATGACCTGAGCCGAAGGCAGCGGCTTAACCCACTGAGCCACCCAGGCGACCCCAAAAGTATTTAATTTTTTAAAGATGTATTTATTTGAGAGAGCGCACTCGTGCTTGAGTAGGGGGTGGGGCAGAGGGAGAGAATCTCAAGCAGACACAGCACTGAGCACAGAGCCTGACATGGGGCTCCACAGCACAACTGAGATCATGACCTGAGCCAAAACCACGTCAGACACTTAACCAACTGAGCCATCCAGGTACCCCCAACAACAATACTTAAAAGTAAATCTAAGAGATATGAAGAATGATTGAGGTCGAGGGAGAGGTTGACGGGAGGCTTCTAGACAGCCAGGAGTCTCACCATACTGTGGGGCCCTTCACACTAGCAGGAAACACTAGGAGTGGCCAAACTTTCTGGGGGAGGATGAGGAGTTTCCTTTCTCAAATAAGGGGCATTTCACGTTGGGCTTGGGTAACACTGAAGACCTGCTTAGCTCTCCCTTCAGGCATGAGGCCGAGGGTAACAGTCCTTTTAGACAACTGCCTGAAGAGATGTGCCTTGCTTACACCCACTGGCTGATGGCAGTAAAAGCTGCCTCGTTTCAGCCAACTCGGACTTCTGTCTCCCCTTGCCCAACCTGCTTCCCTCCCTCCCTTCCTTTTCACAGCGTTGGATCAGAGAGCACTCCCTCGCAAATGCCCTGCCTGCTGACCACCTCAGGGTTGGCTTCCTGAGGAGAACATTCTGTATGTTTCTTTTACTCAGCACCACAGCTCGGGGGGTGGGGGGGGGCACAGACTAAGAAGAATGATCTCTGTTGAACAGATGAGGAGACTGAGGACCAGACTGAAGGTGTCCTCAAGAGCACCTGGGTCGTTAAGGATGAAGTGGAATGAGACTTCTCACACGGGAGCTCTACTCTGTTGGGCTACCTGCTTTCTCTGCTTGGTACTTAAGCGAGTGTCTCAGGCCCGCCTGCATGTGAAAATCCGCTAAGGATGTTTTGTTTTAAATACCGATGTCGGTAACCCAGCGCCAGGGATTCAGCTTCAGCGGGTCTGGGTTGGGGCCCCTATAATTTATTAGAATCTCCTTGGGGACAAGTGACAGAACCAACTCAACTCCACCTTGGCAACAACAAAGTAAATTGGGGGAACAACATATAAGACTAGCGGGGTGTCTCCTTGGGGTAAGCATAAGACACAACTGAGCCTCAGAAATAAAGGAGCAGATGTCTCATGTGCCATCAGAGGTCATATTCTCTTCCTTTTCTACTTTTCTCTCTGTGTGTCTGCTTTAGTCCTGCACTGTTCTTTCCCTGGAGTACCACAGTATTCATGGCCAAAAACAAGAATGACCACGAAGCTCTCAAGCTTTATGTCCTATCCACACAGACAACTTAGGTTCTTTCAAATCAAACTCCCCATGAGACCCTCTAAATAGCTCAACTTCAGGCAGATGCCTCTTAGCCCCTCAGTCAATCATGTCTTAGAGGTGAGACATACCAGGCTATAGCTCAGCTTCCCACCCTGATTTTGGCTGGAGTAAGGAGTCCTCTCTTGCAAAGGGGTCTGAGCAGACAGTTCCAAAATTGTCCACTGCATCCCCTCACACCATTCTTTGGCCTTCCCAGGTCTCCTTACTTCTTGGTTTCCAATGCTAACATGGACTGGATTTGAAATTGTTCCTATTGGTTCCTATCGGTTCTGTGCTCTTGACCCTGAAGAGGCTAAAGGGGAAGGAAAGCCAGTGAGGTTCAAGGACAAAGAATCAGAGAAGACTCTGATCTCAGAGAGACAGAGGAAAAGGCTTGTGGAGATCCTTCCCCTCCCCTTGTTGTTGTTGTTGTTGTTTTTCTTTTTTTCATTCAGGGAATGTGAGGCTTGAGGGGGTTTTGAGATCACTTTGTAAGTTTGTGGCAGAGTTGTTCCTGGTATCCTCCTTCGCAGGGCCTCAGTCTAGTGTTCTTTTCTTTATTAAAAAATAAAGGGGGAGGGAATACCTGGGTGATTCAGTTGGTTAAGCGTCTGCCTTCCGCTTAAGTCGTGATCCCAGGGACCTGGGATCGAGTACTGCATCGGGCTCCCTGCTCAGCAGGAGTCTGTTTCTCCCTCTGCCTGCCTATGCTCGCTCTCTCTCTGACAAATAAATAAAACATTTTTAAAATAAATAAATAAATAAATAAATAAATAAAGAGGGGCACTTGGATGGCACAATCCATTAAGTGTCTGACTCTGTTTCAGCTCAGGTGGTGATCTTAGGGTCCTGGGATAGAGCCCCAGGTAGGGCTCCACGCTCAGCAGGGAGTTTGCTTGAGATTCCCTCCCTCTATCTCCCCTGTACCTTCTCTCATTCGGGTTTTCTTTCACTCTCTCTCAAATAAATGAATAAATATTAAGGAAAGGAGGGAGGGAGGAAAGAAGGAAGGAAGGAAGGTAGGAAGGGGGGGTAGGAAGGAAGGAAGGAGAAGCCTTAGAGCAATTACCATCTGAAAAGAGTTCCAAAACTAAAATAAAACACTTCCGAGATAAAGTAAATCAACATAAAAATGGAATTTGATTTGTACAAATTTGATTTATATGCCGTTTTTCTCAACACTTACTCATTCTACAAATCAGCAACAACCCAGAGCAATCACACCGTGTCTAATAGCCGTATATTTCCAAGGTAGCCACCATGACAAGTAATCATGAGGCAAATACATTATTTTCATTCTGAAAGGAAGCAGTAGGAGGCTTAGAATTTGTCAAGCAGACCCCTAATTAACAGATCAATTTCTGGGGACTTTAAGAAGGATTATCAGAGGAGGATTATGGAAGCGGTATAGGCAGGTAGAAAGCACAGGGACTAAGAAGGAGGTCTGGATTTCTGGTGCAATTCTGCCCCTGGTTCTGAGCCAGCCATTACCCTTCCCCCGGCCCTGGTCACCTATCTGTAAAGGAGGAGTTTGAACCAAAAATGCCTTTCCCCAACTTGAGTGATGCCATCTTGTCTCAGACTTCCAGGCTAAATGCTCTCTGGGGCTCCACTTCCAACACACTACAGCTCTTAGGAATGGGCAGAAGTCAGGGGGTTCACGCACACAAGAATCTTCTGAAGTTCCCACCTCCTGGTTGCAGGGCCTGGTTCTCTGCTGGGCTCACCTTTCCCGCCACTGCCCTTGCCATGCAGGCCAGAGTCAACCTAGGCTTGTTTACTTATCTTTTCCTGGGCACCTCCATCCCAGCCTTGCTCTAGGCTGGGTTCTGAGAAAGCCTGATGGAGAGCAGCTTCCTGCTTTGTCCAAGCTCAGTAAGTTCTGGATTTTAACAGAGGGCAGTGCTTACACACAAACACACACACACACACACACACACACACACACACACACACACTTTCTAATTCCAGCGATGGAACCTCAAGCAGCTTTAGTGAAAGGTCTGGAAAAAACCACAGCCAGGACACTTTCCGGAGTTTGTCCATGTCTTTCATTCTATTGCCTATCAAATCATCTTTATTCTTCTTTCCCTCCCTCTCTTCCCTTTCTCCCCTTCCTCTCCTACTAATATCATTCTCTTTGTCCTCCTTTCTATCTTCATATTTCTTTCTCTCCAATCTCTTTTCCTCCTCTGCCCCAGCTCTATTTTCTCTTTATATTCTTCCATCTTCTTTTTTCTCTTCTGACTTTCTTCAACGTTGACTTGACACATATTTATTCATTGCCTTGCAATTAGAGGCACTGGTGCTCGTCTTCCCCACTGCCTCTCCCTTACCTTTCTCCACCCCATCATTCATCCACCCACCACTTACCCGGCCCCTACTTCTTTTCCATCCCCTCTTTGGGCCCCTACCCTGACCCATCTTCTGCCCCTGCCAATTGTCGGTTGTCGACTGTCAGCTGAGCAAGCATAAAATCCCTCTAAGGAGCCAAAGTAGGAACAAGAGTGTTGAGTCCAGGAAAACTTATGGCAAATGTCCCAGATTGGTCTGGAGCTCAAGAAAAGTATCTGGGACTGCAAAAAAGGACCACAGAGCCAGACCCCCAGTGCAGGCTCTGGTGACAGCACAGGGATTACCAGCTTGGAGACAAAGGGCTGATAACTGACTGACAGGCAATGGACCCATGAGCTCCTTTCCTGGGGCAATAGCGAACACGGTAGATCCCAGACATCTCAGCCCTGAATGTCTCCAGACCTTGCAGAAGGCAAAAGTAGACTTACGGTAGATTCCAGTAGGGGAGTCATTGACTAGGAGAGCAGGGAGGCTCAGTTAGTAATACTCCCATCCATTTACAGGAGAAAAAAATGAGGTGGGAGGAAGAGCTTTGTGTAGCCCAGGTCATAGAGAAGTCAGTGGCAGAGGTGGATCAGAACCCAGCTTTTCTGCCAACTGATGTCCACGCCCCTTTTCCTGAAGATGTCCTGCCTTCCCTTCTACCTACCTAAAAGCCACTTTGGATGAATTAAATGGCATTTGAGCTTCCTGCAATAAGAGAGACTGATTACTGCTCCATTTTCCTCACTGCCTGAACTAGACGCCCTATAAAGTCAGTACAATAATAATGAGAAAAAAGAAACCCACAAAGATTTATTGAATATTTATTGTGTTAAGTACTTTGTGAGAACTTCACATGCATTATCTCATTTAAAAGTCACAGTAATCATCTGATGTAGATATTAATAATATTCCAATTTACAGATGAGGAAATGAGGCTTGTAGAGGTTTCATAGTGCTGTATGGTTCGCAATCGTTAAGACCCAAGAGCAGCTCACATTCTTCATAACAGCACAGACAGCACTTCCCAAGTGCAGGGGTTTTTAGAAGACCTGGATTTGTGCACAAGCCAGAAGGTCAGAGAAGGGGGGATGTGCAAAAAGTACACAGTCCAGACTGGTGAGATGCAAGCCTCCTTGCTCTAGGCCATGCATCCCTGTGGCTAAAGGAAAGGGAGGTGTCAAAGCAGAGCCTCACCGGGGCAGGGCTGCTGCCTTTGCAGGTAGGGGGAGAGCAGGCACTTATAGCTGGATGCATGAGAAGGACTGCGTACACAGGAGGCCTCTGCTAAGGGCTGAGCTTGGCTCCTGAGAAGACAATGGTCTGACGAGTAGAACCAAGGCATAAGCTCAGAGGGAGAAGATTTGGTCTTAGAGACTTTGTCATCTGCCTGGGCCCACCCTGGGTTCTCTGACTAGAGGTGGGTGGGTTCCAGAGGCCTGAGGAAGGCTTAGCCTAGTGCTGAGGACTGAACAAGTGGCCTTAGTTGCAAAGAAAGAAAGTGGAGCACCGGAGTGTTGTACCAGAAAATAAAGATTGTGCTTTTAGCCCAAGTGGCCCTAGGCCTGTTATCCCCTACCTAAATACCTTCCATGGCGCTGCCCCCACTCTTTGCCCCATTGACCAGAGAATAACATCAAGGTCATTAGCAAGGCATACAGGGTACATTCAAATGCATATTGTGTGATCTCCTTGATTTCCCATCTGCGTTTCTAGTCTCAAGCCATGCTTTTGCTTGTGCCATCTCCCCTACCCCTTCACCTGGATTATACCTCCACAGCCTTCACATCTCAGGTGTCACCTCCTCCAGTAAGCCTTCCCTGATACCACCTCCTCCCCGCTCAAAGGTTACACTGGGTATTTCTCTTCCCCATTTAGTTTCCTGGCATATTTCTTTCACTGTGCTCACCATACTCTATTTTAATTTCCTATTTATGTGCCGATGCCGGTCTTCTCCACTTATGTGTGTTTCCTGAAGCCAGGGGTTAGTGTCTGGTATCTTTCTCCATGCCTAAGGTAGGCTCAGCACACAGTAGCTACCCAACATAGCCGCTGAATGAAGGTAAGCACAAATGGTTTTGTGGTAATATGACCTACATGATTCCCTAGTGACTCAGTTTACCTGGCTTAAAAAAAAAACCACCACCTCCCTATCCTGCCTGCCTCACAAGATTGCTGAGAGAATCAAATTAGGCGATATAAGTGGAAAGCGGTGAGAGCTTGAGAGCTGGCAGGAATGTAAGGGATTCTTATTATCTCCGCCCTCCCTTGGGCCGCCTGCGTAGCCAGACTATCTTCTGCTTCCTTGTTGGTCTTCAGAGGAACTTTTCCCTCAAAGAAACCAATTCAAGTTTGCTCCAGATAAATGATGATAAAGATCATACTGATCCTTCTCCTCCTCCTCCCTGTCCTATTTTCTTGAAAACAGGCTGCCCCAGAGGAGAAGAGGAAGAGTGCGGACGTGAAAAGCATGTTCTCCCTGGTAATGTCCTCGCAGGCCACAGCAGGCTACAGCAGCCTGGCGGCAAAGAGGGGCTGCACAGGGGGACAGGGAGAAGGACCTGAGATCCCAGGAATTCAAGTCACAGGCAGGCAATGGGACGAATGCTGCTTTCCCAGTGACACTTGAGATTTGTGTTTTGACTAAAGGATACATGGCTGAGTGGAGATACAGAGTACAGGGTGTCTGGGACATGGGCTTAGCCCCAAACTCAGGATCTACCCAGCTATAGAACCCCAGGCACGTCCCCTTTGCTTTCTGGGCCCCACACCACTTCCTTTGTGACAGCAGAATCAGGAAAGTTTAGTGAGAACTGACCACGTCCCAGGCCGGCCTTAGCTCAGGGCTTTGCAGAGGTTTCTTCTCTTGATCCAATCCCATTTCCCCGCCACTGGTTCAGGAGCACAGAGGTCTGTGCTCACACAGGTCTGAAGCTCCACATGGCTCGGTGACAGACCTGCAGGCACAGAGCAGGCCAGGCCAGCGGGGTGTCTGACCGCAAAGCCCTCACTCCTGCCCCCTTCCCCGTCCAAACAGGTGTCCTCAGGGAAACCCATATAATGAACTGGGTGCGGGGGGGGCACCAAACTACCACAGGATCAGCAGCTGTAATTGTGAAAATGTAGTTTTCCTTCGATGACACATTAGCTTTTAGGAGATGATGCTTTTTAAAAAAAACTGGAAGGAAGAGTAAGAAAGAGAAGGAACTGAGTAAGATACTTTTGTTTAATTTGAGCTCCCTCTTGCCCAAGATACTTATCCTAACTTTACAGAAAAAGAGACAGAGATACAAAGTGGTCCTCGATTTTTTTGCCCAAATACTTGCCAGGTCCAAGAACAGGTGAAAGAAGTGTCCTTTTAAGGAGCCTAGACTTTCAACTGTGTCACTGCCCATTTGACTTTGGACATGACACTTAATATAGTGTTCTGATACAGAGACTTAAAAACCAAACAGGCAAGGCGCTGGACACCCTGCTCTGGAGCTTATGAGCCTACTGCTATTTCTCTTTTTTCATTTGGATAAAAGATAATGGAGCCTGAAGGTGACATTTCTAACCATGATTTAGAATATGTTCCATATGCCTGAAGCTTGCACAGTAATAGTGAACCAGCCAGGCATCAGATACATTATAGCCAGATGATTACAGCCCAGGAGGGTGTGGAAAATGCTAGAGACTTGGAGTATGCACCCCTGGGTCCAAGTCCCAATTTTGTTCTGCTTCTAGGATACTGAGTGACTTACTAACCGTTCTCAACCCACAGTTCTTTCTCATCTATACAAATATATTTCCATAACTGAGTCAGCCCTGCCCACTTCATGGGGCTGACATGAAGGTCGCTGATCTCCCCACCCTGATTTCATGGCCTGGCTACAAGCGATTGCAGTGCTCCCCATCCTCCCCTGAGAGTGGTCTAGTGTATGTCCAATCCCCCTTTCAGACCTCAGTCTATGTCACCTCCTTGGGGAGGCCATTCTAGAAACCCTACCCTGGATCAAGTCTCCATGTTAACATACTCATTGAACCATGGAACCGGCCCTCCTAGGAAATTTCATTGTCCATAATAGGACATGTGGGGATTATTTGACTCATGTACTTCTCCCTAGAAGACCATAAGCTTCAGAGAGGTGGGACCGATGTCAGTTTTGCTTACTGGTATATCCCTAGAACCAGCACAGTGCCCTGAAAGTTGTAGGTACTGAATAGATACTGGTTGATTGAATGAATAAACAAATAAATATGAGGAATGAAAAATGGGAGGAGGGTGGGAAGGGAAGAGGACAACAAGCCTGGCTGCCAATCAGGGAGGTTCATTCAACGTCCTAACACCTTGGAGGTATACCTTCTCAGTTTCTGGTGTGATGGACAGGATAGAATGATAAGGTGGTACAGGATATAAATCTCAGATAAGTGAAATTTCAGAGAACCAAGAGACCTTGTCCAACTCCATCTCAGTCTAAATTACAACCATTGCCATTTTCTCTGGGGGCTGCTCTTGCCCTTCCAAGCACTGGTCACAGTATATTTGTAGGTTACTCTACGTGCATCTGTTGTCCACACTGGCTCCCCTAGAGCCCCAGCACCCAGTGGGTTCTCAGTGAAGGTCAGTCACCAATCCAGTGCTGGGAGGGTACCAGCACTACAGAGAGGGAATGCACAAGACACCTGATCTTAAAAAAACCACTGATCCAGTGAGAAGCACTGGTAGAAGGGTAAATGCTATGTGGATACAAAAGATTATTGAGTTCCTTCTCCATATAATATGCTAAGGATTCTGATGGCTAGGAGTTTCAGGATGAATAAGCCTGGCAGTAGGGTGTTTTTAGGGACTAATTCTCTTCTAAGAGAACAAATTCTCACTGAGCACCAACTATGTGCCATGTAACGTGTTAATGAGGAGAGAGCAGTAAGCAGGATGGGCTGGATCCCAGGTGTCATGGAGCTGGGACCTCCCGGAAATAGCAACCCTCTTCCTTCTTTCTCATCCTCAGTATCTTACTTGCCTGCAAACAAAGGGCCTGCTGTCGTAGGCTGTAGGATTGCTATTCCAGACTCATTAAAACAAAAAAAAAGGCATTTACACTGAAGGAACTAGTCTGCCAGGCATCTAGAAGCTGCTCATGGATTTACAATGGTCATACATCAGCTTAACTGTCTTGCATTTAAATTTAACACTCTGCCAGCTTCCCGCCACTATCCTCCCTGTGGTCCTAGCCACATGCCCTCTCCCACACCCCTTTCAATTCTCCCACACAGGTCCCCACCCCCAGCTTCCCCGTGGTCTGACAGCATCTTAATTTTCCATTTCCAAGACAAAGAATCACCCCAGCCCCAAGAGGAGAAAGTTCTAAGGGAGACCCAGGGAGAAAGCAGGAGCCAAAGCCAACAGTCTGCCTTGAGGTCATTTGGGAAGCAATTCAGACAGCAGCTTGGAGCGGGGAGAAAGGATATTCAGGCTTCTGGGAAGGCATAAAATAAATCCATCAAGTTCTGAGGATAGCTACCTTCCCTTCCAGTCAAACCCGTCCCTTCCAGTCAAACTTGGTGTGAAGATTTGCCCAGAGGTGAGACTTTAAAGACAGCTCAAATGGCCACACCTGAGGGGCCACCATGGACTAACAATCTTCATGATTGTAAAATGTCATGATTCCTCACAGAGGGAAAACAATTAAGCTTCTCTCCAGCACTCCTCCTACCTCCTCCTGAGAGCAAGGCAAGAGAAGGGCGTTCTGGGGAGGAGGGCCCCGCACCGGAGACAAGAGGTGCTCTCTTGCAGCCAGAGACCAGCCAAGTTGAGGCTGCAAAACATTCCAACCCCAAAGAAAGGGAGCAAGTGGAAAGCAGAGTGGAAAATTCATTCAAGGTCATGAGGGAGATGGTTCTCTTAAGAGCCTCAGTCCCCCATCTGGTGAGTGAAGGCATGGGCACCGCCGGGTGCCTGTCTGGTTCTGGCATTCTCTGAGGACCTGCCTTTCGCTTCCTGAATCTGTTGTCCTTGTCCCCCTGGAAAGAATGCACCAGGCCTGCCCATGATGTGCCGTGAGGCCTGGTGCAGTGAGATTTACTGCGAGGCGGCCTGGATCCCCAATGGTACCTTTGGAACGAGCCTGCCATCTACAATCTTGAATGTCATCATTATTGGCCTTCTGGGAGAAGTTTGTTTCTTTCCTGCCCTTCGATTTTCAGCACAAGGTGAGAGGCTCCTTCTACTTTCCCTGGGCTATGCGAGATCTATGTCTCAGAACACAGGAACAAATCCATTTCAAGGGCTGACTTCAGGCAGAGGAGAAATGGCTAGCCCCAGACACGGCACCAGTGGGATACTGGGCATTCATTCCACAAATCTGTTTTGAGATCCTACAATGGGATCCTTTTCTGTGCCTCTCTCTATACCTCCCCCCTCCAATCCATTCTCTACCAGTCTCCCTCTGCCAGTAATGTGCTATTACCCTTTTTATTTTTTTAAACCTCTAAAATGTCTTTTATTTTTCACTTTCCCTACACATTGTACATTCCCTGTGGAGTCTTTCTTGATATGCCCACAAAACTAACCGCCCCTCCCTATCCCCTGGCCCAGTGCTTGCTGGTCCCTGTCCTTCATACCCGTTTCAACCTGCTCTGTTTTGTAATTAGCAACTTGAGCATCTCTCTTTCATCTGATGATTTCAAGTTCACTGAGCTGAAAGGAGATAGCATCTCTGTAATTGATCCCAACCAATATCTTGTACCCTCGTGGTCCTCTGGGTATGTTTTCTCAATTGAAGGAAGACAAAGTAGGAAAATTTGAATGGCACACTTGCTAATCCAATGACTGCTGTCAGCTAACATCTGTGAGTGGATTTTTGCTCCAGCCCATTGTGAACACTCTCTCCTGTCCTATGGCCTTCGGGACCATCCTGGGCTGATAGCTCTCAGTCTGTATTTTTACCACTGGTTTGTATGCTGAGCCATAGCATCCTCTAGCCTGTTAGAGGCCCAAGACCTGTCTCAAATGGAATATGCCCATAAGAGAACTCTTCATTTCATCTCCCAGTGTGTTTAAGCCCACCGATACTGAGCTGGGGAATTAGCTTGGTAAATGGTACCACCCGGCATCCAGCTGCTGAAGCCCAACAGCTGGGGGCCTCCTTGATCCTCACTTTGCCTCACCCCTGCCAATTGCTGTCCGCTCTACCTCCCAAGTATTCCACGAGTCTGTCCTCTTCTTTCCATCACCACTGTTAAGACCCCAGGTCAAGCTATCATTGTCTGTCTCTAACATAGATGATTCCAACAACCTAACTGACCTCCTGCTTTCACTCTTGACCCTTTCTTATCTGCCTACCAGCCAAAATCATCTTTGAGAAGCACCAATCATATAGTATCACTCTACCTCTTAAAACACGCCAGTGGACCTCAGCTCCATTAGAAGAGAACTTAACCTCCTCTCCATGGCCTTCAGGTCTGCTTACCTGTCCCACCTCAAGCCTGGAAAACTCCCTCCATTTGTTCTGCTCATTAACTCACCAAGCTCATTCCTTCTTGATGCTCCCTCCACCTGAAATGCTTTGCTCCTAGGTCTTCACATGGCTGTCTCCAATTTTTTATGAAGACTTCCACTTCAGTGTCTCCCCTTCGCTGATTGCTCAATCTAAATGTCTCTCTGATGCCCCACACGGCATCTGTCCTATCACTCGGTTTTAATTTTGCATAGCACATACCAGTCACTGAAATTATCATCTTCCTGTACTTACTCATCTGCTGTGTCTTCCATATAACATTGTACATTTTATGAGACCACACGCATGTCCATCTCTCTTGGTCACCTTTGTATCCTTAGGATCAAAAGCACTATCGGGCACATATCAGGTATTCACAAACCCCCACCATCCGCCAGCCAGATGAAGTGAGAAGAGTGACAGGCTCAGAGAAGGGTCACCTGGCAGAATAGCAAGGGCTCCTCAGTCCAGATGACAACTGGTAACAAAGGTCGGGTTGGAAACGAAGACCACTGGGGCATTCTGCCTCCTTCTGTGGTCAGCCAATTTCCTAGTCTGGGCCTGGGACCTTCACGCTTTTACAAGGGAACAACAAGGCCCTAATTGATCCATAATCTTTATGAGAAACAGCAGAAACAAATCCCTTACATAACTGGTATATAAATCATTTCAGATATGAGTAATGATATCAGGACAGGCAATTTATTTTCAATATGAGACACTTTAAAGGCCCAGTGTAGTTGTATTTTAAATCCTTTCTGGAACTAGAACTTCCTACTTAAGGAAGAAAGTAGTTCCCTGTCACTGGAGGTATTCAAGTTAAGACTGGCTGGTCCCACAGCAGGGCTGTAGGAAAGCAGATTAAGTCATCAGACCAAGGCTGGGCTGGATATCCTCAAAGGACAATTCACTGGTTTGATTTTAACTTGGCAGTAACAATCACAAAACTAATGATCAAGGTGCTGTTGTCCCCAGAGCTCACGGTGATGACCGCAAGGATGGCTCGCAGTTCTTGACCGGTGTCCTACCTGATTATAAGCATTTTCAAGTACTTGCTTCTATCAATGACCCCAGTGAACTGCCAAAACAAGCCTATGGAGGCAATTTTCTTACTTTTATTTAGCAAATGAGGAAATCCAGGTGGTGAGGACTTCAAAGACCCACCCGGAGTCACGCAGCTAGCCAGGTCTTTCAGTATTGCTTTATGTGACAGACTGAACAATAACCCCATGCAGCCAGTTCTCTGGGACAACTGCAGAACATGGTGTGTTCTTCTTAGGGTACTGGAACTAATGGAGAAGACATCCTAAACACAGATATGTTGACAAGTCATGCATAAATGGGTATAGGAATGACATTCCGGCTGGAGTGAACCAGAGCACCCAATCAATTCAGAACATATTTTTTCTGGTGTGAGATCTGTCACTGCCTTGCTGTGTGACCCAGGTATGTTTCTTTCCCTTGCATACAACTTCAGTGTACAAAGAAAAAAGGAAATGAGATGATCCCTAATGTCAGTTCCCTAAGTGTTTATGTATTTGTGGGAACTCAATCCCATTCATCTATAAATCTATATTTAGAACTGATAGCAATTGAGTATCTCCTCACCTAGACTTAAGCAATATGCAAATTCAAAAATCCCCTAGCACTCCTCAAAATACCACGGATCTCAAGCTCTGGGGTCAAATGAGGAGGTGCAGGGTATTTCCAGAGTAAATAGGCTGGAAACTCAAGAAAGTATCTATTTCTTCTCTAAGAGCCCCCAAGAGTAAAAGGAAAAATATGGCTCCTAAAATTGCTTGTCCATTATTTAGTGCAGTATGTACTCTGTTTCCTTGTCAAAATTGGAGGTCGTATAGCATCTATACACTAAGGGAAGAAGGCATCACTCTAACATTCTGCAGATGTTCATTTCATCCTCCTCCTCAGGCCTCGTGAGCCACAATTCCTTCTTTAAGACTGCCATAAGCTATGGGCAATGTCTTCTAAATCAGAATCATGTCCACACTTACTTTTTTCTAGGTGCCAATAAATTTGTATTAAAAGGGGAAAAAAAAAAAACTTTTTCAAAAAAAAAAAAAAAAAAGTCACTAGCTGGTTTTCCAATGGATTGTCGAGAAGCCCTGATTTCCCATGAGGGTTCAAAACCATAAATCAGCTAGAGGATTACTTGAATATGACTTTGATCTTCTTTGGGAAGCACAGAAAAAAAGCATTGCCTAGTCTCTGGCACCTTCTAGTCCTGTGACCTTGAGTGAGTTCCTTCATCCCTCCAAACTTAACTTGCCTCATCAAGGGAATTTTACTGGTAATGATGGAAATCAGCCAGTTTAAAGTGAATCCACTTAAAACAAATCCTCAAATGTCATATGCTAAACGGTAGAAGAGGTACTATTGGGACTTCCACTGAAAAATAAAACCAAAATATTTAAAGTAAGTTATTTCTAGTTCATTTAGGATATTGCTGTTAAGTCCGTGATAGTTCTAAAAAGCAACAAAGAATAAATCAAATATGGTGGGGTTTGGCGCACACTTTTTCAAAAACATTACAAAGCAAGATGCAACCTCCTTTTCTTTGTTTGATGTTCACAGGTGTTCATTAATGGGGTCATGTTTTCAAAAATGCTTTAGAATAATAAACATTGTCCCAAAGTCCTTTCACAGTCCTTCAGTTAAACATGTTCTTTGAAAAAGCTAGTCACATTTAATCCTCAGTGATTCTCTCTTCTTCAGATGTAAACTGTAAAAACTCGGATCCTATTTGCTTATAATCAAGCACTTTTCCAACACAACTTTCAACAGCTTCATAAAATCATCATCTTTACTATAATTGGTAATTTTACTTTACAACTACTCTGAATTACTCTTGCTTTTATTATTTGATGTTTATATCTATTAATTATCAGCAGCAACTTGCCAACAAAAATATTGACAAGATGGGTCAGAAACAATTGCTAAGCAGAGAGGAATGCTTGAGTGGGGCTAATTTTACAAGTAGTCATTCATCAGTGAATATTTCCACATTAAGACAATTTTTGCCTCTCTGTGCAACCTCAACATTACATGGCCTTGGACAGCCTCTCATGCTCACCAACCTCTCTGTTAAAAGCCCCTTTAGGGCTTCCCTCAAATATCCCCTCCATGAAGATTTTGATGACAATCTTATTTAAAACTGTAGTCTGGGGCACCAGGGTGATTCAGTCGGTTAAACTTCTGCCTTCAGCTCAGATCATGATCTCAGGGTCCTGGGACTGAGCCCTGCCTCTGTCCCTCTGCTTCTGCCTTTGCCCACTCCCGTGGACCCACTCGTGCTTTCTCTCTCTTAAATCAATAAATAAAATCTACAAAAAAAAAAAAAAAAACTGTAGCCCAATTCCAACCCATACACATTTACTCCATTTACCCTTTTTCTGCTTGGTTTTTTTCCTTTTTTTTTTTATTATTTTTTTTAAAGCATTATGAGTCCTTTGTTCCTTTTTTTTTTTTTTTAAAGATTTTATTTATTTATCTGACAGAGAGAGAGAGATGGAGGGCGCACACTTATAAGCAGGGTGAAGGGCAGAGGGAGAGAGGGAAGCAGGCTCTCTGCTGAGCTGGGAGATCCATGTGGGGCTTAATCCCAGGACCCTGGGATCATGACCTGAACTGCAGGAAGATGCTCATCCGACTGAGCCACCCAGGCATCCCCCTCACTTTTCTAAGATTTTATTTATTAATTCGAGAGAGAGAGGGAGAGAGCATGAGCAGGGGCGGGGGGATGGGGGGTAGAGGCAGAGGGAGATGGAAAAGCAGAATCCCCCCTGAGCAGAGAGCCCAATGAGGGGCTCAATCCCAGGACCCTGAGATCATGACCTGAGCCAAAGGCAGCCACTTATCTTACCAAGCCACCCTAGAGCTCCCTGCTTCGGTTTCTTTATAGCACGGCCCAACACATACCACACTGTATATTTTATTTATTTACTTGTTTATTGTCTATCTCTCCTCCCCTTCTCCCACTCCAATGACAGGCCCATGAGGATAGGGACTTCCTGTCTGCTTTTTTCATTGTTTACAACCTTTACCAAGAACTGTGCTTGGCACATGGTAGGAGCTTTAAAAATAGGTGTCAAGTGAATAAATGAAAGCATATTCAAATGAAAAAAACCTTTAGTAATCTCAAAGGATAGAGAACATTCCTGATAGGGACAATGTTCTGGGTTTTCTGCCTTCCGCTAGGAGAGAAAAATGGATGGCATCACAGCTTTGTGAACGGCTCCTGGAAGCATGGAAGTGAGTGATATGGTTGATTAGCAATGTGTGTCCTTGGGCATGAGAAGCGCCCACAGGAATAATGGCATTACGGCAGGTACTCTTCCTTCCTGCCCGATAAGCCACATAACCATCCCTAACTCCATGCGTGCTTTTCACTAGTATCTCCCAGTGCACGCGCGCATCCACACACCCACGCATCCACACACCCTAGACAAAAGTGCAATGTGGCTCACATGGTTTTAAAAAAGTCACAGGTCTTAAAATCTCAGCTACCCTATCTTCTACTTCACACTTTGCTTTAGAGGCCAGCTAACTGTTAATTGCCCACTTGTTGCAAGTCCTCATCAAATAACCTAGTGTCTTTGGCAATCAGACTTGGGGGTCAGAAGAAGCTTTATAATAATTGGACCGAAACAAATCATTTTACAGATGGAGACACCAAGGCCTAAAAGAGTCAGCCTTTGTTCTTTGTTCTTTGAACGAAGAACTTCACCTCCTTAGCATTTACAAACAAAAGACCAACCGGAGATTTAAAAAAAATAAGAAAAACATTAAAAGGGAAGAGAAGAACAGAAACACATCTGGGCAGATGCTGCGCGAGACACTCACACACCTTGTGTTTACCATCTCAGTAAAGTGGACACTCACTGACTCCCCACTTCCAGAGGTCACTGTGTCTCAGATCCATCTCCGAATCCCATCCTTGCTGCTCTTTTGTTTCGTGAGAACAGAAATGTGTAGCTTTTGTTAACTGATCACAAGTCTTCCACGGGATTTCCTCAGATGATAATTTTAAAGACGGCTTCCCTTAAAAACAGAATTCTGTTTCTCTGGCCCAGGGGTGGCCCTTCTCCCAGACAAACGGTTGTTTCTCAGAGAGCTGTTTCTTGCCACCACCAGAGTCAGATGGTACCTAAGCACCATTTTCATCTGACAGGTGAAGTTCCTCCTCTTCTGAAACTAATTGCTGGAAAATTCCAACAAAGCTTTCCTATACAAATACGACCACTTAAAGTTCATTACAATTACAGAAACGAGTCAGCAGGTTCTTTGAAGCCTTCCCACACCAGTATTCTGAATTATCGCATCAAAGTTGCTTTCAGAGCACTCACAGAACTTTCTCAAAGATACAGGTTGCTCTGTCGAATAAATGAGTAAAATCTTAAAAAAAAAAAAAAAAACAGGGTGCCTGGGTGGCTCAGTGGGTTATGGCCTTTGCCTTCGGCTTGGGTCATGGGCCCGGGTCCTGGGATCCAGCCCTGCGTCAGGCTCTCCGCTCGGCAGGGAGCCTGCTTCCCCCCTCTCTCTGCCTGCCTCTCTGCCTACTTGTGATCTCTGTCTGTCAAATAAATAAATAAAATCTTTAAAAAAAAAAAAAAAAGATGCAGGTTATGTGGAGGGTGGCAGCTGAGGCTGGAGAGGGGAGACCAGACAATTACCTCATCCCTGCATTTACCTCACTCTCCAATTCTAGTCAAGCCTCGAGTCTTACCAAGGAGAGCCTCCAGCTCTGCCATGCTGGGAGAGAAAGATGTCTTTATTAGAAAAATCATCCCGGAGGCTGCCAAGCCCTGTGTAAACCAGAGAGATTGCTCGGCAAATGAAGGGGTCACACAAGAGTCTGGGATAAAGAGACACACGTTGAGGTTTCAGTGACCCAGAAAGCCCTGAAAAAAATATGGTCCTTTACGGGAAAAAGAAAAAGATATTTTCCATTGAAAATAGCTGATGGGTGTTTTTCCCCTTCCAACCCGACCTTGAGGAACAGGGAAAAATGAGACTTTTTTTGAATTCTCCAGGGAGAAGAAACAACTGGGGCCAGCCCTCTGTTGCAGCTAGCCTGGGGCCAGACAAGGACAGAGAATGGCCAGGTCTATTTCCAGTGGCACTTAGGTTACTGCTGACCGTGTCCCTGACACCACTGGCTGTGCGTTCCATGAGGGCAACCCCTGGGTAAGCCCAGAATCTTCTGGGGCCGAGCCCACTGTCCAGGCTCCCTAACTCCCTGGACAAGATCATGAATCCTACCCCTGTTTCCCATCCTAATCTCACCCCTACCCTAATCTTACCCCTATACCATGATGCTGCAGGCTAGAGACCCTCTATGAGTAACAGGAGTTTCCCACTATATTAGTCTAGCTTTTGTTTTGTTTTGTTTTAAATTTACGAGAAAAAGAGAGGGGGGGGGAAGGAGAGAGGGAATACAAGCAGGGGAAGCAGGAGAGGGAGAAGCAGGCTTCCCACCAAGCAGGGATCTGGCGATGTGGGCCGGATCCCAGGACGCTGGGACCATGACTGTAGCCAAAGGCAGACGCTTCATGACTGAGCCACCCAGGCACCCTAGGCTAGCTTGTATTAAGATTTGTATGCCAACGCACTGATAAAGACTATCTCTAATGTTGTATCACTTAATCTTTGCAATAAATTAGTGAGCTAGTGAGCTAGGTACTAGTACTTTTATCTCCCATTTCACAGATGAGGAAACAGAGGCTTGGAGGTGCCACGGAACTTACCCAAGGGCACAATACAGTTTGGACTCAAAACCAGGCCCAAATTGCAAGCCTGTGCCTTTATCCCGACTCCTGAGGCCTCACTGTGGTTTGTACAGGGACTTGGATGATCTCTAAGATACTGTATTGTGGGCCCAAATCATCTTGTTAAAATGCAAATTGTGGGCGCCTGGGTGGCTCAGTGGGTTAAAGCCTCTGCCTTCTGCTCAGGTCATGATCCCAGGGTCCTGGGAATGAGCCCCGCAGCATCCCAGCCTCTGCTCAGCGGGGAGCCTGCTTCCCTTCCTCTCTCTGCCTGCCTCTCTGCCTACTTGTGATCTCTGTCAAACAAATAAATAAAATCTTTAAAAAAATAAAATAAAATGCAAATTGTGATTCAGAAGGTCTGGGTGAGGGCCCGAGTCCTCTGCATCTAACGAGCTGCCATGAGGTCTACGGACTGCACATTCCCCATCTAGCCTAGGAAAACTTTTCTTTCTGATGCCCTCTATTTCTTTTAAACAGTAAGTATCGTTTCTAACCTAAAAAATGGTAGATTTCACTGTGTATTTGGTGCCTAGTGAGCTATTTAGCAAAGGCGTTCTGGTCTAACACATTCTTAAGGAGTTTCTGCCTTAGAGCTTGGGTGGAAACACTGAAGGTTTGGGGACAGAGATGTGCCCTGATCTTATTTGCATTTTAGAAGGTGTCTCTGCAGCAGTGGAGGGAGCGGTTTAGGGAGGACAAGATTGGAAGCGGCAGACCAGGGTGGAGATTAGTGCAGTGACCCAGGCAGGAGATAACTAAGAGAAGCTCACCCTGCCTCCTGGCTGCTTGTTTTAATCATATCACTAATGTGCAATAATTAGAATCAGAGGAGCTCAGAGGGAATGAGAGAACACATTTAACCTAATCATGTAATTTTAGAGGGAAAGGCTGAGGCTAAGAGAAATTCCCAAAGTCATACAATCTATCTGTCGTAGCATTTTTTAAAAGCACTTTCTGTGTACTGGGCAATAAAAGTAAAAAGCAAAAGGAGATTCAAATGTGTTTTAATAAACACTTGATTAAATAGTTAATTTAATGGTTAGCTTTGTTTGCTGCAGGACTTCTCAGAGCCTCTAACAAACTCATTTTCCCTGTATATCTTCCAGAGATTGAACATGTTTCACAAAGAGTAGAGAATTTTTTTAGGATTTGTTGTTCATGAAAAATACTTGGGAAACTGGTATCCAGTGCTCTTTCCATGGATCACACGGCCTCTCACTACTTGAGTGAATTAGCTGCCTCTTCTGAGCTAGACATGCCCCACCTTGTGCCTCTCTAAGAAAATCTTAGAGCTGGGGCACCTAGGTGGCTCAGTGGGTTAAGCCGCTGCCTTCGGCTCAGGTCATGATCCCAGGGTCCTGGGATCGAGTCCCACATTGGGATCTCTGCTCAGTGGGGAGTCTGCTTCCCTCTCTCTCTCTGCCTACTTGTGATCTTTCTCCGTCAAATAAATAAATAAAATCTTTTTAAAAAAAGAAAATCTTAGAGCCCACATATTTTTCTCTTTTCCCTTTCATTTTCCTTCGATCACTTCCTGTAGTCCAAAAAGTACAAATTAATTTGGCTGGTCTGTACTGCCTGATCCCTTAGTAGGGAAAGTGATTTCCAAATCAAGGAAATCAGAATTATAAGATTAAGCGCAAAACCCGAACTTTGTTAATATCTTTTACTGTAATCAGAAAAAATATATATAACCCAACTGAGGTTTAATTTTTTTCTCATTTTTCAAATGATGTGGTATAACCAGATCACCTCTCCTCCCAGCTCCCTGTGTATAGTCAATGACATGGTGAAAGCTTCTTCCATCTCTCTTAACAAGGTCAGAACAGGTCAGTTACTTACCTCGAGTGGAGCTTCCCCACTGAATGCCCATGCCCTCCCTTTGGGGACCCTGTGCACTGCCCCTGAGAGGTATGCCACCCGGATACTTATCCAAACACACTTTCTATGACTCCTCATATCCAGACGCAGAGTCAGGAGTCGTCCTTCTGGGGCTACCCTGCTGTCTTCTCACAAATGACTGTCTTCAAGATGACTGGCCCACATGGTCACGAGACATGAGTTGCTCAGCACAGGAGTCCTATTTTTTGCCCCGTACTCTCTCCTAGGCACCATAGCCTTTAGACTGTGTCAACCAATTCCTCACTCCCAGCTGCAATGGTAATCACCAAAGCCACCACCCTTCAGAGAGCGACACAAATTCCTATCAGGTCCACACTCTGTCATCATGTGCCTCAGAGCTGACTGCCCAGACTGCCACAGCCAGCCCAAGCCACTTTGGTCCTGACAGAACAGCCTCGGGGAAAATCGTTGCCTCATTCAGCCTTGTTCCAGCTGCAAGCAAACCTGCCAGACCTCATTCTCCTTCTTTCTTCCTGTTCTCTTCCTCCTCCTGGCCCATTGGCTTTCAGACAGGTTTCCCAGGGGAGCTCAGTGTCTCTTGTGGTTGGGCTCTGTGTGCCTCTGGAAATATTATCTGCATAACTTATCACTGCCAATGTATGCTTCTTCCCTTGACTGAAAAGGTATAGGTCTCCATCTGAGTTAAGGAACACAAAGATTTTTGCATCTTGAATGTCTCTGTGCGTACATATATGCCACCTGGCAGTCGCTGAACTAGCCAGATACTTTACCACTCCCATGTCATTGCTTAAGCTAGTCCCTTGGCTTAGAAGGACCTTCTTTTCATCTACTTCCTATTGACCTCACACCCACCTGTGGAAGTCTTCTATTGGTCAGCCCTTGGTAACAAAACCCCAAGTTTCCCTTGAGATCCCAACCTTTCATGGGATTGAGTTGGTGTGGTTTGTGAGGGAGTGAGAGCACCCTCCAGCTCTGGGACAGGCCTTGTCTAATCAGAACCTATAGTCCCCTGGTCACTATGATTGGTTAATAGATGTACAGGTGATTGAAGGAGGCCAGTGGCCTGAGACTCCTCACTGGGATCTCTGCAGGAGATGTTGATAGTTATATCAGTTATCTACTGCTGTGTAACAAAATAGTCCCCAAATTCAGCAGCTTGAAACAGCACACATGTATTATCTCACCAGGGTCTGAGGGCTGGGAATCCTGAAGCAGCTGAGCTGAGCGGCTCTGGCTCAGGGTCTCTACGACTGTAGTCAAGACAGCAGGCAGAGCTGAAAACACAAGAAGGCCTCACAGAAGCTGAGGGATCTGATTCCAAGGTGGCTCACTCACATGGCTGTTGGCGGGAAGCCCCAGCCCCTCAGCACAAGGACTTCTCTGTATGCACAGCTGCTCAAGTGTCCTCACAGCAGGGCACCTGGTTCGCCCTGGAGTGAGCATCCCAGAGACAGAGAGAAAGAAAGAGAGAGCGCAAGAAGACCAGGATGCCTTCTGTGTCCTTATGTCAGAAATCTCACACTTAAGAGTAGGAGAATTAGTGCCACCCTCTGAAAGAATGGAGTTTCAAAAAATTTGTGAGCGTATTTTAAAACCACTACAAGGATATTGTCCATTACACTGCCCGGCCACCCGCTGAGCCGTAAGAGTATCTTCTCTAACGCCACTTGGAAAAATCCTAACCCTTTCCGTAAGCAGCTTGACTGTTCTTGCCTCCTGTGCCCTGTAAATTGGATAACTGATTTTGTTTTACTCTTTGCTCCTCAGAAACTTAAGCCAGATTTGTAGCCCACTTCCATCAGGGGTAAAATACTTCACAGCATGTATTTTATATGCGAGCCACATTTCTAAGTTTGGATTTTCTCTTTCCTGGTTTTCCTTGAGCATCATTTTTCTAACTTTAAAATTTACTTTACCTTGCTATATGCTCTGCATCTTAACAAGCTGCCTTAAATCCTTTTTAGGACAAGGCTAGGTATAAATAAATAAGTACAAGCATACAAATGTATACATACAAACCTAAAATAGGGCTCTTGATTTACTAGTATATATCCCTAGGGTCAGAGCACCAAATCATTTAAACAAATTCGGGTCATTTTATCTGACAGGTCCTGTGGTAAGAAGAATAACAACAGCGTTTACAATAACTGCTAATACTCATTGTGTATTAACGATGTGCCAAGCCTTGTGCTTAAGAATTTCACTCATCCCTTGATTTAACCTTCACAATGTCCCCTGAAGTTACTTACTATCACAATGCCCACCTTCCAAATAAGGCTTAGGAGAGTGAAGAAACTTTCCATTTTTAGAAAGTGACAGAGCCAAGATTCTACTTCAAGGTCATTGGTTTCTAGATCCAAAGCTACATGCTACTTCTGTTTTTTTAGGGCAAATGGAAGATATGTTTTAGCATTTTATCCATGAGAAGACTGAGGCCTACACAGGCGATTTCAAAGTCATCAAGTAGTTATTCAACATTCCTGGGTACCCAACATTGTGGTAAGAGATTCAGGGTATGCAAAGCAAGAGGAAAACAGACAACTGAGGATTTCATAGTCCAAGCAGGAACAGGTAAATTACAAATATGTAAAGCAATTTTAAAATAGAATTTATGAGAATTGAAATGAACAGAATACATAATAAATGCTACACGTGGGCAAATAGGACCAAAAAAAATCCTCATGATCTGAAAAGGCTACAGAAGGTTTCTAGAAAAAGATAAGATTTAGGCCAGACCAATTGCACCACTGGGTATTTTACCCCAAAAGTACAGATGTAGTGAAAAGAGGGCTACAGGCACCCCAATGTTCACAGCAGCAATGGCCGCAGTCGCCAAACTGTGGAAAGAGCCAAGATGCCCTCCAACAGACAAATGGATAAAAAAGATGTGGTCTATATATATAATAAAATATTACGCTTCCATCAGAAAGCATGAATACCCAACTTTTGTATCAGCATGGATGGGACTGGAGGAGATTATGCTGAATGAAATAAGTTAAACAGAGAGAGTCAATTATCATAAGGTTTCACTTACTTGTGGAACATAAGGAATAACATGAAGGACATTAGGAAAAGGAAAGGAAAAGTGAATTGGTGGAAATCAGAGGGGGAGATGAGAAAAAAACTGAGAGTCAGACTGAGAGACTGTGGACTCTGAGAAAAAAACTGAGGGTTTTAGAGGGGAAGGGAGTGGGGGGATGGGTGTGCCTGGTGGGGGTATTAAGGAGGGCATGTATTGCACGGAGCACTGGGTGTTGTAGGTAAACAATAACTCTTGGAACACTGCATCAAAAACTAATGATGTATTTTATGGTGACTAACATAACACAATAAAATTAAAAACAAAAGCAAAAAAGATTTTGGCCAGACCTTGAGGGATGGGCTAAAATTGGATAAATAAGACACTGGAGTAACAACATGGAAAAAAACACCAAGATGAAATTCTCTAGGCAATATGTAAATAATTCCATAATGTTTGGCCTCTTAGGAACTACCTCTTAGATCAACCAGCTAATGTGCCTGGTAAGTTGTAGAGAGGAAACAGGTATACTCATACACATATATATGTACATACATATGCTATCCAAATGTGGAAAGGAAAAATCAAAAGCAGCAACAAACATATGGGCATCAGGGGTGCCTGGGTGGCTCAATCAGTTAAGTATCTGCCTTTGGCTCAGGTCATGAGTCTAGGGTCCTGGGATGGAGTCTCACATTAGGCTCCTTGCTCAGTGAAGAGCCTGTTTTTCCCTCTGCCTGCTGCTTTCCCTGCGTGTGCGCTCTCTCCCTCTCTCTAATAAATAAACAAAATCTTAAAAAAAAACTGCATGGTTAAAAAAAGAAGCATATGGGCATTAGAACAGAAAATTTAAAATAGTACAACAATGGCTACCTTTAAAAAGAAAAAAGCAGTGCTATAACTGTCAACCATGATCCTATCATTTCTGATTGATAAGATGAATCAACAAACATGTTCAAATCTTGGAGGAAGAGTACTGTTTGTGGGTCATAAGACCTACATCATAGTTTCAGCTTGTCCAGAGATAACTACAGTCCTAAGGTCTGGTTGCCCATCTGTAAAATGGGGATAGTACAAATCTTTCCTTTATGAAAATCAAATAAGAAAACTTACATAAAAATGCTTTCTAGCCCATAAAACAGAATAATGATCCCTAAAATAAATCAGTCTTAGATACAAAGTCAACACAACTATTGGAGACAGCCTGGTACAAACGTTTTCTTAATATTTGAATGCCCACCACAAACTCTGTGACTTCTGCTTGACCTTCTCCAGTGTCAAGGAGCCTCCCTCCACAAAAGGCTGTATAGCGTGTTTGGGGTTAATTTAAATGGAACTAAGAGCTGTGTCTTGGCATTTTCACAGGTCCTGATTTTATCTTCTGGGATGCACAGAAAACAATATTTTCATTTTCATATATATTAGCTCTTCAAGTGTTTACAACATGTTTACATTGTTACCATTGCTTACCTTTCAACCAAAGTCCTAGACTATCCTCCAAAATAGTTCCAGTTCTTCAAAGCTTTTTCAGGTAACATGATGCCAAGATATAGTAAGTCACATAATCAGTCACCCTCCACAGACAGTCTCTAGATACCAACGTGATGTCCATCATGGACACAGTACTCTAAATACAGTTGCATTTAGAAGTATGGTACTGACTCTATGACTACATAATCCCACAGTCCATGTTTCTGGACCATTTGGTTGACTGTAGGCACGGATCTAATTAAAGAGCTGGATATTCCAACATTCAGTAAAGGTACGTGAACAAATGAGCACACACATCCACCACATGCACTGTGTAGGCACCTGTCTAAATAAGTATCAAATAAGCCCAAGCTAACTAGTGTTTGCTTGAGTATACATTGTGTTCCCTTAGAATGCACCAGACAAGAAAAACATCATTTATTTGTTTCTTGTGTCTTGTTTGTCTCCCCTCTCTGAATACCAGCTCCCTGAGAGAAGGGAATTTCTCTTATTTTTGTATTCCCAACTTCAAACAGTACCAGACAAATAGAAGATGTTTAATAAATATTTAATTAACTAATTCATTAATGAGATACTGCCTTACAGATAGACTGGGGGGAAATAAAGAACATAAAGGGAAAAGAAGAGTCAGTGTGTACAAATGAAGGCCTCCAGAGAAAAAGGGACTTTTCTAAGCCCTTTGTATATCCACTGACCCCTTCTCAATCAACCTCAAACCAATGGAACTTTAATCAGATTGTCCTGCTGCTGCGACCCCAGCTAGGCTGTTTGTATATAAAAAAGGGTCTATGTGCATGAAAAGATCAGCCCTTAGATATAGCTGTGTCTTTTCTAGTCTAGGGTCAGAGTAAATGAGAGCTAGAGCATTATTGGCCAGATGTTATTTTTCCACCATTAAAATCTCCAAAACTCCAGTAAGCAATGTGGCTTGAACCATAACTCTAAAAAAGTTGTTCAGGGAAGAAGATCAATAGAATTGAAACTGGCAGGTTTCAGAGAGGTCAAAAGGCTTGACCTAAGCTTTGAAGGATATATGTAGACAAATGGAATGGAGAAGGGATAAACAATGGTACCGGAATCCATTTTGACTGAAGTTGGGCTCAGAAGATGGAAAATTTAGAACGAGTCCCTATGTTGTTTAGACCTTTAAAAAACAAAACAAAGCAAAAACAGTGGGGAACTACTGCAGGAGCCGCGGTAGCACAATAACAACATATTTTTGGAAAGAAGGCTCTTTAACTGGGCTTCATGATGCCTTTAGGGAGAGCAAATTCTTTTGGGGTCTAAGTCAGGAGCACAGGGCTGTAAGCTAAGCTCTGCCATTAATTTGTAGATTTACTCTGGATAAAATGCTTCACCTTGATTAGGCTTACTTTCTCTGTATATCAAAAGAGAGGCAATGAGAGAAGTTACCAGTTTTACCAGTAAAACTGTTTTTACCAGTAGTCCCAACTCCATACAAAGCAGTGGATCCCTAAAGCACTATGTTTAGAAGGATTCAGAGGCTGTATGGGGGGGTCAAAGGAAATGTGCTGCCATCAGCTAGTAATGCCTGCCGTGGGTGCATAAAGGAGGGATGGGGCCGAGCTTGCCACACGTTTGTCACTGATGGCACATCAGAGAGGCCAGTCTCACAGTCTCCCACCTACCCTCCCAGTGTCAACACCACCATCCCTCTGTTCTTACCAGCCCCACCGATTTCCTACACCCTGTCATTCCAGGGGTCAAGGATAGGAATGTTCACAGTTTTCTGTGTCACAGAAAAGCAGAAATGCTTGATAAAGTGTCCTCCAGTCTGACATTCCTACCAGGGGCCAGCTGGAAGCACACCTCAGTGACGTCTTGCTCACTCCCCCAACTTCCCCTCTGCAGGACAGACTCCGCCTAGAGAACAAAGTGAAGAAACCATTTATTTCCATGCAAATGGCCCCTTAATGGGTAATGAGGCAAACTGGCGGCAGCTGGATCTGCTGTGTAAGGCTGAAATGTCTCTAAATAGAATATGGCTCCAAGTTTTCCATGGGGTACCTGCATCAGCAAAATTCTGTAAGTAAGGCACTGAGGGGAAGCAACTTTCTCTCGGGCATCCTTTGCCCCCAGCAAATCACAGCTGTGCAAGGAGGAAAAGTAAGGTAAAGAGATGAGGCTATAACTTGGAAAGGGGACAGGGGGAAGCGAGTCAAGAAAAAAGAAGTAAGCCTGATGCAGACTCATCTCCCACCGCTTATTCTCAAAAATTTTCTCTAGCCATACTAAGTGACTTGTTGGTTCTATCCAGATCTTTGCACATGCTGTTTCTCCCCCCTGGACTGCTCCATATTTGCTTAACATGACTAACTCATACTCACCCATAAGGTGTGATCTGGAAGCCTCCAGAAAGGCTTCTCAAACCTGCATAAGGGCCTCCTATACCTTCCCTGTCCCAGCACTGATCATGCTATATTCAAATTGTGTTTTTACTTATCTGTCCTTCCCTAATAAAAATAGCAGCCAGTGTCAACTAAATGTTGAATATGTGGGAGGCACACACGAAGCGTCTAACACATACGATTTCGCTTAATGGCACAATAATTGTAGAAGGCAATATCCCCGTTTTACAAATGGAGAAACGGGCTCAAGCCTCTTGACCAAGGTAATACGGGTTATGCATCTAGCAAGGGGCAGAGCTGTGTTTAGAAGCCAGATCCACCCACACACCCTTAACCGTCAGGCTATTTCATAACCCCTGCCCCGTGTTGGACTCCAGGGGTCACAGGCCAGGTGCTACTCACACGTTCCAGCAGTGGTATACTGGGCAGGCAAGTAATCCTCAAGGTGAATCGGTTGATTGAAGGAAGGTGCCACATACTGAATGTTTGTGTCCCCCACCAAAAATGTAAATGTTGAAATCCTAAGCCCCGGGATGATGGCTTTAGGAGGATGGCACCCTTAGCACGGGATTCATGCCCTTATAAAAGAGGCCTGAGGTCACTTCCTTGCCCCTTACCTCATGTGAGGTTAGAAAGAGAAGGCAGCTGTCTGCAACCCAGAAGAGGAACCTCAGCAGAAAGCGTTGGCACTCTAAGCTTGGACCTCCAGGCTCCGGAACTGTGAGAAACCCATTTCTGTGGTCAGTCTATTGTCCTTTCTTATAGCAGCCCAAATGGACCAAGATGGAATGAAGGAGTACAGTGATGAATAAACAGATTCTGGGGGGTCAATTCCTACTTGAAGTAATGGGGCTAATTGGAGGGAATTATCCCCACGAGAGTGTGTGTTGCTCAGGGCAGCCAGGGAAAACAAAACAAACAAAACAGAATTTATCCTAGTCAATGAGAGAAGCCAGAAGTCGGAACCAGAGAAGCAGTGCGAAGGGCCAGGCCCAGGAACGAATGGGAGATGAGGCCAGGGGCCAGGCACTATGGAGACTAGGAAAAGATAAGGAAATAAAATGTCAGGAAGATCAAGAAGAAAAAAGAAAATAACTAAGATAATAAGCTAAGGGCATGCTAGGCCCACCGTGTAGGAGGGGGCTGACTGCTTTCAAATCATGGATAGATGCATGAAAATATATAATACAAAAAGATCTATATGGCTTGGGTCAGAACTGGTCCCCAAACCCACACCTTTGCTGTTACTACGTGCTACTCCTCTAAGCAATATCTCATCCTCACAGCATTCTCTTCCTTTATTTGTAAAAACACAGATTCTCTGGACTAGACACATTTGCCCATAATTGTTGTCATAATAGATGTTTCAAAATGCTCCAGTCTAAGACACAAATTAATCTAAGAAATGGGAGCAGAATTAACCTTTACAAAGTTTGGGGTGGGTGGAGAGGGTCTCCTTTAAAAGCTGTCTTATTGGGGCACCTGGGTGGCTCAGTGGGTTAAAGCCTCTGCCTTCGGCTCGGGTCGTGATCCCAGGGTTCTGGGATCGAGCCCCGCATCATTGGGCTCTCTGCTCAGCAGGGAGCCTGCTTCCCTTCCTCTCTCTCTCTCTCTGTCTGCCTCTCTGCCTACTTGTGATCTCTGTCTGTCAAATAAATAAAATCTTAAAAAAAAAAAAAAAAGCTGTCTTATTTAGTACCCTGGGCTCCAACAAGCTCCATTCCTGCAAATTCATTCACTATCCGTAATTGCTTAAAACTTTTTAAACTCGGGGCACCTGGGTGGCTCGGTGGGCTAAGCCTCTGCCTTAGGCTCAGGTCGTGATCTCAGGGTCCTGGGATCGAGCCCCATATCAGGCTCTGCTCAGCGGCAAGCCTGCTTCCCTATCTCTCTCTCTGCCTGCCTCTCTGCCAAATAAATAAATAAAATCTTTAAAAAAAAAACAAAACTTTTTTAAACTCAATAAATGCCTTTTTGGTACCTTTTGTATACCAGGCACTAAACCAGAAGATACAGAGAAGAGTAACACAAAGTTAATTTCTATAAGCCCAGCAAAGGATTCTATGTTCAGGGAAGGAAATCCAGAACAGAGTTTAAATCAGAAAACCTGATTTGTATTTCCCTGATGATGGGATTCTGTCTCACGCCCGTCAGGATGGCTAAAATTAACAACACAGGAACCCAACAGGTGTTGGCAAGGATGCAGAGAAAGGGGAACCCTCTTACACTGTGGGTGGGAATGCAAACTGGTGCAGCCACTCTGGAGAACAGTGTAGAGGTTTCTCGAAATGTTAAAAATAGAATTACCCTATGATCCAGCAATTGCATTACTAGGTATTTATGCAAAGGATCCAAAAATACAGATTCAAAGGGGTACATGCACCCCAATGTTTATAGCAGCGTTTTCAATAACAGCCAAACTAGAGAGAGAGCCTAAATGTCCACTGACAGATGAATGGATAAAGAAGATGTGGTATGTGTGTGTATAGATAGATATAGATACAAATACAGATACAGACGTAGATATAGATATAGATATAGATATAAATAATGGAATATTACTCAGCCATCAAAAAGAATGAAATCTTACCATTTACAATGACATGAATGGAGCTAGAGTATATTACACTAAGTGAAATGACTCAGAGAAAGATAAATACCATATGATTTCACTCATATATGGAATTTAAGAGAGAGAACATGAACATATGGGAAGGGGGAAGAGGAAATAGGAAAGAGGAAAATAAGTCATAAGAGATTCGTTGAACAAACTGAGGGTTGATGGAGGGAGGTGGATGGCAGATGGGCTAGACGGGTGATGTGGATTAAGGAGGGCACTTACTATGATGAACAGTGGGTGTTGTGTGTAAGTGATGAATCACTGAGTCCTACTCTGGAAACCAATATCGCACTGTGTATTAACTACCAAAAAAATTTAAATTAAAAAAAAAATCAAGGCAAGGTCCTGATTCCAGGTCTTCTGGGTTAATAATAGTGACCAATCTATCACCAACTGTGATCTTGGGCAAGTTAAATAACCTCCCTGTATTTTAACCACCCTGTATTCTAGTGTCTTCATCTGTAAGACGTAGAATTATTATGCTCACCTCACAGGGCTGCCACAGGAATTAAATGAAACAGCATATGGGGAAGCATTTTACAAAACTGTGAAGCATTCAGCATATTCAATTTCTCTTACTAGAAATTCTTCTTACTGCTCTAATATGCAGATTTAGCCAGATGCCTGGCATGGAGATTTAAATGCCACGAACACAGAATTTTGACAAATAAAAGAAACCCCAGTTGAGTCCAACTGATCTGAACGAACGTATACTGGGGACCTACCTCATATAAAGCACAGAAGTGTAATTAAGCTTCTAACAGCTGTGTCAGCTAGTTATTGTTTCCCTATTTTAAGGAGACTCGGGTAGAGTAACTTGCCTGAGTCACGCAACAAATAAATAGAGCTGGTGTTTATACTTAAGTCAGCCAGTCTCATCTACTGTTCGGTTTTGTCTTTTTTTTTTTTTTTTTTTTTGCAAACGTTTTATTCTGCCTATAAATGCTGCCCACCTCCATCCCCTGAATCGGTAACCGCCACCCCCCCCCCACCAAAGCCCATCACAATGGATCTCCATACTCCCAACCCAGTGATAACTTTTCTCCTCATTTCACAATTCCATTATTTGGCAAGAAATCCACAAGGGACAAGCATATCAGCAATGAAAGGAAAGGGGTCTGTAAGCCAGTTTCTTTATCTGCCGCTCGCATGCTTGTGATTTCAGGCTGGGGAAGGAGGAATGGGAGCTGTAAGTAATGCTAATAGGATCGTCCAAGGAGCAGCCGATAACAGCTCCCACGGTCCAAGAGAGGAATTGCCTTAGTGCCAGATGGGGTTTTTTTGTTACCATCCTGGCTGTGAGATGAGATTCAGAGAAATCAAATGTGATGGGTTCCGAAACCCCGCTAACACACAGCTGACTCAGAAGAGGTCCAGGAGCAAAGAATGGTTTCTGCCACAGATTGTCTGGACAGAAGCTTTCCACTCCCTTGCAAGGAAAGGAAGAGAAACCCATGGAGAACCTGGCACCATCCACCTGGGAGGAGAGAAGGGTCAGGAGCAAGACCTCATCACCGCCGATGGGCTTCCCTCAGGCACAGGGAGCAGGTGGAAACTGAACGTTTGGGAAGAATCTATAGGAAGGCAGATAGTATCTCAATATGAAGAGGGAAATTAGCATTCCATAACAGAGTGAGTTCACTCGAGAGGAAGTGGGCACCATGCCCCAGAGTGCTGAAGAAAAGTCAGGGATCCTCCAATGAAAGGTCACAGAGCATATCTCTGCATCCGATGGTGGTGAGATCATCAGAGGACAGTGAATTCTACTCCAAAGCTGGCCTTCTGATTGGCTTTAAAGTCACAGAATCAGAATTCCAGCTTTCCAACTTTTTAGCGGTGTCACCCTCCACAAGTTACTTAACCTCTCTAGGCTTCGATTTCTTTCTTCATGAATAAATACAACATACGTTATAATTTCAGATGCTGATAAGCACTGTGAGGAAAATAACAGCATGTCATAAAATAGAATGTCTTTCAGGAAGGGGTAAAAGGGAATTAACTGGGGCAGATGGGGAGGGTCTCTCTGGGCTGAGTTTTCCCCATCAAGGAAGAAACCAGCCCTGCTGAGTAACGGCATCCAGGCGGAGGGGATAACAAACACAAAGACCTTGAGGCAGATCAAAGCTTAGTATGTTTTTTTTTTTTTTCCCAATTTATTTATTTTCAGAAAAACAGTATTCATTATTTTTTCACCACACCCAGTGCTCCATGCAAGCTGTGCCCTCTATAATACCCACCACCTGGTACCCCAACCTCCCACCCCCCGCCACTTCAAACCCCTCAGACCGTTTTTCAGAGTCCATAGTCTCTCATGGTTCGCCTCCCCTTCCAATTTACCCAAATTCCCTACTCCTCTCTAACGCCCCTTGTCCTCCATGCTATTGGTTATGCTCCACAAATGAGTGAAACCATATGATAATTGACTCTCTCTGCTTGACTTATTTCACTCAGCATAATCTCTTCCAGTCCCGTCCATGTTGCTACAAAAGTTGGATATTCGTCCTTTCTGATGGAGGCATAATACTCCATAGTGTATATGGACCACATCTTCCTTATCCATTCATCCGTTGAAGGGCATCTTGGTTCTTTCCATAGTTTGGCGACTGTGGCCATTGCTGCTATAAACATTGGGGTACAGATGGCCCTTCTTTTCACGACATCTGTATCTTTGGGGTAAATACCCAGGAGTGCAATTGCAGGGTCGTAGGGAAGCTCTATTTTTAATTTCTTGAGGAATCTCCACACTGTTAAAAACAGTGGGGGGGGGGGCGTCCTGTGCGACTAGGAGCAGAGGAAGTGAGGAGAGAGGAAGCATGGGGTATGAGATCAAAGACTAGGCAGGGTCCAGTCACATAGGGTCTTTGTAGGCCACAGTGAGGACTCAAATTTATTCAAAGGCAAGTGCAAAGCCACAGAAGGTTTTAGGCAGGGTAAGACACTGTAGAATTTGCATTTTAAAGCCATCATGGACTTGGCTTATTAAAACCTCCCAAGCACGATCCTTCCTATTCTTTCCCTATTTGTCAAAGTCCCCCAGGCCCTAGAAGGGCTCAGAGTTACAAGATAGAAGGTGTCTGGGTCCCTTGATAATCTCATAGGTGTCTGGGACCAGAAACACTAATGTTGGATTGTTAGGGAGTAAAAATAAGCATTATGTATTAAGCCAGTGAGAGAGGGAGGGAGGGAAAGAGGAGAGGGAAAGAGAAAAAGGGTTGGGAGGGAGAGAGAATATCCCTGCAGATACATGAAGAGTCAGAGAATGAGCAGCGGAAGCAGGAGACCGTCCGTCTATGTCCCTCACAGGGTTTTGAACAGAGTTGGGTAATTTCTTTTAAGTGAATAAGAGGACACAGTCAAGGACCAGTTAAACCATGGTATGAACCCATAACCAACCATCCTCCTTACAGGTGTCTGCTATATCGAAAAGCAGCAGAAATAAAAGTAGCAGGTCGGGTTATAATGCCTGAGACAATATCCTCCACACAATATCCTACTTCCCTTTTCAGAAGCCAGGTTGAAAAGAAATAATTTCTTCTCCATCAGCCCAGATAGCCTTTTTAAGTCCTTGTCAGAGAGACCACATTGGCTTTCATAATTGTAAACTACAAAAATTACAAGGCACAGGTAGCTGAGTTTTAGGCAATAACCAGGCCCTTGCTAACCTTGTGCATCCCCTGATAGAAACAGCCACTACCCCAGAACTACAGGGATGGGAGACACATACATGTGTATATATTCACTCACTCAAGGAGCATTTACTAAACACCTACTTTGTACGAGGCCCCGGTCTAAGTACTGGTGATATAGTGGGGAACCACACAGATAAAATTCTTTCCTCGCTAAAACAGTCAATGACTACAAATAAGACACACAAGTTTCCTACTCCGATAAGTAAACAAATACAATTTCAGAAGCGGGTAAGGGCTATGATGAAAATAATGGCATATGAGGCAACAGAGAGTATTTGGAGAGGGGCAGTGGGACATAAACTTGGGCAGACATGGAAGCTGGTAGGAAGGAAAGAGACAGTAAGCAAACAAGCAGAATGTGTATCAAGAGGTAAGGAGCACCGCAGTCAAAAATGAAGTATGCAGAGGACAGAGCAATGGTGGGAAGGGTGTTAAGAGGTGGGTTAGTATAAAGAATCTCTAGTCAAGCCTTGTGATGCTTTCGTTATGGGGATGAGCAGAAGGAAGGAGTCAGGAGAGCTATTCTCTTCCTGGTTTGTGCAACAGATGAACGTGTCATTTACTGAGAGGGGGAGCACTGTAGGAAAACCGAGTTTGTGGGGAGACGATCCTAAGTTTGGTTCTGAATATGCATTTCTCTGTGATGCTCAGATAGTCCTACGGAGTAGATGACAGGCGTCAACCATATACAGACAGTAACTGAAGTCGGGGGCATTGTTACAGACTATGTTATATGCCTCCAAAATTGGTATGTTGAAATCCCAGCCCCCAGTGGGGTGGGATTAGTGTCCTTATAAAAGAGACCCCAGAACTCCCTTGCCCCTCCCACCATGTGAGGATACATTGAGAAGATAGCCATCTGCAAATCAGGAAGCAGGCCCTCATCGGGGCTCCTTAATCTTGGACTTCCCAGCCTCAAGAATGGTGAGAAATAAGTGTTTAACCCGCTCAGTCTCTGGTGGTTTTGTTACAGCAGCCCAAATGAACTAAGGCAGGAATGAATGAGAATTCACACAAATTTGAAGGTCTGCAGTCCAGATTCCGTCCACCTTTCTACTCTACTGTCCACAGAATACAGCCCATCACATGGTCCAGGAGGGCTGCAGGAGCTCCAGCCATTAAGCCCGGCCAGACAGCTCTGCTATTAGTTTTCTCTGAAACCTTGTGAAACTTGTCTCTCCTCCCTGGATCCGTTTGCTCACCTGATCTGTCAAGTTCCTTGTTGCTCTAACATGTTGTGACCCTGTCAGAATAGGGGCTGAGTAACTTCCGTCCGAAGAAGGGAGTCTGGGACACAGCCACACAGATACAATATTGATTTGACTAAGAAACTGACCTTTAAATATTCTATGTTCTTATTGGTGCTTTGGTTAAGAACTCTCGGGGGAACTCTGAGGGTAATTGCTTTTGCCTCTGCTTTAGAAGGGACTGACTTTGATGCAATGCTGTTCTCCTCTGCGGGTTTAATTTAGCTCTTTTGTCTGCGTTAAACTCACTGGGAACTATCCTTTGTGTGGTGCCAAGCACATCACATGGTCGGCCGTTTCTAGCTGAATTTAGACTTGCCCTTTCAGCTAAGGATCCTGGGATGCTCTGACCGCCAGGCTGGGCAAGCTGACTTCTACCTCCCTCCCTCGGGATCCTGTCTGGGAGCTGTGGGCCATCCGAATCAGCCACTGGGTGTCAGCATTGCTTTGTTCAATTACAAGGAAAACTAGCTCTTTGTGTGGTTTGGGAGTTGTTTGTGCAGTAAGTTTGGGTACTCAAGTGAGCACAACCACAGTTCACATTTTTATAGCACTTAGCATTAACCAAAGAAGTTCTCTGTTTTTACATCTGCACTCTCCCTACTCATCCAGCCCCTTCGTGTCCCTCGTCTAAATTGCAGCACAATTCCTATTTCCGGTTGCGTGTCCCCCAAGTCTATTTGCATCTGGTTATGATCAGGTATATGACAGCCTCAATTGTGAAATAATGAGCCCTCTGTCCCTGAAGGTTTTCAAACAGAAACGGCAAAACCACCTGGCAGGAATTACTATAGAGAAGAAGGAAAAGTGTGTATATATTGTGTGTATATTATACAAATAGAAATACATATATGTATGTATATATATACAGGTATTTTCCTTGCTTAAGAACCTTCGCTGATGCCCCCCACACACACCTTTGTCCATAGCAGGGTAAATTCTAAACCATCTAGCTTTGCGAAGCTGTCTATGACCAGGCTGTCCCCAATTCCTCTGACTCCTCTCCTGTCTCGAACATCAGGCTTCAATAAGAATGAGCTTTTCCAAGGAGAATTTCACACTCTCCATGCCTCTGTTCACCCTTCTCACCAGGGGAACCTCTCCGCATCTTTTCCGAGGCTCCTCCAGGGGGCTAGCTGGGAGCCTTTCTCCAATGCCCATTCCCAGCCTCAGCGTAGTGCCTTTTCTGTGAGTACCTAGAACACATCAACTGACTATATAATTTACTCAAGGGTGTCCAAGTTATCTGTCATGCATCTTTCACCCACTAAATTGTGGATTGCTTTAGCCTTGGAGCCCTTCATCTCTGTATCCCTGGTTCCTGCCATCATGTCAGGCAGCTTGCTGACATGTATATAACATTTGCTTATTTAACTGAACTTGAAGGAGCGCATGTGGTTATTAAATTTATTTTGCTGAGCCTGCAGCATTTTTTGGATGCATCTTCTGTTCAGAGTCCCAACTGCAATCATCCTAGCTCAGAGTTTTCCAAAATTGCCATCTCCTTTGATGATTTTTGCCTTAACCTGTGTACCATATGGGCTACTTTTGAGAAAATACTTCTTCTTTACATCCACTTCTATTTGTCTCAAATACATTGGTTTCAGAAGAAGACTTTATAGCACTACCATCGCAGAAAACTTATATCACTTGCCATGAAAAGATGGTTTTTAAAAATAATAAGGAAAAACATACTACTAAACTCTAGCTAGATAATCTTGCTTGCTATACTATATACACTGAAACCATTAATGATTCTTTCATCCATTCCTGTCCCCATGCCTCTCTGCCACAGGATGGAGTTCCTCCAAGTAGGCAGAGTTCATTTCTCCATTCCTTGGATTCTGCATCCAGCCATTGGACTTGCCCTGGCCAATGTTGCATTGTGTGCTTGAGACACACAGAGGCATGAAAAGCTCTTGTATGACTGGGATCACCCCTCTGCAGTGAAGACATGCCACACTAGGCTGCTGGAAGAATGTGAGAAATGCACGAAGCAGAGTCCAGTTACCCCCAATAAGGGTCAGCGGAGAGTCTAACCCTAAACTTGACAGCAAATCCAGTCCAAGTCCAAAGGAAGCACTGATCTTAACGGCTGACTTGTAGGCTCCTGAGCTAAACAAAGGTTTATTGCTGAAAGGCACTGATGTTTTCTGAATGTTTATTACATGCATTAATATGGCAGAAGAGTAATACACCCGCCAAGGCTCTGAGCCTGAAGTGTGTTTTCTCTTTGTTAAAAAGGCGGATTAGAAAGTATTAGAGAGATTTTTAAGTGCTAGCACCTAATTGAGAAATTCTCATTGAAGGAATCAGGTGGCCTGAAATGAAACTGGAAAGGAAATAATTGTTTCACTTCCTAATTTGATGTACACCATCATAGTTTATACTTAAAATTATCTCTGTACTTTCCCCCACTTTGAGATACAGTTCTTGCCCTTTTCACCTTTTTTGTAGACAATAGATGTGGCTTCCCTAATGGTCTTGGACTCATTGCCTAGAAACTAAAGCCCAAACTTAATTCAAATTCCACATGCCCCATGATCTGGTCCCAGCACTAACCCTCCAGGCTTAATCCCAACTACTTCCTCTCTTTACATAACCAGGACCACCACTCAAGTTCTTCAATATTTACTGCACACTCACTGCATACTGAGTCATAGCCAGGCCCCTAGCTAGGAGGTGGAGGGCAAGAGGAGGTGATGATTGAGATGCAGCCATCACCTCCATCAAGTTCTCAGCTCCTAAGAAAGCATATAAGCAACCATGTAACTCTAATCTAAGATGTGAAGAGCAAGTCAGAAAGCTGTTGAAACCCATAGGATTGGTAGCCAATGCAGTCAGAAGCGAAAGAAGCTTGCATCAGAGAAGCATCCCAAGGAGAGGTGATGCCCTTGGATACAATGAAAACTCTCCTGATTCTCCCACCACACCCTGCAGGGGCTGTTGCATTTTCCCCATCTCACTCTGCAGCTCATCGCATCTCATTTACACTTATTTTATCCATTCTTTCAGACTATCCACTCTTTAAGAACATTGATCATTCATTACTACACCGATCACAACAGCAGCAGGTCATCAGGCAAACACTGAGCACTAACAGGTGTTTGGCTGGTGCGGGGGTGGGGGGTAGGGACAGAAGGTTGAACAGATTTATAAACGGAAGGTCCTGAGAAGAATGAATCCTATGAAAGAAAATCTTTGGGCCTCCTTAAATCACTCCATTCAGGTGGCTGCCTAACCCTGTGGTTCCCAAATCTGGTGGCCCATAAAGTATACTTAGGGAGCTTTGAAAGATATGTATTCCTGGGACCTGCTTCCTTATTGCATCCAGATTCAACAGTTATGAGATGGGACCCAGTAATCCAGATTTTAATGAGTTTCCCCCAGAACCCTCCACAAGATGCCTAAACATCTGTTTGGGATTTATAAATCTAACTCACCTGAATGTCACATAGGCTTCCCACTCTCCAGTGTCCTACTTGTGATGAGAGATTCCAAGCCTCTCTTTTCACTGATGGCTCAGACTATTCAAATAACCTACAAATGGAAAATACTTCTATAACTTGGCAATTTCCACAAGGAGCTGTAATAAATACTAATAATGTACTGGCATGTATTAAGTACTTAATAGGTGTCAGGAATTTTGTTAAGTCCTTTTATGAATATGTGCTCATTTAATCCTATTGGCAACCAAATAAGAGTTCTGTTAAAAAAAATTTAACGTTTGTTAAATATTAAACATTTATTAAACAAATGTTAGAAAAACATTTATTGTATGATTGACATACAAAAAGCTGTATCCATTAAGAGTATACAACTTAATGAATTTGGAGATAATTATAGACTTGTATATGTGCTATATTCACTACATCTATGCCATAAATATATCCATCATCTCCAAGCTTCCCACCCTCTTAATAACAAAGTATTTTTGTGATAAAAATATTTGATATATGATCTCCCTCTTTGCAAATTTTTAAGTAAGTAACACAATCTTATTAGCTGTAAGAACTGCTTAGGTCTGTTTGTGTCCCCCCCAAAATTCATATGTTGAAATAACCCCCAAAAGTAATGGTATTAGTAAGTGAGACCTTGAGCAGGTCATTAGGTCACAAAGATAGAGCCCTCTTGAATGGGACTGGCACTCTCAGGAAATAGATCCCTCAGAGATCTCTAGTCCTTCCCACCACATGGGGATACAACAAGAAGTCGTGACCCAGAAAGGGACCCTAAAACTGACCATGTTTGCATCCTGATCTCAGAATTTTAGCCTCCAGAATCATGACCAATAAACTGCTGCTGCTTATAAGCTATCCACTCTGTGGTGCTTTGTTAAAACAGCCTGAAGGGACTAAGACAGGGACTACACTGTATAGCAGATCTCTAGGATTTCATCACCTTCTATAACTGAAACTTTATATCCTTTCATTGAGAGCTGCCCACAGCCTGTGGCAGCCACTACTCTGCACTCTGCTTCTGTGATGTGACTCTTTTAGATTCATCATATAAATGGTAACATGTAGTATTTGTTCTCCTGTGACTGGCTTACTTCACTTAACATGATGTCCTCAAGGTTCATCCATATTGTTACAAATGGCAAGGTTTCCATCCTTTTTTAAAGCTGAATAATATTCCATGGTATAGATCACATTTTAAAAAATCTACTTATCTGTCGACAGATAAGTAGGTTGCTTCCATATCTTGGCTGTTATGAATAATGCTATGATGAATATGTGAGCACAGATATCATTTTGAAGTCTTAATTTAATTTCCTTTGGGACTATGCCCAGTAGAGGCATTGATGGACCATAGAGTACTTCTATTTTTAATTTTTTGAGGAGCCTCCATGCTGTATCCTAAATTTATTATAAATTGTGTCTTTACCAGTTTACATTCCCACCAACCATGTGCAAGGGTTTCCTTTTCTCTACCATATATATTACATTATAATACTATATATAATTACATAAAATTTTATATATATCTTTATAAAATTGCCATCCTAACAGGTATGAGGTGATATCTCATTATGGTTTTGATTTGCATTTCCTTGATGACTAGTAACGTTGATTACTCATTTTCACGTACCTGTTGGCCATTTGTATATCTTCTTTGGAGAAATGTCTATTCAGTTTCTTTGCTCATTTTTAAATTGGGTTATTTGGGTTTTTTCCTACTGAGTTGTAGGAGTTCCTTATACATTTTGGATAATAACTCCTTATCCAATATATGGTTTGCAAATGTTTTCTCCTATTCTGCAAGTTGCCTTTTTATTTTGTTGATTATTCCCTTTGCTATGCAGAAGCTTTGGTACCTATGACTTTCTAACCCTAGTCTACAAATGAAAAAAAAAAAAAAAACAGAGGTATAAGGAGGCTAACTAACTATCTGTGGTAAAGTTGGAATTCAAAATCCAGTCTACCTGATCTGATCTTAGAATCCCATGATCATGATGTATAACTACATATACATCCAGACTGAAAATAGAACAAGTGGGCCTGGGTCAAACTAAAACCAAATGAACCTCAGATAGACACAAAGAAGATCTTAATGGAAAGAAATTTAGGGAAATAAAAAGAGGACTAGTCAAGGAGTTAGGCTATCTGGGCTCAGTCCCCAGTGTTGTCAACTTAATCCTCACCACAGCCCCAAGAGTAAAGACCATTATTACCACCACTTTACAGATGAAGTAACTGAGGCATAAGGAGGTTACAAAGCTGGAAGGGATAGACCTGGAATTCAAACCTAAGCCATTTGGCTCCAGAATCTACACTCTTAGCCACCATGACAATAGTTAGTCACGTAAACGCTGACAATTTTCATCCTTTCCCTTCGTCTCTGCCTCAGATACAAAGCGGAAGAGTTAGCTTAAATGATCTTCACAGTTTCTTCCAACTCTGATCTTTTTTTAAGCTTAATTTTATTTAAAGTATAGATTTTCTCTTTTCTGCAAGAATATTATTTAAATGTGTTTTGTTATTTTATTTTTTATTTATTAATTTTTTTTTTTTTTGAGAGAGAGAGAAAGAGTGTGCAATTGGGGTGGGAGGAGTTTTAAGCAGGCTCCATGCTCAGCATGGAACCCAATGTGAGGTTTTGTGACCCTGAGATCATTACCAGAACTGAAGTCAACGGTCGGAGCTACCCAGCACCCCCCGCCCCGGCTGCAAGAATATTTTTAAATTAGATGCTTTCTTGAGGAACTAGTAGACACATTCCTGCCTGAAACTGAAAGTGAAGTGGAGACCTTCTCAAGGTCAAGAAATAATGAGTGACAGCTAAACTCAGGGAATTCCTAGGGACCGGGCTATGTGCCTCAGTCAGTCCAGGCTGATCTTCTAAAATACCACAGACTGGGACTCTTCAGTGATAAATGTTCATTTTTCATAGTTCTGGAAGCTGGAAAGTTCAACATAAAGGCACCAAATATTCAAGATCTTGTGAGAACCCATCTCTTAGTTCACAGATAAAAGTCTCCTTACTGTAAGCTCAAGTGGCTAAATGAGTGAAGGAGTGTTCAGGGTCTCTCTTTTAAGGGCACTAAGTCCATTCAGGCCCCACCTTTGTCACCCAATCAGCTCACAAAGGTCCTATCCCTCCAAATCCATCATATCAAGGGTTAAGAGCACAATAAATGAATTTGGGGCGGGAGGGGGATACAAAACTTCAGTTCATTGCAATGTGTCATAGTCAAGGACCACTGCCCACGTCTAAACATCGGAGAGATCCAATCCTCCCTTAAGAAAAGAAAATGAGGGGCACCTGGGTGGCTCGGTGGGTTAAAGCCTCTGCCTTCAGCTCAGGTCATGATCTCAGGATCCTGGGATCAAGCCCCACATCAGGTTCTCTGCTCAGTGGGGAGCCTGCTTCCTCTTCTCTTTCTCTCTCTGCCTGCCTCTCTGCTTACTTGTGATCTCTCTCTGTCAAATAAATAAATAAAATCTTAAAAATAAAAAAAAGAAAAGAAAGTGATCTCAAGTGTACAAGTCAAAAGAAATCAACTGACAGACCAGCAGATTTCTCATAGTTCTGCAACTGCTTTGAGAGACACAGGCTATGACAAATCAAGTCAAGCAAATAAGAATTAGAGCCTATGTAACTGATTCAAACTGTGCTTCTGCCACACATAAGCTAGGTGACACTGAGGAAGTTAGCTACCCTCTGTCAGCCTTAATTTCCTCATTATGGGATAATCATAATAACTTTCTCAAAAAGTCATCACGAGATTTAAGCAAGATAATACAAGTTAGTACAATGGAAATCATAGTAATAATCACAATATAAATTACACTATTACACACTTTTTGTGTGGTGTCAGGTATTGTTCTAAGCAATTTAGAACCTCCCAACCAATAAAAACAAATCTAGAATATTCTTGAAAAACAATTTCCCACCGTCTTTTTGGACCTTCAGTCATAGGTAACTCATTAACTTCCAGGCTCTCTCTCTGGAATCTATTATTGGCAGAGGTAGAAATCATTCCACGGCAACCCAGTGAGATATGTACTATTTTATTATCACTCCTGTTTTACAGGAATATACACTGTGGCATGAAAAAGCTAAGTAACCTGCCCAAATCTCCAAACATCATACCCAGTGGAGCAGGAATTTCAACCAGACAGTCTGACTGTGGCATTCATGCTTTCACAATACCTTGTTATCTCTGTGGGGTGTGACACCAGAGGGACCCCCACAGTCAGTATCCCTCACTTTGCAATAACCTGCTTTTCATCAAATCTTTTCACTTGATCCAGAATGAAGTAGGCACAGCCAGAACTTCAAGGACCTTGAAATTCTGGTGCTCCGTCATATATTTCCACTGAGCTCTCTGGATTCCAGCTTAAACAATGGATGATGCCCCCACGGTTTAGTTTCTGCAGAAAGTTGCAGATGATGGGTTGCTGGTTAGCATGTCAACTGAAGGACAATATATTTTAATGTAAATGCAATGAGCCGGAAAGACAGTATTTTCTCCAAGAGCCTTAACTAGGTTAGCATGACCTCTGAGAGGGGCCAGAATTCTAACAGCAAAATTAGAATAGAAAGGCTTATGGAGATTTCTATGCTAATCAGCCATGTTTTACTGGAACGATTATGTTCAGCACAATGGCCATTTGCCAGCTTCAGCCAGGGCATCGTTTGGTCAGGTGACCAGCAGAAAAGGATGACTCAGAAAGTGCTGGGAGGCCCCATGCCGGCAACAGCACCCTAAAAAGGGGATCCAAGTGTTAGGACCCCAAAGAAAGAAGATTTTCTTATAGGAATGCTCACACACACCTTGCCTGCTTTGCAGTTTGTGCTGCAGTAAAAATGCTCTGTTTGAGAGTTGATAGGAGCAATATACCTGTGGGACCTGAAAACAGGAATAAGAAGGAGAGAAAAATAAGGAAATGGCTCTGCCAAGATGAGGGATTTTCACTCCCACCTCATCTTTGCTTTTGGCTTAGAGATGCAGTGTCCTGCTCAAGTAAAGAGAAGATGCCATTTTCTTTGATCTGACCCCTATTCTCCATCAAAAAAAACCAACCAACCAACCAAACAAACAAACAAACAAACGAAAGCCCTCGTCATCTCTTTCATCTGTTCTGTTTTGAAATTTGGGGAATTTACATAGCTGGGTAGGCACAGAACTTTATTTTAGACAGAAACTTAAAAAACAAACAAACAAACAAAAAAACAATCAAACCTGACTTTCTCTAGTCTACCCACACATGTGTAAGAGTCAACAGCAAAGAAAGAAGAAATAACCAAAGATGTACCGTAGCACCTCTTGGCATTAACAATGCCATCTGAACAGATTTTAAATGGTTTACCAAAGATGACTTGGCACCTCCCTAGGAATACTGATTCATAATCACAAGGAGAAACAGAGGAGAAATAATCTATATTTTTAAATAAGCTGTCCAGATGATTCTGATGCAGGACCATGTTTAGGAACCGTTGTTCTGGACCATACTTCCTTACATCATCACACAGAGGAAAAGCACCAATGCTCTGCTGGGTCCCTTTTGCTCCACATCCAGGCTCTAAATGCAGAACCAAGAGCTGTGATCCAAAGAACATGCTTGTTATGTTTCCTGACATTGACCCTAAGCAACACTAAAATAATTAATATTCACGAGCACTTAATATATGCCAGGCACTTTTACATATATTATCTTGTTCCAGGCAAAGGTTAAGGCCACTTAAATATTTAAAAACACAATATGTAGACATGCTACTCTCATCAGAAATGTTTAACAACAATAACATTGAACGTAATTGGATCACAAAATTTGGTTCACACTTCAGCCTAGATAAAGACAGAAAATGAATTTATTTTGCCTGTAACTGAGCTTTCAATGGTCTATAACTCCCATCTGACAGTTGGTAGAAAAATGAACTAAATGATCAATCTAGTTTAAATTCTGTCTTTTCTTATTATCTAAACAGTCATTTCAGGTAATGTCTGTCTCCCTAGAATAAAAATTTTTTTATCTCTCAAATAACCTCTCCCTGCTTCTCCATCAAGATAAATTCTGGGTGTAAGGCGGGTATGGAGACATAGAGGGATGTGTGACTTAGAAGTATTTGTGATGATTTGCTGGGTAGGGAGATGGCCTCCTGCTCCTTCTTGTCCAGGGATCCCATCCCATGTCCACATGGTTTCCACCTGCCCCCCTGGCTTGCACAACAGAAATGGAAGCTGCCATGACATTTACTCTCGTTGGCTCTCTTGCCTCCACCAGGACTCAGATGGGGGGACCCTGCCTACCTGGGCCTCCTCTTGCCTATGGCTAGCAGCAGGTTTTTCTATGGTTTGGCTGGAACTCCACTCTCCCCACCTGGTAGGTCTGACCTGAGGTCTTCATGGCTGGGCCAGCTGGCCCCAACCACCGTAATCCACTGGAGCAAGACCCTGACACTACCAGGCACTTTGGGAAACAGACTGTACCGTGAAGGATGAGCAGGTCCATCTTGTGTCCCAGGCTGGTGACAAAGCAAACTTATACTCAGTGTTGTCCCAGTTTATCTACTGAGCTTCCTGCCTCCTGCGCCAAAGCCAGCACGTAGATGAGATGCTTAGGACCCTGTCTCCTCACTCTCCTGTATCTCCCTCACTTTTGAAGCCAGAAAGGAGCAGCCTCCTCCAGAGTGGCCCTCCTGACATAGAGCTTGCCCCTGATATGCTAAACAGGAGCTGAAGGAATTTCAGCAATCTGCTTTAAAGACTGACAACCTGATTTGGTGGGGATGCTCCTTTTGGTCAGTATCCCTCCTCTGGCAGCCCTCCCCTCCCCCTTTCCTTCTCTGGGCAACTAGGGCAAAGCTCATATCGTTGGGGAGGCAAAAGATAAAACTATGAATAATTTATACATGCTGATTTCCAACATGCCTTTACTTTGTAAGGAAGGCCAAACAGGAATTCCTAGCCATATCTCACAAAGGAAGACACTGAGGCACAAATTTGCCACATGATTAAGGAAGTGGTCTGGAATAGGGTCCTTTGTTTATTCCTAGAGCTGTCTTCTTTAATACATATCTCTCTTCTGTTTTAGTGATATTTTCTAACCAATGCTTTCTCGAGTAACAAGTCCTATTAAAGCCTAGGACCACGGGGATGGTCCCTGCCATTTCACCTACCTATTCAGATCTGACTGCCCTAAAAGGCCCAGGTCACACATCCCCTCTCCCATAACATTTCCACTACCTTGCTCTATTTTGTATCTTTTTTTAATTAACCTGTAGTCTAGACAGCATCCTTTGACACATAATTTAGTACAGCAACGTCTTGTATTTGCTTTCTAATTTCTCTATGCAACTCATGCCTCTCCGCTAGTCTGTGAGCCATTCTGCAAGCTGTGTGAAAGCAGGGACTATGTTTCTAAAGTCCTGTTCTAGTGAAGAACACAGATTGTGATCTAGACCACTGAGGTTCAGATTTTGTGGTTCTTCTGCTCATGAGAGCCTGAGAATGTCACTTAACCTCCCTGAGCTTCTGTTCCCCTGCCTCTGCCTCTAAAATGCAGATAGAAACATGCCTACTCACAGTTTGCTGTGAACATTAAATATACTAATATATTAATACATTTAAAGCATTTAAAACAGTACTAGATACATGGTAAGTGCCGCATGGGTTTGACATTTTAACTTTATGCCCCTTAGCACGTAAGACTGAGTGCAAAGCTGGTATTTGTTATTGCTTCCAAGTGGAATTATTCGAATTAGCTGAAGTGGTTTTTTTTTGAGTATTTTATTTTCAAGGCTAAATTTCTGAGATGCAAAGCTAAATGTGTCCATATTTAAATTCTTTAGACAAATGGGTCTATGAGAATCTAGGAAACAATTTTATCACAAAAATAAAACTGCCCACAACACCACATCACACAAAGTAACAGCCCTCACCTTTCTTCTGCATTTCTACATTACACAAAGAAAGCATTTTCTTTGCACTACCCTCCTTTAAGCACCACAACACCTGAGAGGTTAGTAAGTCGAGGACTAGGGCTCTCATTTTACAGATGACCAAACTGAGGAACCCGAAGTCAAGTGGTTGGACCACATGCCTGAGGACACTCTTATGGAAGGCAGGAATGAACTCAGCTATCCTGCACCCTGATGACATTTGTGCTCTGGGCTGGCCGGTCACAACATCCTTTAATGCCCATGATCTCACCCGACCCTCATAGGGATTTGCTTTGCTCCTCAGAAGAGGCCCCACAATCCCTATTTTGCAGGTGAAAACACCACAGCTGTGGAGGCTAAAAAGTGGCAGAGCCTGGGCCAGAACCCAAATCTCCTGATCAAGAACTCTGTGCTCCTCCATCTCCTCACAGCAGTAATGGGAAGGAAACACTGCGGCATGATGCTGACGAGGTAGGCTCCAGCCTCATCCCAACCTCCGTCTGGATCCCATCTCACCACATACTGGCTGCGTCACCTGAGGAGAGAGCCCCTGACCTTTTTCTCATCTGTAAGATGAAGATAGTCCTAGGTACTTTCCCCATAAGGTTGAAAGACAGTTAAACTAAATAGGCTCTGCAGACCCTTGGCACAGTACCTAGCAAATATTAAGGATTCAGCCAATATGAATGGGAGAAACACTTCCCATGCATCACGATTCCATGGGCAAGGACATCAGCTAGACCAATGCTCTTGGGCCCTTTTCCCACTCTCACACTTCCCAAGGGAGAGATTGATCAGACTGCACTTGGAACAGTCCTTTGGGGTCTGTTTTCAGCCACGCATGAGGCTCTACAAAGAAGAGGCCCATGGTCGTCCAACCACAGCAGTCTCAGAATGTTCTCTTCTAGGGTGTAGTATTAAGATATCCATTGTTGTCTCATTCCTAAGCCAAATCCCCCAAACTAACTTTCCTCAATAATAGCTACGACATTTTCAGATCCGGTTTTTTTTCTGATTCTTACACCTATATCTTAGTTGGTTCAGCCTTAGGGAAGAACCTAGGTACTATCTACTGACTTCCCGAAATCCCAATAAATACTAGATGCCGCCACAATTATCAGTATTACGTAAAAACTATTTCTAACCAGAAGTGCCAGAGGTCTACAGCTCCTTTGCATTCCATCAAACGGCTGGCCTGATTCTACAGGGTTTGGCTGCTCCATTCAGCAGTGACAACCAACAGCCCACGGCACCAAGAAGCCAGAGATGAAACTGACCATAGTCTCCAACTTCCCAACATCAGATCTCAGGAATGCATGGAGGACAAAGCTGACTCAAGACATTTTCTCGGGGTTTTCGTAGGGGAATGGGCCACTATGACTAGGAACCAAAGCCCAGCTAAATGTCTGTCATATTCTCAACGTTCTGCTGGACAAGTTTCACCTTGGGTGTCTCCAGAACTTCGTCAGAGCAGATGGGGAATTCTAGGAGGGTGACTGGACATCCAGTCTATTTTGGTTCTCCCATTCTCCAGCAGCCTGGTATCTGAGCTAAGAGAAATGTGACTGTGTCAGAGTACAAGAGAGCGCCAGTGGCAAGGGCTTCTACATGTCTATTTCTGGCTGTCCCCTGATGCTGTGTCATTGGAGGAGCTGTGACATCACAGCCTCTGTCTTTTTACAAGGGCCTGGCACTCCAAGTGACTCATAGAGAATGTCAACCGTGGCTGCCAGCCCGGCTCAACGCGTACAGACTTGGGGCGTCACGCAGAGTGACTTGCGCCCGGGTTGGGTAGGGTCATGAAGACAATCACAGACTGTTTGCCGTGAAAGTGACCTTAATTGTCCTCTGGTAAAAACCTCATCTAAAGCCTGAGGCCCTGCTACAATATCCGTGATAAGTGGGCCTCCAGATTCTGCTTGCAGATCTCTAAGGACATGTTGCTCATCATCTTCCAAGCTAGCTATATCAGGGTGATGTGAGCCACAAGTAACAGCATACTTAAGCACCACGAATTTTAACATCTCACTTAACGAGAAACCTGAGTGAGGTGGCACCAGGGTTGGTTAATGGCTCAGATTTTTCATCTGATACTATCAAAGCAAACAGAAAAGTGGTACACACCAGAGGTTTTCTCCTCATGTGACTCTCCCTTTTAATCAAGGTGGAAAACTTTCTCCAGGCCCCAGAAGACTTCTCTAAGTATCTTATAGGTCAGAAAAGGATCGCATGCCCATCCTTAAACCAATCACTAATGGAGGAGTATAGGATTGTCAAACTGGCCTTGACCAATTGTGAGCCCCACCTTAGAGCTGGACCACTGTCTCTGAACAAAGGATAGTTTTATTAATTTTTTAATTTTAATGTTTTAAAAAAGATTTATTTATTTATTTATTTATTTAACAGAGAGCTATCACAAGCAGCTGAGCAGCAGGCAGGGGCGGGGGGGGGGGAGCAGGCTCCTGACTGAGCAGAGAGCCCCATGCGGGGCCGATCCCAGGACCCTGGAATCATGACCTGAGCCAAAGGCAGAGGCTTCATCCACTGAGCCACCCAGGTACCCCCAAACAATATTTTTATAAGCAAAGAAAAAGGGAACATGGCTATTTGGTATAGGCAATCAACTCTGGCTGCTACGGTAGCCTGATCTTTGTTGAATTTTTTCAAAGTACCTCATAATACTAGGTTTGTAACGGGTTAACACCACATCTCCTCAGCCATTGTGTCTAGATCTACTTGGATGCTTCATGCAGAAGGAGCACATTTCCAAATGGTAACTTAAGGCATAGCTGAAAATTGATGTTTCTAGAAAAGTCTCTAGTTTCCTGAACTCTTTCACTTAGTGCAGAGCTGTAAAGTCAGACTGCCTGGGGTCAATTCCCAGATGTACTACTGAATTAGCTGGATGATCTCAGCGAAGTAACTTCAACCTCTTTGTACCAACTTCCTCTTTGGACGATGAGTATAATAACAGTGTGTGCCACACAGGTTGCTGTACCATGTGAAGCACTTAGAAGAATGCCTGGCACATAGTTCGTACATTTAAGTGTCTATTACTGTTTTATCAGTTTTAATTTTTTGGTCGCTCTTCTCTGTCGGCATTCTGTGTATCCACATCACAGTAAAAAAGCAGAAGCAAGGACTTCAGTCTAGATTTCTTGTTGTACACCCCTATTCTATTCATGGCTGCCTCAGAGAAAGTTAAACAATAATGATCTTCCATTATGTCTTCAATATGTATCTGTTCAGTTGATTTTTTTGACCTTGCTTAAAAGGCTTACATTCAATACTATCTCATTTCAGGGAAACACAGGAGGACTCAAAGTGTGCCCATCATCCAAGAAGGGGAAAGAAGAATACAGAATCCTTAAATTCTGCAAGCAAGATTACTTTCCCATCCCTAGGACCACCTTCCTCATCTCTCTACATCTACCACTCAGATTTACCCATTACAGGGCCTGATCTCTCACTTCTCTTCTCAACCCCACAGGCCTAGAACAGTGCTTTGGGGTGAATTATGTCCCCTCAAAACTCACAAGTTTTAATCCCCAATACTTCAGAATGTAAGTCTTTGGAGATAAAATCTTTCAGAAGGTGATTAAGTCAAAATGAGGCCTTTAGGGTGAACACTAACCCAACATAATTTTATGAAGTATAGAAAAAAAAATCTTTGGGAACAGCCAGCTTTCCTGAGTCAGTCAGCTGTGCTGTCAGACCCTGTCACCAGCTTTGGACCATCCTTGGTTTTGTTCCAGTCCTGAATATACTATATAATCTTAAATCACTTTGTATTTGTCATCCTAAAAGCAAGGGGACCTTTTGCTTTTGCACACAAAATGAATGAAAAATGCATTTGTGCCATCGTTAAATATAAAATATCTTACAAGATATAAAATATGGAGGGACAGTTTGCTCTAAGGGGAGGCTACTACTCTGAAATCTCCAAACTCAGGCTCCATTCCTAGCTGGTTTATTAATTTATCATTAATATAGTCATCGATTTGTTAACCCAGTCAACAAGTATTTAGTAAGAGGTCCCTGTACGCTAGGTATCTCATGTTAAACACTAAGTATGGTACAGTAAACAAGACCAATGCAGTTCATCCCCTCAAGGAGCTCCTCATCCAGTGGAAGAGAAAAACAATAAACCAAATGGGAATGAATATGCAATTTCAGTTTTTGTAAGTGCTCTCGAGGAGACACATAAGCTGCTGGGAAGATGTCTAGTAGGTGTACGTTTTCTATGCAGAATCAACCAAGGTTTCCCTGAGGTCTGAGATGGCTCTGCCCCTGGGTTAAAGATATGACTATTCTACTGGGCAAGTCCCTTCAGACTTATGAGGCCTCAGTTTGCCTAGGTGTGAAATGGTAAGACTGCACTCATGCATGTGACTGTTTCTTCATTTCATTATGATCCTTATATGCTACTACACTGACTTTGGTACCTGTGAATATATATAAATACTGTGTGTGTATAAAATCCATTATCAAATGGATTTAAGGAAACTGTCATAGAAAAGAAGGTGACCTTTCTTGGTACAGAGACAACGAAGGCAATGGTTCTCCCCAGAGAACAATTCCCACCCCTCCCCAAAAAAATCTGGTCCAATGCCTGCTCCAGCCCCAAACTGGACCATCTCTGGGTTGGCGGCTTGCAAATTTTCTTCCCCCAGCCAAAAGCATATTTCACCAGCATGCAGGCAGGAGTGACAGAATGGGGTTAGGACATGGAGAAGAGTGACATGGTTTTTTTTCATCTGAGGCACTGCAGGGGAAGAGGTGGCAAGGAGCCAGTGCTGGTAGCTCTCTGGCATGAGGTAAACAAGGATGCCTTGTGACGGGGGATGCTGGGGTTCATCAGCAGTAGAGGGGTTCAGAGTCTGGAGAGGGACAGCATCAGGAGACTCAGACGTGAGATCCAGCCTGGCAATGAAATTTCTATGTAATTTTAGTCAAGTCATAGACTTTCTGTGGGCCTCGGGTACCTCCTAAGTAATTAACCACTTCCTCTAACTACCTAGATGATATTAACATGAGGATATAAGTTAGATGATAAATGTGTTAGAGAGAGATAAATAATTACTTAAGACAGCCATTTCTGTTTCTCATTAGCAAAGTTACAGCTCAAACTTTGGCTATGTGGGCCACCTTCAGTAAAAAGCCGTATCATAGGGAAAAACAGCTGTCTCTCGAGACTGCTTTGATAATGCAGACTACAGTGCTTTGTAAACTGTAAAGCACCATGTCCATGTAAATCATTATTACAATTATAATAATTATTTAAAATTCCATTGTGATTATTTTGATGATAATAACTATGATAAGTTAAATATCCTCAAATGGGTGGTTGGATGCATAGATAAATAATTGGAGAGATGAACAATAGGGCATTGCAAAAATCACACACACACCCTACTATCTAATAGAGAATGTGAAAAGATCTTCTCTGTAACTCTTGTTATAGGGAAATTTAAGATAAACTAGCTTTCTATCAACTCTACGACATGGGTGGAAATGTGATAAGGGTAAATAAAATGCCAATAATTTAAGTGAATGGTGCAGAGTATTTTAGTATATATTAAGTCATGTGGTACTCAGAATGGTGCTATTATTCCTTTTGGCAGATATGAGGTTTGAGGCAACAAAGGTTAAGGGTTTGACTACTAACCATAAGGTTTTAGAGAAAGAAGGAAGACAAGATTAAGTATTCTTGTTTCAAAACCAGGACTCCCTCAAAGGCAACCTATAGGACAGGAGGAAATATTTGCAAATCACATCTCTAGTTAGGGGTTAATACTCAAAATGTATAAGGAACCCCTACAACTCAATAGTGAAAAAACAACCCAATTTAAAAACAAGCAAAGGACTTAAATAAACATTTCTCCAATGGCCAGTAGGTCTATGAAAAATGTCAACACTGATCATCAAGGAAATGCAAGGCAAAACCACAATAATGTATCACTCCAGATGTGTTATAATGGCCACTAAAACAAACAAACAAACAAACAAACAAAAACAAAAATAACCTGTGTTGGTGGGGATGTAGAGAAAAGGAAAATCCTTGTGCATTGTCAGTAGGAAGGTAAAATGGTGCAGCTACTATGAAAAACAGTACAGAGATTCCTCAGAAAATTAAAAATACATCTACCATAAGATCCAGCAATCCCACCTCTGGGTGTTTATCCCATAGAACTGAACACAAGTTCCTGAGATCTATGCACTCTCATGTTTGGAACAGGATGATTCATGATTGCCAAGAGCTAGAAATAACCCAAACGTCCGTCCACAGATGAATGGATGAAGAAAATGTGGCAAACACATACAATGAAACACTATTCAGCCATAAAAGGAAAGAAATCTCATCACGTGCTACAACATGGATAAACCTTGAGGACATTATGCTAAGCCAAACCAGCCAGTCTCCAGAAGGACAAATACCATATGATTCCACTTCTACGAGGTATGTGAAGTTGTCAGACTCATTGAGGCAGAAAGTAGAATAATGGTTGCCAGGGTCTGGGAGGAAGGAGAAAAGTGGAGATGATGTTCAGTAGATACAAAGTTTCAATCATAGAAGATGGAAAGTTACAGAGATCTGTATAACCTTGTATTTGTAGTTAACAACACTGTTCCCTCTAAAATTCAAGAGAGTAGATGTCATGTGCTTTTTACCACAGTTAAAAAAGAACAGCAATAAAAACCCACAAAATAAAACAAAGCAAGGCCCTCTCCACTGTTCTTCCCATTGTTGGGATCAATTATCCACAGTTTGTTATGTCCTATGTTAAAGTACAATGCCTATCTTGGCAAATAATAACAACAAAAGCAATCTTTCAAAGAAGTCTAGAGTCATATATTATAATTGCTATGCTTCCAGGAATAAAATCATAAACCACCAACACTAGAATAAACTTAAGAGACAGGCTAACTAATCTCCCATTTGACAAACAAGAAACCTAAGAACTAAAGCTGGCAAGACCTGAATAAGGCCCAATAACAAATTAATAACTTAAATACTAACTCTGGTTGTCCCTGCTAATACCAGGAGAGTATAAGAGAAGGCAATCCCAAAGCCGGTTAGGGTCACTCAACCAATAAAAATTCATTAAGAAGAAAAATTTCCATTTGTTTAATTTTTACTCTGTCTACATTTTAAATCCATCGTGCCCTCAGCTCCTATCGTGCTGTCTTCACGGTGTTTTATGGTCGGGGACACGGCCCCAGACACAAAGTGGACAGTAAGTGGTGAAGCCACCATTGAACCACAGGTTCCTGTGACCACGAAGCCTGGGTTTCCCTAACAACTGTGCCATGGTGGGTCCCAGAAGGAAATGTCTGCATCTCCATTACTGCCTTGCTCCCCAAAGAGCAAAGAATTCAGATGGGAGACAGAAAAGACATGAACACAGAAAGAGTATCCCCTTTGAGAGCCTGCTGAAATATGAAAAATATATTTTATCACCTGTATATTAGTCCATTCACTGCTCTTCCTTGACTTTTGGTTTTCTTATATTTTACAGGGAAGGGTTAAAAAGATAATGTCCCTGTTATGAATCCAGACTCTAGTATCTAATAGATTTGAAAGGGCTCTTTTACCACTAACTAGAGATCTAAATTCTTTCTGCAAAATCCTTCAGGGGCAAAAAGCAACATTAGCTGAACAATAGCCAGAACTCCAGGATCCCTTAAGTCTTTTTAACATATGAAAATCATTTTTGGAAACTTCCTTTATCTCTACCCACCCACCCCCCAACTTAAAACTATATAATCAATCCTTCCTCATAATCCCTGTGCAGCATTTTCTGCCCACAGGTCCTGTTCCCATGCTTTAATAAAAACACCTTTGTGCACAGAAAAAAAAAAAAAAAATTAAAAAAGGCTTTAGGGGCAGATGTGTTTCCAAATATCAGATAAGCATGGCTGTGAGGGAAGAGTTAGGAAAGTAATATACAAATATAACACACACGTCCCCCAACCCTAGCAAAGTCTGGAACAGTATTCAAAAATGAAACACAAATATCGCTGCAGCAAAATATATGAATATTAACCTTGAGTAAAATATAATAATTATAGCCTGATCTCACTTCAGACCAAGCTTTGCCACAAAATCGGTACATGTTAGATGAGGTTTTGCTGACAAATTTAAGAAAAAAGTAACTTTTTGTTTCAAGACTGTTTCAACTGAACTGAATCCATAGCTGTTAATCATGAGAAATTTAACTAATATCTTTGTATTTCTCTTTCCATTTGTTAGACGAAAATAATATATGTGCATACATCACAAGGCTTTGTTTGGATTAAATGAATTAATGCAAGTAAGTCACTTAGAGTAATCTTTCATAGTAATTATTCACAAATACCAACTCTTGTCGTTTTTATTATCCCTTACGTCTCTTCTGCTTCTGGTGTTCCATGAGTCTAAATAATAAAACAGTATTTAAATAAAGTTTAAGTTTGTTGTAGAAGAGATTCCATGATGCAGGATCTTATGGATAACTGCCGTAAGATTTTTATAGAACTAAATTGCTGAGGTGTCTCATAATAGAAAATTGACCACCACAAGATGGGATAGTCAAAAGAAGGTTTCATAGAAAAATCAAGATTTAAGGTAAACTTAAAAGTAAGTGGGGTTATGATAGCTAAAGAGGAAGGGAATGCCATCAATTAGAGTGACAAGTGGTGTATTGTTGGTAAGGATGCACACTGGTGCACCCATTCTAGAAAAAGTATGGAGGTTCCTCAAAATGTTAAAAATAGAACCACCTACCATCCACCAATGACACTGCTAGGTATTTACCCAAAGGACACAAAAATACAGATTTGAAGTGGTACATGCACCCTGATGTTTATAGCAGCAATATCTAGAATAATCAACAATGGAGAGAGTCCACATGTCCACTAACCGATGAATAGATAAGAAGATGTGATACATAGATAATGGAACATGACCAGCCATCAAAAAGAATGAAATCTTGCCATTTGTGACACTGTGGAAGGAACTAGAGCTCACTATGCTAAGCAAAACAAGTCAGAGAAAGACAAATACCATGTGATTTCATTCATATGTAAGATTTAAAGAACAAAACAGGTTAAGAAAAAGGAAACAAAACATATGAACATATTGGGGTGGGGAGAAAGGAGGGAAATAAACCCTAAGAGACCCAAAGATAGAGAACAAACTGAGGGTGGATGGAGGGAAGGGTGGGGGGGATAGGCAAGATGGGTGACGGGCATCAAGGAGGGCCCCGGCTATGAGGAGCTCTGGGTATTCATGTAAGTGATGAATCACTAAATTCTACTCCTGAAACCAATATTGCACTGCATGTTAACTCACTAGAATTTGAATAAAAATCTGAAGAGGAAAAAAGTGGCAAGATAATATAGAATTATAGATTTGTCTTTGACTATGGCTCTAACACTTACAAACTGTGAGATTGGACAAGCCATTTAGCCTCCTTGAACCTTCTTTTCTTCTGTGTAAAGAAAGGGTAAAGAGATCTATCTTTCAAAATTATTCGGGGGCTTGGAAATCAGGTATGTAAAACACACAGAACAGGGCCAGGAAGTGTTCCCTAACACTAGCCGTTACAAGAAAACGAACAGATTTGAAGTACAAAATAAGGAAGATCTTCCTTACAGCCAGAGCCTCTTAACGGGGATCACTAGAGCCACAGGTGTTTAAGAACCAACTGGCATACTTATCAGAGAAGCCATTGTTGTTTGGGGCGGTGACAAGACTGTTGCCACCCACTCTCATCCTTTCCAGGGCCCAGACTTTATAATTACGATTATGATGACTTACTCAGGAGTTCATTTTAATTCAAGTTTTCCTTGCAAGACGGGGAATTCTATGTCCTGGAGTTGGTCTAATTCAAACAAGACTGAAGACAAAAGAGAGAACGTTATATAGGTTGGATGAAACTGAAATGCCAGGATGAGGATTTGGATCCCAGAGGAAATAAGGGTGACATATTGTGGAGGTATCTCTAACTTTGCAGGTTCCCTGTAACATCAGTCAAAGATAGATGCTGCCTTCCTGCAGCAGTGAAAATAGAATTCTTTCCCTGTTTGTCTGTTCCCTGCTCCTCTTGTCTATTCTCTTCTTCCTTTCTCTTCTTCCATTCTTTGTCCTTTTCTCCAATGTACATCTCCACATTATCAGCACCCCGAAGTGGTCTGTAGGAGGCCAAGGGCTATAAGTTAGGAGAAAATATGGCAGTTTATCTGTGCATCTGAACGTCCTCTCAACTCCTTGGAGGTAAGTTACCAAATAAACCCAAGCTATTATTATCACCAAGTGCGTATAGTGCAGAGCATATAATTGGTGCCAAGTAAATAATTCCCCTTGGCAAGTCAATAGGGCGAGAGTGTGACCGACCTGCAGGCTGGCGGGGACACAGGTTACACTGAGACAGAGCTTTGGAAAGAGCCATATATCAAAATAATGGCCTAAGATGTCAACGAGGGACTCATGCCCGTTCAGGTAGGTGGTTTTAAATAATTCAAATTTCATAGAAGCTTTGTTGGGAATGAAAACCCAGTCTCTCATTTAAAGAGTTGGATTTGTATCTGCTAAGATATATTTCTGTTTAATTAGTGAGTACTGCTCCAGACCTGGCTAGGGATAGGGGGTGGTATATAACATCGGTATGTCACTTTCCTAACAAGGCTCGCCATTATCAGTATCTACTGTGGTGGTATCCTTTACTTACTTTGCTCTTGTCACCTTCTGCTACTAGGAAATGTGTGATAGTGTGAAAGAGGGCAGTCAATATGTGAAATGTCTGATATTAGTGTTAATAAGTATAATAATAATATTGGTTTTCATTGAGCACTGTTTCACACCTATGTGGAGGCAGTGCACTAAGCACTTACCATGTATCGCCTAATTAAAATCTTATAAAAATCCTACAAAGTTGGCAAAATATCTAAAATACTAAAGTTAGTATTATTATGCCAATTTTACTATGGAAAAAACAGAGACTCCACAATATTGATGAAATTTCCTAGGGCTAAATAGCTGGTAAATGTTGGAACAGGATCATTCTGATTTCCATTTAACTTAAGTCATAAGCTAAAATGCCTCCTGTATAAAAGCCAAGTTTTTAAAACAAAATAGCATTTTAAGGTTTTCAGAGGAAATGCTTAAGAAACCATAAAGAAAATTATTTTTCACACATTCTCATACAAATTAGGTGCACATGCACTTATATTTTTAATTATGTGTTCATTCTATAACATTCTCATCTGTTACTTCATTGAAATCAACCAAGGATATCCACTTATTTAGACTGGTTTTAGTAGGTAATAGAAAACTGCAAGTCTCTGTGTTTCCTAATTTGGGCTAGTCTTCTCATTTAGTGTGAAACTGCTCTAAAAAATCTTTAGAGGAGGAAGAGTCCTGGCATTAAAGTATGATGTTCCCTACCTTAGCAAACTGTTTCTTCATACGTCCATGGAAGGTACGAATTTGAATTAGCTAACTCCAGATTTCTGAGTCTCCACTGCTTCTTACTCTGATGTTCCTAAACCCACCAGATGTAAACAAAAGTGATTTACTGTTAATTCTCCAAGCTTCTACAAAGCCAATGATGGGGGACCGACTATAAAATGGCTTTTCCTCATTAAAGTAGTGCTGGTACATCCTTGTTCTGTGATTAGGAAGATGGTTACATCATGATGAAAATATGCATTAAACAAAAGGGGCAATTTTTGCTAGTGTAAGAACTGGTAAAAGAAAACAGAATTAAAATATCTAGTTTCTAGCTCATCTTAGATCTGTGGCAAATGGCTAACTCTAGGCATGTCTCTTTCCCTTCTCTAGGCCTGGATTTTTGCATACAAACAGCTGAGATGTTTGATAAGCACTTCGTGAATGAATGCTGGAAGGAATGCACACACAGAGAATGTTTTATAGCTACCCTAAGGCACTATCCGCTCCACATCTCAGAAAGCCCAGGTTTCTTCCTTTGGCTGAACAGTTGTTTCAGGACCATGACCATGGAAGAACCATGGCTGGTGTTGGAAGAACTTGGAATGGATTTATTCACCTGTGCCTCTCTTTAACTGGGAGAAGGATCTACAATTCCAAGGACTTCTATTCAGAGATTAAAAATTGTAATATTCTGAAATATCAGCATTGACACTAATCGAACCTGATCATAATATTAGCATCTCCAGGGGAATCTCTGGTGCTTTAAGTAAAGGAAGAAATGGGCATTTCAAGGTTCCTGGCAGGGCCACAGGCAGTCAGTAGGATCTCTGTACTCTCAATGAGATGATACAACCTGCAAACCAGTTTATTTCTATGTGATAGGCCAAATTCTCATTCCTCTTCTAGGCCAAATGCCTGAGAAAGTTGCTTCAGCTTTGCTTTTGATCTGGCCCAGTTTAGAAGATGAATCAGCAGCTTTCCAAAGGCTATGGAAAAGCAGCTTCCATTTAAATCTTTCTCTACACCAGGCCCTGTTGGATGAGTCGTGCTCCCTAGGCTAAGTCGTCTTTGCAGAAGGTCTGACTTGATGGAACTTGCAGCTCGAATTTCTAGTCTTGATTACTTAGCTGTCATTTTTCAATGAGCAATCAATTTTAGCCAATTACAACTGGCCTGTGCCCAGAAGCTAGGCTTCTAGGAGGAACAGGCCTCAACAGGATAAGAGACAAATGGAAAATGAAGTTCACGGAATCTACCTTGGTGAAGTGATGTTGTCACTGGTTGAGACTTTTAAATCCCTACTGAACAGTCAGGGGTTCATTGACTTTAATATAAATATCATCCTGCTGCTCTGGTATTATTAAAATTCAGTTACAAAGAGGAAAAACAAACCAAAAGACATAACAAATACAAATATAGGACTTTTAAAATTTAAGTAGGAAATGGATAACTTTTAAGATAGTTAGTTCCTACTTACATTCTTGTATCCATGCATGGGTACTTTTACTCCTTTGTTCAACATATATTCATTATAGCCAACATTGTGCTAAGAACAAGGGATATTAAAAGAGCCAGTTTCTAGCCTCAAGAAGCTTACAGTCTACAGAGATGGATGAGCAAACAAATTGAAATACAATGACAGAAATTCCCCTTTTTCCCTTTAACTCCAACATCCAATTTTCCATTAAATATGACATACATACTGTTACTTCTTCCTCTTCTATCTTCACTACTCATTCCCCAAAGCAAACCTCTATCAGCTTTTACCTGGGTTACTGAAATACCTCCTACCCTAGATCCCTAAGTTTGCTATCACTTCTATCCTATAATCTATTGTCTATAAACAACCCCTCTTTTTTTTTTTTTAAAGATTTTATTTACTCATTTGACAGAGAGAGAGAGATCACAAGTAGGCAGAGAGTCAGGCAGAGAGAGAGGGGGAAGCAGGCTTCCTGCTGAGCAGAGAGCCCGATGCGGGGCTCAATCCCAGGACCCTGGGATCATGACCTGAGCTGAAGGCAGAGGCCTAACCCACTGAGCCACCCAGGCACCCCTAAACAACCCCTCTTTTTAAAACATCTATGAAAGCATATCACTTTAACTGCTTAAAATGAGTAGATTTCTGCTGATACACTTAGAATCAAGAGCCTCCAATAGTCTAGACAATTTTAACCTTATGAATTTCATCCTCCTACCCTTTTATTTGCCCATTGGGCACCAGCTACACTGAACTTCTGTTTTTTCATTGTCCTAAATCTTTGCATGACTTGCTCCTTCTTGTAATGCAAGCTTGGACTTAAATGGCACATGCGCAGAGGTGGCCTTTCTTGACCAAACCATCTATAGTTGCCTTCTAGGTACTCTATGCTTCTTCACTAGATTTGATTCTCTTTATGAAACTCACCTGATATATTTTTATTTATGGATTATCTATCTCCATGAGAACAGGAACCTTGTCTATCTGGTTTACCACTCCATTCACAGTGATTAGAACCACACCTAGTCAGTAGTCAGAATGGCAAAGTTAAGTATCATGAGGGTAGAGGTGAGTCTGTCTTGCTCTAGTTGATCCCCAGTGGCAATATTGTTGGTGCTCCAAGAGTATCAGCTGAATGAAATTTCTGAAAAAGATTCCTCATCCAAGTTGATGGGTCAAAGGCATGAAAGACTTTCTGTGTGACATGGGCTCTTCATCCAAGATAGTGGATCAATAAGCATGGATAAAACATCTTGCTTATAATAGATTCAAAGAGAGGGCGCCTGGGTGGCTCAATGGGTTAAAGCCTCTGCTTTCGACTCAGGTCATGATCCCAGGGGTCCTGGGATCGAGCCCCACATCAGGCTCTCTGCTCCTCAGAGAACCTGCTTCCTCCTCCTCTCTCCCCGCCTGCCTCTCTTGCCTACTTGTGGTCTCTTTCTGTCAAATAAATAAAGAAAATCTTTTTTAAAAAAATAGATTAAAAGAGAATAATGACAGAGCAGAACCAAATAGGTCTTTATTTTCTTCTATCAATTTCTAGCAAAAAAATTGTCTCATTAAGAATCATGGTACTCTCAAGGAAAGATCAAAGATTCTATCCTCAAATTTCTCCTTCCAACATGTATAAGGCTGCATTGTGTTTGTGTATATATAGACCCATATGAATGAATGTGTTTGTGTCCAACCAAAAGAAAGGGAATATCTACACATGTAGGCAAAAATCAGTTTCTGATAAAAATTAATGAAAAGTGCCCATTATCCCAGCCAAATATATATATATAGATTATAGATATACATATCTATCTATCTATCTATCTCCTGGACCCTTCTTGCTGCCTGTAATATCCCATATTTCTTCATGACTCCAAGTTAACATATTAAAATCTCTCTTCTAAGATAAAAAAAAATCATACAGGAGGATAATCTATAAGACTGATTCTTACATTTGCACAGAAGTTTTAAATTTCTGAAGCACTGACAAATGTGTCCCTCCTTTTTATCCTTACACAGACTATCATTTTCATTTCACAAATAAGGAAACTGAGATCTAGAGAGATGAAATGGTTTTTGTAAAGTATAACAGCTGATTTATGGCAAATCCAAGATCAAAACCTGGGTATTTTGGCTCAAACGAAAGATCAAAGCATAGGACCCTAAACTGGAAAGTTTTGATCATGAAATAGTGATAGGACCTGGAAGCGGAGGTGCTATAGGAAGATACAGGAGTGAGAGAGAAGTTTCTGTATATCCAAGCAATGGCCTCCATTGGGGAGAAAATGTGCCCAGATCTGGGTAAAAAGTTTCCAGTGGTCATTTCCTTTCCAGGGCATCTGGTCTCCCAGCTATTCCTTCTCCACTGGGATTAATTCATCACCAGACTCAGAGCCATTTTCCAAGTTATTAATCATTTGGGAGCAGTGCTGCTTCAGCAAGAACCTAGCAAGGTGACTGCTAAAAACCAAGAGAGGACAAAAGAAAACTGGAGATGGGCAGTGAGACAGCCAGCCAGAGGAACTCCAGACAGACACAGCAGCAGAGTCAGAGAGACACCTCAATAGGGGTGCCAGGGACAGACATTTAAATAGAACAGTAAGCAAGTGAGCACGTAGGACCACTAAACAATTTAAAATTATAATTCATCAACTCTTTCCCTACCCAACCATACCTGTAGGATAATCCCTATTCTACATCTTGAAATCAGGCCATCATTTCTAAACTGTGAAGAAAAGCTTTTAGTAGATGATGACGCCAGAAATCTCCTCATGTAAAATTGAGTTGAAAAGTCTCTGAAGTCCATGCAGAAGGTGGTATAAATGTTATTGAGTCCATCTCCTGCCATAGGTTGTGATCACATAGTGTGTTCTGGCAGATTTGTCCGGTGTTAAAACTTCCCATTCCCAATGGACAGCTAATGCTGAGGTTCAGCTCTCAGTGACAATGAGCCTGACATCAAGAATTTGATCCCATTTAAGCCAGTATGTTTACAATGTCCCTTGATGGGACATTGCCTCCCAACACTAGCCTCCCACTCAGCCTCTGAGTGTGACCACAAGCTATGTCCTACTCCCACTAACAGAATGAAACCAGATCTCAGCTACAAATGACCCAGACTTACTCCTGAAAGTAGCCACAGATTGCCATCTAAACCCTGGGCACAGAATCAGCCTTAACCCCCACCAATACTGGACCCACATTGGCCACAGAGTGAGGCTATTCATTAATTCCTAGCCAACAATTATTGAAGTGCCTACAATGTGCCAGGTTCTCTGCTGAGCCATAGAGATATAAAAGTAATAAAATATTCATGCAAGACTGACAAAAAGTTGATTAATTACAATTTTTTTTTTTTATGTATTTACTGTGATGATTTAACTCCAACATAAATAGACTCAAGACCTAGTCACAGATTGACTCATAACCGCCAGGCACAAACTGAGTCTTAATTCCAGCCACAAACTGAGCCAGAGCCAAGACTGAGTATCCATGCCAACTAAAAATTTGGAGGAATTATAGAAAGAGCTTCTTAGAACCACTTCAGGCAATACTCAGATTAGGTGCCCAATAAAGACCTGACAAGCTACAAAAGCAATCATTCACTGTGTGGTCATGTGCAGAAAAGCCAATAAAATTTCCCAATGATATTGAAACAGCCAGAGACAGACTCACGTGGAAACATACTCTAGTTTAGTAGCACTGGCCAGGACTGGATAATAAAGTATGCTATGTGCACACTAATTATTAACAGGACACAGAGAACAATATGGAAAAAGAAGACAGAGAGAACTAGAGGAGGCAGAGTTACGTTTGAAAAACTGTCTATGAATGTGATGGGATTTGAAACATCAAAGTAGGGATCAAGAAGAGGAATTCCACACAGAGAGATCAGCAATCAGTCAAGCTGATGTGGAATGGTATAGAATGATCACACTGTGTTTAAAAGGTGAGACTGATATGTTTGGATTAGAAGACATTATGGGAGCAGGTACATATGGAAGAGTGAGTAAGATCATTTTACAGCCAGACTTAAATGCCAGGCAGTGGTTCCAAATAGCAAGAGAATATGCTTATACATTCAGTTCAATCTGGAAACATTTATTAAGGATCAGCTATGAACTTTTAATTTATTTTTATATGCCCAGAACTTAATCTTTCAGCAATACTCAATTAATATGGAAGGAACATCAACAAGGGGAGTCGAGGAAGAGAAAAAGGCAAAAGAAGAAAACAAGTTTCTGATGACAATTCTCCATCAATGAAGCCATGACAGTACCAACAAAAACTAGGAAAACTCTGGGGTGCCTGGGTGGCTCAGTGGGTTAAAGCCTCTGCCTTTGGCTCAGGTCATGATCCCAGGATCCTGGGATCAAGCCCCACATCAGGCTCTCTGCCCAGCAGGGAGCCTGCTTCCTTTCCTCTCTCTCCGCCTACCTCTTTGCCTACTTGTGATCTCTGCCAAATAAATAAATAAAATCTTAAAAAAAAAAAAAAAACTAGGAAAACTCTAAAAATAGATTTCATTGATTAAACAACCTTGAACTGTTTCATAAAAATCAATTTTACAGCAACCACATTGAACCATCCGGAGTTGTTGTTTTTACCTCCATCCCTACCCCAAATGTTTAGGGTTACTAAAGCAGTAGTTAAGCCTACAAGGTTGGGGGGTAGAGAAACTCATGATGAAAGGTTGAGAGGTACATCTTCCTCATTGCTGAACTGAACCCAGCAGGGTGTAAAACCAGGGAAATGTCACTTCCTAATAAGCTCCTTTCCCAGATTCCTTTAAATTCAGAAACTCACCTTGAGTATTGTATCCACTGTCCCACTTGACTCTGCCAAAAAGTCAAGTTACAGAGAAAAACAGGAAAAGGATAAAAAAAGAGAAACGAATTCACTGCAATTGGGATTAATCCCACTCAAAGCTTCAATCCGTGTTAGCAGCTAATCCAGTTAGTACAGCTTTCAGGGGGAGCTTTGATAAATCCTTTAGCCTCTTGTTGGGACCAGTTCCCTGAACAGCTCAACATTCATGAGGATATCCATCAATAATGCAGGAGATCTGACACTTCTCAGGCTTATCAACACATTAGTCAAATTGAAGACCCCACTCAGGGTCCAGACATCACTAGCCCTTGTTGAATCTCATCCTCACAGTTTTACATTACCCAACCCCGCTCTTATATTTTTAATCTTGCATTTCTCAAAAGTCATTTCACAAGTAATTAAACTATGATTCCCAACCAGATTGCAAACCCCTTGAAATTAGGAATTATGCTTTAGATTTCTATAGACAATCCCCAGAAATATCAAGAACAGAGCTTGGCACAGAGTAGGAGCTCAAAATTATCTGCTCAAATGGGTTGTTAATAACACTACCTAGTAGATTGTAAAACTCCATGCATATACTAGTGACATGGAGTTTGAGTACTGACCTCATCCTTCTCTCTAGATTATCCCAATATGCTGTGTTGCTATCCCGGGCCTCTTTATCATTTCACTTTATAAATGGGAATTCAAATTTCTGAATAATCTGTAGCACTTCCAGGCCAAATTATGCAGATAAAATTTAACTCTAAAATTTCTAATTTATGTTTAAAGAATATTTTACTTTGGTAAATATAAATAACATAAAATTTAGCATTTTAACTATCTTTTTAAGTGTACAATCTAGTACATCACCATTAACCATTTTCAGAATTTTTCATGATCTCAAACAGAAACTCTCTACCCATTAAGCAATAATCCCTCGTTTTTTTCTCCCTGCAAGCCCTGGTACCTTCTCACTGATTTTCTGTCCCTATGAATCTGCCTATTCTACGTACTCGTATAAGTGGAATCTTACAATATCTGTGCTTTGTATCTGGCCTCTTTCAATTACCATAATGTTTCAAAGTTCATGAGGTTGGGAGAAATAAACCCCATGTTGTAGCATATATCTGAATTTCATTCTTATTTATGGCTATATTACAGTCTGTTGTATGTACACATAATACATGTACACTTTGTTTATCTGTTGATAGAAATTTGGGCAGTTTCTACATTTTGGCTACTGTGAATCATGCTACTATGAACATGGGTATCTAAGTGTTCAAGTCCCTGATTTTAATTATTTTGCGTATATAACTAGGAGTGAAACTGTTGGACCATATGATAAATCTATGTTTGACTTTTTGAGGAACCACTAAATTGCCTTCTGCAGCAGCTGAACCATTTTACGCTCTTACCAGCAATGCACAAGGGTTCCAATTACTCCATATCCCTCCAACACTTGCTAATTTCTGGGTCTTTCATTGCTTTTGTTTTGTTTATATTAAGAGCTATCCTAATTGGTGTGGTATGCTATCTCATTACAGTTTTCATTTTTATTTCCCTAATGATTAGTGATGTTGAACATCTTTTTCTTCCCTTATTGATCATTCATATATCTTCTTTGGAGATGTTTATTTAAATCTGTTGCCCATTTTTAAATTGAGTTATTTTGGTTTTGTTGTCAAGTTGTAGAAGTCCTTTGTATATTCTGGATGTTAAGCTTTAATAGATATATGATTAGCAAATATTTTCTTCCATTCTGATTGTCTTTCTGAACTTTTTTTTTTTTTTTAAAGATTTATTTATTTATTTATTTATTTGACACAGAGAGAGAGATAGAGAGAGATCACAAGCGGGCAAGGAGGCAGGCAGAGAGAGAGAGGAAGGGAAGCAGGTTCCTCGCTGAGCAGAGAGCCCAATGCGGGACTCGATCCCAGGACCCCGAGATCATGACCTGAGCCGAAGGCAGCGGCTTAAACCACTGAGCCACCCAGGCGCCCCCTTTCTGAACTATTTTTAATGCCCCATCTTCCTCTTTTCCTCTCACACATCACATATTCTCAATGCATTTACAGTAGTTCCTGAATACCCAACCAGCCCTTAACTGTCTTAGTAATAACATCAGTGCCCCCTAGTTTAGCTACTTTCTCTTTCATCCTCTTCTTCCTCATCCTTATCATGATTATTAGCAGCTATCTCTTATTGTAAACTTACAATGGGTCTGATATTCTAGAATGAAGTTTAGGTACATTCTCTCAATTTTTTATAGCAACTAAGAAATTCATGCTATCATTATTCCCACCGACAAATGAGGAAACAGATTCAGTTAATGGCATGATGAAGAAAACACACATGATGGAAGGTTTCTAATTAATATTTATCCATAGAGGGAGAGGGGAGTCAAGATGGCAGAGTAGCAGCAGACTGAGATGACATCAGGTCGCAGGAATTCAGTCAAATAGTTATCAAACCATTCCAAACACCTACAAATCCAACAGGAGATTGAAGAGAAGAAGAGCAGCAATTCTAGGAACAGAAAATCAACCACTTTCTGAAAGGTAGGGCATGTGGAGAAGTGAATCCAAAGCAACAGGAAGATAGACCGCGGTGGGGAGGGGCCAGCTCCTGGCAAGTGGCGGAGCCATGGAGCACAAAATCAGAACTTTTGAAAGTCTGCTTCACTGAGGGACATCGCTCCAGAGGCTAAGCAGGAGTGGAGCCCTCGTGGAGACAGTGTGGTCTCGGGTCCCGCGGGGTCACAGAAGGATCGGGGGTGTCTGAGTGTAGTAGAGCTCGCAGGTATCAGAGACAGCTGAGGAGTGAGCTCTCAGCTTGGGGTTACCTTAAACTGTGATCCATGGCACAGTAAGGCCTCTGCTCTTTGAGTGGGGACCCCACAAGTGGCAGATCGGGGGACACCAAACTTCATCCGCCAGAAGAGCACAGCAACAGGATCTGCTGGGTTTGGAGACTCCAAAAGGGGCTGTGAACAAGAAACAGAAATGCTTGGTCACAGGCCAGGTGAGCTCGGAGTGTGGCCAGAGACCAGGGAGACTGGAGTGATTGACTGCTTTTCTCAGAGGGCGCACAGAGGAGTAGGGCCCTGAGCTCTCGGCTCCTCCGGGCCAGAGATTGGGAGGCCGCCATTTTCATTACCATCCTCCAGAGCTCTACGGAAAGCATTCAGGGAACAAAAGCTCCCAAGATCGAACCCGAGTAGATTACTTAGCCTGGCCCCTGGCAAGGGCGGCACAATTCCACCTCAGGCAAAGACACTTGAGAGTCACCGCAAAAGGCCCCTCCGGCAGAAGATCACTGAGAACGTCCAGTCAAGACCAAGCTCACTGATCAAGGAAAACAGCAGAATTCCAGAGGAGATGAAAGCAAAGCCCGGAATTCATGGCTTTCTCCCCATGATTCTTCAGTCTGGCAAAGTTAATTAAATTTTTTAAACTTTTTTCTTATTCTATTTTTGTTTAACTTTTACTCTTTCCTCTTTTAACATTTTTTAACTAGTTTATCCTAACAATACCTTTCTTAAAAAAATCTTTTTAAACCTTCATTATTATAGTCATATCCTTCATTGTATCTAACTTTATTTTTTGTATACACATAGGGCTTTTTCTTCTAAAAATTTTTGGTATACTACTTCTTCTTCTTCTTTTTTTAAGTTTTTTTTATTTATTTGACAGATAGAGATCACAAGTAGGCAGAGAGGCAGGCAGAGAGAGAGGAGGAAGCAGGCTCCCCACAGAGCAGAGAGCCCAATGTGGGGCTTGATCCCAGGACCCTGGGATCATGACCTGAGCTAAAAGCAGAGGCTTTAGCCCACTGAGCCACCCAGGTGTCCCTACAACTTCTTCTAATAGATTAAAATATACCCTAAATCTAGCACAGGGTTTTTGTTTGTTTGTTTGTTTTGTTTTTAAGATTTTATTTATTTATTTGACAGAGAGAGACCAAGCAGGCAGAGAGGCAGGCAGAGAGAGAGAGGAGGAAGCAGGCTCCCTGCCAAGCAGAGAGCCCAATGCAGGATGCGATCCCAGGATCATGGGATTGAGTCGACCCTGAGGTCAGGATCACTTGACCCTGAGATCATAACCTGAGCTGAAGGCAGAGGCTTAACTCACTGAGCCACCCAGGCGCCACTAGCACAGGGTTTTGTTCTAGTCTCCAGCCTGAGAAAATTCTCTCCACTTTGTTTTTCTTTCTTTTCCCAACCAATTTATCAACTCCTTTTTAAGAATTTTTTAAAAATTATCATCTTTAGTCATATTCCATCCCTTCATCATTTGTATGTGTGTGTGTATAGATATATATGTATGTACATACATATATATACACACATACATGTATGTTTTTCTTTCTTTAAAATTTTTGGAGACCAAAATATACCCAAAATCAAGTAGGTTGCTCTGTTCTATTCACTATTCTAATATATATATATATATATATTTTAATTTTTTTGGAACTTCTTTTTACCCCTTATCTTTTCCCCCTGATTTGGGTCTCTTCTGATTTAGTTAATGCACATTTTTCTGGGGTCTTTGCCACCTTCTCTGTATTTTATTCTCTCATTCATATATTCATGTCTGGATAAAATGACAAGGTAGAAAAACTCACCACAAAAAAAAAAAAAAAAAAAACAAGAGTCAGTATCAAAGACTAGGGATCTAATCAATACAGACATTGGTAATATGTCAGAGCTAGAGTTCAGAATGATGATTCTCAAGATGCTAGCTGGACTCGAAAAAGGCATGGAAGATATTAGAGAAACCCTGTCTGGAGAAATAAAAGCCCTTTCTGGAGAAATGAACTAAAATCTAACCAACCTGAAATCAAAAAAGCTATTGATGAGGTGCAATAAAAAATGGAGGCTCCTACTGCTAAATAAATGAGGCAGAAGAGAGAATTAGTGATATAGAAGACCAAATGACAGAGAATAAAGAAGCTGAGCAAAAGAGAGACAAACAACTACTGGACCACGAGGGGAGAACTCAAGAGATAAGTGATATCATAAGATGAAACAATATTAGAATAATTAGGATTCCAGAAGAAGAAGAAAGAGAGAGGAGGGCAGAAGGTATATTGGAATGAATTATTGTAGAGAATTTCCCTAATATGACAAAGGCAACAATCATCAAAATCGCAGGAGGCACAGAGAACCCCCCTCAAAATCAATAAGAATAGGTCCACACTCCATCATCTAATAGTAAAACTTACAAATCTTAGTGACAAAAAGAAAATCCTGAAAGCAGCCTGGGACAAGAAGTCTGTAACATACAATGGAAAAAATATTAGATTGCTGGCAGACTTATCCACGTCATCAAGGCAGTATGGTACTGGCACAAAAACAGACACATAGATCAATGGAACAGAATAGAGAGCCCAGAAATAGACCCTCAACTCTATGGTCAACTAATCTTCGACAAAGCAGGAAAGAATGTCCAATGGAATAAAGACAGTCTCTTCAACAAATGCCGTTGGGAAAATTGGACAGCCACATTCAGAAGAATGAAACTGGACCATTTCCTTACAGCACACACAAAAATACACTCAAAATGAATGAAAGACCTCCATGTGAGGCAGGAATCCATCAAAATCCTTGACAAGAACACAGGCAGTAACCTCTTTGACCTCAGCCACAGCAATCTCTTCCTGGAAACATCACCAAAGGCAAGGGAAGCAAGGGAAAAATGAAATATTGGGACCTCATCAAGATCAAAAGCTTTTGCACAGCAAAGGAAACAGTCAACAAAACCAAAAGACTACTGATGGACTCAGAAAAGATATTTGCAAATGACATATCAGATAAAGGGCTAGTATCCAAAATCTGTAAAGAACTTAGCAAACTCAACACCCAAAGAACAAATAATCCAATCAAGAAATGGGCAGAGAACATGAACAGACATTTCTGCAAGGAAGACATCCAGATGGCCAAGAGATACATTAAAAAATTCTCCATATCACTTGGCATCAGGGAAATACAAATCAAAACCACAATGAGATACTATTAATGGCTAACATTAACAAGTCAAGAAATGACAGATATTGGAGAGGATATGGAGAAAGGGGAACACTCCTACACTGTTAATGAAAATGCAAGCTGGTGCAGTCACTCTGGAAAGTAGCATGAAAGTTCCTCAAAAAGTTGAAAATAGAGCTACCCTGCAACCCAGCAATGGCACTACTGGGTATTTACCCTAAAGATATAAATGTAGTATTCCGGAGGGGCACTAAACCCGAATGTTTACAGCAGGAATGTCCACAATAGCAAAACTATGGAAAGAGCCTAGATGCCCATCAACAGATGAATGGATAAAGAAGATGTGGTATATATCTACAACGGAATACTATACAGCCATCAAAAGAAATGAAATCTTGCCATTTGCTATGATGTAGAAGGAACTAGAGGGTATTATACTGAGCAAAATAAGTCAATCAGAGAAAGACAATTGTATGATCTTGAGAGGCAATATGGGGGTTTTGGAGGGTAGGAAAGGAAAAAATGAAACAAGATGGGATCAGGAGGGAGACAAACCGTAAGAGACCCTTAACTGCACAAAACAAACTGAGGGTTGCTGGGGGTAGAGGGGTAGGGAGACGGGTGGTGGGGTTATGGACATTTGGGAGAGTATGTACTATGGTGGGTGCTGTGAAGTGCATAAGCCTGATGATTTACAGCCTTTACCCCTGGGGCTAATAATACATTATATGTTAATAAAAAATAAAAATAAAAAATTTAAAAATAAAATAAAAATTAAAAGAATATTTATCCATAGAATCTCTCATATCAGAAAAGATTATAGCAACTAATTTATACTAAAATGTTAAATGACTTACCTCTAACAGGCTATCTATGCTATTAAAGGACATGCATTTATCCAGTGAAATTTCTTTCATTATGGAAGTTTCAGGGACAAAGTTAGGGATATTTTTGAGTAGTCAGGGCATGCCAAAATATTCTGGAAAGGGAATATCTTGTTCTACTCATAGGCAAGGACAATTCTTATACAAGTCACCTTACTAGTTAAAGCAAAGGAAAAGTCTTCCTCATTGACAAACTCAGTCAGTGAACTACCCCCTGGTGGAAAAGCACTGAGCAAGGTTGAGAAGCTCTCTCAGATCTGCTTCTTGTGGCTTCAGTCATTACAGGTATTACATGGAGACCAGTGTTTAGCTGAACTGTCTCCCCCAACATTCATATGTTGAAGTCCTAACCCCCAGTGTGATGGCTTTTGGAGATAGGGTCTTTGAAAGTAAATTAGGGTTAGATGAGGTCGTCAGGGTAGGACCCTGGTCTGATGGGATTGGTGTCTCTCTTTTAAGAGGGAGAGATGCCAGAACTCTTTCTCTCCACAGGCGTTATCAGTGAAAGGCCAAATGAGGACAGAGCAAGAAGTCCATCATCTGCAAGCCAGAAAGAGGTCTTACCAAAAACCAAATTGACCAGAACCTTGATCTTGGACTTCTGGTCTCCAGAACTGTGAGAAAATAAATTTCTCTTGTATAAGCCAATTAGTCTATGGTATTTTGTTATGGCAGCCCATGCTGATGAATACATTGACAACAAAATCTTCAAGGTCTTTTTCCTTTCCTTCCTTCCAGGACTTTGTTTTTCTGTTTGATGACTATAAAATGCCATTCTACCTCTGGGTCACCTATTGCTAGCTCATCTGCCTAGTAAGCAGTCCTATTTCTGAGAGAGGAATCAGTGGTTTAACACTTTCAGGTAAGTGAAATCAGGAAGACACCAGGTCTTCAAGCTGTGCATGTTTTATTAATACTGACATGAGTAAAATACCTGGTTCATTAAAATAACTTCCTTCTTTGGATAGGTATGGACTAAATAAGCACAGAATGTGCCTACTACCAACAAACTGAGTTTTCCCCTAAGGTCATATGATTTTTGTTTTCCTTCTCTACCCTAAATTCCTATAAATTTGCATTACCATAGATTTGTAACTAAAACCAAAGGGCTTAAAGTCAGACTCTACCACTTGTAAGTTGTGTAACTTTGAGAAAGTCATTTAATCTCTTAGCTTTTTTTGCTCAACAGGAAAATGGTGGCAACAATAACCGCTAATTATTATTCTATTATGAGGAAAAATATAACAATTCATAGAGTAAAGAGAAGTTCTAATCCCAGTAATAATAGAGTGATTGTATTGGACTATCCCAGCTACAGATAATAATAATAAAGGGAGTGAAATATTTCTTTAAAAACATAACTTTCTTAAGGTATTGAGAGTGATCGAAAGCAGGCAGTAACTGGAGTGTATTCAATCCATGAAAGAAGGAAACTACAGGGGTAAGATCCATGTTTATTTAGCTTTTTTCCTGAGGGCATCTCTGGTTCACACAGTGCAGATTCTAGTAGTCTAGCAGAAAACTGGAGTCTTATTGGCTAAATGTGCCAGAGGATTTCAGTGGAAACTGATGGAAAAGATTCAGGAGAGAAGAAACCTATAGAGTGGGAAGCAATGAAACCTTAGTACAAACACCTCTCCAATCTTTGGCCAACCCCAGAATAGAACATGTGAGGCTGTTCATAATGTTCACTGAACATAAACAGCTCAGTGAACCCAGCTGAAATCAATAGTGAAAGGCAACAGCCAAAAGTGATATTTCAGCTAGTGCTCACGTCATATGGAGAGAGTGCTTGAGGGTTTAACCATGTCATAAATGCTTAATAAGGGGAGCCTGGGTGGCTCAGTGGGTTAAGCCTCTGCCTTCGGCTCAGGTCATGATCTCAGGGTCCGGGGATCAAGTCCTGCATCGGGCTCTCTGCTCAGCAGGGAGCCTGCTTCCTCCTCTCTCTCTGCCTGCCTCTCTGCTTACTTGTGATCTCTCTCTGTCAAATGAATAAATAAAATCTTTTTTAAAAAAAGAAATGCTTAATAAGTACCTTGGGGAGATGCCTGGGTGGCTTGTCAGTTAAGCATCTGCCTTCGGCTCAGATCATGATCCCAGGGTTCTGGGATCAAGTCCCACATTGGGGTCCTTGCTCAGCAAAAAGCCTGCTTTTCCCTCTGTCTGCTGCTTCCCTGCTTGTGTGTGTGCTCGCTCTCTATCTCTCTCTCTCTAAGTAAATAAAATATTTAACAAAAAATAAATGCATAAAATAAATAAATGCCTTGGTCTTTCCATTAATGCTCCAAAAGAGCTATAATATGTGGTAAAGACTCAGAATTAAGGGATTCTTACAAGGATTAAGACCAAAGAAACATATGTACTCTAAAGATATATAAAACCAATCCTTCTCAAATTCAACATGATCACTCAGTAACTTCCTAGTCGGGGAAAATTTTTTAAATATTAATATTATCTAATGTAAGAAGAGAAAAACATGATCTAAAATCAAGGGAAAAGGCAAGTAATAGAAGTAGACCCCGAGAGTGCCCTTGATGTAATTAATAGACAAGAACTTTAATGCAAATATTAGAAATATGTTCAAAAACTTATATGAAAAAATATAGTCATAATGAATAAAGAGAGGGAATTATCAAAAGGCAAATTTAAGTTAAAGAAAAGAACCAAGTGATAATTCTAACAAAAACACATGTGATATTAAATATGAAATATTCACTAAATGAAATTATCAGCAGAATGAAAACTATAGGCAAAGGGGTTTACAAACTTGGAAGGAGATCAATAGAAATTATTTATTTTAAAGACAGAGAGAAGAGTATTGGAAAAAGTCTGAACAAAGTCTCAGTGATCTTAGCAGCCTGCTTAATGTGTATAATTAGAGACTCAGAAGGAGATGAAAGAGAAATATGAGGAAAATGTAATTAAAGTAATATGGTTGAAAACTTCCCAGATACTGTGAAAAAAAAGATCAGGGATAAAAAAGAAAAACAAGGGACGCCTGGGTGGCTCAGTTGGTTGGACAACTGCCTCCGGCTCAGGGCGTGATCTTGGAGTCCCGGGATCGAGTCCCACATCAGGCTCCCAGGTCCATGGGGAGTCTGCTTTGCTCTCTGACCTTCTCCTCGCTCATGCTCTCTCTCACTGTCTCTCTCTCTCAAATAAATAAATAAAATCTTTAAAAAAAAAAAAAAAAGAAAAACAAAACCCACAGTAAACTCCAAGTATTATCAATATATAAAGAGAAAAATCTTAAAAGCAAACAAAGACAAAAGATCCATTACATACGAAGATAAAAATATTATGATGGTGGATTTCTCATCAGAGAGAATAGAAGCACTATAAGCCAATGGGATGGCATCTTTAAAGTTGAGAAAAATAAAATGGCTAACGTATAAATCTATATTCTATGAAAACATCATTCAAAACTAAAGGCAAAATAAAATACATTATTCAGATAAATAAATTTGAAAGATTTAATTGCTAGTACATCTTCACATACAAGTGGTAAAGAAATTTTTTCAGGCTGAAGACAGAGGATATGAAGACTGGAAGAAACCTTAGATTTACAGAAATATGGAATACCAGACTGGTAAATATGTGGGTCAAAATAAAATTCAAGAGCTTATCTTCTAATTTTTTTAAAAAGAAAATTGATGAATTGATGATTTACATTTGAAACTACAATATTGGAAAAATTCTTTGCGACTTGAGCTAGGAAAAGACTTCTTAGCTACAGCAAGAAAAATATGATCTGTAAAAGAAAAAAATATATAAATTGGACTTCATCAAAATTCAAAATGTCTCCTCTGTAAAAGACACTGGCAAGAGAATGAAAGAAGGCAGACAGTGAAATTTTGTAAAATACATGCCAGACAGGAGACTTTGTCCTGAGTATACAAAGAACCTTCAAACTTCAATAAAAGTAAACAAGCCAAATTTTTTTAATTGAGCAAAATATTTCAGTAGATATTTCAACCAAGAAGACATATGGATGACAACTAAGCACATGAAAACAGGCTCAACATCATTAGCCACTAAGGAAATGTAAGTTAAAACTAGAGGAAGATTCTACTACACATCTGTTAGAATGATACCTTTCCCTAGGGGTGGCGCGGGGCGGGAGGGTGGTGCGGGAAGGAGGCAAGTGCTGGAGAGGATGCGGAGTATATTAATTCTCTTGGACTGCTGTAACAGATTACTACAAACTTGGTGGTTTAAAACACAGGAATCTGTTCCCTCACAGTCTGGAGGCTAGAAGTCCCAAATCAAGGTGTTAACAGAGATATGACCCTTCTGAGGATTCTCAGGAAGAATTCTGCCTTGCCTCTCCCTAATTTCTGATCATTGCTGACAATTCTTGGTGTTCTTCGCTTGTCACTGCATGACTCCAAGCTCTACCTACATCTTCACATGAGTGTCTTCCTTCTATTTGTGTGTCTCCAAATCATTCCTTATAAGGATACCGGTCATTGGATTTAGGGCTCACTCTATTCCAATCTGACCTCATCTGAAATTCATTGCATCTGCAAAGACCTTATTTCCAAATAAGGTCATGTTCATCAGTACCAGGAGTTAGGATGTTAACATATCTTTTGGGGGACACAATTTGGGAGTTTCTTATAAAGCTAGGTATACACTTACCATATGACTCTAGCAACCCCACTCTTAGTCACCCAAGAGAATGAATATTTATGTAGATACAACACCTCTATGGAAATGCTTACAGTAACTTTATTCATAATAAGCAAAACTCTTGATGCAGTAATATGGATGGATGTCAAAGGTATTTTGCACAAGGAGAAAAGCTGGTCTTAAAAATCAAATATATAATTCCATTTATATAACATTCTGGAAAAGGCAAAGCTATAAGGAGAGAGAACACATCAGTAGCTGCCAGGGTTAGAGTGAGAGGGGGATTTAGCTCTAAGACTGCAAGAGGAAGTTTTTTCAGGTGATGGAACTGTCCTATACCCTGATTAGGGGCTGGTTACACAAATCTATAGTAGTTAAAAATTCATAGAAACTATATACTAGAAAAAAGTCAGCTTTATTACAGGTGGCTTTAAAACCTAATTTAAAAAAAAAGAAAAAAACACAGATACCAGTACATACCTACTAGCATGGCTAAAATTAAAAATCTCATCGCCAACCAATATTGGCAATGATGTAAACCAGTGAAATTCTCGTGTACTGTTGCTGGGAGGATAAGATGGTCCAAACACTCTGGAGAATTATTCAACACTTTCTTAAAAAGTTAAACATAGTCTCACCTCCAGACTCAGCAGAAAAGAAACCCGGTAAGAATGAAAATATAGATAGATATAGATATAGATATAGACATAGACATAGATATAGATAGATAGATATAATCTTCAAAGCAACTTTATTTCTAATACCTCAAAACTGCAAACAACTATCTATCAACAGGTGAACAGTTAAAAAAAAGTAGCATATTCATACAATGGAATACTACTCAGCAAGATAAAGATATTAAAATTTACAATAATATGGATGAATCTTTAAAAACATGTTGATTTAAGGGGTGCCTGGGTGGCTCAGTTGGTTAAGCATCCAACTCTTGATTTTGGCTCAGGTCATGATCTCAGGGCCATTGGATGGAGCCCCACATTGGACTCCAAGCTCAGTGGGCAACATGTTCCTTTCCCTCTCCTCTGCCCCTCCTCCTGTTTGCACTCTCTAAAATAAATCTTTAAAATAGATGCTAATTTAATAAAGCCAGACTCAAATTCTAAAACACTCTATGATTTCACATTGATTTAGTTTTTGAACAGGCAAAACTATCATACGGTATTAGAGAGTGAAGTAGAGGCTGAGTCTGAGAACACGGAGACTCTCTGGCATGTGGCACACAGGAACCTACTGGGGTGATGGAAATGTTTTCTATTTCTTGACTGGGATCATGTTACATCGGTATATATGGGTATATATACATATATATTTAGCAAATCATCAAACTGTACACATATGATGTGGGGGTTTCACTATATGTACGTTGTATTTCCATAACAAATATATAATATGCAGTAGAAAACCAGTAGAATATCCAGTAGAAAACCCAGCAACTATGCTTTGGACATAGTTATCGTTCAGTTTACACTAGCTGCTTTACTAGAGTTGTCTATCCCTGCCACATTCACAGCAGAGAAATGGAACCTCCTGGGATAGTGACATGATCTCTTTTCATTTGTTTTGTGTTGCTTTTTGTTTTGTTTTTTAAGATTTTATTTATTTGTTTGAGAGCCAGAGAGAGCATGAGCCGTGGGAGAGGCAGATAGAGAGGGAGGCAGACTCCCCGCTCAGCAGAGAGCCCTGTGGGGCTCGATCCCAGGACCCTGAATGAAAGTGGATGCTTAAGGGACTGAGCCCGTAAGACCAGGCACCCTGGTCTCTTTACATTTGTATTCACGTTCAGTGTCTAGCATGGTGCTGATACTCCAAGTTATATTTGTTGAATGAAAGAATAAATGGATTCAATTCAGGCACTATCAGGATTACAAGTGAAGGTCTTCCATTCTAACTGCCCATTCAATGCATAAAAACCCCTCCACTCTTAGCTGTCTTGTATGAAGTTGCCTGATCTGGGTGGTACTTTCACTACATTAGGACAATCATCATTTCATCAGGCACACTATTTCATTGTTGTCCAGCTTGTGTTGAACAAAAAAAAAAAAAATCCCTTTCTCTAATATTTACATTTAAGCCTACCAGGGGACCTCACAGTGTCATGCTACACTCTCTTCTTCATGGCAGGGGGGCCGTTGGCAGTGGTGGAACTGGAAACAGGGCTAGGACCAGGCCGAAGAAGGTGAGGCACTTGCCTTAGGGGCCCTATCTGATGAAGAGGCGGAAAACCAGTAAGCAAGACAAACAATATCTTCATGTGGTATTTTCAGAAATCAAATTAGTAAACTGCAGCCCACACAGGAAACCAGAGTCCACCAGAGCAAACCTCAAAAAGCTTAATGAAGATTTTCTCTTAGGGCTGAAGCACGGGATTACATTTCAAGCTTCACCAAACCATAGCCTATTTTTTTAAGGGATATTTTTGTTTGTTCTTTAACAACCCAGAAGCTAAGGCCTCCTACGCGGGAATAACAAATGAATCCACCTCCCAGCACACCCTGAAGGCTGCTTTTCCATCAAGCAAACTTGCCGTCAGTCTTCCAGTGATAAAGCAGCCTGGGGATTAGAGTTTGCCTTTTCAGAAAGTGACAAAACAGACCTCCTGGAGCAAAGATGTCCTTAACCAGCTGTGATGTTGCCTGGCCTCTTGAGAAGCAAAAGAGGAGGTGGGAGGTTCAAATCAAGACAGGATTTGCTGCTTTATCCCCTCCCCCATCCTTTCCCTTTCTCCTCTTTCATTCACTATGACCTAAAGCACAGGGCTCCTCAAAGCTCTCATTCCTTTAGCACCTACCAAGTGTTGGGCACTGTGCTTGGTACTAGTCATATGCATTTCTTCACCTTCATGATAGCTTTGCTAAGCAAGCACTGTTGTTTACTTTGACCCTCTAAGTAAGACTCAGAGATACGAAGTGTCTAACCCAAGGTCACACAGCTTGCTTTGGTGGTAGGACTAGGAGTCAATCTGTGTTCCTCTAAGGTCTAGACGGCTCACTCTTCAACAGGCCCAGGACAGCAGCGGTATTTCTCCAACTTCATTTACTTAATGTCATCTTGATTTTGCTGGGTCTGTGTACCATTACCATAGTCTGCACTATTACATATGTAAGATTCCTTTTATAAATCAACTCATTTTTTAAGTAAATTTTAAATAGAATTGAAATAAAATTTTGAAGAAACTTTAGATCAATTCATGAATTGAAAATGAGTATCATTTGTCATATGGGCAAAATATAGACAAGGAAAGTAACACAGTGTCATTAAGTCCTGGCCAGGGACTCTTGCCTACCAAAAACTCTGACACTGAGACCCGTACATTCTACTAAAAAAGGGACCCAAGCCAGTGTTAGAGAGGTGTTAAGGTCAAATCAGAATCCAACAGATACTTTTCCTTTAATGGAATCAGAAGAATGAAAGAAAACTAAAGAGAATTATTTTTTGGAGCTCAAATCAATGTTACCTAATTCCATGTCTGGGTGACACCAAAATTCACCTTGAGTGTCACCAGTGGCTGGTGCTCCTCACACATTCAAATGCTACAGAATCTTGTAGATAGTCGTACAGTGTCCTACAAATGATACATTCCCTCTGCATCACCATGACCAAAGTCCTCAGGGTGATAGGAAGTTGGGAGACCCATATTGTTGTCTCGTCTCTACCATGCACCAGAAATAGGCTCTAAGGCAAATTATATCAACTTTCTGAACCTCAGTTTCTTTCCTTTTTTTTTTTTTTCTAAACATTATCTCTATGCCCAACATGGGGTTTGAACTCACCACCCTGAGATCAAGAGTCACCTGCTCTACCAACTAAACCAGCCAGGTGCCTCTAAGCCACACTCTCTTTATCTATAAAGAAGAGAACTATTCTTTCTTTTATTCTATAAGCCCTTCCAGATCTAAAATTCTCTAAATTTAATCTCATCTTGTCATTTATATTACTTTTCCCAAATTCTTTTATTTAAATTTTATTCTTGTGAATTAAAGCACTTTGGCCCTCATATTTGTCTTTGGTATAGGACAAATATAACTTATAGTAGTAAGATTTGAAAACCTTAACAGTGATCAGTCTGTCCAATTGCTTTAGATTAAATCTTAAGTAGAAGGTCCTTGAGTATAAATTCTCTATTCGGTTCACGTGTCACAAAGAAAAAGTACCTAGAGCCAGACAAATGAATTCAAGAACTGGGTCTTCCCCTTACATGTCTGTAGGACCTTGGGCTAGTACCTTCTATGACTTTGTGCCTTTTATGAACATAGGTGAATAATTCTTATCCTCTCCAACTTTACAGGATTGTTGTGGAGATAAAATGATCTCATTGATGAGAAAATACTTGAAAAAAAGAAACCCACGTTCAACATGTCATAGGATCATTCTTACTGTCAAATGAGATAAGAGATGTGAGAACACTTTGATAGTCTTATATAAATTGTCAGTTGACCTTGTATAGGTCAGTTAGTCTCTCTGGGCCTGTTTTCTTATTTAAGTAATAAACCCACTCAGGCCCCTTTTATCACTGAAATTCTATAGTTCAAGGATTGATTTATTGTCAAATATGATTACCACACAACATATCACAGTCAGGATCACAGAAAAATAGGTAAGAAAGACCAGCGCCTAAAATGAAAGGAGCACTAGGATTAGAGACAAAAGTTCTGGGTTTGCATCTCAGCTCTGCCGCCCCATAGGCCTTGTGCTTTCCAAGTCTCCACATCCTCAGGAGTATAAAGAAATTTGGGCTAAATCATTGTGGAATAGACTTTTGATGTTTATGCCTCTCTAGCATCTTTCTGTGATGACACTCCACTACTATTTCGAGAATTAGCTCTACCCTAGTACTCATCCATGTGGCTCACGTGACACTAACCCCAGTCCCTGAACCTCCATGATCCCAGGAACATGTCATCAAGGCCTGACCAGAGCTGGTTCCATTTTTCTGGCCTAGCAATTGACTCACCCAAAATGGCTCATTGAAACCATATCCCAGATTCTGCTGTAACTCTTAGAAAGAAGCTTTTTTCCTAACAGGATTGTAAAACATTTCGATAATACAAATCTTGAGTCTTCCTGGTAGCCCTCTGTCTCCCATATGTGAAGAGGCTTCCTGAGAATGGCACCAATTCAGAGGAAAGCAAAGAATAATGAGGGATCCCTGATTAACACCATCTGGGTTTCTGGACCCAGCCCTGTCTGAGGACAAACACCCAAATTTGTCTAAGCCCATAATTTATCTTTTCAGCTAATCTAGTTCAAGTTTGTGTCAGATGCAACTGAAGGAATTCTGACTAATACAAAGAAGTTCTCAAACTCACCCTGTGGAGTCCTGGATGCTCCCAAGTGGTGCCTTGGGAACCCGTGACATAAGGCTGGAAGAGGCCAAACTAACTGACAGAAGATAGGGCCCACCTGCCCCCATTTAAACAGACCACCCTCTCCTTTATTGGTTTTATACACTGGGTAGAATTTCTTCTGAGGGCAGGTTCCAAGAATACTTGACTTCATGGTTTCCTGAAGAGCTCTCTTTCTGGAAGCCAAAAGATGAACCTTTAAGAGACAGGTGTTCTGGGGGTGCCTGGGTGGCTCAGTGGGTTAAGCCGCTGCCTTTGGCTCAGGTCATGATCTCAGGGTCCTGGGATCGACTCCCGCATTGGGCTCTCTGCTCGGCAGGGAGCCTGCTTCCTCCTCTCTCTCTCTGCCTGCCTCTCTGCCTACTTGTGATCTGTCTCTGTCAAATAAATAAATAAAATCTTTAAAAAAAAAAAAAAAAAAAGAGACAGGTGTTCTGACCTTAACCCCTCCTAGAGTAGGGAACAAAACTCAAAGGGCTAAAAAGGGAAGAAGAAAGGACTGTCAATAACTAGAAAGTCTTTTTCCCTGTTTAAAAAAAACAAAAAACAAAAAACACCCCATCCCAGCTCAGCCCAGCTGATAGCTACCACATCAGCCCAAGAATGACAGACGTTTTGGCTTTTTAAGAGAAGACAGACACAGAGAGACACCTGGATTTTTATGTGGAAAACTGATTTTAGCTGTTGGCAACTAATTCAGTACAATTTAAGTCACCTTTAAGCCAACAAGATACATCTGCAAACTAAATTAAAAATGTCTTTACTGAGTTTAGAAAAACTCTTCAGTGGGTCTAAGAGTTCCATGACATCATATGACAAACTTAATATATATGTGTACATATGTGTTTTCCTGGGGAGAGCCCCAGAGTTTTTAATTAGACTCTTCTAAGAATCTCCATAGTCCAGAAAAGGTAAAAAACCCTTGATCAAGTAAGTGAAGTTTACCCCAGAAATGTTGCCAACTGTATGAGTGCGCATGTGCAATGGACCACCGTTTCCCCATTATTCTTTTTTTCAGAGCTAAAAGGTCTATCCTTCCTCTCTTGTTTCTCTCACTCTCCCCTCAATGAGAAAGAACATGATATTACCATCAATTGTTACTGTGCTCAGCCAGCAGAGAAATAAAACGTTCATGGGCTGTTAACCCAGCTTTAACCGTCAGGAGATTTTGCCTCTGCCCACCCTGGGACAAACAGGTCACAGAGATGCACACTTGTTTCTGGTTGGGAGGCAGGGCCATGGTGAGACTGGTGTCTGACAGCTGGGATTAGGGAGCAGCTCACACCAGAGGAGACTCATGTGTGGGCTCACACCTACGCACGCTCACTCATTCATTCATTTACCAAGTAAGCACAATGAGGACCTCCTGTAGACAGGGCTGTGCTGGCGCCCAGGAATACAGAGACTCTGTCCTGGTCCTCAAATTCACAGCTAAATAATTCTTTATTTTTATAATATGCTTTTCAATTTACTCTGCAGACTCACTCCTACGATCTCATTAGATTTTCACTAGTACCCTTGCAACCTGCAAAGACAGGGATCTTAGTCTCATTTTACAGATGAAACCAAAGCTACAGAGGCTTAAATTAGAGCCAAAGTAAAGGTTGAGATGGGTCTAATGTTGCTGTTAGCCTAAATCAAAAAGCTGTAAATGCTATCGTAACAAGAGACATGATTTCTGCCCAATGTGTCAGTATTATGAAGGTATCAGAACTCATTTACCAGCTCTGGAACAGAAATTTTAGAAGAAACATGCCTCAAATGAGTATGAGAGCACTGGCCATCCGTGGGAGGTGAGGAAACAGAGAACAAGGGCCTCATAGATTTCAGCCCCATTACTAGGAGAGAAATTATTACTGTGGTTGCTATTAATAACTACCACTTCTGGAAAACTTGCTTGCTCTAGGATAACCCATTGTTCCAGATTGCCCGGTACTAGGGAGTTTCTGAGATGTCTGACTTTCACCACCAAAACCAAGATAGTCCTGAACAAACTGGGAAGGTTGGTCACCCTTCCTCTGTCAGACATAGCACAAGACCGTTCAGTGTGTCCTCTCACTCATTCTTCCTGGAACCCAAAGCAGAGGTCAAATTAGCCTCATTTAACAGACACTGAAACGGATTTCCTAGAAGGTGAAGTGCCTGACTTAAGCAGCAGACCCAGGTTTAAACCAGGTTCATCTAACTCAAAGCCCTGACCCTTCCAATCCCTTAAATGAAAATGCTAGCTCCTCGGAGGAGCACTCTCTTCAGCTGAGAAAGAGAGAGAGAATCTCAAATCATCTGATGACATTTAAAATAAAACAAAAAGAACTGCATGGAATCCTGGCCACGAGTCTAACCTTGCAGCACTGATGATGGAATTCCACGCACTGCACTGCAGAGCAGAAAGAGGGGCTGGAGGTGGGGCAGGGAAAATGCCACATTCTGTGCTGCAGGCCACTCTGCTCCCACCATGCAGTGTAGCGCCCATTACATGGTCCTCACTCATTAAAAACATCTCACCCACAGCCTGTTGAAATCCTGAATGAATGTCATGATTCTCTTGTCTGTGGAGAAATGTTATGGCCACCTTCAATTCAGTGTGCAAGCTCTACCCATCCAAGGCCTAGCTGGAATAAAAATATATATAGCATTTATCTATTTTCCCTGCTAGCATCTAAATTGTTCTTTGAAATGAATAAACTTCTTTTCCTAGGCCCATATCATCAACTACCTGTGCATGGGTTCTATTCATCTAAAACTGTCCTTCCTTCCCTGACACACATAGACACCAGCTCCTGTTTTATTTTCATCATGGCAATTAGGGAAGGGGGGAGGGAAAGAGGGAGGGAAGTGGGGGGAAGGTTGCAAGGTTGGAAGAGCACTAATGAAAATCAAATGGGAAGGAAGGGGAAAAGGGGGAGGAGGGGGAGAGGGGGAAGGAGGGGAAGGAAGGGGAGGAGGAGTGAGAGGAAGGGAGAAAGTGGGGAAGGGAGGAAGGAGAAGAGAGAGAGGGAGGAAGGAAACAGACCTACAGATACATAATGCGTTTTATCTTATCATCCCCCTACTTCACAGCAGAAATAATCAGATTCAAATGAAATCACAGCTGAGATGTTTTTCATGGAACTAGTAATAATAATAAACTTTATACTTGTGAAGAGACGCTTCATAGGAGACCCTAATTAACTGAAAAACAAAACATGCTGTAATTCCTGATGCTCTCTCTCCTTCATTAGCACAGGTAACCCAGTGACAAAGAAAAGACTTGTACTTTACAGATGAATAAACCTGAACTCCACTTCACACCTTTCTTTTTGCTAAAAGATGAAGACTAGAGTGGTGCTCTTGCTCAGACCCCTAAGGGCCACTCTTACTAAATATTCATTGTGTTTCTTAATGGTTGGGGGTATTGTCCTTCTGGATGGAACTTGTTATTGTTGTTGTCAGGGCAGGATTATTCCATAGATTACAGGAAAATGGCATCACTGACCGCTTGTCTACTAAATGTCAACAGCATCCCCATCTGTTGTGACCATCCAAATGGCCCCAACAGCTCCAGAAGCCCCCAGTGGGGAAGGGCAGTAATGCACTGGAAGAACCCTGCCAGGACAGCAGGCATAAGAATGGTCTATGAGCTGTTCAAGATCTTCCTCACAGGGCCCCTGTGCATGGGAATAGCCTTATCGCATCATACCCCGTGTCCTACTCTACCTTCCTGACTCCACAGACACTCACCGAGATATCACCCTGTGCCAGCCACTATTCTAAGTGCTAAAGACACACCAGTGAGCAGGAAAGACAATGCTCCCACCCTTGTGGACGTTCTAACGAAGTCAGGAAAGGCAGGCAAAGATAAAGTGAACTCATAAATAGATTATTTCAGGTAATATTATGTTAGCAGGAAAAGCTGCCAGCCAAGGGAAGGGAATGAACTGTAATCGGCAGGGTGGTCAGGGGAGGCCCTCCAAGGAGATGACATCTGCATCAGGAGAACAGCCATGCAAGGAAGGGGAAGAGAGTCCTAGCAAAGAAGAGCAAACAGAAAGACATGGAACAAGAAAAGTCTGGCAGAGTAGGACCAGCAGGGACAGTGTGGCTACAGCAGAATTGGTAGGGCAGAAATAAGGAGATCAGAAAGGCTGGTAGAAGACAAACCACAGAGGGTCTCATGGCTTCTCAGGTTATTTCACACCTCCGTGGCTTTGCTTTAGCTTTTCCATCTGCCTGGAATGCCCTTCCCATTCCTGCCACTTAGAAAACTTGTGTTTTGTAATTTCCTCTGTAAAGCTTCCCCTGATTCTCTAGCTTTCAACTAACGTCCCTCTTCTTTCTTGCTTCTACTATACTTGGGTACATTTTGTGCTTGATGGGTAAGGACACCAGCTCTAGAGGCAGCGCACCTGAGTCACAGTAGTTCTGTATCCTTGAACTAGAAGATACCCATCTTCTCTAAGCATTGGTTTCCTCCTCTTCAAACCTGGGGAAACTCTTAGGACCTTTAAGTACTACTGAGCTAGTGTGAGGATTAGATTTATTGGAAGTGCTTTCAGCAGTGCCTTACACATAGTAATTGTTCATTCACTGTTGTTACAAAACACTGTATTATGCTCCTGTATGTCCATATCTCTCTAAATAAATTCAAATATCCCTGGAAGGCATGATATGAGTCATGCATCTTACACACGTGTCCTCCATAACTAATACTGTGCCTGAAACACAGCAGATGTCCAGTAAAGATGGTAGCAGGGAGAGAGAAAAGGAAGGAATGCAAAGGATTAGAAAGCAAGAGAAGAATGGCTTTACACTTCTCAGAGTGTACACATTTTGCTTATTTCATTTTCGTAGCAACTCGGTGAGCCTGCAGAGAAAGATTTGTTTGTCCCATTTCACAGAGAGGAAAGCTGAGTTTCAGAAAAGTGAATGAATTGTTCTTCACTGTGAAAGATTAAGCCGAGAGGCTTCACAGCATACATGGCTCCATCTAATGTGTAGGATAGCCTCAAGGGCAACAAAAACAATCACTGGAATCCTTCTGTTTGTAGAGGACTTTGTGTTTATGAAATAAATTAACACAAACACTTGAAACTTTGCAGCATTCCACTAAGGTGATTCAAGTGGACTCTTTCCACTTTGCAGGAAAGGAGGATAGGGCCCAGATAGCTTAGGCCTCACATTTCATCAGCATTAGGACTGGAACAAAAACGCAGGCTTTCTGGCCCCCATTCCAGGGCTCCCTTCATTCTCGCTTGGTTCACCTGACAGAGGGACTAGAGACCAGCAAGATGCTCTTAAGTTTTGTTTGGATTCTTCTTCCCCAATGGTTTGGTCCTCTTTCCTCACTGCCAGTAGTCCATATCCATTTTTTTAAAAAATAATAACATGGGAAAAAATATTTATCGTCTAGCAAATATCTGGGTGATATTCAAAAATTATCAGAACTGTGTTCCTGAGCCAGTTGCTATTCTGGGCACAGTCAGTGACTCACTGACGACCTTGGACAAAAGAGAGGTAATCTTTATTCCCCTGACAAGTTTCTATTTCTCAGAACCCAGAGTCACAAGCAACACAGTTTCTGACAAGATTTCCCCATTGTCCAAAGTCTGTATGAGCCCTCCAGAGAGAACAGATCTGGGCCTTCCACTTCTGACAGATTCTGACAAACCTATTTCAGGCTGAAGCCACCAAATGGAAATATAACCTGGAACTGATGAGTCTACTGAGTTGAAATTGAAGTGGCTTTCCCGAGATTTCTTAGCTAATGAGTGGTGCAGGTGTGACCAGGACACACCATGTTGATTCCTAGTGTTAGGATAATGGCAGACTCACCTGACAGCTTCTTTGTTAAATATGCCCAGAAGAAAGTACATAGAATCTTCTAGAGCTTCCAAATACCAAAGGTGCACAACCCCAAGAGGCCAGGACTGGCCTAGTAGGAGCCGTCCAAGGTAATGTTCCTTTCACAGTATGTGAAATGACTACCCTCAAATTAAATGCTACATGGAGAACATTCCTACACTTCTTCGACCAGTATTTATTTATTGAGTGTTTATTGAATCGAGGATGGAGTTAGGTGCCAGACAAACTTCTCTGAACAAAAGCTTCCCTTGGACCTTATAGTCTGGTCAAAGAGGCAGACATCAAGTAGACAATCACAAATAATTATTGAACTATAATTGGGCTAGATGCTGAAAAGTATAGGAGCTAAGGGAGTTTGTAACAGGAGACCTGCCCAAGTCTGGAGGATAAAAGTGGGCTTCCCTGAGGAAGTAACACTGAAGATGGGCCCAGAGAGGTCAGCTGGGAGGAAAGGGCTTTCTAGGCAGAGGGAACAATGTGTACAAAGACCCTGAGACATGAAGAAGCATGGAAAACTTAACAAATTCAAAGCATACCTTCATGAATAGAGAACAGGGTAGAGGTATGGAGAGAGGAGATGACAATGAGGAAGAACACAGAGTTTGCACGACTGAGAAGCTAACAGGAAAGAATTGAGGCTTTAATCATGACTATGCCTTCCCAAGGAACATCAGTCCTCTCATCCCATATGGAAATACCTGGGTGAGCCAACCCCTGAGCCACATCAGGTGCATTCCCCAGGGAGTGATCAGAAGGCACCAGAGTTCATGTGCTCAAGGATAAAATATAGAAGAGATCATTTCTCTAAAGAAAGAAAGGAAGGAAAGAAGGAAGGAGGGACAGGGAGGGAAGGTAGAGAGAGAAAGAAAGAAAGAGAGAAAGAATTTCTCAGTACCCCTTCATTATCATTCCTAGAGCTAGAGAAAACCAGTGTCCAGTGTGATGGCTTGACCTAGTAAGAGCCTTTATAATTTTTTTTAAAAGATTTTACTTATTTATTTGACAGAGAGAAATCACAAGTAGACGGAGAGGCAGGCAGAGAGAGAGAGAGGGAAGCAGGCTCCCTGCTGAGCAGAGAGCCCGATGCGGGACTCGATCCCAGGACCCTGAGATCATGACCTGAGCCGAAGGCAGCGGCTTAACCCACTGAGCCACCCAGGCGCCCTAGTAAGAGCCTTTAAATACACTCAATTCAGTGCTGTAAAGTCCAAATGCTCGACAATTGACAAAACCAAAGCCAAGTAGATCTTTCTTGGTACTTTTGCTTTCAGTTCCTAGTCTGCAAAGACACAGACATTTTACCTGTACCTGGTACCCTCCTTCTGCTCCTCCTGATCATTCCATCTAGCCATTCACACTAACATTTTCACCATAGATGGGCCAACAAGCACTGGAAACCAGTGACCTAGAGCCCCGCTCTCCAATCAGCACTGGAAACCAGTGTCCTGGAGTCCCGCTCTCCAGTACCATAGCCACTGGCTATGTGGCCACTGAGCACTTGAAACATGGCAAGCTGAAATTAAGAGGTGCCATAAGGTACATGAGATTACAAAGAGTCAGTAAGACAAAAGTGTGAAAGGTATCATTAATTATCATACAGTGATTGTGGATTAAAATAATATTTTGGATATACTGTTGGTTAAACAACTTATTAAACTTAAGTTCTCCTGTTTTACTTTTTTAATGTAATCACTAGAAAATTTAAAATCACTTATGAGGCTCACTTTGTATCTCTGTTAGACGGGGCTGGCCTAGAGCAACTCTCGCATTGCATAGATGGAGAAATTCAGAATTTTCGTACAAAGTAAACCACTCAATAAAAAGACAGTACTAACAGTGGGGTATGGATTTGTTGAAAGAGCATGGAGTGGAAATTAGGAGACAGGGGCTCTGGTCTTGGCAAGTGTCTCTTTCCAGGGGGTTGGGTGTGGGGGAAGGAGGGGCTGCTGGTTCCTCATCATTCAACTGAGGGGGTTGGGTCCGCTGGATCTAAGGTCTCAGGCAGTTCTGACATTCTGAGCCTCTCACCCTCCTGCCTCTGAGTGGGCCATCACTCACACTGCCCAAGACTGGAGGCTAAGTTTCCATCTCTGTAAGAATTCCCCAAAAAGGAGACCTGGAGAACCCCGTGGCTAACACATGTCGCAGTGTCACAATATTGATAATGTTTCCTGGGAACACAGGGGCCGCCCGCCCGCCTGTTCCCTCTGCCTCCAGAGCTGAATGTGTAATTGTGTAATGCGGGCAGGTGCTGAGCCAAAGCTGTCAGTCTTGTTCCTCAGCACAGACCGCTCCTCTGACAGAAGAGGCTCCTTGGCGAGAAGAGAAAAAAAAAAAAAAAACATCTATTGAGGATTTACTCCAAGACTGGTTAACGTACTGTTATGGGCTGAACTGTGTCCCCCTAAAAAAGATAAGTTGAAGTCCTAAATCCCAGTGCCTCAGAATGTGATCTCATTTGGAAGTAGGGTCTTTACAGAGGAGATCAAGTAAAAATGAGATAATTAGGGCGGATCTGAATTCGAGATGACTGGTAAACTTTATAAAAAATAGAATTTGAACCCAGAGACAGATGCAAACGAAGGGACAATGACATACAGATACAGAGGGAGAGGACAGTTATGTGACATCCATAAGCCAAGGAATGACAAGGATTGCTGGCAACAGCAAGAGTTATACGAGGCAAAAACGGATTCTCCCTGAGAGGCATCGGAAGGAGCATAGTTCTGCTAACACCTTGTTCTGTACTTCAAGCCTCCAGGACTGTGACATAATAAATGTCTCTTGTTTTGAGCCACCTCGCTTACAGTGCTTTGTTACAGTAGCCTTGGGAAGCTAATGCATACTTCAAATCCATTACCATATTTAATCCTCCTAACGACCCTTCATGGTAGGTGTTCCTATCTTTGCCTACTTTGCTGATGGGTAGAAAGGGTAAGTAACTTGCCCAGATAATAGAGTAGGAACCACAATTAAACCCAGTCATCCTGGGGAAAGAGTATGAAAGAAGACCTTATACCAACCCTGGATCTTCACTGTGTGACCCTGCGAAAGTCATTTCACCTGTTGGGCCAAAAGAATTGATGACATGGCTTCCAACTGGGATGATGACTATGAGGCCTAAAATAAATTCATAAAATAATATTTATAGATGTTGATGGGTTAAATGTGATAAACAAGAGGGAGGAGAAAAAATCTGACAGTTCCATATTCTAACCAGTAGATGATTATCACCCACCACAAGGACCATCACTGTCGCCACTGTGACCACCATCTCACCTACAATACCCTGACTACAACCATACCTGCCCCTCTTGCTGTCAGTGCTCCAACAGTCTCATTCCCACTCCGTCACACCACCACATGTTCCATTTACTGATGGTTTACTATGCACCAAGTGGAGTCACTATCCCCATCTTACAGATGAAGAAATAGGCTTGGGGAAATTAAGAAACAAAACAACAACAACAAAAAACAGGTTGCAGAACTAATAAAAAAAAAGATTTCTAAAAGAAGGAATTCCAAGTCTCGTACAATTCCTCACATAAACCTCCACCTTACTTCTATAGGGTTGAGATCAGGAATGAGCTAATTCCTCCCCAAAGAGGAGGCATGTTGGTCTGCACTGCTGAATTCCAGGACATCCTATGGTTCTCCAGTATCAGCTTGCAAAATGATAGGATAGGCTGCTATATAAACAAATGGACTCTTTCTCCTTCTATCTCCTTCCACACAGCCAGAGTCTGGATAATCCATTTTTGCCCAAAAGCCTTCAGAAAGGAATATCTATTGAAGACTATTCTAGAAGAAAATCCAGATTAGTATTTTTTTTCTTCCTTTGTATCTAGAACATCTGGGATCTAGCCTATAAGAGCACTGGGCAAGTAACCACACATTTTTACACACGCTCTCTAGCTTTCTGTGCTACCATATATATGGGTTGTCATATGAGAACAGGGATTCCAGCTTGGCCTCAGGGCTAGAAATTGAACAAACCTTTCAAACTACCTTGTTTCAAGACTACTCAAATTCATCAGATGGAGAAACAAATCCTCCACAACTCCAGCTTGATTCACCTTCAGTTCTAGGCCAGGTATGGGGTCCAAAACCACAGGTAATAATCAGATTATTCCTTTTGCTTTGCATAAATCTCCTTTGAGGATCTTGTAAGGACTGGTGGCCCACTGAAAAGTAAGATTCTTCTTTACCCACATAATCAAACAACATCATATTATTTTCTTAATCTCACCATGATCTCTAACAGTGGTATTATCCACGAAGATAGGAAATGTAGTAAAATGAATAATTCCAGTGATGGGTGATAATGGCAATGGAAGTAAATGTCCTTTTGAGATGTCAGTGGACATCTCTGGACCAGCTCAGTAAACAGGAGCTCAAGGAGAATTCTAGACCTGAAATGTAGATTTGGTCATGAGTATATAGATGGTGACAGACATCATAGAAAAAGATGCAGTTTTGTTGGGACAATATATACAAGGAGAAGACAAAAGCTACAAGAACGTAATCCTGAGGAACGTTGACCTAACCTTTCTGAGCCTCACCATTCTTGTCTGTAAAATGAAGATTCAAACTGTTTGGAGATGAGGACTGAATGACCTAATACATGCAAACATTCAGTAGTTTCCAATTTATAAAATATGCTAAATAAATGTCAAAGGTTAATTTTTATTCCTCAGAGATGGCAGGGAATGTAGGAGTAGAAGCTGGTCAGAAGTACCCATACCTAGGGGCACCTGGGTGGCTCAGTGGGTTAAAGCCTCTGCCTTCAGTTCAAGTCATGATCCCAGAGTTCTGGGATGGAGCCCCACATCAGATTCTCTGCTCAGCAGGGAGCCTGCTTCCCACCCCACCCCCGACTGCCTGCCTCTCTGCCTGCTTGTGATCTCTGTCTGTCAAATAAATAAGTAAAATCTTAAAAAAAAAAAAAAAAAAGAAGTACCCATACCTAGAAACAGCACCATATGATGGCTTCTATTTTTCTCTGAGCAGTGAGGGACAAGGGACATGTAGAAGGATCACTGTGTAGTATGAGATGGGTACCCATAAATGTGTAGAACTAGAAAATCACAGTGTTATATAATTTTTCTCCTCTATCATCATCAGCCCCAGTGGCATGACCCAGGCCTAAGAGTTAGCACTGTTGACTGGTTAAGTAACAAACAGGCATGGGAGTTGAGGAAGTAAGTGGATAAATGGATGTGGTAGTTGCCCTGCATCAACAATTCTAGGTTAGGATGTGAAACTGTGAATATACTGTGCCAGAGTTTTGACCTGGTCCTGGGAGTAACTTCTTCCACTTCCGCTTATACTCAGCTCTTCCTTTGACACCACCCATCCTGATTAATCTCCTCGTTTCCTCCACATCAGACTCTGAGCTCCGTGGAAGTAGGACAATATCCACACCCCACTCTGCATGTTGTCCGTTGTGAGTGAGTAACACTCACTGCTAAGAACATGAACTCTGGTGTCATTCGAACCCCAGCTCTACCATTCACAATCTGTGGAACTTTGGCAAAATTATTTAAGACTGCTAACTAAGCCTTCATTTCCTCATTGATAGAAGGGGGATCCTACTTACTTAATAGAGAAGTTTTAAGATTTAAATAAAATAATCCATGCAAAATGTTGAGCACAGACCCTGGTCATAACAAAAATCTCAACAAGTGTTATTTGTTATAATAAATGCAATGATTTGAAACCAGCATGCGGCATGTTTGGGGGTGTTGGATCTGATCAATTGTAACCCAGAAGGGAATGTCATAATACAAAGTTACTGGTGGAATTGAGAAAAGACATGAAAAAAACACGAGGGCCACTACAAGTTGGAGGCAGCTCTCCCCATTGAGCCTGCAAAAAGGCTGTTTGCCAGGGCCTCTGAGCTCAGACATCTTCTCCAACATAATTGAGAAATATGTTCCTCATGCATTCCTAATTGGAATATAGCAGATGGCAAAGACATTTGTTTAATGAAATATGTCCATTCGATTAAGCTGGGCCATTGGGGATTTAGAACTTCAATACAATCTCATTGCTATCCTCCCCCTTTGGAGACCAGGGAAGTTTCAGGGATGTTTCAGAGATTTTTAAAAACTTGGATTAAAAGGTCGGAGGGGGAACAATGCCAGTGGAGGAGTGTAGAAACCGAAAGATAATCTTTTGAGTTTCTGGCTCTCTGCCTGTTTTCATCTGTGGCAAAGAAACATGGCACTGCACTTCTCCCATGTGAGCCCTAGGCATGGGTGGAGCACAGAATCAATCAACCAACCAATTTCTGAGCCAAACAAACTGAACTGACTGGGATCCTTGACACATAGGCTACAAGTTTCTTCCTCTCTGGCCTACTTACGCTAGTCCCTCTGGCTAAGACACCTTTCCCACAGATTTCCATATGCTTGAGACCCCGCTTCTATAGGTCTATGTACACACAAGCATAACCTCCTTCATGAAGATTTCCTTAACTTTCCTTTCAGAAAGACAATACAAAACCCCACTGTGCTTCATCTGAAGCTCTTTGATGATACATTACTTTCCACTTTGAATTATTTCTGTATGTCTACATAAGATATTCTTGATATATGTTGATCTTCTTCCTAAAGGTGAGGGCTATGGCTTACTCTTAACTGCCTTGGCTATTAAGCTGAACAGGTTCACAGAGAATGCAGAAAAATATACAAGGGAGGAAAGCCCCAAATCCCTGATTTTCTGCATAACCTGTACCTCCATTCCAACCAGAGAGGACAAACAATTAACCTCATTTGTAGAGTTGTGAAACATTTTCTTCCCTTGGCTTCTGGGATACTGCATGTTCCTTGGTTTCTTCCAGACTCACTTGCTGTTCTAGGTCTCCTTTGATGATCTTCCTTCTCTTCTAATTTCTAAATGTAGTACTTTAAGATTCAGTCATCAGACCTTTCTTTATTTCTCCCTATTCTCACTCCCTATGTGAAACTAGCCAGTACAATGACTTTATTTATTTTTTTTTGAAGATATGTGTTTTTAATTTATTTTTTATTTTTTAAGTTGCTGTTTAAATTCCTGTTAGTTAACATAGTGTTATATTAGTTTCAGTTGTACAATCTAGTGATTCAACATTTTCATACATTACCCAGTGCCATGACTTTAAAAACTATCTAATGTTCCAAGATACTCAAATCTGCAACTCTAGTTTTTGTAACTATTTCCTTTTAATCCAGACTTAAATATTTAACTACCTACTCTACAGGCACATGAGGAGATTATGGACATCTCACATTTAACATGGCTAAAACAGAATTAGGGATTTTGCCCCCCATCTTTCTATCCATTCATTTCTCAGGTCAACAACTGAGGAGTCATCCTTCATTGCTCTGATCCCATTCATTAGCAAACTTCATCAGTGACATCTCCAGAATCTATCCTGAACCTCACCCTCTCTCACCACCTCCCAAGTTATCAACCTGGCGCAGGTCACCATCATCTCTTGCATCAGAAACTGCAATCTTCTCTTCATCGGTCTCTATCTCTCCTCTCTGGGCACCCTATAGTTTATCCTTCTCACAGCAGCATAAACCAGCACATCCCCCATTAGAACATGCCTGTGGCTTCCTATAGCACATAGAACAAAATGTAAATCCCTGGAACGGCCATTAAAACACCTGTATGACACAATCAACCAATCTCTGACTCAAGGCCCAACACTCTTCCTACCATTTACTACAGCTCAGCCATGCTGGTCTTCCTGTCACTGAAACAAACTGAACTCAGCCCTGAAGTAGAGAATGTGCACTTACTATTCTTTTGCTTGGCACACTATTTCCCCAGTTCCTGACATGGCTGCCACCTTGTTCAACATTATCTTCTCTGAGGAGAGGCCTTCCCTTACCACCTTAACTCAAGTAGCTCCTCTCCATGTTATTTATTGATGGTACTTTCTTCAAAGCCCACAACAGTACCAGACATGTCTCACTCATTTATAGGTTTATATTTTTAAATTTCTGCTCACTGGAATGTAAACACCTTGAGGACAGTGCCTCTATCTTCTGCAATGCTGCACCCACAGTGCTTGCACAGAGTGGACAAAAAGTCATACATGTTGATTGACTGCCTTGGTTTAGATAACATGGAAAGGGTCAGAACTTGGACTATAATCCAATAATCTGCCTTCTTAATGTGTTTTTCTCCTTAAGTACAATGACTTTCATTTCCCCTCCTTCAGCCATATACTTCTAGCCATGCCAGCATTGTCTCCTATAACTGCTTCAACAATGATATTAAATTCAATCATTCCTCATTATGCCTAGATCCCCCAAGTTCCCCCATGGCCTCCATCCATACCTGTTTTTCCTCCTCCTGAAATGTCTGGCCCTTGGAATCCCCTCTGCCAGTCTCTTCCTATATCTTCCTCTATATATACCCAATGATGACTTTGATTCTTCACTTAAACCTTGATTTTCGACCAAGATTCTGAATTATCTTTGCTTATCCCACATCCTCAAACTTGAACAATCCAACAGTTGGCCTGCCCTCCTACTATATCCAGGAAGCTCTATTAGAAAAAAATTCCAGTTTAGAATCACTAATAAATCCACTGTCCCTAGAGCTGTCTGCAATTCTTCTGTTTCCTTGTTCAGTATTCTTTCTTTCTTTATTTATTTATTTTCAGTGTTCCAAAATTCATTGTTTATGCACCACACCCAGTGCTCCATGCAATACGTGCCCTCTTTAACACCCACCACCAGGCTCACCCAACCTCCCATCCCTCTCCCCTCCAAAACCCTCAGTTTGTTTCTCAGAGTCCATAGTCTCTCATGGTTCGTCTCCTCCAATTTCCCCCAACTCACTTGTTCAATATTCTTTCCTATTTAATGCAGATGATGTTTCAAACCTCCTTTGACCTCTCAAACCACCTACCCCATCATTCTTCCTGACCCTCACTCAAAGTAGACAATTGTATCACCTATCACAGAGACAATGGAGGCCTCTGGATTCCATGCTCTCCTCCCTTTCTATTGAGTAACCCCTCTCTCTTTTTGGTATTATCACCTCCAGTCTCCTAGATCCATTCTAGCTGCATTTAGACATAAAAATCTCTCCAGTCTTATTTTTAAAAATAAACAAAAATCTATCCTCCCATATCAAACATTTTATTTCTCCCTTCTCTTTTGGAGGCAAGGATTCGTCTACACTATCTACCTTTATTCTTTAACTTCCTATTCTCCCACCCACTCCTCATCATCTTGTAACATGGTCTTTTCCCCCCACTACTCTATTGAAACTACCTGTCAACGGTACAAATGGTCTTCGCTACTAAATCCAAAGGACAAATTTTAGAGCATTTCTAAGATCAATCCTTAATATCTCTGCAATATTGAACATTTGTTCATCCTTGAGTGGCTTTTTTTTTTTAGATCTATGACATTATAATTCCCTTGTTATCCATATATTTCCTCCAAAACTCCCTCTAAGTTTCTTCTTCCTCTGCCCACACAGTGAATTTTCATGTCCATTTGTGTTTTATCCTCAGCCTCTTCTCTTCTTGCTATATTGTATTGTTTATATTTTTCTAAGAAACCTCATTCAACCACCTGACTTAAGTTATCACATACGTGCTAGTAACCACAAAAATCTGTGTCCTGAAACTCACTCTCCGTAGATAGATAGATGGTAGATAGATAGATATCCTACAAACACCTAAATTTTAAAGCGCCCAAAGCTGAATTCATTACCTTCTACATTTTCCAAGTTTGATCTACACCCAGCATTCATCCTTTCAGTGAATAGCAATTTCAACTCTGTAGCCACCCAAATACAAACTAGAATCTTCCTCAACATCTTCAGGCTCCTCCCTTTCTACATTTAACTTGTCATAAAGTCTTTCTAATTCTACCTTTTCTTAAATTCATCTAGTTAGTTCAAATCCACTCATGAAGTTTATGAAATTATCTGCATTGCTGATCTTATCTCTATACTTTCTCTGCCTAAGCAAGTGTCCTCACTACAGCTAGACTGATTGTCCAAAGCACAAATTTATTCATGACATTTCCATGCCTTGAAAATTTTACAGCTCCAACTGCTTTTTTAAATTTTTTTTCCAATTTATTTATTTTCAGAAAAACAGTATTCATTATTTTTTCACCACACCCAGTGCTCCATGCAAGCCGTGCCCTCTATAATACCCACCACCTGGTACCCCAACCTCCCACACCCCCGCCACTTCAAACCCCTCAGATTGTTTTTCAGAGTCCATAGTCTATCATGGTTCATCTCCCCTTCCAATTTACCCAAATTCCCTACTCCTCTCTAACGCCCCTTGTCCTCCATGCTATTTGTTATGCTCCACAAATAAGTGAAACCATATGATAATTGACTCTCTCTGCTTGACTTATTTCACTCAGCATAATCTCTTCCAGTCCCGTCCATGTTGCTACAAAAGTTGGGTATTCGTCCTTTCTGATGGAGGCATAATACTCCATAGTGTATATGGACCACATCTTCCTTATCCATTCATCCATTGAAGGGCATCTTGGTTCTTTCCATAGTTTGGTGACCGTGGCCATTGCTGCTATAAACATTGGGGTACAGATGGCCCTTCTTTTCACGACATCTGTATCTTTGGGGTAAATACCCAGGAGTGCAATTGCAGGGTCATAGGGAAGCTCTATTTTTAATTTCTTGAGGAATCTCCACACTGTTCTCCAAAGAGGCTGCACCAACTTGCATTCCCACCAACAGTGTAAGAGGGTTCCCCTTTCTCCACATCCTCTCCAACACATGTTGTTTCCTGTTTTGTTAATTTTGGCCATTCTAACTGGTGTAAGGTGATATCTCAATGTGGTTTTAATTTGAATCTCCCTGAGGGCTAATGATGATGAACATTTTTTCATGTGTCTGATAAACCGCTCTTGGTCCCTAAGCCGCCAGCGCGCTCCAACTGCTTTTAAAATAGACTTCAAGGGCGCCTGGGTGGCTCAGTTGGTTAAGCGACTGCCTTCGGCTAAGGTCATGATCCTGGAGTCCCGGGATCCAGTCTTGCATCAGGCTCCCTGCTTCTTGGGAAGTCTGCTTCTCCCTCTGACCTTCTCCCTTCTCATGTTCTCTCTCTCTCTCTCAAATAAATAAATAAAATCTAAATAAATAAATAAAATACCAAATTCTTCTTCATGGTATAGAAGATCATAATGCTTAACTCCTGCTCATCCTTCCAACCTCAATTCTCATTAGTCCCCCTCATAAGCTGAGCTTTAGCAAAGCTAAACCACTCTATGTCTTGCAGTATATAGACCCTGAATGCTCTTACTTACCCCCAGATGTTTATGCATGTTCTTCTTGTTGCTCAGATCAATCTTTCCCTGCTCCTTGCCTAGGTATCCCTTTTTCATTCCTAGGTCTCTGTTTAGATATCACTTCTTCTAGAGGCCCTTTGTCTCTTTGAATTAGTGTGCCTCTTAAGAGTTCCCATAGCACCCTGAATTTATGTCTCTGGTGGCACGAATCACTCTGTGTCTCAGTTTGGCTCTTTTTATTTTCTTTAAAAAATGTGCTTAAATTCCAGTTTGTTAATATACAGTGTAATATTAGTTTCAGGTGTATGATATAGTGTTTCAACACTTTCATATACCACCTAGTGCTCATCACAACAAGCATACTCCTTAATCCCCATCACCCATTTAACCACCCCCCCTCCGATAAGCACCAGTTTGTTCTGTACAATTAAGGGTCTTTTTTTGTTGTTGTTCGCAATTTGGCTCTTTTTAAGCAGATTTATTGAGATATAATTCACACATGATCAAATTCACCCATTCTAAGTGTACATTTAAATGAATTGTAGATATACTATTATCTAATTTGAGGACATTCCTATCACCCTTCTTCCTAGGGTGTGAGCAACTTGAGGGAGAAGCCCTGTTTTGTTGGTCTTTAGACCCTCATGGCATAGCATAGCATCTGCTACCAAGTAGGTATTTGTTGAACAAATAAAAAATAAATGAAAGGAAAAAATTAATGTCAAAACTATGACATGTTGCATTTCTCTTTATCAGATATGGCAACCTAATTTTGAAGCTCTCACTTTCATACACATTCTTCATCCTGTCTTTGACATTTCACCAACTTCCCCACATGGTAGTCACTTGATGAATTTGCTCTGACAGAGAAAATAAGACTTTAAAATATCCAAGGGGCCAAAGAGCCGGTGCTGTGCATTTATGGGTGATTCAAGTATGTCTAGAAACTCATATTTGCCCAAAATGATGTTAGGTTTGTTCCCCAAACACTTGAGATTTCATCCAGTAAAATTCACTAGTATGGGGTTAACGTAAAATGTTTGCTTCTTGAGCCCTATTCTCTTTATTTTTCCTGCCCTTCTAAAACCTTCGATAGAGAGTCAAGAGACCTACATCCGGGACATAGTCAACAATTCACCAAGCAACTGGAGATAAATCACTTCACTCTCTGTACCTGAGTTTCTTTATAGTATTCACCTTATCTTTCCCCATCCTGATTTAGTGAGGATAAAGTTAAGGCAAAACACAGCACGTTAAAAAGTGAAAAGCACTGGGTAAATATAACAGATTTTAATTGGCTACCATTCTCTCTGGTTTACATAAATCACTTCATTTGTTTAAAGATACTTTTGTGGTGACCTGAATTATTAAAACTCTAGAACTGACAACCAAACATACAACATCCTTGAGGTATAATGCTGCTGCACTGTGCTAAAAAAGAGGACTTTTCCAAGCCTGTTCTTGTTTCACAAACAATTCTAATGAATGTGGTTACATTGTTTCCCCAACCATAACAGATTGGAAATAGAAATGGAAAGGGGTTGGGGCACCTGGGTGGCTCAGTGGGTTAAAGCCTCTGCCTTCCGCACAGGTCATGATCCCAGGGTCCTGGGCTCTCTGCTCAGTGGGGAGTCTGCTTCCCTCCTTCTCTCTGCCTGCCTCTCTGCTTACTTGAGATCTCTGTCTGTCAGATAAATAAATAAAAATCTTAAAAAAAAAAAAAAAGAAATGGAATCAGGTAGAAGAGTTATTAAAAGCAAATACACTGAGAACAGGAAGGTTGAGATGTGACAATAATGGGAAAAATTTTTTTAAAAACCATAAAAGTAGGTATTAGAAGTCAGAAAATTATAACCAGGGGACATTCAAAGAAGAGGCATATTAGTCCTTCCCACAGAATGAGTCCTACAGAGCAAAAGATCAACCCTCATGATTCTGAGTCATCAGAAGATTCCACTACTTGAGAATCAATTCTAGAGAGAACATGCAATTTTTTAAAACACAAATTAACTCCTTCTCTTTAAATCATAATACAGACATATAAGCAGAAATTATGTTTGTTCTCTAACAATGTTAAATTATTGTTTTTGGTGACAAAATGGCATGGGCTTTCCATCAAAGACAGTTCACTGAAACTACTTTATTTTCTGACTCTTTTAACTAGATGAAAACATTCTTCACTTTTAAGTGAGAAAGACCTCTTCCCTAGGGACCACAGAATTATTTTAAAAACGATAACCCATAAAATTTATTACGTATATGTCAGAGGATCTGGGGATTTATTTCAGCATAGTCAATTTATCATATAACTTCTTAGGATGTAATACAGCGTGTAATTTGTACAGTTTACATTTGTGATTCCCTACTTTAGTCTCATCCTCCCCATTAAACCACAAGCTCCATATAGGCAAGGATTATATTTGTCTTGAACTTATCATTCTATGTCCAGACCTAGTAGAGTTCCTGGCATATAGAAATCACTCACCCTATTTCCTATGTGCTGTTTTGTGTCAATTCACATCACGGAAGTATCCCACCCAACATATCTGCAGTATGATATTATAGAAGGAGTCATCATCTTCATTCCTTCACTGTCCAATGAAGAAAACCCTATTAGGTAGTAAACCATGGAAGGTTGGCAAACCATTTTATTTTTACAGACGAGAGGATCATGGTAAAGAGAAACAAAATCATGCATCATATGATTTGCCTACCGAGAGACGGACCATAGATTCATCCCCATGTGCTTTCTACTATTTCATACAAATTAAGAAATTGATGTGACATAGGCCTGGAAATTTCAAGTAGGTTTTCTAAATTATCTGTGGGAAAGTTTTGTTCATAGATATTCAAAGAGACAAGGAGACAATGTTTTGCTAATAAGAGAGAAAAAGTGAGATGAGTAAACAATTTCTTCCTTGAGCTCTCTCTGCCTCTGGGCAGTTGGTCCACTAGCAAAATTGTTTACAAGACATTTTCAAAGTCTCTGGAGATGCTTTTGGCTCAATTTTTTTTTTTTTTTTTTTAAGATTTTATTTTATTTATTTGAGGGAGAGAGACAGTGAGAGAGAGCACGAGCGAGGAGAAGGTCAGAGGGAGAAGCAGACTCCCCATGGAGCTGGGAGCCCGATGTGGGACTCGATCCCGGGACTCCAGGATCACGCCCTGAGCCGGAGGCAGTCATCCAACCAACTGCGCCACCCAGGCGTCCCTGCTTTTGGCTCAATTAAAACCTGATTATTTTGTCTCGAAGCTTGAAGTAAGCTATGAAATGAAGAGAACTGACTTTGTTAGGTTCCATGTTTTCTTCCTTCTCAGACCCAAGAAATTAACTCCTCATCAGACTGACCCATAGACATTGCATCTTGCTCACCATCATTCTAAGTGTGTGCTCCCCATAACTGATCTTCTTAATGAGCCTGGGTTGTTTGAGATAATGGTCAATAACACTGACTATTCTTTACCTAGTACAGTGACTATTACATGGCTTTCACTCATTTGGTGGTGGAACGATGATAGCTGGACAGACCAATAATCATAATTGCCATCATAATCATGTAACAGAAGTTATCAATATTCCTAAGATACTGAGGAGTGAGAGACCATTCACAGGAACGGCCTTAACTGTCTCCATGCAGTTAGCATTATGAATTTAATACGTAGATACCCACGTGCAAAAGTAGATACCCATGTGCAAAACAAACCTCTCAACCCACACTTCTCATATAAAAGTTTACTCAAAAGGAATCACAAATCTAAATGTTAGACTTAAAACTATAAAATTTCCAGAAGGAAACAAAGGAAGAAAATCTATGTAATTTTATATAAGCCGAAGATTTCTTAGGCACTTCTAAAGTGTGATCTATATAAGAAAAATTAATGGAATTAGATTTCATCAAAGTTTTTACTTCATCATTTTGAATTTTAAAAACTTGTTTTTAAAAATATTTATTTAATTATTTGAGAGAGAGAGTGGGAAAGGAGGGGAGAGGCAGAGGGAGAGAATCTTAAGCAGACTCCACACTGAGCACGGAGCCCAACATGGGGCTCAAACTCACGACCCATGAGATCATGACCTGAGCTGAAACCAGGAGTCAGACATTTAACCAACTGAGGCACCTAGGCACCTCCAAAATTAAAAACTTCTATTTCACAAAAGATGCTCTTCAGATAATGAAAAGATAAACTGTGACCGGGATAAATATTAGTAAAACATCTAGCTGAAAGAATGTTAGAATATATAAAGAATTCTCAAAATTCAAAGCTAAGTAACCAGATTACCCAATTTAAAAAAATGAATGAAAGATCTGAGAAGAAACTCCATCAAAGACAAACTAATGGAAATAAAGCACGCAAAAAGATGCTCAAGAACATTAGCCATTAGAAACATTCACATTACAACTACAATGAGATAACATGACACACCTATTTGAATGACTATAACTAAAAAGGCTGGAGAGGAAGTGGAGAAGCTGCAATCCTCCTACATCACAGAAGGGAACCCTAAATGTTAACAGTTGCTTTGGAAAACAGTTTGACATTCTCTTAGAAACATACTTTTGTCATATGACCCAGCAATCACACTTCTAAGTATTTGCCCAAAAGAAATGCCATTTTCTATTTACCTAGATCCTTGTACACCAATGTTTACAGTGTCACTATATATAATTGTTTCATACGCACTGCAAACAACACACACATCCTTCAACTGGTGAGTTCATGAACAAACTGTGGTATTACACGTACATTGGAATGCTTTTCAGAAGTAAAAATGAAAGAAACGCTGAGATATGGCTAAATCTAGATATTGACCCCTCATGTATCCATATAGACATGTATCACCCCATGATACATGAATCCCATGAATTAAGCTAGGAAAAAGAAGACAGTCTCAAAAACTATATCCTACATGATTCCATTTAAATGACATTCTGAAAAAGACAAAATTACAGCAGCAGAAAATATCCATTTTTGCCAGGTCAGGAGAAGGTACAGGGGTTGACCAGAAAGGGAAAAAGTTGAGAATTTCTTGAATGATGGGATTCTTTTGTACCTTGACTGTGTATGAATTTTCCAAAACTCAAAGAACTATATGCCAAAAAAAGGAATTTAAAAGTAGAGGGGCACCTAGTGACCCAGTCAGTGAAGCATCTGACTCTGGGTTTCCACTCAGGTGGTGATCTCAGGGTCGTGAGATCGAGCCTGACAGTGCTTCTCCCTCTCCCCCGTCCCCTGCTCGCTCTCACTCTCTTGATCTCTAAAATAAATAAATAAATCTAAAAAAAAAAAAAAAAAAGAATTTAAAAGTGGACATATGTTGCATTCTAAGAAAAGCCACAAAAACACATAGCTAGAAATCCCTTTAAAATCCTTAAAAATAAAAATAATTGCTAGCACTTGTTGAGACCTTACTACATGCTAAGGGCTTGATGCACTTTATCTCATTTAATCCTCACAACCACCTTGTGGGGTGGGAATCACCGTGATTCCCATTTGCAGATAAGGAAAAGGAGAGTCACAGAAGTTCAGTATCTTCACTCCAAGCTCAGTTCTCCGTTCAGGTAACATGTCTCCAGATGCTGCATTCTGGTCCATCAACCTGCACAGCATCCCACTAAAACTGGACTGGGAGCCGGAGCCCAGTCTCAACCCTGGTTTGCTACTCACACCTGTGTGAGCAGAGACAAGAACCTGACCTTCCTGTGCCTTCTTTTTTCAAACTCCAAGGCACTGGAAAGATGAGCTTTGTCTCTACTTATCCCTACTTAATAAACCTAGGAATAGGTTTTAGTCCCTTGCTGCCTGGGAAGACTGACATGTTCTGATTTATTTGGGTTCTTGCCTTCCTGCCGTGCTGTTGGCTCCTGGTGTGTAAAATTCTTCTATTAGCTCTCTATTCCTTAAGATGGAGGTATAGGGGCACCTGGGTGACTCAGTTCATTGGGCCACTGCCTTCGGCTCAGGTCGTGATCCCAGAGTCCCAGGATTGTGTCCCGCATCGGGCTCCCAGCTCCGCGGGGAGTCTGCTTCTCCCTCTGACCTTCTCCTCTCTCATACTCTCTCTCACTCTCCCACTCAAATAAATAAATAAAATATTTTAAAAAAAAAAATTCCTTTAAAAAAAAAAGATGGAGGTAGAGTGGCCCGAAAATAGTACAGTGTCAATGACACAGGCCTTGGAGTCCAAGAGTAGGTGCAGGGATTGTTCAGAATGCTCACAAGTTGTTTCAGGTTGTTTACAGTCTGGAAGATGAGACAGAAATGAATAACAGTGACCCAGAATATTATGATGTGTGTTGAGTTCTTTGCTGTGAAGCAAGTGTAGGCAGAAGTGTGAGCTATGGAGACAGGAAGAACGGGGTTTAAAGTTCTCTTCATCTTCAGTTTTGTCATCTACAAAATGGGACGATAATGTACAAGGTTTACCATGTACCTAAGTGAGGCACTGTATTTAAAGTGCAGTGAACCCCATGCAATATAATGATTAGTCTTGTTCACAACTGTTATTATGGTAGTCAGAGACTGGACAGATTGAACATTCTTCTGGAGCCAAAGAAGAAAGGAGGAAACAAACCATCAGAGAAGACAAATTAAGTTGTTCAAGGTCAAATAGCTGCAGAATTAAGAATATTACACATAGCAGTATAGCACTTGAATGGGAGATGTGGCTAAATGCTTTACTATCCACAAAACCTGCACATCTCTGACCTTGTGAAGAAGCCGTAGCCTTCATTTTTCTTTCAGATCCCTCTTCTATCACCATCTATAACTAGAAGTTGGCAAGATCTATAAACCCCTACTTTCCCGTGCCATGGTAGAAGGGTTCCTCAACAAGATTGATCTGTCCATCCTTCTTGAGGGTACAGATTGTTCCCACAGGAAATATGACTGCCCAGAAATGATGCTGTATTTGGCACTATTTTCACTCGTGTATTATCTTCTGTTCCTCACTGGAGACTTCTCTGGCACTCTCTGGAATTCCACTTATGTGACTTCTCCTTTTTATTTGCTCCTTCTCCAAGTGGTTCTATAACTACCAATGGTTGATGTCAATATATGACTCTATGTCAGTGGTTCTCAAACCATGGTTGATTTGCCTCCCAGGGGACATGTGACAATAGCTGGAAACAGTTTTAATTGTCACAATTGGGGAGAAGAGATTGATAGATTCTAGTAAGCAGGGCTAAGGATACTGCTGAATATCCTATAACACACAGGACACCCTCCTACAAAGAATTATCTGGCCCCAAACGCCGGTAGTGGCTAGGTTGAGAAACCCTGCTCTACAACTTTAAAAGCACCTGCACATCTGTTTACCAATTTGATTCTTATCATGCCCTTGGGAGAAAAGTCAGGTCAATATCCACATTCATCTCCAATATTTCCTTATAATGAGGAGGATGCCGACAGACACACCCACTGTTAAGCTTAGAAAACTGAGACCCAAGGAAAGAAAGCGAATGGCCCAAGGCCACAAAATAAAGTGGCAAAGCCATGACTTGGCACTTTTTTTTTTTTTAAATCTCCAATGCTGCCTCACTGTCAGCACATTTTAAAGAAATGTGATAAAATTTCTCTCCTCTAGCAGGTAAGAGTGGCACAAAGTCAGGAAACCCTAAAGTAGAAGGTAAATATATTTTAAGTGATCATAAAATATCATCTTGGGAAAGATCCTTAGAGATTATTTAATATAATTTAATTATTTTGAACGATAAGCAAAAAAAATAGTGGCACAGACCACAAACTAGATGTATGCCAGACTATTTCCCTCTTATTCACCCATAAAATGGCCTGTCACCCACTGGGCTGGAGAAAATACTGGAAGCCTCAGTGGTCTGAAAGTACAAAAGCTCCAATCTTTCCTGATGGAGAAACAAGCTCAGGCATCAGCTGAAGGCAGATGGGCTCTCCACTGGGGGCTTGAGAGGGCTGGAGTGAGAGAGAAGGTCCAAGAGAGAAAGCAGGTTAGTTAGAAATGAGTGCTCTAGAAGGGGAGGTGTGGACCAAAGGAAGTAGAAAAAGAGAAAGAAAAACTATGCATTTCCTTTATGTGTGAGGCTTTCTCAAACTATACTTTAAAAAAGGGTCTTTATCATTATTTTCTAACTATATAGATCATGTGATTTTTTTTTTTTTATTTACTTGACAGAGAGGGAGGTCACAAGCAGGCAGAGAGGCAGGCAGAGAGAGAGAGAGAGAGAGAAAGAAGCAGGCTCCCTGCTGAACAGAGAGCCCAATGCAGTACTCGATCCCAGGAACCTCAGATCATGACCTGAGCCTAAGGCAGAGGCTTAACCCACTGCACCACCCAGGCGCCCTGATGTGATTATTTTTAAAATGAGTATTACAGAAAAATGTAATGTAGAGCAGGAGATGTTTCCCAGTTTCCCACCTCCCTGAGATAAACACAGCTAGCAGCTTAATTCATATTCTGTCTCTATGGATTTTAGTCTGTATTTTGTATTATAAGCTATTAACTGTTTTATACAAAAATGGTATTCACAAAATGTGCAGTGTCTTGATTTTTCATTTGTAATATATAATGGATGTATTTTTGCATAGAGATATTTCATTTTTCTTCCTGTCTACACAAGATTCTAGTAGGGTGATGTATCATCATTCACCACTTATAAATATGAATTTTTGTTCTTATGTGAGCACTTCTATATAATAATTCCTACCAGTGGCATTGTTATGGAGCTCTATGGAATCACACAGTAGGATATACACAAATTTAAAATTTGATAGTCAACTTGCCCTCAAAACTTCAATCAATACTAACTTCTCCTAAATGGGCCTTTTAAATTAGTGGCCACCTTCTCCCTGAAGCAGCCCCTGATTTCTGCAGCTGGAAATAAGCCTTTGTCCTCAGAACATTGCGACTTCCTGTCAGTACCCTCCTCCTGATCTTCTTTCTCTTCAGTGGCAGCCTCACATTTGAGTTAATTTCTGTTATTCTCCTGGGGTCAGCACCAGAAACAGGAAGGTTGGGTGAGAGGAAAATGCGTGTGAACTGAGGATCCCAGCATTTCAGCTCCTTTCTTTTTTCTGCTGATCTCACCTGAACAGATTCTGCCAAACATGCATCTTGGATGACTATGCCAATCAGTGAAAAGTGAATTAAGGACAGTTAATTAGAAGACCAAGCAACCCATAGAACTGAGCAACTTGGACCTTCTGGAGATGTCCCACTGCTCCAGATGTCCCATATAAAGCATGGGCCTTCTAGATTGGTCCTTTACACTTTGTCCTTAAAATCCAAAGCAAAATGTCAACATTCCTTCTTAAGATGAAAGCTCTGAACTGAAACCCCAATAAAGAATCAGGTCTGGAATAAGAGGTCATCTGTCTCCAAGTGTTTAACCTGGACAGAAAGTTCCTAGGTCAAATCTGCCTGAAAACTATTCTCTGAAACCCCAAGACCATAAAGTGCTTTAGGGAATTGAAGACTGAGTCAAATAAGTTGGCAAACACCGTGCATTCTACTCCCTTCTTAGGTATTCACAAAGCATATTTACAACCAAGAGTCTCTGAAGAGGCTTTATCAAACCCCTGCTGCTAAGAAATCTGTCTAACGTATTAATAATGCACAGTACCCACTTTGGGAAACATGACCATGCCCAAGGTTTTCCTCTATCCTTCCTACCCAACCTTCTTGATATTCTGCTCAAGAAAAGGGTACCCTTTGGGAATCATAGAAAGTCACTCAATGGGTTATAAAGCATGATACCAATAATCGGGGCTTGTAGGGAAGATGTGTCAATAACCTAAATGTTGAGTCAATACTCAAGAACTATTCACATAGTGCCTATTAAGGAGCTCCATAGTAGGAATCTAACAGCAAGCTACAAGTTTCCTTTTCTCTGGTCTAATTTTTGAAATTGTCTAATCTTCATCCTATACCCACTCCCACCCCCACCAACCAAAACATCCTCAGTGGTGAAGGATGCTGGGAAGGTGCTCTTTGCTGGGGAAAGAACTACGAATCATCCTAAAAAACAAAAATGCCACAAAGAAGAGGGCTCTCCTGTGCTCTCTTGACTTAGGATTCAAGAAAAAATCCAATAGAAAAATAAGTTTAGCTCTATTGACATTTCAATGTAAACAAGACACAGAAGCTGTGAGTACTTTGCCAGATTCTTCTTATCTAGGAAATTCTGCGAGCATACAAAACTTGAGAGCCTAGCTACTTTAGTTGTTTTGTTAAAACCAACATCACTACATGGGTTGTTTCTGAAATGTGTCCAGGAACCCTGATAAATGCATGGAGGTTGAATCTATTGTGCCTACCTCTGGGAGTTGGGGGTATAAAACTAAGAGCTGAGAAAATCTCTTAATGGGATGTGTACAAAAAGAAATGAGCTCTCATGTATCAAGAGTGGGACTGTAACTCTCATATATTATTACTATAAGCTCTTTATAGAGCAACTTGCCAATATCTATCAAATTTCCAATGCACATACCATTTGACCCAGCAGTTCATTCATTAACTCATTCAACAAATATTTATTGCATACCGTTGGTGGTGCTGGAGATATAGCATTGAAGAAAATAAGGTTTTATCCCTCATGGTACTTACATTCTATTAGTAGAAAGATATACAGTAAGCAAACAAGGGAGCATATAACATTTCAGATGATAATGAATGAGATGATGAAATATAAATCTGGTTAAAAGGAAGGGAGAGTGCCAAGGTAAGGTGAGGTTACTCAAGGAAGGCCATTATGATCAAGTGAAAACAAAGCAGAAGCCTAAAGGGAATGAGGGAGTGAGCTATGTAGATACCTGGGGAAAGAATGTTCCAGGCTTGAGAACAATCTGTGCTCTGAGGTCAGAGAGCACTTGGCAAGTAAAGGAGCAAAAATGAGGCTAGTGTGGCCAGAGCAGAGTAAGAGATATCACAGAAGGGTGCCTGGGTGGCTCAGTGGCTTAAAGCCTCTGCTTCGGCTCAGGTCATGATCTCAGGGTCCTGGGATCAAGGCCCACATCGGGCTCTCTGTTCAGCAGGGAGCCTGCTTCCTCTTCTCTCTCTGCCTGCTGGTCTGCCTACTTGTGATCTCTGTCAAATAAATAAATAAAATCTTAAAAAGAAAGAAAGAAACATCACAGCAGTGACAGGACCCAAAGCATGCAGGAGTTAGTAATCAGATTGTATCATTTCTCCAGGCCAGAGTAAGGACCTTGATTTTCCTCTGAGGGAGATGGAAGGTCACTAGGAAGTTCTGAGTATGCAATGTAATGTTTTAGACAACCAGTGTGACTTCCTTTTTTTTTTATTTTTCTTTTTTTACTGTGACTTCTGTGTAGAGAGTAAGTTGTAGGGAAGCAATGAAGAAGGAGAAAGGCCAGTTAGGAAGACATAACCCAGGAAAGATAGGATGGAGGTTTGGACCAAAGTAGTAGCCATGGAGCAAAAAGAACTGACCAGAGTTGGGACAGAATTTGCTGATCAGATTCGCTGATAGTTTGGATGTCAGAGAAAGAGAAGCAGCAAGGATGAATACAAGGCTTTGGTCTGAGCCACTGGAAGGTTGGAATGCCATTTACTAAAATAGGGAAAGCATCAAAGGAACAGGTTTTGAGAGAAAGATATAGGCTAGTTAATAGTTCAGTTTTACACTCGTTGATGTTGAGAAGCATTTTGACATCCAAATGGAGATAATTAAGTTGGGAAAGGAATATACAAATCTGTATTCAGAGCAGACATCAGGTTGGGAACATATATTAAGGAGTCGTTATTGTAATGTCACTTAAAAATCACACCAAGCAATATTCTAGGGAGGAGGCCTTGGTAGAACAGAAAAGGGGGCCATACATTCATGGATATGTTAAAGGGTATCTATATATAAGAATATTCATAGGAACGTTATTAAGCAAAAGACTGAAAGCCATAAAAATCCACTGATAAAGAGCTGTAGAAGTAATTATAGTACAATCTTCCAATGCAATAATATTCAGTAATCTCTTTAAAAAAATAAAGTCACCTTTTGCTAATCAGCTACCATCATACTTAAAGGTGAAAACTGAATACTTTCCCTCTAAGATCAGAAACAAGACATTCTACTTTTATCACTCTTACTCAATACAGTGCTAGAAGTTGTAGCTACTGCAATAAGTCAAGAAAAAGGAAAAAAGCCGTATAGACAAGAAGAAATAAAATTATCCTTATTTGCAGATGACCTGATTGTTTAATGTAGAAAATCCCAGGAAATTTATTAAAAATAAATTCTAGAAATTTTAAGCAATAGTATGTTCATCCATCTTGCAGAATATAAGACCAAAGCACATATGCACACACAAAACACATCTCTGTAGGCTGAAAGTGAACCTGTGGAAACTGAAATTAAAAACACAATACCGCTGTAGTAATAATTTCACCAAGTATACATATACTAAATCATCATGTACTACATCTTTTAAAAATCATGTACAGTTTTTACTTTCCAATCATCCCTCCATAAAGCTGGGGAAAAAAAACCCATAGTACCATCTACAATCACTCAAAAAAAAAAAAAAAAAACTTAGCTACAAACGTACAGAGTATCTGTCTGCTGAAAATTACACAACGTTGATGAGATAAATCAATGAACAGAGAGCATAGCAAATATTCAACACAGTGAAGATATCACTTCTGCCTAAATTAATCCACAGGTATAAAGCAGTTATAGTTGATCTTTGAACAATACATACTTGAGCTACACAGGTCTACTTAAACAAAGATTTTTTTTTTTTATAAATACTACTACTTAATTATAGTACTATAAATGTATTTTCTCTTCCTTATGATTTTCTTAATAACATTTTATTTTCTCTAGCTCACTTTATTGTAAGAATGTAGTATATAATACATATAATATACAAAATTGTGTTAATCAGCTATGTTGGTAAGGGTTCTGCCCAATAGTAGGCTATCACTAGATAAGTTTTGGGGGAGTCAAAAGTAATAAGCAGATTTTCACATTGTTTAAGGACCGACTGTACTATCAAAGCCCCAGCAATGATTTTGTATACATAGACAATCTTATTCTGAAATTAATGTGGAAAGTTATAGTCCCTAGGACAGCTAAAATAATCTTGACAAGGAAGAATAAAGTAGAAAAAAATCAGTCTGTCTGAGTTCATGATTCATTATATATTACAGTCATCAAGACAATGAACTATTGGTGGATAAACACATAGATCAATGGAACAGAAAACACATTATTAGACCCACAAAAATATGTATAACTGATTTCTGATAACGTGGCAAAGGCAATTTGCTGGAAGAGGGATAGCATCTTCAAGCAATTGATGCTGGAGTAAATGGATACCAATAGGTGGGGGGGGTGGGGACAAAAACCCTCAACCTAAACCTCACATCTTATACAAGAATTTTCTTGAAATGGGTCATGGACTTTAAGGTAAAATGTAAAACAATAAAACTTTTAGGAAAAGCATAGGAGAAAATCCCTGGGTATCTAGAGCTAGACAAAGAGTTCTTGGCTCCAAAAGAACAATTCATAAAAAGAAAGAATGATATATATAGGTTCATTCTATAGAAGTCCATGGGAAGAAGATGAAAAGATAAGCTACAGACCGCAAGAAAATATTATCAAGCCACACAGCCAACAAAGGACTGGTATCTAAAAATGTATTTTGGAACTCTCAAAACTCAACAATAAAATATAAAGCAATCCAATTAGAAAATGGGCAATGAACAGACATTTCAACGTAGAGGATATGAAGATGACAAAGGCTCATGAAAGATTCTCAACATCACTAGCCATCAGGGAAATGCAAATTAAGGTCATAATGAGATATCATTACACACCACACAAAATGGCTAAAATAAATAATGGTGACATCACCAAATGCTGGCCTGGATCCAGAGACCCTGGATCACTTACACACTGCTTATAGAAATGCAAAATTGTACAGCCACTGTGGAAAAGTTTGGCAGTTTCTTATAAAACTAAACATGCAATTACCATACAAACCAGCAATCATTCACTTGGGCATTTATCACAGAAAATTGAAAACATATGTTTACATGAAAATCTGTATATAAATATTCATAGAAGCTTTATTCATAATAATAAAAAAAAACTGGAAACAGCCCAGATGTCCTTCAATAGATAAGCAGGGAAACAAACCAAAGTGCATATACACACACCCAATAACATTCAGCACAAAAAAGCCAATCCCAAAAGGTAACATACTGTAAGATTGCATTTACATAACACTCTTTTTAAATGACAATTATTTAGAAATGGAGAAATGATTAGTGAATGACAGGAACTAGGGACAGAGGTGTGGAAGGGAGGTGGGTAGGACTATAATGGATCCTGTGGTGGTGGAAATGTTCCATGCCTTGACTGCGGTAGGGGATACACAAAACGACACATGATAAAATTGGATAGAACTGAATACTCATACTCTCTCTCTCACACACAAATGAATACAAGTAAAATGGAAAATCTGAATAAGATCAGTAGACCGAATCAATGGCAATATTCTGGATGTGGTATTATCCTAAAAGTTGTGCAAAAATGTTACCATTAGTTGAAAGTGAATGAAGAGTACCCGAGATCTCTCCAAATTATTTCTCACAAATGTATGCAATTCTACAATGATCTCATTAACACTTCCAATTTTAAAAAATAATTGTTTAAATAAACCAAAAAATTAAAAAAGAGAGGTTGTTGTTTTTATACTAATAAGATACCAGATATTTATCTGATTTCATTTACCCATGATATAGTAAATAAAAATACAATGTATACAAGAGAGACTACCATTTTAAGGAGAAGAGGGATATGTAGACCAGCTTTGGATAGGACAATCAAGGAACTAGTAATAGTGGTTGTCTCTGGGGAGGAAACCAGGGAGCAGACATGGGAGAGGAGACCCATTTTTCATTTCACCCTTTGAATTGTAAGCCAGCTACATGTATTACCCATGCCCCCCAAAAATCATTAACTTAACTTAAAATAAATATAAGTTGCTCTAGGATGAAAATGGGAAAGCCTGAACAATAAAATAATAACACAGAGAAGAATCAACTGCCACATATTTTTTTTTTAAAGATTTTATTTATTCATCAGAGAGAGAGAGGGAGAGAGAGCGAGCACAGGCAGACAGAGTGGCAGGCAGAGGCAGAGGGAGAAGCAGGCTCCCTGCCGAGCAAGGAGCCCGATGTGGGACTCGATCCCAGGACGCTGGGATCATGACCTGAGCCGAAGGCAGCCGCCCAACCAACTGAGCCACCCAGGCGCCACATATTTTTTAACTGTCCCCTAAGACAGATGCACAATAAGGCTATGAGTCAGAATGATATGTGCAAAAGCATTAGCAACATCAAGTCAGGGGGACATGAACTACAAACAGGGAGAAATCATTAATAATATACGGCAACTATTCTAAGTGCCAAAAGAGTGGCCCAAGCAGAGAGGGCCATGGAAAGTTAATGATGGGGGAGATTTTGGAGAGGTAGAGCAGAAGTAAGTTTTCGTACAAACAGGCAGCACGACTTTGACTTTGAAGTTCAGAAAGAATTGTACAGGTAAAGAGGGACCGGTTTGAAGATATGTAGGTGAATTAATAACAGAAGTGATATCATATATTTTTCTTATGCTCTAGAGATTACCAAGCATTTTCAAATTATTAGAGGGCTAATAAAAGCCCTCTGAAATGGGCATTAACATTTTTGCACATATGTGAACTGAAGACTGGAAAAATTAAATGAAGTTCCCAGCATCCCAGGTCTCATACACTAATGGGAACAGAACAGAATCAGGGGTTCTGACTGTTCAATATTTCCACCCCTTATGAAACAACCCATATTCAGAGGGATGATATAGTAAAGATGCATAGGTTGTATGTCCTGTCTAGTCTGAAGTGACTCTACCACTAGAAAGAAAAATTTATACCCAGAAAATAGACACTTACCAAATTGTGTTTGTTTCTAAATCCATCAGTAAGAAGAAAAAATGAAGAGTAATTTCTGTTGAACCCTTTCCATGTGCCAGCCATTGTGCTGAGTATTGTTCATACGACTGCATATTTTATCCTCACCATAAACTTGTATTTTAAATCTTTAATACTGATTTTGCAGATAAGGAACTTGGGGACCATGGAAATAGGTAACATGACTCAAGTCAAAAAGCTATTATGTGACAGCGTTAGAATGTAAACCCAGAATGGTCTGCCCCTATATCCAATGCTCTTTCTACATCACCAATAATCACATCTTGCCAAGATTACCAATATGCCCTAATAGGCTATTTTTAGGAAAATGAGAAAAGTCTGGCCTGAAATTTTAAGAATGATTACAAAAATAATAATTATTTTATGTATTTATGTAATATCTTCTATTTCTTCTTCTGATCTTTATAACCACTTTATAGATAAATATATAAAACTAATATGGTCTGTTCATAAATCAGAAACTGATTTGTCCTTATCAACTCACGGATAATACATAAATATCAAAGCTGGGGGGATCCTAATATATAAACCATGTTGTCTAATTTGGTCATTTTATAAATGAGGAAAAGAGTTACAGAGGTACAGGGACTTCCTCAGAGTCCCAGAGCTGATCATTTAAAAATACGAGACCAGCACTTGCGTACCCCCCACTCTGGTTCTGAATTCTATGGGAGAAAATTATTGCTAGCAAGATGTAATAGTAAATCAAACCAGACCCTGAGGGGTACCTGGGTGGGTCAGTCAATTGAGCAACCGACTCTTGATTTTAGCTCAGGTCATGATCTCAGGGTCTGGAGACTGAGCCCTGAAATGGACTCCATGATGGGCATGGAGCCTGCTTAAGAGTCTCTCTCTCCCTCTCTCCCTTTGCCCCTCCCCATGCTGGTGCTTTCTAAATAAATAAATAAATAAATAAATAAACAAACAAACAAGCAGAATCAAACCTTGAAACATATAGATTACACAGACTGGGCTGCTAAGGAAAGTTAAAAATGAACGGATAGAGGAAGAACTATTTAAATAGGAATTTCAACAATAATTGGGCTTTATAGATCACAAGAGACAAAAATCAATCTTTATTCACCATCTAAAACCAAAGCAGATATCTCAAAGGGACACACATAAACACACACATCACTATCTACGAAAACAAACACCAAAAAAATCAATTTGATTTTATGAATTTAAATCTTGGAAAATACATTACTCCACTGACATGGCGACTTTGACTTTGATTTGGTTTTGAATAAGACTGTTAAAGGTGGCTAGCAGCCAGACTGAGATACGAAAGCATGCAACCACATAAACAGCAGAATGCACAGACTTCACTGAGCCATTCCTCCAATTTACAGATAAAGAAACTAGGACTCAGAACAGAACAAGGACTCAGAATAGAGCCAGATGTCCCAAGCTGATCATTTTCCTATTGAGATCAGGAGTAAAAGTCAAACTAGTTAATGCCTGGTCAGTAAGAACATGGAGTTTATAGGCAAATCTGTGTTCCAATTCTGATTTCACCACTACTATCTGCCTGACGATAGTAGAGATATTTGTACCTAACATATGTTTATTGCTAATCCCTACCCCCTTACTTACCTCCTCTGTAAGGCCAGAGAAAGACAATTACTCATTTTCCCAGCATACCTTGCAGCTAAGGGTAGTCATGTAACATAACTCAGGCCAATGAGATGTAAGTGAAAATAACCCAAGTGCTTTTAAGAAGACTTTTTCTTTTTATGATGAAAGAAACACACGTGGCTGGTGCTGCCTCATCCACTTGCTTCCTTCTTTAACACAGACTTGCTGCCTGAAGCAAGCACTTCAGATCACAACCATCTTGTGGCCAGGAATGTACAAGTGGAGAGAAGAAAAGCCAACACAGCGAAGATGGCAGAGGCAGAGCAGAAGGTTAGAAAGAACCTGGGTTCTTAATGTCATCATGGAAGTGGAATCAGTATCAACAGCATCTCCAGAATTCTTGTTTGAGGAAGAAAACTACAAAACTCCCATTCGTTTAAATAAGAATTAGTTCTTATATTAATTGTGGCCAAGGAAAACTGGTACAGTTACCTTGCACAAATTAGTTTCTCTAAGCCCCATCTGTCAGATCTATAAAATGAAAAACGAGCATATCTACTTCATCGGTCTGTCACTTTATTAATTCAGTATATATTAGCTGAGCCCCTGCTCTATGATAGACACTCTTCCAGGAGTTGAGATTATATAGCAGTAAATTTAAGGGTCTGTCAACTATGGATCAGACTTTCTAGTTTTGAAAGAGAGACATAAAAAAATAAGTATAAGAAATGTCATGTATTGGGAAGACTCAAGTTAAAAATGAATGTGAAGGATGCCTCACAGTCCTAGACACAGAGTAGGACTAAGTAAATAGCAACTGCTACTATTCCTTTGGTGGTCATTCACTCAATACTGTTGAAATTCTGACAACTTCCCCAAACCTGCATATATGAGTTATCAGAAATGTGGAGATCTCAAGCCATTTTATATTGTTGCAAGGAATTCCTGCACTCTTACCTGATTAACTTTTTCTCCTCAAGCTGGAAGCATTCAATTGTAAAGCTTGAGGCTCCAATGGGGCACCTGGGTGGCTCAGAGGGCTAAGCCTCTGCCTTCAGCTCAGGTCATGGTCTCAGGGTCCTGGGATAGAGCCCGCATCAGGTTCTCTGCTCAGCGGGGAGCCTGCTTCCCCCACTCTCTCTCTGCCTGCCTCTCTGCCTACTTGTGATCTCTCTCTGTGTCAAATAAAGAAATAAAACCTTAAAAAAAAAAAAAAGCTTGAGGACCCATGGTCCCATTGCCTTTAGATCTTTCCAATACCAGGACTTGTTCTGAATGATCAACCCAGAAAGGCTGGAAAGGAATAGGATGGAGAGGAGTGGGGATTTGCTACAGGAGGCTGCCTGTCTGTGACTAGTAACCTGGCAGGACTTTACCTGGAGCAGTTAACCCATGCAAATATATGTCAGTGAGCACTTCTCTCCAGAGAGAGCCAGGAGACCCCTACCTGGGATTGGACAATAGAGTCTTAAAAACCTTTGTTTTTCAGATGTCATTTTAAAAAATTACTGATTTCATAAGTGAAAATTGTAAGCCACTGGTATGTGGAGTTAGACTTCAAAAAGCCTTGGAAATACCATTGGATAAATCCAGGCATGCTCTCCTCTTGGACCTCTGAGTGGTTTTCTGTGTGATCCTAGGCAATCCCTTCCGTCCTCTGGGCCTCTTTTCCCTTCACTACAGTGATGGAGCCACACTAGACCAGGTCGAAGAGACCTTTCAGCTCTGACATCCTGTCATTCTACTTTTCTCAAATCATCTGCTCTGATGACACTCCGTACTCCCAACAGCCATGGACCAGGGGAGCCTCCCTCAGCATATTTGCTAATGCCCAGGCGCCAGGGGGGAAAACTGCTGACGGACGCTCTGGCTGCCTCTGTGTTGTTCAACACCTACTTACAGCTCTAATCGGCTGGTTTTCATGCCCAGGAGATGAGGATTGATTGCTGACATTGACCTGGCAAGGAGACGATCCTGCAATCACCAGCCAAAGTGACTTAGGCATGCAGGCTGGAATTTGGCAAGTGGTCCTGTGGAGGAGAGAGTGAATGTGGGAAACCAGAATGGGAGGCGTTTTTATGGAGTGGCACTGAACAATGGTTGTAGCTTCGGACACATCTACACTTGATTCCTTTTTCTGCCACTTTCTAGCTGTGTGAAGTTGGTCATGTCACCTCACCTCTCTTTGAACACGTCTCTCAGTGGCAGCGGACCCTGCCCCATGGTCCCAGGGAGCATATCTGGAAGGGGCTCCGTGGTGTGGCCTTTTCTGCTTGCCAGGGACTGCATGCATAAATGGCATGTGACCCACTCATGGCCATGGGGACCTGAGAAGAATTTTTCTGGGTCACTCCTTGGAAGTTTTCCTTACAAAAAAAAAAAAAAAGTACACAAAAGAGGTACCTGCAAGACTCTTGCTTATTGACGCTCTTATGCTAATTTAAGCCATCTTGTGCCCCTGAGGGAGACCTGCTGATAGACCAAGTATGGTAGAGCAGAGACAGAAGAAACCTGGGGTTAACGATGATGTCATCAAGACACCAAATTCTTCACAACCCTGGGTCTGCCTTATTCCCAGACTGCTTGCTCCTGCTAGATGAGAAAATAAGTCACTATTAGTTAAATGACTTCCAGTACAGTTTCTGTTCCTTGTAGCTAACAGCCTTCTAAGAGCAACAGCCATAATAACTGCTGTTATCATTGCTAAAATCCTACGGTCCAGAGTAGTATAAAATGCAAAAATTCCGTTAGAATGAGCCTCAAATCCTAGTGACTCCCCCGAACACCTTACACCTGTTTCCTTACCATTAAAAGAGACATAGCTCTGAAAATTTGAAAATTCATAAGGGTATCTATGAACTTAAAGGAATATTGTTAAGACCACTCTGCCATTGGTGATCCCTGAGACAGAAGGAAAAGCCTATTAGCTGAGAGTCAGCAGAATGGGCTCTTCACTGTGGCCTTGACACTAATTTCTCTGGTGACATTAGACAAGCCCCTTCCCTTCTCTAGATCTGAGTTTCTTTATCTGCAAAATTAGGGTCATGGACTGGTTTAATGTAAGGTCAACCAATTCTTGGAATTGATATTCTGTGAATCAAAGATTTCATACACAGAAAAAATCATTAACAGAGATGACACAAAATGAAGTGGAAGAGCCATGTGGACTTCCTGTGAGCCCCCGAGGTGCTGTACCATCTGTCACTCACAGGTAGTCCCTCCCACCTCACTCTCCTCTCAGCAGGAGACTACCACCCGCTCCCCGCCTTCTGCCCATAGCTCTCCCATTGGATGATTTCCCCATCATCTCAATCAACAAAGAAAACCCTACCTGCAAGTTCTCAGGTTGGTTGGTTTTCATGACGAACCAGCTATTTAAAAACCTAAAAGCAAAGACTCTCGAAATGATTTTGGCTTGATGCAGGAATCATTTAAGGAAACAAACCAAAATCACATACAAATCAATCTAGGTGCCACTTTACCCATTTTTGGAGGAAATAAAGCAAGTTTGCTGTGTGCTTTATGCATTGAGACTGACAGAGAACCTTCCCAGCTGTACAGTGCGCGGTCCTTTGAAAGCCCTCTAATGTGACTCCTCCAACAGAACTCTAAGGGGGCAAAGGGAGTGGCTATAAGACATAATAGTTCAGATCTGGGCTCTCAAATAAAAGATATATGAAGCCAAAATCTGGCTCTGGTGAACTTATTCTCCCTCCCCCTCTCCCAAAATGTATATACTATACATTTTCTATGTACAATTTCTATTTTATTCTTTTCCATTTCTGATCTTTAACACCACTCTCCAACATACATACATATTCTTCCCCACCAAAACAATCCCAGAGTTTCAAATATATGTTCACATGTGAGGGTCGGGGTAGAGGGCAGTAGGTCCCTTCCTAGACCAAAATAGCAAATTATGTTACCTACACTAGTCATTGTCATCCTACACAAGTCATTGTCATCCTTCCTTGGATTGTTATGGGCATCGCAGTGAGTATGTGTTCTGGGACTCTCAAAGACCATGCACACATTTGATGTCTGCTAGAAGCTCTCATGGCTAAGCCTTATTAAAGCAAAAAGATACATAATAGGATCAGCAAGGGGAAAAGACACAAAGGTGGGATCTGGAAAAATCCAGACACAGGCTATGTTTTTGTGAGGTGACCCAGGGCTCCAAGAGAGTTTAAGGGGCTGGAAGAGTCAAAAATCAAGTAGATGAACAGAACTGGAACCCAAGCCTCTTAGTTCCCTGGTCAATGTTTTTCCTTCCTCCCCACTCCCAAGTACAAAGTCTTAGGGACCGGGGGAGGGGCTAAGATGAGGGCTGGTGAGGGAAGAGGACTCAAAAGCTGAGCAGTGCACCCATAAATTGACACTTCCTATATTTCTAGATGATGTCTGCTTGAAGCAGATGTGGATTTTAAGAATGCCATCAGCAAACTGAGGTCATCCTTGCTGCACGCTGAAGGACCAGAGTCTTGTGCACAAGTAAGCAACAAAGGAAATGACCTAACAAAAGGCTAGCTTGTGGACTTTGCCGCCAAAGAGAATCCCCCCTCAACATTTACTGGCTCTGTATCCTCAATTAAGTCACTAAGCCCCAGTTAGCTTCAGTTACTCCTTCTCTACAGTGGGAATAACGCTTATCTCATTGGGATATTTTAAGAATAAAGGAGAAAAGGTATGGGAAACACTGGGGGCCCCAGCAGTACCAAATAAATATCTTCTTTATCACTCAGAATTCAACCCTGAAAACACTGAAATAACGCTGATTTGTTCAACCAAATGTTATCCTTGTCAATGAAAATACAAAGATGAATCAAACATTGACTGGTCTCTGTGCTGGTCTATCAATCCACCTAGCAGGTTCCAGATTCAGAATCTTTCCCTTTTGCTGTTTCTCTGCCTAGAACCTCTCTCTTCAGATTCTTGCATAGATGATTCTTCAGTTGATTCAGATTTCTGCTCAAAGAGGGGATGAGAAAATGTATCAGGAGTTAGGATCTCAGGTGGGATTTGATAATACAGAGATCAGGGCAGAGTGGGCACATCAGGTGAAAAAAAACAGCATGAATTAAACCACACAGCAGAAGTGGAGATCCTATTTGGGATGATGGTGGACAGTCAACATGGGAAGATAAAACGGGAATGATAACGCTAACACCAGTGAGACTTGAAAGTTGTCCTAAATGTTGATGAGTCCTAATACAACAGACCCCAAGAACTTGACCTAAATTATTATTAATTCAACAACTGATCAACCGACTGATATATCTACATATTAATATCCCACATCTCCTTCTTTCACTCTCCTCAGCTCCTATCACCTGTGTGCCTGTGCTCTCTCCTTCAAACACACACACACACACACACACACACACACACACACTTACAAAGGACCATCTTTTGTTCTCTTATAAACTCAGGGACTCCATTGCCAACCAGGAGCTAAGGGAGAAGCCCATCCCTGACAGCAATCAGAGCTGACAGACAAGTTATGGAAACATAACTTAGGGAAGGCTACAGGGTTGAGTAGATGAGATGCCCATTCATTGACTCAGAGACAAAGGAATAAGAGGAAAAGAAAGGGAGGAGAGGAGTGAGAAGGAAGGGAGAGGGAAGGCAGGACAGAGGAAAAGGAAACTGGAAAAAACAAAACAAAATAAAATAAACAAACAAAAAAAAAACCCTCTATAATTTCCCTGAGGTAAGAAAGTGGCTGCCAAAACCATTCTTCCTGAGTCACACCCTTGTGGGTAGGTAGAGCAGAGAACACCATGTAAGGTAATACTCAGGGATCCATCCTGTGCTGTCTATAAATATCTCTCCCAACCCTGGTTCTGTCTAAGTGCCTAAAATTTCTCCAGTTAGGAATGCAGGCATCTTTGGAGTCCAGTGCGAAACTGTAAATAGCTCTAGGAGGAACCCAACATTAAGCTATTACCAACAATTAGCATTTCAGCAGAAATAAGAATCACAGAACCAAAGGTTCTCAAGGCAGAAAGGGATTTTTAAAGGTTAGTTTATGAGATAAGGTACTAACATCTGGGACAAGAGAACAATACCCTCAAGAGAGAAAAGTACAGCCCATGCTCTAGATCTGTCTTATCCATCTACCTTCATTTCTTCTTCTTCCCTAAAATTCACTCATTCATTCATTCATTCATTCACTCTATAACTATTTATTGAGTCCTGCCTTGGGCATCTGTGATACAGTACAACCATTAGGTACCAACCACAGTAGGTAAGCTTTTGACAGTCTAGTGGAAAAGTGAGACAGTTATAAAAAATTCTTTAATCTTTGATTTCCCATCCTTAATCTTCTTCTACACATTCCTGTGGTACATGCTAACCCCTACCTCACATTGTTATCTCCCTTTTGGGAGAGCCTACTACATTATCCGAAGTCTCCTACAGTTTAATTCCTACCTGTGCTCTAATTTTGTGTGTGTGCTCGTTCTGCTTTCTCATCTAGACTGTAAGTTCCTGAAGGGCACAGGCATTGTTTTGCCTCTTTGTTTCTCTTACAAAGCCATGCTCAGGACAAAGCACACAATAGAAATTCAAGAACTTGATGATCCCCATGAATCACGACTATTTTTTCTCACCACTAAACTCCTAGCATTTAGTAGGAACTCCATAGACATTTTTAGAAATAAATAAATACTAGCTGACTAATGCAGAGAAGATATTTCAGGTAGGGTATCTGAGGAAATGGGCAGGGCACAAGATGGACAGCATTAGTATTCTAGATATTTGAGGCTGGTACCAGGACTAGGAAGAGTAGATGCTAAAAGGGAACAGGAGGGTAGAGAGAAACTTTGACCTCATAATTTTTGTAATGTTTATTTCCCAGGTATGAGGTAGATTAAAATGCCCTTTAACTTGGCACTTAGAGACTGAAGGGTAGATTATTCAATTGATTTGACATATTGGCTGATTTATTGCAACTCGCAACACACACGGAAAACCTATGAAATGCCAGACACTCTGCTAGACTCCTGAGAGGACAGAATCCACTCACATGCTAACTCATAACACTACTATGCTATGATTCTGAAGGTCTCTTCTTTGGGTGTCCAGAAGACAGGCTACAGATGAATATCTGCAGTTATGAATATCAATGACCTTCAATCCTTTTGTCACAGACAGGAAATATCCAGTGTTGCTGGGTAAGACAGAACTACCTTGGGTGAAGCTGTCAGATGGGGCTTCTTTACCTCCTTGCTGCCCTGGGCCTGCCTGGTCAGTTCAATCACACCTTTGTGTGCACATTTATTCTACAACCGCATCTGAAATACCCTTTGCCTGGCAGGTTCTGGAAGCAGACAGCCTTGATTCCATTCCTGGCTCCTCCTCTACTTACTGGTGATGAGAACATGGCCAACTTATGGAATGAAAAACAGCGCCTTATTTTCTCATCTATAAAGTGGGGATGATAATAGTGCCTACGTCTGAGAATTAACACTCAGCTATTTCCAGCATATGGTACATATCTAATAATGCTTTGCTGCATATATAGTTTGCACTAGAAGATATACCTGTCTTTCCAAAACTCACCATCCAAAGAGGGAGACCAGCATTTCCAGTGCAGTGACAGAAGTACTTTGGTGGGATAAAGTAGAGGGGAAAGGAGAAGAAGGAAAGAGGCTGTGAGCCCATAATCATGGGGTCAGAGGAGTTTCTAGGAAAATATGAAGGTTGCAATGAGATGTAACATATGAGCCCACCAAGGAGATGAGGAAGGAAGGCTCCAGGTAGAGGGCATCTAACATCTCAACTGTCAGAGAGGGTGTGGTCTGTCCAGGGGAACAGAAACTTCAGTCTGGCAGAAATCAGACATGGATGGAGCAATAATAAAAACTGAGGAAAGCAGAAAGAAAAGTGAAAACTGCACTAGCAAAACTAAGCCAGCAGAATTCTAAGGTGGTTGTGCAGAGAAACAAAATACAGAAAGCAACGCGGGTTGTATTAAAGAAATTCCCGAAAGTTCAGGGACTGGTAGTACCAGGACTTCTAGAAGATGGGGAAGGCAGGACTCAACATAGGAGGGTGGGCTATAACTATATCTTAAGTATCAAAATTGGAAAAATATTGACAAGTATTGAAGCTGGATACTTGAAAGATGGGAGGTTGTTATACACTTCCCTCCATTTTGGCTTATGTTGGAAACTTTCCATTATAGAGGGTTTAAAAAAACAGTTAGGCTTCCAGATGTTCTCCCAAATCTGCATAGCAAGGAAACTACCCCTAACAGATCTTGAGGGAAAACTAGAAATTTATAGTTAGGAATGAATAAACTCAAGATTTCCAAATATGCAGGCATCAGGAAGAAATGTGGAAGAGGGTATTATACTCAAAGCAAGGGTACTAAGCAAATAGTTACAGCCTAAATGTTGTTGACTTCCAGCTTTTACTCTCCAGTTGGACTACCAAATCAATGACAGTCAATTCTCCAGGCAAGATACTGGAAGACTCCTACATGAGTAATCTAAGCAGCTCAAGAATAAAGACTTGAGGAGTGCCTGGGTAGTTCAGTGGGTTAAAGACTCTGCCATCAGCTCAGGTCATGATCCCAGGGTCCTGGGATGGAGCCCCACATCAGGCTCTCTGCTCAGCAGGGAGCCTGCTTCCCTTCCTCTCTCTGCCTGCCTCTCTGCCTACTTGTGATCTCTGTCTCTCAAATAAATAAGAAAAATCTTAAAAAAAAAAAAAAAAAGAATAAAAGACTTGAAAAACCAGGAGCAGGATTTTTCATAAAGTAGCCCCACTATAACCTTAAAATGCAAGCATACACACACAAGACTTTCAATTCACTTTTTGGTTTTCATCCTTAAGTATGAGCAGATAGCCAGCAATGACTAAGTATTTAAATAAAGCCTTTAAAATGAACGACACACAACAGGACAGCAAACAAACAAGGAAAAAAAGGAACTTGGTGACACAGAAGCTATTCAGGAAAATGAAGAGCTTAAACAACTACCACCACCACCTGCCATTAGTATCATGAAAGAGAGGAGGGAAGATAATGTATCCATAAAAGGAAAATACAATGTTATTCATCATAGAATTAGAAAACATGAAAGAACTGTTAGAAATTCAAACTGTGGTAAGAGAAATGAAAAGCTAAAGAAAAGACTCAAAGTTGAAGTGGAACATACCTCCCAAACAGAAGCACAAAAAGACAAAGAGAAAAACAAGGAAGACAATATAAGAAAAAACAGGGAATCCCCTCCAGAAGATGCAACATATACATAATAGGGGTTCCAGGAACAGAGAAAAGAAAAAATAGTAGAGAGAAAATTATCCAAGAATAAATTCAGTATAATTTCCCATGACCAAAAAACCTGAGTTTCCAAATGGTAAGTCTCACTAAAAAACACAGCACAAAAGGCGAAAATATGGCTAAGCTAAGGAACATCAATAGAATGCTAGGAATAAAGATCTGAGAGATCCACAGAGGAAAAAGAAAATAAACAGCTTACCTACTAGGAATCAACAAGCAAATAGGTTTCAGATTTGTCAAGAGCAATCCTAAAAGCTTAAAGAAAGTGAAACAATGCCTTCAAAATCATAAGGAAAAATAATTTCCAATCCCAGAATTCCATAACAAACCAAAATGTCAAACTATAGAGATGAATTAGAGGTATTTTTCAGACATGGAAATTACTTTAACTTTCATCCTGTGCATCCTTCATAAGAAACTGACTGAATGAAGTGCTTCACCAAAATATGGGAGTAGAACCAGAAAGAGGAAGACACAGGATTCAACGCAAAAAAGAAGGGAAGGAAAAACTCAGGAGGAAAACCCCAGAGTCAAAATGGTATAGCAGACTCAGAGAACACCATTCAGGCTAAAGCAAGTCAAAACTTTCTAAGAGTGATGTCTTCAAGAATATTTAATTAGGAAGAATAAGGGGCTCCTGTGGCTCAGTCAGTTAAGCGTCTGCCTTCGGCTGAGGCCCTGGAATCAAGTCCTGCGTTGGGCCCCTGCTCAGTGAGGAGAACTGCATCTTCCTCTGCCTCTCCCTCCTGCTCTGCTCTCTCTTCATATCTCTCTCTCAAATAGATAAATAAATTCTTTTTAAAAAAGGAAGAATAGTAATATGGGTAAACATAATGAGAAGAGATTGTGACAAAGGAAGAGACCGTATAGCACCTGGGTACAAATTTTAGAAAAATTTCATCTTAAAAAACTAAACTAATAAAAGAGAAACATTCATTAGCTCTGTAGAAAAGAGAAAATTAGAGAGAAAAGGAAAAGTCATCACAGTATTCTACATGGCTCAGCAACAAATATTTATATAATGTTAACTTGGCACATTCAAGAAAATATCTATGCCATAACCACAGTTGGGAGTAGAGGGATGAGAAATGTGTTTGTGTGCATCAAAAGTGGTACTTAAAAAGTTACAGGTAAATTTTTATCTTCTGTAGTGGGATATTAAAAGATTATTCTAAACTGGAAAAAAAGGCTTTATTCGCCTGTTACTTTGAGATACATTTTTTAATAGTTAAAAATATGTAAAATTATTGGGCATCATGATATATCTTTTGTAATAACCTTGATAGAATTATTTGAATCTAGATTTTGATTTAAAAATAAAAACTACAGGGGGCACCTGGGTGGCTCAGTGGATTAAAGCCTCTGCCTTTGGCTCAGGTCATGATCCCAAGGTCCTGGGATCGAGCACCGCATCAGGCTCTCTGCTCTGCAGGGAGCCTGCTTCCTCCTCTCTCTTTCTCTGCCTGCCTCTCTGCCTACTTGTGATCTCTGTCTCTCAAATAAATAAGAAAAATCTTAAAAAAAAAAAAAAAAGAATAAAAGACTTGAAAAACCAGGAGCAGGATTTTTCATAAAGTAGCCCAGCTATAACCTTAAAATGCAAGCATACACACATAAGACTTTCAATTCACTTTTTGGTTTTCATCCTTAAGTATGAGCAGATAGCCAGCAATGACTAAGTATTTAAATAAAGCCTTTAAAATGAACGACACACAACAGGACAGCAAACAAACAAGGAAAAAAAGGAACTTGGTGACACAGAAGCTATTCAGGAAAATGATAAAATCTTTAAAAAAATAAAAATAAATAAAAACTACATTAAAAATAAAAGTCAACAGAAAAATCATGTTATTGTCCATCAGTGGGTCACACTTCAATAATGCAGCTGATCTCGTCGAATCCTTAAGTCTGCTTTGCAGGTAATATTATCTGAGACCCATAGGAGTGACGTGATGTGCCCAGAATCACCTTGGCACGCGGGGGCAGTGGGTGGGGGGAATGACAGGGAGGGTGTAGCGGTTAGTGGCAGTGACAGAAGTAAGAATAAGATCTTTTTATAGTTTCTAAACTTACCGAGTTTTTGTTTATTGTGCCCTGCTAATATGCATGACTGGGCTTTGATCATTTCTGAGTGAATTCTGTAAGGACAAGCACCACAAGAGGCTTGAACATTGCTTTTAGGAGCTTACAGAGGATGAGGACCTGGTAGCATCATTAAATGCCCTAGAAACCTGCTCTTGACAAGTACCCTTGACACTGTGCCCCACACTCTCCCTTTTGTCCTCACATATTTGGGCTAATAGAGAAGTTTACGTATGTGGACTCACCTTTTCTTCTTACCATGTTAGATAATTTTAAAAAATAAATAAACCTTTGCTATTACACATATGAACAATTATGTTTTCTCTGGCCCCATATATAGTTAAAAAAAAAAAAAGTCAAACATCAATAGAACACATGTAACACCTCAGAAGGCAATCACAACAAATATATCGATTGAAAGGGGGATTTCAGAGGTAATAGAGTTCTACTTTTCTATTCTAAAATAGGTTTTATAAGGATGGCCAAAAAGAAAAAAGAAGACCAAGAGAAAGGGAAGATGTAGAAAATAGGCCTGGAACACTGTTGGTTAGAATATTAATCAAGGCAAACTTTGGAAGACAATGTAGCAACAGCTCTCAAAAATTAAAATCCACTTACCTTTTGACTCAGCTGTTTCTTTGCTAGGAATTTACTCAAAAGTATGCCAAGAGATATGTATGAGGACATTCACTGCAGCATTGTTTATGGAGCAGCTAGAAAAGAAAAAAAACAAAACAAGTATCTATAAATAGCAAACTGGTCAAATCATTAATTGCATATCCCTGCAAATGTAATAATAAATAACCCTTAAAAACAATGAATTCGATCTATCTTGCTGACATGGAAAGATTTACAAGATACAACGTTTAGTTAAAACAGCAAGGCTCAGCAGCCTATATTCCCATTTGTTTTACACACACACACACACATACACACACACACACTTTCACACAAATTATTTTCCAGAAAAAGAGTTGTCATCTTGAGAGAGAAGAGCTAGAGCTCAAGAAGAAAGATGAGGAAGAGCTTTGTTCGGTTTTATACCTTTTAGAAAGTTCAAATTCCAACCATATGCAAGTATAACTTAAAAAAAAAAAAACAGTGAATGTTAAAGACAGATCATTCATGAAAAGCAGTAGATGAATAACTGAAGGGATTTTCCTAATTTCCCCCAAATTATTTTTTTTAAGATTTTATTTATTTATTTGACAGAGAAAGAGATCACAGGTAGGCAGAGAGGCAGGCAGAGAGAGAGGAAGGGAAGCAGGCTCCCCGCTGAGGGAGGGCTCAATCCCAGGTCCCTGAGATCATGACCTGAGTCAAAGGCAGAGACTTCAACCCACTGAGCCACTCAGGCGCTAATTTCCCCCAAATTATAACAGCAGTCCCGGAAATGAAAAGTGAGGTTCTTGCCTACTGCGTTAGGGTACTTTCTGCAGCTTCCCCTCTCCATTCCCTAATCTGTAAAATGGGCTTTTCTTCCCTCTCCTTTAGCAGAGGTCAGAAAAAAAGAAAAAGGAAAAAATGCCTGGTGTCTGGTGGTTGCATCATAGTCTATTCAAGGAATTAAGTGAATATACACCAAGGGACATAATACCTGTGAAATGCTCTGCTAGGATAAAGGATTACTCCTTTGAAAGGGTTAATGCACTCTGCCCACCTGAGACTTGACTATCTGACCCCTGAATCCCCAGCTGGAAAGAAGGTGACTGTCCCAGTGACTACTGTGTCTGGCCTGATGGATGAAAGGACCATGAAGGAAGCAGTCACCGAAGGCTTGGCCGTGGCTCCTGTTGGCTTTCCAATCACATCGCTCTGGCTGTCAAGTCCATGGCCCAGCGATTTACGGCGTCCCTGGGCAGGAGCAGTCTGTGGGAGGCTGCTGCTGCTGCAGCCCAAGGACAGGAGCCAAGCTTTTGTTCTCCTTGAGGCTGGAACCTTCTCTCCTGTGGGCCAGGAGCACTCCCAGCATCAAAGCAGAAAGAACATACTCTGGTGCTGCCTCCAGGCCCTGCCTGTGGCTTTCTTACCAGGACACAACAGCAGCCAGTGCAGTTGACTCCATGGACAGCTCGGGCCAGGGCAAGGCAGACATCTTTGCCAGACCCAGCTTCCTAAACCAGTGAAGGTGAGAAAAAGGCACTCACTAGGTCTATCTTTGCCTCGGACGCAGATGCCTGACCGCTGCAGCATCTCAGGAAGAGCTAAGCAGAGAGCTTCCTAGAATTCCTTTAGCCAACTCCAAGGCAGAATGCGGCAGAGAGCAAGGGTGGTCAGGAGGGAATACTGGGAAAGAGCGTGAGCTCTGGACGCCAACAGGCCCGTGTCTAAGCTCTGGCTTGGCTGCTTCTCAGCAGTGTGACCTTGGACAAGTTACTTAACCTCCTTGTACCTTAATTTCCTCGGCTATAAAATGACAATCCTAATGATACTAGGATGGCTTATAGCTCATTGATCTCTTGCGGCAATTAAATGAGGTAATCCATTTAACAGGACTTCTCCAACTATACTTGGGTAGGCTCCTCAGCAAAGAATGGACTCTGCTTCCAGTAGAGGGCAAAGAAATCACACCCACTCCATTACAACCTTCTTAAATGTCAGAGACGAAGGAAGGGCCTTCCAAAAATAGGGAACACTAGAAAGGAATGCACTGGGGAGGGATAACAGGGAACATCCTCGGGGTTGACGTGCAGGTCAGCAAGGCTGGGATGTGGGACAGTTGGACGGTTTGGGGAACGACAGAAGAGGACAGCACGAGAAGGCAGACTTATTGTGAGGACTCTGAGGGCTGGGCTAAGGAAGCAGAACACAGCACAAAGGGGAAGCACTTCGGTGGGGAGTACTGAGCTGAGTGAGCTGGGAAAGAGCAGAGCTGCACCTTAAAGGAAGTGCTTAGACTCATCTCCCTTGGCACTGATGAGCAAAGCTGCCGCAGCAGCTCACCCACAGACGCAGCAGTGCTCCCAGAAAGACGTCCATTCTGGAGACAACAAGGGGCCTACAGAGGCTCTGCGAAAGGACGCTTATTCAGTGGGTGTGCTTCTAAAATGCCTCCAGGTCATCCTTTAACTCTCTTACTGGAAAATCAGCTCTCTTTCCCTCTCACAGGAATGGGTGCCTCAACCAGACCTATACATAAGGAGCACTGTACAGAGAGCCCTCACAGCCAGTTCCAGGGGCCATTCAAGGCTCTTCTACCTGGGCTCTCATTCTTCTCTGGTCAAGAACAAGTTTGAGTCAGAGGAACGTCAATCATTCTTCAGTCAATCCCTGAGCACGTTCATGGATTTTTGCTGCATCCATATATGCCATTTACTATTGTTTATTTACCTTTCTCTTCAGGGAACCCACTTGTTTTTGTTTTATGTGTATATTTGGGGGCACCTGGGTGGCTCAGTGTGTTAAGCCTCTGCCTTCGGCTCAGGTCTTGGGATCGAGCCCCGCATCGGGCTCTCTGCTCAGCAGGGAACCTGCTTCCCCCTCTCTCTCTGCCTGCTGCTCTGCCTACTTGTGATCTCTGTCTGTCAAATAAATAAATAAAATCTTTAAAAAAAATGCTTATATTTGAAAAGAAGGAACCTTTCTACCACAGCCATGAAAAGGAAAGCTCGGATGGAAGGTAACCTCTGTAGAAGGTAAAGAAAAAGTGCTAAAAAAAACAAAGCATCATGGTGAGATATTAACTAGATTTATTGTGATCATTTCACAACAAATACAAATAGAGAATCATGTTGTACACCAGAATTAATATGCTATATTTCAATTACTACTCTTTAAAAAAAAAAGAATGTCATGAAAATCTAGCTAGAGCCTCTCGCTCACTTTGTTTTGGGAAGGAGATTGGCAAGTGTTAATGAGGTGACATACAGCACCAAACTGAAATTCTCATCCTCAAACTACTCCAGTGATTCAAAGAGGATGGAAGAGGAAAAACCTTCTCACAACAGAGTCACTCATCTTTAACAGGGTGCCACCCAGAATCTTCTTTGGGCTCCAGGCTTACAGGGTCTCACAATCTGGCAAACACCAAACTCAGTGATCTCTAAGAATCCTTCCATTTCATTTTTCCTTTTTTTGACAAAGATTCTTTAAGTACTTTCATGTAGCCAGTCCTTCAGTAAGCTTGGGAGATCAAAAGGATGAATAAGGAATGTCCCCTGCTGCTATCAAAGAGCTTATAATGATGCTTTGTCATCCCAGGTCAGCTGAGACCTCTTCGGTATCACTGGATGACTTCCTCACCCAGCCACAATCAAGCTTCACTTTGTCTGCCTCCGAAACCCTGACATTGATCCCCATGGTTGCTAACCCTACAATTCTAATTTATATATTTTAGCATGAGAAATTATACTTCAACAAGAAAGTAAATTTAAAAAATAATCGAGGATTCCAAAGGTTGATGAAGATATTGGGCTGACCCAAAGACAGAAGAGGAAAAATTTCTCCAGAAGAGTTACAGCCACTTCTCTGCAGCTACAGACTCCCACAATCTTAGATTGACCTTGTCTTCAGGTAGATCAAATAATGTAATGATACCAGGTGTTAGGAGGTTAAATAATAGATCTGAGTTCCAGTGTAGGGTAAAACCCTCAAAGGAGTGGGGTGAGAGAGGTATCACAGACCAATGATACCAATGCACTGTATTTCTGGAGCCACCCGTGTCCTTAAACCTCCACCAAACATACCATTCAAGTTCTAAACCTAAAGCCAGGACAAAAAGAAAATGCAGTGGGAGTAGGAAATTTACAGGATGCAGTGTTTTGGAGATACTGGTCCAAATTCTGACCCACCACTAAGTTATACTCTGACCTTGGACATCCTATGAACACTTCCTCAGCCTTCATTTCTGCATTTGTAAAGAATGGTAAGTAGAGGGGCGCCTGGGTGGCTCAGTGGGTTAAGCCTCTGCCTTCGAGGCCCAGGTCATGGAGAGCCAGCTTCCCCCTCTCTCTCTGCCTGCCTCTCTAACTACCTGTGATCGATTTCTCTCTCTCTCTCTCTCTCTGCCAAATAAATAAATAAAATCTTTCTTAAAAATTTTTTTAAAAGATTTTATTTATTTGGCAGAGAGAGAGGAGCGAGAGTGAGTACAGGCAGACAGAGTGGCAGGTAGAGGCAGAGGGAGAAGCAGGCTCCCTGCCAAGCAAGGAGCCGGATGTGGGACTTGATCCCAGGACACTGGGAATCATGACCTGAGCTAAAGGCAGCTGCTCAACCAACTGAGCCACCCAGGCATCCCTTTTTGAAAAATTAAAAAAAAAAAAATTTTTTAAAAGAATGATAAGTAGATTAAATTGCTGGCCTTGAACTTTGGGGGATCATGAAGCATTTTTGAGACTCAAATGAGACCCATGGAAAATGCTCACACACAGAGAGTTTTGCATATGATTTCAAAGGGCTGGTAGATTCCTTGAAGCCCCTTAATGGACTGAAAATTAAGAGCCCATTGATTATGGAATTTCTAAAGTTCAATCTAAGGGTGATTTTTCTACCTTTTATTTTTTTAGTGTTGCTGCCACTCATTCTCTTCCTTCATTCTCTCCCCACCCCACTTCCAACCCCAGTAGCTGCCAAGACTACTAACTCTGAGCTACCACTTTCAAATTAGGTTGAGGACCAAAGGGGATTATGATGGACACACACAGCTGGTCCCAGCCAAGCATTCCCCCTGCCCATCAGACTCATCCAAGTCTTAGGGGATGTGTGCTTGCTGGAGAGGCAGAAAATTAATTGCTGGGTAGCTGGATATCCCTCCTTCCAGTTGTAACTTTTCAGTCATAATTAAAATGAGAGAGGGAGGGAGAATAACAGAATTCTTCTCTTTCCACCTTCCTATCCTTTCCCTATCATGTAGCTGGGAGAGGTGCCCCAACACCTAGGGAGGTCAAGACTTTCCTTGTTGAACCGAATCGCTTTGGGGCTGCATTTTGTCAAAGAGAAAACCACAAGTCTAATTCCCTAACAGGTTTTTCTTGTCAAATTCAGGCTATTAGATATCCAGAGAAAACGTGGGAAATTACAGAGCAGAGAGAGTAGTGTGTATGATTTCTTATCTTAGTGATTAGTCAAACTGATGAAACAGGTTTGAAAGATAGTTGGACAGAATGCCTGTCCTCATTTTTGCCAGGGTTCCCCTAAAGACCCAAGTGGTTCCTTCTCGCAGCTACACATCTGCTCCAAGTCACTTCCCATTAGAATCCAATTCTGCTGAAAAATTGATAGATTTTGGGTTTCTTACCCAAGGAACAAGAACTTGGGTAAAAAAAGACACCCCAAAATCCAAAGCAGTAATTTATAGTGAGAATGTCAGGTAGTGTGGACAATGAGAGTGTGGGCGGAAGGCATTGCTAGGCGCTGGTCTTTTCTTGCTATTACATCACCACAGCCACTGCCTCCCGCCAATGGAAATCTACTTTGCAAATTCTAGGCCAGACCTTCCCCTTCACTGGCTGTGAGATCTTAGACAAGTTAGTTTCTTACCTAAGCATTAAGTTCCTTACCTCCAAAATCTGGATAATACCAACTACTCCAAAAGGCCATTGGAAAGAGCAAAGGAGAGCACAGGTGGAGACTTGCCTAGAGGATTGCCAGTACACAGGAGTTCCTCCTCTGCCTTTCCCTGACCATTCCTGATCCCTGAAGGGCTGAGTTGTGACAACTGCATTCCTCTGAGCTCCCAGGGGAGAAGAGAACACAGTCACACAGCTGGGGCAGTTTGAGGGAGAGTATGACCCCTAAACACACCCCCAGAACAGAAGATGCCAGGCTGGGAGGTGAGCTCTGAGCACAGGCTGACCCTCAGAATATGTCTTATTATATGGGATGCTGAGATTAAATGTGCTCATGGCTCATACTCCAACAACATCATGCATTTCTTTAGCAAGAAGTCATTGCTGTTTCCCCTAACCCTAGGGCTGACTGAAACATTCATTCATTCACTCAGCATCTAACCATAACGCACCTAAACCATATTGTAGCAACTTTGATACCAGACTGCTGGCTATGAATCCCCATTCTACCTCTTTATAGCTGAGTCATGCACAACAAGCAAAGTAACTTCTCTGAGTCTCAATATCCGCACATGTAAAATGAAGTAAAAAGAGTTTCTACTTCAAAGGACTGACTTCTCATTGAGGTCATAGATATGAAATCCTTGGCAAATAGCACAGAAAGTTATAACTAATAAATATTAGTTATAATTACTGTGGTGTTAGCACTGGGAACATAAAAGTGAGCAAGACTTGATCTCCACTTCGAGAACCTCTCTGTGTAATAAGAGACACAGACAAGAAAAGGACTGATTTCAAAAAGTACAAGTGATACAAAGTGAATACCCAAACATAGGCAATGAAGGACCACAGAAGAGACCCTGACCCAAACTTAGGGGTAAGGTAACGTTTCCAAGCCAAGTGTCATTTAGGCTTAGGAAATCTGAAAAGAATTAATAAGAAACAGTGCAAAGTCCTAAGGATGAGAAGAAAGACACTGGCTTCTTGGGGAACTGAGAATCTGAATGGAACAGAGAGCCTGCAGAGTGAGGTCAATGGACATGAGGTTGGAGAGGACCTCAGAGGCCAACCAAACTCTTAACACCATGCCTTGAATTTGGTCAAGGCTCATGTAAGTACCTATTCATGCAACACATAGCTCTAACCATTTTATGAACAAGACAAATGAAGCTAGAAAAATGTGACAGCTTGCTGAGCCAGAACGGAGCTGAGAACTTTTTGGGAAAGTAGGCATTTTGGAAAGGCTAAGGTCTAAATTCCTTGAGTTGTGCTACTAATCACCCTCATCATGCTGGACAACAAGGAACTGCGACATGCAATCACCTCCCTCCCACCTTTGCTGTGTAACATTCTCAGAACTTAGACAGTGGGACAGAAAAAATCAAGGAAATCATTCCTCCACTTAAAGTACCAGTACCAGAAATTAGGAAGGGACGGAGAAGGGAGGGAAAAGAGAAGTCACACCAAGGGACTATCCCTGGAGTCCTTATTCATTTTGACTTGCAGGAGTCTTGGCTTTCTGAGGGAAGAAAATAGATACAACAAAATAAACAAAATCCCACCTTTGGGAATAGTGACTCTTGGGAAGAATTAGAAGGGAAAAATGAAAGTAGCCATTGACATAGCACAGTTCGGTGGGGTCAAGGGGAAAGAAAAGACTGGAGAGAAAAGAAATGAGTTGTGTCTGTTTCCAAGACCTTGCAAGCAATGGCCAAAATCTGGAACGTAATGCTGAAGCAAAGGCAAACCAAAGAAGGAAGAAATTGAGGGCAATTTGACTTTGAAATGAGAGAGGAAAGAGAAATTATACTCTTTAAATCTGTGGGGAAATGTGCCAATAGAATCAAAACCCTTTGTTCCTTGACATGGATGCCCATTTACCTCAAAGGGAAGACAGCGGAATAAAGGATCTTCATGACATTTGAGATTTCAAGACTTGAAGGTTCTTCTGTGCAACGATAAGTAGGCGCCCCTTTCAAAAGCCTTTACGTCGATGGAACAGACACTCAAGAATACCAAGGCTATTATGGGAATGAGAGGTATGGGTGGGTCAAGGGCTGGGATATTTTCAGAGAAGAATGTGTTATGTTGTAGATGAAAGAAGGGTGTGCTTCAGAGACAGCTCAGAGATGGGGCATCAAAAAAAAATGTATTTCAAGAAGAAATTCCAAATTCTCCCTTCTTCGACATCAAAGAGCAACACGGTCTCTGTTGCATGCTCCGCCACTTCATCACAGACTGTCTTGGCTTCCCGATAATTTTACATCATCTTCACTAGTAAATGCTGGTTGAGGATATCCATTATCATTAACTAACTCTACTTGACACTGGGTGAAAAATCAACGAGGTAGAGGACAGAGACCAACCCCAGAGGAATCTGAGTCTAGTTGGGAGGCAAAAATTCATGTGGAAAAAGTCAATGACAGAACAGGAAAATGAAGTGTCGATAATAATAATATATGCACTTCATTAGTTTAGTAAACATCTAGTAATATTATTATTATCACTGTAGAGGCAACAAGCACTATAGAACTGCAGAGGGCAAAATTTCTGCTGGTCTTTTTTTTTTTTTTTTTTTTAATTTCTGCTGGTCTTATCACCCCAGCAAGGCTGGGTGCTACACATAGATAAGAGTCTTTTTCTGCTTCTCTGTACATACCCGGACCAATAGGCTGAGGGAAAAAAGAAGCTCACTACAGACTTGTCTTTAAAAGGAAGGAGTCATGGTCGAATGCAATCTACGCCTAGAGTCATGGATTTCCAGACTGGTTGCTGGGAGTGTTGTTGTGGCTAATGTTGATATGCTACTTAGTCAGTAGACAGAATAGTACTGTTAAGAATATGGGACCTGCCACAGAACACGAAAATGCCTAGATTTAGAACTTGGGTTGTTTTTTGTTTTGTTTATAAACTTATTAATGTGCAACCTTAGATTACTTGCACAAGTTCTGTATGCCTCAGTTTTCTCATTTTTAAAAAATATTTTATTTATTTATTTGACAGAGAGAGATCACAAGCAGGCAGAGAGTCAGGCAGAGAGAAAGGGGGAAGCAGGCTCCCTGCTGAGCAGAGAGCCCAATGTGGGGCTCGTTCTCAGGACCCCGGGATCACAACCTGAGCTGAAGGCAGAGGCTTAACCCACTGAGCCACCCAGGCACCCCAGTTTTCTCCTTTTGAAGGGGAGTGGATGATAACAATATCCACCTATAGAAACCGTCCTCCATGATATTTCTCTAATACCTGTACTCTGGACTGAATGTCTGTGTCCTCCTAAAATTCACACATTGAGGCTTAATCCCCGAATAATGGTTTTAGGAGATAAGCCTTTGGATGGTGTTTAGATAATGAGGGGTGGAGCTTTCATGAATAGGATTATTGCCCTTACCAAAGAGACCCCAGAGAGTTCCCTTGCCCTTCCACCATGTGAGGATGTAGCAAGAAGACAGCTGTCTAGGATCAGAAAGCAAGTCCTTACTAAACACCAAATCTACCAGCACCTTGATCTTGGACTTCCCAGCCTCCAGAACCAAGAAATAAATGGATTTAAACCACCCAATCTATGGCATTTTTATTATAGCGGTCCACACAAACTAAGACAACCTGTTCCACTATTCACACTCTTTTCAAGTCCCCTTACATGTTGTACCAGCGTTGGTCAGCGTTACCACTAGCATACAGCAGAAAGGAAGGGATGTCAGGTCAGAGATTTGGTTATAAAAGACTGGCTTCTATCTTGGACACATTATCTTGTCTCCTTTCTTTCAGGTCTCTTGCTCTGGAAGAAAGCAACTTCCATGTTGTGAGCAGACATATGGAAAGGCTTACCTGGCAAGAAACCAAAGTTTCCTGTTAACAGCCTGTAAAGATTGACACCTGCCAAAAACCACCCGAGCAACTGTGGAAGTAAATTCCCCAGCCCCAACTAAGCCTGGAGATGACTATGGGTCCCATCAGCATTGTCTACAACCTTACAAAAGATCCTAAGCCAGGAGCACCCAGCTAAGTCCCCCTGATTTCCCAAACTTGCGAAGCTGTGAGAGGTAATGAAAGTTTGTCATCTAAAGATTCTCTGTTTGGGGGTAATTTGTTATCCAGTAATAAATAACTAGTTCTCCCATCTCATTAGGTTGTTATGCAAAGTATAGGAGACGATATACCTGAACCATTTAGGGTCTGGTACCTAACAGTCAAGAGTGGTTGCTAATATTATGGGTAAGACACCACGCAAAGTAGTGCATATGTACAATCTCATTTATCTCCCAAACCATGAGTTCAGTATAAGACAGTCCCATTTTATATATATTTGAAATACTGTGATAAAAAGGTAAAATCTCACTTTATGCACAAATGTAATAGAACGCCAGTCTCCACTCCTCCCCAAGTTGGTCAAATATGACATAATTTTAAAGTTTATGAACTGAGGGATATATAAATTATGTGTATGCTCTTTCTTAAGTCTTAAAATAACAATGGTGCCAGTTTAGCTCAAAGACTGTCTTTTGGTGTCTGAGTATCCATTCCAATGTGTGTGTTGGGGGACCTTCCCACTCAACATCAAGCAATTCTCAGACATCATCAAGACCTCCAAGAATTCAACTCAATTCAGATACTATCTACCAGGAAAGCATCAGATTCCACAGGTGGAGGAATCAGTCCTACAAGGTTCCCACCCTCTTCAGGCACCAGTTGCAAGCCCAGGCTATTAATACCTGAGCTTCTGACCTAAGGGTACCAATGGAAGTTCCAACTCAGGGCCCCGATTTCAAGTTCAGATTGTTACCTGTACTTATGACCAACAGTCTATAAATCAGAGATTCCCAAGAACCCCTACTAGATTAACTGGCTAGAGCATTTCACGGAACTCAAAGTAACATTTGTTCCCTAGATCACTGGTTTATTTTGAAGGGATATAACACAGGAACAGCTGGATGGAAGGAATGCTTAAGGAAAGGTATGGAAAAGGGGCACAGAGCTTGTATGCCCTCTCAGAGTACCCCACTGCCACCTGTTCACCACCCTAGAAGCTCTGTGAACCCAGTCCTTTTGGGGTTTTATGAAGACCCCATTACATAGTCATGGGTGATTAAATCATTGGCCATTAGTGATTGTCTCATCCTCCAGCCCCCTCTCTCCTCTCTAGAGGTTGGGAGTGGAATTGAGGTTCCAACACTCTAATCACATAGTTGGCTTCTCTGGCAACCAGCTACCACCCCTCTGGTGGGTCCACAAGTCATCTCATTAACATAACAAAAGATACCTTTGTAACGCTCATCACTTAGGAATCCAAGGGTTTTAGGAGCTTTGTGCCAGGAACAAGACCAAATGTAGATTTCTTGTTCTAAATCACAGGATCACAGACAGGAACACCTTCTTCCTTTGTCAGTCTTAGGGAGAAAGGGATTTTGAAATATGTGCGTTTTGGAGCACAGATGATCTTCAGGAATGCATCCCTAAAATAAAAATGATCTTCCACATTCTGCAGTTAAGGAAACTGAGACCTTGAGAAAAGTGGGGTCACTTATACAGAGTCCCAGTAGCAAGCGGCAGAAGATGGCTTTTGACCGCAGACTCCAGGGCCATACTCTGAACTGGTCCATGGCTTCTGGAGAAAAGTAAGGCCAGCCATACCGTGTCCTCTGAGCTGCACTGGGGTGAGTCCAAGATTAACATCTTTCAGCTATTGATCACAGAAAGCCATCTCACTTCCTCTATTATTGGTGCATTTTAATTAATGTCAAGGTTAATCAGCAACCTCAACATTATCCTCTTTGGGACTTTAGCCACACCACAAATCCTTATATGTATACAATATATGCCTGTGGTGTTTAATTCAAATTTATACACCAGTAATCTTTTCTTCACTTCTTAATTACACTATGCTTCCATTTACAGCTATCAAGTCAAATACAATTTATTCAGAAACACATGGCCAGAGAAATGAGCAGTGGCATTGATGTCACCATGAGGCATTTGCTGCAGCTTTGAAATGAACCCAATCTTCCCAATCTATTTGGACCAAATTTTCCTGTTATGTCAAGTAGAGTTTTTCCTTCAAGGAATGGGTGACCCTTTGGACACAGATCATGTGAGTCATGGAAAGGAGAAAGGATGTCAACATTGTGTGTGCCACACTATACACACAATGCTTCACAGAGTTATCTCATTTGATCCTCACAACAATCTTCAAGGTAAATATGTCTGTTGTATATGACTTACATGTACATATACCTTCTCTTCACAAAGAAGGTGGTTGAGTAGAATTCAAAACCTATTCCAACTCCAGACCCGGCAGTAAAAACACGATTCCAGACTTCTTCCCAGGAGGATTTTGCTCCTGGAAGCACTGCCTGGCTTGGTTGAGGTACGGAGCCAGTGTCTTTGGCCATCTTAGAAGCAGAGAATGGCGTGGCTTCCCTGTCAGAGGTAGGAGACCTTGTCCATCCCAGCTTAGAGCAATGATTCAGAATCAATACATGTAAGAGGTCAGAGCCTCTCAAAAATCACCTGGTGTCTTGTGACCAAGCAGATTCTGATTCAGGAGGGCTAGAGTGAGGTCTGAGACTCCTGATCTCTAGCCAGCTCTTGGAATATCCCACACTGCTCAGATGACGCCCATACTGCTGGTTGGTAGCCCACTCTCTAAGTTTTAGGGGACAGTATCAAGATTGCAATACCAACGGCATTCAGAGTGATGTACTGGTAAAGGAAGGCTGGAAAAACAGGTAAAGGTGAAAAATTCTGCATTTAGATTAAAATGTCCAATTGTAGGGGTGCCTGGGTGGCTCAGTGGGTTAAAGTCTCTGCCTGCAGCTTGGGTCATGATCCCAGGGTCCTGGGATCGAGCCCCACACCAGGCTCTGTTCATCAGGGAGCCTGCTTCCCCCTCTCTCTGCCTGCCTTTCTGCCTACTTGTGATCTGTCAAATAAATAAATAAAATCTTTTTAAAAAAATAAAATGTCAAATTGTACATGTAAGAGAGGATTATCTTGATAATGAAAGTAACATTCCATGCATCAGGTACTGTTCTAAGTGCTTTGTGTGTATTAAATCACTTAATCCTTACAATTCTTTGGAGATGAAAACTATTGTCATCCCATTTTACAAAGGTGAAGTTGAGGAACAGAGAGGAAAGTAACTTGCTCATATACAATATTTAATATAGAGTCAGGATGTGAAGCCAGATAACCTGGTTCCAAAGATGGGCTTGACACCTGATCCCATAAAAAGGATCTAACAATTTTAGTTAAACCCAGGGTGAGCTGACCATGTGTGCCAGTGGCTAACAGCATATGTAATGAATCTGGCCACTGTGCCAGGCCTGATCATTTGAGACATCAACAAGAAGAACAGCAAATATAGAGCACGCATGAACAAACTTAGCAGTAGGAGACAAGAGAGGCAGGGTCACAGCAAGAAACAGAATCCACAACAATGGAAACTTGAACGAGGGAAAGCCATCAGGATCGAAGCAGAGGCAGGGTTAAGTGTCAAGGAAGAAGGCTGAGGCACTTGGACGCTAGCAACAGGGGAAAGCCATGAATTCCTTAGAGCCTAAAGGGCAAGGGTAGGGAGTAGTGTTTTCAGATTCCAGTGAGAGCCAGATCCCTGTAGGAGGGAACATAAAGAGATGCAAAGAGGGAAAGATGTAATCCCAACCTGAGAGTCGGGCTGAACCAAGGAAAGGGTGCAGGAAAATACCGTGTCCCCTCTCCCCTCTCCTTCTCACTGCCTCTCCTTCTCACTGGTTAACCCCAACACAACCCAAGACAGCAAAGGAGCCTGGGGGGAGTAGCCCAGACAGGCCTATCTCCCAAGGCAGGGAACAAGACAGAAAATAGCAGACATGGGTGCAGAGAGGAGGAACAAATGGAGAATAACAAAACAAGGAAAAATAGATCAAACACATATGTGGACTTGAACCTGATATAAAGAAATGGTTAACAAATAGGGGAAGGACTGTTTTTATAGGGTACTGAGATTGCCATCACTAGAAATCTTCCAGCACCAGATAGAAGCTGTCTGGGGGGGGGGGGCTTTATAGAAAAGATGTCAGCATAAAGATGGGTCCAGATGACCTCTATAGTGTGTTCCAACCTCAGATCCTATAAATGTGCGAAGTTATGACAAGCCAGACCAGTCCCATCTCTGGGAGATCGCTGAGTCAAACTGTGCCAGGAGCACAGCCTCAGGACTCTGCAAATGATGCCCAGCCTCGTTCTTCCTTCACCTCTCCCTGACATTGGGAGTGATGTTACTACACTGCCACATCCAGCCTGACAGCTAGAAGCTCCTTTCTCATCACAATGAGACCCTCTGACCTCTCTAGAGGGTTCTTCTTCCTCCTCGGTGAGTGTATTGCTAAGAGCGCCAAACTTGATGATTGGTGTATTCAGAGGGTCTCATGCTTAAAGCAAGCAAAACGAGCAGCCATTTGGGCGAAGTATTAATCGCTCTAAAACTTGCAGATGAGTGGTGTTTAATGAGACAAGTCTTTGGTCCCATCTTTGCAGCTGTGTGACTCTCAAGGTTAAGGATGGGGGGCTGGCGTGAGACAGCCTTGAGCTCAAATCTTGGCTTCACTACTTAGTAAACGTGGAGCCACAGACAAATGACTTGGCTTCCTTCAATCTCTGTCTCCCCTTTCTACAAAATGGGGATATTAATACCAATAGCTCAAAATCATTGATAGAAGGTAACATACAAAATAAAGACATACAAAATCCTCCCTGAACAAGAGCTATTACTAACATTATCATCATGAGAAAAGAGAATACATCACCTTGAGTCCAGAAGAAAGTGTAATGTACCTAACTTGGAAGAAGAAATGCAACCTAAGCAGGGAGTTGAGACCTGTTTTCAAGTCCCATCAAGGCTCCCTATCTCTTTGTGTATTCAAATAGCATTCTCTCTGACTCACTCCTCTTCAGTGGAAAGGATATAGTAACTTTGGTCCTACTGAGGAAACTCATGGCAGAACAAAAGATGCTAAGGAGACCACTTGTTCAAGGGGTCACAAACTCCAGTGCTGACAAGATCCAAGCCACAAACTTGGGTGGGTGGTGGAAACCAAGTTGAGTGGGCGGCTTGGAAGATGCCTGCCTCAGCTGAAGGTGGGAGGCTCGTACTCACCTCCATCTGCCTATTGCCAGCTTTTCTGTTTTCTAAAATTACTGGCTGTCTGGAGTTTTCTATGAAATCTCTGAGGTTTTAGTGTTGATAACTAATTCTGGATTTTAAAACCTCTGTAAGCCAAACAAAACCCATCCATGGTACCAGTTTGGAATCTCTATTAAAGTATGATTCTCTCTCTCTCTCTGAACACATGAAGAAGCAGGGGCACAGAGAAGTCCAGCAAGTTGTCCAAAGTCAGATGACCAGTTAATAGTGCTAACAATGAAATGGTATCATGGATTTCTTTCCCTTCTCAGAAGCCCTTTGCTACCCTCTTTTGGGCAGCTCCAAGGTGCCTTTTGCTGCTGTTGATAGTCATGTGTGCTTGTCTTCTCTCTCTTTGAGAGCCATTTCCCTTGTCTTTCTCTGCCCAGCATTGACCGTGTGTGTCTGCCTGCACCCATCACACTCTAGGGCAGATGTAATTACAACATGCCCAATGAAGGACAAGCCCAGAGTGACAGCCCATCTGTGATGGTAGAAAACAGGGATTTAAAAGACCCAGTTATGAGTGATAACCTTCTATGGGCCTCCTCTTCTACACAGCAAAATAAAGAGATGCCATTATAATGCCTTACCAGTTATAAAGAGAGTCCTATCTGGGAGGGAAAACACTTTCAGATAGACATTATAGCAACCTTTGCTGGGCCCTGCTGCATGTCAGGCCTGGACCAAAGACTTTACAGGATGACCTAATCCTTACAACAATCCAATGAGGTGGAAATGATCACTGTTCCCATTTTGCAGATCAGGAAACCAAGGCACAGGGAGATAAACTAAATTGCATGGGTCACAATGTTAGAGGAATAGAGCCAGGGTGTGAATGAGGCAGCCTGACCCCAGAACCTATGCCCTCACCTGGGCAATGCAAAGCCTCCCTTAGAAGATCTGACTTAATCTTCACAGGGACCTAATGAGCTAGTCCTGCTGTTTGCATTCGGCAGAGGGACGTGTCTTACTCAGGGTTTCCCAGCTAGCAAGTGATAGAGTTAGGATTGCTGCCTTTCCCATGAAATAGGAGTACTGGGATACCCCCCTGTCCCAGAGACTGGGACAAAAGGCACGCCCAGGTCCCTAAGAAAGGTGGTGAGTGCTAGGTCAGGAGCAAGAGGAATGGCCTTCCATTCACTGACTTTACTAGAACGTGAGCGCCACATGTTCAGAACAATGTCTGTTTGCTCTCTCTTATATGCTTAAATCCTGGCACAGATCATCGACAAATATTTGCTGAACGAAGGAATGGGGCAATGAATGAATGAGATGAATGCACAGGGAAATTGTCTGACCTCTCCAGTTATGTTCCAAATAGATTTCAAACATTCAAAATAGAAGGAAACTTTTAAACACACACACACACACACACACACACACACAGAAAATAAGGTCAAAAGAAGTTCAAAAACATGTATCTTTATCTTGTTAACAAGGCGATCATTACAAAGGGAGGACAAGAGAGCAATCTGCTGGGAACCAGCAAACTAGTCCTTAAAAAGGGCACTCAGGTGTCCAAGCAGAGTAAAGGGACATGGGAAGGAGAGAAGGCAAAGCAATATGGCAGGAGCAGCTCTGCAGGGAGAGGGAATCAGGGAAGCCTCACCTTGTGACTCCATCTCTGCTTCAGTGTCTCTGCCAGGGCTGTCTAATTTATCCCCCTTGAGTCTACTCCTGTGCCACAGCCTCGGATTAGAAGGACACAGAGCCAAAAGAGAAAGAGCCCTGCCTCCTGCCTCTCAGAGACACCATAGAACCAGCCAGGATCCCTCCCTTAGGTTATCATGTATCTGAAGGCTCCATGACTTTGGTTTCATCATGTCCTCATTGATCGTCACAAGGCACATAGAAGACAGGCCACCTAGGCATGACTATCCCCCATGGGAAGACTCAAGTGTAGAAACAGTGAGTCAAGCCCAGTGGGTAACAGAGCCAGGATATTCATCCATGAAGTCTGGCTTGAATTCTAGTGCTCCTCTACTTTTTAGGTCACTTCCTGAGATTTGAGATCTCTTGAAGGTTGTAGGGGACACCATAAGGAAGCATTTCTTTGGAGGAAGCACATTTTCCTCATGTTCCCTCCATTCTCAAAACTTATACCATTCTTACACCAAAGCAGTTGATCAAGGAGTAACTACCTCATCCAAGCTTAGCAATGATAATTCCCCATCTTATTGGCCATAGGGATTGGTCTGAAAAGTGGACAATCTGAGCCAAGACAAGTCAACACAAATCCTTTTCTGTGATTTTCCATAGCTGATTTGAGGAATAAGCCCTCTGTCATAGATAGGATGATAGATGTCCCAACAGTCATTGAACCTCAGATAATTTTTATAAGCCAATCATAGTAACCACATGCCTCCTAACAGTAACTGAGTCAATAACTGATATGGGACCCAATTCTGGTCAATGAGGGGAAATGTGTTTGGGGTGTGCCTAGGAAAGTTTCCTCTCTCTTGAGGAGAAGATGCAGACTGTTCTTGGGTCTGCATGTGACACTGGGAACTTGTTCAACCAACCCACAACAGTTTGAAGATAAAGCCAACACAGAGAATGAAAACATGAAATAGAAAGAGCCAGGGTCCATGAGGACTCATCAACCCACGAACCATGTTGATTAGAGCCTGCCCAAACTCTTGGACTTCCAGTTATATGTCATAATAAATATCCTTTTTTGTTTAAATTACTTTGTGCTTGGATATTCCGTGAATTGTGGCCAAAGCCTCCTTTGTGATTCATGGTTCTTTCCTTTCCACCAAGCAGCTCCTGGAGATGCTGGTGATCATCATGAAGAGCCCTTCATCTTGGAAACCAGTTGGTCTACAACAGGAGCAAGAGTGTCCACGGCAGCAGAAACAGGAGGCAGAAAGTAAAGAGATCTGAGAGCATCCAAGTTCCCAGATTCTGCAACCATGCTCTGTGGTTCAAGGACAGAGGTTCTTTCCTACTCTACATCACAAAACAAGTTCCACGCAAGGCCTCAGTCAAAGACAAAGCCTGCACTACAGCAGAAGGAGCCCTAGTCAAGTGCGTGAAAAGTAAATTCTATTCCTCCTGCTGCCACTGGCTTGCTCAGAGACACTGGAGTCTTCTTTTCACTGGATCTCTTGAACTACCTATAGAATGAGGGGGTTGAGGCAATATCTACCATAACTTAAAATATGACCCAGAAACTTCATGGCCATGTATTCATCCTCCAGATAAACCCACCGAACACTAGATGACATAGCATAGAGATGCTCCTTACAGCACTGTTTATAGCAGCAACCTAACTATCCCCCCAAGAGACTGGGTAGGTAAGCTACCGCCACGGACCACCTCTGGCCTGTTTTGGGGATGGCTTATGAGCTAAGAATGGTGTTTATATTTTTAAAGCATTGTTAAAAGAACAAGAAGTAGGAAGAGATGGTACAGACCCTATGCCCCACAAAACTTAAAATACTGGCTCTTGAGAGAACCCACTGAACCATGAGCTATACTCTACTTTTCCTATGAAATAGGAGCCACTGAAAATGGGGGGAAAAGAGACCCATATGTGCTGCCCTGAAAAGGGACCTACTACATATTGTCAAACAGAACTGTGAGTACCAGAACAGAGTGAGTAGTCTGATTACATTTGTGTCAAAAGAGAGGATATGAGTTATTTATGATGCAGATGCAAATAAAATTTATGGAAGGATGCATGAGAAACTTAACAGCAGTTGCCTCTGGGGAGATGAGACTATCTTGAGGTGGTGATAGGGAGAAAGCCTCCTACATGATCCTTGATTTCCTTCTCAACCCTTTGTTTTTTATCACAAGCACGGGTTATTGCTTAGTCCTCAAAACAAGCCAGCTGGACAAGATGATCTCTCCAGACCCCTGCCACTCTGAGTCTCTCTAGGATAATAACCTGTAGACTCCAGTGGCTATTTCTTGCCACTATGGCTACTATTATGCTAAGCACATTTTACACTTCTTTCCTTTTAATTTTAACAACCACCTCCTGAGGCTGTGTAAGGAGACCAGGGCTCAGACCCTGTGAGCCTGAACTATGGCGGAGGATTCTAGAACTTTTGCTCAACCACTTAGCTCCCAACCGTGACCCTGTCCAGTGTACCTGAGACTGCAGGGCAGAGCCAGGCTGCCTGGAGGAGGAAGAACAAGCAGCAAAGGTGTATATGGGAAATGATCCAAAGGAGTCCAGAAAGGCAACTTGGCCAAAGACATCTCTTTCTTGGACCGCTGCAGACTGTTACAGACAGGTGACAGGAGTGGGAGGTTGATTTTCTACTTGGAAGTGGAGAAAAAGCAAGTCTTTTCTACCACCTCTCAAATCCCACCATGTAAATGGCGCCTACTCTGTCGCTGGGTGATGAGAGTCTATATGTAGGTCCTCTCTGAAGGTTCACTCGGTGCTCTAACTCCCAAGAGGAAAAGGTAAACTCAGATCAGGGGTCACAAACTCATGTTGACAGGCCCAGGCTGGTCATATGAATGGATCAGGGACCAGGTGGGAATAGTGGGGAACTTGAGAACGCTTGCCCTGTTTCAAGCAGGGCTGAGTCTTCTTTTTCCATAGAAGTTGCTGCCAAGAGGGAATGCAGATTGGTGCCATTAAATGGTCTGGTTTTCAAGAGAAGCCAGAATTCATATCTTTATATTTAAAAAGATCCAATTTTAAAATCTTGCCATCTCATTCTAATACTGGGGGGGGGGAGAAAAGAAGAAGAAAAGAAAACCATTCCGGTGCCAAATCGAATCCCCCGCAAGTAGCGTACAAGCCTGCCAGTTTGCCACCTCTAACTGAGAGGGTCACAGAAACGTGTGCAGTTCCATGTGGTTGAGACCCTGATGGGGGCTCCAGGGGCCGAGTCAGCCAAAGCTCAAACCCCACTGAGCTTCCATTCGCAACATCCATCAGAATTGTCCCCGTTCCCTCTCTCCCAGCCCCATCACCTGCTCAGCCCAGCAAATAAGAATGGGCAACATGCAGGAAAGAAAGTGCCAAGCAAAGAAGAGGGGAGGCATGGCCTTTAGGGTTCCTGCAATCAGCCTTAGGACGTGAGGCGCGCCTGACAAAGCGGAGGCAGCATTTGCTAAAAGGACCGACCATGCTCTTCGGGGGTGCAGGAGGGGGGACAATCCCGAAAGCAGTTGCAGGAAGGGCTTCCTCTCTGCTCTCCCTGCATACCAGCAGCCTCTCTCCCAGCACCTTCCGTGTCTTTGTACCCATGCCAGAGACTCCCATGCAAGGAAACAGACACTCAATCTAGAAGCGACAAGCCCCCCGCCACCGGCCGACCGTGACGGCCCAGCTCGTTCCTCATTCTGACGTGGCTGCGAGAGACAAGGCTCCTTGGCGACAACCTCAAGGTGATTGGAATACTGAAAGCCACACGGCGGGTGTGTTGGTGTGCGCATATGTGCGCGTGCACACGTGATGGGGGCAGCAATCAGTCAGGCTCCTGACGGCCCTCACATCACAGGAGCAGAAGGAACGAGTCACACGAGAGAACTGGAAAACTGCCCTACCCAAGAATCTCCCATCAGCCCCCATGGAACGCTGAACAGAGCTGAGCTCCTGGCGTTTGAGGCCACCCATCTTTCCGCACCAACGTATTTCCAGTCTCCTCTCCAACTACGCTGTTCTTCAAGGAACACAAGTCACGTATTTTCCCTAAACTCTTGCCGCTCCCGGTTTGCTCACTCTGCCCAGAACAGCCTTCCATTTGGAGGGAGGCATGTTTTCATGTTTAATGCAAAACACAATTTGGGCAAAATCCCCTGATAATAGTTCTAGCAGTTCTATTCTATAACCACTGATAATATCGTCCAACCAATGCTACCACGGAATCATAGAAGTGATGATAAATGTCATTTATTGAACACTAGTTATGTACCAAGCACTGAATGCTTTACCTGCTCTCAGCTATTCAAACCTCACAACCTCCACTGAACAACAGAGGTCATATAGCCTGTCCAATGCCATACAACCAACACAGGTACAGGAATTCGAACCCAGAACCCCTGTCTCCAGAACCTGCACCCTCCCCACCAGGATACACTCTCCTCCTCTGAGGTTCCACGCAATTAAAAATCTCAGTTGCCCACCACACCTTGGGGTCCAGTATGGGAGACGGCATACCAAGGGAAAGGAGACAGGATGGCAGTCAGGCAGTCTTTTATCACTGATGTGCGGGGACACTTTGGACAGGTCACATCACCTCTCCAAGCCTGTTTCCTCCTCCTCTAAAATGAGTGTTTAAATGAGATGACCCAGCTAGATGCGGTTCACAACACCATACATAAGTTATTTTATCCAGATTTCTTACCAAAGAGACAAAAGAAAACAGAAACGCATACCAGAGTCAACGTGATACGAATGTCTTAATCAAAGTAATAGAAATAGGGGGGCAAAGGAGGGAGATGTGCATAAACCAAGGCACAGAATGATCTGGAAATCAGTTTTCTTTGGGACAGATTCATGGGCTATATTGTGAATAACGGGTCCTGGGAATTCTTTTTTTTTTTTTTTTCATTGATTGACTTACAGCTTTACTAAGGTCATTAATATACAATAAACTGTACACGTTCAAAAGTACACAGTCTGGCAAGTTTTGACCTCTGTGTACCCCTACGAGGTCATGGCCATAGTCAAGACAGTAAACACATCTGTCACCCCAAAATTATTATTAAAAAAAAAAGACTCTGCTTTCGGCTCAGGTCATGATCTCGGGGTCCTGGGATCGAGTCCCACATGGGGCTCTCTGCTCAGCAGGGAGCCTGCTTCTCTCTCTCTCTCTCTCTCTGCCTGCCTCTCTGCCTACTTGTGAGCTCTGTCAAATAAATAAATAAAATCTTAAAAAAAAAAAAAAAGAATGTTGAACCAATGGGGGTTCTTCTATATGGCCGGAGGGGTACAAAACGATACAGCTACATTGGAAAACAGTTTGTTGTCTCTTCACAAGGCAAACATCGACTGGTGTGACCCTCCATCACAGTCCTGGAATTTACCCAAGAGAAGTGAAAACACGCGTCCATCCCGGTCCCAAGACTTGGACCTGGACGTCCACGGCCACTTCATTATAACCAAAATCGGGAAGAACATAAACATCCATCAACAAGCAAATGGGTCAGGTCCTGGGAATTCTACTCAGAATGTTTGGCTCCAGAGGGAAAGGCGCTTGCCCCCGGGGAGGAATACCCAGATAAGCATCGTCGTAGATTCTCCAGCGTCCAGCAGAGGGCACCCACGTCCACATACTCGGCTGCTCCGAGGGACCTGGGCAGTCTGGCTTCAGACGGCCCGCTGTGAGATCCTTGTTTGCCCCGCTTTGTTTTCCCTAGTCCGTGTGTCCTTGGTAACTGAAATGAACCAAGACATGGGATAGGCAGTTTAGGCACTTAGGTTTGTTCTCACATGCCTCTGGATTTCCAACAAACATTTTTAAAAGACGAAGAGGCCACTCAGGGCCCCCATCCCTCTCTGCCTAACGTCCTTCTCTTTGTTCTCACTGGGCTCCTCTGGCTACTCTCTGGGGATCTCTGATTTTGTTGAGAAGGGTTTCTCCTTATCAAATCACAAGCCTCCTTAGAAGTGGCCCAAGAGACCATCACCGCCTGCCGGGGGCAGAAATATGTTATCATTAGGCTCAACATGTGATTTAGTTAATTAAATGTCATGCTTTTGATGGCATTAATTAGACCCACTGCGGACTCCCCAGAAAACAGAACTAAACAAAAATGAAAACATCGCTCCTAACCCGAGGAGGCTCCAAGGAGCCAAAGTGAGATCCTTCTAAATCCTTCTCTTGTAGGACAAAACGAGTCCAAATGGATCTATGAACAGTTCAGTGAGCTTCATGATGTCATTTTTCCTTTGAGAGATGATGTTACTAATGGCCCTGGTATTTTAGAGCATTTAATGTTTTTATGAATAATGACGTAATTGTTCCTTGCATGAATATATTTTAGAGGTTATAACCTTACTTTCACATTCATCACCTCCTTTGTGTTTCAAAATAACCTGAATGGGTTGGTGGGGGGTGAGGAAAGAGGCTCCTTTGCAGGAGGGAGGTCACTCAGCAGGCCAGTCAGGGTGCTAGCGCTCAAACCCGGACAACACCATGGACCCACAGCCTCACATTTGTGAAACACTTTTGTGTGGGCGCCTGGGTGGCTCAGTGGGTTAAAGCCTCTGCCTTCAGCTCAGGTCATGATCCCATGGTCCTGGGATCAAGCCCCACATCGGGCTCTCTGCCCTGCAGGGTGTCTGCTTCCCTCTATCTCTGCCTGCCTCTCTGCCTACTTGTGATCTCTCTGTCAAATAAATAAATAAAATCTTTAAAAAAAAAAAAAAAAAACCACTTTTGTGGATGTTTTCTCATATGTCAAACTTCCTGACAAAAATCCCAGCAGGTAGGAAAATGAAGAATTATCAGCACTGCTTGACAACTGTTGAAACAGAGGCCCCAAGAAGTCTACTAAGTTTATCACACTCATTAGTGAGGTTTTAGTTAATACTGGTAAGAGGTGACCAAATGAAAACTGGAACCCCTAAATCTCAGAATTCTAGTCCAAATGCTTCAAATCATGAGAGACGGCAGTTCTTCCAGCACAGTCGGCAGCCATAATCGGAGTGTCCACCAGTGACTGATAACAGCCATATACCCACCACGGCCCCTGAGGATCCTGAAGTGTCTAAGCTCTCACAAAACTTTCGAACAAGGTGTTATCTCCTCTGATACTCAGCTAAGGAGACAAAATCTTGGAGAGGTCATCGTGGTTAGACAAGGGGAGAGATTAGATCTGCACCCAGGGCTTCCCAACAGGGCCCACCATCCTTTTGCTTGAGGACAGCGCCTTCAAGAAGCCTATCGCGAGGGGTGCCTGGGTGGCTCAGGGCGTTAAAGCCTCTGCCTTCAGCTCAGGTCATAATCCCAGGGTCCTGGGATCGAGCCCTACATTGGGCTCTCTGCTCCTTGGGGAGCCTGCTTCCCCTCCTCTCTCTCTCTCTCTGCCTGCCTCTCTGCCTACTTGTGATCTCTGCCTGTCAAATAAATAAATAAAATCTTTAAAAAAACAAAAAAAGAAGAAGAAGAAGCCTATCACAATATTTATGGATGTGCTCTGTGTGCTCATCTTATGACACCCGTGTGGGGGTGAGAGGGACACTCTGGACACAAATTCAGGCGTGTGGGGCTTACAGTACACTGAGAAAAGGAAGCTTTTCTTCCAGTCACAGGAATGAAAAGAAAGAGCACAGAGAGCAAGTGCTATCTACGTGGCACTCCGGGAGAATTCCTTGAGGGTAGTGGCTGTTCTCTCAGCCTTTAGCTCAGCTGTCCAAAGTATTATGGGCCCCAAGTGGCTTAGCTGTTTCTTAATACCTATCTTACAGAGTAGATGGATGCTGGATCCATATTTAATATGCACTAATTCATTGGCATGCATTTGGCAGAGGAAGAGAAATAATTTAAAGAGTTGAGAGGTGCCCCCGCGTGAGGTGAGAGACACTAGCCTGCTGGTCCCTGGGGCAGCGTCTGTCCCCGCATCCCTCTCCGAGAATGGGCCTCTTGGTAAGATGATCATGACCTCTCCGTTTAAAGACGTGGCATTATTTTTTGAGATTAATTGGTTTCTAAACACAAGGCAACCAATTCATGTGGGGCTCAACCCAATAGCCATCTGTTCCAGCACTCAAGGACAAACCAGCAGTGTCAAACACAGGACAAGATGGAATGACTTCAGACTTTATAGGCAATTTAAAGTATTTTCTCAGGTAACTTTGATGATGTGAATTTTCTGCTTCAACGCTGACTTTAGAACTGAACCACACATATGGTATGGCTGTGCTGAGGTCAACTGTGTACCCCTCGTTGGCACTACATTACCTACCTACCAAAATGTCTAAGTCTATTGGTATCACTTCCAGAATAGCAGCCCTGTGTGAACAGGCAGCTACAGCTCTAGAAATTTAAGAATTACGATGATGACCCAGGGTCTCAGTGCATGTGGTCAGATGGTCCTTTCCAGAATACGGAACAACATGAGGCAGGCTCCAGATTAGACAGAAGAAGTCTTCTGGATCAAAGTCCAGGGTGCAAACATATGGAACAGGATCCAGTGGAAAAAGGACTGAATACATAATTGAAGGTCTATCCCTTATCCCTGATGATCTTGAGCAAGTAGCTTAGCATCTGCCTTGTTTCCTCCTTTCTAATTAAAAACAACAGACAAGGTGACCCCTCAAAGGTCAGTCTCCAAATTCTGATGCCAGGAGTCAAAAAGAACAGACAAACTTCTGGGAGTCTGCACTACTAAGAGTTTTGCAAAGGGGAACCTGGGCCCAGATAGACAGAGTTGTAGTTGATGGGCTTGTAGTAAGGGTACCAATTAATGGGGGACACTTTTGAGAGTGTAAGCAGGAGGAATAAGGCTTAAGGCAGCACAACATGCATTTGCCAGAACCATCTCAGCAAACCAGTGCACAGGGCCTCAGGGGAAGAAAAGTTAAGAACGTGGAGAGTGCTCTGTGCCCCGCAGCTCTCCTGTCTGTCCCGTCAGCAGTGCTGTTCTAGGCCCGCGGCTCTTGTCTTAGGGCAGGGGTCCACTTAGGGCCAGGCTAGAAGTGTTTTAGAGGAACCTAAATCCTTAGCAGATACATTTTGGTTAAATAAGAGGAAAAGCCAGATTCAGCAGCCAGAGGTTAAGCCCTCCAGAATGATAGCAAAGTGTCGGGGGAGGAAGTATATTTTACCGGAACCCAGGAAATCTGAGTTGTAACACCAGATATGTCTCTGAATTTCTGTGTAATTATGGGAAAGTCACTTAACTTCTCGAGGCCTACATTTTATCTCCTATAAAATCACAGCGAAGGTTTGGCTCTCTCTGGGACTGTCAGGCCTAACGTCGTAGTATTTTGTAGTTCTTATAAACTTGGGACTGTACCTTGGCACCCTGATTTTGGATCTTCACCTTCTTCTTCACAGTGTAAACTATCTAAAATTTCTAACCATGACCATTTCACTCACTCTTGACATGGTGAGCTAGTCAATGTCATCAACTAGGAATAATGATGGCCACACAGTGTATATTCAAAGAACATTTGCCAACACCCTAATACCACACATCTAACTGCAGCATTTCTTATTCCACCTGCACAACCAAGGGTAAGATTATTTTGCATTCCTCATCAGTACTGGTAATATCATTAAGCAGCTAGATCTAGCCATGCCTGAAGCCGAAAATCCCTAGATTTCCCAGTTAGATAAATCAGTCACTTTCTTTTTCTTTTCTTTTTTTTTTCTTTTTTCTTTCCTTTTTTTTTTTTTAGCTCTCAAGGGTTGAAATGTTCTCTTTCTCAATTAATCCTACTTCATTTCATTTCTATCACTTATAACTGGAAGAGAGCCGAGAATACACAACCTCGTGAGATTGCTACACATAATATGAGGCTAGATTTAGATGTCTCCACAGGTTTTCTTTTCTATAGGTCAAGAGTCAGAAGGGAGGAAATTGTAGAGGCAGGATCAAGCCAAAGTCAAGAATCTGCCAGACTGGGCTGCAGAAATGTTGGTTGAAATGCCTTTTTGTCTGATCGTGCTGAGCATTTTTAATAGACTGCAGTTTGCTCCTAAGAAATTTAGCTGCCTAAAGAGAAGTTTCTTCCTCTTGTGGTATCACAGCATTAATGTAGACAAATACTCCAAAGAGATATGCTGATAGGTTCTACATGATATGTGCCTGAGAATAGGGGATAGCCATTACTAAAGACATACTGCGTGCCCAAAACATTCTGGTGCACTGATGTCCATTCTCACAATAGGCCTAGAGAGTCACTATACTCATGTCTATTTTATTAATATTGATATTAAAGGTTAGAGAGATTAATAACTTTTCCAAGACATCACTGGTTAGTAAATGGTAGATCCTACATTCAAAGTTTGGTCTCCGGCTCCAATGTTCCTTCCACCATGTCACAGTAGCTCTCCCTGCACAGAATGGAGGGAGTTCACTGAAGCACTAATAGAAAAAATGAGGTAGAAATAAAAACAGAGCAGACCTGAAGGTGTGGCAGACCAGTGGCTATGGGGAAGCACCTGATTCTACAGGGCAGGGTTGATAGTAAGGACAGGCATAAAGCAGGCAATGTTCACTTCATGAAAATCCTGTAGGTGCTTTTCTGGAGGCATCATTATCCTTCTTCATTCTTCCTCCATGTAACCCTGAAGATCAGACTCAAGGCCAAAGCACTGGTAAACAGCAGAGACAGGATTTGAAGGTGAGACCTGTCTTCCTCCAGGAACCCTGGCTCTTTACAAGCACTTCAAGGTTTCCCAAATGTCATCACAAACCCATATCACACTCCGGATTTTTCTAGACCCTACTACTATCTGCACTGTTTCTTACTTAGTATACTAATTTTAAATGGCACATTTCCATTTAAAATTATTTTAAAAGGAAACTTTATATTACCACATAAATGGAAAAAGTGTATTAATTGCCATAAATAGGAGGAAATTTAAAAATAAATACAAGAACAGACGAAATTACTAAATTTAAGAGATGCTATTACTTGATGATGTTTCTGAGGTTAAGACTTGCTCTTCCTTTGATTGAAATAAAAAAGGTGGGAGGGGGTTATCAAGGAGCTTAAAAACACAGTACCTGGGTGGTTCAGTTAAGCGGCCAACTCTTGATTTTGGCTCAGGTCATGATCTCAGGGTCATGGGATACAGCTCTGTGTCAGGCTCCATGCTCAGTAGGGAGTCTGCCTGAGATTCTCTCTCTCCCTCTGCCCATCCCCCCCCCCAGCTCACAGGCATGCACACTCTATCACTCTCTCTCTCTCTCAAATAAATAAGTAAACTTTTAAAAAGAAACATATTAGCGCAAATACAAGTCTTTCTCCCTGGCATGATCAAATGGATCAAAATGGATCAAAAGGAAAAATGAAAGGGAAATAATTTTCTCACAGTGCATGTCCACATTGCTCAATACTGAGACCACGTGCCCCCTAGAATCGTGGCGGAAGTCTGAGCAGGGGAACACAGCATGGCCTGCACTGTGGGACTGCTGCCTTGGCATACATCTTGGTCCAGACAGTACTGCCACATCCCTATCTCTGCACCCTTGATGATGCCACCATCCTTCCCTTTCTTCTAGCCAGTCCCATTCCTCCTCATGGAACTTTCTGGGAAGGTTTAACCCTAAAGTGCTGTTTTGTTTCTGGACCAAACATTTGGACAATAAGGTGTTTACGGAGTAGTAATGTAACCATCTTATGTATAGATTTCTTCTCACTTTGATAAGCTTGACACCCAAGCAGGCAAACTGACTGTTCCAATCAATCTGTTTCCCTATCTGCAGAGGAAACGGGAGAACATCTAACATCCAGGCCAGCTCCAGCAGGGGCTCCCTATATTTTAGAACAGGAAAATATCTTAAGGTCATCTGATCTGTCACTTTATTTTATAGCTGAGAAAGCTTAGGCTCGGGTTTTAAAATGACTTCTTCAAGGTTAAACCCCTCAGAAGATGACAGCAGAGCTGGGGTCTGAACCCAGGGCTTCTTGGTGGTCAGTGACCTTCCACTTTTCCTATATTGCTCCCTATGATAAGAAACAAAAGTACTTAATAAATACAACTCTGAGTTGAAATACTTGAGAACAAACAGCCGTGCCCCTGGCTCCATGGATAGAAAATTCCATGGAATTCCACAGAATCTCCCACAATCTTTGGAAGATTCCACAGAATCTTCCAAAATTCCAGGGCAGATTTTCATCTTGCAAACCAGGCTTCGCTAATTTTGTAAGGATCTATAAATGAGGACAGGTAGGGTGGAAGGGGCAGGCCAAAGGGAGCAGGGAGGCATGACTCTGCCTGTGCGACACTGTAGAAATAATAAATGTCTCCTTAGGGAAGGGACTTTTTTTTAACTGTTATTATTAAGCCTCTCAAACATAACCATATGAAGAGTTCCTGCCAACCTGCACCTAGCTCTGCTACTCAGATGATTCCGATAAGCTTTAGATAAACACTCCCCCTTCTATGGCACGGATCCAAGGGGAGCTGCAACTTCCAACACTCTGAGGTTTGCCCAGCGCTAAGTAATTATCCCTGGAAATATTTACTGTTTATCTACCTTCAAATTTTAATGACAGAGATTCCACTGCGCCATTGTGATTCAAGGCACGAACAAAAGCTCCCCCAGCCTCTCCCTAATAAACCTAATACAGCACAGAGTAGCGTTTAAATTTTTTAAGTCTGCAAAGTCAGTTCCTCGTGTTCACCCTATCACCCCTTTTCAGCTTTTTGTGTGGATGGCAGGAAGTGCTTCTTAATTTGTTTTTTAAAAATAACAATAATGTCCTATCTAGGTTACATGTTTTCTGAATCACTTTTGTTTTAAGACTTATTTCTTTATCTTTGCTCTGCTAAGAATACACTCCATTTCTCTTAACAGAGGTGTGTCCACCAGCAACATACACTCCCTAGATTTCAGGAGTATTTTTGTAGCGTTTCTCTATCCATGATTGCCCAAATGAATGTTACCTTCTCTTTTCAAGGTCACCCCAATGCCCGTGACCTTGGGGTGGGAGAAGAAAAGGTGTGAAAGTCGAGAGACGTCTCTGGACCCCAGTTTCCTCGTTGGGGAGGATGGGAGTCAGGCTAGACAGCCCCACAGGTTTCCTGCCTCTCTAACAGACTGTGGATCTGCTTGTGACAAATATCCAGTGACTGTTACAATCAGAGAAGTAGGCTTTTGCTCAACCAGCTGCAAAGGATGCTGATGGCCAGGAATGTCACACTTCAGGAGAACTCTCTGTTCACCTCACCATTAGGGACATCCAGCAATGCAAGACTCACTCCGAGCCGGGCAGTCTTCATTCCAGGGAAGATGCAGACCAAGGAAAGGCCTTACCCCTCTCTTCCTGAGGGCCAGTGTGATGAAATCCTCCTCCTTGCCCTGCTCCTAAACAGCCCAGGATGTCAGCAGATCTGGCCCCCAGGATTTGTCAGCTGCTTCATCGTCACCCCCAAGAGGCAGAGAGGACAGAGAAAAGGTTTGACTTTCTTGAGAGTCTGGCTGTCACCACGGGCAGGGTGGAAGCAGCCACACATGTCCACACTGACTGTCACACCACTGGATTCCTTTTGTTAATTTACAAGTAGAAACAAAACAAATATTTGATAGCTTTGGTATAAACTAAAATTCTTGATTAGAGTTTGGTGCCTGATCTTGCTACCCCTCGAGGCATATAATGCCAAAATCAGGCTCCTGAAGAAGTGAACTATTCCTAGCACAACATCCTTGCCCTGAAATCAAAAGACTGAGATTCTCATCCGAGCATTTCCTCACTAACTTGCTGTAAAACCTTGAGCATACCTCTCCACCTCTCTGAATTCCAGTAGAACCATCTATCAAATCCATATAATTCAACTTTTATTGAATGTTTATTTAAAAAACACTAATCAGCAAGATAAAGTTATGCAAAGAGGAGCACAATGGGATCTTTGCCCTCAAATACAGGTAAGACAAATATGGATGATTATGGCACAAACTCAAATAAGAAAATTGCCATGGGAAAATCATAGTTTGGGTCAGGGTAGAAACTGAAAAGCCATCTTGGAAAAGTTAATATTGAAGCATGGAGAAAAAGGTGATGAAATTTTAGGGGCAGACACGAAGAGGGAAATGAAAATTTCAGGAAAAGGACACATGAACATGAAGGAGATATAAAGCAGAAAATGGCTGACCATGAGTGCCAGGGGGTGGCTTGGCTTGGCTGGAGGACAGAGTGCTAAAACAGGAGTCATAAAAGTTGAGGACTGGAGGGGCGCCTGGGTGGCTCAGTGGGTTAAAGCCTCTGCCTTCGGCTCGGATCGTGTTCCCGGGGTCCTGGGATCAGCAGGGAGCCTGCTTCCCTTCCTCTCTCTCTGCCTGCCTCTCTGCCTACTTGTGATCTCTGTCAAATAAATAAATAAAGTCTTTAAAAAAAAAAAAAGTTGAGGACTGGAGACAGAGAGTGAAGCCTGACTTTCAGCAAGCATTTATTTTTGTCTAAGGGATTTATCATTCATGCTGGCAATAGGGAGCCATTTGATACTTTGGAGTGAGGGAGTCGCATGATCAAAGCTGGGCTTAAGGGATTTGAGCCTGGCAACTGTACAGGATAGGAACGCAGGGTGGAGAAAGACTAGAGGCAAGAAAGCAGTCAGGAGGCTACTGCATTACCTCTCCCAGGGTGCTGTAACAAGGCACTGATTTAAGGCAGTGTCTAGCTCCCGTGGTTGTGAGAAGAAAGAAAAGAGAGAAGGTAGATGTGAGAGCATTTTAAATTCTTTACTTTTACAAGAAATAGGTCATCAAGGACGGGGAAGGGTATGAGGTCCCATCAGATAATAATTCAGCCCGCCACAATTTCCAGATGCTGACAGAAGATGTGAGACTCCTGAGTCTGAAACGATGGAGTTTATTACTCGAAGAACAGCAGGCAGCATGAGTTCCATGTTGCTTCCATTTCTCTTGTCCTACGAGTCTCGTGGGACAGTGCAGAGATGTCCCCAGGGGGCTGGAGCCAACACAGTATGTTTAGTGATGTAGCCGAGGAACCCACGCCCCAGGAAACCTCCACTCTCCTTAAGGGGGAGAGAGGCGGGGACTCAGCAAACCTGTCCAATCTTTGTCCCAGCGTGAGATGTTCCCTTCATTTCTCTGATCCGGAAAGAAATCTTCCCTCCGCCCTACAGAGGGAGGCTACCTCAAACTTCCAGGTCTGTTTGTCACAGATGCCTCCTTGAAAAGACAGTCCTGAACAGAACTGTCAATGTCTCTCCCTCAAAGAAAGGCAGAACTACAAGAGACCCACGGAGAGCTGTATCCTCATGGTCCTCCCTGACGGAAATGAGGGCTTCATGCTTCTGCCCACGCCTGGAGATCTTCGTATGAGAATTACCAGGCAGGAAGACATTAGCCGGGCCACACAGGTACCACATACAAAAGAAGGCTGTGTCTCCTGTGGTTTACTGTGAACCACCAAGAAACAAACATTTCTTCTGCGGATGAAGATTAAAGTAGGGTTCACCAGTCACCTGCCCCCGGGGAACCATCTGGTGGGCAGATCCTTTATCTCAATGCTTCAAACCCAGCTTGATGGTTATTACTGTGCCTATTTTTATCCTCCCGAAAGGTGAGAGTGCTGAAGACGATGGTTTTGTGTAGCTGTGTAAACATCGTTTCTACTTCCCTGGATGACAGCGAAGGCGGAAACTCATAACAACATTAGCGTTTTTACTTACGGAGCACAATTTACCTGAAGAACCCAATTAATGCTTTGCCCAGGACATATTCATTTATACTCCATGACACTCCTGAGAGGCAAGGTAAGTGTTATCACATTCACCCAGCAGTCGCACGATGGGGTTATGAAACTCAGTGGCGGGTCAGACCAGAAGTGATCAGAACCATACGCATAAGAGTAGCAGCGTAAATACTGGGCTCCCCTCTTGGGTGTTACCTGGTCTCTCACTCCCCTAATGAGGAAAATTCCAACAGCGGACAGCCACAAGACCACACCCTCTGTGCACCTGTTTTGCACCAGTCTAAGACTCCAACATCCCACTTAGTGTTCTTATTTGTTTTCCATGTGCCTCTCTGACGACCTTCACCTGAATCAATCCCACATGCTCCTGAAACTCTGCAAGTGTAGCTGATGCCATTTGAGGGAGTTCTATCCCATTGCCCAGTGTCTGATTCCTCATAGTTTCTCAATAAAGATTAATGGGACGGGGACGCCTGGGTGGCTCAGTTGGTTAAGCGGCTGCCTTCGGCTCAGGTCATGATCCCAGCGTCCTGGGATCGAGTCCCACATCAGGCTCCTTGCTCGGCGGGGAGCCTGCTTCTCCCTCTGTCTCTGCCTGCCATTTGTCTGCCTGTGCTCGCTCTCTCTCCCTCTCTCTCTGACAAATAAATAAAAAAATCTTTAAAAAAAAAAAAAAGATTAATGGGACGAACGAACTAATTTATTCTATAGGAATAGATGCCACCTTTTCTTCTGCTGTGGTTTCCGGAGAACAACAGCAAATATAGATGATATTTTCTAGCAGGACACTTAGCTAGATTATTCTTGTATTTCTAGAACACTGAAGTCATACATGCATGGCTTTGAATAGTACCAAGGTATAGAAAACTTGAACTGAGAGGTGTTATCTTTGCTCACAACTCCTTTCTTTTTTAACCTGCACAGATGACAGATAACCTCCAAGCCTTCAAATGGACAAAACCTTTAATATGGAAAAATAATAATTTTAAACCCCACTTTAGGGATAAGGAAAGTGAGGCTAAAATAAGAAATGAACTGCCCAAGGATAGATCACTAATGGGTGACATGCCAGAAAGGGATCACAGGTATCTGATTGTAAATCTCGGACTCCCCTCTTCTCCATTGATTCAAACAAATAACCCACCACTCTGTCTTTGGAAATTATACTTTAGACTTACTGCTCATGAAATAAGCATGTATTCGGTGCCAAGTATGGAACTGAATAAGCATTACCTCTGTTACCATTGAATTCACAGTATGATTTTTGTGCCATAATCATAGTGTGCACAGGGCTAGGGTACACACTTAGAGGAGATTGATCTCAATTAACTGTGGGAGCAAAGAACTTAAGATAGCAAGAGGAGTGGACAGGTAGAGAGTGACACCAGCAAAGTGGTCAGTGGGAAACCTGTCTTTCCCCATCCCCCACAAATATACCAATTCAGCAACAATTCCTGGACAAATTTCCTTTGTGAGAAATCAGAAACTAATTAAAAGGCTCCCACACCCGAAGACAATGTGAAACAAGACACACCAAAGCCAGCAGAGAGAGCCAGGACAACCTCATAGTGTGGACCCTGCCCCCAGCACAGCACCATATAATCAGAAAGAGATCCTCTAGCTCCCACTTTAAATCAGGAGAGGGAAGTAGTTGGTTCATGGATCCAGCAACCTAACTTTTCTTAAAGCTTAAAGAGTATTAAAAGCTTTTTAAGTTTTAAAGATTTAAAGAGTCTTAAAACTCTGATGAGTCTAGCACAGCCTAGTGTCCTGGGAGAGAATAGAGGCTGTCATTTAGGCTGGTAGATTACATTAATTCCCTTTTCCCATCTCCAAACTCAGCATAGTGAGTAGATTAAAAAAAAAAAAATCCCAGCTTCTAGCTTCCTTCCAGAGAAAGGAGTTGATCCATGAACCAGCACCCTAACTTCTTCAAGACTTCCCAGAGAACTAGCATCTGTCTCGCCAGTCTGATGGGTCCACCAGGGTCTAACCTCCTACCAGGTAACAAAGGTAACAACTTGGGCTGGTGGATGCCATAGCTCACTGGTCCCACTCACAGTAGAGTAAGCAAATAAAAAACACCAACGGGCGCCTGGGTGGCTCAGATGGTTAAGCATCCACCTTAGGCTCAAGTCATGATCCCAGGATCCTGGGATCAAGACCCGTGTCAGGCTCCCTGCTCAGTGAAGAGCTTGCTTCTACCTCTCCCTCTGCCATTCCCTCCACTTGTGCTCTCTGGCTCTATCTCTCTGTCAAATAAATAAATAAAATCTTAAAAAAAAAAAAAAAAAACCACACCCATTTGCTTCTCCTTGGGAAAGGCTGATTAGTGGGACTTTCCCCTGTATGAAATCAGTGTGTTATGCCTAGGAGACGTGTCCACTTTGTCCAACATAGGGAGTCAAAAAAAAAAAAAAAAGAAAAGAAAAAAAATCGGACAAAGAGGTTTCAAATAAAGAAACAAGATATATCTTCAGAAACTCATCCTAATAAAATGAAGTTATACAACTTATCTGACAGAGAATTAAAAAATAACTTTCATGAAGTTCTCAACAACACACACACAAATTATAATTATGGTAGGGTATAGATGCATTAACTAGCCTTGGGTATTACCTTGGGGTAATCATTTCATTAAATCATAAATACATTAAATCATAATGTTGTATACCTTAAACGTATATAATGTTATATGTCAATTTTATCTCAACAAAGCTAGGGGGTGGTTAGGAAGCATGTCAGTATCTCTGATGAATATAGATGCAAAAATATTCAACAAATTACTAACAAACTGAGTCCAATAGGATATTAAAAGGATCTTACACCATGAACAAATGAGTTTTACCCTTGGGATACGAGGATTGTTTGTAATGTAACATCAATTAATGTCATATACCACATTAAGAAAATAAAGAATAAAAATGACCCAATTATCTCAATAGACTAGAAAAAGCATTTGACATAATTCTACACCCATTCCTGATAGAAAGTTCTCAACAAACTAGATATAAAAGAGAGTCCATTATCATACAGTTTCACTTATTTGTGGAGTGTAAGGAAGAGCACGGAGGACTTTGGGAGATGGAGAGAAGTGAGTTGGGGGAAATCAGAGGGGGAGACATACAATGAGAGACTGTGGACTCTGAGAAACCAACTGAGGGTTTTGGAGGGTAGGGGGTGGGAGGGGTTGGGTGAGCCTAGTGGTGGGTATTAAGGAGAGCACGTATTGGATGGATCACTGGGTGTAGTGCATTAACAATGAATTTTGGAACACACACACACAAAATTAATTTAAATTAACTTAAATTAAAAATAAATAAAAATACAGTTCAATAAAATAAGCGGGGTAAAATAATTAAAGCTTACCTTTTTATATTATGGAGAAAAAAAATAAAAGATACGTAACCAAGGATATATATCTATTGTAGCAGTTTATAAAAATAAAAATTAGAAACAAAACAAAAGAAAAAAAGGAAACATACCTCAACATTATAAAGGTTATATGTGACAAGCTCATAGTTAACATCATGGTCAACAGGGAAAAATTCCTCTAAGATCAGGAGCAAAGCAAAGAGGCCCATTCTTGCCATATCTATTTATAGAGTACTAGAAGTTCTAGCCAGAGCAGTTAGGCAAGATATATAAAAGACATCAAAATTAGAAAGGAAGATGTAAAATCTGTTCTGCTTGTAAATGATATAATCTTATGTATGAAAAACTATAAAGACTCGATTACAAAAAACTCTTAGAATAAACATATTCAGTAAAGTTGCAAGATACAAACCAACATATAATCTTGGTTGTATTTCTACATACTAACAAATGATCTTGGGTACCAAGAATACACAATGGGGAAAAGACAGTCTTTTCTACAAATGGTGCTAGGAATACTGGCTAGCCACAGGAAGGAAGGGAGGGAGGGAGAAGGAAATGAGGAATTGATCTTAATTTTCTACCACATGCAAAAATCAACTCAAAATGGATTAAAAACTTAAACTAAGACATGAAACTGGAAAGCTCTAGAAGGAAACATTGAGGAAACTCTTCCTAATATAAGTCTTGGCTCTTTTTGAAGCCATGTGAGCTTACAATCAATCATTAAACTCTGAGAGCCTCTTTCCTAATCAGTAAAAGGAAATATTATTGGTCATCTTGTTATTAAAAGAATAAAATAAGATGTAAAGCAAACTGTAAAATGAAAACAAAAGAAGTATGTCAGAATATTTTCTCACACTGGGGTAATGTGTACTCACAATGAAATGAAGTTGTATGCAATGGGTAATATATCTTTTAAAATGGGGAAGGAAGTTAATTCACACATTATACATGAAACTAACACACACACACCAACTAGAGCCAATAAATGAATTCAGCAAAATTGAAGAATATATGATCAACATACAACAATCAGCTATATTCTACACACTAGCAGTTAACATTTGACAAGAAAATTAAGAAAACAACTCTATTTTTAATAGCAACTAAGATAATAAAATACTTAGGAATAAATTTAAATAAGGGAGTGAACGATCTTAACAATAAAAACTATAAAACATTGCTAAAATAAATTAAAGGTGACTTGAACAAAAGGAAAGACATAATATTGCTAAGATGGCCATATTCCCCAAAGGCTCTATAGTTTTAGTGTAATTTTTTTCCCCAATTTATTTATTTTCAGAAAAACAGTATTCATTATTTTTTCACCACACCCAGTGCTCCATGCAAGCTGTGCCCTCTATAATACCCACCACCTGGTACCCCAACCTCCCACCCCCCCTCCACTTCAAACCCCTCTGTTTTTCAGAGTCCATAGTCTTGGCAATAATTTCATAAATATTATAGCAAAAGCATAGGCAATAAAAACAAAAATAAACTAGTAGGACTACATCAAATTAAAAAGCTTCTGCATACCAAAGGAAACAATCCCCAGAGTATAGGTAACCTACAGGATGGGAGAAAATGTTTGCAAACAGTTTATCTGATAAGATGTTCACCTCCAAAATACATAAGGAACTTTAAGTTTATATACTTTTATATGTCAATTATCTCAATAAAGCTAAAAATCTTGGTAAATAAAAATAGAGGGGCACCTGGGTGGCTCAGTCCTTAAGCATCTGCCTTGGGCTCAGGTCATGATCCCAGGGTCCTGGAATTGAGCCCGCCTCAAGCTCTCTGCTCAGTGGGGAGCCTGCTTCTCCCTCTCTCACTCTCCCTGCTGTGTTCCTCTCTTGCTGTGTCTCTCTCTGTCAAATAAATAAATAAAATATTAAAAAAAAATAGAGAGTGAGGGGCATCTCAGTGACATAATCGCTTAAGTGGCCAGCTCTTGGTTTCAGCTGGGATCCTGATCTCAGGGTGGTGAGATCGAGCCCCCCCGTCAGGCTCTGCACTCAGCAGAGTCTGTTTCAGATTTCTCTCCCTCTGCCCCTCCTGCTTGTGCTCTCTTTCTCTCTCTCTCTCATTCTCTTGCTCTCTCTCTAAAATAAATAAATAAATCTTTAAAAAATGCAAGAGAGTGAACAGGCACCCTAGGGAAAAAGTAGGCTGTGGATAAGTAGAAAAAGTGGTTGGAATAAATGCTGTGTGGGGAGACCATGAGGCCAGAAACCAATCGTGGATGACATTGCCTAACAAATAAGAAATTCAAAATGTATTCTGACAGATTAAAGCCACGGTGGGGAGGGGGAAGAAAAGGGAAACCTTGAAAATCTCTAAACAGGGAGAAGCATAGGCATATTTGAATCTTACATTGATCGTTCTGTGGTTTTTGAGGGTAGACAGGAAGAAGGCAGTATACTTTGAAATAGGGAGACCCCTGGGAAGCTTCTACCTGATTGAAATCTAGGAATTAAGGACCTGAATTAAATTTAGAATAAGATATTAAATCATAAAATATTAAAGAGAAGCAAGAACTAAGGAATTTCTTGAGTAACTACCTTGGGATCGGACATAGGAGACAGAGAATCTAAAACGACTCCCAAATATGGCTGGGTACCTGGGTGAATGAGGATACCATTCAGGGGCTCAAGAAAATCCAGAGAAAAGAGGATGAATTTATTTTGGATACCACACTTGCATTTAAGTTTGCTGTGTGAGGTGTGACTCCCAGTTTTGTTTTCAGAGCCATCAGATTATAATTGATAGTTCCTACCACAGGCTTAGAGCAGGTCATGCCCAAAGAGAATGTTTAGGGTTAGAAAAATAAAGGGATCAGAGTAAGGAGGGAAGAAAAAAGTAGCTGAAGAAAGGAGAGACGATGCCACTCTTTTCTCAGGCATGGAAAAAAATTTAACAGATGCCCTAAGGCTTCCGTTGTATCTAATGATTTAACTTCTCTCCTATGCACCTAGAATGGTACTGAATATGTACTTTCCTTGGGAGAATGGAGTGAACAGTCCCTAAAATGCTATTTTGCATTTTGTATCTCAGGTGAGGATCCCTGATTAAGAAAGACTCTTAGGCAGAGAGGAGGAAAATCAGGAGACAGTCAGGCCGCGGAAACCAAGGAAGATGGTCAATGGCAAATGCCACAAAGAAGCCAAGAAGGAAAAAGGCAGGAAGCACCCACAGGACTTGAAAATATAAAGGTTATTACCAGTTATCAGAGGCAATTTCGATGTGTAGGAGAAGACCGGCACTACATCGGTAGAGGAGTAAATGGGTTCTGATACACTGGCTGAAAACTAGTGTTTGCTTTTGAGGAAAAGTGACCATTAAGAATAGAAAAGAAATGAAATGATAGCTCCTGGGGAATCTGGGATTGATTGTGTTCACATGTCGAAGGGAAAAAACAAGTATTACTACGGAGGTGGCAGGTGAAGGTAAGACCGCAAAGTGGCAGACTGGTAGGCCAAGGCTCACAAGGGAGTGACAGAGGAAGGGTTTGAAAGAAGATTCTACCCTTGACCAGGAGAAAGAATTTGTCTTTCTCTGGGTAGGGAGGAAGGAGGAAGGTTATATGGAAGGAGATAAGCTGGGAGATAGCAAGAGAGGCAATTGATAGAACTAGAATGATGGAATCCATCCTCTCACTGAAGGGTTTTTTTTTGTTTTTTTTGTTTTTTGTCTTTTAAATATTTTATTTATTTATTTCTCAGAGAGAGAGAGAGAGAGTGAGCACATGCAGACAGAGTGGCAGGAAGAGACAGAGAGAGAAGCAGGCTCCCTGCTGAGCAAGGAGCCCAATGTGGGACTCGATCCCAGGACGCTGGGATCATGACCTGAGCTGAAAGCAGACGCTTACCCAACTGAGCCACCCAGGCGTCCCCTCTCACTGAAGGTTTTAACATCATCCTCGGAGTATAAAAAGAACCATGATGTAACTGGGCACTTTCAGGAAGGGTTAACATGGAGCAAGAACCATGGAGGAAAATAGAGAAGGGATGTGATTTAGAACCCGTGGAAGGATCACCAAGCTGCATGGAGGATCTAACTGAGGCTGAAAACCCCTAGGGACGCCGGAGTGCCTCAGTGGGTTGAGCATGTGACTCTTGATGTCAGTCCCGGTCCTGAGATTGAGCCACACTGAGGCTCAGAGTCTGCTTCAGATTCTCTCTTTCCCTCCCCCGCCGTGTCCTCCCCCCCCACCACTCTCTTCTCACACACATTTCTCTCTCCAAAATAAATAAAATTTTGGAAAAAAACTAGAAACAGGTAATGCCTCTATCTATTCTAGATTGTCAACAATAGAGCATTTGCTATCATTGCTAGTCTCTGAGCCCATCCTTTTGGAACCAAAGATATGCATTTCCAAGAGAGAGGGATGGGTTCAAGGCAACCATACCTGGCTATGAAAGAAGGGATTCTAAGAAGTTTTTAGTGAAGACCAGACCCTCTAATGATTCTTTATCCTCTCTAGCTAACAAGCTCAGGTCAAGATAACTGGTTCCTCTCGAGGACAGATTCTCAAATGCACATGATTGGGCAGATAGCCTTTTACCAGTCAGACACACAAACAAACCCAAGTTAACTGATACATTGCATTTGCTACAAATGCAAGAGGGCCCAAGTTCAGAAGATCCAGCAACAATTCAAGCACATATCTACACCTCTCTTTAACCTGGCCCTTCATTAGTCTTAAGGCCCTTCTAGGTCAAAGGCTAAAACGCAGTGGCAAGTATTTCTCCTCCCTCTGGTAGTGGTCCATGGCCTTCTGCCCTTGAACTCAGGACAGCCAGCACATTGTGACTTAAATGGAGAGGTTTGGTATTCAATCAACCAATATATTGATTCAGTAAATTTTTATCTACCTAATACATGCCAAAAAACTATACTAGGAGCTCAGGATGCACCCATATATCAAACGATACAGTCCCTGCTAGTGTGAACTTTACATACTCTACAGTGTGAAGAAAGTCCATCTTACCAATGATAGGATCACAAACGAAGGGGTCAATAGGAGAAAAAAGAGAGTATCCATTGGAAAGCTGATGTGAAAAAAAAAAAAAAAGTAGACTTGAACTGGGGTTATGAGCTAGAGTTAATAATCCAAAATCCCTTAACCCCATTTTTTGAGAGTATTAGTGATGGTATTAGATGGTTTGCTGGCCATGCGGTTTCCCTTCATCCTTCCCATCTCTGTTATCAAGCTTAAAGAGGAAGTCTAATCCATGGGTTTGGATGATTATCTCCTTAACATGCGTATAGTGAGGATAGGATATAAAAAACTAAGAAACATAGACTCCTACATTTAAAAAGGACTTTAGAGGTCAGTTGAACTCCCTTTTGTGCCTGAATCTCCAATATAATATTCTCACCAAAGACCCAAGCAGTCTCCTATTGAACACTTCTAGTAATGGGGAACTCGCCATGCCCAACAACCACCTACATTTTCTTAAAAATTGCTTTTTTTCATATCTGAATAGAATTCTGTCTTCCTGTCATCTCAGCCCATGTAATGCCCTAATTTTAAAAGAGATAGAAGCTTTAGCTATATAAAACAAGCTAATGGGGTTTGCATGGAGGTAACGTCACATACTAAAATCATTAGCACAGTTCTCAATCTTGGCCTAACTTACACACATTTCCAGAAGCTAAGGACACACATTCCCACTGCTACCACTGGCGAAGGAAGGGACATGTCATGTGTGTATATGTTGGACATCAGTCACTTATAAAGACAAGTCTGGAATGAGAGACAGTCTAAGAGAAAAGAATCAGAGGTTCGCGTCAGTCTGACCAGGCGATAGACTTGCTCCATCCTGAGTGCTCTCCATCTCTGGCTCTCTCTCCTCCCCTTTATGCAGTCCCCCATTCAGCCTCTACTACGTACTCACTGTCTGTCCCCTGCATGTCCAGTACTGTGCTTGGTGCTCAGGGAAATGTCCGTCATCTCCCTCTCCTGACCTGTGCAGATAGTCAGATCTCAAGGCTTGGGTTTGGAATAGGAGGAAGGAGGAGGGTGCTTGGCTCTCAGGCTCATGCCGAGCACTGCCAGCTCAGTCTGCTAACATCCTGCACTGCTTTCCATCTGCCAAGCCCCTAGATCCCTAAGTCCCTTGGGAGCCTTGAGGGCTGAAGGATACAATTACAGTGTAGACATTCTTGTGTTCCCCTAAGCAAACTTCATATGAGAACGTTCCAAATTCAATGTTCTCCCTTAACCAAATCCTTGATTATTAGAAGGCAGAGTAATGTTGAGTCCAGTACAGTATCTCAGACTCCAAGCTTCCTCAGCTCAGCTTCTCCTAGGTTATGTGTAAAAGGTAAACAAATAGAAAGAACTCAAAACTCCAGAAGCTGTTGGGAGGACAGCTGTACACACCCCAGCAGGGAGCAAAAGGAAATGGGGTACCTTTTTCCCCACCTTGCCCCAGAACCTCACACAGAAATGGCCCTTTGGACCCTAGCACATTCACAGCACTGGCCGAAAAATCAGTATGTAACAGAATGAGAATGGATTCCCACAGTGGCCCTGAGTCTGGTTGGGTGTAGTAGGGGCAGTGCTACCCCAGAACTCCCTTGGAGTCCCTCAGGGTCTGGGGGAATATTAGAGCCTGGCAGCAGGTGGCTTGCCTCTGGGCACTGGGAGAACTGGGGGAGCAATGTCCCGTGGCCAGTGAACACTGCAGAACATGAGCTATGAGCATCATAGCGGGCGTCTGGAAGGGGAAAATGGCAGATGCCAGGTAATAGCTGACCAGATTTATTTGTTAGCACATATGGGACTCTCCCTGGGGACCCCCTGAAATAGCTTGAAGGCCTTGCTGGGGGCTGGAGACGCTATATTAGCAGGTGCAGTTGAAAGGCACAGCAAGATGGGCTTTTACCAATAATGCTGCACTCTAAAGGAGGGGAGGGGGTTGGGGAAACCAAAATGACAAATTCTGCAGAATCACAGAATGTCAGGGCTCAATGGAACAGAGAGATCACTGAGCAGGAAATATTTTTTATTTAAATGGGCAGACTACAACCCAGCAAGGGACAGGGACAGAGGCAAGGTCACATAGCTGCAGAAGTAGCCATGCAAGGACTAAGGTCCCTGTCCAGCACATCCCCCTCCCCGGTCCCACTGCGGATCCCACAGCTCTAAATTGACTGTCACCTGCATTGCTCTTGTGATAAGCATGCTGGGCCTGGAATTTATAGATTCAGTGTATGTGGATTAATGATTTAGACAGCAAAGCTATTTCCCTGTCTGTATTGTTTTTTTTTTTTTTAAGATTTATTGATTTATTTATTTATTTGACAGAGGGCGTAGGGGAGAAGGGGGCGGAGGCAGAGGAGAGAGAATCCCAAACAGATTCCCCACTGAGCACAAAGCCAGACACAGGGATGAATCCCATGACCCTGAGATCACAACCTGAGCCAAAACCAAGAGTCAGATGCTTACCCAACTGTGCCATCCAAGCACCCCCCCCACCCCCGGCCATGTCTGCATTTTTTATTAGATCTTTGGAGGAAAAAGAGAAGGGTCAGAGAGAAGTCAGAAAAGGTCAGAGAGAGGCTGAGCTATGGGGAGCGTGCTAACCAGCAAGCCTTCTTTTCTGCCCTACCCCAGGGCCCACTCCCTTGTTCTCTGCTGGGGGGAAGGAGGGGGTCAGTGCTAGAGGTGCAGAAGCAGGTGTGTCACGAGGGTTATAGGAGTTCATGTGATATAACGTGTGTCATGTGTTTTCTGTGCTTCTACCCATGTCTGTATGTTTCTGAGAGCGCAGGGAAGGAGGGAGGGAGACTTTGGGCTGAGGACGCAAGCTCTAAAGACAGAATGTCTGGGATGCAGGTAATAAAAAGGCAAGTGATAATGCCTTCCCCAAACAGCAGCGAGCAAGCCTGCGCCGCCGCAACCATAAAACACCAGCGCCTGCCACAACCCAGAACCAGTCGGCCCAGCCCGCCTCCTGGGCCAGGCTGCGGCAGAGAGGCGTCCCGGGCTCCCTGGAGACTCCGGCCCGGTCCCAAGCCAGCATCTGATTACCTTCCTCCTCATCATCATCACCCAGGGTTGAAACACCTGCCAAGATGAAGGCAGAAGGGGTAAGCTGCAGAGATGTCACCTTTACAAGGTTTCCAAGACAACGCCATAGAGATGGTGACAACAGAGTTCCCCACATTCGTCTCCCAGCGCTGTGCCCTTTCTCACGCTCCCCGGGCCTCCCCCATCACGCCCTGTCCTAGGCCTGGGCCTCTGCTTTACTAGGTCTGCTCCCCAGCAGGCCCGTACCCGGGTCCTATTCCACTCTCCTCCAACAGTGAGCCACAGCAACTGAGGATTACTCACAAAAGCAAGTTCTATTTAACACCTACGACAGGCCACACGCTTTGCTAAGGGCTTCACCTGTGCTGCCTTACTTAATTTGCACAACAAACTTATGGCACAGGTACTGTTGTTAAGGTACTTGCTTTGCGTATCAGAAAAACACAGCCTACACACCACAAAGCTGGAAAGAGTGTGATCCAAAGGTAAAGCCATGGGCCAGAGCCCATGCTTTTAAGCACTTTACTGTAAGTTTTTATTTTAACCAGGACAACTGTGTTCAAGCTAGCAGGGACAAATTGCCAAAGGGCTCTTCTAACCCATGGAATCAACACTTGAATCATCTCAGCCACCTGAATCATCTACCCCACTTCAAGTCAAGGCCATACTCTCCAACACCCTACAAAGGTGCTTGGCCAGGACCCGCTTCCTTCCAGGGTAACAAGTCTTTTCCCCTAATAGTAGCCTTGCTAGAGTATGTGTAACACTTGACACTCTTGTCCTTTTTTTTTTTTTTTTTTTAAGATTTTCTTTTATTTTTCAGAGAGAGAGAGAAAGCGCAAGCAGGGGCAATGGCAGGCAGAGAGAGATGCAGGCTCCCCGCTGAGCAAGGACGCCCCACTCCCACCCCCGCCAACGCAGGGCTCGATCCCAGAACCCTGGGATGGTAACCTGAGCGGAAGGCAGACATTCTTAACCAACTGAGCCAACCAGGCACCTCAGCGCTCTTCTCGTATCCGCTGCCACTCACTCCTCAAACCACCCCTGTGAGGAGGACCGGGTGGGGAGTTAATCTAATCTTCCAGATGAGAAAAGGAGGACTCAGCAGGGTGATGGTGAACAAGGTCACAGAGCCCATGAGCAACACAGCCAGGGCGAGAAGTCAAGTTTTGAGATTCCTTACCAGCATTTCTCTCCATGACATCCAGGTTATACCCAAGGACCTGAGCTAGGAACAAGCCAAGACTTCCCACAAGCCAATCGCCACACAAATTGATTTCAACCAGGAACCACGTGCAACAGCTAATGAAGGCCTTCCATCTCCTCTGTGAATCCTGGTGAGTCAATCAGACACTGAGGCAGTGATATCCTCCGGGTTTATTTGCCCCGATCTCCACGCGGGGACCCGGAGCCCAGAAAGAAGCACAGGCTGCTCTTCTCACAGAAAGCGAGCAATTTACAAGATGCCCTCAGAGGAAGGGGAGAACCACAACGACTTCATTAAAAAGAAGTTGTAAACAGCTGTCTGGCTTTTGAAAACACTCCCCACTGGGAGCAGAGATAGGCAAAGAGAAAAATGTACCAAGAGTAATGAACAATTTAAGAACAGGAGGCAGCTGACCCAGGACAGGACATAAGGATGTCAGTTAAGAATTTTAGATCCCTCAGTGGCTTCCTAATGCCTCGAAAATAAAGACCAGGAGCTTCCCCTGTTTTTAATACTCTCCCTCTGGCGTGCCTGGGTGGCTCAGTCGGTTAAGCTGCTGCCTTTGGCTTAGGTCATGATCTCAGGGTCTCAAAATCAAGTCCCACATCGGGCTCCTTGCTCAGCGGGGAACCTACTTCTCCCTCTGCCTCTGCCTGCCATTCTGCCTGCTTGTTCTCTCTCCCCCCTCCCCCAACAAATAAATTTAAAAAAAAAAAAAAAAAAAAAAACATCTCCCTCTCTTGACCATCAGCTGCCTTTCCAGTTTTCTCTCCCACTACTCTCCTGCAACGTCCCTTGGCCCTAACTGAGAAGGGCTATGTCCTGCACATACTCTAAAACAAGGGCTTCATACTCAGATGCCAGCAAAAGGAGGGAGTAAAACCAGCTGGATGTCTAAAAAAACAATATGACACATATATTTTTAATCACTACTGACCCTCAGAAAAACAACTGAGAATGGTAAAGACTGAGAAGAAGTAAAACATTTGTGCCCCCATTTGAATGAGCCCAAAGCCTGAAACAAACTAGAATATTTATGCCCCATCCAAAGGGGGTAGAAATTACCCATCCCCAGCCAGTAATGGCCCAGTTTAGATGACCTCACTTTACTCCTCAAGGAACTAGAAACAAAAGAACTAAACTAAGCCCAAAGGTAGCAGAAGGAAGGAAATAACAAAGATCAGAGCAGAAATAAGTAAAGACTAAAAAGATAATAGAAAAGATCAATGAAACAAACAGCACTTTTTTAAAAAGATAAACAAAATAAACAAATACTTAAGCAATACTCACCAAGGGAAAAAAAATACTTAAGCTGTACTCACCAAGGGAAATAAAAGGGGGGGTTCCAATAAATAGAATTGGAAAGAAGAGACATAGCTGATACAGCACAAATACAAAAGATCAAAGACTACTGTGAACACCAACAAGTTGGACAGCCCAGAAAAAATTAATAAATTCCTAGAAACAGACAACCTACCAAGATTGTATCATACAAAATCTGAATGGAATAATTACCAGTAAGGGGACTGAAGTCGTAATCAAAAACCTCACAGCAAATGAAATTCTATGACCAAATGGTTCACTGGTAAATTATGTCCAATGTTTAAAAGAGAATGATTACCAATTCTCTCAAAAAAAAAAAAAAAAAAACTGAAGAGGAGGGAATACTTCCAAGCTCATTTTACAAGGCTGGCATTACCCTGATACCCAAACCAGACAAAGACACTACAAGAAAATAAGATTATAGGTCAATATTCCTGATGAACATAGATGCAGAAATTCTCAAGAAAATATTAGCAAACTGAATTTAACAATACATTAAAAATATCATACACGATGATCAAATGAGAGTTACTCCTGAGATGCAAAAATGCTTCAACATCTGCAAAGCAATCAATGTGATGCATCACCTTAATAAAATAAAGGATAAAAATTACACAATCATCTTAATAGAGACAGAAAAAGCATTTGACAAAAGTCAACTTCCTTTTGATGATAAAAACTCTCAACAAAGTGGATACTGAGGGACCATAACTCAACATCCATATATGAAAAGCCCACAGCTAACATCATACCCCATGGTAAAAAGATGGAAGTTTCCTCTAAGACCAGGAATAAGGCAAGGTGCCCACTCTCACCACTTCTACTCAATATATTATTGAAAGTCCCACTCAGAGCAATTAGGCAAGAAAAAAGAAATAAAAATCATCCAAAGCAGAAAGGAGAAAAGTAAAATTGTCTCTATTTGCAGTTGACATGGTACTATCTATAGAAAATCCTAAAATGTTTACATTAAAACCCTTAGAACAAATTGAGTAAAGTTACCAGATACAAAATCAATATTAAAAAAAAAATCAGTTGTGTTTCTATAGACTTACAACAAACTATTAGAAGAGAAATTAAGAAAACAATGCCACATACAATAGCATCAAAAAGAGTAAAATACTTGGGTATAATTTAACCAAAGAAGTGGAAGATACATATATTGAGAACTATAAGACATTGATAAAAGAAATCAAAGAATGCATAAGTAAAAGGAAAAGTATTTTGTGCTCATGGATTAGAAGAATTGCTATTGTTAAAATGTCTGTGTTGCCCAAAGAAATCCACAGATTCAAATGTAATCCTACCAAAATTCCAATGGCTATTGTACGTAACACTACTATAAATATCAGGGTGCATGTATTCCTTTGATTTCATATTTTTGTAGTCTTTGGGTAAATACCTGGTAGTGGAATTGCTGGATCACAGGGTAGTTTTATTTTTAACTTCTTGAGGAACCTCCATACTATTTTCCAGTGTGCATTCCCACCAGCAGTGCATGAGGGTTCCCCTTTCTCCACAGCCTCGCCAACCCCTGTTGTTTCTTGTGTTGGTCATATTAGCCATTGCGTGTGAGGTGACATCTCATTGTAGTTTTGATTCGTATTTCCCTGATGTTCAGTGATACTGAGCATCTTATCATGCGTCTGCGGGCCACATGTATGTCTTCTTTAGGAAAATGTCTATCTGTGTCTTCTGCAGCATTATCTACAAATGCCAAATTATGGAAACAGCTGAGGTGTCAATTGATGAATGGATAAAGATGTGGGGGTGTGTGTGTATACATATGTGTGTGCATATATACACATGTATACATCCATGTGTATGTATCTATAATGGAATATTACTCAACCATAAAAAAGAATGAAATTGTGCCATTTCCAACGACATCTAAGAAGCTAGTATTATGCTAAGTGAAGTCAGTCAGTCATAGAAAGACAAAGACCATATGACTTCACTCATAAGTGGAATTTAAGAAACAAAACAAAGGGAGAAAAAAGACAGTGGCAAACCAGGAAAGACTTTTTTTCTTCCATTTTTTAAATTTTATATATTTTTTATTAATATATAATGTATTATTAGCCCCAGGGGTTCAGGTCTGTGAATCGCCAGGTTTTGTTTTTGGTTTTTTTTAAAGATTTTATTTATTTATTTGACAGAGAGAAATCACAAGTAGACAGAGAGGCAGGCAGAGAGAGAGAGAGGGAAGCAGGCTCCCAGCCGAGCAGAGAGCCCAGATGCAGGACTCGATCCCAGGAACCTGAGATCAAAACCTGAGCCGAAGGCAGCGGCTTAACCCACTGAGCCACCCAGGCACCCCTGTGAATCGCCAGGTTTACACAATTCACAGCACTCACCTCCCCAATGTCCATAACCCACCCCCCTCTCCTTACCCCCCTCCCCCCAGCAACCCTCAGTTTGTTTTATGAGATTAAGAATCTCTTATGGTTTGTCTCCCTCCCAATCCCATCTTGTTTCATTTATTCCTTTCCTACCCCACAAACCTTCCACGTTGCCTCTCAACTTCCTCATATCAGGGAGATCATATGATAATTTTCTTTCTCTGATTGACTTATTTCGCTAAACATAATACCCTCTAGTTCCATCCACATCATCGCAAATGGCAAGATTCAAGAAACAGACTCTTAACAAGAACAAATTGATTGCTACCAGAAGGAAGGTGGGTGGCAGGGTAGGTTAAGTAGGTTAAGTAGGTGATGGGAATTAAGGAGGGCACTTGCTGTGATGAGCACCAGGTGACATACGGAAGTGCCGAATCACTTATTATACTGTACACCTGAAATTAATATCACACTGTATATTAACTACCTAGAACTTAAATTAAACCTTTAAAAAAACAGACCATAGAATAACAGCAACAGGGGTACCTGTGTGGCTCAGTGGGTTAAAGCCTCTGCCTTCAGCTCAGGTCATGATCTCAGGGTCCTAGGATTGAGTCCTGCATTGGGCTCTCTGCCCAGCAGGGAGCCTGCTTCTCCCTCTCTCTCTGCCTGCCTCTCTGCCTACTTGTGATCTTTCTCTGTCAAATAAATAAATAAAATCTTTAAAAATTAAAAAAAAAAAGAAGGAAGGACAAGCTAAAGGTATCACATTCTTCATTTCAAAGGATATTAAAAATCTATAGTCATCAAAACAGTATGGTATTTGCATAAAAACATATGCATTGATCAATGGAACAGAATACAGGTCTCAGAAATAAACCCATGCATACATAGTCAATTAATTTACAACAAAGAAGTCAAGAACATATAATGGGGAAAGGACAGACTCTTCACCAGATGGTGTTGGGGAAACTGGAAAGCTGGATAGCCACATGAAAAAGAATGAAAGTAGGCCCTTATCTTATATGATACACAAAAATCAACTCAAAATTGATTAAAGAATTGAATGTAAGCCCTAAAATCAGTCATCAGGGAGATGCAAACTGAAACTATGATGAAGCATCACCTCACACCCTTTCAAAAAGATATCATCAAAAAAAGAACAGATAACAAGTGTTAGAAAGGACGTGGAAAAAAGTCACCCTTGTGTGCTGTTGGTGGGAATGTAAATTGGTATAGCCACTATGGAAAACAGTATGGAGGTTCCTCAAAATATTAAAAATAGAATTATATTTAAAAAATAGAACTACTATATGATCCAGCAATCCCACTTCTAGGAGTATACCCAAAGGAAATAAACACAAGATCTGAAAGAGATATCTGCACTCCCTTGTTCATTGCAGCATTATTCGCAACAGCCAGGATATGGAAAGGACCTAAGTGTCTGTCACTGGATGAACAGATAAAAAAGATGTGGTTTATCTACACAATGGAATAGTATTCAGCCATCACAAAGATCATCCTGCAGTTTATGACGACATGGCTGGACCTGGAGGGCATTATCCTAAGTGAAAGAAATAAAAAATAAATACTGCATGATATCACTGGTATGTGCCACCTACAAAAGCCAAACACAAAAACCCAGAAACAGACTAGAACCATGGTTCGCAGTGGGTGGAAGGTAAGGAAAAAGGGAAGATGTTGGTCAAAGAGTACAAACCTCCAGTTATAAGATTAATTGGTTCTGGGGAGCTAATGTACAGCACAGTGATCATAGTTAATAATATTCTATTATATAGAGTTGACCTTGAACGACACTGGCTTGAACTGCATGGGTCCACTTATATGTGGATCTTTTTTTATAAATACAGTGCTTAGTGTATATATAACATACAAAATACATTTTATTTTTTTTAAGGTTTTTTTTTTTTTTTTTAATTTACTCGACAGACAGAGATCACAAGCAGGCAGAGAGCCAGGCAGAGAGAGAGAGGGAAAGCAGGCTCCCTGCTGAGCAGAGAGCCCAACGCGGGGCTTGATCCCAGGACCCTGAGATCATGACCTGAGCTGAAGGCAGAGGCTTAACCCACTGAGCCACCCAGGAGCCCCACATTTTGTTTTTTTAAAGATTTTATTTATTTATTTGACAGATAGATCACAAGTAGGCAGAGAAGCAGGCAGAGAGAGGAAGGGAAGCAGGCTCCCCGCTGAACAGAGAACCCGACGCGAGGCTCGATCCCAGAACCCTGGGACCATGACCCGAGCCGAAAGCAGAGGCTTTAACCCACTGAGCCACCCAGGCACCCCCAAAATACATTTTAAAAGACTATGTTATCAGTAAGACTTCTTGTCAACAGTAGGCTATTAGTAGTTAAGTTTTGGGGGAGTCAAATGTTACACATGAATTTTCCACCATGCAAGGGGTCAGTGCCTCTAATCCTCATGTTGCTCAAGGGTCAACCATACCTGAAAGTTGCTAAGAGAATAGACCTTAAATATTCTCACTAAGGAAAAGAATTCTATGACATGATACAGATGTTAGCTAATGCTACGGCGGTAATCATTTAGCAGTATGTAAGTGTATCAAATCAGCATTGGTATACCTGAAACATATACACTGTTATATGTCAATTATATACCAAAAAAGCTGGGGGAAAAAAATCACAGTCAGTCTAAAGTCAGGCTAAGGGTTGCCAGAGCTCTTGAATGAAGAGAGCCCAGCCATGCACAGATGTATATGAAATATCCTGATGGAGGTGGTAATTTTTTAAACATGGACCAGGCTATACCAGGTATTTCTATTGTGTCAATGCTGGCCTGACATTGGCCCATTCGAAGCCCGTGTCTAAGTTCTTCCTACACAGCCTTACTCCCACTGCTTGACGTAAAGCCCCCTCCTTCACTGTCTCTTCCAAGCCTACCCATTCATAACCTGAGAAAGTAGCACAATACCAAAAACAATGTCTCATGGTTGTATTTTTGCAAATACTATGTTAGGGAAAAGCACCATAAACCTTGGAAAACTGAGTCCAGCGAGTATCACAGGCCTCAAAGTCTCTATCAGGTTAATACCATGCAGAGATGAGATGGTCATTAACGTGCTGGGAGGAGGCAGAGCAGGCCTCAGGATTCCGTGTCAGAAGGCTCTGTCATTTGCTAGCTGTGTTATCCTAAGCAGATCACTGAGCTGGCTGAGAGTTCCCTTCCTCTGAAAAATGAGAACTAGCAGTATCTACCTCTCTGCTTCCAGAGTTGCTATGACAATCCAATAATCAAACATATGTAAACACGCTTTCACAACTGTAAAAGGATACAAAAACGTAAGGAGTTATTACTAATGCAGTATCTCAGGTTAATAAAAATTTGAGTAACACAACTTTACAAAAGCTTTTCTCTATTTTTCTCTTTTTTTTGTTTAAATTCAATTAGCCAACATATAGTACACCATCTGTTTTTTATAAAACACTCAACGACATATCAGTTGTGTATAAAACTCGGTGTTTTTGCCTTCCTTAATGCCCATCACCCAGTTACCCATTACCCCCACCCACCTCCCTTTCTGCAACCCTCAGTTTGTTTCCTGGAGTCAAGAACCTCATATGGTTTGTCTCCTTTTCTGATCTTTTCCCATCCAGCCCTCTCTCCCCTCCCCTGTTGTCGTCTGCACTATTCTTTATGTTCCACATATGAGCGAAACCATATAATTATCTTTCTCTGATTGACTTATTTCACTTAGCATAATTCCCTCCAGTTCTATCCATTCATCCTTTCTAATGGCTGAGTCATATTCTATTGCGTCATGAACCACATCTTCTTTATCCATTCATAAATGCCTTTTTAAAGTATACGCCCACTATTCGTTTTTAAAACTTAGAAGATAAAATTTAAAAAAAAAACCACAATTTTAAATGCAAAAATTCTTTGACCCAGAAATTCTGGTACTAAGAAACTAGCCTGAAGAAATCATCATGTGATGGCATTATTTAGCTACAGCCATGATTTTTGTAGTATTATTTTTAACAGGCAAAAAATAAACCAAACAGCAGCAAGGAAATACTTTATATATTTCCCAAGGATAGAAGCTTGGCTAAATGTTCCATGGCATCTCCAAGAGGCCAACGCTAAGCAACCATCACAAAATCTAAGGCCGTGTACTGTAAGTTTTAAAATGCATTTCCTGGGGCGCCTGGTTGGCTCAGTGGGTTAAGCCTCTGCCTTCGCCTCAGGTCATGATCTCAGGGTCCTGGGATTGAGTCCCACATCAGACTCTCTGCTCAGCAGGAAGCCTGCTTCCCCCTCTCTCTCTCTGCCTGTCTCTCTGCCTACTTGTGATCTCTCTCTCTCTCTCTCTGTCAAAAAAATAAATACTTAAAAAATAAAATAAAATAAAATGTATTTCCCTGCTGCCTCAACCTTTCCATGAAAAGGCTGTGAGGACCCTGACCAGGCATGCAGGTGCAGCAGCTTCCTTCCTACCCTCCTCTGTGACAGTCAAGGGCACCAGTGAAACCCCCTAATGCCTTTTGCTTATAAACTCTACCTTGACCTCCCCATAAAGGCCCTTGTCCACATGGGTCCTTGCTCTCTCTCGGCTCCTCACGTTCCTGAATGACACCGCCCTCCTGGCATTTCCTCCATGTGTTTCTCCCCACCCCCCATGGTGTATATTGACACTCTCTATAGGACCAATGAGAATAATCAACTTTGTTTTCCTGCATTTCTCATGTCGCCTGACTCATAAAAGAACACAAAAGAGAACACTTAGTGGAATAAACAATATATTTTAAACTGTGTTTAAAGTTAAAAAGAAAAAACTGACTATAAAATAATACAATCCCATTTGTGTAATCATGTGTGTACATAGTGAAATGTTTTAAAATTATACAACCGAATGGTAACTTGTTATCTCAGCTGGTGAGATCACAGGGGATTTTGATTTTCTCTCTTTTGCTTACTGATTATTTTTTCTAAATTTTCTAAATAGATCAGATATAACTTTTGCAACAAAAGAGAAAATATCCAGAATGGTAACTACCCTATTTTATTCAAAAGAATAAAAATCTACCCATCCTCCAAACCACATTTCAGGAACCATCTTCTTCAAAAGACTTTCAAAATTCCGGAGCGCCTAGGTAGGTCAGTAGGTTAAAGCCTCTGCCTTCGGCTCAGGCCGTGATCCCACAGTCCTGGGATCGAGCCCCATGTTGGGCTCCCTGCTCAGCGGAGAGCCTACTTCTCCCTCTCTCTGTCTACCTCTCTGCCTACTTGTGCTCTATCTTTCTGTCAAATAAATAAATAAAATCTTAAAAAGAAAATTAAAAAAGACTTTCAATATTCCAACAGTTTGATGGTATAGCTCTGCCACTGAACCTCCATTTACTTAGCATCTCTCCTAGGGGACGTAATTTCTACATAGTATTAGAATTATTAATAGACTTCTCTTATCCCCTTCTCTTAAACACTTTGGAGGCCTGAACTATGCCTAAACAGACCTTTACTTGTACTTAGTAGATACACAATAAATTATATTGAACTGATTAGTTAAAAGTGAAATTAAGTACTCTGAAAGGACTTATGTTTTGAAGTCTTCTGTCCCCTTAAGGACATACTCTCTTTGATTAAGTAGACCGAAGTTATCATCATCCCTGTCCTCATTCAAATAACCAACATTTACTGTACACTTACTATATGCCAGACATGTATCTGCTTTTAATGAAGAAATGCTATCTGAAGCTATCATACATCATAATTTATAATTAAAGAATTCCTAATGTGATTGTTTGCTTCAAGACTCCCACCACTAACATAGTCCCTGGATGGTGGGGTCTTACCTGTTTTGTCTACCATATGTCCCCAGCATGTATCTGCCTGACTTATAGCGGGTGCTCAATACTCAGGAAGTAGTTAATTAGTTAGAGTATAATAATGGTGTGGCAACTGTGATTTCCCAGAGCATATAGATGGGAATATGCCAGAGAGGGGAAACTGAATATAGGACAGGTTAGTGGGCAGAGAAGAGGTGCTGGCAACTAGTGTCTTGGCCTAAGGACTGAGAATGACAAGAGCAAGACATGAACACAAAAAGGTCCGAGGGGATGCATCTGCAAAGCGGGGCCAGCACCCTGGACACAGCAGTTTGGCTGCCCAGTGTGTGCGGATTAGGAGAGGAAGGTGGACACGGCTCTGTTCTGCTCCACCTGCTCCTGGCACCGCCTTCGCCTTGGATTGGCACGTACACCTCTGGAACGCAGTCGGCATTGGCAGGCAGCGTCTCCCCGTTGCATTGCAGTCCCGCCGGGCTGCGCTGCAGCTGCTGCGGTCTGCTGCGCTGAGCCCTGGCAGGGCCAAGACAGCCCCCTCCAACTGTCTCTCCATTGTGCCAGCGTTCACCCTGAGATGGGACCCACCAGACAATAGCTGCTTGTTCTCGCTGTCACTAGAAGCTTCCTCGTGGTAACAACATTATTTTCAGTACGGCAAGCCATGTCTGGGAGGTGCTGATCCATCCCCAGACAACCTACCCCACACCCCACCAGGCACAAGGCAGCTGTAGGGAGAAACCATGGTCTCAGTCCTTTATTCTGACAGCAGGAGGCCAGTACCTAAAGGGAGGTCAACCCGGGATATTTGCTCCAAATATTATCTTTACTTGAAAAGTTATTTTTCTCATGAGATTTTTATTGCAGCATATCAAATTTCCACTTAAATGTGCAATAGACGAATGGATATATACATGTTACTTACCAATTATTGTGTTGGCCCCGGGCTATGCCCCTGACCCTTTACAGAGCACTGTTACATTTTCTCCTTTGAGCTCCAGGGCAACCTATGGAAGCCAGTGGGATATCAGATTCATTTCCCAGGACTGCGGCAGCAAATGACCACAGACTTAGTGACTTAAACCGATTTTCTCACAATTCTGGAAGCCAGCAGTCAGAAATGTGCCAAGGCCATGCTCTGCGTGGGGGCTCCAGGAAAGACCGTCCCTGCCTCCTTGAGCTCCTGGGGCCTCTGCGCACCCCAGCCTCAACCCCACCTGCACACACTGCCTTCCTCTGAGTGTTCAACCTCCCTCGGCCTCTCTCTCACAAGGACACTTGTGGTTGCATTTAGGGCCCACTGGGATAATCAACTCTTCTAGAGAATTTAATTACCTCTGCAAAGACCCTTTTCCTAAACAAAGGAACATTCATAGGTTCCTGGGATTCCACGTGGACATCCTCAGGGACAGGGGCATTTTTTCAGCCTATCCCAGACATGAATGTTGCCATTTTACAGATGGGCAAACTAAGGTTGGAGGACTTGCCCACAGTCACCCAGCTAATAGCAAAGATAACATGGAAACCAAATCTGAACACTAAATCCAGGACGCTTCAACTCAATCACATGGTCTCCCAAATGTCCCTCTGAAAGAGAGAGGGGGAAAGAACAAAGAAATGAAATCCTCTCCTCAGCTCTCAAGGAGAGCTCCATCTGTGTGGGGAAGTTCTGGAATATTCCAGAGAGACTCAAAGTCAAGTAATTGCCCAAGGCTACTTAACAGCGGCGCTATGGCCAGCATTGTGGGATAGGCTGTCTGAAGAACTGCTTCCATGGGAGCCAAGTCCTGGAAGCTGGAAGCAAACTGGCTGGAGAAGCTTCCTGTTCTGAGGCTCCCAGATCCCATCAGTTCCCAGTCACCAACCTCCAGGTGGCTCTTGCACCCATTTAAGGAGAGTAGGGTCAATTGGAGAAGACCTTAGAAGCAACAAATTCTAAGCCAAACCTGAAGGGAACAGAGGTCCATATGTGAGGAGTGAGTCGGACAGTTAGAGTTCCCAACAAAAACACATGGAGTCAGGACAGCTAAGGTCACACAGCACTGATCCCCTATTCTGCAGCTTAGACAGCTGCACTGACATTCTGCTTCGCAACCTTTGCAGAAGTGACTTCAGCAAAACATCCTAAAATAAGACAGTTAACCACAAAAGCATTTGTCAATATCAGGGGCAAGGGGCCCTTAAGACCTAAGCCCCCAGATGTCAGCCAGAAAAGACCATCAGCACCTGACGTGAACCTAATACGCAGACAGGTATGTTACTAAAGCCCCGACTGGCATGACTCAGCACACCCTGATTGCTTAAGAAAGCTCCCCCAAAGGGTTTGTAAAAACCCCTGAACTCAGAAATTCTGACCACAGTCCACTCAGGTCCCCCTCCCTCTCCATATTCTTGCTCAATAAACTTGCTTTGCTGCCCACCACTCTTTGTCTGGTCTACCTCTATTCTTCCGAGCGTCAGGACCAAGAACCACAGGCATTAAGAGGACACAGATCCTGTAACATATAAAGTAGCAGAGAGAAGAGGATAGTCATGTTTGAGGAAGGCAAAAACCTAAGGCCTGGGCAGGAAACAGGATTAGAGGGCCTGGACTAGAAACTTCCCTGAAGGTTTTATAGGGACAATGTGTTTATGTCAATGGGAAATTATGCATTGTCTACAGCACACCATTCCACCTTATCTGATTCCCACTCTGGGAAATATTTAACTGTGTAACTTACAGATAATTGATAGCAATGCAAAATAATTCTCATCTACAGACATGCAAATGAATTCTGTCCAATGGTTGGGGGAGCAACCCTCCCCACCCTGGGGGGAAAAAAAAGAGTTTTGTCTCCATTTGCAAATTTATTTCAATGTCCCTGATTTCTAAATGCTCCTGTTCTTTGGATTCTCCTTGGAACAGGCTGAAACATCACAGCCGTTTCCTCATTAAACAAGTGCAATAAAATCTTAAATATGAAGTGTGTTCATTTTTACATCTGCATGAGAATCATGATTTTATCTTCTATTTTTAATTTTCTTTCAACAATCCAAAGGAGAGAGAGTCCTGCATTGTCAGAGCAGAAACTACCTTCAAGCACACCCGGTTCTGTGCACGAGGCTACCAGCTCCACAGATGTGGACTCCTCTCCCAGCTTGTCCCTGACAAGCACAAGAGTCAGGCAAGTCCCTTACCTCAAAAAGCCTTTTTCATCAGCATCAATACGATTGGTCCTTGAAGACACTAAGCTAAGTAAAATAAATCAGACAGAGAAATACAAATACCCATACGATCGCACTCGCTGGAATCTAAAAACCACCACCACGGAACCGAGCTCATAGAGACAGAGAATACTCTGGTGGTTTCTGGAAGCGGGGGAGGGTGGGGAGAGTGGGTAAAATGACTGAAGGGAATCCAAAGGCACAGACTTCCAGTTATAAAATAAACAAATCATGGAGCTGTAATGTACATCATGTTACATAGTTAATAATGCCATATTGCATATTTGGAAGTTGCTAAGAGAGTAGATCTTGCAAATTCTCATCGTGAGAAAAAAAAATTCTGTAACTATGTGTGGTGACGGGTATTAACCAGGCTTATGATACTCATCATTTCACAATATATACAAACATCAAATCATTACACTATACAAGTAAAATTAATATAAAGACATCATTCCAATTGATGGCTTCCAATTCCATTCCATCATTCCATCATGTTGTACAACTGAAACTAACAAAAACTATATAATATGTCAAACATACCTCAATTTGGGGGGCGCATGGGTGGCTCAGTGGGTCAAAGCCTCTGCCTTCGGCTCAGGTCATGATCTCAGGGTCCTGGGAATGAGTCCCGCATCAGTCTCTCTGTTCAGCAGGGAACCTGCTTCTCCCTCTCTCTCTCTCTGCCTGCTTCTCTGCCTACTGTGATCTCTTGTCAAATAAATAAAATCTTTAAATATATATATATATATATATATACCTTAATTTTTTAAAAAAGCCTCCATCTCCCTACCAAAATACCTTCATATCACCCACCTACACCGGGTTGCCTTGAGTGTCAAAAGAGATCACGCCTGAGTAGCAGTAAGAAAGAATCGACTAATGAGAAGTGCTCCACAAAGGTGTGCTATTATGATTTTCATTTCATGGTCCTGGGGTAGCAGGAGGAAAGGAGGGCTGTGGCAGAGCTGATGTTGTATAGAGACAGAATATACATTCATCTTGTAGTAGATCACTACTCCATTAGATATCTGCCCCCCTCCTCGGTACAGGGAGAAATTTCTTGAGCATAGGAATTATCACATTCTCTTGGATGGACTCTACGTGCTTGGGCACTGAGCTAAGCACTTTACAAACATCATCTTATTCAATCCTCCCCAAACCAAAGGGGATAGGCAATGTCATTTGCTTCCTGTGGCAAAGACTGCTAGTTATCTAGTCAATAGCCATTATTCCTTTCTTCCTTCCTGGGTAAACCCCAGTTTTATTCAGGCCGCGGAGCACCCAGACAAAACAGTTTCTCTCTCGACATCTCTTGCAGGTAAGGAGGGTCACATGGCCAAATTCTGACCATAAGGTGTAAAAAGTTTATAAGCAGCATAGCTGAGAAACAGTCTTTAAAAGAGGACTGACTCCAGATATGGGTGACTTTTTCCCTTCCCAGCATCTCTGTGTCCCTACAAAAACTTGGATGTGGTGGTTGGCCGTGGAACAGCCATGTCTGAATATGCATTAACAATGAAGAAAGGAGCCGTGTATTAAGGATGGCAAAGAAGAAAGGTAGAGGAGCCTGAGTCAGTGGGAGACTGCAGACTGCTGTACATACCTTGGTCTGCTCACTTCTTTGGGGGTGGGGTAGAAACCTAGTATGTTCAAGGCAATATTTGAGAGATTTTTTTTCTTCCAACCAGCTGAATGCGATTTCTAACTACATCCCCACTTTCCAGGTGGGGAAACAACCTCAGAGAACAAATGACCTTCTGAGGTCACACAGTCAATACCTGTAAAACCTGGGAACACAACCAAGTATTCTTAACCAGGTGGCTACATGCTTCCTTCCTGGTTCCCCTAGGTTGGATACTTTGTGTCCAACACACTTCTACTCATTGAGCTATGGATTTGGCTGATGGAAAGCAGGCCAAAGTTCATCATTCTCCCCCTTTCTTGTATATTTCCAACTAAACCAGAATTCTTTTGGGGATCTTAGCACTAAAGAGAACATTATCAGGATCTGGACTAGAAAGTAGGGCCTCAATTTCTCCATATGTATAAGGAACTACTCAGACTAAGTGATCTCTACAGCCTGAAAGTCACTGTGGAATATCAGCTCTGACATTCTTCAGTGCTAATGTCATACCAGAACATAGTTTTGTAAGTCACCAGGCAGGGGAATTGCTCCTAAATCCCAGAGTCCCACCCTGGCTTATCCAGTGCATGAATCTCCTCGACAGCATCCCATGACTCATTCATGGCCCACTCTTTACTTATATTCTTCCAGGTTTTTAAATCAAATCCGAATCCTCAGCATCCAGAGTGCTATCTGGTGATGCATTCAACATGTGTGTGGAATGAATGAATGAATGAATGAGTGAACAAATGGCAAATGATCATATCCAACCCATCCGAATTTATTCGGAGGACAGCTCTAAGCATAAGGAATTTCTACATCATAAAACTTCAAAATTCACATGGAAAATAATTACATCAGTAACAGCAATGAGCACTTATCAAATGATTACTAGATGCAAAGCGTGACGCTAAAGCCTTGGTGTGCATTTTGTCATTGAGCTGCATCAGCCTGTGTATGATGAGCACTGGTTCTAATTCTACCCTAACAGCAGCCACAGGAGGCCTCCTGTGTGACTGACACTACGCTGCACACTTTACACAGCCTCTCAAATGTAATATCATCAACAAACTTACAAAGTGGTTATCATCTTCCCTACTTACCAATAAAGATAAGGGAGGTGGGGCTGCCTGGATGGCTCTGTCCGTTAAGCATCCAACTCATTGTTTTAGCTCAGGTCACAATCCCGTGGTTATGGGATCGGGCCCCGTGTCAGGCTCTGTGCTCAGTGTGGAGTCTGCTTCAGGTTCTTTCTCCCTCTCCCTCTGCCCCTCCCTCCCTCTCTCTCTTTAATATGAACACATAAAATCTAAAAAAGTGAAGGGAGATAAATAACCAGCACAAGAAGACAGTAAGTAGAAGTGACTGGGCTAAACACCAGGATTGCTCATGCAGAAACCCATGGGGTTGACCAACACTGCGTTATCTCATCCCACTAACTAAGAGGCCTTAGCTCTCTGGTGTAATGGAGAGATCCAGCTGGTGATTTCAACTAAGGCAGACAAAAGCACGTGCTTTGAAATACTCCAGGTAGCAAAGTGAGACCAGAAAGGCAGTGAGAGCTGTCCGTTTCACAACTCTCCCTCCAGGCCTGGGGGTGGTCCACGAGAACTCTAATAGCTTCCCTGCAAAAGCAGCACCACCCTCCAAGACTCTGTACAATGCGATGGGGCAGAGGATCCCGCCTGGAGGGGAACAGAATCCTGCCACACTAGGATGCATGGAACCCTACCAAATCCTCCAGCCCCATCAAGGAAAGGCCAGAGATGAGCCTGGCCGTCCTCCCACCTGGGAGCAGCAAAGCCAATGCACACTCCAACCTAAAAGATCCTTTAGCTCCTCCCTGATCCTGGTTACACTTCACTATTGCATCAGAACAACAGAGCATAAACTTAATTTTTTTTTTAAGATTCATTTATTTAGGGACACCTGGGTGGCTCACTTGGTTAAGAGTCTGTCTTTGGCTCAGGTCACGATCCCAGGGTCCTGGGATGGAGTCCCACAGGGGAGTCCCTGCTCAGGGGGGAGGCGGCTTCTCCCTCTGCCTGTTGCTCCCCCTGCTTGTGCTCGTGCTCTCCCTCTCTCTGTCTCTGACAAATAAATAAATAAAATCTTTTTTAAAAATTCATTTATTTATTTGAGAGAGAGAGTTCGAGCATGCACTCACACACGCACATGCCAGGAGGGGCAGAGGAAGCAGACTCTCTGCTGGCCACCGAGCCCAGCCAGCCCATCCCACCACCCTGAGATCATGATCTGAGCCCAAATCAAGAATCAGACACTTAAACCAACTAAGCTATCCAGGAGCCCCCAGATCATAAACTTTTTGGTCTCAGGGTTAAGTTTTACACTCTTTAAAATTATTGAAGATCCCGAAGAATTTTGGTTTATGCAGGTTATATCTGTCCATATTTATATTAAAAATTAAAATTGAAAACAATTTTAAATTATTTACCACAATCTATAATGAACCCATTAATAAAAATAACGTACTTTTATAAAAATAACTGTTTCCCAAAGCAAACACACATAAACATACTGGGAAGCATGGTGTGTTTTACTTTCATGGCACATCCCTTTAGTGTTTGGTTTAGTCAAATACAGCTGGGTTCTCATTCTGCTTCAGCATTCGGTCTGTTGCAATATCCCACATCCTAGTGCCTCTGGAAAATTCAGCTGCAACCTCATGAGAGAAGGAGAGTGGAAAAGGCAAGTAATGAAAACAGCTGGAACTTTGCACATGAAAGTGTCCCCCAGCCCATACTTGGAGAACTTCTGCCCTCACTGATCCCATAACACATACTCCAGAAGTTTCTCTGCTGCCCCCTCAGGCTTCACTCTGGGTGGTGGACCCAGGCCCTTCTTCAACATGACCTCCTCATGAAGCACTCTCTGACTGGGTATCCGCCCCCCACAGGCGGCAGAATTTCTCTGCCTCTTTGAACTCAAAAAGTCCTTTGTTTTTACATCTTGTGTGTTACTTGTCACTTTCTAGTTGGCACGAGACTCATCTGTGGTCACATTTGAGTCCTCTCCTCTAGTGTTAACTCTTTAAAACAGGACCTGCATCTCACTCAATGTCACACCCTTTGTTTAGATACGATGCCTGCTAGCTATCCACAGGAAACATTTATTCGATCCATTGTACACCAAGCACAGGCTGTAAAACAGAGAGTAGTAATAAACATAGGAACTTAGAGTCAGAGAGTCCTTGCTTCAGTGCTCTGCTCTGCCACTTCCTATCCAGATGACTTGTTACAGAACCTGGACTGGACCCTGGCCAAAGAACCAGGCAATACTCGGAGACCTTGGAGGATCGGAGCCTCAGAAGAGAGTCATTTCCCAAGGTCTGAGCCCCGAGCACAAACAAAGCGGGGTAGTTTATACGGGGGTAGTTTATATGTTTATACTTCTGTATCTGTGCTGCTCTCCTGCCCGCGGGCGGGGCAGTGAGGGGAAAACCTGGAATGGCTCTGGGTCTAGACTGGGATCCCTGTAAGGGCCTGCTTAACCAGAGCGAGCCATTTTGTTGTTTATGCAGTAAACTTAGATTGACCCTGTCAAGTGACTACCCTGTTCAACATGGCCTCACTGGCAACCCTCTCACTCACTAGATTGAGTTCCCCCGAGAGGAACTTACTTAGAAACAAGTCTGGGAAACCAGAAAAATATGACTGACCAGCCCCTGATAACGGAGCACAGATACCAGGACATGTTAGGCTGGGCAAAAATAACGGAGTCCAGATACAAGGAGCCCAGATACAAGGACGTGTCCGGCCAGGTGGAAAAGTCCAATCAGTGAAAGCGCACGTATTACCTCCCTACCCGCCAAGGATGAGCCAAGCCAGGTGGAGACATCCAATCAGGAAAGCACCTCCCTAACCACCCAAGAATATGGGCCCTGCCTTTTGGACACCAATTCTGACCAGAGTGATAGGCTAGTTCAAACAACTACTATAGGGTGAATTATAATTCAATGGGCCACCTGTGTGTGGCCAGGCTCAACCACATGGCCTTTACTCTATAAAAGTTAGTCTGTGAGGCTGGGAAGGATTGCCTCTTTGCAAGAGATGGCCCTGGCCAGTCAGTTTGATTCTTGGTGCTTCGCGCAAAAGAAAGCTTTGCTTGTCCTTCACTTTGTATCAGTCTCGTCCTTTTGTCCACAGACCCTTGCAATCCCCTGCTGGATTGGTTGGCCACCTTAGAACACAGATTTTCCTTATCCGACGTAACACAGGTTTCTTAGTTTCTCTGAGTTTTAGCACCTACAACTAGAAAAAGGGATCAATAAGAGATCTATTCCACAATCCTGATGTGAAAATTGAGGAAGTTAGCACACCCGTGGACACAGTAAGTGCTCAAAGACTGCTTGAATTATCTTTGCACAGCCCATCCATCACTGAGGCTGGAGTGACAGCTGACAGAATTGGAAGCCTGAAGAGAAGACCCTATAAAACTAGGGCAGGGGTTCCGCCCTGGCTTTTCAGATTCCAGGGTCCTTTCTCAAGTACAGATACTTCCTCAGATCTCCTTTCACTTCTTCTGTAACGGTGTCCTTCTTAAAAGTCTCCATCAGAAAAACACACACACAAAAGACAAAAACCAAAAACCAAACAAACAAAGACCCTTTGATTTGCCTCAGCTTCTTCTTAGAGAACCTTTTCATCCATTCTTCACTGAGCAGCCAGAGTGACTTTTGTCAATGGTCTTTGTCAATCTGTTGCTCAAAGCCCCCCGCTTTTTTAAAAAGGTTTTATTTTATTTATTTGAGAGAGAGACAGTGAGAGAGAGCATGAGCAAGGAGAAGGTCAGAGGGAGAAGCAGACTCCCCATGGAGCTGGGAGCCCGATGCGGGACTCGATCCTGGAGGTCAGGATCATGACCTGAGCCGAAGGCAGTAGTCCAACCAACTGAGCCATCCAGGCACCCTCAAAGCCCTTTCTTGAGTAACTTCCTATTCTCATTCTCTTCTCAATCACACAGAATAAATTCTCATCTCTCCCTTCTCATTCTCAATTCTCAGCATCATCTCTCTCTTCTCATTCTCATAGAAGAATCACCTAACTCTTCACCATCTCTGCAAAGTCCTCCATGATCTGGGCCCTCCCCAACTCCTCAGCCTATTTCACAGCATTGTCCCCACGCTGCCCTTGCCCGCCATGCTTCAGACATCCTAGCTGTCTTTTCATTCCTTGAAACTGCCAGTCTCCAGGCCCTTGGGTCGTGTGTTCTCCCACCAGAAATATCCTCCTGATAACTCCTATGTGTCTTGCTCATTTTCATCCTTCAAATCTCAACTCTGATGTGATTCAGAGGACTACCCTGTTCAACATGGCCTCACTGGCAACCCTCTCACTCACTAGTCTACTTCTTTCACATCGCTTCTGAAAAGTTTTACTTATTTATTTGTTGAGTTTTCATGTCTTCCTTATTAGTACATAAACTCCATGCAGAAATTTTCCATGCTTTTTCACATTCACCAATACTACATATAGCACACAACACTTGTAGGTACCCAAAAAATATGAAAAATACATTGAGTACATGAATTGTTGGCCCAACCATTGGTGAATGGCATGAGACAAATCTCCAATCCCCAGCCTATTGCAGTCACCAAGAAAGGAAAGGGACTCTGACTCAACCCTGGAATTTCTACAGCTCAAACTTAAGGATTATTCTCTACTGCAAACCAGTTCCCATGCACTCCTCCAGCTTCTCCCAAATGGTTCTGTCTAAGTAATGACCACCATCTCCTCAATTCACCTTCTCCTTAATTCCTTGCTACTTCTCTAGCTTTTCCTAATGAGGAGGAAAAAAGAGCCCAGAAGTCCTTCTCCCGAAGGATAACTGCTAGTAGTTATGTGGACACATTCAGGAGTTAACAAAAATTATAAGAATTCCAGACTCTTACAAAAATTCATGATCATGATCATGGTCCTTGCTCCATAACTTTGGACTCCATCTTGAGATGGTAACTTGGTCCTTCGTAGGACTTCTTTCTGCTATGAGAACTGGACTCCAAACTTCTTTCGCGGAACAACCTCACATCTCAGCCTGAAATAGGCCATCCTTATCTCAAATGGGCACCTTGTATTTCAAAGGCTTTCTGTAGGGGAGAATCCCAATGGTCAGGGCTCTGCCATTCTCTCTTCCACTTCTGATGACTCGTGCCTGTTAGACAAGGATGACTCTTTACAACTAGTGGGAAGGCGATCACTGATACATTAGCAACCAGCCAACGTACCAAAATAATCATCCTCCATGCCCTTTTTGGCCTCGATTCCAACATATACCCCCTCCCAGGCACACACAAATCCTTGCCGGTGAATTGATTGAATCATGGAAAGCTATGCTCTGTTGATCTTCATGGTTATAATCCTTCCAAAGCTTGTAAACATGCTTAAGATTACAGTACAGTGGGTGGTATTATATGCATGAGGACTTGGAGAAACAGCTTCTTACCATTTAAATGCTTAGGACATCCTAAAGAAATCCCATTCTGCCTCCTCTTACCACAAAAGTGCCAGGGAGCTGGAAGGGAGGACAGAATTACCTACCCAATTCTGCCATTAGTATCCCATCTCAAACTTCTTGATTGTCACTCTTTGACTGCGAGGTCTCTGGCAAGCCATTTTGAAAGCCCCCAGGTTAAATTCAAGGAACTCATGTAAGAAGCCAAGAGAAAACATCCACAGCAACCACCACCGCCACCACCACCACAACAAAAAAAACTCATAGACTTACCTTGGCACATTACAGAAAATTTCCCTCCCTTTCTCCATCCTTGCCCAAGACATTACACCCTGCCTCAAGCAAGTGGGAGACTTGGACTTCGTTGATGAAGTCCAGTGTGCTCTGTCTGCTGGACCTCTGTAGAGGATTGTTCGGGGACTGCCTGTCAGAGTGGGGCAGCCAAGCAGAGGCTTAAGGAGCAGAGGGACAGCGAGGCCCCTGCGCCTGGGAAGAGACACCGTATGAAGCCTTGGGGTTTTCAGAGTCTGCCCATACACACACATTGTATTGGGTGATTCTTAAAGGATCCCTGCAAGGATCTCTCTCCTTAATAAAAGGAAGCAGAATAAGAAAGGCCTATTGATTGGCCAGGATTATGCTGCAAATAAATAATAAATGCCAGCTGTCAAGCCTAAGAATGTTGACTTCTGATGCAAGTCTTTCATTAACAGTACCAATTCTTGTTTACAACATATATTACAGCCAAAGGCTAATATAGCTGCGTTAGACAGACAGATGCCTATACGAATATTCATCCCCTACTTTTGTGTTACAGAGGGAATGTCAGTTCTATTCAGGACAATAAGAAGCCCAGTCCCAGGGGGCACCTGGGTGGCTCAGTGGGTTAAGCCTTTGCCTTCAGCTCAGGTCATGATCCCAGGGTCCTGGGATCGAGCCCTGCATCAGGCTCTCTGCTTAGCAGGGAGCTTGCTCCCCCCCACCCCATGCCTGTCTCTCTGCCTACTTGTGATCCCTCTCTCTCTGTCAAATAAATAAATTAAATCTTGAAGAAGAAGAAGAAGAGGAGGAGGAGGAGGAAGAGAAGAAGAAGAGGAGGAGGAGGAAGAGAAGAAGAAGAAGAGAAGAAGAAGCACAAGCAGCAGCAGCAGCAGCAGCCGCCCAGTCCCAGACAACAAACCATTGGTCTGGGCCAGTCGTTCTCAAAACTGAGCATATCAGAATTACCCAGAAAGCTCATTAAAACACAAATCACTAGCCTGACTCCAAGGTTTCTAGTTCAGTAGGTCTAGGGTAGGGCCCAAGAATTTGCATGTCCAGCAAGTTCCCAGGTGATGGGGTGCCTGCTGGTGTGGAGATCTCTCTTGGAAAACCGCCGGCTTATACTAATCATGAGAATCCTGATCTCCAGCTCTCCCACAGCCAGGTGTGACAGTTTGGCCAGTAAGATGTTGGGAGAAGGCTGCTGGGACTTCCAGAACATTTTGATTTCTTAATAAAAAGAACAGTATGGTTTGGGATACCCCATCCTCTTTGTTCTACTCTGGACAGAGAAGTGATGCCTGGGACAGCAAAACTTATCCTACATCCATAAGGCACCAAAACAACACTGTAGGGAGAAGGACAGCAGGGCAAAAAAAAAAAAAAAAAAAGCAAAGTTTGGATCACTCATGACCTATTTGAGCCTCCCACATTAGTCCTGGACCAACTACCTCTGAACATCTTATCTTAGGAAGTTAGGCAAACAAATGTCTTTATTACTTAAGCACCATTAGTCAGGTAGATTGTTACTCATAGTTAAAAGCAACTCTAACCTATACAAAAGGCTTCTGCAAAACAATTTTTCAAAAAAAAAAATTAAACACTGAGAACAGGTGTGTCTCATTATGCAAAGTGTGCCTTCACATTCATTTGTACATTCAGTAACTATGATGTCAGATTTAAACATTATTTTTTTTCTAGTCTGACTTGCTTCACCTAGCCTGATACCCTCTAGGTCCATCCATATTGTCACAAATGGCACAATCTTGATCTTTGTTATGGCTGCATTATACGCTGGGTGTGTGTGTGTGTGTGTGTGTGTGTGTGTGTGTATACCCTATCTTCCTTATCCATTTGTCTATCGATGGACACTTGGGTTGCTTCCATCTTGGCTACTGTAAATAATACTGTAATAAACATAGGGGTGCATATATCTTTTCAAATGACTGGTTTTGTTTTCTTAGGGTAAATACCTAGTAGTGAAATCATTGGATAATATCTGATAAGGGGTTAATATCCAAAATATACAAAGAACTCCCACAATTCAATATCAAAGAAAACAAACCATCCAATAAAAAAAAAAAATGGGCAGAGGATCTGAATAGACGTTTCTCCAAAGAAGACATCCAGATGGCTAACAGACACATGAAAAGATGCTCAACATCATTCATCATCAGGGAAATGCAAATCAAAATCACAATGAAATATCACCTCACAACTGTCAGAATAGCTAGTATTAAAGAGACAAAACATAGCGAGTGTTAGCAAGACTGTGGAGAAAAAGGAGCCTTTGTGGACTGCTGGTAGGAATGCAAATTTGGGTAACCATTATGGAAAACAGTATGGAGTTTCCTCAAAAAAATTAAAAATAAAGTTACCATAGGATCCAGCAATTCTGCTTCTCAGTATTTATCCAAAGAAAATATAAATACTAATTTGAAAAGATACATACTCCCCCATGTTCACTGCAGCATTATTTACAAAAGCTGAGATGTGGAAGCAACCTAAGGGTCCATTCATTGATAGATGGATGGATAAAGATGTACTGTGAGTATATATACCACATCTTCTTTATCTATTTATCTGTTGGTGGACATCTGGGCCTTTCCATAGTTTCGTTATTGTGGACATTGCTGCTATAAACACTGGGGTGCAGGTGGCCCCCCAGATCACAACTTTTATATCCTTTGGGTAATTTCCCAAGAGCCCAGATGTCCATCAATAGATGAATGGATAAAGAAGATGTGGTATATATATATATATATATATATATATATACAAGGGAATATTACTCAAAAGGATGAAGTCTTACCATTTACAATGACACAGATGGAACTGGAGCATATTATGCTAAGTGAAATAAGTCAGCCAGGGAAAGACAATTATCATATGGTTACACTCAATAGTGGAATTTAAGAAACAAAACAGAGGATCATAGGGGAAGGGAGGGAAAAGTAAAATAAGATGAAATCAGAGAGAGACAACACACAAGAGACTCTTAACTCGAGGAAATAAACTGAAGGTTGCTGTAGGGGAGGTTGCTGATGGGGTAACTGGGTGATGGGCATTAAGGAGGGTAAGTGATGTGATGAGCACTGGGTGTTATAGGCAACTGATGAGTAACTGAACTGTACATCTGAATCTAATGATACACTGTATTTTAACTAATTGAATTTAACTAAAATAAGTTTTTAAAAGATGTACTGTGTGCATACACACACATACACACACTGGAATATTACTCAATCATAAAAAGGACTGCAATCTTGTCATTCAAGACAACATGGACAGATCTAGAGGGTATCACGCTAAGAGATATAAGTCAGAGAAAGACAAATACCATACGATTTCACTTATAAGTGAAAGTTTAAAAGCAAAACAAACAAACAAAACCAGAATTATAGATACTGAGAACAATCTAGTGGTTGCCAGAGGGGAGGGGAGTTGGGGAAATGGGCAAAATAGTTGAAGGGGATCAAAAGGTACAAATTTCCGGGGGTGCCCGGGTGGCTCAGTTGCTTAAGTGGCTGCCTTCTGCTCAGGTCATGATCCCAGGGTCCTGGGATCGAGCCCCCTGTCAGGCTCCCTGCTCGGTGGGAAGCCTGCTTCTCCCTCTCCCTCTGTCTGCTGCTCTGCCTACTTGTACTCTATCTCTGTGTCAAATAAATAAATGAATAAAATCTTAAGAAAAAAAAGGTACAAACGTCCAGTTATAAAATAAAGTCATGGGGCTATAATGTACAGCATAGGGAATAAAGTCAATAATATTATAACAATTTTGTATGGTAACTGCACTTACTGTGATGAGCAGAGGGTAATGTATAGAATTGTCAAATCACTACACTGTACACCTGAAATTAATATAACATTGTTTGTGAACTACACTTCAATAAAGGTAAAGTAGTTTGATGACTTTTAGTTTTAAAAAAAGGGTTTTTTCTAGTAGTCATGCTTTATTAAAAAAAATTGGAGTTCATTGCCAGAAAGTATGCATTGAGAAATACTATTTTAGGTATTAAATACATGCATTTTTTTAAAAAAATAATACTGAATGAAAGACGGGGACCAGAAAAAAAAAATGCCTACAATTGTAGGTGTAATTTCAAACTTTTTTTCATAGACCCATCCTGCTGGATACACAATAATTCTCCCCAAAGACTGGAGTCATTAGGCAAAATGAAACTTGATCTTCAGTACACATTTGTTGCACGATTAGAGAAAGGACCTACTACTGAGTATTCAGAAACGTGTTCCAAAGAACAAGTTGCATAAAATGTTCCACCACTACAAAATGTTCAGGAAATGATGCAAATTCTCTCTCCCTTCTTGGGAGGTACAAAATGCTTATTGATATTGAAGGCTTAAGGAAGTCCTGTAATACGGGGCACCTGGGTGGCTCAGTCCGTTGAGCATCTGCCTTCAGCTCAGGTCATGATCTCAGGGACCTGGGATCGAGTCCCACGTCAGGCTCCCCAGGGAGCTTGCTTCTCTCTCTCCCTTTACCACCCCCCACCACTTGTGCTCACTTTCTCTCAATAAATAAATAAATAAATAAAATTCCTGCAGTTAAAAAAAAAAAAAAAGACCAGTAGGAAAATCTATGCACAGAACGTTTTTTTCCATGAGATCCACAACCCTTTCAAAACATTTGGCAGCCAATAGACTCTACATTATGTCACAAGGAGAGAATGGTAGACAAGCTGGAAGTGCTGCAACAGATCTACCTGGGTTCAAATCCAGCTCTGTCACATAGGACTATTGATTCTAGAATATATTTTTTTCACATTTATCATTTCTAAAGGTTAGTTACAGGTCTTGGTTCAATTGGTAGCATTTTTTTCCTTAGTATAAATAAATTAATGGTGCATCTTACAATTAACACACCATTAATTACTTACCAAGATTGCTAAGACATTGTATATGACATTGAGGTGGTCACATTCCCTGGTGTGGGTCAGTGGTCTCATTGGCAAAATGGGGATAAACTACCTCACAGGAATGTGGATGTCAGTGCCTGGCACAATGTAAGCACTCAGTAAATATTAGCCATCCTAACAATTATTTCAGGAACACTAAAAACACCCCCTGCTCCTTAAATTCTTTCCTTGTCTATTTGTTGATTCTTCTTTTAACAATGACTATTTTCCTGAAAAGATATAAGTCTTAAAATGCATATCCATCAGACAGAGGGGAATTGGGAATCATACTCAAGTATAAAGACTAAGAAAAGATGCTCTTCTGAGGGCTAATTTTGACAGACAGAAAGGGGAGGGGTCACAAGGCACAAACAGTGTGTGAAGGCAGGGAAGAAAGCCAGGCCACATGTGGGTGGGGGTGGGGGGACCTCAGTGAGGCTGGAGGCCTGCTCACTTCCCACAGTTTTTCTCAGGGTTGAACCCAGGCTTGTTTCTCTTGAGGACCTCATATTACTCTTTGCTTAGAAACTGAGCATCTCCAGGAGGCAGCAGCCTTTCAGAAGTCTTCAGGCCTCCATCGACAGCCTACTGAATGTGAGGAACTAGACACTGGCGATGCACGAACTAGACACTGGCAATGCACGAACTAGACACTGGCGATGCACGAGGAGGAAGAGGGACCCCTGAAAGGGAGCTGGAAGGAGACCTGAGACTACCTGCTGTCTCCTAATTCTGCTGGGCATTCAAGCTAAGAGGACCAGATGCAGGGACCACCTTAACAGCAACAGGGCCACTGAAAATTCTTAAAAACTTAAAAACTGCTTTGACAACCCAACACTAAACTGTGAGGAAGACTTTTCTCTCTTTTCTTTGGCAAATGTTTCATTATGCACCAGGACCACCTTTATCACCATCCTCTTCTTTAAGTAAGTGGCAATTTTTGTGATAGAGCCTCACTTTCTCTTCCTAGGGAATTTTCAAAAATGGGCAGGTAGATAGGGAGGTAAGTAGATAGATGATAGATAGAAAAATAGATGATGGAGAGATATAGAGTTGATAGAAGATAGAGAGACAGACAGACAGACAGGCTGGGGAGAAACAGAGGAGAAATATTTAACAGATCAAGAACAAGTCTCAAGGGCACAAGAACTTTAAGAACAAGCTGAGCCACTTGCTGCTGTAATCCTGAACAAGCCCCTCAGTCTTCAGAGGCTCATCTGCACAATCATCTGCCCTTCACCTTGCCTAGTGGACAAAGGTACCATGAGTATCAAGGTAAATTAGGTAGGTGAAAGTGCTCAAAAAAACTAAGCAACAAGGAGGCAAAAGATGCTACTGAAAATTGAAATTTATATTTCCTCTGTCCCAGTAACCTCATTGGGGGGGAACTCAGTTTTACAAAAATATGAGCATCTATAGGAAGGGAATTATGAATGAGGATACTTATTATAGTTCAGTTGATATAGGAACAGGAAAGGGAGGGAAGGAAGGAAAGTAGGAGAGAGAGAAAAAAACAGAAAACAAACCTAAAAAGTATTTGATTGTCTTTCAGTAGGGGGTTGGCCAAATTAACTTATGGTATATCCACGCAATGGAATATTATAAAGCTATTGCTATTTGTGTTAGACTTACATATCCTGACCTAGAGCATCTTCCCTGATATATCTTCAAGTCGGAAAAGCAAATAGCATGTAGAGTTTGAGTTTATTCCTTTATTTAAAAAAAAAAAAGAAGAGGAAATTTTTATACTTATAGGATCACTCTTTAAGTGTGGAAAATACCAAACTCTTAACGTTGGTTATCTGGGAAGGGTGGAATTAAATGAGGATAAAGGGAGATTATAAATGTTTCCTTCCTGCATCTCTGAATTGTTTCACATAGAAAAAATAAATATGCATTACTTATTTTTTTTAAAGATTTTATTTATTTATTTTACAGAGAGAGAGATCACAAGTAGGTAGAGAGAGGGGGAAGCAGACTCCCTGCTGAGCAGAGAGCCTGATGTGGGCTCGATCCCAGGACCCCGAGATCATGACCTGAGCTGAAGGCAGAGGTTTAATCCACTGAACGAGGCACCCCTGCATTACTTTTATAATGTGTAAAAACTAATAGAGCTGGGGAAGGGAAGGAGAGAGGGAGGAAGCAAAGAGAGAGGGGGAGAAGGAAAAGGAAAGAGAGAAAAAAAAGAAAGATCTGTGATCCTTGATCAAAGTAGAGAAAACATCTTATAGGTCTTACAAGGATTCGAGGATCCTGCCTGTTCTTTATGGATATTAGGACCTTCAGACATGGCACTGACCTAATAGACTGTGACTCGTCCAAACCACCTATTCTCTCCATCCTCAGTCTGCCAAGTTCTAAGGGCCCAGAGAGGAAAATTTCTTTGCTTTTTCAATTCAATATGAGTTTTTATTTTCCAAGTTGAATATCTAGGCAACTCCTTTGAATCTCAACTGTGAAGTTCCTTCGATTATCATCTTTCTCTTTCTCTTTTTCTTTTTTTTTAAGACTTATTTATTTGAGAGAGAAAGAGAAAGCAGGGGAGAGGGAGAAAAAGAATCCAAAACAGACTCCTCACTGAGTATGGTACCTAATGTGGAGCTTGATGATCCCATGACCCCAAGATCATGACCTGTGTCAAAATCAAGACTCGGATGCTCAACTGACTGAGCCACCCAGGTGCCCCTTTTGGTTATCATCTTTATCTTTCTCTATCCAATGTGTGAATTTTGTCTCCCCCTAGAGCTTTTTGGACATTTCTCTGGAATAGACTCAGGGAGAACCTGTATTCCTGAGCCCGTGGCCAGCAGGACACCAGAGATGTGTGCACACACATCGCCTCCCAGCACCCCGGCCTCTCCTCAGCTCAGCTCCCAGTGCCCACACCAGCAGAGTGCAAAGATTTTAGTAGCTACTGCAGCAGGTGGAAATGATGACAGGGTCAAGGGTCCTTGGAGGTAGAAATGACTCAGTAGAAAGCACTCAGGACCCAAGCACTTATTAAAATGACAAAAAGTATACTGGTGAGAACCCAGAGAGAAGAGAATGCTCAGACCCTCCTTGAAGCTTGAGGCTTGAGGCTACACAGCCACCGCATGTCCAAAGAGCAGTTTGGTAACATGACTGAAGAGTTTCAAAAATGTTCGTATCTTTTAAGCAATATTTTTTCTAAGAGATAATCAAGAAATACCAAAAATATGTATGTAAGTATCTCAATTGGTTTTTGAGGGAATTAGTAAGTTAATTCATGTAAAGTGCTTAAAATAGTTCCAGGTACCTAAAAAGCCCTGTATAACTATGAGCTAATTCGAATAACTGTTCTTATTTCCCTCTTTAAATGTCCTTAGCAGGGCGTCTGAGTGGCTCAGTCGGTTAGGCGTCTGCCTTTGGTTCGGGTCATGATGCCAGGGTCCTGGGATGGAGCCCCGCATCAGGCTCTCTGCTCAGCAGGGAGCCTGCTTCTCCCTCTCTGTCTCCCACTCCCCCTGCTTGTGTTCTGTTCCCTCTCTCGCTGTGTCTCTGTCAAATAAATAAATAAAATCTAATAAATAAATAAATAAATAAAAATGTCCTTAGCTTTTTGGGGCACCTGGGTGGCTCAGTGGGTTAAAGCCTCTGCCTTTGGTTCAGGTCATGATCCCTGGGTCCTGGGATCAAGCTTCCCATCAGGCTCCCTGCTCAGCGGGGAGTCTGCTTCTCCTTCTTCCTCTGCCCCTCCCCACTGTTCATTTTCATTTTCTCTCTCTCTCTCTCTCTCACTCACACGCACACACACACAAATAAATAAAATTTTTAAAAATTTAAAAATAAAAAAGTTCCCTAGCCTTTTCAACCTTCTAAAATATCTTTGCGTTATATTTATAATCGGAAAAATATATAATTTAGATGTCAATCCTAAAGAAATAATCTAAAATTGTTTTAAATGCCTAATGCCCAAGATGTTCATACTACCATTTAGAATAGTGACAAATTGGAAATCAACAAGAAGGGTTTGGCTAGGTAAATGAGAATAACTCCACGTGATTGAGTACTTTACAGAAATTAAAAACGATGATCCTGAAGAATTCTAATGACTTTTGGAAATGCTAATTCTCCTAAGTGAGGGGGTAGTAGGCCTACACAATTATATACACCTACTTTCAGCTGTGGTCAGAAAACCACATGGGTGTGGAGAGGAAGAAAGAAATTCTAGCCAAGTGTTAGCTAATACCTTCCTACACATACATCTCCAAAGGGTTCAATAAGTTCCAAGGTACGTATACTTTCAGGGAATCAGCAGATGACAGTTTCCTAAAACAGGGGGCCCAGAGTAGCCCTCTGCCAACAGAACTCACAGATCAGTAAGCCAGGAAGAGGCATCAGAGGAGATGGGGGCGGAGCAAGAGGTGGAGAGTAAGACCAACCTGGTTCAAGTCCCAACTGCACCCTTAGTCCCTGGATGACAGGCCCTGGATGACCCCAGGCAGGTGATTAAACCTCTCTAGGTAAGTTGGGAGAAGGTATGGTGCCTTCACCATCCATGAAATGAAGCAGTGGGATGGCTACGCCTAACAAGTTCTTAGCAACCGTGAAGAGCATTGGTTGCAGTGAAAACGTGGCCTTCCCAGTGTCTCCATCACACGGTGAGTAAACTGTGGCTTTAAGAGGTGAGGACTTGTCCAAGTCACTCACCAGAACCCAATCAAAACAGACCCCAAGCCTCCGAATACCCTTTCTCTGGCCCAGAACTGCCTCCCTAGAGTCTCACCGCTTCTTGCCTTGTCCCCTTGGACCCCAATTTCCTCTTTGGAAACTGCTGAAATGATCACTTTGATATTTAAAAATGAAAGCTTCTGTCATGTGCCCAAAGTAATAAATGTTTTAGAGCTTCAATTAAACTAAATGTAGGAAAGCTGGATCCCATTCCCCTATCTAATGAGTCACACAGACCCATTACCCCTCCATCCATTAATTCTAACAAGGTCAGCTCATTAGAGAAGTCTCCTCAGGACTGCGTAATGAACCTGAGCAGGGCTGTGCGGTGAGCGGGCCCACAAAGGCACCTGCAGCCGGGGCCTCTGGAGTTTCTGGGACATTTCTCCTGCACATCAGAACCCAGGCCTCAAGGCTGAGGGAGGATCACGCACAGGAAAGCCAGAGGTCCCAAGAGGTCCCAAGGGAAACTTCTGAATCTTACACATCTAGCCTAGAAGTAACAAGGCTTGCCTTCTTTCTCTCTAGAAGCTCTAGTTCTGAAGACACCTTAATACTTTTTGACCATCTACTCTGTGCCAGGCACAGTGCTAGATGCCATCTCATCACCATCTTAGAGATGAGGAAAATGAGTCTCAGCCTCAGAGTCCTTAAGTAGCTTTCCCAAGAACACACAGCTAGTAAGTAGCAGGGATTAAATTTGAGCCCTGACACCAAACCCCGTTATCTTAACTACAAAGTTTTGATCACCACCCCCCTCTTTTTTTTTTTTTTGCTAAGCATTCCAAGTGAGTGGGAGATGGAGATCTCTGGACAGGGGCCACCTGCTGACATCAGCACATCATCTATGGCTGATGTGAGGATTATGTGAGACAATGGAGTAAAAGCACTTGATGTAGTATGGGGGTTATTGGTGCTAAAACAGAGGTTAAGGACAGAACTCATTAAAAGCAAAACTGAGGTTGACTTCAAGTCTGGCTCTCCCTTCTCTTCCTTAATGGTTTTAAACCCTGCTCTCTAGAGTGCTGGAGTCTGGCTGAGTTTGGGGGAAATTCTTACAGAATATGGAAAGAAAGAAAGAGGGGCTCTAGTGCCCTTGAGATGTTGTCCTTCCATCCAGGGTAGCTCTGCTTTTATCCATTTTTAAACCGGGATCCTGCACAAGAGTTATTCCTGTGACAACAGGACTCTGCTGTCATAAAAAAAAAATAAAATTTGAAAGTCGACATTATATTTCATTGTTGGATCATGCAGAACTAAGTGGAGAAATATTTTACACACCCCACCAAAATGGATGGGACAAATAAAGAGAAAATAAAGACAAGGATTTTCTTGATATGATTAATAAGCTAGACCTAGTAGAATATATGGAACTTTACACCCATCAAATGAGGAACATCAATGCTTTGCAAGTGTTCAGGGACACAAAGGAAGGCTCCAAATGGCTCAAAGAATCAGTATCTTAGTGATACTGATCACAGCAGAATAAAATTAATAATTTTTATTACAACTTAAAAATTCCACATATCTGCAAACTAAAACAAAAATATTGCTACTGCATAATGCTTGGGTTAAAGAGAAATCCGTGAAATGACAAAACGGTTGTAATTAAAAAACAATGAAATCAACATATATTGAAATTTGTAGATAATGGCAAAAAGAAGTACAAAAAAGGAAAAATTATAGCTTTAAGTAGAATTAACAGAAAACAATAAAAATTAAAAAGTAACCAAGCTAGGGGTTCAACTCAAGAAAATAAAAGAGTATCAGATCCATAAACCAGTGAATAAAGAAATTTTTCAAATTCCCAAAATGAAAAACTCCAAAAAGTGAAAAGAGCTCTTTGAAAAGAACAATAATATGGACAAACCCCTGGAACGACTGACATAAAAGTTAAAAAGATAGCAGTAAGCAAAATTTAGAATTGCTGAATCATTATATTGTACACCTGAAACTAATGTAACACTACATTAATTATGCTTCAAAAAAATTAAAAGATTGCATGCCAATTTTTAAAACCATAGATTGTTAACAGATTTGAATTTATTTAAAAATTTAAAAATTATGAGGAAAAAAACAAGAAAATCTAAATATGTAAATTTCTTTTAAAAATATATATAATTAACAAGATTGGTACAAAAAGGAAATAGATAATCTAATTAGCCATTAAAGAAATTAAGATGATAATGAAAGCCCTTCTATCTCTCCAAAAAAATGCTTGGGGCTCAGATAATTCTACAGAAGAGTTCTAACAAACTTTTTTTTAGTATTATTACTAATTAAAGATTTCTATTTATTTAAGAGAGAGACAGCATGAGTGGGGGGGAAGGTCAGAGAGGGGAGGGTCAATGGGAAAGGCAGACTCCCTGCTGAGTGGGAGCCCCATGTGGCTGGATCCAGGGCTGAGCCAAAGGCAGAGGCTTAATGGACTGAGCCACCTAGGCGCCCCACAAACTTTCAAGAAAAAGATAATGATCCTTCTCTAATACAGATTGTTTTGAAGAAAGGGAGGAAGAAAGGGAAGAAGGAAGGGAGAGCGATAGGGAGGGAGGGAGGGAGGAACAGGGAAAGATTTTCTATCAATTTTTATGAAGCTTATACAAATTTTACCAAAAAACTAGATAAGAGCATCACAGCAAAGGAACATTATGTGCCTATTCATTTAAACACATATATGAAAAGTGTGAGTAAAATGTTAGCTTTTTTCCCTAAACTATCTGTTGTAATTAAGTAGGATTTATTCAAAAAAATATGGCTTACATGAGAAAAAACTATGTAATTCTCTATAATCAAGGACAAGAGAGGAAAATTTGCTTTGTTATCTCCATAGTCCCAGAGAAAAACATCTTATAAAATTTTATATTAATTATGAAAATGCCCAAAAAACTGGAAATTGAAGAACTTCTTTAACTTGATAAAAAACCCTATTCCATCAATCTATATCCAATATTCAAACAATAAAAACCTTTTAGATATACCCTTGAAACCTTCTTCAAATCAAGGATAAACTAAGATCTCATTTATCACCAGTACCATTCAAAATAATACTGGAAACTGCCCAGTTTAATAAGACAAGAAAAAAATAAAAGTCTAGCATAATGAGGAAAGAAACAAAACTGTCATTGTTGGCAATGATATAATTATCTACACATAAAATAACCACAGCATCAAGAAACAAATCAATAGAATTAATGCTGGAATTTAGTAAGATTGCCAGATTCAAGATTAACATATAAAATTCAACAGCCCATGTTTACCCCAATAATAACCAGTAGAAAACAGAAATTTATTCATAATAGCAACAAAAATAATAAAATAGATAGGAACTATAAAGGAAAGATGTACAATACCATTATCTTAAAATCCAATAATAGCATCAAGGAAGACTTGAAAAAATAGAGATTCATGTTCACAGAAGCAATAATATACATTTGTGATTATTTTGATTTCCACATATTTATCTATTAACTCTGTGCAATTCTAATTAAAATTCTAATAGAACTTTCTGAGAAATTTGACAAATCATATCCTTCAAATATGTTTTCTTCCCTTCCTAAAAATAGCAAGTTGTTTTATGTTTCCTATAAGTGATGGAAGAAAATTATATCATATATGACATTACTAGAATTTAAGAAAGAAGACCTAGAGACCAGCACAATGACTATAAGACTCTTATAAGACCTAGTTTTCATTGCACCCCTGTCTGCCATTGTTATGATTCCCACTCTCCATGGTTTCAATTTCTCAATCTGCAAAGAGATCTCCAGCAACATTTTCCAAATCATTGTTTCAAAGTACCAACTGGGGTTAGTGCTGGAAGTCAGAATCCTGTCCTGTCCAGGCCTTCTGGAGTGAATATCTGCTGCTTTTTCTTCTACATTTATTTTTTTATGGAAACTGTCTCTTTCCTACCCCCAAGTGATTCTGGTGGTGCTATCAATCATGACCCTGTTTCCTCTGTCACTCAGGTAGCCAACTTATGTACTCCTTCTCTTTGAACACGTCTGTTGTGAGCATGTGACCCAAGTAAGGTTAATCATAGGGCTTTTCAGGGTCCATTTTAGGGCCTGATATGAAATGCAAAGAGAGAATGTGGCACTCTTTCCTCCGGATCAAAACCTCTGATTAATATCTTGTATCAATAGTATAAGCCTAGAGTTCCCATACCTATTTTTACCACAAAGTCAAGAAAGCATTACTGAAAATGAAGCCAATATATATGCAAGAACAACCTTTTTAAAAAAAGAGAAAGGAAGCTTTAATAATATTTTAACCGCTAGATACAGCCATGCCTAAAGCCACTCCACCCCTGATTCCCAAGTAGGAAAGCTATTAACTATTGTTTTGTTCTTGCTTAAGTTGGTCTGAATTGGATTTCTCTTACTTTTAACAGAAAGAGCCCTAACTACTCTGTGCAAGTGTTTCACTTTTACAGTCTCCCTCGAAGAATCTGATGCATACCGAAGAATTAAAGTATTACTCCTTGGAATCTAAATGACAAAAATGGAAAAAGAGCAGGATATTGGACTTAAACAAAATGAACATACAACTCATGATCTAGCCCTTGCCTGCCCCTCTAGCTCAGATTCATGCCACCTCGTACCCCTCCCAACATTGAACTCTTTTTACTTCTTCCAACAGGACATTGCTCACCTCAGGACATTTGCATGTGTGTTTCCTATCATTCTTCAACCCAGCTGACTGGTTTTTAGTTTCTAGTTCCCAGATTAACTCTCAGAGTCCATCCCTGTCTATCCCATGGAAAGATGGTCACTCTCTCACTATCCACTGTCTTGTTTTTAATTCATAGTTTTTATCAAATTTTTCATTACCTATTAGCTAACTTGCCTATGTCTGCTCCCCCTCCTAGAATACAGGCTCCAAGAGAGTAAAGACCAAGTCTGTCTTGATCACCATTATCTTCCCCATGCCTGGCACAAAGCCTGACACTAGGATGGTTGTCAATAAATACATCGGGATAAATGAATGAGTCACTACCATTGAGGCACTTACCTGTCAGCCCTCCTCGGGAAATGCAAGGAAGGAAAGTCAGGATCACTTTTTACTTCTCTCGGTTGAGGCAACTGACAAAGAGGGTGGAGAAAGGGCTGGGAAAAGAAATGGAGATCTTGCTTCCATGAGAATTTGCAGATGCTTGTAATGTGCCACCCTTGTGCATGCTTCTGAAAGGAAAACAGAATCACCGGGTAACCCACGGCAAGATGTGGTCCCTGTCTTTCAAGAGCTTCTCATCTGGCTGGAGAAACAGTTAAAATAAGGAGTCAGGCTCGGAGGTGCAGAGGGAGAAGCTCAAACAACAGCAACTCTGAAAGTATACTTCGTCTTTACAGACACCGTTAGCATTTTATAGCAAAATAATTTGTGAGCCTAATAGAGAACACAGAGAGGAAAAGAACAGACGCATCTACACTGCACCGAGGGGGGAAAGCTGCAATTAAACTGACATCCTTTATTCAACAGCCTGCAGGCTCTTCGGCTGTGCTTGGGGTTGGCGCTGCGTCGCTCGCTTCCTCCGTAACTTCATCTCATTTTCCCCTTCTGGCATCTTTTTGCAGTAATAGGTTTGTTATTATAGCTCTGGAGTCAGGCGACACGCGAGAGCCGGGGAAATGAGAGGAAAAGAAAGCGGAACGTGAGCAGAACAGACGGCCTCTTGCCCGAGAGCGCGCACTACATTAAGATACAGAGGGAGGGACCATCCTTCTCGCTCCCGTTTGCCTTTCTCCAACCGAGGCGCTCCCCGAAAAGAGCTGCAGGGCTGCTCAAGAGTCTTTCTCTGGGAAGGCGTCTGTTCAGGTTCCTGGAAGAATGACGCAACATTCGAGAGGCACATACTTAGTTCCCTGTTAGGTGAAGAAACAGGAGGGGGCTTACAGAGAGTAAATGTCCCTTCTCTGCCAGCCTCTGCTCGGGGTGCCGACAAATTTATATGTGCATATTTAGACCCAGGAAGAGATGCAGGCGGGTGAAATCCCATCTGCCTAGATGTTCCACCTGGGAAACTGACCTTGCAGGAAACACTGTGCATCTGCAGATCGGTCAACAGGGGCCTGGAACATGGGAAAACCCTGAGAACTGATGAGTGGGAGCTCTGAGGAGACAGACGGGACCCGCACCTTGATGGGCTGACACACCAGCCACAGGGACTTGGAGGGTTGGGACTTCCAATGAAAAAATGCTGTTCCGTCCCTTGCTTTGAGTAGCTGGCTTTGTGCACTGAAACTCTTAGTTCTTTTAATTACACTAAAGAAACCTGTGTGCTTTGCCTGGGTCTATTAATATCTCTTCATCAGTCATGGTCCCCCTTGAGACAACCATAATTTCAGAGTGACAGAAGTCGAGAAGGAAACAAAACCCAAGAATGTGGCATTAAATGCCTGGAAGGAGGAGGACAGTATTAACTCGGGTGCTCAGGAAAGTCCTCTCTGAGGAGGTGAAGAAATGAGGCGGCCAGGCCTTGACCAGACAGAGGGGGCAGCAGAGGCAAACAGCTGGAAGGAGAAGCAAGACAGGCAGTTGAGGAACAGAGTGAAGGTTCCGAGGCTCACGTGGTGCTTCAGGGGTGGTCCCCACACCAGCAAAACCAGCATCCAGTGGGAACTTGTCAGAAATGAGCATCCTTGGGTCTCATGCAAGCATCAGAATCTCTGGGTGTGGAGCCCAGCCAAGAGCGTTTAACAAGTCCTCCAGGTGCTTCTGAGGCATGCTCAAGGGTGAGACCCACTAGGCTAGAACAAAGAGAGAGTTGGACTTGTCAGAAGGGTTGAGGCCATCCGTGCATCCTTTGGAAAGGAATTGCCAGATGGTGAAAATCAGAAAGGCAGCTATTCCATCTGTGTTGTTCATCACCATACCCCAAGCACCCCCTACATTGCCTGCTGCAGAGTAGATGCTCAACGCTTGTCTACTAAACAAATAAATCAGTACAAATATATATATGGAGCTTGTATTTTGAATGGTCTGGCACCAGTTACTCAACAAAGATATGCAACATCCACAGCCGCTCATGATCTACAAACGGAGGTGAGAGAGAGAAATAAGAGGAAAACAGGAGAGCACTAGAGTCAGATACATGGATATCAGCAAGAAAATGAAAAGCAAAGAGATCTTGAAGCAAAGAGGGTCAGAAAAACTACAAAGCAGGCAGAACTCAATAAGCACAAAGGTTTCAGCATTCGGTATGGGAGCAAACAGTGTAGTTCATTAACCCCCTAGGGAATTACTATATTAATGGCATAGAACAACTATCATTCACTTGTTGTCTCCAAGTAAATGAGAAATGTTAGGTTATATTGATTCAATCCATCTTTTAAAAAAATAATAGGAGTCTCTATCTAGATGGAAAAATTCTCAGCTTTATGGAAAATTCCACTATCCGAATTGCTTCATTTCCTGAAGCATCTTACTTAGATAGCCAGTATTTTTACTTTAGTGCTATTATTTTCATTACCAGAGTCCTCACAACCAACAGTAGGTGATATTTTTGCTAACCAGGTCAGTTTGGAAGCCAGTCAGGGGTCTCCCCTGATGGGGGAGACCCGAGGCAGCCCAGCGCCTCTCACTGTCAAGAAGTCAGATAGGGCATGAGTCATTGCAAGATGTCGACCTCTCTGTCAAACTTCTCCTTAAAGGAGTGGAATGTAACAAACCCTTCCTCTCCTTCTTCCTTCCTTCCCTTCCTACAATTAGTAAATTCCTGGGATAAAAGCACTTCCCAGATTCGTCCAGCTCACTTCTGTCTCCAGACCAGAGAGAGCCTGGTACATGGAAAGAAGACACATAAGAGACTAAGAGAAGCCTTGACTTCCTCTGATCACTTCCCAGACAGGAAGTTCCTGGCAGTGTGATCCAAATCCTTCCTGTTGCGTGAACCCCACTCCCTCTTATTGAATTTGGAAGTTCTCTCAGCTAAAGAGGGAGGAAAAAATAAAAAGTCGTAGTTCATTTTGGATGTAGCTGTTCTCAATCAATTTCACTTCTTCATCTGCATTTCCAAATCTTGAATAGTTATCTTACTCTTTTTTCCCCTCAACCCTCAATGTTTTAGTAAGGATTTAACTTCTGTATTAGTGCAAATACCCAAGAAATAGCCCTGGAAATAATTCTTTTGGGTGTGCATAGCGCACACACACATACAAGAAGATATTAGTTAATACACTTGGACTCCAACCATCATAGGCATCTACACCTGGGTTCGGCTGCCTAGAGAATAGGGCTTTCCCTTTAACTAGGAGGTAAGATTACTTCCAAACAGGAGTTCAAGAAACACAGGATGTTGTGGACTAGAGGTCTCCCAAGGTACTTCTTTGCTGAACTGCTGTGACTTTCAGTGATACAGTGAGACTCCAAGCTTAAATGTGAATGTGGGCAGAAGTTAAAAGGAGGAAGGGGAACAGCCTAGTTTTGTTTTGTTTTGTTTTGTTTTTTGCTGATGCCGAGGGCAATGCTAGGAGTATTCAGGGAGCCCACCATTAAGAGGGCAATGCATCAATGACGGCATCAATACCATTACTGCAAACGTTCCTTCAGCACCTACAGCATGTCAGCCACTCTGTGCATTATTTCAGGCCACCTTGCAACAGACGTATCAGGTAATGACTACTATTATGCCCATATGTCTCAGGAGAAAAATAAGGAACACAGAAGTTCGATGATCATCACGAAGCTGGTAAGTAACAGACCCAGGACTCTCACCCAGGCTTTCTGGCTCCAGAACTAGTACTCTTTATTGGCTCCATCACGCCACCTCCCAAAAGTAACCCTTTGCATTTTTTAATATTTTACATCCTAAAAAAAAAGAAAGAAAGAAAGAAAGAACATGATCTTTTTTCATTCTTTTAGAAGTCTCCTGAGGCCAGGACATTATCCCTAAATGACAAATTGGAGACAGATGGCCAGGGAGGGAGATGACTTATCCATGGTCACCTGACGGTAGAGCCTCTTGGTCCTCTGTCCACATCTCTCCTCTCTATCCCCACTCTGCTCAGCTCTCCTGCAACTCCTTGCCCAATTACTCATGAAGAAAAGCAGCACATGGCTACTTTTACAAACTGGCTCAGCCATGTACCCTGGGTCCCAGACATTTTACTTACAGAAATTTCCTAGGAAAAGAAACAACCAGAGGAAGAAGATCAAGAAAGAAAGGCAAGGTTCATGCTGCAAATCTAACAGACATCTCTGACACACCCTGTCCTTCACCCCCGGCGCCAACAGTCTTCAAGAGCTGATAATAATAATAAAGCCCCATTTCACTGATGAGAAAACTGGAATTTCAGCAGTTTTTTCACTGTCCTGCCTCCCTCATCACATCTTCTTCTCTCCTACTGTGGAAACCTCTTCACTGGCATCCTTCTTCCTTTCTTTGGCTGCGCTGATCCTGTCTACACAAGATGCAGGGCTATGCTTCCTGGATCAGGCTCTGCTCATGACCTTCTCCTCGTCAAAAACTGTCAACAGCCCCCATGACTCACAACATCAAGTCCCAGCTCCCCAGCCTGCTCTTCCATCCTTCCATGACTTGGCCACAGTGTATATTTTGAGCCTTACCTTTGCTATGGACACCAAAGCTCCAGTCATCACAGTACCCAAGGAAAGAACCTAAGAAAGTCCTATGCACCCGCTCTCTCTGGTGACTCCTCCACTGGAACTCTTTGCTGTACTCAAATGCCACCCATCATGAAAACATCCCTCATTTACCTCTCAGTCTAAATCTTTCTGTACTTTGCCCATCCTCCATGGGTCTTGTATTCTGTACTCTGTGTGTGAGAGTGTCCGTCCCATGATTTCTTACAAAACCAACATACTCTTAAGATCAAGCATCGCCCTCCTTGGTATTTACCCAAAGGAGCGGAAAAGTTATATCCACACAAAAATCTGCACAATCATGTTTACAGCAGCTTTATTTATAATTGTCAAAACTTGGAAGCAACTAAGATGTCCCTCAGTAGGTGAATGGATAAATAAAATGTGATACAGCCAGACAATGGAATATTATTCCATACTTTAAAAAAAATGAGATAGCAAGCCATGAAAATATATGGAGGAAGCTTGAATACATATTGCTAAGTGAAAGAAGCCAGTATAAAGGGCTATATACTATATGATTTCAACTACAGGATGCTCTGGAAGTCAAAGCTGTGGAGACAGTAAAAAATGACAGATTTCCAGGGGATAAGGGGAGGGATGATTAGGCAGAGCACAGATGATTCCTAGGACAATGAACCCTTTTGTATGTTACCATAATGATGGACATAAGTCATTACACATTTGTCTAAACACACTGGATGTACAACACCAAGAATGAACCTTAATGTGACCTATGGACTTTGGGTGGTGAAGACATGTCAGTCAACATAGCTTTATCAACTCTAACTGATGTCCCAGTCTGGTGGGGGATGTTGCTAGTCAGGGAGACGGTGCATGTGTGAGGGCAGGAGAAACATGGGAAATCTCTGTACCTTCTTCCAATTTTGCTGTGAACCTAAAACTGCTCTAAAACATGAAGTCTATTTTTTTAAGGTCTTCCTTATGTGTGTTCAAGTCCTTAAGAAACTGGAATGTGCCTTCTGCTCCGGAGAGCCCCTCACACCCTGTCCCTTCCACCACCAAAGCAGGGGCTAATAGATGTTTGTTGAATTGAATTAAATTGAGAGGTCATCTGGGGGGATAAGAGCTGGAACTTTATCATAATTTGGACTCTGAGATGATGGGAAAGTTGAAGGACCAGAGACCCCTCTCTTCAGAACTCAATTATCTGCATAAGAACAAACGTCTCAGATATTACGCTATTAATTTGCTCACAATCATCTGGGCCTCCAAAGTTCACAAATGTCCCTTTCAATTTCTCAGCCACATCGTTCACAGGAAATGAGATTCTCTTCTCATTTGCTGAAGCACAGGGCCCTGGAACCATCTCCCTTCCCTACCCCACACCCCCAATCTCCTCATGCCTTCTTATCCATTCCCATTTGCCACAATTAACCACCTGGGTGTCAAAATACCTGTCACCACAACTTTCTTGGGGCCTGCTGGGGAACCCATGGTTTCCTGCTCAGCATCATAAATCTATAGCTGAGGACTGCGGGTTTTATTGGCCGTCTGAGTCAAAGGAATCTATTCTAATTAATCCTCCACACAAAAATGATGGCCTTCAGCCATCTCTCAGGAAGGAGCCAGCAAACCCAGAGTGGAAGAAAAAATGCAGGCCTGGCTTCCTATGAAATCAATACAACCTCATTCTGAGCTCTGTTCTGGGTCACACAGAAGGAGCAGCATGTGGGGTCGAGATCACTAGAGAGGTCTCTGGCCCTGAGTCTGACCACCAGGGTGATAGGAGCTAAGGAGCTCCCTTGCACCACAGGCCCCAGAAGGCCCAGTGCCTTTAAAGTCCTGTAACCCTTTGAGACCCATTCCCTCATTTGTAACAGGGATTTATAAAATTCTAATGTTTCCATGTACTTCACATAATAGGACCTCAATACCTTGAATAAGGCAGAAGTGGAGAAATCCGGGACAGAAGAAGAGAAAATTCACATCATTATTGATGTTGTTCGGCCACAGGGCAGTTGGACGGTCCAGTGTTTGGTGACCAGCACAGCCCACAATTTCAGGGATGGCTCAGCCAATCATGGATGGGATGCAAGGTGAGCCACATGGCAGGTCGGGGCCGAGGAAGGCTCAGGACGGTGACAGTGACCAGGATCAGGGGTAACAGACTCTGTGCTTCAGATGACTCACTGGGGAGTAGAGAGGCAGTGGAGTATGGGTTGGAGCCAGACACACTTGGCTTTAAGTCCACTTCTTCCAACCTGGATGGAGCGAGTTCTTTGGCTTCTCTGAGTTTGTTCCCTCAGCTGGAAAATGGGATAAACACAAATAGTACTTAGTTAACCAGCTTGCTGTGAAACTGTCTTCATGGTGGAATGGTGTGTGAGATACTGAATGATGTGCTTTTCTGCTTCATTCCCCTGAGTCCAGGACCCTCCCTCACCCTGAGTGGGTCAGAAGCTCTGAGGCCAAGACTGTCCCAAGCATGGGAAGTATCAGAAAAGAACATGAGGAGAAAGGCAGCAAAATTCTTCCCTTTGAGCTATGTTTTGAGTGTAATACAGAAAAGGGAAGAATGTTCATCTACACACACACACACACACCCTACCATGATGTTACAGAGTTCTCTGAACCTAGGAGGAAGAGGACAGCTGAAGGAAAAGAAGAAATTTCAGTCACTAATGACAAACCCTATGTTCCCTGCCTGACATTCTCTTCCCCTTTGCTGATTTTTCTCTGAGGTTCTGAGAGGGTTGCAAACCCCTCCAATCAAAGCCCACGCCATTAGAGAGTAGTAGAAATGAGAGGGGCATATGGGGTAGAGGACAAAGAGGACCGAGGGACCGCCCAGGGTAATGCCACCAGCCAGGCAACACTGGGGGTCATGTCAGAAGCTGGGTCAGGATAAATGTTCCTCTCTGAGCCACTTTGCAACATCAGCTCCAAGGGAAAGGAAGGAGACAGGGAAATCTTGAGTTTTCCTGAGTTTAAACCCATAAGACCCAAATAATTGAAATGGCTCTGTTCTCCTGTAAGTAACTAGAATACAAGTTCTGTCTTCTGGTGGAACAAAGCTCAAAAAAAAAAAAAAAAAAGGAGATTTCATTTTAGGAAAATAAAGAAAACTATGTTTTGGTAACCTGAGTCCACGACATATAGACCTACATATTTACACACATACATATATGTTGAAAGTAATAATAATCATCATCATCAAAATAATGTAGCAACTAAATGGATTGAGTGCCTCCCATGTTCCAGGCATTGTTCTCACAGATTTCTAGAGAGGACATCATTTATTTCTCAGAGTAATAGGCCTAAGGACTCAGGATTATGACCAGCCCCTTTGGGGGATGCATAAACTGAGCATAGAGAGTGTAGACGACATGGCCCAAGGTTACATCAGAGAAGAGAAGGGCACAGCATTTGAACTCCAGCCACTTGATTGCAGAGCCCATGTTCTCCATCACTTCTGCTCTCTTGCTTCTCCACTGAGCCTTTGACGCATTGCAAGCCACTTATTTACAAGTTAATGATTGCTGGCTATGACTTGGATACTATGAGAAAAGCTTGCCTCGTATCATATCTATACTCTTTATAATAATCCCAGCAGAAATGTTTTATTATCATCACCCTTTTGAAATTGAGGAAACTGGAACTCTGAATCTGAATCCACCTGGTTCTCAAAAGTGTATTTCCAACTCATTCTTTACAAACTCCACAGAAACACAGATAGAAGGCATGGCCCGCTGCCTGATTTAAGGCTCCTTGCGTGTAGCTGTCAGTATGTGGGCCATGATGGTAAGGATGGGATCTGGGTTTCTGGCAGCCCCAAGTCCAAAGGCAGGATCTGGGGGCAAAGAGTCTTATAAGAATCAGGTCCAACCCCACCAAGGAGAAGCCTGGCAAATACCAGGTGGGTATACGGTCACACTAGAGAATCCAAAGGAAAGATTCAGGTCCCAAGAGACAGCTGGAGTGCTTGGAAGGTGGAGTGAGCCCTGTGTGAAGAGGGAGTACTGGATTCAGAGGCTGAGAGGATCTTTAGCTAGTGAGACCTGACTCAAGGAACCATGGCATGGCCTGGTTCCAGCACAACCCAGACAATTCAAGATGGTGGTCTTACTGGATCTGAAAGAAGACATTACTGTGCTTCATGCTATAGATAAGAAAATTGAGGTCCAGAGAATGTAAGTAATGAGCATGGTCACACAGCTGGAGAGTGGCAGAACCAGGGACACAGCTGGCTCTCTCTGACTCCACACTCCATGCTTTTCCTCACCATGGCTTTTATCCCAAGCATTTGTGGCATGATTCAAAGGAAAGAAAAGGGAGCAATGATCCACACTGCCAATCTCCTGTTTTCCGAGAGGCCCAGCCCTGTAATAAGCAAGTATTTTCAACAGTCTAGGCTTGCCTGCCCCTTCTAGTCCTGACCAAGCTGACGTCAGACCCTAGATCTCACCAGGCAAGGGATTAAAGAAATAAAGTCCCATGTCACAAGTGGATAAATCATATTTGACCAGCCTTTCCAGGGATTTCCCAGGCTTAATCGCTTGCTAACTCTGGACAGTGAGGAAGTTGTTGGGCTATGACTTTGTTTTTCCCTGTCCTTCTCCCCAAATGTAATTCCACTCCTAGCTACACCACTTGGGGTTTACACAAGACTGCTCACTGCAGCGGTGCTCATAGTGGTGAGACAAGAAAAGAGAAAAGGAAATCCACCAATAGGAGATAAATAAAACACTAGATATCAGTTAAAATGAGTATACTACAGCTATACATACCAGTGTGAGTAAATCTCAGTAATAATTTTCAGTGCAAAGAGCACACTGAAGAAAGATATGTATAATGTGACAATATTCCTATGAAGTTTAAAAACATAATTCCATAGGGACTCAAACATGCAGAAAATTCATATGGTCATGCATGAAAATGTTAACCACTATATTTAAGATGGTGGTAAGCTCCAGAGAAGAAAAAGAAGAAATAAGTTTAAGAAGAGGTCTATGGCATGGTAGAGGTTTATAATCCTTTCCTTCTTTTTTAAAAAAAACTGGAAGCAAAGAAGGCAAAACATTAAGATCTATTAAAGCTGGTTTACAGGTACATATATGTCTATAGTACATTATTATCTTTAGGTTTGAAAACCTAAACCAAAACTTTTACAAAAACCATTTAAAAAAAAAAAAGGATGCTTGTACTTTAAGTATTATAGTAAGATGTCAGACTCTAGTCTTAAAGCAAGTAAGATTTCTACATAAAGAGAGACACAACAAGGCGTCCCAGTAGCAAAAGGGAGATGATAATCACATAGAGTTAAGAAGGCCTGGACTAGTGCAGTAGCACAGTATAAACAGAAAGAGGTGACAGACCAGAACCCAAATCTCCCCATAGAGCCAGAAGATGAAAGTATTACTGAGAGTACTCTATTTTATCCCTCACCCCTGTCTCTAAGAATTCCACCCTCCTCCTCCTATCATCCCAACTGTGTACTCCTTTGAGGACTGCCAATCATGGTTTCTTCCCCAAGGGTGGGCCCAGGAGTCAAGCTGGGCCAACAATGGTACCTCACCACTAAGGCCTACAGTGATTGGTAAAAAAATGGCAATAACCCAAAGCTTGGCCACTCACATCCAATCCTTTTCCTAGGGTATCTGTCTTTTTTATTATTTTTATTTTTTATTAAATAGAGAGCATGCATACATGTGAGCAGAGGGGAGGGGTAGAGAGAGAGAAGGAGAGATAATCTTAAGCAGGCTACATTCTCAGTGTGAAGCTTGAAACCACACTCAATCTCATGACCCTGAGATCATGACCTGAGCCAAAATCAAGAGTCAGATGCTCAACTGACTAAGCCACTGAGGAACCCCTCCTAGGTGTTCTCCTCCTCCTCCTAGATATCCTAGGACATCTTTCTGAATGTGAACCCAAAGATGGTGGTAGAGGATGGAAGATGTGGGTACAGAGCTCTCTGGGGCCACAATCCCCAATGAAGAGAAAAGCTAGTCTGGGGCTAGAAAGAATGAAGCCCCTTTGTAGAGAGCAGCAGTAATAAAAGATTTCTAGACCATGACATGTCCCCAGTCCCAGGTGCCCCCCACTATAGCCCTGCCCTAGATGAGCATGAGAAGCAGTGGCTGCCAGCGCATCCCTTCTCAAACACTTCTGCTGTGTGATTTTGCACACTGATCCTGGCTGCACAGCCCCCTGGTTCTCTGATGTTCCAGAACACCCTGAGCACTACCCAATGCTGTGTAATAAATCCCCTTACTACCTAAATGACCAAGCACTGGTTTCTGTTGTTTGCAACCCAGAACCTGATGTCAAAGGCAGGACAACTGCTGTTCTCCCTGGAGACCCCAGGAAGGGGACATCTCAGAATGGTGTTTCAGGCACATGAGAACTAAGCCAGTTGGCGCTCAGAGTCATCAGGATGTCACTCTTTCCATGCTGAGCTCTTTCTCTGAGAGCAAGCTCCCTCTTCCAAAAAACAATCTTAGCCAGGTTGACTTTCCACAGAACATCTAGCAGCCCATTGCCATCCTTGCAGGCAGTGCCAACATTCATAAAGCCCACACAAGCGCATTATGTCTTTTCATCCCCAGCATAACCCCAGGTGGTGAACGGGGTGAGCCTGAGACTATTCTCATTTAATTGAGGAAGAAGCTGAATTTTGGGGAAATGATGAACCCCAATCATAAGGCCACTTAACAGTTGTGTCTAGAATGGAATCCAGGCCCCCTGCTGCCAATCTAACACACGAAAAAAGAACCAAGGCTAAAGAGCCAGGAAACACAAAACTACCAGACACTCCATGGTGCTAATTATATACTGGACACTGTTCAAAGTGCTTTCCATGCATTCACTCATTGAATCCTTCTTACAACCCTATGACGTTAGTTCTAGAGCAGCCCCCATTTTACAGATGAGGGAACTGAGGCACAGAGAGGTTAAGGTATTTGTCTTAGGTCACACAGCAGGCAAGTGGCTGAGCTAGGATTCAAACCAGAAGTCTGGTTCTAGAGTCCATATCCTCATCACTCCATTAAATAGGGTGGAGGAGGAGTCATCCTGGGATCCAGATTCTTTGACCCCTACCCTTCTTGGATTGAGAAGAAGCTCTAGAAGGCCTTGCTGTGAAGGCACCCTGAGACCCCCATGGCTTATGCTAATCAACATGCAAGTGCATTGTGCTAAAAGCCTGGAGGGAAGTGTGCTAACAGAGTAGGTGCTGAATTGCAGAAAAGTTAAATATGGAATGGGAGCCCCGAAGGCTGCAGTAAGAGCAAGGAGGGTAAAAACCAATTTCTAAACAGAGCCCCAGGCAATGATTTGGAGAGAAAAACCAATATATATGGTATCACATAATAACTGTAGCAACACCTTCCATTTACCTCACCCTTTCCATTGAAGGAGACCAAAGAAGTTCACAATGGTTATTATAATTTTTCCTTCTCAAGGCCTGGGACCTGCTGAAGGCAGCTGAGGGCTTTGTTATTATACGCATGCGGGGAAGGGAAGCACTGAGAGGTCAATGCAGAAATCACAGAGGAGCAAGGTATCCATCAAAGCCAACTGCCTGGGCTCAAAAGCCATCGGTAAGAGCCAATGCATTGAAAATCAATTCAGCAAAGGATTGATTTACATACAGCTGTCAGACAAATCCTGAACTCACTCCAAGAAAACTGGCCATTGCCATTCTACCATTCTACCTCCAGGGTGTGGACAGAAGGAGCAGATACAGGGGGACAAGCAGGGGAGGGTCATGGGGCAGAAGACAGGGAGCGAGGATGGGGAAAACAGGGAGCGAGGATGGGGAATAAGTGGCAAACCAGAAAGAGACTGTACAGCTCTTGCCAGAGAAAGCCCACTACTCCCAGACAGAGCCACAAGAAAGCCAAGAAAAGATATCCTCAGTGGGTCCATGAACTGGTCATCTGGCCAATCAATCATTCAGCAAAGGGCTCTCATCTAGCTGGTCTGGGGGTTCTTCAGGGGTGCCCTCTACAGTATAGTGGGCAGCAGAGAATCATGTCTATAACCACTCCGCCCCTGCCCCCACCAGCTTGACCCTGGACAACAGTTCTCTCCCCACCACACTGGCTCTCTGGAAGTGATTCCATCAATGTCATCATTTCCTTCTGGGATTATTTCTTTCCTCTTTTTACTCATTTTATACTCAGCTAGATGGGGCTATATCCACTCCTCCCATACAATCTCTATGTCCTCACCCCTACACCTCTCCATCCTCTTAGAAGATTAATTCATGTCTTCATGTATAAAAGGAAGAAAGAACAAATGAGTAAAGGAGTCATTTACTCCAAAATGTGAAGGTCAGTCCCACTGTTCCCTTTCCAAGATTTGTGGGGTCAGGGGACATAATCCCATTATGCCCACCTAAGTACAGGGGGACATCATTGATCACATAAGACGAAAATGCATAGGAATCAGATTACCTGGTCAGGTGTCCCTTCTATCACCATCTGTGAGTGTGACCTCATTCATGTCACAGCCACTCTTTGAGGTCTCACTAACCTATCTGTGATTGGGCCATTGACACTCCTACTGTCCTGCTCCACCATGTGATTTTTTTAAAAAATATTTCATTTATTTACTTGAGAGAGAGTAGGGAGAGAGCGCACGGGCAGAGGGAGGGGCAGAGGGAGAAACAGATTCCCCACAGAGAATCTCACGGGGAGCAAGACACATAGTTCCATGCCAGGACTCTGAGATCATGACCTGAACTAAAGGCAGATGCTTAATCAACTGAGCCACCCAGGCGCCCTCACCATGTGATTTTGAGATTCACCATCTCTAATGAAACTGGAAGGCTATATGACAACTGTCTTATGAGAGTTTCTAAGGGATACAGGGAAATAAAAATGTTCTTAAAACACACTCAGATGACTCCTGATGACCAAAACAAACAGCTTCATATAACCCAAACTTTTGGCAAAGTTAGAGCTCCTCATACCTGACTCCTGAAATGAAAGTAAGATCCACATCCCACTTGGGTATAAATTTTATTTTATTTTATTTTATTTTATTTTTTAAAGATTTTGTTTATTTATTTGACAGATCACAAGTAGGCAGAGAGACAGGCAGAGGGAGAGGGGGAAGCAGGCTTTCCACTGAGCAGAGAGCCCGATGTGGGGCTCGATCCCAGGACCCTGGGATCATGACCTGAGCCGAAGGCAGAGGCTTTAACCCACTGAGCCACCCAGGTGGCCCTTGGGTATAAATTTTAAAAGATAAAATGGGTTTGGGTCAGAAAGAGTTGGTTTCAATCCAGGCCCCAAAATGTATTGGCTATAAGACTTTATTATCTGACTAATTATTTTTTTCCAAATCTATAAGGTGGGCATAGTAACACTGACCTCACTGAGACGGATTCGGTTGGTGGTGTTTATAAAGCACCTGGCATAATGCTTTGCATGAAGCAAGCCCAGAATCACCAGGGAGAAGCGTTCTCTGTTCGTTCTCTTTCCTCGTTCCCCGGGAGCTGGAACTGTAGTAAGCATGAAGTGCATGAAGTAGGTAGAGGCCGTCCTTGCTCTTGCCACCTCACCTGTCTCCCTGATCTACACTTCAACATTGTCTATCGAGACAGACTTCCTGTTCCTCCACTTTTTCTGAACCCGCTTTCTTATTCTAAAGATCTACCTGTATCCAAAATAGATGAAAGCAACAGACGTGAGGATTTTTCATTTATCAGACGTTTGTTACACATCCAGTTCACCAAAACTCTGTTGAGCATCTATTCCTGCACGTCCAGAGTGGAACCGGGAACCAGGCTAGGGACACGTAGTACATGGGACTTGGCCTTACCCCGATCCCTTTAAAACCCAAGCTCACAGAACACACTGTGACTTAAAAGCAAGGATCTCCATCTCTCCAGGCTCAGCTGGGATACCCCTGAAGATACAGACCCACAGAACCAAGCCATGAAACTGGACTCCGTGTTTCACAGGGAAAACGAGAGGCACTTATTTCAATGCTTCACTCAACTGCACAGAAGACTAGCCTGGGAGTCTGGAATTCTGGAATCACCTTTTGGAATAATATGTTGTGTAGTGATCACCATGTGTGACAGTAAGCCTCTTCCCCTCTCTGCGCTTCAGACTTCTCATCTGCGGGAGAAGTTAGACTGGGGTCTGAGTAGCAATAGTTCTCATACGAGGTTGAAAAGCACAGCCCCTCCCTCCTAAAATCCATGCTCACTTGGACCCTGGGAATATGACTTTGTTGGGAAGTGGGGGCTTTGCAGATGTAGTCAAGATGAGGTCAGGATGAGGATGGGCCCTAATTAGTGACCGGTATCCCTATAAAATGAGACAGGGCCACCGAGTGGCTTAGTCGGTTAATCATCTGCCCCTTTGAATTTGGCTCAGGTCCTGATCTCAGGGTCCTGGAATCCAGCCTCATATCAGGCTCTCTGCTCAGCATGGAGTCCACTTGAGATCCTCTCTCTGCCCCCTCCCCCACTCTCTCTCTCTCAAATAAGTAGATAAGTCTTAAAAAAAAATAAAAATAGAAAGAGACAGACACACAAGGAAGGAGGCCACATGGAGATAAAGACAGGGACTGGGGTGAGTCATCTACAAGCCAAGTAACACCAAGAATTGCCAGAAACTACCAGAAGCCAGAAGAGGCAAGGAAGGAGCCTCCCCTAGAGCTGTCAGAGAGAGCACAGCTCTGCCAACACCTTGATGTCGAACCATAAGGAAAAAGTTCTGTTGTTCAAGCCACCGGTTTGTGGTACTTTTTTACGGCAGTCCCAGGAGACTAGCAAAGGCCTTCTCAAACTATCCCTTACTTAATCATTATGATATATTTATGCCCTGATCATATTTGATTCTATATCTGAAATCCATAAGCCCCACCTGGGACCAAAAAACTGTGGGTAGAGGCCCATGCCTCCCCCAAACCATTGCCTCCAGCCCCTCCCAGATAGGACCAGTCCCCCTCTGCTCTGTAGATGGCCTGTGATCGATCACCCTCTTAGCTTTGCTGTCACCAAATCTCATCTGAGATTAAATTGGCAAAAATCTGACTTGTTTTCCCAACCACCACTACCCAAGGATTATGACCAGAAGCGAACTAGATTTATAGCAGCAACAATGTTGATAAACAAGACATCCTGAGTGAAGGGAAAGCCACAGAAGGACCGATGTTTCACTGAGGAAGGTTAGGGGGAAGCCAATCTTCTGGAGCCTTTCAGGGGTCCAGACTGGCCCCGTGGCATTCAGGTGTACCCACCATTTCTGCCTTCCCTCTACCCAGCACCCTGGTTAGAGCACAGCTAAACATCACCCAGGATCCCAGAGAAGGGTCTCAGCGATGGCACTTTGAGGGCAAGGTGAGAGTGTAGTACCCCCTTCACCTACAGTTCCCAGTCTTTATTTTTTTATCATTATTTAAATTCAATTAGCCAACAGATAGTACATCATCAGTTTCAGATGTAATGTTCAATAATTTATCAGTTGCATATCACATCCAGTGCTCATCACATCCCATGCCCTCCTTAATGCCCATCCCCCAATTACCCCATCCCCACCCACCTTCCCTCCAGCAACCCTCAGTTTGTTTCCTATAGCTAAGAGTCTTTCAGGGTTGGGTTTTTCCCCCTCTAATGATTTCAGAACACCCAGTCTTTAGAAATAGGTCTTTCCTGACTCTCACAGCCCAGCCTGCTGCACGCTCCACTCACCCACATGTTCTAGAAGGCTCTAAGCTCATTAAGAAATGAAGCTGCAGGGGTATGGAGAGAGCTCTGAGCTCATCAAGAGTTAAGATTTCCCTGATGCCATTTCTGGGCCAGCACACAGCACTTCCGTCTGAAGAGGCCCAGAGTGGCAGCTCACATGCTTCTCCCCCCCTGCTCCCTCTCCCACCCCCATCAGGGAGAGAATGAGGTTCTTTCTTTCTGGGGAATGTAGGTCCCTCTGTATCCTTAGCAATGATACTTCCTGCTACCAACTCACCAAACTCTCCCCAAGCAAAACCCTCTGTATCCTTTGTCTGCCTTGAAAAAAATCCTGCCGACAAATGTCTCTTGGCTTCAAGGGTCACTCCAATTCCAAATCCATCCTTGGGGCTGCAATCCCCTGAGCACCTGGGTCAGCCCAGTGCTGCCTCCCAGCCTCTCCTCTCCAGGCTCCCACCATAGTCACAAGCGTCCTTTCAAAACCTAAAACAACTATCATATGATCTCCCTGATATGAAGACGTGGAGATGCGACATGGGGGGCTAAAGGGGTAGAAGAATAAATGAAACAAGATGGGATTGGGAGGGAGACAAACCATAAATGACTCTTAATCTCACAAAACAAATTGAGGGTTGCTGGGGGGAGGGGGCTTGGGGGGGTGGGATTATGGACATTGGGGAGGGTATGTGTTATGGTGAGTGCTGTGAAGTGTGTAAACCTGGTGATTCACAGACCTGTACCCCTGGGGATAAAAATATATTATATGTTTATAAAAAATAAAAATAAATAAAATAAAATAAAAACCTGAGACCTGATTTTGTCTTGCTCCTATGCAAAATCATTCAGAGGCTCTTCAGATAAAACCCAAAATCCTGCAAGGAACAAGATTCCTCTTCACCCATAATCCACTGGAAAAAGAAAAAATATATATACATATGTATGAAAGAATTGGTTGAAAAATGAATGAAAAAGATATTCAAAATACAAGATTCAGACATAAAATGATTGTCAAGTATTTGCAATAAAAGCTTACTTTCCGTTCTTGACGGATCTCACCACAGATCTGTCATTGACAGCTTGGGTGCCGTCACAGTGCACAGACCACACTTTGGGAACTTGGGCATCGAGGATTGGGCAGATCTACCCTCCTTCAGACTGCGGGCATCTCCAGCCCCATTCCACAGGACCTGCTCCCTCCCCCCTTCACAGCCATGTACTCATCTTCCTTGGCTTCCTGCTACCTGCTTCCCACTGCCTCACGGCTTCCTAACATGCTCTTCCCTCCGTCCAGAACTCCCTCCCCTTCCTTTATTCCCCTCCATGTAGTCAGCTGCAACCACCTGTCAGGTTGTAGCTCACATATTATCTGCTCGGGAAAGCCTGTGCTGGACCTGCCCCTGCATCCCCTGTACACACATGCACACGCATCTACCCCTCCACCTACACACACACACACACACACACACACACACCTCTGCCCCTCTCTCTCCCACACACACAGGCTGGGTGAGTTCCCTTATTATTTGCTTTCACAGGAGCTGATTGATTCTTTCATTGCAATTACCTTGGTTTATATTTACTCATTCATTACAGTCATTATTTGCTTAATATTGGTCTCTCTCTTTGCTCCACAAGCACCAAGAAGAGGGACCAGCCCACTTGCGTTCTCCCCCACGAGCCCAGCAGTTAGCATAGGGCTTGGAGGCCTTGTAACATCCAGTAACAATTTGCAGAGTATGAAAATGAAATAACGGAGTTGCCTCAGATTTGTCGAAGCCCTCCGTTTCCTCCACATCGTGCAGTTCCTTCAACCTTAAGCAATGCACGTCTCTTGTGAAGGTTTCATTTCTACAAATATTTCCCTCAGTTCTTTGTGTCCATTTGGCACCCAGTCTGCATCCCACCGAGGTCATGTACCCCTCGCCTCCTCCCCACCCACTGCCGTATTCCAGTGTTAGCATTCCCCAAACACGCACTCACATTCATATTAATTCTGTATTCCAAGCAGCAGATCGCTCAGATACATGTTTTGCCTAAGTAGGCTCTGATGGCATCCCCCCATCAAACATGTCTTCTCAAACAGACCATTGTAGCGGGCAAGACTGAATGTCACGTGAGGACTCCCTGATGGCCGCATCCCAGACACAAATGGCAGGCCAGTGGAGACAGAGATCCAAGGGTACATCTTCAGCTCGCCTTGAGTTCTCATATGGAGGCAACAACCTATACCTTAAGAGACACTGCTTCTAAGCGCTCCTCTGGCTTCAGACAAGACAGCCATAATGACAGAAAAAAGAGTCCAACCTAAGAGAACAATGACCTGGACTCAGCTAGTGACTTGCTGTGTCGCTTGGCTAGGTCACCCCCCCTCTCCGGGTCTCATTTTTGCCGGTCACAAGATGAGGTGGATTTCATGGTCTCTGAGTCCCCAGTGACACACTTCACAGATCTGCAGAATGCTCTGACTTTCATATGTTAGATTTCAGCATCCTCTCTCGTCATTTTATTGATTCATTCAATAGGTGCTACCTTTTTTTTAAGATTTTATTTATCTGAGAGAGAGGGCGCATGCAAGAGCGAGCATGAGTGGTGAGAAAGGGGAGAGGGAAAGGGAGAAGCAGGCTCTTCCCGGAGCAGGGAGCCCGACATGGGGGCTCCATCCCAGGAACCCCAAGATCACCACCTGAGCCTACAGCAGATGTCCAACCAAGCGAGCCAGCCTAGCGCCACTTGGTAGATATTTACTGAGCACCTCCTAAGATTTTTTTCAGGCGGAGGTTATACAGACAAAGAAGATGGACGTAATTCCTGTCCTTGTGATGCAGGAGAAGGAGCAGAGGCTAAACAAGTAACTCATTCATCATCACCATTATGGCTATAAAGGAAAAGGGCAGATCTCATGAGAGCCAAGAGGATGAGGTCTAAGAAGAATGAGGTAGAATGAAGGACAGCTGTCCTGAGGAAGGACATTGGAGCTGAGAGGCAGTTTTTATGTGTGTCTGAAGCCACAGATTTCCCAAACATTTCATTTAGCTACACGGTAAGTGTAAGGTGGGGAGGGGGACAAGCGTCACTGGCCCCTGTTTGAACTGTTAGGACCAAGACCCTGTTCCTCGGCATACAGGACTGCTCTGCCACACACCACAGCCCCAACGCCCTGCCACACCACACTTCTCCTGGGGCCACTAAACTGGCTTCACTGTGTTTGTTACAGATTTCATTTTCATATCTGTGCCTCCCTCGCCCCAGTGAGACCAGGGAGGGGGTGGGGTTGGGTGCGCCAGGGAACGGGGCAGATATGTCTGCTTTGCACAACACTGTATTTCCAACCCAAGCACAATGCCAGGTACATAGCAAGCATTAGAATTGTGACCGAGGGCACAGTCAGTTAAGTGTGGTTAAGTGTGGCTCAGTTGGTTAAGTATCTGCCCAGGTCATGATCCCAGGGTCCTGGGATTGGGTCACTTCGGCCTCCTTGTTCAGCAAGAGGGCCTGCTTCTCCCTCTGTCTCTGCCCTTTCTCCCCACTGATGCTCTCGCTCTCTCTCTCAAATAAATAAATATAAATATAAAAGAGAGAGAAAGAGGCTGAATGGGGGCGCTTCGCTGGTTCAGCCAAGTACAGCATGAGACTTTTGATCTCAGGGTTTCGAGTTCAAGCTCCACACTGGGTGTGGAACCTACTAAAGAAAGAAAGAAAGGAAGAAAGAAAGAAAGAAAGAAAGAAAGAAAGAAAGAAAGAAGTGTGGCTGAATGAATGAATGAATCCCCACACCACAGACAAGGAATCTGAGGTCAAGTGAGGAGGGAATGTTTTTTCCAAGTCCTAAGTTTTTCCAAGTTCCAAGACCCTAAGATAGGTCTCCAATCCAGGCGTAAGGTAGAAGGGAGAGAGGTAGAATCTGGGAGTCCAAAAGTGGAATTTGCCTTCCTTCACTCGGAATGGAATCACTTCATCTGTTGTGGTTTTGCTTCTCCGACAGAATCCAGCACTCCACGTGAGGGCCTCTGGGCATTGCCCCCGCAAAGGAAGATTCTGAGCCGGGCTAGTTCTCGTCAGCAGACAATGAGGAGGCCCAGGGACCTGAGCGATGGGCCTGAGCCGAGATAGCAGAACACCATCTGTGTTTTGCCTAATCGAGAAGGCAGCAGTCTTGGCTTCCCCTTGGTGCCTCCCAGCCCGGGCAGTGACAGCTACAAAGTCACCGTGAGGTGCTTGGCAAACACTTCATGCATCAAATGGATCCTCCCAACTGGAGAACTGGCCGAGGACCCACGTTAGTCTTGGGGCTCTCAGCACAACTCACGAACCAGCCTTTCCTGGGCACCTTTTATGAGCTCAGTCACATGCCGGGGGTGATATGGGGAGGTGCCAGGAAGCAAAAGGCTGTTGTGGGACTGGGAGAAATCCAGGCAGAGGCACGTAAACCTGGAAGGACCCAGGCACAGCGCACCAGGCCACGTTGGTTCTCAAAATCAGCTCTCTAGAGCCGGTGAGGGGATGCGTGCCAAGTCGCATCACTCTGGGGCCTGGGCTGCTCTCAAATCCAGACCTGTGAGTGGGTATGGCCCTGAGGACGGGTGTGGCACTGATCGAAGAGATTGTTCAAAGATTAATAAGATGGCCCTGCCATCTTATTAATTGATGTACTCTTAATATCTGATAAAATACCCAGTTGATGTCTGTAGAATGATTATAAGGAAAAGAGAAAGAAACAGGTTCTAGAAGCCAATCCTGTAATACGTCGTTTTTATAAAAATTAATTAATTAATTTTTAATACTGTCATTTTATTTTTTCAGTGTTCCAAGATTCATTGTTTATGTACCACACCCAGTGCTCCAAGCAATACATGCCCTCCTTAATACCCACCACCAGGCTCACCCATCCCCCCACCCCCATCCCCTCCAAAAGACTCTTTCTCAGAGTACACAGTCTCTCATGCTTCATCTCCCCCTCTGATTTCCCTCAACTCACTACTCCTCTCCTTCTCCCAATGTCCTCTCTGTTATTCTTTTTTTTTTTTTTTTCATTTTACAAGTAGGCAGAGAGACAGGCAGAGAGAGAGAGGAGGAAGCAGGCTCCCCGCTGAGCAGAGAGCCTGATGCAGGACTCGATCCCAGGACCCTGAGATCATGACCTGAGCCGAAGGCAGAGGCTTTAACCCACTGAGCCACCCAGGCGTCCCCCTCTGTGTTATTCTTACACTTACCCATAAAACAACTTTGTAATAACCTTAGCCATATTAAATGAGCAGTTAACTGAGCGCCAGCACTGTGTGGAGTACTTCACACCCAAAACAACCCTGAGAGAAAGGTGTTATAATCCTTAGATGACAGTTGAGCAAACACTATGCATAACAAAGTGAATAATTTGCATAAAGACACTGAGCCAGGAATTGGTAGAGCTGGGATTTGACTCCAACTCTGTTTGATTTGAGAGCCTGAGCTCTAAAGTAGGTTGTTTTTGCCTAACAGGTTGCTACTGAATACTTTTGAATAGAGAGAGAGAAGAAAGAAAGTTTTTCCTATAAGGAAGAAAATGGGAATGAACACAGGGCATGATTTCAGACTAAACAGGACCATTTCCCCCAAAGAAGCCTTCCATGTTTCTCCTAAGTGAGGGTCCCTTCTCATACACTCCCAGTACCTCTCCCCGACCCTGAGCCCTTGTCATCGTTTTCCTCATACAAATGAGTTAATTAAATGTCTGTCTGTCCTCAGGGACATGGGTCTAGAAGAGAAGGTGCCGTGACTATCTTGCTGCTGCTCCAGTGTGTGACAGAGTCCCCGGCACATAGCAGGGGCTCTGTAACTATTTTTTGAATCTGTGAGTTAAGCAACTGATAGGCGATGAAAAAAAAATATCCTGATGGCACGTGATAAGGAAAGAAGACAAATGGAACATTATCAAGAAGCCCCTTGAAGATCAAGAAGAGCTTCATGTTGGGAAGCCGCCCTAGGATCTTGAGCTCACCTTTAAGAGGAAGACTCTCCCATTAGGGGGAGAGATAGACCAGCTGAGGGAGAGACTATCGACCTTCAAATCAGCACCAACACTTGAGGTGACAAGGATCTTATGATGACAGCTGTAAGAATGCAGTTGAAAAGATAATATCAAGAAAATATATAATGCAGGTTCTACTCAAAGCGTTCCTCATCAAAACTTAATAATGAGGGCATGAATCTGGTCTGGTGGATAGAAAGGAGATCTGACTATGCCTGATTCTATAAACTCTACTTCCTCCCATCACAGAAGATAAGATTTCACTGAAACTCAGGTGATATCAAATGAGGGTAGAAAATATGTTCTTTATCATTCCATTGGTTTCTAAGTCTCATGCATGGCCAGCCAGGGTTTAAAAAAATATGTTTCCTAAGGTTTTCAGAAGGCTCTGAGTCATTTCCAAATGAATCATTTACTCATCCACATTTCTAAATCTACAGTTCTAGATGACTGACTTTGGAGCAAAACTGTTCCCAGGGCAAGTCCTCTGTTCCTTTTGGAACAGAATTCAAGAGGGAGCCGTCTGAGCACATCAGACTCATAAAATTGTTTTTTCCTACAGAAGACCTGGATTCAAATCCCAGCTTTGACACTTACTGGCAAGGGCAAACTAGCTAATGACACGTGAACTGCTGTTTAGTGACCCACGCACTAGAATGATGGTGCTGGATTCATGGTTCCAAATCTTGAATTCTCCTTGAAGATTCTCGTGCATGGGACAAATAATCATTGGCCATCTTCTGTGTGCCAGCCACTGTGCTGGGTCCTTGGAATAGGGTAACATACAGAGGATGAAGACTCTAGTCTGGACAGACAAATACAAAACAAAAATCATGCAAGTAAATGATACTTGCAACCATACTATATTTATGAAAGAGAGATTTGGGGTAACAGGGACCTTACAAAAGGGAGATGAGAACTCATGACAGAGGTCAGGGAAGGTGTAATCTGAGCTTGAAGAAAAAGTAGATTCAGTTTGCTGGAAAATGGGATGGAAAGATATTCTCAGCAGAAGGGTGACCGTGGACAAAGCACTTGTAGTAGAAACATGGGAAATGAGCCTGAAAGACAAATAGGGTCCAGATCATGATGGACCTTATAGGCATGTTCTGGAGCATGTTTGACTTTAAAATCAATGGGAAACCACTAGGGAGGTGTTTGGGGGTGGGATGGAGATGGAGGAGGACACGGGATCATTGCCTTCCAAAATAATCACTCTGAATGGCCTGCAAGAGGTTGAAGTAGATGTAGGGCAGGCAGCTGGAGGCTAGTATCATAGTCCAGGCAGGAGATGATGGTCTATTTGACTTGGATGGTGCTGCGCATGGCAGGAAATGGGCAGATTCGATGTTTATGGAAGCAGCAGCTCAGACAGGACGTTCTGATGGATTAGAGCAGGGAGGGTGTTTCAAGGACGGTCCTGGGCTTCTGGCCATTTGCTGGGAAAGGAAAAAAACCTAAAGAAGATCAGGTTTGCAGTAGAGTTTGAGCTCTGTTTTGGACACATTGAATTTGCAGCACATCTAAAGCAGTTGAGAAGAAATATTAATCAGGCAATTGTGTGTGCTTATCTGAGGCTCAAAATATACATTTGGACATTATTAGTATAAAATGAGTAATTGAATCTGAAGGCCATGCCAAGATCACACAAAAAGTGGGACATAAGGGCCTATGATTAGGTTTGCAGAACTTAACACTTCCCTATTCAACTCTGTGCTTGAAGGCCTTTCCTTTTAAAAACAAGAAAGCCAGTGATGACGGTAAGCCGCGCTTGTTCAGCCTGATGATTTCCTAGGCACTCTAGGTAAATCAGCTAATTTAACTTACCCTTCTCCACAACACAGACAAGAAGACCCAAGCATTCTTGTCTTCACAGTACAGATGCAGAGATGGAGGTTAAGAACATATATTTGCCTGAAGTCACACAGCTGGTGAACAGTTGCTTCCACGCCTAGGTGTCTTGGATTTCAGAAATACTTCTCATAGTCTGCCCTTGCTGGGCTCATCACGGCTGCAACCCAGAGGTGCAATTAGCACTGAACTCAACCAATACAAGGCAGAGAGCTTAGCCAGTGGAAATGCCCCTGAGGTCACCGTAAAAGATGCCAACCAAACTCCTACAGCTAATGGTCCAGCCCACACATGCAGCCTCTGGTGAACGTCAGTGTCTCTGCTATGCCCTATTTCCTCCCCACATTTGTCCCCAGGCCAATGTGAAGGACGGGTGTAATGACTTAACGCGCCACGCTGACCCATTATAAGAAACAATTGACCCCAGATACCGCAAGGACCCCTGTGAGGCAGCAGAACAAGGTTTGATCCAAAGATCGATCCTTTGCTTCTTTTTTAAAAAAAAAATTATTTATTTATTTTCAGCATAACAGTATTCATTATTTTTGCACCACACCCAGTGCTCCATGCAATCCGTGCCCTCTATAATACCCACCACCTGGTACCCCGACCTCCCACCCCCACCCCGCCCCTTCAAAATCCTCAGATTGTTTTTCAGAGTTCATAGTCTCTCATGGTTCACCTCCCCTTCCAATTTACCCCAACTCCCTTCTCCTCTCTAACTCCCCATGTCCTCCATGCTATTTGTTATGCTCCACAAATAAGTGAAACCATATGATAATTGACTCTCTCTGCTGACTTATTTCACTCAGCATAATCTCTTCCAGTCCGTCCATGTTACTACAAAAGTTGGGTATTCATCCTTTCTGATAGAGGCATAATACTCCATAGTGTATATGGACCACATCTTCCTTATCCATTCGTCCTTTGAAGGGCATCTTGGTTCTTTCCACAGTTTGGCGACCATAGCCATTGCTGCTATAAACATTGGGGTAAAGATGGCCCTTCTTTTCACGACATCTGTATCTTTGGGGTAAATACCCAGGAGTGCAATTGCAGGATCATAGGGAAGTTCTATTTTTAATTTCTTGAGGAATCTCCACACTGTTCTCCAAAGAGGCTGCACCAACTTGCATTCCCACCAACAGTGTAAGAGGGTTCCCCTTTCTCCACATCCTCTCCAACACATGTTGTTTCCTGTTTTGTTAATTTTGGCCATTCTAACTGGTGTAAGGTGATATCTCAATGTAGTTTTAATATGAATTTCCCTGATGGCTAGTGATGATGAACGTTTTTTCATGTGTCTGATAGCCATTTATATGTCTTGATTGGAGAAGTGTCTGTCCATATCTTCTGCCCATTTTTTTATATCAATTGATGTAGAAAAAGCATTTGACAAAATCCAGCATCCGTTCCTGATTAAAATGCTTCAAAGTATAGGGATAGAGGGAACATTCCTAAACTTCATCAAATCTATCTATGAAAGACCCACATAATGCAAATATCATCCTCAATGGGAAAAAGCTTGCGTCCTTCTCATTGAGATCAGGAACACGACAAGGATGCCCACTCTCACCACTCTTGTTCAACATAGTATTAGAAGTCCTGGCAACAGCAATAAGACAACAAAGAGAAATAAAAGGTATCCAAATTGGTAATGAAGAAGTCGAACTCTCTCTCTTCGCAGATGACATGATTCTTTATATGGAAAACTCAAAAGACTCCACCCCCAAACTACTAGAACTCATACAACAATTCAGCAATGTGGCAGGATACAAAGTCAATGTACAGAAATCAGTGGCTTTCTTATACACTAATGATGAAAATACAGAAAGGGAAATTAGAGAATCGATTCCATTTACTATAGCACCAAGAACCATAAGATACCTGGGAATAAACCTAACCAAAGAGGTAAAGGATCTGTACTCGAGGAACTACAGAACACTCATGAAAGAAATTGAAGAAGACACAAAAAGATGGAAGACCATTCCATGCTCTTGGATCAGAAGAATAAACATTGTTAAAATGTCTATACTACCTAGAGCAACCTATACTTTTAATGCTATTCCGATCAAAATTCCACCGGTATTCTTCAAAGAGCTGGAGCAAATAATCCTAAAATTTGTATGGAATCAGAAGAGACCCCGAATCACTAAGGAAATTTTGAAAAACAAAAATAAAACAGGGGGCATCACATTACCTGATTTCAAGCTTTACTACAAAGCTGTGATCACCAAGACAGCATGGTACTGGCATAAAAACAGACACATAGACCAGTGGAACAGAGTAGAGAGCCCAGATATGGACCCTCAACTCTTTGGGCAAATCATCTTTGACAAAACAGGAAAAAATGTACAGTGGAAAAAAGACAGTCTCTTCAATAAATGGTGCTGGGAAAACTGGACAGCTATATGTAGAAGAATGAAACTCGACCATTCTCTTACACCGTACACAAAGATAAACTCAAAATGGATAAAAGACCTCAACGTGAGACAGGAATCCATCAGAATCCTAGAGGAGAACATAGACAGTAATCTCTTCGGTATCAGCCACAGCAACTTCTTTCAAGATACGTCTCCAAAGGCAAAGGAAACAAAAGCGAAAATAAACTTCTGGGACTTCATCAAAATCAAAAGCTTCTGCACAGCCAAGGAAACAGTCAAGAAAACAAAGAGGCAACCCACGGAATGGGAGAAAATATTTGCAAATGACAGTACAGATAGAAGGCTGATATCCAGGATCTATAATGAACTCCTCAAACTCAACACACACAAAATGAACCTTTCCTTCTGTTTGGCACTAGACAAGTTACTTAACTCCTCGCTGACACCATCTTTAAAAAACAGGTACAGTAATACGCTTCCACCCTGGGTTATTTTGAGGATTAAATGAGAGCATGTTTGAGAAAGTGCCCGGCAAACTGACAGTGATGATGAAATCAAACTCTTATGTGGCAAATCTTGTCTCTGTAATGGATGTCTTTTGGCCTCTCAGATCTAATCCAAGCACCAAAGCAGATTAGCGAGGAGGAAATGATTGCGACTAGCAGGTAACGAATAGGATCTATGAGAAAAGTTAAAAAAAAAAAAAATTGACATGAATTGACCTTAAAAAGAGGGATGAGAAGTTGACCTAATAAATTATTTCTCCTGCCAGAAAAAAAAAATAGGATGATGAATGTGAATAAGGCTTAGCCTTTTTAAAAGGACAAAACATGTCCTTTTATGGGATGTCCCCAGACATCCCTTACGATTCACAGCTTCATCATTATTCCTGGGCCAGGTACTTGATAATAATTCCAGGAGTGGTCAGAAGAGTAATCTTAGTAACCAACATTTTATTGATTAGTTACCATGTGCCAGCCACTGTGGACTAGGTGCTCTACGTGTGTTATTTTGCAGAGTCCTTGATGAGTGAGCAGTATTGACCAGAGGAGGAATCTATGGCACTGAAGGCGAGAAAGTTATCAAAATCAGTGAATTCAGGGAATCATGTACAAGTCATCAAAACTAAGTGATAAATAAAGGGGTGTTCTGGAAGAGAGTGCAGAATGTCTACATTCGGGGGACTCTAAACAGAGATGTGTGGAATGGGAGTTGGACCAAGCTGAGTTCATCTTTCGGTGGATCCCTATGGTACATATTTCCCTCTGAATGGCTACCTAGCTTGAGTTACACAGTATTTCAATCTCTCCTCCACTATTACCTGGAATCCCGAGAATAATACCAACCCCCCTCCCAGCTCAAACACACTGAGCGCTTAGACTCTCCCAGGCTTGAGGACTGGGACTGAGAACTCTGATGCATTACTCTCATTTCATCCTCTCTGCCTAATGAGGTAAGCTTGCATGCGTTTGTTCATTCTAAATAAAGGAACTGAGGCTTGGCTCAGCAACGTTTAGTAATTTGGTCGCACTCCCGTAACTTATAAATGTTAGAGCCTGGATTTGCATTCTAGGCTCTCTGAGTCCAACATTCAGGTTTCTCCTCCAGCCTGGCAAGTCCTCATTCAGGAGGAGATGCTCCATCCTGAGCCATAGGAGTGGACAATTCAAAGGAAGACATTCCCAGAGGTTCAGATGTAAATGAATTCTGAGGGCCAATGGAGTCAAATAGGCACTGGGACTGTCATTGAATCAAGAGGACTATCCCTGATCTTGTGTTCTTTGGGCACGAAGTGCCTCAAGGGTGAGTTAGGTCACCTACCCATCGTCTTCCAAAGAACCCTTAGTTCTCAGAGGGATGTTTAAACTCAAGGATTGGAAAACCAAGTGAAATCTGGGCCAGGAGTTTTCCCGTGGGAAACCAAACAGACTCTTTACAGGAAAAAAGAGAAGACAGCTCATGTGTGAAGCACATTCACCGAGGGAAGCAATAAGAGACTCAGTACACCATTCACAGAAATGAAATCACAGAGCCTGGGATTCAAGATTTTTCTCCCCATTCAGTGCTCCAGGCCTCAATATTCTTACATGAATAGAGAGACCAGTTTGGACTGAAAGATGTCTAAGACTGAAAGATGCCTTCCAGCTCTGACAGTCTATGATACTGTGATAAAATACTTTCTAAGGAGCCTGACAAGCCCTGGGAAGATTTAAGAAATGCCTGTGTTGGAAACGAGCTGAGTAAAAGTGCCTCAGCGCCATTTACCACTACCTGCTCCCACATGCCAAAAAATTTGATCTACCCAACTTGATTCCAAAGGTTCCCATACCTGGCTTGATTTCCATAGCATCTCCCTACCTTTTCTGCAGGTTTGAAACCACAAGGTACAATGAAAAGCACTGCTTCTGCCTTCTGAGGGTTGTAAAGCTGTATGCTTCCCCGTTCTCACCACCTCCAAGGAAAGCAAGGGTGAATGGAGCTATGAGGCTTACTTGTTTGACAGGTAAGATTCTGATACGGATTTCAAAGGGACTCCTTTGGGTGTATTATTTTTGCCTTCCCAGCTTGCATTATTTACTCCAGCAGGGGCAGCCCAGTTTTCCTTTGGGAATTTCTCACTTTCTCCCTCCCATATGGTTTAGGTAGGGATGACTCTACTCATCAGCCAGACCTTAGCCCATCCACCCTCTGACCACTGAGCTTGTTTTAGAGATGAGCAGCCAATCCAAACCAGATCACCAGAAACTATACCCAGATTTGTTGTAACTACTATCAAACAGGGGCTTACCTTCTACTGGAGCTGCTAGGATATAAATCTGGAATTAAGGGTTGACATCTTCTCTACTCCTTCAGGAAAACTGACCCAAGAAAGCAGCTAGCACAAAAGAAGGCAAATCCCATACTCAGAGAAAATCAGATGAGCACCTAGATCTCACCATGCCTGAAGTTCATTCAGCTACACTGTCATCTTTTCATTTGCTAGCCAATAATTTTTCTTTTTGCTTTGATGAATTCAAGCTGCATTTCTTTCATTTATAACCCAAAAGTCTTGAATAATACATACTGTAGTCAGAAAACATGTCTTTATTAATTTCTCTTAACAAGGCATGGTGGGTATAAGCAGAAGCTATATATATCAGTCATTTTGCCCAGGTAATTTATGCTATTGGTATTTTAAGGTTTTGTCAGGTAGTGACATTTTGAGTTCTTGGTGGAGGCAGAATTCACTGCACATCGCAGACACATGCATCATTTCCATCTATCCTTCACCATCCCCTGGACTTATCTCAGCCAGGTCTTCAGTCTCGACCCATAGTCTCCTGCCTGCCCCAGCCAATCCCCAGGCTCAGAGAAGGTAAGACTCTCCCAAGACTGCAAAACTAATAAATTGCCCATGCCAGACATCAGGGAGACAGCCTTGACTCTCTTCCCCTGGCACCCACTCCCCAGTTTATCTTGAAAATTTCTATTCCACCATTTCCACTCGACCATCATAAGCCAGGCCACCAGTATCTCCACCTGGACAACTGTGACAGCCTCCCTCTTTTTATTTTTTTAAAGATTTTTTTTTTATTTATTCATTTGACAGACAGAGATCACAAGTAGGCAGAGAGGCAGGCAGAGAGAGAGAGAAAAGCAGGCTCCCCGCTGAGCAGAGAGCCCGAAGTGGGACTTGATCCCAGGACCCTGAGATCATGATCCAAGCCGAAGGAAGAGGCTTAACCCCCTGAGCCACCCAGGTGCCCCAGCCTCCCTCTTTTCAATGCTGCTCTAAGAGTGAATGGTCGCATGAAATGAACTTCCTAAAATGCAATCATCACTCCCTTGTCAAACCCTACTTGGCTTCCCAACTATACTTAGAATCAAGTCCAAACTCTCTAGCTTGCCCTAAAGACCTTAAATGGTCCTACCTGCTTCTTCTTCACTCTCCCATCTCATCACTTTCCCCACCACCACCTCTGCTCTCTGGAGTCCATGTACTTTGGTTTTCCTCCAGTCTTCAAACATATAATCCATTTCCTGCCTCAGAGCCCCTGCATGTGTTGTGATGCTCTCCGTCTGGTCCTTGCCTGGCCAGTTTCTTCTTTTTCCTTTAAGATGCCATTTAAAAGTCATTTTCTCAAAAATGCTCTGCCCTTCATCACTGCCACCACCATGTTAGTCTTGTTTTCATAACACTGGTATTTTCTTCCATTGTCCTTATCAAAATTTGAAGTTACCTTGTTCATTTATGTACTTATTCATAGGAGTCAACCCAACTAGAGCACAGGTTCCACGGAAGCTGAGACAGTCTGTTTAGTGTGTTCTCGCCATATAGTAGCTACAGTACCAGACTCTTGGAAGAGGCTTCATCCGTACGTGTTGGATGAATGAATGGATGGAAGTGGAGATGGTAGAATTCTAACTCAGGTTTCAGAAAAAATCACACCTGTGAGAATGTTCTTAAGCTTCTGGTCAGCAGTTCTACTCTCAGTTGTATAATGTTAGAAGTACGTGGGATTACCATGTACAGTAAGGCTGAGTTGGAAAGTCGGTGTGCCACAGCTGAAACATCCCTAGAGAAAACAGAAAGTTCTATCACCTCTACCAGGTATTACAACTTATTACACACAGATGCAGAGTAGAACCCCAGCCGGTGGCAATTCTTCGGCAAATTTTGACTGCCAATACAAACAAAATGGACTTTCTAACCTTTTGTTTTTAATAAAAAAAAAATATTGAGGGAAGATGATGAATGCTAGGACAATCACAGTGGAAGATGTATTACCTTCTATTGTTGTCTGCTCAGATCTATAGCTGTTTCAGAAAAAGACCTGGCTACAAGGTAAATTTCATTTGTTTTGGATAAAGAACAATATGACATTTTTGACAATGTGCTGTAAAATATGCCTCATTTTTTAAACAAAGTGAGATATACTAAAAATGAAATATAAGATTTCAGGGGAAAGCTATGACTAGAAAAGAGCTCATAGTCCTTTTTGGACTACCTGTAACACTCAGAAAATACGGCTCTATACCCTTACATGCAGATGTGAATTAAGTAATGGCAAGCATAACTAAAACATTATATCATGGCTTATGTGGCATCTGTCCCCCACTTGAATATAAGCTCCACAAAGGCAGGAACTGGGTCTGCCTATGACTTCAGGGCCTAGAAAAGACACAATAAATGCTTGAGTATTTGCTGAATGAATGGAATCATCCTGTGTGACATATCCACATTCAGGTTCTTCACAGAGAGAAATAATGCTCTGTGAAACAGATAGATTTCAAAATCCCCATGAAATACAGTTTACTACTAAAACAGTAGAGACCACTCATGGACAAAAGATGAGGGTAACCAAGTGCCACATCAGGAGACAGGCCTGAATAATTCCTGGATGTGGCCTGGGGACCTTAAAGTCCAAGATGGAAAGAAGCCAGGCCAGACCCTCAGTGCACACAGGGACCCGATGGCCTGTGAAGGCATGCTGAAGAGTGGGATCCCAGGTAAAACTGTGTCCCGAAGTCTCAGTGATCTTCAACAAGTCACTCAACCTGCCTGTTGCTCTAATCTCTCTAGTCTCAGGTCAGAGACAAATCAGACTCAAGTTCAGACTCAAAGATCCCTCTAGACATTAACAACTCATGGTCATACACTGTGCCAGGAACAAGAAAGATCTGAAACAAAGCGAAATGCTGCCCTCAGCAGAGTCTCCTGGGCCCTTCCTATAATGCCAGGACCGGGAACAAGACTGCCTGGGACACGGCCAGCTGGAACAGAGACACAAAGATCTAGGGGAGAACAGCAACTCTCACCCTTAACTCTCTGCCACACTGGGTAAAATATGGACTCTGAAGCCAGACAACAAATTTGGTTCAAATTTTACAACCACCATTCACCCTGTAGCACGGCTTCAATCTCTTCATCTTAATGATGGGTAAACAGTAGAGTCTTCCCCAAGATGACATTAAGACATTGGGACACCCAGCAGGTAAGAAGCACTGTAATAGCAGGTAATAGCTCTACCCGCTAGGACTGCCACACCTAGCAGGTAATAAGCACTCAGGAAACATGTGCTGGCACCGTCACCGCTGCCCCCCCGCAGCCATAGCCTCCGCCTCTCCATTGCTCTCATAGCCAACCCAGAAACTTCCTCTACTCTCTACTTCAGCCCCAACCCCTCCAGAACAGCAGAAGCCTGAGCACAGCATGCATCTGACATAAATCAAAGGCAGATGATCTCCTTTCACTGACTCGGCCCCATAAATCAGCGCAAGCTCCCTGAAGAGAGACACATTCAGATTCCAAATGTGTTTTCCAGTCTCCCACTCCCTGGTTGAAAGATGACTTTTCGAGCCAGAGATTAGAACAGAGAAAAAAATTTAGAGATGACCCAGTCCAGTCCCCTTAACTTACAGTTAGGAAAACTGAGGCCCAAAAGAAAATGAGATTTGCCCGATTAGGAAATGAGACTTCTCAGTTACAGGTAGGAACACGAGGGGTGCCCAGAAGTCCTACCTCCCAACTCAGAGTGGTTTTTACTCAGTGGTGTAACACAGGCCAGACAATGGGGGCAACGGATGTGCCTGGTGTGGGTAACAAGAATGGGCTTGTCTGCAGGGAATTTAAAACAGTCATTTTTAAAGTAATTGGAAATTAGTCATTTTTTAAATCATCACCGTGAGCCTGAAATTCCAAACAATGCCAGTGATAACATATACACCCTTTTCCCAAAACAAATAAACAAACAAATAAATCTTTGGTTGATCTAAGTTCTAAACAGTTGCCAAGGCTATTGTTGGATTTTGATAATACGTAAGTCTGAAATGTGGGTGCAGCTTCACCCACTAATTTCCAGCCCAAGCGTGTGACTGTTTGAAATCACTTGAGCTCACTGCAGGCACTGTTGCTGCCTCCAGACCCTGCGGTAATTCGGACCCCAGCAGATGAGAAATAAAGATTGCACGGTAATCAGAGTGAAGGAGGAACAGCATTGAGCTAATTCAGTTCTGTCATTCTACATCACCACTTGAAGCTCTTGTGTGGGCTTAAAATTTAAAACCGCAGTACGGTGATAAAATGCAAAGTATAATATTTTCATTTGGTAAGTGAATAGTTTGGTTCAGATATGAAATATTTACTGAGCTTGAATAATGTCACGGGAAACAAATTCCTGCTCTTTTGTTTCTCAACTGTTTTAAAACTAAAGATTGAGTCCAGAAAATAATGATGAGTTCTGATCATTATGTAGTTATCACTGAAATTAATTCTGTTGTCTAAGGGTGGGGACCGCGTTAAATGATCTTCTCCAAGTGTCAAATATGCCAAGTACAACACTATCCTTGTCAGGAACTGAAGGTTGGGGAAACACTTCCTGTCCACTCCTGACATTCCTTCCATCTGGGACAGCCTCTGTTACTGTAAAAATCCCAGGACTTTCTTCACCTCTCTTCCTCATCCTAATCTCTACCTCCAACAGGAGGAGTGGCTCATCTCCAATTTGAGGACAATTTGAGGGGAAGGTGTACAAAGCTCTAGGTTTTCTCTCTTCCTAATTGAGAGCCAGGTGACCGGTAGAGAGCTCACTGCCATCCTCTTGGCAGAAGTCAGTTCCCCCAACATGACCTGTCTCCAACATACAGAAGTATGTCTTCCCAAGATGGTTTGTGCTGGCCAGGTTGGGGCTCTAGGGCTCTGGAATCCTGTCTACTCAAGTCTCAGCCTCTAGTGTCAGCTTTTCAGTGATAAAGGAGGCATTTTGGTCTCTCATCTCATTTGCTCCTTTATCTTATTTCTTTTGGGTTTTTTTCCCCATGAACCTTTTATTTATTTTTTATTTTTTTATTTGATTTCCTGTGCTGTGCCGTTATTTTTTTATGCTGTACCTTTTATTCCTATCCCCTTATCTTATTTCTTACCTGACTCAGAACTCAAGCAGAAAAAAGGATCATTACATATTGGACCTCCTCATAACACCAACGGTCATAACAACATATGCGCTCCCTGACAATGAAACCAACAGTAGCGTAATATTTTAAACTATCATGTTTTAAGTATTTGCTGTGTCAGGCACTGGGATGAATTTAAAAGCATTATCTCGTTGAATCTTCCGGACACATCTGTGAGGCAGGTTCTATTGTCATCTGTACATTACAGACAGGAAAAGTTGAAATTAACAAGTAAAAAACATGGCCACTATCACATAACTAGCAAATGATGGTAGAGGACTTGAACCCTGGTGAATGATTTAGGACCCAAACACTTAGCCACTATGCTACTCTGCTTCATAGTGGGAGAAAATCCATTAATAGATCCTACTTATTAGATTAAACTTAGAACTAATGCATTGTTCCCAAGATTACTTGATCTCTGGCTATTGAGGATGGAAAACCGGTTCATGTTCTCTCACCTTTGTTCTGTTGATTTGCTCTCCTTCACCTCTCCCCAAGTGAGAATTCCAGGAGATTTAATTTGGAGATGGGCTCTGTCCTGTGAACATGAGGCACAGCAGGCTGGTTGTGCCCGACTCCGTGCCCCCCCCCTTTGCCAGTCACCTCATCTTAGGTCTTGCCTTCCAACTTGGCTGGGCACTTCCCTGCCCCAGCATGGCCAGCCAGAATCTCCAGGCTGCAAAGGGCCAAGAAAGCACTCATTGCTACAAGGTGACAAACTTAGCTCATGCCAAGCCTTCTTGACAGAGCCGGCTACCACTTTTGTGGTGCAGTTTCAGGAGCACTGGAATCTCACAATCTGCTGTCTACCCAAAACATACCTCTTCCCCGACCCCCAACTCGCCAGCCTACCATGGGGCTGAACTTCTGCCACTATGAAGCTGTCTCTTTGACTTTTTTAATTATTATTTTTATTAACATATAATCTATTATTTGCCCCAGGGGTACAGGTCTGTGAATCATCAGGCTTACACATCTCACAGCACTAACCATATCACATACCCTCCCCAATGTCCATAACCCAACCACCCTCTCCCTACCCTGCTCCCCTCAACAACCCTCAGTTTGTTTTGTGAGATTAAGAGTCTCTTATGGTTTGTCTCCCTTCTGATCCTATCTTGTTTCATTCTTTTCAAATGTAGTGACCCGAAGGGGCATGTGCACCCCAATGTTTATAGCCGCAATGTCCACAATAGCTAAACTATGGAAAGAACCTAGATGTCCATCAACAGATGAATTGGTAAAGAAGATGTGGTATATATATATACAATGGAATACTATGCAGTCATCAAAAGAAATGAAATCTTGCCATTTGCAACAACGCGGATGGAATAAGAGGGTATTATGCTGAGCGAAATAAGTCAATCAGAGAAAGACAATATTCATATGAGCTCCCTGATATGAGGAATTTGAGAGGCAGGGCAGGGGGTTTGGGGGTAGGGAAGGAAAAAATCCCTTTGACTTTGAAAGCATCATCCCCATTAAAAAAGAGAATGTTCAATGAGGAGTAACACACTCAGCCTTAGTCTCTTCATGTAGAGTGGGGATATGTAGAACATCCTTCTCAAGGTATTGATGTGAGAACCAAGAGAATATACACAAATGTGGAAATGGAGGCTCCAGGTGTATAAGTGGCGTCCCCAAGGTCACAGAGCTAGCTAATGGCAGAACCAATGTGACTTCCAAAAGACATCACCCAGTCTCTGGTCCAAGAGTGTTTGCCAGCATTAAGGTTAGAGAATTTCAGAGCACAAAGAGCCTTCTGATGTAGTCTAGTTGGTGACAGTTAATACCCCATCTTCGAGACCAAATTCCCCATCCCACACCGGTAGTAGGTATCACTAATTGACCATGGTGAGTCTAGAAATACTTCTCCACAGGGCTCGCCGATCAATTCTCAATCAAAGTTTCACATGGCACAAACTCTTTATTTTCTCCTGCCTGGACCAGAAGTTCCTATCATCTCCTAGTCTCGTCGCAAACTTTAATCTGCCCATAAGTCACCTTTAGCATCTTGTTAAAATCCAGATTCTCATTCAGCAGGTCCATGCTGGGGCCCAGGATGCCACCTTTCTCCTTAGCAGTCCAGTGCCGGTGTCAGGGGTTACTGCCACTTTTGGTCCACAGATCACACTTTGGGGATTCCTAGGAGATGTGTGGGAGACGCCCAACTCTCCCACATGTGTGAGCCTCAGGGTGCAGATTTCTCCCTAGGAACATCAATACCATGCCAGGGCTGCCGCCAATGCCTCCTCTCTGTGGTGTTCCCTTGAACACACAGGTACGAGAAGGGATAGCAAAAGAGAGCCCAAAATGTGGTATTCTTCTTCCACTCCTATGCCAGTAACTCCCTCACATGCACACCCACATGCACACACACCCACATGCATGCACTTGTCCACACTCGACTCTTCTGAAGGTTCCTGGGCCATGTGTGAGGTCCAGCAGTCATGCACACCTGAGGACTCAGAGACCTGCCTTCTAGGCTTGCCTCTGCAACTCCCTCTCTGTGTGATCTCGGTCACACCGCTATGGCCGTCTGCGGGCCCCTTACAGGACCCTCCTGAGAAGTGAGTGCAGTCTGAAAGCCAGCTTGCCCCGGGGCCGCAAGATGTACTCTCTTTCCTGGGCTGTCTGGGGACACAAAGGCAGGGCTGCGGGTACTTATCAATTCCCCAGCAGGTTTGCGGCAGGAAGTGACAGATGATCGGTAAGACAAACAGCGTGTCACTGTGTAAAGGATCTCAGCCCCCTGGCCAGTCCAGGCTCTTCCTCCCACGTTGTGTTCCTACTGGTTTGCTTATTCGTCTTGTTTAAAACAGAGAAACCCAAACACCTTTGCCCTAGAACCTCGAGCAACCTTAGCAGTTAAAGGGTACTTAAGAAACTGCGATGGATTTACCAACTACAGCAGCATTTTAATGACCTGAATGAAATAAAACCCTGTTTAGGAAAAACAACAACAACAAAAAATCTTTTACCTTCTAACCTGACAGCATCCTTGTCCCAAGGGCACTGTCCTGACTTCGAAGGGAGATGAATCGGTGCCGTTCAATGGGCTGGAGCAGGCAGAGCTGGCTGCAAGTCTGGAGGCATGGGACCCTGTCCAGCCCTGGAAGCCTTGAGCAAGGCACTTTCAGAAGCTGAGTCTCAGTTTTCTCATCCATCAAATGGGATAATAGTAATAGCAAATACGAACCAAGCGCATAATATATGCCAGGCACCATTACTTGTATTGCTATTAAACCTCACCAAAGCCCGGAGCTATACATATTATGATATCTAATTTACAGATGAGAAAAACAAAACGTGAAGAGGCTTAATGCCATGGCAAGACTCCCATAACAAGCTGGTCCTCCAGACCCCTCATATCCCCTGCACCAGACCGTGTCTCCTCGCTCTGCACCCCTCACAGAACTTCTGTGAGATTCCAATAAGAAAATCTCTTCACAATCCCGAATGTTGCATACATACTGTTGCAGCTCTTAAACTAAAGCAATGAGTGCCACATGGATCTCCTGTAGGCACCCCAGTAGGTGGGAGCATGCAGGGAGGAGCTGGGGTTCTTCTCAGAGCTTCCTGGACTTCACTGGTTCCTGATTCCACTTCCCCGGAATCTGACTCTAAGATGCATCTCTTTTCTTTCAGACATGCCACCACTCAAACAAGACATACTCCCTGTGTCTAATTAACACCCTCACTTAGAAATTCCCTGAGGTCACTCGGGGCTGATCTCACTCCACACTTTTAACTTTGGTTTGAGCTCTTCTTCTCCTCATAGGTGGGTAGTAAGAAGTGGAAGGGAGGAGGGAGTTAAGAGTTTCCCCCTTTGCAAAGCGAGCTGCCTTTTCATCCGATTCTCCCGTTACCCATTCTCTCATTATATTTATGGATTTGGGCAGCCTCTTGCCATGGTTACACAATCTTCTGATTAAATTCTGCCAGCCAGCCAACTCCAATTTCAGAACGTGAATGAGTAAATAAACTGCCGCACTAAACTGAATGAGGAGACACAAGCCTTGGATACAAGGAGAGTTCTCTGAAAGCTAAAACAATCAAGATCATATTAAAAGAAGTATAGAAGCCTAAATAAAGGAGGAGAGAAAGGAATGGCTTTATTCTAGCTGGACTATATTTAAGGATTAAACACTGATATGGGGCACCTGGGTGGCTCAGTTGGTTAAGCACCTGACTCTTGATTTCAGTTCACCTCATGATCTCAGGATCCTAGAACTTGGAAGTAGAATAAATGATTAAGTGTGGGACACTGGGCAAGTTCTTCAAACTCGGTTTTCTTAGTTGCCAATGGTATGATCATATTAACTAGTAGCTGTTAAGCACTTAGCATCTACCAGGCACTATGCCAAGCCCTTTAACAACTAACATGTCACATGTAGTATAGTTGAAAAAACTGAAGATGTTTTGGCCCAAAGAAAGGCAGCTAGAGAAGGAAAAGTAAACTGAATTTAAATATATGTTCTAATGTGAAAGAAATACTAAGTTTATTTTGTGTTTCTTTGAGCTTTTGAGTTGAAAGAACACAATGTTTCACATCAGACTTTAGGGTTAGTAAGAGATCCGCCAATGCCTCATCCTCTGACATTGGAAGATTTATTGGGCTTTTCAGCCTCCGTTTTCCAGTCTGTGAAAAGGGGATAGTGCCACCTCTCCCAAACAATACAGGAAGGGTTAACTTAATATAGGTAAAGGTTATTTACTACAGGTACACACTGAGGGTTCGGTAAATGTTTGTTCTTTCTCTATCCAAAGGACAATGACTCTGGACCATGGTCTTGACCTAAGAGAAATCTGGATGACCCCAGGATTTTATCCCATTTCTTGAGTGCAACCCTCATCCTGGCTACAATTGCCGTATATCCATGTGCATCTACGTGGAGATAAATTTTGGACATACCCCAAACTTAATTATCAGGATTCTCTAGCCTGAGAGGGTAGAAAGAAAGTATATTCACTGTATCAAAATAAGTGGGAGAATCTTATTATACCATATCCCCTGATAGCTCTTGAAGTAGGAGTAAGCAGGAGAAATGATAGCCCGTAAGTTCTCTAAGGGCAAGGATCATGTCCATCTCATCTACCCCACGAACAGCAGCACTGGGCAGAGCGTGGTACATTACAGGTGCTCCAGAAGTAGGTTTCTGCTTGACTGACAGTACCATTTCTCTATCATTTACTTTACTTTTTAGTTTTTACAACCTAGCCCTAGGCCTCTCCCCAAGAACACAAACTCCTCCAGAGAGACGATGACACACTCTTTCACTTTCCTTTATCTTAAACATGTTCCTGTTCCCAAATTTCTATCTCTGGCCTGGATTGCACTCATGAGCTCTAAATTTATAGATTCAGCTGTCTACTCTGTATTTTCATCTAAGTGTTTAATATAAATAGGCAGATAAACAAATCAACTTGAATACGCCCTTCAAAGAACTCTTCATCTGCCCTCAAATAAATGAGTAGTAAAAGCCATCCCTGCTGGGGCACCTGAGTGGCTCAGTGGGTTAAGCCTCTGCCTTCAGCTCAGGTCATGATCTCAGGGTCCTGGGATCAAGCCCCGCATCGAGCTCTCTGCTCAGCAGGGAGCCTCCTTCCTCTTCTCTCTCTGCCTACCTCTCTGCCTACTCGTGATCTCTGTCAAATAAGTAAACAAATAAAATCTTAAAAAAAAAAAAAAAGCTATCCCTGCCTACAATATTTCTCATCTTGGATAATGGGACCACCCTGAGTCAATTGTTTAGGCTACAAACCTAAGAGTCATCCTTGATTCTTCATCATCAACCTACATTCAATCTGTCAGCAGGTCCTATCAGCTCTCCCAAAATATATTCCAAGTGCACTCATTTCTCAAAAGATCCCCCTAAAGCATCTTAGAATAAACTACCATCCTCTCATTCCTGGACTCCTACAATAGCCCCTAACAGAGGTCCTGGCTTCCTCCCACCCTCCCTCACAGTCCACTTCTCATACAACAGCCAGATGATCTTTGTAAAATCTATCACATAACTCCCCTGCTTAAAATTCTTGCATTCATTCAACAGTCAGCATTTGGGGTCTACTGTCTGAGCTGTTGTGAATAGAGTCCTAATGAACACACTGAAGTAACACGCCTGCCCTTGGGCTTACAACCAGCTCAGGGAAGCAGACAATAAGCAAAGAAAGTGGCATGCTGGGGGTATCATTTCTATGTGGGCAGTTAGGAATAGCCTTTAGGAGAAGTCAGCATCTGAGCGAAACCCTGGGCAGGACTTAGGGAATGAGCCATGTGGATTATCTGGGGAAAGCTCTCCAGACTGAGGGAAACTCCAGGGCAAAGGTCTGGAAGCAAGAAGGAGGTGTGGCACATTAAAAAGAGACAAAGCAGAAAGAAAAGCTGCTGAAGCAGAAAGACCAAGCAAGAGAGAGCAGTCAGAGATGAGCTTAGGAAGGTGATGGAAGACCAGGTCACATAGCACCATGCGGGCCATTGTGAGGACTCTGGCCTTTACCCTGAGTGACATGGGGAGAACCTGGAGGGTGTTGATTGAGAGAGACATGATCTGGCTTGCACCCTGGTTACTGTGTTGAGAAGACAGTGGAAAAATTTACAGCCAAAGATCAGGTAAGAGCTTAGTGCCATAAGCCAAGCAAGAGATGAACTACAAGACTTGTACGAAGGAGGAGCTATGAGAAGAGTGATGAGCAATGGGACCCTAGATAGAATTTGAAGGCAGAGCCATCAGTTTACTGACAGAATAGATGTCTGGGGGCTGGGCATCAAGGACAACCCCAGGTATTGTGGCCCAAGAAACTGGACAGATGGATTCACTCTTCCCAGAGACAGGAGAGACTGGGTGAAGTAGATCTTCGGGATAGTAGCAGAGGATCAGGAATTTAGATTTACATGTTAAGTCTGAGTTTCCTTTAAGACATCGAAATGGGGGGAGGGGGGACAAGATGGCGGGGAAGTAGGAGGAGGCGCCTTTTCAACCTGTACCCTAAAGTGAGCTGATTACCTACCAAAGAACTCCGATCACCCAGGAGATCAGCCTGAGATCAGAATTACACATGTCGGGATCTCTACAGGGACAGAAGACGCCAATGGGCAGGTAAAGTGGAGTGGGAACAGTGGACTGATGTCAGAAGATAAACAAAAGGGGGAGGGAGCCACCAGAGGCCACCAGTTGGAAAGTAATACCCCAATATGAGCGAGAGTGCCCTGCGTCTGGGGACCAGCATTAACTTGGAGACTGGTTGAAAGCACTTCAAAAGAGCAAAGGATGGGGGGTGGTAATTGTGGGAATTGGGGTGGCTAGGGACAGGGGCTTAAGTCCCCGGTCCCAGGACAGCCTCCCCTGGTGCTGAGCCAGAGAGAGTGTGGCGGAGAAACCAGCTCTTGGTCCCTAAGCCGCCAGCACACCCGAGAATGCATGGGTTCTGGCTCCTGTAAGGGGATAGAAGCCACACAGGAGGGCAGAACGCACGAGCCCTGCTACAGAGTCTGAGATACACGTGCCCCTTATCCTCCCCAGAGAGAGGTACAAAGGCCCAACCGGCGCTCTTTGACCCGCGCCTTGTTTCAGAGCCCAAGACACACGTCCCAAATTCTCCCCTGACAGAGGTGCGCGAAGGCCCAGCCTAGTGCTTTTGGACCTGCACCCCGTTCTCAGAGTCCGAGACATGCGTGCGACCCACAGCCTCCCCTGAAAGAGGTGCGCGCAAGCCGGGCACTCTTAGATCCAGAAAGACCCAGCACTCCCAGCCCGGGCCGGCGGGAAAATCTCAGTGTGCGATCGCTGCTTGGAAACTCTCTGGCAGTCTGGAGCTGCCCAGACAGCCGACACTGCTGTGGTTTTGGGCACAAGCAAAAGATCCTGTGTCCCCAGGGACCGCATCTCGGAACCTGCTCTGCCAGCGGCCAAGGGGGAACTTATTTGGGCTCTGCAGCCAGACTGAGGCTTCTCTCTGAGAGGGAGGTCAGGGTGCAGTTTGTTTTCCTCTAAAACTATAAAAACCATCAAAAGCGGTCAAGGTGAGAGGAAAAAAAAGTGAACAAACCTAAAAACCACCAGAGAACAAAAGCCTGAAAAAATCCAGTTTCCTCAGAGCCCACCCCCTTGAGGGAGGCGGGAGGCCAAAACTCTGGGAACATCATTGACTAAAAACCCACGTGGCAGGCCCCTCCCCCAGAAAACAAACCAAGAAAGAAAGAAAAGAAAAGAAAAGACTGCAAGAGAACAACCACCACTACTTCATAGGAAAACTTTTATTTTTAATTCGTTCCCACTATTCTGGTTCATTTTTTTTTATATACATAATTTTTTAACCTATTTACCATCACAGTGAGCTGTTCAGTACATCAAATTCCATAATAACCTGAACTTTTTGATACATACACCTGTATTTTTCTTTTGCAGTTCTATTTTTTGAATTTCTTTTTTTTTAATTTTAGTTTAGTCTAGTTTATTCCTTTTTATTTTTATTTTCTAATATTCATATAGAGTTAAACTTCAAAGTAATCCCCTTTCCCCAATCAATACTACCCCTATAGGTAAACCAATTTTGAATCCCCCTTTATCTTAGGAAAGTTGAGTTCTTTAACAAAGATATAAAGATACATCCAGGAAGAATCAAAACAACCTTCTTCGCCCACACTGAGAATTTATAACCACTCTCCCATCTTTTTCTTCCACCACTGTTTCTGTGTTTTTGTGTTTGTCCTGACAGTATATAAATCTTACACTTGGGGTTCTTTTTGACGAAGTTCTTCCTTTATTTGCATATATATTTTTTTTCTCTTGTCCTATACTTTTATCAGTCTTTTTGTTTGTCTGTTTTTGTTTGTACACTTCATAAATCATACCTTGGGGCCCATTTAGATTGAAACTTCTCTTTCATCTTCCCTTTCTTTCCTGTCTCTCTCTCTCATTCTCTCTCTTTTTTTTCTTTTTCTTTTCTTTTGTCTCTTGTTTGGGTGGGGAATCCTGACTGCTCAGAAGTGTTCCAGGAGGCACGTTGACTGCACCACAGTCGATACATCCAGCTACATCTGTTCAGTCATCTCTCACCAAAATGACTAGGAGGAGGAATGCCCAACAGAAGAAAAATACAGAGGATGGACCTTCTTCAATAGAGCTAATGGCTATCAACATAGACAATATGTCAGAAAGAGAATTCAGGCTAACAATTATCCAGGCAATAGCTAGGTTGGAGAAAGCCATGGATGACCAAATGGAATTGATTAGGGCCAAGCTGAAAGCAACCAGAGATGTTCTCAATGTTAGGGCTGAGCTAAAAGCTACCAGGGCTGAGGTTCACAATGCTCTCAATGAGTTCCAATCTAATCTAAATTCTCTCAAAGCTAGGGTAACAGAGACAGAAGATAGAATTAGTGATCTGGAGGACAAATAGATAGAGAGAAAGGATCAGGAGGAAGCCTGGAACAGCTTAGAAACCACAAAAACAGAATCAGGGAAATAAATGATGCCATGAAATGTTCCAATGTCAGAATTATTGGAATCCCTGAAGGGGAGGAGGAAGAAAGAAGTCTAGAAGATATAGTGGAACAAGGTTTTTATGAAAATTTTCCCAATCTCATGAATGGAACCAGCCGAATGGTCTCCACCCAAGATTATAGATTCCACAAAAACATCAAGGCACCTGATAGTCAAATTGAGGAATCATAATTGTAGGTATAATCTCTTGAAAGCGCTAGGACAAAGAGGCTCCTTACTTACAGAGGAAAGCCCATCAGAATAACGTCAGACCTGTCCACAGAGACCTGGCAAGCCAGAAAAGGCTGGCAAGACATATTCAGGGCATTAAATGAGAAGAACATGCAGCCAAGAATACTTTATCCAGCAAGACTGACATTCAAAATGGTTGGAGAGATAAAGAGTTTCCAAGACCGGCAAGGCTTAAAAGACTATGCAACCACCAAGCTGACACTGCAGGAAATATTAAGGGTGGTTCTATAAAAGAGGAAAAATCCTAAGAATATCATTGAACAGAAATATAGAGACAATCCACAGAAAGAAAGACTTCAGAGGTAACACGATGTCAATAAAAACGTATCTATCAATAATCACCCTCGATGTGAATGGCCTAAATGCGCCCATAAAACAGCACAGGGTTGCAGACTGGATAAAATGACAGGACCCATCCATGTGTTGTCTACAAGAGACCCATTTTGAACCTAAAGATACACTCAGACTGAAAGTGAAGGGATGGAGAAGCATCTTTCATGCCAATGGGCCTCAAAAGAAGGCCGGGGTAGCGATTCTCATATCAGGCAAATTAGATTTTAAACTAAAGACTGTAGTCAGAGATACAGAAGGACACTACATCATTCTTAAAGGTACTATCCACCAAGATGATCTAACAATTGTAAATATCTATGCCCCCAATATGGGAGCAGCCAATTACATAAGAAAACTGTTAATCAAGATAAAGAATCATATTGATATGAATACATTAATAGGAGATCTTAACATGCCTCTCTCAGAAATAGATCATTGAAGCAGAAAATCAATAAAGAAACAAGAACATTGAATGACACACTGGACCAGATGGACCTCATAGATATATACAGAACACTCCACCCTAAAACAACAGAATACTCATTATTCTCAAGTACACATGGAACCTTCTCAAGAATAGACCACATACTGGGTCACAAATCAGGACTCAACTGATTCCAAAAGACTGAGATTATTCCCTGCATATTCTCAGATCACAGTGCTTTGAAACTGGAGCTCAATCACAAGAAAAACTTCAGAAGGAACTCAAACACCTGGAAGCTAAAGACCACCTCGCTTAAGAATGCTTGGATCAACCAGGAGATCAAAGAAGAAGTGAAACAATTCATGGAAACCAAAGAGAATGAAGACACTTCGGTCTAAAACCTACGGGATACAGCAAAGACAGTCCTAAGGGGGAAATACATAGCTATCCAAGCCTCTCTCCCTGGGTGGCTCAGTGGGTTAAGCCACTGCCTTCGGCTCGGGTCATGATCTCAGGGTCCTGGGATCGAGTCCCGCGTCGAGCTCTCTGCTCGGCGGGGAGCCTGCTCTCTCTCTCTCTCTCTGCCTGCCTCTCTGCCTACTTGTGATCTCTGTCTGTCAAATAAATAAATTTAAAAAAAAATCTTAAAAAAAAAAAATTGAAAAATCCAGAACACAGCAGCTGTCTCTACACCTTAAAGAACTGGAGAATCAACAACAAATCAAACCAACTCCACACATAAGAAGGGAAATAATCAAGATTAGAGCTCAATAATCAAGATTAGAGATCAATGAGGTAGAAACCAGAGATACAGTAGAACGTATCAGTGAAACTAGAAGCTAGTTTTTTGAAAGAATCAATAAGATCGATAAACCATTGGCCACAGTAATCCAAAAGAAAAGAGAGAAAGCCCAAATTAATAAAATTATGAATGAAAGGGGAGAGATCACAACGAACACCAAGGAAGTAGAAACAATCATCAGAAGTTATTATCAACAGTTATATGCCAATAAGCTAAGCAACCTAGATGAAATGGATGCATTCCTGGAAAACTATAAACTCCCAAAATTGATCCAGGAAGAAATTGACAACCTGAATAGACTGATATCTTGTAACGAGATTGAAGCAGTGATCAAAAACCTCTCAAAAAACAAGAGCCCAGGACCTGACAGATTCCCTGGGGAATTCTACCAAACTTTCAAAGAAGAAATAACACCTATTCTCCTGAAGCTGTTTCAAAAAATTGAAGCAGAAGGAAAAATTCCAGACTATTTCTATGAAGCCAGCATTACCCTGCTCCCCAAACCAGGCAAATACCCTACCAAAAAGGAGAATTTCAGACCAAGACCACTGATGAATATGGGTGCTAAGATTCCCAACAAGATCCTAGCAAACAGGATCCAACAGCACATTAAAAAGATTATCGACCATGACCAGGTGGGATTCATCCCTGGGCTACAAGGATGGTTCAACATTCGCAATTCAATCAAAGTGATAGAACAAATTAATAAGAGAAGAGAGAAGAACCACATGGTCCTCTCAATTGATGCAGAAAAAGCATTTGACAAAATCCAGCATCCGTTCCTGATTAAAACACTTCAAAGTATAGGGATAGAGGGAACATTCCTGAACTTCATAAAATCTATCTATGAAAGACCCACAGCAAATATCATCCTCAATGGGAAAAAGCTTGCAGCCTTCCCGTTGAGACTGGAACACGACAAGGATGCCCACTCTCACCACTCTTGTTCAACATAGTATTAGAAGTCCTAGCAACAGCAATCAGACAACAAAGAGAAATAAAAGGTATCCAAATTGGTAATGAAGAAGTCAAACTCTCTCTCTTCACAGATGACATGATTCTTTATATGGAAAACCCAAAGACTCCACCCCCAAACTACTAGAACTCATACAGCAATTCAGCAACGTGGCAGGATACAAAATCAATGTACAGAAATCAGTGGCTTTCTTATACATTAACAATGAAAATACAGAAAGGGAAATTAGAGAATCGATTCCATTTACTATAGCACCAAGAACCATAAGATACCTGGGAATAAACCTAACCAAAGAGGTAAAGGATCTGTACTCGAGGAACTACAGAACACTCATGAAAGAAATTGAAGAAGATACAAAAAGATGGAAGACCATTTCATGCTCTTGGATCAGAAGAATAAACATTGTTAAAATGTCTATACTACCTAGAGCAATCTATACTTTTAATGCTATTCCGATCAAAATTCTACCAGTATTCTTCAAAGAGCTGGAGCAAATAATCTTAAAATTTGTATGGAATCAGAAGAGACCCCGAATCGCTAATGAAATTTTGAAAAACAAAAATAAAACTGGGGGCATTACATTACCTGATTTCAAGCTTTACTACAAAGCTGTGATCACCAAGACAGCATGGTACTGGCATAAAAACAGACACATAGACCAGTGGAACAGTGTAGAGAGCCCAGATATGGACCCTCAACTCTATGGGCAAATAATCTTCGACAAAACAGGAAAAAATATACAGTGGAAAAAAGACAAGTCTCTTCAATAAATGGTGCTGGGAAAACTGGACAGCTATATGTAGAAGAATGAAACTCAACCATTCTCTTACACCGTACACAAGGATAAACTCAAAATGGATAAAAGGCCTCAACATGAGACAGGAATCCATCAGAATCCTAGAAGAGAACATAAACAGTAATCTCTTCGGTATCAGCCACAGCAACTTCTTTCAAGATATGTCTCGAAAGGCAAAGGAAACAAAAGCGAAAATAAACTTTTGGGACTTCATCAAAATTAAAAGCTTCTACACAGCAAAGGAAATAGTCAAAAAAACAGAGAGGCAACCCACGGAATGGGAGAAGATATTTGCAAATGACAGTACAGACAAAGGGCTGATCCAGGATCTATAAAGAACTCCTCAAACTCAACACACACAAAACAGACAATCATATCAAAAAATGGGCTGAAGATATGAACAGACACTTCTTCAATGAAGACATACAAATGGCTATCAGACACATGAAAAAATGTTCATCATCACTAGCCCTCAGGGAGATTCAAATTAAAACCACATTGAGATATCACCTTACACCAGTTAGAATGGCCAAAATTAGCAAGACAGGAAACATGTATTGGAAAGGATGTGGAGAAAGGGGAATCCTCTTACACTGTTGGTGGGAATGCAAGTTGATGCAGCCTCTTTGGAGAACAGTGTGGAGATTCCTCAAGAAATTAAAAATAGAACTTCCCTATGACCCTGCCATTGTACTACTGGGTATTTACCCCGAAGATACAGATGTAGTGAAAAAAAGGGCCATCTGTACCCCAATGTTTATAGCAGCAATGGCCATGGTCACCAAACTGTGGAAAGAAACAAGATGCCCTTCAACGGACAAATCAATAAGAAAGATGTGGCCCATATACACTATGGAGTATTATGCCTCCATCAGAAAGGATGAATACCCAACTTTTGTAGCAACATGGACAGGACTGGAAGAGATTATGCTGAGTGAAATAAGTCAAGCAGAGAGAGTCAATTATCATATGGTCTCACTTATTTGTGGAGCATAACAAATAGCATGGAGGACATGGGGAGTTAGAGAGGAGAAGGGAGTTGGGGTAAATTGGAAGGGGAAGTGAACCATGAGAGACTATGGACTCTGAAAAACAATCTGAGGGTTTTGAAGTGGCGAGGGGGTAGGAGGTTGGGGTACCAGGTGGTGGGTATTATAGAGGGCACGGCTTGCATGGAGCACTGGGTGTGGTGAAAAAATAATGAATACTGTTATGCTGAAAATAAATAAATAAATAAATAAATAAATAACATCAAAATAGAGACACTGAGAAGGCAGTATTGTGTGTAAGTCTGAAATACAGGGAAGAGGTCTGCTCTATGGTATAAAACTGGGGATAATCAGCACAGGGGTGATTTTTAAAGTCAGAGGACTGAGTAAGATCACCTGGAGAGGAAGACTGGCTTGAAAAAAGGAGAGGGAGGTTCACAGATTGGGCTCTGGGATACTCTAGATTTGTTGAAGAAAAGAAGAATCAATGAGAAAGAAGATCGATAACTTCCCAACACAGAAGAAAATAATTCAACACCTTGTCTACGGGTCTTAGGTTATCTACCCCCTGCTCTCTCTCTAGCTTCACCCCCTTGCTCACTAAGTACCAGTCACAAGGGACTTCATCTTGTCCCTAAAATAAGTGAAACCCATCAAGAAACTGAAGCTTTGGACTTGCCTGGGGAGATCTTCTTTCAGACTTTACCATGGATTTGTCTCACAAGTGTCAGAGTTTTTATGTTGCTTCCATGGAGAAGCCTTCCTGAGCCTACTCCCTACCAGTCCACCTGTTGTTGGTTTGTTTTTTTTTTTTAATCTTGGTTTACTTATGTGAACATCCTTCTCCTAAGTTTCTTTTTTCTTTACATTTCTAGTTTCTATTTCATCCATCCCCAAACCTGGCCAGGTAAACTCAGTAAGGGCAAAACTGGCCCCCCAATACACACTGATGAATCCCCAGTCTCCTAGATTGAAATATGTCGTCTAGTAAGTGTTCAACAAATATTTATGGGATGAATATAAACCAAGATCCAGAGAGGCAGAGCAAGATCCCCACACTCACCCAGAGAACTGGTGATGAAAACAAGGCTTGAGCCCAGATTTCTTTGTTTTTCTTTTTTAAAGATTTTATTTATTTATTTGAAAGATGGAGATCACAAGTAGGCAGAGAGGTAGGCAGAGAGAGAGAGGAGGAAGCAGGCTCACTACTGAGCAGGGAGTCCAATGCGGGGCTCAATCCCTGGACCTGGAGACCATGAGCTGAGCCGAAGGCAGAGGCTTAACTAACCACTGAACCACCCAGGTGACCGAGCCGAGATTTCTTAACCATACACTCAAAGCTGGTTGTTTTGGGTCCCAGCTATTGCAAGGGGAGGAATGCATAGGCTGAATAAAAGCATCCATGCTCATTTTTAAATTACTGAGTGACCAATGTAAGCCTCTTTCCCCTGGTCACTCTCGATTACTCCATAAACGTTAAGCATGAAACTTCAAGCACGTAAAATCATTTGACCAGCTTGGGAAGGGAACTTTTAGAAGACAAATCACAGTGTATTGGAGTTTAGCTTGAGAAGGGACCATAGTCATTTTTAATCCAACTTTCCTAGTTTCCCCTATAATCTTGTGATCTTGAAATGTGTCTGGTCAGTGGCCAAGGGAAAGAACAAAACTAATCTACGTCTCTACCAGTTACCTGGTGTCTTTCAGATGTCCCCTGCAGAAAAGAGTCTTTTTCATTTTTTTCATTCATTTGACAAATACATACTTGTCTAGAAGCTGATGATCCAAGAGTGAGTAGAATAGACAAAATTCTTTTATTTTAAAGATCTTATTTATTTATTTGAGAGAGAGAGAGAGAGAGAGAGAAAGCATAAGCAGGGTGAAAGGACAAAGGGGGAAGCAGACTCCTTGCTGAGCAGGATGTGGGGCTTGATCCCAGCACCCCAGAATCATGACCCGAGCCAAAGGCACATGCTTAACCCACTGAGCCACCCACATGACCCCCAAAACAGATAAGATTCTTGCTTCTCAAATGCTTACATTGGTTAGAGAGGCAGATAATAAATAAGTAAATAAGTAAATAAATAGTGTCAAGACAATAAAATAGGATGATCAAGTACAGAGCTTGCAGCTGAGCGAGACAGCCCCAGATTGGAAAAATTTCAGATACCAGGTTTCCTGCTCTGGCTCTGACATAGTCTCCCATCTAGACAGCTTTTACAGTTCTCCCCCTGGAACAGTGCTCAGTACCTTCTCAAGGTCAATCACTGGAATGCTTTAACCCAACCTGACTTGCTTCACAGACAAGAAACCAAGTCTGAGGCCCAGCTCCTACCTGTGACCTATTAGTCCCTGACTTGACTCCATGCCAAATCCCACTGCACAGAGCTCAACAGATCTATGAAGGCAGAGCCCACGTGTTTGACCCTGTTATGTTGCCCCATTGAGCTACTGACTTACTCTTTATACACCTAACTGGAGGTTAGTCAGCCAGACGTCTCTGGCAGCACACTTGGCTGTGACCCAGACCAGCCAGGAGAACAGGAGGAAGCACTGACATCCCTGCTGTGTTGAACACTCACACATGCTCCCGCCCATCCATCTGCTTTGCCCAGAAAAGAAGGTTTGAAGAATAGTGGGATAGAGCAGAATTGGCTCCAGGGAGAACAAACATGATGAGGTTCCGCCCTAAACAACTCTGACAACCCTGCCCTGGAGTTCTGCACACCTTTGTTAGATAACCCCCTGGGGTAACTCTATTTATAAACACGGACTTGCACATCACATCTGGGTTTGAGACCCAGCCCTGCCACTAATCAGTTGTGTGACCTCAAGCAAGTCATTTAACTCCTTCAACCTAGGTTCTTTGCCAATGCAATGGGACTAATACATATCCCTAACCTGTACAGTAAATAATACATCTAAAGCACTTAAGAGTCACACGTGTTGCCCAAGAGCTTAGACTCTGGAGCTAGAAGGAAATTTATAGAATATGTATTCCCACATCTTTTTCACTGAACAGATGGGAAGCCAGGGCCTTTAATATCAACATGGATGGGAGTGAAAGAGATTATGCTGGGAAGGGACTATCCAGAGTTAGCCCAAGGGAGAGCCGGGAACAAAACCCTTCCACCCTTGGCTCCTACATGTCTGCTTGCCTTCCTAGAACTTCTCCAAAAAGAGAGGGTGTAGCCCTGCGGTGAATGGCTTCAGCCACACAGGCTACACAAAGCCAGCAAAGTGTGTGAAGCCGCAGCTGTTCTTGCTGTGTAGTGAGAGGCAGGCAAGGAGGTTCCTCTACCCCCAGGTTCTCTGACTCCCATAGAAATGGTCAGAGGCTACAGTGAGACTCCGCTAAGTCTTTGAGGTCTCGTCATGCAAACTCCAATCTCTGCTGCAAACCACCGAGATCACTCGGAGTCCTCTTCATCCAGGTGTTTTTGCATCTACACGCTCACAGTCAACCACACCATGAGTTGAATTCCCTCTAGAGCCGGAGGTTTATTTAAAAAAAAAAATAAAATCCAACACTATCAGAATCTATCTTCAGATTTCTAAGACACTAAGTGCCAACTTCCTTGGGCCACTGTGCTTCATATTGGCCCTCTGACTCCACGCCCAACGTTGGTAGTTGTGTATACACCACACTTCTATCCAGCCAGAACATTCTCCAGAGAATCACAGAACTCCAGAAAGATGCCTAAAGGATGGTGAATCATGTGGGTGGGTAACATGACAGTGACGGTGGTGGTAGTGGTGGTGGCAGTGGGACAGTGTCTAACAGCTTAGTGATACATTCTCTGGGCCAGGCAGAGCACCTAGCACTAAGCATTACCTCATTTAACCCTCATCATGAATCTAATGATATATGCATTGTTAAAACTCCAATTTTCCAGATGAGGAACTGGAGGCCCAGACTGGTTAAAGTAACTTGATGAAGGTCATCAAGTGATATGGCTAAGATCCAACATCATGATGCCTAAATCCAGAAGCCCAGGCTCTTAACTGCCTCACTACATTTCTGAAGTGTCTCAGAGAACTTAGACCAACCTCCTCATTTATTTTTATTTTTATTTTTATTTTTTTATAATTTTTTAAAAGTTTTATATATTTTTAAATTTTATTTTTATTTTTCAGTATTCCAAAATTCATTGTTTCTGCACCACACCAAGTACTCCACGTAATACTCCAACAAAATACCCACCACCATGCTCACCCCACCACCAACAACCCCCTCCAAAACCCTCAGTTTGCTTCTCAGAGTCCAGTCTCTCATGGTTTGTCTCCCCCCCAGTTTCCCCCAGCTCACTTCACCTCCCCATTTCCCAATGTCCTCCGTGTTATTCCTTATGCTCCACAAGTAAGTGAAACCATATGATATGGTATATCATATATGGTAAGTGAAACCAGAACCTCTCTGCTTGACTTATTTCACCCAGCACAATCTCTTCCACTCCCATCCATGTTGATATAAAATTTGAGTATTCATCCTTTCTGATGGAGGCATAGTATTCCATTGTATATATGGACCATATCTTCTTCATCCATTCATCCGTTGAAGGGCATCTTGGTTCTTTCCACAGTTTGGTGACTGTGGCCATTGCTTCTATGAACATTGGGATACAGATGGCCCTTCTTTTCACTACATCCATATCTTTGGGGTTAATATCCAGTAGTGCAATTGCAGGCTCATAGATTAGCTCTATTTTTAATTTCTTAAGGAATCTCCACACTGTTTTCCAAAGTGGCTGCACCAACTTGCATTCTCACCAACAGCATAAGAGGGTTCCCCTTTCTCCACATCCTCTCCAACACTTGTTTACTGTATTGTTAATTTTGGCCATTCTAACCAGTATATGGTGCTATCTCAATGTGGTTTTGATTTGAGTCTCCCTGATGGCTGATGATGATGAACATTTTCTCATGTGTCTGTTAGTGCTAACATTTGTATGTCTTCTTTGAAGAGGAGTCTGTTCATGTCTTCTGCCCATTTTTTGATGATTACCTGTTTTGTGTGTGTTGAGTTTGAGGAGTTCTTTATAAATCTTGGATATCAGCCCTTTGTCTGTAGTATCATTTGCAAATATCTTCTCCCATTCCATGGGTTACCTCTTTGCATTGTTGACTGTTTCCTTTGCTGTGCAGAAGCTTTTGATCGTGATGAAGTCTCAAAAGTTCATTTTTGCATTTGTTTCCTTTGGCTTTGGAGACATATCTTGAAAGAAGTTGCTGTGGCCAATGTCAAAGAGGTTACTGCCATTGTTCTCTTCTAGGATTTTGATAGATTCCTGCCTCACATTGAGATCTTTTATCCATTTTGAGTTTATCTTTGTGTATGGTGTAAGAGACTGATCAAATTTCATTCTTGTACACATAGCTGTCCAATTTTCCCAGCATCATTTATTGAAGAGAATTTTTTCCACTGTATATTTTTTCCTGCTTTGTCGAAGATTATTTGACCATATAGAAGTGACAACTGAGCCCCAGGAAAGGGCATTCTTTTATTCATTCATTCACCCATCAAATGCCTATTGGCCATGCCAAGCACTACATCAGTGGCAGGGAAACACATGTAAGGAAAATGAAGTGCCTGCCCTCAAGGAGTCTATAAACTGACCAACTTCAATGAATTGGTTAATGGCAAAGCCAGGACAGCTCCAATTTCCCAGTAGTCTCACTTTGCTAGGCAAGGTTATCATTCAGGGTTATCCAGAGAAACACAGTCAATGGGACATGTGTGTGTGTGTGTATGTACATGTCTATATATGTGTGTGTATATATTACATATCTTCATATATAATCCATACTATAGATCAATCCATATATATTATATATATTATATATAGATAGATTAATTTTAAGGAATTGGCTTTTGCAACTATGGGGGTTGGCAGGCCCTAAGTCTGTAGGGCAGGCCAGTGGGCTGGAAACTCGGGCAGAAATTGAGTTGTAGTCTTGAGGCTACACTTTTTTTTTTCTTAAAGCTAGAGTTGTTTTCCTCTTCTGGAAACCTGTTTTTGCTCTTAATACCTTCAATCATCTACACTGTCAAAGTGTCTTAAAGCCAACTGATTATTGATGTTAACCACAGTAACAAAACACTTTCACAGCAACACCTAGATTGGCATTTCTGAGTATTACAGTCTAGCCAATAACTGAGTAGACATGCAAATTGAATCTAGACACACAAAACTGTCAGAGCAAGTAAGGCCGCTCTCCTTCCCATGGCTAATTAATTGATTGGAGCTATACCCAGACTATCCCCCAAGATATCTCCACCTTCTGTGGCCTGCTTCAGTTACAAAAGGAGAAAATTATTTCTCAGATTCCTTCTATCAAATGTAAACCTGACTTTCTCCTTCCAAACTGACAAAATATAGAAACAGATAAATGAGAAATGTCAACACAAGTTTGGCAAATATTGGCCTTCTCTTTTTTTAGACTGTAACCATGCTTTTTCTTAAATTCAAGTATAATTAACATATACTGTTAGTTTTAGGTGTATAATATAGTGATTCAACAGTTGTGTACATTACTCAGTGCTGATTGTGATAAGTGTACTCTTAATCCCCTTCACCTATTTCACCCAAGCCTTCATCCCCCTTTACCAAACTGGTAACCACCAGTTTGTTCTCTGTAATTAAGAGTCTGGTTTGGGGGAGTTTTTTGTTCATGTGTTTTGTTTCTTAAATTCCACATGGGAGTGAAATCATATAGTATCATGTTTTAATGAACATTGTGAACAAAAAGGTAACTTCTCAATCTCTACGAAAAAGCTATGCTTCTAAATTTTACCACCTCTTTAAATATGGCCCGGGGACAAGGGGGAGAAATAAATATGGGTCCTATCAACTTTGATCATGTTTGTATTGAAACTTTCAAATAAGTAATCGTCTTTAAAATGTATGGGTGTGGGGCGCCTGGGTGGTTCAGTGGGTTGGGGCCTCTGCCTTTGGCTCCTGATCCCAGGGTCCTGGGATCGAGCCCCATGTTGGGCTCTCTCCTCAGGGGGGAGCCTGCTTCCTCCTCGCTCTCTGCCTACTTCTCTGTCTACTTGTGATCTCCGTCTGTCAAATAAATAAATAAAATCTTTTAAAAAAATGTGTTGGTGTGACAGGGGACCTAGGTGATTTAGTCAATTAAGTGTCTGATTCTTGATTTCTGCTCAGGTCATGATCTCAGAATCCTGAGATCAAGCCCCACATTAGGCTCCATGCTGGATCTGGAGCCTGCTTAAGATCTCTCTCTCTCCCTCTGCACCTCCCCCTGCTCTGTCTCTCTCCCTCTCCTACCCTCAAACTAAGATGTATGTACATAAAGAAAGCATGAAAGAGGATTGAGGTACTTCAATTATAACTTCAAAGATACACTAGAATTTGACCCCAAGAAAGTATACCAGCAAATAAAGTCAGTATCTACTACAGATAAGTACATAGAATTGACAGGGATAACTGTATGGTGGTATGTCATTGACTTTAAATTTGATTAATAAGAAAACAATGAAGTAAGATAAGGAGTAATATATGTTCTTTTCCTGGCTTGACTGACCCATACTGCCACATAACCTCTCCCATCCTTGGTTTACTCCTCATAAGAACAAGTATAACTAGATTTCCAACTTCAAATGTCAGTCATTCTATATCCTATGAGATACAAAAAAGAAGAATTGGGACATGTGGATGGCTCAGGCTGCCTTCGGCTCAGGTCATGATCCCATTGTCCTGAGATCCAGCCCCACATGGGGCTCCCTGCTCAGCGGAGAGCCTGCCTCTCCCCCTGCTTGTGTTCTCTCTCTGAAAAATAAATAAATAAAATCTTTAAAAAAAAAAAAAAAAGGAAAGAAAAGAGGCACAATCTCTTTCAATGGTCTGGTAACAAGGAGAAACCTACCCAAACTTAAAAGTTTTCCAAAGACCAGTTCACCTTCTTCAGCCTGAGCAATGAGATACCTGATTTAAGCAATACTTATCAAGGTTAATTCGATTGGTTTGTTGGACTTAAGTGTAAATAATTAGTCATAATATCTGATCTCATTATTGGTCCTAGCATGGCTTGCTTTTGAGTATTTGGTAAATCTTTTCCAGCTTTATTGAGGAGTAACTGGCAAATATAACTGTATATAGTCAAACTATTCATGATGATTTTATATGCATCTTATTGTATTATAAAACTATTAATTCAAGATAATTAACACATCCATCATCTCATACAGTTAACTGTGTGTGTATATGGTGAGAATACTTAAGATCTATTCTCTCAGAAAATTTCAAGTATACAATACCATATTATTAATAGTCACCATGGTGTGTATTAGATCCTTAGAACTTATTCTTCCTAAAAATGAAACTTTGTATCCTCTGGCCTATCTCTCCCCATGTTCCCTTCACCTCCAGCCCCCAGCAATCACCATTCTCTTTATTTCTATGAAATCAACTTTTCTTTTTGAAAGATTCCCCATATCAGAGAAACCATGCAATATTTGTCTTTCTCTGACTTATTTAACTTAGCATAATTCCTTCCATATTCATCTATATCATTGCAAATGGTAGGGTTTCCTTCTTTTTATTGCTGAATAATATTCCACTGAGTATATATACCACATTTTCTTTATCCATTCATCTATCAATACTTAAGTCATTTCCATATCTCAGCCATTGTGAATAATACTGCAATGACCATGAGTGTACAGATATATCTTTGAGATACTGATCTTGTTTCCTTTGGACATATATCTAGAAGTTTTTTTTATTGTAGTTTTTATTTTATAAAATGATTAGATGCTGGATGAAATGTGAGTACTTGTGTTTCAAATCCTGTGTATCAAGTTGCTGAGATTCATCCATATTGTTGCATGTCTCTGTACTTCATTGCTTTGATGGTGTATAAAATTCAGTTGTTTGAATATAATGCCATTTACTCACACAAACTCCCTCAAATGGGCATTTGGACCATTTCCAGGTATTTGCCATTATGAACAGTGTTGCTGTGAACATTGTTTTACATTATCTTTTTGCTTGTATTCTATAAAATTATCCTCCTTATTGTCAGCCCTTTGCTGTTTCACAGATATTATAGAATTATCTCAAGTTCTGTGGGGACAAAAAATTGGTTGTAATTTTCATTAGAAATTATAGAACAAGTTAGGAGAAATGACCCTATGATATTAAGAACTCCTATCTATGTGCCCTTCAATGGATGAATGGATAAAGAAGGTGTGGACCATATACACAATGAAATATAATGCAACCATCAGAAAGGATGAATACCCACCATTTGCATCAATGTGTATGGAACTGGAGGGGATTGTGCTAAGTGAAATAAGTCAAGCAGAGAAAGACAATTATCATATGGTTTCACTCATATGTGGAACATAAGGAATAGCAAGGAGGACCATAGAGGAAGGGAAGGAAAGATGAAAAGGGAGAAAGCAGAGAGGCAGACAAACCATGAGAGACTATAGACTCTGGGAAACAATCTGAGGGTTTCAGAGGGGAAAGGTGTAGGGAAATGGGGGAACACTACATCAAAAACTAATGTTGTACTATACAGTGGCTAACTGAACATTAAAAAAAAAAATCCCCATCCATGAATATTGTATATCTCTCCTAATATGTCATTATTCTTTACTATCTCTTTAATAAGTTTTATATTTTTATCATTATAATTCTTACATATATTTTGTTAGATTTGTTTCTAGGCCCTCTGTACTCTTTTTTTTTAAAGATTTTATTTATTTATTTGACATACAGAGATCAGAAGTAGGCAGGGAGGCAGGCAGAGAGAGAGGGAGGAAGCAGGCTCCCCGCCAAGCAGAGAGCCCAATGCAGGGCTTGATCCCAGGACCCTGAGACCATGACCCGAGCCAAAAGCAGAGGCTTTAACCCACTGAGCCACCCAGGCGCCCCCCTCTGTACTCTTTAATACAAATATAAATGGTTTCTTCTTTTTACCAGTTTTTGTATAATTTTTTATTTAGATGCAAGTAGCCAACATTTAGTACATTTTAAGTTTCAGATACAGTGTTCAATAATTCATCAGTTGTGTATAAAATCCAGTGCTCATCACATCACATGCCCTCTTTAATGCCCATCCCCAATTCCCCCAATTTCCCCACCCACTTCCCTTCCAGCAACCCTCAGTTTCCTTCCTATAGTTAAGAGTCTCTCTCATGGTTGAAAGACAATTATCATATGGTTTCATTTACAGGTGGAATGTATCTTATAATTTTTTTAAAAAATCTAAATTCATGACCATTATAATGACAGTTTTTAATACAAAGCTTGCCTGAACTATAATCAGCAAGGGAAAGTTCTTTAATTTTCAATATTGGGTAAGAAGATTTGAAACTGAAACTTTCTCAGAAGTTGAATTTCACCTTTATGATTTTTGTCTCTAATATTGGACTTGTTATTATTGGCTTTGTGGTCTTGAGTAAAGTCCTTACTTCTCTGAGCTGATTATTACCTGTGATAGCTTACCTCAGAATGGCTGCCATTGATACATTCCCTTTCTACACACATGTTATTTCCCCATTGAGAGTGGAATCTATTCCTCCTCTACCATCAACCCCCCTTGAATTTGGACTGGCCTATTATTTCTTTGACAAATAGAAATGGTGAAATTAATATCATGTTAATTTCTAAAGACAGGTCATTAGAAGTCTTGCAGCTTCTGTCCGGTCTCTTGGAATGCTCACTGTGGGGAGAGTCTGCCACCATGCTTATAAGGAAGCACATCTTGTCATGTGGAGAGGCCAGGTTGAAAGAGAGAGACCCAATCAAACCCCAGTGCCTCACACCATCACATCTCGGTTAGGAGATAAGAAAATTTTCCCAATGGGTGCAGCAATAAGAATTGAACTTTATGAGAGTCTTCAAATAACTACTCAGCTGAACCTAGTCAACATACAAAAATATGAGATAACAATAAATTATTGTTTGAAATTGGATGGCTTATGTACCAATCGGAAATAACAAGCAAGTAATAACTGAAACCAATATTTTTCAGACTGTGATTGGTAAAACTGTAGAATTCCCAGGAAAACCCCTGCTGTGAAATAGATTGGCTTACAGGCTCTATGCTTTGCTCATCACCCCCTTCAGCCAGGAAATCTCCAAACTTATCTCATAATTGCAGTCCTACAAGGAATTTCTTTGAAAAGGAAGAAGGCAGGGGAAGGAAAGGAAGAGGAGAAGAGGAAAGAAGAGGAGGAAGACGATAAAAAAGGGAGTTCTAGTGTTATTTGTCTTATAAGCCCTAGACCAGATGATCTCTAAGTTTCCTTCTATCATTAGCTTTCTATGATGATATCCATAGATATTTTTAAAAATTAAGACAATTTCAAATGAGAAATGGTAGTGATAATTAGGAATGTTTGATCCAAAGGGAGAAACACAAGATACTGTAACAATGGCCAGAGTTGTCTAATAATGAGATATTGTAAGAAAGGGAGTTACTTCCCATCCACTCCCCCCTTACTCCTTGCCTACCATCTTCTTACACTGAACATGATTTTGATCTAAATCATATTTTTTACACCTAATTCAAGACCCACTTTTAAATTTTTGCCAGTACTGTTATTTATTCAATATTTCCTTCATATTAGACTACCTTTTCATATAAATAAATTTGGAGTTGAATTTTTGCCTAATACATTCCAAAATATACTCTCAATTTTTAAATGTTATTCAACTGTAGACTAACTAAAATTAGCACATTTGTCAACACTGGACTAGATGACCCTTCCAATTCTGTGATCAAATAGTCTTCAAAATATTTTAGGTTATTCAAAATATCATTCACTCCAAAAGCCTGGGTCATCTCTCTTTACTTCTCTTAAGGTTAACAGATGTCTTCTTCTTCCCTTAAATTTTCTCTTATTCTCTATATTGACAAATCCCTATGGATGAAACACTCAGATTCCTTAACAATAAAAAATAATAACATTTATTGGACAGTAGCTATGTGCCAGGCCCCATAAAAGTGCTTTACATAAAGCCTAGATACTAATTTTTAAGCAAAATATAAGTTAACATTTATATTAGCCTAGCCTCATGGGTTTCCTTAGTTCCCATGCGTTTTAGCTCTTGATCATATAATTACAAAGAATGATGTTTCATTACTTAATGCTCTAAATGAGATGCCTGTGAAGATCCCTGTTTTGGAAAAAATGTCAACTGTGTCTTGCCAAAAGCCAGTCATGTGGCAGCCACATAACAAGAAAAGGAAAAAGTTCCAGCTTTGCCATTCCAGATTGAAATGAATTGTGAGAATTCAACTCTTTCTAAGTCTCTGGGCACTCATGCCTTCACCACTGAGAGTTAGTTATAAATGATTTTGTGCTTTCTGTGCACAAATGTGGTAATTCTGTGTAATGTGGTAAAAAAAAAAATTCATAGCATGAGGGAGAAGAGGACACTGAAATATGGCTTAACCTTACTACTCCAGGTTCCAGGGACCACTTCAGTGATACTGAGTTGGCCCCTTCCACTCCAAAAATTATTGATATTCTATGTGTCCACCATTTCTTAGCTTTAGCAACCCACCTGGCTTAACTTTGTTATTTTCACATGCCTATACCACTGAGAGGCTTTTAGAATTACCTTTAAAGAACATCTTCTCAGCCAAATAGGTCCAAAGTCTTACCTGCCTCTCTCTCTCTCTCTCAAGCATTGCCTTTCCATATCCCAGCTAATATGACATTCATTTTGCATTCATTAATTCATCACACATTTATCAGATCTTATTGTATACCATACATTGTATGAGACTGTGTGGGGGATATGTCAGTGAATAAAATACTCTAACTTCAGTAAGCCAAAATATATGGAACCAAACAATTAAAATAGATGATCAATCAGTCCCCTTACCATATCCAATCACTGAAATAGTAGCATTGTGAAGACACAAAATTGTATTCTACATATTATATTCCAAGTGACTAAAAATGTGTCTGGCTCATGATAACAGTTAATAAAATATTTTTAAAATAAATACAAGTTGTGATAATTCAGGGAAAAGAGAAGCTATTTTGTCTGGGGATATCAGAGAAGATTTCTGAGAAGTGGCAATTGAACTAGACCTCCTGAGATAGGAAATAAATTTTTAAAAGACATAGAAAATAAAATTTATGAAGTGACTAAACAATCTGAGGGTTTCAGATGGGAGGGGGTGGGGGATGGATTAGCCTGGTGGTGGGTATTATGGAGCTTGTAATGAATTGTAAAGAGCACGGGTTGTTATACACAACTAATCATGAAACACTACATCAAAAACTAAAAAGAAAAAGTAATATAAATTTATCTTGAAATAATTAGACACACAAAAGTATTTTTAATGTTTAAATTATTCATAAATATAACTACCCAAGAAGTCCAGATGGATATGGCAGGAAAAAAGGTTCAATGACATTCTCTCTCCCAATACCTAATACATGTCTCCCCATATCTTTATTTTAAAATATATTTTATTTTCAAATTTTTATTGTAAAAATCAATTAAAATATAAAAGATACCTGTAGCATCCAGACCTGTGAGGTGGTGGAGAAGAGAAAAAATTCAAATCTCCCATTCCATGACACCTAACTCCAAGCCCAGAAGAGTTAACAAACACCATCCCAATAATTCTCAGGAATATCTCCAATTTGAAGAGCAGTAAATTGTGGAAGAGTATTCTTATTTTCCTCCTTCATATTTAAACAGTCTTGAGGGAATTAGTATAAAGAATTGATGGAAAGTGAGGGTGAAACTGAGTTAGCTTCCCTTTCCAGAAAAAAAAAAAAATTCAATTTCCATGAAGAAATGGGGAAACAATTCCAGTTTCAAGAGTATATTCTAAGACTTTATTTATTTATTTATTTGTCAGAGAGCAAGAGAGAGTTCTAGCTGGGGGACCTGCAGGAAGAGAGAGAAGAAGGCTCCCCACTGAGCAAGAAGATTGATGTGGGGCTTTATCCCAGGACCGTGGAATATACAACCCGAGCAGAAGGCAAATGCTCAACTAAGAGCCACCAAGCTTCCTAAGAGTATATTCTGCTATCTCCACCCTGCCATGAAATTAAGAAACACTACCACAAGTGAGATAAACAAAATCTCAGAAGAGAGATTAGGATCTAGTTTCATTTTCTGGTGATCGGTAGTCGTTATATGAACATATTATGTATATCAACCAAATACTGGTTTTATCTGGTGTTATGACAATTATTTATTTTGTACTTCATTCTTTAAGTACCCTATTTTTATTTATTTGCAACATAAAATCTAAGTATGAACAACTCCCCTAGCGCCAGCTTTCAATCTTCTGTCACACCTAAGACAATTCAATTTAGAAATATTGGTTCTACCACTATTCAAATAAGACAAATAGATTAAAAGAAGTCATGGAAAATTCACTCATATTCTATCGAACAACCAGAAGACTAACTGAAACTTCTCACACTTCTTACACTAAGTGTAAGCAAAATTTAAAAAATAAAGTAGAGTACAGCAAGTATGCAAACATGCTCTAGTAAAATATCAAAAGAATGGAAGGTGGAATGCAAAAAAAGAGTTGAAGAACCCCATATGGAAGAAAAGATGCTCTATGAAAAAAAGGAAAATTCCCCCACAGTCCTCCCACTACTTAAAATTTTAATAAGAATAAAACAAAAGTTCAGATGCCAAGTGATACATGAACAAATTAAGGGCCAAGATGCCATTATTAGAAAACTAAGTAAACTACATACAAAAGAAATCAGACCGACACAGCTGTGAAATGAATTATTGATATGAAACAGGCTTAATATAATTGTAATGAAAGGATAAAGAACAAAATCAAAACAATTACAAGATAATCAAGATGGAGGACAACGATGACCCAACTTAAAGATAATTGGGACACCTACAAAAATAGTCAACTATAAAAACACAGTAAACCTGGGTGGCTCAGTGGGTTGAGCCGCTGCCTTCGGCTCGGGTCATGATCTCAGAGTCCTGGGATCGAGTCCCGCATCAGGCTCTCTGCTCAGCGGGGAGCCTGCTTCCCTCTCTCTCTCTCTGCCTGCCTCTCTGCCTACTTGTGATTTCTCTCTGTCAAATAAATAAAAATAAAATCTTTAAAAAAAAAAAAAACAGTAAAAACAGGAACTATCCTTAAAATGAAGAACTAGGGGAACCTGGGTGGCTCAGTGGGTTAGAGCCTCTGCCTTCGGCTCAGGTCAAGATCCCAGGTCCCGGGATCAAGCCCCATATTGGGCTCTCTGCTCAGCAGAGAGCCTGCTTCCTCTCTCTCTCTGCCTGCCTCTCTGCCTACTTGTGATCTCTGTCTGCCAAATAAATAAATAAAATCTTAAAAAAAAAAAAAACAACTTAAAATGAAGAACTATATCTATGTAATAAAAAAGTACACCATACTAAAATAAAAACTGATCCACAAGTATCAAAACCCAGGTATTAATGTATATTTGTGTATGCATGTCTGTAAATTACATAATATATAACAGATTGTGTAATACATAAATTTCTATATTTTTTCTTGTATAAGGCAAATAGTCAAGCTGATCTAATAGTGCTCCTCAGCAACATCCATTAGCAGAAGGTAACAAAAGGATATGTACAAAGTTCTAAGAGAAACAAAATATGACCAAAGACTACTACATCCTATCAAATCATCCATCCTTCCTGCATAGAGACATTTTCTTTAACAAGAAAGAATTCAGGGAGTAAAAAACCTAAGTGTTCTTCTTGGAAAAAAAATTAGTGTAAAATTAAATACAACCAATGAAGACATAAATGGAGAATCTGAACTAGTAAGACTAATGCACCACCCAAAGTCAGAAGATACACAGAATTCTGGGGAAAGTGAATTTAATACACACTTATTTATTGACTGACTTCACTCAGGTGAAGACCAAACAAGCAATCTTAGATATAATCATTTGACTTAACCTTTGTAACTGTCAAGATATCATTTGACCCTCATGAATACTTGTCTCCATTCTGATCTCAAAATTTTATCTCCTCAAAAATAGAACTAGCCATACAGAATGAATTCCTGTGTAAAGCCCTAATTTTTTAAACTCCCATGATATTGCTTGTCCTGATTAATTTCTGCCTAAAAGGCTCTTATCTATATTTCCAGACATTTCCTCTTTACTACCATTATAGACAATTCAGTAATATATTTTAAGAGCTTGAAATATCTTCATACATTTTTATACAGTAAATTTTCTTCCAAGAATTTGTATTAAAAAATAAAGATACAGGCAAATATATATGCTTAATATAGTATCTACAATACCAAAATTTTATAAGCAACATAAATGCCTCCAAATAAAGAAATTAAATTACAGTATATAGAAGGAATATTTATATTTTAAAAATCATAATAACAGAGGGGTGCCTGGGTGCCTCAGTGGGTTAAGCCACTGCCTTCGGCTCAGGTCATGATCTCAGGGTCCTGGGATCGAGTCCCACATTGGGCCCTCTGCTCAGCAGGGAGCCTGCTTCCTCCTCTCTCTCTCTGCCTGCCTCTCTGCCTACTTGTAATCTCTCTCTGTCAAGTAAATAAATAAAATCTTTAAAAAAAAATCATAATAACAGAATATGAGTACAATAGAATAATACATGGAAAAATTAGTGTACAAAAAATGAGGGTATACATACATATGGTAAGGTTCTGAATGCATAAATATATGTACATGAATACAAATGATAATGGTGGATATACTCTAATTTTCTCTGGGTTGTAGTTTAAAAAATAATTTTATTATTTTTACTAAAACAGTAATTATGATGAAGAAAAGTCTGAGGTATATCATAAACATAGATTAGAAAAAAAATAGTCACCTAAACAATCCCAGATATTTCATGTATATAAGACTTTGTGTATGGGTACAAAATATATGTAACAAAAATGATTACAATATAGATCTACCTTTAAAATTAAATTTAATTAGTATATTTATACTTGAATTTAACAGGAAAATATATGCAATTAGAACTATTAAACTATAGAAAACAGGTTTTTTACTCTAAGAAATGGTATCTCTTAAAAGGGAAAGTATGAAAGATCTTTAAGAAGCTACAGACAGGGCACCTGGGTGACTGAGCCAATTAAACATCTTACTCTTCATTTCAGCTCAAATCAGGATTTCAGGGTTGTAAGATCAAGCCTGCCTCAAGCTCCACTTGTGGAGCCTGCTTAAGATTCTCTCCCTCCCTCTCCACCCTAATCTCCACTCAAGAGCTCCTTTGCTCTCTAAAAAAGAAGAAGAAGAAGAAGAAGAAGATGCTACAGTCTTGTTTTCCTACCATGTTTAATATCTGATAGTGTCATCTGGGTTTCTATGATTAAAAAGTTAAAATTCAAGGGGTGGAGGCAAGATGGAAAAGGAGTAGGAGACTGAAATGACATCAGATCCCAGGAGTTCAGCTAGATAGGTATCAAACCATTCCAAACACCTACAAACTCAACAGGAGATAGAAGAGAAGAGGAGCAGCAAATCTAGGAACAGAAAATCAATGACTTTCTGAAAGGTAGGACCTGCCAAGAAATGAATCTGAAGCTACAGGAAGATAGACTGTAGGAGGAGGGGCTGGCTCCCAGCAAGTGGTGGAGCAGTGGAGCCCCAAATCAGAACTTTTAGAAGTCTGCTCCACTGAGGGACATCACTCCAGAAGCTAAGAGGGGGTGGAGCCCTCATGAGGACAGTGTGGTCTCAGGTCTTGCGGGCTCACAGAAGGATCGGGGCTGTCTAAGTGTGGCAGAGCTGCCAAGTATCAGAACGGGGAAACTGACTACAGAGATAGAGCTGAGAAGTGAGCTTTCAGATTGGGGTTACCTTAAACTGTAGTCCAAGGCACTGTTGGACCACTGCTCTTCGAGCAGGGACTCCACAAGTGACAGATCTGGGGACACTCACCTTCTTCCTCCAGGAGGAGTGGCATGGGAGCATGCTGCAGGAAACTGCTGTGTTTGGAGATTACAAATGGGGCTGTGCATCACAGATAGATATGCTTGGTCACAAGACAGGTGAGCACAGAGTACAGCCAGAGACCAGGGAGATGGGAGGGACTGACTGCTTTTCTCTGAGGGCACAATGAGGAGTGGGGCCCTGAGCTCTCAACTCCTTCAGGCCAGAAACTGGGAGGCCACCATTTTCATTCCTGTCCTCTAAAGTGGTATGGAAAGTGTTCAGGGAACAAAAGCTCTGAGAATGAACCCAAGAAGATTTCTTAGCCCAGTCCCTGGCAAGGGCACTGCAATTCTACTTCAGGCAAAGGCATCTGAGACTCCCTGAAACAGGCCCCTCCCCCAGAAGATTAGCAAGAACATCCAGCCAAGACCAAGCTCACTGATCAAGGAGAAGAGTTGAACTCCAGAGCTAGGGGAAAGCAATGCATAGAATTCATGGCATTTTCCCCATGATCCTTAAGTCTTGCAAATTTAATTTTTTAAATTTTATCTTTGTTCTTATTCTATTTTTTTAAATTTTTCTCTTTCCTCTTTTAACTTTTTTTTTTAGCTAGTTGGTCTAAAAAATACCTTTCTAAATTTTTTTTTCAAACCTTCATTGTTATAGTCATATTTTATCCCTTCATTGTATTTAACCTTATTTCTTTTTTGTATACATATAGGGTTTTTATCTAAAAAGAATTTTGGGATACAATTTCTTCTTATAGATTAAAACATACCCTAATCTAACACATGGCTCTGTTCTAGTCTCCAGCCTGGGCACATTCCCTCCTCTTCTTTTTTTTCTTTTTCCAACCAACTTATCAATTCCTTTAGAATTTTTTTTAATTTTCATTTTTACAGTCATATTCCATCCCTTCATCATATTTACCCCTATTTTTATAAATATATAAATTTCTTTTTTCTTCTTTCATCTCCCCCCGGTTTTGGATCTCTTCTGATTTCATTAGCAAACATTTTTCTGAGGTCTTTGCCACCTTTTTAGTATTTTATTCTCTCATTCATACATTCTTATCAGGATAAAAAGACAAGGCAGAAAAACTCACCACAAGAAAAAAGAACAAGAGGCGGTACTGACAGCTGGAGACCTAATCAATATGGACATTGGGAATATGTCAGAACTAGAGATCAGAACAATGATTCTCAAGATGTAAGAGAAACCATCTCTGGAGAAATAAAAGAACTAAAATCTAACCAAGTTGAAATTTTAAAAAAAAGCTATTAATGAAGTGCAATAAAAAATGGAGGCACTTACTGCTAGGATAAATGAGACAGAAGACAGAATTAGTGATAAAGAAGACCAAATGATGGAGAATAAAGAAGCTGAAGAAAAGAGAGACAAGCAACTACTGGACCACGAAGAGAGAATTTGAGAGATAAGTGATACCATACAACGAAACAATATTAGAATAATTGGCATCCCAGAAGAAGAAATGGGGGCAGAAGGTATATTGGAGAGAATTATAGTGGGGAATTTCCTAAATTAACAAAGGAAACAAGCATCAAAATCCAGGAGGATTAGAGAACAGCCCTCAAAATTAATAAAAATAGGTCCACACCCCATCATCTAATAGCAAAACTTACAAGTCTTAGTGACAAAAAGAAAATCCAGAAAGCAGCTCAGGACAAGAAATGTATAACATACAATGGTAGAAATATTAGATTGGCAGCAGACCTACCACAGACACCTGGTAGGCCAGGACTGGCATGATATACTCCGAGCACTAAATGAGAAAAATATGCAGCTGAAATACTATATCCAGTTAGGCTGTTGTTGAAAATAGAAGGAAAGCTAAAAACTTCCAGGAAAAACAAAAATTAAAAGAATTTGCAAACACCAAACCAGCCCTACAGGAAATATTGAAAGGGGTCCTCTAAGCAAAGAGAGAGACTAAAAGTAGTACATCAGAAAGGAACAGAGGGTGCCTGGGTGGCTCAGTGGGTTAAGCCACTGCCTTCAGCTCAGGTCATGATCTCAGGGTCCTGGGATCGAGTCCCACATCGGGCTCTCTGCTCAGCAGGGAGCCTGCTTCCCTCTCTCTCTCTGCCTACTTGTGATCTCTGTCTGTCAAATAAATAAATAAAATCTTTAAAAAAAAAAAAGAAAGGAACAGAGACAATATACAGTAAGTCACCTTACAGGAAATAAAATGGCACTAAATTCACATCTTTCAATAGGGTCCCTGAATGTAAATGGGCTAAATGCCCCAATCAAAAGACAGGGTATCAGAATGGATTAAAAAAAAAAAGATTTGTTGATATACTGTCTACAAGAAACTCATTTTAGACCCAAAGACACCTCCAGATTTAAAGTGAGGGGATGGGAAACAATGGACCATGCTAATGGACATCAAAAGAAAGTGGGGGTGGCAATCCTTATATCAGATAAATTAGATTTGAAGCCAAAGACTATAATAAGAGATGAGGAAGGACACTATATCATACTTAAAGGGTCTATCCAACAAGAAGATCCAACACTTTTAAATATCTATTCCTCTAACATGGGAGCAACCAATTATACAAACCAGGTAATAACAAAATCAAAGAAACACATCAACAATAATACAATAATAGGAGGGGAAGTTAATACCACTCCTCATTAAAATGGACAGATCACCTAAGCAAAAGATCAACAAGGAAACAAAGGCTTTCAATGACACACTGAATGATATGGACATCACAGATATATTTAGAACATTCCATCCCAAAGCAATGGAAAACACATTCTTCTCTAGTGCACATGGAACATTCTCCAGAATAGATCACATCCTGGGTCACAAATCAAGTCTCAGCTGGTACCAAAAGATTGGGATCATTCCCTGCAAATTTTTAGACCACAATGCTCTAAAGCTAGAACTCAATCACAAGAGGAAAGTTGGAAAGAACTCAAATACATGGAGACTAAAGAGCATTCGACTAAAGAATGAACAGGTCAACCAGGATATTAAAGAAGAATTGAAAAGAATTTATGGAAACAAATGATAATGAAAACACAACTGTTCAAAATCTTTGGGACACAGCAAAGGCAGTCCTGAGAGGAAAGTATATAGTGATACAAGCCTTTCTTAAGAAACAAGAAACTTACCAAGTACACAACCTAACCCTACACCTAAAGGAGCAGGAGAAAGAACAACAAAGAAAGCCTAAACCGAGCAGGAGAAGAGAAATCATAAAGAGCAGAAATCAATGAAATAGAAAGCAAAAGAACAGTAGTACAGATCAATAAAACCTGGAGCTGGTTCTTTGAAAGAAATTAATAAGATTGATAACCTTTGGCCAGACTTATCAAAAAGAAAAGAGAAAGGATCCAAATTAATAAAATCATGAGTGAAAGAGGAGAGATCACAACCAACACCAAAGAAATACAAACAATTATGAGAACAAATTAGGAGCAACTATACACCAGCAAATTTGACAATCTGGAAGAAATGGATGCATTCCACAACTAAACCAGGAAGAAATGGAAAACCTGAACAGACCCATAACCAGTAAGGAGATTGAATCTGTCATCAAACATCTCCCCACAAACAAGAGCCCAGGGCCAGACAGCTTCCCAGGGGAATTCTACCAAACACTTAAACAAGAAGTAATACCTATTCTCCAGAAACTGTTCCAAAAAACAGAAATGGAAGGAAAACTTCCAAACTCATTTTATGACACCATCATTACCTTGATCCCAAAACCAGACAAAGACCCCACCAAAAAGGAGAATTACAGACCAATATCCTTGATGAACACAGATGCAAAAATTCTCACCAAAATACTAGCCAATAGGATCCAACAGTACACTAAAAGGATTATTCATCTCAACCAAGTGGGATTTATTCCTGGACTGTGAGGATGGTTCAAAATCTGCAACTCAATTAATGTGATATAATGCATGAATCAAAGAAAGAACAAGAACCATATGATACTCTCAATAGATGCTGACAAAGCATTTGATAAAGTACACCATCCTTTCTTGATCAAAACTCTTCACAGTGTAGGCATAGAGGGTACATACCTCAATATCCTCAAAGCCATCTATGAAAAACCCACAGTGAATATCATCCTCAATGGAGAAAACCTGAGAGCTTTTCCGCTAGGGTCAGGAACACAGCAGGGCTATCCACTATCACCACTGATATTCAACATGGTACTAGAAATCCTAGCCTCAGCAATCAGACAATAAAAAGAAATTAAAGGCATCCAAATCAGGAAAGAAGAAGTCAAACTCTCACTCTTTGCAGATGATATGATACTTAATGTGGAAAACCCTAAAGACTCCACTCCAAAACTGCTAGAACTTGTACAGGAATTCAGTAAAGTGTCAGGATATAAAATCAATTGCATTTCTTTACACCAACAACAAGACAGAAGAAAGAGAAGTTAAGGAGTCAATCCCATTTACAATTGCACCCAAAGCCATAAGATATCTAGGAATAAACCTAACCAAAGAGGCAAAGAATCTATACTCAGAAAATTATAAAGTACTCATGAAAGAAATTGAGGAAGACACAAATAAATGGAAAAAGGTTCTATGCTCATGGATTAGAATAACAAATATTGTGAAAATGTCTATGCTACCTAAAGCAATCTACACATTTAATGCAATCCCTATCAAAATGCCATCAATTTTTTTCAAAGAAATGGAACAAATAATCTTAAAATTTATATGGAACCAGAAAAGACCCCGAATAGCCAAAGGAATGTTGAAAAAGAAAACCAAAGTTGGTGGTATCACAATGCCAGACTTCAAGTTCTATTACAAAGCTGTAATAATCAAGGCAGTATGGTACTGGCACAAAAACAGACACATAGATCAGTGGAACAGAAAAGCAAGCCCAGAAATGGACCTTCAATCTATGGTCAACTAAACCCAAATGTTATAAACCCAAATGTTTATAGCAACAATGTCCACCATAGCCAAACTATGGAAAGAACCTAGATGTTCATCAACAGATGAATGGATAAAGAAGATGTGGTGTATATATATACAATGGAATACTATGCAGCCATCAAAAGAAATGAAATCTTGTCATTTGCAATGACGTGGACGGAACTAGAGGGTATTATGCTGAGTGAAATAAGTCAATCAGAGAAAGACAATTATTCTATGATCTCTCTGATATGAGGAATTTGAGAGGCAGAGTGAAGGGTTTGGGGGGTAGGGAAGGAAAAAAATGAAACAAGATGTGATTGGGAGGGAGACAAACCATAAGAGACTCTTAATCTCATGAAACAAACTGAGGGTTGCTGGGGGATGAAGGGTAGGCATAGGGTGGCTGGGTTATGGACATTGGATAGGGTATGTGCTATGGTGAGAGCTATGAAATGTGTAAGCCTGATAATTCGCAGACATATAGATTAATGGAAGAGAATAGAGAGCCCAGGAATGGACCTCCAACTCTATGGTCAACTAATCTTCAACAAAGCAGGAAAGAATAGCCAATGAAAAAGGACAGTCTCTTCAACAAATGGTGCTGGGAAAATTGGATGGCCACATGCAAATGAATGAAACTGGGCCATTTTATTACACCATATACAAAGATAAACTCAAAACAGATGAAAGAGCTAAATGTGAAATAGGAATCTATCAAAATCCTAGAGGAGAATACAAGCAGCAACCTCTTTGGCCTCAGCCACAGCAACTGCTTGCTAGACAGGTCTCCAAGAGCAAGGAAAACAAAAGCAAAAATGAACAGTTGGGACCTCATCAAGATAAAAAGCTTCTACAGAACAAAACAAACCATTGACAAAATTAAAAGGAAACCTATGGAATGGGAAAAGATATTTGCAAATAAATGACTTATCAGATAAAGGACCTGTACCCAAGATCTATAAAGAACTTACTCAATTTAACACCCTGAAAACAAATAACTCAGTCAAGAAATGGGCAGAGGAGGGGCACCTGGGTGGCTCAGTGAGTTAAAGCCTCTGTCCTGGGATCAAGCCCCATCTTAGGTTCTCTGCTCAGTGGAGAACCTGCTTCCCCCTCCACGCTGCCTGCCTCTCTGCCTACTTGTGATTTCTGTCTGTCAAATAAGTAAAATCTTTAAACAAACAAACAAAAAAAAAAAAAAAAAAAAACAGAAAAGAAAGAAAGAAAAAGAAATGGGCAGAAGACATGAACAGACATTTTGACAAAGAAGACATCCACATCCCTTGGCATCAGGGAAATACAAATCAAAACCATAATGAGATATCATCTCACACCAATCAGAATTACTAAAATTAACAAGGCAGGAAACAATAAATGTTGGGGGGTATGTGGAGAAGGGGGAACCATCCTACACTGTTGGTGGGAATGCAAGATGTTGCAGCCACTCTGGAAAACAATATGGTGGTTCCTCAAGAAGTTAAAATTGAGTGACCCTAGGATCCAGCAATTACATTACTGGGTAATTTTTTACCCCAAAGATAGAAATATAATGATCTGAAGGGGCACCTGTACCACAATGTTTATAGCAGCAACGTCCACAATAGTTAAACTACAGAAACAGCCAAGCTGTACATCAACAGATGAATGGGTAAAGAAGATGTGGTATGGGTATGTGTGCATGCGTGTGCGGGTGTGTGTGTGGGTGTAATGGAATACTACTCTATCTTCATACAGGATTAAATCTTACTACTTGTATCAACATAGATAGAATTGGAGGGCATTCTGCTGAGTGAAGTCAATGAGAGAAAGACAATTATATAGTTCACTCATTGTGGAATTTAACAAACAGGGCAGAGGATCATAGAGGAAAGGAGAGAAAACTGAATAGGAAGTCATCAGAGAGGGAAACAAACCATGAGAAACTACAGGAAACAAATTAGGGTTGCTGGAGGAGAGGTGGGTGGGAGGATGGGGTAACTGGGTGATGGGCATTAAGGAGAGCATATGATGTGATGAGCACTGGGTGTTATAGGCACAACTAATGAATTACTGAGCTCTGCATCTAAAACTAATGATGTACTATATGTTGGTCAAATGAATTTAAATTTTAAAAAAAAGAAATTTAGGGGTGCCTGGGAGGCTCAGTTAGTTAAGCATCCAAATCTTGGTTTTGGCTCAGGTTGTGATCTTAAGGTTGTGAGACTGAGCCCTGAGTCAGGCTCTACACTCAGCACCAAGTCTGCTTAAGACTCTTTCACCCTCTCCCTCTGCCTCACCCTGCCATGCTCTCTTGCTCTAAAATGAATAAATAAATTTTTAAAAACCAAATTTATTATCTCACAGATTTGAAGTCTAGATGTCTGAAATCCAGTTGTTGGTAGGATTAATTCTTTCTGAGGGCTGTGAGGAAGAAACTGTTCCACGCCTCTCTCCTAGTTTCTAGTATTTGTTGGCAATCTTTGCCATTCCTTGGTTTGTAGAAGCATTACCTCAATTTCTGCCTTCATTGTCACATGAAATTTTCCCTATGTATGGATGTCTGTGTCCAAATTTCTTCCATTTGTAGGATACTAGTTATTTAGGGCCCACCTTCAAAACATCAACTGCAAATAACATTTACAACAATCTTATTTCCAAAGAAAATCATATTCTGATGTATTGGGAGTTAGGACTTAACAAATTAACATAAATTTAATTAAGCTATTAGTTTTGGAAGTATTCAATTCACTCCATAACACCCACAGCCCCAGAAAGCTCAACAAACCCTAAGTACAAAAAAAAAAATTAATAAAACTACACTGACACATATCAGAATCAAATTGCCCGAAACAATGATAAAAAGAAAAGTCTTAAAAGCAGCCAAAGGAAAAAAGAAACATCACAGACACAAAGACTGAAATAAGGACAACAGCAGGTTTCTCCCGCAGAAACAATACCAGCAAGTTTAAAGTGATGGGGGGTGGTTGTGGAGGGAGATGGCCAATTTGGAATTTTAATCTCAGGAAAAGATATTTTAAAAAGTGGAGATAAAATAAAAACTTTTCCAGACAAATAAAACCTGAAGGAATTTATTATCAACAGACCTGTCCTACAAGACATGTTAAAAAAAAAAAAAAGTCTTTCACACAAGAGGACAGTAATAGCAAATGGGAAAATGGGTCAATACTAAACAATAGAGAGCACTGGAAATAGTGATTATATAGATAAATATAGGAGATAGTATTATTATTTAAATCTCTCTAAAAGATAACTGACTTTGTAAACAAAAATACTTGTGGAGCTTATAACAAGGGAAAGTCAAATATGACAACATTAGCACAAAGCCTAAGAAGGGAGAAACAGAAGTATACTATGGTAAGTCTCTTATACCATATATGAAGTAACACAATATCGCTGGAAGGTAGACTATGGTAACTTTAAGATGTATACTATAATTCCTAAGCAACCTCTAAAATAATGAGGAGGTATGGCTTACAATCCAATGAAGATATAAAAAATAATTAACCCAAAAGAAGATTAAAAAAAAAAACAAACAAACAGGGAAAGGAAAACAAGAAACAGATGGGACAAATCAAACAACAAACAGTAACAAAGTGGATTTAAACCTGACCAGATCAATATTCATATTAAGTGTAAACAGTCTAAATTCCTAATTAAAAGGCAGTAATTATCAGGTTGGATTAAAAAAATAAAGTGACCTACTATGTGCTGCCTACCAGAAAAATTTTTTTTAATTTTTTATTTTTTATAAACATATAATATATTTTTATCCCCAGGGGTACAGGTCTGTGAATCGCCAGGTTTACACACACTTCACAGCACTCACCAAAGCACATACCCTCCCCAGTGTCCATAACCCCACCCCCCTCCTCCCAACCCCCCTCCCCCCAGCAACCCGCAGTTTGTTTTGTGAGATTAAGAGTCACTTATGGTTTGTCTCCCTCCCAATCCCATCTTGTTTCATTTATTCTTCTCCTACTCCCTTAAGCCCCCATGTTGCATCACCACTTCCTCATATCAGGGAGGAACATTTTTAAATATAAAGACATAAATGGGTTAAAAGTGAAAGGATGGATAAAGATATATTCCACTAATATGAATCAAAAGAAACTTGGAATGGTTACTAACATCAGGCAAAATATACTCTAGAGCAAAGAATACTTGGAGAGATAAAGAGGATCACTTCAAAATGATAGAGGGATAGATTCATTAAGAGAGCACAACAATCCTAAATATTTATGCATTTAGTAATAGAACTTCAAAGTGCATGAAACAAAAACAGAACTTCAAGGAGAAAAAGAGAAATTAATGATTATGGTCAGATTTCAGTACACTTTCATAGATGTGCACACATCCCAAACGTATCCAATTGTACACTTTAAATATGTGCAGCCTATTCAATGCCAAATGTATTTCAATAAAGAGACTTCAAACAAAAGTTTTACTGCAACAAATCCATTGATAACCACACTCTGGTAAAGGCCCATTTTAAGCAGTATCAACTATACGTATGAAGATTATTTCAAAAACAAGATATGGAAAGTTTGCAAAAGTCATGCATCAAGTCTGCACTGATGCTGGGCTTAAAAAACATCTAATCTCTGCTCCACAGCTGAGCTGGACATTAGTTATTGCCTATTCCTCTTTTTACTATCAAGTTCCCAAAGGAAGCTCTGAATAACAGTAAGTCTGGAGAGGTTTAGTAAGTGTTATGGAATTTAAAAAAAAAAAAAAAAGAAAGGTTGTGATCAAAAATAATGGAAAACTTTGAACAGAAACTGTATTCTTTACTACAGAACTTTCCCAATCTTTTCATATGCCAGTGTGCATTTTAATTTTAACTCTGTAAGGCCATGATATGTATACAGCATTTTCCAAAAGTATTTGATCACAGAGTCCTGGTTTTCAAAGACCTTTTCCCAGGAGAAATATTGCATGTTGCATTCCAGGGGCATTCTTTGAGAGCATTTCCAGCTCCTCCCTGTCCTCCAGCTCCCTAGATGGTGCTAAATGAGGGGAGATCAAAAGTAGACATAAAATACAGGGGATCATATGCATATAGGTTGTTCCCAATAGTTCAAGCAAAGCATGAGAATTCTGAAGCCAAAAATAAGCTGCTTTTGCATTTTCCATTGTTCCATTTTTCCAGGACACCAACATGAAAGATTTCTTCTCAGCGTGATGACACTCCCCTTCATGAACGCAGATAATCAATCAGTAGTTGACTATGCTCAAAACAGAGTGACAGACTCAGCAGAAGAACAAAGAATGCCCATTAGGGGAGCAAGAGAAAGGAGGGGCTTGGAAACCATCTCTGTTAAGAGAAACGAACTCCACCACCAACAGCTCCATCTCCAGGGGCCCCATTTATTACCATAACCTCCCACTTCAAACATGGAGTTCACAGGCTGGAAACTTCCATCCATCTTTCAGTTGACAAACAGCATCATAAATCTTCCTTTCCCCTCTCAAAAGAGCTACAGCTGAGCTAGAGCACCCCTCCCCCAGCCTCTCCCCGCCTCCTGCCTCTTCAACCTGGGCACCATTCTTCTCTAGACGTCAAACAAAACCAAGCTGTCCCACCCAGCAGTAATAGAGCCTGACCTTCTTCTAAAAGATCTAGGGGCTCAGACGCAGGAGACGAGCCAGCTGGGAAGAGTGAACAATTTGGTGAGCAGAAGCAAGCACATGAATATTCAAACATGTTCAGGGGCACAGAAAGTCAGTTACCCCGAAGGGAAGCCTAAATAGCCACTCCCACTCCATAAGGAGCCAAGAGGACCAGCCAGATGATACTGAGCCTTTTGGATTTCCAATATGAATCAGACATCACCACCAGGACTCTACCTCTGCCCCAATTCCTTCTCCCAGGGCTTTTCTGAAGTTTATAATTTGAGGTGACCATGGGGGTCACCTCACCCCCAGTCCTGTAAATGACAAAATTCTTGCTTACAGAAGTAACTTCTAATACCTAATCCTCCTCACTTCATATCATACATTGCACTAGATGGTCTAGAGGCATGTAATCTTGGGACCAGAGGACCCTCTGAATTTCTAGGTAAAACTTCAGAAAGACATGCATACTTCCCAGAAGAGGCTCCACAGTTTTCATTACATACTCGAGGGAAGAGATAATGAATATTAAAAATCATTGCCTACAACAGGGAGTAATTCAGTTCCCAAAGCAGAAGGAACAGCGGAAAGAAGCTGGACTCAAATAGCAGCTACTAGTTTTAGAGACAGAAGGAAAAACAATAAATGAAGCATCTGGGGGAAGGGGCAATGGGAGGGCTCCCCTGAGGGAAACTAGGAGATGGGGCATACTGGTTTTGTATTCTCACATCTAATCTTTAAGCTTGCTGTCCTTAGTCTAGTCTCCCATATTTCTCATCCCTTTTTTTTAATTCTTTTATTTATATTCATTTAATTAACATAAGTGTATCATTGATTTCAGAAGTAGGGTTTAATGATTCATCAGTTGCATATAATACCCAGTGCTCATTACATCATGTGCCCTCCTTAATGCCTATCACCCAGTGATCCCATCCCCCCACCTCCCCTCCAGCAATCCTTGGTTTATTTCCTAGAGTTAAGAGTCTCTTATAGTTTGTCTTCCCCTCTGATTTCGTCTTATTTTATTTTTCCCTCCCTTCCCATATGATCCTCTGATACATTTCTTAAATTCCACATAGGACTGAAATCATATAATTGTCTTTCTCTAACTGGCTTGCTTTGCTCAACATAATACCCTCCAGTTCCATCCATGTCAGTGTAAATGTTCAAGTATTCATCCTTTCTGATGGCTGAGTAATATTCCATTATACACTGCATCTTTATCCATTCATCTGTTGACGGACATCTGGGCTCTTTCCATAGTCTGTGGACTACTGTGGACATTGCTACTAGAAACATTGGGGTGCAGGTGCCCCCTTTGGATCACTAAGTTTTTATCCTTTGGGTAAGTACCTAGTAGTACAATTGCTGGGTTGTAGAGTAGCTCCTTTTTTCATTCAATCCCCATAATCAAAATATATCTGTACCATATCCCATACTCTCTGGCTTAGAGTTCTTCTGAAAATTTGTCCACACTAAAGTATTAATGACTTACTGAGGTTTTTATTCACATGAGTCTTCACTGCCTTAAACAAGTGAATAATATTCAACACCATAGCGGTCTGGCTTAGAAGCAATTTGGGCAGCAAAAAAAGCCTTTCAGGGATGCTCACAGATGGAGTCAACTTCTGATGTCAGAGCAAAGAGTGAAAATAATACATAATCGAAACCATCTTTGAAAAGCCCATAAATCTCTCACAAGTAGAATATAGTAAACATGATCTTTTGTATCAACCCTGGATGGCAATATGTATAGACAGCAGCTATGCTATATGTAAAAATTCAAACCTTGAAACACTGGCATATCACTCGGTGTGACAAAGATGTTCCCAACAAAAGACACCGCAGAAATCTAGACCAACGGAGCCCCTGTCTTTCAGGTCTCCTGTCTTGTGTGTACTCTGGAGCTTTCCATCCTGGGAGGGAACGGTAGGCAGAAAGGCCTTCACAATTTAAATAGTTTTCTCATGCATGCGTCTGTTGTTACTGCTTGGGTTGTTCGGTTGTGAAGAGGCACAGTTCTGGCTAAGATGTGTCCCTGCTACAATCCCACACTGATAGAGTGGGGTATGGGTTTGTGCACACGGGACTTGCTTGTTTTTAAATCACCTTCCTAAACTGCCTCAGTGGTCTTTAGAGGAAAGAATTTGTCAGTCCTCTTTTACTCCCTAGTTTCTTGGAGAAGTCACTGAAGCTGGAGATATCTGGACTTGAAGAGCCTAAGGAAAAGAAAGGGTGTTGGAAGATAGGAGGCTTGAGGTCACATCCCAGTTCTGCTGCAACTGCCAGGGGACATGTGGGGCAGCCTCACCCTCTCTACACACAGCATCTCTATCCACACAAGGAGGAGCTCGATGCTGAGGAGCCCACTTTTCTTTCTAGCTCTGAAATTCTGTGTTTCTGGCCCAGCTCGGCCATTGGTTGGATAACCGTGGCCACCAGCTTCCCTTACCTGGGCTCAAAACTCTGGCTCTTCCTCTTCTTGCTGTGTGATATCCAGCGTTATTGAACCTCTTCTATGACTCCAATTTCTCCAAGGTACAGGGGACAGAATAAAAGTCTGACTTCACTGAATTATACAAGAGTAAGGCCTGGAAAGAACACAAGCAGCACATGAAACAAGTGAGTTACAGAAGCCAGTGTTAGGATAAAAATGAGAGAGTTGAGCTTGGCTGACACCCCTAAGCCTCCAATTCCACTCTTCCCTGGGTCTACTGCCCCTTTTTTGGTCAATCATGTTTGTCGAGATCAGCATCAGGTGTCGTGCTCAGATTACTATCTAAGGAAAATTGCTGATTGTGTTGGGGGCAGCAAGGGAACTTTTGCCGGAACATAGAATACTCCATTCAAAAGCTGATGATGGCAGTATCATCTCATGGGTGCAGCCCCACCACCAAGAACTGGAAGTTGGGATTCTGGTCACTGCCCATCACAAAGTGTGACCTGGACAAGTGGCTCTGGCTCTGTCATCACCTGTGAGAACTCCCACACAATGATCCACAGATGGATCCCCTGAGGGGGAGATGGGAGAGTCCTCTGACCCCAGCTCTTTATTATAGAAATGTTTCTGATCCCAGCCCACTTTAAAGCTCTCCACAGGGAGCAATGTATGGGATTTGCCCTGTTCGTGAAGTTATCACAAATCTCTGTGATGTGTTTTGCCGGATCCTCGGTCAACCCTGCAAAGGAAGGAGAGCAACTAGTATCCCCATCACAGATGGCCCAGGGATGTGATCACACAGGTCACAGAGCAAATGAGTGCAGCGGCAAAAAGACAAACCCCATTCTCCTCGTTCTAAATTCAGCTCTTCTTTGTTTTCCCAGACACCAAACATAAAGGGTCCTCCCCCCACCCCCAGCCTTCAGTCCAAAATACCTCAGGGTCTCTATGGTGACTGGAAAAATGCCCTCATACCCCAAGTCATGGAGTCACCCATTCCTGACATCCTCAGCTCTTGCCTGGTCCCTGACCTCTGCATCATTCTGAATCACCCCAGATCTCCGGGAATAATGCTCTGTACACACACACACACCCCTGCCTTCTACTCCATAAAAGAAAACGAGTTGAACGATTGCCTTTGCTGACCCGTTGTCCGGTTCCTGAAAGGTCACCCACCCTCTCTGTTCCACCTCCCTCTGTCCCAGCAGGAGAGTCCCGAGGACTGCTTCGGCTGCCTCCGCAATGCGTCGGTCCGCTCTCGCCTTTCCCAGTCCACGCATCACTGGGAGCGGCAGTGCTGAACCCTCCTGGCTGCCCAGACCCAGGGCTACAGTGTTGCCAGGCAAGGCTGGAGGTGCCTGATGCGGGTTGGAGGGGGACTCAGCTCGCCTCTCAGCCCCAGCGACAGCCCAGCAACCTCCCCATTCGCGGCGCCCCCGCAGCCACCCAACCCACGCATCCCCTCCCGCGCACGAGCCTGGCGGTCTGGGCACTGCGGTGGGGCTGCACACCCGCCACCGCCTGTAGACCGGACCCCTCCCCCGCTCCTGGATGGAAACTGGACTCCTGGCAATGAGGCTGGGTTGGAAATGTATCTATGCTGCAAGAAACCCAAATTTACAGAGAGAAAATTGATTCAATGCAGAAAAGGTGTGCATTAAATGAAGCCAGTTCCAGTTAAAACTGCGTAGCTGCGGATTTGACGTCAACCACTTCAGCCCCCACCTTCCCTTCAGTGCAAACCCTCCGCAATCCATCATGCCCTCTCCTCCCACCCAGAGACGACGTATCTTCATGTTTTCCTCCTCTCCCTTTATCAAAGACTGCTTTCAGAAAAGACATCTCCTAGCTGTCCTTTCTGGCAGAGCGAGAATGTCAGTCACTGTATCTTCTCTGCTCTGAATATTTCCATGTCTTGCCTCGTCTCTCAATGTAGAATGGAAGGTGGTCACTTGGTGGGGGAGGGCGGGTGTGTGAAGGCATACGATGAGGTGTGGGTCAATGAGCAGAGACCGGAGAATTACGGAGTCCTGTGTGACTTGAAATACTTCACTTCTGAGCCTGGACACTCTCATCTGGCCAGTGGGCATGATAAGATCAGACCGAGCTATCTCGCAGGGTGTTTCATCCAAAGAGAATTTTTTAACAAGATCCAGTGATTAGAAACCTGGGCTTGAGTCACTCGTACCCGAGTTTAAATACTAGCTCTAGCTGTGTGATCTAAAGCAAATTACCTCTTCTTTCTAAGGCCCAGCTTGTCCATCTGTCATTCTAGGGCAATTAAATTTTAGATGCTTCACGGGGTTGAGAGAACTAAAAAAAGACAATGGAGCCTGTATAATGTGGTAGTTAAAAGCATGGGTTCTCTATTCAGATTATGTGGGTTTTAAGGCCAGCTCTGCTATTCATTAGCTGCATGACCTTGGAAAAGTCCCTTATGGTCTCTGTGCTTCCCTTTATCATCTATAAAATGCTACAGCATGTACTGCAATGGACAGTTATGAGAATTCAATGACTAAATATATATGTTAAGTATTTACAATAGTACCTGGCACTGGCACATAAGAATTAATAAGTATTAGCTATTATTGTTGTTGTTATTTAAGTAAAGCCCTTGGTACCATTCCTATATATATATATATACACACACACACATATTATATATATATATATATATACACATATTTTAGATATATATATAAGTGCTTAATAAATGATGATCATTACTGTAATTCCAAATACAAAACAATTTCAACCTTTTTGTGTTATCTACCTACCCCTGCCACCCTACCATGTGAGAAGGACTCTGGTCTCTAAAAATCAAAGGGACAGAGTGGGAGTTAGGCATACTTAAGACTTTTATGGGCACCTGGGTGGCTCAATCAGTTAAGCATCTGCCTTCAGCTCAGGTCATGATCCCAGGGTCCTGGGATCGAGCCCCCCGTCACTGAGCAGGGAGCCTGCTTATCTCTCTCCCTCAGTCTGCCACTCCCCTTGCTTGTGCTCTCTCTCTCTCTAATAAACAAATAAAATCTTAAAAAAAATAATACTTTCAGTGACTTGCAGGGAGTCCTTAAGGAGCAGTGGGTAGAATCAGTCACGTGCACAATATCTTTGGGGTAGAAATAAGGCAGGAAGTTGCAAAAAAAAGAGAGCACAAGAGAAACAGCTTCTCTCCTACCTGAATTCTGCAGCTGGACTGACCCCCTGCTTACACCAATTTACGGTGTGGCAAAGCTACCAACAACCAGCCAGAGTTGCTGACCAAAATACTCACTTCTACACAATGGTCAGAAACGCCTCTCCATGTCACAGAATCACAATTTTGTGCGTTCTCTATCCAATCTCCTTACTTACACATGAGGCGCTTGAGACCCAGAGAGGGAAGGGGACTTACCCCAAATCACACAGCAGATGAGTGGCAGTCAGGACTAGAACCGGGGTTTCTAAACTCAAATCCAGGGATGATAACCACTAGGCCAGGTGCTTGGAGATGGAAATGATGACAGAGGGAAGTGACCCAGAGCCTCTAAATCAGGTCTTCTTACAGGGAAATGCCCAGGAGAGTGGTATTTGGAATAACCAGACGTGCTCTGTCCCCTCCATCTGGGCAAGAGAGTTTCATCGGCCCTTCAACCTCCCTGCCATTGTTCCTCAGCTTCTGTGCCCCAGTGCTTTGCAGACATGCCCTGGAAATTGTCTAGCCCATTGAATTACAGAATGTCTCCACGCCATGCTTCCCTGAGGGGCTCCAGATGTCCACGCCTTTGGTATAATTGCTGCGGGGCTCACCCAGAAACGGGGGAGGGTGCTGCCGACACAGCTACAAGGGAAAGAAAAAGGTTACTCTGTGGCTATCAAAAGATGATCGATCCCCATATTTATGACACCTGCTTTGGTTTCTTCTTATTGGCCAGATGGTCCTGGAGTTAATCTATTTCTATCCAATAAAATACAAAAAGAAAGCAGCTCTCACTGCTGCTGCTGTTGGTGCTCATATAGGCTTTTCTGCAGATGATGTTGGGGAAAGCAGTTCAAAATGTTCTGCAGCCGTGACTGTCAAAATGCCCACTGTAGAGCTCCAGGCAACACCACCCAGATTCTCTACAAGCCCCGCCTTTATAGTCAAACCACTACCCCTCACTTCAGCACATTATAAATTCCAAAGGGATATGCAATAAATTCTCTCTGGCCCTTGTGTTATGAATGCAGATAAAATCTAATCATTGAACAAGTCATTGCCAAACATCGCTACAGGATTCCACAAGGGTTGCAAAGACAAATAAAATGTAGTCTCTTCTTCTAAGGATCTTAGAGTTTGGGGATACATAAGAGGTACTTACTGAAAATCAAACAAAACTCTAAAATGCATTTGCTTATTAGCCCCTCATGCAGCCTTTGTCAACTTTCCACGAAAATGTCCAGAAGAAAGAGGAAAACACAGAAATATTCATCATGAGAAAGGACAGAAAAAAAACAGAATCTGACAGAAAGGTTTACTAATTGTGAGGCCACTGATGTTGCTTGAAAAAAATAGACCAGAGCCTTGCCTCAAGATACTCAGGTTTCTTCTCAAGAAACCCTAAAAAGAATCTCCCCACTGTCTGCCCCGCTCAGAGGCTCAAGCCAACCACCAACAGTCACCTTGCCATTACACGGACGCTGCCTTCTGAGGAGGCTGGTGCACAGGGCTTAGGACATAGTGCGTGGCAATTAACTATCTGCACGATGACTGAGTGGATGAACAAGACCTTGCCCAAGCTGCCCATTCTCACACTGCTACTCCAATGCCCTGAGTCCTATGTCCTTTAAGAGGCAGCAGTTCCATGGGCTTGAAGCAGGGAAATCCAGAAACAGTAAACTGCATCCTGGAACGTGTCTTTCTTACACATAAAGTAATTCAATCTAGAAAAGGAAAAAAATATTTCTAGTAGCAATGTGTGCTGGAAATTGGATTTTACGTATGTTCCATTGATCCAGAGGCTCAGGTGAACGAAGGTAGAGGGACTAGGGTGAAATGCCACCATAGCAGAACAGAGTGTCTTAACTCGTAATTTCTCAGTTTGGACACTTTTAACACCCGGGGCCGCATCATTCTTTTCAGAGAGTTCTTTGTGCACTGCAGTATATTTAGCAGCATCCCTGGCCTCTGTCCACTAGATACCAGTAGCACACACACTCCTCCCCAATTTGCAGCAACCAAAAATGTCTCCAGATACTATCATCTGTCCCTTGGAGGCAAAGTCTACCATCCATTGAGAAGCACTGTTGTGAATGAATGTTTATTTTATTTCCTCTTTTAAAGATTTATTTATTTGACACGAAGAGAGAGATCACAAGTAGACAGAGTGGCAGGCAGAGGGAGAGGGAGAAGCAGACTCCCCGCTGAGCAGAAAGCCTGATGCGGGACTCGATCTCAGGACCCTGGGATTATGACCTGAGCCAAAGGCTGACACATAACCAACTGAGTCACCCAGGCGCCCAATGAATGTTTAAAACCACAAATTGTATGTTGAGCTATTCACATTACGTTGGTCACAAGTTGGATCAGTCTCCATACCCATACACCTGGATGAGAGCCAGTAGAATACTACACCCTCGAATACTGACCAACTGAAGGTTCGGAGATACCTGGAGGGATAACTAAGTGTGGAAAAGAGTTATAAGCTTTAGGGGGAAAAAAATTGCAGGACAACAACAACAAAGGAAGATTATGCAAAAGGCCTCAGAAATGATCCACTGCAAGGTACAGAAGAAAATTCCAGAGAACTATTTTGTGTTCTTGACAGAGAACACGAAGATCTGTCGTCCATGACATAAGCAGGACACTCTTAGGACAGAGAGACAATATGGAAAGATAACAAATATGATATGGTCCAACGAGATAAAAGGATCGAGTGATATTTCAATGTGTCGTTTTAAGATTAACAAAAACTGAAAACGTCATCACAGAATTAAAATATACAGGTGAGGATGTGGAGAAAGGGGAACGCTCTTACACTGTTGGTGGGAATGCAAGTTGGCGCAGCCTCTTTGGAGAACAATGTGGAGATTCCTCAAGAAATTAAATATAGAACTTCCCTATGACCCTGCAATTGCGCTCCTGGGTATTTACCCCAAAGATACAGATGTCGTGAAAAGAAGGACCATCTGTACCCCAATGTTTATAGCAGCAATGGCCATGGTCACCAAACTATGGAAAGAACCAAGATGCCCTTCAATGGACGAATGGATAAGGAAGATGTGGTCCATATACACTATGGAGTATTATGCCTCCATCAGAAAGGACGAATACCCAACTTTGGTAGCAACATGGATGGGACTGGAAGAGACCATGCTGAGTGAAATCAGTCAAGCAGAGAGAGTCAATTATCATATGGTTTCACTTATTTGTGGAGCATAACAAATATCATGGAGGACAAGGGGCGTTAGAGAGGAGAAGGGAGTTGGGAGAAATTGGAAGGGGAGGTGAACCATGAGAGACTATGGACTCTGAAAAACAATCTGAGGGGTTTGAAGTGGCAGGGGGTGGGAGGTCGGGGAACCAGGTGGTGGGTATTATAGAGGGCACGGATTGCATGGAGCACTGGGTGTGGTGAAAAAATAATGAATACTGTTTTTCTGAAAATAAATAAATTAATTTAAAAAAATATATACAGGTGAGGCAGTCCGTAAACAGAACTGATAAAGCAGGAAGTTACAATACTAATGTGAGCTGCTATCCTAGACTGCCTGGAGAAAGGAAAAAAATAAAAACCATGAGAAAATTGGAAGAAAGAGTATAAAAGGGGAATATGAAGATAGTAAGCATTTCTGAAAATGGCATTAGAGCAAAAGAAACAGAAGTAATAACCAAAGATAAAATAAAAAGTAAATGTGCTCAATAAAAAAGACTCATGAATACATATACACTGAAAACATCCACTGGTTTGCAGATCAACTCAAAAGCCCCCTCATATTAAAAAAAAAAAAAACAGCATGAATATATAGAGCAACACTACATGTATGCAGTGATTTTAAAGAGAAAAAATGGGGTTCTTACCAAAGACAAAGGAACAAAAATAAGCCAGTTCTTGTACGTCTGCTATGATATGAGTTAAAACCAAAATATTATAGTCAGCCAATTTATACTTAGTAGGGCAAGGGCTCAGGGGGACAAAATGCTATCCATGTTCACTTTCCTTATTTTTTCTTTTTATTTTTAAATATTTTATTTATAAGTCATCTCAGCCCCCAACATGGGGCTTGAACTCACAACCATGAGATCAGAAGTTACACACTCTACCAGCTGAGTCAGCCAGGTGTCCCATGTCGCCCATGTTCACTTCTTTTAAAAATTTTTTAAAGCAGGACACCTGGGTGGCTCAGTCATTTAAGCATCTGACTCTTAATTGCAGTTCAGGTCATGACCTCAGGGTATGAACATGGGCGGTGGCTCCATACCAGGTGTGGAGCCTGCTTAAGATTCTCTCCCTCCATCTGGTCCTCCCCCTGCTGCTTACATATGAGCCTTCTCTCTATCTATCTATCTATCTATCTCTATCTCTATCTCTATCTCAAAAAAAAAAAAAATTAACATTGCTGTTCAAAAACACCAAGAACAAATAATAACATAAACTCCCTAAAACACAGAAAATAATAAAACAACAAGAAAGTATAAAATAGCAGAAAATATCATGCTAGGTATTACAAAATAAATTCAAATGAGTTTAACAATTCTCTTAATGACAAAAACTGTCAAATATGAGTAAACTCTCCCCTATACACAACTAAATTCCATGGTACTGAAAAGAGAGTTCTCCAAAACCAAGAAACACACACCCCAAAAAAGTTTAAAAATGAAAGAAATGGAGAAATACAGGATGGGCCACTTAAGAAAAAATTAGGATCAGGATATTGTTACCAGAAAAGTAGAGCTCAAAGTTCAAAAAAGAACCCTTTAATAAGATAAAGAAAATCATAAAGGATAAAATATAATGAAAAATATTAGATTTCTATGTGCCAAGCAATTTCTTTGAAGTACATTGTTATATAAATATTGAGGAGAAAAATTAGTAGTGAGATAATTAAATACACTTAAATCTTTTATGGGAAAATGAACAAAAATTAAGACAAGAAGGATGTGAATAACATCAATTAATTACATTGATTTAACAAACTGGGTATAGTGCAATAATAGGAGACGGCTTCCTTCTAGCACTCAAGAAAGTCATAAAAATTGATCATTTATTATGCCACAATGGATAGCTCAATAAGCTGCAAAAATAAATGTATAGAACACATTCTAATTATAAAGCAATACAACTAGAAACCAGAGTTTTCAGTTTTTAAAATACCAACTCCTCAGAAATTAACATTCTCGGGGCGCCTGGGTGGCTCAGTGGGTTAAATCCTCTGCCTTCAGCTCAAGTCATGATCTCAGGGTCCTGGGGTCAAGGCCCACATTGGGCTCTCTGCTCAGCTTCCCCCTCTCTGCCTGCCTCTCCAGCTACTTATGATCTGTGTCTGTCAAATAAATTAATTAATTTTAAAAAATTAACATTCTCTTGCATAACATGAAGTAAAAGTCAAGATTATTACAAATTATTTCAAAAATAATAAAATGTGATACTTCTACATATTGAAATATAGGAGATGCAGTGACCAAACTATTCACACATTAAAATATATCACTTCACATGTGTCATTATTCAATAAGAAAAGGTAGAAATGAATACATTAAGCATTGAAGATGAGATGTTAGAAAAAGAATGAACTAAGGTGAGAAGAATAAATATAAAAACAAAAACTAATGAATTTAGTTATTGATAAATTGACTCAATAAATTACCCAAGGGACAATTAAATTAAAAAAAAAAAAACTTCTAGAAGTGGTATGTCATTGTAATTTTGATTTGTATTTCCCTGATCATGAGTGATGTTGAGTGTTGGCCATCTGGATGTATTCTTTGGAGAAATGCCTGTTCATGTCTTCTGCCCACTTTTTAATTGGATTGCAATGACATGGACGGAGGTAGGAAGTATATGCTAAGTGAAAAAAGTCAAAGAAAGACAAATACTATAGGATTTCACTCATATGTGGAATTTAAGAAACAATAAGCATAGGGGAAAAGAGAAGCAAACCATGAAACAGACTCTTAACTATAGAGAACAAACTGAGGGTTACCAGAGGGGAGATGGGGAGGTGGGGGAATGGGTGAAACAGACGATGGGGATTAAGGAGTGCACTGGTTGTGATGAGCACCAGATGTTGTATGGAAGTGTTGAATCACTATATTGTACACCTGAAACTAATATTACACTGTATGTTAATCAACTGGAATTTAAATAAAAACTTGGGAAAAGGGGGCGCACATGGATGACTCAGTTGGTCAAGGGCCTGCCTTTGACTCAGGTCATAATCCTAGGGTCCTGAGATCAAGTCCTTCATCGGAAGAGCCTGTTTCTCCCTCTCCCTCTGTTGCTTCCCCTACCTGTGCTCTCTCTTTGTCAAATAAATAAATAGAATCTTTTTTTAAAAAACTAAAAATTTTTGACAAAAAAATAAAAATAGCTCTAGAAAATCTGAGACAAAAGCTAAACCATTTTAAATGTAAAATATTAGAAATGAGAAAGATTTTCTTTTTCACTATAAACAACATTTTGTGTAACTCAGGCTAATAAATTTTAAGTTTTTTTTTTTATTTGACAGCACCAGTAGGCAGAGAGGCAGGCAGAGAGAGATGGAGGGAAGCAGGCTCCCTGCCGAAGCAGAGAGCCCAATGCGGGACTCGATACCAGGACCCCGGGATCACGACCTGAGCCGAAGGCAGCTGCTTAACCCACTGAGCCACCCAGGTGCCCTCAGGCTAATAAATTTTTAAAATCTCATTAAAATAGACCATTTTCTAGGAAAAAAAATCAACAAAATTCACTCATAAAGAGTGACTATTTTAAAATTTGACTGTTCTAGTAGCAAAGGAAGAAACTAAAATAAAAATTTGAACTTCATCTTGCATTATATGCCAGAAATAATTTGCAATGAGTTTAAAGAATGAAATTTAAAATATAATTCTTAAGTAGAAGAAAATGTTCCTTAATTTGAAATTGTATCAACCCTCATACACATTAAAAAAAATCTACATAAAGGAATAAACATCTATATAAGAAAAAATCTGCAGATTCTACTACACCAAATTAGAATTTCAGTATGAATAATATCTTTTTTAAAAAGATTTTATTTATTTTTTTGACTGAGAGAGAGCACAAGCAGGGCAGCGGCAGGCAGAGTGAGAGGGGGAAACAGGCTCTGCAAAAAGCAGGGAGCTGGATTAAGGACTCGACCCCAGGACCCCGGGATCATGACCTGAGCCGAAGGTAGACATTTAACCATCTGAGCCATCCAGACATTCCTGAGAAACATCTTTAACATTAAGAGGTAAATTTAAAACCTGGAAAAAGTACTTTCAACACATGACCAAAAAAAGAGATGAAACCCTTAATATAAACCAGAATAAGAAAGGGACAATCATTAACACATTAAAAAGGCAAAAAAAGAAAAATGCATTTGCAACAAGCTAATTCAAATAAAATAAGATCTATTTTAGATAAGTCTAAATTCAAATAAAAATAAGATCTATTTAATAAATAAATAAATAGATTTATTTGCTTCTACCAATTTTTTAAATGATCATTCCCAGGTTTAATAGAGGTGGAGACAGATGTTCCCTTCAAAAAAAAAAAAAAAGGAATATTTTCATTTTTTTTAATGTTCAGTTAGCGACTGTAGAGTACATTACTAGTTTTCAATGTAGTGTTCAAGATGCATTAGTTGCGTGTAACACTCAGTGCTCATCACAACACGTGACCTCCTTAATACCTATCACCTGCTTACCCCATCCCCCAAAACCCCCCACTGCCGGAAATCCTCAGTTTGTTTCCCGGGGTCCATAGTCTGTCATGGTTCCTCTCCCCCCTCCCCTTCTGATGTCTCCCCCTTCAGATTTAAAATGTATATTTAACTTTTTAAGTCCTTTCTAGAAAACAATTTGGCCATTTATATCAAAAGCCTGAAGATAGGAGTGCCTAGCTGTCTCAGTTGGTTAAGTATCTGCCTTAAGCTCAGATCCCAGAGTCCTAGGATGGAGTCCATATTGGGCTCCCTACACAGCGGGGAGTCTGATTCTCCCTCTCATTCTCTCTCTGTGTTCCCCTCTCCCTCAAATAAATTTAAAAAAAACACACACCTTTTTTAAGAAAAGTCTGAAAATATACATATCCTTTGATCCAATGATTCTACTTGTAGGAATTTATCCTAATGAAATGGGTATAAAGGAAAACTTATTTAAAGAAATGTTCATGTTACTACTATTTATTACATAAAACATTGTTTACCCTGTAAATGTCCAATAATAAAGAATAATGTGATATGTCTGGATGATGGACTATTATACAAGCACAAATTATATAGAATATTAAATGTCATTTTAAAAGTTTTATTACAGCTTAAGTTTTAGGTTTTTATTTTTTTTGAAGATTTCTTTTACTTTTTTGAGAGAGAGAATGAGCAGGAGCAAGCACAAGTCCAAGGTTAGGGAGAGGCAGAAGCAGGCTCCCCGCCAAGTAGGGAAGCCAACACAGCACTTGGATCCCAGGAACCCAGGATCATGACGTGAGCCAAAGGCAGATGCTTAACCAACTGAGCCACCCAGGAGCCCCTTTTGTTGTTGTTGTTCTTGCTTTTAAGTAGGGTCCATGCCCAGTGTGGACCCGAACATGGGGCTTGAACTCACAACCCTGAGATCAAGACCAGAGCTAAGGTCAAGAGTCAGATATTTAACTGACTGAGCCATTCAGGGATCCCACAGCTTACGTTTTTGAAGCGCCCCCGCTTTTTTTTTTTTTTTTTTAAGAAAAGAGCATCACAATTCCAGACGTACATTATAATCATCTCCAAATGTGTTACACATTCAGATTCCCAGGCCTCACTCAGGCCTACTCAATCAGTCCAAGTGTGGACCAGGAATCTATATTTTCAACAATGTTCCACACATAAAGATCTGTACAGGATAGAGAAATGAAGAAATAAAAGTACACAGAACATATTTATTTCTGGGTAGAAAGAATATAGATCATTTGTATTTGTCCTTGATGTGCATGTTTTGCATTTTCTGTATTAAACACACATATTACATTTATCAATCTAAAAATTCTAAGTTTAATGTAGATTAACCACACAAAGTGGTTTGTGGTCAGATAAAGAAGCCCTACGGGGCGCCTGGGTGGCTCAGTGGGTTAGGCCGCTGCCTTCGGCTCAGGTCATGATCTCAGGGTCCTGGGATCGAGTCCCGCATCGGGCTCTCTGCTCAGCAGGGAGCCTGCTTCCCTCTCTCTCTCTACCTGCCTCTCCATCTACTTGTGATTTCTCTCTGTCAAATAAATAAATAAAATCTTTTAAAAAAAAAGAAGCCCTAGGGACCATGATCCCAGGAGTTTATAGGGAAAAAAAGAAATTAAGGCAGAGAACATGAACTGGTAGCAGCCACGATGTACATCCAAATCCTAGGCCTCTTTAATCCAGATGGTGTTTTAATATTTTAAAAGTGATTGTCAATATTTAAAAATTGGGAGATTTCCCATAATAAATACTGACTTCCATCTTCTCTTGAGAAAAATAAGACTTGGCAACACTGGGCCCAGATGGCAGTAGCTGAGGATAGTCGACTGGCCCCTTAGATGGGCAAGGACACTATCACTGTTGCTTTTTTTTTTTTAACATTTTGAACCGTACAGTTTTTACCTTCCCTGCCTGGTCCCTGCCAGTATTTGAGTCGGAGATCCGGTGACTGAGCAAACACCTAGTTGACCTTGGGGTTGGGGGTGGAGAGGAGATCCAGAATATGCTAGTACCAGCACTCCTCAGCCCCTAGTCCAACCCTGGCTGCACTCTGTAATCACCTGGGGGCTTTTCTGAATCCCAAAGCTCAGACAATTACATCAGCACTTCTGGGGTAGGACCTGGGCACCCATGTTTAGAACTCCCCTGATGATTCCAACATGTGGCCAAGGTTGAAAGCCTATGTGTTAGGAGAAAGGGACCTAGTAGAGGAAACGCAGACACATTCGAGGGTGAGAAAGGAGATGGTACTTAGGAGCGGGTGTTGAGCAGTAGCAAGGAGTTTGGCGACAACTTGGATTCAAAAACTAGCTCTTCTACACCCTAACTTGCAAGTTCACTTCTCTAGGCTCTGTGTTTTCATCTACAAAAGGAGAGTCCTATTCCCTTCCTTAGAGGGTTGTTCTGAACGTTACATGGGATGACTCGCCTGTGCGGGTTCAGCCTAGTGTCTGGCTCATTGCGCGTACTCCACAAATGCAAACAGTGGTGAGCGTTGCTACTAAGATAGTAACCCGGCACAATGCAGGGATGAAGGAGGGAGAGGCCAGGAGTCACTCACGATGTTGGACACTTCTATATACTTCATAACATTTTGTCCCTACAACAAACCTACCAGGAAAGTACCAGAAAGGAGCCAAAGTACCAGAAAGGTACTTTCCTTTCCAGTGCCCTCCTCTGTTTACCCATCTGTTAAGTGGAAACAATAATCCCAGACCTCTCCACCCACCTCTTCTGGGTTTTAGAAAGACCACAGATGGATGGAAAAAAATGTGTGAAATTTCATATTTCAGGACAAAGAAACTGAGGCCAGAGAAAGACATCAGTGCCAAGGTCATGCAGGCACCGTGCTCCCTTGCAACATGGACACATTCATGGTCCCGGAACAGCAGACTCCTTTGGCCTTGTGTTTTCATGGTAGAACTGGGATATCTGCAGGTCTCAGAGAAAGCCGGTGTCGGGGCTGAGGGCCTTTGGAGGTCTCTGATATCCCTACACATCGCTCACCCCCAGTTTGCCCATGTCGGGACAGGAGTTGTAACGCGTCACTAATTCACTTCCCAGCTATCATCCTCCGCGTGAGTGCAGCTTACATTTTTCAAAGCCTTCCCCAAAAGAAGATAAAACTACCAAAGTAAGATAAGACTGTCTAATTTTGGTAGTTGTCAGACTCCCCCCTCCCACCCAGGGAAACACAAGGCATGGATCTTTGTCCCCTTCGACAGGTGAAGGTGAAAATGCTTGGCAGGATGATGCAAGCGTTGAATGAAGTCAAATTACAAAACGCTTCACGGAGGCATGATGCCAGATCAGGGCTCCCCAAGCGGCGGTCGGGGTCTGGTGACCATTACACCCAGCCTCCTGGAGCCCACATTCTACTATGCTCTTTACCTGAGCAGCTACAACTGCCCCCAACCCCTTGGCCTGACTCCAAACATCCTGTGATAGTCCTTCACACCAATGATATTACCCCAGGTTGATCACACCACTCCTCAGCTTTAAGCACTTTATTAACCCCCTATTTGCCAATAATTAAGTCCAAACAACTTAAAGTGGCTTTACCGAGTGCTGGTGGTAAGGCCACTCTCTCTCTCTCTCTCTCTCTCTCTCCCTCAGCCCCAAAACCTTGTCTTCAAGATGGTAACCTTGTCTCCAAGGTTTCGGGGCTGAGGAGAGCACACTCCCGCCACCCTGACTGCCCCCCACACACACACACACACTAACCTCAACCTTTGACTTTTCCCTTAACACTTATTTGCTCCCCAGCTCTCAGCTGAATTGTCACATCCTCCAGGAGCCTTTCCCGACTGCAGGCTAAGACAGAAACTTCTGCTCCGTACTCCCAGAGCAACTTCCCTCTCCCTTCAGAGCATATGCCACGCTTTGCTGCAATGGCTTATCTGTTTGCTCCACTAAAAGAATTAAGTCATGTGGGGAGACAGATGATACCGAATCCCGGGAACCTAAGAAAAGAGAGGGAAGGAAGGAGGGACAGAAGCAGAAAAGGCAGGAAAGGATAAAGAAACTGTTTTCCATTCCAAGGCTTTCCTTATTCAGGCTCGTGCTTGGTCTTTATTCTTCATCCGACCTCTGGGAAGAAACAAAGGATAGGGAACCACCCCAACAAATATATAGAAATAAAGGAGCATTGTTAAAAAGAGAGGTTAAATCAAAGATTTATTCTTTAAAAAAAAAAATCAGTATCTGTAAGAAATTTACCCATGGAAATAAGAAAAATTCAGAATCAAGATTCAGAATGTCCTGTGAGCCAAGGGTTGCTTCCGAGAAAGTTCCCTGCAACAGCCAGTTCCTCACAGAGAGAAACAGAAGAGCGTAAGACCTGGCTGAGATACTAACAAATCATTTCAGGGAGGAAGTATAACAACCCCCTTCTTCCTTTGTGTCATGGCAACCAATAGGGACTCCCGCCTGCAGTTAGAGTCTTCAAGTTCATCTCCACCTGCTACATCATAAGCAACTGAACTCGGGACCCACGACTGAACTGTGTGTGTCCCCAAGTCTCAGTACACTGCCTGAGACATAGTAGATGCCCAGGAAATGTTTTCCACATGGGGTGCCTGGGGGGGCTCAGTCAGCCCCAGGTTGAGCACCCAGCTCTTGGTTTTGGCTCAGGTCATGATCTCAGGGTTGTGAGATCAAGCCCCACAGTGTGCTCAGCTCCCTCTCCCTCTGCCCCTCCCCATTCTCTCTCATTCTCTCTCTCTTTCAAATAAAGAAAGAAAGAAAATCTTACAAAAAATGTTTTCTGCATGAATGAATGACTGTTACTCCCACTCTTCTTTGAATAAGCCACCTAAATCATTCATTCTTTCAGTGTATATTTACTGTTCCTATACAGGTAACAAGACAAGTGATTCCTGGGCGCCCGGGTGGCTCAGTTGGTTAAGCACCTGTCTTCAGTTCAGGTCATGATCCCAGGGTCCTGGGATCGAGTCCCATATTGGACCCCCTGCTTGGCGGGGAGTCTGCTTCTCCCTTTGCCCCTCCCCCCAACTTATGCACTCGCTCTCCCACAAAAAATAAATTAAAATCTTTAAAAAGAAAAAGATAAGTGATTCCTCACCTGATGGACTTTGCAATCTCTTGGAAAAGGCAGACACTGAGCACATAATTCCAGTGTGCTAAGAGGAAAGAGACCTTCACTGTGCACTGGAAACCTCCTAGAGGGATGAGTTAAAGCTGAGAGGTCAGAAAGCTGGATGGGGTTTAATCATGCAAAGGAATGGGATGTGGGACAGCAAGTTCAAGAAAACAGGACAAGTACACTAGAAGGTCCCAGATGTAAAAACGCGGCCACAGAGGACAGATTTTCCAAGCCTGAAAGCCAACGAGCTCAGTGTGGTGTAGCCGTTTTCACACACCCTAGTCGGGGAGCTCTTTCTTCCAGTAAAATCCTCGGTGGAAGCCATTAATGTAAAACATAAAAGGAAAGCTACTCCGGTTGGCGCCACTGCTGTGTCTGCCAAGGAAGGCAAATATTTTAGCCCAGGGCTCCTCAGCTTCAGCAGGCACACAAGTCACCCAGGGATCTCGTTAAAAGGCAGATTCTGACTCAGGAGGCCTGGAGTGGGGCCCGACATTCTGCACGTCTACCAGCCCCCAGGTGATGATAACGCGGCTGGTCCACCAACATCGCCATGAGCAGGAAGATCCTAACCACTTATCAGGCAATTAACCAGACCGAGAGAACTCAGGGATGGCCAGACGACCTCTCCAGAACTAAAGGCAGGCCTGAGCGGGGTGCATGGATCGGTGCATGGGATGGGGCTGTAGGCAAAGCTGAGCCATCCATGAGTTGGGGGCCTGCATGTGCCGTTGGGGTTGAGGTGGTCCCCGTACACACACTCACACCTACTTCCATCTGAGTGTGGGCGTCTTTAAGCCGTGTGTGTGTGCACACACGTGTGTGTGTGTGCGCACCTCAATAAACACCCACAACCAGAACAAGACTGATGGGCACTAAAAATAGTTCCTGGGAGTTACAGCAGCATAATCCGGATTTAGAAGAAAATAAATTATTTGATCTGTCACGGATGTCAGCAGGTCACTGACAATCCGCCCAAGTCGTGCCCTGTTTTTTTACTACCAGGAACAAAAGAGAGGAAGAGATCCTTGGAGTGGGGCTTTGACTTCCTGGGAAGGAATGAGGTCAAAGAATTGTCTCCCCACAAGAGCTTTGGTTGGAGGCCTCACTGTGCCCAATGGCACACTGGGCACATTACCACCCAAATGGCACATAATTGTAGGTGTCCGTGGCTGGAGAGCAGAAGGCTCTCTGGGATTGCCTTGAGATTTCAGGACAACATAAAGAGCCCCCTGCCCAAAGCTTTTGCCCCTACCACCTGCTGCAAAGCCTGAACCCACACTGTTGGAATCTAATGTGCCCTTGTAATCTAGCGATTTCCAGCCTAAAGGATTTTCAGTCTTCTCTATGGGATAATACTTTAAGCTTTTATCATGTAATTCTTTGGGGAGTTTGAAGACCAGTAAGTGAAAGCAAGGCCTCTGGAATGAGACTTGGATGTGAGCCACTGGTTTTATAAAACCTCCCAAAGAGCAAAGGTGACCTTTAGAGTAGAGGGCACAAATTGAGAGCGGATGACCCCAAAGATTTCCAAATATTCAGAGTCCGCAGAGTGACCAGGGTGATTTTCATCACTGTTAAAAGACCCAAATCCTTCCAGTGACCTGAAAAGTCCTGCACAACACAGCCCAAGCACCCCTCCACAAACGCCTGGATCCCACCGTTCTCCCTCTCACTAAGCTCCATCCATGCTGTCTTGCTTTCAGCTCCTACCATAAGCCAAACACCTTGTCTTCCTCAGGACCTTTGCATGTGCTGTTCCTCTCCTCTCCCTGTTCATCTAGCCAGCCCTGGCTCACCGAGCAAGCCTCAACCAAATGCTACTTCCTTACCAAACTTTTCCATGGCTCCACAGTTCCTCAGGCTACACACCTGCTTGTCATCTTCTGCTCCACTGTAGTGCCAGTAACAACAGCTAACATATTCCCAGCATTTAAAATGTGCGCACTTTCTGTTTATTAATGCTTAATAATAATCCTAGTGAGGTAGTTATTATTATTATTTCCCCCCATACAATAGATGGGGGAAACTGTGGACCAGAAAGGCCAAACAACTTACCCAGTGTCACCAAATAGTGAGTAGGGGAGCTCAAGTCCATACCGACCCAATCTATCCAGAATTCTTTGCTCAATATATGCTTTTTCCCACCATACTCCAAAAGCCAGGAAACAGGTTCTATGCACCCCTCCATCACCAGCACCCAGCACAATGCCTGGCACATGGCAGGCAGTTAGTAAATAAGTGTCGAATGAGTAATTGAGTGAGTAGATTAGGGCGGGGCCCAAGGAATGACAAGAAGTTTACAAACTATATCAATTATATCATAGGAGAAATTCTTCTGAGCGGCTACAGAAGACAGAGCCAGAAACAATTGGTAAAAATCAATCAACCAATCAATCAATCAATCACAGAAAGAAGATTCCAGCTCAGTAAAAAGACCATCACTCAGTGTTATGCCGAAACAGAGAGGGCTTCCTTTAGGTAGTCAAGCAAAGACTAGATAAGCATTTGATAGGATGGTACCAGCAGACACTGCTGCTCCAGATGGGGGTCCAAACCGCATGGTCCCTCTGTGTACCCCAGCCCCGATATTCTAAGGACCCATCCACCCCTTCCTACTGCTCATTCCCAGAGGCTCCAAAGAGAGCATTTCAGCAGCAAAGTAAACCCACAATGGTTTTTATAATTTGTTCCTGAGAATAAAAAAAGGACTGGAGTTTTAATAAATACAATCCACAATCCAAAAGCGAGATGACCCCTATCCCTGCTGTGCTATGACAATGAGAGCCTGGCAGCCCAGTGAGTGAGGAAAGCTGATGAAACAGTGAGGTCCTCTCTTCAGCTCCCCCCACCTCCTCCTCAGCCCTCTCTGGCACCCAGGAAAAGCCCTCTGCCCCTGCCACCTAGCCCTTCCCAGAACAAGTGCTGCTCTGAGGGACAGAGTGACACGGGGTGGGGGGGGTTCCTCCAAGGGTTAGAGCAGTGTTTTTTTGCATTTAACTGAATAGACAGAAGGATACATTTACTAGGTGCCCTTTGAGAGCCTTCTCCATTTATATTTTGATTTTATGAAGTGAATTAGATTGAATCATTGCATGTTGGAACTAGGAGAGAACTTAAATATTATTCCATCAGATCCCTTTGTTTTACGGGGAAGGAAACTCAAGCACAGAGAGGGGTGGTAGCTTGTCCAAGGTTGCACAGTAAATTCACAGTAAATTCAGTTCCAAATTGGAACTCAACCCACTGCTTCATGACCTCTTATTTAAACTTTACTTTTAGAAAATTCTCCAAGACTGCTTTCTCAGAGTTGGTGTTCTCTGAGTTCAGCCAGGCCTTGTGTGTCCAGCTTCTCGTGTCACTCCCATGGAGAGAGGCTTTAGCATGGTGGGAACTCCACTTGTGACTAGAAATTAACTTTCAACCCTTAAAAACCTTTTCATAAGGACCAGGTGATTTCTTGCCATCGTTCAAACCAGAGATTGGAAACAAGAGCAGTACAGAGACCAGAGCGCTTATGCCGAAATGACCTACCCGTGATGCTCTCTGACATCGTGATGTATGTTTGGAGGCTGGATCAGTGAACCGGCCCTGCCACCAACACTGGGGAAAAGGCAGCTTGGAATGAGGGAGCTGCAAATAACCTTAAAGATCTCCTGAGCCCGCAATTCTCGATTCTCGTAAAACTAGTCCTTGAGCCTGCCATGGGGAAGTAAAAAAATAATAATAATAAGGAAATGTTTAAGGATGTTTGTATGTATACACAGATGTCTTTCCTGAAAAAGACCATCCTTTATCCTGACACTATGATTTTCTTTCCTTTATAGTCAGCATATATCAGTGCTTTTATAAAATGGTGGTGACAGTAGATGGTACTTGGTTTTGGATTTTTTTTTTAATATTCTTACCAGCAAAATGAAAATTGACAACAAAGCTGACAGCCCTGAGTTGGGGTACCCCAATTTGGGGGAAATTTTAGAAATCCAGGGAGTCTGGAAACCACTGTTCTATACCAGCCTTTCTTTCTTATAGTTGTGGACCAGAGAGCCCTAGAAAAATAAAGTGTTTCGTGTTCTGTGAAAGAATATTCCTAAAATGAAGTCAGGTATGTTAAGGGGCCATAGAATCAAGCTAGGAGCCATTGGGAAGTGAGCCTTAAGCACATCCTTCCTCAGATGGAACCTAAATCCAAGGACTGGGGGAATAACATCCTGGAAAACATCCATGCAGTTTGGCCACAAGGCCAGAAAAACTCTTTTCTAACCATTACATTTGACTACTCACCCACGTCCTAACAGCTCAGCATTATTAAAACTAGCGCCAATCTCATTTTGTTCAAAAAAACCCTTGTAAATTTCCTCTTTAAGACCTTCACCTCCTTCGTCTCTTCTGAGTACACTTTTGATCTCAGTCGGCCTTGTGTCTCCTGGTTTGCAGTCCCTGAGACCGCAAATAAACGCATACATTTATTTTTGCTTACTCTTGGTTAACAATTTTCACAGTCTACCACAAACAAAATCCAATCTTGAGCATCCGTAAAACTATTCCCAACTCAGCACTAGAGTTGCTGTGTGAACCTGGGCAAGTTGTTTAACTTCGGGCCTCTATTTCCCCATCTGGAAAATGGGCACACCTAATTTCCTGCCCCAACTTCTCCACAGGTGGTAGAGGTCAACATATGTGAAAGTAGTTTGGATGTAAGGGGTTATTACCACCAGCTCTGTACAAACAGCTACAAACTCCAGTGCCCACAAGGGGGGCAGGCAGTGGAAACAAGGGAAGGAGGCCAAGTCTGAGTGAACAGGTAGCCACTCCGTCTCAGTGTTGAGAATGCAATGAGGCATGGTGGGGAGTGGGGACAATAAGAAAGTTTGGCATCTGAAAGGAGGAGAGTGGCTTGCCCTGGTCATTATTGCTGTGCAGTAATATAAGCTTAGTTTAAGCAGACATTCTCATTTTCAAGGGCACTGGGACTTAACTTTTTAGGGGCTATCTTTCGATTTTTAAATGTTGACCACAAATTCAAACTTGAATAGCTGTGAGAGACAAACAAAATAATGTTATGTGTGGGCTACTTACACGTCAGCCTCTGGTCTCCAGGATTCCACATCTCCCCTTTTCTGGAAACCCTACGGGAAGGTCGTATCAGTGAGTGACAGAGCGTCCTTTATTGCCTGATGACAAGAACACAGCTCACGACAAACCTGAACAATACAAATGCGCAGCCAAGACTAGCCCCTGAGGATCTGTACACACATTTCAGAATTGGCCAAGAGATAAAGCTGGCTAAGAAAACACTTCATGAATTAGGATATCAGTCTCTGTAAAGGCTCTCCTCTCTGAGGCTCTGAATCATTTCTCTGAACTCTCCAACCAACTCCGAACACAACTTCCTCATCCTAAACATGGAACCAATTATATATGTCCTGCCTACATAAATAAGATATTGCATATAATTTGAATAAAACAAGTAAGTATACAGCAAGATTGTTTGATTCCCAGCAATGAAGATGATGCTGATGATATCAAACAGCACGCCAGGCACTGTTGGATATTAGGTATATTAACTAATTTAATCCTCATGGCAACCCAATGAGGTAGACACTACTACCATTAACATTTTGTAAATCTGAAAACTAAGGCACAGCAAGGCTACATAATTGCCCAGGACTGCACAGCTACATGGCAGAAAGGAGAGCCCACTGATTACAACCTTCCCTCCTGCTGAGCCTCAGAATCCATACCAATGAACTGATCCAAGGAAGCCTTCTAAGGGACCAAGCTGGCATGCAGATTAAAATCTATTTTCCCCACATTAGCTTTTGGTGCCTTGCACCAAAGATGTCCCATTACCCTTATTAAGCATTAGCTTCTCTTGCTCAGACTTTGCAAGTTGCTGTGACGACCCAATCATAGGTTGCATATAAGGAAAGGTATCGCAACCTCAGCACTACTGACGTCTGGGGTCAGAGAATGCTGAATGTTGGTGTGGGGAGCTGTCCTGGGCACTGCAGAATAGCTAGCAGCATCCCTGATCTCTCCCTTCTAGACACCGGTAGCACACTCACCCGGTCCCCTCTTGCCAATTGTGACAACAAAAAATGTCTTCAGACATTGCCAGGTGTCCCCTGGGGGACAAAACTCTCCCTGGTTGGGCTCCATGTGTGTAAGGTCTAATCAGTCCAATTCCTCCTCATGGATGGAGGGTGATTCACCCTCTTCCCTGCTGCCTCTCAGCACTGTAAGCCCCACCCTACCCTGTGAGTGGTTTCCACCCAGACTGTGGAATAAAAGACAGATCTCTAGGAGCTGCCTCTCTGCCATTCAGAAACAAGTCCCCAAGAAGCTGCTCATGTGTTAAGGGTTTCACTGTTAATTCCTGCAGTGAAAACAGAGGAAGTCTGAGGAGTAACAAACAAGACAAGAATGGGGAATAACGGAAGTTCCAGAGTTCTCCCAACAGCAGAGACAGATTGTAAAACTGACCTCACAGGGTTGTTTGAGGGAACTCAGCAAGACTTGGAACCACTCAGGTAAATAATAAGCGCAAGTAGTAACCACCCTAAATTATTACCCTTTCATTCCACAAAATACTCTTTTGTGCATAGAAGGTACCAGCAATTTTGTACCAGCTTTTTTTTTTTTTTAAGATTTTACTTATTTACTTGAGAGAGAGAGAGCGTGAGATAGAGCACAAGTCGGGAGGAGAGAGAGAAGCAGGCTCCCCACTAAGCAGGACACCCGATGCGGGACTCCATTCCAGGACCCTGATATCATGAACTGAGCTGAAGGCAGACGCTTAACCGACTGAGCTACCCAGGTATGATCCTACCCCTAATACTTATAGGGAAGGCACTCTCACCACACCAGCAGGTTATGGATCAAAGCTCTGAGCTTCAGAGCAATTTAACAGCCCATCAGGTGCAGGCTAGACTGTGGAGAAACAGGGTCCAAGCCAGTTGCACCCCAGCAAACAGCTCACTATAGCATGAAGAGGTTCACGTCCCAGGGGCTCACCATTTACTCTGTGGTGGTCTAGAGTCTATAGCTCAACCTCCCTGAGGCCCAATTTCCTCCTCTAGAAGACGAGGGGCTGGATGGAGAGTCTGTCTGGCTCCAAAATTCCACAACACTCATCTCGTCTCCCTTCCCGAACCTTCCTCCAAGGCAAGCGATGATAATTTGTCATTAAATTAGGATTGAGAAAAAATGTTGTTTGAGGGGAAAAAAAAAAACAAGAAGAAGAAGATTAACTCTCAAAGTGAGTGTTTCCCATTATAAAACTCCATTTTCGTGCTAAACACCGGATTAATGTTGTTCCAATTGTGCTGCTGGAATGGGTGGGGGAGGGGAGTGGTAATGAACTTCTGCTAAGCAAAAATATTCATCAGCTGGGGAAGAAGATCTAAATTAATGAGGAAGAAACGCTAAAAAACAATCACGTCAGGCCAGCTTTCCCTAGAATTATATTATTAACAAAATGCGATGAAACAGCAATTGGTTCAAAGTGGAGAACAAAGAACCACCAAAGAGGAGGCATGGCCTATTTATTCATAGAATCCCATAATTGTGAAACGGGAAGGAAACCCTGGTGAGCACAATGTTCTTCGCAAGTAACTAAATAATACTAACAGGGACGATTAAAGGCTTTACATCTATTATCTCATTTAATCCTCCCAATCCAGAAATATGAGCACTATCTCCCTCTTTTGGCTAAGGAAACTCTCTAGTGAGGGCTTATTTCCTTGCCCAGCTAAGCAATTGCAGAGCCAGGATTCGAACCCAGATCTGATGCCAAATCTTGTTCTCAAAACTCTACACGTGCTGCTTCCCTCTGGCTGGCCTCTGTTTGAATGGTTCTATGGCCAGGCTGCACACCGCCTCATGAGGTGCCCCAATTCCATGCAAGAGGTCTCTTTGCTACAAGGCCTCTTCTTAAATTGAGCTGAACATACCTTCTTGTGACTTTGTCCAAAAGACACTGACTCTGCTATCCCCTCATCCCTGGCCCTATGACCCTGGTGTCCCACAGGACCAAAGAGATCCCTTTTCCTCACAGTAACCCTCCAGAGATTTAAAGTCACTGATCACCCTGCTATTTCTCTTCTGCAGAATAAATATCTCCATCTCTTTCCTTTATTCCCCATTTGACAAGGTTTCCAGACCCTTCTGACCTCAACTACCTTCTTCAGGACACACTCAAGTTTGACAATGAGACTCTTAGAGAACTGAACCCAGATTTCTAAGTGTATCCCATCCAGAAGAGACTGAAGAAGGACCATCTCCTCCCTCATTCTAGGGGTGCTACTTCTGTTAACGTACTCCAAGAGCCTATTATCTGTATTGGCAGGCAGATCACATACTGGCTCATGATGGGCTTGCTCCCAAAGGGCTATGATGTCTCTAAGCTTTCCGCATGTGGCCTTCTTTAGCCAGAGCAGGATTCAGTTCCGCAGTTCAAACAACTAGTTGGTTCTTAGCAGAATGAAGCCAAACATCCCACCAGAAAAAAAGCGCCAAGGAAGCTCATGTGTTCTGGCCCACTCAAAATCTTTCCTCTTTGTGAGATGACTAATTGCTATCAACTGAACTGATAGGAACCAATTATCCTATTAACCAACAAAATAATCACCACCCTCATAAGCCCCTGGAGCTTTATTTTATAAAGCATTTCACAACAACAACAAAACTACCATTTTGAGTACTTACTACGAGGCGGGTACCAGCCAAGTTGATTATGCGAATGCCTAGGATAATCCTGAAAGTTTGGAATGATTCCTTCCTTTATCCAGATGAAGAAACTGAACCACAGAGTTCAGTAACCTGCCCAAGGTTTTCACAGCCGACCTCACACTTTCTCTCTCCTAAGCACCAGGTCTGGGACTCAAATCCAGATCTGCTGGGTCCAATGCTCCCACTTTTTCCACCACGGCACAATGGCTTCCAAGCTCCAACTTCCTGCATTGGTCCATCCTGGACTGCTGAGTCCCCACCTGTCTAACTTCTCAGATAATGGTCACAGAATCCTAAGGATCCTAAATCCTGGGAAGGGAGAAACCAAGGGACTTATCCAAGGTCCCAAAGACAGGTCTTCTTTCTTCTTTTGTCTTTCATCAGCTAGTTGCTCCTTGTCCCAGATCCAGGTGTAGAGGACCCCCACCATCCTGCCTTGTTAATCCACGCTCTTGTTTCTGGCTCCGGCTCTCAGAGCTCAGAGGACCTCTGCAGGTCAGGGGGTTGGAGAGGGCCAAGTCACATCCCCCACAGAGAAAAACCAATCAATCTCATGTCAACCCACCTGCTCTCACAAACAGCAGCTGATCAGCCGCAGCTGATAAGACAGAGGTAATTTAAAGGTCAAATGAAGGCTGGATGTCTATCTGGCCTTCCTTCATGACGAATGTGTCTGAGATGTGAGCACAGTGAGATGGCGATATTTTAAGATTGGTAGCTTATCGGGAGTGCTGAATTTACCCAGCCTGTGGCAGTTGCATTTTATAAAATGCAGCATCTAGGGTTACAAAAGGCAGAGCCAGGGACTGAAATGAACACTGGAATAGGAGCAGAGAGCCCAGAACACATATGGAGCCTTGGCGTCAGCTGCTGTCTTTGGACCCATTGCTTGAACCCCTTGAGTTTTACTTTGCTCATCTTTAAAATAAGAAGTTATGTGAGCCACGGTCACAGCAATGCTGTAAGAAGATGGAATTGCCCTTAGATTTCTAGTCTCGTGCTGCACAAGGATGGAGCCCCAAAACTCTCAGAAAGCAACCAGCAATGCAGATTATAAGTGGTGGAACCCTATTCTCAAAAGGAATCTCATGTAGAACCCCAATTTGCCAAGTTGGTAAAATTTGGACTACTGCTTTGGTTGGTACAGAGTTGGTGGCTTGGAGCTCCCCACTCCCATCCTAGCAATCACCAGCACCTCTCTGAAACCTGAACTTACCAGAGGACAGTCTGAAGACTAGCCATCTAAAAGTCCATTTTATAGATGGGGAGACTGAGGCCCAAAGCAGTGAATTAACTCAAAGTCTTAACATGAGTCTGGGCCAAACTCCCAGCTAGGATGTAGGACTCACAAGAGTTCCAATTGAGTGCACTTTCTACAATGTGTTGGGATGCTCATTCCTTTGCTTCTGTGTAACTATATGTGTATATTAATATGATGTTTCGAAAGTGACATCTCTCACCTCTACTACAATCAAACCAAGTCCACTTTTATTTCTACTACCTGTTAATAGGATCAGCTAATATTTACTGAGCATTACTACACACAGGTCCTATGAAGCATTTTTTTATATATTATCTCATTTAACACTCCTAATGAGCCTATAAGATAGCTGTTCTTTTCATTCCCAGGAAACTGAGGGTTAGGAAAATTAAGTAACTTGTTCAAGGCCATACAGCCAGTGAGAAGCAAAGCAGAATTCGAATCCACAGGGCCTGTTGTGACAACCCCCAGGCTCTCCTACCCAAGTGTCACTTCCTTCGAAGAAAGGGGCCCACAGTTTGAAAGGTCCTGCCTGAGATGGAGGAGTGGTTGACTTCTCCGCTCTCCAAGCTTCTCACATATGTCTTGGGTGAGTCAGTCAGATAACAGGTCCACCTCTTCCCAGAAGTGAAGTGAGGGGCCTTTCCCAGGGCCCCCAGGGGAGGGTCCCACCAACATAGTTCCCTACACCAGCCAGATACATGCTAGTTGCCTGATGGGTCTTCTATGGCCATGGAAGCCCCGCCAAGTCCAGTCAGGGCGCCTGAGAGCCCAAAGCAAATGGTGGTTACACAGCCTACTCCCTGCTTCCCTTCCCTTTCCGACCCCCCCGCCACCTCCACTTCATCTGCAGCTAGCTGTCTCATCTTCGATGGTTCTACAAGGCACAAAAGATGTGCACATGACCGCTCTGGGGTCACATTAAGTGACTGTCAAGCCCAAACCCAAACCTCAGCTCTGGAACAACCTACTTTCCACCAACCAATTCCTACAGCTTTTACTTGTCCCTGATCTTTCCTGCCTTGACCCAAAAAGTGCCAGCTCTGCATAAGGCTGCTGAGACAAAGGCTATATATAAATGTCCGGGCCCTGACGTTCCTATTTCAGAAGTAGTCGATACCCTCCTGCTTAAAGGTCCCACTCAACTCACCAAGCCTGCTCAGGACCTGAGTGACTGGATCCCATTGGAAAGGACCCAAAAAGGAGATGCAAGGTAGACATCCTCTGACTGAAACACAAGTTAGCAGGGACAGCAGGGACAACAGATCCCAACACCAGCTCTATCTGTGCTGTTCAGCTCTCTGAAAGGAACTCGGGTATCAGCTGGATCATTCTACAACCATATTACAAAATATGCCTGCAGAAAAGATAGTATAAGGGTGATACTTAATGACAAGGAAAGATGTTCATGATTAAAAAAATATATAATGTAACATAACAGGGACACCTGAGTGGCTCAGTTGGTTAAGGGGCTGACTCTTGATTTCAGCCCAGGTCATGATCTCAGGGTCCTAGGTTCGAGCCCCATGTCAGGCTCTGCACTCAGCACAGAGCCAGCATGAGGATTCTCTTCCTCTGCCCCTTCCACTCATTCTCTCTATCCCTCTTTCAAATAAATAAATCCTTAAAAAAAAAAAGTAACACATTTCATTATCACACTGTCAAAGTATATATATATTTGTGCATATGCAAATAAATATACATACCTTAAAAAATTAAAAATGGGATGTTATTGTAGGAACTCTTCTCTATTGTGACTTTATTCCCTTAAAGTAGCATAAACATCTTTCTGCTCGTGCACATGTCTGCGTGCGTGAACCGCCTCGGTGTTAATTACCAATGAGTTCCCTCTTTCTTAGTTCCATAGTTTTTATGGATCGCTCTGGATTTAGCACACCCACACTCTCCTTCTCCTTTGGGGAACTACCCATCCTGCCCAAACAGTGGTGTTAAGGCAATCATAGTACTCTTGTTCCCCCCCACCCCATCATCACAACCCTACCCCTGAGCAAAGCAAAGTTCTCACCAAGCAAAGTTCTCCGTCTCCCTGAGCATGGTTCAGAGAGAGCTCATGGCCCAACATGAGCCTTAATATCTGAACATTGTAAGAGAAAGAGTCTTGCTTTTCTTCTAGAATTTCAAGGTGAAAAGATCATAATAAGCCAAATATTGTTGGGAGAATTTTTTTCTGCTTTCGTGATATTTAAGACAGAAACCATATCTTAAAATGAAGCAAAACAGAGCAGAAAGTAGAGCCAAAAAGTGGAGAAAGAGCCCTAATGACATGGTTTGAGCTTCTGGATCCAATCAGGCCTGATGCCTGAAATTCCTAACCATGTCATCCAATGGATCCCTTCTTAGGATTTCCATAATAGACCTAATATGTATGTTCTTAATAAACAACCATATGTGTGTATATTGCTTTTTATGAGCAACAGTAAATAAACCCAATCATTTTTTTATTTAAATTCAATTAGCCAACATATAGTACATCATTAGTTTCAGATGTAGAGCTCAATAATTTATCAGTTGCCTATAACACCCAGTGCTCATCACATCATGTGCCCTCCCTAAAGCTCATCACCCAGTTATTCCATCCCCCCAACCATCTCCCAACAACCTTGTTTCTTTCCCATAGTTAAAAGTCTCTCATGGTTTATCTCTCTCTGATTTCTTTCCATTCAGTTTTCCCTCCATCCCTGATCCTCTGCACTATTTCTTATATTCCACATATGAGTGAAATCATATGATCATTGTCTTTCTCTGATTGACTTACTTCACTCTGTATAATACCCTCCAGTTCCATCCACGCTGACGTAAATGATAAGATTTCATCCTTTCTGATGGTTGAGCAATATTCCATTTTATACATATACCACATCTTCTTTACCCATTCATCTGTTGATGGACATCTGGGCTCTTTCCATAGTTTGGCTATTATGGACACTGCTGCCATAGACATTGGGGTGCAGGTGCCCCTTCGGATCACTACATTTGTATCTTTGAGGTAAACAACTACTTGTGCAATTGCTGTGTTGTAGGGTAGCTCTATTTTTAACTTCTTGAGGAACCTCAGTACTGTTATTCAGAGTGGCTGTACCAGTCTGCATTCCCACCAACAGTGAAAAGTGAACTCAAGCTATCAGTGTATTCTTCAAAGCTCTCCTCTCTCATTTTATAGTACCAATTTTGTACTCCATATTCCCACATATTAGTAGTTCATTTTTCATAGGTTATTTGAAATAAAAAGTGGGCAGAGGAACTAAATACACGTTTCTCCAAAGAATACATCCAAATTACCAACGGGTACACAAAAAGATGCTCAACATTACTAATTATCAGGGAAGTACAAATCAAAACCACAATGAGATGTCACCTTATACTGCTCAAATGGTTATTATCAAGAAGACAAAGGAGAAATTTTGGTAAGAATGTGGAGAAAAGGGAAAACTTGTACACCCTGGTAGAAATGTATATTGTGATCTCTGTCTGTCAAATAAATAAAAAGCGCATTCCAGCTGCTATGGAAAACAATGTGGAGGCTCCTCCAAAAATTAAAAATAGAACTACCATGTGGTCCAGCAATTCCACTTCTGGAGATATGCCTAAAGGAAATGAAAACACAATATGGAAGAGATCCTGTGCTCTTCCATGTTTATTGAAACACTATTCCCTATAGCCAAGATATGGAAAAAACTTAAATGTCTATAAACAGGTGAATGAATAACAATGATAAAGATAAATACATATAAATGGAGTATGATTTAGCCATGAGAAAGATGGACATCCTACCATTTACAATAACATAGATGGACTGTGTGGGTATTATGCAAAGTGTGGTAAGTCAGAGGAAGACAAATACTGTATCACTTCTATGTGGAATCTAAAAAAGCCAGACTTATAACAGAAAGCAAAATGGTGGTTACCATGAGCTTGGGGATGGGGAACAGCAGGGAAATTAAGGAGGTGTATAAGGGTGCAAACTTGCAATGAGTATTAAATAAACCCCAGAGATCTAAAGCACTCTAGAGCAAATATAGACAACAATATTGTATTATAAGCATCAAACCTGCCAAAAGACCAGATCCTAATTATTCCAACCACAGAAAGAAATTATAATTATGTGACAGGATAGAGGTGCTTATTATCTCTAAATGTCAATCATATTACAATAATATATAAATGTATCAAATCAAGACATTGCACACCTTAAATCTTCATCATGTTATATGCCTAATATATTTCAATCAAGAAAAGAAAAGAACCTCCCAAATAAAAGTTCCTTGAAAGAAGGATCTAGGTCTACCTCATTCCACGATTTGGAGAACCACAGGCCTTGTTAGAAGGAGGAATTCAGAAAGCCCCACCTCTCCCCGCCCACCCTTCCCTAGCAGAGAAGCAAGCATGGAGAGCATTCTCACTCTCTCATGAAGTTCAAAGAGCACTATCTGAGATTTAGGTCCATGTTCATGTATGGAAGGATCAAATATTAGAGTGAGAAACTTCAGCCATCACCCACCCAGTCCAGTGGTTTTCAAACTGGACCTACAAAGCCTAGCACTGTCTGTGGACATTGGCTGGCAAGAGTCTCAGAGTTTAATGAGACTCAGGTGCTTATGCTGAGTGAACTAACCCCCTGCCCCTGTTTCCACCAGAGTAGCCTCCATTGAACCCATTGAAATACTGGGAGTGCAAAAACATTTCAGTCTTTAAAAAAAATTAAATCGCAGATCCAACCAATTCCCTTTATCTTACACAAGGGCAAGTTTGGCCTGGGGAGGAGGAGGGCTTGCTCAGTGTCACTGACAGAGCTAGATCAGGACTTGGCCTCCTAAAGCCCAGGTCGATACATGCTCCAAACTACTCTTTGCTTTTCCGGATGCCTTTCAGCCCAGTATCCAAAGGTTTTTGAGGGCCCACTGCAGTGAGGTTTTGAGGTTCCTGAGCTTCAAACATCAAAATCACCTGGGACCTTATGAAAAATGCTAACTCCTGAACTCCATCCCAGACCTACCAAAACCTGTTGTCAGGTGTGACAGCCCAGAATGCGCTTTTTATTTATTTGACAGACAGAGATCACAAGTAAGCAGATAGGCAGGCAGAGAGAGAGAGGAGGAAGCAGGCTCCCTGCCGAGCAGAGAGCCCGATGCGGGGCTCGATCCCAGAACCCTGAGACCATGACCTGAGCCGAAAGCAGAGGCTTTAACCCACTGAGCCACCCAGGCGCCCCCAGAATGCGCTTTTTAACAAGCTTGCTCTAAACTTTAGGCAGCACTACTCTAGACTCCCTCCAGAAATTGAATCATTTACTATCCTTATCTGGAAATCCTATCCATCCCTACGAGCTCCCCGTCTGGCTAACCCCTGCCTTCCTAGGGAGTAGTAATTGAATGTCACATGTTGAGTATAATCCTAGAAAATCCTCTGTCATCATGCTCAAGTCCCAACAGCTCCAAGTAATTAGATCTAGACTGGAGAGAGGCACAAAGGAATCAGATATTAAAGCAATTTGAAGTTTCTGAGGTTCACACAATGAGGGAGATGAGCAAAGGAAAGCTCAGCCACAAATTCCCAGGGAGGGGCAGCATGGGAGAGCCACGTTCCTGCTGGAACTTTCCTGGTTCACTTCAGCTGCTCTTGCCCAGCTTTGTGCTCCAGCAAACAAGGGCATGCACATATGGTGGCAGATTTCATCCTTTGTAATGTTCAGTGGGGGTGAACTGAAAGCTCCCCTTCCATGGACCAGCTACATTTTAGCAACTTGGTTTAAAAACAAAGAATGCTTTCGGATCTCTGTCCAGACCTTTGGAGTCAGAAACTACAGCCATGGAACAAAGGCATCCACATGTTTATAAAGATCCCTGTTGACTTTTATGCACCAGCCCATCTCCAATCTATTAACTAAATTTGGGAGCCCCAACCATGTCCACACGAGAAGGTTGCTGGATGCTATTGCAAATATTAGGGTAGGAAAAGTATACAAAAGAGGGCCTAGAGGGAATGAAAGGATTACAAAGTCACCCCTTGCAACCACTAATGAGAATATGGGTCTAGATAAGATGATTGGTGGATGCTAAACCCCATAGATGCAAAGTTGGTAGAGAACGTTGTCATGGCGGGACCATGACAGGTCAGCCTGACATGACAAGATGCCCAAGATGTGGCAGAAAAACAAGAACATTGCCACCATGCCCACAAGGTCAGCTAGCCTAAAAAACTGAGCCCGAGTATAATTATATTGCAGTAATACCACTTCATAGGAAATACTGGGGATAAAAGATCAACTTGAACACCACCAGGAAGAAGTAACCAACTACATCTGTAATGTGGGGTAATCAACAAAAGACCCAAGTTCTCTAGCTAAGTTAGTGGCATTAAAAGCTGGGGAGAAGAGGATGCTGTTAGAAAACAGACAGAATTACCAAATACAAGGTGTGAGACCTATTGAAATCCTGATTTCAATAAGTCAACTATTAGAAGACAATTTTTGAGGCCATCTGGGAGATTTAAATATGATTTTCTATAGATGATATTAAGGGGTTATTATAAATGTTGCTAGGCACAATCATTAAGTCCTTCTCAGTTAAAGTTAGGTATGAAGTATTTACCACAAAAAAAGACAGGATTCTGGTGTTCACTTTAAAATGTTCCAGTGTAGGGGCGCCTTGGTGGCTCAGTGGGTTAAAGCCTCTTCCTTCAGCGCAGGTCATGGTTCCAGGGATCCCATGGTCCCTGGGATCGAGCCCCCTGTTGGGCTCTCTGCTTAGCAGGGAGCCTGCTTTCCTTCCTCTCTCTTTACCTGCCTCTCTGCCTGCTTGTGATCGCCATCTGTCAAATAAATAAATAAGTAAATAATCTTTAAAAATAAAATAAAATATTCCAGTGTATAAAAAGTAAATAAAAAGTGGAGGGATAGTTAAAGTGAGATTGCCAAAATATCAATAACTTCAGAACCGGATGAGGAGTTTAGTAGATCACTCGCTCCATTTTTTTTGTACTTTTAAACATTTCCATTATGGGGGGGGGAATAATTCCTGGAACTTACTGTGTGTCCCTAGGAGGAAAGCCCATGATTGGTGAGTGGGCAGGTAAGATTGAAAAAGTGAACAAGCAAATTAAAACCATAAGTGATGAAAGCAGGGGAGGTTGATGGCTAACTGAGCTGCTGCCCAGCATCACCAGATATAAATATGAAAACATCCCTTCATTCATTTTTGGTTCATGCTGTATTTCAGGCCGGATGTTACATTCAGTGAGGCAAGGAGTACCTTGTGAAGATGAGAGTCTAGTAAGGCAACCAAACTTAAAGCAAAATGGAATGCATAGAATAAAAATTAAGAGAAGCTAACTCGGGGGGCACCTGGGTGGCTCAGTCGGTTGGGCACCTAACTCTTGATATCAGCTCAAGTCATGATCTCAGGGTCATGAGATGCAGCCCTGTGGCAGGCTGGGTGTGGAACTGCTTAAGATTCTCTCTCTCCAGGCGCGCCTGGCTGGCTCTGCGTCAAGCATCTGCCTTTGGTTCAGGTCATGATCCCAGAGTCCTGGGATCGAGATCCGAGTTGGACTCCCTGCTCCATGGGAAGCCTGCTTCTCCCTCTCCCACTCCCCTTGCTTGTGTTTCCTATCTCACTGTGTCTCTCTTTGTCAACTAAATAAATACGTAAAAAAAAAAAAAAGATTCTCTGTCTCTCTCTACACTGCCTGGATGGCTCAGTTGGTTAAGCATCTGCCCTCAGCTCAGGTCTGGATCCCAGGACCCTGGGATCGAGCCTCGCATTGGGCTCCCTCTCAGCCAGAGTTTGCTTCTCTCTGTGCCCGTCCCCCTGCTTCTGCGCACCATCTCTCTCTCAAATAAATAAATAAAATCTTTTTAAAAAGAAACAAAATGCTTTTCTCTCTCCCTCCCTCTGCCCTGACCCATCTCCCTCTCTCAAAAAAACAAAACAAAACACACACACACACACACACACACACACAGCTAACTTGTTTGAGCCCTTACTCTAGAAACTATCCACTTAATACTACCTAAATGAATCCTCACAACCTTTAAAGGTAGCTTCTATTATCCCCATTTATAAAGAAACTGAGGCTCAATAAAGTCAAGTAACTTGGCTAAAGTCATGCAGGTTAGCAAGGTGGAGAGCCAGGCGACCCCAAGGCCATCATAGGACATAGGGAGAAAATGTGCCTGGGAAAATTGAATCATGCCTTGCTTGTTCCTCCAGGGGGATAAGCTTAATGATGAACAAGTTCATGTCGTTGCTTTGAACAAATGGGCAGCCTGGAAGGTGCAGGGGCCATTGAGAAGATTATACCAGTACCAGTTTTTTTTTTAATCTTTGGAACAGGAAGCTTGAAACATTCAGGAAATTACAAACCTCTGAAAATGCTTAACCCATGAGACCCCTTCCTCCCTGGTCCTGCCTAGTCTTCGGTTTGTAGAGAGCCACGTCTTTAGAGATAGAAGCCTTGGAGTCAAGCACACATGGGGTTCAATCTTAGCCCACCACTTAACAGCTAGTGGCCTCTGGGAAAGGATGGAGTTGAGGGGTGGGGGGCTCTCAGACTCTCTTTTTCCCTGGATCCATCTATGAAATGGGATGATAGTTTTTACATAATATGTTTAGCACCATGCAGGTGATAAAAAATTTTAGTTGCTATTAGATGAGGACATTTACCCTGCTGAGATTTTTCCTGCTTCCAGATCCCTTGAGCTCACTGACCAGTGAATTTCAACTCTAACAAGCCAATGCCTGGCATACAGTGAGCAGTCAATAAACATGTACACTATGTATCAGTAGGCTACGATGTCTCTCCCACAGGCTTACAACATTAACTTTTATACATGCTTCTCAACTAGAATGTAAACGGAAGGTCTGAAGTTGTCTTTCAATTCTGTAACCCCCATTTCATGCAGTATGAGATTAGAGGCTCACGGAATGCTTGCTGAAAGAGCTAACTGAGCGGAGGGGTGTTGGCTGTGTATGGGACAGGGCGTCCAGGGCCCCAGGCATGTTCATAACCCAGCCTCCAGCTGAGTTCACTCCCACAAGAAACACAGCAAAACCTGAGTCCTGGGGGGATCATTCTAGCCCCAAATGACCCGAAGCGATTTCTCCCGACTCTGCAACACCCACCTCTTCTCTCTGCTCTGCTGGACCAGGGAGTGGACATGTCCCTCTCGGTGATTTGTGACGCCTCCGCTGGGACAGAGGGAACACAGCAGCAGCGACATTGTCTACGCAGGGACGCATGCAGCAGGCTGGCTTGCTGGAGAGATGCAGGCTGGCCAAGGAGCCGAGGGCTGGCTCCCCTGGGCACAGCGCACTGCCGTGGCTGACCACAGCAATTCATCATGTTTAAAAACCTGCCCAAGGGAGGGGCCCTGGAAGGAAGCAGGAGAGCCAAAGCCGCAGGTTCTCAGAGAAATTCAGGGCTTGTGATCATTTTTTTTCCCCCTTTTTGCACCAAGCCTAAAAGGATGGTGAGAAGCATCCAATCCGCAAGCCTCTCCAAGCATGATCCAAAAGGAACACCCATTCTAGTCTGAGCAGTCAAAATCATCTAGGAAAAATGGACCTCGCCTATATGCCAACTTCCCTTTTTCCTATGAAGCATCTCCTCATACCAAGAGCTTTGGACGCCATTCTCTGTGCAATGGAAAGAAACTCAGAGTTAAGACCCCAGTGGTCTAGCCCAACCAGTGTGTGACCTTGGACAAGTGGCATCTGCCCTCTTGACCTCAGTTTCCTCATCTCCAAAGAGACAAATGAGGACAAGATCAGGGTGCACACATTTCTGTGCTTTGGTGCAAGGGAGGCAGCTCCCAGCCATACGTACAATGAGTGGGCAGATGGCAATGGCACTAAGCTGCTTAGCCTGTCACCTGACCAAAACTCTGGAAGGGTAGAACAAAAACACAGCAAACTCTCATGTGTCTCCTTGTTTGTGATCCACACTAAAGAGCCACTTAGGACCTCTCTAATTCTATGGAATTCTCCTGCTGCTTGTTTCAGGGGTACCTACCACTTTCTCCCACGGCACCATCCCCGTGGCACCCTGCCACAGTTGGCAACCAGGCGCGCTCGTGGGAGGCAGCTGTAGGAGCGGTCCAAGAGATTCCCTTCCCCGAAAGTGTGGATGGGGAGAAAAGAGATCTCTTCAGTTAAGTCATTTCCTGATAGCCCTACAAGGGAGAAAACAGAGACTCAAGGAGGTGAAATAATTCTGCTCAACATCTCTCCGCCAACGAGGAGCAGAGCCAGGATTCCCCCCAGGCCTGTGTGAATGAGAAGCCCTTGTCCTCTTCCCCCTCCCCATCTCCCCCCGGGGGGGTCAGTCTGGCCCTGATGGAGCAAAACAAGAAGGCACCCCCTTCAACACACAAACACACGCACATGCCACGCACGGAGGCTCCAGAGGAGCAGACGCGCTCAACAGCTCAGCATTTCAGAGCCAGATCTCCCTCTAGGGCATCTTCCTCTCTCCACCACCACCACCATTTCCATTTTTTTGGCGTTTGACTTCACCCGTGTCTTCGTCTAGAATTTTCCTCTATGAAGGCTCCAAGATCAGTTAGAGCTTCCCTCCTCCAGGAAGTCTGGCTGATTCATCCCTCTCTGCCCCCACCTGAAGTCCTCTCCCTCAACAGTTTGAAGAGCACACTAACAATAAAACTACAAAGACAGTCTCAGCAACAATAGATTTTATTGAAGTGCCAGGTTCGGCTCTCAGTGCCGCGGGAACCCAGACTCGGGGCTCAGTCCCAGCGGGCGGGCGCTCCCTCTCTAGGACCCCACTGCCCTGCCTCCTGCTTCCACGCAGCTTTACAAATGGCTCCTCGCTTTCCCACTCATACTCAGACTCATCACGACCCACAAATGTGAAAAGGGAGGAATCTTAAAAGAGAGCAACAAAGCTGTCATTCGGGGGACTCACCAGAGAAGACACACAGAAGGTGATGGCTCCAGGACTCCAGCAAGACAGACCCCTGGCCGGGCTCGTCAGTCATACAACCAACACCAGTACATCTCCCAGAGGCGTAACCAGCACCAGAGAACCGTAATTAGGGGTCATGACCGGGGACCAGGAAGGAGACCAGAGTGTGGCCAGGAAATGATAGCCCGAAGTCAGGGTCCAGAGAAGAGGAAGTGGCAGGTCCCAGGAGAACAAATGCTGACGACTCCATTCACCCCAGCAGAAGGCATGAGGCTCTGCACTTAGCTCGGGGCTACCCATCCTAAGTCTCCCATGAAGGACAGACTTCTTCTTCTCTTTTACAGGGCCTCTGTAATCCCAAAGAGTCAACACAGTCATCCTCTTCCTAGAGAAAATAAACCAAGGCCCAGAGAGGAGAAGGTGTTGACAACAGAATAAATGAGCACAAAGAACCAAACCCTGAGATCCTCCCGTTAGCCCTTCTTCACCCAAAACACTGTCTGCAGCACCCAGCAGCCCTGGGCAGGAGACCATCACCCACTGGACAGGCGGCCTGGGAAACCCCAGCCATCTGGCCTCTGTCGCCGTGTGTCCCCAGCCTCTGCAGACAAACACAACATGTGCAAGAAGGTTGGGTGCCACCATGTGCACAGCACCCGGATGAGAGGGCTGTGATTTCTTGGGGTCTTGGCCATGCTGTGTGCCAGTCCCAGCAAGTGAGCCCCTTTGACCTAACCTAACATAGGCCTTTAGCCCCTACACGTCTTAAATAAATCACCTTGGACTGCTCTCATCTACTCTGTAATGAATGGCTTCCTTGGTCAAAAAAAATACTTTTTTTAAAAATCCTGACAGCAAGAAAAGAAGGAAATAAATCTTGTAGGGTTTATAGGTTTGAAAAGAAAACAATCATAGCTTGGTCTGTCTTTATACAAAAAGAGATTCTAAAATATTTGCCGAGTCTCTTGGGATCTTTCTGCTATGGAAGTGAAGGATGGTAACCCCACTCCCAAGGTCTCTGATGAGATGTCCATGAAGAATAAGGAGATCTTTGGGGCAAGCAGAGAAGAGGGGATTCTGACTTCAGCAAAAGCCCATTAACAACTAATGTCCTTTGTTGATGGAATGGTTAGGCCCTAGGGGAAAAGGAGTCAGGTGGAGGCTGAATCTGTAGGGGGCCCTATAGCAGATCCTATGTGGGTAGAACATTAAATAGAAGTCTTGAAGTTCCTTCCAAATCTCAGGTTCTATTCCCATGATTCATGGAGGACAGCAGTACAAACAGCATAGATTTTAGGATAAGGATAATGCAGTTCAGTCCTGGCTTGGCTATTTAGAGGCTGGATGACCTTGGGCAAAGCATTCCTGATCTGTAGAATGTGGGTGACACTTCCTCTGTCTCCATCTTGTGGGGTGCCCCCTACCAGGCACACAGAGACTCAGTGAGCATTAGTTCCCTCCCTCTCTCCTTCTAAGGGAATACACAGAATTCCAAAATGCCCTGATCCTACGATTCATAAAATTGTTAAAAGTAGGTGATTCCAGCAGAAATAGGTCAAACAAAACGTGGATTTGGAAACCTCCATTCCCACCTCTCCAGAACACTAAGGCAAACTCCAGCCTTTGAGATGATATCCACTTGGGTTTTTATTTCCAAACCTGCAATTTGGTTACGTGCTCTAGCCTTTACCCACCTCTTTTTTCAAGGGACTTAGGCTGAGCTGTTGCTTGAGCCAAAAAAAAAAGAACCACGCTGAAGTCTGCACCCTTCCCTCCAGAAGATAAATTATGTTTGTTTTTGCAGTGAGTGAATTGGGGCAGGAGAGAGATTTCACTAGAATAAAATGTTCTGGGCTGAAGAGGTGAATGGAAGTAGATCTGCTTGGCTGGCAGAGGCCCCCAGACCCCCCTCGGTTTGCAGGCTTTAGCCTGGGACCGCAGCCGGCCTCCAGGCCCCCCTGTGTACCCTGGGCTCAGCCTCTGAAGGCCTAGACAGAAGGGCCCTGACCATTAGCAGTCTGCCCTCTACCCTCTTCCCTGCCTTGGGACAAGAGGAAATAAACCACCGTTTCCATTTATTTCAGGCAGCAGGAAGAGCGCAGAGTTTAGCAGAATTGTCTAAGATCTCACACCCAAGAAGAGAGGCCTGCTTCCACTGATTCGGTATTTGCCAACCCGTGTGACATGGCCTTTACACGGTGCAGACGGCTTTAGGAAAGACGCGGACACAAGCTAAAATCACAGTTACTCATTCTGTAAGGAAGTTACCTCTTCCCCAACTCTCCTTAAATTCTTCTCGTTATGAAGAAGAAAGCCTTCCTTTGGTACCAGTCTGTCTCTGACCCTGTTAAAGGGTGCTGAACTGACCAGTGAATTTCAAGTCTAATAAGCTTCTGAATCATCCTTCCCAGCAAAAAGTGTCCTGGCCCGGGTCCTTCCACAGGGTAACAATGCCTACTGGAATGTAATTACTCTTATGTTTGTTGTATTTATTTTATTTATTTTCACATCATCTACTTTTTAAAATGAAGATTCTATTTATTTATTTGACAGAGAGAAAGCAAGAGAGAGCACAAGCAGGCAGAGCGGCAGGCAGAGGGAGAGGGAGAAGCAGGCTTCCTGCCCAGCATGGAGCCCAATGTGGGACTCATTCCTAGGACCCTGGGATCATGACCTGAGCCAAAGGCAGATGCTTAACTGACTGAGCCACCCAGGTGCCCCCACACCATCTACTTTTAAAAGCAAGTAGAAATAGCTCCCCATTTACTAGAGTGTTAAAAATCCTTTTTAAAATAAATATATGTATGATTTTCAAACTGGGCTGACATTTTAATATTAAGTAAATAATATGGCTGGCACATAAGTATAGCAAAAATCACAAAGATGGCACACAGATTAAAATTGACAAAGCACTAGATTAGCTGGAAAGGAGCAGGTGACATGCAACTTTTTTCCTTCTTTGTCAAATTAAATAATAATTAAATAATACATCCCATTGCCTCGTTTTTCCAACTGAAATGAACACTTGGGCTCTCCTGCTTCCTTTCTCCTGTCTGTTCCCAAGGCTTCTCTAGCAGCAGCAGCACGACTGGAGGCTGGTGAGCCCCCAGGGGTCTATCATTTTCCTTCCCCTTAAGTTCCAGGTGAATGCTTTGAGCTATAGAAATGCTCATTGGGTGGCGCCTGGGAGGCTCGGTGGATTAAAGCCTCTGCCTTCAGCTCGGGTCATGGTCCCAGGGTCCTGGAATCGAGCCCCACATCGGGCTCTCTGCTCAGCGGCGAGCCAGCTTCTCCCCTCTCACTCTGCCTGCCTCTCTGCCTACTTGTGATCTCTCTCTATCAAATAAATAAATAAAATCTTTAAAAAAGAAAAGAAAAGAAAAGAAATGCTCATTATACTCAGGCGTTCATCCCCCATTTAGTAAACAGTCGTGGGCACCTGTCCTGTACCAGTCCTTGGCCAGGTGCCATGACACAGTAACGAATAGGTCTCTGCCTACCTTAGGCTTAGAGGCTAGATGGGGAGGCAGAGCACTACCCAGGAACTGCAGCAGAGTGTCCCGAGGACCGGAGCTGGGACCACGGGACACTGGGAGCACAAGTCGGGGCACAGGGAGAGCTCGCCAGGCAAACGTAGCGTGACAGCATCGTCAGATGCAGAGACATCCCATCTCTTTCCTGCTGGGAGACCCCAGGCAAGGGACTTCAATCCTCAACCTCAGTTTCCTATTGTATGAAGTAGGGATAATAACTTATCTCCCTCTTTCTATTATGGAGAGGACTAAATGAGACAATAAGGGTATGTTTCCCCACAGTGTCCAGCACATAGTAAATGCTCAATACATGCCAAATAATTTCCTTCAGCATCTTTCCCTCAAGGCCTATCTCATACACACACACACACACACACACACACTTGATTTCACTCAGATATCCCTCCCTCACCAGAGCAAATTTTATTTGAAAAGACAAAGAGAAGTCAGTATGTTCTTACAGCACACAGCAGATCTAGAAAATACTGAAGAGAAGTAAGTTCTTGCTTCCTGTCTGAAGGTATTTCCTTAAGTACAGGTCATTCTGGAGGAAGAATCCTGGGGTTGGAGTGGACTTGACTACCATGGTCAAGATGGCGACGGTCAAAGGGAAAGGTGTGGAGGGAATGCCTCTTAGTCACCAATGGCGGGGAGGGGAGGAAGGGCGAAGAAAAATGTAGAAAACAACAAAATAATGAATGTCCGAAGCAGGAAAACAAGGAGAAAATAAGCTCTCCTTACCTTAAAAATACAAGAGGCTTCCAGATTCTACTAGAAAATATTAGGGACTGGGTAGAGCTGGCATTTAAGAGCATACACTGTCTCTCACCAAGACAAAGGTCACAATTATTGAGGGAAATAAAAATATCTAGGTTTTCTAATGCTTTCATCTATGAAATGGGTGCACGCACAGCCAATCCTCACTACGGCCCTATGGTAGCTACTATTATTAGCTCCATTTTACAAACAGAAAACTGAAGCTTGAAGAGAAGACTTGATTTGCCCAAGGTGACCCTGTGACAGTCAGTGTGCTGGGCGTCAACCTCAGGCCTCCTGACTCCACGCCCAATGACCCTCCAAAACAGAGGTCAGCAAGCTTTTTCTGCAAAGGCTAAATAGTAAATGCTCTTCGTGTGTCCCTGTCACAAGCATTTCAATTTGCTGTTGTGGGGTGAAAGCAGACACAGATGATAGGTAAAGAAGCAGGCATGGTGGTATTTACAAGAGACCGTTACTGGCAGTGAAATTTGAATTTCATGTAATTTTTATGTTCATGAATTATTTTTTAATTTAAATTCAATTAATTAACATATAATGTATTATTTGTTTCAGGTGTACAGGACTGTGATTCATCAGTCTTATGGAATACCCAGTGCCCTTTACAACACATACCCTCCCCAATGTCCATCACCCCGTTACCCCATCCCCCACCGCCTCTGCTTCAGCAACCCTCGTCTGTTTCCTGAGATTAAGAGTCTCTTATGGTTTGTCCCCCTCTCTGGTTTCATCTTGTTTCAGTTTTTCTTCCTCTATGATCCTCTGCCTTGTTTCATGAAATATCATTCTTTTAATTTTTTTCTTTTAAAAATGTAAGACCCATTCCTTGCCGGGGTGGGGGGGGGCCACACAAAAATGAGGGGTGGCCCAGATGTGCCTATGGATGGTAGTTTGCCAACTCCTCTTCCAGAATATCTCAAAGAGGAAGGAAGCATAGCCCCTGTCCTCACAGACTTGAAAGAAAGAGGCATAACCAATTCTATTCCTAGAGAATTAGCTTCAGTTCCATTTCAATCACTACAGTACAACTTCAACAATGCCGGCCATATCTGTGGGGAAACTTCTATTATTGAATCCTTTTTTCCATCACCCACTCACTTTTTGACCTAAATAAGTTTATTTTTTTATGTTATAATACTTTCTATAAATGGAAAACCCATATTACTTACCAAAAATAGAAAATGAAAATAAATAAAAACAATACTATTAAATAAGCACTATTAATTGTAGCTACTTAGAACCACTGTCAAAGACTCTGGGCCTGAAATCTGCCTTGCCCTCTGCCTTCATCTGAAAGAAGAAACTGGAAAGGGACAAAAAGGTGTTAAAGACATAGCATCACCTCCATGAGACCGTCTCATGTAACCAGAAATCTCAGAGGGCATCACTTCTGTGCCATGCACTTCAACCTATGTCTCTGTGTGGAACATCCTCTTGGCCACGAGGTTCATGACACCCACATTCTGGGAATCACTGTAACAGGAGCAAAGTGTTGCAGGTTTGTACAAACAGAAGATAAACATCCAAATGGAACACGGGAAAAACTATCAAGAGGAGATGGCCTTTCAGAAGGACTTTGAATAATGCCTGGGATTTCATTAGCTCCAAATTCAGGAAGAGCAATCCAGACTCACGGAACAAAGGAGTGATGGTAGAGGACACTCAGATGAGTTGTGGGTGCTAAGTGGTGAGTGGACCGGAAAAAGTATGCTACACGCTTTAGATACAATCTGCCCCATTTCCACACATGTTCCCCAGGTCAACAGATGCTCAAGGTTATATATGTAGGCTCTTTTACATGGGGGAGATAAAGGGACGCTGACCAGGTTCCCTAGAGGAGGCTCACACACATAGAGAGATTAATTAGGACTGGTGGCTCTTGACTTCTGGACCACGGAGGACCCATTTCACATTCCCCTCTGTGCTATCTGGCTTCAAAATACTTTGATCTCCTGAAACCACATGATCTAAGTTCTGATCATTGTCCTCTGTTTTCTTAACCAGTTCTCCCTAGTTGTTATGACAGACTCGTATTGGCACACTGAATTACTCTAACTCCAGCCAAAGTGAAGGAGGAGCTGCGACAGGAGAGTAACTGGGAGGGTCTCACCAGGTGACCGTAGTGAGAAATCCAGCTTGCTCCAAATCCAGTGCTTTCAACACTGAACCCCACTGCCCTGCTCTGAGGCCATGCACAAAATACGAATGCATACCCACCAATTATACTGCATCACACAGAACTGCTAATAGAGGAGGAAATGAAACAGCCTTGATGGTAATTTTTTAAAAGAAATGCTAAGTGTGCATCAATTGTCAAAAGAGTAAAAAAGATATGTTAGACACACACACACACACACACACACAATGGAATATTACACAGCCATAAAAAAGAATGAATCTTGGGGCTCCTGGGTGGCTCAGTTGGTTAAGCGTCTGCTTGGCTCAGGTTGTGATCTTGGGGTCCTGGGATTGAGCCCCATGTCGGATTGAGCCCCATGTCAAGAAGCAGAAGGAAGCCTGCTTCTCCCTTTGCCCCTCCCCCACAGTTCATGCTCTCTCTCTTTCAAATAAATAAAATCTTAAAAAAAGAAAAGAATGAATCTTGCCATTCACAACACACAATGACACAGATGGACCTAGAGGGTATTATACTAATTGAATTGAGTCAGAGAAAGAAAAATACTTTATGATTTCACTTATATGCGGAATCTAAAAACCAAAACAAGGAAATCCACATGCACACACACAAATAGTTTCATGAATACAGAGAACAAAGTCATTGTTGTCAGAAGGGAGAGGAGTAAGGGAATGGGTAGAGTAGATGAAGGAGAGTAAGAGGTATAAACATCCAGGGGTGCCTGGGTGGCTCAGTCGGTTGAGCATCTGACTCTTCATTTCAACTCAAGTCATGATCACAGGGTCCTAGAAGGGAGCCCCAGGTTGGGCTTCCGGCTCAGCAGGGGGTGTGCTGGATTCTCTCTCTCCCTCACCCTGTGCCCCTCCCCCTGTTCACTTGCTCACTCTCTAAAATAAATAAATAAATAAATAAATCTTAAAAGAAGAAGTACGAATGTCATGGGGATGAAAAGTACAACATAGGGAATGTCCTCTATAATACTGTAATAACTTTGTATGCTGACAGATGGTAACTCCACTTACCATGGTGAGCATGGCTTCATGTATAGGATTGTTAAATCGCTATTTGTATACCTAAAACTCATAGAAGCTTGTATGTCAACTATACTTCAATTTTTAAGACATTTAATCAATAGAAAGAAACAAAGAAACAAACAGAGGAAGAAAACAGAGCATCATATATTCAATGGCTTGCGTTCGCGTTCCTCTGGAAACCCATACTTAAATATGGGAACTGTTCTTCCTTTATAGACTGCGATGTAATCACCGAGAAGCAAATGTAGTTTGTGGGAGCCGTTTCCCACCTGTGGTGCTCCCAGGGTATTGGATAACTCGATCACCTCGCCAGCGGCTGGTGGGGTAGCAGCATAAGGCCATGTGACTGCAAGGCTGCTGGAGAAAATGCCCAGCAGGGCCTCTCCAAGGAGCTGCATGGAAGCCATAGGACTGGCCCCAGCAGAGTCAGCTCAGAAACAAGGCCCATCCTCACACCTCCTGAGTGATAGTCAAACCCCAGTAAACACAGGTCTTCAGGGCTTGCAAAAAGCTCACCTTATTTCATCCCATGCTCACAATTTCCTGAAAGAGAAATACAACAGCTGAGTCCTGTGAGAAGATCACCAAACTTCCATTGCCTTAAATGACCTTCTGGGCCCTGCCCACCTACCTGAAATTCATAGCCTCCAACTCTGGCCTGGAAGATTGTCTCATGAAAAACAAAAACACTACAAAATCATCCTGGGCTTCTCATGTTCTGGCAAACGCTTCCTGCATGTGTGAGCTCCCACAGAACCAAGTCTGGGTTCATTTCTAACATAACCTTGCCTCCCTTACCTTCACCATCCTTAAACTGCTCTCCAGCACTTTCACAGTCTGGACTTCATGTTTCCTGCCAGCTTTATTCCCCCACTGGTCTCCTCCATATCCTAGGCCAAGACCCATATGCCATCTTCCAAGGGAGTTCCCCCAAGCCTTGGCTCCCACTAAGCTTACGCTCTAGAATACTCTCCCCTTATTGATCTACCATTGGCCCTTCTCACAGTTTGAAGTCCACCTCCTTCAGGAGGCAACAAGTCCCTCTGGAGTGTGTCCACAGTCCCCATGAGCGCCCTCCTCATGACGCTTGTCCTCCCCTCCCCCATGTTAGAGGGATCTGTTTCTCAGCTGATGAGTTCTTTGTGGGCATGAACTACATCGTGGTCCCCATCCAGGACCCCATCCTGGAAGTCCCCATCCAGGACCTCCCCCCAGGGGAGATATTCAAAGAATGCTGCCTGAATGAATAAGCCACTCACGGAATAAACAAGTAAACACAGGCTTGGGAGTCAAACATAAGGGACCTGGACGTTAGAAGGACCCACATGACAGTGGGTGAGTCATTTAAACTCTCCAACCCTCAACTTCATCTGTAACCCCTGTAGGAGAGCCAGTCTACCCTCCCCAGGGTTGCTGGAAGGATTAAATGACAGAACGCACACTAAACTCTTAGCACGTGCCTGGAGCCAGAAACGCATTCAATAGATGGCACCCACAGCTATAGACCTAGATCCTTGACTTTGTGCCAAATCCTGAAATAGGCACTGGGGTTCTGCAGTCACTAAAATACAGTCCCTGCTTTATATTTTAATTAAGTTATATAAGTCTTACCTACCCATTTATTCAGCACTTACTATAATAATAAAAGAGCACATGCTTTGTGCTAAACAGTTCATATTAATTATCTCCTGTGATCTCCGCAATAACCTTATAAATTAGGCTCATTTAACAGACTGGGAAACAAGGCTGAAAAGAGTTAATTAACTTGCCTAAAGTCACATGGCTAACAAGGGATCAAACAGACACTTGAACACAGATTTTTCAGATCGGTCCCTCAACACCAAGCTCTCTTCTTGTCTCTAAGAATTTGTCACTGACTTTTTCCCACCCTCATGCTGACCTCTGTTACACAAAAGTCACACTTAAGTTTACATAAACATCTATAAAACACAATTTGTTCATGAAGTCTGAGGTCCCTGGTGGGTAGGACAGGTACCAGTAAATGGTACTGGGGGGAGTAGAGAGGAGGAGTGGGGGAGGGGGAAGCAGGCTAACTGGTTGAGGGGAGGTCACCTTTCCCCTTGGCAATTCCCTGGCATAGGACTGTGGACTGAATGAAAGACAGGGGAGAGGAGACACAAAGAAGCACCAGACTGGAAACCCTGGGAGGTCAAGGGAAACTTAACGACTCAAGGAATCGGGAAGGCAGGCGGGACAAACCAGGAAACCAAGGAGAACGAAAGCAGAGCTTCCCGTAAGTGAAAACAGCTGATTCAAACCCATCTTTTGCTCCCTCATCTCCTGGTTTGATGTCAGGCAAACCTTCTAGCCCCGGGCCTGTCATTACTGAAACAGGGCACCTGAAGCCTGCCCTGGCAAGCTAGTTGAATCACTGAGGGACTCCGAGAAGATAGCTTAACATCTTTTGGAAAAAAAAAAAAATTAAAGAAGGCATAATTTAAGCATGGTTTTTAAAATATATGTCTTGTAGGGCAACAACCATGATGATGGAAAACACCCCCTTGCATCCAGAGAAGGGTCTGCATCCTAGCTTTGCTTTCTTAAGCAAACCCCTTACCTTCCTGGTGCCTGTTTTTCCTATCTAGAAATCAAGGATATGAACATCAACCTCTTGGGGCTGGCTTGACTGCTTCATGTGAAGATGGACACACTGGCTCCTTGTACATGTATGTTATCTAGTCTGTGAGTTCTACAATTGTTCTTGCCAATTTGTAACATTTATTATGTAAGTAATAAGTCCTCTCCTATAGTCCTCCTAACAAAAGGCAACATCAATGGTCCAAACTTTGGGGTCAGATAGATCCGCTTTGGTGTCTCGACTCTAGGCCTTCTTACCTGGACGGGGGTGAGCTAGCATGCCTCTGTTTATCTTTAAAGCAGAAGTGAAAACAGTACCTCATTTCTCTTCTTAAAAATGGAGAGGATATTAAGTAGATAAAACATATTCAAGTACATATCGTGTGTAATAATTTCTTATCAAGGAGCTTATATAAAAGGAGAATTTATATAAGAGTCTTTGAGTCAATTTTGTTCCACTTTTATTAAATCTCAACACTTGCAGGACAGAGAATGACTCCAGGAGCAATTTTGCTTTCAACCAAGGTGTGGGCTGAGGACTTGAGATCTCCTCTTGCAAGTCTCTCAATAACCAAAGAACAAGAACAGATCTTCTCTTCTCAGGGCACAGGTTTTGTTGATGCACTAATATAACCCGGGCAGTGGAAATTCAGGTCAGGAATTTAGGGGTAAACTGAAGAAACTGCCATCAATCTTTTGGGAACCCAATGTTTAACTTCAAGCTTTTAAAACGAAAAGGAGGGACGCCTGGGTGGCTCAGTTGGTTGGACGACTGCCTTCGGCTCAGGGCGTGATCCTGGAGTCCCGGGATCGAGTCCCACATCAGGCTCCCAGCTCCATGGGGAGTCTGCTTCGCTCTCTGACCTTCTCCTCGCTCATGCTCTCTCTCACTGTCTCTCTCTCTCTCAAATAAATAAATAAAATCTTTTAAAAAAATAAATAAATAAAACGAAAAGGACTCTTTGCTTCTGAAATTCAGGAGAAAACTGCCTTGAATGAGTGCCAGCAGAGAGGATCCCAGAGAAGACTAGAGAAATAATATTCTGTTTTCATCTCACATTGTTGGCTTTGGAGAGTGGCCAGAGGCCTCAAGGCCTCAGATCCCTAGGCTCAGAGTCAGCTGTCCACTGAGTGATCAGGGGCACAAGCTCTGGAGTCCTTGGGGAAACTGCTCAGACCTCTTCTGTGTGAGACCTGAGACAGTACCTGAGGAAGGGGCTGAGCCAGCCCCCAGGAAGCGCAGGTCACACACCCAGAATAGGGATAAAGGCAGGAGAGGGAAGTGATGGGTAACAGTAACAATGTTGGGGAGCATTTTCCCTGTGCCGGGTGACGGTGCTCTTTGGGCATTACTACACAGCATCCCAGGGACATAGGTGCTGGGAACACCACTTTACAGATAAGGAAACAGAGCTTCAGAGAGGTTAAGTAGCTCTGCCAAGGTCACACATTAGTAACAAGAGGAGCCAGAATTTGAACCCTGGAGCCCACACACTTAATCACTGTCACTACTACCTGTGTGTATATTAAATGAGTGAGGATTTACTCTGGAGTATAAGCTTCCCTCCGAAGAGCCATCCACAGCCAACCATACTGAAGACCTCTTGAATGCTACGGTGTGAATAGGAAGGGAGCCTAGAAGCCCCAGCCCTCGTCAGATGCTTGGTTCTCCGCTGCACTGTCTTTGCCAAGCGGTCACCCAGTACCTGCTTTCATACCTTCAATGACACAGACTTTAACTTACATAGTAGCCTCTTCACCCTTGAGGAGCTCCGGCTACAGGAAATCCTACTGAGCTGAACAATGTCTCACTGAAATGTCTCCCCACCAGTCTTCCTTCTGCCCTCTGAAATCCAACATGTTGCCGAGCCAATTCAACCCTTCTTCCACCTAACAGCCCTCTGGGTACTTTGAAAACAACAATTCTGGTCTCTTCACTTAGACCCTCCACCTCCACCCCCCACTACCACTGCACGGAAAAAAAAAAATAATAATAAGGCATTTATTTACTTGTTCACACTCTCAATAAACACTGCCTGAATACCGACCACAGATCAAACACTCTGCTATTTATGTGCCAAGGGAACCATGGAGCTTAAATTCTAGGAGAGAAGATAAAAATACACACAAGCGATTACATTACAAGGTAGAAAATTATGATTATGAAACTCTAAGAATACCTGAAGAATAGCTGTATGGGTTCAGAGATTGAGCTTTTCTAGCTGCATATGCAAAGACAACAGAGATGCTCACTGAGCCTGGGCTTGAAGACTAAGAAGTGTTACTGACCATCTCTGTTGCAAAGAACTGAGTGGACGGAGGGTGCTGGGTGGTCTAATGGCGAGAGCATTGGGCCGGGAACAGATCGGCTACACAGAATTTCTCGCCCTGCATCGCATTCCGACAAGGATCTGTAAAATGGAACCAGCGGCACCTGCCATGACTATGCCCCCAACCTCCCATGAGGATCAGGTGCAAGGGTTCTAAAACAAGACAATATGCCCCGAGGACGCAAGGACTTGGTAAGCCCTGTTTTCTTATTTGCAGATTACTCTGACACTTAAACACTTTGCTGAGAACTGGAGGAGTCAGAAGACACGTGCTTTGGTGACAGCCCCATTGAGGGGCTTCCATCCCAGCACAAGCAGAAGGAGAAGAAGGAAAAGTGAAATCCAGAGACAAGCAACACAGCTGGAGCACAAGGCAAAGCAGCCACTAAGAGCCTCTGTTCCTTGGCACCGTCTCATTACAGAACAACCCTATGGAGCACGATCAAAGAAAGGATCAACAGCTCAAACATATTATCAGTCACCTAAGCCTTGAGAGAAGACCCACAGAGAGATTAAGACACTTAGGACATGTCTGAGAGGTTTTCCTGCAGTTAGAGCTTCACTCATTGAGATCTAAGCATTTGGCAACCACGCCGCCTGGCTCATTATTACCTCCACCTGAGAAAGGAAAGCCCACCCTCATGCAGACTCAGAAGCAGAGAGAGGTGCCTGGGGAGCTTTTCTGCAAGGTCACATGAGACACACTTTGGCCTCTAATCAGGCTACATGGACACACACTTGGGTTGGGTACAAGCGTCTTGTGCACAGTGAATCAACCGTCAAGAGGCATATATTGAGCACTCTATGAATTAGGACTCTTTCAGGTGCAAAGGAAAAAGAAATCCAACTATAACTGGCTTAAGCACAAAATCCATTAATTGGTCCATTTAACTAAAAACCCAGAGGAGATCATGATTTGAGGCTGCCTGGATGCAGGCATTCAAACAATATCACTGGGAAACTGGCTTTCTCCAACACTCAATTCTGATTTCCTGATATTGGCTTTATCCTCTTTGTTTTGTTTTGGTGGAGGAAAGGGAGCGGGCTCTCCTATTCACATCCTCAAAGCACTAAGTCTAATTAGCTGTGATTGGATAGATTTGGGTCATACGTTTATCCCTGAGCAAGTCTGGGTTCAGGGGCTGGAGTATATTGATGAAGCCGACCTGCCAGGCCCTTCCACCTCTGGATCTTGGGCTAACCCCACCCAAACCACCTAGACTAAAAGTGAGAGAGGTGAGGAGTGTTCCTCAAGGAAAACCCAGGTGCTGTTACTAGAAGAAGGGCAAATGAATGACAGTTGAGCAAAAACAACAAATGTCTATTCTCAGAACTCTTCTGGTAGAAATCCAAAAAGGAAATCCACAATAATGCCATATTTTTTCATCAAGGAAACCAATCTTCAATTGAGGGAAAGTTGTGACATGTAAAATTAATAGAAAACCTAACTGATTATAACAAATAACCTCCAGCATACATTATAGATTGTAAGACTGAAAAATTACATTGGCTGGTAAAACTGAGCAACACACTTGATCTCTGTGCCTTAAACATCATTTCTCTGCAAAGTGGGGGCAATAATAGACTTCACTTCATAGGGTCATTGTGATAATTTATCAGAAGCATGAAGCATAGTGCATGTTACATAGTAAATAAATCTTGTAGGACTTGGTTCATTCATTCAATGCTTACTACGTGCCAAGAACTATAGGCACTAGCCAATCAGAGAAGAAGAAAGTTCCTATTACTGTCTACTTATATTTTAAAATGAAAAAGTAAATATATAATGAACAAAAAATTTTAGATAAGAATAATTGCCATGAAGAAAAATAAAACAAAATGAATGATAGTGATGGGAGAGAGATACTTGAGGGAGAATGGTTGGAGAAGGCTTTGTTGAGGGACAGCATTTAACAGAAACATGAGTGACAAAAAGAACTAATTATATGAAGATCTGGGTTCAATTGGTAGCTTGGTGAGATAAGGGGAGATTGGCATGAGGTTTGGTCACAGAGGGGAGTCAGGGCTGATCGTCTAAGTCTGTGCGAGGAACTGTATTTCATTCTAAGTACAAAGGGAATTCAGTGCAAAGGTTTAATATTTTAAAGACTACTCTGGCTTCTGTATAAAGAATGGACTATGAGTTGGGTGTGAGAAGTAAAAGTGAGAGCTAGAGAAGAAAAAAATGCTTGATGGAAGAATAGAAGTGAAAAAGTAACAGTGATCCCTGAAGCAGGCATAAGGTAAGACTGAGATAAAGAGGGGCCATAAGGGAGCCAATCCAGGGAGCCATGAGCATGGCGCAGAGTAGTGGTGGAAACCTTTCAGTGGCTCCTTACTGCCTTCTTACTACGAAGAAGTAATCTGTGTCTAACAAACTCTCCTACTGAGAAAAACTACAAAAACTGGATCAAAAATCAAATTAGTGTTTCAAGGCAAGTGGGAGTCACCAAGGCAGCCACGACTCAGAGGACTGAATCAGTGCTTTCTCTACTCAGAGCATTTTCTGATTCTCACTGCAGAACAAAAAGACAAAACAGAAAACAGTGGCCCAACAGTTTCACTGGAGTGCAAGCCCCCCCCAAAAAAGTTATAGACATCCAGAAACTAAACCCAAGACCCTAGAGAAAAAAGGATCTACAGAGACGCAAGACCAACATCCCACATGCAATTTCTTCTCTGTGCCTTTGCCAAATTCCCAGATGTACATGTAGGGGGTGAGACTCTAAGTAGCCAAGCAAACATAGCTGATAATTTCACTCTCATTGAGGGAGAGCAGGAGGAAGAGAACAGAGTATGGGAATGGAAAACTGGTAACTTCAGTGGAGAAGCCTGCCAGACACTACCTAAACGAAATGACCAAGCTCAACATCAACAGTGATAAGTAATGGATTATCATGTACCCACTGAAATCAAATGACAAGGAGGGCACCTCACCACTATGATGTCCTTTCAAAACCTTAAAACCTCATTCTAATCATGAGAAAAAATCAGACAAACTCAGATTGAGTGGCATTCTATAAAACACCTGACCGGCACTCCTCAGACCATTAAGGTCATGAAAAAACAAGGGAAGACAGAGAGTCTGGCACAATGCAAGGGAGACTAAAGAGACGTGATGAGTAATGTGGTACCCTGGTATCCTGGATTGGGGTCTGCAACAGTAAAAGGACAAAAAGGAAAAAACTGGAAAAAATCCAAATAAAGTTGATAGTTCAGCAAATAGTAATGTGTCAATATTGCAGCCTTACTTCTGACATATTATGTAAAATGTTACATTAGGGAAAACTGGGTGAAGTGTATATGGAAACTTTTTTGTAAATTCTAAAATAAAACAAAATGAATGATAGTGTTGGGGGCTGGTACTTCAGGGAGGATGGTCAGGAAGGTCTTCATCACAAAATACAATTTTAAAAAATTATTTTTGAAAAAGCAGCTGTTAAGAGGTGAAAACACGAAGTAATGATTTTGCCAGTTCTATACAGTTCTGGAAACAACTGTTTCTGTTTTCTGGAAACAACAGAATTGTTGTCAGGACCCACCAAAGAGAATGTGCTCACTTTCAGCTGAGACCCTGATGGGCCCAAGAAGTAAAGCACATCAGAAATAGACACCCCGGGGCGCCTGGGTGGCTCATGGATTAAGCTGCTGCCTTCGGCTCAGGTCATGATCTCAGGGTCCTGGGATCGAGCCCCGCATCGGACTCTCTGCTCAGCAGGGAGCCTGCTTCCCCTTCTCTCTCTGCCTGACTCTCTGCCTACTTGTGATCTCTCTCTGTCAAATAAAATAAATAAAATCTTTAGGAAAAAAAAAAAGCAATAGACACCCCTCATATGGTGATGGACAGTAACTAACCTTTTGGGGGTTGATCACTTTGTAGTGCACATAGATATCAAATTATAATGTTGTACACTGAATTTTATATGATGGTACATACTAATTTTATGCCTCAAAAAGTTACACTGAAAAAAAAAAAAAGGAGGGAGGAAACAGACACTCTTTACAAAGCCTGAAACAAAGTTTGAAATCATCTCAATGCATGGTTGAATCAAGGTGATCTGTCCACACTCTGCCAACTTGAAGGAAATGTAATCTTTCTAGAAGATAACATGATTCAGAGCCAGTGTAATTTTTCATATATAATTTAAAGTATTTGCTGAAAAAATAACTAGGCATGATAGTAAACAGATACAAATGATCAAAATCCAATTTTAAAATATCAGGCAATAGAGAGATAACAGTAGGTAGCCCAGATTCTAGAATTCTCAGGCAGGAATTTTAAAATAATTATGATTATTATGTTCCATAATAATCCATGAACTTAAGGGATAGATAGATGATACATACTTCCAAAGCATCCAGAAAATAGATGAAAAGATGGGGAATTTCTCTAGCATGTTGTAATCTATTTTCTAAAAAAAAAAAAAAAAAAAAGGAAGTGAAAGTGCTAGCCTGAAAATTAAAACAACTGAAAATTCAGTATGTAAGAGTAAAACCAGATTAAACACAGCAGAAGACATGGTTAGTGAAAAGAGTAGAAAAGATCCAGACAGATTCAGAAAAAGGGGTGGGGTGGGGAAGAATAGAAATAAGTGGCGTTAGCCTATGTGTAACTGGGATTCTAGTGGAGAAGAGAGAATGAGGGAACAATAATGAAATACTGACTACTGATGAACTACATCAAGACGCAAATTTGGAAGAGCTATGGGAGTCCCAGCAGGGATATTCACAAAGAATGCGAAACCCCAGCAGTCACCATGGACCTCTGGGAGTGGAGGTAGCAGTGGACAGGGGGTGGGAGGCCCCCTCTGGGCTAGGACCTGGGAGAGGGTGGCACCTGGCAGGCCTGGAAGAGGCCTTGGACACGTCTGTTTGATGGCAGTGTGTGCTCCTGGAAGGAAAATCCCATCAGGAGTGTTGGAAGAAAGGATCCTGCAAGCTTTGAAATATTCCATCTTTGGATCTAAAATACATTATATGTTAATTTAAAAAAATAAAAGAAAATAAAATATCAGTGTTGGATGCCAGATCAAGATTCAGAGGAAGAAAAGGATACTGATACCACTGTGTCCAAATAAGGTGAAAATGACAGGATTTGCTCTGGTCATTAAAACAGAGAAGCCAAAATGGAAAACATACTTCCTACTATATCTGTTTGGCTGAACCAGTTTTTCCCTCCATGGAACAGTGGAGAAAATGGATGAGTTCTGTTTTTTAATAAGTATAAAGTAAATGATTCCTTTGCTATAAGTTATTTTTAGAAAAAACACTTAATCAAACGATTATGGGCTGGGAGCCTACTAAATATATTTTGAGAATTTCTCTAAAACCAGAAAGAATAGAAAGATTACTATTTTCCAAACTTGACTCTTCAAACCAATGACACAATTTGTACATCCTTTGTGAATGGTATGAATGTGGCTAATGGGACTGATATAATCCATTACATAGAGCCCCATGAGAAAATGTCTATCAGGAAAGTTCAGCATAAAACTTTATTCAATATTTCCTGTGTGGTCCTAAAATAGTATTCAACAGGGATGAAAGGTACAGCATAGGGAATATAGACAATGGCATTGTAACAGTGTTGCATGGTGACATATGGTAGCCACACTTGTGAGCACAGCATAACATATAGACTTGTTCAATCACTATGCCGTGAACTTGAAACTGAGATAACATTTCGTGGCAACTCTACTTCAATAAAAAAATATATATATGTATACACACACAAAATAATTAATTAAAATAGGGTTTGACTCCTAGGGATAAAAGCAAACAAACAAACGTAGGCACATGATATAAAACTTATAAAACCAAAGTAAGTAAAATACTAAAACCCCCCAGAAAACAAAGATGCATTCCTTAAAGGATCAAAAATAAAGCCTCTAGCTGACTTTTCAAAGATATTATATCAGGCAGAAAAGAATGGAATGACATAATCAAAAGTATATTTCCAAATACCTCTAAGAACCAAAATATAAAGCAAGAGGATACTAGAAAATATTTTGAACTGAATAATACTGAAAACATAACTTGTGGGATGCATCTCAAGAAAGCTCAGGAGAAAAGACAAAGTCTTAAATGTATATTAGAAAATAAGAAAGGTTAAAAATCAATTATCTAAGCATCCCTTTCAAGAAGCCAGAAAAAAAGGGCGCCTGGGTGGCTCAGTGGGTTAAGCCGCTGCCTTCGGCTCAGGTCATGATCTCAGGGTCCTGGGATCGAGTCCCGCATCAGGCTCTCTGCTCGGCAGGGAGCCTGCTTCCTCCTCTCTCTCTGCCTGCCTCTCTGCCTACTTGTAATCTTTCTCTGTCAAGTAAATAAATAAAATCTTTAAAAAAAAAAAAAAAAGAAGCCAGAAAAAAAAAGAAATTAAACTAGCAAAAAAAAAAAAAAAAAAAAAAAGGGCATAAATTGAGAGGAGGAGGAAAAAGAAAGAAAGAATAGAAAACAAATTTGTAATATAGAAAAAATTTTAAAGCTGGTAATTTGAAGTAACCAATAAAATGGTTATAATCAAGAAAAAAGAAAGCACAAATTATCCTATGACAAACAGATAAGAAGACATCCCTACAGATTCTATAGACTAACAAAGTAAGAGGATTATGGCAATTTTATGCAAGTAAATATGAAAATTTATATTAAGTGGACAAGTGCCTAGAAAAGTACAACTTACTAAAACTACCCAAGAAGAAATATACAATCTTAACAGTTTTATATCTATTAAATAAATTGAATCTGTAAATTAAAACTTTCCTCTAAGAAAGCTCCAGGCCCAAATCGCTTCACCAATGAACACTTCTAAACATTAAAAAAACAAGTAACATCAACCTTAAATAGATGTTTCTAAAGAATAGAAAAGAGAAAACATCTGTGATGAGGCCACCACAATCTTTCTACCAAAACCTGAAAAAGACATTTTTAAGTTCTAGGTTAATCCCTCTCATGAATGAAGATTATTTCATTTTGCCAAAATACAAGCAAGATGGAAGTAATAGAAATTAGAATCGTCGATATCTTTGGCATAAAATGACTGGAGGGGATATGAGGCAGCCTTCTGAAGTGCTGGCCATGCTCTGTTTCATGATATAGATAGCATCCATTTTGTCAGTAACTTAACAAAACTTACGTACTTTATATAGGTGTATTTCCAATTTAAATGATTTTAAAATATGCAGTACAAGAATCTCTCTGCATCACCTCCTCCTTCCTTCAACCAACACTGATTGTGACCCATTTGCCATAGCTCCTAGCACAGAGAAGGTAGCTAATAAACATTTGTTAAAAACCAAATGAACAGGGGCACCTGGGTGGCTCAGTGGGTTAAAGCCTCTGCCTTCTGGTCATGATCCTAGAGTCCTGGGATCAAGCCCCGCATCAAGCCCCGCATCGAGCCCCGCATCAGGCTTTCTGCTCTACAGGGAGCCTGCTTCCCCCTCTCTCTCTGCCTGCCTCTCTGCAAACTTGTGATCTCTGCCTGTCAAATAAATAAATAAAATCTTTAAAAAAACAAACAAATGAACAACTCTTTTCTCAGAGATGTAAAACCTCAGCACAGTGTCAGACACACAGCCGGTGTTCAAAATACATGTACTTTTTACTTTTCTTTTTTATTTTTTTAAAGATTTTATTTATTTATTTGACAGGCAGATATCACAAGAAGGCAGAGAGGCAGGCAGAGAGAGAGGGGGAAGCAGGCTCCCCACTGAGCAGAGAGCCCAATGCAGGGCTCAATCCCAGGACCCTGGGATCATGACGTGAACTGAAGGCAGAGGCTTCAACCCACTGATCCACTCAGGTGCCCCCAAAATACATATACTTTTTAAATGAATGAACCACTGAGTGAAAACTCAGAAGAGAAAGAAAAAAAAAAAACACATATCTTCTGCCAAAACTTCTTAATGCCAAAACTCCTTGTGGAGGCAGTGAGAGACCCAGTAAGAGGAACTGATTTAATAAACGTGAAATAAGAGTTAAGGATAGGCTAAGAAGAAAGGAGGAAAAAAGAGACAAAGATGGTGTGATGGGAAGATGGAAAAGCAGCACAGGGGATCCTAAAGTCTCAATGGGCGTCAAGCCACTAGAGCCCAGTGTACACGTATTGATTTGGCTACAGAACTAACTTGGGGGAGTCTCTGGGCAGAAAGTCAGGGCCTGATCAGTCCTGATATGAGGCATTTCTTCTTCACTGATCCCGCCTCCTCTTCTTATTTTAGGTCTCCAAATGAAGGTGTTGGGAACCAGGACTTGAGAGACAGGAGTCCTGCGTTCTAGACTCAGCTTTATAGGGATATCTTATTGTAGGGATATCTTATTAAGTCAGTTCATTTCAATTCCTGGATTTCTTTTATTTTTTTTTTAAGATTTTATTTATTTATTTGACAGAGAGAGAAATCACAAGTAGGCAGCAGGCAGAGAGAGAGAGAGAGGAAAGCAGGCTCCTTGCTGAGCAGAGAGCCCAATGCGGGACTTGATCCCAGGACCCTGGGATCATGACCTGAGCCGAAGGCAGAGGCTTAACCCACTGAGCCACCCAGGTGCCCCAATTCCTGGATTTCTTGGTGAAAAATAGGAGGAAAGGTCCCTCAATATTTTAAGCATCCACTGCTTATGATTTAAAATTCTCCTAGTGCCACTGAGATTTCCCAAGTAGTTCTGAGGTCCCATCTTTAAAGCACGAAGGGCATACTATTGCTCTGCAAAAAAAAAAAAAGGGGGGGGGGCTGCCTGGGTGGCTCAGTGGGTTAAGCCTCTGCCTTCAGCTCAGGTCATGATCTCAGAGTCCTGGGATCGAGTCCCACATCGGGTTCTCTGCTAGGCAGGGAGCCTGCTTCCTCCTCTCTCTCTCTCTCTCTGCTTGCCTCTTTGCCTACTTGTGATCTCTCTCTGTCAAATAAAATCTTTTTAAAAAAAAATGGTAGCAAGTTCATTCTCTAAATTGGGTTAAGAAAGGCTGGCAGTAAGCCTCCCACTCCTTGTAGGAAAGGTTCTTCCATAGTACCATTTGAAGACCTGTATTCATCAAAATACTTCAGCACAATTAGGCAAGCTGCTCAATTCCTCAGAATATCCATCTCTCTTTACAAAGTATCACTGAAGCCTGTCAAAGCAGTATTGAAACATCCAGCACCCTCCTCTGTGAATGTCATTATGGTCAGAGGCTTGGCATTGTGTTAATTACATTAGCGAGTTCAGGCCTGCATAATCTCACCTGATTAACACTAGCCTTCCTCTTTCTCTCTTCTGGCCCGCTGCCTGCATCTTTTTGTTCCTCCTTCATTTATTCACTCATTCATCCTTGCAAGAAATATTTACAAGCTCCTCCAGTGTGCTGGGCACTCTACATGCTGCTAGACATGTATTGGTAACAAACCAGGTGAAGTCTCTTCCTTTGTAGATTTCCTTTACCCTCTCTCTCCATGCCCTTCATTTTAGTTGGAGCAAAAAATGGTGGAAAGATCCATTAGCTATAATTAGGTACCTGCATTCTTATCCCAACTCTACTACTAGTCTAAGGGGTAAGTCACTTAGCCTCTCTGGATATTATTCTCTTCTTCTATAAATAAATTGTGGAACAAGAACCGCCTCTAAGAATCTCTCACATGGACTTTTTTCAGTAGCTTCTAACTAGTCTCCTTGTTTTCATTTTCCCCTCCCGTCCCTACACATCTTACTCTAAACACAGTAGCCAGACGAATCTTGTTAAAATATTAAGTCAGATCTTGTTACTTAAAACCCTCCAAAAATGTTTCACTCAAAATAAAACCCAAAGTCCTTATTGTGCTCTGGAGACAGGGCCTGGCCTCTCCCCCAAGAACTCGCTAACCTCGGGACGCCTGGGTGGCTCAGTTGGTTAAGCAGCTGCCTTCGGCTCAGGTCATGATCCCAGCGTCCTGGGATCGAGTCCCACAACGGGCTCCTTGCTCGGCAGGGAGCCTGCTTCTCCCTCTGCCTCTGCCTGCCTCTCTGTCTGCCTGTGCTTGCTCTCTCTCCCTCTCTCTCTGACAAATAAATAATAAAATCTTTAATAAAAAAAAAGAAAAGAAAAGAACTCGCTAACCTCCTTGGCCAGCACTCTCACCTTCCATTCATTCCACCCAGGCATACTGGCCTCCTTGCTGTTCCCTGCACACTCAAAACATATTCCCCTCTCAGGGTCTTTATGTTTGCTCCCTCGACACCTGGAAAGCTCTCCTTCCCCTCCCTGAGGTTCACATGGCTCATTCCCTCACTTCCTTCTTTCCTCTGTTCAAATGTCTTCTTTTCAGAAAGCACTCTCTGCTCTGACCACCCTATACTAAATAGTACCTCTATAGCACTTTCTCCCCTTAGACTGCTTTCTTCTCTTTAAACCTTATGATTACCTAATACATCATAATTTACCTTTTTGTCTTCTCTCCCCTCCGCTGGAAGATAAACTCCATTAGAATAGGGATATTTACCTGTCTTGTTGGCTGCTATATCCCCAGTGCCTAGAATAATGATTGGCACAGAGTAAATGCTGAATGAATGAATGACTGAAATTAAAGCATGAATCATTTCTAGGAATAAACTAAGTCTTGGTGCAGGTCAAAATGTATTCATAATTGGGGCGCCTGGGTGGCTCAGTGGGTTAAAGCTTCTGCCTTCGGCTCAGGTCATAATCCCAGGGTCCTGGGATCGAGCCCTGCATGGGGCTCTCTGCTCGGCAGGGAGCCTGCTTTCCCCTCTCTCTCTGCCTGCCTCTCTGCTACTTGTAATCTCTGTCTGTCAAATAAATAAATAAAATCTTTAAAAAAATGTATTCATAATTAGAAGAGCTCAAATCTGACTATCTATAGGAGGCCACCCAAGTATTGGAATTAAGCTACCCAGAATACTTACCGTTACAAAATGGACCATCTGCTGGAGCCAATCCATTCCATTCCATTGAGATTTCTATTTCAAAGCTTGGTAGTCATAATAAGATTAGACTGGAATGCCATATCTCCTACGCAGCTTCTTGTGATGAGAAGAATGGATGCTACTCTCCCTGTGTGACTTATGCCCAAAGAGATTTGGTCATTTATCCAACATCATCCAGCCTTTTTGAGGCAGAGATAAAATAAGAACATAAATCTCTGACCTCCAAGCCCACAGGTATTTCAATAGTGACCTACACAAGGCTGAAACATCCAAGTATACTTTTTTATAGACATAAGAAATATATGAGATCTGGGGTAAAAACTGTAGATTCCCAATGATGAGAAATTTTCCCACTGAACCTCTAAAGTGATTTCATGTCAAGGAGGTTCAGAGTATTGTTCATCTTACGTATTGGCGGATCCCCAATGCTTGGCACACTCTTACTTCATGCATGCTTATTAAGTAAAAGTAGCAGACTCAGTGAAAACAGAAGCCTACTAGAAAACAGGGGCCCCCGGGTAGTAAATATTCTCCTCTCCTGCACAGCTCAAAGCCTTGGAGCCAGTCATGCCTGCATCAGCAACAACAACAACAATAACAATAATGCGTGCGTGCGTGCGCGCACGCGCGCACACACACACACACGGTGTCCCTCGAAGGAAAAGAAAAGGTAATTTCCACACACTTTATCCACTTGCTTCCTAGCCAGGTAAGGAACAAAGACAAAGTTGTGACATCACAGTTTGTTTTAGAATCTTCAGGGGTATAACAATGACACAAGGAGATGCATATATGTATGTCCATGTGGACAGAGACCCATTTATAAGCACAAATGTACAAATACACATGTGCACTGTCCATTTGCTTCAGAATTTGGGGTGGACACCAAATCACAAATCAATTTGTATATACAGAAATATACATGTTTGTCTTGCCCAAGCTACTCACAAATGTACACACACATATACAAAAACACACGCACAAAGATAATATTTACCTCAAGGTATTACCGTGGGAAGTAAATGAGATTGTGTGAAGTTCATATTAGTACCTGATCAATAAAAGGCATGCTAATAAAGGTTAGCAATAGATATAGATAGACAGATAATATAAATGTGTATAAGACTCATGAATAACCACCTTCAAAGCCCTTTTCAGTCACTACTCAGAAACTCCTGGAAATTCTAAGCAGCCCATCACTGTTCTGGTGTGTGGAAGCCAATAAAAGAGAGTAATGTCGGCTGTGCCATAAGAGTGGCATGGAGATTGGAGGTGGGGAGATCCCTGCTGGTAGGAGACTGGTGAACAATGCTTTCCAGACTTCTTTGGGAAAAGGCCTGGGCTTGGAGACAGCTGAGCTGTTAAGAACTATTGTACAGAGAACCAACCTCCAAAACCTCAAAAGAAGGAGTTCCTAACTGCTGAGAAAGAGGGAAGTGTTGACCCCACTCACTAGGCTAGGAGAGAGAGACCCCAGAGTCCAGCCAGTTCAAATCAGCCAGAAAATCCTGCAGAGGCTATTAATCCACTAAAGTCTGGTAGCTTGGGGAAAATCTGATTAACTCCACCTCCCCAGCTGGGCTCTAGAGTGAAATGTATAGCTGGTTTCTGAGACTCAGCTAAGGTGGGAAACAGAGAAGCAGGAGGCTGGGGGGAAAAGAGAGTAGGAGTGGTTAAGTACTAAATACCTATGTGTACAGCTTGGCTCAATCATTTGGGAACAAGCCACAGTTCTCTTAGGCTCTGTTGCCCCAGCTTGTGACAGGTAAATAAAAGTGTCTCCTGTCCAGTTGGAAGGGGGATATCGTCCATAATTATCTCCCCCAGGGGGCCCAGCAGTGAGGCCAGGGCTGCTCTCTCTTGACCCTGTACAGTGCTCAAGGAAATTCTCCTGCAGTGGCCCAGGGGAACAGGAGGTGGCTTTTATGGACCGGGCTTTTTCTTGAAACCTCTCCTTCACTTCTGTATCAAATACTATAACTTCAGAGCGCTAAAGAAAGTCAGGATGTGGTTCAGCTCTTCCCTTTTAAGAAGATGTACTGAGCCCGGACACAGGTTTGAACTGGGACCCATGGTGTTTGTTTTACTCACATATAAGGACATTCTTTAAATATCGTGGCAGTATTTTGACAGCACTCAAGAGATTAACTCCATAATCTCCCCCACCTCACTGCCCGCTTGCAAAGGAGAAGAGATACAGGGATCTCGTCCAGCACTTTAAGCGTTAAACTCAACCCAGAGTCTTATACGCGATTGGCCAAACACTGAGAAAAGATCTGGTTTTTGCAGCCGCGGGCCAATGAGCACCTCGAGTGGGAGGGTTTGAAGATACTAAGGAGTTTTTTTCCCCCCTTTTTTCCTCTCCACCCCCTCCCATCGGCCTTCGCCCGCCCCCTCCCACCCCGCCTCCAACCCCCATACCGCCAGTTTGTTAAATTAATGCAGTAAGAAAGTCTGAAGATCTGAAGGAGTCCTGGCCAGAGGAAGATGGGCGAGCTGAGGAAATCGAGATGCATCTGAAGCCTTGGGCTACTGAGCCCCGCGGGATCGCCATGGACCCCGGCAGCCCCTGAAACTTGCCCTGAGCTCTCTCACGCCTGCAGCCCCGAGCAATGGGACACCTTTCCTGCAGCGATCATAACTTATTCGGCGGGGACCAGAGAACACGGATCGCAAGGCGACAGCAGACCGGCACGCAGACAGGGAAACGAGATTCCGGGACTCGGTCGCGATGCGCCAGCCTGGCACATTCTCCGGGATTTAACTGAAGGCAGCACCGTCAATCCCTTCCCCTCGCCCCTAACCCCCTCAGGCCAGCCCAGGGGCATAAAGCCCAGCTCTCTCTACCCAAGATGCTCGCCGAACCTAACCGTCCGAGGCCAGCGTTCTGATCGCCTCAGAAGATTTTTTTTTTTTCCTTGCATGGAGCTAGCCGTTTAAACAGAAAAACAGGGGTAAAAAAGAAAATATACCCACCCCCAAACGTGCCTCCCCACCGCCGCAGGGAGCCAACAGACAAGCTGGAGTTTAACAAACAGCAATACTCTTCGCACTCCTGAAAAGCAGGGCTGGACGCTCTCCGTGGTGCTGAAACGCTTCGCGGCTGCCTCTGTCCGTGGTACCTACAGACCCCTCTTTCCAATTTCCCCTGGGGCTCTTCCTCCGCGCTCCGGTTTTCCACCTCCTCCTAACATCTGGATTATTTTTTCAATAGCACTCGCTGGTTTTGTAAGTGCCAATTTGAAACATTTTTGCCCCCATAACTCGTGGACTACAAAGCACAAGGACCTGAAAAATGTACAGCTTCAATACTCTTCGACTCTACCTTTGGGAGACCATTGTATTCTTCAGGTATGCAATTTTCTACTGACCACATCGCTGTAATGGAAACGGGGGAAAGGAGCACTGAGGCTGACTCTGTCCGTGATCCCCTCACTTGTGGGGGAGGGGGTTGTTGTATATCGCTGCAATCGGGTCTTTCCATTCCCCGCTCCCCCACCCCACCCCGCCCGCAGGGTGTCTGGCTTGTGCGTGGAGGTCTGAGACAGTCGCTGCTCTGGCAGCTGTTTGCGTTTTTTGTGATTTGTTTGTCCTTCCACCTGCTATACTCCCACCCTATCACTGGCCCCCAGCCCCTCTGCATATTGGCTCTCACTGGGCTGAGGACTTTAAGGGGAAGCTTTAGGAGTTACTCAGTTTAATTAGGACTGCATTCTCTCTAACCGCAGTGCCGAAAACCTCAGCTCTCCCGTCTGGGAGCCAAGTGACAACTAGCGGTGACGGGGAAGGTTGCACTAGAACTTGCTGGACACAGAACATTTTATTTTTTCTCCTTTTTTGTTGTTGTTTTCTTTTTCTGCGTTGTGGGGGGAGCGGGGGAAGAGTGCTGAGGTTTAGTGCTTGGAAACAAAAGTGTTATGACCTCTGATTGTAAAGCCCTGAATTGGGTGCAGAGTGGATCTACTTAGGAACAGATCCTGGGAAACATTTCCCTTTTGAAACTTTGAATCCCTCCTCTCACCCACTCACCTTTTCAAACTCTACTTTGTTATCTGCAGATCCTGAACCGTTGGACAATTCTTGTTTGTTTTGTTTGATTTATGTCTGTCCCTCAGTCTGGAGCTGAGTTCCCTCACTCGTTATCTCCCAGGTTAAGATTTTCTGCCTACAGGCTTAGCATTCCATGTTAGTACAAGTGAAAAGTGAAAAATCACCTCTTTAGGAAGCACTGAAATAGATAGTCGTAAGTCGGTGAATCAGCCATCATCAGAGGTGGTTATGATAAATTCCATTTATATGAATTGAAAAAAATTTTTTCTTCTTCCATGACCCGCAGGAATCATTAATCTTCCTCATTTTAGATACCTGCCTCTCGTGTTTTACCATGCATTGTATTAACAGCCATTTGAAAAACCCACTCTAGGTTATTTTTAAAAATAAGTAATCACCAAATATTACCCTCTCCCATCAAACCAGCAACTAATTCTTGGTTTTCCTTTTAACATTGTAGAGAATTCTGCATATGAATTGTTGGTTTAACTAACCTGTCGATTGGTTTATTAAATGAATGACACCTCCCCCAGACCCCAGATTGTAAGGGTTTATATGTGAACCACTCTTCATATCTTTCTCTTAAGATAAAGAAAAGACCCCCTCCTTTCCTGAGATACCCAATGCTAAAGCTTCTAATCTCCAGTTCAAATAATTATTTGATAGGCCATAGTCCTGCCTGCAGCTCAGAATTCAAATAGTCAGGGAGTCGGATAGAATCAAAAAAGTGCAACAATCCAGGGCCTCGTGAATTATAGTGAAATGTAGCTACTTTATGGGGGAAAGGGCAGGAAGTATCCTCTTAACAGTATCAAATCCTTTCTCCTCTACATACATATAGAACTGTAACATCCTGTGGAGGTGGGGTACTTGGTAACATTTGTATGCAAATTGGTTCTCTGTTTGGCTTACCGAGACAGAACTGAACCAGAAAGATTAAAGAGCAAATTAATAGGACCAAGCACATCACCCCCCATACACACACCCGATTGCTTTTTTCCTCATGTTTGATTTTCTTCTCCCTGACATGGTCTTTCACAAAAGGGAGACACAGTTTAAAAGGTTTGCATTGTAATCATTTTGGTAACATCATGAATCCACCATGCTAATTCTTTAAGTAAACTGGTGGTGGCCCGTTAGGAAGCCTCACTCTACATCTTCTTCCCCTACGTGTGTCAAGGCATATCTAAACTACAAATGTGTATGGGATTCTGTGTTTATAAAGAAAGAAGAGTCATAACTCTGGAGAGCTGGGAAGAGATTGGTACTGTTGCACTTTCAAGATACAGGAATGGCTACATCATCTGAGGAGTAAATGTGGTTTCAGAAATGTTCTGAAACATAAAATAATAAAACTAGGAATTGAACTAGGGAAATACACTCAGAAATTTTTCAGAGAGATGGGGGTGGTCAAAAGGAGGGAAAGTATTGTCTTTGTGTAATTGGCACTTTCATTTCTAACTCTCTCATTTTTTAAATTTTAGGTGAAAATGCAGAAGCATTAAAATCTGGGGACTCAATAGAATTGTATGTGGGGGTAAATGAAGAGGGGCAGCTCCCTAGCAGGTTCCATGTGAATAACCCTTTCTCCCCCAAGGGACAGGCAGGCACTCACGTTGGAAGGAGCCGGTCCAATCATCTCAGGCACCCAGGTACTCCTTAGATTAAATGATGCCAGCTGCTCACCTTGTTGGGGGAAATCTGGGGGCTAGAAAAGGAAAGGCCATCAATAATAGAAGTACCGCTGCATCAGTACCTAACCAGCAAAATGGCAACAATGACGGTACCATAAAACAACAATCGAAGTGAGCCAGAAATCTCAGATGGTGCCAACAGAGAGAACGAATCGAGGACTTAGACAGAGCTGAGGGGAGAGAGACATAGGGTTCTGGGAGGCACACAGCATTGCAGTGCTCCTCAACTGTGACCCCATAAGGAAAATGAGGTGATTTGGCTGAAGTTCCTGCTCTAGTATTTTAAAAGCCTGTGGTTCTAAAATTCCATGAGTGACAGTCTAGGATTCAATAACCTAAATTTTGTCTCTTTATTTTCAGTTGGAGATGGGGCTTTATATCCAGACTGGTAAAAAATAATAGATATGGGGTTTTTTTGTTATGGTAGAAGCACATTCCTTTCAAACGTGCTTTTCAAGCCAAAGGGAACTTGCTTTGATTACCAGAGCCTTTACAGTGCCTTATGGCTAGAAGGGCCCAGGAAGACCCCCAAATGTCTTATCTTCTGAGTAATTCAGATAGACTCATAACATATAACGTGTTTCTCAGTCTCAGCCCTATTGACATTGTGAACCAGATTGTCTTTATTAGGACGGTTGTCCTGTGCATGTTCAGCAGTACTGTGGCCCAGCGGCAACCCTCCACCCCGAGTCATGACAACCCAAAATATCTCCAGACCCTGCCAAAAATCCTGCAGTAGGGGTTGGGGTGCAAAAATCATCTGCAGTTGACAACCACCACTATAGAATGACCAAATATTTAATCTTCTCTTTTGATATACTAACTATAATGAAGAAAAAAGTCTAGTTTCCTTAAGAAAATGCTCAAGAAATACACAAGGCACCCCCAATGAAGCAAAAAGGGACCTAGCTCATGCCTGCAAAGGGAATAAAGGTTGAGGATATATACCAAGTCTAATCCCTGGCTGGTTTCACCAGAAGATGATCAGCTTCTCTTTATGTGCCACTTCCACCTGCCAGCCCAGTAGATGCTTCCTTGCACAGGGTTTTGTGCTGAATATGGCACACATTTACTAAGAAAGGTCACTAAAACCTTGAAGGAAAGATGTTTCTATTCACACTCAGGTCAAAAGAAACATGGCAAATAGACTGCTTCATATCGTCCTGGAAAGCCAGGTGAATGAGTATTCTTTTGAGGTGACCCCTCTGGCTTCTCAGTCTCCAACCTGCCCAAGGGGGTGTGGATGACCACCTCAATCTTTTCCTCCTGGTAGTATAAATGTATTTCCCCTCAAATTTTTCCTGCTGCATTGTGGGCACTGCAGAGTGTCTAGGAGCCTCTAAAATGGACCAAGGATTCTTTTCCTAAGGAAAGAAGTTTCCTGGGCAAGTTTGCACAGGGGCCAATCAAAATGTTGGTCTATCCTCTTCTGGGAGCTTAGGAAGCTTGAGTAGGAGAAAAGAAAGCATCGTGTTTTTTATTCCCAAGGACCCTAGGCTGGTAAACAGAGTTATGAATGGGCATGTAACTTCTGCATATTCGCAAAACTGGTGATGACCTATCAAGGGACATTTAGAATATTTATTCTTGAGGCCAACTTGTTATGAAAGAGATTGCAAACATGTGGCGCAGTGGAGGGAGCAGTTGGGCTGTGATTTGAAAAGTCCCCGTTCTAAAGTCAGCGCTGCCCCCGTCCTGCAGCATGGCTTTGACAAGACTCTTTGCGTCATGGGGACTCATTGTGCTCACCCATCAATTCAAATGACTGATTCCAACACCTGTAAGTTCCCTTCACCCTGGGATAAGGTCTTCAGAGGCCCATGCCTACAAGGGCTCGAAATGAATCTGCTTCAGTGCCGACACTGCTTCCCTTTCTTCACCAGGCATCTATTTATTATGTGTGGATGTGTCCGGTCCAAAACCAGGCTCTCTGCGGAGGGGACACAGCAAAAGATGCCAGAGTCCCTGTCCTTGCAGAAAAGGGAGACACTGCCCCCTTTAAAGCTACGTTATAAACCTTTTTCCTTCTTCAGGGGGCCCGCAGAGCTCCTCTCCAGACAGCCTGTGTACGCGTCTTGCGACAGCATCACATTTATGTGGGCGTCATTAACTTTATTTCCTTCATCAGCTGGCAGAAGCCAGAATGATGTTTAAGATGGATGGCGCTGTCTCCCGCCTGGCCATCTTGATGCTGTTCTGCAGGTTTTCTGCTGCTTTAGGCAAAGAGGCCTTGGCCCAAAGGGCAGGAGACCCAGGATCCAGAATTTAGCTAGTCCCATGACCTTGAGAGGGTTATGTGACTTCTCTGGCCCTCAGTTTCCCCAGCTGTAAAATGAAGGGACTCAACAAATCACTCTCTCTAAAATCACTTTTAACCGTGATAATCACGTGATAACGTGGATAAAACCGTGCCAGTTAAAGATTATCTTCTTCCAATCTCCTCCATGATAGAATAGTTTTGGTTACAAATTCTGCTGCGTATTTCAATCATTCTAAGAAATAGCAACATTGCATTATATTCGAGCTCAAAAATTTGAAAGAATTGAGGACCTCTTTAAGCAACTTCACTCTGGTGGGTTATCCACCCTAGACAGTGATACCCTAGATTACTGACAAATCACATAAATATGTCTGTTTCCCCAGGAAGCACTTTGGATGGTGAGAAAACATGGTGCTTGATCATGATCCCCATAGAGCTGGGCAGTGGCATGAGAAAGAGACCCAAAGTTGCTGTACTTACACCAGGGATTCTGTTTGGGTTTTTTCCTTCCCCATAAAAGCTATGTTTTTAAGATTTTGTTTGCCAAATCCCATTCATCATTAACTTATTTCCCCCTTCTTTGTTATTCAGAGGCATGCATAACTGCCAGAAATACTGAATGTTACAGTATAAGCGATGTCATCACACTGAGTTGACCTAAAAGAAAACAGAAGTAAAGACACGTGATGATTTTAGTGAGTCCATAGAGCTTGGTCAGAAGTAAATATGCAATTTGTTAGAGTCTCTGAAATGTTTAAGATGGATTCTGGATCTTCATTACTATTTCATGAACTCCCTAGATATCCAGGGACCCCTATTTGGGAAACATTAAATTTGATTTATTCTATATAGCTCCAAGAGAAGAACTAGAGCAAACTGATAGATAATTATTTTAATGTACACACACACACATTCTAGTTCAATTAATTTGGAACTTTCTAGCAGACCTGCCAAGTGTTGCAATGGGCTGCCTCCGTGGTAGTAAGGGTCCCTGCCACTGGAGGTATGAAGCCAGAGAAATCCATCTCCCAGGAAGGCTGTAGAAGAAATCCAAGCTGCTTTTGTGGGTTGAGATTTATAATTTACTGCATTAAAGTAAATGAATGCAGGTCAGAAACAAATCTTCACGATACTTCTATTCCCTCCTTTCCTGACTCCCAAATGACCATCCCATCCTTGTAAGCACTCTGGGTCGTGCCAAAACACACTTTCATTCCTTCCTTTTCCTTCGTTAAAATGGATTGGTGACGGATAAAACGGGCAATGAACACGAGCATGTGCACACGTGCGCGTGCACACACATACAAGATGCAACAAAGGATTACGAACAGGAAATCACCTGGTTATGTAAGAGGCTGGTATTAAGAAATAAGAAGGACCTCAACATAAGAAAATGCCAGCGCCAGCCAAAAAGACCCCTTCGAAAGTGCACTGGTCTCCAAACAAGTCCATAGACATGGACAGTGTTCACAGGACCCGTGGCCGGTATGGCTGGAGGCCTCTTAGCCCTGAACCCCTGCTGTCCCTCCTGAACGAACCCCCCACTAAGCCTAACACACATCTGAAAACACCATGGGGCCAGCCAGCAAATTCATGCAGAAAGCACACTGGAAGGGAACAATGGTCTGAGATGCTGAGGAGAGGGGCTTAGCCCAGCGTCTCTGCTTTGTAACTCAAGCCCTGATGAGAGGTGCTGAGGCCCCAAAGCTTTTGAAACTCCTTATAAAGGATCCCTTTGTGGTTTTCTGAAGTTGATATTGTCCGAGTCTCCTGAGGCTAATTCAGTGCAATTAGATTACCACTCTCTGCCTTTGGATTCGGCTGCTTCTCAGTATCCATTGCTAAATGAGTTTACCATCTTAACAGGGAGCCGCTGACAGTCATTAATCGCAGCCGTGAAATGGGCAGCGTTCTCTCTCTTGCCTTGCACATTGGCCAACCCACGGGCACTTAGAGAATAAGCCTCTGTTCCCTTCCCGGAGATTTCCCACCCGTTCACCCCCAGAGAATCACACATTCCTTCAGAGTGTTTTAAGTACCAACAGAATCGTGGAGACTTGGGCAATTCTGTAATTCAGCAGCTCTCAAATCTAGCTGTAAGGGGGTTTGCCGCCATACTAGACTACTGAATAAGAATCTCTCAGGAGGGGGACCCAGAAGCCTGTAATGTTAGCCGGAGTCTCTAAATCAGTGCTTTTCAAACTTCAGCGTGTATGAATCACCTGAGAATCTCACTGATGCTGATTCAGACTCAGGAGGTCTGGGGCAGGGCCAGAGAGGCTGCGCTTCTAACAGCCCCGTTTGGGGGGTGGGGGGTGCTGATGCTTCCTTGGACCAAAGGTTTGGGTAGTAGGGCTCTAACTGACTCTGCCTGGGGACCCCTGACACAGATTAAACCCTTTGATTCTGCAGATGAGGAAAGGATAAATGACTTCCTTAAGGTTATAGAGTGAATGGCAGAGCTCCCCAGGTCCTGCACAATTCTGTTCACCCCCAAACTGATTTGCCTGCGTGGCATCTCTAAGGGTGGTGTGCCTGCGACTCTGCCACTGCCTTTTCTTCCTTTGGCATTCTCACATGTTGTCCTCCCTCATAAGTAGAGACACACACCTCAAGAAGTCTTCCTCAGAGAGCTATCCCCATTCCCAAACTGGTGGTCTGGGCCCCGGAGCTCTAGAGAAGCTGGGAACCTCTGACCATGCGAAGTTGGGTAAGGAGAAAGGGCACCTGAGGAATGGGCTCTGAATCCCAGCCCTGTGGGGCCCGAGGACACTGCGGTGAGTCTGTCGGGACGGATGGAGGAGAGAGATCATAGATCAGTGTTCAGAAGGAGGAAATCTGTGGTTTCTCGCTCCAAGGATGACCTCACTGGCAGTCCCCTGTGCACATCGCACTCTCAGCTCCACGTAGCTGGGGGCCCGTTTCGGACTCCCAGATGGTCAGAGAGTCTTTCCCCTGCTCCCATCTGTCTGCTCTCGGGACCACGTCCTTCCTTCTTCTTTACTCCCTTCAACCTATTATCCTTTCCGCAAAGCACATTATCACCTTAGACATCAAATAAAGTAACCGCTATGATCTTTGGCTTGGAGAGCTGCATGTTTATTGCCGTAAGCTCAGTTCTGCAACACTGCCTGGCTCGGGGGCGGGGGTGGGGGGGATGCAGCACGGCCGCAGCAACCCTGGCGGCCAGGCAGACTTGCCGCACTCCCTTCCACGAGCGCTTGACACCTGATCGAGTGTTTCGCACTCACGATCCCATATGAGCTTCCCAGTGTCCTTAAAAAATAGATACAAGACCGTGGTTGCTATCCCCATTTTAGAATTGAGAAAACTGAGGTTTGGGGAAGTGACTTGCCTAAGAATATACATACATACAGACACACACACACACACACACACACACACACTCCTAAAGCTGGAGGTCCGGTGAGCTGATGCACTTCTCAGGCTCAGAGTGCCCCCTCCCCGCATTCCAGTGGGCCTCAGTGGGAGGATGGAAAGAAGCCTGTGAGAGAAGATCTGGGAATTCTCCATCAGGCCTTTGGTCTAACAGCCATATTCTTCTGATTCCTAGCCAGATAGGTATTCCTTTCTCTGTTCTTGATCATTTTTAGTTATACAATATATGCATATATTCCTTTTTTAAAAATCTTATACTAGACTCCAGCCTAAAAATCCCCTTTGATAAGATCTCCAGGTCCATCCCAGCTTTTATGTCTTTAAGGGGCATTGTACTTGATAGTTCTTATTCATCTATGTATGTGTGTGTGTGTGTATATGGATACACACGCGTGTGTTAACTATTGGAGTATACACATACTATCATTTTGAGGAATCTGTCTTGGAAGATTTACCCATGGAGGCACAGAGCTTCACCTCATTCTTTTAACTATCACAGAGCATTTCATGTTCTGTATATCCCATCATTTTCCAGCCATCCCCCTACTGAGGGGCATTTATACTTCCTTCTAAATCTTCCACTGACATCGGTGCGGCAACAGTCACAGTGCACCTACATCTTTGTGAACACGGGTGACATTTTTCCAGGTTGGATAAAGACAGCAAGAAATGGAATTGCTGGGGCATGGAGTATGTACATCTTTATGCTAATAGATGCCGCAGGCTAATGTTCCTTTCTTCCCGAAGCTTCCCTTCTTCCTGCCTCATGATGCTTCTCTCAACCTGGACCGCAACAATGCACTAAGAATGATTGTTACTATTTCTTGAGCATTTATCAAATGTCAGGTCCTGTGCCTCGTCTCATAACCCCACAAAAATCCTTGGACATAAATACTATTCTATTCCCATTTACAGGTAATAAAACTGAGGCATAAAGAGGTTATGTCATTTGCCCAAGGTAAGACAACTAATAAGAGGCAAAGTCGGGACTCAAAACCAGGCTGACTCCAGAGAACATTCTTTTAATTACACTGATATTGTTACTCCAAGAAAGAACCAGGGAGGAGGAGAGAAGAGACCAAAGTGGATGAGGAAGACAGAGGTAAAAAGCAGATTAATTTCCCTCCCTAGATAACCAAGGGCTAATCTCTTTCGGATGGTTCTAGATCATCAGAAAGTTAATATACATCGGTAAATAGATGTGAGTTTTCAATCTCCACCCTTCACAGAGGAGGGGAATGGCACTGCCTCCCGCCCCCATCACAGACAGATATGGTCAGGGCTCGAAGGGCAGACCAGTCGCTACAGTACATTTCCTCTTCATCTCACCTGAAAAGTGCTCGATTCAAAGAGCTGTTGAAGGTTCTGGAGGACAATTCCTGCTTGGGCTGGGAGGCCAGAAAGAAAGGCAGCATAATATGTAGCCCATTAAAAAAAATTTTTTTTTTTTTTAAGAGAGAGAGTGTGTGTGAGAGTAGGAGCAGGGAGGGGTAGAGGGAGAGAGAGAATCTTAAGCAGGCTCCATGCTCAGCACGGAGCCCGGTGAGGGGCTCCATCTCACAACCCTGAGATCATGACCTGAGCCCCAAATCGAGAGTTAGGTACTTAACTGACTGAGCGATCCAGGTGCTCCTAAAAAATTTTAATTGCCAGTCCTTAGTCCTCACACCAAAGCGTCACATCCTAACCCACAAGACTGAGAATACGGTTTCCCTTTGTCTCCCAAAGGCAGGCAAGCTCCAGCACTGATGGTCTTGCCACGGGTTCCAGATCTGCCACTCCTGAAGCACGGCCAAAGGGTTTCTCAAAACATCTCTAATCCGAGAAACCACTCCCAGGCCTGCCAAGGGTGGCGGGAGCAGAATGGGGACAGGGAGCAAGGACCGGGCCAGCTCTCCTGCATAATCACGAGCAGCACTCCCCACCCGGCCCGAGGGAAGCCCAAACAATGATGTTTCAGACACCTGTTTTCAATAGCTCTCTGAGCGACACCAGCGACCTCTCCAAGTGTTTCCATAGCAGGCCTGCTGCTACTAGAACAACAATTACAATACAAACAAAGTCTCCCAATATCAACTCTGGAAAGAAACTTGCTGGTTTGTTTACATTATTAGCATTACAGGTTAGCTAAAATATGTAAACCACATAGGGAAATGGGATTCAAACTAAAATCCACAGAAATCTTACCCCATGGGGCAAATCACTTAACAGTTTGATATTCAGCCTTCCAGACGATTTTAATAACGTAATGACAAAAACATGAGTGCTTACTATGTGCCTCACATCTTTCTACAAGCTGTGTATTAAACTATGTAAGCTTCAGAACAATCCTATAGAGCATCGTCCATACCATTTTAGAGATGAGGTTACAGATGAGGAATCAGAGAGGGTAAGTCATTTTCCTCAGGTTACCCACCTTGGAAATGGCAGGGCTGGACTGAAATACAAGCAGTCTGGCTTCAGAGAGCCTTGAACCACTGGGCTACGCGAGCAAGCGCTTTCTGTTTTACAGAGATGGGATTATACGAAACACCGTGTTGTGCAACTTCCTTTTTTCACTCAGCAATACGTTGTCAGTGTGCATGCAGATTTCTCTCACCCGTCTGCTTTCGTGGTGCCCTTCGCTGAGCGTTCCAGGTTTCAGCAGGACAAAACTGCACTTGCCACCACACAGCCCCCGCCTCCACGTCAGGCTCTCTCCTTTGCACAAACCAAATTCCAGCCTAAACTGAACTTCTCATCGGTCTCTGTAGTAGGCTCAGTATTCTCATCCCTGTACTGTTTTCACGCTGTTCCCTATCTCTCCATAAACCCAGAAAAAACCCTCCCCTTCCGTTTCTGGCCGGAAAGTCAGAAACAAGCTCTGGATTCAAGCTCATTGACTTTGAATCCTGCCTCGGTCACGTCCTTGCTGTATGATCTTGTCAGTTCACTCATCTTAAAAACCAAAGATAAGAACTGCACCAATAAATCAACGGAGGGACTTTTCATGCACTTTGTCTGCACAGAACATAAGCCCTTAACGAACCGCAATTTCTTTTCCATTCTCTGAGATCCTATCCCTGCCTCAGGGTCCAGCTCTAGCTTCACTTCCTCTGCGAGGCAGCCCCTGGACACCCCCGTCTCCCAACTGGTCATAGACTCTCCTTCCTAAATCCCCTTGGAGGTATAGGCATGACTCTCGGCACTCACGGAGGCCTTACGTGCATTTGCATGCCCTACTTCCTGCCCTACTGGACTGTAAGCCCTTCCAAGGCCAGGAACATGATGAATCTTGTGGGACATGTGGAAGGGGAACAAGAAGATTAAGACATACCCCCTGGTGCTTCCCAGAGTTTTCAACTTGTTCTACTTCTTCCTCACACAGAGCATCATCCCTGTGACCATGTGTATTAGGTATTCAGGGCCTATTAAGTTGAACTACTCGGTCCCCACAGGCCTGTTCCTCCATCATCTTCTTATTGGCTCTGCAGAAGCCCATGACCAGAAGGCTTCCAACCAGCCAACCCCAAAACACTGCTGTGTCTCACTGTGACCCTTTTCTGCTCCAAGACATGAATCACAGTGAGAGTCTGCTGGACAGGGCAGACTGTCCTCAGCCTGGGGTCAGTAGCCAGCGAGGTGAGCAGCTCAGCTTCATCCTTGCCGTCTGGCTGAGCATGTTCAAACTCTGGGCCTTTCAACGCACTGCGCCATCACAGATAAAGCTCCTTCCCACCACGACCCGGGTCTAAAGAGAGGCCCCTTCCGGAGGGCAAGGCAATCTTCCTACAGTGGTTTTTAATTGGGCAGAAAGCATGAACTTCATTAGAGATCATTTTATTGGTGTGACCTAAACATTTAGCAGAAAAGAGAAACTCCTGACAGAGGCCAAGAAAAGACGGCATCATCTCTAGAGAGAAGGGGCTTGGAGGATTTTGTTGACTATCCCTTGGAATATAAAAAGCCATGCTTCCTGGAAAAGAGGGTGACGAGTTTCAATTAAAGGTGTAACCCCCACCCTGCCTCAAGATTGTACATCCTGAAGATGAGAACAGAATTTCCCTCCCCCTGCAATTCCTGTTCTGACTTTATAACTGAGTCTCAGTTCTTCTACCCCTATAATAAGACTGGACTGTGTAAAGACTAGGTCTTTCCAGCTGTCATTGCATAATTCTTGAATTAAGTTGGCTCACAGAAGACCCAGCAGCTAAAAACTCTGATGAATCAGTCAGATATATTCCAGAATCCAGGTTATACCACTTAATTGACACCTGTAGGTCCGGGACAAAGACTGTTCTTAAGATTCCTAAGCCTCAGTTTTCCTCATCTGTAAAATGGCAATCATTAGTATCCACTCCCCTACCCCCAAAAAAATCACCCTAAGTTTTCAATAGGAGAAGGTGTACAAAGTGTTAGGCATACACGTGGCACAAAGAAATTGTGCAAAGCAGGAAAGCCATGAGGATTATTATTAAAAGGGGATATATGCAGAGCACTTTGGGAGCATCAAGAAGAGTCTGTTTAACTCTGTCCGGAGGTGGGGAGACAGAACAAAGTTGAAGGAGCCAGAACACTTCAACTGGGCCACAAAGAATGACTAATTCACACAGTGGCAATGAGTGCCAAGAGAGAATGTTGCAAACAGAGGGGGAAGGCCTGCAGAACAGGCAAGCTGGAGGATGGGGAGGCCAAGGACACTGGAGGGGCCAGCCATCCACTGTCACCCAGGCTCAGCCTAGTCCTGCTCTGCCCTGTTCCCTCCCAATGGGCCTTTTACCAACTGGAAGCCCACCTGAGAGTGGACAATTTGCTCATTACCCCCACAGTATTTATTGAATTCCTACTATAAGGCAGTAATTGTTCTAAGTTCTGGGGACAGACACAATGATGAACAGAACAGATGTAGTCCCTGCTCTCATACAGCTTAACTTCTAGAGGGGTCTACAAATTAACAACTTGGGAAACTGTGTATTTTCAGGTCATGGACACCACTACAAACCCAGGAAATCCAATGATGGGACAGATACTGGTCCACTGGAGCCCACCCCAGGCTGCCTACCCTTGTGCACGCAATCAGTTCCTTTAAGACTTATATCATGGGGGGGGGGGGGCTGGGTGGCTCAGATGGTTAAGCATCCAACTTTTTGATTTCAGCTCAGGTCATGATCTCAGGGTCATGAGATTGAGCTCTGCATTGGGCTCTGCACTCAGTGGAGATTCTCTCCCTCCCTCTCCCTCTGCCCCTCACCCAACCCATGCTTGCTCGCTCTCTCTAAAATAAATAAATAAAATCTTACCAAAAAAAGACTTATCATAGGGAGATGGGCCAGTGAGGAAAGTCCCTTTCTTTTTACTGATGAGGAAACTGAAATCCTGAGAGGAGAAATGATTCATCCAAAATCTCATGGCCAAGAAGTGCCACAGGCAGGTGACCTCATTCCATGCAGAAAAGTAAAAAATATCCAGGACAAAAGATTAAAATGGAGGGGGAATGTAGAGAGCGAGTAGCAAAACAGGATGTATAGTAAAATCTCATTTCTATTTTTTTAATGTTTTATTGTTTTTCTATGGGGAAAAAGAAGTCTAGAGAAATGGACCCAAAACTGCTTATAGTTGTTTTATCTCTTAAGAATGAGACTATGGGGGATTTTTTTTCCTACATTAAATATTTTGGTAATGCTTGAATGTTTCACAATATGTATTACTTTTGAAAGCTGAAAAAATGGATTTTTTCCAAAAGAGGGTGTCAGAGAGCATGGGAACACAATCAAATGTGGAGCCCACCTAAATAAAAGAACATGCACCAGCTAGGGAAAAGAGACATTGGGGTGGTCTGAACCAGTGGCCCATTGATTGGTTTCTCCAAGTAAAAATGAGCATAGAGGCTAAGACTGTATGGTGTGTTTGGAGGAATTTTCTGAGCAAATGGAAGTTGCTCTCCCCACTGAGGTCACTCTGCTAGACGTGAGATGTCACTGGAAAGCAGAAGGCCAGAGTTATGTTATATATACTTGGGTTTTTAGAACAAGTGATGGATGTATTTTCATTAGGGTAAAGGAAGCCCTACACAATCCTTTTTGTAATTTCATAAAATCTTGGTCATCAAAAAAAAGTTAGAGATGGAAAGAATCGTCTGACCCAATCCTTTCAATTCCCGGGGGGAACAGAGACCAGAGGGAAAGGGATTTGTTGAAAGTCAGCAGTGAATTAATGCTCAGCCCAGACAAGGACTGAGGACTCTAGGTCTCTTATCACCATGACAGTTTTCCCTTAAACCTAAAGATTGTTCCTCTGGTAGTGTGCAAGACAAATTTCAATGGTACAGAATAATTTTCTTTTATTTTACTTATCATGAATTTTATTTTACTGGGTACTGGAATTTACCAATTTCATTTTAATACTAGTAATCTCTGTTAAGCTAAAAAATCAAATTAAGGGTACGTTAAGTAATAGTATATGAACTGGGCAAAATTTGTCATATGCTATATAGGCAATTTGGGTTTGAAGAATGCTGTACTCTACCATCCCATTTTAGACACAGCCATAGGATTGAACAGAAAATACCAGAAGGACTTGTATAACTCAGTTTTGAGCAAAGCCTAACTGTACCTCTAAGTCTCAAATGGCTATTCAGTGTGAGTCATGGACATGGGCTGCTCTATGAACTCAAATAGTTGGACAAAAAATGGTACATTTGGGGGCGCCTGGGTGGCTCAGTGGGTTAAGCCGCTGCCTTCGGCTCAGGTCATGATCTCAGGGTCCTGGGATCGAGTCCCACATCAGGCTCTCTGCTCGGCAGGGAGCCTGCTTCCCTCTCTCTCTCTCTGCCTGCCTCTCCATCTACTTGTGGTTTCTCTCTCTCAGATAAATAAATAAATAAATGAATCTATCTTTAAAAAAAAAATGTTACATTTGGATAAAAATTAGGCGCATTCACAAATAGAGCACAGTGGGGACAAGGTCACCAAGAAGTATCTATTGACGGACGCCTGGGTGGCGCAGTTGGTTGGACGACTGCCTTTGGCTCAGGGCGTGATCCTGGAGTCCCGGGATTGAGTCCCACATCAGGCTCCCAGCTCCATGGGGAGTCTGCTTCGCTCTCTGCCCTTCTCCTCGCTCATGCTCTCTCTCACTGTCTCTCTCAAATAAATAAATAAAATCTTAAAAAAAAAAAAAAAAGAAGTATCTATTGAAACTATATTCGTAGTTTTCTATTCCCTTCTCATGTTAAAACATCTGTGACTCCCAATCCTTTGCCTATGAACAGAAATTCCTCTAAATAATATTTATAATATTATCAGATAACATGTATCTAGAATCTACTATATGCCAGAAACTTTTCTGAAAGTTCCATATGCTTAACCATTGGGTCTTTAAAGCAACTCAATGAAATACGTCCTAGGATCATCCCCATTTTGTGGATGATGCCAGCTTGTGCCAAAGCGGTGACTGTACCATCTGGGACACCTTCAGGCCAATCCGGTCCAAAGTCTTCATCGGCAGAAAGACGTACACAAACCTCACATCCAGAGATGTGCTGGGGCAGAGCGGAGGGAGTAGAGTGTCTGAGGAAGAAAATGGAGAAAATGAGTTTTCCTAGTGAGGAAAGCAGGTGGGGAGGACTTGACGATATACTTCCTTCAGTTCTGCCACCCAAAGCCCTGATTTCCTTTCCATCTGTCCCCATGGATTCATGAAGAGACGAAAGAGAATAAGAAATAATATGGGGCCAGACATAAAGGGGGGAGGGGCAAGATGAGGGGATAGACAAAAGGGGAGATAAGCAGAGTAATCAAGAAGGAAGCGCCTCCTCTGGGTTCAGCCAAGACCATTCTGTGTGAGTCTCCCTCCCTCTCAGGACCACAGTATTCTCCTGTGTAAAATGGGTGGGTGGACTGGACTAGCTGACTTTTAAGGTCTCTCTCAGCTCCGTCATTCTAGGATTCAGAAACAACTGAAGGAGAAGGGGAGAGAGGTACAGACGGGAAGAGGCAAATGCTAAGGAGGAAGGATGAACCGAACCGGGGAGGAAACCAGAGGAGAAAGAAAAGAAGTATTTCCCTAATCAGCTGGAGTCTGTCTTCTTGTTGAAGGAGAAGAATGGGGTCTCTTACCAAGAATTACAGCAATAAAAGCTTTACCCTTGGGCAGTCAGCTCCATGCCTCCCCCTCGTGGGGGCCATGGCTGAGTGTGGTGGGGGCCAGGGCTGATGTCTGAGGAACAGGGGCCTGAAACAGCCCTGGGAGGCTGGCAGGGAATGCCTGGTTCTCCCTGGCTAGGAAGGAGGGCAACCCCTCCTCCTCCGGGCCTGACGACAGACAACGATGATTGGCATATTCCCAGGTCTGAGGGATGTCCTGGGAAAACTAGAGGCCCTGCCCAAGGGAGCTAGGTCCACAACATTATCCCACTGTGCCCGCAAGGATGTCATCCTGGGAGTCACCCGAAAGACACAAGCCCAGGCCTGCAAAAGATCTTCCAAGGTCATCTTCTCCAACCTCCTGCCTTTAAGCATCCCTTTCGTAATAGTCCTGTGCAAGGGAGTTAGCACAAGTGACACTCAGTCCTGTTCTCCAGTTTTCAGAGTTGTCTGAGCCGTCCCAGGCCTTGAGGCAAAGACAGTACCTCGGACTGATGGAGTATTCCCTTAATGTACAGGACACGGTGCTGGGCACACAGCGGGCTCTCTGATAATTGATCAGTAGGTGAAATAGCTCTCCTCTCTCTCCCAATAATGTCTACTCTGTTGTTTAACATTTCCATCTAAACATTCTTCCTTTTATTTATTCCACTACCCCTGTTTCAAAGTCCAACTTGTCATTTCCCTGAGAGGACAGAGCCTGGCAGATACGGGCCTCTGTACAAGTGAGGGAGAATACCCATTCTGTAGGTGACATCCCGAAAAGACCAGGGATAAAACTGTTCACTTAACATACAATGAGTCACTTTTGTATGCCAGGTTCTTGGCTAGGAAATTGATCTGAATTTTTTATTCTTCCCAACAACTCTAAAATTAGAATCAAGCATTCCTAGCTTACAGAAGAAGAAACTGAGGCTCAGAAATGTTAACAAACTCTCAAGGTCATCGAGTAAGTAGTAAGGTCACAGTTCTAGTCCACTCTCGGCTGACTCATCCTTACAGCATGTCGCTCAGGATTCCGCCTAATCCGTGAACACTTACGGCAACAAGAAACACGCCACCTCCTGATGATGCCCCTTCCATTACTGGGGAACCCTCCTGGTCAATCCGTTCTTTCCTCCCATGTATCAGGCAGCACCCCCCTCCCCCGCCACCAACCCTCTTAAAGTCCCCTCTGCCTTCCCTGGTCGCCTGGCACAAATCACTGGGCTGGAAAAGGTACCTCAGCTATGGAATCAGAAAAATCTGTTTCTAGTCCCACCTACCACCTACCAGCCATGTCACTTTCAACCAAGGCGTTTTTGCCATCTTCTGCCATCTGCACCTCGGGTCTCTTCATCTGTGTAACAGGAACACACATATATTCCTCATCTCGTGTCTGGGAGAGGAAAAAATAAATAATATTTGCACGGGGCTGAACTCCGTGCCTGGCAAACAGTAAATATTCAAGAACGTTATTTTACAGATTCCCTCTTCCCCACGACAACCCGACAGAGATTTGTAAAAAATGATCTCCCTGCCTAAATCTTCGCTGAGCCAAACACCCACAGAGTCTTTAATTATTCCTTACAGGTCAATTTCAAGTTTGTTTACCAGCCCAGTTGTTCCTTTCTGGACCTGCTCCAACCTGTTAATGTTCCTCTTAAAATGCAGGGCTTACACCAGAACATAATAAATTAGCCAAGATTTGAAGCACAGCCCACATCCCTTATTTCCTGCCGTACCTGCCTCTCTTAGCCTTTCTATTTTTCTGAAGTTCTTCAGAATTATTAGGTGTAAGCTAGACTGGCATAGAACTTGAGTAAAGAATGTTTGAATCTCACAAAGACTTTAATTTCTATTTGTAATAATAGCGGATAGGCCGAGTGGTTTCTGTGTTTTGGGTACCACATCAGTATCTGGTATGAATTTTGTCTTCAACCCCAGCAATCTCAGGAGCACATTTTTGCTCCATGGCCTCCTTTTTCTGATAAAGAAATAGATTTGAAGAGGCTAAGTGAATTGCCCAAGATCAACAGCTCTGTGACAGATTTGAGCCTGCTATGCCATCCCCCCTCTCAAACCAAGTATTTACTATATCTAAGTACTTTCAGGGATAAAAAATTGGATATGATGCAGGCAGAAGACATAGGGAGGGGAAATTTAATATATAAAAAGAAATGTCCGGCATCTGCAACGTTGGACTCTGAACTACACTGTCACAAAAGTCTCTCTTTCTCTCCTGTAGCACACGCCGATGTGTATGGGTTCTTGGGCAATCTGAGTTAATGGAGAAAGAGAAAAAAGATAAATGTGGTCATCTCTATTAACTTTCACTGTCCCACCATTTCCTTCAACCCTTGCCCCAAGCAGACTCCACATTATAAAGAATTTTCAATGAGGAGCCTGCTGGTCCTGGCGTTGAAGGAGACGGGAACTCCTTTGCACTGGTTTAGTTGTTCTGCCTTAGAAATAGTCATACTCTTTGACTCAGCAATTTTGCTTCTAGGACATGAACAGAGGTTTGTGACCAAGGGAGGTTTTCACAGCATCATTTATAATAGCTAAAAATTGAAAATAATACAAATGCCTATCAGGAGAGGGATAGCTAAGTGAATGCTAATACAGCCACACATTGGCCGAGGCAGTCATTTATAATTGTGTTTCTAAAGGTTTAATAACAAGAGCAAAATGCTCATTCAGAATCTTCAGTTAAAATAAAAAAAAAAGGCAGGAAACAAAACCAATTTATAATCTACAGAGGCAAAAAGAAAACCCAGAAGAAATTTACTAATAAGGTAACAGTTGGTATCTAGATGATGGGATTTCCAGGAGGGTTTTATTTTTTTTCTTTGAATTTTTCTTCTTTTTTTTCTTTCTTTCTTTTTTTTTTTTTTTTTTTGTTGTTTTTGTTGTTGTATTTTTCCAATGTGCATTTATTGTTTTAATCATCAGAGGAAAATGTTATTTTTTTTAAAAGGGCTATAAGACTCTGGTCTGAGGGCAGCCAGCCAGCTTGTGAGGAACAGTTTTTGCCACTGGACAGTTTCCATCTGTGCAGCAGCAGTTACTACTCTGTTACCATCAGATCATCTTAATCCTATTGACTGAAATGCCAGAGTAATGCTATTCATTGACTACCTACCCGATAAATTACCAGGAGCACAGGAGAAGGATCCTCCAGAGAGCTCCTGGAGGTGTGGCAGCGGGTGGTCCTTGAGCATCCAAGTGCAAAGCCCAAAGAAAGCTCTAGAAGCCCATCTATCTATCCCTCATCAAAGAGCCTAGATCCATCAATTCTCTCTGAATCGATACAAAATGTTTTGGGCGTTCACGATGTGCCGAGAACCAAACCAAGCACTACAAAAGACGGACTTACACATTACAACAACCCCATAAGCACAACTTCTATCACCCCCATCTACAGATGCAGAAACAGAGAGAGGATACGTGGTGTGTCCAAGGCCACATGGGTAGGAAATGGCAGAACTGGAGTCTGATGGCAGAGTCTGTAGAGCACGCCCGGGTTCCAGGCCAGAAGGGCATTCTTACTTGGGTAGCACCTTATGCTTTCTTCAACATGGTTTCAAATAGTCATTCATAAGTTAGCACAGAAGATATCTACACCCTATGGATGAGGAAACGGATGCTTAATTATGGTAAAGGGCTAGCCCAAGGTCACACAAGAAAGGATCAGGCGGGAGTCAAACAGGGATTTCTGACTCCACATCAGCAGCTTGCCCTGTACCCCCGGCTATTTCTCTTTGCCTCTGACACCTGCAGCAAGAAGCAGAAGGCAAAGGAATTTGGCCTCCTGGGTAGTCCCCCTGTGAGTTATGAAGAGGTGACCCTGCTGGAGGATCCCACAGAGTAGAAAGGAAAGAAACCCCAAAAGGAAAAGAAAGACAAAGCAGCCTTGACCCTGCATTCCTGCTGCTATTAGCCTTCCTTCATCCTCAAACCAGGAAGGGGCACCTAGTCGTTCCCTCATCGTCCATCTGTCTTCCTTTTGTCTCATTGGGTCCCACAGGTTTCCCTGACATGTCTTCCCCTGAATTCTCCTCAGGCAATGTTTCTCACAGAGGCTCACACTAAACCACAGAGGAACGGAAAGTCAACACGATGCACAGTCCAGTTGAGTGAGCTGTTGTAACACCTGTGAACAGCTGCTCCAAAACCTGGGCCCAAATTCCACCTCAGTTACAGCCATGTACAAATTCTGCCATCAGAGCACCTTGATGAGGTCATGTAAGCTCTCCAAGCCTTCGTTTCCTTACCTGTAAAATGGAGGAGAAAGTGGTCCTATCTCATAGAGTCGCTGGATGGCTTAGAAAGCACCGATGTGAAAGTTCTCAGCTCAGTATGTAGCACCTAGAAAGTGTTCGAGCACAGACAGCAATTGCTATCGTTGTCAGCTAACCTCTGAATCTGTTTCCTTCTCTCTAAGATGGCGGCGATCCACCCTACTGATTTTGTAATACCAGAATATACGGTCATTAACTCATAGCAGGTGTTCAATAAATGCCTCTTTTTTTAAATGCACAAGATGACCAGGTTCATAATTCTATATCTTCTCTCCCTTTGGTCTTCCCCAAGACTTTGGAACCCGCTGAGTGAGACAAAGAAGTTCCACCCCAGTGAGCAGAGCCGAAGCTCTCTGTCTTAGAGGATTCAAGGGAAGGAACAAGGGCTATTTAGAGAAGGATTAGAGCTCTGAAGCTTCTGGAAAACTCTGTATTTACATACAAATACCCACCTCAGCTAAACCCAACCCTCTCAACTCACAGTTAAGCATCCTCTTTCCAAAGCCCCAGCTCTCCGTTGATGAAAGGCAGCTTCACATTTGAATCCAAGTTGCTCTTTCTATAATTTAAGGTCATCCTTCCTCCAAGGCCAGCGAGGATGATTTATTTTCTCAACATCCTCCTTTGAAATCAGTCTCCTGGATGTGTGAGGGCCACACACATCCAGGCTCCCCTCATGAAAACCTGTTTTCTCTGAGATAAATATCCCTTTTTGTTGATGCATTTCCTACGGCTCCATTGCAATGTGGTTTACTTTCCACTACGGGCCTCAGCTGGTATAGACTTGGATGGAAAAGTGATACGTTTTTTCTAATAGGCCCAGGTATTCAAACACTCACATGTCTTCATGTAGGTCTTCCTATGTGTTTGGCAGTAGGAAGTCTGGGAGTTTGCGCAAAGTGAGGGCTAAGGCATATTCACTACTGACAAAGTTAAGGGAGAGTGTGCCAGGTCAGGTCTACCTGGAAAAGTTATTTAACTTCTGTGAACCTCAGTTTCCTCATGAGTAAAATAGAAATTATGGCTCCCCAACCCATAGGATTATATTAAGGACTAAATACTGAAACCTAGTACTTTATAACCACTCAACATGGGCCTGCAGTTATAACTATATTATTCATATTTTGCTCAATCACCTGGTACAATCTCTGACTTCTAGTAGGTACTGCTTAGATAGCTGGGGATAAATAAGTAAACAAATGAACTGATAAATTAATCCTAACTCAAAGGAGATGAGGAGGACCTCAAAGTGCCAAGAGAATGAAAAAGGTTGACCGCCCTCTGAGGGGAAAGAGCATGTTTCCACAGCATCTGTAAAAACACAGGGTCTTCAGCCAGTCAGACAACACCGGCAGTTGGTAAAGGCAGGTTGTATTTTAAAGATGAGTCAACTGAGATGGAAAAACTAAATGGAAGTCAAGCTAATGCCAGGGAAATTCTGAGAAACAACTTAATGAACAGCCAAGAAGGGTTCGCCCATCCCCTTCCTGTCTTTTGGGAAGGGCCGAATTGTCAGGATGACCCAGACCACATCTGAGAGCCTGGTCACATTATGGCTTTGCCAGTGGAGGCCCTGAGCAACTCTCTCAGCCTTCCGGGGGGGCCCCCAGGCCATCACCTGCACACAGAGAGGCTGTCATGGGCGTGGGACAAGGAGCAAATGTAGCGACCAATTTGGAAGTGCCATATACACGGAAAGTGTTATCTGTCTGAGAGTGATCAACATATTGTTCTCAACCCATCCTTCCTGATTCCCAGAGTTCCAGGAATTCCCACCAGTAGGTCAAGAGTCATGCCGGCAGTTTATCATGAACCACAGTGGCTCCTCAGAGGGACTTTGCAATCTCTGTCCCTTGGAAGAGTCACCAGAGTGTAGCAGTTAATAGCATGGACTTCACAGGCCAGCTGACTGAGGACAGAGCCCCATATAAGCCATACAACCTTGGCTACATCCCTGACAATGCAAGCATCCGCTTCCTCATCTATAAAACGGAGGTAATGATGTCATCTGCATGGGACTGTTGAGAAGATTAAATCCAGGGACACCTGTAAAGAACTCCGCCCATAGTAGGTGCTAAGTGATTGGAGGCTCTCCCTACCACGAGCTAATACCATGACTTTGTTTTTATCCTATTACTATTTCTCCTCAATAGTGACACTCCCAGGTCTTGGCAACCTCAAATGACTAATCCCTACTGATCAGTGCAATTTTTCCTCCCAAAACTTTTTGTCCAGAAGCCTCAAGCTCCATTCTCTGCAAAGATACCCTTTTCCAATGAGATTTATCTGATTAAAAAGAAAGCTGCATTGAAGGTAATGAGAGCCATTTGCTCTCTTGTCCAGCTCGTGGGATGCATGCTGATTACGTAGGGCCTGCTAAGAGCTTCGACTCTGGCAGAGCAAACCCCGTAGGCCTGTTCTTCAGCACTCAAGTCTCTGAAGGGTCCCCTGGATTCCCCACACTGTGACTCATTGCGGAATGACATGCAGTCAAGGCATGGGAAAATTTCCCCAGATGAGACATACAGGGACAGTCAGTGAGATGGTTGTTGTAGAACTAACAAAGTGAGAGGGCTGTTGTAGAATTGTAATTAGGGACCTCAGCGGGGAGAAATGTGAGGCTTATGCATAGACATGGGTTTGACCTAGGCCACCGGCCTAGGTCAACCTGTGGGAGGGTTGTGGATGCTGCTGAAAGAAAAGGATGGCTTCTCCTATTTTCCAGCCTTGGATTTTCCCAGCAGACATCAAGTATTTTCCCCAGGGACTGACTAAAGGTATCAGGGCCAGAATTGGGGACTTTTTGACTCCAGTCAAATCACATCACGGAGGCCTAGTACCTGCACAGCTAAATTCTGCTTCCCCTGGAATGCCAGGTGCTTATCACCCACTTAACAAGGAACTATTGAGCCCTGACCATGGGCCGGGCTCTGTGCCTCATGGAACCATACTTACTAAGAGCCTGGAAGGAAGCGCACAAACACCATTCTCGCCTACATAACCCCTTGAGTGCCCCAGACCCCAGAGAAAAGGGAGACTACAGAGTGGAAGGCTGAGCTTGAACCATAAAACACCAAGAGCTGCTGTGATTCCAGCCTTGGAACCGACCCATGGAGTGAGGAGGAGAGAGGCCGGAGGAAGGAAAACCTTGACATCAGTTAGGCAAACACAGTGCGGTGTGCCACGCTAGGTCGCCACGAGAGTCTTAAGCCTTAATTCTCTTACTTGCAAAATGGGACAGACATCTTACTGCTCAGGCTGTTGGCAGGATACAATGAGGGAGAATACATAATGCTGTTTCTTGCCACTAAACAAGAAAAAACAAAACACAGCTTTCTGGAAATGCAATGAGAGGCTGCAGGAGGTCTAGACTCCCTCTCCTATAGGAGATTGCCTATAGCATTTGATGACCGACAGGAAATTTTATCCTCGATGGACTGGGTTGGTGGCTCTGTGATGCCACAGCAGGGCCAGGACTAGGGTGAGGCAAGTGAGGCACCTACGACACTGCATTTAAAGAGGGGCTCACTCTCGGGCACCTGCAAGGGCCTACCCAACCCTAAGGAGTGAATTCCTCCTTCAGTTTCCCAAGGAGCCTCCTCCCCACCCTCGCCTGCCAGCCTGCTTTGTGGAGATACGGAACATAAAGCAGAAGAGTTATTAGATAGAAGGTTATCCGGAGGAACAGACCAGAAGCAAGGATAAGGCATATGAAAGATCCCTAGAGATTCCCATTCCCTAGGGGCAGAGGAAGAACCAGATGGAGTCTCAAGGTTCCTTCCAGCTCCAAGGATCCAAGATTTTATCTTCCTACACAAGAGAATCATATTCAAATACATGTACTTTCTGACACAGATAAGGTTTTCTTACAGGGAGCAGATATAGCTGGGGGAGGTGAGCCAGGAAGGGGGAAGTAGGTGTTGTTCTGTAAGTCCCCAGGGAGAACTGGGCTCCAAACACACCAACTGGGACATTCTGCCCCCAGGGATGCTTAGCAGGTCACGAAGCGAGAGTAATAAGTTGTCAGGCCCTCCCTGGCCAGCCTAAGCCCCCTACTGCAATCAAATAAAATTGGAATTGCACAGCTGGCCATGAAAAGCCAGATGTTGACCTCAGGCGGCAACCCAGGCCAAGCTAAGGGTGACCAGCAGGGCCTGCACTGCACAGCAACCCCCAGGTTCCCGAATGCCAGGGCCAGGGCCCAGAAAACTGATCAAGTTCAGGAGACCAGAGAGTATCAGCTGCACCTCTTTCCAGGAGCCTAGGACATGAGCCCTCCCCAGGCCTCTACCTCTCCCCCCACCCCTTTCCCCAGGACAGCCCACAGGCAGAAGAAAGAAAGTTTTCCCCCTAAAATGCACAATATAGACAACAGCAAATGTTGTTTCTCTCTGAAAGTGCAAAAGCTAAAATTAAAACTCAGAAAAATTCTCTGATTCATATCCCCACCTTCCCCTAAATACTGCCTGCCTTCTCTGAACCACCATAGCCATCCAATGATACCTCCTAAGCTGGGTGGCGACCGCTGATGGTCGTTTATGTCCCTGATCTGTTCTATCTGGTCCACTATCAACAACAAGAGGGCCAAGGTCCTTCATCAACAAATGATTATTGATTGCTACCACACACCAAGCCCCGAAGGAGACAGACACAAACCCTACCCACACGGAGGGCGTTTTCTGTCGGCAATGACATGTTCATCTGCATCTCCCCCATAGTGCCTTACACGTTTAGTGGGTGCTTAATAAGTCAGAAGGATCAGAGCAGAAGATTTCACAGCAAGAGGGCCTGCAAAATGAAGCCAAGCTGGAGCTCCACAGTCTAGTCCCTGGACAGACTGATGAGCCGTCCTGGTACCTTCCCTGCTGGGTCAAGTCCCAGAACCCATCTCCGAGCAACCACCCTCCGCTGAACAGAAGTGGGCCCTCCACACAGAACAGGCCATTGTGCCTGACCGAATGCCAGCTGGCCAATTCACAGATGAGGAAGCTGAGGCCCATCTAGGGGACAGAATTAGCCCGAGACCACCCAGGAAGTTAGAGCTAGAGCTGCAACTACACTCCTGTTCCCCAGTTCCCACCTTAATGTGTTTTCTTCTGTTCCATAGTGACCTTCAAAACTGTGTCGTAAGTAAATGCCCGTGCAAGCAGCTAGCAGACTTTAAGACAACCTCGGACTAGTTGACCAGGTGCTTTCTGCCCAGAATAAATACTCTCTCATTGGATCACCTCCTTGCCAAGACAGAGGGGGTAGATATTCTGGCTCAAGTCAGAGGACAAGTTGCCTGGAAGCCAAGTTAGACACCCGTCACTGGGAGATGTTTTGGGAGGGCCCATTCCTCAAGCCTGGCCAGACCACGATTCAATAAAACCCGAAAGAGCTGAGCACTCAAGATGGATTCATTTTACTGTAAAGGGATTAGCGAGGGGTAATCTTACCTTAACTTTCGGACCCACTGTAAGGACAGAGACCCAGGGGACGAGTCCCTGCTACTCCCAACCTCACAGACTCCATGTTTCATCTTCACCGCTTACCATTGTTCTCTCTCTCTCTCTCTCTCTCTCCCTCTCCCTCCGCCACCCTTTCCTTCCCTCACACACGCCAAACGTCTTACAGTTCTCCAAGTCCTCTCTCCCCTCTAGACTGAACACGCGCTGTCCCTTCTACTCAAAGCGCTCCTCCTCCTCCCCTATTTCTTCCAGGCCAAACCCACACCCCACCTTCAAGCTCTACTATAAAAAATCGCTTTCCCCGCAAAGCCTCTTGGAAAGCCCCCACCGTCCCACTAAGTGCAGTTGCGCGCCGGTCCCTTGTGCTCACTGAACCCTTCGATTATAGGACTGGCCACACCTGAGGCACCTTCCCGTTCACATTCTCCTCTCCCTGCTCCACCTCCCTCCCCTTCTCAGCCCGCACCTGCAGCTTCTCCTCCAGCCCTGCCTGCCTCTCCCTAGGTTACCCTCTGCCTGTTAGACTCTCTCCTGCCCCTCACCTTGTCCTCCCTGTTTCCCACCCCGGACCTCCTGACTTCTCTACTGTATTGAGCCATGGAGATGGCATCTGTCAGGGGGACTTCCTCTGCTAACCCAGAATGGTTCTTGGTGGTGTGGGGCCATGCAGGGTATAATTGAAAACCGTTTCTCACCTGCATGGTGCCAACCCCAGCTCATTTGAAATTCAGATTGACAGCTCCATATCGATTCCCTATTTCCAATTGATGTTGCAACAGGAGAATGAGAACCTGAGCATTGATCTGGCCTTTCTTCCAACAAATCCCTGAAACATGAGCTGTTCCACTGGAAAGAAATCTCGAGACTGGATTGGGAAAAACCACGTCACAGACATGCTCATGTTCCCTCAAAAGATTCCAGACAAATTTAGATGCCAAGAACAAATGTGTGTAAAGGGGGTTGGGGGGAGAGGGAATATTACGGACTTATAAAATGATAGTTTAGGGCCAGAAGCACTCTTAGAGACTTTTCTAACCCCCTTATTTTGTAGCTTGGGAAACTGAAAGCCACAAAGGGGAGTGACTCTCTGAAGATCACACATCCCCCACTTCACAGTGTCCCCCTGCTTCCACCCCCCATCCCCTGCTTGGAAACCCACTCCTGGATCTTTCCACGGTCTCTTTCATTAGGAATCAAAACTGAAGTCCTTTAAGTACCAAAGTCTCCCTGTGTGACAAATCTCCAGACACTAAGGTGACTCTGTCCAGTCACTGCAGCTTTTGTCATAAAGCCTTCCCAGTGAGGGACAGAGAGCACACTTGGTCCCAGAAGACCTCACTGTCTTTCTGAAATTACTATTAATCAAATCTGTCTCAACCGAGTCTGATTCATTCCATTACATTCCAGTAATCCCTGAAACAATTTGCATCATAGGGTCAGCAAATCCTCACAATCAAAGGTCTCATTTCTCAGGTTCATCCCCAGCTTCTCTGTTCAGTAGCTCACGGTCTATAAGCAAATGTTCAAGTTCACCAGAGGTAGTGGTTCTAAATGTGCACCAAGGGCTCCTTGATGCACATGTACTCTGCACAAAAGCACAGAGCACGAATTTACTATAGGGGGCCCTTGAACTAATTCCCTGTGAACTGTGCTTTCTAAATATAGATGGAAATGTACAATGATTATCAAGTGGAGGGGCATGGCTATTTTGACATTCAAATAAAGACTCTGCATGTAGAAAAGAATTAGAGAGATTTTGGTCTTGGGCAGTAAGAGATGGGGTAGTTCACACAGAGTATCACTGAATTATGATTGAGCTCTTTCCTTTTCAGATCTCATTAAAGTCTCAGACAGGTGTTAATGTGTCTCCAACCTTTTCGCAATCCTTGCTGGTCTTCCCCTGGGACTCTGGGCAGGCCTTGCTGTTGTGAATGTTGGTAATCAATAGCGGGCAACTAGAATCTTAGGCTTCTCTTTTTGTTTTGTTTTCACCGCTTTCCCTCTTGGGGGTTATGTCTATTCCGGGAAACAATGGTGCTTTTTCATTTTTAAGTTGCAAAATACCAAGTCCGGTGTTTAAAAAGAGTAAGTTTGAAAGAAGTGAGGTGATTTAAGGAAATATTGTAACTGACGAGGACAGGTGGTGCAGAAACACAGAATCAAAAATGTGAAAGCGATCCCCAGAAAACCCAGAGGTACGGGATACCAGCTGCGACTAGCGAATCTCAGAATTTCAAAGAATTCTGCCGTGAATCCCTTGAGGACACAGATCATGGGGCGACCCACAACCCTTTCTTCTCCACGTTTCAGGGTGGGGAGTGCAGCTGCGGGATCAAAACTGTCGAGTCAGACTCCTGTTCTGATGCTCCCAGATGTCACAGGAAACCATAAGCTTCCACCACAAATAGTAATAATAGCAGCGAAGCTGTGGATACTCTTCACAGTTTACTAGGCTTTCCCATATGTTGCAGCTTTTGGATGAAACAGAGCTTTAAAATTTGAGTTCTAAACCCTTCTGTCGTGAAAGTGCTGTGTGACCTGAGGCCAGTTACTTAACCTCTCAGAATCTCCACGGCCTCAATTCAGCTCCCCGTGCCAGAGCTTATAGGGAGTCAGTGGCCAGGTAACTGGACCGGAAATGCAGCAGACTTGGGAGCTGGGTGACCAGAGGACTCCTCGGCTTGGGGGAGGATTCTGGTATTAAATGGCACATTTCGCTAATAGCAAATGGTAGAGGGCAATTTGGGGCGAATTCATTCTCTCCCAGTACGGCATAATAGGATTCAGGCTTATGAAAGAGGCCTAAGGGCCAAGAGATGGCGGGTGCTCTCCTAGCTGCTGGGAGGGAGTACCATGTTCCCAAATCTTATTATCTGAGAGGAGGGGCTGTAGAGAGAACAGGAGCTTATGAAAGCTTCATAACCACCACTCCTAGAAAGGCTCTAGAAGTGAATTATAGCAGCAGAAAAGTCGTAAATCTCCAGTTGGACGCCTGTGGTCCCGTCGGCTCACCCCAGAGCCACAGAGCAGCCATGAGTCTGGCGGTGAATGGGGAAAAGGCTGGGACTACGGTACTAACTTGGGCCCACAGCAGGCATCTGGAGAGGTCTCCCAGTCACTAGGGCCAGTGGTGCAGCGGAAAGCAGCAGTGAGACCAGAAGATGTCCCCAGACGGGCTCTGAACTGCTTCAAACACACACACACACATGCACACACACATGCACACACGTACACATGTATACACACAGAGCAAGGCAAGAGCAAGACAATATACCGAGGGCCCACTATGTCCCAAGAACTGTCCTTGGTTGTTTTTTAGCTGTGCTACCTCAGTTACCACTCATGTAAAACTAATGTGACCTATGGGACAACTCAAGTTCAGAGAGGTTGAGTAACTTCCCCAAGGTCACACAGCTTATAAGTAAGTGAGACAGGATAAATTCCAGACATGTGTTCTCAATGCTATCTTACATTACATTTCACGGTACATTTCAGAAGCACATACAGGTAATGCGCATACCACATCCACACATCCATACAAGCCTTCCACACACTCACACCCTATACCCAACACGTACATCTACCCCACATGGACACATACAGATGCCACACGTAACAACACACTTCCACATGAACAGAGGTATTCACATGTTTGCACATACGTATCTGTGTAACACAATCCATCGCATATCCACAAACACCCCAACACATCCCAGTCCTCACACACATCCGTACCCATCCACTCACTTGTACATATCACACCTAGAAACCTGTCCACATCACACCCTCTCACAAACATCCAGGCTTTCACACACACACACACACACACACACACAGTAAAATGCATTGTCCCTCATCTTGACAATCATAACGAGCTCCTGAGTATGTGGATAAGGGATCTTCAGGTTAGGTAACATGAGTGTTTAATAATCCTGAAGTGCCTTCTGGACCTGCACTGGAATACCAGATCACTTTCGGTATTCTTCATTACTGGAAATAATAGTCTAATTACTTTAAAAATTGTTAATCCATACATGAATATTTATGAAGACCCTACTAACCAGAATATTTGATTAATTAAAGTAGCATCGTATTCATTCATTCATTCACTGTGCAGTTGCCGAGTATCAATTATGCCTGAGACACCATCGTAGACACAGCAGGGGATTGAAAGAACAAGTGAACAAGACCATGATTCCTGGTCTTCAAACACAAGCACAACTATGTTACCAGGTAGCATGGTCCAGGGCCTGGTGAGCGAGGGATGTGACGGGAAAGGGGGACGAGGAGACAAGATGGCTCTGGAGCTTGTAGACCCAGACAGTGGCCAAACTCAGGCGCTGTCTGGGGAAGTGGGATCTGCAGGAGCAAGTTCAGAGAGGAAGCTGGGGCATCCCGTTCACGAGATGAATTTGAGGCACGGGCAGGTTTGCCAATGAGTAAAGGGGGCTTCTGCAGCAGCCAGGAGGAGACAGACTTGAGAGTCGTTCCTTAGAGGGGATCACTTAAACCGTTACAACTGTGAGATCAGAAACAAGCAAAGACAAAAAACAAGAGCGGTTGAGTGCGGATCTTTGGGGAACGCAATGTCCTACTTGGCTAGGTGACAGAAGCTCCCATCTTATGCAACACACACACACACACGGGCGTGCACACACTCATCCCCCTACGCATGGCCGTTCCGCAGCGTACCAGCTTCTGACAGGGCCGCACGCCACGGCGGCGCCTGCTCCCAGCCATCTCTCCTGCTATCATTTCAGGACTAGGACAGCTCTCTGGCCCAAAGCAATGCAAGACTGTTCTCGAACCTTTCAGCTTCCAATCTTGACCCTTCTTGGGGATCTGCGCACCTCATGGCAGGGGGACAGCCACTGTTCATAGACATCAGTAATTCACGCTACGGCATGAGTGAGGACCTGAAACCGCTTGGTCGCTGGGGGCTGGTGACAGAGACGGTGTGGAGCACCTCCTCAGGCCACTCTCAGACCCCCCCGGTCTGGACGCACAGAGGCAGGCTGGTTTACTCGGGGACATCCCTCCGCGTCTTCCACTAACTGTGCTTCAACGTTCCCAACTGAGCGTTTTCAAAAGCGTATGTTTCGTGAGACGGTGGTCCCCTAAGTATAGGCCTCCAAGCTTGTTAAAGCTTCTGAGAAGACTCGAGGTAAAGATGCCTGATTAAATTTCTGTTCCCGAATGTATTTGACTCGGGCAACCTTTTTTTTTTTTTTTTAATTAGTGGCTGATTCTGAAGAGCAGCTTCAGGGAATGGCTAGACTAGGAGATCTCTGAGAGTCTCTGGATGAGTTTTCCCCCAGACCCGTGAGAGGGCAGCGCCTGCTGGGAAGCTGACCCTTCAACCTCCCCCCCAGGGAGGCCCCGCAGCCGAGTGTGATTGCACAAAACCCCAGAGACAAAGCCTGAGGAGGCAGAGGCTTCTCGGCAGCCTCAGACCCACAGCAGCCTGCCAGGGTCCCGTGTTGGCCGACAGCTGGCCAAGTAAACCGCTGAACCTGGTCTTTCCTCATTAAGGACACACACTGCCTATTTCTTTTTTTTTAAGATTTTATTTATTTATTTTATTTATCAGAGAGAGAGAGAGGGACAGAGAGCGAGCACAGGCAGACAGAGAGGCAGGTAGAGGCAGAGGGAGAAGCAGGCTCCCTGCCGAGCAAGGAGCCCGATGTGGGACTCGATCCCAGGACCCTGAGATCATGACCTGAGCCGAAGGCAGCTGCTTAACCAACTGAGCCACCCAGGCATCCCCACACACTGCCTATTTCTCAGGCTGAGAACACTTTGGTGGTTCTTGGGTGTGGGCGAGGCTGGTCTGTGAGCTCAGGGTCATCATTAACCCTCTGCTTTCCTCTCTCCTTTCTTAGCCTTGCTGCGTCCAAGGAGGCTGAAGCTGCCCGCTCCGCGCCCAAGCCTATGTCACCCTCGGATTTCCTGGATAAGCTAATGGGGAGAACCTCTGGATATGATGCCAGGATCAGGCCCAACTTTAAAGGTAGAGAAAACTTGCCTTCCAGATCCTCCGGGATCTGCTTTCCTAGATTACAGAAGCAGGCAGCGTGGTATTGTATGCAGATGGTAAACTCCTGCAATGAATCCCATGACTCTTCCCTTCCCCAGAGGCAGACATTGCTAGTCAGTTCTGTCTCCTCCCCACCAAGTCCAAACAAATTCTCAGAGAATTGCCTTCAGCCATACCTCTGGTTGCCAGGTGTCAGTAGGTGAATTAAAACCTACTGGTGGGGGCACCTGGGTGGCTCAGTGGGTTAGGCCTCTGCCTTTGTTTGGCTCAGGTCATGATCTCAGGGTCCTGGGATCGAGCCCCCACATCGGGCTCTCTGCTCAGCAGGGAGCCTGCTTCCTCCTCTCTCTGCCTGCCTCTCTGCCTACTTATGATCTCTCTCTGTTAAAAAAAAAAAAAAAAAAAAAGTCTTAAAACCTACTGACTCTCTCTGGCATAACGGACAGATAGACAAACATGGAATGTGGGGAAACAGGTCCACATTTTGTTTCGTACGCTCTGAACTTTGATAAGTCACTTACCTGCTCTGGGCTTCAGTTCCTCATCTCTGCGGGGATTGAGTGGGCTGTACCTGTGGGCTTTAAACTATGCTTCATGGAGCTCTCAGCCTTCCACTATGTGCCCGAAAAGGGAGTCGAGGGAATAAGGAGCAAACTCACCCTTGCTTCTCCCCCAAGCCATCCTACTTTTATTTGTTTTAGAGAAAAAACTTCCAGCAAAAATTCATCTGCTGGAAGTTCCCAGGGATTAATATATAATTTTGAAACATTCTATTCTCAGAGTCACGATTTCAAATGGCTACAGAGATTAGGAAGGTCACTTTACTGAGTGAGGTGAGCCCAAAGTAAGGCCAAATGGGGGTTGTAGGGACTGTGGAGAAATAGAGGTACGGACCCCTTGAAAGGGGACAGCCTCTCCTTAGCCCCAGCCCACAGTTACCCTGCAGGAATCAGGGCCCCACATTTCCAGATCATCCGGTATTCTAAGATGAGCCAGAAATCAAGATTTATGCAAAATTTCCTGATGCCAAAAACATATAAATTTAAACAAAACACGTTTGTGAGCCAGATATGCCCTGTGGGTGACCAATTTACAAATCCTCACTGGAGTGATCTGAAAAGCTTCTTCCAGCTCAGAGTTCTACAAGATCCCGATGTCTGTTACTAGAGGAGATGGGTCCCCTTTGTCCGTGGATGCCCCAGAAGTTGCAGTGATCTCAAGCAGAGCAGAGTTCTGCAGGTGTGGTCTTGGGGTGCTCCTGGGACCCTGCATACTCTGACATTCCCCCCAGGACCCCTGCAGAAATCTGGTTTCAAGGACTAGCCTAGCCTCTGAAGACTGCGAGGACTGCTAGCCTCCGAATCAATTCTTGATTCCAGATGCCCTTCCTCACTGTTCCTTTTGGCTTAAGTCCAAGACCAAATAAGGGATGTGACAGCTGGTAACAGCTTCCTAATATTTGCTTACCTTGCTCCCCGTTCCCTAAGTACCCTTCTCAGAGTGCTCTGCAAATGGAGAGTGGTCTGTGAGATGCACTGGGGTCGATTCTTGGGGGCCCACCTCCCACTCCTGTTTACCTCCCGGCTCCCCTGGTCCCTTCTCCTGAAGCCCTATCTTCCGCATCCTTAGCATAACCCTGGTTCCCTCAAGGACCAAGGTTGCTGCCATAGTGTCTGGACCCCAGCCCTTCACCAGGGTCACAATCTCAGACACCCAGAAGGATCAGGTAGGACACCTGAGTGATGCAGGATGGGGATAAGGGAAAACCAGAAAGCATAGGCTCAGCCAAGGGCAGCCACCTGTCAGGTCCTAAGGTAGTGCCAGGCAGGAATGCAGGCCCCAGGCAGCACGCCTTCCGAGATAAGACTTGAGTCTGGGGTTTTCTGTGAAATCTTCCAAGTTGGCAGCTAAATGATATCTTTTAGAAACACCATTGGCCAAATCCAACACATTCAAGACCTGACAGCCAGGTTACCTCCTGCACTACTGGCAATTTTCCGAAATTCCGGCCCACCTCGCCCCCTGGTGGGCTCTCTCTGAACTCCATGTGACTGCCGCAGTCTAGCTCTCCTGAGAAAGGAGAATGGAACTCGATTGTGTACATACGCATCCAAGGCTCATGTATTCCTCGTCCTTTATGCACAGCACTGCACTTGGCACATAGGTGGCCCTCAGTAAACCTTCCAACATGGAATGAATGAACGAATGAACCAAAATATATGCTAAGGCTTTAAATAGTTAAGTGACTTTCCCAAGGGATGCCATCAAGACTAGGGATTTTCACTCAGTTAACTACATTCACTTCTTTGTCTAATGCTAGTGATTTGTTGATTTATTTAATCGTTCATTTATTTACTTACTTACTTGCTTAGCAGTGGACAGTTTTAAGAAAGAAACTTGCACCCAGACTATAAAATTATTGAATCAAGGGCCCTTCTCCTCCCCAGTCTGAGAGACTTACTTTGAACAACTGGGCCCCAAATCTACAGGCCTAGATAATGTCTTAGACTTTTCCCAAACCTGCCGTGTCTCTACCCAATTCGGTGCCCTCCAAGTCAGGCTCTGAGCAAGGCACATCTTTCTGGAAGACCCTCCACAGGCCCCACCCGACCTCACTGCCCAGGAAATGGGAAGCAAGGTTTCTCTGTTCTCCCTCACGGTAAGAGCTGAAATGTTGGCAGGAGGGTTCTCCTGCCCCTGAGTCCTCTGGTCCCTTCACACTTCCACTCAAAGCACAAGTGGGATTTCCAAAAGCCCCATACAAACCACAGAGCTCCCAAAAAGGCCATGTAGATAAGGCCCTATGACCCTAACACAGAGGAAGAGGCCTGCATTGTTTGAAAACTCCACGGAGTGATTAATCACTCAGCAGTTCCCTTCAAGCACCAGAAAACTTGCCTGCTCTTGACTCTCCTGAAGACAGAGGGGCAGGAACAGCAGCCTCAGTCTGCAGAGTACAGTGGCAATAAAAATCAGAACACGGAAGGAAAGCGCGGGAAAACTGGAATCCAGTCCTCGCACAACTGACGGGACAGTGCGACCCGAAGGCCATCCCTTGACAAACCTGGGCCTCTGTTTCTGCATCTATAAAACAATCCAGTAGGACGTAGGCCCTTCTAGCACTGATAGTCTGTATCTTTCTTAAGACTTTGTGTAGGATAATGGCTCCCAGGATCAGGGACACTGCCTAATACCAACACATACACAAAAAGCAAAATTAAACTTTAATATTTAATGAAATATATACATTATCCCACTGCCAAAGGCAGCCAGATTGTAATTTTCTCGAGGATAATTTAATTTCAGATTTATATCAATGAACCGCACCTCCCCGTGGGGTCCCTTTCGCTGGCGCCCTCTCACACACATAAATCAGGATCTAATTTATATGAGAGTCACAGCAACAGACACTTGCAGGGCCTGGGTGGGAACTCTGAGTGCGTCATGTTGAGGCAAGGGCAGTAACTCTTTGGGGCATCTTAATGGTATGAGACCAAATGAAAAGAAAAGCCTGGGTCTGAGTCTAAATGAGGTGGGGGGGTTCTTTAATGGGTCTTTGTTTAGGTGGAAGTGACGAGGAGGCAGATTTCCACTCAGCATAAGGGAAATTTTTTAGCAGAGCAGAAGTAACCAGCTATGGAAAGAGCTGCGGACGATGAAATGAGTTCCCAGCTGCCGGAGGTGTTCAAGCACTCAGCCTTGAACGGGAGCTCGAGCCATTCTAGCAGTGGTCCCTAAACTTGGCTGTGCGTGAGAATCACCCTGGTCGCTTGTTCAATAATACATTCTGGGCTAAGCTCCCATGATTCAGGTTCACTGGGTCTGGGATCAGGCTGACGAATCTGCAGTTTAAATGGTTACCCAGGGGTGCCTGGGTGGCTCAGTGGGTTAAGCCTCTGCCTTTGGCTCAGGTCATGATCTCAGGGTCCTGGGATCGAGCCCCGCATCGGGCTCTCTGCTCGGCAGGGAGCCTGTTTCCCCGCCTCTCTCTCTCTGCCTCCCTCTCTGCCTACTTGTGATCTCTGTCTGTCAAATAAATACATAAAATCTTTAAAATAAGTAGATAGATACTACATAAATACTACATAAATAAATAGATACTACTAAAATAAGTAGATAGATACTACGTATTCTATAGCAGTTTGGGAAGAAATTGATGAGGTGACCCTTAAGAAATCCTTCAGTCCCCAAATCCTGTAACCTCGTAGTTCACATGAATGGCTTCCATAAGGTAATTCCAAACCAAAGGAGCTCAGAGTGTCTACCTAGATCCAGAGATAGTCTCCCAGACTGATGGGGAAGTTGTGACCTAGAAATGGGAAGGTGCCTGAATCAGACTGCCCATGAATATCGGAGCTGTGTCGAAAACCCACGGAGCCTGGCACTCCCTTGGAGGGAAAGCCTGGATTCCCACCACAAGACTGGGTCCGTTCTTACACACGAAGATTTCTGAAAAGAAGGAAACTTTGACTGAGTTTGGGTAAAATGTTTGGGCTCCCCTTTAAAGAGGGGCAGAGAGGAGTGGATCACAGAGGACACAAAGACATCTGCTTCCTTCTCTCCACAATCGGAAAACTTGGGTGTGAGTCCTGGCTCCACCACCTGCTGGCTAAATAAGCCTAAGTAAGTTATTAAAACTCTCAGCTCCGCAGCAGAGATAGTGATTTCGCCCTGGCCCCCTCAGGACCTCATGAGGATCAACAAGAAAGCAGGCCTGAAAAATTTCACAGATTGCATATTGCAATCTCCATGGGAAGGATTATGAACTGTTATCCAAGTCTTACTCCCTTCAAGGTCAGCTCAAGGTTTATTACCTTCAGGAGATCTTTCCTTATGCCTTGCATAAGAACCTCTCTTAGACCTAGACTCCTACTGTTCATAGCAATCTTACCCATAGTCTCACACACCTCTCTGGCTACTTTTTTTTTTTTAAGATTTTATTTATTTATTTGACAGAGAAAGATCACAAATAGGCAGAGAGGCAGGCAGAGAGAGGAGGAAGCAGGCTCCCTGCCGAGCAGAGAGCCAGATGCAGGGCTCGATCCCAGGACCCTGAGATCATGACCTGAGCCAAAGGGAGAGGCTTATTACACTGAGCCACCCAGGCACCCCAGCCCTCTCTGGTTATTTTATACTGGACCCCTTGTTAGCTCATGGGAAAGCCCAGTGTTTAAAATCCCGCATTCTACCACTCTGTGACCTTGAGCATGTCCCTTCCTCTCTCTGAATCTCTTTCTTCCAAGTACAGCCAGTCATCAGCTTTGGAATTAGAGAAATCTGAACTCCAACTCTGGCTCAACCACTTACTAGCTGTGTGGCCTTGAGCAAATGATCTCTCAGAGCCTTTGTTTGCTCATCGACAAAATGGAGGTAATAACTGTATCTTCTTCTGGAGTTGTGGAGAGGATATGAGATAGTATTGGTAACACTCTCAGGATAGCAGCAAACCCTGTAATGCTCAGTAGTAGGTAACTGCTTCCATTAATAAAAATGAAGAGATTGGGTTTCAACTGGACAGAGGTCCCCTAACCATGAGATCCCAAAGAGCAAATATTCCTCCATGTCTTTCCTACCTTTTGCAGTAGAATTCAAATAGCTTGCCTGGAAAGTATTTAATAAAGACTTATGGACTTCCCTTGAGGTTCCCTCTGGATTCCTCAGCTGGTAATCCCCATCCATGCCCTTTCAGGCAATCTTTCTTGGTTCATAAGTTCAAGGCAAGGAACTTGCTGTTCCTTGCGATTCCCAAGATGGCCTCCAAATGCTGGAGCCATAAATACATTTCAGCCACAAATTAGAAGGCAGCTGATGGGGTTTGGGGAAGGGATTTCGGCCATATGGCAGGACGATGAATCATCCTATTTTAATGAAAGTACATCCTAGCTCAGCCTCTGGTGTTCTGTACCTGGTGCTCACTTGGGGACCAGGGAATCTGGCACAGTCATGTGGCTGGGAGTCCCCTACTGCTCAGGGGTGGGGTGGAGGGCAAGCAAGGGTCTCCTCCACCAAGAGGGAGCCATCCCTGAAGTCAGTGTTCCAAGAAGGGTCCTGTCCTGTGGGTTTCTTCCTGGTCGTGGAGCTAAGCAGGAAATCTCTTTTGATTGGCAGGTCCCCCGGTGAATGTGAGCTGCAACATTTTCATCAACAGCTTCGGTTCCATTGCAGAGACAACTATGGTGAGTGAGTCAAAATACAGGCTGCTATTTCCTGCTGGGGACGTCTCACTCCCAGAAGTATGTCCCCTCTGCACTGGGCTCCCCTGAGGAGGTAGGAAATCTGGTATTTTTTTCAGATCTCCAGTGCGTACCGTGTGACTTGGGTATTGTTACTGTCTTATTCAGTGTTCTGGGTAAAGACATTCATCCGCAAACGGCCAAAGAGCCAGCAGGGCTAGTGCACGCAAAACACCCAGGACCACAGACATAAAATTAAGGCAACAGGCTGAAGTTTTATATGAAAAGAAAATGTTGGGACGCTGGGTGGCTCAGTCGGTTAAGTGTCTGCCTTCGGCTCAGGTCATGATCTCAGGGTCCTGGGATGGACTCTCACATCAGGCTCCCTGCTCAGCGGGGAGTCTGCTTCTCCCTCTGCCTGCTGCTCCCTTTGCTTATGCTCTCTCTCTCTGACAAATAAATTAATAAAATCTTTTTTTAAAAATGGTCAAAAGAAAATGCAAAGAGCTACTTGTAAGTTTATAATTCAACTGTGCAAGAGCGGAAGACTGCTTCTAGAAGCCTCAGTGGGTCTATTGGGTTGATTCGAGTCCTCTCTATGCTTTTGTGTGTATTTCAACATTCTCACTATAAAAAGTTTAAAATAAATCACTATACTGGAAAAAAAGACCAGAAGGGAAAAATACAAAAGCATTAATAGCAATTATCCCTGGACTGCAGACTTACAGATAATTTTTAATTTTCTTCTTTCATTCTTTCCCTATTTTTTGAGTTTCTGCAAGGAGCAAATATTGCATTTGTGATTATAAATACTTTACTACTTTAAAATCTTTTCCCAATCCTTGAAAACAAAGGAACTACAAAAAATCAATTGTACTGGTTTTGAAAAGAGTGATCGAACTTGTGAGAAAGTAATTAGAGCTGCCTAAAGTCATCGCTTTATGAGCCAAGTGAGAGCAGGCAGCCAATCACCAAGTCCTTGTTACTGTCCCCAAGACAGATGTTACTGCCAGGAAGTCCATTTCTGGACATCCACCCATTCCTGGACATCCCACTACCCCTAGTCAAGTTCAGGCTTCCTTGGGACTTGCTCACGTTACTGCAAAAGAGTCTTAAATCTCATCCGGCCCCTCTCCGAGCCCTCTTTCTCACACATTGGTCTTCCTGATATACAGATCCAACCACACCACTGTCCTGTTCAGCGCCTCCCTGGTGTCTCCCCGTCACTTTCATTAAGCCCCAATTCCTTTGCAAATCTTAGAAGGCCCTCGGTGATTCTGCCCTGCCTCACTTCTTCTCTCTCACATCCTCTTCTGGATAATGGAAAGGCCTAGAGTTCTCCAGTCAGGCATGTCTCTGTGCTGATGCCATGGAGGACTCTGCCTAGAGCACCACACCAGCCCTCCTTCCCCTACTGACTCCTTCCTATTCTCCTCTAAGTTGGAAGCAGAAGCAGCTGGCATACTTTCACACCTGTGTACATATGTGAGCTCACCTGCATTCTTGACCCAAGGCTACAATGAGTTCTTTCCACCCATTCTCCTGACACATTTAACAGTATCTGTAGTAGCACTTACCACTTGGTAAGTACCATGGAACACAGTTAATGGTCTGCTTATTCATCCCCGCTCTCGCTACCATGTAACTTAGTGCTGGGGTGCAATCTTGTCTCATTTCCTGTGGCAACCTCAGCAGCTGGCACAGTGATTTAATAACATGTGCTCGGTGACTTTTTAAGATAAATAAACCAAACATCAAGTAGGGTCTGTTGATTCACACAATTATTTGGTCCTAAACGTTTATGGAGATTAGATCTAATCTTTCAATCCCAGACTGGCAAAAATCACTGAGCTCTCTAGGTCATGGGGCAAATGGTCCAAAATCTGTCCTTTTGCAAAGAGGCCTGTCTTGATAGGGTCAAGTCGACCCTGACTGCATCCAAAGGACAACTGATCAAACTCCCTAAAATTTAATAGGCCTATTATCTCCAAATGGAGATGATCCCACCTATTGACTAGGAACAAACATGGCTGCCTTTCATTGGTATCCTGGTCAAGAAGCCAAGTTTTCCCACACTTCAAATGCATGTCTTGAGAGCTCCTAATGCTTTTCTTCTTATCCCTCCCAAATCAGAAGCACATTATTCATATGCTCTGTGTGGTGACTGTTGACACTTCCACTCTTCTTCTGGAACGGTAAATAATCATCAGATCAAGTCAGGGATCTCCCAGCTCTGTAAAGAATTTGGTTCTTGGAGGACACCTACTCTCCAACTTGTTTCCCTACAATGGCTGCACAGAGATCAATTTCCTAGACACAGGTTCCTCCTAAAAGAACAGCAGTTTTGCCCTTATCTTGTGTGGGGGTTACAAGCCCGGCTCTGGCATCATACAGACCCGACCTCACTCACTGTGTATGAGGAGCTGACTTGCTTCATGTCTTTAAGCCTCGTAAAATCCCAGTGATGACTAACATACTGACTTCATCAAGGTATCATGGGTAGAAATTATGTACAAGAAAGTTTTTATCACAGTAAATGCTTTTTTTCAGTGCTCTTAATGTTTCCCATGATAACGTTGATGATGATGACAATGGAGCCCCCAAAGCTATCGCTGATCAGCATAGGACCTTGACCTTCCATTTCCCCTCCCCCTTCTGTCTACCTTTCCAGACTTCAGTCCTGGTGCCTTTTGCTCTCTCTAGAGACAGCATAGCAATTCAGACACAATCTTCCGTGGCCAGACAAAACTTGAGGTTCAGCCCCATGACCCTGGACAGGGTAGCCTGAGTCAGCCTCCTCATCTGCAGAGTGGGGTACCAGTAGCCTCCCCCTTATGACCTATTGTGAGGATTAGGAAACAAAGCATAGAAAATGCCAAGCATAGTGCTTGACGCAAAGTACAAGCACAGTGGATATCAGCCATAATTATTAAATAGCACTTACAATTTTCAACACATTCCACACCCACTCTCTCATCTGATGCCTGCACTAACCCCTCGGTCTTCCAAGCACTCTGTACACAGTAGACATAGTCGACACTCTGTCGCCCAGTGTGCAGCTGAGGAAGCAGACACGGACACACCAGCAGGGGCTAAAGACCCAGTTCTCCTGACCCACAAAAGGTGTTCCCTGTGCACCACACTGAGTCCCATCAAAGCTCAAAGACTCAGGAAATCGAGGGACCACAGAGCCGCACAGCAGGCTTAAGCAACCACCTAAGCATCACAAACGTGGAAATCCAACCTCACCTGGTGCCAGGCTCAGCACGCCTCAGGGGAAAATCGTACACACTAAAACTGGAGCTAGCCCACAAGGGAAGCCTGGGGGGACATGGCCCCCTGCAGGGGAGAAACCAAATCCACAGACAAAGAATGAAGACTTGGCAATGACCTGCCTCCTTGGGAGTGGTCCACTGGTGACATAGTTTTCTCCCTCTTAATAATGTTAATCCAGAATAGGAGTTAACCATGTTCGGCTCATACATTCCACGATACTATCATTTTCCTCCCCACTGGGCCCTTAGTTATCTATATGCATTTCATTTACTTTGCAGATAATTTCAAAAGAACATAACCTAGTATCTCAGAACTAGAAAAAAGCCTTAAGAAATTGTCGAAGGTAGTCCTTCATTTTACAGAGAAGGAATCTGACCGCTGGAGTGGGGACATCACTTGAGCAAGGTCACGAACCATGGTACAAGTGTGACAGAAATCCAGGTCGAATGCTGTTCGTGCGGCCAAGGCTTCCCCTCCCCCGCTCAGCTTCTTTCTCACCTAGATCCCACCGACCAAACGTTTGGACCATTTTCCCGTTCGAGCCTCTTTCCTTGTCACTCAGAATATGCTTGGAGAACAAGACAGGAGCCGCAACCACGCCTTAAATGCTACTGCAGGCCAGGCAGTGAGCAGAGCCCTCCTGCCTGTGTCATCTCATTCAGAGCTCATGGCAACCTTCATGAAGCATGACATATTATCTCCATTTTACAGATAAGTAAGCAGAGGCTCAGAAAGGTTAACTTACTTGCATAAAGTCACACAGCTCATCAGTGGCAGAGGTAGAATTTGAATTCAGATCTGATCTCCCCCCAAAGCCCATCTTCTCCTGAGCCAAATATAAATATATCATTCCTGGATGTTTGGAATTCCCCAGGCCTTGCTTGTTTCCTTTTATCATAAGGAAATCAGAGATGAAGGAGAACTTCACTGAATAGACTCCCAGCCTAGGACCTGGCCTCGCCGACCATGCAAAAAGCTGGTGGTGCCCCCTGGGCCCATGTGGCAGAAACTTTCCAGGCAGTATTTGTTCTCCCAGAGCAGCAGGAGTGCAGAGCAGCTCTATAAACAGCTGGAGTCCCCAGGCCCAACTGTCTGCTTCCCAGGGCCTGGCTTTATTTACCAGAGCTAACAGACCTGAGCGCAGAGAGAGGCAGCCAGAAAAGCAACGGGGATCTCTACCCATTCCTGACGAGGGGAACGCTGGAGCTGCCAGACCTTCATCTGACCTTTCTAGGGACTTTCATTGAGGCGAGGCAGAAAATGAGTGCAGGGTTGGAACAGGAATGGAAAAGAGAGAAGGAAGGGGGTGCCTGAACTAGAGCAGCTCCCTTGGCAGGCTATAAGAGAAAGATCTGGAGCTGGAACCCAGGGGGATCCATCCAGCTTGTCAGGACACATGGAAGTGTGTCTTAAGTGCTCAGACTGCAGAATCTATGTGTCTGTGTAGTACTTACACAGGTGTAAACTGTGGGACTATGCACTTGTGCGAATGTGTATGGACCTAGGCATGGGCATAGTGCGTGCTGGCTTAAAGATACTGAAATAGGGGGGCACCTGGGTGGCTCAGTGGGTTAAAGACTCTGCCTTCGGCTCAGGTCATGATCCCAGGGTCTTGGGATCGAGCCCCGCATCGGGCTCTCTGCTCAGCAGGGAGCCTGCTTTCTCCCCTCTCTCTGCCTGCTTCTCTGTGATCTCCATCTGTCAAATAAATAAAGAAAATCTTTAAAAAACAAAACAAAACAAAAGATACTGAAATAGGTAACCTCAACAAGACATGTGTATGACCAAGTACAGTATGAACATAGGGATGTTTGCTCCTGTGGTTGTAAGTGCACAAGTAATAAGTGTGGGTTGCATGTTTCTGTGTGCATATTTGCAAGAATACATAAAAGTACTTAAAAGTGAATGTACAGGAAGTTCTTATCTTCAGCTCTGTAATTATATGCAGGGGCTTGTGAGTAGATGAGCATGTATTTCAGTATACTGATCAGCATTTGGGTGAGCACACTTGTATGTGTGTGTATGCACATGCATGTGAATGTGTGGACATATGGTTACATTTGAATAAGTGAGAGTTTTTAAGTGTGTATCAGTATGTGGGTACAAATACGTGTGTGCATGTGTGCAGGAGCACATGGGAGTGTGCACGTGTGGGGACTCACCGAAAGTTGGAATTTATGTGTAAACAAATGTGAGAGAGACAGAGTGTATGCGTGTGTGTGTGCGTGCGTGTGTGTGTATATTGACATCCTTTGGGCATGAATCCCAGTGTGTCCATTATTAGGACACGTGCTCTGGCCTCTCTTGCCAAGTCTTGGGCTGACGTGGCTTAGAGACAGATACACTGTGTGCCGGACCCCCAGTGATTGGCAGCAGCCTATATAGCTATAGTCCACAAGTTCAGCCTCATTTCTAAGTATTAAGGAGCAATGAACAAAGTTCTGGCCCAGGAATTAAGAGACTAGGAGCTTAGTTCTAACTCTGCCTCCACTTCATGCTACTGAGACTTGGTCCCCACTAGGTATCTGGCTCCAAGAATGTGTGTAGAACACACGAGTAATTGGTATGAAAGCCCTTCATGAATGCTACAGAAAGGTAAAGGGTTGTTTAACTACTGAACCAACCAGCCAAGGACTCCAATACACAAGCCTAAGGAGATGCCTTCTTGGGTTTTTTCCCTGCTGTTCCCTATTTATTCATTGATGCTTTTCACCTCTATTTATTAAGGTCCTATATGTGCTGAACATGGCATTAAGCTCTAGGGATAGAGTTCTGTTTTATTCATGTTAGTCTAGGCTTTCCTTCTACTACAGACAACCCACTAAATCTCAAAGTCTTAAAACAACAAAGATTGATTTATCAGTCATCTCAAGTCTGCTACAGATCCAGGGGATGCTCCAACACTACTGTCCTCAATGTCCTGGCTGAGCACTGCATCTCTGTATCAACATGTGATTTCACATGTTGCTTTCCTCCCGGAAGTGACATTGACTGCTTCTGCTCAGAACTCACTCTCTAGAGGAAGTCATGTGGCCATGCCTCAAGAAAGATCCCAGAAGTAAATGGGAATAGTAGGTATCTGCTTTCTCTCTTGGAGACGGCAAACAACAAAACCAAAGGTGACTACACAGTGTGATAAGAGCGGTCACAGAGGTTTGCACAGAACGCTATGGGACATTGCAAATCATGACAACCCTGAGCAATATTGGCCAACACTTAACTCCATGCATTCATTCTTATGTGCTGGGTGCCATGACAGTGCTGTTATATGACTTTGAGTCATTTTTCTAAAATGGAAATCTGATCATGGTACCCTCCATGTTAAAACCTTCCAGCAGAGGGCGCCTGGGTGGCTCAGTGGGTTAAGCCGCTGCCTTCAGCTCAGGTCATGATCTCAGGGTCCTGGAATCGAGTCCCACATCAGGCTCTCTGCTCAGCAGGGAGCCTGCTTCCTCCTCTCTCTCTCTGCCTGCCTCTGCCTACTTGTCATCTCTCTCTGTCAAATAAATAAATAAATAAAATCTTAAAAAAAAAAAAACACCTTCCAGCAGAGAATGATGTCATGGAATGACCCAATGGTGAGAGGGTTTTAAGAAACCAGTATGTGTTCAACAGTGCTAAAGGGGGCGAAATTCAAGTACAAAAAGACAATAGGATCTAATGGGTTTGGCAGCAGGGGCTGAGGGAAGGGGAGTGTGTTTGAAATTAGGGAATGTAACATTGGGGGCACAGAGAAAGCAGAAGACATACTGAAGCAAAGAGAGTTGGAAGATAATTCTTCCAAAAAGCTTGGCTGTGAAGAGAAGGTGAGGTGGTAGTGTTTGTCATTTATGGACCACTTTATTGAAAATCAGGTATCTGTGCTTAGCAAATTATGGGGATTATTCCATGTACTCCAACAATCCCATGTTATAGATGAGGAAACTGAAGCCCAGAAGGGCTTAATTCACCCAAGCCTTTCCAGCCGATAATGTCCTTGCCAGTTACTATCTCCTGGTGCCTAACTTCTGAAGCCTTGCTCTTGGCCTGGCCCACCTGTGCAGCAGAGCCAAGGGGACAGTGGGCCATGGGAGGACATGACCTCATCCTGGTCTTCTACATTGAGGCTGGTTAATCTATTTGTGCAATTCTACCAGAATTTATATCACAACAAGACCTTGTTCATCCTTCTCTTTGGATATTCCCAAGTAAGACTTCAAGATACACAAAGAGAGCTACTACATAAGAGATTAAATACCCTTTAGCCCAACCCTAAATGTTAATATATTGTTTGGGAAGCAGTACTTTACAAGGCCAACCTACTTCTGGGGTCAGTGGATTGAATGAAGCAGATACATCGAACCATGGAAGATAAAACTAAATCTATCTGCTTTTTTCCAACTCTGGGGCTGTCAGCTCTAGGTGACATCATCTTTCTCCTACCTGACTAAAACGACCTCCTACCTGGCCTCCATGCCTCGCCTTGTCCTGTCCACTATTGCTTCCCATAGTGGCCAGAGGGATCTTTTGAAGCCCTAAATCCGATCACAGGGTTCTCCTGCTTCAAGCCCATGGCAGCTTCTCTTCCTCTGTGCTGTGTGTTCCCTCCGCCCAGGGAGATCTCTGTATGAATGGTTCCTTCCCATCCTGCAGGGCTAAGCTATCTCTTCAGAGCGCTTGTCCCTGACTCTCCAGCTAAAAATAATTACCCCTTGTGGGCACTATCACATCACTATATTCCTTGAAGCAACATCTCAAATGTAAACATTCACTTATTGGTTGTCTTGTTTGCTTTTTTATTGGAAGACGGTTCCTATCTCTCTCAATCGTCCTCATAGATCCAGTGCCCAACACATTGCCTGAACCATAGGAGCTCAATCAGTACTGGGGAGGAATTAACCTTGCAGGTCCTCTAGTTGAATGGCCATCTGTTGCCAGAATCTCTGCCACAAACACTGTGGCCAAGTACTTTCTGCTTGTATACCTCCAGAAACAGAGAGCTCTCTACCTCTCAAGGCAGCCCATTCCACCTTTGGACCGGAAATCTCCATTTACCAATGGCTTTCATTCTGCTCCTAGAGCCATAGAGAACCAACATATTCACCTGACAGCCCTTCCAATAACTGAGGTCAGTCCTCTTGCCTTCTGTCCACACCTGGCCTCTTCAACCATCCCCCCTGGTGCCCAGACCCTTTACCATCATGGGGCTCGCCGAGTACATCCAGGGCCATTGACTTCCATCTTGAGATGAAAGGCCAAAAAATGAACCGCAGCCCCCAGGAGTGCTCAGAGTGGAGCAAGGTGAGGTCACTGCCATTCCAGTTCTGGGTTAGTGGGCTTCAGAGCATTGCTTTTAACAGCAGCTCTGTTCAGCTTTATGCTAAATCTTATGTAGCACTTTGACAAACTGATTAAAGAAAACAAAACGAGGCCGTTCTGGATGAAGCAGAGAGAGGCCAGGAATCTCATTCCCTTGGTCTTTCCCTCAATCCCTGCCTCCCCAAGGCCACCCCAGGGAACCCTCTCAGACTCCCAAAATCATTCCTGTGCTGGCCACTCCAAAGACATTCCCCATTAGGTAGCCATGTCTCAGTGTTGACTCACACTGTGCTACAGACAGACTTTGGAACATTCTTTTAAGTACACAAGTAGCAGGTGAAAACAAGCTTTTGTAGATGTCCAATAAAAAAAGAAAAGAGAGAGAAAGAAAACAGGAATGCCCCCGCTTCCTACTCTGCTCTTACTCCCACTGCCCTATCCCAAGTTCAGCACCACAGACAGACAAATCATGTCTGTCCTACTGCCTTACTCGATCGCACAAACACTTACATACATATGCACAACCGCTGTGTAAATAGGTCTGTGTTCTTTCCCTTTCCACCGTGCCTTGGACTCTCTGCCTGTCACTACATCTGGGTCTAACTCATTCTTCGCTCTCTGCACAACACCAGCTTGGAATATAAGAGGTGGTTTATTATTTCCACATGCCAGATATGACAAGTACTTTAAGTCTGTTTCCAAGCTTTATGGCCTGTCTGCAAAATCCCATGCTCCATGGGGCTTCTGGGTGACTCAGCCAGTTAAGTGCACGACTCTTGATTTTGTGTCTGGTCATGATCTCAGGGTCGTGAGGTGGAGCTCTGAGTCACATCAGGTTCCCTGTGCAGGGGCAGTCTGCTTCACATTCTCTCTCATCCTCTGCCCCTCCCCCTGCATTCTCTCTCTCTCTCTCTCAAACAAACAAATAAATCTTTAAAAAAAAAAATCCCATGCTCAGGACAGACCATCATTCTTTGGTATTAAACCACTCTTCTCGGGATGCCTGGGTGGCTCAGTCCTTAAGAATCTGCCTTCGTCTCAGGTCATGGTCCCAGGGGTCCTGGGATCCAGCCCCACACTGGGCTCCCTGCTCAGTGGGAAGTCTGCTTCTCCCTCTGCCTCTGCTGCTCCCCCTGCTTGTGCTCTGTCTCTCTCAAATAAACAAATAAAAATTTTTTAAATGTTCTTTTCCTGATGGACCTTTTATGATTATGCAGCTTTTTACTATTACAAACGACACAAAGAATATTCTCGGACATAACTCTGCATGTTTCCTCAGGATATGTTCCAGAAGCAGATGATTTCATCAAAGGACATGCAACTTTTTGTGATTTTGACAGACGCATGGCCCAGCGCACTTCCAAAGAAGCTTCTAATTCACTGTGCCCCCAGCAGCATTGTCTCTCTTTACCCTTGCTAACCCAAGATATTATCAAGCCTGTTGATTTTCCCAAAGGGGATTTTTTTTAATGGTGCCTCATTGTCATTTTTGCATTTTCACTCCAGACCCCCGAGTACATTTGAGCATCTTTGCCTATTCTTTGCTTGCTGGGCATTATCAATAATAGTACAGGTTTCCCTTTTTACATGGGCCTCCTTAATACAGTGGGTTTCATTTTTCTGTAATATGTTTGGTGGTGGCTCAACTCTATTTTTCTCCAATTAGACAGCAATTGTTCCATTATTATTCTTAAATGATATTTCTCCACTGTGAGATGCTCTCCATCTCATAAACTAAATCCCCATATACTCCTAGGTCTGTTTCCAGTCTCAGTGTGTTGTCCTGTTGCTCTTTGTCTGTTTCTGCATCAGTACCACCCTATTTTAATTACTATGGCTTAACGTTATATTTCTGTGTCTGGTAGAAAGAGTTCTCTGTTGTTCTTCTGAGGTATTCCTGGTGTTTCCAGCCCATTTTCCCTGCCAAATCAGCGTGTTGAGGCGATAAAAATCGCCTCAGGTTTTTATTGGGATTGCATTGAGTTTATAGATTAATTTGGAATTAATTGACATCTTTACAATATTATATAAACATGGTATGTCTCTCCATTTATCTAGGCACTCCTTTATGCCTTTTGGTAAGGTTTTAGAGTTTTGAGGGGTTTTCCTAAATATCTACGAATCACATATTTCCTGCTAGGTTTATTGGTGGATATTTTGTGAGGGTGGTTACTATTTTAGATGAGATCCTTGTTGTTGTTGTTGTTTTCCATTACACTTTTGGTCTTCCTACACGGCTAATGCGAGGTCATTTTTTTTATACTCTTGGGTTTGGGGGATCCAAGAGAAAGTCTATTAAATGTCATCCAATTAGATACAGCTCAACACCCCACGAAGCCTTGGTAAAATGAACACTAAAAGGAGGCCAAGGAGAGAAGGCTCAGAAATCCCATTAGAGTCTGTTACAGACAGAAAACGGGGCTGGATGTCTCTCTCCTGGCACCCCACCGAGGGAGGCTTCACAACGGGGATTTATGACAGCTTGGAGTTGGCTCTCTATCTTTGGATTCAGAAAGGCTGACTCATGACAATCAAATCCACAGAGGACTGAAGTGGGTAAATAAGACTGCCACGTTATTGAATTTACAATGGGGTTTTCCATGCGAGTAATAAGAATGTTCATGTCCTCCATGAAAGCACTCCCTCGCCACTCTCTGAATATCGGAGACACCAATCAGGACTCACATTAGACACACCTGCAACTGAAGGAAAAGAAGACAGATCGTCTTTAGGGATATTTCATTCAGGCCGGAAAGAGATCTAAGAAAGGCTCCCTGCCTCACCACACAGAAGTCCTCTCTGTAGGAATGAAAATATGGTGTTCCCCCCTCCCTCCCCCCACCGATGATGCTAGATCACCAATTGCCAAATTCCTGCTCCTCAAAATACCCTTTCCCATACCACTGAATGAATATAACCCTGTTTATAAAAGAGCTCTCTAGGGGCACCTTGGTGGTTCGGTGGGTTAAGCCTCTGCCTTCAGCTCAGGTCATGATCTCAGGGTCTTGGGATCGAGCCCTGCATCGGGCTCTCTGCTCAGCGGGGAGCCTGCTTCCACTTCCCTCTCTCTGCCTGCCTCTCTGCCTACTTGTGATCTCTGTCTGTCAAATAAATAAATAAAATCTTGGGGGAAAAAAAGAGTTCTCTAAATGAGATACAGTATAGTAAATTAGGGTTCCAGTTATTAAATCACAAGGATAGTCCTGTTCTAAATCATCAGGATTACACGTAGGGCATTGTGACCGATGCTAGGCCTTGCTAAACTCCTCTACTGGAAATTCTTCTCTACTGTGAGTTTAACCCACACAGCGCAGCCTGATTTCCATATTTCCAAATGTGTGAGCGGTGTGTCTCACCACTGCACCCGGTGCTGCCAACACTGTCCTCTTCCCTCTTGCCAGCTTAACATCCACTCCTAATCTGCACCCTTTGGCAACCAGTTATGAAGCCACCTCACTGTTTAACATACCAGTCCAGTGTTCTCCACCTGCTACTGGATCTAAGGAGATGCATGGACGGACCTGTCACATGGGCTCTGTGGGGTCCCAGTATACTATGTCTCCTATATCTCTTTCACCATCACATAGGAATTCGGTTTTAGAAGGAGAGCAGCAGCATGCAGTTGTGAAAAGAACATGAAATTGGCAGCCACACAGTCCTGGATTCACATCCCTGCTCTAGCTCCTACTAATGATGGGAGGTTGGGCCTGACATTTCACCTCTATTTGACCCCTCCAGATTTCAGTTTCCTCCCCTGTAAAATGAGGATAATAATACCCAATGTGCTAGGTTGATGAAAGGTTTAGAGATACAATGCACATAAAGTTCTAGCAAATGCTAGACTTCCAATAAAAGTAGCTGCTATTAGCATTTTTATATAATTATTAAACTCACGCTGTGTTTTAGGGATCCCCTAAAGACAAACAAAGATGCTCAGCTCCACTGGTCCAAACCATCTACAGTTCTCTACAGCAAATGTATCTCTGGATGCATGAGATCTGAATGAGAATGCACCAGGCAGGGTGGTGACTTGGGAGAGGTTCAAGCCACAGAGCCAGCATCTGGAGCCAAGGAGTCAGTGGGTCGGGATCTGGGGAGTCTGCCAGCACTGGATTTGCGTGCAGAGCAGAGGATGGGTCATATTCAAGGGTCAGATCAGGACTGAGGTAGGAGCACTAGTGGACTGCTGGACATGGGCAGAAGCTTTGTGTCTGCTGCCCTTCATAATACTTCCTGATAATTGCGGGTATCCACAAACCCACGGCTGCATCACTGCAGCCAGAGGCGGTATCCAATGGCATTAAGGGGTCATGTAACTCTCACTTGGGGCAATTCTAGGAGATCCTGGGCAGCGTAGTCTAGGACTTAAGTACGTGGGCTCTAAAGTGAATGTCTCGGGTCTGAATGACAGCTTCGGCACTTACTCGCTGTGTGATATCAGAAACGGTACTTTCGCCTCTGTGTGCCTTGATTTACCTAACTGTAAAATGTATTATCTAACTGTAATAATTATCTAACTGTAATAATCAAACCTACACACGGGACTATTATGAAGATAACACACATCATGCTCTTGGCATCATTCCTTACCTATGGCAAAGTCTCAATCTTAAATATTAGTATTATTTGCACTGTTGTTATCAATTCTGCATCTACCAGTAACTAATGGTGGGAACTTGAAATCTCAGGGATTTAATTTCCTCTTCTGTCCAGTGGGAGGAAGAATCTTCCCTTCATGCCAAACGTCATAGAACAAAATTACCGTGAGGGTGCTTTGAAAAGTAATAAGCAGCAACAAAATATAATGCATTGTTAATAAAAGAAGCCAATGCTGTGTACTACTTAAAAGCAGACTTTGGAGAGGTGCCTGGGTGGTTCGGTTGGTTAATCCGCTGCTTTCAGTTCGGGTCATGATCCCAGGGTCCTGGAATCAAGCCCAGCATCGGGCTCCCTGCTTGGTGGGCAGTCTGTTTCTCCCTCTTCCTCTGCCTGTCGGTTCCCTTGCTTGTGGTCTCTCTCCCTCTCTCCCTCTCTCTCTCTCTCTCAATCTCTGTCAAATTTTTTTTTTAAAAAAAGCAGATTTTGGAGTCAGCCAGTCATGCGTTCAAGCTTTGGCTCTGTCACTAACTTGACACAAAGTCCTTGATATCCCCAGGCCTCAGTTTATCTGTAAAATAGCATCACTGTGAGAATTTGGAGAGTTCACTACAGCTCTTAGCACAGGACCTGGCACTTGGTGAGGATTTAGGAAACTCCGCAGGCACCAGTGAGCCAGGTCCTCACTCTCACAGACCTGGGGAGAGCTGGGCCTGGCTTGTCTCACAAAGGCTATGACTTCAGCTCCACAGTGCATCTCAGACGTCTGAGGGAAGAAGGGCAGCAGGTGGGGAGAGGAAGCAGCAGCTCATAAACCAAGCCTGGGCATCCTCTCCTCTGAGGCCCTGGTCGCTGGCTTTCAGCAGAATGGTCCGGCGCTCGGGCTAATCCCAAATCCTGTCAGAGCCAAGTTCACATCTGAGCTTCTCCAAGGAGGGCAGGACCAGCTCGATGGCACCTTCAACTTGGTTCTCCTTCTCCTGCCCTCAAAGGTGTGCAGATAGGAGAAGTGGGATGGGGTCAAGATGTCTGTATGCAAGTCCCACCTTAGTTGCTGAATTGCCGTGTGGCCCAGGGAGAGTCCATCTCCCTCTCTGGACCGTGTGTAAAATGTGAAAGTTGAGACAGAATTCTCCAAGGGCTCCTTCTCACTGTATTTAATTAGTATTTAATTACTTAAATACTAATAGAGATTAAATTAAATTAAATTAGTATTTAATTACTTAAATACAGAGGTGACGATTCTCTGACCTACCCCACTCTCCGTTCCTGCTGTCAGCTCTGCTAGCCCTGAGGGGACTGCCTCAAATGCCTCAAAACAGGTCTCCCTGTGCCTGACTCTCTCACTTCCAAGACTTCTGGTCTTTCCTGCCAAACTGACCTTTCCGAAGTCAAACGGAGAGAGTGCTCACTGCTTAAGACCCCAGTGGTGCTCGGTAGACTCTACAGCACAATCCAGACCCCTTGCTTTGGCAGTTAAGGACACCACAGGCTCAAACCGATCCATTTTCCAGCCATGTCAGAGCGGAGTCGTTGCGAGCATGAACTTGTATAATCCAACAAACCGCATCCAGATTCCAACCTGACTGATTACTGTGTATTTTGGACAAATTGCTTAACCTCTCTGAATCTTTGTCTATAGCTTAGGTTGAAAATACCTACGTTCTAGGATTGTTTTAAAGATAAAATGAGACAAAATGTGTGGCAGGCTTAGCACAATGCCTAGAACATAGAAGGTCCTCAGTAAGGGGGACCTTTTATTACTTATACAGCCAGTGGTTGAGATAAACTGAATGGTCTGAAGGGCGCTACCTCCAAGCGGTTGCTTGTGCTGTTCCTTCTACACGAGATTCCTTTCACCTGCAACCGTATCCAGCCTCGTCCAAATACTGGGATGAGGAGGACGCCCCATCCCAGGCCTCAAGTCCCGTCCTGCTCTAAGCCTGACTCCTCAGCTCTGGACTTCCTCCTCACACACCCCTGGCCTCCTTTCCAGCCAAAATTAGATAGATTTCCCATCTCAGAGCAACACAGACCTAGAGATGTTAACTTCAGTAGGACGGAGAAAACTGAAAGGGGCTATTTCCAGTGTTACCTTCTCTCTGGAAGCTTTTCCAGATTCATCCAACCTGGCTGGAAACTATCTCAGTGGCTCGAGAGCAACATCTAATAGCAATTTTTTAGAACCCCTCGGACCTCTGTCACTGTCAGTTTTGTATGGGAGATACTTGTGCCTGTATCTTGCCTCACCTGCCAGATAATTTGAACCGCCGAGGGCAGAAAGCAAGACCATATGCTGCCATCCTCCCCATTCTAGGCTTAATACATGTTTATAGAGCAGAAATGGCTTTAGAGAAGAGATACCCCTTGAGAGCTAAGAATCTGGATCTTTGTCCAGGGCTTGGGCGCTGTCCCTTGGCTCTGACTGCAATGGTAACGACACATCCCCTTCTCACCACCACACCTTTCCTACTAAAGGTGCAGGCTTTAGTATGCAGGCTCTTTCCTACTAAAACCCTTCATGCTTCCTCTTTTCCCCCAGTACCAAGTTTAGAGGAGTTTACTGGAAAAGGTTAGAACTGGAAATTAGACACAATGGGAGAGGCAGTGGGGTAAGGGGAGTGGGGGCGGGGGGATACATCCCACACAGGAAGTGGCCAATAAATGTTTATTGAATGACAGAAAGAGTGAATGAAGGGATTAATGCTCTACCTCGGTCTTAGAAGCAAGGCGGTTGCCCAGATACCAGAAAGCAGACCATCAGGGACTCTCACAGTGAGGATGGGTGAGTTGGTGCTAAAGACGACGGAGCAAGAGCTCTGGAAATCCCACCCACGGCAGACTTAGATGGGCCACCCTTAACAGCTTGAGACCTGGAAGCCCACCACCGGAACTTGAGGTTCTTGGGTACATAACTTGTCTGTTGCTCCTCTAGCCCTTGAACTTGAACCAGGCCCCTCAGTGTATGGAACACTGACCAGTGTGATTATAGGGCCAAGTAAGCAAAACAGCTTTTAGCTTTCAGCCTATTACACCAATTACATCGACTGCCTCCAAACTGCATTTCCTACTGCTATTTCCCAACCCGAGAGGAGAAAATCGACGCAACAGCTTGTTTGGGCAGCAGCTGCTGTGGGGCGGAGCAGGGGGCTGCTGGGAGGAGGAGCCAAGCTGCCTGAGGACACTGGGTACATTCTCCTGGTCTCCTGATCTGGCTTTTCATTAGCCATTTCATCACAAGACCCTACGACTTTAATTTTGTTTTTCTCCTTTCAAGGGATGTGCCTTCCTCATTTTTACCATCAACATGCATTTACTTTTATAATCAGAAAAAATATTTTTTAAACATCAGTCATCAAATGCAAATGTAATAATGCCCTCTCCTCATTAAAATTCTTCAAAGGCTCCACAGGAGTGTCAGGATGAAGCCCAAATTCCTTAGGACAATTGGCAAGGCCCAAGGCTGTGCATGCACCCTTGCCTTACTCATCTCCCTGTGCTCCTTTCCAGTGGGCCATGCCTTCCTGTGCCTCTAGGCTTCCCAGTATGCGGCTCCTACTGCCCCAGAGGGCTTGTTCTCTTGGCTCAAACTTATTTGGTCTCATCTTAAATATCACTTCTTCTGGAGCCTTCCCTGACAACCAGCCCCTAGTCTAGCGGGAGGGCCTGTCTTCTACACCTCCCTGGCACCCTGTACTTAATCCTATGGGAGCCCTTATCCCTATGTCATGTCAACATCACACTTGGGCTCTGTGGCTGCAAGAATATGTCTTTCTTGCTCTTGGCAGATTCTCCAGTACCTAGAACAGTGCCTAGTACTCAGTAGCTGCTCAGTTAAATGTTGCCAGAAAAAATTAAACTAGTAGCAATTAGCTATTTGATTTGGAAGGGCTCTTAGAGACCATCTATCCTAATTACTTTAAACACCAGAGAAGCAAATTCAGGTTCCAATCGTAGGTCCTTTACTGAATCGCTATGTGACCTCAGAAGTCACATTCTCTCTCTGGGTCTGAGACTCTCCACTCTAAAATGAGGAAAGCTCTTCCTGCTCAAACTTTTTCTGGCTTTGCCTCCTCCTCCCTCTGGCATTGGGTAGGTCTCAGGTGCACTGACTGGGCAGGTGGGTGAGATGGTGCAGAAGAAAAGTAAGGTCAGATTCAGCCTCTCAAACTGTTGTTGGTCAAGTAGAGAAGACAAGACACTCACAGTGCTAAATGCCATGTTTCCAGTGATTCTGTTTTGCTAGGAGATCAGAAAAGGAAGAGCCCATGGAAGCCTGGGGGCATCGACACTCCTACAGGAGACAGTGCTTATGCTGAGCAGGCAGAATCCACAGAGGTAGTGAGGAGGGGAGAGGAGCGTCCCCCACTTGCAGCTGGCTATCTGCCCCTGTGGGATGGGACAGCGGTTGGGGCTGACATGCCTTCAGAGCCCAGCTCCGCCACTTACTAGCCCTGGGCCCTGGACAAGTTTCACAATGTTTCCAAACCTTGGTGCTCTTTCCCTCACCACGAGAAGTTGAGTGTCCAGCTTGCAGGGGTTTTGTGAAGACTGAGTGTGTGTGACAGCATCTAGAACAGCGCCTGGTGCCTAACAGACCATTTTAAGAAATGCCACTTCCTTCTCTTCCAGCCGCATAAACAGGACTCACATGTCACTGGCAAGAACCTCAAAGTGAAGCTGGGGTTTGGGGACTGGAGGCTTTTCCTGCACCACCACTCACTGTCTGTTTCCTCTGACGTGATTTGCCCTGTGCACTCTCACACAAGCATACACACGTGTGCACACATGTGCACACACACACACTCCACATAAAATTCAAGAGAGAAAGTGAGGCTATTTCTAATTTCCAGATCAGAGGCAGCCAGATTGGGAGCTGCCCATTACTGTCAGCGGGAAAAACAAAGTATCAACATCCAGGTGTGGCCTACAGTTCTCCCTCCACCACGGGATTTATAAGACATGAGATTATGAGATCAAATGTCATTGTCTATGGGGCTGGAGGGAGAGGCTTCAATTAAATTATAGAAAATCCTATAAAATACCTTGGAACACTTTACGAAGCTATTGATATTTCCCGAGGCAAACAGGATGAGACCTGTACTGTGGGGGGACCCGGCAGGGGTGAGGGTAAGGGTGGCGAGGAGGGTCTTTTGTATTAGTCCATCCCTGCTGATGACAGATCAAGAGTGAAAGGGAAAGAAACTGTAGCAGGGGCTCGTTTCTCCAGCACCTTCGGGGAAAGTCCCAGCAGGTGCTCCCGTGTGGAGATTATTCCTGGAAGGACCGAATTCAGAGTCGGACTCGAACTGAGGTTTAATCTTTTGGGGAACTGTAGACCCTTTTGAGAGTCGAGCACAGACAACCAAGTTCTTCTTCCTGGGAAAACACAAATAAATCCCAAATTCCACTTGCAGGATCATAAGAGTCCTAGATCCCAGGTTAAGAGTGCCTCCCTAACAAAACTGAAAACGCTTCTTCATGAAAATATTTCTTAACTTCATGATCCACTTTCCTGGCATGGAGACCTACCCGTACCATAACTGCTTCTCAGGCTGCAGTCGGTTGCTGAATAAGGCTCTCTCAGCAATTCTAGGACCAACTGAACAAATCCTCAGCTAGGAGTCAGGACTCTTGGGCTCTGACCTGACTTTCAGAGTGATACTGGATCAGTCTTAACTCTCTGGACCTCAGTTTCTCCATCCGGCAGAGAAATGAAGGTGAGGGGAGGGGTGGAAGTTTTGACAAGGATGGCAATTCCTAACATATATTCAGTAGAAGGCAATCATTATGCACAAAATGCAAGAGTTCAATGCTCAAAATAAACCTCCCCTCTTGGAGATACATACAAGTAACTATCATACTAAGGTCTCCAAGAAGTCCCACAGTAAAAAATCAGCTGCATTTGGTTTAGTCCAACATTCTCTAATTGGCTTGATTGTGACTTCTTTCTTTTTTTTTCCCCAGCAGAATAACTACACTAGAGTCCCATCGAGAAGCATTAGACTTAGCACTGAGTTCAGAATCCAGTAAGATGTGACTCCACAAACTATTAATCCTCCCCAGGGGCACCAGGCTGGCTCAGTCAGTAGAGCACTTGACTCTTGATCTTGAAGGCATGAGTTCAAGCCCCACGTTGGGTGTAGAGCTTACGTTAGAAAAAAAAAACAATTTTTTAAAGAGAAAATCTTCCCCAAACAAATAAATTACCATGTGTGATAGAAGGTTGGAGAGGCTGGGACTGAAACAGAGCGGTAGGAACCCTAGACCAGCAGGAGCTCCTCAGAATTCACCCGGCCTTCCTTCACTGCTTGGGAATTCATTGTTCCCTTCAGCAGATCAGCATGAATGCTCAGGCAGCAGCTTTTAGCCCCTCCTTTTGCTCCGTCAATCTATGGAAGAGTGACACTTGAACTTTACTGTGCATGGGAATTACTGCCCTGACAGCCTCGATAATAAAAGGGGACTTTAGGGGCGCCTGGGTGGCTCAGTCGGGTAAGTAGCTACCTTCAGCTCCGGTCATGATCCCAGAGTCCTGGGATCGAGGCCCGCATCGGGCTCCCTGCTCAGTGGGGAGCCTGCTTCCCCCTCTCTCTCTGCCTACTTGTGCTCTCTCTCTCCCTCTCTGTTAAGTAGAGACAAATTTTATTAAAAAATAAAATAAAATAAAAAAGTAAAAGGGGGACTTCAGCTTTATCTGTGATGTGCTCTCTCTTACCCAAAAAAACAAAGCAAATGTGACAAAATGGCAACGGGATGAAATCAGGTGTTTACTACGTCAGGTGGAACTTTATTTTTGAAAATTTTCAGAAGAATACCATTAAATAATATCAGTTCAGAGCTGAATATACTTGATAGCGTGCTGACAGGATCTTCAGGGGTGACTCCCCTGACTTTCTTCCTGAGGCACAGACTTTATGTCTCACCCACATAAGATGCAACCGTACTCCAAATTCTCCAAAAGGGACTTTGGGGAGCACGAAAGCCCCTGGGCCCTCCAAGAGTGGACCTCCCGGGGCCTAACCCTGACTATTCCGTATCTCCTGGCTGTAGGACTACAGGGTCAACATCTTCCTGCGGCAGCAGTGGAACGACCCCCGGCTGGCCTACAATGAATACCCGGATGACTCTCTGGACCTGGACCCATCCATGTTGGATTCCATCTGGAAACCTGACCTGTTCTTTGCCAACGAGAAGGGGGCTCACTTCCATGAGATCACCACTGACAACAAACTGCTGAGGATCTCCCGGAATGGAAATGTCCTCTACAGCATCAGGTGAGTTCCACAGAAGCTCACTCTGCCGTCCTCCTCAGAGTGCACCTGGTCCCATAGCCTTCTGGGAGCAGACGCTAGGAGACCCCCAGCCAGGGGTGCACAGGCCTGGGCAACCCCACACCTTTGCATGGTGTGCAGAGCCAGCTCTGTAAATTACAGTCAGGCAAGAAGGAGAACATACCAGGCGAAGTCCTAGGGGTGAGTGGTTCCTAGGGGAACCGAAGAAGCATCTTAGAAGGGTTAAGTTTGGGCCCCTGAGCTTAGCCACCATTTCAATAAAACAGGAAGGGAAAGAGTATTTAAAGAACGTGCTCAGCAGCAGGGGTGTTCAGTTTCTCAAGATGAGTGAGTTCTAGAAAGCTACTGTTCAACATTGTGCCTAGAGTTGACAATACTATTTTGTACACACAAATATTTGTTAAAAGGCTGGATCTCATGTTAAATGTTCCTACCACAATTTAAAAAAAAAAAAAAAAGTAGCACTAGCAAAGGCACAAAGCCTGAAAAGTCCTAGCAACCTCAACAAAAATGGGCCTGCTAGGCTACTCACAGGTACAAGCCAGGGCTGCTCCCTCCCTTCCATAAACCCCTTCCATCCCCCAAACTTTGCACTGAGTCTAGGAAGCTGGGATCTTCTTCCCAACTGGGAGGTATCCTACAGATACTGGTTAGAAGCAAACTTTAAAAGAGTCTCCTGCCAACTCTCCCCACGTAATTCCCTATTTCCTCCCCAAAGTCATGGAGAAAATGACCAATGTCCGTGCTAGATTCTTAAATATGTAGCATTCGTGGAGAATTTACTAACTAGGCTGCGTATTTTACATATATTATTTGTAATCCTCCTAACAATTCCATGAAATATTTCTGTTATGCCCATTTTGCAGATTAGACAAGAGAAGATCTGAACACTTAAGTGGCTTGCCAAAGTTCCCACCAGCCACCCAGTAGCACAGCCCAGATTCCAATCTGTTAGTGTCCATCTGATGCCCACTGAGGGCCGAGCCGAAAGTGCCCGGCATGCAATAGGCGCTCATTTGATGAATGAATGAGTATGTGTTTATTTCAAAGAGCTTCTAAGGGACACTGGCCCTAAATGACTCCTCCTCCCCCTCCAGTTTTTTGGGGGAATCAATCTTTCTGTTTCCATTAGGAGACAAGCTTTAAATATCCAGGCCCATAGGAGAGGCTATAGCTGTTCTAACCTTCAGATATGGCTGGACTCAGGGTGACTCCTGAGAGCAGGCCAGGTAGGAGAGGGGACTCGAGAACCTCAGTGGGGAAAGGAGGCCCCGAGCAGGGGACTGCTGGGAGGAGCCAGAGGCAGACGCAGTCTTCCTCCCCCTCCGTCCTGCCAGCGCATATCCAGATGGGAGGCTGATGGGCTCAGGACGGCTGCCGGTGCCCTGGCTGCTGGGGCAGAAGAGGTTACACTGCTGGATTTTGCTGCTGCCAGGCGGGTTTGGTATCTCTACAAAGCTAAGCCCCATGCAGCATGACAGAAGGACAGATCAGCAGAAAGTGATGTTCCCAAGGTCATTCAGCTTCAGAAAATTAACCTAGTGTGACAGCTGCCCCACTTTGGAGCTTTTATCTTCAAAAATTCAACTCTGTTCACTTTCTCTTCACTTTCCCTCTCCCTCTCCCTTCCCTTTTCCCCCCTCTTGCTTCTATCTTGTGCTTCAATGGGGCCCAAATCCAGAGCAGTGGGCATGAGCTGGAGGGGAGAAGCTGACACGGGACCATGCCCTCATCACGTGCAGTAAGGTGCCGGTAGCCAAGTGTCACTAGACCACCACCGATGAGGCCCTTTTCAGGAGAGCAGTGTCAGAAAGTAAACACAGGAGCTCAGAATCCAATGGCCAGGAGACACAATTTTGAATCCTGCTTTTGAGTCATCACGCACTGGGTGACCTTGCAGGAGTCCCGACCAATCCTTCTCTGGACCTCAGTTTCCTCCAGCTGTCCAGTGAGGGAGTTGGCCTGATGATCTAAGCCTCTCTGGGCTCTGAGAGCCTTTCTTCTCTATTCTCTGGAGCAGGTATTCCGATGCGGGCAAAGCTTTTGAAGCTGAAGCCTTGCATCGTAGCCTGAACTGTGCACTTTGCTTCTGTTAGGGGCACTCCTTCTGGTTCTGAGGCTCGGCCTCTGCAAAGGTGAAACAACCCAAAATAGACAGCTCTTGCGGAAGCTGGGGGCACCCACCACTTGCCAGCTGACCCCAGCATGAGCCCACAGGTATGAGTCAGCTCTGTTTGGACACCCAGAAGGCAAGGGCCTCTTTAAAATAGTGTTTGATGAGTCCAGTGTATGAAGGGAGGCAGCAAAGAACCACTCGAAGCCCCTGCTGCAGGTGGCCCTGGATGCCTGACGCTTGGGGCTGCTCGACTTGGAATTGAGCCTCCACGGAAGAGCAGGGATCAGGGGCAGCACCTGGCCTCCAGGCCTTCAGGCCATGGCTGAGGGCAAGATGTTTAGAAGCCAGACAGTCTCCACAGAAACCCACAAGTTCCACTGACTGTATGACTTTAGGCAACATACTGTATCTCTCTGAGCCTCCATTTCCATATCTGGAATATAGAAATACACATATATTATCTCAATACACACTAGTTCCCTGACCTCCTTGACTTCTCCAAGATAACTGATTTCCTGGTAATAGCTGGAATGGAGGCACAGCTTCCCCGGTGTGTGGCTCTAGCATCATTCAACTCCCTTCTCTTCTCAGAATCACACTAACACTGGCCTGCCCCATGGACTTGAAGAATTTCCCCATGGACGTCCAGACGTGCATCATGCAACTGGAAAGCTGTGAGTCACTTGCATGAGGGCTTTAGAAAGAGCCAGACTCCCCTTTACCCAGGGGACTTGCAGAAATTCCCATACGGCAACAGCAGCTAACTGCTGGGCCCCAAGAGATAACTGTCCTAGCCCAAAATAACAGACGGGGGGCTCCGCTTTAGAAAATGCATTAGAAATCTAAGCCCCCCTTACTGGCTGGCTGAGGCCCAGCTTCGGAGTCAGCAGTATTCTCCCAAGAGACACTCTTCCATGTCCCTTGTGGATACACTCTCCAGGAATGGAGGAGAAAGAGCTCGAATAAGTCAGGGTCCCTGAACTCATAGGGCTGCTCCCTGCAGCTGGGGACACATAGACAGCTGGCGGCACAAAGAACTCTAACACAGGGCAGCAAGTGGTAAGTGTGTTGTTGGAAGGCTGAACACTGCGGCCTCCGGGCAGAAAGAATGCTTCCTTCTGCCTGGGAAAGAGAGGGGGCACTGGAGAGGGCTTTATGTCGCAGGTCACAAGGGAACCTACAGGAGGAGGGAGCCGACCTCTTTGACTGCAAACGGAAACCAATCTAATTTAAAAGGTGGAATTTAGGGTGACTGGGTGACTCCGGTCATGATCCCAGGGTCCTGGGATCAAGCCCTGCATCCGGCTTCCTGCTCAGCGGGAAGCCTGCTTCTCCCTCTCCCACTCCCCCTGCTTATGTTCTCTCTCTCATCGTGTCTCTGTCAAATAAATAAACCTCCTTAAAAAAAAAAAAAAGAAGAAGAAGATGGAATTCAATGGAAGGACAGGGCTTCCTCATGGACTTGAAAGACGTACAGAAAACAGGGCAGAGGATTTAGGCAGCAGACTTAGGTGGAACACCACCTCTGAGGGGACCTGGCACCAGCCACCTCTGACCTTCTGTTGCTTGATTCAAGATTCAAGTCCTGGGGCGCCTGGGTGGCTCAGTGGGTTAAGCCGCTGCCTTCGGCTCAGGTCATGATCTCAGGGTCCTGGGATCGAGTCCCGCATCGGGCTCTCTGCTCAGCAGGGAGCCTGCTTCCCTTCCTCTCTCTCTGCCTGCCTCTCTGTCTACTTGTGATCTCTGTCTGTCAAATAGATAAATAAAATCTTAAAAAAAAAAAAAAAATTCAAGTCCTGGGACCGAGCATGTGACGGGTCTAGTTGTGTCATTACCTAACACCTCGGCCCCCGGCGGACAGTCCCCCAACAGCTTTATAGAGTCATTCCCCCAGGGAAAGGTGCTGTGAGCAGAGGAGGGAGCGTGCAAGGTTGGCACGCAGGCCCCATAGCCGATGTGAGCTGCCGAGGACCACAGGGGTAAGAGGTGGAGGCGAAGGGACAAGCGAGGTAGAAGGCAGGGGGTCGATGTAAACAATTAGACCAGTTTTAACCTCCTCGGCTGCAGGGGAGGTGAGGGGAGGGTGGAAGAAGAATGGGGAGGGGGTGGTGGAGAGGCAACGTGGTGCCATGCATTCCCTCTCGTGCCTGATGCCTCTCAGACCCGCTGCAAATGAGTGCTTCTGGGTGGTGACGGCTGCTTCTTCTGGTCCCCCACCCCAGTTGGCTATACCATGAATGACCTGATCTTCGAGTGGCAGGAGCAGGGAGCTGTGCAGGTGGCAGATGGACTAACTCTACCGCAGTTTATCCTGAAGGAGGAGAAGGACCTGAGATACTGCACGAAGCATTACAACACAGGTAGGTCCAAACATTCATTCAACTTCTGGTTCAACAGATCTTACGAGGTGCCCGTGATGGACACGGTTCTGTGTTGATCACCTCGTGTTTAAGAGAAGAGTCTTTGAAACCAAGAAAGTGGCTCTGATATCTTTTCCCCGGATGTCCTGGGGCACGCATGTGACACTCAGGCCACACACCTCATTGCCCAGGGGGGGCCAGGAGAGAAGAGTCTTCGCTCCAGGTAGCAGCAGCCCAGCTCAAAATGAGCCCTGTCCCTAAGGCAGAAGCGGGGAGCAGATACGAGGACATCTTGCAGCGTCTGTCACAGGGGACCTGGCATTTCTGACAGGACGCAGTACCCAGGCTGCTCTCCTCAGACCTCAGCAGGAGGGAGCTGAGAGGTGATGTGAAGTCTGTGGGCCGCGCAGTTGGAAAGGGTCCCCCAGACTTCGAGCTGCAGGAGAGGGGAAGGACCCATGCCGTTGTGCCCAACTCTCTGTCTCCCAGGCACAGGGCAGCCTTGGTGGGAAGATGGGACACAGGAACGAGCTGGGGTTGGACCAAGACCAGCCTTGTCTGCCCTACCGCAGGCTGGGAAGGAGCTCGCGGAGGCGCAGTGGAGGAAAGGCCTCCAGTCAGCAGGCCAGCTAGAGCCAGCTGAGGAGAGGGGACGCGTGAAGTAGGCCGCAGAGGAGGCCTTCCCGATGGAAGCAGGGGCTTGAGAGAAATCGCTGCGTGCTCTGCTGTGGGTAGAAGGCCCAGAGCAAGGGCAGGCAGCCTGGGTTCTGCTGTGTTGGGCACATCGGCCCCTTTCCGGGTCACCTCCAGAGATACTGTCCTCGTCCCTGGGCACGCCGAGACGTGACGATACTCCCCTTAGCAGCCGTGACAGCAGTGACTCACGGAGTCCCACTGCCTCGCACACCACAGCCCAAAACTGTTCACACGGCGTTTTCTCATTCATTATCTCATTCGCTCTTCCCTGTTCCCACTTGGGTGGAGCTGAGTTCTGTGCTAGGCCCTGTGGATCCGACGGGGGGAGAGGTTGAGGGGCCCCGATCGGCTCCAGGCAAGCACAGAGTTGGGGGGAGACCAGCTGCCCGCAGTCCAGTGCAGAGGACAGACAGACTGAGGTGCCTCCGCCCTCGCTGCCTTCTGCCCTAAGGCTAGATGACCGCATGACCAGAAGAGGGTGGTGGGGGCGGTTGGGGGGATGAGGGGGAGCAGGAGCGTCCTTCCGCTGGTTGTGGGGAAGAGGCCAGGCTCCCAGGCAGTGGGATCGGCGGGGGCCAAAGCTCAGAAGGGTCAAAGTTCCCAAGGCCAGGGTAGAGTGGAAGGGGTCACGATGAGGGTAAGGAAAGACGGGAATTGGGACGGAAAAACAGGCCAGAGCATGGCTACGAAGAGCAGGCTGAGAAGTTTGAGCTTGTCCCCGTAGATAATGGGGACTTTTCTGTATGAGGAAGGAAGGAAGGAAGGAACATTTTTACAACAGGAAGGAACAGGCTCGAGTCATGTTTTAGGAAGGTACCTGGGGGAAGGCTAAGGAGAGGTCCACGGAGGCCCACTCTTAGCAACAAAACAGGGCTGGTAAGGGTGATGGCCCCTGAGCACAGGTGTGATCACAAAAGGTGTGAGGAGTGCACAGTAACACACAGGTGACCACAGGAGGAGGGCACCATCGCCCTCATCCCCCAAATTTACCACAGATGAAGGAATGGAGACACACAGATTCTGGCGCTTGCCTCAGGACACAGCTAGTATGAGGCTGACCTCGGCCTCCAGCTGAGGCTGTTCCAACCTCCCCAGAATACTCTGCCTCTCACCATAACTTCTCGCAGGTAAATTCACCTGCATCGAGGCCCGGTTCCACCTGGAGCGACAGATGGGCTACTACCTGATCCAGATGTACATTCCCAGCCTGCTCATTGTCATCCTGTCGTGGATCTCCTTCTGGATCAACATGGACGCCGCCCCAGCCCGCGTGGGCCTGGGCATCACCACCGTGCTCACCATGACCACCCAGAGCTCTGGCTCCCGAGCATCCCTGCCCAAGGTAAGTCCTAGTGCCCAGAGCACAAAACACCTGGACAGAGAAGGACTCCCATCTCTCTACCCTGCCTGAGATGAAGGGAGCACGAGGAATTAGTCACTGTTTCTTCACTGGCCACCCTTGGCAGGATCCAGCATTCTGGGGCATCAGAGCTCTCCTCCAGACTGGACCCTGTGTTGCACACAGTTTCCAAACCCCACGGTTTGCTCCCTTCTCTACCAGCACTCCACACGCATCCTGCTCACGTGTCATTCACACTCAACTCCACCTCCTCTTCCATTCACTTTTGGTGCTAAACACAACCTCCTGCTCCCTGCACCGTTAACAGTCGGTGTTTTGTGGTGGAGGGTCTCCAGGACCACCCCCACGTTCAGAGATTTGATACGACTCACAGGACTCAGCATAGCATTGTTCTCACAGCTAAGATTTCTTTTCTTTTCTTTTCTTTTTAAGATTTTATTTATTTGACAGAGAGAGATCACAAGTGGGCAGAGAGGCAGGCAGAGAGAGAGAGAGAGAGGAGGAAGCAGGGTCCCTGCAGAGCAGAGAGCCCGATGTGGAACTCGATCCCAGGACCCTGAGATCATGACCTGAGCTGAAGGCAGAGCCTTAACCCACTGAGCCACCCAGGTGCCCCACAGCTAAGATTTTTTTATAGCGTTGCATTAAGGACACATAGCTCGGGGACATCTGGGGGCCCCCGTAGGTTGAGTATAGGACTCTTGATTTCACTCAGGGCAAGATTTCAAGATCTTGGGGTAGAGCCCCACATTGGGCTCCCCGCTCAGCGTGGAGTCTGCTTCCCCTCTCCCTCTGCTCCTTGCTCCACTCTCTCTCTCTCTTTCTATGATGAATAAAGAAATCCTTGAAAAAAAAATCTCTAAAAAAATTAAAAAATAAAAAAAAAATTTTTGAAAGAATACATAGCTAGGTGATAAAGGAAAAAGATACAGGCAGGGTCTGGAGGAAGTCATCTGCAGGCTTCCTGGTTTTCTACCCCCAGCCCCCCAGGGCAGGACCACACAGAGCACATTCCTACCCTAACAATAAAAAGGCAGTCACACGTGTGGGATGTTTCTGGCCAGGGAGATAGAGACATTGTTTTGAGGTTCATTTAAGATTCAGTATGGATGATTTTTACTGGGTGCTGGCCACACAGGCCCCTTCCACCTGGCACACACCAAAACTCCAGACTCCCAGGAGGAAAGCAAACACTTGGCACAGTCCCTGTTGTTTGTATGGGCAGTCTAGGCACAGTGAGGCATCCTTATCGCTTAGGGAAAGCGGGAACATTCCCAAAATCCAGGTTCCCTTCTCTCAATCAAGGGCCAGCCTCGCAAGCAGGTCCTTTGCAAGATAGCAGCCTCGTCCCAAACGTCGTGCGTGAACCCTTTTCTTCCCACACCTCAATCAACTTTCACATTTCTAACGTTCAACACCACGTTCTGCTCCTTTCACTATTCTCTCTTGAACCGTACTCTGCCCCATTCACTACTAACACCAGACACAGCATTTCACTCCATTCACTATTAAAGCCAGATACACATTCTGCTCCATTCACTCTGTGCTAGACACAACATTTCTGCCCCATTCTTCAAACACCAGACTCAGCATTCCACTTCATTCATTACCGACACCAGACACTAATTCTCCGCCAGTCGCCCTTGCCATAAATGCGACGTTCTGTTCCTTTCACTGTTAACACCAGACCTCACATTCTGCTTAATTCACTTTTAACACCAGACATGATGTTCTGCTTCATTTACTATTAATGCCAGACACCCCCTACTCCTCCATCCACCTATACGTGAGGTACAGCATTCTGCTGCCTTCACTGTGAATGCTTGATGCCTCCTTCTGCTCTACTCTCTTTTAATTCTAGGCCCCGCATTCTACTACGCTCACTACCACCGTCTGAGCCCCATTCTGCTTTCATCACTCACCAGCAGACACGACATTCAGCCCACTGTTAACGCCAGACTCCATATTCTGCTCCCGTTAGCCTTATGCTAAATCCCACATTCTGTACCATTTCCAATTAAGGCCTCATTCAACATTCTGCTTTGATATAGGAAAGTTGGAAGAATATACAATGATCACTCTAACATCCTTCACCTGGATTCCAACTGTTAATCATCTTGCCACATTTATTTTAGTTCTCTATAAAGATAAGTAAGTGGGTAGGTAGATGGGTAGCTAAGTAGGTAGGTAGTAGATAGACACAATTTTTGTTGAATCATTTGATGGTTACAGACATGATAAGCCATCTCTAAAGAAGGAAGAAGGACCCCAATGATATTTATCCAAATAAATTAACATTAATTCAATAATAATATTTATATCAATTCTATTTATATATTATATATCAATTTTATATCAATAATTATGAAGTAGAAGTAATTCCATAATATCATCTAATACAAAAACTTCATGTTTTCCCAATGTCAAAAAACATCATCAGTAAATATGGCAAGGGATCCAATCAAGGATCCAATCAAGATTCATACTATATATGGCTACTCTTTTATTTTCAAAACTTTTTAAAAGATTTTATTTATTTATTTGAAAGAGAGAGCATGCACGCAAGCAGGGGGAGCTGCAGAGGGAGAGAGAGAGAGAGAGAGAGGCTCCCCACTGAGCAGGGAGTCCCATGCGGGGCTCCATCCCTAGACCCTGGGATCATGACCTAAGCAAAAGTCAGCCACTTAACCAACTGAGCCACCCAGGCACCCCTGTATACGGCTACTCTTTTAATCTAGAAGAGTCTCTCCACTGTTTTTTATTTTCATGATATTTCACGTTCCATTAGCTTTTAATGTGAGAGATGACGTTCGGTTTCATCTGCATCAACACTCGACACCACTCTCTCCTCTATTCACTCTTACCCAAAACTCAATAATCTGCCTTTTGCACTATGAACACTAGACTTTGCATTCTGCTGGATTCACTATAAATGCTTGAGACCAAATTCCATCTACTGTTACCACCTGACAACACATCCTGCTCTGTGCAATTGTAACAGCAGATGTACCTGCTTCCTTTTCCTGATGTTAGAGTCAACAACCTGCTCCCCTGTCCATTAAGAGTTGGTGTCACATTCTCTTTCACTCACGACTGATGCCAGACAACACTCTGCTCCACTCATGGGTAGTAACTCCAGACTCAGTATTTGGCTCCATATGCTACTAATACTCAACCTCACATTCTTCTCCATTCACTTTTTTTAAAGTATAAAATTCAGTAGCAGGTAATAATATTTGCACACACTCACCGCTGTCTAATTCCAGGACATTTTCATCACCCCGAAAAGAAAGCCCCATAACTCATCAACAGTCATTCCTCATTCCCTACTCTGTCCAGCCTCTGGCAACCCCTACTCTACTTTTCACCTCCGTGAACTTGCTGCTTCTGGACAGCTCATATAAATGGAATCATATAATAGGCGCACTTTTGTTTAGCATAATGATTTCAAGATTCACCTGTGGTGTACACTATATCAGTACGTCATTCCCATTTGTGGCTGATTAGTATTTCCATTGCATGGGTCTATCACATTTTGCTCATCTATTCACCAGTTGAGAACATTGGGGTTATTTCCACTTTTTGGCTATTTTAAATAACCCTGCCATGAACATCTCTGTACAAGTTTTTGTGTGCACATATGCTTTCAACCCTCATAGGTATTTACCAAAGAGTGAAATTGTTGGGTCATATGGTAACTATATGCTTAACTTTGTGAGGAACTGACAAACTGTTCTCCATCACTTCATAATCTCACTGGGGTTCCAATTTTTCCACTTCCTCACCAACGCTGCTTCTCATCTGATGTCTTTTTGATTATAAACATCTTAGTGGATGTGAAGTAGTATTTATCTCACTGTGGTTTGGGTTTGTATTTTCTTAGTGATTGGTAGTGTTGAGCATTCTTTTCATGTGCTTATTAGCCATTTCTGTGACTTCTTTGGAGAAATGTCCCTTCAAATTTTTTGCCCAATTTATAATAAAAGTATTTCTCTTTTTATTGGTGAGTTGTAATAGTTCTTTGTGCATTGTGGATTTTAATCCCTTATCAAAGATACGATTTACAAATATTTCCTCCCATTCTGTGGGCTATCTTGATTGATAGTGTCCTTTAATACACAAAAGTTTTTCATTTTGATGAAGTAAAATTTATCTATTTTTTCTTTTGTTGCTCGGCCTTTGGTATCATACTTAAAAAACTAATGCTTAATCCAAAGTCTCAAAAAAGTATACCTATATTCTTTTCTAAGAGTTTTGTGGTTTAGCCCTAAACCTGGGCTTTGACCCATTTTGCATTTCGCATACAGTATGAGGGAAGGATAGCATTCTTTTGCATGTGGATGCTGTTAAGGCAGCACCACTGGTTGAGAGGACCACCCTTCCCCTGCACTGAATTTACAACCTTGTCAAAAATCAATTGGCCACAAACGTATGGGATTATTTCTAGACTCTCAGTTCCGTTCCACTGATCTACGCATTTATTCTTATGTCGGTACCACACTCTTGATTACTGTTGCTTTGAAGTAAGTTTTAAAATTGGAAAGTATGAGTCCTCCAACTTTGTTCTTTTTAAAGATTGATTGGGCTATTCTGGGTCCCTGGCATTTCTATTCGAACCTGAATATGAATTTAAAGTTTCGTTCATCAATTTCTGCAACAACAATAAAAAAGGAAGTTAGAGTAAAAATGCACTGAGTCTGTTAATGAGTCTGGAGAGTGTCACCATATTAATGATATAAAGTCTTCCATTCCATAAACACATGATGTCTTCTCATTTACATAAGCCATCCCACTGCCTTCTAGACTGCTTGGTTTATTTTTTTTTTCCTTCCAAGATTTTATTTAAATTCAAGTTAGTTAACATATAGTGTAGTATTGGTTTCAGGAGTAGAAGTTAGTGTTTCATCACTTAACTATAAGAGCCATTGCTCATTTGAATGCCCTCCTTAATGCCCATCATCCATTTAACCCATTCCCCTCACCCACCTCCTGCCAGCAACCATCAGTCTATTCTTTATAGTGTAGAGTCTCTTATGGTTTGCCTCTCTGTCTTTTTCTTATTTTATTTTTCCCTCTCTTCCTCTATGTTCCTCTGTTTTCTTAAATTCCACATATGAGTGAAATCATATGGTACTTGTCTTTCTCTGACTTACTTTGCTTAGCATAATACCCTCTAGTTCCATCCACATCATTACCAATGGCAAGATTTCATTCTTTTTGATGGCTGAGTAATATTCCTGTGTGTGTGTGTGTGTGTGTGTGTGTGTACCACATCTTCTTTATCCACTCATCAGTTGGTGGACATTTGGGCTCTTTCCATAGTTTGGCCATTATTGATAGTGCTGATATAAATATTAGGGTGCAGGTGGCACTTCAAATCATTATTTTTGTATCTTTAGGATAAATACCCAGTAGTACGATTGCTGGGTCATAAGGTAGCTCTATTTTCAACTTTCTGAGGAACCTCCCTCCTGTTTTCAAGACTGGCTGCACCAGCTTTCATTCCCACCAACAGTGTAGGAGGGTTCCCCTTTCTCTGTGTACTTGCCAACATCTGTCATTTCCTGACTTGTTAATTTTAGCCATCCTGACAGGAGTGAGGTGGTATCTTGCTGTGGTTTTGTGTTTCCCTGATGCCGAGTGATATGGAGCACTTTTTCATGTGTCTGTTGGCCATTTGTATTAGACTGCTTGGATTCTCAAAACCTCATTCCTCACAATCACACTACCATTCTGTATGCCCACGGGCCCTCTCCTTAGGATTTAATAATCTCTACCCACCCCTCAGTTTAAAAATATATAATCAATCCAATGACAAATCAGCTGTCATTCTTATTGAGGAACCCTAGTACATGATGAGTTGCTTCTCTCTTGCAGCTTTTAAGATTCTCTCTTTGTCTTCTGATAGTTTGATTATGAAGTGTGGAGCTCTTTTGCATTGCTTGGAGTTCATGAACTTCTTTGGTGTGTACATTAGCATCTTTCTTCAAATCTGGAAAAATTTTGGCCATTATTTCTTAAACTACCCTTTCTTCTTTTTTCTCTCCTCTCCTTCAAACACATTCACTAAACATATATTTGTGTACTTCATAGTTCCCCACAGGTCTCTGAGGCTCTGTTCATTTTTCTTCATTCTGTTCCTCTGACAAGATAATCTCAAGTTCACTGATTCTTCTTCAAGTTCACAGATTCTTTCTTCTGTCTGCTCAAATGTGCTATTTATCCTTCTAGTGAACTCCTCAGTTATTTTTCAGCCCCAAAATTTCTATTTTATTCTTTTTATCATTCCTACCTTAGGTTCAGTTTGGTGAGACTTTGTTCTCATCATTTCCTTTGGTTGTTTATACAGGCAGGTCTCCCTTAATTCTTTAAAAACATTTAAAATAATTTATTTAAAGCCCTTATTAAGGAACACCTGGGTGGCTCAGTTGTTAAGCATCTGTCTTCAGCTCAGGTCATGATCCCAGGGTCCTGGGATAGAGTCCCTCATGGGGTTCTTTGCTCAGCGGGGAGCCTGCTTCTCCCTCTGCCTGATGTTCCCCCTGCTTCTGCCCTATATATCTCTCTCTGATAAATAACTAAAATCTTTAAAAAATGATAATAAAATAATTTAAAAAATAAAAATCCGGAAAAAAATAAATAAATAAAGCCTTATCAAGTCCAACATCTGGGCCTCCTCAGGGACAGCTTCTTTGGAATGCTTTTTTTTTTTTCTTCTATATATGGGCCTGTCTTAGTGAATTTGGGCTGCTATAACCAAGTAACCAGAGATCGGGTGGCTTATAAATAAAAGAAATCTATTTTTCACAGTTCTGGAGACTGGAAGTCTGAGATGAGGTGACAGCATAGTAGGGTTCTGGTGAGGACCCTCTTCCAGCTGCAAACTACCAACTTCTTCTTATATGCTTACAGGGTAGAAAGAGAGTTAGCCAGGTAGCTGTCCTCTTCTTATAAAGGCGCTAATTCCTTCAAGAGGGTTCCACTCTTAAAATCTAATTACATCCCAACGGCCCCACCTCCAAATACCGTCACACTGGAATTAGGATTTCAGCGGAGGAAGGGGGTGGCAGGGACACAAACATTTAGTCTGTTGCAGGCTCATCCTTTATGTCTTTGCATATCTTATAATTTTTGGTTGAAAATTACACGTTTTACATAATGTAATGTGGCATCTCTAGAAGTCACATTCTCCCTCCTCAAGATTTGTTGTTGTTTTTTTGTTTGATTGTTTGTTTGTTTGTTTAATAACTCTTGTGAACTAATTCTGTAAGCTCTGTATCCTTTGTTTTGTGGAATCACTGAAGTCTGCACAGTTAGCTTGGTGGCTAGCTAAAATTGGTCAGAAATCTGCTTAAATGCATGGAACCTAGAAATCTCCCAGTCTTTTCCTAGAGCTCTACAGATGTATTAGGACACACCTCCAACACTCAGCCAGGCAGTTTACAGTGTTGCCTCACCCCTCACTTGCAGCTTGCTCAGTGTGTCAAGGTTAGCGGAGTTGAGAGCTAAGGGGCCTGCTCAGGCCTTTCCTGAGTGGCACCCAGGCCTAAGCACACACAGCAATTCTCAGAAATATGTCAGAGCTTCCTAAAGCTCCCTATGGACATCTCATTCCCCTAGATTTTTGTTTTAAGCTTTTTAATCAACCTATTGTTTGTGTCAACTTTACCTAAGGCCTCAGGCTGACCTGATGTTCTAGAGTTGCCATTGACTGTTTTCAACAGATGCCCCTAGGGAAAAGGCTGCTCCACTGGGCCAGCTCCAAGGCAGGTGAAATAAAGACAGCCTTGCTTGTGAGTGAGGTCTTTCAGCAAACCACAATACAGGCCAAATAATGACAGTTCTCTGGCAAAGGGGGTTTAAAGAAGCTCCACCTCTGTTCTGCCCACCCACCAACTTCCTGGATACTGGTTTTCAGTCTGCTTGCAGGCTGTTGGTTTTCTAGGCTAGCACAGAAGTGGGGACAGGAGAACGGAATTCGGCAAGTTAAAACACCACAAGGTCCCAACAGAAATGAAAACATATGTCCACACAAAAATTTTTACAAAGATGTTCACAGTAACATTATTCATAATAGCCAAAGGTAGAAACAACCCAAACGCCCATCAACTGATGACTAGGTCAACAAAAGGTAGTATATCCATACAATGAAATACTATTTGGCCATAAGAAAGAATGAAATATAGGGGCACCTGGGTGGCTTAGTCACTTAAGCATCCAACTCTTGGTTTCAACTCAGATCATGATCTCAGGGCCATGGTATCCTGCCTGCAGCAGGCTCCATGCTCAGCAAGGAGACTGCTTGTGATTTTCTCCCTCTCCCTCTTCTCCTCTCCTGCTTGCATGCTTCCTCAATAAATAAATCTTCAAAAAAAAAAAAAAGAAAGAAAGGAATGAAATACAGATATATACTGTAACATGAACAAATCTGGAACATATTATGCTAAGTGAAAGAAGCTAGTCATAAGAGGCCACGTGGTATATCATTCTATTCACAGGAAATGCCCAGAATGGGGGATCTATAGAGTCAGAATGTAGACTAATGGCTGCTTGGGATGGTGGTGGGGGACAGAAATTGGGAGAATAGAGAAAAGAATAATGGCTAACAGTCATTTCTGGATTTCTTTTGGGGGTGATGAAAATATTCCAAAATTGACTGTGATGATGGTTACATATATCTTGAACGTATTAATGACTACTGAAATGTACACTTTAGCTTTGTGAATTGTATGGCATATGAATTTTATCTCAATGAAGCTAGGCTTTGCTTTCGTTTTTGTTTTTAATGCCACAGAGTTTGATGCTCTTCCTGGCATTCAGCTTTTTTTTTTTTTTTTAAGATTTTATTTGACAGACAGAGATTATTTATTTGACAGAGATCACAAGTAGGCAGAGAGGCAGACAGAGGGAGAGGAGGAAGCAGGCTCCCTGCTGAGCAGAGAGCCCGATGTGGGACTCGATCCCAGGACCCTGGGATCATGACCTGAGCCAAAGGCAGAGACTTTAATCCACTGAGCCACCCAGGCGCCCTCAGTTGACTTTTTAAGTAAATGCTTTCGTGATTGCTGTTAGCCTTTGGTTAACAGAGCTTCTGAGAAAGTTTATTCTGACCATTTTTGCTGTTGTCCTCATTGTTCTTATAGCAAAGAGAGTTTTTGAAATCTTACTCTGCTACTTTTGTTAACATCCTCTGTTTACTTACAGTGTTAGGTACATCACTCCCTATCACCCTTAGACTAAGCACATTCTGTTTACTCAACGATGATGCTAGATACACCAGCCTCCTCTCCTTACTACTCTTCCAAGTACCATATTCTTATTTTCTCCAGTGTTTTGTATAGTCTTCTTGGTGCATTTTTCTTGTTTTCCTCTGCACATTCCTAATATCCCAGCTGAGGAGTGAATAGCAGTGGGTGATGGGGGAGTTACCGAGGAACAGAAATATTGAACTATTTCATTCTCCCCTGCCCTCACGCCACTGCGCTCTTCCTCTCCCCCACTCCAGGTGTCCTATGTGAAAGCCATTGACATTTGGATGGCAGTGTGCCTGCTCTTCGTGTTCTCAGCCCTACTGGAGTATGCTGCTGTCAACTTTGTGTCTCGGCAGCACAAAGAGCTGCTCCGATTCAGGAGGAAGCGAAGACATCACAAGGTAGGCCTTTGAATCGCTACCCAGGGAGGGACAGCGGGTGGTAAACAGAAGAGATCCAGGCAGACTTGTATTGTGATATTTGTTTCAGTGGACCATCCTTCTCAGTGGGTAAGGCAGACATAAAATAGGGATGAAGTCCTAGAACTCCTAACGTCCTCTCCCACAAATAATGCCTTGTTGGGTCTGTAGGCAATAACTCTTCCAACCATGACACTACAGAAATGATCAGGTTATACCTGAAGACAGAACTGATGGAGCAAACACTGATGGGCTAACATAATAACTAGCTATGACCTGGAAGCTTGGCAGGCGGAAAGGTGGTTATTGGTGTTTTCTGCAAGGCTGCATTATTTCCAAGGGTTTGGTTCCAGAAAGGAAGTGTGTCACAAAAGGTAAGATCTTTGAGTAGAATGCCCAGAGCCAGGCCTTTGCTTCCCACTTCCAAGAGAAGAGTATCATGCAAGATGCTCCCGCAGAGTGAATTCTCTCACTTTATGAGGGCGTGAATAAAGAACTACTTGGCCAACCATCTATACGAAGTCACCAACATCTGTTAACTCAGAGGCTGTGCTCCAACCAGCAAAGGCCACTGGGGAGAGTGCCATCTGTGGGAACAAACTGGTTGCACACCTTGCTCTATAAATATTCCCCCCAAAGACTTCTCCCCTGGAGATCAGAGAACCTGCTTTTCTTTCCAACCTCATCTCCACACCACTTTCTCCTTTGCTCTCTGAGCACCAACCTCCCTAGTTTTTTCTCCTTTCGCTCAAACATACACACAGGACTTCAGATGTCTTGTCTTCTCCTGGAATGTCTTCCCAGTGAAATTTGTTTAGTGTTAACCAACCACTCATTTTCTGATTCTCAGCTGAGGCATCTTCCCTGATACCTGGGTGGAGGGAGAGGTCCTGTAGTGAGGTTCTCATGCACAGCTGTCAAGTATGGCCATGCAGACTGTATCCTACACAGGCCCCCTTGCCAGTGAGGCACTCCTCTCTAAGTCCTGCCTTGGCACGGACTGTATCAGCCAGAGGAAGGGATTCCAATTCCTGTGTCTAGAAAGGAGGGATGACATTTTTCTAATGTTCCCAAGGATGCTGTATGAGCTAGCAAAGGTCATGCTCTACTAAAGCTTAGTTTCCCTCCTTCTGAACATTCATTTTGATTTGTAATTGTACATTCATGATGTAGCTGTTTGGTACTTATCTCTTCCACTGAATTATGAACTCCATATAGGTGGAGACCATGCCTACTTTTGCTTGGTGCTATGTCTCTGGTGCCTAACAGAATGCCTGACACATAGTGAACATGCCCAAGAGGAGCCCTTCCAGTCAGAAAGCCTGAACAGGAGTTTTTCCAAAAACAGATTAGGGCAAACAAGAACCCATATATTATGACCTGTCAGGCCATACCTCATACCTGCCACACACCATGCCCTACAAGCTTTAGATCGTCCTACTTCCACTAGCCCCCCACCCAGCTACCAAGTACTATGTCAGTGGACCCTGTTTCTTTATCACTGGTTAGTATGTGAATTCAAGCTCTCCTTTTTCGGGGCCCAGTTTCTCCATCTGTCAAGTGGACTAAATTGGCACCCTGGGGGACTGTGGTAAGGATTAAATCAGATTACAAAGTAGCTTTAAGTTTTGTTCCTGACACAGAAGTTCCAAGGAACAAAACGATTACACATGCACAGATTTCCATCAGTGTGTTTCTTAAACATCAGCAATCTGATTCAATTAACTTCTAGCAGTTTACCATGGGCAGGAGGCAGACATTTCAAGACAGAAGATGTCCATGGGAGTTCAGGTAGAACTATCCTTCTAAATCTGCATTGAAAGAGAAAACTATCTCAGGTACAGCAAGCCAGACAGGATTTCTCAAAAGACTTCTAGTTTTAGTCCTCACTGCCCATTGGATACTTGGCCTCTGACTATTAAAATAATCTAAGCAGGGAACTGACCACACATAACAATCTTGGGAATTCGTTATTTTTCCTTTTCCCACCAGCTAGCTGCTTTTTTGCATTTTCCTCTGTGAAAAGAGGGTTAATACATTTGTTGAAGAGACACTTCCTTAGGGAGACTATGTCCATGATGTTTGACTAGCATCAGGCCACTAGATTGTGCACTGCACAACTCGAGGGGGCACTACTTGCAGAGACTAAAATGTAAAGGGAGCCCTTGCAGACACAGAGTATGGTGGGCCTACTGTACCTCCGAAGGCTGCCTCCACCATCACCAGCTCCCTACCAGTTTATACACCAGCAGAAAACTAAACCTTCTCCAGGTGAAATATAAATAAAGCCCTATGGGATTTGATCAGATATCCCTGCTCAGTTCCCACCTGGCTCTCTCACAGCATGTTAGAGCCCTATACAGGGAATCCTGTCCTCTCTTCCCATGCCAATGACAACAGCAAGGAGGAACAAGTTACTAGGATCACAGAGGTGCTGGTGGCAAAAGCAATGGAGGTGCTCAAGGTCCCATGGCTACCACTGACCATACACCATCACCTGCTTACCTCTTCATCAGTGTTTCTGTCCTGAAGCAGATAAAAATAACCCTGCTGCTTATTAGATCAAAAATAAGAGCTGGGCGCCTGGGTGGCTCAGTGGGTTAAGCCGCTGCCTTCGGCTCAGGTCATGATCTCAGGATCCTGGGATCGAGTCCCGCATCGGGCTCTCTGCTCAGCAGGGAGCCTGCTTCCCTTCCTCTCTCTCTGCCTGCCTCTCTGCTTACTTGTGATCTCTCTCTGTCAAATGAATAAATAAAATCTTTTAAAAAAATAAAAAATAAAAAAAAAAAATAAGAGCTGAGACTTACTCCCAGGCAGAGGTCAAAAACCAGTAGCCAGAGATGAAATTCAGCATGCAACTGTCTTTTTTAATTTCACTAGCAGTGTCTTAGAGATCTAGAATAAGGTACAAGCATTTAAAAAATCACACTTTTATCTTCAAATAGTCACAGCTCTCTGGTCCCATTGGATTCACATCCTGCCTGATCCTGGGCCACTGGAAGAGCCTTTAGGTAGGGGAAGCATTCTCTGAGTCCCTTCTGACTGGAGATTTCTTCAGCCCTGGCTCATTTCTTCACTCACATTTCTCCTGCGTGGCCCCTTATGTGTGCTTAAATCAGTGTGACCTTGTTCCTAAGAGCTCTGATAATGGCTGAAATGTCAGAAACTACAAGGATGCAGGATGGGGTTCACCATAAAGCAGTGCTTCCTTTGGAGTAAACCCCTCTGCATGTGGCTTGTATAGCAGCAGCGTATAAGCTTGGGCTGCAGAAACCTCCCTTCAGCAGGAAGTTTGCAGAGGGGGTTTTCAGACCCAGATGGTGAGTGAAAAGGAGCTACCTCCATGCCTGAGCTTCTCAGAGCCTGTGATCTTGGCTGGGCTCCTCAAATCCCACCATCCTCCCATGTTACCTCATTTGTTGGGCACAAAGCATCTGGTCCTCAAATTCCCTGGCCGGCCTCATTAGTCAGATTATTAGGAAATCTGCAAGCCATACTGGGCAGGCACACTCCCAACCTCCCTGGGTTCTAGAGGAGACGATTGCCCCTGCTCCATCCGCAAGCTTTCATTTCCTGCCATCTGCTGGGGAGAACAGGAATAGCATGCCTCTCTCCCATCATTTCTCAGGAATTTCCTTTCTCCAGGCTACCCTGTGAAACTGATGATCATCTAACCAGTTGGGGCCTCCAGGCCACACCTCCACCCCTTCTACTCCCATGTTTGATTGATGAGAAAGGCAGAGAATAATTCGCCCAAAGCTGTATATAAAATTAATTTGGTGCTTCCCTTGCATAACTAGAGCCTGGTAAGAAAACATTTTCAAGCACCCCATCCTGCAGCAAGGACAGATTTATACTGGTAAGCAAGAGTGTTGGACCCAGACCTCCTCCCAGGCACAGGGTCCAGTAATTTGAACAGTTGCCTCCAACTCCTTTCCTTGGTCCTGGCGCAAACCCTCTACTGTTGTCCTACTCACAGACAAATATTTATTGAAATGTATTTGCCAAGCACATGTTCTTTCCCCCTTTCTGCAATGAGGCTGTTGGACCAGATTCAACAATTTGCCAATGATTTCTTTTTTTTTTTTTTTAGATTTTATTTATTTATTTGACGAGAGAGATCACAAGTAGGCAGAGAGGCAGGCAGAGAGCGAGAGAGAGGAGGAAGCAGGCTCCCTGCTGAGCAGAGAGCCCGATGCAAGGCTTGATCCCAGGACCCTGAGACCATGACCCAAGCCTAAAGCAGAGGCTTTAACCCACTGAGCCACCCACGCGCCCCTTGCACCTTGATTTCTTGAGCATTTTTCATGTCTCAAATCCTCCTGGTACCAGGAATATAACCCCATTAAAAAAAAAAAAAGAAAAGAAAAAGAAAAAGGAAGTTAGGAGTAGTGAAGATATACTAGTAAACATTTACTTGTTCAATAACTATTTACTGAGCTTTGAGCTTATGTCCAGAAACCCTGTTCATATGTTCAGTGTTGAGAGTGCAATGAACATGAGTAAGACTGTGCCTTCATGGAGCTTAGCGCCTAATGGGAGAAACAGACATTAACCTGAAACACCATGTGGGGAGCCTGGGTGGCTCAGCCGGTCAAGAGTCTGACTCTTGACTTCAGCTCAGGTCACGATCTCAGGGTCCTGAGATCGAGCCCCATACGGGGCCCTGAACTGGGCCTAGAGCCTGCTTAACATTCTCTCTCTTCCTCTCCCTCTGCCCTTCCCTCACCCTCTCTAAAAAATAAAAAGGTTTGCATGAAGTAAAGATTAAAATATGTTTTAAAAGAAACATAATGTGATAAGAGCTTTAAAACGACAACAGAGAAGGAGGCACAGGGAGCTCATGGAGCACACAGCAGGGGGCACCTTATCTACCCTGACCCTCGGGGATGGCTTCTGAATCAGACGTTAGTCCAGTGAAAGAGAAGGCGCTGGAAGCAGAGGTTCAGAGTATATCCAGGAGGAGAGAACAATTTGAGCAGAGCCTGCAGTTAAAACAGAAGGAGCATGACACTTCTGAATATATGTAAATACTTGGGGGTGCCTGGTGCGTACAATGCCAGAGAGAATGGCACAGCTGAGACTGGAGAGGCAGGCAGAGTTCCGGTCATCTAGGGCCTCATTCATCACGTAAGGATGTTAACTATCCTGAAGCCAGCAGCAGCCCGTTAAAGAGTCCAAGCAAAAAATGACCGATAAGATGTGTGTTGTGACAACTCCCAGAGACAGTAGGAAGACTGGGCTGGACGTTGTCACCACGAGACCATGGGGTGACCCAAGCAAGGGTGACAGGAGCAGAGCTAGCAAGGGGCTCCTACCCAGTATCGCCTGTTCTCGGTCAGCCCTGCCCGACACAGGAACAGGCGGGAGACAGGTGGGAGGACCATGTGAGCTGCTCCAAATGCCCCAGAGCCACACATGCATCCACAGCTCAGCGGAGGCCCTCAGTGCCACTGCAGGGCTCACACGGGAAGATCACAAAGCTAGATGTGATGAGAGTGGACAATGGTGTCTCCACGAGTCAGATCAGAAGATCACCAAGAACTGGGAAAGGGAGAAATTAGAAGAATACAGGCAGCAGGCCTGTTGGTGGTGAGCATAAGGCAGGGACAGAGAAATAAACAAGGGGTGACTGGCAAAGTGCAACCGACTGGCAGGTATGCCAAGCATAAGGTAAGGGGAAGGGCAGAAGCCTGTCAAGGTAAGTTGGAGCCATATGATAAAGGGCTCTGAATGAGCGATGTCTGAGGTTACAAGTGCCAGGGCTGTGGGAACGTGGAGGGACAAAGCAGCTTTAGCTTCCCTGCAGCATGTGAAACATAGCTGAGGCCCACAGCGTTTGCTCTCTCTGGGCCGTTCGCCACCACCCCCAACCCATGCCCGAGAACACACCCACTGGGGAATGGGGTGGGGGAAGAGGGCAAGGAGGCAACAGAGGCAAAGCAGGGGATCTCTCCAAATTGTCCCCTTGATTTCTAACAAAACAGCATTCAGAACGTCTGCTCATCTATAACCGCTGATGGTCAGAAGAACGTCTTGATGTAGTGGGGTGAATCTTTTCCCACTTATAGGAAAATATGAAGTAAAAGAAACCCAGAGACTCAAATAGAGAAGGGACTTGCCTAAGGCCACAAGGCCAGGAAGTGACGGAGCCGAACTTGAACACAGGTCTGCAGACTCTCGGCCCCACTCCTATCCCCTGGTTTGCATCTGTGTCCATGTGCAAGTGGCGCCCCTCTATAAGGCATCACTCCCCAGCCAGCCTAAGAGCCTTCAGAAACCTGGAATGGTAGCGGCAAGGAGGCAGGGAGAACCAGATGGGCCTGGCCTGGCCCCCAGGGGAGTGCCTTGCAGGGAGGGTGCCCAGCCCTTGTCTTATTTTAAGTAGAGCCCCATGCTGAATCTGTTCCAGGAGGATGAGGCCGGAGAGGGCCGCTTCAACTTCTCTGCCTACGGGATGGGCCCAGCCTGTCTGCAGGCCAAAGATGGCATCTCCGTCAAAGGCGCCAACAACAACAACACCACCAACCCTCCTCCGGCACCATCTAAGTCCCCGGAGGAGATGCGAAAACTCTTCATCCAGAGGGCCAAGAAGATCGACAAAATATCCCGCATTGCCTTCCCCATGGCCTTCCTCATCTTCAACATGTTCTACTGGATCATCTACAAGATTGTCCGCAGGGAGGATGTCCACAACCAGTGACGGGTCTGGGATGGAGGGGCAGGGGGAGGCTGGGAGAGGGCAGAGTGGGAACAGCACAGGAATCTGAGAGCCTAGGGAAGAGGAGGAGAAGAGAGGGCGGGGGCACACATACACAACTCCCTCTCTCTCTGCGCTCCGTGCAATAGCAAAATGCAGTGATGCATGAATCTTAGAATGTGGCACTATCTATTTAACCGCGGGTGGGCTGCTGGGGGGGGAGGGAGGGGCTTTTCTAATATAGGGGCTGAGGGGTCGGGAGGAAGGGGAGGGCTAGGGGCGGGGGGTTGGGAGTCAGGGAATAACAGCTTTCAAAAATTTGAATCCATGGGCTGGGCAGTTTTCCTATTTGGAAGGAGTGCAGTCTGCCCCAGAGCAGAAGGAAAGCAATGTAATATATGATATATATTCATGCTTAATATTAATGCAAAAACCACAAGAACAAAAGATTTGTTTCTAAACCTATCAGCCTAGTAACTGCTTAAATTTTTAAAGTCACAGACGTGATGGACAATTTTTCCCAGAGTGGAAACAGTCACAAAAAAGCTTGCTCTGGTGTGTGTCCTGTATCACAGCCCTCCAAATGCCATGCGTCTTCAAACCGGCCCGGAGGACACATGCCAAAAAGCCATTCCACCTCTGCTTCAAGAGGGTAATGTGGCCTGGCCATGGGTGGTGGAAATAAGAGAGGGAATGACCAAGGAGACGGGACATCTCAGAGGCCCAAGGATTGATAATCAAGACAACTCCACCTCAATCCTCAGGTCTCAAGTCTAAGGACCACACCAGCCCCTCTCTGAGCCCTCTCGCTTCTGTGCTTCGACACTTCCCCCCTTACCTTCCACTGCCACCCAGAAATGGCCGCCATGGTTTTCCCATTATATTGCCAATATGCAATCTTTTTTATGGTTTAAAAAAAAAAAAAGTAATAATCTCAAGAAGTAATATGCAGATAGACTGAGTATAAACAGATGCACTTTTTTCAAATGTCTATTTTTTTGGAGAATGTCTTTGGAATTGCAAGTAGGTATATATTTGGGAAGGTGGGGTCAGTGGGATGAAGTAGATTTATTATATAGTGGTTCTACAGAGGAAGTTTTAAGAGGTAAAAGGGTAGTAACGAGGCTGCTGCAGATCAGATGCATATAGGTGGGAGGAGATAGTGATGTTCAGAAAGTCTGTTCATTATATTTTGACATTTCATATGCCACAAATAATGTGGAAAGCATGGGGGGGATGACCCCATGATATTTTTATAAGTCTTTTCTTGTTTTCCTTTTTGGTGCTTTGCTTAGCTTTAACAGTTAGGGGAGTTAGACAAGTATTTCTTTCCTTCCAACTCTGATGTGCCAGAACTGTCCCAGGTTAGCTAGGGCACTCCAGAAAAAAGGAGAAGGAATAGGAAGTAAATGGTGAGGGGTGGGAGATCCTGCTGAAGGACACGCATGTTCACTGATGGAGGGAGGGTCTGCAACGGGGACCGCTAAAGACAGGAGTAGTCTCCAGTAGCCTCGGTCCTCTCTGCCAACAGCATCCTGCCTGAATCACGGCACCGCCGTCTGGGGCGTGCTCCCTGCTGCGGCCTGTGATCAGTATACTGGGTTACATGTCTTCCTTTCCACTCCAGTGTCTTGGCATTGGAGCTAAGTAGTGATAAGATGGTGGCACACAGCGGACAGTCGGTTTGTCCTGAGGCCTGGGTTTCACGGTGTTAGAGTACCCCCAGCATGGGGGAGGGGAGAAGGGAGACAATAGGAGCCTAACTCTTCCCTAAAGCCTTCCCCAAGGGACAGTTCTCCCGTTCCCTGTGGCACAATAGCTAATACCTCTAGAGGCCCAAAACACCAAACCAAGACAAGGACCTAGAGTGATTTGGGTAAAGAAAATGCACTGTGCAGCCAAAAAAAGCATTTGGCTTTGAGGCTTGAAAGAAAAAACTGTTTACATCCAGGGTCAAAGTTAGTAAGTCATTGCCTTCCCTTCTCTTGGCCTGTGTAGACCAGAAAATTAAGTTGTATTCTAGCCTTGGATGATGCGGGATAGAACCCAGAATCCCGAGTGGAGTCTCTCATCCACGACTATCCTTTTATCCTTTTCCCCAGCACAAACTGTGTCTAAGGGAGGAAGCGAAACAGACCTAAACAAGTACCGTCAGTTCAAGACTAGAGTATCGGTCTCTGAACTGCCATTAGCACGACATTCACTTTATTTGAGGGAGGAAGTCCTTAATCCTGCAGTGGCGCCTGAGTCACTGGAGAGGCGATTTGCCCCTTTCACTGGCACTTTATTCACTTTAAGGGGAAAATTGTTTTTTAATAAAAAAAAAAATTAAAGAAGCCCTTTTCTCTAGTTTACTCATTACTGGACTAAATTCAGAATGTCTGAAGTCTAGGTGATCAGGCAGCAGAGGCGTTAGGCCTCTGTCAGGGACTAAAGGCAGTACCAATTGTTCCAGCACATTCTGTCTCCACTCAAACAGCAGTATCTGCAGATTTCAAACTAGGCTCCTTGTATGTGGTGTCTGGAATCGCTCCGAAACAGAGAAATCACTGGGCCGTTTGCCCAACCTCTGCTGGGTCGTTGAACTTCTGCCACCATATTCAACTTGTGGGCCCATTGGGAGCTGCCAGGTCTAGTCAACAGTATCTGACAGATAATAGAATCATCTTTTTGAGACACAGAGAGGGAGAGGGTCACTGATATCTTTACTCCAATTATTCCAGACTTGGTATTCCTCATGGAAAACAAACGTGAGTGAATACATTATAGCAGAAAAGAACCTGAGTTTTAGCCCTACCACTAATGCGTTGGGGAAACTTTGGTAAATGATTTCGCTCTAGTTCCTCTGCAAACACAATGAAGAGAGTGGTACAGATCTCAAATGGCTTCCGGCTCTAACTATCCCCTGTTCTTGAACATAGGAGGTTCACACAGAAGTTGAATGTCACTTGCTTTCCGAACCCTCTCAATAGCCATGCACATATATATATAATGTATCTACATATAATATATATATGTGTGTGTACATATATGTATATATGTATACATATGTACATATATATACATATAATATATGCACATGTACATGGACCCACACAATCCTTGTCAGAAGCCTTTCTTCTCTGGAATCTTTGCAGATTTGTTCTTCTTTTTGCTCTACTTTCTCAAAGATGAGCAGTCATGATAAGGAACGTCATGATAAAGTCAAAAATACCATCACGAATTAGAAACGGAGCATTCTCAAACAGAAAGCATTATCATTACTGTACAATGTAGAAAGGAGTTAGCCATGAATTACATGGATTTGATCATTATAAAAAAATCAAACTAGACAATTTAGGTCAAAAACATTTCTTAAGTGCTCCAACAGACTGGAGGATGCTTTCATTTCCCTTCTAGTCTGTGCGCAGAGCCTATCACACGTGGGGGCCACGTATGCCAGATGTTATGGCGGGGGGACCTGACAGAGGGGTGATGAGTGGTTTACTGGTTTTCTAACTCTCTCCATGGCCAGGCCAGTGTTTATGCATGAAGGCTACTGGGAGAGAGCAGATCGTGAGTTCATCCACCTCCAAAACCCACAGCTAATCCTAGGAGTCAGATTTAAGAAATATCAATTAAGCAGACAGATAAGAATACCGATACTTTCTCACCTTAGTTTACAACTTACCTCGATTCCTGTCAAGAGCAGCCGCAGTAAGTGGCCCCACTCTGCCACCCTGTGGTCCTTTCAAACAGGCAAGAGTCCAATCTTGGCTAAGGCTACGGGGAGTGACCAAGGACAGGAGTGATTAGAAAGATGCCGAGTATGTGTGAGAGAGACAGAGAAAGGTAAAAGAAGGTCATCTGATTCAAACGACTTCTTCTTCTATGCTGTCACTAAATAAGAAATGCATCCCTCTAAGAGGACTATCAATACTTTTCATAGACTATTTTTCATACCAGGGAGAAAACAAATTAAGACAGGAGCTGCTTCCTTCACCTCAAAGTACACATTAAAAAATAAAAATGCAAAACAGAGGACACACTGTTACAGGCATCATTAGAAAGAGACTGTGTTTTGTGAGGCTCCACGATACTAAACCGCAGAGCCCAGTGGCCCAGCTGCGGTGCCACCGTCACAGATAAGCCAGTCTTCTGTGCAAATGAGACTCCTTAGTCAACTGCACGACACTGAACCTGAAGGGAGCTGAGTTCTCGTCATGTCTGCAGTGACTGCCTCCCTGAGTAGAAGCAGCTGGCGGGGAAGGGGCCTGCTGGTGGGATAATGTGTATCGGCTTGAGGACGGGGCTCCAGAGCGGAGATCGGCAACTTTTCCCCAGTCTGACTGGAATCCCAGCCCAGGGATGATGAGTACCATTCTAGAAGCTGTCAGATGTATCACCCAGGCACCTTCTGTACGTTCTGCCCACCCTCCACCCCAATGCTGAAGCGGCGGGCAAGACGGGGTTTTCTCTGTGGGCTGTGTCTCTCAGACTGACTAGAAAGCTTGCACTCGGAGGGGCTGGTAAGGCCTGCTGAGGAAGGTCGAATGGGCCTCTACCCTCTGATATAAAGCTTCTTTAATTCAGAAACCAATCAGATCCAAAATACTCTAAACAGCATGTTCTAAAAATACCATTGATCTTTTCTCCCTCCACGAAGCCCCTTCTCTCGGAAACCAACTCCAGAAACTTGAATTGAGAACCTTCCTATTTCCCTACAGAAATAGGAGTTTATCCTGACCAAAGGAAGGAATAAAAGAAATACGCCTTGTTTTGTTTGAGCCGGCTTTTTAAACTACTTGTATCAGGGTAAGGAAAAGCTCATGACGGAAAGGCTTTGGTTTCACAGTATCCCGAAATCCCAATAAATAAGGAGATACCCTTGGACAGGTCAAAATCCCAGCAAAAGTAAGAGAACTTTGAAAAATCCTGAACTGCCACCCTCCCCACCCAAGGAACCTAAAATCTTGAGCGCCCAGAATAGATGATGCCACTACCAAATCAGGATCCTGTTGCTTCCTTCAGGATTTCTCCAGCTGTAGAGACAGGAAAGGCAGGAGACAGGTTTGTTCAGACATGGTGCTATTACATGCTGTTTTGATGGAGCTGTGTGGTGATTTAAAGCAATAATTAAGGTGCTTTATCGTTCTTTCGAACAGCAAAATGAGTTCCAAAGTAGAAATTATTGCCCAATAATTTTTAGGATCATTAAGGCTTCTTCAGCTAGCATCCAGACCATTACTTCTCCCTCTTATGCTTTCCCCCGACCTCCTCCCACTGCCTCCCCGCCAGCATATCCTGTCTCATCGGCTTGTGCATCTCATTTTGTGAAAGCAAACAGTTCCCGAAGATGCTGGTTTATTTCTGGGGGGGTGGGGGGGTGGGGAGGGGTGGGAAGGACTAGAATGGACAGAGTAGCTCCTGTCTCATTTGTTTTAAGGCCGCAATGTCTATTCTTCCTCTTGCCTCTGCATTTTGACATTTCACTGTTCTGGAAAATTTCCATTGGAACACTGGGTCGAAAAGTCAGAGTCTAGAGAATGGCAAGCCAAAAATATACCCTTCAAGAGCCCAGTGATGGAAATTATGTACTATGTAAGGCCATTAACCAGCTACAGAGCAGTACCAGCTAACTAACATGGTGACAAAAGACATTTGCTGTCTCGTACAGATGCAAGCATAATGGGTCCCCATTCCCACACTTGCCCTGCTGCACAGTTCCCTACACGGTCTTCTTCTTGGCCTGCCTTTCTTCAGATTCCAGCTTTCTTAAGCAACTTCAGAGACTCCACATCCTATATAACCACACCTGCCTTCTGGGGTGGAGAGAGTTCAATAGGAAGTGAGTTCTTGCTCTGGTGCTCCCTCGGGCTCACCATTGGAACACAGGTAAGCTACTTGGCCTTTCTCGGCCAGCTCACTACCCTACAAAAACAGGAAGTTGAAGGAGATTTTTCAAAGGCAAACCCTGGATACTTTGATGGGTTAAAGAAAAGGGTATACCATGTGTTAGAGAAGGTTTCAGTAATTCCCTGTTTCAGTGTCAAGCTGGGAACCCTCTCGGGCCTTTTGGTGGCCAGGTAGGGAGAGGTTAAGAAAGAGGAGAATCTTGGCCCTCAAAGATTACAATCTTAATAGCTTTGTTTTGGTGTGGGTTTTTTGGCCATGGAAGAGAAGGTATTTCACAGCACTGATGGACTTGCCTCTCAGACTGGCTTCTCACCTGAGAATCCCATCAAACACCAGGACAACATTCCACTCTGGTATTTTAGCATGTATGTCCTGTGAAGGCTGTAGCCCACTTCCCATGGCAGCTGAGTTCTCTCTGACAGAGCCTCTGGAAGAATCAAAGATGAAACACATCAGAGCAGAACTTGTGAGATACCCCTAGAGAAGTAGCTCACAGGGACTCCTAGCCCCCTCCAGCCTGTTTCCCCACACATACAACTAATCGTAACTAGAAACTTCCAGCAAGATTTAAGAATATTTTCCCCTACTTGTCCATTATGCTAGCTGCAGTTATAGGCAGAGACTCCAGACCACTCAAGAGATTCATCTAAATTCATACCATTAGCTAGGCTATTCTAATAAAAAGAAAAAATACTATAGCCACTGTGGCTGGCCTGCTCACTCCATGCTGTACTGCCAAACAAAACCTCACCCTGGCAATGATGTCTCTGAAATTGCTTCCACATTCCTCTAGCTCCAACAAACACTCCTTATAATCAGAAAACACTGCTCCTATCTTTCCCAGCAAGGACATATTTAGGCTTTACATCAATGGAATCTCTTCAAAACATTTATAGGCTGACATTATGACAAATGGTCTTCACTCTCTCTTCACCTGACCCTGGAATTAATGAGAATATTGCAGACTAAAACTTTTTTCTTATTTCCAAGGTTAAGAATTAATAGACTTTTAAAAAAGGCAATTTTTAAATTTCCCATAATAAAATAGAAACCACACTGTAAACCAATTATTTTCTACCCTACTCTAGAATGGATACATGTGTGATAACACAGCTACAGTGAAACAGTGATTGAATTTCTAGGTGGTTACTATATGGCCTCTGTAAAATTGTTGTTGTTGTTGTTGTTAAGATTTTATTTATTTATTGGACAGAGATCACAAATAGGCAGAGAGGCAGGCAGAGAGAGAGGAGGAAGCCGGCTCCCCGCTGAGCAGAGAGCCCGACAACACAACGAGGGGCTCAATCCCAGGACCCTGAGATCATGACCTGAGCTGAAGGCAGAGACTTTAACCCACTGGGCCACTCAGGTCTCCATAAAATTCTTACATATTTTCCCCTCCAAGCTTCAGCTTTCCTATCTGTACAAAATCACTGAATTCACTGAGCTTGAAGGGGTCCCCCAACAGAAAAGTTTTCTTTTAAAGCTATTTCTCCAGTTGTCTTTTAGCTGCTGAAAAAAAAAACAAGAGCACTTCCCCCAAACTTAAGGGGGAACCACTCCTCATGCCACCCTCTCTGTTTTCCTCTCTACACGCATTCGTGGTTTTCTAGGGTAGCAGAAAGGGCACCAGCTTCCAAGAAGGCAGAGATGCATCTACTCTAGGCAAACAATCAGCTTCTTTATACATTTGGGGACAGTAACGCCCACATCACAGGTCCACTGTCTGGATAAAATGATACAATACGTGTTAACCCCACCCTCTCACAGTAAACAACGTAAAGCATTGTCATTATCTGTCTCTCAAAACTCTTACCACGTCTTCTGTTTGCCAGAAGAGGTCATCCAATACCTTGCTTTCAGAATGTAGGCTGGCTCCCCAAAAGCCCAATCCACCTGCCCTACAGAGCAGCCTATTCCGTGACATTTCAGGACAAGTCCCTCCATGCTTACCTCAGAGTTCCTACACACACTGAAGAGACCTGATTGCACTTATCAAGCATCTACACCTCTTTTGCCCAGGTACCCTTTGACTACCACCTATATAGAAAGCACGTATAGCTCTGAAAACAGCGGTTACTACATGGAGACTAGTAAAAGATTGTGAATGAACCCTGAATATCACAATACAGCTATTGGGCACCTAATATATATCAATTTCTTAAATTACATAATTTAATTCCCACAGTGGCCCTGATCTTCTCAATTTATAGAGGAAACAGGCTCAGCGAGTTTATTAGCTCAAGTCAAAGTCTTGTCGAAATTCAGATATGATTCTATAGACAGCAGGAAGCTAAGTTTTGGAAAGAGGCATGGTATGTGTTTACCTCTTTCACTTACCTGTTTCTGACCTTTAACAAAGGATCTGGCCCTCTGTGACCTCAGTTACCCTTCCCCCTGTAAAAGCTTTATCTCCCCAAACTATTGACTATAAAATCAAGTGATTGATGTGGTAATTTATTCTATCATTTTTTTAAAAAGTATATAGGTGTTTATTAGTTCACTTTAACTTGACTGAATCTTGTAACTGGACACTTTTGCCTTGGTACATTCTACTTACACAAAAATTTACGCTCTTATAATCTGTTAAATGCCAAGGAATACTATCTTGTACTAGACTAGAAATCCAACTACTTCTTAAGAACCAAACAAGACAATCTGTGGCTTTCCTCTTCTCAGAACTTGGATATAAACAATACCAGCCCACCTTAAGTTGAGAGCCTACTAATCTAGTTTTCGCGTATGAGGGATTTATAGTTGATATGGGGCAATTTTCTGGCTGTGAAATTGTGGAAAGAATGAAATGAGTAAGCAAGAAGGCCAGGTAGAAAACCTGCTACTTGGAGGAGAGTGAGAAAACACTGGTTTGTAGTCCTGCCTGAGGGCAGTCAGTGCGTGGAATGGCTTGAATTTGGTCAGCATCAAGAGGAAGGACTAGACTTTTTCTGGAAGTCTTTCCCAAGTTCAGAATTCCTTTAAAACATCTACTCGACTAAGAACCTACTACAAATAATGCCAAGGCACAGGAATGAAAGATAAACATCATTCCTAACTAAAGAACTTAAAATTTAGTGCAGTGAACATGTGACACGAATATGAATAACTCATTCAAGGCAAGATACAGTAACAGAGGAGGCAGTAGAGACACATGATGTCTCAAAGGGACTATCCAAGGTCTCATGGAGAACAGGACATGAGAGCTAAGCTAAAACAAAAGGTTATTTTCCACAGCAGTTTGCTATCCAAATTTACGTTAACTGTGGTCTCACCCACCTTTCAAAGGGTTAACACAAGTAAACCACTTCCTTCAGGCAGGTATTCAGGTGAAGTGGGAGCATCTCTTCATATGAGATACCACTGCGACAAGAGTATTAAAAATGGCAGGCTGACCAAATGTTCCAGTAAAGGAGGGCCTTCTAATGGTCCTTTACTTCCATCCAGGCTCTGGAAATAGAGTGGGGAAATGGACTTACAGGGAAATGTATGGATATACCTTCCTCCCCTGCAAAAAATTATTCTAAGTAGAAACTGCAGCTTGTCTCCAAGTCCGTTTGTTCCTGACTTAATCCCCTGGGTAACTGGATGTGAGCTAATTAGCCAGACAGGAGGTCATGAGCCAAGGCCTCTGCTTACTACACTTCCTAGGTCCTACTTGGCTTCATCTATGTCTCCTCAGTTGTATCCAGAAGTACAGCAGTGACACCAGGAATGGCTTAGCTACTTCTCTGAGGATCAGGGCAGCTCCTTCCATGCAGCCCTGGATGCTGGTGAGGAAAGGGGCACTCGGCATGGACCCTATTTAGTAACCTCAAGTCAGATTCAGTGAATCTCCAGGTAGCTGCTATAGACTTGCCTTCTGATGACTTTTTGAAATGTCCCAGAGCCTGGAGAAAGCAGTTCAGCGTTTCAAGGTCTGAGTTATAAGTGGAAGCTCAAGGAATAGATCCTAAAACCTAGTGTCAGGACTAGAATATGTATGCTCCTTCCAGTCTATCAGCTTTGTTTTTAACCACCTCCCTTGCACCTGCCTATTTAATCTATTATGGCCAGGCAGTATGCTTTAAAAGCAGGGCATCTGAATGAAACCCAGCCTCTTTTCTTTCAATATAGGAGGGGATGATAGAAGTGCCAAAATAATCACTCATGTGTGGGGCAGAAAGTATTAGCAGAGAAAGGAGGGTACCATGGAGCAGGCACAACACAAGCCATGGAACATTTCAAGGCTTACAGGACATTTGAGCAGTGGTACCTTAAAGAGGAGGCTTTGATGGATGGGGAACCTATTCAGCAAAAGGAACGTGAGTAAAAATATGGAGGTAAAAAATAAGGGGCATATATAAGGTACAGGGATTATCTGTTTGGCTAAAGTGTAATGAATGCTAGGCATGTTTGGAAAGATGGATTTGATGTATATCATAACCACCTTTACATAGCATAAAGGATCAGGACTCTGGAACATGGCAGTTCTCAAACACCAATCAACACAGTATCCCTTCATGGGCAGAACCCGCTTATTCTATCTTCTTCCCATGAGCTAACACTTCCAGCCTAATTCAGATTTCCCTGTACTTATTCAGGCAGAACTTATCTTTGCCTTCATCTACGAAGCAGATATGGTACCCTCTAGAAATTCACATCTTCAAGGGCATTGACCCAACCCAAGTAATTACTAGGCATTTAGTTGTGTTAGGTAGGCACTAGAAAGGGGATAAGAGAGGTATGGCAAAGTCATGGTTCTACAGTGAGCTCACTATTCAACAGTGATTCTAAAAAGTTACTTCTTGAGTTTCAGCTTTGTCAACTATCAAGCCAATACTTAATACAATGCACATGTTTCTAAAGGAGAGCTGTGGTCCAAATACTATTACCTTTTGTGATCTGAAATATTAAACAGAGCTGACCTAGAAGGAAAATACAGTCTAACATGTTCTTTTTATTTCTTAGCTGCATCTGAAATGACTCCTCCCACCCCAGGGAGAACTTCCCTATTCAACCCATGAGATCATGTCCACAAAAAAAAAAGGGTATGGGGAGCAAGGGAGAAGGGTAGAAAAAAATACAGATGAAATGCCACTGGTTTTTAATCAAGTCATTTCTACTGGAAGTATGTAAAAAGAATAGTTTTTTGGTTTTTTTTTTTTTCAGAACAATTTACTTTCTTAGGCAAATTCTTTAGAAAGAATATTATGGGGCAATAGGTATTACCTATGCTGTAAATGAAAGTAAAAGTAGCACATAAGTATCAAATAAGCAGTTTACTAAAAACTGTTTCCATATTAGTGTATTTCTACCTCATTTAAAGGTTTATCATGCTCAACAGGCCTGAACAGCATGTTAAGAGCTAAAAAACTGGTATGTTCTTACAATGCACTTTGGAGCGCTTGAAATTCCTATTTCATACTTTCACGGTCCAATCTTTCAGTACTTAATCCACTATAGTATTTTCAGCACTAATGACAGCTAAAATGAGAGGACTGTAAATCCCCAAGGGTGCATCTTGCTACTTAGCATATTGGACACAGATAAAATAACTACCTAAGGAAAAAGGAAAAAAAAAAAAGGCAAACAGCCACGTTCTACTTTCAAAACTAAAGATACAGCAGGTACCTCAGAGGCCTCCAAGTAAGTTTTCTAAAAGCTGGACACAATATATGTCTTCAACTGCTATAATTAGCCTTGAAATGTACAAAGCGAACCACAAAATGACCAAGACAAAAGGCTTAACACTTCTAAGCCCTCTAGATAAGAACAAGACTGCCAACAAGACTCCTTGCGTAGATCAGCATCACAACGGACAGGTTGGCTAAAATCCCTTTATCGAGAAAGGATGGAATTCTTGCAGTGTGAACAGCTAGCATCACCTTGGGTCAAGAGCGGCGGGCGCATGACTGAGAACAGTGAGTGCTCACTTTCCAAGTGTTCAAACACCCTAAAGGGCTTCCAAGTCAGTCTTTTGTCCTCTCAAGACAGGCCACTTCCAGAGAGCGCATTCTCAAACTTGATGGGCCCAGGGAACCCATAGGAAGAAAATGAATCACCGTGCGGCCATCCTGTTGTGAACATGCTGGAGCCGTACTTGGAAAATGGGAACAAAAGGGACTACTAGTGATTTCCGATTCACAAAAATAACACTAAGGAAAAAGCAGTATTAGACAGATTTAAAACATTCTAAAGGAATTATAAATTATCAAATAAAGGCTCAGTCACTGGGAAAAAGGGTATTTTATTTACGTAACTTATCTTAGACTTCGGAACCTTTTTACTCAAGATATATCCACTCAGATGGGCCAATTTCTGCGGAGAGAACCAGAGTGTGCACTCTTGAGGGTCACACCCCAACCTTGCCAAAGCAAGTGACTTCTGCCTAACTAGAAGTCCTCTCCAAAGGACTTGCCCTTAGATTTTCCCCATTTCACGCATTTCAATATTTGCACAACAGACCTACCCTTTGTCTTAAAAGCTGCCTGATTTGATAGAAGAGCAAACACCATGTTATTTTCCTGCAAGTGATTTTACACTTCCTTTTTTCCAAAAAGGAACTTCAAAGTATGTCATGACCTATAGGGGATAAAAGTGTTAATTTTCAACAGGTCCAGGGGATATTACTTTGAAACCTCACAATCTGGCTCATTAAACTTTAACTACTCAAAAAGTTATTTTAACCCCGAAGAACAGGCCCTGTGTAGTTCTTCAGGTCACAATGCCAGCACTGGCTGTGGAGTTACAGGTAAGACGAATCCAAGTTACAATTCCAACTGTGATTCCGATACTTTTGGGAGATGTAAAAAGATATGTTGGGCTGGGCAGTGTGAGTTAAACTACAAAGTGCTTCATCACCCATAATGGAAGAGGTTCAAGATGACTCATACTTCCACGTAAGAGACTACAAAAGTCACAAGCCCACATAAAAGCAACTGTCAGCTAGCCAAAGTAGAAGAGATTTAGAAGGAGCCTCGGGACGTTTTAAACAATTAATTGGTCTGGAAAATTGGGTCAGAATTACTCACAAAGCTCCTCATCCTTTCCCACAAGAAAATGTGATAGTATGTCTTTTATATGGAAATTTCTTTGTATATATGTATAAACTTGGTATGGCCTTAATGCTGCAGTTAAGGATCTGTTTGGCTACCACCTTAAGCGCGTGTTAAGCAATCGCTTCCTTAATGTAACATTTTTACTTCTTACTGGACTCTTCACCTGAAGCAACCAATTCCCTTGTACCCCTTACTCTCTTCCCCCTCTTTTGCATGAAATCATAAAAGTTATGGCAGTTATTTTTTGGCTTATTAAAAAAAATCTATTTCCGCAGTTTGAAGATGTAATATAAAATTTCTGTGATACATGTATATAAATATATATTTATTGAACCATCCATATACACATATCCATGCTGATTCCAATGGAAAAAAATTAAAGTTTTCTGAAATTTTCTCTGTGGTTAACTCATAGTTGTTACTGTTTAAGGAACTTTGTATGTGAAAAAAACTTCTGAAGTACTGTGATTACCTCAGAGAGGAACCTACGTTTAATCTGGAAAACATCATTTCACTTAAGACAAGGCTTTATGTTGGTTCATTCAAGAAATATTTATTGATAGGTACTATGGGAGATACAAAGATGACTCCGAGACAGATCCTGCCCATTAGGAGCTTACAGTCTAGTAGGGGAGATAGAACACATACATGGGATACATGGTCAGAGCTATGTTTCAGTAAGATGAATCTAATATTGTGTTTAAGGTAGGGTGGGGGCCAGAACAGGTAAAGGAAGTTGAGAGGCCGTTGAGATTATCTGAGTGAGAAGGAAAAAGACATGAAAGACTTGAGGTAGCACTGACAGGACTTAGCTGGAGGAAGAAAAAAAAGCAGCAGAGGACTTAGACTTGTGGCATGGTGATGACATGAACTGAGAGAACAATGGACTTGGTTTGCGAAAAGAAAGTTGGCACATAAAACTCTTCTGCATAGAACAAAGTGTCTGGATATAATGGGCACAGAAAGAAATGGCCTATCACCCAGACCAAAGATGGAAGTACCTCGGAAAGACCAGTGACTTCCTCCCTCCTCTGCCCACCCCTCTAAACTCCCCAACAAATCCCTCCACTATGAATTGTCATAGCACATACAATTTATTAAGTCCTATCTCTAGACATGCCTCACTTACAAGAACAAAAACAGAAATACATTTATTCAACCTAATCAGTCATGTTTTAAGGACTCTTTCATGGAAGTCACTGTACCTTCTGGTGAAATAGAGGGATAATCCCCCGTCCTTTTCCTCTAGGACCTTATGGTCTAATAAGGTAGTAAAACAGATACAGGTCATTCTAGTTGTAGGTTGAAGGGGTTAACGATGAGCTAGAAGAAGGTATAAGGTGCTCTATTAACACATACTTTAAAAAATAAAGGTTGGGACAGAATCTCAAACAGGAAGGGACAATGTAGAAGGGAAGTAGACAAGAATGAATTTGCTCCCCACTTCAAATTCTGGCCAAATCAACCCCAAAAAGGGGGCTCCCCACTCCTGTTGCAAATCTTTTCTCTTATGAAAAGAAAAATGCTCTTGAACTGGGTCTTGAAAAAAGTAATTTTGATGGCAAGAGATCTGGTGAAGGGGGGATATAGATGCAAGTCTATCTTCTGGGAAGAAAGAAGGCACTTGAAGCCACAAAAATCAGCAAAGCCGGGCTTATTAGAAAAATTCTAAGTAGTTTAGCATGGCTGGAGCATCACACCTCCATTTAGAATGGGAGAAATCACTGGAAAGGAAGATTAGGACCCTGTACGGACATGGCGCTGCCAGGCACTAAACAGGGTACATGCCTAAGACCAAATTGTTGCCCCTTAGGAGCTTACAGTTATAACAATACAAGGTGGGAAAAGCACCACAATGTACAGAATGCAAAATGCTGAAGGATTTAGGAGAAAATTACAGCTGAGTTTCAGCTATTAACACATTAGGATACCCAATAGCTTTCTGACAGCTAGTAGTAAACCCATCCCTGAGGGGAGCACAACATAATGTCCTTAGACAAGAGGCCCTGGTGGAACTAGGCATTAAGACAGTTCTAAGAAAACAGAGAAAAACTGGGTATGAAAACTGAGCGACAGAAGCAACTGAATAAGCATATAAAATGTGGCTCCTTCCCCTTTCTCCCACATCCTGACCTCTAACAGTCCTGGCTTCCTACAGTGAACCTAGGGCAGAGTAGTGACCCTGAAGGTGCTTTATGTTACTTCTACAAGCCAATTTGGGACTCTGTGCTAATAAGCCATTCTCTGAGCCATCGATCTTTTGAAAAATGAAGTGCATGTACAAATTCTTTATTCCTTTCCAGCACTAACATTCTAGGATTTGAAGAATTCTACGAGTCTCTCCTGCCCCTTATGGTTATTAATCAGAATGGGAAGAAAAACTTTAAATATCTGATGTTCCTCACTTAGAATTAGGATTTTTCCCATATGAATCACAAACGATTGTTCCCCCATCAGCTAAGTTCCACCTCCACCCATTCTTTGAAATCTAACATCTACCTATATAAACTTATTTGTAACATGATGCGTTCTACATAATCTACTTAAGCATACACTGAATCTTTAAAGAATCTTCTCCCCTAACTACTTTATGCCAGTTTTTTGGTATACTGTCTTCATTTAAAAGAGCCAAATCAGTGTATACACACTTCATAAAAACATTTAAGAATTTATACCAAATCCAAAGTCCAACAGGTGACATCAAAGCTTGGGGGGAAAATCAGTAACTAAGGTAGTTAATTATAGCAATAGTTAAAACTGCCTCATCCAGATTAAGAGATAAAACCATCTCTCTAATTACTACCAAAAATATAGGCAAACATCCCATAAGCAGGTTTCTGAAAAATAAATACTTATTAAAGTCAATAGTGAATTTTTGGTAAACATCCCTTAATTTGCTTTTTTAAAAGATGAAGACACACTAGATGGCTATAAATCCCTTAGGAATCTGACACTGGCCATATTCTGAAGTACTCAACATGTACAGCTTTCTGTAACTAGCCAGGTCACATGGTCTATGGAAGTAACTGTGAAACTGATTTCCCATACTACGTTCCTCTTGTAGGGAACTTCAAAACAAAACAAAACAAACAAAAGACTACCAGGTTCAAGTGGAAACTGGAGAAGCAGAGACTGTCCAAGGTTTTCAAGGCAAGTCATATGATCAGAAAGCTTAATTCTAAGCCAATATATAAATATAACCAAAACCAAAACCATGGGTTTTTCAGACCACTGCTAATCAACTTTTTACTCATTCAGGCCATAATGAGAGAGTTTCATAAAGCATGAGCAAATCAGACTAATTTCAGCATTAACCTGAGCTACATATTCACTAAATAAGTTTTCGCTCACATATGCTACCATTTCTCCTTTAATATAGTCTTGTAAGAGTTCATAAGCCTACCTATGGTCCCCAGAACCTCGATATCACAGTCAACAAACACAAATCTCAAAGGTATTACTACATTAAAACCAGAAATCTTTACTGATCTAGTGCCACGTGGCCTTTACTTGATCAGCAACTTCCCACACAAAATGTTGCTAAATTCTAACACATTCTTTAAGATTTCTAAAACATTTGCAGAAGACTCTAATCGTCCACCACCCATCTGTGGTATATTAGGCAGTTATCTGGAATCCCATATTCAAATAAATGTTGAAGTTATCTTTTTTACAAGGTTCAAAATTACAAAGTCATCTCATTTGTATGCAGTTCCTGCAGAAATTCTTTTAAGTTGCATGAAAATGAAACTTCAAGTTATCTGTAGATCAGTAGATTTGACAAATGCAACTATTTACTTAAAAGGAACAAGCCACTCAGCATAAACAATGGTCTATAAATTTAAACCTCATAGAAAGATTATTTCCATATAGATTCTGTTTTCTATAAAGTGCCACGTTTCCCACTAAACTATTAAACTCTACAAGGGTTTTCAAATAAAGGGATGAAAAAAGTATCAAGGATGGCAGTTATAAGAACAAAACACAACTGCTATAAATCCACCTGGATTAAGATATTATAAAAATATTGTTACCTTCTACATCCAGATTTCAAGGTTGTACTACACATATTAAAACACGAGAAAATAACCTAAGAACAAGTCATTGTTACTGTGTTACCACCATCTATACAAATCAAAAGGAGCCCTGCAAAATCCATTGTTTCCTTATCTTGTTTACCTTAAAGGAAATGGAGAAGAGTAATATTAACCTGCCTCTGAATGTTTTACAGCCTCCGGTCTCTGTACTGTATTAACTTATTATGATCGTGTCCTATTCTTCAGTATTATCACTCAAACATAAATAGGTACACATTAGGGTTCTAGAGAAAAAGCGTCAATTTTGGAGACCAATCTGCTCCTTGCTACATGGATCACTTCAAGGCCTAAAATTTAACTGTTCTGATGCAATTTCCTCACCTATTACTTTGGGGAAAAAAACAGCACCTAATCCATAGGGTAATTGTGAAAATTAGTTTTCCAACCTAAAACCAAAGCACAGTTCAACCAATACTGTGGTAGTAACCTACCCACCACCCAAAGCCAATTAGTGATTTTTGGATTACCCATTTCACTGTTCCCAGCAATAGCTCCAAAGTTGAGAACACAGGAATAGACAAGTAAAGCCCAACCTCACCACAAAAGAAAACAAATTGTTTTATTAAGGCCCAAGATCTTAAAAGATGAAGACCCATTGACCCAAACTAATCTTACTTAGCTAAAATACTCATGGGTGAAGGGTGTAAAGCTCAGCAGAAAATAACTGCACATTGGGTCATTCTTACAGACAAAAAGTTGTATTTTAAAACCCTGAAAAGGTTGAATGTGATGAGCTGACGCTGCCTATAAAAAATCTTGCCCTAACCTGTTTTCACCTTCTCCATGTGTGAATACAGTATCTAGGGTATCATGTTTATTCTATCAGCAATAATGTAAACAATGATACTGGGATTCTTCACAGTGTTAACCATGATGCTTAATCTGACATATAAAGTCCAAAGCTATTTAAAACTCCACAATCATCCCATGCTGATGGCTTGAAATTACTGGAAGCAACCCTGTGTTTTCTAAGCTTAGGCAGCAAGTTACAAGAAGCAACTAGCATATTGTTAACTACCTCTTCAAATATTTCTTTAAAAACCACATGTGGGTGCAAATAAAGGAAAATGAGATTATCAATTCCCTGCAGATGTTACTTTAATTCCTGAAAGAGATTTCTATTTGCTAATTCGTTTATCTGAGACTATTTTTCATTGAATTGAGTCTTTACTCCAGTTGTCCCCATCCACCCCTCCATCCTCCATGTATTATAGGGAATGAGGAATATCCATGATCTCAATGGAATTTGCTTTATTTCTGTGAAACATTTGGCATTGTCGGCCCCACCCACTAAAAGCCAAATGTAGGACTCCTCTTCCCTCCTCCCCAAATCTCACCCATTTCCAAGTGTCCTCTAGGATGTCCTCTCAGTCTGGGCTGAGAATCACTGCATCTAGTTGGTGCCCTTTAACTACTCAGTAGGAAAAAATGCCTAGTGAAATGTATGGATTAACATTTACTTGTGAAAAATGATTTCTAGGTTATCCATAATTTATGACCCTTAGAGTTACTAAAACTTAGTATTTTTTTTCAAAAACAACTCCAGCTAAGTTTTTTTTTTTTTTATTTCCACCACAGGCTTAATATAAGCTACAGAAGTACAATCTGAATGTCTTCCAATTATCACTGGCCTGGGCCAAATGAAGTGGTTACCAAATAGTTATTTAAGCTGACCCAAAAACAGCCGTGTGACTCAGTTATAGAAGTCTTTATGAAGTAGATGTTGCCAATTTTCAAATATTTTAGGTACTGAGGACTGATAATATCAAACATCATCTTAGTTTAAGACTACACCCTTCAGCAAACCTAGAGTTTCCCAGTAACAGCAAAACAAACATTCCTATTCCTACTCATATACTATCCTCAAACAGTCCTAATGATGAACACTGTTAAGAAACTGTTAAGAAAATAAATAAGTTAAATTTGACAACCTCGTTGTCCTTCAATTAGTATGACAAGTTATCACACAAAGGCTTGCTTCACAAATGTGTAAACAAAACCTTCACCCACCTCACACACAGCACTCAAAAAATTAACATACTATGTAAAACGAATATTAGTCTATATTGCCAGGTTAAATTTTCTTCCAGAAATATTTTAATAAAAATTGGCCATTTCCAAGAAACACCCACTGCATGCCCATCAATAAAAGATAACCATTAACAAAATAGAAAATTTACCATATGGCTATGATTTAAAGAAAAAAAAACGGGCACTCAAGCACAAAGTCCAATATTAAAGTCATATTCCTTTTTATGGGCTATGATTAGGATTCTGAATAGATACCGAAATAAAACTTAATACAAATGGTGGACTATTTAGGTCAAAGGACCTCTATAGAAGCATATCTGTCCTTTAAAGGCATTCCAGTTTGAAACTCAATTTTAAAAATAAGGCATAACAAATGAACAGAACATATACCAGGTGAAAGAGGGATTCTTCAATCTCCAACATACTCTACACCTGATAAAACAAATCTAGACTTTTTTTTTTTTTTTTAAATTTTTCTTTAAACAACTGCCAAGGCTGGAATCAAAGATAAATAGAAGGCACAACAGTTTTGCTCTGGTTTTGTGTTATTTGGATTTTGGGGTTTCTTTTTTGTTTTTGGGTTTTTTTTTTTCTTTTTTTACAAATACAAATTAAACATGAAAAACACTCTACTTCAAAAGAAATCTAAATCAGTTGCATTCTAGACATTTAAAACCTATCCCACAATTTAAATGGTAAAAACAGTAGGCTTATAATTGTTTTGTGATCACATATCAAAAGAAAAAAAATATTCTACTAACACCTTTTATTCAGTTTTTAACCATACCAGCAAGAATCAAAACTGTCAATTTTTCTAATGGCAATTTCTACACACCAGAAGGTAGTTGTGACTCTCAAAGAAGAAACAATTTGGATTTTTCCTGCCTTCAAAATGTTTATCAAAACCTGTGTTTCTCACAGGCTTTTGAAACACATAGAAAATAAGAAATATTCCAATGAATGAAACATACCAAATGTCAGTAATAAGCAAGACACATTCCTTTGGGGAAACGGCTGTTAAAAAAAAAATCCAGTCTGTATATGCAAAGTAAAGCAAGGAAATTCAGTCTTTTTCTCTTCTTTAAAAATCTGTTTTTCCTAAAATATCATTCCACAAAATTGGAAGTGAAGGACTAAAAGGTGAGGAAGAGGGAAGGGCAGGAGAGGGAGCACACATCATTAACACAAAAAGTAAAATTGTACAAACTTAAGCAGTTTATAATAGACTTGGGTCAAACTCCAGGATACCAAACGCTGGTGTAGTAAGAAATTCACCATTCTGCAGGAGCTAGAAGATTTGTACTGCTGCGTGAAGATCAATGAAGAGCAATTCACTGCCTTGGAGCAATTCCCCTTCCCACTCCAAATCCTGGTTTCTGCACCATGCCTCCACGGGGAGGGCCTCTCATTCCACCACCCAGCCCACCTCGAGGGCCTCCAGGTCCCCGCAGGCGGTTATCTCGACGGTCCCCTTCCCGGGCAGCTCGGGTCTTCTTCTCCTCCACATTCAGACGGACCTCACCTCTGAACATGATGGGCTGTAGGAATCAAGGTAAGCAGACTTACACAGAGCTTATGGGCTACCAACTACCAAATATAAAAGAAACAAAGCTATTACGAAGAACCAGCAGCTTACAATTCAGCTACATTCTCAGTTGCTTTTATTTCCAACTCAGAACAGGTAATATGCAAGCTAGTTCGAAAGAAGACAATTTACAACATGGCAGCACAAGTAAGTCTCATTGCACTTTTTAGAGCAAATTTTATTTTCCCACAGAATGACATAAACAGAGTAATATAAACAAGAACTGCCACCTTCCCCATGGATTTGAGGACTTAGAATCATCTTCCATCATCACCTAATGTGAAGACTGCTGTACATGATTTATGGGAAGTACATATCCATCTCAAAACATCATTAATTTCATCTAAACAGAACTGTAACAGAATGCTATTTGTGTTAACAAAATTTTGGGAAATACTGAAGATTAAATAAAGATAACAGAGCTTAGCAAAGGTAAAAAAGATACATCCACACTACATCTTGGGCCTTCCTTTTAGCCAAACAGATCTAAAGTAGAAAACAGTTACTCGAGATTCCAATGAACTCAATTTATGCTCCTCACTGGCACCCACTGGTTTTCTAAGTGACATATTTCTTTAAAGTATCTAACACTGCTTACTCTGCAAAGAAGTGTTCTGTAGAGTTCACACCTACTATCTCACTTAACACTCACAACCATCTGAGGGCTATCATTACACCTACTTGAGAGATGAGAAAACTAAGGGCCAGCAAGGTTAAGGAACTAACACATGGGTCACAACCTAATAAGCGATGGAAGCTGAATGTAAATGAAGGCATCCTGAGAGGCAAGTATACACTTTACACCACAATGCTACATTACAGCCAGTCAAACACCATGGTCATCAGTCTTACAGAAGCTATTTCTGTACAAATACAAAATTACTGAAGAGAGTATGGTAGGAGTGCCAACACAATGAAAGAGGGAAAGGCAAGCTTCACCTGAAGCTCCCAAAGGACAAAGAAGTGATATGAAAGTACACATTAAGAAACCTGCATAATGGGAGGAAGGAGGAAACCTTTTTTTTTTAGATTTTATTTATTTATTTGTCAGAGAAAGATCACAAGCAGGAGGAGCGGCAGGCCGAGAGGAGGAGGCTCCCTGCTGAGCAGAGACCCTGGAATCACAACCTGAGATGAAGGCAGATGTTCAAATGAGACACCCAGGCACCCCAAAAAGGCCTTTTTAGAACTCTAATAGTAACACATTTAAAATTTTGATTAGGGGTGCCTGGATGGCTCAGTTAAGCATCTGCCTTCAGGCCAGGTCATGATCCCAGATCAAGCTCCATGTCGGGCTTCCTGCTCAGCAGGGAGTCTGCTTGTCCCTATGCCTATCCCTCTGCTCATGCCCTCTCTTCACACTCCCTCTCTCAAATAAAATCTTTTTAAAAAAACAGAATTCTGATTAAATGTGTATTTGTACTTGTACATTTATAAATATGTTAATACTACAATATTAAAAATATTTATGTAACTTTTTAATATTCACACTATATAATCTCTTCACATATTAATCTGAAGCCCTGTTCCAGGCAATATTCTATATATAATAAAAAAATAAAACCATATTAAGGTCTGAAAGATAAGGGGAGAGAGGTTGGGGCTGGGTATGTTTCAAAAGGTTGTAACTGAAGACATCTCTGAGCTGTTATCAAAAGGGCAGAAGCAATCTGAATAAGAAAAATGTACCAAACATACAACTCCTTTCTGAGTAAATTTTATTTCAAAATATCCTCATGCACAAAGATGCATGGGCTTATCCGGGTACATTAAATGAAACAGACCTCTTAACCTTGGACAACTAAGAAGCCAGTTACCAGGTCTGACCTCTTTTGGCCCATTGAGAATAACAGATCCTCTAAGGATGAATTCAAGCCTGCACCAAAAGACTGGCCACTGGATCTTTTTTGCATGCTGAATAATGGATTTACACACAAAGCCTATGGGACATTTCCAAGTTCAGTATTCTGTGGCTATGCTAAGATAAGCCACCATTCTCTACTCAGGAGATGTTTCATAAAAACAGTGGCTGAATAGTTTGAAAGATAAATACACAGTCACAGATTAAGGCTCACATAATGTTAGAACCACAACATTAAACCATATACTATATATAACCATCAACACTGTGAAGAACATCAGATTCTGTGGAACCTCTGGGAAATAATGATCTACATGGTTAATAAAATGTGTAGTTTTAATCTGCAGAGATTGAAAGATTAGTTGTTGCCGAGGGCTGGGGAGACGGATACAGGAAAGGACTGCTTAATGAATGAAGAGTTTACTTCTGATGAAAATGTTTTCTAGCAAGACAGGTTGCACAATAATATGTAAAATTAAAAGCCCTAATTTTACACTTTAAAATGGTTGATTTTATATTATGTGAATTTCACCTCATTTTTTTTAAAGATTTTTTTATTTACTTATTTGACAGAGAGATCAAAAGTACAAAGAGAGGCAGGCAGAGAGTGAAACAGGCCCCCTGCTGAGCAAAGAGCCCCGATGCAGGGCTCAATCCCAGGACCCTGAGATCATGACCTGAGCCGAAGGCAGAGGCTTTAACCCACTGAGCCGCCCAGGTGCCCCATCACCTCCTTTTTAAAAAGTGGTATTTTTAAACTCTCACACACCCATCTCAGTAAATAAATATTTACACTTTTGTTCTTCGCTACTACTACTACGACTAATACTAAAAAGTTATTTTTTGCTAATGAAAGATGTGGGGGAAGGGAAGGGTTCCTTAAGAACTATACAGTAATAAGATTCCAATTCTACAAAATCCCTCTTATTATTCGAAAGTGACTGGTAAGAAGAGATCTGTTAATAAGTGGTTCCAGGCAGGCTGACTCCAACCTCGACAAGTCAGAGAATAAAAGGAGAAGCTCCTCATAGTTAGGCCCAGAAAACAGTCATATATCAAAATTGCCCAGAGGAAGCTGGCTCCTAAGTTATCGCCGCTCAAAGTTAACACTGTATTTCATCTCCAAAATCAGAAACCCACTCAAGGAAAGAAATCTGCATAAATTTCAGTGCACTGGTAACTATTAGTTATTTCAATCTTTTTTCATTCAATGGCTCCAAAATTAAGTTATTGTAGACAGAAGTTTTCTTAAACTTTCAGGCAAGTCTTTTAAGAGTTATGGCCAATCATCATGGAATTTATTACCCAAACATGTGGGAACTAACTGTACTTTACTCCTAAGACACAGTTTGAAGGATGAATACATTCAAAGACCCAAGATACTCCTGTCAAAATAAAGAAAAAAATCAAGATGAAAAACTGCTTACCCTGTTGCTAAGGACCTTCTGAACAGGCTCAGAGTCATCAAACACAACAAAACCAAAATTGGGTAATTTCCCGCCACTGTTAATGCGTAGCTCCACCACATTCCCATAACCTGCAAGAGAAACACAGATTCTCAAATAACTGATTAGAACACAATTCCAAATTCCAAAATAAGAAGTGCCATTACGTATAATACACACTGGACTTCAAAGACGTAATAAAGAAAAATAAAATCTCTCATTTTCACATGTTGAAATGTTTTAGATACATTGGGTTAAATAAAATATTTAAATTCTCCTGTTTCTTTCTACTTTTCAAATACGACCACTAGGGTGCCTGGGTGGCTCAGCTGGTTAAGTGACTGCCTTCAGCTCAGGTCATGATCCTGGAGTTTTCAGGACTGAGTCCCCCAGAGGACTCCCAGCTCTATGGGGAGTCTGCTTCTCCCTCTGACCTTCTCCCCTCCCATGCTCTCCCCACTCTCTCAAATAAATTTTTTAAAAATCTTTTAAAAAAATAAAGTAAAATATGACCACTAAAAAAATAAAATAAAATGTGGCCACTAGAAAACTTAGTACTATGTATGTGTCTTATGTACTTCTACTGGACAACACTGCATTAGATGAATCAAGTGTTTAAAACTCAACCTACTTAAGGCATCTGAGTGGCTCTAACAGTTAAGCGTCTGCCTTCAGCTGGGGTCATGATCCCCAAGGTCCTGGGATGGAATCCCAGGTTGGGCTCCCTATTCTGCAGGGAGTCTGCTTCTCCCTCTGCCCCTTCCCCTGACTTGTTCTCGGTCTCTTATGCTCTATCAACAAAATCTTAAAAAAAAGAAAAATGTATAAATCAAAAATAAATAAATAAAACAACCTACTTTGAAAAAAATCTTTAAGCTCCGATTTGTCTACTTCATGTGGCAGATTGCCAATGAAAAGTTGGTGACTATCAGGGTGTCTCACAATTCTTCGGGGCTCAACATCACCTTGTTCACCAGCTTCACGGACTTAACAAAAACAGCAATGAAAGACAGAGAAAGACAATTTTCAGTGACTATTTCATTCAATAGTATTTTTTTCCACCCCTAAACCCAGGTAATTCCATTAACTCCAGAATTTTTTAAAGTAGAAAATATCACCCCCCCAAGAAACAAGCTCTCACCTCGTATTCACCCCCACCTAGAGAAGTCACCCTTCTGAGCGCTTACTTGGTCTAGGTCCCCTCTGGGGAGGAATATTTATTCGTTGTTCTCGCACTCTTTGATCCCTCTGAGGTCTCTGCGGTGGAATCTGAGACTCAGGCTTAGACTCCGGACGAGGCTGAAAAATGTAGAAGTAAACTTCTGTTTAAAAACAAAGCAAGCTGACCTTTTTTCTTATAAAGTTTCTTAGCTGACAATAAGGTTTAAAAGAGAAAATGACAGGGGTGCCTGGGTAGCTGTCAGCTGAGTTTCAATTCAGGTCACGATCCCAAGGTCCCAGGATGCAGCCCGATGCGGTACTCTGCACTCAGTGCAGAGTGGGCGTGCCCCTGTCCCTCCCCTCGCGCACAAAAGCACACTCATGCTTTCTCTCTCAAATAAATAAATCTAAAGGAAAAAATGACAATTCTCTCACAAAATTACTAATTACAAAATTACAAAATTTTGTAAGAGGTAATTACAAAAGAGGTAATTACAAAATTACCTCTTCTCTACTGTGTACCAGTTCCAACATTCTCTAAACCTACAATGAAACCTAATGACATGAAATACAGGCAAATGTGCCTAATACACAAGCTTAGAAACTCACCTGTGAAGCTGGTACTTTAACAACATGAGGTGGTATCCCAGTAACTGGAACAGCTCCACTGGGTGGAAGGTTCTTACTGGTCACAGATGCCCAAGAAAATGTCTAAAGGAACAAAAAACATTAGTTGATTACCCGTATCAAAAGAATATAAAAGCTGTTAGTTCTTCATTTCTTATATATAGGAATCACATTTTCACAGGTAGAATAGAGTATCTCGAGATTCCTTTTTTCCCTCCTACTTACAAACTTTAGTACTAAAATTCTCTAGGACTAGTCATCAAGTACAGCAAAAAATGAAAGGTTTAGCATCTTAAGAAGCTCCTTTTGGGGCGCCTGGGTGGCTCAGTAAGTTAAGCATCTGCCTTCGGCTTGGGTTGTGATCCCAGGGTCCTGGGATTGAGCCCCACATCCGGCTCCCTGCTCAGTGGGAAACCTACTTCTCCCTCTCCCATTCCCCCTGCTTGTGTTCCCTCTCTCGTTATGTCTGTGTCAAATAAATAAAATCTTTAAAAAAAAAAAAGCTCTTTTCACTCAATTTCAGGTTTGTGAATCAAAGAAAATTCTCCCCTCCAAAACCAGCTCTTCCTCCCATGATTCCCCCAACTGACAGTACAAGCATCAATTCAATGACAACTTTAGAATTACCTTAACACCTTTTCAATCCATATCAAATTACCAAATCTTCCTATTTATCTTCTATCTTCACTGCCACAACCTTAACCCCAGGTTATCAGTATTTCTCTCCAGGACTATAACAGCACCTTCCCATTCCAGCCTACTTTTCTACCTGCAAGCTTAAGTCATTTCACATTTCTCTTTCCTACTCCCCTAATCACTGCAAGAGAGAGACCAAGAATACTATGTTTTACCAATAGTTCCCATACCTAGAATAACGCCTAGCAGAGATGCACTTGAATTAACTGATAAATGGCATAAGAACCCTGAATATATATTATATTTATATATATTATATATATCTTTTATTGTTTATTATTTTATATATATATATATATATATATATATAGCATTAAAACATATTCCTTCATAGAGCATCAAATGTAAAGGTTCTGTGATTTCAGTTATCATCACCCTGAGGAGACTCAGGATTAACTGAAAAGTTTCAAAAATTTTTAAATCAAGTATTCTAACTAGAAGAATAGCTACATTTCACAGTTTGTTTCTACTTCCACTATAAAGTTATCCTCAAGTAGATTTCAGGAAAAAAGCAGGAATAAGTCTATTGTGCCATGGTATTTTTCAAAAAGATACACTATCACTTACTGGTTTTAAGAAACAAGTCACGATTTGAAACAAAATATTTAAAAAATAAGAGGTTAAGGATATGGTGATAAAATAGCATCTGAAATTTCTGCTCTAATATAAAGTATTCAAGTTGCCTTGGGAGGGGAGGACAGTTACTTATATAAAATGATATGCAACTTACTTCTTATCTGAGGTATGGCTCAATACGTAAGAAATTTCCCTGAACCGTAAAGTGTGCCTACAAAAGCCAATGTAACAATAATAAAGGAAAAGAAAGATCTTTAAAAATAAACCAGAAACAGAGTAAGAATAAAGACACATTGCATACCCTCAAGTCTTCCTGAACTGTCTGAGTTATGTCCGTAGGTGCTGGGGAAGAACTCTTCTGCACATCCTCCGGAGCAGTTTCTTCCAGTGCTGGCTCAGACTTTTCCTCTTGGATTTCAGAAACAGGTTCTTGTTCTTGTTCTGGTTCAGGATCTGGCTCTGGTTCAGCAACAGGTTCCTCTAAATGTTCTTCTAAGTCATTGCTTTCATAGGAAAAATTTGAGAAAGATCATTCTGCCTCTACTGATTTAGCAAGAAATTCCCAAGTATTTATTAACTATAGAGACCTGAACCAAAAAATAGCTCCCTCTCTCCCAAAAAAATCTAGGAATTCCTTATCTTTAAAACAAGAAAATTTTTTTATACAGGACTCAATGACCATATCTTTTTTTTTTTTTTAAAGATTTTGTTTATTTATGTGACAGACAGAGATTACAAGCAGGCAGAGAGTCAGGCAGAGAGAGGGGAGGAAGCAGGCTCCCCGCTGAGCAGAGAGCCTGATGCGGGGCTGGATCCCAAGACTCTGAGATCATGACCTGAGCCGAAGGCAGCGGCTTAACCCACTGAGCCACCCAGGCGCCCCTCAATGACCAAATCTTAACTGCAATCAGATTTTCTAAATTCTGATAAGCAAATACATCAAAATAAATTGAAATGAACCAAATTATGGTTTCTGTTACAACACAGAAACTCTTCACAATTTACCTACCACATAACAAAAGATTAACAGGCTGTAGGAAGTGGAAAAGAGTTTTCCAATGTGTATAGTTGTAGTTTTGTGAGATGAAAAGTTCTAGAGATCTGTTGCACAATTATGTGCATATAAACATTACTACACAGTGCACTTAAAAAAATGGTTAAGAAGGTAAATTTTATATTATGCAATTTTTACCATCAAAAAAGCCTCTCATTATAAAGAAACCAGTTACAATTCAGAATACTAGCTCTTAAATCAAAAGGAATGTTAATGTTGCAGTTTTCCCCCTGGAAACTGGGGGGGGGGGGCATTTGGCATGTTTTTGGTGGGACAACAGATTATTTTCAACCAGCAACCCAGGTGAGTAATGTGGTTATAGTCCATCACCACACCTTGAGAAATACATAAAAATATCCTTTAATCACAAAATACTAACACCAACAGTTTCATATCACATAGCATCTAGTAGATACTCATTTCTATTCCTATCAAACAAATTTCTGTTCTGGATGCAGAGGAAAAAACACAGCTTAGAACAGTCACACATTTAGTGTCTGAGTTAATTAATGAAACTAACTGCTATTTAATTCATGTCTGAATTTTTACCAATGTATGCCTGATCTTTAAGTCCTTGAACAAATTTATGCCCCCCAAAGCACCTAATGCAATGCCTTCATGTATTACTTGATAAGAAATCCCAAAACCTATTTTTCACTTACTGCCAAGCAAGTCATAGCACTTTTCTCAGTTCAGATAATCAAAAGCAAAACCTTTTTTCTAAGAAATTACTGTTCTATTCTGACATAATTCTGAGAGAATATGACTTCCCTCTAACAAAGGGGAAGACAAGACAATCAAATTCTCATGCAGCTCCTGACAGCTGAACAAAGTTTTTCTTACCTGACAGTCTGATCATAGAAAGTTCCAGAATCATCGGGTACCACCTCAGGTGTCTGCTGTCTTTCTTCAGGTTCCTCTACCTCTTCCTCAGATTCTATGTAAGAAAACAAATTTCAAGTAATTAGTGCTTATTTAATTCTCAAATACAGATGACCCTTGCACAAAAGGGTTGGAGTTGTGCAGGTCCACTTATATATTCTTGACAAATATATACACTACAGTACTATAAATGTACTTTCTCTTTCTTATAAAGGTTTTTTTTTTTTAATTTTATTTATTTTACAGAGAGAGACAGAAACAGCTAGAGAGTATACACAAGCAGGGGGAGTGGAAAAGAGAGAAGCAGACTCCCTGCTGAGCAGGGAGCCCGACTCAGGGCTAGATCCAGGAACCTAGTATCATGACCTGAGAAAAAGGCAGATGCTTAATGACTGAGGCACCCAGGCACTCCGCCTTATAAAGGTTTTAACAGTATTTCCTTTTCTTTACCTTAAGAATACAGTATATAATACATATACAAAAAATGTGTTTATTGACTATTTATGTTATCAGTAAAGTTTCCAGTCAACAATGGGCTATTAGCAGTTCAGTTTTTGTAGAATGAAAAGGTACACTGGGACTTTCAATTTGGGGGGGTTGTGTGTGGAGTGCTCCACGTTGTTCATAGTTCAGTTTTATATTCACTTTCACAATGCTCATCATTATCAAAAAAGCAATGAGGTGGGTGGAAGGATGGGTTAAATGCGTGTTGGGGATTAAGAGGTGTATGGGTAATGAGCAACAGTATTACATGGAAGTATGGAATCACTTATCTCACATACGAAACTAAAATAAAAAGAAGTACTGAAATAAATAAATAAAGCAAATGCAGCAATTTGGTGGTATCGTGGCAAAGGCTCTAAGGACAGAATTAAGGCTATTACAGTGGGGTTACGAACATGGGAGTGTGAGGTCATACTGTCCATAATCCAATGCTGGCTCTATCACCTAACTAGCTATACAGTATCATGCAAATTACTTCTCTGCATCTCAGTGCCCTAATCCATTAAATGAGAACAGTACTTAAAGTACTTACTTATAAGCCTGTTGTATTACACAGTAAATATAAAGCACTTAGACTCATTTCAGCCACATAGAAAACACTAATGTACTGACTGTAACTAGTGTTTAGAGACAATTCCTCATGGGTTTCTCATGTATCTGCACATATTACAACTACGCTACCCTTTGTTACAAACTATCTTTTAAGAACATTTATACAGCAAACAGCCTCAGAAAAATAGTGTCTCCCTCCAGAGCACAGGGCAGGTATGTTTACTGCCCATTATAAAGATTTTGAATCCTTAAACTTAAGGTTCCACTCCTATAATGAACCCCACTCTGATGAAGGTATCATCTGGACTTCATGGTGTCCTGTGGAAACTGTGGCAAAAATGCTTAACACTGTTGCAGTGAGTAATTACCTATTACTAAGGAGTTTTAGGTCTTCCACGAAAAAAGCTAACCTATTAGTTCCACGTAGGTTTAAAAACTCAGACCCTTCCTCCATCTTGACAATTAGAAGTTATTAATGAAGAATATAGACTGTAATAAAAACATTCAAGAAACCCACACTCTCTTCAAGTCAACCACATGACATAAAAAAAAAAAAAAAAAAAAATTTAGACAAGTAACTTACCCTCCTGAGGCTCAGTTACAAAGCCACCAAAGACCTCATCTTGGTATCTGAAGATATCATTGTGAACGTAGAATTTATTTGCAACAGAGCCCTGCAATGCCAACAAAAACTTTTCATTTATTCAGCAGACTTTCAAAAAGCCAAACCACCCTACACCAGTGATTCTCAGCTACGGAAAATATGCACCGAGAAGACATCTGACAGTGTTTGGAGAGATTTCAGTTTTCACATGGGGAGTGCAACTGAAGCTTGAGAAGAGAGCAAGGGTGCTGCTAAACATCCCACAATGCACAGAACAGCCAGCCACAAGGAAATTATTTGCCCAAAATGTTAATAACACCATGAAAAACCCTGCTCTACATTATAGCCATTAAAAACCATAGTCAAATATATTGCTTCCTTAAAATACCACCAGACGAATATCCAAACATTGGTAAAACTCTAAGTATATAAGATGCCGCACACCTCAAATCATTTTTTGAACAATAAATACATACTACCAACCGCAGCAGGTATTTAAAATTCCTTTAATCTGTATCCAACAATATTGATATAAGCACTCAATGATGGTACAGCTGAAAGGTGTGCCCACACTAGGTAAGACACATCAGAATATAAATCCAACTATGTCATTAACTAGTTCTTCAGTGTCTAACACTGTCTCATTTGTTCAAAAAAAAAAAAATACCATCTTACAGCTTTGAGTATTAGTATTTGCTTTGAGACAGTTCATGTAACAATGCATCATATTAAGATAATGTTAGATTCTTCCTCTTTAACAGGAAAAGGAACTTTAACTGGAAATAATTGGTAATCATATTCCACATGATTCTTTGCATAGTTAGAAGTCCATCAAGTTTCATTCTACAGATAATCTAAGCCATCCTCTAAAATTCATGACTAAAAACCTGTAATTTTTCAAAAAGATAATAGGTATATTCTAACAGTAAAAAGATTGGGGCTTTATATTCATCATTCCAGACAGAAAATTATCTTAAGGATAATGTTAGAGAAAACATCTAATCGCTACTGAGCCATTTCCGCATGCTTATGCAGATAGGTGCCCTGACTCCATTCAGTCTGCACCAGTCAGGAAGACAGTACAAATGTAATTATTCAACATAAATGTGTGGCCCTTTCGTGACAAGCATGGTTAACTAAAAAGAACCAGGACTCCTTGAAGAAATAGCAAATGCCAAACAAGCACTGGGGCTGGAGCAAGGAGAGTCCAAGATGAGACTGAAACATCTTGTTTCACAAAAGTTATGAAGTGGTCCCTTTGCCAAAACAAGTTAACAGAAGCCAGCTTGAAGGAGCTCAGACTTAATAGATCTGGGGTATTTTAGACATTAACTAATGGTTCACAGACATTAATTAGTGGTTTAAATCCATGAAATAAACAAAGACTCCACAAATAACAGCAGATAGAAGGCAGAGTACTGTAAAATGCCAACTAATTAATACCAAATGATAGAAATTGATAATCACCATTTATTACCATCAGAGTAGCAGCTGACTCCAGCAACAATGATGCTAAAACTAGCAAAGTCTGATGAAGAACAAGATAGTCTCAAAGACAGCAACCACAATTTACTAGTAAGAAAAATAAAAATGCTACCTTCACAGTGGCAAAACATGGTGACCATCACCTTAACTTAGTCATTAATTGTTAACATCACTAATAGACAGGACTAAATGACATCCAGTGCCTTCCTAATGTGAGGCACTAAAAGACTAATGTGTGTATAACCTAAATTTAATCATAAAAAAAATAGACAATTCAAACTGAGGTAGTCTACAAAGTACTTTGCGCTCTTTAAAAATGTCAATGCCATAAAAAATAAAAAAAGAATTACTGCATGTTAAAGGAGACTGAAGAGACATGACATCCATATTATGTGTGATTTCAGATTGAATCTTGGACCAGGAAAAAAAAATACATTGGATATTACTGGAACAAACACCAAAATTTAAATATGGGCTACAGAATCCTAAGTGTATTAACATCAGTACTTCCTAAATTGGTAACTGTACTATGGTTATGAAAGAGTATACCTTACACTTAGGAAATGCTCACTGAATTATCTAAGGATGACTAGGCTTGATGTCTCCAACCTATTTTCAAATGACTTTGAGTTAAAATGACAGGTCAACAGAAAAAGAATTACAAACATATAGGCAAGTGCTGGCAGTGGTTCTAGGTAAGGAGTATGAATTACTGTACTATTATTATAACTTTTCTCTAAGTTTGAAATTCAAAATGAATAGTTTCTTAAAAGATATGCACAAACTTTCATTGTTTCTTTTCTCATACCTCAGGAGCAAGGACAAATGTCTGCATGAATCTCCTCAAAGCCTGGTTGTTATTAGAGAGCAAGCCCATCACCTGGACCACTACACCATCATTCAGAGTGGCATGCGCATCAACATGGCGAATCTTAGTGTGGCAATTGGTAAAGTTTTGTGACATCACTTTCCTATGGATCTCCTAAGGAATCAAAGCAGGAGTTAATGACTTATGTAACATTTACACAATTTCCAACAACAAAGAACTTCCTGATACAACACAAGTAGAGTTAATTTGCATACTTAAATTACAAACTACACAGCCCATACTCTAAATTTGCCTTAGAACAGTTTATTCCCACTGACCACCTTGAACTTTTTAAAACTGTCCTGAATTGACATATCTAAAAAATGTTTAAATGAATGATCCTCATGCTAAAACAAAGTATCTCCTAAACAAAAAACCTTCAGACTACAGGATTCAAAATGAACAAATATGACACTCTAAGCTTTCCAATGGTTGTATTTACCAAATCATTACGAATACCAAAATTTCTAAAAAAGAAATTTGGAAATTTGATCTTTAAGTATCAGTAAATCTACCAAATACATATCTGCCTCAATTGTATGGGTTATTTTCTAGTTCCGTTAACAAGCTGCAGAAAGCCTGGGATGCTTACTTTCTGTCCATAGACAGCATCTGCTGGCTTTCCATTTGAATCCAATCCCCCATGGACATAAGAAGAGTTCTTTCCATAAAACCTGAAAAACAGAGAGACAATTTTCTTGTCAGTTTCAAGTAGCCTAAGACTAGATACTTATTTTCTGTTTGGTACCCACTTGCCTCAATGGCAGACTCCTGAAAGCAAGATGTGTTTTCTTTTTCATCTCTGTATAGAATCATAGATCTACCCCCTTCCTTCATGTCACTCAATATTTGCTGAACAGAAACAGATTTGGTCAATGAGGCAGAACACTTATTTTATAAGACGTAAGCTCCGGATTTCATAGTAGGATGATTGTATTGGTAAAGATCTTTTAGTTCATGTCAGGAAGGCTACTTAGAATCAAACAGAAGTTTCTGTTTTCACTCTAAAAGCCAACAGGCAATTTAGATACAGGTAAGGCCATCTATACCCTCTCATAGGCTTTGAAAGTCCAATCCTTCTATAGATCTGAGAATGCACGTGAGGGGTTTCCAAGAAAAACCCAGTTACTGGACAGGTGCGTGGCTCAGTCATTTAAGTGCAACTCTTGATCTCGGCTGAGACCCTGATCTCAGGGTTCTGAGAGTTCAAGCCCCACGTTGGGCTCCATGATGGGCACAGAGCCTACTTAACGTGAAATAAAATAAAAACCCAGTAACTCATGCAGTTGAGGTTTAAAAGTAATTTAACAATTCTGCTGATGCATTAAGAGCTTCAAATTTTAAGTTCCCATAGCTTTAATTCATCTATATCCTCAACTGTTTTGTTTTCATTTTAATACGGGATCAGGAAAACCTGACACAGATACAACCAAAAGTGCCACAATGCAGAGATAACTGCTATTAGAATTTCTTGATCGCTACACTACAGGTATACAACTTTTCACAAATGAACCCATACATGTCATTCGACATCCTGGTTCTGCCTGCCCTCCCAAAAAGAGGACAGATTTGGGCCCACAGTTACCCCAAGTATACCCTACAAATTTTAAAGTTATAAAAGGCTTGAGTGAGCCAGTGAATCAGTTCACTGATGGCTAATCCACTTTTTCCTGTCAGAGAGAGAGGGCACACACAAGCAGGGGGAGAGATGGGCAGAGGGAGAGGCAGACCCCCTCCTAAGCAAGGAGCCCAATGCAAGACCTGATTCCAGGACACTGGGATCATGACCTGAGCCGAAGGCAAACGCCTAACCCACTGAGCCCCCCAGGCGCCCCTGGCTAATCCACTTTTCATTACAGGCATCATCTCACAGACACTTCAAGTTCGGTTCCAGACCACAAGCAACAGAATACTGCAATAAATAGAGTTGAAAAACTTTTTTGGTTTTCCAGTGCACACAGAAGCTATGTCTACACTATAGTCTATCAAGTGTGCAATAGTAATTCTATAAAAACAGTGCACATACATTAAAAAACACTATTATTGCTAAAAATTGCTAACCATCACCCTGTGCTTTCAGTGAGTCCCAATCTTTTTGCTAGTGGAGGATCCTACCTCAATGTGGATGGCTGCTGACTGATCAGGGTGGGACATGCAGAAGGCTGGGTAGCCATGCCCATTTCTTAAAGACAACAATGAAGTTTTCCCCATCAACTGACTCGTCCTTTCACTAACAATTTCTCTACAGTGTGTAATGTTGTTTGATAGCATTTTACTCACAGAACTTCTTTCAAAACTGTGAGTTAATCCTTTCAGTTAATCCTGACCTTGCCTTAACAACTCAGTCTATATAATAACCCATCATGTTGTCATTTCAACAATCTTTACAGAGTCTTCACCAGTAGATCCCATTCAAGAAATCACTTTCTTTGCTCATCCATAAGCAGTTCCTCATCTGTTAAAGTCTTAAAGTTATTGCAGCAATTCAGTCCCATCTTCAGGCTCCACGTCTCATTGTCATTCTCTTGCTATTTCTACATCATCTGCAGTTACTTCCGCCACTAAAGTTTTGAACCCATGAAAATCATCTATGAGGGCTGGAATCAACTTCTTCACTCCTGTTCATCTTGATATTTTGACATCTTCCCATGAATCACTTCCAGTAATATAAGGCTGTTTCATCTACCCTGAAAATCTGTTGTGTGGTGTAGCCGCCTTCATTAATTCTCTTAGCTAGATCTTCTGAAGAACTCGCTGTAGCTTCCACATCAGCACTTGCTGCTTCGCCTCGCACTTTCAGTTTATGGAAACAGCTTCTTCCCTTAAAACCTCATGAACCAATGTCTGCCAGCTTCAAACTCTATTGCTGCAGCTGTGTCACCTGTCAGCCTTCACAGAACTGAAGAGTAGGGGCCTTGCTCTGGACTAGGCTTGGGCTTAATGGAATGTTGTGGCTTATTCAATCTTCAAACTACTCAAACTTTCTCCATATCCACAATAAGGCTGTTCTGCTTTCTTACTACTTGTGTGTTCATTCCAGTAGCACTTTTAACTTCAGAAACTTCTGCTTTGCACTCAGAACTTAACTAACTGACCCAAGAGGTCTAGTTTTTGGCCTGTCCTAGCTTTCAGCATTCCCTCCTCATTAAGCTTACTTATAGCTTTTTTTTTTTTTTTAAAGATTTTATTTATTTATTTGACAGAGAGAGATTACAAGTAGGCAGAGAGGCAGGCAGAGAGAGAAGGAGGAGGAAGCAGGCTCCCCGCTGAGCAGAGAGCCTGATGCGGGACTCGATCCCAGGACCCTGAGATCATGACCCGAGCCGAAGGCAGCGGCTTAACCCACTGAGCCACCCAGGCGCCCACTTGTAGCTTTTAAGGAAGAAATATGGGACTCTTCTTTTCACTTAACAGTAAAAAGCAATTATAATAAGGTTAAATAACTGGCCTAGTTTCAATATTGTTGTGTCTCAGGGAATAGGGAGAGAGATGGGATACAGCCATCGGGGGAGGAGTCAGAAGACACAAAACATTTACTGAACATTAAGTTCATGGTCTTATATGGATGGGCATGAACCCCAATATAACTATAACAACAAAGGTCAGTGATCACAGATTACCATTAACAATTACAATAATGAAAAAATTTGAAAAATATTTGCAAAATATCTGCAAAGCACCATAAAACAAAACATAATAAAATGAGATATGCCTGTGTATCTAAGCTGTACTTCAGAGATAAATGTGAAAAAAGAGGTGCTGGCATCAATATACATCAATATTGACAAGAAACATATTGATTCATTTAATGATCTTTCAACTCCTGCTCCTTTTCAAATTTCCAAACTTATCTAACCTGAGGGCACAGAATCAAATTCTGACATAAAACATAAAAAGAAAAAAGGAATAGGGCACCTGGGTGGCTCAGAGGGTTAAGCCTCTGCCTTCTGTCCAGGTCATGATCTCGGGGTCCTGGGATCGAGCCCCGCATCGAGCTCTCTGCTCAGGAGAGCCTGCTTCCCCCTCCCACCTCTGTCTGCCTCTCTACCTACTTGTGATCTCTCTCTCTGTGTCAAATAAATAAATAAAATCTTAAAAAAAAAAAAAAAAGAAGGAAGGAAAAAGCTTTAAAACCTGTTCAATCAGTTAAGTCATGTCAACACCAGCAAATTTTTAACCCCTTACCATCTTTATCTGCAAAATAAAGCTATCCTAACAATGCTTTACTAAAGGTTTTTGTAAAGACCTATAAGAAACATGTAAAATTGGAAAACTATAAAGCCTTAAAAGAATATAAGGTATTTTCCATTTTCAGAGCAAAATTCAAAACAAATTTATAAATTTCCTTTTGCACCCAATAAGCATGTAGTATCTAATACACAAGCTCGTCAAAGTATAGAGTATCTGGTCCAGCTAATACACATTTTAGAAACTCTAAGAAATATTCTAGGAGTGCCTCAGTGGCACAGTTAGTAAATGTCCAACTCCTGGTTTCAGCTCAGGTCTTGATCTCAGGGTCATAAAATTGAGCCCTATATCCAGCTCCACACTCAGTAAGAAGTCTGCTTAGGACTCTCTCTCCCTCTCCCTCTGGTCCTGCCAGCACATGCACACTCTTGCTCTAATAAATCTTTAAAAAAAAAAAAAAGAAAGAAAGAAAGAAAAGAAACAAGAAATCATTCTAACAAGTCCACGTAAGTAGACATATTTATAATGTGTATAATGTAAGACTGTTTGTAAGAGGAAATAATGGAAGCAACCAAGAAAAATTCATCAGTGGTAATTAAAGTATGCTACATCTCTATGAGATGCTAAAATTAATGTTAGTACATGCAGTACCCTTAAGGAGGACCCCAGATTATTAAGTAGAAAAGCTAAGACAGTATGTAAAAAATCCGCATATAGAGAAAAAAACTGCAAACATGGTTTTTACTAAACTTCCATGTTTACTTCATAAACTTAATTTACAAGCCTATACCATTTCCACTGAAGTTTCCCCAATTTTTTAAAAGCACATCAACACAAAAGTATTATTACAGAAATAGTCTTCAACACATTCACTAAATATTCAAGGTTCATCAAAAACAGCACAAAAAAAAAAAAAAACCAGAAGCATAAATATACCTTTATATTCTCAGTTTTTCTGATAATGGGTAAGTTTAGGTAACTTAGTCTAATTTCTTTCTACTTGTATATTCCATTTAAAATTATGATTTTAGGGATACCTGGGGAGCTCACTCAATTAAGCATCTGACTCTCAATTTCAACTCAGGTCATGGTATTAGGGTCATAGGACAGTCCTACCATGGGCTGCACACTCAGCAGGGAATCTGCCTGGGATTCTCTCCCTCACCTTTTGCCCCTCCCCCTGCTAGCACCTGTGCAGGCTCATGCTCTTAAATAAATAAATAAATCTTTAAAAATCTTTTTAAAAAATAATTTTAACAGAAATTATTTACTGGCTCTTATGTACCAAGCACTATTACGCAACAGCCCTAAAAGGTGCATGATGCATTAAGAGACTCTAGTAGTAATAAGTACTCACAGGGTAAAAAATGTCTTACCTGTGTAGCATGTCTGGGGCCTGGTTCAGCAGCGTGTAATACTGTCTCACAAATTCCCGCCCGACCAGCAGGGGACTAGGCTTCTCCATAACCATTGCTTTGGTCAATTCAACCTGGGGGGAAAAAAATGTCAAGTATGTTCAATGTGAAATATCAAGTACAAGGAGGAAAGTGGCAGGGGAGGAAATATAATCATTTAAATAAAACCAACTCAAAGTACAACAAGGCACAAGAACAGTTCTTGGTTTTAAAAAATAAAAACTGTAAGAACAAATAAAACCCACACAGACAGGATTTTTAGTCAAATTTATTGCAATGAGATGAATAGTGAGGGGAAGGGGGCGATTCACGATAAAGAATTCATTATTCCCAACAGTCAATTTCTTCAAAATGAATATAAGAAAAAGGTACATATTTCCAGCATGCACCCTATCGTTAACTTCTCTGTATTTTTAAATCCAATTAAGAGTGTTCTGGTTCTGGGCGCCTGGGTGGCTCAGTGGGTTAAGCCGCTGCCTTTGGCTCAGGTCATGATCTCGGGGTCCTGGGATCGAGTCCCGCATCGGGCTCTCTGCTCAGTAGGGAGCCTGCTTCCTCCTCCTTCTCTCTCTACCTGCCTCTCTGCCTACTTGTAATCTCTCTCTGTCAAATAAATAAATAAAATCTTTAAAAAAAAAAAAAAAGAGTGTTCTGGTTCTAAGATTCCAAACACATTCTTTTTTTTTTTTTTTAATGTTTTATTTATTTATTTGTCAGAGAGAGAGAAAGAGCAAGTGAGCACAAGTAGGGAGAGCAGCAGGCAGAGGGAGAAAGCAGGCTCCCCAAAGAGCCGGGAGCCCTACGTGGGACTCGATCCCAGGATCCTGGGATCATGACCTGAGTGGAAGGCAGTTGCTTAACCAAATGAGCCACCCAGGCGTCCCATCTAAACACATTCTTATTTGTGGCAGTATTAGATTCAAGAGTGATAAATTTTGACACGGAGGGACATATAATCACATTTTTAGTCTAACTAAATCAGAAAATTTTTTAGTATCTTTAATCAAGAACCACAAAATCTAAAAATTCTGAGCTTTCTTCATGATGACACCGAAAATAATCTGAAAATGGGTGAGGTAAACAAAATGTTATTACTCAACAAAATAATCTCAACACCTCAAAATCATGATTTAAAGTTAGTATCCTTATGACCCATGAGTATTAAGAGAGGCAGCTGGCACACACACAGTAAGTCCTCAATTACTGTCAGTTATTATCAAAACAAAACTTTCTGGAAAAAAAATCTGGCATGAGATATAATCCAACTTTTCATTTGAGGAGATAAAATCATCCTGAAGTTAAACACATAGGTAAACAGAGAGACATGTACAGATCAATTTCAGTATAAAAGAGGCCAAGAAATTTTACTTCAGTTTTCTCAAAGGACAGGCAGAACAACTGATTGGTCAATCCTGAACAATTTGTGGAGATCTGTTTATCCTTATCTAGTGCATTGTATTATTCTTCACCAAAATCTAAGCAATTAGTTCAAGGCCAGTCTGTATTTTCTCCAGATTACAGGCACTAGATCAATACAAAACACAATCAAAACATAACTCATACTGGAGAGCAGTTTACCTGTAAGCATGGTTAAGAGAATTATCAATAACAAGAATCTGGATCTTAGGTCTTAAACTAATGTACTTAGACTAAGGCAGAATGAGAAATTGTTATATTTCTTGTGTGGCTCACGGTCCCAAAGGAAAAAAAAAAAGGTAATTTCAGATGTTTTTACTGATCCTTAATTTTTCAGAACTTCAAAGCTACGGATAGATAGGAGAAGATACTAGCAGTCATTTAAGCCTATGGTTTTCAAGCTTTAGTATTTCCCATTACTTCCTATAAACCCGAGCAACTGCACTTTTTAAATATGTATTACAGTTCCCATATAAATTTTCCTTTCTTAAAAGGGATTGGCTACTCTAAAAATCACTAACATCTGACCCAACCTCAAATAAAAGGAAAAATCCAATGTGATTCCATCACATTCCCAGATCCCACTAGTTTCACAAATGGAAGATAGCTCTCCCAATTCCTCAGAAACTGGTAGTATCATTTTCATTCCATTAAGTTGTGCTTGCATATTTTCTAATACATAAAAAGGCTGGAAAGAAAGTTTTGCTTCCCTCTATTATCCAAAATATATAATACATCCACAATATAAAAAGCAATTTAAAGGGAACCTTCACAAGACAGACAAATCAAAGAATACATTAAGCAAACCCCTATTTTCCTATTCCAGTTGCACTTACTTCTCTTGAGCACCATCTGCTCTTGAATTCCCAGTCAATTGTAATATTATAAATGTCATTAACAGACCAGTAATATCAACCTAACTGCATCCTTAGACACTACCAAGTAGTCTCATTATAAGATAAATTACTAAAAGACATTTTATCAAATATTACTTTCTCACCCAATATTACTATGCAATATAATAAAAATCCTCCAAATTATGTATCAAATATAAGAAAAATTATTGTCTGTAGACCACCTCTAAAACTTCTCTTTTCCCCTCCTTCAAGATTACCTATATAAATCAAATTAAAGGAATAAAGAAAGCTTATTGGTTTGATTATACCATTACAAATATTTTATTTCTGGTTATCCCCCTAAAGCCAAGAAAAAAAGTAAAGCTAAAAATTTACAAGCTAAATTGATCTCCATCTCCTTTGTAGATTCTTTTTTTTTTTTTTAAACATTTTTTTTTAAAGATTTTATTTATTTATCAGAGAGAGGGAGAGCGAGCGAGCACAGGCAGACAGAGAGGCAGGCAGAGGCAGAGGGGGAAGCAGGCTCCCTGCTGAGCAAGGAGCCCGATGCGGGACTCGATCCCAGGACCCTGGGACCATGACCTGAGCCGAAGGCAGCTGCTTAACCAACTGAGCCACCCAGGCGTCCTTCCTTTGTAGATTTTTCTTAACAGTTATTAATTCTGAAGACAATACTAAAATCCCTATCATTTACCAAGTTTCCAACATTTCCGTTATTATCTTAATGGCTTAACGTAATTGAGTATTTGGAGATATACATTAGAGAAATATATGTAAAGTTGACCTCAAATACTCACACTCCCAGTTAGGCGCAGACACCCACCCCACCCACAGTTGAAATTCCGTAACTTTTGACACCCCAAAAACTTAACCAACAGCCTACTGCTGACCAGAAACCTTAACCAGTAACAGTCCAATTATACCTATTTTCTATGTTATATGTATTATATACTGTATTTGTAAAATAAAGCTAGAGAAAAGAAAATCATAGAGAATACATTTCCAACACCATTCTGTATTATTAAAAAAAAAAAAAAATCCATGAACAAGTGGATCCAGAATTTAAACTCATCTTGTTCAAGGGTCAACTGTTTCAGGGTTAGAATTATAAATATACAATAGAAAAACTATTCAAGCTGAATCCTTAAATTTCATAATTACCTCATTTGTAAATTACACCTCCAAAATTCTATATAAAAAGTGCTTTCAGGAGTGCCTGGGAGGCTCAGTCAGTTAAGCATGCAACTCTTGAATTTGGCTCACGTCATGATCCCAGGGTGATGAGACTGATGCCTGCCATCAGGCTCCCCACTCAGTGCAGGGTCTGCTTGAGATTCTCTCCCTCTGCCCTTTCCCTCCCCCTGCTTACAGGTACATGTGCACACCGTTCTTAACTAAATAAAATTTAAAAAAGAAAAAGAAATCCTTAAGGAGGAAAAGTTACTAAACATGACCTTCAGTTTGCCAGTTTTACTGAACCATCCAAGTCTAAGGAAAATCTGAGTGCTCTAGTTCAGAACAGTGAAAAAATATTGAGATACAATAAAAAGAACCCCCCTAAATTTTCTTTAACCAATTTTCACTGTGAAAAATTCTCCAACATCATTTACTTGCTTTGCTCCTGGGCTATAACTTAATCTCTGTGCCCCCACAGTTCTTTCATCAGTAAAACTGAAACTGTAACAGCAAGATCTGTCTATTGAATAGTAAGCACTGAATGTTAGCTATTAATATAAAATTAACTAACTCTAATTAAGGAAAGCTTTTCCACATTCCACCCTTTTCTGTCCCCAGAAGACTATTTAAGTATTCTGCTAGCAGTACTAAAATACAGGATTCCTGTGAGAGTAAGAATTTTTGTACAGAGTACCTTAGATGCCCAAGCACTTAATGTAACAATAACTTTTCAGAGAATTTCTAAGTTGACTTGATGATTTTTTTCAAAGATTTTATTTGTTTGACAGAGGAGAGCATGCACAAACAGGGGGAGCAGCAGAGGGAAAGGAAGAAGGAGGCTCTCTGCTGGGCGGAGAGCCCAACCTGGGTCTCAATCCTGGGTTCATGACCTGAGCCAAAAGCAGAGGCTTAACCTGCTAAGCCACCCAGGCACCCCTATTTTCCTTTTAAACAACACTATTTTATTCTAATGGTAGGTTAACAATTTGTTGAACTAAAAAGATTTCTGAAACAATCTTTACTCATCAAAGCCATGAGGAGTATTTCCCTTGAGAAAAGTTACTAGAAAGTAAGTCAAAATGTTCATCTCACTTTAATCCCAACACTAGCAAACTAAAAATAGAGCACTAACCACATCTGGGGTGGGGGAGGGTTAATTTTATATTATGGAACTACTCATGCATGAACTGTATTAAAAAATTTAAAAATAGCAAGATGTAAAAAAATTTTTTTTAATTTAAAAATTAAAAATAAAAATAAACAAACAAAGCAAGGTGTAAATATGCAAAATAAACAAATATAAAAACATACATAAATGAAAGGAATAAGTACTCACCTTTGTAATGTTATGGGGAAGTTACATTCTATATAACGTATATAATGGAGTGCTATGGTAAAAACAATAAAATTGGGGCTCCTGGGTGGCTCAGTGGGTTAAAGTCTCTGCCTTTGACTCAGGTCATGATCCCAGGGTCCTGGGATGGAGCCCAGCATCCCAGAGGCATCCCCGCTCAGCAGGGAACCTGCTTCCCCTCCTCTCTCTCTGCCTGCCTCTCTGCCTACTTGTGATCTCTGTCAAATAAATAAAATCTTAAAACACACACACACACACAATAAAATTCATACACCTGGAATGTCCTGGGGAGAACATGCATTATTTTTAAAGTAAGAAGAAAAATGCGACAAAAGGTACCAATATCCAATAACTACTAGTGGCATGTTAGTTATCTTAGTTATCTTACCTATTTTAGCTCTCGTGAACAGATCTTTAAAATCAGTTAGAACTGTAATTCCATAAACTAACTCCACTCTGTGATTTTTAATTAATATGAGTGGGCTACTTCACAAATCTGAGGACCATACAACATCTCCCTCTAATTCCTAGCAGACAATATGGATGATCCAATTTTAACTTTTTCATGTGCAGGGAGTTTTATCTGGTTACTTTCTCAGAACTTCAGGGCTAATGTCTAAGAGCTAAGCATTCTCCTAAAAAGTTCTTAGTTTCACCTTCAAATTGGTCTTAGATCTATCTATTTACTTTGGTTTTTGTTTTCTGGGTTTTTTTTTTTTGAAGATTTTGTTTATTTATTTGACAGATCACAAGTAGGCAGAGAGGCAGGCAGAGAGAGAGGGGGAAGCAGGCTCCCCTCCCCGCTAAGCAGAGAGCCCGATGTGGGGCTCGATCCCAGGACCCTGGGTTAAGGCAGAGGCTTTAACCCACTGAGCCACCCAGGTGCCCCAATTTACTTTGCTTTTTTTAAGGGATTGTATCAGGGGTACCTGGGTGGCTCAACTGTTAAGAGTCTGTCTTCAGCTCAGGCCATGATCCCAGGGTCCTGGCATCAAGCTCCCCGTTGGGCTCCCTACTCAGCAGTAAGCCTGCTTCTCCATCTCCCTCTGTCCTGCTTGTGTTCCCTCTCTCACTGTATCTCTCTCTGTCAAATAAATAAATAAAATATTTTAAAGAAAAGATGTCAAAGATGCTATTTAAAAAAAATAACAGGGGGTCTGGGTGGCTCAGTCAGTTGGCGACTGCCTTCACCTCAGGTCACGGTCCCAGAGTCCCGGGATCAAGTTCTGCATCAGGCTCCCATCTCCACGGTGAGTCTGCTTCTCTCTCTGACCTCCCCTCTCATGCTCTCTCTCACTCACTCTCTCTCAAATAAATAAATAAAATCCTTTAATAAATAAACAAATAAAGGATTGTATCAGAAAACTTTCTGTTGAGGTTTTCCAGTTTTAGGAAAGAATTCACTTTTGGCTTTGTAACACTATCATTTTTCCAACAATACCATTTGGTGTTGGCATTCAGATTCCTCAGAGCAAACAATGAAAGCATGATTATGGTACAGTACAGAAAAAAAAAGTTTAAGGTAACAGAATTATTAGTTACCTACATGGAATGAAAAGTTCAATTTTCATCCTTTTCTTACCTGATCTGAAAAGCACATAACACCATCGATAAATGTTACAGTAAAGTAACATTTAATGGAAATGTCAATGATCTCTCAGATTAACATAATCACTGATGCATTTTTTTGGTGGATTTACCCTGATTGCTGAATTACTCTTAAATTTCAAAATGTCTACTTAATCCCAAGTTACCAAATTGCATGACAACTTTAAAGAAATTTCCATCAATAATTTTGCTAAAGTTCACAAAGAATATCAAGTGTGCTTCCTTTAACCGAGACTAAAAAGCTGTGAGCATTTATGTTCCCAGAGCAGGGAAGCATGAAGACAAACCATAATCCACCTCGATTAATAGTACAGCTTACTCTGGCAAAAATCAATGATCTCAGGGTCACGGGATCCAGCCCAGAGTTGGTCTCCCACTAGGTGTGGAGTCTGCTTGAGATTTTCTCCCTCTCCTTTTGCCCCTCCCCTGCACTGGCACATGCTCTAAATAAATAATCTTTTAAAATAAATTTTTAAAATTAAAAATAAAAAGATAAAATCTATCACTTCACACAAAAGATCCCCAAAAGTATTAAAGTATCAGTGGGTGGCTCAGTGGGTTGAAGCCTCTTCAGCTCAGGTCATGATCTCAGGGTCCTGGGATCAAGCCCCTCATGGAGCTCTCTGCTCAGCAGGGAGCCTGCTTCCCCCTCTCTCTCTCTGCCTGCCTCTCTACCTACTTGTGATCTCTCTCTGTCAAATAAATAAATAAAATTTTTAAAAATAAAATAAAATATCAGTCAAGAAGACATGGGTGTCCTGGGTGACTCAGTTGGTTAAGCATCTGCCTTCAGCTCAGGTTATCTAAGTCAAGGTCCTGATACTGAGCCCTGCTCAGTGGGGAGCCGGATTCTCCCTCTCCTCCCAGCGAGGGTTCTCTCTCACTATCTGTCTCTCTCCCAAATAAATAAATAAAATCTTAGAAAAAACATGTATCAGTCAATATCGAACACTGGCAAGAAGTCAGGAAAAGAGAACCTGTGAAACTGAAGGGAGTGTCAACTGCTCCCACCACAGGGAAGAACCATTTTGCAGTTATCTTATAAAATCCAAAAGTTCAATGAATCTAGCAATCCTCTTCTAGATTTGTACACGAGAAACTCACCCATGTACATAAGACATCAACTTGAAAAATAATTTCTCAAATAATTAGCCACCTTATTTCTAAAACATAAGACAACAACCTATGTGTCTGTCAAACAGGTAACGGATTAAGGTGCAGTTTATCCCTAACATTCAAACCTCTCTATCTAACATAATCATATGGGGCACTTAAAATATTAAAAAGCAGTACTATTTATAATTACTCCAGGTTAACTGGAGTGAATTAGGGCTGTCCCTGGGAAACCAAGACATAAAGTCATCCTATTTATAGCAGTCAAAGTCAGCATGAAATAGATCTCAAAAATATTACATTAAAAAGTTAGTTGCCGAATACGTACTGTATGCTTCTGAACATGTTTAGAAGTGTTTTTAGTATACACAAAAACATCAGATATTGTTCACAGGTACAATTATTTTTAAAATAGTCTAGATGTAAAAACAGACAAATAGAACCACATAACAGAATAGTTATGAAATATACAAACACACATATGGACAACTAGGATTTTCAACGTTAAGTGCAGATAACCCAATAGAAAAAGGATATTCTGTTCAACAAGCGGTGGAACAATTACACATCCATATCTACAGAAAAAAAATGAACTTCACGTCACGCATCACATCATATTAAAATTTAACGGGGTGTCTGGGTGGCTCAGTAGCTTAAGTGTCTAACTCAGCTCAGGTCATAATCTCAGGGTCCTGGTATCAGAGCCCCCAAGACCTCAGGAGTCAGGCTCTATGCTCAGCAGGGAGTCTACTTGTTTTCTGTCCTTCCCCCTTGTCATGAGCTCGCTTGTATCATCGTCACTGATCTACTGTTCAATCTATTTTCTAAACTCTTCACATTTACCACCTGTCACTTCCCTTCAAAATTCTTCATGGTAGATCTTTGGAGAAACGGTTGACTCTAGGACTGACAAAGGCAAAATACAAGTGAGCTTTAACTGATAAAGAAAATGCTAAAAACAACAACAAAATAAGAACAGGGAACATGAAAGGATACAAGGGCCAAAACCGGAACAGTGTGAGCAACAGAATTAGTAAAAAAACAAAGTAAGTTAGATACCCCTGGATTGCAACCCGAAGAATAAAATAAGCATGACTCACTCCATATACGGACGAGGCAAGCCAGAGAGTCCACACACAGGGCATACTTGAGACACAGCCTAAGAAAGCCTGGAAATTAAGTAGTTGTCACACTTGTACCTTCCAGATTCTAAATCTTTCAAACTTTTCTGAATAAGGAAATAGCTAACAAATAATGGTCTACAGTCCCCTACTACATACATAAGTTTTACAAAACAGTTTAGACAACTACTTGGGTTTCAGAGCTTCAATTCTCTTTATAAGAGAAAACATAAGATTACTAAGCTATGTAAGAGCACTTTTAGAACATAAAAGAACTATACAAATACACAATGATGCTGTTACACAGCCATTCAAATTAAAAGCCACAAGGATGACAACCATACAAAGTAGAAGTATGTCCCATCTAGGAAGCCCCTTTCTCTGAACCATCTCTTAACATCTACTTTAATAATTATTAAATACCTGGGGCACCTGGGTGGCTCAGTCAGTTAAGCGGCTGACTCTGGGGTTTTGGCTCAGGTCCTGATTTCGGGGTGTGAGACACCAAGCCTGAGTAGTGCTCCACTCACTGTGGAGTCTGCTTGTGACTCTCTTTTTCTCCCTCTGCCCCTCTCCTCCATCTCCATGCCCCCAGCTCACTCACACTCTCTAAAATAAATAAATCTCTAAAAATAATTATTATAAAGTAACTGAAATACAGCAAGCTGAACAGCTAAACAATATTACAACATGACTAACTGCCAGAGGACAAAACAAGAAATCTATCAAAGTCATCTAAAGACATTTACTAAGGCCACAACCTGTGAAAATTTTTTAATTATTTTCTGTCTTATAAAGCCCCCTCTTCATGCACAGATTATTCCTAGCTCTTTACCACCTGGCTTGCAATTCAGCTTTCCCCACCAAGGCCAAATACAAGGTCCAAGAATACTTAAAAAAAGGAATAAGGTGACTTTTGAGATTTAAAAATATATAAACCTAACTAACCACCAGTGTGATCACCAACTACAAGTGAGATTACAATTGCTGAGTCTAAATTTAACTCCATGGCTGGAAGGACAGTGTTGCAACTACAGGTTTTTCCCACTAGCTGTTGGGGTATGGGGGGGGCATTTTTTATCCCCACCTACTCCAACAACTCTGTCCCTTTCCAATGAACATATAATGCCTATCTGAAGAATTCTAAAATATTTAAAACAACCCTATTACAAAATATTGAAAAATCAAAGAAGTAATTTTACTAAACTGGCAAAGAAAATGATTCATCCGGAATTCAGGTTTTATATTAAATTTTATCTTTTAGCATTGCTCCCTCGATCCTTTGAACCATATGCAATTCACAAATGTATAAAAACTTAAACTGGGGCGCCTGCGTGGCTCAGTGGGTTAAGCCTCTGCCTTCGGCCCAGGCCATAGCCTTGGAAAGAGTGCATCCCCCGCACCCCCCCATCCTCCCCATGGGGTTCTCTGCTCAGCAGGGAGCCTGCTTCCCCCTCTCTCCCTCTGCCTGCCTCTCTGCCTACTTTTGATCTGTTAAATAAATAAATTACTTTAAAAAAAAAAACTTAAACTAACCTCTACCCTTTACTTTCAAGGCAAAGTACTAAGATAACTAAAATCAAATTACAAGAAAAAGAACTACTGCGAAATAGGTCAGCAACAAACATTACCAAAACTTCTGATGCACCCTTAGCAGACTGTCAGCTGAGAACAGCAAACAATGTGAGTTAAATAAAGAACAAAGAACTGCCTACTTTTCTATCTGTTTGAAGTACAAAAACTTAGAAAGGATTTAATAACAAAAGTAACCTAACTTGGCAAGGCAGAAGGAAGGCACACCAGTCTTACATTATTACAGTCTGCTTCATTTGTTCTTAATAAATGTATGCAAAGGAGATATGCCAGGGTACCAACTGTAAAGTATCACAGTTTTCATATTCCTACCCAAGTGATAACCATTCACCTTAGGGAAAGAATATGCTAAGAAATATCTGAAAAGGAATCAAAATTCTATTATTGCACAAGGAAATTTCATTCTGATGTATTTTACTTTCTGACATATTTTACTTCAAGCAGTAACACCATTAGCGGACACCAAGTTTACAGTTTAAACCTATGTCATTATGTTTTAAAAGTTGAAGCCTAAAATGCTAAGTCAATAAGGTAATCCATCTAAATAAGTGTAACTAAAATTGCTACATGAAGGCCACATAAAACAATGTTATACTCTAAAGCAATGTTATTTATGGCAACACCAACTGAAGAACTTGGGCCATAGAATATTCTGATCCCTTATCTATTGCTACTTTCTGTTAAGAAACATGGAAACTACTGGGTAAATGGAAACACTTACAGATATCAAGCTTCCTTGTAGTTTTTTAACTTACTTGCAAGGATGGAAATTTTGTGTTCCCTCTGATTGCAAAAACTTCTTAGAAAACTAATCCTAAAGGCTCTAAAAAGAAAAAAAAAAAGGTTGAAAGCCATTCCAAGCCAAAATAATTCAGAAGAGCTAGTGCCAAAACTTATTAGTTTTATCTCAAGTAGAGACTTTTGTGATATTAAGTAATGTCCTGGATCTGCAACGATTTTCTAAAACCAGGGAATATACTGGCTTTTAAAAATCGCAAATATAAGCTCATCTTTGAAGGTATCTTCCATACTCGTATATACAGAGGAGCCCAACAGTAGACGCGAAATAACTGAACTGAATGTGGAGAGACTTTCATCCACAGAAGATCCCAACTGCCCTAAGGGAAAGACTTCCAACACACCTCAATCACCTGTAATTCACCTAGCATAAGCTCCAGAGCTTAAATTTATAACTGGGCACCATCCTTTCCGTCCCAACTTCACATCTCAACCCACACATGCCGGCGAGATCTGAAACTCATCGCTCTAACCCGCTTTTTCTCCAGCTGCAAAACGAGGAAGTTAAACTATCTTCCCAAAGGTCTTTCTCAAGTCTGCCCCGTAAAGGAAAGACGGGAGAAAAGGTTTCAAGGTGTAAGAGCAGAGCCTAACTTGCGGCTGCCGGGAATTTCCCACCATCGCGCCGAGCATCAAATCGGAGAAGGAACACCGTCCACGTTCATCTGCACTTATTCGTCTTTCTCTCTACTTTTTCCGGAAGCTCTGAGGGCGGCACATCCATCAGCTTTCCGTGCGCACACTCGTAGAAAGGAAGCCCAAAGCCCTTCGTGTCCTTTGTCACAATCCCACTTCCAAGCCACGTCTCCCTGGAAGCCCACAAGTGGCTCAAGCACAAATGCCGCCGCACTCCGCGCAGCAGCTGGCCTCTTCGGGCTGATGCAGCTACCCCCGGGGACCCGTGCTCCGGGGGCCACGGCGCCCTGCGACCGCGCAGGGCGCCGGCCCAAGGACGGAAACAGGCTGGGGGCCTAGCATCCACACGACCTCGGTTCCACCCGATACCTGCCCCTTACCGTCGCCGTGCCTCTGACCACGTTTCCGCAACCACTGGACGTCCGCAACCACTGCAAAAAGCCAAGTCGCCGCACCTACCTCTCCGGACCGTTGTGGGGGCACGGGAGAGCCACGCAAGTTGCTCTGCACGGCGCCTGGCACACAGCGTGGGCTCAGGACAAACAGCAATTATTACTTCCACTCATCATCCGTGCCTTGGCTGCTCCCCTTTTACCCCCTGTAAAACAGGGAGCAGCACCTCTGCTTCACGAGCCCAAAACCTCCTCGGGATTTCGTGACGCCCCCGCTGCTAAATAAAGGCCGGACCAAGCTGGAACCCGTCGCCGGGGCAGGAAAGGATCTGCGGGCGCGCGGCGGGGAGGGAGACGAGCGGGAAAGGCCGGCGGGCTGGCCGCGCGGGGCCCCCGGATCCCGCGATCGTCCTGGGGCCCGGGCGGCGGCCGCGGCTCGCTCTCGCCCCGCGCGGCCGTTGGGTGTGGCACGCGCACGCGGGGGACGCGGACGCGGACACGGCCACGCGCGCCGGCCGGCCGGTGGGAGCGCGGCGAGGAGGGGGCGGGGAAACTCCGCGCGCCCGTGCGCCCGCCTGCGGCCGTTGGGGGGGGGGGGAGGCGGTGCACGCCTAGCGCGGCGGCCACCGCCACGACCGCTGCGACTTCTCTCGCTCACACGCGTCCCAGCTCCTCTTCGTCCCTGGGCCGTCCCGCCCCGCCCACAACACGGCATACCTGCGCGGCTGAGCGGGAGAGGAACAAGCTTTGCTCCACAGCACGGCAGAAGGAAAGATCCCCTCACGCAACTGCGTCCGCACACACGCGTGCTCCGTCGCCGGTCTATATAACCGCGACTCAGCCTAACTTGTTGCGGCCAGGTCGAGCAGGCTGGCGACCAATCCCGACTGCGTCCTCTGGGCTCTTCGAGCAGCAATTGGGTAGGGACTCAGGATGAAGGCGTGGCTCTTGATTGGCTTTGACTCATGCCTATGAGACTGTGAGGATCTCGTTTCCCTAGTAACGGATTGGCACTGAGAGCCACCAATTACTTAAAGGGACGTCGGAAAAGAGGGTGGGAAGTTCCTTGACCGATATTCATGGTAGCCAATAAGTGTGCGAGGCGGCTCCCATTCGTTAAAATGTGTTCCCTTGGGCGGAGATCCGTTTTCCATACACGAGCGGTTGCTCCACAAGGTGGGGCCCGTGTACTTTGGGGAAGTAAACCCCAAGCAACTAGGAGGTGGGCGCCAGGGAGGCCAAGGGAGCCCCCGGCCAATGGCAAAGCGAGAAGGATCTGATTGACGCGGGGGTTGGACTGCGCCAAGGAGACCGAGCCCCAGGGCCGCGGTGCCCTCTGGTGATGTTCAGAGGCTCCTCTGGCCCGGGCTTCCGTCCTCTTTTTTTACCCCACTTGTTGGGTCTAGGCCCTGAGGCCTTTCTCGCACCTTTTCTGCAGCTCGGTACCCGGGAAACCAAGTACGAAAGTTCCCGTTGTTTGTTTGGTTTTGTTTTGTTTTTTCTTTCTGGAGCAACTTTTTTATTTCCATGCGGCCACCTAAGAGCACTTGCTGGCTCTCACCATTAGTCAGCACTCTTGTTGGACGACAGTTTAAGAGCAAGCGAGAGGGGAGAGTAGCGCCGTCGTGTACCTGCGATCGTGTACAAAGGCAGCACGGGGAAGGTGCGGTTGAGTTTGAGAACACGGAACTCGACCCTGCTCTGGCCGGCTGGTGGGAGCCCGCTGAGTTCTTTCCCGTCTGTTGCTGCCAAGGAACCGTAGCCTGTGAGGTCTCCGCTCCGGTTGGTCCTTAATGCAACATCCTGTGCGTGTCTCCACCATTGCCATGCAGTGTTCGAGTAGCTCGGGGTGTGGGGGCTGCTTTCGCGCCGTTACGTCTTTAAAAGGTTAATTTGTCAAACTCCTACTCGGAGGCCCCAAAGGTTTCCCGGAGCACTTCAGGGGTTGAGTGGCGCTCCAGCCCGGTCCAGTCCACGTCTTTCTGTTTTACTGGGCCCTCTGTTGGTCACCACGAGCATTTTGGAAGGAAATGGTCGATTCTCATTCCAGGCATGTGATCTCCCGTTAAGTTTTGCAGAGAACTGGGGAGGAAGCACCTGGGGCGTCTGTCGGGGGAGAAGGGGCACCGGCAGCAGCCTTCTAGGATCCGGGTGCGTCCCCTCTCATTCCCTGCGCGGGGTCTGGCCCCCGATCAGACTCGCGGCCACCCCCAAGAGCCTAGTGAGAGCGTCCTTCTGGCCCCCCCAAGTTCCACTGCCCCATCGCCCAGCTCGTTCAGCATTTATGAAACTCCTATTAAGGGCTGGAATCAGAGATGATCTGGATGCCATCTCCGTTCCCCGTCGCCAGTTCAACAGACTGGGGCACTTGGCTGGGCCAGGAGCCCCGCAAAGAGGCGAACAGGCGTCCGGGAATATGAAAGCACTGGATGGAATTCAGCCCAGAGGAGAGAGCCCGCTAAAGTTTTCTGGGAGTAAAAACAACCCCTCCACCACCACCCCAAGCCCCGCAAGGATGGGGTCAGCTTTGCTAAGGAATTGGAAGTTTATTCTGACGGCAGAGAACGGCCCCTGGAAGGCTTCTTAAAGGGTGGACTCGCAGATTTCCTTTTATAAGACAACTCTCCAACTTAAAATGCTAAGGAGAACAGATTTTCAAAACTTTAAATTTACAGATTGGTAATTTAACCCAGATGGCCTGTGATAAGAGTCAAGGCTATTCTTAATCACATTTGGAGCGAATTTTAAGTGATAACAGCTCTCTGGTGAGGCTGTTTGGCAGTCACTATTAAGAATTGTGTGTATAGGGGCGCCTGGGTGGCTCAGTGGGTTAAGCCTCTGCCTTCCGCTCAGGTCCTGATTCAGGGTTCTGGGATCGAGCCCGTATCGGGCTCTCTGCTCGGTGGGGAGCCTGCCCCCTCCCCTCTGCCTGCCTCTCTGCCTACTTGTGTTCTCTGTCAAATAAATTTAAAAAAAAATTTTTTTTTACATTGTGTGTATCATCCAAAACAAAACAATAATAGTACTTATTGGTTTATAGCCACACTTTTTCACCTTTTTTTTTTTTTTAAACAAAGAAGCATATACCAGCGTGTGCAACTGCAGCATTGTCAGCTTTGTTAGAATACCAAAAAACTGGGGCACCTGGGTGGCTCAGATGGTTAAGCGTCTGGTCTTCTGCTTAGGTCCTGATCTCCACGTCCTGGGCTGCAGCCCCATATCCAGGTCTCAGCTCAGCCAGGAGTCTGCTTCTCCCTCTGCTTTTCCCCCTGCTCCTGCTCTGTCTCTCTGTCTCTCTCTCTCTCTCAAATGCATAAATAAAATCTTAAAAAAAAAAAAATACTTAGAACCTGAAAATGTAATTGCTCATCAGTTGGCAAACTGACTAACCAGTCGTGTGCATGTAATACAGAATACATGCAGCAGCTTAAAAAAGAATGAGGTAGAATATGCAGATATTGATGGGTCCCTGTTTGTTATTTGGATTGTTAACTGAAAAAAAATCAAGTTCAACAAAATGCACAGTGAAATTCCATTTAGGATTAAAAAAGCAAAAAAACAAAACTCCTGATTTCTGTATGTTAAAATCAGTATGTAAGTGCATGGGAAGAATTCTAAATTTAAAACAATACTTATTCCCCCTAAGTTGGGAGTGAAGAGGATAATGTATCATTTGAAAGCTGTGCAATGAGACTGTGTTCATATGCACTGTGTTGTGTAATGGGAAATAGGAAGAAAGAAAGGAAGGAAGGGGAATTGGGATTACCAGAGGGAGAATGAGGACAAGAACCCTCACGTGGCCATTCTTCCATTCTTCCACGGGAGAGAGCAAGCACTGGTTCTAAGGCAGGGGAGTCAGGGGAAATTTTCCCCCAGGAGACTTACAGCTTCAGTCACAGCTGGGTAGAGGGACTACCAGCGTCTAGTGGGCAGAGACCCGGGATGCACAGACTCACAGAAGAGACACCCTCCATCCTCCCCACACCACACCCCTGCCATGACGAAGGTTTTCCGGCCAAAAGCTTAACAGTGCCAAAGCTGAAACACCCTGATCTGCTTCCTGAGTCACAGAGGAGAGAGTCCCTAGCCTCCTGCTGGTCTTCCTCTCCACTGGCAAGCAAAGTCTGCATACCCCTCCTGTATACTACTTTACCCCCTTCTCCTTCTGCCAATTCTTCCCAAAGCTATGAGAATCAGAGTAGGAAGAAACCATGGCCAAGATCCCGAAAACACTCTTTAGTTGGGGGGGAGGGGGTTGGTGGTGGGGAATGTTAAGGAATGATCCTAAGACTATCAACTTGATCAGTGTTTCCCAAACGCAGCTAATCATTTATGCAGGTTGCTTAAAAATACATGCCTGGATGTGTCTTGAACCATTAAACTCTCACCTGTGAACAAAGATATAGTATAATATTCATGACAACACAGCTTGTCCTAGAAAGACAGGAAACGACCCAGGGATGGAGCTGTATGGAACTGCTCTCACAGTGGACTGTCAAGCAACCGTAGAGAAAATGAGGTGGATCTATGCGTAGCTACAGAGCGATCTGCAAAGTGCAAAATCATGGAAAGAGTAAAAAGGGGGGAGTGATGCCATGGGGCAATTATTTCTATTTCTATTACTGCGTTGCCGTAGTTGTCTCTGCACATTCCTGGATGGTTTTGCTGTGTAGGCACAGGTTATGTCTGGAAGGAGTCACAAGAAACTGTTAATGATTGCTAATGGGGAGGTGAACTTGGCCAGGGTAGAACAGCTTAGTTTTCATTCATCCAAAGTACACTTTGGTACTGATAATTTCTTTAACACGTGCATGTACTGTTTCTCAAAAGAAATTCAATGTTAAGTGTATATGTGAAGTGTAGGAACTACAAATGTGGAAACTTTGATCTTTAAAAAACAAACAGGAGGGCGCCTGGGTGGCTCAGTGGGTTAAGCCGCTGCCTTCGGCTCAGGTCATGATCTCCGGGTCCCGGGATCGAGTCCCGCATCGGGCTCTCTGCTCAGCAGGGAGCCTGCTTCCTCCTCTCTCTCTGCCTGCCTCTCTGCCTACTTGTGATCTCTGTCTGTCAAATAAATAAATAAAATCTTTAAAAACAAACAAACAAACAAACAGGATAGGGATTAAGAGTATACTTACCTTGACGAGCACCAAGTAATATATAGATTTGTTGAGTCACTATATTGTACACCTGAAACTTATATGACACAGTTTGTTAATAACATGGGAATTCAAGTAAAATAGGGGTCCCTGGCTGGCTCAGTTGGTGGAGCATGTGACTCTAGATCTCAGGGTTGTGAGTTAGAGCCCCACACTGGGTGTAGAGATTACTTAAAAATAAAATCTTCAATAAAAATAAAGTAAATTTCAAAAAGAATTCCCTTTAGGTATATGAAGGATTTTGGAAATGAAGCATCCAAGTTTTAATCAGCCTGCCTACCAGACTACTAACATCTTTTCCTTTTGCTCCTTACCATACAAAAATCTAAAGAGACCCTTTACTGGCTTAGAAACACATGACTAATTGGAGTTCTTCATTTTTGGCATTGACTGTCTGCAAGCATATCACCTTCCTGAAATGCTATGGAATAATGCTGGCTATGAGCTAGACAACCTGAATGTTCTCTATAAAGACAATCTCATTTAATGTTGACCACAACCATAGTTCTCATTTCTCAGAAACGGGCTCAGAGAGGGTAAGCAGCCAGCCCAAAGTCACACAGCTGGGGCTGGAAACTAGGACTCTCTGACTTCAAGCCCATGTTCATTTACCTACTTGTCAATATTACCCAGGGAAGAAGAATATAGCCCCGAGTAAGAAAAGGGGTTTGGCCTCCTCAGAAATCCCTGAAAGGCTGGAATAGTCCTTCACGTCCTCAAATATGCCATCAGGTAATGCTACAGAGACAGTTTTCTAGGTGGTCTGAGAATTCTGGGATCCATGGCAAATCCTTGTAAGCAGGATTTAAAAATTTTTTTAAATATGTATTACAATAGTACCCATATATAACATAAAACCCCAGAGGATGTAGTTTATTGAAAAGAACATCTTAAGAATTATGACAGTATGTCATGCGTGCTTAAAAAAATACCCAAAACTTGGGACACCTGGGTGGCTCAGTGGGTTAAAGCCTCTGCCTTTGGCTCAGGTCATGATCCCAGGGTCCTGGAATCAAGCCCCGCATCAGGCTCTCTGCTCAGCGGGGAACCTGCTTCCCTTCCTCTCTCTCTGCCTACTTGTAATCTCTGCCTGTCAAATAAAATCTTAAAAAAAAAAAAAAAAAGCAAAAACAATATATGCATATGTGTTTACCAGTGTTAGTGAAACCACAGACCAAGGTGTCGAAAGAATGTACAGCAGTTGGGGCACTGGGGTGGCTCAGTCAGTTGAGCGTCTGCCCTCTGTTCAGGTCATGATCCCAGGATCCTGGGATTGAGCCCCAGGTCAAGCTCCCTGCTCAGCAGGGAACTTGCTTCTCCCTCTTCCTCTGCCTCTCTTCCTGGCTTGTGCGTGCTCTCTCGCTCTCGCTCTCTCTCTCTCTTAAATAAAGAGAATCTTAAATAATAAAAATTTTAAAAAGAATGTACAGTAATCTGACAGTACTTCTCTTTGGAAGACATGGATAATGAGGGTTTGAAGGAAACTTTCACATTATCTGAATTGTTTAAAATGTATTAAGAAACTTTCCATGTAGGGGTGCCTGGGTGGCTCAGTTGGTTAAGCATCTCCCTTCAGCTCAGGTCATGATCTCAGGGCCCTGGGATTGAGCCCCACATCAGGCTCCCTGCTCAGTGGGGAGCCTCCTTCTCCCTCTGCCTCTGCATTTGCTCGTGCCCCCCTCCAAACAAATACATAAATAAAATCTTGGGGAAAAAAACCTTTCCATGTATTATATAATTTAAAAAGTAATGGGGCGGGGCACCTGGGTGGCTCAGTGGGTCAGCTCTGGTCATGATCCCAGGGTCCTGGGATCAAGCCCTACATCGGGTTCTCTGCTCAGCAGGGAGCCTGCTTCCCCTTCTCTCTCTGCCTGCCTCTCTGCCTACTTGTTAGCTCTGTCAAATAAATAAAATCTTTAAAAAAAAAAAAAGTAATGAGGGGGGCGCAACAGGGTGACTCAGTTGGTTAAGCATCAGACTCTTCATCTCAGCTCAGGTCATGATCTTAGGATTCTGAGACTGACCCTGTATTGGGCTCCTTGCTCAATGCAGAGTCTACTTGAGATTCTCTCTCTCCCTCTCCCTCTGCTCCTCCCCCTGCTTTTTCTCTCTCTCTCACTCTCAAATAAAATACTAAAAGAAAAGTAACTTGGCACAACGCTAAGAGTGGCTTCTGCGTACTTATTATATACCAGGCACTGAACTCAACATTTTATGAACATTGTCTTATTTCTCACAATAATGCTAATTATTGAGATAGGTCTAATTATTGTCTTTCTCTTCCAGGGAAAGAAACTGAGATTCAGAGAGGTTTATTGCCCAGAACAGCCAGGAACTGAACACAGGTTTGTCTAGCATCTCTCATTAAATAGAAAGAGCTTTAAGTCTCTGACACCTAAGAAGTCTGACAGAGAATAAAGGAGCCAGGAGACAGCATGACATATGTCCTCTGATCTTTGGGTGCGGTGCTCAGAGCACCCTAAGGTGCTAGCAAGAGCTCATGCCTTATCTGAAGAGGCTTGGGTGGTCATTTGTATACATATATCTTTTTTTAATTGAAGTATAATTGACAACTGGCAATGTCGTATTGATTTCAGGCACACCACATAGGGCTTCAACAATTCTATATGTTACTCAATGCTCACCGTGATAAATGTCACCATCTGTCACCATACGATATTACAATATTATTGACTGAATTCCCTCTGCAGTTCTTATCATTTTTATGACTTATTGTATTGTTTTCTAACATAGCTTGTTTCCACTCCTTCCAGGTGCCTGGCAAGATTATTCTGTCCTGCCCCTTTAGAGACAGGCATGACCACATGCTCTACTTTGGCTGACACAATGTGAGCAGAAGTGACACATATCTTTTCCAGGAAGAAAGGTCTTTGGAGCCAGTGATTATTTGCTGAGGTCTTCCCTCCCCACACACTAGCCCCCATATTCAGTATCATTCTGTTCAGAGAATCTCCCTCAACCTGGGTCCCTGAGGAAAAATCATTTGCACAGAAACAATCCTCCAAACTGCCCAACCTGCAATGGTCATATGACATAAACCAGGTGGAGAAATCTGTTTTTTTAAGCCTTTGAGGTTTTGTGATGGTTTGTTGCGATAGCCTTAACTGGCCTTTCTTGCCAGTTACAGATAAATTTCCAGATCTACCAGTGTTTCAGCAGACACTCAAAATCTGGATTACTCACTGTTCTTTCTTAACATTTTATTAATGATATAAAAGTGTTTGGTCCTCATTTTTTTTTAATTTATTGATTATTGGGCGCATGTGTGGCTCAGTGCGTTAAAGTCTCTGCCTTCAGCCCAGGTCGTGATCCCAGGGTCCTGGGATCGAGCCCCACATCGGGCTCTCTGCTCAGCAGGGAGCCTGCTTTCCCCTCTCTCTCTGGCTGCCTCTCTGCCTATTTGTGATCTCTGTCTGTCAAATAAATAAATAAAATCTTTTAAAAAAATTATTTATTTATCTGAGAGAGATAGAGCATGCACACGTGTGGAGGGAGGGGCAGAGGGAGAGAATCTCAAGCAGACTCCATGCCCAGCATGGAGCCTGATGTGGGGCTCAGTCTCACCACCCTGAGATCATGACCTGAGCCAAAACCAACAATGGCCGTTCAACCTATTGAGCCACCCCAGTGCCCTTTGGCTCTCAATTTTAAATATTTTATAATGAAAATATTCCAAGAGGACTATAGTTGGACACCTGGGTAGCTAAGTTAGTTAAGTGTCTGCCTTCAGCTTAGGTCATGACCCCAGGGTCCTGGGATAGAGCCCAGCATAGGGCTTCCTGCTCAGCAGAGAACCTGCTTCTTCCCTCCCCTCTGTTGCTCCCCCTGCTTGTGCACACTCTCTGTCCAATCAATAAATAAAATCTTTAAAAAATAATAAGAGGACTACAGTTGAATTTATTTTTTTTAACTTTATTTGGAATTTTTCATAAAAATGCTTTTCTTACAAAAATGCTTTTCTTGGTCTTATAGGCACAACTACATTTACATGTCAGTCTACAAATAGATTTTAAATTGTAGTAAAATACAAAGAACATACAATTTACCATTTTAACCACTTTTAAGTGTACAGTTCCCTGGCTTTAAAAGTACATTCACGTTGTTGTGCAACCAAACTCCATGTTTGTAAATGTTGTCAACTAATCGAAATATATTTTGAGCACTTGAGTACTTGAGGAACCCTTCAGGTCAGCATCACACAGTCTGCAACGATGCCTCATGCCAGGCCACCTGTGCCAAGTCTGCACCCCACATCCCCTGTGCTTTGCAGCCCACCCTGTTCCCTTACATGTACTTCTCCAAGGGCCCTTTCAGCTCAGAACCTTTGATCCCAAGCTGAGGCTTCCTTGGTGGAGAAAGCAGTGAGGCAGCTACGTGCGCCTGTGTTATAACACGACAAACAGACCCTTGCAAGGGAGAGGACAAGAGCTCACAAAGGCCTTTCTTTGCAGAGCTTGACCCCAGCACCTGCAAAAGGGCCACTCCAGGAGGTGAGGTCCAGGGAGATGGCACCACCCCGTCGTCTGTGAGCCTGTCATCTACACATGATTCCTGTCCTCACAATAACACTGCCTGCCAGAAAGGGCACATTTCCCAGCCCTGTGGTTTAGTGATAAACTGACTTATCCAAGTTTACAAGGCTATTAGGAGACTGCTGAGTGGTCTGGAGCTCGGAATTCCTGAATCCTGCTCCTTAAAAATATTTTTTTCTGTAATTCCTAATACATATTTAATATAGAAAATATGGCAAATATCCAATAATATATATTGGAATGGGTCAGGGTAGTACACATAGATCTGAAGATATGAAAACATAGTTCATCCGTCTTTGAGAGGCAACTGACTATCAAAATTGAAAATGAATAGCCATTCCACAGAAGGAATTCATTCTATGTAAACTTATAAGCAAAGATCTGTATATACGGACTGTCATTACTCATCATTATTAGCATGAAAAGATAGGAAGCCACCTGTATGTCTATCAATGGGGGACTGTATCAGGAATGTGTCAGGGGCAAGTACCAGGAAGTCTGAGTAGTTGTCGCTGAAATGAACATGGACTTACATTTCTCACCTAACAAGTCTGCAGCTGGCATGGGCTGGTGAGCACACCGACCAGCATCTCTGTGATTCTCTTGGCATTTCCGTCACGGTTGTACTCTAGATATCATGTCAGTATTCTCAGCAAGAAGGGGAAAGGAGTGGTATCTGTTCCCCTGGTGAAGAAAGCAAGAAATTTCCAGAAACCTTGTAGCAGATTTCTGCTTCTGACTCGCTGGCCAGAGCCACATCACATGGGCACACTTGGCTGAAGGGAAGATGGGAAAGTAAGTACTGAGGGTACTTGGGGATCTGGCCTCTACAGTAGCAAAAGTAAAAAGGCTGCGACTGAGTGTTGGATTAGCCAACCAATGGTATCTGTCACAGGGCCTGGTGAAATAAACTATGGTACAACTGAAAAATGTAGAATTATGTGCCTGAGAAGAATGAAGGGGATATGTATAAGTAAAAAATAAGCTCCACAATATTTTATAAAGCGAGGAAAGCAAGGTGCAAGATTCCGTGTAGATGCCTTTAGTTTGAAAAGGGGTTGTCAGGGTGGAAGGGAGACTGGCTTTTCCCTCTACACCCTTTTGTGCTATTAGACATTTTTAAAAAAGTATGTACATAGGGAGCCTGTAAGCCTGCATCCGTTCCAGATAACCTCTGTAACACTTGCTGTAGTTCCTTTCAGGCTTATTTGTATGTAAATAACAGGAATTTATACAGACATTTGCATACAGGAACTATAACCCTGCACATTTTCCTCTCTCCATTTGTCGTATCTAATGAGTTTCCATAACGCTGCCTGTCTCTGCTTCACCTCCCCTCCTCCCCCATTCTCTAGTCTCTCTTCCTCTGCCTTTCCTTTAATACCCCCCACCCCTTTTGCCCCTGCAGCGATCTTGCTTTCCTAATCCCAGTACACACTTGCTCCCAGTGTTACCTGAAGTTTGAATCTTGCCTTTACTTCACCTAAGGAAATGCCTGGCAGGTGGGAAAGAGGTGTGAAGGGTTAAGGGGTGATCATTTTGCTTGTAGGGGAGGAGTCATGGCAGGGAACCAGGAGTGATTCCAGCAATTAGAAGAGTTCTAGTATTTTTTGATGCCTATCCTGTGCCAAGCAATGTGCTAGGGAGTTTGCCTACAGTATCATATATATTCTTCCCAATAATACCATAAAGTGGGTTTCTTTGAGGAACCCCTATGTCCTGGTTGGCCTGTAACAGTCACGCTGTATGCGTACTGTCCTGGCGTCCCCTCCCACTCTCAGGAGGTTTGGATAAAAAAAATCATATAGTCACCTTAACTATCCTTGTTCTCTAAGTGAGGATATTAAGGCTTAGAGAGGTAATTGGCACATGAGAGGGCTAAAATTTAACTCTGCTCTATATGGTTCTATATGTTGTATATGGATTGAACTGTTGAGGCCTTAACCTCCAACGTGACTGTGTTTGGAGATGGGCCTTTAGGGAGTTAACAAAGGTTAAATGGGGTCTTAAGAGTGGGGCCCTAATCCAATAGGGCTAGTGCCCTTATAAAAGGAGGAAGAGATGCCAGAGTTAACTCTCTCTGCTATGTGGAAACAATAAGGATGCAGCCGTCTGCAAGCCAGGAAGAGGAACCTCACCAAGAACCGAATAGCCAGCACTTTGACCTGGACTTCCCGGCCTCCAGAACTGTGAGAACTGTGAGAAATGTGGTTTATTTCTCCCAGTCTGTGATATTTTGTTATAGCAGTCGGAGCAGACTAAGACAGACTCTCACGACCATCCTCCTTCCGTCCCCCATGCTAGACGTGGGCCTCTTCATTCAGGGCCAGTGTGAGTCAGCGACCCGTCCTGGCCTAGATTTATCCCTTCCATTTTGTGTTCCTTGAGCCTAGGCCAAGGGTGGATCCATCAGCCTTTTCCCTAAACTGAGGTAGCCAGCTTGTGGTCACTCTCTGTATCAGTGTGAGTCTAATCAGGAGAGGGAAACCACACCATAACTTGAACAAGGAGAGTTTAAAGGTTATAAAGAGTCTGTGATAATGAGGCAACAGCTAGTAACAAGAGAGCTCTAAAGACTATAGAAACAGTAGAGATACAGGAGGAGCCACTGCTGGTAGGGCCAAGGTAGTCCATAGAACATCCAAGGAAGACTCTCCCAACCCCCACGCTAGGCTGAGCTCCAGGCCTCGTGGCCCACTGAATGGCAGAGAAGTGGCTGTGATGCCATGCTTGTGGAACTTGCTAGAAATCCACCCTCTGGGCTGGAAAATTTCCCTCTAGGGTGCTGGAAAAAGCTATTCACAGAGGCACTCTACTGAAGTCAGTCTGCTATGAAAGGACACGAGGGAGGACAGACGCTGGAGGAAGCTGCTGGCTGGTAGGTACTGCCAGTCCCTGGGAACAGCAGGAGCCTGGTGCCGAGGAAGCCATCCTCAGAAGATGGGCATGGGGCAACGGACCACATGGCAAGGGCCTGGAGAGTGAGCATGCTAGAACCAGGAAGTAAATCCTTTCCCCCTCCAGTGTGTTTCCAGGACCTCTACAGACAAGCAAGGTTCAACATCCTGCCAGCGGGCAAAGGAAAAAGAAAATATTGAAAGGGTCCAGATTGGGGCACCTGGGTGGCTCAGTTGGTTAAGCTTTGGCCTTTGGCCCAGGTCATGATTTCAGAGTCCTGGGATCAAGCCCCACCATCAGGCTCCTTGCTCAGCAGAGTCTGCTTCTCTCTCTCTCTGCGGCTCCCCCTGCTTGTGCACGCTCTCTGCCAAATAAAAATCTTTTTTAAAAAATTAAAAAGGGTCTAGATCCATTTTCATAGAGCAAACGTAAAGGGTGAATTGGAAGTGAAACAATGAATAATGAGCACACTTTCTCAAAAAGCTTTCATGTATTAAAACTACAGTTTTCCTCAACCAGTGGTTCCCCAAACCCAGCAGAGGAGGGGTACTAAAAGTATACCTTGAGAGTAAGGGGCAGTGAAGTAAGGGCAAAGCCTAGAAAGCTGGGTTATTAATAAGCTGTCCAAGCAGTTCTGTTGATTCGAGCTCTCTGTAACTACAGACTCTGACAAGCAGGTTCCTTGTACTTTGCAAGGAGGGCGCACCGCCCCGATGCTCCCCTGTAAAGAGATGGGGCTGACTGCAGGCCTGTTTCTCTGTTAGTGTCTTAGAGCACCTCTGCCTTCATGGTCTTCCCCCAAGGCTGTGGATCTCATATCCTTGTCTCTTCATTTCTCCACCTCTCTTTGCGCCTGCCTCTCAAGCCCACTCTTGTCTCCCCACTTGTGCACTTGCTGTTCCCTCTGCCTCCCTCCTTCCCAAATAGCTCCTCTTCCTTCTTCCGAGGAACGTGTGCTCTCCACCCTTGACTCACATTACCTCCGCCCGGAACCGCCTCCTCCGGAACCCTGTCTCCCGCCCCCAACACACCCCAGTCTGAGTTAGAGATCCTTTCTCCGCTCCCAGGATACAGCCCTTCTAACACTGCCTTTTCACCGCCTGCTTCCTCGCCTCCCGACTGGGCGACGTCTTTCTCACGGGGGCACCTTGGGTACCCAGCCCCGCGCTGGCTCCGGGTGGGGACTCATTCACCCGAGTAAATGCGATTGTCCCTTTAGGAAGGGGCGGAGTCTGTCGTCTTGCCTGCAGGGCCCTTGTATTCCCAGCCCGTAAGACACACCTGACACGGAGCACGTGGTCTAAAAATGACCAGTAGGTGTTGGAGACCCGCCGAGCGGGCGGTGCGCGAGCCGGGGAATCTCCGGCCCCGCCCTCCACGGAGGCCAACGGCCGCCCAGCGGCTCCCGGCGCGCGAGGCCAGGGGGCAGGGCCTAACTGCCGGCCGGCCGGTGGGGGCGGGGCCTGGCGGGAGGGGCGGGTCCTCCCGGAGCCCAGCCCCGGAAGCATGGCAGCGCCAGCCCTCGGAGTCCGCAGCAGTGACGCTCCCGCACCCGACGCCGCCGCTGCCGCCGCTCCCGCACCCGACGCCGCCGCTGCCGCCGCCGCTTCCACAGCCATGCCGGTGAGTGCCTCCTGGCTCCCGCCCCGCGCAGACCCGGGCCACCGCCGATCGGCCACACGTCGCTCTTCTAAGGCTCGGGCGGAGCCGGGGCTTTTGCCTGCCTCTCTTCTCACTCTCTCCCCATCTACTGCCAGCTTCTGCGACCCTCCAGAAAATCCGATCCGAAAGGGGTTTTAATGTAGGAGTCAGGCCTCAGGACATTGGAGCTGCAAGGCCTCCAGGGGTTACAGGCCCAATTCTTCCCTGCATAGACGGGGAAACTGAGACCCAGGGAAGGGCAGAGTCGCCGAGATCACCCAGTGAGCGAGTGGCGAGCTGGACCTGGGACGTCTAGAACCCGCGCCTTCCCGGTTTGCCCCTGTCTTCGGTAATGGCTTGAAAGGGGGAATGGGGGAGGGGCGGGTGGCTGTTGCCTCCTGGACGTGGCAGGTTTTCAGAGGTACGTGGTTTTCCTTCCTTCCCTCTTCCCACTCTGGCCCATGGCGACGCTGAACTTTTCACCCATCACTTTGAACCTGAACCCATGAACCTAGGAGACGCTAAGGGACTTGCTCAAAAGTTGCCAGTTGCTCAGAGAGTTCGGGGAGGAATGAGCAGGTCTTAGGTGCCTTTGCCACTCACTCAGTCTTAATGCACAAATGTGGTTGCTCAGGGTCTCGTTTTGTAGGTAAGAAACTAAGGACTTCGGCAGGTAAAAAGAGAAGAAGCGAAGTAACTTACTGGAGGTCTCCTTTAGGCGTTGGGTGGAGTCACAATTAAGCCCCTTATCATCAGGCTCCCATCTCTCCAGGCCTGACCACTTGGGAAATAAATGCCAGACAAAAGTAGTTCTACCGGATTGAGAGTAAGCTGTGTTGCCAAGTACATCCTGCAGATCTTGGTTGGGGTCATGTGGTGTTAAGCAGTTTCCCTCAGGTGCCTAGTTTATGGCTCTGCTTCACAGGGATACCCAGAGGTGTCCCTCAGATGCCCTGTGTCTTAGCAGCCTAGCTTTTGGGAGCTGGCAGGTAACCCAGAGGCCCCCTGGGCCGAGTCACAAACATCTCAGGTGTCATTTCTCTTGGGCCTTGCCAGGTGCCTTGAGACAGATCCTCAGACAGCACAAAGTATGGACAAAGAAGCTGACATTATCAGCCCTCCTACTTGAGCAAAGCTGCCTGTGGCAATGTTAGGAGGACAGCATTAATCGGCCTGCGACTGGGATAGTTGAGGTCACAAGCATTTCGGAGAGGGTGGCAGTGAGGGAAAGGCCAGCATCAGGATCACTCTATTGTGTGTTCACTTCTGGAGATTTGGACAAGTGGCCCTCCAGAGCAGATGGTCAGAATGAAGAGGGCACTTGGCACCGTATCACAAGATGAGCAACTGCAGAAAGGAGTCTATTAGTCAAGGGGCTGTGGTCAAAACCGGTCAGAGTGTCATCTGAGAGTTAGACAAAAATTTGGAATCTCGGAAGCCTCTTTGAAAAACCTGTGCCCTTGCTTCTCACCCGGGTGACCTTGGGCAAGCCGCTTTACTTCTCTGTGCCTTTGTTTCCTCATCTGTAAAATGGGGGGGGGGTAAAATCTAACCTCAAAGGACTCTTAGTATTACCTGGAAAAACACCAGTAAAATACGTAGCATAGCCACTGACCTAGCTCATCCCCAAGAAACGGTAGCTCTGATGTCGACCTAGGACAAGTCGGGTGGAACTAGAGGTGGGCAGGTGCTAACCCCATTTTAACAAGGACCGCCTTTTAACAAGTGGTTAAAAGTTTAGGCTCTGAAGACATTTTCAGTCTCGGCTTGGTTCCCTCACTACCTGTGTCACCCCCCAGGGAGTGACCTAACCTCTGAATCTCAGCTCCCTTGTCTGTCAAGAAAGGATAATAATGGCCATCTCATGGGAACTTTGTGATGATTAAACAAAGTAATGTGTGCAGAGTGTTTAGAACAATGCCTGGCACGCAGTCTGCATTCAAATATTAGTATTAGTAAACTCCTAATCAACTTTGTATTCAAAGACTCAATATCCTGGTTATTTGAGAAAGACTTCCTTCTCTGGGAGGGAGCCGGACAAGGTGACGCCACTGCATTTCTGTCCTTCCAGTTCTGAGATTCTGTTAAAGAATTGCACAGTTCACTGAACTTTTTCATTGCTTTAAAGAACCTTACAGGTGACAGGCCTGTCTGAGGGGCTGAGGCGATTGGGGGCTGGCTTGGGATTCTCTGTAAAGAATGGATTACTCTCTCCTTAAGTAGATTTTCTGCCACCCCCAAATTGACTCGAGCAACCCCGAGTCGAGGGGAAGAGCACTAAATTGGAACATTTGCCCCCCAGAAGCCGCCTCCTGGCTTCTGACCTCTACTGTGGAGGATGAAAGGAGACCTGCGCTCTTGAGGCCGCAGCAGAAGGCTTCACAGGTGTGTTGGGATAGGTTCTTGGGCGCCTATCCCCGTGCCTGTTCACGAGGTGTCCCGTTGCCTGAGCTCCTGATGAGGGGGTCACAGGGTGGCCCCTGGGAGTGCTGTCAGTTGCTCCACCGCTCGCAAAATGTCCCTGGAGCCAGGAAAACCTGGGTTCACATCCCTGCCTCGGCACAGACTCACCCGTGACTGTGGGGAGCTCTGTAAACCCCTGGGAACTTTCCTCTGGAGTAAAACAGGGTCTCTAGCTCCCTTTCCAAGCCGAGGGAGAACTGAGATTCTGTGTACAGAGCATTTGGCGCACAGCAGCACTCAATATTTAGGTCTCATGTAGGTCTTGCAAGCCCTTTAAGTCTTTGGATGGGCATCCAGGTGCAAACCATTGACAAATCTGGATTGTCTACTGGTTATTACAGAGCAGGAGTCAGCCCACTTTTTCTTAAAGGGCCAGGTGAATTTTTTTAATTTTTATTTTATTTTTAAAAGATTTTATTTACTTTATTTGAGAGAGAGACACAGGGAGAGCAGGAACACAAGCAAGGTCCGTGGGAGAGGGAGAAGCAGGCTTCCCGCTGAGCAGGGAGATCCCGATGTGGGGCTGGATCCCAGGATCCTGGGATCATGACCTGAACCGAAGGTGGAGGCTTTTAGCCGCCCAGCCGCTCCCAAAGTGAATACTTGAAATGCTTTAGGCTTGAGGAACCATGTAATCCCTTTATTACTACTCAGCTCTGCCATTCCATTGTGAAAGTAAGCCAGTGGTCTTAGCAGTGTTCCAATAAAACTTTATAAAACCAGCTCACTGGAGCACCTGGGTGGCTCACTGGGTTAAGCCTCTGCCTTGTTGTAGTCACAGAATAAGCTAAAGGAATAAGAGGTATTTAACATAGAAGAAAAGAAAAACTAGCCATTTTCTTTAAGGCAGGTTTTGCAGATTTGGCCTCAGTAAAATAGTGAAAAAACCAAACTCTTAGCTCTTGGTCTTAGTTTCCCCTGGACAGCATGATAATAAGCCAGACCCAAACATGTTCTGAGACTTGGAAAGAGCTTGAGAAGCCATTAGTCCAGTTTTTCTCAGGTGTGTGGCTTTGCCTCCCTGTGTCTCCCCAGTGGGTTAAAAATGGAGAGAGCCCCAGGGCCTAACCCAGAGCCTCAGAGCTGATAGAGGCAGCTGCTTGCTGAGTTCCATGTCCTCAAGTCCCCAAGGGATACTTCTGTGCACTGAGGTTGAGAGAACTTGAGTCAGCTAATACCTTTTCGGTAAGGTAAGGTGAACGGGGCCCTTAAGGAAGAAGGATTTTTTTTTTTTAAGCACGGGGATTTTTGCCTAAGGTCTTCCAGCAAGAAACATTGCTATGTCCAGAATTCCAGTTGAGGTAACAAATCTGGAATATTTTGGAATGCTTGGGTGCCTGGGTGGCTTCATCAGTTAAGCATCTGCCTTGGCTCAGGTCATGATCCCAGGGTCCTGGAATCAAGCCCTGCCCAGTAGGGAGTCTGCTTCTCCTTCTCCCTCTGCCCCTTCTCCCACTCATGCTCACACACTCTGTCTGTCTCTGTTTCTCTCAAATAAATAAGTAAAATCTTAAAAAAAAAAAAAAACCACTTTGGAATGCTCCATGAAACATGTAGCCATTGTGGTTTGAAGTGAGAGAAAAGAGGGCTGTGAAACAGGTTAATAATAACCTAATGGAGACTACTAGCAGGCTCCAAGCTCTCAAAGTTTGTTATCTATTGCTCCTGAGTAATGACCCCAAACCTCAGTGGTTGGAAAGGTAAACGTTTATTAATTCTTAGTTTCTGAGAGCCAGGAATCTGGGGGCAGTTCTCTGGGGTGTCCCTGGCACGGGGTCTCTGATGAAGCTACATGAAGATGTCTGCCAGCTGTGAAGGAGCATCTGCTTCCACAATGGCTTCCTCTCAGGGGCTCACCATGAGCCTCTCTCCATGGGATTGCTTGAGGTCTTTAGGATGTCTTAGCCAGCCTCCTCCAAAGAGAGAGCAAGGAAGAAGCCCAAGACCTGACCTCAGAAGTCACATAACATCCCTTCAGCCATATTCTGCCAGACACAACCCAGAGCGCCTCAGCCAGCTGTGTCAATCATCTGCTCAAGCAAAAAAAAAAAAAAATGCAGTAAGCACCTACTGTATGCAGCGGCTGCTCAAGGCTCGGGTCGTAGCAGTGAACTGAACAACACTTGCCATTAGGCCCTTGAAGACTATAGGATGTTGAGCCCAGATGAAGAGTTGAGGAGTCTGGTGCCTTTACTGGCCCAGCGTCCAACCCATTGGGAGCCTAGGCAGATCCCTTCTTTCCCAGGACTCAAGGTGCTGCCCCTGACCATGAGGCACATGGTTGAGAGCAGTGATCTTCGTGTATCGGAATACCAGAGACACTCACTAGCCATGACGGATGCCCCAGCCCACACTTGTTGATGAGAATTTGTAGTTTTTCCCAGGTGGTTCTAATGCAGAAGATGATCTTTTGATGCATGAATAAGACCAGATCAGCATGGCTCAGAGTGCACGGGCCCACCCATGACAGAGTTACCCGTGGTCTTGAGACCACCCTGTAGCTCAAGAATCAAGATTTTGAAGGTAAGACTAGAAGTAGCATTTTTTAAAACTAGCTTCCCGGGCATCATGTGCTAGACACTGCTGAAGGCCTTATAGGGATTATCTCATTCAATACAACAAAGTATGAGATGGAGAAACCTTTACTTAACTCCACTTTGTAACAGAGTGGGGCTCAAAAACAGGCTAGTGGTGAGTCTGATGACAGCCAGATCTTGCCCTGTCTTGCTGCGCTCTGTCTTGGCCCCTGGGTGGGCCTGTGTGCTGCTGTGGTGTGTGGATCGTGCCGCAGGACTGGCTCATGGTCCCCTTTGTTCGTTTCAGAAGCACGAGTTCTCCGTGGACATGACCTGTGAAGGCTGCTCCAATGCGGTCAGCCGGGTGCTCAACAAGCTGGGAGGTGAGTGAGGGGCCCTTTGTTAGGGGTCAGGTGGGAGAGGCCAGTGCGTGCAGCCACGGAGCTGGAGGAGCTTGAGTTGGAGCTGATAATAACAGGAAAACTAACATGTATCAAGTACATACTTAGCATGTGCCCAGTACTCTGCTTGGTGGCTCTGTGGACTGCATCATCTATTCCTCACCAGAGCCATTTAGGTGGCTCCTTGGACTGTCTCCATTATAAGCGGGGGGAACTGAAGTTCAGAGAGGTTGAGTGACTTTGCTGAGATCACACAATCAGTAAGCAGCAGAGCTGGGATTTGGCCACACGGTCCTGGCAGCACTAGTTAATATGTTGGTGATCTTCGGTGTGATCGTTTTGGATACGATATATTGGAGTGTCATTTTTCTGTTAATGTTTAGAAAATTGTAGTTGTTTTTAAAAATGAACTTTGACTCAAGTCGTGTGCAGAAGTCCTAAAGTGCTGCTTCTGGACATATTTAGAAAACAGTTATTCTCATCCAGCGCCCTCAGTTCCCAACTGGGGAAACTGAGGCCCAAAGAGGGCTGGGGTCTGGCCCTGGGGCTCTTTGAGGTAATGACTGAGCTGTGATCAGAGTTCTGGGAGTGCTGGGCAATCAGTCTTCGAAGGTTTTTCACATTTAAAGCCCTAGATAATTCCCAGATTTCTGAGGGCTTCCATGTGGATGTGATCCCATGAGCACTCGGAGCATTCCTCTGAGCTGGCCTTTCCATCTGTGGAATGGGGGTGTTGACACCAGAGCTTGGGAGGGAAGGGACTTTCCCAAAGTGAGTCAGTGGTGGCTTCTAGTCCTGGAAGCTGGAATCTTAATTTGAAAGCCTCTGCAGCAGTAGGAAAATCCTGGCTGCTGACTTGCCATGTGACTGTGGCCTCGTCTCCCTGGGGCCGGAGTCTCCCTAGCTGCGTGTAGGCATGTCAGTGTACGTCAGCTTCTGCTGTGAAACTCTTCTCAGAAGCCCCTCCAGGTATGACATGGCATGTTCTGGATGAAGTGAGGGGTCACGGCCAGCCTGCTTTCGCTCTTGATGGCTTGAGGACACCCAACCGGGAATCTGGGCTCAAGGAGCATAGTTTGAAACCCACTGGGTTAGATGATCCCGGACTTTCTTGCAGCTGTATGATGCCACCAAAATATATATCCCAAAGGGGAAGGAGATACTTTGAACCAAAACACAAAAATCCAGTGTGCGGCGAGGACACGATACATTTTTTTTCTCCCTCAGTTTCTGTCAGATACAAATTCAGACATTATGACTAAATCTGTGCCATGGGCTTTTGAAGGCTCTTTGATGTTTGGGGATCTCCCTTTGAACTTGGACGGTTTCTCTCCATCTTTCACAACTGTCCCCACTTGGGTGGCCTCTTAAGGTGTGTCATAAGGATTAGTTGGAGACTTAGATGAGCAGTGCTAGGCCTGAGGAATCCCAGCTAATGGCATATGTGAGCTGGAGAGACCATAGGGGCTGGCCACCCCCAATTCTGTCATGTACAGATGGGGAAACTGAGGCCTAGAATGGGCAGCATCCGCCTATAGTCATCCAAGTCAGTGGTGAAGCCAGGCCTAGAACCTGTAAGGGCTTTCCCTCTTCATTCCATCGTCTCAACAAGACACGTTCTAGGTATTTCCGTGGAGTGCTCTGGGTGGGGGGGGAGGGGGAAGGGAGGGTGCCTTGAAGTTGGCACACCCCTTTAGGAGGGTGGTTTTACAATATCAGCATTTAAAATGTGCCAGTCCATTGCTCACCAATTTCCATTCTGTAAATTCATGGTATAGAAATATCTTCACAAGTTTTATATGTTCTGGTATATTTACTGTACCATTGCAGCAGGGGACCAAGTGGATGTACAGGGCGTCCACACTTTGGAATGTAGTGTAGCTATTAAAGAGAGAATGCTGTAAGTCTGTATGTACTAAGATGGCAAGATCCCCTGGACACTGGAAAGTGAAATATAGCAAGACCAGTGTATGTAGTATGATGCCGTTTGGGGGAATTACTTTTTAATTGTCTGTCTGCAAGAAGAACTGGGTAAATGCCATGCTGTTTTAGTGACTTCTGGAGGCCTTCTACTTTCTGGTTTTATTCAGAAATATTTCCTTTTTTTTTTTTTTTTAATGGTGTTTCTGTATTAATTATTATTTTTTTAAAAGACTTTATTTATTTATTTGACACACACAGAGAGATCACAAGTAGGCAGAGAGGCAGGCAGAGAGAGAGGAGGAAGCAGGCTCTCTGCTGAGCAGAGAGCCCTATCCCAGGACCCTGGGATCATGACCCGAGCCAAAGGCAGAGGCTTTAACCCACTGAGCCACCCAGATGCCCCTGTATTAATTATTTTTGAAATAAAAAGAAAAGAAAACTTAAAAGAAGCCCCAGTGTTGAGCAGGGATTGGCAAACTATAGTCTGTAGGTCAAATCTAGCCCACAGGCTGTTTTTGTACAGCTGAGAACAGTTTTTACATTTTTAAAGGGGCATAAAAGCAATACACAGAGAGAGAACACCATGCAGCTGAGTCCATGTGGCCCCAGATGCCTAAAACATGACTCTGGTTCTTTATAGGAAGAGTTTGCTGATCCCTGACATGGAGGAAAGGGGAAAGTGGTTGTGAGTCCGAACTCTGGAGCCTGAACTCTCTGGCTCTGACTGGGAGGATCTCTGCTTCCTCCCCACATACCCCACTTCCCTTTTCCTGCAGGAGTTGAGTTTGACATTGACCTGCCCAACAAGAAGGTTTGCATCAGCTCTGACCACAGCGTGGACATTCTGCTGGAGACCCTGGAGAAAACAGGAAAGGCTGTTTCCTATCTCGGCCCCAAGTAGCAAGGGCTCAGATCCCTGGGCCCAAGATGGACCAAAGGGAGCAGGTGGGTGAGGCCCCAGCCCTCATGCAACATATTCATTATCTGATGCAAATCTTGCGTTCAGGGAGTCCTCAGGAGCCCCCTGAGAGTATGCAGAGCATTGTGATATGTCTCCCAGGGTCCCTTTCTTGACTTGGGGAGTGCATCTCATGATCATCAGGGTTTAAGTGTAGAGTATATGAGACTAAGCATTCCTTTGATAAACTGTCGCATCCGAGAGGACACCTGTGCCCCAGACCTCATGCTTCTGTGCAGTGACCAGGTAAGTTAATTCAACTTGGCCTCTCTCCCTGCTCGGAACCGCCGTCAGCTTCCTGAGCATGGCCGCAGCCCCAATGGTACAGAAGCAATCCTCCATGTCCAAGCTGGAGGACACGTCCCCTTTAATTGTCCACAGCGCAGAGGCATGCAAGTGTGGCACTGTGCCGGACTGTTCACTATGGGACCAGGACAGTCCTCATTTAGCGATCTAACACCTCTTCAGAATCCTTCACGGCACAGCCCTCCCTGGCCATCACTGCCCTTGTCCTGCTTGAATCGCAGTGACTGCCACGTCCCTCCTCTCGTTCGGCGCTCAGTGCCACTGAGAAACATGAGGCCCGGAGAGGGGAGGGGACTTGACCCAAGCCCCACACAGTAGAGTGGCAGAGGCAGGATGAGAGGCATCCTGATTCGGAGTTCTGTCGTGGCCAGTGATCTTATCACCTGTGCATGGGCCCACAAGAGCCCCCCAGACAGAGGCCAGCTACAGGGCACTGGTGGTCTATGGCCATGTCCTGTGTATGGGTTGACGTCACATGCAGGTCATGTCAGATGCGTCTGTGTTCCTCATGCTCTTTCTGACAGCCCATGGTCAGGGATGAGCCCAGGATGACTAATGATGTCCTCATTTCACGCTGTGACTTTGAATTCTTCTTACGTTATGGAGACTCTTCCAGCTATAGAATGGGGCCACAACCTCTATCCTATTTTCCTGCTGTTTGGGGGTTACTGGGAAATCCTTCTGAAAGTGAAGGCCGACCCTCAGGGAGAAGATAATGTTTCCATCATGCTGCGCATCAGTGCTGGTCAATGGTTCCTGCATCCTGAGGGGTTCTGCAGGAGAGTGTGGGTGGAGCTCTGGGCTTCTCTGCCTTATCCCTGGTCATCCGCCCTGTTTCATACGAGGCCTCCGTGTCAGGTTATAAGGTTGTGGTTGATGAAAGTGCTCTGAAGAGACAGGATGGAGGGAAGGAAGAGTCAGAACTTCCTGAGTAGGCAAATCACATGGGGGAGCCCCAACACAGACCCCTTGCATTGGAGACTCCTGGCCTGAGCCTGTGAATCTTGTTCAGCAAAAACAGTAATACCTGCCAGTTGTAAACTGTGGGTAACTTGATGGGTCTCCTTTTCATAGTAGTTTTTTTTTTTTAGATTTTGTTTATTTATTTGACAGACGGTGAGAGAGGGAACACAAGCAGGGGGAGTGGCAGAGGAAGAAGCAGGCTCCCCGCTGAGACCCATGTGGGGCTCTGCAGGGCTCCATCCCAGGATCCCAGGATTATGACCTGAGCTGAAGGCAGATACTTAATGACTGAGCCGCCCAGGTGCCCCTTCTCATAGTAGTTTTTAAATTTATGGAGGTGAAAGTCACATAACATTATTTAGTGGATTCAATGCATTCATAATGTTGTGCAACTCTGGCTTCAAATCTTTATCAGCCCAGAAAGATACCCTGAGCCACTGTCCACTGCCCTTTCTCCCAGCCCCTGGGAGCTGCTAAGCTGCATCTGGCCTCTCGACTTGCCTCTTCTGGATGGTTCATGTCAAGAGAACCACACAATTTCACTTAGCATAATATTTTCAGGATTCATCCAAGCTGTACCACGGATCAGCACTTTTATTCCTTTCTATGGCTGAATAATTCTCATAGTTTTTAATTTATTTATCTTTGCTTTTTTATTATGGAAGTTTTAAACATACGAGTAGTAAAATGAACCCTGTGTACCCATTATCCAGATCCACTGATAAATCTGCTCTGTTTCATCTCTGCCCATTATTTTGAAGCATATTCTGGATACCAGCTAATTGTATCTGGGCAAGCATGTCAGCAAGCATGTGTAATACGGAAAGGCTCCCGCAGACTCAGAGGCACAGTACTTGGTGAGACTCACCTGTGGAGCTTTCCCCCACATATCCTGGCAGCATCTCGTCTCCGTCTGGTTTAAGACGCTCCCCAGTGATGGGTTTGAAGCCAGGCGTGAGAATCAGCATTTCTGGGTCATAGAGTCATCTTGACTATCTGTTCATCAGCAGATTGGTTTGCTTGTGATTTTGTTCACGGACTTCCCAGTGTAAACTAAAACGGGACAGGGAGCACCATCCCGGGTGCCCTAGAAGTCCCCCAGAAGAAGGCGGCAGAGATCTGCTTTAGTGAGATTAGTGGGTTCCAACCTACCGGAGTATGACAGCTGTGGTGGGAGTAGAGTGCAGGGCAGAACACTGGGTGCCAGTTCTGCTCCAGCGTCTGGGTTTCCCACGACACCTCCCACAAGCGCCCCTTAGTGAAAACTCTGCCCCTTTTGCAATACCCGCACATGCACAGCAGATGGCGCTTTCGTTCCACTTAACTTCTCGTCTCTTCCAGGCTGCTGATCGGAGACCCGGGTCCTGGCAATCCTACTCAGCGATGGCAGTTCTTGCAGAGACCCTCACTTGCCCTGCTCCTCTCTAGCTTCCCTGCAATAAAGTTGAGCCACTTTTGTTGGAGGCATTGTCTCTTGCAATGTCTGGATGTTACTTGCTTACATGCTACGAAGGAGTTATTACGACATTTACTTGGGTTGGGGTTCTCAGGGCTCCTCAGCGGGAGCACCAGGCCTGACTGGTGATTCTTTGCTCTGGGATCTTGGGCAAGTCACTTCCCTCTCTCTGCACGTCACCTTTCCCATCTACTAAGTGAACATACTGGGGCAGATGGGTGATCCCCTTTGTTTTCAATATTTTGAAAGACTTCTATCATCAGGTGCATGGCATTGAAGGGATATTAAATCTTTTTTTTTTTTTTAAGATTTTATTTAATTATTTGACACAGAGAGAGAGAGATCACAAGTAGGCAGAGAGGCAGGCAGAGAAAGGGGGGGAAGCAGGCTCCCTAACAAGCAGTGAGCCCGATGGCAGGGCTAGATCCCAGGACCTGAGATCATGACCTGAGCTTAAGGCAGAGGCTTAAACCCCTGAGCCACCCAGGTGCCCCGAAGGGATGTTAAATCTTATAGCAGTTAGAATAGTGGGTAGAGCCTTGAGGACAGACTGCCTGAGACAGAGTCCAAGCTCCAGTACCTTCCAGCTGGGCCACTTAATTTCTTGGTGTGCACAGGCATAAAATGTGATAATAGCATCCCTATAAATGGTGGCCGTGTGGAGTAAATGAGGTGAAATGTGTAAACCACTTCAAGTTGTGCTTAACCAGTTAGACAGGAAACACTTTTCACACATTTGTGTGTATTTCATTAATTATAGGTCTACAGAAAATGACACAATTCCAGTCAGCCAATAAATTTTTAAATTAGTGTCTCAGAGTTCATTCAATTTTGTCAAAACAAAGGGGATGTTTTACTGTGTAGCTTTATATTTTATTGAAAAATGTATATTTCTTTAAACCAGAAGTTCTCAAACTTTTATTGTCTTCGGACACTTTCATACTCATAAAAAGTATCATTGTGTATCTCAAAAAGCTTTTGGTCATGTAGGTTATGCTTTGTTAGAAATTAAATTTTCGAAATGCAAGAATACACAAGCACACATTCCATTAGCCACCGGGACCAGATGAAGCCATTGCACATCATTTAGATTCTGGAAAATTTCACTGTATGATAGTAAGTGAAAGGAAAAGGCATCTTATGAAAATAGTTTTTCCCCCCTTTGCCTTCTGAAAGGATTTTGGGTGCCCCACGTTGAGAATCGCTTAATCTACTTATGGGGCACTGATGGGGGACCCGCGCTGCTGGGCTTGGAGGCCACCCAGCTCTGCAGCCGTGACCCAGCTGTGACCTTAGAGCCCTCACCTCATCTCCCCGGAGGCAGCTTCCTCCACTGCACATGGGTAACGCTTGCCCCTCCGGGAGCTTGGTGGCCAGAAACAAGACTTTGTTCCAACTCTAAGCTGCATGCTAGCATAATTTCAGTCCCCTTATGAAAATATTAACTCTCAACCATTTCTGCCCTTGTGGCCCAACCCTCAACTGACTTTCTTGGCCACCAGATGGCGGTGTCCTTTGGGTTTGGCCATCAGGAGACTGTTTAAGACCAGCCCAATGAGTTCGGGGAGGATGAACCTGAGGGTTTTCCCATTTTCAGAGCCTCCTGGGAGGCCTGGTTCAGGCTGGTTGGCCACTGAGGACGCCCCAGGATTGAGGGACTGGTGCCACTTGGGACAATTGGGCCGGGGAGGAGTCCCCCTACACACGCACTCAGCCCCCCCATCCGAGTTTCCAGCTGAGGCCCTGGGTTCTGTTCTTTGAGGCTCCAGAGGGGCCGGGGAAGCTACCACGCCTACCAGCAGCGCAGCTGGCTGCCCACAGAGCAAGTGAGCTTCTTCGGGGGTGGGAGAGGGGAGCCGATGTGTCCACGCACTGCTCAGGGCCTCCCGCAGCACCTGACGCAGCTGCAGCCAGGCCGCTCCCATGTCCCCCAGGTGCTGTGCTTTTGGCCGTGCTGCCCGCTGTAACTGGAATGTTCTCCGCCTGCCTCCCCACCACCACCCTGTCTCCATGCACAAATTCCTTTCCCTCCCTTACATACCACAGCTTCCATGAAGCCTCTCCACAACTGGAAGTAATTTATTTCTTCTCCTGGCTTTCACAGCACTGATCCCACCAGCCTCAGGGGCAGGACAAATCTCTTAGTCCACGTGTCTTTCCTGTCCGCCAGCATCAGGCCAAGCACAGAACAGGCACCGAGGGAATATTTGATGGGTGTGTAGTAGGTACCATCCGAGGGGTGTTTATCGTCCGTCACGCCCTTACGCTGATGTCGTCCATCCTATCCGGTCCCCATGAGACAGTGGACGAGGACAGATCCTGGAGCATGGTAGGTGCAAAGTAGATATTTGTTGTGAGAATCTTTTAAGAGGAAGAGATTGCCTGGTCTAATCCTTTCTGGAGGCTTATATTTTTGTCAAAGTTCCCTGGTGGTGAGTACAACAGCCTAGAGTGACCTCTAGGGTGTTCCCAATAACTGTCATTGTCACTGTTTCTGGGACTGATGGGGTAAAGCTCCCAGCCACTTGGCCTCTGTCAACCATCCATCCTGTGGCCAGAGCCTTGGTTTGCTCAGTGCTGACAGAGTCCCCAGCTACAGAGAAGCTGTCTGTCCCTCAAGGGGCTGGAGGTAGAGCCTGGGGCCTGGACGTGAGTGAGGCTGCACCCCACCACCCCGCCCTGCCCCTTGGTGGTCTGGGTCCCAGAGGGAGCCCCTCCACGTGCTGAATGAGCTGAAGCTAGTCACCTTCTCTCTTGACCTGTTAAATTCAAGATTTTTATTTCTGAGTTTTTTAAACAGCTTTACTGAGGTATGATTCCTTCCATTCAATAAATTGCACTTACTCCAATGTATGATTTTTAAAGGCACAAACAAACATATTCATGAAATGATCACCACCATCAAGATAGCGACTAGATCACCTCAGAAAGTTTCCTCGGGTCCCTTGGTAATCCTTTCCACCCCTCCTTTCATCCCAAGCAACTACCATTCTGCTGTCACAATTAGTTTAAATGTTCTAGACTTTTATATAAGTGCAATCATACAGTATATACTCATTTTTTGTCTGTTTTTTCCCACTCAACATGATTATTTTGAAATTCATCTGTTATTATGGGTAGCAACAACTCATGTCTCATTATGATTGAGTAGTAAGTGTTCCATGGTATTGGCTCTACCACACGCCATGAATGGTTATTCGTTCACTTGTTGATGGACATTTGAGTTCTTTCCAGGGTTTTATGCTGCTCTCTGGAACTGGCCAGGTTCCCCAAGGGCCCTGCCCTGCACAAGGGAGAGTCTCAGTGGGCTGGACTCTTCCAACCCAACACACCCAGACCCAAACCAAGGCAGCTCAGCTGATAGTTCTATCAACTTGGCTTTCTCCTTTGGCCCAGTCCTACATCCTCTGGACTTTAGCAGCTCTGGATTCAAATTCTTCCTTCACAATCTAATAACCGCGGTGACTTGGGAAAGCTTGATTCTTTTGTGCAGCTCGGTTTTCTCCTGGAAGTTGGGGGTCATACATGTACATACCCCATGGGGCTAATGTGAGCTTTAAGATCCTCGCATGCCAGGGCACCTGGATGGCTCAGTCAGTTAAGCTCAGGTCATGATCCCAGGGTCCTGGGATCAAATACCACATGCTTCTCCCTCTCCCTCTGCCCCTCCTCCCCACTCGTATTCTCTCTCTCTCTTGCTCACTTTCAAATAAATAAATCTTTAAAAAGATAAAAAACATCATCACATGCCAAAATATTTGCTGATGGTATTCCACAAATGAAGCTTTTTGTTTGAACAAGAAGTTTCACCTTCATACAATTTGAAGTTCAAAAACCAAGGGGCACCTGGGTGGCTCAGTAGGTTAAAGCCTCTGCCTTCAGCTTAGGTCATGATCTCAGGGTCCTGGGATCAAGCCCCGCATCGGGCTTTCTGCTCAACAGGAAGTATGCTTCCTTCTCTCTCTGCCTACTTGTGATCTCTCTCTCTCTGTCAAATAAATAAATAAATAAAATCTTAGAAGTTCAAAAACTGATATTTGGAAAACTATCTGATCTCCATCGTTTTGGCCAGGGCAGACTACAAAAAGTACAAATGAAATGTCAGCATTGCTCTGTGTGGGTGTGAGCAGTTGGTTTGGGTCGCGGTCCTCTCTTGTGTTCTCCTTTAATTAGTGCCAGTCACCTAGAAACCTCAAGTCTGCAATTTCTAGGGAGTGTCTGTCAGAGCTAATTTTAGATTTCCATGTCCTTAGGGGCTGTGGCTACTCAATGTAAGTGGACAAGATGAGTTTCCTAATCTGCCACCTAAGCTGGGGGATGTCGGCAAATCCCATGACTGCCTTGAAATAAAGTATCGAAGTCTCTGGAAATAAGGCTCTCTGTCCTCTTGGTCTGCTCATCATGGGTTCCTAGCATCCTGACCCTTTTAGAATGGTTGATCCCGGACAGCTAGAAGGAGGCTGTATCTTGGATAAGAACGCAGGTTCTGCAGATAAATGGGTTCAGTCCCAGCCTGACTGTTCACCAGCTGTGTGAACTTGGGCAACCTGCTTAGCTGCCCAAGATCTCACTTTTCTCACCTATGAAATAGGAATAATAACAGTACCTTTTTCTTAGAGTGAAGTGAGTAACTCACAGACACAAAGGGGGCTCCGCTTGGCTGTCATTATCATCGCAGGATCCTAGGGAAGAAGACCTAGGTGGTCATCCCACCCAATGTCCACGTCGCCTCCCTCTGATGCATGGCTCCAAGCTTTGAGCTGCAAACCACCCCTAAGAGGGAGCACCACTAGCAGCTTGCTCTGCCTTGGACAGCTCTGTGAGGGAAGGATCTGGTGTTGAAGCCATCTTTATGTCCCTGGCTCTTCTTAGGACTGGGCTGGGCTAGTCCTGCCATGTGGGGCATCAGTCTAGCCCTTCCCTATGGTGACTCCTCAGAGGCAGAACATGCTTTTCCAGGGCACCTGGGATGCTCAGTTGGTGAAGCAGCTGCCTTTGGCTCAGGTCATGATCTCAGGATCCTGGGATCAAGCCCCACATTGGGCTCCCTGTTCAGCAGGAGCCTGCTTCTCCCTTTCCCTCTGCCTGCCACTCTGCCTACCTATGATCTCTCTCTCTTGCTCTCAGTCAAATAAATAAATAAATAAATAAATAACATTAAAAAAAAAAAAAAAGAACAGGCTTGGCCTTTCCTATCCCTACCACCTCTCCCTAGCCTACCTCACGAAGAGTATCCCAAATTCCTTCCTCAGCCTTTCGGGGACAGAGCTGGAGTTAACGGACCTCCTGATCACTAGCCTCTTTGTTGATGCCTTCCTGACAGTGGGACCTGAGAAACATGGGAAAGGCCAAGCAGTTTTGGACAACCCCCTGCCCCCCACCCCAATCCTATGCCAGCCCACAGGGTTCTTGGCTCAGCATGGAAAGAGCTGGATGAGTCCCTCAAGCAGAGGAAACCTGGGCAAGTTACTCCAACTCTCTTCATCTGGGAGATGTGACTCCGGGTGGTACCTAACCCACAGGTAATGGGCACAGAGGGCCTGGTGTGGGGTAGACATTTAATCAGGGCATCTCTAAATTCACATTTCTGAGGACACGTCCCTGAATCAGAGCACTCTGTAAGAGGACCGGCCTGCCCACTCAGGCCACACCCACCAGCAGCCCTGTCCCTGACTGTGCTCAGTCACTGCCCCTCCCAGGATCCAATTTGGAAATAGCCCTCACCCAGGCAGTCGTTTGTGGGTATCTCACTCCTTTTCTGCTCTAAACAGAAGCTATGGTTCCCTCTATGTTGCTGGTAATTAGAAAGGCCAGAAAAGCCACTGAGATGGTAGGAAGGGCTAGAGGGAGAGGGGAAGCCTCCTGGTCAACAGCCGGCTATTAATAGGTACATGTTTTTGGAGAGTCAAAAGTTAAACGAAGATTTTCAGGGCGCCTGGGTGGCACAGTCCGTTGAGCGTCAGACTTCGTTTCAGCTCGGGTCTGATCTCAGGGTCATGGGATCCAACCCTGTGTCAGGCTCCATGCTCAGCACAGTCTCCTTGAATTTCTCTCTCCCTCGGCCCCTCCCCACTGCCCACTCTCTCTAAAATAAATAAATCTTAAACTAAAAAACTATACTAAGATTTTTCAACTACGCAAGGTCAGGGCAGAGGGTGGGGTCGGTGTCCTAATCCCCATGCTGTTCACCATCAACTGGATGTACAAGGAAACAGAAACGGTTTCCCCATCCGTAAATTAGAGATCGTTGCATTTATGTCACAGGGCAGCTCTGATAAACAAGATAATCCAGGTAAATCATTTACCACATTCGCTGGTGTGTAGTAGGCTTTCAATGAGCATTAACCATTTTGTTAGTCTTTGTGTAACCTGCTTCTTTCATTAAGTTGCGCATGGCCACACCTTCATCTCTAATGTCTGTTTTCTGGGGCTCCATCTGCACTGCCCTGGCCAAGTTGAAGAGTTGCAACAGACACCATATGACCCGCAAAACCCAAAATGTTTACCGTCTTGCCCTCGACAGAAAAATTCATTGATTCGTGGTCTAGATCAGTGATTTCGAGCTTTGTTCTATGGAAACCTAAGTTTCCATGCTGGTACCTCAGGAGAAAGAGAGCAGTAGATGGTGGGGCACCTTTCTACCAAGACTATTCCCCTTATTTATTAAAATTACCTCGTGGTTCTACCAAACATAAGGAAGAAATTATGTCAGTTCTCTACAATCTATCTTAGAGAATGAAAACAGCAGAAATGCTAATTCATACTATAAGGCCAGCAATACCCCAACACCAAGACCAGACAGATATTACAAGAAAACTATAGACCAGTATCTCTTATGAACACAGATGGAAAAATCCTCCACAAAATACTAGCAAATCAAATCCAGTGATGTATAAAAAGAATTACACATCATAACCAAGTGGGATTTATTCTAGGTATGAAAGCCTGCTTCAACATTTGAAAAATCACTTAATGTAATCCAACATATCGGTAAGCTAAAAAAGAATTGAAAAACTGTCAGCAAACTAGAACAGAGGGGAACACTCCCATTTGATAAATAATATCTACAAAAGCTTATAGCAAACATCCTACTTAAGAGTGAGAAACTTGAAACATTCCCACTAAGATCAGGTCCAAGATAAGGATGTCCCTTCTCACCACTGCTTTTCAACATTGTACGGGAAGTTCTTGATAATGCTATAAGGCAAGAAAAGGAAATAAAAGGCACACAGATTGGGAAGGAAGAAAAATAACTGTCTTTATTTGCAGATGAGTGATCATCCATGTACAAAACCCAAAAGAGTTGGGGTTCAGAGAGCTTCCAGGTTGGTGAGCACATCCACGTACTGGAAGGTGGTGCACCCCAACTTCACAGAGACAGAAGCACCTGCAGTTGGGGCTCTCCCAGCCCTTGCCCTATGAATCTTTTCATCTAGCTGTTCAAATGCATCTTTTATCATTTCCCTTAATAAACCGGTAAATGTAAGTTTTTCACTGAGTTCTCTGTTGTAGTAAATAATCAAATACGAAGAGGAGGGAGTAATGAGAACTCCGATTTGTAACCAAGTTGGATAGAAGTTGTAGGTAGCCTGGGGGACTATCACAGATCTACTAGGTGGGACTGGCATTTGAGTAGGGGGAGTCTTACAGGATTGAGGTTTCATCTGTGGGATCTGACACTATCTCTGGATAGATAATGTCAGAATTGAGTTACTCTTTAGGACACTCAGCTGGTGTCACAGAATTGCTTGCTGTAGAGGAAAAAACAAACAAACAAACAAACAAACAAAAAATACAAGACCCCACACATTTAATAACAAGAAGTGTCCAAAGTGTTCTGTGTGAAAGTAGAGAAGAAAGACAAGAAGGGAGCTGCAGAGTTTTCTTGTACAACCACGTATGATAAAATATTACAATTTGCCAAATCTGCAGGTAGATACAAAGGTTTTTGTTTGTTGTGTTTTGGTTTTTATTTATTTTATTTTTTTAAGATTTTATTTATTTGTTTGACAGAGTGAGAGAGAGTAGGGGGAGCCGCAAAGGAAGAGGGAGAAACAGGGTCCCCACCAAGCAGGGAGCCCAACACAGGGCTCAATTCAAGGACCCTGAGATCATGACCGGAGCCGAAGGCAGACACTTACTCAACTGAGCCACCCAGGCGCCCCTGTCTTTGTTTTTTTAAGCAGGTTCCATGGAGACCAACACAGGGCTTGAACTCACAACCCTGAGACCTGAGGTGAGATCAAGAGTTGGACATTTAACCAACTGAGCCACCTAAGTGCCCCAGTACAAAAATACTAACTTTATTATTCTCTATACCTTTTTGTACGCTTGAAATTTCATAAATTTAAAGAAAAAGAACTTGATCTATAAAAAATGGAAAATATTTCCAACAATTCAAAAGGCCATACAAATGGAAAATAAGGACAATGTTTATTTTAGGTGTGTGATCCTCCTCCTTAGCCCTGATTATCACCAATTTTTTTTTAATTTTTATTTTTTAGAAGATTTTATTTATCTATTTGACAGACAAATCACAAGTAGGCAGAGAGGCAGGCAGAGAGAGGAGGAAGCAGGCCCCCCGCTGAGCAGAGAGCCCGATTATCTATCTTTCAGGGGCAGCCTGCAAATGCAAGCTTTTTTTTTTTTTTAATTTAAATTCAAGTTAGTTAACATACAGTGTATTGTTAGTTTCAGGGGTAGACAAATGCAAGATTTAATATCCGGAACTACTGCTCCACTGGGAAGCATACATACACACATACCTACATCCTTACACATCTTGATGTCTGATTCTACTCACTCATGTGGGAAGCAGGCCTGCACACTGAGGCCTTCTATTTGGAAAGTCTACCTTGTGACCCTTTGTTTTGGACACTCACTATAAACCACTCTTTGTTTTCTCTGTCAGTGGACGTGAATCCATATTGTAGTATCTTTCCCAACTGGTGATTATATGGGCCTCTCTTATTAACCAGGGTCAGCTTCTCTAGAGAATGACTGCTTATCTCTTTGAAGCATCCTTCTCAGACTCCTTAGAAAGAAGTTTCCAGGAGCTTCTGGGTAGCTCAGTCCTTAACTGCCTTCAGCTCAGGTCCTGATCCCAAGGTCCTTGGATTGAGCTCTGCATCCAGCTTCCTGCTCAGCAGAAAGCCTGCTTCTCCCTCTCCCGCTTCCCCTGCTTGTGTGTTCCCTCTCTTGCTATCTCTCTGTGTCAAATAAATAAATAGAATCTTTTAAAAAAAAGAATGAAGTTTTCCTATGTCAAAAAAACCCCCATATTTTAAGTCAGATCATCCCAAACATGTCCTTAGAATTTGGTGAAAATCAGTCCAGCCATTTTTTTATGATATGGTACACTAGTAGAAAAGAAGTCACAAACTTCACTTTATTACATGAATAACTCTCCCACTGCTCTCCTGCTCTGACCTTTAAGGGGAAAAGAGATAGAGAAAGAGAGCGAGAGAGAAAAAAAATTAGGAAATGAGAGCACACTTGACTTTCATACCTTGCCTTGTGTTTCTTACTTATCATACATCATGAGATCGTTTTGTGTTTCCTATCAGTCCACACATTTTTTGCCTTTGTATTTAAAGTATAAATACTGGTTCGATTTCATATGTGAATATACAAATATACTTGTACCTTTTCTTTCTAAAATAAAGTCTTAAGGTCTGTTAACTATAGGGCGAGCAACTCATCTTTTTGCCTGGGGTTTTGCTCAGTTTTATCAAGTCCTGTGTCCCAGAAACCACTCTTTACTTTTGCCCTAAAATGAAATCATTAACCAAATATTGTCCATCTAGAATAGGGACTTTCCTAGGACTTTTGGCAGCGTTGGGGGTTGCCCACGCTATTAGGCGGCTGCATAGTATTCCTGGGTATGACTTTACCATAATTTTATTATGCCTGTTTGCTACTAATGGACATTTTGTTTCTTTCTAGAGTTTTGCTGAAACAAACAAGTCTTCCATAAAAGTCCTTGCCTATTTGTTCTGTAAACTGGTAAATTCCACATGATAATTTGTTTTGAAAATAAGGCTTTCCTGCTAAAAACAAAACTCAAAAAGCCACAAGATTAAAGACTCTTTCATCTTGGGCTCCTCTGTGAGTCTCTTTTCTTCAGGTGACTGACTAGGCTAAGGATGAGTTTAAAATGCGTTGGCAGCCAAGGTCTGGGAAAGGAGCCCAGGCATAGGAGAGGTTTCCTGGGGTGCACGAGGAAGAAAAACAGCCCAGTGCTGTGCTTCCCAGTGTGGAGGGGCTGTTTTTCAAGGCCAGTGGGAGAGGAGTTGGCCAGACTTCGAGGGGACCAATGTTGGCCAGGAGTAGGCCTGAGAGACTGGAGCCATTCAGCTGTGTTCCAAAAAGAGCAGGGAGAGGAAGGAAAAACAAGCCCAGACACATACTGGGTGGCTGCCGGCTGGCCAGGGCTCTGGGTACAACAAGGCCGGTGCCAGGTGGTGAGGCCCGGCCAGCCGTCCCCCGCGATCCCACCCCAGACTGGGCAGAGTTAGGTCAGTTCCGCAATTGCTTCTCTGGGATGTAAGAAGTGGAGTTTTACAGAGTAGGGGATAATTCAGTACTTTTCCAGAGAAATGGGCTACCTGGGCCAGAAAGACGATTTTCTACTCATGAGGTATGTGTGATACATGTGTATCAATGCATCCGTTATCCTTCAAAGGGGCTGTAGCATCGGTCACCAAAGAGTTCTATGCAGGATGCTATTAGGGAAACACCAGATCCAAAAGTCAAAAGAAGTTCTAGAAAGGGCAAGTCAGGCAAAATCAAGCAAAATTCCTCACTGTGTGAATTCTCAGTGGGTTCACTATGCTAGCACTGTATGTCCTGACTATTCAAAAAGGAGATAAAGTATACAATGTTTCCTAAACATGTGTCTTTGGAATATCCCTTGCCCCCTCAGGGAACACATAATAACATCTTTAATCAATGGTGTTTGCTAATTCTAGTCCATAGGAGAAGGGAGAAGCCAACAGGTCCCCCTATAAACAATCCAAAAGTCTGGGACAGAGGGATCTCTGGAATCTGGCCAGTGAGATCAGGTTCTGTGAGCTATCAGGTTCTGCCATGTCCTACAACGAAGTGTGATGGGCATCTTTCACAGCAGAAAATAACTGACTTTCATGAGCATGGGCGATTCCTCTGGATTTGAGTTAGGAGCCGCCCCACACTGGTAAGAACGGTTGAGTGGATATGATGGAAGAACTCAGGCTTGCTCCAGCCTGCATCGCTGCCTCTCATTTCTGCTGGTCCCAGAGATTCAGCATCGTACTTGACCGCAGTGATCTCCGGGGCCCGTGTGTGTCAGGCACAGCATGCACAGCACCATGGGAGAGAGGCCCCACTGCACCCAATTATCATCTCCATTGTGTGGCCTCCATCTGTGACTCCTCTGTGACTTTTGTGGGTGCATTTTTTTAGGTTAAAGGGCAAAGCCATATGGGAAGAACCACTGCCGAGGTCCCTAAACAGCCTCTCTGCCCTGAGATCTATGTGGAAAGAGCCAGATTTGGTGTTGGAGGATGGAACCCATAATAGAGGGTGTGTTGGCAATTCTTCTCCATCTCTGAGTCACTGGATAAGGCTGGTACCCTGTGTCTAGGGTCTTTTCTCCTGGAAAGAACTAGAAAATGAGATGCTGAAGAGTCAGAGAGAACTTGAGTCTTAGTTCACTCTGCCACCAATTTGCTGATTGATATTAGAAAGTTTTTCCTCTCCCTGAGCTTTATATTCTTCCTCTGTAAAATGAGGTGGTCAGACCATTTCAGTCGTTTTCTAACTTTCTGATCAGAGTCAGACTTTTGTCAAACAAAGTCTTAAGAGTCATCCCATCTAGGGTGCCTGGGTGGCTCAGTTGGTTGGGACACTGCCTTTGGCTCAGGTCATGACCCTGGAGTCCCGGGATTGAGTCCCACATTGGGCTCCCTGCTTTGTGGGGAGTCTGCTTCTCCCTCTGACCACCCCCCCTTCTTGTGCTCTCTCTCTCTCTCTCTCCCATTCTCTCTCAAATATATAAATAAAATCTTTAAAAAAAGAGTCATCCCATCTAAAATGGATAAAAGTGCTCTCAATCAAAGTGTTTTTAAGGTAAAATTACATCATTATATTGTGGAAGTATTTACTATAAAAGTCAGGAGAGAGGTTCTTTTAGGAGCAATTAGTTTGTTGTCCCTGGGTCAAGGCTCAGAGAGGGCATCTGTAAATTTCTTGACCGGAGTGGGAGTTACAAGTGGTGTTTTCCTTAGAATCTTTCCATAAACTATCAAAAATGTTACTAATATGTTATAAAGTCAATCACTGAGAACACAACTGTGTCATTTAGGTTTAGCTGCAAAAGGCAAAAAATCCAAAAATAGAAAGATTGAAGTTTATGTTTCCTTCATATAGATGAAGACGGGGGCGAGCCATTCAAGGCCCTTGGTGTGAACAGGGAAGAGCTCAATGGTCATCGAGGACCCAAGGCTCCTTCTCTCTTTCATCTACGATCTTCAACACAAAACTTCCAATCCAGAGTCCAAAATGGCTGACTGACCTCTACCATCATGTCCACATTAGATCCAGCAAGAAGAGGGATGAGAAGAAGGGCGTACCCTCTCAGTTTAACCCCTAGAAGTCGCACTCACAGCCTCTGCTTACATCCCGTTGACCAAACCTTAACCCCAAAGCCTTACCCAGCTGCAAGGGAGGCTTGGGGAATGTAGTCTTTAATTTGAGTGGCCATGGACCCACCCAACTGTAGTTTCCACAACAAAGGCAAAAAAGAAATACTAGATTTAGGGGACAACCGGCAGAATCTGCAGCAGAATCTGCCACAATATATTAATTAATCACAATATATTAATTAATAGTAATGGATTATGATTTCTGGTGTGTTGAAATTAATGGGTGACTAATGTGGGTGTCTTTGCTGTTTTTCAGTCACAGCTGTAAATACAGCTTGAGGTATACAAAATGAGATGAATATTAACAGTTTATGGCCCTGCAGAAGCACTCACAGAACGCAGCTTAAAACCCACTGAACTAGAAACTCCCTAAGAGCTTCTCCAGTTTTGACATTCTAGTATTCTATGAAAGTCCTGCCCCCTTCCATGAGCTTACAGAGGGCTTTCTCTCTGGGGACTGGCAGGGAACTTCTCGTTACCCTCAGGACCGAGAATTGTGTTCACTGTTTCTTCTGAGTCAGCACACCCTGGCCAAATGTCTTGAAAAGCGTTCTGTCATTCAGGTGCCTTCCCTCTCTGGCCGGGGCTTCCCCAGAGAGGTGTCCTTTACTGAAGCACTGAAAACTCAGCATTTCAAAACAGGGACTGTGTCTTAGTGGCTCAGACTTCCCTTCAAGGTTTTCAGAGATCCTTACAGTAGAAGGGCCTAGCTTTGGTTCAACTCTCATTTTTTTCAGAAGAAGAGGCACAGATCCAGAGAGGTTGAGAAGATTATCTGAGGTCACCAGCAATTTCCTTCAGGGCAGGGCCCCACGCCCACTTGGCCTGATGCTCTCCGCCACCACTAATTACAATAGCTCGGGGCACCTGGGTGGCTCAGTGGGTTAAAGCTTCTGCCTTTGGCTCAGGTCATGATCTCAGGGTCGTGGGATTGAGCCCCACATCGGGCTCCCTACCCAGCAGGGAGCCTGCTTCCCTCTCTCTCTCTCAGCCTGCTGCTCTGCCTACTTGTGATCTATCAAATCAATGAAATAAAAAAAAAATCAGTAATTACAATAGCTTGAATTTAAAGTACACGTCCTACGTGCCGGGCTGTGGGCTAAAAAGCATATCACATGTAAAATCTCATTTAATCCTCGTGAAAACCCTGAGAGATAGGTACAATATTTTTTTTCTTTTTTGGCCGTTTTATACACCTGTTACCTGCTGTTACTTGGCGTTGGATCAGAATCTGAACCTAGATGGCGCAGCTGCCGAGCCTGCTCTTCGAACTCTTGCGAAGAACGACTGCCTTCCACTACTGCGCACGGAGTGGGGAGGACAGACTGCAACGGAGCAGGACGCCGCTCGGGTATCCCATCCGTTCAACCCCACCCCCCGCCCCAAATCTGTGCTGCGTCATCAGCAGCCTGATGTCTGCTTCCAGACGTCTCGGCACACGGAATAACGTGCGCTGGCTGCGGATACCAAACTTTCCACCAGCGACAGAGCCCGTCCCTCAGATTCGCCACAAGCACCTGTCCTATCTGTCCTATGCTGTCTGGTGAGGCCATCCTCCCACACTGCGAAGATGACTAAATGGAGCATCAGGACCGACAAACGTCCTGACCTTAGGTGTGGGGACACGTCTCACCACCTCTCCCATCTTTGCACTGTCTCTAGACCTTGCCTGAACACCTGCATCAGGTTGCCCTCTGTGACAGCTTTCGGTGTTGGATACAGAGGCACTGCAGCCCCAGGGCCTTTCTGCCTGCTATCACTCACTTTTCCCCTGGGCAAAGGGGCTGAGGAATTGTGGAGTTGCTGTGGAGACCTGAGCCCCTTAGTTTACACAGCTCTTCAGGCTTTTTCCTTGTCCTCCAGCACAGGAAGCTTCTAATCTGTTCCAGAGGCCAAGGAAGGATGATGGGATGAGGTAAAGGGCCTGAGAGACTTCATCTTAGAGAAGGTTCTAGAAAGGTCCAGGGGCCGAAGGTATTGTTCTTGTCTTTATTCTGATCACCTTTCTGAGAGCTGTGTTGGTGGGGATTGGGCATGCTGGGAGCCCGTTCGGAGGACAGCGGGGGTTGGGACACTGAAAGGCCATCAGCATTGCTGATCTGCCTCTGTCAAGAGCATAACCCTGGAAAATCCCACAGGTTCACATGGCCCAGTTTGCGCAGAGTCCCAGGGGAAGAAAACAAAGTCCCACCATCACAAGTCCCTTAGAAGCTCTATAATCTTTACTTCTGTATCTCTAAGAGCACTAACAGGGATCTAATTAATAATCCATACCAAACTCCATTTCTGTTCCATCAAATTCCTTCGTCTCCTCATTCCTATTGCCTAACTGCCAGGAAACTGCAAAACCCCACACTTAGGATATGTTGATTTTTGTCTCTTCCTTCCTTCCTATTAATTAAAAAAAACATCTCTTTAGAACTTCTTGTTTTGAACTAGCCATTGATGACCAGAAGTTGAAAAGACAGTAGTAGGGGTGCTTGGGTGGCTCAGTGGGTAAAAGCCTCTGCCTTCAGCTCAGGTCATGATCCCAGGGTCCTAGGATCGAGCCCCGCATTAGGCTCCCTGCTTAGCAGGAAGCCTGCTTCCTCCTCTCTCTCTTCCTGCCTCTCTGCCTACTTGTGATGTTGTCAAATAAATAAAATCCTTTAAATAAAAAAGAAAAAAAGAAAAGACAGTAGTATTTGGGGGTTCCATGTACCCTTTACCTAGTTTCCTGTAATGGTTACATCTTACATAGTTCTTTCCTATTAAATTTTAATTATAGCTCACCTAATCCTTGCAACATGACCATTCTACGTAAGAAACTGAGTCCCAGAAAAATTACATAAATTGTTCAAGATCCCCAGCAATTTGGTGCAGAATTAAGACTTAGAATCAGATTTCTTGACTCTAAAGTTTGTCCACGCTTGCCTTAATTCTTTTTTTTTTTTTTTTTTTAGAGAGAGAACACACACATCAGTGGACGAGGGAGAGAGGCAAAGAGGGAGGGAGGTAGAGAGTCTTGAGCAGGCTCTGCGCTCAGCGTGAATCCTGATGAGGGGCTGGATCTCAGGACCCTGAGATCATGACCTGAGCCAAAATCAGGAGCTGGACACTTAACCGACTGAGCCATCCAGGTGCCTCTGCAATAATTCTCATTCTTCCCCCATCCCCTCCCTCCTGATCCTCTCCAGGAAAGAGGAAAAATTCTGAAGCAGCCCAGCCCTTGAAGGAATGCGGTTCTTCACATGCCTCAGAAGAGTAAGGGCCAGAGTTTGCTGAAAGCTGGAGGAGCCATCCCTGCATAGCTTGGCTATGGAGTCATCAAAATGATGCTTGTGACCCAGACAGCAGCTCCAGACACTGCTTCAGCCCCTTTCCGAAGCTGGAACCAATTTTCTCCTCCCCTTAAGGCTGCTCTTTGCCTGGTGTCTTTCTTCCTCTCTCCTCTGCCTGTTTTGATGTTTCTCTGAAGCTGGGGGTTGGGGTGGGGGGGTATGGCTCCTCCGCCACGTCACGTCATCTCCTTTCTCTTAAAGGTCTGGCTGTGGCTCACCTTGTCTCACAGACACGAGAAATGGCTGTATGCCTGCTGAGTAAACGTGACCTTCTCAGAGCCAGAAATCTGGTTTCTTCTCTTGAAAGTGACAGAAAATCCAACCCAGGAGAGCAGAAGCGAAAGATTGATCTGCTCCTGTTGGCGAGAAGGCGAGAAGCAAGGCTCTCTGCCACACAGGGATTGCCCTGGGCCGTGTGTCCCAGAAGCTTGATTCCAAAAGCTTTTATCTCACTTTGCAAAGCACTCTTGACCATCTTGGGACGCTGCAGAGTAGGAGACGTCCACGGTCTCCTCCCATCCGTCAGCCCTGGTGGCCTGCGCGCTCCTGTCTGTAACCCTAGAAGGAAAGGGACACTGAACAAAGTCTCCCTCCCTCCACAGCCTTCCCCAGAAGTCCAGGCCCTGACTTCTGCTGCAAGTCGTCAGCCAGAAGCAGGTCACATGGCCTCCCTGCACTGCCACAGAGTCTAGGAAGTGGGGTACTTGGGGTTGGATGTAGAGCTCCCTGAGCAAAACTGAGGGTCTGTTCATTTGTCAAAAGAGCAGACAAGTAGCAGTGTCTGCCCAGGCTGGTTTAGTGGCTCAGACCAATGTCCCAAGGCCAGTCTTTGTCTCTCTCCACTTTGTCCTCCTTCTCATGGGCTTCTTTGCTCACGCAGGCCTCTGTGTGATCTCAGGAAGGCTGCTGCTACTTTGGGATCTGACATCCACTCCTAGTCCAACCCAGGAGGAAAGGCCAGATTCTGCGTTGCACTCCACCTCGCGTTCCTCCCTGGAACAGTTCCCGTGGCTGTGGAGAATGGGATCGCTTAGCTAAGCCGGACTCAGAGTACAGGAGAAGGTATTACCTGAGAAGAAAATCAAGGCATAGTTCCCAAAGAAGCGGAAATGGATGCTGGTGGCCCCAAATTAAACCCAATAAATCATAAACAAATATTCTCCTGCTGAGCCTCAGGCATCCTTATGTTAAGAGATTCTTAAATCATGAGGTGTGGAAGAGCTTCCTAAACATTTGATTAAAATTTCATGTTTTAGAGCAGTGGTTCTCAAAGTATGGTCCAGGGTACCAGGAGGTCCCTTTGAAGGTCCAGACTATTTTCATAATACTGGTGAGATATTGTTTGCCTTTTTCACTTTCATTCTGTCACAAGTGTCTAGTGGAGTTTTCCAGGATTTACATGACATTCAGCTCTGACACTTGATGTGTTTGCATATTCTTGTGTTTTAAAAAAATCTTAGCTTTAATTTCTAATACAGTAAATACTGATGTTTATAGTCCACTAAATGAAAGTTCTTTTTTTAAAAATTATTTTTATTAACATATCATGTATTATTTGCCCTAGAGGAAAAGGTCTGGAAAAGGTCTGTGAATCGCCAGGCTTACACACTTCACAGCACTCACCATATCACATATCCTCCCCAATGTCCATAAAGCAACCACCCTATCCATATCCTCCCCTCTCCCAGCAACCCTCTTTTGTTTTGTTTTGTTTTTTTTAAATTTATTTATTTGACAGACAGATCAGAAGTAAGCATAGAGGCAGGCAGAGAGAGAGGGGGATGCAGGCTCCCCACCGAGCAGAGAGCCTGATGCAGGGCTCGATCCCAGGACCCTGGGATCATGACCTGAGCCGAAGGTGGAGGTTTTAACCCACTGAGCCACCCAGGTGCCCCAACCCTGTTTGTTTTGTGAGATTAAGAGTCTCTTATGGTTTGTCTTCCTCCTGATCCCATCTTGTTTCATTTTTTCCTTCCCTACCTCCCAAGCCCCCCACTCTGCCTCTCAAATTCCTCATACCAGGAAGATCATATGATAATTATCAGAGAAAAACTGATTGACTTACTTCACTCAGCATAATATCCTCTAGTTCCATCCACCTCATTGCAAATGGCAAGGTTTCATTTCTTTTGATGGCTGCATAGTATTCCTTTGTATATATATACCAATTCTTCTTTATCCATTCATCTGTTGGTGAACATCTAGGTTCTTTCCAGAGTTTGGCTATTGTGGACATTGCTGCTATAAACATTCGGGTACATGTGTCCCTTTGGATCACTACATTTGCACCTTTAGGGTAAATACCCAGTAGGGCGATTGCTGGGTTGTAGGGTAGCTCTATTTTCAACTTTCTGAGGAACCTTCATGCTCTTTTCCAGAGTGGCTGCACCAGCTTGCATTCCCACCAATGGTGGTGGAGGGTTCCCCTTTCTCCTCATCTTCACCAAGATCTGTCATTTCCTGACTTGTTAATTTTAGCCATTCTGACTGGTGTGAGGTGGTATCTCACTGTGGTTTTGATTTGTATTTCACTGATGGTGAGTGATGTGGAGTACCTTTTCATGCGTCTGTTGGCCATTTGTATGTCTTCTTGGCAGAAATGTCTGTTCATGTTCTCTGCCCATTTCTTGATTGGATTATTTGTTCTTTGGGTGTTGAGTTTGATAAGTTCTTTATAGATTTTGGATACTAGCCCTTTATCTGATATGTCATTTGCAAAAATCTTCTCCCATTCTGTCAGTTGTATTTTGGTTTTGTTGACTCTTTCCTTTGCTGTGCAAAGCTTTTGATCTTGAAGAAGTCCCAATAGTTCATTTTTGCCCTCACTTCCCTTGCCTTTGGCAATGTTTCTAGGAAGAAGTTGCTGTGCCCTGAGGTCGAAGAGGTTGTTCTCTTCAAGGATTTGGATGGATTCCTATCTCACATTGAGGTCTTTCATCCATTTTGAGTGTCTATTTTTGTGTGTGGTGAAAGGAAATGGTCCAGTTTCATTCTTCTGCATGTGGCTGTCCAATTTTCCTAACACCATTTGTTGAAGAGACTGTCTTTTTTCCACTGGACTAAATGAAAGTTCTTTAAGGGCCACAATAATTTTTTTTCCAATTTATTTATTTTCAGAAAAACAGTATTCATTATTTTTTCACCACACCCAGTGCTCCATGCAAGCTGTGCCCTCTATAATACCCACCACCTGGTACCCCAACCTCCCACCCCCCCCGCCACTTCAAACCCCTCAGATTGTTTTTCAGAGTCCATAGTCTCTCATGGTTCATCTCCCCTTCCAATTTACCCAAAAGCACATACCCTCCCCAATGTTCATAACCCTACCTCCCTTCTCCCAACCCCCCTCCCCCAGCAACCCACAGTTTGTTTCGTGAGATTAAGAGTCACTTATGGTTTGTCTCCCTCCCTATCCCATCTTGTTTCATGGATTCTTCTCCTACCCACTTAAGCCCCCATGTTGCATTACCACTCCCTCATATCAGGGAGATCATATGATAGTTGTCTTTCTCCGCTTGACTTATTTCGCTAAGCATGATACGCTCTAGTTCCATCCATGTTGTCGCAAATGGCAAGATTTTGTTTCTTTTGATGGCTGCATAGTATTCCATTGTGTATATATACCACATCTTCTTGATCCATTCATCTGTTGATGGACATCTAGGTTCTTTCCATAGTTTGGCTATTGTGGACATTGCTGCTATAAACATTCGGGTGCACGTGCCCCTTTGGATCACTACGTTTGTATCTTTAGGGTAAATTCCCAGTAGTGCAATTGCTGGGTCATAGGGCAGTTCTATTTTCTTTTCTTTTTTTTTTTTTTTTTTAAAGCAAATCTTTTTTTTTTTTTTAAAGATTTTATTTATTTATTTGACAGAGAGAAATCACAAGTAGATGGAGAGGCAGGCAGAGAGAGAGAGAGGGAAGCAGGCTCCCTGCTGAGCAGAGAGCCCGATGCGGGACTCGATCCCAGGACCCTGAGATCATGACCTGAGCCGAAGGCAGCGGCTTAACCCACTGAGCCACCCAGGCGCCCGGGCAGTTCTATTTTCAACATTTTGAGGAACCTCCATGCTGTTTTCCAGAGTGGTTGCACCAGCTTGCATTCCCACCAACAGTGTAGGAGGGTTCCCCTTTCTCCGCATCCTCGCCAGCATCTGTCATTTCCTGACTTGTTGATTTTAGCCATTCTGACTGGTGTGAGGTGATATCTCATTGTGGTTTTGATTTGTATTTCCCTGATGCCGAGTGATATGGAGCACTTTTTCGTGTGTCTGTTGGCCATCTGGATGTCTTCTTTGCAGAAACGTCTGTTCATGTCCTCTGCCCATTTCTTGATTGGATTATTTGTTCTTTGGGTGTTGAGTTTGTTAAGTTCTTTATAGATTTTGGACACTAGTCCTTTATCTGATATGTTGTTTGCAAATATCTTCTCCCATTCTGTCAGTTGTCTTTTGGTTTTGTTAACTGTTTCCTTTGCTGTGCAAAAGCTTTTGATTTTGATGAAATCCCAAAAGTTCATTTTTGCCCTTGCTTCCCTTGCCTTTGGCGATGTTCCTAGGAAGATGTTGCTGCAGCTGAGGTCGAAGAGGTTGCTGCCTGTGTTCTCCTCAAGGATTTTGATGGATTCCTTTCTCACATTGAGGTCCTTAATCCATTTTGAATCTATTTTTGTGTGTGGTGTAAGGAAATGGTCCAATTTCATTTTTCTGCACGTGGCTGTCCAATTTTCCCAACACCATTTATTGAAGAGGCTGTCTTTTTTCCATTGGACATTCTTTCCTGCTTTGTCGAAGATTAGTTGACCATAGAGTTGAGGGTCTATTTCTGGGCTCTCTATTCTGTTCCATTGGTCTATGTGTCTGTTTTTGTGCCAGTACCATGCTGTCTTGATGATGACAGCTTTGTAATAGAGCTTGAAGTCCGGAATTGTGATGCCACCAACTTTGGCTTTGTTTTTCAATATCCCTTTGGCTATTCGAGGTCTTTTCTGGTTCCATATAAATTTTAAAATTATTTGTTCCATTTCTTTGAAAAAGATGGATGGTACTTTGATAGGAATTGCATTAAATGTGTAGATTGCTTTAGGTAGCATAGACATTTTCACAATATTTATTCTTCCAATCCAGGAGCATGGAACATTTTTCCATTTCTTTGTGTCTTCCTCAATTTCTTTCATGAGTACTTTATAGTTTTCTGAGTATAGATTCTTAGCCTCTTTGGTTAGGTTTATTCCTAGGTATCTTATGGTTTGGGGTGCAATTGTAAATGGGATTGACTCCTTAATTTCTCTTTCTTCTGTCTTGTTGTTGGTGTAGAGAAATGCAATTGATTTCTGTGCATTGATCTTATATCCTGACACTTTACTGAATTCCTGTATAAGTTCTAGCAGTTTTGGAGTGGAGTCTTTTGGGTTTTCCACATAGAGTATCATATCATCTGCAAAGAGTGATAATTTGACTTCTTCTTTGCTGATTTGGATGCCTTTAATTTCCTTTTGTTGTCTGATTGCTGAGGCTAGGACTTCTAGTACTATGTTGAATAGCAGTGGTGATAATGGACATCCCTGCCGTGTTCCTGACCTTAGTAGAAAAGCTTTCAGTTTTTCTCCATTGAGAATGATATTTGCAGTGGGTTTTTCATAGATGGCTTTGATGATATTGAGGTATGTTCCCTCTATCCCTACACTTTGAAGGGTTTTGATCAGGAAGGGATGCTGTACTTTGTCAAATGCTTTTTCAGCATCTATTGAGAGTATCATATGGTTCTTGTTCTTTCTTTTATTGATGTGTTGTATCACATTGACTGATTTGCGGATGTTGAACCAACCTTGCAGCCCAGGGATAAATCCCACTTGGTCGTGGTGAATAATCCTTTTAATGTACTGTTGAATCCTATTGGCTAGTATTTTGGTGAGAATTTTTGCATCTGTGTTCATCAAGGATATTGGTCTATAGCTCTCTTTTTTGATGGGATCCTTGTCTGGTTTTGGGATCAAGGTGATGCTGGCCTCATAAAATGAGTTTGGGAGTTTTCCTTCCATTTCTATTTTTTGGAACAGTTTCAGGAGAATAGGAATTAGTTCTTCTTTAAATGTTTGGTAGAATTCCCCCGGGAAGCCATCTGGCCCTGGGCTTTTGTTTGTTTGGAGATTTTTAATGACTGTTTCAATCTCCTTACTGGTTATGGGTCTGTTCAGGCTTTCTGTTTCTTCCTGGTTCAATTTTGGTAGTTTATATGTTTCTAGGAATGCATCCATTTCTTCCAGATTGTCAAATTTGTTGGCGTAGAGTTGCTCATAGTATGTTCTTATAATAGTTTGTATTTCTTTGGTGTTAGTTGTGATCTCTCCTCTTTCATTCATGATTTTATTTATTTGGGTCCTTTCTCTTTTCTTTTTGATAAGTCTGGCCAAGGGTTTATCAATTTTATTAATTCTTTCAAAGAACCAGCTCCTAGTTTGGTTGATTTGTTCTATTGTTTTTTTGGTTTCTATTTCATTGATTTCTGCTCTGATCTTTATGATTTCTCTTCTCCTGCTGGGCTTAGGGTTTCTTTCTTGTTCTTTCTCCAGCTCCTTTAGGTGTAGGGTTAGGTTGTGTACCTGAGACCTTTCTTGTTTCTTGAGAAAAGCTTGTACCGCTATATATTTTCCTCTCAGGACTGCCTTTGTTGTGTCCCACAGATTTTGAACCGTTGTATTTTCATTATCATTTGTTTCCATGATTTTTTTCAATTCTTCTTTAATTTCCCGGTTCACCCATTCATTCTTTAGAAGGATGCTGTTTAGTCTCCATGTATTTGTGTTCTTTCCAAACTTCCTCTTGTGGTTGAGTTCTAGCTTCAGAGCATTGTGGTCTGAAAATATGCAGGGAATGATCCCAATCTTTTGATACTGGTTGAGTCCTGATTTAGGACCGAGGATGTGATCTATTCTGGAGAATGTTCCATGTGCACTAGAGAAGAATGTGTATTCTGTTGCTTTGGGATGAAATGTTCTGAATATATCTGTGATGTCCATCTCATCCAGTGTATCATTTAAGGCCTTTATTTCCCTGTTGATCTTTTGCTTGGATGATCTGAGGGCCACAATAATTTTTAAGAAAATAAAGGGGTCCTGAGACCAGAGAAAAGGAAGAGTGGGGAAAAAAAGAAAAAGAAACAGTTAAAGTCCCCCGAGGATTTGTTGAACTTGGGAGAAACCAAGAAGTGGGTAAGTGTCTTTACAGAGAATAATCACAAAGGTATGAATCAGTCACAGGTCAATTGTTGGAGAGTTTTGTAGGTGAGCTGAGAATACTGGTCTTGACCATGTGGGTGATGGAAAAGCCACTGATGCTGAATTTTAAAGAGTTCAGAATTGTTAGGGAGGTTCTGGGGAGTGCCTCTTTAAAACCAAAGGCAAAATAATCTGTTCTGGGCAGGAGAGTAGAGCACTTTAAACCAAGGCAGATAGGACCGCGGGGTGGGGGGTGGGGGGGTTAGTAATTAAGGTAGGGAAGGACTGGGTGTGTCTGCCAAGGGATTGGGAAAGTCATCAAGGAAAACAATGGGGAAGATCTATCCTAGCATCTGCAGGGATGGCCATTAGCATTTCAATGAACACACGTAAACAAGAATTTGATTGGTTTCTTAAGAGTTCCAAGCAAAGTTGCTTGGGCAACCAGAGGCTGACTCAGGAAGTGTAAATTGAATGAGCAAAGGCAGGGTTGGGTTTGCTCTGTCCTCTGGGGAGGCTGAGGTGAGGAGGGGGGGTCCACAGATAATCAACAAGAAGGTCACCCTCCAGGGCAAGCCTGGGAGTTGCTTTCTGGGTCTGTTGAGCTGGACTGCACGGACAAGAGGTACTGAAACAACTGCCTTTGATTGAGCCTTTTTCATGTGCCAGGGTTTGTACTAAGCCTTTTATGTGAATTAACTCCCTGAATCTTCTTCACTGCTATATGGGGATAGATAGCATTATCCTTTAATACAGAGGAGAAACCTGAAATAGACAGACTAACACAAATTTTTTTTTTTTATGGATTCCTATTGATGGGTTTAGTTAAAAAGCATAACTGGATTTCTTTATGTTGTCTCTTCTTAGAGGAGATAGGAAAGTTCCATATGTTTATTCTAGTAATCCCCGTAAGATAGGAAAGGCAGTGGGGCTTGACCCCTTCTCCCGTTAGAGCACCTAAGTTTTCCCCTAAGGAGCCCCTTTTCCCACTCGACGCACTGTGTGGGGTGGGAAGGCCCTTCCCCTGCTGCAGGACTAGAATGCCTCCCAGTGTGGCCGATCAGAGCATTGCATGCCTGGTGGCAGGGGGGCAACAGCTGCTCCCTCGGCTGTCCTGAAGCACAGGCCATCTGAGGAGGAGGTCAGGACACTGAGAAGGCAGGAGCTCTGGGAGGAAATGGACTCATATTCCTTCCAAAATATACAACTAGGGCAGTGTCTACTTTCAGATGAGTTAACATGCTCTTGCAAATGGCGGATTATAGGTAGACCAGAAGCTCTGGGAAGGCAGAGACCAAGTCCAGGTGCATCGCGTCACGAAGCACAGTGCATAATAAGTGTTCAGGAGATGATTGTGGGTCCACTGGTGGCCCTGTTGGACACCTTGATCACTTTCTAAATCACAGCTTGACCTGATTGGAGGGATCCCAAAGGCTCAGGCCTCTCATCTTGCAGAAGAAAAAACCAAGGCAAGGGGATTCCCAGTGAGACCAGCACCGAGTGGGCATTGGGTCCTGGGCTTCCCAACCCTCCGTCCAGGGCTGGCTTTGTAACACCAGAGCTTCTCAAGATTGCGGTTTGCCACATTTTGTTTCCAAGTATATTTTAGGATGAAATTGCACTGAACCCACAGATAAGTAAATTAACTCCTTTTAAAATCTTTCCCAAGCCAAGCCTTCCAATCACATGAAGGAGAAAAGTCTCAACTTGGGGCTATTGAATTGCTAACACCTTTCTAGCACTTGCTAATCTTTGTTTTAACAGTAAGGGAGTCAACCTTAGGCTCAGAGCCCTCACAAGGAACAGAACTAATTTAATTTAATATTGTTATCTTAAAGTTTCATGGAAATATTCAAGCATGCTTCCAAGCAAACAGAATAATTTGTAACCTCCCACATGCCCACCACCCAGCCTCAATGGCTCTCCACATTTTATCAATCTTATTATTTATTTTTTAAAGATTTTATTTATTTATTTGACAGAGAGAAATCACAAGTAGATGGAGAGGCAGGCAGAGAGAGAGAGAGGGAAGCAGGCTCCCTGCTGAGCAGAGAGCCCGATGCGGGACTCAATCCCAGGACCCCGAGATCATGACCCGAGCTGAAGGCAGCGGCTTAACCCACTGAGCCACCCAGGCGCCCCTCAATCTTATTTTATGTACCAACTCCGTCACACACTGTTTTTCAGGAGTATTTCAAAACAAATCTCATACGTGGTATCAGTATACCCATAAATAGTTCAGTATGTGTTACTAGCAGATAAGGACTTTCTTTTCAAACTTGCAACAATTCCTCAGCTCACCTAATACTGTTGAAAGTAACATCCTAATGTCACCCAATACCCAGCTTCTGTTCAAATTTCCAGATTATCTAAAAAATGTTTATTTATATTTGGTTGATGTGATCAAGATACAAAGAAACCCACACACTATGCACTATTCTTTTTTTAAAGAAGATTTTATTTATTTTATTTAGAGGGAGAGCATACAAGCAAGGGGAGGGATAGAAGGAGAGGGAGAAAGAGAATCCTCAGGAGACTCCCCACTGAGCACACCACCCAGGTGCCCCTACACTTTACAATTTTTTTTTTTTAAAGATTTTATTTATTTGACAGAGAGAGAAATCACAAGTAGGCAGAGAGGCAGGCAGAGAGAGAGAGAGGAGGAAGCAGGCTCCCTGCAGAGCAGAGAGACTGACGTGGGGCTCGATCCCAGGACCCTGGGATCATGACCCGAGCCGAAGGCAGAGGCTTTAACCCACTGAGCCACCCAGGCGCCCCTACAATTTTTTTTTTTAAGATTTTATTTATTTATTTGACAGACAGAAATCACAAGTAGTCAGAGAGGCAGACAGAGAGAGAGAGAGGAGGAGGAGGAAGAGGAGGAAGCAGGCTCCCTGCTGAGCAGACAGGCTGATTCAGGACTCTGGGATCATGACCTGAGCTGAAGGCAGAGGGTTTAACCCACTGAGACACCCAGGAGCCTCTACACTTTACTCTTATGTCTCATTTAATCCATTGGAGTTCCTCCCCACCACACATTGCTCCCCTCCAACCTATTTTCATGCCATTTATTTAATAAAGAAACTATGTTACTTATCCTGTAGTATTTCCCACATTCTTGATTTACCTGGCTGGATAATTGTGGGGGTTGGATCTTGTGGTGATTTTATTTTATTTTTTTAAAGATTTTATTTTTAAATAATCTCCACACACATCCAACATGGGGCTTGAACTCACAGCCCTGAGAAGAATTACAGGCTTTACCAACTCTGTCATCCAGGCAACCCCTGTGGTGATTTTAAGTATGTTCCTCTATCCTTTTCTATTTCCTGTAGAGTCAGATTCAGATTGGTACTGAAAGTGGCTCCTGAGGAGCAGAATCTTAAAGATGGGTTATCTGAGTTGATTTTCTGGTTGGATTAAGGGCACATATGACATTGTTTACAGTGCTAAAGGGGACACTTATAGTCCATGGCACGTGGTGTCAAAACCGTTACTCAAACTATTAGCTATAGGTTCCTGTCATCAAGTACCTAGAGAAGGCAAGGCTCTGAGTAACTGGATATTTGCTGTCCTTGAATGTCTTAATGAGAATAAGGAGTGTGATGCAGTGGACTGGTTGCTTCGGAGGGTGCTGGAGAAGGGAGGGAAAGAAAACCTGAGTTCAGGGCTGCTGATTTCCCAGCTCAGATGACTGGAGGGTTTCATTTCATTTTTTTATTGTAAAATTGATGTCTCAGGCTGTAAATGTTTGTTGCTAATGATATTAACACAATTTATTTATCATACATAATTAGTTCATCCTATTGTTTCAAAATACAAAATACAAAATTAATACCATTGTTTCAAAATACAAAATACAAAATTAATACTAAGACTATTTTATATATATGTATATATTCCTTAGTATATATCTCACTAAGGATGAGTGTCTAAAACACTGTTAAATTTGCTTGAAATAATGATTCTCAGGATGATTAGGACCCTAATGTGGTGTACAATTAGGCTCATTTGCTTCTGTACTTTCTTTAGAAATTACTTTATCTCTTTGATATACTTTAGTATTTTTAATTATGTAAAACATTTAATAGTTTCAAAGTTAGAATTGTATAACAAGATATATTCAGAGAATAAGCTTTTTAAAAATATTTTTTAAAAGATTTTATTTATTTATTTGACAGAGAGAGAGCTATCACAAGTAGGCAGAGCAGCAGGCAGAGAGAGAGGGGGAAGCAGGCTCCCCACCGAGCAGAGAGCCTGATGTGGGGTTCGATCCCAAGACCCTGAGGCCATGACCATGACCTGAGCCAAAGGCAGAGGCTTAACCCACGGAGCCACCCAGGCGCCCCTCAGAAAACAGCTTTTATAAACAAGGGAACTATTTCTATTAATTATTGTTTCTCTTTGAAAATATAAACAAATACATATACAGTTGACCCTTGAACAATGTGGGTATTAAGGGCACCCACCCCTACACAGTCAAAAAGTATAACTTTTGACTCCTCCCCAGATAACTACCAACAGCCTGCTGTTGACAGGAAACCTTGCCAATAACGCAAACAGTGGAGTAACACACATTTTGCACGCTGTATGCATTGTACACTGTATTCTTCCAATAAAGTAAACTAGAGAAAAGAAAATGTTATTAAGAAAACTATAAGGAAGAGAAAATACTTCTACGGTGCTGTACCGTATTTATTGAGAAAAATCCACATATAAGTGGACCCGTGCCATTCAAATCTGTGTTGTTCAAGGATCAACTCTGCCTATTTTCATTTCATTTCTCTCTCCCTTGCATTCTAAACATTGTTCTGCAATTTGTTTTTTATTATTATTTGTTTTCCACCTAATATATCCTGAAGATCATTTTACAGCATTATGTAGAAATTCTTCTCCATTCGTTTTTACGTTGAGATAAAATTTGATAGCATAATTTTTATTAGCATTGTGTCAACTGCTTTCTATTTATGAAAAGTATATCAGTCAGGTGTCTGGCAGGGACAGATGGCACTTTCAAAATGAGTTATCTGGTAAGTGAATCAAGGGACTATTCATACAGATGTGGGCCCCATGGGGGTAAACCACAGGGATGGTGCAGTTTCTCTGGGCCAGCAAAGGCAAGGGGTCTGAGGGGCATGGGGAGAAGTGGTTTCTCGAACCAGACAGGGACCATCCGACAGGGGTCAGGCCCTGGGGCTGAGGAGCACAGCCAGCCTGTGCTGATCCCAAGGGATGAGCTGGGGGAACAAATATTCTACCAACACTCTTCTTTCTTTCCCTACCCTATCTCCCACTGATGTTCCCCGTTGACCAGTCCCAAATGGCAACTGAGGCCACGGGAGTCTGCTGATGGGGGCTTCCGGTCAGCCTCTCTGCCCCAGAGCAGACAGGAGTGGTGGAGAGTGGATCTGAGGGACAAACAGGACACAGCCCGCACAGCAAGTGATTATTTTTTCCACTTCATAGTGATAAAAGCTTTCCTTTAAATTCAACATATTTAGGTTTCAAAAATAAGTTGAAGTAAAGCAAATAATACGATAGGGATTATAAGGCTGTGGCAGAAAAGGGAACCTGGTGCCGGGTGACGGAAGTCTGGGACCACATTGCCCTCTTGTATTTTAGGTAACGGCCTCCTCTTCCTCCTGGCCCTTCCTTGGCCGCCTTTCCTCTGCACCTTTGAGAGTTGCTGAGAAACATTAGGGAAAGGATATTTTTCATTGGAAAGAGCAGGAGAGGTCCTGGGAGGTCACAGGGTGAAGGAGTTTGAGAGCCCCTGAAATGGACACATGCTCTCCTTGGTCCCCCCCACCTTGCAACCCACGCCCTTGGCTACCCTCCCAGGGAGCACAGGAACTTCTTTATTATTCATTGAGTAATGACCTCAGAGAAGCTTCGGTTTCTCTCCAAGAGCCCAGGGAGGCAGAAAGCTGTACAACTGGAGGGACGGGAGGGATAAAAGAGACCGTTCTAAAGAGAGGCATTCCTCCTGCCTGTCCATGCCTCCATCTCTAGATACAATCGCCCTCCGCTCCCATGAGTGACTGAGCCCTTTTCTGTGCTGGGGGCTGTGCAAATGCTGGGGACACAATAGGGACAAAGTCTATTTCTCCATCTGGAAATTCCCAGTACAGTGGGGAAAGACAGGTGAGTAAACAGTTACAGAGCTCGTGGGCAAAGTGCCTGATCCCGAGGCTGGGGAGGCCGGGTTATGCGGGGACTTGCAGCCACCTGATGGAGCTTGTAGGGTAGCCTGCAGGAAATGAAGTGTTCAGGCAGGCAAATGACATAATCAGATTTGTGTTTAAGAGACTCCTCATAGTACCCTAGAGGTAGCTCTCAGCTTGTCCCCACATTTCTATCTCTACTGTCCCTGGACCTCAGGGACAAGTTCTCCCTCCTGAATCCTCCAGCATGCTGTGCCTCTGTTCTAAGTGAATCTCTCCTTCTCTTGTTTCTTTCTTCATCCCCTCCCTCTCTCTTCCTTCCACCCTCCCTCCCTTCCTCCTTTCTCTTCCTCCCTCTCTTCTTTTTCTATTTCTTTCTTTCTCTCTCTCTTTCTCTTCTTGTTTAAGTGATATATAATTCATGTAACATATGCTATAGGCTGAATTATGTCTCCCCAAATCCATATGTTGAAGTCCTAACCCGTAGTACCTCAGGATGTGATCTTATTTGGAGACAGAGTCTTTAAAGATGTAATTAAGTTAAAATGAGGTCATTCTAGTGGGCTCTAATCACACACAACTGCTGTCTTTATAAGAAGAGGAATTTTGGGGGCACCTGGGTGGCTCAGTGGATTAAGCCGCTGCCTTCAGCTCAGGTCATGATCCCAGAGCCCTGGGATCAAGCCCCGCATCGGGCTCTCTGCTCTGCGGGGAGCCTGCTTCTTCCTCTCTTTCTGCCTGCCTCTCACTGACTTGTGATCTCTGTCAAATAAATAAATTTAAAAAAAAAAAAAAGAAGAGGAATTTTGGAGGGAAGACCGAGTGAAGACACAGGGAAAAGACAGCCATCTACAAGCCAAGGAGAGAGGCCTCAGAAGAAACCAAGCCTGCCAACACTTTGATCTCAGACATGCAGCCCCCAGAACTAGGAGAAAGTACATTTCTGTTGTTTAAGCCCCCAGTCTGTGGTACACTGTGTGGCAGCCCTGGCCAAGTCACACATCATCCTGCTGACCCATGTTAAGGTGTAAAATTCAGTACTTATTCACAGAGTTGGGCCACCATCACCACAGTCGGCCTTAGGGTATTTTCTCACCCCAAAAAGAAACCCCACACCCATTAGCAGCAATTCCCCATCCCCCTAGGACCATGCCCCCCACCGCCTTCCCAGCAACCACTAACCTTCTTTCTGTCTCTATAGATTTGCCTGTTCTGGACATTTCATGTAAGTGGTATCATGCAATACATGGTCTTTTGTGCCTGCCTTTTTCACTTAAGCATAGTGCTTTCACAGCTTGGTTGGACTACTTTCCCTAGTGTCTTTAGACTACGTGTACGTGTGCTCTTTCTCACCCATCAAGACCCTCCTCCATGAGCACACTTCATGTCTGATTCATGACCTTATCGCCCACAGAACGTACCTGCCGTAGAGTGAATTCGTTTTTCTGTGAGATCATTTTCAGTATAAATAAGGTTAAAAAAAAGTACATTAAAAAATTAATATACTGTCCTTAGAAAAGATTACATTGTGTGACCTTGCCTGTAGTTAAACATCAAAGTAAAATCCCAGTTAACCCTACCATTCATTAGCATAAATTTCCTGATACTAATTGTAGCATTAAGCCTTAAACTTTCTAACCTTTGCATCGATGAATACTGACTTTGTTAAATGATAATAAAACAAACATAACATAAAATTCCTATGGTGAGTTCCTGATGATGGAAAAATCATCACTGTCAAACCAACGTATGTCTTGCATAAAGCACAAGGGCTGTATCAATGACCAAGACAGATAAGGTCCTTGCTCATGTGGCTCATAGGTTCTGGGGAGCATGAGATAGAGAACAAGTCCATTATTAAACACACAAATTCATCTGATCTTGTGATTAGTGCTATAAAGAAAATACCCCTGGTGCTATGGTAGAATGACTGGAGATTGCGGGTGGGTAATGAATTCTGTCGAGATTAGGTGCCTAGTGAAGTCTTCTCTCAAGAATTAGTTAAGCTGAGATCAGATGGATGAGAGGGAGGGAGTTGTAGCTTGTGTGTGAAGACCTGAGCTAGGTGCACTCCAGGCAGGGGAATAGCAAGTGCCAGGTCCCCGAGGTAGGCAAACAGCCATCATGCTTGACATAGAGAAAGTATATAAAGAATATGGAGCAAGGGTGAGTGTAGCTGGACCCGAAGCCTGATAAGCTGGGCCAGAGATGGGTCTGGGCCTGATAAGGCTTTGAGGGTCAAGAGAAAGCATTTGGATTTTATTCTAATGGAATAGGAAGCACTAAGGGTAAATCAGTGAGAACTAAGTTTGGTGGCAAGTAATAGAAAACCTCAAAACAATAGTGACTTAAACAAGATAAAAATTATTTCTTTCTCAGGTAGAATTCCAGAGTTGATATGGCAGCTCTTGGCCATCAGGCACCAAGCTGCTTTTTTTTTTTTTTTTTTAAAGATTTTATTTATTTATTTGACAGAGAGAAATCACAAGTAGATGGAGAGGCAGGCAGAGAGAGAGAGAGGGAAGCAGGCTCCCTGCTGAGCAGAGAGCCCGATGCGGGACTCGATCCCAGGACCCTGAGATCATGACCTGAGCCGAAGGCAGGGGCTTAACCCACTAAGCCACCCAGGCGCCCCTGCTTTTTTTTCTATTACCTTAGCTAATGGCTTCCATCCTTAAGGTCATTTTGTGGTCCATAATGACTGCTGGTGCTCCAGCCATTGTGTCTGAATTCCAGGCATCAGGAAAAAGGAAGAAAAAGAAGGGCAAAAGAAGTGGACTTCTGAATGCTAATCAAAGTATTATTAAAATTAACAATAATTCTGTCCTTTGGAGTCCCTTTCCATCCCACCAGAAGTGAGTGTCTGCCATCTTGGGGTGGAGAAGATATGAAGAGGCCCAGTTTAGTCTGCTCTGCCTGCCAAGAGTGAGCAGGAGGAATCTGAGGAGGAGAGTCCACAATACTTGAGACATTTGGATTTAGCCAGAGGCAGAGCTGCTTCTAGGGTGCACATTGCCTTGGCCAAATTTTTTGGTGGGTGGAGTGGAGCCCCTATCTACATAAACAACTTGGTTTATTTTATTTTGTTATTTTTTAAACAGTTATTTTTATTTTTTTTTAGATTTTATTTATTTATTTGACAGACAGAGATCACAAGTAGGCAGAGAGGCAGGCGGGGAGAGAGAGAGAGAGAGAGAGAAGCAGGCTCCCTGCTGAGCAGAGAGCCTGATGCGATCCCAGGACCCTGAGATCATGACCTGAGCCGAAGGCAGAGGCTTAACCCACTGAGCCACCCAGGTGCCCCCGAGCTTCTCCCTTTAACTGAACAGAAACCTATAGGTTAATATATACCTGCAGAGTCAGAGCCCTAATCAGTGATAAGTAGCAAGTCAAACAACAATGTGTCCCTGAGAGGGGCGGGTGGTCCCCGGATGGGCCTGTCAGACCACACTCCACACTGATGTGGCAGGGATACACAGTCACTTTTCTGTGTTTCGGCTAAGTTGGAGGTAAGTTTCCCCCGCAGCTGTGTCTGTCTGTGCCTGTCTCTTCCTGTGTCTACCCCTTCACTTCTGTGTCCCTCCCCATCATGACAGAACACAGGTGTCTTTCTCTCTCTCCCTTAAGCTCTACTCTTCTGTCTTGATCTCACCAACTCATTTTAGCCACCTTGGCCCAGGAGTCGACTATGTGCCCGGACCTGCACCGGCAGCTATGGGGAGAGGACAGAGCCGAGTCCGACAAGCCCTTGCACTCTGTCTGCATTTCTTTTCAGAACTGGAAGGAAATCAAGTGGAAATTCTGAGCGCTTGGAGGAGAGGAGGCTGAGGGTGTGGGACGTGGCGGGGAAGGGAGGGCCTGCCAGCTGCTGTGGGCTGTGAGCGAGCTGCCGGCTTCAGCTGGCTGGGGCGGAGATGATTTCACACCACAAAAATGTCTGAATCAGGAGAATAACCCAACTTGGGATGCGGCTGGGAGGCAGGCAGTGGAGTGGGGGAGTGGGGGCTGGAGATGGTTGTCGGGACCAGGGGCCAAGATAGGTGGCTGTCTACAAGTCATCCTGGCCCTTGGGTTTCCCTCATTGTTCTAGGATTTCAGGAAAGAAAGGCTCTCTTCTTTCATGTTGCAAAGGAAATCGCAGAGCCTGGCCTTGAGAGAGATAGCAGGTTAGACTCAGGGTTGCAACACAGAAGGATCATAAGCTCTGCTCACAAACCTGAGGATCTGAGCAAGCGATCCAAGGGAGGGAGAGAAGCAGGAGACAGAAGAGAAACAGAAGAGGAAATACCGAATTTAAAGACAGGAAGGCCTTCAGTTAAATGACCTAGGGAATTTCAAGTTGCATTAGTTGCAGAACTCTTTGGTCACATGAGAGACTGCTACTAAAATAGCCAAACAACAGCTCCCTCTGGGGCTTCTAGGGGGAGAACCTGAGCCTCCTGGTTCTCTTGGTCCCCATCATCACTGTTTGGAAATTATGACCTAATCCAACACCCTCCTTTTACAAATGAGCAAACCAAGACCCAGAGAGGGGAGAAGAAGTGCCCAAGGCATTTACGGAGTGGGCGAAGAGCCTGGGTCTCTTGACTCCTTGCCCAGTGCTCTTTTTAAAAGGATGGGAAGGACAAAAACAGGAGAAGTCCATGCAGAAGGAAGGAAGAAGAGATATGAGATGATGAAAGAGAAGAGGAACAGATTAGGAAAGAGAAGAAAGCAAGAGGCTTGGACTCTTTCAAGTTTTCCAAACCAGGAGTTTAAGTGCTAGCCATTCTCCCAGAATAATACAGAAGAGGGATGGTTAATTTCCTTAAAGACAGGTGAATCCAGCCCCCATAAGTAAAGATACCAAACTGGTGGTGCAAGGGGATATTTCTCTCCAGCACATGCATTTTGTTTGAGGAGAAAACCTTTAAAAGGGGGAAGGAGGGATCTGAAAGCCTCTGGGTGGGGCATATTCTCTCCAGGTCGGCTCAGGCCCCACTGGTATAGTCCTGGGGTATTTCTTAGAAGGGATGTTCACAACTCTCTCCTGCCTGTCCCTGAAGACACTGAGCTTGCCTGCCTGGTAACCACCCCGGTTTGTCCTCTAGGATGTACTGGGCTTGGGGAGGAGGTAGGCACTACCAGCTGTCTGCCCACGGTGAGCAGACTGCAAGGTTCTGGGGAATGGGTCTGACATCCGCCAGGGCTCTCACATGGTTCCTGGAACCTGCCCCTTTCCACGGCGCCCGGCAGCATTTGTGTTTGTGATACTCTGTATCCTTGGACAGATGACCCTCTCTCTCCATGCTGATTGTTTCTTCCCTGGTAGAGCCGGTGGTCCAAAAAGAAATTTGTGCGTTTCAGGTGTTTTTTTTTCTTAAGTAGTGAAACCAGGGGCATCTGGGTGGCTCAGTGGGTTAAAGCCTCTGCCTTCGGCTCAGGTCATGATGTCAGGGTCCTGGGATCGAGCCCTGAATTGGGCTCTCTGCTCAGCAGGGAGCCTGCTTCCCCTCTCTCTCCGCATGCCTCTCTGCCTACTTGTGATCTCTGTGTGTGTGTGTCAAATAAATAAATAAAACCTTAAGAAAAAAAAAAAAGTAGTGAAACCAATATGCCAGATGGAAAATAGTTCCGGTGTAAGCAGGGATGAGCTGTGGGCCTGGAGATCTGCCCCCTTCAGGCTCCTACTTAGAGCTCCTAGAGTGGCGCAGAAGGCAGTCTGAACACCATGGACATGGAGCATCACGAAGCTTCCTTACTAGACGGTCCTGTCTGAGGAAAGCTGTCAGATCCACCAGCAGGGAGGGAGCACATCCTGAGGCAGTGCTGGACCAGCCTCAGAAGAGGGCAATGAGGCCTCTGCCTTGGAAATGGTGGGGCAAAAGAGGTCACCGTTGGAGAAGAGGGCGGGTAGGGGCTCAGCAGCTCAGTCCAGCTCTCCTTCCTCATCACTAGCTGTCCCCTAGGTCGCCTGAGTCACCGCTGCCGCTGCCACGTCGCTGGGCTGGCCGGGCCTTCCGTGCTCCTGGTTGCAGAGCTACTGAAACTGAAGGGAGGTTTGGTTTGCGGGCCACGTCAGGCAACAGTTAGGAGCTGCCACGTTGGAGGGTTGAGTTATTGGGCCTTCCCCCTCCTTCAGAAAAGACTTCCAGGCGTGTGGGGTTTCAGAAGAAAATTGGTGCCTGCGTGTGAGTGTTCCCTGGACCAGGACCAGCCCCTGCAGTGGGACAGAGCCAGGGATGGGAGCAGACAGAACCAATCCACCGCCGAGCTCCTCCAACCCTGCCCAGGCCAAGGGGAGCCCCGCACCAGCAGTGGGGGAAACAGAACCCAGGAGAAAGACTGAGGGACCTGCCAGTTCCACACAACACTGTACACATCTTTAACATTAGGGGACTGCGTGTCCACATCAGTAGCAGAAGGCATTTTTCTCAGCGTAGTCTAATAGAAAGAGCAAGAGGCCAAAGAATTCATTAGGTTGGGTCCTGCCCCAGCTCTGCCATTTGCCGGCCAGGACAAGTCACTTCATCTTCAAGGATTTAGTTTCTTTTTAAGAGAAGGGCTTTGGAAGGGGCTCCTGGGTGGCTCAGTCGGTTAAGCATCTGCCTTCGGCTCAGGTCATGATCCTGGGTCCTGGGATGGAGCCCAACATCACCTCCCTGCTAAGTGGAATTTCTGCTTTTCCCTCTCCCTCCGCCCCTCCCCCTGCTTATGCTCTTTCTCTCTCTCTTTCTCAAATAAATAAATAAGTAAAATCTTAAAATTAAAAAAAAAAAAAGACAAGGACATTGAATCAAATAAACTTATCCCAAGGAGTTCTTCACGGAACACAAGCTCTGTGGGATGCAGTCACAAATTCATGAAAAAGGTGGATCTGTGACCGTTTCAACAGAGTTCAGCTGGTTTCTCTTCTGCAAAACTTCTCGGAGGCTTTAATGTTCCATCGTGCCTCAGGGGTATCCATGAGCAAGGCCACAAATGCTCCATTTCCTGAACTCACCGGAGCCAGGGTGCCCCTTTTTCCTGACGACTAATATTTTGTGGAAGATACTTTGGGAAATGTTGGCTATCTCATGCTTTAATGATAAGAGAGGGAACACTGATGGGCAGCTCAGGATGTGCAACAGTGAGCTGAATGTGTGACAGTGATGATCTCATGACCCCTCACAAGAACCCTGTTAAGTGGGGGCTGATTCTGTACACTTGAGGAACAGTAGCTGGAGATTAAACCGCATGCCCCAAGTGTCCAGAGCTCAGTAACTTGCCATAGAACCCAAGCCCAGAGATTGGACCCCACAGCTGGGCCTTTTACTGACTCTCTAAACCCCGTGCTCCCTTGAATATTATGCTTTGCACCCGGGAAGGTCAAGTGTGATCATGTTCATTTTACAGATCAGGAAAGCCAGGTGGAGAGGAGCCATGAGCTGCTCAAGGACAGACTATAGGCAGGGCCTGAGGACACAGGTCCTACTAAGGACAGCATCCAACCGGGAGCTCGGGTTATCACTTCTCCTCAGGTGGGTTTGTGTCAACACGAGAAAGGGCAGCCATGTGTCACCTCTAGTGAAGAAGGGGCCTCTGTGAGGTATGCCTCAGCAAGCTCTCCCTGGAACCCCAGGTGGAAGCAGCAGGTGCCCTGGAAGGAGACTCGGGTTGGCTGTTAAGTTTGGACGTTTCATTTTAGCTCCACCACGGGCCAGCTGTGTGATCTTGGGCAAGTCCCAGAGGGACACAGCTCAAGCCCAACACGTGATTCGCACATCCTGACTTTTCTACCTTACAGACCAATTGTGTCACTCAATAAGATTGTGGGTATAAAGTCCTTTGTGGGGGCGCCTGGGCGGCTCAGTGGTTAAGTGTCCGACTCTTGGTTTCACTCAGGTCATGATCTCAGGGTGGTGAGATGGAGCCCAGCTCTGCACTCAGCCGGGAGTCTGCTTGACAGTCTGTCTCCTTTCCCTCTGCCCCTCCCATGCTTGTGCCCTCTAAACTAATAAATGAATGAATGAATGAATGAATGAAAGAAAGAAAAAATATAATCCTTAAAGAAATTTGAAAGTCCTGGGGCGCCTGGGTGGCTCAGTGGGTTAAGCCGCTGCCTTCGGCTCAGGTCATGATCTCAGGGTCCTGGGATCGAGTCCCACATCGGGCTCTCTGCTCAGCAGGGAGCCTGCTTCCTTCTCTCTCTCTCTCTCTGCCTGCCTCTCTGCCTACTTGTGATCTCTCTCTGTCAAATAAATAAATAAAATCTTTTAAAAAAAAAAAAAAAGAAAGAAATTTGAAAGTCCTTTGTGAACCATGAATAACTGAGGGAAAAAATCTGAAGCCACTCGGTGAAAGTGTTAAAGGTGGGGAGAGGGCTGAAGTGAAATTTCATCGTGCTCTCTGTTTGGCCTTGCCCCGGTCAGCAGCCACTCTGCCCAGGGGACGGAGGGCCAGATGACAATGGGGTTTTTGTGCCCTTCAGCCAATGGAGGGCTTTTCTGAGCAAAGATATGGTAACAAGACGACAGGCTGAGTCAGTCTCTATGCACTCGGGCCTTGCTAGTTCTGTAGCCTTGACTTTGAGCCCGACACACAATGAGGGTATTTCAGAGTTTTGATACATAATCTTCAGCCCAAAGGGATCAGCAGGTCCAGTGCCTGCCTCCAGAGACTTGGAGCACTCAGAGCTGGCCTCAGTCTGGGCCTGGAGTTGGGAGTCCAGGGCTCCAGCCTGGTTGTCCGCACTGTGACCCTGGGGGCTCTATGATGCCCCCATTCCTCAGCCCTGTAGGGAGGGTGTAGCTTTGAGTAGGGCTTCCAGGCTGACTAGCTCTAAGCGTTGAAGAATAGGAGAGATTCAGCCTGATCTGGGGCAGCTTTGGGACAGATGGGGAAAGGGAGGCAGCCTCACCAAAAGTGTGGCATAGGCAGAAGAGGTGTGTGTACAGGGGCATTGAGAGTCGGGGTTCTGGACTGACGCTACAACTCTGGGGCTCTGAGCAAGTGATTTAGTTCTCTGAACTTTTGTTTCCTCATCTTTGAATCTTTTTTTTTCCTTCTTGAGTCAGAGAGTGAGAGAGAGAAAGTGAGCCCAAGCAGGGGGAGGGCAGACAGAGGGAGAAGCAGGGTCCCTGCTGAGCAAGAAGCCCGATGCAGGACTTGATCCCTGGACCTTAGGATCATGACCTGAGCCAAAGGCAGACACTTAACCACTGAGCCACCCAGGCGTCCCTGTTCCCTCATGGGAATAGTAATTGTACTTACCTCAGGTAGACCAAATGATAAACCTCCAAATGTGTCCGTGTCCCACTCCCCTAATTGTAAATATGTGATCTTTCATGCAAAGGACTTTGAGGATTAAGGGTTTTGAGCCGGGAAGATTACCCTAGATGAGCGATAGGCCCTATGTAATCCCAATCTTTATAAGACAGAGGCAAGAGAGGCAAAGTTCAGAAACAGATGCGATAAGGAAACAGAGGTTGGAGTGATGTTCTTGCAAAACGAGGACAGGTCACCAGCCAAGGAACGCAAGTGGCCTCTAGAAGCTGAAAAAGGCAAAGAGGCGGCTCTTCCCCCAAGCCTCCAATACCTCAATTTTAGGACCTCTGACCTCCAGAACTGTTAAAGTAATGAATGTGTGTTTTAAGTCACCAAGTTTGTGGTAATTCACTATAGCAATAAGAGGAAATGAATACACCACCTAAGTGTATATCTTAAGCAAAGATTAAGTAGGATAACGGGTATAAAATGTTTGGCCCAGTGTCTGCTCAGTCTTACTGGAATTATCGTTTTTCTTCCTCGTTAGTCAGAATTGTTCCTTCAGGACCTGGTTCCCCAGGGGCCTTCAGGTTCCCACACACTGCAGTTTGTCAGTCTTCCTTCCTGCAAGGCCCATTCAGGATTTATGGCCTGGAGATCTGAAACACTGAGATTCTGATCCTGTTTCTGATGTAAGGCCTTAGGGGATGTTTCTTGGCACCGTTTTTATTTACTTAACTTTCTGCTTGGTTGCTTGACTTCTTGCCAGAAGCCAAACCAACAGAGACACCCTGATCTACTTCCAGAGTTCAGACCTCTTGTTTCCTGTCGCCCATACCTGGGAACGAACACTCATTGCCCACCGGGCCCCAGTCCAGCTCCCAGAGATGGACCCCCAGTGGTTCAGGTGATGGAGACTTTGGAATTACCCAGCAGAAAGACAAGCAATTCTTGGTGGGGTTGAGAATCTGCATCTGAGTCAGGGGTTAGGAGACCTGACTCTAAGCCCCAGCTCCCCTGGATGATTGGGGCCTCAGTTTCCCCATATCTATAATATAAGTTGTGAGCCTTACCCTGACTCCCTCACCAGACTACTCTGTCACTCACTGAGATGCTATGCAAGGAAATAACCTTAGAATGGCTGAAAGGGTATAAAAATTGTAGGAATGCAGAGGGGAAAGAGAAAGGAGAAAAGGAGGAACAGGAGAAGGGGACCTCCAGGGCTTGGCAGTTCTAGGCACACTTTCAGTTACTTGAAGAGGCCAAGCTCTCCCACCCCAGGGTCTTGGCATTTATTCTCCCCCGGCTGGCAATGTTCCCCCTGCAGCCCTTCTCACTGACTCACCATCAACTCTTCTCTCCAAGTCTGCCTCTTCTGAGAAGTCTACGCTAACTACGCTCTCTGAAGTAGTTCCCCCATCGCGTTTTCATTTCATCCTGTTTCTCTCCTTCATAGAATTGGTCACAACCTGAAACAGGTTCATTACCTGCCTTAGCTATTGCAATGTCTCTATCCTACTTATTGCTGCGTCCCCAGTGCAGTGGAACCAATAAACAGATGAGGGAGAGAGCTGATGAGCTGATGTTCTAGACATGTGGGGAGCCCAGATGTCGTGCACATGTGGGCATTCCCAAGACAGTGGCTGGTAAAGCCTCCTCGAGTCCTCAGACTGTGGCCGGATGCTAGGGTCAGGAAGGGCAGGATCGAGGTAGAGTAGGTAATACCTAGAGAGCAAAGCTGGAGAGTGGCCAGGCGGGGTGGTGGCAAGGCAGCAAGGATCCCGAGGTACTGACTTCTCATCTTGCAAGCTGATGTTGGGTAAGCAGCATTCTCAACCAAGAAGAGGGGAACCAAATCGTTGTGTGTTCTAGGGTCCACAGATGTCAGAGCTGGAGGGAAAGTTAGGGGGAGGCAGAGTGTCGTGGTTGAACATTTGAGTCCCTTAATCCTGGCTTTGAATCTCTGAATTGCAATGTGCTGGGTCCATGAGCTTGGGTATACTATTGCTCTGACCTGAACCTCATCTTCCACATCTATAGAATAGGGATGATAAAAGTTCCTATTTCATAAAGGTTTGATCTGAAAGTATATACAAAGGATTCTGGCTCGTAATACTACTATTCTGGCTCATAATACTACTATGATGCTTTCCGTGCATATTACAAATGGAAAAGTTGTAGTTCAAGTGGGCACGAGCCCAAAGTCATTCGCTGTCTCAGTGGCAGAGCAGGGACACACACCCAGGTCCACCACACCGGACCCAGCTGCACTTCTTTCCCTTCCCCTAAAGCCCTTGGAGGTGGCAGGTGGACCAGCCTTAGTCCTGGCAGTTTCCCTTCCTAGGTCAAAGTTATTCTTGCTTCCGAGGCTCCTGCTTCCCCAAGGGTGCTCCTACCCTAGATATGAAATCTACCTAGTTTTCCTCAGAGGAATCCCGGCTCAAGGTATCCTCACGGGGGCCCATGAGTCACTCCTGAATGGGATCTCTGTTCCAGGGTGTTAGCCTCGCTCCAGTCAGCTTTCCAGTTCTGGAAAAAAAGGCCACATGGGAATGGTTCCATCGGCTCATTCTCATCAGAAACATTATCTTAGTTTATGAAGAAAAAACACAACGCTGAAGTTAATTTTAGTCCCCGTGATGCCTGGGAGCTATAGCAACCAATTGTATAAAAATATGCAACTGTCCAGATGGCGAAACTTACCGGCGTCTGCCAGGAGCCTGTATTGAATAGCCAAGACAGAGCATCAGCTCTTGGCCCCCGGATCAGGGAGAGGTTTTTGGGGAGCACGGAGAGCAGAGGTCCTTTCTTGGATTCCTGATTCCTGCCTTTGAGAACCTGAAGAAAGCCATGGGGCCTCTCTGCAGAAAAATGCACAGACACCCAAACTTTTATGATCAATTTTTGTAAGTTTGAGGGTCTTTGGAAGACTAACGTTGGGCATTATGCCAGGCTGGAATGCCATTAGAAGACAACCCCCTCATTAAGTGAATGCCAGCTCTGTGCTGGCCGCTGTTCTAGACACTTAGACTATTGCAGCGAATGTGACACATGACCCGCTGCCCTCGTGGATCATTTGTCTGGTGGGGGAGACAAATAGTTTCTGAGCAGGACAGTTGCTAGGAGGGAAGAAAGACAGCGTACGTCGGTGAACTCTGCCTGTGAGAGAGGCAAGGAGGCTGATTCCCCCTGGGTGGTCGGCAGTTGTTGGTGGTGGGGGGGATGCAGCTCCTCTAGGAGATGACAGAGACCTGGTGGGTGAGGAGAGTCCAGGCACAGGACATCCAAATAGACGACTGACCCTGGCAGGGGTACAAGTAAGTGCAAAGAACCAGGGGTAGGAACAATGTTGGGGTTGTTGAAGAACTGAATGGAGGCCAGTGACCTCGAGTAGATTGAACAAGCAGGAGAGGATGGCAAGAGAGGCAGGGGCCATATTATGTAGAAGTTTATGGGTGTGTTCTGCATCTTCTCCCTTTCCTTGTTGTTCAAACCCAGTCCATGCTTCTCGAGCCACCTATTCCAGTAAGCCTTCTGCACTGCCCCAGTCCAAGCATCCCTCCACTCTGAGCCCTGGGATAAACCTCACAGTCTATACCACTCATGGGAGTGGGTGTATCCGGAAGGCAGGCCCTCTTGGCAAGCTCCAAAGCTCCTGCAGGACAAGGACCAGATATTAATTCTTATATCCCTCAGAGTTCTAGGAATGCACTTACGAACGTACAACATTCATCAATATCCTCATAAAGTTTCAACCAAGACCTATTGCACCGAGAAGTTCATGTAGCACAAGAGTGAACCAGTCCAACGATGATGGACTCAGCCTGCCCAGACCCCTGTAAAGCAGGTGATCTTGAGCAAGTGACTTAGCCTCATTGAGCCTCTGTTTCCTTATTAGTAAAATGGGCACAGTAACTATATCTAAGTCAAGGGGTTGCTGCTGAAGACTATGAAGTCTCTGTAAGCCTTGGCTGTTGTTACTTCTAAGATTATTATCTATTCTATACTGATGATACAGACTCCCCAGCTAGAAAGCAAATCTCTTATATGTCTATTCCTGGTGCAACTAGAGTCAGAGTTCTTATTTTTAGATCGTACTCCCCATCTTGTCTGTACAGAGGCGAGTCTTGGCTTTGCCTTTGTCACAGATACAGTCCCCTCGAACTGGCAATGCCCTCCGGCACATTTCCTAATCTTGTAAAGATCACTGGTCAGGAAGTCAGGACACTTGGGTCTGGTTCTGTCCGTGTCCTGGTTCTGTCCCTGGAGGCCTTTGGGTAATCCCTGGCCCTTCCAAGCCTCAGTTCCCTTCTGAACAAGGAGGAGTTGACTGCAGATGATTTCTGTGGACCCTTCCAGCCCTGGAGCTCCATGAGTGTACAGGCAGCAGCCCGGGAACCCAAGAGGCAGGCAGGGTTGGGGAGTCTGGTCAGGATAGCCCACCACAAGGGGAGGAGGAGAGAAATGGAAGACCTAGTGGGCTTTGGAGGTGGGGAGAAGGGGGAGGGGGAGAAGGAGGAGACAGAGGAGGAGGAGGAGGGACCGAGGGGTGGAGGGGAGAGAGACCCAGCCCAGAGCTCTGAGTGGTTTCCTGTTGCCGGGCTCTAAACCCTCCACATTCCTGCAGACCTTCACACTGCCCGGAGTGCGCTCTGCCAGCCACCTGCCTGCCACTGAGGTACGCACGACCCCTGCCCGGCCTTTCCCTTCTCTGGGTGCTCACCCCGACCCCCTAGTTCCCTCCTGCAGTTTGTGTACAGAAAGAGGAGCTGTGCTGGGAAGTGCTGGGTCAGGGATGGGACGCGTCTCCTTGGGGCACCATCCCTGCTCCCACTAAGGACAGGAGCCTTGGACTCACAGCTTGCTGCTTTTCAGGTGGTATAACTTGGTCTCCCTTTCAGGTTTGCAGAAAACAATCTCACTGTGTCTTTGGGAGAGTGATTTCTCTGTCTCTGTCTCTGTCTGTGCCTGCCTCTCTGGTTTCAGAGGCTGCCGGCTTAGCCTCTGGGCTCCCTTCGCAAATGTGGCAGCCTGCTTTCCTAGGAATCTGATCTGGTCACAGCTGCACGGGGCCCGCTGGCAGCCAGGGTCTGTCCTGCTCCCCATTCCAGGAGAAGACTCTTCCTAGACTAGGTTTTCCGTCAGGGGTTCTGTTTTCCAAAAGGAACTTTGCACAAATGATAAATGAACCCTAGAAGGCAAACAGAGGGGGGTGGGTGTCTCGACCTCGAATCAGCCGCTCTGGGAAGGTTCCTCTTTCCCTGGAATTCTCCCCCATTGACCCCCTCCCCCCAACACAGGCACTCTGAAATAGCACCGTCAGATAGTCACTCCGGGGTTAGGCATTGTTCCCATCCTGGGCTGCCAGGATGTAAGCACAGGAACTTACTGGCAGTAGCCCTTAGTGTACATAGATCTGAAGACCCCAGACATCTGATATCCAACCAAGCTTCTGGGTCCTGTGGGAGGCTGGGTGTGGTGGGGGATGTGCTCCAAAAAGGGGGGTGGGGGAGGGCAAGCCAGAGAAAGTCCCTGGGCAACTCTCTCACACCTCCTTGTTTAGAAAGTCCACACTCTACACGGAAACGGTGTCTAGCCTTTTAGGATGTTAAGTCCTCTTTGGACACACTCTTTCTACCTTCCTTGGCTCTGTTGGCTGGTTGGTGAGTGGACTTCCTGGGGTCTAAGGAACACTAAGGGAAAAGGGGGCACTGAGATGAGGCATGTCTTCAAGGAAGCCCAGTCTGCCCAAGAGAGAACAGAGGGGCCCACATTTTCCTCCAGAAAGGACAGCATTCTATGCAGAACACGGGGAGAATGTTCTTACTAGCAATTCTCTAGGGTTAAATTTCTATCTTCTCCAAGTGCCATGGGAGAATGAGAAGCAAATAAGAAGTAGGTTGGGAGCCTTAAGACACACATTTTATGTGCTGTCTTAGGTAAGTCCTTTGGACTTAGTTTCCCTATCTGTAAAGTAAGAAGGTTGGACTTGATGGTCTTTGGGGAGCCTGATGTCATCTGAGACTTTCAAGGGGAAGTCTCTTAAACCAGAATCCAGGGACTGGCCTTTGAATGGGCTTTAAGATATTTGCAAGCCACTTACATTTTATGTATAGTAGTAGTAGTAGTAGTAGTAGTAGTGTGTGTGTGTGAGAGAGAGAGAGAGAGAGAGAACGAGAACAAGAACAAGAGGCATTCCCAGCCTTTAGTGTTATGATATACTCCAATGGATGTACTACTTCCCAAAGGGCTGGAGGGCATGAGGATGTGGGAGATGGAGTGTGGGACTGGAAGCAGATGTATATTCGCAGGGGGATCAACAATTTTGAAAGGGAGTGTTTGGGGAAGAGAGGGTTAACTCACAGTGCTCTGCTGCCACATCGACAAAGCCTGAAGCAAAGGGAGGAGGGAGGGGGGGAGGGGGGGAATGGGGTGCCTGGAGAAGGAATCAACTTTTGAAACTTTCTCCAAGTCCCACCCACTGAAAGGCTCTTCTTTGCCATGACTCATTCGGGGAGGAATGTGAGTTGCCACGGTAACCTTTTTTTCAGGGTCTCTGCCTGCTGGCTGGGAGGGGACACTGAAACACTCAGAACCTCAGGCTCCATCTGAATGTCCTCCACCCCACTCAATCCCCAAATATCAGGACAGCAAACTCCAGGTCCAGCCCTACTGATCTCCCAGGATCCCAGGGCAGCTGTGGGGCTGTGATAGCCTCCTTGATCCGGCGTTTGAAGACCTGAGTTGCATTGCCAGTTTGTTCCTTCGGGAGGTGCCATTTGACCTTGACTTAACAGATTCTCTGTTCTGAGCCCCAGTTTATCCCTTGGTTAAAGAGTAGCAACAACGGTCACCTTGAAGGGATATCATGTAGAAGAAATGGGATGCTATGCAGGAAACAGTTGGTACACTGTGGTCCCCCAAGCCCACCATGCAGCCGGGTTTTTGGAACTGATAAACTCAGGGCATGCAAAGACTTGGTGAAATCATTTCCAGCTTTTTTGGTCTGGCAGCTCTATCATCTTGGGGTTTGCTTATAATTTCTCTTTATTTAAAGTGCTAACAGGGGGCGCCTGGGTGGCTCAGTGGGTTAAAGCCTCTGCCTTCGGCTCAGGTCATGATCCCAGGGTACTGGGATCAAGCCCCACATTGGGCTCTCTGCTCGGCGGGGAGCCTGCTTCCTCCTCTCTCTCTGCCTGCCTCTCTGCCTCTTGTGATCTCGGTCTGTCAAACAAATAAATAAAATCTTAAAAAAAAAAAAGTGCTAACAGGGACACTTAAACAAAATAAATGTTTAAATCCATTTTGATTTGGGCACCTTTGTATTTCCCAAGAGTGTTGTACCCTCCAGTGTGAAAAGAGCATTGGCCAAGGGGATGGCACAGGCGAGTCACAACTCACAGTGAGTGACATTGGGTAAGACCCTTCCCCTCCCTGGGCCTCCAGTTTCCTAATCTGTTTAATGAGAAATCTAGGTGGTCTCCAGGGGTCCTTCCAGGTTCAAAGTCCTGCAAACCTAAATCTCAGAGGTTGCTTTCATGAGAAGAAATAGATGGCCTACATTTTTAACCCCTGAGTCCCTAGTTGGAAAGGAAACAAGAGAGGAGGGGCTAAGGGATCTTGAGTTGTGTAACAGTCCTGCTAAAATCTCTGTCCATCTGTAGAGACTTGTCAACCAAGAGCATGGCTGGGGTTTGCTATTTACAAGAGCAACTTCCCTTGCTATGAATAAACTATAAATAGGAAAGGACGGTGGAGAAAAGTCAAGAGCTCAGGATGTGAGGTAAACAGGAGAATATTTGGCCTTCATGTTATTTAGCTAGGTAGCCAAGTGTGCAGAGATCAACAGGGACGGACACAAACCCACAAGGATGTAGACTGTAAACATCGATTTTACCAACAGGCACCCACTGGCATAGCTAAAAATAAATGCTTCCGTATGTGGGCCAAGACAGAAGGCCCCGCTCTCACACGCCTCCCCCTGAGGCATACGTTGACTCACAGACAAGTTCCAGGTATACAACCTGATGCACGTACAAACCCGGGCGCTGACCTACATGGGCCCCAACAGACAGATGCTGAGCCCGGTGGACACTCACACATACACAGCTTCACGCAGATGTCCTCAAGGCTATAGGTCACTGTGACAGACACACTGCCAGGCGCGCAGATGTGACTGCCACTTGTAGCCACGCGCTGATGTGCGTAGCCAGACATAACTACGGGTTACAATGAGGGGGCAGACATGTTGGACACATACAGGACCAAATCACTGGCCGTGCTTTACAGGGAGAGAAAGTGAGGATCAGAGATGGAGGATAATCACTGAAGGTCACACAGCCAACTGATATCTGAGCCTAACTTTCAGAAGCTCAGAAATGTCCAAATGTTCGCTTTCCACTCTCCTTTCCTTCCTTCCGTCCTGCCTTCCTTCCTTTCTAATTCTTTCTTTCCTTCCTTTCTTTGAGGGTTTCCAACTGGTCACTTTGGTTTCACGCCTGTGCATCCACAGGCAACAAGCCCCGTGGATGATCAGTGACAGTGATACTTTCTCTCTTTGTGGGCCAGTGTGGCCTATCCCAGCCCTCAGGCCTTTGCCATGAGGCTCCCAAAATGTGGCTAATACTATTTCTTCACCCGTCTTTAAAGGAGGAAAGAGAGGGCTGGAGCTAAGCTCTCAGCGAACCTGGGGATTAATGAAGCTACTACCTTTTCTCTACAGCATAGAGCCCAGATCCCAACCCCAACCCTGAACTCCAGGTTGCCTGGGCTGGGCAGACCCAGGGTCAGCAAGCAGTGACTTGGCAGAATTATTTAGAAAAGCAGCCTCCTCTTATCCAGGAGAAGGAGATGTCTTAGGTAGGAAATTAGCTCTACCCTCACTCTCAAGGGATGGAGCTTAGTGTCTATAGAAAAAAATATGGATAAAAATAATCAACTCTGTCCAGAACTGGGTTCTTTCAGAAACTTGATGTTAACCTTCTCATCTGGGGATCCCTCTGGGTCATCTCATGATAGTCATAGCATTAGGGTCCCAGACTAATCAGATGAGAAAAGAAACAGCCAAACAAGGTGAACATCTCGATGTTTCTGAACATCTGGAGGTTTAGCGTCGACATCAGCCTGCTGTGTGACCCTTGAGTGAGTTATTTTCCCTCTCTGAGCCTCAATTCCTTTATCTCTAAAATCAGAATCATGGCATAGAGGGCTCTCCGGCTTGACAATACCAGTCCATTGGTAGTGGCTGCCAGAAGAGCTGTATTCAGGATTCAGATGCCACTCTGCACTTTGGGGGAAGAAAGCATGTGATCGATTAGTAATGTCTGCCACATGCACGGGGCAGGAGAAGGTAGAGACATTTCCACCATGTATTTGTTATCTTGGGTATGTGACAGCCTGGATTCTGATATTCTTTCTCATCCCCTCCATTTGTGGTCACCCTGATGCAGCGGTGGCCCCTAGAGGGAGCCAAGGAGGAGACCCTGAAGCTCCACCCTGGGCCTCTTCTAACCACCAGGAAACAGTGAAACGTGGCATCTTAGATGCCTTTATGGAACCTCAGTTAGGCTGATTCTAGTCCCAAACTCCAGGGCCGCTTTGGAGTCGCCCCAGAACCACTTCACTCCTAGGCTTGAGCACCCATAACACTCTAAAATTTTCCCCTAGCTTCTTCCCTTCCAGTAAGAAATATTAAAATTGGAAGCAGAGTCAAGGGACAGGTTTGGGGAGAGGGGGGTGATACTCTGAAAGGCTTCTGCCTGAGCTGACTTAGAAAGTCAGGGCTGAACGAAATCTCAGGGACCATCTTGCCCCCCAGGGTTTTCAGACTGTGTTCCTAGGAGAACCCAAAGAGGCTCCAGGGCATCACAGGGGCGTCAGAGTGGGGAGGACTTTCGTCCCCATCTCAACTCCTGCGGACCTGCTGTTGTTTTTTTAATTTCAAGCTGATTCGTTGAACAAATTATAATGAACTCATGTTTCAACAAATGTGAAAGGCTTTTAGCTACTTCAGATATTGGACTTCCCAGAAGACCTCGTTGAAAGAGAGGGCTTACATAATTTTGAACAGTGCCAATCTAAAACAACCTCCCCATTGTGCAGATGAGCAGGGCCAGCTGTGGTCCAGGGAGGAGAGGAGGCTTCTCTAAGTTTGCACAGGGAGCTGGGAGCACCACCGCCAAGACGGCATCCCGGGACTCCCGACGTGCTTGTCACGAGACCACCTCTGGGTGGCTGTGCTTGCTCCAAGGCGGGAGCCAGCCAGTGTGGCCGCATCGGCTGCGGCGGCGCCTCTCTGGCCTGGCTCGGACCTCCTTCCAAGTCTCAGCTCCTTGGCGGGCCTGGCTCACAGAGGGGGTTCCTTTATTAGCCTCCAGACTTGTTTTTCTCTCTTCGGGCTTGTTTACCAGGAACGTGTGTTTTTGGAACCCTTGTTTCCAAGCCAAACAGTGGGAGAGAGATGCTTGGTTTGCGTCAGCAGCCCAACTAAGAGGCCAGCCTGGGGCCCAGGCCTCGTCACTGGGTTCTCTGGAGGCTGAGCTGGTGTCCCCTTGACCAAGAGGAGCAATGTCTCCTTTGTTCCACCCCAACACCCTTTCTCCCTGGGCCGAAGACAAAGAGCCTGGATTCTTGCCTTGGATTCTTGAGGGGGATGGAGATCCTGGGATCTGTGGGTTTATGGTGCTCTTCCAAACAACATTGCTTACTTCTTGTATTCTCTCATATAAATCACCCATGAGCCTTTCAAGGTAGGTGTGTTATTTCCATTTTATAGATGAAGAAATGAATTGAGGCCCAGAGAGGGAGAGTCCCTTTCTGAAGGTCACACAGTGGCTAAGTGATAGAGCGAGGATTTGAGTCTAAACATTCTGTCTCCAGAGTCCCTGTGCTTGCCTTTATGCTACATTGCATAACCACTCTGCATAAACACTGGTTACCTTTATAACCACTCTGATGTGGTCGCCATTAGCCCCCTGGGGCTACTTAAATTTAAATGAATTAAAATGAAATCTGATTAAAAATTCAGTTCGTTTACACCAGCAATATTTCAAGTGCTTGGCAACATGTGGTCAGTAGCTCTCCTAATGGACGATGCTGACACAACAAATTCATCATCTCCGAAGGCTTCTGTTGGACCGCACTGCTCTGTAAACCTCTTTCTACTCAAATCGGATTTGATGATTATAACTCAGATTCTGTGCTTCTCGTTCTTCAGAGTCCGTGATTCCAAGACTTGCAATCTAAAATTCCATGATTCTGAGATTTCCCCCAGTTGTGACATTCAGGGACTTTTCAGTGTCCAGGGAGAGCCCGAAGGAGGCCCTTTATATTTTGAGGGAGATGAACTGGGGGGCTGGCTGTACTTTTCCATCCCCAGAGTCTTTTTAAAGAAAGAGAAGTGACCTCGGCTTCGGGTCCTGCTGGCAGCCAAGTACGGGTTTTCAGCCATCTCCAGAGCAAATAAAGGCAAAAGGAAGGGACTTGATGTACGGAACAGGGGGAGGAGGCGGTGGTGGGGTGGGGGTGAGCAGTGTCTGCGTTTGATGACCACCAAGCCAAGGGAAACACACCGCATGTTCCTGCCCTGGTCCAGGCTTCTTTCCCTGGACCTCGGGCCAGTTCACAGCCCAACGGGGTTCCATTCAGGTGAGCACCTGGGAGGGATCAGCTGCCAAGAGAAACTGTGTGAGATGAAGAGCTGGCCAGTGGTGGAACAGGGCTGCCCAGGTCCTCATTCAGCCCTGCCACTCAGTCCCTGGGACTCTCGGAAGATTTCCTCCCCTCTCCAGGCCTCAGTCTTCTCACCTGCACTGCGGGACAGCAAGACACGCCTTGACCCTCCAGTGGGATTCTCGGACGTCAAAACACTTCGGAAAGGATAGACATAGGCATCCTCATAAACTAAAGAGATATGAAGGAAGGAGTGTTCATTTAATACTAGTCATTTCTACAAAGCTGTTGAAATTTTCACTGAGTGTACCAGATCTAGGTTTGATTGGCAAAGGATGTGTTCTGAATACTGGGGTTTGATTCTGTGTTCTGCCCTCCTGGGGTTATGGCTGTGCAGGATGGGTGTCAGACCCATTTCAGAGAGCCTCAGGGAGGGCTCCCATACACGTAGGAAGTATGGCTGCGCAGGAAGCACCGTCCAGCTGTGGCCCTTCCCTCTCATCCCATCATCTGGAAGGAAAGGGTTCTGGGACTGGCAATGGAGCACTGGGCACTGGGCAGAACCCCAGATTTGGAAAATAACTCTTTCTCTAAGATTTTGTCTCTTCTTTTTTTTTTTTAAACACTGGCGCTTTCTGCCTTTCTCCTCCACTCCCCCATAGGATGGAACATAGTCCCTATTAGGCTCTACCCAGCTCCACGAGAAGGGGCTTAGTCAAGGCAGTCTGACTTACAAGAGGCCTGAGTGTTGCACAATTTCCTGCTTTCAACCACAGGCTCATCGGGAAAGTGGGACTAAGGCCTCTCCCATGCCTTTTCTGTGTCCATGGGATGTGAGGCCTTTAAACACTAAAAGCACTATGAGATTTAGAATTCTTTTTCAGTTCTGGCTGTAAAACCAGCAGCACGAAGTGTGAGTGTGCCATTGGGAAAGAAGTGCAGAAGTGGGGGAGGCAGGACAGACAAAAAAGCTGAACAACTGACCCTTCCTTGGTCAGAAAGGGGAGCGTGGTTGCTCCGTTCAGATGAAGGATGCAGACTCCGGTGATGTTGGTTTTCCAGGAAGGTTATTGCATTTCCAGTCCTAGCATGGACTAGTCAAGTCCCTGACACGACTTCTGTCACTGGAGCCCAGACAACACCTTTCTGTGTTTCTAGCTAGCAGTCTCACTCTGGCCCTTTGACTTCAAACAGTCTCGAGACAAGTCCTCCATTGATGCTTTCCTCTTCTGTTCCATTCATAAAATCATAGGCCGGGGTTGTCTTGCTTGTATCTTCCAAATGGGAAAGGAAGCAGGGAGATTTTTCCACCTCTAGGCCTGGGAGGGAACAAGCATACAACTGTATGGGGCAGGAACATTCTAACAACTGCCCAGAAAGGGAAGACTGGACTCCTCTGGGAGTCAGAGCCAGAGTGAAGCAATGCCAGGCCCCCAGGCTGAGTCCTCTAGATTTCTGTTAGTTTTATTTCATACACATGCCATGAAATAAAAGATGAGGGTTTGTGTCTATTTTAATACCATAAAGGGCCAGTATGACGTCTACTCTTCCTTTGCCTGTTTCTACTGTTTGAATACTGTAATCCAAGTGAAGAAGGGTTATTTCACAGGTGATGACACAGGCCAAGACCAGCATGTGCCTGCAACATTTTAAGGGCATTTCAAGAACCCACCCTACAACCTCAAAGCTTACCTAGTCTAACCCTCACAATAATGGAAGAGGAGACAAGGTCTAGAGAGGACAAGCCATTAACCAATACACCCAGATAGTTTTGAGGCAGATCAAGGACCCCTGGCACTGAATTCCAAGCCAAGGTTTTTTTTGTTTTTTGTTTTTTTTTTCATGATGCCAGCGTACCTCCAAGGTGCTTGGTCAGTTGGAAAGTTTTGGGAAGAACTAGGGATGATGAGCCCAATATAGAAATTTGTGGGGGCAAAAGAGGGAAGACATGGCTACAGCTCACCTTGACTAAAAGCTGCTCAGGGCCAAGGGGGCACTCTTGCTTTGTGTAGCCACAGGAGGAGGAACAGAGTAGACCAGATGTTTGAGGGAGGCAAATTTAGATCCCTACAAGAGAGAGCTTTCTAAAGCCATTTGGAAATAGAAGGCCATCTAGTGAGAACATGAAATAAAAAGTCTCCCTACTGTTCCTCTGTGAGAGATGGCGTTTTGGCAGGGAACCATCAGAGAAGATTCTGCTCCCAAATCCTTTGTAGTCATGAGATTTTTGGAGTAAAGAGCTCAGCATCTGGAGAGTAAGTTCTCAGCAGTGATCAGGGCAGGAGAATATTTTAGATCTCAGCTTACATCCTTTAGCTCTGAAGGGAAAAAAGGAGAAAATACGAGCACATCCAAGTGTTTGGATAATTTCCTTAGAGGATCCAGAGAGGTCCTGTCCCTTCCGGGTAGAAAAATGTGGCTACCCTCAAGTTTCCAATGGTCACACTCCAAGACTATTGTTCTTTGTTTTAGAAGGTAGATCTCATTGTCTCAAATTGGCAGGAGGCTTCTGCCTATTAACTCTGCCCATCCCCCTCCTTCCTTCAGAGGGAGTAGGAAGGAGGAGGAAAAGGAAGAGGAGGAGGGTTAGGAGGATAAGAAAAAAAAAATAAAAAAGAACCCTAGAACATCAGGGATTTAAGGGTCCTTGAAGATGATCTGACTCAGTATCGTCCAAACTTGACTTAGTTAGCCAAGCACCTTTGTTGAACCACTATTTAAAAACGTCAATAAATGTACTGACAAAAGAGACTCCATATCCTAACCATAAATGGAAAAATCTTTGTCTCTTGTCATAAATGGAAGGAAACTATAAAAATAAACACAAAGAAGACAAAACAACTTTGTTGGAATTCCAGCTGGATATAGTTTCCTGTGGAGCCCCTGAGCCAGAGGCCTGTTCTCTGTTACAAAGGAGATAAGTGCTTGAAAGGTATTTAAGACATCTTAGCCCCGAACCGAGGCTTTCTCTTCACACAGTCGGGATTGGAAGAGGATTGAGTAGAAGCAAATTTCTCTTACATCTTTCACTATAACTTAACATGCACAATCTAAAATGACCTCACGTATCACAGGAATTCAGCGTCAGAAGGAGCTCTCCATCAAGAGGACGCCCATTCACTCAAATCTCATTCTCTGTCCCCTCACAGGGTACCCAGCACCATGAGGGCTTGGATCTTCTTTCTCTTTTGCCTGGCTGGGAGGGCCTTGGCAGCCCCTGTAAGTACCTGGAGAGCATATCTGCTTGGTCTTCCACCACCAACTCTGTGGCACTGGCCCCTGGTTGCTTGGAGGGGTCAGGGACTTCCCTATCTCATTATTTCCCTTATTTTTTGAAAACGAGTTTTTCGTATACTGGTAAGCATGGGAGAAAAATTGAGATGGCCACCACTGGATGTAGAGTCCAGGGACGAGAGATTTCCATGTAAGGAGAAGGTGAACTTTTAGCATCCACAGAGCGGGCTGGTTAGTTTCCAGATCAGTGAGGATTATCCGGTTGCAAGCTGGCCAAATGGGGGGGGTAGGGGAAGGTTACAGGGGTAAATTGTAAAGTCAAAGGTGTTGGGGAGGACTGGAAAAGGGGGTGGGTTCAGGATCTGGGAGGTAAGAACAAAGAGTGTCTTGGAGATGTCACCATCCAAATGGACCCGCTCCAGCAGTTTCGGGTCTTGCGATAACGGGTCAAGAAGACTTAAAAAACAATTTAAGGAGAACCCGTCTGGTTGAGCTTGGGTCCTGGCACTGCTTCTTGGCCAGGGGAGTGTGGAGCACCCTGATGGACAGACAGTCCCTCCAAGACTTGCATGCAGGGGGCCAGTAATGGCCGTCCAAAGCTAAACAGGAAGCCATTACTGGGAGAGGGAGGAAGCAGCATGCGCAGACAGTTTCTCTCAACCCCCGATTCCCCCATCCTCTCTCCACTAGGAGGTGTGAATGATGCTAGACATTGGCAGGTGGAATCTGCCGGAAGATTGGGCAGGGTTAGCATTACTTTTAGAAGAAGCCCCAGGCGGCCAGACACCTCAGAGCTGTATATTATCTTGCTTCTTCTTACTCCAAGCTGACATGGCAGGAAGGAGTCACAAAATCACAATAATAGTATTGTACTTGTGGGGAAGGTAATGACTTCTGTTAAAATGCATGATGTTCCTGTGGGTCTCTGTGGGTCCCACTCTAAGCTGAAAGGGGTTGGTTTGCATCAGTGGTCTTCAGATTCATTGGAGTTCAAAGCAATGGAAATGCTTCTCCAAGCTAAATCTTTGATAGACACCCCAGATATAAAATATAGAAAGGGGGGGCTCCAGATTTCCATAGGGCCCCTGTGTTTGGCTTCTCTTCTGTCCTCATCACCCTACCCATGGCAGCCCCTGAGGCACAGCCGTGGGGCTCTCCAGTGAGCTGCTCTCCTAGCTCCACTGGCTGGATGCACTTCAGAGCCAAAGCTGGCCTTGGCCTTGACTTCTCTGAAACACATTTTCTCTTCCCAGCAGCAACAGGAAGCCCTGCCTGATGAGACAGAGGTGGTAGAGGAAACCGTGGCTGAGGTGGCAGAGGTAGGTGGCTGGGATCCCAGACTCCACCTTCATTCTGTGGAGAAACCGGATGAGTGCTGTGGGGTCTTGACCCTGGAACAGAGCATTTGCCCCTTCCTATGGGCACACACAGCACAGATGTGAATCCCATGTGTCCCCTAATCCTGACGCTCCTGAATGCTTCCCAAACATGGCACCCTAGAGTTGGGAACTATGATTTTGAAATTTTTAATTTTTTAAGCTACGGGACAATTTTTCTTAGGTGACTACCCATAGTCTCCCCATACACAAACACAAAGGGAGAGCTGCAATGGTGCGGCTGGCGGGGGTGGTGGGCTTGGTACCCCTCCTTCCCCAACACCCCTGGTGGCCTCTGCAGCATCTCAGTGGGCCTGTAAGAGTCCATCTAAATTCTGGACCCTGGCATTTGTGCTCCCTGTGCCCTGATCCCGGCACGACTTTCCAGCTTGTCTCTCCTCTTGTGGGACCTGAAGCTCCGGGCAAGTCCTTTCCAGTGCTTACCCGCAAGGGTAGCAGCCATTGGACTCATCTTTCTCCCTCCATCCCAGGGACCTGTGGGAGCCAACCCTGTGCAGGTGGAAGTAGGAGAATTTGATGAAGGTGCTGAGGAGACTGAAGAGGAGGTGGTGGCTGAAAGTAGGTCCTATTCTCGTGCCTTGTCATACCTAGTCTTTGCCCTCCGCCAGTTGAGCTTGGGGCCTGGGGATAGCCTACATGAGGTTCCTTCCCAAGGAAGTTCAGGGTGGGCTCCTCCCTGCAGGGTGGGCTGTTGGGGAGAAATAGCGTGGACTTAAAGGCTGGGCATCTTCTTTGGAATTTGGGCATGATCTGTGTATAGCCCAGCTGTCTACGCTCTGAGTGTCAGGAAGGGATGTTCCCAGGCTGGAAATGAACTTCTCCCTTCACAGCTATTTGCCCTGATGCCAAAATTGGGTTTTACATTCCCACTGAGGGCACAGGTCCCACGTGGTCACTGCGCTCCTTGACGACCTCTGTCTCAGTCCATGCCCCAAGTGGGTGCAGACCTGAAGGGACTACAGGAGTTTTCACACTCCTTAGCTTATTTGATCTGTAGACAGCCACGAGGAAATAAGGCCTGGGAACCTGATAGAGCTCATAAAATGCTACGCTTGGAGTTGGTGCCAGAAAGAGAGAAATGTCCTAGGGCTTCCACCTCCCGCCCACCGTACTGGCATCTCCATCCTGCAGAGTGGAGAGATGTCATACCCGAGGGGGTTAACAGCATGGAATTGGGAAGCAAAGCCACCTAGGTTTGCCTCTAAACTTGTTGACTCCCGCTGAGAGTGCCCTCTGACAGCCTGCTTAGCTGCTCTGAGCCCAGCTTCCTCGTCTCTAACACAGGACCGATGAAGACGGTAGACCCTCACCCCACGGCTGTTGGGGGTTATGAGATGAAGCACAAGAGCCCTTGGCCCAGCGCCTGGCAGGGCAGCCATCCAATAAAGAATGACTCAAGTACCCCACATCACGCCTAAGGAGGAAACGGCCAGATGGAGCCGTCAGCCCGAGGGCTCAGAGTTTTTGCTGGAGCAGGGGGGCATCTACTGAGTCTGTTCCTTCCCTCCTCCAGGCGCACCCTCATCCGGTGTTTACCAGACACAGCTGGGGCTCTATTGTTCCATGTGGGCCTCAGGGCGCTTCTCCCTTTTCCTTTGCGACCACTCAAGTCTGTTTTGCTTGGCCTCTCAGCTCCCTGGATCCCTGACAACAGCCGATTTTCCCAGTCATTCAAGAAGGTTTATTTTATTTTATTTATTTATTTTTGAAAGTTTATTTTATGACCCAAAAATGCCTCACTATCATTGAGGAACAGAGAGCTGAGAACGCAATGGTTGCTTCGGTCCTCAAGGGAGTTACATGGTATCCAGTGCTCCTGGGCCCCAGATTAAGCCTGTGGCTCCCCAAAAATGTGCCTGACCCTAACCCTGACCTCACACTGAATCTCTAATCTCCAGACTGAGTCATTTTCTCCTTTAAGCGCCAGCTGCTGGGCTCAGCAGAATAGGAAGGAGGACTGAGGGCTGCCCAGAGCAAAGAAGGAGTTCTGCCCCAGGATCTATCTGGGTGGGCTGGGGTGGACCCAGTAGTGCTAACTACATGCCCTTGTGCTCTACCAGACCCCTGCCAGAATCACCACTGCAAGCATGGCAAAGTGTGCGAGCTGGATGAGAACAACACTCCCATGTGCGTGTGCCAGGACCCTACCAGCTGCCCTGCCCCCATTGGCGAGTTCGAGAAGGTAAGGCCAGGGGGCTGGGGGCTTGGGCCTTTGAAAACATGAGTGGCTGCCCAGAACTCTGGTGACTCAGTGGTTCTATGGGGCAGCTCCAGTCTCAAAATCCCCTCACTAGATAGTCATAGTAGAAAAGTAGAGGTAAGGCTCTGCCTGTCAGTGGGTCCCTCCAGCAACCAGCAATAATTTATTCAGCACCAGCAGGTTCCCCGCTGTGCACCAGATCCAGAAAAGGAACATATCAAGAACATCAGGCACTAAGATAGAGGCTTTCTCGGCTTGGGAGCAGCCTAGCAAAGCATCGGATCCAAAAACGTGGGTGCTGGGGTCTGATGGAAGGTTGACTTCAAATTCCATCTCCGCCCTTGTTAGCTGTGAGATCTTAGCCAAGTGCAGAGCTTTTCCAAGTCTCAGCTTTCTCATCTCTAAAGCGGGGGTAGAAATGGTCTTTATTTCCTAGGACTTTTGTGGGGATTTGTTAGGTAGTACTTAGAACCCGATATATGCTCTATTTTTTTTAAAGATTTTATTTATTTGGGAGAGAGACAGAGAGAGCATGAGCAGTGGGGAGGGACAGAGGGAGAAGCAGACTCTGCACTGAATAGGGAGCCTGATGCAGGACTCGATCCCAGAATCCTGGGATCATGACCTGAGCTGCAGGCAGATGCTTAATGGACTGAGCCACCCAGGCATCCCTTGGGTGCCTATTTATGCTATTAAAAAAAAAAAAAATCTTTCAAAACCCATGCATTCTGCCTCCAGTAGGGCTCCTCCATCCATCCATCCATAACATCTATCCATCTATGTGTACAATTACTTATTGAGTGCCCACTCCTGACAACCAAAGTGCTCGTGATGACCGAGCTCTGGTATCAGCATTGCTCCCACAACTTCCTGTCTGGGCTTTTCATCTTCAGTCTCTCTCCGATATTACTTCTCCTCTGGGCTCCAAATTTTAGCATCATTGTCCACTCTTCTCTCCTCCTTACCCCTGTTACCCCCATCCTGCTGGTCACCAGTGCCCACCCACTCTCCCTCTGCAGTGATATATAATCAATACCAAGTAAGTGTGTACAGGAGGTATGATACAAGGCTCCCTGCCTCCTAACACAGATATGTACTGCCACTGTCCTTGCTCAGCCCTCGGTACCTCTGCTCGGCCACCTCCCTGGACAGACGTCCTTTAGGAGAACTCGCACGACTCAGTGCTGGGCTGTATTCACAGCCAAGACTTCCTACAGGGACATGTTAAAGATACACAGCTAAGAAATAATGGAACATATAGGGAGAGTCTGAAAAAAAAGGAAAAAAAAAAAAGACATAGGGAGAGTTTGGAGGAATCCACGTACAGGCTTGCTTCCTTTCTCTGCCGCAGGAGGCGGTCTCACAAAAGGCTTTCTCTCCCCAGCTACGAAGATGCAGCCACATGAGCGATGTTTCTGCTCAAGGAGGCCCATTATTTGACTCAGCACTTAACGTTTTCATTGAGTGCTGCCTAGCACGTCCTCAAATTCCTGACTCCCAGAAGGAAAGCAAACGTTCATCGTGAACCGTGTTGTTTCAAGGGGTCTAGGCACAGTGAGGCATCCTTATCATCTGTGGAAAGTTTTACAGCTGTGCAGGGACTTGTTCACCAGCCAAGATAGCAAGCAGGCCTTTCTAAGCATACCAGCCCCAGGCTTGCTGTGTTAACTTTTTCCTGTAGACTCTGCCTCTTTGCCATCCCCATCTTTATTTTTAAAGATTTTTATTTATTTATTTGACAGAGAGAAAGAGATCACAACTAGGCAGAGAGGCAGGCAGAGGCAGAGAGAGGGAAGCAGACTCCCTGCTGAGCAGAGAGCCTGACACGCTTCTTGATCCCAGGACCCCAGGACCACGCCCCGAGCTGAAGGCTTTAACCCATGGAGCCACCCAGGCACCCCAAAGATTTTATTTATTTACTTGACAGAGATCACAAGTAGGCAGAGAGGCAGGCAGAGGGGGGAGCAGGCAGAGGGGGGAGCAGGCTCCCTGCCGAGCAGAGAGCCCGATGCGGGGCTCGGTCCCAGGACTCCGGGACCATGACCTGAGCTGAAGGCAGAGGCTTTAACCCACTGAGCCACCCAGGCGCCCCTGCCATCCCCATCTTTTTAATTCATCCTTAGCAGAGATGCCAGGTTTGTTTTCCCCTAGCTCAGCCTGATTCGGCCATACCTCTGCTCAGAGACCAGCAGTGGCTCTTAGCATGGGCTGCACATTGGTCTGGAAGCCCAGAGAGCAGGACCTTGGTGCAGCCTCACCACTAACTCCCTGTGTGATCTTGGGCTAATCACATTCCTTGCTGGCCCTTTGTGTCCCCGTCTCTAAAATGGGCAAAGATGGTGGTACCCACAATGGACTTTGGGAATGAAGGCGAGGTGCTCTATGCTTTGCCAACAGGTATGCAGCAATGACAACAAGACTTTCGATTCTTCCTGCCACTTCTTTGCCACCAAGTGCACCCTGGAGGGCACCAAGAAGGGCCACAAACTCCACCTGGACTACATTGGGCCTTGCAAATGTGAGTCTATCCTTGGGCACTTCCAGCCTCCCAGCCCACAGAGAGCCCTGGGCTCCCTGGACGCTGGCTCTGCCGCCCTCATGCTGTGTGATACTGGGCAAGTCTCTTCCCCTCTCTGAGCCTCTAACAGGATTGCCATTTATAAAATGAGAGGATTGTCTAGGAGTAGCTTCCTCTCAGCTCTGTATTCAGGACACCTCCCAGAAAGGACTGAACAGTTGTGGAAGTTGTGGAAAAATCTGTAGGATTTTTCTTTAGCATCGAAGACAACTCATTCTGTTTTTTTAATGATCAGGAGGTCTTCTGCAGGGCTAACCCAAACCTTTACTGCTTCAACATTGTAAAGCAAAAATGATGTTCTGTTTTGACCTATAAAGTGGTTTTTGTTTTTAATTTTTATTTATTTATTTATTAAGTAATCTCTACACCCAATGTGGGGCTTGAACTCATGACCCTGAGATCAAGAATCTCATGATCTTCTGACTGAGCCAGCCAGGCACCCCTGGGCCTACAAAGTTATCTAAAATATTTGAATTTGAATGCCTTAAAATAGGAGGCATGCCTGTCAGTTCCCTTTAGGCCCTGGTACTCCGTGTTGCCGTATTCTTGGCCTTTTTACTCCATCACTTTCCTATCTGTCCACTTAAGGCACATGATTAACCACCCTCTTCTAGAAACCCGGGGAGTCAGGTGTTGGGGGGAAGGGATGCTATGGTATTGCCTAGCTTTTTGTTGGTGATGCCAGGTACAGATTCCATGCGCCCAGGTACCTCCTTCAGCGTTGGCAGTCTCCTTATCATTTGAAACACCTGAGGCCACATCCGGTTCCCCTCCAAGATAACACCCATGTTGTGTGTCTGCTACGCTCTGGCACCAGATGGCACCGGGGAGAGCCACTCACCTGCTTCAGGTGTGCAGAGTGCAGAACAGTGGAGGAGAAAACTAGGTTCTCCTGTAGTCAGCCCCACTCTCCCCGTTATGGGGCCCAGGGTGTGAAAGAAGGCCCCAGAAGGAGGCTGGGGAAGGAACGTCGATAGGAACCTTTACGCAGTGAGACTGAGTATGCCAAGGGGCCTTTTACCAAGTGGCCCTTGCTGTCCTCCGGGGTGCATTGTTCACTTGCTCCCACTCCTAGTCTGTCTCCCGCAGATGGTCCCTTCCACTCCCCGGATGGTGGTGGAGAAGGAAGTGGTCCTAACCACAGAGGGAACTTTCCCTCGACTTAGGATGAGGGAGGGGCAGGCCTCTAGGCTCCGGGACAGACACATGCCCTGAATGGTGGATGAGCTCTGATAATGTGGCCTTGAGCAAGCCCTTTCTCCCCAAGCTGACCTTTGGTAAGTCCAGCAAGAGGGTGGACTTGGTCCGACAGTCTGGGATTCTAAGTTCTAAAGACTAGGAGGGAATCATCACGAAGAACGTTCTAGTGGCTGAGCAGTCCTGACCTCCCCACCCCCGCCAAGCTGGGCCTATGGATAGATGTTACTCCTGAGCCTCACAGCTTTGAACCCCTCCCAATGGCTGGCAGACCAGCATGGGATGGGCTTCTGCTTTCAGGCCCCATCACATAGAGAGATGCAGGAGTCACTGGGGTGACCCATTTCCCACAGCAGGTCAGATCAGACCAAGGGGAGAGCCTTGTGTCTCCCTTTGCAGAGCAATCTTCCCTCCACAGAATCTCCTATGCTCATTGTGGTGTGAAGAAGCTGGCCCAGAAGGGCCGAGCCACTTACTGTGCCAAGGCCACTGACTGAAGCAGCTGTGGGAGGAGGCCCCGCGGTGGGAAGCGGGGCCTGGCCGGCATGTAGGCCCTCAGGCTCAGAGTGTCTGGGTCCATGCTGATAACTCTTGTGTTTTGGACCCCAGACATCCCCCCCTGCCTGGACTCCGAGCTGACTGAATTCCCCCTGCGCATGCGGGACTGGCTCAAGAACGTCCTGGTCACTCTGTATGAAAGAGATGAGGACAACAACCTTCTGACCGAGAAGCAGAAGCTGCGGGTAAGTGCTCTCTTTCCAGCCTGTGCCAGCGTCCCTGCCTAGCACCGAGATGGCTCCTGGCCCCGGGCTGGCTGAGGCCCACAGTCCTGTTCCTAGAACTAGGCCCCCAGGTGTAAGCCTACACCCCTGCTCTGATGAGTGCCTTTATCCTGGGTGCTGGACACAGACTTCTCATTGTCTTTGGATGCCGAGAGTACGCATTCACTTCTCGAAGACTCTGAGGAGTCCTGTAATGAAGAGACCTGCTCGCTTTGTCCAGTCCCCAGCGTCAAACAAAAGGGACACAAACTACCCTATTTCTTTTCCCTTCTGAGTCTGTGGGCCTTAAACTTGACTGGATCTGTCAAGCACTTGAGTATGGATAGAATGCAGATTCCTGAACCCCACCTCCCGCCGGCAGAATGAGTGTCCCTGCAAAACCAGGCCCAGGACGCTGCATTTTAACACACTCTCCCACTGAGTTTGATGGGACAGCTCTGTGGAGACAGAGCCCTTTGAGATCTCCCCATGCCTCTACTTCTGCGGATGAGATGCTGCTACCCGTGTCTGCCACTTCCTTCCCTCACTTTGAACCTTGGCCGTGGCTGCTCTGTTCCAGCTCTGGCTGACTGTCCAAGGTAGAGGGACCCTGACTGGGCCTGGCCCATGTCCCTTGGACCCTTTGTCACACTGCATCTGCTCCCACAGGTGAAGAAGATCCATGAGAACGAGAAGCGCCTGGAGGCTGGAGACCACCCTGTGGATCTGCTGGCCCGGGATTTCGAGAAGAACTACAACATGTACATCTTCCCCGTGCACTGGCAGTTCGGCCAGCTGGACCAGCACCCCATCGATGGGTAAGACCTCCGGCCCTTAGGATCACAGGGGGCCGCGCTGGCTTGGCGCGGGAGTAGACGGCATCACTGGTCAGGGCTGGTAGGCGCACTGGGTCCGGAAAACCTCTCAGCAGCCTCTGCTGCTCCCAGCCCTGGAGCCCACAGTCTGCGTGGGGGCCGAGGCAGGAGGACGGGGCATAGGAGAAAAGATGCACACCCGAGGGGAAGAAAGCCACAATACATTTTCATGCCAGAAGAAGCAGAAGTCGGTGGGAACTGAAAAATCCCCCCTGTCCCCTGGGCTTGCTGGCCTTGGGTGTTCAAGACTTGTGAGAGAGCGAGCTAGGAAGGAGCACAGAGACTCCATGGGGCAGCGGGGTGGAGCGGGGGACAGCCTGCATGGTCACAGTCCTTCAGCAAGACCAGAGACCCAGGCCCAACAGGGTGAATGGGCCCTGGGGGTTCAAATAAATCCACAGAGCCCATCCCATCCTCATTGCAAGCCCTTGGTTTAATTGTTCTTGCCTCTCGTCCGAATGAGTTCTGAAGTGCCGTGGACAGGCGGGCAGCTGTCAGCCAATGAACGCTGCCTGAGCATCTACTATGTGCTCAGTGCTATTCTAGACAGGTGGGGGTGGGGGTGGGGCGGGGTGTTTAATCTGGATTGACATGGTCCCTGCCCCTGGGACACTCACACTGTGGTGATGATCTGCTCTCACAATTGAAGGAAAATGTGAAAAGGCTCCCAGAAGGCGCAGGTGGTGGCTTGCTGCACGGGAAGCACGGGAGGCCGAGTGGTGGTGGTCACGACCCTCACGTAACTTTCTGGTCTCCTCTTGCTTGTGTTTTTGGAGGAGCGTAGGAAGGAGGACCATCCTGTGTATGTGCCTGGGGGAGCTCACTCTCTTCAGGGATGCTCCTCTCTGGAGGCTCACCCCTTATTCTTGGTCCAGGCTGTGTGCCTGGAGCCCGCTCTCCCTGGCGGCAGTCCCCCTGGGCTGGGGTCTCCTGAGCTCTGGGAAACTCCCTGCTGCTTCTCTCCCAGGCTCTTTTCATGGCTGGGATCCAACTGAGTCACTCGCGGTGGAGGGGGGAGGAAAAGTCAGGGGGACATCTGGACCTCAGGCTGAGCAGCTGGATCCCACCAGGATGAAAGGACCAGGAGGGAGGTTTCCAGCTGGGGCTACAGGGACTGCACATCTGGGAAAGTGCTCCAGCCTGGGCCAGGGGATCTATCCGCCCCCTCTTCTTGTGCCAGAGCTGCCTGAGTCCCTGACCCCCTTGGGACCTCAGTTTTCCCACTGATATACTATGTTAGGGGAAGGAGTGCTCCTTCTAGTTCAAACATTGTGTGGTTCCTCCCATGAGTTGGGGGGGGCAAGAGGGTCTGGGGGTTAGAGAGAAAACTGGTCTCAGTGTGATCCCTTGGGGAAGAGTGTTTTGAGGACAACTAGTTGAGGGCTCTGGGAAATAGGGAAAAAATTCATACATGTGCCCTGGAGTCAAGGCTGGCTGGAGGAATAGGAGAGGACAGTGGGAGAGAAATGAGATGGCTTCCCTCTCCCACATTATGTTATTTTTTTTTTTAAAGATTTTATTTATTTATTTGACAGAAAGAGATTACAAGTAGGCAGAGAGGCAGGCAGAGAGAGAGGGGGAAGCAGGCTCCCTGCTGAGCAGAGAGCCCGATGCGGGACTCGATCCCAGGACCCTGAGATCATGACCTGAGCCGAAGGCAGCGGCTTAACCCACTGAGCCACCCAGGCGCCCCTCCCACATTATGTTATTAAAGAAATTAAAGCTCTATGAAGGTTTCAGTTCTTCTGGCCCCCCCGCCAGTTCCAGTCCTTTCCCACTTCTCCCCAGAAGGCAGCAAGCACTCTTATCATTTTGATGTGTCTCTTTTTACAGTTTTTTTTTTTTTTTTTTTTAAAGAGAGAGAGTGGGGTGGGGCAGAGGGAGAGAGAGAGAATCTTAAGCAAGTTCTATGCGCACGTGGAGCCTGACGTGGGACTCGATCTCACAACCCTGAGATCATGACCTAAGCCGAAATCAAGAGTCAGACGCTTAACCGACTGAGTGTCCAGGTGCCCTTGGACTCTTTTCTGTGCATTTGTAGCTACATAAATCTGTGTCCACGAGAAACATGCATTGTTTCATAGCAGATGTCGATCTTCCGATAGCAGAATATTTTCATTTTAAGTTTCTGTGCCCTGATTCTCAGCCAATTAAGAAACAGTTAAATGCATCAAGAGACCTGTCTTATGAATCGATGGGATCTCAGGACTGGGAGGGCTCTTAGATATTACGGTCAACTCTCCCTGCTTTGCTGGAGGGGAAACCGAGGCTCAGAGTGGGGCAGTGCCACAAAGTGCCACTAGGTCCCACAGCAGGTCAGCGGTACACCGAGGGGTAGACTGGGATCCTGACTTCCTATTCTGTTTGCACACCCCTTCCTTCTGCCCTGTGGGGCAGGCTCGCTCTCCTCTGTCTCTCGTAGAGTGTCCTCAGGCCCTCCCCCTCTTGCCCGCAGGTACCTGTCCCACACCGAGCTGGCCCCACTGCGTGCGCCCCTCATCCCCATGGAGCACTGCACCACCCGCTTCTTTGAGACCTGTGACCTGGACCATGACAAGTACATCGCCCTGGATGAGTGGGCCGGCTGCTTCGGCATCAAGGAGAGTGAGTGTCTGAGCAAAGGGGCCACCGTCCTCTCCCCACCTCCCCTCTGCTCTCTCTGTCATCTGTGTGTTCATCCTCTCGGCCCAGCTCTTTTCTTTGTGCCTAGCTAACTCCTTTCTCTGCTCTCCCTGTCTGGGTGGGCCTTGTTCTCTCAGGTGGCTTCTTGTCCATCTGCTTTCTCTTTCCCTTCCTCAAGCGTAGCACTCGGTCTGTGCCTTGTGCTATTTTGGGAGCTGGCAGGCACCCAGAGAGGGACAGGAAGTAACTTGGCAGCATGTGTAAATGACAGGACAGGCCAAGGGGCAGGGAGACCAAGGTCCTCAGTCCCCAGCTTCCAGGGTGACCTTGGGCTAGTCCCCTGACCCTTGCCCGAGGTTGGGTGGGACCCACCAATTCCTGGGGTAGCGGGTCTTCCCCCATACAGGCCTCATTTCTAATTCTGTTTTCTTCTCTTGCTTTGCAGAGGATATTGACAAGGATCTGGTGATCTAAATCCATGCCTCCTTCTGCAGTACCGGATCCTCCCTCTTTGATCTTCCCCTTCCTGTTTCCCCTAATGTTTAAAATGTTTGGATGGTTTGTTGTTCTGCCTGGGGACAAGGTGCTAATATAGATTTAAACGAATACATTAACGGTGCTAAAAATGGAAATCGTAACCCAAGTCATGACATTCTTAATCATAACATGACTATCGATGCCTCTTGCTCACCCACTAACGGTCCCATTCTTCTCCTTACCATTTGCTGTGCTGCCCCGTGTCCTAGTGGCGTATGGGTGGGAACTTTGATTTGCTCAAGTCTGCCTTCAACACATCCTGCATTTTCAGATTTTCTCTCCATTTCTCTGTTTGAAACTAGTACTCACCAAGTTAGTCTTTGTGTTCATTTTATTTCAAGGTATTGGCTGCCAGGGGGTCATCCCCACGTGGCCTGAAGGTGGGCAAAGGGAAGTAACAGGCATGTGATGCTGCCAAGGATGTTTTTGGAACTAGAGGGACTAGTGGGAGAAAGCCCTGTAGAACCCACCAGCCAGAACTGCAGATACGAAGGCTGTCACCCAGAGAAAGGACCTGAGTCTGTGTTAGGAAAACACATTAACTCTCACATAAGCCCGGTTCCTCACCATTCTCTACCCCTTCATCTTCCAGTGCCCTTTATTTTCACGTTAGATTGTTAGTCCAAACTTCTGGGAGCCGGGGTGGACCATCAGCTCTCTGGAATCCGCCAGATCCCTGGGGAGTGGATCACCACACCCTGCAGGGCTGCTCCCCTCCTAGCTGTCTTTGGGAAATGCAGGACTGGGAGGCCATTCCGAAGACGAAGGCCAAGGTCAAGAGCAAGGTGTAGAGAATTGCAAAGTAGAAAAAGTGGAGCTGGTGAATTGCTTTTGTTTTGTTTTGTTTTCACATTTGGATAGCTGTCATGAGAGGTCTTTCCCTCGGTTTCTAGCATGTTCCTCCTTTTCTCCCTCTCTCCACCTTTTTTCCTTCTATTAATCAAGAGACACTTCAAAGTCAATGGGATGGTCGGATCTCACAGGCTGAGAACTCGTTCACCTCCAAGCATTTCATGAAAAAGCTGCTTCTTATTAATCGTGCAAACTCTCACCACGACGTGGGGAGTTTGACAAATCTTTCAAAATAAAAAGTAATGACTTAGAAACTGCCTTCCTGAGTGATTTTTGCATGCGTCTCGATCTTAGACACCTCCTTACCCTGACCTGCAGACACAGGGACGGAGGATGGAGCCCCACATAGGGCTTGATCTCATGACCTTGAGATGATGAACTGAGCCAAAACCAAGAACTGGATGTTTAACCTACTGAGCCACCAGACACCTCAAGCTTACTTTTAATTTTATGAATTGTGTGCTGAACTTCTTTCATTATTGCATTTCATTATCAGAAATACCAGGCTAAGCAACTATCTCCTTCCACCACCCATCCATCCTCTTTTTAACCCCCCATACCTATTTATTTATTTCAAAATTTTATTTAAATTCTAGTTGCCATACAGTGCAATATTGGTTTCAGGAGTAGAATTTTTAGTGATTTGTTACTTGCATACATACCCAGTGCCCATCACAAGTGCCCTACTTAATACCCATCACCCATCTTGCCCATCCCCCACCCACACCCCCCTATCAACCCTCAGTTTGTTCTCTGTCTTTAAGAATCTTTTATGGTTTGTTCATCCATCCATCCATCCATCCATCCATCCATCTATCCATCCATTCACTGAGTCAATAAATGTTTACGATAGACCCGTTAGGCACCACGTCCCATGCCAAGTGATGGAGACTCTACTGTGGCAAAGCAGGCAAAGCATTTGTTCTATAACTTCTAGTCTAGTAGATTAAACCACTTCACAACTAGGGTTCCCTGATTGGCTTGGCAGATAGAACATGCAACTCTTGATCTCAGGGTTGTGAGTTCAAGCCCCATGGTGAGTAGGGAGATTACTTAAAGCAATTGCACCCCTAAATATAAATGACAAGAAGTGGGAAGTGCAGTAAAGGAAGAGTAAGAGAAACCATGTACAACCATGTACAACGGGAGGGCACAGCATAACTCCAGAGCTTCACCGTCCACATGGTAGCCACCATACTGTGTGGCTATCTAGATTTAAGTTTAATTAATTAAACTTAATTAAAATTAAGACTCAAGTTCCTTAGTCATATTAGACACTCTTCAAGTGCTCTTTAGCCACATGTGAAGAGTGGTTACCTATTGAACAGGGTAGATCTAGAGCATTTTCATCATCGTGGAAGGTTCTATTGGACAGGGCTCTTCCACGGCTTCTTTGAGAAAATTGGAGCTGAGTCACAAAAGAAAAGAAGGGATTAAGAGAGTGGAGTAGGGAAAGAGCATTCTAGGCAGAGGGAACAGCATGTGCAAAGGTCCTGAGGTAAGTGGGGAGCAAGATGAGTCCCAGGCTGGTGGGGTTGGTGCACAAAGTGAGGGGTGGGTCATATTGGATGAAACAAGAGGTGTGCACAGGCCAGACCACGCAGTCCCATGAGCTATGGTAAGGAGTTCGGATTTTATTTTTGTGCACTGGGAAGTCATAGAAGGGTTTTAAAGAAGAGAGACAAGCACTATTAGATTAGCTTTAAAAAGAGCACTCTGATTCAGGAAAGAGTTAATGACCTTGTAAGTCCACAGAGCACTTTTCAAAGTTCATGCATGTTCATCGTGCTAGTGTGATAGCTCAGGCTAGTAATTCAAGACTCCCTTTAGAGACAGAAAAATAGTCTCAAGAAGTGTGCTCCACTGTAGTGGGCCAGAGAGCTGAGTCTTCAGGTGCCAAGTTGTTCCCCCCAAACATTTATTTGAAATTATTTTCAAATCATTAAAATCATACAAACTCATAAAAAAAACCAAATTGTATTCCAGTATTCTCTTTTTTTAAGAGAGAGGAGTTGACTGGCTTGGTCCTGCCATTTGAGGAAAGTAAGCCCAGAACTAGTAGTCTAAATCTCAAGGGATCCAAGCAGAAATTGATCAAATTGAATTCTGGTATTTGCCCATTCACTCATTCCTTCAGTGGTATTTATCAGATGACTGCAGGAGGCTACGCACATCCTACATGCTCATGAGTAGGGCAGGTGTTGGTCCCTGCTGCCTTGGAGTTTTCCTTTTAGCTAGGCAGGCAATGCACAAGTAAGGAATAATACCATTTTAGGTAGAAACACGAGCTGTAAAGGAAATAAAGCAGGGAGCTGTGATGGAGCATGGCTTTACAGTGGGTTTGGTGGGTAAGGAGGGAGATGTAACCTCTGACCTCAGGACCTCAGGATGTAGTCCTTATGTCTCGGTTAACCCCAGGGCAGATTATCTGTGAGATGCTCCCATGATTATAACAGCTCTGCCACCAACTTACAGAGAGAAAAGAGGTTCAGGGAAGTTGAGTGACTTGGTCATAGGATGAGACTATGAGAAAAGGAGGTAACTGGAACCCAGAGCTTTCTCCCCCATATTGAAATGTCTCCCTCTGGGAGATTTTTTTTTCTTTTCTTTTCTTTTTCAAGATTTTATTTATTTATTTGACAGACTGATCACAAGTAGGCAGAGAGGCAGGCAGAGAGAGAGAAGGGAGGAAGCAGGTTCCTTGCTGAGCAGAGAGCCTGATGCAGGGCTCGATCCCAGGACCCTGAGATCATGACCCGAGCCGAAGGCAGAGGCTTTAACCCAGGCACCCCCTCTGGGAGCTTTTCAAGGACAAGGCAACATCAAAGGGGCATAAAGCATGAATCTGCTGGCTGTAGAACCACTGATGAGCTCCGTTAACAGGGGCCCTCTGAATCTAGAATCCTTAAGGCAGTGTGTCTATATCTTACTTGTGTTTTCTCTACCTTTAAATCAAACCACTTAAAACAAAACAACTTAATATTTAAAGGAAATTATTTTATTACCTTAGGTAGAAAATCAGTACCATTTAACGTAACTAGAGATAAACCATAAAGATAACTATAATAAAAATATAAATACAGTGAAAAAACAATGTTATGCAATTATGAATGTGTCCAATGTTTGAAGGGTGGTTCTGTTTCTTATTAAAAGGAAAAAAACCCAAGAGATTTTCTCTTTGATAACCGGATGGCCCCAAAGAGAACTGAATGTTAACTAATGCCAAATCTGTAACTCTTCTAAAATCATCCGGGCCAGGATCGGGTTGGGGGGTGTCTCCCTCCCTTTGAACAGTTCCTCTCTGCAGGGAAAGGAGTGTGGGTCCTTTGGAGACCATCTGGGTCCCAGGTAAAGGAAGGCTCCTTCCTTCTGAATACCTGCGCAGAACTGGATTGAGCCCTTCGAGTCCAATGACCCAACTTCGAGCTTGTTTCTTGTCTGATGATAATGGTCCCTCATAGGTCATTGTGTCTGACACAGAGGAAGCCAACAATAATAAAAAGACTAATACTTCCAACTTAAATGTGAGGTGCCCCCCCCTTTCTTCCCCCTGCCCCAGACTGATCCTTTGTCCTTGGTCCTCTCTCAGTTGTAAGGTTTCTTGCTTCAAGGCCATGTTCCTTTTGTGAAGGGGCTCTGTGTTGGGCTGCCTCCAGTCTATAAAGGTTTTGGCTACAGGACTGCAAGGGTTAAACATGTTCAGCAGGAAACGGAGAAACAAGGCCCTGGTCAGGGAGACAGGAGTCTAGTTTCTAAACCAGTGGTGTGGGCCTGGACAAGTGCCTTCCCCTCTTGGGGTCCAGTCTCTGGTTCTAAATAAGGGTAAGGGAGCTGGAGGAGATGGTCCTTATTTTCAGACAGTCTGTGAGATTTCTTCTTTCCTTGTGAACAGGCCGTCCTAGGGATAAGTAAGCCCCTAGGGCCATGGAGGCCTCGCAACCTGGTTTCCAGATGGCTCCCCAGAGCCAGCGGGTCCCATTTGTCTCCTGGCTGAGCCAGAAGCCGGCCAGGCTGTTGAGGAGAGTGAGGGCGCCTCCTGGCGGGACTGGGGAGAAAGGCTCTTAGAGCTGTGGGATGGGTCTAAAGGGACTGCAGGAGCATCCAAGCCATAAAGACCCATAGGAGTCATGTAGCCCAATCCCCTCTTTTTCCAAATGGGGAAACTGAGGCTCAGAGGAGTGAAAGATACTTCCTCGGGTAGAGTTTTCAGATAAAACACAAGATTCCCCGGTGCCTGGGTGGGTCAGTCGTTGGGCCTCTGCCTTTGGCTTGGGTCATGGTCCCAGGGTCCTGGGATTGAGGCCCACATTGGGCTCCCTGCTTGGCTGGGAGCCTGCTTCTCCCTCTCCCACTCCCCCTGCTTGTGTTCCCCCTCTCTCTGTCAAATAAATGAATAAATAGTTAAACAAAAAACCCCACAAGATTCCCACTTAGATTTGTTTTCAGATCAACAATAATTTTGGGGGGGCGGGTATAAGTACATCCTATGCAATACTCAGAACATTCCTCTTCCTCTTCTTTTTCCTTTTCTTCTTCTTCTTCTTCTTTTAAGATTTTGTTCATTTATTTGACATAGAGAGAGAGAGAAAGCACAAGCAGGGGGAGTGACAGAGGGAGAGGGAGAAGCAGGCTCCCCTGGGAGTAGGGAACCTTACTCAGGGCTCTACCCCAGGATTCTGGGATCACAACCTGAGCTGAAGGTAGATGCTTAACTTACTGAGCCACCCAGGTGCCTCTGTATTTTACTTCTTAAGAAACATAAAAAGAGGGGCGCCTGGGTGGCTCAGTGGGTTAAAGCCACTGCCTTCGGCGTGGGTCATGGTCCCGGGGTCCTGGGATCGAGCCCCGTATTGGGCTCTCTGCTCAGCAGGAAGCCTGCTTCCCTTCCTCTCTCTCTGCCTGCCTCTCTGCCTACTTGTGATCTCTGTCTGTCAAATAAATTAAAAAAAAAATCTTAAAAAAAAAGAAATAAAGAACTGAAGCAAATATGGATGAACAATAAGGTTTTAAAAGCAGATAGTGAGTATGTGAATACATTTCTGTAACATAAATATTTCCCTAAAAATACTTGTAAGACTTAGGAGCACTTTAGGGGGCTCTGATGTAGGTGGCCTGAAGACCGTCATGTGAGAAACACTGGCTTAGGAGGCAAGAGAGTATAAAGAGTGGCCCATTTCCAAATATGTATTGGTTGTCCTCCATGTCTGACAGCAGGTAGAATTGGGGGATTTGTAGGGTGGGCTTGGTCTTGAAGGGTGGGAAAGATTCAAAGAAGCAGAGGTAAGTATCACAGTCAGGGAGCAAGTTGTCTGAGTAAATGGGAGGGTAAGAGCCAGGAGACTAGGGTTGTGTCTTGTTCATAGCTGGTATCTAATAAAAGACCTCTCTGGCCCTGTCTGCTATCACTACCCCCTCAGTCACTATGCTTTCACCACAGTAGCATTCCTTCTGTTCCTGAAACATAACAAGTTCTGCCCTGCCTCAGGGCCTTTGCATTTGCTGTACCTTCTGTTGGAACTACACTCTTTCTCCAGGTTTTCCTTAGTTTCTGCCTCTTCATCACTCTGTTCAAATGTCTCTGTTCAAATGTACTTCCTCAGGGAGACCATTGCTGTTTACTCTTCTTACTCACATTTCCTCTCCTTCATACCAACAATCACAATCTGTAATTATTATCTTGTTTATTCACTTTTGTTGCCTTACACCCCCACCCCAAAGGAAAATGTAAGATCCATGAACACAGGCACCTGATCTCTTTTGCTTACCACTGTGTCCCTAGCCCTGAGTACATTTCTTGGAACATATTAAGTTCTCCCTGCCACTATTTGTTAAATGAATGAATGGACGAGAGATGGGGCAAGGTGTGAGTAGGGAAAGCTCTTGGAATGAAGACAAGGGTAGGTCGACATTGGGGTCTGAGAAAATGCTGGGAAAATCTCCTTGACATTGGTCTTGGCAACGATTTTTTGGATTTGACACCAAAAGTACAAGCAACAGAGCCAAAAATAAACAAGTGGGACTCCATCGAATTTAAAAGCTTCTATAGCATGGGAAACAATCAGCAAAATGAAAAGGGAACTTATAGAATAAATGAAAATATCTGCAAAACATCTCTCTGATAAGGCGTTAATATCCAAAATATATCAGGAACTCATACAACTCAATAGCAAAAAAACCAAACAACCTGATTTAAAAATAGGTGAGTACTTGAATAGGCATTTTTCCAAAGAAGATATTCAAGTGGCCAACAGGTATATGAAAAGGAGCTCAAGATCACCCATCATCAGGGAAATGTAAATCAAAACCACAAAGATATCACCTCATGCCTAGAATGGCTGTCATCAAAAGGAGAAGAGATAACAAGCATTGGTGAGAAGGTGAAGGACAGTAAACCCTTATCACTAGTAGTGGGAATGCAAATTGGCGCAGCCACTATGGAAAACAGCATGGGGACTCCCTGAAAAATTAAGAAGAGAACTACCATGTGATCCAGGTGTTCCACTCCTGGGTGTATATCTGAAGGAATGAAATCACTATCCTGAAGAGGTATTTGCACCCCCATGTTTACTCTAGCATTATTCACAGTAGCCAAGACTGGAGACAACCCAAGCATGCATCAATGGGCCAATAGATAAAGAAGATGTAGTTTGTATATACAATGAGGTATTATTCAGCCATAAAAAGGAGGAAATCCTGCTCTTTGTGACAACATGGATGGACCTTGAGGGCATTATGCTAAGTGAAAAAAATCTGGCAAAGAAATAGAAACGCTGTAAGTGCTCGTTTATATCTGGGATCTAAAAAGGCTGAACTCAAAGAAATGGCGGGTGCCAGGGGCAGGGGAATGGGGGAAATGGGGAGATGCTTGTATAAATGCCAAGCTATAGGATGAGTGAGGTCGCACAGCGACTGTAATCAACAATACTGTGTGATATACAGGGAAGTTATTAAGAGATATCGTAAATGTTATCGCCACACATAAAATAGGGGTAATTTTGTGAGGGGATGGGAATGTTAACTAGCCTTATTGTAGTCAGCATTTTGCAATCTATCAAAATCATCCTGATGAAGTTCTTCAGCCAGCCTCGTGCTCCCTCATCAATCCCACTGTGCATCAAATCATCCCACTGTACACCTTAAACTTACCTAAGTTATTTGTCTATACTATCTCAACAAAGGTGGAAAGAACAAAACAAGTAAAAATCTCTGCATTTCCTAGGTCCCTGCTAATTGAGTAATATGTAGCTCTCCATTTGTTAAAAGCAGCCTCAGGTTTCCTTGGTCGCGTATTTGCCTAGAGAAGGGCTAAGGAAGCCGGAGGTGCAAGTAGGTCAAGACGGTGACAGCTGAGTGCCGCTGGTGAGACGAGTTTCTGCAGCGGTGACAGAGCCCGGGGGAAGTGCCAGGCCCAGCAGAGGGCGAGCATCCACCCACCCGAGTCCCGCTGCCCTGCAGTAGGTCTTAAAGCAGAGCAAAAGAAAGCAACAACAAGCAAACAAAAACCCAAACAGCTCTGTCGGCGTTTGCAAAGGAGAGCTAGATTCCGGGCTCAGATCTTTGGGAACAAGGTTTCTTCATGGGTTCGTTCAAAAGTCACGCGGGCCGTGAGACAATTCTTCATGGAGCGGGACTGTCGCGGGCCCTGCGGGACGCCTCGGTCTCCGCCCCCGCCCGCTAAATGCCGGCTGTGCCCCCGAAACTGTGGTGGACTACGCAACTCCGAAAGGACTTCCCACCCCCCCGGCGGGGGAGGGGCGCCATACGCCACCCGGGAGAAGCGGTGTCTTGGAAGCCGGCTGAGCACCACCTGCCACCAGCAGGGGGCAGCCTGACTCAAGAAACGGGAAGTCCGGGGCCTGGCGGCGGACTCCTCCCAGGTCGGCTAGGAGGGGCCGGCCTGCCGGTCCTCAGGACACTGAGGGAGCGTCTGCTCCCCCGCACGCCCCCAGGGCCCACTGTTCTACAGTGGGAGAAACTGAGTCTCAGAGAGGCAGAGGGATGGGAGATTTGCTCCACATCTACTTCAGTGGCAGTCTGTGAAGCGATTCAAGGAGTGGAAACCCAGAGCCCTGTAATGTCATCATCCTTGTGCTCTGAGAAACATTATTATTATTATTATTATTATTTAATATTTTTTTGAGAGAGAGACAGTGAGAGAGAGCATGAGTGAGGAGAAGGTGAGAGGGAGAAGCAGACTCCCTGTGGAGCTGGGAGCCGGATGTGGGACTCGATCCTAAGACTCTGGGATCATGACCTGAGCTGAAGGCAGTCGCTTAACCAACTGAGCCACCCAGGTGCCTTTTTTTTTTTTTTTTTTTTAAAGATTTTATTTATTTATTTGAGAGAGCATGAGAGTCAGGTCACAAGCCAGGGGGAGGGGCAGAGGGAGAAGCAGGCTCCCTGCTGAGCAAGGAACCCATGTAGGGCTTGATCCCAGGGCCCTGTGGGATCATGACCTGAGCCAAAGGCAGATGCTTAACTGACTGAGCCACCTGGGAGCCCTGAGAAACATTATCTTCATGTCCTTGGTTCTCAGCCATGGGACATACAGCCAGGCATCGAGCCCTTGGGTGCCCAAGGCTGGCTCCTGGACTTAGCAGAGAAGACAGTGTGCTAGGGGAAAAAGAGAGAAGCCTGCTGACCTGGTCCTGGTCCCAACCCTGGCAGTAACTGCAGGACTACCTCATTCTCGTCTCTGAGCCCCCAACTTTCTGTCTGTGATGAAAGTGTGGTAGGGACACCTTGCTGAACATGGAACCCGATGAGGGACGTGATTCCAGGACCCTGTAATCACGACCTGAGCTGAAGACAGACACTTAACAGACTGAGCCACCCGGGGTGTCCCTCTGGAGAAATGTTGTAATATAATACATAAAGATATTTGTGTGTGCATATATATGTATACATACTTTAATTAATTAATTAATTAATTATAAACATATAATATATCTTTATCCCCAGGGGTACAGGTCTGTGAATCGCCAGGTTTACACAATTCACAGCACTCACCATAGCACATACCCTCCCCAATGTCCATAACTACACCCCCCTTCTCCCAACCCCCTCCCCCCAGCAACCCTTAGTTTGTTTTGTGAGATTAAGAGTCACTTATGGTTTGTCTCCCTCCCAATTCCATCTTGTTTCATTTATTCTTCTCCTACCCCCTTAACCCCCCATGTTGCATCTCCACTTCCTCATATCAGGGGGATCATATGATAGTTTTTTGACTTATTTTGCTAAGCATGATATCCTCTAGTTCCATCCACGTCGTTGCAAATGGCAAGATTTCATTTCTTTTGATAACTGCATAGTATTCCATTGTGTATATATACCACATCTTCTTTATCCATTCATCTGTATACATACTTCTAAAAATTTTTTATTTAAGCAATCTCTACACCCATTGTGGGGCTTGAACTCATGACCTTGAGATCCAGAGTCCCATGCTCTCCTGACTGAGCCAGCCAGGTGCTGTAATTAAATATACATTTAATAAAATAATATGTATAATTTAATAAATATACATTTAATAAAATATACATTTTATTACACAGATTGGATTATATTATACATTTTATTATGTGCTTTGTTTGTACTTTAAAGTATCACTAGTAATCTTTCCACAGCAATGATGTATATTTGCCTCTCTCCTTCTGGAGCCTGCATCCCATTCCACGATACAAATGTCCCACAGTTAAATGGCCCTTCTCTGCCCGTCTCCCTCCAGCCCAAGGAGTGTAGAAATCACATGAGGTTGCCCCAGTTCCAGTTCCAGTTCCCGAGTCACTGTGGGAATCTTGTAAGTCTTTCCCTGCCTGCCCATCAATTTTCCCACCTGGTTTAGCAACTTCTGCCTTCCCTCCCGGGGGCTCCTATGAGGGTCTCTTGAGATAACATCTTATGAAGGCCTTTGCCAAAAGCATGCCTTTTTCTGCCCCTGGAAGGAATTATTTTCACTTGTTCTGAAGAAGAGTCTCTGCATGTACTTGTAACTCCTGCCAAGAAATCTGAGAGGCCCTGAATTCCTCAGCGCCTGGATCCCAGAATCACTTAATCTGCTGGCTGCTCCCTTCCAAGGGGCACTGAAATGAGGGAGTTACATGTTGCTTAAAGGCTTAGAGGGTGTCAGCTTGAAGAGAGGTAAGAGTGAGGGAGCGTCTGCTGCCACTTGGCTCGAACTTGCAGATGAAAAGTTTTGGGAGAAGCGAATGCCTACAGGGATTAGGGCAGACACATTGGAAGAGTCAGAGTTCCCCTCTGCTTCTCAAAGATGACAGAGGATTGTCATCATCAAAGCCCTCTGAGGAAGACTTGGACTCTTTCCGTCCAGAACCACTTAGCATAGGGGACTGTGAGCACTGGAAGTTTTGTGGGGGTTGGGGCAGACTGTCAAGGCTGCTTTACCTTACGCAACTCCAGGGGGCTCTGATTACATTGATGGTGCTGTGAACAGTGCCCATGAGAGGTACAAAGTGACGCTGATGACCATACTACAGCAGCCAGTATGATCTTTCTAAAATGTAAAAAAAAAAAAACAAACCAAACAACCAAACCCCAAAACAAAAAACTAATGATTTCTTGTCACACCCAAAATAAAACCCATATATCTCTCTGCATGATCAAGCCTCATTTTCCTAACTTTATGTCCTACCATCACCCTGGCTCATTAAATTGCAAACACATTGACCTTGCTGATCCTCACACTGGTCTAGGCGCCTTAGCTCCTACCTCAGGGCCTTTGCATAGGCTGCCTTTAGACCTTCCCAAAGTTGGCTGCTTCTTGTTATTGAATGCTCATCTTATTTTCAAACATGGGCCCTTTCTATTCACTCCCATCTTATATTCAAGTCCCATCCACAAGAAGCTATGCTCCTTTTGAATACACTCTTCCTTTTTCCAGCAGCTGGCAGATTAAGCTTATTCCATAGAATCAGCACAATACATGGGACCTTATAGACATTCACAGTTACTTATTGAACAAATATTGACTTGAGTCAGGGCAGTGATGACACCTTTGAAACTGTAAGGTGTTGTACTTGGATGAAAGCCATCCCAAGTAGCTGAGAGCAAAAAGAGTCAGAGGAAACTTAGTGTCTCCTAGTTTCAGAAGTTCTTGAAAATCAGAACTTTTCTTTGGGGTCAGTGCATCATTTTATTCCTCCCTGCCTGTATAGGCTTACAAATGGTGGGGCTGGCAGTAATGACCCAATCCAGCTCCTTTACTGTCATGACAGGGAAACCGAGACCTTCTCAAAGGGGAAAAAGACACAGACATTAGAAGTTGAGCTAGGACTAAGAACTATTGGGCCAGTGTACCCCGGTGTCCACTGTATAGATGAAGAACAGAGTGGGTAATGTACTTTGAGGGGCACCCTGATCTGCCCCGAGAAACCCATCACAATGCCCCCAAATCAAAGCATTTCTCTTTCATATGGGTAAGGGTAGTGTGTCTGTAGAAGACTCCTATGAAAACAGAAATACTTTATCAACATCTCATCCCTCAGAAGAGATTTGCTTCTTAGAGAAGCAGATGTGGAACAGTGAAGGATGGGACCTGAGTGGGGAGAAAATTCCATGGGTGGTGGAGGCAGCATTTGTGATGAAGGGGGAGGTTTGGGGGTCTAGGCTTGGGGGCAGGAGAGTGGAAGCGAGGTGTGGCACCCCTGCCAACCTCTGCCAATCTCATTTTGCCTCAGGCTGGCCTGAAAAGGGAACCACAGAGAACTGTTCTGATGCCAATAAATGAATACCAGCAGCAAACAAAGAGCTGTTTGTGCCGGGGAGAACCAGTCCCACGGGTGGTTTGGGTGTAGCGGACAGCAAGGCTCAGGTTTTGGGACAGATGGCATTTAGAAAGCCATCCCTTGTTTCTCTGGGCCACCCTGCCCATCACCCCTGAGTCTTGGGAACAGTCCACATCAGAGACACCTCCTAGGGGGCTGCAGTACCCCCATTGGAACCCCTGTTCAGTCACCCTGCCCCCTTGGAGGGTAAGGTGAGGGAGACCAGGGGCAGGGGGTCTATCTAGAGTGCTTGGACAGCTGGAACAGGCAGAAAACAAGCAAGTTCAGCAAGACTCTGATATTCTAGCTAAAAAGCTCAGAACTGTCCACACCCTACTCCCTGCAGTCCACAACTAGAAACATCTCCAAGAAACGCAGTGGAAGTAAATAATGTTACCAGTAGACCTGGGCCTGAGCATTCCCTGCTTCTGTTAGGGAGGCCTGTTCCATTCAACCTCTGCTGCTCCAGGGAGGGAAATATAAGGCCAGGAACTGCCTCCAGGGCTTAGTCTGAGGTTGGCTGAATAGGCTTCCAAAATGCATGGCATTTCTTCTTCTTCTCTCCTTATTCAAAGCCTATCTGTTCCAAAAGGCTCTGCTAAAATCCTTTCTGGTCCACGGCAGCTTCTTTCCTTTGAGCTCCAAGGGCTGTTTTCCTCCCTTGGCACTTTGCACAGGCGGCCCCATATCACCACTGGTTGTTGTATCCCCAAATCCTCCTTGAGCTCCTTGAAGGCACCTTGCTGAGCACACAAGAGGATACCCCTGATTAAAGCCTGGAGCCAGATGGAACCTGTGTCACCATGATTGTCTCTTTCCCTCAAGTATAGATGCAGGAAAGTAGAGCGCGATGTACCAGGGGCTGGGAGAAGGGGGCAGAGGGGAGTTGCTGTTGAATGGGTACAGAACTTCAGTCCTGCAAGATGAAGAAGTTATGGAGACTAGCTGCATAACAATGTAAATACCCTTACTGCTACTGAACTGATTATGCTAAAAAATGGTTAAAATGGTAAATTTTATGTTGTACATATTTTATCACAAACTAAAAAAAATTAAATGTCTTTAAAGCTATTAAGTAATGTAGCAAATCATGGATGCTCCCCAAGGGCAGGGATTTTTTTTCTGTTTTGTGCACTGCAGTGTCCCTTGTCCCTTGAAGGGTGCCTGGCATGGGGCACGTGCTCTGTACATGTTTAGGGAGTGGGTGTACCCTAGCCACTTTGCACTGATGATTTATTCATAACCCCTATATTATTTTTCATTTTTAAAGTAAACTCTACCCCCAATGTGGGGCTCGAACTCCCAACCTCAAGATCATGAGTCACATGCTCCACTGACTGAGCCAGGCGGGCATCCCTATTCATGACCCTTTAAGTGTGATGATGATACTGCAACCACTTTGAAGGTCAAGCCAAACTCCAGAGTGTCTTATGGGACTTGCCCTTTCCCCTACTTCTTGCAACCAGCTGGTGCCAGAGCAAGGGAGCCGACTGTGCGTGGGCTGTTATAACTCAGAACCTACCTATCAGCAGACCTCACTAGCATTCTTATGGGGAACTTCAATAAAGAGTCATGTCTCAAAACACTCTTTGCTAACTTGCCCTATCAGAAATGAAGATATCAAACCATATCTGAAACTGGACAAAACAAAACAAATAACTATGTCCGAAGGGCACAGTACTTCTCATTTCTGTTACAGTGACTGTTTTGACCATATTCCTTCTCTTCCCCAACATGCTTGGCTTGAAGCAGGGAGCTGTGATTTGCCTTCATTTTTTCTTCAGCATTCTTACACAATTTACTTCCATTTGCTCAATATCCATTTACACCCACTTTCCCCTTTTTTATTGTTTATGTAAACTTTTTATTGAAGCAAAATACACACACAGAAAAATGCACAAATCTTACGTGTACAACTCAATGAATTTCACAAACTGAACACATCCATGTAATCAGTACCCAGTTCTGGAAACAGAACATTACCAGTTCTCCAGAAGTTCCTTTGTGTCTCCTGGAAAGACTCTTATTGATTTCTGGTCCAATATTTTCATTTGGCATGGGAAAAACAAAAACAAAAACAAAAACAAAAACAAGGCCCATCAGGGAAAAAGACCCAAGCCGATAGCACAATGCTCTGCTGCTACCCTGTAGACTTGGAAATGCAACGTCTCTTGCACGGAACACACCCCCTGTGGTGCCTACACAAGTCTCTGTGGAGTGGAACAGTCTGGGCCCCTCATTCCCCTCTGCCTGGATGGTGCTAAAGTCAGGGCATGGGCTGTACCTGCTTTTTGTGGGACCATTGCTATACCCTGGCCATTCCCAGGGTTCTGTTCTGGCCTGTCCCCCTGACAACATGCTCCCAAGAAGTTTAACAAGATTGTTCCAGAAGGGCCCTAAAGATCTGATCATCTTGTGGTTTGCAAAAGAAAGAAAGAAACAAAAGGAAAAAGAAAGAAAAAAGAAAGAAAGCCCTCAAAATGTTATTCTTAAAATTCCCTAAATTAGTGAGTTGTTACTGCAAAAAAGAAAAAAAAAATCTAAAAATAGAGAAGCATACTAAGCAAGCATAGAATATTCTCTTGTCTGGATTGTGAATCAGTCAGGGGTACAGGTGGCTGCATGGTCGATGGGCTTTATACGTGTGTGTCTGTGTAATTTTTTTTTTTTTAACAGCTGCCTTTTTTCCTTTCCTTCTCCTTGGCTTTCTCTCAAAGTCATTGTTTTGCTGCCAAAAGCGGGATGAGAAGGAGATGGGAAAGAGATAGAGTGACTGCCCCTGGCCATGTACCACAAAAGCCCAGGCTTCTCATTCATTTTTGGTGTGATGACTTTGTGTGTGATAGAAACACAGAGCAACAAGGGTGTTCTTAGCACTGAGGTCTCTGTAAACAGGATCGTGTACTAGAAAACAAAGAAGCTAGAATGGGATGCAGCTGTAATGAATGTTTAACCACATAATCCTTCACATGGATGGTGGATCTCTCCCACAAGAATGCAAATAAAACCCAAGTGTTTTGACTCCCAGGGCAGTGCTCTTTGTACTCTTCCACCTCAGTTCCCAGGGTAATTCTATTCTGCCCTCCTTCCTCTCCAAACATCTATGGGTACTTGTACTATGGATGCCAATTTTGGATTTGTGAAACAATGTCATCATGGCAATAACGCAGCAAGCTTGCCCTTGAAGAACTGAATTGGCTCGGGAAATCTGGCCAATAGCATGCATAGCAGTCAGAATAAATTAGGTTGCAAGTGACAGAAACTGAGATAAAATGAACATAAGCAAAAAGAGAATTCATCAGCTCATGTAACTGATAAATTGGGATTTCAGGCATAGCTGGATCAAGGGCTCTCTTCTCTCTCTCTCCCTTAACTCTTCTCACTTTGCCTGATGGTGTTGGTCTCTCTTTTTTGCTGCTGCTAGGCTTCCTTGCATGGATGGGTGTGGTGGGCTGAATGATGGCCTCCAAAAGATGTCCATGTCCTAATCCTCAACTTATGAATGTGTCGCCATACATGGTAAAAGTGATTTTACATATATCATTAAGTTAAGGATCTTGAGATGGGGATGATCATGGGTTATCCAGGTGAGCCCAATGTAATCATGGAAGTCCTTATAAGAGGGGGGCACGAGGGTCACAGTAGAAGAAGGAAATGTGATGAGAGAAGCAGAGATCAGAGAGATAGAGAGTGTTTTGAAGATGCCACTCTACTAGCCTTGAAGATGGAGGAATATGCAAGCCATAGGTCAAAGATTGGAGATAGCCCCTAGAAGCTGGAAAAGTCAAGGAAATGAATCATTCCCTAAGGCTTCCAGAAGGAATGGGACACAGATGATGCCTTGAATATAGGACTCATGACCTCCAGAACTATAAGATAATAAATGCATGTTCTTTTAAGCCACCAAGTTTGTGGTAATTTGTTACTACAGCAATAGGAAATTAACACAATGGGCTTGTGTCTCCAGGTTTATATCTTCTTATGTACTAATCCAAGTGGTCTATGGGGGTGGAGAAAGTTTCTTTCTCCCAAAGTCCCCAGGAGACTGCCAAAGATTCTCCTTGGCCACAATCAGGTCATGGGACCAGTATACAAATCACTGGTGCCAGAACAGGCAAGTGAGAAAGCTGGCTCAGCCTGAGGGTTGTGTCTGGGTGGTGGCTTGGGTGGGCACACTGTGGCCCACAGGTCCCTCAGAATCACCTGAAATGGAGAGACAAAGGCCTGCTAAAAACAGCACACATTCCCTGCAGTAGGGAATATTTGGAGTGATGTGAGGAGAAACTGAAGGCTGAATTAAGAGGTGCTGAGGGTAGAAGGGGTGAGTGAGCCAGAGGAGTGGCAGACAGAATTGTCTGAAAGTTCTGGGCACTTCTGAGCCACATGAGAATTTTGTTGCTGCATTGCAGAGTTGTCAGTGTGAGAATAGCTGGAGGTAGATTCTGTGTGTGTGTGTGTGTGTGTGTGTGTGTCCATGCATAGGAGGTGCATAGGAGGTAACTGAGTGTGGTGGTTGAACTCTGAAAAGTCTGAATTCCTAGCCCAGCTCTGCACACCGACTAGCAGAGCAACCTTAGGTAAGGCTCTTCATCTCTTCTGAGACTCAGACTCCTCATCTGTAAAATGGGGACACTAGGTTGGAGGTTAGAGTGCTTGCCTTTTAAATTTTCCTCTTGTTTCAGAAGCCAGAGGCTGTGAGCCCTCAGTAGGGGCTATCCCTGGGTGAGTTGGGCATTGTGGTTTCAGAAACTCTTCAGGCTCCGTCAAGTCCACAGGCATTTGGTTCTGACATGCTCAGCCTGGGATTTCTTCCAGGCTTTCTGCTTGCAGCCCCAGAGCTTGACTCCATCCCTAACTTGTTCATCTGGAGCTCATAGAGAGAGGACTAGTTCATTTGTGTTCAGTAGCTTCCCAAGGAACCCCATGCAGAAGGCTTGGGAAAGTAGCTTCTGTTTGGGGATAAGATGTCAGTGTCCCACTGGAGAGTTGAAACCATCAGAAGTTGGGCCTTTGACCCCACCTGCATGCGTGGCCCTGTGCAACTCCTGTCAACCAGATTTCAGCTCCACTGCTTAGCAAAATGCCAAGGAACCACAGCTTACACATATAAGGGTTGTTTTTCTTGTTTATAAGGAGGTTTGACACAAGGGGTTCCATATTGATGTGATGGTGCTATGTAACTATCAGGGATCTGGAATCCTGTCTTTTTCTTTTTTAGGGCAGCATTTCCCCAAAGTATTTGGTCAGATAAATTTGAGCTATACTGCCTACTATAAAACCCCTTTAGAGATGGACTCACACTCAACCCCAATATGCTTTGGACCCACATTGCTTCCCTGGCACTTTTTTTATGGATAATTTTTAAGAAGTATATGCTTTTGGAGGAGGAGCAAGGTGGCAGAAGAGTAGGAGACCTAAATATCATTAGGTCCCAGGAGTTCAGCTAGATAGTTATCAAATCATTCTGAACAGCTACAAACTCAACAGGAGAATAATGAGAAGAAGAGAAATTCTTTTTTTTTTTTTTTTTGGTTCTTTTTTTTCTAAGAAGAGCAATTCTAAGAACAGAAAATCAACCACTTTCCAGAAGGTAGGATGTGTGGAGAAGTGAATCCGAGGCAACATTTGAGAAGATAGACCATGGGGGGAGGGGTTGGTTCCCAGCAAGTGAGAGAGCAGCGGAGCACAAAATCAGAACTTTTAGAAGTCTGGTCTACTGAAGGATATCATTCCAGAAGCTAAGCGAGGAGTTTGGGGGGTGTGTGGAGCCCTCATGGGGACAGTGTGGTCTCAGGACCCACAGGGTCACAAAAAGACCAAGGATGTCTGAGTGTGGCAGAGCTCCCAGGTATCAGAGCTGGGAAGCTGGTTGCAGAGATGGAGCTGAGGAAGGGCTCTCAGCTCGGGGTTACCTTACACTGTGATCCAAGGCACAGCTGGGTCACTGCTTTTCAGGCAGGGACCCAGTAAGTAGCAGATCTGGGGAGACTCACCTTCCTCCAGGAGAAACAGCACAGGAGCATGTTGCAGGAATCTGCTGGGTTTGGAGAATTCAAATGGGACCATGTGCCAGGGATAGAAATGCTCAGTCACAGGCCAGGTGAGCTCAGAGTGCAGCCAGAGACCAGGGAGACAGGAGGGATTGACTGCTTTTCTCAGAGGGCGCACTGAGGAGTGGGTCTGAGCTCTCGGCTCCTCCAGGCCAGAGATTGGGAGGCTACCATTTTCATTTCCATCCTCCAGAGCTCTACGGAAAGCATTCAGGGAACAAAAGCTACCGAGACTGAACCTGAGCAGATTGCTTAGCCTGGCCCCTGGCAAGGGCGCGGCAATTCTGCCTCAGGCAAAGACATCTGAGAGTCAGTACGAAAGGCCCATCCCCCAGTAGATTAGCAAGAACACCCAGTCAAGACCAAGTTCACTCATCAATGAGAACTATAGAACACTAGAGCTAGGGGAATATAGCACATAGAATTCATAGTTTTTTCCCCATAATTCCTTAGTATTTTAAAGTTAAAACTTTTTATTTTATTTTTTTCTTATTCTATTTAAAAATTTTTTTCCTCTTTCCTCTTTTAACCTTTTTAAACTATTTTTTCTTATAATATCTCTTTAAAAATCTTTAAAAATTTTCATTGGTATAGTCATATTCTATATCTTCATTGTATTTAACCTTATTTTTTGTATACATATAGGCTTTTCTTTCTTTAAAATTACAGTTTCTTCTAACAGTAATAGTCACCTTACAGGCAATACAATGGCACTAAATTCACATCTTTCAATAGTTACTCTGGATGTAAATAGGCTAAATGCCCCAAACAAAAGACACAGGGTATCAGAATGGATTAAAAAAAATGAGACCCATCAATATGCTGTCTGTGAGAAACTCATTTTCGACCCCAATACACCTCCAGATTTAAAGTGAGGGGGTGGAAAACAATTTACCATGCTAATGGACATCAAAACAAAGCTGGGTGGCAATCCTTATATCAGATAAATTAGATTTTAAGCCAAAGACCATAATAAGAGATGAGGAAAGACACTATCATAGTTAAAGGGTCTCTCCAAGAAGACAATCTAACTATTTTAAATACCTATGTCTCTAACATGGGAACAGCCAATTATATAAACCAATTAATAATAAAATCAAAGAAATACATTAACAATAATATAATAATAGTAGAGGACTTTAAAACCCCTCATTGAAATGGAGAGATCATCTAGAGCAAAAGATAAACAAGGAAATAAATGCTTTAAATGACACACTGGACCAGATGTACATAACAGAAATATTTAGAACATTCCATCCCAACAGTAGAATACACATTCTTCTCTAGTGTACATGGAACATTCTCCAGAATAGATCACATCCTGGGTCACAAATCAGGTCTCAACTGGTACCAAAAGATTGGGTTCATTCCCTGCATATTTTCAGGCCATAATGCTTTGAAACTAGAATTCAATCACAAGAGGAAAGTTGGAAAGAACTCAAATACATGGAGGCTAAAGAGCATCCTACTAAAGAATGAATGGGTCAACTGGGGAATTAAAGAAGAATTTAAAAAATTCATGGAAACAAAGGAAAATGAAAACATAACTGTTCAAAATCTTTGGGACACAGCAAAGGTGGTCCTGAGAGGAAAGTATATAGTGATACAAGCCTTTCTCAAGAAACAAGAAAGGTCTCAAGTATACAACCTAACCCTACACCTAAAGGAGCTGGAGAAAGAACAGCAAATAAGGCCTAAACCCAGCAGGAGAATAAATAAAGATCAGAGCAGAAATCAATGAAATAGAAACCCAAAGAACAGTACAACAGATTGATGAAACTAGGAGGTTGTTCTTTGGAAGAATTAAAAAGATTGATAAACTGCTGGCCAGAGTTATCAAAAAGAAAATAGAAAGGACCCAAGTTAATAATATCATGAATGAAAGAAGACTGATCACAACCAAGCAAAGAAATACAAACAATTATAAGAACATATTATAAGCAATTCTACAACAGCAAATTTGACAATCTGGAAGAAATGGGTACATTCCTAGAGATGTATAAACTACCACAACTGAACTAGGAAGAAATAGAAAACCTGAACAGACCCATAACCAGTAAGTAGATTGAAGCAGTCATCAAAAATCTCCCAAAAAACAAGAGCCCAGGGCCAGATGGCTTCCCAGGGAATTCTACCAAATGTTTAAATAAGAATTAATACCTATTCTCCTGAAACTGTTCAAAAAAATAGAAATGGAGGGAACATTTCGAAACTCATTTTATGAGGCCAGAATGACCTTGATCTCAAAACCAAAGACCACATCAAAAAGGAGAATTACAGCCCAATATCCTTGATGAACACAAATGCAAAAAATTATCACCAAAATACTAGCCAGTAGGATCCAACAGTATATGTGCTGCTGAAGCGAGCACCAGTAGGATCCAACAGTGATTAAAAGCATTATTCTCCATGACCAAATAGGATTTATTCCTGGGTGGCAAAGTTGGTTCAACATCCATAAATCAATATAATACAATATATTAACCAAAGAATTAACAAGAACCATAAGATACTCCCGATAGATGCTGTAAAAGCATTTGACAAAGTACAGCAACCTTTCTTGATCAAAACTCTCCACAGTGTAGGCATAGAGGGTACATACCCCAATATCATCAAAGCCACCTATGAAAAACCCACAGTGAATATTATTCTCGATGGTGAAAACCTGAGAGCTTTTCCCCTAAGGTCAGGAATACAGCAAAGATGTCCACTATCACCACTGCTATTCAACATAGTACTAGAAGTCCTAGCCTCAGCAATCAGACAAAAAAAAAGAAGTAAAATGGCATTCGAATTGGCAAAGAAGAAGTCAAACTCTCACTCTTTGCAGATGATATGATACTTTATGTGGAAAACCCAAAAGACTCCACTCCACAGCTGCTAGAACCCAGTAGAGTAGAGTGTCAGGATATAAAATCAATGCATGGAAATCAGTTGCATTTCTATACACCAACAGCAAGACAGAAGAAAGAGAAATTCAGGAGTCGATCCCATTTACAACTGCACCCAAAACCATAAGATACCTAGGAATAAGTGTAACCAAAGAGGCAAAGAATCTGTACTCAGAAAACTATAAAGTACTCATGAAAGAAATTGAGGAAGACACAAAGAGATGGAAAAATGTTTCATGCTCAGCGACTGGAAGAACAAATATTGTGAAAATGTCTATGCAACCTAAAGAAATAGATACATTTCATGCAATCCCTATCAAAATACCATCAATTTTTTCCACAGAAATGGAACAAATAATTTTAAAATTTATATGGAACCAGAAAAGACCCTGAATAGTCAGAGGAATGTTGAAATAAAAACCAAAGTTGGTGGCATCACAATTCCAGACTTCAAGCTCTATTACAAAGCTGTGATCATCATGACAGTATGGTACTGGCACAAAAACAGACATATAGATCAATGGAACAGAACAAAGAGCCAGAAATGGACCTTCAACACTATGGTCAACTAATATTTGACAAAGCAGGAAAGAATGTCAGTGGAAAAAAGAGAGTCTCTACGACAAATGGTGTTGGGAAAATTGGACAGCCACATGAAGAAGAATGAAACTGGACCATTTCCTTACACCACACACAAAAATACTCAAAATGGATAAACGACCTCAATGTGAGACAGGAATCCATCCAAATCCTTGAGGAGAAAGAACACAGGCAGCAACATCTTTGACCTCGGGTACAGCAACTTCTTCCTAGAAACATCTCCAAAGGCAAAGGGAAGCAAGGGCAAAAATGAACTATTGGGACTTCATCAAAAACAAAAGCTTTTGTACAGCAAAGGAAACATTCAACAAAATCAAAAGACAACTGACAGAATCAGAGAAGATATTTGCAAATGACATATCAGATAAAGGGCTAGTATCCAAAATCTATAAAGAGCTGATCAAACTCAACGCCCAAAGAACAAATAATCCAATCAAGAAATGGGCAGAAGACATGAACAGACATTTCTGCAAAGAAGACATACAAATGGCCAACAGACACATGAAAAAGTGCTCAACATCACTCAGCATCAGGGAAATACAAATCAAACAACATTGAGATACCACTTCACACCAGTCAGAATGGCTAAAATGAGTAAGTCAGGAAATGACAGATGTTGGCAAGGATGTGCAGAAAGGGGAACCCTCCTACACTGTTGGTCGGAATGCAAGCTGGTGCAGCTACTCTGGAAAACAGCATGGAGGTTCCTCAGAAAGTTGAAAATAGTGCTACCCTACAACCCAGCAATCGCCCTACTGGGTATTTATCCTGAAGATACAAATGTAGTGATCTGAAGGGGCACATGCACCCCAGTGTTTATAGAAGCAATGTCCACAATAGCTAAACTCCGGAAAGAACCTAGATGTCCATCAACAGATGAATGGATAAAGAAGTTGTGAAATACACACACACACACACACACACACACACACACACAGGAATACTATGCAGCCATTAAAAACCCATGAAATCTTGCCTTTTGCAATGATGTGAGTAGAACTAGAGGGTATTGTGCTAAGCAAAATAAGTCAATCAGAGAAAGACAATTATCATATGGTCTGTCTGATATGAGGAATTTGAGAGGCAGGGCGGGGGTCATGGGGGTAGGAAGGGCAAAAATGAAACAAGATGGGATTGGGAGGGAGACAAACCATATGAGACTCTTCATCTCAGGAAACAAACTGAGGGTTGCTGGGTGGTGGGGGGAAGGGACAGGATGGTTGGGTTATGGACATTGGGGAGGGTATGTTCTATGGTGAGTGCTGTGAAATGTATAAGCCTGATGATTCACAGACCTGTACCCTTGGAGCAAATAATACATTATATGTTAATAAAAAAATAAAAAGACAGAAATAAACCCCCTCTCATATGGTCAGTTCATCTATGACAAAGGAGGCATGAATATACAACAGGGGAAAAGACAGTCTCTTGAATAAATGCTTCTGGGAAAGCTGGACAGCTATGTGTAAAAGAATGAAACTAGACTACTTTCTCACACCACACACACACACACACACACACAAGAAATATTTGCTTTTTTATTCAAGTAGTTCATATTTGCTGTGACAACAATTTAAGTACAAAGTGAAAAAAAAAGAACAGAAAAGAAATTGGCGTTATATTTTCACCCAGAGAGATACCTTATTAGAAAATTGGTACATTCTTCCAGACTAGATATTAAAAAAATATGCAAACACAAGTATTCCCCCAAATGGGATTATTCTCACATACTATTCCATAACCTGTTTGTTCCATTTAACAAAATATCATGAACATCTTCCCAAGCTCAGAAATATGGTCATAGTACCAACTTAATCCATTTGTGTCTTCAACAGATTATTTGGTGTCTAAGCAGTGACAGAGGTGAGCTACTCCAGGTAGGTTGGACACTATTAGAATCTACACCTTCCTCTTGGGGCTCCGCTCTGCTCTACTGTGCCGTGTTCCAACTTGTAGACTCATTTCCTCCCTCCCTCCCTCCCTCCCTCCTTCCCTCCCTCCCTTCCTTCCTTCTTTCCTTCCTTTCTTTCTTTCTTTTTTAGATTTATTTATTTATTTGAGAGAGCAAGCAAACACAGGCAGGGGTGGGGTGTGGGCAGAGGGAAAGGGAGAGGGACTCCCAAGTGGACTCCACGCTGAGCTCATGACCACCCTGAGATCATGACCTGAGCCAAAACCAAGAGTCAGATGCTCAACTGATTGAGCCACCCAGACGTCCCACCTTGTGACTCTTGATCACACACACACATATGCACACACACATGATTTAGATAGATCTGACTATTTATCAAGATATACATAGAGGGGTCAACACCTCATGATAACAGCTTGACCAATTTTTCCATAAATTCCTAAATTTCCCTATAACCACCACTCACATACAGAACATTCTTGGTACTCAGAAAGTTCCTTCATGCTCTTTCTCTAGTCACAGACCCCTCGTAACTGAAACACATTTTGGAGTGTGTGGATTTTTCACAAGGGTGGGTTTTGTCTCTGGAAGTAGAATTTGAGCGCTTCAGCACAGATAATATGCTGTGCCTACTTTGTCCTTTGGGACAGACTGGGTAGGCCAGTGAGCATTATTGAGGACTGGGATGTGCTCCATGGGACCTTCCAACCACCTCTCCCAGCTGGGCATGCTGGAGGCAGAGGTTTAAGTGTCTGAGCTCCCAAATCAGAGGAGCTGAGCTGTAGGACTCATGGCAGCACTTTCCATCTGTCTGGTCTGGGCATGCCCAAGTGGAGAGGGCAGTGGAAAGGGCAGTAAGCAGGAGGAAGGGGGTGGGAGAGAAAGGATGAAAGGTCTTATTCATGTTGCCTGGGGTGGAAAGGTGGGGGGTGCCTGGGTCCAGTAGTACTGAGTAAAATAATAACCAGTTCTGAGGTGGGGATGGGGTTGTGTGGGGAACAAGTATGGAAATTCAGATATGGACCACGTATTAAATAATGGTAGTGTATCAAAGTTAAATTTCCTGATTTTGATCATTATACTGTGGTTATGTTAGGGAACGTTCTTACTTAGGAAATACACACTGAAACACTGCTGTGTTTGATTTCCTCTTCAACGGTTCAGATAAAAATAGACGTGGGTGTGTGTGCGTGGGCACAGAGGAGAGAATGGTAGGCAAAATGAGGCTGTAAACAAAGGACAAATCTGGGTAAAGGGTTTGTTTGAAGGTCCTGCACTATTCCTTCAACTTTTGGGGTTAAGTTCGAAATGACAACAAGATACAAAGTGACAGAATGTAACGGTGTCTGAGACTTGCCTGGGGTTTGGATGTGTTCGCTCTGACACTGGTGAACAGTATGATCTTGAACGGCTTCCCGTTTCTCTTTGGTCATGAGGCTTCACCGTGTAGCTAAGGAAACTGCATACCAGATGGTCTTTGTGAGACAGCAGCTCCGGCTCTGGAAACCTGAGGCTGTGGGTTTGTGGGATCACGGGACCAAGCAGGTGACCAGCGTGCTGCACGGCTGACAGTGTGGAGTCTCTCTGTTTTAACTGCCCATTTTTATCAATACCCTGAGGTATGGGGTTTGCTTCCTACAGAGGAGGAAGAGGCGGCGGGGGGTGGGGGGTGACTCTCCAGGGGTTGTCTTTCTCCCTGATTTAAAGTACTAATGGAAAAACTTTAAGTGAGGAAAATAGGAAAATGACAAGCAAGAAGCCAAGGCATCTATACTTCCATTCCCTAATGTTGACACCAGTTTCACAGGTACGGGCTGTTAGACTAGGGGGGAATCCCCACTTACCCTGTAACAGGAAAAACTGAGGCAAGATGGAGGTTGGGGGTTGACTCGTTCAACATTACAAAGATACCCCCTGATGGCAGGATCAGTTTTAGAGACCATGTGCTGTGAATCTCAGACAAGCCCACTATTGCTTTTTATTATATAAATGTTATTTTTTTCTAATTTTTAAAAAACTGCCTAAGATTTGAAAACCCAGAGAAGTCTGAGGGGTCATATCTGGTGGATTTGCTTGCTGGTTTTCCTACTCTAAGGATCTCCAGAGACCAGATGGAGCTCTCATCTCTGCCTTTGGGTCCCACACCTGGCCCTTTCTCCATCCAGCAGCTGGGGCAGGGCAGGGCTTGGCTGGGCAAGGCAGGGCAAGGCAAGGCAGGGTGTGACTCTGCTCCTTAGCAGGGTGTTAGCAGCTCACCATCAGCAAAGCACCAAGATCCTGAGTCTTCCCTGCTGATTCCTTCTCATACCCCCATTGAAGGTTGAGTTGGGGCTAGCCCAAGGACTGGGTACCACTCCCAGAACCTGACCTTGGGGGCCCAGCACAAAAAAACCTCTGTGCATTGTCCTACCTGGAATTTCACAGTTAGTGCTTTATTCCTTTAACTTAAATTTTGGCCACATTCCATGGGTAGCTATGTTTACCTCTAGGGTTTATCAGGAGATTGGGTCATTCTGTTTGTGCTTTTCTTTTTCTCACTCACTAGAACACTTTTTTCTTTTCTCAAGCACATTTAACATCTGAGTTCTGCCCTGGACCCATCTCTGATGGACTTTATTGTGAACCTTAGGTAGGTCAAAGTGAGACTGCCTGAGGGTGGATACATTTAAGTTGTCTTACAAAATAAAACAAAAACAGTGGCGAACAAGATGTTTATCCGGCTGGTATCTTGGGCTAGGCAGTCTGTTAAGCACTTGACTGGCATTACTTACATGAATCCTTGCAATGACCCCATGAGGTATATTTCCTTCTCCCTGGTTTATTCCTGCAGGAAACCTGGCTAGAGAGGTTATATGTAGTTGGAAAGAGAAGGAGGGATGGGGTCAGGGATGCAAATCCAGGTCTGGCTCTGGGAGGAGGTCACAGTCGCAACATGCTCCTAGACCTTCTTTTCACACACCATCTCTGGCAGGGAACAAGTGCTGTGTCTCTGTCCCTCCTCCTGTCCCAAAGCCCCACTCAGGCTGTGGCACAATGAGACTTGGAATGCCAAGCTCGTACAGCTGAGGAAACAGAGTTGAGGCAGGGCTGCTGGCCTATACAACCCTGGAGGCATCCTTTTATTGTGTTCCATATGACAGTTAGGTCTCAGAGTTGTGAAATGCAGGGCCTGTGTGAGAGAGGCAGGGGCTAGCCAAAATCACGCAGCCCCTCTGAGTTGGGAAAGGACCCTGAAGCCCAGACAGCTCTATTGGTGTGCTGCTGGGGAACGGAGAGGGTAAGGCTTCCCAGATGGCTGGATGCCTGGGGGCACCTAGGCAATGTGGTGTCACTCCAGCCATTCCTTAGGGGGAGGCCTTCTCTGCAGAAGGATCCCCAGCCCCCTGCGTCTGGCCCCACGGCACGGGGAGGCACAGGTGCTTGGGTGTAGCTGTGCAGCCCGGCCAGAAAGCCTTCTCACCCTGGTTTTGGGCAGCTCTTCAGGAAGGCCTGGCCAATAGCAGTGAGTGGTGAGGCCCACTCCTGGAGCCAGCCCTGGCCTGGAGTCTGTCCTTTCACATGTAGCAGGGAAGGAAGTACAGGTCCAGCAGGTCACTCCTCCCCTACAGAACCTGCCTGTGGTGGCCCACCGGCTGCAGGGTGGAGAATTCCAGACACTTCTGCCCAATTTCCAGGATCTGCCCTGGCCTAATTCTACTTTTCCAGTTGCATCTCAGACCACAGCACTCTTTGTGCTCCATCAACCCCAGACCACTAACAAGTTTTGCCGAGCACCTGAGCTCTCCTGCTGCATGCCTCAGCTTGGGTTGTTCTCACCTCTCCAAACACTACTAACTTCTGTTCTTCCGTGGCTGAAATCCTACCCATCCTGGAAGACAGTCCAAACCTAACTTCTCTAAGAAGTATTATCTTAGCATCCAAATTATTTTTCCTTTGGGTTTTGAAAATATTCAACTGTCCATCCACCCATCCATCCATCCATTCTTCCACCCATCCATCCATCCATTCTTCCATCCATCCATCCACCCATCCATCCACCCATCCATTCTTCCATCCATCCATCCATCCATCCATTCTTCCATCCATCCATCCATCCATCCACCCACCCACCCATCCATCCATCCATTCTTCGATCCATCCATCCATCCATCCATCCATCCATCCATCCATCCATCCACCCATCCCATCCATTCTTCCATCCATCCACCCATCCATCCACCCATCCATCCACCCATCCATCCTTCCATCCATTCATTCTTCCATCCATCCATCCATCCACCCACCCATCCATCCATCCATCCATTCTTCCATCCATCCATCCATCCATCCATCCATTCTTCCACCCATCCATCCATCCATCCTTCCATCCATCCATCCACCCATCCATTCTTCCATCCATCAATCCATCCACCCACCCACCCATCCATCCATCCATTCTTCCATCCATCCATCCACCCATCCATCCATCCATCTACCCATCTACCCACCCATCCAACCATCCATCCATCCATCCATCCATCCACCCACCCATCCATCCATCCATCCACCCACCCATCTATCCATCCATTCTTCTATTCATCCATCCATCCATCCATCCACCCATCCACCATTTATCCACCAGGACCACTGTGTCCTAGGTTTAAGGATTAAGCAATGGATATTGCATGGTCACTGCCCTCCATCAGCAGTTGGTGAGGCAGGCAGACCCCTAAGCAAGGAATGTAGTAAAGTAGTGCCACCCTGGGGGAAGGAAGATCAGCAAAAGCCTCATAAGCTAGGACAGTTTATTTCACTTTAGTATGTAAGGGGCATCCACATGGAATCAGCTCCACACTACATTTGGAGTGAAAAGAATAGCCATTGGTGAGAGGCAAGCTCTCCAACACGAACTGACCATCAGCAGTGCCATTCTGTGTTCTTAATAATTCCTCATGCTAACCTCATGCTTCCCTTACTTTGCAGCCTGCTTTCTTATACACCCTCATTTGGGTCCCACAATAATCTGGGCTCTTTACAGATGAAGACACTGAGTGTCAGAGGTCAAGTGACCTGCACACACCACACAGCTAGTAAAAGGCAGAGCCCAGACCAGAACCAGGTTCCTTGACTTCTAATCCACTGGCCTTTGTCTGTGTTCCTCTCAGTTGCCTTCCTCTGAGTTTCTTGCTTATTCTTTCTGCATCCCTTCACCTCACGGCTGCTGAGGGACCTTCCTCCCGACAGGCTCAAACCTTATGATAGCGTATTTCTCCCTGCCCCAATCAAAATGGCCAATTCCGGTCCCCTTCCATCCTCACTGGGGAGTGGGGGGGGCGAGGCAGAAGGAGATAGAAACAGTTCTCAATAGAAGTGGATCACTAAGAAATGTTCTCTACATTCATGTCCAGTCTCCTTGAAATTCCTTACTGACTTAGTTTAAGCAAGTGCCTCTGCATCTCTAGACTTGAATTGGCCCACTTGGCCTAGCTGATCTACAAAACCTCTTCGGAGGTGATCACTGGTCAGCATTGCTGACCTCTTTCCCTCATTTCCTCTCTTCCTCCCAGTTTTTCATGTGCTCAACATGCACTGGGTGCTGTGCCTGGAACTGGGGAAACAGCTAACATGATGGACACTCCCTACCTTTGTAAACATGGACATCACAGCCTTTCACCTCTAATTTATTGAGGAGGAGTCTCTTCTACTGGGAACTTGGACTACAGGCCCCAAGGTTCGGTCATCCTTTCTAGGGATACTCTTTCTGGTTAGTCATGTTTTGGCTGTGTGACTTTGGGCAAGGAACTTAACCTATTTGGGCCCCTGTTTCCTTATTTAAAAAGGGGAAAAAATCATAGCTTCCTCAAAAGGGAGTTGGGAGTTTTAAGTGAACATATATAAAAAAATAATTATTTAATGTTTACATTAAAATAAAATGTATACATTTATAGAATAAAGTGATTTAAAGCTTGGACTCTGGAGTCACACAGATGGAGATTCAAATCTCAGATCTGCTACTAACCAGCCCTGGAACTCTTTTTGTGTCAACAAAATGGGGATAATAAGAGTAATGACCTCACAGGTTTGTTGAGGGGATCAGAGGAGGTCATGCATGTGAAGAGGTTAGCTCAGTGCTTGGCATTTTATAAGCCCTCAGCCTTCCTGGTTCTTACCTGACCTGTCTTCTCGTAGTCCTCCCCCGACCCCCATGCTCCCTTACTTCTTCTTTTCCATTGGAACTGTGTTCTAGTTGTCACACGAGCAGGCAATTCAGACAAAAGCATATGTGAAAGATCCCCTCGTTTGACCCTGTTCCCTTCATCTCCAGGGTTCTTTTCCCTCTTTGAGAGACTTCCGTGTGTGTATCAACAAATTGTTTACAAATTCTCTCCTTTACACAGATGGCAGTTTTTTTTCCCTCTCTCTCTCTACGTATATAGTTCTGTATTTAGCTTCTTACTATTTAATACTGCAATATGGAGGTCACTCCATAGCATATATAAAACACTTTCCCATTCGATTTCTATAAAAAGTTGTACAATGGTCCATCACGTGGATGTCCCATAGCTGATTTAAGCAGCCGGGTGCTGAGACATCTAGGCTATTGGCAATCCTTCCCAGTTAAAGATGGAGCCCCAGAGAAAATGCTGTCCTTTTGAAATTCCTTCCAGCCTCTCTCAGCCATGCTGTCCCACACTGAAGGGACATGGGGATGGCAGGACACAGGCAGTACATCCTGGAGGTGAAATGTATGAGCCCCAGAGCAGCCAGAACAGGGTCTGGCTTCTGGCTTTACCACCTGCTGTTCTGCTGCCTCAGACCCTTGTGCTCAATCTCTGTAAGGCAGTGGGGTCTGGGAATTCGCATCTCTAACAAGTCTCTGTGTGATACGGGCATGAAGACTGTGCTTCAATAACCACCATGCTAAGCTACTACAATGGGGAATCTGGTAATTCCCATCTCATAGGTTTATGTGGGGATTAAGGTATGTGGCCCCTTAGCACTGTGCTAGTACCAGACTAAGAAGTTAATAAAACTTAGTGATTATTATTATATTGGTCCCCTCACCACAGAGAAAAAATTTAAACAGACACAGGAATGATGCATAGTGATCCCTTCTCCAGGGATTTAGGGGTATCCTGGAGCTTCTCTTCCAAATCTGCTTCAAGACTTAAGTCTGGAATGGCTGGGGAACTCTGCCAAGCTGCCTAGCCATCAGAAATTGTCATTTTTATGGTAGCTGGGAGTGGAAAACTGGGGGATAGAAGCCCAACCTGGAGCCCTAGCACTGACTGCAATGATGGATGCTTCTGTGGTCATCGTCCTGTGTGAGCCTGCTCCCTGGTTAAAGAGGACAGAGAAGGGGCTCGTCCCATCCCAGCTTCTACCCCAGCCATCAAAGGGCTCTTCCATTCTCCGAGCCCTTGTAATTTGCTCTCATTAATAGTGCTTTGTTCTGGGGGGGGTGAGGGGGCAGTAGTGGAGAACCCCAGGCGGCCACTGCAGGCCTGGTCATGCTCGCACCACTCTCTCCTTCCGGCCCTGGGAGGGGAAGCCTAGAGTGAAGGCCATGCTTTGCTCCTTCCCACGCTGCCCTCTCTGCAGAGAGACAGGGACTCAGGAGAGCTGGTAGCTGGGAAGTGTGTGAGTCTTGGTTGGAAGAGGGGTACTTGGCAGAGCACCAAAATCATGGGGGTGGAAGAAGGAAGAAGTGTCTGGGTTGGGTTCTAACTTGCTGTGTCACCTTGGGTAAGTCCTTTTCCCTCTCTGAGGCTCAGTATTCTCTCTTGTAAAATGAGATGTGCTCAGGCTCTGCGCCTGGTACCTGAGCCAGTGTCGAGTCATAGAATTAAGAAATCAGCAGCATTTTCCTTTGGCTCACCTGTGCGCTGTGGTAGAGACACTGAAATTCTGGCACCTGCCATGGGGCCTCCTAGTGCCCCTAGTGCCCCAATCTGCTGCCCTCTCATCCTACCCTCCTTCCATCCCCGCAGGTGTGCACTCTCTTCCCCAAATCTTGCAAGACACACCTCTGTGTACCTGTGCCTCTCACTGGCTGGGGGACATCAGGTGAGTCACTGGAGCACTCAGTGTAAAGTGGAAATAACAGCATATCTGCTGACTAGGGTTTTGAGAGCATTCAGGGAGACAAGACATGCAGAGTGCTTAGCGTGCTGCCGGGCACAGAGCAGGTTCTCAATACCTGTAAGCCATTCTTGCAATTATTATCATTACTGCTTTAAAAGCTGAGCAGAGCCAGGGCTTTGGATAGACAACACCTTAAGTCTTGAAACCCTACTTTGCATGATTTTCTGTTTCAACATTTTACCATTCTCTCCTCCTCTCTCCACTACTCGTAACATCTACTTACCTAAAACTATCCAAGTTGTCTCTTTTTTGTCAATAAAAAGATACAGTTTTATTCCTTTTTGCCTTCAACGAACACCCAAATATTTATAAGAGGCCCCTCTCACATCCCAGCAACCATCGAAACAAAAGAGACTGTCTCCTCAAATAAGTTAATCAGTAATTATAATCAAGAAGTGCTCTCTGGGTGGCATGGCAGAGGGAGGAGGGAGCTGGGGTATCTTAAACCAAGGCCCTCTGCAGGCATGCTTTGGCTCACAAGTCTGCAGAGGGGCCACTTCTCACATCAGCACAAAATCAAATACTATAGGATCTCCATTCCAAGTGCGCATGGTGGCCTTTAGAGGTGACCACATGTGGGTAGAGGAGGCCGTGCTCAGCTATGACAGTGGGGACAGTCGAATTTGCTAAGTGACTGCTAAGTGACTAAGTCACTTGGCCTCTCTGATCTGATTAGCTTATTTAATCAGGGCAAGAAAACTGACTTTTCTCCGTCTCAGGAAGGACTGCAGAGTCCTCTCACCTGAAGGAATGGCTCGTGTGTGTCTTTTACTCATGACAGAGTCCCCGACTACCTTCTCTAGGCTCTGTACTGGGGGACCGATGAATCCATGGGCTCAGCTCTTGAGAGGCTAATAGGAACAGTCAGTGTTTACTGAGCTGCTACTATGTTTCATGTTTACCCTTTACCCAAAGTAAGTTACTTTATTGTCCTAAGAGTCTTACAACGACTGCTATTACTATCCATATTTTGTAGGTAAGAAACTGAAGGCATGGAGAGCTTAGATGCCTCACCCAAAGTCCTAGAAGTTTGGCTTCAACTGATACACTGGAGATTCTCATGGAATGGTCTGGGGACCTCTGGGGTCCCAGAGACCCTTGGTTGTGGTCCACAAGGTCAACATAAATTTCGTTATTACTAAGAGTCTGCTTGCCTTTTTTACTCTCATTTTCTCATGAGTGCACCACGGAGTTTTCCAGAAGCTACATGACTTGTGATATCAACCCCTGCCCCCCCAAGCCCTGCCAAAAAATGTTGTTTCCTACACAGCCTATATTTTACACAGGACGCTCACAAACATTTCTGCCAAATTTCGTGACCACCCATTTAGTTGTTCTCATTTGGTATGGTGACGAATAGAACTTGAATAATGAAAACGAAATTAATATCAGAAATTCCAATAAACATGGATGGCCTGGAGACAAATGCCCAATCACAGCAGATCTAGAGAAAACTTTCTGGAAATGTTCACAGGTGTCTCTTGCTGGGGAATCTGGTCTTCCTGATGGCCATCTTAATTTAACCTTTTGTATTACTTTTGATATGGAACTCTGCAGGAAACTTCTTGGAGAAATTCCAAAGGACAAAAACATTGGAGAGGAATTTCATTCCAGAAATATTAAGTTAGGATTTGACATGAACATGATTCTAACTTTCAGTGTTTCCATAAAGATTTCTTCAAAAGATGAGAGCTGTGTTTTTCAGCCGTGTTTGTTAAATGACTACAGTCTTATGGTATGTGTGGGTATCTCGGTGCATCCCAGAGCGTTCTGCATCATATGTGGCGATTTGGTTCACCTAGCTCGGCTTTGAACTCTGTAACCCAAGCAGAGTCTTGCCTGAGAGCCGCTCCTGTTTTGGAAGCTCACGATGGCACAGTGTCAAAGGAATGAGCTTCAGATCTGACCTGAAAGGTAGTGATCCTGGCTGAGCGGGTAGATATTCTAGAGCCTCAGGTCTTCAGCAGTGAAATGGAAAAAGAAATCGACCCTTCTTACCCTTACAGCTTTGTTCTAGGGATCAAATAAGGTAAATACTTTGAAAAACAGAGAGTGCTTGTCTCTCTCTGGAGGAATTCCCGCACACCGATCTGCCTCCCTGGATGGAACCAGCTGTATAGCGGTGTAACCCCAGAAGTCCTACGGTATCCCTTGTTCGGCTGTAGTCGAGCTGGCCCAGGCCTGCAAGTCAGTTTCAGCGCCTTTATACTTGTTACACGTTCCTGCGTGGAATGTTCTTCCCTTGGGTAACTGCATGGCTGAACCTGATTTCCCTCCTATCTCTGTTCAAATGAAGCCTCAGCAGGAAGGCCTTCCCTGGACACACTCTATGTGACCGACCCCCAGGACTCCTCCTTCTTCCCTTACACCGCATCACTGTTCTTGGTCGCACGCGTGCGTTTTATAGTTATTTGTTTACCTGTCGATTATCTGACTACAGTGTCAGTTCCACAAGACTGGGCACTTCGCTTCCTTCTGCTGTAATCCTAATGCTTAGAACCTCGCAGGCGCACCTTACTCCCCCAGAAAAAAAAGCAGCAGCAGACAATAAAAAGACAAGAAAAGCGCGGCCTGCCGTATCAGACTGCGAGACAGGGCAGGCTGGCTGGAAGAAATTTCGGCGGGGCAGACACAGAGAACAAAGAAGAGGAGACCCCATGTTTCCATGTTTCTTCCTGCTCCCACTCCCACCCCTTGGCTTAGATGTATTACAGCAAAGCCTCAGTGTAATTATGGGCATTTAGATTGTTTACTCCTTGCTAACCACCCTCTTTGCTCACTAAATTGGTCCAAAGCCTGTGGCATGAGTAACTAAGCGTGCAGCAATTTGGCTCGCGGTGCGCCGGCAGCAGCAACGGGGTTCAGAGACACCACTGCCTTCACGCTAACTGGGCTCCGGAGCCAGCCCTCTGCCGATGCGGGGCTCAGACGGGCAGCTTCCACAGCCGGCGGCATTATGATGTCCTGGCAGACACGCAGGGGGACTTGCTCAACCCCGGGGTTCTTCACTCTGGGCTTCTCACAGGTGCCTGATTGGTCTCCCTAACTCCAGGCTCGCTCTGCACCCTACCCAGGGGGTGCAGAATAATTCCTCTCCCCACTTCCGGGGGAATAACATCCAAGCTGCATCTGCTCGGCCTGGATTTTGTGTGCCTAATTACCTCACCTCACATGTCCCTCCTCCTCATTCATCCCTTACCTGCTTCCCTATACAGGCCTACCTCAGGCCATTGGCACTAGCTATTCCTCTCATAGCTGCCTCCTCTTATCCATGTAGTAGTTTATATGAATGACGGAATGGATGATATGACTGAACAAATCCTGGTCTCTGTCTGTATCTTCACTTCCCCATCTGATAAATAGGTAGAAGGATTTAAGTTCTACGTTCCCTTCCAAAATGAATGAATGAGCATTAGGCAAGTCATTTAATGAGGTCAAAAAATTTCTTTTTCTTGGAATGTTTTTTTTTTTTTTTAAAGTAGGCTCCGCACTCAGCGTGAAGCCCAACGTGGGGCTTGGTCTCAGGACCCTGAGATCAAGAGTCAGATACTTAACTGACTGAGTCACCCAGGAGCCCCGAGGCCACAAAATTTTTGAAGACCCTACTTGGGCACTGGGTTCTAGGGGCTATAGAAATAGTGGTGAAAAAAAAAAAGATGGAAATCCTGCCCTAAAGGGACATACTTTCTAGTGGATGGAGATTGACAGACAATAAACATAGAAACAAGATGATTTCAGTTACTGGTAAGTACTGTAACAATGAAAATAAGAGAATGTGATGGAGAGTGAGCCATGGTAGGGGCTTTAGTTAGAGTAGTCAAGGGGGGCCTCTTTGAGGAGGTGACTTTTGAGTTGAGACCTGAATGACAGATAGTTGAGACAAACATTACAAGGAGGAGCAGCAAGTACAGGAGCACAGAGAAAGAAACGAGTGTGTTATCTTTAAGGAGCAGAAAGAAGGCCTGTGCAGCAGGAGACATTGTCTGGTGGGCAGGAGAGAGGGGATGAAGGTCTCGTCCAGAGGCTCTGGTATACAATGTGCTGGGGGCCATGGGACATCCATGGAGGGTTTTAGGAGGAGAGTGACTTACATCTTAGAACAAATCATTCTGGCTGCTTCTTGGAGAACAGACTAAAGGGAGATAGGAGAGGAGGCGGGAAGAACAACCATCCACGGGAGAAAAGAGGGCATCTGGGTCAAGGGTGAGGGGCTGGTAGAAATCAGGGTGTATGTTTTGGAGGTCAAGCTGAGAGGGCTCATAGATGGGTTGGATGTGCTTGTGAGACAGAGAGAGGCACGTGGGTTGTCATTAATAAGCAATGAATAATAAATATGGCTCAGGGATCCCTGAGCGATGCTAGTTTGCCAGAGAGCTCAGCATTGGAGTTTGAGCACATCTGAAAAATAGTAAGGTGACTTCTGTGTTTCCTACTTGTTGTTGTCTTTGAGGGTAGGAACCCTGTGGGTTTTGTTGCTTTAGACTTGATGCCTAGCACAATGCCAGGCACAGAGTGATACTCCTAATGGACGCGAAGAGTCCCTAAAGCTTATATCTCTCCCAAAGTCCTCCCAGGGAGGCTGGGCCAGGAAAGCATCCCTGGGCTCACAAGCCATTTGCTATCTCATAGTCCCATCAGTCCACAGTTAACCAATCAGAGTAGGTACGGCAGCTGTGCTGCATTCCCACTTCCAGGTTCAGGTCACCCAGAGCCCTCTCCTGGGCCTGTGCCCCCTCACTGGCTCCAGGAGCCCAGGATCCCAGTTTTGATGCCGTCTGGCTGCTTTCCCATCTTAAAAAATATGCCCCCTATTTACATTCACCAATAGTCTGGGCCCCCATCCCTTTCTTCTCTTATGGGTTACACACACATGCACAGAGGCTTTGGGGAGACCTAAGAGTCTGCCTCATACTAGCGGTGAAATGTCAGTTGTATGGGGCGGTGGGGGGATGTTAAGGGCAGGGGGGTGATCTGCATTAATACATCCTTCTCTCAGCTGAGGAGATCCCCACTTTGCCTATGATTAAGGAAAAGATATTCCTTCTCCAGAAGGTCTTCCCCAAGATGCTTCCAGAGGGGAAGAGTGCTCCCCCAGAGCTTCTCAGCAATGCAACTCTTGAGCATTCTTGGCTCAGACTGACTGATTATGCAGGCTTCACCCTGTTCCAGGGCTAATAAAAAAGCACAGCCCCAAGGCACTGGGGCTTTGTGTTAAATTTTTAATAGTCACGGTGGGTTTGATCCCACACTCCTGGGCAAATTAGTCACTGCAGGTTCAAGTGAGGAATTTATAGACAGGCCCCAACAATCTGCTTCTAATTTTGGGATGGAAACTTTGATTTAGGAATCCTAAAAGGCAATATGGTATCGTCAAGGAGGCCTAGGTTCCCGCCATTCAACAAATTTTATTAATCTATGTGTCTGGCACCGTGCTGATCCAGGCTCCTCCCTCTGAGTCTGAAGCTATGTGATTCTGAGCAAGTTATTTCCCATCTTTGGGCCTCAGCCTCCTGTCTTGCAAATGATGGAGTAGGGCTCTTCCCAGCTCTTTCCAACTGTGACATCCTGTGTCTGGGTCTATGAAGGACAAATGGCATCTCCAGGGCTGCAGCTGCTCCCTGGGAGGCCTCCCTTAGGGAATGTTGGCCTTGTGTGTAGAACAGTTCCTAGAAGCCCAAGCATGCCCTGCCCTGAATCCCTGCTCGCCCTCCTGCTGCAGGGGGAGCATGGAAAGGGTTAAATTTGGCTCAGCAAGACAGGAATAGACTCTCCCAATCCCCTCCCTCTTCGGGTCTCTCCCCTTTTTGTTCTCAGGGATTTGCTCAGCTTGCTGAGGTTAGGTAAAACTCCTTGCTGGGCTGGGAGCCATGCCTCTCTGCTGTGAGAGAGCTGAACTGTAGCAACTTGCCCAGGCTCTTCCCCCAGGCAAGAAATCTGAAGCTACCACAAGGGGTGGAGAAATCTTGGAACCTGAGACAATGATTCTGGCTGGAGCCAGAAGTGCCTTTGGAGATTATTGAGTCCAACTAGCTCGGTTTGCAGGTGGGGAAACTGAGGCCCAGAGAGGGGGCTTTTCTTAGGTTTACGCAGTGAGTTAGAGAGAGAAGCAAATGCAAGTTCCAGCATTCCCAGGCCAAATCCTTTCTCCTGGGCTGATGCCTGGACTTTAGGAGACAGTCTTTTTGGGCTGAAGCTGTCATGAATAGGAAGTTTTTTTGGGGAGGGGAGGGGCGCCCAGGTGGCTCAGTGGGTTAAAGCCTCTGTCTTCCTCTCAGCTCATGATCTCTGAATCCTGGGATAGAGCCCCACATCAGGCTCTCTGCTCAGCAGGGAGCGTGCTTCCCTTCTTCTCTCCCTGCCTGCCTCTCTGCCTGCTTGTGATCTCTGTCTGTGAAATAAATAAATAAAATCTTAGAAAAAAGAAAGAAAGAAAGAAAGAAAGAAAGAAAGAAAGAAAGAAAGAAAGAAAGAAAGAAAATGTTGGGTGGGAACAGAAGAAAAGCAGAGGGAACATAACCCCAGGTGTCATGAAGCAGGAGAAAGTGGCTCTTTGTTGAGGCTTTTTGGGGCTGCCTTCCTGATACACCTCCTGCCTCTGCCAGGCTGTCTAGGCATCCCAGATGACTACCCCTTCAATCCTCAGATCATAGCAAGCTGGTTTACTTTTACTAAGAACCCAGCTTGGGTGGAGCCTTCTTTATTTCTTTAGGGCTCAGTTTCTAAAACAGACTTGCTTCGAGTCACAGCTTCTCTTCTTACTAGCTGTGTGATCTTAGGCAAGTTGTTCCACTTTTCTGAATCTGAGCTACCCGTCTGTCAAATGATAGTGCTACTAGGACCTTCTTCACAGCACCGTGGAGAGATGAATGAGGTAATGCAGGGCCAAATGCAAACTAAGCGCTAGAGAAATGGCCACGGTTACTGGCACTCCTCTGCCTTTGGGTGGTCTATCACCATCTTTCTTGTCTTCTTTTTCAGTAGAATGGACCAGTCTCTGGGTCTGCCCTCCTCACAAGGTAGTATGAAACTCTAGTAAGACAACAGAGGTAAACGAGCTTCATAAAGGACTATGTGGAACCAGTAGTCTCTCTTGGTGTTTCCTCTGGCTAGTTTGTCCCATGGCCCCATGGCTCCTAAACAATACCCAGGTTGACCAGTTGTCCATCAGCTCAGGCTGTGATATAGGAGAAACACTGGGATCCCAAATGCACTGGATTCATCCTGACCATACATGAGTTAAATAGCTCTGGGCATATCATTTTGCCTTTCTAGGACAGGTTTTTTTGCCCACTGCAAGATGGGGCCAGAATCCCTGTTTTTCCCAGTTCATAGGTCTATGTTGGAAACTGCAAAACTCTCTGCCTGCTCTGTGTCCATTCCCCCTTCCTCTATTTCCACACCTGATTTCCATGAGATATCCAGCCCCCTCTGACTTCCAGTTTTGACCAGTGGTTTGGGGCAGCTGACCCAACCTCTGCTCCAGCGTTGGGTCTGAGACCAGCCTTGCCAGTCACAGCCGTAAATTCCCTTTGGTCACTGTGATTGGTTCATGGTTGGGACTGGGAGCCAATCACAGGCAACTAACATTTATCCTGGAACTTTGGCTTTTAGCGACAGGGAGAAATGACTCATTCTTTTTTCTATTGGACAAGAGCCTGGGAGAATGAGAATTTGGGGCTCCCAGGCACCATCAGGTGTCAGGAGAATCTACCTGATCATTAAGCAAATGCAAAGCAAAATAGACAAAAGGCAGAGAAGGGCAATCTTCTGCCAGTGTTGTTCGCAAATTGAGTGCGAACTTACCTAAAGCCAAACTATTCCTGGACTTTTCGGGAATATAAGTCAATTTATTTATATATAATATATATAACTATATATAGTAATAAAATATTTCCTTTCCTTTTTTCTTTCCTGTTTCTATTAATTGCTCTCTCTATCCAATTATTTTTGCTTAAAGTTGGTCTGATTTGGCTTTCTGTCACTTGCAATCAAAATTTCCTAATTAAGGGGCACCTGGGTGGTTCAGTGGGTTAAAGCCTCTGCCTTGGGCTCAGGTCATGATCCCAGGGTTCTGTGATCAAGCCCCATATCAGGCTCTCTGCTCAGCGGGGAGCCTGCTTCCCCCTCTCTCTCTGCCTGCCTCTATGCCTACTTGTGATCTCTTTCTGTCAAATAAATAAAGTCTTTAAAAAAATTCCCAATTAAGACAATAAAAGAATGATACTCATTGGAACAAACAATGTTAGCTGTTGACCCAATTTCCATTTCCCTTTCTTCCTTGCTAATAGAACCCTGGATGAGGGATGGGAGCAGGGAGAGAGTGTGATTAAGTCCTAGAAGAGATGTGATGCTTGATCTAAGTTAATTGTAACAACCCTGTTTCTTGGTTTTCAGAATTCTTGCATTAACTGTGATCATAAAACGAGGAGAAATCCACTGGAAAGTAGGTGTCTGGGAAAGTAGACAGCCAGCATCATCCTTCTTCCTGCCTTGAAAAAGGATATGATGACAGGAATTGCAGCAGCCACATTGTGACCATGAGGCAGAGGCCAAAAGAATTACAGAGGTACCTGTCCTCATGTCATTAAGGCCTAAACTAATACCAACAGCTGTCTGCCTGTATGTTTCTTATGAAAGAATAAAAATATCTATTTGTTTAAGCCACTGTTAGTTGGATTTTCTGTTATTTGCAGCTCAAAGCATTCTTTAGGAGTGAGTCATTTCACTCACAGAATTCAAGTAGCTATCCAGCAATGTCACCGATTTCCAAAACTCAGACAAGAGTACTAGTTAAGAGTAAAAAAACCCAGCTGTTTTTGCTCCTTAGGGGAACAAAAAGGTTGTGGGGGAAGAGAAAAACAAATAACATTTATCCAGTAGTTACTATTGCCAGGCAGTGTGTTAAGTCCTTTAGTAGCATATAACCTTCTAGGTTCAGTTGAAGATACTATTATTAGTCCCATTTTATAGGTCAGAAAATTGAGCCACAGAAAGATATTTTTTAGGGTCACTTGGCTAGGAAATTCTGGGGACAAAAAGGCTTCTGAGTAGCCAAAGTGGATTCTACCATGTATTTTACTCATAAAAGAGCCCCATTGCCCGGAGTTGATAGATGCATTTTCTACACGGTGTAGGCATGTAGTTCTCTAACAGATTTACTGTTGTAAAGAATGGAGAGACAAGGGGCCCTGAATTAGGTGACAGCTGACACTCTGTCACTGAACAATAACAAAAATACAAAAAAGGAAACCCTGGCTTTTTCAGTGTAGGCAAAATAGCCTAAGAGACCCGCATAGCCCTGAGGATACTGCTGTATTAAAACTCAATTCAATCATTAATGTTTTATAATGGCCCTGAGTCATCAAGGAAAGATGAAATGATGTTTCACTTCTTGCTTGAGAAGGCAGGGAAGCATGCACTACATCTAGGGAAGGTTCCTACCTGAAACGCTTAGAACAAAAGAAAATTTTAGCATTTTTATCAGCGATATCTCGATTTCCCCCTCCACAAGCCAACTTTCTGGAGAAATCAGCTCACAGAATGCTTCCTGCCCTAGAGGCCCAGAGGCCAAGGCGTTAGGGGACTGCATTTCTTATTGCCACTGTCCCAAGATATTCCCTTCTCAAGCCTATAAATGTCAACCTGTGTGCTTCTAGCAAAGGTGTTCTGAATTCTCATGCCTGGGGTTACCCATGGGTGCACATGGTGGAGAGCCCAGCAGCAGTGTGAAGACTTGGAGAGTGGCAGTTGTTAGGGCCTCTGCCTGCTGCCTTAGCGGGGACCACAGAAGGCTGCACAAGGAGCAGGGGTAGGCTCTGAGAGGCAGTTTGTAGACCTAGTGTCCAGCTGGGTGTGGGGGGGGTCACTGAACAAAGGACCTGAAGGGAAAAACCACACTATGCTGAGACTGGACGTGGCCTTCCATGTTTGTAATCCACCTTGTTCTGTGAAGATAAGGAACCTGAGGTCCAGAGAGGGGAAGGGGATTTTCAAGTTCACACATCAAGGTTATGGCAGAGCTCAGAGCCCTGTTCCTGACTTTGCACCAGGCAGAGGGGAACACCAAATAAAAGTCTGAGGGTTGGAGAGGTCCTCGGAGACTTATGTCCCGAGCGAAAAACATAAGGGATCAGCCTAGCTGACGTTCCTTTTCTATCCTTGGCCTCCTCTTTGGGACTTCCGGGACTTCCCAGGCAGCTGAACCTGGGGGCTCTCTGAGATATTAATTTAACAAATATATATTTTGTATCTAATATGTTCTCATAATAGTGAGCAACTGCTCCCTGTCCTCAAGGGGCTAATAGTAAAGTGCAGTGAAAGTAAATAGTAAAGCTGAGATGATAGGTTCTGGTATCGTTTGCCAGGCACCAAGATTGGGGGTCACTTACTCACTGCGCTTAGACACAACCTGAATCACAGAAGCAAAGACCTACATATAGACCAAAGGACAGCCACACAGGCGTAGGCAGAGGGACCTACATCTACACACACACACACACACACACACACTCTGTACACCCACAGACATACACTCACAGATGTACGTATAGACATGTGCCCACATCAGAGACACAGACACATGAATATATGGACACACACAAAGCACACACGTGTGCATACACGCGATGCGCTCTTGCATTCCTCCCTGACCCCCATGTGCAAATTGCAGTTTTAGCAACACTGGAGACGCCGTCTACAAATTTCCTGGTAAAACACTTCTCAACAATGCCTGACCCCAAACCAGGCGTGCCTGGGTCCCTGCCCCCACATCCCTTGGTGCTATAGGTATTTGCTGAGTGGAGGCTGGAAACCAGGATCTGAACCACTCCTGCCTGATTCACTCCTCTCTGGGCCGCAGAGCTTCCTCTTCCCTACTCAGGGCAGCTTCCCAGGCTCAGCACCTTGAGCTCTGCCCCTGACTCATCCTGCCTTAGCGCAGTATGAGGCCTGCGGTTTGCACAAGCTGGGGCATGATCTGCGGCAGGGATGGGGTGATTCTGGTGTGGGGAGGGGGGTCACTGTTAGGTAAGGGCCCTGGAGGAAGTATGGATATGGGCTGTGCGTGGGTAAGGGCACAAGGAATGTGTACCAATCAGTCCTGCTGGAAAGTTGTCTTGTGGGGGCAAAGGGGGAACCTAGCAGTAACCCCAGGATTGTCTGTAGTCTGGATTCCCCTCACCCTGGAGCTTCAGGGCCCCGTCGCCCCTCCTGCAGCTGTATTCTCCCCATGGAATCGAGAGTCTGTAGAGCCAATGGGATGTTTCATCCCAAGCCTAGGACCCCCACTTCCTGATCACATTCTGGGCACCCAGGATCTGAATTTCTTGTTCAGAAACTAGCCCCCAGCTAGTTTCCGGGGGCTGTGCAGCAAGCCTCTGCCAGGCATCTTCCTCCAAGGGCAGGATGTACACCCTTAAAGGGTGTGGGGGGGCAAACTGGTGTTGTTTGCTGGGCAGGAGTTGGGGTGGTGTGGGTGGAGCTTGGGCTGGGAGGTGTAAGCACCTTGCTTGTGGGAGAGCAAGGAGAAAAGAGGGAAGGCAGGCAGACTGAAGCCCTGGGGCCCTCCAAGGGCACTCTTGCTTAGTGCCTTGCCTGAAGTCAGTCTGTCCTGGTGCGGGGATACGGAGGCCTTCCGGTGGCAGAAGCACGAAGCTGAGTGTCAGGGAACCTGGACTCTGGGCAACTTCTGCCACTGAAGAGGGAGCGGCATAGTCTCTGAGGTCAGCTACCTGGGTTCCAAATTTCTGGGGATGTCTAACCATGCGACTCCAGACAAGATGCCCTCTGTGAGCTTCAGTTTCCTCATTGATCACACGAGACCAATAATTGTTCCCACCTAATGCTGAATAGTCAAGAGCTGAGCAAGTAGCTGGTACATAGTAAGTGATTACTGAGCATGATTATTTCTGACCTTGATAAGTCCCTTACTTTTCTCTGAGTCTTAACTTCCTTTTAGGAAGAGGAGGGATGATGTTAACCCAGGATTAGGCCCAGGGTAGATGCCTCTCAGTGCCTGGGAAGCCCCACAGACAGAGCACAGCAAACACGTTGAGTACTCACTGGGTGCAGAAGGCAGCCCTCTGCTCTCACTGATGGCTTGGACCTGTGTATCCCCATCAAAGGGCTTGGAGAGAAAAATGGTTCCCAGACAGCCGTCCTCCCTCATCTCAGGGCTTTGGCATATGCCCGTCCCCTTGCTGGAAACACCTGCACTATCTTTCTCTTCTCATCAGTTAACTGCCATGTAGGTTACAGATCTTAAATATTACTGCCTTGGGAAAGCTCAGATCTGCTGTGACCGGTTTACATTGTTCCTTGGATCTGCATTCCATCTATCGTTATATCTAGGTAGGTGATCACTGGATGCCACTTCCTCCAAGGGCCTTCCTTTCAACCCTGTCGAAGTTCTGTGCCCTCCCGACATACTCCCAAAGCACCCTGAACTTTACATTTCACATTTCATCTGTGAAATCTTTGTATTTCATCTCTGAGGTGTAGATGAAATGTCACTTCATCGTGGAGTTCCTGGATCAAGGTCGGTTCCCCTGCTGTGTGTTCCCATGGTGCTCCTTACACTCCTTTCATAAAATGCACAGAACTTGTCAAACTTGTCATGACTTATTCAATATCTGTCTTCTCGCACCAGAACAGGAACTTCCCGAGGCAGGAACATACTTGCCTATCCACCGTTGTATCCCCAGCATGTAGAACAGTGCTTAGCATATTGAAGGAACTAATAGCTATGTGTTTATCCTTCCCCTCTGCAGGCAGTGTGTCTGCACACACACTCACAAACCTACTTTTACTCTCAGTGCCTATGACAGTGGTGGCTGGCAGGAGGTAAACTCTCAGTTGGCACTTACTGAATGAAAGGATGAATAAGAGAGTCTCTTCTCTTCTACTACAGCCGAAGCTCGGGAGGCCAGAGAGCATGTCTTCAACGATGGTGTTTTCCATCTCTTGTGAAAATGGGATCAAGGGAAGGCTCCAAAGAATGTTCCTGTTATAGGACCAGATGTCCAGACTTCCACTCCAAGCAGACACAGTGGGGCCTCCAGGGCAACATGCCCCATTCTCCTATCTGGCCCCACACTTGCTTTCTGAGCTTAATTTCCACAGCTTCCTCCTAAACTTGGGGTCTCAGCCATGGACACCGTCCAGGATGAAGGAGGTAAAGGTACCTGGTTTTCTCCATTGTCCAACGGCTGCCATGGAGAGCCTCATGGGATAAAGGCAGGAAGAGATGTGCTAGTTCAGTGGGGCAAAGGAAGATTCATCAAATCCATGACATTAGAGCCCAACTACATCCCCCTAGTCTCAGCCTGGTTAGATAATACCCAATACCTAAATTGGGTATTATCTAATATACCCCATACCTAAATTGGGTATTATCTAGCCAGGATGAGACTAGGAGAATACTAGGATGTGTAGTAGTAAAGAACAAAGGAGGACAGGCATTTCATGCAGAGAAAATAATCAGCAAAAGCTCAAAGCAGGACCCGTTGAAATTTCTGGCACTGTGGCTCCTCCCTTAACAACCCTGGGGTCCAGCGCTATGCAGGGAGCAGAAGAACTGCCAGGGGCTGGAAGAGAACCGGGAACTGGTATAATTTTAGAGAAAGGAAATAATGGCACCATCAGCAATAGCAAAAGTAAGATGTGGCCTATCTTTCAAAGAGACCATTCATTGTGCAACTGTGCATGGGACCTTGCCTTTCCCGGATCTCAATTTCCTGATCTACAAAATAAATGTCTTGGATGAGATGGTGCCTCCAACTCTTTCCAGCTCTGTAGTCCTGTGACTGAAACTGAAGTCTCCCTTGGCTTCTCCTTCTGGTTTTGGATCAACACCAAGACTTGTGACCAGATATGAGGTCAGTCTTGACGATTTCAAGACAAATGAGGGTTCTGTCCATGCAGCTGGTGCCCATTTCCTGTGCCCAGAGCCCTGACCTTGTGCTTGGTGTAGCTGGCTGTCACCATGCTCACAGCGTCACCTGCCCCTACCAGTCTTTCATCCTCCAGGCTCCTGGAGCATCCCCAGAGCTTGGCCAGGGGAAAGGTGGCACAGCAGGTAGGAAGGGTATGTGGACAAAAGGGGGCCTACGGAGGGCTGGCAGGGCCTGGAGGACACCCTGATGATCCTTGGCTCAATGGCCTAAGGTTCTGCTTTCCTTTCCTATGTCCACATATGTTTCTTGCAGCCAGTAGGTTTTGGAATGAGTCAGACCTGGCTTTGAATTCCTTCCTTGCCACTTACTTATTGTAGGCATTTAGCCTAGTTTGCTTGTTTTTTACTCATTATTTCATTTGCTCATTAGCTCACTTTGACTCATCCATTTATGCATTACTCAATAAATGTTTAAGACTACCTACTAAGTGCCCACACAAAGCAAGGGATACAGTGTTCAACAAGCTGACTTTGTCACTGCCCTCATGATATGGTGCATCAGGAATGCTGGCCCGTGTGTCCAAGGGGAGAGCCACTAATGTGTGGCTATCAAGCATTTGACATCTGGTTGGTGTGACCAAGGAACACTTTAAATTTTATTTAATTTTTATTAATTTAAATTTAAAAATAGATACTTGGCTTGTTTTTAAGTATGCTTGAAATAATGGGATTGTGAAGCTACTTTTCAACTGCGAATTTTGTGAAATCCAAACACAGAGCAAATATTTAGGATTTAAGTCAAGATGTACTGGACAGGTTTAAAAACACATCAGACTTTAAAGTAAGAAAATACTTTAAAATCAGATTTTAGTAAGAAAATAGGAACAAGAAATACTCCACTCATAAATGTTTAGATCTCGATTACATGTTGGAAATAACATTTCAGATACATAGAGTTAAATAAAAATATATTACCAAAATGAATTTCACCTGTTTCTTTTTACTTTCTAAACATGGCTGGTGGCAATTTAAGATCACATATGCAGGTCACAGGGTCTTCCTGCTGGACAGTGCTGTGTTCGACACCGCGACAGGCTCACGGGATTGCAGGGAGCAGTAAATGCGATGATACATAGAAAGGGCTTCCTTCAGGAGAAGTACTCAGTCAGTGTTAACTACACCTGACCTTCAAACACTGGGCGGTACCCCAGATCACTCCTTTCTCTTACCTTGATAAGCGGAGCCTATAGTAGCACCAAAATCCGGTTCCCTTTGCTGTGACTTTCCCCCACAAACCCTGCGGGCCTTTTATGCACAGGGCCTTCCATGTCCCAACTCTTGTCCTTAGGACACTCCTAGACCGACGTTACAACAGGGGCCCAGGGGTCCCTCAATGCTCTACTAGATGTCATCTGTTTCCCTTCTTCTTCCTCCTCCCCAGCAGAGCACTACCTCAAAATCTGGCCACACTCCAGGACCTTCTAAGTCACTTTTGGATTTTACAGATTGGTAAAATGTTTCACAATTTGGGGGATCTAATACAGGATTGCTTTTTTTTCCCCCCCAAATAGGGTCATTGAAATTTTAAAAAAAAATTATTGTCTCCTATCACCATATTTCATAAGAGAATGCTTTTAAAAGTGGGAGTTATTATTATTATTATATTTTTTTGCAGAGTTTGACAATTCTAAAATTCATGTAGAAATGTAAAGGACCCAGAAAACCCAAAACAAGCTTGAAAAAGAAGAGCAAAAGTGAAGGACTCCTATCTCCCACTTTTAAAACTTACTACAAAGCTATAGTAATGAAGACAGTGTGGTACTGGCTAAGAATAGGCATCTGGGTCACTGGAAGAAAATGGAGAGTCTAGAAATAAACCCTGACATTTATGGTCAATTGATTCTGACAAGGCTGCCAAGACACCTCCATATGGAAAGAACAGCCTCTTCAACAAATGGTGTTGAGACAATTGGATATGCAAATATAAAAGAACAAATTCGCACTCCTCTATCTCATGTACACACACCTTAGCTCAATATGGATGTCTGACCTAAATTTAAGAAGGGTAGAAATATAGGGGTAAATCTTTGCAACTGTGGAATAGGCAATGGATTCCTAGATATGACCCCTAAAGCAGAAGCCATAAAAGAAAAAAAAACCTGATAAATTGGACATCATGAAAGCGAAAACTTTTGTGTTGTAAGTGACACAATTGAGAAGTGAAAGGACAAGCCACAGAATGGGAAAAATATTTGCAAACTGTATATCTGATGAAGGACTTGTATCCAGAATATATAAAGAGCTCTTCCAACTCAACAACAACTAGAGAATGGGAAAGGGATTTGAACAGACATTTGTCCAAAGAAGATATACAAATGGTCAATAAGTACATGAAAAGATGCTCAGCATTTTTAGTTACTGGGGAAATGCAAATAAAACCCACACGAGACACTATTTCACATCTACTGGGATGGCAATGATCAAGAAGACTGCTATTAACAAGTGTTGACAAGGATGTAGAGGAGTTAGACCCTTATATTCTGCTGGTGGAAATGAAGATGGTTGCGTTGAGAAACAGTTTTGGCAATTCTTTAAAATATTAAGGACAGAATTACCATATGACACAGCCATTCTATTCTTATGTATCTACCCAAGAGAAATGAAAACAAATTTTCACAAAAAACCCCACATATGGAAAAAACATATGTCCACAAAAGACTAACAAAAAGGGATGCTTGGGTGGTTCAGTTGGTTAAGTATCTGACTTGATCTCAGCTCAGGTCTTGACCTTAAGGGTCATGAATTCAAGCCCTGCGTTGGGCTCCATGCTGGGCATGTAGCCTACTTACAAAAAACCAAAACAAAACAAAAAAACCAAACCCACAACACAATAATAATAAAATAACTCAAAACCCCAAAAGGCCTCATACAAATATTCATAGCAGCATTGTTCCTAAAAAGTAGGAAAAGCCCAGTTGTCCATCAACTAACTGATGAGTAGATAAACAAAGTAGGGTATACCTATACGAGGAGTTTTACTTCGCTATGGAAAGGAATGAAGTAGTAATACACGCTACCACACAGATGAACCTCAAAAACCTGTCTGGTGAAATAAACCGGTAATAAAAGAACACATACTGTAGGATTCCATTTATCTGCAATGTCTGGATAGGCAAATCTACAGAGACAGAACGTAGACCAGTGGTTGGCAGGGGCTGGAAATGAAGGGTGGGGATCGGGGAAACTGCTAATGGGTATGAGATTTCTTTTTGGGGTGATGAAAAGATTAGAAAATTAGATTATGGGGATTGTTGCATAACTCTGTAAATAAACTGAAAACCACTGAATTTCACCCTTTAAACAGGTGAGTTTGATGGCATATAAATTATGTCTCAATACGGCTATTAAACAGAAGAACAGGGGCGCCTGGGTGGCTCAGTGGGTTAAACCTCTGCCTTTGGCTCAGGTCATGATCTCAGGGTCCTGGGATCAAGCCCCGTATTGGGCTCTCTGCTCAGCAGGGAGCCTGCTTCCCTTCCTCTCTCTCTCTCTGCCTGCCTCTCTGCTTACTTGTGATCTCTGTCTGTCAAATAAAGGTTTGAAAAAAAAAAACAACAACAAACCAGAAGAGCAGGCCAGAGGATGGACAGCCTATTAGAGAGGAGTGCAGAGCTCTGGTGTAAGTCCCAGATGAGTCCCAAGTCCCCCGCTTTTCAGCTGTGGGCCTTCGGGCAAATTAGTGACCGTGCAAACCCTCAATGTCCTTAGTTATGTGGGGGATGTGGTGAGGAATAAACAAGAGCATCTGTGTCAGGTGACATGACACAGGTCTGAGACACGGTGAGTGCCCCAAACTCACCAGCCATATCTGTCGTTAGATAGGCCTTCATCTCTGATTCAAGGACAGTCCTTTAAATGGAACAAAGCGAGCTTTATGAAAATCTCACTGGCTTGTCCTTCTTTTTCTCATTTTGTGAAAACTGGTGAAGGCTTCTGTACTGGCCACACCACCCACCTGTCCCCCTGCCCCCTCACCCCCTGGGGGAGTAGGGCGTTGCCCCCGCCCCCCAGCGTCATCCCTCCCTCTGAGCAGGAGACTGCCAGCGCTGGAAGAGCTGTAGGGATCCAGATTAGGAACAGAATCAGTCTTCACATGACATGAAGATAATAATAATCGTAATAATAATCATAATAACAGCTAACCATTCCTGAGCCTGTGCCATAAGCCAAGTATGATGGTAAACGTCTCATGCATATCATCTCCCTCAGTAACCCTCCAGGTACTCAGGGCCACAGTGCTAGTCAGTAGTGGAGCCCTCAAGAGCCTGCCAGCTTAACGCAAAACACTCCTACTCTTGATCAAGAGGCAGCTAAACGGACCTGACTGCAAGTGTTTGCATCCTCGCTCAGATCCTGGACAAGTTATCAGCAGCCCCGTTTTCCTGTAAGGTGTGTGTCCTCACGATACAGTGTTACTGCGGTAAGCACTTGGCCCGCGGTACTGCATGGAATCCACCCAGCGAGGTGTGAGGGCTCAGTGTTGGCTTTCATTATCACTCTGCATAGCTCCTCCTTAGGAGGAAGCCCAGAGGGAGAAACAGATGACACTTGGGCTGTTCTGGTTGGAAAAGGGGGTGAGGGTCCCAGTTCAACCTGTTCTCTCTTCTGCTGCCCCTCCCTGCAAGGCAGACCCTAAGAATCCCTCTTTGGGACCCTAGGGCTCCCCAAAGCATAGTTTGAAGCCATCTTCTTATGCCATCCTTATTCATTATGCAGATTAGAGCACTGAGGCCCAGAAAGGGGAGGACACTTGCCCAAGGTCACACAGTCACTCAGGGGCAGAGCTAGAATTAGACCTTTGGCTCTCTGCCCCAGTTGGGGGTCCCCAGTCTCCCTGATGACTCGCAGAGGTTGTGCTGCTGCCAGAACTCCCAGGTTGGGCTCCCTCCCCTCCCCCAGTCTCAGGGATAATCCTTTAATGAATTAAGTGGGGCAATTATGGGAGGGGAGAAGGAGGCTTTGTTGCTTTTTGGTAACCAACTGGCAACTTAAAGAGTCTCATTTACCATCAGTGGAGTACTCAGACATAAACCCTCCGACTTTCCACGTCTTCTCCAGCATTTTCTCCCCTCCATGTTCCCCTTCAGTTCACATCAACGCCCTCCCGTTGCGCCCTGGGGACAAAGGTGAACAAGACACACACAGCACCCCTCTTGTGGGGTTTTCATCTAGGACGGCAGTGGGACATCAAACAAGCAAAACCAGAACAAAACCCCAAAAAAGAGAAATAGTCTCAATACATCTGCCAGTTTGCGGTTCTCTTTCGTCAGAGTGGAGTCAGGGGCTGGATCTTGGAGGAGGCACAGGACAAGGCCTGGCTGTTGCTCCTCCTTCTGCCTGGAATAGCACGACTCTGATCAGTGCCACTGGCTCTTGATCCCTCCAGGTCCCCTCATGGGTCCTCTGATCAGAGCGGCCTTCCCTGGCCATCTTACCTGAGCAGTTCCAAGCTACTCTAGCCCAGGCTCTGTTCTATTTTCTCCCTCCCTCCCTCCCTTTCTTGCAGGGGGCAGTAACTGCAATGCTACATAGAAAGGGCTTCTCTCAAAGAGATTACTGCCTATGTTCTCCTCCAGGATTCTGATGGATTCCTGTCTCACGATGAGGTCTTTTATCCATTTTGAGTTTATCTTTGTGTACGGTGTAAGAGAATAGTCGAGTTTCATTCTTCTACATATAGCTTTCCAGTTTTCCCAGCACCATTTATTGAAGAGACTGTCTTTTTTCCACTGTATATTTTTTCCTGTTTTGTCAAAAATTAATTGACCATAGAGTTGAGGGTCCATATCTGGGCTCTCTACTCTGTTCCACTGATCTATGTGTCTGTTTTTATGCCAGTACCATGCTGTCTTGGTGATCACAGCTTTGTAATAAAGCTTGAAATCAGGTAAGGTGATGCCGCCAGCTTTATTTTTGTTTTTCAACATTTCCTTAGCGATTCGGGGTCTCTTCTGATTCCATACAAATTTTAGGATTATTTGCTCCAGCTCTTTGAAGAATGCCGGTGGAATTTTGATCGGAATGGCATTAAAAGTATAGATTGCTCTAGGCAGTATTGACATTTTAACAACGTTTATTCTTCCGATCCAAGAGCATGGAATGGTCTTCCATCTATTTGTGTCTTCTTCAATTTCTTTCATGAGTGTTCTGTAGTTCCTCAAGTACAGATCCTTTACCTCTTTGGTTAGGTTTATTCCCAGGTATCTTATGGTTCTTGGTGCTATAGTAAATGGAATCGATTCTCTAATTTCCCTTTCTGTATTTTCATTGTTAGTGTATAAGAAAGCCACTGATTTCTGCACATTGACTTTGTATCCTGCCACGTTGCTGAATTGCTGTATGAGTTCTAGTAGTTTGGGGGTGGATTGATATCAGCCACAGCAATTTCTTTCAAGATATGTCTCCAAAGGCAAAGGAAACAAAAGCTAAAATAAACTTCTGGGACTTCATCAAAATCAAAAGCTTCTGCACAGCAAAGGAAACAGTCAAAAAAACAAAGAGGCAACCCACGGAATGGGAGAAGATATTTGCAAATGACAGTACAGACAAAAGGTTGATATCCAGGATCTATAATGAACTCCTCAAACTCAACACACACGAAACAGGCAAGCACATCAAAAAATGGGCAGAAGATATGAACAGACACTTCTCCAATCAAGACATATAAATGGCTATCAGACACATGAAAAAATGTTCATCATCATTAGCCCTCAGGGAGATTCAAATTAAAACCACATTGAGATATCACCTTACACCAGTTAGAATGGCCAAAATTAACAAAACAGGAAACAACATGTGTTGGAGTGGATGTGCAGAAAGGGGAACCCTCTTCCACTGTTGGTGGGAATGCAAGTTGGTGCAGCCTCTTTGGAGAACAGTGTGGAGATTCCTCAAGAAATTAAAAATAGAGCTTCCCTACGACCCTGCAATTGCACTCCTGGGTATTTACCCCAAAGACACAGATGTCGTGAAAAGAAGGGCCATCTGTACCCCAATGTTTATAGCAGCAATGGCCACAGTCGCCAAACTATGGAAAGAACCAAGATGCCCTTCAATGGATGAATGGATAAGGAAGATGTGGTCCATATACACTATGGAGTATTATGCCTCCATCAGAAAGGATGAATACCCAACTTTTGTAGCAACATGGACGGGACTGGAAGAGATTATGCTGAGTGAAATAAGTCAAGCAGAGAGAGTCAATTATCATATGGTTTCACTTATTTGTGGAGCATAACAAATAGCATGGAGGACAAGGGGCATTAGAGAGGAGTAGGGAATTTGGGTAAATTGGAAGGGGAGGTGAACCATGAGAGACTATGGACTCTGAAAAACAATCTGAGGGGTTTGAAGTGGCGGGGGGGTGGGAGGTTGGGGTACCAGGTGGTGGGTATTATAGAGGGCACGGCTTGCATGGAGCACTGGGTGTGGTGAAAAAATAATGAATAATGTTTTTCTGAAAATAAATAAATTAAAAAAAAAAAGAAAGGGCTTCTCTCTCTCTTTTTCTTCCTCCCTCGCTTCCTTCCCTTTCCTTCCTTTCTCCCTCCCTCCTTTCCTCTCTTTCTTTCTTTCTTTCTCTCTCTCTCTTTCTTCCTTCCTCCTTCCTTTCTTCCCCTCTTTCTTTTTTTCTTTCTTCTTTCTTAAGATTTTACTTATTTATTTGAGAGAGAACGAGCACAAGTCGGGGAGGTGGGGAGAGGCAGAGGGAGAAGAAGACTCCCCATTGAGCAGGGAGTCCAGTGTGGGGCTCGATCTCAGGACCCTGAGATCACGACCTGAGCTGAAGGCAGACACTTAACCGACTGCGCCACCCAGGCATCCCTCTGCTTTATTTTCTTTAGAGCACACAGCTCACTAAAATCATCAGATTGACTGATTTGCTGACGTGTTTATCCTTTGTCTCCAGCCCCCCGTGGAAGCTGTGGCAGGCAGGAAGTGTGTCTGTCTGTCTTGCCCATGACTGCATGTCCAGCACCCAAAGTGTGCTTGGAATTTGGGGGGAACCCCATACTATGTGTTGACTAAGTGAATGAAAGAAGGAATGAAAAAGTCAAGTGCCAAAAAGTGGAAGCTGGGAAAGGAGCTACTTCCAGTTCTGTCGTGAACGTGCAGTGTGACCACGGGCAGGCTTCTTAGCTTCTCTGGTTAGCCTCATTTTCTTCAGCTGCAAAGTTGGAGAATTCGAGTTAACATCTCTCTTGGCTATGTGCTCACATCTTGCTATAAGGATTTTTACACCAAAATACTACTACTTTGCCTTTAGACATCTGTCTCACTCTCTAAGCTCTATGTTCCTTGGGGGCAGAAACCAAGTTGTAGCCTACAGTCTAAACTAGCACCACTACCTGACATACATGAGCAGCTATAGTTTTGGGTAAATGGCTGGCTGGCTGGCTGGCTGGCTAGATGGATGGATAGGTGACAGGTGCTCTGAAGGGATGCCTGGGTGGCTTAGTCAGTTAAGCTTCTGGCTTTTGGTTTCAGCTCCAGGCATGATCTCAGTGTCGTGAATGGAGCACGGCGTCGGGCTCCCCCTGCAGCGTGGAGTCTGCTCGCCCCTCTCTCTCTGGCCCTCCCACTGCGCGCGCTCTCTCTCTCTTTCCCAAACAAATAAATGAAATTTTAAAAAAATAAAAAGAAAGAAAGGTGCTCTGATGTTCCTTCCAGGGTGAGTGACTTGGGGTTCTAGCGGGACAATTAAAAGAGGAAGTGAGAATTCAGGTGTCTCCTTTGGCACTTTAGCTTGGACATCTACCTTCCTCATGGCCTTTCTGAATCCACTACCAGGGGTTCAGGCTCTTCCTGCTCTCCCACCCCCTAAGGCAGAGAACAATCTTCTCCACCAGAGTGAAGACCGTGAGGGAGTGGTACGAAGGAGACCTATGACACCATCTCATTAAAGAGTAGAAGACAGGGCCAATTATCACATGATCCAAACAGCAAAGTATGCCAAGGCGACCCAGCCACAGTCCTGTGGGAGGCAGGGGCTGGAGCAGTTTTCAGCTCTCTTCTTCTGGAAAAAGCCAGATAGTAAGGATTTTGTGCTTTGTGGGCCACACTGTGCCTGTGGCAGCTCCTCACCCCTGCCGCGCTAACCCCATTGGTTACAGAAATCCATCATGAACCATGGGGACTGCTTTCTAGTAAAACTATGTATAGACACAGAGGTTTCAACTAAATACGTTACAAAGTATCAGACTTGATTCTATTTCTTCAATCATTTAAAAATGAAACACAACCCATAGCTTATAGCAGTGCACGAACAAGTACAGAGAAGACAGTGTTGGGTGGCCTTTCTGGGAGGCTTTCTGAAGGAGGGACATGGAAGCCAGGGAAGGACTTGGATGGGGAGTAGCAGAGGTCTGAGTCAGAGGTAAGAGCAAGAACACACACTCAAACACAAGCAGGAGCTAGAGGAGACTCCGGGAGAATGAGTAAGGCAGGCCGAGTGGAACTGGGGGCCTGGGGGGACTCAGGTGCTCACGTCCCATTGAAAATGTGGGGCATCTGAGCTCTAGTGCTTTGCTGCCCACATATCCCCTTTTGAGATCATCCAAACTGTTAGGAGAAGTCTGGGTTTTGGGGTAGAAGTTCTCAATTTTTAAAAATTTGGCAACAAAATAAAGCTTTTATTGAAATTAAAAACTAAAAAAAAACTGAGAGCGGGTCAAATAGAACACGAGAAGGGGGCGATTGTGGTTCATAGATCATTAGTTTGCAGCTCGTGGCTTCCCAGGTTTATGGAAATCATGCAAATTGGAATGGGGGCGGGGAGCTTCTTAACCAGGGACTGTGCCTACGAGGGCAGGTGGACGCCTGGAAGTGGGGAGTGCAATGCACCCAACAAACAAGACCTATATTCCAGGAGAGTCCATTCTACTGAGATGTTTCGGAAGACATCTTTGTTAAAGTAAGCACAAACATATTTAGATCGATTGCAAAAATTACATAATTTTCCTTTTCTTTAAGTTAAGAAAATTATTCATTGGCATTACATACAATAAAGTTCCCTGGTCTTTCGAGTGCAGTTCAAAGTATTAGTTCTGCCTGTTCTGAACTCCATAGATCACAGAGCATATGCCGTCTGGGGTCTGGCTTCCTTGTCTCCACATGTTGTCCAAGAGGCATCCACGTCATTACGTGTGGTGGGGTTTGCTATTTCTCCTGGTCATGCCGTCTTGTTCCATTTACCTATTTTACTACCAGTGGACATTCGACTTATATCTAGTTTTTGGATTTTATGAGTGACATTGCTATGATGATTTGTGGACATAGGCACTGGCTTCCTGGGGTACATGCCTCACGTGGACTTGCTGGTGGCATGGCTGCTCTGTGGATCAGAGAAGGTAGTACCGTGGGGAGCCTGGGTGTCTCGTCTCAGTTGTTAAGCATCTGCCTTTGACTCAGGTCATGATGCCAGGACCCTGGGATCGAGCCCCACATCAGGCTCCCTGCTCTGTGGGAAGTCTGCTTCTCCCTCTCCGACTCCCCCTGCTTGTGTTCTCTCTCTTGCTGTGTCTCTGTCAAATAAATAAAATCTTAAAAAAAAAAAATGGTATTATTTGCTGTGAGAGGTTTCAGACTCTATCCGCAGGCCCCTGGGACTCAAGTCCACTCTCCCTTGCAGTTAGGTGAACTCTGGAAAATTTGAGAGCACTGGTGTAGAGGAAAGGACATGGAATGAAGTGGCAGAAGGCAGAGACCAAGAGATGGCCCCATTATTAGCATCATTTTGTACATTACCACATAGAGCAAGCTGATCTGTCTGAAACCAAGTAAATATTAAGGGGAGACCCTGGATTTAAATCCAGAGTCCGTCAACTCCAGAGTCGTGTTTTTCACTGCTCTGCTCTAAAGCCTGGGCATGAGCCCCTGTATTTCACCTGCCCAGCCTCTAGTTCTCTCCTCCCACTAACAGCATCTCAGTGTCTTTGCGGAGGTAGCCAGTGGCTACTTGATGTAGTCTCAGTGGGCTGTCACTCTAAATGCCCTCCACCCTGGGCCAAGGTGCAGGCCTGGGACCTGGCCCAGCATGAGGCTGAAGGGCACCAGGTGTCTAACATCCCTAGGGGTGCAAACTGTAAGGATGCATTCACTCTTAGGGTCAGACAAGCACAGGGTCAGCCTCTCTTCATTCCAAGCCCTGCAAGGGACCCAAGCTCAGCCAACTCCACCTTCCTTAAGCAATCCAGATCTTGAGAGGAGGGACATTTGTCCTTCTGGGGATTGCCCACTCCTTCCTTGTTCTTCTCTTTTTGGGGGGTGGGGTTGAACTGTAACCCCTGCACTCTTATTCATCCTCTGTGCTGTTCATACCCATGCATTAAATTCCCCTTCTGCACCAAGTAGGCAGGTGGGGTTGGTTTCTGTACCTTTTATTTATTTATTTTTTGGGGGAGAAAAAGTGCAAGTGGAGGTGGGTGGGGGCAGGGGTGGAGGGGCAGAGGGAGAAGGAGAGAGAGAATCTTAAGCAGCTTCCATACCCAGCACGGATCTCACAACCCTGAGATCATGACCTGAGACAAAATCAAGATTCGGATGCTTAACCCAAGCATTTCTGAGTCTCATTCTCTCCATCTGGAAAATGGGGATTCTTGGCTTAGCACTCCAGCTGGAAACAGAGCAAGTCCCTGGGGAGAAGGTGCCTCTGAGCCCCGCTTCCTAATTCTGGTTCTGCACTGGCACCACCGAGGGAGTCTTCACAGTATGATGCCCAGGCTTGCACCTCATCCTGATGCTTTCAGAATCTCAGGGTGGGCCCAGGCGCTTTGTAAAGCAACCCCCCCCAACCCTTGCCCCGCGCCTCCCTGAGGTGGTTATCGTAATGAGCACCCAGGGCTGAGAACACTGTGGGAAACAAGCCCGGGGTTCCTGCGAGCACTTCTCCTGCAAGGCTCCGTGGCTCCATGCCTGGGACTTTACTATAGGCATTAGAGTGGCCTTCATCTGGGCAGCAGCCAGTGGGAGGAGGAACAAGAACCACTTATCTTCCTTAGGCTTCCCTTATCCCTGGGTTTTCAAGGATCCCACCAGCAGCCTTGAGAAAGCCAGTGGGCTTAGCTCAAAATCCTTAGGCAATCGGAGCAGCCTATCTCTCATAGTTGCTGAGGGGTCTGAAATCTCAGAGCTTAGGGCCATCAAGAGGTCATGTGGGCCATTTCCTGGCCCCTGTGCAGGAGGCACTCGCAGGCACCCTGGAATAGGCATCAGGAGAGCAGGGTTCAAATCTCAACCCTGCCAGATCCCAGCCGGCGAAACTGCGCAAGCCACAGCAGCTTGGTATCCTCAAGCTGAGCCCGTCCACATACTCTGATTCAGAGGACAGGAGAGGGACCCCACAATCTATGCTTGTCTGTGCGTACTCTGGTATTGCTGAGCTCTGCATACTGCCCCCAAGGCTGAATTTTCAGGGTAGTTCTGAAGAGGGAAGCAGAGCTGAGCATCACAGCGAAAGGGCTGTGTTGGGGAGGATGGGCGTGCTTTGGATGGTGAGACAGAAGTGGCTTACAAGCCAGACACTGACCTCAAGCAGTCCCAAAACAGCAGGCCCTTGGTTTGCTTAGCTGTTACTCGATGGAGTAGGACATACTGTGTATAGTATAAATTCCAGCTCCCACATCTATTCCTCTGTCAGTCATGCCTTTTTAAAAAAAATTTTTAAAATTTGGGTCTAGTTGACACACAATGTCACAATAGTTTCGGGGTATAATATAGTGATTCAACTTCTCTATGCATCATACTATGCTCACCCTTATACTATGCTCATCACCAGAGTGCCATCTGCCAACACACAATGTTGTCACACTATTGTTGACTCTGTTCCTTATGAATCTCTCACATTGTCCTATTTAGGTATAACTAGGCCTGCGAAGTCCTTTAGATTCACTTACAACCACTATCCGCTGACAATTGCAAGCAGCTTTATGCAGAGCTGTCCTCCAGTATTTCAGGCACTGATTATCATTCTTTGTAGCACAACACCCTCATTGGTTACATGGCAGTAAGAGTCAGTAAGCAGAGGGGCTCAATCTACCCTTAGATACTTGATCCAAAATCCAATAAACCTGGACCAAAATGATCTATCTCTCCGCTTGACCATCCATCCACCCATCCAACCACACGTCCATCTGTGTGTCCATCTATCCATGCATTGCCAACTTACTTTCTTTTTTTTTTTTTAAAGATTTTATTTATTTATTTGACAGAGATCATAAGTAGGCAGAGAGGCAGGCAGAGAGAGAGAGAGAGGGAAGCAGACTCCCCACTGAGCAGAGAGCCCTATGTGGGGCTCGATCCCAGGACCCTGAGATCATGACCTGAGCTGAAGACAGAGGCTTAACCCACTGAGCCACCAGGCATCCCTGCCAACTTACTTTCATTTGCTTATTTCTGCCATCTACTTAATGAACTCGTCTATTTCTATGTATCCATTTATCATGAGTTGGGCTCTATAACAATCTGTCTATTCAATTTAGCAAACATTTATTCAGAGCCTGTCATGTGTCACGTGACACATGTCACTATCCCGACTTGTATCTCCTGCTGCCACTCTCTGTATACCTCTTCTTCCCTCTGAATGCTTTCTCCTCTGACCCTTCTACCGAACCTATAATCTGTGTGATCGCAATCTCCATTTGCCTCTCTCCTGATCCCCACTCTTCCCTGGTGGCATGTGAATAGACCCCTGGTCCTTTCTTGACTGCACTGACCTGGTTCCTCCATTCCTGCCCCATGCCAGACTCCAGGGAAATACTGATCGACTGGACGACTGGACCCTCAATTAGGCTGTTTGCAACATTTCTTTTTCCCCGTCTGGGACTATGGACAGTGTAAATATTTTATTCATAATAGGTGCTTTAAATTCATAGTTCTTGGGAGTTGGAAAGGACTCTTCAACTTTTAGTCATTCAACAAAACTTGCATAGATTTGCTTGCTAGGTGTACTTATCAGGCACAGAGTTTATGGATTACAGCCTTATTTTACAGTTGGGGGAGGGAAGCTCTGAGAAGGGCAGAGGCTTGCTCAAGGCCCCACAGCTATAGCAGAGCCTTGAGGACAGTGAAGAGATTGTCACTACTCTAGACCCAGACAGCTCCTGAGTTCCCTACAGACAGATGTTGTGTGCTTGAAAGTCCCTAGGTAGGAGGCGTTGGGAAACCACGAACTACCTCACCAAGTCAAACCAGTCAGGCCTCATCAAGAGCCATGCACAGCCGCCTTCTGGGTGGCAGGGAGAGAGAATCTGAGTCAGTCCTTGCCTGCACAGATGCCATCAGAGTGACCCGGGCTGTCAAGGGAAGGAGGAGGTGGCCCCGAGGGAAGAGAAGTGGAAGGAAAGGGAAGGGGAACAGGAGGAAGGAAAGGGAAGGAGGAGGCCTTATCTGAGCAGTGGAGTTTAGTTCCAAGGACTGGATTCCAATTAGACCAGACTTTCCCTCATTCTTGGAAAATATCCTGCTAACTGCCCATCTCTATGTTAAAATCAGACTCAGAGGATGTGAGGTCACTGTTTATCTAGCTCAGAAGTTCTTAAACTTGAATGAGTTCCAGAATGACCTGGGAAGCTCCAAATGTGGGGGATCTATGTGTATGCCATGAAAAGACCCCAAGACAACTGTTGAGTGAGTATGTTGCAGGGTGACACACAAGATACTATGTTAACAACCCCCCTCCCCCACAAAACCCTCCAAATGTTGTTTCCTTCTGGTATATTTATGTATGAATACAAATATCTGCAAAGGTTACACACCTGAGTGATTATATTGGTTGCCTTTGGAGAAGGTATTTGTAGTGGCAGCAAAGAGGGCTTTAACTTTCAGTGTACTGCTTTATTATTTCACAAAGAAAATGAATCATATTTTACTTGTGTATATGAAAAATTTAGATAAGATTTCTCCACTTTTTTTTCTTTGCCCATTTAAATTTCTGGGGGCATCTGTGCAGCTGATGCATGAAATGCACTTTGAGAAAAGCTAGTCTAGCCCACCATTGTACAGATGAGCAACTCGGGAGTCAGAGAGGGTAAGGAACTTGCCTAAAACCACACAGCATGGGAGTAACTGAGTTGGGACCTGAGCCCAGGATGTTTTACTTCAAGGCGGTGCTCTCTCTTCTCCACAGTGACTCGAGAAGGAAAGTCACCAGGGGAGGCAGTGCAGGCAGTAGACATGTTTCTGGAGCAAAGTGGGTGGTGCTGGGACTCCGTGCACCCCTGAGTCAGGCTGGTTGGCAGCCTCTCAGGGGGTGGGAGGGACACAAGGGCAGTGGTGGAGCAAGAAGGGCAAATATTGCCCATTTTTCTAACTTTTCTTTGAGCTGCTCTGTTCCAGCCCTCCACCCTTCTGGATACCCCAGCCTTTGTGTGGTTTGCATCTGAACACTTCCTGTTTCCAGAAGGCGCAGTGACTCCTGTGAAGTCGGCCTTGGAGCTGATGGCTGTAGACAACTCCTTCTGTCTCTCGACCTCGGCTTCGTCATGATCACCTGTGCAGGGGACCGAATCAGTGGCTCTTAAACCAGGCTACGCATCCTCTTGGAGGCTCACTTAAGAAGCAGAATTCTAGGCCACTCTGTAATGGAGAGTGGGGCCTGGAATGTGCCTTTTTTACACCACCTCTCCCCCTTCTCACCAGATGATTCTTACAAATCTGAAGTTAGGAAACTACTGGGCTACTAGTCTCTCTTCCCTGAGTGGTCTTCCCTGGACAACCAGTCCTGAGGCCTGGCCTGTGAGGAGGGCCTGGGGTGCTGAGGAAGCCAGCGATCGTGATCAGCGATCCCTGCTCCCAGGAGACCCTGGCCCTTCTCCCTGCTGCTCTGTCTAGGCCTTGCTTCCTGGGTTCCAGGCCTCAGGGTCGGCCTCTTCCTAACCTGGGCAGAATGTCTGGAATGTGGCTGCTGAGGGAGACAAGGCTGCCTGGGCTGCCAGAGCAGTCTCTGGAATTCACGCAGCAGAGAGTAGACTCCTGCCCCTGAGGGCCTCTGCCCCACTGGCCTTCAAGTGACCCAGCAGGACCCAGGCACCAAGGGCGGGGAGAAAGGGAGGGGTGCGAGGCCCAGAACAGGCCAGCAAAACTCACTAGGCCTCAGTTTCTTCATCTGTAAAATCACACCCTCCTTCTCAACATGCATGGCCCTGCCACACCTCCAAAGCCATTTTGCATCTATCCATCCTCTGCACTGCACACATCCCTGTAGCACCATGGGAAGAGCTACGGGAAATTCACAGATGAATTCGACATCAGACTGATCCAGAAAACGACAACTTTTTGCTTCAGGCACCCTGGTTAGGGCTTTACTGATTCATCCCTTATTTAATTCTGACAATTCCTGCAAGATAAGGATGGCTACTACCTCAGTATGGCAGATGAGGACATTGCTAGCCAGAGAGGTTAAGTCACTTGTCCTAGGCCACACAGCTGTACACACAGATGGCAGCACTGGGGTTGAACCCATCCGTCTGATTTCAAGTCCAAACTTCACCCTGTGCTCCACTCCTCTGACAAACAGGGTAAGGGGGATGAAGACCACACAGGGATCTCCTGCCCTGACCTCACCCAGAACAGGGCAGTCTGCTCCACCAGGGCCCGGGGACCCTCTAGCAGTTGGTGGAGAGGTGCAGTGGGGGCGATTAAGAGATGCCCATGCGCAGGTGGCTTTGTGATGGACCAGGGTAGGTGCACACCAGGTAGATGCAGGAGGGATGACAATCTGGACAGAGGCCCAACTAGCAAAGGGGGAGTGTTGGGTCAAGGCTGGGGAACAGAAGGCTGGCCGATGTGCCCAACTGGCTGCCTTCCCTGCTGGGCCCAGTGCAAAAGGACAATGAGAGGAACCAGATGCCAAAGTATCGAGATTCCGAGACAGAGATAGCAGAGCACTGAATCAAGTGTGAGGCCTTTCTAAATGCGGGTGGCAAGTCCTTGGATCCAAATCCCGTGTTTTGGTTGGAGCATCACATAAGGGGGGGAGGCTAGAAGCATGTATTTTTTTTTTTGAATAAATAAAGTTGTTTTACTTGAAGAACCTTTAACAGAAAAGTATATAAAGTCATTCCATAAATGTTGACATAGAGATCTTAAAATATGCCTCTGGAAGAGTCCTCAGTTAAGTCCCTCTGCCTTCCAGAATTAAATAAAGCCAACAATCACCCAACAATCATTTCCTAGAAACAGTTTAAAAATTAAAACAAATAACAAGAAGAAAAAACCCAGCCACTGTCAGCACTACCACCACCACCACCAGCAACAGCAGCAACAAAAAGATCCTTCAACAGGCTCATGCTTGAAGTGGGGACACATCCCACGTTCGTGGTAAATGGGCTGGCCTCAATATTTGCTTTCACACTTGGTTAAAATTTTCCATGATAGAAGCAATGGGTTTTAGAACTAGATAAACTGAGTTCAAATCCTCACTCTCCCACTTAAGGGTATGATGACCTTGGACAAGTCACTTTGAACTTTCTGAATCTCAGTTCCCTCTTCTGCAAAACGAGAATGAAAATGATAGTATTGCATCAGGAAGATTTATTTGAGGATCATAGGAGATGATGCTTAGTCTAGCACTTATTAAATTATAACAAATTATCACCACAATTATTATTATTGCTGTTGTCCCTACACAAGAGGGAGAAAGGGGAGATGAGGCTGGAAATGCAGTATGTGGTTGTGGAAAAGGGGACGTGGGAAGGGTACTGGTTCCCTGGCGGGAACCACATCCGAGCCCCAGGTCTGGGGGCAGGTAAAGGTGGGGATAACAGCAGAGGTTCTGTTTCAAGACCTCAGAGTGACTCCCCCCATCCCAGCTTCCTATTGGGGTGACCTAATCAAGGCCACAAACCAGCCAGCCTGGCTCCAGCAGCTCTCAGCACCAGAGCCCCACCTGCCAGCACCAGCCTGGGGCAGGCTGGGTGAGGGCTGGATTGGCCACAGATGAGCTCATGCCCACCGGCCCGGCCAACAAGGCCGGACGCTTCTCTTGGCAGGAGCCCCTCCATACTGCCAGCTGGGGGTCAGGATGAGCTGGAGGGCCCGGTGGCGCCCAGATGCCCACGGCCAGCAGGTCTGCTGAGTGTTTGATTACATTCCCGAGCACCCCAGGCAACACCAAGGCTGGCTGTTCCAACTCCTGCTGGGTCCCGTCTGTCCGCTGCAGAGCTGACATCCCAGGCTCGGCCCCCACGGCCCACCTGCCTTCCACCTTCTGCTTCTCCTTCTCGGCTGCAGGCTGCAGCCCTCACGAAGCCAGGTGGCCTCAGCCCCCAATGACTTCATCCTCCTTAAAGGCATCATGTCCCTTTGGCAGCCAGGCCTCTGGAGTTTTTCCTGTCCATAGGTCCATAGCCCAGACTCCAGGGTCTCTGCTCTGTACCTGCTGCTCAGCCTCTCTCCCGTCCCAGGGGAGAAGATGGCAGCACTGGGGTTGAACCCATCCGTCTGATTTCAAGTCCAAACTTCACCCTGTGCTCCACTCCTCTGACAAACAGGGTAAGGGGAGAAGGCAGGGAGAAGGCAGTGTGATGGAAGGGACCCCAGGCCTGGAAATGACAGCCGTATTTCAAGTTCATTGACACACTATCTCAAAGTAGCCAGTCCCTCAGCCAACTGTCCCCAGTGAACTGAATCTTCTCTCGAGGCTGGTCTTCCAGGGTGCACACCGCTCACTGGGCACCTGCTCTGGGTATGCAACACAAACGGGTAATGCAGGAACACAGCAGTTCCCTTCACCTGGGTGACCGCCATCCCTGTTTCCCTGGGACTATCCTGGTCACAGCACTGAAAGTTCTGATCCCTGGAAACCCCTCTGCTCTGGGCCAGCCTGGATGCTGGTCAGCTCACCCTGCACATGCGCCTGTGTTATCCTGTCTGTTTCTGATGATTTGTGTATGATTTTCAGTGAAAAGATCTGACTTGAGCCTGCCCCAAAAGGAATCAAAAGGGTGCAGTGTGTTGAACATGAAAATAATATGATCTGTGCTTTCAGACTTTATGGGAGCCCTAAAGTTGGCCACCTAATCAGAATTTTCATCACTGCTCAGGCCCCCCGCTTTATACTCTGCCCTATGGCAAATGTGGACAGATTGCTCTGGAAAGGAAAATTGAGGAGGGAGAAGGAAGAGCTCATCCTGTCCACAGGGGTAATAGGCTTTCCTCAGGCATGTAGGGGGAGAGGATAGAGGCTATATGCTAGGTCTCTCTAGTCTACAACATCCTTGTAAAGAACATTAGAATTTTAGAAAGTCAGAGCTAGGACTTAAAGATCTGAGTTCAACACCTGCTTTGTTGAGATAGGGAAACCGAGGTCGCTACAGAGGATTCAGATGAGATGTAATTCTTTTTATGCCTAATACTGTGTAAGAAACTCTGGTGCGCCAGGCCCACCCAGGTGAGGCTGGTGAGGCCAACGAGCAGTCTTGGTTGAGAACCACTGACTTAGACAGAGATCCATTCCTGAGCAGTTCCTCAGTGGAACAGACCAGCGTGAAGTGAAGAGAGGCGCCTGGGAAGTAGAACCCAAAGCAGAGGGTCACACAGGAGGTTCTGTTGGGGGGGCTGCAGGGGGTGGGGGACAGATCCAGGGCAGTATATACAGTCCAGTGGTTCAGGAGTTCAGACAGATGGGAGGTTGAAACTTAGCTTAGTCTAGACCTGTGACCTTGGGCAAGTAATTAAAGCTTTTCGGAGTTCAGTTTCTTCATCTGAAAAATAGAACATGATAACAGTGCCTAATCCACTGTGGTGGTGTTCGGAGAAATGAGATAATCCCTGCAGCTGAGTGCTGAGTCAAGTACATAAAGACTAGCTATTATTGTTATTATTACTTCTCACTCAGGTCAGGGGCACGGCACGGTCGGGGGCGCTCATGGAGGGGAGGTGGCTTTATGGGCTGTAGCGAGATGGATGGGGACAATCTTCGATGTCCAGGAAGCTGTCCTCGAGCAGCTTCCAAGGTATGCTGCTGGGGTGGACACTGAGGAGGCCAATTTCCCCGGTGCATGGGGTACTAGAGGCCGGCAGATGCCACAGTCAGGTCCTGAGGCCAGGAGGAAGAAGGTCCAGGGCCTGGGTCAAGAGTGACAGGGGAAGTAGAGAGGGGATGAATGTCAGTGGCATTATGGGGTTCTGCAATCCATACCAATATTCATCCCTCCCTTCCCTCCCTAGGCTGCAGGTTGTCCTGGACAGGCTGAAGGCCAGCTTTGGCCCAGATAGGGACCTGAGGGAAGACAGCCGCCTGCCACTCCACACATGACTAGTCAAAGGGCTCATGGGGCCACTCAGCCACCTTCCCTTGGGTTAATGCCTAATCAGCTCAGACTCGGAGACTTGGGCGGCAATCATTCAGGTGGATAATTGCTCAGGTTGGTCTTCCCGCTGGAGCTCCCCTCACGCTGCATACCCCCAGGCCTCTCATCCAAGTCTGAGGCAGCTTGCAGGAGAGAGGCCTGGGGGATTCTCCCCGCTACTGGGGAGCTCCTCTGGATGTCTTGGGCAACATACCACGGCAGCCCGCTTGGCACCATGGTCATCCCCAATGCTGGTGACAGATCCCCAACTGTATGGCCCACAGTGGCTCCATGAATGAATAGCTCCCGAGAGACGGGAAATAGCCAAGAGCCTCATTACTCCTTCATAAGCACCAAGACCAGAACCTTAATGCTTGCAGTTATCCTTAGGATCCAGCCTGAACTTCTAGAAAACGACATCCTAGTCATAGAATCAAGCTTCAGTTGTGGTCACATGGCAAAGAAAATAGATCTGTTCTGAGTAGCCCCAGGAATTACCAACCTATTTAACAATCGAGGAAACAGAGACTTAGCAAATTCAAAACCTCTGCCTTGGGTCACATAGCCACTATAATAGTGGTAATAATACAGATACGTAGAATTCTTGTTTATTGTCCAGGTTCAAGGGTTGGGGCTCAGCTGAACATCAGATAAAGATGCCAAGAGTCAGAAATGACTGCTGGGAGAGGTAATGAGCTCCCTATAATTAGAGGTATGCAAGCAAAATCTCACTTATTCATCAGGGAAGCTGCAGAGGGGCTGCAAGTCCTGGGGAGTGGGGAGGGAATTGGATAAGATGGTTGTAGAGCCATTTTCAGTCCTGGAGGGTGGGGGCGGGAACTGTTTCATTTACCTCTAAGTCCCCAGCACCAGGTACAGTCCCTGGAAGAGTGTAGGTATAGAGCCTCACACAACACAAGCGAATGAATGCATTCTGTAACTAAAAAGCACAGCAGTGAGAGAGGGAGGAGGGCTAATTCCTGTCTGACTTTCCTTCCCTTCCCTTAAAACACCAGTTCTCAGCACAGCAAGCACATTAGAGTCATTTGGAGAACGAGAGCAGAACGGAGCCCCATAAATTGTACCAAAACTAAGATGCCCTGCTTCCCGGTGAGACGCAGGCGCTGTGCCTGGCACTTCACACACATTATCTATCCCACAAATCCACACAACATTATGAAGCCAGGATTCTTGTTACCCCCGCCATTTCACAGATGGGGCAGCCAGAGCTTGGAGAGGATAAGCTGTTTATGAAGAAAGTCATAGCTAGTAACAGTAAGAGGAAGAATTACCAGGAGACTTGGGGGAGACTTTCTCTGCTAAATGACTTCCATTTAACCTTTATCTCATTGAGTCCTCACGAGATAAGAGTTACTGTTTACTCCCATCTTTTCTTTTCTTTCTTCCTTTTTTAAAATATTTTCTTATTTATTTGACAGAGAGAGATCACAAGTAGGCAGAGAGGCAGGCAGAGAGAGAGGAGGAAGCAGGCTCCCCGCTGTGCAGAGAGCCTGAAGCAGGGCTCGATCCCAGGACCCTGAGATCGCAACCTGAGCCAAAGGCAGAGGCCCCAACCCACCGAGCTACCCAGATGTCCCACTCCCATCTTTTCGAAAAAGGAAACTGAGGCTCTGACTCAGTATCTCACCCAAGATTACTGAGCTCCTAGGTGGCAGCACTGGGATTTTGAATCTGGCCTGGGAGGGTCTCGGATCTCGGCAGTGTCAGGGAGGAATGTGGAGGGAACACTGGCCCAGAGCTTAGCAACCCAGGTCCTTCCCTAGTCCCCTCATGGTCTCTGTGTGTTCCCCCAAGAGTACTACCTGCCTAGGGCCTCAGTTTCTCCTTCTGTCAAACCTAGGAGGGAGGTGGAGATGGGCGTCACTTCTTAGCAACTTTCCAGCCGTCATTTTCCATGACTCGATTCCCCACTGAGTTCTGGGCCACAAACCAGTTGGCTTCCTCCTTCCCTCTCCGTGAGACAGAGCTGGCAGGAGGGGGATGATCCGCCTCAATTCTCCCACCTCCTTTTTCCTCCTCCTCCTGGGCTGGGACACACCTACTCAACTTTCTCAGCAGCCTCCTCGGAGTGCGAGTGCACCGGGCTTTCCTGCTCTGTCTCTGCACCTCCCTCGGGAGCCTGTCAGCCCGGTGCGTGTGGAAAGGGCTCCAGCCCAGCAGCTCACCCTGGGGCACCCTCCCCTGCCTGAAGGGCGTAGGTAAGGACGGCTGGAGGATGGGTGGTTGAGGGAAGGGGTTGCGAAGCGAATCCATTCCTGTGCCTTGTTCCAGAGCAGGTGGGGGCGTTCTAAGGCTCTTGGAAGGTGGGGACGGGACCAGGATTTGAGAGGGGCAGGCATGGTGGGGGTAGGGAAACCTGGGCCCCAGGTGCCTACGTACACTGAATGAAGCCAGAGATGTAACCAGCCCAAGCCTGGGGGCTGGGGCGGTTGGGGCCCAGGAATGGACAAGGCCAGGGTTTTTGATCTCATGAAGGAGCAAGGTCATATTTGCACGTGTGAAAAGTTGGAGTTATGTCCTTGGAAGAATGAAAGTCTCCGCGTGGGCTTTCCGGGACTGAGCCTTCCGGTGGGGGGGTGGTGGTGACATTTTCCTACATGCTTTAAGTGGGGAAGTGCTGCGGCCAGGGAACCAAGAGGTGCTGGTTTCTTGTGTGTGTCCAGGGGGGCAAAGGAGTCCTGTTACAGAAAGCACCTGGTGTGGAGGAGGGAAGGAGTGCCCGAGGGACAGTCAGATAACCTGGCCGGCCCTGGCTCTTGTGTGGCTCTTGAGGTACCCTGATTAGAACCTCAGCTTTCCTGGCTATAAAAGGAGGGTGCTCACCATCTGTAAGGGCTGTAAAAGACTGTGAGTCTGAGAGGCACCAGGGGCAGCCCCGGTGCCGGGTGAGTGGGAGCAGTTCTTTCCCCCGTCTTGGGGGAAGCAGGAATCTGATGCATATCTTTGGAGGCAGGTGAGCTGGAGTGGAACGCTGAACAGAGCCACCAGGCCAGAGTTCAGCCCTCCACTGGAGAGAGGGTGTGCTATATGTCCCAATGTGGGGAGCAGCAGAGCACACTGGCGTTTGCTGAGGGCTTGGAAGGGCTGCCTCTGTCCCCTGCCACATTCCGGCGCTGGTGGTCTCAGCTGGGAGAGAGGAAGGAGGCAGAGAAGCAGGCTTGGGGCTCCTTTTACAGATACGAACAGAGCCCTCCACGCAGAACACTACTAACTGCTACTGTTACTGTTGGTACTTGCTGGATGCTTCCTGTGTTCAGGTCTGGGCTGAGTATGCATGGTCATTTGAAAATTGTGAGTTTTTGAAGGAGGATGGAAAGAGCATTTCATTATTCATGTCTTTGTAACTCACAGGCTGTGTGCTCTAAGATGGTCCCATACCTCTTTGGGCCTATTTCCCTACATATAAAATAAAGGTGGCTCGATTAATATTATGATGCATTTTTGACTGCTTCACCCCAGTAAGCCTGTTGGGTAGGCAAAGCAGGAATGGCTGTCTATGTTGCAGATGAGGGATGCAGGGCAAGCTCAGGTTTCCCCCAGTGTTCTCCACGGACCACAGGTTATACTGTGGCAAGGAATAAATCCATGCCATGCTAAATCCATGACATTGGCTAGCCTGGCAGAGTGCAACAGTGACACCCTCCTCCACCAGGAGCTCCCGGGGCCTCAGGTTTCTCATCTGTAAAATGGAAGAGGAGCTAGAGGGAGTCAAGGTCTCTCTGGAACCCCCCTGTGATTCCATGACTCTTAGGGTTCTCCTTAAGGACTCAGGCAACAGACCCAGAAGCGCAGGGACATTCTCCAGCCCCTCCGTATCAGCCGTGGCTGTGCCTTCTACAGGGAGGGTCAGCCAGGCTCACTCTACACCAGTCCTCTGTGAGTTGGGCCACCACGCTCCTGTCCCTGCACATTCTTCCTTGGGTGCAAATGAACTCCCCTCAGGCTAGAAGTTCTCTTTCCAGCTGCCCCACAGTATGCCACGATGCTGGCACTCCTGCTGGCCAGGTGGAGAGAATGTGGAGCAAGGGCCATGTCTTAAAGAAAACCAGGCAATGATGCCAGTATGATCAGGGACCTTCTGTACCCCCTGGATGGGCCTTGCCTTTTGCGTTCCTTCAGAACTGGACCGGGCAGAGCCTCTGGAATTTCCCATGCTCTCTGGGTTCCCAGCACAAGCAGAGTTGGCTCAGAATCTCAAAGCTACTCTTTCTATGGCTAATGGACTTAATGCTTACATTTATAATGAGGGTTTCTAGACAGGCTTACAAAGATATGTGTGGATTCAAATCCTGGATATTATTAGTTGTGTGACCTGGGCCTCAACTTCTCTAAACCTCAGTCTCCTAATTTGAGAAAGAGGGCTAATGATAGTCCTTTTCTCAAAGATGGATGTGACATTTAAGTGAGTTCATGCAGGTAGCACACAGGGTCGTATTCATGACGCTCACAGTCATGACGTAACCAGCTCCCTCTGCTTCCTCTGAGTGGAGACCAGCTCACAGCTCCCTGAAGTCTTCCTTCAGAAGACAAATCAGAGTTGCAATTATTAATTATTTGAGGGTTCTTTGTTTTTTTTTTTAAAATATTTTTATTTATTTATTTGACAGATCACAAGTAGGCAGAGAGGCAGGCAGAGTGGGGGGGAAGCAGGCTCCTCACTGAGCAGAGAGCCTGATGCGGGACTCGATCCCAGGACCCTGGGATCATGACCTGAGCGGAAGGCAGAGGCTTTAACCCACTGAGCCACCCAGGCGCCCCGAGGGTTCTTTTTGGATACTCTCTCTCTTATGAAGTATTGCTTACTGCTCTGGCCCCCATGTCCAGCACAGAGCCCGGCCCATCAGATGCTCATTGCATAGCTGCTGAGAGAACACATGAATCTTCATCTCTAATTCATAGACGAGAACTGTCACTTAGAGGAACTAAGCATTAGCCTGACCCATCACAGGTCAATAAGAGCGGGGCACAGAAAGATCCTTACAGATAATTGAATCAGACAGACGGAGATGCCGCAGCCTGGCCAGAGAACGCTGAGCCCTTGGCTGAGGTCACACAGCAAGTGAGCGGGGAAGGCAGGTCTACTCCCCAGACATTTTCACTCAGCTTTGCCCCTCTCTGTTGAGCTCCGTTCAGGAAAGGGCATTGCTTCCTAGTCAGGTCATCCATCTAGGAGGCGGGCGAATCATCTTCACCTCCGCAGAATGCAATTTGGGATCCATAACCAGGATGATGGCTAGACTGAGTTGCCCTTCAGGAGATTGGGGACATAAATTTCATCAATCGGAGCCCTGCCCCAACGCTCACCAGCACACACACACGCACACACAGGCAACACACGCGCGTGTGCACACCACTCCATCACTACCGCCTGCGACTTGGCAGGTATCTGTATCTGTATAACTAGAAGGGTCCTCAGGAGTTCCCTGAAGTCTCTGAGAATCGTTGGTCCCATTTAATGGATAGAACCATAGATTCTGAACTACTTGCCTCAAGTCACCAGTTTGTAATGCTGTCCTGGGTTGTTTGCAGCCCTCAGGGAGCCATTGCTGAGCACGGGATTTAAACACGGAAAGGGGAGCTCTCATTTACTGGCCTTTCTGTGTGCCTGACGCCAGGTTAGACCCAAGCACAAGGACCTTCTGTTCTGCATAATGGCCCTGCAGGCCCTACCCAGTAGCTCTTCCTCTGATTTTCTGCGTGGAGACAGGAGACACTCAGAGAGGCTCAGCCACTTCCTGTCCATCCCACAGCTTCTGTCCTCTGGGCACTGACTTCACTACACCTAATGAGTGTGAGCATGTGTCAGGCCCCCAGAGATTCATGGTTGGGGGAGGCAGGCCTATTAATGGATGGTTTAGTACCTTGAGGGAGGTAGTAAAATAAAGGCAAACTCAGATGGGCCTGGGGGCCCAGAAGTGATAGTCAGCCCAGTTATAGAGTCAATGAAGGAAGGCTTCTTAGAGGAGCTGGCATTTAGTATCAGTTTTGAAGTCTGAATAACGAAAATGAGGAAAGGCAATTCAGAAAGAGAAAGTAGCATGTGTCAAGGTAGGGCAAGTGTGGGCAGGAAACTATCAGCTGGGTGGAGAATGGTCAGAGTGTGCCCTGAGAGGTAGGATGGGGCCAGGTCACTGAAGGCCCTATGTGACAGGCCAAGGAGTATGAAAGAGGGGATGCTTTAAACATTTTCCGGTTTGGAGCCTGTGGAAGAGAGAAATCCCTCCCCTTCTCTCAGTCCTGAGTCTTCTCCCGTTCCTGAGACTGGAGTGGCCCCTGCGAGGCACCTGTCCATCCCCTTGCTGGGGGCAGGGAGCCCACAGTGGAGAATTCTCCATTACCCAGTTCCCGTTCATCTCCAGTGCCCACAGCAGCTGGCCTGGGTGCAAGCTCAGCAGGAGTGTACATGCCTGCTGTGGGGTAACGTTAGTGTGCGTGTGCTCACGCGTCCCGGGTGAGGGCTGCTGTCTGTACCTGCAGCGTCCTCTTTCCTCTGGATCCTCTTAGCAAATGCATGACTGCATGGCACAAAATGCAGGATTTTAGATGCGCCAGGAGCTTAGCCTTGGTAAGTGACCGAGCTTGATACCAGTATTGTGCCAGGGTTGGGCACATGAGCCCTGGAGCCAGGGTGCTCCAGCTCCAGTCCTGCCTGCACTGCTGTCTGTGACCTTGGATCACTTCACCTGTCTGGGGTGCAGGGTGTACAGCACTATCCACCTCACAGAAGTTGTTAGCATACAGCCAGCACATACTAAAAACTTGCTAAACATTAGCTACTGTGACAGATTTGGGGGCTCCTGAAGTCTTGGGAATTGGTGCGAGAGAATCATAGCATTTTGGAAAATTCAAATCCTAGAATCTCAAACTCTTGGAAGAGATTGAGATTAGAAGAATAATTAGAAGAACCCTATTGGATCCCTCTTGTAAGTCTCCACTCTGTAACGATTCCTTATATAGAGTCTCGACTGTGCTCTTTCTTCCTTCTTGCAAACAGTCAAGAACAGTGTGCATCACTTGTAAGTTACAACTTGATGAATTTTACTAAGTGAACGCAACAGTGGCTAACCAGCAACCAGAGCAAAAACAGACACCCCCAGCTCCCCAAGAGCCCTCCTGACGCTCCTCCTCGCTATTCACTCCCCCATCCACTCCCACACACAAACATGGTGATTACCCAGCCAGGGGGGCTGTTGTCAAATACCTTCTTGTGGGGTTATGTACCATAGTTAGGAGGACTCTGATTATTAGAGAGGCTCAGTGAGGTAATTTGGAACTTGTAAATGAAACTTTGAGTTATTTTTACTGTCCTATTTCAGTGGTAGCCTAGTTTAGGGCTGAGCTACCCAAATGCCTAGGGCTGTTTTTAAAAATTCAGATTCCTCAGCCCCATCCTGCATCTACAGCACTAGAATGTGGGATCTGGGTGTGGGGCCAGGGAATCTGCATTTTTAACAAGCTCCAGGGGAACTCCAGGTGAGGTCCAGCTTGGTTTGGGAACCACTAACTAGTGTTTCAGAGCTCAGACTCTGTTTTTCCAATCCACATGCCATCTTGCTGGATATTGACTTGGGACAAGGCATTTGGATTCCTGATCCTTAGTTTTTTCATCTGTAAAATGGGGATAAAATGATAGCACCTGCATCCTTGGGTTGTTGAAGGACTCTGACATCCACAGGCAAGTGCTCGCTAAGTGATGAAGCTACAATTGGTATGGCTATTCCTGAGAAAAGCCCATGTGGTCTAGCCCAAGGAATGTTGGGCTTGGGATCTGAAGACTTGTGTTTGAGTCCTGACTGGGCCACTTGCTAGCAGTATGACCTTGGCCAAATCTTCTGACCACCTCCCCATGTCCGGGTCTCAACTTCCTTATCTATTAAATGGAAATACTTTTTGCTCCCCTCATAGGGTCTTTGAGGGGATCAAACAAGAGAATGGACTGGAAAACTGCTCTGAGGATAGAAAAATGCTTCAGGAAGTAAACCCCAGCAAATGGGGACTCAGCTGAACCTGGGAACCTGGTAGAAAGCGGGTTTGCCTTGCCCTTGCGGTTCTGCAGAGGGCGGGCCGGATGCGGGTTGGGGAGGGAGCTGCTGAGTCGTTGGTGTTCCACGGTCCTGGTATGCCCTGGCACAGCTCCTGTGCCTCTTGGTTTCTGAGAACTGTCTCCTTCCTGGTCCTGGGGCAGGAAGAATCCAAAATCCTGTAAGCAATGAAATCCTGCGCCATGTGCCATATTCAGAATGCTTTTATTATTTCAATATCTTCCCTTTTATTAGAAGTTCTTTGAAGTCCTTTACTAGCATTTCCAGAAAACTTTTTAATGAAGTATAATATGCATACAAGAAATGCACAAATCGTAAGTGTATGGCTCAATGAACTTTACAGAAACTAACCAGTTGCCAGATGAGGAAACAGAACATTGCCACCATTCCAGAAACCTCCTTTGTGCCCCTTCCAGTCACTAACACCCTCACAAGGCCAACTTGATCTTACTCTTCCACAGATAAGTTTGCCTTTATGTAGTTAGAAGAGTACACTATGCATTCTTTTGCATATGGCTGTGTTTGTTCCAGACTACGTCAGTGGGATTCATCTGTTTTGTTGCCCAGAGCAATACTTCATTTCTGTCGGCTGCTTAGTATTCCCCGAGATGAGCATCCTACATTTGGCTCTTGGTGGACGTTCAGGGTGTTTCTACTGCGGGGCTATTATAATAGTGCTGCTCTGAAGATTCTGTGTGAGTCTTTGGTGAGTGCACGTGCACACTTCTGTTGTGTCTCCTAAGAGTGGGAGGGCTGGGTCATGAGGTGTATGTATGTGGATGGAAGCCTTTCGTTTTCCGGTTCTGTTCTATTCCCTGCAAGTGGAACATGGTTCATGGGCCTGTGTGTCTATCAGGTCTGATAAACAGACCTGACCACAGCAAGACAGTCGCCTCTGGGATGCTGATGCACAGGGAGATCTGCAGACTCAGAGACTCTCGGTCCAAGTCGGACACAGGAATCAGACCTGTCACTTTCCCTATCCTGTCTGCTCTTCTAATTGACTCTAGAGATAACCTTGTGTCTGCTTTGCCCGAGGGCCAGTGTTCCGCCCACAGTGGTCGGCAGACCACCTACAGGGGACTGCGTGCACTTGAGCGCACACAGTCCTACTCAATTAGACTTCTCCAGGTGAGGCTGTGATCTTAAACCCACTGACATTTGAGAAGCACTTCTTAGGAGCTGGGGGTCTTTCCCTCCCTTCCCCACCCCTCTGCACTGGGGCCTAGGAGAGGGTCACATACGGGATACCCACTTTGAAAGGAGGCACGGTAGAACACAGGATCTTAGTGGAAGAGATGACCTTGTTCAGCAGATCCCAAACACCGGTCCCACCAGAATGACCCTGGGAGCTTGTTAAACTTCTATTCCTGAGCCCCACCTCTAATGATTTTGTTTAGTAGATCTGGGGTGGGGCTGGCAAATATGTCTTTTTAACCCCCACCCCCTGAGTGGGAACCACTAGTTCCATTCAGTGGTCAGCCCTGTCTGGTGAGAACACAGTGGGCCCAGTGGTTCTGTTCTGCGTGTGCCATGGAAGAGTGGAGCAGAGTCACTGTGGGAAAGAGACAATCAGTATGGACTGAGCTCTGGGGGCTTGAGCTTGGAACTCCAGGCCTTGGCCTGGAGCCTACCAGCAGAGACTGGCTTACATCTCATTAGTATGCACCTTGCCGCTCACCATCATCCCTAACCCTTTCGTGCCTCTAGCCCCACAGTCAGGTTCAGCCAGCCGCACTGCACTGACAGGGGCCTCAAAGAGCGGAACCTCCTGTCGAGTCCCACTGCTAGAATGCCGTTCCCTGCCTGCCCGGGCCTGCCCGCCTGCTAGGCAGTTCTGCTCAGAGGGGTTTGGACTTGGCTGGACAGACAGCATGGCTAGGCTGGGCCAGGCCAGAGGGAGTGGGATGGAGAGGAAGGGCTGGAGATAGAGCCTTTGCTGAGAATCTGTGTTTGCAGGGCTGAGAGGACACGTGGTTATGGGATCCCTCTCCTCTCCCAAGTGCTGTTTCCAACCCCGGGCACAGAGAGGCAGGTGATCAGGTCACACACAGGTGATTTGAATTTTAATCCCGCCTTGGCCACATGCTGGCTGTGTGCATTGGAAGTTAGGGAGCCTCTCTGAGTCTCATTTACCTCATCTGCAAAATGAGGATAATTATAGGGTTGCTGTGAGCGAGTTTAAAAGCTGTAATGCATGCCGAGCGCTTACTATGGGGCCTCTCTGCATAGTAAATGTTCAATAAATGTTAGCTGCGACCAGTGTCTACCTCTGTAAACATTTTGTCTTCCCCAAACCTCACGATCCTCTGGGCATCATTCAACCGTAGCTTAGTGGAAGGTTAGCTCTGCTAAAGGCTGGAGAGCAGGGACCTGTCCCAACTCCCCGATAAACAAGTGGAGGCCCTGTAAAATGAAGGGGTTTTGCTCAGCTCCCACTGTGTCCCCTGGTTGGCCTTCTGATGGGTGAATGAGGACCCTTGACCCCAAAGGAGTGAGACTCATTTTCATCACAGTGTTTGCAGGGGACGGTCCTGTGTGAGCCATTGTGAGGATGGTTTTAGGCCCTTCATCTTTTTTTTTTTTTTCCCAATTTATTTATTTTCAGAAAAACAGTATTCATTATTTTTTCACCACACCCAGTGCTCCATGCAATCCGTGCCCTCTATAATACCCACCACCTGATACCCCAACCCCCCCCCACCCGCCACTTCAAACCCCTCAGATTGTTTTTCAGAGTCCATAGTCTCTCATGGTTCACCTCCCCTTCCAATTTACCCAAATTCCCTTCTCCTCTCTGACGCCCCTTCATCTTAATTAAGCTTCACTACACCCTGATGACTATCTTCTCCAATTTACATGTGAAGAGACTGAAACTCGGTCAGGTAGACTACTCCAGGTCACACAGCCAGCAAGGGTCAGGTCACAAACCCAGGCGGGACTCAAAAGCCGGCGGCCCGAGGCCGGAACCTGAGCCAGTGACCACCCTGTTCGGTGGCTCTGACAGTAGCCTCCTCACCCCCCACCGGCGGGGGGCCTGACTTGGAGGTAGACCTGACCGTGAGTGGCCACAGGGAGTGGGGGGGCGATGGTATCATGAATGAGGAGTGATGAGAAGCTTCCATTCCAGCAGCTTCTCAGAGCCAGCTAGGAGGAGCAGGGTCCACTTGACTGGTGGCTATAGGGCCTGGGAAGGCAGTTGTGTCCCCGATGGAGAGGGGAGCTGTGCTGAATGGCCTTATGCAGATCACATAGGACGGGGCCGGAGAGGCCAGCCCAGCAAGCCAGTGTCAGAATGAAAAAGATCAGGAAATTCACGTTGTTGGTGCGTCCCCAACATTCTCCACTTTCTGTCTTCACTGCCACCTTACACCCACCACACTGCCCCCCTCAGCCTCTGACTGACATCACACGGATTAGCTCTCTGCACCCACTGCGGGGTGGGGAAGATGACAGGAATAGAAATTACTCCTTTTTTTTTTCTCTTTTGAGAGAGAGAGAGTGCACGTGCATATATATGAGCTGGGGGAGCGGCAGAGGCAGAGAGACAGAGAGAATCTTAATCAGGCTCCACACCCAGTGCAGAGCCTGAAGCAGGGCTTGATCTCATGACCCTGAGATTATGACTTGAGCCGAAACCAAGAGTTGGATGCTTAACTGACTGAGCCACCCAGGTGCCCCAGAATAGAAATTATTCTTATTATTTTGATGCTGTTCAGGCTGCTGCTTAAGTTTTGTTACAGACCATCGCAAGGAGAGAAGGGATATCACAAAGACCCACGTGTGTGTGTGTGTGTGTGAGTGTGTGTGTGTGTGTGTAGGAGGGTGCTTGGGCAAGGAGCTCCTGGAACGTAGGCTGGGACTGGGACACATACAGAGAATAGTTTCTTCTTTCCACAGATTCTTTTTTGAACACCTAGTGTAATAGTAGTAACATTACTGTATTTTTAAATAGTAATAATAATAGTAATAACACTAGCTACTTTCTGTGTGCCTGGCACTATGCTAAATGTTGTCCATGCAGAATCTCCTTAAATCCTCCATGAGGTAAGAACTGGTATCGCCACAGCACAAATGGGGAAACCGAGGCTGAGATAGACAAAACCATGCCCCTAGATACAAGCAGAGGCAGGATGGAGGCCAGGTCTGACCCTGAGGCCTGGCTCCTTACTCATGCAGTCTCCTCCTGGCTGGTGACTTTCTGGGTTCCTGAGGAGCCTGCAGGTTGGGAGAAAGGCTGGGTTGGGGGAGCAGCTTTGTCAGTGTGGAGAGCCCGGGAGAGGGAGACTAGGATCTGCTTCTAGTTGTGCCACTGCTGCCATATGTGAGTTAATGCTATGCCTTCCCTTCCCTGGGCAGAGTTTTCCCATCTTTCCACACAGATTAGACTTCAAATCGTTTTCCAACTGTGCCCTCAGGAGGCCTGAGGCTTGTGGTCACAGAGATGCCTGGGGGGGTGGAGGTGGCGGCAAATGGGATGCAGGGGCTCTGCACCCCCAACTTGCATCTACCACAGCACCAGCTCTGTTGGATCCACTTTGCAGAACGATAATGATGGTTTAACAGTAACAACAGCTAACATGTACTTCGTGACTGCTGGGTGCTATGCACTGTCTTAAACGTTCAACAAGAAACCATCTAGTCAAACCTTCCAAACCACTGTCTCAGGTGGGTTCGCTTATTCTCTCCCTTTTAAAGATGAGGAAAAGCAGAGGCTCAGAGGTCAGGTTACATACCCAAGGTCATTCAATTTGGAACTTGGTGTCCCTATGTCTGAAAACTCACCCCTTTGCAAAGGATTCCACTGGATCCGAGTGGCAAGAAGCACAGACAGGAAGTGCCCCCACTAGACGAGGCGATGTAGCCGGGACGTTCCAGCCTCCGCAAGCAGTGCTGCTTTCTGGAAGAGGCTCTCCCGTTCCCTGGGCGAGTCTGTCCCATGACTTCAGAATACAACCTTCCTCCCTCCCAGAGAGCCACCCCAAACCTAGACTGTCAGGACAGCCTTTCTCCCCCTTCCTACCCCTCCTTCCATGCAGGGATTTCCTAGTGCCTTTCCAGCCAGGAGGAGAAAATCGAGGGTTCCCGCGGGGCTTCCTACAAGGCAGACTTCCCACTCGTGTCCCCACCTATCCCAGGGCACAAATGTAGAACCTAGAGGAGTTGCTCAGTTCCCCTGCTTGGCTCTCAAGCTTCTAATGGATAAGTATCATTCTCTGCCCTGCTGAGTGGGAGCTGGTTTTCATTTTACAAACCACTGTGGCCAGAGAGCCCCCCAAGAAATGGGGCAGGACACCTCCCCTCCTGCCTCTACCCCCGAGCCCACTGCTTCTGGGGTGCCTCGGGTTCAGGGAGTTTTCAGCTCCAAATGTAGAGCCCGTGGATCCATACGGGATCTCAAGAGTAAGAGACTTTGCTCCCTCTGGGCCTCACTGAGGGCCAGGGTCCGCAAACCAGAATGCCTCCAGCCAAACTGTCCTCACGGTGTAGGCAGAGATGTGGGCATGAATGGGTTTCTTTTCCATTAGAAAATTGACCTTGGTGGGGTGTCTGGTGGCTCAGTAGGTTAAAGCCTCTGCCTTCAGCTCAGGTCATGATCCCAGGGTCCTGGGATCGAGCCCCACATTGGGCTCTCTGCTTCCCCCTCTCTCTCGTTCTGCCTGCCTCTCTGCCTACTTGTGATCTATCTGTCAAATAAATAAATAAAATCTTTAAAAAAAAAAAAAAGAAAGAAAATTGACCTTGGTGACAAACAGTAGCTGAAAGACCCTCCGTGTCTGGGAAGCAGTCTCACGACTTTGGAGTGTGCATGACCTCCTTGCTCCTGCCTTGAGGACTCTGCACTGCCTGTTCTTTTCTGTCTGAAACCCTTTCTCAAGAAGACTCTGTAGCCCTCGCCCTGCTCAGATGTCACTTTGTCACCCTGATTTATCATTCCTTCCTTTCTGTTACTAGAAAAGAATCCCCACACAAGCAGGGACCTCATCTGTCTTGTTTTCTGTTCTGGAATGCCCTCACAGGGTGAGTCTCAGTAAATAAGTATTGAATGAATGAATGAGCAAATGAATGAATGAATGAATGACTTTGGCAGAGAAGGCCCAATAACAAAACTTTTTCTCATCCTTCTCCACTTCGTCCCTTTGTGTCCTCAGAACCCAGGTGCCTGGAAGCCCCTTGTTTTCTTCACATATCCATCTCTCCAGGGTCCCATCAAGATGTTCATGGGTCCTAAGCATCATAGCCCCTTCATCCATGAAAAAATATTAGAAATTATATCTTATGGTAATGTCGGTATAAAGATAAATGTATTTTTATATATGAAAATATTTCCTTCAACCTAAAAGTTTGCTTTCTTTCTTCTGAATTTAATAGAAATTAAAACATCTTCAGGGGTCCCTAAAAGTACCATGAGCCTTGGGTGTGCCCACTTGGGTGTGCCTACCAGATGGAGGGACCCTGCATCCTTCTCTGAATCCCAAGCATCCTTGGTTCCTGGTTCCTGTGCCACATTCTTTAGAGCTGAGGTGGCCAATACAGTAGCCAGGAGTCATGTGGCTATTTAAATTTAAATTAAATAAAATTACAAACTCAGTTCCTCCATTGTACCAGCCACATTTCAAGTCCTTGAAAGCTACAGATGGCTAGGGGCTCCCATGTTGGACGTCTCAGATATAGAACATCCCCACCATTGCGGGAAGTTCTTTTGGAGAGTGCTGTTCTAAATAATTGGGTCCAGCTACACCAGCCCTCTCTGAGTCTCTCTTCTTGGAATATGGATCCCAGGTCTTGGATGGCACTCGAATCCATCACCTATTAGGTGGATGAACCTGGGCAGAGCCTTCAAATTATCTGAGCCTCAGTTTCTCATTTAAAAAATGAGGGTCATAATAAGTGTCATAATAATGATGGTGATGTTGGTACAATAATTAACTTGCATTGAGTATATTCCAGTGCTGGCTGTTTGTCATGCATTGACTCATTCAGCCTTCTCAGCAACTCCATAAGATTGGTACATAGACCATATTCCTGGGACCAGAGAGGTGACATAACTAGCCAAGGTCACACAGCTGGTGAATGGGAGAGCTGGGATCGGAAACCAAGTCTATCTGACTTCAGAGCCCACTTTCTTGACTATCAATTCTACCCAGTGCTGCATCCCTTCCCTCAAAGCCAAGTGAGATAACACATGCAGATTTTTTTAACTTAAAGATTACGTGCAGATATGACGCATACTTTTTGTCATCAACAACAGTATCAGAATACTAATGACGAAGGGACCCCCCAGTCCCAGGTTTCTTTCTCCCATGACCTAAGTAAGGACTTCCTTCGTCAGTCAGCTCTGCCTTCTAATTTCAGGTGTGGGCAGGCCTGACCTTTGACAGCTCTCTTGAGGGCCTCTCAGTCCGCTGGTGGTTTGGGCTGCCATTTACCAAGCCATTATTGGTCCTAATAAGGTGTTCCTCTGCGTCTTTTCCTCCCTGCACATTCACCTATCGTATTATCTGTCTCCCCTGCAGCCCTGGGAAGTAGGTAGGAGTAGGTATTATTATCTTCAGTTTACAGACAGATAAAGTGAGGTTCAGAAGAGGTTCTGTGGCCTTTCCAAGGACATACAACCCATCAAGGGCTCAAACCACTGGCTCCTTTCCTGCTTATGTCCAGTTCTTTGACTGGTTGTGTTACAGGAGGAGCCGGCAGGGGCTGCCTACAAACTAGCAAGTGACTCAAGGGGTTCATCCAGGTTTCTGAGAAGTAAATCAAGCCTCTCTTCCCACAGGGAATTCCAGTTGGCTTAATCCCATAGAGCTGCTGTTCCAGCACCGTCCACACCAGAGTGGGAGTCTTGAATGGAAAAATCTCCTTTTTGATCTGATATAAGATCTCAGCATGTAATTCTCTTCTGGTCCTGCTGCTTCTCAAAAATCTTTAGTGGCTCCTTACTACTAGGAGGAAAAATAGCTTCAGCAGCTAAAGACTTCATGACTAGCAGTTACCTAGAATGTCAATATTCTTTCACTGATGATTTTAGTTCTGGTTCAAAGGCACCATCCCCCCTGTCCCTCCCTATCTTTCAGCTATTGTCACAAGTAGAATATACTTAGGATCCTTTCTTGAGAGGGAGCAGAAGCCAGTCCTAACACTGATGCCTGAGGCAGACACCATGGAGGGGAGGGGAGTGGGATCAGAAAATACTTACTGATAGAGCACCCAAATCCACAGCAAGTTTACATTTGGATTCGGGGGGGAGTGTGGACATTCTCTAATCCAGAAAAAATGAATCCATGGCCTCTTTTTCTCATGAAAGGCTCTCCAAACTTTAAATAATATCTCATCTCATTGTTTCTTCCCACAGCTTAGGAAATCCAGAGCACCCAGGTTCAGGAAGTCTGGCTGTGTGTTTTCAGTTCAGCCACTACCTTTCTGGGTGCTCTTGGGTGTGCTGTGCAAATCTCAGGGTCCCTTATCTGTGAAGTGGGAATAAAAAGGGCAGATGTGCTTCCTAGGAGTATTAGGTGACTACTAATGAATATTTGGGACATGCTACGAAATGGGATGATGTTGGGCCATGAGGGAGAATGTCCTCACTGGTCTGTGCCTGGGTACTTCTGGGAAGGACATGTGTGTGTGTGTGTGGGGGGGATTCACTGCCAGAAACAAAGCCTGACAGTTTGAAGAAATCTGGTAAAAGCTTCTTTAGTGGGAGTTTGATTTGACTTTGAATTCCTCCGAGTACGTCTGATTCCCCATGGAAGGAACAGAATTAGTCACAGACTTCTAGAACTAAGGACTAAAGTTACTGCACATGGGCCATTACAAATATAGATCATAGTGCATTAGAATCCTAGTGTATCCAACTGTGTGTCTTAGGACATTTTTATGACAGGACACGGGACACTGGAGTAGCAGAGCCCCAGCTTCTCAGATCTGGAGGGGCTCCTAGAGGCCATCTATCTAGTTATTCAAACTTGCGCTCCCCAGTGGGGGTGAGGGGCGAGCCTGTGGGCAGGACCCTAGCCCTCAAAACCCCTGCTCCTAATAGCGTAGATCTGCTTTAATCTATTTACAATTTCATTAGGAAAAAAGAGATTCTGCCCCTGAAAGCAGTAGAGGGGTTTGAAATCACAGATCCATTCCAGCCCCTTCACCCAACAGACAGCACATCATTTACAGAGGAGGAAAGAAGTTCACAGGGCTTAGGTGACTGACTTGACCAAGGCCACCAGGGAACAAATGACTTTTGACCCAGGTCTCCCAAGAGCCAGGGTAGCTTGTCACAAGGACCATTGTGCAAGCATCAGTGAGTGTGCAAGCCTGATTCACAGCCAGAGGAAATCCATTCCTCACTTTAGGGGCTCTTTTAGGGGTTAGTAGAGACCACAGGCCTGCACAGGCCAAAGAATCATACCTGTATAAGTTGGAAAGGACTTTAGAGCTCTTCTCATCTCCCCCAAGGGCAAGAATCCCCCTAGAGTAGCACCATCCTTCACAGGTGGCTACCCAGACTCTGCCCGCGCTCCTCACTGACGAGGAGCTCTGTATTCTGGGACGACTCATTCCAGAATGGCACTGGAGGTCACTAACCAAAAGAATGAGGAAAGAGCTCAGAGGATTGCTCCTCCCACTTGTGCTTAGACTTTTTATCAACGACTTGGATAAAGACACAGGATGTCACAACCACCAAGTTTCTGAATGCTGGAATCCAGATTCTTTTTTTTTTTTTTTAAGATTTCATTTATTTGTTTGACACACACACACAGAGATCACAAGCAGGCAGAGAGGCAGGCAAGCAGTCTCCCTGCTGAGCAGAGAGCCCAATGCGGGGCTTGATCTCAGGACTCCAAGATCATGACCTGAGCCAAAGGCAGAAGCTTAACCCACTGAGCCACCCAGGCACCTTGGAATCCAGATTCTGAGAAGTTGGAGCAGTGAGTTGAAGCACAGGGTGAAATGCATCATAGTCTCATTAAAGCCCTACAGCCCTGAGTTGGAGGAAATCAGCTCACGAAGGACCGATTGGGGATGGCGTAATAATACATCTGAGAGTTTTCATTACCTACAAACTCAGCAGTCAGTAGTATGAGCTGGCTGCTAAAAGAAACAGTACTTGGTAACATTTGTTGAAAACTGTGTCACATCTTATATTCAGCATTTATGTACATTAATTTCATTCTCAAAATAGTATTATTAAGGAGAGAAATGAAAATCAGACAGTAAGGCACTTGCTCAAGGTCGTACAGCCAGAAACTGGGTGCTATGAACCACTTTCTGCTGTCTTCCCCATCTGGGAGATGGGTCTGGGGATTTCCAAGGAGGCAGATCTGATTCAGACGTATATTCTAAAAGGGTCCATTCATGAGCCCGCACCCTTGCATTTGCTCGCACCTGTGCACCCACAAGCCCCATGGCTACCAACTTATTTGCTCCTATCATATTCATTCTGTCAAGCAGGCACATCCCATTAATGTATCCATGCAACTATTTGAAAATTGCCACCTAAGTATGTGTGTGCTCTCTTGCAAATGTGCACATTCACCCACATGAAGATTTTCCTCTGAGTCTGGGGAGCCAAGAACAGGAGGCCCCACCCCAGACAAGCGCCTGCTCGCAGCTTACCAGAACAGCCTGTGGCTGAGCCAGCAAGCTTAGACTCGACCAGAGACCAGAGGCTTCCTGCTCCGCTGAGGCACAGGCTGGGCTTTCTCCAGAGGGTTCGGTGGACCCCACCCACACCCCAACCTTAAGCAGGCTTTGATTTGGCCTTGGCTTTGCAAACTAATAATAACTAATATTTACTGAATTGTTTTCTATGGGCCAGGAGCTGTGCTAAGTCCATTAACGGGCATGATTTTCTTTATTTAGTCTTTATAAAACCCTAGGAAAGCAGTATTCTTAATAGCTCCATCTTACAGATGAGAAAGCAGAGGTTTGAGGAGGTTGACTTCCCCTTAAGCTGGGACTTAACCCCAAAAGGTCAGATCCCCTTAAGCTGGGACTTAACCCCAAAAGGTCAGATTCACAAAGATCCACAGTTTCTCTTTCTGGCAGTGTAGTCTGGAGGAGAGAACCTGGCTCTGGTTCTTACCCTATGACTTTGGGCAAGTACCTTTCTTTCTTTTTTCTTTCTTTCTTTCTTTTTTTTTTTTTAAAGATTTTATTTTATTTATTTATTTGTCAGGGAGAGATTGAGAGCAAGCGCAAGCAGGGGGAACAGCAGGCAGAGGGAGAGGGAGAAGCTGACACCCTGCTGATCAAGGAGCTGGATGTGGGACTCGACCCCAGGACTCTGGAATCATGATGCTTAACTAACTGAGCAACCCAGGCATCCTGGGCATGTCCTTTTCTTTTGGGAGGAACTTTATATTCCAGCTTCAGAAAGGAAAGAATAATCACTAATGGTTCTTTCCATTTTCATTCTGTCATTTGCTTTTCCTAAGTCCAGATCCTTCCTGTTTTCATCTGTTGAGTAGGGTTATATACCAGGCACTGGGATTTCATGCATGAAGAAGATATACAAAACTCTTGTCTTCATGGAGCCCAGTGTCCAGTGCTAACAAATTAGCACGAACATACTGGGTCATGCTATGTGTCATGGAGAATATGGTGGTATAATAAAGAAGGGTTCTAGTAAGGAGGCTACATCAAACTGGGTGTTAGGATGTGACATTTGAGAGCTGACCCAGGAAGAAGGATAACAAGAAGGAGCCAGCCATGTGAGAATCTTAAGTAAAGGGAAGCAGCAAGTGCAAAGGCCCTGAGGCAAACCCTAGTTTGGCATGTTTGTGGAAGAGAAAGGCCTATGTGGCTGCAGCTTGATGAACAATGGGGAGAGTGCTAGGAGTATCATTAGAAAAGTACACATGCATGTGGACCCACATGGCCTTGTAGGTCATATTAAGGAGTTTAGATTTTAATCTGAATGCTCTGGGAAGCCACTGGAGAATTTTAAGAAGGGAAGTGATTTGAACTGATTTATGTTTTCACAAGATGTTTCTTTTTTAAAAAAATACTTATTCATCTGAGAGAGAGAGAGAGAGAGAGAGAAAGCAAGCACAAGTGGGGGAGGGATACAGAAGGAGAAGCAGACACTGTGCTGAGCAGGGAGTCAGGACACAGGGCTCTATCCCAGGACCCTGGGATCATGACCTTACTCAAGGCAGGTGCTTAACTGACTGAGCCATCCAGGTGTCCCTCACAAGACATTTCAAAATAATGGTCCTAGGCTTTGGGCTGAGAGGGAAGCCCAGGAAACCAACATGCCTCTGCACCTTGCAAACCTATTCACTTGCCCAGGCATGGTGCCAGGAAACAAATGTCCAGACACAGGCCCTTCCTCAGCAAACCACTCACCTGGTCTGTGGGTCTTAAAGCTTGAACACAGCCCTGCTCACCAAACCCTCATCCATGGGTGCATTCTCTTTGCATCTTTTCCCCTTCCAGGGAGACCCTGTCCCTGCTGCCTTCCCTAAGCTCATCTCTGCAAGGCGCCTGTACAGCGGCTGAGTGGTGTGTCTTGTTGGGGCCTGCCCTATGAGGGTGCTGACCTGGTGAGCAGGAAGCTTTCTGCAAAGCAGGGCAGGGCGAGCAGGGAGGCTGTGTGCGCCCTAGGCTCGCTGGGCTGCAGAGTGAACAAACCTGGAACTGGGGTAAGAAGTCATTTTTCCTTGGGGCTTCAACTTCCAATGCAATGCCACCCTGGGACGTTGGGGTCCACTTGACTCAGAGGTCTATGCCCTCTTGCAGGAGACTGTGTTGAGGATGGGGTGAGTGGAATGGAGGGACTATGGCTTTTGCCTGAAGCCAACTCCATTGTGAACTGCAGTGGTAAGTGATGGGGAAGAGTGGAGGGCAGGAAGGATGAGGAATAGACACCCCAAGTACAGAATCTGCCTCCATTCCTGCCCTCTCTTGATGTGCTAGGCCTGGGGTGCCACCAATAGGATTTCAAGAGACAGATAGTGGTAGGGAGGCTGGAAGGAGTGGGCACAGTCAAATTCTTTTCTGTCACAGACTTGCAGGTCCCAAGTTAGGCAGACTTTTCCACTCCTGCCTCCCGGGTGGGATGCTCCCTGAGAGGTCTTAAAGAAGCTGCATTCAGCTCCCTCAGGACTCTGGAAAGACAAGGATGCAAGCCTCTCCTTTCCCCTCTTGCCCCCGGGAGTTTAACTCTTCCTTGCCTTTGAAGAGTGAGGCAACTGGAAAAACAAGTCTTGCCCGTTTCATCCAGGAATGCTCTGCACATCTGGCTGACAGCCACAAAGCTCCTTGGAGTCAAGACTCACAGGCAAGCCAGGCATAAGCCTGGTGTATGCAGCCTCCTACTTTGCTTCTGGAAGGTCAAGTTTGGCAACCAAATTTTGCCCTCCCTTACTCCCCTTCTATCTTCTCCCTTTCTTTAACCCTGAGGTTGGACTTTTAACCCAGGCTGGCGTTCATGGATGAGCCATGTGGGAAATGGCATGGGAGAGAATGGGAGCCACAGCAGGTCTTAGGGGGAGATGTACTCATTCATGGCTACTTCAACAACCCCCAGGGACTAGTTCTTTCCTGGACACCCACTATGTGAAATGGGGCAAGACTCAGTCCCAGCTCTGGGGCTCTATTTCCCTGTCTATGCACGAGTCAGGTGAGCACTCCATGTCTCAAAGTTCCACTGTAGCTCCGACATTCCAGGAGATTTGAAGTTACAGGATGAGTCAGAATCAGGCCCTATCCAAAGGGACTAGTGGAGGGACAGGGGCAGATAGACCTGGGATAGGGGAAGCAGCCCTGACTTGTGATGCAAGGAGCCCCAAGTTTAATTCTTGCTTTGCCTCTATCTAGCTGTTCAGGCCCTGGATGCGTCCCTTCCCTTTATGAAACTGAGTTTCCTATTACTAATAATAGCCAATATTAAGTTAAAACTTCTATGTCCCAGGCACCCTGCTGAGTCATCTCCCTTTATTTCATTCAATTTTCACAACAGTCCAATGAGGTAGATAATATCCTTATCCCCATGCTAAAGAAGAGGAAATCAAGGCTCACAGAGATTAAATAACCTGCCCAGAAAATCACCCAGCTAGTAAGTCGTGGAGCCAGGGCTGGCTGATGGCCAAACAGCCTGATGCCAGGTCCACGATCTTGGTCATTTTGCTTTTCTGTAGCCCTTGCAGGTGCTGACGCACCTCAGTTTGCCCGGACCTCAGCCTTGATGGGAGGGTCTTGTAGGAAGTATCTAGAGCCAGATTGCCAAGCTTAGGTCCCTGGAGGAAACTGTTCCACCATCACTGGGGAGCCCTTGAAGGTATTTTGGGAAAAGGAGTCAAGTGGTCAGGGTTGTATCTGCCAGGTACCCCTGAGAAAGCACTTAAACTCATCTGATAGTCTCCAAATATGGGGTTTCTCAACCTCAGCACTATTGACATTTTTTTGTTGTTGGGGGGCTGTCCTATGCAATGTAAGATGTTTAGCAGCACCCCAACCTCTATCCACTAGATGTCAGTAGCTCCCCCTCCCCCACAAGCTGGGAGAGTGGAAAACATCTTCAGACAGGTGTACCCTGAGGGGCAAAAATCACCCCAGCTAAGAACCACAGCAGTAGGAGCCATTTCTATCCTAACTTACACCCCTCCTTTTTTTTTTTTTTTTAAACCTAGGGCTTCGGGAGTTTTTCCATCATGATTATTGCCTTCTTGGGCTTTGTCATTTTCTTGCTCCATTGTACAACCTGTGAGAAGCCCCGAGAAGGGCTTGTCTCCTCCACCTGGCGCTTCACACACACTCTCTATAATGCAACCATCTACGAAAACTCTGCCCCCAAGACCTACGTGGAAAGCTCTGTGAAAATGGGCATTTACTTGGCTGAGCCTCAATGGGCAGTGAGATACCGGATTATCTCTGGGGATGTGGCCAATGTGTTTAAAACAGAGGAATATGTGGTGGGCAACTTCTGCTTTCTGAGAATAAGGACAAAGAGCAGCAACACGGCCCTCCTGAACAGGGAGGTGCGAGACAGCTACACCCTCATCATCCAGGCCACAGAGAAGACCTTGGAGTTAGAAGCTTTGACCCGCGTGGTGGTCCACATCCTGGACCAGAATGACCTGAAGCCCCTCTTCTCCCCACCCTCATACCGAGTCACCATCTCTGAGGACATGTCCCTCAAGAGCCCCATCTGTAAGGTGACTGCCACAGATGCTGATCTGGGCCAGAATGCCCAGTTCTATTATGCCTTTAACACAAGGTCAGAGATGTTTGCCATCCATCCCACCAGTGGCGTGGTCACCTTGGCTGGGAAGCTCAATGTCACCTGGCGAGGGAGGTATGAGCTCCAGGTGCTGGCTGTGGACCGCATGAGGAAAATATCAGAGGGCAATGGCTTTGGTAATCTGGCTGCACTCGTCATCCACGTGGAGCCTGCCCTCAGGAAGCCCCCAGCCATCATCTCGGTGGTGGTGGCTCCGCCAGACAGCAGAGAGGATACCACTTATGCCACTGTGATGGTAGACGCAAACAGCTCAGGTGCTGAAGTGGACTCCCTGGAAATTGTTGGTGGTGACCCTGGAAAGTACTTCAAAGCCATCAAGTCTTACACCCGCAGTAATGAGTTCAGTTTGGTGTCGGTCAAAGACATCAACTGGCTGGAGCACCTTCATGGATTCAACCTCAGCCTACAGGCCAGGAGTGGGAGCAGACCTTCTTTTTATTCCCAGATCAGGGGCTTTCACCTACCACCTTCCAAACTGGCTTCCCTTAAGTTTGAGCAGGCTGTTTACAGAGTGCAGCTTAGTGAGGTCTCCCCTCCTGGGAGCCGCGTGGTGATGGTGAAGGTAACCCAAGCTTTCCCCAACCTGCAGTATGTTCTAAAGCCATCCTCAGAGAATGTGGGGTTTAGACTTAATGCTCGCACTGGACTCATCACCACCACAAAGCTCTTGGACTTCCATGACCGAGCCCACTACCAGCTGCACATCAGAACCTCACCAGGCCTGGCTTCTACCACTGTGGTCATCGATATTGTGGACTGTAACAACCATGCCCCCATCTTCAACAGGTCCTCCTATGATGGTACCTTTGATGAGAACATCCCACCAGGCACCAGCATTTTGACGGTTAGTGCCACAGACAAGGATCATGGAGAGAATGGATATGTCACCTATTCCATCACTCGTCCAAAAGCTGTGCCCTTTTCTATCGACCCTTACCTGGGGATCATCTCCACCTCTAAACCCATGGACTATGAGCTCATGAAAAGAATTTATACCTTCCGAGTACGGGCATCAGACTGGGGATCCCCATTTCGCCAAGAAAAGGAAGTGTCTATATCTCTTAGGCTCAAGAACTTGAATGACAACAAGCCTATGTTTGAGCAAGTCAACTGCACTGGGTCTATCCGTGAAGACTGGCCAGTAGGAAAATCTGTAATGACCGTGTCAGCTATAGATGTGGATGAGCTTCAGAACCTAAAATATGAGTTTGTGTCAGGCAATGAACTACAGTATTTTGATCTAAATCATTTCTCTGGAGTGATATCGCTCAAACGCTCTTTTATGAATCATACTACAGGTCAACCCATCAACTATTTCCTGAAAATTACAGCCTCAGACGGGAAACACTATGCCTCGCCCACAACTTTGAATGTTACTATAGTAAAAGACCCTCGTTTCGAAGTCCCTATAACATGTGATAAAACAGGAGTACTGACACATTTCACAAAGACCATCCTCCATTCTGTTGGGTTTCAGAATCAGGACTCCAATGATGAGGACTTCATTTCCTTAAGTGCATATCAGATCAATCACCATACCCCCCAGTTTGAGGACCATTTCCCACAGTCCATTGACATCCTTGAGCGGGTTCCTGTCAATACCTCCCTGGCCCGCCTGGCAGCCATTGATCCTGATACTGGCTATAATGGCAAACTGGTCTATGTGATTGCAGATGGCAATGATGAGGGCTGCTTTGACATGGAGCTGGAGACAGGCATGCTCACTGTAGCTGCCCCTCTGGACTATGAAGCCACCAGTTTCTACATCCTCAATGTAACAGTGTATGACCTGGGCACTCCCCAGAAGTCGTCCTGGAAGCTGCTGACAGTGAATGTGAAAGACTGGAATGACAATGCACCCAGATTTCCTCCTGGTGGGTACCAGATAACCATCTCAGAGGACACAGAAGTTGGAACCACAATTGCAGAGTTGAAAGCAAAAGATGCTGACTCGGATGACAATGGGAGGGTTCGCTACACCCTGCTAAGCCCCACAGAGAAGTTCGCCCTTCATCCCCTCACTGGGGAACTGGCTGTCACAGGACACCTGGACCGGGAATCAGAGCCACAATATATACTCAAGGTGGAGGCCAGGGATCAGCCCAGGAAGGGCCACCAGCTCTTCTCTGTCACTGACCTGATAATCACATTGGAAGATGCCAATGACAACTCTCCTCAATGCATCACAGAACTCAGCAGTCTGAAAGTCCCAGAGGATATGCCTCCAGGGACTATTCTAACATTTCTGGATGCCTCTGATCCTGACGTGGGCCCTGCGGGAGAAGTGCGTTACATCCTGTTGGATGATGCCCATGGGACCTTCCATGTGGACCTGATGACCGGCGCACTCAGTCTGGAGAGAGAGCTGGATTTTGAGAGGCGGGCTGGATACAATCTGAGTTTGTGGGCCAGTGACAGTGGGAGGCCCCTGGCCCGCAGGACCCTCTGCCACGTGGAAGTGATAGTCCTGGATGTGAATGAGAATCTCCACCCTCCTCGCTTTGCCTCCTTTGTGCACCAGGGCCAAGTGCAGGAAAATAGCCCTTCGGGCACCCAGGTGATGGTAGTGACTGCCCACGACGATGACAGTGGCTTGGATGGGGAGCTCCAGTACTTCCTGAGGGCTGGCACCAGTCTTGCAGCCTTTAGCATCAACCAAGACACAGGTACTGAAAGTGGGGTGGATGGGAATGCCAGGTGCTGGGAGACAATGGCCTAAAGAGATCAGGGGCTGTCCTGAAAGAAGGCAGGCTGCAGGCTAGAAAGAAAGGCAATAAATAGGGACTCTCCTTTTTGTCCCTTTTATTTTAAATTTGTCTTTATCATACTGGAGATGTTTGTGTGTATGTGTGTATGTGTGTGTGTGCGTGTGTGTATCCATTGAAGTCAAATCACCCATCTCATTGGCATCTGTGTATACATTTATATACATACATATATTACACAGTACACATTATATATTATATATAACTATTATATATAACATATTGTATGTATATGCCTATAAAGGTAATGTATCATGGTTATAAATTTTTATATATAATTTTAAAATGAATGTATTTTTTTGTGTCTCACCTCCCCAGATTTAATCTTTATTAATAATTTGGCCTATAATCTTATAAATTTATCATCACTGCTTATTTTATTGTAAGAGAAAAGAATACAAAAGACACTAAGTCTGCAATACTTTTTTCCTCCATAACATTACACCAGAATATCTCCTATCTCAATGCATATATTTCCCTTTCTTTTTTAATAGCTGCATTTTATTATATCATATAGATGTCATATCTTTGATCGTATACTTTTGCTCATATGCATGAATCTCTATAGGAAAATCTCTTAATAATGCAGTTGCTGGGTCAATGGATAATGCATATCTTCAGTGTTAATAGATAATTCCAAATTGCCCTCCAAAAAGGTGGCACCAACTTAGTTATTCCTTTTAAGCTTCATAGAAAATAAGTACAGTTCAACAAATACTGGCAAGCACCCTCTGCTTTTGAGGTTCTGGACATAGGCACTTTAGGGGAGATCCCAGGTGAATGAAGGTGGGTCATTGGTGAGGCCAATGGCCTCGGAGCTTATAATCTGATGGGCAGTTTATTTCCAGGGTGAAGGGTAGGGTGATGTGGTAGAAAGAGCATTAGACTGAGATTCAATGACAGAGCCAGCTCTTCTGTCCACTTGCTACATGATCTTGATCAAATCATATTCTTTCTCTGGGCCTCAACTCCCCACCTGAAAAGGCATGGGGTTCCTTCAGTTCGGACCCGCTATGGCTGTGGACCTGGGCCCTGTCCTCTCACAAGTCCTTCCAGCTGAGTGTGACCCGTGAGAACATAGGGTGTAAGCCTCTTTTGCTTACTATTGGACCATGGACCTCTAGAACAGTGCTGGTCTATAAGGAAGCAATTTGTGGAGTGAGTGAACTAACGAAGATTCTGAAATCATTAAGATGCTGGAAAGGGGGACAGCCGTTTATTCATCAAATCTTTAACTCTTAAATTGGCACCTAAAATACCTAAGACTTGAAGGAACTGGTTTAAGGACAATTGCCATGGGCCTATTTTAGCAAAGAAAGGCTCCGAGAGCCTCTGCAAAAGGATATGAATTCCCCTGTTTGACTCAGCAGCTCCTACATGACCTTGGCAGCAGTCCCCTTTTCTTGTGGAATTTCTATTTCCATAGTACTGTTTGGGGACTATTAAGTAAGGTGATTTCTAAAACTACTGTGGGATCTAAAATATTTTGGGTTTGGTGATCAACTGTCCCTAGGTATGATTCAGACTCTGGCACCCCTGGACCGAGAATTTGTGTCCTGCTATTGGCTGACAGTACTGGCAGTGGATAGGGGTTCCATGCCTCTCTCTTCTGTAACTGAAGTCTACATTGAGGTTACGGATGTCAACGACAACCCACCCCAGATGTCCAGGCCCGTGTTCTACCCCTCTGTCCGGGAGGATGCACCCTTGCATACTTCTGTGCTTCAGCTGGATGCCCAGGACCCGGACTCCAGCTCCAAAGGAAAGCTGACCTTTAACATCACCAGTGGGAACAACATGGGATTCTTCGCAATTCACCCTCTCACAGGTAAGGACTTCAGAAATCTGGGTGAATCGTGATCTCTACCACAGTGCTTTTCAAAGTTTGGTCCTAGACCAGCAGCATCACCATTGAACTTGTTAGAAGCTCAAATTCCGAGACCCCACGTTATACCTACTGACTCAGAACACAGGGCGGGGCCCAGAAATCTGTACTTTATTTAACAAAATATCTAGGGGATTCTTATGTGTACTAAGTTTGAGAATCACTGCTCTACTAAGTCTGTGTCTCTGGGAAAATAAGAATATGTTGGATTTCTTTCCTTGGGGCCTAGGGAAGCTAAGCAGCTTGCCTGGTGGTCAACCTGGGATATTTCAGACCTGTGAGTGTTCCCAAACCCACCCCTTCCCTGAGTCACAGCCACAGACTGAATCTCTTAACCCTCGTTCTAAACTGATCTCAAGCCTGCCCACAAAGTGGTGGCAATGGAGGACCACTTCAGCAGAGTCAACTGTCTCACAAACACCTATCCTTGGCTCAAGGCCACTGGGACAAGGACAGTGGATGGTTTAGAGGAGTCCACAGGTCATAAGCTTGTAGCAGTGAGTCAGTCAGAGCTCACAGAGGTGTTTTATTTGGCCTGTGCAAGTTTTAAGCAATGACTTTTCAAGTTGTTGCCAACACTTAAAAAATAGAAAATTCCATAAAACATGCCAGATTTCTGGTTGTTCATAAAAAACAAAAACAAAAACAAAAACAAAAACAGGCAATCTGGCCACACTGACCCCATATTTGCACAGGGCTGCAACTGGCTGGAGCCAACAGCAGCTTCCAGTGCAGATCAGGTGCATGTCCTCCTGTCCCCACAGTTGCCTCACTCCCTGTTGTACTATTCCCAGCCTGCTCCCTGAATCTATGATATCTGCCTGGCTCCTGTTGGTGTTGGAATTTGGGAGCTAGCTCTCACTACTGTGGATGTATCTTCAAGGCCACATCTTTCTCCTAGAGGATGAGCAACAATCCTATAACAGAGGAGGCTGATGCTTTCTCCTCTGAACCCAAGATCCTATTCTCTGGCTGCAACAATTCACTTTTTTATTTTTAAAGATTTATTTATTTATTTGAGAGAGAAAGAGAGAGAGAGTGAGTGAGCACACGAGGGGCCAAGGAGGGGAGAGAGGGAAAGAGAGAGAAAGAATCTCAAGCAAACTCCCTGCTGAGCACAGAGCTCAACTTAGGGCTCCATCCCATGACCCTGAGATCATGACCTGAGCCAAAATCAAGAGTCAGATGTTCAACAGACTGAGCCACCCAGGTGTCCCTCCAATAATTGACTCTTGGAAGGACAAAACCTTGGTGAGATTGGAGGAGGTGGAAAGGGAGAAAACTAGTCTCCCATCTTTCAGACAAAAGGAAACAAAGGGGAGCATGAGCCTGGAAGTCCTGGGACAGACAGTGCTGGAGGACATGAGTGTCTTTGCACAGAGACATTAACTTTTGACCTCCGGGAATGGATTAGTCCTTTTAGAAGGACCGTTTCACCCTGGAAAATAGGCCCAAGTTGGCTCTCTACCTGGGCCCATCCTGTCCCTCCCCTTTCAGAAGAAAGAAGAGATCTCTCACCTAAGGCACTGGCTTCTCAACATCTTCCAAATCCCTACTCTGTTTACTGTCAACAGTTCCTTGACACAGGGTCTGGCAAAATGCCCTAGAGAGCAGAGATGTTCTTAGTCTTCCCGCAGTTGAGGAGAAGAAATTTTAACCAGCATGAACATTTAAAAATAAAATAATTAAGTCGACAATGGAGCCCCCAGTCCATTCTTCTTACCACCATTACATTGTCCCACTTCCTTGCTTGGATACCTTGGATGGTTTCCCTACATTCCTAAGATAAAGTCAGATCCTAACATGTCTCACACACTTGGGTCTGACATGGCCCATGCTGACCTTTTGGGCTTTATCCTGCCTTTCTCACCCTGCCACACTCTGGTTTCAACCATGTGACCTATTTCAGTCCACATGGCCTTTGCTCATGTTGTACTTTCTTCCAGAAGTTTGTTCTCCTCTCCTTTTGTCTGGCTAAGTTCTGCTCTTCTCTCAGATCCTAGCCCAGCTGTTCTTTCTTGAGAGGAGTTTTTCCTGACACTACATCTCCTAGCATCATCCACCCCTTTCTTCTTTAAACACTTATCACATATAACATTATGTTCATTTGTGTGATAATTCTATTAATTATCCCCGTCCTCCACTAAACATCAAAGACTTTCTAGAAAAGGAACCTTGACTGTTTTTGCCCTCTATAATATCTTCAGTGCCTGGCACACAGTAGGACCTCAACAAATAAGACAGAAATGAATGAATCTCTGCCAGCATCTACAATCTCTAGGGAAGTGAGAGTTTCACACATTTGTTCTGCAAATGTTTAAAGGTGTCTGTCCTTATGAAGCATTTAAACTATGTGCTATGTTGAAATGTGAGGATAAGGAAACACAGTTTCAGGCATTCCACTCATCATGAGCATGAAGATCTGGGTATAAAAAACTGAAGGAGCCAGTGCAAAGGAGCCCTGTTGTAAAATATGTGTAGACGTGGTGCCGCGACTGCTCAGAGGAGAGAAGGAGATGCTCGGTGTGGTGTAGTAGCAATGGCTGCATGAAGAGGGGGTGGGCATGCTGAGTGGAAGGTGGGGGAGGACTGACAGGCAGCAGTCTGCGAGGACCCCTGGGCAGGGAGAGCCACCGAAGCAACAGCCGGTAGGGAGGAGGAGCCAGTAAGTAGGTCACTTGTCTAAAGGCAGATCCCATTTCCCCACTTACTCACTGTAAGATCTTGGGACAGTTACTCAGCTGCTCTTTGCCTGAGTTTTTCCACCAGTCAAGTGCAGAGGATAATGGCCCCCTCCGGACTGGTTGTGAAGATTAGATGAGTTAATTGAGAGAGAGAGAGAGAGAGCTTGGAAGAACAACACACAGGAGCTCCAAGAGTGTTGGCTGTTAGGATCCCGAGGGAAAGGGAGCTGGGCAAGTGGCTGGGGTAAGACCTAGATGGTGGTGGGCCAGGTGAATGGTGTAGAAGAATCTGGAATCCATCAGAAGAGGAATTGACAGTGGTTGGAAAATCACTGGATGAAGAAAAGTAAAAGATGGGCCTGAGATGGGTGATGGGAAACATCTGTTTGGAGAGGAGAAATGATGAAGCCTACCTCATGCCAGGAAGGGCACTCAGCTGGCCCTCACACAGCCCTGTGGGTGGCTCTGCCATGTCCTCATTCCACATGGTGCTTCCTAGGAATCCAGACACTGACCTCAGAGAGGGGGATGAGGCTGACAACAGAGGCAATGACCCAGAAGCCACAGGCAGCAATTACAGGGACACTGGCTCTTAGAAGGTCAGGGGATGTGGTGGTGAGAGAAAGGAGAGAAAGAAGAAAAATAAGAGAGACAGAGAAAAAATGTGTGAGATTCAGAGAGGTAAACAGGGGAAGGGAGAGCGGCAGAGAGGGGTAAGGGAAAGAGGAGGAGGATGGTGAGGGAGAAACAGAGAGAGAGAGAGACAGAAAGGAAAGGGACAGAGGGAATGGAGAGAGAGAAGGTACAGGGAGGAAAGCCAGCACGGAGCCAGAGGGAAGGTTTACCAGCTGAGGCCCTCTCATTCCTGCACTATTTCTGGGGGCCCCCTAGATCCTGGGTCCTTCCTTGTCAGGCCCCTCATCTTGGGGATAAGCTGGATTGGGTCATCTGGGACAACAGTCACACTGTCCAGCGGAATGTGTCTTTCTTCCCTGACTGGAAGGGCCTCTGGCTGTGGGGCTTTCCAGAAACCTTCTCTGCTCCCCTGCCCCCATGTCTGCCCGCAGCAGGGAATAAAGAGTCCCGAGGAGACTGCTCTGAGGAGAGAGGGAGTTTGGTTCTACTGGTGACTCAGTTCTATTGCAAAAGGCAAGAACACTTACCTAACAGAGATCGATCCCATTTCTGGCACTGAAGGCTCCACCCCAACACCAAACCCCCTCCCCTCTCCTCACTGAGCCCACCTCCCCACACTTCATTACTCCATCATTTAACTGCCTAAACAAGAGAAAAAAACTTACTGAAAATTTCAGATGACCCCCTGACCTCTATCTGCTCTGCTTTCTCTTAAGAGACCTTCCCTCTCCAGCCCTGACCACTCTGTCTGTGGGCTTGGATGCCCCTCTTGCATAACTTCCATCTTGACTTTCCTGATGACTGCAGAGAATCTTCTCTCCTTTGTGGCTTCCGGTGCCCTCAATATATTGCCGTAGTGACTCAGAAAATTAAAAAACTAGACTTACAGATGAGCAAATCCACCTTCCTTAATTTACAGGCAAGCTGAGAGAGCCCAGAGGATACAAACTGCTTCCCCCTCCCACCACAGTACCTTGCACACAGCATTCCTACTAACGGTGAAAGCAGGACGTAGGTGGGAACTTCCACTGATCCATTATCTCTGCTGTGCTCTCCCACTTCTTCACCTCCCTTTCTTCTCCAGAGTCCCGTTCCTCTGTAATCTCCTTTTCTCCAAAGATCAGAAAAATTCTGCCCTAGGATTTGATGTATCTGCAAACTCACTCCCGAGAAAGTGGCCTGGGGAGCCCTTTGCTCAGGTCTCCATCCTTCTACCTCTCCCCCAGGTCTCCTATCCACTGCCCGGCAGCTGGACAGAGAGAACAAGGATGAACATATCCTGGAGGTGAGTAATGGTATGAACTCATTCACTGGATTCAAAAACCTCCTGAAGGAGTCCCAGCGGAAGCTGAGCCAGGCCCTGAGGCCACACGCGTGTCTCCAGGCACTGTGGCTGACGAGGGCCCTGGGCTCAGGGTGGAGGAGTTTCTTAGGCTGAGTCTTGCCCTGGTTGGTGGCCACGACTCTCAGGGGCTTCCCTGGCTCTCCAGCATGGGGAAGGGAAGGAATCTGAAACCATGTCTGGATTGGGCAGGAAGCACTGGTTGATTAGTAAAGCCTGCAGTGAGTGCTGGAAGAGGGAGTGGTACACGCGTGCTATGTACTTGTTGAGTCTGGTTTCCAGCCCATCCCTATAGCCAGAGAGAGAGAGAGAGAGAGAGAGTCACCCCAGGTCAAGTACTAGGGCAGTAGCTGAGCCCCGATGAAAACCCAGACCTTTGTTCTCTAGAGCTGTGGGTTCTAGGATGTTTCTAAAATCACGTAAACATCCCTGGGGCCCAATCCAACAGGAGGAGTCAGTAAATCAGAGAAGAGGAGAGTAAATCGGAAGGAATCTAGTTATACCCCTTTTGGAGCCATCCGTAACTGATTAACAGGCATCTCTTTTGGTCTTAAAGACATCGGGTGGGAGGGACACACATTCTTCTGCAGAATTGAAATAAATTGGCCTTCTGTGCTCCCAGGTCTGCACATTCCCTTTGTCAGAAATAGGTACTATTAGTAAGCAGCTACTAAATGGCCTTCTGGGACCGAGGCATTCTCCCTAGTTCAGTAGACACCAAAATATTTAGACACCAAAATATTTAAAAAATTCAGAACCACTTAGAGTGGAAATGTCCTATCTTGTAGGATGCCCTTGAGGCTATTGATGCGTGGGACGATTTGCCCCTACATGTAATAGCCCCTGATTCTGAAGTTGTCTTAGTGCCTTTTCTCTCCCTCTGGATTTCATTTCATCCATCGGTCCACATGTCTGACTCAAAAGGTACCACCCACTCCTTCATAAACATCTTCTCATTTGTTTTTTTTCTCTAACCTCCAGTAGCTTAAGGAAACCGGAGAACAAAGCTCATGAGAATTACAAGCAAATAAAAAGTAAATGGTCTCCAAAAAATGGCCCATGGGCCTCCTGAGTAAAGAGCACTAGCTTCTCTCTAGAGCCTCTGTGGCTTTGTTTTCTTCCAATTCTTTCTGGCTTTCCTGTGGGTGAGATTACTGGAGAGCTGGGTTCCAAGTAGGTGAAGTTACTATAATAAAAATCATAAGCATATACCAAGGAACAGACCGACTACAATTCTCAGGCCGTAGAAGGGAGGGGTGGTGGTAGGGTTGCAGTGGGTGGAGATGCATACTCATGCTTTGCATTTGGCGATTCATACCCTATTCTGTCCCTAGGTGACTGTGCTGGACAACGGGGAGCCCTCCTTAAAGTCCACCTCCAGGGTGGTGGTACGCATCTTAGATGTCAATGACAACCCCCCTGTGTTCTCACACAAGCTCTTCAATGTCCGCCTTCCAGAGAGGCTGAGCCCAGCCACCCCTGGGCCGGTGTACAGGCTGGTGGCTTCAGACCCCGATGAGGGTCTCAATGGCAGGGTCACCTACAGTATCGAGGAGAGTGATGAAGGGAGCTTCAGTATCGACCCAGCCACAGGCATGGTGTCATCTAGCAGCACCTTCACAGCTGGAGAATACAACATCCTCACGGTGAGGAGGGGATGGAGGCCGCAGAGGGGGGCTGTCATATCTGCTAAGGGATTTTTTTTGAGGATACAGGAGAAGGGAAACAGCCATCAGGCATGGCGAAGGTAGGTACTTCCTTCCCTGGCTTTCTCTGAGCGAAATGGGAGCCCTGACATCAGCCAAAGCATCAGAATTCTGGGCCTTTCTCTTTGAAGGCAGTAAGGTTCTTGCCTGGGAAATCTGCTCTACTCTTAGAGGTAAGGATTTTGGTGAGGGTAGCCTAGACTTTGGATGTAAGCCTTGGTTCCAAGCCTAGCTCTGCCCTTTTACACCTGTGTGACTTTGGACAAGTCCTTGAGCCTCTTTGAACTTTGTTTTATCATCTGCAAAATGGGGATAAGAACATTTTCCTTGTAGGAAGCCAACATAAGAAGTGGCTAGGACAGGGACATTCAGGCTGTCAGCCTCATTGCTGGCCAGGCAGCTGATCTCAGACAGCTGAATGCATTTCCTCCTCTAAAGGGAGATATAATGGTACCTCTCTCAGGAATGTCATGAGAATGAAATTAGATAGAGCACATATTGCTCTTAGAGCAGGGCCAGATACTAGTGAGAGCTCCATAAATTCTATTTCGTTTATGTATATGATTTTTAGGAAGGGCCCCATATGCCAAGGCCAGCTTGAGAATTAGCATGCAGTAAGGCTTCAGTTAATGGTGGCTCTGATATTTTTTCACTATGCATGAAGTTCTTGGGCCCAGGTTATTTGTTTAGTTCCCCACTGTGCCTGTAGGAACTAGCATGGTGCCTGTTCACAGTGAGCCTTCAACTGCGTGGTTGAATGAATGAATGAATGGACGAGTGGCTAAAAGCCCAGCTCCACCAGTCACAGGGTGCTCTGTCTCTTGGCTGACCACCAAGGTCTTCTTATTTCTTGGCCCCAACCCTGCAGACAAAGCTTCAATTTCAGGTTTGGCTTCTTTTCAGATCAAAGCAACAGACAGTGGGCAGCCACCACTCTCAGCCAGTGTCCGGCTACACATCGAGTGGATCCCCCAGCCCCGGTCCTCCTCCATACCACTGGCCTTTGACGAGCCCCACTACAGCTTTACAGTCATGGAGACTGACCCCGTGAACCACATGGTGGGCGTCATCAGTGTGGAGGGCCGACCGGGTCTCTTCTGGTTCAACATCTCTGGTGAGAGCCCGAGGAGGGCCAGCCTCTCCCATCCTTATAGCCCAGCCCTGGTGCTCACAGCCCAGTCCTTCTGAGCATTCTAATTCAGGTCATGCTCCCTGGCAGCCCCTCCTCTGGCTACGAGTAGTGACTGTCTCTTCCCTTACTCTCCAGGCCAGCGGGTGAGCAGAAGCAGCACTTCTGCCAAACTTGCCTTCCACACTAGCTATGATCTCAGTGAGAGCCTCCATGGCCTCCCTGGGACCCCCTCCCCCACTGGCCCCAGTTGGTCAGAGCCTCAGTTACTCCAAGGGCCTGGGAGACTTGGGAGAAAGCACAAGTCTTGTGTTTTCTCTCCTGCCTCAATGTGAGATCCATGTAGAGCTGACATCATTCACCAGGAGCCTGAGGACTGCTGTACCCTGGGGCCATGCTCAGTATTCTAATCCCAGGTTACATCCTCACAGTCATGGGACGTGTCCATTCTCTTTATAGGAGACACTTGGGTCCAAGCTCTCATGGTCTTCTCTGCAATTCCTTTGAAGACTTGTTAAAATATCTGGGGAGAGGAGAATCACAGACCCCTTTGGGACTCTGATGAATTGTTTGGGCATCTTATGAATGTTCAGGCCCTCTTCCCAGAAAGATGTGCATGTACGCACACACACACACATGTTTGCATACAAATATAAGGGTTTATAGAGTCTCTGAAACCCAGCCAGGGATTCCAGGTTAAGAATCTCTGAGGGTTTCAGGACCACATGAACTGTGGAGTCCTCTTACAGAGATTCCTGGCCTGGTTCAGAGATTAAATGTACACCAGTCCCAAGCCTTTTGACCTCCTGGATCTAATTTCAATTCTGATTTACTATTCTTATTTGGCTTTTTTCCCCCTTTGTACAAAATTAACACATGTACTCCGTAAATCATTAAGGAAACACCAATGAGTGTGAGAAGAGAATTAAAATCACTCAAACTCCCACCAGTCAGAAGATAATCCACAGCCAAGATGTTGATGTCTTTCTGTTTAGTCATTTTTCTTTACACACACACACACACACACGCGCGCGCATTTAGGATTATATTGAAGTATTCTTTTATAACCTTTTAAAATATAAGGTGAATATATTTCCATGCCACTAAACAGATTTCTATTTAGTAGACATTTAAATAGTTGTATGTTAATTCTATATTTTAGATTCATATAGTTTATGAAATCAATTCCCTCTTGTTGAACAGAGTTAGTTTCATTCTTTCATTTAGACTCTGCAGACTGTCCTATAAGCCATGAGGTTGAGCTCCAGTACTCCTGCCCGCTTCAGTCCCGCAGCAGAACACATTCTATGGAAAACAATGGACGTCCTCTGGCACTAGTTTGTCCTTATACACTTACATTTTTCTGTATCATCACTTAGATCTTAAAAAATTGGACAATAACTTGACAGGACCCACTACCACCTCCTGTCAATCTGCCGGCCAAGTCCCTGGGCACTACCACTGCCACCATCACTGAGGGTGCATTCTTTCCCCCCTGCTCCCACTCCAGGTGGTGACAAGGACATGGACTTTGATATTGAGAAGACCACAGGCAGCATTGTCATTGCCAAGCCTCTGGACACAAGGAGGAGGTCGAACTATAACTTGACTGTGGAGGTGACTGATGGGTCCCACACCATTGCCACTCAGGTGAGAAGCCTCCCCAGGGATCCCTGAGCTGAGAGCGGATGGGAGGCCTCCTTGGTTGGGATGAAACTACGGAGGGCTTGCAGTGGATGTGGTGTATCTCAGAGGGCACTGAATTTGGAATCAAGGTTTTGCCCTCCAGTCTTACCTGATACACTTTCTACTTCTGTGCTCTTGGGACAATTCTCGTTTCCACTGTGGATCTCTGTGTAATGAAGGGCTTTGTCTAAATGAGCGGTTTTCAATTTAAGATAGAGTTCTATAGGGGCTACCATGGGTATGAGAAATGATGGTCAGTGGGTTCCTGGCTTTCTACTATGGCTTCAGCCTGAATTTTACTTATTTCAGGTGTTGGAATTTCATAAAAAATTTCACTTGAAGAAAAAAGCCCTTTGAACCAGAATTTTGTTTTCTGAAAACCGCTAGACTGCATGTTATTTCAAAGCTTTGTGATTTTGAAACCCTATCATTCATTCAACAAAAATTTATAGAGTGACAGCTATGTGCCAGGCACTATGCTAGGTACAGATGATATGGTGAAGAACCAGACAGAAAGACAAGGTCCTAGAGCTTACGGTCTACCTTCTCTCTCATTCTCCTCCCTAGGTCTACATCTTCATGATTGCCAATGTTAACCACCATCGGCCCCAGTTTCTGGAGGCTCATTATGAAGTCAGAGTTCCCCAGGACACACTTCCTGGGGTGGAGCTCCTCCGAGTCCAGGCCACAGATCCAGACAAGGGCAAGGGCCTCATCTACACCATACATGGCAGCCAAGACCCGGGAAGTGCCAGTCTCTTCCAGCTGGACCCAAGCAGTGGTGTTCTGGTAACGGTGGGGAAGTTGGACTTGGGCTCAGGCCCCTCCCATCACACGCTGACAGTTATGGTGAGTAAACTGAGAAATCCAGGAAGATGCACTTGCATGTGGATGTGTGGGGGTGCACACACAGAGGCATGCTGAAGGTTCCCTTTCCCCTGATGTGTACGGACGCCCAGGATGATCTATGATATGAGATGTGATATTTCATAGCCAGCCAGAGGCGCCTACCATAAGGGATGTCCGAGAGTAAAGAAGAGGGGAGAGCTGCCAAGGAAGCACATGCAACCCCAGCTTTCTCTGGGCTCACTCCAAATACTCCCCAATAGTTCTCTCCCTGCTCCATGACTGCATGACCACACGGGGGCTGACATCGTGTCAGAGGTGGGGAAGGACCAGAGACAGTCCCCCACCCCCCACAGCAAGCACTGGGGTGAGGAAGTGAGGTGTGCAGGGCACAACATGGAAGAAAGACTCACTTTCAGGGTTCTGTGTCTACGATTTTGTGACCCTGAGAGGGAGCCTCCCTCAACCTACGCCCTGTGTGCCTCATGTGTCTCAATGAGTCTCAGCCCTGACCCTGCGCACTTCTCTCATCTTACACCTGAGGCCCACAGAGGTACAAAAACTTGCTCACCATCATACAGTTCTTTATGATGGAACCAGAATCAAAGCCAGCCTCCCTGGCTCAAGTTGCTGGGTTTTATGTGCTAGTTTATAAATAGCACATAAATATACAATAAAAGCTCTGAAAAATCCTACAGCAAAGAAAACTTTAACTTCATTTAATTCAGTGCCCCCTAAATTTAGTCACCCATAGAATTTTTCCCCCCCTGCATAACATGTTAACATCTCGAGGAACTAATAGTTTCTAAGACCTAATTTGGGCATTACTGTTTCTGTACTTATTTCTGCCTTTCTCCTAAAGTGGGATTATCCATGAAAATGGCTAAGCCCAATAATCACTAATTTACAAATTTATTTTTTTAAAAAGAGCATAAATGAGAGCAAAGTTTAAAAGAACACAGAGTTACAATTAGATATATTTTCCACCAGCATTCTATTTCATTGACCGTAATTTAACCCTGCCTCCTCCCATTCCATTTGCTGCTCATGGCATTATCCCCTTGGGCCCACAGGTCCGAGACCAGGAGATGCCCATCAAGAGGAACTTTGTGTGGGTGTCCATTTATGTGGAGGATGGAAACCTCCACCCACCCCACTTCACCCAGCTCCACTATGAGGCAAGCGTTCCTGACACCACGGCCCCTGGCACAGAGCTGCTACAGGTCCGAGCCATGGATGGTGACCGGGGAGCCAATGCTGAGGTCCACTACTCCCTTCTCAAAGGTGAGAGGCTCGGCCATGAGTCCAGAGTGTGAGGGAAGAGTCTCTGGCAATAAGAAAAAGGCCCAGGGCCATGAATTTGCAAGTAGATCAAATGCCAGGTTCTCTAAACTGTGGCAAATACCATTTCTAGAGCATTCTCTGGGATTATAATAACCTAACAATGTATTTCTGAAGATGGTAAGGATAAGAACCAAGGGTCTACTTAAGTTATGGAAGAATTCATATACATATTATATAAATTCACCAATAACCATATTTGTAAAGGATGCTTATGAAGTCCATGCAACATTTTAAAATGTAGTTCCTGTGCCTTTATGACAGAAAGGACCTATAAATACCTTATAAGATGTATGGCACAGTTTTAGGAATTACATTTAGGAGTAACATTTTCTGTTAAGGCTGTATCATTTTGTATCTGTTTGTTTTCCCCTCTCAAAAATAGGAACAATATTCCCTGTGCCAGAAAGATTTTAAAGATTAAAAGAGAAGATATATGTTAATACATGTTGTAAACTGCAAAATATTATATGAATGCCAAGGGTTTATTGCTATCATTGATAAGTATTAATTATACATAATCAAAGAAACAAAAAATGACAATATCGAGGATCCAACTAATTATTAATGATAATTATAATGTTTGATAATTCATAATTAATGATATGTAATAATTATTATCTTTAACAAAGTTAATACTCCATAGAGCTAGATGCTGTGGAGGGACATAGTGAATGTGACTTGCTTTATGCTCTCACAGAGCATAATGTTCATTTATTGCTTATATACTTCCTAGAAATCAGAACTTTTGTATTTTTTTAAGAAACAGAATTGTTATATCTTGCCATGTGGCAGAAATCTATGCATCACTGAAAAACAGTAATACTAACCCATTAGTTGCTTACTTTTTGTGATTTATAAAGCACACTCACATCTTTTACCTCATTTTATCTCATGGACAACCCCACTGATGGAGGTACTAATTTCATTTCCCAGATAAGATTAGTTTTAAAATAGTCTTCTGATTATAGCAGTAACACACGCTTATTTTTTAAAACATGAGAGAAGCAGGAATATATGAAGAAGAAAATAGCACTCAGCCATAGTTTTCAGCACAAACAAAATCATCTTGTGTCTTTCCCACTTGTCTTTTTGGTGCATCTTTTTGCCTTAGTAAAATTGAAGTGAATATACAATTTTGCGCCCCAATTTTTTCTCTTAGTGGTATAACAAATTATAATTATGCTTCGGTGGTTTACTTGGCTACATTTAATAGAGCTACTTTTAGACTGCAGTCTACCTATTGAAACTGTATTCTTTGACAGAACTTAGGGTTTGTATCACATGGGCAAATTGGGAAATCACCTAGCTGGTCAGCTGGAGAATGGCTTTCATGACCGGGGGGATATCAGATAGAGTGTTTTGTGATGAAGCCCAGCTATTTGTTTGCCACTGAAATAATAAAATATGCACCTGAATGATAAACAGCATAAGAAGAGTAAAAGAGCAATACTTCCCTGAGGGGAAGACCTGCACCCTGTGGTGAGCAGAATTATTCAGGTGTTACTGAGCCATGGCATTAAATAGGTAATCATCTCATTATAAGAAAAAAAATGTGCCTATGCGAGATGATGGATGTTAGCTAAACTTATTTTGACAATCACTTTGCAATATATATGTACATCAAATCGTTATGTTGTACACCTTAAACCAACACAACATCATATGTCAATTATATCTCAGTAAAATGGGGGGGTGTCAGTTATGCAAGATGAAATTCTAGAAATCTGCTGTGTGACATAGTGCCTATAATTAGCAATATTTTGCTATATCCTTAAACATTTGTTAAGAGGGAGCTTTCATGTTATCTGTTCTACCATAAAGAGAAAGAGAGAGGGAAGGAGGGAGGGAGGGAGGGAGGGAAGGAAGGAAGGCAGGCAGGCAGGTGGGAAGGGAGGGAGGGAGGGAGGGAGGAAGAGGGGAAGGGGGGAGGAAGGGAGTGTTGTTGTCTAAATAAGGTCAGACTTTAAAACCTGTGATAACTTTGAGACACTTTTTTTAGGGAAATACAATTAATTTTTAAACGTTATTTTTTGTGAATCATATAATATTGTATAAATATAACTTCCCTTGAAAGTTAAATTTGAAATGTTATTGTGCATTCATCAAAATAAATATTAAATTTTAAAAGGGCTACAAAAAATAGGCTACAAGATGTGGAGAAAGTACTCCCCTTTTATTTTCATTTGGGCTTCCTGATTAGTCAAAGACAAAGCTTTCCCTGGGTCCTAGAATCTCTTTAATTCTTCTCTAACACTTTCTACTCTTTGTTTTTTTACCATAGAAAGAGGATATGTCTCAGGCTCACATCCTTTAGCAAGCAATAGATTTTATCCAGATTTTAATAAGATATTTTTCCCACTATCTTGTTTCTATAGCAACCTCTGGTTTATGGCAAGCAATAATGATTTTCTTTTTTAAAGCAGCGATACAAAAGTTGCCTGTTAAAATACTTTAAATTTAAGACAATGAATCAATTTAAAGGAAAATACCCATTCAATAATAATTCAGAAGAGTAAAGGTAGGGACTGGGTATTGAAAAATTTGTAAAGGCGGGGTGCCCGGGTGGCTCAGTGGGTTAAAGCCTCTGCCTTCGGCTTGGGTCATGATCCCAGAGTCCTGGGATCGAGCCCCACATCAGGCTCTCTGCTCCGCAGGGAGTCTGCTTCCTCCTGTCTCTCTCTCTGCCTGCCTCTCTGCCTACTTGTGATCTCTGTCTGTTAAATAAATAAATGAAATCTTAAAAAAAAAAGAAAAAGAAAAATTTGTAAAGGCAATGTGAGAATGCCTGAATTTTAGGAAATCTGGGAGTGGTAGAAAGGGCATTTGATCAGAAGCCTCAAGGTCTGGGTGTTCTATCCAGTCCCTCCCCACTCAACTCTGTGCCACTCAACCCCAAAACCTGACATGGAAGGATCTTCCCACTATAGACTATATGGGGAACAGACAGAGTAGTGTTTTAATTCTCTCCTATAAAAGCCACAACTGAAATAGAGTGGAGTGTGTGCTTTTCTTCCAAAGCATACATTTCCTTTTTTTGCTTTCAAGACCTTCTGCAGCTCTGGTTCCCAGCTTAAGTTGTGACCCCAAAACTGAGTGATCATTAAGTTGCCACTTACGGAGTACCTACTATGTACCCCATGTAAGGTATTTTAGAACGTAGGTATCTTCCCTATAAACTACATCATAACTAGATCCATGGTAACACGGGATGTAGATGTTTGTCCTGTCCAAGTTTTGTGTGATAGCCTTTTTACTGATCTAGAAAGTATATCTTGAACAAGTGGCAAATTTCAGTTTGTCTTGTCTTTTGTTTCAGGGAACAGCGAGGGTTTCTTCAACATTGAAGACCTGCTAGGCACCATCACTCTGGCCCGAAAACTTGATCAGGCAAGTCATGCCCGGTATAGTCTGACAGTCAAGGCAGAAGATCAAGGCTCCCCACAGTGGCATGACCTGGCTACGGTGATCATTAATGTCTACCCCTCAGAGAGCAGTGCCCCCATCTTCTCCAAAGCTGAGTACTTCGTAGAGATCCCTGAATCAATCCCTGTTGGCTCCCCAATCCTCCTTGTGTCAGCCACAAGCTCCTCAGAAGTTACCTATGAATTAAGAGAGGGAAACAAGGATGGTGTATTCTCCATGAACTCATATTCTGGCCTCATTTCCACCCACAAGAAACTGGACCATGAGAAAATTTCATCTTATCAGCTGAAAATCCGAGGCAGCAATATGGCAGGTGCATTTACTGATGTCATGGCTCTTGTTTACATCATTGATGAAAATGACAATGCTCCCGTGTTCTTCAAGTCCATTTTTGTGGGCCAAGTTAGTGAAGCAGCTCCTCTGTACAGCATGATCATGGATGAAAACAACAACCCCCTTGTGATTCGTGCTTCTGACAGTGATGAAGAAGCTAATTCCTTGTTGGTCTATGAAATTTTGGATCCAGAGGCTCTGAAGTTTTTCAAAATTGATCCCAGCATGGGAACCCTAATCATCATATCAGAGATGGATTATGAGAGCATGCCTTCTTTCCAATTCAGCGTCTATGTCCATGACCAAGGAAACCCTATCTTATTTGCATCCAGGCCTGTCCAGGTCATTATTAATGTCAGAGATGTAAATGACTCTCCTCCCAGGTTCTCAGACCATGTATATGAAGTAGCAGTAGTGAAGCCCATCCATCGGGGTATGGAGCTCCTCATCGTGCGGGCCAGCGATGATGACTCAGAAGTCAATTATAGTATTAAAACTGGCAATGCTGATGAAGCTGTTGCCATCCATTCCATCACAGGTCGTATATCTGTACTGAATCCTGCTTTCCTGGGGGTCTCTAGAGAGCTCACTATCAGGGCTTCTGATGGCCTATATCAAGATACTGCTCTTGTAAAAATTTTTTTGACACAAGCCCCTAACACAAGTTTACAGTTTGATCAGATTGTCTATAGGGCAACAGTGAAGGAGAATTTACAAGATAGAAAGGCAGTGGTAATTCTTGGTGCCCAGGGCAATCACTTGAATGACACTCTTTCCTACTTCCTGTTGAATGGCACAGATATGTTTCATATGGTCAAATCAGCAGGTGTGTTGCAGACAAGAGGTATGGTGTTTGACAGAGAAGAGCAGGACACTTATGAGGTGGCAGTGGAATTGAGGGACAATCGGACCCCTCAGCGGGTGGCTCAGGCTCTGGTCAGAGTCTCTGTTGAGGATGTCAATGACAATCCCCCTCAATTTAAGCACCTGCCCTACTACACAATTATCCAAGATGGCACAGAGCCAGGGGATGTCCTCTTTCAGGTGTCTGCCACTGACCAGGACTTGGGGGTAAATGGTGCTATAACATATGCATTTGCAGAAGATTACACATATTTTCGAATAGACCCCTACCTTGGGGACATATCACTGAAGAAACCTTTTGACTATCAAGCTTTAAATAAGTATCACCTCAAAGTCATTGCTCGGGATGGAGGAACCCCATCCCTCCAGACTGAGGAAGAGGTACTTGTCACCGTGAGAAATAAATCCAACCCACTGTTTCAGAGCCCTTACTACAAAGTGAGAGTGCCTGAAAATATCACACTCTATACGCCAATTCTCCACACCCAGGCCCGAAGTCCAGAGGGACTCCGACTCATTTACAACATTGTGGAGGAAGAGCCCCTGATGCTCTTTACCACTGACTTTAAGACTGGAGTTCTAACAGTAACAGGCCCTTTGGACTATGAGTCTAAGACCAAACATGTGTTCACAGTCAGAGCCACAGACACAGCTTTGGGGTCATTTTCTGAGGCCACGGTGGAGGTTCTGGTGGAGGACATCAATGATAATCCTCCCACTTTCTCTCAATTGGTCTACACTACTTCAATCTCAGAAGGCTTGCCTGCTCAGACTCCTGTGATCCAATTGTTGGCTTCTGACCAGGACTCAGGGAAGAACCGTGATGTCTCCTATCAGATCGTAGAGGATGGTTCAGATATTTCCAAATTCTTCCAGATCAACGGGAGCACAGGGGAGATGTCCACAGTTCAAGAGCTGGATTATGAAACTCAACAACACTTTCATGTGAAGGTCAGGGCCATGGATAGAGGAGACCCCCCACTCACTGGTGAAACTCTTGTGGTTGTTAATGTATCTGACATCAATGATAACCCCCCAGAATTCAGGCAACCTCAGTATGAAGCCAATGTCAGTGAACTGGCAACCTGTGGACACCTGGTTCTTAAAGTTCAAGCTCTTGACCCTGACAGCAGGGACACCTCCCATCTCGAGTACCTGATTCTTTCTGGCAATCAGGACAGGCATTTCTCCATTAACAGCTCATCAGGAATAATTTCTATGTTTAACCTTTGCAAAAAGAACCTGGACTCTTCTTACAATTTGAGGGTAGGTGCTTCTGATGGGGTCTTTCAGGCAATTGTGCCAGTGTATATCAACACTACAAATGCCAACAAGTACAGCCCAGAGTTCCAGCAGCATGTTTATGAGGCAGAATTAGCAGAGAATGCAAAGGTGGGAACAAAGGTGATTGAGTTGCTAGCCATAGATAAAGACAGTGGTCCCTATGGTACTGTAGATTATACCATCATCAATAAACTAGCAGGTGAGAAGTTTTCTATAAACCCCAATGGCCAGATCACCACTCTGCAGAAACTGGATCGGGAAAATTCAACAGAGAGAGTTATTGCTATTAAAGTCATGGCTCAGGATGGAGGAGGAAGAGTGGCCTTCTGCACTGTAAAGATCATCCTGACAGATGAAAATGACAACCCTCCACAATTTAAAGCATCTGAGTACACAGTGTCCATTCAGTCCAATGTCAGTAAAGATTCCCCAGTTATTCAGGTGTTGGCCTACGATGCAGATGAGGGTCAGAATGCAGATGTCACCTACTCAGTGGACTCAATGGAGGACTTGGATGAAGAAGTCATTGAAGTCAACCCAACTACTGGTGTTGTTAAGGTGAAGGAGAGCTTGGTGGGATTGGAAAATCGTGCCTTTGACTTAAAAATCAAAGCCCAAGATGGGGGCCCTCCTCACTGGAACTCCCTGGTCCTGCTACGACTTCAGGTGGTTCCTAATGAAGTATCCTTGCCCAAATTTTCTGAACCTCTGTATACTTTCTCTGCATCTGAAGATCTTCCAGAAGGGTCTGAAATTGGTTCTGTTAAAGCAATGGCTGCTCAAGATCCAGTCATCTATAGTCTAGTGCAGGGTACTACACCAGAAAGCAACAAGGATGGTGTCTTCTCCTTGGACCGAAACACAGGAGTTCTAAAGGTGAGAAAGGCCATGGACTATGAGTCCACCAAATGGTACCAGATTGATTTAATGGCACATTGTCCCCATAATGATACTCACTTGGTTTCCTTGGTCTCTGTCAATATCCAAGTGAAAGATGTCAATGATAATAGGCCTATATTTGAGGCTGATCCCTATAAGGCTGTTCTCACTGAGAATATGCCAGTGGGGACCTCAGTCATTCAAGTGACTGCCAATGATGAGGACACTGGCAGTGATGGCCAGGTGAGCTACAGGCTGCCAGTGGACCCTGGTAGCAATATCCATGAGCTCTTTGCCATTGACAGTGAGACTGGCTGGATCACCACACTCCAGGAACTTGACTGTGAGACCCACCAGAACTACCGTTTTTATGTGGTGGCCTATGACCATGGAAGGACCATCCAGCTATCTTCTCAGGTTCTTGTTGAAGTCTCCATTACAGATGAGAATGACAACGCTCCCCAATTTGCTTCTGAAGACTACAGAGGATCTGTGGTTGAGAACAATGAACCTGGTGAACTTGTGGTCACTCTTAAAACCTTGGATGCTGATATCTCTGAACAGAACAGACAAGTCACCTGCTATATCACAGGTAAGGATAACTGTCTTGGAATGGAAGCACTGGAGTACTTTGAAAAAAGTATAGTAGGAGGTGCCCTAAGACATGGATTCAAGTCCTGGCTCTGTCACCTATTAGCAATGTGACCTTGCATAGATCAATTAACCTTCCAGGACCTCAGTTGCTTCATCTATAGACTTTGCATGCCTGTTCTCATTCACCTTACAAGGATGCTTGTAAGATCTAACTTGAAAAAGCTCTTGAGAGCCTCCTATAAATTGGAAAGTGTTTTGTAGAGAGAATTTCTTATTTCTTTAGACAGAGTAGACAGAATAGAAGGGAGATACTGTAAACGGTCTCAGCTTCTAGGGGATGGAGAAGACATCAGTAATGGTGTGATCCATGAAAACTCTGTCAGTTGACGTTTTTGTGGAGTGTATTCCACCCAGAGCAAGTAGTGGATACTAGATACACTCCTTAAGTCAATCACAAGACTTAAGTGTTAGAGTAAAAACCCTTCCATAGATATGATTCCAGCTAAATCCTTCATTTCACACACAGATAGGGGCAGAAACTCAACCAAGGTCACACTCCAGGCTTGAGTCAGGTCTGTGATTAAAACCACACCCTGTGAACTATTTTTCCCAGTGGATACTTACTGCAAACCTAAATTACCTCAGCCCCTGTCCAGTGGCTGAACCAGCTAGCCAGTGGCCAAAAAAGACTTTCTTTACTTCTCTCTCTCTCTCTTTAAAAATATTTTATTTATTTATTTGTCAGAGAGAGAGAGAGAGAGGGAGAGAGAAAGAGAGACAGAGAGAGCATAAGCTGGGACAGAGGGAGAAGAAGAATCCCACTGTACAGGGAGCCCAATGCCAGACTCGATCCCAGGTGGTATCATGACCTGAGCCGAGAGCAGGCACCCATGCATCCTAGGAGTTTCTTTACTTCTCAGTGTCCCTTTCCTCCTATCCCGGGTGCCATGTCATCCCATCCCTATAGATGTGGCTCCATCTGCTATCACATCTCTCTGACCGGAAATTAAGAACCTAAAGCTCCAACCAAGAATCATAGGCTCTTATAGAAACAGATCCTGGAACAGTGTCATTAGAAATATGGAAATTTAGGGAAATAGAATCTTATAATATCAGACTATGAAAAACACGAAGTCTTAACATCTCTGAGTAATAGAATAAATGTCAGTAGATCACCAATTCCTGGAATAGTTGAGTCTTAGAACTCTGGAATCTTGGAATCTCATAAATCCATCTTCTCTATCAGTGATCGCAGTCAAGGAAAGATGACTCAGAAGCAAACCTAGTGATCCATGGGAACCTCCACTTAGTCGGTGTCCTCATTGGTAAAATAAAACCTCAGAGAGCTTAGTGTTGTTGATCACTTCCCATTCCTCTACTGTTGAACAGATACTAGATATAAGAAGGTTTTTGTATAAAATTGAAATATGCTTCTTTTTTAACTTCCCCCAGTCTTCCCAAAGCACAAAAAAATAAGAAACCTGTACCTCAGCTACATATTTTAGAGTGGTGCTTCTCACAGTGATAATTCCACATAATAGGCTTTGAAGTCAGAAGAACCTCTCTAACACCAAATAACTGACTCAATATAGAACTGTGGGTCTCTAGTTAAGGAAGAAAATTTTGTCTTTCCTAGAAATCCTAAAAAAAAATTGTCATGTGGGCAGCCACCTAAGGCACAAAGCCTGGTACATTCCTATTCCTTGACTTCTGAAAGCTCTGTCCATCTTTTTAGAGGGAGATCCCTTGGGCCAGTTTGGCATCAGCCAGGCTGGAGATGAATGGAGGATTTTCTCAAGGAAGACCCTGGACCGTGAACACACTGCCAAGTACTTGCTCAGAATCACAGCTTCCGATGGCAAGTTCCAGGCTTCAGTCCTTGTAGAGATCTTCGTCCTGGACATCAATGATAACAGCCCACAATGCTCACAGGTGAGAGCCTTGCGAGGGTGAGGTGTCATTAGAGGCAAAGAAGCTGGAGTGAAGGCCAAAAGGAAGGAGGAAGACTCAGGGGACTATCTCTGAGGCTGGGCATCACTGATCAGTCCTTGCTTCTCCTCAGACTAGTGTCCTAGGCAGGGTGCATTCTGGGTAATTCCATCCCTTCCTCCCCGGCAAAGGGATGTCACCAAGCTCTTTAGAACTTTTGGTTCATACTTCTACCCCTACACTCCTGTCAAAAGTCACTCTCCGCAAAATATATCCAGAAAAGTAACTTTTGTTTAAAAAAAGATTTTATTTATTTATTTGACAGGCAGAGATAGAGAGGAGGAAGCAGGCTTTCCCCACTGAGCAGGGAGCCCGACACAGGGCTCGATCCCAGGGCCCTGGGATCATGACCTGAGCCGAAGGCAGAGGCTTTAACCTACTGAGCCACCCAGACGCCCCCAGAAAAGTAACTTCTTCATTCTCCAAACAGTCTGCTGTGCCCAGTGGGAAAATCCCTCCACCACTCAGCTTGGGCTCATTATCAAATACATCCAAAGATAACTGCCCTCAGAGACACCTCACACTGCCCCCATGCCCATATTATGCATATCTCCACATCTACATGGGTGATAGAGACCACCACAGATGCTCTACTTGAAGTTATATGTATACACAAACATGCAGACAGGACAGTTACATTTTTGCTAAGGACTTCATTTAATTCAACCCTAAATTTCCCGTGAAAACAAATGTTGAATGGTGGTGGTAGTGTGTGTCTGTGTGTGTTAGGGAAGGAACTGTGTTCTTAGAGGACATAAATGAGCAATCATTGTCCTATAGCTTTGTGTTTAGACATATTTTTTTAAAAATACAGTAGATAGTTTTTAACTTTGGGGGATTTGCATTACCTCAAAGTTTTCAGATAAAGTTAAACTATTAACATTTTACTTTTATAACATTTTAAGTTACAATAACTAAAATTCACATTAAAAAAATCTAGCCATTTAGAATATATACATAAATGCAAACTTACAGATACCCATACACAAAGGATCATCTACAACTCTATATATACATGAAAATACCTATACATATATACAGCCAGATACATAAGCATATACCTATAGACCCACAACATTCATCCATCTGTATACCCAGCCATACATGGAAATACATGTATGTAACTCCCACAAACATACTTACACATGTATTTGCATATATACACTTCACTTATTTGCACACATGTAAGTAATACCGACCTTGTAACAAAAAAAAGTACACATGTTCCATTACCTTTTCTTCCTCTGTCTTTTACACTCTAACCACATAAAATCATAGTAGGAAAAGAGAACCTATGTTATCAGGATGCATGGAAAATGCCTTTGCAGGATCCAAGATGACCACCTTCTGGGTGGTCTCAGAAGGGCAGCCCTTTTGGGGAGGATGGTGGCCACACTTTCTTCCTCTTTCCCTTAGACAGCCTTACAACCAGCCTGTATCTTCCCCATGCTGGAGGAGGCCAGGATCAAGCCCACCCTGGCCTTCTCACAGGTGGTCAACAGCATCACTAGAGCCAGGGAAAGGAGGCTTGCGGAGTCCATCTCTACAGCCCACTCAGGCCCATCTCTACAGCCCACTCAGGCCCAAAGCCTCCATCCAGAGCACTTACAGAGGTTCATATTCACCTATGCCCTGCAGTGGGGGAAACCAGTTTGCTTGGAGTCTGTCCCCAGAGACAGCAGCTATAGAAACACTGGGCTTCCAGGGAGCTCCAGCCTCTCCCCTGTGCGACACCACCTGCTATGAAGGCACCTACAGTGGAGGGAGGGTGGGACAGGCCCTGAGGGCCATGGGGGTCCACACCTGATTCAAACGGCCAAGAGTCTGTCTTGCGATGTGGACAGGGGGTGAGCATAACAGCATGGCCTTACCACAGAGACAAGAATGCTTGGCCTGGAGTGAGTAGCTTGACCTGACACCTTCCAGAATGCTTCAAATCAGGACCATCTCAACCTCATCCAGAAGTCTCGAAGGGTCCCTGTGGAGTAGGTGGTAGCAGGTCCTTCTAGCTCCAACTGTGGGTTTTCATTGGTGGAATTCTCACTCATTCTGTCTTTTCGAACTAGTCCTCTTGTCATCCTGCTTCTTGCTTTTAATCTCCATTTCCTTGCATTTTTCAACTTATTCTCTTTGTTTCACCCCTGCCCTGATTCTCTCTTTCCCTCTTCCCCATCTTGCTTTCTGATCTCTCTCAGCTTCTGTCTCCCCTGTCACTCTGCCTCTCTCTTGATCTAGATATATCTTCCATAATCTCCCTCTTCTTTTTCTTCCATTTCTAGCTTCTCTATACTGGCAAAATCAGTGAAGATATATCTCCAGGACACTTCATTTTGAAAGTTTCTGCAACAGACTTGGATTCTGATACCAATGCGCAGATCACATATTCTCTGCATGGTCCTGGGGCAGATGAATTTAAGCTGGATCCTCATACAGGTGGGTTTCCTGAGCTGTAGGATCAAACTAAGAACTTATTTAATTAATATCAGTGCCCAATACCATGCTAGGTTCCTTAGAGAAGAAACAGAAATTCACCTGTCCATCCACCTATCCATCCATCCACCCATGCATCCATCCACCCATCCATCCTTCCATCCACCCACCCATCCATCCATCCATTCTTCCATCCATCCATCCATCAATCCACCCACCCATCCTTCCATCCATTCACTCAGCAAACATATTGGCAGCATGTGCCAAGCATTGCACTAGATGGTGGGGACATAATCAACAGACAGATAAGATTTGGGTCTTGTGGGAAAGGCAGTTATTGAATCAGTGGTTTGAAATGTGCCAAGTTAAGAAAAAAATGCAGGATGCTAAGGGAACGTTTGACAGGAGTGAGGAGGGGTGCTTGGGAGCAGACTTAAGGGAGTGGTAGGGATGGATGTTCAAGGCAGAAGGATAACTATACAAGAACTTTATTTTAGGAAAGAGTGCATACATCTGAGGTCATGATGGAAGACAAGAAACTTGTGCACAGAGGGGCAGAGAGAGGCCAAAGGTGGATGGGGATGGGAGTGAAAATCCCTCCTTTAGAGCCACTAGAGGATTTGGGCAAATGAGCTTCATGGTCAAGGACATGATCTCAAGAGGCATATGTTGCAGACTTCAATGTATTATTGTAAAAATCCCAAGAGATGAAGTATACAGAAGTCCTGAGCAGGTCTGGCACATTATAAGAGCTCAGTAGATATGGTTGCCATTGTCATTATTGTTAGAGGGCAAAGCACAGAGGTGGAAGCAGAGAGCCCTGCAGGGTAGACCACCAATCCTGGGAGAGGTTGGGCCGTGAGAGTCTGGTGGAGAAGACCGAGTGAGGTCTGCTTCCTTTGGAAGAGCAACCCCACAGTGAGATCCATGTCCTGATGCTATGGGGGAGAGTGTGGGGACAGGCAGGACAGAAGGCCCAGGTCACAGAGGACTAGCTGCTGAACTTGGCTTAGAACCAGTAGTTCAAAGGATGGCTTGGAGATTCCTGAGCAGGGAGGTGGTAGGTGAGTAGTGTCCCAGGAAGCTGTCTGGATAGATAGAAGACAATATTGTCCTTTTTCATTCCAGCATGGGCATGCTGAGTCACCCCAGGAAGGTTACCTAATCTCTCTCTGCTGCTGTTTGTTCAGCTGCAGGATGATTGGTGGAGTCTTGAAAAAAAAAAAAATGCTGGGTGGTTTTTCTCAATGTGGAAATAATACATGCTCATTGTATAAAAATTCAAATGCTATAGGCATATATTATGTAGAAATTGGAAAGTCTATATGATAACAGCCCCCCTCAAAGATAAGCACTTTAGAATACCATTTTGTGGCTTGCTTTTTTTTTTCATATAGCAACACCTTGGAGGTAATAACAAGGCATTACATAAAACTCTATCATAATTCCTTCTAGGCTGGACAGTATTTTACTGTATGGCTAAATCATAATCTATTCAGCCAGTTCCTTTTTGAAAGACATACATAGTATTTTCAGTATGCTGCTATCATAAACAATGCTGGAGAGAATATCTTTATATATACGTTTTTATCCTTGGGTTGACTATTCCACTGGATATGTAATTGTGAACCAAAGGATAAACACATTTAATGTGTTGTCAGAAATTGCCTCCTTGCCCTTTAAAAATGCCGTGCCTCTTTGTAGCTTGTTGGTGAGGAATTAGGGAGGTAGACAGGTGTGGGACTGAACTTCTTTCCTAACTACTGTAGGCAGGACTGACCCCTTATGTCACGGAGTAACAAAACCCTGTGTGCCTCTGGTTGTCTTGCATAGATACCTAGAAGGCAAGTGCTGGAGTAATGTGCCCCAGGGAAAGCTTACCTGCTGTCGTTTCTCTGGCAGGGGAGCTGACCACCCTTACAGCCCTGGACCGAGAGAAGAAGGATATGTATAGCCTTGTTGCCAGGGCGACAGATGGAGGTGGCCAATCATGCCAGGCGGATGTGATCCTCCATGTGGAGGATGTGAATGACAACGCTCCCCATTTCTTCCCCAGCCACTGTGCTGTGGCTGTCTTCGACAACACCACGGTTAAGACTCCCGTAGCTGTGGTGTTGGCCCGGGATCCTGACCAAGGTGAGGAGGAAGATTGGAGGCTGTTCACTCACAGGGTCACCTGGGGTGAGGGTTTGACTGTGTGTTGCTCTGGGATGTAGCAAGGACTCTGCCTCCTTACTGAGTCCATGAACACTCACAAGAGGAAAATGTTTGCCCACAAACCACATACCTAAGTGCTAGGTGACAAAAGATTTGGGCAATGTTTTGAGGCCTGTGCAGGGCCTTTCAGCCTCATTGTTTCTCACTGGCTCTCAGGCCTGGAGCCCTTTCAGTTCTGCCATTTACACTCAGAACATTTTAAATGCAAACATCCAGTCTGAAATACACCAGTTGGAACTATTCAACTCTAATTAATTTGCCACAAGAAAGGAATTTTGGGCACAAAGTCTAGTAAGCCTATTAAATTCCTTGATCCATTTTCTATACAATAAAGTGGAATCATTCTCAGTATTTTACATTTGCATTGTAATGACATTATTTGCACTTGAGTTAATTCCTTTTCTTTAGAATTTACAAGGCAAATTAGATTCATGCACAACTATTTATTCTATATCATACCGATTATAATTTCTGCCACCATGAAGCATTTTGTGTGTGTGCATATATATGTGTATATATATTTATGTCTATATACAGTGCATATGTCCAATTTTCTTGAGTTTTAGCTTGGCATTGAAGGAGATGGGAGATTTTGGGAGGGAGGTAGGGGCTCAAGAGGGGGAAAATAGAGTAGAGGCATTGAATGGCTACAAGGCCCTAGAGGGCTCACTGGCTGGTACTTGCACACTTTCAGGGACAGGAATCTCCCTAGGTCCTAGGCAACTACTCTACTCACTTTCTATGGTACACTCCCTGCCCCCGCACTTCCTAGCAGCTCCCTACCAACCTTTGTGGTACATCAGAGAATTATCAAGTGCTACCTATTTTGAGTTGGCACCCATCAGTCCTGGTCTGGCCCTCTGTAGTCACACCCATCTCCTAGACTTCTGCCCACGAGAGCCCTTCCAAGGCTGGGAGGTGGTGATTATCTGCTCCAGCCCCAAGCTTTCCTTTCTGGGTGAAAGAGACCTAGTTTTTTCAATTACATGCTGCTTCTCATGCCCTCTTTCCAGGTCACATCCAGTGGCCTCGTACCAGTTTACCATTAACCCTTCGAAACCGTTATCATTCTAATCCAGATATTCCACCCAGATATTCCAAATGCGGACTGACCAGAAGCTCCCCCTCTCTAGAAAAATTATGGTCTCTCCAGAAAAATGTACATATGGGGAAAATGCATGGTATGCGCTTTTAATTTATGTAAATTCCACTATTGTAATAGGCAGTTCCTGCCACCATTCCACCAAAAGGGTGTGTGCCCCTACGTGTGTGTGAGATGTGAGACCCTCAGGCTCAGGGCACGCACTCCTCCCACTGGGTGAGGATCTCACGGCTGAGCAGTCAGTACTGGTGTTCTTCCTACACAATGGCCCCTACTGCTTCATCTAGTACACAACCAGAGAACATAATAGACTCTGAGCCAGAGGTGAAGAAACACTGCGTGTTTTGATTTGCTAAGAACTTTTCATGGGTATGTGTGTTTCCTTAACTTTTATTTTGAAATAATTATAGACTCATAGGAAGTTGCGAAAAGAGTACTGAGAGGCCCCTGTACCTGCCTCTCCAGCTTCCCCCAATGGTGGCATTTTAGCTGTTGTAGGAAATCGGTACTGGGACATTCCTGGTAACTGGATTATAAGCCTTACTCAGATTTCACCGGTTTTTATATGCACTCATTTGAACGTGTGCATGTGAGCACATGTCTTTGTGTGTATAGTTCTATTCAGTCTTATCCCACATAGAATGTCGTGTAACCACCACCTCCATCAAGACATAGACTTGTTCTATCACAACCAAGGAACTTGCTCTAGATGGCTTTGACCTTGCACAATTTTTACTTTATAAGCTGGCCTTGGACTCTAAAATCCACATAAACATTTTCAGACAATTTTATAGGTTTGCAGATGCCCTACCCCCAAGAACCTTTCTATGAAGCTTGAACCCACCTCCCCCCAGTAAAGAATCTCCCACTGAGAGATTCTCACTCTTTTTTTTTTAGTAATTATTTTTATTAATATGTAATGTATTATTTGCCCCAGGGGAGAGATACTCACTCTTAACACAACCTGAGCATGTTAGCCTCTATGGGGACCCTCTGCACCAGGCCTTCCTGTGGGTAGAAAGTTCGCTGCAGATGGGGCCAGAGGAGGGTCTCTCAGTATGAACTGTACCCTTGGTCTCCCCAACAGGTGCCAATGCCCAGGTGGTTTACTCTCTGACGGACTCTGCTGAAGGCCATTTTTCCATTGAAGCCACCACGGGTGTGATTCGGCTGGAGAAGCCACTACGGGTCAGGCCACAGGAAGCACTGGAGCTCACTGTCCGTGCCTCTGACCTGGGAACCCCGATACCACTGTCCACTCTGGGCACAGTCACTGTCTCAGTGGTAGGCCTTGATGACTATCTGCCGGTGTTCCTGAACACTGAGCATAGTGTGCAGGTGCCCGAGGACGCCCAGCTTGGCACAGAGGTGCTGCGGCTGGCCACCCTCACTCGCCCCAGTGCCGAGAAGACCAGCTACCGTGTGGTCAGTGGGAACGAGCAGGGGAGGTTCCGCCTGGATGCCCTCACAGGTGAGCCAGTGCCAAGGCAGCCCCACCCCCTACATGTACCTGCACACACAGGGTCTTGGGGAACACCGTCTTATTCACACGTGGGGTGTGTGTGCTCCATATAGACCCTCCCAGGACAAAACTTCTTTGGTTCTTTCTTCATTCTGCATCTCTCCAGGTCCCAAGTCCCTCTTCCACTCTGGGGCCAGCTTATGTGGGGACACCCCTTATTCCTCCATGTCCCCACCCAGGATGCTTGACAACCCACTCTCTTCCTACAGTTTGTAGCTTCATGGTCCCAGCTCAGGATCAGCCCCTGGAGGCTGAGGCCATTCTCTGTCCTTGGGTGACCAAACACTTGCTGGAATCTGGGGCATAAGCTTCCCAGGGCAGGGCTACCTGCTTCCCTCCTACAGCCCTCCCCAAATATCGCCGCCCCCCCGACTCTCCCCTTATTCTCATGAAGAGAACTAGGAAACGGTCTCTTCTTTCTTCCTAGCCACAGAAGAGTCTAAGTCAGACTCACAGAACCTCATGGAAGGGCCTCAGAGGCTGCCCAGGTCAGATTCCCCCTCACAGCACCCTTTGCAATGGTACTCTCTACCTCCTAGAGCAGCTGTCTTATCATTGAGCAGTATTTTTGAATGGTTGTACTATGGAGATTTTAAACATATAAAAAATAGAGAGAACAGTGTAATGAATCCCACATTCCCATCACCCAGCTTCGTTAATTGTTAACGTGTGCCCATTTGATTTCACATTTGCCCTTCGCTACCACTCCCATGCATACATTGCATTTGGTTGATAGGCAATATTTTAAGTCTCTTTTAATCTCTAACATTTTCCTTTCCCTCTCTATTTCCCCCACCATCTAACTAAGGAAACTTGGGTCATGTGTTGGGCAGAATTTTTTCTATTTTTGGATTGACTAATAGTTGTATCTTTTTGATGTCATATATCTCTCTAGCCCCTATATTTCTCATAAATGACATCTGAATTTAAGACCTTGATCAGGTTCAAGCTTAATTTTGTGGCAATAGTACTTCATAGATGATGCTGGGCTGTACTTGGCACTGTTAGGAGGCATATAATAATTAATTATGTAATTAATTTTGGTTTTCCTGAGGTTAAGATTGACAATGAGCCTGACCCATTCATTACAGAGTTCTTCGTCAGCTGTCCTTCTAATGGTTTTAGCAACCTTACGTGATCATTTCCTAGGTAAATTATTTCATTAGGGCCAGCAAAATGGCGATCTTCTGATTTTATCATTCCTCATTCATTTACTAACTAGAATTTTTTCATAAGGAAGCATTTTCTACCTTTAAATATTTGGTTATCCAGAAAGAGTATGATAAATCCTTCTTCTTTTCCAAATTTCAGAGAAATAAATCTATACTCTAGCAGTTAATTGAACAATTTTGGGTATTACAAAACTTTATAATATAAGTTCTGTCATTTACTAGGCAGGTGAACTTGAGAGCATCAGTTGACTCACCTAGAAAATGGGAACCATCGTTGTTCCTACTCTACAGAATTAATATTGATCTACATGAGAAAGATTTAGCATTACAGATTGAAATGAGATTTCAATGAAATAGAGATAAATGAGGGAAACACTGCTGTCGAGAATGACAATAACAAAAATAAGAGGAGATGGAGGGGGAGGGGTGGGGAAGGTAATGAGGAAACAAAACAAAGACAGTGAGGTAAGAGATGAAAGATGAGATGATGGACGAGATGAAGGACGAGATGATGGATATGATGGAGGAGAAAGAGGAGATGACGGAGGAAATGATAGAGTAGATGATGGAAGAGAGGAAGGAGATGATGGAGGACTTGGTGGAGATGATGGAAATGGAGGAGGAGAAAATGGAAGAGATTGTGAAGGAGATAGAAGAGATCTGTCTCCCAACCCTGTGCCTCTCCTTGGGTTTGACCCAAGACACCTCAGATCTCTGCCTTTTCAGTCCCAAATGCTTCATTGCTCCCATCATCTCTTGTTTCCTCAGGGATCCTGTATGTCAACAAGAGCCTGGATTTTGAGACAAGCTCCAAGTTCTTCCTATCCATAGAATGCAGTCGGAAAGGCTCTTCCTCCCTCAGTGACATGACCACAATCGTGGTCAACATCACTGATGTCAATGAACACCGACCCAGATTCCCCCAGGATCTGTACAGCACGAGAGTCTTAGAGAATGCCATCGTGGGTGACGTTGTGCTCACAGTAAGGACATGGAACTTTCCCCTTTGGGGGGGCATGGACTTGGGTGGATTCTCCCCACCCTGATGTCTATGAGTATGGGTTAATTGATCAATTTATACACTATAGATTTAACTCTGACTTGCAGCCACTTGGCCAAGCTGTTTCTCATGACAGAGGGTCTCAGGGCTATGTTTGATAAGGTCTAGATCAGGTACTGATAGATCAGGACATAGGAGAGACCCCAGAGAATCACCAGAGGCTTCAAGGTCTGGGAAGGGCCTGGAGTATTAGTGTGTGTAGAGGGGGAGGAGCACCAAATAACACCTCTTTGCATGTAAACGTATAAATGCTCCCCTACTACACAGAGTGAAACCAAACTCTGTATGCCCATATTCAAGATTCTCTATGGCCCCTCTTTATTCTGCTTTCTGGTCTTATCTCCTTTCACTCTCTGACATGCATCCTGTGCTCCAACCACATAAGATGTATCTTTCCCTAAACAGCCTCTGTACTTTCACACATTCTGGGCTCATTCCTGGAATGGATCCACTCCCAGAAGCTCTCTTTATTCTTCTGAGACTCATGAATGCTTTTCTAATCTCCCCAGGTAGAATTTATCCCTGTGTTCTCTGTGCTGTCATAAAGCTGATCATACTTTGCCCCAAATTAGAATTACCCGTAAAATTAGACATTAAACTTCCTGTGGGTATATTCACTTGGGCACATCACTCACTTCCTAGCTCAGGACCTAGCACCCCATCAGTATGAGTGAAGGAGTAAATGAATGAATCATGGCATGCTGAAATCTATACTAGGATACAAAATGAAGAGATTCCTTTGGTAGGGATGACTGTGGTCCAGGGACTGCCAGCCCAGTGGCAGCATTGGCATAGGGACATATCTGCCCCTTACACTCCCAGGGGCAATTTTCCTTTCTGGTCCCTCTTGCCCTACATTCACAACTACACTCCCACTGCTGCAGGTGTCAGCAACTGATGAAGATGGACCTGCAAATAGTGCCATCACCTACAGCCTGGTAGGAGGGAACCAACTCGGACACTTTGCAGTCCACCCCAAAAAGGGAGAGCTACAGGTGGCCAAGGCCCTGGATTGGGAACAGGTGAGTCATGTGGGAGGGGCCCAATCTGAGCTTATGTGAGGAGAGAGATGGCCCCAGTGCAGGTTCAGATGATGAACTGTGGTCAACACACCTTGCTGATTTCTCCAGACTTGTCTTCAGTGCCTCACACTTGTTTTCTCTGTGTGGTCTCTATGGCCTGTGAGGCCAGAAGCAGGAAAGAGACTAAGTGACCCTTAACCTTCACTGGAGGAGCCCGGGCTAGCTTCTTAGTGTTAACCAGGAATCATTAGATCATTATAATAAATTATCATTTGTTGAGCACCTGCTCTGTGCCAGGAACTTTGCTAAGTGCTTTATGACATTATGCCATTTGGTTCTTAAAATAATCCTAGGGGGTGGGTCCTGATATCCTCAGAGATGTTTAGTCACCTTCCCACGTTCTCACAGCTGGTAAGTGGTGGAACTGGAAATCAGACTTATTTCTTCTTGACTCCAAAACGTGGACCCTAAAATAGCATGGGTGGCTAATGGAGGTGGGCATAGGGGAGTGTCTCCATCTTATTTTTCTGAAAATATTAGTGATGAGTCATGGGGCAGAACTGGAGGTCTTGTTGCTAACTCTTCACTGGCATCTTGCTTTAGATTTCTAGCTATTCCCTGAGGCTCCGAGCCACAGACAGCGGGCGGCCCCCACTGCATGAAGACATAGACATTGCTATCCAAGTGGTGGATGTCAATGATAACCCACCAAGATTCTTCCAGCTCAACTACAGCACCTCTGTCCAGGTACGCTTGTGGTTCCAAAGACATCCTGAAGACTTCCTCCTTCATTTCTTTCCTGGAGGGTGCTCACTGCTGGTATCAGTCTACCCAAACAGTTGCTGTGACCTTGCCACTAATATCCCTAATGGCAACACAGCCTGCTAAAGGGGACTGTGCATTACAGAATTAAAAATAATCAGACACTGTGCTAGGCACTTCCATCCATTACCTCATTTGTGACCCACACAGCTACATGAAGCAGGTAGTACAATAGTCCCCCCATTTTCTGTGGTTTCAGTCAGGCTAATCCCCAGTCAACCACTGATCCCCCTCTGAGGTATCCTCAGAAGGTCAATAGTAGCCTAATGTACATCACATATTCTTTTTGCCTCTCTCATGTATCTCATTTTATCTCATCACATAGGCATCTTACCATCCTCACATTATCACAGGAAAAATAGGGGAGTACAGTTACTTTGAGAGAGGGAGACCACATTCACGTCACTTTTATTATATTATATTGTTATAATTTACTATTTTATCATTAGTTATTACTGTTGATCTCTTACTGTGCCTAATTGATAAATTAAACTTTATCATTGAGATGTATGTATAGAAAAAGCAGTATAAATGATGTGATACTATCCATGGTTTCAGGCATCCACTGGGGGTCTTAGAACATATCCTTGTGGATAAGGGGGCCTACTCTGCCCCCTTACACATCATAGATTTTTTTTAAATGGAGATACAGAAATGTACCATAGCTAGAATGTGGCAAACTTGGGATTTAAACCCAGGTGATTTTCCAAATCCCCAAGCTATTTTCACCATAAAATGGTTTATAAATGGGATCTGGAGAAGGCCTAGGGATTCAATGGGAATTGTGACCATAAGAGGTAAGGGAGGTAAGGAAGAGGATAGGAAGGTAGAATCCTGAGTCCTGCTATGTATTAGCTATGGTCACTCCACTTATACTTTTTGTATATTATAAGTATTAGTTAGGGTGCATTGACCTCCAATAACAGAATATCTGACTAAAATGTCACTAATAATAAGGGCTTATTATTTAACATAACAAAAGATGTGATGGTGGGAGGTTCTATTCCAGAACTGGTTATCTCAGCGGAAAAATGGAATCATAGCTTTGGGCTAGCTTCTTTGAAATTCCCTCACCTTCTTTCTCCTGGTTACAAAGTGGCTGCACAGCTCCAGCATTATATCTTTGTCTACCATCTTCGAAGGCAAATAGAAAAGGACTCCCCTCTCCTCAGGATCTGTTTTTATCAAAGAAGAAAGCTTCTCAGAACCCTCAGCTGGTTGACTTCTCCAGTGACCAGAATCAGATTACATGATCACAATCAAACCAAAAACTGGCACAGGGAATCAGATTTTATAACTGACTTAGACCAATCATAGTTCATCTCTCTCCATTTTTTTTTTTTTTTGAGAGGGAGTGGGAGAGAGCATGAGTAGGGGTGGGCAGAGGTAGAGAGAGAATCTTAAGCAGGCTCCATGCCCAGTGAACTGAGCCTTAGGCAGGGCTCAATTTCACAGCCCTGAGATCATGACCTGAACTGAAATCAAGAGTCAGACACTTAACCAGCTTCAGCCTCTCAGGTGCCCCAGTCCATTTCTTTTTAATAAGGGCATGGAGCACTGGGTGTGGTACATAAACAATGAATTTTGGAACACTGAAAAAAAATAAAATTAAATAAAATTTTTAAGGAAAGAAAGAAAAAAAATAAGGGCATATCTTTTCTGAGTATATTGCCATCCTACACCTGAATAAAAGTCGGGTTTGTAAGAAAGGGAGGAAGGAATGTTTGTTGGGTAGGCATCCATTAGTTTCTGTCTATAAGGTTTTGTTTGTTGATAGGATTTTGTTGCAAAAAAGGCAGTTAACAACCATTGTGTTATAGATACTAAATTCCCATATTATAGAACAGAGACTTTTCTTACTTGAATGCTTACTCATTTTAAAATTTTCTCATTCAATTGGGTGTTCCATTGGTCCTCTAAGCAGGAAATCATTTATAGGTGTTTTGTTGACCCTATGAACCACAAAACTTGTGCATGGATCCCCATGCACTAGTTTATATACATGAATCCTCAGCTATGTGACCTTGAGCAAGTCACCTTTTATAGGAGAAAGGGACTCTAAGGACCCTTCCTGCCTTAATGGGTTTTGTTTCTAAGATCCAGCACTGCCCTCAGGAAGCTCCTGTCCAGATTGGTGAAGCCAACAACTAATTCACAGGTTGGCAGAATGAACGAGTGATAGCTTGAGGTCCAGACATATCCTGAGAATAGCCAGAGTGCTGACGACTCGTCCCAGATGAAGGCATCCAGAAAGATGCAAAAGGAAGGACTGGAACTCATTTTGCTCTTTGATTTTCTGGCACTCTCTATCTTAGGAGAACTCACCCCATGGAAGCAAAGTCCTACAGCTGATCCTGAGTGACCCAGACTCCCCAGAGAATGGTCCCCCCTACTCATTCCAAATCACCAAGGGGAATGATGGCTCTGTCTTTAGAGTGACCCCTGATGGATGGCTGGTGACCACTATGGGCCTGAGCAGGAGAGTCCAGGAATGGTATCAGCTTCAGATCAAGGTGAGAGCTGTGTTGGGCCACTGGTGGTGACTGTGGGGACAGTAGTGTGCTGGCGAAAGCACTGCCAGTGCTTCTACTATTAGGCGGAAATGTATAGAGTTCTTACTAGGTGCTGGGCACTAGGCTAAGTGCTTCACATGCATTATTGCATTAAATCCTCACAACAGGTTTTAGGATGGATAGAGTTACCACCCCAGCTTTTAAGATGTGGTAACTGAGGCACAGGGAGGTTGAATGACTGGATTAAAGTAATACTACCAATAAGTGGCAGAGGTGGGTTGCTTCAGACCAAATACTCTGACCCTAGAGCCCAAGCTCTGAATTCCTGCACAGCTTCCAGGTAGAACAACACTCTCACCCTGGCTCTAACTCCTTGAGATTGGCCAGGAAAGCTCTCTGAACCTCACAAGAACTGCTGTGGGGTCCAAATTAAAGAAGATATATATGTGTTTAGGGTGTTATGGTGGTGCTGCAAAGGGTAGAGTGAGAATAGCAAAAAGGGAAGTGTCAAGATGGTAGTTAATCATTTCTTCTTTTCATTCCCTCAAAATCCCTTCCTAAATCTCAAGTCCTTGTGGACCCTGTTATTCTGTGAACTTTTCTGGGTTCAGGATGACATATCCATCCATTCACCCAGCTGGCCAGTCAGTGATTTGCTAAGCCTTTCAACAAATATTGAACACCCATCCTGTGCCAGGCCCTATGCTCACTGCCCCTTGTGTTACAGCAAGGGAAGAGGAGGGGTTGATCCCTGTCCTGGAGGCTTTTGATTCTAGTCATGGAGATAAACAGTAAATGAACGAAGAAAGAAAGTGCCTTATGAAAGGCACAGAGGAGACATATTCAGAGGGCGGCTGCCTTCATGAGGAAGGGACATTTGAGCTGGGACCAGAGAGGAGCCAGTCATGTTGAAAATGGGCAGGAGAATGTTGCAGGCTGGAGCAAGATAAGCCAGCTCTTGAGTTGGGAAGGAGCTTGACGTGATCTGAGATGGGGCCAATTTGGTCAGAATAGTGATCTTACTGGGAATAAAGCTGAAGAGATGGGTTGGGTAGATCATGGAGTCCTCTTGGCTTGGGTGACCATACTACTACTGCCCAAGATGTCCAAACTGTGATGCACTTGAGAGGGAAAGAAGCCCTAAAAGTAGTTAATTGGCGATCACTGAGCCACAACAGGATCAATCAGTGAAAATCAAGACCAATCTGGGCAAACCAGGATGTACAGCCACCCTAATTATAAGCCTTCGTAATACTTTTAGCATTACTTCCAATTCCAGCTGGAGAGAGTGGTGCAGAAACCTTGAGCTGATAATAAAGATGCAAGAAGTGGACAGACTAGGGACAAGCTCTGCACGGAAATAAACAGGAGTCAGTGATAGACTGGATATGGGGGAGAGAGAAGAATCAGGGGTGACTCCCAGGTTTGGAACCTGGGAGTGAAGACTGGGCCGTGGGGCCATTGCTGAGGCCAGAAATATGGTGTGGTGGGGGAAGGACTGGTTTATGAGTAAAATGAGGACTCTTTTTTGCACATATCACCTTTTAGATGCCCATGAGACACTGATGTGGAGGTGTCCAGTAGATAGTTGGGAATGGGAGTCTGCAGCTCAGAGGACAGGTGTGGGCTAATGTAGAGAGTTTTCAAAGCTTAAGGGCATGGACATAATTGCCTTCCAAGCAATGACCTCTGTCTTCTGACCCAGACAATCACAGTAATTATCTGCCTCACATCCTCTTGCACTTTTCTTGTACTTATGCTTTCATTCATTAGGAGGCACTAGAGGCCAGCAAAGAAACAGACTAGACACAGGTTCAGATTCTACTCTGGCCTTACCTGCTCTATGACTTTGGGCGAGTTACTTGACCTCTAAGTCTTAGTCATAGTTTTTGAAAATGGAAGACTTCCTGGTATCTATCTCATAAGAAAGGTTAGGGTTAGGGTTAAGGTTGATAAGCTATCTCAGATCACGCATCAGAAGCATTAGAAGTGACCAGCATACAGTCTGCGCTCAGTTGATGCCAGCTGTATGTTATGCTTAGCTCTGAGCTAAGAGAGCTGTCAGATGAGGAAATGGAGTTGAGTTTGACTGTGTGGTATGGGATATAACTCCCTCCATAATACCTTCAGTGCTTTGGAATTATTGTTCTCTTTCTCAACTGTGACGATGTGGTGAGCCTGCCCTCAGGTAGAGAGACGTGGCTGCCCCAGGAGGCCACAGACAGTTGTGGTAATGCAGTCCTGTGGTAATGGCCATGCTTGTTTTGTCCACAGGTGTCAGACAGTGGCATCCCTCCCCTCTCGTCTTCGACGTCTGTTAGTGTCCATGTCACGGAGCAGAGTCACTACCCACCCTCTGCCCTCCCACTGGAGATCTTCATCACCATTGGGGAGGAGGAATTCCATGGTGGCATGGTGGGCAAAATCCATGCCACAGACCGAGACCCGCAGGACACGCTGACCTACAGCCTGGCAGGAGAGGACAACGTGGCTAGGCACTTCTCAGTGGGCACATTCGATGGCAAGATTATTGCCACCCAGGACCTGCCTCGTGGCCGCTATGCATTCAACGTCACAGTCAGTGATGGGACCTTCGCTGCCACTGCTGGGGTCCATGTCCATGTGTGGCACGTGGGGCGGGAGGCTCTGCAGCAGGCCATGTGGTTGGGCTTCCACCAGCTCACCCCGGAGGAACTGGTGAGCGACCACTGGAGGAACCTGCAGAGGTTCCTCAGCAACAAACTGGACATCAAACGAGCTAACATTCACCTGGCCAGCCTTCAGCCTGCAGAGACCACAGCTGGGGTGGACGTGCTCCTGGTCTTTGAGGGGCATTCTGGAACCTTCTACAAGCTCCAGGAGCTGGCATCCATCATCACTCGCTCAGCCAAGGAGATGGAGCACTCGGTGGGAATTCAGATGAGGTCAGCCATGCCTGTGGTGCCCTGCCAGGGCCCAAGCTGCCAGGGTCAAATGTGCCAAGAGATGGTGCACCTGGACCCCAGGGTGGGCCCCACGTACAGCACAGCCAGGCTCAGCATCCTGACCCCACGGCACCGCCTGGAGAGGAGCTGCTCCTGCAACGGTAAGGAACAGGCTTCCCCAAGACAATCAGCACTGCAGGGCTTAGCCAGACTCACTGTAGGGATGGAGATCCCAGGGAGGCCGCATGGGGTAGTTAGAGGGGTGTTTTAGCAGGGCTAGGCCATAGGCCACGAGGGATGGGTAGTGGCCTCACAGAATCTAGTCATGGAATAGCACCCTATTCGTGGTCACTTTCTGGAGTTTTGAAACTAGCAGTAAGGATACAAGAAGCAGTTAGTAGGATGACTGAAAGCACAGACACTGGCATCAGACACCTGGGTTTAAATCCCAGCTCTGCCGCTTGTGAGCCAAGTGACCTTAGGAAAATTATCTAGCCTCTCTGTGTCTTTGAGCTGTTTATAGGGGTTAAATGAGTCTTAAATATTAAGAGCTTCCTTAGAAAAGTGCCTGATATAGAAAGTAGTCACTAACATGAGTTACTAATAGTATTACTATTACTACTACCGCCCGGTGGTTATAACCTCAGATTTTAACTCCAGCTCCCTCTCTTACTAGCTGTGTAACTTGGAATGGGTTACTAAGTCCTCAGAGCTGTAGATTCTCATCTATAAAATAATGAAAATATTATCATCTGCCTTCTGGAGTTGGTTTGGGGAGTAAATCACTCAATGGATATAAAAGCACCTAACTTTTGTCTGGTCCGTAAGCACAATGTCCATGATGGCTGTCATTCACATGGTAGCAGTTGTGGCTAGATGGATCTGCAATGTGCCGGATGCTGTATATGTTACTGAAACTGATTGTCACCAACATTAGTTCACCTGAAACTTCATGGCCTCCTGTGAGGCGCTGGTCTAAATACCTGTGTGTCCCACTCTAAAGGCTGAGCTCTTCACCAAGATCTATAGGAAGTCAGTTTCTTCCTGTGGACTTACCCAGCACCCCTGGCATCAAGAATCCATGCCCTTGACCAGCTCAGGAGCATCGGCAAAAGTCTCCAGTTCACCACCGCCCCCTGCCTGGCCTGGTCTACCCCTTATGGGTTCCCCCTTTTGCATTAGGGAAATTCTTTCTCTAAAGATTGGTGGACTTTCTCCAGGTCCCACTGTATTTAGGCTGGGTGAGCTACTCTTGGCTGTGTGTGTGTTTATGGGGCAGGGTGAGGGTAGGGGAGTGCTTCCTTTCTGCCTCTCTTGCTCCAGAGTTGCCTGCAAGGAAAGCCGTGATGGTCGAAGGTTCTTTCTTGGTCACCTGGCACCAGAGAGAAGAGGCTCTAAAAATTCATGCTTGTGCAACATCACCTGGGGAGTGTGGTTTTGCTTTTTTATTTTTTAAAAAGATTTTACAGACAGAGATCACAAGTAGGCAGAGAGGCAGGCATAGAGAGGCGGAAGCAGGCTCCCCACTGAGGAGAGAGACCAATGCGGGGCTCGATCCTCCTAAGGGTCACCTCCAGGTGTATTATTTAGAAGGTCTTGGGTGAGGCCTAGAATTGACATTTTTTATGAAGTTTTTATTTTAATTCCAATATAGTTAGCGTAGAGTGTTGTATAAGTTTCAGGTGTACAATACAGCAATTCAGCAATTCTGTACATTGTTCAGAGCTCATCACAATAAATGTGCTCAATCCCCTTCACCCATTTCACCCATCCCCCATACACTCCCCTCTGGTACACCATTAGTTTGCTCTCTATAGTTAAGTCTGTTTCTTGGTTTCTCTCTCCATCTCTCTCTCCTTGGAATTGGCATTAGCACCTCAGGCAGTTCGGAAGCAGGTGGTCCAAGGGCTGCTCTTTGAGAAATACCAGAGGTTGGCTTGCCAATTGTCAGAATCACTCGGAGGGGTGATTTGTTGTTTTTAAAAACATTTTGGTGAAATGAAATGCGGCACACAGAAAGGTCTACGTGCCACGGTTTTTACGAACCAAATACACCCGTGTAACTGGTACTTACAGCCAGGATCACCACGTGTCCAGCTTCCCAGGAGCCCCTCTTGGTCTCTTTTCTAGCCAATACACCCATAATGGGGAGATTTTTAAAATGCAGCTTCTCATGTGCCTCAGGAACTAGTGAGTCTTACTCTCTGAGGATAGAGCCTGGCATTCTGTATTTTAAAGTTCTCTCCAGCTGATCTTCAGCAAGGTCTGGGAATTCCTAGATGATCTAGATCATCTTCAGCCTCCTATCCAGTAATGACTTACGACAACAGAATTGCCTGCAGCAGAGAGTTTTAGATGACGGACAGCCTCCGGATCTCGAAATCCCATGTGCCTAAGGCTTCCTGGTTCTTCTTTCTCCTCTTGGCTTTTGTTCCCTCTCTTCAACAGTCTAGGGTATCTGGGACCGTATACAGCTCCTACCCTTGCCTGATGACTGATAAGCTTATTCACACTGAGGTTTTAGGGATTTAACAACTGGACTCCCTTCTGGGAAGGATAGTGCTTAATATACGTATAACACAGAATTCTCCACGGTGGCCGGCAGAATGCTATTTCCTAGGGCTTGGAAGAGGTGGTCCCCATAAGAGGATCCCATGGTCAAATCAGCTGGAGAAAGTCAAGTTGAAGTGGAGCCTCCTGACTCTGTAACTATGTGCTAGCATTTGCTATGGGGGGATGTGCACATAGGACTTCACAGAATTCTGCATCCCCTTCCTCGGTCGCAGTGACTCTGGACCTCTCAGCAGCGATGCGTCTGGTTATGAGCTTCTCAAACGGTTACACTCCTAATGACAAAGGGGAGATCTTGAGGCGAAGCACCTTCATGGTATTCCTGAAATCACACATATATGCAAAATCCTCTCCAATTCTGCCTCTTGCTCCCCACCCAGTGATGTTAGAAATAACAAAGAAACTATGTAGGATAGAAATTTTGATTTCCACACATTTCATTGGTAGCATTTCTGGCTTGATTCTTGCTTTCTCGGTGGTTTGAGCTCATAGTTCCTGAGACCCAAGGCAAGGGTCTCTGGGGACAAAAGAAAGTGTGCAGGGGGATGGTGTCTGTCTGGCTGCAGGATCCTGGACGGGTAACTCCCCCCACCCTGACTCACCAAGAAGCCTCACTTCTATAGGATGTGAACAATGTCACCCAAGGGTTGAATGAGACAGAGTCAGTTCAAGAACTCTGTGGGGGACCTCGTCATGTGGAGCTAAAATCTCCGCTTGCTTCTACAGGTACTGCCACAAGATTCAGCGGACAAAGCTTTGGGCGGTACAGTCTTCTGAAGGCACAGAACTGGCACATCCGTTTCCGCCTGAAAACACTCCAATCGCAGGCTGTTCTCCTGTTCAGCAATGAGACAGTGTATGTCTCCCTGAAGGTAAGGTACTGCCAGCCTGAGAGATTCCATGTGAGCGTGCCAGGAGAGGGAGGTGGGGACAGCTTGAGGAACAGCTACGAAGCCCAATTGTTGGCAGAGAAAACCCTGCGTGGTTTTCAGGGATGCTGGTGTGACAATTAGTTTAAGGCACAAGACTTTGCAGCTGTGATGCCCAAGCCCCCCACCTGGAGATATTATAGCCAAAGACAAGTTGGGCTGCTCTGTGGGCGGAGAGAGAGCGCTTCTGAAGATAGAGGGAGAAATGGAGGCCACCTAGTCATGGTGGGTTTGTTTTGTTTTGTTTTATCACTTTTGCTGAGTAGCCAGTGTTTTCCAGGATGGGTGGGAAGCTGGCTACCACTAGGTTGCTCAAGACTACAAACCCAGCATTAAGTTACATGGAATCACATGGAAGAAAAAGGAATTTCCTTTCTCATGGTCTTTCAGTCCTTCTGATTAATCTTGTAGAATATCTTAGTTTGCCTGCCTGACTTTAATGCCTCCAACACAAAAGCCAATCTCCCACTTTGACAAAGAACAAACGGACTTTGGCAGCTAGTTAGAAATTAATTATTCGATAAATATTTATCGAGCATCTGCTAAGTAACAGGCACTGTTCTAGACAGTGTTCTCATCAGTGAATAAGACAAAAATCCCTCTGAGAGCTTTCACCCTATGGGGGAAGACTGACAATAAACATAAACATAATAGCTCAGAAAATCTTGGTTTGTCCAAATGTGATAAATGTTTTGGCTTTAACAACCAAAAAAAGGGTTAAGGGGATTAGGACTATGGAAAGTTTCAATTTTAAGTAAGGTGATCAGGGAATTCTTCACTGAGTTGGTAACTAAACCATAATATAAGGGGGGTAAGGGAATTAGCTAGGTAGCATTCTAGGTAGAGGGAATAGCAATGCAAAAACATTTTGGTAGGGGAATGTTTCACAGGTTTAAGAACATCCCAGATGTGTATATGGCCTGAGTAAAGTAAGCAAGGGAGACAGTAGTAGTAGGATTTGGGGTCAGCGATACAGTGGGCTGAGGGTGTATCCATGAAGTTCTCATAGGCCATTGAAGGACTTCAGCTTTTATTCTGAGCAAAATGGAGGGCATGAGAAGGTTTGAGCAGAGAACTGACATGATGTGACATTTTTAAAAGGAGCCTAATGGCTCCTGTGTTGAAAAACAAGTTTAGAGAAACAAAGATAAAAGCAGAGACCCACCCAAGATGATACTGTGACAGTTCAGGTGAGAGATGGTGGTGGTCTAGATCAGGGTAATGACAGTGAACTGGGAAGAAGAGTTGACAGTTTAGATAGATTTTTGAAGGTAAAACCAAGAGGACTTCCTGATGAATCGAATGAGGGCTGGGAGAGAAAGCAAGGAGTAAGATTTGGGCCTGAGTTATTAGAAGGAATGGAGTTGCTGCCAACAGACTTAGGGAAGAATATGGGTAGAGCAGGTTTGGGGAAGATCAAAAGTTCAGTTTTGAGATGTAAGTTTGAGATGCCTACTAGACTTCCAAGTGGAGCTGGATAAACAAGTCTAGTGTCTGTGAGAAAAGTCTCAGATAGAGATGAAGATCTGGGCACCTTCAGCATATACTTAGTATTGAAAGCCATCAAACTGGATGAGATCACCAGGAAGTGTAGATTGAAAAAAGAGTAGACCAAGGATTCATCCTTGTGATACTCCAAATTGAGATGTCTGGGGGAAGAGAAGGATCCAAAAAAGGAGACTAAAAATTTGCAACCAGTGATGTTGGAGGAAAACCAAGAGTACTGTATCCAAGCTGAATGAAGATACATGTATCATGAAAGAAGGAGTGACCAGCTGATAACATGCTGCTGAGAGATGAGTGAGATGGGTGATATTAATCATTGGACTTGGGAACACCGCAGTCACTAAATACCCTAACACCAGTGGTTTCAGTATCATGGTGGGTGGGTTGGAATTTTGCTGCAAAGAGGAAGCAAAGAAAGAAGGTGATCTCTGGTGAGAGAAGTGGGTTCAAGAAAACTTTTTAAAAAGATTAGAGTAATAACAGCATGTTTGTGTGATGACTGGAATGGTACAACAGAGAATGAACAAAGATGTAGGGAAAAGAAAGGAGAGTCAATGGAAACTAGCCCTTGAGGAGCTAAGGGGGGTGGGACCAAGTGCATGAATGGAGAGACTGGCTTCCACCAAGGTGAATAGAGGTGATGGTAAGAGTGCCTGCAAGTCCCACCCAACTGGTGAGAGCAAGGATGGGGAGGGGAGCTTCAGGGGTTCGAGGAGAGAGAGGTTGTGAATCTGGGAGAGTAAACCGAGGAAGATAATTAGGCACCATGAAGGTCTCAATTGAAACTTGCAGTCATGAAATTAAAGGGAGATCAATAAATAGGGTTCTGTGTTTTTCTTCAGCTATGTTCAGCTCAGTGATGCTCACATACAGTAGGGAGAATTGGATTTTGCCAGGTTTGTGTGGTTTGCCAAGTGAGTTTTACCCCGTAGGAGAGGACAGGAGTTTGGCTATGTAATTTAAGCTGGATAAGGAGAGAGGTGAGAACCTTCCAGAGGTTGAGAGACAATGAAAAGTTGGTTGGACCAATGGATTTGTGGTCCTGGATAAGTGAAAGGAGAGATTTAAGGACAGTTTTGAGTTTACAAACTATAATAATAGTAAATTTCCTTTAAAGTAAATATCTGTATAGGTAGTATTCAACCAGGGCAAAAGTTGGGGAAGTGATGTACAAATGGCTAACTTCTGTAAAACACTGGATTGGATTTTCAAATTTCACCCAGAGAAGGCTCTATACAACCCAGACTGACCACAGTAGCCCTACCTCTTGGGTTTAGGTAAACCAAAATGATATAACCCAGTTGTTCTCAGACTTCTTGATTTCAGGACTTTTTTACACTCTTAAAAATAATTAAAGATCCTAGGGAAGTTCTGTTCATGTGGGTTAGAGCTAGCAATATTTTCAGTACTAGAAATTAAAACTGAGAAGTGTTAAAATCTTTATTAATTCATTTAAAAATAGCAAGAAACCTATTACATGTTGACATAAATACCATCTTATTGTGAACAATAATTACATTTTCCAAAATTAAGAAAAAAGAAGAGAGGCACTGTTTTACATTTTTTGCACATCTCTTTTACATATGGCTTTATAGTAGATGGCTAGAGTTTCATATCTACTTCTGTGTTCATCTGTTGTGATAGCCATGTCTGGAAATCACTGCATATTTGTGAGGGAATGAGAGTATAAAAGGCAAATAATGTTTTAGGATTATTATAAAAATGGTTTCCCCTTGCGGGTTCCCTGGAAAGGTCTTAGAGACCCACTTTGAGAACTGCAGAACTGTTGAATAAGAGAGTGGGAGTGAGAGGGGGTTTTTGGTGTCCTTGAGGGCCAACTTGAGGAGCACAGAACACAGGAGAGGCCTACAGAGAAGAATCCAAAAGAGACAGTCTCAGGCAGCAAGGCTTCTCTGGGCATCAGTTTCCTCCTCTGTGATATGGAGATGCCATCCCTGCCCAGATCACGCCATGGAATATGGTGAGGGCCAAATGAGACCATAGACAGAACAGCTTTTATGCTCTACAAAGACAATGTTTAAAACAGCCTTGAAAATCCCCCAATACTACTTCTCCCACCCATGAAAATCAACCACCATTCTTTGCACTGGTAGTCTGTTAGCAGTACTTTTTTTATAAGGACTTCTTAGCTTTGCTGATGGCCATCTGGGTTATCTTTGCAGCTGGCTGATGGAGTGCTCCAGCTGGAATACCACTGCCCAGGTGGTTTCTATGGAAATCTTTCCTCCTGGCTCCACGTGAATGACCAAGAGTGGCACTCCATTGTGGTGGAGGAGATAGACACTTCCATTCGCCTATTGGTTGACAGCTCAGGCAATGCCTCCTTTGTGCTCCCAGAGAACTGCCAGGGTCTCAGGCCTGAAGGAGACCTCTTTCTGGGTGGCCTTGTTCTCTTGCATTCTTCCCCAGTTGTGTCCCAGGGTTTTGAAGGCTGCCTGGATGCGGTTGTGATCAACGGAGAGGCGCTGGAGCTGCTGGTCCATGGCAAGAAGTCATCAGGGTTGCAAGAGAGGCAGGCCCTCACCCAGTGCTGCTCACACAGGGATGACTGCAGCCAAAACCCATGTCTCAATGGCGGCAAGTGCTCACAGACCCATGGGGCAGGTAAGGCTGGAAACGACTCCATGGTTTATCCCAGGAGGCTCTTCAGAAGACCCCAGCACATTGAACTAGCAATCATATATCACTGGAGAGTTTACAAAGTATATTCCTTCAGCACAGCCCCATGAGGGAGAGAAAGGTTGAAAGAAAGCTGTCAATGGCTTTATTTCATGGCACAGGAAACTGCTGGGCTACGTAAGGGCTGCCCAGATGGATGAAGGAACTCACCCAAGGTCACAAGGCTGTTAAGTGAGAGAGGTGCATTTGGGGTACAGATCTCAGTGGAGCACTCCTCCCCTGATGCCAGATGTCTCTCTCTTCCCCTTAATATCTTGTGAGTAATCCACTAGGTTTACACTAAGGGAAGCCAAGAGTCTTTGTTCTCCTTCAACAAGGACTGACTTTCTTTCTACTTGTTTGGATGGGGGACCGGCATGAACAGGGACCTCTGGTGCCATGGGTCAATTTCATCACACACCTTAGTGTTACATTCGGTCCATGCCAGGTTTCTCTTTTATATTCCTCTTTACTGTGTGCTTAGCTGCCTCTCCCCCACCCCAAACCCACAGGCAAACATCTAAAGTTTTTTTTTTAAAGATATTTATTTATTTGACAGACAGAGATCATAAGTAGGCAGAGAGGCAGGCAGGGGGAGGGGGGAAGCAGGCTCCCCACTGAGCAGAGAACCCGATGTGGGGCTCGATCCCAGGACCCTGAGATCATGACCTGAGCCGAAGACAAAGGCTTTGACCTACTGAGCCACCCAGGTGCCCCACATCTAAAGTTTTTAAATGAGTTCTTACAAAATATATAGCACTGGTTTTACACATGCTTGGATTTCTAACTATATGTGATACATATATTTTTACATACATATATGTAAAATTACATACATATATGTATGTATGTATTTACATACTATACATGTAGTTTTCCATCCACACTGTCACAATTCATATTCATTGCTTTTCTTGTGGCTCCATGCCCCAGTGTGTGTACCTGCACTCACATCTTCCCTCTCTACTTAGCTAGCAACGAACACCCTGGTGGCTTCAACACCCCACCTCCATCAATACTGCTGCATGAATATCCTCATACATATCTTCTTATGAACCTATATGAGAACTCCCTTCAAACACACACACACACACACACACACACACCCCACACCCAGGGATGGAATTCACACACCCGGAGGATGTAAATCATTATTTTGACTGACTAGGGCCAAATTGCTCTTCAGCCTGGCCACAGCAGCTGCCCTTCTCCCAGCACTGCAGGAGGATCTGGTGTCTCTGTCAACACTCGGCATTATCCCATTTTCTCACTTTTGCCAGGATAATAGTACTGTCGTTTCCATCTGCAGAATATCTGATCACTTCTATCTATCTGCACTACCAGGCAGCTGTCATCTCTCCCCCTTGGGTCAGCTGCCTCCCTGTTCTCTACCTTCTCTCCTTCCACCTGTGCCTTCCAGCAGGGCACCAGAGTGACCTTTATACAGAGCAGGTCTGAGTGTATCACTTTCCTGCTTGGAAACTTGCAGTGGCTTCCCCTTGCTATTAAGAGTCCTAATTCCTAATTCCTGCATCTGGCTCATAGGGATGCTCTGGTCCATCTCACCTCCCTGGCCCGGTAGCCCGGTAGCCCCCAGTCTCCCTTGGCTCGCCAGGCTCTGTCATGTTATGATAATTACTAATATACTGACATTATACACAGTTCGTTCTATAGGTTTGAATCCCAAATTTCCCACTAACTTGCTGGATGACCTTGAGCAAATGTCATGTATTCTTTGTGCCTCATCTCCTCACTTGCCATCAACTTGTACCTGTTCCCTGATGAAGGTAACAGTAACCAATTTCAGCGCTGGCATGAGGCTCCAATGGGCTGATATGTGCAGGTGGTTAGCACGGTGACTCGCACTTACTGAGCGCTGTCTAGGATGCCTACTATTCTTTATGGGCCTCTTCTCTGTAGCCTATAGGTTGTTTGAGGCTGGGATCATGTCCGGGGCATCAGTGCCCTGGACGGTGCTTGTCACAGGAGGCACTCACTAACTGAACATGGGACATGCAGATCTGCAGACACGCCGAGCCCCCCACCCCCCACCGTCTGTCCTGGAGGGCCTCTCAGCCTGCAGCTGCCTGACTCTTTTCCCCCTGCCCTCCTTCCTAGGCTATGTCTGCAAGTGTCCCCCCCAGTTCTCAGGCAGGCACTGTGAACAAAGAAGGGAGAACTGTACTTCAATACCCTGCCTGGAAGGTGGCACTTGCATCTCATCCCCTGAAGGCATCTCCTGTAACTGTCCTCACCCTTATATGGGAGACAGGTAAGCACAGGGGAGCGACCTGCCTTTGGCTTCTCATCCTGGGTTTGGGACCATTAGGAAATGACCTCCACATTCCTGCCGATGGGAGACCAGGAGCTGAGTGCTCCAGTGACCAGGCTTCTTGGTCTTTTCTATGTGCCAAGGCTTCTCCCTCCAGCCACCTGCATCAGAACATGCAGGGAAAGAGGCTTCTCAGTGATTTCTCTAGTCTTATTCTGGACGTACTGGGCTCCGGGAATCTACACTAGGCTGGGCTCCGGGAATCTACACTTCTAATCCGCTCCTCAGGTGGATTTCTCATCTTTGCTGAAGTCGGAAAATGGCTGAAGTTATTCTCTGGCACTGGTAGTGACTTCCTGGAAAGTGGCCTGAGGACAATGACTCCGCTAGGTACAGACACTGCTGTGCTGAACCCCACCGCAAGCTACTTGTGCCTTGTATTATGCTGGTCTGGGGGACTGCAAGAATCCTTAGATCCCTAGAATCCTAGAAGTAAAGAGTTTTGCTAATTATCTGGTTTTAGGGCTCCCCAGTTTGGGAGTCTTTTAAAAATTATCAGGGACACTTGTGGAAAATACAGATTTCTGGACCGACTGTATCAGAATCTCCAAGGAATGAGGCCTGGGATTCTATCTATAACAAGATCCCAAGAGATCCCCTTGTTGTCAGTATGTGCATAAGAGAGCCAATGATGTAGTCCACCCACTCACTTTACACATGGGGAAACTGAGGCCCAGAGAAAGAAAGGGCTTGTCCAAACCGCCCCCCACCATGTGTTTGTGACCCAAGTCCTTTCTCTCAGCACCTGGCATTTTTGGCCCCACTGCATACCTCACTCAGCAGGAGATGTGTTGGCGGGATACTTCCTGGCTGAAAGTGGTGGTATTTGCATTTTAAAAGAGGAACTTGGGGAGGACGATGTCTAACCCAAGAGAATAAAGTGTTGGTGGTGAAACTGAAGACACTGGGACTCAAGTAGAATGAAGGGAGCCTTTCTTAATATCCCTCGAAAGTGGATGAAACTGGCCACGGAAGCCTCCTAGGAGCCTTACACCATGGCACGCCAAGCTGGCAGTGACCTGGGAGGTCGTACAATTCCAAGTGCTTGCTCTGAACAGTTGTCCAATGGGAGGTTTGTGCAAGACCAACTGGGTCCCTGTGACTTCCTGAAGAACAGTGGCAACAGTGGTGCCCAGCTGCCACAGCTGCGTGCTGCTGACTTCTGTCTGGGACTCTGACAATATTGCTGAGGACAGCTGGGTGTGTTGGCTGCTTCCACCACAGTACGTGGTTGTAAATCTCACCTCAGTGGTGGAGGGTATATCCAATGCCTAGATCACATGAATGGGAAATCATGGGTGTGCCCAGAGCCTAGATTCCAAATGGTCATGAATGAAGTTGTAGCTGACTCCCACACCTTCCTGGTGGAAGATGGACCGCTCTGATGTTGATATGTGTGATCGTTACCATCCATTTTCTTTTCTTTTCTTTTGGTTGAAAATTGGGGAAGGTAGGCTTGTGCCCAGGGGTCCATAAATCTTTGTGAGAGGGGACATGGAAAGGGAAGTATAATGACTCAATCCCCTGACTATTTCTCTCTCTCTGCAGGTGTGAAATGGAAGCAAGGGGCTGCTCAGAAGGACACTGCCTAGTCACCCCTGAGATCACAAGGGGTGACTGGGGGCAACAGGAGATTCTGATCATCATAGTGGCCCTGCTGTTTATCATTTTAAGCACCGTCGGGCTCCTCTTCTACTGCCGCCGTTGCAAGTCCCACAAGCCCGTGGCCATGGAGGACCCAGACCTCCTGGCCAGGAGTGTTGGTGTTGACACCCAAACTATGCCTTCCATCGAGCTCAACCCACTGAGCACCAGCTCCTGCAACAATCTGAACCAACTGGAGCCCAGCAAGACCTCAGTTCCAAATGAACTGGTCACTTTTGGACCCAGCTCTAAGCAGCGGCCAGTGGTCTGCAGTGTGCCTCCCAGACTCCCGCCAGCTGTGGTCCCTTCCCACTCCGACAATGAGTCCATCATTAAGAGGACATGGTCAGGCGAAGAGATGGGTCAGTATAGCCAGAGGCCCTTAGTCTCTGGAATTGATGGAATAGGGTGGTAGACCTAAACACTCCATTAGGTGAGGCCACCATCCAGTCCAATCCCTTGAGATCGGATATGAAGGAATGTGCTCAAGGTCACTGTGCACTGGTGGTCTGGACCAAATGCCAGCTCTCTGGACTCAGAATCTGTGGCTCATTCCAATGTACCATGATCTCCTCCTCTAAATTCCAACTCATTCCATAGGATTGATATCTATGGCAGAAACCTGTAGACCCTGATAGGGATAAATGTAGACCCTTTTCCCTGGGGTGAAAAGGGGGGGGGGCTTCTGTTCCTTTGTGCTTTTCTGGGAAAGGAAAGAGCAGTAGTCCAAGCTTCTGGTCACCCATTCTGGAGGTATGGTAACCTTGGTCCAGAACTGACTGAACTAGAGGAGGGTTCTTCACCTCACTCTCATCTTTGGCTCAGAAGGAGGTGAATTTGTAAAGCACTTTATATTTTCTGGCTTATTCACCAATAGTTTAAAAAGGTGCTTTCATAAACTTTTTGCTGATATAATCAGAATCCATAAAGACACAGTAACATGTTCTAATTCACCCAACTATTCAGTAGAAGGGACAGAGCAAGGACCAGGGATGCCTGCTCTCCATTCTTTCAAGCTGTGTCTCATTTAATCATCCTCTGTGACAGATGCCATCACACTCCCCCAGTCCAAACTGTGTGTCCGTTTCCTTCAGTTAAGGAGACTCACCATTAGGACTTGTGGTGGAGTTGCTGTTTCCAGCAGAGGTGAGCGGGCTGCTTGGAGTCATCCACATTTTTCCCTTATTCACTGAATCTTAGATCATCAGTAGAGATTTGCAATTTGAGCTGGCTTTAGCTTAAACCTCTGGCCTTGAAGTTCAGCCCTGTTGAATTCTAGATACCAATCTAAACTGCCAGAAACAGCACACATGAATGGTCACATAACCACCCAGTCTTTTGCCTGTTTCTACCACATGCTGAACTATGTTTAGTAGCTGTAAGACCTGCTGAAACCTTCACCAGGGAAACTCGATGCTCACCCTATCTTGTCATTTTCAGTGTGCCCAGGTGGAGCTGCGGTCTGGCCTCCTACTTACTCCAGGAAGGAACGCTGGGAATACCCCCACTCGGAAATGACCTCTGGCCCTCTGCCGCCATCGCCTCACCGCCACCAGGTCCCACCCATGATGCCAGACCCCACTGGCCTCTATGGGGGCTTCCCATTCCCACTGGAGCTGGAAAACAAGCGGGCACCCCTCCCGCCCCGTTACAGCAATCAGAACCTGGAAGATCTGATGCCCCCACAGCCCCCCAATCCCCGGGAACACCTGCTGGCCCCCTGTCTCAACGAGTACACGGCCATCAGCTACTACCACTCACAGTTCCGGCAGGGAGGGGGAGGGCCCTGCCTGGCAGAGGGGGGCTACAAAGGGGTGAGTATGCGCCTTAGCCGGGCTGGGCCCTCTTATGCTGATTGTGAGGTTGGGGGTGGGCATCCCACAGGGCGGGGCCAGACCCAGGCTCCCCCCAACTATGAGGGCTCTGACATGGTGGAGAGTGATTACGGGAGCTGTGAGGAGGTCATGTTCTAGCTATCCTCAGAGGAAGGTAGGTAGGAGGCCAAGGACTTGGCACCTTCCTCCTGTCTTGTAGGAGTGAATTGAGCATGGCTGAAGAAGTGGGAGGGAAGGTCCCATCCCCAGTCCAGGCTGTGATACTTTGAAATGTGCTCTTGTGGACCCCCCAGCGAGTCCCTGAGGATGGAGGGAAGCTGAGTGGAGCTCCAAAAATCTCACTAGGGTCCCCAGCAGGAAGGGGATGTACAGAACAGTTAAGCCTAGAAAACCAGGACAAACTGATTCCTAGGAGGGGCAAGAGGGAGTCTGTCTCACTGACCGCCATCTCTCAGTCCCCAGAGAGGCAGCTCTGCCAGGGAGCGTTCTTATACCTGCTCAAGACTCCATTCTAGATGCAGAGGCAGGTCCACCCAAAAGGCAGCTACTACATCAGCCCCAGAGACAAGGTCCAGGGTCTTCTGACCCTGCAGGGCCACAAGGTATCCTCCTCTAAGGGCTGAGAGGTGAGCAGCAGGTGAGCAGGTCACCAAGTCACCTGTGCACCCTGCATCATTCCCACCTAACTGCAGCCTCTGCTCTGTGTGAGGCACTGTGCTAGGCCTGGGGTGACAAGGGCTCCTGAGGAGCATCATTTGGCCTCGGTCTCCTTGGGGTCCCACTCCTCTAATGCAGGGTCCAAGGAACTTGCTCCGCCTCTTTAAGTCACAGGACTTTCCACCAGCCAGGTCCTGCCAGGATTCCTGCAGCCCTGAACCTTCTTTGCCAAGGACTTCAGACCTCACGGAACTCTGGGTTCTTCACCCCAAGTTTCTCAAGCACTTTGGGCCACAGGCAGGAAGGACATAATTATTCATTTTTTAAATTCTTAGGCACTTTTCAACCTTGCTGTCTGGATGAGTTGCCCCAAAGGGATTTTTCTTTCCTAGACACAAGGAACTAAAAGCTCCCCATTCAGGGCATCAGGGCAGGGTGAAGGCATGGAGCTGGACATTGGTGTTCAGGGTGGACACTGCCTTTTCCTGCCCCCCCATCTCAGATGCCTGCCAATCTAAGTGTTACCTGCAGTGACTCAACCCTATGCATGGAGGGTCAATGTGGGCACGTGCCTGCACATGTGGGCACCTCATGTAGAGTATGTGTGTACATGTGTAGAGAGTATGTAGCCAGGAGTGGCAGGGATGGAGAATTCTGGTGGCCTTGCCATTCCTGCCCCATCAATCCCTTTCTCTGGTCCATTGACTTTTCAATTGTGTTGTTTCTGGAGAAAGAAGTGAAAAGGAAGAGCAATAGACACTCTCACCCACAGGGTTGCTGCTTACAGAGAGGGAGCTGTGTGGGTGAAGGCGTATTGGTTGGAGTGGCTGGTAGCTGTGTGTGTAACTGTATGTGTGACTGACAGGATGCACGGTTTCACTGGCCATTTGTTGTTGTTGTTTTTTAAAAAATAATAAAGTCTTTTTTATGGTTATTTTGTATGTCACTTATCCTGTTTGGGGTTAGGTCAGGGGAAGGGCACTAGGGTCGATGGGCCCTGCGAAGCTGAGGTTCATGGAATTTGGGGACCAGAAGGGACCCAGCCTCGAGGTCATCAAGCACTGTGATTCCCAAATCCAGCAAAATGGCTAAAATATAGCTCTGTGAGCCCCAAAGCCAGACAGAAAATCAGAACCTCTTGGGGCAGGGCCCAGACCACTCTGGGAAAACACCTTTAATTCCAAAACAACTGCCTGCAGTTAGTGGACAAGCCCACTGATCAGCACGTGAAGGAATGGCCTGGGACAAGGCTTCAGGACTGCTGACCCTGGCCAGCACCCTCCCCACCACATTGCACTGGATAGGAAGAGTGAGCTTTACAGCACAAGCCTTGGGAAGCCAGCCCTCCCTGTGCCCAGAGCCAGCCTGTGGCTGCTGCTCCACAGCTCACTCCCAAGTGGATGTGAATATCACCGGGCAACTGTGACACAGGCCTTGCAGGTGATACCGAGACCAGAAAGCCAGTCCCTGCTGTTGAGTTTCTGGTGCAGCTGGGAAGGGAAGGCACATCCATGAGAAGCACCACAGCACACATACCACTGTGGCCTTGGGCAGGAATGAATTGGCTTCCTGTTGTTTAGAAGCATAAACAATAAACAGTGACCATTATACTAGGAAATAATACCAAATAGTATGTAGATATAATTAACTTATCAGAACTGTGCAGGAAACCACATATAAACTAGTCCAGTGTTGCCCAGACTTCTGTTGTTTTGCTTACCACTGTTGGCGATTTTTGTCCTAATACCACCTGTATCATTATTTACTTAATTTTCTTTTAGCACATTCCAATTTTTAAAAAATATCTTTGTTCACCCTAAAATGACATATCCATTCACTAAAGAACTCGAAAGTTACTATATTTTTCTAGAACACATGAAAACACACAAACATTCAGACTTTAAAAATGACTGTCTATCTGATGTTCCTCGTCCCAAGTCCCACAGAGAAGGGTTTGTCTGAGGTCCTGCAGGTAGAACTTCACAGAGATAAGACCCACATTCAGGTCTGTACCCAGCCTGGTTATCCCCCTACAACACAGTTTGTTCTCCTTCAGGAAGGGGGAGCCTCTTTCCACCCATCCAGGCTTTCCACAATAGGCCCGTCATTCCCTTTGTCTTCCGGAGCCTGCACTTTCACAGGTCAACCATCAGAGGGCACTCTGGGATCAAAATTCAGCCTACTGAGCTGCTAAGGACCTAAAGGTTTTCAGGGAAATTCTCCCATCTCAAGACTTTGGGGCTCTAATTCCAAAAGTCCCGAGTCTTACACAATGTAACAGTGGAAAAGAAAGGCAGAGATGCAGGTTTCCTGACTTCCGGGCTGGGCATTTTTACAGTTCACCATAGTTCACCTCCATTTCACTGGCACTTGCTATATGGCAAGTGCTGTGCAAGCACTTGACAGGTCTTGTCTCATTTACTACTCATAAAAACCCCATGAGGTAAGTGAGGATTCACAACCACGTCCAGGGTGGGAGGGCAGCTGGAATTCACTGGACAACAGCAAAGGAGTTGTGAGCCTGCTCATTCAGAGGGCTGTGGAGGAGGCCTGCACAATCACACCATCACGTGGGGTTTACCATGGGTAACAGAGAAAGCCAATGTATCTTCCAGAAACTGAAGCATTGCTGTGGAGGGGACACATAATTTAGGCCATGGCCAGGACCTCAAAATGGGTATCTGGGTGAAAAAGGGAAGAGCTCAAGGCCTTGGGGGAAGAAAACTATTCTCTTTTGGGCTGAAGATTATGGAGGTTCTAAAAGATAAAAGGAGAAAAATATGACAGTATATAACACTTGGAGATATGGAGTGATTTGCCTGAGGCCCATGGCTAATTTGGTATAGAACAGCTGGCCCATCCTGATATCCCATGGTGAACTGGTGAATGCCAGCCTACGAGGGAATCTGGGCCCAGCTGCTGAACGACAACCCACACTTCAGTGTTGAAGGCCAGACTTTGGAAGACCTCGAGCAGCCTCTGCTAGCTCTGTCTTGACAATAGGCACAGGAGGTCTCACCGAGTAAAGAGAAGGAAATTTCTCAAGGACCCAGCTGGGAAAAGACAAGCCTTTAGAATTTTCTTAAGATTCCTCAACAAATCTACAGGGTCCAACCAAGGAAAGTACTTGATTATATTGATACAAAATTAAAAGTATATATAGCGATGCCAACTTCTTAGAGGCCATGCTCCATTCCCTACTAAAGGACACCCCACTGAGTTTAGTAACCAGCGGATACCAGATACACTGTTAGACCCCACAGACAAGCACTAGGAGATCAAGCCTGATCCTATCAGTGCCTCAAGCAGCCCAAGTAGGGAGTAGCCCAAGTAGTCACAGCTCTCTAGCATCAGTAGAGATGAGGCTAACCAGAGAAGGGGGAGCCATAAATTATGACTGACATAGCCAGGGAAGGTTCTAAAGAGGAACAGCCATCTGAGTTGGATCTTAAAATAGAGCTTCAGATTTAGTGCAGAGAGAAGGGCCAGCCAGGTTAAGGGAAAAGCCCAAAGCAAAGGCCGAGAGGTTTTACATATTGGGCAATGGTGGGTAGTCCTTTTATGTGGGGTTGGAGTGTGGGAGGACTCAGGCATCCAGACTGGGGCCTGGAAATGTTCCCTGTCCACTAAGGGTTGTGAGTGACAGAGTTAGTGGCAGGGAGACAGATCTTAGGGGCAGTACGAGGTTTGGAGTCAGACAGACCTGGCCCCACCACTTAGAAAATGTGTGCTCTCAGGGCACGTGGGTGGCTCAGTCAGTTAAGCGACTTCCTTTGGCTCAGGTCATGATCCTGGAGTCTCGGGATCGAGTCCCATATCAGGGTCCCTGCCTGGCAGGGAGTCTGCTTCTCCTTCTGAGCTTCCTTCTTCTCATGCTCTCTCTCTCCCTCAGATAAATAAATAAACTCTTTATTTAAAAAAAAAGAAAATAAAATGTGTGTCCTCGGTTAAGCCTCAGTCTGTGTAGTGGGAATATTTTCTGTGCCTTCCATCATTGGACATGAGTACTAGATAACATAGGTAACGTGCTTAGCATAATTGGCATAGTAAAGGCTCAAAAGATGTTATATATTTTATTGCTACTATTAAAAAGGCAGATCTTTTTGTAGTATCCATAACCACACACTTACCTTTGTTCCATGGCCAAGATAAAAAACATCCCTCCAGCTAGGGGTGAGAAGGAGCTTAAATGTATCAAGGCAGTAGTTCTCAACAGGGGAGGGGGATGAGTTCCACTCCCCAAACCCCACACAAGGCTACCTTTGATAATGTCTAGAGACACTTTGGATTACCACAACTGGCACTTAGTGGCTAGAGACCAGGGATGTTGCTAAACATCCTACAATGCACGGGACATTCTCCACAACAAAGAATTATTCACCAAAAATGTACATAATACTGCAGTTGAGAAACTGTCCTGAGGAAATACACATAGGCTTTATGCAGCACTATAGCAGCTGGGAACCTGGCCTGAGGCAAAAGTACACTTAGGCCAAGAATAGCAGTTATGGCATATGGTTTTGCTCATTTATAAAAAGGCACCGTTCTGGAGTCAACATTTGTCAGAGTAAATATCAAGGTGAGAACAAAATAGTAGATAATCCAACAATATGTAAAAAGAGTAACACACCGTGATTAAGTCGGATTTAATCCAGGTAAGCAAGACTGGTCCAACATCGATAAATCAATCATTTTAATCCACCATATCAATGAGTGAAAAAAGAAAAATTGTAAGATCATGTCAATTGATAAAGAAGAAAACTGGACAAAATTCACCTAGTTATGATTTTAAAAAAATCTCTCAGGGGACGCCTTGGTGGCTCAGTTAAGCGTCTGTCTTCAGCTCAGGTCATGATCCCAGCATCCTGGGATCGAGTCCCACATCGGGCTCCTTGCTCCACAAGGAGCCTGCTTCTCCCTCTGCCTCTGCCTGCCACTTTGCCTGCCTGTACTCTTTCTGTCTCTCTGACAAATAAATAAATAAAATCTTAAAAAAAAAACTCTCAGTACAGAAATGGAGGGGAACTTCCATAAAAATCTGAAAGCTTGCATCATACTCAAGGGTGAAAGGCTGAATGTTCTCTCTGTAAGATCAGAGATAAGACTAGAATGTTTACTGTCACCAACTCTCTTTTATAACATAGTGGTAGAAGTTCTAGCCACTGCAGTAAGAAAAAAAAGTATACAGAACGGAAAAAAAAGGAAATACAACTATCTCTATATGAGAACAACATGACTGTCTACACAGAACATCCCAAGAAATCTAGACAAAAACTCATAGAACTACTAAGTAGAGGCAGCCTGTAGGATACAAGATTAATATGCAAAAATCAGTTGCATTTTTACAGCTTACTAATGAACACATGGAAAATGAAATTAAAAACACATTACCATTTACAATTGCTCCAAAGAAAACTAAATACTTAGATATACATCCAACAAAACATTTACAAGATCTGACAAGTGGCTAAAATAAAAAATAATGACAATACCAAATGCTGACAAGGATAAGGAGAAACTAGGTCATTCACACACACATTGCTGGTAGAAATGTGAAATGGCATGGTCACTCTGCAAACTGGTTTGGAAATTCCTTTTAAAACTAAAAATGGGCTTACATACAACTCAGCAATTGCATTCTTGGATCTATATCCCACAGAAATTTAAAAAAAAAAACCTTATTTTCATGCAGGAACTTGTACCCGAATGAATATTCATAGCAGCTTTATTCATAGCCAGACCCGGAAATGATGCAGATTTCTTACCGTGGGTGAGTGGTTAAACCAACCGTGGTACATCCATACCATGGAATATGACTTTGCAGTAAAAAGAGACAAACTATTAATATAGGTAACAACTTCAGTGATCGTCAAGGAAATTATACTAAGTGAAAGAAGCCAATCTCAGAAGGATACATACTGTGTAATTCAATTTATATGACATTTGTGAAGTAGCATAATGGTGGAGAGGAAGAACAGATTAGTGGTTGCCAAGAGTTGGGGATGTCGGGGGAGCACAGGAGGGGAGCATGTCTCTATAGGGGCAACATGAAGGAGCCTTGTGGTGATGGCACAGATAAGCATCTTGACTGGGGTGGTGGAAGCTACAAATATGATAAAATTGCTTATATCCACACATGCAACACACACACACACACACACGCACGCACATGTGACTCTATATATTGTGCCAATGTCAATTTCCCAATTTGGGTCATGTACTATAGCTATATAAAATTTTCACATTGAGGGAGACCGTAGGAAGGGAGAGCTGGACTTCCCCAGACATTTCTTTGCACTTGTGGATCTATACTTACTTCAAGAAAAAAAGCTTTAAATTTTTAAGAAGGCTAAATTTTTTTTTAAAGATTTTATTTATTTATTTGACAGAGAGAGATCACAAGTAGACGGAGAGGCAGGCAGAGAGAGAGAGAGAGAGAGAGGGAAGCAGGCTCCCCGCCGAGCAGAGAGCCCGATACGGGACTCGATCCCAGGACCCTGAGATCATGACCCAAGCCGAAGGCAGCGGCTCAACTCACCGAGCCACCCAGGTGCCCGGAAGGCTAAATTTTAAAAAACATCACTAAGGAAGACAGGCCAATGGCAAATAAGTCATGAAAAAAAGTCAGGAAAAGGTGCAGGACATCACTAGTCATTAGGTAAATGCAAATTAAAACCACAAAGACATACTATGATATACCCACTAAGCTGGCTAAAATGTAAAAGACCATAATATGAAGTATTGGTGAGCATATGGAACAATCGGAGCTTTTTTAAATTGTTGGCAGGAATCCAAAATAGCAGAGTTACTCTGGAAAAACAATTTCCCAATTTCTTATAAAGTTAGTAAACACTTATCATACAAACCCACGATTCCTCTCCTAGGTATTTTACCCTAGAGAAATGAAAACATTATGTCTCCACAAAGGTCTGTACATGAATATTTATAGCAGTTTTATTCATCATAGCTGAAAACTGGAAGCAACCCAAAAGTCCAACAATTGGTGAATGAATAAACAAATTATGGTTCATCCATACAATGGAGTAGTATTTGGCAATAAAAAGAAATAAACCTAATGATACAAGGCACAATACAAGTGAATATAGAAAGCATTATGCTAAGTCAAAAAAGCCAGACAGAAAGGACTCCATACTTAGCGATCGCATTTATATGACATTCTAGAAAAGGCAAAACAAGAGACAGAAAAATCAGATCCATTGTTGCCAAGGGCCAAGTGGGTATGGGGATGGATTTGACTACAAAGGAGCACAAGGGAACTTTCTGGGTAAAACAAACATTCCATATCTCTCTTTTTTTTTTTTTTTTTTGACAGATCACAAGTAGGCAGAGAGGCAGGCAGAGAGAAAGAGAGAGGAGGAGGAGGCAGGCTCCCTGCCGAGCAGAAAGCCCGATGCAGGACTCGATCCCAGGACCCTGAAATCATGACCCGAGCTGAAGGCAGAGGCTTTAACCACTGAGCCACCCAGGCGCCCCAAACATTCCACATCTTGATGGAAATGGTAGTCACATGCATTTGTCAAAACTCATCAAACTGCATCCTTAAGAAACAGGTGAATTTTATTACAAGTAGATTATACTCCAACTTTTTCTCCCAAAATGGTGGGGGAGACCAATGGCCAAGGGTCTAGTAAAGTGCACCAGTTAAAGATATACAGTTTCTTGCATATGTCTGCAATGGAAGTCTGAGGAAGCAAGCCTCTTTAGCAAAGTGCCCTAAGTTTAGGGCCCAAACTCAGTCCACTGTCACTCAACTTAGGCCTCCAGCAGTACAGTGGGCTTACCTTGAGGGCCCTTGTTACCTGAAAGGAAGGGTTATAGTCATTAAGTGTAAACATAAGCAGGAACAAACATGTGAAGAGGTGAACAATCTGAAAAATTGTGAATGCTCTCCACAAAGGAAGCAAGCGAGATAGGACTATAATGAATGGATGTAAAACCACAAAACAAGTAAAACTGCTTCTGGGTCTTGGTTTTCTTCAATTTGTCTAATATTTCAGAAAATACTTCATAAGCTTTCATGCCAGGAAATTTAGAACATTCTCTAAAACCCTCACAATAATCCCTAAAGGCAGACTTCCCTCCTGAGACTATAACAAAGAGGCGGAGTCAGTCAGTGCTTTTGGGAAGCACTTGGGTTCGGGAATCACAGGGCTTGCTACAGTGTGAATCCTAATTCTGCCACTTGCTGGTTGATAACTTGGAACAGTTACTGAATCCCTGTGACACCCCCTCCCCCAGTTGCAGAAATAAGAGTGATAGTCAAAAGTAGTCATAATACATTCCCTGCCTTCCTCTCTCTGTACTTCAGTAGTGTGCCTCAAGGCCTCTGCTTTTCTATGAGTCTAATTCAGTAGCCACCCATGATTGGCTTTCAGATCACCTAAGGGGTGGCTCAGGTGGTCTTGTTTTCCCTCTTAATGTGACAACAGGACAGGAGTGACAGAAGTCATCTCTTCCACTGTCCTGAAATCAATCTCCATACTTCAAATACATACACATGCATGGAGGGGGTGGGATCTCAAGAATTGGCTTATGTGATGGTCAGGACTGGCAAGTCTAAGATTTATAGGGCAGGCTAGCAGCCTGGCAACTCTTGTACAGGAGCTGATACTGCAGTTTTGAGGCAGAATTTCTTCTTCCTCACTGAAGCGTATTTTCCTCTTAAGGCCCTTCAACTGATTGGATGTGGCCCACCCACACTATGAGGATAAATTTTTATTTAAAGGCAAATGATCGGAGACATCAGCCACACATCCACAAAATAACTTCAGAGCAACACTTAGATTAGTGTTCAACATTAGAGTCCAGCCATGTTAACATGTGAAACTAACCATCATCTCTGTCAAGTACGGTCATCTGATACACACAGATAGGGCTGAGAGTTCCTACTGAAGTTTTCAAGAAAAGCAGGATTGTCTAAAAGAAAAACAACTACCTGGCCCCTTTCTAGGGAACTCTCAATTTCATAAGTGGTTCTGTTGTTTGCACTACTTCCCCAGATGAACTCTGTGACACAAAACTACAAACATTTTGACCTACTAAGATCTAGTAAAGAGATCTGATATTTAAAAAGAAAAAAAGGGCAAAAACAAAGATGCAGACCGCAGCCTCTCAAAAATAAAAAATAAACTCATTTATTGATAAAAGAAAAGTTTAACACATGATCCACGTGCAGAACCCAAAACAAATTTTTCTGTGAGCTCCTGCATTTTCTACATTTCTACACACATACCATGCGAGAAACAGACACTCATGAAGGCATATACACAGGATAATATATGTGGTACTGTCTGGTTACCAAGACCTGGGGATGGTATCCCTCTTATTACCACATTCACTGTCATGGTTTACAAGAGATTTACATAGTTTTATTGTTCACTAAAACAAAACAGCTTCCCCACCATCACTTTGATTTAAACAAAAGAACATGGCTTAAAACAGGCACCCTCCGCCCACGTCTCCCACTCCCCACTCTGATAACCACGTATCAGCACCACTTACATCCCCTGGCCTGAGAATGGCCCAGTGGTACAAAGAACAGGGAAGAAATATCACAAGCTGATGCTGTCAGAGAAAACAGCCTTGCAAACAGCAGGATTAAGTAAATGGTCTAAAAGTATTGACCATGATTTCAAAGACAAACCACACCCTCTCCTTTTCCCCTAATGGTCTTGGAGATTTGTAATGTACTCTGGAAAATTGAATTCTAAGGCAGACTTGGAGCCGACTCCCTAATCACATTGTGCCACTGGCACTTTGTGTCTCTGCTGTCAGGAAGTAGCTTCGTGTTCTGATCAGGGCCGATGCTGGGGCCTGCCTTAATATCTGATCAGCTACGCAATAAAACCCACGAATAAGAACCCCTTGGCTGTGAGAAATGAGTGAATAGAGAGAGCTGTAAACAGACATAAAGTGAGATTTTGCACTTCCAAAAATCATGAGGTGACTATGTAGTGTCAAACAGAGATGATATTCTACAATTTAGGAAGGGAGACATTTGAGAAGGAAAACAAAGCCAGGAGAACAGGTAAGGGGGACAGATTTCCTAATGTTCCTTTCTGGATCATCACTTTAAGACAACTGAAAAAATGGCAAATTGTACCTTTCATGGGGGTAGAGTACGTAGTGAGCACCAGCCAATGAACTTGGCTGGAGAGGGGAGTGGCAGAACAGGAGGGCGGGAGCTGCAGGTACTGAGCTAAGACCCACCACACATTCACATATGTCTGGCCAGCGTCTGTGCAGCTGAAGGGCTCCTAGCGGTTGGACAGCAGCACAATATAAATAATGACATTTGTAAATGGTGACAACTTCTAGGAAAAGTAAACAGAAGATGCCAGATCATGCTCTTCCCAGCAAATGCCTACATGGAAGGGGAGATATGTTGCCATCAGAGAGTTGGAAACCTCCTTACAGCAGCATTTATAGGAAGGAACAGGGGGCCTGGAGAAGCTACCTCAGGGCTAATGGAAATCTGAGGCTGCACTGGGGAGCCTGGGGGAGGGACACGGGCCTAACAGTATAGGGCCAAAAAAATCCCACGTTTTGCCTTAGGTCCCACAGATGCAGCCTCACACTCCAGAGAACCTTGCTCTGTTGTTCCTTGATGAGACTTCTGTTTATGCTGGGACCTTTTCACAAGGCATCAGAGCAGGGCACAAGCAGAAGCTGGACAGGTGGTTCCTAATGAGCAGTGGGAAGAAACCAGGGCAGGCTCCCTGACTGAAGAAGCCTCATGGGCAGAAGAGTAAGATTCCCTGAGCTGGCCCAGAGGTCTGAGAAGAAAAAGGGCTTCCTCTCACTTTCTCCTTCTGGTAGACCCTTTACTTGACACCTAAGTGCACAATCGGAAAGGCCCACTGACAGGATCCACCTTGCCTCAGTCTTCTGAAGCAGCAGGAGCTCAGGAAAAAGAACAAATTGGAAGAAGGCCATGCCAAATTAGCTTCCAGAAGCCCCAAAGCTAGTGCCATCTCTCCTACACATCCCATTTCCCAGGCCAGGGACTCTGAAGCAATAATTTGCATTTTGCAAAGACCTGGGGCCAGGGGACCACAGTTTTGTACCACCCAGTCCTCAGGTTTAGTCTTACTACCCTGTGGAAAGGATGGCCTCTAGCAGCTCCCCGAGTCACAGAAGCCTCCACCATAGATGTTGTGGGCAGGATACACATCGGATCCTTCTCCTGGCACATGCCTTCTCACTGCAAACAACTCTCAGGACTGCTGTGGAAAGATGGTGGGAGCCAGGGCCTTGCACACAGAAGGGGACAATCCTTGAACCCACTTCGGTAACTTCTAGGCCTGAGGCTTCATAGGACAGGTTAGCTGCCACCTCCAGGTAGAGCCTTGGTCGTATAAGCACTTGCTGGTGACCACAGAAAGGGTAGGTGAAAAGTATCATTCTCCTAAGGGAGATCAAGTCACAACTGATCACGTTTCCCTAAGTTAATAAATTATTAGTAGGTTGGGAATCACTGCAATGACATTGTGGCTTTGGAAAAGAAGAGAAAGAAAAAGCTAGGGCTAGGCTTGGGGGGGGTCACAAGCTTTGGCGAAAACACAGGAAAAAAAGACCCTGATGAAGTTGTGCTGCTCTCTAACTTGCAGGATGAATGCATCTCTAAGGAGGCAAGAGCTTGGGGATGGGGTGGAGGGGAGTGCATCTCTATTCCGTGTATGAACACACACACACACACACACACACACAGAGCTCAGGGGTTAGAGAGCTAATGAACACCCTCCTGAAATAGTTCTCATACCAAGAGGGGAGAAGAGGCAGCCAAAAGCAAGGCAATGCACCTTTCTCTGTTTGCTCTACAGTTTGTTCCCAAATCTGAAGGCTGACCTTGAGGTGAGCCAACCCTGAGGCATGCAGGGGAGGGACGGGGTCACAATTAGTGTTTAAAACACAGGGGACCGAAGTCCCTACCAAGTGGTTCCCTTTAGAAGTCTAGGTCATGGAGGCAGCTCGGGACGGGGCACTGCTTCTGCCCTGCCCCCGTTGATTGTAAACAACCAAGCACCACACATAGTGTCAGACCAGCTGCTTCTTAATTCTCTGAACTTAATTTCATGCTCTCTGTGCACACTGGCCTCATCTCCTCAAACACGGCAAAGTGTGAGTGTCTTCCTGACATGCTGGCAACTAAATGCTACCATGCCCTGTGCCTGTCAGGAACTGAGGCTGAAAAACAGGCCTGAATGCACAAAGTGACGATTTTAGAAGCCTCCTGTGGACAGAAGCACATCCCACTCGGCCATCCTTTCCTTGGCCTTGTGCGTTGGCAAACATATCCCGAGTCCTTCATATCTTCTCAATATGAAATCAGGCTGGTCAGTGGGAGGCAGAGTGCATGTCTCCCCACAGAGGTACACATTTAGATGATCCTGATTAAAACCTTTGGGGTACTCAGCCAAGAGTACTGAGGACCTAAGCACACATTTCCTGGAGCAAGTTTCTTTTCAGGAGGAGAAGCCTAGCAAAAGTTTACTGAGGAAGGAACAAGTCACAATAACCCCAGATCTAGAGACAGAGTCTACAAACAAAAGCTGATTTTAAATAAAATATAAATATTTTCAATTTAGGCAGCACTTGATATCTTTCAGAAGCTAAAGCAACTAAGAATATAACACTGTGACCCAAGTGAGGAAATCGCACATGGTGTTGCCGATGGTCACAAGCCAGAGAGAGTAAAGATTAAAAGCTCCAGCTTTGGGGCCTGGTTTTAAACTACTAGGTAGTTCCAGACACCTCCTGGAGACTTGAATAGGTAGGAGGATACTGAGGTAAAATATTTGGGAGAGGTCTGAGAAAGAGATAGGCCCAGCCTTATAAGGAGTAGGGGTTCCCACTCATTTAATCCAGGCCTGGGCCTGGGAAGGAGAAAACATGAGGTGGGAGGTGCTAAGATTTTTAAATAAAGTGAGCTGTGCAACAGGAATAATTTGGGTGAGGTGGGTCAGAAGTGGGGGGCAGGAAAGGGAGGAGACATCAAGAGGGAAAAAAGTTGAAAAGTTCTGGGTTAAATTAAGTACAAATGAACAGGGATGGCCTGGCCACTAAGAGTGACCTCTGCATATCCACTACCCACTCTCTCTCCTGCCCTCGGCCCCACCTGGCCCAGATACTGAGGTGTCAGGTGGAGGGGCTCCCTGACAGCAACCGTGCCTTTCCCCAGAGCCTGGCCCCTACCCGAGGCTCTAGGGCCAGGTGCTGGGGAACACACAGGGTGAGTGAGGTGGGCAGCTGCAGGGAATGCACCCAAATTGCTATACAAAGGCACCGGTAGAGTTGATGACGATGGGAGCATTGCTGGGCTGGATCAGCTCGTAGAGGGCCTCATATGTCCCCACCACAAAGCCCACGAAGCCCAGGATGCTGATCAGGGCGTCCTTGGCGATGGTGAAGGGGCTCATGCCCTCCGAGTAGTAGGTGGTGATCTCCAGGAGGGGCGGAATGATGAGGGCCAGCGCACTGCTGCTCACGGACCCCACCAGAGAGATGACCAGGTCCAGGCGGGGGATGAGGATAGCCAAGATGCCTGTAGGAGAGAGGACATGCCTGTTCAAGACTGCCCAGAGCTGGAGACCTCCTCACTGTTGAACAAATTTAGCAAGTGTCCTTCTTCTCTAATGGAAAACTAATGGAAAAAATGTGCAGAAACTCACACATTATCCAGTCCAATCTCTCTTTCTACAGATGAGAAAACAAATGCCTACAGGTATGGAACAACCTGGTTCTCCCTGCAAGGTGGCAGAACGGGGACTGGAACCCAGATCTCCTGGCTTTCAGCTTTTCCTGCTACAGGACATGACTTCCATCTTTCTGAAGCAAAGGAACAAAATTGCATTCCAGGGCTGTGTGGTCCCTACCAGAGGAAAGAGGCTGGAGCAGAAAGGGAGGTGGCCTATTTCGGAGTGATTGGCCATTTTCCTAACACTGACAGTACCTCCAACACAAACATCTCCACTTAACTGATATGGAACAGAATGGGGGGAGGGAAGCCATCCTTCTGGAATGATATCACGATAAATCCCATTTCACAGAGCATTCTCCTGCAGGGCAAATAGAAGCACTTCAGTGTGCAGGCTGACCTGAGGAGCCAGGCCCCCCACAATGACTCCAAGCCTGTTCCAGGAGAAGTTCGTGGCTCCCACGCCTGAAACCTAGGCAGGCGGGTCTGTGAGGGAGGTGGAAGTGATGAAGAACGGTGGCTGCACTGGGAAATCCCATCAGTTTCCACACCCCAGCACGACTGCCCGCCATCCCACGATGGGGAGGAGGCTTCCCTGACTGCACTTATTCCAGTGCCCACTGATCCCACCGTTCCCATCTGACTCAGCTTCCAACTGGAGGGGGTGGGGAAAAGAACTGAAGGCCAATGTTTCACAGGTTTATGGAGGATTATGGGCTCTGGAATTAGGTTCTGTGTTTGAATTCTGGCTCTGCCTGAGTGACAATGGGGGGGTGGTTACAGCCCCTATTTATTCCCTGGTTTTCTTGTTGGCAAAATGAGGATACAAATGGTACCTGTGTCACAGAGATATCATGATGATGAAATGACTTGACACAGGCACTTCATACAGGCCTGGCATACAACAGACTCCTAATATAGTTCATATAATCATGGCTAGTATACATATTGTTGTATATACAAATATATATATGTATATACAACATATTGTTGTATATACAAATCAAATATATTTTGATGAACTGTCTTCCCTGCAGGCTTCAACTGGAGGTCCTTAGCATTGAGACTGGGATCCGGAGGATACCCCCGACCTCACTGATTCCCATCAGGTACATCTTATGTGGGGGCTTCTGTTTCAACTCCATTTCATAAAGCAAATGTAGCCAAGTCATTCTGAGGAAGGCACCACAGTGGTGAGACTTCCAGAACACCTCAGTCAAAGGCAGCCAGTCTTACCCTCAGGTCAATTTTATTCCTGCACTGATCACTGTTTCTTTGGCTGAGCTACAGACAAAAGGACAGGGTTGCATTTAGAAGCCAGGTTTTATGAGAAGCGTTTGCTTTTACACTGGAACTGCACTCCCCACAGTAAGAGGAGAGGCATGTGGATCCAAGATTTACCAAGGGAGGGATAGATTCATATCCTGTCTCACGTTTACTCTGAAGCTATGCCAACTTAAATGAATTCAGTTCCTCACTCACACTGGCCACCTTGCAAGGACTTAACAGTCACCTATGCTAATGGCTACAGTCCTGGGCAGCAAAGACCCAGGACACTTCCATCACGGCAGAACATCTAGTGTCTGGTAGACAGCTCTGTGAAGCAGCCACTCGGCTGAATCTGCCTCGGATCCATGGGTACATAACTTGACAACATTATGATTGTCCCCAGAGAGGTTAAATGACAGAAAGAGACAGACCTGAGACTAGAATCCACGACGTCAAGTCCCTGGTACAGTCACGTCACAGAGCTGATGATTAAGAAAATGCAAAATGATACCCGCAGGAGGGAAGAGAGGGAAGCTGGCTGATGAGCAGAAGAATGGGAGGAGTCAAACGCTGCGTTAATACTCACAGAGTATTAACTGTTGACACAGAATATTAACCGTTAACACTCATAGAGTATTAATGGTAATCATTCAGCAGGGAACTGGTATACAATCAGCCCTGACCTCTTTCTGCTTTGTAAAAGTAAGACAAGGGTTTTGAAGCCTGACGACAAAAGGGAATACAAGGATGCTGAGTCTCAGATCTGCCTCTGCCACAGTTTTATAGCCTGGGGGCAATGCTTATTCTAGCTTCCGACCATAATGGCAAGTATCCATTAACACCTTCACTGTTCTGAAGGCTTCAGAAAGTCCACAAAAAGTAGAGGCTTTTAACTTGCCCTCCAAGTTAAACATAGTCTGCTTCAGCCCTTAGCCCTTTCTAAATAGAGTTGGTGATATCCCTTAGATCTTCAGGGTTGAATTTGGAGGAAAGTCAAGAATACAGAAAAGCTGATGACAAAATGGCTTTCTCATCATGGACAACCAAATGCTCAAGAATTGGTCTGCTGTATGACCTGGAAAAGGACACCTGCCCTTTCTGGGATCTGGGTCTGCGTCTGCCTAATGTCAGCTTCACAGTGATGGCTCCCATGGTACCAATTCATGTGAGCAGTGGGATGGCAATAGCACCAAGGCAGCAATCAGCACCGAGCCCTAGGAGAGGCTGGTACAGGAAGGTAAAGAGCGTAGGCTTTGGACTCAGAACCTGGGCTCCAGTCTCAGCTCTACCACTAACCTGCCAGCTACTTAACCCACTGCGGAATAGGGGTGGTCACATGAGATCACTCACATAAAGAACTTAGAGTACTAAGTGCACAATGAATGCTTCATATATGTGAGCTAATGCAACCACCAGTCCTAGCATGAGTGAGCTCACGATTCAGAGTCTCAGCTCGGTCACCCATGAGGTCAGGTGACTGTACTGACACTGGATGGTCACTGAAGTCTCACCCAGCTCTGAAATGTTAAGGAACTGCACAATGCTGGTTTAGTCACCTAGGAATGTATTCTGGGATATGTCCCTTAACTCACTGTCAACTGGGAAGCACCATGTACCGCTCAATGGTGGCAGAGCAGAACAAAGGAATTCCTCTCCTAGGACACACGGTTGTGCCAAAAACACAACTTCCAGCCTGTCTGGTTTTGTGCCACTGAAGTGAGTTATTCTTCCAGTGCTAGCCCCTCGTCTTCATGAATGCTCTAGCCCACTCAAATTTATCAGAAACAATGAGCTGAAGGAGGAGAAAAGTTGGATGACCCGCCCAGGCCCCCCTGGCTCTGAGTCTGCCATCCCCCTCCCTCCCTCATATTAACCTGAAGGACAGATGGTACTTCATGATATGACTTAAGTGAGGCCAGATGTGCTCAACTCTATGATAAGAATTAAGTGGAAACAGCAACAGAGGCTTATGTGATCAGAATCTTCTCTCAGATTAGAGATGTTCCACTTCATCATGACATTTTAAAAGCAATCTAAAAACTTGTCCTTGTTTTTGCTACAAAGGACATACAAGATAAGCTTGCTTAACAAAAATATCTTTTAAAAGCGGCTAAACTTTCCTCTTCTCTTAAAGCCAGGATCTCAGGATACAAAGGGAAAGCCGACTTCCCGTCCTAGCTGGACCAGACAACACAACTGAACCCCAAATAAAGTCTGACCCTGGAGAAAGATAATGGGGGAGGGCTGGGGAGAAGCAAGAATTGGGAGGCTCCCACTAACATGCTGGGGGAAGAGGGAGACAAGAAGAGCCAACCAAATTAGCACAAGTAGCCCCAAGGGTTCAAATAGCAGGGGTATCTGTTTTGCCCCCATTCAAATTGTGGCAAATGAGTTTTAGCTAATTCCAGAGACAGGAATCAGGTACTTAGGAAAGATGTGGGAGCAACCAAAACCTCCTCTAGCATTAAATGTCTTTACTCTGAGTTAAAGCTCTCTAGAAAGAGAAAGAAGGTAGGAGACCTGAGGAAGCAGCCAACCAGGAATATCTGCCCCTGTTTTCTCCCTGTTCCCTCACAGGAACACCCCACACAAAGAGGAAGATAGCACACTCCCACGTGGCAAGTTACCGCTCTCTTCAGCAGCCTGGCTGTGGCATGTACAGCAACGGGGGACTGAGGACAACTCAGACAGCCCATGTGATTAGTCAAGAGGGCCCCAGTGGTGTTACAAAACATCTTCCCTTTGGGTTAAGAGACACTAAAAATACGATCTTTTAACTGCTGAGGTAACACGAGGCAAATGACGACGTTCAGAGAAGGAACTCATTGGGATTCTGGAGCCTGTGGTTTTATTTTTTTTATTTTTTTTTAATTTTTTTTTAAAGATTTTATTTGTATATTTGACAGACAGAGATCACAAGTAGAGAGGCAGGCAGAGAGAGAGAGAGGGAAGCAGGCTCCCCGCTGAGCGGAGACCCCGATGCGGGACTCGATCCCAGGACCCCGAGATCATGACCTGAGCCGAAGGCAGCGGCCTAACCCACTGAGCCACCCAGGTGCCCTATTTTTTTTTTTTAAAGATTTTATTTATTTATTTGACAGAGAGAGAGATCACAAGTAGGCAGAGAGGCAGGCAGAGAGAGAGAGGAGGAAACAGGCTCCCTACTGAGCAGAGAGCCCGATGCGGGACTCGATCCCAGGACCCTGAGATCACGACCTGAGCCGAAGGCACCAGCTTAACCCACTGAGCCACCCAGGTGCCCCAGGAGCCTGTGGTTTTAGACCAGCAATGGAAAAGCTGACTTATGCACTAGAGAAGACAAAGCACTTAAGAGAACAAACATACACTTACAGAAATACGCTGGACACCTACAGCCCTGTGCCTGGAAGCTCTTTCTGCTGTTTCATTGTGACTGATGCTGTTGAAGCCTACACGTTATTCTAAAATGTCTAGAAATCTACTTTAAAAATTAACACCAGTATTGAACACAATATATAATCTCACTTAGTGGGAATATAAATTAAAAAGTACAAAAGCAAGAAAAACCACCTCCATGTCCAACACTAAAGGAGTAGCTTAGTGAATACAATGCACCAATAGAATAGAATATCATGTGGTCATGAAAATGCTCATGAAGGATACACATATTCATGATATAATATAAAATAAAAAGCAAAAGACAAAGTTCTGTGTATACTATGATTGCAACATGCACCCATGAGGAGTAACACAGAAGATAAAATGCAAAAAAAAAAATCATTTTGTTAAGTCAGAGGGATATTCAGAATTTCTTTCTCAATAACCCCAGATCTAGATGTTCTTGAAATGTTTTTATATTAATTTTCTTTTTTGAGCAATATTTTGGTAGAAATTAAAAATCAGGCTTGAAGCAGTTGTGCAGAATCACGGTTTAGACTTGGGAGAAGACTTAGCAATCAAATAGCCTGCATGTCTTACAGCTGAGGAACCTGAGGCCTTGCTCGGGAGGGTTCATGGGGTGCCCACAGTGCACACTTCATTAACGCTGCTGCCCTTTGTCTCTGCAGCTGCAGGATGGAGAAGTGTGAGAAGCCAAAAGTGCTGAGAAGCTATTCTGTGTGGACCTGGAAGCTTCATACTTGATAGGGTCTGGCTGTTTGGAATGTTCTACAGCTATGCATTCCAGTCCAAACAAGCTTTTTAATTGATACGGTTTTATGTTACTATATCTTCAACAATAGGTTTTTGAAATGTTTGTACTTCACTGAAGTAAGATGTTTCACGTGGCAAATGCCACAGAGAATTAGCACAAAGCCCTGAAGGACAGGTTAATGCCTCATGGAACCAGAAGAAACTACTCTTCCTATACCTCTGAACTCCCCCTGGAGCCAGCCTCTTCCAGCCTCTCCTCCTACACAAACTCTGCACACAGGTGACCTGCTAAGTGCAATGCAAACATATGGGCTGGAAATAAATACCGTTCATATGCAGTCACAACAAAATGAGCACGTTTCCTGACACACATATTCCCCCTTGCCCTCCTCTCCAACAGTCTCAAATTAAGCACCAGAAAGTGCACCCCAGCAGTCCTTGGGGAATGGTGGAGAGTAGTGAGAAAGGTGAGTTACAGATAAAAAAATAAAGGGTCTGGACCAAATTCCCCAGCTCCCCATGGCAGATGGAGGGTGAGGAAGAGGAGGAAAAGTTGGGGAAAAGGACAAGAAAACACCATAAATAGCAATAAAACAACCTGCTATTAAAATTTACAGGTAAAACTGAAAACAATCAGTTCTAGCAAAGTCCTAAAATCATATACCAATTAACCTTATGCAGGAAAGATATGAAAGCACAGAAAAAAAAAAACAAAAACAAAATAAACTCACATAAATACATTTAAATTGGAGTCATAGTGAAATGCCTCTCCTCAATCCCACAATCACTTCAAAGTCTCCAGGGAAGGTAAAAGAAGCCCAAGTGCTCGCAGATGAAGAGGCTGCATCATTTAATAGGCTGACCGTGCAATGCTAAGTCACAACAGATCACAGAAGGAGAAAATAACTGGGTGAATTTGAAGATCAAAACCAGCTTGTATCCTTTGAGCATCACACTCTCTAGGGGAGATGAAACCCCCAGACAGAGTCAGGAAAAGTGAAGCAAAAACCAAGAGACATCTAAGGAAAGCATGAGATCTGTGAATCAGAGACTGCTGGCTCCTATGGGGCACAGTGGAAAGAAACCTGGCAGGAAGCAAGACATATGTTACTGGAGGCCAAGCCAGGCTTGAGAAGAAAATGGGGCCAGGAGAGGAATCAGGCCCAGTGTCACTGCCCCATTCGGGCAGGGAGAAGTTGGCATCTAGGCAGTTAGAGCACATTTTACCTAAACAGACCTACCTTCTCTAGAGGAACCACTTTGAAAAAAGCCAATTATCTGAACTACCCCCATCCTTTCTTCCAGCACTCTTTGAAGTCCAGAACAGGAGAACCAAAGATTGTCATCACGAACACTGTGTACATAGGAAAGCTGTTTCTTCAACATTTAGAGGTGACTCATTCACAGAGAAATATATATACCTGAGTCAAAGCATCATGAGCTGCAGGCAGAAGATAGGAGCAAAGTTCAGAGTACTGTAGCACACACTGAGGCAAATTACTGGAAAAGCAAGGTATATCACATTCTTTCCTTTTCAGTTGCTCGGGGGCAACAGTGCTCTATTGCCCAGGGTAATTCTGGGCATTGGATTAGCTGCTGAGTAAGCTTTTCCTATAGGCTAGACTAGATAGGGCCAGAAGGTCTGCCAAACAGAGGCTACATACAAGGATAAGTGAGATTCTTGGCTGCCATCAGCTTGCTGGAGTTGGCAAATCCAAGCAGTCCACCCTCTGCCTGGCTCCTACACAGCCCCATCCTGTAACAAATCCTTAGATAGAATGCTGCCCAACATTAAATCAGAAGGTCCTGGGAAGGCATTCGGTTTCTTAGCTCTAGAAAGTTGCGTACAAAGATCCAGGACACCAGCTTCACTCACATCCCTGAAGTACAATGAGAAAGAGAATTGCAGTGGCTTGAAGAAATCTGTTCCAGGACAGGCATTAGTTTGTTCCCTTGAGGAAGTTCATTTGGGGATGGGCTATTCCTTGAGGAGATGCATTCTGGGATAGGCACTATTCCTTGAGGAGATGCATTCTGGGATAGGCACTATTCAGTTCCTACAGCCACTATTCAGTTCCTACAGCCACTATTCAGTTCCTATAACTGGTATAGCCACCAGTCTGTCCCCTTGAAGAGGTTTATTCTGAGAAAGGCACTAGGCTGTTCCCTGACGAGGTCCATCCTGGAATAGGCGCACTAGGCTATTTTCTGGAGAAAGACCATTCTATGTTAGGTACTAGTCTGTTCTCTTGAAGTCCATTCTGGGATAAGCAATATTAGTTCTACTGAGAAGTCATTCTGGGATGGGCACTATTGCTTCCCCTGAGCAGGCTCTTCTCTGATGGGCATTAGCTTGTCCCCTTAAGGAGGTTCATTCTGGGACGGGCACTAAGCTGTTCCCTTGAGGAAGTCCATTCCGGAATAGGCACTAAAGCAGGTCTTTTTAAGATAAGCACTAGTCTATTCCCTGAGGAGGTTGTTTCTGAGATAGGCACTAGGCTGTCCCTTGAAGAAATCCATTCTAGGATAGGCACTAGGCTAGCCCCTTAAGGAGGTCCACCTGGGACAGGCACTAGTGTGTCTCCCTAAGGAAGCCCATCTAGGACAGGTATTAGTCCTTTTCCTGGAAGAAGTCCATTCTTGGATAGGCACTTGTCTGTTTCCTTGAAGAGGTCCATTCTGGAATAGGCACTAGTCTATTCCCCATGTCCAACCTCTACCGCCCTCCTCTTTCTAGCAGCCAACCCATAAAGTCACTTCTGATTTTCCAGACTATGATCAAATGCTAGACAACTTTCACATCATTTATCCCTAAAACACTCCATTCTGGTTAAATTTAAAATCATAGAGACCTATGTTTATTCTAAATATAGAGGCTTGGACTGGATAATTTAAGAAGTTCCCAGGGAAGTCTCAATATAATAAACCAATATATTTCTTCTTACAAAATGATACAGTTTTTAAAAATAAAATAGAAAGCCAAACATAGTCAGAAACTGAAATCTAGATTCCAGCACTTCGATCTGGAAAGAAGTTGAAAATCTCCTAGAAATTTAAATTAGATATTACAGACCAATTTATTCAGGGGTTCTCTATTCTATCTAGCCACAGAAGCTACCAAAAAAATTATTTTTATTTTAAAATTTATACTGGTTTCAACCAACGCAAATAGAGTAACATCTTGCTTCTTAACTCTCACTCCTGGGTGTGTAGTCAGGGAGGAGGAATAAAACACAATGTAAAAAAATCAAATACCTAGGTTAATCCATACAGATTTTCTAAGAAACACACTAAGTAAATGTCTAGAGAAGTATCATGGAGGCTCAAAATGAAATCTAAGGGAACAGACTGTCACACTGGGAAATGATCATTTGAAAACACAAATAAACATGCACCTGCTATCAAATAACCCACACTCATATGCATATGAGTGAAATGGCTCTCTTTAGACTTTTACCTTACTTTTTCACAAGGACATGGGATAGTAATTTTATAACTTTGCTATGAATTATGACCATCGCCGTAGTATTTTATGCTGTATCTACAAATAAACTACTCTTCTCACTCCCACATCCTTTAGAGCCCATATATATAATCAATTCACTTCACCACCTTGCTGGGCCTCAACTCTGCACCTGAGACAGCAGGCCAACTTTCCTGCTCACACACTACAACTGTGTCATTCCAACAGGCTCTCGTTCAAGAAAGCCCCAGGCACTGGGTGCCCTTTGGGAAAGCAAACAAACAAAGTGTCTTGTCTTCTACTCACACGTCATGCAGACCAGCATGGTGCGCACGAACAGGTCTACGACCAGCTCCCAATGCTCCGGCACGCGGGACACGAAGAAGGGGATGATGATCTCAGCTGGGACGTAGAACTGGAGGGCGTAGGTAAAGAAGATGCCGACGGAGTACAGCAGCTTGACCGACTGGTACAGCCTGGGAAGAGAGCCAAAACATTGAAAAGCCTGCTCGGCTTCCACGTGCACTAGCCGCGAGAGGGCACAACGGTCTCATGGTGAAGTGGCCATATCTCTCCCAGTCAAAATGCACGGGGTCCTTAGGACCTACCAATTTCATGTCTAGGGGTTTATCCTGCAGATATATTTGCACATGTGCACAAAAAAATGACATTCAGAATATGTCACTGCAGCATTATTTAAGTATGAAAGACTGAAGACAGTTAAAATGTTAACCAGTGGGGAACTAGTTCAATAAATCCTAGTGTCCCACCTAGACGTTAGAAAGTAGGAGGCACAACTATAGGCGCTGATATGGAACTAGCTCGTGATATACTATTAAGTGAAAAACGTGTGAGGAAACAGTGTCTACAATGTGCTATAAATTGTCCCCCCAAAAAAAGAAAAAAGAAGGGAATCCCCCCCCACACACAGACATATGACATTCTTACATACTCCAAACATCTCCAAAAGGTAATACAAAACTGGTAATATGGTTCCCTCAGAAATGGGGAACTGTAACACCAGGGACTCCGTGGAGGCAAATGGAAAAAACATATTCTGTATACACTTTGCACATGTGGAATCTTTACCAGGGACAAATACATTTCCAAAAATTAAAACAATTAAAATATAGCAGGGCTTTTTATATCCTTCCCCTCCAATTCAGTGCTCCCTAGAATCAGACGGTGACCACACAGCCAAGAAGCAGGAATATATCCCATCTTTCCACTCCACTGTGGCCGTCTCCCTACCGCGGCTTCACATGCGGCTTCTCGGGGAGACCATTATGTCATCATCCGATACCTTTATCTTATCTCAAGCCTAGGACTGTGCAGAGTAGGAAAACAAGTCTGGGGGCACCTGGGTGGCTCAGTCGTTAAGTAACTGCCTTCCGCTTAGGTTGTGATCCTGGGGTCCTGGGATCGAGCCTTGTGTCAGGCTCCCTGCTTAGCAGGAAGACTGCTTCTCCCTCTCCCACTCCCCCTGCTTGTGTTCCCTCTCTTGCTGTGTCTCTGCCAAATAAATAAATAAAATATTTTTAAAAAATCTGATCCATAAGTACTAATGGATCTGACACGGTGGCTTTAAAAGGGAAAGCCACTCTGCTCCTTACCAAAGCTCCACTTCAAACAGGACCCTCATGCACTAGGCAGCAAAGAACATGGGCCTCCCCCACCTCATCAGAAATCTATTTAAAAGTGGTAATTATATTGTGTATAGTCTGTGGTTGAACTTAATACCTAGAAGATGTGCTTATGCTATAAACAGGAGAACACCCTGGGAGAGGCTGAGTTTGACAAAAGGTCTTACTTGCTCCCAGAATAGATAATAAAAAGGCTTTGGAAAAATCAGCTGGTGGCTCTATAATTAAACTCAGTACAACACCAAAGCCTTCTGGAGTGCCAGGAAGTCTGGAAGCAGGATAGTCACCTGCAGGGATGGCTAAATAAATTGCACGCAAGTGGAGGCGGAAAGATTAGAGTAGCTGGGTTCGGGGTATCAGAGGAAAGAAGACAGGTGCTTATCTATGGCTTCGGATTATGTGGGCTGCTTCTGTTCCTGCTGATCCATTTATCTTCAGTTATGCCAAGCCACCACCTGGCTCTTGAAAGGACAGGAACATTTGGAAATTTAAAAGCAGGCATCAGAGTGAAAGAGAAAGGCTTTCTGAAAACAAGAGCCCCAGACCCCTGCTGGTGAGGGTGTCCTGTGCTAAACACAAGCGGCACTGCTGAATAAATGTTTTTCTCAATTTTCTCCACCTGTCCTTGCACAATGTCTGACTGGTGCTCTAAAAACATGCCCAGGCAGGTCAATCAGGACAACCTGAAAGGTCCTTCTGATCCCCAGGGCATTCAACAAGCTTCTCAGTGTCTGCTCGGCGGCCCTCCACAACGAAATTCTAATCTTCAAGAGAACTGTTGCTTCAGACACACCTTGTGACAGCTACCTTTTTATTTTTCTTAAAGGATTTATTTATTTGAGAGAGAGAACGCATGAGTGGTGGGGAGGGGCAGAAGGAGAGGGAGAAGCAGACTCCCCGCTGAGCAGGGCACCTGTCACAGGGCTCAGTCCCAGGACGCTGAGATCATGACCTGAGCTAAAGGCAGGTGTTCACCCAGCTGAGCTACCCACATGCTCTGACAGCTACCTTTTTAGATAGCATTTCAGTATGTCTCTGCGTTGCCCTGCAACACAGTAACCAAAAGCCAAGAAAAGGGAGATACAGAAGGGCTCCCCACAAGACCTCATCCAGGGTGACAGGCCTCCACTTGCAAATGAAGCCAGTGACGGCCACGGGAGAGGCACAGCAGAAGCTGGGAACCTAGCCAATGTGCTCTCCTCTCACCGTATTTGGAATGTTTAAGGTGAACTGATGGGATACTTGGCCCTTCCAGGCTCAGATTTTCAGGGAGGAAGGGCATACCAGTCACCTATAACCAATCCATTTGATGTACACCTCCACAGGAATTCCTCCTCTAAACAAAGAAGAAAGCTTAGGGCAGCGTCCTCCATCTGAGAGCACTGGAAGAGTATTACAAAGTGCTTTCTCATGCATAGCATTTGGTCTTTGTGACAATCTCGGCAGGAAGAAATGACTATTCCCAGTTCCCAGAAGTGGGAGCTGAGGCAGTAAGCAGCCGTGACGTGCCCAAGGCCACAGAGCTGGACATGGCAGACTGCCTCTGTCCTCTCAACGCCAGTTGCCTCCTGAGAGCATCTCTTTGTTCATAAGATGCTCAGATATTTAGTCCTCCTTTTCATTCAGAAGACATCCCCTGGGTGATAGTCATGTGCCAGGCCCTGTGCCACATGCTGGGGTGCATCGGAACCCTGCCCTCCCAGAGCTTACTGTGTAGGGTGATGACAGGGTAAACAGACCATTACAGTACTACGGAATAAGATTTAGGCTAGGGTCTGAATGGGATCCCACAAGAAGAGAAGGGGTAGCTGACCTAGATGGGAATTTGTGGGTAAAACAGCAGAAAAAGTTTCTAAAAAAAAAAGACTCCTAGACTAAGTCTTCCTGGCCAAGTAGGAGTGAGGTGCAGGTAGGGCTAGGGGCGGAATGGGACTGATAGGTACCTTAAAGGTTTTGCCTCTGTAGGAGCAAAGGAAAGTCCCTCAGGGCTCTCAACAAGGGGATGCACAGCTGACTTGAGTCTGAGATGGCTCATACAGGTAATTCGAGAACAGGTCTGGAGGAGCGAGACTGAGAGAATGGATGGTCAAAAGGCTCAGTGCGCAGCCAAGGAGGGATGGTGCTGGCCTGGGGGAGGGGTGACAGCAGTGGGCTCAAGTGCAGTGAGCTAATTTAAGGTATAAGTAGAGGAAAATCCACATCTGACCCATTAATTAAAAAACAAAATCAAAAACACCCAGTGCTCCCAGGCTTCCATCCTCTCCCACATACCAGCAATTGGGTAGGTTGAGGGTTATGCTCCCTTGGATATTAGCTCCAAATTGCAGATACCCCAGACAGCCCAGACTGATGTAGAGGGCAGTGATGATGGCCATTCCCACGTACAGGATGAGTGGAAATTTCTGGGGATCCTTCATTTTGTTTTCAAGGGGAAGAACCTATGAGAGAAGTGAGAGAAGAGAAAACACAGGAAAAAGTAACATTAATGGCCAAAATAAATTATAATCTCCTCAGAAAAAGAATGCTTTATCCTCAGGATTCCCCAAAAGCACATCTATCTTTACAAGACATAAATAAAGGCAAGTTATTTCCTCAGAGCTGGAGGAGATTCGCTGCTTCCCGTATGAAAGAGGGAAGTCCTGAGGGCGAGGGCAGGCAGGACTGGGCCCCAGGACTCCTGCCCAGGCTGGTGCTCTAAACTCCTCCTCCAGGGTCCCCATGGACTGGGGGTGCTCTCTGCCTCTTGGCACAGCCACACAGCAGCTGCGTCTTGCCCACCCAGCACAATGGAGAACAGACCTTGTCTGAGATCACAGCTCTGCCAACCAGTCCAAAGAATGCAAAACGGAGGTCAGGGGAAACTGCCACTCTAATGCCCAGAGACTGTTTCCATACCTCCAAAAGGACAGATGCCAGCAGTGACATGTTAAACCTCTGAGTTAGAGAAATGGGGGCGCTGAGGGTGTCACAAGCTAGAGGATGTAGAGACTTGCGCTCGCAAAATGTACAAGAAAATCCACTTTCCAGATTTCTGTTCCAAACCACTGACCTTGTTGCCCTCTCCCTCACAGCAGAGGACATTCCAAAGCACAGCAAAGGACCCTTTGAAGACTCATTCCTTTAGGAACAGGGAACACAGAAGGCGTGACTGACAAGCTTCACAACCTGCTATCAACGGCATCTGGCATGGCTGACAAGGAAAAGCCACGCAGGGCAATGTCTAGCTGCCTCACAAAACATTTTTGATCTTGTCGGGACACTCCTTTTCCTCGAACACCTGCGGCCATGAGGCAGAGTGGGTCTGTGCCAGACGCACCCCGGCAAATGCCGCGGGCCGGCCATAGGGCCGGTGCTGGAGCTCCAGGCCACGGCTCTGCCCTTCCAACCGGGCCTCAGCACCGCACCCCCTCCCCAACTCAGGAGTCTCAAGCTGCAGTTGATCCACATCCAATTAAAAACCGTTCACTTTCCTTCCGTTACCTTTTATGGAGAGTCTAGAGAGCCAGAGGAAAGGCAGCCCATCTCCATGTCTGCCAGGCCTGGGCCAGTGGCACAAACACAGAGAGAGCACAATGAACAAACAGCGAGAAGGAGCCCTTCACTGGAAACACATAACAGCCCTCAAGTCCAAACTAAGAGTCAAAACAGCAGTGTTTTCTCCCTTATAAAAATAGAAAACAGAGAGAAATCTTGAAGTAGCAGGTAATGATGATTATAGAATGACTCCATTTCTAAGCCTTGGCTGATGAAATGATGCAAAGAACAACTTCTGTGCTGCACGGTTAGGGGAAAACGATCTCTTCAGTACAACGCTCCTTAAGAACCCAGGGTCTCCGGGCAGCTTCCCAAACTTGACTCAATCTCTTCTTTCTAGTCCCACATACGTGGGGCCTCTTTTTGACTGCTGCAATATGGGCCATTTCAGGCCTCAACACCCGCAGGAGGGAAAAATTTGTGTTTGTGAATCAAGGGGAGACATTCTTCCTGGGCACTAAAAACCCCCAAGAAAGGGCAAAGGGAAATGTGTTAAAACTCAGGACAACTTACACACTCATCACTCAGAAAGCTTCCCCTATGATGTTAGAGACTTAACCCATTCCATCAATACCACCAGGGCAATTTCTTAGTATTTTGACAAAAAAAAAAAAAAATGTGTTCAACTTCTAGGTTTTCTAAAAAGTATACAAAGTGATAGAGAAATTGAAAGAGGATAAAAAGATTCTATGAAAGGAAAATTATCTTCCCTTTTCCTAAGCTCTTGGCCAGCAGAACCAATAATTTTCTTCAAAGAAGACTTCTGGACCATTACTATGAAAAATATAAATGAAAATCAAATTAGGTACAACTGAGTGGCAGATTCCTCTCCTTAAGGAGAAGAATTGGGTGAAATCACAGCAATGATGGGGGAAGCTAAGCCAGGAGTAAAGGCTAAGGTTATTCAGTACATCAGTGTTCCAGGACAGAGAGATAATTTGTGTGTTTACTGATTTAATAAAAAAAATAGTGTTTTTTTAAAGATTTTATTTATTTATTAGATAGGCAGAGATCACAAGTAGGCAGAGAGGCAGGCAAAGAGAAAGAGTTGGAAGCAGGCTCCCTGTTGAGCAGAGAGCCCAATGCAGGGCTCGATCCCAGGACCCTGGGATTATGACCTGAGCCAAAGGCAGAGGCTTTAACCCACTGAGTCACCCAGGTGCCCCCAAATCAACAGTATTACTAATAGAAATAAAAATCACTGAATGCTCACTACATGTCAGGGACTATATGAAGCACTTCATGCGTATCTTATTTAATCCTAACAACTACTAATCATTAAGTTCACTTTTCAGAAGCAAACAATGAAGACTCAGAGAAGTTACATCCTTATAAAGGTCACATAGCTACTCCTTGGCAGGACTCAACCCAACTCAGTCTGACTCTAGACCCTGCATTCCCAATTGCCATGTATTACTGCTTACTACACACACAGGGATGGCTATGCAACACAGGGGGGTTGAATGTGAAAGTTCTTAAATCACATACAATTTATTTTCTCAAAAGTTACAGCTAGGAAATTCCTGTGGAATCCCTGAACTGCTGGTCATTAACTGGCCAGTAAGTTTCAGAAGATAATTTCTAATAACATTTCCTCAGCCTTCTGTCAAGCAGACCTCAAGGACACCAAGAGCAACAGGTCATCACAGTGCAACTCTTACCATCCCAATGCCCTCAAATGCAAAAATGGCTGTGCCGAAGAACAGAGGGTAGGTCTTCCAGGGTGCCACCAAGGGAAGGCGGCTGGGGTCTGGGATATTCTGAAAGAGAAAACAAAGTGAAGGTTATACACAGATTCGAGATTTGAACTCCAACATCAGAGAGGTCACACCTTTTCCTAAATCCAAGATCCTGTGAAAGGAGAAAGTCTGACATCTGAGAGATGATTTGGGGGACATTTAGTTTTTGTACTTTTTTCCCTTTAGGTTGAGAAAATCCTACCCACTTTGGGAAAAGACTATAGCCCAGTGTACTATTAAAAAACTCAAATGCTTCAGCTCGCACAAAATAAGTTACATTCTTTCATTAGGTAATTCAATTCCCAGAAATTTAATCTGAGTAGGAAAAAAAAATTAAAGTAGAAAAAAATTAGAGCCAAGTTATTTAATAGTATATAAAAACAACCTAAATATTCCCAAACAAGTGAAATAAGTTAGCTTACTGCACAGCAACCATATCACAGAATATTATGCACTATTTTAAAAGTAAAAATTGAGATAACTAAGAATCAAATGAAAGACTGCTTATGAAATACTAGAACATTAGCTTTTTAAATGTACATATGTACTATAATACAACTACATAAACACTCTGCACAGATAAAGTTGGAATGAAAGGTGGAAGATTTTTAAAAGGGCTCTTTTCCTTTTTTTTCTCTGCTTTCTTTCCTTCTTTCCTTCCTTCCTTCCTTCCTTCTCTTAATTCTTGTGAATGAGTTTGGACACTTGAAAAAATTTATTAATAAACACATAACAGAGTACTGGAACATTTAAGGACAAAATAGCAAAAAATAAAAAAGCATTTAAAAATAGAGGCAAATAAAAACAGACAATTGTTAACTGCAGGTACAATGTAAAGACTCACAAGCAAAAAGGTGCACAACACGGAATCTTCCCTGGTTCGCACTGAACAACAGCCCTCAGTAATGAGTAGCATCAAAGGAACAGGACTCAGCATGGGACAGAAGCTTCTGTCTTTTCAGAAAGTGGTTTTTTCAACCATGTGCATACACTGCTCATGCTAAAATAAGAATTGATTTGAAAACTGCCTTTACAACATTTTAAAATTGACTTAACTATAGAGGCATTTAGATAAACATGGGGCACGCTCTAACAGTATAACAGAATGATATCAGTGAACAAAAGATCTAATAATAGGGCGCCTGGGTGGCTCAGTGGGTTAAGCTGCTGCCTTCGGCTCAGGTCATGATCTCAGGGTCCTGGAATCGAGTCCCGCATCGGGCTCTCTGCTCAGCAGGGAGCCTGCTTCCTCCTCTCTCTCTCTGCCTGCCTCTCTGCCTACTTGTGATCTCTCTCTGTCAAATAAATAAATAAAATCTTAAAAAAAAAAAGATCTAATAATAATCTCTGTAATAGGCTTCTCCTTGAAAGTTTTCAAAGCAAGTATACTATAGTCTCCCTAAAATATAAATAATTTTAAAAATCCTCCCCCCCCCGAGCCCCTGCTAATAAAGATCTCTTTATAAGAAGTATTTCAATATCTGGAATGAAGACAGACTAAGAAACAGTTTTGCTCTACAATGAGACAAAGAGTGCAATTGCCCTGTAATTATTCCTGAATCACAGGACAACTTAAGTTCTTGGAAACACGAGCAATCTGTTGGTTAGTGGATATTCATACATCAGATCTAGCTGAGGTATCAGAGAGGGAATTTCAGAATCCATGTCTAGGGGTACTGGTGTGACTGAGGCCAGCAGAAGGAATTTACAATTCTACGTACTTAATGAATGCTACTGACTTAAAGCCCAACCCATTAAGTGAAAAAAGTTTAATGTGCGAAGAAACACATTAAAATCAGCTTGCTATCAACATATTGTCCTCTCAGTTCTATGATACTATCAATTTCAGTGATAATAGCTTTTTGAGAAAATGCTGTTAATGTGCATAAGGGTTGCAAGATACACTTCTATTTTGGAAACATTATAACTGTGAAAAAACTGCATCTCAGAATTAAGGAGATGCAGTGATAAATACATTTATTGGGAGCCCCCTCTGGGTGCCACCTGCCAGTCCCGGTGATGAGGATATGGGGAAGCCTGCACAGGTGGGAGGCCTCAGTCAGCTTCCTGGGCTGGCATGAGCAAGAGCAAGAGCACTGGCCACACACATGCTCAGGACTGGGAAAAAATTCAGAAACACCGGACAGTGAGAAAAGATGCCAAGACAAGACAGCAGTAACAACAGCATCAGCACCAAAAGTGACCCAAAGGGAGCATCTTACATAACTACACACCTGCACACCTACACAGCACATCAAAAAGAAGCTGCTCAGTGCACAGCCAAACTACCATCTTCCCCAGGTGCCCCCCGAGTAGAGAGCACCGTGTGATCTCACACACAGCTCCTGGCTGAGCCCAGAGGCCGGCTCATGATGGATCTCAAGAAATCAGCTGGGCTGCCTCATCTGCTCGTGCTGGCTGCACGACACCCAGACAAGGCTCTGAACAGACACTGCCTTCCCCTGGGACTGAGACACTGTTGGAACCCACATTCCCATCCCAGTGCTCTGCTCACAGCAACCACCGTGGTCCAGCGACCCGCAGTGCTTTCAAACTAAACACAGCACGTGTGTGCGTCTGTGTGAGCCGGGCTCGCTCACTTTAATGTACACTGCGGTGTGTCCCAGGCACTGACTGAGATCTCTAATTACAAAGTTAAATCATACATTTATCTACCCTTTCTTGTTTACTTAATTTGCCAGAGGTAGAGAAGAAAACCCTCTGGAAATGGTCAATCATGCGTTCATGGGCCCTCCTTCTATTCCCATTAAAAAAAAAAACAGGTCATAGACAGCAGTTTATTTTGTTTTTAAAAACCAGTTCCGCAGAAGAGTCCGTTATCTGCCACCCATCTGACTTCCTAATACAGGGAAAACCAGTAAATGCACACTGAGTACAGTGTTAATCTAAATTCATTATGTCATATCCTCAGTGCAGGAAGTGCTATTTTACAATGCACTGTTTTCCTAGAAACCATATCAGTGAGTGATCGGGTCACTGTTAAGCAGACCATGTGAAAATGAGTCAATATTCACCTGTCAGACTGACCGAAATTAAAAAGATTGATACATCTAGGGTTGGCTACTTATGCACTATTGAAGGAAGTCTATATGAAATTGGTAAGTAGCTTTTGGAAAAAGCAACACAGCAATATAAAAATTCAAAAGGGCACATTCTGTAGCAGTTAAACCTCTGAACAAATACCTTGGAGAAGTATTTATACATATCTACAAAAAGGAAGGCCTAAGAATGCTCACTGTCATAATCCTAAAATAACACTAAAAATTATAAATGACCGGACAGTCCAGTGACTGGGGACCGGTTCAATAAACTATGGCACATCTATTCTCTGAGATACCATGTAGCAATGAAAAAGAATGAGGTAAAACTATGTGTATTAGCATGGAAAGCTCCCTGAGATACTGTCAAGGAAAAAAAAAAGGCAAGGTAGATGAACACTACATCTAATAATTTTTAAAACTAGGTTAAAAACAAAACAAGACATACTTTTGTTTTATACATTTCTTTACATACTAATATAGTGTGTAGATACATCCATAAGACCTAGACAGAAACAGACCAATCACACAGAGTGAGTGAGTCCCTGAGAGAAAAAGACTCCGGGGTAGATATGTGGTTTTCAACACTTGTATCGCCTGCATTTTAATGAATATGTACTGATGAGTTCTTTTTTTTTTTTTTTTTTTTTTAATTTTACTTATTTAGGGGCACCTGAGTAGCTCAGTGGGTTAAGCCTCTGCCTTCGGCTCAGGTCATGATCTCAGGGTCCTGGGATCGAGTCCCACATCAGGCTCTCTGTTCAGCAGGGAGCCTGCTTCCTCCTCTCTCTCTCTCTGCCTCTCTCTCTGCCTACTTGTGATCTCTCTCTGTCAAATAAATAAATAAAATCTTTATTAAAAAAGTCGATTTTTGCTTTCACCTTAGTATTTTTCTATTTTCCCATTATACAATGATTCATGTATTAACTACCCACTTGGAAAAAAGTCTAAGCCAGTGATCTCAGTGGGGATGATTTTGCGCATACACACACACATACCACTGTCCCCACCCCCCAGCACATTTTTCAGTGTCTGGGGACATTTTTGTTTGTCATAAGTTGGGGCACAGCGGCTACTGGCACCCAGTAGGTAGAAACCAGGAATGCTGTTAAACATCTTGTGTTGCACAGCAGAGCCCCCTCTGTGACAAAAAATTATCTCACCCAAAATGTCGCTAGTGCCAAAGTTGAGAATCCCTAATGTAATTATACCATACATAAGTAACATATCCTTATTTATGTTCCATTTACTTGTTTTGTTTGCTTCTTTGATAATATAATAGGCAGAGGGAGAGCCTTGGGTCTCTTACCTGGACAATGAACTGGTAGAGCATAACCAGGCTAACCAGCATGGTGATGTTGGCCAACAGAGAGAAGATAGACAGGGCTCGGAGGTTCCTGACAAAAACCAGCAGCACCAAGAAGGGCAAGAAGGTGAGCATGTAGAGTCGCGAGTCCATGGTGGGCGTCAGAATTACTGTCTCATTGTTATGGCAGTTGTTGGTGGTCCCATTGGCTGCTTCTATCACCTAAATTGAGGGAGAGAAATGCATCAGAAAAGGCCTCTCAAATGGCAAAGGCCAGTGGACCTCCCATACAAAGGGGCTCCTAATTGAAGGCTCCGTATGTGAACAAGGCCCTACAGAACAATCTTCCAAGATCTTCACAGTTGTCATCAGCAACCCAACTGTCTCAGCTGGTTTGATCATATCTTACCTAAAGACAGGAGGACAGACAAGGTATCCTGAAGTTTCTCAGTGCCCTAGGTCTTTAAGTGAAATTAAACAAAAGATGCTATTCCATGTAAAATGTTAAAATCTTAATTCTTTTGTTGACCAAAACTGGCTTACAATGAATCCTAAACTAAAACGCCACTCATCGCTTATCACTTTTTTTTTTTTTTTTAAATCAGAGCCCTACCTGTTTAAAGTTGTCAGCCAGAAAGACAAAGTAGACACAGCAGAATCCCAGCTGCGTGACGATCAGGAAGAAGTCCACAATGTGCCTGCAGATGGGGAAGGGAAGAATACAAAGATCAGGAGGATTAAAAGAAAGATCCCCAGAGAGATAGGTGTTTGAACACTGCTTTTTCCCAGGTCATCACAGACACTTCCCACCAGGTGAGAAGGATGAGTGTGCCCTGATAAAAGGAGAAATTGTGTTAGCTGCCACCAGTCTGGAGCTCTGGAGGAAGGTGAAGAAGGTCCTATCTGTGTGGTGACTGAGGTCCCTTTCCTGTGTGTTGTATAGAATGCTGCATGGGGTCAGGCAATCCCGAGATCAGAATGGCCAGAGTGGAGCACATACACCAGGACCACAGACCAGTCACTTGACTTCTCTCTCCCCACGGCAGGCCTATGTCACTTCACACTATTTGTTCTAAAGCTACAGGAGCCCTCAGCATAAAGCCTAGTAAGTAGACCCCTTCATGATCTCTTTTTATAACTTAGATCCAAGAACCAACCTACTATCACATAAGTACCCAGGAAGAGATGTACCAGAACAGACCGCTGGTGGAAGCACTGTTACAACAACAGGGGGTGACAACCTGAAGGGTCATCAAAAGGAAAAGGATTAAATGACAGACCCTTCTTAAATGGAGTAGTACACAGCAGGGAAAAAGAATATATTAAACCTATATGTGCTGATACAGATATGTCTAGGGCCTTTAATAGAAAAAAAATTTCCAAATAGTTGCAAAAATTTGTGTAAAAAGACGTTAAGAACATGTGTATGTTTGTATACATACAGAAAATTCCAGAGGAATACCCATTTATCTATGACCAGCCTATACTTTCATTTTTCACTTTATGAATGCCTGCCTATCTTGATCAAAAAAAGTTTTTTTTACCACGAACACAAATTAACTTCATTAAAGAAAGGAAGTAAGGGAATAAGGAAGGAAGGAAGAATGAGGGGGAAAGAGAGGTGAGAGTTGGGGAGAAAGAGAGAAAAACAGAGGGGAAGATAAGAGAAAAGAGAAAAATGATAGAAAGGAGGGAGGGAGGGAAGAAACAGTCAACAACCAACCAGCCAACCAACGGTGGCCACTTGGCACTATGGCTTCTCCCAGTCCCAGGGAATGATCCTGCTAAAAGAATCGCAAAGTAAACCTGCATCACAGGTTTATAGTGTGAACTATAAAAGCCTCCCAATGACCACAAGAAGGAGTTTTTCTAGAGGACAGAGCTTTCATGTAGTTCAATTTAAAAAGAATAGAGGGGTACCTGGCGGCTCAGTCGGTTAGCATCTGACTCTTGATTTCGGCTCAGGTCATGAGGGTCGTTAAGATGGAGCCCTGCAATGGGCTCTGTGCTCAGCAGGGAGTCTCCTTGAGATCCTTTCTCTCCCTCTGCCCACCCTCATGCACCCAAGTGCACTCTCTTTCTACCTCTCTCTCAAATAAATAAATATATTTTAAAAGAAAAGGATTGGGCCCCTGATGATATCCAATTCTCTATCTATACACTTATCATTTCTTCAAACAGGAAACAAAAATTAGAATATTTCCCTCTAGGCATATGAAAAGTTGCCATAAGGAGAAATTTCCAACCCACCCCCACCTCTTGAAATATGTCTTTCTTCAATAAATCATTGGTTCTAGCTCAGCTCATCTCTTCCCTGAAGCCTGCCTTCTCCTGCCCAGTGTCCTGCCCTTAAAGCACCCATCCTGTGTACTTCTCATCTGGGACAGGCAACAGTCCTTAAATCTCCTCCCTATCTGAGCTCCTAGGATACACTTCTAGCTCATGATACTCCCTCCACTGCTCTAGACTATTCCTGATCTCTTGTCCTCAAGCTTCCCACATATCCTTCTCCTTACAGAGACTACAAGACCCTAGAGGGCCAGGACCACATAATTTGCCCAATATCTAGAATTGTTCTGCAAAACTTAAAAGACAGTGCTTAAATATCTTTACTGAACAAATGAGTAAATTATAAAATAATCACTGGACATGGACTGCCAAGCTGGAATGGCCAGTTTACCAATGAGGAAACTGAGATCAGAGAAGATAGGGGTCACAGAGCCAAGGTCACCAGATGACTGCTGGCAGATCTGAGCTAGAAGCTAAATCCATAGGCCCAATACTCTTCCCACTGCTCACACTATCTGCCACATCTCACTTCCCTGTCTGAAGGCCTCCGCTCTAGGAGTTCACAGCAGCAACAAAAGAGAAAACTGGTTACCTTCCCCAGTGTGCATGGTTCCGGAGCCAGGAGCTGGGGCTGGATTCTAGTCCGTACATCACTGTATCCCCATAGTCCACAAAAGGCTTGTTCAGTCTGGGGTTTGGGAGAGAAAGGGCAGAATGTGTAGGTTTGACAATAAGTGACAAAAAGATAGATCATCGAGACCTGGGCCAGTACCCCATGTGTCACCCTGGAGAACCAATGAGTTCTATATCTAATGCTTTCAAGGACCAGAAAATGTGAAGTCAACAGGCCAGTTAGTATCTTATCATTAACGACCATCTGGTAGAATCATTTCAGTGAAGTAAATATTACACAGGGCATGGAAGGAGAATGGGGTCTCTGTCCACTAGACATAAGTAAATACGACAGATGACAACAAACTGAAAAAGAACACAGAAATAACCAGGGAAAGGGAATGCTGCCATAACTAGCAGCCAGCTTCGGCTAGCACAAAATAATTTAGAGTGGTCTGGATTAGTCCTCTCTTTCAGTGATGGTAACAGAACCCAAAAGGGCAACTGGGCAGCTCAGGGGGGTCTCACCTGCGGCAGAAATGGTGAGCACATTTCACCAGGATACCCATGCAGTGCACAGCTACGAGGCCTATCACCAGCAGGCTGAGGGGACCCATCTGGAGACCAGTGTTGCGGACAAGAAAGAGAGAGACAAGCAGGTAGGATTAGGAGTGAGCCCAGTGGAGGCTGGATTTGGAATGATCAAAACACTCCTAAGGTACCCTCCAGTGACAGAACTTCTGGCACCACATTAGAGAGAGAAATGTGATCATGGCGATTAGCTTGGTGAGAAGGGCACCATCGGAACCTTAGCCTGCCTGTGAAAGAGCTAACCTCATGGAGAAGAATGGCACAAGATAAGGCTGTTCCAAGACAGCTATAAATCACCCAAACAGAAGGCTCCTGTGGTCTGGGGAGAAGAGGCGAGGGATGGAGGGAAGAGGCAATTTCTCATTAGAGAAATGCTTCCACATCTCTGAGCTATCTCTAGCTCTAAGAGAAACCAAATGGCTTTAGATTACAGTCTATAGGGGATGAATCATAAAAGAAAAAGTAAAATTCTCAGAGTTAGCCTCCTGGGGTGGGGTGTGGAAGGAATATGTAGAAAACTAACGAACTTCTATTACTAACTCATTAGTTAATATTATTGATAGAAACTCTCTGAGACATTTTAAGTACATCCTCCTCACCACAGAGTAAGCTCCATGAGGGTGAGAATCTTTCTCTTTTTTATTCACCAATAATATTCAGAGCCTAGAACAACATCTAACACACAGAAGCATATTCAATAAATATGTTTAAATGATTGAACACCGGAATTTTGCTCTCTTCAGCTGAATTAAAAAGGTTTCCATTTTTAAATGTTTTAAATGAAAGATTTAAAAAAACACACACCATCTCCTAAAATTTGTCACGATACTTCCCCCCGCCAATGCAGACCCTTACCAAGATGCCAGCATTTTTTACGGCGAGAGGCAGTCCCAGGAGTCCTGTGCCAATGTTGCCTTTTAACAGGTGGATCAAAGTCTGGAACCATCTGAAGTGGGAAGAAAGTAGATGAGGGCATGTTAATATTAATGATAGCTAACACTTATTAATCATGTAGCACGTGCTAAATGCTTTCATGCATTTTCTCATTCAATTTCCACAACAACCCTATGAGATCTGTATTAACTTTATTTTATGGATGAGGAAGATACTTGCTCAAGGCCACACACCTAGTGAAGAGTTTAGCCAGGATTCAAACCCAGGCAGTCTGACCCCCGAGTCCTCTCCTGGCCTCTGTGCTGTAAGCTCTGTTCCCTGTGGCATCTCCAAGAACCCCAGCTCTCTAGGAGATTAGACCAGAGGGACACCAGGGCTCTCTGTAGGCACTGTATCCTTTCCTAGCAGCCCTGGCCTACATTTCACCAGAGCTGTCCATTGTAAAGACTCAGATTCACATTGCAACAGAGGATGACAAGCATAAGTGTGAAGGACAGACACTGATGTGAGAGAAGGATGAGGGAAATAAAAAATAGGAGCCCAGAACCCATCACAGAAAATGTTATGCAAAGTAAACAGATGAAAAGGAATATACCATAATTGGCCAGTCCCTGGTGTACTTTGTATTTAAAAAAAGCCAAAGGCCACAGTCCTAGGACTGGAGAAGCCCTCTTCAAATGCCACCTCACTTATCCTTCTGCCTTGAGGACAGATTTTCCCCTCACCTGTTATACAGACTGTCTACCTCAAGCTGTAATTATAAAGCCTCTCATTTATCCTCATTAATTTTTTCACTCAGCAAATACTACTTGTTATATGTAAAACACCGTGTTAATATAGTGGTAGAAGTAAGTAAGAATCAGATATGGACCTTGGTCTCTAGAAATCAATAATGTCCCAATGAAAATAGGGCAGATACATTAATAACCACCCAGACGGAAAGCTATCTTCTTAAGAAGTGTCCAGGAACAGTGCTCACGGAGTGGGAGGCAGTTGAGGGTTCACAGAGGGGAGACCTGAGCCGAGCCCAGCAGGACAGGCAGAGCTTGCCAGTATGCCCATGAGAAAGAAAGGTCTGGGAATACAAGCCCAGAGAGAGACTCAGGGCACCAATGCAAAGGAGTATGTTGTTTTGTGGCCACCTGGGTGAGGTGATGTGAGCAATCTGTAGAGAATGGGAACTCCTCAAAGGACTGACTCCAGAGAAGTGCCCTCCTGTGCTGGACTTTCTATCCTGTTGCCTCCAGGATAAAAAACAGGTCAGGTACACCATCACTTTGCCCTCAATCACAGATTCACTCAAGATTTGGTCGCTGGCACTGTCTGGACATTTTTTTTGCACAAACACCCTAAATCCCTCCTAAATGATGTTTCCATGTATTTCTTCACATCTGCAATTCAGTAGAAACTGAAAGCAAATAACATGTGTTAACTCATAAAGACCATAATAAATATGACCTATCTATATTCTCTGAAATGGAATTTTACTTTTAGTAACCTTTCTCCTACCTCCAGGAAGAAAACTTCTTGACCTTCCTACTGTCCCAAAGTTTTTCAGGAAAGATCAAGAAAATGCCTTTGAATCTAAATGAGAACAGGCTGAGAGCTCTCCTGGACTCTCCTGAGGAAACAGCTTAAGGACAGCAAGGGTAGAAGGGTGAGGTGACTCCTTCATTATCAGCAGCCAGTGACCAAGAGATTACAGGCAGAACGATGAGCCACACAAATGTCTATCTTAGCAAATGTTTAATCCACTCCAGGCAAAGGTAAGCATTGTAGCAAAATTCACCTGCTTACCAGAGGCCACCCTAAAATGTCTCTGAGCCGGGTTTTGTAGGGGATCAGGTCCCCTTTTAGTCCTGGCTCTGACAGTTAACTCCATATGACAATTCCCTTCCCTCGGCTGGAACTTTGTCTAAGCTGTAGAGTGAGGGGGACTGGATAGGACAGCATACTTGCCAACGTCTCTTCAGCTCAAAAACACCTGGTCCATATACACTATGGAGTATTATGCCTCCATCAGAAAGGATGAATACCCAATTTTTGTAGCAATATGGACGGGACTGGAAGAGATTATGCTGAGTGAAATAAGTCAAGCAGAGAGAGTCAATTATCATATGGTTTCACTTATTTGTGGAGCATAACAAATAGCATGGAGGACAAGGGGTGTTAGAGAGGAGTAGGGAATTTGGGTAAATTGGAAGGGGAGGTGAACCATGAGAGACTATGGACTCTGAAAAACAATCTGAGGGGTTTGAAGTGGGGGGGGGGGGTGGGAGGTTGGGGTACCAGGTGGTGGGTATTATAGAGGGCACGGCTTGCGTGGAGCACTGGGTGTGGTGAAAAAATAATGAATACTGTTTTTCTGAAAATAAATAAATAAATAATAATTAAAAAAAAAAAAAAACAACAACACCAGGATTCTAGGCAACTGGCCAACATTATTCTTTTCCATCAGTGGGCCCAAGCTTGGATCACCCCAAACCACAGAGTATCACAAAATTAACTCCATGGACTGCAAAGTCTTAACTACGGGGGATATAGGGAGTGAACCATGAAAATCTCTGTAGTTCTCTTTAAGTTCTAAATCAGTAGTTTTTACACATTTTTTTCCTCACTAGCCCCTTATACACTTATAAATTATTGAGGATATCAAACAGCTCTTCCTTTTATGAATTATGTCTGGTGATATAAACTACAAGTAAAAGTTGAGAAATCAAAAAAATTATTAATTAATTAAAATTTTAAAAACCACATAAATATAAATAACAGATTTTTCTAAACTGTTATCATTTTTTTTGAAGATTTTTATCCATTTATTTGTAAGAGTGAGAGAGAGCAAGCAAAAGAGCACAAGGTAGGTAGGGGCAGAGGCAGAGGGAGAGGAAGAAGCAGGCTCAAGGCTGAGCAGGCAGTCCGATGCAAGGCTTGATTCCAGGACCCTGCGATCACAAACCAAGCCAACGGCAGTCACTTAACTGACTGAGCCACCCAGGCACCCCTTAAACCGTTAATATTTTTTAGAATAACAAATTTTTAATGAAAAGTAATTCTATTTTCCAAAATAAAAAATGGCACTAATTTACTTGTTCTGCAAACCTCTTTAATGTCTTGCTTGACGCTGGATTATCTACTTCTCCATTCAATCTGTTGTGATATGTTGTTTTGGTTGAAGTACATAAAGAAAATCTGTCCTCATACAGACATGCAGTTGAAATGTGCTTTAATAGTCTCTTTAGACAATTATGGTAATTTTCCTTTGATACTACCCCGAAATTCAACACATGGATATTTCTTAGGAAGTTAGTTATAATGAGGAGTCTGAACTTTTTGATATCCTATCACATTAAAACCTACTGGTGAGTGAAATAAGTCAAGCAGAGAAAATCAATTATCATACGGTTTCACTTACTTGTGGAGCATAAGGAATAACACAGAGGACACTGGGAGAAGGAGAGAAGGGAGTTGGGGGAAATCAGAGTGGGAGATGAACCACGAGAAACTGTGGACTCTGAGAAACAAACTGAGGGTTTTGGGGGGGAGGGGGTTGGGGGGTTGGGTGAGCCTGGTGGTGGGTATTAAGGAGGGTACGTATTGCATGGAGCACTGGGTGTGATGCATAAACAATGGATCTTGGAACACTAAAAAAATAAAATAAAGTTAAAAAAAAAAAACCACTACTGGTGATCTTGCCCTTCAAATGGATCTTAAACTCATGCACAATTTTCTAGTATCACTGGCCATTTGGAAGATATCAATCTTTCAAATGCTGGCACATTTCATTATACAATATCTGAAAAAAATCAAAAAATCACATTTATTAATATCACCGATCTTATCAGAAGTCTCTAAGTAGAGGGAAGCTGTCAAGTTCAGTGTTGGATATTTGTTGTTCTTTTTTTCTAGTTTTGCTTGAAAGCTCAAATTTTACTGTGGGCAACAAATACCACTGGTTATTTTTTTTTGAGGTGATGGTCTCATTCCTTTCATTTTTAAGAAATGAAGTATTCAGTACTGTCAAATACTCAGGTCTGAATAACCAATAGTTCATTAGCTCTTCCTAGCAAAAACAGTGTTCTATGAAAGAAAAGAAACAAAACAAAAAGCAGCTAGTTTAGTTTACAATTCCAATAATCACTCAAGGTCTTGTCGTGGAGACTAGTATCATATTTGGTACACAGTAGAAGTATTTCATGTCTACTTCCTATTTGGCCAGGCTGATTATTTAAAACCCTGTACTGAAGGGTTAAATAATAAAATGAGTAATTTGACCACTTCATCAAGGACCTGCGTAAGTGACAATGGCTTATTCTTTGTATGTGTGTGGCAGCAAGAAAATACGATGACTAGCATAAGTTGGTGGCACGGCCCTGGTTTATGCTAATGTATGAGCAATTTTACCCACCACTGCTGCTGAACCATCCACGTAAATGTCAACACAGTGAAAAGATAAATAACATCTTAGTGTTATTGTGAAAACAGTTTCAATTTCACAGACTTCTTGAAATGGTCCCCCAAAGGGTCTGTAGACCGCACTTTGCAAATGGCTGCGTAGATAATCTAGAGGAAGCAGTTTTGGTCAATTGGTTTCTCAGCCTGCCAGCCTGGGGAAAAAGAACCAAAGCTCAACCAACAGCTGCTATAATGTGACCGATATGGCAACAAGAAGAACTTCCCAATAGAATAAAATGAGGCTGTTGTCAAAACAGTCGATAGCTTGACAACATCAAGTGTTAGGAAATAACCTCACAAACACACAGGTATGGAAGTGTCTGGGCTTCCTATCTGCACCCCCGGTTAGGGATTTCCACTGAACCCCTAACCTTTAGAAGAGCCAGTTAGATGCATGCATGTACTTTATTCCTTGTATTTTGTTCCTTGTACTTTGTTCTGCGTTCTCTGCTCCTTGGCAAACTAGATAACAGGGTGGGGCAAGGCATAGGAGACAAGGAATCCAGCTCAAAAACTTGTCTCTAACACTCTGCCATATCAGAGATTTGCAAGAGCTAACACGTCACCTGAATCAGCTTACACCTTAAGCATACCTGGCACATTTCCTACACATAAATGCTTACGTGGATCTGGGCCCCAGGCAAGCACTCTGCCAACTCTCCATGTCCAAGGGAGTACTTTCCCTAGGTCACTTGTGATACCTAACATCATTTACAGATGGGCTTTCCTTTCCATATATCACAGTATCAGGGCAGGATGGGCCCTCACAACAAATCATATCCTGGAAAACATGCCAATACAAGCCCAAGGAAGGTATCTCCTGATTTTCTCAATTTCTAACAAGCAAGGAGAAATAATTTTAGGTTGACCACTAGTCATAACCCAATGTGAAAAAAAGGTAATCAGGATAGTTAACAGGCACACATTACTTTCAATACACACAAAACTACCATCCTGTGAACTACCATCCTGAAGTTGCTAGTGGTTGGTTCTGAACTTTAGAGAGGTCACTTTAAAAATGAAAATCTAGACACCATATGGCAAGCATTGCACAGACAAGCTGATGGGTGAGAACAAGAAGGAGCAAAAACTGGAAGGAAAACTATAGAGAGAGAAGCTTGGAAGAAGCATTTCACAATGAGTGTGACTTCTGAAGGGAAGCTCTCACATGCCACTGGCTGCATCTGGAGCTCCTCCTGGCTGGAGGAAGCCAACTGAGTGGACAGGTTAGGAAAACAGGGGAAAGATGGTCCTCACTGCTTCCAGTTGTCTTCTATGCAACCTTTCCCATCAGCCAACACTGCAAGCAAATGGGGGAATCCACAAATGCATGACATGAGAAATAGGCTATAGAGACTGTATCTTTAGGAGCAGAAATCAGCTAGTGCTAATGTGGACAGACCACATCCTGTCATTCTATCCCTGTTTACAAGAGAAAATGCCCTTCTCCAAGAGACACTGTAGCCAGAGGGAGCTTCCCCAGAAATGACCTCCAAGAGAATCTTTGATAGTTGGCTTGGGCAGTCACACCAGACAGCGTTTTAAGTCTAGTACATAAAGGATTCCCTTGATAAGTCACATCCATCCCACAAAGGAACACAGAAAGGATAATAGCTAAGCTTGAGGAATAAACAGAAGAGCCAAAAAAAGTAGAATGTTGGGATCTAGAGAAAATATCAGGGGTCTGTTGATTCAGGATTGAGTTAGAGAACTCAGTGGGGTAGAAAACCCTCCTCTGAATCTTCTAATTCAAGTGGGTGAATAGCAGTCAGCACAGCTTCACAGTGGGGTCCTCAATTTTCTCTTACATTTGGGGAAACTAAGGCCCAGAGAGGGCCAAACTCCACCCAGATGAGTCATGGATGGAATTCAGTTTCTAGAGATAAGAAAGATTCATGAGAGCTAACATGCCTAAACAATGCTAGGCAGACCTCCTCTTTTTCTCAACCCCTTGATTTTTTTTTTTTTAAGAGATAGGGAGGAAAGAGAGAGAGTGGGGAGGGGAGGGGGAGAGGAAAAGAGAGAATCATAAGCAGGCTCCACGACCAGTGTGGAGCCCAATGTGAGACTCGATCTCACAACCCTGAGATCCTGACCTGGAACCAAAATCAAGAGCTCGAGGCTTAACTGACTGAGCCACCCAGGCACTCCTCAACCTCAAAGTTTTTAAGGGCAGGAGAAATTATTCCTTCCTCCCTCCTACCATTTCTTCAGGCAAATGAACTGACTGTTTGGTGATGGGGCAGAAGTTTGGGCGAGACTCTGCAAATGAAGCTTCCAATTGAGCCTAGAAGTATTTGAGGTTCTAGCACAGATGACCCATGGTTCTGATTTAAGAGAATGGTCTCTCTAGAAGTTTCTCAAGTTCAGCACCAGCCTTCTGGGACCAACACAGCTGAAAGGAGCAAAGAATGTAAAACAGATGCAGATGGAAAGAGTGGTCAGCAAGGAACTCAAATCTTAGAGCTGTTACTCACCCAATCTCTTTATATCTTCCTTCCTGTAAAATGGGGAATTGATAAAATGGGGGAGCAAGAATACCTCTAAGGGAGACTATGTTACCAACACAGAATGTAAAAACATGAATCACACCCAGGACAGAAGAAGAAACAGCTACTTACGTTGTGCTGTTGCTTTCCCCAAATCGCTGGTAGGAGCCCTGGGAAGAGAAATTGTTTAGGCCTTCGGATGGGCTCTCCTCTGGGCTCACGTCCGTGGAGCTGTAGTCATGGTAGTCCTCATTCCGAAGTCTCTGCGTGGACATGGTAGCTGGAGGGACAGGGTCACTGCTAAGACCTCCAGCAGCTGGGGCCTTTAGCTCCAAGCCTGCGGTGGGCTCTGGGGCAGAAGCAGCCATTGTCACAGCAGCTCAGTGACAGCTGCACTATGAATTAAGTTCAGTGACAGTGCCTGATACCAAGGGAAATGGGAAAAGTGCAAAGTACACATGGGCGGGCTGAGCTCACACTTGGCTTCTGTCTCCCAACCTTCTCAGTGCCCCACTCATAAATTTCTAAATTTGCTACCACACACCTGGACAGAGCAAAGGTGAGGCATTGCATGGGATGGGTGGGGGAAGATGCAGACAGGTGCTTCCAGGAAGCCTTCCCTGTTTCCTTTGGTTGGGAGTTACTATCCCCTCCTTCCAGCTGATTTCTTTGAACACTGAACAACAGATATATTGTATCCATGTTCACCTTCTCCAGGAGTCAAGCTCTCAGAGGATGAGAACCTGAATAGTCCTGACTGCATCTTATTTTTCTCCTGCATGCATTAGAAAAAGAACCTTGTTGCATTAAAAAAAAATCCCCTCCAAATCATCCAGTTCTGCTCAGATTCCCCCACCAGGTTCTGGAGCCACAGATGACTTCCTCTCTCACTCCACCATGATCTCTGGCCCATCCTGTATTCTTTGGAGGTCACCAGTAACCCTCCTCCCCTGACCCCAGGATTCTTACCTTGCAATAAGCCATAACTGCAAGCAGCTCAGAGTGACTTTGCTAAATATCTAAGAGGGCATCATTTACTTGCATTCTGGAAAGATTCGAAGAAGTCATCTAGCTCTGGGGCAGTTAAACTCATAAGAGGGCTGGGTGGTGGGGGGGAATATCTATAACGTATCTTAATAGGAGGAGTTGAAAGCTGTTATCCAAGCAAAGCTAATATGTCAGTATCTATGTATGTATGTCAGAAGGCCTGGGTTCTGAGGCTGACTGCATCACCAGTTCTCTTAGTAGCATGGAACAATTCTCTTTATTTACCCCAAATGTGCAGCAAGGGGTACAGGGCAATGAACTGAAAGACCCCTCAGCATCTCTCTAGTGCTAATATTCCAGGAATCAACCAATGTAATCATCTATGCAAACAACAGCCGATTTCTAGTCTTTTCTAACACACCAAAGTGTCTGAGGAGTACAGCCTTCCAGGTGAATCCTGCATATTACTGAGGGAGAAGGGACAGGACACAGGGACTGACAAATTTCCCCCCAACTCCCCAACAACCAAGAAACAACTCCATCGCTTACTTGGCCCAGATGCTCAGTTTATTCCAAATACTGTAAATAAGCTTCTTTATATTGTATATAAAAACTGAAGTTGCCCCCAGCAGAATATTGCTAAGAAACTGATCAAATAGAAGCTAAAATCTGTAGATCCAAAGTATGAGAAACAATTGCAGGATGTGGCAGATGTGGCTTGGCAACTGTATGGATGTTAAAAAGAAGAAAATAACAGTACTTATGAGTTTTAGCTGATGATAAGCTCGACAGAAGTCAATAATTTAATAACAGATGCCAAATCAGCTAATTCTAGGTTGCACAAGGATGAGAAGGGCAGGTAAATGACAGCACCATTTGTTTTGCTGTGCATTATATTCTGTTCCAGGCAGCATACTATTAAGGGAATAATAAACTGTGGCATAGCCAGGGCTCAGCACCAGCCTGAGGAGGGATGACGAGAAGCACTGAGAAGGTCCAACCTGGAGAGCTGGCAACAACTTGGCAGGTATAAAAAATGCTTTTAAAAGCTTTCCTATGGGCCCCCTGGATGGCTCAGTGGGTTAAGCCTCTGCCTTGAGCTCACGTCATGATCTCAGGGTCCTGGGATCAAGCCCTGCATCGGACTCTCTGCTTAGTGGGGAGCCTACTTCCCTCTCTCTCTCTGCCTGCCTCTCTGCCTACTTGTGATCTCTCTCTGTCAAATAATAAATAAAATCTTTAAAAAACAAAATAAAATAAAAGCTGTCCTATGCAATGTTGGTGGGAATGCAAGTTAGTGCAGCCACTTTGGAAAACAGTGTGGAGATTCCTTAAGAAATTAAAAATAGAGCTTCCCTATGACAGTGCAATTGCACTATTGGGTATTTACCCCAAAGATACAGATATAGTGAAAAGAAAGGCCACCTGTACCTCAATGTTCATAGCAGCAATGGCCACAGTCGCCAAACTGTGGAAAGAATCAAGATGCCCCTCAACGGACAAATGGATAAACAAGACAAGGTACATATATACTATGGAGTATTATGCCTCCATCAGAAAGCATGAATACCCAACTTTTGTAGCAACATGGATGGGACTGGAAGAGATTATGCTGAGTGAAATAAGTCAAGCAGAGAAAGTCAATTATCATATGGTTTCACTTACTTGTGGAGCATAAGGAATAACACGGAGGACATGGGGAGATGGAGAGGATAGTTGGGGGAAATAGGAGGGGGAGAAGAACCATGAGAGACTGTGGACTCTGAGAAACAAACTGAGGGTTTTGGAGGGGAGGGGGTGGGGGGGTTGGATGAGCCTGGTGGTGGGTATTAAGGAGGGCACGTATTGCATGGAGCACTGGGTGTGGTGCATAAACAATGAATTCTGAAACACTGAAAATAAAATAAAAAAAAAAGCTGTCCTATGGATAAGGCTTGTCCTGTGAGATGGCAAAGATGAGTCAGAAATAGGATCAGTAGGTGGAAAGCAGAGGGAGGCAGGTCTTTGGCTAGACATAAGGAAAAATCTTTATCAAAAGGAGTTATCTAATGGAACAGACGGCTCTGGGAGACAACGTGTTCCCCATCCCTAGGAAAGTGCAAGCAGAAGGCCTTTCTCAGAGCTGTGAAGTAGGGATCTAAGCATGATATAGGGTGGGTGTAGTCCCTCCTGGAGTTCCTTCTGGGGCTCTTTCTGCAACCAAGGGTGCCTTCCCTTGCTCTCTAGCTGTCCCCACTGAGTGTTGGCCTCCAAGGCCGCCACCTTGCCCTGGGCTCCCTTTGATGAAACCTGGTTTCCAAATCTCTTGTGCAATTGTGATTCCTGCCCTGTGGGAGATTTTAATAGCACCTGCTAACTGTTAACATGAGGGGCATGATATGTGAAAATTCAGGACAAGCTTGTCCTTCAGGTTCTGAAGGACAAAGAAAAAAAGTTTATATATTATGTGTGGCCCATCAACACAAAGTTAAAATTTTCCTAATGTATTTAGACCCAAAAGGGTGAACGGCTACAAAGTAAGAAACTTTTTGTTCAGTGGAAAAATATTTTTTCTTCAAGTATACATTCAACCATAATTGTACTGAAATATCAGCTATTTGTATAAACTTAACGTTTTTAAACAATTTCTTACATAACCCATTTTTGTTATCAATATTCTCATTATTTTAAGGGTTTTCCCACTTATTTCATATCTACTCTTCCTTGAATCTGTGCAGTACACACACTAATAATGTTTAGTTGCAACATAATGGTCCATCATTATGTTGATATAATAATTTGCTTCACTAGCTCCTAATCGTTGGATTTGAGGTTTATGCTTTCTTTTTTAAAATCTATTATAGCACAGCTAATAAGAATTCATACAAATAGTTTTTAATTTTTGAGACATATCTTTGGCATAGAACTAGGTGAATAAGTTCATTTTTATGGTTCCTAACATACAAATGGTTGAACTAACCTACAGTGTCACTAACAATATATGGACATGACTGTCTCTTCATAACTCTGCCAATGTTGGTTTTTCTCATTTTAATTTTTGTTCTTTTAAATAGACGGTGGCTCCTTGTACTTGTTTAATTTTACATTTCTTTAATTTTCAGCAAAATAAAAACTGAGCATCTTCATCCACCTATCAGCCTCATATTTACTCACTTTTGAAAATACATAAAACATTCTCAACAAATTACCATCTAAGAGCTTACTGATTGGTTTCCATTCCAACAAAGGAAAGATAATCCATATCTATCTATCTTTCTATCTATCTATCTATCTTTTGGGGCATATGGGAAGGTCAGGGGAAGAAAAAGGAATAGAGGGAGGGAGAGGCAGTACTAAAGTATTACTTAGCTTCATCACCAAAAACTAAACAATACTTTTAAGGGTGACTTGTAAACACATAAAAAGTTATCTACTAAAGCTAGGAGAATTAGTAAATTCAGCAGAGTTGTAAGATACAAAGTCAAAATACAAGAACCAGTTGTGTTTCTATGCATTTCCAATGAACAATCTGAAAATTAAATTGAGAAACTGTCTCTTTACAATACCATCAAAAAAGAATAAAATTCTTAGGAATAAATTTAAGCCAAGAATGTGTAAGACTTGTACATGAAAACTACAATATATTGTTGAAAGAAATTAAGAGCCTAAAAAGTTGAAAAAACACCCCAGTGTTCATGGATTAGAAGACTGCATGTTAAGATGGCAATATTCTCCAAACTGACCTATAGTTTCAGCTGAATGCCTATCAAAATCCCAGTTGCCTTTTCAGAAACTGGCAAGAAACTGTCAGATTCTAAAATTCGTGTGGAAATTCAAGAGGCTCAGATTAGCCAAAATAATTTTAAAAAAGAACAAAGTTGGAGGACTTCCCAATTTCAAAACTTAGCACAAAGCTACAGTAATCAAGACAATAAGGTACTGGCATAAAGATAGATATATAGATAAATGGAATAGAATTGAGAGTCCAAAAATAAACACTCACATCTATGGTCAACTGATTTTTGACAAGGGTGCCAAGATAATTCAATGGGAAAAGAAACATCTTTTCAACAAATCATGCTGGGACTACTGGATATTCACATTCAAAGAATGAAGTTAGAACTCTACCTCACACCATAGGCAAAAATTAACTCATAACAGATCAAAGACCTAAACACAGGAGTTAAACTATAGAAGTCTTAGAAGAAAACATAAGCATAAATCTTCATGACCTCAGATTAGATAATTAGATATGACAACAAAAGCACAAGCCAAAAAAAAAAAAAGCGGGGGGGGGAACCCAGGTAAATTAGACATTATTGAAATTAAAAATGTTTGTGTCTCAAACAACACCATCAAGGAAGTGAAAAGCAACCCACATAATGGGAGAAAATTTCTGCAAATCATATTTCTGATAAGAGACTTATATCCAGAAAATACAAAGAACTATTATAACTCAATAATAAAAAGTCAATCCAATAAAAAAATAGGCAAAGCACCTGGAGAGTCATATTGCCAAAGATGTGAAAATGGCCAATAACCACATGAAAAGATATTCAATATCACTGGCCATAAGGAAAATGTGAACCAAAGACCATTTCATACCCACCAAGATGGCTAAAATCAAAGACAATAATAGAAAATTTTGGTGAAGCTGTGGAGAATGAGAACCCTCTAAGACAGTTGGTGGGAATGTAAAATGGTACAGCCACTTTGGACAACAGTCTTGCAATTACTCAAAACATAGTTACCATATGACCCAGCAATTCTACTCCTAGGTATGTCCTAAAATGAAAATGTATGTCCTCACAAAAACCTGGTACACAAATGTTCACAGCAGCATTATCCCTAAGCACCAAAATGTGGAAAAAACCTGATGAATGGATAAATGAAACGTGGTATATTGATACAATATTATTTAGCAATAAAAAATGGGCAGAAGATATGAACAGACACTTCTCCAATGAAGACATAAAAATGGCTATCAGACACATGAAAAAATGCTCATCATCACTAGCCCTCAGGGAGATTCAAATTAAAACCACATTGAGATATACCTTACACCAGTTAGAATGGCCAAAATTAGCAAGACAGGAAACAAAATGTGTTGGAGGGGATGTGGAGAAAGGGGAACCCTCTTCCACTGTTGGTGGGAATGCAAATTGGTACAGCCTCTTTGGAGAACAGTGTGGAGATTCCTCAAGAAATTAAAAACAGAACTTCCCTATGAACCTGCCATTGTACTACTGGATATTTACCCCAAAGGTACAGATGTAGTGAAAAGAAGGGCCATCTGTACCCCAGTGTTTATAGCAGCAATGGCCACGGCCGCCAAACTGGAAAGAACCAAGATGCCCTTCAACGGACGAATAGATAAGGAAAATGTGGTCCATATACACTATGGAGTATTATGCCTCCATCAGAAAGGACGAATACCCAACTTTTGTAGCAACATGGACGGGACTGGAAGAGATTATGCTGAGTGAAATAAGTCAAGCAGAGAGAGTCAATTATCATATGGTTTCACTTATTTGTGGAGCATAACAAATAGCATGGAGGACATGGGGAGTTAGAGAGGAAAAGGGAGTTGGGGGAAATTGGAAGGGGAGATGAACCATGAGAGACTATGGACTCTGAAAAACAATCTGAGGGGTTTGGAGGGGCAGGGGGTGGGAGGTCGGGGTACCAGGTGGTGGGTATTATAGAGGGCACAGATTGCATGGAGCACTGGGTGTGGTGCAAAAATAATGAATACTGTTATGCTGAAAATAAATAAAAAATAAATTTAAAAAAATTAAATACTGATACATGTGACTACATGGGTGAACCTTGAAAACATTATTTTAATTGAAAAAAGTCAGTCACAGAGCACCATATACTATATGCTCTTGTTCATATGAAAGTCTAGAGCAGAAAACAGAGTAGTAGTTGCCTAAGGCTTGGGGTATGGAGTTAAGAGGAATTAGCAGGGGACACCTAAGTGGTGACAGTTGCACAATTCTGTAAATATACTAAAAGCCTCTGAATTGTACACTTTAAATGGTTGAACTATATGCCATGCCATGTGAATTATATCTCAATAAAACAGCTTTAAAAAAACCAAACAGATTTCTTGGCCCAATCTGATTCAACCTGAGCATTTTTATTTTTAACCATCTTCCTAAATGATCTTGATTACAGGTGGATTTATACTAGGCACTAGAAAAATATATATGATCTTATGATAGGCACACCCCAGGCCTCATTTCCTAACAGAGTTCACGGATTGGTGATATTTGCAGACTACAAGTGCTACCCATTTTTCTGAAACAATTACACTGGGTTAGACTTTGGAACCCTAAGAATCAGCAAATTCTTTAGATGCATTTTTCTCTTCTATACTGCTGGAATTCCAAAATCATAAACAAGGAAACAGACTGTGTTGCTATGTGGGGTCTACACAGAGGAAAATGAAAATTTCTAACTTCCATGTGATTTGTTTTTAAAGGGAATCAGATGAAACTCCATTTCACCTACCACAGAAGTACATTTCATAATTTGATTCTTGCCTAAAAGATTCTGGTGAGAGGGCAGCCGCAAAGCAGCTGCTGACCTCAGCAGGCTCTGCACAGGAGGGGCTGATGAGACAAACACGCTCACTTTTTACACACAAACATAAAAAACACTAAATGTTAGGACCAGGCATGACTTACAGAAGACCTAACGCCCCAGCTTCTCATTCAAAGGTGAGAAAACCAAGGCCCCAGCCAGTTAAAGACATGGGATTAGAATACAACATACCACATTCAGTCCATTTTTCGATCACACCATAAATTATCTATCCTCCTTGCAATCTCCTTTGGAACAAAACAGCGGCAAGATTAGGCATGCAGGGGGAATTCTGCGTAATAAAAAGTACACGAGTTCAGAGCTAGATGCAATTATCACTACACAGAATTTTAAGAGCAGGAAGTCAGAAAGTTCACTGTGCAAGCTTGCAGTTCTGCAGTTCTCCTTTTCATCATTCTGGAGAGCTGAGCCAACTCGTCTTGGAAATGGTGATCTATGTGCCATGAGCATCGCAGTAACCCAGACAGATTCCTGACTTCACGGAATAGGGAAGCACAAAGGAATATTTCCTACTAGGGAATATTTCCTACTATTGAGAGCTGGTCCTGGGTGTCGAGGCTTCTAAGAGAAATGTTTGGGAGATCAAAGAAAAGATGGGACCAAATGCAACATCATGTGGTTCCTATTCTGGCACATTAAGAATGTCTCATCCATGAGACCCCACACCTATAAAACAGAGCTAGCTTTGTTTGCTTAGATCCAGTAAGGCCTTGCTTAAGGAGAGAGGCTCAGGATTTCTGCAAGGCTTGGGTTGAGGTAAAAGGACTCAGCGTGAGTTTCCTCTGTGGGCAAAGAGAAAAGCTAGCCTAGGTGTTAGTGGTCAGTCAGTCACACACTTCTGGAAGAGGTTATCAGAGCTAGGCCAGCCAAAGCAGAAACCAAAGTCCATTCACTCAGCCTAGTTCTAGAACCCTGCTTTCAGGTTAGGGTGGAAAGAAGAAACGTATCATTCATAGCACAAGGACTCTTCAGCATCTGACCTTGGAAGAGATAGCAAACATTTAAAGAATTCAGACATTCCCTGGGGAGGGGAAGAGAAATTAAAAAAATAAAATTAAATTAAAAAAACAAGAGTACTTAACGCAAGAGAAAGTAATTGTCTGAGGCAAGGGGAAAAGTAAGGCAGTCATAGAAGTGGACACCCACTCTACTTCACATTCTTCATGCTAAGAAGTCCCTCCCAGGAGGCACCTGGGTGGCTCAGTGGGTTGAAGCCTCTGCCTTCAGCTCAGGTCATGTTCCCAGGGTCCTGGGATGGAGCCCCACATCGGACTCTCTGCTCGGCAGGGAGCCTGCTTCCCTTCCTCTCTTTCTGCCTGCCTCTCTGCCTACTTGTGATCTCTGTCTGTTAAATAAATAAATTAAAAAAAGAAACCCTCCCAGAGTTTCACAGTACCCCTGAGTTAGAAGAAAACCTCAAATTTTACCTAGTCCAAAGCTCTACCCAACACAATAACATAATCTATAGCATTCCCAAAAGTAATTGCCCAGTGACAATTATCTTCAGTGACAGGGACCTCCATGCTCTGTGCTGCAACACGAAAGAGCTCTTATTCTTTGAAAGTTCTTAAGTTCACCCAAAACCACTTCCCTTTTGGCACTTGCATCCACTGGTCTTCATTGTAGTCTCTGGAATATTGCAGAAGAAATGGAATCTGCCTTTAAAATAGACAAAGCCAGCTCTGAGCACTCCAGCTGCAGAGAGATGAGGCTGAATGAAAAGCTACATGGTTTAAAGGGAAAATAAGGACTCAATAGCAGGCCATTATAAATGACACACTCAGAAAACAAAGGAAGAGAGGCTTAATAGCGGCATCACAGCAGCCTCTTCTTCACACAGCCTCCACCCCACAGTCTCAAACTCCGAGGAAAAGACCGTCCTTTGTGTCCTCTTTACTTCCTCCACATCTTTAAAGAAAACATACTCTCAACGTACAAGTTAATTACTGTGGACACGGCTCTCGACAAGAGTCAAAGAAGGCCTTGATCATGTTTAAAGTGATTAAAGACAGTCGAAATCATTCTCAGCTGTCAACATTTAGATTGGACTTAATACAGAGATAAGAAGAAAGAGGGGGATTTCATGGTAACCTAGAAATGAGTGGAGTAAGGAGACTGCTTCCTGGACAACTGGATTAACCCTTGTCACAAGGCGACAGTAATGTACACAGGGGAAAACCCGCTAGGGTTAGAAGGCAAACAGAGCTAAAGGTACAGAATGTCAGAGCAGAAGAGGTCCTTAGAGATTCAACTCCATCACTGTATTCCAGGATGGGAGTCACCCAAGGTTGCAAAGCGAGTGTCAGAGTTAGAACAGTATCTCCCAATTCCCCAGTCTTGGTTCTTTCCGTCATGCCACGACGCTATCTCATTTCAGCAAACCTCCAATGGTTGCATCCAAATAGCCAACATTCTCCAAATGAGACAAGCAAGCTACAGAAAAACTAAAGCCGGGGCTTTACATTCTTCAGGTTAACCCCAGGGCTCTCCACAACCCCTGCTGGGAGCCACCTACCCACCCAGGAGCTTACTCCAATTCCTATTTCGTATTTCGGCACCATTTACACAAAATAGCAGGGCGTTGGAAGCAAAACCTACAGAGTGATGAGGCTGCAGAAAAAATCGTGAACACTGAAACAGGGAACCACACCCAGAATCAAGCCAATCCGGGGATGGAGAATGCAGAGCTAAAAAAAGGGAGCGCCAGAAGAGGAGAGGACGGGAGAGGGTGCCGTTCACACGTCAAGTTGTCTGCAGGAGGCGGTGTGCTGAAAAGCAAGCCGCTGCTGGAGCCTGGGGAGACTTGGATTCTAGTCGCAGGGCTGCCACTAACTCACTGCGTGACCTTAGGCAAGCCCCGAGCCTCGATTTCCCCAACTGTCCTAGAAGGGGGCTGCACCGGCGGGGGGGAGGGGGTCCCAGTTCTGGAGCTCTATGACCCGAAGACCCACCATCGCAAGTCCCCCAAGCAGGGCTCTCACAGAGGGCGCGTGACCTGCCCGAGGCGACGGGGCCCCTTTGGGAAGCGTGGAAGAAGCCCTGGCTCGTCGTCTGGCTGACCCTTCCCAGCTCGATACCTCAGTTTCCCCACCTGTCAAACGGCAAGGGGAGGTCAAGGGAGACAGTGCCGCCAGACAGTGCTCGCCTCATCCCGGGAGGGGTGCCCGAATCTTATCACCGCTGAGGATGGGAAGCCGGGGAGACTCGGACCCGCACCCCAAGTCGGTCAGTGCCTGACCCCGAGCATCCGCTGCGCCCCCGAGGAAGACGACGTGGGTCCCGCCTGAGACAGTGACTCGCCGGCAGCCCCGGCCGGTCAGCGAGAAGACTCACCGCTCGAGCTCCGGCTCCGGCTCCCGCTTCGGTGCAGCCCACCTGTCCTCGCCTCAGCTCGGAGCCCCTGCCATCCCCCTTAGCTGCCGGGGCTCGCGGCTTCCGGGCCGCGTCACGTGACGCCAGAGCCCCAGCCGGAGACCCGGGTCACGTGTCCCCGCTCGCGGTAGCTCCTCTGTGTCACGAAGCTCCGGAACCCGGCGCCGCAGCACCACCTGGCGACCAGTTGTTGTCACTGCAGGCAGGGCGGTGCTCGGGGGGCCTGGGGCCTGGGACAACGGGGCGGGGCGCTGAGCTCGGAGCGCGGCCGGCGAGTCCCTTGAGCTCTGACCCCTGAGCCCTGAGCTCCTGTCTACACACGCGGCGTTTTCCTTACCACGTCGCGGGGAGCATATGTTGCTTTTATAATACAAAAAAAGACATCTTTTTTAAAAAAATCACCTAGTCAGGTTTTTCGAAGCTTACACAAACCCATTTGTGGTTGCTCCTGGAAATGGGACTATGTGAGGTAAGGAAACATTATCTTTTCAATATATTTAAACACTTAAGTAACATTTTTAAATGGATGGCAACATTTCAGGATGTTTGAGGCGTATGTGTTATCTAGCTTTCTCTTGCCTCCTTCGCCCTGAATTCTCCCTTTAAAAATTATGTAACTAAAAAATAAATAAATAAAATAAAAATTATGTAATTATTCACACACAAAAAAGAATAAACTACTGATACGGCTACAAAATGGATAAGTCTTAAAACAATTGTACTGAGTAAAAGAAATCAGAAAACATATTCCATTTATTCCATTTCCATATTCCATTATTTCCTATTTTAGAAATAGGAGATGTTAAATAATCGTCAGTGACAGAAAACACATCAGTGGTTGCCTGGGAGTAGGTGGGGAGGTCAGGAGAGGAGAGATTATGAAAGGTCATAAGGAAACTTGCCAGGTGACAAATATTTTCACTACCTTGATAGTGGTGATGGTTTCACAAGTGAATATAAATTTAAATTATCAAATTATACACATTCAGTACGTGCAGTTTAAAAAGAAATAAAAAATTTAAAATATGTGCAATTTATTGTATGTCAGTTATACCTCCATGAAGCTGTTAAGATAGTAAGTAAAAATTATATAATACATGAGTATATTCTTAGAAATGTTAGACAATATATAAATATATAAACAGTGAAAAATTCCCTTCTTCCAAATTCACTCTCTTCTCCAAAGAATTACACAGTTACCAGCATGTATTATTCTCCATATCCTGTATTATGTATTTATAGAATTATTTGTAGAGAGAGACATACAGAGATTTGTGGTATTAAAATATAGAGTCGTGAATAGCAGTACTTACTGTTTTGCTTAAGACTTCTGCTCTTCACTGTCTATACTGTCTAAATTACTTCATACGCACACATTACTTTATATATATCCATTTAAAATCTTTATATGTCCTATAACCGATGCATATGTTTTTAAAAATATACCCGTTGGTTCATTTCACCAGGGAAAGAGAAAAGAATGCAGATTCATGCTCAGTTTAAAATAGGAAGGACAGTGAGTTCATTCCATCCCTGTCATAACCCACCAGTTCATTGCTCAGTGCCAGGAACTGTGCTTGGAATGCTTCTGAGTCCATGTCACCGCCAGGCCTTAAATTTCATTGATTCTATGGTTCTTTCTTAGTCAAGAAAGGCAGATCTCATGAGAACCACAGAACTCCCTGTTGGAATTACTGATGGAAGTGGGAATTTGCCTTCCCCAGTTTACTCCTGGGGTGCATTGACATAATAAGGATTCTTTCCTGTACCTGGCCACCACACTCTCACTAGAGAGGCCCTTGAAAAATAGGTTATGTCATTTTCAGATACTGTTATGATTCTATCAACCTTATCATTATGCAGTCCTAATTAGAAATTAACAAAATTGTATCTCCTTCCAAGTATATAAATCCACCTCTGCTTCCACAGTTTACTCAGAAATACAAATAAGGATTTCCTGCTCAATATGGATACATTTATAAGTTACTTTGACTCTTTTAGAAAACAATGCAAAAGCAAAAAAGGAAAAACTTGGAAAACTCTATTTTCAACAAAGGTAGAAGATAGAATCCACAGGTACCAAAATACACGGTAAAGGCTAACAAAAGCAGCTGAGATCAGATGGGAGATATGAAGCACAATGGGAAAGAAACTTAAAGAGAAGTAAATGGACCCAGTGGGGGCAGATCTCAGAAATGCATCAGTGAAAACACTCTGCCTGCAGATGAAGAGAGCTCACTTAGAGCTGTATAGCTCTTATTTCTTTTGTTTGCAACCATGACACGGAAAGAGTTCAGCAAAAGCTCTTCTGAATCTGGGTTGGATTAGAGAAGCCAAGAAGATGAGTATGACAACAAGAGTCACAGGATGAGCCACATTTACAAGAAGCAATTGGTCTGTGGCAACAGAACAGAAGACTGCAAATACACTTGTTGGTGAGGCTGTAGAGCAACTCAAGTCTCATCAGTTGTTGATGGGAGGATAAAATGATGCAACCACTTTGGAAAACTGTTTGACAGTTACCTTTTTAATGAAGTTAAACAGACAACTCTCCTGTGATCCAGCAATTCCACTCCTAGTTATCTACCCAAGAAAAATCAAAATGTTTATCCACAGCAAGTTCTGGACTAGGGTGAGGCAAGCAAAGTGCCTCAAGTGGGAAATTTAAGAAGACATTCACTTTCAAGGTTGTACAGGTACAGGGTTGGCAACTTACCTGAACCCAAGCATGAGTGCCTCCTAAATTTTGTGACCTAGGCTTCTTGGCTTGCCTCACCTTTGTTCAAGCTGTTGTCCACACAGAATTGTAATTTCATAGCAGACATTCAATAAAGCTAAACTAGTAACAACCCACATACTTATCAATAGGTGAATTGATAGACAAACCATGTCATATAGAGTAGAAAGGAACCATTGATATATGCAAAAATGTGGATGAATCTCATTATGGCAAATGGAAGAAACCAGACACAAAAAACTGCATAATATATGATTTGATTTATAAAAATTTATAGAATGAGCAAAATTGAGCCCATTGACAGCAAGCTGAACAATGATTGCTTGAGATATGTGGACTGGGGATTGCAAGGGGACAGAGAAAACTTTCTGGAATGATGCTAATATTCTATACATTGATTGGGAAGCTGGTTCTGTGGGTTTTTACATTTGTCAAAAGCCATTACCTGGCTAATTAGATATGTTAACTTGATTGTAGATAAACTGAACTCCTTAAAGTTTATTTTTAAATGAACCATGAGAGACTATGGACTCTGAAAAACAATCTGAAGGTTTTGAAGGGGCAGGGGTTGGGAGGTCGGGCTACCAGGTGATGGGTATTATAGAGGGCACGGACTGCATGGAGCACTGGGTGTGGTGCAAAAATAATGAATACTGTTATGCTGAAAATAAATTAAAAAATAAATTTAAAAAATGTTAATGAGGGGGCGCCTGGGTGGCTCAGTGGGTTAAAGCCTTTGCCTTCAGCTCAGGTCATGATCCCAGGATCCTGGGATCGAGCCCCGCATCATGCTCTCTGCTCAGCAGGGAACCTGCTTCTCCCCAACCCCTGCCTGCCTCTCTGCCTACTTGTGATCTCTGTCTGTCAAATAAATAAATAAAATCTTTAAAAGAATGTTGATGAGATTATCAGACATCCAAGATCCAAGACTCTAAGATGAAAGAGTAATCCAATGTGCAAACCCATGATGCATTTTGGAAGGGACTGTGCAAAAAGCAAGTGCACAAACAAATACCCTCAGAGAGATAAGATGTTGCAATCATAACATAAGAACAGCATCAAAAATATTGCTTTTAAAAAATACTCTGAGGGGGAAAAGCAGCTCTTGGAAGTTAAAAATGTAATAAAAAATGAAGAATCAAATGGAAGAGTAAGAAGATAGGAATAAGGAAATTTGGTTTTTTCATTAATAAATACTTACTATCTATGTGCTGGGCACTGGAAGTAGAACAGTGGACAAAACAGACAAAAATTCTGCCCCTGTGAAGCTTACATTTTAGTGAGGGGGGATAGACAACACAAACAAATAATATACATATTGTGTCAGCAGGTGTACCTGCTATGGAGAAATATCGGGAACGTAGGAGAGTGAATCTGGAGGCAGAGAAAAGGGATTGCAGTCTCTTTAAATAGTCAGAGAAGATACCACTGAGAGGCGGTATCTAAACAAAGTCCTAAAGTAGGTGAGGAAACCAGCCCTGTGCATTTGAGAAAAGCACTCTAGGCAGAGGCAATAACATGGGCTAAAGCCCCAGGAGAAACTGCGCCTAGCCTATTTGAAAAATTAAAAGGAGGTCAGTGTGCATGATAGTATATATAGAAAACCCTAAAGACTCCACCAAAAAACTACTAGAACTGATAAATGAATTCAGTAAGGTCACAGGACACAAAATCAATATACAGAGATCTGTTGCATTTCTATACATTAATAATGAAGTAGCAAAAAGAGAAAATAAGAAAATAATCCCATTTACGATTACATGAAAAAGAATAAAATACCTAGAAATAAACGTAACTAAGGAGGTTACGTTTATTACAGGTACCAAGACCTGTACTCTGAAAACTATAAAACATTGGTGAAAGAAAGTAAAGATGACACAAAGAAACAGAAAACCATTCCATGCTCATGGATTGGAAGAACAAATGCTGTTATTTGTTCCTATCAAAATACCGGCAATATTTTTCACAGAACTAGAACAAAAAATATTAAAATCTTAAAATTTGTATGGAATCACGAAGACCTCAAATAGCCAGAATGATTTAAAACGGAAGAACAAGACTGGAGGTAATACAATCCCAGTCTTCAAGTAATCAACAAGACAGTTGGCACTGGCACAAAATTAGATGCATAGACTGATGGGACAGAATAAAGAGCCCAGAAATAAACCCAAGATTATATGGTCAACTAATCTATGACAAAGGAGGCAAGAATATCCAATGGGGAAAAGAGAGTCTTCAACAAATGGTGTTGGGAAAACTGGACAGCTACAAGCAAAAGAATGAAACTAGACCACTTTCTTATACCATACACAAAAATAAACGCAAACTGGATTAAAGACCTAAATGTGAGACCTGAAACCATAAAAATCCTAGAAGAGAACACAGGCAGTAATTTCTGACATTCTCTATAGCAATATTTTTCTAGTTATGTCTGCTGAAGTGAGAGGAAAAAAAGCCAAAATACACTGTTGGGACTACATCAAAAGGAAAAATTTCTGCACAACAAAGCAAACAATCAAAACTAAAAGACAACCGGGGCACCTGGGTGGCTCAGTGGGTTAAAGCCTCTGCCTTCAGCTTGGGTCATGATCTCAGGGTCCTGGGATCGAGCCCCACATCGGGCTCTCTTCTCAGCGGGGAGCCTGTTCCTCCTCTCTCTCTGCCTGCCTCTCTGACTACTTGTGATCTCTGTCTATCAAATAAATAAATAAAATCTTTAAAAAAAAAGAATTAACTGTATGATCCAGTCATTCCACTACTGGGTATTTACACAAAGAATACAAAAACACTAATTTGAAAAGACATGCGCAGCCCTATGTTTGTTACAACATAATTTCCAATAGCCGAACTGTGGTAGCAGCCCAAGTATCCATTGATAGATAAATGGATAAAGAAGGTGTGAGATATATATATATATGGGAATATCACTCAACCACGAAAAGGAATGAAATCTTGCCATTTGTGGCAACATGCATAATAGATCTAGAGGATATAATGCTAAGTGAAATAAGCCAGAGAAAGATACCATATGATGATTTCACTCATATGTGCAATTTAAGAAACAAAACAAATGAACAAAGAAAAAAAGAGAGACAAACCAGGAAAAAGATTCCTAACTATAGAGAACAAACTGATAGTTACCAGAGGGATGGTAGGTGCGGTGATGTGTGAAATAGGTGAAGGGAATTAAGAATACACTTACCATGATGAGCACTGACTCATGTATGAAAGTGTTGAACTGCTATGCTATACCCCCAAGATTAGTACTCTACTCAGTGTACATTAACTATACTGGGATTAAGTAAATACAAGGAGGTCAGTGTGGCCATAGCAGAGTCTGCTATGGGAAAAGAAGTAAATTAGGTCAGAGCAAGAACAACTGGGTGCAAACTCTGTAGACCTCTGTGAGTCATTTTAAAGACTTTGGCTTTTCCTGTGAATGAGATGGTAAGATATTAGAGGAGTATGAGCAGAGGAATGCTGTGATCTGACTTGGGTTTAGAAGGATGTTCTGTCTATTGGGTTGATGTGGGCAAGGGCAAAAAGGGTAGACCAGTCAGGAGGCAGTTGCTGTAATCCAGAATAAGTGTGCGATGATTTGACAAGAATAACCACAGTGAAGGTGGTGAGAAGTGGTCAGTTTCTGAATATATTTTTATGGCAGATTAGAAATGTCTAGTGATGATGGCTTAGAAATGAAGTATGAGAGAGGGGAGACAAATACTTTGGCCTGAGCCACAGGAAGAATGGAGCTGCCTTCTCCTAGACGAGGAAGACAGTGGCAAGGGCAGGCCGCTAGGGTTCCTTTGGTGGAGAAACTGAGCCCCAGAGAGGAGGAAAGGTGCACCCAGAGTCACACACACATCATGGGTCTCTTCACTCCAGCCTCCAAGCCCTTGGCCTCCACCTCACACAAGAGTAACAACATAACAGAAAATGATCACATTTTGTTAAGAAAAATAAACAGGGTGCATATACACAACACAGTCTGTATACATATCTGAATGACATGAATTTAAAATGGCTGGATATAAAAATAATAGTAAAGTTCCACTTTGTACCCAGAATTTACAACAGTAGAATCCCACTCAAATCTAACATTTCACAAAGTATCTCATAATAGCCAGACTGATACTCCGAAGGAAGCTGTGAATTGTGTTACACTATTACTGCCACTTTGTGGCCGCTTTGGTTGGGACACAGAAGACCGCACCCACTTCTGTGAGAATCGAGAGAAATGTCACTGGTCACAAGGAACCTCTGTGGGTGATGTGGGTAATTACTAGCTGTGGTATAACCATTCATCATCAGTATAATTTAAAATATTCTGAAGCCAGTACAATTCAAGGATGTGTTAAATGGCACAAATGCTGAAAATTAATTTTTAAATCCTTAATTTGGTATGGATGTTTGAAGAGACAAAATTCCTATAACAAAGGCCAAACACCATCATGACATGACATGCTGAGGACTATGGAGAGTGCATACTGTACAGTAAATGAGGAAGAGAGTGGAAATAAAAAGCAGCAATTAAAACAAGGACCCTGCTAAGAAAACAAGTATCAGCTCAAGTACATATGAAAAGTGCTGGTGTCTGATTGACACACTGTAATGTGCCTCTTGGCCAAGCTGGTGTGTGTGAGTGTGTGTGTGTGTGTGTGTGTGTGTGTGTGTGTGTGTTTTCAATTATCTGAAAGGCAGTAATGATGATAAGATGTTTACCCCTAATATGTTTATGGTAACAAAGTATGTTTAAAGAAGAAAAATATGTCACAAAGCTAAGAGTCTTACACACTCTGGAGTCTCAGAGAAGATTTGTGTGAGCTCTTCAAAAGCCTCTCCTGTGACCCCAGGAAGACTGCTTTGTCACCAATGCCAACACTCTGATGCCTGGGAGAGCATCTGAGGAACAGCAGATTCTGCAGGCACAGAACTGGGAGGCATATGTGAAAAGATGGCAAGGGGTACATCAATCTGACAACCTGAATTAATCAGCGGGGAGCATCAATCATGTGCATGAGACCCAGCTATACTCATTGGAACCAAATGCTGCTCAACAGGAGGGCATCACAAGAACAAACTTTAAACATACTGTTTAGTGTAAGGAAGACTTTCCCAATGGTGCGCACTGGCCAATGGGTACCATAAATTGGTTATAGGGGTGCTGAGATATGGATCCTCTTGCCCCTTGAAGCAGCCAGGCAGGTCTTAAGGCTGCTGGAGCTCCTGAGAGTTACCTCTAGCCATAAGCAGGCTTGTTATTTTATCCTGAGGATCTATAAAATGCTATCATTTTCTACGTGTGTTATAATATAAAAAAGGTTGAGAAACCCTCGTTAAGTAGGGTGTTCATATCATTTGAAATAGAGACACTTTTGAGAATGAAAGAGGCTTTTATTATTATTAATATTTCATCAGGACAGTAGGCATTTAGTGGGACTGTTCCAGGGAATCTTGGATGTATAGTGGAGGAGGCAGAATAATGGTCCCCAGACACGTTCACATCCTAATCTCCACAACCTGAGGTTATATTGCCTTGTAGAGCAAAAAGGACTTTGCAGATGGGATTAAATTAAAGATCTGGAGGTGAGGAGATTATCCTGGATTGTCTGGGAGGATCTAATGTAATTATAAGCATTCTTAAAGGAGGGAGGCAGGGAGATCAGAGAATAGAGAAGATGCTATTCTACTGCCTTTGGAGACAGAGGAAGGAATTCCATGCAAGGAACATGGGAGGCTTCTAGAAGCTGGGAAAACAAGGAAGCTGATTCTTCTTCCTATAGCCTCCAGAAAGAATACCTTGCCAACATCTTGATTTTAGGACCTCTAACCTCCAGAACCGTATGAGAATAAGTTTGTGTTGTTTTAATCCATGGTGTTTGTGGTAATTTGTTGCAACAGCAAAAGGAAACAGATACAAATATTTATAATTTACAATAAATTTATATTTATGGTTATATGATTTTAAGTTACAAAGATAAGTAATAACTAAAACAGGTATAAATTTTCATCTAACATCATACTGATAAGTTGAAAAATATCATTAAAGTCTATTGTATGAAAAGATGGAAGAACTAAAGAACTGGAATAGAAAAACTGATTTAAAGAAGTTTAACCCCAGAAAGAGGGACTCTGCATGGAGAATGTTAGATAAGGAGACTCTACTTTTTTATTATAAATCCTTTGGTTAAAAAAATAATAGTTTAACCCTGGGCATTATTTTAAGTATTAATTTTTTTAAAAAGATTGTGTTGGGGGGCACCTGGGTGGCTCAGTGGGTTAAAACCTCTGCCTTCAGCTCAGGTCATGATCCCAGGGTCCTGGGATAGAGCCCCATATCAGGCTCTCTGCTCAGCAGGGAGCCTGCTTCCCTCCCCGCCCCGCCTGCCTCTCTACCTACTAGTGATCTCTGTCTGTCAAATAAATAAATAAAATCTTTTAAAAAAATAAATAAAAAGAGTGTGTTGGGATAAACCTCCAAGAGCTTAACTGGGCTCAGGTTCTCCAAAGCTGTAGCCCCCCACCACTTACCTGCTTACAGATTCCACCTCACCCACAGACACTCCCCTAACCTTTTATTCAGCCAATAGCTTCCTTGGCACAAGACAGGGCCAACAGGTAATCCTCCTGGAATAAGGCAGGAGAAAGCACTGTTGGATGAGGAATATTCCCAGGATTGGGCCCAGGCACTTTAAGAGATCTGGAGCAAACCCTCAAGCCCATCTGCAGGGCGGGCAGACCTTGAGTTTACCTCACAATGCTAACAAAGGGCCTAGGAGGCCCTTAGAAGAGAGAAGGGCCTCCTGTTGCCACTGAACAAGCCCCGACATAGCAGCCCAAAGGAAAAGGCCAAGGCCAGCTCTGGCATTGACTAGCAATTCCTTTTCAGTCTGGGCTTCAGCTTCTCATTGGATAGGGGAAGGAATTTCATCTCCTAAATCTTCCAGCTCTGTGAGTCCTTTATCCTGCTTCAGCTGTCTTCCTCCTTCCAATGATGACTGAGCGGGTCCTAGGTCAGCCACAGAATCATCATATATCACACCTCAGAGTTTCAGAGTTTCTTTGAGATGGTCTGCTGCAACCCATTCATTCAACACATGGGAAATCAGCCCCAGAGAGACAAATTTATTTGTTCAAGGTTACACTTGGTAGCAAGTGTGAGAACCTCTAGGTTCTCCTATGACTCCTCACTTAGACCCTAGGGTTCTGTGGTTATCATTTGCCATATGAAGGCACAGAATGGTAACTGTTTAACATGCAAACAAATTGTATCTGAGACTTTTAAAAAATCCAGTATAAGATGCCATTATGGAAAAAAATACTGCAACAACTGTATATAAAAGACGAGTGGTTGCATTAGTTTTCTATCGATGTGTAGCAAATTACCATAAGCTTAAAATGGCTTAAAGTAACAAATTTATTGTCTCCTGGTTTCTGTGGGTCAAGAGTTCATGCATGACTTAGCTGGGTCCTCTGCTATAGGGATCACAAGGCTATAGGCAGGTGTTAGCTGGGCTGCATTCTCATCTGGAGACACAACTGGCTAAGAGTCTTTCTCCAAGTTCACTCAAGTTGTTGGCACATTTAATTAACTTGCTATTATAGGACTGAAGGCCCCAACCTCTCATTGGCCATCAGCTTCTTGTTGGCCCTCAACACCTAGCCATGTGGGCCTTCTCACGTTGCCACTTCCCCAAAGCCAGCTAGGCTATGAGGCTTCTAGAGAGAATCTGCTAGTAAGGTAAAAATCATATATGATGTAATGTAATCATGAAAGTGACACCCCATCACCTTTGCCACATTCTATTGGTCAGAAGCAAGCACAGGTCAGACCCACACTCAAGAAGGGATATACAAGAGCACAAATACCATATCAAGAGAGGTGGCACCTTGGAGTTTATCCACCAGTTGGATAAGTGTAAAGAGGACTGAAATTTCTACTTCTACTTAAATCAAGTATAAAGAGGACTGAAATTTCTACCCCTGTTAAGACAAAAAGAGAACCAAGGTTGAACCACTGGATTTGGGAACAGGAGGTATTGTTACCCTTGACAAGAATAACTTCAGTGAAATAAGGATCAAAGTCTGCCACAGGGTATTCAGAAGAATGGAAAATGAAAAATTGGAGAGAGTGCATAGAGATGATTTTTTCAAGGAGTTTTGTTATGAAAGAGAACAGAGAGATGAGAGAAAATTACTCTATTATGTTTATATGTTCATTGGAACAATGCAATAGGAAGGGGGATTTTAATGGTCCAAAAGAGAGGGAAGGATCATGGCAAGAGCAATGCTCTTGAGTAAGGAAAGGAAAGGGGATGGGGTCAGTGTTCAAGGTAAAGAGACTTAAGATAGATGAGGATGGGTCTCCTATTTTCATGGGAGAAAAGCCTGATGTATGGATTCAGACACAGGTCAGTGGATAGATTGAATGGCCAGAGGATAAGGCAGTTCTCTTCTGATTGTTTCTATTTCCTCAGTGAAGTATGAGCCGTGTGAACAGCTGAGAGTGACAGAGGTTTGAATCAAGAGAAGAACTAGGAAATAGTCCTCCTGAAGCATGGGAGGGCAACACAAATAAGACAAGTTACAGATTTTGCCAGCGGTGCTAGGACCCACCTGAGGGGTGTGTTCATAAATTTATGATGCGACCAGTTGGGAAATGTGTGTATTTTTCTCTCGCCCCATCCAAATGCTCAGGTATGGTCTCCACATGGGGCAGGGGCACGTCTAGACAATGTTAGATGTGTTGTGGCTTTGAAAGTTAGACACAACACAGGGAGAGGGACAAGACGGATATGAGTGTATAGCGGAAGTGACAGCAATGACTTCCCAATCACTGGGTAAAAATGGGAGTGAGGATACGAGGGGACGAGCAGCAGATAGGAAGCAGAACAGCACTGGTAGACTAGAGGCCCTCAGGATGAAGATCTGGTACAGTCTTCAAACTAGTGGACAAAAGATGGACCAATAGGAGTTCCTAAGCCACCCAGAGAAGAGGATGCTCGCAGTAGAGATTTTGAAGGTGGTGCAATCTTTGGTGATGACAAAATCTAGGGTATGATGAGGGCAGTAGGTGTCTAAGGCAGGGGGGAGGGCAAACTATTTAGAAGCAGTGACCTGCAGAGAAAGTGGTGACCTCAGGAGAGCCACATTTTAATTAGACCAATGAGGTGAAAAGAACGTTGCCATGCAGGGGACTTCTCTCTTTCTCAGGAAAACCCTTGCTGACCCCTTTGTAAGAGTATCTGCTTTATTACACGTAAGTCTTTAGAGCACTGACTACAGTTGAAATTTTTTACTTATTTAGGAGAAGCCCTGATAAATATTCATGATGTTCAGTTAAGGTCTTGGAAAGCAGGCACCACACTGCCTGGAACCAGTGGGTTCTCTGCATCCAGCAAATTGCCAGCACATGGGTACTCAACCAGTATTGGTGGCAGGAAGGAAGAAGGAAAAGAGCGGGTTCTTAGAGCAGCTGTGAGGATTCTCTGTACAAGCGGAGGAGCAGCCTATTCCTCCGCCCGTTCATGTCTGTGGTCTTTCGTTCTCCTAAGGAGCAGAGAGCCTGCTCCACTCCAGGCCAGGGGGCAGAGCTGTATTTTGTTCCTGAGGCTGCTAAGGCTCAAACAGCCAAGAGCTGGGCCTTTCAGCTCCTATACGCCAAAGCTGGTCTTGCTCAAGCTTCTGTCAAAATCATGGAGACTCTTAACCCCACACCCACACAGCGTTTGGAGCTGACAAGTGAGTTGTTCACCTGCTGGAGCTGTGGGCACTTCCACCAGCAGCCAGTCCATGAATGGTGCAGCCCAAGAAATGCCCCTAGGGGTCCCAGGCATGGCTCAGCAACTCTCCCACTAGGGCTCCTATTGTCTGGAACAGGTCAGTGGGATCTTGTAAGCGTCCTTTCCTCCCCTAACAGAAGCTCCTGGGTCTAGGAGCTTGTACTTTTAGAATTTTGTAGGAATTCTTTCCTTCTTTTCCATAGCTCAAAAAGCTAAATCTGAGTTCTCCATTTCTTTTTTTTCCACTTGTTTCTTATTTTATTTTTGATATTTATTTATTTGAGAGAGAGAGCATGCAAGTGGGGAGAGAGGAAATCTCAAACAGACTCCCCACTGAGCGGGGAACCTAACCCAAGTTTCAATTGCACAATCCCCCATGAGTTCTCCATTTCTGACAGGCAAAGAGAGAAGTAGGAAAGTTGTGTTAGGGGCAACAGATAATGTACCTTGAAGATAATGCTTCTAATTATAAGCATAACTTTTTAGGGATCCTTTCATTCAAAATTATTGAGGACCGAGACATCATGAGGTTACAACAATGAACACAAGACACCAGTATGTCCCTGCCTCTAAGGCTCTCAGAGTTCACGGAGGAAGATCTAGTGGAAATCCCAGAGAGAATAGCATGAGTGAAGTCTGTGTTCCACAGGGGTTCAGAAAAGAAAGGCATTCTTTCTAGATGGTGAAAGCGGGCAAATCTTGTGTTAGAAGTAGCCTCTAAGATACTCTGGAGAATTAGTATTGCCAGTGAGGTCACTGAAGAAGACAGACCAACCCTTCGCCAACAGAATCTCAGGTTGGACTTTGATCTGTGTCAGTAAAACGTTGTGGAAATGAACACTGGTTCTGCAGTCAGATGAAAGACTCCAGATCTCAGCTCTGCCACTTACTAGCTATGTAACCTGGGACTAAACCTGTCTCAGCCTCAATTTTCTGATCCATCAAATGGGAATAACAATAGTGTCTACTTCAGATGATTGTTGTTAAGGACCAAGTAGGTTGAGCCATGCAAAGCCCTTAACACAGTGCCCAGCACATGGTAATTGCTGAAAAGGTTGGCTAATTCTAGCATGGGTCTGACTGGCTGTCCAGACAGTGCACAGCTTGAGGACCATGACCAAGCCTCAATTACCTCTGAATCCTCCTAAGCCCATTACGGGGCACAAGGAGCCAGTAAAGACTTGCAAAATGAATGACTGGACAGAGGAGACATGCTCTTTATCAATCTCTTAAATTGCAGGTGAGAGAGGATTTTTAGAGGAATGAGTGTGGGTGAATCTTAGAAGGAGTTATACGGAGTTTGTTTTAGTGCCAAAGGATTTTTTTAGGAAGATAAACGATCATCTGTCCTTTAAGGCACTGGTCAGCCTGAGGTTTGTCTGCAGAAGTGTTTGAGCATTGGCTGAAGTAGAAACAATTCCAGCATTTTATGTGAGCGAAGAGAATGTTGAGATAGTTGAATTCTAAGATTGCCAGACAATCTGTGGTAAGACCACAGGAAAATGTGCTCACTCCCTTCCCAACTCTGCTATCCCCACAGTAGCTGTGTGACCTTGGGCAAGCTCTTCGGAAAATAAATCCTATTGCTTTTGGAGGTATTGAACAGGTGCATGATGCACTGGATATTAACCATCATGTGGGTAGCACTGACACCTGGGATTTCTCCCTCAGATCCGGTGCAGGGCAGGTCTGAATCTGGTGCTGGCTTTCCGTGGGTTTTCTGTCACAACTTGACCCATTTTTTTTTTTTTTTGAGATAACAAAAAAGGCAGAGGAAATGTTCTTTATCACTTGTCCCCAGAACACCCCAAGTTAAGATCAGGCCTCCTGTCCTGGAACCATAAGTACAATTAGATCCAGAGTTAGTATCTGTGCCAAGGGAACAAGAATGAACAACGGGTCCAGGAGTCACTGCACATCAGACTCACTTCTGTTTGGGCCATCCGGGGCCTGGGACACAGCCTGGAGAGTAAAGTAGGGTCTAGGCCACCTCCTGCTCACACCAGCAGCACCTCACCTGACTCAGGAAACCAGAGGCAGTGCCAGGAAGGAGACCAGGCACTGAGTTCCCAACACAGCATCTGTTCCATTGGCCCAGAAGTTGCACAGGGTGGAGCAGTTTACAAATCCTAGCCTCACACCCCCTACTTTTTTTTTTTTTTTACTATGGTTAGCATAATTTTATTTGCACTTACTAGAAGCACATGAGACTGACTATATACTCATATCAATAATAATATCAGACTGCAGAGTTCAGAATCCCTCTGGATCCATTTCTTATTTAGGTTTTTTTGTTTTGTTTTATTTTGTTTTATATTTTAGGGCAGTTTTAAGTTCATAGCAGTATTGAGCAGAAAGTCCAGCGTTCCCATATACCCCACTGCCATAACACATTCTCTCCACTATCAGCATCCACATATCAGAGTAACCATATGTTACAATGGTTGAATCCACATGAACCCATCATTGTCACCCCAAATCCATAGTTTACATTAGGATTCGCTCTTGGTGTTCTATGTTCTATGGGTTTGAACAAATACATGACAGGTATCCATCACTGTGTTACCACACAGAATAATATCACTGTGATAGAAATCCTCCGTGCCCTACCTAACCCTTCCTTCCCTCACCCCTAGCAAACAAAGATCTTTTTATTGTCCCCTAAGTTTTGCCTTTCCCGAATGTCATGTAATTGGAATCATAACAGCTTTCTCATGTTGGCTTATTTCACTTAGTAATACACATTTAAGTTTCTCCCATGTTTTTTATGGTTTGATAGCTCATTTCTTTTAAATATTTACTTATTTATTTTTTAGAGAGAGTGTGGGGGTAGGGGCAGGGAGAGAGAATCCCAAGAAGACTCCCTGCTAAGTGGGAAGCCTGACATGGGCTTAATCCCAGGACCCTGAGATCATGACTGAGCCAAAATTCCTAGCCAGATGATCAATCAACTGAAACACCTGGGTGCCCTGATAGCTCATTTCTTAATAGTGCTGAAAATTTTTCCATTATCTGGATATACCACAGTTTATCTATTCACCTACTGGAGGACATCATGGTTGCTTCCAAGTTTTGGCAATTATGAATAAAGCTGCTATAAGTATCCTTGTATAGATCTTTGTGTTGACTTAAGTTGCAACTCTTTTGAGTAAATACCAAAAGCTGTTTCTATATTAAGAATATGTTTAGTTTTATGAGAAGCTGCCAAACTGTATTCCAAACTGTCTGTACTGCTTTGCATCCCCACCAGCAATGAGTAAGAGTTCCTGTTGTTCCACATCCTTGCTAACATTTGATGTTGTCAGTGTTCTGGATTTTGGCCATTCTAATAGGTGTGTAGTGGTATCTCCATGTTGTTTAAATTTGGAATTCCCTGATGATATAGGATGTGGAGTATCTTTCCTATGCTTATTTGTCTGCTGTATATATTTCTTGGTGAGGTGTCCATTCAGGTCTTTGGTCCATTTTTAAATTGGGTTTTTCTTTTTTGTTGTTGAGTTTTAATGGAGGTAACAGTCCTTTATCCATTATGTCTTCTGAAAATATTTTCTCCCAATCTGTGGCTTATCTTCTCATTCTTTTGATAAATCCATTTTGGGGGCACCTCGTTGTCAGTCAGGCATTCAACTCTTGATTTCAAGTCAGGTCTTGATCTCACTCTCATGAGATCAAGCCCTTCCCCCTCCCCCCCAATATATGGCTCCATGCTGGGCGTGGAGCCCACTTAAGATTGTCTCACTCCTTCTCCCTCTGCCCCTCCCCACCCACACATGCTCACTCTCTCGCGTGCGCTCTCTCAAAAAGAAATCCATTTTTGTCCTGTGTTTTTAATCCTAACACACCTACTCAGCTCTCTTCCTTCTGTTCACATTCCCATCTCCAGCTAGGTCCTATCCGTGTGCTACTGATAGGCCTCCTGGCTCTGCTCTGCATGGGTGTCCTGGTAACTGTGCCTACCACTTCTGTCACAAGTGAGAGCCTTCAAATCTCCTCGTGAAGAAGACTTCCAGACTTCCTTTGCTTTATTTCCACTGCCATGTTTTGCCTACCACCTTTCTTTATGTGCATCTCAGAACAAGTCCACTCAGTCATGCCCCACCAGCCAAGAACTTACTTAGTTTTCCTCTTTGCAGTTTCTTCACAAAAATAGTGTCCTTTTTTCACTTCCCAACACAAGTTAAAAAATAATATTAAGTATGCTTTTTAAAGCTTTGTTTTTAAAAACCTATTTATACATATAATGTTTGTAAATTATTGTCTATCATGTTTACAAATACATAGAAAAGGTCTTGATTTGAGCCCACCAAGTTGTTAAAAGTAGCTACTTTTGAGGAAAAAAGGAGAATTAAATTGGGATGAGGCAGGAGAGGATATGAATAGGGATATTCCTTTTTTCTTTATATACTTCTGTACCATTTCACCTTTTTATAATAGGCATTCATCACTGCTGTGTTTTTTAATTAAAGGGAATGGAAGTTATATTCCATGTCATATTTCCCTGAAATTCTGATAAGCCCATAGGAGTATGAGCCCCTGTACGCCTGGTAAAAATCATTGTACCAAGGGGTAGCATGCCTGATATTCTTCATCATTAGCATGAAGACCAGCACTTTGTACGCTCTCAGCTCTCAGCAGGGTATAAAAGGAAAATCACTGTGGTGGGAGCCAGGACACCTGAGGTCAAGTCTTGATGCTGCCCCAGCTCGCTGTGTGTGACTTTGGACATGCGCCCTGCCCCCTCTGGGACTGAGTGTCCCCATGCGTTCAGTGAGTACATGCAACTCATTAATCCACTTGGTCAACAGCTCCAGGAGGATGGCACCCGTGTCTCTTATTCAATAACCTGTACCCTCATGCCTTGCGCAGCTACAAACACTCAGGCCACTCACTGAATGATTATGAGTTGCAAATGATTTTTGGAACCCTTCAAGGAAAACAAGGAGGCAGAGTGGGTACCAGTGGGTGTTAGCACCTATCATTTCTGCCATAAATCTATCATTCATCTTTCCATTCAGCCTTGTGTTAAAGAAAGACCTACCTTGTTTTCTTCCCACAATAATCTTCTGAACCCAACAAAGACCCATTTTCCTGTGCCCCTTTCCTTAGACTTAACGAGCCATTTATCAACCAAGGGGATAGGATGATGCAGCACTGGCGGCCTGCCCTAGTCCATGACTCTGGGACCATGGCTCCTGGGGGAGGGACCTTGTCCTTTCCTTGCCTGGAATGGGGTAGGATGGTGAGTCCCAGAGAACTTATGGCCCAATGTTGATATCTGTCCATCTGGAAACATATAGCTAGTTAACATCAAGACTTTGGATGTCCTGAAGCAGTTCTCAAAGTTGGGCCCCGATCCAGCTGCTGCATCAGTGTCACCTGGGAACTTGTTAGAAATGCACATTTTTTGGCCCCATCCCAGACCTACTGAATCAGAAACTCTGGGGATGGGGCTCAGCAATCTATAGTTTAACAGTACCTCCAGGTTAGTTCTGATGCATATGAAAGTTTGAGAAACATGGCCCTAAAGAAATGACTGTGCCATGTTGACTGTAGAAAGCTTCTAGGAGCAAATTAACACATAAAAAATTGACATTTCCTGTGACTAACTGGAGAATTTTCTTTAATCCTAAGAGGAAACAGCAGTGGGACAATAACCAAGACTCAAGGCTTGCACATGGGTCCAAATGGAGTCTTTCAGGTCAGAACCAGGATCTTCCAGAACCCAGCCTCCTGAAAGTGCAGATGGAGAAACTGAATCTTCAAGACAGGTAACAATTTGCCAGAGGTACATAGTGGATCATAATGGGCTGAAAACCACAACTCAGGGCAAACATATTATATAAATGCTGTCAGCTCCTAGTTCTCCCAGGAAAAAAACTAACTGCTAGTTATTCTGTGTGTGGATGAACTGACTCTTGGTGGCTAGAGTTTGGAGTCACCTCTCTGGGCAGTCAAGGGACATTTTGATAGCAGAGCGATGTTGTTTCTGCCAGCTCTTCTTCCTCACTTCCCCACTGCCCACTATTCTATAGTCATTGGAATTCAAAAGATTAAATGATAAAGCTATTGGATACTGCTTTCACAGTGTGAAATAAATAACTCTCAATTCAGTGAATGTTATGCTGGGGTAAAACCTTTACTGGCAATCATCTGTAAGAAATACATTTTGATATCCCATTTTGATATCATTGTGATTTGGGGTACTCTTTAAACATCTTTATTCAAAGCTATTAGTTCTGTTAATTGTGGACCTGGATAAACAGAAAGAGAAAGGTGCAGGGCAAGCTGGGACCAGGGTGTAGGACATGGGTGGTGGAGACTCCCCAGCTCCAGTGGCTGCAGTAGCTCAGAAACTAGAAGGTGCATGTAAGCAGAAGGGGGTCAGGCTGAGGAGGCGTTGGGCCAGTCTGAGATGGTTAATGACCCTGAACATCAGGGGATGCCAGCCAGCATGCTGTAACTCAAAGTCAGATGGACTCTTTCTACTTTCGAGAAGGTAAGTCTATTCACTGAGAAATCAGTGTCCCATTCACTCATTAATTTATTCACTTACTCACTGAACAAGTATCAGCTGAGTACCCAATCTTGACCCAGGCACCATGCTAGGTGCTAAGGAGACAGGGGTGAATAACACAGGCATGATCCCTACCTTGATGGAGTTTTATGATCTAGCAGAAAAGTATAATTATGAATTAGGATAAGAGCTATTGGGGGGTGTGGAAAACCCTGTCTAAAGAGGTGAGGTTTAAGCCAAGATCTAAAGCACAAGTAAAAGCTACCACTTGAAGAGGCATAGGAAGAGCGTCCTTAGGGAATGGTATTGCAAATGGCCATGAAGTGGGAAGAACTCAGAGTCCAGATGCTGGAGAAGCATGCAGAGGAAGAAGAGGTATGGAAGGAAAGAATGGAAAGGCAGGCAGGAGCCAATCATGTGTTAGGAATTTGTTTCAAGAGCAGAGAAAAGCCCCTTCTTTAAGCAGAGGAAGGGCATGGTAGAACCAGTAACTTTTTAAAAAGACAACTTGAGCTGCCATGTGGAATGCAGATTGGCGGGATAAGAGTGGAAGCACATTCATTCCATGGGGGAAGGGATGGTCCATACTGAGTAAGCATTCAGTGTCCAAGTCAAGTCAGCTGAAATTTGCAGGGGGACAGAATCTTCCTTCTCCAAGCGCATGAAATTAGACAGCAGGTATTGGAATAGAGAGGCCAAGGCAAGTCCTCTTGACTCCATAACTATGTGGACGCAAAGGTTCTGGCTGAAAACATACCTGGACACATGTGTAATGAGCCTGCCAGGGTCATTCCTGTCTCTTCTGGAGCTGGAGGAGCTTTGAGGCTGCCACAAGACTTCCTCGCTGTGGCAGTAGGATAGCAAGGGTGCCCACATAGGAGAGGTGAGGCAGGGGCCGATAACACAGCACATTAGGTGTCCCCATATTCTCTCTGCCTTCCTTCTTTTTATAACAAATAATCTCCTCCCAACACCCGGGTACATCGTGTTCTTCTTCCTGGTTGTGGATGGCACGGGCTTCTATGCGTTTCTTATGTTTTCAACAGATAACCGTAAGCAGTCAGAGCCCTGGAGCAGAAACACAGATGGCAAGAGATAGCCCAGCTTAAGCTTTGAGCAGCTTTCTCCAAATCAACTGAGTTGGTGAAAGCTTAAACAGCTCAGCCTTTGCTTTGGGACTTCCAGTTCCCTACCTCAGAGCAGCGACAGAGAAAACTGAGCACACTTTGAAAACTATTCAAGGTCTTTCTCCTGGAGAGAATATTATTCTACACACCTTAATCTGGCTCACAAGACTTGAGGTCACCTGGCACTCCCCTACCCTCTTGCCTGATCTTTCACTTCTCTTCTATATGTGCTGTATGCCCCAGCACAGCAGGGAAGATATATCTTCCCAAATATATCCTGTCTTTTCCCACCTCTGAGTCTTTACTTATACTATTTTTTTTAATTAACACATAATATTTTATTTGCTCCATGGGTACAGGTCTGTGAATCATCAGGCTTACATAATTCACAGCATTCACCATGGCACATACGCTCCCCAGTATCCATAACCCAGCCACCTTCTCCCTCCCTCCCAACAACCCTCAGTTTGTTTCCTGAAATGAAGAGTCTCTTTCTATTTGTCACCTTCCCCAGTCCAACCTTCATTTTTTCCCTCCTTACCCCCACAACCCCTTGCCTTGCCTCTCAAATTCCTCATATCAGAGAGATCATATGATAATTGTCTTTCTCTGATTGACTTATTTTGCTTAGCATAATTCCCTCTAGATTCATCCATGTCATTGCAAATGGCAGGATTTTGTGGGGGGGAGGGTTTGATGACGGCATAGTATTCCATTGTGTGTGTGTATGTATACATATCACCTCTTCTTTATACATTCATCTGTTGACGGACATCTATGTTTTTTCTAGAGTTTGGCTATTGAGGACATTGCTGCTATAAACATTCAGGTGCACGTGCCCCTTCAGATCTCTGCATTTGTATCTTTACGGTAAATAACCGGTAGGGTGATTGCTGGGTTGTAGGGTAGTTCTATTTTCAACTTTCTGAGGAATTCCATAGGGCTTTCCAGAGTGGCTGCACCAGCTTGCATTCCCACCAACAGTGTAGGAGGGCTCCCCTTTCTCCACATCCTCACCAACATCTGTGATTTCCAGACTTGTTAATTTTAGCCATTCTGACTGGTATGAAGTGATATCTCACTGTGATTTTCATTTGTGTTTCCCTGATGGTGAGTGATGTTGAGCACTTTTTCATGTGTCTGTTGGCCATTTGTATGTCTTCTTGGCAGAAATATCTGTTCATGTCTTCTGCCCATTTCATGATTGGATTATTTGTTCTTTGGGTGTTGAGTTTGATAAGTTCTTTACAGATTTTGGATAGTAGCCCTTTATCTGATATGTCATTTGCAAATATCTTCTCCCATTCTGTCAGTTGTCTTTTGGTTTTGTTAACTGTTTCCTTTGCTGTGCCAAAGATTTTTATTTTGATGAAGTCCCAATAGTTCATTTTTGCCCTTGTTTCCCTTGACTTTGGTGATGTTTTTAGGAAGAAGTTGCTGTAGCTGAGGTTAAGAGGTTGCTGCCTGTGTTCTCCTCAAGGATTTGGATGGATTCCTATCTCACATGGAGGTCTTTCATCCATTTTGAGTCTATTTTTGTGTATGGTGTAAGGAAACGGTCCAGTTTTATTCTTCTGCATGTGGATGTCCAATTTTCCTAACACCATTTATTGAAGAGGCTGTCTTTTTTCCATTGGACATTGTTTCCTGCTTTGTCAAAAATTAGTTGACCATACAGTTGAGGGTCCATTTCTGGGCTCCCTATTCTGTTCCATTGGATCTATGTTTCTGTGTTTGTGCTAGTACCATACTATCGTGATGATCACAGCTTTGTAATAGAGCTTGAAGTCTGGAATTGTGATGCTGCCAACTTTGGTTTTCTTTTCCAACATTCCTCTGGTTCTTTTCTGGTTCCATATAAATTTTAAGATTATTTGTTCCATTTCTGTGAAAAAAATTTGATGGTATTTTAATAGAGGTTGCATGAAATGTGTAGATTGCTTTAAGTAGCATAGACATTTTCACATTTCATTTGTTCTTCAATCCGTGAGTATGGAATGTTTTTCCATTCCTTTGTGTCTTCCTCAATTTCTTTCATGAGTACTTTATAGTTTTCTGAGCACAAATCTTTTGCTTCTTTGGTTAGGTTTATTTCTAGGTATCTTATGGTGTTGGGTGCAATTGTAAATGTGATCAATTGCTTACTTTCCTTTCTTCTGTCTTGCTGTTGTATAGAAATGCAACTGACTTCTGTGCATTGATTTTATATCCTAACACCTTACTGAATTCCTGTGTGAGTTCTAACAGTTTTGGAGTGGAGTCTTTTGGGTTTTCCACATAAAGTATCATATCATCTGCAAAGAATGAGAGTTTGACTTTTTGGCCAGTTCACATGCCTTTTGTTTCTTTCTGTTGTCTGATTGCTGACGCTAGGACATCTAGTACTACGCTGAATAGCAGTGGTGATAGTGGACAGCCCTGCCATGTTTCTGATATTAGCAGAAAAGTGCTCAGTTTTTCCCCATTGAGAACAATATTCACTGTGGGTTTTTCATAGATGGCTTTGATGATATTGAGGTATGTACCATCTATGCCTACATTGTAAAGAGTTTTGATCAAGAAAGGATGCTGTACTTTGTCAAATGCTTTTTCAGCATCTATTGAGAGGATCATATGGTTTTTGTGCTTTCTTTTATTAATGCATTGTAATGCATTCTTTTATTAATGCTCAACCACAAGAGGAAAGTTGGAAAGAACTCAAATACATGGAGGCTAAAGAGCATCCTACCAAAGAATGAATGGGTTAACCAGGACATTAAAGAAGAATTTTAAAAATGCATGGAAACATAGGAAAATGAAAACACAGCTGTTTAAAATCTTTGGAACATAGCAAAAATTGTATCACATTGTATCAATGCATTGATTGATTTATGGATGTTGAACTAACCTTGCAGCCTAGGAATAAATTCCATTTGGTCGTAGTGAATAATCCTTTTAATGTACTGTTGGATCCTATTTGCTGGTATTTTGATGAGAATTTGTGCATCAGTGTTCATGAGGGATGAACTGTAATTGGCCTGTAATTCTCCTTTTTGATGGGGTCTTTGTCTGGTTTTGAGACCAAGGTAATGCTGGCCTCATAAAATGAGTTTGGAAGTTTCCCTTCCGTTTCTATTTTTTGGAACTGTTTCAGAAGAATAGGTATTAATTCTTATTTAAATGTTTGGTAGAATTCTCCTGAGAAGTCATCTGGCCCTGGGCTCTTGTTTTTTGGGAGATTTTTAATGGTTGCTTCAATCTACTTACTGGTTACGGATCTGTTCAGGTTTTCTATCTCTTCCTGGTCCAGTCTTTGTAGTTTATAGGTCTCTAGGAATGCATCCATTTCTTCCAGATTTTTAAATTTGCTGGTGTATAATTGCTCATAATATGTTCTTATAATTGTTTGTACTTCTTTGGTGTTGGTTGTGATTGCTCCTCTTTCATTCATGATTTTATTAACTTAGCTCCTTTCTCTTTTCTTTTTGATAATTCCAGCCAGGGGTTTACCAATCTTTTTAATTCTTTCAAAAAACGAGCTTCTAGATTCATCAACCTGTTCTACTGGGGTTTTTTGTTTGTTTGTTTGTTTGTTTCTATTCATTGATTCCTGCTCTGATCTTTATTATTTCTCTTCTCCCATTGGGTTTAGGTCTTATTTTCTGTTTTTTCTCCATCTCCTTTATGCGTAGAGTTAGGTTGTGTACTTGAGACCTTTCTTGTTTCTTTAGAAAGGATTGTATCACTATATACTTTCCACTCTGGACTGCCTTTGCTATGTTCCAAAGATTTTAAACAGCTGTGTTTTCATTTTCCTTGCATTTTTAAAATTCTTCTTAACGCATTCATTCTTTGGTAGGATGCTCTTAGCCTCCATGTATTTGAGTTCTTTCCAACTTTTCTCTTGTGGTTGAGTTCTAGCTTCAAAGCACTGTGGTCTGAAAATATGTAGAGAATGATCCCAATCTTTTGGTATGGGCTGAGACCTGATTTGTGATCCAGGATGTGATCTATTCTGAGATTGTTCCATGTGCACTAGAGAAGAATGTGTATTCTCTTGCTTTGGGATGCAGTGTTCTGAATATATCTGTGATGTCCATCTCGTCCAGTGTGTCATTTAAAGCATTTATTTCCTTGCTGATCTTTTACTTAGATGATCTGTTCATTTCAGCAAGGGTGGTGTTAAAGTCCCCTACTACTTTTGTATTATTGTCTATGTGTTTCTTTGATTTTGTTATTAATTGGTTTATATAATTGGCTGTTCCTATGTTAGGGGCATAGATATTTGAAATTATTAGATCTTCTTGTTGGACAGGCCCTTTGAATATGATATAGTGTCCTTCCTCATCTTTTATTATAGTCTTTGGTTTAAAATCTAATTTATCTGATATAAGGATTACCACCCCAGCTTTCTTTTGGTGTCCATTAGCATGGCAAATGATTTTTTCCACACCCTCACTTTAAATCTGGAGGTGTCTTTGGATCTAAAATGAATTGCTTGCAGACAGCATATCGATGGGTCTTATTTTTTTAATCCATTATGATACTCTGTATCTTTTGATTGAGACATTTAGCCCATTCATTCAGGGTAACGACTGAAAGGCATGAATTTAGTGCTATTGTGTTGCCTGTAAAGTGACTGCTACTATATATTGTCTCTGTTCCTTTCTGGTCTGTTACTTTTAGGCTCTCTCTTTGCTTAGAGGATAATTTTCAGTATTTCCTGGTAGGTTTGGTGTTTGCAAATTCTTTTAGTTTCTGTTTGTCCTGAAGATTTTTATCTCTCCTTCTATTTTCAGTGACAGCCTAGCTGGATATAGTATTCTTGGCTGCATATTTTTCTCATTTAATGCTCTGAATGTATCATTCCAAACTTTTCTGGCCTGTGAGATCTCTGTGGATAGGTCTGCTGCCAATGTAATATTTTACCATTGTATGTTACAGACCTCTTGTCTTGAGCTTTCAGGATTTTCTCTTTGTCACTGGGTCTTCTAAGTTTTACTATTAGATGATGGGATGTGGACCTATTTTTAGAGATTTTGAGGGTGGTTCTCTGTGCCTTTTAGATTTTGATGCTTGTTCCCTTTGCCAAATTAGGGAAATTCTCTGCTGTAATTTGCTCTAATATACCTTCTGCCCCCCTCTCTCTTTCTTCTTCTTCTGGGATCCCAATTATTCTAATATTGTTTCATCTTATGGTATAACTTATCTCTCAAATTCTCCCCTCGTGGCCCAGTAGTTGTTTATCTCTCTTTTTTTCAGCTTCTTTGTTCTCCATCATTTGGTCTTCTATATCACTAATTCTCTCTTCTGCTTCATTTATCCTAGCAGTAAGAGCCTCCATTTTTTTGTTGCATCTCATTAATAGCTTTTTAAATTTCAACTTGGTTAGATTTTTAGTTCTTTTATTTCTCCAGGAAGAGATTTTATTTCTCCAGAAAGCAATTCTCTAGTATCATCCATGTTTGTTTGTTTGTTTGTTTTCAAGCCCAGCTATCACCTTGGTAATTGTAATTCTGAACTCTAATTCTGACATATTACTAGTGTCGGCATTGATTAAGTCCCTAACCATTGGTACTGTCTCTAGTTCTTTTTTTTTTTTTTGTGGTGAGTTTTTCCACCATGTCACTTTATCCAGATAAGAATAGATGAATGAGAGAATAAAATACTTAAAGGATAGCAACTACTCCAGAAAAACATACACTAACCAAATCAGAAGAGACCAGAAACTGGGAGGAGAAAAAGGGAGAAAAAAAAAAGAAAAAAATATATATATATATTAGACTAATGAATAGAACAGAGCCACACACTTGATTTTGGGTATATTTTGATCTATTAGAAGACACTACCTCCCAAAATTTTAAATAAACAATAACATACACACACACACACACACACACACACACAAATAAGGGTAAAAATGATGAGGGGATGGAATATGACTGTAAAGGTGAAAATTTTAAAAGATTCCCAAAAAGGAATTGATAATATAAGAAGTTGATTGAAAAAAGAAAAAAAGGAGAAAAGAATGTGATCAGGCTGGAGACTATAACAAAGCCATGCATGAGATTTAGGGTGTATTTTGATCTATTAAAATAAACTGTATCCCCCCCCCAAAAAATAAACTGTATCCCAAATTTTTTAAAGAAAGAAAAACCTATATGTATACAAAAAGTAAGGTCAAATACAATGAAGGGATAGATTATGACTATAAAAATGAAAATTAAAAAAAGGTATTGAGAGACTATGGACTCTGAAAAACAATCTGAGGGATTTGAAGTGGCGGGGGGGGGTGGGAGGTTGTGGTACCAGGTGGTGGGTATTATGGAGGGCACGGATTGCATGGAGCACTGGGTGTGGTGCAAAAATAATGAATACTGTTATGCTGAAAATAAAAAATAAATTTAAAAAAAGAAAGGTATTGAGGGGCGCCTGGGTGGCTCAGTGGGTTAAGCCGCTGCCTTCGGCTCAGGTCATGGTCTCAGGGTCCTGGGATCGAGTCCCGCATCGGGCTCTCTGCTCAGCGGAGAGCCTGCTTCCCTCTCTCTCTCTCTGCCTGCCTCTCCGACTACTTGTGATTTCTCTCTGTCAAATAAATAAATAAAATCTTTAAAAAAAAATAAAAAAAGAAAGGTATTGATAAAATAGTTTAAAAACATTAAAATAGGAAAGAGGAAAAAAATTTTAAAATAGAATAAAAAAAATAAAATAAATTAACTTTAAAAGACTAAAGAATCATGGAAAAAACTATGAAATCTATGTGCTATATTCCTCTAGCTCTGGAGTTCCGCAGTTCACATTGATGGGTGAATTTGGTCTTGCCTGGATGTTCTTGCTAATCTTCTGGGGGAGGGGCCTGTTGTACTGATTCTCAAATGTCTTTGCCAGAGGCGGAATTGCACCACCCTTGCCAGGGGCCACGCTAAGTAATCTGCTTGGGTTCACTCTTGGTACCTTTTGTTCTCTGAATGCTTTCCATAGAGCTTTGGAGGATGGGAATGAAAATGGAGGCCTCCCAATATCTGGCCCTATAGGAACCAAGAGCTTGGTGCCCCACTCCTCAGCGCACCCTCTAAGAAAAGCAGTCAATCCCTCCTGTCTCCCTGGTCTCCAGCTGCACTCTGTGCTCACCCAGCCTGTGACCAAGCATTTCTATCTCTGGCATATGGCCTTGTTTGGAGTCTCCAAACCCAGCAGATTCCTGCAGCATACTCCCATGCCACTCCTCCCAGAGGAAGAAGATGAGTATGCCCAGATCTACCCCTTGTGGGGTCCCTGCCCAAAGAGTAGTGGCCCAACTGTGCCTTGGGTCATAGTTTATGGCAACCCCCAGCTCAGAGCTCACTGTTTGGTTTCGTCTCTACAGCTGGCTTTCCCTCTCTAATACCTGGGAGCTCTGCCACACTCAGACACCCCTGGTTTTTCTGTGACCCCACAGGTCCTGAGACCACACTGTCCCTATGAGGGCTCCACTCACCTTTTAGCCTCTGGAGTAATGCCCCTCAGTGGAGAAGACTTCTAAAAGTTCCAATTTTGTGCCCCACTGTCTCTCACTTGCCAGGAGCTAGCTCCTCCCCGACAGTGTCTTCTCCTGTATATCAGCTTGGCTTCACTTCTCCGCATGTCCTGACTTCCAGAAAGTGGTCAATTTTCTGTTACTAGAATTGCTGCTCTTCTTCTCTTCAATCTCCTGTTGAGTTTGTAGGAGTTCAGAATGGTTTGATAACTATCTAGCTGAATTCCTGGGACCCGATAATATTTAAGTCTCCAACTCTTCCACCATCTTGTTCCTCCCCTACTTATGCTTTTCTTCCAACATACAATGTCCTTCCTCCTCCACACATCTCCAGGCATCTAAATCACACCCATCCTCGTCTGGGCATCATTCCCTGATCCACACAACAGAATTGCTATCTTATTTTTCCCTTCTCAATTCAACTATATACATCTATATACATGTATGTATGTATGTATGTATACACACACACACACACACACACACAGTTTCCCTTAAATAAAGTTATGTGTCCACTCCCTTTTTTATAACTAGCTTATGAGCTCACTGAGATTAGAATATTTCCTCTGGAACTATTAAAACAAAGTATCTGCTCATAAATATTTGTTATGTGTATATTTTCAACATATAGTTCTTCAGGCCCTAGTGTTAAAACAAACTCATGTGATATAGCCTGCCATAATGGTACTGTGTACATTTGGGTCTCATTTTTGTAAATATCTATGTCTGCCTCTGTAGTTATACAAAGGTTTAACTATATATAGTATCTACTCCAAAATAGTAACAGGAGTTACCTCTTGGAGATGAACCCACAGGTGTATCTTTTATATCTATTTTTATTTTTTAACTTTCTAAAAGATTTTATTCATTTATTTGTCAGACAGAGAGATAGAGAGCTCACAAGCAGGGGTAGTGACAGGCAGAGGTAGAAGCAAGATCCCCACTGAGCAAGGAGCTCTGTAATATGGGACATGATTCCAGGACCCCAGGCTCATGACCCAAGCTGAGGGCAAACGCTTAACCAACTGAGCTACCCAGGCACCACTTATCTTCACTTTTAAATCATAATGGTTGACCTGATCTCTTGAGAACACAAAACCAGCACAGCTCTTTCTTAAACAAAATCAAACCATAATATAAACATTATCAAATTAAAGATCCTTATAGGGACGCCTGGGTGGCTCAGGTGGTTAAGCAGCTGCCTTCAGCTCAGGTCATGATCCCGGGGTCCTGGGATCGAGTCCCACATCGGGCTCCTTGCTCGGCAGGGAGCCTGCTTCGCCCTCCCCTCTGCCTGCCATTCTTCTGCCTGTGCTCGCTCTCTCTCCCTCTCTCTGAGAAATAAATAAAATCTTTAAAAAAAAAAAAAAGATCCTTATAAATCTCTTCTGCAAAAACACACCATTAAAAGTTTTATGAATCATTTTTAAATTTTTTATGAATATTCAAATATCCTATGTAGTAATCATTCTTTTCAAACTATGTTATTGATCTGCCATTTACTTTTTTTTTGCCTAATTGACATTATGTCCATTTTACTTTATGTTATTGCTATTATTAACAAGACAGGGAATCTCTAGAAATAATTTTGCTTTCTTTGTTTTCTAAATTTTTTTAAAAGATTTTATTTATTCATTTTACAGACAGAATCTCAAGTAGGCAGAGAAGCAGGCAGAGAAAGAGGAGGAAGCAGGCTCCCCACTGAGCAGAGAGCTCATGGCGGGGCTCGATCCCAAGACCCTGAGATCATGACCTGGGCCGAAGGCAGAGGCTTTAACCCACTGAACCACCCAGGCACCCCTGTTTTCTAAATTTTTAACCACAAATATTTTCTATCATCACAAACCAAACTTTTATTTTAAAAAAGTGAAGTATCTGGGCCATCTCTCTGTCTCTGTTCAAAATTTCATTAAATGCTCTCTTTCCATTCATTCATTCATTCATTCAACAAATAGGTATGGACTGTCAGCCACGTACTGGTCACTCTGCTGACAGTACAGCCCTAAACAAACTGGATACCTACATCTAGTGGGGAAGATCAACATTTAGCCATTCTAAGCCAGTGTAAAAATCACAGCCTGTGAGAAATCCCATTGAGGAAATGGGCTAGGTGCTCTCATCTAGTTCAGAGGCCTGATCTAGTTTGCCCACCATTGTGTCTGAAGGCTGAGCTATCACTAAGAGTTTGAGAGAGAAGAGAGATGTTCTGCAAAGGTAACTTCTAGTGGCTTGGCCCTTCTGAGGGCTAAAGATTGGAGGGAAAGACTGGAGAGAATGGGAGAGAGACTGGCAGGTCTACCTGAGGTTCATGTCATCATTTTTTATCTGTAGGTTACCAAACAGCCAATGAGACCACAGGGTACTGTGGGGCAGAGCGCTCAAACCTCCCATACCTACCATGGACACCGACATCTGTGCAGTGGGGGCACTCTGTTTTCCTGGATCTGCTGGTGTTCATCCAGAACCTCCCTGGCCTTTGGACCTTCTCAGTGCTGGCCTACGTTCTCATGCTCAGAATCCTCATCCTCATCTTCCAGCATCTCTCCCAGGCAGGTTCCCCACCCCATGCCAACCTCTTGGTAAATGTGTCATGTTGGGGTGGCTGTGTGGGCATGTATACATGCAGGTACAGACACAGGTGTGTGTGGAAGAAAAGTCTGGAAACACACACACCATACTGTAGATGATTTCCTCTGCAGAAGGAAATTTCAGGTTGGGATGTGTTTTTTGTGTCTGCACTGTTTGACATGTATTTAGGATCATCTCTCAGAATACTTTTCACACTGTTTTCTTAAGAGAACTCCTCTTTATTTTTTTAAGGCCAAATTGCATAGAATAAATGCATTTTTGCCACTCCAACTTTCTGTGTTCTGTTTATATAAGTAGCATTTACATTATGTCTCCAAACTCAGTATAACAAACTCAGTATAACAATCTGTGAGAAAAGTCTTAAGACCTTTCTTTCTTTCTTCTTTCTTTCTTTCTTTCTTTTTTTCTTTCTTTTCAGTGTTCCAAGATTCATTGTTTATGTACAACACCCAGTTCTCCATGCAATACATGCCCTCTTTAATACCCACCACCAGGCTCACCCATTCCCCTGCCCCCCTCCCCTCTAAAACCCTCAGTTTGTTTCTCAGAGTCCACAGTCTCTTGTGCTTCATCTCCCCCTCTGATTTCCCCCAATTCACTTTTCCTTTCCTCCTCCTAATGTCCTCCTTGTTAGTCCTTATGTTCCACAAGTAAGTGAAGCCATATGATAATTGACCTTCTTTGCTTGACTTATTTCACTCAGCATAATCTCCTTCAGTCCCATCCATGCTGATGCAAAAGTTGGGTATTTGTCCTTTCTGATGGCTGAGTAATATTCCATTGTGTGTATGGATCACATCTTCTTTATCCATTCATCTGTTGAAGGGCATCTTGGCTCTTTCCACAGTTTGGTGACTGTGGTCATTGCTGCTATGAACACTGGGGTACATATGGCCCTTCTACACCTGTATCTTTGGGGTAAATGCAGTAGTGCAATTGCTGGGTCATAGGGTAGCTCTATTTCTAATTTCTTAAGGAATCTCCACACTCTTTTCCAAAGTGGCTACACCAATTTGCATTCCCACTAACAGTATAAGAGGCCTCCCTTTTCTTCACTTCCTCTCTGACATGTGTTGTTTCTTGCCTTGTCTATCTTTGCTATTCTAACTGATATAAGTGGTATCTTAATGTGTTTTTTTTAAGATTTATTTACTTATTTGGCAAACAGAGATCACAAGTAGTTGGGTGGGGGGGAAGGAGGTTCCCTGCTGAACAGAGAGCCCGATGTGGGCCTTGATCCCAGGACCCTGAGACCTAAGGTGAAAGCAGAGGCTTAATCCACTGAGCCACCCAGGCTCCCCTTAATGTGGTTGTGATTTGAATTTGCCTGATGGCCAATGATGAACATTTTTTTCATGTGTCTATTAGCTATTTGTATATCTTCATTAGAGAAGTGTCTATTCATGTCTTCTGCCCAATTTTGGACATGATTATCTGGTTTTTTGGCTGTTGAGTTTGAGAAGTTCTTTATAGATATTGGATATCAACCCTTTGTCTGTAGTACCATTTTTTAATATCTTCTCCCATTCTGTGTGTTGCCTCTTTATTTTGTTGACTGTTTCCTTTGCTGGGCAGAAGGTTTTTATTTTGATGAAGTCCCAAAAATTCAATTTTGCTTTTTTTCCCTTTATCTTTGGAGACATGTCTTGAAAGAAGTTGCTGTGGCTGATGTTGAAGAGGTTACTGCCTGTGTTCTCCTCCAGGGTTTTAATGGATTCCTGTTTCACGTTGAGGTCTTTCATCCATTTTGAATTTATCTTTGTGTATGGTGTAAGAGAATGGTTGATTTTCATTCTTCTATACATAGCTGTCCAATTTTCCCAGCACCATTTATTGAAGAGACTATCTTTTTTCCACTGGATATTTTTTCCTGCTTTGTCAAGATTATTGAGGCATTTCTTATGGTGTTTTATACTGCAGATGCAATCAAATGTTAGAATGCTGCACAGTTTAAAAAGCAGAACGAATGTCCACAGAGAGGATATGGGAGATGTTACTGTAAATAAAGCAACTTTCTGTAACAGCCCCATTAATTTGTGCTGAGTAGCACATTGTAAGCATTTATAGCCAAACATCATACTTTATTGCTTACATACAGACATTTTACTGAGCTTTACTTATGTTTCAAAAATTGGTTGTGTATTTGCCATTGATGTGTCATGTGACATAATTTTTCCCATTCACAATAATAGGAACTTGATTGTTGGTGTGTTTGCACAGATCATGAAATTTTAGGAGTGGATTACTGATACCGGAAGGCTCCTCCCCCACAGCAAGTATTTTGTTATCAGAGACAAACTGTAATAAGGACTCTTAATCAACTCAACTAAAAGTAACTTGGGGTCGGGAGAAGGAGAGTGTAGGAGAAAGATCCTACAGGGAACTTGCATGGAAGAGCCAGGCCCCAAGAAGGATCCCAAGGCAGTTAGGCTTTGGGAGTAGCACAAACCCAGGAGTCAGGCCATATCATGCCTCTGCTCAGGTTGGCTATGCATATTGGCTTTCTTTCTCTTGAGGCAAACCAGCTCTGTCCACAGATCTTAAGTTTTAGATTTTACCATTTTTGGCACCAGAAGGAAACAAATCTGAGTTCTAGTTCATCCCAGAAATCCAGGAAAGGAATTCACTGGTTGAGCTTGGGTCAGGTGTCACCCCTGGACCAATTACCTGTAGTGGGAAGAAGGAAAACTATAATGAAAACTATAACTGATACAAAGGGATCAGACCACTTCAGAATGTGGAAGGAGGGTTCCTGGGCAGAGAATCCCATAGATATCCTTGACAGCCTTGAAGGAAGAAAAAGGAAATGAAGAATAAATATTGGGCATAGTCCATCTCTAGCCTTCAACTTTGCTTGTCTGCAAGACACAAAACCTTCTCCCAGACATCCAGCATGTGTAGGGTCAATCAAGGAAAGTTCTAAAATGTGGATTTTTAAAAATTTTTTTATTAAATTGATTTATTTTCAGAAAAACAGTATTCATTATTTTTTTCACCACACCCAGTGCTCCATGCAATCCATGCTTTCTATAATACCCACCGCCTGGTACCCCATCCTCCCACCCCACCCCCGCCACTTCAAACCCCTCAGATTCTTTTTCAGAGTCCATAGTCTAGCTTTGCAGCTCACAACCCATGGGACCCTGAATAAGTCATGTTTTAAAATCAAACTAACAGTTGTTACCTTGTTAGGCTGTTGTGTAAAACTATTTTGTGAAAACCCAGTGGTTCTCCAAAAGGCAGCAGAGCAAGTTTGTCAGGTTCAGGTCTAGACTCCAGAGCAGCGATTCTTAAGCAGGGGCAATTTTCCCTCCAGGGGACATTTAGCAACTCATGGAGACATTTTTGGCTGTCACAACTGGGACAGTCCTATCTACTGGCCACTAGTAGATAGAAACCAAGGATGCTGTTAAATATCTGGCAGTGCTCAGGACAAGTGACCTGAATTCTGTTTATAGCTCCCCCATTTCAACTTTGATAAGTTATTTCACTTTTTTGGTGCCTCAGTTTTCCTATCTGGGAAATGGGACTGATACTAGTACCCATCTCCTAAGGCTGTTCTGAGGGTCAAACAGATTAAGAGATGTGAAGAGCTTGGGCCCCTGTCTGGAACTTAGTAAGTACCACTAAACATAAGCTTGGTACCTCCCCCAAATCTGGCCAAGCAGCATTATCACATTTTGATCTTGTTTAATTACAGATTCCAGTCGTCCTTCAGTTGTAGTGGATCTGAATCTTTGGAATTAGAGTCCAGGAATCTTTGAGGGTTTTGTTGTTTTGTTTTGTTTTAGTTACCCAGCTGGTTTTGATGATGGGCCAAGCATTGGGATGACTCCTCTGAAGCATTGTTATGCCCAGTTGGGACCAGAAGCATCAGCAGCCTCTCAGAGCAGAGCTGTACAAACTCCAGTGTGGATATGAAACCCCTGGGGACCTTGTTACAGTGCAGGTTCTGATTCAGGAGATCTGTGTGGGGCCTGAGAATCCGTACTAACAAGCTTCCCTGTGGGGAGGTGAGGCCAAGGTTGCCAGTCCTCTGATCACTCTCTGAATCACCAAGTTCCAAAGCACCTTATACACATGCATGTTACGGTGTCCGAGCCCTATAGTAGAGTCAAAGCCTGTCGAATCCCAATCTGGACTGAGCTCAGGTTCTTTTTTTCAGAAGCCAAAACCAAGTTAAGGAAAGGATACTGCATGTGAATTCCAGACGGTCTCTATCTCATGTGGTCCACACAACAACCCCCCCTGCCCCAAGCCTGAGTTACAGTGGAGGACCCCTACTCACCTTTTCAGGTCACCCTGGCTGGAAGGTCTCTCTGTTCCCAGAAAGAATAAAGTACCATTAGAGGCTCCTGGAGAAGGTTTGCTGTAAACAAACTAGAGATCATCTTGTCTACAAGTGGATTTTTAAGGTGTTCCTTTTCATGGCTGGTGTCTCTCAGAGAGCATTGTTCTTAAGCTGTCAGGCCTCACCAGACTCCAGGATTCTGTTTTCTTACAGTCAGAGATAGGACTGGACCTAGAGATCATTTAATTCATTGGTTGTTCAAAACATGTTTCCATACGGCTGATGGTGTGTGTCATATGAGTTTAGCAGGGAGAGGATTAGGTGATCCTTGTTCACTTTCTTAATTACGTATTTATATTAATACATTCTCTTCTACTTATAAGAATTTAGAATTGCATTACAATACTCCTTTTCAAAACCAGTTTTGTTTTAAAACATTGACTTATTGAGAAAAATTATATAGGTGGGACACATGTATGGTAATTGTATGGTAAATGACTGAAGTTTCAGACATGATGTTTGGTTTTTGTTTTTTTTTTAAAGATTTCATTTATTTGACAGAGAGAGATCACAAGCGGGCAGAGAGGCAAGCAGAGAGAGAGAGAGGAGGAAGCAGGCTCCCTGCGAAGCAGAGAGCCCGATGCGGGACTCGATCCCAGAACCCTGAAATCATGACCCGAGCTGAAGGCAGAGGCTTAACCCACTGAGCCACCCAGGTGCCCCCAGACATGATGGTTTTGTTCAACTTCCTTGCTGTAGGGAAGGAGAAACCAAAGCTAGAGAGGTCCTAGGCCTGGATTTTCTTATTTTTTTAAGGATTTTATTTATTTATTTAATAGAGAGAGAGTGTGAGATCCCAAGTAGGTAGAGCAGCAGGCAGAGGAGGGGGAAGCAAGCTCCCCGCTGAGCAGAGAGTCCGATGTGGGGCTCGATCCCAGGATCCTGAGATCATGACATGAGCTGAAGGCAGAGGCTTTAACCCACTGAGCCACCCAGGCACCCCTGGATTTCCTTATCTTTAAAATAAAGATAATAATCCTAAGTCTGTAGGGTCATGGTGAGAATTAAACAGTACATTTAGAGAATTTAGCATGTGCCTGGCTCCTCATAAAGACCTAAGAAATATTAGCAACTCATATCTGTGTTAGAGAGATAACTTCTTCATAGGATCTCCTCTCTGAGCCTCAGGCTCGCCATCTGTATAATTAAGTCATCAGACCAGAGGGTTGGCATCAGTGGCCTTTCAACTCCCTCATTCTCTCCCTGACCCCAGTGGAGCCGACAGACATGGGTTTGAGACTGGCTTCGTCTTGTCAAGCTGTATGATCCTAGACAAGCTACTTAACGCCTTGCGAACCTCAGTTTCCTCATCTGTAAAATGGGTTTATAATACCTCCAAAGCAAGGATGTCGTAAGGGCTCAGTGAGATAATGTACATAAAAGAGCATGTTGTTGGCATTAAGTAAGTCACTATCATTATTACTTTGTTTCAGCAGTCCTTCAAGTGTGGGTGAGAGAATACTAACGTGCTAGAGAGAAATATCTGACAGAAAGCTGTGGGATGTTGGGGGAAATCTTCTCTTTTCAATGAGCCTTGTTTAACCCATCTGTGAAATAGGAGAACTGAAAACCTCTCTATGACAATCCCAGCTAACAAGTCAACCTACTTAAACACATGGTCTTCATATTAAAAATTTACTATTTACTTTGCTGTGTCCTTCATCCACACTTTTGGATACTAGAGATATTTTAATGAAGCCTGAGAAAAACTACTAAAATGGTGAGCACTATAGGGGAATTTAGCAACGGTTTTCAAATATATTTTTTAAAGGTTTTGTTTATTTATTTGACAGAGAGAGTGATCACAAGTAGGCAGAGAGGCAGGCAGAGAGAGAGGGGGAAGCAGGCTCATTGCTTAGCAGAGATCCCGATGGAGGGCTCGATCCCAGGACCCTGAGATCACGACTTGAGCTGAAGGCAGAGGTTTAACCCACTGAGCCACCCAGGTGCCCCTCAAATGTATTTTTTATCCTGAGAATGCTGTGAATGAAATCACAGGAGGAACATAGTATTTAATACAAACCAGTTTTCTCATATACCTCAGAAAAAAATATATACGGATGCATATGTGCATCTGTATATACAGACATACATATGTGTAAGGATATATATCCGACACCCACATACAGAGAGAAGGAAATAGCAAATGTGTTGACCTTTGGGGAATCTGGTGAAGGATACATGTGTAGGGTATAAGGCTATATTCTTGCAACTTTTCCACAAGCCTGAAATACTTCCAAATAGAGAGAGACCAGAATTTTATCCCAGCTTGAAGTGGTGCTCACACCCATACGCAGATGATGAAACCAGGGACTAGAAGCGATGAGGCTTGTCTAAGCACATAAGGCTCTAGAATTCCAAAGCCAAGGCTCAAGCCCTCACCTTGCAGCCCACAGATCAATGCATTTCTTCTCCTGACACTGCGTCTGATCTTCCTCTTTTCTTTTCAGTTTCCCTGTTGGTTCTCCTTTGATGAGAGTGTCACCGAGTCTTCCTGCCACGGACTCCTCCACTGTTCCCTCCCTCCCTCCGTCCCTCCCTACACACACACACACACACACACACACACACACACACGAGTAAGGCTTCCTGAACTCTTGTCCAGAGCCGATGCCCCCATGTTACCACTCGGACACACAGAATCACAGATCACAGAGAGCTGGAGCTGGAATAAAGCATGACTGTGTACAAATTATTCTAGACACTTAACACCACAAATAGGGAAATATTTCTTCAGTACGATTTATATTCTTTTTCCATCTTTCGGTCAGGAGTTGCATGTTATGGTGTGTAAGCTAGTCTCCCCTCTACATTCCAGGCAAAAGGAATCCAAAATTATCCTGCAGGCCATACACCTGTTCTTGCTGGAAGGTCACCTTCCAGAAATGAAATTAGGGATGGTGCGCCCCCTGGTGGACTGTATGCAGAAGCACAAGGCCTGCAAAGACTCCGGCGGGTACATTATGAGATTTTCTGTAATGACAATCATCATCATCATCATCCATGGGCCACAAAGCTTCTCAGAGGCAGAGCCTTTCCTGAGCATGGGAGAGGACCCTCAGGTATGGATGGCTGGACTAGAAAACCTTTAAGGTATTTTCTGTAATGGATACTGTTATAATTTAGTCGTTACTTCAAGTGGCGTCATGTCTTTGAGTTTGTTTCTTCTCAAGCTTTGCAATGGCTGAGATGAAGGAATTTAGGATAACAGTGGGTAAATGGGGTCTCTACATAAATGGGGGCCACTGTGTAATTATGGCCTCTCATTTTACAGGCTTTGCCTTTGGAAAACAAGATGCAGAACCATGCTCAGTCTCCACTTATCCCATCTGGAGGGACGTTCGAGATCACCACTCTGGACAAAGGCCTAGGACTCTTGGGCTACCTCAGCTTTGGGGACACCACCCAAGTGAACATCACCCTCCACCCCTCCAACTGCTGGTGAGTGAGTTCACGTTGCAGAGCTGAGAGCATGTTGTGCCGGGTGGGGCTGGCTTAGCTTCCCCTTAAAGAGGGGAGTAGCAAGAGCATGAATGTGGATCAGGTCTTCAGCGTGGAGAAGAGATACCAGGAAACTGCACCGTGGAGAGAGGTGGACTGGGTAAATAAGAGATCTGGATTCTTGTCCAGCACGGCCATTAAATCTCCTGTTCTGGACAGGATATTTTCCTTTTCCTATGTACTTCAGTTTCCCCATCTACCCAACCCAGGGATTAGACTAAATGCTTCCTAAAAGCCCTCCCAACTTTGAACAGATCTTATTAACCAAAGCTCTTTCACCTGCAAGTGACTGAAACCCACTCTAGTCTGGCCCAAGTTTAAAAAAAAAAAAAAAAAAAAAAGTCCAGGGGCGCCTGGGTGGCTCAGTGGGTTAAGCCTCCGCCTTCGGCTCAGGTCATGATCTCAGGGTCCTGGGATGGAGCCCTGTGTCGGACTCTCTGCTCAGCGGGGAGCCTGTTTCCCCCTCTCTCTCTGTCTGCCTCTCTGCCTACTTGTGATCTCTCTCTCTCTCTGTCAAATAAATAAATAAGTAAAATCTTCAAAAAAAAAGAAAGAAAGAAAGAAAGAAAGAAAGAAAAGTCCATGCATATATCTAACTTCAGACACAGCTAGATCCAGTCTTTTAAGTGGTATCAGCAGGACTCTTGTCTTCATCTCTTTTTGTGTTCCTCTGCATGGGCTTTACCAAAGAGACACTTCCCTTGCTGTGTAGAGTGGCAGATAACTGCTGAAAATCTCTCGGTTACAGGCCATTCTCCCGTCAGCCCCATGTAAAGAAAATTTATCTTTTCCAAAAAGTCCATAAAGTCCTTGGAATGAATTCTGATCCCTGCAGCTAGAATCATATGTCCTTGCTGAACTAAACCTATGGCTGGTAGATGAAATATACTGATTGGCCGGCCTGGATCCTGTGCCTTGCTGGAGTGGGTCAGGAGTACACTGAACCTAGAAGACTGAGAGTGAGTGACCCCTGCTAACTGATGGGGAGCTGGCTGCTGGCTCAGTTAATCCATCTGAGGCATGTTAACACAGATCAGAATCGCAGTCAAATCTGAGGACCACAGATTATTTGATTGATATTCTTACAACTTCTTAGTAAGCCAGAGAAGGAGATCATTACAAAGGTGGTAAATGGGATATTACTAGAGGGTGGTTAATAGCTTCTTTTCCCTTTTGCTTACCATCTTGGCTTCCTGGAAGCACTCAGGTTCTCAAGTACATAGACCCCCTCTCGGATTCTGCTCCCTGCTTTATGCCCTTACATTAGTAACCTCAGGATGATTCTATGTAAATTTAAATAAAGGGCTTAGCATGGTGATGATCACATAGAAGTGACTCAATAAAGTTTCATTATTACCATCCCCTAAAAATACAATCCCATGCATGTGATTCCGGGTGGCTCAGTGGGTTAAGCCGCTGCCTTCGGCTCGGGTCATGATCTCAGGGTCCTGGGATCGAGTCCCGCATCGGGCTCTCTGCTCTGCGGGGAGCCTGCTTCCTCCTCTCCCTCTCTCTGCCTGCCTTTCTGCATGCTTGTGATCTCTGTCTGTCAAATAAATAAATAAAATCTTTAAAAAAAAAAATCTAAACAAAGGTACATTTTTCTTCCCCTGTGTGCGAACTCTTACTGATTTTTAGCTACTGTAAGTTATGGCCCTAAAGAACAGAAATTATGGGATGCCTGGGTAGCCCAGCCAGTTAAGTGTCCAACTTTGATTTCAGCTCATGTCATTACCTCAAGGTCGTGAGATCAAGCTCCCCTGCCCCCCACGCCCATTGGGCTCTATGCTAGGCATAGAGTCTGCTTAAAATTCTCTCTCTCTCTGCACTCCCCCAGCTTGCACTAAAAAAAAAAAAGAAAAGAAAACAGAAATTCACATGCTTAATCTAATGTATAAATAATAAAAATTTAGAAACATATGATAACTTGGATTTTGTATTGAATGAGTACTTCACACTCGTCGTTAATGGAGAAGAAAGAATACAGGTATTTCCTGGGTGCTTCCAGGTGTCCTTAACACAGCCCCATTTGATAAGGGAGATAACAGTATCAGGTCAAGGAGTCCTGACAACATCTGGCCACATTCCCTAGTCTCATGGAAAGGCTGACACACACACAACCAATTCAGATTCTGTGTCAGTAGCTCTGCAACCGGGACAAGGAACAAGTGTTATGAGAACTCCCAAGGACAGTTAATCCTGACCAGGGAATAGAGAGGTTTCCTGGGGGCCTCTGACACTTGATCGATGAGCAGAAATGTGACAGATTAGGAACGGAGGAAAAGGCAGTCTTGGTGGAGGGAACAGAGCACTGATGCTGAGGGTATGTGTCCCTCTCAGGGGATGGCTCTCATTGTCTGGTGTGGTTGCAGTGTTGAGCATGAGGGCTAGGGGCCGAGGTAGGACTGTTTGAGGCAGTGGGAACTTGCACTTAAAATATGATGGGCTTTTAATCCCAGGCTCAGGTTTGACAGTCTTTCTTGTGGGTGATGAGATACCATCAAGGTCTTTTTGAGCATTATGGTAACATAATCACTCATCTCTTCTTTGTCTTATGTCCCCTAAAAAGTAGTGGGTTTTTTTCTATTCTTGATAAAAAGGAGTCCTGTGTATTTAACATTTTATAATCAGAGCCCATCAGATCCAGCCCCTCCCTACCTTTTAGCAAGTACAGAGTATATCCCCATGTTACAGATGAGGCCAGTGACCTCATAGTGACCTAGATAGTTAATGATAGAGGAGGAGTTAGGATTTAGACCTCCCGCAATTCTACCTAGTTTTCGGAACATCCACATCATAACTCTGACCTCATGCATATTTGATTATGAAAGAGGGAGTGTGTGCTATTTTTAAAGGGCTGGCCATTTCACCCATCATCCCTGCTCATTGGATAGATGGCCCTGAAGGAGGTGAGATGGGAAGTGTGAACGCAGCACTTTGTAGGTCTTGGTCTCCTTGTGCCCTTCATAGACTGAGGCTCTTGCTACTCTTTCTTGAGTAGGACCTTAGTGCCTAACATTTGCATAACATTTTGTACTATATGGCCTCTAATTACATTGCTGTATTTTAGGGTGTTTAAGGGATTATTCAGGGCAGTTTTGATAGTTCCGCATTTCTGCCCCTCACTCTGGCAAAACTGGTTTCCCTGAAGTCCTGCAGTAGGATCTCCAGAGGCTGCTGATAACTACAAATATGTCTTTTCGGATCCCTCTTGCATTCCAAAGTTTGTACCAGTCTGTCAAGTTCAGCAGAATCTGCCTCACACCCCTGCAGTTCTGTGTCCCTGTAGAGATCATCATGCCCTTCCCTGAAGCACTGGGTCTCGTGGGTTGACCCAGGAATGCTCACTGCTGTGGTCTGTCTGACATGGGAGTGAAAGGTAGGGAGCCTCGCAGGACCCCGGAAATTTCCGGAAGTCAGTCTCCCAGAGCCTTCCCAGCGCAGTACAACATTTTAGGCAGAATACATGTTTGTGGAATTAAGCCAAACCTAAGGGGAGCTTTGGTGGTAAGAAACAGAATACAAGTCTGAACAACTTAAGCTTAAAAAAAAAATGGATTTAGAGGTAGCTCACAGAGTCAAAGCAAAAGCTACAGAAGCAAACCTTAAAGAAGACAGAAACCAGGGAGAGCCTGAGACTAAAGTCAGAGGAATTAAGAGAATGCCTCTGGGATAAATTTCCTTCAACTCTTTTCTACCCTCGTGCTCTCTGCTTAAGATGCAAACTCTGTGGAGATAGAGTTCCATCACACAGGCCCATTCATGGATGAAGGAGGTTGGGGCATTCAGATTGGCAGTGCCTCCAAGACCCCCATGCAGTGACAGAGGGATGGCATGTCAAAAATAGGGTTCTGATTATCCTTACAACTCTCTTTGATGCACGGGTTATTTAGAAGTGTGTAGTTCAATTTCCAAATATTTGGTTGTTTATCAGCTACCTTTCAGTCACTGATTTCTAATTTAATTCCACTTTTGTCCAAGAACATTCTTTCTGTATGATTCCAATATGTGGGTTTCTTTTACAGCTGAGAATATAGTTTATCTGGGTCTATGCTCTACGTGCGCTTGAAAAGAACATGTATTTGGCCAGTGTTAAATGGAACATTCTATAAATATTAAGTAGGTCAGCTTGAATGATGGCGTTGCTCAGGTCTTATATATCCTTATTGGTTTTCCACCTTCTTATCCTGTTAATTACCAGGAGAGTAATTTGGAGACTTTAACAAATAAATAAATAAATATATTAAATACAAATAATATATATAATATAAATATATTAAATAAATAAATTAATAATATATAACGTCTCCAAATACATTTGTGGGTTTGTCTACGTTTTTAAACCCAACAGTTTTGGCTTCATATATTTGGAAGCTCCATTGTTAGATATGTGCTCATTTATATCATTGAGATTTGTCTTGAAGAACTGACCCTTTCATCACTAGATAATGTCTCTCTTTATCTCTGACAATATTCTTTGTCCAGAATCTAACTTGTCTAATATTAATACAGCCACTCCAGGTTTCTTTAAAGTAGTGTTTATATGGAATACATTTCCCCCCTGAATTCTTTTTTTTTTTATTTTTTTTTCCAATTTATTTATTTTCAGAAAAACAGTATTCATTATTTTTTCACCACACCTAGTGCTCCATGCAAGCCGTGAATTCTAACAGATTTATGTCTTTACCATTTAAGTGCGTTTCTTACAGACAGCGGTTCGTTGGATCTTGCTCATATAGTCAACCTCTTACAACCGGTGTGTAAACCATTTATACTTCTATGGGTGGATTAGTTCCATCCTGCCATCTGGCTAGTTGTTCTCTGTTCCATCTGTTCTCTGTTGGTTTTTTCATCCTTCTGCTTGCTTTTGGATTGAGTATTTTTTTCAGATCCCATCTTATTAGGTTTACCTCTTTCAACTTTTTTTTTTAAAGATTTTATTTATTTATCTGACAGACAGAAATCACAAGTAGGCAGAGAGGCAGGCAGAGAGAGAGAGGGGGAAGCAGGCTCCCCGCTGAGCAGAGAGCCCGATGCGGGGCTTGATCCCAGGACCCTGAGATCATGACCTGAGCCGAAGGCAGTGGCTTAACCCACTGAGCCACCCAGGCGCCCCCTCTTTCAACTTTTTTAAGGAGTAGCCCTAGGTTTTATAATACACATCTTTAATTAATCACAGGGTATTTTCAAATACTATAATACCACTTCATGTGTAGTGGGAGAACCTTTCAACAGTGTACGGCCAAGCCCTTCCTCCCATGTTTTTGCTGTTTTTGTCATATGCTATAAACCCAAAATATGTTGCTACTATTTTTGCTTTAAACCAGGGATAGCCAGACTTTTTCTTAAAAGGCCTGATGGTGAGTATTTCAGGCTTTCAGCCCATATATCGCCTGTGCCGCAACTATTAAACTCTGCCATGATAGCAGAGCGCCTCCGTGGACAACACATGAACTAATAGGCATGGCTGTGTTCCGACACAAGCTTGCTCATGAAAACAGCCCACAGACCAGAGTTTGCTGATCTCTGCTTTAGATAATCCAGTCTCTTTAAAAATAAAGAAAAAAATATCTTTTGTATTTACCTTTCCTTTAACTATTTCCGGAAATCTTTATTCCTTTTTGTAGTCCCTGCCTGTCATCATAATCCTTCTTCCCGAAGAATTTAACACTTCTTATAGCACAGATCCACTGGTAATGAACTATCTCAATTTTTGCTTGTCTAAAAAAGTATTTCTCCTTCATTTTTGAAAAATATTTTCTCTGAGTTGAGAGTGTTGATGTGTTAGCCCTTTCAAGATGTCATCTGTTGGGGCACCTGGGTGGCTCAGTGGGTTAAAGCCTCTGCCTTCGGCTCAGGTCATGATCCCAGGGTCCTGGGATCGAGCTCCACATCGGGCACTCTGCTCAGCAGGGAGCCTGCTTCCCTTCCTCTCTCTCTGCCTGCCTCTCTGCCTACTTGTGATCTCTGTCTGCCAAATAAATAAATAAAATCTTAAAAAAAAAAAAGATGTCATTTGTTGTCTTCCAGTTTGTGGATGAGGATACTGCATTTCTTACAGTTCTTCCTCGGTAGATACGCGTCTTTTTCCCCTGCTGCTTTCAGGTTTTCTCTTTATTTTGGGTTTTTATTAGTTTGAATATAATGTATCTAGGTAAGTGAGAGTTTGTAGGGGGTAGGGGATGTTGGTGTTTATCCTATTCTGTTTGGGTGATTTTCTCTGAATTTCTTGATCTGTAGGGTTTTTTTTTTTTAAATATTTTATTTATTTATTTGACAGACAGAGATCACAAGTAGGCAGAGAGGCAGGCAGAGAGCGGGGTGGGGAAGCAGGCTTCCTGCTAAGCAGAAAGCCTGATTCGGGGCTCGATCCTAAGACCCTGAGATCATGACCTGAGCCGAAGGCAGAGGCTTAACCCACTGAGCCACCCAGGTGCCCTTTGATCTGTAGTTTTATGTCTGTAATTATTTTATGAAAATTCTTGGCCATTATTTCTTCAAATATTTCTCTTGCCACATTCTTTCTTCTCGCTCTGGGATTCCAATTATTGATATGTTAGGCTGTTTTATATTATCTTTTGACTCTTTGATATTCCAGCGTTTTTTTTTTCACTTTTTATTTCTTTTTATATTTCAATTTGAGTAATTTTCATTGACCTATCCTCAAGTTCACAGACTCTCTTCCTTGACTCTCTTGAGTCTGCTGCTAATCCTATCAAAAGAATTCTTCATATTCTATCAAAAATTCTTCATAGTATTTTTTTTTTACTATTTTCATAGTTTCCATCTCTCCACTGAATTCTCCCTTTATTCACACATTTTGTCCAAATCAACTTCAGAAACTCCATGAAGTACTCAGAAATCATCATGTTCTCAGTTCTTTTGGCCTTCTAGGATGGTGGACAGCAGTCTTGGAGCTGAATCAGTTTGTTAAGAGCAGCCTTCTGTAGAGGACAACCAGGATAACAACCTAGAGAGTCTCCGCTAGAGTCACAGAATTCTAGAACCTTATCATCTTGGAATCTTGGAAGCTAGGGTTCAAAAAAAATTCAAAGGATTTTAGAGTTGAACTTTAGAAGTTGAATACCTCCAGGGAAGGGCGTTCACCAGCTCACAAGGCAGCCGAGTTCAAAGGGAAGATGCTGTCCTCCCTCAGGCGGGATGATGATGTTAATGCACCACTAGAGGGAAGCCAGTCCTTGATAGGGTGTCACAGTCACACCAAAAGTAGGATCTCCGCTCTCCCTGACCTTCACCCCCACATATACCAGGAATGACAAAGCCACTGATCAGAAGAAAATCTAAGGAAGATCAGTAAACACTTGTCTTCTGTAAAGCATTGTATAATGTTATTGGATATGGAGTCTTAGCTACTTCTAAAAAGGAAGGAATAAAAAATAAGACTATGCCCTAACCTTCTTGAACACCTCTATTTCTTAAAATTGCTTTTCCAAATCTTTGTTGATACTTGGAGCCAATAATAAGACAGATTATTATTATTAATGAGGGGTTATTTTAACCTCACTAAGCCTCAATGATCTCATCTCTAAAGTGGAATCCATTTCTGTTCTGTTTCCTTTCTAGGCTTTAAAATGCCATAATGTAATATTTAAAAATGCTAATGACATATTAACTGAGAAAAACATATAGTAAGACAATGACTATTATGCGGTGCCATTTGTAAAAAATGAATGTGTGTGTGTGTGTGTGGATTGGTGAGTGTATGTGCTTTGTATGTGTGTGTCCAGAGGGAGGAATAACAGTTGATCTCTAGGTGGTAGAATTGTGCATATACTTTCTATGTATATTTTCCAATTTTTCTACATTAAGGATATTTTTTAGTAAACCAGATTACATAGAAACTGAAAAGTTCTATACAAATATAAGGAATGATTGTCATTGTTCCATGCAGAGCCCCTCCCTGAACTGAATTTATCTATCTTCCCTCTTTACTTACATCAGGGATTCTCAACCAGAGGTGATCCCTGCTTCCTTTTGCAACAAAAATTACACATATGTGTATATGTAGGATGTGTGTGTTTGTGTGTGTAGATATATATACATACATATATATATATATATTTGGTATGTGCGGTACATACGTAGAATAGAATATATTCAGCCATAAAAATGGAGGAAGTGCTGCCATTTATGAAAATGCGGATGGACCCTGAGGGCAATATGCTAAGTGAAATAAGTCATACAGAAAAAGAAAATACTCTGCAATCCCACCTATATGTGGAATCCAAATAACAACAGCAAAAACAAAAAACAAACTTATCAAAAAAGAGATCAGATTTGTGATTACCAGAAGCAGGGGGTAGGGAATTGAATGAAGGTTGTCAAAAGGTACAGATTTCCAGTTTATGTAGGTGAGGACGGGGGTTGTGATATACAGCATGGTGACCGTAGAGAACGCTGCTGTGTGGTACACGTGAAAACTGTTAAGAGAACAAATCCTAAGAGTTCTCATTACAAAGGAAAACATTATTTAACTTTTTCTTTTTTCTTTTGTATCTATATGAAATGATGAGTGTTTACTTATTGCGGTAATCATTTTATGATATATGTAAGTCAAATCATTGTGTTCTTTACCCTAAACTTATACAGTGCTATATGTCAATTATATTTCAGTAAAACAAAAAGCACAAATATTATGTAGTCATTTTGACTTAGAGGACATTTTGGTTTTAATACATCAACATTAATACATCATAATAATTAATACATCATAATTAACCAAAATTACTACATTAATACACCAAAATCCACCAACACCAGCTCTTCCTTCCATGTGATGGTTGAAGAGACTTGTTTCTTTCCTCGTTCCTGAGTGTGTCTCAGTCCCAGGTGTACTCCAGGGAGTACAGGAGAAGAGGATGGGGAAGAGGAAATAAAGCTAGAAAACAGGGTGAGAAATATTTTCTGCATAACTCGGCATTTTTACAAAAGACCATAAGTTTGTTGATTTGTATTTCAGACTATATCAAACCGCAGCCTCAATATAGCCACATTGAAGTTGGCCCACAAGAATAACCTGTCCCCATGAAGTATTATTAGTAGCATGAAGAGATCCCCTCGGTGGTCCCGTGAAATGTTTTCGAATGTCCTGCCATGCTAAGATTCTGTTTCTGTAAGTGCGTTCCCTCTAGGGCAACTGGAAACCAGGCGTCTTCTTCATCTGCAGATGCCATAGTCATCCCGATCCCCAAGCTAGATGCAGTCAGGTCCATGAACAGCAGTGCCCTCGTCCTCCTCATTCTACCCCTCCTAGAGATCACCACCTACCACTCAGAGAGGGTGAGCACCTCATCATCCCAAGGACGCCCTAATCAGCGTTCTGGGCTTTGTGTGCTTTGTGGTGGGGACCTGCCAAGCCCCAGACAAGCTGATCCAGCCAGAAGACACTTTCACTTTTCCCAGCTCCACTGGCACCTTGGAAGAGTCACTAGCTTTCAACTTGACACTTTTCACTTCACTCCTTAAACTGACATCTTAGCTTCTTCTGAGCAAAGGTCCCCCTTCATTGCTAATATCTATTTTTATAAGACCTCCATGGTGCTCAGCAGAAATGGGGTTGGAAGATCTGAGTTTTTTTTTTTTTTAAAGATTTTATTTATTTATTTGACAGAAAGAGATCACAGTAGGCAGAGGGGCAGGCAGGCAGAGGGGAAGGGAAGCAGGCCCCTGCTGAGCAGAGAGCCCGATGTGGGACTCGATCCCAGGACCCTGAGATCATGACCTGAGCCGAAGGCAGCGGCTTAACCCACTGAGCCACCCAGGCGCCCTGGAAGATCTGAGTTTTAATCCTGAGCTCTGTCACTGACTCCCACCTGATCTGTGCATACACCCTCAGGTGCCCAGTTTTACAAATGTGGTTAAAGAGTCCGGCATCACCTACCTCAAAATGTTGTGGAAAACAAGTGAGGGTATGTGAACAAACATACTTTGACAAGATAAAGTGCTCTATCAGTGTCAGTCCTTCTTATTATTTTGATTTCTTATTATTTTACCGTTGCCTCCTCTGGAGCCAGAGAGGTAGGAAGGAAGGAAGCAAGGAAGCAAGCAAGCAAGCTACATTTCTTTAAGCCAGGCTAACTTATCTCTTGTCCTAACTGCTGACAAGACGTGATCCAGGAGACTTGGTTATAGCAACCTCAGGAGCAGGCACCATTCAGCCAGACTTGCTGAGGGTCAGGCAATGTACAAAATGCATCACATACCTTATCTCATTAAGTCATCCTCAGAACCCCATAAGGTCAATGGGCTTAAGGTAAACCCTTGGCCTCCAGGAGATTAGGTTATGCTCTAAGTCATAAAATTAGTAAGTGGCAGAGCCAGAATTTAAACACTGGTCTAGGAGGCACTGAAGTCCATGCTCATAACCATTACACCCTGACACTACCTCAGCTGCATGAATTAAGTGATTTTTCTCTGGGACTCAATTTCCCCATCTATAAAATGGGAGGGTTGGCTAGATCTCTGAAGGTCCATTCTAAATCATCTTTCCACACTTCAAAGTCTTCTTAACAAGAGGCTGGCCTCTTGCCCTCAGTTGTTGGGGCCAGCTGTGGCCTTGCCTTCAGCCTTCTGTAGCCCCCTGAACTGGTTGCTTTCCCTGAGCCCATCAAGTAGAGACAGGAATGATAATGGGTTTGCAATCACTGGTCACTTGAGCCAGATGAAGATGCAGCTGAGAACTAGCATTACACTCAAATAACACAAGCAGCGTCTTGATTCAGGAGAACTGCACTGAGCAGAGATTCATATAGAACTGGGTTTTTAGGTTCAGGACAACTTTCAGCTAGCTGGGGGAGTGGACACGTGGAAGGGCTACTGTCCCAGCATCCTTTCCCTCGTTCTAGAAACAGTGCCCTGATTTTGCCTTAAGGAACCACCCTTTCTCTGCACTCCCAGTCCATGTGATTACAGAAGGACAGACTCCACCTAGCCTCCAGGAGTGGGCACACTGACCCAAGTTGGTAGTCAGTGAAGTCACCCTCTTGACCATAATTTTTTGTTCCAAGGTGGTCATGTGATCCATGGGCTTTGATCAGTGATTCTGGGAAAGGGGGATCTTTGTGCTGGGATTGCTAACCCCAGGTGCTCAGCAGAAGCTCATCTCAAGCAGAAGAAAATGAAGTTAAGAGATGAAGGAGAAGCCTGTTGATAACACTGGAGTTCTTCCTTCCATGGGTGCCTAATGCAGGTTCACCTTGTACTTCCCGGTTCCTGGGCCAATTTTCATTTTGTTTATGTTGCATTAGGCTAAGTTTCTGACATTTACAGCTAAAGAAGCATGACTGGGTCTCTCAGTGACCTTGAGCAAGTTCTTTTACCTCTTACAGGGTTGCCTTATCCAAAATGAAAGAATTGAAACTCTAAGATCCATAATAGCACAACAACCTATAATTCTATATTATAATTAAAATGGAGTCTCACTATCCATCCAGCAGAATGACTATAATCAAAAAGATGGACAATACCAAGTGTTGACAAGCATGTGAAGAAACTGGAACTCTTGCGAACTGCTGATGGGAATGTAAAGTAGTTGCAATCGCTTTGAAAAACAGTTTGGTAGTTTTCATAAAGTGAAACCCTATACTCAGCATACAGCCTAGAAATTCTACAGCTAAGTACACCAAGGGGTGCCTGGGTTTCTCAGTCAAACACCTGCCTTTGGCTCAGGTCATGATCTCATGGTCCTGGGATCAATCCCCAAGTCAGGCCCCCTGCTCAGCAGGGAATCTGCTTCTCCTTCTCCCACTTCCCCTGCTTGTTCTTTCTCTCTTTGTCAAATAAATAAATTCCAAAAGAAGTATTAATCCAAGAAAAATGAAAACACACATGTGTCCATACAATGATGTATATGCAAATGTTCATAGCAGCATTACTCATAATGGACACAAACTGGATACAGCTCAAATGCCCTCAACTGGTAAATGGGTAAACAATGTGGCATATCCATAGAATGGGATATCATTCAACGATTAGAAGGAACAGACTACTGATACATGTTACACCATAAATAAACCTCAAAAATATTAAGCTAAGTGAAAGAAGTCAAATGTAAGACTACATACTGTATGATTCCATTTATGTGAAATATCTAGAAAAGGCAAATTTACAGAGACAAAGAGCAGAAAAATAGTTGGTTAGGGCTCAGAGGGTAGAACTGGGGATTAGCTATAAATGGGCAGGAGGAGACTTTTTCGGTGATGAAAATGTTCCAGACTGCCTTGTGGTGATGGTCGTACAACTATAGATTTACTAAAATCATTTAATTGTACATTTGCAATGGATGAATTTTATATGTAATTTTATATGTAAATTAAAACAATAAAGTTACTCGAAAATGGGAGTCCTTGGTTAGTCTCTCATAGGAACATTAAGGGAGAAAGATGCCTCCTCCAGAAATTGCCTCTTAAAAATTTTCTTTCGGACGCCTGGGTGGCTCAGTGGGTTAAAGCCTCTGCCTTCAGCTCCGGTCATGATCCTAGGGTCCTGGGATCGAGCCCCACATCAGGCTCTCTGCTCAAAGGGAAGCTGGCTTCCTCCTCTCTCTATCTCTCTCTCTCAGCCTGCCTCTCTGCCTACTTGTAATCTCTGTCTGCCAAATAAATAAATATAATCTTTAAAAAAACTTTTTTTCTTTTAGGGGCGCCTGGGTGGCTCAGTAAGTTAAGCATCTGCTTTGGGCTCAGGTCATGATCCTGGGGTCCTGGAATTGAGCCAGACTCCCCTACCTATGGGGAGTCTGCTTCTCCCTCTCCCTCTGACCCTCCTGTATGCTGTGCTCTTGCTCTCTCTCTCTCCCTCTCTCTCTCCCGCTCTCTCTCTCTGTGTCTCTCAAATGAGTAAATAAAGGAATCTTAAAGAAAAAAAGCTTTAAAATTTCCCTTTAAGTTTGTCTTTCTTGCAACTCTTTTTTGCATCAGGAAAAAATACATTAGAGATGTAAGTTGAGTGGGATGGCCAGGAGAGATCTAGAACATTCAGGGATGTTGTGTCCCAGTTAACTCAGGAAAGTGTGGAAATGTTTGAAGCTGAGAGCATCATAGTTTAAATGGCTGTCATTGCTCTGGAGAAAGGAAATCAGTTTGACATGTGTTTTATAGCTCTAGGACTGAGTAATGTCACATATACTGTTTCTCACATGACTGCATTCAAATCACTCTTCAGTGATTATAAATAGGTGGATTCCTAAATCACCATTAATGGGTAGCTCCAGGAATCAGTGTGTTAACCAACTTCCCAGGCGGCTGCCTGCCCATTGAAGCTTGAGGACCACTGCTCCAGTCAGTAATGGCTATTAATTAGGTGGGCATGGAGGAATTTCTCAGGACAATGTAAAATGGGTCACAAAATTCAAGTTCTGATCCTGTAAACTAGCAGTGGATTTTTGGAAGTGGAAGAGTAGGAAGACATAGAGTTCATGCTCAAAAATGATGGATTGACTTAGGTCAGAGGTTGGCAAGCATTTTCTGTGAAGGGCCAGATAGTAAATATTTTAACCTTTGTGGGCCATATAATCTGTCATAACTGAGCAACTCTGCTGTTGTAGTGAAAGCAACCATGGACAATGTGTAAATGAAAAGACATGGTGTGTTCCAATAAAACTTTATTTACAAAGATGGACCTCGGGAAAAATTTGGCCAAGTCAGTAAGACTTTATTGACTCTACAAAATCAGCAATGGAAACTCCATCTCTCCCATGTTGGAATACACACCCTACCTGGCTGGTGCTAGAATGGCCTCTTTTAGTACAAAGAAGAGTGATGAGTTTTGTCATGCTGATACTGTTTGCCAACAATATTTCTCCTGCTGCCCACTACTGCCTATTATCACACAATGATAAACTCCTTAGCTACATGGGCCTGTGGGTAAAGCCGGGAGGGAGGTTAAGGCTGACCTAGGAACAGACCTTCTCTGACTTCATGAATGGAAGACTGAAATGAGGATTTTCTGGTTGTCCACTAATGCACGTGGTCCTGTCATTAAACCCCTCTAGGCTCAAATAGCTCATATGTAAAAAGGGGACTATAATCCCTTTCCCTCTTCCCCCCCAGGTTTGTTGTTCACATCAATAGGATTCTGGATGGGTTATTTCCTGGGGGAACTGTATAGCCCTCTTCCCACAGGAGCACCCTGCCTGGGTAAATATTAACTGCCACATCTCTTTTTTTTTTTCTTCCTTAATGATCTTCACCTTTGAACAAGGAATCACAAGCAGGTGGAGGGGGAAAGATACCTCTGAAGTTAAATTTGAGGAAGAAAATTGGCCTCAGTTTGGTAGCACTTATTTTTTACTGAATTTATAGCAGAGAACTACGGCTAACAAGATGGGTTAACTGGAACCTAAAACCCAGCAGTTAAGCTTACTATGCAGGGATTTTGTTGACCTGCTTCCTTCTTTGTCTTTGTCTGAGTGGATGGGAGAGTGGCCTGAAGGTCGACTTCAGTGTGTGTATTTCTCCTTGCAGAAGTGCTGAAGGAGAGCCAATCCTGAGAGCGGAATTGCAGGAAAGAGACAGTGCAGCAGAGGCATCTACTACGTGTAGGACACGACACTCAAAAAGAAAAGGAATGCAGAGGTGAGCACCAACACACAGCCCCTCTCCTCCTAGAGCTGATCAGTTCCTGCTCGGAGGGGACATGAGTATTAGACAGACTTTTCTCTCCTCTGTTTTTCTTCCAACACTTTATCAGAGCTGCCCTGAACTCTTAACATACCCTTTTTAAATTTTGATTTTTGTTGCAAAAACAACATCTACATCTTTAAAAATTAAAGCACTGAAATGAAAACATGAGGTTCTACCCCTGCTGCTAGTACTGTATCCCCACTCACACAGCTACAATGTCGGAGAAATGACTATCAATTTTTTCAGAGCTTTGCCAGCACATACAAAGATGGATGTGAGATGTGTGTGTCTTCATCCATGCAATACGTGTTGCTGTAGCAAACATACCACAGACCAGCTGACTTACAAACAACAGAACTTTGTTTTTCACACTTCTAGAGACTGGAAGGCCAAGGCCAAGGCCGCACCATGATCAGCTGAGGGCCTTCTACCAGGCTGCAGACTTCTCATTGTATTGTCATGCAGCAGAAGGGACAAGGGAGCTCTCAGGCATCTCTTTTATAAGGGCACAAATCTCACTCAGAGGGCTCACTCTCATGACCTACTCTCCTCCCCAAGGCCTCACATCCTAATACCATCACATTGGGCATTAGGATTTCAACATATGAATTTTAGGGGGACACAAACACTCAGACCATAGCAGTGTACGTATATGTGTGTGCGTGCATGTGTTTTCTTTGTGTGGGTGGGTATTTGGGTTGTATGTGTATGTGACTTCTTATTTTTAGAGAAAAGGGATTACATTATACTTAGGTTAGCATTTCATTTTTCACAATAATATACCCTGAACATCCCTCCACATGAGTATGTACAGAAGTACTTGAATCTTTTTAGCAGCTGCAGCAACATTTTACTCACAGAATCAAGATAGTTTATTTGATCAGGATCCCCTTGATGTACATGCAGGGTCTCTGATACTTTGTTGTTACAGATGGTGTTATAGTAAATACTGTGGTGTACAGCTGGGCAAGCATCTCTGCAGGATAGATTCCTAGAAATTGAGTTGCTGATTAAAGGTAATGTGCTTTTCAAAATTTCAATAAGTATGGCAAGTTAATTTCCAGCTCTATGTCACTGTTATTTCAGTGGCCCTGTCTTCGATCAGTAGAGAGGTCTTACAATGCTGTCCCTTGCATTACAGCTTCTAATGTTCAAGTTTTATTTCTCCTGTGTGACAAGCATCTCTTTCTGCTGCCCAGCATCCATCCTCCCTTCTTCTGGTAGTTGTTTCCTGATTTTCCTTCGGAAAACCACTATGGCATTCTCCTCTCTATGTACACAGTTCCAAGGCTGACTCTGTCCCCCACTCCGGGGGTGAAAGATAACCTAATCCTGGACCAGCAGAGTAGCTGGTTCAAGCCTGTGCATGGGTCCCAATCTGGTTAATAGCAGCTAGTGCCAGGACTGTTTCTAGAGCAACTAAGAAGGGGAGTAGTCCTAGGACCATCCCTCCTTTCTGTCCTCCTACCAAAGTAGAGCTCAATCCAGCAACCCCCAACTGCAGCTGAGAGGTGGGGTCCCAGATCCAGGGCAGAGTCAATCTCCCTGGGCCTGTTTCCCCGTATATGAAATAAGGAGGTTGGACTCTGTGTTCCCCAAGCTTATTTTAGCTCAGGTGACTCTGCACAGAGAAGCTCAGGGACTTGTATGAAGTGCAGGTATTTATCTAGGTAAGAGATCATTTCCTCCAGAATAGCTATTCTGCAAACCAGACCTAACAAAATGAGGACATCGTTTTATGATGAGCAGATTTACCCAAATGAGTTGAAAACTCACGTCCACACAAAAACTTCCACACAGATGTTTATAACAGGTGTATTCATAATTGCAAGAGCTTGAAGCAATCAAAATGCCCTTCAGTAGGTGAATGGATAAGCAACCTGCAGTACGTCCAGACAGTGCAGCGTTTTCAGCACTAAAAGGAAATGGGCTGTCAAGCCATGAAAAGATGAGGAGGAACCTTAAATGACTATGACTTGGGGGAAAGAAGCCAGTCTAAAAAGGCTATATACTGAATGATTTCAATTACATTCATTCTGGGAAAGGCAAAACTAGGGAGATAGTAAAAAGATCAGCAGTTGCCAAGGGTTGGGGGGAAGGAGGGATAAATAGGCAAGGGTTTTTAGGACAGAAAATCTCTCCTCTATGATAATGTAATGGTGGATACATGCCATGAAACATTTGTCCAAACCCACAGAATATACAACACCAAGACTAAACTCTAATGTGAACTATGGATTTGGGGTGATAAGGATGAGTCACTGTAAGCTCCTTGATTGTAACAAATATACCCCTGGTGGGGGTGTTGCTAGTAGGGAAGGCTGGAAGCTGTGTCTGGGGACGGGGTTATAGTGAGAACTCTACTTTCTACTCAGTTTTGAGTAGAACCTAAAATTACTCTAAAACATAAAGTCTATTAATAATAAATTTTGAGTGAACCTAAAATTACTCTAAAACATAAAGTCTATTAATAATAAATTTTGAGTGAACCTAAAATTACTCTAAAACATAAAGTCTATTAATAATAAATTTTTTTAAAGACAATAACAGGTTTGGGTAGACATTTCCTAAAATGAGAAGCATATTTTAGATTCTTTTTCTGGCTCTGTCCCAAACACAGTGTGTCTTGTATATGATCATTTCCTCTCTCTGAGCCTCAGTTTCAAGATCTACAGAATGAAGAAACTAGTCTGTGCTTTGGATTCTACAATTCTGTGACATCTAAGAATAGAAAGGGAGGAAGGACAGACGGAGAGAGAAGGAAAGAGAGAAACAGGCAGAAGATGCAAGGGGAGGTAGCAAGAGGAGGGAAAGGGGAAGGAAAATGGGACAAAACAACCACAGAGTCATTAAGTGGTAGATAAAGAACTAAGGAAGAAGGCAAATTGAGCCAGAGCCATCAGCGGTATCTGCTTTGGGTAGATCGACAAGGAAAATGGGTTGGCCCAGAAGCCCCATCTGAGTCGTTAGTCTTACCTGAATGAGAAAAACTCTAATGCCCCAAGGGAGACTGTTGCATTTATTTGATGAGCACTAAGTGAGCGGTAATTGTGTGCACAAGCATGTGCTAGATACATCCAGGGAAGAGAGATGCCTGTATATAAACACTACAGCTTAAGGTCAATGGTTGGGTTCTGAAGTCAGACAGATCCTGGCTTGGTGATTGGCTGGGTAAGGTAATCAGGTGAATAATGGCCTCAAAGATATCCATGTCCAAATCCCAGAATCTGTGGATGCTTCTTTATATGGCACCTTGCAGATATGGTTAAATTAAGATACTCAAGATGAGATTATCCTGATTATCTAGGTGGCCCTAATTGAATCACCAGACCTTGATCTGGGACTTCCAGTGTTTAGAACTGTGAGGAAGTGAATATCTGTGTTGAAGCCACCTGGCCTGTGGTGTTTTGTGGTGCAGCTCAAGCCAAGACACACGTGCTGGTTTTGTTTGTCCGTTACCTTCTTCCCATTAGGGCCGTAGCACTTGGCACAAGGCAGGGACTTGGTAAATACTCGTTAAATGAATGAATGAAACTTCTCCTCTGTGTGGCGTTTCAAGGTGTCTGGGAAGTGGTGAAAGCAGCAGGGCTGGGAAATCAGAAGACCCGGACTGCGTCATAGTTTTGGCCCTGCCCTGGCACCACTATTAATCCACTGTGTCCCTTCTCTCTCTGGGCCTCAGTTTCCTGATTGGCAAGATAGTACAGCTCAGCAAGATGACCTTTCGAGGTCCCCCCAGGGATAAGATCGTATAAGAAAAATAGTTCCCCTGGGGCAACCAGGTGGCTCTATCAGCGAGTCTTGATTTCAGGTCAGTCATGATCTCAGGGTTATGGGCTCGAGTCCTGAATTGGATTCTGTGCTTAGGGGTCAGTGTGCAGTCTGTTTAAGATTCTTTCGTCTCGGGATGCCTGGGTGGCGCAGTTGGTTGGACGACTGCCTTCGGCTCAGGGCGTGATCCTGGAGTCCCGGGATCGAGTCCCACATCAGGCTCCCAGCTCCATGGGGAGTCTGCTTCGCTCTCTGACCTTCTCCTCGCTCGTGCTCTCTCTCACGGTCTCTCTCTCTCTCTCAAATAAATAAATAAAATCTTTAAAAAAAAAAAAAAAGAAAAAAAAAAAGATTCTTTCGTCTCTCTGCCCCTCCCACAACTCATGCACGTGCCCATGAGCAAGTTGTATGCTCTCTCTCAAAAAAAAAAAAAAAATTATCTCCCCTTTCTGGGGCCCTGCTGGTGACCGAGACACTGTACTTGTCCCTTATCTCTATTGCTCCTCACTCTTGCCTGGAGAGGTCAAGATGCCCTTGTCAGCATTTCACAGGTGAGGAACACCAAGGCCCGGAGCAGTGACCATCCCGAAAGGGGAGGAGCGCTTCTAGCATTAAAAACATTGTCCTTTATCCTGAGATTGTGTCCTTCCAGCTTTTGGGGATTGAAATATTCTTTAAGAAATGATTCCCGTTCCCCCTTTTTTAAAGATTTTATTTATTTATTTGGAGAGAGACAGAGAGAGTGGGGTAAGGGGCAGAGGGAGGCGCAGGCTCCCCAGTGAGCAAGGATCCCGATGTGAGACTCAATCCTGAGACTCCGGATCATGACCCGAGTCAAAGGCAGGTGCTTAACTGACTGAGCCACCCAGATGCCCCAAGAAATGACCCTTTTAAGATACTTACAGAGAAGAATGAGAATTTGGCCATCTATGCCTGTCCCTAAAAGTCATTTGGAAATTTGATAGCTGCATGAAATCCCAAAGTCTTCAACCACATAAATTATGACATGGAAGGGTTTATTAGGATGATGTTTATGATTATTTTGGAGTTTCTAGTATACATTAAGCATCGTCAGGGCGCACGTTCCAAGAGGCCTGGATTCACATCAGAGCTCAGCCTCTAGTGCCTCTGGCAAGTCAAGTAACCCCCTTGAGCCTCATTTCCTCATCTGTAAAGTGAGGGTGATAACAGGGCCTTCCTTGTATGATGCACGTAGTCTCGGGGCGGTGGACGGAAGACTCACTAAAGTGAGTTGTGATTATCGGCACATAGGGAGTCGATATGCAGTCAGGGAGAGAGTCATAGTCATCAGCCACAGGCTGGGAAGAGCTACTCAAGGAACACGGCTGGGCGATGAATTCCCACTACGGTAGTGGTTTCAGCGTTTCTGAAGTCGCCAACGTCCTGCCTAAAGGAGTGTGATCTGTCCATTCTAGCCAAGTCCTACACCTTCAGGTAAAGCACTTCCCAGCCTCTAACCTGTTAAAGACGGGCAATGACTTTTACCCCATAGCACAGTGGAACTCGAACTCTGGCCAGTGTCAGAATCACCTGAGAAACTTGGTCAAAATGCAACGCCCGGATTCCCTCTACTTCAATGAGTCAGAGTCTCTCTGTGCCTTATTACCTCCCCAGATGATTCTGATACACACTAGCTTTCAAAGGGACCGTCAAAGAGTGAAAGAGAAAAGGCCGTCTGTTTAGTTTACTCTACAGGGTCATAAAAGATTATTATCATTATTTAAATCTCATTTGTTCCACCCACCGGAGCAATACCAAGTGAGTAGGCTGTGCTCACACAAGGGCCATGGGCTCCAACCAAAGAGAGGCTGGGCCTGCAGCTCAGCGCCCGGGGGTGGGGGGGGATGAAAAGCACAGGCCCCCAGGGTCCTCAGTGCCTTAGAAGTCCCCTACAACCTAGCACCCAGGGAGAGTGGGCCCCCCCTAGCAAGTTGGAAGAGAGAGAAGCAATACCTTTCCTGGGGTCACAGCAACTTCATGTAAGGGTGGCAGTGGAACCAAGAGCTGCAGACGCTTGGGTCAGTGTTAAAGGACTTGCTTTGGAGACTCCCACCTGGAAGGAGCCCTCTCGCCGGCTGACAGGTAATATGACAAGTCGGATGCCTGTAGACAGTGCTCTGCAAGTTTCCCTGTAGCTGATGACGTCTGGGAAGGGCCCCCAGCAAATGCCTGTATTCCAGCAGCTCCATTCTCAAAGGTCTGAAGATTAACTCAGGCTTCTCACAACCTGGGGAGGAAAACAGGACCTGGCCCCTATCTAAACATCTCAAGCTCCTTTACAATCTCATTCATCCATCTTGTTGCCTCAGCGGGAGCCAAGATCTGTTGGTGGGATGAAAGCCGAGATTAGAATCGAATTATAGAACCTCAGTGCTGCGAATGAGCAGACCCGAGGATGAAGCCTGCCGCCTCACAGACCAGGAATGCTGCCACGTAATGCTGCCAGACGAGTGAAGAGAAGACATTCCAAACCGCAGCAAGTGTCTCAGTTAATTCAGGGCAAGAGCCTTGAAGGGTGGGGCCAGGATTCAAACCAGGAGGTCAGTGTGGTGGTCACAGCTGCAGGCTTCTGAGACAGAAAGATCTGGCTAGGGTAGATTGGGGGGTCTGCCAAGGATTAGCGGTGACTTCAGGCAAGCTAGTCTATACCTCCCTAAGCCTCAGCTTCCACATCATAAAAACAGAATGACAATGTTATCCAGAGAAGTAGTTAGGCTTTTTTGAACCTGACGCTTATACCACTTGGGTGGGGATGGGGAGGTGCTTGTAAGGGGTGGAGTGGGCCTCTTTAAGGGAAGGAATACAAAATTACAAATTCAAAATTGCATACAGGACTTTGGAAGGGGTTCCATGTGAGGGAGGGGCTGGGCAAATCTGTCTTGAATGCTACCGGTTAGCTGAGAGATCACTGGAGTAAAGCTCTTGGCACGTGAGATGATGGTACAGAGAGTGGTCTGGCTTGAGTAAAATGCTATAATTTTAAGGAAGGAGGAAATCTTGGCCTGTGCATCTGTGACTGAAGCAGAGATAATGACAGAAAATGAAACACTAGAGAAACCCCCACAAGTCCTTCTTTAGCTGCAGAGTTCTATCCCGAACGTCATGTGCGACCTTAGGCAAATCATATGCTCTCCTGGTGTCTGTGTCCTACCCAGTGAAATGTGGCTTGGGGTTGTACAGTCTCTGCCCTTTTCCCAAAGAACCCCCACTGCTTTCTCCCTGGAACCTCACAAAAGCTAAGAAGCAGCTAGAGGTGAGTGAGTGCTTGCTTCTTTTCCTCCCAACTTTTCCCAGGGAAGAGGATCTCCTGGAAGGATGCCTTACAACGGTTGTCAGCCAGTGGGAAATGGAGCCCTTAACCTGGGATGAATAAGGAGTTGGGGTGTGGAGGTATTCTCCTGGAGACAGAAAGAGGGTATTAATTAACTCTTTCACTTTCTGGCTGTGTGACATTGGGCAGGTCTCTTTAGTTCAGAGTCTGATTTCTTCATTAGTTAATTTATAGGGATAAATGAGAAAATATAACTAAAGCATTCAGGAGAATGTCTGCCTCTTAGTGAAGTGCTTCATACCTGTTAGCTAGGAAAATGAGGGGTATTGTCACTGCTGTTAGGTGAGGTGGATGACTCCCCTCCCGAATCTGTTCCTGCCTCTCTGTTCTAGCTTCTCTTGGAGGAGCTGCTGGGGCTTCTTGGGGCAGGAGGAGCAAACTCCGGGGGAGGTGGGCGGAGCCTCATTCCAGCTCAGCCAGAGCCTCCTGAGGCACAGCCGCTGAGCTGGGGTTTGCACCTGACAGACACCTTCCTGCTTGCAGAGCAGACCTACTCCCAACCCAGAGCCCTCTCTCGGAAGCAATCATGCCTATGACAAAGAGTGCTGGGGGTCCCCAGGGCACTGTTGACCTCAAACTGGACCTCAGGTCCCCTCCCAAAAGCACCAAGAAGCTACAGAGCAAGGACTCCAGTATCTGTGATGGACGTCCTTCCGAGTCACCAGGCTTAAAGAAGACCAAGGGTATAACGTGAGTGCTTTTTTCTGCCACCTCCCATTTCTGCCTCTGAGCCTGCAAGCTTGCATTGACAAAAATCCTAGCGCAGCTGTGTCTGACGCCTAGCCCATTATGAAGATGGGAAAACCAAGGTCAAAAAAAGTACAGGCAGAGACTGAGTCAAGGTGAGAGGTTACAGGGGCAGGAGCAGGGACTCAGAAAGCCCTAGGCTCTCATGGTCCCACACTCCATAGGGTGGGGACACTAAGTCCCAGTTATCGCCAGCCATGCACTGGGTCATTGGTAGGATGGGCCCTAGAATCCAGTGCTGGCCCTAAGTCAGCTTTGCTCCTGGTCAGTCCTGACCATTGACAGAATCCCTAACTTTCTCCAAGGAGTTGAGTTCTGACCTTCAAACCGCGGCCTCACTGACAACCAGGCATCGACTCCTGTCTGACTCCTTCCTCCAGTCACTCTGACTTCTACTTTGGCCCGTGTTTCAGTTGTGAGGATATTGAAAGCACAGGAGGTGGAAGACTTTCTTCTACTTCCCTGCGGTGTGTGTGGGGGTTGGGGAGGCTTGCAAACCATGACCAGGAAGGGTCTGCAGAAGGAGTTTAGGAGGGGGAGCCACACTACGGGGCTCAGCAATCACCGCCTCCACCGCCCAAGCCTAGTGGCCAGTCCCCTTAGGAAATGTGGGTGGTTGGCCTGCTGGAGAGTGCTGCCGCTTTAAGAAGAAAATGTTGACAGCACTGGTATAGTAGAAAAAACAGCTGCACTCAACTAGTGATTCTGTACCTTCCCTTCCCCCAGCCTGGAGTCCCCCATATGCAAAACAGGGGTAAAGGGGTGACAGTGTGAATTTAAAGAGACCGCCTGTGGGAATTATGTCTGTTGGGAGGGGGTATGCAGCAAGCTAGGAGAAGTTACCAGAAGGGCAGGTGAAACCCTCTTCCATTGTTAGCGTCAAGAGCACCAATAGGGTTCATTTGTCCCCAGGGGCTAGTCCTGGGGGCTGTGAATTCCTGACACTGAGGATGAACTCTCCAGGCCTTGGGCCATCCTCAGCAGAGCAGAGATATTTCTCAATCAGAGGCCTTGGGGGAACCCACCAGCTCTTGTGTCCTAAACTGACTACGTGGTTTGGTGGCAATTTCAGCTACTTAAGGATCAAAGATGGTAGAGCATGAGAGAACTAGAGGGGCCCTCACGGTTTGGAGCAGAAGAGAAACAAATCGGGCAAGTGCGGAACTCAGGTCAGCTCACGTGGTTTCAGATGCCCACCCACTTAGTTGCTAACCAGCTCAAGCAAGAGACAGAACTCTCTGCCCCAGTTTCTCCTCTGTGAAATGACAGTTCACTCCTCCCAGGAGGGCTGCAAAGGTGACTTGCACATAAAGCCCCCAAACACAGCACCCTTAAAAGCTGGCTGCTACGAATACCTTGCAAGGCCAAGGTCACCAAAGGACTTGGGGCTAGAACACCAGTGCCCTGCCTCCCAGCCCAGCGCTCTGCCCAGCTCACCATCCTAAGTTCCCAAGTCAGCTGCGGGGCCCAAAGTTAAATTCTGATTTCTTAAGTTCTTTGGTTAGAAATTTCTAAAGCGACCTGTTGACCCTTTCCCTGTTGCAAAACAAGCCCATTATTGGAGGGCCGTAGGGCATGAGCGCTGGGTCAGCGATGCTGACACCCACAGAGGGAGAGAAGGGCACAGCCCTCTCCGCCCACATTCTCCCTCAATTGTTCTCTTTAACCTTAACAAATCCATGGGCAGATGCTCAGAAAGCCAGAGGATCTAGGGATGAACACAAAGATAAGGGTGGTTGGGGCAATTCTTTCAAAATATCATTCCTCCCAAGTTTACAGAGGCTCAGCAAAGTAAACCTGTTGGCCAAGATGACACAGCTAGTTAAGTAAGTAGTGGCCTTGGAATTTAACCCCTCGTTCATTCAACCTCAGAGACCAGGCTCCTTCCAGAACACCTCTGGTGCCCTTTATAGTGTCTTCGCTGAAAGCCTCTTCCAGGGAATTTCCAATGTTTCTGAAGTTGTGGATGTAAACCCAACACTCAGCTTGGTCCAACCTGGTCCAGGTACAAAGAGGTATAGTAACAGGTTGTTCCGTAATTCGTCAACACAGAACGTACCTCCCTGGAACTTATCCTTACAGGTACCCTTCAGACCACTTTCCCATCTGTCTTGAAGAGGGGATCGGAGTTTTTATTTTTTTATCTTTTTTGATTGAGGTGGAAGGAGACATGCCTTTCCCCAGTTTGAGGTCTTGGCCTGAGGGCCAAAAAATTCCTCTGGAGCCCAATCCTCAAATGACCTTGTCTCAACAGACCCCATCTGGGGGCCTCTTTAATTCAGAAGTCACCATGAAGTCTCTTTGCTGCTGGCCCTTTTCCCTTTTCTCTGAGTTCAATCCTGTCTCAGCTACTAGTTTTATGACCTTGGGCCATCCCCTTTCTGAGCTTCCATTTCTGTCATTACAAAATAGGATTTTTCCTTTTATGTGTCTCTCTGGGCCTATTTCCGGGAGGTGGTCCAGTAGAAGCGGGGTGAAGAACAGGGATGCGGAGGCATTTCTGAGTTCAAATCCTGACCCCGCCCTGTATGTCTCTGGACATGTCATTTAAAAAAATCTCTATGCCTCAGTTTCCTAATCAGCAAAATAAGGGCAATAATGTACTTCCTAGGCTTGACAAGAGAATTAAATGTGGTAATACGGGTTAAGTACTTAGCATAGTACCTGTTATATAGTAAATATTATCATGGCATATGTTGAGTGTTAGCTGCTAAAACCATGACAGGCAAACTGAGACGGTTGGTCACCCTATAGGAGACCCAAAGGTGCCAATCAAGGCCAGGGGGACAGAGAGATGGCCAAGAGCCCACCTCTCCAGCTGAACTCAGGTGTTGGCATATCATGAGGGAATGCCTGTTGGACCTCCTCACCTTCACACACCTACACCCTCATGTCTCTTTCCTCTCCTTTAGAGCCTTCCAGACCTTGGTTCACCTGGTGAAAGGCAACATGGGTACAGGGATCCTGGGACTACCGCTGGCTGTGAAGAATGCAGGCATCCTGGTAAGACGGGGTGCTGCAGGTAGGGCCAGCATGAAAGGGTTGGAAGGGGAAGTAAGTGGGAGGAGAGGCTCTCAGAGTTTATAATGGGTTGCAAGAAGCAGTCCTTCTCGGAGGCAGCTTGGTCCAGACCTGGAGTCTAGACATCAGTCAGGGTTTGAGTTCTGGCTCTGTCACAGAATTGGGGTGGCCCTGTGAGTCCTTTGTCCCTTCTTTGGGGCTCAGTTTTCTCCCTTGGAGAATGCAGGAGTTGGACGATGACGAGTTTTCTGATTATGCCTTATGTAGCACTAGGACACGTAGACACCTCTGAGGTCACTAAGGGTCAGAATCCTGAGTTCCCCACTCACACCACAACACCCATTGTAATTGCTTTATGTACTTTATTGGAGTACTACTTGAGATTATATTTGAAAGCACCATTATTGCTGCCAAAAAGGACTTCCAAACCAGTTTTCTAGAAAGTTCCTTGAGTGCCAAATGGTATCTGCACTACCAAATCCGTCTTTGCAAAGTTCTTCCTAAATCCATTCCCTTCTCTCCTCCCCTTTCCTTGGCTTCCCCTTCCCTCAGATGGGTCCGCTCAGTTTGCTGGCCATGGGCTTCACCGCCTGCCACTGCATGCACATCCTGGTCAGGTGTGCCCAGCACTTCTGCCACAGGTAAGGAAAACAGCATCCTCAGGTCAATTGCTTTGGTCCTGGGTTCTCAGGGATGTCCCAGAAACATCCTACATAAAACAAGAGTTTACTTCTTTCTTCTAACAAGGCTAAGAAAAAGAGAAAAGCATTTGGGATACGGACCTAAGGTGAGGCTCTGCCACATGACTCATGAGGTGATCTCAACAGGCCACTGGGATCATCTGCTTGGCTCCTCTGTAAATTGGGCATAAACAATCCATGCCTAACCCTGTCTCAGAATTGTTATGAGAATTCATTGGGATCCTGGATCCATGCCTAACCCTGTCTCAGAATTGTGATGAGAATCCACTGGGATCCTGGATAGGAAAACTGCTATACCCACATGAGGTGTGCTTTATTACCCTGGTTGTGGGGGAACCACCCGCTTGACAGGTAAGGAAAACAAGCCACCCAGGAAATACTGCCAGGTGTCTAAGTCTGAACTAGAACTTAGGTCTCTGCCCCCAGTGTTCTTTCTCCTCCAGCTGGGTCCTGCCTTTCTGTGTGTCTGAAGACCTTTTAATACAGGATCTGAGGTTAAACACCCTCTTGCTAACTCTATATGCACTTTCTCCTACAGGTTTAACAAGCCCTTCATGGACTATGGTGACACGGTGATGCACGGACTGGAAGCCAGCCCCAGCGCCTGGCTCCGGACCCATGCCCACTGGGGAAGGTAACTTGTTCTTGCTCTGCCTGAAGTGGAGTGAGCTAGAGGAGGAGGAAATATGGCTGTCAGGGATGCCTTCTTCCCTGGAAAGCTGGCTCACGTGGCACAGAATGTTGAGCTCTCCACAAGGAAGGGGTTCACTGGAAATCTTCCTGATCCAGGACCCCACCTTGTATACTTTCCTTTTTTTTTAATTATTCACTTCTTTATTAAACTATGTTTATCCTGTTGGACTATGTACCAGGCCCTGGAAATACTGTGGGGAGCAAGGCAAACAGGCTTTGCTACCACAGAACCCATTATCCAGCAGGAAAGACAAGCATCACACGGGTTAGGAGACAATCACTTCATAACCACTAGGATGAGTGTGATGAAGGAAGGAAATACTAGTTGTGACTGAGCAGATAAGGCAATGTGTGTGGGCTCATGTGGGTTTCCTAGGAGGGAACAGTTGAGATGAGCCCTGAAGGAAGGAATTCTTAAGGATAAGCAATTACCTAGGTTAAAGTGGGCAGGAGCCTGGCTTGCCTTCCTGGAAGATGAAAGAGCAGAGCTCTTTCAGTGAAGGTCTGAAGCTAGATGGAATGTGTGACAGCTTCAAGGTACAGAACAAAGGGAGCTTGAGGGCAGAGTCAACCAGATGAGGCTGAAGGAGGATCCAGGGTTCCAAGCAAACTCTACATTGTAAACCCTCTTAAAGGTTTTTGTTCTTTTCTTTAATACCACGAAGCCGCCACTGGAAGGTTTTAATCAGGCAAGTGATCACATTTGCGTTGTTTAAACATCTGTTTGGCTTCTGTTAGGAGAATACATTGTAAGTGAGCAACAGGTCAGATCCATGAGGGGGCTATTGGCAACGTCCGGGGAGATAACAATGACAGCTGCGACCAAGCCGGTAGCAGTGGGGATAGAGAAAAGTGAATTTGGGTTATGCTTTGGATCCCAGGACAGTGGGAAAAAGGAAAGTCAAGGTTGACTCAGATTTCTGATGACTTTAAGTTTAGACAAGTTGGGTTTTAGATGTCAAACGGGTAGGGATATGTACAGTTTGAACCTGTCTTCATGTAGGACATACAGAACTGAAGTCATCAGCCATGAAGCCAGGGCGCAGAAGACATCCCTTAGGGAGAGAATTTATAGTAAGAAGAAACGTGTTAAAAACAAACAAACAAACACGTTAAGCACCCTTTGCTGAGTGGACGTCCTCCTCCAGCAACTCCCGCCTTTTGCTTTCGGGACTGACACAGAACAATCAACCCCCTCCATTCTCGGTACTTGGGACTAAATCTGCTCTTTTGTCTTTGTTTTCAGGCCTGTGCCCACTCTGTCCACATGCTCTTTTCTGAGTACCATCTAGGTCAAAGTCTCTCTTGAATAATGATACTCTAAAACATTCCAGCCCTGCTCTGCACTCTCTCACGAAATGTAGTCTGCAATGCGTGGTGGCCCTGGCACCGCTCTTGGCCCAAAGCCCATTCACATCCTAAATCAATAAATTCATCCTCTGGGCAGACTCAGAAGGTTTGGGACGATGACCAGAATTTTTCCAGTGTGTGACCCAAGAAGAGGCTCTGTCTGTCACTTACCCCTCAAATCCTTCTACCCATCGTTGGACATATAAAGCAGCTCTTCCTGCTCTCCTTAGGGACCTGGGTCCCCTAATCACCTCCTCTCCTATAACTTGAACTTCTCTTTGGATCTATGGGCTCTTCCAATCAACATTTAAATGCATTCACGTGTCTCCATCTTAAAAAATAGTGAAATAAACTCATAAAGTTTCCTGGACCTCACACCGTCCTGTAGCCACCACCCAATCTCCTATTCAGCAGCTGCTTATTCAACAGAGAGCTGTTGAGTACCTGCAGTGTGTCCAGACGGGTTGTGACAATGGGTCTACAATGATGAGCAGAATGGGCAACATCAAGACTGAAGCTCACACTTAGCTGAGCTAAGTGTGAAAGAACAGCACACATTCTGACTTTACTTCCATCCGTCTGGTTCACACCCCTTCCGTGGGTCACCTGGCTCTTCTGTCCTGAGACTTCTGTTGAAGTTCTTTCTGCCTACGTCCTAAACGACCTCCTTGTTGCCCCTTCTTCAACTTAGAGAACCTCTCAACAGTGTGGGTACAATTAAACATTCTCTTCTTCAGATGTTTTCTCCTCCCTTGGCTTCTATTAAACCCTTCCCTCTCCCCTAGTTTCCCACTTACCTCTCTGGCCAGCCCTTGGCTTTCATTACAGGCTCCTGGTGTTCTCTAGGGTTTGGGACACCGGCTTCTCACCTCCTCTCTCTGTGCACTCCCCAAAACTGACCTGCCTTCTTGGGGCTTTATCCATTACTGACAAATCAATAGTTCAGGACCCTCATATGTAGTCATCTCCTGAACTGTAGGAGCCTTAGGCTCAACAATTCAGATACTGAATGTGTCACTTCTTCCTCTTCCCCCAAAACCTGTCCCTTCTTTCCAGTTCATTTCATTGTCCTAGCCAAAGCCTGTCAGGAAACTCTGAACATTTCCCTTTCTGCCAGAGGTTAGTGGTCACCAAGTTCTGTAAGTTCTAGCTCCCTAGTACCTCTTAAATTGCTTTAATTCTCTCCTCCTAATAACCATGTCTTTGTCCAGGCTGCTGGACACCTCTGTTATTATAAGAATCTGCTACACAGTCTACCTATCTTGAGTCTAGCCCCTCCAGTGGATTCCCCACAACCAGAGAAATCTACCTTCTCCCTCTGCTGAAGTGCTTTCCTCACTCCTTCCTCTCCACCCCTCCTCCTCAGTCTTTTTAAAAAATTTCTCTCTTTCTTCTCCTTCCCAAGGGACTCCTACTCAGGTATTGGTTTTTCTATGAAGGCTATCTGCTCTATAATTAGGATAAACTGTCCTTTTCACCGTGGTCCTGAGTGCCGATTCTTTTTTGGTCACTGATCTATAAACCACTCAGTCAGGGGACCATGTGTTATTTGTGTTTTCCTCAGAGCCTAATATGGCGTCTGGCGCATGGTAGAAAAAAATTCCATGTTAATGATAGCTAATAAAAATGGTGTGCTTGTCTCTATACATCAATTAGTATCAATTATGAGGAATGCCAGAGCCAGGTGCTGGGGGAGGCTCCCAACTATGAAGAATCTCCCCACTTGCTGAGCTGGGAGTGTGAGGGTGGTTGAGAAACACTTTTTTTTAAATAAAAAGGAATGATTGTTACCTCCCTTCTTAGAGCCCATTGTTGACTGCATTAGCAGAAGTGAGGGTGCTGGTACAAGGTCACCAACCCCTGGGGACGGAACTAGAAACAACAGACCAACTCTTCTTCTATAACATGTTTTCTTTCTCCTCTCTTCCAGGAATATCGTGAGCTTCTTCCTTATAGTCACCCAGATGGGTTTCTGCTGTGTGTACATTGTGTTTCTTGCTGATAATTTAAAACAGGTAGAGTGTTCCAGAGAAGGTGGAAGGGGAAAGGATGTGGAAAAGGAGGATCCTCTGTGAGGGGTTCAGCAAATGTGGCTTCTTCTTTTGGGCTCCTAATGTCCTCAGGAGTGCAACAAAGGAAGTTAAACTAGATGGTATGAGGGAATCCAGATTTCCGCGGTTAACTGATCTGTTCTGCAAGTGTTTAATCTTTCCAGTATCTTGGGCCTGTTCTCAAAGCCGGTCTCTAACACTGAGCTGGTAGAAACCTAGAATTTTGTCAGTTATCCTGCCTTGGAGCTTGATCATCCCTAACTCTCCTGAGACTGATCCGGCTCTTTTTGGATGATCCCTCATCTTTGGACCATCTTTATCCACCTTTAGCTCCTTAACCTCTGGTTTAACAGTTGTTGTCTCCAGGAAGTTGTTTTGATCTAGCCCAGAAGTTATCTTGTAGCAATTTAAGCAAAATATGGTGGGTAATAACAAAGGCTATCCTTAGTCAATCAGTGAGTTTAAAAAAGAAATTATTTAAAAAGAAATTATTCTTTAGGGCTCTGTTTGTTTATTGAAATATCAGAAATTTAGAAATGTAAAGAAATTAGACAGAAGGAAAAAAATAGCATGCATTCAAAGTTAGCTGCTATTCTATGTCAGAAACATGAAGTATTATGTCTGCTTTCCCCCATTTAGTTCTCTCTAGGACCTTATCACTGTAGGTACTGTGGTTATTCCTATTTTGTTGATGAGAAAACTGAAACTATATACTCTATAATGTGTAGAAGACCAGAGAGCCAAGGTTAAAAATCCAGGCCTTTCAACATCAGAGCTCAAGTTCTTGAACACTATGCTATATTACTTTTCAAAATGAAAGAAAATTGGGGCGACTGGGTGGCTCAGTTGGGTAAACATCTGACTCTTGATCTCAGCTCATGCCTTCATCTCAGGGTCATGAGTTCAAACTCTCTGTTGGGCTCCACGCTGGGCATTGAGTCTACTTAAAAAAAAAAAAAAAAAAAAACTAAGAAGAAGGGGAGGAAGGAAGAAAAAAGAAAGAAAATTATTAATTCAACCACTCGTGGTTATTGTTTTAAGTTAGTATTAACTAGTTAGCATTTTGTAATGTGCTCACATTTTTTTGTCCTTATGTTTTTTTTTGTTTTTTTTTAGTATTTTTTTTTAAGATTTTATTTATTTATTTGACAGAGAGAAATCACAAGTAGGCAGAGAGGCAGGCAGAGAGAGAGAAAGGAGGAAGCAGGCTCCCTGCTGAGCAGACAGCCTGATGTGGGACTTGATCCCAAGACCCCGAGATCATGACCTGAGCCGAAGGCAGTGGCTTAACCCACTGAGCCACCCAGGCGCCCCTGTCCTTATGTTTTTTTAATGTAATTTTTACCAATTTCATAATATTTCATCACACAGACTGGCCAGGATGTAGTCTTCTCTCGTTGGATATTTGTTTCCCTTTGTTTTTCTGCTATAATCTATGGAAGGTTTTGTACACCCCTTTATTTCTTTGGCATATTTTCCTTAAAGTAAAATTACGGGATCAAATAGTTTGGTTGTTTGAAGGCTCTTAAAACATGTCACCAGACTGCTACTTGGAAATCTGCTATCAGCCGAACGTTATCATCTGTCTAGAGACAAGGCAAGCATTCTCTCCAACAGTTTGCAGGCTACGTAGGATGCGTTCTAAAACAAACAAGCTAGCTCAGTATATTTTGGTGCTGGGTCAGGACACCACCAACAATCCTCTGAAGACAGGGCCGCTTCACGGTGAACTTAAGGGGCAAAAATATGCGGGGGGGCGAGAAAGACCATTGCAACAAGGGAAGGCTCCTTTACAGAGGTGCCGCCAAGCAGGGTGTTGAAGGACAGGTTTGAGGAGTAGGGGCAGCAGTGAGGGAGGGAGGAGTGAATACCTGGAGGCAGGAATGTACAACCCTGCTCAGAAGAGGCCATAAAATTGGTTGTAGGAAGGTGTGGACATTGGGAGACTTGAATGGCCCATGATGGGGGCCATGAATGCCTGCTAATGTTTCTAGTACTTTTCCTATTGAAAGGAACCAGAAGGTGAGGAATTGGAAAAAAAATAGGACTTAATGGTTCATTTAAGTAACCATGTTTGTGTGTTCTTAAGTGAAAAGGAGATTTCAAAATAAGAGCATATGCTGTGATTGTGGTCTTGTAAAAAAAAATGAGTATAATACATGTAATTTGTGATATGGTATAGAAAATGCATAGATGAATATATTCCAAGACATCACTTTGGCTACCAATGTGTACTGAGATCATCATTGTTTTTACATCTTCTTCTTGCCTAATTCTAGTCCCTAATTGTTCTGCAATGCTCTGCAATATTGCTTGCACAGTACGACGGTACCCATTAAGTCAGGCTGATTCTAAACTAGGGTAGTACCATCCCTCTCCTCCCCCATACCCCCGGACTTCAGTGGGGTGTTTGTACTGTGTGCAGGGGGGGTGTTTCTTGTTTGTCACAATGATTGGGGGATGGAAATAGCTTTTACTGGGTGGATGCTAAATGTCCTGCAGATTATGGTCCAGTCCTCATAAGGAGTAATTCTCTTGCTCAAATGCCAGTATTACTCTGATTAAGAACCAGTAAGTGATGGGTTTTTTTGGTTTTAAGCAAAGGAAACTCTAACTCATTGTGAGGCCCTGGCATGTGAGACTTGCTTTGTGTGAGGAAGTTTGGTTATGGGCCAGGCATTAAGCTAATCATGTGGCCAGTAGATGTATTGACTCTTCCCTCTTTCCTCTTTCCGTTCCTTCCTCAGATAGTGGAAGCCGTTAATGGGACCACCAATAGCTGCCATTACAATGAGACAGTGATTCTGACTCCCACCATGGACTCTCGACTCTACATGATCTCCTTCCTGCCCTTCCTGGTGCTGCTGGTCCTCATCCGGAATCTCAGGGTCTTGACCGTCTTCTCCATGTTGGCCAACATCAGCATGCTGGTCAGCTTGATCATCATCACCCAGTATATTGTCCAGGTTAGTGGACCTGACTCCTCCAGCGGGCAGAGACTTATTATTGATATAATAGACTGATACCTACCTAAGGCCAACCCTGAGGATAGGCGTGAACCTCACTCTTGAGTCTCGATTGTACCATTCTTTCCACGAAGATGTCTCTGTGCAATCTCATTCTTCTGGATAGGTCCTCTTTTATGTTGCTGTTCTAATCTTTGTTGAATTCTGGTCTTTGAAAAAAATTTTGCTTTGCAAGGGATACATCTTGATTGGTGAACCACAGACCATTCCTGTAATGGTTGGATAGCAGCAAAAGGCAAATGAAAAGCATGATCTCCTACTAAAGCTGGAATTTAGCGAATTACCTATGGTCTTACATCCTCTAGGCTACCATTCCAGGTACCAAAATTACCCACAGGAACTCAAGAGAAAAAATATAATACTTAGTCACAGAGGTATGGTCTCAGAAGACCACAAGCAAATCTATCACAATGCAAATTACAAAGCCTTCAAGGTTGAGTTGTGGATATTGATTTTCCCTCCATTTCCCACTTTTCTATCCTTTCTAATGTTTATTTACTAGACAAGACTATATAGAAATTTAAGCCCAGAAGGCTCTTAGCATATCTCTCATATCATCCAGATATCTGGATAAATCTGAAAGACTCTCATATCATCCAGATATCTGGATAAATCTGAAAGACTTATCTTTCAGAAGTCTCAAGAAAAAGTTATCTAGTCCAGGAATTTAGTAAAAAAAAAACCAAATTAGTCATATTTTAGGATAACTACAAATAGGTCCTATCTCCTATCTTCCTTAAGGCAACATCAATAAATTCTACAAAATTGAATTTCCTAACAAGATAGCTACCTTCAATTCATTTTTGGACCATTCTTGAAGTTGCCCAGTTAGAGAAATGGCTCTGTAGTTATTGTCCCATTCAGGTCACAGAATGCGTGACATATTTATTCCACACATTTTCTTTCCCTTTAATTTATTACTCATTGAAGAAAAGGGGACTTTCACTTCTGACTAATTACTATGGACTCCTGAGAATATCACTAACTATAGTCACAGCAGTTTCTGTCACCTATAACCACTGGTACATTCCTAGTGTACCACCTAGTGACACTGCAGGCTGGTACCAGCCTGTGGTGAATTAAATTTTCTTTTGGAGAATTCTGGTAACCGTACTCCCCCCATGAGTTACTGACCCTTCAGTACTTCGACAATACCTCAATGTTTCTGTCCTCTGACTATTTGGTGTTGTACGTGTTAAAATCAACTTTGATGCCTACTTCCTTTTGAAGTTTTCCAAATTCCTTGACATTCCTTTTTTTTTTTTTTTTAAATTTAGGTCTACTCTCAGAGTACTCCCCCTCTTAAATGAATCAAAACATGCTTTGAGAGTTAAGGTCTTACTACACTTCTCTCTCCTGTAGGAAATTCCAGACCCCAGCCAGGTGCCGCTGATAGCAAGTTGGAAGACCTACCCTCTCTTTTTTGGAACAGCTGTTTTTTCATTTGAAAGCATTGGTGTGGTAAGCTTTGAATTGGGATAATCCTTTGGGTGGCCCTCTGAACAGGAGCTGGGAACTCTCAGTTTCTGGGTTTCTGTGTGCACACAGGAGAAAGTAGCCTCTTGTTCCAATACATCTATTAAACATTTATCTTCCAACCAACATGTGTTTCCTAATCTTTTAAACTCAAGACAAATAGAGGTAGATAATTTACAGGATCCACTGAAACAAACAAAAGCAGTTTTAAGCTGGGAAGTACTGTATATTTACAATGGATTATTATATAGTTTATGTTTCCACACTTGAAGGGTAGTGCTGTGTATGTAATTTTGTTTACTTTTAATTTGCATTGCTACAATTCACTTTGGTGGGGGGAGTGTGTACATTTCTGTAAGTTTGGGAAATGCATAGAGTCACTGATGTGCCACAATCAGGACACAGAACAGCTCCCTCACCACTGGAAACTTCCTCATGCCATCCCATTGTAGTCAGCTCCTCACCTCCCACTAACCCCTGGCAACCACTTTCTGTTTTCTGTCTCTGTTGTTCTGTCTTTTCCAGAATGTCCTATACCTGACATCACATAGTACTTAACCTTTGAGACTGCACGTAAGATCACCTGGGTTGTTGCATGCATCAGTAACTCACTGCTTTCTATTGCTGAGCTGCACCATGATTTGTTTATGAGTTCACCTGCTGAAGAACAGTTAGGTTATTTCTAGTTTTTAACAACTATGCGTAATGCTGCTATAAGCAAGCATTTATGCACAGGATTTTATGTAAAGATAATTTTTCTCTAGCAGTAGGTTTGCTAGTCCCATATTAATGAATATGGTTTAACTTTATAACAAACTACCACACAGGTTTTCGTAACGGCTGTACCATTTGGCTTTCCCACCGGCATGGCTGAGCATTCCAGCTGCTCTGCGTCCTTGCTAGTTCTTATAGTCCTGTCAGCATTTTTTTCTTTTGCCATTCTAATGGGTTCATAGTCATGTTTGATTGTTATTTAATTTGCATTTTATTAATGACCAATGATCTTGAGTTTCATTTTGTGGGCTTGTCCTTATATATATCCTCTTCAGGTAAGTATCTGTTCCAATCTTTAGCAAACTTTTAAAAAAATGGAACTTTTGAGTTTTAAGAATTCTTTATATATTACAAATCCAAGTCCTTTATTGGATATATAATTGCAAATATTTTCTGCAGTCTGTAACTTCTCTTTTCATTCTCTTAACAGTGCCTTTCATAGAGCAAAATTTTAAATCTGATGAAGTCCAGTACATCAAAATTTTCATTTTATGGATCCTGCTTTCAGGGTTTTATCTAAAAACATTTTGCCTAAACCAAGTTCACAAAGATTTTCTCCTATATTTTCTTCTAAGTATTTTATGGTTTTTATTATACATTTAGATCTATGATCCATTCTGAGTTAATTTTTGATAAAGTTGCTTGTATGTTGACGTTCTTTTTTTTAACAGAATACCCAGTTTTTCCAGCATCATCTGTAGGAAAGACTGTCCGTTTTCCATTGAATTGCCTTTATATCTTTGTAAAAACCTTAACAGTATTGTCTTTGAATCCATTTACTTGGGTCTTCTTTCATTTCTTTGAACAATGTTTTGATACTTCACATCACTCCCACACATTCACAACTTCGGGCAGAGCCCAGGACTTCACTTACAGATTTAAGGGATCACTTTCTCCAGCATCCTCCTACCCATGTTTTCTTGCATAGTCACCAGCTTCCAGAGGCTTCTTTTTCTGGTTCTCTGGCTAGAAGCCAAAGTTATAGCCTCCCTGTAGTGCTATGCACATCCTGTGACTGAGTCTGACTGGGGTTAAGCACTGAAAGAGGGAAAAACTTAAATAAAAATGAGTAAATGAGTGAATGAATGAACAGCGATTCCTCCCAGGGACTGTTTCATAGATATGCAACCTATGCAATCACTTAGGGACCTGTCTTTGGAAGGATCCTACACATGGTTTTTAATGCTCTGCTTTCATCATCTTGAAATTCTTGATTTTTGAACAAAAATCCCTGCAAATGAAAAGTCTTTTTGCATTGGAGCTTATAAATCATATAGCAGAGCTGATTTATTCCCCACATTCTCTGGACTCCCATGTGCTGTCATGTACTTTTCAGAGTCCGTGGATAGTTGTTTTATGTATTCTGCCCAGGACTTTTAGTTTTAATCAGAAAAAGAGCTATGGTGGAAGGTGCCTACACCATCCTAATGGAAGTGGAAGCACTTTATATTTAGAATTCTGGATACTTGTCGCAAAAAGCAGAGTGCAGTAGTTGAGCAAATGCCTTTGGAAGCAGAATATGCTGGAATCTTACTTTGGCCATGGGTTATTCTCTGAACTCGAATTCCCCACGAAATGATAGTAGTGATTGTTCAGTAAGTATTGAACACCTACTATGTGCTAATGATGATTAGTATCAGAGTTCACAGTAGCTCTAAAAATCTTCTAGCCTAGTCTCCAAACTTTTCAGAAGAAGCTGAGCCCTAAAGGGGAAAAGGACTTGAGCCAGATTCAAGTTGGGAACAGCTGCAGCTGTGGCTAAATCCAGGGGTTCCTTACTCCGAGTCCAGGGACCTCAGCACTTTATGTAAATGGCCATTTATCAATTTGATTGATTGTGGGAGGAGAGAAGGACAAAGCCAGCTACTGAGTAAAAAAGGTAATTTTTAGCCTGGAGAATTTATGCAGTGAAAATGTATGGCAGGGTGGGAAAGCTCAGGTTGGATCATTCACTCTCCGTGTGATTTCCCCCCACGTTTTCCAGAGCACTGGCTGCTACTAGGAGCCTTCCCTCAATCTGGGAGGAAGTGGAAAGGCACAGTGATGACTTTGACCTGGCATTCCCCTCAAGCGTTTTCCATTTGTATGGGGTTGAGTTGCCTATAGGACAAAAAAGGAGTTAACAGTACAGGGGAGTAGATGCTCAGGTCCTACTGAGTAATAAATACAATGCTAGAGATTGGGGAGAAGCAAGTACTTGAACTTCTGAAGGCAGTCCCAGTCTGCAGTCTCACTCTGCAACTTTCAAGCTGAGTAACTTAGAGCAAGTTACTTCATCTTGGGGCAGTCTTGTTTTCACCACCTGTAAAATAAGAATTATACAAGTACCGTCTTCATAGAGATGTAGTCTTCCCAGTATCAAAAAATAAGAACGGTTGACATTTACTAAGCCGTTAGTGTATGCCATTGTGGTGCTCATATAAATCTCAAAAAAATTCCAGTAGGTTAGTTTTCAGATAAAGAAACCGAGGCACAGATCAGCCTAATGCTGCATGCAAGGTGTGCTTGAGTCCATGGCCTGATCAAGGAGAAGGACAAGGTGGAGGAGGGCCATCAGCCGATAGAAACCAAAGGAGGAATTTATGGGATGAGAGGCCAGAAGGTTAGTTCCAAAAACAGAAGTGACCTTGGGATGTCCATCAGGCTCCAGGCAGTCTGTCTCAGCTTGGATCTCTCAGAGCCAGGAACGCATCTGGAGAAGGAGGATCCCGAGAACAGGGTGTGTAGGGAAGTGTCCTGCTAGGGAACCAGGAACCTCCAGTCCCAGCTCTGCCACAGTCCGCTGTGTAACCGCAGTCGCAGCCTTCCCATCTGAACAGAGAGCAGCGAATGCACTAGAATTGGAAGTCTCAAACTCAGATGCCTTTAGAAGGCACTGTGAGTCAAGAAACCAGATACTATGTCCATGTGAGGAGGAGAGGTGGGCCTGGTTAAAAGGGCAAGAATGGTGTGCCCAAAGACATTCACCTTCAATTGTCTAAAAGGCTATGCTGGCCAAACAAAATGCATCTGCTGGCCAGATCTGGCTGCCTCAGGGGCTGAGCTCCTTGGTCTGCACAACCTGAAGAAGGGCCCTCCCAGCTCTGAAGGTGCAGAGCTCATCTTGTGACAGCAACCCTTCCTTCCTTACTTCCTTTTTTTCTCATTTATTGTGGTAAAATAAACCGAACATAAAATTTACCACCTTAACCATTTTTAAGCATGCAGTTCGGTCATGTTAAGTACATTCACGACATTGTGCAGCCATCAATGCCATCCATCTTTTGGCCTTGCACAACTGGAACTCTGTACCCACTGAACAGTGAATGTTCATTTGCCCTTCCATGAGGCCCTGGAAACCACCATGCTACTTCTTGGCTCTCTGAATATGACAACTTCAGACACCTCTGTAAATGGGATCAGGCAGTATGTGTCATTTTGTGACTGGCTTTATTTCACTCAGCATCATGGCCTCAAGGTTTATCCATATTATGGCATGGGTCAGAAGTGCCTTCTCTTTTAAGGCTGCATTGTAGCAGTGTGTGTATACCATCTTTGCTTATCCATTTATCTATCAGTGAACACTTGGGTTGCTTCTGCCTTTTGGCTATTGTAAATGATGCTGCTATGAAGATAGTTGTACAGATATCTAATCAAGCCCCTGCTTCCAGTTCTTTTGTGATATACCCAGAAGTGGCATGCCTTTCTTTTGTGTTCCTCTTTCTCCTTCTCTCTTTTTACCCTATGATCCTTCTTTAGGTTCTGCCCCTGGAAAACAAGATGAAGGATGCCCGCCGCTTCCCAGCCATCCTGTCTCTGGGAATGTCCATCGTCACTGCCCTGTACATCGGCATTGGCTCTCTGGGCTACCTGCGGTTTGGAGATGACATCAAGGCCAGCATAACCCTTAACCTACCCAACTGCTGGTAACTTCCCAGGCCTCCAGGTGGTGGGGACTGAGGGCCGGGTAGGAATGTGTGGGTGACTGCCCCCTCCTCCCCTTCACAGATGGCAAACTAAGGTTTAGAGGGCCTCCACAGTGAGAAACAGAACTGTCATTAGAACCCTGGCTCTGGTTTCTTTGTCCAGGGAGCTCTTCCTTCAATAGCCTGCCATGTTTAGTGAGGCCTTGATGGTTTAGTATGAAGAAGGACTTGATTTAGGAGAGAGAAGTGACAGTTTTTGGTCACCTAAGGAGAGAAGGGAGGGGCCCTCAGGGAGAACAAGAGGCAGAGAGAGGAGTTGGTGGGTGGCAACACTCATCTCCGATTACATTTCCTAAGGTCTTGGCAATAAGCCTTGCTTTGCCAAAGCCAAGGGTGCACATCCTCCAAGTTAGAGTAGATAAGATGAAAAAGTAGTAAAACAAGTAGTGAGACAAGAACCAGCTTGGGAAGACCACTGGGAAAATGCACTATGTCCAAATGCACCCAATTTATGCAATGGTTAGCAGACCCAGACTTCATCAGTACCGTATCTAAATAGACACATGGCCCCGTATTGCATCATGCAACACTGTCTCCCACACTGAGGCGTGTCATTAATTACAGGATGTCTGTCTTTTTAGGGGTCACTTGGAGGTTTAATTTATCTAAATGGGGCTCCTTCCCCAAGCTGATAAATTATCATTCATGAAGCATTTACTGCCTGCCAGTTAAGTGCAGATACCGATCTAGGCACTCACGGGCATGGTGGGTGCTGGCTGAGTAGACTATGATCTTGATTTTCACTACCTTCCCCAGCTCATGATCCAGGGACAGTGGGGGAGCGATGGTGTATATACACAAATAGAACAGATCCAGGAGGCCTCCAGAGTAACAAAGGGGCTTTGGGGACTTTTGAGGAAAGAAATCCATCAGAATGAGGATCTTTTTGTGTAACAAGACAACTCCAGCCAGACAAGGACAACCCTGTCACTCATGGGCCCACGTCCTTGCTGCACCACCTCCTCAGTTGTGGTCATGGATGATTTAGCTAACCTCTCTGACCCTCTGTGTCTTCATCTATAAAGCAGAGGTGCCATGTGGATTAAGTTGGGCATGCAGTACACCTCAAAAGATGGGACAGTTGGAAATGGAGTGAAGTGGTGTTTTAGGGAGCAGGACTCAGGAAGCAAGAAAATCAGGGAGCAAGAAACTCGGGAATGTGGAAGTTAATCTTCCTAAGGAAATGTTCCCCACATACACACGGGTTTACTGAGCATGTGAGACGCAGCTACCACCTTAGTGGAATAAAAGAAAAGTCCTTTCTCCAGAGGTCAAAAAAGGCTTCTGTAAAACTCAACCCCCTTCCCCCCATCACACCCCGTCTCTGCTCCTAGTCCAAGGCCTGCAAGGAACCGTGCCTCTCCTTTTACCTCCCATCCCCCATGCATCCCTGATTGTAGACCTGCTTCTTCCTATCAGGACTGAGTTCTCTCAACCTGCTAGAAGCATGAGCTGAGGGCTGTTCTGTGCCAAGGGCTTTGGGGGAATCCAGAGAATTGCTAAGGACTGACATTAGATCACAAGGGATGGATGTGCTTTAGACCCAGTTTTTTGGTCTTCACTACTTACCACTTGTGTCTCCCTGGGCAAGGCAGCAGGCCTGAGCCTCTGGTTTCTCAAATCTAAAACTGACCATCAAGTGATAAGTGGTTTATGAAGGTGTTACACATAGCCATGCTCAAGATTCTCTCTCTTTAGAGATGACCCTCTGTCGCATTCAAATCTGTCACGCTTCACTCTGTTTTCCCCGCATGCTCTGCCATGACTTCTTCTTGGCTCTGGTAAGTCCCCTGCCTTTCATTTTCAGACAAGGAACCTGGATCCCAAGGGACGATCCCGCAGTCAGAGATTAATATTCCAAGGAGGCCAGGTACCTGAATGTGGTGGCCTCAGAGGGCGTTGCTCTGGTTTGTCCCGCAGGCTGTACCAGTCGGTGAAGCTGCTGTATATCATTGGGATCCTGTGTACCTATGCCTTGCAGTTCTACGTCCCTGCAGAAATCATCATCCCCTTTGCCACCTCCCAGGTGTCAAAGCGCTGGGCACTGCCCCTGGACTTTTCTATCCGCCTCGCCATGGTCTGCCTGACAGGTGAGTAGAAAGCCAGGCAAAATGTTGCTCTTTTTCCTGAGGCTGTCAGGAATCTGCCAGGTGGAGAAGCGTAGTCCTGATAACCAGTGATGATTGAGCACTAATTGTATCTCAAGTAGTAACTCATGTAAGCCTCGGGGACAACCTGATTCTCCTCTGTACCTAATTAGTCGGATTCACAGGTATCCAGCCTGAGGGAGTGACACAGGAGTCTGAACAATAATCATAACGATAAGACCTGATCTTTATTAAATACCTACCATGTACCAGCCACTGTAGGCACACATTTTTTAGGCCAAATTTCATAGTATTTTGTTCGGCCCTACAGGAACTCTAATGAGGTAGATAAACTATGATAAACTTTACTTTACAAATGAGAAAACTGAAGCAGAGAGCCATAAGTAATTGGCCAGGAAGTGCCAGAATTGGATTTGAACCCACATCAACTAAGTCTGGAGTCAGCACCCTTCATCTGACAGGTCAGTGGCCAGTGAGTCTAATCTAACAGCAGAAGTGGGTTTTCAAACCTCCGAGTGTTGTATAAACTTGTGCCAACATTTAAAATGTCTGAGATCTCACATACAAATCCAGATTTCTAATGTTTTGAGGGGGGAACAATTAAAACGGTTCGGCATTCCCCACTGGCAGCAGCGAGCGGGACTTGCCCCCTGGGCTTCAGCTGGCCCTGCTCACCCCCTCGCAGTCCTCCTTATGCCCCAGGCCCCGTGATCCAGGACACCCGCCCCACGTCGACGAGTGTTTCAGCAGGGGTGATGGAGATGATAGGGATTCCTGTATGGAGCGTGGCATTCCCCAGCTGTCCCTAAAGCTCCTTTTTTTTTTTTTTTTTTTTTAAAGATTTTATTTATTTATTTGACAGACAGAGATTACAAGTAGCAGAGAGGCAGGCAGAGAGAGAGGGGAAAGCAGGCTCCCCGCCGAGCAGAGAGCCTGATGCAATGCAGGGCTCGATCCCAGGACCCTGGGATCATGACCTGAGCTGAAGGCAGAGGTTTTAACCCACTGAGCCACCCAGGCGCCCCCCTAAAGCTCCTTTTAATTGCAATTCTAAGAATCCTCTTCAGGGAGTTTCTTGCTTCTTGCTTCACTAGACCAACCAATGCAGTTCCGTGGACACCAGTTTTCTTTCTTTGAAATGATCTGTTCCCAGTTTACCCCAGTAAGCAGGGATACTGCCATTCAGAGCCTTAGTGACTCTGGAGAGATCAAGGCATTTGTCCTAAATATGAAGATAGTAATTCCTGAAGCCTACAGCTTCTGCATGCATTGCCCCAATCCAGACAACTGAGGAAATAAATTGAAAATAATACAGATAACTTTTCTGAGTTATATTATGTTACAGTACTTAATATTAACTCGGTGCTTTCTATCAATTCAATTATTCTGGGGCATATAGATGAGTTTAAAATTTGAACACCAATTGCAGTGTGAACCATAACATCTAAAAGGATAGGTAGCATTTATTCCCATTTTGCAGGGGAGGGAACAAATTGAGGAGGTGGTAGGGACCTAACCCAAGGCCACACAAGAGAAGCCCGAATCCTTTCAGACCTGTTTTGATTCTGATACACTACACTCCTCCTCCTCCTCAAGAAGCCTGGGAGAGGCTTCTGAGCTTTCTTGGTGAAAGTCTTCCAACAAGTCAAATAAAAAGATGTGGAGCCCAGGCCTATAAAACATCTCACTAAAAAAATAGATAATTTCAAAATCTTTAGCTTCTAGTGTTTGTGGTTATTTTCTGACATATATGTAAAACCTGGAGAAGACATTCTTTTAATGAGACCCTGCAAACTTGTTCCAGCTGAAGACCCATTTCTCCTATAATTTCATGTTCTAGTCATTTGCAAGAAGTGCATATAGTGTTAATTATTAAAATGTTAGCTCTACCAAAGCTTTTTTTTTTTTAATTTTTGTATCTTCTGTATGTTGATGTGTCCCAAGCAGAGGAGACAGTTCCCAACACTGTTATTTAATGTTATTAAGTAAGAGCTTAATCATTGTCTTTTTAAAAGAGATTTTATTTATGGGGCGCCTGGGTGGCTCAGTGGGTTAAAGCCTCTGCCTTCAGCTCAGGTCATGATCCCAGGGTCCTGGGATGAGCCCTGCATTGCATCAGGCTCTCTGCTCAGTGGGGAGTCTGCTTCCCTGCTCTCTCTGCCTGCTTTTGTGCCTTCTTGTGATCTGTTTTCAAATAAATAAAATATTTAAATAAATAAATAATATTTAATTTATTGGAGAGAGAGAGAGTGGGGGTGGATCAGAGGGAGCGGCACAAGCAGATTCTTGTTGAACTAGGAGGCCAATGTGAGGCTGGATCCCACAATCCCGAGACCACAGCATGAGCCAAAACCCAAAAGCTGGATACCAACTGACTTAAGCCCGCCAGGTGACCTTTACTCATTGTTGAATAATGTGGATATTTGAAGGGCAGCTCAGTAGCATTAAAATTATTTTAAGCTAAAAACATTTGAAAAAACAGCATCTACAGGGAGGGGAAAAGTAAATCTTTATCTGAACTTCCTTTGCTGCATTAAGCAGGACCTTCTGACAAGGTACAGCCTGAATAATTCGGCCAGAAAGGAGACTAACCATCATCACAGACTGAGTAATTCCCTAAATAAACTATCTGAACCATCATTAACTTCCACTTGTCCTTACATATGCTCTTTCTGCCCCTTCCTTTCCACTTATGAAATGGGCGTGTGATCCCCTGTCTTGGGCTGTTCTGGGAGCTAACTCCTCTGAAGGCTCCCTAACCCCATTCAAATTCTGTCTTTTGTTCTGTTAATTTTGTCTGCTGTCAGTAAATCCCCAGCCCCTGCTGTTCCCCCCCCCCCTCCATCCTTAAACCTAAGTAGGCAGAGGGAAGATTTCTCTTCTCAACAATATGAATGCATATTTTGGAAAAATTATTAGGAGATACACCAAAATTTTAATGCATAGCCTCTAGTGAATGAGGTTGCAGTATTATAGGACTTCCAGTATTTTCCTTATGCAACTAAATATGAGAAACAACTGGTTTATGTCCTAAGAAAAGGATTCTTTAAAAAAAAAAAAAAAAAAGCTTGGAAGGCTTGACTAAGTCCCAAAGATCCATGTATCCCGTATCATCTCCTACAGGCACCTTGGCCATCCTCATCCCCCGTCTGGACCTGGTCCTCTCCCTGGTGGGCTCCGTGAGCAGCAGTGCGCTGGCCCTCATCATTCCACCCCTCCTGGAGATCACCACCTACTACTCGGAGGGCATGAGCCCCCTCACCATCGCCAAGGACGCCCTGATCAGCATCCTGGGCTTCCTGGGCTTTGTGGTGGGGACCTACCAGGCCCTGGACGAGCTGATCCTTTCAGGACAACCCCTCCCCTTTTCCAACTCCACCATTTTTATTCAGTGAGAATGGCACTCACTGCTCCTTCCACCAGCACCTGACTTTTACTGACATGGATATCTTTTGGATGCTTTATCTTTGTTTTGCCTCATTATCTTTTTTCTGGGCCAAGTCATGGGGAAGCAAGCAAAGATTCACCAGTTACAGGGTCTAGATGGTAATATACAAATTTGTTTTTATTACTTTTCTTTCCATCTCTAGCTTTCCCTTTAAGTTAAGAGTCTCCCATGGAAGGCTCCTGATTCATCCAACTTGGCAATTCACAAGGTGGATTTTGTACCTTGGGTGGCGCTATGCAAGAGGAGGCCACCAGGGGGAAACCAAGTGACAGCAACTGGCAGAAAGAGATGCCCTGGCTGAGGCCGACCCTGATCTGGTAGACAAAAGGTTTCTCCTTTCCAGATCTGTTCAAAGAACATAAACTAGGGGAAGTAACCTATAATCCAACAAGGTATACACAACTCCTATGACAAAATATATAGGGAAAAAAGGTCCAATGTGAACTGTAACTCTCAGAAAGGAGCCATCATATTTAAGTCAAGGGCAATAAACTTTCTAAAGCACTGGGTAAAGTTTTGGCCCAGTTTGAAGATATCAACAGTAGATAGGAGGAGTAGTAAATGTGCCAGTGGGGTGGGGTGTGGGCAGGGAGCAGACAATACCATTGCGGTATCTGACATGATTTACCTCTTAATTCTTGCAACAAGCACCTACTGTGTGCCAAGCACAGTTCAAGGTTCTTAGAGTAGATTGTAAAAATGGCCATAAATTCCTCCTGACAATGTGACTTTGCAGCTCCTCTTATCAAGAGGTGAAATCTTTGTCTCTGCCCCTCAAATCTGGTCTTGCCCTCATGACTTATTGGGGCCAATGGGACGTCGGTTGCTTGTGCATCCGGACTCACATCTCTCACTGAGCTGTGGAGCCACGACTGTCAGGTGAAGAAGACTGAGCTAGTCTACTGAGGGATGAGAGGCCATATGGAGCAGAAGCGACTCATCCTAGTTGAACCCATCCTTCAGATCAACCTGCCTGCCAACGTCAAGACACACGAGGGAAGCCTCCTAGACTACACGCAGCCCCAGCCAGGCTGATCCAGATCATAAGGCTTGTCCAGATGATCCACAGAATTGTGAGAAATAATAAATGTGGTTTTAAGCCATAAAGTGTGGGAGTTTTTATGCAGCAAAAGCTAACTGATACTCACTCGAAAGACGTTGTACCAATGAGAAAAGCATCCCTGCCCTCAAAAAGCTAGTTCACTATCCACTGGGGAAGAACTACAGGTAATCAACTAAGTCCGGTAACGTCATTGATCCTCATGAGGGCAGAGGGACACTGACTGCTCCAGAGTCCTAAGTATGACTTTCCACAGGTGGCGCCATTGACCTGGATTTCCAGTAGAACTTGAGTTTCCTGACACTGACTCTTGCCCTCCTTCCACTCCGACCTGCTTCCTTAACAGTCCTGGGCCTTTTCTCATCTCTGAGCTTGGCTGGTAGCAGGAGCTAGTCAACCTGAACACCATCTCAACCTTCCAGGTAGCGTTTGCTCCTTCCTCCCTAAAATCACTCAAATTAGGAAAGCACCCCCAAATAACTGGGTAGATATTACAGGCAGATCTATAATCCCAAGAGAAAGTGTTTCTCATCAGACTTCCTATAATTTTGCCCCATGTTTGTTTCTACTTCCATTTTAAGAGAATATTTGAAAAAGCCCTTTCCTGCTTATTTTCAACCATGGTCCTTCCTGTACAGGCTAAGGAAGATGTTGAGGGAGAGTGTCTGCCCCAGTTCCTAAATCCTGGTCTACTCCTTTTGTAGGAGTTTTCTACATGCTAGACTTCAAGAAGGTGCTTCATGCACACCAGCCCTGCTCAGGTAAGAGAGGGGCCAGCAGACTGCACCAACGTCCCATAGACTGCAGGGTACCTGCTGGGAGGCAAGGCATTCATAGCCTATGCTCTGGTCCACAGCCCACATGGCCAAAGAGCTGGCTGATCTTTTTCTCCCTGCACGTCAGTGTTTCATCGGCAGACCCAAACCACTTCCACTGATGGGTTCAGAGCCATGGCAAAGCATTCTTCCTCTTTCTGTGCTTGCCTCTCCCACCTTATTCCCTCATCGCCCCAACCAGTCTTGCTCAGTTTAAGAGTGTCCTCTGTTATTAAAAAATGGTCACAGTCACTGTCCAGGGACAAGCTGCTACTGCGTAAGATGCTCAGGTCAATCTCATCATTTAGACTAATATGGCGAGCATTCAATTTTGGAAAGAAAAAATAAATTTAAAAAATAAAAAAATAATAAAAATAAAATTGGAAATAAAACATAAATGTGGGCTGGGGAGACTTATTAGTAATATCAGCAACACTAAAGAATGCCAATTGCTAGAACTGTGTTTGAGTGGTGAGGATATTAACTTTTTGTCTGGCACTGGTTTACACACACACACACCCTCTACCCCCTCCCCATCCCAAATGAATATTTAACTTTCCGAGCTTGTTCTTGAATCAAGAACCATATAAAATCCTTTCTTCCTTCCCTCACTGAGAAGTTTACGATGTTTTGCAGAGGATTATCCTACTTAATCCTTATAACAACCCTAGGAGATTGCCACTGTCATTGTCCTTATTTTCAGATAAGGAGACAGGCTGAGAGATAGGAAGAAAGTTGCTGGTATCAAACATAGTTGGGCTCAGGACTCACATAGTTGTGCACCAACGAGGCCCAAGAGGGACCTCGAGTGATGATGGCCAAAGTGAAAAAGAAGGAAAATGTGTCCAGTGAAATAAGCCAGTCACAAAAAGACAAATAATGCATTATTCCGGTTTTATAAGGTACCTAGGGTAGTCTGATTCCTAGAAACATAGACTGGTGGGGGTGCGCTGGAGAGGGGAGCAGGCAGCAGTTTAATGGGGACAGTTTTGCAAGAAGAAAAGGGTGCTGGGGATTGGTTGCACGACATTGGGGATTATTTAACATTACTGAACTGTGTGCACTTACAAATAGTTAAGATGATCAATTTTACGTTATGTGTAACACAATTATTTTTATCACACAGTAAGTTGGTGATGGGATGTGTGCAAATAATGAAGCACATCCAGATGTTCACAGCTGTCCTCCCTGGATGGTGGGGAGGTTCATTGTCCTCTCTACTGTCTAGCTGACGTGTGTAGTGTCATCTTCCTACTTTCCACTCAGGGGCAGACTCCTTGAAAGTGTTCGTTGCTAAGCCTGCAGGACCTAAAGTGGAGTAGACATTCACTGGAAAGTATGAAAGCGGTGGCTAAATGCAGTGGGGGAGAGGAAACTCTTTCCAAATGGAGAAAAATAACCTTTGGGGTATCAGAAGAAGGAGAGATCTCAGTGGACATTCAGAGGAAGAAAGAGGCTCTTGAAGCAGATTTTGCAGCAGTACTGAGTTTTGACATGGGCAGCGTGTGGCTCCCATAATCTTCCCAAGGAGCCTATCTGGACCATCCCAAATGAACAGGCAGGCCAAGTACGGTGTACCCGGGCTTGCTCTGCAAAGGCATCTTTAAGATGAGGCTTGTATGCGCCAACGCTATCCTTCCTTTCATGTGAAAATTCTTAACGTCATCTTGATCCCTCCCTCTCTTCTATACCCCACCTCACATCTGTCCATCAGCACGTCTTCTTGGCTCTATCTTTTAAAGGTACTCAGATATCTCTTTAGCTGCCACCCTGATCTAAACCACTGTTGGTAAGCACCTGGCTCATCGCAGTCCTTTCCTATTTATCTCCCAACATTGGCCCTTTCCCTCCTTCAATCTGCTCCCAACCTAACGGCCCTAAGAGATCCTATTAAAATGCAAGTCATGTCACTTCTCTTCTCAACCTCTCCAAGATACCTCATCTCATTGTAAAAATTAAAGGCATTATAGCGGCGTACAAGATCCTACTTATCCCATTCCATCCCTCTTCTATACTTCTACTTACATTAACTGCATCTCTAGTGTAACCACATAATTTATCATCCAAACCAGGACACTTTTGATAATGAAGAGAGGCATATTGTTAATTATGCCAGGGCAATAAATACATACCGGAAGAATGCTGGGCAAACCAGACATATATCCACTCTACTCATCTCCCCTCTCCTTTGTGTGTGCTGAGCCAGCCACGTGGGCCTTATTACCATTCCCAAAATGCCCAGACCCTCTTCTGCCTCAGGACCTTTGCACTTACTCTTCCCTCTGCTTTAAGTTTCTTACCCAAGACATAAATGAGACATGTTCCCTCATCCCATTCAGCCCTTTACTCAGATGTCACTTTCTCAGTGAGGATCTCTCTGACCACCCCATCTAGGATTGCAACCCTCTCTATCCCAGTCAGCACTTCACATTCCCCTTTATTCCTTTATTTTTCTCTATACTACTGATTACCACCTAATATAACGTGACATATTTGTTTGCTGTCTCCTCAGTAGACTGCAGTTCCATGAGCATAGAGATTGTAATAAATTTGTACCCTCATGTATTCCCAGGAGGGAGAACAGTGCCTAGTATATCTTAGGTGCTCAATAGATATTTTAAAGTTTTTAAAGTTTTTAAAAGTTTAAATTATTTTTTAAAAGTACTCCCTTCCAAGTAGGCATATGTTCCAGAACATATGCCCTTCCTGTACAGGAATTCTGAGCAGGCAGCACTTGAACTGGGCCTTAAAAGACACTGTTCATTCCCACCCAGGGAAGGTGGTGGCTGGATCAGTCTCGGTTGGGCCACACCTGCATCCTGGGATTCTGTAGCACTTTATTGGCCAGGCAGACCTCATTGTGAGGTAGCTCTGGCTTCCTTCTCGCAGAGGTAGACAAGCGCTGAACCTGGCCCCCCATCCAGGCACCAGGACCTGCAGTCCAATGGTGACTTCCTCCTCCCAGTCACACTCTTCTCTTTGCCCTATAGCACTTAGGGCTGACCTGGGAGGGACTGGAAGCCCAGGTGAGTCCTGGCATGTGGCCGACCAAATGGTGAGGGGTCCTGAGGGTCACGATGAGATGAGACTCTCCAAAGTCTCCCAAAAGCCAAGTGAGGCATAGTCAACATCAACTTCCCCTGCCACCAGCGCTTAACTGATTCACACATTTGGGCTTCAGTTTGGCTCAGACACCCTCGGGAAACAGGAACCAGCATCTTGGGGCTGCAGCCTTGGTTTCTCTGGAGAAAAACCCATGGGAAGCTGGTTCAAGGCTATTACAGGCCTTCAACCTGTTCTGCCACCCCCCAACCGCCATGTTGAAGACGTCACTGCTTGGAAAGGACTTCAACAGTGCGCCCAGCAACTTGGACGATGGGTCCAAGTCACTCTTAGAGAGTAGGAGCGGTGTTGCTTCGCAGAATGTCTATCCTGCTGAGGAAGCCAATGGATTATCGTAAGTGGCCGCACTGCCCTTCCAGACCTGAGGCCAAGCGCTGCTGCCTTCACAGTGCTGGGCCACCTCTGCCTACTTCTCTCTCCCTAACACCCTTAGCCTCACTGAACAGGAGATGCATGGAGGAAATAAGAAATCCAAATCCAAGAAGGTTCATCTGTGTGGCTCTCTGTACTATTACACCTGTCTCCTAGCATTTGCAGAGAACCCAAATAGAGTAGGCATCCCACCATGAGCTTGATTCTAGGAACAGTTTTCATCACAGGCTGGCTGCATGTTCTTCCACAGTTTCAGACTGCTTTCCTCTCTTTCTGCATCTGCTTTATTCATTCCTGTTATTCTCCTTCCCTCCCTCCCTTCCTCAAACCCACCCAGGAAACAAAAGGTAATCTCCTAGCCCCATGTCCCTATTTCTACTGCTACAAACACAGACACGTGGAACTTTGTCTTAGAACTTTACTGCCAGTTAGACTATTATCCAGTAATCAGATCCGATAATAACCCTAGGCATAACGAGATTGTATATGACAATACCCAAGGTGGATAAGGATGTCAGGAAATGCCCTCACTCATGTTCTTCTAGGAAGAATTAAACGGGTATATTTCCAAATGGCAATGTTGTAATGTACATCAAATCTTAACCCCTATTTATTTTTTTTAAAGATTTTATTTATTTGTCAGAGAGAGAGAAGGAGCGTGAGAGTGCACAAGCAGGCAGAATGGTAGGCAGAGGTGGATAGAGAAGCAGGCTCCCTGCCGAGCAAGGAGCCCAATGGGGGACTCGATTCCAGGACCCTGGGATCATGACCCGAGCCAAAGGCAGCGATTTAACTGACTGAGCCACCCAGGCGTCCCTTAACACCTGCTTACAGAAAACATACAAATACCGACTTGACATATGCTTCTTTTGAAAGTACACCCCTACATACACACACACAGAGTAGGAAGCAGTGGCTGCTTTGGAGCGAGAGAATGCAGAGACCGAGAGGCAGAATGATGTATACTTACTAATAAGGTTTTCTGGTTCTTGTTTTTGTTCTGCCTTTTGAATTTCATATCCATGTTACTTAGGTATTTTTAAGTACAAATATAAATAAATACATCCTTTGATCAATAAACACCACTTCTAGGAATTTTTCCTAATGAGATAACAACAGGTATGCATAATTTTATTGAAGTACTGTCTATAATATTGAAGATTTAGAAACAGTAACACATTTAAATAAAGTATGGTACATACATACAGTAGAATGCAATATGGCCTTTACAGGTGATGAAGGAAATCTGTGGAAAATGCGTAGGACATACCATTCATAAAGAAAATTAGTTTAGGATACAGTATTATAATGGTTTTGCATGTATAAAAGTGTGTACCTTTAAAAACAAACAAACACCCAGAGAAGTGCTAGTCAAAATGCTAACAGTGCTTACGTCCAGTTAGTGGAATTTTGGTATTTCGTTTTACAATAGTAATGTATCATTTCTCAAAGAAAAATAAAGTTTTTATTTTAAACCCCAACATGGATTTTACTCTCCAAGGCCCTGATCTATAATGTTGTTAGCTAGGGCATCCAGTTTCTCCAAAGCTAATTTCACCTTTTTCAAGAGATCTGATTCAACTTGGACAAGATGCTGCTTGTAGGCAAGAAGTAAGAAACGGAAGGACAGAAGGCAGGAAGCGGGGAGAAGAGCACGTGTCTTGGAGAAATTACTACTAAGAAGCTGACAAAACATAAAAAGTAGTGTTTTGTTTTTGTTTTGACATATTTTCCAATGATTGCAGTTATCAAGAAATGCAAGTCATAAATGTCCTCTTGACAGTGAAGCGACAACAGGTGCCCACCCCCATCCTCAGGTGAATAGACCAAATTAATGAAGATGCAGAAAGTCAGAGGGGCTCCAAGGGCCTACCCTGTTCTCTCAGCCCCAACCCTTTTCCCAGGTTGGTACTGAATTATAAAATTGGACACAGCCCTAACTCCCTAACCGATGGGACAAAGACCTGGAGATCTAAACACCGTCTCTAAGGGACTCACTCTGTGACCGAGGCAGTCTGCCTCTAGAAAGTTCTAAGACTGCACAAGGAGTTCCCTCCAATGGCCTCCTCAAGGTCCCTTTTATTCCAGGAGGAGGGGACACCTCTACCTGCTTAAACCAGCCCTTGCTTGCCTTCATCCCAGCTCTGCTTCCCCTTCGAGGGAGTCCTTTTAGCAGGTGAGCACCATAGGTCAGACCTTATGATGATGCTGAAGATGAAGAGAGGACGGTGATGATGGTGATGGTGGTGGAGACGATGCCTCACTTCTCAGATGTGCTTCATGGTTCCAGGATTCCTATTATCATTACCTCTTTGGATTTTTACCACTTCCCTGGAAGTAAGGGCAAGAATTATCCCCCCCCCTTTTTTCCTTTGTCATGAAATCTTTTTTTGTTTGTTTATTTATTTTTATTATTTCTTTCTCTTTTTTGGCAGATGAGGAAGCAGAAAATGTAAGCAGCTAAGGGTCTTTCCAAAGTAGTGACCAAATTTCAGAGGTTAATGGCAGAACTAGAACTCAGAACTCAGTGCTCCTTACCTCTGAGTTCATTGCTCTTGAACTCAGCTTTTCATTTCAGTTCCTTCTTGATTCTCTTCTCGGGATCTTGTCCCCCCTTCCCCCTTCCCAATGGACATGTGGTGCCTGGGCAGGAACTGCTAGCACAGACGTGGAGGGTGTTTAGAACCCTGGTACCCAGCCCCCTGCCAGGCACGTAGTAAGCATTCTGTATGCGTGATAACAATTATTATTAAATTGTATCCAATGCAGAGCATGGAATATTTCAGGGAATGTTGGTTGAATACCTGGATGGAGTGAACTAGAACCAGTAAATACTCCATATGTTGTGAGAAGTTATGTTCTTTCTAGTGAGTGAAATTAATACATGACCCGGCATCAAAATTACTCTAGAAATTGAGAAAATTACTATTAGGTTTTTTCATTGATCATCTAAATGTAAAGCAGCTAATAGGTCTCAATAAATATTATGTGAGTGAATAAGTTGTGAAAGAAATCATTGGATGAATGCAATTGTGAATTATTTCATTAGAGCCTATTGTGTGTTAAATATTTGCCGGGTCACCTAAACTAGCACCAGCCCTGGATCAGATGTTACAGGGGCCACTTCCTCTGGTTTTTGTCCCTCTTCCCAATAGAGGGTTCTGGAGATGCTGAAAGGAACCTGAGCTTTGGGTCACCTTTCCCATATACTAACATAACCTCTTGTCTCCCTACTCTTCCCCTACAGGATCATGCAAACATTGATCCATTTATTGAAATGCAACATTGGCACAGGGCTCCTAGGGCTTCCCTTGGCCATGAAAAATGCCGGCTTATTGGTAAGAGGGACCTGTGTAATGGAAACTAGCTTTACCCATTTGGGGGGAAGGGGCAGTGGACCCCTAAGGCCTCTGTGCTATCACTGGCCAATTTGGGGGTGCCCTCTGCAATAGGAAATGTGCCTCTTGGCATCAATCCACCAGAGTCAGCCTGGAACCAAATGGAGTGCTCCCAGAGGGGAGCTCCTAGAGGCTATTACTCTCCCTCGCCCAGTTTTATTGAGGTATATAAATAGCATATAGTACCATATATGCTTAAGGTGTACCACATAATGACTTGGTATACATGTATTGTAAAATGATTACCACACTAAGTTTGGTTAACATATATATGTATGTGTGTATATATGTGTGTATATAAATTTTATATATATATAAAATTTATCATACACTTTGCAACTTTCAGGCATACCATACAGCAGTGTTAACTATGGTCATCATGTTGCACCTGTTTATCTCATAACTGGATGGCCCCCTTCCTCCAACTCCCCCACCCACCATTATTCTTAAAGACCCCCCACACTCACATACTGGCACTCAATCTGCTTCATCACAGCCCTCCCACTCCCTAGAACTGTAACCAGCCCATTTCATTCATATACCTTAGCAGCCTGGTCCCTGCAGGTATGTGAGCACTGCCTCTTGGTTCAAACCCTGAGGCTGACTGTGAGAAAGTGGCCTAGAAGGGGAGGATAGCAAAGGCCTCACCTGTCCCCTGACACCCCATGTCATCCCACCTCTATCTCTTGCCTCTACTGTTCCTTCTCCCTCATTTCTGTCTTTTGAAATCTGCCTCCTCTGTGAAACTTCACTGTTTCCTACTAAAATTAATGCCATCTTCCCTTTGTGTTTTTCTAGATCTTATATCTACCACACCCAGAATTCTTACAAAGATGAGATAATATTTTAGGATACCTACCTTCCTCGCTTACCTGAAAGCCCTGAGGACAGGAACTCTCTAATGCATTCTTACACCTCCTCACAATACCTGCTGTAGAGACAGGACACACAGGAAGTCCCAATTCATGTCTGTTGAACTGAATTGATGCAAAATATGTGACTTCCATTTAGATGATGCTTATTTCTCCTCCTCTTCAGGCCTGGTAAGGGACCCATATGTCAAAAAGAAGGCATATCAAAACTCTGGCTGCTTCTGACGTGACTTGCAGTCTGAGGCAGTTCCAACCCACAGATGAGACTCTCCCCCTTTGGAATCCTCGGGGTTCTAGAACCCCTGAAGAGTATTATTACCACATGGCCTCCAGCCAAACTCTCTTTGCCTGTGTGGTATTTGAAGATAGCTCTCTTACCCTCTGACTTTTGCTTCCTAAGGACCATTCGATATTTTCTCTGTCCTCCATTTCCCACCAGAACTTCTGATCATGGTTCATTTGAGAAGTACATGCTGAGCACCTACTCTATGCGTCCTTAGGCTCTGCAAATGTAGACGTAAACAGGATCAAAGGAAGTATCTCTTATATGGAGGCTGTGTTCTAGTGAAATCTAGTGGTGCTCTGGATCTCTCATTTGTTACTTTGTGATAATGTTCCATCAGGTCACATCTATAAAGGCATGACGAGTGACTAGCACAGAGGAAATCAGGGAGTCTCTCTTTCCTCTATGCCCCTCTGATCATATCTGAGAGAATAGGATTAATAATGAGTTCTGGTTTTTTAATCTCATCACACAAAAATGGAAACTATGTGAGAATAAGATAGTTTTATTAGCTTGACTGCAGTAAATATTTCACTATGTTTATGTACGTCAAATTGTCATGTTGTACACCTTAAATATATAGTCTTTAAAAAGTAATAGGGTTCATTATTTTTTCACCACACCCAGTGAAAAAATAATGAATACTGTTTTTCTGAAAATAAATAAATTGAAAAAAAATAGCCACACAAAAACTCTAGAAAAGAAACAAAATGAGCATGGCTAGCCTTATGAGATATGTTTATTTATGAACAGACTATTAGCTCAATGAAGTGAAAAATTCAGAAGTATGCCGAAGTGCAAAAGAAAAGTTAGTAACCAGCAAAAACTACAGTGGAAAGAATATCATTAACACTTGGCATCTGGGAAATGGGAATTCCTATCGAAACGACAATAAATGAGGGGCACTTGGCGGGCTCAGTCAGAAGAGCGTGCAACTCTTGATCTCCAGGTCATTAGTTTAAGACCCACGCTGGGGGCAGAGATTACTTTAAAAAATAAAATCTTTTTTAAAAATGACCAAAGAAAAAAAAGTAATAGGGTTAATGACAAATTAGACATACTAGAGCAATGATACTCAACTGGGGACAATTTTGCACACACACCTCCTAAGACATTTACAGTGTCTAGAGACATTCTCAGCTGTCACAACTCATGGGGAGAGGGAGTGCCGCTAACACTTGAATAGAGACCAACAAATAAGCTGAACATCCTGCAATGCACAAGAGGGCTTCCACAACATAGTATCATCTGGTCCAAAATATTGCTAATGTCCCCACTGGTAACTCTACACTAGAAGAAGAAAGCCAAGTCCTAAGAGAAACCTCGGTCCTCCAGTATCTTGTAGGAGGTGAGGGCTAGGGTGCGAAGAAGGAACGAGGGATCTAGAAAACAGAACCCAAGGCAGATGAGGAAAGGCGGGGGGTTGTCTGTGGAGGTGGTAGCTAGTCATGAGAAGTGCCCTAGCAGAGACTGGGCAGCTACTTTGCAGTGATGCTACAAAGGGCATTCGGACTAGACTGCCTAGGGGCACAAGGACATTCAGGCAAGGACCTCCATCCCAGAGGCAGCTTTATCATGAGAGGGACACCCTAGCACCCAGACTAGGAGAGGACCAGTTATGAGAATGATCAATGTATGGCTCACTGTACCCACCCCTCTTTCCCTGCCTAGGTGGGTCCTATCAGCCTGCTGGCCATCGGGATCCTCACCGTGCACTGCATGGTCATCCTGTTGAACTGTGCCCATCACCTTGGTCAGAGGTGAGAATCCTGCTTCTCTCTCCCCCCAGTGCCAGGCCCCGTCTGTGTTGAGTTTCCTTTGGCCACTGACCCACTTAATGAGCCTCTTCTCCAGCCATGCACCTACTGCTCTAGATTCTATAGAAGTGCTGGAGACGGGGATACAATCGCAACGGGAAACTCCTCTGTCCCGGCCCCATTCTGCTAACCTGCTGGATGACTTTGTCAAGTTCCTGCACCATCTGACTCTAAATATCTGTACCTGGAAAGATCAAAGGTGATAAAAGATGCAAGCTTGCCCTAGAAACTACCATGAGTATGCCTGATACTTGGGATGTCCTTCTTTCTCCCTTACTCCCCACACCCACCCTCCCCCCAACTCCAAGACACATACCTTGGAAGGGCAGTTTGGGCCAGGGAAACCCTTTCTGGGACAATTCCGTAAAAGCAGAAACCATAGTTGAAATGAATAATTCACAATGGCTCTGGTCATTGACAAAGCATACATACAAATACTCAGTGTTTCCATATTTGAAACTCCCAACACAAAAGAAATTCCTGAAAGAGAAGACAAATGCAATGAAGGCGAACAAGGCTGAGAGTTGCATATTTACAAACCAACAATTCATGTGTGATTAGTAATTCCTTACAGCCAACTGCCTGGTGGCTTTCTGTGTACAACCCTTATCTTCTCCCGAGCCACACAAATCCAGAGGGGTCCTTGCTGATATGCAGAAACTCCCCATAGGTCAAAGTAGAGAGAGTAACAGAAACTCCTCCTAAAGCCAAATTATCAAACCCAAACAGGTGTGTCCAGAGTGCTCATCAGTCACACCTAACTTGTAGGGCACTTTCCAGCTCACAAAAACACTGTAAGAGCATTTATGAATTCAACAATTACATTTATGGCGCAATTACATGTGCGAGGTACATGGCCAGAGCTTTAGAAGCCTTCTTTTATTTACTCCTTACAGTAAACTTTTACAGCAGGCACTATTATTGTCCCCATCTTACACAAGAGGAAACTGAGACCTAGGTGAACTGAACGTCTTGCTCAGGGTCACACAGCTAGGAAGTGGCAGAGCTGGTATTCAAAGGCCTGTGGGACCCACTCCAACAATTCTGCACATCTCTTGCTGGGACAATAATATCACCTTGTAGGTTTCTGATGCCTAAGCCATGATAAGCCTTTTCCTGGTTTTTAAGAAGATTTTATTTATTTGAAAGAGAGAGTGAGACCATAAACTTGGGTGGGGAGACTGCAGAGGGAGAAGCAGACTCCCCGCTGAGCAGGGAGCCTGATGCGGGGCTCCATCCCAGGAACCGGAGATCATGACCTGAGCTAAAGGCGATTCTTTTTTTTTTTTTTTTTTAAAGATTTTATTTATTTATTTGACAGAGAGAAATCACAAGTAGATGGAGAGGCAGGCAGAGAGAGAGAGGGAAGCAGGCTTCCTGCTGAGCAGAGAGCCCGATGCGGGCCTCGATCCCAGGACCCTGAGATCATGACCTGAGCCGAAGGCAGCGGCTTAACCCACTGAGCCACCCAGGCGCCCTAAAGGCGATTCTTAACTGCCTGAGCCACCCAGGTGCCCCCTGATTTTTTTTTTTTATGAGTTGTTTTTTCTTTTTTTCTTTTTCTTTTTTTTCTAATATAGAGTTTACAGACTGATGGTCTAAGAGCTTCACAATTTTTGTTTTGTTTTGCTTTAGTCTATGTTTAAAAACCTAGAGATTTCACATTAGGAAAAAAACAAACTTCACCTTCTCCTTGCTGGTTAGATAAGCTGACAGCTCTGAGGTCTCATTCCTCATTGCTCAGGGGGAACAGAGTCCTGGTCAAGCCCTCTTAGAATAGGATGTGTACCAGGGGCTTGCTACAGTCTCTACTTTTCCCTCTTCTGTGGTACACCAGCCCCTTTCTCCATATCATTGATACCTCATGCCCCGCAGTTTTTGAATTTATAACCCTCAGACTAATAAATATACCACTCCTATGCAATGTGATGACCTCATTTATATGGGAGTTCCCAGCGTAATGAACAATAATAAAAATGGAAGGATTATGCCATATTTCCAGCAGCATCTCCACATTCATCAGTCACCAACTCCTCCCCCAAACCCAGAGGGTGTGGCCCGGAAGTCTAAAGCGACTTGTTCAAGGCCTCTCAGCCATCTGAAGGGGGGTGTGTTGGGATTTTAACCCAAGACCCAAGTCTGGGTCTCCCTCCCATTCCCAGCTACACCCCTCAGTTAGCAGTTGGCGATCATCCCTTGGCCCCCTGCTGCAGCTCCCCCTGCTCACAGACAGTTCTTCAGTGGGGTTTTCCCTGCCCTTAGGAAGGGCCATCTAGGGCAGAGGGACAAGACAGACAGCAGCTTAGGTGTCACATCCTACAGGGGTGCTATCTCAAATGTTCCAACACCCTCAGCAGTGGGAGGGAGGGAATACAGTCCAGAAAAGACTGTCACTGGCTCAGTCATACCCAAACCCCCTTTTCTACTTCCTACTTCCCCCTGAAAGGTTTGCACACCTTTCATGACCCCTCTTCCCTGGTTTGTAGACTTAAGTCAAGACAAAGCTACTGTTTCCTTAAAAATCTTCTTTCACTTAAATATTATTGTTTAAGAAGACAACTACAAAAAAGAAAAAAAGAAAAGACAGTCTCCTGAAAGTTGTAAATGTATATTATAAAGTATCTTGTTAATAACATTGCTAGAAAATTTCCAGAATGTTCCATGCTAACACACAAATATATAATAATTACTCACTTTGGGAGTAAAGTATACCCTTAACAAAAATGCTTTAAGTTGTATATTGCTTGCCCTTTCCCTAGACTGCAAAAGACTTTCGTGAACTATGGAGAGGCCATGATGTACAGCCTGGAAACCTGCCCAAACGCCTGGCTGAGGACCCACTCCGTGTGGGGAAGGTAGTACTCATAAATGTTGTAGCAGTAGTGGCGGGAGTAGTAAGAACAATAATAATCCTCACCTGGTCTTCCCTTATTCCTAGTTAGAGGGTTAAATGAATACATTGTTGTTACAAGCCATCCAACAAGACATTGCTCCATTCCCAACCCCTCTTCTTCCTATAAGTAACAACTGATACCTAGTTAGTAAATATTCTTCTAAACTTTATCTCTACAGGTACATGAATATACGTGTGTGAGTGGAAATACAAGTTTCATTTAGCATTTTCTTGTACACTAAGTAGAATTTCGTTTTTGAATTTGCTTTTTCATCTAATAATATATCTCTAATTTCTTTCCATGCTGGGACATAAAGATCTACCTGGTTATTTTTTTTGTCACTTAATAGAAATATGGGATTTATTAGTCAACTATAATCACAATATAATCACTATAGATTTCCCCTTCTATATTCATCCCACCAAACGCAAAACAGGAGTGTGTCAGTCTGACTTTCTTCATGTGAGTCAGCATCTTGGGTCACTCCTTTGTCAGTGGAAGTCCCTTTCTCAGTATCACAGTTCAGAGTGACAAATTTGAATCTTCTTTCTCAGAAGTACACATCACTGGCCATGGAATGACACACAGAGAATGATCTGAACGTCCAGGTGGTAGAAAATTTTCAGATTTTTAAAAAAGATTTTATTTATTTATTTGACAGGGAGAGCATTCACAAGTAGGCGGAGAGGCAGGCAGAGAGCGGGGAAGCGGGCTCCCTGCCCAGCAGAGAGCCCGATGTGGGGCCAGATCCCAGGATCCCGAGATCATGACCTGAGCCGAAGGCAGAGGCTTAACCCACTGAGCCACCCAGGTTCCCCGAAAATTTTCAGATTTAAGCAAAGTCCATCCAATGCTGCTTTTCTATATAATACTGGTACATTGTGTCCAGTGTTGCTGCATGGGAGAGTCATCCCTACAAAGATACAGGTGTTTCCCCACAATCTCAGTTGATTGCACAGCACAGCCTATAGGAGGTGCCCCAGTGGGACTCAACCTCTGCCACTTCATGTCACTTTAATCAGTGCAATGGACATTATCATAGAATTTGTCCCCTACCAAGCCTCATGGATGAAGAGCTTTGTCTCTTGCTGCCACCGTCACATGAGGGGTGGAGGTTTTCCAAGTGTCTGTCTGTGACCAGGTTAGAGTGTCTGTGTAAAACACATGCAGCTTCACACCCAGATGGGCTGGGCACCTCTCTTTCCACCTGCAAAGACATACAACTGGTTTTCAATGGCTGCATGATGTGTGGAATGTTCTTGGGGTCGGTGGGGGACTGCTTAACTCTGGCATGGTCTCAAAGTCCTAGTTCCACTATTCGGAACTTGTAGGCAATTTCAGTTTCCTGACCTCCAAACACCCAGATACTATGAGGTGCACAAGAGGAAATGGAGTTGGCAGGCTTGTAATGGGGCAAGAGGCCCTCCAGGGTGGCTATCCAAGATAGTGTGTTCCTGGACCTGTACTGGTGTATTCCTGGACCTGTACTGTGCACAGCAGAGAAGCTCTTGCTTGGATCTGCTTCCCCAACAATGAAGACCTTCCCTCTCTTGGCATCACCAGCTGTGTGTAAATATGAGCAGCTGTGGCCAACTCGAGCACAGGAGCTGTCTTGGGGCAGGGGGGTGGTGCGAGGTATAGTCAAGGTCTACCATGTTGCTTTCCTGGGCATGTCTCCAGGCTCCAAGACTGGCAGCAGCTTCATGGTGTCCTGTGGCAGCTTAGGATGCTCTTGGGCTTATGTGATTATTTTTTAAGGCTCAGAATGTTCTTCAGTGGAGACATGATTGCATTTAAGTCTTTCCCTAATAGTGAACATTCAGGCTGCTCCCTTGTTGATAAAAAGTGCCTGTTATACAAGATGACTTTCTGTGTCTTAGCATCTCTGATTATCTCCTTGACTTTATAGATAGGCAGGGAGGGTCTTTTTTGTCCTGGAAATATGAGACAACCAAGGCTCATAAGGAAAAAAATACCAGGTCCATGAACAGATACAGATAATGGTTACACTGAAATTCGACACAAACCTAAAATTCCAGCCTTTCCCAGCAGAGTCCTTCAGGAGGTAGTGAGTCAGTATTGTGGCTACCAAGATCCCTTCTGCAGCTCCTCTCTTGCGACTCTCAGTAGGTCATTTCTCTTTTGATCAGGAGACACTCTGATTATCAGACAGGTGAGGTTATGGGGCAATAATGAATGAATGACTCACAAACACTTATCCTCTCTCCCCAAGGTTTATGTTTCAGACAACCCCTAATCAGAACTTTTGGGTAGGAAGGGTCCTTAGATACCTCCATATCTATGCCTATTCAATGGCGAAATATAGAGCCCAGATAGGGCAATAAAGCTACCCAACATCACACAGGAATTTAGTGGCAGAGCAAGAACTAGAATCCTGAACTTCTAGTTCCCTCCCATTACATTGTACCATTTCTCGAGAGGCCCAGTAACTGAAAAAGAGTTAGGAACATATTTTAAACAATGATTTGTAATTCTTAGTGTGCTAAGGGATATGTAGGAGCATGAGGTAGGCAATAATCATCAATGGGGGCTCAGGCCATAAGGTGAAAAGTCATTGGGAGACTTTATATAGGAGGAAAACACTGACACCACCCAACTCCAGGTATTAATCATAGCATCTCATGTCTAGACATGGGATATCCAGACACAATGTGTCTTATAATGGAATACATACAGTAGGGAGTACAGAGTATCGCCCTGGAAATATTCTTGCCACAGAAATGAATAAAGAATCTCAATCTAGTCAAGCTGCTTGATCTAATACCAGTTTAAGGGAAACATGGGGTATGGAGAAATGCATTAACTGACATTATGAAGAAGTCATCAACCAAATCTAGGAAGTGGGACATACTACAAGATAAATTATATGGTATCTTCAACCCCCCTAAATGGTTAAAAATTGCAAAGGGGGGATAAAAAAAGCAGAGCAAGGGGAAGGCAACAGTTCTAAAAACTTAAGAGATGTAGTAGTAATAACAAAATGCAATGTATAGACTTGTTTAGAAACCAGCAGTAAAATAGATATTTTTAAGACAATTAGAGAAATCTGAATATGGACTGTTATTAAATGATATGAAGAAATTATTACTAATTTTGGAGGGATGGTAATGGCATTTTAAAGATCTATATATAGTAAGTCCTTATCCATTAAAGTTATGTATGGAATTATTTACAGATGAATTGTCTTAAATTCTCTAATCTGCTACAAATACTCCAACAAACAAGCATATGGGTCATAGGGGTAAAGGGAGAGATAGAAGAGGACTGGAAAAAAGTTAATAACTGTTGAAGCTGGGATTGGCAGGTGAGGAATAATGGATTATTGTCATTCCTTTTGTATATGTTTAAAACTTTCCATCATAAAGAGAGAAAACATCTCTATTCTGGTCTCACATGATACTGAGCTTCTGATTTCAAAGGCTGATACAAGAGTCAGGAATCGTATTTTTTTGCATAAACCTCAGGTAATTCTGATGCAAGTGGTACTGTACCCCAACTTTGAAAACCACTGCTCTAAGGCTATACTACCCTGAACACATCCAAGTTTCATCTAAACTGATCCTATTTTTGTTCCTTTAAACAATAAATGCATCTCCAATTTTGGGACAATTGAAGAATACAAAAGAATAATGACAAGAATGGACTATAATATACTAAATCTTAAAAATTGTTTTTTTGTGTGATACCCCAAAAGAGGAAGAATGTATCTTTCTTAAATACCAACTGATAAATTTAGAAAAAAATGCCAGATAGAATGAGAAAACCATCACTCTGTCACCGATGAAATAATTGATTCAGACAAGGATCACCAATGAATGTCAAAACCCTTGGTTGGAGAGGAACAAGATATTCATGCCATCTCAAAGCTTTACTTGCAGATTATAACGAGGTTAAATGTGCATTTGCAATGGACTCATCTGACAGTCATCATCACAGAGGAGCCACAGGACAGCATGGGCCTCCTAATATGATGGAAAAAGTACCAAATATCACCTATGTGGTACGCTTGCCAAATATACTTACCTGAGTCTAATCATGAGGAAGCAATCTTCCAAGTCTATAGTGTGGGACATTCTACAAGACAATTGTCCTGAATTCTTCCCCCAAAAGCCAATGTCATGGAAAATCAAAGAATGTGGATGTTCACAGGGCTGGTCTACGTGGATAAAGACTAGAGATATAGCCACATGCAATATAGAAACCTCAATTAGATCCTGAATCCAAAAAATAAATAATAGCTTAAGAGATATTTTGGAGACAATTGGGTTATTTAAAATATGGACTATATATTTGAGGACGTTAAGGTTGATTTTCTGGATCATAGTCTCCAGAGGGATATGCTGAGGGAGTTACAGTTGAAGTCTTATGATATCTGCAGTAGTTCCAAAAAAGAATGCCTGTGTGGGGGGATGAATACGTACATTCATATACAAATCCATACTTATATAATGCAGTTAGGGCCAAAAGTTAACAATTGGTATATTTAGTTCAAGGACATATTGATGTTAGTTATACCAGTCTTTCAATTGTTTCTGTGGGCTTGAAAAAAAATTTTTTTTAAGATTTTATTTATTTATTTGACAGACAGAGATCACAAGTAGGCAGACAGAGAGGAGGAAGCAGGCTCACTGCGGAGCGGAGAGCCCGATATGGGGCTCTATCCCCAGGACCCTGGGATCATGACCTGAGCCGAAGGCAGATGCTTTAACCCACTGAGCGAGCCACCCAGGCGCCCGGCTTGAAAATTTTTAACGTAAAAAAAATGTAGCAGAGTATTAAAAATAATAACAACAGAAATAATCACTTCAAAAAATAAAAACAAATACATTTTTAAAAGTAATTTGTTTTCTCCCTGTATCTGTCTCTTCTTTTCCTCTTCAGGTACACTGTCAGCTTCTTATTAATCACCACCCAACTGGGATTCTGCAGCGTCTATTTTATGTTTATGGCAGACAACTTGCAACAGGTGAAAAGGATCTTCTGGGCAGAGTGGGAGAAAAGCAGACAACCCACTGCTACGGGTGCATTAGCAAAAGTATAGTGTTCAGCTAGAGGGGGGAAATGGTTTCATTTGTCATTCCTCATCAGTGGAATGACATGGGTGTCCTTTCAGTCCTGTCACTTGTTAAGAGGATTATTGAGAAGTCAAAGCAACATCTGAGGAGTAGCCAGGATGGAAAAGAGGCTTGCTATAACGTCCAATCAGAAATCATTGAGAATTTTTAGCCTGAAAAGTGTTGCTGGAATTCACTGTAGGTATCTCAGGGTTGTCACATAGAAAATGACTGATTAAATATGAGACAAATAAGCTGCGGTCCTGGCCCTCATTGCTTTACCAAGAGGCATTATGAATCAGTCATAGCGTTCTTTCTTGGCTTCATGGATAGAGGAAGCATAATTGGTTTTGTGCATTCAAACAGCCAGAACTATGGCAAGTATTGTAGAGGAAATATTCAAGCAGATGGATTTTGTTCAGAACTTTCTAGTTTTTAGGACTAGCTAAAGTTAGAGAAGATATCCTTCTGTAATCAACTTCCATTCTCTGAGTATATGAAAGGAAACCACTTGACAGGAAAGAAGAGGTTGCGTTAGACAACAAAAGGAGATTTTACGATTCTAAGGGTTTCTTATCGTCACAGTCATGGGCACCACAGTTGGGGTTACCAGATTTGGGGAAAAAATATATATGTGTGTGTGTGTATACACACAACACACACACACATATACATATATGCATATGTATATACAAGTGTGTGTGTATATATATACACACACATATATATGTGCAACACCCAGTTAAATTGGTATTTCAATAAACACAGCAAGTTTGGTTTTGTTTTTTTACTGTGAATATGTCCTATGGAATATTTAGAACATACTGACTAAAAAGTTACTTGTTAATTATTTGAAATAGAAACTTAAGTGGGCCTTTTGTATTTAATCTAACACTTCTAACTACACGGCCCCTCCTTATGAATACATCAGATGGTAGAAGAAGTCCACATGACCTCCAGCAACTGCCAACCCAGGAAGATCCTGGTGCTGACTCCCATCCTGGACATTCGCTTCTACATGCTGACAATCCTGCCCTTCCTGGTCCTGCTGGTGTTTATCCAGAACCTCAGGTTGCTGTCCATCTTCTCGATGCTGGCCAACATCACCACCCTGGGGAGCATGGCTCTGATCTTTGAGTATATCATACAGGTCTGTGCCTAAAATCGACGGCAGATGGGGTTCTGAGACACCTGGGGAAGGTTAGTATCATTATGGGAAGGTGAAGGTGAGGAAGGTGACCTGCTCTGAACTAAAGTGACATCTGTGAACACTTTGGCCCCACAAGCTGTAAGAGATAGTTGACATCATCATTGTCGTCATCACGCTGGATAACAGTGAGTCATTTGACAATTAGTTATTGAATACCTTCTGTGATCCAGGCATGGTGCAAGGCAGTGGGTGAAACTGATGGCATATCTGCTCTCATGGAGGTCACATTCATTTGGGGAGATAAACCTCAACTAAGAACCAACAAAAGTTGTAACAGTGGTAGGTTGACAAAGGATACATGCATGATAAAGAAATTTTATTTACTTGATGTCAAGTTCTTAACATATATTAACTCACTGAATCTTTTCAGTGGTACTATTTTATATGTTTTATATTTTGTGAGTACTCAGCTTAGAGACAAGGAAACTGATACACAGAAAGTAATTTTTTCACTGATTTCTATCAGTTGCTTCCCAAGCCCATGCTTTACTATTATCATAGGCCCCGAAATTCTACCATTATAGCTTCATTTCTTTGACTCTGAAAATCTTTGGGGGCTATATTAGTTTCCTACTGCTCCTGTAACAAATTATCACAAATCTGGCCTTTTAAAACAACACAAATTTATCTTACAGTTCTGGAGGTCTCACTGGGATAAAATCAAGGTGTCAGCAGGGCTGGGTTTCTTTTTGGAAGCTTATGGGGAGAATCTGTTTTTTTGCCTGCTCCAGCTTCTAGAGGCTACCCACATGCCTTGGCTTATGGCTGCCTTCCATCTCCAAAGTCAGCAATGCAAAGCTAAGTGTGTCCCACACCACCATCTCTCTAGTTCTCTTTTCCGACCCCTTTTCCACTTTTAAAGACCGTTGTTATTACCCTGGACCCACCCAGATGACCCAAGATAATCTCCTTCTTTTAAGGTCAGCTGATTAGAAACCTGAATTCAGTCTGAAAATTTAATTCTCCCTTGCTAAGTAATATAACATATTCAAAGATTCCAGGGACTAGGACAAGGACATCTTTGGGAAAGAGCCATTATTCTGCCACAGGAGTCTATTAAAATAATCATTCTCTCCGCATGCATGTTGCTGCTATAGTAGAAGTGATGAGAAAGAGGCACTGGAGAGTGGGAAGACAGGAGAACTGAATTCTCATCCAAGCTACGCCAGTATCTCGCAGAATAGCCTTAGGCAACTCCCTTCTCCCTGGGTCCCACTTTGCCTACATGTAAAGATGTGGTAAATACGTGAAAAGCACTCCTGAAGAAGGAATGAAATTCTGATCTACGCTGCAACATGGATGAACCTTAAAGGCATTATGCTCAGTGAGATAAGCCAGCCACAAAAGGACAGGGATTATATGATTCCACTTTATGAGGTACCTAGCATTCGTAAATTCATAGAAACAATGTAGAATAGAGATGACCAGGAGCTGGGTAATAAACAGTTATTATTTCATGCATACAAAGTTTCAATTTGGGAGGATGAAAAATTTCTGGAGATGGGTGGTGTTGTACATCAGTGAGAATGGACTCGGTGCCACTGTATTATATACTTAAGTGTTTAAAATATTAAATTTTATGCTATGTATAATTTACCACAATAAAAACAAAGAACTTTTTTAAAAAGATTTATTTATTTATTTGAGACACACAGAGAGGGAAAGAAACCATGAGTGCAGGGAGGGACAGAGGGTGAGGGAGAGATTCTCAAACAGACTCCCCACTGAGTGCGGACCCCCCCCCCCCAACATGGGGCTCAATTTTAGGACCCTGAGATCATGACCTGAGCTGAAATCAAGAGTTGGATGCTTAGGCCCCTGGGTGGCTAAGCTAGCTGAGTACCTGCCTTCAGTTCAGGTCATGGTCCCAGGGTCCTGGGATGGAGCCCTGCACCATGATGGCACCCTGCTTGGTGGAAAGCCTGCTTCTCCCTCTCTTTCTGCTACTTCCCATGCTCGAGCTTTCTCTGTCAAATAAATAAATAAAATCTTTTTTTAAAAGTTTGGATGCTTAACTGACTGAGCCACCCAGGTGCCCCCAAGAACTTTTTAAAGAGAAGAGGTGTGACTCAGCTCTAGCGACCTCACAGGTGTTCATGACACTCGTGAGGGCAGGTGTGGCCCAATTTTCTACCAGGCAAAGTTCGAGGATGACTCTAATACCATGGCAAAACAAACGCCCTTCTTCTCCTTCCTCTCAGGAGATTCCAGATCCCAGCAGCCTCCCCTTGATGGCAAGCTGGAAGACCTTCTTACTGTTCTTTGGTACAGCCATCTTCACCTTTGAAGGCGTCGGTATGGTAAGATGGATGTGGGGTTTGCATAAAGGGTCCACGGTGCTCTCCGGGGAAGCCAGTTGTTCCAGATGTCTTAAAATAGTAACGAGAAGTGTAGGATATGATCTTTTCCTGGTGGAAGGGAAAATCAGGAACCCATCCTGGTCACCAACTCCTCCATGCACCACACTAAGCCTTGAGGACTGAGTGCAAATGTACTCATTAGTCCAGCCAGAGTAGGGCACTCCTGGCAATAGAGAATGGAAGAAAATAAAAAAGAGTGTGGCCATTCCTGACCCTGGGCCACCCAGAGAAGGATGTCTGTACCTGCAGATGAAGCCTGCTCCTTCACGAGGGGCCACGCTTCTGACTACCTCTTCTTTCTCAATCTCCTTTAACCTTTAGGTTCTGCCTCTCAAAAATCAGATGAAGCATCCACAACAGTTTTCTTTTGTTCTGTACTTGGGGATGTCCCTTATCATCATCCTCTACATCTGCCTGGGGACACTGGGCTACATGAAGTTTGGGTCCAACACCCAAGCCAGCATCACCCTCAACTTGCCCAATTGCTGGTATGTCCCTGCCTGCCTGTGCTGACGAGGGTAGTAGAGTCATGGGATCTGAGTCTTAGCAACAGAATGTGGCATTCCTTTGGGTTGTCACTAGCACCATACATTAACCGCCAATATTGGTGAGAGGATAACATGTGGGTTTGATAATATAGGTATTGTGCATTATCTGGTTAAGCTTTCATAACAGCCCTATGAGTTAGCATGATTTTCATCAAGTCCAGTCACTAGACGAGGAAGTTGCTATTTGGAAAGTCTGTATAGAACTCTCCCAGCTCACCTCGTTTGTGAGAAGCTGAAACTTGACACTGAACCTGTCTGATTCTATGGTTCAAAGACCCTAAAACAGAATGATCTGGGAGTGTTTGGGAAATACAAACAGCAACAACAAAAAGTGTAACTCCAGAATAATGATCAAGGGTCTCGCAGATGGACCACTACTCAGGCCCCCAGTTCCAGAAATGGAGCTAGATTGCCATTGTTATGCTCCAGCTGGAATTTAGTTTGGAGTTCTTACATTTGACTATTCATTCATTTACTCACCCACTTGTTCATCCAGATAACCTTTTTTGGGGCTGGCACACAGCATTCATCAAGTGTTAGCTATTATCATTATTCTGACAGTATAGAGTGAGTGCTTTGCAACTCAGCAGTCAGTAGAACCAAGTGTTGAAGGGCACAGGTTCTAAAACTAAGTAAAGGGATTTGCATCCTGGTCCTTATGTGACCTTGGACAAGCTACCTAATTTTACAGACCTCATTTCCATCATCAGTAAAATGGGGATAACCCTAATGCCTATGTGTATTGGCTTGGTTATTCTCTAGTAACAAACAACTCCAAAATTTCACTGGCTGAATACACACAAATGCTTAATTCTATGCTCATGCTACATGTCCATTATGGAGAGGCTGGGGCTTGGCTCTTGTACCATCCCCACTCAAGGACACAGAATGAGGAGACAGCCACTCCCTCAAATGTCAAATCAAAACATTATGGAGAAGGCAGTGAATCATGCCCTTCACCATGAAGCTGCCAAAGGAAAAGAAAAATGCCCGGTACACAGTAAGTATTCGTCAAGTATTAGCTCCTGTCCTTGTTATGTTCAGAGACGAGTAGAGTGGTAGGGTCTTCAACTCCCACAAGGCCACAGCTATAAAATGTGAAAAATACCACCAGCCCCACGCACCTCATTGTGTTGTGGTAATGACTGGGTGGGGTAATAATGTAGAATTTCCTTGAAGTCTTAGTTTACTTTATGCAAGTAAGATATCATTCTAATATGCTCCTCCCATTCTGGGCCATTCAGGCTGCCTTTGGCTACCTTGGGCAGGGCACATTCCTTGTGGGAGGGTCTCAGCTGGAAAACGTGGGCATCAGCTACCGTGAGAACTTCACATCGGCTCTGAACCTGGCTGGCGACCAGATTCCCCAGAGGAGCCTTAGACAAATCCCCCTTCCAAATAAGAAAAAGGCCAACAACCCAAGGAAAAAATGGGTGTGAACCCACAGTTCACAGTCAAATCTTTTAAATGGCATTTTATATATTTGAAAAAATATTTTCTTTCCCTCATAATAACAGAATTGCCTGAAAAAAAACAGAATGACATAGACCAACACGCATTCACACATTGTGTTTTGACAAAGATGCCTGGAAGCAAGCTTTCCAAAAATCTAGGATAACAAAGGGGAAATATGTCAGTAGCTATCCTAAGTTCAAATCACATGTAATTTCAGCCAGCATTTTTACCTCTCAGGGTGTATGCTAATGTGCATAGATAACTATGTAGCAGGTTATGTTTTGCAGCATTGTTTACTAGCAAAAGACTGGGAATAATCTAAATATCCTTTAACTGGGCCTGGTCAAAAAAATTATAGTGTATCTATGCAATTGGAATATTAAGCATCTATTACAAAGAAGAGCCAAATCTATGTGTACTGATAAACAATCTCCAAGAAATAATTAATGAACAGAAATGGAGCTCAGCTGTGTGTAGAGGATGCTATGGTATGTGTGTAGGTGTACCTATGTTCACTATAAGGTTTTTTATACACTGATTATTTTTGAAATGGCTACAGGAAAATTCTTAGAGGAGTTGCCTATGGAAAGAATGGGAATCAAGGGTGGGCGGGAAGCTTTTCACTCTATGACTTTTGAAATAGGAATTTTACTCTATATAAACAGAGCTTTTCAAGAAAGTAAAAGAATAATTGGCACAGGTGCCTGAGACTGTACAGGTCTAATGAGTCAGAATATCCAGGAATGTCACTTTTAATGAGCTTCCTGGGTGGCTCTGATGGCAGGTCAAGCCTGAGCCAGTTCTGTAACTTAGTGATAGGTGTACCAGTACACCAGAGCAATGAGTGAGTCCTGAGTGACCCTGCCCAGGAGCCACATCAAATTTCACGTGCTATCCGTCTGTCTGCAGGCTGTACCAGTCAGTCAAGCTGATGTACTCCGTCGGCATCTTCTTCACCTACGCCCTCCAGTTCCATGTCCCAGCCGAAATCATCATCCCCTTCGTCATCTCCCAGGTGTCAGAGAGCTGGACACTGTTAATAGACCTGTCTGTCCGCACAGCCTTGGTCTGTCTGACCTGTGAGTAGGATAAAAGGGCATTCTTTCTCCAAAGCTATGGCTGCTGGTCACACTGGCATCTACCCCACTATCACTGGCTCTGCCACTTACCTTCTTTGGACCTTGGTCAAGATAACTTCACCTTCCTGAACCTCAACTTTCCATCTAAAAAATGGGCTTACACATGGAATGTATCCTTTGGCAGGTTTATGGGAGAAAGAAGTACCATTCATTCAATCATACTCTTATGTGCCTCCCAGATGCCAGGTGCCATACTGACATTGCCTTAAACTCATGACAGCCTAGCATCATAATATTACCAACTGGAGGAACAGTGGCCCAGAGAGTTTAGGTAACACACTCAAATCATAGAGCTGCTAAGTGACAGAGCTGGAAACTGAGCATCCGTTATATAGCACTTAAGTCTGTTTTCCGTCGTACGCCATATTGCCCTCTATTATAAATTAAGATCAAGTCCTATCATAAAGTAGCCTTCAACTGTAAGAGAAAACAAGGGATGATTTGTCAAAGTCTTGGTGATCATTTTTTGGGGTGCAACCTTTTCTCCTCTCCTCCTCCCATATTCCTTCCTAATGCTTCCTTCATTCATTGATTCACTCATTCGTTTTACATTAGGCACTGTTGTAGATGTGAACAGGACTGGAGAATTTTTTCTCTGAAGTTTGTCCAGGGAAAAAACATCAGAAAAGGTGTCCCATGAGTAAAGAGGGAAAGAACTAGGGTCGTTTTGCCTGGGGAAGTGAAGGCTTGGGAAACTTTTCTATCTGTCCTCAAACACCTATGGTATATATGCAAGAGAGAGAAAATTTAGCCTTAAAGAATCCAGGAGTCGGAGATTAAAGTTGAAGAAATGAAGTTTTAGTTCAAGGTCAGGAGAAACTGTGTAATTGTTGGAGCCTTCCAGCAGAAGAATATGCTACCAGATGCTATGCATCACATAAATGGATTTCTGGAAGCAGAAACAACACACCTGCTGGTTTAAGGTACTACAGAGTTTCTGGTCTGTAACAGGACACTAGGGACCTGCAGCTCTATTGTTTTGAGATCATTCCTAATAGGAAGGGTCTAACTTGAAGAGAAAACCTGTACACAGGTTCAGGCCACTTGAGATCAGGGAAGACAGTGCTACACAGAGCTGACTGTCTAATGACAGGCCCCGTTTCTGTTACATGCCAGATGACCACTTCCTCCTCCTTTATTCAGCAGTCAATTCCATTATCTTTCATTCATTCAGCAGTCATATGTTGAGCACCTATGATATGCCTGCCATTGTGCTAGGCACTGGGGATACAATAATGAATAATAAAGAAGACATGTTGCGTAAGAAATATATGCAAGGAAATAATTACAACACATTGTGATGAATGTTAAGATGGCACGTAATGAGGTACCATACAATTGTTAAGATAAGAGGATACTCTGAGAGCACATTAGAAGGTCCTGTACTTTAGCCAAGGCCAGATCAGGGAGTCCTCTCCAGTGGAGTGATATTTCAGTTAAGACCTAAAAGATAGGGACACCTGGGTTGCTCAGTTGGTTGAGCATCTGCCTTTAGTTCAGGTCATGACCCCAGGGTTCTGGGATGGAGCCCCACACTGGGCTCCCTGGTCAGCAGTGAGTCTGTTTCTCTCTCTCCTTCTGCCCCTCTGCCTGCTTGTGTTCCCTCTGGCTTTCCTTCTCTCTCTCAAATAAATAAAGTTTTTTTTTTTTAAAAAAAGACCTAAGAGATAAGTAGAAGATAGATGGAGAAGTGAAGAATGAACCACATTAGGAAGGAGGCTGTGCACAGAACTGAGGCAAGTACTTACATACAGCCTCTTAGAAGAACTAAAAGTAGTGGGGAGTGATAAGACATGAAGCCAGAGCACCTGACAAGGCCCAAGTTGTCACAGACCTTGTGCTAAGGAGATGGAAGAGGGGAGCCATAGAAGGTCTGTGAGCAGTAGGTTGGTATCACCAGATAGGATCTTTCTAGAGAACTCATCCAGACTGCCTTATATTATAGCTTTCCATTAAAATATTTTCTCTGCCCTGTCAGTGTGAGGTGTCCTGGAGAAGAGATAGATTTTCTCTGTGCCTCCTCCAGTAAGCAATTCATTAAATATCTGAGAAGGGAAAGCTGTGGACCTGACCATCCCATCAGAGGGGTGACGAATTCTCAACTGCAAGAGTTGATGAGTCTCTCTCATTCTCTAAGTAGATGTGTTGCAGCAATTTCAGAAAGAGGTGAGGTTTTCTTTAAATCCAGCAGGCTAGTTTGAGTGTTTTTGTGGACAGTTTTTCCCTAATTTGTTCATAGGAAAATCATACAGTTGTGCAAAGTGAAATCATATATGTGGTATAGTTATTCACTCATACATTATTGAAATTGGAATCCCCTAGAAAATCCATGATGTCTGTTCATCATCTGTAGGAAAGATGGAGATTTAAGACCATGGTGTTTTAGATGAGATGGGGAGGGAGCAACCTTTTGCTATCTTCATGTATTATGTTCTTTTTAGTTACCAGAATCATTCTAGGAGTAGGAAAACAAGTCATTAAGATTCTGACAACAAAGCCATCTCCCATTTTTAAGTCATTCTTGCTTCTAGATAGTGGCTGTGCTTTGTAGAGTAGTACAAATTCACAGTAGATTCAGTGTCTGAGTAAGAGCATCTATGATATACAAGTTCTTTCATATGCAAGGGATGCAGCATAGACAAGTGGAAGGGGCTTAGACACATTTCAATGGATTCTCATCTCAAAGCATTTGTGACCTTGACCACATTCCATTTCCTTGGAGCTCTAGATTCCCCCATCTCTTGAATGAGAAGGAGATAATAGATGCATGGTAGAGGAGCCCTTCCTCTTTTATGTTTTAGATAAAACATAAAAGAAAAGCATCTATATTGGTCTTTAAAACAGCAGGGGGAATCCAAAATCACAGTGCCTGACCTACTGCTCTCATCTTCAAGGGATCCCTTGCCCACATTTCCAAAGTGGTCTGGCATCCATGGGATGATAAGGCTCCAAAGAAATATTTGGTTTCTGAACTTCCCTCTTGCAGGGACAATCAGGGATTCTAAGTTTCTTCTCTCTCTGCAGGTGTCTCAGCCATTCTCATCCCCCGCCTGGACCTGGTCATCTCTTTTGTGGGCTCTGTGAGCAGCAGTGCCCTGGCCCTCATCATCCCACCTCTCCTGGAGCTCATCACCTTTTATGCTGAAGACATGAGCTGTGCCACCATTGCAAAGGATGTCATGATCGGCATCCTGGGCCTTTTGGGGTGTGTATTTGGAACATACCAAGCCCTCTATGAGTTGATCCAACCCATCAGCCAGTCCATAACCAATTCCACAGGTGTCTATGCATAATTATCTATTTTTATTCTAATGGATCTCCTTTCCTCCCATCCCCAACTTGACTTTCATTGTGGATGTTATATACATTCATCAAACCCCAACATCTCTATATTAATTAGCGGCTTCTTTATCTTTCCATGAGAAATGTACATGACACAAGTCAGTACTCCTACCTCTCAGACTATGCCTTTTTTGGTTTTGGATTTCTTTGGAGGTCTTTTGTACCTATGAACCAAAACCACATTCACCATTTGTACCATCAGCCTCATGTACTGGGAAGAGGGATGCCATTCGCCCATGATATCCCTGGAAACAGACCAAGCATGAATGTAAATGCAAAAGCAATTTTTTTTTCTAGAGAAAAAAAAAAAAACAATTTTTCCCTACATTTGCTTCCCTTAAAGCATAAGATTTAGAGAAGTATATGCTGGGGAAGTAAGATTTTCTATTTGAATATTCTTCTAAGTGGAAGAGTCACCGACAGAACAAAAACAGAACTTATCTGTAATTTTATCCAACCATTTGGTTCTGCCACTAATTTCCCAAGGGATCTTGGGCAAGTTACTCCCTCTCTCTGTCTCAGTTTTCCCATCTATGAAATGAGAGACTGGACAAATTGGTTGTTAAGGGTTCATCTAGATACAACATTCTGAAAGTGAAAAAAAGAATTTATCTTTCAACCACCTGTGTGAAAATCAAAGTGTTTGCCATCTAGCAAGCCATATTATTTCCCTGGAGATATGGGCCTACCAGAAATAAGGTAAGGAATATAAACATAATTCTTAGCAATCTGTTGTAGTGGTGACTTCCCTACCTAGAAGACATTACCTCCTTCTCTCTCTCTTTCTTTTTTCTCTCATATCTCAAGGCCACTTAGAACTATTTAGGCTGAAGAGGCTGTGCAATTTGTGCGAGAGAAGGATTTCATCATGTGCAAGGACTACTGACCTACTTAACAAAAATTATACCTAGTATTGGGAAGGGTTTTTGAAAAACAGACAGTCTTGTACTCTGCAGATGGGAGTATACATTATTATGGCTTTTCTGAGGGACAATTTTATAATACATAAGTTTTTAAATATGTGGCCCTCTGACCCACTAGTCCTGAGAATTTATCCTAAGAATATTTTGGGTTTGCAAAAATTTATGCAAAAGGAGAGCTGTGTTTTTTATAATATTAAAAAGTTGGAAGCAAACATCCAACATTAGGTTATGACTCATCCAAAATAAAATGGTGTGATGCTGCCACACATTAAAAAGATGCATCTATTGATAGGCAAATATGTTTGTCATTGATCAGTGGGAAAAGGCTTGTTTATTAAAAACATTATGTAAACCAAAACTAGACAAAGACATTATGAGAAAATAAAGCTACGGATCAAAATATTTCATGGACATACATGTAAAAATTGTAAGCAAAATTTTAGTAAACCAAATCCAACAATATATTAAAAGGGTAATGTGTCGTGGCAAAATGGGATTTATCCTAGCAATACAGGATTGGTTTAATATTTGAAATCAGTGTAATTCACCATTACTAACAAACTAAAAAAAGGAAATGATCATCTCAATAGACACAGAAAAGCATTTGGCAAATCTAACATCCATTCCTAATATAAAACTCCCAACAACTAGGAATGGAAGGGAATTTTCACAACCAGTAAAAAGCATCTATGAAAACCTACAGCTAATGTCATACTTGATGGAAAAAAAAGGAATGCTTTCCCTGCAAGAAACATCAGAAGCCCTTCAACACACTAGTGGATAAAGAAGATGTGGTCCATATATACAATGGAGTATGATGCCTCCATCAGAAAGGATGAATACCCAACTTTTGTATCAACTTGGGCAGGACTGGAGGAGATTATGCTGAGTGAAATAAGTCAAGCAGAGAGAGTCAATCATCATATGGTTTCACTTACTTGTGGAGCATAAGGAATAACATGGAGGACTTTGGGAGCTGGAGGGGAGATGTGAGTTGGGGGAAATCGGAGGGGAAGACGAATCATGAGAGACTGTGGATGCTGAGAAAAAAACTGAGGGTTTTTGAGGGGAGGCATACTGGGGAGTTGGGTGAGCCTGGTGGTGGGTATTAAGGAGGGCATGTATTTCATGGAGCATTGGGTGTGATGCATAAACAGTGAATCTTTGAACACTGAAAAAAAGTAAAATAAAATAAAATAAAAAGATCAGAAGCAAATCAGAGATATCTACTCTCACAGCTTCTATTTGATATTGTGTCAGATATCTAGACAATGAAATTAGGCAAGAGAAAGAAAGAAATGGCATCCAGATCAGAAAGGAAGAAGGAACCATCTTTATGAAGATGGCATGCTATACTCACTTCAGCAGCACATATACTAAAAATGAAGATGGCATGATACCAATGTAGAAAACCCAATGGAATCTACAAAAAAGCTACTACTAATTGGTTTACAAAGCTTCAGGACACAAGGTCAGTATACAAAATCCAATTGTGTTTTCCAATTGTGTCACTTCTCTTTTTTTTTAAGATTTTATTTATTGATTTGGCAGAGACTGAGAGAGAAAGAACACAGGCAGGGGAAGGAACAGAGGGAAAGGGAGAAGCAGGCATCCCACAGAGCAGGAGGAGCCTGATGCAAGACTTGATCCCAAGACCCTGAGATTACGAAATCACAACCCTAGCCAAAGGCAATCACTTAACCAACTGAGCCACCCAGGGGCTCGAGTAATATCACTTTCAACCTTCCCTTCTATAACATGATTGATGCTATGGAACACCAGGAATCCCAGTGGAGTTAGGAGAGTTCCCATCTTCAGTCATCATCCATTACGAATAGTCAAATGTCAAACAACAACCTCTTAGAAGAGATGAGAAGTAGCTATGAAAGAGGTGGGGTAGAGAGAAGCATCCTATCACTAGATAAGAAAGCTATAAGCCAATAACAAAATCTTTGCTCTTTTGAGACTCAGGCAACAAGTATGGAGAAAGGCTTTGGGGAATATAGGGAAGACTTCCTTTAGAATACAGGGCAATAAAAATTCAGGTTGACAGTGTGGTTTATGACCTTGGGGTAGGAGATGGTTATAGACCCTGTTGAGATTCTAATGGAAGTCATAGATCCTCCTTCATAAAATTCACATATATGTGCACATGCTAAGATCTATGTGCAATTTCAGGCACAATCACAAAGTCCATGACGCTAATAGACCCTGGGTTGCAAAAGAACCTCTGGGAAAAGGAATGTAAGAATCTCTGCGTCTCATAGCACTGAATAGTCTACAGATAGTGGATAGCCAACCTTGGCACTAGAGTTTGCATGCAAAGTAAAACAATGCAAAACAGATTAGGGAGGTAAGCCACCAGACAATGAACGTCCCGCATCATGTGACTGGCGCAACACATGCTATCTGATTGCAACCTACATTCAGATCTTTAGATCACTGATAGGACCCAAACTGGCCATTCCAACTGCAACAATGCAGGCTGAATTCTCCCCACTTCATTCTTGCCCCCACCCCCGACCAGGACCTTCAGAAATGTTTCCCATTGTAGTTCTCTGCTGGACAAATGTGATCAGTCTTAAAATGACAGAGCTGGACTTCGGATCTTCAGCAAGCCCCCTGAAAGAAGGAGCAATAAGAGAACTGGGATTGCTACAGAACTCAAGTCGATATTGCTAAAGCAACACAGGCTCTGCCTGGGTGGGTGGCGTGGTGGGCAGCAGAAGTCACCCACGTGAAATAGAGGCATCCAGAGTTGGTTCCAAGTGACCCAAGTGCAACCGTTTACAAGTCACAGTGCCCCGGCAATGAAACTGAAAGGCAAATTCCTAAGGACGCACAAGATTTGCTCTTGGCAAACAGTGTCCAGGCTGACTCAAACCTACACAGGAGAGCCTCAAGCAAGTCCCTGAGTTCAAAGATTAAAAAAAAAAAAAAAAAAATGGGTGAGGGGGCAGAACTTCTGCCTGGTATGCCAATACCACGTGAAAGTGAAATTGAAGTGATATGACTCTTGAAAGGGAAGATCTTCAGGAGGACTTTAACTTAAGAAGCTGGGCTTATAGGTCACGGAGGTAAGCTACCACACAAGAAAACTCAGGCACTGTGTGACGGGTACAATGTACACTCTGATTGCAATCAGCACTCTGAAGATCACCGATAGGACCCAAACTGATCAGTCTAGTCGCAACAACGGAGGATAAACTCTCTGTTGTCTGGGCTGCTTTGGCAAAAACTGGGACCCACTTGCAAGGCCCTGGGTGAGCTGGCCCCTCCCCACCTCTCCTGCTTCTTCCTGCACCAGCAGCACCTTTTCTTTCCAGTCCTAAGAGCCCTTGTCCGGTTCCCTAAACACACCATGTACCCGCTTGCTGCAGAACTTCCCCATACACTATTCCTCTCATTCCCTGATCCATTCCTCCTCATTTCTCAGATGTCAGCTGCCACGTCCTCAAGAAAACCCTCTCTGATTTCATGCACCAACCCAGAGTCTGTAGTCCCCAGACACTTCTGTCTTGTAACACACCACAGTTGTGGTATTTACTTGCATACATTTGTCTCCCTTGCTGGGCTGAAGTGGCATGAGAGCTAGCTCATACCCTCTTTGTACCTCAAAATGGAACCTTCAGCAATATATTTTTACAACTTTCTATTTTGAAAAAACTTAAAGGTGGCAAAAATAATACAGAGTTCCCAATACACCTTCCGCCTAGCTTTCACTAATGTTAACATCTTACAGAACCCTAATATAGTGATCAAAACCAAGTAATTGACATTGGTGAAATCCTGTTTCTGAGCCTTTTTCTAATCCAGCATTGAATTCAAGAGCCCACAGTTTATTCTCTCTGATCTTTGACCGTTCTTCAGTCTTTCCTTATTGTTCATGGCCCCACACTTTTGAAGAACACTGGGCGTTTATTTGGTAGTGTCTCTCAATTTGGGTTTGTCTCTTTTCTCCTCACTGAGGTTAACCCATTTCTTACAATACCACACAAGTCGCATTGTGTTTTATCAGTGCCTCATATTGGGAGGTGCCCAAGGTCAATGTCTTATTATTAGTGATGTTAACTTAGTGATTTACATTTGGTTAAGGGGGCGCCTGACAGTTTTCTCACCATAAAGTGAAGATTCTCCCCTTTGCAGTTGGTATCTTGTAAGAACCTTGAAACCATGAAAATCCCATTTTGTTTTGTTTTAGAGAGAGAGAGAGGGTGAGCACACGAGCTGGGATGGGGAGAGTGGAGAGAGATGGTGAGGGACACAATCTCAAGCAGTCTCCCCACTGAGTGTGAAGCCCAATGGGGGGCTAGATCTCAATGACCCTGAGATCATGACCTGAGCTGAAATCAAGGGTCCATGGCTTAACCTGACGCACCCACGTGCCCCATAAAATCCTGCTTTTGATCATACTTTGACCCAATAATTTTAGTGTTCATAGGTGTTCCTTGTTATTACAATGTTATTTGCCTAATGGTGATTTTTTTTCCTCTTCCCAATATTCCTTCTATATTTCACTGGGATTCTAACATGTATGGACTCATGGATTTTTCTGTATTTAGTGGATTAGAATACATTACTGTCATTATTTATTTTATTGCTCAAAATGTCCTAGATTTGGCCATTGAGAGCTCCTTCAAATTGGTTTCCATGTCCTTTAAGTATGCCCCCACGCTCTCATTATCCACACCATGTTTCGTTTTTCAATCCTAACATATGCTTATTTTCAAAATTTCTAACCCTTATTCCTGTGAAAAACAAATTAATTTGACTCCAATATTTGTGTGCAGATCCATTGGTCTTTAGCTTGATAGTATCCCATCAAAACACTGTAACTTCAGTTACTTATCTTTCTTACTCACCTTCGTCAATATGGTTGCATTCTTCATGTGAAATACGATATGGTTGTTATTGTTTGTATTCCATACTGAATTCCCCTCATCTCCGCGATGATTTTAATCCTGTTCTGGGTATGAGAAACATTATTATACATCTAAGAGTCACAGTTACATAGAAGTATCCCACCCCCTTTGTCCTCTATGCCTTGTTATCATTTCGCCCTCTTCCCCCAATACTCTTACCTACCCTCTGTAAATAACTACTCTCATCATTCCTGGCTCCTCTTTACAAATTAGCAAATGCATGTGTATTTATTTATACCCACCCCTTATTTCTTAGGTGAAAAGTAGCACATTACACTTCTCTCTTTGCCTTTGCACCTAACACTATAACCTGAAAATAACAATATATCAGTTCAAAGATCTTCCTCATTCTTTTTTAATTAATATATAATGTATTAATTGTTTCAGTCTCACACAATACACGGTGCTCACCACAACACATACCATCCCCGGTGTCCATCACCCAGACATCCTAACCCTCCCACCTGTTTCCACCCCCAACCCTCTGTCTCCTGAGATTGAGAGTCTTATGGTTTGTCTCCCTCTCTGGTTTCATCTTCTTTCATTTTTCCCTCCCTTTACCTATGACCCTCTTGTTTATCAAATTCCTCACATCAGTGAGATCATATGATAATTGTCTTTCTCTGATTGACTTGTTTCACTTAGGAAAATACCCTCTAGTTCCATCCATGTAGTTTCAAATGGCAAGATTTCATTTTTGATGGCTGCCTAATATTCCATTGTACACACGCATGCACATGCACACACACACACACATATACATACATATATATACCTACACACCACACCCTCTTCATCTATTCATCTGTCGTTGGACATCTGGGTTCTTTCAATAGTTTGGCTATTTTGGACATTGCTGCTATAAACATTGAGGTGGACATGCCCCTTTGAATTACTACATTTCTATCTTTGGAGAAAATACCCAGTAATGCAATTGCTGAGTCATAGGGTAGCTCTATTTTCAACTTTTTGAGGAATCTCCATACTGTTTTCCAGAGTAGATAGACCAGTTTACATTCCTACCAACAGTATAGGAGGGTTCCCCTTTCTCCACATCCTCACCAACATCTGTCATTTCCTGATTTGTTCATTTTAGCCATTCTGACTGGTGTGAGGTGCTATCTCATCATGGTTTGGATTTGGATTTCCCTGATGCTGAGTGATGTGGAGCACTTTTTCATGTGTCTTTCGGCCATCTGGATGTCTTCTCAGCCGAAATGTCTATTCATGTCTTCTACCCATTTCTTGATTGGATTATTTGTTCCTCGGGTGTTGAGTTTGTTAGGTTCTTTACAGATTTCAGATAGTAGCCCTTTACCGATATGTCATTTGCAAATATCTTCTCCCATTCTGTTGGTCATTTGCAAATATCTTCTCCCATTCTGTTGGTTTTCTTCTGGTTTTGTTGACTATTTCCTTTGCTGTGAAAAAGCTTATTATCTTGAAGTCCCAATAGTTCATTTCACCCTTGTTGCTTCCCGTGCCTTTGGCAAGGTGTCCAGGAAGAAGTTGCTGTGGCTGAGGTCAGAGAGGTTGCTGCCTCTGTTCTCCTCTAGGAGTCTGATGGATTCCTGTCTCACATTTAGGTCTTTTATCCCTTTTGAGTCTATTTTTTATATATGGTGAAAGGAAATGGTCCAGTTTCATTCTACTGCATGTGGCTGTTCAATTTTCCCAACACCATTTGTTTGTTTGTTTTAGAGATTTTATTTATATGAGAGAGAGCATGAGAAGGGAGAAGGTCAGAGGGAGATGCAAACTCCCCATGGAGCTGGGAGTCCAATGCAGGACTCGATCCTGGGACTACAGGACCATGACCTGAGCTAAAGGCAGTTGCTTAACCAACAGAGCCACCCAGGCACCCCCAACACCATTTGTTAAAGAGACTGGTTTCTTTCCCCCCCCCCATTGGATATTCTTTTCTGCTTTGTTGAAGATTATTTGACCATAGAATTGAGGGTCCATTTCTGGGCTCTCCATTCTGTTCCATTGATTTATGTGCCTGGTTTGGGGCTGGTACCATACTGTCTTGATGATGACAGCTTTGTAATAGATCTTGAAGTCCAGAAACGTGATGCCACCAACTTTGGTTTTCTTTTTGAACAATCCTGTAGCTATTCAGGGGGTCTTTTCTGGTTCCATACAAATTTTAAGATTACTTGTATCATTTCTGTGAAAAAAGTTGATGGTATTTTGATAGGGACTGCATTGAATGTGTAGATCGCTCTAGGTAGCATAGACATTTTCACAATATTTGTTCTTCCAATCCATGAGTGTGGAACTTTTTTCCATTTCTTTGTGTCTTCCTCAGTTTCTTTCATGAGTATTCTATAATTTTCTGAGTACAGATCCTTTGCCTCTTTGGTTAGGTTTATCTCTATGTATCTTATGGTTTTGGGTGCAATTGTAAATGGGATTGACTCCTTAATTTCTCCTTCTTCTGTCTCATTGTTGGTGTACAGAAATACAACTGATTTCTGTGCATTGATTTTATATCCTGACACTTTACTGAATTCCTATATGAGTTTTAGCAGTTTTGGAGTGGAGTCCTTTGGGTTTGCCACCCAAGGTGTCATATCATCTGCAAAGAGTGAGAGTTTGCTGATTCAGATGCCTTTTATTTCTTTTTGTTGTCTGACTGCTGAGGCTAGGACTTCTAGTAATATGTTGACTTGAGTGATAACAGTGGACATCCCTGCCGTGTTCCTGATCTTGGGGGAAAAGCTCTCAGTTTTTCTCCATTGAGAATGATATTCACTGTGGGTTTTTCAAAGATGGCTTTAATGATATTATGTACCCTCCATCCTACACTGTGACAAGTTTTAATCAAGAAAGTATGCTGTACTTTGTCAAATGCTTTTTCTGCATATGTTGAGAGGATCATATGGTTCTCCCCCGACCTTTTTTTTAGGATCATATGGTTCCTGACCTTTCTTTCATTAATGTAGTGTATCACATTGATTGATTTGCAGGTGCTGACCCAACATGGCAACCCAGGAATAAATCCCACTTGGTCATGGGGAATAATCCTTATACTGTACTGTTGGATCCTATTGGCTAGTATCTTTGTGAGACTATTTGCATCCATGTTCATCAGGGAAATTGGTCTGTAATTCTCCTTTTCGATGGGGTCTTTGGTTTTGGGATCAAGGTAATGCTGGCCTCATAGAGTTTGGAAGTTTTCCTTCCATTTCTATTTTTTTGAAACAGCTTCAGAAGAATAGGTATTAATTCTTCTTTCAACATTTGGTAACATTTCCCTGGGAAGCCATCGGCCCTGGGCTCTTGTTTGTTGGGAGATTTTTTGATGACTGCCTCAGTTTCCTGACTGGTTATGGGTCTGTTTAGGTTTTCTCTTTCTTCCTGTTTCAGCTTTGGTAGTTTATACATCTCTAGGAATCAATTCCATTTCTTCCAGATTGCCTAATTTGTTGGCATATAGTTGCTCATAATATGTTCTTATAATCGTTTGTATTTTTTCAGGGTAGGTTGTGTTCTCTCATCTTTCATTCATGATTTTATTTATTTGGGTCTTTTCTCTTTTCTTTTTTATAACTCTGGCCAGGGGTTTATCAGTCTTATTAATTCTCTCAAAGAACCAGCTCCTAGTTTTGTTGATCTGTTCTACTGTTCTTTTGGTTTGTATTTCATTGATTTCTGCTCTAATCTTTATGATTTCTCTTCTCCTGCTGAGTTTAGTCTTTATTTGCTGTTCTTTCTCCAGTTGCTTTAGGTATAAAGGTTAGGTTGTGTATGTGAGACTTTTCCTGTTTCTTGAGAAAGGTTTGTTTTATTGGTATATACTTCCCTCTTAGGACTGCCTTTGCTGCATCCCAAGGTTTTGAACGGTTGTGTATTCATTTCATTTGTTTCCATAGATTTTTAAAATTCTTCCTAAATTCCTGTTTGACTCATTCGTTGTTTAGTAGGATGCTCTTTAGCCTCCATGTATTTGACTTCTTTCGAAATTTCTTCTTGTGATTGATTTCCAGTTTCAAAACATTGTGGTCCAAAAATATGCAGGGAGTCATCCTAATCTTTTGGTACCAGTTGAGACCTGATTTGTGACCCAGGATGTGATCTACTCTGGAGACTGTTCCATGTCCACAGACAAGAATGTGTATTCTGTTGCTTGGGGACTGAATATTCTGAATATATCTGTGACATCCATCTGGGCCAGTGCGTCATTCAAAACCCTTATTTCCTTGTTGGATTTTGCTTAGATTATCTGTCCATTTCAGTGAGGGGGGTGTTAAAGTCCCCTACTATTATTGTGTTTTTTTTTTAAGATTTTATTTATTTATTTATTTGACAGAGAGAAATCACAAGTAGATGGAGAGGCAGGCAGAGAGAGAGAGAGGGAAGCAGGCTCCCCTCCAAGCAGAGAGCCCGATGCGGGACTTGATCCCAGGACCCTGAGATCATGACCCGAGCCGAAGGCAGCGGCTTAACCCACTGAGCCACCCAGGCACCCCTATTGTGTTATTTTTGATGTGTTTCTTTAATTTTGTTATTAATTGGCTTATATATTTGGGTGCTCCCATTTTATGGGCATAAATATTTACAGTTGTTAGAACTTCTTGTTGGATAGTCAGTTTAAGTATGATATAGTGTCCTTCCTCATCTCTTATTACTGTCTTTGGTTTAAAATCTAATTTGTCTGATATGGGGATTGCCACCCCTGCCTTCTTTTGATGTCCATTAGCATGGTAAATGGTTTCCACCACCACCCCGCCGCTTTAAATCTGGAGGTGTCTTTGGGTCTAAAATGAGTCTCACGCATATAGCTTATCGATGGGTCTTGCTTTTTTATCCAATATAATACCCTGTGTCTTTTGATTGGGGCATTTAGCCCCATTTACATTCAGGCTAACTATTGAAAGATAAGAATTTAGTGCCATTGTATTGCCTGTAAGGTGATTGTTAATATTGTTTCTGTTCCTTTCTGGTCTATGCTACCTTTGGGCTCTCTCTTTGCTTAGAGGACTCCTTCCAATATTTTTTGTAGGGCTGGTTTGGTGATTGCAAATTCTTTTAGTTTCTGTTTGCCCTGGAAGTTTTTTAATCCTCCTTCTATTTTCAGTGACATCCTAGCTGGATGAAGTATTCTGGTTGTATATTTTTCTGAATATATCATGCCAGTCCTTTCTGGCCTGTCAGGTCTCTGTGGATAGGTCTACTGCCAATCTAATGTTTCTACCATTGTAGGTTATAGACCTCTTGTCCCAAGCTGTTTTCAGGATTTTCTCTTTGTCTCTGAGATTTATAAGTTTTACTATTAGATGCCAGGATGTTGACTTATTTTTACTGATTTGGAAGGGATGGTTCTCTGAGCCTCTTCCTCATTCTTTTTTATAGCTAAAGTACTCAGTGTGCACATATACTGTGGTTCATTCAGTCACTTTCTGATAGACACTTACATTCCCAGTCTTTGCAATCACAATGCTGCAGTGAATAATCGCATGTGGGCATATTTTTTATTGTTGGAGGTTTATCTTTAGAGGATATCCCCAGTGGTAAAATGTTGGGTCAAAAAGTAAGTGTTTTTGAAGTTTGGTTAGGTAGTGACAAATTCCTGTCAAGAATTGTACCATTTTGCATTCCCACCAGCTGTGTAGGGATGCCTGTCTCCCTACAGCCTTGCCTAGTCATGTGGTTGTACTTCTATTGTTTACCAGTCTGAGAGGTGACATCCTCTCTAGTGTTTCAATTGATATTTCTCTAATCTTGGGTAAGTTTGTACATTTTTCAGGTTTAAGAGCCATTTTTACATTAGTGTGAGTATGTGTGAGAGAAAGAAAAGAGAGTTGTCTACTCATGTCTTTTCTCAATTTTTCTATCAGGTTTTTAGTCCCTTGAATGTTTCATTCTTTATACAGTAGAAATATTAATGGTTTGTTTATTATATGTGCTGTAAATGTTTTCCTCCAGTCTTTTGACTTTATGGTATTTCTTAAGAAGTGACTATTTTTTTTTTAAGGTGGTCAATTGTTTCAATATTTTACCACCTCTGGATTTTTCACCTATGTTTTCTTTTAGTATTTGTATGGTTTCATTTTCTGACATTTAGACCCTGGATCCATTTGGAGTTTATTCTGCATATGGTGTGACGTACAAATCTATTTTCAACTTTTTCCAAATGGCTTTCCAGTTGGCTCAGTATCATTCCTTAAAAAGTCTATTTTGCCTCTGATTTGACATTTCTCACCCCTTCCCCACTGAGACCCAGGGAAACATTGGACCCAAGAGCCTGTCATGACATGGGAAGATATACCAAGATAATGAGATTCCATTCATTCAAATATGAACTGAAAACAACTGTGAGAATGAGGACAAAAAATCAAAAGGTGAAAGGCTGGCATGGTCACAGAGCAATAGGAAAGTCAAAATGTAAACCAAGGACATTGGACGGTGATGAGGCTGAATAAAACAGGGATAACAAGCAACTCACAAGACAAAAACAGAAGAGATGGTCCCTGGAACCACCTCAGCTCTTCTGTGCCATCACAACAAACCCTTCCACCAGGAACAGCCCACCACTGACAAGCTCCTAAAATCCCAAGATGGACAAATATGCAGCCAAGACAAAGGAGGAGTTCTCAGCAAGTTAAAAAGCTTTATTGCCATTCCAGGCTTCAAATTAACCCAGAAGCTGGAGTCGATCCATAGGTCAGTAGGCTGCGTGAAGGATGGGATGATGGCCTCTTCATGGGATCCCCTCATGGGATCCACCCCTGTTCATGGGATCCTTGCTCCACAGAGCAGCTGCTGGTGTGTTCCAAATCTTCAGGGTTTTCCCCATTCACCCTGACAGCACTCTTAGGCTGGGGCAGGCGGCCTTGTGATTCTTGCAGCTCCCGTCCTGAGAGGCTGCCTCCCCATCCCCAAGCCCTGGAAGAGCCTGCTCCATGTGTCAGAGACTATGGATTTGACCCTAGGGAGGGAAAAACAGCACTGAAGGAGTTGTCTCCAGATCGAAAGGACAATGTGTATTCTTACATCAGAGGTCGCAAACTGGCCACACTGGGTCAGACTTCCCCACTGGCAAGTCTGTTTGGCCCTCTTGGCCTGCTCAGTGTTTTAAAAAATAACTAGTTGCCAATATGTAAAAACTCTAAGATTTCATATAAAAGTCTGGATTTCTGGCTTCTCCAAGGGGGAAAAAAAAATGGAGACTATTTGGTAGTACTGGGCCCACGATATTCTCATGCAGCACCAGCTGCCCCTAAGGGCTGAGTGCACCCTCTCTAACTCAACTCAGGCCCCATCAGCCCTGATAATAGTCCCAAGCTCGAGACTGGACACCAGCTGCCTTATAACAGTGGATATGAGCTGTACATAAAGGGGGTTAAAAGACGTGCCTGGAAGCAATATGGTCCTCGTGGTTATCCTCACTCATTTAGGTCTCGTGCTTGGCCCAGCAGGGAGCTGAGTTTGTAAACTCTCTTAAATACATGCAGCATTCTTAAATACCTCTCCCATTGAAGCCCTCCACCACGTGCCCTACCTCCCCAGGACACGCTATGCCCCGCTGTTCCTAATCTAGAAAAGAATACTGAATTAATCATAGCAGTTAATGGAGGAATAGGCTAAGCTGAACTACTTCAGTCCCTTCCTTATAAGCGGGCTGGAGTAAAACAAAGACCGTTCATACTCTCGTTCTGCTTTCAAGTCAGTGACCAAAAAAAAAATTTTTTTAAGAAAATCATGAAGATACTTCAGGAAACCAAGACTGGGTCAGTCTGAACTTGGGGTCACAAAATATATTAGTCCTATTGCTTAATTATTTAGAAAATGAGTTAAGCTCTTAGAGAGAAAATCATAGGTGTGAGAAGGAAGATGAAACGGCCGGCCTGGCAGGTCATGGGCTATCAAGAGCTGCCAAGCTCCTCCCCAGGTCAAAGCTGCCTGCCCAAGCCTAGAACGCAGGTGGCACAGAAGGACTTTCAGTGAGGGAAGTGGCATCATTGTAGAAAGGGGCTTGAAAGGGGATAGAGAGTCAGAATTTGACCTTGGCAAATGCAAGGCAGAAGAAGAGGGACAACTTCCTCATACCCTTTCATTCTTCTGTGGCTGGTGCCACTTTACTCGCCCTTCAGAGCAGAAAAGATCCTGAAACAGCCCAGACGTTTCCCACGGCTGCTGAGGAAGAGCCAGATGCGGTAGGACCCGGAGGTGATCAAGCCGGGCAGGTCCGTGTTGGGCAGGGTGAACTGAGTCTTGGGCATTGAGTAGGTGCCCTGCGGGAAAACCAATGGATCACAGGTCAGCGGGAGCCTACTGACGGGACTCTCCTGGAGCTCTCCTCTAAGACTGCAGCCATGAACTGCCTCTCCTCCCACTCTCCTGAGTGCCACGTGAGATTAGAGATGGCTGGAGCACTACACAGCATGGAAGGTTACAGCTCATGGGCACTGGAGGCCACACTGCAGCTCAAGTCACCCAGTTCACAAGTGGATAAACCAAGGCCCCCCAAACATAAGCAATTCAGGATAGATCACACCAATTTTCACCCACAAACATCCAGATCTGCAGGAGGAGAATGCGAGAACCCCTCTCTCCAAACCCCACATTTTTACTCCAGCCACAGAAATAATACTCTCCTTCCCTAAGTACTTACTGCTTTGAGGGGACAGTGGCAGGGAAGCCCATAGGTATGCAGGGGCTCTGGGCAGGGCTGTCCAGGGGGGATTAAAAAGTCTAATATTTGGCAGATGTCTTCAAAGATGCAACGAACATGGCTCATACATGGAACTTTGATCCAGAAATTGGCCACTTTCTTCTCTATAATTAATTCCACCTGGTGAGAAAGAGTTTGAAACAGTATGAATTCCAAGGCAAACATCCCACCCTCTCTACATCTCCAAAAGGTCAGCATTTTATTTTAATCACAGAATTTTTAATCGGATGGGATCTTGGAGATATTGTGATATAGCAGTGACAATATTGTGGCACATATCCCAATGGCACCTCTTCCAGCGCCCATGGCAGGTATTAATCATTGCTGTGATTTTTTTCACCCTTCAATGAACCTCAGTCTTAGAATTCTTTAGGTAGTCACTACCATCGGTGGCAATGGATTTGCAAGGCACTTGCCATCTAACCGCTAACTAGCTAACTAACTAGCACCGTTTCCTAGACTTCTCTTCTCTGCCCAATCTTGGCTTCAGAGCCCTTGTCTGTGTAGGACCTCAGCTACTGCCAGACAATTGGAGCAGAAACCTATTTTCTATCCTTGGATCAAATTTTCTCTATATAGCTACCAAACACAGTATTTATTTTTTTTAAACATTTTTAAAAATTTATTTACTTGAGAGTGAGAGCAAGAAGAGATCACAGAGAGAGAGAGAAGCAGTCTCCCTATGGAGCAGGGAGCCTGATGTGGGGCTCAATCCCAGGACTCTGGGATCATGACCTGAAGCCGAAGGCAGACACTTAACCAACTGAGCCACCCGGGCATCCCAAGGAAACAAAAGGAATTTATAGGGAGATCACTATGGGATTGATATAAAGGAAGACCTTCTTAACCATCATAGCTAGGTTACAAAAGACAGAACGACTCCCCAGGAAGTGGTGGGCTCCTTGGACTCAGCTGGAGAAGCCACCAGAGGAGCCCAACAGCCAGAGAGAAGCTGGACGAGAAGATCTACGATGTGCTTCACACCTCCATGCCGTCAGGATGCTATTCCCGTTCTAGAGGTTGCCGCTGACCTAGAAGTGGCCAGGATTTCAAGGCGAACGGTCCCAGCTGTGCCGGATGTGTGCCAGGCATTCACTGAGTGAGTTCTCTCTCTTGACCATGTCCTCAACCCCCCAAAACATATCAAGGGAAAATAGTAAGGAAAAGGCAGGAGGACGTTAGCTCACTTGAGCATCTGACCCCTTGTGAGTGTTATGGCAGGAAACCACAATTTTAAGACACTTTTCAGTTCTGACATCCTAGCAATTTCATATTTCCCAGCCTCCAGGCTCACTTGATTTAGGACTTTTCTGTTTAAGACAAACCCTGGAGGGCTCGGGCTGGCTCTGCAGGCTGTGGACTCAGTCTCCCAACTGCCCTAGACGTCATAATCCAGGCCCAGGAGGAAGGGAGATGTCAGTATACTCTGGATGCTAAGAGGACAAACTCAGATCGTCTCCTTCACTGACATCCTCCCGCTCTGCTGATGTACACAGTATCCCCCACGCCCCACTCACACACCACCCCTCCCAACCCTCCTCTCTGCTCTCCTGCCAAGCCTGTTCCAGCCCCTCTGCCAAGGAAGAACCACAGGGCCTGGGTTAGAAAGCAATTCCTGCCACTTTCCAGTATTTTGCCCTTGCCTGGAGCCACTTCTCTCAGTTTCCATTCCCTTACCTCAAAAGCAGGATATGTCTGCCTCTCTTACAAGATCCCATCGAGTAAGACAGTGCCCATAAAACACTTGGCACAATGTCTGAGAGCCAAACATTAACTCTTGCAGGATATCTGTCCTCCCTTCTCCCTCAGCCAATACTGTCTCCCCTCCCCTTGTTTCACCAATATCCCAAGGAAAATGGTTGAGTCAGTTATGCCCTAAGCAGAAAAGCCCAGATGAGGGGACCAGTGGGGGCCAAGTCCTGCCTGGTGTCCTCCCATGTGGGGCTGTATCTGCCAGGAGCCATGCCTCCCCCACCCAGGACAAGCACAGCATCAGCGGTACTCAGTGGCGGTGCATGGAATGGGGGGCAACAGGCACTTCTGAGGCAGCAGTCATGCCTATCATTTGGGGACCGCAAACCATGGCTCATTTCCCAGCCCTTGTTCTCAACCGACTTGCTCTCATGGCTCAGGAAAGCACTCAAGGCTGGATAAAAAGGTACCATAAATCTCTCTAGCCCAAGACTTCTGTTGCAGTTAGGTAGCTCGATCTAAATAAACTTCTGTCATGGAACCTGTCCCGACAACCAGACAGACAGAGGCACTGACAGGTAATCAAGACATGAACCCTGCACCTGCCAGGACCCATAAGCAAGTCCCTTCCCCATCAGGTCTCCACTCCTCCATCCTAACGATGGAATAATTGGATCTCACGATCTCGAAGACACTGACCCATTGTGACATCCTAAGAGTAAAAATCTCTTACACATTAAAATGATTTCTCTTGGCCTCTCCCACCTGGATAGGCACACAGAAGCTCTAGATAAAAACACACTGATAGGAAGTGAAGGGGAGTCATGTGATGCCCTGGGAAGGGGGCAGTTATAAAGGCCACAGGCCTCAGGCAGGGGCACTATAGGTACATGATTTTAGAGGGGAAAAAAGCCAAACCATCAGGCCTGAAAGCCATGTTTAAAAGCCCCACATAAGGGTATATGCCAAATAAAACAGCAATTTATGATTCTTGAGGGTCCCAGAGGCTGGAACTTGAGAGAGGGCCCACAAAAGGGAGTTATAAATTATTCCGGATCCTATGAAGCAAGTCAAGAGAGGAAAAGGGAGCTCCTGGCTCATGGAATTTGGGACACCCAGCTTCTCAACTTTGCCGCTGGGGTTAAGTCCATCCAGGTCCAAGATGAGACTCCGCATTAAAAAAAAATTCCACCTCAGCAAGGTCAGAGGAAGAGAGGACGTGTTGGTTCTCTAGCTAATGGGCCGTGGGTCTGGAACACTCACTCTCCTCTCTAGGCCTCAGTAACAAGAGGTGGAAGCCATTGATGCCTCCCAAGCTCATACGGGGCTGAAGTCCTGACACTCTTTCCAAAAGGGGGTCTCTGCTGAGCAAGAGAAAGTTCTGGAGCATTCTCCTCCAAACATATCAGGCACTAAGTCCACCTCCCTGCCTGAAAGAGTTGAGGAACAGGGAACAATACAACATTTAATAGCTAATATGCACATTACCTGAAAAGTAAAAGAACGAAACCAAAAATAACAGAGGAGAAATGTAGGGTGAAGGGAACCTGAGCACGGTTTTTAAAAAGTGCAATGGCCCAAATATTTGACAGGTAATTAAGGAATAGGAAAGAGGGTGGTGGTGTCCATCTTAATGGTCTTTGAAGAAGCCAAGAAAAGCAGGCTGGGGGCAGAAGGAGATTGTGAGTTTTTTCCTTCCAAGTCAGATGCACAGTGTCACAGAAATGCCAGCATTTTGCCTAATGATGGCATGAGAGCATCTGCCAGAGTTCTGCACCCCAGACCCAGCAGGAGCATGGAAATGGCATTTGTGTGACCCTGCTAGATTATCAGCTGAAGTTCAGCTAAAAAAAAAAAAAAAAAGCAATGATCTCGCCTGGAAAAGACTTAGAAGGAGGTACCAAGGAAGGCAGGGCCCTAGAGCGGTCCACACACAGCTGGGGCTTCTGTCTGGGTCCCGGGGTGGCAGGAAAAGACACTAATTGAACAATTAACAAGCGTTAACATTTTCTGAGCAGGTCTTGTGGACCAGGCCCTATGCAAAGTACTCTCCACATTATTAATCCAGCAATTGTCCACAAGCAGCCTACGAGGTAGAGGCTGTGATTCGGGCAGGTTGAAGGGTAGTTACAGGGATAGATTCCAAATCAAAAACCTTTCAAAGAATCAGAATAAAACTGGGGCCAGAGTAGAGCTGCAACAGGACAAGCAGAAGGGCATATAAGAATATGCTAGAAAGGCAGCAATTCAAAGTAGTGAGAAGGATGACAGTGTATGGTGTTAAATAGATAATGAAAAGCCTTTATTGTTCTGAAAAAGTATGGAAATAGCCACCCCCAACAGAGGAAACAGACATGATCAAACTGGTCAATCTCAAAGGAAACACAAAGGGCAACAAAATTAATGAAAAGACATCAAACCTCCCCAGGGATGACATAAAATAGTGGAAAATGTTATTAGAAAATGCTCAGAATCAACAGATGTGTGGAAAAAGGCAAATCTGTTGGAGAGCATACATGGATTCAAAAATCTGGAGGCACCAGAAAGACCTAAAAAGTCTGTGTCTAGGTAATCAGAGAAGGACAAAAAGATACATTACAAGGATAATTTCAGCAAAGGTATTTCTAACAGCCAAAAAAATAAAACCAAACAGACAAAAAACTACCACAGAAACGAACTATATGTCTGATAACAGATTCGTTAAGTGCACCAGGACAGACCTACAATCTCACTGCCTCTCTGGAAATCAATAAAGTCTTTAAAGAATATGTGTCTTATATGTGATTGATTCGGGGACAGTTCCAAAGCCTCGCCTACCAAATGTTAAAAGTGTTTACCCCTATCACTAGGTAGTGAGATTTCAGGTGATATATTTCTCCCCACCTTTTGGCAATTTGTGATTTCCAAAGTGACTCGATGTCACTTACGAAGTTATGTGTCTGTTTTATAATTAACAACAGCACCACAACAACATTGCCCGACTGGGGCTGTTAGACAGTCTACGCATCTATGCATCCTTTGTTGCTCTGAGAAATCGGGATTGCACAATTACCCACAAGTCCCTGAACATACATCCTTCAGGGTCCCTGCCATATGGCCCCCCGCACCTTCCCTCCAGCACCTCCCCAACCATGCCCATGCCCAGGCTCACCTTCTGAGGACTGCTGAGGGGGACACGGACCTGGAGCTCGGCGCTGATAGTCACATTCCCAGGATAGGCAATGGGGTCAGGTTCCAGAGTCATGCTTTTGAGCAGCACAGGGTCCTTCCTTTCATGGCAGTTCTCCCAGAAAAAGCTAATTACCTGGGGTGGCTAAGGAAAAATCAGGCAGAAAGAAAAGAAGCATTGTCAAAAGGAACCTTCGCAGGTCAGAAGCATCAGCAGAACAGGCTACTGAGGGTGTGACACTGGGCGAGGTACCTCCCCACCCTGAGCTTTACCTGAAAGTCTGTACCTAGAAGCACAGGATAACACCTGTGGTCCCCATTCCCTGGGTAGTACTATACTAAAAGATTCCAAAAACATAATCTCCCAAAAGTGTGCTGTAAACTATAAAGCACAATATACCAGACCTTGAGCTTCAAAACAGGTGACACCACATCTACCCTTGGTAGGTACCTTCTCTGATCTCCCATTCCCGAACCCCCACCCCCTCCAGCCAGTCCTGGTACCTCCTTAGAGAGAAGCTCCCGGAGGATTCACCTTTGCAGCCTCATGCCCAGGACCTTATTCATGTCATACCCCATGCCCAATCCAGGGCCAGGAATAATAGGAAACTTTACACAATGGGAAACTCCACCCTCAAGGAGTATGCAATCAGCCCAGGAAGGTAAAAGGACATATGCAGAGAGACCCCCAGTGGGGTGCTTGTTGATGAACCCTAGTGAACAAGCTTCCCCAGTCCTAACTAGTGCTTCCTGCCCCCCATCCCATTGCCCATGCCCTGCCCCATCTGAATCACCTTCCTGGCCTCTGCTCAGCCACTTCCTCCTCTTCCTCCATATCCCACAGAGGTCTTAGAATTCCACCATCTTGTTTGGCTACACAAGACTGCTGACTCCCCACTCCCACAGAACCCTGCTTACTTGTCCATGATCTTTAACACTTCCAATATCAGGCAGACTCTGCCCACCCACTCACCCCTTTCCCACCCCCCCTGAAGGCCATCTAAGAGACACTTCAGGCACTCCCACCATGCACATCCCATCTTAGAAGGAAACCCAGCCACCCCACACCCCTGAGCTCACCCCATCGTCAACACAGCCAACCGAGCTGAAAGGAAACACCTAACCCAAGCTAGGCTGACAGATTCTCGCTGCCTCTGGGACATGGAGGTTGAGACAAAAGTCACTTACAGGACTTTGCGCTGTTATTGGGTGATAACCTTTGGCATGAGGCCAGAATACCTAGACCTGTGACTCATGACCAAGCCAAAGTTTGGGAAGAGGCAAGAACTAAGGGCTCTGCTGGTCTCTGGGGGAGAGAACGGAGGTGTCCCCTCCCCACCCTCACCCCTGTCTAACCAGGCAGTACGGGGTAGCAGTGGAAGGCATGACTCTGGAGGTTGATATAGGGTACATCAGAGCTTTAGTCAACAAGCGTGGCTCAGCCACCATATCACGTGATTCCGTGAGCCCGGTTCCCCTTTGGCACCTCAATTTCCACATCTTTGAAGTGAAGGCTTTATACTTTCCTCTTAGGGCAATTGTGAGGATGAGCACAAGCATGGGAGCTTCATGCTCTTAACACGGTGCCAGGCCCAAAGCTGGGCTGGCTCATAGAATGAAAGCCAGGATGTGGCCCAGCCTCCACTTCCTGCCATTACTTCCGTGAGATTCCTTGGATACCTGGTGTAAACTTCCCTTTATCTGAGCTTCTTGGAATGGGTTTCTGTCCCTTGGAATGAAATTTCATGACATGAGTAAGAAAAACAGGACAGGGTCTGATTCAGGCCTGCATGCCCCACAGCCCCTCACACAGGGCAGGTACCAATAAAGATTTCCTTCAGTATTCATCCCACAAATACTTAAGGAGCAATGATCATGGGCCCTGGGCTAAGTCTGTATTAATAGTGGTAAACAATTAGAAATATTCTTGCCCTGGGGCGCCTGGGTGGCTCAGTCGTTAAGCATCTGCCTTCCGCCTGGGTCTTGATCCCAGGGTTCTAGGATTGAGCCCCGCCTGCATCAGGCTCCTTGCTCAGTGGGGAGCCTGCCTCTCCTTCTCCCATTCCCCCTGCTTGTGTTCCCTCTCTCACTATTTCTCCCTCCCTCCCTCTCTCTCTCTCTGTCAAATAAATAAATAAATAAATCTTTTAAAAAAAAAAAGAAAGAAAGAAAGAAAGAAATGTTCTTGCCCTGCCTCAAGGAGCTTAGAGTCTAATGCCAATAAATACTACCCACCATGATTTCTGAGAGCCAGAAAAGAAAGGCACAGAGGTCATGGTGAGAGTAACAAAGGGCTTACTTAAATACTTAAATAAGGCGGTAAAGAAATGATACTTAAGTCGGACTCCTGCAGGATGAGGAGTCAGCCATGTAAGTACAGAGAGAAAGAATGTTCTCTCCGGACAGAGACAACATGGGCAAAGGCCCTGTGGTAGGAATTTTAGCTGGTCTGGGCACTACAGGAAGGCTATAGGGCTAGGTGTAGCAGAAGAATGACATGGATGAGGCTAGAGGGATAGTAAGGTCATTTAATGTATGACCTCGTAGGTCATAACTGGGACCCTGGACTTACTATATTGCAATGGAACCCCTGTGCAAGAGAGTACCACGCTTTGGTTTATGGTTGAGAATGGATTGGAGAGGGACAAGTGGATTGTCCAATCCAATGGATTGGAACGGGGAGACCAGTTTGGGGGCCGCTGTCAAATGAAAGAATGCCTGGACTTAAGAGTTGGGCTGAAGTGTTGGTAAGGAGGACTAGCCATTTTCTGGGGCTGCTTTCACAGATTCTAAGGCAACCTGCTTCACAGCAAGGACTCCTTCCAGGCTGGGGCAGGTATCCAGAGTGTCTTGCTAAAGAAAAAAAAATTCCCTCCCTTCCCCCAAGCTCCCTGTCCTTCAGGTCCTGGGGGAGGCATAACAACACAGTTTCTCAGTGCCTGACTAGAGGTTTCTGTGGCAGTGATTTCTGCAGCTGGGTCCAGCCTCATCTGGAAACAGAGGCAGGAAGGATTAGCAATGCTCACTACGAGCCAGACCCAGCACAGGAGTTCCTCTTATCTGTGCAGGATACGTCCCAAGATCCCCAGTGGATGACTGAAAACACAGACGACATTGAACCCCATATAACCCTATATAGTCTATGTTTTTTTCTATGCATGTTTTTTATACATCCTTATGATCAAGTTTAATTTATAAAATGGGTACCGTAAGAGATTAACAACCATAACTAATATGAAACAGAACCATCATAATCATAACAAAAGTTAAGTGAATGTGGTCTCTCTCTTTCTCAAAATATCTTACTATACTATACTCAGTGCTTTTTCCTGTTGATGATGTGAGATGAGAAAGTGCCTGTCTGATGAGATGAGGGGAGGGGAATGATACAGACATTGTGATATAATATTAGGCTACTATTAAACTTCTGATGATGTCAGAGAGGATCATCTGCTCCCAGACTGCGCATCCAGGCCACAGAGAGCAAAACCACAGGTAAGGGGGAGACCACTGTATTTACCATTCCCAGGAGAGGCCAATACGTGGGAAGAGGGAACATAGGGCAGAGGAGAAAGGCACAGGTCTGGAGGCAAAAATACAGGTAGACATCACAGACCTCCGTGCCAATCACCCCTCAGCTAAGACCATGGGTAAGTTACCCTCTTGAGGTTTGGTTTCCACATCTGTTAAATGGGCACAATTATATCTTCTCACAGAGATACTGAGAAAAAGAGAAATCTGTACAGAAAATACAGGTCATCACTCCTTAAGACTGTTAAACCATGAAAACACAAGACTGAGAAGCTGTCACAGACCACAGTAGCCTGGCAAGATGTGATAAGAAATATACTGTGGAGCCCTGGACTGGATCCTGGAACAGAAAGAGGACATTCATGGGAAAACTGGTAAAATCCAAATAAAGTCTGGAGTCCAGTTCATGGTGATGAACCAATGTTAGTTGGTCAGTTCAGACAAATGCACAATGGTAATAGAAGATGTTAACATTAGGGGAAATGGGATGAGGAGTTTATGAGAACCCACACTCTCTCTGCACTTTTCTATAAATCTAAAATCATTCCCCCAGAGATGCCTGGGTGGTGTGGTCAGTCAAGCATCTGCCTTCAGCTCAGGTCATGATCTCAGCGTCCTGGGATCGAGCCCAGCATCAGGCTTCTTGCTCAACCGGGAGCCGGCATCTCCCTCTGCCTGTCACTCCCCCTGCTTGTGCTCTCTCTCTTGTTCTCTCTCTGACGGATAAATAAATAAAACCTTAAAAAAAAAAAAAGCATTCCCCCACAAAAGTTTATTAGGAATAAAAGCACACAGCTCAACACGTTGCACAGAGTATGTGCACAATAAATGACAGTCATTATACAGTGTCACTGAATCTATTAAGCACCTACTGTATGCCTAGCACAGGATTAGACATTCTCGCCCCCGTCTAATGCTGGCCACAGTCCAGTGACACGACACTGGTTAATGCCAGAAAAGGAAATAAAACTCAGGTTTCCAAATACTTAAATGCTCACGATCACCCCACTACCTTTATCTGGCCCATGGTCTCAGGCATAGGGCTCTGAATCACCATGAGCCCAGAGAAAACAAAGTGCCTCTTGCTGCACAATGAATGGTGTGCGGGCCCGTATCCTATAGGGGCCTGAGTGAGGTGGGTGAACTCGATGATATCTCAGGGCCTCCCCAAAACAGCTGATCTATCTAAAGCCCTCTGGTCTGGGATGGCAACCATGGCCAAGACATATAAGGGAATGGGGATGTAGGGCAAGTTGGAGCTCCAGCCAGACTCCGCCTTATAGCGGTCAGCCCTGGAACCAAGAGAAACATTCTCAGCCTACACCTGGGGTCAAACTGGGAATCCTCTGGGCAAATAAGGCCAACAGGTCCTTATGCCTTCATTCAACAGGAAAAATAAAATGGGACCCCTTGCCCCTGGGGCAGGATGAGGCCAAGCCTACTGGCTTGTATCACTTTATTTGCCTAAGATTTTAGAGCCTTTCTATCCACAAAAGCATTTCCTTTCACTCATACCCATCTGAGAAAGGCAGGTTGGTATCATCATGCCCATCTGTGTCTTGCCCACAGCTATGCAGCAAAGAGGCAATGGAACTAGGCTGCTCCAGATCCCAGAATGACAGAACTTCCCTTTTCCAAGGGTCTGGAGCATGGAGTGAGTGAAAAGTGGAGGAAGCTGGAGACTCTTTGTGGCCTGTAACTAGAAGCAGTGGGTCACAGGGTTGGATCTCGAGAACGGGGAGAACAAGCCTCTCGAACCCACCCACCCATCAGGACAAGCTGAGACACAGAGCAGTACAGAGGGGAAGGGATGGGTGCCAGGTTCTTTTTATGGGTGGTGGAAGGGAGGGGGCAGGTAAACAAGGCTGAGCTCTGGGCCTGGGAGCAGTTCCTTAGCCTTGCAGTTCTGCCAAATTTCACTCAAATGTTCAGGAAGAAGAGGACAAGAGAGGAGAGACCTGAGGGAGATTAACCCATCCCAAATGTCTGGAGCAGTCCACCTTCACTGCCCAGATGAGCTAACCGAACCTCGGAGAGAGAAAAGGACCCACTCACAGTCCCACAGTTAGTGACTTTAGGAGTCTCTACAAAAGAGAAGGAATTCTAGAAACCGGAGTAGTCACCCCCATAATCCCACCCCAACTGGGCCGGCAAGCTGGAAGCAGCCACCAGAGGAAACGGGGGCTCACCGGGTTCACCGGGGCGTGGGCGGGGACGTGTGCGTGGGCCGCAGGGCCGGCGAGAAGCAGGCCCAAGGCCATCAGAAGAGGAGCCTGCATCTTCAGCATCATCGCAGTGGGTCTGCGCCAGTCTACTAGGTCTGTGGCAGTAGCGTCTCCTTTAAATGCTGGCCTTCCCTGATTATGCAAAGCTGGTCACTGCTATGCAAAACAGCGCGGCCAAGTCCAGGTTTGCTCCGCCCTATGGGGGAATGGGAGATTTCAAGGCCTGGTGCTGCACGGACCTCTCATGACTCCAGCCGGGCTGAGTCTCCGCCTTCAGCCCCTCCCTCTGGGCGTGGGCGTCAAGCCCCTCCTTCTGACTGGCGACCGCGGAGCCGGCTGATGAAGGAGGCGGGGCCTAGGGCGGGGCCAGAGCACGTGGGGCGGGGAGAAGCTGCTCCTCCTAAACCCACACAGGCAGTGACCATCCCTGCCTGAAAAGCATTTTTGTTTTCAAACCCAGATACATTCCTTGACTGAATGTCACCCTCCCTGTCCCTGTTAACGCTCTCCTGTATCGTGTTACGAATCACTGTGTCTTTTTAATGATTATAATCATAATTGTAATAACCGATAGTAGGTGCTTTAATGCATGCTAAGCACTGTTAACCACCGATGAGGGAATTTTTTTTTTTCCCCATGTTACCACTGAGGAAAACACACACGGTGAGGTTAGCTTTGCCAAGGTAACAACCTAAAAAATGATAGATCAAGTGTTCTGCTTGTATAGCCCACAGCCAAGATTTTAAGTTATAATGCTTTGTAGTTGAGTTTTGCTTTTTAAAAAAGCAATAGGGATATTATTCCTGCCAAATCACCACTAAGTTGTAAACTCTACAAGGAGTGGCGCTATGACTTTTGGTCCCTAACGTGACTTAGGACCTGACACATAATGAGCAATCAATCTTGGGTGAATAAATGAATGCATGAATACAATTTAAAACTTACCCAATCGTCTCTTTATATATAATTTTTTAAATTTTGGAATTAATTTTAGATTTACAGAAAACTTGCAAAACTAACAGAATTCTACCAATTTCCCCACTGTTCGCATTAAGATATCAGGGTATTTTTATCACTTGATGTAATGAGCACTGGGTATTATACGAAACCGATGAATCACTAAACTCTACTACATGTTAACTAATTGACTTTTTAAAAATCTTATTAAAATATAAAAGCATTGCATTTTTTATTTTTTAAACATTTTTAACTTAAATTCAATTGATCAATATAATGTATTATTGGTTTCAGAGGTATAAGCCTATGATTCATCAGTCTTATATAATACCCGGTGCCCATTACATCCCATCCCCTTCTTAAAGTCTATCACCCAGCTACCCCATCCTACACTCTCCTCCCCTCCAGCAACCATCATATGGTTTCTTAGGTTTCTTATGGTTAAGAGTCTCTTATGGTTTTTTTTTCCCTCTCTAGTTTATTCTTGCTTCATTTTTTCCTCTCTTCCTCTATGATTCTCTGTCTTGTTTCTCTAACTCCACTTATCAGTGAGATCATATGATATTATCTATCTCTGATTGACTTCCTTCGCTAAACACAATACCTTCCAGTTCCATGCATGTCTTTGCAAATGACAAGATATCATTTTTTGATGGCTGAGTATATTCCAGTGTATATATATACACCACATCTTTTTTATCCATTCATTTGTCAATGGAAATCTGAGCTCTTTCCATAGTTGGCTATTGTGGACATTGCTGCTATAAACATTGGGGTGCTTGTGCACCTTCAGATCACTATATTTGTATCCTTGGGGTAAATATCCAGTAGAGCAATTGCTGGGTTGTAGGGTAGCTCTATTATCAACTTTTTGAGGAACCTCCAAACTGTTTTCCAGATTCGCTAAACCAGCTTGCATTCCCACCAACAGTGTAGGAAGGTTCCCCTTTCTCCACATCCTTGCCAGCATCCGTTGTTTCCTGACTTGTTCTTTTTAGCCATTCTGACTGGTGTGATGTGCTATCTCATTATGGTTTGGATTTGGAGTTCCCTGATGCTGAGTGATGTGGAGCACTTTTTCATGTGTCTGTTGGCCATTTTTATGTCTTCTTGGCAGAAATGTCTGTTCATGTCTTCTGCCCATTTCTTGATTGGATTATTTGTTCCTGGATGTTGAGTTTGTTAGGTTCTTTATAGATTTCAGATAGTAGCCCTTTACCGATATGTCATTTGCAAATATCTCCCATTCTGTTGGTTTTCTTCTAGTTTTGTTGACTATTTCCTTTGCTGTGAAAAAGCTTTTTATCTTGAGGTCCCAATAGTTCATTTTGCCCTTGTTGCTTCCCTTGCTTTTGGCAAGGTGTCCAGGAAGAAGTTGATATGGCTGAGGTCAAAGAGGTTGCTGCCTGTGTTCTCCTCTAGGAGTCTGATGGATTCCTGTCTCAGGTTAGGTCTTTTATCACTTTTGAGTCTATTTTTGTATATCGTGAAAGGAAATGGTCCAGTTTCATTCTACTGCATGTGACTGTAGAATGAATGCATGTGTCTCAGCTTCTTTCTTCTCCATGATTTTGTCTTCTGGATCACTAGTTCTCTCTTCTGCCTCATTTTCCTAGCAGTAAGAGCCTCCATTTTTTAGTTGCATCTCATTAACAGCCTTTTTGATAGCAACTTGGTTAGAGTTTAGTTCTTTTATTTCTCCAGAAAGGGATTGTCTAGCATCTTCTATGCTTTTTTCAAGCCCAGTTAATGTCTTTATCATTGTCATTCTGATCTCTAGTTCTGACATCTTACTTATGTCCATACTGATTAGGTCCCTGGCAGTCATTACTGTCTTTTTTCTCTTTTTTAAGGTGAGTTTTTCCATCTTGTCATTCTTGCAGAAAGTGGTGGCTTTTCTATTTGTAGAGTTGCAGCTATTCTTTTCTTAGTTCTCCAGTTGAGTTCACAGGGGTACAGAATGATTTGATAGCTATCTAACTGAATTACTGGGATCACACAAAATTAAGGTCTCCTGCTTTTCTGCCATCTTGGACTCTTCAGCCTTAACTAATTGATTTTAAATTTAAAAAAAAAAAAAAAGATCAGGGTATTTTTATAAAAACTAAGAAAGTGACCCTGTTGCATTGCTCTTAACTAACCTCCAGACTTTACCTGATTTTTTTTAAAGATTTTATTTATTTATTTATTTGATAGACAGAGATCACAAGTAGGCAGAGAGGCAGGCAGAGAGAGAGGGGTAAGCAGACTCCCTGCCAAGCAGAAACCCCGATGCGAGGCTCGATCCCAGGACTCCGGGATCATGACCTGAGCAGAAGGCAGAGACTTTAACCCACTGAGCCACCCAAGCGCCCCTTTACCTGATCTTTTAATATGCTTTTGTTAAGGGACGCCTGGGTGGCTCAGTTGGTTGGACGACTGCCTTCGGCTCAGGGCGTGATCCTGGAGTCCCGGGATCGAGTCCCACATCGGGCTCCCAGCTCCATGGGGAGTCTGCTTCGCTCTCTGACCTTCTCCTCGCTCATGCTCTCTCTCACTGTCTCTCTCTCTCTCAAATAAATAAATAAAATCTTTAAAAATATATATATATATGCTTTTGTTAAGTTTTTATTTAAATTCCAGTTAGTTAGCATACAGTGTAGTATTACTTTCAGGAGTACAATATAGGGATTCAACACTTCCATACATCACCCAGTGCTCATTACAGCAAGTGCCCTCCTTAGAACCCTTCACCTATTTCACCCATTCCTCTACTCACCTTCCTTCTGGTAATCATCAGTTTGTCCTCTATAGTTCAGAGCCTGTTTCTTAACTCTCTGTCTCTCTCTTTTTTCCCCCTTTGTTCATGTGTTTTGTTTCTTAAATTGCACATATGAATGGAATCATATGGTACTTGTCTTTCTCTGACAAACTTACTTTGCTTAGAGTAATACACTCTAGCTCCATCCATACCATTGCAAATGGCAAGGTTTCATTCTTTTTCGTGGCTGAGTAATATTCCATTGTGTACCTATACCACATCTTACCCATTCATCAGTCAATAGACACTTGAGCTGTTTCCATAATTTGGCCACTGTAGATAATTCTGCTATAAACATCAGGGTGCATGAATCCCTTTGAATTAGTATTTTTGTATTCTCTGGGTAAACACCTAGTTGCTGATCAATAGAGCGTAGCTCTATTTTTAACATCTTGAGGAACCTCCATACTGTTTTCCAGAGTGGCTGTGCCAGTCTGCATTCCCAACAGTATAGGAAGGTTCTCCTTTTGCCACATCCTCACCAACACCTTTTTTGTTGTTGTTGTTTAGCGTTTTTCACAGAGCCAGAACAAAACAATCTTAACTTTTGAATGGAACCACAAACACCCCAAATAGCTAATGCAATCTTGAAAAAGAAAAGCAAACATGGAGGCATCATAATTCCAGACTTCAACATATATTTTGAAGCTGTGGTAATCAAAACAGTATGATACTGGCACAAAAACAGACACACAGATCAATGGAACAGAATAAAAAACCCAGAAATAAACCCACAACTATATGGTCAATTCATCTTCAGCAAAACAGAAAAGAATATCCAATGGGAAAAGACAGTCTCTTCAACAGATGGTGTTGACAACATGCAGAGGAATGAAACTGGACCATGTTTTTACACCATACTCAAAGATAAATTATAAATGGATGAAAAGCCTAAATGTGAGACAGGAAACCACCAAAATCTTAGAGGAGAACACAGGCACCAACCTCTTTGACACCAGCCATAGCAACTTCTTCCTAGAGAAGTCTACTGAGGCAAAGGAAACACAAGCAAAAATAAATCATTGAGACTACATCCAAATAAAAAGCTTCTGGTCAGTGAAGGACAGTTTTTGTTGAAACTGTCAACAAAACTAAAAGGCTACCTACAGAATGGGAGAAGATATTTGCAAAAAAGATATCCAATAAAGGGTTAGTATCCAAAATACTTAAAGAACTTACCCAACTCAACACCCCCAATACAAATAATCCAATTAAAAATGGGAAGAAGACACGAATAGACATTTCTCCAAAGAAGACATATAGATGGCCCAACAGACACATGAAAAGATGCTCAACATCAGGGAAATGCAAATCAGAACTACAATAAGATACCACCTCACACCTGTCAGAATGGCTAAAATTAATATGCTTTTTAAATTACACACCTTCCTCCCATTCTGATAAGCTCTTCATTCTCTCATCTAGAACAGCCTTTTCATTATATGTAGGTGCATTTTCAGGCCCCTTCAGGTAGAGGATTTTCCCAATGTCCCACACCACAAGAAAAATTAAAACTCACTTGTCCTGAAGCTAATCCCGCAGTGGTATGAGAGGTGCCCATGTGCCTATACTCCTTGGCACTTGTGTTGGTGATAGATGGGGGAACTGGAAGCTTACGACAGTCTGCCCTAGAGCCTCATTAAGAACTAGGAAGGGGGCTGCACTGGTTCCATTCCAGCATCATTCCTTCTCCATCTTTGTACCTGTCAAGGCCCTTCAACCCCATGACCCACTTCCTCCCCACTCCTGAATACTCCAGTCTCTCAGCATCAGACACACTCTTTTACACAAGCCCTTATTGATCATGGGCATCAGAGGCTAATGCTTTAGCCATCTTGGAGGATCTCTCTGTGAGCTGGCACATTCCTTGTGGATGAGAGTATTTGATCTCCCATCTGAAGGGCTTTGGAGGAGCTGCTGAAGTCCACAGACACAGTGACTGGAAACCAAATCTATAACCAAGATAGAAGGTGAAACCACAAGGACGGTGTCTTGTTCAGAGCACTTGTTCCACGTCAGGCAGACCCTGGCCGTTTCCATCAAGAGCATAGGAAGGGGTCTTATCCTCTCTGGCCTCGTTTTCCTCATTTGTAAAACAAAGATTAAAAGAATAATGAATAATAATAAACAACTACTTGCCAGTGCTAAACTATTCACTCATTCAACAAATACAGATTGAAACTATAAAAAGATTTGAACTATATAAAGCTCCTGCCCCCGCCCTTATAATCAAAGCCCTATCCCCAACAAAGTTCATTCCAGAAAGGCAGGCTGTAGGGAAGGACATAAACAAGATACTATCTAAGAGTAATTATACTGGAAGACGAAAAATAGAAAGTGTGGCAAGGTTGAGTCTGGTGGGAATACTCTGAGGAGATAAACTTTTGATGATCCTTGTGAGAAGTGAAAAACATTTGGGTAAGAGTCAATGGGAAGTGTAAACATGGTCAAGACCATCAGGTGGTGGTTCCCAGCAGGGCTACATACCATCATCAAGGCAGCTTTTAAAAATCCCCATCCCCAGGCCTACACTCCAGATCAATTATATCTCTAAATCTCTGGCCTCGGTGCATTTTTTAATTCTAGACAATTCAAATATGTAGCCAAGAGTGACATCCGCTGATGTGAATCACCCGGCCCACAAGAGGCGCCCACGTACATAAAAGTAGCAATTATTAAAACAAGCCAATTGTCCTGGAAGAAATCACATCCTAGAAGTGACGGGCTGGAAAACTAGAAGTTGTTATCACTCTAACATTCATAGTCATGAGCTTCCTAGAAGAGTAACTGGGTCTGAGCCCTCCAATAACAGGGCCCAGGAGGACCTACCAGCTGTGACCTGACCCTGTGTGGTGAGTCAGTGTTGCCGGGGACCCAGCAGGTGCACACAGGCTGGTAGGGTGAGTGCCCCGAGTGTGATGAGGAGTGCTTATCACTTTAAATTCCCATGAAGTGGGCACTGGGTCAGATCAGAAGTCACCAGACCGGCAACTCCAGCCTCAAACTCATGATTTGTTTGCACGGTATTTCTTAGAAATTTGCCTAGTTGCCAGTATATAATAAAAACAAGGGATTCCTCATTAAATTGTGGATTTCCCACTTTTTCTGAAACAATCAGAGAATCTAGACACACCAGCCTGCCTTCCCACAGGCAACAGTCCGTTGAAGCTGAGCTGTCCTTGCCCCTTTCCATGGCATCTGAGCTCAGGGGTCTTCACAGCCCCCGTGGGCGTACTTGGATCTCTCATTTCTGTTAAAGCCTGGTCTCTGTGTGGTTTCAACCCACGTGTAGTCTGGACATCCGTTTTGGGTTTTTTTTTTTTAAAGATTTTATTTATTTATTTGACACAGAGAGATCACAAGTATGCAGAGAGGTAGATGGAGAGAGGGGGGAAGCAGGCTCCCCGCTGAGAAGCCAGATGCGGGGCTCAATCCCAGGACCCTGAGACCATGACCTGAGCTGAAGGCAGAGGCTTAACCCACTGAGCCACCCAGGCACCCCTGGACATCGGTTTCAAATCGTGGCTCGTTAGTAAAGGATCATGGTCAAAAAGAAGGTAAAATCATAGCTCTCATACAGATGGAAAATGAGCACACATGAGAGTTTTTATTTAACTTCCTCAGTGAGGAATACAAATGTTACAACCAGTGCAAAGGAAAGTTTAAAACACAAACACATTTGTAGATCAGGAATATTGAGATAAATGTGCAAATGGAGGTAAAGCTGCCTCCTTCGTGGTAGAGGAGGGAAGTCAATTTAACCTCCACAGGACATGCATTTACATGTCCACAAACAAAGATGATTTTCCAGGGTCATGAGTTATCTACAACTCATGCAATGAAAGGCTCAGAGCCCGCCCCGTAAAATCACAAGTGCGTATTGGAAGGGGACGCTCTAGACAATAAACAGTTTTGCATTGAAGCCAAAAAATTTTCTCTAAATGGTAAATGGTATTTCTGTCTTTAGGCAATGCCTTCTAGTCTCCCGGGTCAGGGCAATACTCCTGGGTGGGATTGCCAAAGCTCAGAGGAGCACCACATGCTTCTCACCCCACTTGCCAGAAACCTGAGCCTTGGGTGGCCTGACAATGCCCTGGGGGAGGGGTTGGCTCCATTTGGCTGGCAGGGCTGCCCTGAGGAAGGTGTCTCTGAGCACCAGCCAGGCCTAGCTGCCCTTCTGAGGGCCCAGGGTGGGAGGCCCCTGTACAAATTTGCATGGCTCCGATTCCCAAAGATTTTTATCACCTTTGAGCCTTTGCATAGAGCTGTGGTCCCAATACTGGCACACATGGAAATCACCTGAGGAGCTTTAAACAAATCACCTGAGAGCCCATGCCCAGGCTGCATGCAAGAGTGGGACCCAGATATCAGCCCTTATTTTTAAAAATATATTTATTTATTTATTTTAGAGGGAGGAGGGGCAGAAGGATAGAGAACATCTCAAGCAGACTCTCCACTGAGGGTGAAGCCCGATGTGGGGCTCAGTCTCACGACCCTAAGATCATGACCTGAGCTGAAATCGAGTTGGGTGCCTAGCAGACTGAGCCACCCAGGCACCCAGACATCAGCATTTTTAAAAGTCCCCCAAGGGGGGCGCCTGGGTGGCTCAGTTGGTTAAGCAACTGCCTTAGGCTCAGGTCATGATTCTGGAGTCCCAGGATCTAGTCCCCCATCAGGCTCCCTGCTTGGCAGGGGGTCTGCTTCTCCCTCTGACCTTCTCCCCTCTCAGGCTCCCTCCTCTCATTCTCTCTCTCGAATAAATAGATAAAATCTTAAAAAAGAAAAGAAAAGTCCCCCAAGAGATTCCAAGGTGAAGCCAACATTGAGAACCACTGGTCTAAAGCCGCTTTTATCTAACTGTGAAATGCATGCAGAACATCTGGGGTCTCGTTAAAAAGCAGACTATGATTCCTCAGGTCTGCGGTGCAGTCCAAGAATGTGCATTTCTAACAAAGTCTCCTTGAAGTCAGTGCCGCTTGGAGTGAAAGACTCCGCATATAGACACCCCCCCCAGCCATTGATTAACTAACTGCTTCTTGGCTTTTCTGTAATCGCTCGCCCTTCCCCTGTTAGACCCCTCCCCCAGTTAATTGTTTAACCACTCCCTTGCCTTTCTGTAACCACTTGGCTTTTAGGGGGTGATACTGGTCTTCTGTTTCAACAGGATACTTTATGTGCATAGTCATGTAGGCAAGGGGGGTCGCCTAGGTACGTGGGCCTAGTCACGTAGGCAGGATGTTTCTCTGCTGAGTAATAAGGTCCAACTCCCCCTCCTCACTCCCCCTCCCCACCTTTCTCTTCGCACGCCGGGGTCCTTCAAAGCCAATCCACAAACACCGAGTATGCCTTACATTCAAACCAGCCAATAAGAACCTTGTAACTATGTTTCTGCTTCTGTACGTATGCTTTTGCTTCCCCAAACCCCATAAAAAGGCCCTGAACAAAGGGCTGGCGCGCGAGTCTTCCTAAGACTTGACCGCCCGCAGGTACCTGTGTCAACTCAATAAACCTCGTGCTGTTTGCATCTGATCAGTGGACTCGGCTTGGTTTTTGGGTCCGGGGGTCTCCTCCTGAGAAGGGGTCCATTCCGGGGTGCTTGGAGCCCCGGGGGATCTTTCATTTGGGGGCTCGTCCTGGGATACGAGACCCCCCACCCAAGGACCACCGACCCACTGTCAGGAGGTAAGCTGGCCAGCACTCTATTCGTTGTGTCTGTTCGTTGCGTCTGTGGCTGCGTCTGAACCTGTTACTTGTGAATTTGCGCATGCGTTTGGTTTGGGGTTCGATCGGATCCATTTGTATTTGGCGAGGGCCAGAAGGAGCTGACGGGCTCGGACTTCTCCCTCGCAGCCCTGGAAGACGTTCCAGAGGCGTTTGTAGTCCCGCCGGACGGGACATTTGAGTATTTGCGCATGCGTTTGGTTTGGGGTTCGATCGGATCCATTTGTATTTGGCGGGGGCCAGAAGGAGCTGACGGGCTCGGACTTCTCCCTCGCAGCCCTGGAAGACGTTCCAGAGGCGTTTGTAGTCCTCCCGGGCGGGACATTTGAGTCCTTCGGGACATTTGGGCCCTGGTGCAGCGGGGCATTTGGAGCTCAGCCTGTATCAGAGAGATACGTGGCCTTGGTTGGAGAGGGGGAATCCGGACCCCCAGGATCTCTGCTTGAGTTTTTGCTTTCGGTTTTGTACCGAAATCGCGCAGCGTCCTTCTTGTTAACTGTTTTGTGTGTCTTACTTATTGTCCTTGGTGTTTTCTTTGACTCTAAAATGGGGCAAACACTTACCACCCCCTTAAGTCTCACTTTAGGTCACTGGAGAGATTCTGAGTTTCTCCTAATAGATGTGGGGGTTTCTCCCTCACTCACTTCCCATGTTAATGGCTATAACTGGAACCAACAGGTTGGTCTAACTCGAGACAGAGACCATAAGGAATATTCCCAAGCAGCTGCCGAAACTCTCTTTGTTTCGGGGAAGTTTCCCTGTGTTCTCTGGCCCGACTTGGACTGCTTAACCCCTCCCCCCCTTGCTGGTGGAAAAGCATGGCATCTGCTCCTCTATTGGGGCAAAGAAATGACTAAACTGATGGTTAATTGTCTGTCTCAAAGTTCTAATGGGTAATTGCTGAAGTAGCTTTCAAAGTCTTTGGTAACCTGAAAGTTTTAAAGTTTTGCTTGGATGACAAACGGAATTGAATTGTGGACATCTATATCTTAACCAAACAGGATAAAAGGCTAAGTCGTTAATTACTGGATGTAGATTTGTGCTTTTGACTTCTTAACTGCAAAGAAACTAAAAGTATTTAAATCTGCTGGTAAACTTGTTTTCCACTTAACTGATTCATAAATTTGCCACCTGAAAAATTCTGTTGTAACAGTTCACAAATGGCTAATAACTAAAGGTGTTTCTAAGAATACAAAGTTCTGCTTAGTGTAACTAAGACTGATGGAAATAAGGGAAACTCTGTATGTAAAAAAGTAGGAAATATGTAAAAAAGATTTAAGGAATAGAAATACATTTTGTTGAAGGTTAGGGAAGGTAATTTTGTCCTCAATAAAATGGTTGTTTAAAAGAAAATGGCTTGGGACAAAACCTGAATGCAAAGGAAAGATGTAAAAGGTTTGTGAAGGAAAATCTTCAGAAAAGGAATTTTAAATATGGTCAGGACAGACTAAAAAGGAAAAAAAAAACAACCTCCAAGGTGATTTAATACTCTCCTGACCTGCCTCCACATAGATTACACTTCCAAGTAAAGTATAAGGGCCATTTGGCCTTGAGAGATTAAGGAAGAAGCCCAACCTTGAGAGACTGCGAAAACACCCGGTTGCCATCCTCCATTGCCTGTAACCATAGAAATTCACTCTAATCTGTAAAGAGTAAAAAGGGAGATTGATCACCTCCCATTAGCCAGAGATACCCAAAAGGGAGGGTATCCAACCTGTTTGAATCTGAAGAGTGCCTGACTGTGTAAATCTGTCTGTACGGCTTCACTGCTTCGGCTACGGAGTCTGAGTGGGCTGCACCCTGAGTCTCGCAGGGCGTCATATGACAGAACGGTCATCTACTCCACGGAGTAGCCTGGTCTAGGGTTTATTCGGACAGGCCTTAGCTAAAACGCTCCTAAGTTCCTGTGGGGAATGCGAGCAGGACAGCAGGGGAAAGATCCCCCTCCCTTGTCTGCGACATCATTCATGATGGGAGAAAAACCCAGAAAACTCCTATCTTAAGACTGCACACTTAAAAATAAAATTAAAAAGGGAAAAGACACTGGTATAAAAAAAAAAAAAAAAAAAAAAAAAGCTGATTTTCTTTGTTTAAAAGGACAACGTTTTCTTAGATTAATTGATCAGATAAGAGAATGTAAATGGTTTTCTCTTTGCCAGCCCAGAAAACCCAGTCTCTATGTTTTGTTTTATCACGTGTTTAACATCCCTAATTATATTTAGGCATGTGCTTTAAAACTTTCTAAGATTTTAGCAATTGTTGACAAGATTTAAACCAATGATAAACCTTGGGTTACATTTGGGAAAATGCTATAATTATTCTAGAGATTCTATACATTTCCTAAAGTTTTAAATGTTTTAAAAGATCATCGCTTGATATTATAATTACAGAAATGTTATGTGTCACAGAAGTAACCTGATTTCCTTGTCAGCTAAATTGTAAACTCTTGTCTCATCAGCTCTAACCATATCCATTCCGAGTTTTGTCATTTGTAATTGTTTTAATTCTCTTGTAAAATGAGTTTTATCTTAAAGGAGATTCATATAAAGGACTTCCAGGACAAATACAGATATTTGATATACTTGAAAATCCTAAAACTGAAATGGGTAAGAATTTCCAAAACTAACTAAAGGTGCATTCACCAGAATTAGTAACATGGAACTAAATGAACTAAAAGATTATAATGTTGTGTCTCTTATTTTAGACATTGCTGGTTCTCTCTAATGTTTGCTCTTCCGGACTAGGGATACTTTTTCTTAAGTTATCTGTAACTCACAGAGATGTAAAAGTGCTCAAGGCATTCAACTTTTCTCTCTATCTAAACCCTCTGAAACCAAAAGGTCTCAATAAGTATTCTTTCTTCCATGGCAATCAGTCATTTGCATAAGTTCAATAAGAATCTGTTCTCTTTGTAACAGGACAGCATTGGAAACTGGTTATTTTACCAAGGCTTTGACTGGAATGTCATAGTTGAAAAAGACATGCATAGACTCAGATATGACCAGACAGCTTTAAGGAACTAAGGTTGACTTTATGAAACCTGGAGCCATAAAGCCCCTTGGGACTATTGGCCTGATACCTTGTTTACAGAGTTCCCAGCAGCCTCACCAGGTGAGTAAAGAATGTCACTCCTTGGTAGGTGCAGAATCTCATGAAGAGGCATATGCCCAAATCGACAGGTATTGCAGGCATGCCTGATGGCAAGTATGTGGCTTGGCTTCTGGCCTGGAGAGGCTACTAGAAGTTCAACCTAGAGATTCCTTATAAGAAGTTCCAGCAAAGCAGATTCTAAAAGATCTATATGATCACACTCAACTGTTCTTGCTGAGCTTATGTAAATAATGGGCCAAGTTTGTTAAAACTGGACTTGTTTCACAAGTGACTTAGTCCTGATTTGGCTATCTCTGTAAATGAGGGTTATCTTAGAGAGAAAAATTATATTTTAATAACACACCTCTATGGATATTAAATTCTAGATTCGATTGTCTTTAAATGTTTGTTTACCTAAGCTAAACAATTTGAGGTAAACTTCAGAGAAGTTACACAATAGCTTCTTTAATCAATCTTATTATCTTGTGGGTATATTAACAAGACCCCACGGCACATGATTAAACAACTGGAAAATGGGATTGATTCCCCTATAATTGTATAACTTAACTAACACCTTGTTTGTGGCTGGGATAATGAAATTGCCTAAAGGCCAGCCTATTGCACTCCATAGGATTAACTATGGACTTATAGAAATAATGGATGACCCCACTTTCTTTATGATTAGATCGGATGATGCATGGGGAACTCCCCTTATCTCTTGACAAGTTTTCTCACTTGCCAGTGATCCTCTGTAATCAGGATATTGTTAAGGCTGGACCACTCAAAGGTCTTCTTATTGGTTTCATCCCTTAGTCATATTTATCCTAGAGGCCACCTCTGTTGAGGTGCAATTGCAAATAGATGCTTTAGTGAAACCTAAAACAGCCCTCATAAAAGAGCCTCAAAGCTCACGATGGGACAGTCCCTGACAGTGATGACTTTACATCAGGCCCAGATTTGTCTTAGAAGCCAAAGGCCACTAATAGATGATGGAGGCCGGCTTATTAAATACTGGGCTATACTTACAGATATGCCAGAAATAATACTTAAAACTTGTCAAAGTTTAAACCTAGTTACCTGTATGCCTGAACCTGACCACTGTTCTTCTTTCTCTATAGAGCAAAACTGTTCAGAGGTTATTGATCTTGCTTACTCTATTTGGCCAGATTTAAGATACCCCTGTTAAAAATAGAAATGACACTTGGTTTTCTGATAACAGTAGTTTTCATAAAAAAAAATAAGAAAAGCTAGGTATACTGTAGTGTTCACTAGCACTTTGCAATTGCCAAAGCCTAAGAATAAACATTAACACTGACTCCAAATATGCTTTCCTGGTACTACATGCCCATGGAGCTATTTGGAAGGAAAGGAGATTGCTATCAAGCCATAACTCCCCAATCAAATATAGGCCTAAGTTACAAACCCTCCTTATCGCTATACTGAAGATGGCATATATCAGATCTGTGATGCATATCTGTGGCTTACACCCACGATTGGACGGCTCAGTCAGAAGGCAGTTTTATGCTGGGAACAAAGAAATCATACGAGTGATACTTGGGCAAAGAACGCACGATATCTAGGATGGCTATCACTAGAAATGTGTTCCCAAGTAACAGTACTCCAGGCTACTGACTGGTTTGCTACTGACTGGGCAAGGCGACCTGGCATTAGATGGCCAGCTCCAAACAGAACCCACTGGATATGTGAAACAAACCTGTGGCCCTGGCTTCCTCCAGGGTGGATAGGTCGCTGTACCTTAGGATTTGCCTGGATTCATGGGCGCATTACTAAAACCATTACAACTCCAGCTAGTCTCCCCAACTTAAAACAAAGATGGATGCGATCTATTTTTTAAATGGTATAATCACTTAGCATCCATTTTTGTTCCATCTTTGGGACTAGAGGATGTCATGTGGCATATGTGCAATTATCAAGACAGAATGTTGTGTGTACATCCCAGACTATCACAAAAATGTCACAGGATTAATAAAGAATATAAATGCCCAGATTAAGGCTCTACAAGATCCCTCTCTCTCTTTTAGTGATTGGTTAAGTTCCTGGCTTGGAGGAGGGCTATGGCCAACTCTCCTTTCCGGGCTTCTCATTCTTATCGCCTTATTAACCTTAACATGTTGCTTTGTTCGCTATTTCTCTACTTGATGCCGAGACTCCATCGCTGCAATGACTTCACCATGACAGATGATCCTTACCATGCGCAAAAATACTTTTTCACTGTCAGCACTGGATTCAGCTGCCTCCGCCTTTCGTAACTCCCCTATACATTCCTCCACTGATCAATGTTGACCTGAGTAGGTAGGGACAGCTCTACGCCCCTATTCAGCAGGAAGAAGTTACAGAAGATAAGACCTTCCACCTTCAACCACCTTAAAGATTTAAGGGTCAAAATTGTTCAGGAGGCTGGCTGAAGAGGGAGCAGGGGCTGGCGCCTTGCACCCCCTCTCCACCCCTCCCCTTGGTAATATGTATGACATTTCACAGGCACCCCTGACTGCCCTAAAAAAAAAAAGAACAAATGTTTATATTGCAGAGATCACAGTCTTGTAAGGCAGGAGTCTCCCTTTGTTTGCAAATGTCCTTGAGATTTACAACAAAGAAGTTACCTTATCAATAGCCCAATTTCCAAAGACACATAACTCAGTTCCTCAAGCCCATCTGCAAGCCCTGCAGCTAGTACACCCTAACATCTGCAAGCTAGCAATGGGAACTCCAGCCAATTAGGACGTAGAAAATTACTTTGACTGCCTTCACAACCATCCCCCCCGGGGTGACTCGGGTTAAATCCTTGGGGAAGCTATGGGGACTGAAGTCAACAAAGTATGTTAAGAACACTTATGCCCCGTGTTTCACAGACCCAGAGAGTGGACCTACTGTAGTGGGACATCCCACTTTTATTGTCGCTATTGGGGCTGCAAAACCACTGGTGACACAGCAATATCAGCTAATTCGACAGACCGGATCCCAAACTGACCTGGTACAGGACCAGAGCGAATGGATATAAGATTCTATCCATGATAAAGAAAAAGGGGGGAATGAAAGACTCCGCATATAGACACCCCCCCAGCCATTGATTAACTAACTGCTTCTTGGCTTTTCTGTAATCGCTCGCCCTTCCCCTGTTAGACCCCTCCCCCAGTTAATTGTTTAACCACTCCCTTGCCTTTCTGTAACCACTTGGCTTTTAGGGGGTGATACTGGTCTTCTGTTTCAACAGGATACTTTATGTGCATAGTCATGTAGGCAAGGGGGGTCGCCTAGGTACGTGGGCCTAGTCACGTAGGCAGGATGTTTCTCTGCTGAGTAATAAGGTCCAACTCCCCCTCCTCACTCCCCCTCCCCACCTTTCTCTTCGCACGCCGGGGTCCTTCAAAGCCAATCCACAAACACCGAGTATGCCTTACATTCAAACCAGCCAATAAGAACCTTGTAACTATGTTTCTGCTTCTGTACGTATGCTTTTGCTTCCCCAAACCCCATAAAAAGGCCCTGAACAAAGGGCTGGCGCGCGAGTCTTCCTAAGACTTGACCGCCCGCAGGTACCTGTGTCAACTCAATAAACCTCGTGCTGTTTGCATCTGATCAGTGGACTCGGCTTGGTTTTTGGGTCCGGGGGTCTCCTCCTGAGAAGGGGTCCATTCCGGGGTGCTTGGAGCCCCGGGGGATCTTTCAGGAGGACCACAATGAGAGTAGCAAGGGTCCAGACTGATTGACTTTTCTCCACCATTGATTGACAGAGATAAGATATAGAATCACTATTTCCTTCTGAGGAAGGCATCAGGTGACTCCTCCTGATTTACTGAGACAGAGCAGGAAGGCTTTGTCCTGGCATGCCTAGGTTATCATCTCTGCCCATCGCGCTACTGCATGCTGAGGTGAGATGGATTTTGTGATGTCTGAGAGTCGGTCCAGAGGCATCATCCAGCTCCAGTGAGTGAGAGGAATACATGCAGGCTGATCTTTGAAAATCTCTGTTCTACACTTCCTACCCTTCCTCCCTCCTGCTTCCTTCTCTGCTCCCCTGCTTGTCTCCAAAGTAACTGAAGGATTGAGTTTAACAGATCCTGATTGTTTCTGTCAGTAATTTCCCAACCAAGAACAATCCCACTGACTTCTCAGGAGGTCCAGGCAATGCCTTTAAAAGAACCTTAATTATCTGGTAACTCCCAACAGGGTTGGGATTGAGGGCGGCGAGTCTAAGAATTTTGCCCCTTCTTGGGGATGTAGTTTTGGAATAGGGGTGAGGTTGGTAGGGTCCAGAGCCAAAGATCAAGAAAGAATTTTTGAGACCTCTTTGGTGCAAAAAGGTGGTTTTATCAAAGTACAGGGACAGGATCTGGGGACAGAAAAAGCTGCTGCTGCCCCAGGATTGTGTGGAGCAATTAATTAGATACTTCAGGGTTGGGGGATGTAAATATAAGGGAAGTTCCAAAAGGATTTTCATATACTAAAAGAAGCCTCAGGAAACCTGAGACCTTGTTATAGTCAAACCAAGGTTGTTTCTCCCTCTAGCAAGGAATTAACATTAAGACAATTGGGAGCTTCCAGGAGGAAAGTTATACCCTTCCTGCCTCAAGTGTTTGTCCACGGGCGGCAGGTTATAAGGACATTTAATTTTATCTACATTCTGCCTTTGCTTCCCACCTCTTTAGGACCTGGGACCCGGACTCGGGTAGGGGTTAAGCAATGCAGCGGCACCAGATGTCCGCTAGCTAGCACACCATCGTCACAACCTCTGCAAGCGTCCTTTACAGGTTCCAAAGCATTCCATTAACTGTGTGGATCATTTATTCGACAAGCATGTACTGGACAGAGCAATGCCAGGGTCTCAGACCCCTGGGATGCCAAACTGAATGGGCCTGTGCTCTAAGTACTCACCGCAATCGCTCTGGGCTCCTCGCACACTCTTGCCTGCAGGGCTGGGCGGAAACCTGGGTGAGGCTGTCGGCACCTCCCTGTAGTACATTCATTCCACCGGCAGGGGGCGGCAGTTGCCCAATTCGAGCTTCTGTGAGCAGGCTGATCTGATTTTTCAAGAGAAAAATCAGGGGTGGACAGATCTGATTTTTCAAGAGAAGCTGGAAATACAGAATTTTATGTGAATTCTTCAAATTGTTCAGTGTGGGTAGCTAATTCAGGTCGCTACAGAAGTCCGCGTGAGCTAAAAATAAGTCTGCAAGACGGATGTACCCTAAAGAACCTCCGTGGACCAACGGGTTTGACCCCAAAGAGTGGGATCCTGACTTCATTCAAAACTGCCAGAGCTTTACATCATTATCCCAATGCCCGCATTTTATCTGTGTGGAGACTGAGTTCAGAGAAAAGAGGGGCTTGTCCAGGTTTGTTAGGGCGGAGCCGAGAGTAGGACTCAGGAAGCCTGACATCCAGCGCAGGTGTCTCCTGCAGTAGGAAGAACGCCCATCAGAGCCCTGGGGTCCCCCGCGAAGCAGGATTCTGTAGCTGAGGGCGTGCTCCGGAGAGCTGGTCCTGCCCAGGAGAACCCTGACGGGGCTAGGGAGGTCGCCAGAGCCCAAGGGCAGGAGGGGGAGCAGGAGTTTATTTTTAGCTGCCTAGAATGTGCCTGTAAGCCTTATTTAGACATCAGGCGACAGAGTGAGCTGGAGGCAGCGGGGGCGGGGGAGCAGAAAGCCCCCTCCCCCTCCTCGGGCTCCTTTTACAACCGCCCTCCCTTGCTTGCCCCCTTATCCTCCTTTCTGGGGGCTCTGGGACTGCTCTAAATAGCAGCCTTGCGGGGGCGTGGGCACAGTCCTGCTCCGGCTGGTTGGCTCTCTCCTCCACCTCCGCCCTCTGTCCCACGTTCCCCACAGTCCCACAAAGAAATAAAGCTCTGGGGTCCTAGAATGTTTTCCCTTCACCTTTCGGGGGTCATAGATCTCTTTGAGAAGCTGCAGTAATTCTTCACAGTGGTTTAGAGCTCAGGACCGGAAGTCTGGTTGACGTCAGTCTCACCCAGCATATGACCCTAAGCAAGTCCTGAACACTCTTCAAACCTGGGTTTTCACTTTAGTACAGTGGGTGGTTCCTGATGATTAAATGCGGTAAGATATAGACTTAGCACATCATAATAAATCATCAATAAATGATGGTAATGGTGATTAAAGTGATTGACCCTATCCAAGAAAAAAATGGGATCATTCATACATACACAATTGTGAATGAAATTTCAAGAGGTTCGCGTAACCTCTGAAGCCCATGGATCCGGATTCAACTTTGGACCCAATCCGGTCAATTAATCCATTCATCATTTGTTCAACAAATCTTTGCTTGAGTTCACTCCGTGCCAGGCACTGGGTCAAACATGGGGCAAGGATGTGAGGACAGAGAACTGAGTGCATGTGAGTTATCCAGGGTCAAAATGCAAATCAATAGCAAGCCAAGGATCAGAATGAAAGTCTTTTAAAAAAAAAAAAAAACTTTGTTGGATGCCTGGGTGGCTCAGTCAGTGAAGCATCTGCCTTCAGCTCAGGTCATGATCCCAGGGTCTTGGGATCGAATCCTGCATTGGGCTTCTTGCTCATTAGGGAGCCAGCTTCTCCCTCTGCCTGCTGTTTGTGCGCTCTCTCTCACAAATAAATAAATAAAATCTTTTTAAAAATAAATAAAAACTTTCTTGAGGTATAATCCATGTAGAAAGAACTGCACATAATTAATGTATGCAATTCCATGAGTTTGGGCATATGCATACACCCCTGAAACCATCACCACAATCAAGGGGAGAAACATTTCCATCACTTCCCAAAGTTTCCTAGTGCTCATTTATTTTTCCTTCTGTTTTTGTGGTGAGAACACTTAACATAAGAGCCACCCTATTAACAAACGTTTAAGCGCATCCTGAGGATTGTTAACTCTAGGCACAATGTTGTGCCACAGATCTCGAGAACCACCTCGTCGCTACTCTCTGCTTCTATGAGTTTGCCTATTTGAGACACCACATATAAGTAGACTCGTGTGGTATCTGCCCGGTATATTTCACTTCACATGATGTCCTTCAGGTCCATCCATGTTGTCACAAGTGGCAGAATGTCCTGCTTTCTCAAGGCTGATATTCCCCCTTGTAGTCCATCTGTCAGTGGACATTTGAGTTGTTTCCATATCTTAGCTATTGTGAATAATGTTGCAATAAACATGGGTGTGCAGACATCTCTTTGAGATCCTGATTTCAATTCTTTTGGATATATATTCTGAAGTGGGATTACTGGAACATATTACCATATTTTTAATTTTTAAAGGAACTTCCACACTGTTTTCCATAGTGACTGCTCCATTTTACATACCCACCAACAGTGCACCAGATGGAAGTGTCTAGAATCTCAGTCTTTACCCAGTTCAGAAGTAACTTCTGTCTCTGAAAAGGGACCACAGCAAAGATCTCTTCCTATGGCAATAAAAATGGATGTGCGTATCCCTTGTTTCAGGACCCCTACCCCAGCAGGTCCTTGCATGCTTTCTCCAACATGCTCTACCAATGTTCACCTCTGTTTGCATACCTCCTTCCATGGGGGGCTCACTCCCTCTCAAACCAGACTCCTGAATCTTGGACCAGCTGGAAGGTCTCTCCTGCAAAGGAGATGGGCTTTAGATTCCTGGATGTCTTCACCTGCTGCCTCTGGTTTTTCAAGACAGCTTGGGAGACAGATCACCTTAAGTCCTCTGGATGCAAAAGGGCCTTGAGGAAGGAAGAGAGGGAATGGGGTGAGCTGGAGATGCCATCTGCTTCCAGCCTTGCCCCAGCTTCCAAGTCTTGCCTGAACTCAGGCTCTTCCAGAAATCCAGGTTCCTGAGACTGGCACCCTCTGCAGCTGCTTCTTTAAGAAGTGCCAAGGGGCTGGTCCTTGCTACTGTCCTTGGATCCTGTCCAGGGCCCTGATTTAAAAGGTATTGCAACGTTTTTTAGAAAACAAACATGTGTTGTAACCCAAGGCCCTGGTAACCACAACACTGCTGGCTGCTAGCTGCCACCTCCCAGGCTAAGAGGGGAGGAAACTGCTCTCCACTCACCCGCCTACCGCCTAGGCCTACCGCCTACCGCCTACTGGAGGCACCCCTACTCTGCAGTGGGCCCACCGTAGTTACCATATTATAGCAGGCAGGAAGCTCAGTGAGGGCAGGGCTGAGCTGGACCTGGGGGCTGCCATCCTTCTGGTCTGAAGTGCCTTTTGGACCTGCACCAGTTCTCTTCCGAGCTCTCTGTCCACCCTCCACCAGAGCCCCCAGTGACCATCTGCTACACCAGTCTGATCGTGTCTCTCCCACTGCCCACAGCACAAAGTCAAAGCTGGACCTTCAAGGCCTCTCCTGCCTGTCTATCTGCACCTCCCTCGCTCCCTGCCTTCGCCAGACCTCCAGCCACACTAAGCCACTGAGCCACTGAGCCCTCCCTGAAAACCCACATGGCTCTGGGCCTGAAAGACCTTCCCTTTCTTTCTTTTTTTAATTTTAATTTTATACATGTATCTATTGAAAAATTATCACCACAATAAGTTTAGTTACATTCATTATTTTCTTGACAGGAAGAACCCTTACTTAATCTGCCCAGACCCCCTCAAACATCACATCCTTGGTGAAGCCTGCCCTGAGCTGCTCTCTCCCAGAGGGAATTCGTGTCTCCTTCTGCTTCATGGCATTCTCTGTACCCCTTGTTACATTACTTGTCTACCTGGAGCAGAGGTAAGGTAACCTTCTTCTTCTTCTTCTTCTTTTTTTTTTTTAAGATTTTATTGATTTATTTGAGAGAGAGAGAGCACAAGTGGGATGAGGGGCAGAGGGAGAAGGAGACTCCCCGCTGAGTGGAGAGCGGGACATGGGGCTTAATCCCAGGACTGCAGGATCTTGACCTGATTCTGACCCTCGGACCTACACCCTTTCTCGCATTTGTTCTGAGCCACTCCCATTTACCCGTATTTGATTGCCTCGTCTCCGTCCCCGTAAACTGTTTGGATAGCCCAGAAACTCCAATATGCGGGTAAAGAGTAAATGAATAAATAGGATCAGGTCAATAAAAAATATAAATGTCACAAATTCATTCATCAAATCACATGTTCCAGTTTTGGACTTGGAAAGCCAAGTGTCCATCCTCACCATCTTCTACTCTCACTCCATTTACTTTCCTGCAGGTAAGACAGTCTCACTGGAATGGAAAAAGGAGGGTGGTGTCAGGGCTAGGAGGACTGGAGGGCGGGGCATGGAGCAGTTACCTGTTGGGAAAGGGTGGCTTAAATTGTGAATCCATACCAGTTGACATAGGTGGACAAGTGTTCATTTTTCAAACTGAAGAATGAGGTGGGCCCTGAGAAGGTGGGATCCCACCCAACAAGGACATACAGTAAATATGTTTGACACAGAATGGCATGTAGAGCATGCAGAAGGGAGAAGCCATCCTCTGATAAGGGGGTTGAGGGGGCACATAGAGGGGCAGGTCCGTTTCAGACTTGGATGCAGCCAGAGAAGTGAATATCCATCTCTGATCCGGAAAGCCCCAGCCAGTGTTGCTGTCCTGCTCGTTCAAGTATGTTGAAATCAACAAACTGTTTATCAGAGGACTTTCAGCAGAAGGACTCACTCTTAGTTCTAGAGGTGAGATGACTCAGGGCCTGGCTCAGAAGCCGCAGCACAGTCCCCTGTGTTTCACATGGAGGGTACAGGAAGGGGTGGCCTAGACATCAACCCAGCCAAGGATGTCTCAACCATGGAAAAGGGAGCTGGCGCATAGACTCACTGAGCCCTGGACCTCACTCTCTCTACCTTATCTCTATACCCATTTAAAAAAAAAATCACCATCAGACATGAAGAGGACATAAAGGTCAGAGCTACTCAAACATAAGCACACACTGAATGGGCCAGAGGATTTGTGCAATGCAGATGCCTGGGCCCCACACCCAGCGTTTTTGATTCGGCTGGTCTGGGAGGGTGGGGAGGGCAAAAATTTCTAACAGTTTCCCAAAAGATGGGGATGTCACTGATCACTGAACCACATTTAAGAACCACTGATGTGAAGAAATTTCCACTCTTGCTCATTACTTGTAGTTTCCAGACCCTAGAGCCCACTTACCATGCTGGGTAGTTTTTCTTAGAGAAAAATCCCTGCGTGATGTTATGCCTCTCCTACTCTGTGTTACATATAAGATCCTTGAGAACTTCCTTCTGAACAACAGTTGTTCTCTGTTGGTTATCCAACAGAGAAAACACTAACCAGATTACTGACAGGAATCAACTCTTGGTAAAGAAAATGGTAGAGTGAATCTTACTGCCTGCTCTCCTCTGGGAGCCCCAAATCCCAAGCCGTGGGACTCCTGGGAAAATGGGCAGAGGTGGCTTCTCACTAATTAGCATTACTCAGGCTCCATTCTCCCTTCCAAAACCTCCCCATTAATTCAGTTGAACACAGTTTAATATAATTAATGTAGCAACTCGACTCTCTGGTGAGATGATGACCCACCACAACCACTGGAGACATAAGGCTCAAACTTTAGTATGAAAATTCCTTTGACGCTGTTCTCCAGTTCCTTGTAGATAGGAAAAGAATGAGAACTCGAGAGGATTCCAAAGCACATGAGCCTACCCATTCCTTGAGAAATACTCCAGTAGAAGCCTAAAGACTCGGGTGCCTGTTTGGTTCGGTCAGTAGAACATGCTACTCATGATCTTAGAGTCATGAGTTCAAGTCCCAACTTAGGGTAGACCTTACTTAAAAACAACAAAAAGCCTGAAGACTCAAAAATTTTAGGTTTTCTCTTATCTTTTTCGATTATATATAATTTCAAGAGGAAGCTATCAAAACATTTCCATCAAAGACCTGACAAACTTCTCAGCAGAGCCTCACTTCCTACCTCACTTCCTCACTTCCTTTGGGGTCTCTAAAAGGAAAATATTCCAATTAAGTTCAATATAATAAACCTTAATTAGTGACCTATGAATTGGTTAGAAATTGCATTCTGTTGCTAGTGACAGAATCTAAATGGCAGTGGCTTAAACAAATTTATTTTTTAATCTATTGTGTGAAAAAAATTAGTAATTGATCAAGGCTGGTATGGGGGGGCTGGATAAATTCATCAGAGATCTGGGCTCCTTTTATCTTTTTGCTCAGGGTACTAAGATGGCTGCTGGAAGTCAGCCATTATGTCTGTATTCCAGGCAGGAAGAGGAGGTGGGGTCGAGGAAAAGGGGGAGCCTTCTTCCCAGATGAGTCATTTCCTTATTAGAAATTTTCCTGGAGGGGTGCCTGGGTGGCTCAGTGAGTTGAGCCTCTAGTTCTTGATTCTGACTCTGGTCGTGATCTTAGGATCATGCAATCCACCCTGTGTTCGGCTCTGTGCTGCACATGGAGCCTGCTTGGGATTCTCTCCCTACCTCTCCTTCTGTCTCTCTTCTCTCTCTCACTTCAAAAAAAAAAAATTCCTGGATGCCCCAACCAGTAATTTCCTTTTACATATCACCAGTCACCCCTAGACCCTAGATACAAGGGAGGCTGGGTAAGTAGTCCCTTAGCCCACACATTGCTGCCCCGGAGAATAGGATGATTTTATAACTAAGGAAGAGGGAAGAATGGAAGTTGAGTAAGGTGACTGGAAGTCTCTGCCACAATCGGGTAAGGAGGGAGGAGACAGAGCTGCATAACCCTCAGTCTAGGAGGGAGGAAACACAGAGCCCACAAACAAGTATAACTCAGAAGAAAACCACATGTGTACCAAGAGAGCTGCCGAACAGGTGCCACAGGCTTTCAGGAGGAGAGGGCATTTGAGCTGCTTTGTGGTGCTTAGTGGAACTATAATGCACAGATAAAGGTGACATGGAAAGTCACTGTGGGCAGACAACACGCTGGGGGGACAGCTGAGTTCAGTCAGAAGAACCTGAACAGAAAAAGCTTTCAGGGCTGGAAAGACGCTTAGCGTCACTGAGTTCAAAGGTTGTCAACTGAGGTTGCATACGGAGCCTTACTGCAGGGGCTTCGGGGGCCCCTGAATTGCCTGAAATTCTAGACAAAACTTTTTATATATGGGTATATTGTACTTCTCTTATGAAAGAAGTTTAGGATAATCCCCATAGTGTTCTTTCCAATTTTTCCCAAAAGAGCCCACCCCGTCCCCGACTTCTGTCACCCTATATGCAACTTAGCCACCAACTCTAATTCTTCATTCCCCAATTCCCCAACCTCCATCTCTACCCTGCCTGGACTCGTGCTCTTCCTCCCTCTTGTAATTGCCTCTCCCTGCTTCTCCTCTTCCCCTAGAAATGGGAAGATGGGTAGTGATGTCCCCATTGCTGGAAGGACAAAAACATGGCCTGCACAAACACCTAGAAGGGAAATTATTATTTTTTTAGATACATTTTTAAAAAGACTTTATTTATTTACTTTACAGACAGAGATCACATGTAGGCAGAGAGGCAGGCAGAGAGAGAGAGGAGCAAGCAGGCTCCCTGCGGAACAGAGAGCCTGATGTGGGGCTCGATCCCAGGACCCTGGAATCATGACCTGAGCCGAAGGCAGAGGCTTTAACCCACTGAGCCACCCACGCGCCCCTCGAAGGGGAATTATTAAAGAAATTTGTCTTTTGAAGGGGCGGGGGGTGGGAGGTTGAGGGAACCAGGTTGTGGGTATTGGAGAGGGCACGTATTGCATGGAGCACTGGGTGTGATGCAGAAACAATTAATACTGTTACACTGAAAAAAAAATTGTCTTAGTTGCATGCAACAGAAACCAACATGGGATGGTAGGATTCCTTTCAGCATGATCATCGTTTGGCATTGGTATTCCTCCGGGAAGTCCTCCTTCCCTAACCCTATCCACCACGGGTCTCTTATCTTCTTTTAATACTAATACTTTCCACAACTTAACATTAGCTTTATATCCTGTTTTGTATTGTTCCCTCTCTTTTTGTATGTATAGGCCTAACATTAGAAAACAATAGCAGATTATAGCTAATTCAAGGACAAGAACTGAGTCTCCTTTCCTTGTACTTTGATCATGCCTGAAGGGTGACCAGTCATCCCAGCGGTTTTAGGACTAAGGAGACATGGGACTTTCAGAACTAAAAGTGAAGAAATACTGAGCAAACCAGGATGAATTGGTCACCCGATTTGCCCAAGAAATGGGCACATCGTACCTGCTTGTTGATGGCTCACTATGGGAGACATTTCTGCTGTTCACCAGTATTTCTGGTTTTCCTCTCCTTCTGGGTACACACTGTCCATTCCATCCCCCTGAAGTTGAGCATGACCATGTGACTTGCTCTGGCCGATAAAATGTGAGAAGACTTAACAGGTGTCACTTCTGAGTTGACCCATTTAAGACCCTATGCTTCGGGGTGCCTGGGTAGCTCAGTTGGTTAGGCAACTGCCTTCGGCTCAGGTCATGATCCCAGGGTCCTGGGATCAAACCCCATGTCGGGCTCCTTGCTTGGCAAGGTGCCTGCTTCTCCCTCTCCCTCTGCCTGCTGCTCTGCCTGCTTGTGCTCTCTCTCACTCTCTGTCAAATAAATAAATAAATTAAAAAAAAAAAAAAGACCCTATGCTTCATTCCCTGTATATGCTCTTCTCATGCCTTGGCAAAACTTGAAGGCCTGGTGTTGAGATGCCTGCATCACAGGTTGGTGCAGAATGTCTGTGCGCCGCAGAGCCCCCTGCCTTCCCATGCTGGGCCTGTGATGCGAGCAACACTTAGATTCACTCACGGTAAGTCACTGCACTTTTATGTGTTTCATTACCTCCGCGAAACCTAACCTAACCTGAATGGTACATCAACAAAGCTCATTAGCCACTTATTCAAACACAAGTTACCAAATCAAAAAAACTCTAGATTTTTTTCTGAGGCAGGAGCTTTGAAGAATATCACCAAAAAGCCTGTTGTATGGAAGTGGTAAATCTGAGCCTGGTCTCCCAGGAAGCTCAAAGAAGCTGGAGGCAAGATCTCTTGAGAACAGAGGCTCCAGGAGTAGCATTTGCCTTCCCAGGTCCCACCTGCCAGCCCAAGCCATTGATTTCAACTGTTGGCATTAAACATTTCAGATCAGTTTTGGAAACTGCAAGTCTTCAGTGTTCAGATGGGAAACTCTCCAAAAGGGGAAGCAATGGGTTGAGGATCAAACAGGGCAATTCCTAGTTATGATCTTCCCACACATTTTTGGCCATTTTGGCTTTTTTTTTTTCTTTTCTACCTAGTTAATTCACAGTCATTGTCTCTTTCTTCAGGTTTTCATTTATTAACTCATGTATTCACTTGATGGTGAAAAACTAGTTTCAGTCTCATGAATGGATTTAGAAACATATTTTAAAAAAAAACTTTCTTTTCACAATTGTGATTGTTGTACAATAGTCATAAGAATATACTCATTTTTTAATATCTGAAACCTCACTTGTACAGAGGTAATCACTATTAATACTTTTTAAAAAATAGGAATGGATTTGTTATTTCTTGTCTTTTTTTAAAACAAGATTTTCTTTATTTATTTGACAGAGAGACAACATAAGAGGGAACATAAGCAGGGGGAGTGGGAGAGGGAGAAGCAGGTTTCCCACTGGGCAGAGAGCCAGATGCAGGGCTCAATCCCAGGACCCTGGGATCATGACCTGAGCTGAAGGCAGATGCTTAACAACTGAGCCACCCAGGCACCCCATGTTATTTCTTTAAACTGAAAAAATTCATCCTCATCAGTATTTCTACTGGTTACATAACTTTCTGTTTTTATAGATATATCTTCATTTATTTAACCAAGCTCCATATATATATATATATATATATATATATATATAAATTAGGTTGTTTGGGTTTTTTTCTCTTTGTTGGTTTATTTGGTTTATTTAATTTCTTTTTAAATCTTGAGCACGGTTTCAATAAACATTGTAAAATTAAGGAAACACTCTTTTCTCATTGTTTAACACATCCTATGGCTGTGGTTCTCGGACTTTAGCAGGGCTCAGAATCACCTGCCTGGCTTGTGAAACTGTAGATTCCTGAGCCCCATCCCCAGAGTCTAGGATCTGTAGGTCTGGGTGGAGCCTGATAATTTGTATTTCTAACAAAACTGGATCTGGATGTAGTCCAGACTACATCCAGGATCTGGATGTAGTCCAGATCCTGCTGATTTGGGGACCACACTTTGTAAACCACTGTCCTATATTATTCTTCCTTCCAAGAACTTCATATCAGCTAGGTTCTTAGTTTCCTTCCTTAGAATCCACTACACTTGGTTTTATAATCTGTGGAGGGGGAAGTTCTTTTGTAGTGTCAGACTCTTTCCTCATTCATGACTGTAAGTCCCTTTCACGTTTGCACACCTTCCCAAGTGTCTCTGGCCTGGTATCATTTGCTAATAGACACACGGAGACACATGCACACTGATTTTCAATGTTAGGTGTGGTTTTGTGGCATTGCCACTCTCAGAAACCTCAGGTAGTGACAAAGTGGGGGTAAATGAAAGTTCTCTTCCCCAGGCAGTGGCATGTTCTGTCCCTTATTCCCACTGCATCTGCCTGTCTGCTTCCCAATGAGTTGTAATGGGTAACATTTATCCAAGGCAGAGTGTTACAGATGCTTGTGAGCTGGAAAGAACTATTGACTCAGAAGTGAGGAGGTATTACGATTAAACTAAGTATCATAATGTATTTGTATGGAAGTGGTTCAAAGCTTAGGTTCAACAAATTCCAGTTTTATTTGGAAAGTTGGGTTCTGGTACTCACCAGTTATGTGAGCTTAGGCAAATCACGTTTCTGAGCCTCACATTCCTAACCTGTAATATGTAAGGAATAATATCTTTGTTGCAAGGAGATGGAAAAAAAATAAAGTAATATGTACAATGTAGCCGGCAGCTCTCAAGAAATGGTAGCTGTTGTGTTTTCTCTAAGTAATTGTCTTAAAATTTTTCCAGGTCTTTTCTCTGGCGAGGGCCCGGAAAAGCATCCGTTGCTCCTAGGGAACTCTTCTGCCCTGGCCCAAGGTCGTTATCATTTACAGAGATGCTGGTCACCTGCCTTGGGAGGCAGCACCGCGAACCCCGCGGGCTTCGCGAAGGCCCTGCTCTTCGGGTATTTACGGCGCGCGGCCGCCCCAGCTCCGGCTCAAGTCTGCGCTTCCAGGTTCAGTTTCAGGGTCTCGCCGGCAGCCCCGGCCCGCGGGCGCGCAGCGTTCAGCGGGGCCGGGACGGCTGGGTCCCCCGGGGGGGCCCCGCCGGAGTTAGGAGGCGGCGCCCGAGAGTCCCCGGAGGAGGATGGGCTGCGGACACAGCACGCTGAGCTGCTGCAAAGCCCCCAAAAAGGTAATGGGCGCCGGCGGCGAAGTTTGCCTCGGGAGGGGAGGAGGGTGCGGAACCGCTCCGCCGCAGGGACTCTTGGCGCCGCCGGCCCCCTCCGGTCGTCCTGGGGTGCCGGGCGGAGGACGGCGAGAGGCCGGCGCGGAGGGAGGCGGGGAAAGCTCCGCCGGGCGGCGCTCTTGGCGCCCGTGGGGGGCTGAGCCGCGCGGGGCAGCCGAGTTTACTAACACGGCCGCTGGGCCCGGGAAGCGCAGCTAATTCCGGCTGCCCGAGTGGGGAAATGTTTGGCTGTATGGCAGGTGCCCTTTTCCTTCCGTCTGGGGCTGCTAGCTGTGTGGCCACGGACAAGTGGCTTGACCTCTCTGGGCCTTCCGCTTTTCCCACCGTTCTGAGGCACAGAGTCTCCGCGGCCGCTACTAGCAGAGTGGTCCACGGATTTACAGCAGCGGCACCACCCGGGACCTGTTTGAAATGCAGAATCTCAGGCTCTGCCCGGGACCTGCTAACCTAGAACCTGCCTTTTAACGAGATGGCCAGGTGATTACAACAGGCTTTAAACTTGGAGAAGCGCTGGTCTCAAACCTCTTCAGGCCCCAGAGCCGGTGCGTGTGGGCTGTCCTGGGAGTACTGGGAGGGGCCAAAGAGGGAGGAGATCTACCGCCTGCTGCTGCCCTTCCTTTCCTTCCTGTCCCTCCCCCGAGGGGCCTCGGAGCTGGGTTAGGGCCCGGGAGACTCTACTCGGGTTTCTGACAGTAGGACCAGGTGCCCCTTGGGTTCTGACCAGCACAGAAAGTCGATGCCTGGAGTCAGAGAACAACTTCCTCGGGGGGACTCCCGAGGCGCAGAGGGGGAAGGGAGGACCCTCAAGTTCTAACCCTTCTGCCTACTACTCCTTGCTTTTCAGCCAGGTGGGAGTCGGTGGTCCCATAAACTTGATGAGCAGTCCCTTCGGAGACCCAGAGAGGCCCCACACTGCAACCAAAAGTAGTTATTTTTCATAAAACTTGAATTCCTCTCTCTCTCTCTCTCTCTCCTGCTTTACTGGGGCCAATGCAAGCTTTCCCTGCCCTGTGCTAGTTCAGGGAGAAGAGTTTTCACCCCAAGTACAATGCCTCTGGCTCCTCCTTTATTCCTAAAAACTTCACGAAGCTCTGATGGGGAAACCCTCCTGCTGGTCTTCCCTTACTCCAACAGGGAAACTGAGGCTTGCCTACAGCCGTGGAAGCGGAGGGCTGGCTCATAGGGATGGTGGGCAGAGAAAGCTGAGCCTGCTTTGAGACCCGGAATGGAGCCAGCGATGGGTGGACATCAGTCCTGGCTCTCCATAAACATGTTAGTGACCTTGAGCAAGCCTTTACCACTCTTAGGGCCTCAGTTTCTCCCTCTACATGGAGAGGGAGGGAGATGAGCAGGATGGTTCCCAAGGGTCTGAGACTCTGTGTTCTCTGTATCTGTGTCAACATCTCTGTCTGCAAAGTGGGCCAAGAGTGAATTCCATCTAGGCAGGGTCGGAAGGAGACTGGAAGAGGGGCTCCATTCCAGGCCTGACACTTCCACAGTGAGCATGGGTTCCCCTGCCTCCTTGCCCTTCCAAGAGCCTTACCAGCTGTCCCTGTCTGTCCTTGGCACAGCCTGAACTGGACAACCCCCCCGCCCAAGCTGTGAAGGGCAAGTAAAGCCCCCACAGACTATCCCCTTGGAAAAGGGCCCCGGGTACCACCTGTGCTGATGCACAGATCAGAGGATAAGGCCTGGAGAAGGGAAGGGTCTTGACTGAAGTCACAGAGTAACTTAGAGTGGAACCCAGGTGTCCGGCTCCCTAATCCAGTGCTCTTCGTCTGTATCCCTACTCTGTGCTTCTGGTGGCTTCTTATTGATTCCAAAGCCTTTTGGCATTAAAGCTTTCAGTCCATTGCCTCAGGGCAGTCTGGCATATCTTCCCGGCCCCAGCAATGCCAAGCTCCTGCCCCTGTGGGGCAGGACCTATAAGCCAGTTCATTTGAAGTTCACGCCTGTTTCCATCCCTCCAGACTGTGCCCCTGCCCAGTTTCTCATCCAAACCCCACAAGGCCTGAGCTCACAAGGCCATCCCCACCAGCTGTCAGTCCCCTCGGGGATATAGGGCCCCAAGGATGGGATGTACAAACATGAGCTCACACTGCAGAAGGGTTAGGTCATGGCAGCCATGACTCACACTGAGTGGACTCTGCAGAGAGCTTTCATATCCCACAGGCCTTACAAAATCCCCGGAAGTTCAGCTGAGCTGCCGGCTCTTTGCCACACCACAGGTGAAGTCCCAGAGCTTCAGGCAGGAGTGATGCGTCCAGTGTTGTAGGGTCCATTGATGACAAAGCTGTTCAACTGAGCCTGGTCTTCTGCACCTCCCTCTGGTGCTCATCGCCTCCTTTAGGTGCTGCCCAACTATTTGAGTGAGCAAGTGAGGGCCAACCAGCCAGGCTAGGGGCCAGGCTGGCGTGCAACAGTGGTATCTCACCCAGCCTCGGGAGATACAGGAAGACTCCTTGGATGGGGGAAGAAGAGGTGTGGGGATGCCTTGACTGAGCGTTGAAGGTTTAGGAAGAGTTCCGATTGAGGCAGAGAGAAGAGCCTGAGCCGGGGCTGAGCCAGAGGAAAGTAGAGGTGGCTGGCAGCAAGGAAGGAACCCAGCATGCTCAGTGAGGACTACCCCAGCTGGGGACAGAGGCCTGACCACTAGGACCTCTCAGTCCTCCCAAGTTCAAGGATTAGAGGGTTTGCTGAGTTCTATAGTCTCCTGTGCCTGGTGGGCTTAGACCCAACCTGAGGCTAAGTCAGGGCCTTACTGGGATAAGTTGAAACCCTGATGAGTGCTTAGGTGGGAATCCCTGGCAGGTGAGTGCTGAGGAGTTATTGGCACTGTCAGGTCCTTCCTAAACCCATCTTGACTGAGACCCTGAGTGATGTGGTCATGTCCCCAGGAAGACTTGAGGGAGGGAGGGGCCAAGAAAGAAATTTGCTGTGGACTTGGTTATAGGAATGACATGGGAGTCCAGAGGGGCCTTCCATCCCCAGTAGCTTACAGGGCCCCCTGAGCCGGGCGGGGAGGGTCACCTAGTACCTCATGGTCAACCCCCTGTGTGTGTACCTGGTGTGGTGTCGGAACTCCGCAGCCCCCAGGACTTTGGCTCTGGCCGCAGCACCACAGCCCAGAGCAGAGAGTGGGAGAACCCGCTCAGCACAGCTCCCACAGCTCCCACAGCTGGGCCTCAGGCAACGGGTTCTCAGTGGGTCAGTCTTTCAGGAGCCTTTCAGGAGCAATTCTGGGTAGCAGGCCAGCGAGCGAGGTAGGGATGCAGAAGAGAATGACCTGAAGAGGCCCGCAGGGGCACACGGAATTCCAAAACAAACCATGGACACTGAAGGGGTAGGCTCTAGAGCCGGGGTCCTGCGTTCATTTTCTCCCTGTGCACAGCGGGCTGGGTGTTGGGTGCTGCTTCAGTCTTAGCTCAGTCGCACTCCGTTAAGTGGCTGTGGACAGGACTTGGCTCCTCCATGCTTCAGTTTCCTCATCTGTGAGAGAGGTGTGAGATTAGCTCCTGGGTCATAGGGTTGCTCTAAAGATTAGTTGAAAGAAGGCATGCAGCAGAGCCCCTGGTACACTGACTGGGAAGCGGCATGCCCTTGATAAGAGGTCATGTGGGTGAGGCCAGAGGGAGACGTAATCATACTTCACGGACATCACTGCCTGGATCGTGCCCAGCGAAAGCAAACAGGGATGTGGGAGACAGGGGGATATTAATGTCCTTGGGGTTGGGGACATGAAGCCTGGAGCCTGGCTGTTGCCTTTGAACCTCTGAAGGGTTGCCAAGGGGACGTGGGGAGCAACCTTGTTCTCTGTTGTTCCAGAAGGCAGAATTGTGGCCGGTGAAGCTAAAGGAAGCCAAATTCTACTTCTCATGAGGAAGAAAGGTAGCAAGATCCCCATCTCCAGAGGAGTTCAAGCAGAAGTCAGGTGACATTTTGGCAAGACTAGAAGGGGGGATGCGAGCCCCGGACTAGTAAATATTTAGGATTCGACTTAAGAAATCTAATTCTGGGGGGCCTGGGTGCTCAGTGAGTTAAGTGTCTGCCTTCGGCTCAGGTCATGATCCTGGGTCTTGGGATTGAGTCCAACATGGGGCTCCTTGCTCCTCGGGGAGCCTGCTTCTGCCTCGACCTCCACCTGCTCTATTCTGCCTGCTTGTACTCTCTCTATCAAATAAATGACAAACATTTTTTTAAAAAAAGAAAAAATCTAATTCTGATTATTATAATATTTAAGGCAAAATTTCAGAGCTTAGGAAAATACAAGAAGTTTAAAAATCACCATTAAGATATAGCCTCTATGTACATTTCAGTGTCATTCATATATATATATATATATATAATATACATAAGGGTGACTATTTTTACATGATTGGGACTATATTTTAAAGAGGTTATATTCTAGTTAATATTTTGCTGGAGGCCTTCTTCTCACACAGGCCATGGAAACACGACTTTCAATGTCCATCTAATATTCTGTGCATGCTCCATGGCTTGTGTAACTGGTTTGGACCCTTGGTTGTTTGCATTCCCCACTCCTACCCTCATTCTTCATAAGCATCCTCGGGTTTTCATCCTAATGGGTGGGGGAGGGGTGGCTCTGAGCTCAGAGGGGAGCAGAGGGGCTGAGGGAAGGCCTCCTGGGAGAGCTGGCCTCTTGGCTGGGCTTTGAGGGTTGGCGGGGTAGGGCTAGACAGTTGTGTGGGGGTGAGTGGAATAGAGGCAAGTCTGGGCTCCTGACACCTGAGCGATAGAACAGGGTAAATCTGACCTTTCAGCTTGGTTTGCCAAGGGTTGGGCAGTTGAAGAACTTGAGAGGAAGCTGAATTTCCTGGGCCCTGAGCCCTGTCCCCCAAGCATCATGGAGACAATGGTGTGTATGTAGCCTCTGAGCTCGTGATTTTTGCCCAACCCATAAAATCATCCCAGCTAAATCCAGTATCAGCTTCCATATACAGGCACTCTGAAAATCTTGTGAGGTTGAAATCCAGATTTCTATTGTATAAGAGGACATCTGTACCAGTGGCCCAAGACTATTAGAAAACTTTATGATGGAGCACCTGTGTGGCTCAGTGGGTAAAACCTCTGCCTTTGGCTCAGGTCATGATCCCAGAGTCTTGGGATCAAGCCCCGCATCGGGCTCTCTGCTCAGCAGGGAGCCTGCTTCCCCATCTCTCTCTCTGCCTGCCTCTATGCCTACTTGTGACCTCTGTCAAATAAATAAAAAAATTTTTTTAAATCTTTAAAAAAAAAAAAAGAAAACTTTACGATAATCCTTGCCTTAGAGACACAGTCTTTGGCAACACATTTTCTGCACAAGTAAGCAGTTTTAATTCTGTTCTTTTCCTTTGTAGTTGAATTCCCAGGTGGCTAGTGTAGGTCCCCCAAGGGTAGGATATGTCCCCCAACACCTAAAGACTTCCATCTTTGCCTCAATTGGATGCTGAGTTTGGGGCCCATGCTTCATGTCCTTTTTGTTGTAAAGAGGGCAGAAAAGATAAAACTTCACATTACTTGCCCAGAAGCAGGCTGCTATGGAAGTTAAGTTGGTGATGGTCCTAAGAGGGGAGGCACTGCCTCCTGATCTCTCAGCGTTCACAGATCAGCTAGTAAACAACAGCCTGAAATCTGCCTGGCAAGGGGGTTCTCAAAGGCCTTCATATAACATTCGTGAACATGCATGTTCAAAAAAGAAACTTGAAAATTGTAGAGACAACCCTCCCCCCCAGTAAAAGGGAGAGCCTGATGGTTGGCCCAAGTTCTGGCTCTGACATCTTGGGGGCACATGGGTTCCCATATTTGTCCCCTCAGCGTCCTCCACCCTCAGAACCTTGTGAGCCCTGCTGGACTACCAGGGACAGCAGGACCCACAGGTGGGGGAGGAGGAGCTCCTGTGAGCCCGGCATGGGCAGACAGTAGGAGCAAGAAAAAAAAAAAAAGCCCATCCATCTTTAGCATGTGTAGATCTAAATCTGTCCATTACCTGAAGACAAGTCATCCTGCTTCTCTTGCCAGGTGAATTTTAATCCCTAGGAATCGTTTATCTTGTCACTTTATTTTCAAACCTGAATCTTCCAGAACATCTAGGCCAAATGCCTTACAATACATAAAACATCCATCCCACGTCCAGGCTTTCCCCCAGATAACTGATGTACAGCCTGACCTACTTCCACTTCTCCCTCTCCCCCACTGAACACTGAGTATAGGAGGAACCTGTAGACCTCCTTGCCACTTCTCCACGGCTCCCCCAACCCTACCCACTGCCTACTCCTTTAGGATGTAGCCTTGACATTAGAAAAGTTGTCTGTACTGGGGTGGGTAAAATGCACACCCCACTAAAACTCAGGTACACCGAGAATCTATGAATGTGACCTTATTTGAAAATGGGTTTTTTAGGAGATGGAATCCAGTTAAGATGAGGTCCTACTGGATTACAGTGGGCCTTCATCCAATGACTGTTGTCCTCATAATAATAGGACAAGTTGGACAGGGTGAAGGCCATCTGATAACAGAAGCAGAGCTCAGAGTGCTGCAGACGCCCAAGCCAAGAAACACCAAGGATTTGTGGCACCCGCCAGAGGAGAGAGGGATCAAACAGATTCCCCCTCAGAACCCCCAGAAGGAACCAACTCTCCCGACACCTTGATTTTGGACTCCTAGCCTCCAGAACTGTGAGAGAACCCATTTCTGTTTTACGGCTCCAACTCAGGGGTAATTTGTTACAGCAGCACTGGGAAACTTGTACATCTTCAGGTTAATGACTCCCAACCCCTGCTCTCGCCCTCCACCGTCAGTCAAAGTGGGCAGCAAAAACCCCAAGGCCTCCCGTTTGGACCCATGGCTGCCCCCAGAAGAGTAGGGAGCATGGCAAGCAAAGAGGTGCTTGGGCAAGGCCAAGAGGCTTTTTCGGCCACCAGCCCCAGCTCCCGTGGGGTAAAGTGCCGCCCTGGGAGTCAGCCTCGCTCTGACTCTAGCCTCTGCCGCTCACTGGCTGGGGATCTGAGCTAGGAGGTCCTCCCCCTGGGCCTTGACGTCCTCATCTGTAAAATAACTGCCTTGGCTGATTTTAGGTTTCAAGAGAGGTATGTCTTCTTGTTGTTAATCCTTTGCGCACAAGTAAAACATGAATATATCCCTGTTTAAAAAATTCTAAGAATTTGGGTAATACTAAATCTCCCCCTCCTTGGCTACAACAGTCTTTGTCCTTTCTCTAGAAATGACAAGTGCCGGCTGTCTGTGCTTTTCTAGGGGCTTTTCTCTGTTCATTTGTGTGCATTGATGTACCGAGAAAAAAGACTTATTTTGCATATCCATGTTCTACTCCATGCCTTTCTAACTTTGTAGGCAAAATGTCCTCCATGGTTGAGACTTGTGCGTGACCTTGTGTACCTTCGTGTGTGGAGGCAGGCCCCACGACAGACATGCAGCTGGCTTCCAGTGTGTCCCTGTTACAGATGACATGCCCTGAGATCCCCGGGGAGGCACGGCTGTCCTCGCTAATGCGTGCTTCGCTGTGGGCAGTGCGGTTGCGGGGGTGTGGGACCCCGTGCCTATAACCTGGGGCAGGGGGAGCTACTGACTCCCCGTCACCCCCACCACCACTCCAGGCAATTACTGCCTCCCCACAGGGGCTGCTTGAGAACAGGGGGTGGTGGGAAGGGCTCAGGACACCTACCCGGGTCCTCCTGAGCAAGGGCGCCTCTTTTCTTGTCCTCTGGGGAAGCTCTCTTCACTCAGGGGTTGACAGCTGAGTGTCAGATCATCTGCCCGGCTCTGCCCTGAGCAAACGAGCCTGACGGGACTGATACAGGATGAGGTGGCAGGATGACCTCACTCTGCCCCTTCCCCTACATCCGAAGCATGTCAGCACTAGAAGGACTCCGATGTATCCTCAATTGCCCAAGTCCAGGCCACAGAGAAGAAGAAACCATAGCCAGGAGAGGGTCAGGTACTTTCCCAAGGTCACACAGCAAGTGGCAGGCCCAGATTTTAACCCACTGAGCCACCCAGGCGCCCTGCAAGCCCGAATTTTGACTCTAGACCCCCACGTGGGAGTTTGCCATTGGGTTGGAGAGGGCGGTGGACATCTGACATATTATCTCAGCCCTCGGCTTGTCTCTTCCTCTGCCTCGGCTGCTGACTTCATTCTCTGTCTCACTCCCTCAGGGTCTCAGGCGGACCCAAATGCTAGACTTGGTGCTGAGGGCCTTTGCCAACTCCAGGCCCTCAAAGCTGACCAGAACTGTGGACACCCGAAGAAGCTTGTAGCGGACAGGAAAACGTGGGCTCTGGGGAGAAAGACAAGGGATATCGTGCATTGGAAAGCCTTTCTCTCACTGTCTGTGAACAGGGCTGGGCCCCATGCTCAAGGCCTCCCGCATTGTCCACCAAGACCTCTCCGGGCTGGTGCTGAAGAGGGAAGTGGTTCTGTCCTCCTCTGAGATCTCACTTCTCAGTTGATCAGATAGAAGCACTAGAGACCACATCCGGCCCTTCCTGGGGAGCGCTGGGGGCCTCACAGGTGTTCCGAGAACCCGCGGTGCCCCGCAGCGGAACGCAGGGGTGCAGGCTGGCCCTCCAACCGTTAGGCCACCCTGATCTCCTAGCCACGCTGGTCTGTCCCAGGGCATGACACCACATGCTGAAACATGAATGAGGTGAACTAAATCTTCAGTGTCCCCAGCACGGTGAAAATGAAATCAAATTCAGGCATTCCTTGGGCGAAATGTTTCTGCCCGTCCGACTTAGAGATAGGGAAGCTGAGACCTGTGTCTTTACAGTGATCTTCCAACAGCGCCTCTGTGATTTGGGTGTGAATGCTCGTATTTCTCAACAGCTCTGGACATTTAGGCCCTGCCTTTCCTCCCCCTTCTGGAGGGGGCCCTCTGGGCCTCTGCACCACCCCACCCCTCCTTCCTGCCTCTCCATTCAGCCAATAGGCTCTGCCTGGGGGTTGTTAAGATTCTGAAACTACTGGTGTGGGCCCCACCCACGCTGAGTCTAGACACCGGAAAGGCAGCTCTGCTACAGCACAGGGGTGTGACCTGACTCCCCTGAGACCCCAGATCTGGTCTGTCCTCTCAGCTTTGGCTATGGGGATCAATCTGGTGTATGCATAAAGGAAATGGAAGGGCCTCCAGGCCCCCCCTTGAATCTGGATTCTCATTAGGGCTCTGCTTCCCTGCTTTGTGGCTTCTGACAAGTGTTATCCATCCCACCTCCGGGCCTCAGTTTCTCCATCTGGAAATAGGAAGCGGGGATTGGAATAAACAGTCTTAGGAATCCTTCCAACCCTGCCTTCTGGGTCCCAGGAAGCATTTCTCAACCAGAATGGGTGTGATAGAACTCTGTGGCTGAGGGAAACCAGGGGATAGGAAAGGAAGTAGTGACTTTTTTTTTTTTTTGAAAATTTTATTTATTTATTATTAGAGAGAGAGATTGAGAGAATGACCAGGAGGAGGGGCAGAGGGAGAAGCAGACTCCCTGTGGAGCAGGGAGCCTAATGTGGGGCTCAATCCCAGGACCCTGGGATCATGACCTGAGCCAAACAAAGGCAGATGTTTAACCAACTGAGCCACCCAGGCACCCAAGAGCTAGATAATGCTTACGGGGCCTCTGATTACTAAATTCTCTAAGCGAAGCAGAAATAATGAGGACCACTCTGACTGATACCACTCACTCAGAAATACACGAAGCCCGAAGGCCCTTGGAAAGCATGGAGTGATGGTCCCTACAGCAAGGTGAGACCACGTGTGGTCAGGAAAGCCTGGCCATGCTCAGGGCTGCTCCTGACTCCCATCCTAGCAGGGGCCCCAACATAAGGAATGGCTGGGCAGCTTCTGTCTGAGCGGCTTCTGCCTTACTCACCGTTGCCTGGTGCAGCTCACAGTTTAAGGAAAATTGAGGCGTCTACCCCAAAGGCTTTAGTACAGGACTCTGGAAATTCACCCCAAAGTACCACAACCTGGAGAACATTCAACAGAGCCCTCCGAGGTCGTGTTCATGCTGGTGGCTTTCACACACCACCTGAACTTTATGCTTACCAGAGGGCTTAACTTGCTGAACATCAAAGATGCTGTATAGAATTACAGACTGTTGGAGGTGAAGGTTCTCTGTGATCACTCCATCCAACCTGCAAAATGAAATTTGCCTTTCTTGCATGCTATCAGTGACGGAGAACTCATTATCACCACCAAACCCCCAACTCTAGGGTAAGGCAGCCTATCTCTGTCTGGGATGGTTCTGAAATTCTACTTCATGTTGAACTGAAACTTCTTGGAACTTCTAGTCCTTAACCACAAGCCTGCCCTCCGAGGCTGCGGACCACACACTAGCAGCTTCTGCCTCACGAGATTTGAAGGCAGAGATTTGAAGGCAGCAGCCAGGTTTTCTTGCCTGTTCTTGAGGCTGACCAACGATTGTTAACAGTAGCTCCTGTAATCTGGTTTGGGGCTCCTTCCACGTGTTGTCAGCTCCATTTGGATGCATTCCAGTTTGTCAATTGTTAGAGAAGCATATCCTTGGGGGTCTCACTGGACTCGATGTAAGCTCATCTGGCTTCTCCACAGCTCTGGCCACCACACTCCTACTCTGCCCAGACTCTGCACCCATAACTGGCAGCCACATCCTGCCGCAGACCAGGTTCGTTTCAGGTTGGACTCAAAGCAGGGCTCTGGCCTGGGCTGGACCAGAACTGGGTGTGTGTTACCAAGATACAAGGGTGCTGTTTCTGGCCTCCATAGTGGAAGGGCTGTCCTGGCTTTCGGAAGAATGAACAGAACACCTGTTCCGACCCTGACGTGTGGCAGATATAGAAATTGAGGTCCAGCGCAGGCAAGGGACTTGCCTAAAGTCTCATAGAAAAGCTGGAACCCGGGACGCCTGGGTGGCGCAGTTGGTTGGACGACTGCCTCCGGCTCAGGGCGTGATCCTGGAGTCCCGGGATCGAGTCCCACATCAGGCTCCCAGCTCCATGGGGAGTCTGCTTCGCTCTCTGACCTTCTCCTCGCTCATTCTCTCTCTCACTGTCTCTCTCTCTCAAATCAATAAAATAAAATCTTTAAAAAAAAAAAAAAAAAAAGCTGGAACCCGGGTCTCCTGGTGTCTCCCTCAGTCCTGAGTTCTCCCTACATCCTGTGCTGCCAGCTGCCCCCCTTTCGCTGTCTTCTCCCAGTTTCTGTTGACTCAGGAAACCCCACTGACCCTGCTATCCCTTTTCCAGAGCTCAGTCCGGATGCCAGCCCTGGGCCTCCCTGCTCTGCTTTTGGAAGGGGAAATTCTTGTGTCTGTCTCCCAGCTCCTGTCCTCTCCCACCACAGGGTGATCTCTGCTCAGTGGCCTCTGAGGAGGGAGCTGCCCGAGCCCCAGCCTGCGGATTTTCCATGTGCTCATCAATTCCTGCTCAGCTCTGGGCTACGTGTCCTTAGGCTCCTGTGAGCATCAGAGCTGCCTGCACAGACTGGCCGATTAGAGCTCCCCGGCACACCCACCACCCTTGGATCCTGTGGGTCTAGAACTGGGCGCCGGAGGCTGTGTAAAGCAAAGATTCCAGGAGGTTCTAATACAGGAGATCTAGAGACCACATTCCTAGAAATAGTGTTCTGGGCATCATAGCAGACGCTGGGACAAATCCAAACATGGGTTTCAAACATGGTCCCTGTCCTCAAGGAGCCCCTTGGCCTCGTTGGAGAAACATAGGAAACCAGGTAGATCCCCACATGGGTGTCCAAGCAGGCGCCCAGGCACAGAGCTGCTGGGGACTAACTCAGTGCTGGGGAGAGACAGAGAGGAAACGTGACAGGTGCTCAGTCTGGAAGCCTATGGAACCATGGAGCGTGCGTCATACTGGGATGAATGCCTTGGGATGGCCTCGAACACAGGGATGTGCCCACTGGGGCCAGGAGTACAACAGGCTTGTTTGGTTTGGGTCTAGCAAATTTGCCAATTTTTTTAAAGAAGTAATACTAGTTAGTCCCTGTTGGCAGGGCTGCCGTGAAACGGTCCTTATCGTGCGCCAACAGTGGGTGCATTCACGGGTAGAACCTTTACAGAGGGTAAAGCCGGTGGTTTTGGATGGGTAAAAAAATCATATAAATCAGCAAGTGATTAGTGAAAGCATAATTTGGAAATTAAGAAATGGAAATAAATGAAGTATTCATGCAGATTGTTAAACGATTGAACTCGTTCACAAAGATGTAATATTTGAGTCCGTCAAATTAATGTAGCTACAGCACACTTAATGCCGTATCGTAAAGGCTCATAATACATTTGAAAAAGTACAACATAAGGAAGTTTTTGTAATGTTCCAGTAATTAATAAATAGATCTATTATTACTACTACTACAATTGGAGGGAGATGTTTACAAATATTTATTAAAGAAATAGGGAGAAAAGAGGATGTTCGCCTGAGGACAGATGATGGGGAGTCTTTTTTTTTTAAGTCATATAAGTGGAAAGAGCATGAGTACAAGGAGGGGGAGAAGCCAGCAGACAGAGGGGAGAAGCAGACTCCTCACCAAGCAAGGAGCCCAAGGAAGAACTTTATCCCAGGACCCTGGGATCATCACCTGAGCTGAAGGCAGACGCTTCACTGACCGTCTGACCGCTTCACTGAGCCACCCAGGCATCCGGTGATAAGTCTTGGACGTCGCTGGAAGCTGTAATCCTGGGAGTCATTTCGACAGGATCTGGGGACTCGAGCACAGGGTCCCGGCCTGCCTGTGGTCCAGTGGCGGAGAATTTTTCATCTTTCTGTGGTGGTGATCTGGCAGAAGACAGTCTTTCATGAGCTCAATGATCTTACTTCAGGCCAGTCTCAGGGAGACCTACCAAAGCACTACAGGGCCTTTGTTCTTTCCCTGCTTTCCAGACAGAGCGTAATAAACTCGGGCAATCTTTGAGCTCTCAGAATATGCCAGACACTCTAGGGCCATTATCCCATCTAATCCTTAAAATGATCACCTGAGGAAACCCAGGCTCGGAGAGGCCATGCTGTCACACATTGTTAAATTTAGGATGTGAATCCTGGTGTGGGTGATTCTAGAATCCCAGAGTTCTTTTTTTTTTTTTTTTCCCTTTTTTAGTTTTTATTTATTTATTTATTTTAGAGATAGGGAGGGGCAGAGGCAGAAAAGCAGAGTCCATGCTGAGCCCAGAGCCTGACTTGGGGATTGATCCCACAGCCCCAAGATCATGACCTAAGCCAAAACCAAGACCTGGATGCTTAACCAGCTGAGCTATCCAGGCACCCCTGGAATCCCAGGGTTCTTAACCACACTGCTCCTGTCTCTACTGTGCTGAGACCTGGTTCTAATGTTGAGTTTGCCATCTAGGCACAGTGTCCCCATGTCCTGCCTCCCTGGGTTTCCGGTGATAAACTTGGATGTGAGTACTACAAAGAGGAGCAGAGGTCAGAGGCTGACCTCCACCACGGGGATCCACTAAGACTTTCTTGACCCTATACCTAGCAAAGGAGGGAGCAGGAACCCAGAGGAGGGAAGAGATTTGTTCAAGGTTGTAGAAGAGCTGGGACCAGAATTCGGGAATTCTCAGTCCCATGAAAACACCCCCAGGTTAGTGTAACCAGTGGTGGCAATGGGGAATGAGACAACTATTGATCTCCCTCCTTCCAAAACCCCGGGGTACAAAGGTTGGCTCCTTTCACTTCCCCAGACTTGCTTTGACAATTTCCCTGACTTGGGCCTGGGCCAGTCATCCCCTCTCTCGTGGGCGGAGAGAGCCAACTCTTCAGGTCTTCACCCTTCACCGGGTGGAAGGAGACCTTGAATGTCAGGGATACTGGCCCCCGAGGGCCAGTGGGAAGGCACGGTGTCTTGTTCCATCTGCCAGGGGCTCCCGCTGCACCACGCTCTGTGCCAGGCACTGTGGGGCAGGAACAGAAGGTTGTAGAAGCCTGCCCTTGACTTACCTTCCTTCCCCAACCAGAAGCATGCTTTCTAGCAGCAGCTCAATCATTCTTGAGCTGAGGAAATTGTTAATAATTGTATGCGATAACTGATGTTTAAAAATCTGTGACCAGAGTAAGAAGTATAGTTAATTGAACATTTTCATACCCTTTCCACAGGCTGGCTTATTTTTTTTTTTAAGTATCTCTCACTTTTTTTTTTCTTTTCTTTTCTTTTTTTTTTTTCCTTTTAGAGAGGGAGGGAGGTAGGGGGCAGAGGGAGGGAGAGAATCTTAAGGAGACTCCACCCCCAGTGTGGAATCCCAACAGCCCGGAGCCTGATCCATCTCCTGAGCTGAAAGCAAGAGTCTGATGCTCAGCAGACTGAGCCACCCAGGTGCCCCTTTTAAGTGTTTCTTAAAATGAGATCTAGAATTTTTTTTTCATTTTTTTAAGAGCATCTTTTTTTTTTAAAGGGATAGTTGACAATATAAACATTACATTAGTTTCAAGTGTACAACAATGATTCAGTGTATGCATATATTATGAAGTGATCACCACAGTAAGTCTAGTTAACATTCAGGAACATTTTGAGATGTCTGGGTGGCTCAGTTGGTTGAGCGTCTGCCTTCAGTCAGGTCATGGTCCCAGGGTCCTGGGATCGAGCCCCACATTGGGCCCCCGGCTTGGCAAGGAGTCCCTTCTTCCTCTGCCTCTTCCCCCTGCTCTGCTCTCTCAAATAAATGAATAAAATCTTCAAAAAGAAAAAAAAAGTGATGTTATATATTTTAAAAAGACATCCAAGAACATCTTTAGAAGTTACAGAATGGCTTAATTTATATTTTTTAATCCCAGATTCTGGTCCAGTGGCTAGTGTCAGGCCTTGGCTGACTTTCTGCCTATCTGGGGTAAAATGAGAAAATTAAAGGTTTAAGTGTGTGTATAACATTGGGTAAGGATGTCAGTTCCCCTTTCCTGGAAGGGTGTCTTGAGCTTTCCTTACTGTATTTTAGGTTAGAGAAGGTCCTCTGTTTTATGAAATGATGGTGTTAGTCTGCAGATAATGTTCTCAGAATCCTTGGTGGTCAACCCATATCAACTCTCCTATTAAAAAATATTATTTACGGGGCGCCTGGGTGGCTCAGTGGGTTAAAGCCTCTGCCTTCAGCTCAGGTCATGATCTCAGGGTCCTGGGATCAAGCCCCGAGCCTGCTTCCTCCTCCCTCTCTGCCTGTCTCTCTGCCTACTTGTGATCTCTGTCTGTCAAATAAATAAATAAAATCTTAAAAAATATATATTATTTACAAAACTCAAAAATCTGGGAACCACTGACTCTGCTTTGGGATTTAGCCCTTTGGCATCAGTTTCCTACTTTAAACAGATTCAACTAGTACTGGCCCAGGTTGGTGAAAAAGCCCATAGGTATGGCTCAAGCCCTTGACTCTGCCAGTTATTCACTAACCACCTTGACTGAGTCCTCACCTCCCTTAGCCCCAGCCTCCTCTTCTGTAAATTGCAGATATTCCTATTTCCCAGGATCATTTTGAAGATCAGCTAAGGTAGTGTGGATAAGACATCATAGTGCCTAGTACATCATGAGTATGGTGTCTTACCCCCAGCTGTCAAGGGAGATACCACTACCTCCTTATCGTTGGCAAAACACCCTTCTAATAAGCATGGTAGAACCATGGCCTAGACTTCTCCTTTTCCTCCTCCTCCTCCTCATCATCATCATCCTTCTTCTTCTTCTTCTCCTCCTCCTCCTCCCCCTTCTTCTTCTTCCTCAAGAATTTATTGACTCTTTTGAGAGAGAGAGATGGAGAGTACAAGCAGGGGGAGGAGCAGAAGGGGAGGGAGAGGGACAAGCAGACTCTTGAGCTGAGCATAGAGTGACACCGGGCTCAATTCCAGGACCCTGAGATCATGACCTGAGCCTAAACCAAGAGTTGGATGCTTAACCGACTGAGCCACCCAGGTGCTCCCTACCCTCCACCCCACGGCTTGGTGTTCTGATGCTTTGCCCCAAATACAGGGAACTTGGAAAGAAGACATGGTAACCATAGTTCCTGAGAGGAAAGGGTAATTGTCTCTGAACTAGAGTTTGGAAAGTTTCAGCTGTAATTGGGTTGAGAGTAATAGCAAAAGGTCTGGCCAAGGCTGGAAGAAGGAAGAGGTGGGGAGGGCCTCATGGATGATGGCACAAACCACGAGAATCTAAGGAGAGGTCAACCAGCAGCAAACTCCCCACTGAGGGTTTCCCTGGTGATGATGAGAAATCCTACTCGGGGAACCCTTTCCCACAGAGGGAGTGCTGCCTTTGGCTAGTGAGGGAGGCAGCCTAAGTAACTATATCCAAGGCAAGGTCTGGCATAGCTGGATGTTGGTCCTGTCTTGCCTTTGGAAGGATCCTACTATAGCATCCATCCTTACACTGACTTCCTACCCTCTACCTTTACCTCATTGTTGTCTCATTTCTTCCAGAGGCGCCAAAAACCAGATCAGCCACTCAGACCAGAGCCACAGGAACTAGGTCCCCTCAATGGGGATACAGGTGAGTAGCCAGCCTCATAAATGCCCTCCCTACCCTCCATGAGGTTTCCTACTTTATAATCAACAAAGCTGATACAGCTATTTAATTATCTCATGAGATCTTAGGTAGGTTACATTAATAACAGTATCATGTCTAAAATCAAGGAGGTGATACTCCTGACTTGTACTTGCCTCTTCCTGGCTACTGATACCACACCTGGGGTGCTGAGTTTTTTTCTGGAAAGTACCTTTTCAGGAGAATCCAGAAAAATTGGAGGGAGAACAGTGGAGACAGATCAGGCTGGTGAGGAATCTGGAACCCAGTACTGTAAGGAGGACTTAAAGGAGCAAAGGATGTTCTACCTGGAAAGAAGATGCTGCAATAAAACACAACAGGTCTCCCCAAGTCTGCAGTGCCCTCAGAGAGAAGAAAGATAAGCCTTGTTCAGTGTGACCCAGAGGGTCAGTACAAAGGCCTCAAGGTGGCAAAAACAGGCAGGCAGAATTCAGTTCAATCTCAAAGGATGTTTTGTGTGATTGATGATTTAAAACCGCCAGAGCTACCTAGTAATAAAATGAGCTCTCCATCTCTGAAAGGGTTCAGTTACAGACTGGAGACTGGCGGGGCCATTGTAGACGACGTTTAAGTACCAGATAAGCAACTGGACCCGAATTCAGAGGTTCTGTAATCTGCCTGTGCACAAGAATTAGCTGGGGGAACTTCAAAGATACACATTCTGGGGCCCTGCTGCAGACCAGCTCAACAAGAGTCTCTGGGAGTGGGGTTGAAGACTCCGTCCTGGTGGTGATGGTCTGTCTTTGTTCAAAGCCTCTCTCTGGCCAGGGCTAGTCCAGGTACTGGTCTTGTGGACCAACGTTTGGGACTCTGAGCCCAATGGTTTGTAAGAGTCTGGGGTTTTCTGAAATTGACCACGGCTGTCCCCCAGGACCCAGGGCACTGACTTGCTCCCTCCAACCTGACAGGCAGCCCAGGGCTGGCTTCCTGGCTAGCAGCCCCACTCCTCAGCTTTTTCCTCATGCTCTTTGCCACCTCTGTCTCTGGTGCTCTGCAAAAATAATATGACCATTAATGACAATGCCAACTACATCCGTGACGCCACCCCTCTAATGGTTGTCGGGAGCAATAATGATTCTCCAGAGAGCATTCAGTAAACAAAGCAGCACATTTATCGAGCTATTTCTAAATGCCTGGCATGATGCTTCCTGCTCTGTGTGCATCAGCAGGCAGGGTGAGGTGGCCATCAGGAGGTCTTGCCATGGGATCAGACTGTGCAGGTTCCAGGCCGGGCCCCGACTATGAATGGTGTGATCCTGGGCCAGTTGCGTAACTTCTCTGTCCGTCAGTTTCCTCTTCTGTGAAATGGGGACAAACATAGTCCTCACCACACTGGGTTGTTGTGAGGACTGAGTGCTCCCTATGTGGCCCCTGAAACAGGGCTGGCATGTTCCTGGGCACAGTAAGCTCTCAGTATGCCTTACCTTGTTGGTGTTATTTCTGTCGCCATCATTTCCTGATTTGATCATCTCCACAGTCCTGTGGGCTAGGTGTTACTATTATCTCGATTTCCCATATTGGGTAACTGAGGCTCAGAGAGGGTGGGTCAAACCTTAGGGCACACCCAGAGCCTGTTGGACTCAGAGTGGCATCGGCAGGGCCCGTTTCTGGATTTTCCATAAGCAAGGGCTAGACTTCCTGTTTGCATCTGCTTCCCACTCACAGCAGCCCCTCTGCCTCCATTTTGGTGGGGGGGATGCTAAAGATCAGGGGTCCCACACTCAGATACTCACAGGTCCCAGCAGGCAAAGTGAGTGGTGAAGTGGTCCCTCAGGAGAGACAGGCAAGGTCTGTGGCAAACAGCAGAGCCCCATCCTGGATGAAGCAGGAGACAGCTGTGCTTCGGCTTTGGGTCCTGGTTGGCGTGAAGGTACACACTGCCAGGCCTTCAGCTTCTTCAAGAAAACTTAGAAGTCTGTGTATGAAGTAAAAGTTGCCCAGTTATTAAGCCTTGGCAACTTTTTTTTAAATCATTTTTTAAAAGGTTTTATTTATTTATTTGAGAGAGAGAGAGAGTGAAAGCCAAAGTTGGGGACCCAGGGAGGAGGAGGAGCAGACTCCCCACTGAGCAGGGACCCCAGTGCGGGACTCGATCCCAGGACCCCGGGATCATGACCTGAGCTGAAGGCAGATGCTTAACTGACTAAGCCAACCAGGTGCCCCCCTTTTTTTACTTTAGATATTTGTGTGAGCAAAGAGCACTGTTATGGGCTGAGTCCGTCCTGTGAGTTACCAGCTCTGCTGCAGATCATAGGGGGCAGAATGAGACCACTGGCCCCCACACTGAGGAGTGTCTCCAAAGCCAGAGAGATGTGAGTGGCTGCCACTGGAGGTTGCTCCCAACTGACACCATTCTTGAGGTGGAGCCTGGAGTTCTCACCCCTTCGCCCTGGCTTCCCATAGGGAAGACCCTGGCCTCACCCCGGCTCTGTGTGAATTTTTTGCTTCCTCACCCGTAGCCCCAGCCATCCAGCTCTGCGCATCTGAGGAGGCTGAGGAGTACCAGAAGGAGATAACCAGAATTCTCCTGCAACACGAAGAGGACAGGAAGAAATGGACACAACAGGTGAGACCAGGTGACACACAACCCTTCTCTCTTCCTCTTGCTCAGCCAACCTTGCCCTATGCCAGAATGAGGACCACCTTTGGATTTTGGTGTTCTAACTACCTCTTATGCCTTTATCAAGAAGGAAGTTCTTTATCTTTTGAATAAATATTTGTAATTGCTTGCATATAATTCATTATATTCATTGTATGCAGTGCAAGATCGGTAAACGCTAACACAGTAGAAAGACTTCCTGCCTGGAGTGGGCATCAAGATTAGAAGACTCCTACATTCCTCCCACCTAGACAGCTCTCTGGGAGCCCCCTTCTAAGATCTAAAGAAGGCAGTCAGCGACACCTGCTGTGTCCTGATGGTCTTGTGCCCACTCTGAGCTCAGGTCATTCCCATCGCTCAGATGATGGGATGGGACTCTAATCACCAACCTCTACGAAGCTCCAGGGGCTAGTGTGTGAATAAGAGGGGCTGCATTGAATCTGCTCATTCTCATGCTGGGGGCTACTTCCTGTCCCCAGGAGGAGGAGGACAGGAAGCTAGAGCTTGGAGAGAAGCTAGATGAACAGAGAAGAGTCCTGGAAAGAGAGCATGAGGAGACCCTGCAAGGTAAGAATGGAGATTCTTTGCTACCCAGGGTGTGGAGGGCCCCTTCTTTTGTCCCCACCTTCCGAGTTCACAAGCGGACTCCCACTGGCTCCCACCTCCTGTCTCTAGCCCCTCCCTCCCTCTGCTGGGCCCTCCCCCTGCCTCTGACTGCCCCCTCATGCCTCTGGTCCACAAAGAGTTGGCTGCTTCAGGGCTGGAGTCTTCAGGGTCCTTGGACTTGTCCTTTTGGACATAACTTTAAAACTGACATCGTGCTTTGTCTAACCTTATTGGAGAGATTTTTTTCCCCCTTTTCATTTTAAAAGCAATTCATATTCCTTAAAGGAAATTTGAAAAATCTAGACAAATAGAATTTTTAAATATCTATATTCCTTTCCTACAACAATGACAGGTCTTAAAATTTATAGTTAGGTTATTTTTTTTCAAATACTTTTTTCCCTTTTATAATGTGATGTGACCATCATAAAAGCTTAGAATCTATGGGTTAAACAAAATGATCTTAGAGTATCATGGTTAGGACCTCAGGCTTTCCAGGTACAGTCCCTGGGTTGGAATCCCAGCCTCTCCTCTGACTCTCACTGGCTGTGTACCCTTGAAGAATTGGGTTAACTTTGTTCATAGGGTCTTTATGAGAATTAAATGATTTGATGCACAGATAGATAACTTAGAACAGTACCTAATATTTCACAAGATACTTAGTGAACAATTGTTAGTACTTATTACTTTCTTATTGAGAAAATTAAAATTGTATGTAATTCCACCAGAACTAGTCCCTGTTACTATTTTGATATAGATCCCTTTCATTCTGTGTGTATGTGTGTGTGTGTGTGTGTGTTTACGTGGGATATTCATCTACACACATCACACACAGACTTTGGAGAGAAGGAGATAAATTGTTCTCACTTTGACTTCTACTAACATCTTGTCATTAAACTTCTATAGCAGAAGTTTTAGTAATTACACTGCCTTCCAGTGTCAGTCTTTGTTCATTTAACTGAGCCCCATTCGTTAGGCATTTGGGTGATTTCAAACTTCTGCCATTGTTTATAATAGCAATGATACTTCCACAGTGAACACTGTCTTGTAAAATCCTGGCCACATTCATGATTTTATCTTTAGAATAACCTTCTAGTAGAAGTGGTGTGACAAGGTTTACGTATTTATTTTTAATTTTGGTAAAATACACGTGAGACAGTTACCATTAGTGATATTTTGTACACCCAAAGTGCCCTGCCACCGTCACCCCATCCTGATCCAGTACACGCTTATCACCCTGACAGGGAGTCCCGTCCCCACCAAGCAGTCACTCCCTGCCCCTCCCCAGCCTCCTTGTTCCTGGCAGCCACCAGTCCACTCTCTGGCCTTGGTTTTGTCTGTTTGGGACATTCACTAAATGACATCATGCCATCTGTGGCCCCCCATGTCCAGCTTCTTCACCCAGCACAATGTTTGCTGGGCATATCCCTGTGGCACTGTACATTTTGCACTATTTCTTTATTTCCCCTCCCATTTTAAAAGCTAGTCCATTCCTTTTTATGGCTGAGTCGTGTTCCCTTCTCATTGGCATGGACACGCCACACTTCGTAAACATACTTTGTAAAGTTGATGAACACCTGGGCTGGCTCCACCCTTTGGCAACCGTGAATAGTGCCGCTAGGACGAGCACCTGCTTGGACACCCACTTTCGGTTCCCTGGGTGTATTCCCCGCGGTAGGTTTGTGGGGTCATTCAGCAAATTTGTGCTCAGCTTTGTGAGAGACAGCCGAACAGTCTGCGACAGCAACGGCACCACTCTGCATCCTCACCAGCGACGCCCAAGGGTTCCAATTGCCCCACATCGTTGCCAGTCCTTGTCATTTTCCCTTGTTATTGTTGCTATTGTTGCCATCCTAGTGCCGCTGGAGTGGTAGCTCATGGTGGTTTAGATTTGTATTTCCCTAATGCCTAATTATGCTGAGCATCTTTTCATGTGCTTTTTGGCCATCTGTATGTCTTCTTTGGAGAAGGTTGGGGTACATTTGTTTTTTAAGATTTTATTTATTTGATAGAGAGATCACAAGTAGGTAGAGAGGCAGGCAGAGACAGAGGGGGAAGCAGGCTCCCCGCTGAGCAGAGAGCCCGATGCAGGGCTCGATCCCAGGACCCTGAGATCATGACCTGAGCCAAAGGCAGAGGCTTAACCCACTGAGCCACCCAGGCACCCCATTGGGTACATTTTTAATGTTATTGAAACAGACCTTATACCAGTGTTTCCTTTCATCATTGGTATTTGCATGGTCTTTCTTGAGAACTGTCTTTTAAAAATATAGGTAGGATTGTTTTTTTAAATAGATAGATTTGAGAGAGAGAGAGAGAGAGAGCACAAGCAGGGGGAGGAGCAGGGGAGAGGGAATAGGAAGGGGAAGAATCTCAAGGAGACTCCATGCAGAGCCCGACTTAGGACTTGATCGATCTTACGACCCTGAGATCATGCCCTGAGCTGAAACCAAAAGTCAGATAATCAAATCACTAAACCACCCAGGTGCTCCTCAGTTAGGATTATTTTATGTGTAAAATTTTAGATCCTATTCTTTTCATTTAACATTGTTTCCAACATGCTTCCAAATAATTATGCTGCTTGTAAATGTTGATAAAGTTAGGCCTTTGCATACACGGTTTTCCTTATATCTTGAGTCTAGACTTCCAGATTTTAACTGCTGTAAATAACACCACACTAAACGTCTTTTGCATAAAGATGTGCCCACATTTCACGATATGTCCTTAGATTCCCAGAAATGGAATAACTAGAACAGAGGTCTGAACAATTTTAGGATTCTTGAAACATATTGCAACATTAGCACAAAATGTTTTGGAATGGATTTGAAGCCCTAGCCCTGGGAATCTGAAGAGCTGTGTTTTAACTCTAAAGTGCTGCGCAATGTTGGGCCTGTCACTCAACCTCAGCTCTGTTTCTGTATCTCTAGAAGCTACCTTGAACCTCAGGTCACTTTTCATATCTCTAAAATCTACCTTCCCCTTGTCAGGATGCTGTTGTAGGAAAACAGCTCTGTTCTCCATGCATTGCTTTGATACTATTTTCAGCATTATAAATATATTGATAAGAAAATTTTCCTCATGGAAAAATCCCACAGGAGAAGGGACTGCTTGTCTTGAGTTCTTCCCATCAGTTAGAATTCCTACATTATTATTTATAAATCACTTGGCTTATATTAGGTGGTACACCAGTGTGTGTTAAATGAATAAATAAAAACATAGTGGGAAGGAAAATATAGGATTTTATGTGTTTAGGGGACAACACATAGATAATTGGGAGAAGCTAGTAGTGGTTTTCACCTTTGACGATGCTTTGTTGTCTTTTATTTTCTCTCTTTTTTTTATTTTTTAAATTATCATACATTAAAATTGACTGTTTGGGGTATACAGTTCCCTAAATTCTAACACAGGTGTACATTCACAAAATCATACCGTACTCTGATACAAAACAGTTCCAACTCCCCCAAATTCTCTCAGGCTATCCTTTTTTTAACAAGATTTTATTTTATTTTATTTTATTTTATTTTATTTTATTTTATTTTATTAGAAAGAGAGAGAAAGCACACAAGCAGGGGGAGGGGTAGAGGGAGCGGAAGAGAGAATACCCAGCACTCCACACTGAACGGAGGAGTCTGACGGGAGCCTCCATGACAGGAGCCCGAGATCACCACCTGAGCGGAAACCAAGAGTCAGATGCTTAACTGACTAAGCCACCCAGGTGCCCCTCAGGCTGTCCTTCTGTCCTCAATTCCACCACTATTCCAATTCCTCTGTGTGGAATTACCACACAGGCACCCACTGATTTTCTCTCCATCCCTATAGTTTTGTCCTGTCAAGGTTGTTTTATAAACAAAGTAATACATGTTTTTTGATAGTGGCTTCTTTCACTCCTCATGGCATCTTTTTTTTTTTTCCCAAAGATTTTATTGATCTATTTATTTGAGAGAGAAAGAGAGAGGGAGCATGAATGGGAGAGGGGTAGAGGGACAAGCAGACTCCCCGCTCAGCAAGGAGCCAGACATGGGGTGCCCTCCCAGGACCTGGGATCATGACCTGAACTGAAGTCAGATGCTTAACTAACTGAGCCACCCAGGCAGCCCTCATCGTGATGTCTTTGAGATTTGTCCAAGTTACATGTATTAATAGTTCAGGTTTTTTTCCCCACTGCTGGGTTGTATTCCATTGTTTACTCATTCACTTGTAGGACATTTCGGTTGTTTCCATTTTGAGGCAAATGCGAATAGATCCTCTTCTGAACATTCATGTACGGATTTCTGTGTGTTCCTAAGTTTTCATTTTTCTTGGGTAGATAATGCAGGAGTAGGATAGAGCGGCCATATAATAAGTATATGTTGAGCTTTATGGGAAACGGGAAACTGGTTTCCTAAGTGGCCATGATGCTGCCTTCCCATGAGCCATATAGGATTTCCACTGTTCCTTCTTGCCCAACACTTGCCAATTTTTCTTTGAAGTTATAGCCATCCTAACTGGTGTGTGGTGATATCTCATCATGGATTTGATTTGCATTTCAGTAATGACTAAGGATGTTGACCATTTCTTCTTGTGCTTACTCACTGTCCGGGTATCATCTGGTCCAATGTCCATTCCAATCTCTTACCCATTCTGTAGCTTGCTTGTTCTTTCTGTTGAGTTTTGAGAGATCTTTATGTATTTTGGATGCAAGTCCTTTGTATTTGCAAATATTCTCCCCAAGGCTGGAGGGTGTTTTTTTTCTCATTCCCTTTACAATGTATATTATAAAGCAAAGCTTTTAATGTTGATAAATTCCAAATTTATTATTTTTTCTTTCATTCGTTATGCTTGAGGTATCATATCTTAGAAATTCTAACCCCAGGCAACAAAGATATTCTATGTTGTCTTCCAAAATATGTATGGTTTTAAGTTTTACATTTAGATCTATGACCCATATAATTGTGTGATTTTTCTTCTTTGGATGGTTAATATCATGGATTACACTGATTTGAATTTCAAATTTTGAACTAGCCTTGTATTCCTGGCATAAACCTTATTCAGTCACATTAATATATTCTTTTTTATGTATTGCTGAACTTGATTTGTTAATATTTTACTGAAGGTGTTTGTGTTCATGAGGGCTGTTGTTCTGTACTATCTGTCTGGTTTCAGTTGCAAGGTTTTCTTGCCCCATGGAATGAATTGAGAACTGTCCCTTCATCTTTCATTTCTGGAAGGGATTCTATAGAACTTGTATGGTATCATTTTTAAATGTTCAATAAAATTTGTGAATGAAACCATCTGTTCTCAAACATTTCTATTCCAGAAAGTATTTAAGTACAAATTCAAATTCTTGAGTAATTACAGGAATGCCCAGGTCATGTGTTTTACCTTAGCGAGTTTTGGCAGTTTGTGGTTTTTCAGGAATTGGTACATTTCATCTAAGTTGTCAAATTTATATGCATCGTATTGCTCATAGTAATCTCTTACTATTGTTTTAAATATCCTCTGTGTCTGTGGTCATATTCCTTCTTAATTTCTTGGTATTGGTAGTTTGTGTATTCTCTTTTTCTTTGTCAGTCTTGCTTAAGGTTTACCAACTTTATTAATCCTTTCCAAAAATCAGCTTTTGGTTTTATTGATGTTTTTCTCAATTTGTCCATTTTCAATCTCATTGATTCCTGTTATGTTTATTTCCTTCTCCTGGATCCTTTATATTCCGTTAACTCTTCTTTTTATGATTTCTTACACCAGGAGCTTATATTACTGATGTGAGACCTTTCTCCTTTTCTTACAGAAGCATTTGGTGCTACAAATTTCTCCCTAAGCACTGTATTTCTGCATCCCACAGATTGATGTGTTGTATTTTCATTTTTGTTCAGTTAAGAATATGTTCTAGTTTCCCCTGAGACTTCCTCTTTGGCTCATTGAACACTTATAAGTGTCTGGAGATTGGTAGTTGTCTTTCTGTGACTGATTTCTAGTTTGATTTCATTGTGGTCAGAGAACAGAGTTTGTATGTTGCTCCTTTTATAATTTGTTAAGGCTTGTTTTATGACTCAGGATATGACCTATCTTGTGAATGCTTCATGGGCACTTGAAAAATGTATTCTGCTACTGTAGGTTGTAGTTCATAAAGTGGTTAAATCAGGATATGGACAGTGCTCAGTTCTTCGATATTCTACTGATTTTATGCCTCCTTTTTCTATTGAATGCTAAAGAGTGTTGAAATTCCTCACTATAATTGTGTATATTTGTCTATTTCTCCTTTCAGTTCTGTTAGTTTTTGCTTCATGGATCTCAAAGTTCCTTTGTTAGGAATACAAGCATTTAGGATTGTCATGTTTTCTTAGAGAACTGACCTCTTCATCATTATGTAATGCCAATGTCTTCATCCCTGATGTTATTCCTTATTCTTAAGTGCACTTCATCTGAAATGAATACAGTCACTACTGCTTTCCTCTGATTCATGTTGCTTGTTCTACCTTTACTTGTGATCTACATGTGACATCTATGTAAAGTGAATTTCTTGTAAGTAGCACATAGCTGGGTGTTTTTAAATTTTTTTTTTATTTTCATTTTTATTTATTTATTTATTTGACAGAGAGATCACAAGTAGGCAGAGAGGCAGGCAGAGAGAGAAGGAAAAGCAGACTTGCCACTGAGCAGAGAACACGAAGTGGGGCTCGATCCCAGGACCCCAGGATCATGACCCGAGCTGAAGGCAGAGGCTTTAACCCACTGAGCAACCCAGGCACCCCGCTGGGTGTTTTTTTAAAGATCCAGTCTGACAATCTCTGTCTTTTCTTTAGCATGTTTAGACCATTTAGTTTGTGTTCGTACTGCTGTGGTTGGATGTAGGTCTGTCGTTTTTATGCTCTACATTTCTGTCCCTGCTTTCTTTTGGAGTATTTGAACATTTTTTAGTATTCCATTTTTAACTTGTCTCTGGTCTTTTTTACTATAGCTCTTTTTTTGTGTGATTGCTCTAAGAATTACAAAATAGTTAAGAGTCTACTTAGAATTCACATTCTGCTGCTTCCAGGGGGATGTAGAAAGCCTACCATCAAGATGCCTGGGTGGCTCAGTTGGTTGTGTATCTGCCTTTGGCTCAGGTCATGATCTTGGGTTTGGGGATCGACCCCCACATCAGGCTCCCTGCTCGGTGGGGAGTCTGCTTCTCCCTCTCCCTCTCTCCCTCACCCCCTGCTTGTACACTCCCACTCTCTCAAATAAAAAAATAAAAATCTTTAAAAAAAAAAAGAAAGAAAGAAAAGAAAGCCTGCTATCCTCTAGATCCCTATCCTCTTTCCTTTTTGTTGTACCGATCTTAGGTATGGCCTCCACATACACTGACTGCCCCATCAGACAGCGTTACACTGTTTATAACGTTGATTTACCATTAATCATATTTTAAAGAGCATGAGGGGAGAAAAAGGAGAAGACTAGTTTATTATATTACCCAGGCATTCACCAGTTCTGTTGTTCTTCTTATACTCTTGAAGTTCAGAAGTTGCCTTTGGTATCATTTTTTTTTTATCTGAAGAATTTCTTTAAGCAGTTCTTTTAGAAGGTCTGCAGATGAAAAATTATCTTAGTGTTTCTTCTTCTGAGAATGTCTTAGTTTCACCTTCGTTTCTGAGGACATTTTCACTGGCTATGGGATTCTAGATTTACAGTTCTTTTATTTTGGCAGTTTTTATTCCCTATTTATGTTCTTATTCTCTCTAGTCTCCAAGGTTTCTAATAAGAAATTCACAGTCATTTAAACTGTTGTTTCCTCTAAGTAATGCATTGTTTTTGTCTGGGTCTGTTCCATTTTTTTTTTTTTTGTCATTAGTTTTCAAAAATAATGTGTCTGGGGTTGCCTGGGTGGCTCAGTCGATAAGCATCTGTCTTTGGCTCAGATCATGATCCCAGGATTCTGGGATTGAGTCCTGCATTGGGCTCCCTGCTCAGGGCAGAGCCTGTTTCTCCCTCTCCCTCTGCCTGCCTCTCTCCCTGTTTGTGATCTCTCACTCTCTCTGACAAATAAATAAGTAAAATCTTAAAAAAAAAAAAAGATGTGTTTGGGTGTGGATTTCCCTGGGCTTTCCCTGTTTGGGGTTCAGTAGATGTCTCTAGTCTGTAGGTTTATATTTTGCAAGATTTGGGAAGCATTCAACCATTCTCTCTTCAAATATAGTTTCTGTACCATACTCTTTCTCTTCTCTTTCTGAGACTTTGATACACAAATGTTAGACGTTTTTTGGATTGTTTTATATGTCCCTGAGGATTTGCTCATTTTTTCCCAATTGTTTTTCTCTCAGTTGTTTAGACTGGATAATCTCTGTTGATCCATAGTCATGTTCACTGCCTCTTTATCCGTGTCATCTCTATACTGCTACTGAGCCCACCCAGTGAGTTGTTGTTGTTTTTTTAAATTAATTACATTTTTTAGTTCTAAACTTTCCTTTTGGTTCTTTTTAATAGCTTCTATGTATTTGCTAGGGCTTTCTATTTTTCCATTCTCTTCAAGAGTGCTCACCCTTACTTCATGAGACATTTTTGTATCAGCTGTCTTATAGTCTATGTCAATAATTCCAACATCTGTAGCATCCCAGTGTTGGCATCTGCTGAATGTCTTTCTCAGGCAAGTTGAGATTTTCCTGCTTCTTTGTATGCTGAGCCATTTTGGATTTTTATGCTGAGCCATTTGGATTTGCATGCTGAGTAATTATAAATGATATCATGAAATATTTAAAAACATGAGATTCTGAGTCTTGTTTAAAACTCTTGGTTTCACACTACTTCAAATTCTGGTCTTCTTGCCATATCTCCCTGCCACCATTTACTGTTCAGAGTCTGCAAATAGCTATTCCATCCATTCTGCCTGGGTTTTATAGCTACATTGAGTAGACAAACTGTATGGAGTGTACATCCTCCAGCTTACCTGGAATCAGAAATTGTCTTGATGGGCAAATGAACAGATTTGGCCCATAATTGGAAAAAATTCAGCCTGTCATTTTTATACAGCTGATCTCTTGAGTTTTGGACCGCTCTATCACATATATGTGACTGAACGTTGTTTTCTCTCTGTCACTGCCCACTGAGACACAAGCCCACTACCCGGGCCTTTGGTCATATGACACTTTTTTTTTCCTGTCCTCTATGTCCTACTTCCCATCCCACCCATTGATTGGTCACTTCCCCATTGTCTTCTTTCGGTTGAGACAACGTTGGAATTTTCCACAAGGGACCCTGTAGAGGAGGTGGGATAAGAAATATAATGACACTGATTTGGGGGAATAGTAGCAAATATGCACAGCACTGCCCAGTCTGGAGAGCCCTTGTGTGTCCTTTCCTCACATCATCCTTGGGTCATCCCTTAGAACAACTCATGTCACAGTTGACGCAGTAGAACTTTTTTTTTTTAAGATTTTATTTATTTATTTGACAGAGAAGGACAGGGAGAGAGGGAACACAAGGAAGGGTAGCAGGAGAGGGAGAAGCATGCTCTCCACCAAGCAAGGAGCCCATTGTGGGGCTCCATCCCAGGACCCTGGGATCAGGACCTGAACAGAAGGAGGACTTTGGGAGAAGGAGAAGAGAAGGGAGTTGGGGGAAATCGGAGGGAGAGACAAATGAACCATGAGAGACTGTGGATTCTGAGAAATAAACTGAGGGTTTTGGAAGGGAGGGGGGTGGGGGGTTGGGTGAGCCTGGTGGTGGGTATTAAGGAGGGCACGTATTGCATGGAGCACTGGGTGTGGTACATAAACAATGGATCTTGGAACACTAAAAAAATGAAGTGAAATAAAATAAAATAAAATAAAGAAGGCAGACACTTAACGACTGAGCCACCCAGGTGCCTGCAGTAGAACGTTTTAATATCTGAGGTGATCCTCTCAAGGTTCCTTGGTTGTGGAAGAAGCAGAATGACAACAAAGTAGATTTCCTGGCTCCAGAGCGAATGTACTTACTGCAGTTCTCTGCCCTGGTTTGAGAAATAATGACTTAATGGTTTCCAAGTTTGGGTAATCCAGCTTGCAAAACATCGGCCCTGTGCACGGTCATGGCCGACGAGTCAGATGAGCAAGCTTGCTGCAGGGTCTTTGGGTCTCAGCCTCTGAGAGTGCGGCGTGGGTGCGTCCCGCAATCTGGTAGGGCTCACGGCTCCTCCCAAGATATCATCTGTCTCCATTTCCATGAGCTTTCATTAAATCTCTACTATATTTCTGGCACAGCTGCACGCCCAGCAAACGAAGGATGAGTAAGACCACCCCCAGCCCTCCCGCCCCTGTGGGCCCCAGTTGATCGCCCAGGTTCTTCGGGCCTCATGGGGCCTGCCAGAAGGCTTTAGGGTAAAGTGCCTGGGTGTCTGAGCTCACGGAGGTCTCCTTTCCCTAACAGTCCTCCGGGCCTCGCATGAGCAGGAGAAGGAAGCCCTAACCCACTCCTTTCAGGAGGCCAAGGCGACTCTGCAGGTGAGAGGGAACTCGTGGCCATCTGTGCGGGGAAGGGGAGGACCTGCGGGAAAGCCGCCTGGCCTCTACTTAGGGGTGAGGGACAGAGGTGAGTGTTTTCTGTGCATCCAGACCCTCGATGTGGTGACTGAGCAATTAGCTCCAGAAGACTTGGTATGAGATCAGGGTTGGCCTATTTCTCTGAGAACTGTGCTTGGAGGATCTTGGAGACCTCATGGGCCAGATACCGTGGTGCGACCGGGCTGGCAGGTGGATATACAGGGAGCTTCGGAAGCACGAAGGAAGGCATCTGAGTCAATTTACCAGGTCAGGGCCTTCCCAGAGGGATGAAACCTTAGCTGGAACCTGAAGGATGGGTTGGAATTCTTCTGATGAAGAAGGGTAAGAGGAGTGCCCTAGGTAGGGAAAAACAAAAAACAGTGTGCTTAAAGACATAGAGAAGAGGGGGAAATGTGATTACCTGTAGAACTGAAAAAAGTCCAAGATGCCCCTGGGATGAAGAGTATGAGTAACCAGGGAACTAAGGCTGGTGAGGAGGCAAAGGCCAGGTGGTGGGGCCCATGAGCCATTTGAAAGGTGTGCTCTATCGTGAAGGTATTGGGCAAGGTTAGGATGTGGGAAGCTCTTGGAAGGGGGATGTAGGAGGCAAGAATATACTTGGCAATGGGAAGACGGAGAGGGAAAACTGAGGAAGTGCAGTGTCCGGCTTGGGTGGGCTTTCAATGTCGAGCTAGCACCACCAGCCTGGAACACCCGGACATGGTCCCCAAGTGCACTGGGAGTCCTTAAAGGCTTTATGAGCAGAGATGGGGATGGTATGTTTCAGGAAGAGGTTGAAGCTAATCAAGCCTGCGTTGGTGGGTAGGGCAGGGTGAAGATTCATGGAAGAACCCAAACCATACCCTCTCTGGGATGAGAAGTCCACCTCCAGCCTTTATGAACCAGCCTTTGGCCATCTCCCTCCCACTCCCTTCTCCAGGAGACCATCGATGGACTGTCCTCACAGCTGGAGGTCTTCCAGGCCAAGATGAAGAGGGTAGAAGAGTCCATTTTGAGCCGAGACTATAAGAAGCACATCCAGGCAGGTGGCAGTTAACCTGGAAGCTCTTCCTTCTCAAATCTCCAGGGAGGTCAGGGTCTGGGCACTGGGAAAATCCGAGTCCTCTTCAAGGCCAGGGCTAAACCTGACACTTTTATTTTCACAAGGGCCTGGAAGAAAGAGGGTCCCCGTGTCACTGAGGGGGAAAGTAAGGCTGAGAGAGAAGCATGGGGGGTCATGGTGTGCTTGGGCTCTGGATTCTGAAGGAACTAGGTGCAAAGAGAGAACCTAGCACTTAGCACGAGCAACTTCACCGCTCTGAACTACAGTTCCTCATCTAGGGTGGGAACGGGGCTTGCGGCTGAGGGTATTATTAGGCTGGAAGGAAATGGAGCATGTTAAGCACTTACCGTGAGCCCCAAGGAAAGGAGGTGACTGGGGAGAGGCAGACAGTGATTTGGAGGCAGAATGGAAGAGTAGCAGGTAGCCCATACCCCTCTCTCCCTGCCTGCTGGTCTGATGAGATGATTCTGCATCCATGTCTAGGATTATGGGAGCCCCAGCCAGTTCTGGGAGCAGGAGCTGGAGAGTTTACACTTTGTCATCGAGATGAAGAACGAGCGTATTCACGAGCTGGACAAGCGGCTGATCCTCATGGAAACAGTGGTCTGTGCCTGGCAGCTGGGGGCGACGCAGCCTCAGGCTTGGCCTTTCTGAGCATTTTCTTTGTAAAGGGTGTGGAGGGAAGGCCCTTTGAGGAGGTTCCAGCATAGGCCACACCAGCGTGGACCTGCCACGCACGCTGCCCCTGGAGACAGCTGAGGCTGGTCTGCGGCCAGTCTGGGTCAAGCATGGGCCCCTTCTCATATGGGCCCTGGGCTTTTCTGGGCTATTCCTGCTGCTCTAACTTGGGTGACCCCAGGGGTACCCTGGCTAATTGGGAGAGGCTGGCAGGTGTTATGTGCCAGGCAGGGGGCTGAGGAAGAAGGCAAGACTGAACCATCAGACAGAAAGGAGGCCAGAATCATCAAGGACAGGCCTGGGGAGTGATGGGCATTGAGCACACTGATGGCTTTGTCTCCAGGAGAAGGGAGGCCTCGGGAACCTAGGGCGGCATCCAGATGGAGATTATGTTACTCCAGAAGAAATCCCTACTCGTGGGTGCCGCACAACCTGTATTCTAATCAGACCATCTCAGACGCTCCCTGTGAATTTTGTTCAACCATTTTTGTGCACTAGCCTAACAGACACATGTAATTTTATTTATATAGATTATATCCTGACTTCAGAGAACCAAAAATATCCTTTCCCTTACGCACTGATGGAGACGTTAGATGGGAGGGGCTATATTTTTTTTGCTACGTCTCACGTGGCAAAATTAAAAACCGGCAGCTCTGTGTTCACTCCTCGGGTGTGTTTTTTAAAGTAATCTTACTGCTTCACAAAATGTAACATCAAGTCCAGACTGAGTCAGTGTTTTCAGTGACCACAGATAAGAGGGAGGTGATGGCATCCGTTGTGCCATGTGAGGTCAGTGGCTTTCTGAGTGCCATCTGATTTGTTACAGAAAGAAAAAAATCTGATGTTGGAGGAAAAAATCTCCACCCTGCAGCAGGAGAACGAGGACCTCCATGTCCGGGCCCGCAACCAGATGGTTATGTCAAGGTAGCTGTCCCCTGCCCCCGTCTCCCCTTGCCACCATTTGGTCAACATCGCCTGTTGGAAGGGTCTTGGAGAATCCGGGAAATGGACCGACAGGCAGGCCCAGGCCTTTCTGGGGAATGTGACTCCCTCTTTCCTTGACAGTCAAGAATCCCAGCAGACCAGCTCTGTCCAGGAACCTCGGTCTTAGTGTCCTGGTTGATATCTGTCCCCATCCTGGCTGAGTCGTCTCCACTCCAAAGCCCGATACAGGAAGAGGGGACAGGAAATGTCTAGTTGGGGTGACCTAAGGAATGAATGAATCAGTATATATGAATGAAGGAACCCATTCTAAAGGCTTGGTAAATGAGAGCCACAATCATGTGTCAGACATAATTCATTGAATTGTTTACGTATTATCTCACCTAAGCCTCATAATTACTCTAAGAGCCTGTCTACCTGTTATCACTCCCATTTTACAGAGGAGGAAACTGAAACTTGGCAGGAGTCAAGGACTTGTTCAGGGTTACACAGCTAAGTGGTGGGGCAGATCCGAACCCAGAGTTGTCTACCTGTGAGGGCCACTCTGCTCTGTCAAGGGGTCCAATGACCTCTTGCGTCCAGGGGGACGACAGGGTGGTGGGGATCCTGATGCGGGCAGGCGGCCCCTCTGTGGAAGGCCCCCTAGAGGATTGGGCTGGTTGGTGCAGTCGCTGTCAGGCTGTTTCCCATTGGCAACAGGGGCCTCTGTCTGCACCCACAGACAGCTCTCGGAGGACCTGCTTCTCGCCCGCGAGGCCCTGGAGAAGGAGTCCCAGTTGCGACAACAGCTCCAGCAGGAGAAGGAGGAGCTGCTGTACCGGGTTCTCGGGACCGACGCCTCCCCTGCCTTCCCCCTGGCCTCTGTCACCCCCACGGAGGTCTCCTTCCTCGCCAGCTAGGGCCCGGGCCTGGGCCCTCCATGACGCCTGTGGTCATGGCTCCCTCTTGATGACTTACTGAAGAAGACAGCAGGAGCCTCTCGTCTTGTCCCAGGAAGGGCGGAGGGCAGGAGTGAGGGGGGAGCCAGGGTGTGTGCCCTGAGGCCTGGGGGCCTGGGCCATGCAGGATCACCCATAGGGTGATGGAAGGCCCCAGATGCGCCTTCCCTGGAGTTGGCCCTGGGGAACAAGCAAAAGGAGCCCTTCCGTCCCTCCCTATTCTCTCTGTTCAAATCAGGGAAGTCCTAACCTTTTTCTAGGGGAAGTGCTGCTGAGGTCATCTGACAAAGAGACAAGCCCCCTGGTCCTGACTTGGTAGCTTTCCCCAGATGTTCTCGCCTCTGCTCAGACCCTCCCTTAGCCTCAGTTTACCTGTCCTCTAAAACAGGCAGGGGACCTGAACGAATGATACTTGAGTCTCTACAATGTCCCATTCTAGGTTTGTTTGAAGGTCAGACAGGGAGCTGGGGACAGGGGACGAAGTGGGCCAAACCCTGGGAATCAACAGGGAAAGGTGAGCAGCTGGAAAGGGGGTTGCTGGAGGCCCATTGGGCTAGCGGTGCCAGGGCCGAACCAGCCAAAGCAGGGGCTAGACATGACCTGGGGTAAGCCACTGCTTCTGGTCCCAGAGTCTGGTCAGCCCAGGGGTAAGCCAGAGATCCTCCTCCCTGACCAGGCAAGGCTCACTCCCTCAGCCCTCCAGGTCTCTCTGTCTCAGGGCCACCTCGTGGGTCTGGAGACACCTAGCTGCCAGAGCTAGAACCTCATCCCTGTAGAGATGAGGAAACCACGGTGGGGAGTGGAGCCCACAAAGCCAGGACCAGGACCTCAGCTGTCATCCCGCTTTTAGCTCGCTGTGCTTGTTTTTCTCCTCAGGCTCTGGAAAAATCAGACGTGTGACTTACCTTCTCCTCCTTCCTCTACCTGCCCACCCCCCGCCCCCGCCGACTTCTGGTTTCTCTCTTCCTCCTGCTCCCTACCTTTACTCCTTCTACCACGCCCGATGCCAGGTGCCAGGACCCCAGAGCCTGGCCCTCAGCTTCCCCATCAGTGCAGAGGCGTGGCTGGAGAAACCAGCCTTGGAAGGCCAGTGCAGCCCAGACTGTCTGTGGATTTAATATTCTTCTCAAGAAGCTTCAGGTCAGCTGGACACTGTACAGAGAACCTCTCCCCTGCACAGAGCATTTTAATTCAATGCTCTCACATACACTCCCTCCTGTCAGCTACCTAAGATTCTCGAAGCCAGTTGTCATCCCTCTTCAGCAGCAGAGCAAACTGAGAATCACAGGAGCCGGAGGACCTTCCCTGAGATTCCCCGGCTCCAGCCCCAGATCCCAGACCAGCAAGTAAGAAAGGCTAGTCCAGTAGAACTGAAGTTAGCTCCATCAACCCAGACCTGGTCTTCAGCCATTTCTTGTTCTGGAATTCAGATGTGACTCTCTTTCTCCATTTCTCCCCTAGTAGGGCTAAGGGAGCGCTGAGCTGCTTCTCTGGCTGTGGGCAAACAGGTTATATATCTGGGAGCCTTGGGAACAGCTCTGGAGTTGAAGTACACATGTACTTCATGCATCTTTCCCCAAAGTTTGTCTGGGATATGCTAATTCGTTGCACATTAATAGGCATGACCAAGAAAAGAATTGATAGCCAAGTAATCTGAGAAACTCTAGATTCCATCAAGTTAAACAGATCTGCAAAGTGCAGGACTTCTCAGAACCCTTAATGCACTAATGTGAACTGCAAACTTCCAAGAAGGAAGCAGAGTATCCAGCATTTTCTAAACTCCTTTGACCAACGTCCTACCCCAACCTAAGCACTTCAGGCTGCAGAATGCACTTTAGAAAGCATCGTTTTAATTGAGATGCTTGCCCCTGGAGAAGGGGCAAGTTGTGGGGAGCAGGGCTTCCCTCCTGTAGCCTTATGGCTGAGGCAGGGAGATGAACTGGGGTCACGCCCTCACCCTGGGAAGACAAGCTGTGGAAACCATGGCATTGTGTTTATTTGGCCCCTGTGTTTTCCTGGGAGAGGAGGGGACTCCTCACTGAGGAACCAGGGTCCATTGAGCAATATGTCCTGGGCCTGAGTGGCTTGTACCCCACTGACCCTAGCTCTGCCCAGCCTTGGAGTGGGGCCTGATGTTGGAGGGAAGGCTGGCCGTCAGAACAGCTCAGGGCTTGGAGGGAGGCTGTGAGTTTGATGGAAGGCGTGGAAACAGTGATAAGCGGGCAGAGTATAAGTGTGAGTGCAAAGGTTCTTTTTGCACTCTTGGGAGTAACAACTCCTTGGCATCAAAAATACCAAGGTTCACATGGTTACCTACCCCTGTTTGGGCCCACTGCTCCACACCGGCACACCTGCAGCTAGGGGGGGAGCTAGGAAGGAGCAGGAGAGACGTGAGGGCTTCTGGTCACACGGATACAGATGGTGGCAGTCCCCGTGCCCTAAATGTTGTTGGGCTGGCAGGTGTAGATGCCAGGGTCCCCGGCCCAGGGCCTCTTCCACATACAGGGTGCTGCCTGCCTCCTGCTGCACCCGGCTTTCTCAGCAAACGACACTGGCCTACTCCCTGATGTTGGAGGGTCAGCCTAACTGCTGGGACAAAAAAAATAACTTCATCAGCCAGCCCAGGTGTCCGGCTCAGGCACCAGCAGGCAAGTGAGAGACACTGTGTGTTCCTTCAGGGACAGGGACAGGGACTCATCCAATCCACACACGCAGATCAGAGCACCTGAAAGGAAAGGTTCTTTGTGGCAAATGTGAGCTTCTTAAGTCCCTGGGGACAAGCTAGGGTCTCCTCTCCAACTCAAGGAGATGCAGGACGTAGCTTGGCGGGGAGCAGCAACCCCCTCATCCCCCGGTAAGGCACTCTGGTTTTGTGTGGTTGTTAATGGGTGCTACCTCCCCGAGGGGGAAGGGTTCTATTATGAAAATTGTTTGGGAAACACGGAGTCAAGCAATATTAAATTGGAGAGACTCAGACCTCTGAGTCTGTCACATGTGCGTGTGAGTCGTGAGTCTCCAAGGTAAGAGGAAAAAAAACCACCTTTTTTGGGGGTTTGAGGCTGGACTTTTTGGTATCCAAGGAACATATCTGGGGAAGGACTACTACAGCAAAGCCATGTTTCCCAACCATCTGTGCATTCTTTTCCCCTGTTGGGTCTCAGTTTCCATTTTGAATAAGTGGGAGAATGATTCCCCACTCTTTCCCTCCTAAGGCCTCTGGAGAGCTCACCTTCACCGTGTCTTTGTTGGTCCAGCCCTCCCTCCAAGGCTCAGGTTGAATTTCATCTCTTCTAAGAAGCCCTTTTAAGGATTCTTGAAGTTGTCAGTGCTGGTTGATGATCTACTGTGTGACCCAGTTGTTCTCCAGATGTTTGAGGGTTATGGGGGTACAGTCTTTGAGAGGAAGGAACATCACTGCCACCTGTCCAACAACACCTTAGGAAGGTCTGACCCACGGCAGGTGCCCGGGGAACAGTTGCTAAAGGATTTCATCCATTTCTTATTACACACACAGAGCATAAGGCCCGCGCGCTTGCCCCAGCCCTGTGTTCATGCCATTTGGGCCAGTCTGATCTCAGCTTCAATGTCACCTCAGAGAAGACTCCCTGACCACTCTGTCTTAAGAAGCTCTTATGATGTTGCCCTAATGTATCCTTGATACTTCAGGGATGTTTAGTCTTCTCTCCATGATCATGGTCATTTCCCACTTCTTCCTCCCCAGGTAGACTGTATGCTTGCAGACAGCAGAAGTCAGAGCTCTTTGTGCCTCATCCTTGTGGTCTCTGCACGAACTACAGTGTCTGGATTATGGTGGCTGCTTAGTAATTACTATTGGATAAATTAACAAAGAAACACATTATACATTTTATACAATAAATTAAACAAGGACACTAAGGCCCAAGGTCACTCAGAGTAGCAGTCCAGCAGTGGTTCCACTTGGACATGATCACTCCCGACCCTCACTCTCGTGCTCTTGGCCAACACACCATCACCACAGACACACATCTGCAGCCTTTTCTTCCCCTCTGCCCTGGATATTCCCTAGACAAAGCCCACAGCAATTTCCGGCTCACCCAGAGACATAGAGGTCACACTGAAGTTCTCTCCCCATTGGACTGATGTTGCTGAAACTTGGTCGGTGGTGTGGGGGAGGAAGATGGATGTGCTATGGAGAAGATGGGAGAGAAATGGGGACAAACCTGTTGAACTGATTGTTGGAATGACTGAAATGAAGGAGTGGAATGATTGTGTTCATAGAGGATGAATGGTTGGGTTGGCTGAATTGATAGATGATGGGTAGCTGATGGAACAGGTCATCTGATGGAGAATGGGTGAATAGGGTGATGGATTTGAAGGAAGGCAGATAATGGAATGGTGTGGCATGACTGAGAATGAGTGGATAGACAGCCTTCCGGATGCAAGTTTTTTCAATAGCTGATTGGCTTGCTGGCTGGACAAGACAGTTGACTACAAGGGGGTGTTGTTGAAAGTTGTTTGGTTGTTTAGAGTTCCAAAATCCAAAGAACCCAAATCTGAGGTCCCTAAAGGAGACATTTCTCCCCATATCCTCCCTTGCCCTGCGCACCCAGGCCCTAGGCCCATGCACAGTTGGTGTAGATCAGCATCTACTTGGTAGAGATTTGTCTCAAGCCACTGAGCCAGCCAAGCAGAAAAGAGAGCCAGCCAAGGAAGCTAAGGGCCAGTGGATGGTGAAGCCCTTCTTCACATCGAAGGAGATGTCAGTCCCATCCCATCCACTGGGACTTCCTCCAGTGGGAACTGCTGAGGCAGTGTCCTCTGGGCCAGAGGGTTCGTCACCTGGAAGGGAAGCAGGACTGGCGGATGGCTGCACAATTGTACCACCTCAGAATAATCCTCGGAGGGGAGGGGGACAAAGAGGTGCTCTGGGTCTGGGAAGGAAAGAGGGGGGAAGAAGAATGAGCTTGACCTAGACAAGTTGTTTAATGGGGCTCCATGACCCACCAGCATGAAGTCCCTCAAGGGCAGGCCAGAATCGCCTCAAAAGGCCGGCCAGCCCTTTCCTCTACTCACCCCCCTGGGGACCCGGCCTCAGGGCTGGCAGATCAGGCCTGCCATGCCCCTAGGCCCTAACCCTAGGTTGGGTTTTCAGGCTTCAGCCCCAGAGGCCTGGCCCTCAAGCTCTCCAGATTGGGGACCCCTGAGCCACACCCCAAGACTCTGACTGCCACCCAGAAGGAATTCACACCCTTTGGAGCTGCACAAAACCCTAAGAGTGGGAGAAACTGTCATGCCCCGCTGAGGCCACCCACACATTTGGCGCCCCCCCAGACACAAAGCTGGAGCCTGATGCCCCGGCTCACCACCGTCCTCCACTCAGCCCCCTGGGGATCCCGCCTCAGCGCCAGCCCATTGGTCCTGCCATGCCCCTAGCCTCTAACCCTAACTCTAGGTTGGGTTTTCTAGCTTCCATCCCCAAAGACCTGGCACCCAAGCCTTCCAGATTGGAGACCACTGAACCACACCCCAGGACTCCACCTGCCATCCTGGAGAAATCCATACCATTTGGAGCTGCACAAAACCCTCAGAGTGGGAGAAAACTGCATGGCACCCCCCCCAGGCATCCCCCACCTTCAGCGCCCCACCAGGCCACAAACACGGAGGCTGACACTCAGTTGAACCCCCTCCCTCCACACTGCCCCCAGAAATCTCCCCTGGACGGGGGCCCTCAAATAAGCCATGGGGACCCAGCCTGTGTTACCGGATGTTTGCAAAGGGCACCTAGTGAGAAAGCACTCTAGACTGCGGGCACCAGCACGGCCCAAATCGCTGCCCAACGCTGGCCAGTTTCTCATGGGCTTTCTGCCCAAATCGATGTTGGTTTAGGCTTAGGGTTAGGGCTTAGGGGCTTGGCAGGCCCGATTTGCCGGCGCTGAGGAGGAATCCCCAGGGGTCTGAGTTGAGGGCATGCGTCTGGCAGCGCAACAGAATCTGGGTTTGTAGTGGGGGTGCGGGGGGTGGCTGCTGATTGTGTATGTGGCTTTAGGGGACCATGCAGGTTTCTCCCTTCCGGGGGGAGTTCAGGCCAGTTCCCAAGAGTTTCTGCCCAAATCGATATCAATTTGAGCAGAAAGCTCGTGAGAATTAGCCGGTGTGGGGCAGCGATTGGGCCCATGTTGGCGCCCACAGTTAGAGTGCTTTCTCGCTAGGTTGTGTTGTGGGCATCAGGGAACACAGGCCAGGCCCATGCAGCCCCCCTGAGGGGCCCTGCACAGGGGAGCTTTCTGAGGGCAGAGTGGAGGGAGGGGCTCTGGCTGACAGTCAGCTTCCATGTTTGCAGCCTGGTGGGGCGCTGAAGGTGGGGGTGGCCTCAACGAGAGCATGCAGGTTTCTCCTGATCTGAGGGTTTGGCGCAGCTCCGGATGGCACAGGTTCCTCCTCAGTGGTAGGCGGGGTTCTGGGTGTGGCTCAATCTGGTCCCTAGACCCGAAGTTCTGGGGTCCCCAATCTGGAGGGCTTGGGGGCCAGGTGTCTGGGGACAGAATCTTGAAAACCCAACCTAGGTTTAGGATTAGGGCGTAGGGCCTTGGCAGGTCACATCTGCCAGTGGTGATGCTGGATTACTGGGGGGCTGAGTTGAGGACTGTGATCAGGCGGCATGTCAGGTTTTGTGTCCAGGGGGGACGCCAGATGTGGGGTGGCCCTAGTGAGGCATGCGGTTTCTCCCACTCTGAGGGTTTTGAGCAGTTTGGAATGGCACAGTTTCCTCCTGGGTGGCAGGCAGAGTCCTGGCGTGCAGCTCAGGGGTCCCCAATCTAGAAGGCTTGGCGGACAGGTCTCTGGGATGGAAGCATGAAAACCCAAGCAGCACATATACCAACCTAGGGTTTGGGTTAGGGCCTGGGGCAGGGCGGGTCCGATCTGCCAGCACTGAGGAGGGCTCCCAGGGGGCTGAGTTGGGACGGGCATCAGGGAGCAGGTCAGGCTGTAAGTTTGTGGCCAGGGAGGTCCGTCGACGGTAAGGGTGGCCTCAGGGAGACATGTGGGTTTGTTCCATTCTGAGGATTCTGCGCAGCTCGAAACGGCACGGTTTCCTCCCGGGTGGCAGGTGGAGTCCTGGAGTGTGGCTCAGACGTCCCCAATCTGGAGGAACCAGTGCCAGTGTGGCTTTAGACCTGCGGAGGCATTGGGAGCGGCTTTAGGAGTCTTTGGAAGACCGGGCAGTCCCGGTTCACGCCACTGGAGGGAGTGGTGAGCTGTGGTGCGAGAGTCCCTGGAAGGTATGGTCATGCCGCTTGCCACCACTGGAGGCAGTGGCGAGCTGAAGTGGGATATAGGGGAAGAGGGGTCAGGGCAGCCTATTGGCTGAGAGCAGTGGTGAGGTGCTGGGTGAGAGACCCTAAAAGGTGAGGCTCTGCCGCTTGTTTTTACAGGAGGGAGTGGTGAGCTGTATAGTCTCTGTTTCTCCAGGCTCAGGAGTGGTGGTAATCCCTGGAGCCAGACCCCCACTCAGCATTGTGCCCCATTTTCCCAGGTTTGCTGGCAATGTGCTGTCAGGATGGTTCAGGAGGGTCCTCCCGGTGGGGGTCTGGAGCCGGAGGGAAACCAAACCCAGCTCATGTTGCATTTGGAACCCAAGAGTTGAGTGTTTGTTTGGAAGAGTATATTTGCTTCTCCCAAAAGGACAAAGGCATTGGTCAGCTTTAGAAGGAAGTTAATTACCACTTGAGAAACAAGCATGTGTCTCTCCTTCTCCCAGGAATCGGAGCAGGTGTGAGGGCTGTCAGTGGGAGGTGCCTGCTTATCCCGCCTGACAACTCTTCTTCACTCTGGCTCCATGAGACCTGAAGTTTGGTAATCAGCAACAGTCAGTCATGCAGCTTGTCCCAGGACCTCCGCGTTCAGGGAAAACAGCAGGCCCATTAGGCGCAATGTCACATCCTTGCCAGGATGGGAGGTAATAGTTCTCTTTCACCCCAAACCTCCTGGGCTCCCCAAGCCTCCTCTGGTCTCCAGTGGCGCCACAAAGTCACACTGAAGCACATGTCAGCCATCTAGAGTGGGGCCAGAGTTCCCAAGTTTCCCTGCAGGGAGCCCGTGGCAGGAGATCCCATTTTCTCTGTTCATTTCTGGCTTACAAAGGTATGTGGAACATCTCTCTCCTGGGCAATCCCTTGGATTCGAAAGGGAACATGATATGGACTCGGGTGTGTTTTGAACATACATGTGTTCCTTCATCTAACAGTGTTTATTTCACTGGGACTAGGCTGTGGTGGAATGGCCAGCATCTGGAGTGAGGTGGCTGTTTGTGGTCAGAGAGAGACTTGGATGATGGCTTCTCCTTTGTCAAAGGTGATGTATCCTAATGGATTCGTCTTTTCATCCAAAGAGTTCCAATGAAGAAAGAGGGAAATTCAAAATGACTTCAAGGAGCCTTGGACAATTTAAAAGGGAAGCTTGACTTTCTAGTTTCACTCAGTGGACCATCTGGAGAGTTGGACGTGCCGTATTTTCTCTGCAGTTTCATGGGTGGTGAAGTCTGAAGGGGAGTCTTTGGGAATTCCCCTGGATAGAAGCATCCTGGTGGCTTCAAGGGGCTTGGCGTCAGGAACGCTGCAGTGAATTTCTGTGGCTGCTTGCCTGATGCTGGGTGAGTCAGCTTATCCCACAGATTTTCCATTTCCTCTTTAGGAAATTGCTAGCAGGTAATATTCTGCTTAAAGCAGAACCCACCTGCACTGTTGATGGGCATGCGGGCTGTTGCAGCCACTCTGGAAAAGAGTATGGTGGTTCCTCCAAAAGCTAAAAACTGAACAACCCTAGGATCCAGCAATTGCCCTCCTAGGTATTTCCCCAAAGGGCACAAAAATGCACATTCAAAGGGGTACAAGCACCATGATATTTACACCAGCATTCAACCAGAGTGAAACTATGAGGGAGTCCCAATGTCCAGTCACACTCTCACTCTCTCACTCTCGCTCTCTCTCTCTCTCTCTATATATATATATATATTTATATTTATAATCTCCCACATCTTCTGAATGGAATAGGAGCCAGCTTCTACAAGAATGAAATCTTAACCATCTGCAAGGATGTGGATGGATCTAGAATGGATTAAGCTCAGCAAAGTCGGTAGGATAAGACCAATATCCTATGACTTGACTCCTTTGGAATTTCAGAAAGAAAACAGATGAACAGACTGAGGGGAGATGGATAGGCCAATGAGGAAACAGACTCAACCTTTGAGCACAAACCGAGGGTTGCTAGAGGGCTCCCCCAAGGGCCTCCACGCAGGGGAGCTTTCCGGGGGCAGAGTTGAGGGAGGGGGTCCGGCTGAGCGTCGGCCTGTGTGTTTGTGGCCTGGTGCAGCATCGAAGTTGGGGGTGGCCTCAGGTGGGGCATGCAGTTTCTCCCGCTCTGAGGGTTTTGTGCAGCTCCTAACAGCACAGTTTCCACCTGGGGGGCAGGGTTTTGGCTGAGGGATCCCCAATCTGGAGGGCTTGGGGGCCGGGTCTCTGGGGATGGGAGCCTGAAAACCCAAACTATGGATAGGGTTAGGGCCCGGGAGCATGGCAGGCCCAATCTGCCAGCACTGAGGCAGGCCCGTGGGGGTCTGAGTCAAGGATGGGGGTCAGGTGGTGTGTCAGGCTCCAGGTATCATGGCCGGGGGGAGGGGAGGCACCGGAGGCGGGGGTGGCCTCCGGAAGGTATGGGGGTTTCTCCCAGTCTGAGTATTCTGCACAGCTCGGAATAGCACAGTTTCCTCCAGGATGGCAGGTGGAATCCTAGGGTGTGGCTCCGGGGTCCACAATCTTGTGGGCTTGGGGGACACATCCCAGGAGGCCTGCCACCCAGGAGGAAACTGTGCCTTTAGGACCTACACAAAACCCTCAGAGTGAGAAAAACCTGCCTGCTCCCGCTGAGGCCACCCCCACCATCGGCATCCCAGCGGGCTGCAAACACAGACTGATGTTCAGACAGACGCCCTCCCTCAACTCTGCCCCGGGAAAGCTCCCCTGCATGGGGACCCTCGAGGGAGCCGCGAGGGCCAGGCCCTTATTTCCAGATGGCCACAACACACACCTAGCAATAAAGTGCTCTAGACCACAATATCGATTTGGGCAGAAAGCTTGTGAGAATTGGCTGGAAAACCACCGGCAAACTCTTTTTTGGCAGTGCTGGCCCACAGGGCCGTCGCCTGGTCCTGGCCCCGGGATCCCAAGTTGTCTCCGCGGAACCCTGCGAGAAAGCCTTCTCTGGGCCAGGCACATGTGAGGCCAATGCCTCCTGCTACTCAGGCCCCTGGAGTGCACACAAGAGTGCTGACAGTTCAGGCCTGCCACACCCCTACGCCCTTGGTCTAACCCTCTGATTGGTTTTCAGGCTTCTGTGCCCAGGGGCCTATCCCCTGAGCCCTCCAGATTGGGGACCTCTGAGCCATAAGAAGGACTCGGCCTGCCACCCAGGAGGAAACTGTGCCCTTGGGAGCTGTGGGAAACACTCAGAGCGGGAGAAACCTGCATGGCCACCTCAGGCCACCCTCAACTTTGGCGCCCCCTGCTGCCAAAAAAGCCCAAGCCCCACGCGCTATTTCGCACCACCCCCATCTGCCCCCAGGGAGCTTTCTTCTGAGGCTTCTCAGGGAGAGGCCTCCTGGGATGTGGCTCAGGGGTCCCCAATATGTCCCTGGGGACAGAAGCCTGAAAACCCAGTTTAGGGTTAGGGCCTAGGGGCATGGAAGACCCGATCTGCTGGCACTGAGTCAGGATCCTGGGGTTGGGAGGGCTAAGTCAAAGATGGCGGTCAGGTGGCGTGTCACATTCGGGGATTTGTGGCCAGGGAGGCCGCTGGAGGTGGCGGTGGCCTCAGGTAGGCATGAGGGTTTCTCCTGGTCTGAGGGTTCTGTGTAGCTCCAAACATGGATTCCTCCAGGGAGGGAAGGCAGAATCGTAGGGTATGGCTCTGGGGTCCCCAGTCTGGAGGGCTTGGGTCACAGGCCCCTGGGCACGGAAGCCTGAAAACCCAACCAAGGGTTAGGCCAAGGGCCAAGGGCATGGCAGGCCCCATCCGCCAGAGCCAGGGTGGGCACCCCAGGGGGCTGAGTAGCGGGAAGTATTGGCCTTGTGTGCGCCTGGTTCATAGAGGGCTTTCTTGCAGGGTTCAGGCCGGGACCACTTGGAATCCCAGGCCAGTCCCAGGCGGCGGCACTGCATGCCCGAGACCCCGATGCAAGTTTACCGGCTCTTTCCTGCCAATTCTCACAAGCTTTCTGCCCAAATCAATGTTGATTTGCTGGCATTGGGCGGCGATTTGTGCCACGCTGGCGCCTGCGGTCTAGAGGGCTTTCTCGCTAGGTGCATGTCATGGCCATCCGGGAACAGGGGCCGGTCTCATGCGACTCCCCCAAGGGTCCCCGCACAGGGGAGCTTTCCCGCAGCAGAGTCAAGGGATGGGAGCTGGCTGAGTGTCAGCCTCCCTGTTTGCAGCCTGCTGGGGCACCGAAGGTAGGGTTGGCCTCAGCAGGGGCGTGCAGGTTTCTCCTGCTCTGAGGGTTTTGCATGGCTCCGAATGGCACGATTTCCTCCTGGGTGGCAGGCGGAGTCCTAGGGTGTGGCCAGGGGTCACCAATCTGGAGAGCTTGGGGGACAGGCCCCTGCAGGTTATGTAGTGAAGGTGGCCAGAGTGGATAGAACTTTGGTTACATTGTGTCAAGTCTGTTGATTGGGCAAATAAGTGAATACATTGGGAATAGTTGGATTTACACTGTGGTAATGCACTAACAAAGGATTCACAATCATGGCAATGGCAAAGTCCAGTTTGAAACTTGAGATTTGGGTTTGGAATTTAAGATACGGTACGAACTCTTATCATCTTTTTAAATATACAACTTAATCCCAATTATTCATGGGTTACATGTTTCAGGATTCATTTGCTTGCAAGAATTTATTTGTAACCCCCAAATCAACCTAGTCTTTTCAGTTAATTGCAGACATGAATAGAGTCATAAAAAAAATAGAATTTCTAACTTGCATGTTGCCAACTGAGGGCGAACAAAGCAATGCTCTGTTTTTTGTTTAAATGCCCACAGTGTGAACAAAAAATTTTTTAAAATCTGCTTAGTGCCATGGTTTTCACATTTCTGTACTTGGAGAGGGGGGCAGATTTTGTTGCTTAAAATGGCTTCCAAAGCATGGTGCTGAAGGTCTGTCTAATGTTTTGTTATGTTTTGTTTTGTTTTAATTAATGAACTTATTAATTCATTTATTTTTACTTAAGAGAGCGAGGGAAAGGGGGCGAGCGAGGAAGAGAGAGAATCTTAAGCAGGCTGCACACCCAGCATAAAGCCTGAAGCAGGGCTTGATCTCACAACCCTGAGATCATGACTTTAGCCAGAATTAAGAGTCGGTCCCTTAACCAAATGAGCCACCCAGGTTCCCCTCCATTGCCACTTCCTGACAATGCAAGGGAGAAGAATGAGGCACAGACAAGTCAGCTGCAAGAGAAAGGGAGCAGAGGGTAACAGTGGAAAAGACTGTTGCCCCGAACAACTCCTCAGTCCCGCTTTTATTAGATATAGACAGTAATCCACAGAAGAGCCGAAGAAGGCCAAACATTAGTCATGCGCCTTGTAGATAAACAAGAAGGAGGGCAAAATACTGGACAAGCCGTATAAAGTTTATAGTTGAATAAGCACATTCAAAGGACTTATTTAACTAGCCACAGGGCTCTGGGCCCGGGGTGGGGGGGCAGGGGACAGAGATAATGGAAAAATGAAGCAGGCAGCGTTCTGCCCTGAGTGGGCTGGGCATTCCCAGCTGCTCAGCTTCAAGTATACCATCCTCTCCCCCAGAGACCTGTTGCCAGTATGTGTATTTCTTAAGGCTGTATCTAAACGTGCTTGGTAAGTAGTAAAATTTCCCATGGGTTTTATGTTAAGTAATACATTGTTCTGAGGGATAGTTGCATCTCCCTCTTTTTGTTTGTGCAGAAGAAGAAAAGTCAATTTTGTAACTTCTTGATCTATCAGTCATTGGAAGAATTTTCGCGTGCATCTGAGGACGAAGCATAAAAAGATTATAGCAATAGAAAGAATAACATTCCACCTATAACGCCAAGACCAGTTTGTTTGATCCAAGTAAAAGGGTTTAAATTAGATAGAATATCGTTAATCCTTTGAGCAAAACTCACTCCTGGAACTGATTATAATGATGAGTGAGTAATGCTTTGAATAGTATCTTTTTTTTTTTAAGATTTTATTTATTTATTTGACAGACAGAGACCACAAGTAGACAGAGAGCAGGCAGAGAGAGAGGAAGGGAAGCAGGCTCCCTGCTGAGCAGAGAGCCTGATGCAGGGCTTGATCCCAGGACCTGGGGATCATGACCTGAGCCAAAGGCAGAGGCTTTAACCCACTGGGCCACCCAGGTGCCCCTTGAATAGTATCTTCAAGTTGTTTAATATCTAAAGTTAGATTATCACCATAATGATTAGTAATATGACAGCAAATTTTGTTCCATGATATTTCTGATTCATTATAGGCATGGGGAGTAACACAGAAGGAAGAAACATTTCAGTCACATAAAATGTGAAGCCTAAGCTTTATATTTTGATGATCATCTCTTATATATATCATGGCTGCTTCTAAATCAGAGATACTTTTATCTAATTTTTGATCTATGATCATTTCTTGATTCCAAGCTCTGCTAGCATTCTCCTGCCATTGCTATACAAATAGTGTGGTTTGTACAGTTTGGTGCAAGGCTATTCCTGTAGTAGTAGCTGTAGCAGTAATGGCTATAATTCCTATCATAGCTGTTATAAGCAACACAAGAAATCTTTTTGTTTTATGTACCCAGTCCTTTAAAATTGTTAAAAGTACATGTATATCTGGAGAGCTTTCCCAAACACGGTGGTGTTTCACCAGTAACCAGATGCCTATTCTTCTTCTAACTCTGAGAATGATAGAGTTGTCTGTATAAACATTTTCTTTTTTTTTTTTAAGATTTTATTTATTTATTTGAGAGAGAGACAGTGAGAGAGAACATGAGAGGCAAGAAGGTCAGAGCGAGAAGCAGAATCCCCATGGAGCTGGGAGCCCTATGCGGGACTCGACCCCGGGACTCCAGGACCGTGACCTGAGCCGAAGGCAGTTGCTCTACCAACTGAGCCACCCAGGCGCCCTGTATAAACATTTTCATCCACACAGGTGAACATTTTACATCTGGGACAGTTTATTTCCCTATTGTTACGATCAAAAGTCATTTTTCCAATAACAAGAACATAGGGATATCTAACACAAGCTTTTACCCATTTTTCTTTCATTAGGAAAAAGGAGAATGCATAGTTATTAGACTGATAAATGTAAGAGATGTTCCAAACTGTTATGTGATTCAAAGTGGTGGTGACCTTCTATAAATTCTTTTGTCTTTTATGATAATTAACAAAAGGGGATGGCACCAAAAGTCCTTGCCCAAGCCAGGCCAGAGGTGCATCTCCTGAGGTTAAGGTTTGTGGTAAAATAAGACCATCCAAAACTTGTCATTTTAAATTTTGATGAGAGGAGCAGGGTCTCCCAGTGCAATTGGTGACTGCCATCCCCTTAGGGGACCAGTCCCATACAATTCCATAGGAATCATTAATAACAATACTTGGGTGAGAAGCTCGACAATCCTCCCATAAAGGGTGAATTCCCTCATCAGACCACATTTGTGTTAGTTTCTATTCGGGAATAAGGGGTGCTGCTGTGCTGTAGCTAGGACCTTAATATTCATTGGCTAGGAATCCTTTAGTGGAGAGTAAATGTAACTGAACTTTAGTTAGATAATTATTGGTAGGAAAGTCCACCAACCATCTTTGATCATCAGGGATAAGACAACTGGAATGATTGCCAATACATATTGGTCTGTTTTGATATCCTAAGGTAAGATTAATATTTGTGCCTTCCTCTAGAGGCAAGAGTGGCAATCTAAGATCCAAAATTCCAGGTACCCATTTTGAGGCATTTAAATAAATTGGTATTATATCTTTTTTCCAGTCTACTGGATGGAGTAGGGGAGGATTGGGTATATAAGCCTAAGGTAAGTAAAGTTATTTATTTGTGCATAACATCAAGGAAGACTTACGGCCGTGATGAGGATCATCATATTGCATCAGAGGTAGAAACAGTAGCAGTTTCGATGTGCTGCAAAACATATACTGTATATAAAGAATCAGATAACAGATTAAATGCAGAAGAAACATCTTGAAACAATGTAATAACCACCATTAATTCTAATTTTTGTGCTGAAGGATCAGTAGTAGATATGACCTTTGAGGTAGGACCATAATAATAGGCTTTGCCTTTGACAGAGCGATCAGAAAAATAAGTAGGGGCATCTGTTATTGGATTTTCAGAAGTAATTTTAGGAAGGACAAAAGCAGTATGTTTTAAAAAGGAAACAATAGGTAAAGAGGTATAATGAGAAGAAGTGTTTCCAGTAAAGCCACTAAGGGCTATTTGCCAATTTAAATTATTTTGAAATGCTGTTTCAATTTGTGTCTTATTTAAAGGCAGAACAATAACCTGTGGATCATATCCCTGTATTTGGCGAGTTCTTTTTCTTCCTAATTGAATAATACTGCCAATATGGTCTATATATGTAGTGAGTTTTTTAACAGTATTCTTCAGAAAAAAATCCATTCTATGATTTGTTTTTCCTGAATAATTAATCCAGTGGGTATATGTGGGGTATGAAAAATAAGAAGATCGAATAGTATCTCAGGTTGGACTCTATCCATTTACATTGATTTAATCTGGCTTTCAACAAATTGTAATTCTTTAAAGGCCTCTTTTGATAGGATCCTAGGGCTGCTTAAATTAGGATCTCCCTTTAAAGAGGCAAATAGATGCTGCAAAGCATAAGTGGGAATTCCAGTTTTAGGTCTCATCCAATTAGTGTCTCCCAATAAGTTTTGCAAATCATTCAAGGTTGTAATTTTATTTCTACAGATTTGAACTTTCTGTGGTTTAACTGAGGTCCTGTCCATAATGAACCCCAAATATGAGAAAGGTGTGGTGACTTTTATTTTTTTGAGCTATAATTACTTTGTATTTTTCAAATTGTAATTGAAGCAATTTAAATGTATCCTGCAACTGCATGCTATCAGAGGATGCACATAATATATCATCTATATAATGGATAAGATAAATTTGTGGAAATTGATTTCTGACCAGCTGTATAACTTTTGTCACATACTCCTGACAGATAGTGGGGCTATTTAAAATTCCTTGAGGTAAAACTCTCCATTGATATCGTTTGGCTGGTTCTTTTAAATTTATACTGGGAATAGTGAAAGCAAAATGGGGGCAGTCTTCCTTAATAAGTGGTATAGTGCAAATTTGTGATAATTATTGGCCATTCGTGTGGGACTAGATTAGGTGAAGGCAATCCAACTTGGAGAGACCCCATGAGTTGGATAACAGAATTAACCATACACAGGTCTGTTAAAAGTCTCCATTTTCCTGATTTTTTCTTAATAACAAAGATCGGTGAATCCCAAGGACCGTGATATTCTTTATTATGCCCTTTTCTTATATGTTCCTCTATAGGGCTTGCAGAGTAATTTCTCTTGTGTTAAGGACCACTGCTCCACACAAATAGGTTTGTCATTCTTCCAATTTAACTTAATGGGTTTAGGAGCAGTGGCCCTCCGTGAAAAATCTGGGAATCCTCCTTAGGGGAAGATGTAACCAGAGAGGCTTCCCATTGACTTAGTAAATCTTGCCCCCAAAAGTTAATGGGTAAGTCAACAGTATATGGCTGTAAATAACCCTTTGACCCTCAGGTCCTTCACAGAAAAGAATATTGGAGCTCTGATGTACATTGCCAACCTGTCCTAATCCTGTAATAGTAACAGAAGAGGAATTATATGGCCATTTTTTAGGCCAAATGTAATGAGTTTATGATAGAGACATCAGCTCCAGTAACAATTAGACCTGAAAATTCCTTTCCTTGTATTTTAAGATGACAAATTGGTCTATCTTGATAAATTTTCTCAAATATGCTCCAGTTTTTCCAGTACTTCCAAACCCAATGGAGTTTCTTTGTTTGTTTTTAGATTGACCCTGGAGATAGGGTAAAAGTAGCAACTGGGCAATGCAGTCTCCTTTTTGAAAATGGTATGGAGCCGCAGTAGTTAATATCACTGAAATTTCATCAGTGTAATCTGAATAATAACACCAGTGTGAACTAGTACTCCTTTTGAAGTAAGGCCAGATCTCCCCAAAAGTAACCCAGTGATTCCCTTTGGTAAAGGGCCATAAATATTAGTTGGAATTTTAGCGGGAAGCTTGGCAGGCATTAAGAGATAATCTTTGGGAATGGGGATATCTAATCCAGCACACCAGGTGTGGCATGTAATAAATTTAAAATGGTACATTTGTTTGAAAGCTGGGCATTAAAGGAGAATTGGCCCCCTTGTTTTTCAGGGCTGAGGGCTTTCCCCGAAATAAGTTTCCCTGAAAGGGAGATCCATTCTTGCTAAATTTGGAATGACATTGACTTGCCTAATAGTTTCCCTTTGTACATTTAGGACAGAGACCAGGTGTTTTATTTTTTACATTTTGCGGAGGGAATTTTCCTTTTTGCCTACATTGAGCTTTAGTATGCCCTGCTTGCCCACAGTTGAAACACTGTGCTTTAAATTTTCCTGTGGTCAGAGCAGCCATTGCTTGAGCTAACAAATCAGCCTTATAGGTCTCTGTTCCTACTCCTTGGCATAGCTTAATATAATCTGTCAATGTCCCCTTGCCTTTAAAGGGTGCTATCAATTTCTTACAATCAGCTTTGGCATTTTCATAAGCCAACAGCTGAAGAACGGTATTAGCAGCCTCGAGATTATTTATCATTCTTTTGATAGCCTCTTGTAATCTTGCAAAAAAAATCAGTATAGGGCTCTTTAGGACCTTGTACCACCTTCTGAAAAGAAGAGCACTTCTCTCCTTGGGATCCTATTCTCTCCCAGGCTCTCAAACAGCAATGCTGGAGCTGCTCAATAGTTTGATCATTCATTAGTACCTGGTCTTGCACCCGGGCCCATGGCCCAACACCCATGAGCTGTTCCATGGAAATAGAAACATTACAAGCTCTGTTATGGGCAGCTGCGGTTTCTGCATGATCTTGCCACCATGTTTTAAACTGCAAGAATTCATTTGAAGATAGAACTGTTGTTAACAAGGACCAATCAATCAGAATAAGTCGATTGCCTTCTGTGATGCCTTGAATGATTCCTGTTGTAAATGGAGAATTAACTCCATGGAGAATTAACTGCTTGTTTTAGTTCCTTCAATAATTTAAAGGAAAATGGCACATGCTTGGCCTCATAGATATCATTCGGGTTGTTAGGATCATGTCCCAGAGCGACAGGTTCTCTAGTAATAACCAGGAAATTAAAATGAAAGGCATCTAGGTCTCCCGCCTGCTGTGCTTCAAGGAGGCCCTTTTGCATGGCTGATAGCAAGAATTTTTCATTTTTTCACTAAATGGTGCCTTCTCATAGAATGATGGAGCCAATGGCGTTAGTGCCGCTTGCACCTTCTCTTCTGGTATTGGAGGAGGAGGAGGATATTCCTTCCTTTATATATTCCTTTACGATGGCCTTAGTAACTTTTTTCTCCTCCTGGATGGCATGTTCACATTCCTCTTTTTTTTTAGTTTCTCCTGAACATTCATTATTGCTCTCCGAATCAGGGGTTTGTAAAGGCTCCAAAATGGAGTGAATGAAGGTCCAAGTAGGCCATATAGTCATTGGAATTAGTTTTCCTTTAGCATGCAAAAGTTTTAACTCATGACCTACTTTTTCCCATGTCTGTAAATCTAAAGTCCCTAATATAGGGAACCAGGAGCAATGTTCTTTAATCACTTTTAAAAGCTCCATAAGCTGGCCCTCGCTGACTTTTGCTGCTCCTGACTTTAGGAGCCGTCTCAGTAAGCAAACATAAGGGTAATAATCATTTGTGCTCTCTAGATCACCCATGCCCTGCGGTAAGTACCCACAACTCACCAGCAGGAAAAAGGCACGGCTGTGCAAAAACTCACATTGGGGTTTCTTCTGTTTCATTTTGGTCCCTGTTCGGGCACCACTTGCCGCTTTCTGACGGTGCACGGGAGAAGAACGAGGCACAAACAAGTCAGCTGCAAGAGAAAGGGAGCAGGAGACAACAGTAGAAAAGACTGTTGCCCCCAAGCAACTCCTCAGTCCCACTTTTATTAGATATAGACAGTAATCAACAGAAGAGCCGAAGAAGGCCAAACATTAGTCGTGTGCCTTGTAGATAAACAAGAAGGAAGGCAAAATATGTCTGGACAAGCTGTATAAAGTTTATACTTGAACAAGCACATTCAAAGGACTTATTTAACTAGCCACAGGTGCTCTGGGGTTGGGGGGAGATAACGGAAAAATGTTGCCAGTATGTGTTTTTCTTAAGGCTGTATCTAAACGTGCTTGATAACTTGTAAAATTTCCCATGGGTTATATTTTAAGTAATACATTGTTCTGAGGGGCAGTTGTACTCTATCTCTAGTGTTCCTAGTACAAAGTAACTATGATGTGCCTAATGGAAAAAAATACATGTTTTAGATAAGCTTTGTTCAGGTTTAACTTATACTGTTACCATGATTTATATCTCAATGAATGAATAATATATATTTAAAAATTGGTTTTCAACCAGAAACACACAGAGAATGTGGTTGTGTATTGATCAGTTGGTGGAAATGTGACCAGAGGCTGCTGGGAAATTAACCCTGTATCCACAGGGACAATGATTCAGTGTTTCCTAATTTGGGACTTGCAATGACTTCATAGAATAAAGTCTATTTTTATGCTATAAGTAATGAGAATCAGGTGTATGTGTGTTCACGGATGAGTGCAGGCTTACTGACAGCCACTTACCATTATTTTTGGTTTCTAAATATCTTGTCCAGGAATAACTTATACCAGAAAGCGAAGACATGCTCAAAGAATGATAAAGACATGTCAAAGTATATAAAAACCTGCTTGATGGTTCTCTCAGTGAGAATTATCTAGGACAATTGGGCATCAAAATAATTAAAACTATCAGATTATACCCCCTTTCATAAAACAGGAACTCATGAGTTCATACTGATACAAATATATAAACACAAAAATAGAAGTTTAAAGAAAACTCTTCTTTAATAAGGTAACAAAATGAGGAAGTAATGCAAGTCGTTAATAACTGGGGAAAATAATGATGGTGGCTGGAGCTTTGTTAAGGATCAGTGTGCTGGTGTAATCCTGAAATAGCTCTCTTCACAATGACGACTTTACCACGGAGAAATCAGAGTCTGGGTATGACAAAACATGCTCCAGACCCAGGTGAGGGATCATTTTATAAAGTGAAAACTTGCAAATGTTCAAGACTGTTAAGGATATAAAAGACAGGCCAGATTAAGCAACTCTCTCAGACTGAAGAATTATGAAACATGAAAATCACGAACAACTGTTTCCTGGGCAAGTAGCTGGACTAGAAATGGAGAAGATACATTCATGTGATGGTGGCAAAATTACAGGGATGTCTCTGAACTGGAACATAGCATTGTAGGAATGTTGATTTCCTAAGTGGGAGGGTTGTATGATGGTGATATAGAAGACTATCCTGATTTTTAGAAGGTGTACATTAGAGTTCTTGAATAGTGGGAGGGCATTACAACAGAAAAAGATGTTCTTTCTTTCTTCCATGTTTGTATATTTGCATATACATAATTTATCTATATAATCTATAAAAGAGAGCAATATTTCTTCATCATTTCACTCAGGGGAAGTTTTTAGAGTAATTTTTAGGTTCAGCCACACAAGAAGTTATTATATTTGTTGGGCTGGCAGGAAGGGCTACTAAAGATGGCGAAAGTTCCCGCCACAAGACCTGAGCTTGGACAGGAGAACAAAGGCCCAAGCAGGAATCTGAGACCCCCCCGCCCCCCGCCCCGGGCTCCTGTGGACCAATGGGATCCCGATGAGCAGGCGGGACATCCAAATAAGGGAAACTTGCCAAAAGACCCCTGAGCTTGCCCCAAGACCCTTAATAGCCCCCTCCTACCTGCCTTGGGCGCGACTTCCCCCACTCTGCTTTCCAGAGTTGCGGAACCTCGCCCGAGAGTGCCCACCTCCTCCCGGTGCAACTTTCTCGGCTCCCCTTCACCTGGACCCTGAAACTTCACCGGAGAGAACCTTTAATAAACCTTGCCTTACACCCACTTAGCCTGGTGTTGTGTTATATCGTCGGAAAACTTTACAATATTCACAGCTTTTAGTAACTTAATGAGGTCACTAATTTGTAGATATAATATTGCAGTAATAATTTTCACTGCTATTTTAAGGAGAGAAGGACATTTTCCTGTGGATGTGCTTTTTTCAACCAATTCATTAGCTCACTTTCTCTGTGTAGTTTACCATCACCATAAACTATATTCACTTTATGTCACAAAGGCAGGTCATTGAAATTCTAGTTTTCCCATGCCAAAAAATTTATTCAATTAGATCTTAAATTCTTTTCATAAATTTCTTCTATACAAGTTGCTAATGAAGTAGATAAATTGTACATGATTTATTTAGCATCAGTTTCAAGGCTCCCCACTCTCAAAACTAAAGGCAAACTTCTTGGGAAGAACAAAGAAGACTCTTAGGAAGAATTGGCTTTTTTTTTTAGATTGATTGATTTATTGATTGATTATCTATTTATTTATTTGACAGAGAGATAGATCACAAGTAGGCAGAAAGGCAGGCAGAGAGAGAGGAGGAAGCAGGCTCCCCGCCACGCAGAGAGCCTGATGCGGGGCTCAATCCCAGGACCCTAGGATCATGACCTGAGCCAAAGGCAGAGACTTTGTCCCACTGAGCCACCCAGGTGCCCCTTTGATTTATTTATTTGACAGAAATCACAAGTAGGCGGAGAGGAAGGCAGAAAGAGAGGAGGACGTAGGCTCCCTGCTGAGCAGAGAGCCCGATGCGGGGCTCCTGAGCCAAAGGCAGAGGCTTTAACCCACTGAGCCACCCAGGCACCCCAAGAATTGGCTTTTCTTAAACTTAATTTTATTTCTTTGAATAATTTTTTTAAATCCATAAGGTAAATTTAACTTTTTGTTAAATTACTGAAGTAAAATCAAAGTTTATTTTCATTAATATTCTTGACGGTGTTCAATAGCAAATTTTAAGTCAGCTATAATCAAAACAATGTGAAAACAAATTAGTCTAAGACACAAATTTATATGACTTTGAAAAAACATTCCTTTTGTGGAGTGGCATCATAAAAGTGAATTGTTAGGCATTGTAATCACAGAATTACCATACAAACTCTTTATTTCCATGAACTCTTTTTACAAGCTTGTGTATGTATAAAAAGTATTTTTGTGCTACAGGTAAAGAATTGAAATTTCTTTAATGTGAGACCTGTGCCTACTTTTGCTGCACAAAATACTTAATTCTCAGGCAAAATTGAGTTAAATGGAAAGGGATTTATTTTCAATTGAAATGAAATAAATTCTACTCCTGCTCAGGATGCTTGTTAAATACACATAAAAGAATGGGAAACAGTAGCAAACTATTCACTGTTTTCTTATGAATGGCAAGACAGTCTTAACAGGAACTCTGATAGAAATACACTGCTGGCTTAGGATAGAGCAGTCATCTCAAATTGAAGGTCATCAGACTACATACTACAGCTCACTGACATTTTCTTCTTTCAAATCCACGACTCTGGCCAAGCCAAAGGTTCAGAAAGAGGGTTACACTCGCTCAGTCCAGAAAGGAAACTAAATGTTCATTTTGTCCTGTAGGGCTTCCCTTCCTTCAATAAGACTTGAAACTTGAGTTCCTTCCACACACTCAAGCCTAAGCACAAAAAAACAATTTTCGAGTGGTTTTTGGTCAACATGATTTTCCATAAGATTTCGTTTCCATTTAACTCAGAGGATTTTGCCATCTGAAGCCAAAACATTTTCTCCAAGGCCTTGCAGAGACTAGATTAATTGACTTCTGTATTAAAAATTGCCTCCTAAGCTGAATATTGTAACAGAACTAATGTAAGTTCACTTCTTGGTGAGTTACAGAGAGTGACAATACCTGGTAGAGTTGTCATGCAAAGGATGTTTTTTTGCAGCAAAGATGTTGCAGAAGAAGTTACAAAGCTGTGACTCCCCAGTTGGGGGAAGTGGGTTTCTTTTATTTAGGGTTAAGATGAATGTTCACCAAGGGGAGTGTTGTCATCGCATGTCCCGGTGGGCATGATGTCACGCGTGAGTGCTTAGGAAACATGCCTATACACGCATTGTATGTTATGTTCGTGGGATTTGTAGTGCTCCTTGAGTGGAGACTTTAACATTATAATGAAGCAGAGGTAGGAGGAAGGGAAGGGGGCTGTGGGCATGTTCTGAGAGACCATATAAACTAGATGGGGCACTGGCTGTAATGAGCACTTGGTGTCGTATGTAAACAATGAATAACTAAATTTTACACCTGAAACGATACATTTCACTGTATGTTCATGAACTGAATTTAAATGATAGGTTGACACTAAAAAAATAAGCAAAATTAAAAGTAAGTAATAAACTAGATGGGGTTTGGGAATGCAGGGGCCTTGCTTACTTCTGACCCAGCACTGACTCATTTAGTGTCTCTGATATGGCTAGGCTCTTTCCTTGTCTGCTAGACCATTCATTTTTTGCAGTCCATTTTTCCCCTTAAAGTCCTTAACTACCAAGATTTATTTATTTATTTACTTATTTACTTATTTATTTTGGTAATTCTGACATTTTCTAGGAGTTCTGCAACACATGTGCTTGGGCAAGTAGAGTATAGATTACAGAAAACAGCTGGGTGCCTAAAATGACTTTGTGTCACAGAAGCTATGCCTCCTTTTTCTTTTTTTGGGGACCCTGAACTCTTTCTACTTACAGTTTTTTTTTTTTTTTTTTTTTTATTTGAGAGAGAGAGAGAATGAGCGAGGAGAAGGTCAGAGAGCGAAGCAGACTCCCCATGGAGCTGGGAGCCTGATGTGGGACTTGATCCCGGGACTCCAGGATCACGCCCTGAGCCGGAGGCAGTCGTTTTAACCAACTGCGCCACCCAGGCGTCCCTCTACTTACAGTTTTTATGCTCTTGATCTTCCAAGCACTAAGCAAAATCTGTCCCATTTTCTTGAAAGTATTCCTGCAATGCCCCTTTTGGCTAAAGCACCCTGTTGCAAACTCTTCTTCTGCTATGCCTTTTGATTTCTTAGTGAAGGATTTATGTTTTTTGTCTACGTTTCACACCATGGTTAAATGCGCTTATGAGCTGGTTCTTGAGAAATAGCAACTTTATGGCATTATCTAGAACTTTTTCATTTTATCATCAAGAATTGTTGACACCAACATCTATGAAGAAAGTAGTTCTATATTGTAATGCAAGGGTCCCTTCTCTACCCCTCATCACCACCGCCCCTTATTTTTAACAGTTGAAACATCTTGTGCCACAAACCCTGGACAGTACAGCAGACATATACTCCTTCCACACAGGTGTTTTGTTTCTAGATGTAAGGACAGAAACAGTAAGTTGATTTCTATCTTTGCTTATCCCAAGCAGTATTTTACTATCGAAAATAAAGTTTTATTTAATTTCACCCTCATTTATGAATATTTTCTTGAGTCGTAATTGACATATAACAGTGTATTGGTTTCAGCTATACAACATAATGCTTCAGTATTTATATATGCTGCAAAATGTTTACCACAGTAAGTAGTTACTATCAGTCTTCATACAATGATACAAAACATTTCTGTTGATGATTACAGCATTTAAGATTTACCTTTAGTAGTTTTCAAATATGCAATGAAATACAGTGTTATTGACGCTAGTCACCATCCTATGAAATTACATCCCCAGGACCTACTTATTTCATAACTAGAATTGAAATGAAACTTACATTTCACTTAACACCCACCCCCTGCCGCCCCTCTCCTCTGGCAACCACCCTTCTGGTTCTCTGTATCCATGAGTTTTGTTTGATTTTGTTCATTGTTTTGTTTTTTAGGTTCCACGTAAAAGTACTATTATATAGATTTCTCTTTCTCTTTCTGATTTATTTCACATGGCATAATACCTTCAAGCTTCATCCATGTTGTTGCAAATAGATTTCATTCTTTTTATGGCTGAGTAGCATTCCTAAATACCTACATACCTATATATAGATCTATAGTGTGTATATATGTATTATACATATATATATTCCTTATATATATATTCCTATATATAAAAAACACAATACTCAATTATATACATAATGTATATGTATATACATGTGTGTATACACACACACACACACACACCCCTTTACATCATCCCCATGCATTCATCTGTTGATGGATATTTATGTTGTTTCATATCTTAGCTATTAAAAGTAATGCTGCAATAAACATAGGGGTGCATACATCTTTTTGAAAATAGTGTTTTTATTTACTTCAGATAAATACCCAGAAGTGGAATTGCTGGATCATATGGTAGTTCTATTTTTAATTTTTAAAGGAACCTTTTTAATGTTTTCCATGTTGGTTGTACCAAATTATATTTCTAGTAACATTGCACAAAAGCTTCCTTTTCTTTATGTCAACACTTGTTATTTCTTGCCTTTTGGGGGTGGGGAGTGCAGAGGGTGAGAAGGAAGAAAGAAAATCTGAAGTGGTATCCACTCCCCACACCGAGCCTGAAATGGTGCTTGATCTCACAACCCTGAGATTATGACCTGAGCTGAAATCAAGAGTCAGATGCTTAATTGACTGAGCCACCCAGATGCCCCCTTATTTCTTGTCTTTTTGATAATAACCGTTCTGATAGGTATGGGATAATATGTTATTGTGGTGTTGATTTGTGATTCCATGATGATTAGTGATTTTGGCATGTTTTCATGTTGACCATTTGTACCTCTTCTTTGGGAAAATGTCTATTCACATCCTCTGTCTATTTTTTTAATCAGATTTTTTCTATTGAATTGTATGAGATTTTTTAAATATATATTTTGGATATTAGCCTCTTAATAAGACACATGATTTGAATGGGAGAAATTACTGCAATCAGTTGCCTTTTGAATTTTTTGGTGGTTTCCTTTGCTATGCAGAAGCTTTTTAGTTTTATTGTTTATTTGTTAATTTTTGCTTTGTTTACTTTTGCTTTTGTTCTTTTGCTTTTGGAGTCACATAAAAAAAATCTTCACTAATATCAGTGTCCTGGATTTTACCACCTATTTTTTTTCTTTTTTAAATGAGCTTTTCATGGGTTCAAGTCTTAAATTCAAGTTCTCAACCAAGTTTGAATTGATTTTTGTATATGATAAAAGAGAGTAGTCTGAGTTTTTTGTTTTTTGGTGGTTTTTTTGTTTTGTTTTGTTTTGTTTTTGGCATATTGCTGTCTAGTTTTCCAAATGTCATGTATTAAAGAGACTATCCTTTCTCCATTTTATATTCTGGTCTTCTTTAACATAAGTTCTCATACATGCATGACTGTATTTCTCTTTATTCTGGTCCATGGATCTATATGTTGGATTTCTTGCTAACACTATACAGTTTTGATTACTATAGCTTGGTAATATTTGAAATCAGGGAACAGGATGCCTCCAGCTTTGTTCCTTCTTAAGATTGCTTTGGCTATTTAGGATCTTTGTTGTTCCAGACCAATTTTAACATTATTTGTCCTATTTCGATATTTAAAATGCTGCTCCGTACTTGATAGGGATTACATTTAATCTATAGATGGCTTAAGGTAATATAGACTTTTTAAAAATCTTAATTATTTCAATCTATGAGCACAGAGTATCTTTCAGTTTATTTCTAATTTCTTTATCAACTGTATACACATTTTAGGAGACATGTCTTTCACTTCCTTAGTTAAATTTATTCCTAGATATTTTATTCCTTTGATGCAATTGTAAATGGAATTATTTTCTTAATTCTTTTGGCAATTTGTCAATAATGGAAAGAAATGGAACAGATTTTGTGTATTGATTTTGAACTCTGCAATTTTACTGAATGTGCTTATAAGTTCTCACTTTTTTTGGTAAAGTCTTTAGGATTTTCTAAATATAATATCATGGGCTCTGCAAATAGTGGCAGTTTTAGTTGTTCTTTTCCAATTTGGATACTTGCTATTTCTTGTGCCTAACTGCTGTGGCTAAGGTGTTGAATAAAATTATCAGAAGAACCTAAAGTACTAGATACCCCAGGCTTGAAAACACACACACACACACACACACACACACTCACACAATCATTCACACAATCATACCTTAATTTTTGAAGTAATCCATTGCATGCCAGTGCCAATCATATTTAGGTAATTGTGCGGTTTGACATTTCTCTAAGAACTCCAAGTATATTTAGATAAAGAAAAATAATTTGAACCAACATAACATTAAACCTGAAAAGTCAGAAGCTATACATTCTTTCTCTGTCAAGTTGTGCATTCATTTTCCAAACAGTAACATTTATCAAAAAGAATAATTGGCCATACATATCTTTTTCCTTCTTCTGAAGATACAATAAATTGAAAATAAATGAAGTAAAAGAGTATAATTTCATAACAAAAAAAGAAAAAAGTGGGGTACCAATAGTAGACAAAACATCTAAACACAGTTGTAAGCCCCAGAGAACAGATCAGTAAGGGTTAACCAGTAACTGGGAGAAAAACAAGAGTTAGCCTAGGTTCTGATACAGAAGTACTGAGCCAAGAGTAAGACATTGTCCCATGGATAACCTTGGAGATCAGTATTTTTTTTTTAATTTTATTTATTTGACAGACAGATCACAAGTAGGCAGAGAGGCAGGCAGAGAAGGGTGGGGCAGGGGGGAGCCAACTCACCATGGAGCAGAGAGCCCAATGGGGGGCTTTATCCTAGGACTCTGGGATCATGACCCAAGCAGAAGGCAGAGGTTTAACCCATTGAGCCACCCAGGCACCCCTGGAGATCAGTATTTTGAGAGGCTGGTAATAACTTGGGGCAGATATGAGACACAAAAGGAAACCAAAATATGAGTGAAACAGTATTTCAAACAATAGACTTCTCCCCTCGAGTACTGACAAAATGTCTTCCACACGGAAAACTGTATTCTCCTACCCAGGTAAAGAGAGAGAAATGAATGGCTCTGGGGTAGAAAGTTCTTCACATACCAGCCCTTAGCCCCACTCTAAAAGCCTGCCCTGTCCTCCAATCACACAGGGAAACACGGAATCTTCCTTAGTCCACCCCAACAAATTACATAGTGCTCCTGGATTCTGCTTGCATGGTCTACTTATTAAATAGGAACAGATAGTCAAGACCAACATAGATTCAAGGAAAGCCTGAACCCTGGCAGAGGGAGAGTGTGAGAACATGATGTGTAAGCAAAGTCTTTCTCGAATGACTTTACCTTCAGAAAAAGTACATAATGGAGTGTGATGCTATTCAAAAGAGGTGAGAGACAGAAGGGTCTTGGAAGGGGACAATAAATGAAAGTATCTTTGCTGAGTAGCAATTAGTAAAAAGGGCCATGGATGATATTCCAAGAAAAGAGAGATGGATGACACAGAGCACAAGAGAGGAAGGTGACAACAGAGAATATCAGTGGAAGCCGTCTGACATCAATCTCACAGGGCCTCTCCAAAGGGCAAAGTGAAAAAACATGTCTTCATGTCAGAGAAGCATCCCGAACCCATGAAGATAGAAATCCCAGTACTGTGATGAAGAGTTGTGAAATGGCAGAAAAACTAAAGAAATTTAGAAGTTGTTTTTTTCCTTTTTTTTTTTTTTTTTTTTTTTTTTTGTCTGTAGGAAGGAGGGTGAGGAAGCAGAAGAGGCTGAGGAAATAGTTCCCTGGGAAGGAGGGATTATGTAATTAGCATTGGTATTCCCTTCAATAACACTGGCTAACAGATGACAAAGGAGTGACTTTCCTTTTTGTTCTGTTTTGTTTTTAATTTTGAGAGATTATTTTAAACCAGCTATTCACTACTATTTTCAATTAAGTTTGAGTTAGAATAGAAAAATAATTTCAGACATCAGGAAACTTCTTTCTACATATTTGATCCTAGAAGATGATCCTAGATGTTGTTTGATCCTAGATGTTTTAGCATTATAAGGAAATAAAACATAAATAAAAGGTGATAAAGGAAATGACATCAAAATTCCAGTGCCCTGGAGTAGCAGATCTAGAGATGGCAGTCAGTCCAGACTACAGAGGCAGGGCTGCAGTTTCCAGGAGAAAGGGAGGTGTTTGGTGAATAAAAAGGAATATGGGGCACCTGGGTGGCTCAGTAGGTTAAGCATCTGCCTTGGGCTCAGGTTGTGATCACAGAGTCTGGGATCAAACCCTACATTAGGCTCTCTGCACAGTGGAGAGCCTGCTCCCCACCCCACCCCTGCCAAATACATAAATAAAATCTTAAAAAAAAAAAAAAAGGAATATGCAAGAGAGGTTTTGTTTTTTTGTTTTTTTGTTTTTTAGTTTTTAGTGTTTTTGTTTTGTTTCATTTTGTTTTTAGAGCAATGTAAGACAGGCAATGTAAGTTGGGAATCTGGGGAGAATCACAGGGAGAAAGAGCTCTACAAGAAATAAAAGTTAGAGAACACTTTACGAATTGGGAGCAAAGAACAAAACAAATTTTATCAGAGTAAAACATCATGTCCTGTTTTAGCTAAAAAGGGTAACAATTAAATTTGGAAAATTAGAGAGTTAAGGATATTTGAAAAATAACCTTTTACCATAGTAGAGAAAAATCAGTGAACCAAAATTAGTAATGTAAGAACTTAGTTTTTATTTAAGATTTTATTTATTTATTTGACAGAGATCACAAGAAGGTGGAGAGGCAGGCAGAGAGAGAGGAGGAAGCAGGCTCCCGCTAAGCAGAGAGCCCAATGTGGGACTTGATCCCAGGACCCTGAGATCATGACCCAAGCCAAAGGCAGAGGCTTTAACCCACTGAGCCATCCAGGGGCCCCAGAACTCAGTTTTTAGATAAAGGGTTAAAGGGGAATGGATTGGGGATTTTTTTTATTATTAAAGGTCCTGCTGCCTTTTTTTTTTTTTTTAGCATTTGTAAGATTATTTTGACAATTCTTCAGGTGAATTTTTTTGCCACACCAATCACTAATGTAATTTGCATTTTGTCTTTTCAAAAATTTATTGACACTCCTACTTAGAGTGTCAAAGGCAGTGACAAATACACATAATTGAAATATCAATAAGTATAACAGAATAAATATCAACAAATAGAACATAGAATATTTCTGTGTTCTATCAATAAATAGAACACAGAAATTTCAATAAATGTAACACGAATATAACACTAAATCACATCTTCCTATATTCTTTTCAAAACCCATACAGTTTTGTTTTGCCGTATTTACAGTCTCCTTTTCTTGCTTGCTTCTCTAGGATATACATGCCAGCTGCTGTAATGTTTTGATTTTTTTTTTAAAGAAAACTCATTACAAAACTTTTTATGTCTTTATATCTTTGAGCTAGAAGGCAGTCCTCAAGGTACAGAGCCATAGCATTTCCTTCTGGAACACTGAAAATTTCCTTGAAAAATGAAGGCAATTGCTTACTGAAACAATTTTCAGAAAATAATCCAACAAAAAACAGTATTTCATTTGTATGAGCCTCACACACTTTCTAGCATCATCCTAGAGTGTATTAATCAAACTCAGGCATCTGCTAATATTCCAGCAGCAAATTTAAAAATGAAACTAAAATCAGAGACTGAAATCAGTATGAATTAGCTTCGAAGTCCTCTCACAACCTATGTATCTTCCAAAAGTTCTTATTTTGTCCATTTCTGGTTTCATTGGGAGGAACATGTTCCACATTTCTATCTCTTATATATGTTGTGTAGTTATATGTAAATGGCATGGCACTATTCCTGGCACAGATTAAGTCTGTAATTCACAGCAGGGCAGTAGGGTGGTTGCTGCTGTCCATGGTTCTGAGGAAATTTGTCATCATCATTGCAAAACCCAACCTTCTCCACTGAGCTTTTGATTTTTCATGAGTGTTTGTTGACAGATGGGGTATCACTGATTCTCCCTTCAAACTAAAAATATGCATGGCTGCAGAAAAGTCATGGTAGATAGGTAGTTACACTGAAAGAGATGACATTAGGAGGAATTCAAGGTATGGTCACAGAGTAATGACACTGCTTTCCTTATGGCACTGGTGAAATGCCTTCATAGCTAATTCCAAATGAGCTGCTGCTCTGAAGATCTGTCATCCATGGATTGTGAGTGTCAGGTAACTGACGACTTAGGAAGTCGACTCACATTTGATTATGTAGGTTCTGCTGTGTCTCAGAAAGTGTTTTTTTATACTCCCACTTTCCTGATTACATATTACAGAGATCTATATTGAAGAGAAAATAGATAGCAATTGTAGGTTTAAAAATTTACTCATGGGGTGCCTGGGTGGCTCAGTGGGTTAAAGCCTCTGCCTTTGGCTCAGGTCATGATCCCAGAGTTTTGGGATTGAGCCCCACATCGGGCTCTCTGCTCAGAGGGGAGCCTGCTTCCTCCCTCTCTCTCTGCCTGTCTCTCTGCCTACTTGTGATCTCTGTCTGTCAAATAAATAAATAAAATCTTTTAAAAAAATTTACTCAATACTCCTTAAACATGTAAAGGAAAGCTAGCATTTTTGTTTTCTATAAAAGATCTAAATTTGATAGCAGTTTTCCATTTTGCTGTGTTTTAAAAGAAGGAAAAAGAACAGGTGACTTTTGAACAACAGATTTGGACTGCATAGATCTACTTATGTGTGAACTTTTTCAGTACAGTAGAGTACTGTAAATATATTTCTTCTCTTCCTTGTAATTTTCTTATCATATTCCTTACCTTCTTAATGATAAGAATGCAGTATAGAATACCTATAACCTATAAAATATGTGTTAATAGACTGTTTAAGTTATCCATAAGGCTTCTTGTCAACACGTTTTTAGTAATTAAGTTTTTAGGGAGCCAAAAGTTACACTTGTGGATTTTCAATTTTACAGGGGTCAGTGACCTTAACCCTCACATTGTTCAAGGGTCATTTGTATAGTTTAACCTGCCAACATATGATCTCACAGTCTTCACAAGTCTAAAAACCTATTTTCAATTATTTAGTCACTTTCAGATAAATACTCTGCCTTTCAGGCCAGTGGGTACATGTAAAGGTGCTCAAGTTCAAACTAGAATGGTCTATCACCTCAACATGTTGGAATGGCCATTATCAGAAAGATAAGAAATGTCAGCATGAATGTAAAGAAAAGACAACCCTAGTGCACTGTTGGTAGAACTGTATAAGCTGATGTAGCCACTATGGAAAACATTGTGGAGAATCCAAAAAACTAAAAATAGAACTACCCTAGGATCCAACAATTCCACTCCTGGGAATATAAGCAAAGGAGATGAAAACACTAACTTGAAAAGATAGCTGTACCCCCATGCTCACAGCTGCATTGTTTACAGTAGCCAAGACTTGGAAACAACCTGAGTGTCTATTGATGGATGAATGGATACAGAAGTTGTGGTCTACACATAGACAGTGGAATATTATTCAATCACACACACAACCAGGAAATCTTACCACTTGCAATAACATAGATGGACCTTCAAGACATTGTACTAAGTGAAATAAGCCAGACAGAGAAAGAGAAATACTATATGATTGAAAGACAAATACGGTATGATCTCATATTTGGGATCTAAGTATGTTTGTATCTATATATATACATACATAAAGAGACAGACTTGAGGATTCCAGAGGCGGAGTTCTTGGGGGAGGAGAAATGGGAGGAAGATGGTCAAAATGCATAAATTACCAATTGGAGGATAAATAAGCACTAGGAACATAATTTAGAACATGACAAAGCTAACATTCCTGTAGGATATATAGGAAAGTTGTTGGATTAAACCATGAGAATTCTCATTACAAGGAGCACTATTTTTTCTTCTTTCTTCTTTCTTTGCTTTTTCCTGGATCTATATGAGAGGATGGATGTTAACTGAACCTCTTGTGATCATCATTTCACTCTACATGTCAATCACACCATCATGATGTATGCACCTTAAACTTACACAATGATGGATGGATGTCAGTAATTTCTTACTAAAATGGGAATGGCAGAGAATCCTGCCTTTCTGATGCTTTCTTCTTGTTCTCATTTTCTCCAAGATGAGGTCATGACATAACAAATCTTTCAATGTTCTTATTGTAGCTTGATTTTGAGCACCCCTCTCATCTTTGCCGTGTTGTCCCTGGTGTACTCCAGATTCTGTGCTTGTGGTCAGTGAGATGTGACTTTCTGGCTGGTCTTTGGGGGGACAGTATTCAGGCTTCTACTTTTGGATGCCTTGCTGCAAACTATTTGTCCTTAATCAAGAAATCCTTCTTTGAATCTTTATCAGCCTGACTTTTAAACCCTGTAACCTCTCCATGACCACGCTACAACTTCTGATTATCTTACTTTATCATCCACCTATTTTTTCTGGGCTTTGTGACAGAGGCTGTCATCTTATCTATGGAGCTACCTGAGCTGGCACTGTTGAATTTTTGTTTTACAACATGCTGGGTATCCAGCTGTTGTGGCAGTACTTTCTAGTGCTTACTGAATTAAATTTTCTGGGGGGGGGGAGTTACTATGTTTATCAACCTTTGTTGTTTTTGTCTTAAATTCTTCAAATCCTTATTCTCTAATCCAATACCTCTCCACAATAATTAGTAATAATTAACTGAATTAAATCATTAGTCACTTACTATGGTGGCCAAGCTACTTAATTGAGGAATGGGAAAAACATAGGATGGGAAATTGCAAAAAAGTAAAAAAAAAAAAAATGCAATAAATATGATTTTGTTGTGCACAAAGTGTGAGCTCTTTGAGATTGATCATTTCCAAACACGAAAAGCATGACCTCTCAAGGGTAAATTGAGTGATATAAAAATGGCCTTGAAATATCTAGATGTGATGGACATTGCAGGTGGCAGAAGAGTCATTGCTGCTGATGGTGAACTTGTACAAATATTTGGCAAGGTAGGAGATGGTGATGAAAGCCAGGAGCTTGCTGGTGAAGTCATCAATGAGAGGGATTGCATTTTGACTGTTAGCTGCTGATGCCACTTGTGAAAAGGCTAGCGTCAAGGTTTGGTAATGATTTCCAAAAAGCGATTGCTGTCTAGCAGAGGCAAAAGCATGGTCTGCAATTAGCGTGGAACCTGCTCAGTCGTCATGAATTAGGAAAGTGAGAAAACAATATTCTCTGGTGACAAGAGCTGGAGGAAGAAGTAAAATTTCAGTTAAAGCAAAGAATTAAACTGTTGTTTATAAAAATAATTGATGATACAAGAAAAAGTATCTTAATAGCATACTGTTACCTTAGGTTCATTGGAAAAGCCCAGGGATAACTATGAAGATGGGCATCCTGAGGTGAGCAGTTGTTTTTTTTTTAAATTTATTTATTTGACAGACAGAGATCACAAGTAGGCAGAGAGGCAGGCAGAGAGAGAGAGAAGAGGAAGCAGGCTCCCTGCGGAGCAGACAGCCCAATGTGGGGCTTGATCCCAGCACCCTGGGATCATGACCTGAGCCAAAGGCGGAGGCTTTAACCCACTGAGCCACCCAAGTGCCCCTGAGGTGAGCAGTTTAATGAAATAATGGCACAAAACCTCATGTGGTGTCAGGGAGGTGAAGTTTTCCTTCAGTAAATGAGACGAAGGAACAAATTCATAGTGGCATGGAATTAATAATGGCATGGATGGGCGCCTGGGTGGCTCAGTGGTTAAGCCGCTGCCTTCGGCTCAGGTCATGATCTCAGGGCCCTGGGATGGAGTCCCGCATCGGGCTCTCTGCTCAGCAGGGAGCCTGCTTCCCTCTCTCTCTCTGCCTGCCTCTCCATCTACTTGTGATTTCTCTCTGTCAAATAAATAAATAAAATCTTTAAAAAAAAAAATAATGGCATGGAAAGGAAAGTGAGCAATAAACAGGAACTGTGTTAATGAGAGTCTTGGAGGGGTGATCAAACTCAGACTGTAAATGTTCTAGTTCCTGTGTGGCCAGACTGCTTAGAACTTGTGATAACGTATCTAAATTTTAAGTCATGAAAACTGTTATATCTGAAGCCTGTTTTAGGAATAATCAGAAGCATCTATATTGTGATTAGTGCTATCCCATTCATTAATTTGATTTTGTAAATGAAAAACTAATGAATTAAATGGAAGTAGCTTTCAATTTTTCTTAAACGATGCATTTTATTTTTTCAGACACAGAATTTATGCCAGTACTCAATAAATACTTTTAATTACTGTCCACTTATTAAACCATGAAAATCTTTATTCAAAAGTAAAAGTAAATTCAAGATTACTATATATAAATGGAGCAAAATGTTGACCCCTAAAACCTGTAAAAACTGAAAAATTGGTAAAGTGGAAACACACATTATCACTGAAGTATGCAAAATACAAAGTACATAATATACACAAAAGGAAATCTGGCAAGATCCATTACTTAAATTATTTTCTTGTCTCTGAGGCACCAAGGTGAAATTTTGGTTTCCAAAAGTTCTAAATAGAAACCTCAGTAACCTAGAAGATAGTTTCTAAGAGTTACAGGCAACTCTTATTTTCCATTTCTTTCATTTTATTCCAGATGGGGAATTCCCCTCTCCCCTGTTTTTCATTCAAGTTCTCATCTCTATCAAATTTATCCCTTGTATAATATTTTCCATTTAGAAATGCTCTAAGAGGAGCACGTGGTTGGCTCAGTGGGTTAAGTCTCTGCCTTTGGCCCAGGTCATGATCTCAGGGCCCTGAGATTGAGCTCCGCATCGGGCTCTCTGCTTCTCCCTCTCTCTCTGCCTGTCTCTCTGCCTACTTGTGATCTCTCTCTTGTCAAATAAATAAATAAAATCTTAAAAAAAAAAAAAAAGAAATTCTCTAAGAGATTCCTTCTTGAGTTCCACAATTTTACTAGAAGTAAGGATGTCATTTTCCTCGATGAAAACAAAGTATTGCATGATGAGTTTATACTTTGGTTCACATAAATTAATGGAGCCAAAATAAGAAAATAAGCTTTCTATTTTAAGTTATGGCATTACACATAAACTTTTTACTTCTCTCTTTGATCTCTTCCACATGCAAAGTCTAATATCATCTTCAAACTGAAATCACTCTACCTCAGATGTAAAATACTTCTTTTTTTTTTTTTTTCAGGCCAACTTTTCACTGACTTTCTCAGTCTGGCTTTCATGGACATCTTTTCCTATGTGAACATCATTTGTATGTAAAATGAAAGTATTCTTCAGCCTTAATTGTATGCAACATGCTATAATGACTTAATCCTAGAATTATAAGATCAAATGCAAATTATAGGTTCTGCTCAGAAACTGAAGATTTTTCCCAATTCAAGGACTTGCCATAAATCTGCTCTCCCTTACTGTTACAATGCCATAAAATAACATCTCTTACCACACATAAACCACACTAGAGCAGAATATAAAATAGTTCCTTAAGAGAGACATCACTATATTTCCTCTGTTTTTAAAATTTCCATTAAATTGTAATGGATTGCATGAACTTCACTGACAAAGAGAGAGTCATTGCTGATCTTTCTCTGGAAGACAAGTGGAAAGAAGCAACAGGCACAGCAATCTAAGAACCAAGAGATAAAGATATTAATTTCCATTCTGGCACTCACTTCCTTAATAACCGTGAGACGCCATAGGAGTCTCAGTTCCCTTAACAGCAAAAAAGAGTATAATTGGAACAGCACCACGTACTTTGGCACTGTTCAAGGGGTCAAAGGACAGGACTTATTTGACAAATCTTTGAAAATGACAGAGCACTTTAGAGAAGCATCATATTAATAAAATCACATCTCTGCTCTATTTCAGCTCTCACTATCCATGACAAAAAACTAACAAAATAAACAACAAAGAGAACACTCTGAAACTTGCTTCAAATCTTTAAATTCTTCCCTTGCCTCTTGGCTGCCTTACATGTCATGATCTTTATCCAAGAGAGTTGCCCATTCAGTGTCCTGCTTTCTATCACCCTCCATAAATGACTTTGTGGAAGTCTCCCTTTCTGTTACCCTTCCCCTACTCAGCTTAGTCCGGCTCCCATTCCTGCTGCTGTCACCTCTATAGTTTTTCATCCAGACTTAAAACTGTATGAGGTAATTATATATGTATTTTCTATATTCCTCAAGATTGAAAGTTCTGAGAGCTGGAAAGTTATCTTATTCATGGTTGTGTTCCCCTGCCCCATCCCATAGTAAAGCTTCCTAAAAATGTACAAATAACTACAACAGATTATGAGTCTGTAGAATTTTCTTTATCACTTTAAAGTGGTAGCCAAATAAATTTAGAAGGTAGAGCTTACAAGAGGAGGCTCCTCCAATTTTTTCCAGAGCATATATTCTTTCTTTAAAAAATATTTTATTTATTCTTGAGAGAGCATGAACTGGGGAGAGAAGGGCAGAGGGAGAAGGAGAGGTCGATTCCCTGCTCCCTGCTGAGCAGAGAGCCTGCACTGGGGCTCTATGTGGGGCTTGATCCAAAGGCAGACCCTGAACCATCTGAACCCCCCAGGTGCCCTCCAGAGCATATATTCTGAACACTAGAGATGCATTTGGGGGGGGGTGAACTACCTATTACTTTATTACCTTATTTATTATTAAGTTTTTAATAGCTTATTGAGGAATAATTTATATACAAAAATACTGCACATAGACATTCACTTTTTTTTTAAGATTTTATTTATTTGACAGATATCACAAGTAGGCAGAGAAGCAGGCAGAGAGAGAGGAGGAAGCAGGCTCCCCACTGAGCAGAGAGCCCGATGTGGGACTCGATCCCAGGACCCCGGGATCATGACCTGAGCTGAAGGCAGAGGTTTTAACCCCCTTGAGCCACCCAGGTGCCCCATAGACACTCACTTTTAAATGCACAACAACAACAAAAAGGACTGACCAAAAAAAGGAGTCTTGAGTCCATCACAAATAAACGAAATAAATATATAAATAAATAAAATAGTTTATGTATCACTTACTGAATTAAGTTATCAGAATTTTTTCTTGGGCTGACAAGCCACATTCAGAACTCCATTTTACCTTGTGATCTTTGTATGAGGAGTTCAGTACACTCCCTGTAAGTCCATCCATATTTTCTTAGAGCACTTCCAAAATGCATTTCACAAGCCTCTATATTCTCTAGGAAATTGCTTGTTGAGTGGAAAATAGTTACCACATCAGTGATTAAAGTTTCTCCAAGAGAACTTAATTTTCTAGATCCAGATAACACAGTCGTATTCAAGGATAAGACCATGAAATTTCTTTGCCTCAATAGAATCCTAGCATCTCTGTGGCCTGGGTTCATTGGGAGGTGGTACTGATGCGGTACATGAACATCCTGACCTTCACAACCACGTTATCACCTTTCCTATTTTCTGAGCCATAGTAGTGGTATTCCTGCTGGACAGAGTCATTTTTATTTATTTTTTTTGTCAGAGAGAAAGAGGGAGAGAGAGGGAGAGCACAAGCAGGGGGAACAGCAGGCAGAGGGAGAAGCAGGCTCCCTGCTGAGCAAGGAGCCTGACGTGGGACTCGATCCCAGGACCTTAGGATCATGACCTGCACCAAAGGAAGACACTTAATCAACTGAGCCACACAGGCACCCCTAGACGTAGTCTTTTTTTTTTTTAAAAGATTTTATTTATTTATTTGACAGAGATCACAGGTAGGCAGAGAGGCAGGCAGAGAGAGAGAGGGAACCAGGCTCCCTGCTGAGCAGAGGGCCGAACGTGGGGCTCCATCCCAGGACTGTCGGATCATGACCTGAGCTGGAGGCAGAAGCTTAACCCACTGAGCCACCCACGTACCCCAACATAGTCTTTTTTTTTTTTAATTTAACAGAGAGAAATCACAAGTAGACGGAGAGGCAGGCAGAGAGAAAGAGAGGGAAGCAGGCTCTCTGCTGAGCAGAGAGCCCGATGCGGGACTCGATCCCAGGACCCTGAGATCATGACCTGAGCCGAAGGCAGCGGCTTAACCCACTGAGCCACCCAGGCGCCCCCCAACATAGTCATTTTTAATCATGTTTTCGATGTGCTATTTTCTGCCATGCTCTCAATTACCATGTATACAAGCCCTCACTACTTTATTCACTTTGAGTCTGTTTGGAAATACAGAGTCTCCCAGCCTAGGTTTTTTGTTTTTTCTTTTTTAATTTTTATGTATTTATTTATTTAATTTACCTTGTGCCAAGTACTTTACCATCTGGACGTCTCGCAAACTGACATCTGTCAAGCTGGGGTCTCAAGGTCAACATCTCTGTTCTGAGACATCTGCTGTTTTTTAGGAAAAAGTAAGAGGCGAGGCACAGGAATGACCATATGTTTTCTTAGTTCCTGACCATTTGAATTCTGAATCAGCATCTTTCCCCTGACATTGAATAGTTCTCCATTTATTGATTTTTATAATTTTGTAAGCATCGTGCAGTTAACGATTTTATGGCATCAAGGCAGGAAGAAGATTTACCATGTACTGTAAGACCTAGGCACAGGCCAGCTCCCCTTCATTATGTGCTCCTCGGCATTGCATGAAAGTGAAAACATTCATTGGTCACTTCCATTTTTGTCAAATTTTCCTATATAATTAAAAGTTTTTACCCACTCACTTAGCTCTATGATTCCACAAGAGATCGGGAATATGTTTCTCCAGTCTTTTAATAAAGCCATAATATAATAGTGGTATTTTTAGGAGTTAAAGGAATTTGAGAATCTGGAAATGTAAACGCTCTACACAGTCACATCAATTGCCACATATGCTTTTTTTTTTTCAGTCTATTAATTCACATATGCTTTTTTGACTGGAAATAATTAAGTATGTTTCTGTACTCCCCTTTCTCGGGCCCTTGCCCTCAATATATGTGGGTGTGTGCACTCATGCTTCCTGTTGCTTTCATTAGTCAGTGCCCGTGGACTACATGCTATTGCTAGTTCAAATCCTTCTCTGTGCACAGATGAAAACTGCACTGAGACTGCTGACCCTGTAAATCCCCACAGCGTTGAGTGAACTGTACGGGGGGTTAGGTCTTGACAGGAATAGAATTTCAAGAATGCCCCTCAGTGATACGAGATGGTCTTTACTACCTCCAAGGCCCGTCTGGCCTGTCATCAAATTTATACTTAATATGTGCAATTAATCAGGGTGGTTATCAGTTGGTTATCATGGCTTTTGAAAGGCAGACATAGGCCTACACAGAGTGGGATCTATGGGATGGGGCTCACTCAACTTTCAGGAAGACATACGTAATTCTTCAGTGTATCCCATTTCCTATGGCCCATTGTCCTCTGCTGTGCAGAGGCAGAGCTATCGTTCTGCATTATTGGCTGTGTTTCCTATTCTGTCACCACCTGGAGGAAGAGAAAGAAAAAGGAAGCACTAATGTAATTTTTTCTTATCTAATTCGTGCCTTGTCTCCAGAGAATCCAAAGACTTTAAGGTATAAGGGATATCTAAAGATCAGATAACCTATACCCTTACTTCTGTATTTTAATTTTTAAAATATTTTATTTATTTATTTGACAGATCACAAGTAGGCAGAGAGAGAGGAGGAAGCAGGCTCCCCACAAAGCAGAGAGCCTGATGTGGGGCTCGATCCCAGGACCCTGGGATCATGACCTGAGCCAAAGGCAGAGGCTTTAACCCACTGAGCCACCCAGGCGCCCCCTTACTTCTGTTTTCATGCTGGAATCTGCTCTGACAGTTTTAACTCATTAGCTAATTTATTCACCTATGATTTCAGCCAAACAAGATTCATGAGATTAATTCATTTATCCATTTTTTTTCTCTGAATATTTATTTCATACTGTGCTCTGAAGATACAATCGAGAAATAGCAAACATCCCAGCTCTCGTGAATTTTACATTCAAATAGGAAAAGACCAAGAAACAAAAATAATTAGCAAAAAGGTATGACGTCAGGTATCATTAAGAGCTATAGAAGAAATAGGGGAAAGAATTGTTAAAAAGATTATTGGAGCTTAATTTCATATCAGATGATTAGGAAACACTGAAGAAGTGTCTGGGGATGGAAGCCTTGGGAAGTGAGCAACTATAATGATTTTTGCTTTCTCTCTGACTAGTAGGGCAAATCATTGATAGGTCTGGAAGGATGGGGCGGCATTATATGATTGACATTCTAAGACAAATGTATATAGATTTATATATTGGTGTCAATATAAATACAGATATGGATAATTTCCCCCAGCTGCAGTGTGGACAATAAGTAATTGGGTCAAAATCAGAACTGGGGAACAAACGAGGAGGCCTTCACAATTATCTAGACTAGAAGCACGGATGGCTTGGATCGTGTCACTGTGGTGGATGTAGTAAGCTACAGAATTTTAAATGTATTTGGAAAGTAGAGCTGATAGAACTGACGGCCAAAGCGAATGCTGGCTATAAAAGAAGAAGAAATAAGAATGACACCAAGATTTTTAGCTCAGGCAGCTGAAAAACAATGTAGCTATAATCCAGACGGAGAAGATGTCAGGGGAAGCAGGCTTTGGGAGATAGGACAAGTCTGATTAGGAAATGCTGACTTCAAGGTGTCTTTGATTAATTAGGGAAAGACAGTAGGTGGTATTGTACCGGTCTGGAAATCAGGGATTTAGGAGAGAAATCCAGGCTGGAGAATACTTTTAGAGCTCGTTCATTTTTAGATAATATTTAAAGCTATGATTACCAAAGAGTGGATTTAAATAAGGGAGAAATATCCAAATATTGTGTTTAAAGGCTCTACGATGTTAGTCATGGGAAGCTAAAAGGAATAACCACTGATACAGAAGGGAAAACACAGGGAGGGGGAAGGGCCCCAGAATACCAATGAAGAAGGATTTTTAGAAAATAGCTATGCCTAAAGGTACCATAATGTTATATGTCAATTCTTTTAAGTAAGAAAAGTGGGATTGAATAATATGTAAAATTCTGATGATAATAAAGGATGGTAAAAACTAAGGACTCCTGCATTTAGCAAGGTGTTTCTAGGTGATTTTGACAGAAATAGTTGTGGCATCAAAGTTTTAGTCCGTAGTTTTGCTTCCTTTTTCCAGTAAGTCATACTTTTGGGGACATAGTGGGAATATTGCAGTTGAGGCTCCTATGACTAAAAATGTGAATCCATAATTATTTTAAACAAGCAATTTGTAATTCTCTTTGTATTATGCCACAAAAGAAATGTTGGTGAGGTAATGCCTTCTTACACTGAAGATTAGAATACACGAAGAGGTTTTCTAAAATACGCAAGGGACTTGGCAGTATCTACAGTTTTTGTCAATTACTGTCACAAACAACTGCTACATAACAAACCACTTACTAACCTATGTACCCAGGAGGTGGAGAAATGCTGCAGACTCGTAGCAGACAGGACTGCAAAGTCACTTGGCAGACAAAAACGGGAAGGTGTGAAAAATAATGCAAGTCATTTTTTACTGTGCTGTTGCAATTTGTTGTGTTTTTCTAAGTGGCTCAGGATTTATCTTAAGTAGAGATTATTAAAAAGGAAAATGATGGTATGAGAAATAAACTAAATAATTCTAATTATTAAATACAGAATAAAGTTGTGATTGTGAAAAGTTCTTGAAAACAGAGAGTTCATTATCTCAGCCCCTTCACTCAGTTAACTGTGTGTCCACAGACAAATGTATCTTATTTTTCATTGTGATATTTTTCATTATGTGATTTTTTTTCATTATGATGAAGTTTTATATATTTATATACAGTGTTTTGGTCTTCTTCTCCTAGTGAACTGAAAACTCTTCAAGGACCTAAACCATATTAATTTTGAACCCCAGTATCACTAGCCCTTAGCACATAATAGTACTCAGCACACACTGAAGGGAAGAGGGAAGAAGGGAAATGTTGAGATGTTGAGTCAGCAGGAGCCAAATGAAAGGAAGAGAGAGAATGATAGGCAGAGGGGAAAACAGAGTAGTGGGCTCTGAGGTATAAGGGAATGTGGTATGCAGACCTGGAAGCAGTCTGTCCAGTCCAGTATGATTGACTGACAAAAGAAGGGCAGAAAAGATTTAGAAATAATCCATACTCTGAGGACACAGGATGCAAAGGTCATTTTCAATCACTTTAATGGCAGTGAGAGTCTACTGATATGTTTTATAAGACAAAGTTATGTGATGAGATTTCTCATTAAATAAAAAAAAAAATAGTGTTCCGGTGTCTCCCACAGAAGTTCTGGGAAGATATGGCAGTGAACACATACTCACCCTGGTGTACACACATTTCTCTGTCACTTCTCCGGAGCCAACCACCTCAGGGAGTGGGCAGGCGAGGAGCTCGGACCCGGTTCCAGAGCTGGTGCTGGTCTTTCCTCCCGCAGAGCCTGGAGAGTGCTGCTCAGGAGGCTTGACTGGGCTACAGGTAAGAGCTTGACCCCCTTCTGGGAGATAAGGAATTACCAGCTGCCTGGGCTGGGTCCTCGGGCTGCTTCTGGGTTTGGGGAAGGTCTGAACTCCACCCCCAACCATGCTCTCACTGCCCAGCCAGGCCTCAGGGAAAGGTCTTTTGTCTTCCTTGTAGAAAATGAAGGACATCACTTCCCACCAAGCACATTATGGTCACTGAAAAATGTCTTCCAGAATAACAAATTCAAGTCCATAAAGGGTGGGACAAAGCCTCTGGTCTCACAAAATTAAGTGGAAATACTATTTTAAAGTATCAAGAATGATATAAAACACATGAAGGAAAAGATGAGGCTTGGAGAAAAAAATCTGAAAATCAAACAGAATGATAATACTCAGATATTCAGGAAGAGAAAAGAACTGGGCAGGCTATCAGAGCTAGCTAAAAACCGACAGTTTCCCTGACCTCAAGAGAAAACCAAAGACGCATGTTCAAAGAGCAAGAATGTAAGTCCCAAGAGAAGTCTGCCAGCCTTGTTCTCCACCGAATCCATAGAGCAAGAAAAGTACCTGGCACATAGTAGGTCCTAAATGGATTTCTGCTTTGAGAATTAATAAACTTGAAATTTGCTTCTGGCTAAATTTGATGAAGTGCTTTTAAGGCATGATGTTAAATGATATATAATCTACTTAGGGTAAAGGGGATCAAGATGGAGAAAAAAGTGCAACTGTAGTTAAAGATAAAATAAAATGGAACACTGGGGTTTTCTTCAATATGCCTCAACATTTTACACTTAACCAAAAGGTAGTAAATTATTATTGATCACTCATACAGACCATAAATATCAGTCAGTCGTGGTGATGCTATAACAAACTACCAGAGTCAAAAGTGATTGGAAAATATATTTAGACTAAATTTTTTTTTAAAGGCTTGCACAAAAACTTTGTAACACTCATATACTTGGTATGTAATTGTGTGAAAAAATGTGTGTTACTTTTAGCAAAGAAGTTTGTATTTAATATAATGCTGACTTAATTTCCTTTTGTAATCTCCAAATACTTGTTAAATGTCAAGTAATGGGCTTTCTATCAGCATATAGCCATTAACGCTATAGGAGTGGAGAGGTTGTCAGGGGAAAAAGTTCATCCCTGTTGTTTTACCCTGAGTAGAAAATTCCATGCCCCTTGCTGAGTGAGAGAGGCAACATGCTAATGGGAGTAGAAAACTGAATTTCATGATCTCTGGGTGACTTTTTGTACATATAATGGTGTGATTTTCTATTGATGACTGCAGTACATAAGGATGATCACTACCTCTTAGATTCTTGGAAATTTAACAGAGCAGTTTCTTCTCATTCTTTGGGATTTTAATGACATTTACACTAGTCAAAAAACCATAGATCAATAAATAAATATTTTTAAAATGAACTATTTTTAGAAAACCTCCAAACACATACTGCAAACTGTATAAAGAAGTATTACATTCTCCTTCTCTGAATATGTTTGCCAATAATTCCAACAAATTTTGTACAACTCCCATTTTCCTTTCGTATATAGGAAAGTATAAAAAAAAGAAACAACAGCAACTTTTCATAGCTTTCTCAGGATGATGGACATCTCCTTTATGGCTTTTATGGGACAGAATCACTCATATATTTTTAACATGATTCTAATAGTAAATGTTTATTGACTTACTTTACTCCCGCCCATCTTGTCTGTATCACCCATCACCTTGTATGATGCTAATTCATTCCAGATGAGGAACTGTCCCACTGGAAGTGAGTGTGCAGCGCTGCCAAACTCAGGGAGGCCAGAAGAACATTGTATTGGTACCCTTCCCTTCTAGGGAAGGGTTGCTACGTTGCTCTATTAAAAAAAATCTCTAAGCCTCTGCCTTCAGCTCAGGTCATGATCCCAGGGTCCTAGATTCAGCCCCGCATCTGGCTCTCTGCTCGGCAGGGAGCCTGCCTCTCTGCCTGCCCCTCTGCCAACTTGTGATCTCTCTCTCTCTGTCAAATAAATAAATAAAATATATTTTTTTAATCTCTAAGACAGTTAATTTATCACACTGCTTGGAGCACAGACGATATCTTTGAGGTTTGCCCTGTAAAAATACGCCATGCAGTATCATTAGGCAGAATGAGAGAATGATTATATGCAAAACAAAATGAAGACTTTCTTGTTTCTGACCCTTTGGAATCATATTCCACTATTAATGAGGGAAGAGAAGGCAAGCTGAGTACACAGTGCAGGCTGACACCTGCCTCCTGCCCCCCAGACCCCAGTCCTGGGTGGAACATGGGGGACACTCTTCCAGGAATCTTCCAACTATACTTTGCTAGAGGGAAAAACCTTGAAAATGGCAAGGCCTCTGGTATCTGGTTTCTTGTAGGCCCACTTTAGCATAGGAAAGTTCTTTAGAAACCTTCCTTTTTCCTTACCTTCCCAAACCCCATAGTCTATAATCAGCTGCCCTGTCACAACCCCAGTGCAGCGGCTCTTTCTGCCCACAGGGCCTGCCCCTGCACTTTAAGAAACTACCATTTGCACCAAAGACATCTCAAGAATTCTTTCTTGGTCGTCGGCTCCGGACTTCTCCCCACCGACCCTCACTTATATTCTAAAACTTCATCATTTGGTGCCTGAATGTGGGGCTTACAGTCTTTACATCTAGACGCTTTGCATGGGCTTCCATGCAAAGTTGGTGAGTACTTTCCTCTTCCTTTACTCTCATTTCAGGGGCTTTCCAAGGAGTATGGTTTTACTGGAACACTTGGACGTCGAGTGCTCAGGCTGTAATCCTCTAGCCCATGGCTGCTCTATGGAAGGAGTAATCCTAGCTTTTGGCTGGAAGTTAGTATCCTGACTGGCATGGTAATTGAAAGGTCCCCTAATAATGGGTCCGTGATTAAAGGAGTGAGACTGATACAAAGCGAAGGTCAAGCAAAGCTTTATTTCATGCCAGGCATTGAGAATCAAACCGACCGTCAAACCAGCGGCCAGAGCCACACCTTACAGAGAGGGTGACCCCTCCCTGCCTCACAGACTAACTTTTATAGAGCAAAGGCCATGTGGTTGGGCCTGGCCACGCACAGGTGGCCAATGAGATTGTAACACACACAGAAAGCTGCACAGCCATGCTAGGTCACACATAAGTGACCAACTGAATTACAACTTACCCTATAGTAGATATTTGAACTAGCCTATCATCTTGGTGAGAATTGGTGCCCAAAAGGCGGGGCCCACACTCCTGTGTAGCTAGGGAGCCAGTATCTGTGCTTTACTGATTGGATATCTTCACCTGACCCAACTCATCCGGGCATTTGGCCGTTATCTCCACCTGACCTGACTGGCCCTTGTATTTGGGCTTTGTTACCTATGACTGGTTTCTTGGACTTGTTTTTAATTAAGTCCCCTGGGGGGAGGGAGGGGAAGGAACAGTAAGTTTTACTGCATAAACAACAAAGTCATTGTTTAACAGGATGGAATCACTCTGGCTAAATAGGCCCTTACAGTAATAAGACCCAGAACCTTGATGCCCTCTCTTTATTCCTGTTCTTATACAAAGTTGTCTGTCTTGGGCACAGGACAGCCACCTAAGTCATCAGTATGGCTATCAATCTTATGACTCCTGTGTGAGGTTTCCTCCTGATTGATCTAATGTGGTCCCCTCCACATCCCTGGTCTAGCCACTTCTGGCCCCAGGACCTCCACTGGTGATGAAGGTTTAGAATATAGGTGAGGTTCACTGGGATGGAATCCAGAACCCAGGACCAAGAAAGAATTCTTGAGACATCTTTGCTGCAAAAGGGTCCTTTATTAAAATATGAGGACAGGGGGCGCCTGGGTGGCTCAGTGGGTTAAAGCCTCTGCCTTTGGCTCAGGTCGTGGTCCCAGGGTCCTGGGATCGAGCCCCACATCAGGCTCTCTGCTCAGCAGGGAGCCTGCTTCCTCCTCTCTCTCTCTGCCTCTCTGCCTACTTGTGAGCTCTCTGTCAAATAAATAAATAAAATCTTTTAAAAAAAAAAATATGAGGACAGGACCCATGAGCAGAAAGAGCTGCTGCCAGGGGTTGTGAGGTGTGGCAGGTTATGTACAGGGGATTGGGGGAGGCAAGGAAAAAGGGAGGTTTCAAAAGAACTTTCATATGCTAAAGAGGACCTGTAAAATGCCCGATACCAGAGGCCTTGCCATTGTCAAGGTCATTTTTCCCTTCTAAGCAAGGTATTAACATTAAGATAGTTGGCGTCACATACGTCCCACCCACGAGTGGGGGTGGGGAAGGTTGCACGGTGTCAGCCTTTTACTTCGTTCTCAGACCCCCTTCTGTTCCCTCATCCCCGGGAGCGGCTGAAACCAGTACGCAATTGAATTAAAACCCAACGGGTGAACAACAGGTTGGTGCAGCCTCTTTGGAGAACAGTGTGGAGATTCCTCAAGAAATTAAAAATAGAGCTTCCCTATGACCCTGCAATTGCACTCCTGGGTATTTACCCCAAAGACACAGATGTCATGAAAAGAAGGGCCATCTGTACCCCAATGTTTATAGCAGCAATGGCCACGGTCGCCAAACTATGGAAAGAACCAAGATGCCCTTCAACGGATGAATGGATAAGGAAGATGTGGTCCATATACACTATGGAGTATTATGCCTCCATCAGAAAGGATGAATACCCAACTTCTGTAGCAACATGGACGGGACTGGAAGAGATTATGCTGAGTGAAATAAGTCAAGCAGAGAGAGTCAATTATCATATGGTTTCACTTATTTGTGGAGCATAACAAATAGCATGGAGGACAAGGGGCGTTAGAGAGAAGGGAATTTGGGTAAATTGGAAGGGGAGGTGAACCATGAGAGACTATGGACTCTGAAAAACAATCTGAGGGGTTTGAAGTGGCGGGGGCGGGGGTGGGAGGTTGGGGTACCAGGTGGTGGGTATTATAGAGGGCACAGCTTGTGGTGTGGTGAAAAAATAATGAATAATGTTTTTCTGAAAATAAATAAATTGGAAAAAAAAAACAACCAACGGGGACCGTTTCTTAGGAAAGTTGGCTGTCAGGACCCCATGTCATTTAGACCATGATGAGCTTCAATCTTTACTGTTTCTTGTCAGTGTCCTCTACTAAGCACTTTAAGCTAAAAAATTTGGTAATTTCCCCTTGTAAAACTTTTCTAGTATTTTCCACTGGTTAAAATGACAGGGTAGTATGCAACCTTCAGGACAGACGGTGGCATGGCATGGCATGGCATTTCAGGCCATTCACCAGGCTCCCATCTGTAGCCTAGGACGCAGTGGGGAAGGGGAGGGATGCCAGCACCCCTCCAGGGCCTTCAATGGCAGGAGTACCTTCACGGGGAGGCAGGATCGTGATCACTAGTGATGTCTTGCTTGAAGGACACCTCCATTCACTTTTGACACAGAGGAACCTCTGATGTATCCTGCGTGGGATGTCAGCCAGGAGTCAGGAGGCATTTGGTAATGGACTTTTACTTTTCAGGGAGCATGGCCTGAGTAGGCTTTTTCGGTTCCCAAGGACTTTACCTTGGGGTGCCCCACTGGAAGCAAACTGCATTGCAAAACTTAGGAAAGGACTGAGCTCCTAGAACACTGCGTGGCCTCCATGGGATCTATCAGTCAGATCTCCTCCGCAGGGAATAGGGTGAATGGACCTAGGGGACCTTCATTGCTCATACCTAGGCCTTCATTGCTTTACACTGGGACCGCAACCTAAAGGCCTCCCGCAGAATGTGTTTGCCCAAGTATGTCTGGCTAGGAATCCCCTCCTGTCATATTGGATTATAATTATGTAACTAAGCGGCCTCCTGGTAAACCCAGGTTGCTAGAGGATACAGAAGCCATCCCTAGCAAAGGGGACTCTGACTTTCTCTCTCTGTGTTCCTCCTAACAGATGTGGGGGCTTCTCCCTCACTCATTTCCCGGGCTGATGGCTATAACTGGAGCCAATTGGGGTTAGTCTCCCTTAGGACGGAGACATTAAGGAATATTCCCAAGCTGCTGCCCAAACTCCCTTTGTTCCAGGGAAATTCTCTGTCTTCTCTGGCCCATCTTGGACTGCCTAACCCCTCCCTCCTCTTGTTGGCGGGAAAACATGGTGTTTGCCTCTCTGTTGGAGCTGATGAGCTCTGAAACCGGGAATGCTTTCTCTGCCTTCTGGCAGCAATTTGTCTGACTCCCCCTTCCCCTGTTTCTACACCTGATGTGGGAAACAGAGGCAGAAGAAAATCATTAAAATTCCTTACCTATTGACAAGCCCTTGAAACAGGCAGAGTGGCTATCTTCTAGGGACTTAACTGCACTCACCTTGAGGTTTTGCTAAGGACAATCCTAGCCTGACCAACTCCCTACCTTGACAGGTCCAACCACGATCCTGTAAGTCTTCTTTAACAATTCCTTTAGGAAACTTTATCTCTAAATCTGCAAGATAGTGTTGAGAATCATTCCCAAGCACATGACCCACTGATATACATCTAAAGGGTCTCAGGAGAAGATTTTTATTACTGGTAATAAATAACCTTTCTCCCAACAATAGCTAGCCCCTCAAGGTCCTGAAGACATTGCTTCCAAAATTCTTAGAGACTTACATCATCCCTAACCCCCTTCCTCCTCACCTACCACCGAGTCCATCCCTACTCTGCCTTTAAAAACTCTGACTGTACAATGTACAGAAATCACTTGCTTTCTTATACACTAACAATGAAAATACAGAAAGGGAAATTAGAGAATTGATTCCATTTACTATAGCACCAAGAACCATAAGATACCTGGGAATAAACCTAACCATAGAGGTAAAGGATCTGTACTCGAGGAACTACAGAACACTCATGAAAGAAATTGAAGAAGAAACAAAAAGATGAAAGACCATTCCATGCTCTTGGATCAGAAGAATAAACATTGTTAAAATGTCTATACTGCCTAGAGAAATCTATACTTTTAATGCCATTCCGATCAAAATTCCACCGGTATTTTTCAAAGAGCTGGAGCAAATAATCCTAAAATTTGTATGGAATCAGAAGAGACCCCGAATAGCTAAGGAAATGTTGAAAAACAAAAATAAAATTGGCAGCATCACGTTACCTGATTTCAAGCTTTACTACAAAGCTGTGATCACCAAGACAGCATGGTACTGGCATAAAAACAGACACATAGACCAGTGGAACAAAGTAGAGAGCTCAGATATGGACCCTCAACTCTATGGTCAAATAATCTTTGACAAAGCAGGAAAAAATATACAGTGGGAAAAAGACAGTCTCTTCAATAAATGGTGCTGGGAAAATTGGACAGCTATATGTAGAAGAACTCAACCATTCTCTTATACTGTACACAAAGATAAACTCAAAATGGATAAAAGACCTCAACATGAGACAGGAATCCATCAGAATCCTAGAGAAGAACATAGGCAGTAACCTCTTCGATACCAGCCACAGCAACTTCTTTCAAGATATGTCTCCAAAGGCAAAGGAAACAAAAGCGAAAATGAACCTGGGGGACTTCATCAAGATCAAAAGCTTCTGCACAGCAAAGGAAACAGTCAACAAAACAAAGAGGCAACCCACGGATTGGGAGAAGATATTTGTAAATGACAGTACAGACAAAAGGCTGATATCCAGGATCTATAAAGAACTTCTCAGACTCAACACACACGAAACAGATAATCATATCAAAAAAATGGGCAGAAGATATGAACAGACACTTCTCCAATGAAGACATACAAATGGCTAACAGACACATGAAAAAATGTTCATCATCACTAGCCATCAGGGAGATTCAAATTAAAACCACATTGAGATACCACCTTATACCAGTTAGAATGGCTAAAATTAGCAAGACAGGAAACAACGTGTGTTGGAGAAGATGTGGAGAAAGGGGAACCCTCTTACACTGTTGGTGGGAATGCAAGTTGGTGCAGCCACTTTGGAAAACATTGTAGAGATTCCTTAAGAAATTAAAAATAGAGCTTCCCCATGACCCTGCAATTGCACTACTGGATATTTACCCCAAAGATACAGATGTAGTGAAAAGAAGGGCCATCTGTACCCCAATGTTTATAGTAGCAATGGCCATGGTCGCCAAACTGTGGAAAGAACCAAGATGCCCTTCAACGGATGAATGGATAAGGAAGATGTGGTCCATATACACTATGGAGTATTTTGCCTCCATCAGAAAGGATGAATACCCAACTTCTGTAGCAACATGGACAGGACTGGAAGAGATTACACTGAGTGAAATAAGTCAAGCAGAGTCAGTTATCATATGGTTTCACTTATTTGCAGAGCATAACGAATAACACAGAGGACATAGGGAGATGGAGAGGAGAAGGGAGTTGAGGGAAATTGGAGGGGGAGATGAACCATGAGAGACTATGGACTTTGAAAAACAATCTGAGGGTTTTGAAGGGGCAGGTGGGGTGGGAGGTTGGGGGAACCAGGTGGTGGGTATTATGGAGGGCACGGCTTGCATGGAGCACTGGGTGTGGTGCAAAAAAAACAATGAATTCTCTTACGCTGAAAAGAAATTTTAAAAAAATAATAAAATAAAAATTTTTTTAAAAGAAGAATGAAAGGAAAAAAATAAAAAATAAAAACTCTGACTATAATCTGGTTCGGGGTCCAAGTCCCTACTCTGCTGTGTCGGGTACACTTGGGCCCAAGCTTAAGCTTGTTAAATAAAGCCTCATGTGATTGCATCAGTGTTGGCTCCTTGGTTGTCTCTCGGACACGAAAACTTGGGCATAACACACCAACATGGGTGCAGCCTGCGTGACCCAGCTCTAGACCATCCTCGGTGCCTCCTGCGCCACGGCTCCTCCTCTCTTCAGGGTCAGGGAGCAAGAAGAGCAGCCCCTGGACCTCACACCTCCCACCCCAGATTCCCCACCCGTGTCACAGGTAAACATTGGATGTGGGGTGGGCCCAGGTGGAATGTCAATCAGTATTTAAACTAAGTTAAGTCTGTTCGTTTAATTAAGACAGACAGGTCTTCAAAGTTATTAGCACTAACTGTGAAACTTACTCTGTCAATGTTTGCTTAAAGTCAAATAAGCTAATATGATCTCTGTTGTAATTTGTTAGCAAAATGATGACTAAACTGATGGTTCCTTGTCTGTCTCAAAGTTTTCAAGGGTAATTGCTCAGATAGCTTTCAAAGTCTTTGGACTTGGATGAGAAATGGAATTAAATTCGTTGGACATCTAGGTCTTTTCCAAATAGGATAAAGTGCTAAGTCATGAATTACTGGACATAAATTGGTGCTTTATAGCAAGGAAATGAAGGATGTTGAAATTTGTTGGTAAACATGTTTTGTGCTTAATGGAGTCACAAACTTGCCATCTAACGAATTCTGATGGAACAGTTCACAGTTGGTTATTCCTTAGTCTTCACTGGAGATTAAGGTTTCTGAAGAATGCAGAATTCTAAATGACTGATGAGAATGCATTGCTGTTGAAGGTAAAAGGTAATTTTGTCCTTAATAAGATGGCTGTTTGGCAAGATGGCTTGGGAAAAATCTGAATGCAAAGTAAAGTTGTAGAAGGTTTGTGAAGGGAAAATTTTGGAACAGAATTTTAGGTATGGTCAGGGCAGAGTAAGATTAAAATAAACAGATTTTAAAGGAAAGTGGTATAAGATTGAAAGTCTGCTTTCGCTCCATTCAAATTTTGCACGGACGACCTCTCAAGAATTCTTTCTTGGTCACCGGCTACCACGGAGCCTCACTTATATTCTAGAACTTCATCACTGTGACTAAATAGAAGGGCAAAAATAATACCTTTGGCAAGAATGGAGGCACATAGAACACTAAGTATGGGAGCATGCAAGCAGAAGATACCACAAGGAACTTTTGCAAAATGTTAACATAGCTTGCTCTGATTAAATATTAGGGGGGTTTTTTTTGGGTACAAACTGTTTATTGAGACTGTTCTTTTCAGAAGCATAATGACATTGAGTGCTTTTCTCCCACTAACAAGTTTTTTTGTTTGTTTGTTTTGTTTTTTAACATTGCCATCTAGTTTCATTTTCTGGTTCAATGACAAAGAGCTCCCTAGATTGCCCCATTTCGGCACCCAATGACCCACAAGCTGATCTCCAGTGGAGCTTGTTTAATCCAAGCAACAACGGGAAACTTTAAACTATATAGTCACATCCAGGAAGGGCTTGCAATTTCATGTTTTATTTACTTTCATCTATCTCCCTTTCAAAACACAGTACCAATTTTGTACCAAAACCTGTTTTTTTAACTCAAACCAACACAACCCTTCCAAAAATCAAACTCTGGACTACGTTTCTCCAAGTGTTTCTAGAGAATTCCAGTTGTTGCTATTCCTTTCATGGATCTTTTTAAATTTTTCACTTCAGGTCCCTGGGCAAATGCTAGAACCCTGGGGAAGCTTGAAATTAACCACTACTAGTTTCCTCTTGTCATAGCATTTTTTTTTTTTAAAGATTGACATTTATGAAGCCTTCTGCATACCCCTGTCCTACCTTTGCCCCAGTACCTCCAGCCTGGATGGGACACTCTCCACAACTTCCTTTATGAGCAGCAGGAAAACTAGTGATTGCCCCCCCCCCATTAAATATCCCCGATCAAATTAGATTCTTTACTTTATCTAACCTAGGAAATCCCAAATGTTTGCATTTGGGAGGATGTGAAATGCCTAAGGTAACTGTGTGCCTTCCTAAAATGCGTGTTCACTTTAATATCTTTTTTTTTTTTTTCTTAAAACCTTGGATAGGACTAGTTAGAGCCAGATAATTTCAAAGCATTTAGATTTTGTGCCATAATTTAGATCACAATACGAATGTAGCCACCATCTCTGCCTCATTATGAGAAGGGAATTTCTGGTATTTTTTGCCTGCTATCCGAAAGGCGAATAAAAAGACAAATCAACAAGAGTGGAGGAAAGTGGGTGAAGAAGTAAAGAGTGGTGGTCTGAGTCTTATGAAAACAAATTCTTACCTTTCTTGGCGCCACAGTAAGGATCCACCAAAGAGCAGTGCCAGGGACTGTTGGGGTTAAATGGGGAGCAGGAAATCAGCAGCAGCACCTGGTTTGCTAAAATGCAACAGAGGGTGTTGCAGTGATGGAAGGTTTGGGAGGAGGGCGGAGGCCTTTGGAATGCTGCAGCCTGCTCCCCACTCTGCTGTAGGAAGGTTGTGGGGAGGAGCCTTCCCCAAAGCTTTGTTAGCCCAAACCGCTGCCCTGTGATCCAAGAGAAGGATGCATTGTCCCCCAGGCTATGTTTGGCCCAACTTGAACAGGAAGATTAGCATATTGTATCTTTCCCAGAAACAGCTCCTCCTAGTTTCAGTAAGACCCCCTTGTTGAGAAACAGTGGTAAGGATTTGTGATTATCCTGAAGGACCCATAAAGCCGGAGCAAAGAAGGGCAGAGGGTCTCCAACCGTTGACCCCCCTTGCCTTGCCTCTCTGTGACAGCAAAGTTCGGAGTAATCTTTGATCCATCGGTACAGGGATGGCTGTCCATTCCTGGCAAGGTGCTACTTTACTGAAATCATGTGTTCTCGTGAAATTTTTGCAGTATAATTAATATACAGTCTTATATTAATTTCACAGGTACAATATAATGATTCATCAATTCTGTACATTACTCTGTGCTCATGAACAGAGGTGAACTCTTCCTCTCTTTTATGCATTTCAACAACCCCCGCCCCCACCCCACCCCCGCCCCCACTTCCTGCTTGGAACCACCAGTCTTTTCTATTTAAGAGAATTTTTTGTCTATTTTTCTTTGTTTGCTTCTTAAATTCTACACATGAACAAAATCATATTTGTCTTTCTCTACCTTATTTCACCTAGCCATATTCCCTCTGGGTCCACCCATGTTTTTGCAAATGGGAAGATCTCCTTTTTTATGGCTAACGAATATTACATTGTACATATATGTCCCATCTTCTTGATTCATTCATCTATCAGTGGACACTTGGGTTGCTCAGCAACAAAACAAAAAGGCAACCTCTTAAATGGGAAAAGATATTTGCAAATGATCTATTGATAAGGGGTTAATATGAAGAGGAAAATGACCCAGAGCAGGCCCTGGCCAGGAGGCCCCAGAAAATGGAAATTTACTAACAATAAGCTAGAGATAAGCAGAAGCCCTACTGGCAGCAAAAGTTAACCAGCCCTTTCTGCTTCTGCAAACAGGCTTCCCGCCACAGGCTTCCTGCTCCCTCGGTTCAAACCCACCTCCCAGCAGTCAGCATAGTGCTGGGGACCTGACTGCCTGCAGTCCCCTATGAAAGCCTTGTGACCCTGTTGCCTGGAGCCCAGAGTTTCGAGCATGAGCTCATCTGGGTCCCCCCCGGCGTGAAATAAGTTCAAGTACTCCTACTTCTCCAAGCGTCCCTTGAATTCTTGCTGCTCTGATTTTCATTTTTCTACCACAAATATCCAAAAGGTATAAAGAACGGATACAACTCAACACCAAATTTAAAAAAAAATCCAATTACAATGGGCAAAGGAGCTGAATAGATGTTTTTCCAAAGACAACATATATAAGGCCAACAGAGACACGAAAAGTTGCTCAGGATCACTCATCATCAGGGAAGGCAGATAAAAATGACAGTGAATTGTTACCTCACACCTGTCAGAATGGAAAAAATAAAAAACACCAGACACAGCAAATGCAAATGTTGGGAAGAATGGAGAAAAGAAGTCTTGTGCACCATGCCCAAATGCAAACTGGGGCGGCTACTAGGAAAAACAGTACGGAGGTTCCTCAAAAAAATTAAAAATTGAAATACCGTAGGATCCAGGTCTTCCACTAGTCAGTATTTGCCCAACGGAAACAAAAACTCTTATTTGAAAAGATACAAGTGCTCATGAGTTTTTGACTAATAAGTTATTCTCTAAGAAGGGTGCAGGTACATTAGGATTCACCAAGCTAGAAACCCACAGAGCTGTCAATGAATTAGGAGATTCACGGATTCCACAGAACATTGTGTTTCCGGAGTTCCCATGTATCTACTGATGAATAAGACAGTTACTAAGTGCTGCGTATGTGCACACACGCACATTTTGCATTTTTTTTAAACGCAAATGACAGTAGTGGGGAAATGGCAAACTGAACTGAGGACAGTCTGATGTCAGCCCACACAGAGTAAACTCAAAATTTTTGTGAGAGGAAGGGATCCAGTAGCCATCTATGGAATTTGAAATAATATCACTTTTCAGCAAAGGAAGAGACATAAATGAAAGAGATCTACATGCCCCTGAGGCCACATCCAACTTCAAGGGCCTCCTAGACACAAACCCCCAGGCTTAAACTCAAACTAACACCGCCCTCGACTCAGTCACCCAGGGAGCTAGCCTCAGCACCTGCAGATCTGGCCTACGATGTCCTTAGGCCCTAACCCGAGGTAGGGTTTTCAGGCATTTGTCCCCCGAGTCCTGGCCCCAAAGCCCTCCAAATTGGGGACCCCTGAGCCACACTGCAGGACTCCACCTGCTCCTTCAGAAGGAAACCTTCCATTTAGATCTGAGTAAAACCCTCAGATTGGAAGAAACCTGCAGGCTTCTTTAGGCCACCGCCCACCATTGGGGGTCCCCTGCACATAAACCCCACAGCCTGACACTTAGCCTGAACCCAGCCCTCAACTCAGCCCCCCACCTGGGGATCTCACCTCTGCACCAGCAGATTCGGCCTGCTACACCCCTACTCCTAACCCTAGGTTAGGTTTTCAGGTTTCCATCTCCAGGGGCCTGGCGCAAAGCCCTCCAGAATGGGGACCCATGAGCCACACCCCCAGAGTCCACCTGCCATCCAGGAGGAAACAGTGCCATTTGAAGCTGCACAAAACCCTAGAGCTAGAAAAACCTTCATGCCCCCCTGAGGCCACCCCTACCCTCAGGGACCCCACCCCCACTCCAGGCCACAAACCCGGAGCCTGACGCTGGGCCTTACTCCCCTCCCTCAACTCTGCCCCCTAGAAAGCTCACTTCAGTGGGGGCCCTCAGGGGAGCCACGTGGGCCCAGCCTGTGGTCCCAGATGGTCGCAACACACACCTAGAGAGAAAGCGCTCTAAACAGAGGGTCAGCGCATGCCCTGAATCACATCACAATAGGGCCAATTCTCACGAGCTTTCTGCCCAAATCGAGATCAATTTGGGCAGAAAGCTCGTGAGAATTGGTCCAAAACCCCAGCGAACTCTCTTCCGGTGATGGGGGCCTTCAGGAGAGCCACCTGAGCTGGGCCCGTGGTCCTGAGTGGTCATGGCCCGAAACTTGCAAGAAATCACTCTAAATGCTAGGCATACACTATGGCCCCAATCGCCTCAGGATGCCAGCCAATCCCTCCCTCTACTCAGCCCCCTGGGGAGCCCCTCTCAGCGCCAGGGGATGGGGCCTGCCAAACCCTAGGTCCTAACCCTAACTCTAGGTTGGTTTCAGGCTTCCATCCCCAGAGATCTGGCCCCCAAGCCCTCCAGATTGGGGACCCTTGAGCCAACCCCAGGACTCTGCCTGCCACCCAGGAGAAATCCATGCCATTTGGAGCTGCACAAAACCCTCAGAGTGGAAGGAAATTGCATGCCCCCCGAGGCCACCCCCACCTTCAGTGCCCCCCGCCCCCCGGCCATACACCTGGAGTCTCACGCTCCATCAATTCAGCCTCCCGAGGACCCGCCTCAGTGCTGGCAGATGAAGCCTGCCCTGCCCCTAGGCCCTAACCCTAACCCTAGCTTGGGTTCTCAGGCTTCCATCTCCAGAGGCCTGGCCCCCAGCCCTCCAGATTGGCGACCCTTGAGCCACACCCCAGGACTCCGTCTGCCACCCAGGAGGAAACCATGACATTTGGAGCTGCACAAAACCCTCAGAACGGGAGAAAACTGCATGCCCCCACTGAGGCCACCCCTTCCCCGCCTCTCCCTGCCACAAACCCGGAGCCTGATGCTCAGCCTGACCCCCTCCCTCAACTCTGCCCATGGAGGACCCTCCAGGGAGCCTTGTGGGACTGGCCTGTGGTCCCAGTCTGTCGCAACACACCCCTAGCGAGAAAGGGCTCCAAACACGGGGCACGCACATGGCCCAAATTGCCGCCCAATGCCAGCCAATTCTCACGAGCCTTCTCCCCAAATCAGTACTGATTTGGGGAGAAGGCTCGTGAGAATTGGCCAGAAATTCTGGCAAACTTGCTCCTGACAGTGTGGACCTTCAGGTGAGACACCTGACGTGGCCTATGGTCCCGAGTAGTCACGGCCAGAACCCTCCGAGAAAGCACTCGAAAGGCCAGACACAGGCAGGATGCAAATTCCCTCAGAACACAGACCAAACCTGCCATCTACTCAGCCCCCTGGGAAGCCCGCCTCAGTGTGGGCATTTCAGGCCTGCCATGCCCCTAGGACCTAGGATTTATTTATTTTTTTAAAAAGATTTTATTTATTTATTTGACAGACAGAGATCACAAGTAGGCAGAGAGGCAGGCAGAGAGAGAGAGAGGAGGAAGCAGGCTCCCTGCCGAGCAGAGAGCCCGATGCGGGACTCAATCCCGGGATCCCGAGATCATGACCTGAGCCGAAGGCAGCGGCTTAACCCACTGAGCCACCCAGGCACCAGGACCTAGGATTTAAAATCCACTTTCCCTTCCCATTCTCCATCTTAGACGCTAGCTCCTGCCTCGTCATTTTGATCAAAGCTCTTGGAGACCCTGACCTCCAGGCTCCACTGAAGAAGGTGAAGGTGTTTCCCAGGCGGGGCGCACCACCTGCGCTCATGCCCTCCTGGTGTATGGAACCCAGCGGCTGTTTTCCCCGGGGTTTGTGCCCATGCAGTTCACCAGCTGCGTCATTAACAAAAGACACTCCCATCACCCACCCAGGAAATTCCAGGAGATTTAGGAACTCTGTGTCAGGAACCAGGATCAAAGACAAATATGAGAACAAAAGATGCTCCTGGTGCTCTTAACACTTTGGAAATTGTAAAGGTTTTAGGAGCCCTGTGCCAGGAATTGGGCAGAGACTGATAACTAGATTTACTTCCTATTATTTCACAACAATGTAAAAGTTCTCCCCAGTGGGAACATCTCTCATGGGGCCCTTGCCTGGCCTTGGAGGGATAGGGTATTGCAATAGTTCAGGGAAGTTTTGGTAACTGGGAGCAGGTTTATTGTGAATTTCTTACATGGGAAGAGCACCAAGTCCCCAGAGAATTTTTCCAACACACAGTCTGGTTTAATCGTTGCTGTAGGCTGGAAAGAGCACCCAGCAAGCATGATTATTCCCTTTTCACAGGTTGAGAAACTAAGCATCAGAGAGAACAGCTGGGCTCAGTGTATTAATGAGATGACCTAGAACACTGCAGTCTAGCATCTAAAAACAAAGATTCTCTAAGGAGTTATCTAGGCTCCTCCAGAAAAGGGGTGGGGAGTCCAGGTAAGCTGATGGAATATGAACTTCAGAGCCCATGGTGCTAGACATTGACTCTTTGCTCCACTCCACACAGCTAGCTGTGTGAACTTGGCCAAGTCATTTCATTTCTCTGAGGCCCATTTTCTTCATTTAGAAAATGGGAATGAAAACACCAGCCTTGCAAGACTGTTCTGGGTATTAAATGAGGTAACACATGTGAAGCACTGAGTGCAGTGCCTAGCTTATAACAGAAGCTCAGTAAACCCCTGTCATCAACAATAGTGTATTCAGGGAGGCCTGGGTGGCTCAGTGGGTTAAGCCTCTGCCTTCAGCTCAGGTCATGGTCTCTGGGTCCTGGGATCAAGCCCCACATCAGGCTCTCTGTTCAGCAGGGAACCTGCTTCCTCCTCTCTCTCTGGTTGCCTCTCTGCCTCCTTGTGATCTCTCTCTCCATCAAATAAATAAATAAAATCTTAAAACAACAACAACAACAACAAAAAGAATAGTGTGTTCATTTCCAATTGTCACTGTAACAAACTACCATAGACTTGGCAGCTTAAAACAACATATATGTATTATCTTCTGGTTCTGGAGGTCAGAAGTTTACCTTGGGTCTCATTGGGCTAAAACCAAGATGTCAGCAGAGTTGCAGTCCTTCTGGGGGCTCTTAGAAAATATTTCCTTGTGTTTTCCAGCACCTGGAGCTGTCCAGATACCTTGGCTTATGGCCTCATTACCCATCTTCAAAGCCAGCACTGTTGAATGGAGTCTTCCTACACCGCCACCTCCCTGGGTGTGCTGTCTAACCCGTCTTCTACTTTCAAGGACCCTTGTGATTGCACTGAGCCCACCTGAGTGAATGAATGAATGATCAAGACCACTTCAAGACCTTGAATGATCAAGGTCAACTGATTAGCAACCTTCATTCCATCTGCAGCCTTAATGCCTCTTTGCCACATAAGGTTCTGGGGATTAGGACAGAGATATCTTAGGAAGGCTGTTATTCTGCCTACCACAAATAGTATACATTTTTAAAATGCAAATATAAAGCTAATGCTTTCATAGCCAAACTTCCACAGATAGAGGCCTTCCATGAAGCAGAAGCAAGCCAATCACAGGGCAGGATAAGACAGGGTTTGGGGTACCTGCTGGTTCTCTGCTTGCCCTGACTGGAAAGCTGTTCTTACAGCTGCTGGCTGGAGGTATCTCTGGGTCCTGGGTCTGGAATCGTACTTGATCTCGAGCTGAAATTCAACCAAGGGCTGAGCTAGTGTGGCCCCCAGAGCTGGGGCTGCACTGGCTGGCTTCTGATAGGGCACACAGGGACCTCTGTTTGCAGGTAGCGTGCCGCAAACACATCTCCCTGAGCAGAGGCTCCATGTCCCAGCATGAGGGCCGCTGGACTGTGGGGGAGGTGACTCTCTGCAAGCCATCAAGATGTCCTCAGCTTTGGAGACTCTGGGTTTGACGAGCCCACAAGTCACATAGGAAAACTTGGGGAAGATACCAAGTCTGCTCTCAGGATCCGAGGATGATGACGATCTTAACTAAAAATCAGTGGGGCCCCGGACGCTGTGCAAAGTGCTTTACGTGCACTTCATTCAACGCTCACAGAGGGGTCTGGAGAGGGTTTGGAAGACCATGCAGTCTAATCCTGTCCTTGTGCCGATGAGGAAGCTGAGCTCAGACACGGGACTCTGCCAAGGGGGTGCAGACAATCCATGGGAAAGCTGGGCTTAGGGCTTCGAGGGCTCACTCCCTCCATACCCCCATCATGCTGTCCACAGGGTCTTCCTGGGAAGGGCAGAAACCAGGGGTCTTGGGATGCCCCAGGGGAGTAAAAAGATTTGAGATAGATGTCCATACCTGAAATGACTCAAATGCGCAGGCCACAGGACAGCCGGCAGAGGGTTCGGGGGTCCCTTGTGGAGGACCAGCAGCTCAGACCTCAGACGATGTGACAGCAAGGGCTGCAGGGGAGAGACTGGTGGGGCCAAAGGGTGGGAGCAAAGAAGTCATGAGGGACCCCCGGGAATGGGAGAGGAGGGGCCCAATTTTCAAATCCAAGTCCTGGAGTCTCTAAGACTCCAAATAAAATTCCTTTCTCTGGGTTCCCCCTGCCAAGGTGAATGGAGCTATCCAGAACTCTCCGTGCTCAGGAGAAAACAGTCCTGCAGCCAGGAGTGGAGTGACCCCCAGAGCAGACAGGCAGAGCCGGGATGCAGCTGGCGGGGCCATGGAAGGTCACAGGAAGGTCATGGGGTGCCTGAAGGACAGGACTACTTGAGGACGAGCAGGTGAGTGTGGCTGGGTGGGGGTGACTACCGGTGGGGCCAAATCGAGCCTGCAGCAGCCTGCTTCTGTGTGGCCCGGAGCTAAGAATGGTTTCATATTCTTAAAAATATATATGGAACCCTTCCTGAATTTCCTGTCATCCTTGTGCCACACTCGTCTTCTTGGTTCAGTTCCAATTTTAGGGGATGTGCTGCCAAAGGGTGTACTTACATTTTTAAATGGTTAAAAACCCTGCATTTGGCAACATGAAAATGATGTAAAACTCAGATTTCAGTGTCCATAAATAAAGCAGTATTGGAGACCAGCCACACTCCTTGGAGTAGTCCTGTCCAGGGTGGCTTTTATACCACAGCCACGGGATGGAGCGGCTGCCACAGAGATGGCGGGGTGGGGGGTGCCCACAGCACAAAATCGTATGGCCTAGCCCTCTGCAGAAGATGTTTGTCAACTCTTGCTGGAAAGCTTGGTATTCCTCTCTCTCTCTCTCTCTTCTTTTTTCTTTCTTTTTTTTTTAAATTTTATTTATTTATTTGAGCGAGAGATCATGGGGGGAAGGGAGGGCGGGGAGGGGGAGAGAGAGAGAAAGGAGCAGACTCCCCACTGATCCGGAAACCCTACACGGGGCTCATTCCCAGGACCGGGAGATCGTGACCAGAACCAAAGGCAGAGGCTTAACTGACTGAACCACCCAAGCACCCCAAATGTTGATATTTCTAAAAATATAATTTTACTAAAGTAAATCATATGTAAATAAAATTCATGCTCAAAAAAGATGACAAAGCTTAAGTTCCCTTTGATTCGCCATCCCCCGCCCCCTGCCACCTGCGCTTTCCACTAACCTCAGAGGTCACCCCCTGGGTGCGTGCTCTTCTAGACCTCCCTCTCCCTCTTGCGTTTACATCAGCATATGTACATATCCGTAGAGACATAAAGGATTGCCTTGTGAATTTTTCTTTTCGTAGGTGGTTTTAGACCATGCCTAGTTTCCTTAAACTTGCTTTTCTTGAACTCAGCCATGTTCCTAGGCCCCTGGTGGAGACCTACCTTGATACTTGAAAATGCTGCATAATATCCTATCACTCGGCTCTATAGTTTATTATTCCCTTACCAGAGGACACACAGCGTGTTTCCTTTTTATCTATTGGAAACAGTGCTGCAAAGAGCAAGGAACATTTCAAGACTCAACTATCTACATGACCTTGAAGATTGAAGGCTTGTTAAATAAAGGAATGGTATTCTGTACAGACATGCGAGTGCAGATATGTTCTCCCTCGTGTGTTTGTGACTCAGGAAACACCACCAGGCAAGTCCCTCTCAGTGTAGCCGGAAGCCTCCTTCTCTCCTGCAGAGGTTTGTGTACCTGCCCGTTATCGGTTGTAAGCAGGTAGAAAGTCTTCTGGCCTCCAGCTGAAACAGGACTCCCTCTGTACAAATTCAATGGTTATTCTTGGAAGGTAGTGTGTGGGGCTGGGAAGTAGCAGAGAATGGGGAGACTGGGAGCTTGGGGCCCCGCTCTCACCTTCCCACTTGACCTTGACCCATCTCACGGGTCTTCGGTTTCCCCAGCTGTTTAAGGAGGGTCTGGGATACTTAGGGCTCTGGCCTTTCAGAGCCCTGACATCCTCTTTTCAGTGACCGAGTCCTTCAAGGAGCATCAGAGCTCCGAGAGATGATGGCGTAGCTGCCAGGCACACGGGCACAGTGCTTTCGAGGGAGGTGCTGGGAGCTAGGCAGGGCACCACATCGAACCCACGCTCTCACTGAGCATCCTTTGTCCTGGTCCATTAGCACAGTGCCCAGTACTTTGTGGGCACTAGACCAACTACTGCTGAATGAATAAATGAGCTGCTCCAGCCTAGTCTCAGCAAGAGACATAGCCTCTAACCCAAGGGCTCCCAAAGAGGCAAATAAGGAGGAGAGGGGAGCAGAAGGGCCAGGGTACAACGGCAACATCTTGGAATTAGAAAGGTCACTCCTGGGCGCCTGGGTGGCTCAGTGGGTTAAGCCGCTGCCTTCAGCTCAGGTCATGATCTCAGGGTCCTGGGATCGAGGCCCGCATCGGGCTCTCTGCTCAGCAGGGGGCCTGCTTCCCTTCCTCTCTTTCTGCCTGCCTTTCTGCCTACTTGTGATCTCTCTCTCTGTCAAATAAATAAATAAAATATTAAAAAAAAAAAAAAAAGAAAGAAAGTTCACTCCTTTCCTGGGTGTCAGCCCTTGGTTGGGAAGTGCCTGGAATAGTAGACCCGGGGGGTAGGGGTGAGGCGCAGATATTCACTAAAGCTTTGAACTGAAGTATTCATTCATTCATTTATTTCATTCACTCAATATTTACTAAGATGCTACCAAGCAATGGAGACATGAATACAGGTATTAGCCATTATCTCACAAGTATCTAATCACCAGTGAGGACAGTGCTATGATGGGAAGGAACAGGATCCTAGGATAGATGATGGGGAGGGGTGTATACAGTGTGCTGGAGAAAAGATTTGGAAGGAATTTCTGAAGAAGTGCTATTTAGGGAGAAACCCACAAGAATAGATAAGCTTCTATCAGACTTACAAGAAGAGCTTTCATTCCATGGGAATGGAAAGTTTCGATAGAATTTTGAGTGAGTCATGGGATCTTAAAATCCCAGACGAATCTCAGAGTTATAGAATCTTAATCCTGCAGAATCCTGAAAATAAACACTGACAGACTCTTCAACAGCAAATGGAACCTTAGAATTGAATGTTAGAGACATGTGCTTCATGTGAAGACTGAAATTGAATGTTAGAGACTCAGTCTCCACATGTAAGAGCAAAAGGGAATCGTTCAGAGTTTATTCCCATCCCCTTCTCTACTGTTGTACAGATAGTAACAGAACAAAAGTGCACAGTGACAGAACCCAGCCAGAACTCTCACCTCTTATGATCAATACATGAGGACTCTGTCCATTTAACAAATAATAAGAATAATAGCAACAATGCTTATATTTATTTTCTCATTACTAGATACTAATTGCCGCTAAGTGATTTATATCACTGTATCAGTGCACCCCATCACCGAACTCATGAGGTAGATGTTTTGTAATACCCATGCATTATAAGAAAGAAAATAATGTCAGGGGCAATATAAATGATAAATGTTCACTCAGCTAAAATGTGGAACCAGAACCTTAGGGATTTTTTTGCTTATGTGCTTTTTAATTTAAACACTGTGCTCTAGGGGCGCCTGGGTGGCTCAGTGGGTTAAAGCCTCTGCCTTCGGCTCGGGTCATGATCCCAGGGCCCTGGGATCAAGCCCTGCATCGGGCTCTCTGCTCAGCGGGGAGCCTGTTTCCTCCTCTCTCTCTCTCTGCCTGCTCTCCGCCTACTTGTGATTTCTGTCTGTCAAATAAATAAATAAAATTAAAAAAAACAAAAACAAAAAACCACTGTGCTCTAAAGCATGGTGCTACACAGGTTTTTTTTTGTTTTAAGATTTTTATTTATTTATTTGATAGACAGAGAGAGATCACAAGTAGGCAGAGAGGCAGGCAGAGAGAGAGGGGGAAGCAGGCTCCCCGCTGAGCAGAGAGCCCGACGCGGGGCTGATCCCAGGACCCCGAGATCACGACCCGAGCTGAAGGCAGAGGCTTAAACCACTGAGCCACCCAGGCGCCCCTACACAGGTTTTTCTTAAGCAGTTGCTTTCAAGTCTCTTTGCAGTGACCCCAGCCTTCCTGTGACTTCCTCCTTAAGGGGTCAAGGTAATCTCTTGGCCCAACATTGCTGTGGGCTGATAAGCTTCCTGGAAGGTCTGCAGTGCACTCTCACATCAAAGGAGCCTTCTGAGGGCGCCTGGGTGGCTCAGTTGTTCAGCATCTGCCTTCTGCTCAGGTCATGATCCCAGGGTTCTGGGATGGAGTCCCGCATTGGGCTCCATGCTCTGTGGGAAGCCTGCTTCTCCCTCTCCCAGTCCCCCGACTTGTGTTCCCCCTCTGTCTGTCAAATAAATAAAATCTTATAAAAAAGAAAAAAAAAGGAGCCTTCTGAAACTGAAATGTGCTGTTAAACCTTAAAGAAATGAGTCTGTTTATGGGATCCAAAAAACAGCAGTTCCTATCTTAGGTTAGGCACTGCTCAGTGACGGATCCTCCCTGGGTCCCAGGCACCACCTTTTTTGGGTGAGATGACAGTGCCTGTTCTGTTCACCTCAGTTGTAGAAAGATAATGCATGCAAACACGCTTCATGATTTATGAAATATATGTAAGCATTCTAAGTTTCAATGGTTTCTACCCTGTGCATGAGAGCGTGGATGGATCTCCTTGATATGGGGGGTAATTTGGAACTATCAGGAGCCTCAAAAAATATTGCTTACTCTTTTATCTAGAATTCAAGTTCTAGGAAACAATCTTGAAGCTGTGCTAAAAAATTCAGAGTCAACCTAAACGTCCAACAATGGATGATTAGATAAATAAATTATACTATTAACCCTAGGATGGAATTTGATATAGTTATTTTCAATGTTTTGGAGAACATTTAATCACATAAAATAGTGTACACAACAAGTTAAGGTGTATCAAAGATAAAGTAATATTTACAGTAAGTTCCGGGTTTTTGCAAATAAAAGTATACATACATGTGTGGCACATAAGCACTATAGCAGTGCTGTAATATAATCATTGCTGTTATTGTTATATAATAAAAGAATGATGTTAATAGTAGTGTTGCTGTAGGCTACCTTTGGATTATAGGATTATGGCTTTAAATTATTTTCATCCTTTGGGGTGCCTGGGTGGCTCAGTGGGTTAAGCCTCTGCCTTCCACTCAGGTCATGATCTCAGGGTTCTGGGATGGAGCCTTGCTCTCTTTTTCAGCAGAGAGCCTGCTTCTCCCACCCCCTGCTTGCCCCTATGCCTACTTGTGATCTCTGGATGTCAAATAAATAAATAAATCTTTAAAAAATTCTTTTCATCTTTTGATTACCATAGATAACCAATATTTTTACAATAAGAGAAACAAAAATCATTAGAAAAGTGGTTCTCTGATTTTTTAAGCCTATTTTTTGCTTGCATTCTGTCTCTCCATCTCTCCACCCTCCAAGTGACCTGCCTGCCCAAAACTAAGTGTCCTCACATCACTGAGATCCTATAGCTGAAAATTATCTGCTTCATGCCAAGCAGTTAGAAACTCCTTATATTCTTTCCCACAGAGAGGAGCAATCCCCAAGTCCTTTAGAGCAATGTCTCAGGCACTGAAACAGGACTTTCTTGTGGAAGAAGAGGGTCTTCCTGGTGGCCCTATGAACAGTCCCCCACCCCTTCTTTTTGTGAAAGTGAGAACAGGAATGCGCCATGCCAGGCCCGCTGTCCTGATGGAAGCCGGCAGAACTGGAATCTGCCAGCAGGTGGCAGTATCTGACCACTTGCAGCTTTCCCAGCAGGCAACCCACAGACCTCCAAAGTTTCTCCTATGAAATCAGAGAAACTGTGAGGAAAGAGTCTGGAATCCCAATCCATTGTTCTGCCCACATCTCCACACCACATTGCCTCTCTTACAAACACTTTAGAAGGGCCACTCTATGTAGGAAGGAGTTTGGAACAGCACCATAAAGATGAAGTCATCTTAGCGTGTTTCCGTCCCCCATTTGCCTCCTTCCAGGCTTTGTGTCCACCAGCCAGTGAGGTTATGTGACATATGCTTACTTGCTATTCCATGGCCCCTGGATGTTTGCGTTGTTTCCTTTCTGCAGTTAAAAATACATGCGGAACCTAAAAAGCTTTCTCTGTATTTCAAATTATTTTCTTAGGACTGATTCCCAGAAATGAGATGATCAGTCAAAGAAAATGAAAAGTCTATTAACCTCTTTTTCTGCAGCTCAGGGAATAAATAAGGCCCTGGGCTCAGCATTCAAGGGAACCAGGCTTGCAATCCTGTCTCAGTCACATGGGCTGACTGTGAGAGCAGACGCCATGTTTTCTCTGATCGTCTGTCATCTTACTGCAAAGAAGGATACTAACAGACCCTACACTCGTACATTAGGTCCCATTTTCTCTTCAAATATCGCTCCCCTCTCTCTTCCATTCCTTCACTCTACCTGGTCATTCCCATCAGCTCACAAATATGCTGTGATGTAACCAGTCCTAAGCAAATAAGCCAAAACCTTCCTCTTGATCCCCGCCCACAACCAGGGATGCCCCATTTTCTTTGCTGGCCTTTGCAGCAAAACTCTTAGAAATGAGTAGTTGGTACTTGTTATCCTAAGCCCATTCCTATAAGACCCTGTCCCCAACACTCCCCCCAAGCCTGCTCTTCACAGGAAACTTGAACTTCCTACAGCTAAACACAATGATGGATATGTGGGTCTTGTCTTACTGGACCTAAGAGCAGCATATGCACAACTAACCACTTCTTCCGCCTTCAAACACTTTTTCCCACTTGGTTTCCAAACCACCACATTCTCCTGGATTTCCTTGTACCTTACTGCAAACTCTTTCCCAGCCCCCTTTGCTGGGTTCTTCAACTCCTTCTGATTCTTTTTTCTTTTTTTAAGTTTTTTTTTTTTAATTTAAGTAATCTCTGCCCCCAACATGGGGTTCAAACTCATGACCCCAAGTTCAAGAGTTGCATGATCTTCCAACTGAATCAGCCAGGCACCCCTTTTCTCTCTGATTCTTTTTTCTTTCTTTCTTTTTTTCTTTTTTATGTACAATTCTTGCCCAGCACAGAACCCAATACAGGGCTTGAACTCATGACCCTGAGATCAAGACCTGAGCTGAGACCAAGAGTCAGATGCCTAACTAACTGAACCACACAGGTGCCTCCTTTCTGATTCTTAATGTAGGGGTGACCCTTGGTTCTCTTCTCCTTTGATGAGCTCATCGCTTTCTCTGGATTTGAACAGTAGTTCCATGTGTGTCACTTTCAAATCTATATCCCCAGCCCTAACCTCTTTCTTGAATGCCAGATTTGTTTATACAACTGCCTTTTTGACATCTCCTCTTGGATATCTAATAGAAATCTTAAGCAAACTGATCAAAAATGGAAGTCAATTTTTTTCCCACTTTCACTCCCCAAAATTCTCCTCCTACAATTTTGTTCCTCACAGTTCATAGTAACTCCATTCTTCTAGTGGGCCAGGCCAAGATCCTTGAAGTCAGTCTTGGTTCCCCTCTCTGTCTCTCACCTTATATCCAGTCCTTCTGGAAATCATGTTAATTTTACCTTGAAGTATATCCAGTCTCTAACCTCTTCTCACCGACTGCATTTATGCCACTCTGGCTGAGCCACCAGCATCTCTCCCCCAGATTATTCCAAAAGCCTCCTACTAGATCTCCAGCTCCTACTCTTGTGTCCTGTTAGTTATCATTATTCTTGACATAGAAACATATAAAGAGCAATATATAAAGAATATAAAAGCTCTTATAAAATATAAATATTTTACATAATGTACAATATATAAAGAGCTCTTACAACTCTTACAACAAAATATAATATACAATATATAAAGAGCTCTTACAACTCAACAACAAAAGGACGACTCAATTTAAAGATGGACAGAGGAAAAAATAAATAAAATAGGTAAAAGATTTGCATAACTTGAACAGGCAAAGGACATTTCTTCAGAGAAGATGTATGTATAAGTGGTCAATAAGCACATGAAAAGGTGTTCAACATCATTAGTCATTAAAGGAATGCAAATCAAAATGAGGAGATACCAAAAAAAAGAAAACACTCAGCTATACTACAGTCATAAAAACAGAACATAAAACCACAAGATACCATTTCACACTGACTAGGATGGCATTGAAAACAAAAACAAAACAAAACAAAAACAGAAAATAACAAGTGTTGGCAGGAACATGAAGAACCCTGTGGATTGCTGGTGGAAACAGCTCAGCAATTCCTCAAGCAGTTAAATACAGAATTACCAAATGGACTAGGAATTCCACTCTTAGTAAATACGGAAGAGAATTGGAAGACAAGTCCTCACACCAGCATTTGTACATAAATGTTGATAACAGCACCGTTCACAATGGCCAAAAAGAAGAAACAACCTAAGTGTCCATCAGCTGATGAGTGGATAAGCAAAAGGTGTTATATACACACAATAAAATATTATTCAACCGGGCACCTGGGTGGCTCAGTTGGTTAAGCAACTGCCTTCGGCTCAGGTCATGATCCTGGAGTCCCAGGATCAAGTCCCACATCAGGCCCTCTGCTCATCAGGGAGCCGGCTTCTCCCTCTGCCCCTTGCCCCTTTCATGCTCACACACTCTCTCTCTCTCTCTCTGTCAAATAAATAAAATCTTTTAAAAAAAATTATTCGACCATAAAAAGAATAAAGTACAGACACACTCAGCAACACGAAGGAACTTCAAGACCACTGTCATGATGGCTAATCTTGCATGTCGGGTTGCCTGGGCTAAGGGATGCCCAGAGAGCTGATAAAACATCCTTTCTGGGTGTGTCTGTGATGATTAGCATTTGATTCACTGAGAGATTAGGATTTGGCACAGTAGACTAAGGAGCTGCCCTCACCAGTATGGTCAGGCATCATGCAATCCATGGAGGGCCAAACGGAACAAATGTGAGAAAGGGTGAATTCAGCTTTCTCTCTTCTTGAGCCAGGATGTCTGTCTTTTCCTGCTCTCAGACCTACAGCCCCTTATTTGCAGGCCTGCAGATTCCAGCGGAATCACACCAGTGGCCCTCCTGGTTCTCCAGCTTGCAGACAGCAGATTAGAGGACTTCTCAGCCTCCATAAAACGCCTGAGCCAATTCCTATAACAAATCTCGTCCTACATCTATTTCTATATACCCTGTTGGTTCTGTTTCTCTGGAGAACCCTAATGTAATCACACTAAATGAAAGGAGCCAGACCTGAAAGGCCACACATTAGTATCATTTCATGTATATGGCCCATTCAGAATAGACAAACCCATAGAGGCAGAAAAGCAGATTGGTGGTTTCCAGGGGTTGGGTGCCAGGAGGATGCAGCGTACTTGTTTAATAGGTTCGAGGGGTTTTTTTAGGGAGATGAAACTGGTTTGGAACTATGCAGGGGGAGGTGGTTAGATAAGAATGTGAATGTACTAAATGTGGCTGAATCGTTCACTTTAAAATGGTTAATTTTATGTGATGTGAATTTTACCCCCAAAGAAAGAAAACAAATGGCGTGTCCCTCCTCTAACTCAGCACTCTGCAACAGCTTCCCAAATGCCTCAGAGTAAAAAACAAAGTTCTTACAAGGACCCACAAACCTCCTTCCCCACCCCCCATTTGATCTGGTCCCTCCTTATCTCTGTTTTCCGTGTACCCCCCTCCCTCTCACTCCACTCCAGCCACACTGGCCTCCTTGCAGCCCTGCTCCCCCCTCTGCCTTGCCTCCGAGCATTTGCTCCAGCTGTTTCCTCTGGTTGAGCCGCTCTTCCTACAGCTTGGCTGCCTTCCTTATTTCTTCCACATTGTTGTTCCAGTCTCCCCCTCTCTTAGAGCAAGGAGTCTTACCCTGCAGATGATCTCATCTTTCTTTGGAGGGCTCCAACGGCAGATTCTTTGGCACTGATTGAAAAATTCCTAATTGACCAGTTAAGACGACATTTCTGGGGGAGGCTGAAACAGATTAGGTATTAATCCCCAACCCACTGTTTATGAATTCAGTCTCAATGACACTATTTCGGGCCAGCGGTTTCTTTTTTTTTTTTTTTTTTTTCCAATTTATTTATTTTCAGAAAAACAGTATTCATTATTTTTTCACCACACCCAGTGCTCCATGCAAGCTGTGCCCTCTATAATACCCACCACCTGGTACCCCAACCTCCCACCCCCCCTGCCACTTCAAACCCCTCAGATTGTTTTTCAGAGTCCATAGTCTCTCATGGTTCATCTCCCCTTCCAATTTACCCAAAAGCACATACCCTCCCCAATGTCCATAACCCTACCCCCCTTCTCCCAACCCCCCCTCCCCCCAGCAACCCACAGTTTGTTTCGTGAGATTAAGAGTCACTTATGGTGGGTGCCTGGGTGGCTCAGTGGGTTAAGCCGCTGCCTTCGGCTCAGGTCATGATCTCAGGGTCCTGGGATCGAGTCCCGCATCGGGCTCTCTGCTCAGCGGGGAGCCTGCTTCCTCCTCTCTCTCTCTCTGCCTGCCTCTCTGCCTACTTGTGATCTCTCTCTGTCAAATAAATAAATAAAATCTTTAAAAAAAAAAAAAAAGAGTCACTTATGGCTTGTCTCCCTCCCTATCCCATCTTGTTTCATGGATTCTTCTCCTACCCACTTAAGCCCCCATGTTGCATCACCACTTCCTCATATCAGGGAGATCATATGATAGTTGTCTTTCTCCGCTTGACTTATTTCGCTAAGCATGATACGCTCTAGTTCCATCCATGTTGTCACAAATGGCAAGATTTCGTTTCTTTTCAGCGGTTTCTTTTTTAACAGATCTCATCATAAGGTAATTATGTTAACTTCTTCTTAGTCTCCTACTAGATTCCATTCATCTTTCTGGTTACAACTTAACATCACTCGCATTTGGATGGGCTGGGCTGGGTTCATCTGCTGTGAGCCAGCGTTGCACTTTATAGATTACGACTATCCAGACTGTATTGTAACAATGACCTAACCATCTGTCTTCTGTGAGAGTGAACATGAGACCCATTAACAGGAGAAAATCAAATTTAGTTTCATACTTAAGGGGATTCCATACAGACATGGAAATTCCGAAGACACTGAGGAACGTGACACTTCGGTGAGCTAGGGGGTAGGGTAGGGCTCTGAGGAAAACTATTAGCAAGAAGGTGAGAGATGTCTGGAAAATAAAATTTGCCATGTTATGAAGATAACTTTCTTTGCTAAATGGGAACATCTTGTTAAAAGTTCTCTTCTTGTTGGGATTGGGAGGGAGACAAACCATAAGAGACTCTTCATCTCATGAAACAAACTGAGGGTTGCTGGTGGGGGGCGGTAGGGAGAGGGTGGTTGGGTTATGGACGTTGGGGAGGTACGTGCTATGGTGAGTGCTGTGAAATGTGTAAGTTTGATGATTCACAGACCTGTACCTCTGGGGCAAATAATACATTATATGTTAATAAAAAAAAGTTATCTTCTTGGATGCCTGGGTGGTGGGTCCATTGAGCATCCAACTCTTTAAAACAAAAAATTTTATTCATTTATTTGACAGAGAGAGAGAGTACAAGCAGGGGAAGCGGCAAGGGAGAGGGAGAAGCAGGCTCCCCACTGAGCAGGCAGCCTGACCGACTGGGGACTCAATCCCAGGACCCTGGGATCATGACCTGAGCCGAAGGCAGAAGCTTAACTGACGGAGCCACTCAGGTGCCCCTGAGCATCCAACTCTTGATTTTGGCTTAGATCATCATCTTAGGGGTCCTGAGATTGGCCCCCTGTTGGTCTGCACATTCAGTGGAGAGTCTGCTTGAGGATTCTCTCCATCCCCCTCTGCTCTTCCCCCGACTTGTGCAAGCATGTGCTCTCGTGCCCTCTCTCAAATAAATAAATAAATCCTTAAAAAAAAAGAGAGAGAGAGAGTTCTCTTCTTGGTAGAGGCTCTTTCCACTGTACATTTAGGAGATAAAGAGCTTTTCCTGAATCTGGTTTTAATTCAAAATAATCTTCAGGCCAAAGTGGTCCATCTTGGAGCAGCCTGCCCTTAGCCCTTCCAAACAGATGAAAGGACATGCTTTCCAACCAGGTCTCCTTGCGGGAGGCTTAGAGGACTCTGAACTAGTGACAGACTGAGGACAGCCCTTGGACAAGGCTTTGATTGTCACCATCTCTTGGATGAGCAAATTTATAATCAAAGCAGTTAAGTGTCTTGCCCATGCGAACAGCACGTGAGTGGCAGTCCTGGGTTGCCATCAGTCTACCTTTTCACCAAAGCAGAGCTTCTACGGAGGTATAGGGGATGGGAGATACTACTGACCTTCGCTGCGGGGCCACCTCCCCCCAGGAAGTCTCAACAAATACTCTGGGGGACAACCATTCTGTTCCCTCTGGATTCCCAAATAGTTTACCATTTTCTGTGTTGTAGCATTTTCCACGCAGCCCTGACTTTAACCTCTGCCTTTCCTCTGAACTACGCACTTCCCAGAGCCACGCCGCAGTGAGCATCCCTGGAGAGTCACTAGGCCCAGGTTAGAATCCTAGCTCCCCAAATGACTAGTCGCGTCATATTGGTCAAATAACTGGACGTCTCTGGGCTCTCCCGCTCCCCAAAGTGGGTAAGTAATGTCACCAGCCTGGCGGGGCTATTGTGGAATGAAATCGATCAGGCAGATAAAGTGCTCGGCCTCAATTTTGTCGAGCGTCGATGTTTTGTTTCTCAAAGAAGCTTTGGCGACTGGTTGGAATTTGGGGGGGAAATGTCCAGATCAGGGAATTGGAAGCTCAGACTTCTGGCCCTGAGTGGCCGTGTGACCTTGGCCAAATCCCCCTACATTCTCTAGATCTCGGCCGGGGTCTGAGCACTACCCTAGGTTCTCCTGGCTAGGCCCTTCTTGGCCCATGACATTCTAAGTTCCAGGAGCGAATGAACTTGGGGGGTGGGGTTGGAGGAGGGAAGGCGGGGCGAGTCGGATTGGCCTCGGCGCGCCACGTGTCCCGCTGGGGAGCCGCCCGCTGTCCTCCCGGCCAGCCCCGCGCTGCGGCTGCTGCTACCGCTGGGCTAACGGGCTCTCACCCTGCGAGCTCCTCGTCGGCGCCCGCGTCTGCCGGTTTGCTACAGGAAGCCTCCGCCGCGCGGTGAGTGGGTTGAGGCGGGAGAGGGGACCGCATCAGGGGACCCTCCCCCCTCCTGGGGGCTGCAGGGAACGTGGGGACCAGCGATAAACGCCCAGTCATCGCCGACCTGTGCCTCCCGCGGGACTCCGGGGTGGGGCGCAGGCAGGTGGCCGGCGCGGGCAGGTGGGGGACAGCAGGGGCGGGAACCCGAGAAGGTCGCAGGCTGCACGTGTCTGGGGGAGCGCAGTGGAACCAGTCTAGGACCGCGGGAGCTGAAAGGAAGGCTGGGGGGATGGGAGGGGAACGGGGAAGGGGAGTGGAAAGGAGGGCAGGGGGGACGGGGCGGACTTTGGCGCGGGTGTGGTCCAGGGGCCGGGGGCATTCGGGCGGAGGCAGCGCTGGATGCTGGCCGCGCTTCGGCTGGGGTGGGAGGCTGGAGAGACTTCGAAGACCTGGGGTTGGGGGCAACCGGACTAGTGCGGGGGCGGGGGGAGTGGGGGCGGGTCTAAGGACCGCAGGGAAGGGTGTGGCTGAGGCCTAAGACTGAGGCATGCAGGAAGAGGCAGACCCTCCACAGCCGCTGGCGAAGTGGCTTGTGTGTGTTGGGAGGAGGGCTCTCGGAGTGCAGACACTTGGGGGACTGGCTTGTTCACACCCCAGGAGACCTCCTCTCCCCTTTGGACCACTGCGGGCCTGAAGGGGACTCGCAGCTGGGCGCTCAGGGCATATGCCCCACCCTTCTTCCCGCTCCCCGGAAGCCCAGTTTAGGCCTTCCCGAAGCTTAGGTCTTCAGATAACTCCCAAAATACCAGCAATGGACTGAAGTGCCCCGAATCCAATCCCAGCTCCTCCATCAACCTGCAGCTGTGACCTTGAATCAGTAGTTTTCCTTCTCCCTGTCTCAAGTCCGGAACTGATAAACCCAGCCCCTCTCCGTGGAAATGATGGCTGTCGTTAACACGGATTTACTTGTCAGCTGCAAGGAATGATAACAGATTTGGGATGTCTTCATTACAGACTTGCGAAGCCTGGGCTATGCTGGTAGGCCCTGTAAGGGGAGTGGAGGCGTCCTTTGGGAAGAGAATCCAGCCTCTGCTTCCATCCTAGCCCCTCCTTTTCTCTAAAGCCCCGCGGGTCTTCTCTGACTATTCCAAATTTGGACATATGGCTCCGGGGTTGGCCGAAGGACTCCTGTTTCCTCAGCCTGCAGTTTTTTTCACTCACTTCCCCCTCCTGCCGCACCCAAAGCACACCTGAAATTGCTGACCCCACTGACCCAGAAGGGATATCCTGCCCTGCTTTGCCCTTCCAGGTGAATGACCCTTTCAGCTACAGCTCCCACAGACTGTGCCCTTCTGGCTGGCAGGCCCTGTGCCATGCAAAAGGGCACTGGCCTGCGAGTCCTTGGAAAGCAGGGTTACCGTTCCCGGTGCTGGAGGGGTCCTGGGGCAAGGTTCTTCCCTGCCTGGGCCTTGGTTAACCATCTATATAGCAAAGGCTGCTGAACCGCCTGCCCCTTCCAGTGCTGGCACTCTAGGATTCAACTGTTCTAAGACTTAGGATTCTGGGAGTTGGGTGGGGCTGGGGAGGGAGGCCGAGGCCTGCATCCCCCTCTGCAGCTGTGACAGTCACTCATCCATCTTCCTCTGCCTTCCACCCTTTGTTCCCAAGGCACTGGCTGCTTGGATTCAGAAACTATTTGTGGTTTCTGGGTAAGGGCAATAGCTCTTGCTGGGGCAGAATGTGGATACCAGTGTGCAGAGGAGGGGGTTGTCCTGGGGAAGGGCAGGACCTCACCTGTGGGAGCAGACCCCAGGAAGGGGTGGGAGTGGCTCTGCAGAGTTGGGGAGCTGCCAGCGCCAGGAGCATCCGCACTGCAGCACCCAGCAGGAGCCTTGGGCCACCTGGCTCCAACCCCCCTGCCAGGCCCGGCGTGGGGGGGTGGGCACACTCACTCCCTCTAGGCCTTGGTTTCTTCCTCCCTAGAGGGGCAAGAGATGTGCCCAGGGCACAGCTGATAAAATGGGTTGGGGCTGCATGACTCCTCATGTTGCATTATTCTAGGACTTTCTGGGGAGGCCCAGGGGTATCGCTTAGCCTCACCCCACCCAGCTTCTCCAAGATACTTCCTGGGTGGGGACAAAGTGCAGGATGTGGTCTGTACCCTGATTTCTAAGCATGCAGGTCGGAGTCTTGTCTGCACTCCTGCCACCCCCACCATGGTGGAGAGGAAGTCGGGGGGGAGTCCTCTATGCTTGTAAACTTCTGGGCTTGGAATCCTGCCGCAGTGCATTTCCTTTCTGCCTGGGATTGAGAAGCTCCCACAGAGACTGGCTGGGGAGGAATGACTGTCTTTGGGTTCTTTGAGCCTCAGATAACCCGTCTGTAGAAAAGAGGATGAGGCTGGTCCCCACGTCCTGAGACTTTAAGACGACGGCAGATGTGAGAGTGCCTTGTGAACTGCAGAGTGCAGGGCCCCGAGAAGCAAGGGCTGCTCTTGTCCTCTCGGAAGGGTGTGGTGCTTGAGAAAGCAGGTGACCTGAGCCTCGGGTTCCTCATCTGTAAAATGGGTGTCCTGGGACCTCGTAAGTTATAATTAAATCGTAACGTCAGTTATTTACTGAACCTTGCAACTTGCCAGGCTGAACCCTTGATAGATTGGACGCTGCTGCCGTGTCTATTTTGCAGATGTGGAACGTCAGCCCTCTGAAGTTTAGGGGAGAAATACTACTAAATGCACGTGTGTTTCCCATGCGTCATGGCCAATTCCTCAGCTCTAGGTGTGTCTTTTCATCCTCACCTCTGAGACAGGCGCTATTTTTATCTTGTTTTACAAATGAGGCTCAGTACTTGCCCAAGGCCACACAGCTCCTGAAGAGCGGGTTGGGCTTCAGTCCCAGGAGGGGCGGTTCCAGCCCCTGTCCTGTTAGACACTATGCTTCTCTGTCTCTCACAAAAGTCACCGGAACAGGAACAGGGGATTCAAACCCCGGGCCCATCCACTTCCAAGCCTGGGGCAGCCTGATGATCTAACTGGGGCCTTGCCCAGCCCTGAGATCAATGGTTCTGGGTCAGGAGCAGGAAAGACATTGCTCTCTAAGAAACCCGAGTGTCTCGTGTCTCGAGCTGGAGGGGGTGTGCCCAGGCTCGGGGCCAGGAATGGCTTTTACCCTGGCTTCATCAGAGGCTAACTCCCCGGGGCCAGTGGGGCTGGTCCTGGTATCTTCCCGCAGGCTGGAGGAGGAGCCATCAGGAAAGGGGGAGGGAAGGATCCCCATCTTACAGGCCTGGGGCCTCTAAAGTCCAGTGCACATGTCCTGGGAGGGACTAAGATCATTTTCTGGGGTACAGGAAGAAATTATTAGGACGCTTTTTTTTTTTTTAAAGATTTTATTTATTTATTTGACACAGAGAGATCACAAGTAGACGGAGAGGCAGGCAGAGAGAGAGAGAGAGAGGGAAGCAGGCTCCCTGCCGAGCAGAGAGCCCGATGCGGGACTCGATCCCAGGACCCTGAGACCATGACCTGAGCAGAAGGCAGCGGCTTAACCCACTGAGCCACCCAGGCGCCCTTACTACATATGCTTTTAATCTCATGCTTATAAAATATATTTTTATCATGACGAATACTCACTATTTTTTCCTTGGTTACTGGTGGCACATAGGATCAAAAAGATGACAGATTACAGCAGCAGATTGCCAGCTTTGTGTGTGGGGGAGACTCAGCTGTCTCATTTTTTATTCTATCTCCATCTCCTACCAATGGACATGCTCAGTAAGGATTTTGTTGAAAATTGAGCTCCTGCTTAATCACTAATTTTCTTTACCACATTGGGTAAATTGTACTTAAACCTCAAGTCATTGCCTCTCCTGGCTATAGAATGAGGAATAAAGCACAGTTTGAAGACCCCTAGGCTGGATGTCCTTTTATTGTGTGATTTCCCCCCCCCCCGCAAGGGGTTCACTAATGGAGCATTAAAACAACTCAATGCATTTCACCCAACTATCCTTATGAGCCACACCCTGTAGTAAGGGGTGCAGCAAAGAAGCAGACACAGTAATCTTTAAGAAACAGTAAAGTTGGGGCACCTGGGTAGCTCAGTGGGTTAAAGCCTCTGCCTTCGGCTCAGGTCATGATCTCAGGGTCCTGGGATATCATCCGGCTCTCTGCTCAGCGGGGAGCCTGCTTACCCCTCTCTCTCTGCCTGCCTCTCTGCCTACTTGTGATCTCTGTCAAATAAATAAATAAAATCTTTTTTAAAAAAAAAAAGAAAGAAAGAAATAGTAAAGTCATGATTCAGAAGATAGAAAAGTGATCACATGCCAAAGATTTTATTCTAGTCACTGACTAATGACTGGACAGGCAGATGTTCTGACCAGCTTGAAAGAGGATCAGTGGACACTTTTATTAAAAGGAATGTACAAATGGAGGCAAACTTGTTTTTCTGGTGGAAGGGGAGGGAGATTAATTGGACCTTCACCAAATAGAACACTGAGCACGTCTGTAAGAATTATTTTGCATTACCATCATTTACCTACAAATTACTGAGCTGTAAAATTGCTCAGACTGAAATCATAACCTGGAGAGGTTGAAGTCGAGATTTTTTTCCTAGAATACTTTGGAGGCAGGCAGCCTCCATCTACTTAAGGGATGATTAAACCCACAATAGTTGAATCCAAGCCAGTCAAAAGTAGGTGGTTTCTGAGTGCTCTGGGGGTTCAAAGGAGAGAGAAATCCCTTTTGGCTTCCTGGAAGAGTTGAAAGAATCACCTAGGAAAATTTTTTAAAATTGCCAAAGTCGGGACGCCTGGGTGGCGCAGTTGGTTGGACGACTGCCTTCGGCTCAGGGTGTGATCCTGGAGTCCCGGGATCGAGTCCCGCATCAGGCTCCCAGCTCCATGGGGAGTCTGCTTCGCTCTCTGACCTTCTCCTCGCTCGTGCTCTCTCTCACTGTCTCTCTCTCTCTCAAATAAATAAATAAAATCTTTAAAAAAAAAAAATAAAATTGCCAAAGTCCAGGCCTCACCCCAGAACTGATGAATCAGAATCTCAGGGAGTTGACCTTATGCTTTGGTAAATTGGAAAAACTCCCCAGGTGGAATTCATGAAACCAGGATGGAAAGCTTGATGTTGGAAGGCTGCATAGGCAATGCTGGTAGAAGAGGTTCTTGGCTTGGTGGGGGAGGGAAGGGGTGAAAAGGAAAGAGGGGAAGGCAGATAAATCAGGAAGGATGTCGCAGGCCTTCAGTGCTGAGCAGCAAGGGCCTGCATTAAAGGGGGTCATGGGACACGTGGGCTAGCAGTGACGCAGCTCAAGTTAGAGTTCCCAGGGCTCCCCTGGGGTACAGAGGTCTGGGGGAGTTTTTGCGTGAACTTCCATGTATTTTTCTCAAGTTGCCTTCCTGCACAGTCTGGTTTCACCCCCTTATACCCAACCTCTCCTCCCACCCTAAAAGCATGCTCTTCCTCCAATGCATGCAAGATACCTTCGGAGGACAAAAATGCTTCTTCTTAGGCTGGTGTTTCTGTTCTGTCTGATATTCCCTCTCTCCTCCATCTTCTTCATTCTATGACATCCAGACTCTTGATTGTGCCCACCTATCGGCCTGAACCCCTAACATGTGTCATTAACTTGATACACGCATCACACATTCAATGGGAAAGGACAAGGTAAAAAAAAAAAAACATTTAGAAAGTTGTAATGTTTTTGTCCGGCACACCCATGTCTCATTGTGCCCAGAACCCCACTAATCACAAGTGACTGGGATGACAGAAGCCACCCCATATTAAACATTAAATGTGTTCCTGGACCAGCTGAGTATTTTACCTGCATTAGCCCATTGAATTTTCACAGAAAACCTTATGAGATTAGCATTTTCTAGATGAAGAAACTGAGTCGAGAGAAATGACAGAACTTGCCCTAGGTCACGAACTAGGAATTTTCTAATTCAGATTTGAACTCAGGCCAGGACTGTAAAGCCTGCATTCTTTATTATGATGCCATGCTGCCTCCCTTGTAAATGTTTGGGTTTATCATAATAAAAGCTACCATTTCCTGAGCCTTTACTTTATAATAGGCACTGGGCTTAGGGCTCTTCATCTGCTGTTTCATTTATTTCCGCAGTGTTTGGGGATAATATTTATGTGCATTTTGCAAGTGTAGGTACTGAGATTCAGTGAAGGTAATTTACCTAAATCACAAATGGGAGGGGGGTGATGCAGAGCTGTGACTCACAGTAAGGTTCAACCTCAAAGCCCATACCTCTGCCTGAATTAGCAAGATGCTTCCCCAGTCCAGTTCTCGGTTTCCCTAACTCTTCTTTTTCTTTTCTTTTCTTTTTTTTTTTAAAGACTAGGGAGTGGGGTTTTTTGTTTTTTTGTTTTTTTTTTAAAGATTTTATTTATTTATTTGACAGAGAGAGACAGTGAAAGGAGAAACAGAAGCAGGGGGAGTGAGAGGAGGAAGAAGCAGACCTCCCTCCAAGCAGGGAGCCCGATGTGGGACTCGATCCCAGGACCTTGGGATCACGGCCTAGGCTGAAGCACAGATACTGAACGACTGAGCTACCCAGGTGCCCGGTTTCCCCATATCTTGCACTTGGCCAGCGGAAAGCCACATGTCCTGCCAGCTCTGGTGTTTTCTCTCCCCCAGAGCTTTCCTCCTGGGATCAGTCTGGAGCTCCCAAAGGGGAAGGAAGGAAACATGATTGCTTGTGGGCTAAAGGGCTAAGGCAGGAGTAGGCCATGGTAGCATAAAGCTAGGAGACTCTACCCTATATTGGATTTCTGGAATGATCAGCCACGATGAGCCCTCCTGGATAGGCAGGTCAAAAGAGGTTTAGGGTTTCTTGGAGGAGAGAGGCACAGGTTTAGAGTGGCCATGCCTGCCAGTCTTGAGAAGCTATTTCAGCCAGGTTGATAAAACTTGCATATTGGATAGGGGGAAGGTTTGGGGAAGAACCTTCCTGGGACTGATATCCTGAGATTCTGCTGTGAAAATCCATGGTTGGAATCTATAAAAGCCTTTCTCATCCACTCTGGATTTGCCTGAAGAGATAGTGATATTATCCCCATTTTATAGATGAAGAAACTGAGGTCCAGAGAGAGAACCTGACTTGTCTGAGGTTACAGACAGATTGGGAACCACACCTAGGTCTTTTTCTTTGGCCTTTCCCTAATGTCCTTCCTGTTGCAGCCAATGTCCACAGTTGTGTGGGGGCTTTGGACCTGGGGCTTGGAGGCACAGATACTGGCCATGGTCTGGGCCTTGGCAAGTCACTTACCCTCCCTGAGATGTCTTTACCTCACCCAGAAAGTGAGGGGCCTGATGTAATAGTAGATGCTTAAGAAACCCTGGGATTCTGAAACATTGTACATTAAACTTTTATTCAGCCAATTTGAGAGGTAGGGTCTGGGTTGCTCTGGGAGAGAGCAGAGATCCTTGTTAAGCCAGGTAAACAGCACTGCTATGATTAGTTCCAGAGTTTTCCTGAGTCCACAGAGCCTACAGAGGTCCCCTTCCCTCCCCCCCCACACCCCTAAACTGCAGTCTCCACATCTAGTTCTGGAAGAAGCTTGCTTTCTGTGTATATACAAGACTGTACTTACATGAAGCACATATAAACCGCTCTCTGAGCTGAGAATATTTTCCCAAAGACTCAGAGGCCCTTCCTCCAAGCTCTCTCTCCTTGAAAAGGGGCTCTTGTCCAGACAGACCTGGGCTGCAGCCAGCAGCTGAAGTTTCCAGCAACAAGGCCAAAGGAAAACGCTTCCAGTGTGGAGGTGCAGGAGACAGGCCACAGCCCTCCCTGCCCATGGGACTTCCTGAGCCTCCTTTGGTCCTTGTTGCTGTGCTGGACTTGGGGGTCTCTCACAGCCTGCCCACACTGTGCCCCAGGCAGGGAAAGCCGGAGCTGGCTTCTGGCCAGATCCTGGGGTAGATGTGGTACCCCATCCCCTGCAGGGGGAGTTTCCACTTTCTGGTGAGAGTTGCACATTTGTACAGAGGGGCCCCTGGTTGTCAGGGAAATAGCAGTGTTTCCTCCAGCTCTGCTGGGGTTGCAGGCAGATCTCTGTCCTCTGCTGTTCCTCCTCAGCCCCACCTCCTGTCTGTCTGCTGACTGTGATATGGGGACTCACCATCAGGCACTGGAGCTACGGGCAAACACGACAAAGCCGGGTCAGAACTTCCCACCAATACAGTGAATGCCTAGTGTCCTGGGCTCTGCCCTTGGCATAAGTTAATGTCTCATCCTCCAACAGCCCTACAAGGCAGGAAAGGGCAAGCCCCAGTTTTGTCCATGAGGTGACCTTGAACTCAGAGATGAGCAATGTGTTCAAGGTCATGGAGCTAATAAGTAACAAAATGTATTTGAATCTAGTTCTGTCCATCTGACTCCAAAACCTGTCTTCTCCCTACTGTGTCACACCGTCCCCAGCAGAATTATGGGCTGAGGTCAGGAAGGGCCAAGTTCACCTAAGTTGTTTTTTTTTTTGTTTTGTTTTTTTGTTTTTTGGTAGTGGGATATGTGGGGAATGGAAAGCACTGAGCTGAAATGACACCCTGGTTTTCTTCTAGTTCAACTCCTTATAAGTCTTACTGAATAAGCCGGATAGAGTTCATTATTCTCACTTTTAAAAAGTAATACACAGACATGGTTTAAAAAGATCAAATGGTACAGTCCCGACTGAAATGGAAAGGACTGGCCTGTCTTTCTCCTCTTGTCTCGGGAGAATGGCTTCACTTGCACCTTTGCCTTCCTGCTGGGCATACTCACCTGTCTGGGCCCCTTTTCTTCCCATTTCCAAGCCAGTGACAGCCCTTTCTCCATTTCTTTTTAGGTGTAAGACACTTGTTTGTTTCTTACCTTTAGATCCTGTCTTCTACACCCCCCCCCTTTTTTTAAAGATTTTATTCATTTGACAGAGACAGCGAACGAGGAAACACAAGCAGGGAGACAAGGAGAGGGAAAGCAGGCTTCCCGCTGAGCAGGGAGCCCGAAGTGGGATCCCACTACCTGGGATCATTACCTGAGCTGAAAACAGATGCTTAATGACTGAGCCACCCAGGCGTCCCTCCAGCATCCCCTTTGAAAGCTCTTATCTCCTGTTTGTCCTCACAGGGAAGAATCCAAAGCCTTTACCATGGCCTCAGGCACTGGTCCCATGCCCCCATTCCCTGCTGCCCCACTAGCCATCCTGAGTCCCTTGACCAACCCCCCCTCCCACGCCCCGGTAGCCACGTGGTTCGTGATCCTCTGACCACTTGGCCTACGCTACTACTCCTTGTCACTCTCTTCTAACCAAGCGTTATCTTTTTCCCTTACTTTTTGCCATTTGTATTTGTTATTCTTCCCCATTATAGAGTAAGCTGCAGAAAAGCAGGGTTTTAAAAATCTCTTTTATTGATCGCTCTACCTCAGTGCCAGAGCAGTGCCTAATCAGAGCAGATGCTCAGGAAATGTGTACTGACTTACCCGGAACCGGAAGCTAGTCCTTCAGATATTTGCAGCAGGTGTCCCAGATCCCTTGGAGCATTCTCATCTGCAGAAAGTTAAGCCCAGGCTTCTGGAACCCTTCCTGGTGACTTAGCATAGAGCATGTGTGGTGCAGTTAGCTTGGACTCTGGAATCTGCACTTCGTTGAATTCAGTTTTAAGCTGTTTGACTTTGGGTAAATGCACAACCTCCCTGACTTCCCATCCTCCATTTCCTCCTCTAGGGAAAGGGGAAATCTGATGCTGGAAAGATCACCGTGAGGATTAAGTGGGACATGTGGGAAAGTGCCCTGCATGGCCTGGAAGAGTCATGTGCTCAGTGGCCATGCCCTGTCTCCCTCTCAGTTCCCAGTCCCTCTCCCATAGTGGTGTGAGTGTCTGGACCAGGCCAGTCTCTCCATTGTCTTCAGAAAAATGCATCTAGCCCCAAGGCAGGTCTGGGTGTAATTTAACCTAAAGGGCTGGGGGCCACTGGAAAGCAGCAGGGAGAGTATACCTTCCCTTGGGAGGTAAGAAGGGTGAGGAAATTGGGGGAAGTCATGGTGGGAACCAGATCTCATGGGTCTCTTTCTTCCCCACAGTGTTCCCTGCTGCAGAACCTGAGACCATGGCCAAACCAGCACAGGTAAGGAGCATCTCCCCTCCTGGAGGCTGTGGTCTGCCTTTCCCTAGGTCTGCTCTGCAAATCTCTGGTACCTTCCTCTAGAAAGGAGCGGGACAGGTTTTTAGGCTTTGCTTGCTCCCATTACAAATCACACCCTTTTCTGTTGCAAGTGCCCAGTGACCACACACAACATCCTAAGCAGAAGAGATGTGTACTGGCTTACATGACTGACAGTCCAGGGCTTCAGGTTTGGCTGGTTCCAGGGACCCAGTTGATATTATCAGGATTCTGCCTTTGTGAATTGAACTTACTCTGGGTGGCTTCCTTTGTGGGTGGTCCTTCCCTGATTTGGGACCCCAGCCACCAGCCACCATGGAGGAAACAATATAATTTATTCCCAGTGATTCCAGGGCAAATCCTAGGTTTGGTTCTCATTGGCTGGGCTGGTGGTGACCTGGATTCAGGCGGCAGAGTTGGTCCTACCCGAACTGCATGGCGTAGAAGTGGTTCCCCAGCATGAGAGGGTTCTCTCTGCTTCGGAGCTGGAGGTGTCCCTTGTCACATGCATCTGGAATTAAGTTTCCCTGCTTAGGACACCCCCGTCTTTCATGCTGCAGGACCACTTTGCAAGTCAGTAGAAATGGAGGTGTGACGGAGCTTTTACTTTTGGGTGTGGCCAGGATCAGGTTCTGTCCTTGCGCATAACTGGGTGTCCTTCTGTGCCAGGCTTCACCCAAGACTGACCCTGGTTGGCTTGCATTAGAAAAGGAGATCCGGCTGCTACAATGCTGGGATGGCCAAGGGAGAATGAAACCAAGGGACGCCTGACTAGGCCCCTTTTGCTCCTTGCTTCAGTCACAGAGCTACTGGCCATAGACATAATAGAAATACTGTGTGATCTTGGGAGAGTTCTTTACCCTCTCTGGGCCTCCGTTTTCATGACTCGTCACCCAGTGAACAAGGGCCTTAAGGATATCGATTCACAATTTTTGAAGAGCACGGTGTGTCACGTGACGCAGGATTGGTACTCAAGAGTCCCCGCTGGGGCCTCCCTATCACCCTCTGAGGAGCGTCCTTTGCACAAGTGGCCTCTCTGACCGGGAGGAGAAAGTGTTAGTGGTTACGGGCAAAGGTCCAAGCCATAGCTTGCTGTTCCCCATTTTCCGTATGTAGTCATACCACAGCTACTTCCTGGGAGGCCTTCAAAGTGCAGGGTTCTGCAAGACCTGAGTGGCCAGAGCAGATCCTGGGAGAGCAGAGGGGCCAGGACCCAGGGTGCGGGTCTTTGCAATCCTGCTCCAGTGCTCCCAGCCATACTCAGGCCTGGCTGACCCGTGGTTTCTTGTTGCCATGGACCAGGGGCCAGCAGACAGTTTGCAAGCAAGAGTCCCATGGTGGCAGGGCCTTGGGTTCCATCATCCCATGAGATGAGCTGGAATCCCCCACACACGGCTCTCGTGCCCTGGCGGAGGCTATAAGGGAGCTACGTGGGCATGTGGGTGGAGGAAACGGGGAAAGGGTCCTGGAGAGTTACTGGGGGAGAATAAGGAACTGATGTGCTCTGGGGGGAGGGGATGCTGGAACAGCTGGCTAGAGAGGAGATTGGTGGGGGTGGTGGGGGCGGGGGGGGGTAACAAAGGTAATTTGGCACGCTGGGAGTGCAAGGGTTTGGGCAAGAGAGGAGTTTGCAGAAACAAAGCCAGGGAGTCTGAGTAAGATCTTCCTTCCGTTCTTGAGCTGAAGTTGGTATCCATTGCTTCCAATTATGGACACCCCAGTTCTGTGTCTTGTGCGCCCCTTTCCCCACATGCCCCCATGCACACATGCACAGAATAAGGCACTCCCTCTTTTTTCTGCTCCAGATCACCCCCAGTTAGTTCTGCTGTGTTAATGGTGCTCTTCTCCCTGTCTTTCCTTCTAGAAGAAGGGAACTGGGGACCCACAGTTGTGACGAAATAGCGTGGGGTCAGAAAGGTCCCAGACACATGGCTCTGCGGCGTTCATGCCACAGGGATGGTCTGGGGTGGAACTTGCTGGGGACCGGGCAAAGGGCAAGCGCTGGTGCCCGGAACTCCAGCCGCTGCGGAGATGAGGGCCCAGTCAGGTGTGGTCACAGCAGCTCTGAGGAGGCGTCCTGGCCTGGCAGCCGGCTCTCAGGAGAGACCACAGGCTTCCACTCCTGCAACAGCTGGGATGAGTCCCAAGACCTCAGAGCCCTAGGGCCCCAGGGCCCAGGGCCCAGGGCCCAGGCCGCTCACCAGCTGGCAGCAGGACCTGCTGAATATTTCAGGGTGGAAAGTCCCTTCTGTGCTCTCCCATCCCCGGGGCCATGGTGTCTGAGGCCGGGATCCTGCTTTTGTGGGAGGAGCACAGGCCATCTAGGTGAGGGGGAGAAGTAGGGATGTAGACTTCATCGGGTTGGCGTGAGGATGACTGATCGTGGGAACTCAGGCTGGGTGATTTGAGGGCCTGTCTCTGTGCCTCTGAATGTGACCAGGGCTAAGCCCCCCCCCCCATGTCCGCCTCTTCTAGTGGCTGTGATCCCGAGGGCTCCTGGGAGAGTTGATTATCCTTATGCAAAGACACACCTGGGAACCTGGCCTCGCTCCTCACTAAACCGGTCTCGAAGGGAACATTTGGCTCCAGCTCCCTGTCAGTCATTCCTTTCCCCCTGGAGGACACGGCCTCATCTTTCAGTGGCAGCCCTGGCCCAGCTGCCCGCTGTGGAAGGAGGGGCCAGCTGAGGTTGTCGGGGCCGGGAGCTGGGGGGGAGCTTGGCTGGCTGCTGAGGCCTCGGCCCTTCCACCTTCTCCTCTTCTCGTTCCCTTCCTGGCAACTTGGAGTCCCACGGTCTTGGCGACCTGGGGTGTCTGCACCGAGCGCTGAAGAATCTGGGCGGCCTCCCCGATGTTCTCGCTTGCTCTTGCCTCCAGGGCTTGACTGTGCTGTTCCCGGCATGAAGCCTTCCCCCTCTCTGCTGTTCTGTCCACTGCCCCTCCTTCGGGGCCCCCCGCTGTCACTCGTCCTTTAGGACTCAGCGTAGACTTCCCAGCCAGGAAATCTAATTCATTCTGCTCAGAATATACTCGGTCATTCATCCATCCCTGTGCCTGTCCCTCCGGGAAACATATTCAGTGGGTGCTTGGTTGTGCCAGGCTTTGTGCCAGGAGCTGGGAGGCATCCGTGAGCAAGACAGACACTCCTAGGGCTTTCTAAAGGGACTGACTCTTTTCTGGTCTGGGTGTTTGGCCCGCGTTTCTCCTGTGTCCAAGGGTGCGATCGGGTTGCAGGGGACTCACGGATGGCGGGAAGAAGGCCGTGTCCTTTCTGGTCACCCGCCCTGTCAGAACTTTAAATAGCAACTCTGCACCCACGCATGCATACCTCAGAGCAGCAGCAGCTGCAGACAAACCAGGGAGCAGCCACACGTCTGGCCAGGTCCTTCAGTGTGCGCACCGGAAGACACAGGAGATGGTTGGAGGCTCATCTTTGCACTTGCTTCTTACCCCTTTAAGGTGCACTGTATGTGGGCCACCCTAGTCCTTGCCTGGAGCCTTTCCTGGCCCCCTCCCCTGTTTTGCCTCCACTGTTTTCCCAAATCACCCTGCCTCCGTCTTAGGGTATCAATGATGAGTTCTATGCTGATTTGTGTGCTTGTCTCTCTCCTCTGGGTTCAAAGCTCATGAAAGACAGGGGCAGGTGTTCTTTCTTCCTGAATCTTCTGCCCTTTGCATTGGGGCTGGCCCAGGCTGAGCACCCTTTCACTGTGCCATTTGTTCCGGCATCCCCAGCCCTCCGAGCTCTCAGCCCCTCTCCCAGCCCCTTGCTTCTCCGGGGCCATGTAGCTGACCCACATCTGACTTCTCTGTGAACCAGCCCATTGTGCATTCAGATTCAATGTCTGAGATACTCTGGCCCTGCTCTCCTCCCTTTCACCCTGAAGACCCAGCCAGCTTGTCCTCAGATGCCAGCTGCCAGCTCAGTTTACCGGGCCCAAGGGGCATTATCTTTTCTTGGCACTGATTCTGAGGGTGGCTCCGGGCTTCCCTTGGGCCATGACCTCACCCTCAGATGCCAGTGACTGGAAGGTTGCTGGAGCTGGAGAGCAGAGGGGACTGGGCCAGAGATCTGGGCTGTGTGGGGCCCTCAGCAAGACACTTTCCTTCTTTGGGCTCAGTTTCTGTGTTTTTGTGATACAGATAATATTAAGTGCTTCTGCAAGTTGGAATCCCAGTAAAGGAGGCAAAAGGGCTTTGTAGACTGTAAAGTGCCATAAAAATATGAGGAGCTCCTGTAACTCTTACAGGGATCATTCCTACCCCTTGCACTCAGCCTGGCTTTCTTCTCCCTCCTGGGTCCTGGGAAGCTTGTACTGTGCTGTGGGCTGGACGGAACCACCGTCCCACAGGGCAAGGGCGCAGTCTTCGGGATGGGCTGTGGCAGGAGGTCCAGGGAAAGCCGTCCCTACCCTTGCCTGGGCTTCCTGTAGTCAGGGCTTAATTTCCGTGGAAGGGAACTCAGCCTAGACTCTGCCTATGGCCAGGGCTGAGAGTGTGATCGGCGGGTTGGGGCTGGGAGCCCCATTTAAGGCCAAGGTCAGCGGCTTACCTTCTCCTTTTTCTCTCCCCAGGGTGCCAAGTACCGTGGCTCCATTCACGATTTCCCAGACTTTGACCCCGGGCAGGATGCCGAGGCCCTGTACACCGCCATGAAGGGCTTTGGTGGGTACTCGGTCACCAGCGTGGGGGCGTTCCCCCATGGGGGCGTTCCCCCATGGGGGCCCAGCCCAGAGCCCGTCTGGGGGCGAGGGTGGGGATAAGGTGTGGAGATGGGCTCACTCATTCTTTTGTCTCCCGTTTTTACTATTTTTCATCATTTTCTAATGAAACATTCCAGACCAACCCAAAGGTCTAAGGAATAATAGAAGCTTCCTCTACAGGCCTGCCACGCAACTTGACAACTAGCCCGTGCTTCTCATGGAGTTGAAAGCTCCTTGGGGGTCTCCTCCGGAAGTGTCAGCCCTGCCTTCCCCTTGGAGGGAACTGCTACCCCGAGCTTGGTGCTGATGATTCTCTTTTATTTTTCTTGTTGTTGAAAGAACCCTATCTTGGGTGTTAAGATGCCTGGGGTTTTCTAAGCCAAGTCTCACTGTGAAAGTTGGAGTGAGTCCTTGCTGCTCTCTGGGCCTCATTTTCCTAACAGGTCTGATGAGGGGCTGGATCACAGGCCCTCTGAGCCCAAATGCTGTGGGTGCTGTGATCCTTCTCAGTCGGGACTTGACAGGTCTCCGTAGATCCTCCGCCACCGATACCCCTGCCTGATGAACAGAGAGGGCTGGTGCTGAGGACGGCAGGGAGCAGTCCTGGTGGGCTTCCTGGAGGCTAGTTGGGGGAGGGTCACCAGTGCCCTCCTGTCTTCCAGGCAGTGACAAGGAGGCCATCCTGGAGCTCATCACTTCTCGGAGCAACAGACAGCGACAGGAGATCTGTCAGAGCTACAAGTCCCTCTATGGCAAGGTAACCATGGCGACCGGGGGGCAGGTGTGGCGGGGCTGTGCATTCATTCAGGGTCTCTCCTGCTGTCTCCTCGTTCGGCCTCCGTGCTAGCCAGGCCCCATTCAGCCACAGATACATCCATGGTACTTGCTGTGTGCTTGGGCACTGGCTGGGTGCTGGTGCCCACAGGTGAAGGGGACCTGCGAGGTGTGCACCCGTGGATTTCCAGATGGTGGGAGAGATACCCCATAAGCAAGGGAAAAAACAGTGCTGCGGGGGAGAGGCCCGGTGCCATGGGCTTGACTCCTGCACCCCCATCTGCTCATTACGTAGCTTTGGGCAATTTTCCTGACGTCTCTACGCCCATTAGGGTTGATGAGAGCCCATACCTCCCAGACTGACACTGCCATGGGCTTACATAGCCTGGTGCCTTACAGAGCAGGTGCTCTTTAAATGTAATTCTTATCCTAAGTGCTCCTCCTCTTCCTCCTTCATCTCCTTCTCCCTCCCCACCCCTGACCCCCGACCCAGGACCTCATTGCTGACTTGAAGTATGAGCTGACGGGAAAGTTTGAACGACTGATTGTGGGTCTCATGAGGCCACTTGCCTATTGTGATGCCAAGGAAATTAAAGACGCCATCTCGGTAAGGAAGCATGGGTCTGCGTGTGTGTTGAGTGGGGGTGTGATGTGTGGGGCAGATTCTGGTCTCTGCAGCAAGTACTTACAGCGCGCTGCTGTAAGAGGCTCAAACCCTGTCCCAGAGGAGTGCCACGGTCTCCTTCAGATGGCCAGATGTGGGACAGATGTTGGCGGGAGACAGACCTCAACGCAGCAGCTTCCAGCCCTGAGGAAGCAGGATATAGGGGCATAAAGACAAGTTGTGCCCAACACCCCAAGGCCAAGGGCATACTAAAGGAGGGCAGGAGGGCAGGTCTAGGGTGGCTTGAGAGGCGTCACAGAAGATGAGAGATCAAGTCACACCCAGAAGCCCCAGGGAGGATTTGGTTGATCAGAGTGGGAGGGTCCTTCCAGCTGGGTAAGAGGTCAGCAGAGGTGGTGGGAGTGTGTTCAGGTCAGGAAGCGTGGCTAGCTCTGGTTGAAGGAGAGGGTGGCTCCCTAGCAAGTGGGGAGAAAGCAAAGCCCTTCAGTGCTCCTGCACTTTATTGTCTGTAAAGTGCCTTGAGCTTTGTCCCAGATGACTGTTCAACATGAATTTACTTGCCATATTGGTAAGTTTAACAATATGAGAGATCGCCTTTTCAATCTCCTTCTGATTTTGGCAGAGCCACTGGCATCATTTCCATTTCACAGATGAGAAAACGGTGGCCCAGAAAGACTTTTTTTTTTTTTTAAAGATTGTATTTATTTATTTGAGAGAGAGTGAGTGAGGAGAAGGTCAGAGAGAGAAGCAGACTCCCCGTGGAGCTGAGAGCCCGATGCAGGACTCGATCCCGAAACTCCAGGATCATGACCCAAGTCGAAGGTAGTCATCCAATCAACTGAGCCACCCTGGCGTCCCCAGAAAGATGTTTCTTTTTTTTTTTTTTTTTAAAGATTTTATTTATTTACTTGACAGAGAGAGATCACAAGTAGGCAGAGAGAGAGAGGTGGAAGCAGGCTCCCTGCTGAGCAGAGAACCCGATGCGAGACTCGATCCCAGGACCCTAGGATCATGACCTGAGCTGAAGGCAGAGGCTTTAACCCACTGAGCCACCCAGGTGCCCCAGAAAGACGTTTCTTAATGAAAGGTCAAAGCAAGCTGCTGGCAGAGGCAGGACTAGAACCTATGTCTTCTGAGTCTTAGGGCAGCAGCTCCAGTCTGGTGCCCGAGAGCTGTGGTTAGGGGCACCCTGAGTGTTGGGAGTGTCATAGCTCTGGCCACTCTAGGAAGCCAACCCATGGTTGCTGGTGGCCTCCCATCCCAGCCCTGACTCCAATGTCCCTTCTGTTCTCTCAGGGTATCGGCACCGATGAGAAGTGTCTCATTGAGATCTTGGCTTCTCGGACCAATGAGCAGATCCACCAGCTGGTGGCAGCATACAAAGATGGTGAGATGGGCAGGAGGGGCCATTCAGGACTTAGCTGTGAAACGAGGGTAATTCCAAGAGTAGGGACGCTAAGGCTAACCATCCGCCATCTTTCCTCTTGCCCTCTGATCTAACTGTCGTTTCTCCTTGTCAGAAATAGCTGCTCTGTGCAATGTTCTAGGTTCTCAGAATATGGTGGTGGGCAGAAGCCATGTAGTCCCTGCCTCTTCGAATGTACAGATTATTGAGGTAACAAGGGATACAGACAATACGCAGGTCAACACGATGATAACACATTGTTACACAATGAAGTAACAAGAATCAGACTTTAATTCTGGAGGACCTTCTCCAGATAAGCGTGTTGGGAGGGAATGAGGAGTCGGTTGTGTAAGGAATAGGGAGAAGATCCTGGCAGGCAGAGGGAATGGCAAGCCCAAAGGCCCTGGGGCAGAAATGAGCCTAGTAGCTAGTGTGAGGCCAGAGTGGTAAAGGGCAAGGCAGGATCACACAGGTCCTTGCAGCCCAAGAGAAAGAGGCGATGCTTGATTCCAAGTGTAGCGGGAAGCAGGGGAGCCTGTGATTGGGGAGGGCTTTAAGAGTCACCCTTGTTGCTGTGGATTGGAGAGGGAGGGGGAACAGAAGCAGGGGAAATAGTTAGAAGGCTCTAGCCACTGTCCAGGTAGGTGACCACAGTACCTGGAGTAGGATGGCACAGGTGTGGATGGAGGAAGTAGACAGGTTCCATCTCAGTGTATCAGGTGTCTGTGCAGAAACCTGTGAGAGTACATGTTGGGTCTTTCCGTGACAGCCCGGAGCCTGGATACTGGGATCATACTGGGGACAACAGGGACCTTTATCCTGGATCCCTGAGGTCTCACAGGGATGGGACTAGAGCTTGTGTTCCTTCCCTGCAGCCTATGAGAGAGACCTGGAGGCTGACATCATTGGTGACACCTCTGGCCACTTCCAGAAGATGCTTGTGGTCCTGCTCCAGGTTGGTCCACATTGGGGTCCTCCCGGAAGTTCCCTACCAGAGTGCGGGCAGAGGGCCATGGATACCTTCTGCCTCTTGTCCCAGACAGGGTGGCCTGTGAGAGGTTCCTTGGTGGCTCCTCGGGTATAAAGTCCTCCTCAGCTGTGGCTACTCCCTAACTGCCCATTTATCCTTGAACTTGAGATGTTTTCTCTCTCTCACCTGGGTGTGGAATCCGAGCATGGAGGGGTTTGCTGTGTCGCCCCCTAGTTTGTGCAGGCAGGTGATCCACATATCCCTTTGCACACATCTCTGCTCTCTTGTGCCCAGGAAAATCTTCCCCTGTGACCTCCATCCTCTTTTCACACCCACCCCTCCCCCTCCTCTCCAGGCCTCCCTCCCACCATTGCTTCCCCAGCCACAGCTGCCACGGCTGCCACGGCTGCCACGGCTGGCACGTCCACAAGTCACCCGCAGGGATGTGACATTTCTGGGGCTGCCTGCACTGCGTCTCCCACAGCCAAGCCCTGCGGCTCCTCACTCCCATCCCCAGAGACATAAGAAGGACCATGAAGTCAGGGCTGCAGACTGGTTTCCATTTGCCAAGCTGGTTTTTTTTTTCTCCCTGGTTTTCCTACACAATGATTTTTTTAAATATTTGAATTAGTTACTAACATTTAAAAATGGGGAGTTTTTGCTCAAAAGCCAGATTTCTACATTCTTTAGAATAATGGAAAGTTCTGGCACCAGCAGGCCTGCATTTTGTATGGCTGCAGGGCGCTGGAAAACAAGACCCACCCTGCTGCTTCCCCTTCACCTGCCCGGCTCCCCGGAAATTCTCACACTGAGCAGTTTCAAGCCCAGGTCCAAGGACCACGCTTGTGGGAAGCTTTATATAGAAATTAAGCCACTTCTCTATTTCTTTCACTTCCTCTGCTCCCATACACAGTTGACCCCAGCTGCTCCCAGGTCCTTTTCTCCATTGCCATAGCAACCCATATCCCACAGTAAGCAGCTGGGGGATTACCGGAAACAGCAGGAATGGGCAAGTGTGACCTTTGCCCCCAAGTTCAAAGCCCTTTGTCTGGAGAGTTCCAGCTCCTTTTCAACATCTAACACCAGGCGGGCAGTGGCACAGCATGGACTGTGAATGTGTGGACTCTGTCTTCTGAAGTTGTGTCCCCAGGAGAGCCCGGGGCTTTGAGATCCTGAGATTCATAGTCCAGGGGAGGAGGAGAGAAGCGTAGGCCTGACCCGCACCCACAGAAGCACAATGCCCGCCTGGGCTGGCCCCATCCCTTGTTAGTTCTTTGTTGGATGGGGCACTGAGCCTGGGCGGAGCAGCAGAAACACCAATAGCATTGGGTGCCTTCACTGCTTGTGAGCTCGGATCTCAGGGCCCAAGTCTCAGATCCTCCCTGCTGAGTTTTCTGGGTCAAGGTCTGTGATCCCCCAGTGGAACGCCAGTGTGTCTTTTTAGCCCTGTAGTATCATTTTCCACGGGCATCGTGAGCCATACCAGGACCTGTATGGGGTCCTGTTCTCAGGACAGGCTCTGGCTGGCTCTGGGACGGGGCACCTAGAGGGACCTTGGTCATTCTCAGGACTCTCCCCTTTGTTCTCAACTCCGAGGATGAAGGGAAAAGCCAGCAAACCCCATGATTCCCCACAAAATAGATGCTTTGGTCTTGATGCAGTGGCAGCTGAAGTCACTGCTCCAAGACCCGCCTGGGCCTCCACACTTTCTCTACTGTCCTGTTCTCCCCTGATGTGCACGCCACTCCCATCTCCCTGGCCCTGGTATGTGAATCCCGTGTCCCTGTGTTTCTGCTCAGGGAACCAGGGAGGCGGATGATGTTGTGAGCGAGGACTTGGTACAGCAGGATGTCCAGGTAAACCAGCACTGACCAGGGCCTCTTGGGGCACAGCAGGGGAACCCCGAGAGCTAGTTGCTTGGGGATCCGGGGAAGGGCTGGGGGCCGAGTAATTTGCATCAAATACCAGAAATAACTGACTCATGGCCAGCGTTTTATACAGTGCTTCGTTGAAGAAAGGACTTAAATTGTCTTTCAAAGGTAAGCAACATATATAAAGTTGGTGAGATATATTTTGGAGCTTTTGTCATTTGTTCCTTTATTCACTCAGTTAACTAATATGTGTTGAATACCTACTATGTGCCGGGCACTCTGCCAAGCACTGGGGGATCACTACTGATTAAAATCACACAGTACCAGGAGAGAAAGGCATATATTAATCATACAAACACCGTCTCTAGGGATATAGCATTACGTTCAAGGTGTTTTGAACCCCACTGTGTGCATGCAACACTTCAAGGGTAGATACAGAGAATGCTAAGACATAGTCCCTGTCTTTGAGGAGCCCATGCCATAGTGGGAAGACGGGCTTATAAAGAAGTTGTTATAACATACAGTGGAGCAAAGCAATAGAGAAGTAGAAAACTATGGGAGCCTAGAAGAGGGAAGAAGGGGAAGAAAGAGAACTCCACCTTGGGGACATCAGGAAGTGCTTCAAGAACAAACGGGACATTTAATCTGGGCCTTGAAAGTTGAGTCAGAGTTTCCCCAGAAAGAAAGGAGGGTATACAGGTATATGCAGAGGTCCTGAGGCTACCAGTTACTCGTATGTTCAGGGATTCAGCAGCAGTTGATTCGCTTGGCCAGCAAGTTCTGCCTCCTTTCCATGAAGTCCTTCCTCTTCCCCTTCAGGACCTGTACGAGGCAGGGGAACTGAAATGGGGAACAGATGAAGCCCAGTTCATTTACATTTTGGGAAATCGCAGCAAGCAGCATCTTCGGTTGGGTAAGTTCCAGAGAACAAGAACCTACAGCTGCTCCCCTAGATTCCCCTTGGAATCCCTGCCAAGGATTCCATTCTTTTTTTCCTTTGCTACTAATAGAGCAGGATAGTTACTTCACCTACAATGCAAGTACTAGTCCTGATTTTATTGGATGGTGGTTTGTGTAGTCCCTCAGGAAAGTCATTGACAGGATGCTCAACCTTCCCAGCTGAGTACCTGCTCCCTGTTGGAGTGTGAGGTACACATAAGTCCCTCACGTCATACACGGCCTAGCTGCACAGTGGCTGGTGGTGTGCTTGACCTCCCTGCTGGCCAGCTCCTCAAAGACCAGCCCTGACTTCTGGTCCTGGCCTCCCCTTGTGAAGTCCTGGCTTCTCCTGCCTTCTGGGGCACTCTCAACACACCCCTGTCTCTCTGACTCAGTGTTTGATGAGTATCTGAAGACCACTGGGAAACCAATCGAAGCCAGCATCCGAGGAGAGCTGTCTGGGGACTTCGAGAAGCTGATGCTGGCTGTGGGTATGTCCTGACCTTGCATTCCCAGGGGCTTTGGGGGATTCTGGGATTCTGGCCCAGGAACAAGAGGTCAAGAATGGGAAAGAGGGATTACATGATCTGGAGGCAGGAAGGAGAAAATCGGGCGGGCAGTTAAGTTCTGCGGGTTGGTCAAGGCCACATGAAGTCAGAGAGGCAGGGAGTGGAGCCTTGGGGGGCTGACTTCCTGCCACTCCCTCCCATGAGATAGAGTGGGTGGGGCGAGATAGAGCGGTGAGCCTGGGGCCCAGAGGAAGAACCAGCAGGAGAGCAGACTTGTGTGGGGCCCATACCATGTGCTGGCTGCTATGTGGAGTGTTTAATCTTGAAAAAAGACCCAGGAGAGGGGCATGATCTCCATTTCACAGATAAGGAGACTGTATCTCACAGAGGCTATGTCACTTGCCAAGGGGTGGTTCAGTCATGACTTGGGGTATCATAGGCACAGGGCACACCAGGATCTGACTAGTCGGTTGGTCGACCCAAGATTCCAACCCAGGACTTCTCCCAAATCTGCTCTTGACTTGGGACAAGTCTCCTGTCCTCTCTGGGCTTCAGTTCCCTCATCTGATAAATGGGGGTGGGGGTGAGGCCCTGCCTGACCCAGAGGCCCTCGGAAGCTCGACATGGCAAGAGGCAGTCTGTCCGAGTCTGGGGAGGGTTGTGTGCGTGTTTCCTGGGGGAGAGCTCTAGCCGCAGCCTCATCCTCCTGCCCGGAGCTGTCCCTAACCCACTCTGCTTTAGGCAGTCAGGTTCTGGCCTGCTCTCCTAGCAGGATCCAAAGTGACGTAGCTGCCGATACCCTTGTGGCTGCAGCAGGACGTACAGAAACACCCCTCCCAGCTCCACCGCAGGTGCTGCCCCCCACCTGGGCCTGCTCCCTGCCAGCCCCCCAGCGGACTAGAAAGACGAAGTGGGTCTTTAAGAGGCACAGCCCACATTTCACAGGCCCAGTTCCTGATTTCTCGAAGTTCTGGGTTTGTGTTAAAGGGGGTGGCACCTTGGGTTATCAGGAGCCTGGATCCATCCTGGGTTTGCCCTTCGTGGTCCCCAAGGGGTAGGAATAAAGAAGGGGTCAGGCCACCCCAACCCATTCCGAGACAGCTGGAGTAACTTCTGCCTCTCCTTCCCTCTTCCCAGTGAAATGCATCCGGAGCACTCCAGAATATTTTGCGGAAAGGCTCTTCAAAGCCATGAAGGTATGTGTGTGTGTGTGTGTGTGTGTGTGGGATCAGTGGGAAAGAGCTTGTGGAGGGGGTCTCTGCCCATCCCCATGGGACTGTAGAGACAGTCTGACAAGTCTGTAGGGCCCACTGGCCAAAGAGAGCCCTCAGGGGATTGACTACAGAAGAGAGTGACGGCCCTTTTTCCAGGCGAGCTCCTGAGCTTGGGTCGCTGTCCGGGCGCACGCCTGCCCACCCAGATACCTGCTCCCGCCTCCGGATTGGTAACAGGGTGTTATGACAGCTCACACTGGACCCATCCAGCCAGAGGAGCTAGAAACCCACACGTTTCAAAAATATTAATTGACCAGAACGTTTCTGTACAGTGGATGTAGATTAGACCACTTTGGAAGATACTTGTCGTTGTCGGCTAAGACTCGCAATGTTTACCCCTGTGACCCAGCGATTCTACCCTAAGCATGTACTTGAGAACAGTGATTCCCACTGTTTTGCCCACAGGACACACAGAAACTGATGATAGTTCTGTAGCACAACAGGACACATGAATGCAGAAGCCACAGACCCAAGGCCCAGGAGCTCAGGCCTTCGTGGTGTCAGTAGGCCATCCCAAGGGCAAGGGAAATATGGCCCATTCTCTTTCAGAGGGAGGTCGGGCAACTCAGCCGGGGAGAGAAGGTTCCTGTGTGCATGCATTCCAAAGAATGTGGCAGTTTCTTCTAATTTAGAAACAACCCAGTGTCCATCAGGCGTAGCAAAAGAAATAAATGCAAAGTGGTTTGTTTACAGTGTTCCAAGATATCTAACCATAAACAATCTGTACTTAGAGTTATACAGTTATGGTAAAATTGTAAAGGAAACCAAGGATGGACCTGACGTATGAAAGGAGGAAGGAAATTAAAGCAAGAGGGACACATAGGGAGCTTCAGGGGAAAGGCAATGTTTTGTTTCTTTTGTTCTTAATTTTAATGTTTTAGTACAAAAATTGTATTTTTCAACCAGCTGGGGGCTGTCAGCCGTCTGGCCTCCTCTCAGGTTCCTGTCCCCCAAACCCACTTGTCTTCCAGGGCCTGGGGACTCGGGACAACACCCTGATCCGCATCATGGTCACCCGCAGTGAACTGGACATGCTTGACATTCGGGAGATATTCCGGACCAAGTATGAGAAGTCCCTGTATAGCATGATCAAGGTGAGCGGAGCCAACAGGGTACGGAGAGGAGCGGAGGGCTTGGGAACCACTCCTAGGAGGAAAGAACGGTCCTGAGGAGCTGGGAGTCTCTTGGGAACCCCAGGAGCCCTTACCTCATGGCACGTTCAGGGCACGTGAGACAACTCAACAGAGAAGCAAATGTCTGGTGGTGCTTATGAGTCGAGAAGCTCAAAAGGAAGGCGGACCTGGGTCAGGAAGGGCACGCGGGCGGAGTTAAGGATGAGGACTCCATCCCAAGGGCAGTGAGCTCAGGCTGCAGAAGTCAGGGTAGAACTCTTGGCCCCGGGCCACGTGATCTGTGATGACTGCGGTGTCCCGCCTCTGACACTTGGCCAAGAGACACATAGAGGGTTGGGTATTTTTCTTTTTGGGGGTGGTGAGTGAGATAAAGCTTTCTGAGTTCAAGCTATGTTCCCCGAGTGTTACAGATATTAAATGCAACAATGGTTCATGGGAAGTGTTTGGAAAAAGCTAGTGAAAGTAAAGGCAAGGCAGCCTGTTGCCTTCAGAACTTCTCACAGCCTTTAATTGGTTAAATCCATCATGAAGCTCTGAGAGAGGCATAAAATACGCTACATCCATTGGTCTGAGTTTGGCGTTTCCCGGTGTTTTGGTTCATGGAACCCTATTTCCATGGACTATTTCACATGGGCGTGCTGGGCTGTGGATGGTCAGAGAGTAGACGTGTGCTGGGGCCGGCTCCCATGGGCTCCACGGTCAGTGAAATCCTATGGGTAGCTTGAAAGTATCCCTGTTGGACGTGTTTACGCCACGGAAATTGGCAGATATTAGAAATTAGGGCTTTTTAACCTTCTCCCCTCCCCGAGAGCTGGTTGTTCAGGACATGCCAGCACACCACTGCTTGGTGGTCTCTGCCACCCCAGACCAGAGGAGAGTCAGGATTGCCACAAATAAGTGTTCGGCCTTCCCCTATTTTGGGCTCTGCGCAACCTCCCTTCCTTATCCGAGGGGAGCCCAAGGGTGAGAGGTCACCTTTCTCTGTCTCACTTTCTCCCCAGAATGACACATCCGGTGATTACAAGAAGGCTCTGCTGAAACTCTGTGGGGGTGATGATGAGTAAGTGGCTCCTGGACCCCGGGCTGGAGGGGGTGGCCCGAGTCAGGGGAGCGGTGGCAGGCCGGGCTCCCCTGGCCCTCATCCTGATGGATGCATGGACTGGATGAGCTTGGGGATTCCTCAGTGCCTGTTGAAAGTCTGTGAGTGTGTGTGATGGGAATGGGCTCTCCCAGACTGGGGGAGGGGTGGGGGTGTCTGCTCCCAGGGGTTGTGGACTGGGAATCAGAATGGGGGGGGGTCCAAGCCCCGCTACCTCATAACCGCTTCCCATTTCATCATCTGTTCGATGGAAAAAATACAGGTGCCTGGTCTGCCTGCTCCTTTATTCAGCATGTTCGTGCCCAGTATGTTCTGGGACAGGCCTCTTGGCAGGGAAGCCCTGGTGAAGCCCCCAGCCCGGTGAGGCATCCGGACCAGGGCCTACATGTGGGGTCCTCCCGGGATAGGGAGAATCTCTGTGTCTGGGAACGCACAGATCGGGGCACTCTCCCAGACTGCGGGTAGAGAAGCAGAGGCCTGAGGGAGACCGTAAGGAGGAGGAGGTGAAGAGAGGCTCTGAAGGACAGTGGGCGGAGGAAGGACCTAGAGATGACCACGTTCAGCCTGGTTCATTTCTGTACCTGACGCCGCACTTTTGCGGGGGCCGGGAAGAGGAGAGGCTGAGAGGTGGGCAGGGCCTGGGGGCCTCCTGCTGGCAGAAGAACCTCTCCTGGGGTAGTAGGAGCCGTGGGAGAGACGACACTGGGCGTGACTTGACCAGATTGGTGGACTAGGAGGGGAGCCATGGGTCCTCTGACTTCCTCTCCCAGAGCTTATAAGGATCCGGTGAAGTAAGGGATACGAGAACCTTCTGTTAACCCTTGACAAGTGCCTTGGGGGGCTGATTTCAGTTCCGCAGACATTTACTCAGCATCTTGTAAGCCCAGGTGGTTTGCAGGAGGAGAAAGCGAGGGGACATGGCCGTAAGCTGGTAACTGAGCTTGTTTGAGAGGGGAGAGTTGGGTAGAAATCACTCAAATCACGAGGGAGAAAGGGGAGGACAGAGTATTCAAGAAATCCTCTCCTGCTAGGAACTTGGAGCCTAGAAGGCTGCTGGGCAGACCGAGCGTTGCAGGGGGTCTCAGGAGAAGGTAGAAGGTTTCTAAAAATGGAGGAGAGGCTCTGAATGGATGAGGCTTGATAGGAGGTAAAGCAAGATGGATTCACTTCAAGTGTGTGGCTGTATGTGTGTGTGTGTGTGTCCGTGTGCATACATGGCTGTTGCTACGTGTGTGGTCTTGCCCACGATGACCTTCCCTTCTATCCTCTCCCCAAACCCCTCCATTCCAGTGCTGCTGGCCAGTTCTTCCCGGAGGCAGCGCAGGTGGCCTATCAGATGTGGGAGCTTAGTGCAGTGGCCCGAGTAGAGGTCAGACCCTCCCCACCTCCTGCTTGACCTCTTGACCACAAGCTTCCAGTCTTCTGCTCGCACCTTCCCGCTGCTCCGGTTGGCACCCAGCTGCCCCCTGGCGGCCAACCTGAGACATCGGTTCTCACATCTGAAGCTTCCTTGTCTTCCAGGAGTGATGAGTGTGGTGGGCGGGCACTCTGCTGTGGGCCTCTGATTCCCGCCCTAACTTCTAACACGCAGGGGAGCGTTGGGGGCCTGCTGAGTACTAACAGGGCTTGCTGAACGGAGACATGTCTGGTTCTGTGGATGGCCTGTGTCATCCTGGGTCAGACAGTTGGCCTCTGGAGGCTTCCAGATGATCTGTCACCCCTCAGGGCACTGGGTGACTCGAGGTTGTTCTGACCATCCTGAGACCCAGGGTCGGCGGACGTACTCGGGACTAACCATTCCAGGGACTAGTAGCCCTTGGTCCACGTGAAAATATTTGGCACGTTGCATTCTCTCTGTTACTCATGGAGCCATTTTTGGCAGGTCCCTACCTCTCCCGGCTTCTGTCTCCATCTTTCGAGCGAGGTGTTAGACACGGCAAACTTAGTGCCTTCCAAGGGCTCTTGAGCGCTGATGTTCTAGAACAGCATTTCCCAAATTGCAAGCCAAGAAGTGTCATTGCAGGTGACTTTAAATTACTTAAGAAATGAATTCTTTCGAGTGAGGGGAGCCTTGGGGGCATTTGGTAGCACCAAACCTCACATAGTGAGAGAGCGACTTTTCAGTCCCAACCTCCTTCCTCATTCTGTCAAAGGGAGAGTCTGGCTTCTTGCCACCCTCACTGGCTTTCCTTTTTCACAAACTGAGCTGAGAGAGCTAGCTTCACGTTCACAGCTTTTGACAAGCAACGGCATCTGGTTAAATTCGGTGATATTTGACAAGACAGTGTTTTCTCTTTATTACACTTATTTTCGTGGGTTATCATCCGTCGATGGCACTTAAGACCAATTTTCTCTTTATGATAGTGATTCAAAATTCTTTTCATTCATTAATCCACATAGCAAATATTTTTTGAATGCTTACTTCTGTTGTAGGCCCTCGGGATCCATCCAAGAACGAAATGAACAAAACTCATTGCCCTTCAGGAGTATTTAAATACACTTAAAAGTGAATGCATTTAAGTAAAACAGAAAAGAGGTTGAATTCAGTAGAAATATTGAGAAATAGAACAGGGTATATGCAAATAAAGAAACACTGAGAACCCCACTTAGGAGTGACTGAATTTGGGAGATTCTGTTCTGGTATTTCAGACATTTTGGTTGCCTTTTCAGGGGATGGGGATCTTAAAGAGGCAGGAGGGCCTTGGGGACAGGGCAGGATTCCGACAGGGACTGGGGAGGCCCCAGTGCAGCTAGGGCAGGGCTGACTCCTGGGGCAGGAAGCTGGCTTGACCAGCATTTGCCCTGCTCCCAGGCCTGGGTCTGTCTCTCGCCCCCTCTCCCTTTCTCAGCTCTAGGGCAGGGGTCTGTCTGCTGTGCCTTCACCCCTGCCTCTTTCCCCCGAAGCTGCTTGGTTTGGAGCTCATGGGGAAAGCTTCCCCTCTCTTGCATGCTCCTCTCTTGGCCTGGCCCCTGGGGGGGCCTCCAGACACCTGCTGAGGCTCTTTCTGCTTCTCGCAGCTGAAGGGAACTGTGTGTCCAGTCGACAACTTCAACCCTGACGCTGACGCCAAAGCGCTGCGGAAGGCCATGAAGGGACTCGGTAAGGGGACCAGGAAGGGGTGGGTGGACTTCTGGGGCAGCAGGTGTGGCAGGCTGGGCAGTGGGCTGGGCAGGAATGAGGGCAGAGGCCTAAACTAAGGTCCACAGAACGAGGAGGGTCCTGGCGCCATGAGTCTAGGCAGGAGTGAGGGGGCTTGTGAGGATCTGGGCATGAACCCTTCCTAGAGGACCAAGGTGTCCCTCAGCCTGTCAGGAGCAGTGTCCTGGAGTAGAAGGAAGTACTAAGTCTTAAGGCCTGGGTTCTCCCCCTGGCTTTGCTTTCGACTCACTGTGACTTTGTGCAGGTCCTTCAATGCCTCAAAGGATCCATTTCCCCCACTATAAAGTAAGAGCTGCAGACCCAGTTCTGGGATGGGAGTGCCCCCTACTGGTTCCCCCTTCAGAGCCCGTGTTTGGGACTAGTGGGAAGAACTACTCTGTGGGTGGATGGCCTGTTCTCAGAAAGGCCATCCAGGACAGGATCCGGGTTTGGCCTCCATCACTTTACTGACCCCTGACCCTGCCCATCTAACAGCACCTCCCAGAGGCCTTGGCTTAAATCCTCCCCCTCTGGGCCTCCTCTCCATTTGTCTCTTGGGAATGATAATAGCCCCCGAGCATGTCTAGGACTGAGGTGACAGGTGCAAGAGTCCTTCTGAGAGGTGGAGTCCTGTGCAGAGTCCGAGGTTGAAGGCGTTCATCCAGGAGTTCAAAGGTGGTATCCTGATGTTCTCAGAGTCGACCTGCACTGGTTACAAGGACTTGGGCTCCAGCTCCTGGGAGCTGAAGAGAAAGGACACGGGGTCCCCATGGGATTTAGATGGGCAGGTTGGAAGGATCCTTTAGTAGCTACTCGGCCTCTTTGTGGCGTAGAGGGGACGGGGGAAGTGGGCTGTGGGTCTTCCTCTGAACCATGCAGCTCTGACGATTCAGGAACTGACGAGGACACCATCATCGACATCATCACGCACCGCAGCAACGCCCAGCGCCAGCAGATCCGCCAGACCTTCAAGTCCCACTTCGGCCGGGTGAGGCCTCAGCCGGGCCCCGGGGCTTGGCTGTCACAGCCAGCGCCCGAGTGTGGGCGGTCCTGGGGCCCCTGTGGTCATGTGTTCTTGGAGTGTCTCCCTCATTGGTTTTGGGTTGCCTGCAACACATTCTGGCTGTCTCCCAGTTCCCCAGGATCAGCACCCGTGGGGATGACTCAGTGTGGGGCTGAGATGAGTTGCTTTTACACAGCGTTTTCTGGATCTCGAGTTCCAGAGGCTTCAAGGCCCCAAGGCTGAATGACTGAGATTATTGTGCCTTTGCAGCTGGCGAGCTTCCCCCACGGTGGGAATGATATCCTTCGGCCCTCCCCCACTTTCCTGTCCCACCGCCTCGCCTCCAAGGAGAGCCGGTCTTCACTCTGCTTGGGGTTTTTGCCATCCTTTAAATAGTAAACCTCAGCAGAGACAGGTGTTGATTCCCACTATTGCTATCCCCAGCATTCACATGGAGCCCCCATTTCCTCATTCCATATCTCCTCCCTGTCCTGGGTCACTCGGGAACACGTGGTAATGCCTGTGTGACCTAGGCCCCCGTCCTTCATAGGACTTGATGGCAGATCTGAAGTCTGAGATCTCCGGAGACCTGGCGAGGCTGATTCTAGGGCTCATGATGCCACCGGCCCATTATGATGCCAAGCAGTTGAAGAAGGCCATGGAGGTATGGTGGGGGCACCAAAGGGATGTCCAGTATGCGGGTGTTGGGGGGACACAGGGGCTCCCCACAAGCCCAGGTGTGGGTTGGCCATAGCTCCTTGGCAGAGCCCTTCCCACACCCAGTTCCAACTCGTGTGAACTACAAAGGGGATAACAGAGGTATAGGACTCCATCTGGTTTTAGACATGGCTGAATCCAGGGACTCAAATAATGTTACATGGACTCTTGTCTCTCCCTTACCTTGGTTGTCTATCTTCTGTGGTGGCTTTGCTCTCAGAAAGCCTTTCTCCTCCTCATGGTAGGATGGCTTGTGCATGTATGTCCTTCTTCCCAGAAGTTCCACCAAAGTCTTGGCTTCTGCTCTGGCTGAAGTGAGGGCACATGCCCAGTAATCAGTGGTGTCAGGGGAATCTCAAGGAGCAGCTAGAGGAAGCGGGATGGATCTGGAAGGGAAACAACAGCAGTCAGAGCCTGTATTCGAACTCACGGTGATGGTGGGCCCCTTACACTTTCTAAACCTCCATGCCTTCGGCTGTGAAACAGGAGCGATCATCCCTGCCCTTCAAGCGTTGGAGTGGGCCAGGCAAGGTCATGGGTGTGAAGGACACTGTTAACTCTGAAGACCTGCCCTTGCGGTTGATTAGCAAGAAAGGATGGGATGTCCCAGCCCAGCTGTTGCTAGAGCTGCTTGGTTTCCCAAGGGATAGCTGTACAGGGCTCCTCTCTGTCCTCAGAGCATTTAGCGACCCATCCTGGGTTCAGCTCCTTGTCTCCCCAACCCACAAGGCAAGGCTATTGTCTTATCCCCATTTTACAGATGGGAAAGTCTGGCTCTGAGCCTCAGTCCCTTGATCAAAGTCACAGCGTTACAAGGTAACGCTGGGATTCAGACCAAGTCTTTCTGACTCTGGAGCCTGAGACCACGAGGACTTTGGGCCCCTGGAGGATTCAGAGAAGATCAGACATTCCCTGGGCAAAGCAAATTGAGGTTCTCGTCCTTTTAAAATGCCTAGACAAGAAAAGCAAAGGATTTGCAAACGCGGAGTTTAGAGGTTGAAGGGAGCAGTGAGCTAACCTGACCCGACCCTTCCCATTCCCACAATGGGAAACCGAGGGAGGCTGAGCACACCCAGCTAGCGGTCCGGCTAGTGGACCCTGCCCTAGGGAAGGGGCTAGACCCTGGGTCCTAGGATGCTCTGGGAATCAGGCTGTCCTCCCCCACATGCCTGCTTTGAATAAAGCACCTGTGAAGATCTCCGTCAGCCTCAGTCTCCTTCAGGTCAGGGCCCCGACGGACTGGCCACTCCACGGGAAGTGACCTCTAAGGGCAGTGAACGTGCCTTTCCTGTTTTTTACAGTTGTGGCTGCAGCGGCTTGTGCGGCGACTGGCACGTTGCAGGTGTTTAACAGATACTTGAATCTATCGATCTGTCCATCTCCTTTGCCTCCCTCCCCTCCCCCAGCGTGAGGACCTTTAAGCAGCTGTTTCAGTCCAAAGGACCTAACGGGTCTGTCCCTAGATCACTCCTCAAAGGCAAATATCAACAAATCCAGCATGTTTTTCCCTTAAGGCACAGAACCTTTTTTTTTTTTTTTTAAGATTTTATTTATTTATTAGACAGAGAGAGAGATCACAACTAGGCAGAGAGGCAGGCAGAGAGAGAGAATGGGGGAAGCAGGCTCCCCGCTGAGCAGAGAGCCCGATGCGGGACTCGATCCCAGGAGCCCGATGCGGGACTCGATCCCAGGACTCTGAGATCATGACCTGAGCCGAAGGCAGCGGCTTAACCCACTGAGCCACTCAGGCGCCCCGAACCTTTTTTCTTCGGACAAAATAGTATGTGAGACAATCTACCCAGAGGAAAAAAAAAAGAAATGAGAAATCGCCTGTGATCCTTCACCCATCCAGAGACCACAGTCACAGTTATACTGTGAAGCATGAGCTCTGTTGTTTTTATACATTTACACATAAATATGTGCAGAGACATATGTGTGTGTGTCTTTTTATATACACGTGCCTATAGGCCATATTCTTTGCTTTTTAATTTTTGGTCCAATGCAGTTCTCATGGGAGGTTCTGGAAATCTTGACAAGTCGGCCTGTTCTTCCCTGATTGTGCTGTCTCTGGTCTGGGGGTGAAGAGAAAATCCAGGAAGGCCCGGTGATCCGAGCATTTGCCTCCTGGGTGGTTTCTTGAACAGGGGCCTTCTTGGCCAGGGCCCCTCGAGTCTCTAGCATGGGGATCTGGGCTGTGGTTAAGTCTTTTTTGGTCTTGACCTTGTAGGGAGCTGGCACAGATGAAAAGGCTCTCATAGAAATCCTCGCTACTCGGACCAATGCAGAAATCCGGGCCATCTGTGAGGCCTATAAGGAAGGTGAGTGTGGGAGGCCTTGGGGCCAGCACCGCTGGGAGGCAGTGGGAGAAGCACCACCTCACCCCGCAGCTCTGCTGTTCTCCCCCTCTCGGCCACGAGGCTCTGCTAAGCCCATGGGTATGCCCAGCCCTGTGTCTGAGGAAAGGGCACCACAGGCAGAGAGTCCCAGCTGGAGGCGGGGAGTGAGAGGAGAACGTGTCCAGGCTGCTGGGGAGCAGGCAGGCAGCCTCCTGGATGGGCAGAAGGTCAGAACGTTATTGTGAAGAACCTTCAGTATTAGTCAGAAATGTTTCAACTTTTCCCCTTGTCAGCAGCTCTAAAGTGGTTGAAATTTTGAGCGGGGGACTGACAGGGCTAGAGCTGTGGCCAGAGCGGGCGGGTCCAGCCCCTGTCCTATGGGTGGGAAGGTAAGAGAGGGAACGTAGAATGACCATGAAGCAGGAGACGCAGGGTTCCAAGAGCCCTCAGCTGGGATGGGGGCGGAGGCGACGGACTCGGGCGTCAGTGTGTCGCGACCCATAGTGGCCTGGCCGAATGCTGCCAAGAGCCAACCGCAAACGCCTTCATCCCCACCACCCCGGCCAACATGCTCTGGCTCAAGTCTTGAGCTTCTAGAAGCACCCCCATCCTTAGCCAGCAGCTGCCCACAACTCCATTTCTCTGTTTCAGACTATCACAAGTCCCTAGAGGATGCTCTGAGCTCAGACACATCTGGCCACTTCAAGAGGATCCTTATCTCTCTGGCCACGGTGAGTGAGTTCATGGCCCCAGGTCCCACCTGGTCCCCCAGGGGCCCTGAAGGGGGGGCAGGGAGCTAGGAGCCCACCCCTGATGAAGAAAGGGTGTCCTCTCTACTTGCCTTCTCCGTCCCACTGCTGAGGTCTCCCGCTGTTTACTTTTCAAAGCTGGCTTGGGGCCACCTTCTCCAGGCAGCCCTCCCTGGTGGCCCTCAGCCTGGCTTTCTGGGTTCCCAGTTGACAGGACGAGGCCATGTGGGCAACCCACGTTACCTGCAAGTATCCTTCACCATTGCTCGCATTCCCGCAGCCCAGACACCAAGGCCTGACGCATGGTCTTGAAGCTGCCTGTGTCTGAGTCGCCTTGGGCTGAGTGCCTTCAAATGTAATGTTCACCACAGCCTTCCCTCTGAGGGCAGGATCCCTGTCCCCGTGTTATAGCTCAGGAAGAGGGTTCTGAGAGGCGGAGAGGCTGAGCCAAGGGTCCTGTGGCTGCTGAGGGCCAAAGAGGGTGGATGTTTGGCAACTGATCTTTCTCACGGGTCCTGTTGCAGGGGAACCGTGAGGAGGCAGGAGAAGACCGGGACCAGGCCCGGGAAGATGCCCAGGTGAGAACCGTCACCTCCCCCTCCAAGTGTCTCCAGCTGATGTCCGTCTTGCCAGGCCTTGACTGTCCGGGAGTGGGGAAGGCTGTTTTAATTGGTGGATCCTTAGACTCAGGGACCCCTTGCCCCTTTCTACCCTTAGAAGTGAGGCTTTGAGTATTTCCACAACTTTCGGAAGGATTCTCTTGAGTGTGATGCTGGTCTTATGACATTCTGTGTGAAGAGTAGGCTGAGAGACCCCAGACCTTCAGAGCTAGAAGGGACTTACAGATCAGCCAGGTCAAACTCCTTATGTTACAGTGGGGGAAAATGGAGGCCCAGAGAGGGGGGAGTAACTTCTGGAAGTCACACAGCAAATCAGTGGCCTAGGTAGAATTGAGCTGGAGGGAGCAGGTCTGGGGGCCTGCTGGAAGGGGACCTGGGTGCTAAAGGTCTCAGTTTCTTACCTATGAAATGGGACCAAGGTTGAGGGACATGTTCTGAGAGAGCCTAGAAAGTGAGTTCATCAAGGGCTGGGATCTTTGTTTTGTTCCCTGATGTATCAAGTGGTCACATGATCAGAACTCAGCCAATATTTGTTATTAAATGAATAGGGAGTCAGGGGTTCTCTTGGGTCACTTGGCTACTCTGTTTCTGCCATACCCCTTAGGCTGGGGAGCTTGAGGTCTGGAGATGGTTTCTCCTGGAGGGTAGACAAGCCCAAATCCCCTAAGGGTCATTATGGTTGGGCAGTCCCTCCTAAGGCCATATGCACTGTGTCCCCTCTCATCTGTGCCTTGCTCTATCCAAGGGTATGGTTTCTAGGTGACTGGGGTGTGATTTGAACCCAAGCCCACCAAAGCCTATGTTAATACAAGTTGATACCTTCCCAGACCCAGTACGGCAATTTCCCCGCAGCCTCCAGACCAGGGGGCTGCTGCTTTCCAGTTGTACAGCCCCCAGTTCAGAATGCAGCTGTCCGAAGCTATAGGGCTGCACTTAAGTATGGTTTTCCAGCTGCATATGGGTGTGTTTACAAGGACTAGCCCTGTAGGGAGGCCTGTTGAGGCCACGTTTCATTCGCTTATTCAACATGTATGTATTAAGTACTACTACAGACTGTCTCATTGCACCCTTGAGGGCCTTTGAACCTGAGTTCCTCCTTAGAGCTCACCCCAAATCCATCCTCTACCCTGAAATTCATCCTCTAGGGAACGCTTCCACCTGGGGCCTACCTATGGGGCTGTGCTTCCAGTTGTTGCCAGCAGAGGGCAGTGGTGGGCTGCATCCACACCTTGCAGGCGCGAAGGGGTGAGAGAGAACCTGGGGAGCAGAAACAAGGGAACCCTGCCCAACTCAGCTGCCCATCCTGATTCACAGGTGCTGGACCCGGATTAGTCTTAGTGTGGACTCATTTTCTCAGAGTCAGAATATTCGGTTTCTAAAGTAAGACCTATCCTTTGTAGAAACTCTAGAAAACAGAGATAAGCCTAAACAAATACATACACACATACATAAATTCATAGCCTACTAGTGACAGCCCTTGTTAATATTTTGGAAAAGACAACTCTAGTTGTCTTTTCCAGTTGTCTTTTCCTATGTACATATAAAAGTGGATCCCTGATTTAGAACAGTTAGAAATTAATATTCCGCGAATACCATTCATATTATTTTTAAAAACCAGCGTCACTTAATGGCCATGTCCTATTCCACTTAAGAAGCTACTACCAAGCTTTATTTGGGCAGTGCTCTTCCCAGTCACCAACTCTCCCCTCATACGCAAGAGCGTTTTCCTTAGCTAGGTTTCTAGAGGTGAAATGCGGATGCCTGAGAATGTGCACAGAAATGGAAGGCGTTTGATCTGCAGAACACAGGGGGACCTGGTCCTTTCTGTGTCGTGCCTCCTCCTTCCCACACGCTCCCCTAGGCATCTAGCATACCCCGAGCTCTTGGAGGTCCGGGTCTGCGACCACTGTGCGAACGAGCGTGCCAAGTTCACCTGCCATCCCATGGGGATCGCTGACTGCTTCCCTTCCACCCTCCGCGTTCCAGACAATAACACAGACAATCTAAACCAGAGGGAAGTGAAGACTTGTGGCCAGTTTGGGATGATTCGATCCCCGGGCTGATATTTTTGAATATACAGTTTTGTTGAACTAGAACCCAGACACCATGCTTTCGGCCCATTGAAAGCCTCCACCTTAGTGGCTCATGGCATCATCACGGACGTGCACAACCATCACCAGTCCAATTTAAACCATCGCATCACCCCCAAAGGGACCCTGAACACGTTCCTCGTTTCCTCCCTGCCCTCCAGCCCTGCGTAACCACTAACCTACTTCCTCTCTCTGTAGGCTCACCTATTTCAAATAAATTGCGTCATACGATACATGGCCCTTCATGACTGGTTTCCTTCCCTTAGTGTATCCAACATTCGTATTTAGCCTATATCCATACTTCATCCCTTCCCGCTGCCAAATAATACCTCATTGCATGGTCGCATCACCTTTTTTTTGTCCATGCATCAGCTACTTGACATTGGACTACTTCTCAAGAACAGCGCTGCTTGCTGTCAACACGCGTGTCCGTGTTCTGCGTGTACGTATATTTTCATGTCTCTCGGGTAGATAGGAGTGGAATTGCCGGGTCACAGGATGACTATGTGTTTAGATTTTGGAGGAACCTCCCAGGTTACTTTTTGTGTGAAGTAGCTAGGCTAATAGGGAAAAGCCTTTGTGTTATTTGGAAAATTGTTTTAATAGCCTACTGCATTTATCATATTGCACATATCATTACAGAGGCTCTGACAAAATAGATATGTCTGGGGTCCTCTGACCCAAATAAATGACGGATGGCACATTAGATTCCTTTTTATTTGCCTTTTTTTTTTTTTTTTTAAGAGAGAGGGAAGGTGGAGAGGGGCAGAGAGAATCTTAAGCTGACTCCACGCCCAGTGTAGAACCCTACGCAGGGCTCCATCTCATGACCCTGAGATCATGACCTGAGCCGAAATCAGGAGTCAGACACTTCACTGACTCAGCCACCCAAGTGTCCCTTTTGTTTGATTTTCAAAATATCTCCCTCAGGGCGCCTGGGTGGCTCAGTGGGTTAAAGCCTCTGCCTTCGGCTCAGGTCATGATCCCAGGGTCCTGGGATCGAGCCCCGCATCGGGCTCTCTGCTCAGCAGGGAGCCTGCTTCCTCCTCTCTCTCTGCCTGCCTCTCTGCCTACTTGTGATCTGTCAAATAAATAATAAATCTTAAAAAAATAAATAAAAATAGAAAAATAACATATCTCCCTCTCTTTAAAAAACAAACAAACAAAAAACAGGTATTTTTTAGCATCGCTTTTTAAAAATGGTGGTAAAATGCACATAATGCATAATAAGGCATGACACATCGTGAAATGTGCCATCTCCACCGTTTTCAAGTGTACAGTTGAGTGACGTCAAGCATGTCCCCCTTGCTGTGCAACCATCACCACCATCCGTCTCCAGAACTCATTTTCTCTTGTAAAACTAAAACTGTGTCCTCATTAAACAGTAACTGCCCCTCCCCTTCCCCCAGCCCCTGACAACAACCAACCCCTTCTACCTTGTCTCTCTGAATCTGACTATAGGGGCCGTGTGTAATTGCAGTCCTGCAGTATCTACCCATTTATAACTGGCTTATTTCACGGACCATAACGTCCTCAAGTTTCAGCTAGGTTTTTAATACAGAAAGGGATGAAAAAAGTCCAGAAGAATCCCGTGATCCCCATGCCCCCGATAACTTCTATTGAACATTAAAATAAAACATCGAAAGGACACATTTGCTTGTTGAGAAAATGGAAACATAGAATTTCAGGAAAAATCAAATGCAGTAGCTTTCCCAGTCCTTCTCAAAGGTAACCACCGCCCGTGGTACCTTGACCGTGCCTATAGCATGACTTCCCAGCAAATACGTTAAGAGCGAGGGTGCCTTTACCTTTTCTTATCCAGATAAAAGGAACACTATTGCAAACAATGTGCTCTGCTTTTGTTTGGCTTAATTTAAGGGGAAACTCTCCTTCTCAGTACTGTAGACTCATTCTTTTGAATAGCTTTGTGGATTTCCATTATTGGATAACCCTAGTTTGTTTAACAAATCATCTATTGGTAGTTTCCAGTTTTTCCTCTATTACAAAGAATGCTGCAGTGAACACCCTTTCCTGCTATCTTGAAAGGCTTTGGCCCATGTGTCAGTAAAGGCACATTCCTAGTGATGTCATTGCTTGATCAGATGTCATGTGCATTTAAAATTTTGAAAGACGTTGCCAACGTATATAATGAGAAGAGCTTTCTAAAGCGTAAGGCTATTGTGAAGTTTATAAGGAGGATGGTTGGGGTCGGCCCAATAGAATCAAGGGCTCAGCAGAGTTTCAGGGAGACAGGCAAGAGCAAAACCCAGTCTGGGGCCCCCAGGGCGGGCTGTATTTTTTTCCCAGACACTCCAAGGCACTACTGCTTGCCTAACAACGTCATATTCTAAGGACTCAGCATAACGCAGTGACCGAGTCACCCTTGTGAGACGACTGGACCGCTGTCCTTTCCCCCACCTGGTTTTGGCTGTGCCCCCCACCGGTCTCCTCCCCTCCCAGCCTCAGCTTCCCTGTCTCTCCTGCTTGTAACACGAGGGGGTAAAATGATGAGTCTCAGACCCCTGGTGGTAAAGGATGTGGGGGATTTAGTGCTTCTCTTCTCACTTCTGGGCCGCTCTGCAGAGACAAGCAGGCTGAGGGCTGGAGTCACCCTCGGTGGCCGGGAGTGACAGTTAGAGTGCCCTATTCTGGGTCTTCCCCGGCCCCTCAGGCAAACACTTTAAAATTAATTCCCAGGCCTGTCCCCATTTGGGGCTCCAGCCCAAAGATCAAGGAAAGGTATTTTCCCTCTTCCTTGTCCCCCCCTCCATCCCCAGGCCCCCAGAGCCACCTCTCCCGGCCTCTTCTGACTCAATCCTTCCCTCTCTCCCTCCTCTCTCTCCTCCCTGCTCTCAGGTGGCTGCTGAGATCTTGGTGAGTGACCTGTTCTTCACGGGGATGTTCGTGGCTTCTCTGAGTGAGGGCTGAGTGGCTGTGTCTCTGGGTGGGCTGAGCGACCAGTCAGGCAGTGGTTGGGGACCTGCCCGTAGGTTCTCTCTCTCCCTTTCACAGCCTCTTAAGAGCCCCACTGGGTAAAAAATGGGACAGGCAAGTGTTTCCCAAATTTCAGCCACTTAACCTCCCACATGATTCGTGCTACATACCACCAGCTTTTGAGTATTTTTCTTTAAATGGACCCTTTTTAATCTGAAATGAATTCTTTTAATGTCAATTAAAATTTAATGTCAATATAAACGGGACTAGTGGTTGGCTGGAAGATCCTTGTGGAAACATATATATGCAGTGTGTTATATGTTTGCTTGTCTAGACTCTTGGGGAAACACTTGACTAGGCCATTTTCCTTGCAATGGACAAACCCACTTCCCCAGAGGGCCTTTCTGGAGGGCTTGAGAACAGAAGGACTCTGGGTCCCCATTCCCAGTGCCTGTTTGCACTCCCTTGGGCCCCAGTCTCAAGGCCCTGAGGCCAAAGCAGAAGTACCCGGTGCAGAGCACCCTCGTGTCAGTCCAGAAGGCTCCTGAGAACTGGACAAAGGGATGGAGGGTTAGGGAGGAAGGGGCCAATGTCAGCCTCCTTAGTTGGGATGACCCAGTTTCTGACCACCCTCACCCCAGGCAAAGACATGAAAGTGAATAATAACCAAGGCTTTCTGGTGTCTTCCCTCCCAAATCCTTCTCCCAACCTGGGATCCGCAGGAAATAGCAGACAGACCCAGTGGAGACAAGACTTCCCTGGAGACCCGTTTCATGACGATCCTGTGCACACGGAGCTATCCGCACCTCCGGAGAGGTGAGGTCTCAACCCCTCCCCGATGCTGCAGGAAGGTCCCCAAATCCGATGGGAGCCTCTCAGCTCTCTGTGGCGAGAAGAGCCAGGTGTCCACACACCCATTTCTTACCCAGCAGCGGAATGTTGTGGCTGGTAGGGAGTCTGGCCCTAGCTCTGCTCCTGACCCTCAGCCTCGGGCCAGCACCCTTTACCTCCTTAGGGAAGCAGGTGGGATGCCTGGGATACAGGATGGCTGGTGCCTGTCAACCCCAAGGCCACTCCAGTAGACTGGTGGTGGCTGCCTCCAGAGGTTCAGGGTCATGACCCTTTGGCAATGTCTGCCAGGAATAAGGCCACAAGGCGTGCTGGTGACACCAGGACTAGCCACACGTCTCGGAGCCCCAGGCGGCCACATGCACAGGGCGCACCTGCCATTAGTTCATGAAATGCCCTGGCCACTAGGACATTTATGGCTTAACATGGATTTGCCTGGCACTTTTCAGTAAAATACATAAGGTACATTAACATAGTGGCTGGAAGAATGGACTTGGGAGCTTGATTGCCTTGATTTGAATCTCCCCCTTTTCAGCTGTGTGACCTTGGGCAAGTTAGTGAATATCTGGGCCCTCACTCCCTTATCTGCCAATTGGGATTTTAGTTCTACCTCACATGATTGTTAATAAAGATACAGAAAATATAATGCATGAAAAGCACTTAGCATAATGCCTGGCACGTGGTGACTTCCTCCATGTTTTCATTATGATTACTTACATTAATCTGGATCCCAGTTTGACACAGGAGGAAGGGGAGGCCCAGAAGGGGGTAGGGGTTCTCCCAAGGTCATTCAGTGGGAGGCAGAGCCTTTACCAGGACCCCAGCTCCTTTTGCTACCCCAGCCCACATTCCTAGAACTTGTCCATTCCTAGAACAGCGTCTGATCTGACACAGATTTGGCTCTGAGCCCAAGGCAGCCTCGAGGTCAGAATTTCCCTTCCACCACGATCATGCCCAGTGTACTTGGGCCTGGGCTGCAGCCGTACCTGCTGTCCCTTTCCCCTTTCCTGGGACATGGCCTGGGAGGGGAGCTGGGTGGGCGGGGCAGGGGTGATCTCCCCCAGCCCTCTGAATTGAAGCTCACCCCCGACCTGTGGGGCTTCTCTTGGGGCCAGTCTTCCAGGAGTTTGTCAAGATGACCAACTATGACGTGGAGCACATCATCAAGAAAGAGATGTCCGGGGACGTCAGGGACGTGTTTGTGGCCATCGGTAACTGATGGATGTCCCGGGAAAGGGCTGGGGGCGCTGGGAACTTGGCCAGATTCCCTGGACAGGGGTGGCCTTGGCGGCTTCCAGAGCTCCTCGTACTGGAGAGTAAACCCCAGCATTGTGGGGGTCCTGCCAGCATGTGGTAGGGGGTGTTAGTGTGAAGACTTGTTCCAGGCTGCAGGGCAGGATGATGGAACAAGCTCTCCCAGGGGAGGTCATGGGGAGGGCAAGGAGGGGCCCTGTGTTCTGCAGGACCAGGGTGTGCACAGCCACGCACGCATGTGCACTTACACACACATGTGCATACCATACCTGGAGAGTTAGGAAGGTTGGTGTGTGGCTTCCTGAGCCAGTACATGACACACCCCAGGTGACTGTGCCCTTGGGGTATGCATCTCCAGCCCCTTGCCCCCTGCCCTCCTCACAGACACACTTTTATATCCAGAGTCATTCTGGATTTCAGATACTGGTATCTGACTCCGCTCCTTAAGCTGCCTGAGACACCCCTGGGTAGGCACTGGAGCCTTGAAATCCAGCAGCTGCTGAGGGCTAGAGCCCCCCAGGCCTTGGGAAGGGGCTGGGACTGGTACAGCCAGGCAGCGTTATGTGGGGGGTGGGGGTGGTGCATGGGGCTCAGGGCTGCCAGTGCAAGCTGGAGTGGGCAGGCTCTGGAGCAACACAGCCCTGGGGTGGGCACAGTGCCTTAAATCACACCAACATCCGCGGGCCTGGTCTTCCTGTCCATCAGTTGCTCTCCAACATGAGGCTACCCCAGAGTAGGCAGACCCAACCATGCTGGTTTGTACTAAAACCAGGAGCATCCCTGGCGGAGTGGGACAGGTTGGTCACCTCCCTTCAGAGTTGCAGTCTGAGCGCATCTGGTATGGGCTATTCGAGTTTGCATTTCTACCAAGTTCCCAGATGCTGCTGCTAGAGCCGTCCAGGAACCACGCTTTGCGAGCCAGTGCACAAAATATTTCTGGGGTCTGAATCTGGGGGGTGGCACCTAAAACCCAAGTTTTCAGCAGGTTCTCCAGTGATTCTTAGGCCCTTTGAAGTTTGAGGCCCTGTGCCTTGGGTTTCTTCCCTTTGAGTCCTGACTGATCTTGGTTAGCTGCAAGCCCTGTAGCAAGAAGGGAGTTGTAACCCAGTGAGAGCCAAGCTGAGGGATGGGCCAGAGGAGGAGGAATCGGGAAGGGGGAGTGAAGGTATCAGGCCTTGGGTAAGACCCTGGGATTGGCTGTGACCTTCCCAGTCCCAGGCTGGAGGGGGAGGGGGTGGGAGAGGACAGCTCAGCCCATGGTCTAGGCACACCGCCTCTGACCAAGTTCCCTGCATCTCTCTCATCCTACCAGTTCAAAGTGTCAAGAACAAGCCTCTCTTCTTTGCTGACAAACTTTACAAGTCCATGAAGGTAAACAAACTTGCTTGTTTGTTCCCTTCCCTTCAGGTCCTTCTGCCCATCCACAAACACAGCTGTGTGCGGTCCCCCCAGCCCCGGCCAGGACCTCTGGCCACTGTTTCTGCCCCCTTGATGCTTAGCAGCATCTGCCCCGTGTCTGACTCTAGTGATTTTGTCCCCTGGGGAACCTTTGGCCATGTTCAGATGCATTTTGGTCACCACCACTTGGGGAGTGTCACTGCTGGCATTTGGTGGGACGAGAGTGGGGGGCAGGGGGGATGCTATTAAACATGCTACGATGTTCAGGATGGGTCCCACAGCAAAGAGTGACCTGGCCCCAAAGGCCCAGGCTGAGAAACTCACTCTGGGGACACTGGGCTGAGTCAGACCCAGTCTCTGCCCTCATGGAGCGCACATTCGAGCAGGTGATAGTGTCTCCTGTGACCGATGATTAATTACAGAGGCAGCCAGTGCTGGGCGCTGGGACTAGCCCTGGCTTCCTGAAAACCCAGGCTGCTGTGGCCACCTTCTCAGCCCAGCGAGGGGTGTCTCAGCTGCTAACAGAACCTGGGCAGGCTGTTCGGTAGCCTGAAACCCTCCTCCACCTACAGCCTCAGACATGATGGTCATGTATTGAACACCCACCAAGCTGGTGTCCCGGAGCTCCCTCGGGCTGAAGTGGGCCCTGACTGCCCACACATTCCATGTCCTGCACCTGATCCATGGGCCCCCTCTTCGTTTCCCTTTAACTGCTTTATCAAATTACCACAGACTGAGTTATTTTCTCATGGTTCAAGAGGCCAGACATCCAAATTGAAGGCATTAGGTTCCTCCTGGAGGCTCTGAGGGGGGAAACTCCCATGGGTCTCTCCTAGCTCCTGGTGGTTGCCAGGAATCCTGGTGTTTCCTGGCTTGTGGGCACATCCATCAGGCTTTGCCTTTATCCTCACTCAGCCTTCTCTGTGTGTGTCCCCATGTGTCCCCTTCTTACAAGGACACGAGTTGTTGAATTTGGGGCCCACCCTAATCCAGTGTGCCCTCAACTCATTACATGTGTGAAGACCCTATTTCCAAATTAGGCCCTGTGGTAAGGTTCCAGTTGGATGTGAATTTTGGGGGCATGCCATTCAACTCTAACAGCTTGCTTTTGCCGGTCTAGCCAGTCCCTGGGGGAATCTGGGTCAGCACTACTTGGGGAAGACTGAGGCAGAATGCCCCACAGGGTTTGGGAGGGAAAAGGAAGAGAACCTAGGAGTTCTTGCCTAACCTGACCCTGTTTTTCCTCCTGCCCTCTGTCTCCCTCTCCCCTGGTTCCACCAGGGTGCTGGCACAGATGAGAAGACCCTCACCAGGATCATGATCTCCCGGAGTGAGATCGACCTGCTCAACATCCGACGGGAGTTCATTGAGAAATATGACAAGTCTCTCCACCAAGCCATTGAAGTAAGGGGGAGGGGCTGGACATCAGTAGGGGAGGGTGGGAGGAGCATCACATCCCTGAGCGTGGGATTACAAATCCCTCCTATTCCCAGTCTTTTTCTGAGTTCTCTCTGACAGCAGAGATTACTGATTCATGAAAGACCTGCTTCACTGTGTATACAAAAATAAATTCCAGGTGGCTCAAAGGGTTATAATAAAGGACTTCTAAATAAAACAGCCCATCTTGGGGGGCAGCTTTCTTTTTTTTTTTTTTTTTTTTTTTTTTTTTTAAGATTTTATTTTATTTATTTGAGAGAGAGAGACAGTGAGAGAGAGCATGAGCGAGGAGAAGGTCAGAGGGAGAAGCAGACTCCCCATGGAGCTGGGAGCCCGATGTGGGACTCGATCCCGGGACTCCAGGATCACGCCCTGAGCCGGAGGCAGTCGTTTAACCAACTGCGCCACCCAGGCGTCCCGGGGGGCAGCTTTCTAAAGACAATTTTGTTGGGACGCCTGGGTGGTGCCATCGGTTAAGCATCTGCCTTCAGCTCAAGTCATGATCCCAGGGTCCTGGGATGGAGTCCCACATCGGGCTCCCTGCTCGGTGGGGAGCCTGCTTCTCCCTCTGCCTGCTGCTCTCCCTGTTTGTGTGCACTCTTTCTCTCTCTCACACAAGTAAAATGAAAAAAAAAAAATTTTTTTTTTTTTTAAAGATTTATTTATTTATTTATTTATTTGACAGAGAGAGAGGGGGGCGGGACACAAGCAGGGGGAGTGGAAGAGGGAGAAGCAGGCACCCCACTAAGTAGGCAGCCCGATGCGGGGCTCGATCCCAGGACTCTGGGATCATGACCTGAGCTGAAGGCCGATGCTTAATGACTGAGCCACCCAGGCGCCCCTAAAATGAAAAAAATCTTTAAAAAAGTAAAGATAACTTTATTGACCCATAACTTATATACCATAGAGTGCACTTATTTTAAGGTGCATTTAATATTTTTTAGGAAATTGAAGGAGTCGTGCATCATCTCCACAATGCAGTTCTGAAACATTTCCAGTGCCCCTTTAAGATACAACACCCCTTATACCCACTTACTTATCTCCACCCCTGCTGTAGGCACCCATCGGGTGACTTTCTATCTCTATAGATTTGCCTTTTCTGGGTATTTCATAGAAATAGAGTCACGTGGTATGTGATCTTTGGTATCTGACTTCTCTCACTTACACAGCCTTTTTTTTTTTTTTTTTTTTTTTTCTTCGATGTTGGCCAAGATCTTAAAGTTTGATACTGGCCTTGGCTGACAGCCTGTGGGAAATGTTATAGCAGCTTCACCCAGACTTGGTGGGGATATACACTGCTAGCACATTTTTGAAGGGTAGTTGGGCAGTTTTCAGAATTTTAAACACATACACTTTGAACTTGGTGATTCTGCGTGTGGGAATTGATCCTACAGACAGAGCTACACGTGTTCCCAACGATGTGGAGGAGAGTGTTTATGCCAGCATTGTTCACAGGAACAAAAGACTAGAAGCCTTCCGGACAGAACTGGTTAGAGAAAGTGTGATACATCCATAAGATAGGATATAATACAACCATGAAAAAGCATGAGCAGCTCCATCTGCTGATTTGGGATCTTCTCTAAGTCAGAAGGGTATGAATGCTGTGTGTCCATGTGCGTAGAAAAGGGATGTTCTTTACCTATACTTGTTAGCACATGCACAGACTGTTGCTAGAAACCCAGACACCAGTCACCGTGCCTCTCTCTTGATTTGGGGAAAAAGGTGTCAGGTGTGGGAAATTTTTTATTGTGAGATCTTTCCTTTAACTTACCTTGTTTATAATAGTGATTTTTGAAATAAAAAATTATAAAAGAAAAGAAAAACAATATGTATCATAAAAATGACAGGAGACAATAACAGGAGGGAGAGTCTGGGCTCCCAGCACTCTGCTGTAGGCCTGACATTATGACGCATCCTAAAAGCAACGATGTTCCCGTAAATTCCTACAAGGGCCTGGTGCTAAGTAAGGGCTCCATAGTGTTGGTTCAAATGAGATGTCTCGTTCACACGTGTCAATGGATGTGGGAGGAGGAAGGCAAGAATCAAGGGCAGGAACACTTCATAGAGGAGGAGGCATCCAAGGGCAGGCAGGATTTGGGGGTGGTGCAAAGGGCCGGCTGGTCAGAGAAATGATAGATATTAACGTAGGAAAATGAACCAGGGTGCCCCCACAAGGGAGGGTGGAGGTGAAGCCAGCCCACAAAAGGCCTTGAAGCCAAGCTGAGAGCTTGGACCCTTTTCTGAGGGTAGTGAGGACCCGTAGAAGGGATATAGTCATATTTATGTGTTCGGGAGACATTAGGCTGATAGTCACTGCAAGGACGGGGCGTTGAGGCCATCAGGACTGCTTTCTCTCACTGCTTTTCCTCTGCTCCTGCCAGGGTGACACCTCTGGAGACTTCCTGAAGGCCTTGCTCGCTGTCTGTGGAGGCGAGGACTAGAGCCACCGGCTTTGGCCAGCACCTCTGCCGAGAAACGGTCAGCAGCACCAGCCGCCATGACCAAGCCTGATTGCTCCAGCTCCCGGGATGAAGGAAGGGACAGGGGTGGGGGGAGGGGGTCATGGGTGGGCTCTTGTCTTCAGCCGGGGTTTAGGGAAGACTCCCACTCCCACGGGCCACTGAAGGCCCAGCACGGTCACTCCTGCTCCTGTGTGAGCAGCTGAAGATCCGTAGCCACAAATCCCGTTCATCTCCACTCCCCATCTTCCTCCTCAGCCTTTCCCGGCTTCTGTCCCTCACTGCGGCCACTGCCCTGGTTTGGGCTTTGTCAAATCCAAAAACATACTGAGCCTCTGCCTGTGAAATGAGTGGAGTGTGTGCTTTGAGCCATGGGGTATGGTGGCCGGTGCCAGCTGAGTGTTCCAGGGGAGGGGACAGACAGTTAATGTCTTCCTGCCCATTGCCAGACCTCCCACTGTTTCACCACCCGCCCTCATTCAGGTTTTTGTGCGAAAGATGGAACCAGGCGTCTGGATACCTTCAAATTTGTGTCACCACACATGTGCTTTCTAGCTTCTGGCCCATTTCTTTCCCTCCCCGAGTCTCTACTTTCTTATCTACAAAGTGAGAGAGTTGGACAAAAGAATGTTGACTTTCTCTTCTAACATTGACATTGTAGGATGTGCCCCCAAATCATTCCCTTTCCACTGGCCTCTTTAAATAAAAATAGACCTATAGACACATAAACACATTTCATTTGGGGGATCTGTGTTTTTGTCCTAGCCCTGCAGTCTGAGGTAGGCACCTGCCCAGGAATAAGTCCTAACCTCATCCTCTTGCCTGGGAATCCCAGGTGAGAGTGAGCCAACAACCCGCCTGGGCAGGCCGGCCCCACACCCTCCAGCTCTTGGCTCCCCTTTCCTCCCTCTGCTGCCTGCACGTAGCTCTGTGCGTTCTTCATCCATTACAGCCAAAGCCAGACTTCCTCCTTAGAGCTGTTCAAGGGCACCAGATGCAATCGTGATCTGGGGAGGCCTGTGGAAAGTTTCTACTTTGTGCAGATCACTGATAAGCAGCAGGCTCAGCTGCAGCTTCTCTGTCTCCCTCCCGAGAGCTGGGTTTCTGCTCTGAGACTTGGGTGTGAAGCGGTCCCTCGAGTGCCATGAGGGCCCTGCTCCCTGTCCCGACTGGCCTGACCTATTTTGGCACTTCAGAGCCTGTTTGCTACAGTAGGTGTGCAGGGATCACAGGGTTTGGGCCAGCCACTGCCCTCACCGGGCATCTCTAGTGAGAGGATGGACCCCCCAGTTGTAAAGAGCCCCATCTTCATCTCTGCCATAATGATGCTGAAAGCAAGACTGTACCTCCACTTCCTTCCCTCCACCCGGCTGTGAACCCAAACAATAGGAGGGTCCGCTGAGAGCTTTTTGGGGGGATTTGCCCGACTTCACGCAACTGTTACCAAAAGATAAATTAACAAGCAATTAAGAGCTGTGGAGTCAGACCTTTGCTGCTAACCAACTGTGAGCCTTTGAGGAGGAAATGAGGTGACACCTGTGAGCGCTCAGCAGGGGCGGGCCCTGCCTGGGGTCAGCTGTCAGCACCACCAGCTCAGAGGCAGGCCCCACTGTAGGAGATGATGAGTGGACCCCGAGGTTTTCTGAGCAGCAGCAGATCACAGAGGCATCCAAAGACAAACAGGAAAGTGCCTTAAAAATGTGTGCTAAGGGGAAAAAAGCTCTGGAGTCGAAAGAGTGAAGGAATCCCAGGGAATAGAAGCAGGAGCCTCCCAGAGGCCAGGGGAACACACAAGCAGAGAGACCAGGAATTTCTAGACTCCCCAGAAACCAGGAATGAGGAGAGCTCACGGAGCGCTTACAGTGTACGAGACCCTTCTAATTCCTCACCGTGCAGCTTTCACTTACTTTTCAGTGTAAGTGGGCTGTAGTCTGGGGCTGGTCTCTCGTAGGAGGAAGACCCTCAGGGTTTGGGGGGGCAAGACTGATGAGATTAGAAATGGGAGTTTACATCCAATGACCGAGGCCATCAGCGTTTTCTCTTACAAGGTTGGCGGGGGAGAGGTCCTTTGGAGGGAGGCTAACCTCAAGCTTGAGAGCACTTCAGAAAAACCTGTGAAGGAGGGGTGGCCGGATGGGAGGCTGTTGAGTGATCCCACTTAAGACCCAGGTGCCTGCAGAACAAACCGCATTTTCCCTTGGAGCTGTGGCAGAGGAGGGAGTGGCCGCTGTCCGCTATTATCCGCTATCCGAATCCCAGCACCTCCCTCCGTCATTCACCGTCATTCACTGGAGCAGCCTCAACTTACTGAAGGCCTCCCCTGGGCCCTGATGCTAAAGCTACAACACAGAAAACTGTGGAGTCCTGATCCCTAAGAGCTGACCTGAGTGTCCCTCCCACCCAGCCTTCTCCAAAGCACGGTGTTGAGGGACACCGGAGGTCGTTTCCCTGGCCAGAGTTTAAAGGACACAAGTGGCAGGAACTAAATTAAAACTAAAAGGAAAGAGAAAGCAGAAGCCCAAACCACTGCTGTCTCAAAGCGGGAGAAAAGGAGGATGGTGGTGATGTATTCGGTGTGGAAGGGGCCCTCGGAAAGTCTCACCTCCCTCTCCCACTTACAGACAACTGTCACTTCCACAGAGGAAGCGACTGGCCCCAGGGCACTTGGCACTTCAGCGGAGGACCGAGGTGGAGCCTCCCAGTCCTGCCAGGCCCCAACCTTCTGGCACTGACCTTCCTCTTGCCCTGGACCCTAGCCACTCCCTCCCGCGGCCACGCCCCCGCCCCCGCCCCGCCTCTAGCTCCTTGCTCCGCCTCCTGCCTCCACGCCTGCATTTTCCCCTCCGAGGGAACACTTCTCAGAACCCCTAAACCGGGGTGCTCCAACCTCAGTCTTTGGGGCCACAAGGAACTGTCTCAAGTGACCGGCGGGGAGGGGGTTTCCGGGCACCGCTGGGGCCACACTTCGGCTGTCGGAGAGCCGCGTGAGGACAGCTGGCTGTTGGAAGCTCCCTGAAGAGTTCCCCCGTTGGGGCCCCTGGGTGGCTCAGTGGGTTAAGCCGCTGCCTTCGGCTCAGGTCATGATCTCGGGGTCCTGGGATCGAGTCCCGCATCGGGCTCTCTGCTCAGCGGGGAGCCTGCTTCCCTCTCTGCCTGCCTCTCCATCTACTTGTGATTTCTCTCTGTCAAGTAAATACATAAAATCTTAAAAAAAAAAGAGATCCCCCGCTTTGCGGAGCCACCAGTCACCTCCTCCGCAGCCCAGACTTCCTTTGAGGTAGTGCTCGGGATCACCCCTATTCTCCTAATGAGGAAACTGAGGGACCAAGCGGTGAAGCAAACTGGCCAAAGGTACAGGCGACACACCATGGACTGAGCGGGAAGTGGGCTGAGAGCTCATCCAAACCAATGCTCCTGTTTCACGAGTTTGAAAATCAAGGCCCAGTGACCATGGTATTGCTGGGGGACGGCACTTGGGTCTCCTGATTCCTGCTCTGCTCACTATAGACATGCGGTTGTCCTCCTCCTCTTGATTAATGGAAGCCAAACTTCGCTGAGAATGGGAGGGAGAAGTGTCAAGTTGCCCAACTCGAATTTCAGAACCCCAAAGCAGCAAATCGGTGTTTCTAACAGACCTGGGAGACCTCAGGTTTCCCCAGGCAGAATTCCCCACTTTACAGCTGAGTTAGGCAAGGAAATTACAGTTCCTAACTGAGCCCTCTGCTCTGCAGTTAATCTATGAAAGCAGGCAGGCCGGCTAGATTGGAAACCCAGCCAACCACTTAGAAGTAGCTAAGTCACTTGGCCTTTCTATGCCTTGGTTTCCTTACCTGTAGAGTGGGAATCACAAAAATTTCTACTGCACCAGATTTTGTGTGAAGATTAAATAAGGCAACGCACGGATACCTCTGAGCACACTATCTGGGACATAATAAGGGCCCCATATTGGGTCTTTGGTATTAATACATAGGCTGGATTCCATTTCCTAGAGAAGGACTTGGAGGAGGAATCTCTTTCAACAACCTCTGATGAGTCCCTGCACTGTGCCTGCTTCTTACCCCTGAAGAGCTCAATGGAGAAAAGAAGAGAAAATACAACCAAGACAGAGCAAGAAGTACCTCGTGCAGAGGCCACAGATAACCACAGAAGGACGGATACAGGATCCTTAGAAAAGGGGCATGTGAGAGGCACCTCAAAAGATGAGGAGAGATGTCTTCAACAATAAAAGATATCTAAGATGAAAGGGAATTCCAGGCCCAGGCAACAGTAGGAGCAAAGGCCCAGAGGTGGGAAGTGGAGACCATGGAAAGTGGCCTTGGGTGTCTTGGATCGCATATCCAGTGTGTGAAGACATCATCTGGGAGGGTCACAGAGAGTCCAGGACACAGTGTGGACCTTGCCCTCCAGGCCCTGGCCAGCCCCCAAAGGTACCAGGGACAGGGGTAGTGTGAGTAGAGATATCCTTTAGAAAGAGGACTCTGCGGCCAGCGTGGAGAAGGAAACTGGCTGGGAGACCATCAGACAGGCTTGCAGTGTTTCCAAGAAATGGAGGGATGGGGACATGAGCCAGGGCAGAAGAAGCTGACATGGAGAAAAGAGAAGAAAGATGTGGTGGTGCGGGAAACCAAGGAACCTGCTGTGGAGAATCAGAGACAGAGGCAGATAGATACACAAAGCCAGATGTCACTATCTGGGAACCCAGAGGCAGGAAGTGCTTCTGTTTATTTATTTATTTATTTATTTATTTATTAAAGATTTTGTTTATTATTTATTTGACAGACAGAGATCACAAGTAGGCAGAGAGGCAGGCAGGGAGAGAGGGGGAAGCAGGCTCCCCGCTGAGCAGAGAGCCCGATTCGGGGCTCGATCCCAGGACACTGGGATCATGACCCGAGCCGAAAGCAGAGGTTTTAACCCACTGAGACACCCAGGTGCCCCAGGAAATGCTTTTAAAAGCAGGATGTGGGGGCATCTGGGTGGCTCAGTGGGATAAAGCCTCTGCCTTCAGCTCAGGGTCCTGGGATTGAGCCCCACATCGGGATCTCTGCTTGGCGGGGAGCCTGCTTCTTCCTCTCTCTCTGCCTGCCTCTCTGTCTACTTGTGATCTCTGTCTGTCAAATAAATAAATAAATAAAATCTTTAAAATAAATAAATGATAAAAGCAGAATGTGAGGCCAGAGTCTTCTTGTACCCACCGCTCAGATAAGGAAGACCTAAACCAGAGCCATCTGGGAATGAGCCCTGCCCATGAGCCCAGCTGTTGTAGCAGTTTCCAGAACATGTATTTCCTTCTGTGGGATGGTCTCACCCCTCCCAGTTACCACCATCTGCCTATTGTTCTGTCAACTGAAATCAGAATGACCTAGTGTCCCCCCACACTGGGATGGCCATGGACCTTGACCTGGAGATAGCCATAGGCGGGAACAGGATGGCCTGATAGGCAAGCCAGGAGGGCGGGGAGTGGACCTAGAGATCCCATGCCTATGCTGGGCCGGTAATTACTGTTCTCCCACACAGCTGTTGTCCTCTCAAAGTCCATAAATACTATTTATCACACACCCAGAATTCCAAATCACTGCCTGTCATACTCACAGGGACACACTATGTATAATCCAGAATCAGAAAGAAGCCCACGGCTGTTAATACATGCACAGAAACACACTGCAGACCACGTGGGGGAAAACCAAATGATTGGGCCCCAAATACACTGCTTAGAAGTACAGATATTGTCATCTCTACATGAACTACTGGCCATACAGGAAACTCTTTGCACAAGTACCCAGACTTGCCTTTCACACACACTCCCTAGGGCGTGTAGGCACTCGTAGTTTGCTTGGCACACAGTCTTAGTGTGTAGCACACAACTCCAGAAATCAGTGACCTGCCTGCTCTCATGTACGTTCTTTCACAGGACAACAAACCACAAAACCACCGGAATCTACGGAGGGCAGACTTTGCACCCAACTGCTCTGACTTGAGCCTGCTCCTACTGGCATCCCTGCTCAGAGGAAGCAGCTCCTCGGAGAACCAGGCTATAAGTGGGATCAGCCTTCTGGAAAGAACAAAATCCCTGCGGAGGTCTTCCTGGGGTAGTGAGGCTCAATGTGAGTGAGATGTAAAGAGGCAAGAGGGAGAGATTTCCCTTCAGAAACCCCCACCCCATTCTGTTCCCTTCTCTAAGAGTGTTCTAGAAGCTAGCAGTGGAAGGGTTAACAGTGCCCAGGCCACACACACCCCACCTTTGGGCTTTGGAAAACCTGAGTGCAGGGATTTGCCCAAGGGAAGTCAGGGTCACTACCTCGCTATCTGCCTTTTAGCTGTCCCCAGGATAAAACTCCCCAGGTGAGTGAGATGGAAACCCAAAATGAAACTTCACTGGAGTTCTCTGACTCTAGCCTTGTTGCTGTCACTCTCGCCAGCAGCAACAAGCAGCTCCAAATCCACCCCCATCACGGCTCTCCCAGGCCTGCTCTCCTCTCGGGATGGTGCTGCGTTCTCTTGAGCAAATGTACCTTCCCCTCACTGGGCCTCAGGCTCCTAGCTCTCCTAGGGAGGAGGCTGTTGCAGGGACCAAAGGAGATACAGCATACAAGGGGCCTGGCACAGGGCTCTATTGTCAGGCTCTGTCCCTTGCCTTCCCAATTCCCCTGTCTCCCGGTCCTCTCTCCCCAGACCCCTCTCCCATCCTGGGGTCCAGGTTCATTGGCATGCATTATTTGCATAGACATGAGACCTCACCCCCTGGGGAAATTCCCCCTGGTGACCAGGCTTCCTTTCTGAGGTCAGGCCACATCATCAGACGCAGCACCTTCCTCTCCAGCTTGCTCCAGCCTCCCGCTGGTGTGGGCCCCTGTTATCTGGCAGGTGGAGACCCAGCTTCACAGATTTAGTCCATTGTGTGATCTGGGGATCTGGGGTGCTGTCCAAGAATGTGAGCGTAGAGGGTGGGCTGGGGGCCTGGGGCAAAGCCAGAAATGACAGACACCGGAGGACTAGAGAAAAGTCAGCAGGCAGGAGGTGGTTGAGAAGACTAGTACTACTAGCTCTGTCAGCAACTCCCTGCCTGACCTTAGGCACATGCCTTCCCTTCCCCGGGCCTTAGTTTCCCTTTCTGCCCAGCCAAGGGAGTGGTCAAGTAATCTCTAAGTTCTGTTCCAGATCGAATGAGCTAAAAAAAAAAACCACTTCCTTTAGCAGCACAGTCTTGCAACATTTGTCCTTGGATCTTCTTCCTTTGAAAAGAACCTTGCAACATACTGCCCTGAGTCCATTTCCTTTCCTTTCCTTGGAAAGCACAATTTTGCAAAATGCATTCCTGAATCCCATTTTTTTCAGATGCTCCAGAATGACATGTACCTCCTCTCCGTGCAGTGACTTGGTTTGAGGTTGAATATTGCCTTTCTTATCCACTGTGTATAATGCCCAGTGACCCACAGTGCATGGACTCGAGCTCTCTTCTCTCCAGATTCTAAAATCTGTTGTCTTCTTGGTCTCTGATGCTGCTACTGAGAAGGCACTTTTCCTGGAACAAAAAGGGGAGCAGTGAAGTCCCAGGACCACCCGTATCAGAACCAAAGATTTGAAAGGCAGCTTTGAGAGCAGGAGTCCCAACTTCGAATCACCTGGGGGAGCCTTTTTTTTTTTTTTTTAAGATTTTATTTATTATTTCACAGAGATCACAAGTAGCCAGAGAGGCAGGCAGAAAGAGAGAGAGAGAGGAGGAAGCAGGCTTCCTGCTGAGCAGAGAGCCTGATGTGGGGCTCGATCCCAGGACCCTGGGATCCTGAACCGAGCCAAAGGCAGAGGCTTCAACCCACTGAGCCACCCAGGGGCCCCGTGGGGGAGCCTTTCAATGCCAATCCCAGGCCACATCCTCCACCCCGCAAGATCTTGATATAATTAGTCTGCGGCGAGGCCTGCACATCTGTATTTTTACAAAGCTCCTCCGGTGATTCTAACCCGCAGTCAGGATTGAGAACCACTGACCTGAGATCAGCCTAACCCAGACACAGGGATCAGATGATGCTGGCAGACGCTCAAATGGATGACCCCCTGACCTTTGATATTCCTAATGAAATGACCTCAGTGGGCACTTTTTCTGCGCACACAGGTATTCCCAGGATTATAGATGGGCGAAGAGCATTGACCCCCTTTCCCAGATGAGGAAGGTGAGGGACAGAGAAGGGAATGGCTGCTCACATCACACAGAGAGTTAGTAACAGCAGTGGGACTTGCCCCTAGTGGAAGCTGGTAGACCCAAAGCATTTTTGCAAAAGTCATGGATTTGATGCATGGGTGACCCAGAGGAGTACTAGCACGCTAGGTACTGCCCACTAGTCCATGACACTGAGTTCTTGGCTGCCTTTATAGGAGAAGATGATGCTCATTTTGGAGCTGGAAGATCCAGTTAGGGAGCTTGGGCCTCTCAAACTACTAAGTACTAAGATAACCGCGGGAGCTTACTGAAAATGCCGCCTCTCAGGCCCTAACCCCCAGAGAGTATGATTTCTTAGGTCTATGATGGGATCCAGAAATCTGCCCAGAGTCCTGGACTAGGTCCCCATGGCATGAGGAATTCCCATCCTTGGGAAACATCGGGCAGACTTGGTGAATCAGGAAACCCATGGCGTCAAGTCCATTCATTTGTTAAATAAATGTTGATCGACTAGGATGAGACTGGCCCAGTGCTGTTCCCCAAAACGTCAACGAGACCAGAGATGTCAGGACAGGAGAGGTGGGCCTGAGCAATTAGGTGTCAGAGGGGTGGGCCAGTGAGAGGTTCCCCGTGTGCATCCAAATTCAGGTCCGGCATGGATCTTGATGAGCTCTGTAGACATGACCTGAGTTTGAACTCCCCTGTGCTACTCATTAGGTGTTGGCTTAAGCCCCGTCATCTGCAAAGCAGGGGTACCAATCTCCAAGAGTTCTGATGAGGAATCCACGAGTATCATGCCCAGTACATGTTAATCTTAAATATTAGCTATTAGTGGGGGCCTGGGTGGTTCCGTTGGTTAAGTGTCTGCCTTCGGCTCAGGTCATGATTCCAGGATCCTGGGATCCAGTCCTGCACTGGCTCCCTCCTCAGTGGGGAGTCTGCTTCTCCATCTCCATCTGCCTCTCCTCCCTGCTCTCCCTCTCTTTCTCTCTCAGATAAATAGATACAATCTTTTTAAAACATTAGCTATTAGTGTTATTATTTCCTGATCATCTTGGCCTGCCCTGATTTCTCCTTTTTCTGAACTTCTGGACTTCCTTACAGTATCAGAATGGAAGGTCCCTTAGTGATCATCCAGTCTGATTCCTTCACATTACAGAAAGGGAAGCTGAGGACCAGAGAGGCGAAGGGACTTGCCCCAGGCCACACAGCAGAGCCAGGACTCAAGCTCAGCTCCTCTGATGTGCAGTCCAAGGGTCCCTTCCTCCTTGACATCCATCCCACAGCCTGAACAAGGAAGGCAATTTCAGGGAATCCATGGCTGGATGAAGAAGAGGTGTGAGAGAAGGTGGGAGAAGCTAGTTGTGCTCAGCACTCCAGCAGGGAGAGCCCAGAGCCAGTTGTCCCCCAGGATCTGCAAGCCAAGTGCTCCTGCCTGGAGATTCTGGTTCATGTGGGGCCAGCTCCTTGAGCCTCCATAGCCCTTCAAGGTCCTTCCATCATCTAAGATGCCCTGAGCAGGAACCAGTCCAAGCAAGGCTTTGTGAAGTCACAGATGATCTATGATCACCGAGGCCTGCGGAAAGATGTCAGGTTTAAAGGAAACACTGTAATCCAAGCACATCAGGGCTGAATTACACACTATACTGATGAGGAATCTGAAACCCAGTTTCCTCAAGGAAGGGACATTCCTCAATTTCATAGAAGGTCCTGGCTGACCCAGATGGCTGGTCACAGGCCACCAGGAGGCTTCCCAGAGAGAGCCAGGGATAAGATCGCTCTCCCTGATGCTGAGTCCTGCCACCATCCTGAGTGCCTGTTCCTGCCCAGCTGGGGACATGGGTGAGGAAAGACCTGCAAGCAGGTAGCAGAGGGCAGAGAGGGGAGCATGTGATGCTGTCCGCATGAGGTATAATTTATTCCTTGCAGAGAAAAGGGTGTATGTGCAGGGAAGTGTATCATCCTTTGCACTTGATCTAGCTCAAGGATTGGTGCTGTTAGTCCTGTAGAACTTTCTGTGTGGATGGAAATGCCTGTACCATATGGTATGGTAGGTACTTGCCCCATGTGGCTATTGAACATTTAAAAATTGGCCAATGTGACCAAGGGTCTGAGTGCAGTATGGGAAAGAGCACTGGACTAGGAGTTAGGAAGTTCCTTCATTTAGTCACTAGGAAAGTCACTTCCCCTGTCTGGCCTTCACTTCCTCTTCTGTTGGGCCAGAAGCTCCCTCTAGCGTTCCTCATGGAATCCCAATCTGGAGGACACAGAAGCAGGAGAGGAGTGGATTCGGTGCACTCTCCCCATCTCTCACCTCCTATCCTCCGCCTCCCAACCCCCTGCTTAAGCTGAGTGTGGCCCCTTGTGACTTGGCCTTCCTTAGTTCTCCAGGTCCACCTCTTTCTTCCCCCTTGCTTCAGACTCCATGTTCCACCCCGAGTGAACAATTTTCAGTTCCCTGAATGTATTCTCTCTTTGCATATTCTATTCCCTTTGCTAAGAACACTGTTCCTTGTGCTCTTGCTTGGCTGCTTTCAGGTCTTAGCTGATGTGTCACTTCCTCCAGGAAGGCTTCCCAGATCTCCGAATCCTAACTAGATGCTCCCCGTCCATGATCCTGTAGCTCCCTGTATTTCTCCTGTCATAACACATCTCTACCATTCTTGATTATAACTACCTATTAGCCCACAGCGCCCAGAGCAATGCTATCTAATAGAACTTTCTGTAGTGATGGAAATGTTCTATATATGTGCAGCCTACTCGGACAGCCACATGTGGTTACTGAGCATTTGAAATATGGCGAGCTGTACCGAGGAACTGAGTTATTAATTTATTTAACTTTAACTAATGTATAATTAAATAGCCATGGGTGGCTTATGGCTACCATACTGGACAGGGCAGGAAGTGGGTCTGACTTGTCCATCCCTGTATCCTCAGCAGTCTGTAATGTTGCTGTTAAGAACAAAGTTCCAGAACCTGAAGTTCCAGAACCTGAAATGATCAAGAAAGGCCAGTTCATCCACAGCCAACTCATGTCCTCCCCAAGCATCTTATCGGTGGATAATGAACTAAGACCTTATGTTTGTAAAGCACTCAAACGTTCAGAACCATTCTCTTTTAATCACCTCATCACAAGAGCCAGGCCCAGCAGGACTCATTATACTCATTTTACAGCTGGGGATCACCAAGGCTCCGTCTGGATGGGAAAGTGAGGAGCAGCAGAACCGGCTGGTTAGTGTAGAGCTGGGTGGCTCCTTGCTAAGGAGCTTAGCCTGCTAAGGCCTCACTTGACCTGGAAATGGGAGCCAGCACGGAGGGAAGCAGGGGGCTTTTCCTTCCCTGTGGAGAGTCCACAGACACTAAATGGAAACAGATGGAACAGGGATGGGGAAGGAGGATGTGGGCTGGGCATCTGGCCCTTTCCTGAGGGTCCTGGGCGCTGGAATCCCCCACCTCAGGCAAAGGAGGCATTAGCGGTCTTCAGAAGAAGTCAAAGGCTGGGGTAGGGTGGGCAGACCAGGCTGCCCCCGCGCCAGTTCCTGGTCCGGCCACAGAACCCTCAGGCTTCCAGCTCCTCCCCAGAATGCCCTCCCCTCCCCAGAACGCTTGGCAAGTGATAGCCAGTCTGGGAAGTGACAGGTGGGGAACTGACAAAGAAGGGCCCTGTGCTCAGCCAGGGGGGGCAGGATGGGGCCTCAGCTGGGCCTTGTGGGGTTGCCTGGCGGCTGGCTCCTCCATCTCGGGGAATTCCCCTCCTGCCTAAAAGTCAGCCCAGCCCAGCCCTCCTTCCTGCAGAAGCACAGTGAGCTGACGAGACTTCACAGGGTGCCAGGCCCCGCTGCGCCCCCGATCGTCTTCTCCTGCCCCAGGTAAGTGACCAAGCCCAGGGGGCGGCGGGTCAGGACATGGCTAGGAGCTCACTGCGTGAGGGGTCAGGGCCAGCAGGCCACCCCCCAGCTCTGCCAAGAGCCACCTGGCCTACTTTCCTGCCAGCTGGGGTCAGCTGCTCCCCTGGGCCAGCTCCCTCTTCTCCTACTGGGAATTAGGTTCTGGGCCTCTCTACCTCCTTGCCTGGTCTCATTCTCCTCTTGCTTCTCTCCCTCCATTTCTTACTTCCTCTTCCTGCCCTCCTCAGCCCGTGTGTTTCTTTCTAGCCACTTCTAATTCTTCCCAAGGGAAGGAAAAAGCAGAGTCTATTTTTGTCTTATCCTTCCCTGGAGGAAAGGGATTGGGGTCACAAGTATGAACGTAGGTTTGTGTTGGTGTGAGAATGTGCATCTCTGTTTGTGAGTTTCGTCTGTGTCAGATCTGTTGAGGTATACGTGTGAGTGCAAGTTCGCAAGCGTGTCTAAGTGCGTGTGTGTCTGGAAGTGTCTGGGTCATTATATGAATGTGTGTGCGTCTCTGGGTGAATGTGAGTTTTTGAGGGTGGGCGCGTGTGTGTGTGTGTGTGTTGCCCACAGTGGTCTATACAGTGAGGTAGGAAGAGCCCGGGTGGGAGTCTAGCTCTGCCTCCCTTGGGAACGCAATGGAGGCCTGGGACCCTCCTAAGTGCAAATAGCTCTCTGGAAGGTTCGCTCACCTGCTTCCCTCCTAGGGCTGGGGGGACCCTGCTGTGGTTGAACATTTCATATGGGGTCTGAGGCACAGGGAGAGGGTGAGAGCTGGCAGACGGTGGTGATATGGCCTCCTCTTTAATCACAAACAGTCCAGATTTTCCAGAGCCGGTCGGAAGCCCAGCCCTGGGAAGTCCCTGGCTAGGAGGGGCAAGGAGTAGAGACCAAGTCATTGTCACAGCAGCTTCTGAGCTGGAGAAGAATGGAGGGAGCAGTGGGAGGGACCCTGAAAGGAGGAGTATGAGAAAGGACGTGGGGTGAGGTGGTAGGAGGATTGCTCCCTGGGCCCTGGTAGGGCTTCCCAGGATTAGGAAACGTCTGGTTCCCATGGGGCTGCCTCCCTCAGGGGCTGGGCTGGGCTGACCTCTCTGCACTCCCAGGAGGATCACGAGGAGCAAGCTTGGATCCAAACTCAGATCTGGCTTGACACCCTGACCTGAAGACAGGGAGGCCAGAGGGAGAGGACGTGGACTAGGGGAAGCCTGGGGCTCCCAGGAACTGTGGGAGGTGCCTGGCCACATAGGCTCTGAGGCCGGGAATTTCCCCCAGAGTCACTGGCTCTGTGGTGTCCTAGAAACCCTAGCACAAACGGCAGGCCTAGGGCTGCAGCGGAAACAGCTGGGAGGGAGAAGGAGGAAAACAGGGAAGACCCTGGAGAAAAAGTCAGGGAAATGCCATCTAGGCCTGGTGCTTCTGAGGACACTTTGTGAGGTCTTGGGCAAGTTCCTCCGCAGCTCTGGGCCCTGGGCTTTGCTGCCTTTAACTTCACCCCAGGCCCTATGGCACCTCATTCTTTCGCTACCCTATGCACTGGACCCTGCCCTTCACATTCTTTGTGAGGAAACCGGCAGAGAGTGATCACAAGGCCTAAGGGCAAGGCTGTGACCTAAACCCAGATCTCTCTGACTCCAGAGCCCATACCCTTGCATGACCTACATGCTCTTGGAGGAGGGGCAAATTGTGAGTCTGGTTTGGTTTAATTCACCTTAAGGTGCCTAATGAACATGAAAAGTTATGGAAATCTTAGAGCCATCCATCCATCCCTCGTGCAGTGATCTGGGAGGTAGATAGAATTAAAATGCTTCTGAGGCTGAGGATGGGAAACAGGGGACCATTGCTTCTGCTTACTTATTTCTTACCAAAAAATATAGTTACCTACAATTTCAGCCAACAGCATGTGCTTGACTTGCATTTCTCATTTAACTATCACTAAAATCTCTCTCTCATGTGCACACACCCAGTACCAGAAAGCACCTAGAATTCACCAAGGGTTTTATATTCCCCAGATTGCCTCAGGCTATGAGACCAGGAGACTGGATAGAAGGAAGGGACCCAGAGCCAGGATTGCTCTTTTCCTAGTGCATTAGCCGCTCACCTTGAGTTTCATTCCCCTGCAGCCAAGACCCTAACTCACAAATTCACCTCCTAGAGTAAGGCTGAGCTTAGTGGTTTTAGAAGCTCCTCTTCCCATCTGTGGGGTGTACAGATGGCCCTCAATGGTTGTATCCATGTGAGAGAAAGGTTGGATTTAATCCTTCCTAAACGAGCCATAAGGACTGGTATTTTGAGCTCTTACTGGCTAGCAGGACTCTATAGTCTAATGCTTAAGAGCAGAAAGAATTTAGGACTTGTTGCTGTATAAGACCTTGGGCGAGTTATCTAACACCTCAAAGCCCCAGTTTCATCTGTGAAATGGGCATGACAGTGGTAATGGCCTCAGGGTGGTTGGGAGATATCCTGTTAGGTCAGAGAACAGAGCCACTACATGGCGAAAACAACCTTTTTCCATGGCAAAAACACTCCTTTTCAGGCACTTGATTTAAAGCTCGGTTGGTGACAGGTGAGGTTTTTGGTAGGTCTTTTATTTCTATCAAGTGTGGACTTCGGTTCTTCTTTGGAGCATCCTTAGTGGAGGTAGTAGAGAGAGAAGGACTGGTGGGAAGTTGCATGCTTTAAAACAAAAACCAAAACAAACCAAACACAGGCCTGTGATTCTCCTCCCAGGTGGGGCTCTATGCAGGTGCTTGTCATCACTCTGGAAGAGCAAGAAGTTTCCATCTGCCTGAGTCACTCGGCTCTCGGCTTGGACATCTCCTTCCAGATCTAGGGATGGCAGGGGGTGCCAGGCTGGGGGGCCCATTTCCCACCCTGCCAGGGGTCTCAGGGTCCATAGAGGATGTGGATGGTGACATGGAACTTGGGGAGAGTGCATTCCTGGGTTTAACAGTGAAGTTCTGTCTGGTGCTGGCAATCCGTGTCTATATGCCACTACAGTTTCTTAGATGCCTACTGTGTGCCAAGCTTTGGGCTTTCCTTGCATTAACTCATTTATCCCCTTGATCCCTTGAGGGGTAAGATGCAATTTCCTCCATTTTTCAGAGAGGAACTGAGGCTTAGGGAGACCACCCAGGTAGCAAGTGGTCGAGTGGGAGTTAGAACCCAGCCTTGTTCCTAATGAGTGTTGAGTTTCTATAGGGAAAATCATGACACTGGGAAGATAACAGGGTGCAGTGAAAAGAGCACATATTACTGGAAACCAAGGTCTTGGCTTCTAACCGTGGTGGCATCATTCAATGGGTGCGGCCCTGAACAAGTCCTTTATTATCCTGAAGACTCAGTTTACCTATCTATCAAATAGGGGATTGCGAACAATGGTCTCCATGGCTTCTAACATGGTGGGAAGTTCTGAATTCAGATGAAGTTTTAAAAAAGTGGGAAGGGGTGGGTATGGTCACGACTTTGAAGAGGATTTTCTCACACATTATAAGTGTTAGGAAAAAGTACGCCAAAACAGGGAATCAGTCCAAAAAATAAAGAAAAGACCACGTAAGCTTTTTGTCATACCAGAGCACTGTCCAACAAGTCCTCCTAGTGGTCATCAAGCAATTCAAGGGATGAGCTATTTGCCTAAATCTCGAAGGTCAGACATTTTACAAAGACAGCTGAAATAGTCTGGAAGCAAAATGCAAATAGGTGGAGACTCTTCATTTTTTTTTTCCAATTTATTTATTTTCAGAAAAACAGTATTCATTTTTTTTTTTTTAAAGTAAATTTCAGCGTTCACGAGAAGAGTCGGGTTGAGATTAGGAAGACCGCATTCCAGGAAGAGGCAAATTGGGAACTGTAGACAAAGAGCAGGAAGAAAACCCCGCTTTGGGGGAAGCCTACTGGGTAGAGGTGATGCTTACGGGTAATCCCTCCGTCCCCTCCCCTGTTGGTGATGCTCAAATGTGCTTGGGTTGGCCTTTGTATCCTGCTCTCCCCACCCTCCTTAAAATCAGAGTTTATGAGTATTTCTTTTCCTAGTTAAAAATGAACCAGAATTACTATTGTTTTGAGAATGTGGTAACACTTTTGAAGTAACTAAAGGCATCCCAGAATTTGAAGACACCTTTGAAGTAAATGAAGTCGCAAGGCCTGACAGGAGAATCTTCCAATTAGGTTCCTACTTGGGTAGAGGGGTGTGTGTGTGTTCACAGTCACAGTTGATTGACAGATCTCCACTTCTGTAAAATCAGGACTTGTACAAAATAGCTCGCCAAGTCCTTTCTGAGGACCAGGACCTGTCAATGACTAAGTTTTCATCAGTTCTGAGGAAATGAGTCTTTTGCAATAGGTTTTTCATAAAGTTGTATTTACCCCCATTTAAAGAGCTGTCCTTTATTCCCAGTTTAGGTCCTTCCACTTTTTGAAATCAAAACCCTCTTAAATAAAATGATGGGCTTAAAAAGAAACCAAAGACAGCGTTCCCACCATTAAACCAAGCTGCTCCTTAAGGGTCTGGGAAATCCCACAGCAGTTTGGATGATCTGACCCACAAATTCGTAGACAGGGTGGGAGGAGGGCTCTGGATTTGCCCATTAGGGTTTAAATGCTGGTTCAGCCACTTACTGTCAACCAACCTCCCCTCTCAGTGCCTGTTTTTTAATTTATTTACAGTAAACAAGGGGTAAACCCATTTCACTAGGGTGGCTCAGTGAAAGAAATAATGCATACAAAATGCTTACAATGTCTGGGGCTGTAAGTTTATGCAAAAAAAAATGTTATTTAGGGGTCCTTTCAGCTTGAATTTCTGGGAGTTCCGCAAAGTCGTTCAGGAGCGCCCTGGACCCCACTCTGCGGCCCCGAGCTCTAGCCCTGGCCCAGCTCCAGATGCTTACGTGCCTTTCGGCAAGTTCCCTCCCCGCTGTGGTCCTCGAGCCCCTGGCATCAAGGAAGGGAAGGGGTGGTCTCCGCGGTTCGTCTCTGCTCTGAGATTCCGGACTCAGCCCGGGCTCCGGGGCTTCCGGCGCGGGGAGTGACACGGGGGGCTGCCCAAGCCCCGGAGGTCACCGCCCGAAGGGCTGGCCCACGGGCGGGGGTAACCGCTACAGCTCAGCTGCTCCCGGCCCCGGACCTCCCCGGGCGGTTGCTGTTTACCTCGCTCCGTCCCGCCCCCACGGTCGCGGGCCCGCCCCCGAGGGCGCAGCGCGATTGGGCGAGCGGCCTGTCAGTCGCCGGGGACTTTCCCAGGGGTAGGGCGGCCCTGCCCCCAACACTTCCTCGTCCGCAGCGCGGTCCCCCTACCCGGCCCGGGAACCCGCAGAGTGCTGAAGGGCCGGACAGTGGCCGCGGCCGATAACCCGTCCCTGCATCCGTGGCTGGACGCAGAGGGGGAGGGCGGTGTGTCCCCAGGTCCCCAACCTCAGGTAAGCCGGCCGTGCGGAGCGGGGATGGGGCGGAAGGGAGCCCGCGACCCGGCTGTTCAGAGCCTCGGCAGTGACCGTGCGCGGAGGAAAGGGTTGGTCGGGCCCGGCCCGTTGACCTAGGCTCCTCGGCTCCTGGGCCCAGGCACCTGAGGTCCCGGCGGCGGCGAGGGTCGGGCCGCGGCGAATCCTTGCCCCTTGCCGAGGGCGGTGGGCGCGCCTGCGCACTGTGTGGGCGAGCGCGTCTGGGAACGGCGAGCCGGCGGAGTGTGCAAGGCGTGCGGACCAGGCGGGTTGGGGGAGTGAGCCGGCGCGGGTAAGTGTATAGTGTGCGGGACCGGCCTGGAAGCAGTGTGCACATGTAATGGAAAAGAAAATTTATTGCGCGCTTTCCAAGTGCTCATCCAAACCCTTTTGGTGTATTAAACTTGTAATTGTTGCATCTTTCTTTAAAATGAATATTATTATCATCACCCCCATTTTACAGTTTAGGAAACCGGGGCACCTGGAGATTGGGTTCACACAGCTAGGGAGTTGCAAAGGCAGGATTCGAACCTTGGCCTTTGGCTCCAGAGTTCAGCTATCCAGTTTCTTTTGAACATACTTTGCACACTGTTGGAGGCAACATTTGTGTGCATGTGTAGTGCAGGGTAGCTGTAGTGAGTCTCTGGGAGTGATTTTCGGTGTGTTTTTACGAATGGCTGAGTTTTCCACTGTAGAACATTTGTGTGTGTGTGTGTGTGTGTGTTAGAGAGAGAGAGAGATAGGGCAATACGGAAGTGATTACATTGTACATTCATTAATTGTGTGTATGGAGATGGGCGTGAATTTTGTGCCCCAGGGTGAGAGATTGTGTTTTGGTTGGGGTGGTTTGAGGATGATGCAGAAGAATAGGCAACGTTCATCCCCACCCCCTTGCAGAATGACAGTACAGAAAAATCTGTGGATTCCTAATGCATCATTTTAACTTCACAGTATCATGAAAATAGAATTTAATCAGCACGTATTTTCCAGGTTATGGTAGAGGGGAATTCAGCATCGGATGAGAGGTCAGAGAGGATGATTCTCAATTATTTTTTCTTTATTCTTAAGCATGCAGGAGACTGGAATATTTAGTAGTACAAAAGTTTAGGAATCTTGTGATGTTATATTAATATCCTTACAGCAAACAGAACTGAGGCACTGAAAAACCAAGAGCAGTAATGATGACAGTGTACCTTTATGAACACTTAACTTCTGCCAGGCACACTGCTTTATTTTCAGTATATCATTTAATCTTTTCAACAACCTTGGGAGATAGTCACTAATAGTAGCCTCAGTTTTCAAATGAGGAAATTGAGGCTCACAAAGGTTAAGATTTGGAAGACCAGTAAGCCTTGCATAGTATCGCCTTGTTCCATTTCCACTGACCAAGGTTGCTGTCTTCTCTGTGTCCTGGGAAAATAGTGTAATCAGGAACTGGCTTTTCATGGAACCACTTGAACATGACCCCCTGGGAGCTGCAGTTGAGTGTCTTGTATTCTACATACTTCTGTGATCCTGTTTTCCCCCACCCGTGGGTGTCCTGGGGCTATGGTGAGGCTCTCATGCGGAGGGGCGCTACCTGCCTGTATGCCCGCACCAGGATTTGGGGGGCCCCAGGAAGCCATGGGGTCTGACTCATACCCTTACCCCTAATGCTGCCTGTGAGCTGGGTCCCGGATCTTCTGGGGTAGCTCTGGTCGCACTGGTTTGAGCACCTCACCATTGAAGGAGGTGGTCTGTCTATCACTCTGAGTACCCCGGGTACTACTGCCGCTTTCCCTGCAGTTTAGCCACGGCAGCCTGCTTTTTTTCCCCTCCAGCGTGCCAAGCTTTTTCTTGACTTTGTGTGTGCTGTTCCTTCTGCCTGGAACGCCTTTCCCCATTTCTTCACATGGTTGGTTCCTATCTGTCAAGTCTCAGCTCAAATGTCACCTTCTTAGAGGGGCCTTCCCTGACCTTTCTATGCAAAGTGGCCCCCTTTTTTCACTTTCTGTGATATTACTATTGTGTTTTTGTACACTCATCATTCTCTGCAATAATCTTATTTGCGAATGAGAAAGTATATATATGGAACTTAGTGTCTGGAATGTAATAATGTTTAGTGTTTCCTTGTTTTTGCCTTTCTCTGTTTCCTGGAGCAGAAGGGTGAGAGCAGGGACCAGACCCTGATCCTGGATCAGAGTGTTGGGGGGTAAGGCTCTTCTACATTCGCTCAGTGGACTAGTAGAATAGAAGAAACTAGAATAATGGTGCATTTCACAGATGAGGGAACTGAGGCCAGGAGATTGGAAGGCACTTATCCCAGAAAGGTGGTGGCAGCATCAGGATGAGAACCAGAACATGCTTCCCAAGGGGACATTTTTCTTTCTGTCTTATAGTCAGCCAGTTTTTCCTGAACTGTCTTGTGCCCATTGTTTGGCGAGGAGCGTGGTGGCTCAGGTGCATAAGGAACGAGCCTGGCCCTCCAGGCACTTGTAGCGGAATGGGGAGAGATGTGCTCTGAGTGTGATCTGGAAGACATTGCACACCGGCAAGTGCCCGGTAGAAGTCTCACTGGAGCGCAGGGCAGTTCGGGGGCCCCAGGTCATTGGGGTGTGGGTACCTCTCCGGGCAGGCAGCTTCAAGGCCAGGCTCTAGAAAGATGATGAGTGCAGAGTGGGGCCTGAGCACCTTCTGGAACTTAGTAGACTGGGTAGAGGATTTGGGGTAAGACTCTGCTGGGTTGGGGGAGCTGGCCAGCTGGACCAGGAAAAACCCTAAGGTCTTGACTACCAGGCAGAGAAGTTGTGGTTTCTCCCTGTGGGCAGCATCAGGAAGTGATTAGAGCGGTTGGTTGGCAAACATAAGTGTGCCTTTGCAGCACCTGTGTGGCTTGCTGAACACATACCAGGCTGTGTCCCCTCAAGAGGGGCTGATCCAGTGAGCAGTGGCCATGCTGCTGCCACAGGTGTGACTTACTTTGTCCCTGGTGGAGAGTTTGGCACACCTCTGTGGGTGTGGCCCCTGCTCCCTGCTTGTGAGGTCCCCTGATGCCAGGGCTGGCTTCTCCAGTGCTGCAAATTAAGGGGACAGACGGTACAAGGCTGGTGTATGCTAAGCAGTCACTCGGTGCTAGCTGCTGATCTTGTGAGTGAGGATAATGGTGAGCGTGCCGATGGCATTTCAGAAGGAGATGGTAGGAATGGTCTGATTTTTCATGGTTTGGGATAACTTGCTTTTAACCCCTCTGCCACCTGTGGACCGTGCTGTGTCTTCTCTGGATGGGTCATCCTTTGCTCTGGGTCCGATGTCTGTCTGTCTTTTTTAAGATTTTATTTATTTATTTGAAAGAGAGAGTGAGTGAGAGGGCACAAGCCAGGGTAAAGTCAGAGGGGGAAGCAGATTCCCCACTGAGCAGGGAGCCTATTGCAGGACTTGATCCCAGGACCCTGGGATCATGACCTGAGCTGAAGGCAGTTGCCTAACCATCTGAGCCACCCAGGGTCTGATGCCTTTCTATCCCTGGGGCACAGAGGACCTCTGGCCCAAGTTCCCTTAAAAAGCCTCTAGCACCCCAGCCAGTGATCATCTAGTCTTGGCTTGATTCTCTCACATCTCTCCCCATTCCGCTACAAGTGCCTGGAGGGCCAGGCTCCCCAGAGTCAGGGGTGCTGTACCTTGTAGATAGCCTCTTCCCGTGTCATGGCTGGGGTCCCCTGGGTGCAACTTTGTCCTATCTCACCTTCTTTTTCCCTCCTTGCCCACCTGACCACTTGGAGGGAGGAAGGGCATGGTGCCAGGCAGTAAGAGAGTGCCTCGCTGGCCCCCAGAGGCCTGGGTTTGCCTCCTCTCTGTGTCACTGCCATTCTTTGCTGCCTTGGGCAGGTCTTTTTCCTTCTCTGGCTTTGGTGTGCCCAGTGCAGCATGAAGGGATTGCACTGGCTGCTATCTTAAAATGTTCTTTTAGCTCTAAAAACTTTGTGGCCCAGTGCCCTGGATTCATCTATTCCTGAGCTCTTCCCGCGGGGCCAGGCCTCTCTGTGCCCGTCCTTCCTCCCCACTTCTTGCTGCTGCACCCCTGCCGGCCTACAGTGCCCGCTTCTCTTTTTGCTGTCCCTCTTTGAAGGGAGGGTGTCCAAGGCCCTCTGGAGAGTTGCCAAAAGGGAGGCGCAGGGAAGCAGGGGGAAGCTCCCTTTGCTCTATGGAGCAGAGCTCCCCAACCTCCAGAGGCCGACCTTGGCGGTCACCGTGGCCTATTGCAGGAAGTTTTTGATGTTTTTCCCCCATGACTGGCCGAGGACAGTCACTCTTCCAAAAGGAACAGATGACTGGCCCGAGGAGCAGCTGAGCTCTTCTCTCCCCCGGACCTCCCCCTGAAGCTGTTCCCCATGCCCTTGTACACCTACAGGGTGGACAAACCGGGTGGCCCTGCAGATGTATGTGTGGGGGAGGGCGGGGGCGCGGTGGGAGTTGTGTCACCAAGGAGTCATACTCAGAGGCCGGAGCTGGTATTTTTAGGGCGGGTGTGGGGGGTGTCCCATGAGTCAGGGGCCTGGGGTTTGGTCTCCACCCACACTGGAGAGCGCTCGCTCCGTTTTCCACTGTCTGGCAGGCCATCGTCCTGGGCCTTTGTCGTGGCCAGCTTCATCAGTGGTCTGAGGAACCCCAGTCCCTCCACGTCCCCACTTCTGCCTTGGCAAGGGCTCTCCCCTCCCCTGCCCCAACCCCTGGGAAGAACAGGGGTTGAAGGATAGCAGCACTAACTCTTTGAAAATATGAAGGAATCTTTCAGATGTAGAGGGTAATGGGCATACCCTGTACACCCAGCCATCTGGCTTCAGAAATAACACGTTTGTACACCTGAAATATCTCCTTGACCATCCCCTTTCCCCCTCATGTGGAAGTAGCAAGTATTCTGAATTTAAAATTTATTTCCTAATATCTGGTTTTAGTATAAATATAGGCCTCCTTACACAATATGTAGTACTGTTTTGTAGGTTTAAGAATGCTGTTTAAGTGCCATCATACTGCCCGTGTTCTGCAACTTCCTTGTTTGCTTAATACTGTGTTTATGAAATTCAGTTGTGTTCATATCTCTAGCTGTAGCTCATTCATTTTCACGGCTCTATCATCTTCTGTGGTATGACCGCGCCCCAATGTATTTCTTTGTTTTCATCCTCATCAGGTAGTTTCCAGCCTTTACTGCTAGAACAAGATATCTTTGGTTTTTATCTGAGTGGTCTTAACACCCCTGTCCTGCTGTCCCCTTTCTAGCCATTATGGCTCCTGCTGGGGGTCTGTAGAGAGCTCTGTGTTTCCTAGTCGTTCCTCCCAGCATTTCCATTGGGAGGAACAAGGAAAGTGAGGCCAGCTCAGGGTCACATGGCAAGGAGCAGAGCCAGGATTTGAACACGATAAACCCTCCTTCCATCATATTTAGAGAAGGGGAATTCTTAAAAGTTGTCCTCTTCCCCCTTAGATGGGGTAGTTACAGGGTTGGAGAAACCCTTCATTGGGTAAGCCAGCTTGGGCATACTGGGGACTGGGAGACAGAAGGACAACTAAGTCCTTCATGCCTTCTGTGTAAGGGTGGACCTAGTGCCCTTTGTTTCCATAGCTGATGGTCGAGGCACCCCTTCTGGGCTAAGTGAGGTCCCAGGTGCTGGGAGGAAAGCCAGCTCCTAGGTGTGGAATGTGTGTATCCGTGGATCCCAGAAGCTGAGCGGAGTCATGTATGGGGTAGAAGGAAAGTGGGCTGGGGTTGCCGGGGCTGTCTTCTCAGGGAGCTTTTGGCGGCAGGGAGTACAGGGCGGGACCAGTGATGTGATGATCAGGTGTGGGTTCTGCTTCGTCCCTTCGTCCCTGTGTGGCCTTGAGCCAAGCTGTGTACCTATCTGGGCTCGGCTTCCTCTCCAGCAAAACGGGTGTACCTGGTGTGAGGACCCACAAGCAGTGAGTAGGGAGCTCTGTACTGGTCCCAGTTGAGGGTGGTTATCCAGAGCCTGCCGCTTCTCTTCCCATCTTTAGCACCTCAAGGCCAGCCTTGGCCTTCCTGAAGCCAGATCCTTTCTGGTAGATTCCAGGTTGAAACTCTCCCCAGCAGTTGCCAGCTCTCCATCCACTGACTAGAAAACTCGTTCCTGGGTTTTCCTCCTTATTGATGATCAAATCCCTCTAGCCTTATGTGTCCATATGAGGCAGGTACGTAATGAGCTGTCACCCCTGCCTGTGGCCGCCCCAGCCTCATTTGGTGCCAGAACAATGGGCCTTCCCTATTATTCTGACCTTGTCAAGGCACTTATATTTGTGTGTATATATCTATATCTATATCTAATTTTTAATTTATTTGGCAGACAGATCACAAGTAGGCAGAGAGGCAGACAGAGAGAGCGAGAGAGGAGGAAGCAGGCTCCCCGCTGAGCAGAGAGCCAAACGTGGGGCTCCATCCCAGGACCCTGAGTCATGACCTGAGCCAAAGGCACAGGCTTTAACCCACTGAGCCACCCAGGCACCCCAAGGCACTTATATTTTTAAAACTTATTTTTAAAAGTTACAAAATAACATTATCATTGAAGGAACTCCCCCAAACTCAACCAGTACCTAAGGTATAAAGTAAAAAGCACAAGCTGTCTTCTCCTTCTTCTGCACTGCCCCTGTTCCCACTATATTTTTGAATGAATTTTTTTCAGTAGAACAGGTGTAGATTTCCCTTGTAAAGAGTTTAAATTTTGTAGTAAAAATAAAAGTTTCTTTGGTTTCTGGTCCCTATCCTAGCTCCCTTTCTAGAGCTGTGTACCAGTAGCAGTTTGGTATGTATCTTTCCAAACCTTTTCCTATGTACATTTAAGATGTATACACAAAGATGTATATATACATATAGATGTACATATATACATATAGACATGTATGTAGTTGTATGTTAAAAAAAATAGTATCTTGGGGTGCCTGGCTGGCTCAGTTGGAAGAGCATACGACTCTTGGTCTCCAGGTCATAAGTGCTAAAAAAAATTAAATAAAGTATTCTATTATACTTTGCTTTTTATTCTTAATGATGTGTATGGACATCTTTTTATGTCCTTGCAAAGCAGTGTGCCCCATTCTTTTGATGGCTGCATAGTTTTCCAGTGGTTCAATGCACCGTGGCTCATTATACCTGGTGGACATGTAGGACATTTTTGCTGTTACAAAGCAGGTAACAATGCACCTCTTTGTTCAACCCCTGTGGGCAGTGATGCAGAGATTTCTAGATTCTTAGATAGAGGATTACTGATTCAGGCAGTAACTTCTGGCCGTATAGATAACGAAACCTCAAGGCATATATTTCTATAAGAGCACTTTGTTCTCAGCTAATCAGGCATGCAAGCAGGTATTGATATCATTGAGAAAGGACATTCTTTGCTGCGGGCGGCCCAAGGCTGCATCAATAGAAACATAATACCTAAAAAGGTGGAGGTGAAAGTTCCTCTGTTTGGTCAGGTAAACCACACCTGGGTGTTGTGTCCAGTTTCAAAACTTGTTACAGATAGGCTAGTGGGAGAAGGTTGAGGGGAATGGATAGGGAAGGGTCTGCAGGCCAGTCCCTCAAGGAACAGCACAGGAAACAGGGTCCGATTAGCTTCAAGAGAATGCTGCAGTCTTCAGGGCTGGGCTAGAGAAGAGGAATATGGTGTTCCTGGTTCCAGAACCTCAGAGGGCAGCGTGTAAGGACTGGTGGGAGGAGAACTGGGAGCAGTCTAACTACAGCCAGTGTTGGCTACCGGGGGGCGGAGGGGGTCCTTAGGGAGGAAGTGGGGTCACTAAAGATGGTCCTCGAGTCACTTGGCTCCCCTGGGGACTGGATAAGGACAGGACTGCCTTTCCCCGAAGCTTCCTTGCAGCCTGAGATTCTAAGCCTCAGTGACTGCAGGGGATCAGGGGCAGACTGGGACCTGACTGTCTACAAAATTAGAGGTACGTAGAGGCAGGGGCTGGGAACTTGGGAGTCTGTTCCGGCCAGACGCAGGACTGGTTTCCTCCTACTGAGCTTCAGCCCCTTGTCTCTTAGGCTGTGCGGGCCAGCGGAGAGGGTATCAGTGCTGGAGCCTGAACACATAGAGCCCAAATTATTTGTTCTGCCGCTCAACAGCTGTGTGTTCTTAGGCAAGTGACTTCACCTCTCTGAGTCTGCTTCCTTACCTGAAAACTAGAGATACTACTATTTAGCCGAGAGGGGTTTCCTTGCTGGAAAACAGTGATAAGTTTTCTCTCTATGCAGTGAGAAGAACACAAGGTCGTGAGCCTCAAGCGGCAGCCCAGCGCCTGATCTGTGGCGGACTTAACTGCTGGCACTCTCCCAGCCCTCAGCAGAGCCTCCTTGTCCTTCTTTCTCAGTGGCTCCGGCCAGCTGTCGGCTCTAGTCCAGCCCCTCATCCCCAGGCTGTGCTATGGAGCCTGGGTGTTGGAGGCTGGGTGGGGGCAGTGGGGCTCCCTGGTCAGGGGAGGGGAGGAAGGGAGGACACAGAGGAGATGCGGGGACGCAGTCCTCAAGCTGGGCTGAAACCGGGGTGCCTGCTAGGGCGGAGGGGAGGACCCCGCGAAGGGCTGCAGACATCATCTGCGGGTTTCTGACTGCCCTTGGTGGAGGGGAAGGCACCCGGAGAGCGCTTGAAGGAGGACTCTTGGTTCAGGGAAATCCACGTGGGCGTTAGGAGGGATTGGAGCTGAGGAGAGCAGCCTTCTCCAGGTCAGACTGTTGTAGGAGGGGGTGATAATAAATTGCAAGTTCCAGAATGTCAGAACCAGAAGGGGCCTTACACATTGCCTAGTGGATCCCTTGTGTTGTGTTATTGCTAGTGTTGCAAATACAGACCCCTTCTTTTGGGAAACCGAGGCCTAGTAAGGGGCACATGTTCACTTTGGCGGACCTTGACTCGCTCCCACAGCTTCTGGGCCCAGTTCCCTGTATTACATGCTACGCCTGCAGCCTCTTTATTACCGAATTGTCACAAAGACCAAGTAAGTCCTTGGCTCATGGCAAGGAGCCAGGATGGGCACCCTGATGGGTGTCCCTGGGTTCATAGTTCCCATGACAGTGAAATGGGAGGTTGGGGGATGACCGGAGGTCATCGTGAAGTATGAATACGGAGAGATTTTTGCTTTAGTTTGCAAGGTGCTTTCATGCCTTCCTGTCACATCCCTGGGGGGTGTTGTAGGATAGTCCCACCTACCGTTGAGGAAGAGGTACCTCAGATGCTTCCCAGTCTTTTGTGAATGTGTTTTCTTAGTCCATCGGCTTTTGGGAGCCACATCTTCATTGGCTGTGGTTGGACCAGCGTCCATACTTAACAGACTTTCAGAGTTACCAGAAATTAAGTGGGTGTCACAACCTAGCTTACTGAGCTGGCAGAGGAACCTAAAAACTCCATTAAAAAGGGGAGTAGATGGGAGTGGGGGAGACTCGGCCCTAAATTGGTGGGGCAGAGTTATGGGGCTGCCCCAACCTTTTACTGAGAAGCCACTGCGTGCCAGACATTTAACTAGGTGCTATACACACATCATTATTACTTTGGAAATTTTATTACTATAAAATGAACGTGTTTCTTGTTGAGTAAATCAAGTAATCAGGAAGTAAGAAGTAGAAAGTGAGAACTCCCTTCCCACCGTACACGTATTGTTGCATTTAATTTCATCAGTCTGACAATCTCTCACTTTCCTTGTTTTGCCACAGAGGCAGCCGAGGCTCAGAAAAGGCACGCAGCCTCGGGGGGTGGACGGGGCAGATGGGGCTGGGATGAGGGAGCAGCAGACACCGATGAGGCCCCCAGGGGCAGGCAGCCCAGGAGCGGGGCTCCTGCTCAGGAGCGTGTGCCTGGCCCCCAGAGCCCCTTTCAGTGTTGTGCTGCGTGCCCAGCTTCACCCCACACCCCACATCATGTTGGGACCCTTTCTTCCTGACTCCATGGCTGTGCCATCCTGAGTATGTCGGATCGCCTCTTTTTCCTTGCCTTGCTGCTGCCTCCCTAGGCTTGGGTCTGCGTGGATCCTTAGGCCAGCTCAACACCATCGCCTGCTTTCTCTCTAGTCCAGGCTCCTCCCTTTGCACACGAGGGAACCAACATGCAGAGAGTGGACAGACTTGCCCACAGCCGTGAAAGGCAGCAGAGTAGATGCGAGCACCTTTGGACTTTGCCCAGAAAAGGGCAAGCCTCCTTTCCTAGAGGTCGCTTCCCTTCAGCTCTCTGTGAGCCCCTCCCTCAGGCATCCCAGGCAGCCCCTGCCTCTGCCCTAGGAGGTGGCCTGGGAGACCTTCTTGGACCTCCTAGCTTCTGGTACCAAAAATCTGCTTGGACTTTTCCTTTGCGGGCAAGGGGAACTTCATTTCCTCCAGTCTGCAGCCGGTGCCCGGTGGCTTTAACCCACTGAGCCACCCGGGTGCCAGTTCCCGATGCCTTTAGTCTGAGCTTATTCATGTTCCCAAGTGGGCCTCAGTTTCCTCATCTGTCAAACAGACATCCTGCTTTCTTCCCAGACTGTTAGGACAATCAGAGGGGAAAACAAAGCCTGGGAAAATACCAGGCGTTTTGCAGATGTTACAGGCTATGCAGACTCATCTCTTTTGGAGGGCCTGGGAGCACCCCGCACCCCACCCCCCCACCCCACCCCCGCCGGCACCAGCACATGTATGATCACAAGACAGTCTCTGATGGGCCAAAGCTCTGCAGTGCAGGAGCTGAAACACAGGCCGAGGGCAGTGGGAAGACTAGAGAGAGAGCAAGGATCCTCTGGTCCCAGCTCCGTCCTGACATGTCGGGTGACCTTGGTCTTCATGTCTGGGCCCCAACTTGTTGCCCTCACATCATGAGGGAGAGAGTCAGATGAGCTGAAGCCCAGGATGCCTGGGCACTGACCTCCGGTACTGCCCTGCACGGGGCCTCGGGTCTGCACCTCTTGCTGCCTCCACACACATTCTGCCGTCTGTGGTGAGCGGAAACCAGCCGTCCACCAAGGAGGCAGGAGAGCAGCTCAGCCCCTCCCTCAGAAGGCCTCTGGATGCCTGCTAAAGGGTCATCCTGTTGCCCTTGGAGATTCCCTTCCAGTTCTGTCATCCTGGGAATGATTCCCCTTTTCAGGAAACGTTCTAGAAACAACACTGACAGGAGGAGAGTTCCTGTCTGCCCGGCAGTCATCCTGGAACTGCCGCTGACCATCTGGGCATGAGGTCAGCAGGACATGGAAATTCCCCATTTCTCTTTTTGTGTTTCTTCCCTCCAGAAGTCCAGCCCTCCCCTGGGTGGCTCCCCTGAGCTCCAGAGAGGGTTTTCTCACATCGGGCTGCTTTGTGTGGGTTCTGTTGGCCTACTGCCTGCCAACCTGTTCTCGTGCCCTGCCCCGGAGCTCTGCCTGCAAGGCCACAATTTTGGGGGGGGGTAGCCCTGCTTGCTCCTCGCTTGGCTTCCCTGAACCCCCTTCCGTGTCAGCTCCCCAATGCTGAGGGAGAACCTGAGCATCACACAGTGTGGAGGATGTGGAGATGGGGTTTCAATTCCTGTGCCCCACACCCTGCTCCGTCACTTGGCCACATGTCTGGGCATCTCTGAGGCAGCACAGTGGTGCTCAGCCTGGTTCCAGAAGTGTCCAGAGTCCTGCTGGTTGGCGGGTCACAGTCGTGCTCTGAGAACGCTTTCACACGGCGTCTCGGCACAGAGGCAGGTCCCAGGCCCCTTTGGTCCTTCAGTGTCTCTGACTAGAGGCTTACTGAAGGTCTATTCTGGGCCGCTTTGAAGAAACCCTGGCAGACAGGGTGGGCTTGGCCCTGCTCTCAGGGAGCCCCTGGTCAGCTGGGCTGGAGTAGAGTAGAGAACATGCCCCATCATGACGTCAGCTGTGAGTTCTGTTCAGGGCGAGTGCAGAGGGGAGAGCAGGATCCAGAAGGGCCTCCAGGCCTCCTCTAGCCCTCTGTCTCCCCCCTTGGGAACTCCGTTCTGTTCTCGGTCATGGCTCACCATCCAGGCACTAGATCTGTGCTGGTAACAGATGAGCATTCGCACTCCCCCTCCAGGACCTTCTCTGTCGGGCGCACAGCTGCATACACCAGCCCTGTACCCTGCATCCTGGGCCATGAGTGTGTTGCTGGCGAGGCCCCTGAGGAGTGGGGAGCACAGAGGAAGGACTCCGCGCCCCCCATGTCTGCCAGCATCTTGAGCAGCTTGTGATATGCCAGTCATGGTGCTAAGTGCTTTATCCGCCCCGTCTCGTACCTCAGTGAACACTGGCCTGCTTGAACTGCTCTGCGCTGTAACTTTGACCTTTTCAAGTCGAAAACAAGTCCCCCCTAAACTAAGTGATGACTTTTGTGTTGGCTGTGTGGGCAGCTGTCCTTTGCTTCTGTGGGGCCCAGCCGGGCGTGGGTTGCCTCTCAAAGTGTGTCTTCATCTTCTGCTTCTCAGTCTTTCACCAGAACACTGTTTTTCTTTCTGGCCCATGTCATTCCATGGTAATACGGACCCTTGGGGCAAAATCTTTATTATTTCCTCTGCATGAGGGAGGGGAAACAGCCCAGAGGGTACCTGATGGCTGGGCAGGTGTCGTTCCCTGAGTTCCCCAGGCTGGAACTCGCTTTCCGTCCCTTGGGTCTTGTTGGGGATGTGGAGCCCCGTGTAGCAGGGCGTTAATTTAACTCACTTGCTGAGGCAGAACTGGATCCTGGCTGCATTACTTTGCCTCACGGAGCCTCCCTCACACAATGAGGCTAAAGTAGCCCATATCTTAGGGCTGTTGAGTGGCTGACAGCAGGTCATGCCCCCGAAGCCGTGAGTGCGGTGCCTGGCGAGGGGGCTGTCATGATCAGTCCTGATTAGTGAACGGGGCCGTCATTATTAGTCCTTGTTCCCTCTTTTCTTTCAGTGAGCCCTGTGTGGGTGCTCAAAGGGCCTTTGCGGATTCCTGACTGAAGCAGTTTTTGCTCTGGGGGTGGTGACCTTGGAAGGGAGGTTTTAGGGCCCCAAGTCCTTCTGAGGGCCCCAGTGAAGCCCTTTGGAGCTCTTTCCTGTTGGCTAGCTCTTTGCAGGGCTGGAAGCCAGATCAGTTTTTCAGCCTCAGGGCCTTTGTACTTAACTCTTTTCTTTGCCTAGAATATTCTTCCCCCAGATAGCTAGTTCCCTCAACCCCTTTGGGTCTTGGCTAAAATGCCTCCTTCTCTGTGAGGCCTTTCCTGACAGCTCCACCGAAAATTTAAGTCTCTGCCTCATACTTCCCTGCTTGACTTTTGTTCATAGGTGTTTTAATCACCTCCAATACCGTGTTTATCTCCCTTTCTATCATCTTTCTGTCTTGGCCACTAGAATGTGAGCTCCAGGAGGGCTTTTTGTCTGTCTTATTAGCTGGTCCTTTCCCAGCACCCAGCCTGGTACCTACCACAGAGTAGATAATACTTGAAGGAATGAATGGAAGGAGGGCGTTTCTCTACTAAGTTACAGAACTGGGATTCTGAGACCACTTCCCACAGCGGTATCAAATGAAATAAAGCAGATGAAACTGAACACACTGATGCAAAACCCTGGCTGGCATGAGTAGATAGCGGTTGGATGGAAAATTCATCTGTTCATTAGAACTGTAAGGGACAGACCGTACGCGATACGGGACTGAAGGATGAGGGTGACCGTGTCAGTTAGTATATTAAATATTAGTCAGGGTTTTTTCTTCTTCTTCTTTCTCTTAGAGAAGAGGACGTACCTATAAATGAAACCTGGGATTGGATTGACTTGCTTATCCCTTAGGGCCCCGGGCGTCTTAGTCTAAAGATCACTGATTTAGTGTAAGACTTTCATTTCCCCTCCGAGTGGGGAAGGGACTGCCCGCCATCGCGCAGTGAGCCAATGGCGAGGTTGTTGATTCATTCACTGAATGTTCACTGGGCACTCACTTCATAGCGCTACGGAGCCGGGTGCTGGGGCTGTAGGGTCCTCCTCCTTCTGGATCCTGCCGACAGGATAGGAACTAGGTGGTTTGACTCCCAAGTGCATTGCTCTTTCTTGTAGCCCCCACTGGTATCTCGGGTGGGTTTCTGTTCCGAATGAACCAGCAGGGCAGTGAGGCTGCTTGAAGAAACTGGTGGCACTCTGGGGTTGTCTCTTCATAGAGACACGGTGTCTGGCTCAAAGGGGGTGACTCTGCTGTTCTGGTGTCCTATGTCCAGGCCAGCTTCGAGCGCTGTGCTCTCTCCGGGGTGATGAGGACCACCTTGGCGGGGGCGCTGACGGACTAGGGTGTGTCAATGGCCTGGCCAGCCCCCTCACATGCTGTGTTGTCCTTACAGCCCGTGGGCACCACGGCAGGGCTTGAGCCACCCTCATGGAAGGGAGAGGACCATACCGGATCTACGACCCCGGGGGCGGCCTGCCTCTGGGAGAGGCTTCCGCAACTTTTGAGCGCCTAGTGGAGGAGAATTCCCGCCTGAAGGAAAAAATGCAAGGGATAAAGATGTTAGGTAAAACAGAGCCTGCTGCTGCCCCCTACAAGCCACCTCCTGCAGCCTGCCATGCCTGCTGGCCTGTGCCTCGCCTAGCCATCCCTCTGCCTCTCCGGGCCCAGCGCTGGCTCCTGCCTTACAGCTCTGTCTTTGCACACTCCTGTAGCATGTTGGCAGTGTCCCTGGCCCTGGTTCCCTGGCCCCGATTCCGCAGCGCCATGGGGGATGGACTCAGGACACCCCAGTGACCCAGAAGGAGGTGTGGGTGGGGAAGGGGGGAGGAGCTGGAAGGTCCAGTTTGTGCACATGGAAACAGAATGGCCTCGTCTTCTTGGAAGCACCAGAAATGGGAGAGCTGGCCTCACCAGGCCAACAAGGGCACAGTCCCCAAGTGTTGGAGCAGGGAGCTGAGCTCTGCTTGAAGCAAAGCAGGGATAGGTCCTTTGGTTTCTTTTTTCCTGGCTTTTGCTCAAGCTGTCCCCTTTGCCTGGAGCAAGTCTGCTTATGTCCCTATGACTGAACCAGTCCAGATGCCATCTCTTCCTCCGTGTGAAGGATTCACTGATGCCCTGTCCAGAGGAGTCTCTTTGCTCTCCATACCCCTGAAACTCTTCCTTTGCTTTGCTGCCACCTTTTCTGGCCGTAGGCCTTGAGGGGTGAGCATAGGTCCCCAGTTTTCCAACTGCTTACTCCTTGCTTGGCAGATCTCTGCTTAGAATGGCAGATTAGGCAAGGGGGAGTAGAGTTCCCCATTTTCTACTTGTAGAAAGAAAACTGAGGCCCAGAGGAGTAGTGGTATTACCAAAGATCTCCCTTTAGGCAGCCCCTGACTGGCGGGTGTAGGCTGTGGGTAGGCCCCAGGGCCCATGATCGCTGCTCTCAGAAAGCCCCTGGCTTTTTGTAGAGTCCTTCACCAGGTATGGCAGGAATGGGTCAGCAAGACAGTGCCTGGAGGCCAGGAGTTTGTTTTCAGTTCCCCTCTACTCCATTTCCCCTGATTGCCGGGTCCCTTCTTTCCCTACCCATCTCTGCTTGGGGGCGGGAATGATGTGTGTGGCACTCAGCCCACAGGGTGATGGTTGGGGCACAGCCCAGGGCCCGCAGTATCAGAAGCTACACAGAAGCAGGCTTGGGGTGTGGGGCCGGAGAACGTGTACACTGATCTGAGTAACTCCTTTGCTCCCCATCATCTCCCCAGGGGAGCTTTTGGAAGAGTCCCAGATGGAAGCATCCAGACTGCGGCAGAAGGCAGAGGAGCTGGTCAAGGACAGCGAGCTGCTCCCAACGCCGTCTCCCTCGCTGGCCTCCTATGACCACCTGGCTGAGCTCACAAGTATGAGGGGGGCCCGGTGGGCCGCTGCCTTTCCCCAGACTCCTAACTCTAGATCTGAGCAGTGGTCTCATTCATTCAGAATTCATTCAGAAACCCACATCGCCTCCACTGGTCCTGAGGCCACAGACTCTCCTCCTCATTGTGTTTTGTCTCCAGTATCCTTCAGAAGGTCAGGCATGGAAGGGACCTCAAAATCATTCTGTCCAAAAGTGGCTGGGGACTCAGCACTCCAGATGCCCTGGCACACCTTAGTGATGGGTCACAGTGCACCCAGGATGTGGCCTCAGGGTCTGTGGCAGCGTATTTGTTCTGCACATCTTTAATGAGCAGCTACTGTGTGCCAGGCATTGAGTTCCAGGCAGCCACTTTGAGCCACTCAAGAGTTGGTACACGGGTGGAAAGCTCTCTGGGCTGGCCCCACTTGTTCCATTTTACCATGGGAGAGGCTAAGGCTTGTGGAGGAATCTGGATTTCCTGTTAGCCGGATGCAGTGTATTTCAGGTGTCAGGTACCTGCACACCTATTAAAGGGGAAACACTGTCTAGGGGGAAGGCTTGTAGTCCCGAGTGGGGTCACTACACTTTCCTTGGTGTGTCTCCGAGTATAGGGCAAGGTCAGGGACCAGGAAAGCAAAGGTCCCCTCATGTGAGGCTCAAGTGCCTTCTGCTGCAACCTGCCTCTGGTCTTGGCCCAGGCCTGTGTGCCGGCCTTCTGCTGTGCCGGCCTTCTGCTTACCTTCGCTGAATGGACTAGTGAAGAAAGTGATGATCCCAGAGTCCACGGCGCTACAGTCAGCGGGAGCTTCCAGCCTCCACTGGTCTGCTCAGCAGTGAATTCGGAGTCCCAGCTCGGCATCGGGCCCACCCTCTGAGGGGACATGCAGCCACCCTCCAGCAGCTGCAGGAGATTAGGGAGAGCAGTCTGAGTCCGGGTTTTGCCATTGCTGGCCATGTGACTGTGGGCCGGTTGGTGACCTTTTCTGGCTTCCCCTTTCATTACTTGAAAGTGGAGATACAGAGCTGTCCCGAGTATTGGCTGAGATGATAAATATAAAAATACTTGGTTAATCATGCAGTGTCCCCCTTGTCATCAGGGAGGCATGTCCAGGGTAGTGAGGAGCAGAGGCCATCTTGGGATTTTTTCCAGCAAGTGCAGAGAAGATGTCTCTCCACCCAGCTTCTGTTCCCATTATTCCAGTCATTTTCCTAGGCTGCCTGCCCCCAGTGGGACCACCTCCCATTTTCCCAGACTCATGTAGGGAATGCTGAGAACACTTCTGGCCTGGGCTGTCCTCGAGGGCATGGGACATGGATTTTCCCCCTTTCCCTGCTGCTTATCCATGTGCTCTCAATTCTCCAGGAAAGGATGCAGGTGGCCCAGCACCGCCCGCTGACCCTGCACACCCCAGCGACAAACCTGAGCCAGTCCAAAAACCTCCATCCAGTGTAAGTTACATTTGGAACCATGGCTGAAAGTTGCCTGGACTTCAAGGGCCCCGTGGTAGATACAGGAATTTGGAGAGAGAAGGTTGAAGTCAAAACACATGGGTTTTGACTTGCTAGGTGATACTGGGCAAGTTGATCTCTGTCTCCTTGGGGCCTCACTTTCCCTGTTTTCACATGAAGGTCATAGTTAACACTTAACCAGGAAGACCCCGGGGTGCACAGGGCATTCCTCCCATCTACTGAGTTGCATAATGCTGAGTGGGTGTTGACTGTACACAGTGCTGGGACACTGAATAGATGTGACCTGGAACTCTTCTTCTCCAGGGGGGCTCAGACAGTACTTTCTCCAGATATGCCTTGAGAAGTTCTTCTTGGTATCTTATGACTGGAAGGGGCCATATGGTCATATTGGGTAGGGTCTTCATCCTACAGATGAGGTTCAGACAGGGAAGAACATTTTGCTGTAAGGTCATGCAGGCCACTGGGGAAGTGGAGGTAAAAGGGATGCTTAGCAGGGTGGGGCCGAGATCCCAAGCTGGGTTCTTGGTGGCAGGGAGGCTCAGCCGAAGCTGAGTGCAGAGACCCTTCTGCCTGTCTGCCCGTTCCTGGGATGAGGGAAGGGCTGGAATAGGCCTTGGAGACCAGATTCAACTGCAGTCCCAGAGCCAGTTCCTAGTTTAGGGGAACCATTGGCCTGTCTGTTAGTTACACAACCATGCATCCCGTGTGGTATGGCTGCGAGGTATGATCATCTGAAAGTCCTTGGCCACCCACCCTGCAGTTGGGTGACTCCTAAAAGGCTCTCCATATTTGTTGACATATCCTTGAGCCTTACTGCAGATTGGTCCACACCTCCGGTCTCTGGGACTGGGTCAGCAAGGCCAGCCCGGGACTGCCCTGGTATGGGCCCTGCTAACCAGGATCTGTGCTGCCCTCCTTTGCGTGAACTAATGATGTGCTCTCAGTTTCCTCATCTGTCCAAAGGGGATAGGGCCCTCTGATCTCCCTGTAGGTTGCTTTGAGAAACACTGGAATTTGCAAACATTCTAAACGTGCAAGACCTAACGAGCTAGTTAGCAGTTCAAGGTCACTAGCCCCACATCCCCGTTTTACAGATGACGAAACTGGCCTTGGAGGGGAACGTGACTTCATATCACACGGTGGGGTACGGGCAGACCTGCTGGGAATCCTGCTGTGGGGGCTCACGGGAAGCCATGTGGAATTGCCCTGTGGGTGCAGCCTGTGCGCGGAGGGGCTGCCCGGACGAACTCCTGCTCTGTCACGAGGCCCCAGAGGGGCGAAGTGGTATTCTCTCAGGCAGTCCCTAACTCCCTTTCTGTGCAGGGCACCTCCTCCGAATTTGAAGTGGTCCCTGCCGACGACCAGACTTCTCCCCCGGCAAGCGGCGGCCACGCCAGAAACACAAAGGTGAGTGGATGGCGGGTCTTGGCTCATCCCACGTCTCCTCTCTGTTTCGGTCACCTGGCACTGGCAGAGAGGCACAGGATCGCTCACATCCCTGGGGCACTTTGGAGTCACTTGGGGATCCACAAGGGGCTGGGGCAGGGGGCGCTTCTCGCTCACATATGCAAATTCCTGGCCGATGACTTCCCCGACTGGGGCCACACAGGCACCCGACCATTGAGAAAGCCTGGGCAGGCTGCCAGCCCCGCTGGTCTTGGCCCTGTACTGAGCACCTCCACATACTGTGAGTCAGCTTCTGGGCCTGTGGGCTCCTACCCTGGGGGGAGGAGAAAGGGCCAGAGAAGCCCCGAACAGCTCAAGGCAGGTGATTTACCCTTTTGGGCAGGCTCACTGCTCCTCCCGGGTCCCCTTCTAGGACGTTTATGCACACACACGTGCACACACACACACACAGACTCCTCCAGCTCTGGGGGTGTCTCCCAGCACCCTCTTTCCATACCTCACCCTGCTTGCTGCCTTTATGCCAACTCTGCCCCCCTCTGCTCTCTCTTAAAATGGCAGACTTAGTGGAGAACCATTGCAGAAGGTCTAGAACATTCTTCATAAGTTTTAAAAGTCCTGTCCTCTCCTTCTTCTGCCTTTGTGTCCACTTTGAGATTTTTTCGGTGCTGACAATAAGGCGGGAAGTGGCCTGACTCTTCCCCATGGTTCCTGTTTCCTCCTCCCACTGAGGACTAAGGGACAGGTGTTGCTCCTTGATTCACTGGTGGCGTGTTGTGTCTGTCAGTCCCCCCGCATTGCAGGGTCCCCGTCAAGTGGTCATCTGGCTTACACTAGCATGCCCTCAGTGACGAGTGGCTCCTCACCGCATCGGGCAGGTCTGAGCATCAGAAAGGTTCTGATGCCCAGAGGCTCTTGAGATGCTGGCTGAGGAGGAAAGATAGCACCCACCCTCCACCACCCCCCTGCCCTGCCCCTGCTCAGAGAGTATGTCACTCTATGACCTTGGCCCAGTAGTTGCATCATGCTGTCCCACCATGTGCCTGGTCTGCACCAAGCAAAGGCAAGACAGCCTCCATGCTCCCCGGGAGCTTGCAGGCTGGGGGGAGAAATCATGGAGATGAAGCGGTCCACGAGCCTTAAATAGAGCAGCAGTCAGCACCTCCGATCCTCTGTGGGAAGAGGCAGTGGGAGATCGGAGGCCCAGCAGAAGCAGCAGCCTCAGCTCCTGGGTGGATAAAGTGCTAACAGTATCGTGGAGCCATTCGCCGACGTCATGCACTGGCCATGGGGCACCTCCAGGGCAGCCGAGTGTAGAGACAAGGGAGCTCAGTATGGCAGGTGCCGGATCAAGAGTCAGAAGCCGACGTTCCAGTCCTGGCTCTGCCACTGAGTCACTGGGCAACTTCGGGCAAGTTCCTTCTGCCCGTACTGTGGCTTCTCAGCCTGAGCCCTGAGGCTCCCCACGGCACTGATGTCTGTGACTTCCCTAAGTGTTTAGGGGAGGCTGCTGGAGGAGCTGAAGTGTGGGCCCGGCTGGGAAGGATGGGCAGAGGGGGCACTGTGGGCATGAAGACCGAGGAGGCGTGGGGCCTGGTGTGTGGAGGTCCAGGCAGGGGATGGTGGGGAATCAGATACCCAGCAGGGGAGCCGGGCTCGATGCAGTGAGCTCTAAGGGGCCAGTGAGGATCCTTGGGCTTGGTGTTGGCATAACTAAATACCATTGTCTGGTAAGAATGTTCTAGACAGGAGAGGTGCCTAAAGAGAGAGAGACTGATTACTGAGATTAGACCCACAGTTTGCTTCATTTCTTACATGCACTACTAGATTGGGGCTATTTGAATCTTCTAGAGGAGTGGTTCTTGACCCGTTTTGACTCTTGGGCTCTCTGAGGAATTGATGAGTGCTTGGACCATTCCCCAGAAGGGATACACCTATAGACACAAAAGTAGTGTGGGTTTCTGCATGGCTCCCTAGTCAAGAGTCCCTGAACCAAAGAAGCAGTGCTGTTTATAAAGCCCTCTCCTGGGCTTGCAGCTTTCACATCTTATTCATCCTCCTGAGAACCCTGTGAGGCAGAAGGGAAGGGAGGAGTGTGTGTACATTTATTAGGGGACTCGGAGGCCTGGTGGACGAGCGGTTTACCTGCAGGCACCCAGTGAGGCCCAGAGTGTGCGAGGAAGGTGGACCCAGTGCTGGTGAGCCAGCCTGGAGCCTGGGAATCCCAAGTCCTGCCTCGTGAGTCAGCCCCCGACAGGGAACCTGTGTAACTAGAGAATTTCCCTGGGGTGTGTGGGGCTTGGGGGGAAACTGAGTCATGAGGCATGGGGCGGGGGAAGCGGAGGGAGAATGGCTGGTGATGAGTGGTCCATGTGCCCCCCTCCCCCCACCAGGCGTTGGGTCCCCTGCCCCACGAGGACAGCAACCTGATGCTGCATTTGCAGCGCCTGGAGAGCACACTGAGCGTGTGTGCCGAGGAGCCGGACCACAGCCAGCTCTTCACGCACCTGGGCCGCATGGCCCTCGAGTTCAACCGGCTGGCCTCCAAGGTGCACAAGAATGAGCAGCGCACCTCCATCCTGCAGGTGAGGCCAACTATGGGGCGTGGTGGGGGGGTGGGATGGCAGGTGTGCTCCCTCTCCGCCTCCCCCAACCCTGCTCTTCCTGGGGAGCCAGAGGTCCCAGGGGCCCCTCCAAGGGTGATGTTGGGGGCTGACCCTGGGCTTACTGTTCAGGGTGGCAAGCAAGGTCAGGAAGTTGTGGGAAGGCTGGAGGAAGAGGCAGGAAATTGGAAAACGTGCGTGGGTAATGCGAACGTCACAGTGGGGGGTGCCACCTGGGAGTGGGCCTGGGTGCTTGGGGGCAGCCCCACCTCTAGTGGTGGAGGAGTTGGCATTCGGCCCACAGTCCATCATGCTCTGAATCCCATGCCCGAAGCGCCCTTCCCGCCTCCCATCCCTCCCTGCGCCGTGGCCGTGACGTCAGGTTCCCTCCTGGGCCGGACTGGGCCTTGGAGTAGAATGGTCCTTGCTTCTGGTAGGGACTTTTTGGTTTGTTCAGCTGTGTGAGAATGGACAGGTCACTTACCCTCTCTGTCCTGCACTGTCCCTCTCAGTAACATGGAGTCGGGAATGCTTCCCTCGTGGGATTGCTGTCCTGGTGGAGCGCCCAGGGCAGCCTCAGACGCAGCATGTGGTCACTGTTAGCGTTTTGTGGGACTCGGTCATCCGTACCAGGCTGGGGATCTTAGGTCAAGGGCCTGGGGCAGAAAAGGATTCCCAAATGGCGAAACTGAGGCACTAAGGGGACCCGAGGCCTCCTTCCTGCCTTCATGCCAGTGACTGTTCAGTCACTCATCTGTGGTCTCATTGATGGCAGCAGACATTCAAGATGCTCCAGTTGTTGTGGGTGGGGGAAGGGGGAGTCTGCTGTGTGTGATCTTGAGAAGGGCTGGGCTGACAAGAGCAGGGGTGGAGTCCAGGCTGGAGACAGGTGTGAGGACAGAGGTGAGGGGAAGAGGACCCCAGGGAGAACGCAGGACTCCCATCCCCCCATGAGGGAGGCGTGTGTTGAGGGGAGTGACCAGAGCACACCATGAGGGTCTTGGCGGGGGGTGTGTGTGGCCAGGCTGAGGGTGAGGTCTTTCTGCCATCACAGAGGCTTAGCAGTGTCCAGGTCGAGCTCCGGGGAGGTGAACGTGGTGCGCTATGTGCAGTGAGATCCCGAGTGCTGACGTTTTGGCTTTGAAATGGGAATCAATAGCAGGCCTCATAAGAGAGGGTCCTGCCAACCTCCTTTTTTATGTATCAAACTCTTGTGTGTTGCCTTCTTGGTTCTTAGTCATGGTTGGTACTAATTTTATCTTATTCGGCGGCTTATACCCACTTTGTGTTTGATTTTGTTGCCTTGCACTCCCTGCAGGACTCTACACCTCTTGCGGCAGGGCACCTCCTTACCTGGCACGGTCACTGCTGTGTCCTAGGGGCCAGCACATAGCAGGTGTTTCATGCACGTTTTTGAGTGAGTGAGTTAGTGATCAAATGACTTACAGGTCTGCTCTTTTGGCCCCTTCGATGGAAGGTGATGACCTTGGTGACCTCCTCTGTTGGCCGTTCTGTGCCCAAGGCATTTGCCCAAAGACTCGGAGGAAGCAGCTCTCTGGACTGGCAGGTAGACAGCACACGAGTCCTGGTCCCGGCCTTCCCTTCATGACCAGAAGCAGGATACTCTGTTCCTGCCCAGGGCCATGGCATCCTGGGCATTTGCCAAGCCTGTGGGTGGAGGCACATTAATCCGGTTTCTCCTCACTTATTCATTGATTTGTTTCTTGGTTCACTCCACAAACAGTGTCAAAGGCAGTTATGGTGCAAGGCTTCTGCTAGGCACTGGAACCGGTCAGGGTAGTCTTCTGCCCCCTCAGCCTCGGATCCCTTGTGTCCTGCCAGCCTCCGTTTCCAGGCTGTCTCCTCCATGCAGCCTTCCTGGGTCTCCCCTGTGTTAGTCAGAAAGGGCTAGGTTTTGCTGTGGAAGCAGACAACTCTGAAGTCTCCCTGGTTACCATACAGGTTTCCCACAGATCCTGTGGGGCAGTGGCTTGTTTCCGCTCCTCAGTTACTGAGAGGCCCAGGCTGACAGACACCCTGGCCTCGCATGCCCTTTGGGCTGTGAGGCAGCCCCAGCCACCAGGGAGAGAGACCAGAGGATTGTGCCTGAGCCAGCCCAGCAGCGAACACACGTCGCTGCTGCTCACTTTCATGGGCCAGGAGTAGGCAGGTGATGGCAGAGAGCCCGGGACTTAGAAACAGAAGGGAGCAGGTGGTAGGCTGTGATCACCACCAGCTGTGCGCTGGCCCAGCTACAGGCCTTCCCTCCCCTCTCTGTGAAGGGGGTGGGGGGACACCCCAGTTTCCATCTGTCACATGGAGTGGAATCCCAGCGGTGATTCTTAGCAGCTGTGCAACCTCATGCAAATCACTTCACCTGCACCGGCTGGTGCACCTCTTAAAACGGAGAGGAGTTCAGTAGCTTTGGGGAAGCCGTGCAGCTCCCACGAGGCAGTGAGTGGAAGAGCACCCGGCCGTGGACGTGATGTGTACTAGGTGCTCAGTAAGTATGTGTCTAAAGAGTGAGCACCTCTGTACGGACATGCACATCACGCACGTCCCGCCCTCCAGGTCTGTCCCTCCCATCTTCCATGCCCCACCCCCGCCTCCCAGCAGGAGTCCACAGATAGCATGGGGGACTGGCCAGCTCCAGAGGGTCTTGTTTGTAAAGGAGGCAGAGGAGGAACTGTTGTCCCCGTGTGGAGAGGAGGGAGCTGTGTCTCTGAAGTGAAGCAAGCCCGAGTGGCACCTGAGACCTTACTGAGGTCTTGAGCAAATAACCTCTCTCGCCATCTGACCACACCAGAAGCTTCTGACCTTCCCTGGGTTGACCAGCTCATGGGCCTCCTGGGACATCGCTCCTCACTTGTTTGTTCCTTCATGGGGCCGCTCAAGTCATGTGGTGGGACATTCCCTCAGCAGAGTTGAGTGTTGGCTGCGCTAGGACTCGAGCTGGGCTGGGGATCTGACCGCGGACGGGAGAGTGGGGAGGGGCTCCCGGGCCTCTGGGTGCTCACAGACTGTGGCTCTTCAGCTGTCCTTGTCACAGGTCCTAAGCAGGGGGACACAGGGGTTGTGAGCAAGGATAAAGGCAGTGACCTCACTCCCCCAAGGTGTGAGAGTCAGGGAGGATTTCTCTGACAAAGGGATGTTTAGGCTAAGAGCTGAAGCAGGAGTAGAAGTCAGCTGGGGGAGGGCTGGTGAGGAAGTGTTCTGTGCTGTGGGAACAGCAGTAGAAGAGGAGGAGGGATGGAGCTCTCTGCGTGGCAAGACCTGAAGAACCTGTGGCTGATTCTTGGTCATGGATGCTTATGGCTGGCTCCCGAGGGAGAGGGATGCGTAGAGGAGCCAGTATGGGCCTAGCACCTGGATTCCCAGCCACCCTGAGAGGGGCTTGCTGAGGCCACACAAAGGGGATCATGTGTTGGGACCTGGTGTGGCTGTGGCCCTCCCCTGGCCTCCATTGTCAGCCTGCACTGGGGAGGCACCCCTGCCCTCACCTTGCCCCCCGTCTACCTCTCTGCTTGCAGACCCTGTGTGAGCAGCTTCGGAAGGAGAACGAGGCCCTGAAGGCCAAGCTGGACAAGGGCCTGGAACAGCGGGATCAGGCTGCTGAGAGGCTGCGGTAAGTCCTGGCTCCTTAGGAGCGAGGAGTCAGACGGGCAGGAGGAGAGGGTAATGCCTGGCATTGATTTTTCTAGGCTGTGGGCTGAGGGCTCTGAGGCTTTTGTCGGGTCTCCTGGTCCTTCTCCCTGGGTGCCCTCTCTGGCCCTTTTAATACTGTTCTCAAGGGCCTTGAGAGCTTCAGAAGAAGGTCTGCACAAATTGGGCTCCTTAGGAACTTGCCCCCTTAGCCTGCCTGCCTGCTGTTGGGACAGCTGGGAGAGGGCTCAGGACTTTGCTGCCCTCTGCTGGTCACCATCATGTCCTGCCGTTTTCCTGCCTACCTTCAGGAAAGGTCCCTCATTTGCCTCAGGGGTCCCTCATTTGCCTCCTGGCTCTCCATTGTGCCTCAGAGTCACTGCGGGTCTGGGAGAGTTCCCACTCCCAGCCCTCCCTCCTCAGCTGAGTTCCTGATGCAGTGGATGTGAGGCAGGCCTAGGCATTTTCCCGAGGGCCTCTGGGATTACGATGTGGGTAGACCCGGGATCACACTTGAGAAACAGTGCTCTTGTCAGAGTTTGAAGGGCCCTTCGAGATTATACAGGTCAGACCCCGCATTGTGCAGAGGGGAGACTGGGGCCCAGGGAGTGCAATAGGTAACTACTGAGTCCCTGTGCCATTCTGAGTGAGTCCCTGGCCGAACACTTGGAGGTTTTAGAGCCATAGTGACTCCATCCATGGATCCGAGACCCCAGGTAGAGGAAAGACTCAGGGCTAGAAAGCAAGAGTGCAGGTCCCTGCTGTGTGACCTGTGGAAAGCCACTTCTCTGTTTTTCTCTTACTACATGGACGCTTGGCTGGCAAATACAACATAAATATTTTCCCAATTTTACTCAGACCTGAACCCACGTCAACACTTTCTATTATGTTCTGTGTCACCTACCTTCTCGATTTAAGAATTGGCTTTGATTTGAATCATGTTTTTCCTGAAAATTATGATTAAAAAACCTTGCCATTAACAGAATAAATAAAACTCCAAGTTAATAGAAAACTGCATTCCCTACGAATAGAAGACAAGCCCAACAAGAAATACAGCAAACATGGAAGGGTGTTACTAAGTTCTGGCAAAGTGCCGTGGCCCTCGGGAGGCTCTGAGCCTGAAGCCTGCCCTTTCCTGTGAATAAGGCAGGACAGCACGTCCTGGAGGAGAGCTCCAGACCTGTTGGCTTCAGCTGAGAATGTTCCCTGCTCTACACAGGAGGTTTGAAGCCAACTGGAAAGAGTGTAACTTGCTCTCTGGAGTGTGATCAGAGTCGTTTAATGAAGGTTTTGAGTGACATCCTGGAGCTGTCATGTGTGCAGAGCCCCCACCACTGGGAAACCCTGCTGTTGATGACCAGAGACTTATAGAGAAGCCTAGATTGCCAGCAAAGGGGCCTAGGGATTCCTTCTTTGGTTTGGGTTCCCACCTTCTCCTCCAGGGCTCAGCTATGCTTCGGAAGAGTAATAGGTCTGGGAACCCCGGCCTCCTTAACACAGGGCCAGCAACGTGACCTCTGTGTTTGCCTCTGACCCAGGGAGGAAAACCTGGAGCTCAAGAAGTTGTTGATGAGCTGCGGCAAAGAGGACGCCTGTGGGCAGCCAGGCTCACCAAAGACGGAAGGCGTAGGCAAGAAGGGAGTGGCCGGACACCAGCAGGTATGTGCCCAGAAACTTCTTCCATGGCATCCTCGATCATCAGGGCCTGGCCTCCGCGGCTACCTCCCGTGGCAGTAAGCTCCCCACCTCCTGCTGCAGCCAGCATCCCTGGGTCAAGGTTCTTGTTAGATGGCATCTCCTCAGCTCAGCTTGACAGTCGGTACTTCTGGAGCTTCCACTCCTCGGCCCTCATTCAGCATCCCATCCCCTGGTGTATTCACTCAGGCTGCTGGCCGTGACCCTGGCTCGGTGGCCCCCACAGGCCATCTTCTCTCCAGGCCGAGTAGCTCCAGTTCCTTCGGCCACTGCTCACAGAGAGTAGTGTTGAGTCCTTCGCTCAGTCTGGGCACATTGCCTAAACGTGGTCCCATTTGTGAAGGTCTCTGATGGGTGGGTCTCAAAAGTCAGTTTAACGTCTCAGATATTCCTGGAAGAATGGGGTGTTGGGTTGAGAAAGCTCCTCAGGGGACCCAGGTGAGCTCCTGGGATTGCGTCCTGGGACCTCTGACCTGGAGAGAAGTGGGGGTTAGCTGACATTGCCATGGCCTGGCCCCCCCTTCCCATGGCCGCTCCCAGCTGTGGCTTACATCCAGTTCCCAGGCAGGAGCTGGCTCTCCTCCGTTGCCTGCTCTGTGTCTTTCCCCGTTCCCACAGAGCTGAGTCTCAGCTTTTTCCTGACACGTTTTCCCCTTTTAATGGGCCTTAATGGCTGCACAACAGGACTCAACATCTTTAACAAACCCCACACCTATGTAATAGCAGTAATTATCTTAATAACTTAATACCTTGTTACTATGTGGCAATGTGGAACTCACCAGGGACTTGCAAATCTGTCATCCTATTTGGATCTCCACTCTACACGTATGCTAGGCAGGGCGGGGATGATGACTCCATGACAGCCTTGGCTGGCGGTGTGGAAAGGTCACATGACTTCCTGTCACCAAGCTCCCTGCATCACCTGCTAGCAGGCTGGCCAGCACGGCAGCAGAGGCGCACGCTGATAAGTGGCGAACTTCAGCACATGACGCCCCTCCCCTCCTCTATTCACCCCTCAGGGCAGAGCCCTCCTGGGCTGTCCTTTTGTGGAAGTGACCTGTGGAGCCCCCCCCTGAGCCATGATGTTGGGGGATTCTGTGGGAAGGCCTCTTCACTTTCCCCAGCCCTTCGGTGTCAACTCATGTCGCTCGACTCCCTGGAGGTGCAGCTCTTAGCATCCTGCTGGGGAGGAAGGTCCCCTGGGGGGGCGTGTGTTAGAGGCTGTGGCCCCCAGAGCCACATGCGGCTTGAGTGCTCATCCACCTCTTGCCAGCACAGTCACCTTGGATGAGTTACACATACCAGCTCTGTGGCTCCAGCTTCTTCTTTTGTAAAATGGAAGTGATAACTCTGGCCTCAGAGGATGGTGGGAGGATTCGGTGGCGTGATACCTGTGAAATAGTTTTAGCCCCGGGAGCGTATGGTAACCTGTGACCTTAGCTATTGCTTCTCATGGCAGCTTTGGTGCTGGCAGCCAGGCAGGCTGACCCTTCTCTTCTTCGTGGAGGTTAAGGGTGTGCCCCCGGGAGCCCTCATCCTCTCTTCCTCCTTGCCCTGTAAGGAGGCAGCGGGCTTCTAGGGGCAGGCCCATCTCTTGCCTTCCTTAAAGGCCAGGGTCTCTGGAGGGCTCCCCCAGCCCACTCCCCTTCGTAGCTCGTTCTGTGGTGTGCTGACAGGCCTCAGCCTGCAGGGGGCACTGGAGCCTCACGAATGCTGCCCTCATGGCCCAGGCCCGCCCACTCCCACCCAAGCCCTGGGGGAAATGCAGGGAGTTGGGGGGTCAGGGGATAGAGAGAATGTGGGCAGTGACCCCAGGACAAATGCTGACAAGCCACAGGATATCAGAGGTTGGGGCCTTCGGAGCCCGCCTTGTTTGGTCTCCTCGGCGGAGAGCCAGCACTCCACCGACAGCCTCCTAAGCTGATTCTGCTCTTTCACCTCAACGTCTCCTAGTCCAAAAAATTTTTTTCAAACTTTATTTTGAGATAACTTTAGATTTACAGAAGAGTTGCAAAAGTAGTCCAGAGACTTCCCGTGCCCCCTTGACAAGTTACATAACTGCAGTTAAATAATCGAAACTAGAAAATAAACAGCGCTATTCACTAAAACTATAGACTTTGTTCAGATTTCGCTGGTTTCTCACTGCATCCTCCTCCAGCACTTTCTGTCCGGGCATCACCAGCCCGGGACCCCGCATTTCCTTAGATCTTCCGGTCTGTGACCTGTCCCAGCCGCCTCTTCTCTTTCACTAGCTTGACGCTTGGGAGTTCTACCGGCTGGTGATTTTATAGCGTGTCCTTCAGTGTGGGTCTAACTGGTGTTCCCTCATGATCAGATGAAGGGTGTGCCCTTGAACTTGGATGGGAGCACAGTAGGAGTGACGCCATGCACTTCTGGTGCATCCTGGCAAGGGTACATGACGTCACTGTCTTATCACCGTCCACACTGATTGCTGGCTAAGGGAGTATGTGTCAGTTTCTCTGTAATAAAGGAACCAATTTTCCCCTTATGGTTAATAAATACTTAGTTCTGAGGAGAAACTTTAAGACTACGCAAATGTCCTGTTTCTCCTTACACTTCTTATTTTAGTATCCATGATGGATCTTACCTGCAGAGATCATGACCGTAGTAGATTCTGAATTTCCCTCACCCCTTCTCTGTTTAGTAATGGGAATTCTTCTGTAAGGGAGAGTTAGCCCTTCTCCCCAACTTACTTATTTATTCAGCTAGTCTTTTCTACCAGTTATGGACTCAAGGATATTTATTTTATTCTTTGGGTTATCATCTACTACGACCATGATCTATATTTTTGTTCACACTTTTGTTCACATTGTTCCAGCTTAGGCCAGAGGAAGCTCTTCAAGTTGTCTCCTGTGCCCATGAGACATGCCTTGCTTCTTCATATTATTATTGAGCACTTTCTTACTTTTTCTTTTCTTTTTTTTAAAAAAGATTTTATTTATTTATTTGAGAGAGAATGAGTGAGAGAGAGCATGAGAGAGGAAATGGTCAGGGGAGAAGCGGTCTCCCCAAGGAGCTGGGAGCCCGATGCGGGACTCGATCCTGGAAGTCCGGGATCATGACCTGAGTTGAAGGCAGTCGCTCAACCAATTGAGCCACCTACGCGCCCATTTCTTACTTTTTCTTTTAAAGATTAGTTTATTTTAGAGATGTGGGGGAAGGGGCAGAGGGAGAGAACCTCAACAAGCTTCATACCCAATGCAGAGCCCGGCGTGAAGCTTGATCTCATGACCCCAAGATCATGACCTGAGCCAAAGCCAAGTGTCAGACGTCTAACAGACAGAGCCACTCAGGTGCCCCAGCGCTTTCTTACTTCCTGGCACAAGTTGTTCCCAACTCTGCTTCTGTTTTACCTGCCCCTGGAATCAACAGTCCTTCTCTAAGGAGCCCTGCCTCTTTTTGTTGGAGAATAGCATTTAGAAACAAAGATCTGGGCACGGGGTGTGCTCCCTGCTCCTGGAGTGTCACTGGGTTAGGCTCTTTCAAAGGACAGAGCTAGGAAGCACATGTACATGTACTCATCACACATACATATCTTTATGCCATATCTTTCTAAACAGGTTTGTAGTAAACATTTTATAAATTGTTTTTTTAAAAAAGCCATAGCTCTTAGCTTCTAGTGAAGGATTTTTGGTTGATGTTGGGTGGGGGACGGTGGCAGTGCCTTATAGAGTCTGAGCAGGGGAAGAAGTGGCCATGGGAAGGGGAGCAGAGAGCAGGAGGGCAGGCGGGCAGGGGAGGAGGAATAACGATCTGGATAGACTTTCCAGAGCAGGCTTAGTTGTGGCTGGGATGTAGAGTGGTGTCCGGGCTGGTGGGCAGATTAGACAAGTGGGGGGGTGAGGCCTGGGTCCCTGGGTAAAGGCCCTCAGGAGCCTTGTTCTTTGAGGCTTTGCTGAGGGTCCTTCTGTGGTTCTCTCCAGGCTTGTGCGGCAGCAGGGAAGAGTCCAGAGGTGGGGGCCTTGGGTGCAGCTGAGAAGAAGGTAAAGATGTTGGAGCAGCAGCGCACTGAGGTAGGTGGCGGGGGTGGAGGGGTGGAATTCAGGGAAGAACCTCCTTCCCTCCTGGGCCTGGCAGGATGAAGGCCCTCCCTGGCCGCCCCGTCTCCTCCTCCTCCTCGGTCACCATGGTGGTCACCATGGTGACCACAGAACCATCTGTCCGTGGGAGAGAGACGTGCCACCTCATTCTGGGCTCTTGTTTCTTAATCAGTTCCCCTGCCTACAAGGGTCACTCAGGCCATTTGGGGCCTGGCCTAAAATTGTTGGCAGGGGATAGTTTAGGAAGGCTCCTCTGGCACACCCTGGATGGTGGAAGGTAGGCAGGTGGCAGCATCAGGGGTGGGGAGCCCGGAGCTCCTTTGTCACCACGCTGCTGGGTCAGAGAAGAGGAGGTCACAGAAGAGGAGGATCAGATGCCTTCTCACAGCCCTGCTTCTCACCAGCTGGAAGTCTCCAGGATTGAGGCTATGCCCATGTGCCCCCACCATCTCCCACCCCAGGCCAGTGTTTCCAGACTGGAGGCGGAAGCCCAGTCCTGTCTGTAGGCTTCGCTGTTTCACCCCCCACCCCCACAGCTCAGCTTTTCCTCTGGATTCCTGGGCCTTGCTGCCCTCCCTGGGCCCCCAGCCCGGGAGCAGGTCAGACTTCCTTCAGTCTTCTGCTTACGTGTGCATCAGTTTCAGTTTTCTTTTGGTTTTGCTGTAAGGTCTTCGTTCTGATGACAAAAGTAATATAATGCTCATTAGAGAAATATTGAGAATCTCTCCACCTAGAGATGCCCACAAGTTGGCAGCAGTCCCGAGTTTTACTATGTACTTAATTAATGCATAATCTGTTTTTTTAAAATAAGCAGAAAAAATTATATCCTCCATACTGCATGATTGCAGATCACAGGTTTTTCTTTTCTCCTCCAAAATCAACTATATCCTTGAGGGTCACTGTTTATGTATCAGACACACACTCTATTTCTTCACTTTTGAATACTCTTCATTGTATGCTAATGTGTCTGAAATGGGGATAGCTTTTCCTATTGTTTTATGTATTTAACGGTGTAGGATTGTTTTTCTTCCCTGAGGAAGTGGTGTGTCACGGAGGGCAAATAATTCGGGTTGTCCTACAAATGTACCAGTGTATGAGGGGCCTGATGTTCTTACTAACTGCACAGCTTCTCATTTTCAGTTTCTAGTATAATTTTCTTAACCCACGTCCTACGCGTCAGTAGTCCTCTAGATTTTGCCGTCACGCAGACGCTGCTGAGACGGCCAGCCTGGTACTGGGTACTTACACACACTGCTGCGAGGGCTCCTTCAGGTTTCCTTTTCAGACGCCACCAATGAGTTAAGGAAAACGAAAATGGGAAGCTTTCATACGCAACCCCAGGTTGCACGTGTGTTGTGTAACCATACTCCAAAATTACATAATTTTACGTAAATTACATAAATTTATGTAAATTACATAAAGTTTACAGAATTACATAATTTTACTGCTCCTTTGGTGTTAGTCTTGCTTCCCTGGTGAAGATAAAATATAGCGCTTGATAAAGGTTCCGCCGTGGGGAACATGGAGTCTTCAAGAAGGGGAGGGTTCCAGGCAGAGCATCCGTGACCACTGTTCTCCCACACACACCTCACACACTGTGACAGCCAGTCCGTGTGGAGTTGTCCCTCGTTGTGCCTTCGCTGCCTGTCTCCTGCTAACCCCAGTCTCTCCCCACAGTTGCTCGAAGTGAACAAGCAGTGGGACCAGCATTTCCGGTCTATGAAGCAGCAGTACGAGCAGAAGGTAGTGTGGGGTGATGGGGACTCACGGCTGAGCCCCAGGTGCCTGGCTGTGCTCTCGAGACCTCCCCGGTCTCCACCCTCTGCTTCCTTCTCAGGAGCCTTAAACGTTGCAGGTTCACCCCTTCCCTCACGCACTCCCCATCTCTGCCTTTGAACCTAGATCACTGAGCTGCGCCAGAAGCTGGCGGACCTCCAGAAGCAGGTGACTGACCTGGAGGCCGAGCGAGAACAGAAGCAGCGTGACTTTGACCGAAAGCTCCTCCTGGCCAAGTCTAAGATCGAAATGGAGGAGGCAAGTTGACTGCTGGCCCTGCAGGTTCAGCTTGTGAGGCCTCTCTCCCCCACCTCAGTAGCCAAGAGCTCAGTGTAGTAGACAGACAGTGGGGGGTGGGGGTGGGGGGCGTGGCCAGAGTCGGGAGGCCTGGGGGTCCCAGCTCTGGCTCTAGCGCTAAGGGCTGTGTGGCCACAGGCAAAAGCACTTGAATCTTTCCCTGTACCTCAGTTTCCCATCTGAAAATTGAGGAGATTGGATTAGCTATTGCTTCCCCTATTTTCATGTTTGCATGCAAGAGAGCTTTTTGTTTAATTAAATGATTTGTTTAATTAAGATGTTACAGACTGGGGAACCATACAGGGAAGCACAGAGTATAAAAGAGACACATGCAGGCTGCTCCAGTGCTTGCTGGGAGTGGGCGGCAGCTGAGTGTTTAGAGTAGTGATGGCTGTTTAGAGTGGGTTGGGAGGGGGGCCCTAAAATATCAGACAGAGCTCCCTTTCTTCACTGTCTAGCCGCTGTTCAGCAGAGCGTGCACTTGGCACCATGCTGGGCACCAGACTCAGCGGGGAACAGATCAGCGGGTGGGGAAGAAATGGGAAACAAGTCATTACAGAAGCAAATAGAAACAAACGTGTTCAAGTATCACAGGAGAAGTTCCAGAGAGTGAGGGGAGGGCATAAAGAGGAGCCAGGTCTGGTCTGAGCGGGGCCAGGAGCAGGTCCTCTGAAGAAATCGAGTCTGAGCCATCAGTGTGTGACTGATAACAGCCAAGGCTTTCCAGGACCCTGGGACAGCTTAAAGAGGAAAGGCCACTGGGAGCCCCAGATTCTTGGAAGATTGTATTTAAGTCGTTGTGTCTTTCCCTTCATGGGAACTGGGCACAGGCTACTTTTACCTAGCTTAAAAATGGCCATTTTCAACACAGATTGCATTGCACAGTTCCCTCTTTCAACGTGTGACCCCAGGGGCTTTGTCTGAGGGTTTGGCCTGCCTCAGTGACCACCTCGTGCCTTGAATGTGTGTGTTAGGGAGGACACTGCCTGTCTGTTCCCCAAGGGCAGTCACATCTGTGACTGTCTGCCAGACCCCTGGCTCTTTGGCCCCTTCCCCCTAGCTTACATGGGTGGGTGAGACAAGTCCATGGGATGGGACAGGTCCTCCCTGTCAGCTGGGAGGAGGTGGCCCTGTGTTAAGGACACATGGTGACAAGAGGCCATGCTAATCCTGGAGCCTCTCAGTGGGAGTCCAGACCCCTCCCACAAGTACTGCCCAAGGCTGCCCTCCCTGATCTCTGGCTGACCTCCCTTATTTGAAACACTTCCTTTGACTTGCAAGGGGAGAGGGAGCACCAACCAGAATTAGGTGACCTGGCTTCTAGCCCCAGCTCACTGTGTGGGCTTAGGTAAGTCACCTCCCCTCTCTGGACAGTCATTTCCCATCACATTAAAGGATTAGGACTTGATGCTCCCCAAAGGCCAGTCTAGCTGTGGCCTTCTGCAGTGAAGGAGTCCTGCCTGTCCCATAGTAGGTGTGGGAGCAGGGCTTCCACCTGGAAGCCCTCCCTGGTTTCTTCTCAGCTGTGGTCCCTTTCTTTTCACCTCACAGTAGTTTGTTTCTCTGTGGAGGAACACTCTACCTTTTATGCTGCATTTATTTCTCTAAGTGTCTTCTCTCCTAGGCTTAGAGACTGTAAGAGCTAAGAGATCGTTTAGATAGTCTCAGTGGTTTGACCACTTCTGTGCATCACAGAAGACGTCAGTGTGAATCTGGAGGAAACTATGGCTCTTCTCCCTAGAAAATTACACAGGCAAAATATTGCATCCCATTTTGGGGCTCATAGACCTCCTGACACCCATCCGTGGCTCGTGTGAAGAGCCCCCAACTGGTGGCAGATAGGGGAGCATAGACCAGAGAGTGAGTGACAGTGGCCAAGGTCTCAGCTCATTGGCACAGTTGCTGGGATCAGAATCCAGAGTCTTTCACTGAACCGAGCTGCCATTTCCTTGAGGACGGGATGTTCGGGCATTAGGGCTCTGAAGCCCTGCATGGTGTCTTCATGCGAGCACTGGGGACTGCTGAGGGAGAGGCAGAGAGGAGGCCTGACTGACTAAGGCAGGGGCAGGTGGGGCAAGGAGTTCAGGCCTCCCAAAGGGGCCCCTGCTGATCAGCCCTGTGTTCCCCACAGACTGACAAGGAGCAGCTGACAGCAGAGGCCAAGGAGCTGCGCCAGAAGGTCAAGCACCTGCAGGATCAGCTGAGCCCGCTCACACGGCAGCGGGAATACCAGGAGAAGGAGATCCAGAGGCTCAACAAGGTGGGCGCCGTGTATCTTCTTTGGTGGCCTGTTTGCTGCTCCGTCTTCCCCTCCAGCGGGGGGAGGTGCTCCTCTTCACTGGCCTGTGTGCCCCCAGCACTCGGCACAGTGCCTGGCATCAAGCCCATGCTCTGGAAACGCCTGCTGAAGGGAGGCATGAGCAGAGGCCCCAGGGTTCCTGCCCTTGAGAATCAGGACCCAGGGAAACGGGGCATCTGGGTGGAGGCTGGATTTTAAAGCTGAGGCCCGCTGCTTTGAGCCCAGGCAAGTGGGTAGGGGTGAGGCTGGCTCTGGGGCTGGTTTTAGTCCCAGCTTAGCCACTGCAGCCTCTCCCGAGCCTCCGTTTTGCCATCTGAACCCTGGATGGACACCTTCCAGCCCTGCCCACCTTCCAGCATGGGGGTTAAAGGAGCAAGCTGAAGGAGGAAGCTTTGAAAGGAAACACTCTCCAAAAGCCCGGAGTTGTCTGTGGCTCATCTTTGCCCCCTTTCTTACCTGTCTGCCTTCCCCGCTGCCTCCTGACCTTGCCCACAGCAGGGTCTGGCTTGAGTTTGGCATATTTACTGGGCCCCAACCCTGCTAGGGGAGCCCTTTCTGTTTGGTTTTGGAATTTGATAAGCATTGATTTTGCCAAGTGTGGGGAACCGTGGGACCTGTTCTCAGGGAAAAGAATGACCTGTCCCGAGCTGGGGACCTTGGGGACCTAAATCAGAGTGTGGTATTGTGCATGGTGCGGGACCCTAGAGGTCATTCAGGCTGGGTCACTGCCCTCTGGGTTTCCCTGGCATAGCGGGAGACAGACACGTGTGGGTGACCGATGCAAGGCAAGTAACCTGCTTTGCTTGTGACCTCCGGCAAGTCTCTCCCTGTGCCTGGACCTCAGTCTTCTCATCTGAAAAATGGGCAGACGGAATAGGAGGATAGAGTGGCTCCATAACTTGCCCTTGCAGCAGCCTGGGCTCACTCTCAGCTCAGCACTTGCCATGGGTTTCTGGGAGAGTCAAGGAGACTAAGCAGGGCCCAGGTCCACACGGGGGGAGGTTTTCTTCACCCCTCCCCCCCACTGCCTAGGGAGGCACTGTGGGCGTTGCCGACGCATGGCGAGCAGAAGCCCCACCGTGCTGGGGGCTAAAGTCCATGTGGCGACGAGCATGGCAGGTCCTGAGCGGGGTTCCAGAGACCTCAAGTAACACGCTAACTGCACTGCAGGGGAACCCCATTAACAGAGATCTTTCAAGAAGCTCTGAGCACACTGCTTCCGTAAAAGGAAAGGATTTTATGAGCGTGGTGGAAGAAGGGTGCTTTTCTGTTTTCAGAATGTTATTTGGTGATGTTTCAGCCCGTTTTCAGGCTTAGAAAGACAAAATATTAAATAAGTCAGAATTATGTAATCTAACTACAGAAGAGCTGGGGACAGAGAGCTCAGCTTGGGAGCCACGGTTTTGGAAAGCTGAAGAATCTGAGGGCAAGGCGAGTTGAGGACATGGAACCTTTCCCGAAAGGCTTAATATTCTCTCTAGGTCTGGGTGTTGGGAAGTGAGCTACCCCTGCTCAGGGAAAGGGACATTTTCCCTTCTGGGTGAGGACCCCCCACTTAGCCTGCTTCTGAGCTGTGTGACTTTGGACACGTCATGGTTTTCTGAACCTCAGTTTTCACATCTGTCAAATGGGGGTGATGGTCATAGTCTTTCCTTCATAGGACTGTGGAGAGGATCCAATGAAATGATGTGTGTCATGTAAATAAATAGGGTAGCCCTTAGTAGATAGTACTGGTGGTGGCAGTTATTATTGTCACTCATGGCAGGAAGGTCCCTGAAGGTGACCTCGCCAATGGGGCCGGACTTCCCAGGGCTTCTGCTGATGGACCTGTCTCCTTTCTTCCCAATCCCAGGCCCTGGAGGAAGCCCTGAGCATCCAGGCCTCCCCTTCCTCTCCGCCAGCAGCATTTGGGGGCCCAGAAGGAGCTGGCGGCCTCCTACGGAAACAGGAGCTGGTCACGCAGAACGAATTGCTGAAACAGCAGGTGAGTCCAAGAAGAGGAGGTCGGGTAGGAGGTGCTGAGTCTGGAGCTGGAGCATTCCTGAGGACCTGCAATGGGCTTGGAATTCTGTGGAAGTTCTAATTAGTAGTCCACATTCTGGCTACTGGCCAGGACCCCTGTCTGGTTATAGGTTTATCCTTTCCAGCACTGTGTCCCTAACTAGGTCATTCCTCTGCCACCTTTTTGAGTTAACCGTCTCTATACCCTGGCTGTGCTATTATTTACTTAGTATTTTTATAATAACTTTTAGGGGCATCTGGCTTCACCTGGCATCTGCCTTCAGCTCAGATCATCATCCCAGGGTCCTGGGATCAAGCCCCACATCAGGCTCTCTGCTCAGTGGGGTGTCTGCTTCTCCTTCTCCCTCTGCCTTTCCCCTGCTTGTGCATCTGCATGTCCTCTCTCTCTGTCTCTATCTGTCAAATAAATAAATAAAAATCTTTTTAAAAATAATAAATTTAAAATACATCGTTTTCAATGAATGTATTTAAAAAGGGACTTTATGTCACTGCTATAAATGAAAAACACTTTATTTCTTGCTAAGCAAGAAATACAGTAAAAGAAAAATAGTTTTTTAAAGATTTTATTTATTTATTTGACAGAGAGACGTCACAAGTAGGCAGAGAGGCAGGCTGACAGAGAAGGGGAAGCAGGCTCCTTGCTGAGCAGAGAGCCCTATGCGGGGCTCTATCCCAGGACTCTGAGACCGTGACCTGAGCTGAAGGCAGAGACTTAACCCACTAAGCCACTCAGGCACCCCAAAAAACAGTGTTATTAAACTCTAACTGGATATGCTTGCCTGATGAAGACTCTGAACTTGAGTACTCTTTGAGGCAAGGGAAGGGAAATTCATAAGTACTGGAAAGATACTAAAGATATGCCAGCATAAATGGAGACTTGCTCCTTGAGGGGCACAGAAGGACTGAAAGGAAATTGGCAAGGCTAGGGCTGTCCTATGTGTTTCTATCTGATGCTATGCTTTGGAGCCCCCTAAACTATGTCTAACCTGGCCAGTGTCTCACTGGTCTCCGTGGGAGGTAAAAGTGTGGGCTCAGGGAGCCCATTAGGCACCCGTGAAGCCTTGGGAGAGTTCTGTAGGTCCCCTGGGAGCCAGGAGACGACCCCCAGTCTTGCCCCCACGCTCCGGGCCCGTGGCCTCACCTCTCATGGGGGCCTTAGCAGATGAAGGGATGGGACTGGTGGGGGGCTTGTGACTCCCCCCCTTTTTTTTAAGATTTTTATTTATTTATTTGACAGACAGAGATCACAAGTAGGCAGAGAGGCAGGCAGAGAGAGGAGGAAGCAGGCTCCCTGCTGAGCAGAGAGCCCAATGCGGGCCTTGATCCCAGGACCCTGAGATCATGACCCAAGCCGAAGGCAGAAGCTCTAACCCATTGAGCCACCCAGGCACCCGACCCCCCCTTTTTTTAAGCCACGGATACCTTGTTTAAATAAAGCCCTATGTTGAAGCCCAGATTATGAAATAGAGGGAACCAGAAACTTCTCTGTTTGTAGGTGGGAGCCAGAGTCCTCACAATGGCTGTGAGGGGTGACAGCAGCAGGAGGCCAGAGCAGTCTGAGCCTCTCCTCCCTCACCCTCCCTTTCCGTCCCCTCCCCTCTGTTCCCCTCCAGGTGAAGATCTTTGAGGAGGACTTCCAGAGGGAGCGCAGCGATCGAGAACGCATGAATGAGGAGAAGGAAGAGCTGAAGAAGCAGGTGGAGAGACTACAGGCCCAGGTCACCTTGTCCAATGCCCAGGTGAGAGCAGCTGACCAGGGAAGGGGCACCCGGCTGCCCTCACGAGGTAGGGGTGTGGCTTGGCGGGGCCGTGGTGAAACTGGAGGTCAGGATGCACGTGGTCCTTCCAGCTCTGCCTACCTCTGCAAGTCCCATCTCCTCTCTGATCCGAACCTCCATGGTTGGAGTCCCCCACTCTCTCTCAGAAGTGAACTGAAGGATGTTAATAGGGATCTAGGGCAATAGGAGGCTTGTGTGAACCCTCCTGATCTCTGTTCAGACCACGCCCGGTGAGCAGGCCTCCCCTGCAGCCACCAGCCAGAGCTGGACTCTGCTCCTTGGGGGCCTTCCTTCCCCGGGGCTGGGCCACGTGGGCTGCCAGGAGTGCTGGCCCTTAGCCGCAGCCCATCAGCCCGCAGGGCTTCTTACGGCCTGAGTGCAGGCCTGGCCAGGAAGCACCTGGGCCAACAGTCTTCTCTCCCTCCCTTCTCTTCTCAGCTAAAAGCATTCAAAGATGAGGAGAAGACAAAAGAAGCCCTCAAACAGCAGAAGAGGAAAGCAAAGGTGAGGAGGTTTGAGGGAGGAAGCAGCACTTACCTCATCTTACCTTATTTAGGGAGCTAAAGTCTGAGAGGCAGCATCTTCTCAGGTGTCCAACTAATTAATGAGGTAGTGCAGGGCAAGCACTTCGAACAATACTTGGTACAGAGTAGGTGCTCAGAACACATCAGCTTCATCAGTGGCTATTTTGTGCCCTTGTACCCGCCTCCTGTGCACCTGTACCCAGCCACCTGTGCACCTGTACCCAGCCACCTGTGCACCTGTACCCAGCCACCTGTGTCCCAGTACCCAGCCACCTGTGTCCCAGTACCCAGTCACCTGTGTCCCAGTACCCAGCCACCTGTGTCCCTGTACCCGCCTCCTTTGCACCTGTACCCAGCCACCTGTGTCCAAGTACCCAGCCACCTGTGTCCCAGTACCCAGCCACCTGTGTCCCTGTACCCGCCTCCTTTGCACCTGTACCCAGCCACCCGTGCCCTTGTACCCAGCCACCTGTGTCCTGGTACCAGCCACCTGTGCCTCTGTTCCAGCCACCAGTGTCCCGGTACAAGCCACCTGTGTCCCGGTACCAGCCACCTGTGCCCCTGTTCCAGCCACCAGTGTCCCAGTACAAGCCACCTGTGTCCCTGTACCAGCTTTCAGAGAACTGAGATACCAAGTAGAGAAAGAGCAGCGAGACAGGCATCACTGGGGATGGCCTGTCACAGGCTAGAGCCAGATACCAACATTTCTTGCAGGCCTCGGCGGAGCACTACCACGTGGAGCCCCACCCAGAGCACCTGTGCGGGGCCTACCCCTATGCCTATGCGCCCATGCCAGCCATGGTGCCGCACCATGGCTATGAGGACTGGTCCCAGATCCGCTATCCCCCGCCCCCTATGGCCATGGAGCACCAACCCCCACTCCCAAACTCACGCCTCTTCCACCTGGTGAGTCTGTGTCCCCCCATCCCCTTCACTCTAGGACACACGAGAGGCCCACCCATGCACTTTGCAGAGGGCAAGGTCAAGGGAGGGGGTCTGAGACTGCATTCTTAGCTCTTGGCTGAACAGCACTGGGGTGTGCAGGCAGACGTCCAGAGCCAGGCAGGACTCCAGCCCAAAGCTACTCAGGGTCTCTTGTGTAGGACAGGAAAGGCTCAGAGGGAGGGCAGGAAGCAGGCCAGGGGCTCAGAGTTTGGGTTTGTTTTATTCGTGGAACCTGCACTTGTAACCAGGTTCCAGGCCTTCAACTATGCAGTCTCTCCTTTGCTTTCCTTTTCTTTTCCCCTTTCCAGTTTCCCTTCCACTCCCTTCTTTCTTTTCCTTTTATTTTGCTCTTCATTCTTTCTCCAAAGAGCTGCTGCCACCTGTCCCACCCTCTCCATCCTTCTGCCATTGTCCTGGTTCGGCATCCCCGCTCCCACCTGGACAATAGCAGTGTCTTCTGCCTGGTCCTCTCATCTGGCATCTCCTGCTGTGCCCTGTCCTTACATACGTCTTCTTGGTAGTCTACACCGGAGCGGAGGCGGGGCTTAAGAGATTGGCTTGGGGATTATAGAGACCTAGAACAGAGCTTGGCCACCTTCTTAGCTAGATCTCCTTCAGCGAGTTTCTTAGCCCCTCTGAGCCTCAGTTTCCTTACCTGTAAAATGGGGATGGCAGCCCAAGTTGTAAGGATTCAGGTGTGCTGGATTAGCGTGTATTGAGTGCTGTGCTGGCATGGTAGCTGCTCCTGGGATTTTTGAGGGCGGTGATTGGCTACTAAGCCCCACTTCTGTTGCAGCCAGAATACACCTGGCGGCCGCCCTGCGGCGGGATGCGGAACCAGAGCTCTCAAGTGATGGACCCGCCCCCAGCCAGGCCTGTGGAGCCAGGTGAGAGTGGCCTTGTCCCGGGTCTCTCCTTCCCCTGGGGGGAATAACTTCTTACCTGTCAGGAATGCCCCAGTCTGGGGATGAGGTCACTACCTTCTGCTCTTGGTGCCAGAGAGCCCTCACATTCCAAAACAGGGTGGAGAGGATGGGGACGTGACCGCGGAGCGAGGGGATTGAAGTCCTTCATTCATTCTTCCGAGCGTGGTGTCTGACTGGCAGGCGCTCTGCTGGGTGCTGGGAAAGCCACGTGGGTAGAAACAGTCGATGATTCCTGCCCTCTGGAGCTTACTGCCTCATGAGGGAGGAAGAAATGAGTAAAAGGCACACACAGGCATCACACAGCTAGGCGTTCGAGTGCACTTAGGTGCCCTGAAGGAAGGAGAGCAGATAGCAGAGGATCCTGTTGGAGTCCAGACCCTCAGTGCCTGAGGGACAGTAGAAGATATCCTTGCAGAGAAGTAACACGTACAAAGGCCCTGATGGGAGGGAGGAAAGAAGGAAAGCCAACTGGAGGGTTGAGAGAAGGCCAGAGAAGACTGGAGAAGCCGAGGGCGAGGTGGGGAAGGAGAGCCGGGCGAGGCAAGAGCAGGGAGGTAGGCGAGTCCAGGCTCCACGGGGACCTGCAGACGATGGCGGGGGGCTGGTCTTTATCCCAAAGATGATGGGCCATCCTGGGACATGTTTAAAGCAGAGTGGCATGACAGATCAGATCTGCATTTTGAAAAGCTCTATCTGGTCATAGTGCTGGCCAGCCACAGCTGGGGACCGGAGGTGGGTTTACTAGTCACGGGGTGGGGGGGGGGACTCCAGGGCCCTGGTGACTTCCTTTGCTTCCTGCGGGGCTCTGCAGGACAACAGGCACTGCCTTGCCTTGGGGGTGGGGGTGGGGGCAGGGAGCTGAGTCCTTCTCAGCACAAAGAGGTGTTTCCTGCGGATTGTGACTTGGCCGAGCTAGAGCCGCCTCTGCCGTGAGGTCAGGGGCCCCTCACGGGAGGTGTGTGAGCAGACACTGCGGGATGATGGGAGCCAGTGTGGTTTGGAGGAGCTGGTGGTTGGCATGAGGCACTGGGCTGGTCGGCCATTTTCTCCTGGCTCCTGACAGAGCCCTGAAGGTTGTGTGGAGCCCCCGGGATGCTGCGGGGATAAGGGGCTAGTGGGCGGGGCTCTCTTCTCCCCCAGATATGCTCCCACTCTGGGATCTGGAGCCAAATGGGCTAAGCTCAAACACTTGTAGATCTGGAACTCTGGGCGAATACTTAAAAATCTCTCTGTGCCCTTATTCCCTCCTCCATAAAGGAAAAATAATCTGCCGGCTTCATAGGACTAGGGAAGGACTGAACGACACCGAATGTCCTAGCCCAGGACCTGACGCTCCACAGCCCTCAACTCTGGGATTTCTGCTGTTCCTTGCTGGTTCCCATAAGCCTTTGAAACCTACTGTACTTCATCATTTCTAAATGATGGACATTTCTAAAGTCCTCAATATTTTTCTTTATTTAGAGTCTACGAAAAATGACCGTGAGGGGCCTCAGTGAGACCAGATTCTGTCACTTGGCTCCACCCCGTCTTGCAGGATCTCCTGATCTCAGATGCTGAAAAACTGGAGGCCGTGTTCCCTGTGTGGCCAGAGCCTTCGCTGGATGGGAGGCTGAGGGGCTCCTGGGTTGTGCCCCAGACCAGCCTAAGCTGTTTCCAGACTAGAGAGGCTCCACACAGAAGGCTTCCATTTGGCCCATCCTTTGGAGCCACGAGGAGAAACTCACCGCCTAGCATGGACCAAGTGGAGAGGGGCCTCATCTGACTTTGACCTGCCATGCTCCGTGGAATCACTGGGGGACTTCAGTCTCAAGAGTGGGGTACAGCTGAGATCCTTCCCTTTCAAAACTTCCCCAGAAGTGGTCCCAGACCCTCTGTGGAACATGTTCAATTCACATGTGTGTTGAATTTTTGCTTCAAGCCCTGTAGAAGCAGGACCTGCCCCATGCCCAAGCCTCCCCCCACACCCCGAGGAGCTCCAAGAAGAACGAGTTTGCTCCCAGAAGCAGAAGACAAGTGTTCTGTCGCAGGGCCCTCCACTTCCACCCACAGCAGCCTTGCCAGCGCCGTGGCAGCCTGGGATGAAGGCCACGCCAGCCACCCGTGCCGAGGGGCCCACCATGAGGCTGGCAGACCCTCGGCCCCACGTTGAAGGCTTGGGGCGCCAGAGGCCCAGATCAAGGTGGCTGGCTGTCCCTGGCCAGCTGTTTGCACGAATCTTGGACATAAATCCAAGTTGAAGATCAGTATTCTGTGATTTGTGTTTTTTTACGGCCTGGCTAGTGTTCCCTCTACGGTCGATGAGAGTGCTGCTTTCTGTGCCCCATTCCCCTCTAGTCTCGAGACCATCACCAGGGCTCTTGGCAGATTTCCCCGGGCTCCGCTCCGAGCCCCTCCAAGGGCGGGGCACCCAGGGGCAGTGGAAGAAGTTTGGGCTGAGAGGCGACGTCACATGTTGGGAGGCAGTGGGCAAGGCCGGCCCTTCTGTGAGGCGGTTTCCTCACCCATCACATGAACTACCTCGTCTCAGCCCCAGCTTCCTGGAGAATTGTGGGAGGGAATGAGTGTGGATGGGAACTGCTTTTGTAAACTCCAAATGCTAGGTTAGAGAAGCACAGTGGGTCTAGGTAGAAACCAAACAGCAGGGGCCCAAAGCACTCCCTCCATTTCTTTTCTCCTCCCTCCAACTCCCTCCCTACCCAGCCCAGTGAGGACAGCCCCAAGGAGGAAGCACCACAGTAGGCTCAGCTGTTGCAGAAAGGCCTTTACTGGGCAGACAGGGAGGGAGGAGTCTAATGCCAGGGACCAGGGTGAGGGAAAGGGCACGTCCTCCAGAAAAGCAAGGGTGGCATCCCTGCCCAGGGGCCTCAGCCTGAATGCACTAAGGGCCGGCCCTTCAGACAGGCTCAGGGGAGGTCCGCCCATGAGGGCTTCGGGCCCCTCCTTCATGGAGATGCCATTCCTGACACGGGGACATGGCCCTGGCTCTCAACATCTGCCTTGGCTGCTCTAGGGGAGCACTACGGTGGGGGTGGAGGGTAGGGGACTCAAGAGGGCCCTTCAGGAAGGAGAAGAGGCTGCATGGTGGAGAGGAGGGAGATCGGGCAGTGTGGTAGACCCAGAAACTTCTGGGCACTTAAGTGGTGGTGATATCTGGAGGCAGAGGGAGGGGCTGGCCCCCAAGTTGAGGTCTAGGTCAGAAGAGAACAGTTGGAGCTTGTGCTGGTTTTAATGTGGGCTCAGCTGAAAGTGAACGGTTTTCGTCTGAACAGAACTGGAGAGAAAAGGGAGGTGTTCTCCCGCACTCCTGCACTCACAGTACAGAGCTGTGTGTACACATATGGTACACGTTCCCCGTATTCACGCAGGTAGACACAGGTGGTGTTCCCTCCTTCACACACACTGTCACACACACCTGTAGGCACATGAGCAGATGCCCATGTGCACAGCAGTACAGACAACTGTTTGCACGTGTTTGGGTCAGGTTGGGGCCTTGTGTAATAGTGAGGGGTCTATGGTGGGAGTGTGGCGTAGTTGGAGAAATGGATTCCTTCCTGAACGGAGTCCCTCCCCAGCCCCCGCACGGTGGACAGGGGGTGGGGCAGGCCTGATTTACTTCCCCTGGACCGCCAGAGCTGCCTGCCGCCTCAGGTAGGCCAGGATGTCCATCTTGACGGTGCTGACCGTGGTCCGGTGGTACCAGCGCATGATGGGTATGCCGTCTGGCCCCACCAGGAACTTCTCAAAGTTCCAGCGGATGTCGTGGACCTTCATGGGTTCCCAGAAGAGGCGGCCAGGTGAGCCCAGGAGCTCTGAGGTGGGGGGGCAGGAGTTCTGCAGCGGGAATGAGAAGGTGTCAACCCTGCTTGGGGCCCTTGCCACCCTCCCTCTCCAGGCCTTCCGTGAGGGGTTAGAGGGGAAGGTAGGAGAAGCCTGGCACTGAGCAAAGATCACCAGTTTCGGAGTTGAAAATGGAATCCCAGGACCAGCTTCGGCTCTAACGGATTGTAGGACTCTAGCAGCTTTTCCCTTCTGGGGCCCTGCTTGGGCCTTATTTATACAATGGGCTGTTGTGATCCTAGGGTCTGCCAAGCTTGATGGTTAGAATGATAGATGCCAGGAAATCCCCTCAGGGGCCCAGAGGTGGGGGAGGGTGGCATGGGCTGTGTCTGCCCAAGGGCGGGAGCTGGGAGTGGCTGTAGCTCTGTCCAGAGCCAGGTCAGCCGGTCAGTTGTGGCTACGCACTCACCTTCAGGAACGTGTAGAACTTCTGCTCTTTCTCCCCGTTCACATCCCCTTTCTCAAAGAGTTGGAAATTGGGGACAAAGCCCCCGCCTGGTCGGACATGCCTACAAGGAATGTTCTTATGTGGGTCCCAAGGAGATGGGCCTAGGGCTCAGAAATGACAAGAAGGGACTGAGCAGGGAGGGGCTGTTGGGACTCTGGAACTTTTCCCACACCAGGCAGTGGGAGTTGATGAAAATTGAATGGGCACAGGCATAGTGTGGATGTGCAAGCTTCTTTTTCCGGTTTGGTACCTTCTCAGTAACCCTGTCCCCTGCCTACACTCCCCCCACTACACCCCCCGGCCCTGCCACCATCCCATCATGCACACACAGGCAGTCATCCCTGTGTCCAACCTCTCTTCCGTTCATGCCAGCGAACGGGGTTCCTGGAAGGGGAGCATGGTTCTTGGTGGCTAAGTACCCGTCAAGAGCAGGGGCCAATGCAAGAGATCCTCGGCACCTCGGCTGGGGCACAGGGGACTGTGCTTTCTCAGGACACCAAGCAAGCAAGCACTCACTTGAGGCTGGGTAAGATTTCCGAGTTCTCTCCCGGCTCCTGTTTTCCGAATTGGTTGCAGGGGAAGCCCAGAATGACTAGACCGAATGGTTCAAGCTCTTCCTGTAGTGCATTCAGTTCTGGGCCAGGGTGAAAGAGAGCAGAGATGAAGGGAGACTATCAAGGACCCCTGTCTTGTCTGCACCCCTCCACCTGCTCACCCATGAAATCACCGAGCTGAAATCACCGAGGCCTGACTGGGGAAGATTGCTCAGCAAGCGTGACAATGCTGGGCTACAAGCCTCATTCTCCTGACTTCAGTATGGTTGTATTGGAGATCTGGAGAGAAAGCAATACGCTTTCTCAAACCAGAAACCAGTCAACTGCTCACTGCCACTGGGCCTGTAGGCTAATGGCTCCTCCAGGACTCTCAGGATTGAGTCCCTTAGAGCAAGAGCCATACATCCCTGGGCAGAAGACTTCCTGGCAGTTTGGGAATCGAATGGAGGCCATGGCCCAGCTTCCCTGCTCCTTCAGTGCCAGCACTTGCACAAACACACTCTGCTCTATTCCAAAGTCTGGAAAGAAGGATTCTAGAGAAGAGCCCACTGGGCCATCCAGCCCACTGTCACTCTGCTTCTGGGAATTTGCCTGAGACGGCCAGGCAGACATTCAGGGTCAGGTTCCTTGCTTCTCCCAAAACCCTGCCAGCGGACTGTGCTCAGCCCCATGGCATTTTCCTGTGGGTGGGGTCAGATGCCTCTGGTCAGCCTGTTCCCTCAGGCTGTTTCCTCTGCCCTGGCTAAACAGAGGGGAGTGAGGATACCAGGATCACAAAACCTAGCACAAACACCTGGGATTGCCACTGACACATGTCCTCAGGGCCTCAATCTAACTGCCCAGTTTCCAGGTAGGAGCCAGGAGAAGCACTAGGGCCGATGGAGCTGAGGGCAGATGGGAGATTCTCACCAGGATAAAGATACCATTTCTTACTCCCCTGGAAGAACACCCCAGGCACAGACCCGATGTCCTCCATCCCTCTGTTTTCAGGGCAGTTGGGGTCCCCAAAGATGAAGGGTTACTGGGAATCTTCTAGAACATGTCTGAAGGCAGTCAGACCCTACGTTTATATAGTCATCTTCACTGATAAATGGAAGACAGTAGAGTTGGGATACAGGACTTGGAATCTTGGGATCTCGGTCACCCCTTCCTGCTTGCACTGAAAAAACTCCTGTGATTAGAATGTGCCTAACTGGCAGAAATAGCCCCACGGCAGGGGGCGGGGGTGGGCTCTTACCAACGTACTGGCCCGTCAAGCCTCAGTAGCTGGCCACGTTGACAAAGAGGATGTATTTGCCAGCGTACTGCTTGAAGGGGATGTACTCCTGCCCGTCGATGGTGAGGGCTCCGTAATCATAGATGGTGCCGCTCACATCAGCATGGCAGTCCGTCTGGAACAGAGGAAGACCAGTCCCGGGGAGCGGTTAGGGCTGGAAGGGAACCCGGGCATCTCTGTTTTCAAGATCATGAAAGATATCAACAGGGCGAGTGACTTACCCAAAACCAATCTAAGAACTAGAACCGGACCAGAGCCAAGGTCTACTTCCTTAGGCAAGGGAATGCTTATGAAAGCACTTAATCAGCAGCTGGGTGTGTGGAACCCTGCTGTCCTGCTTCCATGGCCATTCCGTCACCTCCCATGCCCAATGCCTAAACACTGGCCAGGCCCGGAGAGAGACCATGCTGGCGCAGGAGGTTGCCTTACTCAGGGTTGCTCCTGGAGGCTGCCGGGGCCGCTGCTGCAGACAGCCAGGCAGGGGACAGTGTGGGCCGGCTAATAGCATTGCCAAGGACGAACTGAACAGAAAGGAGGAAGTGGCTGTGTGCAGAGGGGTGATTCAGATATGGAGGACTGGAGGACTGGAAAGCTGAGGCTGTTGCTACAATATAAGGAAGTAGGAGGAGCCAGGAAGGGGAGAAGCCTGCCTGGAGGATTCCATGTACCGGCAAGGGGAAACCAACAGGGCCTCGCCCATGGGAGATGTTCCCTGTAAGTGTGTAGCTGGGATGACCGGTATGCCTTCCTCTGTGCCCGGCTGCTGCGCACCCCCCAGCACCCGCCGACAAGTGACCTTCTAGAACAAGTAGTGGACAATGGACTCAGGTGGGGATGCGGATTCCATGTCCAGCTCTGCCACTAACTCCCTGTGTGGTCTGGGGCTAGCTCCTTCTCTTCTCTGGGCCTCAGTTTCCTCTTTTATAAGATGAGAACCTTGAACTGGATCAGTCGCGCTCAACCATGACGGCTTGCCAGCATCACCAGCAGTGGGCAGGGGAAGGAGTGGGCCCAGTGCCAACCAGCAGGGCATTGCCTGGACACCACTCTGCACCTACCCCAGCTCTGGCATAGGCGATGAAAACCTGGGTCTACTATTGAAAGGGTGTCTTGGCGTCAGTCACACAATCAGCAGCAGTGCTGGTCATGAGGGGAAAGGAAAGTGTTGGCCAGCATTATACTGGGTCATCTCTGGCCATGATGGGGGAGGAGACAGGTACCCAGACAATAAACAAATGTAGTACGAACTAGCATTACAGATCAGGAGAGACCAGCGGTAGCAGTGAGTAGAAGCCAAATCCACACCCTCTCCTCCCCATCGGTCTTGGAAGGCTTGGCTGTTAAGGTGAGGCACCTGGGCCCAGCCCGGTGAAGGGAGTCATCTGGTTGGCAGGGTGTGGCCCCAGGAGGGTGTAGAAAAGTCACCTCAGCCTGGAAAATGTCGCAGGCCTGCTGAGCCAGGTGAGGCAGGGCTCCCTCCAGCAAGCCATTCCCAGAGAGCTGCGAGCTCTCTTCTAGGCCTCAGTGCCGATTCCCTGTTTTCCGTGAAACTGGCAGCCCATGCCCCGTGACTTCCAGCGGGTGCCAGAGGCAGGTCCGAAACCTAAGCTCCACATTCCTCTAGCCCCTGCCTCCCTGGCCCCAGCTGGGTCAGTTCCACCACTGAACACAAACCACCAGGGCACAGCACACCCGGCCCAGAGCTGGCCGAGGAGGTCTAGCAAGCCAGAAGGCAAAGACTCCCCACTCGCCCCTCCAGCTCTTCCCCTCCACCCCGATCCAAAGGTAAATTCTGGGAATTGACAAGAACAAAAGCCTTCAACAGGTTGTCCAAATAACAGAAGCTTGTAAACAGGACAATCTGCTTCTGAGCACAGCTTCAGGATGGGGGTGGGGTGAGGGGACTCTCCTCTCCCTAGGCTAGGCTTTTTAGTCTCTGCTGGCTCTGTGGTCCTGAGGGTGTGAGTCACTTTCACTCTGGGAGCCTCAGGTGGCTGACAGGCAAGGATAACGCCACCTGGCCCCAAACAGCTGTGTGAATCTCTGCGCAGATCAGAACAGTCTTGAAAGCCTCAAGGAGAGAAATCCCCATACCAGGAGATAGTGATTATTCTGCCAGCAGCTAGGGGGAAAGGCCCTGAGGGTCCTCCGTTATTGTGAAGAGGGCTTTGAGGATCTCCAGCCAGGGGAAAGAGGAGGCTGCTGCAAGGTGTCTCTGGGGAGAAGCGATGAGGACAGAGCCTCCAAGCTGTCTGCCGGGGCCACTGAGCCCAGGGCTGTGGGTTCAGACACCGTCGGTGGTGACTCTGACCGTGACCCCTCCTTTCCTTTCTGCGGGGCTCTGGCGGCTCGCCTGTCAGATGGGCTCAGAGTCAGTGTTATCTTAAGGGCTCTTCATCTCTGTCAGCCTGTGGTTCCATGATTCTCTCTGCCTGGTTGAGTCACCTAGAAACCAGCGGTTACTAGGATCTCGCGCACGTCAGCGGTCATTACCCTCTCCAGCTTCTGCAGAGTCCTTCTTCACAGCAAGGACAGGGAGCCTGGGTAGCTTAAAGCTGGACTGGAGATGGGACACAGCAAGGAAAGGAGGATTTCCTTCATTATCCGGCTCCTCCCTTTGAACTGGGAGGAGGCAGACGTCCCTCCGAGAAGGTCACCTACTGCCCATCCCATTCCTCACATGCCTCACCATCCCATCCCTTGGCCCTGGAGTTGGAGGTAAGGTAGGTGGTTGAGTCTTAGAATCTGGAGCTAGGACATCTCAACTCTCAGGCCCTGGGAGGAGAGATGGGCATGCCCAGACTGTCGTTAGTCAGCAAGTCCTAATAGGCTGCCTCTGATAGGATCATACCTCACCCTAAGACTTTTCTAGACATACCCATCCTGTTCTCTTTGAATCCACCTATTCCTTCCCCAGAGTTCTGCAAATAACACAGAGCGATGATGAGTTATTCATGGGGTCTACCTTCTTACCTCCAGCCTTCTCGAGTCAGAGCCCAATCTTCTCTGGCTTTCCCTAGACTAGAGTAAAGGGCTGACTCCATGCTGCTGGCCTGCCCACCGCCAGCTCTACCCCACACCACAGTCTTGACACTCAGTCCCATCCCTCACCTGGAAAATGTCTTTTGAGTTGAGGATAATGAACAGGGCTGGATACAAAGGAGGAGGCATAGAAATGCCTTTATAACCATCTACTCCAAAGAGATTACTCCAAAGAGAAACAGACTGAATAGGATTTAGCAGAGGACAGGACAGGATGGAGGGATAGACACATACAGGAGGAACCCTGTGCTTGGAATGGGCTAATTGGACAGTGGATAGAACTTTGGAAATAGGATTATGGACTCCTAAGATCTTAAAGACCCAGAAGATTTTAGAAAGAAGCTCAAAGCTTCTCTTGGGCTTATACAAGCATGTAGGGTGTGTATGTGTGTGTGTGTATGTGTCTGTGTGTATGTGTGTGTGTGTTATGTGTGTTGGGAGAGTGAAGACAAAATCTCTCTCTTTGGGTCTATACCCAAAGGCTTCTGCCTCCCACCCTGGGGAAGAAGAGAGGTCTACTGGGCCCATTCTGGCATGTACTATCCTAGGAGATGAGCAGGCTGCGTCACCCCACTCCTGGCTTCAGCATCCCCACTCTAGCTATGGGTCACACACTCTGCTGGGGATAGACAGAGGCTCAGGAGAACTCTGCCTCTCCTGTGAGCTGGCAGTCCCCAACTTTCTCCAGCTACCAGGTCTGCTCGGGCTGCTATGGACAGTGGGTGGTGGGTGGAGAAGCTGCCCCAGAACACACCTTCACAGAGCAGCAGGTGGATTTTGCAGCTTCCCCAAGCATTCCCCGGGGAAACCATCAGCCTCCTTGTGCCCCCCACCTTCACTTCCCTCCCCTCCCCTCCCCACCCCCACCCCACCCCGCCCCCACCCCAGCCCACCACAGATGAACAACCTGAGGCCCATAAAGGATTGAGAGTCTAGCCAGTGTCCTGGGGACTGTGCACTGCCAATCCAGAGTGCTTTCGGTCACGGATGTCTGCCTCTTCTACCAACGCCCTGGAATCCAAGCGGGCATTTCTACCTGCGTTAATGCTTGGGCTAGAAGAGCCCTCGCCGCCGTAATTCTCCAAGACCGGGACCACCAGCTCTTTCCCTTTTTCCTTGCCTATCAGTCTCCCCTGGGAACCTCCGCAGCCAGCAGAGATGCAGAGTCTCTAGGCCTTTTTCTGTGCCCCCGCCCACTTCAGGCCCGCCTGAAGGGGAGTAGCTAGGGACGGGCTTGGCATGCCCGTAACAAGGCGACACTGAGGCAGCTGTGGGGTAGACGGGGTCAACTCGGCGAGGGGGACTCTCCTCCCTATTCATTCTGCCCACCCAGGGCACTCAGATCTCCCATAGATAAAACTGCAAAGATAGAGGCGCGCCGGGCGGGGGTCCCGGAGGCGGAGAGGGAGGAACCGGGGTTAAGGTCCTCGCACCAGGTGTTGCCCCTCCTGGAGGGGAGCCCGGGAAGATGGGTGCCTCGCCACCGACAGACGGACACCTGGGGGCTCTGTTCGTCTCGCCGGGGCCCCACCCCTAAGGCTCACTCACCTTCGACTTTTCCTGCCCCCGGCTCGGCGGGACGAAGCCAGCCAGGAGCAGGGAGAGAAGGCAGGACGCCCGCAACAGCCGGGCCATGGCTGGCACGGGGCGCGTCTCGGGCTCGACTGAGACGCTGTCTGCTCCCGGGCCACCGCCGTCTGAGGGGTCCGATGCCCTCAGCCACCTTTCAAGCCCTCAGCGATGACCAATCCGCGGCCGGCCTGGAGTCCCTGTAGCCAATCGCAGGGCGGCTGGCATTTCAGGGGCGGGCGCAGTTTACCCTCCTTCTCCTCCCTAGGCTCAGGGCGACAGTGACATAAGCAAGTCTGGGCAAAAATGGGAGCGGGTCCTTGTGGACCTATGAGGCTGCCCCCTCTTCTTTAGGCACTAAAGTGCGGGTGGAGGCACGCATAATGTCTTCCAGCATAGGCAGGGGAGAGGGCTTTAAACTCTAACTGAAGAACCGATGGAAGGCTCAATCCTAGGAGACATTTCTTACTCCTAGGTTTTTTTAAAACACCCTGTGGTGCTCCCTCCTTCCTCTTTCCTCCTTCCTCCATTCCAGTTGAAGGGATGTTAAGGATTGAAAATGACAGCAAGATCTTGCAGCGGTGAGACTGCAAGGAACATTTGTTCCACACAGGTTTACCGCTTAAGCAGCAAAGAGTGGGGGCACCTGGGTGGCTCAGTTATTTGAACGTGGGACTCTTGTTTTTCGCTCAGGTCATGATCTCCGAGCTCAGGGAGGCAAATGCTTTGGATTCTCACCCCCTCTTCCCCTCTCCCTGTGCATGCATGCTCTCTAAAATAAATAAATAAAATCCTTAAAAAAAAAAAAAAAAGGTGGGAGGGAAGCAAAAAGTGGATGCCCACAGATTTTGAAAGCAGTCCCCTACTGGAGAGAACACTGGGATATCTCAGCCCATTTGTGAGCAGAAAATACATTGCTCACTGTGTTGTCTTGAATGTGTTGCTTTCCCCCTCTGGGTCTTGGTTTCCCCCAACTGTGTAATGATGGATTAGCTGATGACTTCCTGAAGCCCTTCTGGTTCGGCCTAGATGACTTGCTTCTAAAACAAGAGAAAGACCTAGAACAGGAGTTCCTTGAGAGTAGGGACCATGATCATCACCTGGCCCAGAGCATAGAGCACAGGTGTTAAATGGCTGTTGCATTAATCAATCAAAAAATTCATTTCTCTGCTTGGAGATACCGTTGATTAGGTAGGCAGTTCTAGGTCTGGGCTGTCTTGGTACAATCGTGTTCATAGAGAGGGGAATGTGTTGGGATCGGTACTTCCCCAAACTGCCCAACTACCAGAGTCACCTGGGAAGCTTCTAGTCGATTCCCAGACACCAGTCCAGAATCACTGCATTAGAATCTCGAGGGGGCAGAGGCTGAGAATCTGCTTTCAAACATGTCCCAAAGGTGTTTCTGAGGCAGGCGATCCTGTATTCTGGCAGAGAAGTGCCTTGAGATAGCATGCCTTTCCTCTGATTGGCGATTTTGTCCTTGTGGGAGTTTGGAAGTTCTGTTTCAAGTCCCATATTCTCCATAAAGCCTTTCTTACTTCAAACCACAGCCTGTTGAAGGGAACATTGAAGTCGAAAGTCTTTAAATGAGTTAAAGTGCAGAAGCATTTGAATAGCAGCTGACACAAAGTATGTTTTCAATAAATGTTATTTGAAGATTTTATTTATTTATTTGATAGACAGAGATCACAAGTAGGCAGAGAGGTAGGCAGAGAGAGAGAGGGGGAAGCAGGCTTCCTGCTGAGCAGAGAGCCCGATGTGGGGCTAAATCCCAGGACCCTGAGATCATGACCTGAGCCGAAGGCAGAGGCTTTAACCCACTGAGCCACCCAGGTGCCCCTTCAATAAATGTTATTTAACCACCCATTTCACTGAGGCTTAGAGATGGAGAACGGTCTGCCATGTTCCCACAGTAAATTGGTGGCAGAGTGGGGACCAGAATCAAGATCTCTAGACTCTAATCTCAGGCAGTCCTCGCTTTGCTCCTTGTGTTTTGAAGACAAATGTCTGCACACCTATCAGTCTGTCAGAAATCCATTGTTCATTATCAGTAGGCATCTAGTGACCCTCAAAATATGTGTCTGGCACCATGTAAACACCATGAGAGACAGCAGAGAGTTTTCCGGAAGTTTCAGTCTCTGTCCTCAATGTGTGTCCTACAGAGCCAGGAGTAGAATGAGGCCAGTAAGCCCCTAGGGTCTAATAAGTGCACAGCCAACACCCAAGAGTGAGGGCCTCCTTCAGTTTGGCACCCTCTGTGCTGGACTTGCCTCATCTTGGTCCCAGCCCTGGTGTTCAGTTTCTTTGGGGGAAATAAGAAGGAGTCAGAAGCCTAAGGCTTGCGGTGGGGCCACACACATGTCACTTTCCTTCTCTGGGTCTCAACTGGTCCAGTGGTTGAACAAGAGTCTTTGGAAGTCTTTCAGTGATGGTCTCTGTGGCTCTCCAGTTCCAAGGGTCTAAGGAAAGCATGTGCTTCCAGAAACTCGGGAGTGCTGGCATCATGGACCGTGGCTGTGGTCGGTGGAGCATGGTGGGCACTGCGGACCACCTATGCACTACTTTCAAGAGGGCGGATCCTTCACACCGGGAACATGAAGACAAACATGGAAACAGCATGCCCCAGTCTTTTCACGACCCACCTTTTGAGCTCATTTAGTTGATTTGTTCCCAGAACCCTGTGTTTTGAAAGATGTTATTCTCCACCAAGCTGTTTCCTCTTGGCCTCAGGTTGAAGTCCAAATTCCTTAGTGCTTTAGACAATGTCCTCAAAGTCCAGCCACACTCCTCTCATTCTCTCTACCCCAGCTGTACTGGGTCTTTTTTCCTTTCTTCCAACATGACATTCTCTCTTACCTCCAGGTTTTTGTCTCAGCTGTTCCCTCTGCCTGGAGCACTCCACATTCTCTCCTTAATTCATTCATTTCTACCCTGTTTCAGGTCTCCACTTCTGTTCAGATCCCCTTGCTTTAGTATTGTTTTTAGAATGTCTGATAGTTTCTGTATCAACCCCTTGTTTTCCTTTATCATCATTTCTTGTTTACTTTCTACATCAAGTCACAGGGTCCACAAAGGCTTCATTCCCAAAACTTTGCCCAGGGCTTGACACACAGAAGATGCTCAGTAGATATTACATAAATAATTGTCAAATAAAACACTATTCAGAATAAGGGGAGCTTCAGGTCAGCATGTACATAAATAATTGTCAAATAAAACATTATTTAGAATAAGGGGAGCTTCAGGTCAGCATGTACTAACAGTTTAAGCCCACAAAACTGGTCTGATTCTAGCAGCTAGTAAGATATGAGACATGTGCACGATGCTAAGTGAGCTTATCACAGGAGAGTAAATGATTTGCATTGGGTTTCAAGAAAGGAAGGGTAGAGACAGACGCTGTAGGGGAATCAGAAGCCAGTGTGCTTCCAGCCTGAGGCTGTGCTCTACAGAGTCCCAGGCAAGTGGGCAATCAATGCCTCTTCACCTTTTTTTTAGGGAGCTTACTACTTACCAGTTTGGTGGGTAGGTAGGGACTACTGATGACTTAAAGAAGGTTTTCTAAAAAGTGCTGATGCTCTGTGTCTTTGAGGAAGATAGAACACGAGGTAATAAATAAGGCGGGCTGTAAAAAACCAGAACAATGGAAGCCAGCCCTATCACTGCTGAGTAAGCGCTGGACTTGACGATGGGGTCAGCCAGCCCAACTGATGGGTTCAGATGGGGGCAGGAGAAGGGAGGCCCAGCCCCCATCAGCGCAGTGCCAATCTCAAACAGTAGCCCTATTTTGCAATCAAGAAGGGATTGCAGAACCCAGGGGCAACCTGTTGCCGCTGGTTTTCTGACCAATTGGCCAATCCAATCTGAGAGTCAGCCAGGAGACAGGGAGTCCATCAAAAGGAGACGTAGCTAGAGCCTTTACTTTCGAAACCAGGGCCTTTCAAACTCTGGGCCTTAGTTTCTTCATCTGTGGAATGAGGAGTTGGACAAGTTGATCTCAAGGGCAAAACTGTTGGACAGTAAGAGTAACAGCCAGCATTCACCCAAAATCCTATATGGACCAGATATTGCTTTAGATTTATTCATTTTTGGAAAACCCCTGTAACCTCATGAAGTAGCTAACATTACTCTTCCCATTTTGTAGGTAAAGAAACTAATACATAGAGAGGTTAAGGTCATGCAGTTGGTAGATGGTAGAACCAGAATTCTCATGCGGATGCTCTGTCTCCAGAGCCCTTGCCATTAATCTCTAAGCCCGTGTTGTCCAAGTGGCAGCTATGAGCCAGCTGTGGCTAGTGCATGTTTGGAATGTACCTAGTCCAAATTGAGATGTGCCACTTGTGTAAAATCCACACTGGTTTTTGAAGACTTAGTATGAAAAAGAGAATGTAAAATACCCCAATATTTATATAATTTACATGTTGAAATATTCATAGTTATATATTGGGTTTAAAAATATATTATTTTTTTTAAAAAAAGACTTTATTTATTTACTTTATTTATTTATTTATTTATTTATTTATTTATCTAGAGAGAGAGAGCCTACGAGTGGTGGGAGGAGCAGAAGGAGAGGAACAAGCAGACTCTGCGCTGAATGCAGAGTCCAACGTGGGGGCTGATCCACGACCCTGGGATCATGACCCAAGCTGAAATCAAGAGTCAGACAATCAACCGAACGAGCCACCTAGTCGCCCTGAAAATATATTCTTGAAATTAATTTCACTTGTTTCTTTTTACATTTCAAAATGTGACTGCTGGAAAATTTAAAATTACGTATGTGACTGATGTTCTATTTCTACTGGACAGCACTGGTTTAAGCTATATAATATTAAGACATTGGTAAAGGATTGTGGTTGCCTGTGATATCTCGGCTTATCGCCTGTCTGAGGTCCCCAAGACCGCTTCTGGGTTCAGTGATTCACAAGGAGGACTCCTAGATCTCAGCATATAGTCATCCTCATGCTATGACTTCTTATAGTGAAAGCTCATAAAGCAAAGTCAGCAAAGGGAAAAGGTGGATGGGACAAGGTCTGGAGGAAACCAGGAGCAAGCTTCCAAGAGTCCTCTCCCAGCTGAGTCACATAGGATGTGTTTAATTCCTCTACCAACAAACTGTGACAACACATGTAAAATGCCATCTGCCAGGGAGGCTCAAGAGACACTCAGTGCCCAGGGCTTTTCCTGGGAGCTAGCCAAGTAGGCATCCTCTGTTTTGCATGTACCAAAATTCTGGACTTCCAGAAGGAGAGCAGGTAGGTGTTCAGCATAAACCACATTATCTGTATCAACAGTTTGGGCACAGTGACCCACTCTTATCAGTTCTGGGAATGGTGTAAGTTCTCCTGAAACTGAAGTTCTCAAATGCCAAACAAGGGCCAACTGCAAGTTGATCTTTCCAAGCATAGAGATCCCCTATGTTTAGTCTTTTCTGCGGATCTCCCAGTTAAACTTCACCAGGATCTGGCCTGGCAAGTTGGACCGGGTTTGTTGAGTTTACCTGACATGAAGTTAATGAATCCCACTTGCTCCAAAGCCTGCTTAGTGAGAGGGAGACTTATAAAAAGTGGAAGGGCCTCTCTTAGAGACTATCTCATTCAACCCTCTCATCTGAGAAGCTGAGTGATTTATTTAAGGTCCTGCAGCAAATACAGGCATCTATAAGGGTGACACGTAAAGTAAACGCAGTGGCAATCTTTCAGCCAAAATGCCACTCCTGTTCTCTTGGATGCCCTTATATGTTGCTAGAACCCAAAACCTTTTCCCCATTTCTTAATAGTAGGAAGCCCTATGTCTTTGCTGACCTCACCCCGCCCCCTACCTCCATCCTTTCTAGGTTATTGTTGGGCTGGAAGACTGTAGTGCTGGAGGGGCACTATATAACAACCTTCATAAATCATCACTTAACAATGAACAACCCACATCCTACTTCCAGTGAGTTAACTAACAATGCATCAAACTGCATCAAACCAATGAAGACCAGAAGGAACTGATAAACTCTAGAGCAGAAGAACAAGATGGGGTAGGTAGCTTATCACTGCCCGTCCCCCACTCGCTTCTCCCTGCACCACCACAGCTAACAAATAGGTCAGTTCCATATCACTCCGACCCCTTCCCTGACTCAGAAGGTTCATGTCAACTGGGCTAGCGAAGTCTCTTTGAGAAGGTTTTGGAGTCCTGGTCCTATCTCAGTATGTGCCATAGCCTAGTCCCTTTTGCAGTCCCTCCAATTCAGAAATGAGGAAATCAGAATTCTGGCCAGTCTGAGAGGGCACAGCTTCTCATTAACCAACCCCAGGGGAGGAGTCCATGAGGACAAATGGGGTTGTGCCCAGGAGAATCTGGGTTGGGTTAAGGGCGATGGGGGAATGAAGGTAAATCATAGTAAATCATGTGGTTTCCTCCTTCATGGCTCTTATCACTCTTCAGATGGCTGTTTTGGTTTGAAATGAGCAAGGACATGAAGTTCAGAGTCTGTGTATTACCATGCCCATGCACATTCCCCACGAGGTCAAGAGGCTGGGATGACCTCTCTGGGGCCCTAACTTTATTCAGACACACTCTACCACCGCCTGCCTAGGTAGCTTCAGCCAAAGCAGATTTCATCCCTCTGGGCCATGACCCTCCCGGTGGGAGGTGTTAAAATAGGGTCAATGGCCTTCTGCCCTGCTGGCTCAGGAAGCCTTTCAGAGGGCTCTGATAGAGTGTTGGAGCAGAAAGATGCTAGAACATAAACTTCAACGAGAACTGAGGATATTTTCCCCCTTCCAATTCATTCTTTCTCTCCAAAGCTATGCCTTGTCAGTGCCTTTTCCTCATGTTACTAAGGTCTTAAACTTGCTAAGCCTACTGGTGCTACGCGCTGTCCCAGCTGCTGAGGATTCAAGGACTCAGAGTGGATAAGGAGTGAGTCCTGCCCATAAGAGGCTTGCAGTCTGGTAGGAGGTGACCATAAACTGGCTACGCAGGGTGACGGTTACTCTCGGAGGGGAAAATGGCAATATGGAGCAGGAAACCTAGCTTAGCTCAGTGGCTGCAGGGCTGGCTTCCAGGTGGAAGTAACTGGTAATCTGGGAAGGAGTAGGAAGAGTCCTTTATGGAGAGACACAAGGGAGATGTTTGGAGCCAAAGAAACAACTTCATCAAAGGCTGAGTGGCCTCTTCCAGTTTTAATACTCTGCATTCTTCATGGCTGAAGCAGAGAGTTCAAGGTGAAAAGTGACAAGAGGTAAGCCTGGAGAGGTAAACAAGGGCAGATGGAGATGGGCTTTGATGACCTTGGACTTCATCCTGAGGATAGCAGACAGAAGCAACCTCTTTCCCCACATCACTTTGTTTTGTTATTCTTTTATTACTTTTCACAATTTTAAGTGATCTCATTCTTTTTTTTATCTACCTATTTTTTAATTTATCTACCTATCTAAGGTCTATCCCCTTCTTCCAACTCGAAGGTAAACAACAGGGGGTGGGACCAGGATGAGGGAGAGGAGATGGAGTGGAGGGGGAAAGGGAAAGGCAAACATGTTTTAAATAGTCAGTGTGCGCGCATGCGCGCGCACGCGCAACACAGTGCTAGGCACCTTTCAGATATTCTTTGAGCAGGGCCCGTTATTACCCCCATTTTATAAGGGAGGAAACAGACTCCGAGGGATGAAGTACCTGCCCAAAGTTATTAAATGTGTCAAATGTGGAAATGGATCCTTTCTCCATTACGGAAGAAGGGGTATAGAAGGGGATAGGAGAAGAGAAAAGGAAGAGGAGGAGAGCCATGGTGGGGAGAAAGGAGCAGGAAGTAAGGTGTGGGGGTCCTGGCATACTGCCAGGCAAGGGCAATGGGCCCAGAGTTGTTCTTACATCCCAGAAGGCTGATGGGGGATGTTTATGAGAAATCTCAGCATTCAGAAGGAGCATGACCTCCCAGCCTGCCTGTTCCTGCCCCGTGACTGCTCCTGGCTATAAACAGCCTGTTTATTAACCCCAGGAAACTGGCTCCTTTACCACTTAGCTTTATCTCCCGGGATGGGCGAGCTTGAAGAGCAGGGGGTGCCTGGCCAAGAGGAGGAGCCGCTACTGGAAACCCAGTGATCCTTAAAGAGCGGGGTCAAAAGAAGCCACAGAGAGCACACATTCTGTTTACTTCCACCCCCTTGCAGAACTGTCCAAGGCTGCATGGTGGGTTAATGGGCCCTAAAAACCCTTGACCCAATTGTTGCCACTTTAAGGAAATTAAAGTTTGACTCATCTCATTATTCTTCCTAATGAGCACCATCATTAGAGCTCTAATGCTGAAATCAAATAAAATGGTGGTGAAATCAAATGAAATAATGGTTATAAAGGCACTTGGCAAACTGAACCCCCCTGAGCCCTTGAGAATTTGTTCCCAGTCCAGTCCCTCCTGCCTCCCCAATTACCACCCCCCACTACCCCCACACTTAATCCCTTAGGACAACTAACACAGGGAGACACACACACACACACAACACACACACACTCTCACCGACCACATGCTTACCACCACACATCAGGTCTCAGCTGTGAAATGAGGGTTATTATTTTTTTAAAGATTTTATTTACTTATTTTTGCAAGAGAGAGAGAACATAGGGGCCGGCGGGGGTAGGGGGGAGGCAAGGAAGAAGCAGACTCCCAGCTGAGCAGGGAGCCTGATGTGGGACTCAATCCAAGGACCCTGGGATCATGACCTGAGCCAAAGGCAGACACCCAACGACTGAGCCATCCAGGCACCCCTGAAATGAGGGTTATAATAGTACTCACCTACTAGGTTGTTGGAAGGATTAAATAAGATACTTACATGAAGTTTAGCCCCATGTGCGGAACCTCCATGGGCTCAAGAGTTAGCTACATCTGTGCCGGGTGGCCCTTGAGAAATCCCATTAGAAACCTCCCACGGCAATAGGAATAGAAATATTTTTGAACGGGGAAAAGAGACATGGCAGGTGTTTACTGGGATTTCATAGACAGTCTGAAAGACTGGAATGAGAACACCAAGAACCGTGTGAAATTTCTGGGAAAGTAGGGGATGTCCAAACACAAGAACTGGATGAAATGTCTTAGGACATTTACAGCTCAAAGAGGACAGAAAAACACAATCTCGTTCCAAGGCAAGTGGTAGGACATGGTGACCTTTCAAGGACACAGGAGCTGTGGCTATAATTGAAAGGTGTTGAAAACTAGCTAAGCTCACAGGGCTCTTCCTGCTGGTTGTCCTGCAGAGCTGGTGAGTGCAGGGGACCCCCCATGCCTCAACCTGCACTTCCAGAAACTTCTCCCAGTATTCCCATTAATAGTGCCTTACCTTGAGTCTTGGAATATGTCTCTGTCACTTCCAATCTCTCTTATTCTTATTGGACCTACATTTAATAGTTTGAGAATTTTCATTCACACTCTATATGATTACATTCTTCTCATAAAATTAAAACTTGATAACTAAGGTGAAAATCCCATTTGCCTCGTGAGAAGAGTTCTTCATGAGAAGAGTCACAACTCTTCTCCTCCAGCAGAGTTAGCAGACTGTTTATCCCTCCAGAATATTCTCTGTGCACACATGCACTTAAAACATATATGTGTGACAGCATTTTTATTGTTTGGCTTTTTCTCCTTTTTTTTTTTTCATGACACATTATTGTGCTACAATTTACCTTCCTCATCCACTGTATGTTTTCGAAACTCATCCATGTGAGCATTTTAAGTCTACTTAATTATTAACCACTACACAACGTGGATGTTTCATGGTTTGTTTGCTGATTTCACCCCCCACCTGTCTTTTTACTGCCACAGACAATGCTGCCTGCACATTCTTCGCACATCTTGTCACATGTGATTTTATTTCTCAAGGACAGAAGAATTCCAGGTAATCAGGGTATGAACGTCCCCTGTTAAATCTTAAGTATAGATTCTCCCTAGCCAGTTCCTGGGGCCATTTGGTGGGATTCCCAGGTACCATATCTAAAGCACCAGCTTCCTACTTCCAGTTCCCCAGGGAACATCTCCACACAGAGCTCCCTCAGGCCCCTCAGTCTCACATAAGAAAAGTGACATCATCTCTCTTTCCCTCCCCTTGGCCTTTCCTCTGGAATACACGTTCACATTCTCCCTGTTACCCAGACGTGGAAACTTAACCATAGCTTTCCCTTCTCTCTCCCCAGCATCTGACGAGATGTCAAATCCTATGGATTTTCTCTCAGAAATGCCTTTCAGTTCTCGTTTCCTCTCTGGTTATCTTTGGCCAGGATTATTTTAACAATACCCCTAACTAGTCTCCTTGTTCCCTTATGCAACGCTACAACTTCATCTTCATAAAGCACAAGTCATGTCATTCTCTTTGGTTGGTTCCCCCCGAATACAAAATCCAGTAGGATCTCCTTGGCCTGCCATTCCCAGACTTCTCCAATCTGGCTCAGTCTTTTTCTAGTTTTGATCTCTTCAGATTCTTCCTCTCTCACCCTCCAGGAACACTGATCCCCTTGCATTTGCAAATGTACTGGTATTTCTTGACTCCAAGACTTTATTTCCATGTTTCCTCTCTTAGAAGTCTCTTTCTGAGCTCTGCCTGTTGAAGGTCTACCATCCCGATTAGATCCTGTCAAACTGACATGAAGGATGTGGATTCCAGTGTTCTAGGAGTAGCCAGTTTCTTAACTCTCTGACCATTAATTTTCTTTCCTATAAAAAGGATATATAATACCTTCCAGGTCTATGGGGGAATTTTTTCTTTTCTCTTTCTTTTTTTAAAAAATATTTTATTTATTTGAGGGGGAAAGAAGAGGGAACACAAGCAGAGGGAATGGGAGAGGGAGAAGCAGGCTTCCTGCTGAGCAGGGAGCCGGATGTGGGGCTCTATCCCAGGACCCTGGGATCATGACCTGAGCTGAAGGCAGAGGTTTTAACCCACTGAGCCACCCAGGTGCCCCCACTTTTTTCTTTCTTTTTTTTTGTCTTTAAAGATTTTTATTTATTGGAGAGAGAGATAGAGAGAGAGAAAGAGCACACAAGCAAGGAGAAGGGTAGAGGGAGAAGGAGAAGCAGACCCTCCTCCCACTGGGCAGGGAGCCCAACAATTGGGAGGGGGGTGGGGGCAGGAGGTGCTCAGTCCCAGGACCCTGAGATCATGACCTGAGCTGAAGGCAGACACTCAACTGACTGAACCACCCAGGCGCCCTACGTGGGTCAATTTCTAATAAGTGCATATAAAGCCCTTAGCGCTTTTTTACAGAGTAAATGCTAAATAAACCTTCGCTCTTACTCTTATCAAGTCTCTTTTATACCTAGTCTCACTGCAAAATGACTTACCAGCGTACTTGGGCTCTCACTGTTCTAGTGGGTTAGTCATTCATTTATTTACGTGTAAATCTGTCCTCACACCTGACAATACCCCCTGAGGGGCAGGGATCCTCCTATTTATTTCTGCATAGTTTGCCAGCACAGTGCCTAGAACTGAACTGAATGTGGAGAGAAGTTTTCCTGCTGTCAACTTTGGAAGCACAGGGAAATGAAGCAAGCCAGCTGAATGGCATCAGAAGGCAGGTTTGAATCCTACCTCAGCACTCACTGGTTGGTGAGAATCTGTACATGTCACTTGCTCTCCTAACACCCAGTTTCCTTATGTAGAAAATAGGGAAAATATTAATATCCATCTGCCAAGCTTGGGGTGAGCTTATGTATGCCAAAGAACTTTCTAGTTGTTTTTTGCCTTTGAAGCTTAGCTTGTCTTCTCACAGTAGCCTGCTTCCCCCTTGTGGATAAAATTCAAACTGCATCTTAAGCTCATCATCCATCTAGAAGCCAGAGGTTTCTCTTGGCATTGTTTAGTTTACTGAAAAACTGAAAACAAACCAGGCCTCCAAACCGGAGTTTGGCTAAGTATATTGTGGCACATCCACAAAGAGGAATATTATCAAGCCATTTTAATATAATGACATAGATGTCAATGGTGTACTGCCAAGTAAAACTGTAGTTATAAACATAAACACTATGTCCTGTTTTTTGTAAATATCTGTACATACATGAAAGGATACCCCATTAAATATTAACAGTGTTTGCACTGGGTGGTAGAATTCAGCTGCTTTTCACTTCCTTCTTTACAGTCATATGTCTGATTCTCACAATGAGCACAAATTATTGTTATTAGAAAAATATAGCTTCTTTGTGGCACCTGGGTGGCTCAATTGGTTAGGCGTCTGCCTTCGGCTCAGGTCATGATCCCAGGGTCCTGGGATTGAGCCCCGCATTGGGATCCCTACTCAGCAAGGGGTCTGCGTCTCGCTCTGCCTCTGCCTGCTGCCATGCTTTCTTGTGATCTCTCTGTGTGTGTGTCAAATACATAAATAAAATCTTAAAATTAAAAAAAGAAAAATACAGCTCCTTTAATCATGGGGGAACCTGTCAGTAAAATCAGATGCCTATGAGTTACCTGTTGTGATAAGCCACGCTGATTTGGGGAGTATTGTGAGTCATAGTTTTTGGAAAGAAGATTCCATGCTCTAGGACAACACATAATGCACTGTAATCTAATGCCGGAGTCGCCCTGAGACACATGGGCCTCCGAGAGCCGCAGTTTCCACAGTCGTTTATCAGCTCCTTGGGCCTGCTCCAGGAGCTCAGGGGACAGGAAGAACCTCCTGCGGAGAGGGTTAGAAAAGTTCCTAGGGGAGGTGGCAAATAAGTTAAACAGACATTGGTTTAGTGTTTACTCAGCATTTGTCGACTCTGTACCCAAGGGCCACTTCACAGACATCCAGAACATATGAAGACTCTATAGTTTAAGTTTTTAATAATCCTGACTTAAGACAAAATTTAAATAATCAAAAAAAGTAATGTTCTCATATCCGCAGGAAGGGTGATGGTACCGTTTTCAGCTTTAACCAGGGCTCTGTGAGGGAAGGTCCATTCTGCTTCCAGGTTTTTTTCCTTTTCTTTTTAACATTTTAGAAAGTCTGGGGGCGCCTGGGTGGCTCAGTGGGTTAAGCCGCTGCCTTCGGCTCAGGTCATGGTCTCGGGGTCCTGGGATCGAGTCCCGCATCGGGCTCTCTGCTCAGCAGGGAGCCTGCTTCCTCCTCTCTCTCTCTGCCTGCCTCTCTGCCTACTTGTGATCTCTCTCTGTCAAATAAATAAATAAAATCTTTAAAAAAAAAAAAAAAGAAAGAAAGTCTGAAGTTAAAATTGTATCCCAGAAGTCACTGCAGAAAACAGCATGGTGGCTCTTCAAAAAATTAAACACGGAATTATCATACGACCAGACAACTCCACTTCAAGGTACATACCTAACCAAAATGGAACCAGGGACTCAAAACGTGTGCTCTTAACCACTGAGCTATATTACTTCCCCAAGTGCCCAGAGAGTTTTTAAAACTCATGTGGCAGGGATGCCAGGGTGGCTCAGTCCATTAAGCTGCTACCTTCAGCTCAGGTCATCATCCCAGGGTCCTGGGATCGAGTCCCACATCCGGCTCCTTGCTCAGTGGGGAGCCTGCTTCCCTCTCTCTCTCTCTCTCTGCCTGCTTATGCTCTCGCTCTCTCTGACAAATAAATAAATATCTTTAAATAAGCATCCTTAAATAAAAATCTTAAAAAAAAAAACTTACATGACAAAAACTGACTCCGTTAGTGCCAGAGGCCAAGTAAAAATCTAAATGACCTTTCCAGACAGTGGCTCTGGGGAGAATAACCATTTAGAGAGTTATGAACACATGGGGCAAGCTTGGCACCTTTGGAGCAAACATCATTATGAATTTACAAGACTTCCATGGCCTGCAGATAGTATCTTTACTCTTCAAGGTTCTGGACAGAAGAAGGGCAGGAGGACACTGCGGCACAAACTCTGGAGTGTAAGTCAAGTCTGCTGCTGACACAAGTCTGTGACTCAGAATTCTGAGGTCACACTCCCTGGTTAATGGAAACGAGGCTCTCCTTGTGCTCCTTCTCAAGTGTTCTGAAGGGGGCAAGAGTGCAATACCTCCCTGAGCACAGGAAAGTGGTGAGCTTTCCTGGGGGGATCCGCAAGCCACTTGAGCACTGTGTGGAAGAGTTAGAGGGCGGACAAGGTCACTACAGACATAGCTTAGACCAGGCTATTGTCTGACCATTTCCAGATGGGGGCGAAATCTGGGGAAATACAGTGCTTGTTTGGTATCCTTCGCCTGGGTTCAGAAGGTGAGTAAACCCTGTGGGGGAAGTGCACGTGGCAGAGGGGCTCTTGGGGTAGAGGACAAATGGACCACGAGGCCCTCAGAACACTCGTCCGAAGAGACACTAACAATACCTGGTAGGTATCCTTCCAGGCCGTTCCCCGACACGCCTCTAAAGCCTGAATTTTGGAACCTGTTAGATGATCAACAAAATGGACACAACTTGAGGTTTCCTTTCAGGGGTCAGAAGGACATCAACCCCTATCTATCGCCGTCCACCTGCTCCCTTCCCATTACATTCTCACGTTGCGACTCTTGTGACCCCTTCACTCTCAACAGCAGGAGCCCCTATTCCTAGTGCTTTACAGATGCTGTCTTGTATTTACCTGGTGGGACGGGTGCTTCTCCTAGTCTTCAATCTTGTTCCTCTTTTGAACCTCAGTCAAAAATAAAAATAACATAAATAAGTAAGGAATAAAATCTGTTAAAAATAACTGGTACAGGGGCACCTGGGTGGCTCAGTGGGTTAAAGCCTCTGCCTTCGGCTCAGGTCATGATCCCAGGGTCCTGGGATCGAGCCCCACATCGGGCTCTCTGCTCGGCAGGGAGCCTGCTCCCCACCCCCTCTCTGCCTGCCTCTCTGCCTACTTGGGATCTCTGTCTGTCAAATAAATAAATAAAATCTTTAAAAAAATAACTGGTACATCCATACAATGGAATATTATCCAGTGACAAAAAGAAACGAGTTATCAAGCCTCTCAAAAACATGGGTGCCTCCTCAGTGCACACTGCTAAGTGGAAGAAACCAAATGAAAAGGTCGTGTACTGTATGAGTCCACTGATGAGACCATGGGAAAGAAAACTACACAGGCAGTGAAAGTATCAGTGGTTTTCAGGAATTCAGAAAGGAGAAGGGAGTTGAACAGGGGAGGTACAGGTGATTTTTAGGGTGTGAAACTATTCTGTATGACACCATAATGAAGAATATACATGACACTGTGAAATTCAAAACCCATAGAACTTTAAAGCACAAACCATGAACTTGAATGTAATCAATTAAAAGCAGAACTGGGGCAGTAGGAGGATCTCAGGCTGGAGTTTAGACTTTGGCAAAAGACTCTAACTGTAGGACACATGTATGAAGCAACCTGCCTGCAGGGGGTAAGGGGAAAGTTAGTGGCCTAAATTAACTTGGGAAATGAGTGGAACAGTAAGACTAGAGGCAAACAAACGGAAGCACCGTACCCTAGTTGCTAATGTTCTTTTGCACAGAGGTACAGGATAATAATCCTGAACCACTACACATGTATCCTGGAATCGAACAATTAAATGGGTGGCAGATGGTGAAGCCTGGTGTCTCATTGTTGGAGCGACAGGTGATAGACAAGCATGTGGAGAAGCTTAGGATGGTCTACACGATATTGGAGTAGAGCTGGAGATGGTGCGAAATCATGTTTAGTGACTGTGGCTGGAGATAGATACATACAGAGATGTGTATAGGTCTGTGGATATATGGGATTTAGTATAAACCTATCTCTTTCCTCTCTCAGTGGACAGGGCCTAGAAGTTGTGATGCTCCAGTAGTAGCAAGCATTCCTGGTCCCAGATCTGGGTTTCATTTTTATATATAACAGTTTGAGATATAATTCACATACATACAATTACCCATATAAAGTTATATTTACATGGTTTTATTGTGGTACAACCAACACCATAATCATTTTTAGAATGTTTTCGTCGCCTCCCCCCAAAACTCTGTACCCATTAGCAATCACTCCCCATATCTCTGTAACCTTCCCATCTCTAGACCATCACCAATATACTTTGACCCTGAATTTTCCTAATCTAGACATTTCATATAAATGGAATATTGCAATGCATGGTTCTTGTTTCACTTGGCATAGCATTTTTAAGTTTCATGCTTGTAGTATTGTGTATTCATAATTTACCTCTTTTCATGGCCAAATGATATTCCATCACAGGGATATGCCAGATTTTCTTTATCATGTGGACAGTTAGGCTCTTTCCAGTCTTTGGCTATTAAGTATAATGCTGCTATGAACATTTGTGTACAACTTTTGGGTGGGCATATGTTACCATTTTTGGGGGATAGATACCTAGGAGTGCAATTAATCTTTTGAGAAACTATCAGACTGTTTTCCACAGCAGCTGCTTTTATACATTTCCATCAGCAAAGAAGTATATGAGGGTACCAGTTTCTATACATCCCCACCAACATTTGCTCTTGTCTATTTTTTCAACTATGGACACACTAGTGGTATGAGGTAGTATCTCACTGTGGTGTTGCCTTGTATTTTCCTGATGGCTAATGGTGTTCAGGATCTTTTGGGGGGCTTATTGGCCATCTGTATACCTTCTCTGGAAGAACATCTATTCAGATCCTGTGTCTACTTTTTTTTTTTTTTTAAGAGAAAGAGAGCATATACATGAGATGAGGGGACGGAAGCAGAGGGAGAGGGAGAGAGAGAATCTTAGGCAGGATCCATGCCCAGTGCAGAGCCTGATGCCAGGATTGATCTCACAACGCTGAGATCACAACCTGAGCCAAAAATCAAGAGTTGGAAGCTTAACAAACTGATCCATCCGGGTGCCTCTCTCTCTCTCTCTTTTTTTTTTCCAGGTGCCCCTCTTATATCTACTTTTTAAAATATTTTTTTTTAAAGATTTTATTTATTTATTTGACAGAGAGAGATCACAAGCAGGCAGAGAGGCAGGCAGAGAGAGAGGAGGAAGCAGGCTCCCTGCTGAGCAGAGAGCCCGATGCGGGACTCGATCCCAGGACCCTGAGATCATGACCTGAGCCGAAGACAGCGGCTTAACCCACTGAGCCACCCAGGCGCCCTAAAATATTTATTTTTAAAGATTTTTTATTTATTTGCCAGAGAGAGAGAGAGCAAGCGAGTACACACAAGCAGGCAGAGAGGCAGGCAGAGGCAGAGAGAGAAGCAGGCTCCCAGCTGAGCAAGGAGCCCTATTCGGGACTCGATCCCAGGACCCTTGGATCATGACCTGAGCCGAAGGCAGCGGTTTAGCCCACTGAGCCACTCAGGCGTCCCTAAAATATTTTATTTTTTCAGTGTTCCAAGATTCATTGTTTATGCACCACACCCAGTGCTTCATATAATACATGCCCTCCTTAATACCCACCACCAGTCTCACCCAACCCCCCAACACTCTCCCCTCCAAAACCCTCAGTTTGTTTCTCAGAGTTCACAGTTTCACATGGTTCATCTCCCTCTCCAATTTCTCCCAGCTCACTTCTCCCAATGTCCTCCATGTTATTCCTTATGCTCCACAAGTAAGTGAAACCATTTGATAATCGACTCTCCCTGCTTGATCTATTTCACTCAGCATAATCTCCTCCAGTCCTGTCCATGTTGCTACAAAAGTTGGGTATTCATCCTTTCCAGTGGAGGCATAATATTCCATTGTATATATGGACCCTATCTTCTTTATCCATCATCTGTTGAAGGGCATCTTGTCTCCTTCCACAGTTTGGTGACTGTGGCCATTGCTGCTTTGAACATTGGGGTACAGATGGCCCTTTTCACTACATCTGTATCTTTGGGGTAGATACCCAATAGTGCAATTGCTGGGTCATAGAGTAGTTCTATTTTTAAAATCTTAAGGAATCTCCACACTGTTTTCCAGAGTGGCTGCACCAACTTGCATTCCCAGCAACAGTGTAAGAGGGTTCCCCTTTCTCCACATCCTCTCCAACACTTGTTGTTTACTGTCTTATTGATTTTGGCCATTCTAACTGGTGTAAGGTGGTATCTCAATGTGGTTTTGAATTGAATCTCCCTGATGGCTAATGATGATGAACACTTTTTCATGCATCTGTTAGCCATTTGTATGTCTTCTTTGGAGAAATGCCTACTTTTAAGTTGGGTTATTTTTCTTTTCAGTAGGAACTCTATATATTCTAGTTATAAGTCCCTTATCATCTACATAATTTTCCAAAATTTTGTTCCATAACTACTTGGTTTCTTGATAGTGTCCTCTGAAGGACAAAGTTTTTTTTTTTATTTTTTATGATATCCAACTCATCTTTTTTTTTTTTAACTTTGTTGCTTATGCCTTTGGTGTCATATTTAAGTATCTATTGTCTTATGCAAGGTTATGAAGATATGCCAGGTGAACTGTCATTGACTGGGCATTTTAAGAACTTGATTTCAGAAGTAGCAGCATTCATATCTGTGTTAAAGTTTGTAACTTATATGTTTAAAACCAAAGGCAGGTGAATGCAAGTCTTAATAATGAAGAATTTCAGGAGAAAAGATAAAGGAAGTAGCAGTCTCGATCTCCCCACTCCACCTCATGCACCTTCCATTCTCCACTTCCACCACCTTCAAACCCTGATCCAGTAAACGCTTCTGACTCTCCTGATCAAATAATTTTCCTTTTCCCCATAGCTTCTAGTACATCAGGGGTTTGGGTTTATTTGATGCTTTTATCAGGCAACCAAGAAGATATGACTATTCTTGTCTTGTGTGTTCAGGTTCAAAAAAAAAAAAAAAAAGCCACATGGCCAAAAACTTCTAATCAGTAAATGATAATTTTTTTCTTGTTAAATTGTTAGATTACATGAGCTCTCTTGTACCACTGGATCCAAAGTTCTGTGACTGTTTCCATGGTTCTATGGTTTTAAGATTTTAATCCATTGGTTGTTTAGTGGTCAAGGCAGTTATAGGCAGGCTCACCCTCTTCTCTGATCTCCTGTGTTTGGGATTTCAGACATGGCTAGCTGGTATTCCCAAGCCAAGTGATATCTTCCTCTTCTTATTTTTTTTAAAAAATGATTTTATTTATTTATTTGACACAGAGAGATCACAAGTAGGCAGAGAGGCAGGCAGAGAGGGAGGGGGGAAGCAGGATCCCTGCTGAGCAGAGAGTCCAATGTGGAGCTCAATCCCAGGACCCTGAGATCATAACCTGAGCTGAAGGCAGAGGCTTAACCCACTAAGCCACCCAGGCACCCTCAAGTCAAGTGATATCTTCTTAAAGAAAGTAAACACCTGTGGGTCATGTGACTTACCTTGTAAGAAGAAGACAGCCACAAAAACCATCCTTATGCTCAATAAGGGAGGAAAGTGCCAGTGAGGAGAGACGACATTGAAAAATACCTTGGATACGTTTTTTAAAGAAAGAGAAATAGTCTACTGGCCACTAGGCTCAGATGTGTTTGTGGAGAAAGATGTAAATACGGATGGAGTGGTCAACATGTCCTTACAAGGAACCCATCTTAGCATACAAGATAGTAACTCTTCTCAAGGACCAATGCTGGATGATGGTCTAACTCCCCGAAAGAGGAGAGAACCCAAAAGAATTCTGTCTTGCAGCCAACCAGGGACAGATGGAAAAACCAGTCGCCTGGGAGAGAATGAGATGGAGGTCTGGGTCTTTCATCAAGGTTTTTTACCCAAGGGAATTTGCTGTTCTGTGAGGTGAACAGAGGATAAGACTCAGGGCTTCAAAATGTTTCTAAAATCACTCTCATCCCAGACATATGGTACCCACCCTGCCCATTTCCTCTACCCTCCGCCCATTCACATGTGTATTCCATCTGTGAACCCAACAGAAATACATTGTAGAAGACCCTTTTCCCTCATGCATCTCACCTAGACACATCATCCTACACTTTGGACATCACTCCTTCAGAGCGTTACTCAGACTTCATGTCATTCATGTCATTCTTCTCGCCATCTTCTTCTCCAGGTAGACTGCACTCAAATCTTCATACACATGGAAGTTTTCCCAATCCTTCCAACTCTGTCTTTTCGCGTCATGCCCTGTGTAGGGGGAGGTGTCAGGATGCTCCTCAAGTAATTTCTATTAAAGAAAAAAGAAGGAGGCAGAAACCTCTTACTCTACCATGTTGGTTCTAAATTTTGTTCCACGTCACAGGGCTTTCTCAAGAACTTCTAGTGGATGATTCCATTTGTAGAGGATAGCATTTGTGGATTCTCTAGTATGTAGGTTGATAGTCAGGAGGTTATATTCTGTTGATTCCATTATCTGAAGTAGTTTAGAAAGTAGTTTGGCCACTAGGTTCAAATTACATTCTTATTAACATATTACATTCTATGGAACATTTGTTATAATAAATGAACGAAAGCTGATACATTATAATTAACTGAAGTCCATGCTTTACTCAAGCTTCTTCAGCTTTTATCGGATGTCCTTTTTCTGTTCCAGGATTCCTTCTAGGATACTACATTACATTTAGTCATCATGTCGACTTAAGCTCCTCTTGGCTGAGGCAGTTTCTCTGACTTTCATTGTTTTTATAACTTTGACAGATTTGAGAAGGACTGATCAGGTACTTTGTAGAATGTCCCTCTTGAGATTTTTCTGATACTTATCTCATGCTTAGACTGCAGTTCTGTGTTTTGGGGAGGAAGATGACAGAGGCTAAGAGCCATTTCATCATCTTACAGCAAGGGTACCTGGTATCAACATGGCTTAGCAGTGTTGTTATCAACATTGATCATGTGTCTGAGGTAGTGTTTGTCATGCTTCTCCACTGTAAATTATTCTTTTCCCCTCTCTTTCTACACTATCCACTTTGGAGGTCACTATGCCCAGTGACCAGTATGCCCAGCACACACCTAAGGACTAAAAAGTTATGCTCTCTATTCTTGGGGGCAGAGTTTCTATTGATTTTTAAACTGTTTGTTATTTCCTCAGTGTTTGCTCTAGGGCTTGGACAGTATCTCTTAATTTGTCATAATATCCTTCAGATTGATATTAATTCCAAGATATATGGAAAATTTGCCACACTTGACCCACTTTATGCTATTGTTTTCACATGTTTCACATGTTAAAACCCAACATACAGTGTTGTAATTGTTGCTTTACATGATTTCACATCTTTTGAAGAAACCAAGAGAAGAAAGGACACACAAATATTTCCTTACTTCCTCATAACTTTTCTTTGCTTCTACTTTGTATTGTAAAATATATTTCTTTATGTTACAGACCAGCAGCTCAATTTTTAAAAGCAGATTTATGGAGATACAGTTCATATATCATACAATTCACCCATTCAAACTATATAATTCAAGGGTTTCAATGCATGCACAGACACGGGTCACCATCCCCTCAGAAAGTTATACTATACTCTTTAGCCATCAGCTCCCATAACCTCCCAGTATCTGCCTTCCTGGCTAGTATTCACAGCAGTCCTTTGTCTTGTGACCTCAATTCTTTTTTTTTTTTAAAGATTTTATTTATTTTGACAGACAGAAATCACAGGTAGGCAGAGAGGCAGAGAGAGAGGAAAGGAAGCAGGTTCCCTGCTGAGCAGAGAGCCTGATGCGGGGCTCGTTCCCTGGACACCGGGATCATGAACCGAGCCAAAGGCAGAGGCTTTAACCCACTGAGCCACCCAGGTGCCCCTGTGACCTCAATTCTTTGCAAGATCAAGAGGAATTGTCGATTTCCAGTTTGTTGAGACTGTTTTCCTTGTTGTAAAAAATGGGACTGACAACTTCCCAGAGTTTTCTATGTCAGACAAGAAACCAGAAGGCTGCTTGGTTAATTATTCTTTGTTCTTTTTTCCCCTTCTGTTCTCAGAAAGTATGCTAATGATCTAGCTTCAAACTTACTATACCTTCTGCCAGCTTAAATTGACTGTTGAGCCCTTATAGTGAATCTCCATTTCAGGTACTGTTACCTTTCAATGCCAGAACTTCTACTTGGCTCTTTCAAATGGTGTTTACCTACTGATATTCTCTATTTGATGCATTCCTGTCATAAACATAATTTCCTTTAGCTTTTTGGAACTCTAAGAGCTTCTTTGGAGTCTTTGCCATATAAGTTCAAAGTTTGGGCCTCCTCAAAGTAGTTTCAATTGCCATTGTTTCTCTTGTATCGAGAGAGATAGAGCATCGAGAGATACTCTGTTTCTCTGCATCTCTCAGTTTTTGAGATAACAAAGGTTGGTGTGGCAACTTTGGATTCTGATACATCCCTCTCAGGGCTCATTGATGTCATTCTGTTTTGTTAATTTTGTTAGTTGGCTTCATGGTTTCCCTGGACTAGTTTCTGTGGAATCCATTTTCCCCCACAGTGTGTAGTGTCTGAGGTCAGTGCTCAGTTTCCCCATGGGCTTCCTAGAAGTCACCCCGGCTCAAAAACTGTAATGTCCAGCCAGTGATCAGTCAGAGGTTGTGCTTAAGCCCCATGAGCCAGTAAGGCTTCCACTCCACGTTCATGGATCTGTATATGACTTGGGGAATTCTTTCAAGCCTGCCCCATGTCTAACAGTGACTAGCACCTTTCAAGTACCTGTCTGGTCTGTCCTTGATGTGTGCATGATACCTAGACAGGCGCACAGCCTTCCAGATGGATTACTGTAACTACGACTGTGCAGGGCACTTTTTAGCTATTTCCCTGATTCTTTCTGTTAAACTTCTGGATGGCCTGCCATTTCATTTGTTGTTACTCATTTTATAGAACTAGTAGAATTATAATTGTTTACAAATAAGGTCTCTATTTTCACCAATGTCTAAGTCATACATTCCTCCCACTTTGTACCAAATAAAGGCAGCTCCTTCTGTGGAGCTGCCGCCCTCCCTTCTTGTCTTTCCCTTTGGACAGATGTCTCATGGCTCCAGTGCAATAGAAGAACTGGAAGGGGGAGCCAATTTTTCCTGGAGTGACACATCTACCCTACAAGTGGAGCTGTGGAGACTTCTTAGCTTCTCCTCTTGGCATGGAAACCACCCAACCAGTGGGATTTTGGAGGAGAAATGGAAGCCCAAGATCTTTTTGAGTCACTCCTTCCAGGACAGAACCTCTGTTCTGTAAGTGGGGCCTCGGAGAATGATAGCTTGCTATCCTTTCATCTTGTTCCCTGGCATGAAACATCGGCCCTACAAACTAGAGCATAGTGGTTGGGGTGGGATCAGGATCCCAGTGTCCTTGGCTTTCCTTGCCTTAGGCAGAGCCTCTACTGTACAAGCAGGATCTAGGTTGGGCATGGAAGCCACAGTCTTCTCAGCTGCAGCTAACTAAAATTGAGCTACTGTAACATGGAGCCAGATCGGTAGATGTGGCTCTCCTTTGAGGATATCAGACTTGGATGACATTTCAGACCCTTAATAGGATCTTTTTTCTGAGTCCCTTTATTTCACTGAAAAGATTTATCAGGTTGTTGATATTTAAAGTCTTTTAGAGGTGTGTGGTTGGCTCAATCCATTGAGTGTCCAACTCTTGATCTCAGCTCAGGTCTTGATCTCAGTGTTGCGAGTTCAAGCCCCATGTTGGGCTCCCCGCTGGGTGTAAACACTATTTAAAGAATATTAAAGAAAAAAATAAAGAAAATACAGTATCCTAAATCATTCTCTTATTATTTGAAGTCTAGGATAGTTGGTGTTTTTTTTTTTAAACTCTGTAAGACTCCAAATGTCTGGACTCTATTTGTTTTCAGTTCATAATATTTTGCCCAAGATGATCTCTTTCTTCTAAGAGTTTGCCAAAGGCAGCTAATATCAATCAGCAAATATTACCAGTATTCTGTTTTCTAATATTGAGGTGTCAGCACAGTAGGCTTATGTAGAGGAAGGCAATATTATCGTATGTTTTGCCAGTTGGTCACCATCTTTCCAGGATCTGACATCAGTTTTCTCTCTGCCCCAGTATTAGGCCAATGTTACCTATCTTAGTTTTTGTTAAATTAGCAGTACACTTTAGAAGCAACCCCTAAACAAAGTGGCTTAATACAGGAAGGAGGCAGGGCAGTCCTTCCAGTGACACACCCTTGTGAGAATGAAACAGAATGATACATGCACGCCCCCACAGACCTATCCCTTCCGTCAAAGCCCTGATCACAGTGAATCGTTTCCTTATCTGTTTAATTACAATAGGAACTCCAATTATACCCTTGGAAAATACAAAAATAGCTAACATCTTGTGAGCACCATACATACGTGTATAATCCTTGCAACGGCCCAAGAAATCATGACACTATTCTAATTCACTGAAGAGAATATGAGGCTCGAAACAAATCCAGAATCCAGATCTAGCTGGCTCTGGAACGAGAGCTCTCCCAACACCTTCTGTATGCTTCCTGTCTGTACTCCTAAATCTGTTAAAACTCACTTCCAAAGAATGAAGCTCCATCTTTAATTAATAAATAAGGAACAAGTAGATTTCTAATACCATAGATAGTCATATGTGAATTTGCAGGATATCTCCACAAGTTTAATTTTTAAAAATGAATGATTCTCTGGGGTGCCTGAGTGGCTCAGTCAATTAAGCATCTGCCTTCGGCTCAGGTCATGATCTCAGGGTCCTGGAATCAAGCCCCTCATTGGGCTCTCTGCTCAGCAGGAGGCCTGCTTCTCCCTCTCCCTCTAGCTGCTCCTCCCCTTCTTGTGCTCTCTCCCTGTCAAAAAAATAAAATATTTTAAAAATAAAATAAAAATGAATGATACTCTCTGAAAAAAATCCCTACATTTCTGAATTCTAAAATCCTTATTAAAGTATTTCTTACTATTCTATCACAAGGTGAATTAGGAAATGCCAAATAGACAGAAATGCACAGTACAATGAACCCACATCATATTGTTGAGTTGTGGAGTACTTATAATTTGTATCTTCCGCTTTATGAAGTAATCCAATGAAAAAGAGCATTAGCGTGTGTATTAGTTTGCTAGGGCTGCCATAACAAAATGCCAAAAACTGGGTAGCTTAAGAAACAGAAATTTGTTTTCACACACTTCTGGAGAACAGAAGCCCAAGATCAAGGTGCCAGAACAGTTGGTTTCCTCTGATGTCACCCTCCTGCTGTCTCTTCACAGGGTCTTTCCTCTATGCACCTGAATCCCTAGTGTCCTAATCTCCTCTTATAAGGACACCAGTCAGATTGGAGTAGGGCCAACCTCATGGCCTCATTTTAATGTCACTGCACTTTAGAAGCCCTATCTCCAAATACAGTTGCACCCTGATACTGAGCATTAGGTCTTTAATTAGGGAAGACAATAGCAGTATGCAAGAAGAGAGTAATTTAGTCACTGAAAACAATTATTTAAACCAGAGTGAATGTTGTAAGAAGATGTGGTTATTTTCTTCCACTCATTCTCGTATACCTATATCATATGTATGTATGAACAATAATAATACATTGTCATATTCTTTCATTGATCAAAAATCAGAAGTCAAATATATGTGTGTATAAATACACATACATATATATGTGTATATATATATACACACACACACATATGTATAGCAATCAACAGAAAAAAGTTTATTTTAGACCTGGATTTTTTTAATTGAAGTATAGTTGACATATAATATTAGTTTTAAATTCTTGAATGACATATTTTGTGTTAAATAGAAGAAAGTAGTATTATTTAATGTGGAAGATCTTGGTCGATGTCATTGTACTTGTAATACTTACTTTATATTCATATTTATATTAACTTCACATGTAGAATTCCAATATATGATTTATGTTCTGTGGTGCATAACATATTATAATACAGCTAGAACTATAATGTTTTCATACTTTGCAGATTGTTCATGTATGCTTTTCTAATTATGTTCTGATTAGTCCACTTATGAATACTCCAATGGTCTTTATAGGCCAAAGTGAGCATTTATACTTTAACATGGATAGCATCTGAAATATGATTTCTACAAAAACAAAGCTGCATGCTTTAAAAATATGTTGAATTAATAGGGTTGACTTCTCTATACATATAAGATTTTATTTCTCCTGAGGCTTTTATTTGAGGATATTCCAATATTAGTTTCTCTTTTAAGGAATTTTTTCTTTATGAGTCCTTTTATGTCAACAGAAGGCTGAGCTATGTCTGAAGGCTTTCCCACATTGATTGCACTCATAGGGATTTTCTCCTTTGTGAGTTCTGTGATGTATACTGAGGTCAGACTTCTCAGAAAAGTCTTTTTTACACTCATTACATTCATAAGGTTTCTCCCCATATGGACTTTCTGATGTTTCATAAGGCAGGACACTTCACTGAAAGCTCTCTCACACCTGGTACACACATAAGATTTCTCTCCTGTGTGTATTCTCTGATGTACAAAGAGGTGTGACTTCATGCTGAAGACTCTCCCACATTCATCACACCCATAGGGTTTCTCTCCAGTATGAGTTCTCTGAGGAATGTTGAGGCGTGATTTTTGGAAAAAGGCTTTCCCACACTTATGGCATTCATAGGGTTTCTCCCCACTGTGGATTCTTTGGTGTTCGATGAGGTGTGACTTATGGGCGAAAGCTTTTCTATATTCAGTACACCCATAAGGTCTCTCGTGAGTATGGATCCTCAGATGGATAACAAGATTGGATTTCTTGCTGAACGCCTTCCCACACTCCGTACACGCAAAGGGCTTTTCTCCTGTATGAGTTCTCTTATGCATAATGAGGTCTGACTTCTGGAAGAAGGCTTTCCCACATTCGCTACATTCATTCTTTCTTGCGTATGTTCTGTTACCATTAAATGAACCCAAATAATTCAAACTCCTGTCACAGGAGTCATATTTTGGGGATCTTTGTTTGGAAGAAACAAAGTCTGTGCTCGGAGGAAATATATTTCTAAGTGCATTACACTTGTTGCCCTTTTTCTCCATCACAGTTTCCTGGTCAATGAATGCAACAGACTTCAAAAGTGTTTCTTGGTTCTCTTGCTGCCTTTCCAAGTGGTCATCAAGATGCCAGACTTCTTCTATAAGGAAGCATAATTAGCTATATGTTTGTGAATATTTCTGCTAATGTATTATGGCTCATAACTTTCACCCGATTGTGAGAATGAATCTTTACCTTAAGGCTAGTATCCCTAATAAATAGAAATACCAAGTTTAATGGAATCTATACCCTTGAGCTTTGTAAGAAAACCACAACTTTAAAAAAAAAAAACAAACTACCTTTGCAGAAACTGAAACAGAGAATATGACCAAGAACACAAATGTATCTTGCTATATGCAAATAGGACTTTGCAAACCGGGAAGAGAAATGAAAATGATTACAAGGTGCAATAAAAAGGGGAAAAGGAGGACAGCTCTTACAGGGTCCACAGGAAGAGCCCATCTAGAGAATTACAATGACTGGGTGAAATGGTGATTAGAGGAAGTAAAGGAGACACTGGAGGAGGAACAGAGAGATCTGAGCTGGTGCCTCATCGACTCATTGGATTGCTCCAGTTTAATCCTCACACATCTCTTTGCTTCCAATGTCTCTGAGCTCTTGTCTATTCATCCACCAACGTGAAGCTGATTTGACAAAGACATCAAGGCCGCTTGCAAGCAGGAACACCTTTGTAGCCAGTTCTTCGAAAATCTGTAATGGTAATTCGTTCTTTTTTTTTTTTTTTTTTCCAATTTATTTATTTTCAGAAAAACAGTATTCATTATTTTTTCACCACACCCAGTGCTCCATGCAAGCTGTGCCCTCTATAATACCCACCACCTGGTACCCCAACATCCCACCCCCCCACCACTTCAAACCCCTCAGACGGTAATTCGTTCTTATATGGGTTTGAGGGCCCAGGAACTCGCGTATCCAGTGACAGAGAAATAAGCCACAGGATAAGCCAAATACTACCTGCCTCAGGGTTAGATTAACTATCGAATTCTCACTGCTGAGTGTATCAACTTAATCTAAAATAGTTCACAGACACTGCATTAATCCTGACTTTTAAATACTCTCCCCGCCTTCTCTATCTACCACATATGGAAGAGGAATCACAGTCAAGAACACAGGTATTAAAAAAAAAAAGAAGAAGAAGAACACAGGGACTGAGTCCAGATTACCAGGGTTTCAATCCTAGCTCCATCACTAATAAGACATGTGGCAGAGGTCACGTTCCTTGATGTCTTTGGGCGTCAACTTCCCCTTCTATAGAAAAGGACAACAACAGTGCCTACCTCATAACATTGTCATGAGAATTAAAGGAGTCAAGAGATGTAAGGTACTCAGAATACTGCCTCACACATAATACACTTTGTTCATGAGACACCATGATTATGTGTATTATTACTGACAACTATGTGCTTGCCACTTTTGCTTTACATCATGTTTTCCAAATTTCTGGATGCTATTAATGTGGAGATGCTAAGCAGCAGATTTCTCACTCTGGATCTAAAATCCTGTCTGTCTTCACTTTTATCTACTTTGTAAACCTCTGACAGTACATGACTACTGTTCAACTTATGCTACCTACATCCAGAGCAATAAAGTCATTCCTTGGCTTAGAATTCAAAAATCTCCGGAACTTCCTAACCCACTTCCTGACATATAAGCTATCAGTGTTTAAAGACAGTGAGTAGATTTCCATTCTTTATCCAATACTGGTTCCCCAGAGGCTAGACTAGACGCCTCTCCTAGGAAGATACACAGATGGCAAAAAAACACATGAAAATGTGCTCAACCTCACTAGTCATTCAGTGTAAATCAAAACCACAAAAAGATACCACTTCATATCCATCAGGACCACTGCTAGAAAAACAAAAAAAGTAACAAGTGTTGGTGAGGATGCAGAAAAACTGGAACCTTTATGCACTGCTGGTAGGAATGTAAAATTGTGTATGGTAGCTGTGGGAAAGGTCACAGCAATTCCTTAAAAATGAAAACACAGAGTTACCACATGGTCCAGCAAATTCATTCCTGGGAGTATACCTAAAAGAATTGAAAACAGGGGCTCAAACAGATATTTGGACACCAATGGTCTTAGAAGCATTATTCACAGAAGTGGAAACAACTCAAATGTTCATTGCAAATGAACGGATAAGCAAAATGTGGTATATACACACAAGAGAGTACTATTCAGCCCTGAAAATGAATCAAATTCTATCACATGCTCTACAACATGGATGAACCTCAAAGATAGTAAAATAAATCAGACATAAAAGGGCAGATACGGTTTGGTTTCGTTTATATGAGGTATCCAGGATAGTCAGATTCCTAGCAAAGCAAATAGAGTAGTGGTTAGCGCAGCCAGCAGGGAGGTAGTGTGGGGAGTTGACGGTGATAATGAAACAGCTTTGGAGGTGGATGGTGGCAATGGTGCCACATCAGTGTGAATGTACTTAATGCCACTGAAATGCACACTTAAAAACAGTAAATTCTATGTGATGTATATTTTGCAAAAATTAAAAAAAAAAAAAACTCCTCAAAGTCTTAAATGAAGTTGGTAAGAACCACAGGCAGAATGTACCTGGAAGGGAAAATGTTGCTCTCTAATAGCCATGCAAAGAGGCCACTAATAAGGAAAGGTGATCTATGGAAATGGCATTCAGGTAAATAAGGAAATTATGCCGACCATCCCAGCTATTTTCAAATGTCCAAGGGCTTCAAGAAGAGAGTCCTGAAGCATATTTTTCAAAGATGACAACCCTTACTGATCAACTGTGATCTTTTTAAAAAAATCCTTTTAAATTCCAATAAATATATAGTGTTGTATTAGTTTCAGGTGTACAATAGAGTGATTCAACAGTTCCGTGTATTACAGTGCTCATCGTGACAAGTATACTCTTAATTTCTTTTCCCTGTTTCACCTAACCTCTCACCACTTCCCCTCTGGTAACCATCGGGTCAACTGTGATCTTAATTTCATTCCCTTCCAGCCACAGAGCCCTTTAGCTAACTCACCTGCATGGCTCCAACTTGGGATTTCTCTCTCCATCATCCATGGTTCTTCAACTTGTTCCAACTTGTGGATCACAAATGGCTTTGTGGTTTGATATCCTGTCAGTGGGAAATGATATGGGATTTGGACCTAGCTACCTGGGATTCGGGTCCTTTGAACCCTGAACTTCATCAGGGACTGCCGATGAAGGTACCCATTTGTACCTGAAAAAGAGAGGTCTTTAAACAAACCTGTAGCCATACCTCCCAAAGACAGTCAATCTTAAATCTAATAAGACCCAGAGCCATACTTGTAAAAGTACTTCAAAGGGCTGATTATTTGGAGCAACTGAGAAAGGAAAAGTAGTTAACTAGGCACATGCCACCAACACTGGGAAATGGTCCTTACCCACTGAGATGAGGTTGATATAGTTCTCTAGCATCACATCCCTGTATAGATCCCTCTGGGGAAGCAGATACTGCCACTCCTCCTGGGTGAAATCCACAGCCACGTCCTTGCAGGAACCACGTCTTGATCCCTGCAACAACACATTCCTATTCCAACTAAAGTCATCAGTATTGCACAAAATGGAAAAAAAAGCATGGCGACTTGTTTAAAGCATGTTCATTATTTGATAACGTTTGCTGAACTTTAGCCCCATTTCATTTTGGATGATAATATACTAATTTGGTCTCATTCTGTTTCTCTAGCACTATGTTTTGATGTCCATTTTTCTAGTTTTATGTTTCATTTTGTGGGTAACACAAAAATCATATTTGAGATACTTTACACTGTGTGTTCATTATTCATTAGACCATTCATTCACTAAATCATCAAGCAAACATTTACTGAACACTCCATAAATATCTAGAACAGATTGTCCTAGATACAAGGACCAAATATTGAATCCAATCCAATTGGCATGGCACAGAAAAGATACTCACTTGGTATCAAGTTATACAAAGAGAAGAAGGCACCACATCAAACGCTCTTTTTGTTTTAACAAAGAAATAAAATATTTTAATTGTCAATGCTTCAAAATAACAATGTACTAAATATTTGTTTTGCTACTTTTCATTTTCCTATACTTGTATGATCAACAGTAAGAGGATTTAATGTTGTAACCAAAATTTTTAAAGGTCATAGAACAATAATAACCATTACAAAAAAAATCCCACTGATTATTAAGATTGCTTTGCATGGTTTTAGCTCACATGGTCATTTTTAGTCTTCCACTACTGTTCCTATATAATGGAAAAAACTAACTCACTTGGGACTTGGTCATTCTCTGCAGCCTTTGGGTAAAGACAGAGATCTATGAATACAGAGGTAAGGGGAAGGAATGGAGCCATGACAGACCAGGTATGACTTGAAGATCCCAGAATCATTGGTTTAACAAAGCCACACATGGGTGCCTCAGCTGTTAGGCTGAGGAAGCCACTCTGTGGGAGAATGTCTCCTGGGCCCACCAGAATTCATTGTGAGAAAAACCACAGATTTGCACTAAGATTTGTCTGCAAGAATATCTGTTGCAGCACTTTTTAACACACTGAAAAGTTGGAACAACCTAAGGAACTGGTAAAACAAACAAATACACACTCCAAAGGTAAAGTAATTTATAGTCATCAAAAATGATGCTACCAAATATTTAACTGCATGTAATGACAATTGGTGCCCATCCTTCTCTGACCATTTATTCATGCCTTCTGTGGATCCTGACCCGGGCTGTAGGAACACAGACAGGTTGGAGTCTGAAGGTAGAATATACCAGCAACACGTTCTTAGTGGAACCCAGGAACTGCGGAAGAGACCCCAACAGACCCTGGAAATAAAATGTCTACATGGTGAGATTCGTGCAACAGTCTTTCAGTAATCTTTCTCAGGGGAGGTGAGATCCCTGTGTTTTAAGCTAAGGGAGAGTAGAGATCAGTTAAATGCAATGTTTTAGCTTGGGAGACATATAAAGAGTAGAAGATTTGGAGGAAAATATTTGGGTTTGAATTTACCTGCTGGCTATTTGACCTTGGGCAAGTGAGTCAATGTCACTTCTCCAGGCTCAGTAAAATTAGAAATAATATCTGTGTTTTATCAGTGATTAAGATAAGAATCATTGATTAAGGTAACACAAACATATTTTACAAAACAACCTAATGTTAGTATGTTAATGTGTGTGTGTGTGTGTGTGTGTGTCCATGCTGACTGTTCCCTCTACCCAGCACACTCTTCTATTTCTTTCTTTTATTTTTTTTTTAAGATTTATTTATCAGAAAGACAGAGAGTCAGGGAGGAAGGAGCAAAGGGAGATGAAGAGAATCTCAAGCACACCCCCCAGCTGAGCATGGAGCCAGACAGAGGGCTCCATCTCATGACCCTGAGATCATGACCTAAGCAGAAAAGAGTCAGATGCCTAACCAGATTGAGTCAACCAGGTACCCCCACTCTTCTATTTCTTCAACTCTTTGCTCAAAAATTACCAAGGAGGCCTCTGCTGTCTACCTAATTTGAACTTAATTCCCCCCATCTCCCTTACCCTGATCTACTTTTTGTGTATAAATTCTAATGTATCATTTACTATCTAATATACTATATGATTATGCTTATTATTAATTGGCTGTCTCTACTTATTATAAGTAAAATTTCATAACAGCAGGGATTTTTGTCTACTTCATTCAGTACTGTATATTCACTACTATATCCCTGGCACCAGAAACAGTGCCTGGTTCATGGATGCCCAATAAATAGTCATTTTTAAAAATACAGTAATATGTAGTAAATTTCATAAAATAAGCCTTATCACAAGGGTATACATATGCAGTATTTTACAGTATTTTATCTATTTTTTAAATGTGCCTGCTTACTGTAGGATTCCATTTATATGATATTCTACAAAGGTAAAATTAACCTATAGAGATAGAAATTGTAAAACTGGTTGGTTTTTAAGGAGATGGGGGGAAGGGCTGACTAAAAAGCAACAGAACTTTCTGGGGAATTAAAATGTCCCGTATTTTGATGGGGGTGGTAGTTATACGGGTGCATCAACACACTTTACACTTTTGTTCTCTGTAAATTATATGCAAATCATTCTGTGTAAATTATACCGTAACCAAAAGTACTGGCAAATAAAAATACTAGTCTTGGCTCATGAAACAGATTTCACCACTCATACTCACTACTGGGTTGCAGCTGATGGTCTAAAAAACTGACTTTTAGAGGGCTGCTGTAAGGGTTAAAGGTTAGATGCCTTTGGAAAAGCAGGCAGCACTCCACCTAGAACATTTCAGACCTTCAGTAAAGCTCGGTTCTGTTTCTACACCCGGGAGGGCGCTTCTCACCTTAGTGTCCACTACTAGGCGAGCCGCAAGACCTCCAACGTTTCGAGAATTTTACCAGGCGTGAGCACGTTTCTTTAAAAGTTTGAGGACTTAACTCTTTGAATTTGAGCCCAAAGCCTTTCAAATTTTTGTGGTCAGCCTTTCTGCTTCCCTGAATGGACCTGTGAGTACAGAGTTTTGACGAAAGGGGAAATAAGTCTCAGAGGTTTCATTAAAATGCCTGTAAATCAAAGTTAACAATGGCATATTTTCTAAGAACACACACAAATTAATTTTGATTGCACAAATATGAAGACCAATAGCTAACTCGTCTGAGTAACAGTAAAAAGAAAAAACTCAGAGGGGCACCTGGTGGCTCAGTGGGGTAAAGCCTCTGCCTTCGGCTCAGGTCATGATCCCAGGGTCCTGGGATGGAGCCCCACATCGGGCTCTCTGCTCAGCAGGGAGCCTGCTTCCCTTCCACCTCTTTGCCTGCCTCTCTGCCTACTTGTGATCTCTGTTTGTCAAATAAATAAACAAAATCTTAAAAAAAAAAAAAAGAAAGAAAGAAGGCAAGAAAAAGAAAAACTCGAGAAAACCTAGAAACAGTTTTCCTCTACAGGGCAGTTCGATGTTATGAAGATGCTGTGGCTCCATATTGATCTAATGTCACGTTAATCAGTGCCCTGATAGGTATCTGTAGTTCTAGGGAAATGTTATTTGGCAAAAAAATAATTTGGGATGATCATTCTGTGTTGTGCCAGGTTCCTGGCTTAAAAGTTACAACAAAAAGAAATACCTAAATAACATTTACTTGGAGTAAAGAATATGACTAGTAAAATAAAGATTTGTCCTTGCTTACTGAAAGGTAGCCTCTAGATGCTTGGAATTTCCCCAGTAATGTCCCTCCTAGGCCCTGATCATTCATCCTACCTAGATGATTCATGGTGGGCCCTTGGATAGTTAACAGTAAGAAGATGACTCAGGGTAGGGGCTGACCACTCCACAAAGATGTATGCCTAGAGAGTTGGGGTTTTGAATCACAAGATAGCATTTGGTGGACCTCTCGACCTCTGAGGAGTGAAGCAGGGTTGGAGATTGTGTTCAGTTTGAAGATCAGTGATTCAGTCACTGGCCTTCATGCCTAGGTAATGAGACCTCAATAAAAACTCTGGACATTGAGCTCAAGTGAACTTCCCTTGTTGGCAATATTATATATATCATCATACACTGAGATATTCAGAGGGTATGACATCCTGACTCAACACAGAGAGGACAACAGATGTTTCATTTTTGTAACCCTTTCAGACCTCACACTATGAGTTTCTCCCTTTGGCTAGTTCTCCTTCATATCTTAATGCTATAATAGAACTGCAATCATGAGTATAGGGCTTTCCTGAGTTCTGTGAGCTGTTGAAGTATCATAGGGGTACTGAGAATCCCTGAATTTTTAGCCCACTAGCCAGAGGTGCTCTGAGGGTGGTCTGAGAACTCCTGGGCTTCTGGCTGGGGACTGAAGGGCAGACTTATGGAGGATTCTGCCCTTAACTTGTGAGGTTTGGCCCAGTTCCAGCTAGCTGGTGTCAGAAATCACTGAGATTATGTATTATGCATGATTCTAGGTGCTTTAAATATATTAACTAATTTAATGCTCCCTAACTCTATGAAGCAGATTCTATTTTTAACCCCATTTTAGGCATGAAGGAACTGAGACACACAGATTAATCCACTTATTGGGGTACAGAACTAGTTAGTGGGAGAGCAAGGCAAAATGGCTATAGAGCATAGGTTATCAACTGCCACTCTCTGGCCACATCAACCAGCTGCCTGTTTTTGCACTCTCTGTGACCACAGAATGTTTTTCACATTTGTAAATGACCGGAAAAAAAATGTAAAAGAATAGAGTTTTATATGGGTCTTCGTTTATAAAAGTGCCTTGTGATGACACAGAGAGGTCTTTTCATTGAAAGAAAAGTTTGATATTACTCAAAGTTTGCCTAGAAATGGGATGCAGGGTCAAAGTTTCTAGGTCCCAATTCCACTGAGGACGTTCCTCACACCAACAATAAGCAATTCTCTGACATCAGCCAGGTGTCCTACGATCTAACTCAATTCTGCCACATCTCCGGGGAGATAGCATCAGACCCCACAGGTTAAGGGTTCAGTCCTACAAGACTGACACCCCCCTTCCCACTTCAGACCCTAGCCACAAGCCCAGGTTATTATATGCTTCTGACCCACCAGCTACTGAGTGGAGTTCTATGCCTCTTTCTTCAATTACAGATGCCAGTCACAAGTCTAGTTGTTACTTATAGTTCTGACTGACTATAAATCAGAGGTTCCTGCCACCCCTTCCTTGGGTTCAATTAATTTGGTCGAACTGCTTAGAACTCAAACATTTTACTTACTAGATTACTGATCTATTATAAAAATATATGACTCAGGGGTGCCTGGGTGGCTCAGTGGGTTAAGCCTCTGCCTTTGCTCAGGTCATGATCTCAGAGTCATGAGATCAAGCCCCGCATCGGGCTCTTTGCTCAGCGGGGAGCCTGCTTCCCCCTTTCTCTCTGCCTGCCTCTCTGCCTACTTGTGATCTGTCTGTCAAGTGAATGGATAAAATCTTTTTAAAAAATTAAAAAACATATGACTCAGGAATGCTGAATGGAAGACATATGGAGGCAATAATGGAGAGAGGGTGTGGAGCCTCCACGCTCACGGAACAAGCCACTTTCCCCATATCCCCACATGTTCACCAACCTGGGAACTCCTCAGACCCTGTCCTATTGGGTTTTTATGGGAGTTTCATTACATAGGCATGATTGATTAAGTCATTGGCCATTGGTTTTTGATTCAACTTCCAGCCCCTATCCCATCCCTGAAAGAGATCACAAGTAGGCGGAGAGGCAGGCAGAGAGAGGGAGGGAAGCAGGCTCCCTGCTGAGCAGATAGCCTGATGTGGGGCTCAATCCCAGGACCCTGGGATCATGACCTGAGCTGAAGGCAGAGGCTTAACCCACTGAGCCACCCAGGCGCCCCCATTATCAGTACTTCTAAGTAGAATCGCCTCCAGTGGATTGTACCATTCCAAATTCCTCTTTCCCAGTAAAGGACTATACTACTGCAACTTCTTCCCCAATCCTCCTGTTAAAGCTCTCATTGGTTTGTGTAATACTTTCCGTCATCTTGCCTCCTTCACCTCGCTGCCACGGTGGCACAGTCCAAACTCAGGTTAAGGATAAACCGAATTCCTCCGCGTGTACGGACCTGACAGGACTCTCAATATGGCGACTCCCACTAGGAGACACGGCGCGTGGGAGTCGCCATCTTGCTTCCTGAACAAAGCCACAGAGGACGCCGAGTGGTCAAAATCGCTCTGCAGGATTCGGCGCATGCTCGCGAGCCCCGCGGCGCACTCTCCCAGACAGTAAGCGGGAGAGTTTTTCGATCCATGTTAATCTGTGACAGCTGTCGGGGGTTATGCTGGGACGGACGTTTCGGGACCTGATAATCGAGCTGGGGGTCAGAAGGGGGATTTATGGATTAAGTCATTAGGAAGTCGGGGGCTGGGCGGGGGGTCTGTGAGGGTCTGTAATTGGAGGTCTATGCAGACTGATGGAAAGTCTGTGGGATGAATGTTGGGTACGTACAAGGGGTCAGTAATAGGGAGAGCAGTATGATCTGTGGGTCGGGGATGCAGGTGTTGGAGTATCCGTGTGCCAGTGATTTGTGGACCTGTATGGCCAGTCTTGTGATCGGGGTTCCGTGGAGGTGCTCTTTGGGATTTGTGATTTCTGCACCTGGTGATTCAGTGATTTGTAGGGAGTCGATAATGCAGCCAGAGACTGGTAAGGGTCAGCTCTAGTTTAGTGGGAAGCCCCTCACTTTACAATTTCTGCAGGTCAGAGGCCGCCCCCACATTGAAGCACCTACTCAGATGTTTTCTCAAACCTCCAACTCCCTCCATCACTCACCTCCTCATAGAAGAAAACATCCTTTAGACATAAGACCAAACAAATCTAAAGGATTAACCTTATTATTGTCAATTCCCTCTAGTCAAAGACCACCAGGAACATCCTGTAGTTGAATAAGTTGGGTTTATGGCTTTAGCACCTAGCTGGGAACACGCACACCCTGGAGAAAAGGAGGGTGGGGGGGCCTTCTGGTATGAGAGCGTTAGAACTTCTTATAGGACTTATCCTTGTATTGGGTGATTTTGACGAGGGCCTAAGGGGGTAGACCTTGCTCTGAATTGGATATTGAGAGAAGTGGGGTAGTTCAGTGATGGGGGATTTCAAATATCTAGGGTGAGGAGACTATCCTGACGGTAAAGCTGTAATAGGTGAGGAAGTTGTCGCTCATATTAACTCGGAGAGGGGATGTTTTGTGTATTGGACAATGCTGATGCTTCGTCTGTCTGTGTTCGGACATGATTTCAGGGAGTGACCTTGTCTGATGTTGATGTTCTGTGTAATTAACTTAAAGAGGAGAATTTGAGGGTCAGGCCAGCTCTGAAATGTGAGGGCTGTTTTTTTTCTTCTTTTCTTATATGAGGTGTAATTTCAGCCCCGTGTCTTCCTGTTTATTGGAAGTGTTCTACATTCTGTTCCACAAACATTTATTAAACCCCTGCTTTTTACTTGTTTCAGAGCTCGGTGTCCAAAGAGGAGCATGACTATTGGATTGTTTCCTTCTAGGTTTATTTTGACACAGCCTGGGATAACCCCTTAGGAAACAGTCTGCCTTTCATGGGAGTACTCACTTCCTGTGAATGAGTTCAGCCTTCTCTGCATGACCCATTCTGGGACTGAGAAGAATTTACCAGGTAAGTATCTTTCTGCATTGTCCTATATTCCTGTTCATCTATGGTTCTGTGACACTATTTTCTTCCATAGATGACTGCACTGTTGAATATCAGCAACACAAACTTAAACAAAAACATGTTAAAATCTGTGGGTTGCTGGGGGGAGGGGGGTTGGGAGAAGGGGGGTAGGGTTATGGACATTGGGGAGGGTATGTGCTTTTGGGTAAATTGGAAGGGGAGATGAACCATGAGAGACTATGGACTCTGAAAAACAATCTGAGGGGTTTGAAGTGGCGGGGGTGGGGTGGGAGGTTGGGGTACCAGGTGGTGGGTATTATAGAGGGCACAGCTTGCATGGAGCACTGGGTGTGGTGAAAAAATAATGAATACTGTTTTTCTGAAAATAAATAAATTGGAAAAAAAAATAAATAAAATCTTAAAAAAAATAAAACTATAAATGATTTAAAAGTTAAAAAAAATCAATGAAGTCAACAGTTTTAATCTATGAATATTGATTGAGCAAGAGAATTTGCTAGATTAGCGGAAAAATGTAAAAGAGCTCTTAGGATTTTGTCAGCTGCTTGTGTCTAGGGAATATGGTTCTCAGTTTTCTACTTGGTCATTCCTATTCTTATTGTCAAGGAACTGCCTCATCTGTAATTAAATCTTACATACATATGTATACATGATTATTGTCTTATGGTAGAGTCTTACAGATAGAATTACAAATAGAACTGCTGGTTCAAAGGGGAACGAACAATAAGGTGTTTGTGTATTAACAGAAATATCTGCATCCATCCAATTAAAAATACACCCTGTAGGGACGCCTGTGTGGCTCAGTGGGTTAAGCCTCTGCCTTTGGCTTAGGTCATTGTCTCAGTGTCCTGGAATTGAGCCTTGCATTGGGCTCTCTGTTCAGTGGGGAGCCTGCTTCCCCCTCTCTCTACCTGCTGCTCTGCCTACTTGTGATCTCTGTCTGTTAAATAAATAAATAAAATCTTTTTAAAAATAAAAATATTTTAAAAATACACCTTGTACAAGATCTATATAATCATATAATCACAAGAAGACTTTTTCACGTGGTGCTTATAGATCCTTCTATAAGGATCAAACGACCTTCTACAAGGTGACCTGATTTCCATCTGACTTCTGGTGGTGGTTGTTTCTAGACTGGTAAATGGCTCCTGGAGACTTAGTCTTTCAATCCTGATTCCTCAGATCTCTGCTTTTTTGGAAGAGAAGCAGAAAATGACCAAGTCTCGTGTAAGTTGCTTGCTTATTTTGTACTCGATTTCCATATAGTCAAATGGAAAAGTGCAGAAAGCTAGAAATCAGAATTAGGGAAAAGGTAGAGAGAGCAAAGACTTGGAACGAGTTGCTGTGTACTATGTACATTTATGTGGTTTTAAGCCACATAAAGCAACTATTATAGTTCATGTATATGTTTGTTATATGTATATTTTATATAAATATAATCCATATCTATATTATGTATTTTATATAAGTGTGTAAAAATTAAAGTGCAAATTTGAAAAAAAAAAAAGAGTCAAATTTATTCAGTCTTTTCTAGCAGCCACAGTGGAGAGATAGAGGATATCATATACATGATCTGGCATTCTCCACAAATAAAATCAACTGAATTTTCAATGAAAGTATTTCTTGCCATTAAGACAAAAAGGGGGCGCCTGGGTGGCTCAGTGGTTTAAGCCTCTGCCTTCAGCTCGGGTCATGATCTCAGGGTCCTGGGATCAAGCCTGCTTCCCCCCTCTCTCTCTGCCTGCCTCTCTGCCTACTTGTGATCTCTCTCTGTCTATCAAATAAATAAATAAAAATCTAAAAAAAAAAAAAAAGACAAAAAGAAATTTATTTTGGGGGATCGTCTATAGATGATGTCCTGACCTATACTTCTGCATAAGTGTGTCAGATTTTTTGTGGTTGTGTCTTTAAATATTTTTTTTTAGAAGGCAGTCAGCATAATGTTAGAGCTGAACTCTATAAGCATTATTCTTTGGGGGAACTAACGTATAGTTTATCCAGAGATAAAACCTAGAAAAGGGGGAATGGTGAGGATCTATATGTCTCAAAATCATGGCTTCTTTCAAGTAGGCAGTTCTTTACGTAAAATTCAGTGGCAAACACTTGGGAGTGCTGGGGTCTCTGATTCTGCGTAGCCTTTGCTATGGTCCCACAGTTTGTGAAGCTACTCCCCAACTGAATGCCAGTTTTGGTCCCATTTTTTTCAATTTATAAAATCATTTTGCTATATTTTGTCTTGGCTTGAATTATCCCTACTTGGTAAAAACATTTAAAAAAACACTGAAAAATACAAAAAATAAAAATTATAAAGTCAAAGGGACCCTCAGCATTCCCTTTCTCCTGGGATAACCAGTATTAATAATTTGTGATGCTTTTTATTATTGAACTGATTGACTGTCCAGTGTTCCCAGAACCACTTGTTGAATACATTTATTTGAAATGCTGCCTTTATTGAATTCCCATTTGTGATTAAGCCTCTTTGCTCTTCTATTCTTCAAATGTGTTTGATTCCTCTTGCTAAAGACAGAATTTTACATCATTTTTCTGAATAGGCATGGTGTAGAACTGGGCATATGATTTGGCATGTTATGGTAAAAATAAGAACGATCACTTCAGATTGAACAGGAACGTGCTGTTATAGGGTCCGTTGTCATTTGAGGATGTGGCTATAGCTTTCACCAAGGAGGAGTGGCAGCAACTGGACCGCGCTCAGAAGACCCTGTACAGAGATGTGATGCTGGAGAACTTCAGCCACCTGGTCTCATTGGGTAAGGATGGCTTCCCTCATATCACAACAATTCCCAATCCAGTGCCTCTCTCTTCTCCTTTGATCAAGTTGGGTGGGTTCCTGGCATAGGTAATGACTGACTTTGTGCTCTCTTTTTTTCTCTCCAGCAGAAGGTCAGTGCTGTGCTGAGAGCCAGCTGGACAGCTTCACTGTGGGGCTCCTAAAATAGCACTTTTTTGTTTTTAAATGTAGGGCTTAACTCAGGACCCTGAGATCAAGAGCTGAACTGAGCTGAGATCAAGAGTTGGACACTTTGACTGACTGAGCCACCCAGGTGCCTAGAAACCTTTCTTTTTTTTTCTTCAGTGTAGCCAACCGAGTTCCTCTCTGATTTCTCCATAATAGGGCATCCAATGTCCAAACCAGATGTCATCTCCAAGTTGGAACAAGGACAAGAGCCATGGATTGTAAAAAGAGATATACCAAGTTGGATCTATCCAGGTAAAAAGCTGGCAGATGGGAGTCAAGGGAAGTGAAATCTCAGTTTCTTTGTTTTTGATTTTAATTGGCGGGTGGCTGAGATTTATGCTTCCAACCAGATTGGCCGCTCCTGTTCCTTCTTGCTCCTGTGCTGAGTATGTAGTAAGTATTCAACAATTTGTTAATTAAGTAATAGTGAGCCATAAAGAGAAGAAAAATTTCTCTCTGATTCACTCAACAATTATATCTTTAGTGGCTTTCTGGAAGAAATTCAAAGGCAATAGAAGTCAGATGCTTTTCAGGACCACAGGTTGTACATGGAAAGACAAGACATCAGAGTTCATGGCTGCATAAAATCGTACCACCAATATAATTAATGTCTTAGGAGTTCCCTGAAAATTATAATCTAAAGAAATGTGGCATAACTTAAGAAGGCATGTTTTCCAAACAAGAACCAGCTACTCTGAAGTATATTTGAAGTGTGGGTTGGGCAAGAGGAGGGTGAAGGCAAGCTCAGGCAATGGGTGTGTACAAATTCTTGGAGTTAGGAATCATTGTGGCTTTTCTGCAGAAATTTGCTAGGCTTGCCTTCAATAAAAACTATTTATTCAGGGAATAAAGGGATATAAGCATGGATACACAGTGCGAATATGGACAGTTAAAGTCCATACTGTAGCTGTACTCTGTATTTTCTACTATTTTATTTATACAACTTTGAGATTTAACTCACATGCCTTATAATTCACCCATTCAAAGTTAACAATATAGTGGTTTTGTCATATTCGCAGATATGTGAAACGATTGCTGCAGTCAATTTTAAAACACTTTATCGCCTACGAAAGAAATCCTGTACCCTTCTGCTATCACGCCCCTGCTCCGCATCTCCAGCCCTAAGCGGCCACTAATCTGCTTTCACTATTGATTTACCTACTCTTGATATTTTATTTAAACGAAATTGTACAATATGTGATCTTTTGTGACTGGCTTCTTTCAGTTAGCATGCTGTTTCTGAGGGTTATCACGTTATATAGTATGTATCTGTAGTTCGTTTCTTTTTTGGCTGAATAATACTCCGTTGTGTGGATACACGACATTTAGTTATCCGTTCATCAGTTAATGGATATTTGGCTTGTGTCCACCTTTTGGCAACATGAATAATGCTGCTATAAACATTCATGTGCAAATTCTCATGTAGGTGTATGTTTTACTTCTTCTTTGGTAGAAGTGGAACTGCTGGGTCATATGGGAACTCTGGGTTTAACTAAAATCATCTGTAATGACTAATTATGTTGAGTGTATTTTTATCTGCTTGTTGGCCATTATGTATCTTGTTCAGAAAATAGTCTGTTGAGAGACTTTGTCTATTTTGAATTATTTGTCTTTTTATTATAGAATTGTAAGAGTTCTTTATAGAGGTAAAATTCTTACGCAGAACTTACATGGAACTCCAGAAAGTCCGGTTTTTCTATTTTTCTTTTGTTGCCTGTGCTTTGGTATCGTATCCAAGAATCTGTTGCCAAATCCAAGGTCATGAAGATTTACCCCAAGTTTTTTTTCGAGAAGTTTTATACTGTCAGTGCTCTTACATTTAGGTCTTTGAGTTAATTTTTGCACATGGTATGAAGTAAGTGTCCAACTCCCTTCTTTTGCCTTGGCAGTCCATGTGTTCCAGCACTATTGATTGATTTTGATTTTGATTATGACATGAGTTTTAATTTATTTTCTTTAATACCACTATATGTAAATACAGTGTTGTATTAGTTTCAGGTGTACAGTATAGCAGTTCAGCAATTCCGTATATTTCTCAGTCCTCATCCAGATAAGTGAGCTCTTAATCCCCTTCACCTATGTCACCCATCCCCTCACCTAACCCCTCACCTACCTCCCCTCTGTTTGTTCTCTGTAGTTGAGTCTGTTTTTTGGTTTGTCTCTTTTTTGTTAGTTTCCTCCTTTGTTCATTTGTTTTGTTTCTTAAATTCTACATAGGAGTGAAATCAAATGGTATTTCTCTGACTGGCTTATTTCATTTAGTATTCTACTCTCTAGATCCATCCATGTTGTTGCAAATGGCAAGATTTCGTTCTTTCTTATGGTTGAATGATAAAATTCCTAAGAATTCAATATTCTGATGGCCGAATAATATATGTGTATATGTATACCACATCTTTATCCATTCATCCGTTGATGGACACTTCCATAATTCGGCTATTGTAAATAATGCTGCAATAAACATAGGGGTGTGTATATCCCTTTGAGTTAGCATTTTTGTATTTTGGGGGTAAATACCCAGTAATATGATTACTGGATCGTAGGGTAGTTCTGTTTTTTAATATTTTTTTTTGTGTCTTCTCTAATTCTTTTTTTTTTCCAATATATTTATTTTCAGAAAAACACTATTCATTATTTTTTCACCACACCCAGTGCTCCATGCAAGCTGTGCCCTCTATAATACCCACCACCTGGTACCCCAACCTCCCATCCCCCCCACCACTGCAAACCCCTCAGATTGTTTTTCAGAGTCCATAGTCTCTCATGGTTCATCTCCCCTTCCAATTTACCCAAAAGCACATACCCTCCCCAATGTCCATAACCCTACCCCCCTTCTCCCAACCCCCCTCCCCCCAGCAACCCACAGTTTGTTTCGTGAGATTAAAAGTCACTTATGGTTTGTCTCCCTCCCTATCCCATCTTGTTTCATGGATTCTTCTCCTACCCACTTAAGCCCCCATGTTGCATCACCACTCCTTCATATAAGATGTGGTATATATACACAATGGAATACTATGTTTTTTAATTTTTTGAGGAACCTCCATACTGACTTCCACAGTGGCTGCACCAGTTTGCATTCCCACCAACAGTGCGCAAGTGCTCTCTTTTCTTCACATCCTCACCAACACTTGTTTCTTGAGCTTTTGATTTTAGCCATTGTGATATGTGTGAGGTGCTATCTCATTTTGGTTTTGATTTGCATTTCCCTGATGATGAGTGATGTTGAGCATGTTTTCTGTGTTTATTGGCCATCTGGATGTCTTCTTTGGAGATATATCTGTTCATGTCTTCTGCCCATTTTTAATTATATTATTTGGTTTTTGGGTATTGAGTTGTATAAGTTCCTTATATATTTTGGATACTAGCCATCTACCAGGTGTGTCATTTGCAAATATCTTCTCCCATTCCAAGGTGGTCTTTTAGTTTTGCTGGTTTTCTTTGCTGTGCAAAAGCTTTTTATTTTGATGCAGTCCCAATAGTTTATTTTTGCTTTTTGATTGCCTTGCCTCAAGAGACACATCTAAAAAGATGTTGTTAAGGCTGATGTCAGAGAAATTATTCCCTATACTCTCTTTTAGGATTTTTATGGTTTCAGTTCCCATTTAGGTCCTTAATCCATTTTGAGTTTGCTTTTGCGTAAGGTGTAAGAAAGTGGTCCTTTTTCATTCTTTTGCATATAGGTGTCCAGTTTTCCCAACACCATTTGTTGGAATGATGTCTTTCCCATTTCATATTCTTGCCTCTTTTGTTGAAGATTAATTGACCATAGAATTGTGGGTTTATATCTGAGCTCCCTATTCTGTTCTATTGATCCATGTGTCTGTTTTTGTGCCAGGACCATATTGTTTTGATTACTGCAGTTTTGTAGTATAACTTGAAGTCTGGAATTGTGATGCCTCTAGTTTTGTTTTTCTTTTTCAAGATTGCTTTGGCTATTCTGGATCTTTTGTGGTTCCATACAAATTTTAGGATTATTTGTTCTAGTTCTGTGAAAAATGCTGTTGGCATTTTCGTAGGGATTGCCTTAAATGAGTGGATGGCTTTGGGTAATATAGACATTTTAACAATATTTGTTCTTCCAATCAATGAACATGGAATGTCTTTCTATTTGTGTTATTTATAATTTCTTTCATCAGTGTTTTATAGTTTTCAGAATACAGGTCTTTTACCTCTTTGGTTAAGTTTATTCCTAGGTATTTTATTATTTTTGGTACAGTTGTAAATGAGATTGTTAATTTTTCTTTTAGCTGCTTCATTATTAATATACAGAAATGTAATAAATTTCTGTATGTAATAAATTGATGTTGTATTCTGATGTTGTATTCTGTGACCTTGCTGAATTAATTTATCAGTTCCAGCAGTTTTTTGGTGGCATCTTTAGGGTTTTCTAAATGTGGTATCATGTCATTTGCAAATAGTGGAGGTCTTACTTCTTCCTTACCAGTTTGGATGCCTTTTATTTCTTCTTGTCTGATTGCTGTGGCTAGGACTTCCAGTACTATGGAATAAAAGCGGGCATCCTTGTCTTGTTCCTGACCTGAGAGCTTTTGCTCATTGAGCATAATGTTAGCTGTGGGTTTTTCATATATAGACTTTATTATGTTGGGGTATGTGCCCTCTACACCTAATTTTTTGAAGGTTTTTATCATGAATGTATGTTATACTTTGTCAAATGCTTTTTATATATCTATTGAAATGATCACTTGGCTTTATCCTTTTTCTTACTGATGTGACATATCAATTAACTTTTTGGCAAATATTAAATCATCTTGAATATGGAATAAATCCTACTTGATCATAGTGAATAAATTTTTTAATGTATTGTTGGATTCTGTTTGCTAATATTTTGTTGAGGATTTTCTCATCTATGTTCACCAGAGATATTCGCCTGTAGTTCTCTTTTTTTGCTTTCTGCTTTCTTAAATCCAATAAGCCCATCTGATGAAATTTTAATTTCAGCTTTAAAATTTTCATTTGGTTCTTTTATGTTTAACTTACACAAAATAAATATTGGATATAGAGTAAGTTAACTACTACCACAATCATGATACCAAAGAGTTCTAATAATCAAAATTTCCTCTTCCTGCCTCTTTATAGTCAAACTAGTTCCTTTATATGCTTTTTTCCTCTTTTAAAATTACATATTTGTTCACTCATTGCCTAGCAATCTTTTCCTTTAAGTTCTTTAATATGTTTATAATAGCTTCTTTGGGATCTTTATTTACAAAATATAGCATTTGTACCCACATAGAGTCATTTTCTATTGACTGATTTTATTCCTTAATTTAGATCAGTTTTCTGTTTCTTTATATGTCTAGTAATTTTTGGTTGAAAATGCTACATAGTAGATAATATGTTGTAGTGTAGATTCTTCTGATCCTTCTAAGGGTTTCTGTTTTGTCTTAGAGGCATTTAACTTGCTTAGGCTTAAACTGAAATCTGTTTGTCCTATAGAGTGTCATTGCTGATGGCTCTCTTTAGTTCCTGTTTGTTTGTTTAAGTCTGGCTGTCTAAGAGACTCCCCTCCACCTTTGGATAAGGTAGAGGTAAGCTAGTGATTTGGGTAGAGGTTGTATGAGACATCAAACACAAGCATGACTTTCACTGTTTGCTGCCCGAGCAGTGCATGTTTCAGAACACTTTACAAGTATAGCAAGTTTGCAAGACTCTCCAAATTTTCAATCACTGTTGGGCTCTCTAGAATATCTTTTTACAGATCTTTTAGTGGTCAGGTGGAGGTATATAGATGGTGTTATCTCAACCTTTTATGACTCTTTTGCTTCCAAATTCCTGTTAAATTTCTTGCTATTCTTATTAATAGCATTAAGTTGTATCCTGTGGATTTGTGTTATCTTTTAATCCCCCATAAACTAGGGATGGGAGATGGGAAAACCCTGAGAAAGAATGCTAGCTCCCCATTCTTACATAATGAAGTAGAAGTTTCTGGTGAGTAAGCATTTTTCAGCTTATTACCTCCTGTTAATAGTTTTTCAGTGCCCTAAATTAGTTGTTTTTTTATTTGTTTTTGTACTTGGTTTTTTTGGGAGCAGAATTCTTCAACTACCTCAGCCATCACTACTGGAAGTAAAGTCCATCTTTAATTACTAGTGATAAATTTACATTTTCAAATGGCCTATTGCCATCCCAGTTCTCTGTCTCCTGGACCATCATATATCATCCATTTGTTTTTACATCTTTTGTCCTCTACTAAATCTTTTTATCTGTTTAATTTTTTTTTATTCTTTCAGAGAGGGAGACTAGACTTGAAAATCCTCAGTTGGATATATCTGGAGGTGTTTCCTTCCATAAGGAGATATTGGCAAGTGTGACAAGGGAGCATTCATTGTACTCCATTTTTAAGGTCTGGCAGGGTGATAACCAGCTGGAGAGAGATGCGGGAAATCAAGACAGACTTCTCAGGCAAGTCATGGTCATCAAAAACAAAACAGGTTCTGAAGAGTCAGGCTATTCATATAAGATGTTAGGGAAAATATTTCATGACTACGCAGACCTAGATGCTTCAAGACAAGGACTGTATGACCCTGACTCATTTGAAAAGAGCTTGGAACCTAATGTAAACTTACTCAGTTGTAATAGGGGTTATGCAACAAAAAACACTGATGAGAATTTTGGGTGTGGGAGTACACCTATTTCTTCCTATTCTAAGCATGAAAAAGTTCATAATGGAGTGAAACACTGTGAAGATCATCAATATGGAAAGATTATCAGCAATAAACAATCTCTTATTCAATATATGAATGTTGAAACTGGAGAGAAGACCTGTGTATGCATTGAATGTGGAAAATCTTTTCTAAAAAAGTCACAACTCATAATACATCAAAGAATTCATACTGGAGAGAAACCATATGATTGTGGTGCATGTGGGAAAGCCTTCAGTGAGAAGTCACATCTTATTGTACATCAGAGAACTCATACTGGGGAGAAACCTTATGAATGCTCTGAATGTGGAAAAGCTTTCTCTCAAAAATCATCCCTCATTATACATCAGAGAGTTCATTCTGGGGAAAAACCATATGAATGTAATGACTGTGGGAAAGCTTTCTCCCAGAAATCCCCCCTTATTATACATCAGAGAATTCACACTGGAGAGAAACCTTATGAATGTAATCAATGTGGGAAAGCCTTCTCCCAGAAGTCACAGCTGATTATACATCATAGAGCTCATACTGGAGAGAAGCCATATGAATGTACTGAATGTGGGAAAGCCTTCTGTGAGAAGTCCCACCTCATTATACATAAAAGAATTCACACTGGGGAGAAACCCTACAAATGTGCTCAATGTGAGGAAGCCTTCAGCAGAAAGTCAGAACTCATTATACATCAGATAATTCATACTGGGGAGAAACCTTATGAATGTACTGAATGTGGGAAGACCTTTTCCCGGAAATCACAGCTCATCATACACCAGAGAACACATACTGGAGAGAAACCCTACAAATGCAGTGAGTGTGGAAAAGCTTTCTGTCAGCAGTCACATCTCATTGGACATCAGAGAATTCACACAGGAGAAAAACCTTATATATGCAGTGAATGTGGGAAAGCCTTCTCTCAGAAGTCCCACCTCCCGGGGCATCAGCGCATTCATACAGGAGAGAAACCTTACGTGTGTGCTGAGTGTGGAAAGGCCTTTTCCCAGAAGTCAGACCTTGTTGTACATCAGAGAATTCATACTGGGGAGAAACCCTATCAGTGTACTATCTGTGGTAAAGCGTTCATCCAGAAGTCACAACTCACTGTACACCAGAGAATTCATACAGTGGTAAAATCATAAGAATGTATTAAGCACAGAAAATGTCTTCGTCAGTATTTTCTCAAGCCTTAAAAATGACACAAAATCCATGGATTTCAATGAGTTTGGGAGCATATTTACTGATGAAGTTCCTAATGTATTTAATTTTTTTATCAGCAATAATACAGACATCTCTGTTATATAAATAATGGATATTTTCACTATGACATGTAAGACTTTGAACTTGTGAACTGAATGATTAATATCAAAAGTTACATATATAGTTTATTTTGAAGTTATGTATTTATGTTATATAATAAGAATTGGATATATGATAATATTGTTAATGTTAACTTAGCATAATTATGGCTGTGCAGTAATTCCCCATAGAGGACATAAAGAAAGCTTGAGTCAAAAGATGCCATGACCTTGAAACTGAGCCTGGGGGAAGGATTTGATTGTCATTCCTAAAGGTACCTATAAAATTATTCTTGTAGATGGATGGAAAGTTGGGTTGATAAGGTCCAATATACGTCATCTCTTTGTTTGGTTGTTTGTTTCATTTCAAGAATCTAAGTTGATCTGTGTCTGTGGATGGACCCAGGATCTTGTAATTGACATTTCTTGCTATTTCTCTCTTTTACTCTTCCTGTCTAGGAGCTTGGCGTGTTGGAAAGACATAGACGGTCACTAGTTTTAATGCTTATTCCACTACTCATCGATTATGTAACTTCAGGGAAACCTTTTTTCATCCGCAGTATCTGTTCCCTCATCTATGTATAAAATTCTGGCAGAGAACACGTTTTAATTTATATTTGTCCCTTCGTCTTCCCTCTCTGTTCTTTTGCAGGAAGTTGCTAATACTCAGGTGTATACCTTTAAATCTGATTTGCATTCCAGACACTGTGTTTTTGATTCCCCTGATTTCTTTTTCTGTCTTTTTTCCATTAACACTGCTCTTGTGTCTGGTGGCCTAACTCATACTGTTGTAGAGACCTCACTTTTTATTTTATTTTGCAAATACATGTAAGTTATGGTGTTTGCACATAAAGACCCTGTGTGATACCATCACAGATCCTGTTTTACCCTTTCCCAGAAGCATCCGTTCTTTTTCCTAAGAATTGAATGGCCCTCAGGGAAAAATCCACAGGGAATGTGGAAGACATGCCTGGGGTAGCCTACATGGGCAGGTATGAATCAGGACATAAAAATCCCACCTGCTATCCCTAAAATGTTTCTCTATTCTTTGTTGTAGGCCCAACTCTTCTCTCATAAGAATCTTTAGGAAAGCATCTTGATGAGGAGAAGTCCTATGTAGCAAGGATGTAGTGACCTGTGTGGCTAAATATGATTTCTGCAAGAAAGTTCCTACTTGATTCCTTCATATGTCCTGCTTAGCTGCTCTTTCTCTGCAGGGCCCCAGTGTTTACTATGAGAAGTTTAAGACTCTGTATGGGAACCTCTGCAGAGGACATGGCATGCTTATAAAGATGTGTGAATATGTGTGAGAAAATTCTCTGTGTCATTATAAATAACAGTGATTGATATTGGATATGATTGGCCATTTGGACCTGGGAAATAAAACATTCAGGCATGTACCATGGAGTGATCTATCTGCTTTGAGAGGTCTTGATGGCATGGGAAAATCAGGGTCTCAGGAACATACAGAAATGTTGTGAGAAGGAAATGATAATATAGTAACAGTTATGGAAATTGTGTGAGGAAAATAAAAATTCAAGAGTTCTTATCTTCTCATGGGCCTCCCATTTTGCCTTTTCACCTTCCAGCGAAGCTCACTGATCTGATATGATATAATATGTACTATATATTGCCATAAAATATAGCAAAATTTAATACCTACTGGTGTATAGGAAAATTTCCCTTTATAGTCTGGAAAAAAGATAATGTCCATTCTCACCAGTTTTATTCAACATTGCATTGAAAGACCTAGTCAGGGAAAACAGGCAAGAAAAAAAGTTGGTATAATGATTGGAAAACAATAAAACACATTATTTGTTGATAAAATTTATATGCATAGAGATGAAAATGTATAGGTTAATTATTAGAGATAGAAAGGGTTTTGAAGGGGCGGGAGGTGGGAGGTTGGGGGATCCAGGTGGTGGGTATTGGAGAGGGCACGGATTGCATGGAGCACTGGGTGTGATGCAAAAATAATGAATATTGTTACGCTGAAAAAATAAAAAATAAAGAAATAGAAAGTAGCAATGTTTCTAAAAATAAAGTTTATGCAATAGATATAAAATGAAAATGTAAAGCTATCAGTTAGAGTAGCACGGAAATTACATCATGTCTAGAAACATGTATTTCCAGTACAATGTTGAAGAGAAGGGGCAAGAATGGGCATCATTGTATTGTTCTCGATCTTAGAGGAAGAGCTTTCTTCACCACTGATTATGATGTTAGCTGCGAGCGTGCCATATGTTGCCTTCATTGTGTGGAGGTACGTTCTTTCTGTGACTAGTTTGTTGAGAACTTTTATCATGAAAGGATGTTGAATTTTTGATACTTGATTTTTCTGCAATGTGTTGAGATGATTTTTTATCCTTTATTCTGTTAATATGGTGAATTACTCCTATTAATTTGTATATGTTGAAACATCCTTGCATCCCAGGTGGTCATGGTGTATGACCCTTTAAACGTGCTGTTGAATTCTGTGTGCTTGCATTTTGTTGAGAATTTTGCATTTATATTTATCAATAATGTTGGACTTTTGTTGTAGTGCCCTTATCTGGCTTTGGTGTCAAAGTAATGCTGGCCTTGTAAAATGAGTTTGGGAGTGTTCCCTTCTTCAGTATTTTTGGAGTTTAAGTAGGATTGTTGTTAATTCTTTAAATACTTGGTGGAATTCACCAATCAAACTATCTGATCCTGGGCTTTTCTTCTTGTTTTTTTTTTTGTTTTTAATTTTTTTATTTTTTATAAACATATATTTTTATCCCCAGGGGTACAGGTCTGTGAATCGCCAGGTTTACACACTTCACAGCACTCACCAAAGCACATACCCTCCCCAATGTCCATAACCCCACCCCCCTTCTCCCAACCCCCCTCCCCCCAGCAACCCTCAGTTTGTCACTTATGGTTTGTCTCCCTCCCAATCCCATTTTGTTTCATTTATTCTTCTCCTACCCACTTAAGCCCCCATGTTGCATCACCACTTCCTCATATCAGGGAGATCATATGGTAGTTGTCTTTCTCCGCTTGACTTATTTCGCTAAGCATGATACGCTCTAGTTCCATCCATGTTGTCGCAAATGGCAAGATTTCATTTCTTTTGATGGCTGCATAGTATTAGTATTCCATTGTGTATATATACCACATCTTCTTTATCCATTCATCTGTTGATGGACATCTAGGTTCTTTCCATAGTTTGGCTATTGTGGACATTACTGCTATAAACATTCGGGTGCACGTGCCCCTTTGGATCACTACGTTTGAATCTTTAGGGTAAATACCCAGTAGTGCAATTGATCCTGGGCTTTTCTTTGTTGAGATGTTTTTGATTACTGATTCAGTCTCTTACTCATTATTGTTCTGTTAAGATTTTCTATGAATGATTCAGTCTCATATGTTGTATGTTTCTCGGAATTTATTTCTTCTCAGTTATCCAGTTTGTTAGCATAATTGTTCTAAGTAACGTTATGATCATTGTACTTATATGGTATCAGTTGTAATATCTCCTCTTTCATTTATAATTTTACTTGATTCCTCTCTCGTTTTTTCTTAGTGTGACTGATGGTGTGTTAATTTTGCTCATCTTTTTTTTTAAAAAAAAAAAAAACCAGCTTTTTAGTTTCATTGACCTTTCCTGTTGTTTTTCTGGTCTCCATTTCATTTATTTCTACTCTGATCTTTATTATTTCCTTCCTTCTGCTAACTTTTGGCTTAATTTTTTTTCTTTTTCTATGGCTTTGAGGTGTAAATTTTGTTGTTTATTTGAGATCTTTGTTTCTTAGTGTAGGCATTTGTCACTGTAAACTACCTGCTTAGAACTGCTTTTGCTACGTCCAGTAAGGTTTGGTAAGTTGTGTTTCCATTTTCCTTTGTTTTCAAGATACTTTTAAAATATCTTGGTTGTTCAGGTATGTGTTAAATTTCCACATATTTGTGAGACTTCAGTTTTCTTTGTTATTTCTAGTTTCATACCGTTGTGGTCAGAAAACATACTTGGTATGATTTCAGTGTTCTTAAATTTGCTCAGACTTGTTTGTGACCTACCATATGATTTATGCTAGAGAATGTTCTGTGTGCCCTTGAGAAGAGTGTGTATTTTGCTGCTGTGGAATGCAATGTTTTGCATATGTCTGCTAGGTCCAATGGATCTAAAGTGTAGTGTTTCCTTATTGATTTTCTGTCTTCCTGATCAATCCGTTGTTGTATATAGGGCACCAAAGTCTGCTGCTATGATTGTATTTCAGACCTGTTAGTATTTGCTTAATACATTTGAGTGCTCTGGCATTGGGTGTATATATATATTTTTATAATTGTTATATACTCTTTAAGACTTGACCCCTTTATCAATACATAATGGGGTTTTTTTTTTGCTCTGTTACAGTTTTTAACTGAAAAGTATATTTTGTCTGATATAAGTATAGCTATCTTTGATCACTTTTGGTTTCCATTTGCTTGGAATATCTTTTCACGTTGATCCTATCCAAAATTCCATATTTGCCTCATGTAACTATGTTTTAAGCTTTTTCTTTTCAGCTATAATTTGTTCACAAAGGTTCTTTTTTTTTTTAAGATTTTATTTATTCATTTGACAGACAGAGATTACAAGTAGGCAGAGAAACAGGCAGAGAAAGAGGAGGAAGCAGGGTTCCCGCTGAGCAGAGAGCCCGACGCAGGGCTTGATCCCAGAACTCTGACCCAAGCCAAAGGCAGAGGCTTTAACCCACTGTGCCACCCAGGCATCCCGAAAAGGGTTCTTATAGTCTGGAACCAATCCTTTTTTAACCTGCTACTCTAAGATTTTCTTTCTTTTGAGAAACTGTCTGCTCCAAAGCATCCCAGCAAGGCATCATACTGATCACCTAGCTGATGATGTGAGGGTTTCTAATCTAGAAATGAAATCTCAGTTTTTAAAATTTGGATCCCTTTTCTATATGATTATTGTTCTTGTTCATTTTCATTGCTGTCTTATGTCCAATATGAGGCTTCCATAGATCTTATTTCTCCTGTTGCCATTATTCTGTGAATGATTTAGGTTGTAATTTATTTTCTCCTTTTTCCTTTTTTTTTTTTTTTCCTCCCTCTCTTTCAGTTTTCCTTTATTAATACTCTGGAGTAAACAGAAGTTACACCTACGGGACTGTTTGGCCTGTTTAGAGACTTGAAGCACAGAGTGAGCTGTTCATGGTAGACTGTGAAGAGGACAGAATGGTTGAACTTGAAGTTCAATCTGGTCTGTAATGCATAAGTCTCCTCATATGTTCAGAAGTACCGTTGTTTACATTCATCTTCTCTGGACCTTCCTGACTCCTTTTCTCCTTGATTCTCTTTATCCTGTTTTTCTTCATTCTTATTCTCTGGTTCTGGTAGAACAACTTCTTAATGTTTTTCAGCCTCTTCAGTGTCACCCCCTGCATTGATCTTCTAGACTGTTTTGATTTTTTAGATCTTGCTTTTCTTTGGGATTCAAATTCTTTAAGACAAGTGAGGTATGATGTATATCTCTCTTTGACCTCTGATGCGGGGGAAGCAGTGCCAGCAGTAGTTATAGTTAGTGTTATTTGTTTAGAGGTTTTTGATTACTAATTCAATCTCCTTACTAGTTTTAGTTCTATTCAGATTTTCTACTTCTCTTTCATTCAGCAGTGGTTAGTTTTGGATTTGTAAGAATTTGTCCATTTCATTTAGATTATCCAGGTTTTTGGTGTACATTTGTTCATAGGACTCTCATAATCTTTTTTATTTCTGTAAAATCACTTATATCACCTTTTTAAAATTTCTGATTTTATTTGAATCTTTTCTCTTCTTTTCTAAGTCAGTCTAGCTTAAAGTTTATCAATTTTGTTGAGCTTTTTGAAGAACCAATTCTTGGATTCATTGATTTTCATTATTTTTATCATGTATGTTGTTTATATCTGCTCCAGTCTTTATTATTGATTTTCTTTCTTCTGGTAGCCTTGAGCAGGCTCTCATAACTTTCATTATATAATTTTATCACTGTAGAATTGCAGTTTATTATGATTCTGTGTTCTTAGATGACTGATTAGAACAGATTTCTCTAGGACTAGCAGACCTCCGTATGTAACACAACACTCCCCCAAGGCCTACTACTTATCGCCTTGCTTTATTTCACTTTTTTAATGTCACCGTTGTCATATAATTTGTTTTGTTTACTCTCAGTCCACTTTGGTAGCATTTAAGCACAATTAGGGCTGGAATATTTAGCTGCATTATTATAATTATATGGCTCAAGCACTAGAAGAATGCATAGTACATAATGTTCACTAAATATTAGTTGAGGGACTAAATGATAGAATGAATGAACAGTTTTACTGACTTAGTCTGTGTGGACTAATATTCCAAAATTTCCTACTTTAGGACGTTTATAAGGTGCAGCTAAGCTGGGATTAAGAAAGACCAAAAGAGAAAGGTGTTTTTGTTTTGGGAAGATAATCTAACTCTTATTTACTATGGCAAGTGGTGAGAATAGTGGTAAGTCTATACTAGTAAGAAGAGCATCTCTAAAGCCTTAAGGTGGAAGCTGGGGAAGAACAGACTGTCTGAAGGGGAATGAATTAGGGGAAGAGTTATTTTTATTGTCAAAAAAAAAATGATGAAGGAGCAGATAAATGTAGGGCATTTTAAGCATGGTGAAGTTTTTTTTTTAAGTAAATTTATTGAGATATAGTAGACACAATAAACTGCATATATTTAAAGTACATAATTTGGAAGCTTTTGGCTTATGTATACACCAGTGAAATCATCACCACAATCAAGACCAACATGTCCATCCCTAAAGGCGTCTTCATGCCGCTTGGGAATTAGTCTTCTTTCACCTGCTCTTTACCCTGTCCCCAGGCGACCACTGGTCTGCTTTCTCCCACTATATATTCTTCTGCATGTCCTACATTTTGATATAAATACAATAATAATATGTAAATTCTTGTTTACTGTTTTCTTCAGCATATTGTTTTGAATTTAATCCAATTTTTTGTGTATCAAGAGGTCATTTCTTTTTCTTGCTAATTAGTCCCATTGTATGGGTAGTTTATCCATTTGCCTATGACAGATATTTGAGTTACTTCCAGTTTTTGTTACAAATAAAGCTGCTATGAGCATTCCTATATAAATATACACACATGTCATGGGTACTGTGGTGGTGTATGCACATGGTCCTAATACTTATTCTCTTGGATAGGTATTAGGAATGGAATGGCTGGATCATATAGGTTTATGTTTAAAGGGAATTACCTATCTTCCAAGGTGGTTACACCATTTGACATTTCTACCAGCTCTTTGTAAGAGTTCATTTCTCTACATCCTTGCCAACACTTGGTAATACTAGTTTTTAAATTTTGGTCATTTTAGTAGGTGTGTAAGGGGTATCTCACTGTGGTTTTAATTAGCATTTCCCTGATGACTACCAATGTTGAGCATCTTTCTATGTTCTTTTTTGCCATTAGTATATTTTTAGAAAAGTGTCTGTTTAAATCTTTTGCTCAGTATTTATTTTTTTTAAGATTTTTATTTATTTGAGAGAGAGACAATGAGTGAGAGAGAGAGAGCACAGAGGGAGAGTGAGGGGGAGAAACAGACTCCCTGCTGAGCAGAGAGCCCAACTTGGAGCTCAGTTCCATGATCTCAATCCCTGAGATCGTGACCTGAGTTGAAGACAGATGCTTAACCAACTAATTCACCCAGGCACCCCTTTTGCTGAGTATTTAATGATTTGGTTGTTAGAACCCTTTATACATTCTAGCTGCTGGTTATTTATCATATATATGATGTGAAAATATTTTCCTCTAGTCTTTGTCTTGTCTTTCCATTCTCTTAGTGATATCTTTTGAAGACCAGATTTCCAACTTACCATTTCTTCTTTTGTGGTTCATGCTCTTATTGTCCTACCTAAGAAATCTTTGCCTAATTCTAAGTCCCAAAGATTTACTCCTACATTTTCTCCTAGGAGCTTTATATAAAGTTTTAGATTTTATATTTAGGGTTATGGCCCACTTCTAGTTAATTTTTTATATATGATATGAGTAATAGATTAAAGTTTCATTTAAAATATAGATACCTAATTATTTGTTGAAAACACTCTTTTTCCTCCCACCTAAATGCCTTTGTTGGAAATTTGTCATTATATCAGTTGGCTCTATTTCTGGTCCATTTTGTTTCATTTATCTATTTTTCTATCTTTACAGCAACACCACACTGTCTTGATTATTGTGGCTGTGTATAAAATAAATCTTGAGGTCAGGTAATATTAGATCTTCAGATAGGTTTTTGTTTTGTTTTGTTTTCTTTTCTTTTTTTTTTTTTTGTAAAGGATTTTGGCTATTCTTAGACCTTTTCATTTTCATATGAATTTTAAGAATCATCTTGTCAATTTCCTTTCAAAAGCTTGCTGCATTATTTAAATTGATTACACTGAATCTATAAGTCAATTTGAGGTTTACAATAATGAGGCTTCTGACACATAAAGAGTACATCGTCCTTTTATTTAAGCACATCATTCTTTCACTACCATTTGCAATGTTTAGTTGTTTTCAATGTACAGATGTTTCACATTTTTGTCAGACTTACCCCAAGCCTTTCCTATTTAAAAGAAATTCTTTAGATGTTTTAAATTTCAGTCTGATCATTTGTTGATAGTATATGGAAGTACCACTGTTTATTGATCTAGTATACTAAAACATTTCTAAACTTACTGATTAATTCTAATAGTAGCCATTTTGTTGGTGGTGGTAAAATACATCAGATTTTCTATATAAAAAATCATGCATCTATAAATAAAGATTGTTTACTTTTTCCTTTCCAAATTGGGCATCTTCCATTTCTTTTTGCTTTATTGCACTGATTAAAACTTCCAGTCTAGTGATGAACAGAAGCTGTGGGAATGCACTTTATTCTTTATTTTGTTAAGGTTGTCTTAGTTTCCTATGGCTTGTTCTTTACCATCAAATTTTAGAATAACTTTGTCCAAGTTTACAAACAACAAAAACTTGCTGTGATTTTAATAGAAATTGCATTAAACCTATACATCTGTTTGAAGAAGTAACTTCTTCTTTTTTTTATTTTCTTTAATTAATTTATTTATTTGACAGACAGAGATCACAAGTAGGCAGAGAAGCAGGCAGAGAAAGAGGAGGAAGCAGGCTCCCCGCTGAGCAGAGAGCCTGATGCAGGGCTGGATCCCAGGACCCTGGGATCATGATCTGAGCCGAAGGCAGAGGCTTTAACCCACTGAGCCACCCAGGCGCCCCAAGAAGTAACTTCTTTATAGTTTATAAATCCTCAATAATGGAAACAATTTATCTCTACATTTATTTGATTTCTTTCAACAACATTTTGTAATTTTCTTCCTAAAGATCCTTTACTTGTTTTGTTAAGTGCAAGACCAAGTATTTTGATCCCTTTGTACTGATCGAAATATTATGTTTTTATTTCCATATGCTTATTGTTAGCGAATAGAAATGTGATTGATTTTTTTTAAGATTTTATTTATTTATTTATTTGACAGAGACAGCTAGAGAGGGAGCTCAGCTCCTTGCTGATCAGGAGCCCAGTGTGGGACTTGATCCCAGGACCCTGGGATCATGACCTGAGCTGAAGGCAGGCACTTAATGACTGAGCCACCCATGCATTCCCAAAATGTGATTGATTTTTATGCACTGATGTTCTTGTATCCTATAACTTTGCTGAACTCACATATTAAGTTTTAGGCTTAATTTTGGTACATTCCTTTAGATTTTCTATAAAGGACCAACATCATTCACATCAGTTTTATTTCTATTCTTTCTGATCACTACAAATTTTGTCTTGTGTTATTTTAATGGGTAGAATTTCCAATACTATGGGCGCCTGGGTGGCTCAGTGGGTTAAGCCTCTGCCTTTGGCTCAGGTCATGATCCCGGGGTCCTGGGATTGAGCCCCGCATCGGGCTCTCTGCTCAACAGGGAGCCTGCTTCCCTTCCTCTCTCTCTGCCTGCCTCTCTGCCTCCTTGTGATCTCTCTCTGTCAAATAAATAAATAAAAATCTTTAAAAAATAAAAAAGAATTTCTAATACTATGTTAAACTAGGGTAGTGTGATGAAACACTATTGCCTTGTTCCTGATCTAAGAAGGGAAATGTGCAGTCTTTCACCATTAAATATTATTTGCTGTGGGGTTTTTTTTCTTCTTTTTTGTATATGCTCTTTATCAAATTGAAGAAATTCCCCTCTCTTACTAGTTTGCTGAGTGTTTATCATGAATGGTGGTGGATTTTTGTCAAATGATTTTTCTGTGTTGATTGATATAATTACATACTTTTTCTTTGTATTTTGTTTATAATTGGGTTACAGTGGTTGGTTAATTTTCAAATTGGAGCCAGCTTTGCATACCTGGAATACATTCTACTTTGTCATAGTGCATAATTCTTTTTTTTTTTTTTAAGATTTTATTTATTTATTTGACAGAGAGAAATCACAAGTAGACGGAGAGGCAGGCAGAGAGAGAGAGAGGGAAGCAGGCTCCCCGCCAAGCAGAGAACCCGATGCGGGACTCGATCCAAAACCCTGAGATCATGACCTGAGCCGAAGGCAGCGGCTTAACCCACTGAGCCACCCAGGTGCCCCAGTGCATAATTCTTTTAATGGATTGTTTTATTTGGTTTGCTAATATTTTGTTAAGGATTTTTGTGCCTAAGTTCATGAGACACATTGGTCTGTAGTTTTCTCTCTTGGTATGGTTTTGGTAATAATTTCCTGATAAAATGATTTGGCTTGTATTCCCTTCTGTTTTGTGGAAGAGTTTATGTAAAATTAATGCTATTTAAATTTAGATGAATTCTCCAATGAAACTGTCTTTTCTTTTTGTAAGGTCTTTAATTAAGAGTCAGTTTTAATTTGGACTATGCATATTATCTGTTTCACCTTGGTTGAGTTTTGGTGTCTGAGAAAATGGCCCATCTCTTCTACCTGGTCAGATTTATGAGGCTAAAGTTGTTAATAATATTTTAGTATTATCCATTTAATGACTGCAAGATCTTGTAATAACTTGTTAACATATTTGCAATATGTTTTTCATTTCTGATCTCTTTTCCTTGGAATTTTTCCTAATTATGAGTATTATTTTCCAATTTCTATACATGTCTGATTTATTTTTTAAGGTTTTATTTATTTGTCAGAGGGAGAGAGTCAGAGAGAGCACAAGAAGGGGGAGCCACAAGGCAAAGGGAGAAGCAGGCTCCCCACTGAGCAGGGAGTCCCATGTGAGACTCAATCCCAGGACCCTGGGATCATGACCTGAGCTGAAAGCAGACACTTAACTGACTGAGCCACCTAGGCATCCCTACATGTCTGATAATCATTGTTTTGACACAAGACATTGTGAATTTTACCATGTTGGGTGCTACTTTTTATTTCCATTTCCCCCCCATTTTTTGTAAACTTTCTCTATGATTGTTGCTTGGAAACAGTTTGATTCTTTCAAATCTGATTTGTTAGGTGGCACCAGAGCAATATTTTAGTGTAGAGCTAACTACTTTTCAGTATTGAGGCAGAACATTTTGAGTGCTCTTCCCAATGCTCCATGAATAGCGAAGTTTTCCAGTCTGGCTGGTAGAAAAAGACATTGATCTTGGCTTTTTGTGAGATCTAGTTACTGTTTCCTCTTTTGTTTCATGTGTTTATTTTCCCAAATTTTTGTAGTTTCCTTATATACATATATTGACCAATATTCTGATGAGAAGTAGACCCTCTGGAAGTCTCTGGAGTTTTCTTTTGGGGACAGCTTTCTCCTCTTTGGTCTTCTACTCTGTGACTCTAGTGTCCTTGGTCTGTCTGTACTGTTGGTTCTTTCTCTTCAACTCTGAGAGTCTGTGGAACTTTGCCTGTGCTCCCCTTCCCTGTGTTGTGTCCTAGAAATTTTCTCAAGGCAGTAAACTGAGCAATCAAAAGGGGTTACCTCATGTGTTTCCCATCTTTAAGGATCACTGTCCTTAAATGCCTGATGTCCAATGTCTTAAAAACCATTGTTTCATACATTTATTTGGGTTTTCCATTATTTCAGGTGAAAGTATAGTTCAATCCTTGTGACTTCACTTTGGCCAGAAGTAGAACTTTGGGGTTGTTTTATAACTAATTTTGTTTCATAATGTTGTAATTTTTTTGAGGTTCTAAAGTGAAATCAACAGAACATGTACATTCAAAGAATACTATGTACTATCTCTGTCCCCTCTATCTTATTTTCTTCTTCCCTGTGGTAGGCAGTATCTTTTATGGGCAATGATTCCCACCTCCTGATATTCACAGCCTTTGCACTACCCTCCATATGAATAAGTAACATTGAACCAACACAATATGGCAACATAAGGTGAGTGTTACTTCTGTGATTAGGTTTTAAAAGACTGTGACTTCCATCTTGCTTATAGACTCTTTCTCCTGCCTCATTAGATCTATAAGTCACAGGTTGGAGAGTCACGCATGGCAAAGTACTGTGTGTAGCTTCCATCCAACAGCCAGCAAGGATGTGAATGCCCTTCATTCAACAATCCTTGAGACAGTGCATTCTGCCAACAATCATGTCATTGAGCTTGGAAGTGGATCTTTCCTCATTTGATCCTTCAGGTGAGACCCCAGCCTAGGCCAATATCTTGATGATAGATTTATAGGAGACCCCAAAGCAGAGGACCCAGATAATCCATGTCCAGATTCCTGACACACAGAGACAAAAAATGTGTTGTTTTAAGCCACTAGGTTTTGAGGTAAGTTCACATATTAGTAGATAAGTAACAGCACTCTTTACAGATACTATTTTGATCCTTTATTCTTCCATTATTTGCTTTTTATTTTTCAGGTAAATATATATACAGTTGATCTTCATTTTGCCATATCTTCAAATTTATCTAATTTCTAAAATTGGCCTGTAGCCCCCAGACCAATGTGGTACTTTTGTAGTCATAGCAGACATGCACAGAACAGTGAAACATTTGAGTTGCCTCATGCACACATTAACATGTGAGGCTGAACTGAGGGGATGTTCTTCCTCTTGTTCCAGCTTTCAAGAGTATGGAGACAACATGGGCAGTGCAGTATAGTGTTAGAAACTCCAGCGCTGGGGCCACTCTGGTAAATTCAACTCTGGCACCTGTAAATGGAGTGACCTCAGGTAAGTAACTTAATACTTTGGAATACTTCATTTTCTCTTTTGTAAAATAAAGAAAGTAGAATCTACCAGGATGAATTGATTTTAAGGTTGTTGTAAAAGTAGTACATGCTGTAAAATTTATAAAATTGCAATTTAAGATTATAATCCCTGTAATATATATGTATTATGTGTGTACATGTCTTATGTATATGTATGTGAATATATATTTATATATTTCACCTAGGAGCAATGTTTCAGCATTCACTAATTCTGTTTGCAGCAACCTTATATAGAACCTGACTATAATGAATAATGGGACTTGACTGTATACATATTCATTCATTTTCATATTTTATAAAACTAAGTGGTAATAAACTAAGTGGTAATAAACCATTTTTATTTTTCCCCATAACATTATATCCTAAATTTCACTCCATATAGTTATGAGATTTTTCTCTTACTGATGAATAATATGTTTTATGTGTATACCGTAATTTATACAACCAGACCTCTGTTAGTAGATGTTTGTCTTTTAAAAACATGGCCAAAAGATTACTCATTGCAATACTAAAAATAGTATTTTTAGCTTATTTTAGTATTTACAATATTAAAAAAGTATTGTAATGAATAATCTTTTGACCTTTTTTTTGTCCTATTTTTGCTTATTCATCTTTGAAATATATTCTTGGAAGTGGGGTTTCTGAATCAAAGGGTAAAAGTTATGACACTAACATGACAGTTCTCCCCTTAAGAGGTGGGGCTCAATTCCCATTTGATTGTCAGTGGGCAGGCCTTACTGAATCACTTTTAGCAAACAGAATACAGAAGCAATAAGGAGGTATCATTTCCAATTTAGGTTTTAGAAAGACTGTGGCTTCTGGGCAACTGGGTGGCTTAGTCGGTTAATCAGCTGCCCTTGGCTCAGGTCATGATTCCAGAGTCCTGGGATCAAGTCCCACATTGGGCTCCCTGCTCAGCAGAGCCTGTTTCTCCCTCTCCCTCTGCCTGCTGCTCTGCCTACTTGTGCTCTTTATCTCCCTGTCAAATAAATAAATAATATCTTTAAAAAAAAACCTGTGGCTTCTATCTTATGTGCACATGTATGCTCTCTTTTTCTCTCTCCTTTGATTCACTTAGGCTTGGTAGAAGCCAGCTATCACATTATGAGGTAGTCATGAGGAGCGGGAAGACCACTACCATGTCAGGATAATCAAGTAGCCAATAGGAAGGTCCACATAGTAAGGAACTGAGCTGGGAAAATGATATTCTGAGACTTATCATCAGTCATTTGATTGACTCGGAAAGCATATCTTTCTCCATTTGAGTCTTGAAACAATTGCAGCCCTGGTGCAACCCCATGAGACCAAATCTGAACCATCCAACTAAGCGGTTCCCAGAGTCACAGAAATGTGTGACAACAAACATTTATGGTTGCAAACTGCTAAGTTTCAGGTAATTGATCACACAGCAACAGATAACTAATACATGTATTTTTGCTAGCTATTGCTAAACCACTTATACAGGGGCTGTGTCGTTTTTCTGTCCTACCAATAATATGTGAGAATTCCTGATTCCCATGGCCTGATCCACACTATATATTTCCAGAATTAGAATTTTTTTTAAAAAAACCACACTATATATTTCCAGAATTAGAATTTTTTTTAAAAAAACTAATAAATGAGAACTAGTATCTTACTGCAGCTTTAATTTGTATTTATTTCATTATGAAGGAATCTTCTCCTTCAGTTTCTTGTTTAATGAGATACATTAAGGACAGCTTCTTATCACTCTTTGGAATGGAGAACAGCAGTTTGTACAATTCCTACAAGGCTCTCTGTGGTTTGGCTCCTTCTAGTATCTACAGCTTCCACTGGCATCACTCCTTGAGGATTCTGAATTAATCATGACTCTACCCTTAGTGCCTAACACAGGAGCTACACTGTCTTAAGCCCCAGGCGTGTGATAAATATTGACGTAGCTGTGGAAGTTTAAATTGAAGGGAATCAGCTGCCCACTTCTTATCCTCTTCTTTGTCTTGACAAAAGTTAGGCCTCTCTCTTCCCACGGGGATCTAAGCTTTGGCTCCTGCCTAAGTTTAAACACAGACCAAAGCAGTATGTATATGCAGAACATCCTCCCTTAACAGCTTTTTCTCAGAATCTGACCGCCAGAAACATTTTAAAGTGCCCTGTTTTTGCCACATGCACACTTCTTCAATGTTCCCACTAACCTGTCTTAACCCTATGTAAGAAAAAAAAAACAAAAAAACCCAGAGCCAGGGGCGGGGTCAATTTGATTTTGAGATGCTTGCAGATTTCTCAGATTGAAGTGTTCTCCCTATTGCAACCTTTTTTTTTTTTTTTTTTTTTTTTTTTTTAGGATTTTATTTATTTGAGAGCGAGAGCATGGAAAGGGAGAGGGAAAAGCAGAATCCTCGCTCAGAGGAGAGCCTGATGCAGGACCCTGAGATCAGACCTGAGCCACCCAGGTGCCCCGGCAATCATCTTTCTGAATAAAATCACTCCCTAAGTCCAGATTTGTTCTTACTTGACATGAATTAAAGTGCTCAATGTGAAATTGCTGCTCATTTAATTACATAAACCAAAAATAATGGCTCCTTTGAAAACCATGATTCAAAATCGGATGTATTTAAGCCCATGAAACATGTTAACACAGAGAACACACACACACACACACACACACACACACATTCATTTATATTTTATAAATATATAAAAGCCTGGCGTAAGACCTAACCGTTACGGTAGGTTCGTTATTGTTTCACGTGATGTTTTCCTGAAATCTAGCCTCCTCGCTCGCTTCCTCTCCATTTTTTCCCCTTGTTTTTCAGTCTCCGCTTTGCCTGTCTCAATCTCCCTCTGCCTCGGAGTCTCCCGCGTTGTGACCTTCAGTGCCCCACTTCGGTTCCTCTGCGCCCCGTCTGCTGCCTTCCACGCTGCCATCGCCGCCCACACGGGCTTCCCCTTTGCCCCTCTATCGCGGCCCCGATTTCCTCCGGCTTCTCAGTGCCATAGCTCGGGGCCTCAGTCTCTTCCCTGTCTCTGTTTTCCTTTCTTCCTCCCTCCTCCAGTAGTAATGTCCCCTAGAGGATTCCTTACAACCGTTTTTAAAGTTCGTTTCTGCGATTGATTCCCGTCCTCCACCCCGCCCCAGCCACCCCCTCCACCACTTCGGCTCCTCTTTCCCGCCGGGCATCTCTGCGGAGGGGACTGTACCAGTCCACGGTTCACCCCTCTCAGCAAGTACAACCTCCGGGGGTGCGGCTGTACCATTTACAAGCACGTTCAGTGTCGTCAGTGAGAGTACTTTAACATCCCCAATTCCTCCTCCTTCACCAAATACAATCTTTTAATAGAGGTCGGAGCACTCAAAACTTGTTCCCCAGTCCTCCTGTAAAATCTCTCTGCACCTCAGAGAGGTCTGTATTACTCTCTCTGGTTAAGATAATACACCTCACTGGTCTGTATTATCCTCCCTTCCGTTGTCGGCCTCCTGCCCTCCCTGCCGCCGTGGCACAGTCGAAATTCAGGAATAAATCGAATTCTTCCGCCGTACGGACCCGACCGGACTCTCAAGGTGGCGGCTCCCAGCACGAGGCACAGCCTGGGAGCCGCCATCTTGCCTCCTGAACAAAGCGGCCGGGGCGGCCGAGTGGGCAAAGCCGCCCAGTACGGAACAGCGCAGGCTCGGGAGCCCAGCGCTGCACTCTCCCAGACAGGAAGCTGAAGAGTTCGCCAGTATGGCTGTGACAACCGTCCCTGCTAGAGCGGTGGTGGGCGGCTCGGGGCATGATAACAGAGCCGCAAGGCAGGAGGCGGGCACGTGCGGTGAGTCCGTTTAATTGGTAACAGGAGGGGAGGGGTTCGCGAGGGTCAGTGGAGGTTTATGAAGTCAGGGGTGGGGACGTTGTGGGGAGGTTTGTGCCATCAGTGTCAGGTTTTTTGGGGAGTCAGAGTTGGAGTGAGGGATGAGATTAGTAATTGGGCAATGATGTGTCAGTGATGGGGTTGTCTGTGGGATCAGAAATGGCGTGTAAGGGGACTGACTGGGGTCAGTGATTTAGGGGACTCTGGAGAATCAGTGAGTGGGGAGGGGGCTTGGACTAAATGACCGGGATATCCCTTTCGTGGCCCGTGATGTGGTGGTCATGGGGGAATTCTGTGGGTGTGTCATTGCTATGCCCTAGGATTCAGAAATTTGCACGGAGCAATAATGCGATTAGTCACGATGATCAGCCCCAATTTACTGGGAAAGACTTTTACATACAGTTAAAATTGCCATTTTAGGCATCTCTTGATTTCTTAAACGTCAGACCCCCTTCTCGGTTCACCATTGCACCCTGAGCCTGGTGCCTCCCCATCCCCCACCCCCCAACCACCATGATCATTTTGAAACAAGACCGAACAAATAAGAAAGGATGCATTATTACCAAAAGTGTGACTTTCGACCTTTTCCTAAGCTTGTTGAAGTCATTTTATATTTTATTCAAGAAACACTTAAATGAACACCTGCCGGGTACCCAGACATGAGCATCGCTATTTTGGTTGTTTCCTTCCAGATCAGTTTTGACAACGCCTGGAAAAAAGCACATAAAACAGTCTCCCTGTCATGGGAGCATTCAGTGCCTCTGAACCAGTTCAGTCTTGTCTGCATGACTCCTCCTGGGGCTGAGAAAAATCGACCAGGTATATACCATCCTGCATTGCAGTATATTCTCTTGTATAAGTGGTTCCAACCTATCACCATTTTTATACGCAGATGACTGCACTGTCGAAAACCTGCAATTACAGTTTAAACAGAAAACATCTTAAAATTAACATTTTGGTCCATGAATATCGATTGGCAGGAGAATTTGTGCTGAGTTGAGGGAAAATATGAAAGACCTCTTGGTAGATTATTGGAATTCAAGTGTTGATTCTTTCCAGGGAATAAGGGAATACATTTCTCAGTTTTCCATTTGGTCATGGCCATTCTTATTGCCAAGGAAGTCCATCTGCTTTTAATCTTACTGTAAATCTATTCATGTTTATTGCCTTATAAAACTATTCTACCAATAGAATTACTGGTTCATAGGGGAATAATAAGCTGTTAGTGAGTGAATATGAAACATATCTATACAATTAAATCATCTTGATCAAGTTCTGTTTATTATAGTGTAGTCATAAGAGGACTCCTTCACCTAGTGCTTCCTGACCCTTCTACAAGGACCAAACAACCTTGTGCCTTGTTGTCCATCATCCACCTGATGTCTAGCAGTGAATGTTTCTGGATTGGTGAAAGGGGAAGCTGCGGGCCAAGTCTAGTCTGTGAAAATGTCCTTTTCATCACCAGTTTTGCTCTTTCAGGCATCTGCCCTTTTAGAAGAGAGCAGAAAATGAAGTTCCAGGTGAGTTGCTTTTATCTTTCATTTTTAAAATTTCCTCTTTCATTTTCTGCCCAGTCAAATGGGAAAGTACAGACAGCTAAAATTTGGAATAGGGAAAAGGTAGCCAAAATAAAGATCAAGACCTAGAAAGGGTTTCTAGGTAACATTTGGATAACCTGGCCTGAAAATATTTTTAAGAATGGATGTACCAAGTTTTCTGATCTTGCAGACATCATCAGTGTCCTGATTTGCAGTCTTCTAAAGAGAAAACAGATACATTTCTCTCCATTTTATTTCTTGCTGCATAAGACTAAAACAGATTTCCATTCTGGGTCTTTGACTAGGTGATGGAGTACACAGTGTTCTCACCAACACTCCTGGGGTAAATGCAACAGTAGCTTTCTTATAGCTGTATCATCAAATGATCTCTTTTAGAGGGAAGGTATCATAATGCCATAGCCAAATGCCTTGAACCTTAATCTTCAGAGCTGGGCTCATCAGACTCTGGCTATAGGCCAAATCCAGTTCTCTATTTTTATGAACAGTCACTGGCAGCACAGCCATAACCTTTGTTCACATCTTATTGTCTGTGGCGGTTGCCTTGCCACAGTGCCATCGTGGGTAAGTACAACAGAGACCGTATGGCCTGCAGTGCTGAAAATACAACCTTTATGGAAAAAATTTGTTAGATTTCTGGTTTAGAGGACCGCATTGATTACGGAGGCTTCCTATTGTCCTATTGTCTAAATAACACAGAATGGGTACATTTTGAATGGTCTTCCAAAATATATTTTCCTCCCAAAGGGCAGTTCTAAAAATTATAATTATCTGGGGTGCCTGGGTGGCTCAGTGGGTTAAGCCGCTGCCTTCGGCTCAGGTCATGATCTCAGGGTCCTGGGATCGAGTCCCGCATCGGGCTCTCTGCTCAGCAGGGAGCCTGCTTCCTCCTCTCTCTCTGCCTGCCTCTCTGCCTACTTGTGATCTCTCTCTGTCAAATAAATAAATAAAATCTTTTAAAAAAATTATAATTATCTGGCAAAGCTTTGTAGAGCACGGGCCCCTGGTGCTCATACCCTTTGCTGTGACTTCAGATTATGTAGCATCACTGTCCAACTCAAGACCAGTTCCTTCTCTGCACTTCCGTTTTTAACAGCCTGTCTACTTTTTCTCCTTGCCAACATTGGCTGTATACAGAGTATATAAATTTTAAACTATATTAATGATAAAAATTTAAAAACTGATTTTTTTTAACTTAAACTCTCATCCCCCTGGGATTATCAGTGTTCACCATTTGTTTATAATCTTCCAGACATTTTCAGTATGAGTGTTAACTGTGATCAGTGTGTATGTATGAAAGTACAAATATCCGAATGTCTCTTTATTGTGTTTTTCCTTTGGAAAATAATGTTACAGTAAACATTCCATGCTGCAACTGGTTTTTAAATTTTACTGTCTCGTGTAAAGGTTTTTTAATATCTTCCCATGACAGTACCCAAATTTCCTTATTATCTTGGCAGATGCATAATATTTCTTTGCAGCCTGGTTGAACTGGGACTGTTTTTTTCTCTTTAAAATGGAGATTGGAATCCTTATAGGGTTGTTGTGAGAGTTAAGCAATCAAACCATGCCTGGAAGTATATCTGGGGAGGGTTTGTTCCACATTGTTAGTTGTTGTTATTTTTAGTATTGTATCATCATCACTGTTATTGTCAAATCTAGAAATCTCATGTATATTTTACAGTAAAGCTTAACAAGTGAGTTCTATTGCAAAAAGATGGGGTTGTTTTCTTTTGGACGTCAGTAGCTTCCGATTGTGCTGTCCAGTATACAGCCACCAGCCACATGTCACTAAACACTTTAAATTGGCTAGTCTGAATTGAGATGTGCCATAAGTGTAAAATACACACTGAGTTTAAAGATCTAGTTCCCAAAAGCTCACTAGTAATTTTTAAAGATTGGGTACACTTCAAAATGATATTTTGAATGTATTGGGAGATATACATATATATATTTGAAAATTGGTTTTTGATTGTGGCTACTGGAAATTTTAAAATCACCTATCTGATTAGTCTTGTATTTCTGTTAGAGCAGCTTTAGAGAAGGAAAATGGATTTGTTATTAGCTTAATACATCCAGTTTCCAGAGCTAATTAACTGATTATATGCCTCTCCCTGTAGAAAGAGGGATTTATTTTTTCAGAGTGTCCAGAAGTGAAGTCATTGTTTGCACACATGTCTATTCTTCCTTTCTCTTTCTAACACCTGCTCTCCTCCAACTCCATTATCCCAGTCATCCAAGCCACGAAAAGGTGTTTACAGATGATAAAAGTACAATTTTCCACTGATTATTTTTCTCACAGTTAACAAAATTTGTACATACTTAGTTTATTGACGCATTTGAGTGTAATTTTTAAAAGACTTTATTTGGGAGAGAGAGCATGCACAAGTGTTGGGGGGAGGAGCAAAGGAAGAGGGAGCAGGAGAGCCCCACACAGGGCTTGATCCCAGGACCCTGAGATTATGACCTGAGCCAAAGGCAGACACTTAACCGACTGAGCCACCCAGGCACCCCAAAGCATTTGAGTAAAATTAATAAAGCAAAATCTGAACATTAGAATTACATTTATTAATCTTCCTGTCAGAATGGATTTGCTCTACATTCCACATGTATTTTTTTTTCCTCATGTCACTGTTCTTCAGATCAAAAGACTATAACTGATTAATGCACCAAAGTATTTTTAACTAAACATGAACTTCCTTTTATTCTCTATAATCGTCATTCATTCCTTTTAGCAAACAGTTTGTTGAGTACCTAATGTATGTCATATGCACTGGCTGGCTGTGGAGTATCTCAAGAAGATTTAGGTATGGTTTTTTTCTGGAGGAATGCAGAGGAAACTTGGGTAAATAGATATGGAAACCAGTCTTGACAAATAAAAGTTCTGTAATAGACATGGGAGCCAGGAACTGCTAAGGCAGAGCTGGGGAGCAACCAGCTTTCCAAGGAAGTAGAAAATAGGCATCGAAGATTATTGAACTTTGGATCATGAGGGAAGTAGGATAAGGATGAGAAACATTTGCGAAAGTATAAAAAGTAGAGTGGTTTTAGGAAGGCTGAGAATTTGAGGAAAACTGAAAAATAGGGTGTTTCATGGGAAGTTTGCCCAAGGGTGTTATTAAAACAGTAAGATACAGAAGATCTTATTTACAGTATCAAGGAGGCAGTGTGGAGTGCGTGGTCAAGAACTCAAGCTCTCGATTCAGAACACCTGCTTTTAAATCTGCGAGTTAATCATACATTCAGTGTATATGGTCTCTGCCAAGTATTTAACCACTAATCTGCAGTTTTTCTTATATATGTAAAATGAGAAAATTAAGAAGGCTGCTTAAAGGACAAACTAAGTGCCTGGCAGCTTGATGGTGTGAATATGGGACTTGGTGTGGGATCAGAGGTCCTTTAAGGTTGAGATGGCTGAGATGAGACTGATTGTGTATGCAAGGTTGGAACCTAAGGATGCTTTTAAGCAGGGCAATGTGGCTATTTGAAACAGTGTTTAATTTTTCTTTTTCTGAAAGCAACATTTGATAATAATGAAATTTTTAGGGGGAAAAGCTGAAAAACAGTTTAAAATAATAGAGATCACTCAGGTTCTGCTATTAGATGACAATTGTTGTGAACATGATAGTGACATAATTAAAATAGTCACTTTTCCCTCCAGAAATACCTTATGACTACACTTACCCACATCTCTTATTTTAATGTCACATCAATAATCTGTTACTTTTTTTTCATCATTTTTTCTGCATATTTCTCATTATATCTGTTTTCAGTATTGCTGTTCTAATTGATGTACTTCATTATGTTATTAAGTATTGCATATATAAGGAAACTGTTCATTGAGGTGAAGCTATGATTATTTTCCTATAAAATGAGGGGATTAGATTATGATTTTCCAGAACTCTGACATTCTGTGATTCTCCATATGTGTGTTTTATCTTTAATGTTTTACTTTCTCTGCTCTATAATTATTTTTTTAATGTTTTGCTTTCTCTGCTCTATAATTATTACTAAAAGTCTTCCCATATTTTGTTTTGTTACTTTAATGCTCTTGGCTGTCTTTTTAGAGTTTAAATTTTTGCTCATCCAGAATCTATGTTTTCTGTTATCCAAGACGTAAGATATGGTGTATTTGTTCGCCAGGGTTACTGTGGCAAAGTACCACAAACTTGGTGGACTAAACAACAGAAACTTATTGTCTCATAGTTCTGGAAGCTAGAAGTCCAAACTCAAGTTGTCAGCAGGGTTGATTCCTTCTGAAGGCTGTGAGGGAACAGTCAATTCTATGCCTCTCTCCTTGGCTTGTAGATGACCATCTTGTGTCTCTTCATATCATCTTTCTTCTATGTGTGTCTGTCTGTCTGTTCAAATCTGTCCTTTTGATACATCAGTCATGTGGATTGTAGACTCATGAGATTATCCCTCATAGAGTTACATCTGCATTGGCCCTGTTTCCAAATAAGGTCACATTCTGAGAAACTGGTGGTTAGCACTTTAATATGTGAATTACAATTCTACCTTTAACATACGGATTCAACATTAATTCTTCTGTTGACTCTCCAGTTGTTTCAGTATTATTCTTTGAATAATCTGTCTTCCTCTCAGTTATTTGCATGCTGCCCTTATCATTTATTAAGTTACCATTTGCATCAAGTAAGCATCTTCTGTTTCCTGATCTGTATCTGGCTCTTCTTGTAAAGCCAGGATTTTGTTTTATTCCTCCCAAATACCGTGATGCAAAACTAGGTGTAGTTTAGTTTTATATACTGCAGTAGAAATGATGAGAATGATCACTTCAGATTGAATAGGAATATACTATTACAGGCCTTAGTATCATTCAAGGATGTGGCTGTGGATTTTACCCAAGAGGAGTGGCAGCAACTGGACCCCGCTCAGAGGACCCTGTACAGGGATGTGATGCTGGAGAACTTCAGCCACCTGGTCTCAATGGGTAAGGATGGCTTCCCTGCCTAACTCAGACTTGCCCATCCAAGTGCCTTTCCTCATCAGGTGCTGTGGTTTGTAGTTCCTGACATATATAATGACTTTAATGATCTTCAGACCTTCCCATACGGAGGTCACTGTTTTTGCTAAGGGCCACCTGGATTGCTTCCTTGTAGCCTTCCTGATACTACGCCTCCACTTTTTCCCAGTTCCTCTGTGATTTCCATTTAATAGGATATCCAGTTTCCAAACCAGATGTCATCTCTAAGTTGGAACAAGGAGAAGATCCATGGATCATAAAGAGAGACATACCAGATTGGATCTATCCGGATGAAAATCAGGCAGATGGGAGACAAGGGAAGTGAAATATCAGTTTGTCTTGTTTTCTTAATTGATTGATGCCTGAGGTTTACATTCTGTTTCTACTGAAATCTCTATTCTTTGTCCCTGTGCTGAGAATTTAGTAGGCATTAAACAAATAATTAAGTAATTGTGAGCTTTTATAAGGGGCAGCTATTTCTTATTGGTCTTTCTCTCTGCATATATGTGTATCTTTAACACCTTTTATGAGAGGCAATAGAAAGGCAAATTCCTCCCAAGAACATAGGTCGCATTTTAGATAGTAAGACCTTCAGGTATGGGCCTCTACACAGTTATATGTCAAATATAGTTGCTGTTTTAAAAATTAGAGAAAATGAGAATCTAAAGATACAATAATTTGAGAAGGCATTTTCCAGAGCATGCAGCTGTAGCTGCTTTGAAAGTATATAAAGTGTTGATGATGCTGAAGGAGGAGGCTAAAGGCAGATTGTGGTGGGGAGAGCATATCTGAACAAAACCTGAAGTTAGAGAATTAAGGCTTTTCTGAGAGAACTTTGCTAGTTTCCCTTGGTTCATATAGAAGGTATTTGTGACAAGTAGTGGAATATAATCTTGGGTTCTAAGTGTGAATCTGATTCTGAATCCATAGCAGGATCTTGAATTTTTCTGTTGCTTGTATTAGTTTTTAATTAGGAAACTAGACTGAGGAGAGTTTAAGTATTTTAAGTACAGAGGGACCTTGTTTCTGTGGATAGTGGTGGCAGGATAAAAGTAGTTAAGTATATATATAACAATGGTTTATAAGAAAAATGAATTCAAAAGGTGAAAAAGGTTTCCATTTAGAAAGCAGAGAAAATGGAAAGATTCTAAAAGAATAATCCAGATTAGAGTGGTAACACAGATACTTTTCTGTGTGCTTCTGTTCTAATTTTTCCATGAGTCTTTTTCTCTTTAATATCCGTTCCCATCCATTCATTTGATCGTACTCTATGCTGTACTGTCCTACGAGATGGTCTGTCCCCATCCCTGTGTTCTGAGTTCAGCAGCTACATTGAATTAGTCATTTGTTCTGTTCTTCTGCATTCTGTTCATTGTTCTTTACAGTTGTTTTATTTCTTTCTTTCTTTCTTTTCTTTTTTTTTAGACAGGAAAAGTAACCTTGACAACCCCAAATCATGTATTTTGGGATCTGTTTCCTTCCGTAATAATATCCTGAAAGGAGTCGCAAAGGATGGTTCATTTTACTCCATCCTAAAAGTCAGTCAAGATGGTGGCCAGCTGCAGAGATGTCAGGAAAACCAAGACAGACTTTTCAGGCAAGTAGCAGTCATCAACAACAAAACCGTCACTGTGGAGTCAGGCCATAAATATAATCCACTGGGAAAAATATTTCACGAGTGCATAGAGCCAGATACTTTAAGGCAAAGATCCCATAACTATGATGTATTTAAAAAGAACTTGAAATACAATGTTGACCTACGCAGCTGTAATAAGAGCAATTCAAGAAAAAACCCTGATGAGAGTTTTGGATGTGGAAAATCATCTAGCCATGGTGCATCTGAATCTAATCTTGAAATAATTCACAATGGAGTAATGCCCTGTAATAATAATCAGTGTGGAAACATTTTTAATAGTAAACAGTCCCTTATTCAATATCACAATGTTGAAACTAAGGAGAAAACCTGTGTATGTATTACCTGTGGAAAAGCCTTTGCTAAGAAGTCACAGCTCATTGTACATCAACGAATTCATACTGGAAAGAAACCATATGATTGTGGTGCATGTGGGAAAGCCTTCAGTGAGAAGTTTCATCTCATTGTACATCAGAGAACTCATACTGGGGAGAAACCTTATGAATGTTCTGAATGTGGAAAAGCTTTCTCTCAAAAATCATCCCTCATTATACATCAGAGAGTTCACACCGGGGAAAAACCGTATCAATGTAGTGAATGTGGGAAAGCCTTCTCCCAGAAATCCCCCCTCATTATACATCAGAGAATTCACACTGGAGAGAAACCTTACGAATGTAGAGAGTGTGGGAAGGCCTTCTCCCAGAAGTCACAGCTGATTATACATCATAGAGCTCATACTGGAGAGAAGCCATATGAATGTACTGAATGTGGGAAAGCCTTCTGTGAGAAGTCCCACCTCATTATACATAAAAGAATTCACACTGGGGAGAAACCCTACAAATGTGCTCAGTGTGAGGAAGCCTTCAGCAGGAAGACAGAACTCATTACACATCAGTTAATTCATACTGGGGAGAAACCTTATGAATGTACTGAATGTGGGAAGACCTTTTCCCGGAAGTCACAGCTCATCATACATCAGAGAACACATACTGGAGAGAAACCCTATAAATGCAGTGAATGCGGAAAAGCCTTCTGTCAGAAATCACATCTCATTGGACATCAGAGAATTCACACAGGAGAAAAACCTTATATATGCAGTGAATGTGGGAAAGCCTTCTCTCAGAAGTCCCACCTCCCGGGGCATCAGCGCATTCATACAGGAGAGAAACCTTACGTGTGTGCTGAGTGTGGAAAGGCCTTTTCCCAGAAGTCAGACCTTGTTTTACATCGGAGAATTCACACCGGGGAAAGACCCTATCGGTGCACTGTATGTGGGAAAGCGTTCATCCAGAAGTCACAACTCACTGTACACCAGAGAATTCATAACAGTGGTAAAATCATAATGAACTGAACACAGAAAAGCCTTCTCAGTATTAGCTCAAGCCTTAATAAATACTAGGAACCTGATTGATACTTATGGGACATCTTTATAGGTAAAATTTAATAAGAGAATTCATGTCTATAGTGAGATGATACCTAGCTCAGCAAAGATGATGGAAAATAATCTTAAATGAAGAACATTTTCAACATGGTATGTAAAAAATTTTAAAGTAATGGTCTGTAGAACAAATTATGTATATAGACTATTGTCAAGTGACATATTCTTTATTATACCACATTAACAATAACCAGACATTGTGAAATTGCTAATATTAGCTTGGCATAATTTTGGTCATACAGTAAGTCCCAACAAAGGACATGAAGAAAGCTTGAGAAAAAAAAAAATCCATTCCTAGAAACTACATCATAAGGAGGGGCTTAGCATGACCCCTAAAGATGTATGTAAAATTCTTGTACAAAGATAGAAATATGGGTGAGTCAGATTCAATACAGGTAATGTTTATGCATTTTCCCATTTCAAGCATATAAGTTGACCTGTCTCTCTAGAAGGATCCTGTACTTTGAAATTGATGCGCCTTGACCAGGTCTCCATTTTATTCTTCTTCCCTGAGAGTTTGGTATTGTGGAAATGGTTAGGTGCTGAGCCAGATGGCCTTGTGTTTTAATCCTGGCTCACCTGTTCACAGATTGTGTGACTTCAAGCAAGCCTATTTCGCCCATCTGATATTTTTTCTTATCATTAAAAAAAAAAAGTATAATATCGAGCACGTTTTCAGTTAATATTGGTTCTTTTTAACTTTCTATCCTCCTGCAACTGGATGCTAAGACTAATGTGTAAAAGCTGCATCTAAACTTCCTTTGCATTTCAGACACTCTGCTTTTGATATCCCATTCCCTTGACTGTCTTTGACCCTGGTGGCCTTGATTTTTGGCATGTTAAAGTGACATTTTATTATACTTTTATTATTTTTTACATACATTTATATAAACTGTGGTCATTACACAGATAGAGTCTGTCTAATGTTTCTTCAGTTCTTTTCTGACTCCCACCCTATAGCCCCAACTGTTTTCCCTGGGAACAAAGGACACTTGCAGAGCAAAACTCTTGGGATGAGAAATTATGCCTGCCACAGGTTTGAGAACTTGTTATTGCTGAAATATCTCCTGCTCTCCTCCCATGCTTCTGCTTGTTGCTCCATGAGCAGCTTTAGATGGGGACCCTTGTTGGAGGTGTCTACAGAAGAGCAATACTTGGCACAAATGAGGGGGAGTCTGTATACTTGTGTTCACATAGTTCTTCATATAGTTCCCACTTGGTTCCTTCACATTTCCTGCCCACCGGATCCTCTTCCTGAATGGCTGACCTGTCTCTGGTGAAAAGATGGGGACCCTCTGGGTGAGAACCTCTGCAGGGGAGAGGGCATGCCTAACAGGGATGTGGGAAATTCTTAGTCTGTGTAGAAAAATTCTTGGTTTCATTATGAACAGTGAGCTGAGAACACTGACGTCAGATGTAAATTGACCATTCAGACCTGGGACAGGAGGCCTGGGTGTACATCTTTTAGGTTGAGCTACTCTGAGGTTTTCTCATGGAAGATGTCCCAACTGATCCTGATGAATGCATGAGAAGGACAAAGAAAGGAAAATGAAAAAAAAAAGATAATTATGTGAACACAGAAATTTAGGGAAGAGTGAGTTCTATGTAGTGACAGCTATGGAACTAATGTAGATATAACAAAGATTCATAATTCCTACTTTACAGGCCTCCCATTTGGTTTTCCACTGTCACAAACCTCCAGGCAACCTTGATCTGATGATGAGCTTCTATAAGTATCCCAGTTTAGACTTAGCACCTACTGATTTAATACTTCACTTCTTTTTTGAGCATTTTACTAAAGGAGCTGATCAGTGCTATGAAGCAAGAATAGGAAAATGGCATAAGGATTAGAAAGGAGACGGTACTATGGACATTGTAGGTTATGGAATTCTAAGAAAAGCAAAAATATATTGATAAAGTATTAGAGATAAAGGAGTTTAGTTGCTTTATACAGTTTTAATAATGAAAAACTAATTCTACATACTAGCAGCAGACTGAAAATTTAAAGATAATTTTACACTAGCATCAAAAATATGAAACACCTGAAATAAATCTAATCACGTAGTGTAGGATCTAGGACCACTATATACAAATTATAAAATATTATTGAATAAATTAAGGCTTAAATGAATTGAGAGATTCATCAAGGCTGAAAGACTCAATATTAAAGATGTCTATTTCCCCTCAAAGTGATTTATATATTGGGGAGGCAAGGAAAAGAATTAAAATCCAAAGGAATAAGCCTATCATAAATACAGGGTTAGCTTATTTTATTATTGAGCAGCAATATATACCATATAGCATGCAGGTAACCAGCAACTGGCTACAAATTTCTGTGTGGATTTTTAGCTCTATTATATGGAATTAAAGCTACACTTGTTATGAATCATCCTACTGTTAGTAAATGGCAGATAATCCATTTTTACCAGTAGTTACAATTCTGTATCAGGCTTATTCTGATAGTCTATTCTTCATAATTTTAATGGTACCTCTTCCTATTGGTTGCCCATGGCACTGGATGTAGCACATGTGATTATTCGTATGCTTTGGCATTCCTCAATAAAGATCAATTTCCCACAATATTCAATGCATTTCATACCAAAACCTCTTTTTGGGGAGGTTTTACAATTTAATTTTAAAATCACATATGGAGATGCTAAAAGGCCAGAACAGCCAAGATACTTTTGAAGAGCAAATTTGGAGAATTTACCAGAATAAGACTTCCCATAAACTAATAATAATTAAGACAATGTGGTATTGCTCATGGGTAGTCAAATAGACCAATGGTAAGAATCTAGAAACAGACAGTTAACTGTAGATCTTGAGTTATGACAAAGGTGGCAATGTAGAATAGTAGGAGAAAAGTGGTACTTCAATAAATGTTTCTGGTTAAGTTATTCATACAGGTAAAACAAAAAATGAAAACTTAAATTACTGCATACTATTCACAAAATCAGTTCCACCCAAACCAGTGATAGAAGGAAATGTATTACAATAAGTGTAGATCAGGCAAGAAGAAAGCCTGAAAATACCTAAGCATCCCACTCAATAGGTAAGAATAAAAACATTGTGAACTAAACTCCAATAAAGTAAAAAAGGAAGTGAAAAAAAGAAGATAAAAATAGAGGGGGAGGGGCAACAATGTTGTTTTGTCCTTCCTATTTTATGAGTGCCCCTCTGCCTTTGGCTCAGGTCATGAAAGGAAACGGCATCGCTTCAGAAACCAATTGGTGTACTTCATCATGTCAGTAGCCTAAATAAATAAATAAATAACTATATGATCATTTCAATAGATCCAGGAAAATTATTTGACAAAATTCCACATCTACTTAGAATAAAAACTCAGCAAGCTATAAATAAAGGACAGCTTCCTCCTATTGCTACAAGGCATCTATAAAAAAAAAATCTAGTCATCATATTTAATGGTGAAAGACTAAATGCCCCCAAGCATTTTTTTCTTTTTTCTGAAAGTCAAAGCTGTATGCTTTGTTCTTCCTAGTGAACTCCATGCTGGTGATCTTAGCTACTGCAGTAGGGAAAACAAAAAAGGAAGTGGTAGGGGAGTAGTGCATACATTTGGGAAAGGAAGAAATCGAATTGTCTCTATTTGCAGACAACATGGTCTTCTACACATAAGATCTCAAAAACTACAGAAAACCTAATAGACTTAGTAAGTGGCCTTTGTGGGGAATTTAAGAAATGAGCAGAGAATGAAAAAAAGAAAGAGGCAAACTAGAAAACAGACTCCTAACTATAGAGAACAAACTGAAAAAATAAACCCAAAGTGGGTGGGGGGTGGAAATGGGTGAAACAGGTGATGGAGATTAAGGAGTGAACTTGTGATGAGCACCAAGTGATGTATGGAAATGCCGAATCACTATATTGTACACCTGAAACTAATGTTACACTGTATGTTAACTAACTGAATTAATAAAAAAAAAGAAACTTGTTAAAAAGTGGCTCTTGCAAAATATCTAAGTAAATGGAAAGAGACACTGTGTTTATGGATGGAAAGACTCAGTGTTAAAACATTAATTCCCCTCAAATTGATGTGTGTATTCAATCTCATCACCCACAAAAAATTCCAGGATGAATTTTTGTAGAAATTGACAAGCTGACTCAAAAATTTATATGGAAATGCAAAAGACCTAGAATAAACAGAAAACCTTTAGGGAAAAAAAGAGGAAGATTCATATTACCTTATTTCAAGGCTTATAAAGTTAGAATAATCAAGCCTGTGGTATTGGTATAGGAATAGATATGTCAATGGAACAAGATAGAGAGTCTAGAAACCAAACCATGCATATATGGGCAACAGATTTTCAACGAAGTCGTCAAGGTAACTCAATGGACAAATGGTAGTCTTTTCAACAAATAACTGGAATAATTGGAAATCCATATGCAAACAACAACAACAAGAAGAACTTTAATCCATAGTTCACACCATATACAAAAATCAACTTGAAATAGGTCATGGACATACATGTAAAAGTAGAAACTATAAAGTTCTAGAAGGAACAGAAGATAACCGATTTTCGTTATGCAAAGGTTTTTCAGGCAAGACACACAAAAAGGCATTAAATTAAAAATTGGTAAATTAGAGTTCACTATAATGTTAACTTGTGCTTTAAATGGATTAGAGAGGTTCTAATACTTTTCTGCCACAGGGAAATAATGTTTTTCTGAGTTGATGGGACTAAAAATCACAGATTTCTCTAGGAATTCACTCAGTTACCGTCCAACACTTATTCATGCAAATCTGGATTTGTGAAAGATCTCAGGTAATCCCTGAGACGGTTATATGGAATCTTCTTCAGTTTCCTGAAGGACTATACCTCTTTTACTCCACGAGGAGTTTCATAACTTTGTTGACAATAGACTGCACACCCATCATGACTTATACCTTCACCACATCGATGCATCCCATGTCACCACACCCTCTTGGACTCTTTTCACTGACTAAGACAGCATCTTCATACAAAGGCTGATATCAATATTTTAAAGCAGGAGAGCTGTTTTGAAGCACACATTTTTCTATCCTCAAAACAAAACAAAAAGGAGTTTTTAACTTCTTTCTTTTATACCTAAAAGAAAGCCAAAATATCTAACAAACAAACAAAAGAGCTACTTAGTTTTCATTCATAACTCAAAAGTTCATAACTCAGAAGTCATAACTCAAGCCCAGGTATTCTGATTTCAGAGTCCACACTTAAAACCACTGTGTTGTGCTGCCCCTCCTGCTTGGCTCTCCCTTCTAAACTGTTCTTTGAGCTAGTTCATGATTTGTGATGCCTGCAGGAAGGCAGCATATAATTGCCTTCTATTTAACCAACTTTCATTTTGACAAAAAAAAAAAAAAAAAGTCTGCACTAGAAAAAAAAAACCAACTTTTTAAATCACTATTTTAGACAAATCAAAATTTTATCTTAACCCTTAATTTTGGGTGTTCGAAAGGACCCATCCTATGTCCTGACAATGAGAGCTGATTGGAAACACATAAACATGGAAATAGGGCTGGATTTTTAAATCAGCTAAGAGAATCAGTGCATAAAGAACATTGGGGAAGCCATTGATGCTGCATATTCAGTGAACCCCCTTAAGCATGGGCTTCGAAGACTGGACCATCTAGAAATATAGTCCTTTGGGAGGTATGTTCTGATTAATGATACTCTTTTTGTTTCAGGGGGTGCCAAAAAATTACCAGCAGACACTGGCTCTGGATTTTGTTGATGTGACCAAGAGGAAGCCTGATTGAATGTCTCATATTGCTTTGAGATTGCTTATCTAAGGAAATCCTTGGTGAGTTCCTGGATATGGCTGTTTGAAGAAGGTCATACCATCCATAATTATACCTGTGAAAGGTAGGCCAAGCCAGTCACTGGAGGGACCATAAGGCATAATATTAAAATATTAAAATATAATACATATAATATTAAAATATAATATTAATATAATAGTAAAACGTAATATTAAAAATAATATTTTTCATAATTATGAATATATTGTAAGGCTCTCATACTGCTCATGAAGTGTTATATTACTTGCAGGTAGATTGGGACAAACTAAAAGTATATAGTAGAAATGTTAAATAATACACTAAAATAACAAAACAGTTGTCACTTATGGTCCAAAAAAAGGATAAAATGAAATCACAACAAATATACAACTAACCCAATTGAAATCAGAAAAAAGGAAAAGATAACAAAAGATAGGACACATAGAAAACAAAATTGAGATGATAGGCTTAATTTAACAATGTAAAACAATCATATTAACTATAAATGATCTAAACACCAGTTAAAAGAATAGGTTGTCATATTGGATAATAAAGCACAGCCCAACTTTATACTACCTACAAGAAACACGCTCTAAAAATAAAGACACAAATTGGTTTAAAGAATGAAAAAAAATATAGCAGACACAATTAAAAATGAAACTGAAGGAACTATAATAATACTAGTCAAAATATATTTCAGAACTAAGAATAATTACAAGGAATAAAGAAAAACACTTCATAATGCTAAAGGGGTCAATATATTAAGAGGATGTAATCCTAAAAGTTTACATACCCAGTAGCTGAAATTCAAAATGTATGAAGCAAAAACTGATAGAACTATAAGGAGAACTAGACAAATTCACAATTGTAGTTGGAAATTTCAGTCCTATCTCTTAGTAATTAATTGAATAAAGACATAAGCAATCAGCCAGAATATAGTAGATAGATTTGAACATCATCACTCCCAACCAACTTAGCCTATTTCGCATTTGTAGAACATTCCACCCAAAGATGACAGGACATATTCTTTCTAAGTGCATGTAAAATATTTACCAAGGAAGGTCATATTCAGGGGTCATAAAACAAGTCTTAATAAATTTAAAAGATTAAGTTGCGTTTTCTGAGCACAACAGCACTGAGTTAGAAATTAGTAACAAAAGTTATCTGGACAATCCCCCAATATTTGGAAATACAGCCTTTAAATAATCCACTGGTCAAAGAAAAAAATCAAAAGGGAAATAAAGTATTATGAACTGAATGAAAATGAAAATATAACATACCTAAATTTGTGGATTGCCTCTAAAATAGTACTTAGAGGGAAATATGAGGCACTAAATACCTTTATTGGAAAGGATGAAATGTCATAAGTCAATAACTCACTTTTCATCTTAAGAAACTAGAAAAAGGAAAAAAAAACTCTTGGCAAACAGAAGAAAGGAAACGATCATTCAGAAAAGAAATCAAATGGAAAAAAAAATAGAGAAAATATAGTTGACTGTTGAACATCGTGGGGGTCAGAGGTGCCAATCCCCCATGCAGCTGAAAATCTGCATATAACTTTTTACTCCCCCAAAACTTAACCACTAATAGCCTGCTGTTGACTGAAAACCTTACTGATAACATAGTCAATTAACACATATTTTTAACACATATTTTGTATATGTATTATATACTGTATTCTTCCAATAAAGTAAGTTAGGGAAAAGAAAATATTTTTAAGAAAATCACAAGGAGGGAGCCTGGGTGGCTCAGTGGGTTAAGCCGCTGCCTTCGGCTCAGGTCATGATCCCAGGGTCCTGGGATCGAGTCCCGCATCGGGCTCCCTGCTCAGCGGGGAGCCTGCTTCCTCCTCTCTATGCCTGCCTCTCTGCCTACTTGTGATCTCTCTCTCTGTCAAATAAATAAATAAAAAATATTTAAAAAAAAAAAAAGAAAAAAGAAAATCACAAGGAACAGAAAATATAACGAGTGCTGTACTGCATTCACTGAAAAAAATAAATGTATAAGGAGACCCACACAATTCAAATCCATGCTGTTAAAGGATCACCTGTAATGGAACGCAAAAGCAGGCTTTTTGGGGAGACTGATATGAGTCACAGTCTCATCAGGATACAAGAGAGAAGACAAATAATCACAATCAGAATGAGAGAAATGATGTAATTACAGAATTCGCAGACATCCAGATAATAATAAGAAAATATTATGGATATCCTAATGCCAGGAAACTTGATAACTTAGATTAAATGGGCAATTCCCTCAAAAGATCAAAATACAAAAATCAAATGTACATCCACATACTAACAACAATCATAAAACTGAAATTAAAAAACAGTAATAATAATAGCATAGATATATCTAATAAAATATATGCAAAATCTATACACCAAATATTGTAGAACATTGTTGAAAGAAAAAGAACCAAAATAAATGGAAAATGTATCTGGTAGGTTGGGCAGTAGACTCAAGATATCAATTCTCCTTTAATTGATCTATATATTTGACATATCTTAACAGGCAATTTTTGTTCGTTTTTGTAGAATTTGATGGACTGATTCTAAAATTCATATGGAAACATGAAAAACCTAAAATAGCCAAAAATTATTGAAGAGGAAATATAAATTTGGAGAGCTTACTATACAAGTTCAATACTTTGTGTAAAATTACAAAATTACAGTATGAAGACAGAATGGTACTAGTTTAAAGTTCGTAAGATATGTATGACCCCACTTCAATAAGGCCATGGAATAGGCTAAATTCATCTATTGTATAAGATACCAGAATTGTACATCTGAAACTAATAGATCACTGTATGTTAACCGTACTGGAATTAAAAAAAAAAAATGAGTGGATTAACTGGGAAGGGACAGGAAGGAACATTTTTGTTTGATGAAAATGTGCTGGTATGCACAATATGAGCATAATTGGGTATACATTTCTTAAAATTCATCAGTGACAGTGACAAAGCGTTCTGGAATGTGAGAGGGCCAAAAATGAGGGAGGTGAACCTAATCCCTATCCCCCAAGATCCAGTCTAGCAAAACCTTCCTGGCCACTAGATCCCTCCTGGTTCTTTCCATTTTCTACCCACAACCTACAATTTTATTTTCTACCTAAAATTTGGCATATCCTATGTATGTTTGTATACACCTTAGTACAAGTTTCTCTTTACTCCCATCTCTAACCCAGATATTAGTGGTTTCTGTTTCCTCCCTGGACATATAGGCTTGGACCTTACTAATTCCACAGCCTTTAGAGATCTGCAGACCTCCCAGGAGTTTTTACTGATTTCCAGGCTCTATTTTTAAAAATATATTTTTAAGAAATATAATGCACAGAAACTGAAAATATATTCAGCAGGCAGTATGATGAATCTTCACACACTAAATATACTGTGAAACTAGCACCTATATTAAAAGACAGATTTTTTCTTTCAGGACCTGAAGTCCTCCCTTGTGCTGCCTTCCTCACCTCTCCTCTTGTGTGCTGAGGGTAACCCCTACTGAGCATTCTAACATAACCAGTACTTTTGCCAGGCACACTTTTATGCCCTTCATGTATATTTACTCATCTAATCTTTACAATAACCATATGATTTAAATATTATTATTGTCCTCACATTACATATGAGGAAACTAGGGAGCATAGGATTTAAGCTATTTGCCAAGATTGTGCAGGTAGTAAATAGCAGAGCCAATATCTAATCTGGGAACTCTGGCTCCGGGGTCAAGTTCTTTACCACCAAGCTGTGTCATGTAACCTATCAGGCAGGCGGGATCAACAGTCCACATCAGTGTAATTGGATGTGTTGAAGATTTACCACTTACCTCCATTTAGCACCTAGCACATGATTTCAAATATACTCTTTTTAAAAAAGATTTATTTATTTGAGAGAGGTGGGGGAGGGACACAGAGAGAGAGAGAGAGAATCTCCAGTAGACTCCCTGCTGAGCAAGGAGCCCAGTGCAGGGCTCTATGACCCTGAGATCATGACCCAAGTCAGAATGAAGAGTCGAGTACTTAACCTACTGAGCCACATGGGTGCCCCTCAAACACACTCTTAATTGACACAGATTTGTGGCTCAGGATACTGTGGGAAACATGAGACCCTGAGAAAGGGACTTGCCCAAGGGTCACAATTGTTAAAGAGCAGACAGATCTGAGCCCTCAGTAGATTAGGGTGCATTATTTTCTTCTCCATTTCTCAGAGGACAGGAGCAAACTGAGGCCAAGAGAGGTTGAAGGAGTGATAGTGCCCTGTCTCTAACTTGTCGAGCTCAGCACTCTGCATGTGGTTGTTGCTAAACTTGTATAAAGTCCTACTTAGCCCTGGTGTCTGTCCTGAATATTTAGATGAAGCTTGACCTTTCGTGAAATCTGGGTTCTTGATAGCATTTATGCAGATAGTTGATTTTTCTCCCTGTCCATACAGATACTGCAGAAAGATGAAAAGGGGATTAGGGATATAAAGAAGGCAGAGGGTGAGCAGGACATAGCATCTCTGTGAATTTGGGGATCCAGTAGGAGTGACTTGTGGGCACTTGGCCTGTCTTTATAGCCACAACCACTTTTGGAAAGGAGTGAACAGTAACAACTTAAGGCTGTGGGGCATTGGGGTTTCCATCAGCACACCTGGGCTGACATCCTAGCTCTGCAAGTCACTAGTTGCATACTCTGGATGGATCATTCCATCCCTCAGGGTCCTGCTTTCTTCATTTTTAAAGTAGTGTTGATATTATGACTGCTCACTAACATGACAGTTGGATGAAATAAGGTCATCTGTTATTTACCTTATAGGTGGCACAAAAGATGCCATCAGTACATTTTGTTTCTCTTCCCCATGTCCTGTCTTTGTTGAACTCTCTTCCCTTGACACTGATTCAGGGTAAGTATTGATGACATCTTACTCCCTTGCAAAAGAGAAATGAAGTGAAAAATAGTGTTTGTTTTTTTAAAGACCACTTTATTGAGGTATGATTGACATATAAAAATTGTACACATTTAATGTATACAACTTGATGAGTTTGGAGATAATAATAAGGCTTTCTTTAATGTCTTTTCTTTTTTAAGATTTACTTATTAGAAAGAGAGAGTGCATGTGTGAATTGGGGGAGGGACAGAAGAAAATCTTCAAGCAGACCCCCTTCTGAGTGTGTACCCCAATGTGGAGCTCGATCTCACAACCCATGAGGTCATGACCTGAGCTGAAACCAAGAGTCAGACACTCAACCCACTGAGTCACCATGGTACCCCATCTTTAATGTCTTCTTAGTGTTGGGTGTTTTCATCAATCTTACAAATGACTGGCAACAAGGCCTAATTTAGATATATTGAGTGGGGAGAAAAAAACATTGGATATACAGAGAACACTGTGAAAGAGAAAGATGTGTTACGTACCACTGAGCAAGGAAAAGAATGACAGGAAACCTGTCAATGGAAATAATACCAGCCAGAAGATAGTGGAGTAACTTCTTTAAAGTAGGGAAATTTGAAAAGAAAATGAAGAGAGAGGAAGGAAGGGAGGAAGGAAGGGAAAAGGGGAGGAAGAAAGGAGAGATGGGAAGGAAGGAAGGAAGGTAGGAAGGGAGGAAAGAAAGAAGGAAAAGAGGGAGAGATAAAGGAGGGGGAAGAAAGAAAGAAAGAGGGAAGGAGGGGAGGAAGGAAGGAAGGAGGAAGGGAGGGGGAAGGGAGAGATGGGGAGGAAGGGGAGGAAGAAGGAAGGAAGGGAGGGAGGGAAAAAGGTAAGAAAGAAAGAAGAGAGGGAGGGGGAGGGGAAGGAAAGAAGGAAGGGGGAAAAAAGAGCAAGAAAGAAACTGTTGATCTAGAATTCTTCATTCGGCAAAAAATATTTAAGAAACAAAAGTGAGATGAAGATGTCTTCAGACCTACAAAAACTGTAAGATTTTATCACCAACAGATGTGCACTACAAGAAAGGTTGAAAAAGTCTTACAATCACAATGGAAATGCAGCAGATTCAAATCTGGATCTATCTGAGGAATGAAAAGCATATAAATATAACACTTTCTCTCTTTACTTAAAAATCTCTTCAGAAGATAATTGCAACAAGCAGGGGGAATGGCAGGCAGAGAGGGAGAAGCGGGCCCTGCGCAAAGCAGGGAGCCAGATGCAGGATTCGATCCCGGGACCCTGGGATCATGACCTGAGCCGAAGGCAGAGGCTTGACCAACCGAGCCACCCCGGTGCCCCTGAAAAATCATGTTGTTTTATTTAAACTACTTTTATTAAAATATACATGGAAAAATGTGCAGATCACATGTATACAGTTCCACTGAATGGTCACAAGGTGAACACTACTTGTAGCTGTCATATCCAGCCCAACAAATAGATGAGTTATAATTTTTAATTATTGTATAAGCTGCTTCAGACCTTGGGATAAGATGGAAAGATGTTCAGTTGAGTTTTAAAGGCCAGCATAAGATTAATACTCAAACTTGATAGTCCTAGCCTATCTCACCTATGACTGTAGATAAGAAATATCAAATAAAATAAAGTTGAATTATACACTGTGAAAAAAAAAAGAAGATAATTGCAAAAGTAATAATTGGCAAAAGTAATAAGATGTAGCAAAAATAATGACATGTAGTCAGTGACAACATAAGATGTATGAGGGTTTCTTAGCATATGTGTAAGTAATATGCATAACAAGAATATTACAAAGGGAAGGAAGAGCTATTAAATGGAAGTATATTACTGTATGATTCTTAATCTGTACCTAAAATGGTATATTTCTTGAATATAATTTGAAACACATTAAAGATGTACACTATAAATGTTTGGCTAAGCATACATCAAGAAATAAAACAGAATTATGAAACCTACTGAATTATTCCAAAATTAAGACCAAACAAGACCTCCCAAAAAGGCCCCCCAAGAAATAGCAGGCTGGTAGATTTAAATACAAACGTATCATTAGTAACAGTCCAAATGACTGAATTAAAAGCCAGAGATTTTCAAATTGAATATAAAAACCACACCCAACATTACAAATATAAAAAAGAAAAAATTGACTAAAAGCAACAAAATGAGAAAAATATGCCATGCAGCAACTAATTTAAAGAATGAGTAGCTATGTTACTATCAGGCAAATTAGATTAGAGTGTAAAATACAACCAAGGATAAAAAGGGTCATTTCATAATGATAATGGGGTCAATTTATCAAGAAGAAGAAACAATACTAAATTTTTATGCACCAAACAACAGAGTATACAAATACAAGATGTAAAACTGATAAATCTGAAAGAAGAAATAGATAAATCCACAATTACAGTGAGAGAATTTAATACCAATGTCTTAGTAATTGACAGAACAAGTAGAAAGAAATTCTGTGAAAATGTAGCAGAATTAAAAACTTTCAACTATCTTGACCTAATCGACAGGTCACTCTACCAAACAATGGCAACATACCATTTTTTCTCATGTGTGCATGGAACATTGACAAAGATAAATCACATTTTGTGCCATAAAATTAAGAGACATGGGGCGCCTGGGTGGCTCAGTGGGTTAAAGCCTCTGCCTTTGGCTCAGGTCATGATCTCAGGGTCCTGGGATCAAGCCCCGCATTGCAGCATAGCAGCATTGGGCTCTCTGCTCAGCAGGGAACCTGCTTCCTCCGCCCCCTTCCTGCCTCTCTGTCTACTTGTGATCCTGTCAAGTAAATAAATACAATATTTTTTTTTTAAATTAAGAGACATAACCAAATATAAGGTGTGGACCTTATTTGTATCCTGGTTAGTATGAACTTACTGAAAAAAAAAAAAAAGAGGCAAAAGAGGAAAGTGAAAAAGGTACTAAAACAAAAATATTAAATAATGATTGTTAACTTCACATCTTCCTCTATTTATTTTGTGTCTTGTCCTTCATCATTGACCCTGCTCAGAACCAATTCTTTTCTTCTTTCTTTTCCTATGTTATATATTTCAGGAGAATTTTAGCCACAGTTAAAATATTAGGTCAAATTATCACAATTCTACTAAGCAACATTATAATTTCATGTAAGATAAGCAATTCAGATGGTGGTTTCATTTGAATTTTTTTAAAGTTGACACATCTGTTCAACTGCGTTATATTGACACAGTATGTATTTTATCTTTTTTTGAATACTTATTTTAGAGAGCGCATGAGTGGGAGAAGAGCAGAGGGAGAGAATCCTCAAGCAGCCTCTCCACTGAGCATGGAGCCTGGCCTGGGGCTTTATCTCATGACCCATGAGACCATGACCTGAGCTGAAACCAAGAGTTGGATAGTTAACTAACTAAGCAACCCAGGTACCCCACAATATATATTTTCTTAATGTCCTTTGAATTAAGACATTGATTTGTTGTCCAAAAGTGATCTTTACACATGACTTATCAATACAGGTTAAAAGGTACAATTAAATCATAAAAATGAATTTTGAAAGTTAGGTATTAAAATGTTCTTCTAACTACCTAGCTATGCAAATTTTGTACACCAGAAAAAAAAACTTATATTAAAAATTGTGAAGCAAAATACATTTGCTGTTTTCTGTATCTATTAGAATTCTCTCTTCAAAAAAAAGACTATTTCCCAAATATACATTCTTTTTTTTTTTTTTTTTAAGTAGGCTCCATGCCCCGAGTGGAGTCCAACATGGGGCTTGAACTCATGACCTTGAGATCAAGACCTGAGCTGAGATCAAGAGATCAAGATCAACTAAGCCACTCACATGCCCCCAAATATACATCCTTAATAAATACATTTTATAATGATAATTTTATAGTAACCATGATACCAGAAATTACTGAATTAAATTATTTATTTTAAGGCTTTACAATCTCTTTTTCAAGCTAACTGGTTAAATATTAACATTTACCTGCAATGTATGGATTCCTTTTGCACACACTATTTTCTAAATTTTCTAATCAAATTCCATTCATTCAGAACTGGTTCTTCTTCAGGTACAGCAATGTCTATATTTACACTTTCAATTTCTTTTTGGTATTTATTACTTGTCTGAGTTACTAATGTCTCACTTTGGAGTAATTCATCTTTACAAAACAGAATTACTTATACAGAATATAACATTGTCTTTCTCTAGTGAGATATTCCTTCTCCAGACTTCTAATAATCCCCAAACAATAAATGTTACTAATAATCTTGTATATTTCTTTTCTGGAGAGTTTTAAGGGGTGAAGAACTGGTTGTCTTTGTGTTCACTCACATGGCATAATGATGTGTAAATGGTATATGTAGAATGGTTAAGAGATTTATGTTTAAGGAAATTAAAAGCTTCAAAGAAGTGAGTTGAGTTTAAAGTAGTATTTTCCAACTGTGTGTTCTTGCTATTTCCTAAGCAAAATCACTAAGAGTCCTTGAGGAAAAAAATAGATTTCTGGGCCTGACCTAGAAATTAAAATCAGAACTTCTGGAATCAAGATCATCAAAGTCTGAGAATTAGTAGTAAAAACCATGGTTCAGGATGGGCTTTAAAGAGTTCAGAGATCAAATCTGGACTTAGCACTTGAGCTAACCTCTGGTTAGGATTAGCTTAGAATAAGAAAAATCTCCATTTCTAGAGAATCACATTCTCAATATGTAGCCTTCTCTCTCTCTCCCCCTTTTCAATCATGGGCCCAAGGAAGGGATGGGTTTTCTGCTGGGTTAGGGTGGCCCCGTGAGATTGGGGTCAAAGAATTGCAAAGAGTAGAGCCACAAGCAGGACAGGGTTCACTGTCCATGGGGGAGGGGGACCAGACATCTAGAGAAATGTCTGCCCCAAGTTTCTGACAAGCTGGGCCTTTTAAGGGGTTCTTAAGGGTAGGAGAGGGTTACAGCTGCACCCATGGCTCGGTGTGGGGTGGGGGTCAATGTTTGGCCAGGTCAACCAGAAGGCAGCAGGTTTTTTGACAGGACTCTGTCTGCAGCTCATCTGGGATGTGGGTTGTAGTCAGGCTAGAAAAGAATAGGTTTTGTGGCTGGGGTTAGAAAAAAAGAGATAGGCCCAAGTAAAGACACCTGTGAGTTTTGTATGAAAGTGACTGGGGAGGGGTGGTGCTTTGAATAGATTCCTTTCATGCTGGAAGTAAACCCAGGTGCTAATTTCAGACACGAGAGCGGAGGAGAGGCGCCATCATGCAGAGAACTCCAAGCAGTTTTCCAGACTCAGGCTTCTCTTACCAGAGGAGGATGGACTTATCGTTTAGTGCTAGAAATACTCCTGGGGGCCTGTGGGAGAAGAGCCTTCTGAATTTTCTTGATTCCTGATTCAAATCTCCCATGAGATGGGAACCGGAAGTTCCAATTGTTGATGAACAATTTGGGCCAGTTTGGGCGCAGTGTATGGACTCCTGCAGGAAGGCAGACAGAGCCCCTCAGCAGAGAGTACGTTGCTGGGCCGCAGACCAGGCAGAGAACAGGGTCTAAGAGTACCTGCAGCTTTCCATGGTTCTGTCACCTGGGAATCCCACACAGAAGACCAGTGCCTGGAGAAATAATCCTTCAGGAAGGGAAAGAAGAAAACTATTAGTGAGGACCATTTATTATTCTTTAGTTTATGGCTGTTTAGAAAAGGACTATTACACTGGAGAAGAATAATTTTATATTCTGATAATAGTTCTATTTTGTAAAAATATATTACTCCAAAGTGAGATATTAGTGCCTCAAACGAGTACACGTAAGATTTTCGCCTTTCACTGTGTGTTAATTATATGTCAGTGAGAGAAATAAGAAACAACAAAAATCATATTATAGAGAAAAAGCAAAAATTTTTAAAGTATCACCAGTAATGGAAATTATTCCAGTGAGAAAGGATAATAGAAAGGCTCAACTATTTCATATTTCTAAAGGACAGTTCAAAGTGTTCCCCCTAATATGCTTACCTCTTAGAAAATGATAAAAGAATGTGATTAATGATGATTCATATTAACGATTATAGTTCAAAGCAACAGAAGTATTTGGAAATAATAGCTTGTGGGGTTATATCTTGCTTTAGTATATTTATGCAGATATTTCTGTTTTTCTCCTGTGTACAATTTTGACTTATGTTTTCAAATTTATAGTCCCCTTTTTATTAGTTTGCATCAGAGAGGTTCTTTGAATTATATATCATTACCAAGAAAGACAATGGTTTTTTCCCCTGTCTTCATAATTTCAGATTGTCTCATCTATCTTTTTTTTTTTAATTTGTTTATTTGACAGACAGAGATCACAAGTAGACAGAGAGGCAGGCAGAGAGAGAGAGAGAGGGAAGCAGGCTCCCTGCTGAGCAGAGAGCCCGATGCGGGACTCGATCCCAGGACCCTGAGATCATGACCTGAGCCGAAGGCAGCGGCTTAACCCACTGAGCCACCCAGGTGCCCTGTCTCATCCATCTTTATTGACACTCTTCAACAATGACATCCTCATTCAAGATAAGATCACTACAGTCATGGGAATAAAAGGTACAGCATAGAGAATAGTAGTCAGTGGTACTGTACCAGTGATGTATGGGGACACGTGGAAGCTCTACTTGTGGTGAGCATGGCATAATGTATAGAATTGTTGAATAGCTATGCTGTATACCTGAGAATAACGTAACCTTGGGTATCAACCACACTTAAAAAAAAAAAAGTCAACCAGCAGGTGAACTCCCCCATCTCCAGTAACTTCCCATAGGCTGTTTCAATTCAGTTTTAAATTAGGATATGCTGATGCCTGGACTAAACAATTGCATTGGCTTTTCTGTTTTTCCTAAATTTGGTCACTTTAATACCTTTTAGGTATGCTGCTTGCTACTTTGAAGTCACATTCTTTTCTCTGCCATGCCCCATACCAGGCTAACCAAAACACCTGCCACAGGATTTTCCATTTAGAACAGTGAAAATGGCTTTACCTTCTCCATAAGATAAGACCATGGAAACTCAGAATCATTGAAACAGATAATCTTGGAACTAAGTGCACAAGAGAGCTCACATAGTGTAATTTCTTACCTTGAGGTTGAAAAGACATCCTTTTCTGATAATGGAGAATATTTTGCCTTATACAGACCATTAGTTTAGAAAACAGGAAGTAATGTACATCTCACCATTTCACGTAGATGACAAAAATGCTAATATATCTTGGTTGCTCATATTTAAATTGAAATAATTGTTATATATTCTGATCAATTTCCCCTCTTTATTGCTAGTAACCTCCCCTCCCTTTTAAGGAAGCCTGTTTTGTCCAGTGTAGAGTGATATAACAGCTTTCTCTTTATTAGTGTTTGAATGATACACATTTCTTCATCTTAAAATATGTCTAATAGGAGCATATTGTTCCTTAAAAAAACTCACTCTATTCATCTTTTTATCATCTTATTATGCTTTTTTGTATAATATGTAGTCTAGTTACAATTAATTAGATTTTTATATATTTGGGTATACATGTAACATCTTACAATATGTTGTCCATTTCTCCTGTTTTTGTTTTGTATATATTTTTTATAAACTTTAATTTTTACATTTAAATAGCCTGAATATTTTTTAATATTCTATTTTTCCTTCCTCTTATCTTATTAGTTATGCATTCCTCTACTAATCCTTTTCTGGTTACCCTACACAAAAGAACATGTAATTTATATTTATTCAGATCTAATATATATCAATACTGCTACCACTTTCCAGTCAAATGCAGATACTTAGAACAATTTGACTCTAATTACTCCCCTCCAATTTATGTTCTCATGTTTCTGTATTTGTATATGTATATTATTTTATGTGTTTATATGCATTGTACACACACAGAGAGAAAAGGTGTGCAGCTGTATTCCTCCTACTCTTTATAGCCCTGGTTCCTGGGATTTTTGTGAAGCACAGGACACTCCATACCCCAAATCGATCATTGGTCTCTCATTTACATTTATCTCATCTGCCGGCCCTCTGTTTCCTCTGTTCCATGCTTATCATTGGCTGTTCCACCACACTAACCTGCTTCCTTCAGCAAACAACCATTGAAATTGTATTTACAAAGATAGTTTCCACTCTTTTTTTTTTTTTTAAGAGTTGGGGCAGAAGGAGAGAGAATCTTAAGCATGCTCCAAACCCAGCACAGAGCTGGATGTGGGGCTCGATCTCACAGCCCGAGATCATGACCTGAGCTGAAATCAAGAGTCAGACACTCAACTAACTAAGCCACCCAGACATCCCCGTGGTTTCTATTCTTAAATGGATATGCCAGGATTGGCTACTGCCAATATATAGAATTGGAGTTTGGATGGATCAGGACAGACCTGCGAGTAGGCCCAGCTTTGTGACAGGAGAAAAGCAGACTGTCAGATATTGTGACTTGTTGTCTGCCATTTGCCCAGTCTGTGGACCAGCTCAGCCCCCCGGGGTATACCCTCAACATGATGATGCAAGAAGACAAGACCTTCAGATGAGGAGACTAAAGTGTGAAGATATTTGAAAGGGTTCACTAGTAATGAGGAAAAGATTCAGAAGTTAGGAAGGAGTCTGGAATGTATGAAAGAGAGGAAAATAAGAAATACAGGGTTTTGGGGAAAAGAGTTACAAGAGCTGGAAAGAAGGAAATCCACATGGAAGGACAACTTGGGAGGCAAATGGGATGCAGGCACATGACCATCTGGAACATTGCTAGTCACGGGGGGCAAGGGCAGTGAGGGTGGCAGACCACACGATAATTCTAAAAGCTTCTATCACTTTTGCTTCCATTCCATTGTCTTAAATTAGGTTGTATGTTCAGGTCTGAAATATATGGTACAAAAATTCCCTCAATGAGGGTCCTGGTGTGGCAGACAGACTCTAAGATTGACTCTAATTACCTCCACATCTTTTTTTTTTTTTTTAATTTTCCACATCTTGATACTCTCCCCTTGTGTAACTCCTTCTTATGTGGCAAGACCTGTGACTTACCTCTAACCTACAGACTATGACAAAGGTGTCGCCTTTGTTATTACATAACAAAAGATGAAAAGGCAATACTAGTGGATGTTCTTCTTTGCTGATGTGGATGAAGTGTTCTGTTCATATGAGGGGAGAAATATGGAGAGAGTGCCACTTGACAAGGGGTTTGACAGGAAAGGATAGAAAATATTTTTGAAAAATAATTCAATCAGCCACGGTCTACTTTTCAGATCACAAATATTTACCCCATTTAACTTAGCATGCAAAGTATCCTCACCCCCTCCCAAAAGGAGGCAAAAATTTCTGTCATTTCATCCTCAGGTTCAAAGTCCAGGATCTCATGTTCTATGTAGGTTTCAGATATACCCTCTCTTAATTCAGAGACTTGTGAACTAAAAATCACAAGTTATCTGCCTCCACATCCAAAAGCCAATGAAAGAACAGAGACAGGATAACCATAATGAACATTCCCATTTGGAAAGAGAAAGATGGGAGACTGCGGTAATCGATGGCTACCAGTGAACAATTCCTTCTGGCGTTCCTCTCATTTGGTGCCCCCGCTTGAATTTCGGCTGGCCTTGCAACTTGTTTAAATAGTAAAATGTTGCAGAACATTAGTTTGTGCTAATTCATATCCTAAGCTTTTAAAAAGGCCCAAGAGCTTCCAATTTTGTACTCCAAGGATCCAACCAGTCTAGAGAAGAGTGTGATTATCAATGAAACCACGATAGGCTTTTAAGGAAGCCTAAGTGAGCCAGCTGAAGAGGCCACATGGAGGAGAACCAAAGTGCTCTAGATGATAGCCCCACAGGAGATCTCAGCCTTCAGCAAAGACCCAGCTGCCACCATTGTGGACATTCTGAATCAGCTGAACCTCCAGTGAACCATCTTGGACATCCTGAACCTACTGACCTTTCAGATGACTGCTGTCACAGTACATACCACTTAGAGAAGAACTACCCAGGTGAACCCAGCTACCCCACAGACTGTGAGCAGCAATCATTGCTGTTGAGTGAAACCAGTAAGCAAGGCATGTGGCCCAGGTCCTGAGCAACTGGCCTCATCCCTGTGTCTGATTGTGCACAGGGATCACTAAGGTGGGAGCTGCAGAAGCAATAGTGGTGACAATAATGGGTACAGCCACAGGAGAGAAGAGGGGCTCCGTATGGAACAGCAAGCACAGGGACCTGACTGGCTTCCTGACCATTCCCAGACCCCACCACTATAGTGACTATAATTGTTAACTCTCTGGCCTGAGACTAGGACAGTTACTGTAGATGCCCAGGCAGTAAACTTTGCTAGCAAATTATTGTAAAATAACAGCATACCCATGGACATTGTAATAAAGCATATCAAAAAGTTGTTAGAATTCTTCAGAGTTCAGAGTCTCTGAAAATTTGAAAATTGCTGGGTCCAGGCAAATACCCACAGGCTTAGAAATACCAATTACATTTAAAGACCACCCAATTCGACAGAAAAAAACTCCACTGGTTTTTATATGAAGCTTTGCATAAACCAGTTATCAACAAGACAATTGGAAAATTAATGTTTCCTTTTAATTGAACATACAGAGACACAATACATAAATAGGTGTTTTGCACTATTTCATGAAGGCATTTTTGGTTTCTTGCATGACCACAAATTACAGAAAATGTTATAGCAAACATTAAATTGCCATTGCATAACCTTTAAAGTTAAATTCGGACAGGAAACTCAGGTATATGAAGAGCTAAATCTTTTTAGAAGAGGTGTTGTGAAACTCATCAACTGTAAATGTACTATAATTTATACTTCAAGATAACTTATCAGAAATACGTCCCACTATTGTCACAGTCTATAAAATACTCTTAACAGCTCCAGTAACAGTTCATCGATGGAAATAGTCTTCTCAAAATTAAAAATTATTAAAAATTAGTTGCAGTCTTGGGTTTGCCAAGAGCAACTCATTTTGCTTTCAGTTATATTAATTTGATAATGAAGTTACTAGAATATGAACTTTGAAGACATAAAGGCAAGCCAAAAATATCCGTTCAATCAAGTTATCACATAATAAAGGGTTTTATACCTTATTTTATATAAATCATGATGCCAAAATATTTTTCACAATTTTAAAATTTATATTCTGGGGGACGCCTGTGTGGCTCAGTTGGTTAGGCAGCTGCCTTCGGCTCAGGTCATGATCCCAGCGTCCTGGGATCGAGTCCTAGGATCGAGTTCCGCATCAGGCTCCTTGCTTGGCGGGGAGCCTGCTTCTCCCTCTGCCTCTGCCTGCCTCTCTGTCTGCCTGTGCTCGCTCTCTCTCCCTCTCTCTCTGACAAATAAATAAATAAAATCTTTTAAAAAAATAAAATAAAATAAAATAAAATTTATATTCTGATACATCACTACTATCTCTATTATATTTATAAGTAGTAAAATATTTTTAAAGATAATATCTATATATTTTAGTATCCTTAGTAGTCCTTTCTTTTAGATTTTTGAACAAGGGTCCCCATATGTTCATTTTGTAGTGGGCCCTCACATAATACAATATATGTTGTACACACTCCTATTTACTCAATTATTTTTGTTTTATGATAAGAATTTTTCATTTGTAGGACAAATATGATTTGCTTTGATAGTCTTTCAGTTAGTTTTTATGTTGATGCATTTTATGAAATCATATACCCTTAAGAGAATTTTGATATTTAACATGACGCTCGGAGGGCCCTGAAGTTGTGTCTCATCTGTACTTCAAAGAATACAAATAGTAATTTTCTGTTCTGAAATGAACAGAAGAAGTAGCAGGAGCACCAATCACTAGCCTAGTTTTGATCACACAGCTCCAGCTACTCTGGCCTCATTGCTCTTCCTGGAAATATCCCAAAAGCTTAGAACAAGGTCTGTCACAGTAGGTATCCCATAAATACTTGCTCAGTGCATTGAATAAAAAATTTCTTGACTCTGTGCATGGGAAAATAGAGGTTTAAGTAACAGCATCTCTTTAGTAAGTGTTATTTAATACATATTTTGTAGGGATAGAGAACATATGATCTAGGATTCAGCCTTTAACTGAAAATGTGATTGTTGGAGGAAGGGTAGCCCTCGGAGCTTAGAGATGATAATGTAAGAGTCAGTGAGCATCAGCTGAGATTGTGAGAAATGAGGTAGACTCTATGATAAGCTAGCAGCAGTTGGTTAAAGACTAAATCACTCAGTATTAGGACAGGTTACTTCATATGGATGATGACTTCTTTGTGTTCATGGTACCTACATCCCTTATGGGCCAGGAAGGTCCATGAATTACATCTGCTATTTCTGGCCTAAGCATGGTGGCTCTTGTGACATTGGTCACAGTATTTTATTGGCATCTGATTCAAATAACAGAGTCTGTAGAGAAAAGTCCATATAAGTTCTTAAGTTGCCATTGCCATGATTAAGACACGGGAAATGCTTTGAAAAACAAAGAAACATCAAAGCTCTCAAAATCGTCACTTAAACCCTGTGGCTTAAAGTTAAAGACTGGAAGGAAACATTTAATTAACAGTATAAGTGACCTACTTGACAACTCTTTCTTCTACATTTGAGTTAATTTTCTGGATATGTGTTTCTTTGTATTATTTTTAAAGTATTCACATAGGATAGAAATATAAAATTTATTTATCTAAAATGCTTACAAACTCACTGTAATTATGTATAGTATATGTAGATAGAGATGATTCATTCTAATTGAATTATTCTCTTTATCCCAAATAGTTTTCTTTCTAATACTGAATCCCCTCAGATTTTAAATGCAAAACCTAAACAATATCACAGCATATTTGATGCATAAGTTATATCCCCATGGAAAATTAAGTCAAGTATCATGGGCTTCATAATAAAATATCTGGCTCATAAACAAGAGCCAGATTAATCATAATATGGAGTAATTTTTGTCTTCTAGTTATTGTGAAGCTGAGATTATCATTTAGACATAGAATCCTCAAAATTTAGTGTGCATTATAATTACTAGGTTTACTCCAGTCCAGCTGAATGTTTGGAGCTATGTAAACATGGATTCAAAAATGAAAAATGGGGCACCTGGGTGGCCCAGTGGGTTGAGTCTCTGACTCTTGGTTTTGGCTCAGGTGGTGATCTCAGGGTCCTGAGATGCAGCCGGCTCAGGCTCTGCATCCCACCTCGGGCTCTGAGCTCAGGGTGGAGGCTGCTTAGGACTGTCTCTCCCTCCCTCTCTACTCCCCCCAGGCCATGCTCCCACTCAAACAAGTTTCTCTCTCTCTTTCTCTCTCTCTCAATAAATAAATAAATGTCTTTTAAAAAAACAATGTTTTCTAAGCTCTAGCTACTGGAAAAGAAGCTTGACATATGGTAATGTGGAGATGTGGTAATGTGGTAATGTGGAAATATCAGTTGATCCTCTTTCCAGTTATACTGGATTCAACAAGTACCATAAGTTTTGACTCCCATCTTTCCCAGGCACCGCATAGACCCCAAGAATACTCGGCACATATGCTGTTCGGACTTTGAGTGTTGAGTAAATTATGGGATTTCCTGAAATGAACAGAAGACGGAAAAGTAGGTTCATAATTACTTGATGGTTTTGGCCAATCTTTTTTATGCTGATACTAATTACCAACTTTATAACGTTTAAAATTTATGTATACGACGGAGCTTATTGCTTTGTTCTTTTGAGAAGGTAATATACAAAATCCAAGTTTGGAAATTTGGATCTCAAGAACCTTTGGAACGTCTGCATATCTCTGAATCCTTCCTCTAATCATCTTCATTGTTCCTGCTCTTCTGGCCTCACTGAAGTCTAATGTACTGCACATGTTGAAACATACTTGAACTTCATCAGACGCAAACTGATCAATGTACCATTTCTATTTCTAATTTACTCTAAGTATATTCATTCCATCTGTCATCCTACTGTCTTTAGCCTTGCTTCCTGCTTTGCACTGCCTGCCCCCACGGATCCTCACTGTGGACAGAGACGGAAAGCTGGAAAATATATCAAAAGAATTTTTAGACTATGAAGAATTATGAACCCAGAGGATGGCTAAGAGAGGTAGGGGTCAGAAACATTCTCCTTGGAGCCCAATGTCCGTTTCATGCATGCTCAGAAATATGTCACTGTCTTCCAACAGGTGCCTTAAGAGAAGCCACATTTCACAATGCACAGTATGGTGTCTGGGGAGCGTAGGATGAAACTAGCATATGCTAATTCACTCTCGTACTCCTTGCCACTCTCTGTACTGTGATTCCTGCAGGTCCCCGCAAAAAGAGAAGAATTGACAAAGGCTCTGTAACTCCCTCCTCCAGGTAAACATTCTGCTGGAATTTACAAGTAGGAAGATCACCAAAGAAGTTCTCATCTGAGAATGTTCTTAGCAGAATTTTTGCTTTGCTTATAATAAACGAATCTGGAATTTATGGAGCAGGGGGCACAATTGAGAGAACAGAAGTCAGCCAGGTAGGTTCCCTGTGTAACTGATGGGATGTAAAAACAAAGCTCTGAACTTACATAGTTTCCTAGGGCAACATGTGCAACACACACCGTGAACACTCATCTCTTAGCCTGAAAATAAAATATACCCCAGTACAAAAATCTGTTTTTTACAGATGGTAGTTTGGACCCTTCCAGAGACAGATATTGCTATCTTTGTTCTTGGTTTTTGCTTGTATCTTTCACTAATTATTAGTAAAATTTGCTCTTAAGAACAGTACTCGCTTGGGCAACACATATACTAAAATTGGCACAATACAGAGAAGATTAGCGCGGCCCCTGCATGAGGATGACAAGCTATTAAGTAAAGTGCATACTTTACAAGGCTCTGCTTTGACAATTTGACCTCTGTGGGTAGAGTGTAAGGACTTTTAATTAGAACTGTGCCATTCAACCAGCTTTTAGTGTGCTTCTGCAATTGCTATAAATTCTTATGCTCAGCTTCTCATTATTATCTTACTTTCTTCACAATTTTTGATTATTTCAGGTCTTTAAATGTTCTTGCTCTTGTCTTTTTCTGCTATATTTGATTCCTTGGGGGGTAATCATTAATTTTGATAAAATTATTCATAAAATCATTGTTTCCTCCCTAAGTTGTACAAGAGATCACAGTCCTTCTATTTGGTTCATCATATTCAAAACACTCAAACTAGAATCAAAACACTTGATTTCTTAGTTGAGCTGCTTGTTCCCTTCTCATTTTGCAGGAATAGAAAATTCCTCTCACATTCTCATCAAGAACAGTGATGTCAAAGTAGTCCCTCTGGTGTGTAAGGCTGCAGGGTGGTACCCAGAGCCTGAGGCAAGCTGGAAAGCTCTAAGGACACAACTTAAAGCCAGACTCTGAAAATGACACCCCAAATGGGAAAAGCCTATTCTCCAATGAATCTTCAGTCCTGGTGACTGAACCCAAAAAGACTGTGCTCTGTTCCATCCTCAACTCCAGGCTCAACCAGAAAAAGGAGACAACTATTTTTGTTTCAGGTTAGTGTCTATAAGTGACACTATAAATAGTGTCTAAGATATACATATAAAAATGTTTTAAAACTGAATGCATACTGTTGAATTTCTAACAGAAAGGAAAATGATACTAAGTTCCTATACTGTACTTGTTAGGCAACCTTACCAAATATACTACATTATTCTCTGATCTTTACTATTTTCTTCTTTTTGCCAGCTTTGAGTTTAGGTTGCTGTTCTTTTTCTAGTTCTCTAAGATGTACGGTTAGGTTGTTGAATTAAAATCTTTCTTTCTTTTTTTTTTCTTTAGATTTTATTTATTTATTTGACAGACAGAGATCACAAGTAGGCAGAGAGGCAGGCAGAGAGAGAGGAAGGGAAGCACACTCCCCACTGAGCAGAGAGCCCGATGCGGGCTCGATCCCAGGACCTTGAGATCATGACCTGAGCAGAAGGCAGAAGCTTTAACCCACTGAGCCACCCAGGCACCCCAGAAATCTTTCTTTTTTAATGTAAAGGTTTACAGCTATAAATTGTCTCTTTAGTACTGCTTTTATTCTATTTATAAATTTTAGCATGTTGTGCTTTGTTTTCGTTTGTATCAAAATATTTTCTGGGGCACTCAGTGGGGAGCCTGCTTCCCCCTCTCTCTCTGCCTGCCTCTCTGCCTACTCATGATCTCTTTCTGTCAAACAAATAAATAAAATCTTTTAAAAAATATTTTCTAATATCCCTCACAATTTCTTTGGCCTATTAGTTGCTCAGAAGTGTGGTGTTTAATTTCCACATACTTGTGAATTTTTTGGTTTCCCCTCTGCTATTTTTATTTTCATTCCATTGTGATTGGAAAGATACTTTGTGTGATTTTAGTCTTTTAAAACTTATTAACAGTTGTTTTGTGGTCTAACACATTGTCTATCCTGAAGAATGTTCCATGAGCTCTTAAGAAAAATATTTTCTGTTGTTGTTGGGAGGAATGTTTTATATGTGTCTTTTAGGTGTGTTTGGTCCTTTGGTGGTATTCAAGTCCTCTTTCCTTATTGATATCCTGTCTGGTTGTTTCAGACATTATTGAAAGTGAGGTATTGAAGTGTCCTACTGTTGTTGTAGATCTATTTCTGTCTCCAGTTCTAACCATGTTAGCTTCACACAGTTTGGAGATATGTTTGGTTCATATATGTGTATAATTGTAATATCTTCTTGGTGAGCTGATTCTTTTATCAATATATAATGCTCTTCTTTGTCTCTTATAACAGTTTCTGACTTAAAGTCTATTTTATCTGATATTGGTATAGCCACCCTGCTCTCTTTTAGCTATGTGCATGAATATCTTTTTTCCTATCCTTTCACTTAAACATTATGGTGTCCTTAGATCTAAAGTGAGTCCTTTTATAGACAGCATATAGTTAGATCATTTTTAAATCTATTTTGTCAGTCTCTACCTTTTGATTGTGGATTTTAATCCATTTACATTTAAAGTAATTGCTGATAAGATAGGACTTATTTCTGCCATCTTGTCATTTGTTTTTTCTGTGTCTTATAGCTTTTGTACCTCACTTCCTTCCTTACTACTTTTCTTTGTATTTAGCTAATTTTTTGTATTTATGTATTTTTATTCCCTTCTCACTTCCTTTGGTGTGTATTTTATCCATACTTTTTTTGTGGTTACCATGGGGATTACATAAAACATCCTAAAGTTATAACAATCTGTTTTGAATTTATACCAATTTACTTTCAGTCATATCCAAAAACTCTATGTCTTTATAGGTCTATCTCTCCTTTGTTATTGATGTTATAAATTAAACTTTATATATTGTGAAACTATTATATATAATTTTTATGCATTTGTCTTTTAAATACTATAGAAAATAAAAAGTGGAGTTCAACAAGCCAAAAGTTCAATACAAACATACCTCAGAGATATTGCATGTTCAGTTCCAGACCACTGCAATAAAGCAAGTCAAATAAATTGTTTGGTATCCCAGTGCATATAAAAGATAGTTTCTAATTAAACAACCATTCCCTCCCTCCCACCCTCTTTGTCTTTCCTCTTCTAACCTGCCTCTCATCTGTAGCCATCTCTGGTATCACAGCCTGGGGTGAATATGAAAAAGCCAACTTCATACTGAGTTGGATAAACATCACATACAATTTATGGCCTAACCATCTGTTCCTCATGAACAGTGTCACCATTTTAACCTGTATTCACAATCTCATAATTTTTAAGACATGGTCTAAATAAATTTCTCTGTGGAACTGACTGGGACCACTTCCTGGAATTCACAGCATATGTTCCATTTTCTTTGTTAATTATAGTGGCAGACACATAGTAATTATTCATACTTGTATGCCGAATTTTTTCCATCCTTTCCTTCTTTATGTCTTCTGAAATTCCATGGTCTTTACTAAAACTGTTTTCATCACAGTTGACCTTAGTTTGAAGATCAGAAACTTTTTCTTCTTCTTCTTCATCAATCTGTGGAATGTGCTTTTTTTTAACCAGAGGAAAATTACAGACATTTTAGTACAATAAGTTTCTACCATGTTGACCCTAGGGTAATAAATCATCCAGATTTGTTTGGGACTAGGCCAGCTTAGTTATGAAAGTTATGTGTCCCATGGAACCCCTTTTCATGATACAAAAACTCCCAATTTTCTGTAATGGGTGCAGAAGTTTTGAGGAAAACTCTGAAGCCAACATAGCAGTCCTCAAAAATAGGTCTGAAGAACACTCATGTTAATATCAAATGAGTACAGCATAAATTAGCTGCCATCTTTAGTCACTGCCACTGTTTTGAGCCCTGACGTTAGTAGTCTCAATTTACGGTTCATAGGAACAAATTACCCATTGTTGCATCAGTCTGAGTGATCCAACTTAAGGGTGCAAATTAATTGCATCATAGTGTAAGCATTACCCATCCACCTCTGACTTTCTTGTAGATTAATACTATGCATTGTATTGAGATAGTGCTAAAATTTTTTGTGAAAAAGTTCTGGTTGAAAATTTCCCAAATGTGATGAATAGTACAAACTCAACAGGTCTAAGAAGCTCAGTAAACCCAATGTATAAGAATCATGAAGAAAACTATACAAAGTCACACCATAATCAAATTGTTTAAATCCAGTGATAAAGGGAAAATATAAAAAGCAGAAAGAAAAAAAGATACATTATTCTTACTGTATAATAAGAATAAGAATTACAGCAGACTTGTCAGAGGGAAAAATGCAATAGAAGAGAGTAAATGTTTAAAATATTTAAAAAAATTTTTAACTGTCAATCTATAATTTACCCATCAAAAATAAATTTGAGAAGCAAAATTATTATTTTAAATTATTTTAAATTATTCACTTATAACTTTCACCTACAAAAGGTGAAGGGATTCATTACCAACAGAGCTGCACTGCAAATGTTCGATGAAGTCCTATAATTACAAGGAAGTGATAGAAGGTGGAAATCTGAAAAATGATAAATATAGAGACAAATGTAAGAGTTTCATCCCTTAATATTTAAGTATCTTAAGAAGATGATTGACTGCTAAAAGCAAAAATAAAATAATATTTTATTTGTAGGTTTTATAACATATGTAGAAGCAAAATGGGTGACAAGATAGACACCAAGCGAGGATGGGGTAATTGAAAGTGTATTTTTCTAGGATTTTGATAGATTCCTGTCTCACGTTGAGGTCTTTTATCCATTTCGAGTTTATCTTTATGTATGGTTGTAAAAGAATGGTTGAGTTTCTTTCTTCTATACATAGCTGTCCAATTTTCCCAGCACCATTTATTGAAGAGATTATCTTTTTTCCACTGTATATTTTTTTCCTGTTTTGTTGAAAATTATTTGACGATAGAGTTGTGGGTCCATATCGGGGCTCTCTACTCTCTATTCTGTTTCTGTGACAGTAACATGCTGTCTTGGTGAGTGATCACAGCTTTGTAGTAAAGCTTGAAATCAGGCAACATGATGCCCCCAGTTTTTTCTTTTTCAACATTTCCTTAGCAATTCAGGGTCTCCTCTCCATACAAATTTTAGGATTGTTTGTTTCAGCTCTTTGAAAAATGCTGGTGGCATTAAAAGTATAGCTTGATCTAGGCAGTATAGACATTTTAATGTTTATTCTTCTGATCCATGAGCATGGAGTAGTTCCTCGAGTACAGATCCTTTACCTCTTTGTTTAGGTTTATTCCCAGGTATCTTATGGTTCTTGGTACTATAGTAAATGGAATTGATTCTCTGATTTCCCTTTCTATATTTTCATTGTTAGTGTATAAGAAAGCAGCTGATTTCTGTACTTTGATTTTGTACTGCCACATTACTGAATTGCTGTACAAGCTCTAGTAGTTTGGAAGTGGAGTCTTTTGGGTTTTCCATATAAAGTATCATGTCATCAGTGAAGACAGAGAGTTTGGCTTCTTCTCTGCCAATATGAATGCATTTTATTTCTTTTGTTTTGATTGCTGTTGCTAGGACTTCCAGTACTAGCAGTGGCGAGAGTGGGCATCCTTGTCATATTCCTGATCTCAAAGGGAAGGCTGTCAGCTTTTCCCCATTGAGGATGATATTTGCTGTGGGTTTTTCATAGATAGATTTTGTGAAGTTGAGGAATGTCCCTCTATCCCTATACTTTGAAGGGTTTTAATCAAAAATGGATGCTGTATCTTGTCAAATGCTTTTTCTGCATCAATTGAGAGGACCATGTGGTTCTTCTCTCTTCTCTTATTGATTTGTTCTATCATATTGATTGATTTGCAAATGTTGAACCACTCTTGCATACCATGAATAAATCCTACCTGGTCATGGTGGATAATCTTTTTAATGTACTGTTGGATCATATTAGCTAGGATCTTGTTGAGAATCATGGCATCCATATTCATCAGGGATATTGGTCTGAAATTCTCCTTTTTGATGGGATCTTTGCCTGGTTTGGGGATCAGGGTAATGCTGGCTTCATAAAAAGAATCTGCAAGTTTTCCTTCTGTTTCTATTTTTTGAAACAGCTTCAGAAGAATAGGTATTATTTCTTCTTTGAATGTTTGGTAGAATTCTCCAGGGAATCCGTCACGTCCTGGGCTCTTGATTTTGGGGAGGTTTTTGATCACTGGTTCAATCTCATTACTAGATATTGGTCTACTCAGGTTGTCAATTTCTTACTGATTCAGCTTTGGAGGTTTATAGGTTTCCAGAAATGCATCCATTTCATCTACGTTACTTAACTTATTGGCATATAACTGTTGATAATAATTTCTGATGATTGCTTCTATTTCCTTGGTGTTAGTCATGATCTCTCCCTTTTCCTTCATAATTTTATTAATTCGGATCCTCTCTCTCTCTTGGATTAGTTTGACCAGTGGTTTATCAATCTTACTGATTTTTTTCAAAAAACCAGCTTCTAGTTTTGTTGAAAGTATATTTTCTGTATGGTTTTTAAACTGCTATGAGTATAGCATATAGCCATAGTTATTATTATATTAATATTATGTATATTATTAATATTAATATAAATATATAATTATTAATATTATATAGTAATATATTAATAACCAGTTATTATTATAAACTATGGTATGTTTAAAATGTGTATTATACATGTTTAGCTAAGAATCCACCAGGATCTGAAGCAAAGTCATAAACATAAAGTATAATCAGAGGGAAAACTAAAGTTAGAATGCTTTTCCTAGAAATGACCGTTAGGCTGGAGGATGTGCTGAGGATGGAGTTAGCAAGTGTCAAGCCACAGAGGGTTTTAAAGGCCAGAGGGCACCCTGGAAAAATTTTAAAGCAAGGCTGTGACGACAAGTGACATTTAGGTTTTAGGGAAAGTATTCCAAAAACTTCTTGGCAGATGACTTTAAGATGAATATCTGAGGAATCTGACTAGTTAGGAGGCTTTTTCAACAGTCTGGGCAAGAGATGGTGACCTGATTTGAGATGCTAAATTCAGGAATCACGAAGGGATTAAGTCAACAAGACATGGTGGTGAACGAGATGGGGTAATGAGAGCATGGATCTTAGAGCGTGGGCTCTTGGAAGATGGTATTACTATGAACCAAGGCAGACAATGTGGAAGAGTAGGTTTGTGGGGCAACGGCCAAGTTCAGGAGAGGATAGGTTGAGTCAGTGGTGCTAAGGTGCATTGCACAGAGGTGGTCAGCTGTGCAGATGATTCTAAAGCTCTAAGGAGAAGCTGGGCTGGTGGCAGAAACTGGGAAGTCCTCAGCACAGAGACAGGTGAAACCACAGATGGATGAGTTCAGCAGAGGTGGGAGAAGAAATGGAACCCAGGAAGGAGGCAGAGAAGGAACAGTCAAGGAAGTGTGAGGGAAACCAGGAGTGCACGTTGTCATGGAGCCTAGGAGGAGTTTCTAGATGGAAAAAGTGATCAGCCTATAAGTACAGCAAGAAAGTTATGATTATACAAAGGCTGGAAAAATTGGCTTCCCTTTGAGCAATGCTAAAGTCACAATGACCCCAGAATCACATCACACAGCATCATCCAGATGCCAAATGCTTTTATTCAAATGGTTTACATTTAGGTAATTACCCACAGTCATTCTCATATTTCCCCTCTCTCTTCAAAGTTTAAACTGTTCTATTTGCTGGTGTCCTACTTGACTCTGAAATTATGGATGCTCAAGGAATGTTTTCCATATTCACTCTTTCTATTCACCACTGTCACTTCGGAGTCAGCGTGAGCCAGGGCAAAGGTGGGTGCAGGCAACCACCAGTGACAAAAATAGGTTATCTTGTTGCAGGGTTTACTTCCCTGGGTTTGGGACCACCTTGTCTTCCTCTCTTCCCTGGATGAGGCCACTGCAGTATCGTTCAGTAATGTTGTTTCTTGGTTGCTTCTGGCGTGATGCCCCTGCCATCGACCCTCAGCTCACCTTTAGTGCTTGTATCTCCATGATGTCCACACACAAACTGTTAGGTGTCTCTTGTTTGCAAAGGTTTTGATGGCTTTATATGTTGGAACACAGCTGTATGACAGAAATTAGGGAATTCTCAAAGGCACAAAGTCCCCTGGAAAGTGGGATGGCCTGGGAACCAGAACAGAGAGAAAGTGAGGTCCAAAGAGGAATTTTCTCCTCTGATAGAGGACGGAAAGGATGGGGTGGGCAGAAACAATTTGGGGAGAACAAGAGAGGAAGCCTCCTTCTAATGTCCTCCATTTGTTCTAGACATAGGAATTTTTACCCTGGGGCCCACAGAGCCCTTGACAGTCTGTGGGTAGAACTCAGGGAATCCATGGAATTGGATGAAGGTGGTGGGGGAATCATATTTTTATTTTCTTTTTGGTTTCAATATAAATTATTTATTTAACAAGAACATAATGCTTGCTATATTTTGGTCACACTGTTCTTTATCCTTTAAAGTCCTCTAAAATATTCTTTAGTCTTTATAATAAGTTTATGAGGCAGGTGACTACTGCTGCCTCCTTTTTACATAAGAGGGAAATGTATTAGTCATCTGTTGCTGTGTGGCAAATTACCAAAACTTCCCAGCTTTAGACACATTTATTACTTCCCAGTTGAGGGGATCAGGAATCTGGGCCTGGCTCACAGTCTCTCAGGGCTACCATCAAGGCATCAGCCAGTTCCAAGGACTTGTCTGAAGATTCAACTGGGGAAGGAGCTACATAATGTGGATTTAGTTCCCTAAGGGCTGCTGGATTGAGGGCCTCTATCCCTTGCTGACTGTTGGCTAGCTGCCACCCTCTGTTCCTGGCCACATGAGCCTCTTCCTCCCCTTTGGGCTCTCTCTTCTTCTCTATAAAAAGAAGGAAGGAAGGAAGGAAGGAAGGAAGGAAGGAAACACATCAACAGAGGTGGGAGATCACCATCAACTCTCTTCATCAAAGCCAGAGAGAGAGAGAGAGAGATTTTTCCAGCAAGATAAAAGACATGGAAGTGATATTCCCCATATCATTGTTTCTACTGGTTAGAAGCAAGTTACACAAAAGGATGGGATTATATAATCTGTGAAGAGCAGGAGGTAGTAATCATGGGGGGGGGCATTTTAGAGCCTGTCCACCATAGGAACAGAGAGGCCCAGAGGTGCTAGTACTTACCAAAGTTCACACAATTAGTAGCAGGGTCAGGAATTCCAAGTCAGGCAATGTCACTGCAGAGCCTAGCTCCCCCTGCACTATGCTGCTTTCTGTGATGTGAATCAGATGAACCTTTACATACACAGAATTTTCTGGAAGTTTGCACTAGAAACCACGAATAAAAGTTTCCTGAGAGAAGAAGGACAAAGTGTGAGTACCATATTAACTCCTTATCAGATACATGACATGCAAATATTTTCTCCCAGTCCGTAGATTGTCTTTTTGTTTTGTTAGTGGTCTCTGCTCTGCAGAAGCTTTTTAGTTGACGTTGTCCTGCTTGTTTGTTTTTGCTTGAGTTGCCTTTGCTTCTGGTGTCAAATCTAAACTACATGCATGTAGTTCACTATTCTATCCAGTCGAAACACTCTTTTTTTTTTTTTAAAGATTTTTTAGTTGTTTATTTGACAGACAGAGATTACAAGTAGACAGAGAGGCAGGCAGAGAGAGAGAGAGGGAAGCAGGCTCCCTGCTGAGCAGAGAGCCCGATGCAGGACTCGATCCCAGGACCCTGAGATCATGACCTGAGCCGAAGGCAGCGGCTTAACCCACTGAGCCACCCAGGCGCCCTCGAAACACTCTTGATTTTTTTCTTTCTTCTTTTCCTTCCTTTCTCCCTCCCTCCCTCCTGTTATGCCCTAGTTTTCCCGTCGGAGAGACCACCAAGGAGCCAAGCACTGATGCAATCACACGAGGGTTTATTTGACAAGCTTAAGCTTGGGCCCAAGTATACCTGACACAGCGGAGTAGGGACTTGGACCCTGAGCTTAGTTAAGGCGGGGGTATTTATGGGTTCCTGTTACTAAAGCAGAGTGGGGGTTTCTGGAACCAAAGCAGGGTGGGGGTCTCTGGAACTAAAGCAGGGTGGGGCTTACTAAAGCAGGGTGGGGATTCCTGTTACTAAAGCAGGGTGGGGGAAAGTTCAGCCGTTGGGCATAGGGTTCTAAGATGGCTGCTGGGGCTAAGATGGCTGTACTTATGCTAAGGCTAAACCTGAGGTGGGATGGCCTTGATTTTTCTCAGCCTCCATACCTACCTTCCTTCCTTCCTTCCTTCCTTCCTTCCTTCTTTTTATAGAGGAGGAGAGAGAGCCCAATGGGGAGGGAGGGGCAGAGGGAGAGAGTGAAAATCTTAAGCAGGCTCCACACCCAGCATGGAGCCTGATATGGGAACTTGATCTCAAGACTCTGAGATCAGACCGATAAGATCATGATCTGAGCCAATCAAAAGTCAGCCGCTTAACCCATGTGCCCCAACACTCTTGACTTCTGATTAGAATATCTGTTTACATTCAGTGGACTCAATGGTGGTTTTTGGTTTAGCTCTATTATCTTAATATTTGTTTTCTGTTTCTACTTAGCTGTTTGTGGTTTTAATTTGGAACATTAAACCGTAGTATAGCATTGTGGATAAGAGGACCAGTTCTGGAGTCAGGCTGTGTGGGAGCATTTCTTAGTTCCGCTACTTACTAGGCATGACTTAGGCATGTTTCTGAACATTTTTAAGTTTCATTAACTGTAAAATGGGAAGATAATAGCAACCATAACAATTCAATTGGGCTGTTGTGAGAATTAGTTTTTAAATATCACAGGTAAAAAACAGTAGTAGTGTTTATACAATATGCTTTGTATCCATCTTAACCACTATTTTATTAACAAAATCATGATTTCTAAAGCTACTATATTTCCATATCTGACCCAAAAAGTAGGAGCTGCATCTGCTACCCCTTGCCACCTTTCAAACCCATGTTTTCTAATAATTGAGATTGACATTTGTATGTGTTTTTTACAAGGAAAAATTAGTTAACTCTTAAATTTTTTTAAAAGATTTTATTTACTTATTTGACAGAAAGAGATAGCAAAAGCAGGAACACAAGCAGGGGGAGTGGGAGAGGAAGAAGCTTCCCGCCAAGCAAGGAGCCTGATGTGGGGCTCCATCTCAGGACCCTGGGATCCTGACCTGAGCAGACGGCAGACGCTTAAGGACTGAGCCACCCAGGCACCCCAAGTCTTAAAATTTTTAACCAAATTTTTGTGCATGCCTTTTTTTCATCTCTTACCTTATCTTCTTGGATTCTGTAGCGTGGGTTTTGATGCTCTGCCCTATACTCCTCTTGTCCCTCCTGAGTTCAGTAGTAACCATGATAGGTATTTTCCCTGGAAGCTTTCTACCTCGAGCCTGGATCTCTCTCTCCTGCCTGTGAGCTTTCTCAAGCACCTGGGAGCTTGCTGAGCTGCTGGGAGAAGCATCCCGGAAGTGTAAGCAGGGACAGTCAGGGGATCAATGTCCTAGCACCTCTGTCCTCTGCTAGTGATTCTGAGGCATTTTTCTCCCCATCGTTCCGAGTCCTTAGCGAGCTTGCCCAATTTCTCACGGCAGCCTGCTCACTAGGGCAGGCCTCTTAGCGTTCCTTCCACCCTCGTCTTACTGGCCTGCTGTTCTCACTTGTGTTTCCTGGGCTCGTCTTCCAAGTAAATACATGTACTCAGACTCCTTCAAATGTGCTTTCAATACATACTGAGATTATCATGTGCTTTTTCTCCTTTGTGTCTTACAGTGTGGTGGTTTTCAATAATTTGTTTTCAAAAGCTAGTTAACATTGCTTTCTGAAAATAAAGTTAATACAATTGTGATATACCATTAGATAGATGAGATGAGATGAGATAAGTTCGGTAGATAGAGAGATGGATGGATAGATAGATGTAAAGATACATAGATAGATAGATAGATAGATAGATAGATATAGATAAGAAAAAAAGGAAGAAAGAAAGAAAAAGGGAGGGAGGGAGGGAGGAAGGAAGGAAGGAAAAAAAAGAAAAGAAAAGAGACTCTATTTGTTTTTGGTTTTTTAAAAATTGTTTATTTTTTAAATTTCTTTTACTGTTCCAGAATTCATTGTTTATATACCACACCCAGTGCTCCATGCAATCCGTGCCCTCCTTAATACCCACCACCAGACTCACCCAACCTCCCACCCCCCACCCCTCCAATACCCTCAGATTGTTTTTCAGAGTCCATAGTCTCTCATAGTTCAAGACTCTATTTGTTAACATGGTATACTATAATTTTCATTTCTTATAATGTCCTTACCAGGTTTGGGCATCAAAGTTATGCAGCCCTTATAAAATGAGGTGGGGAGTATACTATCTTTTTATATTCTTTGGAAGAATTTGTGGGAATTTTACTTCTTCCTTAAATGTTTAGAATTCCTCATGAAGGTCATCTGGACCTGTAGCTTTCTTTATGGCATGGTTTTAAATTCTTTATTCAATTACTTTTTTTCTAAAGATTTTATTTTATTTATTTATTTGTGAGAGAGAGAGAGAGAAGGAGAGCATGAGCAAGGAGGAGGGGAAAAAGAGAGGGAGAAGAAGGCTCCCCACTGAGCAGGGAGCCTGATGTGGGGCTGGATCTCAGGACCCTGAGATCATAATCTGAGCCGAAGACAGATGCTTAACTGACTGAGCCACCCAGGCGCCCCTCAATTACTTTAGTAAATTACATCTGCTCAGATTTTCTGTTTCTTCATGGATCAGTTTTGGCAAATTGTGTTTTCTAGATATTAGTACATTTCATCTAAGTTGTCAAATATATTGCCATAAAGTAGTTCATAATATCTTCATATGAACTTTGTAATCTTTATGGGATACTTTCTATGTTTTCTTATTCTTCTAAAGATTTATTCCTATTTTTAAATTTATTTCATATCATTGGTATTTTGAACATGAAAAGAGGTGAACATTGTCTTATTGTGCCCTATTTAATCATAAATTCTATTTAAAACTAGTCTGAATTTGAGCAGAAAAAAATTGAAAAATTCCTCAAAGAGATTGTCTTTCATGAAGGCTATAGATCACCTTTGATAGCTTTTGAAGTGAAATTTTCTGAAGCTCTCATTCTGGACTTTTCTCCCCCATCTTGCATTGGAGAGAGAGTCACACTTAGACTCTTTTTTGGAGCCAGAATTCATATCGGGCTTAATTTTCTTTTTATTACGCTCACCAAACCTCCCTACTGTGTCCAGATTGAACCCCTCCACTACCAGCAAAAACCATCCCAGTTCACTGGGAGCTACTCCAGCCTTACATTCCTTAAATGGCAACAAAAACCACAACTCGGGAGTTGCAGTAGAGAAGGAACAAGCACAGTACTTGATTCACAGTTGTACCATATGTGGGAGCTACCATTATTGCTTTCTGTGTTCGACCTGCCAACGTGCACAGGGACAGCAGCCCATAATGAGATGGGTGATTCTTCATTCACCTAAGTGAATTTCTCACTGTAGTCAATAACGGGCGTATAATGGGTCCAAAATAGGTAGTTTTTGTCTGAGAGCCTGAACTGAAGTCCTGATCTTCCAGTACAAATCTTGTCCCTCCGATTCCTGGAAGCACTATGAAATGTCACAGTTTGATAAAGGCACCAGACCTCTTTCCTAAAGTATATAAGAGGGCACGGTCAAGTGATACGGATGCATCACCAGCACAGAGTACGGTGCCTAACACAAGGGAGTTAATATTTTTTAGTGACCGAGGAGAGGAGAGGTAGAGAACACTCCCTAAAGAATCTGAGCTATTTTTATGTATATGCTTAACTAGCACTATGCCTGGCCTGTAAGGATGTTCATTGTTTTTAAAATAGAGTATTACTTTTGTATTTTGTAAACAGCACGTACAAATCTATGGATTTTTACTTATGAGTAAAGATGGGTGGGCTAAAAGACAATCAGAAAAGAAAAACTAAGTTTGCAAAATACATATTTGAATGTTCAATGTAACTAGTATTCAAAAACTACAAACTTACAGAAGAGGATATATACTCACATACAGACAAACTCAAATAGGCAAAGAAATGGCTTAAAGATTTTCTGCAGAGCTGGTGAGGTTGCAGAATAAGATACCCTTAGAAAATGCTGGTGAACTGGCGGGCTGGCACAATGTTTCTGGGAAGGACAGCTGGAAAATGCATGTCGAAAACTTCAAAACCAAACAATACTCTTGGACACAACATCTCCTTTCTTAGGAAATTACTGCAAAGAAATTACCAGATAATTTTAAGAGGATGCAGACACAAAAACATTGTTACTTGGATAAATAAAAGTAAATGCACTGGAGAAAAAATGTTGTCAACAAATTAAGGAAACTTTTATCTTAATTACTGCTGGATATTAGGGGGATTTTTTTTCAAACACTCAAAAACCAGCGAGTAAAAGAGAATAATTGTTATGATCACCAGGTGGCAATGTGGCTCTTTTTCTCAAATGGAACATTTTCCCATTTTCTCCAGGTTTGCCCTATGGAACTTCCCTAGCAAATGCATTTAGGTTTCCATGATTAGAGTCCTGCAACCAAAACTGAGAGTTGCAAGGGAATTTGATAACTTACCTAGTTCTGACTCCTCACATTCTTTCCACACCTAACTAGAGCGTTATCCACTAAGGTTAACCCCTGCACATTGAAACACCTCTTACCCAAGCTGCATTAGAGATGTTAGGGATCTTTGTACTTTAAAGTACTTAAGGGGTGCCTGGTTGTCTCAGTTGGTGAAGCATACAACTCTTGATCTCAGACTTGTAAGTTCGACCCCCCATGTTGAATGCAGAGATCACTTAAAAACAATATTTGAATAAATAAATAAATAAAAGTTATTTAAACAAAAATTTACTTCTGTTCACCCCAGCTAACTGTGCTCTCTGGTGCCCCATAGAGCATGTCTCCTCTCCCGCCCAGACCTCAAAAAAAGATAAAGATAACTAGCACTCTTTTCCCATATTTAATCTTACTATCTTTTCCAGTTTTCTGTTCTTGTACCATTTTCTGCCTTGTTTTGGTTTTCTCTTGGTGTTTTGCTGCCGTTCCCACATTTTCCAAGCAAGTTTATAGCCGGTGCTTAGAGCCTGGGGCTTTGGGACCCTGATACCACTCCTTTCTAGTTGCATGAACTTGGGTGCATTCCTTATATACTCCAAGTTTCAAATTTTTCAACAAGGAGAGGGAAATAGTAGACTCCATGACCTGGTAAGTGGTAGCGAGGACTGAACAACACAGTGTGAAAAGCAAACAGCACCATGCCTGGCACATAAGCGCTTTTCAGTTTGTGTGAGCAAGAACTAAACTTCTGTTTTCTGTAAAATAACACTCAGCTCCTAAGTCATTGTGGGAACCTCATCAGAATGTCAGTAAACTGGCTCCCACAGTGCCTTGCGCTCACGAACACTGCATGGGGGAGCTACTGTGCAAGGGTGCCCGAGGCCTCAGTGACTCAAGACTGCTCTACACACAAATGAGGGAAAGAGTGGTAGTTTGGTTTTTCATTTGTCGTTTGTGAGACTTTATTTTTTTTAGAATAGTTTCATGTTCAAAGCAAAATTTAGAGGAAGATAGAGAAATTTCTCCCGGCTCCCACACATGCATAGCCTCTGCCGTTTTCCACCCTCCCCGCCAGTGAGGTACATTTGTTGTCAACTGATGAAATGACATTGAATGTCGTAATCACCCAAGTTTACCTCTTCTCCTCCACTCCCAGCCCTGACTAGATATACTTCAGGTAGAACCCAAAGCCACCAGGAGAGTTCATCTCACCAAAAATGCTGAGGGAAAAGAAGATCGTCTTTGGTGCCCCAGGCTACAATTTTTGGTGTTATGTACTTTTTCTACTTCATAGTTATCTGAGAATGCCTTCTATTTTCAGGGAGTTGTTATCTTATTTTCTCCCCCAGTTTCCTATCTAAACCCACCCTTAGATCCTCCATTCCATTTAAAGTCCTTTAATCTGTAATGATTTTTAGGGTAATTGTCACAAGAGAGAGTCCTAATTTTTTATAAAGTTATCCCTTCAAACAAGATTTATCTAACTGATTTGGTAGACTATTATTAGTCCATTCATTGGGAGTTTTTTTGTTTGTTTGAAAGAGAGAGAATGTGTGTGCGCGTGTGCCTGCACAAGTGGGAGGAGGGGCAGAAGGAGAGGGAGAGAGAGAATCTTAAGCAGGCTACAAGCCCAGTGCAGGGAGACTTGATCTCAGGATCCTGAGATCATGACCTGAGCCAAAACACAGTCGGATGCTCAACCAACCCAGGCACTCAGGCACCCCAACAACTTCCTCACATTCAAGATTGTCCTGGTGTAAATGATGCCAAAGAGTAAGACTTAATTCTATCTACTCATATCACATATCTTACACTTCTCAAGTTCAATATCCCTGGTTGTCACTCTCTCCCCTGAGCTGTTCTATTGCCAGGGACAGTTGAACCAATAAACAAAAGATGACTCTTCACCCACTCTAGTTCTATTATATTGGTGACCAAATGATCAGATTTCTCCAGAACCTTACTTGTCTCATTGGAAAACTCCTCAGGGGACATGGGACACAAAGGAGCCCGATGTGGGACTTGATCCCAGGACCCTGGGATCATGACCCGAGCCGAAGGCAGCTGCTTAACCAACTGAGCCACCCAGGTGTCCCCAAAGAAGATTTTTTAAAAGTAGCTAGATAAGGGGCACCCGGGGGGCTCAGTTGGTGGAGTGTCTGGCTCTCAGTTTCAGCTCAGGTCATGATCTCAGGGTGCCGAGATGGAGCTGGCATAGGGCTCCTCGCTCAGCATAGGGTCTGCTTGTCCCTCTCCCTCCCTCCCTGCCCCTCCCCCACTTGTGTTTGCACTCTCTTTCTAAAATAAATGAAATCTTTTTAAATAGCTAATTCATATTTCTAACAATTTTTATGAAGATTATCTTGTGCTTCATATGAACACCATTATCCCTATAAAATGACAATTGCATTTCCAATTGTCCTGATCTTTCCCTTTACATCTCCAGTAGAACAGGCTTTGACCTCTAATATAAATGTCAAATAGAAAAAAAAAATAGTACAAATCCTTTCCCTTGTATTTCTCTCATAATAAAAGCTTTCATCATTCCCCTATTTTGAATACTGTTGATTCTTAAGTTTTTCTGTAGATATTATTAGCAGATCAAGGAGATTCTCTTCCATTTCCAATGATTAAAAGTTATTTTTTGGTTTCTTGTTTAGAGTGGATACTGAATTTACCAAACACTTTTTCTGTATTTATTGAGATGTCCATGCATTTTGTTCTTCTTTAATTAGTTAATGTAATGAGAAGCTTTTATACATTTTCTAAGGAAAAAAATCATCTAATGACTGCTGGATTCATTGTGCCAATATTTTGTTTTAAATTCTTAATACCCCCATTCACGGGTAAAAAGATGCTTCAATGTGCCTTTCTTATCCTGTCTTCATCTGACTTTGTTATCAAGTTAAATTAGCTTCACAGAATAAATTGGGATGTAGCTCCCTCTCTTTCAATATTCAGAGATTTTTCAGGAGGGCTGGAATTGTTGGAGAATTGCCTATAAAACTCTCTTTACTTGGTGTTCCCTGTAAGGGAAAATAATAACTATTTTTGTAATTGCATTAATTATTATGGGATTATGTAGATTTCCCATAATGTATTTTATGTAGGTTATATTTTAGTATTTTGACATATTTTAGTAGGTTATATTTTTTATGATTTTAGTAGGTTATATTTTCCTAGAAACACTGATTTCATCTAAGCTGTCAAGTGTTTGATATAAATGATTTCATGGTATTCTCTTATTATGTTTCAATCTATTGGTAGTTATTAGCTTATTTTATTTTGTTTTATTTAAAGATTTTATTTATTTATTTGACAGAGAGAGAAATCACAAGTAGGCAGAGCAGTAGGCAGAGAGAGAGAGGAAGGGCAGCAGGCTCCCTGCTGAGCAAAGAGCCTGATGCAGGGCTCCATCCCAGGACCTTGAGATCTCTACTGGAGCTGAAGGCAGAGGCTTAACCCGCTGAGCCTCCTAGGCACCCCTTATGAGCTTATTTTAATTCTCTTTTCCCAGAACCATCTTTTGACTTTCTTGGTTCTTTTCCATTTTACTATTGTTTTCTAAAATTCTTCTTGTAGTTAGTGCCTTCCCACTAATTTTTCTGGCATAATATTGTTGTATGTTTCTTACCCTCTTTATTTGGACTTGCTGTTATCCTGCAGTCTCCATTCCTAATATAAGAACCTCTAAGTATAAATCAAAACATACAAAACCATAAATTTTTGGTATATGGTTTATTCACTATCATTCACTTATTAATATTTTAATTGATATGACTTTTTCTTTGATGCATGGGTTATTTATAAATGTGACATTAATTTGCAAATATACTAGGGATTTTACCTGTCTTTCTTCTAACACAACTTCTAATTGTGTTGCGACCAACAAGTATGATCTATAATGATACCTGTTCTTTGAAATGTGTGAGGACAAGTGTATGACCTAGTTAGTACAGAAGCAATTTTTGTGAATGTGCCACATAGCTTTTCTTGTGCTGGGTACGAGGTCTGTCTATATGTCTAACTAGACTCAAATATGATTGTGTAGTTCCAATCTTCTTGGCTTTTGTCAATAATTGGAAGACATGCTTAAATATCCCATTTTGGGGGAGCCTGGGTGGCTCAGTGGGTTGGGCCGCTGCCTTCGGCTCAGGTCATGATCTCAGGGTCCTGGGATTGAGTCCCACATCGGGCTCTCTGCTCAGCAGGGAGCCTGCTTCCTCCTCTCTCTCTCTGCCTGCCTCTCTGCCTACTTGTAATCTCTCTCTGTCAGATAGATAAATAAAATCTTTAAATATCCCATTTTGATGGTGGGTTTTCCCATTTCTCTCTGTGGTTCTATTATTTTGCTCATCATCAACTTTAGAGCAATTTTATTGGGACATATATGTTTAGAAGTGCTGTATCTTCTAAAGGAATTGAATTTTTTGTCATTATATACTTACCCTCCTCTGCTTAATGATGTGTTTCATCTTAAAATCTTTTTTACAATATAATCACACCAGTGTTTTGGTTTAGGCTAGTTTTTTGCTGACATATATATTTCCTCCTTCTATTTTCAAGCTGTCTATGTCTCTATGTTTTGGGTGTCATTATGGTAAATGGCATAAAGTTCAAGTTTTAAAAGTTCAATCTGACCATTCATGTCTTATTAATTTTAATACACTGGCCTTTTGGTATCTTTTAAATATTTGATGTTTTTACCATTTAACCATTTCTCATTTATTGCTGTGAGTACACTTCTTTTTTATTGTATTAGTTTATTCTCTTACTTCACATCTTTCTCTTTTTTTATTTTTTAAGTTTTTATTTATTTATTTGACAGAGAGAAAGAGAGAGAGAGAGACAGATCACAAGTAGGCAGAGACAGTGGGTTGCAGGGAAAGGAGGCTCCCTACCCAGCAGACAGCCCGATGCAGGGCTCGATCCCAAGACCCTGAGATCATGACCTGAGCTGAAGGCAGAGGCTTAACTCACTGAGCCACCCAGGTGCCCCACATCTTTCTCTTTCTGATTTGTAATTTATACACCCTAATTTTGACTGGTTATACTTGAAATCTTGACACGCATTCTTAAGATATTTAACTTAAGAACAGTACTTGGCCATGTTTCCCTTCCCTTTCCATTCTGTAGATTTAGTCTCTTGTACTTAGATGATATTACCACTGTTACATACAGAGCTTTCAGTTAGATATTTCTACGTATTTACCAATGTACTGTTCTTATAGACTATATATCCTTCTAGGATAATTTCCTTTCTCCTTAAAGTGCAATTTTCACATTGTTCTATGGATTTAGAGCATTCTACATCTCCTAAAACTCTTTCACATTCCTAACTGAAATACTTAAAAATATTCTAATTTCACCAATTATCTTAGTAGTGTCAAAACCAGTGCTCAGGGGGCACCTGGGTGGCTCAGTGGGTTAAGCCTCTGCCTTCGGCTCAGGTCATGATCTCAGGGTCCTGGGACTGAGCCCGGCATCAGGCTCTCTGCTCAGCAGGGAGCCTGCTTCCCCCTCTCTCTGCCTGGCTCTGTGCTTACTTGTGATCTCTCTCTCTCTGTCAAATAAATAAATAAAATTTAAAAAAAAACAACAATGGTCATTTTCTTTAATCTTTTGCTTAATCATTTGCTTAATCTTTATTAGATATTTGACATTTATACCTCCTTAAAGATCAATCCTTCATTGGATTTTGTATATCAGCTCTCACCTGATTTTCATGCATGATTTTTAGTCACTTTTTTGTTTCTTGTAGTGCTTCTGGAACCCTACATGCTCCAAAAAAGTCAGGTTTTACATAGCTCTGGCCTAGGCTCTCTTTTCTTTTCATCCAATAAACACTTAAGTATATGACGTTCCTGCTGAAATTTTTAAAAATATAATACAACATAAAATATAACGTAACACATTATTCTTAGTCTAGGTCTTTTTGATAAGATTCACACATATATCTTAAGTTGCCCTGGACATCTCCAATCAAATTAGTGAAAGTCACCAAAGATTCAAAATTTCCACAACTGAACTTATTTTCCACCAAACTCTGCTTTTATTCCTCGTCTCAGGGTATCATACCTTTATACCCAGCTAACTAAATAATCCAGGATCTATTCTACATGCCCTCTTTTCTCTCCAATCCAACAAGTTATCTCCAGTCATGCACTGTCTCCACCTCCCCATTCCCACTGCTCTGACCGCCTCCCAGCATGACAGCATAGTCATGTGACCTCCAGTCACAATGGCTACCCCAGAACTGTACCTTCCATGCTGCACCCCATAATTAGAGAATTAATTATCTAAAAACTTAAGCTTTTTAATGGCCCCTACCACCTAACGGAAATGAAGTTTGGTTTAGATCTCTTGATAATTGACATGTTTCCTTAATTAGTTACCAATATTTAAAAATTATAGTTTACTTACATCCGAGATTTAAGCACATCTTGACAACCTGGGTGGCCTGGCCACACTGGCCCTCTCTCTCCTCCATGACAAAGTTGGGCTGGACTGATGAATGGCGGCCCAGATTTCACTGAGCTTGTATGTAACTTAAGAAATGGTCTCTGATATAAAGACTAAAACCAGAGCTCTGGGCCTTAGAAAACAGAGTACTCAATACTATGGATAACTTTCTATCCTTACTGCTCACAGAGTTTCACATGCTTTCTTTCAACTCAGTCTGAAGTTACCAAGAACTTTTTGTTCAAGGACACTTGATATAGGATACCTCAGTGCCTTCAGCCTTGCAGCTGCTTTTGCCTAGAATGCCCCTCCCTCTTGTCTCCATCTAGTTAATTGCTATTTCATTTTAAAAATTCAAGTCAAGGGGCACCTGCGTGGCTCAGTCAGTTAAGTGTCGGCCTTTGGCTCAGGTCATGTTCCCAAGGTCCTTGGAACTCAGTGTTATGATCCACCCAGATAATCCAAGATGATCTTTTTTTATCTCAAAGTCCCTAATTTAGTGACACCAATAAAGAACTTTTCCTCAAATAAATGCACATTCACAGGTTCCAGGAATCTTTTCAGGGCCACCATTCAAATTAGTCCCTTTTTTAAAAAAAGATTTTATTTATATATTTGACAGACAAATCACAAGTAGGCAGAGAGGCAGGCAAAGAGAGAGGGGGAGAGAGGGTCCCTGCCGAGCAGAGAGCCCTATGCGGTGCTTGATCCCAGGACCCTGGCATCATGACCTGAGCCGAAGGCAGAGGCCCCAACCCACTGAGCCACCCAGGTGCCCCCAAATTAGTCCCCTTTAACTGTCAGGCCCCTTGCAACAAAATGAGAAGTTATGGTTCATTTACCTTAGCTTCCCATAAATTTAAAATAATTTAGTACTAAGTATGAAAAAAGAAAAAAGCGTAAGAGTAATCTACCACACTGATGTCCAGAGAGTCCACCAATCATTCTTTGGCCAATTGCTGTTCAATTCCTAGAACACAACTGTCTTCATTTTAAGAGTAAATAGCCTCAGTGGGTTGAGCCGCTGCCTTCGGCTCAGGTCATGATCTCAGGGTCCTGGGATCGAGTCCCGCATCGGGCTCTCTGCTCTGCAGGGAGCCTGCTTCCTCCTCTCTCTCTCTGCCTGCCTCTCTGCCTACTTGTTATCTCTCTCTGTCAAATAACTAAATAAAATCTTTAAAAAAAGAGTAAATAACAATTATCACATGCAACACAAACATTTGCTATATACAATGAGACAGGAACATTCATTCTGAATTTTTTTTTTCTAACAACAACAACAACAAAATTTTAAATATGTTTTCTGAGGTACAAGTTTTGAGTAAAGGCAAATAGAAGTATACAGAACTCCAGTAGGGGAAATTCTAAAGTCACTGATAGAAATTCTGAAGTTCATAATGAATATATTCTTGAAGTTTTGTTATGAAATTTGTTGTTGAAATGAAAAATTATAAAAACTATTTTTTTGCTGAAAACTGTTTTTTTTTTTTTCTCTGCCTTTGTGTCTTCATTTCATTAACACTGAGTTTCAAACACTGCTAAGCTTTCACTGTACAGTCATATTATAATTTTGGGGTTTTTTGGTTAATGTCACTAAGGCACAAATCTGAGCAGGAAAACTTGATCATTAAAATAATTTTAAGAAAAATATGTAAATAGAATATGAGGTTAATTTTTATTTTGAATTAGCTTTTTATGTTATTTCCTAATTTCTCCTTAGACTGTTTAGCTGTTGTGATATTGTGATTTATTAAAAAATATATAGATTTGGTCATTCAGACAACCAACATATATTTCTCATATATATTTGTTCATTGTCCATGGTTTCCGGCTCACAGTTCCTTGGAATGTCCTGAATGATAAGAGAAATGGGAGCATCTTTTGTCATCATATTTGGTCTCTTGGCTTCAGCTCCTGAAATTGCTTCAAAGCCATAAAGATGAGATGAAGGTCTTGCTATTCGTAACAAGCTCTTTTTTTTTCCAATTTATTTATTTTCAGAAAAACATTATTCATTATTTTTTCACCACACCCAGTGCTCCATGCAAGCCGTGCCCTCTATAATACCCACCACCTCAAGCTCTTTTCCACCACAAATGGATTTACCGTAGTGAGGTGACTTGTGAAAGGCATGTGAGGATGAGGCTGCTTATCCTGTGACTAGGCAGGGAAACCAACCATGAATACAGGGGTGGACCTTTCAGTCCCCGCCCCCGATTTCCACCGGAGGGCGGGGCGGGGGGGTGTCGGGGTGAGGCTGGAGGTTGCATCAATCACCAATGGCCAGTGATTGAATCAATGGCGCCTATGTGATGAAGCCTTCATAAAAACCTGAAAGGAGGGGTTCAGGGAGTTTCCATGTGCCCCAGTGCCAGGCCCAACCTCCAGAAGGATAAAGCTCCTCTGTTCTGAACCTCACCCTGTGGATCCCTCCATTTGGCTATTGATTCATTTCCTGCAATATCCCTTGTAATCAATCAGTACCTTAGGGAGTAAACAGGTTTGTCTGAGTTCTGTGAGCTGCCCTAGCCAATGAATGGAAGCCAAGGAGGAGGTTGTGGGAACCTCTGATTTATGGCCAGTCAGAAGTACAGGTAGCAACCTAGACTTGACACTGGTGCCCGGAGTTGGAGAGGGGTTGTTGGAGCCTCCGATTTGTAGCCCCAGGTCAGATGCACAGGTAACAACGGGGGCTTGCGACTGGCTTGTGAAGTAGAGAGCTGTGGGACTGAACCCTTTGCCTCTGGGAACTGATGCTCTCTCTCTGGGTGGGGAGTGTCAGAAGTGAAACAATCCAACAGCCTTGCCCCACCCACATCTGTATATAAAAGATAGAGCTAATGAGCCTCCATTTTTAGGTAACACAGAAGCACTCAGTATTTACTGCAAGCCAGGGTCCCTGTAAAATTGGGATACAGTGTCTTGCTTAAGCTCAACGGCACCACAGAGATAAGCATGGTCTCCCTTTTTACAAATGAGGGCAGTGAGACTTTGAGACAGCTGGTTTTTTGTTTTGTCTTGTTTTGTTTTGGTAAAGAGAGATACAGCAAGAGAGGGAACACAAGCAGGGGGAGTGGGAGAGGGAGAAGCAGGCCTCACGCTGAGCAGGGAGCCTGATGTGGGTCTCCATTCCAGGACCCCAGGATCATGACCTGAGCCAAAGGCAGGCAGCCAGAGACAGTTGTTTGCAACAGAACATACTAGTGGCGCCACATGGAATTTAGTCGTCTTGACCGGAATTTCATACATATAAACAATTCACTATGTAACAGTAGTTGTCCAACTTTAAATATATATAAAAACTTTTTGGATGTTGACAAATAATGTCATTAGAAACCTGCTAACAGAAACTTTTTTTAAAAAAGCTTTTATTTATTTGAGATAGAGAGTGAGCGAGAGAGAAAGCATTGGGAGGGAGAAGCAGATTCCCCGCTGAGCCAACCAGGAGCCCGATGTGGGACTCTACCCCAGGACCCCTGGGACCATGACCTGAGCCAAAGGCATATGCTTAACCAACTGAGCCACCCAGGCACCCCAAAAACTTTTTCTAGCATGTAAATATCTATGGGGATTGAGGAGCCTCTCATATACCTCAATTAAATTCTTTGTGTGATCTGCACAATTTAGAAGTTGCATTGACTTTGGGAATTAAGGATTTCAAAATTTTATTATTATCATCATTTCATATCCCAATCCTCTTTCCATTCTCTCTTTAGCAAGAATTACATAAAGACCTGATGAAAGTTTTATCTTACTGAAAGGTTTTTAATTTTTTTTTACACTTAAAATTGTAGAAAACAACTTCTGTAAAGGTTAAAACTTAAAAGTGGACAACTTTGTGTTTTATTAAATAATGGTGAATAAGTTATGAAATAATTTCTAGGGGTGCCTGGTTGGCTCTGTTGGTTAAGAATCTGCCTTTGGGGGCGCCTGGGTGGCTCAGTGGGTTAAAGCCTCTTCCTTCGGCTCAGGTCATGATCTCAGGGTCCTGGGATCGAGCCCCGCATCGGGCTCTCTGGTCAGCAGGGAGCCTGCTTCCTCCTCTCCCTCTGCCTGCTTCTCTGCCTACTTGTGATCTCTGTCAAATAAATAAATAAAATCTAAAAAAAAAAAAAAAAAAAAAAAAAAAGAATCTGCCTTTGGCTCAGGTCATGATCCTGGGATCAAGTCCCTTATCATTGTCTCTGCTCAGGGGTGAGTCTGCTTCTCCCTCTCCTTCTGCCTCTCCCTCTCCCTCTGGGCTCTGTCTCTCAAATAAATACAATCTTGAAAAAAAATTTTCTAAAGGGAGATTAGTATAGAAGAAGTCCGACTTTTATACTTGTTTGAGGCCCTCTGTGAATTTAGTGCCAATCCTACAGCATGTCAGCGAGAAAGTTTTCTGCCGATCTCACTACTTTAACTGGCGATTTAAGGATCTAACCCGATTAGGCTTTTTGTATTTTTGTGTTATTGGCTACCTGTATTGAGAGACTCCCATGAGTCAGGCCCTGGCCAAATTCTCTACTTTCTGATCTCACTTAATCCTCTCCACACTCAGAGGAAACTGTTATCACCATTTTACAGATGAGGAAACTGGGACTCATCAGCAACAGATCACAGGTACTGAGCACTTGCTGTATTCTACCATTTCACCTTGCAGCTGTGGGCACATTTCACCCTCCTAACACACCTGGGAGGCAGCTAGAGTTACTTCGATGCCTAGTTTACAGATGAGGAAACTAAGACTCAAGGAGTTTGTTAATTTGCCCACAATCAAAAGCCAATGCATGGTGAAGCCAAGATTCTTCAGGCCCTTGCTGTCCGGCCAAAGGAGGGAGGGAGGATGACAGCCACCGTGTACCGCAAAGTGTGAATTTCCCACCCAGGCAAGGTAGTGGGGTGGGGTCAGTCATGACAGCGATCTTTATTCAGAATGCACAGAAGTGGGCACCTGGCTGGCTCAGTCGGTTATGTGACCGACTCTTGATTTCGGCTCAGATCATGATCTCAGAGTTGTGAGATGGAGGCCCACGGTGGGTTCTGCACTCAGGAAGTGTCTGCTTGAGTCTCTCTCTCACCCCCTCCCCCCACCCCACTCTCTCTAAAATAAAATATCTTTTTAAAAAATTGCTCAGAAGTTGTCCTCCGGAAAAGGAAGTTGATCTCTTCACAGTGGCCCTGAGAGGGCAGAGCTAGCATCCCAAGGCCTGACTTCTCTCTTACTGAAGGAAGAAATTTAATACCACAGCCGTCAAGGGGTGGTTTCAGCAAGACGTGGATCCTTTCCACCAGCATGGGGTTCTCCACCATGTTTAACCTGCTCACGGATCACCCAGGGAGCTTGTTACAAAACAGATACACAAGGTCTTTTCCCAGGGATTCTCCGTAAGTGTAAAGCAAGCCCCTGGGAGCCGCACTTATAAATGAATTCTCCTGGGGGAACCTGTCGCAGGTGATCTAAAACAACACTGGGAATTACTGAACAGGCCACACGGGGCAACCCTCTCAGAGAGGGGATTACTTTATTTTAGGGGGGGTTGGACTGGATGATCCTAAGTTACCTTCAGAGTTGCTGAAACTAGAACCAGAAAAATAAAATGCTGAGCTGCTAGGAATGTGATAGGATTGGCTGAAACCTGTGAGCTCACTACTTCACTTGGGGAGAAAAAAAAAAAAAGAGAGAGCAGTATCGCCACCTGGTGGACTGCCTAAGGATCTCTTATTTACACTCCACCCTAAAATCAGAAAGATTTTCTCATTTAATTCTGATACCTTCCACTTTACAGACCCACAATCAGACTCGGAAAGGCTAAGTAGCGCACACACAGCCTACATCCCACGTCCAGCAATTCCCAGTGAGCTGTTTCTCGTAGGCTTGAACTGCAGGAGACTGATCTATGCTTATCAATTACAAATGTTCCAAGTTTTCCCTCCAGCAAGCAATTAGGAGGTGTAAGTTCTGGACAGCTGTCACAGTGAAAAAGTTCCCAGGTACTTCAGTACTATGCTTCTCAAAGGACAGGGCGCTCCGTTAAAAACGCAGAATTCTTGGCTCTGTCTTATGCCCATAGCTATGGACTGACAATGGAACCGTGGATGCTTGGCACCCTGTGGTCTCTGTCCCCGCCCAACTAGGTCCCACATGGAAGCCTCACGTGTGTGCATCTGATTAGCAAAACCTAAATCACGTCTGAACCTCTGGCTATAGTTTAGTTAGGGAAATGCACTGTTCACATTCATTGTAGGTTTTCACTTTCTAGCCTTTGTCCTCCAGGAAGGCATATTAAGGGAAAAGAAAAGAAAAGCAGAAGTTGGGAGAGATGCTGAGCAAACAATCAGAATCTTTTCACACATACCCATCCCCCTTGACCATTCTTCTCAAAACCTCCTCCCTTACCTCTATACCACAGTCCTATTCCTGGAAAGAGGTGTCCGTTCTGTCTCCACTTCCTCTCCTCCAACTCATTTCTTAACTCACACAATATGATCGCATCCCCCTCATATCACCTCTTAGCACACGACCTTTTCCATCTCCTTGGTTTGTCTCTCCCCCACCCCATCCATCCCTCTTCCACTTCTATGTACCACTTCTGCCAGATTCTGCACTTAGCACCTTACCGTCTAAGTCCGAGTGCTCTGCCTGGGTGGTCCTGTCCACTTGTGGGGCATGTCTACCATATGCAGATAATCCCCCAAAGCTTAACTCCAGCCATAAAATCTTTGCCAAAGAACACACCCAGGTTTCCAGTTGCATCCTGAAAATGTCTGCCTGAAGATCACAATCACCTTGAACTCGACATGTCTAATACGAAATTCATCGCTTACTTATAAAACATGTCCTTCCCTCTGCATCCTATGTCCATGTAAACTGTGCAACTACCCAGAAGTGGACCGGATTCTTCTCTTTCCCTTTAAGTTCTTACATTCAAACTGTCTCTAAGGCCCATAAATTCAGTGGAATCATTTACCCGAGTTCCTGAGCTTTATTTAATAAGTGCTCTCTAAAGAAAGACCTCAGATGCGTTCATTCTAGCACTTTATTGGAAATTGGCTGTATACATCAATGAAATAAGACCATGTAAAAGCATCAGTTCACACAATATTCTGACATCTGTGCTATCTTTTTACATAATTTAATACATCCCAAGATGTTCCTGATTTTGGTCAAGAAGCTTGAGTGGTCCAGAAATCTCTCTCTATAAATATAGATCATACCATCTAAAATAACCATTGTTTTGAGTTAGTTCCAAAAATCCTGGGAACATCTCTTAAAATCTGTAGCTTAGACTGGCTGCAGTGCTGGTGGGAGGGAATGAGGGGCAGACACTTTACACCATGGAGCTGGTTACAGACGGTGCTGGGGGTGGGGGTGCAGAGCTCCTCGAATGTGGGGCACACAGGTGGGTGGGGGCTGGAGATCCTGAAGGTTGCCCAGGCCACTCAGCCACCCTGTGTTTCCCAACATTGCTTGAGTGTCAAAGCGAGGAGACTCCCAATGCAGAAAGAAGCCCATCACCCCAGGTTCCTTGGCATTGCCAAGAAATAACGGAGCCTCCTTTAGATTGTTACAGGGGTAGATGTTCTGGCACAGAGGAGATCCTGGGAAGCTCCACCCATCTCCCTCTCCCTAATACGCTCAATTCCCTCCAAATTACATAGCTTGAGGGAGTGGCACCACAAAGAAAATGTCTTTGAGCCAAGGTGCTGCTGGCCCTTTGGAATGAGGACAGGATGCCTTTGCTTGGTTCGACCTTGGGGGCACTGGCGAAGGCTGTTCTGCCTCCAGCGTCTTCTTCACCCCCTTGAAGGCCATTGTCAGCAATTAGGTGCTTTGGTTCTTCGAAGCTTCTCAGCATTGAGCGGTAACGCCTCACTGTGGCGGCCTTACTGCTCACAATCGCAAACAGCTTTCATCTCCACTGAGTCATTGGTCCTTGCAACCCTATGAGGTAGGAAGGGCAGGGATCATGATCCCCATTTAAAAGAGAAGGAACCTGGAACCCACAGAATTAGGTCCCTTGCTTGGACTCACACAGCTGGCCGGTGGCAGAATCCAAACAAGAACCCCAGTCTCCTCTCACAGGGCAGGCTCCAGAGTCCACACTCCAGAGCCCCTCTTGCTGCTTTTTGGAGAAGAAAGAGGTTGGGGGAGGGGACATCGTCCATATCACTCTTGGGAGGCTGATCTCAGACGGCCCCGTTGAGGACAGGATGAGTCCGCATGCGATAGATAATGACCGCTGTTGCCGGGCACAGCAACAGGGAGGTCATGATGACAATGGTGGCCAGGATGATGAGGACAATGACCCAGATATCCAGGATGTGCTTGGGGAGCGCGGCTTCCATCGGGACCTGGCTGACGGCATCCATGCTTCTTCACTCTGTGACAGACAAGGAAGAGGAAGTCACTCACTATCTTACACCCTCTCCGGGAGTCCGAAGCTTGGGTCACTTACTACCTGTGCTCTTAAGGTTACCTGACCAGTAAGAATAATGGGCTCACTTACCGAGCGCTTCCTACGTGCCAGGCCCCGTGCTAGGCACTTTCTGTGTATTAACTCGCTTAGTCCTCCAACCACCACCTCCATGAGGTGAGGGCTATTACTGCCAGCCTTTTGTATTCTTGAACTTTATGTTCAGTTATTTCTATTTCTATTTTACAGACAAGGACTCCAAAGCCTTTACAGATGTAGTGAATCTGCCCAAGGAAGTGAAGCTGGATGGGTGCGACTCCAGAGCCTCCGTGCCTAACCCTCCCACTACCACATTATGAGTCCGGCCTCTCGTCTGTTAAAGGAAGACTGTTTTGGGTCCTGGGTCCCTTCTCCCATTCTCCTGGTAACAAAACCTGCTCTTTTCTGTGGAAAACCTACCCATCCCGTGCGGTTTGCTGAGCGTGCTCACCTGAGCACGGCGGGGGAGGAGGGGGGTGCTCTAGGCGTGGCCATCACTAACCAAAGCCTCAGTTCCTGGACTGGGCAAGGGACCCTGGCCGGGGCAGCCAAAGTCCTCCCAGAGCTTTTATGCACTAGCTATTGGGGAAAGATGATTCTTTCTGCTGGGGACTGCTAAACCAAAAGGAGGGGAGTGTGGAAAGGATGGGCAGGGAGCTGTCTCACCCACATACAGACAGCCCATCTTAGAGATGGAAGGAGAAATGGAGGCTTCAGGACCTGAACCCCACACAGTCTGATGCCAAGTGCAACGCCGGCCACCCCAGACACAGAAGTGAATAATTCCCTGCCTTTAAACCAAGTCAGCGTGACATCTCCCACTTAACAGTTAAGAGTTCTGATGGACAGGCTGTATAACGGTTGTTCCCAAACTTTTTCCAATTCACAGCACCCTTAGTGTCTTAGAAATTTTTTCACAGCTCTGTGGGCCCAAAGAAATACCTAGCAGTTCCATTTATTGCAGAGTTAGCTTCAAACAAGTCAGTAAGTATTTATGTCCTAAAGATTTGTAGCTGTTAAAAAAAAAAAAAGTGGTGCACACAAGTTGAAAGAAGAAAATATTTTTATTTCATTCTTCAACAGTTACTTGCTAATGGGACGTGGGCAGTGGTTACGAACTGCACAACTTTGCAGACTCTGGAGTCAGACTTGACAACACCACGCCCACTTCCCATTGCACGTTCATTTATGCACACCAGCTGCTGTATCCTGGCACCCTCCAGAAACAGCTTCACAAAATAGAGCATCACCAAAGGGACCTTAGTAAAGTTAACGTTACAACCGTCAACTTTCTTGAGCTAGTTGTTTGCACAGTGTCTGTGCAAACATGTTACAGATCCCGCAGCCCCCATACACACACTTTTCCAATGAGTTCACTGTGGCTCCTAGGGCTCAGGGTAAACCTAGGAACCACAGATGGAACCCATTCCCTACCCAGAGGGCACAAGGGTGAACCAAACATTCTCCTGTGATTCCTTCTAGATCTGAGATCTGTATTTCTGTGATTCTAGGTCCAGACAAAATTCCAATTCCAGTCCAATGCCCTGCTTTGTTCTAATCAGTACCTTTTCCTTCTTAATGCCTTTGGCTCCATGCCTGCTGTTGCCCTGCTAAATAAGGTGCTGATAGCCATACCCAGGGCAAAGCCCCCAAGATATACACACAAGGATGTTCATTTCTACCTCGTTTGTTATAGCAACCAATGCAACAAGTGTCCACAAGAGTAAAACAGCATATATCCATGTATTGGTATACCATGCAGCTGTCCCCATTCACTCATTTGACAAATATATAGTGCTTACTACTCACCAAGTATTGTTCCAAGTGTGTCACAAATGTTTACATATTTAATGGTTATTATTAAAAAGAATGATCTTAAAAAAAAAAAAGAATGATCTACAGTGAGTTCTGAATATTTTAAGCAGGGGATGGGGGAAATACAGTAGAGAATAATGTGGATAGGGTTATTCCTCTGGCTCAGATTTTGTAGAATTAAGTAGTCAGATAGGGAATGATACATAAATGTAAAATCATTTATGAGCAGAATCTAAAGGAAGTGTTCAATAATGCCTACCTGGGGGCTGGACTAGGAGTGGGAGAAGCTTTTGCTTTCTATTCTTCGTGTTTTCATGCTGTTTGAAATTTCTAATCATGAGCATGTCTTATATTTAATTTTCTTAAGTCAAGACTGAGGGTAAAATGGTCCAAAAAATTCAAGTACGAGCCTAGATCGGTGCTCACCAAATGTCCTATACTGTGCAAGTGAGAACCATCTTAGGACAGGATTTAAAAAACAAAACAAAACACTAATTTTTGGGTCCCATTACAGACTTACTGAATTTGACTCAAGAGGGGGACCGGAGGAGGCCATTTTCCCCAATATGCAGCCAGCTTTGGGAACCCCTAGACCCACAGATCTCTAAGGCTGCTGTGACTCTCTTCAGAACTGTGATTAGGCAACTGATTCCCAGGTGCTCTGTAGCCAGTCAGATGTAGGCAAGGTCCAGGATGAAGGAGAAGCCTCTGGCAAGCCTGAGAGACCACGATTATCATCAGGCTGGGGCCTGCCCAGGAGGGAGAGGCAGAGGCTGGCCATACCTCAGCCTTAGAAATGTGATCACTTAACTCCCAAGTCCAAGACACAGAAGCATGACTCACAGGAGCCGTGCACTAAGGAAGGACAGAAGCGGCAGAAATCATTCTTTGTGGTCTCCTGATGACATCAACAGCTAGCTTGCCCTGGGCCAAAAGAACCCCACAAAAGCCCTTTCTGGTAAACCCATTAACTTCAAACAGTTTCCGTGGCTCCAAATGCCAAGAATAATTTCCCTGGCTGACTTTCATATGGAAAACCTGTCATTTACAGGAACTCAGCCTTCAGGGCTCATTCACCACCACGAATCATAGAAGCTACAGCCAGCCATATTTCACAGAAGGCTAAAACGGAGGTCTGGAGGTCTTTCCCCGCCTTAACCCCACCTTCTTCCAGAATAATCATTCAAAGACATAAATCCGATCAAATCACTGCCTGAGCAACCCAAAGCAGAAGAGAACAAGTAGATGAATAAATGAAACATTTTCTGTCACCTGTACGCTAGAGTATACTCTTTTGCACATGACGTTATTTAGAACCCTAATCACAAAAACAAAACAAAACAAAACAAAAACCAGATAAAAGCAGAGCTGCTCTAGGGGAGCCTGGGTGGCTCAGTGGGTTAAGCCTCTGCCTTCGGCTCAGGTCATGATCTCAGGGTCCTAGGATCGAGCCCCGTATCAGGCTCTCTGCTTAGCAGGGAGTTGCTCCCCCATCCCCCACCCTTTATGCCTCCCTGCCTACTTGTGATCTCTCTGTCAAATAAATAAATAAATTAAAAAAAAAAAAAAGAGCTGCTGTAGAATGCCAGGAAGGAGGCAAAGGAGGGGTTTGGAGTTCCAGCCTTTAGGGCTGGATAAATATCCTTAGAGCCATAAGCAATAGAGATTAGGATATGCACCCCCTTCCCACATACAATTCAAACTAAAAGCAATACCAAACCGTAACACCTAAAACTAATTTTCCCAGGTGTTATTTTGTTGTCCATGCTTATAGTACAGCCTGCTCACTTGGTACAGCGCAGCTGTTCCACACCTGTTCCAGGGCTCTAAGACTGGCCATGACCGCGGCCAGGCATCCCAGCACACGGGGAGTTCTCGCTCCTTGTTTCAACCTTCTCAGTCTTCAAACGTGCCCTCTGACAGGCTGTTTCTTCCCATGGAACACCTTTCCCCACAGTGAAGACAAGTTTTTGTCCCCAAAATAAGAACTACATAAAGCAGATGCCCAGCATCTTTAACGGCACACTGGAAAGTTTTCCTTGAGAAAAAGCAGGACTCTAGGCTTCTGCTAGCTGACTTCTGTTTGACCTCTATCTGGCATCCGGTGCGTGGTTCCTTGTGAGTGCATAAAACCCTGCTTCTTGGCACATCTAATTAATAACCACAGATCAATCTGCTTATCATTTGCTTTGCAGATACACTGCCTGTTATTTCTGATGAATGGGTCACGTCAGACCGTGGCCCAAACGATTCATATCACAAATTTAACCTTATCACAGATAAAAATGTGATGTTTTTATGACCATGGCAGGTAAAACAGCAGTTAGGCCTAAACTCCTGTCAATTTAAGCTGGCACACTTTATCTCCTAATGACCTCATTAAGTGAATAAGTAAGCACTGACATATGTTCAATATAAGTTTGTCTAAGAAGCTGTGTTAACACCACTCTGCGCTGACAAGCAAATAGGCCACTGGCATCACCAGCCACTGATGCCATCGGGGCCCTTCACCATGACCCCTGCGAGAGGCCAGTTTTTATAAGCAAGTGAAAATCTTTTGCAGAAAAAAAAATCATCATTCCGGCCAATTCTATCATACAGCAAATTTTCTAGCACCAACAAAACATATACAAATTTCATATATTAAAATTTCCTGCAGCCCATAGTTTTAGAATAACTGAATGCAGGATGACTACTCTGTGCTATCCACCCACCTTTCCATCACGAGACTCATTCCCTAGCAAGCAGCTCTCACCCTCTGACAAAGTAATATTGGTTTTGGTTAAGCCCCATCAGGACAAGTAACTCTGTCCAGGATGTCTGTTTGTCCGTTTGTTCATTCATTCATTCATTCATTCATTCAAATACTTATTATATACTAGGTACTCTCTCAGGAATTACCGTTATTTACTCAGAAGATATGACTCACTTCCAGGAAGCACAGAGAAGTTAAGTACCCCTCCTCTTATTTCCTCAAATACAGGATCACACAAGCCAGCATTTAACAAATACCAAGTGCTAAGTACTGTGCAAGGTCTCATCCCACACATTAAATTACTTAAACTTCACAATAATCCTGTGTTGGATATATATTATTTTACAGATGTGGAAATGAAAGCCAGGAGAGGTTAAGCAGCTAGTGATCATAAAGCTAAGCAACGTGACATTCAGACTCAGGTCTTCTGTCCCTATGTTCATCTCCACAGCCTCCACACGGACCCAGGAGTAAGAGCATGGAATAGGCCAGATCCACAGCTCTTTTTCCTAAGTCTCAGTCAGACTCATTGCTTTTGGCCAAAAGCATTCTGGATTTAGAGAATTAAGAAAAGATATGCAGTCTACAAAAATCAGGACTTTCACTTCTGGTTATGGCAAACTAGATCATTTTGACCAAACCTCCTACTGAGGACAACTGGAAAAATTGGACCTCTCCCCCGCCCCCTAAAAAACCAACCAACCAAACAAACAAACAAACCTAAAAAACCACCTGAAGGCACCGAGAAGTAATAAAATGATAAGGACTTGCCAGGCTAAGATCTAGAAACAGACAGAAATCCAGGGAGATGAGCCTGGCATTTGAAGCAGCATTTCCCCAAGTGGAGGATGGAGACTAAGCAGAGTTTCTGACAGACTCAGGGATCTAAGAACTGCCAAGACAGGGAGAATAAAACCTCTGCATTCTGAGGTGGGACTTCAAAGAGCACTCAGTGCTAAGAGTGAACTAGAAGCTTTCCAACCCCAGAGACTGCGACCCAGGTTTGAATCCTCACAGTCCCTGAAACTGAATTAAGGTTGTCTCACATTGCCAGTACCTCTAGGGGCCAGGCAGCAGCAAACCTGAATCCTCTCCGGAGGAGGGCACGTCATAATCAGCTTCAAAATTTTTTTATTGAAATGTAATGTCCAATGCAAAACCGAGAATAATCAGGACTGAAAAATGACAAGATGACAAGAACAGAACCATCAGAAACAAAAGACAATAGAAAAAGATCTACAGGGGCTCCAGATATTGGAGTTGTCCCTCAGGCACACTCTTTAAATAACCTTGCTTACTATGTTCAAGGAGACTGAGAATTTTGACAGAGAACTGGAAACAATAAGAAAGAACATAACAGATTTTTTTTTTTAAAGAATCGAATAGAAATTCTAGAACTGAAAAATACAAATAGAAATAAAAATTCAACAAATGGGCTTAACAGCAGATGCAAAATAGAAGAAAGAAGAATTAGTGAACTAAAAAAAAAAACACACACACTTAGAATGAAGCAGAGGGAAAGAAGAGCACATTATTTTAAGTCTGCTGGGAACCATAAAGAGAAAAAACAGTATCTTCAAATGAAAACCAATTAGACTGACATCTAACTTCTCAACAGAACGGAATCTGGAAAAGAGCAGAATGAGATCTTTAAAGCACCAAAGAAAAATAACTGCCAAGAGTTAAGATGAAATAAGACATTTTCAGAGAAAACAGAATTAAAATAGCAAATAAATAGTAAAAGAAATAGAATTAAAGTTTTCTATATTTCTTGCATTGTCTGGAAAGGGCAGAAGAATCAAATAATATTACACTTTGTTAAATCAGGGACATATACTTTAATCTCTAGGACAGTCATTTAAAAATAGTAAAAGAGTATATAACTTCCAGAGAAAAGGGAAAGAGGGAAAAATAGAACACACTGAACAAAGAGAAAACACAAAGATAGTAGATTTAAACTTAAACCAACAAAAACTACTGGCATATATATATATATATAACTTTAAAATATATACAAATATACATTTTTTATAAGAGACACATGGGGATTCAGGAAGATTAAAAGTTAAAGGACTCAAATACCATCTATTCATGAGTTGTTTAAGCTAGTAGAGCTATCTTACTGTCAGAGAAAGAGTTTTAGGCAAATAATATAACTAGGGATACCAAAAAATAAAATGATTTTTAATTTTTCTGTACCTAATTTCAGAATTATAAGGAGAAACAGATGAAGCCACAGTGACACTGGGGGAGTTCAACACAACTCTTCTGAATACTGATAGAATAAAAAGTTTTTTTAAATCAGCTAAGCACAGAAGAGTTCTTTTTTAAATCAGCTAAGCTAAGAAGAGTTCTTAAATTAATAGTTTTCTATACTATATGATTTCCAATATAAAGTACTAAAACTAATTAAATATAAAAAGTTAACATTAAAATTTTTATCTCTGGGAATAATTTTTATGTATTAATATATTTACTATAATATTAAATTTAATATTTAACATATATAATGGGAATATACATTATGCTATATTTATATATATGTATATAAAATTCCCAATTGTGTAGTAATATAAATTCATTTAATGGTATTGGAAGAAAATAACTTTGAGGATAAGTACATTAGAAAAAAGGGAAGGACAAAATACTGCATTAAAAAACAAGTTGAAAGCAGAATAATTTCAGTGTAAGAACAAGTGGTTTTTAGAACTGATTTCATATGCTAAGTCACTTGACCTAACTCACAAAACAGAAAGTTGGTTCTAGTATGCTCAGAACTGTAAAGAGGATATTTCTATAAAGCGATTGTGGTAAGTAGAACTCTAAGATGAGCCCCATAATCTCTGTTCCCTGGTGCCACCCCTCAGATTAGGTTAGGTCACATAAAAACCATGAAGGGATTTTGCAGACGTAGTTAAAAGTTCCAGATCCCCTTTCTGCCCGTGGAGGCTGCCGAGTAAGCATCGTTAAAGTCTCCCCTCCCACCGCTGTCGTGTCTAAGTCAGAGTCTCCCAAAGAGCCTGAACAGCTGTGGAAGCTCTTCATCGGAGGTCTGAGCTTTGAAACAACCAGTGAGAGTCTGAGGAGCCATTTTGAGCAAGGGGGAACACTTACGGACTGTGTGGTAATGAGAGATCCGAACACCAAGCGCTCCAGAGGCTTTGGGTTTGTCACATATGCCCCTGTGGAGGAGGTGGATGCAGCCATGAATGCAAGGCCACACAAGGTGGATGGAAGAGTTGTGGAACCAAAGAGGGCTGTCTCAAGAGAAGATTCTCAAAGACCTGGTGCCCACTTAACTGTGAAAAAGATTTTTGTTGGTGGCATTAAAGAAGACACTGAAGAACATCATCTAAGAGATTATTTCGAACAGTATGGGAAAATCGAAGTGATTGAGATCATGACTGACCGAGGCAGTGGCAAAAAGAGGGGTTTTGCTTTTGTAACATTTGATGATCATGATTCTGTAGACGACTGTCATTCAAAAATACCATACTGTGAATGGCCACAACTGTGAAGTAAGGAAAGCGCTCTCTAAGCAAGAGATGGCTAGTGCTTCATCCAGCCAAAGAGGTCGAAGTGGTTCTGGAAACTTTGGTGGTGGTCGTGGAGGTGGTTTTGGTGGGAATGACAACTTTGGTCGCGGAGGAAACTTCAGTGGTCGAGGTGGCTTTGGTGGCAGTCGAGGTGGTAGTGGATATGGTGGCAGTGGGGATGGCTATAGCGGATTTGGTAATGATGGTGGTTATGGAGGAGGCAGCCCTGGTTACTCTGGAGGAAGCAGAGGCTATGGAAGTGGTGGACAGGGTTATGGAAACCAGGGCAGTGGCTATGGCGGGAGTGGCAGCTATGACAGCTATAACAACAGAGGAGGCGGAGGCGGCTATGGCGGTGGTAGTGGAAGCAACTTTGGAGGTGGCGGAAGCTATAATGATTTTGGCAATTACAACAATCAATCCTCAAATTTTGGACCCATGAAAGGAGGCAATTTTGGAGGCAGAAGCTCTGGCCCTTATGGTGGTGGAGGCCAATACTTCGCCAAACCACGAAACCAAGGTGGCTATGGTGGTTCCAGCAGCAGCAGCAGCTATGGCAGTGGCAGAAGGTTTTAATTACTGCCAGGAAACAAAGCTTAGCAGGAGAGGAGAGCCAGAGAAGTGACAGGGAAGCTACAGGTTACAACAGATTTGTGAACTCAGCCAAGCACAGTGGTGGCAGGGCCTACCTGCTACAAAGACGACATGTTTTAGACAATACTCATGTGTATGGGCAAAAAAACTCGAGGACTGTATTTGTGACTAATTGTATAACAGGTTATTTTAGTTTCTGTTCTGTGGAAAGTGTAAAGTATTCCAACAAAGGGTTTTAATGTAGATTTTTTTTTTTGCACCCATGCTGTTGATTGCTAAATGTAATAGTCTGATCATGACGCTGAATAAATGTGTCTTTTTAAAAAAAAAAAAAAAAAAAAAAAAAGTTCCAGATCCCCTGACTTTGTGGTAAATAGAAAGATCATCCTGGGTGGGCCTGACGTAATCAGGTGAGCGGTCCTCAGCCAAGGACTGAAGGTTTCCCTGAGGTCAAAGACACTGCTCTGCTGGCCTTGAGTTGCAAGAAACAAATCTGCCAACAACCTGAGTGAGCCTGCAGGCAGAGTCTTTCCTAATTCATCCTCCAGAGGGAAAATGCAAAACTTGGCTGATACCTTGACTGAAGTTTTGTAAGGCCCACCAACGAAACTGTGAGGTCAGGAATGTATTTTTAAGCCACCAAATTGGTGCTAATTTGTTATGGCAGCAACAGAAAACTAAAACAGCAATACTACTTCATAATGGGTTTATTCTGTGGAGAAGAAATCTCTACAGAGTCATAGCATTCTAGAAATCTACATAGAATTTAGATACTACCTAGCTTAAACCACACAGCCTCCCTTCCATTTTATAGGTGAAGGAAATGACTTGCCCAAGGTCACACAGCAAGTTAAGGGCAGAACTGAGGGGAAAGCTCAGGCCTCCTGGTCTGCATGATCTTTTTTTTTTTTTTTAAGTTTTTTTTTTTAAGATTTTATTTATTTATTTGTCAGAGAGAGAGAGAGCAAGCGAGCACAGGCAGACAGAGTGGCAGGCAGAGTCAGAGGGAGAAGCAGGCTCCCTGCCGAGCAAGGAGCCCGAGGTGGGACTCGATCCCACGACGCTGGGATCATGACCTGAATGGAAGGGTTAGGGTTACCCTAACCCTAACCCTAACCCTAACCCTAACTCATGCAAGGGGAGAAGCAGACTCCCTAGTGAGCAGAGAGTCCAATGTGGGACTCAATCCTGGGACTCCAGGATCACGACCTGAGCTGAAGGCAGTTGCTTAACCAACTGAGCCACCCAGGCGCCCCTGCATGCTCCTTTCAAATGCCATTGCTCTCCTATTTAAATGTTTACTGGGAGAAAGTAAGGAGTCCAGGTGGAGAAAGCAACAGGAGGGAACAAACTGATAGCAGAACCACAGCCAGCCAGGCTTCTTGATTCTACCTCTTTACTGCATAAAAGCCATGGGAGCCTTGATGCCCTGAGCCCTAGGCCACATCACAGTAGGTGGGACAGGTGAGACGGTTTTTCAGGGACACACACACACACACACACACACACATGCCCCTCAACCAAAAGCAAGTTCTTTCAGAATCTCTGGTGAATGCAGCTCCATCCTGATTCAAGGTCCAAATGCAAATGAATCTAGGGAAGAAGGCAGTGGTGAAGACTATAACTAGCACCCCTCACCCTGAGACCATCAGGGAAGAGGAAGAGACACGGGCACCTTACTCGTGGTGGGAGAGCCCACCATGGTGGAGAAAGGCACCACTGCGTCTGGGAGGAAGGACGGGACAACGGGCCTGGGTTCCAGCTCTGCCGCAACCCGGACTTCACCCAGCACAGCTCATTCTCCTCTCAGAAAGCACCCCCTCTACTCAGCAGTAGGGGTACTGAACACGCGGTTCTTGAATCAACAGCTGCCCGAGCTCCTGGAGGCTGTAGGGTGATGGGAGTGCATCGGAACAGAAGGAATACTCGGGAACAGCATGGAATTCTCCTCCACACTCCCACGACAGTGCTAAGAGCCCAGGCTCGGAGGCCAGCTGGCTTGGGTTTCCATGTGACTCCACTACTTTCTCGCTGACCTGTGTCAGGTAAGTTATCAAACTTCCTGATGCTTCTTCCATTTACTCAGTTGAACAAAAGCAAAAATGGCCAAATAATAGTATCTTCCCCATAGGGTCAGTAGAAGTCCACGAGAGGATCACACATAGTACTTGGCAGTATTCTGACCCACGACGGGCACCCCACAAACACTCACTCCATGATTAGTCATTCCTGGCTGGGGGGACGTGCGCGCACCCAAGCAAACAGCCTCCCCCCGACCCCCACAGTTAGAATTTGTTAGGATCCCTGACTCGGTGCATGTCTTCCCTTTATCAACCAAGATGACAGAGGCTCAGGCCTCTGTCATCTTAATGTCCATATTAATGGATTTTTTAAAATCAACCAATGACATGCTTGATTAACCTGACAGATTCCTCCAGTCCGAGCAGGAAACAGAGGGCGCAGCAATTCAGTAAACACTGACGGTGCCGTGATTCACGCTGGTCATCAAGGAGTGGGGGCAGAGATGGAGATGTTTGTCCTTAAGAAGCTCACCCTCTTCTGCAGGGAAAAGACACCGCTGGTAAATTGCTGGTTGCAATACAAGGCAGAACACTCCGACTTTGAAGGTGTAAAGCACATGCTCTTGGAGAAGAGGAAGGAAGTGGAAAGAGAAAGAGCTCACGGTCATCAAGGAGTGGGGGCAGAGATGGAGATGTTTGTCCTTAAGAAGCTCACCCTCTTCTGCAGGGAAAAGACACCGCTGGTAAATTGCTGGTTGCAATACAAGGCAGAACACTCCGACTTTGAAGGTGTAAAGCACATGCTCTTGGAGAAGAGGAAGGAAGTGGAAAGAGAAAGACCGCAGATAAGACGATCTTATCTTTGATCTGAATGCTGTTTTCCATCCTTATCAGAGGTGTGACTTGGGGCAAGTTACTTAAAATCTCTAAACCTCAGTCTTTTCATCTTTTTTTTTTTTAAGATTTTATTTATTTATTTGACAGAGAGAAATCACAAGTAGATGGAGAGGCTGGCAGAGAGAGAGAGAGGGAAGCAGGCTCCCTGCCGAGCAGAGAGCCCGATGCGGGACTCAATCCCAGGACCCCGAGATCATGACCTGAGCCGAAGGCAGCGGCTTAACCCACTGAGCCACCCAGGCGCCCAGTCTTTTCATCTTTAAAAGAGGGACACTAAGAGCCACTATACTGAATTCTACTTTTGTGAGGATTAAGCGAGACAACAGGCGTATAGTCCTGAAACATAACAGATGCTCAAAGAAATACTCATCTTCATTCCTTTGCTCTTATCTAAGTAAAACAGAACCCTTTAAAAAGAAGGGGGACTGGGCGCCTGGGTGACTCAGTCGTTAAGCGTCTGCCTTCAGCTCAGGTCATGATCCCACGGTCCTGGGATCAAGCCCCACATAGGGCTCCCTGCTCAGTGGAGAGCCTGCTTCTCCCACTCCCCCTGCTTGTGTTCCCTCTCTTGCTGCCTGTCAAATAAATAAATTTTAAAAACAAGGTGGGGGGGACTTTGATATAGGCTTTGAAGAGAAGTAGGTGTTCAAAAGGAAAAAATAAGGAGAAAGGCAGAATGAATAGAATAGCTACATCAATGAAGCCCCACAGTGGTAAGATATAGGGCGTGCGGGGGGGCATATGAAGCCCTTATGGCTTAGGCAAGAGGCTTAACTGTTCTAAGCTTCTGTTTCATCTGTAAAATGGGAACAGGAATAAGTGCTGGTAGTAGCTACTTGTTCGGGATATCTTGGGGTCTGAATGAGCTAATACGTACAAAGCACTGACTTCAGACCATGCCTGGTACACGTAAGGACTTTATCCACGTAACACTGAGCTGGGGGACACAGCCGAGCTCCTAAATTCAGAGCGTTCAGGGGCCCTACTTCGAGGCTGATCTAGGAAAGCACAGGGATAGTTTCAGACGCACAGCCTTTGAGAGTCTGTCCCGGCTTTGATCTCCCACGGGAAAAGCACACCCTGCGCGTCTCAGCCCAGGTAGCAATTAACTTCGGAGGGATTGCCCATGGTTATCCAACCGGTTTTACCACCAAGGAGCTCTCTGAGGAAGAAGGCAATAAAATAAATGACTTCCTCTGGCTGGCAAGCTTAATTATCCCAAAGTGGGAGAAAAGCAGACGGAGGCAGGTGGCTTCCTGCAGGTGTGGCCTCAGGCCAGTACTGCCAGGGCTCAGAGCAGACAGCTCTGGGCACCGAGGCCAGAGAGCAGGCAGTGAGCCCCAGCTCTGAGTCACGGATACCAGGGCCATCTCTTTGGGCATTCTGCCAAATAGGGAGAATGAGGCTGACCGTTCCCACCCAGGGAGCAGACTCAGGGGCCTACCAGCATCATTCCACTGAGGGGACCCCTTCCTAAGGCTCTCCCCTCAGGAGGAGCTAGTGCAATCATCTGAGAAGAATGGAGCATCTAAGCCAGACAGAGAAAGCAAGTCCTGAGAAGAGGCTCCACTGACCACTTACTAGCCTAGGGCAGCTACTGTCCTGATTCCAGTCCAAGACTATTCTGCTTGCTGTTCCTTCTCCTTAGAATGCTCTTCCCTGCAGATCTTGCTTTTCCAGACACAACCAGTGTCTCAGTGTCCAGGTCTCAACTTAAAGGTCACTTCTTTGGAAAAGCTTTTCCAGAACCACCTCGTTAAATCACTACCCTCCTTCGGCCATCATGCTCTGTCTCAGACCTTGTTTTAATGTCTTCAGACACTGTTCACAATCTGAAAATTAGCTTGTTTGTTTGCTGGTGTGTGTGTTCTTCCTGGGTATCATTACCCACTCAAATGCAAGCACATGAGAGCAGAAGACTTGCCTGCCGTTCCTGGCTACACCGCCAGCACCGCTCACGGGCTCTGGCACACAGTGTGTGCCCACTAAACCTAAGATGGGTGAGGGGTGAGTACAGACAGACAGGAGAACTTCAGACTTCAGTTTCAGTGGGACTTAGCTGTCCAGAAAGTGTCCTCACCCCCGTGATCTTAAAAGTCAGAATCCCCTCTCGAAAACAAAATGCATCCTCTAACTTGATCACTTTCCGGGCTCTCTGCGCATGCACAAGGATTATGAGGGGCTCTTCCTTTCCCAGACTAGACTGTACCTACCAGGCAGAGAAGGGAGGAGGGCTGACCTTTCAGAATAACGTTCTCTAGGAGTCCCTGTGCTCTAGAGCTGGGCATGGAGCTGAGTGTGGGGGTGGGGGAGTTGCGGTCCACAGTAGAAAACTTTCCTTCTCTGTTCTCAGAACAGAAAGCTGATTAAAAGGGAGGGGGTTTCCCAGGCTTACTCCGGGGTGGGGGGGGGGCGAGTGTCCCCATCTCACATTCACCCTCGGAGACAGTCCTCCTCCCCTTCTGTAATAGCCACAAGCGTTTACCAAGCCAAGCCATCTCACTAGGGACCTCTGTTCCAAAGACGGGGCCAGAGGAAGGGACGGGCAGGACACACAACTATCAAAAATGTGAAATGAATCAAATCAGAGGACTCTCTCCAATCACCCGAGGTCCCCGAGGAGCACTCTGTTCTTGTTTTGCCCCAATTGGCTTCCGTCTCCATCAAAATTCTTAACAGTCTAAAGACCTCTTCCCTGCCTGAGTTTCTATCTGCTCTTCTGGCTGGAAAAATGGAAAAACACCAGGATATTTCAAAGAGATCAGAAAGACAGCCAAATCTATTCAAGTCTGCACGTACCCATCGGACTCAGCCAATCACAGAGTCTTAGAAACCAACAGGGAGCCAGCAGAGAAGCCCAAGCCAAATCCACAGCATCCTGCTTAAGCCTCTACCATCCATCATGGTTATTTGCCAGTGACTAAGTGCGTGCTGTGTGCTGGGCCAACAAAGGAGACTCTTCTTGGCGGTGGGCTGGGCGGGGGAGGGGGTGGTGTAGGTCAGTGACAGAGCTGCAAGGACACCACAGTGCTGTGACTCCCCTACTAAGCTACATGATCAGGAACAGTCAATCTCCTAAAATACAGACAGCAGACAGAACAGTGGCCCCTCGAAGATGTTCACGTCCTGGTCTCTGGAACCGTGACTATGAAAAAGGAAGCATGACTCAGACGGCAGAGTCATGAAAACAGGGGCAAAGGAACTCTGCAGATGTGATTAAAAGACTCTGAGATCAGGAAATTCTCTTGGACCATCAGGTGAGCCCAGTCTAATCACACGAGTCCTTAAAAGTGAAGAGAAAGGCAGGAGGGCCAGAGAAATATGGCATGAGAAGCACCTGTCTCACCGTTGCTTGCTTTGAAGACAGAGGAAGCTGGCTATGAGCCAAGGAGTGAGGAGGTCTGTAGAAGCAGGGAATGGCCCCCAGCTGACAGCCAGCGAGGAAATGGTAACCTTGGTCCCAAAGCCACAGGAACTGAATTCTGCCATCAGCTCAAATTAGCAAAGGAACCATTTCTCCCCTAAAGACTCCAGAAAGAAACTCAGCCTACCAATGCCGTGATTTTCTTCTAGAAAGACCCACACCAGACTTCTGACCTGGAGAACCATAATAAACAAATTTGATTTTTTTGAAGCTACTAAATTGAGGTTATGTTGTTACAGCATTAGAAAATGACTACACTGTGTGAGCCTGACTAAGTCCCTTCTTCAAACTGGGCCTCCTTCTCTCATCAGTCAGTTGGAAAGGATGGTCACGGTGATGCGGTCACGGTGATCCATAAAGGTCCAGCTGGCTCTTCAAATCTCACTCTGCTCCCCTGACACCCTACCTCCTCTAGAGCCCTGACCAAGGTCCAGGATAGTCTTAGGCTGAAGGCCATTAAGGCAAAAAAAGAAAGAAAGAAAGAACCAAGGAGTGGAGAAGATGAATCTTTAAAAGCCCCAAGGTGTTTCCTAAAATGCCACCCAGCATCCTCGAAAAAAAAGTCTCCCATTTTGCCATTTGTTACTTTCTTGACCATCCCCTAGAGGAATGAGGTGGAAAATCTGGGAGAGCAAGAAAAAAAATCTCCAGGATCAATTGGTAGAAGCTGGCCAGAGCACCAAGTTAAGGGTTACCCAGCCTTGCAGAGATTCCAAGGTGCAAAGTCTTGATTGCCTCGGGCAATCAGCCTGGGGCAGGGGATTAGGACTGGTGACAGGTACGCCACACACAGGTCACCAGCACTTGACACTGACTTGGGGAGTTTAGTTTTCTCTGTCATTCCTTCTCCCTCCTCCATTTCAATCTCTCTGATCCTATGTAGTTGGTCACCAGCAATTCACAAGTCCAATCGGCCAATCGGAGTCCAGATCAGTAACATAAGAAAACTAGAGCTATGCACCACTAACCGATGTAAAGCACACAGTGTAGTTGTTGAATCTGGTTTGCTGTTGTCCACTATGCTAGCCAGGGATAGTTCCAGACCATTCCTGGCCACCGCTGAGCTTTTCTCTTGGATGTTTCTGTTTCCCTAGTGAGTTGGAAGGATACTAGGGTTCCTAGCGATTTACTAGTCCAGTGGCTGTCAAATTCTTACTTATCCTCGCCTCAGTCACCCTGCAAGTAAGTGACAAAGCAAGATCTGAACCCAGATCCCCATAATTCCAGTGAGGTTCAGAGGTTCAGAGCATAGGCCCTGAGACGTGGGTGTAAACTGCAGCTTCCTGAGATCACGGGTGAGTCCCCTACTCTCTCTGGAGCTCAGTCTTCTCAACTATAAGATGGAAAGAATGGTGGTATCTACCTCACAGGATTGTGGTAAAGACTAAATGAATTAACACATGTAATATGCTTAGAATAATGCCTGGCTCATAGTCAGCACTCAGTAAATGTCAAGTACGATCATTTTTTTAAGTAGGCTCAACATGGGGCTTGGGCTCACTGCCCGGAGATCAAGACCTGAGCTGAGATCAGGCGTCCGACACTGAGCCGACTGAGCCATCCAGGAGTCCCTCAAGTATGATCATTACAACATTTGGCTTGTCCGGCCCACTGGGGAGAGTGTTGCAGGGTATGGTAACACCAGCATTTACTCCTATAAACTGTGAGTGTGAGTACACATGTCTATCTTTGAGTCCACTGCCAACAGTGGCTGTGTAAGACCAATGAAGAGAAAGATTCTCTTTCCTTGGAGACATTTCCTTGATCTGTAGATTTGAAACCACAAAGAAGAAACAGATGCACGCTTTTTAAAAGAAGGATCAGAATACAGGTAGGAAAGCCCCTGAAACTGAGACTGCCACTTACCCCCTTGGCCTGTCACACCTGGATCCCATATGTGACCCAACCACAGGAGGCCCCCAAAGTCTCTAATTTGGTTTATGTCTCAAACACCTCACCCCACCTCAGTGATTCTTAGGCTATGCCAGAGACAGGGGATCCCCAGACCTTTCACGCAGTGGAGCCCACAGCTGGGATGCCCTGAGAGGTCACTGTTTGGAATATTTGAGAGCATGACTTGTAAGCTCTGTGGCATGACTCATAACCCCGGGACAGCTGGAAACAGGAGGTCCCTGCTGCGGTGGAGAAGTGCTTCTCCTCAGCTTTTTCGGTCACTGCTGCAGAAGTACATGATGTCCTGGGGCCCGGCTGGGCTGTCCTGAGTGCACTCACGGGACAGTTGGCTGGCCCACGTAACCCAGAGAGCACATCACGCCCAGCCGTAGCCACCCAGCTGTTCCATCCCTCCTTCATTTTACAGATGTGGAGAGCTGGGTCAAGATGGGGAAAATGCCTCAACAAGGTGACTCCCAATGTCTCCTCACTTCCAGAGACTTGTCCTTCCCACCCCACCCCCACCCCCAAGCCCCATTCGGGCATTTGCAAGCCTTCCTATTTGCCCACTGTGGTGGTACCACAGGTCCTAGCAGCTGTTCAAGGAATCTTTGAGACGTCAATGTCTGAGATGCGGTCACTACCACCGCCAAGAACTCTGAGGACTCAACAGAGAAAGACCCCTGAGAACCGCCCCCACCCCCACCCCGGATGCCAGCAGGACCAGGGCCAGTCAGGAAGAAAGGGTGCGGCTGCAGGAATAGGAGTCCAGCGCCGCTACTCAAAATAACAACCTCCCACAACTATGCAGGTTTTCAAGGTTTACACTGCTCTTTCCTCCACACTGTGAACAGTACTGAGCACCTATTTGCCAGGTCCTGGGCCAAGTGCTCAGGAGGCTTCGGAGATGGGCCACGGAGAGACAGTCTCCACCCTCCAGGAATTTGTGGAGGGGTGGGGAGAGAAGGGGTGCAAGAGAACCCACGACTGGAACAACCAAGTCCGAAGTAAGGAGGCAGGAGGAGGAGGGCACCTGGAAGGAAGGCTCCTCTTCACGATGCTCTGCACACCCCCCCTCTCGTTTGATTTCTGTACGCAAAAGACTGTTTTCTCCCTTTCACAGATGGAGAAACAGGGCCGCGAGACAGGATGGGGAAACTGCTGGTGCCGGACCAAGGGAACCCACACCCCACTCCAAACTCCTGGTGCCTCCCACGCGGGGCTTTGGGAAAAGCCGCCGGCCGCGGGTCTGGGCTCACCCACCCGAGCGGCGGCTCCCGGGAGGCCCCGGATCGGCCTAGACGGTGGCTTTGGCAAGTTCGGGGCTGAGAAAAACAGAAAAGGGGAACGCAAAAGTGATGACGGGGGAGGAAGGAGACAGAAGAGGGGGACGGAGAGGACAGTTGGCAGGACGCTGGGGTAGGAACCACGGGAGAACGGAGCCCCACTCACCCCGGGATCCGCAAGCTTCTCCGCAGAAAAGCCCGAGGTCCCCGCCGCAGCCGAATCGCGCAGGATCTGCGGGAGGCTCGGGGCAAGGCACAGCTCCAGCGCTTCCCCGGGCTCGCGGCGGGAGGCCGTCCAGCCCCGGGGGGCGTCTCGGCGCGGCACGTGCCCGGCCCTCGGAGCCCGCGGCGGCGGGAGCGCGCAGGAGCGTCCGGGACGCGCGCCTCGGCGCCGGGGCTGGCTCGGCGGCGCTGCAATGCGCGGCCGCCAGGGACCGCCCCCGGAAAGCCCGGGCCCCCGGCCGCAGCCGCGCCGCCCCGCCCAGCCCCGCCGCCCCCTCCGCGGCCCCGGCTTCCCCTCCGCCCCCGCGGCCTCCCAGACTTTCCCTCCGGCCCCCGCACGCGCTGCGGGCAGCCCCGCGCGATCGCTTCCGCCGTCGGGGCTCCGCTGTCCTTACCGTGAACCCGGAGGGTCGGGCGGACCAAATTCCTTTCCGGCCAAAGTCTGGCGGACGGGAGGGGCTGTCAGCTCCTGCTGGGCGGTGTACGGAGTGTGGGATCCTTGACGAGCCGCTTCGCAAAGTGAGGCTAATGACACCTGTGTCCCAGCCCTGCTGTGAGGACGGACTTAGACGCCAGTGGGAAGCTGGTTGGTTGTCTGTTGTGACACTCCCCTGAGCATCCTGTTCGTTTTTGTGACAGCAGTGAGATGGCCCGATCCAGGGTGCTCATGGACCCGGGAGAGCTGGCTTCTGAGGACTCCACGCCCCGCAGTTCCCGGCCCAGCTCCCACACTGGACAATGCGACTGTGCGAGCTCCTGCAGCCTCTGTGATGCACTGGGGACAGCGACTCGGGTCCCATCTTGGTTCCCACAGCTTTTAATTCAGCAATGGAGTGCTCTTCAGTCTTGCTCTAAAAAACAGGAGCTCAGGCCTTGACCATCAGTGTGACCTTGAGGAGCCTTGGAGCCCAGTAGTGTGTCAGTTTCTTCCTCTGCCCACTAGGTTGAGAACTAGCTATACTGCCTTCCCAGGCCTAAATCGGATATGGTGTGGGGGCTGAATTTAGCCCCTACTGTCTTCTCTGAGTCGGGGATGAGATCAGCAGAAATGACATCTAAATCATCACTACCAGATGCCAGTTTTTTTAGAGCGGAAACAATGAGGATGAAGGGAATTGACATGAGAAATGATTTGACAAAAATTCTAGGAAATGTCACCCAACATGTTTTAATCAAAAGAGACGTGTGGAAACTTAAAAACAAACAAGTATCACACAATTCTGAATGTTTTGATACAAAACTCTCAGTGGAAAAAAAAAGTTAAGGAGGACAGTCTCAATTTAATACAACATGTTCCCTGGTTTGTGGAAGGAGTAGGGGATTACTCTGGATGGACACCTGGTAACTAACTCTCTGTGCCCGGTGTGAGTGTGGGCTTCCATCGGAGAGAAGGCAGAACCCCAGGGCTGGAGCCAGCACTAGCAAGACAGTCTGCCTTTCCCAGGTCACAGTCTTTCAGTACCTCTTTAATAACGATTTGCCCTGGCACCCAAAAGTGAGCCAAAAGAGAGCCAAAAGAGAAAATCGAATAATAACCTATGGGAAACATACTAAATTAGCTCTGTCTCAGCTGGGTTGATTTTGCTGAGGGAGCTTTGGAAGAGAAGAATAATGGATGCCATGTTGGGGTAGGAGGAGGGGGAAAATAGCCCATTTCAGTACCAAACTTTGTTACAACAAAACCAAGGGAACAACTTGCATTTCACTTCCTTGGTCCGCAATTACAAGTACTCCAAAGGGAAACCATCAAGAATTTAAAATAATAGGACCGCCTGGGTAGCTCAGTGGGCTAAAGCCTCTGCCTTCAGCTCAGGTCATGATCCCAGGGTCCTGGGATAGAGTCCTGCGTTGGGCTCTCTGCTCGGCGGGGAGCCTGCATCCCTTCCTCTCTCTCTCTGCCTGCCTCTGTGCCTCCTTGTGATCTCTGTCTGTCAAATAAATAAATAAATAAAATCTTTTTTAAAAAAAGGAATTTAAAATAATAATAATAATAATAATAATAAAGAGAGATCCCCCTGATATTTGGGGGGGAGGGGATTTGATGGAAAGAAGTTGTAGCCTAACAGCATTCTACCAAAATACTGCCTGCCAGGATCCCAGCTAGGATACAATTTATCTCAGAAACCCTCTCAATGAATCACACCTACGCAAGAATTTTCTTCTTTCATATATTTTTCATTTGCACATGTACATTTATTCAGCTTGGGGAAATAATGTGGTAAATTGGATTGGAAGCCAGGAAACCAAAATTATGAGTCTATCTAAGTAGCTAAATGATCATCGATGCCTTAGTTCCTCACTCGTAAAACAGTAAATTGAGGACACCTGGGTGGCTCAGTCAGTTAAGCATCTACCTTTGGCTCAGGTCATGATCTCAGGTCCTGAGATCGAGTCCTACCTCAGGCTCCCTGCTCAGTGGGGAGTCTGCTTCTTCCTCTGCCCCTCACTCTGCTTGTGCACTCTCTCTGTCAAATAAATAAATAAATAAATAGTAAAATGAGACCTATTCCTTCCATCTGATACAATTATTGTGTGTAAAGATTTTTTTTTAAAAGATTTTATTTATTTATTTGACAGAGAGAGATTACAAGTAGACAGAAAGGCAGGCAGAGAGAGAGAGAGGGAAGCAGGCTCCCTGCTGAGCAGAGAGCCCGATGCGGGACTCGATCCCAGGACCCTGAGATCATGACCTGAGCCGAAGGCAGCGGCTTAACCCACTGAGCCACCCAGGCGCCCGTGTGTAAAGATTTTATTCTGTATTTCTTTATTCAGAACTATTCACTGAAAGTCTCATTTATGTTCTAGGTACCAAGGAAGACAAATTCTCTTTATCGTTTGATATCTAGTGGGGGAAATGTTCACCATAAATAGGCAAACAAATAAAAAAGTAAAGCAATATCAATTTGTGGAACTGTGAAGAAGATAAAATGAGATGAGGTAATAGAGTGATGGAGCACATTTTATGTCTTATCATGGAGATTGTAGTTAATCTGAATTTCTTAAATTGTTTGTATTATCAATGATTCTATTATTCTATAATATATAAGCTTAAATGTAATTTCCAAGGTCTTTCATTACACTCTAGGAATTTAGACTGATATAAAATTATTACCTGGAGGGGCGCCTGGGTGGCTCAGTGGGTTAAGCAGCTGCCTTCGGCTCAGGTCATGATCTCAGGGTCCTGGGATCGAGTCCCGCATCGGGCTCTCTGCTCAGTGGGGAGCCTGCTTCCCTCTCTCTCTCTCTGCCTGCCTCTCCATCTACTTGTGATTTCTCTCTGTCAAATGAATAAATAAAATCTTTTAAAAAAAATTATTACCTGGATAATTTGTAAGGAAGATAGAACACAAAAACATTCATCACCAAGCATGGTTTGCGTGCATGCACACACACAGACACACACACACACATTCCTTTTTCTCTTACTTTTACATGTTTGCGAGTAGATAAACCTTTGGGGTATATTAATGTATACATTCAATTTTGCCACTTTAAGAAATGCAAATAGGATATGTGTAGCCATAAGGGGTTTTACAATGCTTGCTTTGCTGGTCTGTAAAATGTTTGTATCTTTCAAACCATACTCAGTTACTTGCCTGCAGTTATCTACTTGAGGAAATAGAAGGTAGTTACATTGCTTAAAAGATGTGATTTATGTGCTAAAAGAGTAGATCTTAATGTTCTCCCCACGAAAAAAAAAGGTAACTATGTGAGAGGCTGGAGGTGGTAGCTGATACCATGGAGGTGATCACTTTGCTATTTGTAAATGTATCATATTAACATGTTGTACACCTTAGGCTCATACTATGTTAAGGGTCAATTATAGCTCAATAAAGGGGGAAAAAAGAGAAATGGGTAGGGTCCCATTTTACTCAACATGATGAAGACTTAAAAAATCTTTTTAAAATACACAAAATAAGATATGAACAAATGTATGAACATATCATTTTTCAAGAAAAATCTAGTCTCTAACAATGCCAATTCTCTCAAATGCATAAACCTAAAAAAACATTGTAACTTATATGGGCCGTTGAGACTATCTTAAGAACTGAAGTAGTAAAGAAATACAAATATAGAATAAGATTATGAGTGAAATTTTGTTATCAGGGGAAAAAAGCAATTTCATCTTGAAGTAAAAACAAAAAAACAAAAAAAACAAAAAAACAAAAAACTGTGCCTGAATGTGAAAGATTAGCAAGAGACAAATTTTGAATGGGTAAGTTGTAGAAGTCTGATGAAAAGAAAACTTTGTTTCCTTGGTTTATAATACCTACAAATAATGAGTCTAGAAGGAAGCAATGAAATATGTTAAAATTTAGACAAAACTGGCTTTGTTTTAATGGGCTTACTCATAAGACTTTTTAAGAAGGTCTTTCTGGCAATTGTTACATTAATGCATGAGTAGAATTTGGTTTTGTTTTTCTCTATGTTAAAATGACAAACTGGCCTTGGAATATTCGTTTGGTTTTGGTTTTGGTTTTGTTTCTGGTTTTTGTTTTTTTAGAAAGGCAAACTGCCACATGTAGTGCCTCATTTGGATGTGTCTGGAGTTCTGAAAGTTTGACTACATTGCGTTCCCCCAGAAATGGACCTTGAGATCTTGTTTGGGAGGATCTAACAGGAGAGTGAAGCTTCTCATATACCCTCGATCCAATAATGGTCCTTCTCTATGGGAGAAGGTCATCCTCTTCCACTGCACTCAGCTTCCAGGCAGGAAACACAAGGAGCAGTGAGGGAGGAAGGGGACACCCACGTAGCCAGCTAGATCAGCCAAATCAACTCTGGCGATCAATGGGGTGATGTGTCGCAGCCAGACAGCACGCATATCCTCAGTTTCTTTTTAATAAGAGACAGTGAGAGGTGCCTGTGTGGCTCACCTGGTTAAGTGTCTACCTTCAGCTCAGGTCATGATCCCAGCATCCTGAGATTGAGCCCCACATCCGTCTGGCTCCCTGCTCAGCGCAGAGTCTGCTTCTCCCTCTGCTCCTCCCTCTGCTCCTGCTGGTAGTCTCTCGCAAATAAATAAATAAAAATCTTAAAAAAAAAAATAAGAGATAGTGAAAGCTATTTTTAATTTCTGTTAATCTGGTCAAATAGGGGGCTCCTGGGTGGCTCAGTGGGTTAAGCCTCTGCCTTCGGCTCAGGTCATGATCTCAGGGTCCTAGGATCGAGCCCCGCATCAGGCTCTCTGTTCGGCAGGGAGCCTGCTTCTCCCTCTCTCTCTCTCTGCCTGCCTCTCTGCCTACTTGTGATCTCTGTCTGTCAAATAAATGAATAAAATCTTTTTTAAAAAATCTCAAATAGCAGATATTCTATATCTGATCAGCATAACTTTTCTGTATTTTGTGCTTTGTCGTGCCCTTGATTACTTAAAAACAAACAACAAAAGTTCCTCATTTCTTAAATAGCTAACATTCCTTATAATGATACCTACAGTTGTGTTTATTTAGTACTACTGTGTTGTCACTCTGATCAATAGCCAGCCAAGCTACAAACCATTCATGGTTCCCAAGCATCTATGCTTCTGTCTTAAGCTAGGGATGATTCTTCTTTGAAAATACCTTCCCAAGATCAGTTGGATAGTTTATAAAAATGTAATGTGTTTTTACATATCAAAGCATCTTTGGTGCTTTCTAGATAGCTGAACTACCAAAGGCTTGGTCTCGCACCTGGTCATTCATAATCAGGAGGGAAAGTCCGTAAAATTAGGTATGTTTGAAATGCTCCATATGTCTTAATTGGCTCAGTACTGTTATAAGATTTGTGTTATATGCTAAGCCCACAAAATGGAATAAACTAACCAAAAAAGTACATTCTAACTTCCCCATGTTCATTTTGAAGAGTAGATTTGTCGGGGGGGGCGCCTCGTTGGGTCAGTGAGTTGAGCATCTAACTCTTGGTTTCTACTCAGGTCATGAGCTCAAGGTTTTGAGACCAGGCACCTTGATGGGCTCCACAGTGGGTGTGAAACCTGATTAGCATTCTCGCCCTCCTTTTCTCTACCCCTCCCCTTCTCTAAAAAAAAAAATAAATAAATAAATAAATAAGTAGATTTATCTCTGTACCCATGTCCACAGTACAGTCTTGAGAAAACACAGACATAAAAAAAATAACCCAGTAGGATTTTACTCTTTATTTTGATATGGTTGTCTAGGCTAATAAGTTAACAGAGGCTTCAGTCTAATCAGCAACAAGTGGTTTTTGCTTTCTTTACACATTTACATGAAGTCCTAAAGTGTCTTCAACAAAAAACAGTCCCAACAACTTGGTGAGAAAGATTGTACCAGATACTCTTAGCTGGAATAGATTTACAGAGTCTGGCTTCTCATCATAAGCTAGCATTGCAACCGCATGTAGCTATCTATAGACTGAACCACAGGACTGAATCGGGATTGTTGAGACTCTTTTTAGACCAGCGACAAAAAACTGCATGGAAGTATACTGTTGATCCCAAGTTTATGAATCAAGAATCAATCACATTAGCCAAATAAGTTCATGAAAGGAATGTAATTGTAGTTATTTGTTTTAGAATATTATTGGATTGTTTTTAATGCTTTGTATTTGATGTACTTATAAGGAAGTCTTTTTTCTCCTTCTTTTTTCTTTTATGCTTTCTTCTCAATGTAACTATCAGGCTCAATTTAGCAATCTATGCTTATCAAACTAAAAGGAAATATTTTTTAATGATATCTTGTTCCCACTGGCCCCTTAGAATTCAAGAGTGAGCACTTTACTGAGTCTCTAGCAATGTGATTTATTTGTAAAGATTGAAAGAAACTGCCGTCCTCTTTACCAAGATGTAACTGGACAAATCAATTACCAAACAAAACCATCTAAAGGGTTTTATATTTGAGGAAAAAAATTTCATTTAATTGGCTATGATCTTGTAACCATTAAGGAAGAAGAGTTGTGTTTCCTGTGTGTACAGTGACCTCCCAGGAGACTGGTCTGGTGAGCCTGTTCTGTGGCTCATACAGTCCCAACAGATGGTAAGATAGTAAAAAAGATCACTTGCTGGCAGGTCACCAACCTTAGCAAATGTTGGGGACCTTGAGAAAAGATGAAGTCTCTTACTTTTAGGGACTGCAAGTAGAGCCTGGTAGATTAATTTTTTAGCTTTGGTTTTCTGGTACTGGAATAGATAAGCAAAGACATCAATCACTGAATAATTAAAACATTAACACTAGAAAACACCCACTTGATACTAAAGAAAGCAGCAAAGAAGGAATAAAGACAAAAACTACGTATGAGATATAAAAAACAGTAAATGAAATGGCAGATGTAAATTCAACTCTATTGATGATAATATTGAGTGTGAATGAGTGACACAGTCCAATCAAAAGGCAGAGTTTTTCAGACTAGATAAAATAAAAACAGAATCCAACTATATGCTATGGTACAAGAGGACATTTTTGATGCAAAGACCTGAATAGATTGAAAGTAAAAGGACAGAAAAGATATATGACTCAAAGCAAACAGCAACCATAAGAAGGCTGAAGTGGTTGTATTGCTAACAGGAAAAAAATAGACTTTTAAACAAAATGTTTCTAGAAACAAGGAGGTACATTTTATAACAATAAAAGTGTCAATCCATGAGGAAATTGTAAACATTTACGCACCTAGCAACACACATACACACACACACACACACACACACTACAAAGGCTGATAGAATTGAGGGGAGAAAGAGACAATATGATAATAATTTTCAGGGACTCTCATACCTCACTATCAATATTGGATAGAACAAATGGACAGAAGATTAACAAGGAAATACAAGAATTGAACAGCATTATACACATGATCCAAAAGGCAGATCTACCCAGTGACAGAAGAATACCCATTCTTCTTATATGCACACAGAATATTAGACAGATTTCTGGCCATAACCTAAGTCTCAATAAATTTAAATTGACTAAAATCTTACCAAGCATGTTCTCTAATCAGGGCAATGTGTAATTGGAATAACAAAAGGAAATTTGGGATATTAACAAATATGTGGAGATTAAACAGCATACTACTAAATAACCAGTATATCAAAGAAGAAATCACAAAAGAAATGAGAAAATGCTTTAAGATGCATGAAAATGAAGACACAACATACAAAATCCTACGGAATACAACTAACGCAGCAGACAGAGGAAAATGTATAGGTATAAACACCTACATTAAAAAGGAAGAAAGATCTCACATGAACAACCTAAACTACCACTTAAGACACTGGAAGAAAGAAGGGCAAACTGAACCGAAAGGAAGAGAAGGAAAGAAATGATAAGAATTAGAGTTGATATTAATGACATAGAGGATAGACAATAATTAAGAAAATCAATGAAACCAAAAGTTGCTTCTTTGAAAAAATCAACAAGATTGACAAACTTTTAGCTATATGAAAAAGGAGAAACAAAGATGGCCCCCAAACTTGTGTGTATATTGCCCTCTAGGGCATTAAACAATTTTACATCCAACTTGTCAGTCTTTTTTTTTTTTTTAGATTTTATTTATTTATTTGACAGAGAGATCACAAGTAGGCAGAGAGGCAGGCAGAGAGAGAGGGAAGCAGGCCCCCACTGAGCAGAGAGCCGGACTCGGGGCTCGATCCCAGGACGCTGAGATCATGATCTGAGCTGAAGGCAGAGGCTTTAACCCACTGAGCCACCCAGGCACCCCCAACTTGTCAGTCTTATTCCAGCATTTTTTCTCATCCCTCCAGTTCCTTCACTAAACATTAAGTAACACTTTGATGCATGCTCACTGTAAGTATGTATAAAATTTATATTTCAAACATTTTCAAAATTACATGTTGAGAAACTGCTTGGAGAGAACACAGGGCTGCAAACAGATCCCAGACTCCTTAAACTCATGCCATCATCCCTAAATGCCCCAAATCCCCAAGCAAAAGGAGGTGTGTGCTCATGTAGTTTAGAGATTTTAAAAATTTGAATTTGAATCCTGATTCTGGTAGCCACTAACTGTGTAACTTGGGCCAAGTATTTAATGTTTATGAGCCTCAGGTTTCCTGTCTACAAAATGTGAATGACATTGCCTTCCTCAAGGGGTTTTAGTTAGGATGAAGTAGGATCAATTGAAATCATAAATGTGAAAGAGCCTGAGACTAGTAAGTATTACTTTTTTTATACATAACATGTGTGGAGCATATATTCATGTATGGCTTTTTCTGGGCCCTGAAGTAGATGTCTTATTGCCCTCTAGAACATTAACTAATTTTGCATCTTACTTATCAGTCTTGTTTCAGCATTATTTGTCATCTTATTGGTTGACTGATACTACTGACAATTCTCCCCTTCCTGCTCTTTCAATAAATTAAGACACTGCAGGTCCAAAATTGAAGGGAAAATTAAAGACCATTTAAAGCAAACCCCTCTTTTACATGTGGGGCAACTAAACTGAGGCTCAGGTGACTGAGCAGCTTCCCAAGGTCACCAGCTGGTCATTGTCAAAGCCAGAAGACGAGCCCAAAACTGTCTAACTACAGAGCCAAAATCCTATGTGACAGCACTGTCGATTTGGGGTGGGGTCTGATTTTATCAAGACCCTCAGTTCAGAAGTTGCAATATTGGTTGCAATATTTTCCTTTCACTCACCGGCACCTGTGCAGAATGATGCTCTCTGGGCGGTGGATAAATGACAGGATGCGGAGAGGAAGATGAGAAGTCAATGAAGACCTCTCTTTCTGGTTCTGAGGTTGTGCCTAAAGGCAGTTGGATGCTTGAAGACTTACAGCATTCGTCATGGCTCTTCCGAGAAACCAAGCCAGGTGGGCAGTGTGTGTGTGTGTGTGTGTGTTTGGCTTGTTAACAGTGGAGGTATGCAAGCAGAGACATATTGCAGAGGACTCCATTGGCATGGTGGGGGGCGGGTGAGATGGGGAAAGTGAGTGCACCATACGCACAAGGGGAAGGGCACTGAACTAGCACCAAACAGCTCTTAACCGTGGCTCATCAATAATTTGCCATGTGACCTTCAATGAGTCCCTATCCCTCTCGAGGGTCTTTTGGCCCCAAAGTGAAAAGAAGGTAGTTAAACTAGTTTTTCTTTGAAGTCACTTGCATTTCCAAAATCCTTTCAGAGCTAAGACTCAGGATCTTAAGATCACTACAATTCTGAGTTACAAGCATATCCATGCAGCATAACCCATCTTGCTCCACTTATGGAAATGTCCAACTCAGATATCCACTCCCTGCTTACAGGTCCCTCAACAGCTCGGTTCTTCCCCAAAATTCAGGCACTGGGCAGCAGGACTCCTGAGGTGACTGTTCTCTCCTTTCCCCTCCCTCCTTGGAACAACTCCCAAGAGCATTTCCATTGTACAGATCCTTGAGCAAATGCCATCTTCTCTTTGAGGAAGTCCCCCTGGCTTGCTAACTTGCAAAAGAAACATGCCTTTAACCTAAAAACTAGGTGCAGGAATTATTATTTTTATTTTCATTACCATCTTTTCTATCGAAGTTGAAAGACTTCATTGAACTAATGGTGAGGCAAGAAGGTAAAATGATGGGGTTTTCTAAACCCGTGGCGTTTGAGGTGAAAACAAGTTGCCGGGCAGACAGGAAGGAAGAAATGGAGACAGAAGGCTTCCACATAACAGCTTTCAGGCAGAGCTATGGTCACGTGGTCTCCAGAGTGTGGTTGTAATTATCTGCATTCACTCGCATGGCTTAATTCCAAAGAGTTCAATTATAACCCTCATGTAGCTAAGAGGGAAGAGAATGCCTATTACTGGCAGATATCACATTCCAACCAGTATAATCTTTTTAATCCTTTAAAGATTTATTTATTTGTTTACTTACTTATTTATTTTAGAGAGAGAGCATAAGCAGGAGGGGTAGAGAGAGGAGGGAGAATCCCAAGCGGACCCTGTGCTGAGCCGGGAGCCCTATGTAGGGCTCCATCTCACAAGCCCGAGATCACACCCTGAGCCGAAACCAAGAGTTGGATGCTTAACTGATGTGCCACCCAGGTGCCCCCAGCCAGTATAATTTTTTAAGTAAACTGTGGTCTCAAGGAAAAAAAATTGGGACACCTGGGTGGCTCAGTCCGTTAAGTATTGGCCTTTGGCTCTGGTCACAATCCTGGGGTCCTGGGATCAAGCCCCAAATAGGGCTCTGGTTCAGCAGGGAGCCTGCTTTTCCCTCCACCCCCTGCTCATTTTCTTTCTCTCCCTCCCTTTCTCTCTCTCAAATAAATAAATAAACCTTTAAAAAAAGAAGAAGAAGGGGCGCCTGGGTGGCTCAGTGGATTAAGCCGCTGCTTTCGGCTCAGGTCATGATCTCAGGGTCCTGGAATCGAGTCCCACATCGGGCTCTCTGCTCAGCGGGGATCCTGCTTCCCTCTCTCTCTCTCTACCTGCTTCTCTGCCTACTTGTGATCTCTATCTGTCAAATAAATAAATAAAATCTTTTTTAAAAATTAAATTAAATTAAAGAAGAAGAAGAAATATGCAAAATAAAAGCCTTTGTCCTTATTTTTTTTTCCCAAAAAAGATTACCTAAAGAATGCTTCTTCTGGGTGGATCAGTTGGTTAAGCGTCTGCCTTCAGCTCAGGTCATGATCCCAGCATCCTGGGATCGAGTCCCACATCGGGCTCCCTGCTCAATGGAGAGTCTGTTTCTCTGCCTCTCTCCTGGCTGGTGCTTTCTCTCTCTCTCTCTCTCTCTTGCTTGCTCATTCTCTCTCTCTCTCAAATAAATAAATAAAATCTAAAAAAAAAAAAAAAAAAAAAAGAACACTTCTTCAGCGTTTGCTGTGTAGCAAGGATCTTCCATGCATCATATCACTGAGTCCTTGCAACAGTTCTGTGATGCAAACATTATTAACCTCCATTGTACACATGGGAAAATGGAGCCCCAAGGAGGAGATGCTGACTTGCCCAAGATTACTCAGCTAGGAAGTGGCAGGACCGTTCCTAGTGTCTTGAGGCTAACTGCCTCCTACTGGGATCAGGCATCTGGAGCCTAGCCTTTGTTCTCTGCTCCAGGAGAAGGAGTACTTCCTGCCCCAGCTGATGGACAATGTATGAGCTCGGTCAGACCATTAGATGCATGACTACGATAGAGGGGGGAGGACAGGAATTGGGGGAATCAAAAGGAAAAAAATTTTTTTTTTTTTTAAAGATTTTATTTATTTATTTGAGAGAGAGACAATGAGAGAGAGCATGAGCGAGGAGAAGGTCAGAGAGCGAAGCAGACTCCCCATGGAGCTGGGAGCCTGATGTGGGACTCGATCCCGGGACTCCAGGATCACGCCCTGAGCCGAAGGCAGTCGTCCAACCAACTGCGCCACCCAGGCGTCCCAAAAAGGAAAAAATTTTTTTGAAACCCAAACAGTGCTATTAAATTTTAGAGTGTATTGGTAAATATTATTCAGTTCGTTTATTTTTTTTTGTCCTTAACCCCAAATCCTTTTTTAAGTTTTTATTTATTTATTCATTTAAGTATCTCTACACCCAATGCGGGGCTCAAACTCATGACCCGGAGATCAAGAGTCAATGCTCTTCCCATTGAGCCAGCCAGGCACCCCTAGTTGTTTACTTTAAATATGCGTGTAAGTTTTATTTGTCCCTCTGGAATCGCCCTCCACACACACACCCCAGGAGCAGCCCTTGGCCAAAGATGTGGTAGAGGGGTAAACACTTGACTCCTTTAGCCTTTGATGGAAATGTTTTGAGGCGTGTGTTTATGTTGTTCCCCAGAGTTTCTCTGTGGGACTAAGCTCCAGCCACCAGGATTGCCTGTTTAAGGACCCAGTTTTATCGGCCTCCTCTTCCCTGTACCAGTTCCTCACTCCTCTACTAGTGTTCCCTGAACCTCTCCATAGATGATTTCACTTAAACCCTCATCTGGTTGTCTGCTTCAGAGGGAAGAAAAACTAAGCTAAGTTTCCTTGATGTCCGACCTCCTGCAGGGTTCGGCTAAGGGGGAAATGGTAGCAGAATCTGAGGCACTTTGCATTCTACCTTCTGCCCCGGGGGATGCCAATGCCCGGCTCTGTCCTGGACCTAAAGGTCCCAGGTCCTGCTCCTGTCAGGGGCCCTCTTCACATTGCTCTGACTCCAGGTTCCAGTAAGTGCTCCCTCCCCTTACCCCTTCAGACCTCAGGCCATAAATGGCACCCCACTTTTACTAGCCCTGGGGTGCTGCAGTATTCCTTGTGATTACACTCCACTCCACTCACACTCTTAAACAAAAACACTAACTCAAATAGATGGGCGCCCCGCCCTGTTCATTGCAACATTATATACCACAGCCAAGATATAGAAACCTAAGTGTCCATCAATGGATGAATGGATAGAGAAATTGCAATGTGTATACAATGGGTATTGTTGAGCCATAAAACGAATGAAATCTTGTCACTCGTGACACCATGGATGGACCTCACGGGCATATGTGAAGTGAAATAAGTCAGACAGAGGAAGACAATTGCCCTATGATCTCTTCACTTACAGATATACCCTGGAATGTCCTACAGAGAGAATGTTAAAACAAACACAAAAACAGAAAAGCTTCCCTGTGATGGCAGGAAGATTCTCAGACCAAACACTGACAGCTCAAAATCTAAAAGGGCTCCCCAGATAGGAATCGTAAGAGGGGACCAAGAGGCACAGGGGGGAGTAGAGGCAAGACTGGAAATCCCAATTATCCAAACATAATAAAAGAAATCAACTTGGTGGTCATTTGGTAAGCTAGAGATCCAGTTTCACTCCCGACAAACCACTTCCTCTGTCTGAACCTGTTTTTCCATGTGTGAATGAAGGCATTAGACTAACTTGGTGGCCTAATAGCAAATACTTACTAACAACGTAGTATCTTTTATGTTCTACCCACTTTAACTTTCATTCACTTGTTTTACCTTCACAGTGAAGGATAAAGCTGGTTTGCAAGAGCCCTTGACACTGTTCCAAAAGGGGCTGGGCTCTCCCCCACCAGCATGGCCTCCTCAGCCCACACTGGAGCTCTGAGGATCTGATGAATGTGTTTAGCAACCGACTGGCTCTTTTCTTGGTCTCTTGTGAAATATGCTTTCCTGTGTGGTAACCCTCATGCTTTGTCATTTGGAACAAAGTAAACTAGAGACCGGAGAAGTTAGGTTCATCCCCTTCTTTTAAACATAAAAGCATCCAATCCTTTCCGTGATGTTTTTATTTTGACCTCAGAAAAAAGAAACAGATCATCTTGATAAAGAAATAAATTTCCAGTAGCTGAATTCAGCCAAACCATGAAATGGATTATTCCCAGACCCAACACAGGCCTCTGTGATGCGCAACTCCACATCACCCTTCATGTGGCAGTCTGCGTGCGTGACATGCCCAAGCTGGGCAGCAGCAAATCCTGTAGGCTCTACCTTCAAAATATAGTCAGAATTTCTGGTCCATGGCACGGTCACATCCTGCCTGGATTACTACAGTAATCTCTGAACTGACCCCTTTCTTCTATCTTTGTCTTTCTATAGTCCATCTTCAAAATGGCATCCAGAGTGACCCTTGTAAAATGTAAGTTAGATCGTGTCACTGTTCAGCTTGAAATCCTGCAATGGCTCCCTACTGCCTAGGACAAAAATACATTGTCCTTAAAATGCCTTTCAAGATCCTACATGAGCTGCACCCTCCCCTTTACCTCTGAGACTTAATTTCCTAAACCTCCCTGCCTTGCTCACTCCTTAACAACCCCTCTGCCTCCTTGCTGTTCCTCAGTTAGGTCTGAGGGACTTTGCTGTCCTCTGCTCGGAAGGCTGTTCCCCCCAGACAGCCACCAGCCTACTTGCTATTTCCTTTAAATATTTGCTCAAACCCAGCCTTCTCAACAGGCCAACCCTGACCACGCTATCTAAAACTACAGTCTGCTTCCCTTCCCCCACTTCCTCCCTCCTTCCTCCCTCCTTCCTTCCTTCCATCCTTCCTTTCTTCCTTTCTAAGATTTTATTTATTTATTTGACAGAGAGAGAGAGAACAAGCAGGGGGAAGGTCAGGCCTCTAGAGGGAGAGGGAGAAGCAGGCTCCGCATTAAACGGAGAGCCTGACATGGGGCTCAATTCCAGACCCCAGGATCATTACCTGCGATGAGGGTGGACACGTAACTGACTGAGCCACCCAGGTACCCCCACCGTTCTTTCTTTACCTTCTAAAAGAAGGAATTGCTTAAATATCAAAAGGAAAATATTTTTTTCAATTCACTCCCTTCCATCTGCCAGCAAGTTCCAGGCGGTTGAAGGTAGTATTCATGTCTTCAACAAATGCTTATCAAGTGCAGGCTCTGTGTCAGGCATTGAGTCAGGCAGAAATTCAATCTTCGATCCCATTTTAGTCAAATCAACAATCAATACACTAGTGGTCTAGAAGCCAGGTTCAGAGTTAGGTGGTGAACTGTGTAGAGATGGGGGTCCAGTCAAGCATAATGAAGGTAATAAACTTGGAATGAAGACCTGTGTTCGAACCTTCGCGTCACCTCTAACTTCCTCTGGGGTCTTCCCAAGTCCCTTCCCTTTTCTGGGATGGCTTTAGCTCATCTTTACAGTAAAGAAAGCAGACTAAATAATCTTTAAGGTCATTTCTGGCTCTACTGTTCCAAGCTCTTACCCATATTTCACGAGAGCTACAGTCTCTAGGGCTAATTGTGAGTTCCCAGGGGGTGAGTTGGCAAACAAGCAGGAGAAGGAAATGAGTGGAGTGCATGGCCTTGAGTTGTCTGTCCCTTATGAGCCAGCACTTCAGGGGTCAGAGGTCTGCCTTAAGCACTAGCAGCAGTTGGGTAGCAGCTGCAGTGGTTAGCCCGAGGTCACCCTGTGCCTCCTCCAGCTGAAAGAGGACACCCAACTCATGTCTCCGCATCCTCAGGAGAGCACAGAGGAAATGTTCCATGGGGCCACAGAACTGACATCAGCTTTCCGTTGGTCTACTAAGCCCAGAGAAGAGAGAGTGTACGGGACAAGCTTTGTTTTGGCTTGAGGTGTGCTTGAGAAAATCCCATGGAAGCCAAGGGAAGAGCACTCTAGAGATGTGAGTGAATGAAAAACAGGCTCTCCTTGTTTTTTAAGTGTTGTTAGAGGAGCAAGTGGTTTCTTACTCAGTTGTGGTTATGAATTAACAGATGTAACACGAAGCAGGGAAGTTTATTTATAAAATCAGAAAACATAATACTGGGGCACCTGGGTGGCTCAGTTGGTTAAGCATCTGCCTTCTGCTCAAGTCACAATCCCGGGGTCCTGGGATTGAGTCCCACGTCAGGCTCCCTGCTCAGTGGGGAGCCTGCTTCTCCTCCTCCATCTGCCCCTTCCCCACCATCCCCGCTGCTGGTGCTTTCTGTCACTCTTGCTCAATAACTCTATATCAAATAAATAGAATCTTAAAAGAAAAGAAGACCTCACGTCTCCCCATCATTGACATTGCACCCATGGACATAGGAGGGCCCGAGCAGGAATTTGGTGTGGACATAGGGCCTGTCTGCTTCTTGTAAAAACTCGAACCCACAAACACCACAATCCATTGCCAACCCAAAGGACCCAAGTACTTTCCAGTCGCAGTCACTCTAGGGCTCTGCACTGAATGGCTGACCTGACCTGATGACCATTCACCCCACCCACTCACAGTGCGGACTTTTCTCCCCTCTCTTTCTAAGAGACCTGAACTGGGCAGACTGCAAAATAAAATCTCGGTGTTCTATTTATTTATTGTCTTCCTATAAGACCTCTGGGTCGAGGCAGAGGCAGGAAACTAACTGGTGTGAGTCTAACACCCCCCTGAGTGACTGTCCCCAGCCCAGGCAAGAAGTGCCCCCTTCAGGTGCCGGGCGCAGGAACTGAGTGTGTCCTACACAATGGTGCTATTCTGTGTCAAACACCTCTGTATTTTTTAAAACATCAATTGATATTAAAAACAAAAAAATTATTGGAAAGTAAAAAAAAAAAAAAAAAAAGAAAATGGAATACTGTACCAGGAATCAGAAAACGTGTGGCATATTTAACTCTCTGTGTCTTGTTTCTACTGTCCAAAAGATGCAGGGATTCAAGCGGGATCTTTCTGGTATGTGATGATTCTAAGTCATCCATCTGCTACACCAGGATGCTATCATAGGCAGGAGACAGTAAACTCCAACCCATGGCTACTGTCTGTTTCTGTGAAGCCTGCAGGCCCCACTGAGGCACCCTCACTGCTCCCAGGGCCTGCCTCCCAGCCCAATACCTGTGCCTTGCTGCTGTCTGGGTCCACGCTGGTAGCTACTTACACTGGGGATTCTGCTACTGGTGACTTCCAGTCACTGAGCAGAGGAGTCTCAGTCTGCCCCAGCTGAGATGGCCAGGCTCTCTTGGGAGGAAAGCAGGGCACCCAGATGCAGGTCACTGGGGAAGAAAGTTAAACTGAGCACAACGGCAGTCTTTCTGCCCTGTAACCCTTCACCCCACCCCCTTGCCGCTGGCCATTCCCTTTGCTGGGAGAAGGTCTCCAACTTGTGGCAAGGTGTGCCCCACATCCTGCAATGGGCAATCCAGAGAGATGGAACAGAAGTTTTCTCTCTTGTTATTATATAGCTACATGATATCCTTGATTTTACCTCTTGGCCTGTAAAGCCCAAAACATTTGCCAACTGGACCTTTACAGAGCAAGTTTGCCATCCCATGGGCTATCACATAATCTGTAAGATGGTACGAGTATGGAGTTAGGTGACTGGGTTCATCCATTACCTATTGGCGTGACCTTGGGCAAGGTCCTTCACTTCTCTGAGCCCGTTTCCTCACCTGTAAGATGGAGTCTGTAGTGACAGCAACTGCCATAGGCTTGTCGTATGTATATGCTAGGTGACTTGCAAACAATACCTATCAGGCAACGTGAGCAGATTTAGCAATTTGTGTATGTAAAAATAGTCCCAGATGTATGTCATCAAACAGAATTTATTAAGTCCCTATTCTGGGCCGGGCCCTTTGCCAGGCCGTGGTCTGGAGGGGAAGGCAGATTTGCTAAGAAAACAAAAACAATACAGTATGTCCATTGCTCTAACGGGACACAGCTGTGGGACAAATGCGAGTGTGTCCAGTTCCCTCTTTGTAGATCCAGGCAAGGTTTCACTGGGGAAATAAACCTTGAGGTGGCAAGCAGATGAAGGTCATACCTGGCTAAAGGAAGTGCACATCCAGAGAGGCATGACGGCTGCCAAAGACATTGCACACTCTTGTTGGGGGCCCAGCAAGAGTCAGATAGGCCTTGAGTCTGAGTAGGCAGTGTCTGGAAGATGAGCCTAAAGAGGTAGGCAGGCCCCAGGGCCTGGGGGGCCTTATACGATATCCCAAAAATTTGGTGGTATCTCCTGTAGGTGTTGGAGAGCCATTGGAGAAAGCAGAACAACAAAAAAGATCAAGATCAAAATCTGGCTTTCAGAAACCTTGCTCTGGCTCAGTGTGGAGAGCAAACCGAGGAGCAGTCAGGAGGTTGTGACACACCCAAGAGAAAACTGGTGAAAACCAGTGAAGGTGGTGGCTGTGAGAATGAAGAGAGGCAGTGGCTGAACTAGACAGGAGGTAGAATTGAAAGGCAAGAGTTCACCCAGGAAGTCTCTAGGTTTTTGGGTGGGGCAGCTAGGTGACCGTAAGGGAATAGCTACAATGGGAGAAGCAAGGAACCAGGGCAAGGTAAGAAGCTCTGGAAAAACAATTCTGAGTTGACTCTATGGCCATGCTCCCAGAATGAAGGCACAGCCGCAGCCCTCTCCCATGGCTCCCCTGGGGAAACAAGCCGGAGCCAGCACCACCGCCGCATTTCCCAGGCAGCGCCCCTCAGGGGAAACGGGAGGGGTTTGAAGAAACGGAGGACTTTTTTCCTCCTTCCTCTGCTCACTTGCTATGGCTTTTAGGTGAGCGTGCAGATTCAATGCAGGGAAACCTGTGGTTAACACCGTTTTCTCACAGGAAACCCAAATAAGAAGTGTGGCCCAGGCTGAAGGCCTGCACTAGATCAGACTAGACCTCCAGGATTCTTATTCTGCAGAGGACCCTGAGCAGTTGATGTGGGGGTTCGATTTCAGGTCCTCTCTGCAAGATCTCATTCGACCAAAGTGTGACCGACTCGTTTGGTTTTTTTTTCTTGGTTATTGTGAATTTACTCTGAATGATTCTTTAGAGGAAGGAAAACCCTTCTGGGTTTTTCATGTTTGGAATAATCAGGGACTGTTTCTTACATGTGCCTAGTACTTCCTGGCTTACAGATTGCTTTCTCAGCCGTGGTGATTTTCCTATTCACACCAAAACCGGGATTATTCTTTCCATTCTATGGGTTATGAAACAAGACTCAGAGGTAAAAATGGCTTTTTCAAGATCATATAGCTAGAAAGCATAAAATTATTCACCCATATTTGATGTAATATTCCATGTTGGCAAAACAATGGGGAAATGGGAGTCTCAGATACTAATGGTGAGAGTATAAACTGGTCTGGTCTTTTCACAAGGGCTCACTGCCAATAACTATTAAATGTGGTTACCAGTTACCTAGCAGCTCTATTTGTGGGTCCCTATTTAACCTCAACTCCCCTTAGACAACAGAGCTTGCAGGCAGGGAGCTGGGAAAAGTCAATCAGTTGTAAGGAAGGTCAGTTCAAGAGCATGTTATTAAGCTGGTCACCAATGCATGTAACTAGGGCTTGATCATGCTGGTACCCTCTAAAGACACAGTGAGAATGTCTAGGAGAAAGAAGAAGGGGGCATTTATTCACAAGATCCCATACTTGGTCATCATTGGTCAATGATGGTCCCATAGAATGCTCACTCTTTCACATCTCCAGGTTCGCCAAGTGGATTCCCAGAGGGATATCAAGAAGGTATTCATGTTGTAATCAGACAGTTTAAAGTAAAAAAGATTTGGGGAGGACCCGGGCCCAGGGACTGGAGTTGGCCCTGGAACACAGATCTCCAAAGTGAGGTCTAATCTTCAGAGTCTGACAGGTAGGGTTCTGTGGAGCTGGAATCATGGAGAAAGAATCCAGCCCCCAAAGGCAGGGAGAGAGGCCTGGCAAGAGATAGGCAGGATGCTTCTGTTTTCTGCGATTGGAGACTTTCCATATTCCATAGCACAGGGGGAAGAGAAGATCTGATAAGCAGTGCTACCAGTGATCAGAAAGCAGCAGAGACAAGGCCTGTCATGGTCAGTCCTGGGGCCAAAGACAGAATATTTTTTAAGATTTTTATTTATTTGACAGAGAGATCACAAGTAGGCAGAGCAGCATGCAGAGAAAGAGAGAAGGAAGCAGGCTCCCGATGCGGGACTCGATCCCAGGACCCTGAGATCATGACCTGAGCCAAAGGCAGAGGCTTTAACCCACTGAGCCACCAAGGTGCCCCCAAAGACAGAATATTAAACAAATGATTACCAAAAAGCAGTGGTTCTCTAATTTTGTGGGCATGAGATTCACCTGGAAGCTTAACAGAGATTTAGACTTCTGGGTCCCACCCCCAAAATTCTAATTTTGGTCCCCCTCTCTCTCTCTTTTAAAAGATTTTATTTATCTATTTTTTTGTCAGAGCGAGAGAGAGCAAGCCCAAACATGGAGAGAGACAGGCAGAGGGAGAGGGAGAAGCAGGCTCCCCATTGAGCAGAGCCTGATGTAGGACTCCATCCGAGGACCCTGGGATCATGACCTGAGCTGAAGGAAGATGCTTAACCGACTGAGCCACTCAGGCACTCGCTCATCTGGGTCTTGATAAGGATCTGGAATCTACATTTATAACAGTAATTCTCAGTGTAGGTGATCCAGAGCCATACCTGAGAAACAATGCCCTAGGGCCTAGGCTCTGAGCCTTATGGGGGCAGGAACTGTCCCATTTATCCTTGGTTCCCTCCCTAGTACCTGACACATAGGGACCAGATAATTGTCCATTGAACTGAATTGTTCAAAAGCTGCGCTCCAAAAGATATGTTTCATGTGAAGTCAGCTCAAGTCTGTAGTGTTTCTCTACCTACAGGCTCTGGGCAACAGAGCACACATAGACAAGTGGGATTCCACCAAACTAAAAACGTTTTGCAGACAGGGGTGCCTGGGTGGCTTAGTTGATTGAATGTCTGCCTTTCACTCAGGTCATGAACCCGGGATCCGGGGAGTCTGCTTCTCCCTCTCCCTCTGCTGCTTCCCCTGCTTGTGCTCTCTCACTCTCTTTGTCAATAGTTAATAAACTATTAACAGCAAAAGAAACAATCACAGAATGAAAAGGCAACCTACACAATGGAAGAAAATATTTGCAAATCCTGTATTTGATAAGGGGTTAATATCCACAATATAAATAAGTAAATAAATAAATACTCCAATTTAAAAATGAGCAAAGGACCTGAATAGTTATGTCTCTGAAGAAAACATACAAATGATCACCAGATACATGAAAAGGTGCTCAACATCACTAACCATCAAGGAAATGCAAATCACAACCACAATAAGCTATTACCTCACACTTGTTAGAATGGCCATTATCAGATAAAAGATAACAAGTGTTGTCCAGAAAGTGGACAAAAAGAGAACTGTTGTACACTATTGTGGAAATGCAAACTGGTACAGTTACTATGGAAAGCAATATGGAGGTTCCTCAAAAAATTAAAAATAAAACTGCCTTATGATCCAGTAGTCCCACTTCCAGGTCTATAGCCAAAAGAAAAGAAATCAGAATCTTTTTTTTTAAGATTTTATTTATTTGACAAAGAGAGCAAGAGAGCACAAGCAGGGGGAACAGCGAAAGGAGAGGGAGAAGCAGACTCCGGGATGAGCAGGAAGCCCAACGAGAGACTGATCCCAGGACCTCAGGATCATGACCTGAGCTGAAGGCAGACACTTAACCCATCTGAGCCACCCACGCATCCCATGAAATCAGAATCTTAAAGAGATAGCTGCACTCCCACAATCATCTCAGCATTATTTACAACAGTCAAAAGAGGGAAACAATGTAAATGCCAACAGATGAATAAAGAAAATGTGATATATAAATATATATACAATAACTGAAATATAATATAAACATAAATATATCAATATGTATCTCCTGCCATTTGAAGCAACAGGATGAACCTGGAGGACAGTATGCTAAGAGAAATAAGCCAGACTCAGAAAGATAATATTGCATTATCTCACTTGCATATGGATTCTAAAATAATCAAACTCACAGAAGCAGAGAAAAGGGTTGTTGCCAAGGTCAGGGGGTCGGTGCGGGGCGGGGAGAGGAAGTGAAGAAATGTTGGTCAAGGGGTACAAAATTTCAGTTAAGCAAGATGAATAACTTCTGAAGATTTAATGTATAAACAGTGTGACCCTAGTTAACGATATTGTATATGATATCCTTGAAATTTTCTAAGAGTGTAGATCTTAAGTGTTCTCATCAGAAAAAAGAAAAGAAAGAGAAAAAAAGAAAATAGTAGCCATGTGAAGTGATGGGTATGTTAATTAGCTTGAGTTCATTATTTCACAGTGTATATCAAATTATCGAGGTGTACACCTTAAATATATATAATTTTAAGTTGTCAATTATACCTCAATAAAGCTGGGGGAAAATATGCTAGAGGCAGTATGCGTAGGTGTAATGCATGCCCCTCTGGAGTCAGGACAGGGTTCCACTGCTATCTATGAAATCTTAGACAAGTCATTGTAATTCTCTGAGCCTGTTTCCCTCGGAGCCAAATAAAAATGATAGCGCCTTTTGGAGTTCTTGTGAACATTAAATGAGACAATGTGTGTAAAGTTTGGTCACAGCGCCTTGCACTCAATAAATATTCAATAGACGTTAGCTAGTATTGATATTCCGTTCCCCTTCTTTTCACCAGCTCCAACATCAGACAGGTAAAGAAAGCATTAGTACAATGAGAAGAACACAGAACTGGTGGCGGGTAACCTGGGTTCCAGTCTCTGCTAGGCCGGTTAAAAGCAATCATTTTATATATCTAAGCCTTAGTTTATGTACTAGAAAAAATGTAAATGATACCTGGCAACATTGGTCAATGATTTAATTCCTCCATCAACCAATACTTACTGAATGCTCATAATACAGACTTAGTCCCAATTCTAAGTACTCAAAACCTGGAGATGAATGAGCCATGGCTTCTGGGTGGAGGAACTCAGAGTCTAAAAAATTTCAAACGAGATGATGTCTGCGAAGATTTCCTACAGGTCAGTGACAAGACAGTCAAAAGAAAGTGCTGGTTTGACTATTAACTTTCCAGTTCCCAAGGCACTCTGTCCCTGCGACCCTCCATCTACCTTCTGTAAGTCTTCCTGGAAGGTGAGGGCAGGAGAGACCGTTGTAAATGAAACAAAAGTGCAGCCTTTCTTTCCGGAAGAGACAAGGAAACGGAGAGCACTGGCCTGTCTGATTTGATCTGGGATTGCGTACTCTGATAGAAAGCTCGGACCTCGCCCAGGCAGGCAACGCTCGCTGAAACGCTGGGTTAGAACCGGGGATCCCCAGCTACGCAAGCGCACTGTGACTTTCGCCCGGCGCCGGGTCCCACAAGTTCCGAAACCTTACGCAAAGTCTCAGACGAAATACGTAGGAAAGGCGCCGAGGCAACGCAGGCTCTCGGGTCACGTGACGCGGCGAGAGCGTCGTTGACTCCTCCCTCTCCAAGATGGCGTCCTTGCTGCAATCGGAGCGGGTTCTCTACCTAGTCCAGGGAGAAAAGAAGGTTCGGGCCCCGCTATCGCAGCTTTATTTCTGCCGCTATTGCAGCGAGTTGCGGTCGCTGGAATGTGTGTCTCACGAGGTAATGCAGTCGTCTGGTGAAGAGTGTGTATGTGTTGGGGGAGGAGAGGAGAAGGGTTTGCCCTAGTCACCGCGACGGGTGGGAAGTCATTTTCCTAGTTTGCTGATTGGCTCTGTCTTCCGTCACTCAGATTTGCTGGCGATTTAATTTGCTTATAATTTGTCGTTTGGAAAGAAGGAGCGGCCTTGGGTGGGGCTGAGCGGATCTTTTGGTTCTGGAGCGCTTTCGGATTGGACAAACCCGACTTTAAGGACCCTGGCCGTCTCCTGGCCGGGGTGGGGGGGTGGTAATTGGGTGGGTTGGGGAGGAAGATGTGGGGGTGATTATTCAGGCCACTTGAGGGTCGAGATACCGTCTTTCCATGACTGTAGGGTGGTGCCCACGGGCGTTCTCATTCATGCCCCTCCCATCTTGGAAGTTCTGCTCTTACTTTGGCCAGGAAATGGGCCTTGCTGTGTTTTGTGGCTCAGACCAAGGCCTGCAGCAGGGAAGAGGTTGGGTGGTTGGGGCGAACTGGGTTAAAAGCGTTTAGAATAACGTCTGTTCGTGTAAGAAGCTCATGGAGCTTCTCCAGAGGGTATGGTGCTGTCCTTCGCAGGAACAAGTGGGCGTTGGAAGTAGGATTGCTCATAACGTAAAACACTCCACCCCATTAAAAAAAAAAATTACCAAATAACAAAATCCCCAAACTTCTACAGCACTTAGCACATCTTGTTCATTCTGTAAGCTTTGGGGATTAAAAGACGAGTAACATAAATCCTGCTGTTGAATGACTCACAGTCTAGTTAAGGAAAAGCTGCTGGTAACAGTTAATGCTTATTCAGTGCTTTCTATACGCCATGTGGTTTATGTAAACTCATTTAATCCTACAGGCCAATAGAATGAATATTCTTAAAAAAAAATCAACAACAAAAAACTATAGTTAAAGCAACAGACACAGTGTTTGCCCTAGGTTACACAGCCAAAAATTTGGGGGTGGCAGAGAGGACCAATATTTAAACTTACGGCAGCCTTTCAAATCAGGATTTGAAACATGATTCAGAGAACTTCACTGAAGATACCTGGACTGTTAAAAATGCATATGAAAACGTTAAATACGTACTTTAAGCCATTTTGTACTTGATGAATGTACTTTGATAATGTACTTTAAGCCATTTTACTCATTTTTTAAGATTTTATTTATGTATTTGAGAGAGAGACACACACACAGTGAGAGAGGGAACACAAGCAGTGGGAGAGGGAGAAACAAGCTTCCCGATGGGCAAGGAGCTCAATGCGGGGCTTGATCCCAGGACTCTGGTATCTTGTCCTGAACTGAAGGTAGACCTATAATGCCTGAGTCATCCAGGTGCCCCATTTTACATATTATTAAAATTTTATTAGGTGTATTTATCTTAATATTAAGAATAGGCACAGAAAGGAGTTAAGTAATACAAGAGAAAAATCACTGCTATATTATATACAGGATATTTCTTGTGTTTTTTTCTCCATTAGCATCTTCTCTGTGTGTATCTCTTTAGCAGGTCCTTTGTCTTTTAGGTGTTTTCCTGTTCTCGCTTCACCTCCACTTCTAGAATTTATTGGATTAGATTCCCACATGGTGGTCATTAGAGAGCTCAGTCTCCATGATTTTTAAGGATATCTTGAGCTAGGACAGTCTGTCTTACTGTATCTTACTGACTCGTGTGTACCTCCACCTGTGAAGTGGAGGCCCTTTAGGATTAGGATTTGGGGAAGGGTGAGGCCAGTAAGGGCTTGAGGAGTCCAGAAAGTTCTAATGGAGAACCTGGGATTGAAGCTGCACATGAAGGGACAGATGGAATTTGAAAAGAGCCACAAGAAGGAACAAATTATAGTTTTCCTTTTATGATGAGTAAGTGCAAATATTAGTTAACAATACTGTGCTTTATGTTCCTAGAGGTTATTTGAGCAGCGACTTTATTTTTTCAAAGGTGGTCCTGTGTATAGCAGATGATGAAAAAAAGAAGCCAGTTTCTGTCATAGTATTTCTGTTCATTTAAATTTGTCTGTACATCTGTAGATGATTAAAGTTCTAGAACTGTCAAATAGGATCTACCTATATTAAAGAAAATAATTATTCAGAGCTTTAAAAATACAGTGAATTTATTTTTCTTCTTGGTTTTTGAGTTACATACAGTAAGAGTATCTTGCTGGCTTAGTAGTTTAATTTGCCATTTAAAAATCTGTAATCAGGCACCTGGGTGACTCAGTCGTTAGGTCTCTGCCTTCAGCTCAGGTCATGATCCCAGTCAGGCCCCCTGCTCAGCAGGAAGCCTGCTTCTCCCTCTCCCACTCTCCCTGCTTGTGTTCTCTCTCTTGCTCTCTCTCTCTCTCTCTGTCAAATAAGTAAATAAAAGTATTTAAAAATAGTAAAAAGTATCTCTGATTAGAGATTAGAGAACTTTTGTGAACATGTAATACTTCAATAATGAGAAAACTTTTAAAGTTTTCCTTTAACAATTTAAGTGCTATCAAGTTATTACAGTCCATTAAAGCTAAACAGTTTAAAACGATGAAAGGATATTTGATCAGAGCTTCACAAATTGTGTTATTTTACTTATTAGTCTGTTTATTAGATTATCATAGAGTTCTTCTTTTCCATGTCTTTTCCAAGACAACTTGTAACACATCTATTACATAAAATCCTAATGAAAGGGAAGAGGAAAGATCAAAAAGGAAAACTGGAAGGGTTTTAGGAAATACAGAAAATAAGAAAAAACATGGTTGAAGAATAAACCCTAAGCTGAAAACAGTCTAGGTTCTTTGGCATATCATTGGTTTCTCATGTTCTGGTGCAGTACATTTTAGAATTCACTATTTGGCATAGATGTAGATACAAGCTAGACTGAGTGCCTTTTCCTCTGATTTTTGATTTCTTGTTTCTTTCTAGGTGGATTCCCATTATTGTCCCAGTTGCTTAGAAAATATGCCATCGGCTGAAGCCAAATTGAAAAAGAATAGGTAAGATTAGGATCCGGTTTTTGTTTTTTTTTTCTGTTTTCCTGAACTATTTTTTTAATAGCTGGCAAGGAAACTTACGGAATTAACTCTTGTTTTTAACTGGCTGGTTTTCATTTTTTAGCATCACCTTTGCCAAAGATGAAATGTCTTTTGATTTTTTTAAATTAATTTTCTATTTTAGAACAGTTTTAGACTTAAGAATTATTGTGAAGATGGTAAAGAGAGTTCTGTGTACTTAATACATAATCTCCCCTATCATTAACATCCTGCATGATTATGGTATATTTGCCTCAATTAATGAACTACATGGATATTTTGTTATTAAATAAACATTTCATTTTATTCAGATTCCCTCAGTTTTTCCCTAATCTCCTTTTTCTGTTCCTGAATTCTATTTAGGATACCCATGTTACATTTAATAGCCATGTCTCTTTTGGCTTCTCTTGCTATGACATTTTCTTAAACTTTCCTTGGTTTTTGAGGACCTTAAAAGTTTTGAGGAGTACTGGTAAGATATTTTGTAGAATGGGGGCGCCTGGGTGGCTCAGTGGGTTGAGGCCTCTGCCTTCGGCTCGGGTCATGATCCCAGGGTGTGGGATTGAGCCCCGCGTCGGGCTCTCTGCTCAGCGAGGAGCCTGCTTCCTCCTCTCTCTCTGCCTGCTTCTCTGCCTACTTGTGATCTCTCTCTGTCAAATAAATAAAATCTTTAAAAAAAAAAAAAAAGATATTTTGTAGAATGTCCCTCAGTTGGAATTTATCTGATGTTTTTCGCGTTAGCTGGGGAAATGTGTTATGGGGTATAAGACAGTAGAGTTAAAGTGCATCTTTTATTACATCCCACAAAGGGTACATACTGTCAATAGAACTTATCACTGTTGATGTTAGCCTTAATAACCTGGCTTGAGCTAGTGTTTGTCAGGTTTCTCCAATATACAGTCACTCTTTTTTCCTCCTTTTTTATACTGTACTCTTTGGAAGGAAAACACTCTTATAGTGGGGAGTTATGTTCCCCCTCTGTGAGGATTTTCTACATAAATTATTTGGAATTCGTTTAAATGGTAGATTTTTCTCTCCTCTCCTATTTATTTATTTAATCATTTATTTAAATACTGGTTTTATACCGTAGGATATAATCCAGTACCACTTTATTTGTTTATTTTTTTGCTCAGATTGTTCCAGCTTTGGCCATTGTGAGCTCTTTCGGTAGACTCCTATATCCCTTTGGTGTACCCCCATTTGTTGCATGGGCTGGAGGTTGGGGAAGATGTTCATTCATTTGAGCGTTCTGTCATTTTTTGGGCATACAAGATACTACAAGATACTCCCGGAACTCTGCCTCAGTCCTTGAGATAGCCATTTCTCCAAGGAGCCCTGGTTCCTTTAATTGGAAAATGGTATTAAAAACCAAGATCTGGGTAGTAAGTGTGCTCATTGCCCCTGGATGCCATTTGGTTTTTAGCTTAAGCATGAAAGTCCTTTGCTACCAGTCATACCCTTATACCTGCATGGATGTGAACCACCATGACTTTTCTTTCCTGAACCTGAGAAATAACTCCTAATAAGCCAGACACTGTTTGTTTTATGATTAAAAATTTAATTTAATGATGTAAATTAAATTAAAATCATTAAATTAAATCATGTTAATTTTATGATTTAATCCTCAGACTATCAGTGAGCAGTTAACAGTGGGTAGATACCATTATTATCCTTATATGAGGACATTATCCAGATGGCAAAATATCGCAAAAAATTAGAGTTGTAGAACAGAGCTTCAGAGTAAGTCCAGCACTCTAGGAGTGAAATCTTGATAACCTCAGGTGGTGAAAAAGCTACAAGCAGCAAGGCACTGGGGCCCCTAAAGGGGAAGTGTCGGGGGAGCGTTAGGAAGAGTGGTGCCTAAGGAGAGAACAGAAAGCCCTGAAAAGGCGCTGCTTCTGAACTGTTGCAGTTTGAGAATATTCTTTGGTTTCTATGTCCGCTCTCTGGCGCAGCAAACAAGCAGTTGTTTTCCAAACCCAGTTTCATAGCCTATTATATTGTTGCCTCTCGAGTTTTCATTGTGCAACTGCTCAGTCCTTTCTAAAGGCATAAGTGGTGACCTCTCTTCCTCAGAAATCTTCGTGGTCTGTACAAGCCTAAATGGAGTCTGAAACGGTTAAATCCAGACTGTTTAGCAGTGATTGTCTCTGGAATAGGATTGGTCAGGCTCTTAATTCTTCGGGAACTTTAGTGATGATTACATTTAAAAAATAAATAAATGAACATACAATACTTAAATTTTAAAACAAGATTTTAATACTTTTTAATTTCCTTTTCATTGAAAGACAGCCCTCCCTTACAGTCCCTCTTGAATTCCTAACACCTAGGACACTGTGTGGTACATAGCAGGTGCTTGATAAAGACTTGTCAAGTGAATGAACAGTGGTCTTGTGTTACAGGTGTGCCAACTGCTTTGACTGTCCCGGCTGTATGCACACTCTCTCTACTCGGGCAACAAGTATCTCCACACAGCTTCCAGATGACCCTGCCAAGACCACCATGAAAAAAGCCTACTACCTGGCCTGTGGATTTTGTCGCTGGACATCTAGAGATGTGGGCATGGCAGACAAATCTGTGGGTGAGTCAGGCGGACTTCAACATGAGATTTTATGGAATTGGCAGTGTTAGAATTGCCCACAGATGATTGTTTCTGTTACCTGTTTACCTGTTGGAATGCGGGAGCTAAATTCAGCTCAATCTTCTGTGTTTCCAAATCCTCACATTTATGCACCATAATGTTTCGTCTAAGACTGGGTAAACCATTTAGTTTTCTTAGAGCTGGTAAAATAGTGTTGATAAATCTGTTGATAAATCTTTTTTACAATCAAAATATTAATGCTCTTCATAAAACATAAATACTCCAGATGATGAAAGACACCATGAACAAATTTAAAAGATAAAAATGACAAACTAAGGGGCGCCTGGGTGGCTCAGTGGGTTAAGCCTCTCTGCCTTCAGCTCAGGTTATGATCTCAGGATCCTGGAATCGAGCCCCGCATCGGGCTCTCTGCTCAGCTAGAGCCTGCTTCCCCCTCTCTCTTTGCCTGCCTCTCTGCCTACTTGTGATATGTCTGTGAAATAAATAAATAAAATCTTTAAAAAAAAAAAAAAAAGACAAACTAAGAAAAATATTTGGATCATATATAACAAACTAAAGATAAGTAGGCAAAAATGAAGAACCCTTGTAAATCAAGAAAGAAACCCCAAAGAAAGAGTAGGCAAAGGATAAGAAAAGCAGCTCATAGAAGTAGAAATAAAATGATGAATAACCAAAATGTGTACATGGTAGGGCCCATAGTTCAGTTAAAATTATCTTTATCTTGACTCCAAACTCCTCCAAACCTTGCAGATTCCATGGAAAGACCTTAACCTTCCATAAAGTTACAGCTCAAGTTTGTGTTTCCCTCCCCTGACATTTTTTTTTTTAAGATTTTATTTATTTATTTGACAGAGATCACAATCAGGCAGAGAGGCAGGCAGAGAGAGAGGAAGGGAAGCAGGCTCCCTGCTGAGCAGAGAGCCCGACTCAGGTCTTGATCCCAGGACCCCTGAGATCATGACCTGAGCCGAAGGCAGAGGCTTAACCCACTGAGCCACCCAGGCGCCCCCTCCCCTGACATTTTTTAGCCTTTTTTATTTTGACTCTTTTTTTGAGTATCCATAAATTGCCTTGTACTATTAATGCAAATTAAAACTTCACTGATTTGGCAAATTTTTTAGATCTGGTGTTGGCAAGAATATGGCACAATAGTTCTTTCCTATATTTCTACCTTGGAGAGCAGTTTGATAACATTTATTAAAATTTTATTTTTTAAAATTAATTTATTTTGTTTTTAAAGTATATTTATTTAAGTGAAGTATATTTATTTAAGTGAGCTCTGCACCCAACATGAGGCTTGAATTCACAGCCCCAAGATTGAGTTACATGCTCCTCCCACTGAGCCAGACAGGTGCCCCTGTTTTGTTTTGTTTTAAGATTTTATTTATTTATCTGAGAGAGACAGAGAGTGCAAGTGGGAGGGACAAAGGGAGAAAGAATCTCAAGCAGACTCTGTGCTGAGTGTGGAGCCCAATTTGGGGCCCCATCTCATGACTGAGATCACCACCAGAGCTGAAACCAAGAGTCATACACTTAACTGACTATACCACTCACCGCCCCCCCCCCATTTTTTCTTTTTCCCCAAACTTGGGGCTTGAACTCAGGACCCTAAGATCAAGACTCAAGCTGAGATCACAACTTGGACGCTTGGGTGCCTGGGTGGCTCAGTTGGTTAAGCAACTGCCTTCAGCTTAGGTCATGATTCTGGAGTCCTGGGATCCAGTTCCGCACCGGGCTCCCAACTCCATGGGGAGTCTGCTTCTCCCTCTGACCTTCTTCCCTCTCATGCTCTCTAAATAAATAAATAAATAAATAAAATCTTTAAATTAAAAAAAAAAAGAGAGAGAGAGAGTTGGACACTTAACTGATTGAGCCACCCAAAGTGCCTCTATTTATATTTGTTTTTATTTTAATAAAATAAATGGCATTTTATTTATTTAAATTCTAGTAGAGTTAACTTACAGTGTTACTTTAGTTTCAAGTGTACAGTAGAGTGATTCAACAATTTTGTACATTACTCAGTGTTCATCATGTTAGTGTATTCTTAAAAACCCCTTCACCATTTTTTGAAAATAAATTGCTTTTATCCTTCTGCCCACCATTTCCAATTCCAAATATCCTGGAGTATTAAAAACATGCTCAAAGATGTATGTATTTACATGAAATGTTTATCAGTAAAACAGAAAAATTGTGTGTGTGTGTTTGGACCTAAAGACCAGCTAAGGTGTCAATCACTTTTCCATCATTTGAGCATTTCTGGGTGGAGATTGCACTTACCTTTATTAAAGGAGACTTCCTGTATTTATCTTTAAAAAATTTTTTTAAGTAAAAAAGGCTTATTTAAGAAACAAAACAGGGGCGCCTGGGTGGCTCAGTGGGTTAAAGCCTCTGCCTTTGGCTCAGGCCATGATACCAGGACCCTGGGATCGAGCCCCGCATCGGGCTCTCTCTGCTCAGCAGGGAGCCTGCTTCCTCCTCTCTCTGCTTGCCTCTCTGCCTTGTGATCTCTGTCTGTGAAATAAATAAATAAAATCTTAAAACAAAACAAACGAACAAAGGAAAGAAGAGATAAGCAGAAACAGACTCTGGACTATAGAGAACAAACTGATGGCTACCAGGGAGCAGGTGAGTGTGGGAGTAGGGGAAGTAGGTGAAGAGGATCCAGAGTATACTTATTCAAGCACTGAGTAGTGCATAGAATTGCTGAAGCATTATATTGTACACCTGCAACTAATATAACACTGTACATTGATTATACTGGAATTTAAGAAGTCGTTAAGTGTTAAAAAATTCCCACAAAGAAATAAGGAGTACTCTGTGATAAGCACTGAGTAATTTATAGAATTGTTTTGGTTTTTTTTTTTTTTTAATTACTGAATCACTATATTGTATACCTTTATCTAACACTATATGTTAAAAGCATATTCATCATAAAATAATAAAAATACATAAAAATAAAAAGTTTAAAAATAGATCTTAGTAACTCTCTAGGATGAATTCTCCAGTATTGTACTTTAAGATTATGTGGACTATTCTATTTTTTTTTAATTAACATACAATGTATTATTTGTTTTAGGGATACAGGTCTGTGATTCATTAGTCTTTCACAATTCACAGCGCTCACCATAGCACATACCCTCCCCAATGTCCATCATCCAGACACCCCCTCCCTCCCACCCCCTCCACTCCAGCAACCCTCAGTTTGTTTCCTAAGGTTAAGAATCTCTTATGATTTGTCTCCCTCTCTGGTTTCATCTTGTTTCATTTTTCCCTCTCTTCTGCTATGATCCTCTGCCTTGTTTCTTAACTTGCACATATCAGTGAGATCATATGATAATTGTCTTTCTCTGATTGACTTATTTCACTTAGCATAATATCCTTCAGTTCTATCCACATCATTGCAAATGGCAAGATTTCAAATTTTTGATGGCTGCATAATATTCCATTGTATATATGTACCACATCTTCTTTATCCATTCATCTGTTGATGGACATCTAGGCTCTTCATAGCTGCTATAAACATTGGGGTGCACATGCCCCTTTGGGTTACTACATTTGTATCTTTGGGGCAAATACCGAGTAGTGCAATTGCTTGGGTCGTAGGGTAGCTCTATTTTCAACTTTTTGAGGAACCTTCATACTGTTTTCCAGAGTTTCTGCATCAGCTTGCATTCCTACCAACAGTGCAGGAGAGCTGCACTTTCTCCACATCCTCACCGACATCTGCCATTTCTTGACTGGTTCATTTTAGCCATTCTGACTGGTGTGAGGTGGTATCTCACTGTGGTTTTGATTTATATTTCCCTGCTGCCGAGTGATATTGAGCACTTTCTCCATGTCTGTTGGCCATTTGGATGTCTTTGCAGAAATGTCTGTTGATGTCTTCTGCCCATTTCTTGATTGGATTATTTGTTCCTTGGGTGTTGAGTCTGATAAATTCTTTATAGGTTTTGGATAGTAGCCTTGTATCTGATATGTCATTTGCAAATATCTTCTCCCATTCTGTCGGTTGTCTTTTGGTTTTGTTGACTGGGAAACTTCCTTTATTTTTACATTTCCTGTTCTCCATGGTTAACATCAGAGAGTAGAAGAAACTGTATAAGTCAGTTCAAGATCTTGAGTTGCTATTTATTTTTTATAGAAATTGTGGCATTGCTAACTCCCCATTGTCTTTTTTTCTTTCTGAATTTTCATTCAACTTTCTGAAACTTTTCAGACTTGGTAAGAATTCCCATCTTGGGGGCCAACTGAGTGGTTCAGTTGGTTGGGCATCTGCCTGTGGCTCAGGTCATGATCCCAGGGTTCTGCCTTCCTGCTCAGTGGGGAGTCTGCTTCTCCCTCTCCACCTGCCACCCTGCTCGTGCTCTCTCTCTCTCACTCTCGAATAAATAAATACAATCTTTAAAATTTCAGCCTACTTACTAGTCTGTGATGAAGCCCATAATTAACTCATGTCAGTTGACATAACTAAAATGAAGACGGACTTTAAGTACAAACTTCTTACTGATTTTTACGCAGTTTGGAAATAAATATGGGTCAGGTTTCTTTATTCTTAAAAATTCAATCCTTGATTCTGTTGAGTTTGCTTTTTGGTTTAGAATGCTTGAGCTCTCGATTGTTGCTCATTGGTGGATAGATGCTTCCTGAAATGTGATTTTTATTAGAAAGATTCTATAGCACGTTTAGATTGTCAGTAAATGTGTGTTTTAATATCACTATAGCAAGTTAGTTGTTTGAATTTACTTATGAATGTAAGTTAAATATGAAAAACAACCTCAGAGTGGCAGAGTATGTACGCCTCAGTGAATTGAAGAGTATTTTTTTTGGAACGTATTTTTCTGTGTTTATATTTTGTCTCTTGTTGTCAAGGTAAAGAAACAAAGCCCAGAAATCCAAATAGATTTCTCAGTGTTACCCTTAAGAGAATGTTTTATGCTTTTTAGATTATGAGCCATTAAGGTTGGAGAATTTATATTTCAGAGCTTAAAACCTGTGTTTACTTCTAGAAATCTTTTTCCTCTAGGGTATCTTGGCAATAATAATTGAATAGTAGGAGCTCTTAAAGAGTACAGATAATTTTTACTTTCATGATGATGTTGGTGTCTGAGAAGCTCTGAAACCACTTCAGAACTATTTGTTTATTTATAAGTAATCCATTGTGTCTGTAATGTGCAGAGAAATGAGATAGTTATGTTTCCCAAAGTGTTCTTCAGAGTAAATTGCCAGTTCTAAAGCAATTAGGTAAAACACTCATTTAGATTTTTTAAAATATTACAAGTAAAACATTTCTTTTACATAATTATTTTCGTGATTGTCTTAAGTAAGGCAACCTTTAAAATATTAATATACTAAAGGATGTCGTTGCCATTTCTTGCAAGGTGTGGCATCACCTTTAACAAGCATCCTTTGTGTTTTGAAAAAAGGTTATTTTTACTTATATAGATAATACACATTCATGTATTTATCACCCAGCTTCAGAGAGTAAACGTAACCCAAACAGTGTAAGCCCCTTGTGTAGCCTATCCCCACTAGAGTCCCTTCCTCAGCCTCCTGGAGCAGTAACCACCCCAGTCCTGAATTCGTGTGAATTCGTGTTTATCGGTGTCTGGTGTCCATGCATGCATGTAGCCACTAACAGATGTTTTTTTTCAATATGAAACACATGTAAACACACCGTATACATATCCTGCTACAACTTTTCTCTCTTAGCATTCTGCTCCTAGTACAGAGCTGATTTATGCATAAATCAGAGCCTTGGCTGCTGTAGTGTTGTGGGATTTACTTCATTTTTCCAGACTGATGGTTGTAAAACTGTATCTCATTGTAGTTTACTTTTTCCCTTTTTGGGGGGGTTAGCTTTATTGAGGTATACAGTTGACCCTTGAACAATGCAAAGGTTAAAGTGTTGACCCCCAACTGTGGGGAATCTGCATGACTTTTTGACTCCCCAAAAACCTAACTACTAATAGCTTACTGTGGACTGGAAGCCTCCCTGATAACATAAACAGTTGATGAACACATACTTTGTAAGTTGTATATATTGTATCTATGTAGTCTCGTAATATAGTAAACTAGAAAAAATTAAAAATGCAGCTACAGTGCTATATTGTATTTGTTGAAAAATATCCACATGTATGTGGACGCTCACAGTTCAAACCCATGTTGTTCAGGATTCAGCTGTATTTGTCATGGTTTTACTTTTAGCTTTCTGGAATAACCTTTTCCATTGTGATTTGTGCTGTTTGTTTCTTATATAAGAAATTCTCTGAATCAAGGTCATAGAACATAGAAATTGCAGTGTTACAGATAAGAGCAGGGTCTTAAGAGTCAGACTGCTTGATTTTGAATACCAGCTTTGCCACTTAACTATCTGTGAGACTTTGGGCAAGTTATTTAACTTCTCTGAGCCTCAATTTCATTTGGCAAGTGAGACTAATAATAAGAATCCCCATGTCAGACAGTTATTACATAAAATGAAGTGTAATACATTTCAGATGCTTGTCACAGAAGCTATGCATGTCTTAGTTGTGGTGGTGGGGCTGTTATCTTTGTCACCCTCATTATTTTTAATGAAAATTTCATTGTGAGTGTTCTGGTCTATATAACTCATAGGACTATTTCTTGGAAGTTCTGTGATTTTGTGTTTTTAAATTTCATTTTGTGGCCTGCAGATGAACTGTTTTTATGAAAATAAAAATACCAAGTTATGAAAATTTGTTTAACGTCCCTTTGTTTTGCAGCTAGCGGTGGTTGGCAGGAACCTGAAAATCCTCACACGCAACGGGTAAGTAAAGCGTCATCAGAGAGAGGATGAACTAAGAAGAGATGGAGAAAAAGACTGATGATCTTCCATTTTATCCATGGATGTGGCATATGCTTAGAAATCTGTGATGTTATTTTGGTGTCTGTTACACACAGAAAGTGCTTCTCGTAAGACATTAAATCACAATGGCTGTATTTTCTAGTCTGGCTTAAGTTGATGGAGAAACCTAGTTGTAGCTTTAGTTCTGTAGTCTGGCTGTGACTCAGAAAAAGAAAACAGTATGTGTTTATTTTTGGTGAAATAAAAAGTTATAAAATAATATATTTTTCCCCTATATGAAAAATACTTTCTTTCAGACATAAAAAAGCTATGTATCTATACACAGGGTTTTTGTTTTAATGTGTGCAAAGTGTAATCACATACCCGTATGTGTAAGTGTGTAAGAAAGATACCTAAGCTAATAATTGAAGATACCTTTATGAGGGGGAGAGTGACTTGGGCACAAGAGATAAAAGAGAAGTTTTGCTTTGTTTAATGTTGTTCTAAGTTTTCACAGTTAACAGGTATTGCTTTTAGGATTAGGATATATTTTAAAAATGAAAACAAATGAGTGGGGGAGAAGACACAGTACAAAATGTTACATTCTTAGAAATAGATAGACCTGGGGCACCTGGGTGGCTCAGTGGGTTAAAGCCTCTGCCTTCAGCTCAGGTCATGATCCCAGGGTCCTGGGATTGAGCCCCGCATTGGGCTCTCTGCTCAGCAGGGAGCCTGATTCCTCCTCTCTCTCTGCCTGCTTCTCTGCCTACTTGTGATCTCTGTCTGTCAAATAAATAAATGAAATCTTTAAAAAAGAAAAAAAGAAAGAAAGAAAGAAATAGGCCTGTGGCCATACAGAAAAAATGGGAGTAGTTGTAGGGCGAAATAAGTAATGAAGTAAAAGGAAGTGTAAAAGTAAAAAGTAAAAGTGAAGTAAAACAAGAGGGCATGAAATTTCCTAGCCTTTTCATTACCCATTTCTTCCCATTGTTAAACTTAAAGGTTCCATTTTAATTCTGAAATTATACAGAGGAATGTAATGAAAAGAAATTCTTTTTGAGGAAAAGGGCAAATTTGCCCACTGTAGTAATTTGTCTTCTCTGTTCATGTCCAGTTAGTGTCATTACTTACTTCTCATACTTCCTGTTAGCTTCCTCACAAAAACAGTTACTGTGTCTTCAATGTCTTACAGATGAACAAACTGATTGAATATTACCAGCAGCTTGCTCAGAAGGAGAAGGTTGAACGAGATCGCAAGAAACTGGCACGGCGTAGAAACTATATGCCTTTGGCTTTTTCGGTGAGGACTTGGTACAAAAAGGAGTGTGCAGTTCATTGTTCACAAGGCCTGTGTGTCTTGAGAACAGTGACCATTTCAGAAGGTGGCCACTGACCTTAGATTTCTGAAAGATGGGTAGCAGAGAAAGGTTTCTCAAATCATAGGTGGTTAAGTCCAGCGGTTAGGCTTTTGCCATATCATTCACTCTATTTGAGTTCTTTGAGTTTTAAGGACATTTGTGTTCCCTTTTTCTATCACTGCCCTCTCTCTTCTGATTATTCCCCAGGGCTAGTGTTTAATTTTGTAGATAAAACTACAGAGGAAGAGAGGCAAGTATTAGATTTTATTCATATTAGACAGGTAGGCCACCTTTGATATCCTATAGTAATGGGCTCCCAGCTCAAATTATTGTTTCTGGTACCTTCCTGTAGTTTTCCAGTGTGAAGAACACTGACTCTTACACAGTGCATTTTGCATGGTTAAATAAATAGTAATACATGCCAGTGTCATTGGTAGGAATTCTTCACAGAAGTCATTGACTACAGTCTGTGTGCTATCCAGAAGCAAAACATGAGGATATGGAGCTTTTGTTATTGTCCCCTATGTTTTATTTGCTTTCGTAGAACAATTTCTTTTCTGTATGCTTGCTTGGGGTCGAGCAGGTTGACATTGAATAAATAACATTGATTGAAGGACAGTGATTTGTCAGGCACTATTCTAATAAGAATTTTTCACATATTTTACACAACAATCCTGTGGTGTAGATTGACAGCTGAGGAAATGTAACTTGTCATACTGCTTCTGTATGAGAATTGGTTAAGCCATTGAATCCCTAAGGATTGGTGGGGTCCATATAAAAATATTTAGTTTAGAACAAAATAAAACATTAAGACATGCAAAGCATCTACATTACCAGAGACTTTAATGAAGTCTAAATGAAATTTTCAGAATAGCCCAGTGGTAGAATCAGCATATGCCCTAGTGTATGTAGGAGAGGAGTTTGGATTAAAGGCATTATTCTTCCAGCTTCCCTTATAACCTGCCTGCTGTATGAGTTTGCTTCTGTCTTATGCTGCATTTTTTTGTCTCTGTTGCGACCTGCTGCTATTTGGGGGCCTACAGCAACACACTATTCATGTAGTGGTAAGTTCTCTTTTATGATTCTTGCTAACCCTGAAGAAGTTAGCAGATGATCGCTGGTGTTCCAAGAAGACATTCATCATTTGCCATAGACACTTCACATAGTTCTGGTCTAAGTCATAGCTTAGATATTTTTAGATATTTGTGATTTTTAAAAAAATCATTTAGTTCAGTTTTACTCTACTAATGTAGTTTCAGTCTCCATGTTTGGTGCTTTTGCTAATTATTTTAAAAATAAGACGATGTGGGGCTACAAATTACTTTCTTTAAAAGGAGCTTTCAAATTAGCTTTTTTTTTTTTGCTTATTTCCCTGAGCTTCTCATGCTGGCCCACCCAAAAGTCTTTCTTGTGGTAAATAGGATGTATTAATGTAGTATTTGTAATCGGAATTTCTGAACTCTTTTTAGGACAAATATGGTCTTGGAACCAGGCTTCAGCGACCACGAGCTGGTGCAACCATCAGTACCCTTGCCGGGCTGTCGTAAGTTTGGACATTAAATGACTTTGAGGAGAAAAGCGGGTATCCAAATGAATTAGAGGAATGTGACATAAAACACTTGCTACTGGGGAAGAAGATTGTCATGCTTAGAAAAGACCCCAACAGAGAAAGAATGTTCTGCAATAGAAGAATACTTTAGTTATTGATATTGTAGACTTTGAAGGCGATCAGATGGACCTTTGAGAAATTAGTGTTTTTTATCTTTTAGCCTTAAAGAAGGAGAGGACCAGAAAGAGATAAAGATTGAGCCAGCTCAGGCTGTAGACGAAGTGGAACCTCTACCTGAAGATTACTATACAAGACCAGTAAATTTAACAGAGGGTAATATTTTACTTTTTTTCCCCTTGGTTTCTATTTTACACCTAATTCTGCTTTTGTTACTAATATGCCCTGAGTTTTGAGATTTTTGATGGCGTCATGGTTGTTAGTAGTAACATAAATCCAGTAACAAATGAAATAGATATAATCACTTGAAGAACTTTAAGATGTCAGATTTCTCTATCGTAGTTTTTTGAAGAACTATTCACAAAGGAAGTGTTGTTTCATGTGTTGGAAGGACTGTTCACAAAGGAAGTGTTGTTTCAAGTATTATCTCAGAAGTCTCATTTTGAGTGAGTCATTGTAAACTAAGCCTGGTTTCTGCCTTTTCATGCTAGTGACCACCCTTCAGCAGCGCCTCTTGCAGCCTGACTTCCAGCCAGTCTGTGCTTCACAGCTCTATCCTCGTCACAAACATCTTCTGATCAAACGGTCCCTGCGCTGTCGGGTAATTACTCCATTCTGTAGAGTTGCCGTTTGTACCAGAGAAAAGCAGGAATGAAATAAACATTGGTATCTGGCCAATGTCTAAACTTCCAGAATGTAATAAATATAAAATACACTTATAGAGAATGTACTTGGGTATCCAGGTACCATTTTAAATGCTTTCAAGATAAAAATCCTTACAACTATGAGATGTAGGTACTGTTGTTACCCCTGTTCTACATATGTGGAAAATGAGGTACCTGAAGATCAATAAATTCATAGCACTAACCCCTAGAAGAGTAGTGAAAGAATATATGACTTTCAGGCTGATAGAGAGGCAACAAAGAGGAGTAATAAAATAATTTAAAAGAAAGGAATAAAGAAGAAACATCAGCAAAATCCAGCCTCTATGAATTTATAAAACAGACAACTGATTTCTTCAATAAATACATTGTAGAAGAAAACCAAAAGAACATGGAAAAGAAACCTTGTAGATCAAAACAGCAATACAGAACTTCCTTAGCTTGATAAAAGCCATGTACAAAAAGAACAGAGGGAAAAGAGCATAAAACTGGTGGTTCAAATAGAAAGCATGTAGTGAGATAGATTTACAACCAAATATTTCAGTATTTATATAAATGCCAGTGAAGTAAATGCTTCTGTTAAAAGACTAATAAGAAAACCAACAAAATGCCTGCGTATTCTATGCTAATCACAAGAAACAGAATTCAGAAAGGTTGGAAGTGAAGATAAAGGGGAAAGATAGATTGTATAAATAGTAAATTTTTAAATGGAGGGATAATTCATAGAGGAAGAAATAATTCACAAAGGATGTAACAGTTCTAAAATTATATGCACTGAATAATGTAGACTCAAAATACCGAAACATTGGAGAAAATTACATTATTTTAGACAAATGATTTGGGGAAATTAAACATGCTTTGCTTAGTAACCAAGAGAACAAACATGTACCCAGTTATCTGCAGAATATGCTTTCTTTCCAAGTACACACAGTACACTTATAAAAATTAACTGTATACTGGTCATAAAGTCAGTCCCAACCTTTTTCTTTTTTTTTTCTTTTAAAGATTTTATTTATTTATTTGACAGATAGAGATCACAAGTAGGCAGAGAGGCAGGCAGAGAGAGGGGGAAGCAGACTCCCTGCTGGGCAGAAAGCCCGATATGGAACTCCATCCCAGGACCCTGGGATCATGACGCGAGCCGAAGGCGGAGGCTTTAACCCACTGAGCCACCAGACACCTCCCAACATTTTTCAAAAGATGATATTATTAGAATTTATTATTTGATCAGAGTGCAATTAAATTAGGAATTAGTCATTCCTGTAGAGGAAAACTTCTAGGACACAGCTAAGGCCATGCCTAGAAGTAAACCTGTATATTAGAAAGGAAGAAATAAAAGATCAGTGATTTCAGCAGACATTTCAAGAAGTTAGAAAAAGAACAGCAAAGTAAGTACAAGGAAACATGAAGGAAGAGGATACTAATGAGTTAAGAACCACTGTAAAGGGGCGGCTCAGAGGGTTAAAGCCTCTGCCTTCGGCCTAGATCATGATCCCAGGGCCCTGGGATCGAGCCCCACATCGGGCTCTCTGCTCGGCATGGAGCCTGCTTCCTCCTCTCTCTCTGCCTGCTTCTCTGCCTACTTGTGATCTCTGCCAGTCAAATAAATAAATAAAATCTTAAAAAAAAAAAAGAACAACAAAAAACCACTGTGAAATACAAAAAAGCAATACAACAAAAAGCTGATTCCTTTAAGGAGATTAATGATAGTACATTTTAATATGTAAATTCATAAGACATTATACAAGATTCATGTTGACTGTACAATTCACCAGATTTATCAAAAGTAAATATGCAGTTTCCTATTGATCCATGTATCTTCAGGGTAGGTGGACTTCCACAAATACAAAATGTGCAGATTATGGTATATCTATGAAGTGAGTACTATAACTCTAAAAAGGAATGTACTAATATGGGATATATTTTTAAATGCAAAAAGTAGGGTGTGTGGCAAGTACACAACTTTTGTGTAAGGAAGGGAGGGGCAGGAAGGAAAACAAATATGTGTGTGTATAAACAAAAATTTTTTTCGATATGCATTTATATAGGTTAACAGACTTGGAACAAAGTAGAGAAAGTAGAAACAGATTCATGGGTGTGGAAAACTTGGTATTTACCAAATACAGCATTGCAGATCACTGGGGAAAGAATAGCCTGTTAGATTTTCCTAGATCAAATAATTACATGAAAATAAAATTGGGTCTCTGTCTCACACCAGTCACAAAAGTCAATTTCAGGAACATTAGAAACTTCATTTTTTTTTTTTAAGGTAATTTTTATTTATTAGAGAAGAGTGCATGAGCCAGAGAGAGGGGCAGAGGGAGAAGCAGAACCTCATTGACCACGGAGCCCGATGCTAGGTTCAGTCCCAGGACCTTGAGATCGTGACCTGAGCCGAAAGCAGATGCTTAACTGACTGAGCCACCCAGGTGCCCTGGAACATTAGAAACATGAATGAGCAAATATGAAGAGCAAAACTTCTAGAAGGAGACAGGAAAATCTTTGACTTCTGCGTAGGGAGTATTCCATAAGTAAGGCAAATCAGCACAAACTGTAGAGGAATCAATGCTATATATTTGACACAGTGAAACTTGTACCTGCACTCCAAAGAAAACCCATAGTAATGAAAAGATAGGCCATAACCTGAGAAAAGTAATTTATAAGATATATAATTAAAGGATTAGTGTCCAGAACATGTAAAGAACTTTAGCAAATTAGTAAGGAAAACATACTCCAGTCAGTATATGAAGATCCAATAAATACTAACATATAAGTCACAGCAGAGGAAATCCCAATAGCCAATAAGCATGAAAGATACTCCTACAGAAATCAGAGAAAAGTCTGTTAAAACTGTAGTGAAATACCATTTGATAGTTAACCAGATTAGCAGAAGTTAACACATATGGGAAATGACTCATACGCAAGAATACTTACTCGTTGCTGCCTTTTTTATAGTAGCAAAATCATGGAAACGTCACAGATATCCATCAGTGTGGGTATGGTTGAATAAGGTACAGAAATGATTACAGTAAGATACAGAGATAGCTCTGTGTGTGCTGGTATAGAATTCTAAGATAGATAAGGAAAAAAGTAAAGGGCCAAAGAATATATAAAATACTCCCTTTTTTGTTATTATAAAAAAGACAATGTGTGTATATACTTATATGTGCACAGGCTATTAATGAGAAAACACAGATACTGGTAGGACTCTGGGGAGGAGGACAAGGGGACAAGTAATGGGTACCTTTACACTGTCCCTGTTTTGTACTGTTAAGGAATTTTTTAACCAAGTGTATGTAGTACCCGTTAAAGAAAGTAAAAAATTGTTACTGTATTTTAAAGCATAGGATCTGAAATCACACTACTTGGATTTAAATCCCAGCTTTCATTCTTTTTTTTTTTTTTTTTAAAGATTATTTATTTTAGAGGGAGCATGAGAGCATGAGGTGGGGGGCAGCGGGAGAGAATCTCAGATAGACTCCCAGCTGAGCGTGGAGCCTAACTTGGGGCTTAGTCCCATGATCCAAAAATCGTGACCTGAGCCCAAGCCAAGAGTTCGATGCTCAGCTGACTGAGCCACCCAGGTGCCGACCCAGCTTTAATTCTTACTGGCTCTGTGGAGTTGGGTAAGATGACTTTACCCTTCTTGTGCCCCATTTTCATCATGTGTAAAATGGGGACAATAACAGTTTTGGTACCTACACTTACCTTATAAAGTCAGTGTCATGTTTAAATCCCCTTAAGGAGCATATGGTTCAGCACACTTAGTATGTACTAAGTATATGTTAGTTGTTGTTATTTCAGTAGTTATTAAGCACCGCAAAGGTGTAGTATCTGATAGATTCTTGCTTATGTCCAGAGAAGTCCAAAGCATCATCTTTTTTGCAAATTTTGGTAGTCAGAACATGCGGTCTTCTAGCAGAATAAAACAAAACAAAACTCAAGTCAGTGCTGTCCTTCTGAATTTAGTAGCTCTATGGATCCAGCAGAGTTTTCTTTCTTGTTTTCCTCTAATACATAGTATAAATTTTTCTTTTTAGAAATGTGAACATAATTTGAGCAAGCCAGAATTTAATCCAACATCTATCAAATTCAAAATCCAGCTGGTTGCTGTGTGAGTATTTTGGGATCAGTGTTTTTAGTTATTGTTCTTTGACTTTTTTCAACAAAATGTATTTACTCTGGGCTTAAAAAAAAAAAAAAAAGAAAGAAAAACTTCACCAGAATTATCTTGCTGGTTTTTCTGGTTAGGTTTCAAGTTCTATACCATGAACTTTAAAACAAATTACAGACCTAGAATCAAGGGTGTTTGCATCAGGGGCACAGTGATGGTATGGTCTCTGGGTGGGATTATTAATTAGTTATTGGACAGAGAGACACTGGTCATTGATTGCAAGTTAAAATGTACCCAGTTTTGATAATGATGAAGATATTAAGTAAAAAAACAACCAAGTAGAACAAATCAAAGAGGATCCCTGCAACAGTGTTCATTGAGTGGGATAAAAGTAATTATTAGTGTTAATTCACTGGGACTTGTCAATAGAAGGGAGTTTTGTGAATGAAAACTACTTATCAAAAATATTTTGAAAAATTAGGAAAATACTGTCTTGACTTCAGGGCAAGAAATGCTTAGCGGGAACTAGTAAGGCAGGATACCCAGAAACCGCTAAAGAAGAAAATAGCTGACCGTTAGCAAAAAAAAAAACAAAAAACAAAAAAACTATAAATTGTAAAAAAAATATATATCTACATATATTTTTACATTTATATATTTGACAACAGAATCCTGAGACAGACAATAGAGCAGGAAAGAATATTTGCTACTCCATGACAGATAAAAATTTAATGTCCCTGGAAGACAGAATTCCCACAGATTGAAAAGATGAAAATGTGAGTAGGACAAAAGGATTTGAATTGGCAGTTTATAGAAAAGGAATTTCAAATGGTCAGTGAATACATCGAAAGATGCTGAGACTTGATAGGAAAAGTTTAAAATAATAAAGAGCATTTAGTGCTTGTGAGCATGTGGGAAAATGTATTTGCATACATTGTTGGTAGGTTTGTGGATTGCTAGAGTCTTTTTGGAGAGTCTTTTTGGAGAGTCAGTTGTGGGTCCTATAACCAGTTGCCTTTTAGATTTACATGTGGGATACATGTAGATACATGTGGGAAAATGTATTTGCATACATTGTTGGTAGGTTTGTGGATTGCTAGAGTCTTTTTGGAGAGTGGTCTGTTTAACTTTTAAACAAAGTTACATAGACTAATCCAGCAGTACCATCTCAGAAATCTATTCTGTTGAAGCAAAACCACCAATATCTAAAGATACATATGTAAGGATGTGTATTGTAACATCTTAATGGCAAAAAGCTAAAAACAATTTCAGTGTCAGACTGATTAACCATTAACAAATAGTTGATTAAATTGCGGTACACTGAGGTTGTAGAATATTCTGCAGCAATTAAAAATAATAAGTCCTTCCAGCAGTCAAGAATGTCGAGAAATGCTGGTCTGTTGTCTTTGGAGGAAAGAATAGGTACACAAACACTAAGCTGAGATTTGACCCTGGGTGATTTTGAGTTCAGACTAAGCACATGTGAGTACAGTATTCTGTTGTCTTTCTTGGGCAGCGAAACAGTGGTTAAGGGGAAGGACCCTGGCGCTACACTGCCTGAGTTTGAATTCTGGCCATTCACCAAGTTACTACTTCTTCCAAGCTTTGTTTTTTCATCTCTGTAACAGGGGTGATGGTAATAACACCTCTCTCATGCAGCCACAGTGAAGATTAAGTTAAAGTGTTTAAAACATTGCCTAGCACACAGTGCTTTATGGCTTTATGAAAGTATTTGATAAGTTTGTGGTAGTGTGTTTTAACCTCTGCAGTGTGTTACTTTTTTTTTTTTTAAAGATTTTATTTATTTATTTGACAGAGAGAAATCACAAGTAGACGGAGAGGCAGGCAGAGAGAGAGGGAAGCAGGCTCCCCGCCGAGCAGAGAGCCCGATGTGGGACTCGATCCCAGGACCCTGAGATCATGACCCGAGCTGAAGGCAGCGGCTTAACCCACTGAGCCACCCAGGCGCCCCTGCAGTGTGTTACTAAGTCAGTTGTGGGTCCTATAACCAGTTGCCTTTTAGATTTACAGAAATGAATTAATAAAATCTCAAAAAAATATATCTAGCAAATACATAAGGAAGATATCTACCATGATGCACACAGATATATAGGCTCTATGTAGAAGTGTACATACGATTTCAGGAAGAACTCAGCTGTTGGTTTCATAAGTCTTAAGTTCTTAATTATGATGGAATGATTCTTTGAAATTCTTTTTCTGTGACATGTTCTGATTAACTTGAAGAAATCTTCGCTGAAATCGCTTGAAAGGAAAGTAACAATGATTTTAAGAGACTTCAATGGACATTAATGTATTTTTTATTCACACATAGCAATTATATCCCAGAAGTGAGAATCATGTCAATTCCCAACCTTCGCTACATGAAGGTTAGTACTTTGCTTATTAGCATGAAGATAAAGAACTGATAAGAAGTGTGTGTGTGTGTGTGTGTGTGTGTGTGTGTGTGTGTGTGTGTGTGTGTGTGGCTGTGTGTATGTAGCATGAGATTCAGGAGCAAGGGAAAAGAAAATAAAGTTTGAAGTCATAAAATTGGGATTTTTAACTTCTTTAAGCTGGAATTCTTGGCAACAGCATCTTTGACGTATGTTTAGAAGGAGCAGCATGTAAATTATGTAAAGATGAACTCATGAGTGGGGAAGGAAGGAAGAAGTTTTATCCCACAGACATCTTTAGCTCTTCTCCAACCAGGAGACGCTCCACATCCCATGTGTGTGCGTGTGTCAGATACGAGGTATCAACGGGATTTCTTTACCACAGCCCCTCTCTTCTTTGAGTTCCTTATCTATGCCTCCTCACCCCCACCATGAGTGTAGAATATTCTGCAACAGCCCCTTTTGTTCTTTCCTTTCATGCTGCTTATGGAGTCCACGTTCATCTGAAAGATTTTGCTAACCTCAAGAAAGTACCAAACAAGGGCAAATTATGGGACAAGAAGTCTTAAAAGTTTTAGAGTCCTGATGAATTTTTTTTTCTCTGTCTGGCTACCCTGCGGCTCTCATGCTTTACAAGGACTTTGAGACTAAGCAGACTTAAGTTGTTGCTCAGGAGTCCTTAAGTGGAGAACTGGATGGAGCAAGAGTTGTAAACTTTAATCACTTAGATAATGTACATTCCTCAGAACTTCTGAGTCTAGTACCTGGCCCTTTCTATAGGATCTTCCCTATTTCCTCATGTAATTTAAGGAACTCCATAGCATATATAGCCTAATATAAATTAGTAGAATAGGAATCTGCAAGCACTTTGGGAATGTAGTGATGTAGAGGTGGGTGTTACTGCTCGGGAATAATGGGGGGCAGGGGCAGGAGGTGACGATTTTGTGAAATGCGTGGTACAGCAACTAAGAAAGTGGACCTAGGTGGCAGTAGTAGAACATGTCTGAGAGAGGCTTGTTCTCTTCCCCAGGAGAGCCAGGTCCTCCTGACTCTTACGAATCCAGTGGAGAACCTCACCCACGTGACGCTACTGGAGTGCGAGGAGGGGGACCCAGATGACATCAACAGCACTGCTAAGGTAGGAGCATTTTGAGGGACCGTGACTTTTCCTGGAGGGGCCTTTTGACCTGGCTTAAAGGACTCCATACTGTCTTCCATTTCCACATTCAAGCAATCATCAGTTTCTTTTGATTTCACCTCCCGAATTTATTTTTTTTTTTTTAAGATTTTATTTATTTATTCATGAGAGACAGAAGGAGAAGGAGAAAAAGAGAGAGAGAGAGGCAGAGGCAGAGGGAGAAGCAGGCTCCCCACTGATCTAGGAGCCCGAAACTGTCCCAGGACCTGGGATCATGACCTGAGCCAAAGGCAGTGTTTAACCAACTAAGCCATACAGGCACCCCTGTGTTTGTTGTTGTTTTGCTTTGTTTTTTGTTTTATTTTATGCACAATCACACTGCCACTGCCCTGTTTGAAGATCTCATCCTTTCTTAACTGTACTATGCCAGTAATGTCCTTGCTGACCTATTCAGATTCCACCCCCACTGCCGTTCCAGCCTGTCGTCTGTCTTGCTTCCAAAGTGATCTTTCTAAAATCTAACTCTGATAATGGCAGACTGATCATTTGGCATCCCTATGACTTAGGGAGAAAATCCAAATTCCTCACATAGCGTAAGCGGTTCTCAGTGGTCCCCCCCATCTGATCTTCCAGGATGACCTTTCCTCAAATCCCCAAATCTAGCATTCTCCAAATTATACATACTAATGCATATCCTCCCAAGCCGATGCAGTGGGAATTGCAGCTGCTTTTCTTCTAGCTCGAGTGCCATTTCCTGACATACATACCCGTGTCTCTCTGTCTGACTCCTGCTCAGGCCTCAAGACTCCTAAGAAATAACATACCCTTCTAAATGCCGGTGTTCCTCCGCTAGATGCCCTCCACTTACACACAGTATACATAGCACTAAATATTAAAATAGGTGATTTTGACTTTCTGTAGTTAATTGAATGAACAAAATGTGGCCTTTTTTTTCATTTTGTTACTTGGTGATTCATCTAGTATTTGAAATTTTAGATCAAGAACTTTACTCAATGGGTAATCTATTATTGACTCATAATTCAGCATGATACAACAAAAATTGATAGAAATGATTCCTATATCTTTAATTAGCATTATTGAAAAAATACTTACTGGTAGGGAATTTCTTTATCTCCTTTTTCTTTTTTCCTTCTGCTTTTTCAAAAGGCTTTTTTTTTTTTAAGATTTTTATTGATTTATTTGACAGAGAGAGATCACAAGCAGGCGGAGAGAGAGAGGAGGAAGCAGGCTCCCTGCTGAGCAGAGAGCCCGATGCGGGACTCGATCCCAGGATCCTGAGATCATGACCTGAGCCGAAGGCAGCGGCCCAAACCACTGAGCCACCCAGGCTTTTTAATGATTTCACTTATTAGCATCACTTTCAAAGAGCGATGACACTCATCTGTCCTTGCTCTTTTTAGTAACACTAATAACCTGTTCCTGTGAGACAGAAATAAGTGCCTGATGTGTACCCCAGTTTGTAGACTTGCTACCTTTCTCTTTATACCTCCCATCCTCATTCATACCCATAATTACAAATGTGGTTGACATCATTACCTGCTAATCTCTGACATAGTAAAGTTGAGGCCTAGTTACAACATAAGGCTTAGTCTGAAGACTGCTGCTTAACTGTTCTTTGTTCTTGTACTTTTACTAGAAATGTCTGTGTTCCTAACAGTTTTTAAACTCTGTATAAGTAAAGTAATACTGTTTCCTGAAACTTCTTTCTGTATGTTTAGGATGGTGTACCACTGTGTCGTATGTTGTGGAGTGAATGTCCTGCAACAGAGTGACCCATTCTGAGGCAGCCCTCTCTCTTTTACTCTGCAGGTGGTGGTGCCTCCCAAAGAGCTCATCCTAGCTGGCAAGGATGCAGCAGCAGAGTATGATGAGTTGGCAGAACCCCAGGACTTTCAGGACGATCCTGAGTGAGTGAGCATTTAGTGACCCCCCTCCCCCAACATAGTACAGTTAGCTAATGTAGGAGGTCCACTTACAGACCCCAGTTTTTTTATCTTGATTTTTTAAGGTGATTTTTTTTCTTTGTTTATAAAAAAAATTACTGTAGAAATTTGCAGAATATATATGTGAAACCATGAAGAAGGAAAATAAAATCCCACTGGCACTGTTAACATTTTGGTCTTTGTCCTTCTATGTATTTCTTCCATCGTTGGGGTCATTCTGTAAGCAGTTTCTAATCTTTGTTTCCATTTAAGTAGTAAATATTTTCCCCTGTTAATTAAAATTTTCAAGTGCATTATTTTTAATAGTTACAGGATACAGTATTCTCTTCTATAGTTTTATCATTAGATTTCTCCACATACCCTCCCCACCTGCCCTTTGAGTAATAGATTTGATTCTGTCTTACCTAATAACTGAGAAATAAAAAGCCAAACCTTTGCCTGGATGAGGATACATCAGTTAGGATACAGTCTAAAACTGCAACAGGTACTGTCCCTTCCTGGGTGAAGAACCATTGCTGGAGTGAGGCCCACAGGAACCCCCCCCCAACACACACACACACAGACACACATATATACACACACAGAGGCAGCTCATAGGCAGGAGCAAGCCACTTCCCCCTCCAGGTTTCTAGGCTCCGTTAGAACCCCTCCATTGGACACGAACCTGACAGGGAGCGCTCTACAAAGCAGAGAGACATGGGTGGCAGAATCCTGTGTCACAAAGCAAGATACAGAAGGTGGACCTGGAGCTGAAAAGAACAGCTTCATATGCTGGCACAAGGAGCATGTAAGGTGTTGGGTTTTTTTTTTAAAGATTTTTATTTATTTATTTGACAGAGAGATCACAGTAGGCAGGCAGAGAGAGAGTGGGAAACAGGCTCTCCGCTGAGCAGAGAGCCCGATGTGGGGCTCGATCCCAGGAGCCTGAGATCATGACCTGAGCCGAAGGCAGAGGCTTAACCCACTGAGCCACCCACGCGCCCCACATGTAAGGTTTTTTTAACAAATGATCCAGACACCCTTAGCAAGAATTAGAAGGAATAACATGGGATGACTGGGAAAAATAAAGGGCAAAGATGGGTTTAGCACCATGATTGGCAAACTTGAGTTGACTTCAGAAAGCACCAGTGTTTTGTTTCATTCTGTGGAGTTTCAGTCCCAGCCCAGAGATTCTCTTTGGAAGGTCTAGGGGTACACCAGAAATCTGCTTTTTTTTTTTTTTTTTAAATTTTTAAAGCTTCCCAGCTGTCAGTGGTTGCCTGGTAAATGAGGCTAGAAAGACACTTTTTCCTTCTTACTATTTTTAAATTTTAAAAGAAAACTGTTTTCTTTTTTTAATGAATCCTACAAGGGTTTATTTACTACAGTACAAAATGTATTGAGTTAATACAATACAAAAGGCATTTTCTGTAATCATTGCTTTATGTGGATCCTTAAATGACATTAGGTAGATACAGAAATTTGTTAAGCCAAGGTCAGCTGCTGGAAAGATCATCTGAGATATCAAATTCTAGTCAGGTTATATGATAGAGTAATAAAAAATTGTATTAATTATACTTCACATTGCACTTTTAGCACTTTCAGATACTTAGAAATAAATACTATATGATACTATGTAAATGTTTAAATCCAGTAACTTTTCTCGGAGTATCATTTGAATAGTAGATCAAATTCTGTTTCATTGCCCTTAGACTTTTTGTTTGAAGCTAAGTTATTAAAGCACAAACATGAAGTGCACGTCAGAGAAAGTCAAAACGGAAGTATCAACTAAAGAGATTATTTTTCTATTCCAGAAATTTCTGATTTACAGAGCTTATTTATAAAAACACTACTTTTATGGTGTTCCAGAAGTTTCTTTGAAGTTCTGAGTGAATATCAGTCTGTATCCTATAGAAACATTACCACATGCACACAAAGATCAACGTAAAGGGATATTCACAGCACCATTGTTTATGACAGGAAAATTGGCAATATCAGTATATACCAGTTACAGTAAACCTATAAGAAAATACTCTGCAGCCATTAAGTAGAATGGAGAAGATCTGTATATACCAGCATGGAAAGGTATTTGTGATAAACTGAGTGGAAAAAACCAAGTTAATGGAACAAGTAATGTGTCCCTTTTGTGTCGGTGCAAACTCGTAGAAAAATACCTGGTAGGTTAAGAACCAAAGTGTTTGTAGTTTTTCTGTGTGCTAAAGGGGAAAATAAGGGAAGACTTAACTTTTTTCCCATTTGAATTTCAATTACATAGGACTGTATTTTACTTTTGTAATATTAAAAAGGTAGATTGACATTTTGCTAAAAGAACTCTATTGCTAATAAACAAGATGATGGTAATAACTTGTCATTAGATAAAATGTAAGTCTTAGTGGCTTGGCTGACTTGTGACCTACCCAACACTGTACTTACTTTTTTCCATAGCATTATAGCCTTCAGAAAGGCCAACAAAGTGGGCATTTTCATCAAAGTGACGCCACAGCGGGAGGAGGGCGAAGTGACCGTGTGCTTTAAGATGAAGCATGATTTTAAAAACCTGGCAGCCCCCATCCGCCCCATCGAAGAAAGTGACCAGGGCACAGAAGTCATCTGGCTCACCCAGCACGTGGAACTCAGCTTGGGCCCGCTTCTTCCTTAAAGGTGCCACTGGTGGGGCAAAGGACACCATGAGCCCATGTTAACATGTGGAAGCCGCTGCTTCATTAAGCCTTGTTTGTAATAATGTACCCATGCGCTACTGAATCCTGTTCCTAGGAGGGTGGGGGCACTGGCAAGACATTAGGGACTCAGGCTAACTGCTGTTCCTCTTGCTCTCACTTCTGTTCATACTAGTAATCTGTCTCCCTCACTGAACCCTGCACGTTGAATAACAACAGCACAGTTCCCTCCCAAGAAAGGGGATGGCTGTTCTTTGGAGTGGCATTAGATTTACCACCCGAGAAACTCTGACCATACTGTCTCCCAGTCTAACCTCAAAAAGGGTCACAATCTCACAGATAAAATGATAACTGCAAGGCAGACCTGCTGTTAATGGCCCAGTGCCGGTGTCAGTGTACCAGCTGCTATCTGCATTCCGTGTAGCTATAATCTAGCAGTCTAAACACATCCCTTCACCTGCCCCTATGGCTCCCGTCTTGCCGTGGTTTCCATTGGACAGAAAAATAGAATTGTCACCCTGTCTTTCGTTTCGTGGTGTTTGGCAAAACCTGAGATTCTTAAGGCGCTCCGATTTGCCGTCTTCTGAGTAAATAGAGGATGCATATTTATCAGGTGCTCTTAAAATTTCTTTCTCATTAGAATATGGAACTTCTTTTAAGAATTGGAGAAGCAAGCAATCATATGCCATACCAAGGGGTTGCAAATTCCATTCACTTTTAAATGTTGCCACAATATCCAGGGGTTAACGCTGTCATCCGGAAGTATCCCTTCTGTGTTTTACTCCCTCCCCTTCCCATCTGCTCTGCCTCTTTAACTCAATAAGTTCTAAATATTTGGCACCTGGAAAGAGGCCAAAGAAAACTTGGTAGACGAGTTCACTTCTGGAATGCAGAAAACATTTTAAAGGTCAGACTTTTAGCATGATCCAAACTAATATTCTTTCCATTGATTTGAAGGGGAAAATAGCAGTTGAATCCCAAATAGAAAATAGCTCTTGAATCCCAAACTGGGTATTAAGATAACCTTTTCCCATCCTGAGTTTAAAACATCTATCATAAGGTGTGTTGAATAAGGCTGTTTTGATTGTAAAACACAAAATAGTTCAGCTAGTACCCCAGAATACTTGCCTGACAGCACACATGCTGTTTTCTTTTGGTATCCTGGAGCTGGCTTGCTAACCTTAATTTTCTGTGGCATTTTCTAAAATGAGACTTGACCAAGTAGACCACTGTCTGCACCACATTTTCTGCAAATGTATTATTAGCAAGCAGCCAACACATTTTGGGGGAAAAGAGAAATTTCCTTTTTATCCTCGTTTTGTTTTTTTTTAAGTTCAAGCCTTTAGTGTAAAAAAAAAAAAAGAAGAAATTAAGATATATAGTAATCTAGAATACAGGCAGGACATAGTAACTTATTAGCTCCCTTTGGAAGACAAAAATATTTAGTAAGCCTTTGAAAGAACACTAAATCCTACTCAAAATGTCAAGCTGACTTAATGAAACATTGTTTCACAGAGTAATACATATGCTGCAGCATAAGAAGGAAATACACATATCTCTAATATTATGACAGTAATAAGTAAGGTTTAGCCTCTTAGGAGTTGGGGCAGGGGGTCATGTAATGACAAATATGCAGACTAGAGAAATAGTTTTAATTTTTGGTGTCTTGGTTTTTATTTCACTACGTGCTAGAATCTGCTCTGAAGCCATGGCTCCATGCTTGCCCGTGGAGGACCTGGACGTCAGAGGAGAGAATGGCTTCCTGTGTTTACACATTTGCAGACTACGCACACTTGCATATTGTGTGTTTACGGCATGTAGCTAGTGTTTGTTCCGCAAAGTAATAATGTTGAAGTAATGGGTCTCATCACCCCCATGTAACACAGAAACACAAAAATACTTTGATCATAGAATTTTTGTCCTCAGAAGCCAAATTAACTTGAATAACAGAGCCATTGTTTTACTGTTTCCTCAAGATGGTTCTCAGTGCAAGCCAGTATTCTGTGTATTAGTAGAAATGGTCCAACACCTGCAGGAGGTGAATTCAGAATTCTATTTGTCGCTTTTTTATACTAGATCAGGCGCAGGATTGGCAGCGCACAGGCAGTGCACCACTGCTGGCGAGTGCAATGTCGTTAGCACTAGGAGCTACAGTTTGGGAAACATAAAGCTAAGTTAATTTGTATTTGTAGTTTGATTAGCCCACTGAGGTTTCTTTTGTTCAAAGTGCTTATGGGTGTAATGAGTTAAATAAATGTCACGTATATTTGTGAAGAAACATCCTTTTTGGTCCCTTTTGGGAATGAGAGGCACTCCTTAATCTTTATGAATTACAGGCCCCTGTTTTGCCTTATAGCTTAACTTAATGTAGTGAAATAAAGCAGACAAACCTTGAGTATGTCTTTCATTTGCTTTCATGAGGGCTGAATGGAATAGCATGGCTCAGAGTCAGAAGACTGGCTTGGAGGGAAGAGAGTTAGTAGGAGGGTCACTGGGGTATGCTGCCTCTTCTGTTTCTTTAAATGAACTAAACTGAAAGCCCCTATCGAGTTAGTTCACTGTAACATAGAGGTCGGTGATGCTTGGGCTCTGTATAAACATATTCACAGAACCATTATATAAATGTCATGTTGTTAGGTCTCCATCAGCTTTTACCCCAGGTCATTGCTCCCCAAAACATCTTTTCAGATAACCCAAAATGGCCCACCCCTGATAGGTAGCCCCTCCATCCCCTCCCCCTGTCCTCCTGGACCTCTTCCTTCCCTCCGAGTACTATAGATGAACTGCCGCACTCCTGTCTGACGCAGGCCCCACCACCGAGCGCAGCTGGTCTCCTCCTCTCATCTGTTCAAGGATGTCCCTTACACAGTTCCCCCTCCGCTCTCCTGCATCTTTCCATCATGGTGCTAGGGTTTCTCTCAGCTTAGAAACTGACCTCACGTTCCTCTTTAGCTGATACCCCATATCTCTACTCCCTTTACAGTGGAACTCCTTCAAAACCCTTGAGTTCCTCTCCTCCTGTTCTCACCTGAACCCATTCCACCCCAGCACATTACCAGCATTGCTCTCTTCAAGTTCTCCGAGATGCCACACTGTTAAAACACATGGCTGATTTTCAGTCCTTATCTCCTTAATCTTTCAGTAGCATCTGGCAGCTGATCTCTCCCTTCTTAAAAACCTTTCTTGACTTAGTTTCTGGAACAAAAGCCCCTGGTTTTGCTTCTATGTCAGTGACAGCCTTCTTCATAAGGAGTGTGCCAGATCTCATTTTCTTAGACTTTCCTCTCTGCTTACTCACCGTGATCTCACTGTTTTCAGACCATCTATTCAGTTTACATAGTGGGGTGCCTGGGTGGCTCAGTCAGTTACACGACCGACTCTTGACTTCAGCTCAGGTCATGGTCTCAGGGGCATGAGATCACGCCCAGTGCAGAGCCTGTTTAAGATTTCTTCCTCTACCCCTTCCCCTGAGTGCACTCCCTGTCTCTCCGAAAAATAAATTCACATACCAACTCTGGAATAGTCTCTGAAAGTTCAAAACCACACTGGACGTTCTCTCACCACATCTGCCTCTCCTGCATTCTTCCTTAGCTAAATGGCAACTGTATCCTTTCAGTTGCTCACAACAAAAATCTTGGCATCAACCTTGACTCTTCGCGTGCCACCTGCAGTAAGTCAGCAAATCCTATCAGCTCTGTCTTCAAACTGATCACTTCATACCCTCTCCACAATTACCGTCCTGGGCCAAATCACCGTAGACTTACAGACCTACTGCAGTAGCATCCAAACGGTCTGGAAACCACACTTCAATCAGTGTTCACAGCAGCCAGAATGAATAAGGCATTTTTCCACTTAGGCTTTTTAGCTTGCTGAAGAGCAAAGCAAATACAACTCCTTACAATGGCTGATGAGATCCTACATGATACGAAACCCACCCAACCACTGCCTCCCTGAGTTCATCTGTTACTTCCCCGTGCTCCATAAATCCCAGCCCCATGGATCCCTGCTATTCTTGAGTCACCCCGGCAGGCGTCTTCTCAGGGCCTTTGCACTAGTTGTCCATCTGCTTAGAAAACTTCTCCCAGACACGTGTATAACTCACACCCTCATCGCAATCAAGCATTTACTCAAACATTTCTTTCTTAGTGAGGCTTTCCCTGACCACCATATTTAATGGTGTAAAAACGGCCATCCCCTAAACACATTCCCTGTTCTCCTTGGCTGTGTTTTTTCTGTAGCACTAAACACCAGCATAAAAACACCTGATATTCTGACACATCACATGAGAACATAAGCTCTAGAGTGCAGGGATTTTATCTTTTTTTTTTTAAGTTGCTGTATCTGCAGAGGCTTGAACACCTGACAAATGATAGGCACGCGATAGTTTTTGAATAAATTAGTATCACCCTTTTCCTTACGTATGTAGCTGTTGATCTTTTAGCTTTATTTTTTTTAAAGATTTTATTTATTTATTTGACAGACAGAGACCACAGAGAGACAGGCAGAGAGAGAGGAGGAAGCAGGCCCCCTGCTGAGCAGAGAGGCCTAAGCGGGGCTTGGGGCTTGATCCCAGGACCCTTGGATCATGACCTGAGGTGAAGGCAGAGGCTTTAACCCACTGAGCCACCCAGGTGCCCCTAGCTTTGTTTATTTATTTTTTTAAGGATTTTTTTTTTTATTTGAGAGAAAGCACAAGCAGGGTGAGGAGCAGAAGAAGCAGACTACCCTCTGAGGGAGGCTGATGTGGGGCTTGATCCTGGGACTCCAGGGTCTGGAACTAAGCCAAAGGCAAATGCTTAACGAAGCCACCCAGGCACCTTTTTTTTTTCTTTCTTTCTTTTTTAAATACACAGTCTCTTTTTGTCATAAGCCAAATATCCCACTTGCCTTGAGCTTTTTTGTTGCGGTGTTTCCTCTACCTAGAATATGCTTCATTCTTTGTGCACCTTCTCCAGAGTTACTTTCCTGCTCCCCCTTCCTCCCATCTAGACATGACCTTGATTCACAGCCCTATATCTCTTCAGTGCATTTACCCCTTCCTTCTTTGTGGGCCTTTGTATGTGTGTAGCCCAGTTACTGGATTGCAGACTTTTAGAGACAAATTCAGGCCCTTTGTCATCCATCTGCCCTTTATTCCATTGAAAGTGCAGTCTGGACAAAATAAAAAACCTCAGAGCTGAGTTGCTTCCTCAGTGGCAATACTTGTTTATCCTCATTTTTTGGCGATCAGGAACATACGTAGTGAAATATATTTCACAGTGTGAGACTTCTACACAAGATAATGACTTTAAGTATTAAATGAAAGTAACATTAAATAATACGGAATCAGCCAGTGAAAATACTTTCCTCATGCTTTTTAGCTGTTTCTGTTTAAAAAAGCATCAACACTCATGTTTGTAACATCTAACACTTCTTCTTTTTCAACCTAGACTTCTAGTTCAGAGCCTTCCACAGACTTTTGTCTACTTACTAAAACAAATACTGTTTCATTTTCACTGTACTTGTTTTTAAAGGCTATATCTGAACATGTGGTATTATTTTCCATTCCATTCCATTCCATTCCATTCCATTCCATTCTATTCCATTCCATTCCATTTCCATTCCATTCCATGAGGTCACTCAGGAGCTCCATTTCTGCCTGTGGTATAGGTATCTGGAAGGAGTGTCACGTCCCTCTCAAAAAGAAAAGGTGGATAGATGATAAAATCATACATTTTACTGCATCTATCAGCTAATGTGGCAGAGCAGCCAAATAGCCTGCATTTCAAGGAGGGACAGAGCCTTCCAAAGAGAGATCAGTCTTGTAGACTGGCTCACCTGTAGCCCAGCGTGAGCAGAAGAAGTGTTGGCCATCATATGGCAAGTAAGAGGAAATCAATGTTAAAAAGGCCAAACTTGGACTAACATGACAGTGTAAAATCCCTGGGAGCCTAAGACACCAAGGGAGCTGGCATGTACTCACAAGCTTTTCCCAAAACCTCTACCACATATTCATGGGAAAGACCGCAGGGAGGGGAGGGTGCTGGAGCTCTAAAGAGCATCCTGGGTTTGGCGGTAGGTAGGAGAGATCTGCTGCTACTGTGGGCAAGGCAGGAGCGCTTGCCTCCTCCTACCCAGGCTTTTCCCTCATAAGGAGCAAAAAAGACCCAAGCCACTCAGGGAGGAACAGAAAAGCATGTCTTCCCAGGGAACAGGTAAAGACCCATTGGTAAGAATGGTAAGAAAAAAACTACTCTTGGGGCAGGGGACAAGATTCAGTCCTGAGCCCCAGGATTCCCTACCAACCAATACTATTAAAATTCTACTACTGCGGGAAGGACCAGAAACACTACCCCACAAGGCCAACTCCAAACACGAGTCATAGTTTTGATGCCACAGACAGAAGGGGCAAGAATGTGGAGAAAAACCATTCCCGAGGCCTGGCCACAAAGGACCTACTAAAGACTGAGGCTGAACCAAAGCAAGGAACCCCCAACCCATTCCCAACTACCAACCTAGCAAGGAGCTAGTAACAACAGCTGGTGAGGGACAGGCGAGGCTGTAGAGACTTAACCACTGTGGTTCAGGTGTGCAGGACAGCTGACAGCTGAGGGTGACATATGAGGGCTTGAGAAAAGTACTTCAGCCCCATCCTAGAGCATAAAATAATGCTAGAGGATATGAAACCTATAATGCACTGGAGGCAACCACAGCAACAACAAAATGCAAACCCAGCTCAGTTTCTGACTGGATTGATGAAATCCCACACAAATAGCCTGACAGAACAGATCTACCCATTTCCAGGTAATACTCGTCTACCTCAGTGTGTTACATAACGAGTGACTGGCATTCAATAAAAAGTTTGAGTTACAAAAGCAAGAAAAAACTCATTTTTCATAGACAAAACAAAAAGGCCATATACAGATATGACCGGATGTTGGAATCAGAGGGGGACTTGAATGAATTAATATGTTGAAAAATCTAGTCAAAAATATGGTATGTATGAACATTTCAGCAGAGAGGCAGAAACTATAAGAAAGGGACAAATTGAAATTAAAAAAAAAAAAACACAGGATCAGAGATGAATATCCTCTGTGGTCTCATCGGTGGACTCATCATAGTTGAGGAAATAATCAGGAAACTTAGAGCTATGTCAATAGGAATAACCCAATCTGAGTCCCCCGCAGAAAGAGTGAAACCACACAGTATTCAAAACCTATGGAACGGGGGCGCCTGGGTGGCTCAGTGGGTTAAAGCCTCTGCCTTTGGGTCAGGTCCTGATCCCGGGGTCCTGGGATGGAGCCCCTCATTGGGCTCTCTGCTTGGCGGGCATCCTGCTTCCCCATCTCTATCTGCCTGCTGCTCTGCCTACTTGCGATCTCTGTCTGTCAAATAAATAAATAAAAATTAAAAACAAAACAAAACAAACCCCCCAAAAAACCTATGGAATGATAGCTGACATGTATAATTGGAGTCCCAAATGGAGAAGAAACTAGGCAGAAGAATAAAGAAATGATGTCTAAGAGTTTGCAAAATGAGTGCCGGGCTGGCTCAGTCGGAAGAGCATGCACCTCTTGATTTCAGGGTCGTGAGTTTGAGCTTCATGTAGAAGGTGGAGATTACTTAAATGAAAATTTTAAAAACGTAAAAGAATTTGTAAAACATAACAAAAGATAAACTGAAGGTTCACCTGGCTGTCTCGGTCAGTAGAGCATGTGACTCTTGATCTTGAGGTCCTGGGTTCGAGCCCCAGGCTGGACATAAAGTTTACTTAAAAATAAAAAATAAAAAAGGGTGGCTGGGTGGCTCAGCTGGTTAAGCATCTGACTCTTCACTTCAGATCAGGTCTGGATCTCGGGATTGTGAGACAGAGCCCAGTGTCTGGCTTTGCGCTGGGCATGGAGCTTGCTTAAGATTTTCTCTTCCTCTACCCCTACCCCACCTCAGCTAGGAAAAAATAAAATAAAAAAATTTTTAAAAAGACAACAAACCATAGATTCAAGCTTAGGTAACTCCAAGAACTTTCTCACATGGGAAAACATATACTTACCATTTGATCAAGTAATCACATTCCTTTGTATTTACAAATGAAAACGTTATGTCCGTACAACATATATGTGAATGTTTATAATGGTTTTATTTATATTCACTGAAATTCGGAACAACTCAAATGTCTATCAACTGGCATATGGATTTTTTAAAAATCCCCCAATACATTTATATATTAGAATTCTCAGCAATGGAAAGGAACAAATTACTGATATATGTAACAATATGGATTTGTGGTTTCACCATTTATTAGCTACAGGACCAGAAGAAGTAAGTTACCCAATTCTAAATTCTAAACTTCAGCTTCCTTTTCTATTTAAAAAAAAAAAAAAAAAAAAAAAAGGACAACCATACTTGCCTAGAGGGTAGTGGTTGCCAGATAAAATACAGGACATCCAGCTAAACTGGACTTTCAGATAAACGAATCACTTTTTAGAATAAATATGTCCCAAACATATTTATACTAAAATATGGTTTGTTGTTTATCTGAACTTCAACTTTAACTAGACGTTCTGTGTTTTTGCTTGCTAAAGCTGGCAACCTTACAAAGAAATTGTGATTATTAAGATACTGTCCCAGCCCCGGGGGGCGCCTGGGTGGCTCAGTGGGTTAAAGCCTCTGCCTTCGGCTCAGGTCATGATCCCAGGGTCCTGGGATCGAGCTCCGCATCGGGCTCTCTGCTCAGCAGGGAGCCTGCTTCCTCCTCTTTCTCTGCCTGTCTCTCTGCCTCCTTGTGATCTCTGTCTGCCAAATAAATAAATAAAATCTTTAAAAAAAAAAAAAAAAAGATACTGTCCCAGCCCAGTTCGCCCAGCATTAGGCATAATAAGCGCTCCATGGGAGCTAACGCGGTTTTAGTCCCAGCCCCTCTTTCCTTACTTGTTCCCTTATTTTTTCGCTCCATTTTAGAAATAAATCAACTGTACTTGTGGCCCTTCTTCCAACCACGGTCCAACTCCAAGAGAGCACGGGGTTGCAACCCACTAGCACTCCAATTGTTAAGCGAAGACACCCTGGGTGACGTCATGACGCACAAGGGCCGCCCCCAAGGGCGCCCAAGACGCATAAATAAGACGTCAACGGGCCGGGAGCCAGCCTCAGGGCCTGACGGGATTGTGGCGGTCCTCTTTCCCAACTAGGAAGCCACCGCTGCCTCCAGACGCTCTCAAGATGGCGACCTCTCTGGGTTCCAACACCTACAACAGGCAGAACTGGGAGGATGCGGTGAGTATGCCTGCCGGAGGAGGACAGAGAGAGGCGGCAGAGCCGGGCCTCTTTCGGGCAGGCAGGGCCGTCGCGGTGGAGCGGCCGAGGGAATTCCGGGCAGGAGCCAGCGCTGCGGCCTAGCTCGGCCAGAGCGGGAGATTGGAGGGCGGCCCTCCTCCTCGGGGCTTAGAGGGGAGAGCGCTTAGCCAGGGTCCTGGACCAGCCCGCTTTACACCCTTGCCCTCTCCACGCATTTCGCGCTGGTATTTTCTCCCGCCACCTGCCGGAAGTGCAGACAGCGCCCCCTCCCGCGACCTGGCCCGTGCTAGACCTGGGGTTCCTGCCCCACCGTGTCCCCCACCCTCGCTTCTCGCCTCCCCTCCCCCCGTCGCCGTGAGTGTGGCTGAGATGGTAGGGTCTTCGGAGCCTGGCACTCAACCAGATTTCCCATTTTCACCAGGACTTCCCCATTCTGTGCCAGACGTGTCTCGGAGAAAATCCGTATATCCGAATGGTGAGTGATCGCGTGTGAAACGGAAGTTATTCAGGTTCTGCCAGTGTTGTGGTGTTCGCACGCTGTCCGTGAAATGCTTCTCTTAGCCACGCCAGAGTACTGATGCTGCCTTGCTCACCCAAAGCATAGGACGATTTGCAAAGGACTGTCATGCTTGTTCTGTCTTTGGAACTCAGTAGCAGTCCTGAGGTTTAGGAGTGATAACATAATAGCTAATATTTGTTGAGCGTTTAGTTACCTAGCAGTTAGGTCTGTTAACCCGAGGCAGAGACAGTTATGTCTTTTCAATATGGCAGGTAAGGTGTGGAGCTTGGGTTTAAATTCAGATATGTTGACTCCCGGGACCTTAGCAAGGTAGAAGGAGAATCAGGACTAGATAGTACTGTCCTGACTCCTAATCACATACCTTTTGGCCACTGTCCCTTGTAGTTTCTTTAGTGTAAGGTAACCCCATCCTTATAAATGAAGGTAAAATAATCAGTAATTAACATTTAATGATTAGAATGACACTGTGTTGTGATCGATCTCAGAGATCTTGATTGACTGTATGTGTACAGAGTATCTGCACAGGGTGGGTCTATACGAGTTACCCTTGACTAACCTTTATAAAATGGACTGGCCAAAGCTATGTCCTCTGTGATTTGGGGACTGTGGGAACTGTTAAGAATTTTAATTCTTAGGAGAGAACTTGGGAGTCAGAAGTGAGCCTAAGAATTGTGTCAGTGGAAAGATACATAATTGCCTTAGATTCTAAGATTCTTAAGAGATTGTGATTCATAGTAGCTGGTTAGAGTACCTCTGCTCTCCCACACCTCCAGTAGGTGGTCCCTCACCACCACCTTTTAGGAGGCCAGGGATCTCCAGACACATTTCTTAGGTTGTCTTCAGGGAAGGAGCAGACATCTAATTTCTGTCTTTATGTAAACTTGCTCTTTACTATTTTTTCTGTTTCAGACCAAAGAGAAGTATGGAAAGGAATGTAAAGTAAGTATGTCTGTTTAAGAATAATGATTTAATTTTATTTTCCTTTTCTTTTCAACTTGCTGGGCTTCTCCAGTAAAAGCCAGTGCTACATAGACTTTCATATTATCATTTATATACCCATTGACTGTTAACTGTTTAGTGTGAGAGGTGGGAAAGTGAGCCCTTTAATGTAAAGGTTCTTTTTTTTTTAAGATTTTATTTATTTGACAGAGAGACCACAAGTAGGCAGAGAGGCAGGCAGAGAGAGGGAGGAGGAAGCAGACTCCCCGCTGAGCAGAGAGCCTGATGCGGGGCTGATCCCAGGACCCTGGGATCAGGACCGGAGCTGAAGGCAGAGGCTTTAAGCCACTCAGACACCCAGGCTCCCCTAATGTAAAGGTTCTTAACCTGGTATCTGTGAATGGGCTCTGAACCCTCTGAGATGATATACTGAGTGTTGTCTGACAATGCGCATAAAGGGTTTTAGCAGAGGAGGAAGGTCAGAGCTGTCATAAGATTCTTAAAGGAGTGTACAGCACTCCCCATTGCCCTGCCCAAAAGGATTAATGGTCCTGTTATTCGTAGTGGTTATCTCTGGTGTGGGGAGGACTTTGACTTTTGCATATTTCATTTCTGTACGATGTGAATTTTTTAACTCCTGGGGAAGGGTGTTGTAACTGGGATTGAAACATCAGATGGTATTTAGACTACATGGTTGCTAGGGTCTCCTTTAAACCGTAGAGTCAAGGATCTTTCCTTTCAGTCTCCCATTGTTATTAAGTCTCATGGCCTTATTGTCCAGATCAGCACGATTAGCACTCTGGCTCTCATTTTGCTTTTCAGATCTGTGCCAGGCCATTCACAGTGTTTCGCTGGTGCCCCGGGGTCCGCATGCGTTTCAAGAAAACTGAAGTGTGCCAGACCTGCAGTAAATTGAAGAATGTCTGTCAGACCTGCCTCTTGGATCTGGAATATGGTATGTCTGCCCAGTGTAACAGATCTGAAAGCATGTAGATGAAGGTGTCCTAGCTGACAAACCGATCTTTTTGTTTCCCATTTCTCACCCCCTCTCTGCTTCTGACCCCACTTTGGAGTGCCTGCTGTGCTCTACTTTTCCTAGAAGAGGAGAGTCATACTAGGCCATTCTAGAGCCCTTCTGAACAATAGGAGGAATTTAAGGAAAAGTTGGGAATTGATCAGAATTGGCCCAAATCTCTCTCATGTACATCCGTATAGCCAAAGTGAAAGGAAGACATCTTTTCCTGTGCTTCGTATTTTCTTTGCCTTGGGCTTCTTTCAAAATTCAAAGCTCTTTCCCACAATCCTTACCAGAAGCAATGGCTAATTGTGCTTTAGGTTTTTGTCTCAACTGTGTTTTTAGGACTGATAGACTGTGACTGCTTCCATCTTAAGAGTAACTGCTTTTGAGGGTTGTTTGTTTGTTTGTTTGTTTTACCTACAGGTGACTTTGTTCATGGAAAAAATACTTTTTCAATAAGAGTTGCTAGTATACAATAAAATAAAATGGAAAAATAAGTTTATATATATGTTAAGTTCAGAAAGATAGCTGCTAATCGAAGTCCTGGTCACATACTGTTTAATATTATTTATATATTTGTTAAAGTGTTCTGGTTCTGGAATACTATGATACTTACATGTGTGTGACTATCTAGAGGATCTGTAAGACAGGCTTAAAAGTCACTCACTTTTGGGGCACCTGGGTGGCTCAGTTGGTTAAGCGTCTGCCTTTGCCTCAGGTCATGAACCCAGGGTCTTGGGATTGAGCTTCCATGGAGCTGCTTCTCCCTCTCCCTCTGCCTTCCTCCCCTGCTGCCTGTGCACGGGTGTATGCGCGCACTTTCTCTCTCTGTCAAATAAATAGATAAATCTTAAAAAACAACAACAACAACGCACTTTTTACATTTATTTTAAACACTGTTGTAATAAAAGCTATTGTTTATTATATAAGCTATTACTTATTCACTACAGGTCAAGTCTGACCGTAACCAAATGTTACTCATCTCAAATATGTTCTAAAACATTGATTTCAAATTTCATGACAGCTCAGGAATTTGGACATTTTCATAGAATGCTTTGTGGTAGTTTTGGCCTATTAGCAATAAAGATTTTGAATGAAAGTAAAGCCTCTGATACCGAGGAAGCTGGAGAGGAGAGTAATGACATTTTATTCCATGAGCAGTTGAGTATGGATTTGTTTTTAAATGTATCTTGAGGGTTTTTCCTCTTTTCCTTTGTGCTAGGCCTGCCCATCCAGGTTCGTGATGCGGGATTATCTTTTAAGGATGACATGCCAAAGTCAGATGTTAACAAAGAGTACTACACACAGAATATGGAGAGAGAAGTATGCTGCCACTTTCTTGATGTAAATTTATATTTGGTAGAATCCTAGTGGTTTGACACAGTCTATACAGTTTATCTTTTGAACTTGTCATCCCTCTGTAGATTTCTAACTCTGATGGAACGCGACCAGTTGGCATGTTGGGGAAAGCCACCTCCACCAGTGATATGTTGCTCAAGCTGGCCCGGACCACACCCTACTACAAGAGGAATCGACCCCACATTTGCTCCTTCTGGGTAAAAGGAGAATGTAAAAGAGGAGAGGAGTGCCCATACAGGCAAGAGCTGAATTGCACTTTCATTATTGGCTTGCAGATACCTAGTCATTTAAGAAATGACTATGTCTGATTTAAAATCTATAGGTTTATACAACTAGTATGATAAATGTCGCATCTTAGGGCTATTACATTTAGAAGAGCTTGTTGAAATTACTGTTTTTATTTGTAATGGGACTTCTACTCATAACCAGGCCTTGGGAAGCTAAGTTGTTATGCCATATGTTGACTCTAAAAGTTCCCACCTGAGAGCTAAGTCATCGCTGTCATGGGGTACGTGTGTAGTTGATGTCCAGTGAAGGCCAGGCCTCTCAAAGGTATGTGAGTATGTTTCAGTCAAGCCTGCCAAGCATCTGGCCTAGGAGTTCTTGATTTGGGGTTGGTTCACCTTATACCCACGAAAATAATTATCTGTGCTTTTTTCTGGGCCTGGTCCATAGCTTGAATGAGACTGTCAGTGGTATGCAAGACCTCAGATACATTAAGAACCACTGACCTAGAGAAGGGTAACCATATTTTAGTTACTTTTTGTTTTGAAGTGGATTGTGCCAATTTCTTAATAAACTCTGTTACCTTAGATGGCCATTTAAATGACTTTTAGGAGGCTGGCAAGCCTTTGTGTAATACAGTAATTCCTTTGGTATTAGCTCTATCATGATAATTATGTTCTGGGATGATTGTGGTTTCTAGTTCAAAAGGCATTTCTGGGTGTGTGTATGTAGCTACTATTGGGTGATACCTGTAAATTCTTTTCCTTTGTTTCACCTTAATGCACTGTTCTTTACTGAACCATAGACATGAGAAGCCAACAGATCCAGATGACCCCCTTGCTGATCAGAACATTAAAGACCGATATTATGGAATCAATGATCCTGTGGCAGATAAGCTTCTAAAGAGGGCTTCAACAATGCCTCGCCTGGACCCACCAGAGGACAAGACTATCACCACGTTGTATGTTGGTGGCCTGGGCGATACCATTACTGAGACTGATCTAAGGTTTGTAGATAAAATTTCATGAGCTCTTTCTGCTTTTAACTGCCCTGGAATACTTTTTTGGCAAAAACACAGGCAATACTTTTTTGACAATGACTAATTTGGTACGAAGTACATTTTTCTTTAGCCACTCTATAGTTAGTATCATGCTGACTAGAATCTTTATAAAATTATCCTTTCTGATGTCAGAGTAGTAATGTTCATCAGCTGACAGTGCTTACTTGATCCTTGATCCTTGCATATAGTAATGATTACATGAGATTCTTTTTTTTTTTTTTTTTGAGAGCCTGTGAGCAGTAACCAGGGGAATGAGGAGCAGAGAGGGAGAGAGAGAAACTTAAGCAGGCTCCACACGCAGCATGTCGCTGACATGGGGCTTGATCTCACAGCCTTGAGATCATGACTTGATCCTAAATCAAGAGTCGGATACTTAACTGACTGAGCCACCCAGGTGCCCCTACATGAGATTCTGTTTGACCTAATAGCCAGTTAGAATTTCTAAACTACAGCACGTATCCCAAGTGTGATTAATTATATCAAGGAGGGAGAACTTGGCAATTACAAAACTCATACTGTTTAAATTGTTAACTTTTTAGAGAGATTTGTATTTGATGTATTTGTATTATCCTTGGCTTGTGTGTTTTTTTTTTAAAGATTTTATTTATTTATTTGACAGAGAGAGATCACAAGTAGGCAGAGAGGCAGGCAGAGAGAGAGGAGGAAGCAGGCTCCCTGCCGAGCAGAGAGCCCGATGCAGGACTCGATCCCAGGACCCTGAGATCATGACCTGAGCTGAAGGCAGCGGCTTAACCCACTGAGCCACCCAGGCACCCCTTGGCTTGTATTTTGATTGGCTGGATGGGACTTCTGGATAGATAGTGATGGAAATTACCTCTTGCAAAGAGATAAATGAGGAAGAATCTCCTATAAGTGTGTAACATGCCCTCTGTGGCCTTCTCCATTAAACCTGGCCTGTGTGAGCTAGGCCATCCCTGCAGTGGCAGACATTTCCCTGCTCCTCCTCCCTGTTGTTTCATTGTCATCATCATTGTCACTGTTGTTATTTTACAACCTTAATATAACTTTTAAATGTTCCTGGTTCATGAGCCATGGGGGCTGTAGTTTGCCAGACCCTTATGTCGGGCTTAGGTCCCTAAGGAACCCACTGGGGCCCTTTTTCCTCCAGGCAAAACACCTCTGAGATATTAGTAAATCATGTCTTACTCATTTTTTTTTTAAACTCTCAGTGAGTAGCACCCACAGTAGGGTAGGGTATTGGGGGGACTGCCTGCAGTTGGTTAGACAGATAACCATGGGGCCACCTGCCTTGTGAGTCAGCGGAAGAGTGAATAATCCATCACAACCACCTGGGAGTACATCCATTAACTCTCCTGTTTCTCTGCCTGTGTCCCTTCAGAAATCACTTCTATCAGTTTGGGGAAATCCGGACGATCACTGTCGTGCAGAGACAGCAGTGTGCGTTCATCCAGTTTGCCACGAGGCAGGCTGCAGAGGTGGCTGCAGAGAAGTCCTTTAATAAGTTGATTGTCAATGGCCGCAGACTCAACGTGAAATGGGGAAGGTGAGAGTTAGACTCCTTTAAAGTATCTTCGTTGAGATTTTCAAGAAAGTGTTCCATTATCTGGAGACTAGTATATTTCTGGTGAATAGATTTAAGTCAGTAGGACTGTTAAAAAGAATTTTTCATTTTCTAACACTTCCATCTTGTGACATTGGGAAAGTCCTGCTTTGGAAATTCATTTAGGGTTTTGATGTAGTAATCTACTCCTTTGAAGGTTCATGTTTTTTATGACCAGCTATTACAGTTCTAATGTGATGCCAGGATATGAAAAGTGGATTTGAGGGTTTACAGATGCAGTAGATCTAGAGTCCGCCTTCCAGAGGCCAGTTGTCCAGTGGAGAAGAAAAGCTAATTCCAGTTTGAAAGTGGTGATTGTGAAAGAGAGACTCTGGTGAAAGGCCCTGGAGGTTCAGAGGGAGGACAGGTTTCTGACTTTGAAGCAGGAAGGGGATCTCGAAGAGCAGCAGCACCCCCAGACCAAGTGCTTCCGGTGTGCTAAGTCAGCACTGTGCCAAGCACACAGAGGTCGCCTCTTCTCATCCGTACGTTCCCTGCAGATTTTGAGTCCAGGTCTTTCTGGCATTAAAACAGTTGCTTTTACCACTCTGCACTGTGGCCTTTATGGGGAAGGAGCGTTTGCCGAAGAGGAGGCAAGGATGAAGGATCTCTGCTTGACTAAGAAACCTGAGAAGCAGAGGTGTGAGAGAAGGTGGGACCTAGTGCTGACGTTGTGTGTCTCCCAGGTCCCAAGCAGCCAGAGGAAAAGAAAAAGAGAAGGACGGAACCACGGACTCCGGAATCAAGCTTGAACCTGTTCCAGGACTGCCAGGAGGTGAGTGCAGACTTTGTACCCGCCCCATGGCTGGCTCACGTCAGGTGCTCACATTTCCCTGACGTTCCTCAGTGCAAGGAGAGGCCTGTGGGCTGGCTTCTGGCTCCTGCAGCAGCCCTTTTCTCCCAGCAGCAGCCCAGGATTTTACAGGAGCGGGAAATGATGTTGCACAATCATCTTCTCTCTGACTGTTGCTTCTTTTCTGTTCTACAGCTCTTCCTCCTCCTCCTGCAGCAGAAGAAGAAGCTTCTGCCAACTACTTCAACCTCCCCCCTAGTGGACCTCCAGCTGTAGTGAACATCGCACTGCCCCCACCTCCCGGTATTGCCCCACCCCCTCCCCCAGGTAATGTCCATAGTCCTTGTCGGTAAGTAGGTCTAATTTAGCCTAGGAAGATCCTTGTGAGAGTCTGTCTTCACACTTCACTATCATGTCTAAATTCTTTGAGTTTGCCCCATAGAAATCTGCAAGTAAACCTGATTTGTTAGGGTCCCTGATCTTTGATTCTTTTTTTCCTGGCCTGCCAACGAGGGGAAAGTTGCCAGTGTTCTAAAGATCTGAGTGTATGTATATCAGAGTGGGAGTTACTGGATTACACTGATCTATCATCAGTGTGTCCCCTGTTTTAAACTAAATCCTAACTGATGTCCTAGAGTGCCATTGCCTAGAGTGGATGTATGTGTCATTGTGTAAAGCATTCATTACCTGTCTCTAGGATAGAGAGCTTGTGCCAGGATGTAAATTCAATAAGTCTTTTTACAAAAAATGTTTCAGATGAACTAAACAGTGTCCTTGGTCTTGTATTTAAGTTAAATTTTGGCTCAAGTTACATATGGCTTTATCTTTAGCGGGTGGGGAGGGGACGGTAATAAATGGTTCCAGTATCGCGCTGCTCTAGAAGCTGTCAGTGACCATGTGAAGAGTGTAGGTTGGGACGCCTGGGTGGCGCAGTTGGTTAAACGACTGCCTCCGGCTCAGGGCGTGATCCTGGAGTCCCGGGATCGAGTCCCACATCAGGCTCCCAGCTCCATGGGGAGTCTGCTTCTCCCTCTGACCTTCTCCTCGCTCATGCTCTCTCTCACTGTCTCTCTCTCTCAAATAAATAAAATAAAATCTTAAAAAAAAAAAAAAAAAAGAGTGTAGGTAAATCATAAGTGTCTGGTTCTCCTGCGGCAGAGTCCCCATCCTCTTTAATGAAGTCCTGCTTTCTGAATACCGTCCCTCCATTTGAGGATAAAGCATTGTTGTTGGTGGTGACAGGGTCTTGCCTCCACCTGATTTCTTCCTCCCCTCCCAAATCCTGATTGGATCCTGTCCAGTAGGGGTGGCATGTTCGATAGACACCAAAGGTTCAGATGACATATTAGCAGATACCTTAAGTCCTGTGGAGTTTTCTTTTGACCTGGTGTGAGGGGACAGGTTTCTAAAACCAGGGAGGTATTACAGGTATACATATGTTCCTGAGCAGTTCTGTGACTGACATGTTCCGAAGCCCTTTGTAAGTATGGTTTCTGTGTAGGTGGTTTTGACCTTAGAAAGAATCAGAGGTTTGAAAGGTTGTCAAGGAAACTACAAGCCTAACAAATTTGTCCTCTCCCATCTGCAGGTTTTGGGCCACACATGTTCCACCCAATGGGACCACCCCCTCCTTTCATGAGGGCTCCAGGACCAATCCACTATCCTTCTCAGGATCCTCAGAGGATGGGAGCTCATGCCGGGAAACACAGCAGTCCCTAGCACATTATCACCACTCCGGGGCTTTATAGAAGAAAGGGCGCTGAAAAAATCCCAGTACATGAATCTTGGAATAAATATATTTTTCCTTCCTTTGTAGTTTCCATGGTAGCTGAATGTGTTCAGATGTGGGCAGTCAGAGAACGACAGCCATGCTTCCCTACACGTATTCCAAGGATTGATGGACCTCAAATAAGCTGCCATTAACACATCTGGTTACTGCTATAACATTACTAATCAAACTTACTTCTATGGCAAACAAGCAACTGGGTGAATTGGAATGTCTAACGGAGTTACCATCCCAATTAGATGTTCATTTTGTATCTTCTTTGGGGGGAAAAATTGACCTGCAGTAAAATCTTTTTGACCATTTTTATGTCCATTGGGTATTTTTCCTTTTTATCATCTGCAAAAAGATTACTATTACTAATCATTGTAGTGGCATGAGTGTGATTTAACACTTCAGAAGTCAACATTAAAGAGACAAGTAGAAACCAGCACCCAGCACAGCCCAGATCTTTTCTTACCTCTCCTTTCCTCATTTATTACTAAAGGAATCTGGCGGATAGTTTTACCTCTGTGCGCTACCAAACCAAGACAAAAACAAAAATTGCTTTTTATTCCCGTCAATTGGATGGAAACACAAATGTGGAGCTGTGTATCATTGAAGAAATCTGGTGTCTGGGATGAAATTGAAAGAGCTTCCTGTAAAACACGTGAACAAACTGTGAGCCAAAAGGCGCCTGTGCGTGTTGGAAGACCTGTGACCTGCCGCTGGGACTCCCCTCTAGCCTTCACCTTCGTGTGTCTTCAGCGTCTCGTCCTCAGCCCCTGCTTCTGGCCAGGGGACTCTGTTTGGTCTTAGAATGTTTGGATATAACTGAATTGTAGATGGTAAAAATAATTGGATGTTGTGTTGTGTTTTTTTGTTTGTTTGTTTTTAAAAAATTAAAACGGGTCAATTTTCCAAACGTTGTCATAGGCTTATTTCTAGATTTTTGTTTTCCTTATCCTTTGGTAGCTCACCTTGAGGTCAGTAGAAGTTGAAAACCAGTAAATTTTTGGCTTGAGACTGTTTTGATTTTTATTCCTGTATCCATTTTATGATGGGAAAAAGGCCCTGGCCTTTTTAGTAAGTACTTATGGGTATGAGGTTGAAATAAGATAATGCATAGAGGTCACTCAGCACAGAACCTGCCATGTGGTGGTTGATAAGTGGTAGCTTTAAAAATTCATTGCCATATTATACAAGTCATTTTAAAGGGAAACAAAAGTTATCTGAAATTCCATTTTTCTGGAAGTCCATTCCATGTCGTTTACCTAAAATAGATACTTAATGGGATGGACATAACCCATACAATACCCATTTTTAGGTTCTCTGGAGAATTTTTTTTTTTCCTCTAGAGGGCTTCATCTTGGCTTTTTTTTGTTGTTGTTTTTTATTAAGTTTTTTTTTCTAAGTTTAAAAATTTGGAAGGACTTAGAAAATTTGATTTACTTTCTAGTAATGCTGAATGTGAATCAATGAGGGTACTTCCAAGTATTTTGACACCATTTTGGGTGGGGTTGGGTTTGTTTTTGTTTTTGTTTTTAGTCTTTCTAACATGTAAAAGATTTTAAGCCAACTTGTGAATAAGATGTGGATTACATATAGTGTTTTAATAATTGCCGTTTATTTATATCTGTACACATATACACATACATATGACTCCCAATTGTATATTCTTGACTTTGAGAAAGAGGAGGTTCTAAATTTTGTGCAGTGTCTGGCTATGGATAGATATTTTTTGAAAAGCATAATATGCCAGCATAAATTGAAGTATAGAAATGATGCTCAATCTTCCTTGTGTAAATCAGAATTAAGAGCAATTAGATTTTGACAAAAACTCTTAGGTATTTAACCAACTCCATTTCCTTTTCCTCTAGGGCACACAGCTGGGGGCATACTTGGTGAAAAGTAACCTTTGCCATTCCCAGACCAGGTCTGTAAAAACATCTTACACTTAATCCTATGAGCTCTTTCCCTGTCTGGCTAGATACACCGGAGTGTGCTGAAGATGGGAGTCACAATGGAAGGAGCCTGGGTTCTCTATCACTGCCTTGAAGAGAGAGCATTGGGATGGGAGGAATTTTTGTTACAGTGAGCTGTCGAGACCTGGGGATTTATCTGTTACAGCAGCTAGTGTTAACTCTAGTAACAGAAACGTAGTTGACTCTCAACACACAAAAAGAAAAACCCCATTTTTATTTACAGCAAGTAATGGTTTCAACAGACTCTGGAGCCAGATTACTGTGTTCAGATTCTCACTTGAGCATCTCCCAGCTGTGTGCCCTGGGGCACATTACTTAACCTCTGCTTACTAGTCATAATGCTTCAGCCTCTAACCCTTCTCACTGCCTGTAGTATTTTGAGGTGCTCCCCTCCTGGAGAAGGCTCAAAAGGTACAGCATCATGACAGCTGAACTAAGGCAGCTCATAGGGCAAAGAGTGATGTGACAGATGTTTTAGAAGCCAAGTCAGTGACCCACTGTATTGTCACCTGAAATAAAAGGAAGGGAAAGAGGGGTCTAGGATGACCACCCCTGGCCCACCAGTTCTCTGGTTTGCTCACATGGGTGGAAGTTCCCTGACAGAATGTTGGATAGGGTTGGAGAGTGAGATTGGAAAGTAGGGCTAGGAAAATGAGTCCAGTGTAGGATTTGGTAAGTTTAAGTCACCTGTGAGACCAGTGGCAATTCCCTGCCCAAGAGGAATTGGAGCTTAAGAAAGATCAAGATTTGGGAGTTGGTGATGAAGTAGCATTTGAAGCTCTGGGTGTAGAGTGAAATCCTGCAGGATAGGGATCTAGAACATTAGTTCTTAAACGTCAGTAGGTTAGTTCCTTCCATGGGTCTAAGTAAGTGGGTGAGGCAAAGACCACCCTCTGAGAAACACTGATATAGGACAAAACAGCTTTAGAAAAAGTTATCCTCCATAGAGATTCTCTAGTCTTTGAATTCTTTGAGCATTTTATTATGGAAATTTTCTAACATACAGGAAGGTTGAATGAATTTTAATGGGAGCAATCCTATATCTACTCACTAGATCCACAATTAACATTTGGTCATATTTGCTTCACCACAGATCTGTATTCCTTTATGCATCCCTCAATCTATTTTTTTGCATTTCAGAGTAAATTGAAGACATCAGTATACTTCACCTTGAAGCACTTAAGCATTTATATAATTTTTTTTAAGATTTTATTTATTTATTTGAGAGAGAGACAGGGAGAGAGAGCATGAGTGAGGAGAAGGGCAGAGAGAGAAGCAGACTCCCTGTGGAGCTGGAAGCCCGATGCGGGACTTGATCCCGGGACTCCGAGATCATGACCTGAGCCGAAGGCAGTTGTCCAACCAACTGAGCCACCCAGGCGTCCCTTAAGCATTTATATAATTAACCAGAGTTCAATATTTGTGGATTTTCTAGGTAAAATTTACATATATTGAAATGCACAGATCCAGAATATGTTATTCAGGAATTTTAACATTGTATCCATCTATGTGACCCAAATCCCTGGCAAGATGTTGAACGTCACCATCATTCCAGAAAAATTTCCCCTGTTCTCCCCAGTCAACACCTACCCCTCAGCAATCTCCAATATGATCTAGTCGTATTAACATCAGACAAGGGGACTTCCTGGCAAAAAGTATTTTGATAAAGAGGATCCTTACATAATGATAAACCCATATCATAGTGTTTCCACATCTGATTGAAATCTTACAGTATTTGTCTTTCTCTGATACACTGATTTCTTAATGTCAAAACAACGTTGCAGTTCTGGGATAAGCCTAACTTAGTCATAATTTAATTTTCTTAAATTTTTTAATTTTATTTTTTCCACTCTTATTGAGATGTAAATGGCACATAACATTGTATCAGCTTACAGTGTACCATGTAATTTGATACTTGTACATATAGCAAAATAATTACCAAAATAAGTCTAGTTCCCATCCATCACCTCATATAGTTACATTTTTTCTTGTGTTGAGAAATTTTAAGATCTTTTCTCTTAACAACTTTCAAATATGCCCTATGGTATTATTAACTACAGTCACCACACTGTACATTACATCCCTAGAACTTACTTATCTTACAGCAAGAAATTTGTGTCTTTTGACTACCTTCACCTTCATCTGAAGCCCTATGACTGTCACAATGTATTTTATATATGTATTTATATATCATATATCTCTATATTTATGAATTACATATATAGATATATATTATACATATATATGTTAATATATAAATATATAAACATATATGTAATATATAAATATTTACAATTATGTATATATAATATACATATGCATATATATATATACCACTTGGTTTTTCTGTGTTTATGTTCATGAGAAATTCTGATCTTGAATTTTCTGTAATGTCTTTGTCAGATTCCTTCTGGCTTTATCAAATACCTTTGGAAATGTTACCTCTTCCTCTGTATTCTGAAAGAGTTTATGTAACATTGCTATTATTTTTTCCTTAAAAATTTGATGCAATTCACCAGTGAAGCCCTCTGGCCCTGGAGATTCTTTGTGGGGATATTTTTTTCTTTAGTTTTAAAAATTTATTTTGGAATAACTTGAGATTCACAGAGAAGTTGCAAAGGTGTGCAGAGAGTTGTTACTGTTCACCCAGCTTCCCCAGATGTGAACGACTAACATAGCCATAGTATTTTTGTCAAAATTAGGAAGTTAACATTCATATAATACTATTAATTAAATAGTCTTTATTTGAATTTCACCATTTTTTCCCCTCTAATATCCCTTTTCTGTTCCAGAATCCAACATAGTCTACCACATTACCCAAGAGTACTGGTGAGCTATTTTATAGATTGTCTCTCAGCTTGGAATTATCTGATGTTTTCTCATGATTAGCGTGGGATTATGGATTTGAGGGATAATATCTCAAGGGGAAGTGCCCTTCTTACCATGTTATATCAAGGATTTCAATAGCATTGGTGATGTTAACCTTGATCACTGGGTTAAGGTGATGTCTTCCGGCTTTCTCCTTCATAAATTTACCGTTTTTCCTTTCCTATGTTCTATTTTTTTAAAGCAAGTCGGTAAGGCCAATCTATAATCAGTAGGATGGGAATTACATTTCATCTTCTGAAGAGGAAGTTTCTACATACATTATTTGGAAGTCTTTTGTGAGGAAGAAAGAAGGTTTGTCTCTTCTCCCCTGTTTGTTTATTTATTCAATAATTTATTTATATCACTGTGAATTCATGGATATTTACTTTATTCTTTAGTTATAATCTTTTATTCTGTGGATTGTCTTTTCACTGTCTTGATCTTACACTGTTGGTAGGAAGGCAAGCTGGTACAGCCACTGTGGAAAAGCAGTATGGCCATTCCTCAAGACTTTAAAAATAGAGCTACCCTATGACCCAGCAATTGCACTACTGGGTATTTACCCCAAAGCTACAAACATAGTGAAAAGAATGGGCACCTGCACCCCAATGTTCATAGCAGCAATGTCCACAATGGCCAAACTGTGGAAGGAGCCAGGATGCCCTTCAACAGATGAATGGATAAAGAAGATGTGGTTCATATATACAATGGAGTATTATTCAGCCATCAGAAAGGATGAATACCCACCATTTACATCGATATGGATGGAACTGGAGGGGATTATGCTGAGTGAAATAAGTTAAGCCGAGAAAGACAATTATTGTATGGTTTCACTCATATGTGGAACATAAGGAATAGTGTGGAAGACCACAGGGGAAGGAGGGAAAACTGAAGAGGAAGAAATGAGAGAGGGAGACAAACCATGAGACTCTGGACTCCAGGAAACAAATAGGGTTTCAGAGAGGACAGGGGTGGGAGGAGGGGTAACAAGGTGATGGGTATTAAGGAGGACATGTGTGGTGAGGAGCACTGGGTGTTATACGCAACTTGTGAATTGAACACTACATCAAAAACTAATGATGTTGGCTAGTTGAACATTTTAAAAAAAAAGGATCCTTTGATGCACAAAAATTTTAAATTTTGTATGTTCATTTTATGAAGTGTTTCATAGTAGTTGAAAATAATGAATATTCTCTAATTTGGTGGTACGGATTCCATATTTTCATCTTATTGTACAAATTTCCTATTTGTCTGATCCTATTGTCTGATCAATAATTGAAAGAACTGTGTTAAATCTTCCGCTATGACTATGGGCTTTTCATTATGTAAGGATCCTCTTTATCAAAATAAAGTCCCCTTGGAAGGAAGTCCCTTTGCCAGGAAGTACCCTTGTCTGATGTTAATGCAACTAGATCATATTTCTTCTGGACAACATCTAACTCTTTATCTTTTTCCATTTCTTTAATTTACCTCGATGTCGTATTTTTAGGAGTGCTATTTGTGAAAAGCATAGAGCTGGAATTACTTTTTACCCAAATTGGAGAGTCTTTAAATTGCTGAGTTGTATACATTTACATTTTTTATGATAACTGAGATATTTAAATGTACTTATACTTTAATTTGTGTCCCTTTAATTGCTTCTTGTTCCATCATTCCTGCTGTCTATAGAATTGATCTCTGTGCTCACCATTGCTTCTTAGATTCTACACTTTTTTTCTGGATCCTTCCTAAAGCATATTCTTTTGTTCTTTCAGGAGTTAGTGGAAAATTCTCACACTATTTATTTGTCTGAAAATGAATTTATTTTGCTCTCACCTCTTAGATATTTTGAAGATATTTTTCTATTATAGCTGTCATTTGAAATGTCGTTCTTTTGTAGGTGATCTAGCTTCTTCATCTGGGTAATTTGTAGGTAATTTCAATGTTCTTGAAATTTCTCTGTGACTTTGGAGTTCTGCAATTTCAATACAGTTGTTTTTTTTTTTTTTAAGATTGTATTTGAGAGAAAGAGAAAGAGAACATGAGTACTAACACAAGTGGGGAAGTGGGAGAGGGAGAAGCAGACTCCCCACTGAGCAGGGAGCCCTTGCTTGATCCCAGGCCCCTGAGATCAGGACCCGAGCTGAAGGCAGAGGCCCATCTGCTCAATGAACTGTGTCATCCAGGCGTTCCTCAAAAAAGTGGTTCTTAAGTGTGGATTTAATATCCCTTTTCATGACAGGGTGAGGATGGTGTGAATTTGTGCCTTTTACCAAATCTGGAGAAAACCCAGTCATCCTAAAGCATCTTCTGGAATTCCTGTCAGTACTGTCAGATGCTTTCATTTTATTCTCCACGTCTTTTGATTTCTCTCTCATACTCTTAGTTTCCTCACCTCTCCGTGAAACACTGTGGGCACTTCTAGTTCACTAATTCTCTCATCAGATACATCTGATCTATTACTGATTTGTCCATTCACTTTTTAAAAGGTGGGATTGTTTTGGTAAAATATAACACATTTATAGATTAAGCGCATAAAATACAGATGCACAACTAAATTTAATACTTGAGAGTGAACACCCATGTAACCATCACCCGAATCCAGCAACAGAAATTGTCCAGCTTTCCCCAGGAACACTTTATCCCTTCACAATCACCCCCCTTTCTTTCCTCCCAAAGTTAACCCCATCCTGACTTTTATGTGAACACTTCCCTGCAACACACACATACGTGTTTGTATCCACCTTCCCGTGTGTGCCAATTTGTGCCTGCGCTGTGCCCGTGCTGTTACATGAAACCCAGCTCCCCTCCACTCGTCGCTGCCATAGTGCGTGTCCGCTTTCTCAACATCCTTACTGGTTCAGTCCTTTACACTTTCGTATCACCATACAACTTCATTTAGGTAAGGAACAGAATAGGCAAAAGCATAGAATTTTATATGAACAGGCAAAGAACAGGATTTTATATGAAGGGCTTGCTAGGCCCACAAATTACATGAAAGGTTAATGCTCTGCTTTTTCAGGCCCCATGTTTCACTTGTTGAATAAAGATGCGAAATACAGAATGGTACAAAAGGTATGATCTCATTAAACAAAGAAGTAGTTTTGCACCTCTGCACCTTTACGCACTACATATTTAATCGAGGCTTCTTAGAAGTCTAGAAGCTCCAAACTGTCACCCGTGGTTACCTCCAGTATATGGAGACAAGGTTGAATGCAGAAGGCTGGGAAAGTCTATGAACACAGGAGAAGCTATGTGGTCCAATCCTTCCACATCTTACTTATTTGTTTATTTAGATAATAAGCATTCCCTTTTTTTTTTTTCCCCCTTTAAGCAACTTCAGCAAAGTCACATCATCAGAAGAAATAATGTGGATTTGCTTTCAGGTGCAGCAGGCTCTCCTATCCTGTAGCTGGTGGTGGCCATCACCGTCCAGAACACAGCATAGCCAGTCCAAGGAGGTCCAGATCCTCTCTTCTATGAGTCAGACCCTTTCACAGTTGGTTTTCAGCTCATGCGGATTTGGCTTTCAACAGTACCCCCGCCCCCAATTCAAGACAACACATCAATGCAGGCAAGTCTAATAGGCTGCTGGGCCCTGGAGATGGTGTGGGGTGCAGTGAAAGTCCAGAACCAAAGGAAAATGTAACCACTACCCCAGGCCTTCTAGAACTAGCTGAATTTCTCACCTCCTCATCTCCCCAGGAGAGGGAGCCAGGGAGAAAGCAGAAGGAGGTAATTCCACGTCCATGTCCACAGGGAGCCCAACAGTAATCAGAGGCTTTCCTTCCGGCTTAAGATTTGCTGACCCCACTGACATCTTGCAGCCAGCTTTTAAGAACAGGAACATCTTTCCCAGGCAAGAGCAGGAGCTGCATGAAACCTAATAACGACTGAGGGCTTCTTAGGTATGCGTCCATCATTGTGCTCACCACTGCCCTATCCAGAGGCTTCTGGCCTTGTCCTCATCTTACAGGTAGAGGGATGGACACCTCCCAATGAGAAATGACTTGCTCAAGTTCACATGGCTAGCAGTAGAAGTTAGAGCCCACCCCATCCAGCCTAACTTCCTAACCTGCACTTTTCACTTCAAAGCCCTGAGGCAAGACACTGTGCTTAGATGGTTCCAGAGTGAGTGGACATTGGCCTGGCCACCCAGTGTGGCGAAAAGGGACAGCCACTGGAACTAGACATTCCCATGTTGGCTCTGGCCCTGAACAAGCCACTTCTTTCAAGCCCAGATATGCACGTCCTGTAAAATGGGACAATACCTTTCCCTCAGGGTTGAACTGAAAATAAGAAATAGGATATGTGGGACCCTACTACCAGCCCAAGCACTGAGGCCCCCAATAAAAATCAGCCACCACTGCCAGCATTGTTATTGTCCTCTTCCTCATCAGCTGAACTAAGAGGCATTCCTTTCTCTCCTTTCCTAGTAACTGGATATAGTCCTGAACTAGCCCCGGCAGAGACCAGGATGAGATTTACCCTGAGGCTTGCACAAGATGGTGAGTGGAAGAGGAAAAGAAAGAAGGGGGCCTTACATGTACCCCATGTTGCAGCTGACCTATAAGGTGCCCAGAGGGATGAGGGGTGCCCCTTCTTTCCATCCCCATGGCCATCACCCAAATCTAGACCTTGTTTCCTGCAGACTTCCTGGCCTCTGGTCTTAGTCCTGCCCAATCTTTCCACATAGCAAGACCCATCACTCCCCAGCTTAAAACCTGCCCCCATCTCCTTAGTAAAGAAACCCCAAAGCTGGCCCTCACTGACCCTCTAACACAGCCCCTCCTTTCTCCAGAACATAACCTCCTTCTCCTGTTCGCAATTCCACACTTTGCTCATGCTAGTCCACTGGGCAGGAATGCCCTCCCCATTACCCCCTTTGCCCTCGGTGGCTCTCACTCCTCCTCTGGGGTCCTACTCAAAGTCTCTGAGAAGGTTCCTGGAATCCCATCCCATCCCCATGGGGCACATCCCCCCCACCATGGCACTTTCTTCCTCTGTCGGCAGCATGTTGTCAGGGAAACGAACACGAACTATTGCTTACGAATCTGCCTTCCTGACTGCCCTCTCTCCTCTAGGTCAGGCCCAGGCGTACTCACCACATACTCCCCCGGGCTGGCAGGGGGTCCAGCACACAGTACGTACTTAGCAAGTTTAGACCTGCATCTCAATGCAAGGGAATCTTTCTGATTATCAGAGTTCTGCATAGGTTAACCAGCCACTAGCAAGCTGCCTGTCGGGGGAGTATAAGCTGGTGTCCATGGCAGGAAGGAGGGGAGGCGTGGATGTGAATTCACTGGTGGCTCGGATGCCAAAAGACACAGACCATGAACAAGTTTCACTGGAATCATCTGGGAGTGTGGTTACTAATAGAAATTCCCCAGCTCAGGAGATTTGAATGCTGCAAGTCTAGGGCAGGCCAGAAATCTGTACGCAAACCATCATCTCCAGGAAATTCTGAAACACACCCCATCTGGGGACTACTAAACTTTGTGGCCGCAGAGGCCATTTGTAATGAGGTTTTGTGTGTGAAGAGCCCCTTCATAAACTGGGAAGTGCCATCCAGAAGTCTTGACTCCGAGATGTTACCCAAACACCAAGACAGGGGAATTGAATTTTCGGGCTGGGGCTACAGCTCCTCGGACTCAGGGAGGCTGCGGACCCAGCCCTGGGCCACTCTGTTGAAGCTGGGTCTGAGGCGAAGGAGTTCCAAGCCACTGATGAGCTCCGGGGTGAAAGGGGTGCCTGCTCTGGGAATAGTCTCGCCCACCAGGGGTCCTCCAAAGGGCACCGGGGTCCTGGGGAGAGAAAAGCAGCAGGGGAAGTAGCTGTGTGGGAGAGCACTGGAGAGCAGACTGCTGACATGCAGGTCACCATGTGGGGGCCCCTCCTTACCTCCCTCCAGGTCTCAGTTCCCCACCTTTTTGTATTCTCTTTAACAGGTTTCTGCAGCTCCGCCAGTTCCTTAGCCTGTCTCTAGTGGGGATGGCTTGATGCTTGGGAATAGGCATGAAATTTTCAAAGATAGAATTGGCTAGTCCCAGGCAAAACTCTAGTTTCCCCTTAAGTAAGTTCTGGAAGGCAGTAGAGCTGGAATGGGGTTTTTCCTTCCTCCGCTCATCTCCCCTCAGGACAATATACACCCAGGCCAGAGAGGGAAGAGAGGGTTAGAAAGAGCACTGAGAATCCAGAGATGGACATGATAACAGACACACTATTCTCACCGGTAAGACTAGTGAGAAGAAATAATTTGATAATGTGGCAAATTTGGTGAGATGGTGGGCAAAGTTTCACTCAGATACTGCTGGTTAGAGGGTAAATTAGTGCTCCTACCTTGGACAACTTGCAGGATCTTTTCAACCTAAAAACTGTGCGAACTCTGTTAACCAGCAATTGCACCTGTAGGCACAGGGCCTAGGGAAGCACGTGCACACACAGCAAAAAACAAAAACAAAAACGGGCATGAGCAGCACGTGGCTGAAAACCAGAAACCACCCGGATGTCCACAGGCAGAACACCGACAAGACAGACGTGTGTTCGCATGGTGGAATACCATACAGCCGCTTAAAGGGAATGAAAAGATCTGTGCGTGTTGAGTAGGATAGATTTCAAAAGATCAAAAAGGCAAGCAAGTTACAGAATGAGATACAAAGTATTAAAATGCATACATTCACATAAAACAATGCCATTCACTCTAGGACTGGAACTGCTGGGAAAGAAAATGACCTGAAAACAGACGCACCAACCTGACCACAGTGTTACCTTTGGGAGTTGAGGAAGGGAACTGGGACTGGAGGATGGTGAATAGAGGACCCTCTCTTTATTTGTAGTTGCCTGTGTGTGCGCGTTCATGTGTGTGTGTGTGCGTGTGCGTGTGTGTGTAAGAGAATATAAGGATGTTATTTTTAAACTATTTTGTCATCTTAAAAAAACTTAAAAAGCATTGCTCATGTAGTGTTTTCTTTGAAGCCTGGGAGCAGTGGGAATGGAGGAGTGCTTGCCCCTGGGGTAGAAAGGCAGGCCTCAGGCCAGGGCCTGGGCTCCAGCCAGGAGAGTGGGGCTGCCCAGACCACCCCGGCTGTGGCGGCAACAGCCAGGCCCTTCGAGAACAGGCTGGGCAGTTTCCAAGCTGCACAGGCCTCACGATCCAGCCCTTGTCTGGAAGCCCAGAGCCCTGGATCCTTAACGCAGCTTGGCCACTTACACTGTTGCTCACCCCCGTCTTGGCCTCAGTTGGCTCTTCTGTCTCAAAGGGGGCCTGAGCTGAGGACATTCTAAAGCCCTCTTCCTGCTGATGGGAATGTGTTTCCTCTTGTCCTAGTTGCAGCCTGAGAAGCATGGGGCCAGCCCGGAACCCAGCACCCAGGACTCAATGTCTTTTGAGGGTACATAGCCTCACAGGTAGGGGCTGAGGGCCCCAGGGGGAAAGAGAACACAGTTTGGCCTGGTGGAAACCCCAGAATGCATGCCAATGGCTCGTGGCTCTCATGGTTCCTGTTGAGCACAGTTCTTCCCATGGGGCCCTCCCTGGCTATCAGCTGTTTGAGGGGATCCCCTCCCTTCTGAGCAGTCTCTTCTCAGGGCTGATCACCCCCAGGTGTCCGACAGTCTCACATGTGGTCTGAGCAGGTGCCAGAAAAGCTGGACCATGGCCGCCTCCTGTGGGCTCTCCTCTTTCTCATTTAATGCCACCCAGGCCAAAGGAGCATTTCTCAGAAATAGCATCAGCTCAAGACAGACAACTGCAGGTGAAATGCATGCCCCAGCCCAAAGTCTTCCTCCAGTGCCAGGCTCCTGTCTTGACTCCTAGGATTTCTCTTTGGGCCCCTGGGGCAGAACACCAAATTTATCCCTTTCTAGTTCTCCCTGTTAGATTTTCTTTTCTTTTATTTTTTTTTAAGATTTTATTTATTTATTTGACAGGGAGAGATCACAAGTAGGTGCAGAGGCAGGCAGAGAGAGAGGGGGAAGCACGCTCCCTGCTGAGCAGAGAGCCCGATGTGGGGCTCGATCCCAGGACCCTGAGATCGAGACCTGAGCCAAAGGCAGAGGCTTAACCCACTGAGCCACCCAGGCACCCACTCCCTATTAGCTTTTCCAACCATTATTTCAGCCTGTAACTAATACCAATACTAATACTAATAGCTACTGTTTATTGAGAGCTCATTACTTGGTAGAAACTTTGCCTATGGCTTCTCATGCCATCCTCGTGACAGTCTTACAAAGTAGATACTGTAACAGTCTCCTGTTACAGTAGGGGAAGTAGAGGCTCAGAGCGGTTAAGTCACTTGCTCAAGGTCACACAGTGAGGCGAGGAGTCCTCGCCTGTAAGCATGTAAGCCCACATGAGATAAGCATGTAATGCATGTAAACCCACATTGAGACCCCCTGCTCTAAATAGTACAGCCGCTCCTCTGCGGCTTTCACATCTGGCAGCCGAAGTTTCACCACTGCCCCCCACTTTGATACACTTCAAAGCCATCTCTAGACCTTCTCTAGACCTTTGAGGAAAGTGAGGAGAAGGCTGAGCTGATCGAGGACTGGTGAGGTAGGGGCACCACGCAGAGGAACATGCACCAAAGAGAGGGCACACAACAGGGAGGAAATAAGAAACCGGGCTCTGGAGTCAGACAAACACAGACTTGGACCCCGCACCCGCCGCCTCCTTGTTTCGTGACTTTGGGCAGGTTGCTGTTGGTCCTGAGTGGGTCCCTTCACTGGCAGAATGGGAAAAAAAACTGCAGCATTTCCCTGCCCTGTTGTGTGGAGAAACCAACAAGATGTGTGGCACATTCACCCATTCATTGCCTGTACATTTCTTGAGCACCTACTATGTTCCGAGGTAAGCATTCGATTGAGTTCTAGCAAGAGCTCAATCCATGCGAAAGTGTTCCAGTAGAGCTTGGCATGTGAAAGGGCTCAGGAAATGCAGCCCCTGCCATGCTGTGGTGGGTACCTGCACAGCCTAGCCATTTATCCCCAAGCTGCACCCCTCGCCTTACTTGTTGAAATTTCGATACTGGGCAAGGCTGGGGGTGTGACTTCTGCCATCGCTCTGGTAGTCCCGGTAGCTGATGAACTCCTGCCAAGGACAGCGGTAGCCCTTGGGGATGGCCGTGTGGTTGAACTTCTCTGGCGGGACACCCTTCAGTGGCTCAGCATAGCCTGGAAATGGAGCAGGGCTCATGGGGGGCAGGTGGCGGCGGGGGGAGGTGGCTGAGTTCTTTTTTCCCCTCATCCCCCACTCCTGTCCACCCCACAGATACGGTTGGGGGAGGGAAGCCTGGAGCTGGGATGCAGGCAGGGGGAATAAAACACCAAAGCTGCTCCGGCAAAGTGGACCAATCCTTCCCTATCCCTAGAAGCAAGGAGGACTGGAACAGGGGAATTTCAAGTTGGGGTGTAGACTCGGGCTCGGTGTGTGACCTTGGGCACATTGCTGCGCCTCTCCGGGCTTGTGTTAGGTCTGCGGAGGGGTGTGGGGGTCCATGCGGGAGGTACTAGATGCTCTTTGGGCACTGGTTCCTGCCCCATGGTGGAGCTCTGCCAGGATCGGGATCTGGTCCCGCAGCCCCGGTCCCAGGACCGGGGGAGGCCCTCACCTGGTGCCAGGGCGCTGGGGCTGCAGGCACGCTCCGTGGGGAAAGCTGCGGACTGGGTATCCTCGGGGCCCTGGGATGAGGCTGGGAAGATGTGGAGCTCAGAGCGGCAGTTCTGCCCCTCAGGGCCGTTGGCAACCTGGGCACAGGGGCGGGTGCTCAGAAGCCAAGGTCTGCTGCACAGAGCTGCCTGGTCCCTTCCCCCAACTTCCCCTCTTACGGGGGCTCCCCTCCCTGTATACTCACCATCCCCAGCTCCGCTGATCCTGTCACCTTCGACCCCATCACCTTCCCCTTGGCACTTCCGTCCACGATCTGTGGGGGCAAATAGACCGCGGGGAGGCTCAGTGCGGGAAAGGACCACCAAAAAAGGGGGGGAGGTGCATCATCTCAGTGCCCACATCTCGGGGATGGTGAGGGGATGAATTAATAACATAGGGTGCTAATCCTAGTGCCTGGAACAGAGAAATGCTCTCTGTATGTTAGTTGCTATACTAATATTGACCTTGGGCACATAAACTTCTTGAGTGTCAGTTTCCTTATCTATAAAATGGGATTAGTGTTGATACTATCTAGCTTATAGGGCTGTATGAGCCTTAAATGCGATGATACACACGAATTGCTTGGCTTGCAAGTAGGTGTTTTATTGTCTTTACTGTTCTGCATTCTGCCACATCGTCCCCTCTCAATCATCCTCTGTTGAGTCCAAAAACTAAGTGGAGTGTGAATTCATTCCAAGTAACTGAAACTGCCCACTGACTTTTTGAAGCCTGAGGATAAGCCGTTCTTGTCGCTACTGGCAGATGGTTTTCTGGCCTTTTCCTTCTGCTAGGGTCATGAAGAGAAAGAATTTTGTGTTTTCTCCCTAAGGGCAAGCTCAAGTCTCATCTAAATCCTGCTCACTGCAAATTCAGCCCAGAGCTCTTTTGATAAGAGCCAGAATCCCTTCCCTCTCACAGCTCGCCCTGCCCCTTCCACTTCATGTTTTGTATCTGGGGGGTGATACTGCTTTTCTAGAATCACACAGCAAGTCAGGGGCTCAATCTGATAGGAACATCACAGCCTTTCCAGCTGGAGCTGGAGCTGGAGGGACTCCTCAGGGGCCAGATGTCCTCATCTGGCTCCCTGATTGGCTTTAGGCTAACCACTGGCCCTCTCTGGGCCTCAGTTCCCTTAGAAGCACAATGGGATGAACTCACCATCCTTGGGCTGGCTGCAAACTCAAAGGTGAATCTCTGTACCCGGCGCTGTCTCTTCTGGAAGAGGAGGGATCCTTTGTTGTTGCGTAGCGAGAGCTCTTCCATCATCAAGTCCTGGGGCACGCTCAGCTTCTTGCCCAGGTCCAGCAGAGGGGCTGCCCAGAGAGGCCAGAGTGAGCTCTTACCGCCAATCCCTCAGGGCCCTCGGGGCTGCCTGCCTCCGAGGGCATCGGCCTCCGAGCGCTTGCCAGAGTGTACGAGAATGCCGGTTCCTCCCCACATTTGCTGACCCTGGGAGTCACCGTTCTGGGGACTCTGCCTACCTGGTGGGCAGAAATGACACCTCAGAGCTTAATTTGCATGCGTTTGACACTCCGTGAAACTGAGCTCCATTTCAGATAGATGTTCTTTGGCCATTTGTATTTATTCCATGAATTTCCTCTGCAGTTCTTTGCCCACAGTGGTTGGAGTCGTGGGAAATGGTCAGATTTTAGAGACTTTTCTAAAGGTAAGCCAGGGGAGCGAGCTCTGCTGGGGAAGGGGCCCGGGAGTTTCTGGCCTGATCCAGTCTGTCCTCATCCTGGGGGCAGCCACTCCCTGAGATGGGGAGAGCTGGAGGAGGATGAGATGGGGAAAGAGCAGGAGCTCAGGGTTACACATGTGTTCTTTCCATTTTAAAATAGCCTTTTATTATTATAAAAATAGCATATATATATATATATATATATATATATATATATATATATATATATACTTGAAGGAAGTTAGAAAATACAGATATAAGGGGAAAAGAGAAAAATACCATTTCTATCTCCCAGAGGTTGCTACTTTTAACACCTTAGTGTATATCCATTCATATCTTTTTCAAAGACTATATATTCATATGTGAGGGGCGCCTGGGTGTCTGGGTGTCTGATGCTTGATTTCAGTTCAGATCATGATCTCAGGGTCCTGGGATAGAGCCCCACCTGAGATCCATGCCCAGCTGGGAGTCTGCTTAAGGATTCTCTCTCCTTCTATCCCTCCCCCTCACATGCTTTCTCTCTCTCTCTCTCAAATAAAATAAATAATTTTAAATTTTAATTTAATTTATTTATTTGAGAGAGAGTGAGAGAGAGAGCATGAGAGAGGAGAAGGCCAGAGAGAGAAGCAGACTTCCCACTGAGCAGGGAGCCCGACGCGGGACTTGATCCCAGGACTCCAGAATCATGACCCGAGCTGAAGGCAGCTGCCCAACCGACTGAGCCACCCAGGCGCTCCAAAATACGTAAGTTTTATCAGAAAAAGACTATATAGCCATGTATGAGTTTTCAGCCAAAGTGAAGTCATAGTTATACATGCTTTATAACTTGCTTTTATCAGTTAAAGATATCCACCTGGGCAAGTAGACACATTTTTTGTTTGTTTTGTTTTATACAATGCCTAATCCATATTCAAATTCCCCTCATTGCCTGCAGAATTGGGCATAGAAGGTTTGAAGAGCCTTGCAGATGCCGAAGCAGAGAAGCAGAGACAGAGGGAGCCTGATATGGGATCCTCGTGCTCACGGGAGAAACTGACCTGAGGTAAAAACTGGGGCATCGTGAGCTTACAAATGGTATTTGTTGTTGTTGTTTAATGAAGACCATTACATTTCTTTCTTTTCTCAGAGTGAGGACTCATTATGATAATCACATAGAGGGTTTCCAGGACTGATGGCTGTTCTTAGTAGTTTTGGAACCCATCCATATCCTTTGTGTCTGCCCCCCGCTGTCAATACACCCACTTTGACACAGTTCCCAACAAGGGGAGGCTCTGGGAGGAAAGGGGTGACAGAGGGGTGAGGACACCGGGTAGGAAAAGGATACGTGTGGACAGCATGGCCAGAGCTGTCCACCTCTAAAATCGGATACACTGAGGTTGGTGTTCCAGCTCTATAAATGGTGTTTAGAGTCGGGAGCCTGGATGAGATCACCGGGGATGTGAGGGAGAAAGAGATCTGAAGCCTGAGCCCCGGGGCTCTGGTGCCCAGACCCAGGAGGGGAGGAACCAGCCATGGAGCCTGGGAAGGGGTGCCCAGTGAGGCAGGAGTAAAGCCAGAGTGTGATGACCTGGAAACCAAGTGATAAAAGCATTTCGGGGAAGATGGGGGGCTCACAGAGCCGAAAACTGACCGTCCTCCATAGTGTCAGGACCTTATTATTGGTCATCTTCGCAAACGTAGTTTCTATGGAGTATTTGGGTGTGAAAATCTTCTTGGAAAGTGTTAAGAGAAAACGGACAGAAGGACATTCTAACCACACCTCGAGGAAGCAGTGAACCAAATCTAGAATGTGAAGTATTTTGTAGGGTAGCTGGCCTGGGTTCTTTAAAGGAATAAATGACCTGGGGAAAAAAAGAAAAAAAAAGTGTGGGGGGGGCGGGTTGGGGCATGTATGGGACTTACAGATTCAAGGAGATTGAAGAGACCCGGCCACCAGATAAACAGTGGTCCTTCTTGGAGTCTCATTAACACAAACTAGAAAATTGGAGAAAGTTGACTGTGGGACTGGTCATTAGCTGGTATTAAATAGAAATTGCTAATTTTGTTCAGTGTGCTAACATCTTCGAGGTATGTAAGGAAACGTCCTCTTCATTATTTTCGGTGCATCCTGAAGTGTCGAGGGGATGAAACGACAAGCTCTTTGGGTTTTGCTTTGGGCTCCAGGAGCGAAAGGAGAACCATGGGGATTTGCACTCTCTATTTTTGTGTGTTTGGAAGTGAGCTTAATAAAATGTTAGGGAGAGAGAGGAGGCGAGAAAGCGTAGACAACAGCTTTGAGGAGTTGCGCTCCATGGGACCGAGGCAGCGGCAGAATCAAGAGGTGTTTGTTTTTAAGAGGGAGAAATAAAAGCATGTTTTTTAGCTGATGGGAAATTTTGACAATGCAACAGAGAGAGAGGGCCGACTCCAGGACTGGAAGACTGTCCTGGAGCGGGACAGAGGTGAAGAAAGGGGAGGGGAGGGTGTGGACCGGAAGAGGTCATCCTCCACACGGGGAACGGGAAGGAGAACTGAGAAAGCCAGACGGGGAGGAGGGAGCTTGCACTGGACTCTTTTGGTTCCTTCACTCTTCTCAGTGCAATAGGAAACAAGGTCATCTGCTGAGAAGGAGGACAGGGGAGGAGGCATCGGGAGTTTGGGGACAGAGATTGCCACCATCCTCTAAGCAAGTCATATGGGACAAGGAGATGGACGGGGCTGCCAGGCAGCATTGGGGGTGGGGGCATGCTAGTACTGTGGTTCAGTCCAGTCAATGGAATCCAAACAGACTTTTAAAAAAGGAGGCTGATGATTTTTTTTTCTTTCAGCAAATAGAGAGGACCTCCTTCATGGTAGGGACTGGAGGAGATCCATTGTAGGTTAAGAGGGGAAAAAAGTTAAGTTTCAGAAGAATCTGTATTCCAAGATCCCACTCATTTATTTAGAAAAACAAGCACTATATGTTTATGCATGCTTTGAAAAATCTGCACGGAGATATGCTGAATATCAGTAGTGACTATTTACGGGACGTAGGAAGAGGAGGGCTGGAAATTGCACTTTTTTTTTTTTAACAATGAAAGATACTGCCTACTAAAAGCATGAAAATCTATATCTAAATACATAATAAAAAGTCCCCTAGTATCAGATTGTCAGATACTACCAGATGAATTGAGTTCAATTAAAAAAAAAAAGTTATAGATAAAATCTATCTGATAAAACAGTTCTATTTCTAGGCATTCATTCTTAGGGAGAAAAGTCGAATAAACATGCCTGAAGATAGAGACGGTTGTTGATTGCCCTGAGGGTTCAGCTTGTGAAAACCACACCACAGTGTTGTGGGGGTGCCACCCAGATGCCCTTCATCTGTGGCTCAGGGTCCCAAGTGCCCCCTTCTGAGAGCACTGCCCCACAGAGCAGAAGGGCTCAGGGCCCCATCGCTCGGGACGGGATGAATCCTGCAGAGCCACTCAGGCTCTGGAGCCCCTGCGGGATCAGGCCGAACCTGGGCCAACAGCTGAGCCCACATCCTTGCTGAGCCATTTCCCCTGCCCTATCCTGCTTCCATCATTTCCCTCTTCCTGAGGGCGTGACCTCAGTAAGTCACTCGTGTGAGAATGCTCAGCTCTGTTCCTCTGGGTCCAACCCGAGATGAGCCTGCGTGACCGCCAGGAGGGGGGGGGTGTATCAGTATATTTAACAGGATGCATGCTGCGGGGGGATGGGGAGAGACAGCATACCAGCACCGGAGGGAGTCCCCGCTAGGCTGCTAAGTGAAGGAAAAGGTGAGCTGCAGAGCACGCGTATAGTACTCAGCCCACGTGCACGTGTGTTTGTATAAATGCGTTTATATATGATCGGAAGACGGAGTTACACAGACGTGCTAACCATGGTTATCTCCAGATGGTCCCATTATGAGGGACTTTCACTTTCAAAGTCATTTTACATCTGTTTTGTCTGAATATCTTACGAAAGGGATGTATTATTTTGCACCACTGTGCAGTCAAGAAGCCACTCTGGAGACAGAGAGATCTGGAATCCAATCTCAGCTCTAGCAACTGTTAGATATGGGATGGCCTAGCTCCCCTGAACCTTGGCTTTCTCGTCACCAAAATGGGGACAACAATAGCTAACGTACAGTATTATTGTGAGGGTTACATAACAGGAAGCAGGGAAGCTCTTAGCACAGGATCTGACCCAGAGGAAGCACATAATCACGGTGTCTGTGTTATTATTACCTTACAGAGGCTGTCTTGTCATGGTACTTTAGTTTCAAAATTGTCTTGAATTAATACCCTAGCAACAGCCAACAATGGATGCATTTCCAGTCTGGCATAGATGATATGTGTCCACACTTGGGGGAATGTAATTAATTAGTTACTTAGCCAAGGGAAAAGAGAGCACATTGCCTGCTTCTTCTAGTTAGAGCATCAACACCTCACAAAGTTGGCTTATGTTAGCACCCAAAATCATGAAATTTAAAAAAAGGAAACTTGATGCCCACATAAGGAGGCAAGAACACGTGAAATAGGTTAGGACCACTCCCATATGAAGTCATACAAGAGGATGAAATACTTAGAAGCTGCATGGGGCAGAACAGCAGTGGTGTCCTTACAGCACAGTCTGTCGGAGCTCGGGGCATGGTCCGTGCTCCAGAACCCCCCAGGGCACTTGTCTCAAAGGCACATGTCCCACCCCCTCCCCAGGTCCACTGAATCGGGATCCTGGGGGTAGATGCTGGGAATCTGCATTTTTAGCCAACAGCAGCGTTCACTATCATTTGCACTGTAGGGTGAGAGCTCTGACCTGGTTGAATTTGTTTTTAAAATACTTGAAATCCCCATTTCAAGCCTGCATGGCTCTGGCAGTAAAGCATCTGCCTTCCACCCAGGTCAGGTCCCGGGATCGAGCCCCCGGTCAGTCTCCCTGCTCTGCTTCCCCCTCGCCCTCTGTGTGCACACTCACTCTATCACCCTCCCAGATAAATAAGTAAAATCTCCTAAACACTTCTTTGAAAATAAGATACTTGCAATGCTCTGAAGTAGGCCAAATCAACGGACTCCAAAATTATGCCGGGAGTTCCAGAGGGGGTCTCATATGGTGATAAACATGTATTTTAACTGATTTCTTCATTGGGTGAGCCAACTTTCAAGTGAAATGGTCTGAGTCACACTGGGGAGTCTGCTTTAGCCAGCCTGTCCCCATTCTCCCTTGACAATTGTCTCCTGCCACAGGGGCTCCGGGAGACCCACAGTGACAGGAAGCAAGGGCACTTGTGGTGGAGGGGAGTGGGGGAGCTTGAGACCACAGTTAGGGCTGGAACTGGGACCAGAGCCCTCATGCTCAATTTGGGGCTGAGGTAAGGACTTTGTTAGGCCCAGGGCCCAGTGTAAGGCATTCGGTCTCAGCCTCTGGGTGTGTGGGCATCAGGCAAGGCCCCTCCCAATACTTCGGGAAGCTTCCCAACCCAAGTGGCAGATTCCACAACACTCTCTCGGGGCTGACCTGGAACTCACACCTGTTTGCCCAGGCCTCAGGCCAACAGGCCCGAGTGGCTACACTTTGAGACCAGGAAAGGGTGGGGTCTGAAGAATGCACAAGGGCAGAGTCCGCCTTACCTGGTCCAGCAAGGTCCCCCATGGCAGCCATCACTGGGCCCTTCTGCTCCTTAGGGATCATCCTGTGGAAGAGAGATGCTTACAAATGGGTGGGCCCCTTTCCACCCCTCCCCAGATGTCCTCCCAGTCCCTGGGACACCCAGTCTCAGCTCTGAACTGCCTTGCCCACCTCCACCCTAGTCTCGAGGATGGGCTGTCTGAGCTGGACAGGGCTTTGGGGGTCTCTGTGTACAGAGGAGGAGACTGAGGTCCAGGGAAGGCAAGAGGAGGTGCCAGAGGCCACACAAATCTGCTTCCCATGCTGCCAGGGAGGCACTCTTTCTTCAGGGGGCAATATCTGGGAGATGAGGGGTAGGGGAGATGGGGAGTCTCAGACAACTATCACCCACTGAGGCAGATGAGCTCTAATCAGAGGCTGAGGCTGAAATCGGGGAGGGGAAGAAAGGATGGGTTGTTAGGCTGGGGCTGTGCTAGGCTCTACAAGACTGGTCCTGTCCTTCTGTCCCCATTACTTGGCTCTGAGGCGTGAGGGTATAGGCAGGTCCAAGAAAGCCGAGAGACCCATCACCTCCTTCCCTATGCCCCATCCCTCAGCTGACCTACAGGGTGCTCTCGCTCACTCCTACTCTGTCTCCTCCTCCATCTCCCCTCCCCATTTGCACCTCATGACACTTTCCAGAGACCTTGGAGGATATTTACAAACAGAATGAGGTCCAGAGCCCCAGAGAATCCCTGCAGGTCCCAAATCCAGATTCCCTAACTTGCCCCAAGGAGAGAAGCCAGAGCTCTTGAGTCTCCCGACAGACTACCCCTGTGCTTTGCTTCCAGGTTTTTCTACACTCCTTCCTTTAGAAAGAAACAGTCTGTCTCCATCTGTACACCAAACCCACACACGGCCCTGGGGGCACTGAGGGCACTGAGTTGGGCAACCTGGAGTCTAATCTGTGTCCCCGATCTCCTCTGTGACTGTGAGCAAGCCGCTCCCCAGGTTTGTGCCTCAATCCCTCACGTGTCTCTGTAGCATAAGAAGGTTGGCCTAGATCATGGGATCCACAGATGGGCTTCAGGGCACCCACAATCCCCCACCCCGCAAACCAGATCGGATCTGAGCAGGTCTGCAGGCATCTGGGGTGAGGGCCATGAACTGAACTCCGACTGTGACCACTCAGGAGGCCAAAGTGCACGGGTCTGTTTCTTGATAAACACTCCCCTTACAGACATGCGCAGACCCTGGGAAGGGCCCTCATCCCACTGTCAGGGGCCCCGCTTCCCTCTGCAGCCTAAAGACCTTGAAGTCCCACCCAGAGCCATTACCTCTGCCCACCTTGAATCCAAGCCATCCCTTCCCATTTAATCTAGAATGATCTAGAGCTTAAATCCCGCCCCTCCCAAACCAGGCACCAGGCTTCCTAGAGGCCCCAAGCTCCCAGACCCTTGGCAGGGCCCTTCCTCTGCTTGGGGGCTGGGGCTCTGACAGCTGGCTCATCACCTCTGCCCACACCCCATAGCTCCTCAAGCTCCCCTAGGATCCTGGTACCTGAGTGGCGGGACCACAGTGTGCAGGAGGGAATGTCAGGCCCTCAAGATTAACACCTCTGTCGGGAAGCTGAGAGCTGAGTGGTCGTGTAGGTGCTGGTGGTCCTTGGTCCAGTCTGAGTGGGGCACGCCCTTGCAGCCAGCTCTGGCCTCAGCAGATGAGAATCAAGAATCGGTCCTGCCTTGTTGTGGCTCACAGCCTTATTTCGGGCTGCAACAGGATCCAGGGACAGATGCTAAAAGCACCAGGCCGTGGGGAAGACAGGTGCCCCGGCAGCAGGCCCTTGCAGACGGAAGGGCTTGCACGCACGCACACACACACACACACACACACCAGAGTCACCTGGGAATGGTGAGTCAGTTGCCAGTCACTTGAGCTTGCTAATTGTATCCTTAATACCTAGAATGGGGCCTGATAGGAATTCAACCGCTATTTGCTGAATGAATGAATGGATGCATGCATGCATGAATCAATGAATTTTCCCCTGATATCCTTGCTTGACTTGTTCATTTCTTCTTTCCTGCCTTTCTTTCTTCCTTCTGCTCCCTCCTTTTCTCTCTCCCTCCACCTTCTTGCACTGAGTCCCGATGGACGGAAGATAAATAAGGCAGGGCTCTGTCCTCAAGGAGCTCCGCCAGGCCCAAGTCAGACCCAAAAATAAGCCTTTGCAATGCATGATGGGAAATGCTCTAGGAGTACCCAGGGGAGGGTGCCATCAGCTCTGCCTTGGGGGGGTGGGGTATGGGGAAGGTGCTTCCCAGAGGAGATATTTGATCTGGGCCTGGGAGGCTAGTTAGTGGGAGGGAGTTCAGTGGGCAGAGGGGCCGAGGCCTTGCGGGCAGAGGCCATGTTGTGTGGAATAATGTCAGGGGTCCGCAAGCAGAGCCAGAACTTGCCTCAGAGCTGAGACATGGGTCGGAGCTGAGAGTTGAGGCCGAACATGTGGGCCAGAATCACAGCAGGCTTTGCCAAAGGCAAGTGTGCTTTAGAAAGGACTGCTGAAGAGTTTAAAGCAGTGGAATGGAGCGGTCAGGCTGGCATTTTCTGAATATATCTCTGGGCTGCTAGGTGAAAAATGAGTTGGAGGGGGCCAGTCTGGAGGCAGGAAGATGTGCCTGTGGTCAGGTGGGAGAAGGGGAGGCTGCAGGGGACAGGGACAGAGGCCATGGAGAAGAGGAGGAGGACCTGAGGAGTAGCTGGGGAATCACTAGGTCCTGCTCCGAGATGAGATGTGGGCAGTGAGGGAAAGGCCAGTCTGGCTTGAGTGACTGAGGAAGGTGAGGGGGCACAGCTTGGGGTGGTGGTGGCTTCTCAGCTCAGTTTGGGATGAACTTGATTTGAGGTGTCAGGGATGGGAATCGCCAGTAGGCAGGGCGGTGTTGTGCTCGGGGAGGGGATGGTTCTGGCTGAAGATAAAGACTGGGTCACTTGCAGGGAAGCGTGGGCTGGCAAGGGTGTGCTCAGTCCAGGACGGGCAGCACCTGTCCCTGTGTGCCAGGACTGACTGTCCAAGGCTGTATTTCTGACATGCCCTTAGGAAGAACCCGGGGCTCTGAGGACTCCAGGAGCTCCACGCTCTGCCCCTTCGGTTCCTGTGCCCCGCCTCTGCTGGGCCTGAGCTTTTAGAGAGGAAGGTGAGGGATGTTCCCAGGGCAGGCTTCGCCTCACAGTGGGGTCACCCTTTCTCGGGACAAAGGACACCCCCATCAGGTGAGGAGCATTCCAGATGGTCTGGGTTCCGGGCTCACTTTGGTTACCTGGACTCAGGTGGGACCTCTTGTAGGGACTTCTCCTCCTGCATGGAGCCCCAACCTGCCAGAAGGAACCTGCCGCACAGCATTGGGCCCTGGCCCAGCTTGGCCCTGCCTGCTCCAGTGACAGTGGCTTGTAGGGAAGACCAGGGCAATACCACCTCACCCAGCTCACCCTGCACAGATAGGGAAGTTGAGGCTGGCTATGCAGCGGGCTTGCTCAGGGTCACCCAATTAGTAGAAGACAGGATCAGGATTTCAACCCTGGGAATGCAGGGGGAGAAGGAGGGGCTTTAGACACAGCTGAAAATGACACAAGAGGCGGAAAGATGCAGGAAGCATTTATTGAGGGCCAGAGATGAATTCTACAGGAGGCAAGAGACAGAACACAGGCAGTCTCTAGTGGGCTAGAGGGGAGGATGGGGGTGGGGGTGTGGGGTGTGGGGGGGAAGGCTGTGACAGGGAGACCAGCCAGGCAGAACTGCAGCTTTCCAGGGCTGCCTCCTGGCTCTTTAGGGAAATGCAGGCAGAAGTGGATTTTCTATGCCCCTCTATTAACCAGTGGCCTGATAGGGTCTCTTCTGTGAAAGCGGCCCTTATTCCCAGTCTCCGGTGCTACTAGGAACCCTGAAGCAGATGGGGACTTCAATATGGTCACTCATCATCAACCAAGTGGGAACACTCTCTTATCTTCCCACTGTCAAGGCCTGTGTTCCCAAGCCTTAGGCCCTAGGCACCCTCTGGGATCACTCCTTAATTCTAAAGACCCCCACCCAACTTTCTCCCACCCTGAACCCAGCTTTCCCTAGTCTTACATAGGAGCTCCAGGTCTAGCATCACCTGATAGGTGGGTAAGTCTACCCCTATACCCAAATCTCACTCGGTCCCTCACTGTTAGCAACATCCTGGTATCCTTTCTCCCACATCTCTTTGATCCTCAGCCAAGTCCAGTGGCCCACCCCCACCCTCCTCTGCACTTAGTACCCTGAAGCTGATATTCTGAACCTCTAGAGGGCACCACCAGCCAACTCTGGAAACTATAGAATTTAGCCGCATTCCTCCCACGTCCCTGCTGGGGACTGGAACGAGAACCACCCAGGTCTAACGGACAGACCAGTCTGCAGCCAGGCTCCTCAGGGTCACTGGGCCCGAGGCACAAGCTAGGCCAGAGTGTAACAGGAAAGAGATGGGGCAGAACAGTGTCCAGCCATCTGGGCATGATATGGATACTGGAGCCTAACTTGAGCAAGGGGTATTTCCTAAGGAGCAAAAAACACAGGCAGACCCTAGTCTAACCCCTCACTCACCCACCCATGCCCATCTGCCCCCAAATTCTGCCCAACCAATCCTCCACCACCATCTGCCTCCCTCCCTAACATCATGCAATGCATTTCAGGACTGGAAGAACCCTCAGAGGTCATCTGAGCCAATCCATTTCCTACTAGAATCTCCTCTATGCATCCTGGCTCCTGCTTGAATATCTCCCGTAAGAAGGAACTCTTGCCTCCCCCTTTCCAAGTGGGCAACCTCAAACTCAGGGCCACCGGTTAAAGTCATAGGAGAGCAGATAGCTTCCTATCAACTCTTCTCTCCCCAGCTCAGCGTTGAGCCTGGAACCTGCCATGAAAGGGCCCAGGAGAGATAGGTAGGTTGGAGGCACCTATAGCATTCCTGGAGGCCCAAGTCCTGGGGCCGGGGATGTCAGCCATTACCTTCCTGCTCTCCCCCTCTGGCGGCACATAAGAGGCCCCAACAGTCTGAGCTGGGGGCTGAAAAAGCACGAGAAGGATCTGGGAAGAGGAATCTTTCCACCTCTTATCTCCCAAGGGGCCACCAGGGCACCTTGAGCTGGCCTGGAAGACCTCTCTAAAGGTCATCATGGTAAAAATAGAGCTTGTCTGGGAACGGGTGGAAAACAGCTGCTCCTGCCTGGGACTTGGTGCCAGGCAGGCGGATGGTCAAGCCAGGGCCTGGATAGGGAACTTAGGCTTAGGATCTTGTGAGCACCCCTCATTTGCCAGACTCCAGACAGCAGAGCCAGGAAGGGAGGGAGGAGTATGGAACCCTGAACTGCAGCAAGTCTAGGGGTCCATATATACCACACCCTGACTCTTTAGAGGCAGGTGTGTGTGCGTGTCTGTATGTGTATTGATGGGAGGGGAGGGGGAATTTAGACCTGTGCAGATGGTTTTGGCCAAAGTCCCATTAAACAGATAGGAAAGCTGAGGGTCGGACAGAGGAGAGGTCTTACCCAGGGTCACACAATGCCTGAATGACAGAATAAGGGCTACACCCAAGTTTGGATCTCTACCCCAGCCCCAAGCCCGGAGCACTCCTTCCCTGACCCCTCGTCCAAAGCGGCCAGACCTTACCCTCCATCCTCCCCCTACAGCCCCCCCCAACCCGCCCCTCGCACGGGACGCTGGAATCTACCAAGCCCCACAACTCTTCTACTGGCCCAGCCCTCCCGGGGTGCGGATGGAACCGGAGCGGGGGAGGCTTTAGGTGGTGCAGGAGGCCTCGGTGGGGAGGCTGCCACGCTTGAGCCTCAGGCTGCCGTTCCACCCGCGAGGACAGATGTTGTAGCCAAGGATGCCGGGCGACTTAGCCCCGGAGTCCTCGGAATCGAGGGACACGTCGGAGTCCGTGGGCGAGCGGCGGTAGGGGAAGGGCCGGGGCGTCGCGGGCAGCGGGCTCCGGGGGCTGGCGCAGGGCGAGGGCCCGGCGGGCAGCGGGCTCCGCGGGATTGGGGAGAACGTGGCCCCGGGAGCGGCGGCGACTGGGGGGCCGGGCCGTGTGGGCTGCGGCGAGCGCAGGCGCGGCGGTGGCGGCGGCGGCGGCCGCGGTGGCTGCGCCTGCGCCCCGGGCGGCGAGAAGGGCCGCAGGCTCTCGGCGCCCGCCGGCCGCGGGGAGGCGCTCTTGCGCCGGGCGGCGTTGATGATGTTTCGCGCCAGGAGGGCCTGCAGCTGGCGGCTGGGAGGTCGCGCCTCTGCCTCGGGTCGCAGCGGGGATACCGAGCGCTCGCTCCACGAGGGCGACATGGGCGGCGGCGGCGGGAGCGGCGGGGGGCTGCTCATGCTGCTCCCCCGGCCGGGTTCCCACGGCCCCGGGCTCACCCAGCCGTCCAGGCTGCTGGGGGGCCGGGAGGCGCCCGGCGTCCAGGGCGGGGAGGTGGGCAGGCTCTCCCGGCGGTCCTGGGGAGAGAGCAGAGGGCGGGGCAGGCGTTAGTGCTGGGCTCCTCCAGACCCGGGATTCGGGAGCGACTGCGTCTACTTTGTTACTGTAGAGTCGGGAGGGCAGCGACCCAAGCCAGGAAAGAAGTGCCTGCAGTAAAACGCCGGGTGCCGCAGCTGTCCGCACCTGCTCCTGCGCTTAACCCGGAGGCAGGGGACGCGTGGTTAAGAACGCTGACTTCCGAGACCGGCCCTTCTGCTTGCGGAATGAACGCGGGCAAGTTGTTACAGCAGCAGAAGCAATTGGAAGCCTCTGGGCTTCAGTTTCCTCCTCTGTGAAATGGGGGTTTAATATCAGCACCTACACTTTGGGGGCTGTTGTGAGGATTAAATGACATAATTCATGTAGAAGAATATGATATGTCTTGAAAGATTCCATGGAGGAGAGTCAGTGCTCTCAGTAGATGTTAGTTACCGTAAAGAAACACTGGACGGCTACACGTGAAACTAACCAAAGTGGGCTGCTGTTAGGACATGGGGCCAACAGGGCAAGGTATGCAGCCACAGGAGTGGGAATAAAGGTTTCATGTATTACTTTTTATATTAGTTTAGGTTCTTGAAAGCTATGGATGTATTATCTATTCTAAAATTTTTAAACGAGGGGCACCTCGGTGGCTCCCTCCGTTAAGCATCTGTCTTCCGCTCAGGTCATGATCCCGGGGTCCTGGGATCCAGCCCCCATCCCCACCCCTCAGGTCTCCCTGCTCATCAGGGAACCTACTTCTCCCTGTCCCTCTGCCACTCCCCCTGCTTGTGCTCTCTTTCTCTCAAATACATAAATGAAATCTTTAAAAATAAATAAGAATTTAAAGTGAAAATATTGGCCATTATTACTAAGGACTTAGGGAAAGGCCCTCTTTGCCCCAACCCCCTTGCCATGTTGCCATGGTCACCTCCTAATTTTTCCTTGTAGGCCTTGAGCAGAGAGGAAGTTCCCACTAACAGATGGGAACACAAAAGGAAGTTGGGTCCTCAAGCGCTAGGCAGCACGCTCTCCTGACTGGATTTCTTGCCAGCATGGGGTAGAGAGTGAGGAGTCGGTGAAGCCAAGTTGGTGAACATCTTCGAGGAGATAACGCATTACTCTGCTATACACGACTACACCTGTTTCCTACCTCTTTAGGGACTTTCCAGTCTACAAGTTTCCATGTCATCCTTTCTCCCCCATTAGATCCTCACAGCATGCTGATGTGGTGGCTGGCATTATTACACCCATTTTACAAGGATGAAAATGAAGTTCAGAGATGTAAATAACTATCTGGTGTGTTCTGCCCCATCAGGATGTGTGCATATGTGTGTGTGTGACTGTGTGTGACTACCTTCTGCTCAAAGGCCACACCATGCTAAAGCAGTTTGGAGAACTGGTTTGAAAGTGGAGGGCTTGGGAATCATGCTCAGCTTGTATCTGCTAAACCTTCCAACTCTTCATCCAATCAGATTACAGAAGTAAACCAGTCCACTCAGCCTTCAATCCAATCCAGATTCACCAGCAGTCATTTCTCAGAGTCCAGACCTAGCCAGTCCCTTCAATGTCTTCTGCCCAATCAAAATCTAGAACCATTCATGGATCCATTCTTTCATTCAATCAGTAATCAGCCACAGTCAAGCCTGTCAGCCTCTCATCCAATCAGAATCTGATTTCTCCCAATCAAAAGGAGTGTTATGTTTTCTCCCTACAATGCAGCAGCTACTAGATGACCTGACTCAGAATGGGGTCCTTTAAACAGCAGTCCGTATAGGAGATTTTTCATGGGATAGTAATGCTGGAGGGACCCTTAGGGACCTCCTGGGGACAACCAAGACCCCAATCATCAATTTGAAAAGGTAAAAAGCTCAGCATAGGATCCATCCCTTTCACTCCCAGGATCAAAGCTATGTCTGTGTGAGCCAGAGACACTGGGACCTTCTCTGTCTGTGACACATCCCAGGAAGCTTTCAATCAGCCCAGCTATGGGAAATGTGGCCAAGAGTAATTGATCCCAGCCTGTCCACAAGTCTGGGGGCACAAGGACCAGGGCTCTGAAGCTAGAAAAAGGGCAGGCTGGGGCAGGAAGAGTTATACCTGTCTGAAATCTCTAAGTGTTATCTCTGCCTTCGGTGGCCACGAGGGGATGGCTAGGCCAGCCAGTGGAAGGAAGAAGCAACAGAACTGACTTCCCAAGCCTGGGGTGGACTATTGGACAGTGGTAAGCAGTTCCGCATCATTTGGAGGTGGGCCAGAGCCTGACCTCATCGGAACTGCCATGTCTGGGTACTGACTCTGTGTGTGCAGTGCAGGAGGTGGGGTGCACAGTACAGAAAAGCTGTGAAAAATCAGGACTGTTCACTTTCTGACAAAGCCCTCAATGTCTTATATAAGCCAAAACTCCCTGGAAATGCACATGGGTGAAAACTCAGAAACAGCGCCCACTTAACCCAGCACCAGCCCCACTGCAGGACATGTGTGTGGGGCGAAAGCTTAGGCAGAGCAGTCAGACAGGAACTATCAAAGACCAAATGGAACTAGCTCCCAGATTGCCTTCTGCAGCCCCTTTCCTTGGAGGGAAGGGAAACTGAGGCCCAGAGTTGAGAAGGGGTTGTCTAAGGACAACCCCTTGTGTCCCCACCTGACACAAGGAGTCAGGTGGGGACTACAACCCTCTTCTGACTCTTGATGCCAGCTTGTTCCTCTCCACCAGGGGCAGAAGCCGTTTTTCAGGAGCTAGGAGGTGATGAATATGGGAAACTGCCAGATTAAGATAACACGGAGAGGGGGGAGGGGGCATGAGGGAACCAGAAAGTATATGCTCTGGCTAAAGGCATTTACATTCCACTTTCAAAGAATTCAAACAAACCTGGACTGTAAGGGGCTGTGGGTTTTCCCCCATGCTCTATAAGCTTTTTGGCCAAACTCTGGAGGAAGGAGAAAACAAAAGAATTTCCTCACCCAGGGAAGAGAAAGGGCAGCCCTGGCTTCCAAGCCACCATACATCCGTACCCACAGCAGAACCAGAGTCACAAACAGCCCACGGAGACACGCCACATGCTCACACACAGGAACGGACTCGTCCAACTCCCCCTTCCCAGGCCAGAATCAGCGAGGAAGGGGGGAGACCCAGACCACCAGCCAGGGAGCGCGGAAAAAAGAAAGAAGCAAGACAGATTTGAGGCTGAGTGTATTGAGAACAGGAGAGAAAACAAAGTTAGGGGAAGAGCTCGGCCAGCCTGGCCGCGGGAGCTGCAGGATGGAGGGTGGGCTCTTGCGCTGCTGGCCCTCAGGGGTAGAAAGGATCAGGGGTCTGGGGTAGGGGCTTCACTCTGTCCTGGGAGGGGGCCGGTATGAAGAAGCTGAGCTCACTTACGACTCCCCCACGCATGCCCCCCAGTTTCAGGCAGAATGAACTCACTAGGAAGGCACCCCCCTGTTCCCATGGAGACGAGCCCAGAGCTCACGAAAACTGCAGGCTTGGCCCAGCACGGGCACCGCCTCCACCACCCCTCACCCCACTGGGGAGCCCAGAAATAGGGCCGGGGAAGAGGGAGTGGGTGGTGCTCGGCCCCCAGCCTTGGGAGGCTTCCATCTGAATTCTGCCTCTTTCGTCTGTATTCTCACACCACCACCCCCCACCCCCAACAGAGTCTGGTTTCAGGGCTGGCTCACCTCAAACATGTCAGAGGTGGTGAAGACCTCACCCTGCCTGACTCAGTATCCTCACTGTATGGGGAAACTGAGACTCAAGGATACACATGGAATTAATCTGGTAGAATCCAGATCTCTTAAATCCCAGCCTTTTCCTCAAAACCTTAAGGTCTCCCTCTCGGTCCCACCACGAGGCTGTGCTCCTGCCCTGGCTTCCTATGCTTCTATTGTCTCCAGGCTGTCCCAGCCTGGGCTTCTGGTTCCCTGGCCTCCTGCAGCGGCTTCCTCCAGCAGTACCCTCCCCAGGACGCCCTCACAGACCTCTCATCTCCAGCCCTTCTATGGCCAACAGCCCACTGCCTCCTCCTCTTTTCCCCAGGGGACTGTCTTATCAATTAGAAGCCCTTTCTCCCAAAGCACCGGCTTATTCTCTCAATCCTCACGGACGGTCACAGCTGGAAGGGCACTGACTGGGTAAATAAGAAAACGGAGGCCCAGGAAGGGAAAGTGACTTGCCTGGACTCACACAGCAAAGGGGAGGCTAGGATGGGACCAGACCCTCCCCTCCAGCCTCTCTCTGCGGCGCCCACCACTACGCAGAGATAGTTGCTTTTAGTGGGGCAGATCTCGGCTGAGGTTGAAGCCCGACTAGCCAATGGGTACGCTGCCAGGGGCCGCGCTCACTGCACGCCCACACCTGCACGGCCTTCTCTCGGGGACTCCCCGGGACCTCGCACACCCCAGCACACAGAGGGCCAGCCAGGTGGCACCGGGACCAAGGTCTCATCCCCAGCGCAGAGCCAGGTGTCTGGAGAGGACAGGGAGGCAGGGGAGCAGAGGGCCGGGACGGAAAGCATCAGACAGCAGTGGCAGGCTAAGTCCTCATCCAGCAGAAGAACCCACGAGAGGAGAAAACGTGGTGGCCAGGACAGAGCTCTCTGAAGCAGCGGAGAGGAAACGGCGTCCGGAAGGCAGAGGTGGAGGAGACAGGCCAGTGCAGGTAAGAAGCCAGCGACAGGCAGAAGGATGCCAGGAGCTGGGGCAGCTGAGGAGGCGGACCCAGGGCTGGCTGGCTGCACGGAGGCACTGGCCGGCTGTTTGTTCCGGAAGCCCACAGGAGGGTCCCCTTCTAGGCCATTCCCCAGCAAGACGCTGGCATCCCCACAGCTCACAAAGGCCTGAGGGAGCCCCCAGCCTCACTGCGGCCTGCCAGGGGAGCTCCCTCTTCGTTGCCCTCCCCCCGACCCAGTATGGGACGGCGGGTCCGTCAGAAATGGAGTCTAATGACCCTTGCGGAAGCTGCAGCCCAGAGAGCAGAGGCGACCTGCCCAGAGTCACAAAGCTAGCTGGTGGCAGCATCGACCTTTGAGCCCCGAGGCCCCATACTCTTGACCCTCAGCTCAGTGCCACTTTCAGCCACATCTGCTCTCCATCCAGCCCTCTGAGAGGGGGGTCCTGCCAGGCAGTGGGATCCCTGTGGGGTCCTCTACTTGAAGCAGAAGGAAGGCTTCCACACCTGAGCCTCGATCCCAGCATTCCGGGTGGAGAAGGAGGGCCTGGGGGCCTGCTTGGCGCGGGGAGACCACGCCCTGGAGGGTGACACGGGGGAGATATCACTGCTGTAGGTCGGGCTCACGGCTGTGGGCTGGAGGCCGTCCTGGCCGGGGGAGGTGTAGAGGCCCGGTGAGGAGCGGGAGGCCCGAGGCAGGGCTGGGGACGCCGGGAGGGCCCCCTTGGGGAGGCTGGGCACCAGGTCCAGGGAGCTCGGCTTGGCAGGAGAGGCGGCTCTCGGCGAGGCCTTGACAGGCTCCTTGATGGGCGAGAGGACGAAGAGCGAGGGCCGCAGCTGGTAGGCTGGCTGCTTAGTGGGCTCGGGGCGCAGGACCCCATTCTCGGGCAGGTAGCCGTGGTAGAGGGAGGCGGGCGGGGTCCGAGCTGGGCTCCGGGATGCCACTCGGAAGCCGCCAGGAGCATTGGTGGAATATTTCCAGGATGAAGGCAGGGACATGGTGGGCGAAGGGCAGCGGGCCAGTTCGGTGTGGCCCGAGGACTCGATGACGTACTTCTCCATCCGGGACTGGCGGCGGGCGTAGAGCTCAGCCCCCTTCCCGGAGGCCTCGGACAGGTTCTGGTTGGGTTTGGGCTTCGGCTTGGCCTGGATGCGTGGGGACTTGAGGCACGAGGCCCACTCCGGGAGGACCTCCTCAGCAGCCGCAGGGCTGGCTCTGTCCCGGGGCGCTGACTCCTGCTGAAAGTTGGAGGCCTCGGCCCCCAGTGCAAAGGGCTCCTCCTCCACGCCTGCCTCCCCCTGGTCCCTCTGCCTCCGCTTCTCATCAGCCGTCTGCACAAGATCCAGCAGGTCTGGGTTCGGGGTCACCTTGGGCTTCTCCACGAAGGTGAACATGGATTTCCGGCTGCCCCTGCGGGCCATTGACTCCTCCAATATGCCCGTCTTGCTGGCAGGAACGGCCTGGCCCTTCAGAGGAGAAGGCTTGGGGTCAGAGCTGGGGTAAAGGGCAGAGTAGGAAGGGGGAGACCTAACCCGGGAAGCTGGGGGTGCCGTGGACAAGGTCTCAGCATAGGTCGGGGGTGGGGTGAAGTTCCCCAAAGGGCGTCTCTCCAAGGCTGGGCTTCGCTGTGCCACAGACCTCCTTTCCACCATGGGGCTATGGGACATCATGTGTCTCTGTGGCCGAGGGCTCCTGTCTGCCATGCTGGAGGGCTGGGGAGTCAGGACCTTCTCTCCGAGATGTCGTCTCTCTACCATGGGGCTCCGCTCTATCTGGCTGGTGCTTCCTGAACCCTGGATGCCGAAGGGTCTGGCGGTCCTGTTGACCACTGATGGGGGCTTGGCCAGCGTGAAGTGGACCTCACTGTAGAGCTTGGCGGGAGTGGCCGTGGCTGCCCACACAGATGTCTCTTGTTCCGCTGACACGGCTGGGGCGCTGGGCCGTAAATCGATGAGCAGGGAGCTGGACATGAAATCTGGGGCCGGGGTCCCAGAGCTGGAGAGGGGAGCTGTTTGTCTGGAGAAGGTGTTGGTGGTGGTAGGTGGCACGGACACCTTATCAATCAGGAGCGTGCTGGGTCTCACCTCTACAGCCGGCTCTGGCGGCTGCCCGCCGGAACACAGGGTGCCGGGTTTGGAATCGGACACCGTGCCATTGGGAGGGAGCTGAGCCTCCGAGGGCTGTGGGCTGCTTGAGAGCGGCGGGCTCTGTGGGGTGACAGGGCCCGGCGGGTTCTGGTTGATGTCTGCAGCCGGCAGGCTGTGGTTGCTGTTCGAGGTCGGTGTGATGAGGGTGCCACTGAGTGAGGACAGGTTCTGGTTGACGTCTGCAGCCGGGCTGTGGACCTCCGCCGTCGGCGGGCTTGCTGGGCTCTGCTGGGCTTCTCGGTTCTGGGACAGGTGCAGCCCATTGGCCGTCAGCAGGGCGGCATTCTCCTTCAAATAAACCACCAGCGGTACCTCCTCCTCCTCGCTGGCCACCTTCTCCAGGTGCCGCAGCAAATTGGCCTTCTCCGAGCATCCCTCCATGCTATGAACAGGGACCCCTACGTCGGGGCTCTGGCTGCTGGTGTTCCTTGGAGGGCCTGGTTCAGGCAGTGAGGTGGGACTCAAGCTGAGCCCTGAGGCATAGCCTGCGGGGCTGGCAGGGGGCGCTTGGAGGGACTCCTGGCTGGGCTTCTGTCCCCTCCGGCTGTGGTTCTCCAAGGTGAACTCGTTCACCCTCTGCCGGCGCCTGTTGAAGAGCTGGACGCCGCGGGAGTTGGAGCTGGGAGGGGTGGTGAGCTGGGCTGCGATCTGCTGGCTGCGGGCCTTGGCCTCTTTCAGATCTCTCTCAGTGAGGCTAGTGCTCAGGCCCAATGCTGCAGAGAGAGACAGAGGTCCAGTTAGCAAATGGGAATGCGAGCCACCTGGGGTACAGAGACAGACAGATGGCCACCGTGTCCCTCCTACTGATGATCTTTTCCTCTAGAATCTGATCTTTACTCACTGTTTTCTGGAATGCCCTCTCCTCATGACGATCCCTGCCCCAATAATCATGGCCCAACTCAAACGCTAACACCTGTGTAAAACCTCACCTGATTACCCCTTCAGCATGACCTGGCCCCTCATTTGGCTTCTGCCTGAAGGCTGTTGATACTGCACTTTATCAGACTCAGCAAGAACACATCACCCTCGCAGTAGAGGCCCACTCCATCCCTGACTCATCCCCTACCACCCTTCGCTCACTAGGCTCTGCCCCGCTGGCATTCTTTCAATTCCTTGAAAATGTCAAGTTTGCTCCTGCCCCAGGACCTTTGCACTTGCTCTTTTCTCTGCTTGGAATGATCTTTTCCCAGGTGGCATTCTATGTTGGTTTCTTCTTGCCACACAGGATTTGCTTGAATGTTCCCTCTCTGGAGGATTCTTGCTCTATAATCGGTCCTCTCCCCTCCTATCCCATCTCTTTATTTTCTTCAAGGCATTCACCATCATTTGGAATCACCGTTTCCTTGTTTATCATCAGACACCTTACCTAGAATATAAGCTCTAATAGGGCAATGACCTTGTTTGACCTGGTCATCGTTTGGTCCCCTGCCCTTAGAATACTGCCTGGCATAAAGGGGGCCCTTAGTAGGCATTACCATATGCATGAATGAACCCCCAGAACATTTTCTATGTGCCTGTCTTAGGGTCCTTTTCACTTTCAAACTCATAGTATAATCATTTGCAAACACTAACAGTAATACATTCCCTTTTTAGTGTAAAGAATGCATTCACATGGTCTAAAAATTCAAAGATTTAAAAAAGTCTTCAGTAAAAAATGTCCCTCCACCCCTGAGCACCCCCACCACAAATCAGTAACAACTGTGACCAGTTCCTTCTTACAGAGTTTCTTCTTTTATTTAAATAGTTGTTTTTAAATTCTCATATTTTAATATCATGAGAGTAGGGTATTTGGCTAATTTCGGCAGCAACTATACTGGAACAGTGCATTACTTGATTTTGTCCACACAAGAACACTGGGAGACAAACGTTACCTGTCCTTGTTTTACAGAAGCAGAAAATGAGGTCCCGATGCTTTGTAAGTAACTTACCCATGGTCACATGGCAAAGAGCGGCAAGGCTGGGCTCAAAACCAGTTCTTTCTGGGTTCACAACCCATGCTCGAGTTGCCCATTTGTCCCAATAGGTCCCTTTGGGATATACAGCAGGCAGAGTCAGTGGTTGGGGACGGGCTCAGTCTAGGGCTGTGGAGTCTGGGGCCTGAGGCTGGTGATCAGGCTCTCAGGCTGGGGTCAGACCCCTGTTAATCCGTAAGTTCACTGCAGGCAACCACTTCTCTTTATATCCCCAGTGCCCAGCTGGCACACCGTTGGTGCTCAATTTATGCTTATGGAACAATGAATGAACAAAAGGACCAGTAGGCAGATGGACGAGATAGCCTGTGGCCATGGTCAACAGCTCCGTCAGTGGCTGGGAAAATTCCTCCCTCTGACATCCTCCCCCTACCCCTCCTTACTGTGGGAAGCTAATTAGTTCTTGAGGAATCTGACCCTGCCCTCCCTCCTACCATGCCCTCATTAGCACTGGCCGTGACATGCTGAATGGGTCTCCAGGGACAGTCTTTCTAGGCATCCTGCCAGCGAGGCTCAGAATTCATGGGCTCCCAGAGCTGGAAGGGCCCTTACAGAGGAGCTATTTGACCACTACCCCCATTACATAGATGAGAAAACTGAGGCCCAGAGCGTCACACTAGGGTCACAGGGAGGCCCACACAGAAGAGAGGCTCTCTGGTCCCTATCTCCTTCTCCCCTCCTCCCATCAGGATCTGGCTCCCCACCCACACATACCTGTGCCCACCTGTCCAGAAAAGCCTACCCTGTGCACCCCGACACCTGCTCCCTCCTGGTAGGACTCCTCTCCTGCCTGGGTTACCCCATCTCTAAAAGATGAAGGATTTGCGGGTTTGGCCAGGCTGCCGCCCCGGGGGTGGGGTCTTGAGTGGGGGCACACAGGCCACACAGGAGGGCCCTGAACGGTTGCTGGGTTCAAGCAGTGTTCACCTCCTCTGCTCTGCCGAGAAACCAGGACTCCTGGCCCGAATCCGGGCTCCGCCGTTTGCTACTTGTGCGACCTTGGCAAGTCCCCACACCTCTCAGAGCCAGTTTCCTTAACTGAGGAGCAGTGATAAAAGCTCTGACGTTAGGGTTGCAAGGCTGCAATGAGTTCATGAATGCCAGCAGTACTCATTGTCATCAAGCCCTGGGGGACAGGGCAGAGGGTGCATGCTACCCCCAGAGAAGCTGCTCTGTGGTGACCATACTCTACTCCCTGGAAGGGGTGAGAAATTTTTCTGGCAAAGGAGGTTCATCCCTAAGATCAGGATCCTGAGAAGGGATGTGACTCTCTTAAGGTCACACCTGCAGGGGATTTCAGCATTATGGAGAGGCAGGGATTACTGCCCCAAACTACGGAGCCTCAGGGTCTTGGGAATGGCCACCACTGGGTCCAACTACCCTCATAATTCCTGTGTCCCTAAGACCACACCCCTGAGTTACAAGCCTCTGTTTACACACTCCACTGACGGGGAGCTCACTACCCTAAAGAGCTGCCTTCTACTAATGCGTATACCTTTGCTATAAAGTCACTCTTTATGTGAACTCCCAACCTCTACTGCCACATAGATGAAAAGCTTTTTCTTTCCAACCTGAGAGCCCTGTAGAGATTCACAGACACAATTCCCCTCCCCATGGGGCATGGTCAGGATACACATCCGCGTCATCCCACTAGTGTTTCCTATGACACAACTACTAACATTGATTATACATATTATCTTATTTAATTCACACAACAATGCTATGAAGCATTAACTATTATTATCCACTTTGTAGTAATGAGAAAACCAAGGCTTGGAGAGGTAAAGTGAGTTGCCTGAGGTCACAGAGCTAGAAAGTAGCAGAGCTGGCTCACCTCGGCTCTTTGTGACTCCGGAGAGCACCAAGCCTTCTGGCTAACTCGTTCCCACAGCCTGAGGCTCATAGAAAGTGCTTCAGGGTTTGAATAATCCAGACCTCCCCAAATCCCCACACTTGCCTGTTTTTCTCCTTGCTTCTCTGCTTCCATCCTGTCCCCAGACTTGTTCGAAAGGCCATGGGTTTCGAAAATGCTCAAAATGTCAGAGCATGAAGGGCCCTTGGGGGCTAAGCAGGCCTGGGAGGCTGAGAGAGGGAAAGGGTGGCAGAGTAGGCCTCGGGCCAGGACCCTGACTGCTGACCCCCAGCTGGGCTTGGAACTCCGCCCAGTCCCCCTGCTGCTGTTCTGGGACAAGAGGAGGGCAGCAGAAAAGGCCAAGGGGTGAGAGAGCCCTGCCTCCAAAAGAGCTCCCGGGCCCCCACCCCCAGCCTGCGGTGACTCCACGGAAAAGGAATCTGGCAGGAGGCTTGGGCAAGACCCTGCCAGCGATCCAGCCGATTTCTGCCACCCTGCACAAACAAAGCTGAGAGAAGCGTGGCTGGGCTAGCCACAGGCACCCCAGAGTCCCGCACTTCAGGGCACCAGGAGAGGGGGGTCCCTAAGTCCCCCAGAGCAGGAACTGGTGTCCCTGGCCATGCCCCAGCCAGCCAGGAACTAGATGGGGCTCCCCGAAGCCGGAGAAGCAGGAGGCGGCCAAGGACCATGGGGGGACAGGTATTTCGACTGAGCCCCCCATTTGCACAGCTGCGGCCTGTGCCTGTGTCATCCACATGCCCCCCTCTTCTCAAGACAGGGTGCTGGCCCTTGAAAGACCCATTCTGGACAGTGGATCAGGAGTTCTGAAGACAGGCCTTCGGGAGAGGAAGGGGTGAGGGCAGACACAAGGAAGAGCTGCCCAGGGTAAGGACACCTGGGTCCCACAAGGGTAACTCCCTAAGTGTAGGGGAGACAAGAAGCCCCAAGGACAGCTGTCAGAATGAGGACCACAATGGCAATCATGCAGCCCCTGCCACTGCCCAGGGGCCGTGCTGCATACTTTACACCCATCCTCCTTCTCAATTCTTGCCCCAAACTCTGAAAGGCCAGCCCTCTCATTCTCCCAAGTTGGCAGATGAACCTGCAGCTCAGAAAGACCTATCCAAGTCCATACAACTTGCAAGTAGCTGAGCTGACTTTCAAAATTCTAAGTCTGGTTGCTGAGTCTCATTCCTTAACCGTTCTGCCTTCTAGACCCAGACTTTGGACGGAAGGACACCAAGAGAGGCTCCAGAGCGCTTGGACAAGGCTCTGCAGGACGGCCTGTTTCTCCGCCTCACGGTCCGTGTCCCCAGCAGTGCCCTCTCCCCTCTCAGCTGCCTAGAACAAGCCATGCTCTCTCCCTTTTTTCTCGTAGGAGAAGAGCTGATAGAACTCATTCTTACTAAGGTAGAAATGACTGCTAGGAAATGAGAGACCAGTAGAGTAGAGAGAACATAGTATCGGGAGTCAGGAGACCTGAGTTCCAGTTGTGCTTAGGCAGAGATAAGCCCTTTCTCCGAGCCTGATCACCCCTGTAGGCAGTTGCCTGGTCTGCTGACCATCAGGCCTGTCTGGACAGAGGATCTGAAGGAAGGAGGTGGGGCAGGGGAAGGGAGGCCAGAGCAGAAGGTCAGGACAGGGAGAGAATTCAAGGAAATGCTTCTTCACACGGCTACGGTCAATGGGAGTACCCAGGCCCCAAAGAGGGTGGAGTGGGACAGGGAGCCAGAGGAGGGAATAGAGACTGGCTGGAGGCAGCCCATTGTGGTCGCCTGGGAGTCTTGGCAATGGGACAGGTGAGCAGGCTGGGTAAACCGCCCCCCTGCCGGGGTCAGGAAGGAACCAATGGCTGGCCGCTACACAACCTCTGGCTCAGCTAGGGGCAGGAAGATGAACTGGGCCTGAGTAATGGCCTGGCCGCCTTGCCAGCCCCTACCCCATCTTCTCCCCTGGCCGCAGGAGGAAATGACACAGCCTCTGTTCCCTAGGGAGTGCTCCAACCATGCCAAAGTCCCAGGGAGTGCAACCTGACTGAATCTCAGCAGGCTGCCAGCCGTCCTCTCAGGAGGAGAGTAATTCATACTAAGGTGAGGAGGACTGCCAGGACATGGGAGATGCATAAGAATAGAAACAGGGAGCCCCAGACCTAGCTCCAGCCTTGCCACTAACAGGCTGGTGGAAGTCATCCATACCTCTTTTCTTGATGCCCAGAGGGGAGCTGAGACCAGAGAGGGAGGCCAGAGGCCCTAAGTCACACACCCCAAACCACAAAGGCACTTCCGTGTGCTCCTCTTACTCACTCCAGCTGGGTCCTCCCTGCAGCCCAGCTTCCCCCTGGATGCTGAGCCGGCCTCGGTTCTCAAAGCCTCCGGGAAAGGCAGCCAATTGCCCCGCTGACAGAGAGGAAAATCCCACTTTGAAGGCAGTGCGGGAGCTGGATGTGACTTCTCTCCTCCACAGATGACTCAGCCCAGCTCTTTATCAGGAAAACTGATTTTGCAACAGCTTTTTAAATGGCCTCTCCGCCCCCCCAGTCTCTCCTCCGCCAATCTACCCGCCCCGTGATGCCAGATTCATCTTCCTCTGCCTGGCTTCGCTCATTTCTCTCTCCTGCCTCCCCAGGATGTGGAGGATCAAACAGCAAGTCCTCATCATGGCATTCAGGGCCCCTGCCACCAGAGCCTGCCTGAGGGCTTACTAACCTGCTCTCTGTGCCCTCCCAGCGGCCACAGAGAACCCAAGGGCTCCCATGCGCCCCCTGGCAGTTCCTGCCTCCCCTCTGTGGTCTGCACCTGATCAGGGGTCCCAAAGTCTTCCCTTCTGTATTCTCCCCTGTCCCCCACACCTTCCACATGTGCTCGCAGAATAACAATAAAGTCAATCAAGACAACAATAGCCATCATGTGAGGAGCACCAGCTGCTGCTAAGCAAAGGGGTGAGCCTGTACTTTCTCAATGAAACCTCACACCAACTCATAGGGGAGGCTTCCCGACCTGTGTTGCGGAAAAAGAGACCCACAGAATTAGAGAGCTCATCCTGGGTCCCCCAGCCAGCAAGGGACAGGCAGAGCAGAGTTGGAGCTGGGAGTCTGGTGCCAACCAAGCCTGGGCCCCCTCATTCTGAAGAGCTCATTTTCCCCATCCCCCATCCAGGCTCAGCCCAGCTGCTGCTTCTTCCAGGAAGCCCTCATGGATCCATCCAGACTCCTGAGATCAGTGCTCCACCTGTCGGCTCAAGTCGGCACCAGGGCCTCAGAGCAGGCTGAGAAAGTTTAGGAGCCAAGGCCTGAGGGGAAGCAGGCCTAGCCTAACTCCTGGCATCTCTAGCTGGAAGTGGGTTGGGATCAGGCAGGAAGAATGGGTGGGTTGGGGGGAAACTAAGAAGAAGGTTGTCAGGTGGGTGTGGGCCTTAGCTGGCAGCAATCCCTTTAGGCCACAAGCATTGCTCATTGCTGGACCTCTGATGTAGGGTCTCTCCTATCTGCTCTACTGGCCTAAACACCAATCTACAATTCCATTTTCAGGGACTTGAACATGGTGACCTAGGAGAGGCAGGCTTAGCCCCAGGTGCACAGCAAACTGGAAAGGACTGGTTCACAGAGATCCAAGCTCAGACTCAGGCCCCCAGTTCCTACTCGAGCCCACGTAAGCCAGGCCTGCCCAGCCAAGTCCTCTCCTGTTGCACCAGCCTCCATCACCCCAGCCCTGGGAGCCTCCAGAATACGGAAAGAACTGCCACACCCTGCCCTTCCAGACAATGTTTCATCCAGGAGACAAAAGGCAATGAGCCAGTATGGGGAGAGATGACTTCCCCCAAACTGCCTCTGCCAGGGGTGTGGTGGGCCTAGTCCATCTCTGGGTCTCCAGCACCCAGCCCAGGGCCTGGCACACTGGGCCCTCCACAAAGATGCAGCCCTTTCTCTTGGCCTGTAGCATCCTGGGGCCAGAGTAGGTCTTCATCCTTTCTCAATGCCCCCACACTCAGCAGAGGCTGGCACTCATTCAGTGTGTGGAGGAAATTAATGACTGAAGGATGAGCCCTCCCCAAATCCAAATCCACCTTCACAGTTTGCCCCACCAATGAGAGCCAATTTCTAGAAACCTCTAGATCTCAGATTCACCTAGATTCTAGATCAGAGCTCTAGAGGGTACTTCCTGGAAGAAGTGGGAAGAAGGAAGGAGGGAGGGAGCAAAATGTCTATGGGAGAAGAGGGAGACGAAACCTCAAATCACAGGGTTTGACCTAAGAGGCAGAATATTCCATTAAGCACTGAGAGAATTAATTAGGAAGAAGGAATCCCAGAAGGCTTCCTGGAGGAGGAGGCATATATATATATATATATATATATATATATATATATATATATATATATATTTTCATTCTAGGTCTTGAAAGATGGCGCTGTGGAGGCTTTCCAAGCAATAGTGCCAGCCCAGCAGAAGCTGGAAGGCTCAAGGCAATCCCCACCCCACTCCCCTCCACCCCCCTACCCCAAATCAAGACCAGCTGGAGAGGAAAGGCACCTTTGAGAGGAACACAGCCCAACGTTGGGCTTGCCCGGAGTCTGAAAGTGAATGGGGTATTCCAGGGGGAGTTCCACCGAAGCTGTGTACATTACATGGCACATTCCCCCAGGGGACCAGCGGCACCCCAGGCACCCCAGCGGCCTCCAGGTGGGTTACACAACTGCCCACCGTCCAGGCCGCAGATTCAGCCTGACCCTGGCTCTGCGTCTACCTCGGCCTCCTCAGCCATCTGTCTGGGCCGCTTCCCTCTTACAGAAGAGGCTGCTGCAGCGAAAGTGAAGGCCAGCACCCTGTGGTAAATTCCCCACATTCCTTCCTCACAGAAAAATAAATAGCCCCGGAGAAAGAACGCAGGAGGAATGATAATGATGGCCTGGCCCGGGCTTAGAGGAGTCCTGGCAGCAGGGTAAAGAGCGCAGGGAGCCTAAGCGCCTGGAGGAGCCCCAGGCCACAGTGGACCCGGTGCCTGTCCCCTGGAGGCTGCCGGGCCCCGGGCTCCTGGAGGCTCCCTAGTCCATGCCAAATCTCTGAGGTCTCAAGCTTGCTCACATCTGCCCAAGAAGGTTCTGGGAATCCCTTGGTCAGGGCAGGTGACTGCAGAGGGCAAACTTGTCGGGGCGGGACACACTTGACTTTTACCACTCAAGCTGCTGTTTGCTGGGAATTTCTTAAGTTCCAGACATTCAGTTTAAGTAATATCATTAGGTTATTATGTTGTTTCATTTTCTCTTTGCAAGCTATGGCCTGGGGGTACCATTATACCCATTTGACAGAGGAGAAAACAGGCTCAGAAAGGTTTTTGGGCTTTGCCAAGGTTATCTGGCTGGTTAGTATGCGGTCTCCACTCCCGCCTCTCACTCCCACATCCGTTCTCCCTGCCTGCCCTTTCCAGAAAGCCTTCCTCGACCAAGTCCAGCCGGAGGCGCAGCCTGTTCTCCTCCTATGCCCTGTTCAAGCAGGCGTCCTGTACCACTCGCAGGCTGCCTTCCGGAGATCGCCTCACCTCTCTGGGTCTCGACTCCCTCATCAGTGAAACAGAGATCATAATATCTGCTTTGCAGAGTCGCTGCTGCGTAAATGAGATGCAGAAATGCTTCCTGTGGTATGAAATTCTGTACTCGCCTGAGGGGGACCGAACTCAGCTGTTTGCACAAAGCCCCCTCTGCATAACTCTGCAAGGCCCAGGCCCTGTCTGTCTCTCTTCCTCTCTTCTCCGGCCCTCTCTGGGTCTGGTCTTGCTCTTCTACTCACAGTCAGGCACAGCCCAACTGCCCCACACTCTCAGATCCCTCCCTCCCCCAGCATCCTCTCGGCAAAGGCACCCCAGCATCCATCTCGAGCCAACATGTTGTAGCAGAGAGAACCAGGTTTGAATCCCAGGTATGCCCCTTGCTAGACGTGAGTGCCCAGGCCCTTTGGGAGTGCCCCAGCTACAAGAGTCCCAGGAGGGAAGGCGCAGCCATGGCTGGCTCCCACCTCCCAGTGCACTGCCCTACAGCCTGGAGGGCACCGTGGCCCAGGGCATGCAGGAGTCTGCTGACCCTGCCATGTGCTCATGCCATCCCCCAGTGACCAGGCCTGTCTGGCTCGCCTCCAGCAGGAGGAGTCTCCTGCCAGAGGACAGGCTGGACCACCCAGCCCTTGCCTGCCCCTTGTCCCTCAAACTGCAAAAAAAACCCCAGAAGACTAGAGCCCAAGAGATTTGGCCCCAGGATCTGTCCTGTCACAGTTTGGGTGAGACACTGGACTATTTCCTGACCATCTTTGGGCTTCAGTTTGTCCGTGTGTCCAAAGAGAGGATCAGACTGGAACAATGATTCCTAGAGTATGGTGTCCCACGCCTCTAGCGGAAGCCAAAGGATCTAAGTGGGACCCCGAGACCTGAAATCATACTAGGTAGGTAGGTTTCACGTGGGTAGTGACAGAGGAGTATAACGAACACGTCAAACCTGTGAAGGGCGTATTCCTGCTTGGGGAAAAGTAGGTATTTCGGTAATGAAAGTTAGACACTTTAAAGGAAAAAAGGAAGTAGAGGTGGTGATGGACTCATTCCCTCCCCCGATATTTACTGTACCCCAGCCAAGGGCATGGCACTGTCCACAGCCATGAAGAGTGACAGACAAAGGTCCCTGCTTGCATTCTGGTAGGGGAGCAAGATGACACCTACATGAGTTAACGACACCAGTAGGTCAGAAGGCAAATGTTACAGAAAGAGATAAAGCAGGGACAAGACATATACTGACTGCATGGGCGAGGGGGAGGGTCTGCAAAAAGAAATACAGTAGCTGAAGCCCCTGAAAAGTCACACCTGCGTGAAGAAGTAAGCAGGTGAGGGAGTGAGGCCTGCGCGTGTATAGGAAAAGAGAGAGATCAGACGGAGGGAACAGGGGGTGTTAAGGTCCTGAGGCAGGCTCGTACCTGGCAGGTCTGAGGATGGACCCGTAAGGTGGATGTGCGGACGGATGTGGGGACGGGGTGCCTGGGTGGCTCAGAGGGTTAAGCTTCTGCCTTCAGCCAGGGTCATGATCTCGAGGTCCTGGGATCGAGCCCTGCATTGGGCTCTCTGCTCTGCGGGGAGCCTGCTTCCCCTGCTCTCTTTCTGCCTGCCTCTCTGCCTACTTGTGATCTCTTTCTCTCTCTCTCTCTGTGTCAAATAAATAAATAAAATTTTAAAAAAAGAAAAAAGAAAAGAAAAGAAACCAAGTTCTCTAATGGCTCATCAGGATCTGAGGGATCCCCCTGCTTGGCAGCCATTTGTGCACGCACGCGCGCACGCGCACACACACGCGCACGGGCACACACGCATGTGCGCACACACCCTGCAACATGCATTCTCGGTAGCTTCTCAGTGCTGGCGACAGCCTAGCCTGCAGCAGCACCTCTGCCTCTGAGCTCTCGCCAACACGCACAGGCGCTGCCTGCTTCACGCCTGCAGTACACGGAGGCCTGCCGGCACCCCCTCAGAGGGGGCAGAACCTACACGCGAGTGTGTATGCACTGAGCACCTGCACGTGTGCCGGCGAGACACACGGCTCCCCGGGTGGCCGACTGGCCCAGATGCACCTGCCGCAGGTGGAGGGCCCATGCCGCCCTCTCCGGCCAGCTTGCCCAGTCCACCCGCGGGGAGCTGAGCTGCCACATGGCCCCTGCCTGGAGGGCACACGCTACTGGAGAAGGTTAAGTGCATGGCGAGCGTGACTTCAAATTCTCCTCTCCAGCCTCTCTGCCCTTTGGTCCTGGTCTCCACTTTCCAGCGATAAGTAAAAATCTACCCCCGATACTCAAATGTGCCAGTGGGTTTTGTCCTTGCGGAGAGTGTCCCCTTTTCTACCCATGCTGCAATTAAACAGAAAAGCCATGTAAAATGCCTCGCAGGGCACTGTAAATGTTACCAGCTGCCACCAGCATCACCACATGTCACCATCCCCGTCCCTGGCTTTGTGCCTTCAGGTTGCGGGGTTGGGGGGTGCGGGTATACAGAGCAGCTGATGAGCAGAGAGGCCGTTCCCTCTCTGGCCCAGAGCAGAAACCTGCAGGTGCTCAAAAATCCCTCAGGAAGTATGTCCCAAAGGCACATTCCTGGGATCCACCCCAGCCCTGGACCACAGATTGTCCACCTTAACAGTCCCCCTGAGGGGTTCTGAAACACTGCCAAGTTGGGGACCCACTGGGCTTTAGAATGCATGCTTTTATTAATGTGTTTATAAGTGAATTAACATACAAGGAAATGGCTATAACAGAGTTTGATACATAGGGAGACCCCATAATGTTAACGAAAAATACACTTAAGAAAATACATGTATTTACGTAATATGCCATCCCTTGGCTGTGCGCCCTTTTCTCGTTTTACCAGCCCCTTCGCATCTGTCAGAGACAGAAGCCGAGCAGGGATTGTTACACTATTTTCTAGACCAAACGACTGAGGCAGAGAGCGACCAAGGGGCCTGGCCAGAATCTCCCAGAATGCAGCTCTCCCTCGGCTCAGCATCATGAGGCCCCAGGGCCTATCGCCCCATCCCCAATCGCTCTGACTTTTGGCCCACAGTGTACCTGTCCTTCCCCTACGGGCTTGCGAAGCCTCCAGACACACATGACTTCTCCAGTAACTCCAGGTTCGCCAAGAACAGGACAACCGCAAACAGGTCGGTTCCTTCTAGCCATAATGTCCCTCTCACTGGGCAGTGCAGGGGCTCCCCCAATTCCCTCAATGGTACCTTACATGCTACCATTTGATCCCAAGTGGTCCTTCTGTTCCCAGCACCCCCAGTTCAAATGCCAGCTGAGCAGATCACTACCTTGAGCGCGTCCTATAAATGCTACGCCCAGCTTTCCCCCTTGTAAAGGGCTCCCCTCATCCCTACCCTGCAGGGTGGTTGTGCGGACTAGATCTCAGATGTGCCAAGCACCTAGCATCAGGCCTAGCATGGGTGCTCCTGGGAGGACACAGCACCGTGGACTCACAGGCTCAAGCAGAAGCTTCTGGAAGGCAGGGATTCTGTTTCATTCACCTGTGTACCCACACCTACCGAGTATAATGTGTGCTCAATAAACATGTGTTGAATGAACACAGAAATGAAATGATATCTCCAAAACAACTCTGTCCTAGTCCTTGCTTCCCCTTCTATTTCATGACCCATTTCCCAGCTTGGGGGCTGGAGGCTCCGAGCAGGAATGGTCAGGGCCAAGAAGGGATGGGTGACGGGTTCATGGGAAGTGACAATGACGGCCATCCGGGGAGGGTGGTGTTCTTCGAGCTCTGAATGTAATCCTGTTGACTCAGAGGCATAAATAATGCACTAGCATGTTCTCTCCTCACTATCCTGTCATGCTAAGAATAGCACCGGCTACCCTTTCAGGAATTCCACAGGGAAGAGAACAGGACACCAAGATGGAGACAGGCAGGGAACAAGGTCTTGCCAGGCTGTGGATTGTCAAGCGCCCTCCCTCCAAGCCCAGCTTTCCAAGCCCGTGAAGACAAAGGACCCTGCACATCAGAACTGAAAGGGCTCTTCCAGGCAACTGGTCAGGGGCTCTCCAGGGGAAAGGAAGAAGCCAGAGAAGATGGGACACCATCCCACCCTCTTCCTGTTATCTTTTCCTCCTCCCTTCTGATGCCCCTCCTAATACGCCCAGGCCTCAACCACCCCACCACACTCCTCCCCGTCGCTGTTCGTGCGATGCATAAATACAGAGTGGGTGGTTCCCCTCTTATGTGTTTCATATGTAAAACTTCAGAGAGACAGGAAGATTCTGTAGCTTTCAATTTTTAAAAAAATGTTTAAGTTTAAAGGTGACCCACCTAGAACAGGGCCACTCAAACTCCAATGTACACTCAATGTAATTGCTCAGGGATGTTGTTAAAACGCAGATTCGGACTCAGGAGGCGGAGGGTGAGGCCTGAGAGTCTCTTTCTAAGAAGTTCCAGGTGATGCTGATCATGTATCCATAGGCCATATACTGAACACAGGAAACAGTATTTGCCTACGATACAGATGGAGAGGGCACCTGGGTGGCTCAGTAGGTTAAGTCTCTTCCTTAGGTCATGAGCCTCAGGCTCAGATCATGATCTCAGGGTCCTGGGATCTAGACGGCATTGGCATCTGGCTCTCTGCTCAGCGGGGAGCCTGCTTCCCCCGGCTCTCTACCTGCCTCTCTGCCTACTTGTGATCTCTCTCTCTCTCTCTCTCTGTCAAATAAATAAATAAAGTCTTAAAAAGCACACAAACAATACAGATGGAGAGGCTGAGGCCCAGAGAGCAGAAGGGAGGTACCCAAGAGCACACAGTGGACCTAGGCTCAGAACACAGGCCTCCAACTCCTCCTAGGATTTGCCGGGACAGACTCTGGAGTTGAATGGGGCTGCTTGGAGTGGGGTAGGGGACAGGAGGCAGTGACAGGCAGTGGCCAGAGATCCAGGGGCAGGCCTTTATTCAGCCACGCCAACCTCCTTATGGCCACAGGCTCTCACAGGAATAAAGGGAAGTAAGAATTCTCCTGAACAGAGGCACTCAGCCGAGTGGGTAGCTAAGAACATGCCCTCACCAGCCTGCATTTGAGGCCTGATAGACCACCAGAACCTCCTGGAAGGCAGGTGCGTCTGATGGCCATTAGGCTGCAAAGAAGATCCGGACACTGGGTAAGGAGGCTGGGGGAGTGTGGAAGGACCCTGGGACAGCTCTCTCAGGGTGCAGCTCCAAGGGAAAAGAGAGAGAAGGCAGGACCAGCCTCCCACACCAGCGCTGGCAGTCACTCCTCCTTCCCAGGATGGGCCTCAAACCCCTTCCCAGGCTCTAGGCCCTGCATAACCAGCCCCGCTGCCCGTGAGCCCCCTGTTGCAGCCTCCCCCCAAAAGGAGCCTATCTTCCTGCCATACTGCCCCTCCTTCAAGCGCTCAGAGGGCCCAAGCACCTCCTCACCCCAGAACCTTGGCATCAGCTGCTACTTAGAAAGCCTAGAATGCTTTCTTCCTTACCCCCTGGGTTGTCCCTTTCTGACCACACTTCTCACTCTTCAGGTCTCTTTCTGGGTCTCAGGGAGGGCTGTCTGCCCTCAGAGGTCACATTCTTTTGCCTCTCCTCCAAACTCTCATTAGATCTGTAATTCCATCATATTTTTCTGAGCGTCATCTGCCCCGACTGACGACAGTTAGCAGCCCTGAAGGGCAGGGGCCTTGGCTGTCCTTCCTCTGCTCTGCCCCTGCATTGCTGGGGCTCGTAAACTTTTGTCAACCGAACGAAGGAAACGATGGATAAAAACATGGCTCACATCACTACTGCAAAGACCTCCGTGGTTTCTGGCCCTGCTCACCCTGAAGAAGTTGTACAAGACTGGGGTTCGCAAGATTCCCTCGGTCCAGTCCTCTGCTCTGCTGGTCTCCAGCTCAGTGGGCTTCGCAGGGCACCTCGCTCCCTGAGATGGGTCTTTAGCATGGTCTGCCGGGTTGAAATGAGAGATGGAGTCTGGCAAAGACTTGGGAAGCTGTCACGAGCTTTCACGGCTAGCACCACTCTGGTGTGTCTGAGGCCCAGAGAGGGAAAGAGCCCCAGTCAAGGCCACACAGCCAGCAGGTGCTGACAAGAAATCCCAGGCGCACAGCTTAAGCCTATGGCTGAGCTTCAGGCCCACCCAGGCTCAGTGAGAGCGCCATCTGCCTGGAGGCTGGGCAGGGGTAGGGGAGGGAGAGCATTCAGCCTCAGGCCCAGAGCCAGGGTGGGGTGGGCGGAGCCCCCAGCGGGAGCCCTGAGTGGGGCCTGGCAGCTGGGCCTGGGGGAGCCAACTGGCGCCCGCTGGGTGATGGCATGCTGACTCCCCATGCGCGTGACAGTCTATTTTTTAATCAGCGCCCTCCCCCCAACTCCATGTACCCTCCCAAAGGGCCCAGTATCAGGAATCATGTCCTGGCTGAGACCAGAGCCACCTTGGAAACTAGGGGGAGGATCCCCAAGTCCCATCGCTTCAGGGAGCCCACAAGTACTAAACATCAGGGCAGGAGGGCAGGCAAGGAAAAGCACCTCCCACCTGTGTGACCTTGGGTGGGTCCCTGGACCCTCTGAGCTCAGTTTTCCCCATCCGTATAGTGAGGGGAGGCATGCCAGACTCCACAGGAGGTCACTTCAACTCAAACTCTTGGGATCATGACACTAATGACACCCACTCGCCAGGCCCTGGCAGAGCCTCTGGGCCCACAGCCCTCCCAGGGTACACTTGATCCTCCCTGACCTACTCCCAGGGGACAAGGGGGGTGGGGAGAAAAGAGGCTGAGCTGCCTCAAGGGCCAACCCCAGAACCCCAAATCCCAGACCTCACGTTCCTCTTTCCAGGACCTGAGGGATAGAGATGAGGAGGATCAAAAGAAATGCTGTGTGTTCTTAAGCAGGTGACCTGGCCTCTCTGAGCCTCTGGCACACCATCTAGTAGAAGAGTTTGTACAGAAGCTATCTTCTGCACAGAAGCAAAACTGCCTGGGTTAGAATCTGGCCGCTCACCAGCTGTGTGACCTTGGGAAGTTCACTTAACCTCTCTGTGTTTCAGTTTCCCATCTGTAAAACACTGATAATAAGCGCACTTACTTCATGAAGTTGATGACATGTAAAGACCTTAGGATGCCCTTGGCACACAGTTAAGTAACCATAAACATTAACTTTTTTTTTCAAGAACTTTGGTTTTTATCTATCGAACACTCTTAGTCTCCAAGAGATTTTATTCCAGAAGATTAGATGTGTGAGTCTCCGGTCAGCCTCCTCTCCTGTCTGTGGGGCTCATTCAGCCCGCCCCTTCCTAGCCTCTCCTGCTGGCTCCATGTTCTTAATGTCCGCCAAACTCTTTCTCGCCCATGATCCCCTCACATCTTTTCTACCCCATTTCATCACAGCTCAGAACCGGAGCCTGAGCCCCAGAGGAAACGAATGATTTGCCCAAGACCACCAACCAGTTAGCTAAGACCAGAGGTTCAAGTATTTGTTCCCGAAGTGCAGTCCAGGCCCTTTTCCACTGCACTGTACCCATCCTCCGGCCATCAAAACCTGTTTCTGGCTAAACATCAAAAAGCCACTTATCCCAGGGGTGCGTGGGTGGCTCAGTGGGTTAAAGCCTCTGCCTTCGGCTCAGGTCATGATCCGGGGGTCCTAGGATGGAGCCCTGCATCAGGCTCTCTGCTCAGCAGGGAGCCTGCTTCCCTTACTCTCTCTCTCTGCCTACCTATGATCTCTGTCTGTCAAATAAATAAATAAAATCTTAAAAAAAAAAAAGCCACTTATCCTGATATGAATCTTGAGCTAGTGTCCATCTCCTCAAAGGCTTGCTATTTTCACAGAGATCAAAACATGACAATACTATCTAAGAAGTAATAGTTATCTTTTTTAGCATTTATCATCATTTAATTTCAAGACAACAGTAAAGATAGGGTTTATTATTATTTCTATTTATAGATGAGGAAATGCAAGCCCAGAAAGGTTATAGAATATGCTTCCGATCTCCCAGCTAGCCAGGAGGAGAACCCAGGGGTCCAGCCACCGAATCTGCGTGTTAGCCATACAGGAAACTGGTCACACAGGAGTAGGCTGAATTTTGCTTCACCTGCAGTGGCCCTGGGAGGCTGGGCAGGGGAGGAGAGGGTTGCTACAGCTCTATACTATACTGCCTCAACGAGTGGAAAAGATGAAGCCAGGATGGTGGAATTTCAGGCAGTGGCCAGTTGGTAAAGATTTCATTCTGGAGAGAGAGGGCTTTTGTAAGCCTCTGGAATTACAGGGCCTGGAGGCTGTCCCCACATTGATTCCTCTGGCCACACTGGGTAGTGACTGAGCCCCAGGGTCCGGGGACAGTTCACAAAGAACTATGAGCTCACACATACACAGGCCTAACTAACTCAGCAGAGCCCAGCCACCCCTCTGACCAGATCACAGGCCAGGGGCTCCTTTGGGTCTGCAGCCTGAAGCCATGAGGGATGAAGGCATTTTCATAATCTGCAGCCAATGGTCGCCCCCACCCGTACCCCAACACCAGCTTCTGGTTTAAACCATTTATTGTCCTTTGAAATGCCCTTCCTCCCAACCAAATCCCTCCCCTTCTTCTAGATCCAGGTCCTGGACATGTCTCCTCCATGAGGCCAGCCATGACCACTCCTCCAGATAATAGTCAGGTCTCCACTCCAGTGGAGTGAGAGAGGCCTTCCCTCACCACCAACACAAAGTAGCCCCTTCAAACTGTCCTCCATCTCAGTAGCACAGCTTTTACACACACACACACACACACACACACACACACACACACATATATATATATTTTATCAGATAGATAAATTATATACATATGTAATGTATATATGTATAATTTATCTATCTGAAAATGTCTTATTTCTTTGCCATCCATTTTCTGGTCTATCTCTCTGATCAAAATGTGAGCTCCTTGAGGACAGGGACCCATCTGTCTTGTTCACCACTGTAACCCTAGTGCCTAAGGACCCACCTCATCCTGTAGCTAGCCAGGGACACTGAAGTCCATAAAAAGAAAGGGATTCATCCAAGGTCACACAGCAAGCAAGCACAGATATCGGCTTAATACCCAGCTCCCTGATCTGCAGCCCAGGGCACTTGGCCATCCACCCCTCCGCCCCCCCCCCATGACCCTCTGCTGGCCTATCTAGTCCCTGCCTCCACACAACAGTGGGGGCCAGAGCCTACAAACCCTCCACAATGGAGGCACCCAACCCAAGCTGGGCAGCCCTGCCTGCTTCCCCCCTCGGTCCCGCCCTTCCTGGCATCAACAGCTCTGATGAGCTCATGTCTGGAAGGCTGGGAGCTGCCCTGAAGGAAAAGGTGCCTCTCAGGCCAGGCCCCGTCTCTAGACCTGCAGGTGTGTAGAGCCCATGTGATGTCAGCACCGGCAGGTGGAAGGAGTGTGCTGACCCATGCCCCGTCTACCTTCTAGGCTCAGGGTGACATGTGGCAACCATGGCGAGAGGGCACGACCAGGGGGAAAAGAACATTCAGAGAGGTTTCCTCCTGTGCTTCTCCCATCTCTATAGATCTTCCTGTGTCACTTGCCCCCCCTCCCTAATCAAGGAGCTGCTGTCCTAAGGAAAGCGGCTCTGCTGCCTTCTACTCACAGAACTACCCTGGGCCGATCTCATCCCATCCCCAGACTCAGTCTCCCCAACTCTAGAATGGGGAGCTTAGATAAAATGCTGACCGAAGAGGCTGAGGATTCTCTATGAAGTGGGCACCTGAATACTACAGAGTTTTGTCCTTTTTCTCACCTTAGGGGAAGGGCAACAGCCAACAAGAGAGGGAAGGGGTTAAAGGTTTTATTTTAACCATAAGTGATGATTCCAACCACAGCTTAATTTGGGTGCTAGTTTGGGATGTGGGGGGAGCTAGTCCACAACCTGCAAAGTGGGGGCCACCCTGAAAAAAGTGGGAGCTGGGGGCAGCATGGCAGCAAAAAACTTGTCTTTCAGAAGTTCTCCGAATATCAAACGACAGTGATTCTGGTGCATTCCCCTTGTACAGATGGGGAAACTGAAGACCAGAGAGGAGAAGAGCCAAACCAAGGTTTCATATAGAGACAGAGGCCGGGGACCCCACACCAAATGGCATTTTCAACTCCCTGGAGGAGCCCCATCCCACTGCCTGAGGTAATACAGAGGTTGGTCTGTGGCTCTGTCCCCCAGCACAGGACAGGGTCAGGCGTGGGGGTGGTGACAGGCTGGTGGGCACCATGACTTCCAGTCCCTCCCAGCATACCCTAGTCCCTCTGATCAGCATCTGATCTCATCCCACCCTTGCAACATGACAGGGGTGGGGCATCCTGGAACTGCCCCTTCACCCATCTGGTCCCTACTGTCTCCAAGACAGTTGTCCCCTCAGGGGTCACTCTACTCATTCTCTCATGGGGAGCCAGAGAGGACAGGGCTTGCCTCCAGATCACACAGCAAGTTGGTTTATTCCAGAGCCACTTGTCACTCAGGATAAAGTGGGAGTGGGGTGTCTGGCTCTTCCCTGCTCACTCTTGATCCTTGTAGACAACCCAGATGGGAAATACAGAGGGTCCCTGTCCCAATCCAGAGTAAGCCCATAACTGGAGGTGGGGGGAGGGAGAAAGGGAGAACCTTTCCCCAGAGCCCTCAGAGAAGCCTTCTCAGGGGCTCGTTGGAGCCCCTGATTCCGTATTGTAGGGACTCGGTAGGAGCCCCACCCTCCCCTCACTTTACCTCCATGGCCCCTCACCTCGGAGTAGTGGTCCAGGAGTTGTGCGAATCTGAGATAGAGCCCTTAAAACAGTTCCTTCTCTGCCCCCCTAGGCGCTCAGGAAGGGCCTCGATTTCCCCAGAGCGCTCGGCCGTGGTCCCCGCGGTCGCAAGGTCCCGCGTCCTGCAAGCCTCGCCCTCACCCTCGCCGCCGGAGCCCGCCGCCGCCGCCCCGCCCGCGGGAAGGGGGACGCGAGGCCAGCACACGCCGTTCTGCTACCCCACGGGCGCCCATGTTGGTCAACCCGGCGCGAGCCCGGCCCGCCTTTCCCGGAGCCGGCTAGGGGCGGCAGACCCCTCCGACCGGTGCCCACCCGTCAGCCCTGGCTGTCCGGGTCCCCGAGGTGCTTGCGGGTTGGGACTCGAGGGCCGGAGCCCCCGCGCAGCCCCGAGAAGTAGCTTCCCCGCGTCGGGGCGTCCTTCCGCTCCGGGGCTGCTCCAGAGATTCCCGATTTTTTAGACTCCCCCTGCCCCGGCTCCCCGCCACGGTACAGATGGGAAAACTGAGGTCCACAGTGTAGCAGCGACTCGGCCAAGGTCACCCTGCGCGCCGGCATTGGAACCCAGATGTGCCACCTCCACCTGCGCGGCGCGGGGAACAGCACAGGTGGGAAGGGGCGAGGCTCGCCGGGCGCCGGCACCCCTGCCCCGCCAGCGCCCCTCACTAACCTCCTGCCGCCGCGCGCTGTCCCCGGGCTCACCGGCGCCGCCGCCGCCACCGCGCACCTGGCCGCGTTCGTCAGTGCGCCCCGCCCCCGAGACCCCAGCCGTCTCCGCTCCGCCCGGGGCGCCCCCTCCGCGTCGTTGCCGCCGCCGCCGCCGCCGCCACCACCTAGCGGGCTGCTCCGGGACCCGGAGCCGGGAGCCGGGAGCCGGGAGGGCTGGGCGGGCGAGCGAGACGCGCTCCTGCCTCTCGCTCCCCGGGGCCCTAGCGCCGCCCCGCCCGCCGCCCCGCCCAGCCCCCCCGGAGGGGCGACTCCCTCAACCCCACCCCGCGGGCTCGGCCCGGGGATCCCGGCGGTCCCCCTTTCCTCCCGCTTTCCTCCCTTGTGCCACACTCGAATGTCTCGTTGAGTCTCTCCGTTGCCTCCTCCTTTTTTGTTTCTCCAGGTCGGTCCCTAAATCCTCTGCTTTCATTTCACCCAGTTCTTCCTGTCTCCCCATCTTTTCTCAATCCCACCAACCACCCCTCTCTTAAATGGGTCTTTGTGATTCTTTCCCCATAACTGAACCACCCCCACCTCCCCAGACCCTTTCCTTTCATACCCAGATGCTGTACCCCTCAGGGCCATCTTCCCTCCCCCTTCTCAGCCCTGGTGACTAGAATAACTGTCTACCTCGGTAGGACTCAGGCAAATGGGGACAGAGGAAGGTTGCCACCTCTCCTCTGGCCTGGGGCCATTCCAGGGCTTAACGGTAGGTCAGCAACAGTAGGGGGTAGGGAGGCTGTGTGGCTCCTGGGTTTCAGTTCCCCATCTTTTCGTTGAACTAAACACCACTCAGATTGAGCTCAGCAGAGCCCCAGGACAGTGGTCAGTGTGCATCAGAATCAGAATCAAGGGGGTGCTGTTACAAATCAAGACGCCCACCTTCTAGCACACCCTCCCAGTGGTGAGGAGGCCGTGGGCTCGGAACAGTTCTGATAACAAGCACCCTTCACACTCCCACCAATTTTGAAACAAAACTACGCTTGGAAAAATGTTGATCTGGGTTTTCACCAGAGTTTCCCTAGGTCCCAAGTACCCCACCCCTCCAACCAGGGTGGTTCCACTTTCATTTGTCTTTCATATCAAGGTTCTGTGTTTAGATTTCTGCTAGAGGAAGTTAGAAGTGTGCTGACAGGAGCCCACCCTACCAGAGGTCCTGTGAAACCCAGAGCTGCAGGTGGCCTGGGTTTGGGGGACATCCCCTCTCCCCAGTGGGGACAACATGCAAGAGGTCAGGTGACAGAGGGGCAAACCCTCCCTGGCCGCTCCCATCCCTCCGGTGGGCCTCAGGGTCTGCAGAGAATTCTTCTGGCCCCGTGGCAGCTTTAGCGCTGGGGCTGTCCCAAGTGGAGGTGGGAAACATGGAGGGGGTCCTGGGGATTGGCACCGGGTAAGCTACTTCCTGCCTGATGAGTACATGTGCTAGAAAAGTGGCTATAGCCCAGCCTGTGGGAAACCAGGAAACAAACTGTGTGGGTGAGAGAGAGAGAGAGAGAGGGAGAGGGGAGAAGCTAGAATTACTGTGTGGGTGGGTATGAAAGAGACAGGGATGGGGAAGAGGAAGGAGGACAGAAAGTGGTTCAGTCTGTACGTAGGTGTGTGACAGTGGGTGTGCAAGAGTGGATATGCCTGTAGGAGAGAATGTGTGCATTCAGGAGAGATTTTAAAGTGTAGGTATGTGAGCAAAAGAAAATGGAGAGAAGAACATGCTTTTAACCTGTATGTAAGAAAGGGAATATGTGTGCTTGGATATTTCCAGGTGGGACTGTAGTTCTGTGTACAAATCTGTGTATTCTGTGTGCACATGTATCCACATGTGAAAGGTAGGCATGCCTGAGTGAGGGATGTGTGTGTGTGTGTGTGTGTGTGTGTACTAGTGTATGCCTCATGCATAGGTATGTAGGTGTCTGAGGGCAGGCACATGTGTACATGTGTGTGCAGATGTGTAATTATATGTGTGTGCCTATTGGCATAAGAACTGCATAGATGCACCTGTTGGGCCGGGGTGTGAGCGTGTGTGCATATGCGAGGTACATGTGAGCCTGTGCGCCTTGCTTCCACACCATTGCCCTTCTCTTCTGGTTACTGTGGAATGTGGAAGTGAGAGGGGGCATGGATGGTATCCTGCCCAGTCTCTGCTCCGTCCTCTCTCCCACAGACCTAAAGAGCAGGAGCCTTGTCTTTGGCCCAATGATCAAGGTCAGCTCTTATCATGGCCAGGGGCTCCTCTGCCCCAACAGTATAGACACGGCCAGGGGCAGGGTGTATCTGACAAGTCAGATCCACACCCTCATTCCCGCCTTAGAGGCTCAGAGCAGTGTCCGGCAAGAGTTGGAAAGGCCACCAAGCCCTTAGATAGATACCCTGGGTCCCCAATAGTGAATGGCCTAGAAAAGAGGGAAGGTGGCTCTCCCCAAGCCATAGATACAGGAGGGCTGCATCAGCAGTGGGTCCCAGGTTTCCCTAAGTGTATTCAGTGTGTGTGGGGGGGGGGGTGAGGGTGAACCATGGCTTGGCAGAATCCTCCACCATCCTCCAGAGCTTGAACAACCTTTTTCCAGCCCTAGGTGGGTGGAAGAACACAGCCTGCTGCCTCGTTTCCATGGAGACAAAGCAGCACAGAAGGTGGTTGAAAGCAGGGGCCCAGACCTCCTGGGGTTCAAATCTCTGCTCCTCCACCCACAGGCCTGAGACTGGGACAAGTCACTTAAATTCACTGTGCCTTAGTTTCCTCATCTGTGTAGCAGGGATAAGAAAAATATGAACTTCATCCAACTTGTTTAGAGGATGAAAATGAAGTAACCTAAACAAAGCATTTAGCATGGCGTGTGGCGACCAAACTGGGGCGGGGTGGGGGGGAGGTGGGGGAGATGGCAAAAGGCCTGGGTTCTAGCTTTAGCTTGGCACCAACGTACTGTATGACCTGGGACAGGCTGCTTGCCATCTCTGGGCTTCAGGGTCGCCACAAGATTATTTCCAGAATGATGTCAACCAGCCCTGCCCAGTAATGAGCAGCTGAGATGTTGCAGTGAAGGCAGCAGCTCTGGACTCTTGATGAGCTGTGGACCAGCGACTGCTGGCGGAGGCCCAGCCGTGAGCCCTGCCCAACACATTCCTGCCCCTCTATATTCTCTCCTGATGGCAGGAAACTTAAGCTGCGGGCTGCTGCCCCCTTCATCTGGCTGAACCCTTTGCCCCTTGAGCCTGCGAAGACCCAGCTCTGCCCCGCTCAGCTAGTACTCAGGCTCTAGAGAAATGGCACCAGTACCCACCCACCTCAGGTGGTAGGTGCCCAAGGCAGAAGATGCCATGACCCATCCTGCAAACTGCCAGGGGGCACTCAAGAGAGGCAGGTATAATTGCGGAAGGACGGGTGTAATTGCCTGAAGATGCTTATAATCCCTTGGCGGTACTGGGAGGAAGCTTTAAAAGGAAGCCCTAATCCGCTAATAACCTGGCAGCCGCACAGGCCTCTTCCCTCCGGATCTCCACGCAGAGAGAAGGGACTCTGGCCGCTCCCTTTCCCGAGGGAGCAGAAAGGCCAGAGTGGGCTCTGACCCAGGACCACCCGGATTTCTACTCTCCCGTAAGAACTAGCTTCCTTCCAGTCTCTGCCTCCAAGAAGACTTCCCTGAGACACATCGTGCTAAGGTCACTCCTGCCCCCTCCGTCCCTAGAAATGTTCAGGACAGAACTGGAGGCCATCTGGCTGGACATTAAAGGAAGAAATGAACCAGACTGCGAGGAAGAAGGACATGATCGTAGTCTCAGCTCCCACACTATGTGACTTGGGCAAGGGATTTAGGTGTCTGAGCCTCAGCCATGTCTCCTGTAAAATGGGGAGATTTTGTTTTAGAAGGCTGCCTTAGAAGACTGTATAGTGAGAGGGTTGAGAATGGGATACTACAAAATGACCAAGCTCTGTGTAAGGAGCCAATAGGAACATGAAAGGTGGCCCCTCTCCACCCTTCATCCATGGTCTCTTCCACCCCAGGAGGTCACAGACAACACTCTCCCCCTGTAACTCCAGGATATGGTGGTGGCTAAGAACAAAGTCCCGTACTCAAAAACCCATGGTTGAATCATAGCATAGAGGTTTACTAGTCAGGAGTCTTAGACAAGTCACTTATGTTCTTTGAGCCTCAGTCTTCTTACCCATGTAATGGACATAATCATAGTATGTCCCTCATGGAGATTGCTCTGAGGTTCAGTGAAATGATACATGTAAAGCACAGTAGGCTTGGCACATAAGGGCTTACTTAACGAATATAGCTTTCGTACTGTTGAGTCGGTGATGATCATTTTGATTATTATTAATGTCCATCATGTGATCACTCTAAAATTTCCAAAACACTATCCCAATCTAAGATCACTGCAACCTCACAATGGCTCTGTGAGGTAGAGGGGGCTCATATTTAATTTTGTTTTCATGAATGAGGAAACCAAGGGAAACTCACCAGAGGAATGCAATTTGCCGGGGTTTGGCCAGTTGGTATCAGGTCTAGAACCAGCACCCATGGCTCCCCACACTCGGCCAGGGTCTATGAGGGGGAAGGGAGCAGGTACTGGGGCTCGAAGGCTCTTGGGGACTTGAGTTTGGGCTGACTCTGGTATGAGGGCCCATCTCCAAGTTCAAGGCTGCAGGGCCCTCCTGGGTCCTCCTTCTTCTTGCCCTTGATGCATCGAAGGCATCTGCTGGATCCTGCCCAGCCTCCTGTGTGACCCAAGCATAGGGGAGTGGGGAGATGGGTGGGGGCGATGCTGGCCATGTGTGGTGGTCAGAGCCTGGCGGGAATTATTTCAGAAAAGAGAGTGGGCGGGATGGTCGATGGGCTGTCAGCCAGGGGATCAGCCATGCCTGCAGAGAAACGACGTGTTCCTCCAGTTTTCTGACACATTAACCCTCCCAGGCCTGGGTCCCCCACATGCCCTGTGCCCCCAGCATCTGCTGGCAGTGGCTCCTGCCTCAGCAAGCATGGCTGGGCTCACGTCCTCTCCATCTGGGCCCACTTCAGGGTTTCCATGGACCCAGGCAATGAAGGTGATTCAGTGTGGGTTTCCCTGTCCTGCCCTGCTCTGCTGTCTCCTTAGCCTGCGTGGGGGCGGGGGGGGGGTTGGGGAGGAGTGAGGGGAGCTGGGGGGGGGGAATGCTCTCCCTTCCTCCTTTCCTCCCTCCTTCCTTTCCTTCATTCCCCCCTCCCTCCCTGACTCCCTTCCTTCCTTCCTTCCTTCCTTCCAGGCAGTGCACTGTGAGCTCTTCCCTATACACTGTCTTTGGGTCTTTGCCTAGGCGATACGGATGGATCGGACCATGCCTCTGTCCTCTCTAACAGATGGGAAACTAGGGTGGGGAGAATGTGGCCCAGCTCAGCCACCAATAGGCCACCCAGAGCAGTCAGTGTCTTCCTCACTCCGGGCCCATTTTTCCACCTGTAAAATCAGGAGGTCCAATCGGATCAGAGATTTCAGCCTCAACCTCGAAAACTGCACGAGGGCAACAGCCTCATGGGCTTTGCCCAGTGCTGCGTCCCCAGCACCCTCGGGCAGCCGGCACACGATGTGTTCAGTGAGGCGGTCCTGCCCTGTCATTGCCTGGAATCCAAGGCCATTTGTTGCCATGGATGATTAAGGGGGGGGACGAGAGTGAGGGATGGACTTCTGTTGGCCAAGCGCGATCACAGGGCTTTCTCTCGTGGACTTCTCACGTGCCCTCTTTGGCAGAGGAAAGAGTGGGCATAAATGGGGCCCAGCTGGATCTGCACAGAACTCCCAGTCCCCCATCTCCTCACAGCTATTAATTGGGGTGTGTCCATGGGACTGTGAGGGACCCCGGTGGGCTCTGGCAGCCTAGGAGAAAAGGTCATGAGCTTACCTGGTTTCTGGGCAATCCTGGGTCCCGCGCTGGGGCGGGGGGTGGCTATCACCACCTGCTGAGCCTTCACCGTGTCCCAGTCCTTGCTGGCACTGTTGTCATGCTGGGAACACCCTTGGGCTTCCCTGGAGCAGCTGGGTGGCTGGATGCCCAGGGCATTGGGCAGGTCTAGTGCCCCTTGGGTGGCTCTGCAGGTCAAATTGTCCCCATTCCTGCTGGCCACCCTGTCCTCCTCTAAGTTCATGAGCCCCGCCTCTCCCTGCAGGCCCTCCTCGCCACCACTGCTCTCCTCAGCCTCCAAGGCCAGACACCTGTAGCTGCCATCAGGGATCCGGAAGGTGGAGGGGGTAGGCCTGTCGTCGCTGAGTCCGTGGGGTGGAGGTGGGAGGTGGGGACCCAGCATGGTGCGGCTTCTCCTCAGGGAGGCGGAGAAGCCGGGGCCAGGCTGGCCGCCTGGGTGAGCACCGGTCCTTTCTCCTCTTGGTGTCTCCTCTCTGGCTCGCTGAAGCTTTGTCTTCCTCAGCCAAGTCCCGGAGCTGGGGCAAGGTCCAAGTGTGGGGCCCTCCTGGGCTGGGTGAGTGGTAGGCCCCCAAGCCTTCCTCTCAGCCTGTGTCTGGGCTGTGAGGCCCTCCTTCAAGGTGATCTACCTGCCCAGAGAGAAAAGAAGCAGCACGTGAGACAGTCTGCTGGGTGTTTTGGGCTGAGTTTCTGAGACCTGTCCATCTTAACGGGGCCGTGAGAATGGGCTGGGGTTTGGGGTACAGGTCTCACACACCCATGGGAAAAATCCCAAGCTTCAGCCACTCAGCATCCCAAATTTTCACCATCTCCTTATGCCACATGACCCCTTGTTTGCTTACTATTTTGCCATAAATCAACTTTAAATAACTTACTTCTATTAGTTCAGACTTATCTTAAGTACGAATGGCAGGAAAACCACAAGTATGTTGTGCTAAGTCGTTTCCCCCCTAATACACATTAAATAAATATCTAGTTATTTAAAGATACTTAACTGGGCACCGCCTAGAAAGAATTCTCTCACATGCCAGCAAAGGTACATACACCACAGGAATCCTGGGAACAATGGGGTGGAGGACATAAGGCGGGGCCCAGGGACTCCCTGAGGAGGCTGTGCACCAGGCCAGGGACAGTGGCAGTGATGTGCCTTTGTGCCAGGCTTTGAGCTAGACCCCCAGCCCTGCCCCCTGTGGAGCTGGCAGCAAGTCCCATGGCCTCTCTGCACCTCAGCTTCCCCATCTGTAAAATAGGAACGTTATTATCTCCAATGTGGTGTTGCATGGAGGATTAAGTGAGAAAAGGCATGCAGAGGACTCCGTTTGGGTTCTGAGATGTAATCTAATACACGTTGGCTGTTCTTTTATTGCACAAAAATGTCTTGAGCTTTTATTGCATGGCAGACTCCGTACAAGTCAGAGTACAATGGGGGAAAAAGAAGATAGGGTACTCTAGCTTCACGAAGCCTTAAAATCTGGTCGGGGGAGCTGTGAATGATCACAAGAACCATAATAATAACAGTGTGATTATTTATAAATGTTAACAATGAAGATGATTTCAGAGAGAGGGGACAAGGCTTCCCATAGGGTGTACGGGATGCGGGGAGGGATGCGTGGGAGAGGAACTTGGGCGGAAGAGCTGGCTGGGCTGGGCGGCAGATGGAGAGTGGGTGTAGAGGAAGAGGGAGGAGCCCAGGCTGCAGGCAGGTTTGTCGCTCTGGTGACAGGGAGACTTTGTTCATAGAGATCAGGAGTACATGGGAAGGAGCAGGTGTCCAGAGGAGTAGGGAGATGAGTTTGATTTGGCTTCCGCAGGAGGGGAGTGTGTGTCAGCTCCATGTAGGGGGCTGGAGAGCGGAGGAGAGCTCCAGGCTGGAGAGAAAGGCTTGAAAATCATTTGTGGAGGCACAGGGAGGGGGTAGACAAGATGCCCCGGACGGGCAAATAGAGCTTAAGACAGGGCCAGTGGCCATGGACACTGGCTAGAAACCCTGGCATTTACAGATCTTGGCTAGCAGAGTCCATCACTGCTTAGCTGTGTAATGCAGGCAAGTATGCACCTTCTGAATCTCATCCTATCGGGCAATGGAGAGAGAAGAACCCCCCCCCCCCCCACACACACACACAGGCTGGCCATGAACTGTGAGAATCCTGAGATGTGACGCAAGTCTGGGGACACTGGCGACCTCAGGGCTTACGCTGACCTCATCTGCTGTGGTACTTGAACTGGAGGTCACTCCTCCGCACCGCCCCCACCCCCACCAGGTGGGGTCAGGCCTCCCCACCCCCCACCCCAGCAAGCTGGCCCAAGGCCTCAGCCTCCGGTTGGCGCTGTGCCAATGTTTTGTGGTAGGCAAGAGGAAAGATAAAGGCATTACCAGGCCCTGGGGCAAATCAGTGCCAACCAGGGAAAGGCAAACAAGCATCAGGATCAGAAAGATAACAGGCACCTGTTACAGCAGCTCGGCGGCAGTGAAATGAGCACAAAGGAGCCAACCTTCTCCCGGAGAAGAAGTGAACACCTGTTCCACGCCGGGTTATTCATGGAGGGTGTTGAAATAAATCACCAAGAAACACTTCGAGAGAAGTACTGCTGTTAGACCATTTCAGAAGTGAGGAAACTGAGGCTCAGACAGGTGAAGTGACTTGGGCCTACGTCACGCAGCTAGTAAGTGGCAGGGCGCCATCTGGACACAGCTCTGGCACCTTGACCGTGAGGATGGGGTGGATACACAGAGACATGGGAGGAATGGCTCCTGCACCTCTCTCCTCTCTGGACTTTTTCTCACTCCTCAGCTGCTGCCAGATTTCCACACTAGAGTGTCACACAGAATCTTAGACTCTCATGAAGAGTCAGTAGAATTCTGAAAAAAACCTAACTGGCCATGTGACCTCGGGCAGGTGCCTTCTGTACTCCTAGTCCGTTTGCCCCAAGGCACGATGGCGGGGTTGAGCCAGATGGGGGCAGGTCTCATTGCAGGATGCCATGATTCTAAGCCCTTGGAGCACCGCTCCCCGCCCCCAGCCACTGCCACGGCCACCCACGCCATGACAGAGCCAGATGGCAACAGGCAGAAGTGGGCGTGGGGGGGCAGGGCTCCCTCTGATACCCCACAGGAGCCTCGCTGCGCTCTATCTCTGCTTCTGTTTTGCTGTATTTGACGGTGGCCACGGTTTCCAGGAAAGAAGAGAGAGGCGGAAGAGTTAACTTTCCACCACCCACACAAATATTTTTGGCCGGCTTTGTCTTTGGGCTGCCAAGCCAGGAGGGAGGGGTTGGCAGGAGCACTCCAATGCAAGTCTGCCTCCCAAAGAGGGAGGACTCCCAAGCCAGCTGGGGGGCCTGGGCAGGCCCCTCGCGGCCTGAGTTCTGGAACACCCACTGAGCTCGGGAGCCCCGAGCAGGGGCAGGTGGTCAGGACCCACAACAGGAATGACAGCTGCCCCTTACTGAGCATCCCCTAGTGCGTGGCCACACCTTGCACCCAACACTCCTAGATGGCAGGTATGTGGGTGCTGTCTACAGATGAGGAAACTGAGGCAAGCAGAGATAAATTCCAAATCCAGAAGCACACCATGGCTGAGTGGTAGAGCGGGACATGTGTCCAGATGCTGGGCTCTGTGCTCTTACCCTCTGCTCTCAGTGACTGCTGACTAACTCCAGGAACCCCCACAGAGGGCCTGCCTGTGTGGGAACATCTCCAAGGTGGACAGGCGAGAGCCTGCTCCAGTCTCAGCAGAAACAGGTGGGGAGGGGTCTTCTAATTCTGGCTCCCTCAGACCCACATCCCTCGTCATGGCCACAGGCTCCAAGGGCATGGAGCCTCAGCAGGCAGGGGTGACACAGAAGGCACAAATCTGTTGTCCTCTTATCAGGGAGGGCAACTTTCAGCCCAGAGCCACGGAGAACTCCCCCAGGTTGTCCAGCAAGTCAGACGCCAGGCCGGCACTAGGACTCAGGCGCCCAGGCACCTGCCTCCAGCTAAGCCCAGCTCCACCCTGAGGGAGCTTTCCCTGCTCCCTCCCCTGACCTCAGGGAGCCCAAACAGGGTACCCAGCTGAGCTGATGGTCGGATGCTCTACAGTCCCTGTCCACGAAGTCTGAGGGCCTGCCCAGATCTTCCGAGGGTAGGCCCAGGGAAGATGGCCTTGGCAGCCTCATGTTCTTTCTGCTGTTCGCTTTGTGATGGGAGGGAAGGGCACTGGCTTTGAAATCAGATCTGGGTTCCAATTCTGACTCTACTATTCAGTGGCTGCCTGACCCTGGGCAAGTCTCTTCATATATTCGAGCTTCAGCTTCCCCAGCAGCAAAATGGGTTAAAGTAGGGCCGACTTCAAAGGGTTGATGCCGGGATTTATTGAAAAAACACAGGCTCATTCTTTCCTCCGCAGGAAATGAGGGAGCACTGTTGTGTGCAGCTCAGCAGCTGGACGCTGGGGGTGAATGTTAGCACAGTCTGGCCTCCCCAGGTTCCCCATCCACAGTGCCCACAGCCTGCTGCAGGGGAAGGTGGAGGGAGTGAGGAATGGTGAGTTTTGGGCTTAAGTGGGTACATTGCAGGGGTCAGGGCACGGGGTCCCAGTTTTGAGTCTCCCATTGACTTGGTGAGTCATGTCGGGGGAAAATCACAGGCTCTGATTCCACAGTGGAGAGACGGAACTAGGTAGGAGGGGAGAAGCAGTCCAGAAAGACTAGACCCTCATTCCTCTGAAGGCCCTTTTGCCCCAGAAGTCTTCATACCTGGCCTCCCCACCTGCAGTCTTCCTGTCTCCATCCTCTCCTGGGTCTACTCCATTCTTCTAAAGTGCAGCCTTGAATGTGCTCACTTGCTCAAGGACACTCCATGGCTCCTCATTTCTCACAGAATAAAAGAAAACAAACAAAACAAAACCAAAAACCCCAGTTGCCAACAAAGGGAAATGCAGATTCAAAGGCAGATCTCATGATTCTTGGCTGAAGGCAAGGAAGGAGGGCTTCCTGGGGGTGACATTTCAGTTGGATTTGAAGGACCTTGACAGGAAGTGCTCGGCATTCTGATGGATGGAAGGTACTCCATCTACCAAGGCCCAGTGAAGGCAAAAAGGCAGGACCGTTTGGGGAGGAATCTGGAGAAATGTGATGGCCTGGATAGGCTGAGGCTAGGTCATGTGTGGCAGGGCAGCAGGAGGTAAGGTTGGAAGACAAAATCCCCAGGCTTCAGCTGCCTGGACGCTCGTTCCTGCTGGCTCCAGAGATGATGCAAGGGCAGCCCGATGGGATGTGGGGAACCACTGCAAGGCCCAGTTCTTGGGGGGTTGGGCTGGGAGGAAAAGGTGGGAGCCTGAAACCAGGGCTGGCGTGCAGGGATTCCTGCCAGAGGAACGCCTCAACGCCTGGCTCAGTGCCAGGCACATAATAACAAAAACAATGATAATAGCTGATGTTTATGAAGTGTTTACTATGTCAGGTGCTGTTCCAGACACTTAGTGTGCAGTAACCCATCCTATCTTCATCACAACCCTATAAGGAAGGTACTATTATTATCCCATTTTACAGATGAGGAAGTTGTCACACAACTAGTAAGTGGCTGAGTCAGGGTTCATATCCTGATGGTCTGGCTCCAAATAGCACTCTTATCCATAAGACAATACTGCCTCAGTAGTATGATTGTTACTGAATGAATGAATCAATGGGAAGGAAGGATAGGAGGAGGGAAAGTTGGAAGGGAGAGAGGGAGGAGATTATTTCCAACACCTGGTACATTGCCTGGCACATAGTAATCACTCAATAAATATTTATCAAGTAGGGTAATGAGGGCAGGGTGACAGAGGCATTAACTGTGTGCATAGCCTAGGGGCAAAAATGGAGTTCCCGTGGGGAAAGAAGTCAGTCAGAACTCATCCAGATGGCTCAGGGTACCTCTGCTCACCCCACCCTTGCCTGACAGCCCGTCAGCATCAGGAGTGGGTGAGGGGACAGTGTCCAGCCTGTCAGGAGCCGAGTTCCTCCTGTCACTGGAAAGAGAGCTTCTATTGTCCTCAAGAATCTGAGCTGAGAGTACGTTCCTGCCTTAACATTTCTCTCCCAATGAAGCGATGGGAACCAAGGTAGGGGGGTCCAAAGGGGAAATCCCAAGCACCCCCAACCTCTGGAATAGGTGAGCATGAGAAAGCCCAGCATTCACGATTACCCTGTTGTATGTTCTCAGAAGAGTCACTTCCTTACAGTGGGCCTCAGTTTCCCCAGCTGAAAAAGGCCTTGGGCAGAATGGTTGGTGGGGGTAGGAGCTGCCAAGATTGAAACTATCCCCGAATCCTCCCTGAACTGGCCCTGTGCCTGCATTTTCTGGTGAGTGAAGTCAGTTCTAGAAGGATATGCAAGCGTGACCACACATTACTGACCCTTCCCTTCAGTGCTGCAGGACAGATGGACCAATCCTGCCTTCCTTTCTTCCTTCCTCAGCCTCCAGCCATCACTGCCCTCGCTGCACAGCCTGCTCTGACCTCTCCTCCTGCCTCCCTACTTCTCTCCATTCCTCCGTTCCCGTCTACCTCCTGGGACGGAAGGAGCCAGTGGCGATGGGGAAGGGGTATCATGTGAAGGTGGGGAGCTCCGGAGGCATCAGGAAACCATCCCTTGGTGAGAAGGAAGAAGGGGCTGGGAAGAGCCCCCCAAGCTGGGCACACTGGGTGGTCCCAGGAGGGATGAGTGTCAGCCAGACCTCAGTTCAGCCTTCCTATAGCTGGGTAACAGGACCAGTCACATCATCTCACCGGATTTCAGTTGTTTTTTTTTGCTAGAATGGCGACTCAGTCATTCATTTGTTCCTTCATTCATTCAACACGTACTCACGAATGCCAGCTATGTACCACTGGCTATTTTAAGCACTGGTGGTACACAGTGAACAGAAAAGAGAAAAGCTCTGCCCACGGGACGCTCACATGTTAGTTGGGGTGGATGGGTAACAAGTAAATAAGAAAGCATGTCAGATGGTGATAAGTACAATGGAAAAATAATTAAGCAGGAAAGGGAAGCAGGGACTGCTCTGTATTAGGAGGACAGAGAAAACAGTGATATTAATATGAAAAACCTTGACAGATGCCATTCTGTGTTTTTATGGCATATGTATTTCAAGTTCACAATTATGTTAAATTCTCATACGCAATTATAAATACATAAAATCAACATTAGGTGGCAAACTCGGGAACAGAAGCCTTGCAAACCTCTGGGAGATTTATTTCTTATGCTAATATTTTGATTATGCAATTGTTCATTTCATCTTCCACTACGAACAAACCTACCGTTTAGGATTGAGTATTTTTATAATCCTGGATATAAAAATACGACTTTGCATATTAGCATTATCTCTTTGAAAACATTCTTTTCCAAGTTCATTAAATTGAGAGTGTCTCCTCCATGCAAAACACGAACTTGAGGATAACAATATTGATGTCACAGTGTTGTGAAGATTTAATCAGGTAATATGTGTAAGTACTTGATAAGATGCAACTATTGGAATCATTATTATTTCTGTTCGGGGGTGACTGCGGACATAATCAGAGCAAAAGCTACCATTTATTGCGTATTAACTATGTACTGGGCACTGAATTCATACATTATATCAATTATGATCTTATTTATTCCCCCCAATAACTTTATGAGGCAGGTACCTACTATTATCCCCATTTAACAGAAGAGGGTAATGGAGGCCAGGAAGATGAGTCTGCCCGTGATTCCAGAGCAGAAAAACCACTAGCCAGGACTTGAGGCTGTCTGGGACCTGAGCTGGCCACTGGGGGGCTCCCTGAGGGTCAGTGAAAAGAACCCCTCATTCTGCCTCCTGCCACGCCTTGTGTGACCTGGGCCACATCCCTCCACTCTGGGGCCTCGGTGACCCCCTCCAACCACACAGTTGCAGGGCTGAGCTTGGGGGCTCCAAGTGGCTCTCCTGCTGCAGATTGCCCATGGGTCCCAGCACCCAGGATGCTGGAGGACTCAAACCCGTTCCAAATGGACGCCTCAAATCCAGCCTGCTCACAAAATCAGCCAAATCCCATGCACGTCACATCTATTTCTGCCCTGCTGGGTTTATAAATATGTGGGCCAGGGAACCAGCTTGGGCAGAACCAGAGGGACTGAAGTCATGGCTATAAATACAGGGCCAAGGCTGGCTGGGGTCAGGAGGGGGATGCCACAGGGTCAAGGCCGGCCTGGAAAACCACACCCCGGGGCGTCCTGTGTGCAGTCCAGTGTCCTGGAAATGCAAGAGAACAGAGGCCCCAGGGATAGGTACTTGCCCAAGGCCACATGGACAGTGAGGGTCTGAGGTGGGTGGGCTTGGAGTACAAGGCTCCAGGCTCTGAGTAGAGCGCCACCTACTGTCCTCACTCGTAAATACCCCTCACCCCGCCCTGCAGCTCTCCCCGGTTCAACAAACCCATTATATTAAGATTTAAGCTTCGGCTTAAAATAAGCAGAAAATTAAAAAAAATAAGCTTCTGCTAATAACATACTTCTTTTTATGTATGATATATTGGGGTTCTCAAAAATTTCAGTTGAGAAAGAGTTCTGTGACTAAAAACTCAGGAAATGACTAACTGTAGCTACCTCCCTTTCCATCCGACTCTTCCCACGCAGCGTGGCCTAGCCCTGCACTGAAGCAAGCCATACCGACCCAACAGCCGACCTGTAATTTCCTCCCAAGTCTGCACTTGGCGACATAACTTTGATAGCTCGAAAATGGCTGCGGGGCGAATTGTCACACCATAGAGACAGGCAGATGCTACAGATCAGGCTTTTTTTTTCCCCCTGGAGAGCCAGTTGTCAACATTTATCAGTCCACCACTGCTTACAACCATGACTAGTGAATCCCTACTCTGCCTGTTTCCTGGCTGGCTGACCTCGGGCCAGTTCTCCATCGGAACTCTGCCAGCCTCCATTTTTTCCATCTGCAAAGTGGGAACAATAACCACACCGACAGCATAGCAACTGTCAGGCTAAATAAGCTTGTACCCCTAAGGATCAGCACAGCGGTTTCCAAACCTGTCTGCATGTTCGAATCCCCGGAGTACTTTTTACACACGCCAAAGCCCCGGCCATCCCCCGAGCCAACTCAGTTACAGCCTAGGGAGGTAGGATGGGAGCACCCGTGTATTTAGAAATTTCCCGGGTGATTCCAACATGCAGACAAGGTTGGGAACTGCTGGCTCACATTGCCTGCCTCTTGGCAAGCACTCAGCAGCTGTCCAGGAACTAGGAAAGAGAAGGGGGCAGTAGTGGGGAGTCTTGCTTATTTGTTTGTTCTATTTAAAGGCCCAGTCTGCCTAAAATGTGCAGGAGATGCTGCCTCCAGGGACCACGGAAGGAGGGTCTTGGCCCTCTCCTTTCCAGATGTGCTCTTGGACACCCCTCCACGCTCCAGAGCAGATGGGCACAAGCTTATAGACCCCAAGGAGGCCTCACTTCATGTGGTACTCAGCTGGCCAGCTGGGAGATGAACAGGCCTCAGCCAGGCCTCTCCCTCCCCTCCTAGGGAGGATGAGCCCAGCTCTTCTCAACCCACAAGCCAAGGATCCATGAAGTTTGGCTTAGCCTGGGAGACAGCGAGCTGCCGATTTGGAAGATTCAGATTAAGAATAGAGATATTCGGCTTATGCCAAGGGCTTGGGGCCTCAGCCCAGCTTTGCCCTGGACCACTGAAAATGAAAGCAGTAGTAAAATGAAAATCAGTAGTAAAAATATCCTGGCCATTATGTACTGGATTCGTCCTATGCACTAGGACGTACCGCATCAGGCCCTTGACAGACAGTCTGGTATGGAGCTGTGCTCTCCGATCCCGCGGCCATGCGCCACCTGTGTTACCGAGCCCTTGGGATGCGGTGAGTTTACCTTGAGTTGTACTGTCAAGGAAAGATACCACAAAGGTTTTGTGTACCCAAGGAAGAATGTAAGATATCTCACTGATAACTTTCTAAGGATTTATTACATGATGAAATGATGCTATCGTGGACTTTAATAAATGTGTATTATTAAAATAAATCCCCTGAGTTCTTTTTTCCCCACCTGTTGCTTTTTACTTGGGTAGCGTGGCTGCTAGGAAATTTACAATTACATAAGTACTTGCATTATTTCAATAAACAGTGCTGGCATGGAGGTCAGGAGGACATAGTCTCCCATGCCATGGCCCTGGGCTTTGAGTCCTATCCTGTACTCTGACACTTACCAGCTGGGAGGCCTTGAGCAAGTTATATAACTGTGCCTCGGTTTCCTTATCTGTCAAATGAGGATAATAATCGTAATTACCTCTTGTGACTTTGGTGTGGATTTAGCGTCCTGGCGCGGACAAAGAATCCATTAAAAATCAGCAATCAGAGGACCATCTGGCACTTGGCTAAGTGACTTCCTTGGATTATCATGCCTCATTAGATGCCGAACTCCCTGTCACTGGCGGTGACCAAGCAGAAGCTGGGAAACTCCTTGGCAGGCTGCTCTAGAAGTGGCCAGAAAATTGAGTGTGGGTGGGGGAGGCACTGTGAGATGATCTTTGAAGATGGCTCCCGGCTCTGACGCTGCCTCGCTCCACCATATCCTTCCCTTTCCCAAATTTTCATTCAACCCCACTAAATATACTAAAGACTTACATGTGCCCCTGGGGGCCAGAGTCCTGCAGGACACTATGGGGGAAAAAGAAGGTAAAGCAGACATGGTTTTGCCTACAAGCAGTCCAGTGTGGACAGATGGCCTGAGGCAGCTGGGCTATCACAAGGGCTTCCACAAGGGTTGTCAGTTTTGCTCACCGTTTGTTCATTCATTCATTCACTCACTCATTCATTCAGCAAGCCAGCAATTTTGGAGCACATACTGGAAGCCAGGGCTGCTCTGTGAGCGGCGAGCACAGCCAAGACAAGTCACTCCCCTGGACGTGGAAATGTTGAGAGCAGGGAATAGAGGAAAGAGCACCCCTTCTGCTCTAATGTGGCAGATATCATCCCCAGGGCCACAGGCCTGGCACCCAGTAGGGGCTCTCGCAATGCCTGCTGCGCAGATCTCAAATGAGAGACACTGTGGGGTGTGGAAAAGGGATGGATTGGTTCCGCCTAGAAACTTTCTCTGACATGGGGAATCAGACTGTCAGTCCATCAGTGGCCTGGCGAGGCAGGGAAGCAGGTACCTGGGTCTGGAGACCCGGGTACAAGCCAGAGTTATGATCTGCCATCTCCTAGGAGCCACTGACCTCAGGCCAGCTCTTTCTCCTCTCTTGCCTCGGTTTACCCCTCCCCAAAGTGAGGAGGCTGGACAAGATGCTTGTCAAGAGTTCCTTCAACTCTGGTAAGTCTGTGGGTCTTCCTTATCCAAGATTCTGTGCCTTGATCCCAGAGGGCAGTGGGTTGGGGAGGGTGGGGACTGTGTGGCATGGACACAGCTGGCTGCGGGAACATACCCAACCCCGTCTGGGGACCCCTCAGCTTCAGCATCCCCTGTGGGAGGAGCCAAAGTCACGAGACACTGGCGTACAGTGGCCTTGCTGGCGTACAGTCAGGAGCCTTGCTTTCCCTAGGGGAAGTTCATTCATTCCATCTCGAGTGCCCCTTTTCTGTTGAGGTGAAATCTCTCTTCCGGCAGCCCCTTTCACCCCACCCCACTGATCATAATCCCATCGTCTGAGCGTGATGGAACCACTTCGGCCCCCTTTTCTAACCTTCCTCCAAGCTAAACCTCAGTCCCGTCAAACACTCCACCAGGAACAAGTTTTCTGAGCCCCTCCCATCCCGTTCACCCTCCTCTACCATCAGCCCAGTCTATCAGATTCTCGGAAGTGAACTGACCCCAATATTCCAGGAAAACCAAACCAGTACAGACCATCACCGCCTTCGCTTCGAGCATTCCATCATCACCAACGCGGCCAAGCACATTAGCCTTTTTTCCCTTTCTTTCCATAGCCGCATCTCCACTGTGTCACACTGTCCTCATGGATCACAAAGACCTCCCTCTACAACTGCTACTTTCATGCCACATCGCCCAGAGCGTGGACCTGCGCGGGGCCATGGCGAGCCCAGTGGCAGATTCTGATCTGTATTTTGGCAAGTTTGACCATCCGTGGAAAGGTTTCTCTGTGAGTGGTGGAGTCAAGTTAAAAGAAAATAATAATCACCACCAACAACCCACCCCACCCCACCCCCCAGCTGCCAGCACATACATGCACATACAGGATAAAATAAAATAATGGAAGGGAAACATGTTTTGTCAACAGTTATCCAAAACTGTTATTAAGGAAACTCAGAACACGCTTATCGAGGCAATGGCTGGCTGGCTGAACAAGCGGGAGGTGTGGGGGCCCCGGACGTATAGATCTAGGGCAATAGGGCGACAGTCTCAGGGGTCGGGGCAGGTGGCAGAAAGGGAGCTGTGACAGAAGATGCGGAAGGAGGAGGCCGGAGGTGCTGAGTCTGACTTCTGCAGATGCGGTGGTCTGTCCCTCCCTGAACCCCCACTTCTCCTGGCCCCTGAAGCCTCTGCTCAGCTCACACCAAGTCATCCAGCCCCGCACCTTCCACTCTCTGTGACCAAGGGCAGGGGACTTCCCTTCCCTGGGCCTGAGAAAATGGGCCACCTCTGCTTGCTGCTTCACATGGCGAGGGCAGAGGGGGCCAAAGTGCTGAATACGGTGCCTGGCCCAGAGCCACAGCCTAGCACCTCCCAGAGACAGCGGGGGGTAGCGCTTAGCCAACGGGCCCCATGTGCTGGGGGTCTGCTTTGTGGGGGCTGGGGGTCGCTGGAAAAACTGCACGACGTTGTCTGAATCAGTTTGCCTCTCGCATCTGTTTTCCCATAGGCAAACCAGGACTAATTACAGTGCCCCCACCTCAATGGGCTGCTGTGAGGATTGAAACCAGTTCATATAAGTAAAGGGCTTCGAGCTCACCAGTAAGTACAAGGTATGTGTTATTGCGGCTGCCGCGAAGGGCTGAGCCAGGTGTTCCAGAAACTCTCTATCTCAGCACCTGCCCTCCAGCTCAGAGCTGCCGCACCACGTGTGTGCGTGTGTGCGTGGATCTGTCTCGTGTACATGTGTGCATGTCTCTCCAAGTGACTATATGCAGGGGTGAGTCTCCGTGTGTCTCTCTGTGCACGCCTGGTCTGCACGCCTGTGTGCAGCTGTATGTGTGTCTGTCTCTGTGTGTGTGTGCATGTGTGTGCGGCGGCTGGGGAGACCGTGTGCAATGCTGCTGGGAGTGGCCTAGGAGGTGGCTCCGCCAGACCAAACAACCCCAGTGCTCCAAGCTCCAGGTTTTTCTCCGACTCTATTTGCTTTCTCTCTCTCCTTTCCGGTTCCCTTTAGCCGGTTCCTGCTTCCAGGGAGCAGAGCTGGAGGGAGGCCCTGGCAGGGTAGGTACAGGGCCCTCCCCTCTCCCTCCTCACAAGGTTTTCTAGCCCCTGCTTTGCTGCTACAACCCCACACAGGCCCCTTCCCTCTCTGAAGGGGTTCTCTGTCTTCCTTTTCCCTCCTGGAGGAAGGCACCCCACGATCCTGCTGGCCATGCTACGGAAGAGCACGGCTAGCCCTGCCACTGCCCCGGATGGGGCACAGCGTTTCCCCAGGAGGGGTTTTTGGTAGTGTCTGTGGCTAGATCCAAGGCCAGTCCCCAAGCAGAAGCCATCCTCGGGCCTCCCCAAGCTTCTGGCTACCCACTATACTACCTGTAAAGGCTGTGGCCCCGTCTCGGGACCAGAGGGACTGTTTGGGGGCATTCTGAGGGACGAGGGCCCCTGAGACCAGCCAGGCCCCAGCCCCAGGGCTCCAGGTCAGATTCAGCCAGGGCGGTGGTCGCTGAGCCCTTATTACCTGCTGGGTTGGCTCGCTGAACCCCCACAGACATCCGGCGAGGCAGGTGCTGTCACTACCCCAATTTTACAGAGGAGGAAACTGAGACTCAGAGAGGTCAGGAGGCTGCTTGAAGTTACAGAGTGGGTACAGACAGGGCTGGGCCTGGAGCCCGAGGCTCCGAAAGAGTGAGTGCTCTCCTCTCCTCCCAGGGGAATCACTTGCGGTCCATTCTCCCCTTCGTGAGGTGGTGGTGACGCCCTCTTGCGTCAGCCAGCCGAGTCACTGATGGGCCCAACGACCCTGGCTTCTGCATCGTCAGCTCAGGTTCCTGACAACCCATTTCACAGATCAGGAAAGCAGAGCTGAGAAAGGAGCAGCGACCCGGCCAGGTCCCTCGGCCGCAGCAGGAGCAGAGCGCAGGCCCCCCTGACCCCCTTTCTTCCTTCTCTTTTCTCCTAACCCCACGGCAAATGCACGCTTTTCCCTCTGCCTGAAGTTGTGTCATTACCGGTTGACCTGGGCGCGACTCTGCTGGGAAGGAGCCTTGCTGTCACACAAACTCTGCCTCTAGAAATCAAGGTGAAGTCTAAGGAAGTGGAGTGCTCAGGGCCTCCCTGTGGCTCGGCAAGGGTTACGTGTCTGAGTGGACGCTGGTCGCATGAACAGTTTCGTCTTCTAAATGGCAATGTTACTTTAGGAAATGTTGTTGTTGAAAGCCCATTGCTCCCAACGCAGCAGGCCCCACCTCCCGCTCCCTGGCCAGGCAGATCTCTCTATAACGACGCCCAGAAAGCTGCCCAGTGCCTCATAAAGTAGGCTTCTGTTTGTCCTTGGCCTTGGGTGTAGCTGTTGGTAGTTCCGCAGGACCCACAAGGCCACTGAAGGCCGCCTGGGGAATGTGATAAGTTCTGAAAGCAAGGTCTGTGCCCCTGACCCTGGCCGGCTGCTTGTCCAGGATTTGAAACAGCTGGTCCAGGCCCCAAGCGAACCTGGTCCAAAGGAATGCGGAAAACTCCATGTGGCCCACCCCTGCTCCAGGGAGCCCAGCCCTAAAACTCCCAACCTTCCAGAGAAACAAGAACCCCCTAGAAGTAGATGGAGGTCGCCCCATCCTCAGGGAGAGCTAGGGAATGACTGCAGCCTTGCTGGGAGCAACGTCTCCTGAGGCTGGTGTGGATACTGAGGCCCTGGGAGTGCAAGGAACTTGCCCTGGGCTCCTTCCTCTGCACCTGCTGTCTCCCCAAGAAGGGCTCCCAAATCCACCCCCACCCACAGATGCTGTCCACATCCTGGAGCCGATCTGTGGGACCCTCTGCCTCTTGCAGGATGAGACCAGAAAGGACAGTCTCAGAAGCTGTGCCTCCTGCAGCCAGGCAGGGTCGTGCTTGCCTAGAGTTACTGCTGAGACCCATCACCAATGAAGCTCCATGGACAGATAGTCGTTGCCATGAGTAACAGTGAGAGCATCAGCCAGCCACATAGAAAGGAGGGGATATGCGGGGGCACATCCTTACTGGCACTAGCTCTAAGCACCCCAGCCTGGAGAAGTGATCAGGGGCTCCACCCACAGGCTCCCCACATGCCCTGCATCCTCCCAGGGCACCTCCCCCCCTGCCAGGGCAGTCCTGGATTGGCACATAAAACACAGCTAAGTAGCCAGGGTGTCAAGGCTGAATAGCAGGAAGGCTAAAGCCAGGGTGGCCCCTCGCCTACCCGCCCAACCCTATGATTCAAAGCAAGGCTGAGGCCAGATAAAGCCCTTGAAAATGTCAGTCAGGGAACAATCTCTTTCCCAAACTCTCTGCCTTTGACCTTGGGCACCCAGCCCTGACTTTGGGATGGGCTGATCTTTTTCCCAGGTCTGCCCGTTCCATTCCCTGTCCCTTCACACACACACACACACACACACACACACACACACACACACGCATACACAGTATGTGACAATTGGGCTTTTCACTCTTATCACAGAATTATAAAACTGCTAGTTTGTGGGGACCAAAGAATGGTTTATAAACAGATCACACTGAGTCCTAGACACCCTGACCAAACATTCTTCTGGGGATTTAAAATGAGAGAAGCACCAAGAGAGCTGTTGCCAAAATGAACAGGACCCCAGGAACCTTCCCCTGTCTTCGTTCACTTGAGTAGTTCATACTTTCATCTAATATGTTTTTATGTATTTTTCCCTCGTGTAGGTGGGAAATAACACACAAGCTTTGTGAAAACCAAAATTAGCGGTCCACGTGGCACTATCCACAGTCTACACTTGGGAAAATACTGTCTTGGCCCAAATCCGCCATTGTAGGGATGGGGAAACTGAGGCCCAAGGAAGGGAGGAGACCTGTCCAGCCTCCACAGCAAGGTTGTGTGGGGCCACCACCAGAATCTGGAGCCCTGCTTCCAGCAAGTCTCACTCTTTAGGGAGAGAGGATCCAGGACTCAGGTCACTGGTGCCCCCAGTGCCCCTTTTTGCCACAGCATCTGAGGGCAGCCCCCAGCCTCTTCCCCGAGGCCTGGCCCTTGTCCCAGTTATTTTCCTCTGACCCCTTCTGGAGCTGCCAGCCTCCACTACTCTCTCCCTGATGCTGCTGGAAAGCTGTCCCCTCTCTTGGACTGGCTTTCCTCACCTTCCTTGGCTACAGGGAGGATGCCACGTGGCTGGAACTGAGCCCTCTGGAAAAGAGGACCACAGACGTGGGGGAAGAGGCCGTTATCAGCCCCTTGCTCTGTGCCTCAGTCTTTCTCTCTGGCAAATAGGCAGAGGTTTGCAGGTGTGAGGAAGGCCGAACTGGGTAGGAGGAAAAGAAAAGAAGGGGATGGCAGTCACGGGGTGTCCCCCCCATAGAAGGACCAGCACCAACTCAGCTGGAGTGCCTCCTCACCCCAGGGGACTCCTCCAGGGGGCAGCTAGCAGGCTCCCCGGTGCTGGGAGATAGGTAGGAATCTGCCCAGGACTCTGGCCACAGCAGGCCAAGAGGGAGGCCAGTCTGGCCCTGTGAACAGGGCCGCACTGACCTACAGACGTGCTCGCACACACATACTCAGCCATGCAACAGGCACACACACAGAACTCAGACATTCACACACATTTCTTGACGTGCCCTCATTTGTACAGATGCAAATGACCCCAACCCTTCCTACCCCACCGCCCACCCTGGGCACACAGCGGGGCCAGTCTGCCTCTTTCCTCCCGCCCCCCCGCCCCCCACCCCCAGTCCCCAGCCCCAGGCTTGGCGGCGTCTCTGTCCCGCTGCCTGGGAGACACATGTGGTTTCAGTTAGCAGCAGAGCGGGCATTTCCGTCCCAGACAGCCGGGCCCTGCCAGGGCCCCGGCCCCACAGGCGCCCACAAGAAGGGCCACCTCAGCCCCCGCTCCTCCACTGGCCATGCCGGGGACCCCAGAGGGCCCTTTTCCCTGGAAGACCCCTGATCTCCTCTCCCACAGTCTCCCCCTCACCTGGAGCCAGAATCTGCACCCACTCGCGCAGGCACTAGCTGTGCCCGGGCCTCCAGCCACGACTGCCCGCCTGCCTCTTCGCTCTCGCTCTGCCTCGGAGCAGGCTGAGCGGGATGGAAGGAGGGCAGGGTGTCAGGGGGGCGGGCGGGTGGGAGGGGAGGGGGCGTGTGGAAATGAAACTTTAATAACAGAGCCCCTTTTGTTTCTGAGCATATGGGATATTTCATACATACTGAAGACATTAGCCGTCTATATTTTTAAGGGCTCCTGCTAAAGGATGGATAAATACAGCCCATATTCCACTCGGCAAACATGCACATGCCAAGTGCCGACTTCTGGAGCATTTCAAAACCCAAAGAGAAAGCCCCCAGTGACACCGGACACTTAAAAGTAAATATGTTTCCAAAACCTCAGGCTCGCCTTGCCCTTCTTATAACCACCTGGAGGCCTTGAGGCTCCTTTTCTCCCCCCACCCTCCCTGCATCCCCGCTACCTTCCACTTCAGAGCAGGGAAACAAGCCCCTGGAATCCAGCCTCCATTCCAGTTCTCTTTCCCAGGAAGCCCTACCCCCCCCCACTTCCCTCAACTCCCAGAAAGACCCCAGAGTGTCCAAGTTCCAAAAAACCTTAGAAATCTTTGCCTTGTCATTTCTGAGAAAGGGCACCAAGGCCCAGAAAGGGGCAGGGACTTGCCTGAGGTCACACAGCAAATCAGGATCTTGAGCACAGGGGCAGTGCCTTCTTCTTTCGAGAGAAGGGATCCCCCACTTCCCTACCTCGGGGTGGGGGTGGGGAGACCCCAGGACCCCAGAAGGAGGGCCAAGGTATGGGCTGGGAGCGTGCCCGCCTGCCTTTCCCACTGGAGCGCTGCTCTGGGCAACCCCCCCCAACTCTGGGCACGCATCCAGTGGAGACGTCAGCAGGGCTGGGAACTGGGCCGGCCCCAGGAAATCCCCTTCAGGTCGGCAGATCCCAACAGGCCTGGAGACCTCAGGTGAGGAAGACTCCCTCCCTGACAGCTCAGCTCTCAGTCCCTTGTGCCCTCCATCTGTTCTCCCCGAGGGAAAACGGAGGCCTCGAGAGGGCTGGGCCTTGGCCAGAGTCACATGGCAAGATAACAGCCGAGTGGGAAATTAAACGGGCCTTGAACAGGGCTTTCAGACCCTGTGCTTGCTGGCATGTTTTGCTGGTGGGCTGTTCCCCAGCTCTGGGACTGTTCTGCAGTCCCCCTGACTGATGTTTCTTCACCCCCAGCAGTGGCCTCTGCTCCCCGCTCCTGTTATGCTCAGTCCCTTCTCACCAATGGTCTCACTAGCCATTTAATTGAATACACAGAGCAAGTGCCCATAACAAACGTGAATGATCCATTATGATGACATTGACTGAGTTTCTATGGGGCTCCAAGCCCCCCGCCAGGTGTGGGGGCTATGACATTTACTGAGAGACGGGTCCACTCCCTCCCAGGGCCCATGGAAGAGAAAGAGCAGCCCCTGTGGCAGGCAGCTCAGCACCGAAGGGAAACTGCGGCCCAGAGAGGTTCAGATGTTTCTCCAGGCCACACAGCCAGTAAGTAACAGGGCTGAGCCTCCAGCCAGGATTCCCTGGTTCCAGAGTTAGTGCCTCTAACCCTCTAGGGCCTCACTCATCACCCAGACCCCACCCTGGTCCAAAGACTGCAGAGCTCAGCTGTTCTCGAAAGCTTCTACATTTAATAAGCATAGGCAGACAGAGCTCCCTCGAACCATCCATGAGGAAGGGGCATTGACGCAGGAGCTAGAGGCCTGGGTTCTTGGCCTCACTGCACCACTAACACCTAGACAAAGTCCCTTCTCTAGGGACATGACTTTTCTCCTCTGCAAAGTGAAGAGAACCATTTCGCTGAATTATGAAGATCACAGGATATAAAGGATGGGGTGGGGGGGCTTTGCCAAGTACGTGGTGATTTTCCTGTCTGGAATTTCATGCTGTGGATGGATCCTGGCATTAAATCCTGTCTGGGTTCCAACGGGCCCTGACTGGCTTCTTTGCCAGCCAGTGCCCCCTCTCCGTACCATGCGTTAGCCCCCAGAGTCAGCTTCCTGAAGAAGGCCTTGCGTCTTGCCACCCCCCACAGTGACCCCTCAGCAGTTCCCACTGGCCCAGGGCAGCCACTGAGTTAAGACTCCTGGGAACCTGGTCCTCACCTCTGCCTCCTGACTCTTTCCCAACCCAGACCCATGTCAGCCTGGCACCCTCAGGCCTCGGGAAGCTTCCTGCACCAAGTGATCTGAACTAGTACCACTCTCACTTCCACCATCACTTACTGGGGAGAATGGCCCCTGGACTTTGGTGCAAATACTTGCTACTTTACTGGCAACTGCTCAGGGGACTTTTTTTTTTTTTTTTAAGATTTTATTTATTTGGGAGAGAGAGAGAACACAAACAGGGGGAGGGACAGAGGGAGAAGCAGACTCCCCACTGAGCCAGGAACTCGATGCGGGACTCAATCCCAGGACCCCAGGATCATGACCTGAGCCAAAGGCAGATGCTTAACCCACTGAGCCACCCAGGCACCTCTCAGAGGCCTTTTTAGAAAGGAAGCTTTCTATGAGTTCTTGGCTGGGCTGTGGAAAGTAGGAGGGTTTCCAGGTAAGTGAGAAGGTCTTGTCGAAATGCTAATTGTTTCATCGGGTGATAATAAAGCGGCCATGCATGGAGCATTTTACTCTGCGTCAGGTACCATGCTGGGGTTTACCATGCATTGCCTGCTTGTTCCTGACAATCAGACAACCGTTTGAGGCTGGTAGGGAGGCTGAGCTGTTTGCCTGACGCCCTCCTCACTGCCCCCCACCCCGGCCGTGGCAGAGCTTGTATTCAAGCCTGGCCTGCCCGGCTCCAGCTTCTGTTCATAACTGGCTCTCAAGTCAATGTTTTCTATCCCCATCAACGGTGGAAGCTCCTGGGGGAGGGATATTTGGCCTCAGACAGCAGAACTGAACACAGGGCTGTGTTCTTAACGGGCATTAGTGATATTTGCTTTCTTGAACACTGGAGCGGTCCTGGTGAGATTCAGTGATGCAAGGAGGTGGAGCGTGGATGTGTGCACATGTGTGTACTACCCCCTGAGCCTGGCAAGCCCAGCCCAGGTCATGCGGAGCCCATGACCATGGTAGGTCACCTGGAGCGCAGGAGGTACTCATAGGCGTGATTCCGCTGCTGATACCCGTGACTCGCTCTGTTTCCAATCCTTCGGCCAATCTGGTGGCCCCCAACTCGCGGCCGTTACTAAACTGATAGGTGTAGCTCATTTCATCCCAGAACTCTAGGGCTCAGTGACCCCTCTGTGTATGTGGATGGTGAGGGCTGGGAAGGTTTGATGTCCAGGAACACAGTTCACTAGCAATGGGATCAGCACAGGAGGTTTTAAAGCAATTGGCTTTTTTTTTTAGATTTTATTTATTTATGTATCAGAGAGAGAGGGCGAGAGAGCAAGCACAGGCAGACAGAGTGGCAGGCAGAGGCAGTGGGAGAAGCAGGCTCCCTGCAGAGCAAGGAGCCCGATGCGGGACTCGATCCCAGGACGCCGGGATCATGATCTGAGCCGAAGGCAGCTGCTCAACCAACTGAGCCACCCAGGCGTCCCAGCACAGGAGGTTTTAAATGCAGACTTGAAGAAAGAGGAAACCCCAAAGCCCATTGCTTCCCACTTGCCAGCTTAGCAGAAGCTGCAGGAAGACAGCAGGGATCACCTGAATTTCCCAAGGTGGGCATCCTGGGACACAGCACTCCATCCCTGACCCTCACTGCCACAGCCTCACAAGTAAACACCAGCCTTTACCATCCAGGCTCCCTGCTAGTGATTGGAACGTAAGGAGAAGCCATATGGGTTAACACACTCGCAGATTCCACAGCTGCACACGGAGCCAGACCAATTGGTCTAAAATTCAAACCCCATCTTCCTTCACCTTCCAGCCTCTATGTTCTGACTCACGTCTTGAATGGACAGGGGCCTGATCCAGAGCGGGACGTGGCAGCTCCTTCTATGTCCCCAACCCCCTGTTCAGCAAGACACTGCTCCCTAGGCCCTGTCCTCCTATGGGCCCAGGCGGGCACCCCAGCTGTGAGAAGGGTGGACCACAGGTCCAGGAGCCCTCATTTTTGGCAGACCAACCTTCACCAGGGCCCCCTCTGACACATGAGACGTCCTGATCAGATCTCCGGTAATTGAGTTGCTTTGGGGGGTAAATTCCATCCAGATGTGGAGGGCGGGGTGGACTTCCTGAGCAAAGCAGGGGCGGGGTACTGAGACATGGGGGCCATGCAGCCAACTTGCCAAGCACCCAGGGGGCCTGGGCTAGAACATTGTTTTATGATAAAGCCAGAAGGAGAATTTCAGTGCCAGGACACGAATCTAACCCCCTCCCTTAGTGGATAGATGGGGAAACTGAGGTGTGAAGATCCTAGAGAGGAGAAGAGATTGGTCCAACATTGGCTGGTTGGTCTCACATCTCCTATCTAGCCTGATTTCTTAAGTCTGGGAGTTTTTATGGATGGAAGGAGGCAGAGTAGCCTCTTCCCCAGAGTTTCCCATCGGCCCTTGGATTAGAAGGTCAGGAACTGGGGTCATGGAGTAGGGAATCTGCAGGTGGGGGAAACTCTAATCACCTCCAGCTTACATCCCCAACCAGAAAGTTCTGTTTCATTTGCAGGGATTGGGGGGAGGGGAGGGCAGGAAGGGAGAAGGCTCCAAGGACAAGCCTGTAAACAACATGTCCCCTGCACCCCACCTGGCCCTTACTGGTGGTGGGAGAGCCTGGGCCTCTTTTCCCAGGGGAAGCCCCTCCGTACTTCTGTCCTTTGACCTCCTCCGGGCCACATACCTTCCTGGCTCCTTTGGGCTGGCTTACTGGAAAGCAGGAAGAGGCCAGCCAGGCGGGTGGGTTGGGTTGGGGGGGGGCATGAGAACTTGCAGAGAATGAGAGGAAACAAGGGGGGGGGTTAATGGGCTGGGGGAGGACAGATTAAGAAGGGAATTTTTTTCCTCCTGCCTCATGTTTTGGCTGCCTTAGTGTGAACATGTCTAGGCGCCTTATCACAAAGGCCGGCATGGTCTGCACGAGAAAGAAAATAGCGTACAGTGGGAAAAATGACATCTTGATAAACTATCCCTTTGGAATGGCATTGTGGGTCTCTTATCAGCAGGCGGCTGGACCCCAAATACCTCTTGTCTGACTGTCCCCAGGCCCCTAGACCCCTCTTCTTTTTCCCCTTCCCTGACCCTCTACCCCACTGCCTCTCCAGAGTGGCCTGTGCTGAAACTGGGACAAGTCAGGAGACCCGAGTTCTAGTCCCGTCTCTGCCACTGAGGCTGGGTGAGCTGCGCCAAATCCCTTCCTCTTTCTGGGCCTTGGTGTCCCTTCAGTAAAGTGTAGGTAGGCATGGATGGACCAGATAGTTTCTGAATATTCTTCCACCATGAATACTTCCTGATAACCACCTTCACACTTTGCCACTCTATGCGTTGTGAAAATTCCCAATTTCCACCCAAACACCATCACACATTAAATGTTTCTGATGAAACAAAAACAAAAACAAAAACCGCAGGGAAGTGGGTGGGGGATGGGGTAACTGGGTGATGGGCATTTGGGGGCACTTGATGGAAGGAGAACTGGGTGTTCTATGCGACTGATGAATCTCCGAATTCTACCTCTGAAACTAGTCATACACTAGATGTTCATTTAACTGGATTCAACTAAAAAGTTTTTTAAAAGTGCAAATCCCCTTCATTTCCATTAGACATGGGAAGCTCTTGCCTGAACCCCAAGTAAAGCTATGCAGCTGAGAAAGAGGGTTCTTTTCAATTCTCACCCAAGGAGTCCAAGGAGAGCATAAGGCTTTCATTTCTCTTTGGATGCAAATATTGTCCCCACAAAGTACTTCCTACATAAAAATCCTTGTAGAAAACAGGTAAGAGAAACGATGGATGGATCGTGTCTTCTCTGACCCATGCCCTCATCCCCCCTCCCCCCACACCGGGAGTGTGCAAACCTCCAGGGTGGTAGCTGGAGGTCTGGATGCAGCCACGGGAGCCTGGCTCAGCCACTACCTCCTGGTGTGAACTTGGAGGACCCCTGCCTCTCTGCACGCCTCCGTTTTGTCATCTGAAAAAAATTGGAGGGGAGCGCCCACCACGCCCACCTCACTAGCCACAGGCTGTTGGGAAGTAAACTAAGCAGGAAATAGGAAAGTGCTCTGTCTGCCAACTGTTAAGAGCTTCTTATCAATGTGGGACCTGGAGGACTCAGAGGGACCATCTAGCCCGTTCCTTCCTCACAAGGCTGGAGAAACAGAGGCCCAGAGAGATGCACAGGGACTAAGTCACACAGCGAGATAGCAGCAGAAACAGGGGCCAGAGGAGAGAGCTGGGGAGGTGGCAGGACCCTCTTCTCTGACCATCTGCCCTCTCTGAGGATGGCCTGTCCCAAGGCCAGGGGGCGGACTTGTGGGTTTTTGGAGACCCTGCCTGGCTTGAAGATTCAATACGAGCCCTCTGAGCTTTCCCTTCACTCAGCCTCCCAGTCCTGAAGGGACGGGGAGAAAGCCCCTTTGTGTAGCCGCTGGGCCCCAGCTCTGACCACGGTTTTGTTTCCTGAAGACCTTCCCCACCACACCCCCTTCACAGAGAAGCCGCATCTGCACCCCAGCTCCACCCAGCCAGTCCCCCTCCCCCGCTGCCTTCTACAGCAGCCTCTGGCCTGTGAGTCTTGGCCTGAGCTCAGCACTCCACAGAGCACCTCTGTCCTCTGGCTGTCTGGGTGGCAGGGTGTGAGCCAACACCCTGTGCAAGTGTGCAGGCTGGACCAACACGGGCCGGGGCCAGCTTACCCGCACAGGGTGCCTCCTTGCTCCCAGCAGGGACAGCCCCTCCCCCATATCTGACTTCACAGATCACCTTGTTTTGTCCTGCTTTGTGACTTCAGAGCAGAGTCCCAAACAATCAGAACAGCCACAAGCGTTTTCACCTATAAGAATAGATCTAGCGGCTCCAGGTGCATAGAGCAGAGGAAAGGCCCAGAAAGGAGAGGAGGCTGGCCCGAAGCCACACAGTGAACTAGAGGCTGAGCAGAGACAGACCGCAGGTGTCCAGGGATCTGTCTGCAATTCGGGCAAGCTGGGCCTCTGCAGGGAAGACACTTCCCTCCCGTCCCGGTTCTGTCCCCACCTCTGCTCCCAGCATTGCCCACGGGCAACCTCTTCCCTGCTCTCTGACTATAGATAGTGCACAAGTCAGGGCCACCCCAGTCAGTGTCCCCATCCCAGGTCCTAAGCCCTGCCCTGCAAATGAGGAAGCCAAAAATCAAGCCGTCAGATGTAGAGTTCAAAGAAATGGGAAAAGGGTCTGAACAGACTCTGAGGGCTTACCCTCATGACTGACAGATCTCTGAAGGACTGTCCTGGCCAAGAGCGGAGCACTTTGTTCAGAGGGCAAAGGTGAATCTACAGAAACCCAGCAGAAGGTCAGATTTCTGTTCAGGCTAAAGAAGGGCTTTCTCACCACCAACACTGCCCAAAGATGGAAAGAGATGTCTTAGGAGGTAGTGAGCACCCTGTCACTGGAGAAGTGCAAGTGAGTTTCAGATTCCCACATGGGGCAGGCAGAAGCTAGGGGAGGTATTGGAGGAGACTCCCTCAAAAGCCCTTTTGTGTCCTGAGATGGTGTGATTTGAGCAAACGCATAGTCACTCATGCTCACAGGCCACAACTACTCAAACACATGCCTGTTTGTGGGCTACAAGCAGGGTTAAGACTGCACCCCTGTGGAGGGTCCTCTGTCCTCCCAGCCCTGGGGGTCACGGGGGATGGGGGTGCAGAACTGCATTCATTGGTCCCTGGCTAGGACCCAGGCACCACACCCTCTCGCTCAAGGAACCTTCCAGAATTTCCCCCAAGGGCATTACTCTTCCCCACCTCCAAATCCCCATGCCGGTATGCTTGTTGCTTGCCCTCATTCCACCTGGAATCAGGACAGCTTTTCTCAAGATTATTTTTGGTGGCGCGGGGACACTGCATGGAAACAGCTAATCTCCCAGCAGTGAGAAAGTTATTCCTTCAAAAGCTGTCTTTCATTCATCAAGGAGAGGGTTGCCAAATTTAGCAAATAAAAATACAGGATTCCCCATTAAACTTGAATTTCAGATCAAAAACAAATTTCTTTAAGTATGACTATAGTCTATGCAACATTTAGGATATACTTATATGAAAATATTATTTCACTGTTTATCTGCAATTTAATTTTAACTGGGCACTTTGTATTTCTTCTGACGGCTCTAATCAAGGAGGCAGTCTTAGCTGGGTGCTAGCCTGTCTTTCTCTCACATTGGCTAATCTCATTTGTTTTTATCAAAGAGAGAGTATGTCTCAGGCTAACTAGAATTGAACAAGATTGTTTTGCTTTTATTTTATTCGATGTTGTCACTCTGAGGGGCAAGGGATGGGAGTCTTGCATTTGCAACAGCAGGACAAAGTTCTTTTCTAAAGAAATGTATTCAGATTTTTTAAAGGAGACAATTTAAAGAAAAATGTTAGATAAGTGGAATCACAGGCTAAACAGATATGACAAAAACCAGGAAGGCAGAGCCCAAGGGACTAGCTAAGAAGATGTTGACCCTCTTCCCCATCTGTGAGCTCCTAGGCAGGGTCCCTTCCTCCCTGCCTTGGTCCCCTGTGCCCTATGCCCTGTGCCCTAGAAGTCTCCAGCCCCCGGGGCAGGCCCTCAGGAGACGTAGAGGCTCAGTGGCCTGGGCCATGTGTTGCAATTCTTGGGGCGAGCCTTCAGCCTGTCCTCCATCGCTGAGGTCCCCCGAGCCCCTTTATATAAAACAGCCTCCCCAGCCTGGGCTCGACTTCAGAGAGGCTGTTTCTGAGGAGGCAGCCGCCAGGGACTTCTCAATGTGTTTCCAAGTCAAATCCAAAGCTTTTCAGCTTTGCCAGGAAACCAACCCCCCCTTTCCCACCCTGGCTGCCTCCGGGAGGGAGGGCTGCAAGGCCACATCCTCTCAGACACGGCTCCCCTGCCTCTTGAGCCTCCTGGCCCAGACCCCATCGGGGCCCCACCCCACGCCTGGCACGGTGTTTCCATCCGCCCCCACACCCTCCAGCAGAGGCTCCGAGTCGGAGGTGGGGAACGAGGGGAGGAGCCTAGGAGGATCTCATTCCCCAGAGATGGCCGAGGTCCCTGCTTTGAGCCCACTGGACAGCGGTAGGGCCTTGTGTCAGCAAGGCTACTCCTCACGAGCCTCTCCGCTCAGAAACCCCTTCCCCCACCCCATCACCAACAACAACCAGGATAGGAGCTGTTCTTTCTGAGACTCTGCATCAAACGCGATCCAAGTGCTTGCAGGAATCTTCTCGGTTCCCCTCACAGGGACCGTCGGGGGTGGGAATGTCATCACCCTGTTTTACAGAGGAGAAAGCTGAAGCTGGGAGGTGTTAAGTAACTTGATCGAGGTCACACAGCTCAAAGGGACAGAGCCCAGCATTTGAACCCTCCCAGAGGAACTGCCCCTCCTGCCTCAGTTGCCAACAACACGTTGGCCCCAGGAGGGTTCTGGGAGGCAGGGTGGGGAAGCTGAGGGACCAACATGGCCGCCATGTTCGGTCAGTCACAGGAGAAATCCCCTTCCTGGCCTCCCCCCGAGTCTGGACAGCATCTGAGAGGGGGCACTTCACCAATTTTGTGTGCAGCCTGGGGTAGCCCCTTGCCCCCCTCTGGGCCTCTGGTCCCCTCCCACCACAGGGGCCTGGGCCAGGCAGCGATGGTCTTTGCACTCTCCCTCCGGGAGCCTGTGGTCCCAGCACGCGTGCAGCTGGGGGAGCACGTCAGGTGGGCAAGGCCTGGGGACCATCGCAGCTTGACTCCCCTCTTGATCCTCAGCAAAGATGCTTCTCCCCGAGGCAGAGCCGGCTCGGCCCAGACATCAAAGGGCCTGCACGGCTGGTGCTTTGATGGGAGTCTTGTAAAGTAATAGGAAACATGAGGATGACACTGCCCCAGCCGAAAGCACAAGACTTGGAGAAATGAAAAGAAGAAACTCTTGGCAGCCCTCCGCACGGGTTTTGGCTGAACTCGGGCCCCTCACAGCTGCCGACAGCCTGTCCTCTCTCCACTAGGCTGCTTGTGGCCCCTGCGGGGTTGCGAATCCTGGGCCTGGCGGTGGGCCTGGCGGCCTCCCCCACAGCAAAGGAACACGTTCACTGGGGCCCCTTCCTCCCAGGATCCCTTGGGCATTGCAGGGAGCCCCAGCGCCCAGAGCTCACAGGGGCTTCCGAGGAACCCTCCCTTGAGGATCTTCTAGCCCCGCCTCGACCTTGAGACGGTGTGGCTCCTAACCGCATAGCCTGCTCTTTCCACCCCCTCCCTCAGAAACAATCGACCTGAGTTTAGAAACCTGTCACCCCCTGTTCAAAACTGGCCGGGGGCAGCTTGGTGCTGCCGTCGGAGTGCCGAGGGCTGGTTCCCTCCGACCCAGCACAACCACCTCTGGGAATGTAGGTGGCTTGTACCGGCCCACGGGCTCAAAGGTGGACGCACGAGGATCTGTTCATCCCAGGATTGTTTGTGGAACCAAAGGCCTTGAAAATTTGTCACTGTTAATTAGGAGGGACTGGGTAATGAAGAGCAGTGTCCACACGGCACAGCAGCGCTGGGCAGGAAACGACCTGCAATGCGTATTTTGCAACAAAACGGTGTGTCCCATAGGCTTCCATTGTGTCAAAAGGAGGGGTGGATCCATTGAATAAATGTAGCAGACACTATCTCTGGGAGGATCTACAAGACTTAACAATAAGGGTCACTTCTAGGGAGGGAACTTAGGGGAGCATTCAGTTGTACCAATTGCTTTTTTTTTTTTTTTTTACAAGGTATATGCAATAGGAATTTTTTTAAGATCAAAAAAAAAAAATGGGAAAGCCTTAACAAAAAGAAGTTTTCCTATTTTCTAGAGGATAAAGTCCAGAAGCTTCAGTCTGACTTTATGGCTCCAGGAGTCCCTGTGACTGCTAGTCCAGCTTCCTCTTCTGTCCTTTGCCCCCTTCCTGCACCCCACCCCATACCTGTGCCATGGCGCTGTTGCCTGAGTCCATCTCTGGCCTTTGATAAACACACACATACACACACACACACACACACACACACACACAAACCAGACTCCCCTCCTCTTCTGATTCCCACGGTCGGGTGTCCAGGGCCTCTGAGTACACTTAACCCCCACTTTCTTCCAGGGCTACCGCAAAGCCCCCTTTCTTGCCAACATGTAGAACCCATTTTCCTTGAGGCTGGGATCAAACCAGCCCAGGTCTGCCTCTGAGAGGCTTCTCCCCGACTAAACCTACCCCTCCCCAGCTTCAGGAGTTGGGATTACAGGTGTCTAGGCGGGTGTAAACGTTCTAGCCAAGAGATGAGGAGCCAGAAACGCGGCCCTACAGCCTCTTCCCTGGGGAGCCCCAAGAGTGCTAAACCAGGCCCAGAGGTAGACCTGAGGGCCAGCTGGCTCCTGAGGGAGATGGAGGCTGCTCTTCCCACTCCAGATCTGGAGCCTTAACTACCCTCCAACCCAGCGGCCTGGCGTCCGCTCCGACAGCTCCAACAGGCTTTGAGAAAGGTGTGGGAGGGTATCTGTACCCAGATCTGGCCTTCCCAAGAGCACACTCACAAAAAGAAAAACTTAGATTTTAAACCTTTTCTTCTAAAGAGGAACTGGAGGCCCAGTGACTTGTCCTGCATCACATAGAAACCATGGGAAAGACGGGGCTGGAACACGGGACTTTGACCCCTCCCCAGAGGCTGTTTTGCACAGTGTTTAGGAAACAGGGATCAGGGGTCACCTGATTTGCTGTGTGGTCTTGGACAAATCTACATCACTTTTCTAAGTTCGTCTGCTCATCGCTCATAAGAGGGAGCGGAGCTCTGTAGTTGCCCCTTCTAATCATGATGCTGAGCTCCTCTATTCTAACAGGATAATGCAATTTTTAAAAGTAGGACGTCAGCAACCTGGAGTTTTATGATTATTAATATTTTTAGAGTCTAACACTCCAAACTTCCACCCAGCCATCCTTTCACGTGCACCTCTGTCCCCCGACCCACCCACCCACCTACTCACCCATCCAACACCCATTCATGAACACCTTCCACACACTCACCCTTCTACTCACCTACCCATCTGCCCCATTGCACGTGAGCGCGCACGCGCTCACACACACACACACACACACACACGCACGCACCTGCCCACTCACTCATTTGTTCAACAAATAGCTCTTACTATACGCCGGGGCCTGTGGACCCTGATGAACGGGAATGACTCATCTCCCACCCTTTCGGAACTCGCAGTTAGAAGGGGCCCAATAGCCATCACCTAATCCCACAAATGAGAACATAACTACAAACAACGCTAGGCAAGGCCCCAGGTCTAGAAGGGCCATTCTGAAGGAGTTCCATCAAACCTCCAGTGTATGGTAGGAGCTGGAGGGGAAATACTGAGCAGCTTCCCCAAGGAGGGGTTACCCGAGCTGGGAATGGCAGGAGGAGGCGGCGGTGAACCAGAAAGCAGGGTGGAAAGGGAAGGCTTGTGTGTTCGGAGGTTCCTGACGTAATCGCTCCCCGTTCCTGCCACAGCGCACTGGATTCTAACGCCTATGATTTGGGGATTCGACTGAGCGCCTGAGACAGGGCTGGTCTCAGCTGCCCTGCCTACCCTAGACAGAGACGAGCGGCAGAAGTGGAGTTCCGCTTCTCCCTGCTCCATCTGCCAGCCTCTGGCACTCACCTCCACCAGCCTGGTGTCTTGGGCTGCAGTTGCCCCATGTGTCAGGGAGCTTGATGTCCACGGGTCCCGAGGACCTTCGGGGTCTGGTTCCTGCTCCTGTCCTGCCAGTGTCCCTCTCCAGGGATGGCGCAGTCACTAGGGGCCTCTTGGCTCCTCCTTCCACAGCACCTGGTTGATGAGAACTTTGCCCAGCTCAAGGTTTCCTGGGGCTTCTCTGGGGCCAATCCTGTACAGTTCTTAAGAGCACTCCAGTCCAGAGCACCAGGGCCAAGTTCACGCATTAGACCCTTCTTCAGGAAGGGACCAGAGGGATTTCAAGAGTTCCCCTCAGAATGGTCTGTTCCCTTGTTGGTGCCGGGGCTCACAGGTATCTTGGCTTTAAGCTGTACCCACAGGATGCTTGCCTCTCTCCTCCCATCCTTTTAAAAGCCTGCTTGAATCCCAGCTTGCCAAAGCCTTCACATGTTGGGTGACACAATCCCTTCTTCATCCAAGGCTGTATGGCCTCATGACAGAGCTTGGGTTTTGGAGAAAAAGGCCTGGGTTTGAGTTCTGACGAGCTGTGCGTCTTGGTTTCCTTCCCTGTAAAACGGGGGAAACACGTAATAAGAGTACCTATCTTCTTGGGTCATCAGGAAGAGTAAAAAAGAGAAAGCGTACAAAATGCCTGGAGCCCACAGCATCAATGGTAACCCAGCGGTGCGACAGTTCCTGTTCACGCTGCTCTGTAGGAGGTCCACGTCTGAGCCCCGTATCCAGGGTATGGACAACCATTAGCTCTCGTGGTTGGGCCCGAGCTTGTCTCCCCAAGCAAAGCCCTGACCTTGGCTTAGGAGACTTGGCTCTTAGGCCTGGCTCTGCCACCCACTCCTGGGGTGACCTTGAGCAAGGGTATCCTCTCGGCCTCATAGGACCCGCTAAGCTGCCGGTCCCTCGATGATGGGAGCCTAGGCTACTCTCCCCGCCGAGGCCCAGTGGTAACCTCAGTGCCAGGCACACGGAAGTAAGGCCTTAAGGCTGGCTTGAGAGGGCAAAGGAGGAGAAAGAGGGGAGATGAAGGGAGGGAGGGCGTGTCAAGGAAGGGACGGTGCCACCCCTTCCGGTTCAGAAGCTCCGGTCTGGGGAAAGTGCTTGTTCTCCCTGAGAAACCAAGACAGTGGTTAACAGCTTGGATTTACTGTGTCTCTGGCTGCCTGAGTCTGGACAAGCCTGGTCTGTTCAGCTGTGTACCAAGGGCTGGGTGAGGAGGCTTAGAGGGACTCAGGCGGCAAGCCCTCCCTTCTTGGCCCCCAGCAGCCTGGGCAGGAATACAGCGGTGGGGAGCCAGAGGGGGTCAGGGTGTGTACCCGTGGGAGTGTGAGTGCAGGAGAAGGGCCCCCTGTGTGCCCAGGGCGGGGCTCTCCTGCTTACCACCTCTGTGACCTTAGGCAAGTGACCTCACCTCGTCTGGGCCATGAGGGGGCCTGTTCCTGGGGGCATTAAATGGTGTATGGGAGGAGCCCAGGACCTAGGAAATGCTCAATAAATGTGCTCTTACAATAATTGTTATAGTGTGGATGCTTCGGTGACTCAGTGGATTAAGCCTCTGCCTTCAGCTCAGGTCATGATCTCAGGGTTCTGGAATCAAGTCCCGCATTGGGCTCTCTGCTCAGCAAGGAGCCTGCTTTCCTCTCTCTCTCTGCCTGCCTCTCCACCTACTTGTGATCTCTCTCTGTCAAATAAATAAATAAAATCTTTTAAAAAGAATTGTTACTGTGTTGTTAGTACTGTGTATTTGAGTGTGACCAAGGGTGTGTGAGGCCAAGTGCAAGATTCAGTTTGGGGAGAGTGGGGGTGTGTGAAAGGGAAGAGAATGCTGGAACGTTGTCGGGACTAGCTGATGGTCGGGTTTGCGTGTGAAGTTGAACGAGTGCGTACACGTGAATACCACAAAGGGTGCTGGTCCCGGGCAGTTCACAGGATTCTCGGGTGCCAGGAACCATTGAGAGGCCACCTCCAAATCCATTCCCCTCCATCGACGCTTCCCGCCGAGGTCACAACTCGGGCTGTGTGGTCACGCATCCTTCTCCCCAGGGACCCCAGAAGCGAGGCCTCTGAAGCCCCAAGGGTAACTGTAACCCTAACCCTAACCCCAGTCGGGTCTTCTGGCGCTGCCCAGTGGTAAGCAGGCCTGTCCCTGCACAGAACTGTACCTGCCGCAGTCCCCACGCCAGTTGTGAAAGTCTGTGCCACCAGGTGGGATTATAGAAGATGCGCTATCGTTCATGGTCCCTATGTCCCTGTGAACCGGAGAGAACCGGGGTGCTGGCTCCGCCAGTTTGCAGACGGGCAAAGTGAGGCCCAGACAGGATTTATCCATGTTCTCCTCCGTTCCAAATCAGGACTCCCCCTCTCTTTGGGGTCTGCCAGAGAACATCAGGGAAAGATGTGTCCCTGGGCCCGCGGTCCCAGCCAGGTATCCAAGTGGGGACCAAACACCTCCTCCAAAGGTGGGGCCGGGGCAGCATGGCCACGGAAGGCAGCCTCCAGGCTGAAGTGCATGAGCGGCGCTGGGGAGGGGGAGGGCTCACGTGTGCGAGTTCAATTGTTCAGCTCTCACTGGGTCATCTGGGACACATGTCCCTCAAAGCCCCCATATAACATACTCTTCAACCCACTGATTTTACTTCTTGGAAGGTATCCCAAGGAAATCATCTATATGTGTATAAAGGTAGAGAGGTAGAGATTCGGTGCTGAGTTGTCCATTTTAGGGAAATTCTGAAAATTGCCTAAAAGGCAAACAACCACAGGGCAGCTGTGTAATGAAGAGTTGCCAGCAAGGTTGATGGGGACCTACGTTTCTGAATCCGGGCAGATGTTCACAGCGTGCTGCCGTGTGGAGGAAGGCAGGTTACAAAGCCAGACGTGCATGGTGAACCCACTTATTTGAACAATAAGCATACATAAATATTTATATCCACAGATTCAGAATACCAGTAAAGACGAATTTACACCATGTTAGCAGTCAATCCATCATATACAGCGAATCTTGGGGTAATGTTTAGTTCTCTCTTTTTTAGTTGTTCCTTGTATGTTGTTTTTCTTGTTTTCTTTTAATTATTATGTATTTAATATGAAAAACATTAGAAGACCTGAGATGAGGCTGTGCTCTTTGTTGCAATCATGGTTCCTTTTTTTATTTTTTTTTTAAGATCTTATTTATTTGACAGGAAGAGATCACAAGCAGGCAGAGAGGCAGGCAGAGAGAGGGGGAGGAGCAGGCTCCCCGCTGAGCAGAGAGCCTGATTCGGGGCTTTGATCCCAGGACCCTGAGATCATGACCTGAGCTGAAGGCAGAGGCTTAACTCACAGAGCCATGCCCCGCAATCATGGTCCTTAAGAGGATTCTATGGGGCAATAAGCCTTGGGTGGATCTTAGCACCTGCAAGTGGAGAACCACCTTCTCGCCCAGAATCTGTCTTCAGATCTACTCCCTGAACCGCAGATCCGGGGACCTCTCTTGGATCTTCCCACAGAAGGTCTGGGCCCTGATCACATCTCTGTCTGTGGCTCTGGCCAGAATAACACAAGAGCCTTAGGCAGGTGAGATACTTTCCTCTCTGGAGCTTAAAGCTATTTTCTGGGCAGCTATGTGCCTCATCCAGTAGGACAGGGAGGGTGAGGACCGCCATCCCCAACTCTGAACTGAGTCAAGGCCCAGGGACACAAGGCCACTGGCCAAAGGTCAAACAATGGAACCAAAGCCACCTGAGCCCAGCTGTGGAGGAAAAGGAGGTAGAGGCTCAACATCTGGGCCGCTGCCCCTGGCCCACTGCTGGTCTTCCCTGCCCCCCGCTCCCAGCTCCCCAAAGGCCAAGAACATCTGGCTGCTGGCCTTCTTCCAGGAGGGGCCTCCTTCCGCCAGGCCTTGCTGCTGTGGTGCAAGGCACATCAATCAAGGCTGCAGGGCTGGCTGGTGCTAGGAGGGGGGCTGATTCGCTCCCCACCCCCTCCCCAGACATTCCTGCGTAATGGAATCTCCTTTCCTGTCTATTTATTACCAACCCACAGAGCTCCGCCAAGCTCAGTCTACAGATTGAAACTCCACCAGCCCTGACTTTTCTTGGGGAAAGGGGTACCCCACGGGGGACCTGAGAGGAGCACCAGACCCTAACCCTCACCGGTATGTCCCACCCTGCTCTTCCATCCTGCCCATGGGTTTGCACAAGGGGCCAGAACTGAGTTAAGCACTTCATGTAGCGGTTTTGTGTTTCCAGAGCTGGGAAATGAGCACTTTCTCATTATCCTCATCTTAATAAATGAAAAAACTCGGGCTCAGAGAAGTCAACTCACTTGCACGGAGTCACACAGCAAGGCAGAGTGCATCTGATCTCCAAACGCAAGCTCTTTCCTGGCTCTATATAGTATCTTCCTGCTGAAAATACTTATTCTTTCTCCATTAAATGACCTTGGCACTGTTGCTGAAAATCAGTTGACTACAGAGACATGGGTTTAATTCTGGAGTCTCTGTTCCGTTCCACTGATCTAAATGTTTAGCCTTGTGCTGGTGCCACACTATCTTGCTCACTGTTGCTCTACAGTGAGTTCTGAAACTGGGAAATGTGAGTCCTCCTACTCTAGTCTTCTTTTTCAGGGTTGTTTGGTTTCTTCTGAATCCCTTGAAATTCCATATAAGCTTTGGAATCAGCTTGTCAGTTTGTACAAAGAAGTCATTTCGGGTTTTGATAGAGATTGCGTTGAATCTGTAGATCAGTTTAGGGAGTTCCATCATCTTAAGAATATTACTGGAGTTGGGGCGCCTGGGTGGCTCAGTTGGTTAAGCATCTGCCTTTGGCTCATGTCATGATCCCAAGGATCCTGGGATCAAGCCCTGTGCCAGGCTCCCTGCTCAGCGGGAAACCTGTTTCTCCCTCTGCCTGCCGCTCCCCCTGCTTGTGCTTTCTCTCTTGCTGTATCTCTCTCTCTGTCAAATAAATAAATAAAATCTTTAAAAATAATAATAGTAATACTATTACTGGAGTCTTCCAATTCATGAATATATGATATCTTTCTATTTATTTAGATCTCCCCAGTCTATTTCAATAATGTGTTGTAGTTTTCAGACAGAAGTTTTGCACTTCTTTTGATAAATTTATTTGTGTGTATTTTGTTCTTTTTGGTGCTGTTGTGAAATAATTGCTTTCTTAAATTCTTTTTTGGAGTGTTCATTGAAAATGTATAGAAACACAACTGATTTTTTAATATTGCTCTTATGTCCTGCGACCTTGATGAACTCATTTATTAGGTCTAATAATTTTTTAGTAGGTTCCTTAGGGTTTCCTGTGTATGAGGTCATATCACCTGGAAATAAAGATTCGTTTTACTTCTCTCTTTCCAATCTGGATGCCTTTTTTGGTTCTTTTGCCTTGCAATTCTGACTAGAATCTCCATAACAATGTTGAGAGAAGAAGTAAGAGCAGACCCTTCTCTTCTTCCTGGGCTACATCTCACCCCTTCCTTTCTCATGCTTCCTTTTTCTCATCTCCCATCCCAAACAGTGGGTGAGGGGAGGGGCTATCAGGAGAGAAATATATACAAGGAAATGGCAAGAATAATATGAGAAAGAGGAAATCAATGTATTGGATATCTGAAAGCTCAAGAAATAGACCTTGAGCCCCACGATAGAACTGAGAAAACTGAGACCCCCCCAAAAAAGATGTAATGATTAACATTTATAGAGCACCCACGAGGTACCAGAGACCCAGGATAAATAGATGAAACAGACACTGAAGGGTTAAAGATGGAACTCAAACTGAGATCAAAGTTCAAGGAGACCCACACCGGTCATCTTATAATGGGGGAAGATACAAAACAATACTGTCACACCAAAACTTCTTTCAGTTTCTAGAAGTGGCAGGCTCAGAGTTGCCATAAAGGCAGCATGAGAAAGAGTCTGATTCAGGTTGGACCCCTGTTCCTTTGCTTCCCAGCTGTGGGATCTGGGGTGCACAGTGAACTTCCCTTCCTTTCCTTAGTTTACCCTTCTGTAGAATGGGAAAAATTCTAGTAGCGCCTGCAGTGGGCTGTTGTGAGAATCAAAGAAGTTAATAGTGAAGTGTTTAGTAGAGGTGTGTATTAGGGCTATGTACTGGTTCTTCTGTGCGTTTGGCCACCACAGATGCCAGCCTAGTTGTCTGGGAAGCTGGGAGGTGGGAGGTGGGAGGTGATGAGGCTACCCATGCTGGGGTCTTGGGAAGGGTCCTGTCCTTGCTGCTTGAATCCCGTAGGAGTCATGGAAGATATTGTCATGACTTCTGCTCCCATAGTGTTTGCCAAAGGCTCACTATGTCCAGACCTGCTGTTGGGGGCTTCTGAGAGAAGATGACAATAATCATCATCATTATTCTTTTTTCAGCTTGCTCTGTGTATCAGTCGGGGTTCAGCCAGAGAAACAGAACCTGAAGGGACACAGTAAGAGATATATTGCAAGATACTGGCTTATACAATGGTAGGGGCTGGCTAGACAAGTTGGAAATCAGTATGTGATGGTTCATTTTATGTCAATTTATCTGTGCCATGGGGTATCCAGATATCTGGTGAATTGTTATTCTGGGTATTTCCCTGAGAATGTTTTTGAATGGATTAACATTTGAAACAGGAGACTGAGTAAAGCAGATTCTCTTCCTTGATGTGGGTGAGCCTCATCCTAGCAGTTGAAGGGTAATAGAACCAAAAGCCTGGCCCTCCTGGGTGTAAGGGAGACTTCTTTCTGCCTGACTGCCTTTGAACTGACACACCTTTGGCTTTCTTCTGCCCTTGGACTTGAACTGAAGCATTAGCTGTCCTGGATCTCAGGCCTTGGGACTAGAATTGGAATTATACCAACAGCTTGTGTATATGTATATATCCTTATATAACCAATAGACTGTATATATACATACACACATATACATTCTACCAGGTGTGTTTTTCCGGAACCCTGTCTCACACAGTAGGGCAGACTGTCAGGGAGGACACACTCCGAAACTGCCAGGTAGAAGCACTTCTTCAGGGACACTTGGGTCTGCTCTGAAGACCCCCGACATGATTCAGTCAGGCCCATCCAGATCACCTAGGACCATCCCCCTCATGAAAGCCCAACTGATCATGGACTACAGCCTCATCTGTAAGCTACCTTCCTGGTAACGCCTAGATCAGCGCTTGACAGGGTAGCTGGACACTGCAGCCCCGCCAAGCTGGCACATAAAACTGGCCGACACAGCATGGGCCGAATGGGATACCAAGCCCACGGCTGCATGTCAGCCCATTTATTTCTCCAATAGTCCCACGAGGAAGGTTTTTAAAAACTTTTTTCTTTTTTTTTTTTAAGATTTTATTTATTTGACAGAGCGAGACACAGTGAGAGAGGGAACACAAGCACAGGGAATGGGAGAAGGAGAAGCAGGTTTCCCGCTGAGCAGGGAGTCCGACGTGCGGCTCGATCCCAGGACCTTGGGATCATGACCTGAGCAGAAGGCAGACGCTTAATGACTGAGCTGCCCAGGTACCCCTAAAACTCTTTTTTCTAGAATAAAGTGACTTGGGGTGCCTGGGTAGCACAGTTGGCTGAGCTCCTGACTCTTGGTTTCAGCTCCGGTAGGGATCTCCGGGTCATGAGATCGAGCCCTGCATCGGGCTCTGCTTGAGATTCTCTCCGTCACCCTCTGCCCCTCCCACGCATGCTGTCTCTTATTTAAAATAATAAATAAATAAATCTTAAAAAAAAAAAAAAAAAGAAGAGAGCGAGAGAGAGAGAGAGAGAAGAAAGAAAGAAAGCTACACACCCAAGGTCACACAGCAGAGAGGGAAGGAGCTGGGGTTTGGAGCCGGGTACCTCCCAGCAAAAGCTCTTCACTGCCCAACCCCCGCCACCCCCTTCCCCCGCCCCCGTTCAGGGACCCCCCTGCGTCACTACCTGATCACCCTTAGCCCTCACACGGCCCTCTCTGGGCTTCTTCTCGCTCCTTTAGAAGGAGAAGAAGGCTCACAGAGGGCAGATGGCCACCCTGGTCAATCAGTCAGGAAGTGGAGGACAGTTCCACCTCTGCTCAGACTTCGCTCCTCAAACAGCCGCCTTCTCACTGCCCTTACCTCAGCTGTCCACCCCCAGGGAAAACGCTGACCTTCTGAATGCTCTGTGTGTCTCAGGCACCTTCTTCCTCCAGGTTTTGGCATTGTCCTGTGTAAGGAGCGGCAAGGCTCTTTTGGGTTTGACGTTGAAGGGTCTGGACGCCTTGTGGAGCCCAGCCAGGGACGCCTATCTCCAGGGAGCTCCTAATCTAGGGCTAGTCCCACCCATGGGGATCCCCCAAGGCCATCCTGTGGGAGACATCCCGCCATGACCAAATGCCCTCAGAGTATCTCTGTCAGCAGCCTCAGTCTGGACAAGGCCTGAGCTGCCCAGTAGAAAGTGCATTCCTTGGGAAACCAGAGCGCCTTCTGGGACACCAGGACCCTGAAGGGTCCTGGCTCAGCCAAGACTGTGGTCAGTGCTGGCCACAGCCTGGCCTGCACACCCCTTCCTGTGGGGGCCTGAGTGCCAGGGAGGCGGCCTTGTGAACAATGGACAGCTCTGTTCTGGGCCTGGGAGGCGGTGGTTAGTTCAGTCACACCTCACACCAGCTGGGCATCCAACGCTCCCCTGCTCACCTCTACTAACTGGAGCCTTCAGGCCTCAGAGGAAACACAGACACCCCACACTTAGCTCCCTCCCAGCTCCCAGACAGGCCACGACTCCGAGGTCAGGAGTTAGGACCAGAATGACTTTGGGAATTCTAGAGAGGGCATCTCAGCCGAACCAGCCATGAACCCCTAAAACCCTACCCAACCGATGTCTTTGCTCAGATCCTCTGAGCAGGCCTCAGTCCTCATTTGGTGAATGAGAAGGGCTCCAAGAAGCTAAGCAGTTTGCCTCGGGTCACCCAGCTAGGAAGCAGTGGAAGTGGAACTCAAACCCAGATCCATGAGCCTCCAGAGCCTACGGTCTTCAACACTGCCCCAAACTGCCCTTTAAAAATCCCCAAGTGACAATGAGTCTCAGGGTTCAGGGTGACCTGCATAGATTTCAGCACACAGAAACACACACATGTACACACGTGTGCCCACACACATGTGGAAACACACACACACACACACACACACACACACACACAAGCACCTTTCTTACCAGACAACCCTGCCAAGGACAGCCTGGGAAAGGGCCCGGAGACTGTCCAGGCTCAGTCCCCGCCCCGCCCCCCCGCCCCACCTGGAAGGGGCCTCTCTTCTTCCCCAGTCCCCGGGTATGGGCCCAGGGGTCAGGGTCCCCTTGGTGTGTCACCAGTGGGGCAGGAGGTCAGTCCTGCCCTGGAGCTCCCCTCAGCCCAGCAGGCCTGGAGGTTGGCGGGACCTCCTCCCCCAATCCTCCCAGGGCCCACAGGCCCCCAGCCAGGCCTGGCTTCCGGAGCTGCCGCCACCTTGGCCGGCTGCAGCACACATGGTTTCAATCAGCAGCCTGCGGGATGAATGGTGCCTTGTGAGAGCTCCGCAGGGCTCACCTCGCACAGGGCAGCCAGGTGGGACAGCCTCGGGGAGGCAGGAGTGCAAGGGGACCTGGGGATGGAGGGCATGAGCTAGGGGCGCGGGCCTGTGGTCACACAGAGAAGAGTGGGGTCCCGGCCCTGCCACCCACAACTCACGAGTCATTTCCAGGCCCCCTTCAAGGGAGTGCAAGGATGCCGGGAGATGGTGCCCAGTGCTCAAAAGGGCCTGGCACCCACTAGGCTCTTTGTTACCTGGAATCCAGCCTAGCCTGTCAGGGAACCCCGGGGGCGGGAGACTCACCAGATCGACTTAATGGCTAAGGGAGAGGACCACCCCCCACCGCCCACCCACCGCCTTAGAGCAGGCGACTTCATTTGCAAAGGGAGAAGGCTGGCACCCACTGCTTCCCCCAGCTCCCTCTGCACCTTGAAGGGGCCTTGCAAAGGGAGCTTGGGAAGTGGGCCTCAGTTCCACGAGAGGGGCAGAGCCGTCTTATTACTCGTCCGTCCTCCGCCTCCTTCTATTAATGCTTCCATTTCACATATAATTTAACTATGACTCAGAAAGGGAAAGTAACCAGGCTGCAGCCACACAGCCGGGGAGAAGGCAAGCTGGAGTGCGAGGCTGCGAGATGCTGCCCCAGAGCCCCAGCTCTTGCCTTCTCCCCCACTTGCTGCCTGGGTGGCCGGCCTGGAGCACCCATCCACAGAGCTGAGAGCTCCTTTCCTGAAGGTCTCCAGCAGACAGGCCTGGTGGGGGCAGCACTCCTTGGTGACCCTACTCGGCCTCTTTCCCCACCCACAGAGCTTCCAGAGACCCAGTCCAAAGGGCCCAAGGACCCATGTCCTCCTCCCCACCTCTCTCCCACCAACAGCTGAGCCTGGCACAGAGAAGAGGCCTCTGGGCATTTAAGAACAGAGGGGGAGGGAGGACGAGAGGGAGGAAATGTCAGGGAGGGGCAAAAAATTCATCGTGTTTCTTTGTACTGAACCAGCATGCGAGTCCTGTCACCTGACAGTCACGTGCAGTCTCCTTACTCCTGGGACAAAGGCCCATGGACCCTGCAAAAGCTTCCGGCTTCATCACCCCTCCTTCCTTAACCACCACCACCCCCAACCCCACCAACTCTCCACTCTCCAGGCTGAGGCCCCTCAGGTGCTCGGTAGCCCTTAGCTCTCCATCCCTCCCCTCCAGGCTTTGCCCATAATTTCACCTGCCAGGAGCCCTCTCGTCCCCGGTCCTGGCTAGCTAGTCTTCCAAAACCCCTCCAAGCCCTCTATGCACCAGGGTGCCCAGTCCTCTGGGCTCCAGAACATCCTCCCAGGTGTTTCTGGGAGCACAGCCCTAGGGCCTCATGGACTTTCTCTGGAATTGGCCCCAAATTCAGAATCTATCTCTGCAGAGGAAGGAGATGCTTCCTCTCCTATCCGTTGGAGATAGGACACCACATTTTCGGCCTGGTTTTCTCTTGTTTTCAACAGTCTGTGAAATCAAGGGAGATGCACTCATGCGGCTATGTGTGGGACTTTTAGTGGTTCCACTGAGAAACCAACTCTGGAGCACAGTTTTAAGAACAAGCCCTTCCTGCTGTCTTCTGTATGGACAGAGTATCCCTCCTAGGCAGCACCAGCTTACCCAGGAGCTGGGTGTGCATGTCTCCCTGGATGCCCCTTGCCCTGCCATCCTCAACCTCCTTGCCCTTCAGTGTGATGGGTCAGGGAGGGCCTCTGGGGAAAGCAGTCCCGTGGAAATAACTATGGACATCTTTAGGGTTAAGAGGCAAATGTGTTCAGCATGGCTTTGTTTAGGAGACTAAAAATCTAAAATAATGCTTCTTTCAACTATTAAATAAAGTGTGGTATGTTCACAAGCTAAACCCCATGAAGAGGAATTTTTAATGACACCAGAAGATGGTCATCATTGATTACTAGAGGGGGAAAAAAAAAAAGCAGATTATGAAACATTATGCTGGAAGAGGAAACCCAGCCTCCAGGCAGATATGTAAATGAAGGAGGGGTACAGGGTAAGACACAGACTTGGAAACTAGAAGTCCTGGGTCCAAAGGCAGACTTTGGCACCCTGTAGCCAGGAGACGACAGATGAGTCTGGAAACCTAAAAGCTGGCCTTGCAGCGTGTGTCAAGTAGGAAGGACACTGGCCCTCTGGTACATGGCACTGAGGGCACTGAGACTGGGACAGACCAAGCATCTAATAAACATGAGCTTTAATGATTACTTACAGCGCTGCTCATTGCTTCGCTGAGATATTTTCATTTTTCTTAGGTTGGCCCATTTGTCTTTTTATTTTTTTTTCTATTTGTCTTTTTAAAAAATGTCTGCAACAAATGTGAATGACTTGTATTAAATAAGAAATATAAACAAACATGACTATATAAGGAAGCGGCCCCAAGGAACTCATGCCTGAGTTTGCCAGCATGTTCCTGAGAACGTCCGTCACTGTGAAGCACGGATGAGATTTTCTGGAGAAACTGATCTGCTTGTGGTATCCGAAAGTTTCCCGGAACACACTGGCTGCCTGTGGGCGTCAAGCCATGGCGATGTGCTCACCCTCAGTGTCCAGGGAGAGGGGGTCATTTACATAAACTACGACCCAGGTTCTGTCGCGAGCATAGGACAGTGTGTGAAGGAGTCCCACCAAAGAGTCAGAAGCGTTACCCCGGGGACCAGACCAAGAGTGACACTCAGGCTTCAGAGCTTCTGCACCTCACCGGTGATGTCAATTCTTTCGCAACAATCTCATGTCACAATAAAAATGGAACGGCATCATTGGATGTAGCAGAAAAATGTTAATAACACGTAAACGTGTTGACAACTTATTATGATTAAAAAGAGGTTTGCAAAACAGAACGTTGGAATATTGTCATGTCTACAAAAACATCTTTACGCATCCGACAGAAGGGCAAAGTCCTAAGATATGAGCAGCGGTGGGATCCATTTCAAAAATTTTCCTCTCATTTGTCTGGATGTTCTCAATCCCCCCACAATGGACAGCTATCACTTTTGTGATTTTTTTTTTTTTGAAGTGTGTTTTCTTAAAAGGAAGGATTTGGCCCCAAATGTTGCCAGCATTTCTTAGCCTTTGTCTTGCCTCCACTTTCTCCCCTCCCCCACGAGCCTGTTCTCTCACCTGATTTTAATTGACGCCATTTTGCTGTCCCTTCTGTGTCCTTGAAAAAGGCCTGAAATCCTAGTTGGAGTGAGGCAAGGCAGAAGCCAGGGCACAGGTCCAGCCCTCTGCTCCCCGTCAGTGGTCCCCCACCACCATGCGCCACCTTCTGGAGTATTGTTCTAATTAGCGGGGACGCAAAGCAGACCCAAAGGCGGAACTATAAACACCAGAGGCAAAGACCCATAAACAGCTGGTAACTGACTCCAGCTTGTGCAGATGGCCCTGGCCCTCTTTCGCACTAGGGGCTAGATGGGGGCTGGGCTGGCCACTGAGGACTCCCCTCTGCCTCCCCTCCTTAGACCACAAGCTGCTATGAGCCAGGTAGTTAGAAATTTGGGAGGTCTGACATGGGGGAGCTTATATCTACATGAACAGGCAGTATGGGGACAAAGGGTCTTCAAGATCATGAGAGCCCCATTACCTGCCCCGGGGCCTCAATTTACCTATCTGTAAAATAGGGAAGAGAAGAGCCAAGAGACTAAGTGAGCCTTCTTTTTTTTTTTTTTTTTTAATTTAATTAATTTATTTACTTGAGAGAGAGGAGAGCATGAGCAGGGGAGGAGCAGAAGGAGAGGGACAAGCATACTCCATGCTGAGTATGAAACCCAGCATGGGGCTCAATGTAGAGCTCGACATGGGGCTCAATCCCACAACCCTGAGATCATGACCTGAGCCTAAATCAAGAGTCAGATGCTCAACTGACTGAGCCACCCAGGTGCTCCCTAAATGGGCCTTCTTAGCTCTACTACATCAGGCCTAAAAATACGCCTTGGGACTAAATGCCTATCATCTACCTGATAGTATAATAGTATAATAACAATATATACCATTTGATAACATAAACATCCACTATAATAAAATTATCTGCAACATAACCCATACATCATACTATGTATTATTGTGTGATACTCTTTAATATTTCCCTTTTTTTTAAATGACCATCTGATCAATATCTGGGATCAGAGGCAAGCCAGGAAGACTTCCTGTATGAAGAGAGATTTAAGGGCTACAGATTTGACAGACAGAGGGAATAAGCCTCCAAAAATGTCATAATGGAGGGGAAGGGAGAGTCTTGAAGGAGAGGGAATTTATGGTGCTTCTTGGGAGGATGTCTGGGGCTGGGATCCACACCTATGTTCTACCCCAGAAGCACACAGACTAGTGCTGTAGAGGGCAGGAAGAAAACACACTGGAGGGGCACCTGGGTGGCTCAGTCCTTAAGCATCTGCCCTTGGCTCAGGTCATCATTCCAGGGTCCTGGGATCCTGCTTGGTGGGAAGCCTGCTTCTCCCTTTCCCACTCCCCCTGCTTGTGTTCCCTCTCTCACTGTGTCTCTCTCTATCAAACAAATAAATAAAAATCTTTTAAAAAAGAAAAAAGAAAAGAAAACACGCTGGATTGAAGTGACCAAGACTTGTCAGCCTCTGGTCACACAACATAATACCTGGGGAACTCGTTAAAACACAGGTTCCCGGGCCCTTCCTGGAGTTTCCGCAGCAGAATCTGGAGCAACACGGCCAGGTAATTTTAAAAATCCGCTCAGTTGATTCTGAGTCAAGAAGTGTCCATGTCTGGCACAGGTGGGTGTTCAGGAGCCCGGGGTCCAGAGTTCCCGGTGGCTAGAGATAGAATGTGGGGGAGGGTAGAGTGTCCTCTCCTGCCCTATGCCCGGTCACCAGCACAGTATAGGCCAGGGGGTTTCCGGCTGTGGAGTCTCCCAGACCAAGGACTCCAGCTGTGTGATCCTGGCAGAATTACTTTACCTTTCTGAACCTCAGATCCCTTATGTATATAATAGGAATGATACTAATACTTAACCTCGGAGAGTTGTTGCAAGGATCAAAAGAAGTAGTCCTCGACAAGCAGAAGGCCTGCCTGAGAAGTGAGAAACGCTTTTTAGTATTCATATAATTTAACTGATTGATATTATTATTTGTAATATTATTACCCCTCCACCAGCGACCCCCAGCTGCGGTGGAGGTGTTCTGTGGAGAGGTTCTCAGGGACCCTAGCTGTGAGAAGCTGAGGTCACACTGCCCCTTGCTGGACAAGTTATAGACTGCATCGAATAAGCCTAAATTCAAGCTCCATTTTTCTCCCTTTTACCCAAAAATACTTCAGCGTGCACCTAAGAAAAATTCTATTATTCTTAAATAACAGTACAATCATTAAAATGAGGAAATCTCACACTGATACAACACTATATCCAATCGACACAGTCCGCATCCGCATTTTGCCAGTGGTCCCTCTGGTGTCCTTTATAGCTGATTGTTTCCTGGCCCAAGACCCCTCCCAGGGTCACAGGGGACATGCGATTGCCAGATGTCTTCACTTTCCTTTAATTCAGAACCATTTCTCAGCCTTTGTTTTTCCATGACCGCGACATTTTTAGAGTTCAGGCCAGTTATTTTGCAAACTGTCTCTCAGCAGAGATGTACCCGCTGGCTAGATTCATGTTACACTTTTGTCAGAAACTTCACAGGCATTTGGCGGGGTCTGTCTCACACCGTGTGGGGTTGTCCAATTCTGATGATGTGGGCTCTAACTCCCCCACCTGTTAGCATGTGGGAGCTGGGCTCTGCAGACCAGACAGGGAGGGGAGACTTGCCTCTGGTCTCACATCGAGTCTGGATCCTCGGCTCGGGATCTTTTTTGTTTTGTTTTGTTTTGTTTTAAAGATTTATTTATTTATTTGACAGATAGAAATTACAAGTAGACGGAGAGGCAGGCAGAGAGAGAGAGAGGGAAGCAGGCTCCCTGCTAAGCAGAGAGCCCGATGCGGGACTCGATCCCAGGACCCTGAGATCATGACCTGAGCCAAAGGCAGCGGCTTAACCCACTGAGCCACCCAGGCGCCCCCTCGGCTCGGGATCTTGACGATAGCTCAGGATAGCTGTGACAAGGCAAGAACCGCCCCCAAGCTCCACTGCCCCGAGCTCTGATGGGAGCCCAAGGGCTGGGCCAAGGACACCTGTGCTGCCTTCATGACATCTTCCCTACAACAGTCTGAGCGCCTGGAGCTCCCTTTCTGCATCACCCATTTCTATGTATTTTTTTATGAAGACTTTCATTCCTCAAGTGATGCACAAATATCCTGTCTTTGTTTTTTAAAAAGTGTTGCAGCAAAAGCTTAAATCCCCTTTGAACCTTTGCCCTCTTCCCGGTCTCTTCTCTCTCTCCAGAAGTAACCAGTTACCAGTTTGGGGTGAGAGGGATGTTATCTACATTCCCAGGAAAAATACACACCATGTAGCATTCCTTTCAAAAATGGTCACACTGTAGGTCGGTCTCATAGAAATTTCCCTGGCAGGACTTGAAGACTGAGTTAGTTATTTTCATTATCACATACCAATGTGTGGCTACACTAGAAGCTATGTAGCTGATCCCCCATGGATGGACATCTAGGCTGCTTTCAGCATTTTGCTATTATGTAACACACTGCCCTAGGCACACGATCCATGGCTTCTGAGGGAGATGCCTACTTCTGGGAGCCTAGACTGCTCTTGGAATACCTGATTCCTTGAGTGGACTCCTCAGTTTTTTATGACTGCCTTTATTCACTTAACCTATTAGAAATGCAGACTCTTGGGGCACCTGGGTGGCTCAGTGGGTTAAGCCTCTGTCTTCGGCTCAGGTCATGATCTCAGGGTCCTGGGATCGAACCCCACATCAGGCTCTCTGCTCAGCAGGGAGCCTGCTTCCCCCTCTCTCTCTGCCTGCCTCTCTGCCTACTTGTGATCTCTGTCTGTCAAATAAATAAATAAAATCTTTTAAAAAAGAAAGAAAGAAAGAAATGCAGACTCTTGGCACGCCCAGGTCGCTCAATCATTGAGCATCTGCCTTCGGCTCAGGTCATGACCCCGGGGTCCAAGGATTGAGCCCCCCCATCAGCTCCCTGCTCAGTGGGAAGCCTGCCTCTCCTTCTCCCACTCCCCCTGGTTGGATTCCCTCTCTCACTGTGTCTCTATCAAATACATTTTTTAAAAAATATTTTAAAAAGAAACGAAGGAAGAAATGCAGACTCTTGGGGTGCCTGGGTGGCTCAGTCAGTTAAGTGTCTGCCTTCAGCTCAGGTCATGATTTCAGGGTCTTGGGATCAAGTCCTGCTTTGGGCTCACTGCTTAGTGGGGAGTCTGCTTCTCCCTCTGCCTTTCCCCTTGGCTTGCACTCTCTCTCTCTCTCCCCCAAATAAATGAAATATTTAAAAAGAAGAAGAAGAAATGCAGACTCTTGGGACCTCTGAGAACATCTGGGCTGGATTTTCACACTGTTTCAAGGATTTGGGGGTTCTGAGATAATATGGGGGACCAAGAGGAGGAATTAGCTGGTGAGAGCCCAGACCCTGACCCCATTCCAACAGGAGTACTCCTGCCTTTACCCGGTTTTCAATGTTTCTTTTTGAAAAACAAATACCGGCTATTTTAAAATTCAAGAATCTGATGTGGCCAGACTGGCCCTAACTGGCACGGGAACGCTTCTGTATCGTGCCTTCTGGAGCTGCTCCCATTACTGTAGCCTCCAGCCACGCAGTGTGGGCGATGCCACATGGCCCGTCCCAGGCTCCCGGCTGACGACCCGTGAGGTCTCCGCCAGTGCTGCTCCCGTGCACCGGGGCTGGCGTGTTGGTGTTCCCAGCTGTGTCCTCGCACGCCCCCCAGCAGCTGTCCACGCTCCTCTGGCCCTTCTCTGCCTTGCACTCAGTGGCCTGGGTCAGTGTTCCCAAATCTTCCCATGCATCAGGGACTTGGTTAAAAAGCACTTAGCTGGGTCCCACTCCCAGAGGTTCTGAAAGAGCACATTCTGGGGAGTCCGGGGAGGTACATTATTTTAAAGCTTCACAGAGGGTCCTGAGGGTTTCCCAAAGTGTGGTGCCTCGGCGTGGAGAGGTTAAAATGCAGACGGCTGGGTCCTACCTCACATCTGCCAGTGGTGACTCTCTGGGCCTGCAGCCTGGGGATCTGCATTTCCATCAAGTTCTCCAGGAACGGCCACTGCGTCCAACTTCTTCCACACCCCTCAAGGACGAGGGAAACGGGATCAAAGAGTAAAATGACATCCCCGCCATACACAGGGGCGGCCAGATTGGCTGTGGTGTGAACCTCCCTATGGCCGCCTTCCCTACAGGCCTTTCTTAAAGTTCAAAGACACACAGACATGACCAGTGCGTACAAATAGAACCCCACTTTATTAGCAGTTAGTTCGAGATTGTACATTAATGGAGGAAGGTTCCCACTTTTAACACAACCCAAAACGGCTGGTTCGAGAGCCCTGATCAGGTGAGCTGGGCAGCACCCCCTCTCCCCCTTCTCCCAACCCCCACAAGGGAAGGAAACCTGTCTGCTCCCCTAGCGTGCCCCCCCACCCTCTCCAGTCAGCCCTCTCCTCTCCCCAGGAAATGACATGAATTTCATGCAAATTACAAAAGGAGCCCTCTTGCTGATAATAAAAGCTAGCACAGTCATAGAAAGCCCTCTCCCCTCCTTCATTCTCCTCAAGGGCCAGAGAGAGGGAGAAGAGAGGGAGGGATGAACTTATTAGGATAAAACACAACCAGAGTCTCCCCAGAACCTTGACACTGACCCCTCACAAAGCCCACGCCCCTTCCAAAAATCTCTGGCTGGCCGAGGTGACAAAGACGAGCCCTGGGGGGCAGCTGGCCCAGGGTTGCACACCAGGCACCCAGCATTGCCTCGAGGGCAGGGGTCTGGGCCCTCCACCCTCACTTCCACTAGAGCAGACCTGCTTTCTTCTTGGACATTTGAAAACCCCTGTTACAGCCCCATCTGCACATCTTATAAATGGGGAAGTTGAGGCCCTGGAGGGGAAACTGTGACGTAGCTACTAAACGTACCCAGTTGGGACGAAATTTCACATCTCCTGCCTCTGGCCCCGGGCTCTCCTCCTCACACTCAAGCTTGGGGGAGGCAGTTCCCCGCTTAGGCCCTTCCCTGGTGCATCCCAGGGGCCTGGCTCTGTTCCAGTGCACACAGACCACGGGCCTCCAGGAAGTAAAAACCGGGAGGCCACAAAACAGAGAGACAGACAGACAGACAGACAGACATGCTATTCGTTGCTCGGTGGCCCATCGCCAGGATCAGAGTGGGCAGCACAGGCTCTTCTGGGCCAGAGGCATCTCCTTCCCAGCAGGCCCAGCTGCAAGCGTTGCCTCCCTTGCCCTCCCCTGAGCTCCCGGGGCTCCACCGAGCCCTGCTGCTGGTTTGGCACTTGGTACAGGGGACAAGAGAGAGGCATCTCAGGCTGGAGTGAAGATGTCAAGTCAGCACAGAAGGCGGAAATCCATGCAGCCTAAATCACCCTGGACAAGACAGGGGCTAAAGGAGCACATTCTGTGACACCATGAAGAAATGATCACACAGATCCAGATGCGGGACTTCAATAGGACGGGGGCCTGCTCTCCTCAGAAATAACATCATTTAAAGAACCAAAGCAACCAGAGAGGGGAGAGACTGAACAAAAACCGCAGTTACAAGATGTCATGTATGCAACTTGAGCGGATCCTGATTCTAAAACCAGGCCTAAAAGTTATGGGGGTTGGGGAGCAAACATGGATTCAACAGCAGATGTTTTTAGGAAATCACTGTTGTCGCGGGTGTGATACCGGCCAAGACATAGCATGATGTCTTAACTCTCTGGGGATGCGGGCCGAGGCATTTTGGTCCAGTCTCATGATATCTGCAACTCACTTTAAAACTAGTTTGGAAAAAAATTCATACGTACAGAGAGAGAGAAATCAAATGTGGCAGAATGTTCATTTTAACTCTAGATGGAGGACAGTAGGTGTTCATAATAAAATAACTGGTACGTGTTTTCACTTGCTCTTTCCCTTACAAACCGGTGGGGACCATTCCCTCCTAAGGGCACCCATCTCTGTGGGTCAGCCTAGTCATCCTTCATGGGGAACAGATGGCTGCTCCCTCAGCAGGGCCCGAGGCCCCGGCTGCTTCTCCTCACGGGCCTGGAAGAGGCCCATCTTGAAACCTCAGACTCCTCCACACGCGAGATGTGCACTATGGGCAGTTCTAGCACCCCAAGTGGCTGAGGCAGTCACAGGGGACATTCCACCTGCGCCTGCCCCAAGCAAAGGCTCTCGAGAGGGATGAGAGAATGGTCGGCAGCGTCCACTCCATGATTTAAGCTGTTTCTCTCTCTCTGGCCAAACACAGTGCATTACGGGACACTGAGGATGCAGAGATGCCGTACCTACTGCCCTCTGGTTTGCCCTCTCGTGAGGAAGATCTGTGTGCTCAGTAGTTGGGGGCCCCTAGAGGGATTTGTCTGTCCCCCTCCTCAGCAGCTACAGTTCCTGGCAGCGGGTCCACGAGCAAGATTCATGAGTTGGAAGGGAAGAAGTAGCAGGGACCAGACAGACTCAGAACATGTGGCAAGTCAAGTGCCCAGCCTTCCAGAAGGACCTAGACAACATGCCCCACCACCTCCTCTGCTCCCACAGGGGTCCGCTGGGGCCTCCAACCCACCTGCTCCTTCCTCGGGTCAGAGGCAGAGAGAAATAGAGCTGCCAGTGCACCGGCCATTCCAAGCTCCCAGAGAGAGGGGCAGGTGTCCAGACACAGAGGGTAGATCTCAGCAGTGGGAGCTGTAAAGGTCTAGCATAGGCCACGGAGCCCAAGCCCCTTGCCGCAAGATGGGAAATGAGGCCTGGGGTCTGCACTGTGGAAGATGCTGCCCCCTTCTGCGCGGGTCAGGTTCCACGGCACTGGCAAGTCTTCACAAGCATACAAGCAGGCGTGCCACCCTGTCCCCAGACACTGTTCCTCATCCCCTGCGGGCTTGACGCTGGGTTCCCAGCCTCGAAGGCCCCAATGAGAAGCATGGTGGGAAGGCTTCTCTCGGAAGACAGTGAACCCACACGCAGCCGTCCCGCTGAGTATCCCCCTTTCTTCTCCACTGCCGGCGAAGAACTTGAGAAAAGGGCTTGGGTTCAAAGGTCAGACAGACCCAGCCTCCCCCCCCGACCCCCAAAGACCAGGGGAGGACCTCTCAGAGAGAGCAAGGCAGACTGCATGTGCAGACCAGGAACGGAGAAGGCTCAAAGGCACCCTGGCTGGGAAGGAGTGGTTTGTCCCCTATCCTGGATGACCACGGGTGTGACTGAGGGAGGGACAGGAAGCTGGCACAGAGTAGGGTCCCCAGGATGGGCTCAGAGGCAGTGTGGCATTGAAAGAAGAGCACTGGACCCAGAATCAGGAGCCTCAGGTTTAATTCTCCTCCCTGCTCTCACCCAGTTCTGAGACGTCGGCCAAGGAGGCCGCCTCGCCTTTCTGTTTCCATACCCGTCAAAGGACCCTTCCAGCCCCAAGATGCTAGAGTCTTCCTAATAGGACAAGGCTCTCCAGAAAGGGTTTTCTGGATGTTGGCTGGAAGCTGACGGGCAGTGGGAGGGGCCGGGGAGAGGCACCCAGCCTTAGTCACTTCACATTGTTAAAGAGGCGGTGGGAGCCGACCCTAACCGGAAAACAGCCCCGAGATCCCGTGGTCTACAGGGGGCCTGGAGACAGTTCTGTGGGTCCTGGTGGGCAGCCCAGCTCCCAGGGCGGCACCCAACCTAGCACCATGTGACAAGGAGGGGACAGGCCGGCCTCAGCCCCCTGGCCTCCCGCCCCAGCCCTGCTGTCTCCTTTGGCCAAAATTCCTCCAGGGTCACTAAGCTTCATGAGACCAGCTGTCCCGGAGAGAGCGGGTCTTCCCTGGGCGCTTCACCACCTCTGTTCAGCTGCAGTAGCCCCAGGGTAGCCACGACACTTGGGAAGGGAACAGACACCTCTCCAAGAGGCACCTGCACAGTGTCTCCCCAAGGCCCAGACACACCAGGACACGCCCTCCCCTCCCTTCCATCTCATTCTTGAGCACTGAGATAGGACACTGGGGCTTGCCACCATTTTGTATGACTGAATTAAAAACAAACCCAACCAAAAAAAAATATAATATATATATATACACATTATATATATATATATAAAAACACAGTGCGACCCCAGCACCCAGGGTATAAACTCTGGCACCAAGAAAAAAAAAAAAAAAAAAAAAAAAAAAAATATTAAAATACTTTAGCTTCTTAGTATTTGGGGGTGCGGGTTAAGGGGGTCTAGGAACCCTTGGCCACAGGTAGCTGGGACAAAGCCATGGATGGCAGTCTCACCCACGCTGCCCAGGGTCTGCCCAGGGGCCAAGGTTGGGGGTGGGCATGGGGACAACATATGTACATTGGGACATGTATACTGGCAGACTCCTGAACCGCCTCAGTCTTTTACCACAGGAAATACCACACGTCATATCCCAGGATGAGGAACAGGGCAGGGGGGCCTGGGTCTCTGGGTCCTAATGGCATGGCAGTGCCCCGGGGTCCCGAAGGAGACCCTGAGGACTGGGTGGATACTGTAGGAATCAGCGGTTCTTTCCCCAGAAGGGAAAGTGAGATGTGAAGGTATTAACCGGAATGCGTGTAGAGGTGCAGAGTTCTCTTGAAGGCCCCCCACCACATCCAGCCCAGTGACTTTGGGCACCCAGCTGGCCCCTCTGAAGTGCCTGGCTCAAAACAGTCAGGGAGGCATCCAGTCTCTCTCCCTAGTTTGGCAAAAGGCCCAGCTGGGCTCCTCTCCCTGTAGTCTGGAGGACAGGGCAAACATGGCAGCTAATACTGAGGGGAGACCCCGCCGGTGCAGGGAGTGATGGGATGAAGGGGAGGGCATGGTTGGTAGGACACAGTGAGGGACAGAAAAGGGAGTCTCATGGACTCCCTCTCACCAGGAAGTGGCCTTCCACCAACAGGGGGCGGCCTCCCCACGGAAGGCCGTGCACGGAACGGACCTCTGCTGGCGAGGGAGGTCCCGGAGGCCACAGACCCAGCGCTGGATGCTCTGAGGCGCTTGTGGACCCGCCTGGGCTCTTCTCCTGGCCCTGCCTGGGCCTCAGCGGAGTATTGCTTGGAAGTGCCCGGCCAGCCCAGGCCCAGCTCCCCACTCTGCGGGTCAGTCTGGCTCAGCATGCGGCGGGCCGTCCAGGCCGTCACAAACGTTCGGTCTGGCTGTGGTGGCCGCGGCTACCTGGTGTTCTGGAGGTCCTCCCGCAGCCAGGTGGGCAGCGTCTGGCCCATCTTGTACAGCAGCTTGGAGAGCTCGATGTTGTGGTCCCGATAATAGTCCTTCAGGAAGGCGCGGGACTGGAACAGGAGGAAGAGTTCAGACCTCAGGGAAGTGCTGGTTCTAGAGGGACCTCTCCCCTCTGTAAATCTACCACTGTCAGCGTCAACCCACACACCTATCATTTATTCACCACCATCCTCAAAATGGCAGCCTCCGAAATAAAGTGAGATGGTAGGACACCAAAACATAGTCCACAAGGTCAAAACATACTTCACAAGGTCAAGATTGGGAGAAAAGAAGGAATTCGTTAAAATCAGGACTGAAAGGCAGGATGTGTGACCTTTGACCTATGTCCTTCGGACATGCCATTCTCTCCCGCAAGAAGGCTTATCCCCCATCCATCCATACCTTGGGCCAAACGCTGTCCAGGCCCAGCTCCGAGCCCCTCCCCCTCTGGCTCCCCTCCTAGCTTCAAGTGCCATCTCTGGTTGGAAATCGCATGCAGCTCTCTAACTGCAGGAAGCACGTCCTGCCTTATATTCTTCCTGGTGTGTGTGACTTATTTCCAACCCCCACCCCTCACCCAGTGAAGGCAAAGACACGTCTGATCCATCCTCAAAGCCCACAGCATTCAGCCCTAGGCAGAAGATCGTAAATCGTCACTAGACTAAATCTTTTCTAATCCACCATGTCCCAGCTTCCATTCCCTCCTTGTAAGAACATCATCCAAGAAAGGCCAAGGCCGTTAAGGTACTCAGTGCAGGGTCAAGAGGAGAGAGGATCCCCGCTGCTCAGGGACACTCCCTGCCCCCGGGATCCAGCTGCCACAGGTGGTGTGTGCACTTACATCCAGGTCCATCTCTGGGTATTTCCGGCCCTTGCTTTTGCCCAGACACTTGGTTTTTCCTCCTTCGAGCAGCTGGCACCAAAATCCTTTCTTTGGATCAAACCTGCGGATGTGGGGAAAGCCTATGGATGGGAGCCAGCCCAGCCCATCCCCTTCCCACCTTAAGGCCAAGTTCACAGACTCCAGGAGTGGCAGAGCCTGGACCACAACCCACTCCCCTAAGCACACTCTGGAACCCACAGATAGATAGATGTATGGGGGCTGGGGTTTGCTGCTGCTGGCCCTGGGCTACACTAAACACGCCTGCCCCCTTCTTCCCAGCAGAAAGCAGCTCACGTGCTGAGTTGCTCTCATCCTGGTGGGGCAGCCCGAGTCCCTCCAGCAAGCAACCCAGAAGAAGAACATCTGCCATTCATCCTTCGGGATTCAAGGAAACCTTCCCTGAGCGCTCTCCTACTCGGGGCCAAGCACCTTTTTTCACCCAAGAACCCAATAGGGAAGCAAAAGCTTAGTGGCATTGTTGTGGGTGTGTGTTCTAATAAACTGTCGATTTTTCAAGAAATGCAATGTCTGCACTAGTACTTAAGCATAGCCATCACTGAGAAGTTCTGGCTTTTAGAGTAAACTTCAGAAATGACAGAGCCAGACTGCCTTCAGGATGCAAAGTCATGCTGGGCCTTCAAAGGTTTTTTTCTGAAGGGAGGGAGGAGATGAGATCTGAAGCTGCCAAGGGGAGGGGAGGCACACTGGCATCAGAACTCAGCCCTAGATTAGGGCTGAATGCTTCCAGCATGAGGACAGTGGGAAAGCAGAATTCGCATTTGGCAGGTGTAGGAGACAGGGAATTCTGACTGGGTCACAGGGCAGGCATAAAGGAGGAAGATGAGGATGATGAAGACTTAAATGATCTCTGAGCATCAGTACATGCCAGGCACGGAGCTAAGAGCTCCACATGCATGCCTCATATAATACAGGGGCCCTCAGGAAGCAGGAGTCATCACCTTTATCTCCAATGTACAGATGAGGAAAGTGAAGCTTGAAAGCGCTAAGACACTTGTCCAAGGTCATACAGCTAAAGACATAATGGTTCTCCTAACCCAGGCGTCTCTGATGCCAACAGCCCCACACCCTTAGCTGCTGCTCCTGTCTGCCTCGAGGTAAAGGATTGCTTCTCTTCTTCCCCTTCTACCTCCAAGACAGTGAAAAGGGGACATTCTTGCTGCATGACTTTCCCAGGAAGGTAACCAGGGAAGGTGATTTTATTCCTCCCTCTCTTGAGACCACCTCCTCACTCCATACAGCTGTGTGAGTCACTTGTCTGTGACATGGTTAACACATAACTCCCTAGCCCTGAGCTTCTGCCACACAGGCTGGCCTCTATCCGTCTTGGGAGGGCATTCTCAGTGGACCTGTACCAGGTTCTGCATGAGTGCTATTATAATCCATCGACAATTATCTGTAGCTTCCTTTTCCTAAAATTATATTTAAATCATGACCTAATGCTAAGAAGCCTTTGTGGGAACTAAAGCTGCCTAATATTAGTCAAAGTTAGTTTAATAAAAGATTCTAGAAATGTTCAGCACAGACTAAAAAGAAAACCCCAGGGGCGGGACTGACCAGAGTGAAACATATTTACCACCTCCCTTTTTTATTGAGTTGATACCTTTATTAATATGACCCAAATCATATTAATATTAGCTTTTCCACTAAAGAGCCATTGGGAATATGCACACTTTCTAACTCTGATTTATCTGTGTCTCCTCCATAATTATTCAGGCCTTTTGCTTTTGGGTCCAGGTCCCTGCTCAGAAAATCACCCCACTGAAAAGCCAAGACACTCACGCCAAGGTTTTGTGGTAGTCAATAGTGTTGGTCACCCCAAGGAACTTTTGCACTGTGTCCATCACTTTGGCAGGTTCTGTTCGCAGCAGTTTGCCATCCAAGACCAGAATCTGGAGAAAAGAGAGAAGAGACAAGGATGATCTGAACCTGTATTTACTACAAGGGCAAACAGGTTCCCGGTCTTCTGGTCAGCAGCCATGGTTACAAACTGGGGACTCTTCACTCCATAGTCTCTGCCTCCTCTCCCACCCCTGCATGGCAGGTGTCCCTACACCTCGGGCTTCTGCAGTCCAACTCCCTGCTCTCTGCCGGCTTCCCTCTCCTAGAGAGGAAGCTATCACTCCACTCCTTCCTGCCTGTCACAATCCTACCATATCCCTCTCTGCCTCTCTCTAAGAATCTGGCCCAATGTCACTCTCCCGCCTCAACCCTCCAAGAGGTTCCCTAAAATGCCTCATGTGATCTAGCCCTGCTTACCTCTCCACTCAGGTGCTCCACATCACCACACCCCTCTCAGGAAGGCAGCCTACCCCAGGGCTTTTGGGGTCCCCTCAGGGACACAGAGCCTGGTGACAGGACATGGGCTCAGGGAATTTTCACACATTAGCCTTGGGATGAACAAGAACGAAACTTTCAAAGACCCCAAAGATCTAGCTCGCCAATGAGGACATTTTGGACCCCATGACAAAAGAGATTTGAGGCTCTCTGCCAGCTTCCACAAGCCAGAACTGTTGAGTGCCCCCCCCCACAAGGGCCAGGGATAGGCAGCTACCTGGTTGGCATGAAAGGCGCTGAGCCAGCGCTCAATGTGGGTGGCGTACCAGCCGGGGACCAGGCAGCGGCTCTGGAGGGCCCGCAGCTTCAAGGACGCATCAGGCCCAGCCGTGATCACTTCGTGGAAGGTATACTTCAGGGCCACTGGGTCATCATGGGCTCGCTGGTGCTGCAGGTAAGGGAGGAGGGTCAGTGTGTCACATGGGGGCACAAAACAAGAGGCTCTCTTCAGCAGCCACGAAGGGGCCTGAAGACCCTGCCCGGAACCAGCAGCCCTGGGTTCAAGTCCCGGATCTGCCTCTCACTACACTTTGACTTTGGGGAGTCATGACCTCTCAGAGCCCTCGTTTTCCCATCTTTGCAAGACAGGAGTCGAACTAGATCAGAGTTTCCACATACTGACTGTCTTCCCGTCTCCTCTCTGATGTCTCCCATATCCACAAGCCACCTGTGTGTGCCGAGGTCCACACACTTTATTCCCACTGACTCATCTTTCTTATTCACATAAAACTATTTCAAAATAAAACTCACTACTGCCTCCATAAATAGAAGACCAGACTCAGCTGTCACATAAAGAAGGTGATCATTCATACATACAATAAAAATAAAGCAATGTTCGCAAATGCCAGCCAGATACAAATAAATGTCTGCTACAGGTCCTGAGCCCAAAGCTTGCACTCTTTTTGTTGAAAACAGAGCTTAGCAACGTTAGAAAGGACTTATACTAAACTGAGAATTTGTCCTCTGTAGAAATTAGAACGTGTTATTATGGATTGAATGTATATGTCCCCTCCCCAAAATTCCTACGTTGAAGCCCTACCCCACAGTATGATGGTTTTTGGATATGGAGCCTTGGGGAGGTACCTGGGCGGGGAGATGAGGTCATGAGGGTGGGGCCACCACGATGAGGTTAGTGCCCTTGTAAGAAGTGACACCAGAGGGAGTGCGTGCTCCCACTCTTGCTCTCTCTCTCTCCCTCTCTGCCTTGTGAGGACACAGTGGGAAGGCAACTGTTTAAAGCCAGGAAGAGTGATCTCATCTGGAACCAAATCTTCCAGCATCTTGATCCTGTCCTTGGAGACTCCATCACCATAAGAAATAAACTCCTGTTATTTAAGCCCGAGTCCATGATACTGTAATTATGGCTGCTTGAACAGACTAAGACAGGATAGGAAAGGAATCAGAAAATGCCATGTTTGAGCCACCTGATAATGCCATGGGCTGGTCCCATCCAGAGACCAGGAGCCTGCCCTCCAGGGGTCACACTGTTAGGCCTCCCCACTGCACTGAGGCTCACATATCCCTCAGGGTGGGCAGTCTGTGGGGAGCAGAGAGCAAGTAGGATCTGTACCTGGCCCGCCACCAGGATGGCAGATGCAGTGAGGCCCCAGAGAGGAAGGGACAGGCTCAGAGGGCTGCAGGGAGCTGCTGAAAGTGGCCAGGCCTGAGGAGGCCTTCCGGGACCAGTGGGTGGACAAGCTATTCACCCCCCACATCCTGGACCTGGACCAGAATCCCAGGAAGACTGGCAGGCAGGGGAGAAAACCTCCCAAAAGGCCTGATCCTAGGCTTTCCTGTAAGCCTAGTAGAATGGGTGCTCAGAAGAAATTAAGTCAGGTCACTGAAGTTAAAGAAAGTTCTAGTTCTTACATTGTTGAGTGGGGATGAGGAGTCATTACCTTCTCTAGCTCAGACTTTGTTACCTGATCAGGTGTCTGCATCCCCTACTATGAAGGCGGAGACCTAAGCCTTATCCCCCTCTGAATCCCCACCCCCTCCACCCCGTGCCTACCGAGGAGGCCAGTTAGTAAGATCACTGTTCACTGTTCACCCAATCTCACTTTCATCAAAGTGGAACCAGCCTCCACCCCTTGCTGGTGTCAGAATCAGAGGCAGGACCCCAGTGAAGCTAGCAGGGTGGGCAGGTGGGCTTAGTAAGTACCTGTTGAATGAATGTATGAGTAGCTGAGTGGTGGACAGAGCCCCATGCCCCTACCCAGGGCTCCACCCCAGCCCCAGCTCACCTGGTACCAGGAATAGGCCCGGTCCGCTGGGTTGATGAGGATGGTCAGGACCTTGGCCTTGGGTAGCAGAGCAGCCGCCCGCCGGGGCGCCACTTCCGAATCGAAGTAGTTGGCACTCTTCTCAAAGTAAAAGTCAGAAGTGGTGTTGGAGGGGATGGGGAAGAACTCCATGTACCTGCAGGAAGCCCAGAGGGAAGAGCTCACAGGCAAGACTCGTGAGAAAGGGGCCAGAGGAATGCAGCGGGAGAGGTCGCTGGGGTGGGAGTTCAGAAAGCCAGCAGGCACATGGATCCCAGTGACCCGCTCCTGGTAGAGATTCTAGATGGTCAGCCACTGGGCAGTCCCCCTTTGTGCAATCCATTCCTTTTTGGGGGACCTTGGAGTCAGGAGGATAGGAAGACTTACGGAAGTGATATGGGTTGTAAGGCATGGGATGGTGCGTGGTGTGTTTGACTCTTGAAGGAGGTATTCCCAGCTAAAATGACGGGGCATTAACCCAGTGCTCTAAGGGGGAAACTGGGACACCTCTGACCCCAGGAAGAGCCTGAATGGTCCCAAGAGATGCCCCCTCCTGCTCTGCCCCATCCCGAGTACAGGGCTTCTTTACTGGCCAAGAATATCACTTTCTAGGCTGTCACTGCAGACCAGGAGACAAAGCCAGGGGGAGTGTGTTACCTTTTGCCAGTCACACCCCTCCCTGGCCTCACGTAGGTCAGTCTGACAGCCTTCCAGAGGAACCTTCCATATCTCAGCCCAAGGGATGCCCATTCCAACCCTTTGGGACCAGCTCTGCAGGACCACTTAGGAAGCTAAATGAACACTCCAGAGCCTTCCAGGGGCTCCTACTCATACAGAATAGAGGGACAACTTCAGGGCTTCATGGAAACCAAAGCCCACAGGCCCACATTAGGTAAGGGTGTAGGATCCCTACTGGATCCTGGGAGACAGGGTTAACTCCAGACACCCCTTCGTCAGAACCGCCCTGGGGCTTCTGAGGCTCCTCACCCCGCCCTATACCTACCTACAAAACCAAAATCTTGGGAATGGGGCTGAGGAACTGCTAGCTCTCTCCTATTTCTGAATTTTATTTATTTTTAAAATTCTAATTACAACATACAGCATTCTGTTAGTTTCAATTTCTGAATTTTCTTTATGAAATAGCATCTGTACACCCACAGTCCATTGTCTGTAACACCGAAATTGAGAAAGCTCTGAAAACAGAAGCGTTTTCCCTCAAGTTTAGAGCAAAGCCATTTGGCAGCAAAACCGGACCTATTAATCTTAGTGTAAATAGTCACGGTCTTTGCTAGAAACGTGTTTGTGCGTGTATGTGCTGCTGGGGTGCTTGCTGATGGGGCGCTGCCCCAGGCCCTGCTGAGGTTAAATGTACGGTGTTATACCATGTCACCTCCCTAAAACCTGACAGAGGGCGGCATTCAGGGACCCCAGAGATAGTCCACGTGTTAGAGACAGAGACAGGTAGGCAGCTAGGCAGGCAGATGATAGACAAAAGAGAAAGAGAAAAAGTACAGAAACCAACAGAAGAAGGGCCATAATCTCTCCACCCAGGCAAACCACTGACATGAAAATAATAAGAGTAATACACAGATAGGGTAAGAAAAGGCGAACAGTCGAGAAAGATGCAAACTGAAATGACTGGAGCGTAAAACTATCACCACGTGCCCCACCCCCAACCCCTACTGCCATAACCTCTGGTGACAGGTTCTGGAAAGAAGCTGCGATTTATACCACCTCCCACCTCCCACCTCCCCAGGAAACTCCCCATAGGCTGGCAAGCCGCCTCTGACGGGCTCACAAGAACACCACCTGCTCCACGGTGAGGCAAGCAAAGTTCGGCCAGCACTCAGGGTCAGAACATTTGGATTTTAGCCCCTGCCCTGTCCCCAGCTCTTGGGACCTTGGTCAAGTCACTGTCCTCCTCTGGCATTCAGGTTGTTTTCCCATAAGCAAAGGAGGTGCTGGCTCCCACCTCCAGCAGCCTCTGACCCCAGGCGGTGACGGAAAGGGGCAAAGGGCTTCCTCATCAAATGTCCCGCCCGTGACAAGGCTCCAACATCATGACTCAAGGGTCACTGAGCTTTGTCCCTGTTTACAGAACTTCAGCTGTGTGTGAGCAAGGGCCAGCTGCTTCCTGCCATGAGCACGGCAGACCTCCTCTGGGGCAGACGCCATGCCAGCAAGCTCCCATCCAGCCCTGGATGGACAGGGCCACTCACCAGTCGATGCCTTTGTGATAATTGTGGCCGTTAAAAAACTGGATCTCCTCAAAGGTCTCTGAGCTGGGGTAGTTGCTGCTGAGGTCCGGGTGCATGCCCAGAAACAGGTAGAGGGCCGTGGTGCCTGCAGGGATGGAAGAAAGCTGAGACCAGGGCTCTGTCCCCCCAACAAACATGGAGGTGGGATCATGGATTCTGACTCCACCTCTCCATGACTCATGGAGAGATCCTGGGAAAGTCCCTTGTCTTCTCTGGGGCTTAGTTTCCACACCTGTGCAATCCAAATTAACTTCATGAAAGCCAGGACAGCAAATACGGGGCATGCACGTGGGAATCGCAACTCCTGCATCCACTGCAGACATCACTAATCCATCACGGCATCCTAAACACTAACCAAGAACTTGGCCTCAGAATCCTTCCAACCCCTCTACTCCAGGAGCCATGCCCAGTTCATTAGGGTCGTCTCATAATCCCAGAACTAGAAGATTTCCAGGTCTGGGCCTCTGTCCTCTGACACATGGGAGGAGCTCAGAGAAAAGGGAGCTCTAGACCCTGCAGTCTGTTGACGGGAAATTCATGAAGGGCTAAGAGATCTGGCTCAATGGCTTCTCCTTCTGGGAGCCCTTCCCTCATTCACACTGTCTGTCCTACTCGACAGTACAGTACCTACCCCTTCCTTCAGAGAGTTCATTCCTTTCCTATGCTGAGGCTATAATAAGACATCTTGGAGGAGAAGGAAACTCTAGAGTTTAGTTTCTTTAAGAGTATAAGCTTGGGGGGGGGTCAGAGAGATAAGGGTTCGAGATCTAGATCTGTCACTGACTAACTGAGTGTGTCAGGGGAGGTCACTTCACTTCTCTGATCCTCAAGTTATTTTATCTGTAAAATGGGCATACCCATTCATGCTTTACAGTATGTGTGGATGGCAAACACTTAGCGAGCATATCATTGCTCCTCCCCCTTATACCTCTGGCAGACATGACTAATTGATTGCCGTCCTCTTTGCCCTGAACCAGTTTTGCCTGGCACTGCTCAAACGTGTGGAACAGCTGATCTGGGCTTCTCTGCCTAGACTTAGAGACGCCCAGGAAGAGAGCTCCCTGAGGCTGTGGTTCAGGGCTGATAAGCAAATTCTACGCCCGTCCTCCGCCCTCTCCCCACTTTCATACTGACAGGCAGTTCACGTTCATCCCAACAATTCATATTCATTCCAACTTCATTCTCCCTTCTTGGGAAAGAGGGGGGCAGATTATCGGGGCCTGGAACCAGGGCAAGGTGGTCCCGAAATTCTGTGGCTGAGACAGCAAGTGGCGAGGGACCCTGGCCAAGAACAGAGAGACCTGCCTGTTTTCTGGGGGCCAATGATGAGGAGCTTTGGGAAGCGGTCACATGTCTTCTCCTTGGACCAGATGTCTTTGTGACGTTTGTCCTCACAGGGGTCCTAAAACAACAATGGAAGGAATGTGAGGCGAGAGGCCCAAACCCAATGAGCGGACTCTCACTGCACACAGATATGTGGCTCTTACAGCACTGGCAGGAAGGGTAACTATGTGTGTCCTTGTCACACCCCACCTCAGGACACTGAGCTGCTCGCAGGCAGGGACCACGTCCAGTGATTCCTAGCAAACACTCAGCCCAGTGCTTGGCACACAACAGCAGCTCACAAACATCTGCTGAGTTTAACTGGGTGAGCTGCGTCTGAACCAGGGGTCAGCAAACTTCTTCTGCAGAGGTTAGTAAATCTTGGGTAATTGTTTAGTAACTACTTTAGGCTCGAGTACTACCTGGTCTCTGTCCCAACTACTCAATTCCGTTGTTGTAGCATGAAAGCAGTCCTATATAGTACGTCCGAGAACGAGTGTGGATGGGTTTCAATAAACCTTCACTTACAAAAACAGACTGCAGGCCCCATCTGGCCCATGAGCCCTGGCCTGTAGACCCCTGGTCTGAGCTATGAGATGGCTTCCATTCCAACTTAGCTTCTCTTTCCAGATTTTGACAGTCCCTGGGGCAGACCCCCCCAAACCCTCCCATCAGTCCCCTTTCCCGTGTACAGAGCCTTCTAGCATGCGAAGGGACATAAAGGACTGAGTCTAACCAGGCCAGGCAGGTGCTTTGATCTGCCCTTGATCTACACTCTGCTCCTTTACAGCCTTATCAAGCATTTTCAGAAGGTGTGTGTGAGTGTGCACACATGCACGTCTGTGGGGGTGTGTGTACATACCTGCGTGTGAGAACATGTGAGTGTGCCCATGTAAGAGCACACCTGAGTTTGCACTCAAGAGTGACTGAGAGCGTGGGGCCAAGCCCACGCCTGGCATGTGTGCCTGGCAGTGGTGGGCCTTCCATTTCTGCGACAAGACACCCAGGCGACCCCCCGCCCCGCACCCACGCACCCACCCACCTGCCAGAGCGGGTCCTTCTCCTCGGAGAAGATCTGGAAGTACTTCTGTGCCAGCTGCACGGGGGGCAGCGTCTGCAGCCGCAGGTTGGTCCAGGAGTGCAGGAAGCGCACCAGGTGCTTGAAGGTGTACAGGCCCAGGCGGTCGTTCCCATAGTTGGACAGGTGCGTCATGAAGATGCTGATCTGCTCCGGGGGGGGGGAGGCAGGGCTGGTCAGCATCTGAGCCCCCTCCACTCCACTTTTGACTCTTCCCGTCAGGCCACAGCTTGCAGAAGTCACTCTATGACCATTCTGAGGCTCCCTGGGGCCTTTAGCAAACTCGCTGAGTGACCTTGGCCTAGGCACAGCCAGGTGAACCCAGGTCTGGCTGACTGATCACCGACTAGCACAACCCTGAAATGGGAAGCTGACCTATTGTGCAGTCATATGCGTGTTCTGTATTTTTTTCAGTGGAGTGTTCACAGAAGACAAGGAGGGCTCAGTTATCCCATAAAGCTGAATAACACCACTGCTTAGTATCTACTTAATGGTATTCAAGCATGGATGATTATTTCCATTTTACAGATAAGGAAAGAGAGGGCCAGAAAGCTCAGATGAATAGTTTAAAATATATGTACTTCAAAATAAATGTATATATGCAGATATAGTTTATGGATTAATGACTTACTATTTTTGTTAGTACCTAACATCCATACATTTATACACACATGCAGAGACTGGAAAAAGAACACAGACAAAAACGCTCACACTACTGCACTGAAGTACAAGATTCTGGAAGGAAAAAGGAAAGACAACTCGGATTCTCTTCCCAAGGTCACACAGCAGAGCAGGGTGAGAGCCAGGGGTGTAGGGCAGATTTCCCCACTCCCGGCCCTTGTACCGGCTGCCGCCCCCTCCTCCCCAGGCCCAGGAAAGCCAGCCCCGGCTGCAGACAGGCTGTCCAGCAGCGGCCCCTCACCCCCAGCCAAGGGCTATGAGCACTCACAGGATTGAGGAGCACGGTGAGGAAGAGCTCGCCCCCGTTGATGATCTTGTCCAGCTCGCTGGAGCCACCAGGGTACTCATTGTAGAAGATGGTGTGTGTGAAGAGGCCGCAGGTCTGTCGCGGGAGGACCTGGGGATGGGGCAGGGGAGAGCTCTGACCCTCTTATGTGACCACACAGCCCCCACCCTTGGGGTTCCTCTCCTCCAGTGACCTTCTGCAGCCTGCAACATTCCCTCAAGTGAGCCCGGGGGCCCTTGCCATTTTACGAACTTCGCCGCTACTCTCTGTTAACAAAATGAGCAGGCCCCAGAGTAACAGAGATAGGCAAGTGAGAACGCTTGCCCAACGAGGGTCCCTGACCTTCTGCAAAGCAGTCCTCCCGGTCACTCTCATAAGTCCCTCACAGCATTAGAACCTGCCCAGGGATGCTCCCAGTCACCGGCTGGCTTAACTGTCGATTCTGACTCCTCTCTTAAAACGGCACCCCACGAGAGCAGAGAACTTGCTTGTCTGGTCACCACCTCCTCCCCAGAGAGAATACGAATGCCTTGTATTGAGGCAGCCAGTGGAGGAAGGGAAAGAGAGAGGGGTGGATGGACAGACAGACAGATGGACAGATGGACAGATGAAAGCATGGGCCTTCCCACACATGCCCCATCTGGACTGTCAACAACTCATCTTTCCAGTGGCTCAGGCCCAAAACCCTGGAGTCATCCTGACTCATCTCTCTCCCCCACACCCTACCTCCAATTTATTAGCAGATCCCGTTGGCTCAACCTTCTGATTAAGTCCAGAATCTGATCACACCTCAACCCTGCACCCTAATGGAACCACCACTCTCTGATCTGGAAGACTGAAGCGGCCCCCCCCCAACTGGTGTCCCTGTTTCCCACTTTGTCCCCTGCGGTCTCTGCAACTCAAGGCAGCCAGAACAAGGGAAACCTTTTTAAAAGTATGAGCCTGATCATAATAGCACTGTATGCAAAAACTTCCCATCTCACAAAAAGCTAATGTCCAGCCAATGGCCTCATGTAGCCCTACATGATGTGGCTGGCCCATCACCCCTCTAACCTCCTTTCCCCCACCCCATACTCCCCTCTAGCCATACTGGCCTCCTAGTTGGCCCTCAAATACACCTAGCACAGAGCCTGCCTACCTCAGGGCCTTTGCCCTTGCTCTCTCTGCCTTGAAAGCTTTTCCTCATATAGCAGCATGGCTCACTCCTAGGAAGGCCCTTCTTGTTTCCCTTATTTAAAATGACTTCTCCTCTTCCCTGGCACTCCCCTTCCCCGCCTAACTCTTCTCCATGGCTCCATCACCAACTGGCCTCGCATTATGCATGTCACATATCTGTGAGTGCACTATCTCCTGCCACTAGGACGTCAGGTCCACAAGGGCAGGGACCTTCACTGGTTCTGTACACTTCTGTGTCCCCAGTGCCTTGAACATTGGAGCAGCTCATTAAAAGTGTTGAAGTAAGCAAACGAACGAGACAGAGGCCTGTTCCCAATCCTCACCAGAGGCCCCTTTAGAAAATGTTCAGCTCCCAATGCCCTGTCACAAAAGCTAAAAAGGAGCTCAGGAAAAGGGCCAGCCCAGCAGCCGATCCTCCCTGAGATGGAGAACCTTCCTTGGATGCCCGAGGGGACAGCAGAGCCTGGCCTGCGACCCTAACCCGAGCCCGTAGGCCATACTTCCCCAGATGGGCGGCGGGAGCCCACTTACCATGATGCCGTTATGGATGAAGCCGCGGCGGTAGCGGGCTGGCTTCAGGTGGGGGTACTCCTCCGTGCTGGTCACGCGGATGCTCCACACCTGCTTCCAGGCCTCATACAGCTGCACGTGCACGGGGTACACACCCGAGTGGTGGGGGGCCACCGCATAGCCCATGTCTGTGGGGATGCCGTGCTCCTGGGGAGAGGAGGCCCAGGCCAGGGTGAGCATGGGGCTCCTTCCCCACCGGGTCTCATTTCCCCTTTGTAGCACAGGAGAGAGAAATCAGAGGCTAGAATGGCAGGACAATGGGTCCACGCCCTCGTGGTACAGATGGGAAAGCTGAGGCCCAGGGAAGGAAAGGACTGGGCCCCGAGTCTCGGAGTGAGGGACTGAACAAGCTGGGGAACTCTTAACTCTCAGCCCCATGTTCATGCCCTCCAGCACCCCGGTGTGAGGAGCAAGGACAGGGGCTCTTCCTGCCTGTCGCACGGCCTGACTGGCTGGTGGGCCAGGCTGAGCCCGAAACTGGGCCTCATTCCCTCCTCTCCAAGTACCAGCTCCAGCTTCCCTGAGCCTCCCACTCTGGCCTGAAGACAGAGCTTGGGCTCAGGAAAGAAACTGGCCTGGCTTTAAGCCCTGTGGGCCCTCCTCTCAGCTGTTGGGGGTCCCCGCGCTTTGGTGTTTTAGCTCAAAGGGACAGTATCGATAACCGCCTCTCGGGGTCTCTGCGAGGCTTTAGAGAGACAGGGGCTGCAAAGACCCTGACAAAATGCTCTGCGATGGAGCTGCAGGACAGCGGCGAGAGGCCAGTGGTCGGGACCCCCAGCCCCCAGCCCACGCCATCCGCCCCGTGGGGAATCTTACTCACGACAGCGAACTTCTTGTTCAGAGCCATCTGCTCGGCCAACACTGACTGGTTGTGGAAAAGGTGCGGCTGCATGTGGCTCCACATGTGGGGGAACCACCAGAACTCCTTCACGTACGACAGCAGCAGGTCGTCCCCGGCATCCTCGGCGTCGGTACCTGCAGCCAGAGCGCCGGCCGCTCAGCCCGGCCCGGCCTCCGGGAGGCTGCGGCCCAGTCCTTCTCCTCTCTGGGCCCTGGGATCCCATGCGTGCCATCCGCGGTCCCAGCACTTTCTCCCAGCTCTGGGAGGCCTGCTCTGATCCGCTTCCTGTCTGCCTACTGGGCCGCTGGTCATCTGTCTTCTACGTCACGATCTGAGCCGCTCTGTATACAGACAGGACGTCTAGTCCTGTCTCATACTATGACCCAAACTACCTCTGAAATGCTGAGGACCAAGAATCCAAAAATGCGTTCAGATGACGCAGGATTGCTATGTGGCTTTGGGAGCCTGTTGCTGAATTCCCCCCACCCCCCACTCAGAATTGCAAAGTATTAGGGTTTTTCCTAGAATTGCAGAGAGGCTCTCCACACCGTGGCCCAAGCGGAAGGGAGTCTGGCCTACGGATGACAGTCTTTCCCTCCTGCTCAGACAAGAAGGGCAGCATTTGAGGAACTTGGGAGAGCCCAAAAGAAGAGGGAAGGCATGAACCTTGCCACCTGCACCCTCAACCTCAACCCTTAAGACTTGACAGTGAAATGGCAGTGGCCATCTCTGGGGCGGCAACAATTATACGGCACTCTCACTGTCCATGCGATGTATTCCTGCGGTGTTCTTAAAACTCACCCGATTACCTTTTTAAGCAGGCATAGTACAAATAATTTTTAAAGATGGAGGAGGGGGGAGACAAGAGGGAGAAGATGACCCCAAAGACAGCACAAGTTGAAGGCAGGGAGGGGTAAGTGAGGGCTTACATGTCTTATTGCGGCCCCCAAATGCCCTCTGCCGGGGGCTGTGACTGTCTGTGGGCTGTCGGATCAGGGGGAGGTCACCAGGGTCAAATGTGGCCCTAACATGAGCCCATTAGCCCCCCAGGCACAGTTCTCCAAGGATCCAGATGCTGAAGGCCCCTGGAAGTTGCTCCTGGGTACACAGCCAGGCCCGCTTACCTGTGTGGAAGAATTTCCCTGAGTAGCCCAGGTTGAAGGTGAAGTTTGGGATGTGCGTGCGTAGTTCATTCTGTGTATCAAACAGGGCCTAGGATAGGCAGAGGAGGAAGAAGAGGGTGAGGTGAAAGCCAGGGGCTCTGTTCTTCCCACTGAGGGCCCAGAAAGATCCTACTATTGTAGGACCAGCTGCAGAGCCTGCAGGGCCCAGCAAAAAATGAAAATGTGGGACCCTTGCTCCAAAATCGTTTCAAATATCAAGGCCAGGGCAGAGCACTAACCTTGTACAGGCCCCTTCTGTGTGCGGACCTGTGTACAGGTTCCATACCCAGGAAGCCAGCCCTGAGCTGCCACCTGCCTCAGGCCTCCAGCCAGAGAAGAACTGTCGCTAGCCCAGCTCTACTATGTGCCCCTAAGAAAGCTTCATGACTACTCTAGGCCTCAGTTTCCCCAAGTATGAAATGAAGGTAATAATTCCTCTTGGGCTGATTGAATGAGACCCTGCGTGTCAAACTGCCTGACATTTTAGTCAGCAGCATAAAATGGTGGCATGGCTATGTCTTTGGTCATGGCCTCTGTAAGCCTCAGATCCTCGTCCGTCAAACGTGGAGGGTCTCTCCTGGTGAGCGCCAAGACTGATGTCACAGGATCGTGACTTTCCAAAGACATATGGCATCCCCAGCCATGCGATGTCCCCAAGTATGGCGCACCCCACGCTGGGCAAGTCAACAAAGGGAAGCTGACGCTTGCAGAACAAACATACACTTGTACTCTGGAATCAGGACTCCAAAAGTCCCCACACCGCACAAAGCACACAAGGCTGCTAAGACACCTGTGAGAGCGTGCTGTCAGACCGTTCTGCAGACGGACAGTCTTGGGGCCCCCACTAGCATTTCACCAAGGCCAGGCACTGCCTTACAGACACGCATGCTCTAACCGTGTGGCCCTGGGCAAGTTAAGTCACCTCTCTGAGCCTCAGTGGTCTCTTCTGCAAAATGGGACTTAGGATGATACCCGCCTCAAGGGGCTGCTATGAGGATCCGCTGTGGCCACATACAGAAAGGGCTAAGCACAGAGCCTGGACTGGCCAAGCCCTGCATAAGCAGCTGCTGTCTGTGTGATTTAACCCACACCGTACAGCCAGCACTGTCCAAGTTAACCGGGTGACACTCATGTCTCTGGAAGAAAGGCTGAGTTGTAGCCTGTGCTTGGGATTAAGGGACGGGGGAAAGAAGGAAACCTCTGCCCCTTCAGACTCACAAGATGTTTAAAGCAAGTGGGACCCTGGCTGGCGAAGCAATCAGCAGTGTGCTCAGAGCTGAGCGCACAGAAGAGGGTGTCGCTATTAGTATCCTGGGACAGTTATAGCTTCGACCTGCTCTCTTCCCTCACTGCCAAAGTGGGGAAAATAAGAAGCAAGCAGGGCAGCCTCGGGGCTGGTGGGGGACGCCGCGAGCCTGATAGCCTGGTTTCCTCATGGGATCAACGCTGAACCAGTCTCAAGGACTCACCTGGACAGCAGTAAACACTAAGGGTACAGGAGGAGAAAGCAGAAGAGCGCCCTAAGCAGCAAACAGAGCGATCTACTTTGAGAGGTCGGCAATGGCACCGCATGAAGCCTCAGAGCCAGAAAGCCTCAACAGGCATCACCTCAACACTTGCTTTCAACAGGACAGCCCTTGAGAAGATGAACTCCCAGGAGCAGACACAATGTGCAAAGCAGATCAGAGCAACACAGCCCCATCCTATGAGATGCAAGCTGGGAGAGCTCCAGGCCTGCCCCTCTGTAAACTAATACCCCTCACCCCTGGTGGGGAAACAGCCTGAAAACTTCCTATCTGCCCCTCTTGGGAGTTCCCCACTGAGGCTCAGACATGGGAAGGGACTTGCCCATGAGTTCCAGTCAATCAGGGTCCAGCGGGTCTTGACTCCCCACACAGGGCCTGCCTCCCAACCCCATTTGCTGTTCTCCTCCGGAGGTGTAAGGAAGAGTAGAGCGTTCGCTCCTGCCCCTCTGCCTTCCTCCCAGGCCCCAAGGCCAACCCTAATTGTGACTTCAGGAGGACAGGGAACACAGTGCCCACAACAGGGCTCACTTGGGAGGAGAGCACTAAGTCTCTTTTGCCCCCTGAACATCAAAGCAAGGTCTGGATTTGGTGCTAATATGTTCTAACGCCTGCTAATCTCCTAAGGGAGGACAGGGTCATCAGGCAGCAGTATCTGTAGAATTGAATCCCCTGGCTTTGTTTTCCCTGGATCTGCTGTTGTGCCTGCCCTCTATTTATGGCAACCAGTACTGATTTCTAGTGATGCCGTTCTCTTTGCAAAGAACTCTGAGTAAAATAGAGGCTAGATGAAAGTGCACTTTCAAGTTTGCTTAATGGTCTTCATTTGTAGGCTTCTCTTCAGCAGTGATGCGTGTGTGTAAAATTTCGAGGTCTGCAAAATGCTTTTACATACAGTTTAGTTGGGTAAACACTTTTTGAAATAAACACATCCATTCTGCTATTTATACAGACCTTGGTTAGAATATGCCTGTGTATGATTCAAGCTCTAATTCTTGTTTTAAAAGTTTTGTGGGAACTCTAGGACTGACATAAACATTTTTGAGAGTGAAACATCGCATCTGGATTAAAAGGCAGATACAAAACCCTGCAGAGCTCCCATCCCTTGGCTTCGACAGTGGAATCTCTCCCACCGCGAATACCTTCCTGAGCTCCACACCCCAAAATTCAAGGCTTCAATATCATTTCCAGTGACACTTTCGTCTAATCGCTAAAGCCGCCTGGCCAAGGAAGGGGGATGCACGTAGCACCGGGGAGAGGAAGACCGCGAAGTCACGACAGGGAACCCCAAGGGTCGAAGGTGGCGAGGCCCCACCCGACCTCTGGCAGCTCCCCCCCATACCTTCACGTCCTCCACCTTCATGCGTGTGCCCTCCTTGCCCACAAAGATGTCATCGATGTCCACCAGGATGTAGCGGTCCAGAGGCAGCGAGAGACGCTTGCCTGTGAGGAAGGCCACGGCGTCGACGAAGACGAGCTTGTGCAGCCAGAAGTTGAGGTTGTTGCCAAACAGCACGCGCTGGATGCCGTCGTGGAGGCCCAGGTCCTGGACCACGGTGGCGTGCAGCGCAGCGTGCAGGCCAGCGTCCGCGCCCAGGTGTGGGATGGACTCGGACGAGCGCGTCTTGGCCAGCAGCACAGGCTCGTAGGTGGAGTGGTTGGACTGGAACACGGTCCAGTCCTCGCCAGGCAGCACGCCTTTCTCCACCTCGCTGGGCCGGGTCACGTAGAGCAGCGGGGACTTGGGGTTGATGCTGCAGTCCTTCAGGCCCAGGTTGGAGTGCAGGAACAGGGGGAAACCTTTGAGCTGCGCACTCAGCAGGCTGTTCTCGTTGGCCTGTAGCCGGGGCAGAGGGCAGGGAGAGGGCAGCAGAGCCGTCAGATCCAGAAGCCCCCAGGGAATGCACAATCTCAGGTGGGGACTGGTCACAATAGTGTCAATGGTATTCTCGGACATTCAGGGAGGCCTTATCGCATCCCTGGCCCTGTGCTAACCTAGCTGCACAGACCCAGCTCCGTCGGTCCCAGCAATATACCAGCAAACATGCACCACGTACTTCCCAAAGCCAGAAACCCGGTTCACGCCACTTGGCACGCAGGGATGCTATTAATCATCACAGTGACCCCACAACAGAGGCATCTCTGTCATTCCCATCTTACAGGTGAGGCAACAAAGGCCCAGAGAGGTTATGTAACTTACCCAAAATCACACAGTGGAAAGTCTAGCAGCTCTGAGCCTAGACTCTGCCCCCAGACTGCCTGGCCTCGGGCAAGTTATGTACCCTCTCTGTGCCTCTGTTTCCTCTGCTGTAAAATGTTCCTCATGGGATGCTAGAGGGTGATGAGTGTTCACCCTGGCAAAGTGCTTGGGTCCAGGCTGGCAGCACCACAGCTGCTCCTCTGGCCCCCATACCAGCCTCAGGACATGGTGCCTGTGTTATCGCACCTCATGGGGGTGGAAGCTGAGGCTACCCTCGGACGCATGGGGCCAGGAGGAGCCCCAGTGACCAGCCAGACCATCTGCCCCTGGAGCCCACACGCCCAGCCACCAGGTCCCTCTGCCTGGCTCTCCCTACACCATCCTGGCTCTTGCTACACCATCCTCTCCTTGGGAGAAATCTTAGGTGGATGCCAATGTAGAAGAGATCAGAGAGGAGGCATCTGCTGGGGGTGCCCCATAGCATCCCCAATCCTCCATATGTACTCAGCACTCCCAAGGCCACCACCTCACAGGAGCCCAGCTCCCTACACCTCCCTTCTCCTCTGGGGCCTGGTGCTGCCCAGCTATGTGGGATCTGCAGACAGTACCCACAGCACCCCTTCTCCTGTTCCCTAGACTCACAGCCCCCATCCTTCATACCAACCCCTGACCCTTCCTAGCCACCTGCTCCTGGATATGGTACAACTGGCCTTTGTCCCTGTGCCAGTTTCATTCTGTTTCCTTCACCTGAAAAACTCCTGTTCATCCTTCAAAACCCAGTGCCAAAAACCCTCCTTTGCACCGGCCTCCCTGGAACCAGGTTAGAGCCTCATCCACAGTACTTTTCACCTTGGCCGCTGCATTATCTGTTCAGGGTCTCTCTCCCACCAGTCTGCCCTCTTGAAGGCAGGCACTATATCATTTCTATCTTTGGAACCAGGTGCCCCTAAACAGGCTTGATACCCAGAAGAAGCAAACACATTTGATGAGCAAACTGGATTTTTATTTTTATTTATTTTGTTGCGGGGGGGGAGTAAGGGAGAGGGGTAGAAGTAGAGGGAGAGAGAAGCAAGACTCGATCTCATAACCCTCAGATCATGACCTGAGTGGAACTCAAGAGTCGGATGCCTAACGGACTGAGCCATGACTTAACTGGATTTTTTAAAAGAATAGAAAGGGACAGACAGATCCTTAGTACCTGGCCCCTGACAGTTGTTCAATATGGGTTTCATTTGTTGATTCCACAACTATTACTATGTTTCATGCCAGAGATACAGCGAGGGAAAACAGACACAGCTCCTGATCTCATGAACCTTAAAATCAAGCAGGGAAGAGAGAAAGCAATCAAAATCACAGAAATAAATACAAAACTTCAATGAGGCACATGCTACACAGAGCAAGTTCATAGTTCTAGAACAGTCAAAAACTGGCCACAGTTGGCTTAAGGAAGACTTTCCAGAGAAGGGACTTTCAAACTAAGGTTTAAAGAATGCTTAAGTATCAACTAGGGAAAAGTAGGGGCCACATTCAAAGGACAGCAAGCGCAAAGGCCCTGAGGAAGAAGAGAGCTCAAGGAATAGAAAGAGGCCAGCAGAGTGATCAAGAGGCAGAGAAGAAGATGAGGCAGGAAGGTCAGCTGGGACCAGACCTGGGATCCTGGAGGCTTCAAGGGGCAGCAGGAAGCCATCAAAAAAACACTATCAAAAGGTTTCAAAGACAGATGACAGGTTCCAATTGGCATTTTTAAAAGATCCATCTGGCTGCCGTGTGGAGAATGAGTGGGGCAGGGAAACACAAAGGGCACCACATGAGGGCCCCCAATGAGTCTGGAGAGGAAGTTAGGAGGGTAACCCAGGGCCACCCAGGAGAGCTGGCCAGGTGAGCACTGCACAGGACACTCAGCTTAGGACAGAGCCACGTGCCCCAAGTGGAGCTGTCTGTGCGCAGAGGATGTCTTTTGCTAAGAGCCCTCACAGAGGACTGCTTGTTTCTAATTCCCACAAAGGCTCTGCAGGGCTCTGGCCTCATACAATGCAGTAAGGACCTGCATGCACTTCTCCACATACCAGTACCTGCCAAGGCCCACCCTGTCCTCAACTAGCCTCGAGAGTCGAGACCCAATGCAGAGAACAAGCCCAAGAGGCCGCTCCACTCAGCCCCGAGGTCCACAGGACCCCTAAGCCAGCACTGGCCAAGGATAGGAACTACTTGGGCTACGTGGGGGCAAAAGCAGGGGGGCCCAGTGACACTCCGGGCCCTGTCCCTCACCTGCTATGGCCTGGGAGGTCACACTGGCTGGCAGGCACTGGGGGATCCCATTTCAAAGCGCCATTCCTGAGCTGACTGCCAGGCCCCGACAGCTCAGCCAGCAGCCCAGCTGGGGAACGTGGAGGAAGGCAGAAAGCCAGTCAGCAATGCAAAGGAGCCAGTTGGGGAAGGGAATGGAGAGCAAGACTCAGCATTGCAGGGAATGACCCCACCGGGGTGAGGTCTCAGCCCACCGGAGGGGACCCCCTCCTGTTCCTCAGCACTGAGGACCCACTCAGGAGACACCAAATCTCCCAACAGAGTCATGCAGGTAGAGGGAGGAAGGGCCCTGACCCGGGAATCAGGAGGCCCAATACACACTCTGTTAGTAACCAGATGGATGACCTTGGGACACCCCCCAAAGGGGTCTTCTGTGGGTATCAGTCCCCCAGTCCATCTGTCTGTTTGCACTGACATGCCCATGCGTGGCTGCGTTGGAAGGCAGGAGTGTGGTGGTTTAACCTCGGCCCTGACTTACTGGCCATGTTACTGCAAACAGCTACTCTGCTTGGAGCCTCAGTTTACTCCTGAAAATAAAATGCCTCCTTCACAGGGTGGTCACGAGACTTACCCAGGATAAGGCCCGCAAAGCAATGCATTCAGCATCTGGCACATAGTAAATGTGCGATAAAAGAGGTTGGGCAGACCTTGTCAGTCCCCTGCTAGGATGTGGTCAGCTCCAGGGCCCCTGGAGTCATGAGGTTGAGATACAACGATGTCAGGAACCAAGGCTATCGATGAAGATCAGCCCTGACCCCCCAGGGCCTCCCAGAGGCGTGTGCCCGTCAGAGCCACGAGACAGACAGAGGCGACCGACTGCCAGCTGTATTTGCTGAACATGATGATGACAAAGCAAGACTAGATGCCATTTAATGGGTGGCTCAGGGTGCCACCCACTGTCATCTTCAACACGGCCCCACTTCACAGATAGGTTGAAGATCCTGTCCCAGGTCCCTCTGCTTATAAATGACAGAAAGATGTGAACGAGGGTCCGGACTCTTCAGCCCCTGCTCTAACACTGATCTGGGAATCCAGCACCTGTGAAATTGGCAAGCGAGTGTCTCCAGACCTCTGGAGTGCAGAGACCCTTTGGGTTTGACAGGCCCAACGCACAGCACCAACGCAAGCCTTGTGCAAAGAGCCAAAAGATGGAGCCTGACCACCAGAGGGCTCTGTTTGAGCAGAAAGTCACAGGCCCCGGCTCAAGACCAAGCAGCAGTCTTGTCTCACGCAATATGGTAGAAGAGCAAGGAGACTGGAACTTCCACAGAGAGACAGTGAGCCTGTCCCTCTGCTCCCTGGGGCCCCATGCCCACCTTCTGTAGAGCCAAAAACTGGGGCTAGACAGGACCCAAGCTCTGATGCACCAACTGTGCCCCCTGCCTGGTCCCTGAAGACTACGGGAGTTCTGTGCTCTGATGCAAATTCTACTCCAAAAGGGGCATTTGAAGCCCTGGATTCATCACATGGTGGTTACGACTAAAGCCTCTGCAGCCAGACTGCCTGGGTTCAAATCCTGGATCTGTGCTTATTAGAGAGAGGAGTGGAAGCACATCTCTTCACCCCTCTTTGCCTCAGTTTCCTTTTCTCTTAAATCAGGACGATATCCACCTCCCCTAGAGGATGGCTGGCGGGTGTTGGGTGAGTTCATTCTTCACACGAAGCGCACGGACAGTGCACTGGGCTGAGGCAGCACTCAGTAAGTACCAGCCATTGTGATGTTCTTCAGGGCTGGGGCTCTGGATCAAACTTAATGAAGTTCATGGCAGGGAATGGAAGAGTCCACGAGAAAAGAAAAAACAGACAGCAGAGGCAGTCTGAGGTTCTGGCAGATGAAAAGCCATAAACCAGGCCAGCGTTTCCCAGAGGATGCTCTGTGAAATAAAGGCCTCTGTGATCAAATCAGCTGGGGAACAAATCTCACCAGGTTTGCTCCACTGCAGGACTTCTAAGGGCCTTCAATTTCTTGGCCCATAAAACCTTCTTTTAGTGTCAGAGCATCCTGCTGCACTCATGTGGGAAAGGACACACCGTGGGAACCTCCTCTGGACCAGGCTCCTCCCCACACCGGGTCCAGGGCACAGGGGTGCTCACGAACACCTGGGGACAGAGGGTGCCCTGCCGGCAGACACGTGCCCCTTCTGACCCACTCCCGCTCCTCTCCTGGCTCATGCCAACAAAGAACCTGCTTCAGGACCTGCATACTTACTAATGTCACCTCTGCCTGGAGGTGCCGAGAACTATGTGACTCCTTGTCTCCCCTCCTTCCAGTCTCTTTGTCAAAGTGGCCCTTCTATCAAAAACAGTGTCAACTGCCCATACCCATGACTTCCCTGTGCCCTTTCCTGGCTTTATTCCTTCTCGTACTTATCGCCATTTGCCACATGGTGTGTTTACTTGTTCATTGCCTATCACTGCCCCCACCCCACTGCACTGAAATGTCAGCTCCGTGACAGCAGGGACTCTGCACGCTTCGATTACCCCCATGTCCCCAGTGCCTAGCAAAGGACCTGGAACACAGTCAGCATGCAGTAATGTTTGCTGAATGTCCCCAAGCACCTACCTAGAGTCCCGACTGCCCATCTTGAAGCCAGAGCCTCTAGATTCCCCCAACCAGCTGCTCCCCATGGACAGCTTCTTCACAACACTTTCAGCAAAGACTCTGATCCCAGCAGTCATTCTGGGTGCCCCCATGGAGCCCAGAGCAGCTCACCTGCCCATTGGGATTTCTTTCTCCTCTTTCCTCCAATGCAAAATGGCTCTATTCAGGAGGTGCGTAAATGCCACAGCCCACCAGAGCCAAGAGGAAAGAGCACAGGATCCAGAGCCCAGACCACCTAAATTGGAGTTCAAATTCTGGCTCTCCCACTTCCAGGCTACCTAGCCTCAGATACATAACCTTCCCACACCTTGGTCTGCCCATCTGCAAAATGAGGGCACACCTCGTCCCTTGGGAAGACTGCCATGATGTTCACGGCAGCAAGCCTCTCCCACCTCACAACTGTTCCGGGGGCTTCCTTTAGGCAAGTCCCTGCTGTGTGCCGGGCAATCCCCCTGCCATGTGCTCCTAATAAAAGCTAACATATTTTTTTAAAGATTTTATTTGAAAGAGACAGAGAGTGCAAGCGCGAGCTTGCGCAAGCTGGGGGGAGGGGCAGAGGGAGAAGCAGACTCCCTGCTGAGTATGGAGACCAATGTGGGGCTCCATCCCTGGACCCTGCGATCGTGTGACCTGAGCTGAAGGCAGACACTTACCCAACTGAGCCACCCAGGCACCCCGAAAAGCTAGTTTTTAAAAAGCACTTAGTAGACAGCAGGCACTGTGTGCTCCAAGTGCTTTACAGATACTCACCCACTTCTCCTTCATGACAACCCTAGGAGGTAGGCGCTACCATTATACCCATTTTACAGACGAGAAAAGTCAGACACTCAGCTACCGAGTATAGATCGAAATGGGGACCCAAACTCAGCCAGACCTATGAACTGCTCGGGGCCCCCCCAGCCCCACATACCTTGAAGAAGCCAATGATGCCCACACCGTAGGCCACACAGTACTTGTCCAGCAGCTCCCGGTTCCAGGCGTCCAGGTTGACATACTTAAGGATGTTCTCGTAAATGATGAGGGCAAAGCGGCCACGGCCCTTGTCGGTGAGCGTGGGCATGTCCCCCTTGCCCGGTGCAATCTCCGTGCGATACTTGAAGCGGCTAGACTCCAGGATGGCCACAACCTCCTGGCCCAGCTGGGAGTAGAGGCTCTCCACAAACACCAGCACCAGTGGGTCCGTGCGGGAGGGCGTGGCTGCCTGTATGGGTTTGAGTGGCAGCAGGCGGCTGGGGGCCACAGGGGGCGGGTCCCCACAGTCTGGCTCAGGGGCATCCGCCGAGGGCTCCAGGCCCCGCTTCCAGCCATACAGGTAGTAGGCTGAGACGAAAACGCTGAACAGGCAGAAGACGAACAGCAGGAAGAGGACAGCCTGTGGGGACACGTGCCGACACAGCCTCCGGAGGCGCGCCAGGGCAGGCATCCTGGCCCCCGAGACCTTGGCCGCCGGAGGCCCACCTGCCCTGGCCACCCCCAGGCCCCACGCAGGAGGAGACACCAGAGTCGTCCACTGAGCAACAGTTTCACAGACACTGAGCAAGCGCAGCCCTCGGTGGGCAGCAGGAGTGGAGGGTCTGGGCCCCCGGCCCTTCCTCCCAGCCAGGGGCACAGTCCGCAGGCCGGTCGCGCTCCTTCCTTCCTCTGTGCCCCTTTATGTCACCATGGCAAACCCCCACGTGGTCCTGTGCACAGGAGAAGTGCCCCCAGGGCGTCAGGGCCTCCTGGGGGGGCTGCGCCGTGGGCCAAAGGACGCTGGGCTGGCCCGGGACTGCCACATGTCGCTCGCTCCGTGGGGCCCCCGGGGCCAAGGCTGTGGAGAAATGCGGAGAGCCGGGGGTGAAAAGTCAGAGAGTGGGCTCTCGGGGGTCTGCTGACTGTGGACACACAGGACCGGACCTTGGGGGGCCCACACTCAAGCACTGTTGCCCAACCTGGCTGCACAATGTCATACAAGCCTCGTAATCTCTCTGAGCCTCAGTTTCCCTGCTTGTGAAACTGGGCTGACAACGGTACCTGCCTCACAAGAGGCTCAGCGTGGAAGCCCCCTGTCCTAATGTGCATAATGGGGACAACACGGTGTCTGCGATGGTGGTTGCTATTCACTGTAATTACAGAGTCCAAGACCAGACCAAGAGACCCCCAGAAGCAGGAAGGACAAAGTGAAACAAACATCCGAAGGCCTGGGAGTCAGAGGCGGAATTCTAAATCACAGCTAACACCCCATCCTCACCATCTCCTCCTCACCCACAGTGCCCCCCACCCATTTCTCTCTCTGAATGGGCTCAGCCGCCTCATCAGGCAGCCAGAACTTGGGGTTCCTGGGTCCCCTTCAGCTCTATCCTCCGCCCAGAGCAGGCCACCCGTATTGGTCTCACTGGAAAGTCAATGGAGACCACACACCTGCACCCCTAACCTACAGCCCCCAGTCCCCCTTGCACATGAGTGGAAGCAGCTGCTGAAAGCCAGCAGGAGAGAGATGGGGACAGAAGGTGTGAGGGTCTGGGTGGGCACAGCCAGGGAGTGACTAGAAGCCTCAGGCCCAGACTAGGGGGTGAAGATGTTGAAAATCCCTCCCAGGCCCAAGAGACTATCTGGTGTGCTGAGTGTTGGCCCCAGCAAACCAGAGACCCAACAAACGCAGTTCTAGGAACTTAACGATCGCAGGGGTTGTAACTGTAGGCATGTGTGATGATTTCCCCACAAGAATCTGAATCCCCATGCTGCTTGTAATACCAAATGCCCAGCAACAGGGGACTGTCCTTAGCAACTATGATGCAAGCATCAGACAGAATCCCAGGCAGCTACTTACCACTTCTACAAGATGTGGAAGAAGGACATTTACTGACACAGAAATATAATTGCCACACATGTTGTTAAAGAGGAAAACGTTTATAAAAACAGTCTGCGTGGTCACATTTCTGTTAAAAATTGTTATGTGTAAGCCAGAAACTCGTACCAAATCCCAACAACAACAACAAAAAGCCCAAAATGTTAACGATGATTATGTCCGAATGATTTTTATTTTCTTCTTCTTGTTTCCTAAATTTTCTACAATCATCACTTACCACGTTTGTGAAAATTTTTTTTAAAAAATGTTTTTAGAAGATGTGCTCAGAAGCATGAGGCAGGAGTGGGAAATGAGAATGTGTCCCACACACCCGTGCCGCTCCCAGTTCTGCCAATGACGTGCTGTGTGACTCGGAGCACGCCCCTACCCCTCTCTGGGCCTCCTGCCTGTCAGAGAGAAGCTTGGGTCAATCTCAGAGGGGCTCTCCCACCTCCCATATTCTGCAATTCAGTCCCTACTATATGCCAGCACCATGGGGAACCCAAGGTAGCCAAGAAAACAGACACCTACAATGCAGGGGAGGAGTGTAGTAGTGGGAGAAGGGCATTTGAGAGAACTCAGGGGGACTTAACTCTTCAGGAGAAGTAGGATCGAGGAAGGCTTCCTGGAGGAAGTGGTACCTGAACTGACCAGGAGAACAAGTTGGGGGGAAGGGGGGTTCGGGTGGAATAGGGAGAGGCACATGCCTCAGCTTGGAGATAAGAGACCCAGCCAAGGTTTCCAGGGACTCCTTGTCACTCTAGCCGAGAGGAAAGCAAGAGGGAACAGGTTTCCTGGAACAGCTGGAGGGCTGGGGTGATAGTCCTGTTTATTCCCATTTTGCAACTTCATCCCATTTCCCACTGATAAGGGCAGCCCTCTGCCCTGTGGTCACAGCGAGCCCCACCTCTCGGCCTTGGGTCCAGGACCACAGCACAGTGGGTGGAGAGGTACAGCAGCCTGGCTGGTGCCCTGCCAGTCTACCACGCCTGGGGACATCTAGCCACTCCAGCCACCCAACCGTGCTTCCCCTGCAGGCCTGGATGCTATGATCACTGGCCCTTGGTCGATTGCGTGAACAGACTTACAGTGTCCCCGTTAATGATGCAACCAGCAGTCTCAGGCATCTGGGGGTCCTAGACCCCTATGGGAATCTGACAAGATTTTCCCATAAAGAATACACATATATGCTGCAAAATCCTGTAACAATTACAAGGAATCCAGACCCCTACCCTCAAACCCACCCGAGGACCTAAAGCACTACCGTAAGAAAGCCTTGCGGTTACACGCAGACTGGAAACAGGCAGCTTCATTCACACTCACGCAGCCTCCCAGCAGCCGTGTGACTTTGGGCAAGTTATTTAACTTGTTGGTGCTCCCAGTTTCCTAATCTGTAAAACAGCAAAGTCTGACATGCTCCCAGAGCTGTGAAAATTAAGTGAGTTGACACATAAAAAGCACACAGACCGTGCTGGGCACACAGCACCAAATTGGGGTCAGCCCCTCTCCCTGTGCACGTTAGCTGCTTGGTGAATGGAGGCCCAGTGTGGACAAGAACTAAGCCCACAAAGCTCGGTCAAGTCAGCTCCATGCTCTCTCAAGCCTCTGACAGCAAGTCCTCAGAAGCCCAAATCTCCATTTTCAGAGGCTGTGGCCTTTCCCTGGAGCCACATGGATGGGCAAAGGTCAGATGTGGTAAGAGGCCAGGAGGCCAGGGAGGAAGCCATGGCGAAGCCCGGGCCCAGGAGAGGGTAAAGGGAGAAAGTAAGTGGGTTGACTAGCCCGTCCCCAGAGAAGCCAAATACTCTGAAGTGGGGGGCAGGGGAGGGTGAGACGCTGCTGGCAAGAGGAGCCTCCAGCACTGGCCCCCACCACTGCAACCCCCATGAGGGCCTGGAGCCAGTCATTCGAGACCCTCCACATGCGCCTGCATTCCAGGGCCCCTGTGGTTCAAGGATGGGGAACTGGGGGGCTTCTAATCCCCTTGGAGCCACCAAGTCCTCCAGGACAGCTGAAGGCTGAGGTCTCGATGCCCTCCCTCCCCTGCTGCCCTAGCCCTGCCTGGGTCTTGCCGACATTGCCAGCGGTTTTCCTGAACTCCAGCCTCGCCCAGCCAGTCACCAGTCTTGGTCATGCATCTAAGCCTGTGCTCACCAAGTTCCCATTGCCGGAATGCCTCCCCATCCCCCTTGGGATACTTACTCATCCTTCAAGACCCCAGTTCCAATGTCCTCACCTCTCTGAAGTCATCCCCATGCACCACCCCCTTTCCTGCCCCCAAGTCCCATTCCGCAGGCTTCTGCCTGGCCCCATCCCCTCTCCACAGAGTGGACCTGGAAAGCCAGGCCCCTCAGGCCAAAACAGGATGCAAATGTGCATTCTTTGGCTAGCACAGCATTTTTCTTAAATTTGAGATTCATTATCAATATTTCAAAATCAGGAGATTTCACATATAAATTAGAACTTCTAACTTTCCTTTAAAAAGAGCATGTTCTGCTGACACTGGGCACTCATCCCCATAGGCCATACAGTCCCATAGCCGACCTCCTCCTTCCCTCATTTGACTTCCTGCCCAGTCCCTGGGTGCACCTGGGTGTAAGGTCCACACAGAGTGGACTCGAGGTGTTTCCATATACAACTCTGCACCCTGGAGCCACCAGATCCTGGAGCAGGAGGAGGACTTACTGACCTATGCTGGGGCAGGCCCTGCCTGGCATCTGGCAGCTGGCACACGGAGGGCCCCCTACAAATACTAATTTCATTTCTCCTCTTTCCCCACACGCCTGGGTGCCCTGAAGGGCAGGGACAAGTCTGACTCATTACAGCAACCCCCACCACTCTCCCCAGGCATAGGTTCTAATTAAGTATTCAGGGTATGAATGAGGCATAATGAGCTGTTATTACTCCCAATTTACAGATAAGGAGACTGAGGCTCCAAAGCGAAACGACTTGCTGTTACACAGAAAACCGCTAAATCTTGACTCAAATGGGTTTCCTTCCTAACTTCAAATTTGGTCTTTCATTCCTCCATGTGGAGTCTCCCTAAGGGCCTTCTATAATAAAAATAATAGCAACAGTGATAACGTCACAATCATCATCATTGTTATTTTTACTGCTACATGTTTCAAGCACTTACCACAAGCCTGGGCACTATGTTTAGCGCTTTTACACACCTAACCTCATCTAAGCCTTGTAATTACTAGTGTCATCATTTACATTTACCGTCAAGGAGAATGAGGCTCAGAGCGGTTAAGTCACTTGCCCACAATCACACAGCTAGTCCCTGACAGAGCTGAAATTTGAACCCAGACCTGGGGAGACAGAAGCGGCCGGCTCCAGAGCCTGGCAGGGACACCTTGCCTGCAACAGGGGACAGTGGGAGGGGGCCTCAGCGACCGAGACCTCGAGCCCTGAGCCAGGCTCCCACTGTGCTCTCCCAACCCTAGGCCCAGCTCTCTCTGCCAAGGTGCTGGGGATAATGAATGAGATGCTCTGGTCGTCATGGAGATGCCATGGCAACGGTGCACTTTCGGGAAATACCACGGTAACTGTGGCCACTGCTCTGGAGTTGAAAGTCACTCCTTACCCCTCACCCCCCCAACTCCAAAATGCTCTGCTTCCCCCACAATCCTCTCCAGGTCCTGGAGAGAAAGGAGGCAGAGGCCAAGGGCCTTCCAGAGACCAAGCTATCAAGAAATTAGGGTCTGGCTCTGCCCTAGATGGTCAGGTGGACTCCAGGAGTGAGAACGCGAGCTCTCTGAGGCTCAGCTTCCTGTGCCTTTCCTGGGGCAGGCGTACCTAATAAGCAGCCTTCAAAGACTCCACGTCTACTGTGTGCACCCAACCTCCTGGGAAGGGCAGCACCTGTCATTCCCTGTTGCATCCCACCCATTGGGAAAGGTGGCAGTGTGCTAGCTGCGGGCTTTATGGTGAAGGGCTCCAACTGGAGCCAGCCTCCCTGGGCTTGAACCTTGCCTCCGTTATTTACCAGCCTTGGGATCTTTGAGCAAATCCCTCCACCTCTCTGAGCCTTGGTTTCCCCAGGTGGAAAACAGGCTTCATACCAATTACTGTCTCACAGGGCTGCTGCCAAAACTAACAGAGACAATGTGTGTCAAACAGCTCAGGGCCTGGCGCAGGGTGATATGGCTTAATACAATGACTAGCCATTTCACAGATTTGGAAACTGAGGCTTGGGAAGCACCTGGCCCAAGGCCACAGATCAAATCCACAGTGGATCCAGGCGGAGAAGAAAGGAGGTCAGGTTTGGGAGCACACTGGAAGGTGGGGACAAGCAAAAAGCCCAGTCCCCATCCCCTCTTTTCTGTACTTATTAAGCGGCACGAGGCACCAAGCATGGTACTGGACACTGAAGATGTAGGCTTTTTGGGGGGCCCCGAGGTTTTGTGTCTCTGGTGTGCTGCTGCTGCTGGGCAGACGCAGGAAGGTTCCTGCAGCCCCGCATATTCACCAAGCCCCGATTTTATTTCCCGCCTCGGGAATTCCCAACACTGCCCCCATACCCCCATACTCACACGCACACGAATGCACAGACTCACAGGGTGCCGGTATGTTCAAGCGGTGTCATCTCAGCCATCTGGGCCACAGGCGCCAAGTGTGGGGTGGGAAGCAAACAGCTTCAAAAGTCTGTGAATGGGCACCCGGGCTTGGGGGAGGAGGGGTGGCTACCGGCCCAGGCCCGGAGCCCCACAGGCAATCCCAGGGCCACTCCCCACAGCTGACCCGGCCCCTCCCAGCCTGTCACACCCCCAGCACAATCACACCACCACCCACCACCCGGCCACACCCCGCAGCCACCCAGCTCCCCCAGCCACCCAGTCTCGGCCTGCCCCACCCACCACATACAGCGCAGAGAAAATCCTCCACATTTGCTTCCCAGCTGTGCCGGAGTCTCTCCAGCCCAATGACACCCCTGGGAGGCCGAACCAGAAGCAAATCCCTTCCTCTGCTGGAATTCACCGCACACCCCATCCCCCACAGGCCCGCAGTGCTGCCTGGCTGCGGGCCAAGCTGCTGCCCATCAGTCACCCCGGAGTCCAGGGCTGCCACCCAGGGACTGTCGGCAGTCTGGCTCCGAGTCTCGGGGTTGCAGAGTGTGCAGCCCACCCTGCTGTGAACACGCAGGGACACAGAGACCCCCCCCCAGAGAGGAAAGGACCCCCCTGCCAACACCCCCACCTACCCAGACTCATTTTCTTGTCCATTAAAACCCTGCCCATCCTCCTCCACGGCCAGCCTCAGCCACGGAGCTGGACTCCGCCGACTGTATTTCAAAGTCCTGGTGAGCTACCCCGCTCTGTGTCCCACCATGCAATGCTGGACACATGCTGCCAGATGCCGGCTGCTCCCCGACTACAACACAGGTCCCCCGACTTCACCAAAGGCTCTCCAAAGCAGAAGTGCTCTCCTACACACGGTGGGTGCTCAAGAGAAATGGGCCCCTGCCAGTTCCCTTCCCCGTTTTGGATCTGCCATGAGCTATCTCCAAGCTAAATGGCATTAATAATATGAACTTTCATTTATTAGACACAAATACGTCTGTGCTCTATGCTATTAACCCATGCCACAGCACCCCGACCTACCTTCCCCTCACATTACAGAAGAGGACAGTGAGGCCTGGAGGGGGCCTGGGACTTGCCCCAGCTCACAGAGCTAACGAGTGGGTGACTGGGATCCCACACAGGCCGCCCGGCTCCAGAGCCCGGTCCTGCACGGGTTCACCTGGCACGGCTCTCACCATTGCCCCGCACATCCCACTCTCTGCTCCCTTTGAATGGTGCTCTTTCTGTTTTTGTTTCCATCCATTTTATGTGTGTTTTAACATCAAAAGCAGCCTCTCCTGATCCGTCTTGGAAGAAGACTCACAAATCATCCATCAATCAACAACCGAACAAAGCATAAAGTGCTGGTTCCCTCCCCGGTTCCCAGCCTGGGATTTGTTCTGAGTTCCCCACAGCATGGAATGCGCAACAAAAAAGACCTCAGGAACTCAGACCCCACTTGTTGAGAATTTGTCTTTCCGCCAACAAAGCCTGAGTTGGGAGTTTACCTTTGCACTGGCTCTGAAGAAAGAAAGGGTTTACCAAGCGAACAAACCAACCAGCTTGTGGGGAGGGGCGGAGTGAGGAGCGAGACAGGTCAGGACCCACTGGCCTCCAGTTCCTGCTGAAGCTCCTAACACAGACGGGGGTGGGCAGGCCATCACAAGGCATGCTCCCCCCAAGAAGCTTCCCCAAATAGGGCTCTCTCCCCTCAACCCCCAAATCCATCTGTGACAGCGTCAAATCCATTCCCATTTTTCTTAGGCTCAGATCATAGGCACTCAAAAGAAATGGAATGTTATTTCCTTGCGAGTATCATAACCTCCCTCGCTGACAGCAGCCAGTTCTGGCTGAGCTCCTGGTAACTCACTGGGACTGTGCTGAGAGCTTCCCCTGATCTGTTACACCCAACCCTCACACCCTGAGAGGTGGGGTCACTGATACACAAACTTTATAGACCGGGAAACTTGGGCTCAGAGAGGCTAAGCAACTAACTGAAGGTCCCACAGCTGGGCAGCGATTAGGATGACCCCAAGCCAGCTCACCTTGGGGCCCCTGTTTGTAGCCCCTCTATAGTCCTCATGCCCAGCATTCCACACCATTCTTAACCCAGGTCTGAGGCCTAGGTTAGAGCACGTCCAGAGAGAGGCACGTCCAGAGAGAGGCCTCCCGCAAATCACCAGCCCCAGCTGTGTAAACACAGGCTGACCCAATTTCTCCAGGGATGGGAAAGCCTTCACTGGCCAGGAAGGACACCACAGGCTCCCAGAAAGGCAAGAAGACCTCAGCCAGAGGGCCTTCACCTTCCTTGTCCCCGGGGGGCCTCTGTCATCTCTGACAAGCAGGTATCTACATGAGAAAGGGGCCTGCCCCAATACCCCAGGCAAAGGTCTCATGAGAAGGAAGAAGAGAGAGAGGCAGGAGTGAGAGTCAGAAGCAGGAGATGTCAACTTGGAGAGCGAGCTCAGAGGGTAACAGTGACCATCTCACTTCACAGGTCTGGTGCGCACCAGGTACTATCATGACCTCATTTATTCACCATTTCTTCCCAGTGAAGTAGAAACAAGTTTATCATGCCCCATACACCTGCCCCACCCCGCCTGCCTCCCCAGCAGGAAAGCTGGGCAATGCCAGGCGGCCCCAGCCTCCGTCCTTCCGTGTGCCCACCCCAGGTCACTGGATGCCCCCTAAGAGATTCCAAGAACCAGGCAATGTCCGGCGGGTGGTGGGGTGGGGTGGTCTTCCATCTCACAGACGCAAAAGCCAAAATCCACATGATTCCTGGAGTCCACACCGGCATCCCAAGCCCTCCATGTGCTTCCCCATGCACCTCTGGACAAGACCCTTCCCTACTTCTAGCCCCTGCTCCCTCTGGACAATGAGGGATGTGGACTGAAACAGACATTTGTGACATCCTGGAGTTACAGAACCCTCTGAGAATCTGTAACAACTCTTAGTGAGCTCCCCCTAGACAGAGACCACACCATGTTCCAAACAAATCAGGATGGCTGTGACTGTCACCCACCACACAACAAAACAAGGACATGGGAACTTTCTCGGAGGTCCTTCTGGCTTTGACATGCCGTGATTTGCACAGTGCGGACAGGACCAAAGTCACGAATGTGACTTCCTGAGCCCCCTGGGACCTCACTGTTTCAGCTACGCCCCACAGCCCTGCAGTCAGCCTTAAGTTACCTCTCAGACCTACTGGCTTCCAGGGGGCCCACGGACTTGTCCTGCTCCAGTGAAGCTACAAGGTAAAAGCTAAATAAAGATAAACGGAGTCCTTCCTTCCCACCACTTCTTTCTACTCCATCTGGAACCCACCCCGTCGGCCCCGAACCATCTCTCTGGGGCGGCCCTGGGGGCTGGGACACTTGAGGAAGCTGCTCCGGTCCTAAACGCAGGCAGGGTCCAGTGCCCGGCCTGGAGGCCAAGCGGCCCCCTCCCCTGTGGCTGTGAACATGCAGGCGCACACACATCCTGACAGACCTGGGAAGACTGAACAGGAGGGAGGAGGCGAGAGGCCCCGGTCAGAGGGTACAGGAAGGCCGGGGAGAGAATGACGAGACCCACCAGATGTCCAGGGAGCAGCGCTGGGCTCCGTTTCTCTTCAGTGCGCCCTCTTAATGGCCACACACTCCTCACTTAACACCACCGCACCTAATCCCTGAGCTAGGACAAATGGCATTACTCTCGGCCCAGCCCTCACCCTGGGAGGGAGAGAGGGAGGGGTGGCCCTGGGGCGCCCTGAGCCCAGCCGCCAATGGAGATCCCCGCCATCCCTGCCAGAAGCCTCCAGGCCCCTCACTAACCAGTTTCTGGCTGGAGGCCACCAACCCCCCTCCCTCCTGGACTTCAGGAAGAGGACGTCCTGCCCAATTCTGCCCCACACCCTGGCAGAGCCGCCCTCTCCCCAAGAAAGGCGCCTTACATGGAAGGGGAGAAGGCACGTCCCTGGCCCTCGGGCTGATGGGCCCTCCAGACGCTCTCAAGAAAGGCAGCAGCCAACACCCGAAGAGAGAAGAGACCGTGCCGGTGCAGCTCTGCCCGGCTTCCAACGTGATCCAAACAAGGCTCTTCCCCCTTCAGACCTCAGTTTCCCCACGAATCCTGAAAAGGAGAGGAAGAAGGCCTGATACGGTCTACTGGCACCAGATGGCGGTCAAAGCATTTGTGACCCCGGCTTCTGGGCCTGGCCCCCATGCCAACTTAGCTGGCGGGTTCTTCCTACTGCCCCGGCCAGCAGAGGGAAGAAGCAGGGTAACTGCCAGGTTATAGAAGGCCTAGAACCCACGCCAGCATGTTGAGGTGTGGGGTAAAAAGGGCCTGACATAGCCCAGAGAGGAGAAGCAACAAGGCCACGGTCATACATGCAGCTGCAAAGGGGCAAGGCTAGCTTGGCTTTGTTCGGCAGCAGCAAACATGTGAGACTGCCCACCTGTGAGGGAACCTGCCTTGTTGGAGGACACCAAGGAAAGCACAAGGCTATTTGCTAACAGCAGGATTTCAGGCCCTTTTTCCAGTAGGGAAAAAGATGGAGTGTTTTATGTGTGGGCCTGGGATGGAGGCTGGGCTGATTATCCAGGTGCCCCCATGTCACCTCACAACGGTGGCCCAAGACCCTTCCAGCCCTGCGTGAAAACTGAGAACCCCTGCAGGGAGAAGAGGCCTTGACTACCTCTTCATGGCTGCCCAAGGCCCAGCCAACAGGCCCAGCAGAGGTGATGGGGAAACTGCCCCCCATGGGGGGCATGGACTAGGCTGCCCACAAGACAAGAAAGCCTTAGGGAAACCGAAAAGGCTCCAGGCCCTGTGGCCAGAGCCGAGGGCAGCTGGATGTGTTGGGGGCAATAAAGAGGAAAGGAAAGCTCTGAGTCACTTAGCGTGGCACATGCTCCCTGATCTCCTGGAGGCCTGGTGGGCACAGCGCAGGCCTGCTGAGACCCAGGAGGCTTCACTCGGGACACACATGGAAGTGGCCTCGTCCCTCTAGACTTGCTGGGGCTTGTCACCAGCAGTCCCCCACCCACATGCTTCCATGGAGGCACAGCTGGTAGGGAAGGGAAAGGGAGGGGAGCCAGGTGGGAGGGCCTCACTTTCTCTGGAGCCCAGAAACTAGAGAGCACAGACTGAGTGAAAGCGCCCAGTGACCTACTTATTGCAGATTCCTTTTAAAGGGGCCCAGGGGGACTCAGTGAGCCACTTGGAAGGTGCCTTACAGGTGTCCCCGCACTTCCAAGGCTCAGGAATCAGTTCCTGGTATCAGGAGACTGGAGGTGCAGTCCTAGCCCTGGCTACGGCGAGGCTGGCGAGGCTGGCGAGGCTGGCGAGGCTGGCGAGGCAGCAGGCATAGACGGGCAGGTAGCACCCATTCTCAGATGTTGCTGTGCACCTGCCCAGGGCTGAGCATGAGCACCAGCTCCCAGGGGTTCTTGAGAGTGAGGGTTCCCTACGGTGTGCCTCCAGGTGTCTCACTTGCCTGACCCCAGGCCCAGCTCCCCTCTAACCCACCAGTGACCTCAGCAAGCACCTGCTCCTTTCCAGGACTTGCCTCAATCACCCGCAAAATGAACAGTTCCAGCTGGCTCCAAGCTAGGCGACTGACCTCTGCAGCTCATCCCCAGAGGTGGGCACAGCGGCCCCCACTCCCCACCATCCATAAACCCCTGAGTCCATAAACTCCAGGCAGAAAACACCTTATACAACCCCCTCCCCCGAACCCAATATAACCACGTGCTGGTCCTCTGCTGGATGCTTGGCCTCTACTTCATTAGCGCCTCCTCTCCCAAGTATGGAAACTGAGGCTCACGGAAGTTAAGCATTGCTAAGGCTCCCAGTGCTTTGCTGAGATTCGAACCAGTGTCTGGCTGTAATCCTGCATTCCATGGCATCAGCCACAGAGAACCCAAAACCCACTAGGGCCTGGAAGATGCCAGCGGGTCTTTGCACCTCCCACACCTCTTAACTGTGCAGTGATGAGGCTACTGTGAAAGGCAGGCTGGTGGGGGCCAGGAGCAGGCGGGCAGGGAAGGGAAGCCTGTGTGGGCGCTGAGCATTTGCAGACTGACCAGTCTCCGGCCCAGCCAGTTGTCCACCACCATCGCTGCAGTGTCTTCGTCACTGACAGCACACTGTGGCCCCTGCCGGGCCATTTTTAAATCATTGTACACATGCAAAGCTTTCTCACAGCCATTGCTTTAGTGTCACAGGACAACCTCGTAAAAACACAGCAGTGATCTCCTCCGTCTTTCCCCAATGAGGAAAATGGGGTTCCCGGGGGAGGGGTGATATCCCCACACGCACATTGCGAGGCAGTGTTTGAGAGTGAACTTGGAGCCCACCTCTTGTGCCCCCCGGTCCAGAGCTTTGTCGACTCCTCCATGCCCTTGACTTTCAGTTCAACCAGCACTTACAACAGTGACCATTTCTGAGAGTTCACTCCATTTATATCCGTTTATATCTCATTTAACCATCCTCATAAACGAAGTACTACTGGTTTCACTTCACAGAGATGCTGGGGCTCTGAACATGGGCACCTTGCCCAGGTCACCATGCTAGAAGGGGGCAGCACTGGCTCTGGGGTCTAAGCTCAGAACCTCCACCCTGCACTGCTCTGTCTGGGACCCGAGGGGAGAGGACACCAGACACAAACAGCTTGTGTGCCTGGCAGGTTAAGGCAAGAGTATGAGAATAGGAAGACAAACAAAGCTCTCAGAGAGCCCACAAGACAGAGGCTGTTACAAACATCTGGGCAGGAGGCCAGGAGTCTCAGCAAAGGACATGGGAACAGAGGGAGGTGACAGTTAGTAGGAAGGCGGCCATGTGAGACCTTGGTCAAGTGCCTTGCTTTCTCTGGATCTCAATTTACCCGCTGTAAGCAAAGTCCCTGGAGTATCTCCAGAGCTCCCCTCCAGCGCTAAAATCACTCGGACCCTGGGAAAACAAGCAATGCCTGGTGACAGCCTGGCTGTGAGCCCTGGGGTCTCTGAAATGTCCTTGGCTGTCCTGGCATGGCTCAGCTGCCGAGAAACAGGCTTGCAAAAGCCCAGGGCTCAGCCGGCATGCCTGGACACCAGTGAAGTGTGGGTCTTGAGGGGCCGCATTCCTCCACCCGCCGTCAACCTCTCCACGGCTCCAGCGGAGCAAAGCACCACCCAGCCTGGACCCAGACCAGGAACTGAGGGCACAGTCAAGTGCCCCGCGGAATGCCACTCCCAGCCTTCCCTGTCCCCACTGGCCCTGTCCAGAGCACTCCGTGTAACTCAAGTCCCCTTAATGTCACCCACCCCTCAAAGCCCCACATTCATATTTCCTTGAGTCAGCCACTGGGAAGTACACACAAAGGGTCCTGCAGGAGAACTTGAGAGAAATAATCATCCCGTCCCCGAGTGACCTATGCAAGGCGGAGGCTGTTCATGCCGTCCGTGAGGACCCTCAGCTGGGGAAGGGCAAGCAAGTCCAGTGGGCCTGGCCCTCAGTTCTCACTGGCAGGCAGGAGGAGTCAGGGACTTAGCAAGAGGACTCAGGCCAAGTCCCCACACTCACGGCTTCCCTAAAACCACAAACGTCGCATGCTCCTACTCCATAATCTTCCATGGCTCCTAATGCCACCGGGCAAAACCCTTTAACCTGACCCACCACCCAGGTCACTGGGACTAAAAGCCTGTGTTTAACAGAGTTTGGGATATCCAGAGCCTTAGCTAAGAGTTTTGTGTGGATTTTCCCATTTAACTCTCACGGCCACACCGACAAGTTACTGCAGTTGGCCCATTTTCACAGAGGAGGAAACTAAGACTCAGAGAGGTTCTATCACTGGCCTAGAGTCTCACAGCCAAGTGGCAGAACAAGGATTCACACCCGTTATCTGGACTCCAAGCCTGGGTTCTAAGGTGCCGTGCAATCCGGCCTCCTCAAGAACACCCTGTCACCCTCAGAGGCCCAGCTCAACCCTTCTGTGTATAAGAGGGGAAACCAAGGCACAGAGTGAAAGCTCTCTCTACTGGCAGCACAGCGAGGTCAAGGCCTGAGGCCTGAGGCCTCCAGAGCTCCCCTCCACAGCACCCCCACAAGAGGCACACTGGGCAGAAAGGCTAGGACCACCATGACAATGAATCCTCAGAAACTGCCTTTTTCCTCAGAAGGGAAAAGCAGGAGCAGATTTGCAAAGAGCGAAAGAACATGAAGGGCCCAGAACATTTGTTCTTGAGAGATTTTCAGAGTCTGGGAGGGCACCCCGCCACGCCCATGCAGGGATCACTGGTGCAGGGACCAGCCACATGCCCCACCACTCCAGCCAGGGCTCCAACTTAATACATCTGACCTGAAATCTCCATTTCTCTCCCCAAACCTGTTTGTCCCCTGCAGCCTTCCCGGTCTCGGTAAATGACAACACTAGCCCTCCAGTCCTTTAGGCCAGAGTCTTTGCTGTGGACACCCTCTTCCTCTCACACCCCACACCTAATCCATCAGCTTATCCTAGAAAATCCATCCAGAATCTGACCTCTGGTGGCCTCTGCCCAGTGGTCACCCCGAGCCCTTCTTCATCCGTGTGACTACAGAAGCCTCCCGGCCAGGTACCCTGCTTCTTCTCAGGCTGTGGCCCAGTCGATCCTTCCCCGATGTGTGCTGAAGGAGTATGACCTTAGCCCCAAGTCCTCGGCAGCTTTCCCTTTCCTCACACAGAACAGCAAAGACCTCTGCAGGGGCCACAGGGCCCAGCAGTCTGCCCCTCCACACTCCCTCGGGCCCCATCTCCTGCCAGGATGGCTCTTCTTCTGTCCCAGGCACACCAGCTCCTTCCTGTGCCTCGAAGCCTTTGCGTGGCTGTTCCCTGTGCCTGATATGCTCTTCCCCAGAAATACCGTGGCTTCCCCCACCCTCGTGGAGCCTGCTGTCCGTCTCTCTGGAGACCTTCCACTACCACCCAACACAGCAGAGTCACCTGCTCAAATCACTCTTTCTACCCCCAAACCAAGCTTTATTTCTCCTCCTGGGGCCTCTTGCCACCTGACAAATAGCGAGTACTGAACCAGTGTTTGTTGCTTTGCTGATTCTACCTCACCGCCAGAAATGTCAGCCCCGAGTCCCAAACACGGACTTGGTCTGTTTTGTTCGCTGCCATGTCCCAGGATAAGAAGAAACTGCCTGAACAAAGTCAATGCTTGAAAAAAAACATTGTTGGATGAGGGATTACTGCCTCCCTCATCTGCACATCTCTTTTGGCTTCTGCAGCCCCTGGAGACCAGTGTCACTTGGAGGCTGATCACCTGTGTCAGCTGAAACCCTGACGGTTGTCACAGGAACAGCTCCTGGCCAGACCTCCGCCCTGTGCTGGGACGACTGAATGCCTGGACCAGAGCAGGGCTTTACTTTGATTCCTGTCTGATACCTTTGCCCACCCTTTTGGCCACTGGGGGAGAACTTCTGGGCTTGATGGCGGGGCCCCTGGGGTGGATCCCCGCTCTCCCAGCCCCCCAGTGCTGCCAGGTCCTGGGTCCAGCATCTGACAAAGCCCCATGCTCCCAGTAAGAGGAGGCGGAGGAGGGCCTCCCAGTGCCACGCCTGCCCTTTCCCTGTCCCAGCGGGAGGGCCATCAGAAGGAAGCTTTGTTTTCAGAATAAAGAGCATGAAGCCCGGTGCCAGGCGGAAACGAGCACCAAGGGGGCTGGCCCATCAGAGACAGCTTAAGGAAGAAAAAAATGGAATGGAGAATATATGAGGGATAATTTGCACATCCAACCGGTTTCATGCCTCTGGGGTGGCTGTGACGATGGTGGCTTCACTTCTCCAGGCCCTACCGTGGAGGTCAACACAGACAATCAGACTATTATCCCGCTTGGTGATCTGGCATTGATCCTGCAGAGAGAGGTGGGGACATAGGAGTGTAGCCTTGCCTGGGAGTCAGATCACCTGAATCTGGGCCCGACTTTCTATGCTCTCATGTGCGACACTGATAGAGTCCCTTCTTCTACGTACCTCAGTTTACCCACCTGTAAATGGCTTATCGAGGCCTGCACTTGAAGCCCTGGGTTGCCTGTCACAGGACCACACACTGGGGCATCCCTCAGCCTGTGCCAGGTCACTGGGCCACACAGGCTAGACCTCCAACTTCCCTGCACTCGGGCCTCCCTGTGGGGCCTGACAGCCAGAGCACAGGCCCTGTCCACTCTGGCTCTGGCTTCTAGCCTCCCTCTTCCCATGATTACCTGAGATATGTGAACGCTCTCTGGGCCTGGCCCAGTGACGGGGGCCCTTAGCCCCACCCAGACACTGGCTCCTATGCTGATCCCCGCTGTCATCTTCTCCAAGGATGGCTCATAAGGCTCTTTCAGCCACGACAACTGAAAGGAGCCCAGTATGTTAGCACAGAGGGCAGAAGAGAAGCCCAGAGCCGGAAAGGAGCATGCTGACATGAAGCACAGCTGCCTTCCAGGAGTCCTCCCTACCAGCCTGGGGCTTTAAGAGTTAAGACCAGGTCCTCAAAAACCTGGCTGCAGAGCCCCGTGTCTGTGCCTTCTGGGGAGAGGGAGGCTGTACCTTTGACTGAAGGAACCAAAGACGGGGGACTGAAATCTACATGCAATTTTTTAAAGTTCCGCGCTTTTTCTTGTACCCAGAACAATTACCGCCCCTCAGCCAAGAGCTCATCCAAAGGGAAACAGCTTAGCTGGCCTCGGGGCTGGTCAGGATTTCAAATGAAAGAGTGAAATGAACCTTGGACAGACAGACAGCTGGACAAAGGAGCTGATGGATAACACATGGACTTGAGCAGCAGAATAAAGCAGAAAAATGCTTGGAAGAGGGCCCGGCTGGTAAACACCCGAACGGACGCCCTGCCTTCCCCCTTCTCGTCCCCCCAGGACACAGAAGTCTGCACTTGGTGCCATCGAAGGGCTGCTGCTCCCTACCTCCCTGTCCCCCGAAACTCCTCCAAGTCCTCCGGGGGAGTGAAGTCTGGGACGGTTGCAGGTGAGATGGTCCTCCCCGTGGCTGCACAGCGTGGGGACAACAGTTCCAGCGACTGTTCATCCACAGCTTAAGAAGCTGCCTGGGTCAGTGGCTAAGCAGCACGGCTTATCTGGGAGGAGGATTCGAGGGCCACAGGCCAGGCTGATCCGGAGGCCTCGATTAAATGGAACCTTTGCAGCTGGCAGGGAGCACCACTGCCAGAGTGCTTCGCTCAGAGAGGAAACACTTAATTTGCTCCTGCTGTGTACAGGGCCCTGAGCCTTAGCACGATGCTCTGAGCAGAGAGGAGCCAGCCCCCCATCCTCCACCACTCTTAAAGAGCTCACAAAGCAGAGAGACGAGGAGCCACACCATGTAGCACAGGAGAGAAAGCAGTCCACACCGTCAGGATAGGGTTACAAACTCAGACCTGGATGGCCAGAAAGACCAGGTGTGTGTGTGCAAAGAACTCAGGCTCGAGGGGTTCTGATCTTCCAAATTTGTGAAGTAAAGCCAGAAATCAGGACTTTTAGGTAAAATCTCCTCTTGGCAATTGGTTCAATTTTCATCATGGGCTGAGCAGAACTTGCCCATGGGGAAGATGTGGCCTGCTAGCCTGTGGCCTCTGTTTTCTGGAAAGTGATACACTGTGCCACAGAACATGCTGTGAAGCTCAGTAGAAGCCAACTTCCCCATAGCGGAGGGGCCCAGGAAGTCTTCCGTGGAGAGAAGGAGGGGTGTGGGCTGCAGGACAGATCCTGCAAGAGAATCCTGGGGAGAGGTAGGCACACCCACTGGAAACATAGGGGCCATGGATCAAGGGGCCCCTAGCCTATGGCCTTCCTTTCCCCCTAATGAGGAGGCCCTATCTCTGCCCCCAAAGCAGGCAAGAGGCATCAGCTCCCTCTGTCCCCAGGTGGCAGGGGGAGGGGCCCCCATGCCCAGCAAACCTCCAGATTAAATCAATGGGCAGCAGCAGAGCACAGGTTCGATTTCATCCCTGTAGCGTGAGGAACGGGTCAGCTAATGCAACAGCTCCATCGGAGGCAGAGACAATGGAGGACAAAACGAGGTTAAGAATCATGTCCTGTCTGGCCAGGCCTGGCTGGTTACATAAGCCTGCCTCAGGACAAAGCCATGTTCAAGGCACCAAGCGAGGGCCTGGGCCAGAGAATCCCAGAAATACAGAGAGGGTTCTCCCTCCCTCCCTATCTACCCTCTACTCTCCCACCTTGCCTTGCAGCTCCTGGAAAGCCCAACACAAAGTACAGAGCCACAGGTGGGGACTAAGACCCCTACGGTAAGGCACTTAACAGGATCACAGAGCTGGGACTAATAACAACAGCACCCTTTTACCAAGCGATTGCTTTGTATCAGGCACCGGGATAAGTCCTTCCCCTGGATTACCTTATTTTAAAAGCCAGGGATACCACGAGATAACTATTGTTACTCTTCCCCTTTGACAGAGAGGGAAACTGAGGCACAGTCACAGCCACTTCCCGACGGTCACATAGCTCCTAAGCGAAGGATTTAGAACCCTACACTGGCCTCCGAGGCCACACTCTGAACCGCCGTGCTCTGCGGCCAGAGGGCTACCGTCTCCTAGAATACGACAACCTCAGGGCCTCATCAGCACCCTGCTCGCTGTAGTGCAGGCCCATGGCCTCCCGCCCTCCTGTCAGCACCTGGGGGGACACTGGGGCCTCTGACAACCTGATGAAACCTCCAGACTCTCTCTGCAGAGAAAGAATGCAGAGGAATGCCGACAGAATGTTGTGCGTGATCTCAGGGGCACACAGACTCCTGCATTGGTGAGAACAGATGAGTCAAAGTCATAGGATCCGCAGGATTGAGAGACAGGAGGTGGCAGAGGAAGAGGACTCCCCCAAGCCCTTCGAGACACCTCGTATCTGTAAACATGAAGCCTAAACTCACAGCTGCTTAAGTTCCTAGGCGTGGGCATGAATCGGGGCTCAGGGCCTAGTCATCCCTTCAGGGCTAGGAGAACAGAAGAAATCACGACATACAATAGCCCTCGCCTCTGCACCCACTGGGTGTGACTCAGCTCCCAGCTGCTGGGCAGACGGTGCACAGCTGGGCCGTGGCATCTGGACGGGGGTGGCATCACTAAGCACCCCATCCCAGCCTTCTGCCTGCCCCACAAGTCAGCACCGAGGGAGCCCACCTCAATAGAAACCAGCCCCGGATCTGCCCTTTCTCCACGGCTCCGAGTGTTTCCCAAGGGGGCTCCTATGTAGCCACTGCCCAGCTTCCATGCCAGCCGGGGCCCAGGGAGTAATAAGTCAAGACGACAGCCCCCTTGCAAGGCACCAGAAGACCCCGGCTCCAGGGCCCAGTCTTCTGCTATCTCACTGCATGACCTCCAATAGGCCCCTCCCACCTCTCAGAGCCTCAGTTCCACCAACTGTAAAACGGGGAGACCACCCTATCAAGCCCTTCCCACTCCAAGTCCCGAGTATATAAACAGCAGCATGACAAACTTCATGGAGCCCTGGAAGCTTGCTTTCAGGAAGTTACATAAACATCCTTCAGAGAAACAAAAGTCAAACTTAAAGACCACTTTTTTTTTTTTTTAAAGGATATCAAGAAGCCCTTTTTATAGTCCAGCTTCCCCCATCCTACTTCCATTGTTCCAGATATCCTCTCAGGACCTAGAAAACACACTTGGTTTCCGTCTGGGGTTTGGGCTTCTTGGTGTTCTTCCCTTGGACGCTGCCCTGCCTCTCTTTGGCAGCTTTCTCCCCAGGACACACCCGTCTCTGCCCCCAGCAGCGCTCTGGGCCACCCTGAGGGTGACGGCTACCCAGACTGCCTGAGATGGGGAGAGGGACGGTGTTTGGGAAACAAACCCTTCCCTGGTCAGAACGGAGATCGCTCTGGGTTCTGGGTCCCAATCATGATACCGTGTGTGGCCCTGTGCGGGCAAGTCCCTGCTCCTTGGATCCCCGCTGGGAAAAATGAAGAGGCTGCCCCACTGTGTCAGGAAAGCCCTCCAGCTCCTGGGATCCTTGGGGACACCGAGGCAGAAAAGAACAGCAGGCTAGACAGTAGGCTCTGATCCTGACCTCCATCCCCAGTCCTCCTGCTAGAACCAGAGACCCACTCTTTTCTCTCTGATTTTCTCCCTTGCCCTAGCTGTGGGATCCTGTACGCAGCGCTGAGTGAGTCTGTGTGCCCCAAATGGTCATCCAGACAACAGTAAGAATGACAGCGTCTGCAGTGGAGGCCCAATGGGGAGGCCTCCGCCCGAATCACCCCAACTCAATCCCATCACCCCTGCCAAAACCTAATTCACTCATCTGATAGTATGTATGTTTCTGCATCTTTAAAAAACCAGTCTAAGCTCTGGCCTGCTAAACAAACACGCCAAGACCACCCCCACCTCCCATCTTCCAAGGAGATCGTGCTTCTAAGCACCCCTACAGAATTCTATGAAATTCCTACATCTACCACCTTATGGCTGTATGGCCTCAGTATTTTCATCTAAGAAAATGGGGACAATAATAGTGCCTGTCTTATAGGATTATGCCTAGTAAGCACTGATAAGCCCTCAAAAAATGCTGATTGGCAATTATATGATCATCAGTAAAATTATTGAGATGCTTAACACCACTGGGCTGGTGACAGCTAGGACGCCTCAGCCCTCTCCCACCACATCTGACCACGGTCCTCGCACACCCATGCATGCGCCTTCAGCCCGCAGCACACGCTTCTCTGAAGCAGAACCCACACTCTCCACCTGACTCCAGCCCCAGAACATGGCTGGCTTGTTCCTGGCCCCCATTTCTGCCACCCACAAAGCTCCCCACCCTCCAAGCCCCCTGATCCTGCCTTCCTGCAGTGGCCCTGGCACTGTCTCTTATATCTGTGTTGGGGTTCTACTGAACCTCATTACTGTGTCACAAGGTTGCTTCCTGGAGATGGAAGGCTCTTACAAGATGGTGGCTCTTTGAAGCCAGGGTAGAAAGAAACTGGGCTTTTCTCTGGGTCTTCCACATATACTGGGTATCCGAGTATGCTGAGAGCCCAAGGAGAGAAGCATCTTATTTTTCCTTTTTTTAATTATCTAACCAAGTGTTTCTTGAACTTTAGCAAGCACCTGAATCCCTTGGAAGCTTCTTCAGACTGCTGGATCCCTCCTTCCCCCTTGATCCCAGCTTCTGATTCAGTAGGCCTGGGGTGGGGCCACATAGTTGGCATCTCCAGCAAGGTCCCAGGTAATGCCAACGCCTCTAGTCCAGATACTGACTTTGAGGACCACTGACTTAACCTGCAAGGGAATCGGGAAGAGCTCTCTCAAGTACGTGATGCTGAGACTCCTGTAAAAAGCATGAGCAGGAGCGGCCTTGATGTAAGGACAAGAGGAAGGGAATCTGGGCAGAGAGGGAGGCATGAGCTCAGGCACTGTGATGATGACACCCATTTCCCCTCACCTGGCCTCTGCCTGGGCAGGCAGCGCAGACCAGAGGTGGCTGCCACAGAGCAGTTACAAGCGGACCTCCGCCGCTGGAGCGCCACCACAGACCTGCCCAGACAGGTGGCTCCCCTGCCGGCTGGGCAGGTGAGGACGATCCCAGCCCTGCTGCACGCAGTCAGACCTCAGGTGTGAATGAGGCCAGAGTCTCCTGGCCGGGATGCTGTGCCACTCCTCCAGACATCTTGGCTGGCTCTAAGTGCTGCCTCTCTTCCCGGGTCTCACAGATCAGGTCCGCTTCAGCTGGCCAGAGCAGCTCCTCAGACACCAGCCGACCATGATGGTCACCCCCCAAGTCTGCACCTCCCCAGGCTGCGCCATCCGCTCCGGCAAGCCCTAGGTGCCACACCTGCTTATGGGGGGCAGAGGGGCGGGGCGGGGGGATACTAGTGCCTGATTCCTACAGCAGTTAGGAGGACAACATGAGCTCTGTGCTCAACAACAACGTCGCCAATTACAATAACAATTACAACTACAACAATAACAACGTTGCCAATGACAACAACTAACATGGACTGAGCTTCAAGCTAAGCATGTTTCCTGCATTATCTTTCTAGACACTGAAGAGCTTGCCTGAGATCCCACCAGTGGAAGACAGCCCAGCAAGGATCTGAACTGCCAGAGCCTAGCTTCCAGCCTCTGCTCTGTCTGTCTGTGTTCTACTCACCGGCTTCAAGACCTACCCCGGAGTCACCACTCCCTGCCGTCATCCTGTCCCCGTTCCCAAGGCAAAGGGAAGCTAGGCGGGAGGCCTTTGGGGGCTCCAGCCCACGGTATGCACAGCCTGGGGTGTGGGTCCCTCATCCTGAGGACGGCCACAGGACCTGCCAGCCAGGCCAACTTATTAGACACAAGTTTCAGACACCATTCCACATGGCCACCAGAGAGGAAACTGGGCCTATAGAGCTTGAGCACCTCAACCTTGATGAAAGGAGAGAAGAGGAAAAACAGGTGTAACCAAGAGAAGAAATCCTGTCAGGCTTCCCGGATGAGAATGCCAGCACCCACACCCACTGCCCTGAGTCTCTGGGCCTGTTTCCTCTTCTGAACCAGCCTTCTCAGGCTATTAGACAGAAAGGTCAGGAACTCAAACCCCAAGGATTCCTCCCTCCATCTCTGAAAGGACAGACCACCCCCCAGATATAAACAACAGTAATACCCACTGTTATCTCTAAAGAGTTCCTACGGTCTGGGCTCTTACCCAGGGAAAGGCATCGAACTCCCCTAGCAAAACAGGGCAATTATTACCTCATTTTGCAGCTGAGAAAACCAATGCCCAAAAAGGGTTTAAGATTTAGGTAATTTGCCCCAGATCCCACAGATAATGGTAGCAGAGCTGGGATTTGAACCCACAACTTTTGACTCCACTGTGCAATGCCACCCACTCCCACCAGTGTAGAAATGATCCACAGGCAGCACCCACCTCCAAAGCACGGAGCCTAGAAGAAATGAGATGTGTCCTTAAGAGATCTGAATTTCCAAGCCAGGTGTGTGAAGGGCCAGGTGAGGGGGCCATGTCACAGGCTCTGACTATGCAAATGCAGGGTGCAGGCCACGCCAGTTCTGCGGCATGAGGGCTGACTGTATGGAAGTTGTAGCACTGGAGCTGGGCCCTGGTTGGGGAGGCCTGGTGGGGGACCGGTGAGGGGAAGTGACTGGCGTGCAGCTCCTTCACTAGATGCAGAGATGACCACGGTGGCAGGGATGGCTGCACACAGGCAGGGGCAAAAGGCAGGTTCTGCTTGAGGTTTGAGGGGGAATGGGAGATGGGGCATAGAGTCACACAGTGGGCTACTCCCCAGACCTAGCCCACAAATAAATAAATGCGCATTTGCAACATAGATTTTTTTTTATTAGATTAATCCAGTCCCTATCAAAAAATAGAACAGGGAGAAATATGAAGGGCTAGGAGGCAAGTTAATATAAACTCTCTCCATCTAGAAAAGAGCTTTGGTCCCCTCCGTGACTCCTCTGGGGGGACACTGGCTCTTGGCGAGAGGCCACACAGTCCTAGACATCCACGTCCTTTCCTTCTACCAAGCTCCAAGCCTCCAAGCTAAAGCAGATGGGCAGCACTTTCTAAGCCCCACAAGCAGGAGAAAGCTGGTGACGCCCCCTCTCCAGGACCAGGAGACCCTGCTTTAACCTTTACTGCAAAGAAGGAGGGGAACAGCCCTGCCCCTACCCCAGCCTTCCCACTCCTCACTTTCTAACTCACAAGCCCTTTCCTGCAGCTCCTCCTGATTCAGATGATTCATGATTCAGCCTTCTTTCCACACATTTTGAAAAAAGAGAGACTGAACCCATTTCACAGACTGGAAAATGGAAGCAGAAGGCTCCAGTCCTCTGGGAAACCACAGTCCCCAGCCGTTCGGGCTCTGGCAGCTGATCCAGATGTCCTGAGGGGCCCCTGGAAGGCCAGCCGTGCTGAGTGTGTTCCACAGGGTAAGGACTCTCCCAGGCGGAGCACTGCAGGCCAGGCAAGTATGGGGAACTTCCCAAGAAGCATAGGAAGGGGCAGCTCAGTAGAGAGGTGAGAAGAACAGGGGGCGGAAGTGGGCCGAGCACCACCCCAACTGCTGAGATTCTCGAGAGAAAAGGGAACTGAGAGAAGTCCTCCAGACCTGACCCTACCAGCACGCACCCTCTGCATGCTCTCCCCCATACCTTTAACAATGCTCACCGCATATCTTCAGCAATGGAGACCCTGCCTCCTCCCCAGGCACCCTAGTCCCCTGTTAGCCTCCTGTTCCCTTGGTGCTTTCTCTGCCCTCGGCAGGCATCGGACAAGGCTATGTCCTCTGCCCACAGATAGCCCTGCAGGGATTCAAAAGTGGTGGCACTGCCACTTAAGGGTCCTAAACCTTAGGTCACCTGCAATGATCCTGATCCCCAAAGCAGCTACCAAGTCCTGTGGACTCCTCCTCCTTTCCTCAGCCCCATGGCCTGAGTCAGGCTTTGGTCTGCTCTCTGCTGGACCACAATTAGCATCATTTCTGAGTAGGTCTCAACGCCACCAGTTTTGCCATCATCTTTGGCCAAACGACTTCTGGGAGGAACAGCCACTAGGGCAGACACAGTTCTGGCCCGTGTTCCAATACAGTTCTGTAAGTGACTCAAGCCATCTGAGTCTCCACTGCCCCATCTGATCAGAGCAGGAAGAGAGGCCTCTGGGAGAATCAACAGGTGAAGGGATGGAGGTGGGGGTCCCAGCGGCAGAAGCTACTTTGCAGGGGTGCTGTGAGATTTCAGCGGAGCGTCCGAAGGAGCCTGGCATGAGACAGTAACAGGCATCGACTCAACGAGCTGCTTACAACTCTCCGTCCTCTACAGAATACAGAATAAAATCCCAACTCTGGAGCAAGACGCTGCAAACAGCCCACAACCGAATCTTGCCTCCCACTGCCCCCCTTCCCCTAGGCTGCATCCTCGAAAATACTTCCTCCCCCAGGAAGCCCTGCCGACGTTCACAACCGAAAGAGCTTTTCCCCTCTACTGACCTTCCAAAGCCCATCTCTCACTGACCACGTCCTGCCTCTTTACCATCAGTAATCCTCGTCTTCCCTCCCCCATCAGACCAGCAGCCTCTCCGCTGAGAAACAAGCACCACCTCACCCTATTTCATATCCCCATCACCCCACTCCGCAGACACTTTCCATACATATTTAGCAAATTACCCTAATGTTCCATTTCACGTAAAACACGTCCAAGTCCTCCAAACAGTCCAGATATTTCAAGCCATACCCAAAACCAAATTCCAAGCCAGCAGAAGTCTGCCCAATCTCTAGGGACTTGCAGGCCTGGCTTTGGTCCCAAAGTATGGAAGACAGGTCGAGCAGGCCCAAAGGCCGAGGGCAGTCAGAGCTCAGGACTGCTCAGACTAGAGCCTGTTTCTATGTTTCTCAGATGCAGATCTCTCCGCTGGCCTCTGGGCCAACCAACCCCCCATCTGCGATTCGATTCCGTATTCAACCGCATCCTCAGCTTCTGATTTCAAACTGTTTCTCGCATGCCTCTTGCCATCCTGTCTTGCTTGCTGGCTCCATCCCTTCACCTGTTGATTCTCCCAGAGGCCTCTCTTCCTGCTCTGATCCGGATGGTAAGGACCATCTAGCCACATGCCAAGGGTTGTCCCCATCCCTCAGAACTCCTTTCAGCCATCCAGCCCCTGCCCTCTCTGCCCTGCATTTCTGAGTGGAACAAGAGTGGAAATTCCACTCTTGTTCCTACAGGCTAACAAATCTGTCCACCCAGGAAGATCCCCTATCCGTGCAGTCTAGCAAAGGCCTACAGACCCTCAAATCCCACATCTAGTGTTGGCACAGCCCTCAGAACAGCTAGAAAAGTAATGCACAAACTTGCATCTCCCAAGAACTTTCATTACCTACCGCACTCCATTGTTTTAAGATGTCATGTGTTAATTAGCAAGTTGTTTTCCATTTGAAAGAGATTACTCAAGGCTCCCAATCAGAGCCCAATCAGCAGTCATGAGATGGTACCCCCACTAAAAGACTGGGCCAGCACAGGTCATTGAAGCCCATGGAAATCTGGGTCACCCCAAACATTGACTCACGGGCCCACTCTGTGTCCCAGGCTCAGAAACCCCATATACACATGCATTTTCCAACAATTTTCTGTAATCCTGACACTGGCTCAAAGTCCACCCACCATTATTGTCCTCGGGGACCTTTGTGGCTGGAGCATCTAGGACAGCCCATTAGCTTAGCAATAAGGACCCTGCCACTGATTCACACAAGAGGACACCTAGGCTTAAATCTCTTGGCCTTACGTCTCTTGTCACCCCAAGGGCTCCACTTCTTGGCCCTACCTCTGCCCTCTGCGGATCTGAAAGTGACCTGGTCTGAATGGAGATGAAAGGCTCTGCCATCCCCTGGGTGCTGGGGAGAGGCCTGTTGACAAAGCCACCAGCTGTCCCTAGCTGGAGCCAGGGAGACCGGCTCCTCCCTGCACCACCCGCACTGGGAGAGCATCCGGCCACGGGCCCAGCCAACAACAGAAGTTGGACCATCATTGGGCTCCAGTGGACGTCCCTTCTGCTCCAGCTGCCCACAATAACAAGAGCCAGGACACCAGACCTCACGCTGCACCAGCACCAGGCAGAAGGAGCATCACCTAGGGATAAGGGTAATGGGTAAATGGGACAAGTGTCCTCATAATTTGAAATAACATGAACTCATAGTCACAGCAGGACCTTATAGAGCTCTGAGGCTGGGGGAGGAGAGTTAAAGCCAGCTCCTCCACGTCCCACCTGTGTGACCTTCACCATCCTGGGCCTCAGTTGCCCCCTTAGCGAAATGCAGCTAACAGTCAAGTGGGAGAACTGAATAAAATAATGTATGTAGAACTATTAGCCCAGAGCCTGGCACATAGTAAACATGCAGTAAATACTTGTTGAATATAAACATGCCACCGTTTACTGACATACCACAGGCTCTCATTTCATCCTTATTCTAGAAGATACTATATTTTTCCCATTGTACAGGTAAGGAAACTGAGGTGAAGGGAAGGTAAGGAACCAGCCCAAGGTCACAGAGCTGGGAAGCGATAGACACCAGGTCAGTCTGCACCTCAGACCAGGGGGCAGTACAGCCAGAGGCCATTCTGAATGATTGGGGGCTGGCGGAGAGGAGTACAGGGCCAGGGCTAGACTGGAGGTAGGGTTCTGAATCCCCTGGGCCTGGCGTGGCTCCTGGCTGACCCGTGTGCTCGAATCCGGGAAAGCCGAGCCAGGAGGTCAGTCCCCAGATTCCCGGCCTGTCCCAGAGCCCAAGTGTCCATCCGCGCCCCCTCCTCACCCCGTCCCAGAGTGCTCAAGAGCAGCGTTCAACACGGAGGCTCCTGGCTCCGTAAAGCTGGGGGAGGAAGGGAGTTAGAGACCAGGCCGCGCACAGTCCCGAGAAAACCGGTCCGGCTGCCTCTACCCTGCCCGGAGCAGGGACCCGGCCTCTAACCCCCCTCCCTCGCCAGACAAAAGTTTCCCCTGTTCGGGAGGAGGGGAGGGGGAGGGGGCATTCCTCGTGAGTGACATTATCCGTGACCTACAGCTGCCGCGCTGCCCTCGCCCGCACCCTGGCCTGCCCCCGGCCCCCGCTTGGCCCCCCACCCCTTTGTCCTCCACCCGGGTGCGCCGGGCCCCGGCAGACTCGGCTCGCCCGCCCGGCGCCCGCCCGGCGCCCGCCCGCACTAAACTTGCGCCGGCGGCCGCCTGGGCCCCGCGCGGCCTGCACGCCCGGCTCGGGCCCCGCTGGCCCGGCGACAGGGGACTGGCTGGCCCCGGCCCTCCCAGCGTCTTACCTGCCCAGGCTGGGGCGCCCCCCGGGGGAGGAGGCGCTCCCGGAGAGCCGCGGGACGCCTGGGTTCTCCCCCGGCCGTGCAGGCGCCGCGGGGCTCTGGCCCCGGCCGGGGTTAACCCCTCGCCCGCCGCCTCCCGCCGCTCCCACCCCCGCTCCACGCCGCAGCCGCCGCCACCGCCCGCTCCGCCTCCCGCTCGCTGTCCCCCTCCCCCTCCCGCCCGGTGCCCAGCCCCCCGTCCCGGCCCCCTGCACAGCGCTGGGGCAGCTCGCAGTCCCTCCCCGCGCCCCCCACCCCGCCCCGCGCTCCCGCGGCCAGGAGGTGGGGGTCTCCCCGAAGACTGGCAGTTGGGGCGCGCTACCATGCGCCCCGCAGCCCGGTGGGGCACAGAGGGGCGAGCCCGCGCGCCCAGGGCCCCCGGCGCGTCTCCCCTTCCCCTCGCCCGCCGCGGTGCCTACCTCCCCGAATCGCGGCCGTGGGAGCGGGGTTCGATCTCGTGATGGAGCGTGGGTGCCGGCCGGAGATCTTCTCCGGAGGCCCGGCGGCCGGCTGGCGTGCGGCGAGCGCCCCGGGGCGGGGGCCGGGGCGGGACCGGGCGCTGCTATCGAGGCTGGATTTCTCGGCTTCCACCCGGATTCTCCCTCGGCTCTCCCGGCCGATTCGGTGCTGCTCGGCGACCACGTGACGCGGGCTGCCTTTGACCCCTGTCTCCGAGCGGGTAGGGGGCGGGGGCCGGAGGGGGTGTCAGATGCGGGACCCACGAGGGCCCTCGGCGGCTGCCCGGCGTCCCGGAGGCGGTGACCCCCGGGGAAACAAAGCCCGGGGGAAGCCAACAAGTTATTCGAGGTCAAAGAGGGAACAGCGCTGGGGGTCGGAGAGGCTTCGAAGAAAATGAGGGAGACAAAGACCCGCGCCCGCCGCGCCTCCGGGGCCCCCGGGGAGCGCCCTGTCCGGGGCCTCAGGACTCTGACGCCGCTGGTCTTATGACAACCCTCCAGGACCTCCCCAGACGGCTCCCCCCCGACAACCCCGTCTCTGACTGAGTGACCCCTCCTGCGCTCCTGGGCAGGCCTCCCCCCCCCCACTTCACCCCACCTTTGCCCCACTCTCGAAAACCCCTTTATTTCCTTTATCATGATTATCTGGTTCATTTACTGGTCTCATTGTTTATGAGGATGTCATCTCCCCCAACAAGTTGTTCCCAGCTGAATCCCCAGCACCTGGCCTCGAACTAGCAGATGAAGGGGTGGATGAAGGGGTGGATGACCTTTAACAGATTTCTTCTCCCACTAAGCCTCAGTTTCCCATCCTCAGTGTCATTTCAACCATCTCAAGGACCCTGCAAGTTTCGCAAGACTATAGTGGCCATCCTCATTAAATGGATGGGGACAATGAGGCCCAGAGAGATGGCATGATTTCTGGGAGTTTCAGAGAGAGCTGAGTGGAGTCTGTGTTCAGATCTGACTGCTCTAAGCAGAAGCGCTTTTTGCCCTCTGTGAACCAATCAGAACAAGGAGAGATAGGTTGGGGGAAGAGGAGATTTGATTAGTGAGCCTTGAGGATCTCCTCATGTTGGGGGTCACTAGGCCCCTTACCTGGAGATCCTGTCTCTGTGGACCTTGGGCGAGGCTGGGGCAAATTTGGAAAACAATACATTGGTAGTTTCCTAAGGACCTTCTGAGTTTCAAGACTGACTGCAGGAACAAAGGTGAAAAAGCATATAAGCAACCAGAGCAAAGTCAAGAGAGGTAGAAAGGACGAGCTGCCCATATGACAGTAGGAGAGACTTGTCCCCATTCCCCTAAGGAGTAACTTTGTCCTGGAGGAAACAGGTTTTCAGCCAACCCACTTATGTCAGGGGGGAGGGGGAGATGCTGAGGCCTGAACAAGAAGCTGTGCTCAAGTAACAGCTTTGCAAGGAGTACCATCGGAGAGGAATGAGCCTATAGTGGTGGTCCCAGGCCCCAACTGCCGGCCATTGCAAAGAGGTGCTTGTGCACATTCCAGTCCTGCCACCAGTCTGGCCAGGGAAATCAGCATCCACCAGCAAATTATCCTGTAGAGTCTATATTTCTGTCTTCAATGATCTAAAAGTCCTGAATATGCTCTGAGTCTTAGGCAGGTTAAACAAGCCCCCTAGTACCTTACTCATGCTAATCTCTGCTTTAGAAGAGATTTCCATTTAGAAGAGATTTCCATCCACATGAGGTCCTGTGAGCATCTTGTCTGTGCCAGGCACTGAGGTCCTAGTAAGGGAGAAGCAGGCTTGAAAGAGACATGGGTCTACACTCAAGAGGGATATAGACATGTTTGGAGGTGCCCCTCCCTGTGTCCAGGAGCTGGCTACACTGAGTGCCTGCTGGAGAGGCCCAGGGCAAGAAGTGCAATGCCTTACCAGTAAGAGGGGAGCAGAAAGAGGGAGCTTTGGGGAGAGGCAGTGTTGGAGCAGGGTCGGGAGGAATGGGTGGGATCAGGGTGGGAAGAGGAAATGCTCTACACAAGGAACAGCCTGTGCAAAGGCCCCATGGAAAGTGCTGGGGGAAAGCTGAGTGTTGTGTGGGTGGGAGGTAGGGGGCAAGAGGAGGAGGGCAGAGGTAGCAGGGAGGACAGAACCAGCAAGAAAACTGGAGAGGTGGGTTAGGAGCAGATTATAGGTGATCTCTTGGGAAAAGCTCCACAGATCTGACATTCTCTTGAGAGCCTTGTGGAACAAGAAGGCTCTTAAGAAGGTGAAGGAGGTGATAGCCAGGCTGTGGGAGGCCCAGGGGAAGGGAGGCGAGTCAGGTCGCAGTCCTCTTCCTCCTGCCCAGGCCGACTGAGATCTGGCATCTCATCAGTGGAATAAAGCACTTGGGAGGCAGCAGCGAGCTGGGGTAACTCCCCATCACTGATAGCTACGTCTTCCTACTCTTGTCATGTCTTCAGAGTTGCTGTTGACCAAGATGGCCTCAAGGCCCTCTGGCTCAACGTCACCCAGAAAACCTGTAAGGAGGCAAGGCCCAGGCCCCACCCAGAGAATTTACCTCCATGGGACTACGAGAAGCTGACCTGCATTTCTAACTACACCCAGGAAGTCTTGAGGAAGACTGTCAAGATGCCAAAGATGCCGGTTCCTCCATCCCTTCAGGATCCACTCACACCTCTCAGAGTTTCCAGGATTTTCTCTGCCCTGACAACTCCCCCTGCCCAGATCCCCTCCTCAGCCCCAGGTAACTTCTCCACTGCCCACTTGTTATGTCCTCTGGTTGTCCCAAGGTTACCTTTATCCGATTCCACAAGTCCGAGGCTAAACTCATTTCTTCCACCCAGACCTGCTTCTCCCCCTTCTCCTGTGGCCCCAGCTCACATTTCCAGTCCAGAAATCTGACACCAGCCCCTTGTCCCCGCATCCCATCCGAGAGTCAGTCCCTTGGTTCTGCCTCCAGATTCTTTTTTTTTTTTTTTTTTTTAAATCTAATGCAACCCCATTTCTTCTTCTTCACCATTCCTGCCCTAGTCCAAGCCGCCATCTTGTCTCTGCCATCGTCCATGTTCACGGTCTTTTTATCATTCTCTCCCCCTCCCTCCCATTTTGCTCCCTCTGATGCAACCTCCTCATTCTCATTTCCTACTTAAAACACGGCTTACCTGCCCTGATGTCCAGCCTCACCTCTCATCCGAAATGGTACGCCCCACCTTCCCCTTTACCTGACTAATTCCTTGATAAGAGCAGGGACTCAGCCCTACTGCGGGCTTTGAATGCTGCCCTTTCCACTTACAAGCTGTGTGACCTTGGGCCTGTTTGTCAAAGTTTCTGTGCTCAGCTTCCTTATCTCTAAAATAGGGACAATAATAGTATTGTAGTTGGGGGGGGGGGTTAAATGAGTTAAATATGTCAAGCCCTCAGGGTTGTCTGTGTTCCAGGATGACCGGCATATACAAGTGTTAGTTTAAGTGTTAATTGTGATCTTTTAGATTTTAGGCTAAATGTCCTTTCTTCCTGGGGCTTTCCCTACACCCCTAATCCGGACCTGGTCTACACGCCACATCCCCTCTTCATCCCCTTAGCTACTTGTCCCCTGCCCATCCCTCCCCCTAGAGTATAAGCTCTGTGGGGCGGGGCGGGTCCTCGTCTGTCTCACACCGCTGAGCCCCATGGCTCTGCTCAGCCCAAGGCACAGCGTAGGCAACTCACACACATTGGCGAACAAAGCAGAGGAAATGAAATTCAGCAGATATAGCACCAGATACATACTGTCCACCTACAAAATGCTCATCAATGGGACTTTATTCATTTATTTATTTGACTTTTTTTTTTTTAAGAGGTAGAGGGAAGTGGGAAGTGGGGAGGGAGGAGTGTAGAAGAGGAGCAAAGGGAGAGGGAGAGAATCTCAAGCAGACTCCCGGGGCCAGAGGCAGGGCATGCTGTCAGCACCCCAGAGATCAAGACCTGAGCAGAAATCAAGAGTCAGATGCCTAACCGCTTAACCAACTGAGCCACGCAGGCGCCTCTATTTGACATTTTTTAAGTACATCTCCTGCAGCCTTCCTCATCCCATTCTTAGGGGGGAGGACAAGCAGAGGGACATAGAGATGAACAAGACAGAGGTGGCTCCTGCCCAGGAGGAATGCACAGTCCACTGCAGAGAGGACATGTCAATACAATAGTCGTGTGTTGTTACACGAGCCCGTAAAAATTTTGTTCCCCTCCCCCCACCAGAGCTCTTTGAAACAACAAAAAGTGAAAAGTAACTAAAAACACACACAGTTGCTGATTGTAGCCAGCATCCCCAGTTCTGAGCAGGGCTGTCTTCAGAGTGGGAAGGGTAGGTAGGTCCTGTCCTAAGGGCATTCAGGCCTCCCCTCCTCTTCCTCTGTCCAGAGAGGTCTCACTCTGCCTTCAAGGCTCCTCTTAAGCAGCAGCTCCCCCAGGAAGTCTTCCTGTTCCTGCACGGGTTCTTTACCGGCCCCCATGATGGCTTTAGTGATTTTCTAGGACTGTAGTGGGATTTGTCAAGGACAATCCAAATTCCATGTCATTTGCTTCTTTAAAAAAATAAAAGGTGATTCAATGAATGTGTAACTACATGTGATTTCATGTTTGGACTTCAGTGGAGGCAGAAAATAGCCTCTGTCCGACCACGTGACCTGATTTGTGGTTTGGAGAATACAGTCACCGTAATTACAGCATTGACCACATGGTGTAACAGTTTCCTCCCTCTCCCTCCTCTCTTTCTCTCTCTCTCTCTCTCTCTCTCTCATACACACACACACACACACACACACACACACACAAGTGCGCGCGCACACACGCATAGTTGAGTTCTTCCTGGCAGATCCCGATAATCTCTTAAACAAATAATGGAGAAAATCTGTGAAATGGGCAGATTATCCATGCTTCAGATGGGCAATGGACATAAAATGTTCTGGAAACCGAGCAGATTGTCTGAGGTGGGGGATAGGAGCGGTTAATTACTCGTTCTGGTGCATGCCACCTGCTTTCTGTTTGTTACTCAGCAACCCAGACAGCCTGAAGCTCAGAAAGGTGAAGCACCTTCCCCCGAGGTCACCCGGACAGGAGTGGCAGAGATTTCCAATCCAGGGCCATCCAACCAAAGACTGAGTGTCACTAACCACCCCACCTCGCAGGTGCCATGAGCCCCCACATTGTCCACGACTGCCTAGGTTCTGTGCTCCTTCCCCTCACTTCCAGGTGTTAAACTCCCATGCTTCCCCTGCTGTAAACCCTCTTTCACCGCAGCTGCTGCTGCTGTTTGAAGGGTGCTTGCAGCTGGTTTCCAGAGCACTCCCACCTCCAGGGCCCGGTTTCTTTCCTGTTTCAAGCAGAACTTAAAGACACGTGTCACGCCTTCCCCAGATCATCCCTCACTCTCTAGAGCAACCACTAGCCCAGGGCTCACCTAGCACAGTCCCTTTCAAATGAAGTACCTTTCCTTTGTTTGGGAGACATTCTGAAAACCGAGTCCTGGGGATCACGCAGTAGTCCTGGGAGGTAGACCTGGTAGAGATTTTTCACCCCCATTTTGTAGACGAGAAAATGGAGATTTCGCTAACCTGGAGGAGATGTCCACAGGGGGCAAAAAGGCCCACCAGTCGCTACACAGGACCTGCAGACCACCTGCCCGCAGTCTTCCAAGTCCCTGGAGGGTCCGTCTGGCTCGTACAACAGATAGAACAACCCAGGAGGGTGAACAAACACCTTCACAATGCCCACACCAGGCGGTAATGGCTTCTGCAAACAAATGTAAATCGCTTAATTTCCTTTTCACTGTGTTCATTGTGATGCACCAATTACAACCTGGTGAAAGAAAAACACGCAAAGACTTGTGGTCTCTAAATGATGTCACTGCAAAGGCTCAAAGTCCCCTGAGGGCAGGGCAGGGTCCCGCGCTGAGTTCATGCCCTGTCAGCCCAGTGGAAGGCTCAGCCACCATCAAGATGGCAAGTGCAAGGGCCTGGAGGGACTGTTCTTTCCCAGACTTCTCTGCTGCTGGTCAGAGGTGCTCTGCCTGGCCTTGCCCTTACCCCGAGGCCCCATTTCTCATCCACTCCTCCACTCTCTGGCCTCCTCATTCTTCAGTTCTCTTCACTTGATCCCCTGGAGCTAAATACTTCTAACATCACTCAAATCAAAAGATTGCTTTAATCAAAAGTGGGGAGGGGGAGCATTTCTCCACAAGATTCCCAACAATTATCTTAATTTATTCTCACCACCCCCGGGGCGTAGGGTTAAGCATTACCATGGCCATTCTCTAGTTGAAGAAACTGAGGCTCAGGGTCCCAGTAGCTGCTCCCTGCAACCCTGCAGCTGGGCCACCCGGTTTGGAGGCTGCCGTCTCATTTTCCTCGGTCCCCACCAACTCCATACACTCGCCCAGCCCACTTTGTTCATTTGCATTATGGGCCCCTTTGACGTTGTAGTTTACGATCCTGAGCTGATGTGATATGCCTCCTTCCAGAAATGGAGAAACTGAGGCCGAGGGAGGAGCAGTGACGTGGTAGAGCTAGGACCACCTGGGGAAGACCCAGCCCTGCATCCTTCCCCATTGTCCCACTCTATGTGCAGGAGAAACAGGAAGGGGCACCAGCAAGGCAAGGTCTCCTGGGATCAAATGTAGCTACCATTCCTGGGCCCTTGCAAACGTGCTGGCATGGGGGGGTGGGGCTGGAAGTTGGCTCGATGCCTGGCATGGTGGTCAGGGTCATGGTCTTGTCTGGGGCTGTCTGCACCAACAAGCGTAGAAGGTGTATCCTTTCGAGACCCCTCTTCACACCCACCTGCCCGGGCTGGGTCTGTTCTGAAAGGCAGCCGGGGGTAGAGAGGCAAGAGTAAGGGAGATGCAGGGATACCTTCCCCCATGTCCCCCCACTGCGCACACTGCACACAGTCCCACTCATTCACAATCATAACCTGTGCCCCCCTGCCCCAGGTACCCCCACCCACCACCCTCCTTCCGGTGCTGAAGAGCTTCGGAGCCAGACTGTCCTGTGTTGGAATCCCAGGTCAGCCTCCTCTCACTGTCATTTAACTAGCCTCCCATTGTTTATTTGTAGAACGGGGATAGTTATATTGACCTCATAGGGTAAATGAGATATCAGGAAGCTGCTGCACCAGGCCATGTGCAGCTAAGGTTGTTGCTGTGACTTTCTGCAACGTTCGCCTATGGCTCTTCAGAGTTGCTTTGCTCTCTGTGGTATACACATATCCCCCAAAGACTGACTCACAGGCTGCCCTTGGGCCCTCGGGTCCATAGCCCTCCCACCTCTGATCCCTCTGCTCCAGGCAGCCTGGGCCCCTTAAGGCCTGAGCACAAGCCATGTCTGCCCAGCATCCCTCTGCCCAGAATGCCCTCACCTCTATCTCTTCACAACTCCAACTCCCACCTCTTCCTTTAAGTCCCACCTCCTCCAGGAAGCCTTCCCTGACTGACCTCTGCTCTTCTTCTTCTGTATTGACGAGGCCCTCTGAGTCACTGGCACTTAGTCCTGCCTTGGAATTCCTGATTCTACTGGGGGGTGGGAGGGAGGCTCTTCCTTCCTCCTCTAAGAGTCCCTTAAGATTGAAAGCAATTTCCAAGCATATTTGGGGCACTCTAAATCAACCCCCTGATTCTTGTGCCATCCCATGTCCCCATACCTGTTTCCCACCTACCTAGAGCTGGAAATAGGGCAGATGGAGACCATAAGCTACAGGCCAGTTATCCAGGTGGACAGACAGGGTAATCTACAAATTGGGGTAGGCTGGAAGGACTCCCCCTCCTCTGTTATTGGGGCCCCAGGACTAGTTCTGCTGAGGGGTGGGGAAACAGAGAGGGTCATCTGGAGCTGAGGGTCCCCACTGGGGGTGTTTGAAGCCCACCTTTAGGAACAGCTGTCAGGGTAGGCCCTGCAGCCTGGCGAACAGCAGCCTGGGAAGGGGGAGGGACAGGACCTGGAATCCCAACCTTTCATGGGGACCTGACCAGCAGGCCCTGGAAGGTGCTCTGGGAACTGATCTCAAGGACGGAGAAAAGGGGAGGAGGTAGATTCCATCCAACGTGAAGAAACTGAGCATTCAAGAAGCCCAGCAGTCTTGGCTCCAGTGAACTTTCTGCCAGGGAAGGTGTAGGCAGAAGCATGTCAGCACCACTCAGGGTAGGATAGAAGCATCCCTATATTAGGTGGGAGAAAAACCAGGATTCTTCTCAGATTCTTCAAGGCTCTGAGAGTTACTAAGAGTCAAAATCCATGATATAAAGATCTGGAAATCTGGTTCTAAAATTCTATCACTTTAAGGTTCTGAAATGTCACAATTTCATGATTCTGAGATTTTAGAAAAGATTTTATTCATTCATTCATTCATTCATTCATTCATTCATAGAACATGTGAGCAAGGGCAGGGAGGGGCAGAGGGAGACCGGGAGAATCTCAAGCAGACGCCTTGTTGACCACAGAGCTGGATGTGGGACTTGAACCCACGACCCTGAGATTGAGACCTAAGCTGAAATCAAGAGTTGGATGCTTAACTGACTGAGTCTCCCAGACACCCCAGATTCTGAGATTTTTTTTAATGTGATTCTTAGGTTCTAGAACAGCTCTATTAGACATATAATGCAAGCCACTCACTGAATTTTAAATTTTCTACTAGCCGCATTTTAAAAAAATACAAAGAAACAAGTGAAATTAATTTCAGTAACATATCTTATTTAGCTCAATATACCCAAACTATTAGCATTTTGGCATGCAGCTAATATAAAGCAACTATCAATGAGATATTTTAAATTCTTTTTTTTTGTATGAAATCTTCAAAATCCATGGTTAGTTTACATTGACAGCATATCTCAGTTCGGACTAGTCATATTTCAAGCACTCACTAGCTGCACATGACTAGTGGTTACAGTGTCAGTCAGCAGTTTAGAGACTCAAAATCTATGCCTCATTTTTCTAAAACTCCAGGATGCTATGCATCTAAGATTCTAGAATTCTAGAATGGTTCTATAATGTTACAAGTGATTCCACCAGATTGAAATGTTTCCCCAAGTCTGTGGATAAGGCTTCCCCTCTACATGTGTGGAAAGAAATGCAGGCCCCTGCAGAGTCCCAGGAGGTGGGAGCCAAGGAGCCCTCCCCTCGGCTGCCCCCTCCATCTGGCCCAGCCCGTGGAAGAGGGGAGTGGACGTGCCCGTGTGCGCAGGGAGCTGGCCGCTCTGTGCAGAGCTGCCTCACCGGCCATCTCTCGGGCTCATCACCTCTCCATCCATGCGCACAAGCCTGGAAGTGAACCTCCTGCCTTTGAATCTTCTACGGGAGGGGGCATGCCCCTGCCTCCCTCCCTTCACTTCTGTCCACTCTGGAGAGCATCTGGGGACTACTGGAGCAGATGGAGCTAAAAGTGTGGTTGAAATCCCAGATGGAGGCCAGTGAGGATGGAACTGGTCTCCATTTGCTGGAGGCTGAAGCTGGGAGCCCCGGGGAGGGCAGAAGTCAGAAACCTACTATCTAGGGTTAGGAGACCCAAGAGGGCTCTCTGAGGTCATGTGATATATGCCTTAAATTGTGCAGATGGGGAAACTGAAGAAGGAGAGCAGAAAGGGTTTCCTAATCTAGGCATAACGCAAGTGATGTGCTCTGCCAGGAGGATGTCTTCTGGTTAGCCACAGGGTTCCTCTTACTCCCAAACTCCCTTTCCTGTCTCCGCTTGTGGGGAAAGTCCAGGCGGAAAGCTGGCATGGCAAGAGGCAGAGGGAGAAGGAGAAGCAGATTCCCCACTGAGCCGGGAGCCCTACGCGGGGCTGGATCCCAGCACCCTGGGATCACGACCTGAACCAAAGGCAGACACTTAACCAACTGAGCCACCCAGGTGCCCCTACTGTTCCATTTTCTATAGGTGGGGAAACTGAGGCCCAAAGTGAAGCCATGATCTGTCTCAGGCAGCAGAGCCAGAGAGGGACAGGGTCTCGGCCACTGGGGAATCATTGGTTCAACACCCATCCAGGCAGCCTCCCACCTTGCTCCGCCCACACCCCACACCCCACACCCCCCGCCCCGGCACCCAGCCGCTCTGTGAAGACAAACAGTAGGAGTCACCCACAGCCACATTTTCCATGGGCTGCTTCCAGGCCGGGTTTCCCCTCTGAGGAAAGTCCCAAGGTTGTTCTGCCTGGTCAGGAGAACCAGGGAGGAAATGACAAAGATCCTCCTGCAGAGGGTGACAGAAAACGGCCCAGCCTTTGGCCCCTAGGGATGCGGCTTTGCCAAAGCCTGGGCAGGGCCAGGTGTTGAGGGGAGGGGCAGCAGGAAGGTAGACCTGGAATCTAGATTTGGAAAAGCACAAACTTTAGAGTACGGTGAGCTGGGGTTTGAATCCCAGTGCTGCCGTGTGACCTTGAGTCTGTGATTCTCTCTCCGCTATCTGCTGGCGAAGGCCCATCTCTGGGCTCACAGCAATCTGAGTGCACAGAAACTGTGCCCATGTTTCCTGCTGAATAAATGTTAGTTCTCACTCAAATGCCCCTCCAGGAACCAATCAGTCCTGGGTACCCCCCCCCCGCATCTGCTACTGTTTGCTGCCATAACTATGCTCCATAAATACTTACTGAATAAACAAATGAATGAAGGATGGTTGCCAAAATACAGCAAAATATAGAGGAGGGCTTTGAATTAGTCTATCAGGATATCTGACTATAAGTCAGATAACTATAAGTCACAACTTCCTGGGTAGCCTCACATTTTAGAGAATATGATAACAGCCAATGTGGCTAAAGTACTCACTGTGTGTCAGGTTTGGCTGAGGACCTTAGAGCACTCAGTTCTCCCAGCAGCACTGAGAAGGTGTGATGTGTTCTAGATGGGGAAACTGAGGCACAGAGCAGCTAAATAGTCCCAAGGTCAACTTGCTGGTTGGTGGCCACCCCTAGGCATGGACCCAGAGCTCACAGTCTTTACTCAGGAATGGCCAAGGGTTCTTTCACTCTCTTTTCCGGGTTCCCCTGACTAGGACTCCACTGGAGGAGGGACTCTCTTTCCTGGCTGGTGCTGGTGCTGCTCAGGGCACCCCATGAGTTTTGGAGGCCTCTGCAAATCAGCTGCTGGGAGTGTATGTGGGAGATGAACTGGGGGTTGGCCCACCCCAAAACTGTTCCCCAGGCCCTTTGTCAGAGACAAATTCTCATAGCTTCCCAGTGGGCTTGTTGCCCAGAGGGAGGCAGGAAGCAAGGCCATGGGGTTTGGGCTCCACCTCCTTTGTCCTGCCTCAGCTCATCCTCCCCCACCATTGCTGCTGCTTTGTGACCTTCCTCTTCTTTGCCCAATGTGGACCTTGAACTTGAGGTTCACTGTCAGGCAGACTTTCCAGCATGAACTCGGTAACTCTGGTCTGGGAGTCCAGGGACAGAGTTTTACGTGCTGCCAAAAACCCAGGGGTGCGTGTCTCTCCAGGTGAGCAGGTTTGTACAAAACCTGCCCCCAAATGGGTTGGGAATGGGCCAACAGGCACACATGCACGCATCGGTATACAGAGAAGCTTCACGATGATCACGTGGTTCCGCCTGACCTCTGTGCTTAAAGATGAGTTAGATGGTCATCACTCCTATTTAAGAGAGGAGGAAACCAAGGCCCAGGAGGATTAGGTGCCTATCCATGATTATGCAGACATATAGAGGCAGAGGCAAATGTTTACCTAAGGCTCCAGAGGCTGTATGGTAATAATAACTACTATTGCCAGTGTTTACCAAGCTGACTTAGCCAAGAGCTCTTTTCTCATAATCTCCTCAACACTTCAAGTAGTGACCCTCATTTTACAGATGAAGAAACTGAGGCTCAGAGAAGCACATTGCCTGCTCAAAGTTCAGTTATTGGCCACCACTAGACAGAGTGTCGAAGTCACACTTGAACTCATGTCTGTCTGGCTCCAAAGTCTCAAAGCTGGCAGGCGAGACAGGGCTGCCTCCACCGGAAGTAGAGGAGACATCCTGTTTCCCAAAGTGGGGCTGGGGCCGAGCCCGGCCTCACTCCCTGTACATGGTGCTGCTTCAGGCCTGGGACACACAGCTCCTGGGAGCCCCTTGGGGGACAGGTTCTGGGAAATGTAGCAGGTGCCTCGGGACATTGGGGCATGCTGGGGCCACACCTATGTGTGAGCCCTCCACATGTAACAGGACCCCTGATCTCAGCCACTGTGGCCCTAGGACAGCCTCACAGATGAGCCCCCATACGTGTGCACAGATTCCTTCCTTCCTTCCTTCCTTCCTCCTTTCCTCCCTTCCTCCTATCCTTCCTCTGTCCCTCCCTCCCTCCCTTCCTCCCTCTCTTCTCTTCTTTGTTTCCTTCACCAAACACCACCCAAGTGGCCTTTATCTTTCTACACACAGACACATACTTATTTTGCCGACCTCCCCAACCAGAAATAGCTACACAATTGATGGGGCCAGTGCAAAATGAAGATGCAGAACCTCTTGTTCAGAAATTAAGAATTTCAAGATGGTGACAGTGGAGCTTTCAAGCAGGGGTGGGGCCTGGTGGGCATGCACAGGGGGTGTGAGTGTACAGAGGGCAAGCCCACGTGCCCACCCCCCCAGCTCAGCACACCCCCCTACTCTAGCTCCCTGCTCCTGACACAAGGCCACTTTACCCTCCTATCTCACCCCAGAACGTTCCAAGCTCTTTCCCACCTCAAGACTTTTATAAAGCTCATTCTCCCTGCTGTAGACCCTTTTCTCGATCTTGTCTCATAACTGAGTCCTTCTCACCGATCAGGTCTCAGCCCGAATGCCACCTCCCTGGTCCATCTGTGTATCCCTTCCCAGTGTGTGTCACAATCTGTGACCTCACACATACTTCTCAGTTCACTATTTATTGTCCCTCTTCCCTCCTCAGATGTTGGCTCCATGGGCAGGACCCAAGTCTGTCCTGTTCAGCATTGAATCCCTGGGGCCCAATCCAGTGCCTGGCACCTAGTAGGTATTCAATAACTATTTGTAAAACAGTCAATGAATGGACATAGACACCCTAATACACACACACACACACACACATACCCCTTCTCCCACCCTCCTTCTGCAACCCTGACAAGCACAGGGATACTCCCCAAATATCCTGGTGCCCCAGACACCCTAACACAAAGATCCAATGAGACCCAGAGGGGCAGGATCCCGAGACCTGGAAACAAGGACACATAGAATTGCCAAGGCCTGGAAAAAAAGAGAAAGAGAAAGAGGGAGAGGGAGGAAAAGAGGAAAGAACAGAGACAGAGAGTCAGAGGAAGGAGAGAGAGGTAGACAAAGAGGAGAGAACAAGTTAGGCTTGGTGATAATCCTGTTTCTTCTCTTTATTAGTGAAACTAATAATTACTATTAATACCTGGCCCCTCCCCTGGCCCTTTCATCCAGGCTGGTGGGGAGGTTTTGAAGATCAAAGTCCGGGGGTGGGGGTGGGGTGCCCTCAGATGCAGTTTCCAAGGCCTCACAACCACTAATTAAACTTGGCAGACCCCTCCAATTACCCCTCCCCACGTCCCCCATGCTGTGCCACCTGACTCAATGCCTTTCCAGGTGGGAAGCAAGCTGAGGAGTTGTCGCTGGGGAGGAGGGACTGGCCGCAGAGCCAGGTGTGGGGAGGTGACAGAAAGAGGAACCTCACACCAGGTGGCCCTGAAATTGAGAAATCCTGCCCCCAGCTGAAATTACAGCTCATCCCTGAGGCTGGCCTCCCCACCCCCACCCCAGGGTCTCATCTCTGAGCCCTGCCAGATGGCGGGGTGTGTGTGTGTGTGTGTGTGTGTGTGTGTGTGTGCCACCGAGGAGACTCTAACTGGACAAAGAGAGTGTCCGCGCATCCAGCTCCTCCACAAGGCTCAGGGCCACCCGGTCCTGGTCTCAGACATCCTCAGAGAGGCCTCCCCTTTCCCGCAGCTGTGACTGACCTCAGCCAAGCTCCCCTGCGCATCTACAGCTACCTTCCGGGCCAGAGCCACCTGGACTGTGGGCTGGGTGACCTCCCCCAATCCCTCGACATTAAAACAATCTAGAAGCAGCAGCGCTGACCTTTCCAGTGAGCCTCAGCTGCCTGCCTCTTCTTTCTGCTGGGAGGTCCTACAGCTAGCTCCAAAAATAACAGGGCCTGAGCTTCCCACCCTCCACTCAGATCATGACCTCTCCCAGGCTCCACCACATTGATAAATGGCCCCACTATCCACCCACTGCTCCAAATCCTACAGATGCTACTTCCAAAGTATCTCTCAAGTCTGGATTTGGTCCTCCCATCGCCACAGCTTGAGCTCCCATCTCTCACCTGCATGACCACCTCCACCTGATTCTCCAACAAAACCAGAGTGAACTTTGAAATACACAAATCAGAACATGCCACGCCCTGCTTCAGGCTCCTCACTGCCTTCCCAGGGCATCCACCCTCCATGGCCCACCAGGCTCCTGGCCTTCTGGATGTTCTTTTCCCCATTCTTTGCCTGCCCCCTCCTCCAGGCAGTCCCTCAGGCTCTTCTCTGCCTGGGCAGCCCTTGCACTAGCTATACCCTCTGGCTGTTTGCCTTCTTTTCTTTCAGGTCTGAGAGTCTGGTCCCCAACCCCCTCCAAGAGAATGAGCCCAGCCCTGTGGCCTTCTCGAGTCTGAGTCAGCCTGTTTCCTTCACAGCACTGGGCCAGTATATTCATGCATCGTCTGGCTGGTTCCACTCCTAGATTCTGCCTTTGGGTCTGCAATATCCATTGCCTTATGGTCCCCCAATGTCTGGCACAGAGCCTGGCACGTAGTAGGCACTCCACAAGCATCTTGAATGGGTAAATGCCTCAGAATCTGTGTCCTGCTACCACCACCCCATTGGGCCTTGTTCTTCTCAGAGGACCTACGAACCTGAGCAGATTCTCTGGAAGCCGGTCCTGCAGCGTGGGGACGGGCAGAAGCCCAGATTCAGATCTGGGAGTCCTGGTGGCCACCTCACCTCGGGCATGTCCCTGGCCTTCTCCAGTCTTGGCTTCCTCTCTGGAAAGTAAGGATAAAAATCTGAGCTCTTGGGGGTGAGAGGAGGCACAAAGAGAGAATGTATGCCAAAGCCACCTCACAACCATGTCCCAGGGGGATGTCCTGACTGAAGGGCACACACACAGACTCACACTCACGCTCCCCAGCCGACTTCTGGGCTCAGAAACTGCAGAGCAGGTCCCCAGCACAAGAGCATCCCGTGCCCACTCCCACAGCTCCGCCAGCCTCAGCCAAGGCCTGGCCTCCCACCCAGTGTGGGGATCAGGCGCCATCTAGTGGGGATCACGGGTGGGAGCAGGCATTCTCAGCCCCTGTTCCCATCTCTGCCTTGATCTCCCTCTGAGGGCAGAGCAGGACCTAGGAACAAACCCAGGGGCTGCCTGTCCAGGTCCTTAGCTTCTCATCTCGGATCTGGGAGCCCACGTCCCACTATTACCTACCCTCCAGCCGCACAGAACTTCTCCATGAATGATCCTTTTTCTACAGACTCAAGACCTTCCCACAAGCTCTTTTCTCAGCCTGGGAATTCTCCCCCACCCTCTTCTCCCTGTCCTGGCAGATCCTGAGCCCCTACTTACACCCCTGGCCCAGCTAGGTCTGCCCTCTGTTGCCCCCCAGGCACCCTCCCATCCTATTACTAAGCCTACTCCGCATATATACACCAGGCTTCTTGCCCAGACCCCTCCTTCAGCAAAGACCTTGGCAGAGGCCCTGTCATGCTTCCCTCTGCAGGGTAAGGGTTCAGAGGGGCCCATACACTCAAGCTGTGAGTGAGTTCTAGGAGCCTCAGAAGCAAGCGGCTCACAGCCTGTGGAGGGTGGACATTGGGGGTTTCCAGGAAGGACTCAGGGTGCTGCTTCAGGCCAGGCGCCACCTCCAATCCTAGTGCCCACTGGGCCTCCATTGGTCTCTGACTCCTGGCTGTGTGTCTGTGGTGAACTCACTCACCCTCTCTGGGCCACAGCTTTGTCTTCCCAGGTTTCCCTTGCTCCCCTTCACAAAACTTGCCTCCAAGAGGATCAGAGGATGGAAGTCATGAGCAAATTAAGGTCTGACCTACTGCTGAACGTGGGAAGTTTGGGGCATTCCAGCCTGGGCTTGAGGGCCCAGCAAAGGGCTGGGTGGGGGTTTGTCAGATGAATTCCCTGTTCTTCACTTACGCACCCAACAGATGTTTAGAAAACCCCTAGATCTGAGATTTGAAATGTCGTGTTCTGGAGTCAGATCACCTGAACTTGCGACCCTGCACCACCCCGGACGGCTGCTGACTGCTTACTTGTTTGCTCAGTTGTAAATGAGGGGACTAAAACAGTTCTGCCTCCTAGGGTGATGGCAAGGACTCCACGAGGAGACACCTGCACCCGGCTTGGGACAGGGTCTGGCGTGCTGTAAGTGTTCCAATAACACAGGAGTTTGCGCCGCTGCTGTTGTTCACTGGTGGCTGCTGGGCTCAGTTATGAAGCTCTGCTGCCTTGACCTCCCGCCCCACACTCAGGCCTTTCTTGTCTCTGGCACTCTGGTCCCTGGTGTGGCCCTGGCAGCCCCTCCACAGTTCCCAGCCTTCGATTCCCCTTCAGTTCCTTAAAGCCTTCTGGAAGTCTGCCCTCGGGAATTCCAGGCCATCATCAATGGAACTTCCTCTCTCTCCATCTCTTCTCTGGACTTTCCCATCCTAAGAAATCCAACCCCCCTCCAACATCTCCCCGCATCCCTCCCCGTGGCTTCCCCTTTTGCTTCCTTAGCCTGGGGGTGGGGGTGAGGGAGGGTAGGAACCATAGGGTCCGAGCATGTTGTCCTCCTACTCCTCATTGTTATTTCCAGGCCATTCTCCACCTCCCCCCAACATGCACACAAAGGACCCCAGTTTTTAATTTTGTCACGTATAGCTAACATACCTTACTTCACCTCAATGAAGACATCTCCACCCCCTGGGTCCCATCTTGCCTCCACCCTTAAGGCCTTTCCCCTGGGCTCGGTATCCCTCTCCATCTGTCTATCCCTCTTTTAGTTCTTGGTCCTCTCAGGATTCCCACAGAGGATGCTGCCACCATGCTGGTCTCTGGCCCCTTGATCTGCTCCTCTCTGCGAAGAGCCACTCACTCCCATGGTCATTACCAATGCCTGCAACTCCTCTTTCCACCAGTGTCTCAATCCCCTGCCCCTCAGGCCCTGACCTCCAGCCCAAAGTATCAGCTGGTAGCTGACTACAGCTGTCCCCTTGCCCCATCAGGACCGCTGACCTATTGCCCCCACAGTCTTTATGATGTCGCTTAGCCCCCTGATGCTCTCATGATGTCAGTCATCCAGCTTCAATGTCATGCTCTGTCATGATCCTTGCTCCTGTGCTCTCACCCCAATTCTCCTGCCCCTCTTTCAAATTCTCTTCCCTTGACAAAACCACGGCTCTGGTGTAATCCAAAGCTCTGTTATTCCATGGCTGCACCCATGCAGCTGATCATGTCTATGGAAAACACCAACCACTAACCTCAAGTGCGCCCTTCATGCTGCCCCAGAATCACCCTCTAGTGCCCCAGATCTCGGTGACCACTTCAAGACTTCTCTCGCCTCCAACTTTCCCTATCCCCCAACCCGTCCCCAGCCTCATGCTACTCCCCTCACGAGACTACTCTGGAGCTCACCCCTGCACATGCTTACCCTGCATACCTCCCTTCTCCCCCATTTACACAGATGCGCTTCCCCCACCCCTACCTCAAGTCAATTCCTCCCTGCGGGCACTAAAACCCACCAAATCTCGTCTGTTCAAAGACACAGTGCCTTCATCAAATTTTCATGGTACTAGACCATTCCCATCAGTGTCCACACATCTGTTACTGATACAACCTTTAAAAAAGAAAAAACAATAGAACCTCTAGTTCTCATTTCCTCATTCTCTCATCCTGTCCTTTTCACACATTACCTTCATTTCTGTCTTAAATCGACTCCGTTCAAGCTTTCCCCGATACACATGCACCCTGAAATGCTCTTGTCCACGTCCCCAGTGCCCTCCATGTTGTTACCTCTGTGCACATTCTAGCTTCCCTTACATCTGCCTTTGGGTGCTTCGGCATAGCGGCCCGCTCCCTTTCTTCATTTGACTTCCTGGACACTCTTTCCCCCTTGGTTTTCCAACCATCTCACTGTTCCCATCTCCTTTTTCCTTAGCTATCTCTTTCTCTAACCCCCGCGCTCCAGTGCTCAGTCCCTGGACCTCTTCTCCAATTGCACTAGCCCCTCAATGATCACCAAGAGACTCATGATTTCAAATACCGTCTAGATGCTGAAGACCCCTCTCCTCGATTCCAGACTCATCTATCCCTAAAACCTCCTTGGTGTCTCCACTTGGATGTTCACTAAACACCTTAAACTCAGGCCTACGACTGAACATCTGATCTTCACCCCAAAGTCTCCTTCATTTCCGGCCTTCTCCATCCTAGCTCATGGCAATGCCATCTTTCCAGTTCCTCCAGCCATAAATGCTGGAATCATCTTTGACCACTCTCTTTCTCATGTGCCTCATGTCTAATCTATCAAGAAATCCTGTTAGATCTACTTCGGAGACATAGTCAAATTTTGATCGCTTCTTTTTGCCCTCACCGAAGCCCTCTGGGTCTCAGCTACCAGTATCTCTCCCCTTTAAACTGAAACCCCTCCTTCTATGTTAGTCCCTCACCCTCACTCCCACTGAGAATCTATTCCCCACAGAGCATCTGCATAATCTTATTAAAACATAAGTCAGGGGGCGCCTGGGTGGCTCAGTGGGTTAAGCCTCTGCCTTCAGCTCGAGTCGTGGTCCCAGGGTCCTGGGATGGAGCCCTACGTTGGGTTCTCTGCTTGGTAGGGATCCTGCTTCCCCCCTCCCTCTGCCTGCCTCTCTGCCTACTTGTGATCTCTCTCTCTCTCTCTCTCTGTCAAATAAATATAGTAGTAGTAAAAACATAAGTCAGATTCTGTCACTCCTTTGCTCAAAACCCTCTCATGGCTCCATTCAGAGTAAAAGCCAAAGTCCCTCCAAGACCTAAAAGCCTACATGATCTGCCCACACCAGCCATTAGCTCCTATCACTGCATCTTCTCGTGTCCTGCCCATCTTCTCCCCCTCACTCTACTCCAGCCACACTGGCCTCCTTACTGTTCCTGGAATATGCCAGTGGTACTCCCACCTGTGGGCCTTTGCACATGCTCTTCCCTCTGCTTGTTATAATCTTTCCTTAGATATTGGCAATACTTGCTCCTTTTTCTGCCTCCCACTTCTGCTCAAATCTCTCAACAAGACTACCTTGTGCTCTCAGTTTAATCTTGTCACATGCCCCACCCCTTCTCCGGGAAGCCCCCAGACCTACAATATCCTTTATCCCACTCAACTTTTTCTTCTTTCCATAGTAACTGATCAATTACCTTCTAACATAATTGAAATTTATTAAATAATATTACGTCTGCCCTTCTGCCAGAATATAAACCCCAAGAAGGTAAGGATCATTATCTATTTTGATCACAAATGTACCCCAAGTATCTAGAACAGTGCGAGACATATACTAAAGGCTCAATAATAAACGAATGAATAAAGTATGAGAGGTCATGGAAAACATACTCCCTGTGTTTACAGTGTTGATGGTGCATGGTGTGGGGTATGATGGGGAAAGCAGGCAAGGCAACAGAGAGGTAAGACCCAGCAGGAAGTGGCTCCCGCCATTCCTCCCATGATCTCCCATGCCTCTTCCCTCGCACAATACTGCAAACATACTGGCCATGTTTTTAATCCCTTGAACACTCCAAGTGCCTTCCCACCTCAGGCCCTTTGCATAAACTGTTCTCCCTGTCCAGATCATTCTTCCCACCTTCATTTAGCTAACTCCTGCTTTGTTTTTAAGTCTTAGCTCATATTATCATATCTCAGAGTTCGGCACAAAGCAAGTGCCCAGCAGAGACACATGTTTCAATATGCATGTTTAAAAATAGTTATTACCTTATTTTATAGGTGAGAAAACTAGAGTGCAGAGAGATTACAATTTTTGCCCAGGGATTCAAAACTAATAAGTCTTGGTAGGAATAATAAATATGTTGACTAAATAATCGAATTAGAGTTTGAAAGCAGTGACTTCTGATTTCTGATATGAAAATAAGACTTCCTGGGGCACCTGGGTGGCTCAGTGGGTTAAAGTCTCCGCCTTCAGCTCAGGTCATGATCTCAGGGTCCTGGGATCAAGCCCCACATTCGGCTCTCTGCTCAATGGGGAGCCTGCTTCCTCCTCGCTCTCTGACCACCTCTCTGCCTACTTGTGATCTCTGTCAAATAAATAAATAAAATCTTTAAAAATAAATAAATAAAATAAAATAAAATAAATTTTTAAAATTATTTAAATTTTTAAAATTTAAATTTTTAAAATTTTTTAAAAAGAAAGTAAGACTTCCCTATAAAAAATGTTCTTTTTAAAATATTTACCTTGGGACGCCTGGGTGGCTCAGTTGGTTAAGCAGCTGCCTTCGGCTCAGGTCATGATCCCGGCGTCCTGGGATCGAGTCCCGCATCCCCGCATCCGGCTCCTTGCTCGGCAGGGAGCCTGCTTATCCCTCTGCCTCTGCCTGCCTCTCTGTCTGCCTGTGCTCGCTCTCTCTCCCTCTCTCTCTGACAAATAAATAAAATCTTTTTTAAAAAATAAATAAATAAAAATAAAATATAATATTTGCCTTATTTTATTTTTTTAAGTAAGCTTTATGCCCAGCATGGGGCTTGGAACTCGTGACCCTGAGATTAAGAGTTCCATGCTCTACTGACTGAGCCAGCCAGTGCCTGTAAAAAAAATATCTTCTGAGATGACTGTATAGATTACCTTCAGTTGTAAGACCAAGCCATGCTCCCTTCATGAAATCTTCCCTCACTGAGGTCTGTGTGTTTAAAAAAGTTCTTACCCAGGGGTGCCTGGGTGGCTCAGTGGGTTAAGCCACTGCCTTCAGCTCAGGTCATGATCTCGGGGGCCTGTGATTGAGTCCCGCATCGGGCTCTCTGCTCAGCAGGGAGCCTGCTTCCTCCTCTCTCTCTCTGCCTGCCTCTCTGCCTACTTGTGATCTCTCTGTGTCAAATAAATAAATAAAATCTTTAAAAAAAAAAAAAAAGTTCTTACCCAAAGCAAGAACTCACTCCACAATGCTTCAGTCTCTACTATCATACCTCTTCTTCTTTTCTTTTTTTTTGAGGTAAAGTATGCAAACATTTGCTGAGATACATAACTACATAAATGTTAAAATAATTAAATGCAATACTGTCAAATATTCTATGCAAATAATTTTGAAATTCATAAAAAGAAAGAAAATTTCTTTTTTAATTTAAATTCAACTAATTAACCTATAATGTTTATTGATTTCAGAGGTAGAGATCAGTGATTCATCAGTCTTATAGAATACCCAGTGCTCATCACATCACATGTCTTCCTTAATGCCCATCCCCCAGTTACCCCATCCCCCCACTCTCCTCCCTTCTAGCAACCTGAGGGTTACCTCTTCTATTGAGGAACTCACTACTAGACAACTAAAAAGCCCTTCCTTTTGAGGACTATAGACAACTGACAGAAATTATGCAAATGCTCAAAACAAACCATAAAGAGATATCTCACCTTACTAACCATGGAAGAAATACAAGGAGACATATTTAGTCTCTCAGTTGAGCAAAAGTGGAAATTGATAAGAACTTCCTGAGGGGCAGTTTAGCAAAATGTATTAAAATTCCAAATATATATTCTTTTTGACTTCTGGCATTCTACCCTGAGGGAAAAAAATAACACAAATGTGTTCTTGACAATTTTGTGTACATTTATAAATTCTGTTCCCAACAGCAGAGAACTGGCTAAATAAATAAGGGGTCATCTATACAAAGGAATATCCTACAGTAGTTAAAAATGATACAATACAGCTATTCCTGGTTGCTTCCAAGGAAGAGGATTGGGTTGCTGGGGTCAGAATTGAGAGGACTTTCTTTGTACATACTTTTTTCATATCTGTAGTTTTTATTTTTGTGAATGCATTTAATATTCAAAATAACAAATGAAATTAAAAATATCTGTGAAGAAGGCACCTGGGTGACTCAGTCGGTTACGTGTCTGCCTTCGGCTCAGGTCATGATCTTAGGGTCCTGGGATCGAGCCCCACAGAGAGCTCAACAGAAAGCCTGCTTCTCTCTCCCCGTCTGCTGCTCCCCCTGCTTGTGCTTTCTCTCCCTGTCAAATAAATAAATAAAATCTTTAAAATAAATAAATAAAATAAAATATTTGTAAAGAAATGTTTAAGACCCCTACTAGTTGTTATGGGAAGATGTCCACAATGTTGAATAAAAGAAAATTACCAAATGACATACAGAATACAATTTTATTTACCTAAGGCTGTGTATTATACAATAAAAATATAGGCGTAGATAACAGAAGTTTTTTCTGGAATGATGTTCCACCTCAATAACGATAATTTGATAATGATGGTATCATTAGAGGAAAGAATGTAGAGATGATTTTTACTTTTTTCTACAAGTTTTCCTTTGTTGTGTAGATTGTTTATATTGAGCACAGATTTTTTTTAAAGCATCAAGGAAAGGGTGCCTGGGTGGCTCAGTGCGTTAAGCCTCTGCCTTTGGCTCAGGTCATGATCTCAGGGTCCTGGGACCGAGCCCCGCATGGAGCCCCACATTGGGCTCTCTGCTCAACAGGAAGCCAGCTTCCTCCTCTCTCTCTCTGCCTGCCTCTCTGCCTACTTGTGATCTCTCTCTCTGTCAAATAAATAAATAAAATCTTTTTTAAAAAAGCATCAAGGAAAGATACTATAAAGTTATTCTCTTTTCTTAAAAAAAAAAAAAAAGAAGTGCCTCTTCTGCATGTATTTGCACAGATTATGTTTGGAAAGGACATATACCAAGATGTTAATTGTGGGGGGTAAGACATTTCTTTTTTCTTTTTTCTCCTTTCTGAATGTTTCTATTTTGTGGGTTTTCTGTAATTAATTACTTTTGTAAAAGGAAAAAGGAGCATTACTTTTCAAAAAAGTTCCCTAAATTGAGCTAAATCTATTCAAGTGGCACCAATACTAGAGAAGAAAGGGATCTGTTAATCTATATAATCGCTCATCTTGTTAAAAAAACTTTCATACATATATGCAATATATACGGTCCACTACATGGGCTTTATATACAAATCTATGTACACACACACACACACACACACGACCTACTTCTCAGCTGGTCCCCATATCTCCATCTATACACTATCCCAACACTTCAAGGTCCTTCAGTATTAGAGGGATATATGGAAGTGGCTCTTAAACGGATAGATTTTGAAGTAAAAATTCCAAATCAGCCACAAACATGTGATTTCAGTTAACATCCCCTATCTGTATAAAGGGAAATCAAACTAGTTATCTATTTGATAATTTTGTGAGGATTAAATTAAGCAACTGCTCAGCCCAAGCTGGTATGTAATAATTTGAATAATTTATTATGTAATAATGTAATAATATTGAATAATTTATTCGTATTTTACCCAGCACATAGTAGACCAAAATCTGTGATGATCGCTGTTGTTATTGTCATTGCCCTCCGCGCCGCGAGGAGCGCAGCCACCTCCGGGCTGACCAGGCCCGGGGTCAGGCTACAGGAAGTCCATCTAGCTGCGGCCGCCGCCATCTTTGCACACTGGCCCGCCTCACTGAGTAGATGTAGCTGTTTCGTGTAGTCTCAGAGGCAGACCCGCTCGCAGCGACACCCTGCCCTTGTCTCCTTTGGTGCTCTCTTAAGTAAATCGCCTTTGCCGAGGGTGATTCTTCAACTCCTTGGAAACACTAAAGCCGGCATCTTCCGGGAGCCGGCCTCGCTCCGTGACCTCGGGCGTACACTTCCGGGGACGTGAACGTGTCCCGTCGCCCCGCCTGCTCCCGCTCTCTCTTTCCGGTAGCGGAGTCTGGAGAAGACGCGCAGGTAGGATGCCTGGGCGAGAACAATCGAGCGGCATCCTGCGGCGGGGGTCACCCGTCGGGGTCGGGGACGCGGGACTGGGGTGTTTCGGTGGAAGCCGAGTCAGTTGTGGGCGGGGGGCGCGGCCGGTCGACCCCAGAGTCAGGGGCGTGCCTTGTTTCGGAAGGTGGCGGAGGGGGAAGCCTGTGAAATGGGGCCGAGTGCGGCCACAGCCCCTGAAGGCTCTGGCTCCGCGCTGCTGCCACCGCTACATGTAAGGGCCCGCACGGCTTGGTTGAGAAGGAGCGGGGCCGAGCGTGATGTGGCCTCTCCTCTACTCCGCCAGGCTCTTGGAACGTCGCGGGCCCGGCCCCTAATCCCCAGTTGGTTTCCTGGTTTGGGAAATGGGATTAACTGTCGCTCCGATCCCACAGGGTTGTAGTGAGGATTCACGGAGAGAATCAGGAGAAACGGCCCTATGTTGGGTGCTGCCTAAGTCTGGGTGATTGCTAAACCTGGCACGTTGCAAATATTGGGCGCTTAGGGCGCGCCGCGCGAACCCCGAGTCGGGGCGGGGGAGTGTGCATCAGTCTTTGCTGAGCACCTTTGCTGTGCGTTTATAATCTGTTCTCCAGGGACCATTGTCATCACCTCAGGGCGACACGACACGGGGTGGGGAAACGGCACGTGGGCATTTGTTAAGGGACCGGTCACCGCAGGCATCCGTGATCATGCTTCTTAGTTCAGGTCTGCCGGAGTCTTGCTGGGCTTCATCAGGCAGAACTTAAACTTCTCTTCTGTGAGCTGCCTTGGCACCTTCCTCACAGTTCTTACTCTGTGGGACCTGATCTGAGTTCAGGAGCAGTTAACTTCACACACCCAAGGCCTACACTTGTGCGCTTACTGTGATCGCTCCCTGGACTGTACATAAATAAGGAAGGCACTGGGGAGATCCAGGGACCGGGAGACGTGGACTTTTCCGGGTGTGGAATTGTGGTTATTCGTGGAATAGAGGCATCTCAACGCAGGCCAGAGAGTGCTGGGCCGGAGGTTGGGACACTGGTTTTTAGGTTTGGTTTTGCCACTCTTTACAAACCTAGGCAACGCTGTGTTTTCTCTTCATCTGGAAGGGTATAGCCTAAGTCATCGTTATCTTTAGTGTCTTCTGAAGGTGTTAGGAAGCTGTTCGGATTCTTGAGTCTCAGGAGGGCCGGAAGGCCTGGGGCTTTGGTCAGAAAGTAGGTCCTCTTAGTCTTCGCGTTATTATCCTCACCTGCTTTCTTTCTGTTAGCGTCTCCCTCCCCTGGAGTCTGTGACTGTAATGGCACTTCCATTATGTGCTGTGTCAGATAAGAGTTACCTGCTTTCACTAACACTGAGTTTTTGGGATGGGGCTTTTCTCTTAGCCTTCCAAGAGGAGATGTTTTATTGCCTTTAATGCTTGATTCTAGTAAAAATTTTAAGAATTTGGTTTTAATGAGTTGTGGAAGGATAGCAGGAGAGCAGTCGTCAGAGGGTGGGAGATGGCATTTAAACTGGCTTTTGGGGTGCCTGGGTGGCTCAGTGGGTTAAGCCACTGCCTTCAGCTCGGGTCGTGATCTCGGGGTCCTGGGATCGAGTCCCACATCGGGCTCTCTGCTCGGCAGGGAGCCTGCTTCCCTCTCTCTCTCTCTCTGCCTACTTGTGATCTCTGTCTGTCAAATAAATAAATAAAATCTTAAAAAAAAAAATAAACTGGCTTTTGGAAGGATCTGGTAGAGCATGGGATATGTAGTGAGAGATGAAGCTAGAGGGATATGTGGGAAGGGACCCTTGAGTTGTTTTTTTGTTTTTTAAGAATTTAATTATTTGAGAGAGAGAGAGACTATGCGCAGGGGGAAAGGGAGAGGGAGAAGCAGACTCCCCGCTTGAGCAGGGAGTCCAGCATGGGCCTCGATCATGACCTGAACTGAAGGCTTAGCCAACTGAGCCACCCAGGTGCCCCAAGGCTCAGGCAGCAGGTGCCTTCCATAGAGTCTTCAGGTGTCACCAGTTCATAAGTAGGTTGTTGGCCTTAACTGCCTACTAACCCTTTTGGATGTGGTCTTAAAGTCTTTGAGCCTAACCTGTAAATGGTACTTGGGGGCCAGGAGACCAGAAACACTTCCTGTGGCATTGGAAGTATTGTGAGATGTAGACAGGGAATCTCTAAATAATGTAATGTAGTATTTGCCCCAGGGGTACAGGTCTGTGTATCATCTTCACCGTAACACATACCCTCCCCAATGTCCATAAGACAGGGAATCTCTTAACTTGGTTTTCCACTCTGCTCTGCAGCTGACTTGTTGTGTCATCCTAAACAGATCATTAGAAATTCCTCAGGATATGTATTGGCATCAATAAAGCCGAGGGATAATGGCTTTGCCCAGGTTTGCAGAGTGGTCAGTTGAACTTGGAGGTCTCCAGAGACCTAAGCCAGTGTGTGTTTCAAGTTTTTGAGTCCACTTGGTAAAAATTTGAGGGATACTTACGATCTGCTTAGAACTCTAGGCTCCTTTCCTATAAGTGCGAAGAGGTGTGCTTTCAGTGGATTCAGGAAAAAGGTTATCTCAAGGTACTTTGCTTTTTTTCCATCAATCGAAAGCCCCTAAATGCAGGGAGAAAAGAGTTTAGGCAGAGATGAGATCTCACAGACTAGATAGAGGAAAACAGGACATAGAAGAGCAAAACTTGGGAGATTTCCTTCAATAGCTGGGAAGAAGGGGCTGTGGAAACCTTGTCCGTTGCTAATCTTGGATTCTTTTCCTTCTTTTAGAAATGGCACCTCGCAAGGGGAAGGAAAAGAAGGAAGAACAGGTCATCAGCCTTGGACCTCAAGTAGCAGAAGGAGAAAATGTATTTGGTGTCTGCCACATCTTTGCATCCTTCAATGACACTTTTGTCCATGTCACCGACCTTTCTGGCAAGTGAGTACTTGGGTGAAGAGGCATAGGCCAAACTGGTAAGGTCTGGAGGAAGAAATGGCCATGGAACTGGGTGGCAGTTTAAAGAGTCTTGAAAGAATTAAAAAGAATGTTCAGATAAGAAAATGTATTTGGTTGTTCAGCCACAAATACTGGGATTTCCCAAGCACTTTGGTTAGAAAGAGACACATTTTGTGCCCTTAATGACCTTAAAGTATAATCCTTGAATCTTCAGTCTTGGTATTTTGTAGGAGCGGGGGTGGACAGGAAGTCCTCTCTGTGTACGGGTTCTGGCTGCTGTTAGCCAGTTTTTTTGTGACACGTGAAATCACTCAAATTCGAAGCTTTGGTTTTCTCATAATATTTGTGGTGAGGTTAATTGTGCCTGCCTCCTGGAACAGTTGGGAGGATTAAATGCAAAAGTAAATTTATATTGTTAATACAGTGTTCAGTTACTTTGGGTCTTCGTGCGCCATCAGGTGGTCCTTCATCCTCTGCCATACCTGACTGGTACCATTTACTCAGTAAGAATGTGATAAGCATTCACAGTCCTTGGTGGATAAGAGAAGTCACTGAGCTTTTGTTCCCAGGGAAACCATCTGCCGTGTGACTGGTGGAATGAAGGTGAAGGCTGATCGAGATGAGTCCTCTCCCTACGCTGCTATGTTGGCTGCCCAGGATGTAGCCCAGAGGTGCAAGGAGCTGGGCATCACTGCCCTCCACATCAAACTACGGGCCACAGGAGGAAATAGGTACATGAGGCAGGGGCTGGGTGGTGAAATCCCTGGGCTTGGGAGCCAGAGCACTTAGATTTGAGGCTTGGTTTTTCTCTTGTGACTTTGCGCAAGATTCATGAGTGTGTTCAGATTCAGTAGTTGACTGCTGCACCACTGCTTCTACTTGCCACCCCCCCCCAAGCTTACTGTTTATTAAGCACTCAGCTGCATATAAGTATTGTGTTCTAGGTGCTAGGAAAGAAGGATGGAAAAGGATAGCTATACCCTCTTCTCTTCCTGTGTAGAGGTGCCTAGACTGGTAGGACAGTCTGATTTTATTTTTTATTATTATTATTTTTAAAGATTTTATTTATTTATTTGACAGAGACCACAAGTAGGCAGAGAGAGAGGAGGAAGCAGGCTCCCCGCTGAGCAGAGAGCCCGATGCGGGGCTCTATCCCAGGACCCTGAGATCATGACCTGAGCCGAAGGCAGAGGCTTTAACCCACTGAGCCACCCATGTGCCCCAAGACAGTCTGTCTTTAAACAGCCCGAGTAGGGGTTCCTGTGCTTTCCATTTGTGACAAGTGCTGGGAAGCAAGTACAGTGTTGAGGGATGGGAGTTATAAAGTTTAATTTCATCTAAGACCTAAATGTGCCAGGAGTTGGTCCAGTGAAGGAAGGGCAGAGGGGAGAATATTCCAGCCAGTTAGAATTGCAGGGAAAAGGTCTTGAGCAGGAATGAATTTGGCACATCTGTGGGAAAGAGTTGCATGTGGTATGATCAGAGAGATAGGCAGGAGCAAGTTTCTGCCAGGTCTTAGAGGAAGCAGTAAGGATTTAGACTTTAGCCAAAGTGGGGTGGGGGCATAAGAACTTTTTAATAGTAATGACTAGATGAAATTGGGGTTTTGTCTTGATGAGAGAATGTGAGTGCAGAGGTGGGCGGGGGTGAAGCAGTATAGAGGGAGAGAATCTTAAGCAGATTCCATTGCTCAGCACAACCCTGAGATCATGACCTGAGCTGAAATTGAGTTGGATGTGTAATTGACCGAGCCACCCAGATGCTCCAGAGATTGGGGTGGGGGGGGTTTCTGTTTGTTTGTTTTTTAAGATAACTCCTGCTTCAGGGCATCTGGCTGGCTTAGTTGATAGAGCACAGAACTCTTAACCTCAGTCATGAGGTTTATGATACATATATATATGCATGCTATAAGCATATAGCTTATATTAAAAAAAAAAAAAAAACAACCTGTGCTGGGGCGTCTGGGTGGCTCAGTGGGTTAAAGCTTCTGCCTTCAGCTCAGGTCGTGATCTCCCTTTCCTGGGATCGAGCCCTGCATCGGGGCTCTCTGCTCAGTGGGGAGCCTGCTTCCATCTTCCCTCTCTCTGCTTGCCTCTCTGCCTAGTTGTGATCTCTGTCTGTCAAATAAATAAATAAATAAAATCTTAAAAAAAAAAAAAAAACCTATGCTTTGTGAGCAGCAGACCAAAGTGGTCCTCTGGGGAGATATTAGTGTTTTGGTTTTGGGTCGGGGAGCGGCTAGAAATGGACAGATTGCCCCCAAAAAATTACAGCCTTGGCAAGAAGGACAGTCCGCTGCAGGCAAGAACAGAGCTTGAACTCTGATGCATGGGCCAGAAAGTATGCAACAAAAACCATACGTAGCCCACTAAGCCTTAAATACTTATTTTTTGGTCCTTTCTGAAAAGGTGCAGATTCCTGAACTATAGAGGGTTGTGGAATCTAGAAAGAACCCATAATGAGTTGGACAAAGCTTTTCTTAATGTAGGTCCTCATTTCCCTAGAACCAAGACCCCTGGACCTGGGGCCCAGTCAGCCCTCAGAGCCCTTGCCCGCTCAGGAATGAAGATCGGGCGGATTGGTAAGTGCCTCCCTCTAGCTACCATTTGGATTTGCTTTGAGTCATTGACCCTAGAAAACTTGTGTTGAACCCAGTAGGATACAGAGCCTGGTCCGGGGCCTATTGGCAGTTAGGGTGCCAGAGGTAATGGGGGTTGCAAGAGGCATCATACGACAGAATTTCTTCCAGAGCACCCCTGTCACGTTGATGTGAATGTTGACCGCGCAGTTTGATTTCTGAACCTTTGCCCCCCACTGCCTGGTGTGCAGGGCCTGAGACTGGCTTGTGGAACTGATGGGAGATGAATTGTCTGTCCTTTTCAGTGTTTCTTAAGGGAGTTGGCATTTTGTGTGGTCTGTCCCCTGAATTGTAAGACTGTCCGCATACTTGGTTTTTTCCTACTATTAGAGTGTGCTAGTTATTGTAACAATGAAAAATGAATGCAGGGAGCAGCAACTCCCGTGGCTGAGAATCATGGCGAGTCCCCTACATCTGCCTAGTGTCTGCCCCCTCAAGCCCATGATCTCCTGGCCCCTTACTCCTAGGAAGGTATTAGTTCTTCCCTGTTTCTCTGCATGTAATAGCATCATACAGTAACCCCCTGGTTTAGTTAATGGTTTAGCTTTTTACCTTTTGAAAAGGCGGTAGGTAGTGTTCAGTTGCCCCTGTTTAGAATAATCTTTCCGCTAGAGAGTCCATGGGCTAGATGTCAGAAATTAGATATCTCACCTCTTTGATCTTGTAAGTTGAGTGTCTTTTCTGAACCCTGGTTTTCCCTTCAGAAAAGTGAGTTCAGACCAACTCAGAAATTTTGAGGAAGCAGCAGATGGGGCAGTCCATATCTATGTGTTACATACTGAGGATTCACGTGGGGAGCAGTGGGATTCACTGTTGGTCTGTTTTCCACTGGTTTAGGGAGGCTTGGACTCTTTCCCATCCAACTCTAGGCAATGATGTTTTTTCTTCCTACAGAGGATGTCACCCCCATCCCCTCCGATAGCACCCGCAGGAAGGGGGGTCGCCGTGGTCGCCGTCTGTGAACAGGATTCCTCAAATTAATGTTTTCTGTTAATAAATTGCCTTTGTGTAAGCTATTTCGACTCTAGTCTTCTCTTTCAGGAATATTAGATTCTTTCCTCCTAGCTACACTTCACCAGGGTGGGAGACTCACTGGTGGTCACAGGTGCAGGATAGAGGAGGAATTTAGTAGATAACGCAGCTTCAGAGGATATAGATAACTTGCCAAACAGGAACACAGGAGGGATTGGTTAGGCCCCTGACCTGTGACAGGGTGAGCCTGTGTTCTGTGAAGTGACTTCCTGGGAGGAGTCCCCTAAGGAGAGGTGAGATGCCTGTGCTACAGGTGGGTCTTTTCCACACGGCTTGTTGTGGCCGCCATCTAAAGCAGGCCAAGGCCTTAGAGACCTTGTTTTGAAGGCGGAGATGTTGGTTCCAAAAATGGACTAATTCTTAAAGAGCTGGAGCAGAGTGGAAACTGTTGAGCCAAGTGTAGTCTGAGCAGAAGAGGAGCCTTCCAGACTTGAGCCATATATAAACACATGTGGGTGTGTACTCGCCCCCCACACCTTCTGTGCAGAATTGGGAGCGCACTCTGCTGCGTCTTGCTTGTTCTCACTTGGCAGATCTTGGAGATTGTTCCACATCAGTACATAAAGTACATAGAGATTTGGTCACCCTACAAATACACACCAAGCCCTATTTTCATCAGTGATTAAAAAAAGTTTTTGCTCTCCGGAAGCTTGCATCCACCTCCAAGGACTCAGTGGCACCAGATGGTATGGAGTGTTCTGCGAGAGATTAGCATAGGGCCCAGTGATGGTGGCTGCTACGAAGTTGGGTGGTTAATAAAGTAAGCTGGGGAGAAGAAAATGTTATTAACGTAAGGAGGAGAAAAAACATGTACTTTCCTGTATTTATTGAAAAAATCCACACGGGTTGAATTGCCCACGCAGTTCAAATATGTTGCTCAAGGTTTCAGCTATAGTCATTCAAGGAGATGGGAGCATTTCAACTCTGTAATACTGTTTAAAAACCCATAACCTAGTTGGAGGACATTCTACAAAATACCAGTGCTTAAGTTGTCAAAAGTGATGAAAAACAAGGACAGAAGACCAGAAGAGATTATGGAGACAGAACTAAATACGGCGCTGGATCCTGAACCAGAAAGAGGGCGTTAGTGTGAAAACATAAAATCCAAGTAAGACCTGAAGTTCAATTAGTAATGTACCAACATTCGTTTCTTAATTTTGACAAATGTTTTGTGGTCGTGTAAGATGTTAACATTAGGGAAAGCTAGATGAGTGGTATATAGAAAAGCCATATATAATCTTTGCAACTTTTTGGCAAATCTAAAATTAATCCAAAGTAAAAATGTGAAGGGGGAAAAAACGAGGGTATTACTTACAGTCAGCCTGGTTTCTGAGGCAGGGTATGTATAGACCCTCATGTGGTAAACAGTGCTGGGCAAAAATAACCCAGTACCCCCAGCTTCAGACTGTAGTTTCGGCAAATGACGACTCAGCCACTGAGTGAAAATTTCTGTGATAATGGCTGCTTCATAGGGTATCCTAAGAAATAGATTCAAGTGTTCAGCACAGTTCCTGGCTCTGAAGAAGCTACTGCTATTCTTACGCCTGTTCAGTTCTTCTGCCGAGGAGCATGAATGACAGCTGGCTGGAATCCTGGTGGAAAAATGCTGGCAGTTGCTAGAGCATTCTTTTTATTTCCTGTGATGGGACTTTGCAACTTGTCCTGCTGTTTCCCGGTAACCAGGGATGCAATCAGGCAGGTCTTTGAAAGCAGTTTCTTTCAGTGGTTTGCAAGGAGAGCCAATTTGCACAGCTTGGGTTGGAACAGAGTAGTTTGTTGGGCACAGGCACGCAGGGCAGGAGGACTGGGTGAGCAGTTGCCCACCTGTGACTCGGACCGTGGGAGCCCAGCTTTGGCAGGTGAGCCTGATGACATGGGCTACAGTTACAACCCCAACCAAGCCCCTAGAAATGGTCTCTTCTGCCCTCCTGCCTCCTTTATCTGACCTGAGCCCCTGGACGTCTCCTAAACACGCCTCCCTGTCTCCGCTCTGGCCCCTGCCTAGCCCTAGACCACAGGTTTTGTTACTGGTCCTGCCACACACTTCATCCTCTCCTGCCCAAGCCAAACCTACTTCCTTTCACTTTTAAGTTCTCCGAGGCTTCAGTCTTCTGCTCATGTTCCCTCCTGGCTTGGCTCCTTCAGCATCTTCTCTCCCTCACTTCACCTCACTATCTTCTCATCTGTTAGAATCAGTTCTTCATCCCTCTCAAAGTCACCCTCCTGGGTGCCCCTCAAACGTGCTTCACTGAATTCCCATGGCACCCCTACTTCCCATGCGCCACCACTGTCCCCTGTAACATTCTAACTTTCCCTACAAATCTGTGAGCTCTGAGAGGGCAAAGCGGGTCTTGTTCACTGTCTTCCACCCCAGCCCAGTCTCCCAAGTATGGGCTCAGTAATTAATGAATCACTGAAAGAATAGGTGAATGGGCTTCCTCCCTCTGGAAACCAAATAGGTTCTATAAACTAGATTTTTTTTTTTTCATAAAATTTTTTTGAAGATGTTTATTTTTTTTTCGAGAGTGTGCATGGGCAAGCGGGGGAAGAGTGGAGAGATTCTCAAGCAGACTGTACACTTAGCATGGAGCCTCATGCGGGGCTTGATCCCATGACCCTTAGATGACTTCAGCTGAAACCAAGAGTCAGATGCTTAACTGATTGAGTCACCCAGATCCCCCTAAACTAGATCGTTTAAAGAGCCTTGTAGATCCTTGATAAATTAAAACAAACATGTGTTCCTGTGCTTCAAAGAGATAAAGGAACTCCCCAAGGGCACTCAGAAATGAGGGGGGAAAGTTCAAGATGAAATGGATTAGGGAACGCAGCTGTAGGCAGAGAGAGTTGGGGTAGCCCTTCTGGCAAATACCAAATCAGTGCCAGGAAGTTAAGTCTAGGCTATGCCCTTACCTCTCACCTCAGGCCCAAAGTGAGGAAGCGGAGCTTGACTTTCACAATAAGCCAGAAGTGCTCAGATTTCTGGGCTAGTATGTTCCTAATAGAGCTGTTCTGGGTCCTTGGCAAAAGCAAATCCTCTGGAAAGAACCACAATTGAGGCCTTCTGGTTTCCTACAGATAAGGTTCAATTGAGTAGAACCTCCCCCCCCCAAAATACCGAGACATGAAAATAGGCACCCAATGAGAGTCAACAAAGTTTTTTACATATCCCAAGGACTCCATATTAGAATTTTTAAAATATTTTACTTATTTACAGAAAGGGAACATAGGAGAGGGAGAAGCAGGCTTCCCGCAGAGCAGGGAGCCCAATGCGCGACTCTATCCCAGGACTCTGGGATCATGACCTGAGCCAAAGGTAGGCACTTAACGGCTGAGCCACCCAGGGACCCCAACTCCATATTAGAATTAACAAAATATAACCTTATAGGAAATGTTTAAAGAAACAATGGAACAAAAGACTCAGCAAAATATGAATAATTGGATGCCTTTAAAAAGGAAGCAAAGAAAACTACAATAGTTATTGAAATTAAATACTCAGTGGATGGGTTCAATGGCAGATGAGAGCCAACAGAAGAAAGAATTACTGAACTCCAAAGTAAAGAAATTACAAAATTTAAAGAAATTACAAAACCAAAAAGTCCAGTGGGATTGGAACTGAATATAGTCCTGGATTGCTCCCTTCCCATTCTGCCTGAGTGAGGGCACTAGCCTTCCAGTTAATCTTCATTGACCTGGGTGATGATGTGTCTCCCTGTCATCTAGGAGTTTACTTTGAAGGTCATTTTTAATCTCTAAATGCAGAATCAGGAAAACTTCCCAAGACATGACTTCAGGGAAGTCATTGATCTTAGTAGTGCAAAGAGAAGATAGGTTAGGAACTTAAAATTGGTCAATTCTGTCTTGGAGAGAAAGGGGGCAAGCAGCCTTGTTGCGTGTAGTCCTGAGGTGGTAGGATTTGGCCATCGGATGGAGTTGGGAAGAGGTAGACTTGAGTTACCAAAGAGTTTTCTAAAAGAGCTACTTGAAGAGGGAATACAGCTGCTTAATAAGCTAGAGATCTCCCCATCATTGGAGGCATACAAGTATGAACCAGACCCCCAAAGCTAGTTACATCAGAATCTCTTAGTGTGGCAGAGGTCACTGTTTCCCAATATGCCTTTTCTTCATTTTCTGTTATAAAAAGGAGTCTCAATTTTTAGCTGGTTGTATGGTTGATCAGAATAAAGAATCAGTGGTGCCTGGATGGCTCAGTTGGTTAGACATCTGACTTGATCTTGGGGTTGTGAGTTCAAACCCTGTACTGGGCTCCATGCTGGGCATGGAACCTACTTGAAAAAATTAAAAAAAAAAAAAAAAGGGGGTGCCTGGGTGGCTCAGTGGATTAAGCCTCTGACTTCAGCACAGGTCATGATCTCAGGGTCCTGGGATCGATCCCCTCATCAGGCTCTCTGCTCAGCGGGGAGCCTGCTTCCCCATCTCTCTCTGCCTGCCTCTCTGCCTACTTGTGATCTCTCTGTCAAATAAATAAATAAAATCTTTAAAAAAAAAATTAAAAAAAAAAAAAAAAGAGGGACACCTGGGTGGCTCAGTTGGTTGAGCAGCTGCCTTCTGCTGGGGTCATGATCCCAGCGTCCTGGGATTGAGTCCCACATTGGGCTCCTTGCTCGGCAGGGAGCCTGCTTCTCCCTCTGCCTCTGCCTGCCATTCTGTCTGCCTGCGCTCGCTCTCTCTCCCTCTCTCTGACAAATAAATAAAAATCTTTAAAAAATAAAAAAAAAAATAAAAATAAAAGATTCTTCAGGCAGCTCATTGTGGTCCATATGACTTAAGTTGTGGTCAATGACATGTAAGGATAATTTGTGTATGCAATTTGCAGGAAGTATCTTGGAATTATTAACTATAGTCACCTACATTATATCCCCAAGACTTATTATAAGTATAGGAAGTGTCTTGTAGGGGAAGAGGCATACCATTTTAACATTTCCTTTATATAATTGCTTTCACATCCCTCCTGGAACCTTTCACCTTATCAGACAGGCTCTCCATGACCATCACAGATGAATTAGTGTTCATCATCTATCCCCCACCTAGCCATTATTTTCAAGATATTTAGCCATTTACTTGCCATATTCATAGCACTTAACTCCACCTGATATATACATCTAAGTGTGTGTGTGTGTGTGTGTGTATATATATATATATATATATATATTTGTGTGTCTAAGTCTGATGGTCTTCCAACTCTGAGCATGCATCAGATTCAGGAGGTCTGGGATGGAGGCCTAAAAATTTGCATTTCAAACAAGATGGTATGCTGCTGCTGTCAATGGTCTAAAGACCACAATTTGAGAACCACTAGACATGGCTTTTTAGGTTCACTGCTCTATCCCGGTAGCAGGAAGGGTGCATAAGTGGTGGTCCTTTGTAGATACTTGTTGACTCAAATTCCTGGCATTACCTCATTTAATTGCTTTGAGGTAAGTACTGTTATTATCCACATTTTACATATAGGGAAACCAAGGGTCAGAGATAAGTGACTTGTGCAGGGGCACAGCTAGAAAGGGGCAGAGCTGGGATTTAATGCTGCACTTGTCTGTAACCACAGATAGTGCCCTTTAATCACTACACTGTCACACGGGCAGGTGGGGGCTCCTGGGGCTCCTGGGCAGGTGGGGGCACAGTCTGACTGGCAAGGAGGTACAGGAGGGGGATCCGCCTGTCCTCACTTCTGTAAAAGACAGGGAAGTAGATGGCAGCAGTCCTGCTCCTTTTTTTTTTTTTTTTTAAGATTTTATCTATTTGACAGAGACACAGTGAAAGAGGGAACACAAGCAGGAGGAAGGAGAGGGAGAAGCAGGTTTCCTGCCAAGCAGGGAGCCCCGACAGGATCATGACCTGAGCCGAAGCAGGCACACCTAACGACTGAGCCACCCAGGTGCCCCCAGAGTCCTGCTCCTAAGGGAGCCTAGCAGCTGCCCTTACTTGTGGCACTCACTTATGGGTGAGCACTAGGTGGCGGCATCATTCTGATAGGAAGCTGCCTGCTTGGGATGGTGATGGTGTCTGGGTTCTGATCTGAGTTCTTGCCACCATTAGTTCTCCCATCCTAGGCATATCCCATGGGCCTATGGGTAGGTCTCAGATTCCCCATCTTTACAGAGAAGAGATCAGATCTCCTTCATCTCCAAAGCACCCTTGCAGCTCAAATACCACCTCGAAGAGACAGGTACAGGCACTAATATTCAAACACCCCCAAACTAGTTGTACTATTGTTTTCTCCCCCACTGGAAAAAAAGCGCAACCACCATCACCCCCAAAAAACTACAAAAGCCCCGCTATAACAGTAATGTCCAAAAGAAATATAAGACACAAAACTGAGCCACATGTAATTTCGAGTTTCCTAGACCCATTAATAGAGTAGAAAATAATATAAATTGTAACATATTTTATTTAATGCAATATATCCAAAATATTTTCATTTCAAGGTAGTAATATGAAAATTATCAAGGTATTTTACATTCTTTTCTTATTGTAAGTGTTTGAAATCCAGCACGTCTCAATTAGACTAGCCATGTTTAAGACTTCAACTGCCACATGTGGCTAGTGACTGCCCTGTTAGGCAGCACAGTCCTAGAATATTCATGGCAAATGTTTGTTGAGGTAGGAACTGTGTTGAGTGTTTAATATGCATTATCTTAGTCCTCACAGCACCCAATGAAGTAAGCAAGGTTATTATCCTCTCATTTTTGCAGATGAAGAAACTGAGCCTCCATGACACTGAGTGTCTTAGGCAAAATCACATACTGCAGGTAAGCAGAAGAGTCTAGATTTGAGCTTGGCTCTGTCTGTCTCCGGGAAATGGGCTCTTCGTCATGATATAATCTAGCCCTGCTGGTAGATACTCAGTCATGGGGTCCCAATGACAGGGTTCCAAATCCAGGGAGTGCAAAAGCCTGGAGCCAACAAGAGGGCCTGTGAGGGTAGGAGGTGAGGCCTTAAGCTGTCATTCTCCTATCCTAGTTGTGTATTTGGCAATGCTGAGCTTGGCTGGCAAACCACCAGTGACTCCGTCAAGGAGAAATCATGATCTTGGGAAAATCATGTTTGCATGATGAGTAACTGAGCTTACCCCAAAAAAAAAACCAAAAAAACCCTTGCATCGGGAGCAAATGAAAATTGAGAACTGCAGAACAATAGGATTAAGCTACAGGTGAGTGCAGAAGAGGGTAAATTCCAAGGGCCCAATGGGTAGACATTGTAGCAAGTAAGTGGTAGGTTTCCCTCAGAAAAAATAGTGATGATGTTAATAACCAAAATTTATTATGTACTTACCAAGCAACTTAAATGTAGCATCTTACTAATCCTCATAATCACACTAGGAAACAGGTACGACTCTCATTACCATGTTACAGAAGAGGAAACTGAGGCACAGGACTCTCGTAGTTAGCAGAGTTGAGATTCAGCCACAGTAACTCGGTCTGGAGTCTGTGTTTTGGATTGCTCTGCTTTCCTACTGCCTAGAACAGTCTGCTTCTGTCTCTGGAGGCATGCAAATAGATTATCAGGGATGTGAAGAAATGCTCAGAAAAGGTCGTTCCTGGGTAGGACAGGAGCCTGGTGAACCGATACTAAGCTTGTCTGGAGAGTGAGTGAGTGTGGAAATTGCCCATCGGAGACAAAGATAGGGAAAGAATCACATCTGCCTTTCAAATCTCTCCCACGGGAATTAGGGGTACAGGAGGCCTGGCCAAAGTGAATAAGGGGTCTTTGGAGGCAGCATGGCATGTAGTTAAGAGAGTAGAATCTGCAGACAGCTCAGACCTGCATTCAAGTCCCAGCTCTGCCACTTACTAGTGTCCTTAGCTTGTACTTATCTCATTAATCTCCCTGAGGCTCCTAGGGCTGTTTTGACAATGAAATGAGAAACCGTGTTATGGGAATCCGTTATACTCACTCACAGAGGTGAGACACCCATGGGGAACAAAAGCCAGGAATGAAGGCCTTGGTGTACTTCGGGAAGTTTCACTTTTTCCTCAAATCCAGTAGACGGTGCTGTCGGTGGCAGCCTTTGCGCAATGAGCTGCCATGCTGAGGCAGGAGGGCTGAGTCCTGAGGAACAGAACGGAGGTGTCGGGGCACTCGTTTGGCTGCCATGGAGGGGAGACCCTGGGGAGGAGGCTGTGTGACAGAGTAACCTTGCTTGGGGGGCAGCTTCTGCAGAAGACCCTCATTGTGCAGGAGCTGGGCAGGACACTTCTCAGCCCCGTCCGTCCCCATTCCCTCTTGAGTCATTCCCATCCACAAACCTGCCCCAAAGCCATGACCTGAGTCCTCTTCCGGCTGCTGCCCCCGTTCCCCCACCCCACCCCCCACTACCCCGTGCTGCCCCTTGCACACTGGTGCCATTTCTCCCAGTCACCTTCCGACCCAATTCACTGATCTCGTGTCTCCATCTCCCATGGCCTCCACGTGGCCATGCCCAGGGACCTTCTCCTCCACCTTGTCCTCAGCACAATCTGCCACAGTTAACACTCCTCCTCCACTCCTTTACTGGGATCTGTGAGCGCACCCTCTCCTGGCTTTCCTTCTCTCTGACGGCTCCTCTACGCTGGTCAGGGTTGCTCCTCCATCCAGTCTCTAAATGTTGAGGGTCCCTAGAGCACAGCCCTAGTCCCAGGGTTGTAAATTCCATCTGCAAGTTGATCATTTACAAATGTCTGTGTTCACTCTTTTTTTAAGTTTCAGTCTGGTACCATCAGACATCTACTTGATGTCTGTGTGTGGGTGTCACACAGAATACAGCCAAAACCAAACTCTGAAGTCTGCCTGTTCCAGAATGTGCTCTTCCATCTTTCCCATCTTGAATGCCACCATCTATTGTGCCCCAAACCCCGGCACCATCTTTGATCTCATTCCCAAAGCAGATGCTGACATCTCCCGCTTCAAAACAGCTGTGGAATCCATCCACTCTCCCAGTCTCCACACTACCGGAAATCACCACCACCTCTCATCTAAGCCACTTCACGCCTAGCTGGTCTCCAGGCTCCCACTCCTGCTCCCCTTAAATCTGCACGCCACACATCATTTTTAAAACATTAACCAAACCCAGCCCCTTCCTGTCTCACACCCTCTGCTAGCTTCCCATTGTTTTGAAATAATACCCACTAGCACCCAGGCCTGCATGATCTGGCCCCTGCCTAGCCCATCAACAACATCTGAAACCACTCTCTCCCTTGCTCAAAATGCTCAGACGTATGGCATTTCTTTCTGTTCCTCAAATGTGCCAACGACTTCCTATTTCTGTGAATGACATCATCTTCTCTGTCACCCAAGTAGGAATGCTCCGCAGCATCTTGGTCCCATCCCTTTCTCCAGAAAGGCCCAAGTCCGGTCTGGCCCAAGTCCTGTGGACTTTCCTCCTGACCTTTTTACTCTTCGTCCCCATTCCTCAATGTCCCAGCCACAGGCTCCATCAGGCCTTGCCTCTCCAGCTTGACTTGTCACGACAGCCTTCTAACTGGTCTTTCTGCCTCCAGATCGATCCCTGACCCCTAAGCTTAACCCCAGTCCTTGGTAGCCTGGTAATCTGATTGATATCTGACTCCTGCTCCACCCTCTGGAGGCTGGGGCTCAGTCCTCGCCGGGTGTCTTCACATGCCCCTGTATCCTAGTGCCTGGTGTAGAACTGCTGCTTGGTACATATGTGTTGGATGAATGAGTCATGGGGAGGACTACTCAGTCTGTCCTGCTCAGAGGCACTAGCTGAGATCACAAGTCGAAAGGCTATTTACCTGCCTGCCAGATGGCACCTGGGAGAAGAGTCTGGGAGTTCCAGATCCTAAATTGGTTGTAAAACATCTGACCTTGGGCAAATCAGATTCTTTCCTTGCTCAATTATCCCTTCGATAAGATGGGAAGAAACAGAATAGCTAGTCTCTTTGTCCCAGTGGCATTGTACTATATTCAGGGCCTTTTGTTACTAAGTGCTTTTCGTCCAGGCTCTCCTTAGACCTTCCCAGCAGTCCCATGAGGCAGTGGGGATTGTCTGTCCCTATCGTACAGATTGTCAAGGAAGCAGCCGGAGCCACTGTGTTAAAGCGCAATCAGATAACAGCACTCCTCTGCTCAAAGGCTTCTTCCCAGGGCTCTGATTTCACTCAGAGGAAAAGCCAAAGTCACGAACATAACCACAGGGTCTGGCTGCATACGTCACTGATCTCACGTCCATTTACTCTGCAGCTCAGTGACTCCACTCCAGCCACACTAGCCTCCTTCCTATTCCTCAACCAAGCCAAGCACATCCCCACCATGGGGCCTTTGCTCTTCCTGTTCCTTCTGCCAAGGACACTTCCTCAGACATGGGCTTGATAAACCACCTCACCTCCTTCAAGCCTACCCTCAAATCTGGCCTTGCCAGTGAGGTCCATCCCAACACCCTACAAAGTGCTGCAGCCTGCCCCCATCCGCCTGCCCCAGCAACGCCTTCCCTTTTTCCCAGCTTGCTCATCTCTCTCCCACAGAATAGTTTACTTGTCTCCCTCTAGCACGTGTTCCATAAGGGCAGAGATGGTTCTCTGCTTTGTTCATTGAGGTAGCCCAAGTACCCAGGACAGTACCTGGCACAAAGCAGATGTGCAATCAGTAATTGTTGAATGAGTGGAAGAAGTAAAGCAAGTGACTTGCCTGGGGCAGGTCAAGCAGATAAGAGACTGGAGCCAAGACCTGCTCCTTCCCCCACGAAGAGCCCCTTTTCTGGATCGGTATTCATGGCGCAAGTATACTAGGATCCACAGAGGCCCCACGCCAGGCCATGTGGGGTGTGGACAGAGCCGGACATGAACAGCCTGCCTGCCACCTGGGGTAGCTCTTCCTTCTCCAGGACTTAAGGGACTAAGAGGAAGAACAGAACATGCCTGAGGCCCTGGGCGACTCCACCTCCTGGCCCACCCAAGTGAACTGGCAGGAACTCACACCCCTGGAGCCTGGAGTATCCAGGCCAAGGGAGGGCAGGCATTTCAACGGACCAGCTCGAAGGGTACAGTATGAGACTCCCAGGAAGGCCCTGGGTGGGAGGATACACATGCTTGAACAGACAGGCTTGCTGTTCCCTTTTGTTGAGCAGCTCCAAATCTCTGGACACAGTCAGGGTCCCTGATTCAGATTTAGCAAGTTTGCAGGAAAAATCACATTGAGCTACCAAAATTTTACTGCACAGTTAGTCTCTATGTCAGACATGTGTATGCTAGCTCATTCAATTCTCCCAGCAACCCAGTAAGATGGGTTCTGTTGTAGGTCTATTAGATTCTATTGTGTGCCTATTTTACAGATGAGGAAACGGAGGCAAAAGGGAATTAAGTAATCTACTTAAAATCGCATATCTAGGGGCGCCTGGGTGGCTCAGTGGTTTAAGCCTCTGCCTTCGGCTCAGGTCGTGATCTCAGGGTCCTGGGATCGAGCCCCACATCGGGCTGTCTGCTTAGCAGGGAGCCTGCTTCCCTCTCTCTCTCCCTCTGCCTGCCTCTCTGCCTACTTGTGATCTCTATCAAATAAATAAATAAAAATCTTTAAAAAAAAATAAAAATAAAATCGCATATCTAGTAAGTGGTAGAGCTGGAATTTTTTCCTATCAAAACAAACAAACAACTTTTGATAGTTCCTGAGAAAGTCCAAAAAAAAAAGCACACATTATGTGTCTATGCTGTGAAAGAGCCCACTGTCCTCGCAAGTGTCAGTGTTAACAGTGATGGGAATGTAGTGTCTTCTTAGCAGCCAGCACAGTGCCTGTATAGGATTTGTGTACGATTGCCTTTTTTCCCAGGACCCTGGAATCATGACCTGAGCTGAAGGTAGGTGCTTAATGACCAAGCCACTCAGGAGCCCCTAAAAGTGATCATTCCTAAACCCATAACAATAGTCAACTATTGTTAATTTTATCTAATATCTCTCTGTATCTTTCTTCTGAACCATTTGAAAATATGATGCAAACATCATGTCATGTCACCTCCAAGTATTTCATTTAGCCTTCAGCGCCTAAAAGGAAATATTCACTTAATGGCTAAAAATTCTATTATCCCACCTAAGAAAAACTGTAATTCCCAAATAGCCTCTAATATTCTATCCAGATTCACATTTCCTCAGTTTCTCAAAAATACCTTTTGTAGCTTTTCTTTTCAAACCAGAATCTTGTCAAGATCCACAAATTGCAAGGATGCCTTGGTGGCTCAGTCGGTTGGTTAAGTGGCTGCCTTCAGCTCAGGTCATGACCCCGGGATCCTGGGGTCAAGTGCTGCATTGGACTCCTTGTTCAGCAGGGGGCCTGCTTCTCCCTCTGCCTGCTGCTCCCCCTGCTTGTGCTCCCTTTCTCTCTGACAAATAAATAAAATCTTAAAAAAAAAAAAAAGATTCACAAATTGCATCTTGTTATTACATTTCTTTAATCTTTTTAAAAAAGATTTTATTTTTATATAATCTCTACACCCAACATGGGGCTTAAACTCCCAACTCTGAGATCAAGAGTCCTATGCACTATTGACTGAGCCAGCCAGGCTCCCCTACATGTCTTTCTTTCTTTTTAAAAGATTATTTATTTATTTGAGAGAGAACAGAGTGGGCAAGTACATGAGCAGGGGGAGGGAGGGAGAGGGAGTTACAGGCTCCCCACTGAGCAGGAAGCCTGATGCAGGGCACAGTTCCAGGGAGCATCTGAGTGAAGGGAGACACTTGGCCGACTGAACCACTTAGGTGCTCCACCCCTACATTTCTTCAATCTTTTAAAATATAAAACCCTGTCTACACACTTATCTTTTTCATGACATTGGCCATTTGATGGTAACAGTCACTGTCTTGCAGACTGTCCCTGGATTGTTTCCTCATGCTGTCATTTAACTTGTTCTTCTACTCCTTTAATTACTGTAAGCTGGAACTTAGGGTTTTTTTTGTTTTTTAAAAGATTGTATTTAGGGGCGCCTGGGTGGCTCAGTGGGTTAAGCCGCTGCCTTCGGCTCAGGTCATGATCTCAGCGTCCTGGGATCTAGTCCCGCATCGGGCTCTCTGCTCAGCGGGGAGCCTGCTTCTCTCTCTCTCTCTGCCTGTCTCTCCATCTACTTGTGATTTCTCACTGTCAAATAAATACATAAAATCTTTAAAAAAAAAAAAGATTGTATTTATTTGACAGAGAGAGGGAGTGATCACAAGTAGGCAGAGAGGCAGGCAGAGAGAGGAGGAAGCAGGCTCTCCACAGAGCAGAGAGCCGATGCGGGGCTCGATCCCAGAACCCTGGGATCAAGACCTGAGCCGAAGGCAGAGGCTTTAACCCACTGAGCCACCCAGGCACCCCTGGAACTTAGTTTTAAAGGTAGATTCAGGTTAATGAATTTTAGAAAAGATATTTCCCGGCTGATGCTGAGTTTTATACCCCATTAGGAAACATAACGTCAGGTTGCCCCACTGTTGGCAATACTAAGTTTGATCACTTGGTAGTGACAGCAGTAAAGCGCCTTTCCCTCTCTGCGACCAGCAGGGACCTTCGTGATGATACTGCAGTGTGTGGATATCCTGTCACTCTCTAATCTTTCATCTCATGGTTTTGGCATCCATTGGTGACCCTTGCCTGAACCAGCTATTACACTGGGCTTAGAAAAAGGTGATTTTCTAATTCTATCTTTTCTTTTCTGTTAGTTTTCTGACATTCTTCTGTAAAGAAGAATTTTTTCTTTATCGATTAGGATTGAACAATAGTTTCTTCCAAAGAGGCAAGGTAAATTATTTTAATTGGTTCTGGAATTGTTCCATATTTGGGTGGCAGGTGCCCATTCAAGTTGGATCCTGGATCCTTCTTTTTCCTCTTTTTTAAAGGAGTTCCATTTAAAAAAATTTTTTTGTTTAGACAGAGAGCATGAGCATCAGGGAAGGGCAGGGGGTAGGGAGAGAGAGAATCTCAAGCAGATTCTGCACTGTGTGTGGAGCCTGACTCGGCTCAATCTTATGACCCTGAGATCATGACCTGAGCTGAAATCAGGAGTCAGACTCTCAACTGAGCCACACAGTTGCCCCAGCTCCTGAATCCTTCTGACAAATCCCAGTAGTCCGAGCACTTCCTTGCTTTCTGGAAAAAAAGATGTCTCCAACACACCTACCTGTGTTTTCTTTTCCTCTGCCCTGTGATCCAGCTATGGGAACTTGGATGTGAATGCAGGAAGTCTGCCCCAGAGCTCTTTTGTTTAACTGCAGGGGCCAGTCTCAGCACTGACCTTGCTGTGTGACCTTGGGCCAGTTCCCTTCCCCTTTCTGAGCCAGACTTTCTCCATATGAAAAACGGGGGAGCCAAATCCTACCTTAACCCTGTATCTCTCTAAGGATGTGTTAGATACCAAGCCTTTCTACTTTCTATTTATCTCCTTCCCCATGCAAGGAGCGAGGGGTGGCACAGAACTGTACTGGGCAGTGGAGCCTTTGTGACATTTGGGACTTCTTCCTTTAGAGAAGATGCAGGGAACCCTCCTCCACCCATCCTGGGGAAACTCGGTCTTGGGGTCCACCCTCCTGGCTGGAATTAGTCTACAGCCTCTTCTGGGCAAGACTAGGTTGATCTTTGGGGTCATCCTCCGCTTGACCTAAGGTGGTTTCACAAGGGCAAGTATTTAGGCTGCCATTTTGTTGTCACAATCAGCTTAGAATCAATTGACTTTGATGCATTTTTTTTTCTTGATTTTAAAATTTAATTTTACTTTGTATCCAAGCTACAAATTTACGTATTTAAAGAATCAAATACTTCTATAAGGCTTGCTGTGAAAAATAACATTTCCTCACCTTCCTCTTTATACTACTTCAAACTTTTTTAGCCAGTTCCTTTGGAATTTATCTCTGTATCTCTGAATAACTTCTGGTATTACTTCCCAATTTTTCAATTTTAAACAATATCTGGTTGGTTTTTCACAGTGGAAGAGGAAGATTTAGCCCTCTTTCCTCTTCTGTCCCTCCATGTCACTCTTTCTGTCCTCTCATCCTCCATTACGTCTCTGTGGTGTGTATGGTTATGTATGATCAACTTTCAGTGTTCACCATATTATGACAGTGTGTATACCGTTCAATTTGAACCACACAGTGTACGAGGATTACTCTACATTTCCTATATAACTTTTGTTTTCCCAAGACTTAATAGTTGTCTTGATTTTTCACTTATTTAATTTTCTTTCTTTTTTTAAAATTAGGTTATTTTAATTACAGTATAGTTAACATGCAGTATTATAATAGTTCCAGTGGTACAATATAGTGGTTTAATAATTCTGTACATCACTCAGGGCTCATCATGATGGGGTACTCTTGAATCCCCATAGCCTCTTTCACCCATCCCCCACCTGCCACCCCTCTGGTAACCGTCCTTTTGTTCTCTAGAGCTAAGAGTCTGTTTCTTGGTTTGTCTCTCTCTCTCTTTCTCTCTTTTTTCTTTGCCTTTGCTCATTTTCATAGGTTTCTTAAATTTTACCAAGAGTGAAATCATATATTTGCTTTTCTCTGATTGACTTATTTGCTTAGTATTATATACTCTCTAGCTCCATTCATGTTGTTGCAAATGGCAAGACTTCAGGTTTTTTTATGGCTGAACAATATTCCATTGTGTTCCATTCCATCTTCTTATCCATCACCTTTTGATGGACACTTGGGCCCCTTCTATAGTTTGGCTACTGTAAATAATGGTGCAATAAACAGAGTTGCGTGTACCCCTTTGAATTAGTGTTTTTGCATTTTTTGAGTAAATACATAGAAGTGCAACTGCTGAATTGTAGGTTAGTTCTATCTTTAACTTTCTGAGGAAACTCCGTGCAGTTTTCCGGAGTGGCTACGCCAGTTCACGTTCCCACGAATGGTACATGAGTGTTCGTTCCTTCATTTACTTAATTTTCTATGAAATTATCATAATTTAATCTTATACTCTCCAAAAATGATCTAAATTGCCTCTCAGTACATCCAGGCATATCAGATATCTATCAAGTTTGTCTTGTGGAGTTGTCTTTCAGAACTTTTGGGCCTGATCCAACGTAAATGTTTTGTTTAACTCCTAGAGTTTCTGTGCGCTACCCTCCTGCCAATCCCGGTTCCCTCTCACGAACTGAATTTCAGTTTCCCCTGTCCCAGGTCTTCTCTTATTTTTAGTGAATTTCAGTTTGGTAGAACATTACTTCCTGAAGCTTTCTGAGAAAGGAACATTTTTGAGATATTGAATGTCTGAGAATATCTTAACAACACCCTCCTGTATTTGATAATTTGGCTTAGTAAAGATTCTAGGGTGGAAATCATTTTCCCATAGACTTTTGAGGGCATTGCTCCATTATCTTCTGGTTTCCGGGGTTGCTGCTAAGAAGTCCAAAGTCACTGTGATTCCTGGGTTTCTGTATTTTTTTTTTTCCTTTTTGGAAATTTGGAATTTGTGGAATCTTTGTCTTTATTTTTCTGAAACCTCAACCATGATATCCCCTGGTTTGAAACTGTTTTATGCCTTTTCCTTGGTACTCATTGGGCCCTTTCAGTTTGGAAATGTATGTTCTTGAGTTCTGGAAATGGCACTGAGTTATTTCACTGATGATTTCTTCCCCCTGATTTTCTCTGTTCTCTGTTTCTTAAACTCTGATATTTGGCTGTTGGGCTTCCCAGATCGGTTTTAATTCTCTTTTCTTTTCTTTTAGATTTTTCTTTTTACCCTTGTGGGAAATTTATCTTTCTGAGATATTAAAAAAAACTTTATCTTCCATCTACTGACTTTAGTGTCTTCCTTTGTACTTTTAATCTTCAATAGCTGTGTTTCTCTTCTAACAGCACCTATATCTTTATAGCATCCTATTCTTGTTTCCTGGGTACAGGCGCAGGAGCATCTTTTATATCCCTAAGACTATTCATGCCCATTTGCTTTTTTGAGGTCTGGTTATTTGTTTAGTTCATTCTCTTTTATGCTGGAGGCTTTCTTCAGATGTTCCATGATCTTTGATTGTCTAAAAAACCAAATGGAAGCTGTGATCCATGAGTAGGGCTTATCGAGGGCTTCCCTGTAGCATTATCTCTCCTGTGGGGAACCCCCCAATGTTAGTATATTTAGATCATTCCTCCTGATATGGTCATGTTCCCCAAAGAAGGATCTTTCCATGTATTATCTTGAGGGAAGGACCCTACCTTCTAGCATTCTGGGAACTGGGAGGGAGAGAAGGTTGGGACTCTCAGCTTTAGTACCAGCCCATGCCCTTTACTATGCCTGGGGATAAACTTCCAGTCTTCTCAGAGGGGGAGGTGTACTTGGGGAGGGAGAGGAAGTGGGAATATCCAACTGTTTCATAAACCGAGCTGCAACCAATCCTCTTCTTTTTAGCCCCACCTTTACGCCCACCCAGTTGCCTAATAACCCAGTTCCTGAGCCTGTTCTGCCATGTAAATAGGTAGCTTCTCGGCTTTTCTAGCTGTGGCTTTAGGATTTAGCTTTCTGGGGTCTGCTGTGGGATCTACCGCTAGTCTATATGCTCTACAGCTTCCAAAATTCTGCTGCTGTTTTCTCTTCTGTCCTCTTTGTCCTTATAGTTTACATAAAAAAAAGTCATTTGAGAGAGGAAGCAAAGCTATATGTGTGTTCTAGCCATCCTTACCAAGAAATCTTTTTTTAAATTGAGCTATAATTCACACACCACAATATTCAAGCTTATAAAATTGTACAACTCAGTGGTTTTCCATATATTCACAAAGTTGTATAACCATCAACACTATCTAATTCCAGAATATTTTCATCACCCCAAAAGGAAACCCTGTACCCGTTAACAAGCATTCTCTATACCCCCTCCCCTGCCCCCTCCCCACCCCCAGCCCCTGGCAGCTACTAATCTTTCTGTCTCTATGGATTTGCCTATTCTAGACATTTCGCAGAAATAGAATCATACAATATGTAGCCTTTTATGTCTGGCTTATTTCATTTAGCATAATGTTTTCCAAATTCAAACATTTTGTGGCATGAATCAGTACTTCATTGTTTTTAAAAAACAACAGTTCTGTTGAGATTTTCACTCCTCTTTATGGCTAAGTAATATTCTATTTTGTGGACATGCCACATTTTATTCACTCAGTCATCAGCTGATGGCTGTTGGGCTGTTTTCACTTCGGGGCTACCAGGAATAATGGCGCTATGAACATTTGTATACAAGTTTTTGTGTGGGGGTGTATGTTTTCATTTCTCTTGTGTAGATATCTAGGAGCAGAATTAATGGGTCACATGGTAACTCAGTGTTTACCTTTTTGAGAAATTATCAAATTGTTTTTCAAAGTTGTTGAACTATATTATTTTTTTAAAGTGAACTCTGTCCCCAGCATGGTGCTCGAACTCACGGCCCTGAGATCAAGAGTCTCATGCTCTACGGACTGAACCAGCCAGGCACTCGGCTGCACCATTTTACATTCCCACCAGCAATAATGACAGTTCCACTTTTTCCACAGCTTGGTAACACGTGTTATTATCTTTTTGATGATAGCCATCATAGTGGGTATGAAGTGGCCCTTCACTGAAGCCTTGATTTGCTTTTTCCTGGTGACTAGCAATGGGGAGCATCTTCCCACGCACTTATTGGCCATTTCCACATCTTTGGAGAAAAATCTGAAATCCTTCGCCCGTTTGGAATTAAGTTGTCTTGTGACTCTTGAGTTCCAACACCTCTTTCTATATTCTGGACATTAGATCCTTATCAGATATGTAACTTGTAAGTATTTTCTTCTATTTTATGTGCTGACTTTTCACTTTCTTAATAGTGATCTTTGAAGCACACACACTATTTTTCTTTGGCACTTATCTTTTAAGAAACGTCTTTCAAGGGATGCCTGGGTGGCTCAGTAGGTTAAGCGGCTGCCTTCAGCTCAGGTCATGATCTCAGGGTCCTGGGATAGAGCACCGCATCGGGCTCTCTGCTCAGTGGGGAGCCTGCTTCTCCCTCTCCCTCTGCCTGCTGCTCTGCCTACTTGTGCTCTCTCTCCATTTCTCTAAAAAATAAATAAAATCTTAAAAAAAAAAAAGAAATGAAACAAGATGGGATCTGGAGGGAGAAAAACCATAAGTAACTCTTTTTTTTTTTAAAGATTTTATTTATTTATTTGCCAGAGACAGAGGGAGAGAGAGCGAGTGAGCACAGGCAGACAGAGCGTCAGGCAGAGGCAGAGGGAGAAGCAGGCTCCCTGCTGAGCAAGGAGCCCGATGTGGGACTCGATCCTAGGACCCTGGGATCATGACCTGAGCCGAAGGCAGCTGCTTAACCAACTGAGCCACCCAGGCGTCCCCATAAGTAACTCTTAATCTCACAAAAAAAACTGAGGGTTGCTGGGGGCAGGGGAGGGAGAGGGGGATGGGCTTATGGACATTGGGGAGGGTATGTGCTATGGTGAGTGCTGTGAAGTGTGTAAACCTGGCAATTCACAGACCTGTACCTCTGGGGATAAAAATATATTATGTGTTTATAAAAATTTTTTTTAAAAATTAAAAAAAAGGAAATAAAAAAAGAAATGTCTTTCAAAAGTCTTACTTTAAAAATAGCTTTATTGAGTTATAATTGACACATACTAAATTTTACATATTAGTGTGCACAATCTGGCAAGCTTTGACATATGCATACATCATGAAAATAGCTCTACAATCAAGATAATGCCCCACAGTTTCTTTCTGCCCCTTAGTCCTCCTTCCTTTTTGTCCCTTCCTGTGCCATCCGACCTCCATCCTCATCTCTTTTCTTACTGTATATTAGTTTGCATTTCCTAGAATTTTATCTAAATGGAATCACATAGTATATACTCTTTTGTTCTGGCTTCTTTCGTATAGCATAATTATTTTGAGATTCATCCAGGTAGTAAGAGTATCAATAGTTCATTCCTTTTTATTGCTAAGCAGTATGCCATTGTATGGATAAATCACAGTTTATCTAGTCACCTGTGGATGGACATTTGGGTTGTTTCCAGTTTGGGGCTGTTATGAACATTTGTGCTGAAGTTTGTTTGGATACATGATTTCACTGGTCTTGGTTATCTAGAAAATACCTGCTAAATATTTGAGTAACAGTTTCATTTCTTGAGCATCTCTGGTAGTACCAGGCTCTGGGCTAAATGCTTATTTAATCTAACATCTCTGCAAGGTTAGTGTTAATAGTCCTTCCTTTCCAAAGACTATAACCAGTACAGACAGGTCAAGGGGCTGGCTCAGGTCATGGGTCTAGGGTCTTTCTGACTTGGGATTTGAACTCGGATCTGGTGCTTTGAAGGCCATGTCTGCTTTTTCCCCCTCCCCTCAAAATATTTACACCATCTCCCTTTATTCTTGAAATCTAAGACTCATTGAATCTTCGAACCACAAAGTTTTTTTTTTTTAATTTTTTAAAAAAGATTTAATTTACTCATTCACGAGAGACAGAAAGAGAGAGGCAGAGGCAGAGAGAGAAGCAGACTCCTCTTGCAGCAGGAGCCTGATGCAGGACTCAATCCTAGGACCTGGGGCCACCACCCGAGCTGAACGCAGATGCCCAACCAACTGAGCCACCCAGGTGCCCAAACTACAACGTTTTTAAATTAAAAACTACTATAAATTACTAAAAACAATTAATGTAAATTTTGAAATACACAAAAGACATAAAGATTAATAAAACAAATATGGTAGGTAAGCCACAAGATAGTAAGAAATGAAACCTTGCCAACGTTAAATCTTCCTCGGGTACCCTTCCCGGGCCCTCTGCAGAGGCCCCCACTGCCCTGAATTTGAACCACATGGTTTGGACTTCATGCGTAAGAGTAGAGTGGTTAAAACCAGGGATTCCCCACTTCTTGGATGCCTGATCCTGAGCAAGCACAGAGCCTCTCAAAGCCGCGGTATCCCTACCTATAAATGTCCCTACCTATATATATGAAATATAAACGGCCTCAAAGGGTCACTGTAGAGATTCAATGAAACAAACCATGTAAAACAATTAATACGGTGCCTGGCACAAAGGAAGGTTTAGTAAGTGGCAGCAAATGTCAGTACCAGAGCCTTAGAACCGTGGACGTGGGTTCATAAAATCCTCAAGTTAGAAGGGAGCATGGGGAACATGGAGCTCATCACCCCCCCCAACACTTCTGCACCCACTCATCAGTGGGGGAGCAGGGGAGACAAAGGCATTTTCTGTTTCAAAGTGATTTCCTGTCTAGGGAGTGAATGTTTGCCTATTTCTCACAATATCCAAAGTGCCTTGTGAATCCACAGGTCTGCCCAGAAACAAGTGATGAGGGCCCTGAGCAGCCAATGGAAGTATGCTGGCCTTTCTACCTGTCTGGGGAGCCCCCGCCTCCCCATCCTGCCCTGTTTAAGGCAGCTTTGCCCAAGTGGGGGGTATTTCCAGCTTTGTGGTTTTCACTTCCACTTTTACCAGGTGGGCGGAGTAGCCTCCGGTGGACAAATCAGATTCCTCCTCAGCTCCAGCTTCAAGAGGTAAGCTAGGCATTCAGGGTCCCAGACACCCAGGCAGCGGTGGAGGCAGCAGCAGCAGCAGGAGCAGCAGGAAGTGTGGGGAAGTCCAGAGGCCAGAACCATGGAAGACCAGCGCGACCTCATCTCCAACCATGAGCAGCTGCCCATGCTGGGCCAGCGCCCCAGTGCCCCAGAGAGGTACGTGTGAGCTGCAGGAGAGAGCACACAAATCCTGGACCACACAGACAGGCCTGGGTGCTGCAGGGGGAGCACTGGACAGGGAGCCATGGGGGATGGGTCCAGGCCCTGACTCTGGGTGGTTTTCAGCAAGTCTCTGGCCTGCTCTGGGCTTTTGTCCTCCCTTCTGTAAAATGGGGGCGCTTCTCCAGGGCAGGGGTTTTAAATTTCTTTGCATGATACACTTTTGTTCTCAAAATCTCAAGACAGCCGCAAATTCTCCCCCTAGACTTTCACACAGTATCAGCGGCTTCACAAACTGCCTGAAGGTGAACTGTGAATCCTGGGTTAGAAACCTTGGACTAGATTTGGAAAATGTTATGGATCCAGAGTTTCTCAAAGAGGATGGTAGAAGCTGCTCATCACAGTGGAGTTTCTCCCTAATCACCACAGATAGGTGTATGCGTTTGTATCAGGGAAGTGTAGTTGCCGGTGTTTGTAGAGTAGATGGACATGTCTGCCATTACCGGAGAGATGCTGGGAGGAGGCAGGAAAAGACAAGGGTGGGGGAGGGCTTCTGGCTATATTTTTAGAAGGGACTGAAGGTTGACATGGGTCATGCCCTGCCTGTGTCCCTCTCCCTTGTAGCAAGGGGCCAGCGCAACCATCCAGGGGACCCCAGGACCCCTTTCCCAGCCCCAGCATTGTTTCAGCCAGGTGTTTCCCTGAAAAAGAAAGAAAGGAAGGAAGAAAAGAAGAAAGAAGAAAGAAAGAAAAGAAAAGAAAAAGAAAGAAAGAAAGAAAGAAAGTTAGAATGCAGCTATGCAGCTACCCCATAGCCCTACTCTCCCCAGTCTTCAAAAAGTAATTTGCAAATTCGGGTAATTGGCTGTCTCAGTCTGTAGAGCATGTGACTCTTAATCTCAGGGTTGTGAGTTTGAGCCCCATGTTGGACGTAGAGATGACTTAAACATCTTAAAAAAAAAAAAAGTAGTTTACAAATTATAGGGACTCAGAGCTGTGATGTCAGCTGTTGCCAGGCAGAAAGGGCTTTGGGAGAGACACTCAGAGATATCATGAGGAACTGCATTCTAGGGGACAGGGGTGACCAGATATAGACCATAGAGCATGGCTGTGAAAATCCCAAAGAATCCCAGGGCTAGGAGGGCTGACTCTCCTGTGAGGGCTAGATTCTGGTCTAAGTTCTGCTGTTGTCATATGTGACTTAGACAAATTGCTACTTCTCTTTGGGTCTCAGTAATAGTAAAAGCAATGATGATACTAGACATGATAATAGTTCCCTTTCACTGACCACCTATCCCCAGTCCTCAGCCAGGGTAATTTCTATGATGAGTTATGTGCTAAATCCAACCCTAACTCTTATAAGTCCAGTACTTTTATTAGCCCCTTTTTACATAAGAGAAAATTGAGACGTTGTTAGGCTTTATTAGTTAGCAGCTTACCGAGTTATGACAGCTAGTGAGTATTGGAGTCAGAATTTGAATCCAGGACTAGCCTGATTTCAAAGTGTGAGCTGGCTCTGCCGTCTGGCCTCCTTGTAGAGGCAGGACTTGCAGAGAGGGCTGGGAGGGCCACCCAGTAAGTTGCAGACCTTGCAAGCTCAGTGTACAGAGAGGGTGCCCCCTCCTCAAATCCTTGCCTGGTTTCCCTTTCCTTCAGGGACTGCTTCTAAAAATGGCCCCGGTCCTGTGTGCTTGGTCCATTCCAGCTTGAGGTCTGTTCCTCAGACCCCTTTGTGAACTCTTCTGCCTCGCAACATTTGTATCATGGTTCCTGCTAGCTCTGGTTGGCTCCTGATTTCAGCCAATTATTATTATTATTTTTCATTCAAGAAGGAGGCAATGGAAAGAAGGAAATGAAGAGAGTGGTGGCAAGAGTTGGCAGTCAGCCAGAACCAGGGTATCCACATTCAAGAGGCAAAAAGAGGAAGAAAACCAGATGCTAAAGTTAACTATTAACTCCTCTGAGAATACTCAGTGCTAATTGTCCCTAGGTATGGAGCCAAGAGCTTTACTCTCATGATTTCTTTTTTTTTTTGTCTTGCGACTTTATTTATTTGAGAGAGAGAGAGTGCGTGACAGAGAGAAAAGGAGAACAGGCTCAGGGAACCCTACGACAACATGGGACTCAATCCCACTACCCTGGGATCATGACCTGAGCCAAAGACAGAGCCTTAACCTGCTGAGCCACCCAGGTGCTCCTACTCTCATGATCTTATTTTATGTAGCAAGTCTTTAAGTAGCTATTCCTTCCTCAGGTTCCTCAGAGGGGTTGACTTGCCCCTGCTCCCTGAACTAAGGGGGTGGCAGAGCCAGGATTCTACGCCGGGTCTCATCTCCAACATGACCCTGTAGATTCTTTGGCCTTCGGAGAAACTGAGGTTCAGAGAAGGTACAGTGGAAGGAAGAACTGGGACTGGATTGCGTGTGGGGTTGTGGAAGGGGTGAGCATGGAGACGAGCTGGAGAACTTGAACCAGGCAAGACCCAGCCTTGGGTGGACGTTCACAGAAGCCAGGCCACCCCTGTATCTGGTAAAGGCCAAGAAGCAGTACTTGTTTTCCACTCCTGTCTGGTCTCCTCCTTTTCCCCACGCGGGGTTTTTGCTTTCTCCTAACAGAACAGCAATCTTTTGGGCTGGACCTTGGCCCAGAACATGCAGAGGACTGGCAAGCAAAGAGCCAATGAAAATGAACTATATATGTGATGTCATGAGTTACTAGGCAGAAGGGTCTCCTGGAGTTTCCTAAACTGTCCTTGTTGGTTCCCAGAGTAAGCAGGGTACAGTGACAGACTGACAGTTTCTAGTGGGGTTCTGGTAGTCCCACCCAGTGAGGTGGGAGAAAACGGGCCAGGAGCTCTCAGGGTCCTGAGGCAGAATCCTTACGTTCCCTAAACTGTGACATGTTCATGTGCTCCCAAAACGAAGCCCAACAGCTCCAAGGACTATCTGAGGTCTGGCCACCCCGCCCTGTGCAGCCAATTCATTTAGAGAATGTGAGACACTCTCCCAGTCACACAGGCTCAGGCACCGTACTCCTACTGAAATCTATCCTGGTGGATAGTGCCATCTGAAATATGTAGGTGGTCACAGCTCTTACCTCAAAGAAGAAACCACCAAATCCTAGAATTGTGCAGGTGAGAGGCACCCACATGGCAAGCCCAGACAATGGCAGAGACTTGCTTAAAGCCAAGGAGAGTGTGGGGCAGAGGATGTGGCCCCAGAGGGGGTGGTCTGACTCTGCTCCTGTCTGACTTCGTCCACTGGCCCCAGCCTGCTCCTAAAATGTCAAGGCTTTGGGGCGCCTGGGTGGCTCAGTGGGTTAAGCCACTGCCTTCAGCTCAGGTCATGGTCTCAGGGTCTTGCGATGGAGCCCCACATCGGGCTCTCTGCTCAGCGGGGAGCCTGCTTCCTCCTCTCTCTCTGGGCCTGCCTCTCTGCCTACTTGTGATCTCTCTCTGTCAAATAAATAATAAAAAAAAAAAATCTTTAAATAAATAAATAAAATGTCAAGGCTTCACTTCTCGTTTTCAGGTGGGCCACATGCTCTGCTGTCCAGGGCCCACTTCCTTCCCTTTTCTCTGATTTCACTGCAGGGGTTGGGTAGGTAGGGGGGTGAAAACCCCCTTCCCCTTGAGGGCAGTCCTGATCATCAGGAGACCCCCTCAGAAAGAACCCAGGGAGACCCTCTATGGTAAGTCCTTGTTGCACAGGTGGGACTGAGGCCCAGAAAGGACAAGGCACTTGCCTCTGGCTCTTCCCCAGTCATCCTAGGTCCAGAGGCAGTGCTAGGATTTCTGCAGGGCTGTAGGAGGAGCAAAGGTAGGAACTGTGGGGCCGGGGCATGTCTTCAAGCTGGACAAGTGTCCATAGGCACTTGTTGTTTGTGCTTAACGTGTGTTAGGGGTAGCTGAGGGGGTGGCAGAGCTAACGGAAATGGGGGGCATTCCCCTGCTCTCAGTCAGTCCTTGGGCCAGCCACCTCTGTGGACCCTGCCCTGACCTATCTCCTTCCCCCCAACAGCAAGTGCAGTCGAGGAGCTCTGTACACAGGCTTTTCTGTCCTGGTGGCTCTGCTCCTGGCTGGCCAGGCCACCACTGCCTACTTCCTGTACCAGCAGCAGGGCCGGCTGGACAAGCTGACCGTCACCTCACAGAACCTGCAGCTGGAGAATCTGCGCATGAAGCTTCCCAAACGTGCGTGCGCCACCTCCATCCTGACCTCTCCCACCCACCATCCTTCCCTCAAGACCCCATCCCTGCCCCCAGCTGGGCCCACTCTCTTCTCCTTCGGGTCTGGGATTCGAGCCCCTTCTCGCTAGGTTGGAGATCTCAGTCCCCAAGACGAGTATCCTCTTCCCTGGGCACCGGGACCACACCCATACTCTACCTCCTGTCCCCACAGCTCCCAAGCCTTTGCACAAGATGAGGGTTGCCACCCCCATGCTGATGCAGGCGCTGCCCATGCCAGACCTGCTCCAGGAGGTAAGGACGACCTTAGGGCAGTAGAACAGGGAGGTGTCATCTAGCATGGGGAGGGCAGTGCTGAGGGACAGGGGCCGACAGCTGAGCAGCAAAAGCCCAGTCAAGGGGGAGGAAAGAGCCTCATCAATCCATCCCTGGGATGTTTACGAAAGGCTTCTTGTTTCCCAGCGCATCTCACAGCCGCCTCCCTTTTGTCATAAGTGGGTGATGTTTCTGTCACAAAAAAATCCGCTGCCCACAGTGCCCTGGGCAGAAAAGCTTATGCAGATCCGACCACTAAGGACGTTGATGCAGTGAAGTGACTTGTTTGAGCTCTCCTACTTGGGCTCCTACTCGTGGGGTGGTGGAGACAGGCCTGTTCCTGTGGGGCACCTGGAACTCCCGCCTCTTACCCAGACCTGGAGCGTTGGCTCTGTTTCAGGGCCCCTCCTCTGTGGGTCAGTACTGGTGACTCCCTTTTCTTTCCTTCCACAGCCCTTGCAGAATGCCACCAAGTATGGCAATATGACACAGGACCACGTGATGCATGTGCTTCTGGTGAGTGCCTGGCCATGGCCCTGCCTCCCCACCCAGGTTCCCCTGACACTGTGATCCAGGGCCTGCACCATTCTGGACTCACTGGACTAGCGAAAGAATGCCAGTGTGGCCCTTCAGCATCATCTGTAGTCTAGCCCTGCCGTCCACTTTTTTGAGTGTTTGAGATGGAGGATCGATCTGAGGCCCAAAGCCCGGAAGTGACTTGCTCAAGATGCCCGTTTTTCCTTCCCAAGTTTCTGCTGCATGTCTACTCTGTACCAGGCACTATGCAAGGCTCTGGGCTCACACTGGGAAGAAATCAGACTCTGCTTTCGACCCCACAGGGGTCCCAGGCTAACATGGCAGATAGACAAGTGACTAGGTGATAAGGGACAGGCAGGAGAAAGCAGCAGAGGACCCAAATGAGTCGGGGGAGTGGAGGGGAGTGTTGAGGAAGGGAGACCTGGAGGATGGGTAGGGGTCTGCAAGGAGTGGAAGACTGGGGGTTATGGGTAGGACCAGGCCTGGAACCGGGGTCTCTGAACTCCCGGCCCTGGGCTCGTACAGCTGTGCAGCTGGAAGGCCCTTGCTGCCTCCCCTGTCCTTGGCTCCATTATGGCAGAGGTCCAGGGAGGTGGGTGGCATGTTTCACCTTGTCTGCCAGAGAGCTTTTTAGACCTTCCTTCCTGTCTTGCTACCCCACAGGAGACCGACCCCCTGAAGGTATACCCGAAGCTGAAGGGGAGCTTCCCAGAGAACCTGAAACACCTTAAGAACACCATGGGGCCCCTGGACTGGAAGGTCAGCAGCCACCCCCTGCGCTGGCTCCCTCCTCATCCCTGACATCTAGGACAGGGCTGGGAGAGGCTCCACGAGGGCTGGGCCGGGGAGGCCAACCTTAGAAGCTAGAGGTAGGGCGCCAGCACCAACAAAGCCATAGCCATGAAGAGGGCTTGGAGCTGAGGAACCACCTTGACCAAACTCCATGGGTCTCTAAGCAGGAACTCAGCTACAGCTGGACTCGGCTGCTGGGTCCCTCTTGGACCTTCCACATCTGTCCCCAGGGGCAAAGTCGGGCAGGGTTGGAGGAAGCTATGGAGCTTGACCCCTTGCCTCGATCCTGTCAGGTCTTTGAGAGCTGGATGTATCAGTGGCTCCTATTCGAAATGAGCAAGAACTCCCTGGAGAATAAGCCTGAGGTTCCACTAAAAGGTATGCAGAGCGCGAGCCTTGGGATGCCAGGGCTTCTGGAAGCTCCCTCGATGCTCTCTGGGAGCTGCAGAGGTTAGGACCTAGAGCACTCCCAGATCCAAGCCCTGGCACTCTCCCAGTCTCTAACTCCCCCTCCTGTCTCTCCTGCCTATTCCTTCTGGGCTTGGCTGCTCCTCTGCACTCCCCTTAGAGGATGACCTCCGTCGTGGGGGACGGCACTGCACACATGGGCCTGGAGCAAAATGACTCGACACATCCCATCACGTATCGTCACAGTGACCTTCTCCACTCGACCCTGCACAGGCTCTCATGAGGGGGCTGGGGCAGGGCTCATGAGCCCAGCTGCAGAGAGGCCTCCCCGAGCTCACACAGCCAGTATGGGCCGGACGATTTTCTAAACCTAGATTTGTAGAAGGCACCTTTGATGCCATTGTGACCAATTCCCAGCTGATGTCTGAAGCCCTCTACAACGTGCTCAAAGAAAGCCCCATTTGCACTCAGATAACTCAGTAACAGAGGCTCAGACTTCCCGAGATGCCCATTGCTTTTCTCAGAAATAAGAATCATAGGAGCAATTCCAAACTTTAATAGGCATTGAGTGTCCGAAGAAATCACCAAGTTCTAGGATAAGTGTGCCACATGGCCATTCACATCCTCTTCGATCTCACACCTTGTTGGTTCAGGCCTCAGTTTCCCCCAACGGTGCCAGGGGTAGAGTGAGCACAGCCACCTGGGCAGAAGGCATTAGGCCCACAGCAGCGGTATGTGGATTCTGCTGAGACTCTGGCCCAGGGTCTGCTCACTTACTGTGTCTTCATCATGCCTGTCGCTTCAGCACTGACCCAGTGCCAGGAGGAGGTCAGCCGCGTCCCCGCCGTCCACCCTGGCACATTCAGGCCCCAGTGCGACAAGAACGGCAACTATAAGCCGCTCCAGTGCTATGGGAGCACCGGCTACTGCTGGTGTGTCTTCCCCAACGGCACCGAGGTCCCCCACACCAGGAGCCGTGGGCACCGTAACTGCAGGGGTAAGCAGTGCCCACTCAGCCAGGGAGTGCCCAAGGAGCAGAAGGGCCGAGAAGGCTGAGCGTGAGAAGGGCCTCCTGGCACACCTGGGACAGCCCCCCAGCTGCCCCCTTATCCACCTACCATGCACTCCTCAGCTGTTTGTCCATTGGTCCTTCCTTTCCTTACATCCACTCATCTACTCACTCACCTGTCCTTCTGTCCTTCTTCTGTGAATGTCACACAGCTGGCCATGGCCCATGGTGCACCCAGGGGTCCTACAGGTCTGCCCATCTCATGTCATCTCTCCCTTCCTGGGCCTGCCCTGAGCACACCCAGCAACAGTCCTGCCTCCACCAGGCATGAGGCCGGTGGCCGGGCTGGGAAGGAGGACCCTGGCCCCTCGCCAATGGGTGTGGGAGGCTGGACTGTCAAGTGACACATGGCCTTGCTGCTCCCTTGCAGAGCCACTGGACATGGAAGACCTGTCATCCGGGCTGGGTATGACCAAGCAGGACCTGGGTCAAGGTAAGGGCCCCTGTAGGGGTCACCCGGGCTCCAGCAGCTTATCCCCCTGGAGGCCGAATCCCTCAGGGCCGGCGGGTCGGCATAGCAGAACCGTGGGCTGTCCTCCAACCTCCCCGGGACATCCTTTTCACACCTGACGATCACCGTTAGGGCCCGTAGGGGTGGAGACTCCTCAGCTCTGAGATCCCAGGATGCTGAGAAGGGGCAGGGACGACAGGGGACCCCAAACCTAACCTGCTGCTTCTTCTCTGTAGTGGCCGTGTGAGAAGAGCAGATGCTGACGCCAGCACACAGCCCGCCCTGCATGGCCACTGCCTCCTTGCTCCCCTCCATCCCCCAACCCTAGCCCCTCTTCTCCTTCTCTCACGCACTGCTCCCACACTCACTGTCTCCCACTCTGCGCTGCCTTGCGGGACACCCTGGCTCCTGGCTCTCCATCATCCTTAGATACCAGTCACGTCAGGGAACACAGATTTAATGATGCAGGAGGGCCCTGTGGCCCAACCCCCCATCAATCAGCAGGAACATGTGGCCCAAGGCGGTAGACTAGGAGGTACGTGCTATGGGAGCTTCAGCCTCCAACATGGGAGCCCCAAGATCCAGGCGCACGGATGACATGGAGGGTGCACGGAGAAGAGACAGTGCTCCCCCACACCCAACATGTCTGCCCTTTTGACCTTGCCTTTCTAGCCTGTTTAGCTGGGGGAAAGAGCCACCCTTCCCCTCTCCAGCAGCACACCCAGAAGAACCAGCCTCTTTACAACACCCCCACCCTGCCCACCCCTTCCCTGTGTGCAGCCAAGCTTATCACTGGCCCTCAAGGCCACAGCTCTGAGAATAAAAGGTAGTAAGTAGGACACTTCTGGCTCCTGATTGTTGTTGGGATCTGGCTCATGGACTCCAAGGAGGTAACCGAGACCTTGAATCCAGTGTTCTGGATGGGAGGGCATAGCCCAGGGAGCCCAACCCCAGATGCCCGTAGGGCCTGGCCAGGCTGCGGGCATGCACTTTGGACACATACGCTCTTGGTTTCCATGGTAACACACAGGCATACTCTACTTCCAAAAAAAAAAAAAAAAAGGCTCTTACCCAGAGTTGTTTAAGTTCAAGTTCCTCTTGGTCCAGCTTCCATTTTTCCCCAGCTCTGTTTTCACTTCCCTACTAAGGACCACGTGAGTGAGGATGGACGGCAGTGACACAGGTGCCAGTGTTGGGACTGCCAGGAAGCAGGGGCTGTGGGGAACCAGGAGCTCATGCCCTATGTAGACCAGACCCCTGTTCTAGGCCAACACACTTAGCAGGGGAGAAAAGCTAATACGGGGCAGGGCCCTGAGAGAAGGGTGCAGACGGATGCCAACCCAAGTCTCTAAGATCTCTGCCCAGCTCTCTCCTCTCCTGCATATCTTCTTCCTCTCATTGGCAGAAGGCTCAAAGCCCTGGAGAGAAAGCTCCCTGTCCCCTGGGGCTCCACACTGCTCTGGGCAACGGCACAGCTGCCCTCACCACATCCTGGAGATGCGTCACCCTGATGTAGCTATGGAGTTCATACATTTCTTGCCTTTGTCATTCTAGAACCTTCGTTACCTGAACACAAGGGTGACTCAATCCTAACTGGTTTACCTGTTCCTACTCTGCCCACGGTCCTACCTCTGGGGACCTGCCTCCTGCTCACACCTGAACTTCCAAAGGTGGTCATCCCCTACTGCCCCTCTTCTACTTCCTGCCTCTGGATCTTGGCCTGCCCCTAACCCAACAACCGTGATGACGTGCGAGGTCCCGCTCAGCAGAGAGGCCACTTTGGAGAGTCTCGTTCTCTGGCGACCTGTCCATTCCACTCACCACAGTGTCCCAGAGCCCTGGTGTGTAGTCAAGAGCCAACCCTGTGCTGTGGTTTGTTCACCTCCAAGTGTCAGCCAGACTCTCCCTTCTAGGAGTAAGTCAACTGCAAAACAGTTGTCGCGGATGCACTGGGAACTCACACCTTTCCTTTAAGCCTTTTATTTTCTGAGTTGTTACAAAAAACCACAAACAAACAGGGAAAACTGACAGAGGACAAAGCCTCTGCATCAGCCAGAGACCAGAGACGTGGAAGGAGCTGTAGGCTGGGCCTTGCTAGGTCTGCAGGGCCCAGAGGTGGAAAGTCCAAGGCCTCTGGGCCTGTTGGGTTTGAAGGGAGAGGGGCAGGTCACTTAAAAAAATATATATATACTGTACACATCTCTAGGAAGCGATCTGTGTCAGGACAGAAGTCAGACGCGGAGTCAGTGAGTGCAAGTCCCCAGAGCTGGACGCTTAGCCGCCACCCCCTCGGACGAGCCTCCCCTCAGGGCTCACTGATCCTCAGGGCTCACTGCTCCGCCAGCGCGGACACAGTGGCTGGCGGGCTTCTTCTGGGGAGGAAGGGGAGTTAAAGATTTAGTTCCAGCCCATGGTGGGCAGAGGGCTGAGGCACGGGGCTGGTCGCCACTTGGCTAGGAAATACCTGGGTGAAGAAAACACATCCAGACGTGAGATTTCCCGACCATTTTTTCCAAAGGGAAAAAAATAAAATCAAAACCTGCAGGGGAGAAGCCTGAGCCACAGCGGGCACTTGCACGGACTGGGTCCCAGGAACGCAGCCAAGTGCTCTGGTGCCCCGCCTCACTCAATCCTCACTGCCAGCCAGGCGGGCTCTGGGTCCCTGCCATTTCCGGGAGGCTGGTGGCTGCTGGGGTCCCATCAGCCCATTCCCCACCACCTGGAAGCACAGCTCCATCGGAATGGCTTATCCTGAGGAAACTGTCTTCCTCCCAATGAGGAATGCTCTCAAATGACAAGAACACAAGGAAGAGGAAGTGGACAGTGGTGGGGAGATTCCGAGCTGTACTTGACCTCAAGCCTTACCCTCCTCTGCAAAGCAGCACTACCCCAGTGCCCATACCCAGGGAGGGTTGTGTTGGTCGCTGCCATCACTATTCTGGATCCTTCTGATTCTGCAGCTCTGATTCCCGGCACCGCCTCACTGGCCCCACTGACCTTGAGGTCCCCGCTCCTTCCCTCTGCCTGGGCCCTGCGACCAGGCCAGATGCTAGAGCTACGCTCCCACCCTCACCAGGAGGGGAGGTCAGCAGGGATCCCTGGGCCCCAAAGCATACCTGTCGCCGCGGGCCCCTCAGACTGTCTGCTCTGCCGTCTTCTTCTGTGAAGAGACAAGCATGAGAGGCTCCTGTGCTTGAAGCAGCGCCCCGCCCACCCCAGAAGCAGATGTGATGGTTCTTTCTTGAGGACTCGCAGCTCTCCCCAGAACAGATACTGGGTATACAGGGGTCCCCAAGGGCAGGGATGGGGCCCCATTTGCCCAGGAGGCTGAAGCCAACAAATGCTCAGCTTTTCTGAACACAGCTGAGGCTCCACTGACCACAGCGAGAACGGACCCGTGTGAGGTGTGGAGGGCCCTCTATTCGGTGATCAGCCTTTGGAACCCATAAAGTGGAGAGGTGTATTTCTGCAGCGGGGACACGATCCTGGCTGGGGGACACGACCCTGGCTGGGATACACAAATCCTGGGGAATGTCTCCTTCCCCTCAGCCTACCTGGCTGGCCTCCCTGCCCCCGACCTCGAGGCTCTCCTTTATCTGTCCCAAGAACATCCTTCTACCTCACAGAAAAAGACGGGACTCCCATGGCTTCTATACACACACACACACACACACACACACACACACACACAAGTCCCTTCCCCTCAGGGTGGCACCTGCCTTCCACCCATCTTCAGTGTGTCACAATTCATAAGCCCCCAACCCCTGGACCCTGAGAACGGCCATGGAGTGGGGACCAGGTCTGGCACACACGAGATGGGGCTGATCACATTCACCCTGGGGACTAGGTCTGGGTCCTTCTCCTGGCTGGAGACCGCTCAATAACTCACGCTACCTTTTTCTTCTTTTTCTTCTGGAATGGCGAGTCAGGGTCTTTGGTTGAGGCCTTTTTTACTTTCTTCTTCTTTTCCTTTTTTTCCTTGTCTTTCTTTTCTAAAGAAACAAAGTAAACCCCCTAAGTAACAGAAGCACTGGTGGTGGGGGGAGGTCAATGTCAAGAGATAGGGCTGGTCTCAAGGGATCCTAGAACCACTCTTTCCAATGCCAGGTCCCCAGTGCTGCCCACACTCTGGGGACCCATCAAAACACAGGCCCCAGGCCTGCAACCACCTGCACTGGTCCGAGTGGCCATGGGCCCGCCTTATGGTTTCGGCCCCATACACGGACCACCTGGACTATTACGATTTTTCTTTTACTCACGTTTTAAAACTTGTACACATTTACTTTAAGAAGTGACATTCTACCGTAACGGGAATATCACCTATGGAGGAGACAAGGCTGGATGAAAGGAGGTTCCACAGCACACAGGGTTTAGCGTGGAGCTCAGGAAGGGCTGGTGACCGTGACTTCCAAGGGGAACCTGCTATCCAGGTGCCTGGGCCACGGAAGCAGGAAGCAGAAGCGCACGGCAAGCCAGCATTGGGGGGTCTGCAAGTAGGCCATGCCCTGTGGCGGACTCTCTGCGTCTCCGGGCGGGCCAGCCCAGGAGCTCCGGGATCCAGCTCTGGCTCTGCCACTACCATCCCCTGGCCCCACACAAACCAGTCGGCAGTCTTTCCCTTCGGTGCTCGCTGCACCCCTGCCCCCGCCCCCCCACGGCATGCTGACTGGAGGCTCTTAGCCTGGGCCCAGGAGTCTGCTCTGGGCTGCGGCTGGCTGGCCACTTACTCTTGTCAGATTTCTTCTCCTTCTTGCTTTTTGGGTTGCCTTGGTCTCCAACCTCAACCTTCAGTGTCCCTGGCTCCCCTTCTGGCTTCTCCTTGGCTCCTCGGGAGCCGGGAGCCTCTTTCTCCTTCTCCTTGATGTTACCACTTGCTCCATCTTTCTTGGCTTTCCCCTTGGGAGTCCTGAGGGCCTTTTCTGGCGAGCCAGCACCCTCCCCACCTCCCCCAGCCACCAGCTGCTTCTTCTTCTTGCTCTTGGGGGCTCTGGCGGCCGTCTGGTCCCCCGACAGCTTCCTCTTGCGGCCCACCCGGCCCTTCCTGCCGGTCTCCTTGGCAGCATCCGCAGCCTTCTTCCTCTCCTGCTCCAGCAGCTCCGTCAGGACCTTCACCACCGAGGCCTGCACCTGGGCCTCATTCAGGGGCCAAGGTTCGCTCAGGAGGCGCCGGCTGATGTCACTCTGCAGTGCCAGCACTGAGGCCTGGGGGTTCCCGGCCTCCTTCTTGGCCTTCCGGGGCTTCTGAGGCGTGGAATTAGCCTCTTTTCTGCCTGTGGAGAAAGGACATGGGGTCACCATCAGGGAGAGCCAGGAAACAGGCTACCGTACAAGGGCCAAGGAGGGGATCTAGGGACACAGTCCACCTCCTCTGACAATGGTACGGACAGGGAAAGGGCGGCCCAACAGTCACTCTGCCCAACCTCTGGCCTCACACCTTTCCAGCAGCCTCTAACTTAGCTTTTTTAACTTAGCTCTTTCGTCTCCTTGCATTCAAGTCAGGCTAGAGATGGAAAAGGACTCCAGAATCTTAAGGAGGGGGCGTGAACTCTATCAACAAAAATGAAAACTCAGATAGGAGGGAGACGGTATTGTCCAGTCAGAAGTCCAGAGATGGGAGACAAGAGACTTGGATTCCAGGTTTGCCTATCACCAGCGCGCTGGGGAACCATGCTCCTCCCACAGCCTCGGTGTCCCCATTTGTAAGATAAGGGCTTAGATGAACAGTGAGGCCTCTGTTCCAAGTCACAGATTCATGGTAAAAGCTGGTCAGAGGACAAGGCAGCTTAGGGGGTGACAGGCATGGTGTATACACACGTGGCAGCTGACTAAGCAGGTTTGCTGCCTGCCAGAGTGACTTCTGGTGCAGCCTTTGTTTAGAATTTTCCACGCCTCTGCTCTCCTTTGATAATTGTGTGCTGACTACACGTGTGAAAAAAACCGACCACAGCCCCCTCTAAAATGTCTCCCTGTAGCACCCGCCTCTCACCAAGAAGGCTGGGGAAGAAAGTGAGCAATGACTCTTCTGCTGACCCAGCAGCGGCGAGCTGCGGCTAAAGCCAAGGCTGGGGCAGTGGGTGCAGGGTGACATGAGCGGTGTCCCACTGCTGCCCCTACCTCCCCAGGTGCCTCAGCAGGTTTCTGCTCCTTCTGGGCCTCACAGACACAAGAGTGCCTATACGCAGGCTCTGAAAGACGCCCGGGGGCTGTGCCCAGGGGCTCGGCCCGGCTCCCCGTCACGGGGCTGGGGGCTGTTCCCAGCAGCAGACAGTGGGCCCCCATCGGGAGCTCACTCAGCTCTGGCCCCAGTGCTGTGGTGGGCTAGGGGAGGTGAAGACGGCAGGAGGCGGAAGGGTCCCCAAGGCAGACGGAGACCCGATTCAGTTGTTTAGTGCTTTTTGGCAAGGACAGGGGGTGCGGGGAGAGGGAAGCTGAGGAGGGCACGGTTCGCGCTGGCAACCTCCTTCCCCACAGCCCACTTCTCAGCTGCCTGTCTGCAAACACCGCAGAACACCCAAGCTGGGGAATGCCCAGGGCTGTCGCAGGCATGCCCATCACAGCTACCTGTTTCTCAGCGCTGGCGAAGTCAGAGTTGGCTGATGTCCCTGGCTGGGGGACCTCAGCAACTCCGGTCTGCCCTCTCAACGCTATGTGACGATTCTGTGTGCCATGCTTTGACACTCCTTGGATGGCTCTACTGTGCCCTGTGTGACTAGACAGAGGTCCAGTGTGGCCAAGGTCCTGTCTAAGGCTTCACAAGAAGTCAGCCCATTACCAGAGGTCTCTGCCATGTGCTAGAGACTTCTCCAAAAGTGGCTCTTGCCTTCTGTCTGAGCTGCCCTGAGTTCCTAGCCCCCATACCACAAGCCCCTTTGTTAGGAAGCAAAGTTAATGGAGACAGAGAACCAAGACCATTTAGGGCAAGGGTCACCCTACGGCTACACCAGAATCCCACAGAGATGGAAACCTGACTTCCAGGCCGTTCCATATCATAGAAGCCAGACACCTGGGTGTGGGGCACCAGGCCTTGGTTGGAGATGCCCCCGCGACAGACAGGACCTTATCGGTAGGCCTGTTCCTAAGGCAGGGAAAGAAGGGGCCCACTGCCTTGTCCCTCCGGGTCCCACTGTCTCTCTCCTGTGGCCCTTGACTCACTTGTTTTAGGGGATACGGCACCTGCTACATGTTGGGGTTCCACTTCCTGCTTGCCGTCTGGGGCATCTTTGGTGGCAGAAGTAGAAGAAGCCGAAGGGTTGAGGTCTGGCTTAGGAGTGGCCTTTGAAGCTTGGGAATTGGCCAGAGTCGGCCCAGGGGTCACATAACCTGAGAGGAGAGACTGAAGAAACCCAGTTTGAACGAGTGAACCAGGCAGAACCCTGCTCCACCCGAGGGCAGAACCTGCCGTGCGGAAGCCATCCCAGGAGCCCTGAAGATCAGGCTGGCTCTCAGGCCCAGGGAGGGGGCGTGTTAGCCCTTTGAATGTACCTCCTGCACTATTTTAATTAATACAGACTTTCACCGGGTACATTTAAGAAGACAATCTCTTACTACTAACGAGAATGGAAAATCACTAGTGCTTGCCGTGTACAAAAGATAACCTTAAAGAAATCCCATCTGTTCTGAAATGTCTTTTTTTCTGGGACTCAGCTAAAACCAAGGCAAGCCTTTTCCACAGGTTCTCGGAGTCCACCCCTCATGGCATGCTAAAACAGAGCCTTGGGGGAGAGAGGGCCCCGCTGTGGGGGACGGCCTCGGCATCACACTGTAGCAGGTGGCCTTCAGCGCCCGCCCCCAGGCCCCCAAGGGGCCAATTCCCTCCCTCACCATTACCTGAGAGGGTGCCACCACCTCGTCCTCGCTGGACTCTGCTGTGGTCTCCTCCACCAAGGTCTCTGTCGTGGAGGGGGCTGGACCTACTGGGGGAGCACAGGCCACCTGTTGGGAGGACCTGGGATGGCCTGAGCCTTCCACTGGTCCCTTACCCTCCTGCCCAGGCTTTACCTGCTCCTATGACTCCCTCCAAGGTCAACGGCTATTTGCAGCCTTCTAAGCAAGACATCTGAATGACAAAACCTTCCGTTCTAATTCCCAACGCCCAACTTATGCTTCCCTGCTTTTCCGTGGGGGAAGCACAATCCTGGGATTTTAGGGGGCCAGCTATGGGAGCCTGATGGTAAAAAGCTGGCAGCAGTCCAACAGTAGGGCTGGAAAGTCTCTGGTATCATCTGGACCAACCACCTCGTATGGCTGTATAGGTGGGGAAACTGAGGCCCAGCATGGGGATGACAGGGCCCAGGCCACAGAACAGCTGGAGATACAGAGCTGAGACCTGAGCCTTGTACTCCACCAGGCCGCCACTCCCCTGCTCTGGGCCCACCTAGCCTTCTCCTCCTGGGTCCCTCACCTAGCCTGGGGGCCGAGGGAGCCATCCGGGGCCCGTTAGCATCCTCCTCGCTCCCTGAGGAGCTGCCGCTGCTGTCATTGCTGTCACTGGAGGTGTCAGAGGCCTTGGCTTTGGTGCGTCCAGTGGGAGTGGCTGTGGCACGCTGGAGCGCAGGGACCTCAGGCTTTCTGACCTTGTTGGTCCCCTTGGCTGGCACAGGGAGTGTTCCCAGAGCATTATCAACCTGATTTGGTAAGAAAAAAAAAGGAAAGAGAAGATAAACTGAAGGGAAATAAACTCGGTGCCTACCGAACACCCCAGTTACCTCCGACATAGGCGCCTGTTAGCTGCTGTGCACCAAGGCCTCACTTAGCACCCCTCCCACAAACGCTCAGCTTGGCAGCAGAGGTCAGGGTGTGTGTGCTAGTCACAGGGCGGGTAAGTGCTGCTGCTGGGATTTGGGCCCCTGTCTGTGCCCTCCCTTCTGTGCTCTGTCATCCAGGGTGACGCCTGGTCCCACCACCACCACCAGGCTCCCAGCTCACCCCACTGGAAGACAGGGTCCTGGCAGCAGGAGGCTGGGCCTCACTGGCTTTCTGGGCAAGGACTTTCAGGGCGGCCTGGGTCAGCGGGAGGTGAGCAGGGCTCCTCTTTGTCACCTGTGGACAGCCACAGGCAGCCCTGAGACTTGCTAGTCCCCAGGATGCCATCTGTGCTAGGCCCAGGTCAGATCCTGGCTGGGGGAGGAGGGGACCTGTACTTGTACAAAGAGCTGCGGGACTGGAGGACGAGACTGAGGGATAGTCAAGACTGATGCCACCATTGGGGCAGGAAACGGGGCCAGGCTTCAGTTATCAGCTGATCATACCGTTCTCAGGGGATCCCCCCAGGGGAGGGAAGCAGCCCGGGTCCTACCCGAGGCCCCCAACTCAATCTGCGCTCGCACTGGGGAACAGTCCCCAGCCTGGTGGCTGCAGCCTCCCCACAGGCCTTCCTGGGGCCCTCCTGCCCCCACACAGACCCCTCCTCAGGGAGACGGACTGGAAAGGAGCTGGGTGGGCTCTCCCCACCCTGGAAACTTCCAGCCCCACCCCCGCATCTCTGCTGCTGTGTGGCCCACAGGGCCCGCACCATGGCCTGTCTGGCCTGACCCCACTCGCCTTACTGCTTCCTCCAGCTCTCCCTGCCCACGCGCTTCCCCAGGGGGCCCCAGCCCGGGTTCCCCGCCTGGAGTACTGGCTTGCCCTGGCCTGGCTGCTTCTCTAGTGTCGATATTGCTGCCTCAGGGAGGCTGCTCCCCCTGTCCTTCCTAAAGCCACTCACCGCCTTATTCTCTAGTTTATACCCAGTTTCTCTTAAAGTACCCACTAGTTGGCGAGTGCTTTACTTTCTGGCTTCCTTGTTTCCTGTCCGGCCCATGAAGGAAGGGACTTTCCCCCATTGCTGTCCCCACCATGGTGTCTCCAGTGCCCGGCGTGCAGACGCACTCGGCAACCCCGCTGGCTGAACGGCGGTGGGCTGCCGGCTGCAGTGACCAGTGACCAGTGTGCAGCTATCCAGCTCCCATGCTCCCAGGAAGCCTCTCTCGGGCCTGAGCTCGAGATGAGCCCCTCTGGGCTAAGGGTGCCCAGCTCCTTCCTGTCCTCTTTGGGGGGTGACATGCAATGGGCTGGGAAAGCTGATCCGCAAGGCCCAGGAGTACAGTGAGGAGTGAAGAGGCCTGGGCCCGGGCCCTGCCTCATCCTGGACGGGCCTCTGCGGTCCTGTCGAGGGGCAGCCCTCAGCTCGTGCGCCACGAGCTGCTAACTCCACCCTGCTCAGGCGGCAGGCTCAGGCCAAGACCCAACAGAAACGCACCGCAAATGGTGAAGGCCAGGAAATCACTGTTATGCCCACTAAGAACAGGCAAGATTTGTTCACAGCACTTCCACACCGGGAGGGAAAAAGAAAACAAACCAGAACTGCAAGGGTGCTGGAAGGGCTGCCGCGGGGCGTGAGCTGCACCCTGGCTCTGCCTGGAGGCCATGCTCCCATGCTACTCCTCCTCCTCAGCCCAGGGGTCTCCAGGAGCCCAGTTGGCAGTGCAGCCAAGCTGGGGAAGGTGCTGGTGGCGAGGGGCGGCTCCTTGCATGGGGCTGGAGGAGAGCAACGGCAGTCCCACCCAGCAGTACCCGTGGAGTGAGGGAGCCCCCCTCGCCCCTGCCAGCTCGCACGGACCACCCCTGCCCACCCAGTACCTGAGCAACGGGTGCCTCCTGTTTCTTGCCTTCTGACATCCGACTAGACACCGCGCCACTGCCGGCCCCCACGGCGTTGGCTCTGACGGCTGGCCTTGGCTGGGCCGTGAGCACACTTGTGCTGGTTCTACTGGCTGAAACAGAGCGGGACGGGGTGCAAGTCAGGGTACACGTCATAATCCCCAATTATCAGCCCTTCCTGGGGACACGGCCCAGTGCTCACGGCACCTGCAGCAGAAGCCTGTCTAATGCCCTCCCCCTCTGGGCGCCTGGGTGGCTCAGTACGTTAAACGTCTGCCTAAGGCTCGGGTTACAATCCTGGGGTCCTGAGATCGAGTCCTGCATTGGGCTCCCTGCTTGGTGGGGAGTCTGCTCCTCCCTCTGTCCCCAGATTCCCCTGCTCATGTTCTCTCTTTCTCTCACAAAAATAAATTTAAAAAAAAGAAAAAAAAAAAGCTCCCTCCCTGAGCCTCACAGGCAGGAGCCATCGCTGGCTCCGTGTTGCAAGCTCAGGGGAATCAGCTGTGGCAGTGACCCCAGGACTTCACCCCGGCTCTTCCCACCCTTCAGTCCTCCACGCCACCGCCCCTCAGCTGGCCGGGCCACCACTCTGAGCAACGCTGGGGAGCCCTGCTACAGAGTGGGACTCTGCATTTAGAAGAGTCTCCGTAAGAATATCATTGTGATCTACAAAGGCTCAGTTCTGTGTGTTCTAGTGCTGCGTGTATGCCCCAAAGCCCACGAACGAAGCCCATAGCTTCCTCCAGCATGGCACTGCCCACGTGAACTATGCTAAGCCCACCCAAAGGACAGCTCTATGGCCAGCAGGAATAACATGGTAAACGCGTAATGTCACCGTCGGTCAGGTAAAAACTATGGCGCATGCATGCACAGTAGGAGCTCACTAAAAACACAGATACAGCCGCAGTTCCTATAAAGTGAACAGTTCTAAAACGGCAGTAATTATTCCAGACAGTGGAATTATAGTGACATCTTTTCCTCGGTGCTATTCTGTACTTAATGAACCTACCCAAACCAAGTCTTATCATCCTTGTGGAGTGTCATAATAACAACATTAGCCATTTTCCTGATGGCAACGGGAGTATCACAGATTCTCAGTCATAGAAACCTCAGACAGGGTCCTGTCTCCCACCGAGAGATGGGATCTTTGCCTATGATGTCTCCTTTGGGATTACCTAACCCTTTGTACATGCCACCAGGACTGGGAGGCTCACTACCACCTCACAGCCCTCTCCCTGTTCATGCAGTCAGTCGTTACGAAGCTTTTCCTCCATTACGTAGAAATCTGCTACCTGTAGCTTCTGGCCACTGGCGTGGGTTCTAGCCCTTGGAGCTGGTACAGAGAAGTCCCGGCAAACTGTCTCTGGAAACAGAGATCAGGACGAACCAATGTCGGGTGCAGAGACCTGGCCTCAGGCCCCTCTGGACCCACAACTGTGTGCCGTGTGACTCAGCCAGCAGCCTCCCCTTTCCGGCCGTGGTGAGGTCTGTGTGTGTGCTGCATGCGTGCACACGTGTGCGTGTGTGCGTGCATGCATGAGCCGGCAGCTCCTGCCCAGTGAGCCTGGCGGCCGCAGCACACAACTCAGCCCTGCATGGGACTCAGCCCTGCACGGCAGGCCTGTGCTCACCAGGAGTGGAACACTGCGTCGCGGGGATCACATCCTCATCCTCACTCCCAGAGGAGGAGCTCCTGGCAGTGCTCTCCGAGGCCCGGGCCTTCCTTGGGGTGTTTATAGCTGGGGCGTGCGTGGCGGTAGCAGCCGGGCCAGCTGGACTACGGTTAGGGTCGACAAAAATCAGAGGGGGTTTAATCACCTTGAAAAACAAAAACAAAACATATCCCCCCAGTGAGTAAAGGCTTGGCCAGGCAAAGGGGAGGGCAGGTGGGGGGCTGCCAATGCAAAGGGTCCAGAGCACTCCGGGCCACCGGGCAGGCGGAGGCCACCCCAGCCGCCCATAGCGCTCTTCGCACGCCCCCGGCCCATGCACCTGCTAAGACCAACATAGCACCTCACAGCCCCTGAGGGGCTGAGCCTGAGCCCCTGAGCCCACAGACCTGGAGCCCTTGAGGTCAGCAGTGCTAGCACTACTGCACAGCTGGGAGAACTAGAAGTCCAGAGAGGAGAGAAGAGTTGCCCAAGGCTGCACACCTTCCCTGAACTAGAGCCAAGCGCAGAAGAGCCATTTCAGCCTGCCTTCCCCTGGCTGACTCCAGGGCCAGACGCTGGCCGAGCCGGGTGCTCTAAGCAGCGTGCCCCCAGCAGCCTGGTTGTCATCCAAGATGCCCCTGCGGAGCTGCGCACAACCAAGCTGCCCCTGCCCCAGGGACACTGGAGTGGCCCACTAAGTTGTGGCCCGGGGTGCCACAAGCCATCTACTCTGAGCCCACATCTTTGGCAAACCAACTGCACAGAGGAAAAGCCAAGGCGAAGATATTAAGGGACCGAACACCATGTGCAGCCCTGTGTGAACTCTTATCCGAACACACCAGAGATAAAGACCGCTGTTCGTGAGACACTCTGGGAAGCGGGAATGCCCAGCGCGCAGGCCAGTTTCTTGGGGTGATGTTGTATGTACGGCGGCTGTCTTCTCAAAGAAAGGAACCTGGGGGTGTTGGGGAAGGAGTGGAGGGTTTGCACAAAGTGGGCCTGGTCACGAGGGCAGCCCTGCTGAGGCTGGGGAAGGCTCGTGGGGGTTCTTCACGCTGTTCTATCTTTGGGCAGGCTTTACAGCCTCCAGCGAGGCAGCACAATAGAGAGAAAGAGGCTGCTCCCTGGGATCCTGTGACCCAGGCCGGGGTCACAGCTCCAGTGGATATGCCCACGGGATGCGAAGTCACTTCACATATTTGGAGCCAGCGAGCCGGATGAGCCCACACCTTCCACCCCCAGAGATCAGAGTCTGTCTGAATTCCATGCCCTCTTTGGCCTGGGAGGCAACACAAGGCAGCCGGAGGAAGCTGCCCAAGGCCAAGGCCTGGGACCCCATCTCACCCATTCATTACCTTTGGGGCCCAGGGTGCGGTGGGAGAGGCACCATGAAAAGTCAAGCAGAGAGGGGCCCGCCCGAGGGTGGGAGTTCTGCTGGGCTGGGGCCCTTCCCACCCTTGCCAAACAGCCTCCCCCGCGGCTGCTCTGATCTGCCACTTCCAGAGCCTGCCTTCCCACATGATGAAAGAGAGAAGGATGGAAAGTGGGAGAAGGCTTACAGTTGAGGGAGGGGGGATCTATATATATGTGAGAAGACAGAGGAACAGATTGTCGGGGACGAAGAGAGGCACCGAACCCACCGAGGCAAACAATAGCGTCTGGGATGTTAAAAGCAGCTCAGCAGCAAAGCCTCCTCCTCCCTGTTGCACCTGCCCACACGGCCTTGGCGCCGTGGGCGGAGCAGGGGGCGTGGCGCTGGAGGGCAGGGACAGGAGGGGTCGGGGCTGAGCCCAGGACCCGACAGCAGTGCAGTGCCAGCGCACCGTTCCAAAGGTGGGCCGTGGGACCCAGGGAATTGAGGAAACCCATCTCTGATCCTACCTCTGCTGGACCTCACCATGTGCGGAGGCCCGTGAGCATTGAAGGCCTCAGTTTCCCACCTGGTAACAGGGCTATTAGTAATCCCAGGCTGGGCTCGCTCACCGAGGGGCTCTGATGTGCTTTGAAACTGCACAGCACAGCACACAGAGGTGACAGATTCACAGGAAGCTGATGCAGCCAGACACTGGCTGAGCCTCCCTGCAGGTGCCGGGTAGCAAGGGCCTCCAGGGGAGGCAGGGACTCCCTTCCTACCACAGAACCAAAGTTGGGGGCCTTTTGTCACAGCTGGGCTCCCCAGCTGTGCCCTCATTCCAGTCTGGGGCCGACTGGGGTTGGGGGGCTGACCAGCCCCGGCTGTTAACTATGGGAATAAGGGACAGAGCTGAGAAGGCACCCAGGAGCTCCTCACAGAACTGCCCGGGGGCTAGTCAGCAGGTCCTGGGCCAGCCCCACACGAAAGGGCTGGGAAATCCCAGTCTCCAGGGGTGGGCCTGGAGCCTCGTGGTTCTCCAGCCCCCAGGGAATGTCACCCCACAGGATGAGAAGGCTGAGGCTCAAGAGAGGGCAAGCGGCCTCACCCAGGGTGACCAGCAAACTCTGCCAGAGCTACACTGGAAGTCCTGGAGCACCAGACAGGAACTCCTTCTGGGACCAACCATGCTGAGGCTCTGACTTAACACTCTAATTCAGTTTTTACGGTCTTTATCTCAGACTGATCCAAAATGTTGAGGGAAGAGCTCAGGTCTTTTTAATATGGTACATACCCTAGCACAGACCCTGGCCTGGGGTTCATTATGCCAGCCCAAGAGGGCGGAGCCACAGACCATCCCCTCTGAGGTCTCTCTCAGCAAAAAAGGCTGGGGTCCATCCGTGCAGGTGGGGAGACTGGGCACAGTGAGGGAGCCTGGGAATGGAGCCACAATAGCCCGCCTCCCAGCCTGAGGCTCTGCCCTCCATGGACACTGATCCCTTTTCTCCAGACCGGACAGTAACAAAAATAGAGGGAAACGTGTAAATGGAGAAGTCCTGACAAATGCATAATAGTGAGACTAATCATGCTCTGCGAGCTGGGGATGAAGGAGCTAAGCAGCCCCTGGCAGGGAGGAGAGGCTGCAGCTTCCTCAGGCTGTGCCGTCTGCCCTGAATCCTCCGAGGGAAACACATGAAATGCCAACTTTTTTCCTGCTTCTTTTTTAACAGGGACTCCAGAACCTTCAGGACTAACACACCAATTAAATGGTTGAGCTTAAGCATGATGTTCATTTTAATTGTGTGGGCCCCCGCATTGCAGGGCGCAGCAGCCCCCTCCCTCCCAGCTGTCCCGATCTGCTCAGAGAAGGAGGTGGCCTCCTAAGGGCGCTGGGACTGCCGGACAGCAAGGCCTGATGGCCCTGCTCTTTCTCTGGTGAAAGGCCAGCGCACGCAGTGCCAGGCCATGGGCATAGTATGGACGGCCTGGATTCAAACGCCAGGTCTGTCCACTTGTTCTGGCCATGGGACACCGGGGTAGGTCACTCAACTTCTCTGAGCCTCACTCCTTCCTCCTTCAAACAGTAATAAAAGGACTACTCTCAGAAGGCTGCGGTGGGGACTGAGCAGGATAACGGAGGATGGAGTTTGGCCCCCAGAAAGTGACCGGTAATGGCAGGTGTAGCTGTTCATCAGGATTCCTGTCACCTGTGCTACAGAGCAGGGAACGGAGCGAGCACCCTGTCACTGGGGGTGGCACGTGGCATCTGACCTCCCTGGTGGGCCAATCAGCACATGGTACGGCAGGTGTACGAGGGAGTGGTTGAGGAGAGGGTCTGGTAACTGTAGGACTCCAGGGACCCTGAGGGGACCTGGTGGAGGCGTCCAGGCAGCTGGGGCTAAAGGACAGGGCACTGCCATCTTCTGGGAGGGCTGGGCTTACACAGAGGCCTGGACTCAGCAAGCTGGGGAGACAAAGTGGGCCTGGTCCCAACCTTTGGGGGTGAGTCTGGGGAAGCTGGCGGGTGCAGCAGAGAATGTGAACGTGCACCACGGGCACCGGAGTGAGATCCCAGATGTGCCCATCGGTTTCCAACAAGCCCCATGGTGAAGGCTTTTGATTCCAAGGAGCAAGCAGGGATATACGGGGAGCAGGGGGCCAGCATCGCCCCTGCCCTGGCTTCTTACAGATCATGAGAATGTGGGGAATGGATTTCACCTCATTGGGCTCTGAGTCCCGATGCCTCCAGTGGGCCACAGCATGGGCCCTCCTGGAACCGGCATGCCCCATCAGGCAGCACGCTGTGATGGACGCCGAAGGGAGGTCTGCCACCCTGCCTGCTGCCAGGGCAGACACCTCGGCCTCAAACGGGGAGGGTGTGCCCGGGGTCATGGAACTGGCAGCTAGGAAAGCCAGCCCGGTTTGGCTCTGAAGCCTGGATGTTCAATGACGTTCTGCGGCCTACCTCCCGGGGTCACCGTGAAGATGAACCGATCAACCAGGAGACTGTGAGGTGCTGTTTAAATGGCAAAGGTCTGCCCTCACTCTCCCCCCACCCCCGGCGCCTGCTACCCTGAGTCTGTGGTGTCCAAAGCGAAGAAGGGCCTACCTGGCTGGATGGCAACTCCTCGTCACTGCTCTCCGAGGACTCCTCTGTGTTCTTCTCTGGGGCTACTGGTGCCAGGGGCTTGCTTCTGGCAGCTTTGGAGATGCCCTCCTTCTGGGGGAACAAGCACGCAGGCAGGGGAGAGGGGGTGTTAGCCAATGGGGAATGCAACTGAGGGACTGGGGTGGGGAAACCCCGGCCAGGGAGCAAGGACTTTCCCATATGCTGGCCGTCCACGGGTGGCAGCATGGCCCCCCTACTACATGCACGGGAGGATAGCGGCTAGCTTGGCATGCCCCGAGGCCCCTGGAAACCCAGGCCTGCACTCTGCCGATGCCCCCTCCAAGGCTGACTCTGAACTTGAAAGGGACGTAGGAGTCAGACCCCACTAAGACCTGAGGACTGGAGTGCTACTGGCCAGGTGTCCAGAGGAGAGGAGACAGCAGTCCAGGACAAGGTTGCAGAGGTGAGCCAGTGGTCCCAGCACGTTCTATCTGTCTGTAACACCCCCAGGTAAAAAAAAAAAAGCAGGAGCCAGCCAGAAGTGTCCCGAGGCTCACCCCCTCCTGCCAGACCAGGCATTAAGGAGAGGGGCTGGCTGGGCAGGAGCCACAGTCGGGGGGCCAGAGGAGGAGAGCACGGAGCAGCAGGCACCAGTGGTGACCAGCTCAGGGGAGCCCAGGGCAGGGGCCAGAGTCCCCCACCCCCTTCGCTACTCAGTCCAGCCAGGCAAAGCGGCAGAGCCACCTACACTGTCCGAGTCCGGTTTCTCAAGAGCAGCTACGAGATCCTGAATTGTATCATCTCCTTTTTAAATGGGTCGACAACACCGCACACAGCAACAGCTGTGCCCCATGCCTTCCTCACTATCAGAAACCCAACTCTGCTCTCCTAGGGCTGGTGGCCCCCTCTCCCAGCCAATCATAGAACCATAGGCCCCTCATCACTGAGCAGGGGAAGCCCATGTCTTAGATCTGGACAAGGGGGTGAGGGGAAGGGAGGTCAGCTAGTGGACGTCCTAGCTCTTCTGGGGACGCTGCGGCCCTGCCATGACAGCAAGTGGAAGATGGAAGAAATCTGGGTCACCCATGAGCCCGAGCTGAAGGAACCACCTCTGGAGCAGCTTTCCCCCAAAGCCTTGTGCTCTGTGAGGTAACCAATCCCCTTTAAGCTCTTGGAATTAGGTTTTCTCTCCCAAATTAGGATGTCCTGATTCAGGAGCACACTTAAAACTTTAAAAACAAACCAAAATACTGCCGTGTTTGAACAGGCCTGGGACCCTTGTGTCTCAGTCTGGCACTTAGGCCCCCACAGACATGGCAAGCAACTAGAAGTGACTACTGCCTACAGGACGGCTGGCCCTGGTGGATCCCGCCTGGCTTCACATTGCCTCCCCTTGGCAAACCCCTGCCCTGGAGTGCCTGGCTCTACTTTTTTGTCTGGTGAACCCCTGGTCTTCCTTTAAGCTCTGCTCAATCATCTCTTCTAGCTGCTAAACACCTGTTCTCCCAGCTCCATTGGACAGAGCACTACCAGAATACTCTCCAATAATCCAGCTACTTCATCTTGCCCCACTGACTATAGGCCCCGTGAGGGCAGGGCCAACACCTTTCATCCCTTTATCTCTGCCAGTGAGAAAGAGTGTTCGTAGTTGGTCTGATGCACTGAAGACAGTGGTCAGTGCTAGAAGCATTTAACAGACTTCTTGGTGCTTGTTTACCTCCTGAAAAAAAAAAAAAAAACCAAACAAACCCAGAAACCTAAGAGAGGAGGAGCTCGGCCTGGCACAGGGATTTCCAGCTTCCCTTAAGAAACAGAGATGTGGCCACACAGAGGTACATTTCCACAAGGTCATAATCGGCTGCTGCAGTTGACAGGGACCATCTTTCTAGTTGGGACCAGAGCTCTCCAGTTTGCCCTGTCTGCCACCACCTTCTACTGCCTCTTTGGACACCAACACTCAATGTCGGCTACGAGGCCATCACACGCACGAGCCCTCTCTGTCCTGGAGTCTGTTTCCCTGAACTTTGGCAGGACGAGGCTACTCCTGCTGCCTTCTGCACAGACAGAAGGGAAACCATCCACAGCAAAGTCGGTTCCTCATTCCCTCCCTCTCCCCACTCCCCAGGCTTCATCCGGCTAAACTTTCCCTGGTATCCCAGGTAAGGGAGGGGACTCCTCTAGCTCCCTGGTGCCTCCTGGTACTTGCATCACAGCCCAAGCCTCAAGATACCCTGTGACATCCTGGTATTCTCAAGCTCATTTACCTTGGCAGGAATTGCTGGTCTCGCCTTCTGTGGGGCTGGCGTGTCTCGGGCTACGGAGGCCTCAGTGGATACAGGAGTGCCCGGGACACCTTTCATCAGGGAGGCCTTGGTTTGGGGGTGCTTTATAGCAGGTTTTGCCTAAAGAGACACAGAGGACGGCTGCTGGGGTAAGGGTCCGGGAGTCATGGCTTTCATCTGGTCTTCTTTCCTCACCTGGCCCTGAACCCAAGTCCTGAGTGTGGAGAGGGCGGTGGCAGCTCAGAGGCCTGGTGTTGCAGCGGCTTCCTCGTTAGGCCTCACCTGGGCTGGCGCCTCCTCCTCGCTGTCAGACTCCTCCTCACTGCTGCTTTCCGAGTCCTCCTCCGGCTTCCCTGCCTGGGTGGCTATGGCTCCTGTCTTCTTGGGAGGGGCCGTTGCAGCCCCTTTCCTGGAGAGCTCCTTGCTGGGGGCTGAGGCAGTTCTGACCTGGGGGCTCTTCCCTGCAGGCTTCACCAGGAGTGAGAGAAACAATTAGGGGAAAGAGCCAAAGGAACTGCAAGAGCTGCTCTCTACTCTCCCCGGGCCTCACCTGAGTGGGGACCTCTCCATCACTGTCCGACTCCTCCTCGCTGCTCTCGGAGTCCTCCTCCTGTGGGCTCTTGACTGGCCCTGGCTGTGCCGGGGCTGCTGTGGCCACTGCCTTTCCCACAGCTGGCATGGACCCCTGGCTCCTGCCTGAGACAGCATTGCTCTGGGGAGTTCTCGCTGGTGGCTTTACCTGCATCGTGAGAAGGTAACGGCATTAGGGAAGGAAGCAGACAGCACAGCTCCATTTAGTAACCACTCACGGTGTGACTGTGCAGAAGTCTGTCCCGCCTGTGCAGAGCCCTGGCTAGGCTGAGCCAACTGCGTGGTCCTCCTTTCCACCCCACCTCTGGCGCCTCCTGGGCTTCTGGACCCACTTGCCTTGGCTGGGGACTCCTGCTTGGCTTGAGCAGCTGCCATGACCCCTTTTCCTAGAGCTGATGCTGCCCCTTTGGCTGAAGCTGCTCTGGTGGGAGCTGGGTTGGCTTTGTTCTGAGGAGTTTTCATAGAGGCCTTCATCTGGAAAGAGAAATGAGAATTACAGAAGGAAGAAGATGAGATGCAGTTAACCAAGAACTCTGATTCTGGAGTCAGATGCTGGACTTTGGATTCTTGCTCCTCCATTTAATAGCTGTGCGAACCTGGGCAAATCACTAACCTATGTGGCCTCAGCTTCCTCCTCTGTAAAATGGGGCTAACAACAATGCCCACCCACAAGGTTATCATGAGGATTAAGTGGGAGAGTCACAATGTTTAGCATGGTTCCTGGCACATAAACTCGTTATTGTGAGCACTTTTCTTAGTGTTAGCTAAGCACAAGCCTACCCAGAGCAGATGTACTTTTCCAGGCTCCCTTTTCAGCTAGGTGGCCGCGAGTTTAACTTCTGACTAACAGAATAGAAGTCAAGTATACAATTCAACTTCTTACACAGTTGAAAACGTGGTCTTCTTCTTTTTTTTTTTTTTAAGATTTTATTTACTTATTTGACAGAGAGAGAGATATCACAAGTAGGCGGAGAGGCAGGCAGAGAGAGAAAGGAGGAAGCAGGCCCTCTGCTGAGCAGACAGCCCGATGTGGGGCTCGATCCCAGGACTCTGGGATCACGACCCTAGCCAAAAGCAGAGGCCTTAACCCACTGAGCCACCCAGCACCCCGAAAACATGGTCTTCTACCTTCCAGCTGGAAGAAATGCTGAGGTAACAGCTGGAGCTCTAGCAGCCATAATAGCATATGAGGCAGGAGCCAGGTACTCAAGATGGCAGAAGAAGATAGAAAATCATGGCTGTCTGAGGTTTTCTTCAGTTTAACCTAATCTTAACTGATATCCAAGGGATCCCCCCAAACTCTCTCGGGGTATCCAAGCAAACACAGACCTAGAAAGATGAGGGCAACAAAGAGTAAAACCTTTGATGGTTAGATTGCAGACAGGACTGTGAAAGCAAACTGGGCTAATGTGAGGTAGAATGAGGAATCTAAGTGTCTCTAGGCCCCTGACTCATTCAGAGATGTCATCTGATCAGTGACTTCCGCATCCACACGAGACCAAGTGAAACTAAGAATCAGTACTTCAAGAAAGAAAGCCCTCTCAAGCACAGACTGTGTCTGGCAAAGGTCAAGGTGCTCATCAGCACAGAAAAGTCATCCAGAGAGGAGCAAGGTCTTTTACATTCACTTAAGAAAACAGACACCAGCACTAAGGTGACCTCACAAGTGTTAATACAGTACGAACTATGACTCAAGAAGCAAAATAAAAAAAACCCTGAATAGACCCATAATAGTTTTTGATATTGACTTAATAATTAAAAAATCTTCCACACACAAAAAATCCAGGCCCACGTATCCTTCCTGGTGAATGCTACTAAGGAAGAAGTAATACCAATCCAACATAAACCCTCAGGAAACAAAGGAGAGAATACTACCAAACCCATTTCACGAGGCCAGTGTCACCCGGATACCAAACCCAGGCCAACACATCACACAAAATCTACAGACTAATATTCCTGACAGATACAGACGCAAAAACTGTAGCAAACCAAATCCAACAACAAAAAAGGAGCAGACAGCATGTCCCAGTGGGATTTATCGCAAGAACGAAGGGTTGATTTAATACCTAAAAATCACATTTATATATTACATTAACAGACGGGAAAAACAAAACAAAACAAAACAAAACAAAACAAAACAGTAAGATCACTTCAAGAGAAGAAAAGCATTTGACAAAAATTCAACTCCAAACCTCATAATAAAAACTCAACAAACTAAGAGCAGAAAAGAACTTCCTTGGGGGCACCTGGCTGGCTCAGTCAGTGGAGCATGGGACTCTCGATCTTGTGGTTGTGAGTTTAAGCCCCACGTTGGGTGTAGAATGTACTAAAAAATAAAATCTTAAAAAGAAAAGAAAAAAGAACTTCCTCATCCTGATAAAAGGCATCTCTGAAAAACTTGGAGCTAAAAAGCTAAAATCATACTAACCAGTGAAAACACTGAATGCTATACCCTAAATGAGAAACAAGGCCAGGCTGGCTGGTCCCACCATTGCTATTCAACATTGTACCTGAGGGTCTAGCCAGTGCAGTAAGGCAAGAAAAAGAAATACACGCTGTCTAGACTGAAGAGGAAAAAGTAAAATTGCCCTTGTTCACAGACAACATACTTTGTATATAGAAAATCCCAAGGAATCTACAAAAGCCAAGAAAACAGGTAAGCAAATGTAATGTCGAAAGATGTAGTATCAACAAGGACGCCTGCGTGACTTAGTTGGTTAAGTGTCTGCCTTCACTTCAGGTCAGGATCCCAGGGTCCTGGGATCGAGTCCTGCATCAGGCTCCTTGCTTAGTAGAGAAGCCCGCTTCTCCCTCTGTCTGCTGCTCCCCCCACTTGTGCTGATGAATAAATAAATAAAATCTTAAAAAAAAGAAAAGAAAAGAAGAAAAAGATGTACAGTTAACATACAACACAAGGTCAGGCCCTAAAGGCATCCTCTCACTTATTCAGCCAATCATCACAGGCCAGCTGGCCATTTCTCCCACCCCTTTCACACAAGGGCTCTCTTCCTACGGCATTTCAATGGCGAATCACCTCCTTTTCTGTCTCTGACACATCTGGTTTTCCAGAACCACTCCTCTCTTTGTTACTTTGTTCTGAACCTCAGCTCTCACATGGACAGCTTCCTTTGAGCTGGCTAGGGTCTCTGAGCAGACCAGAGACTGTGTGACTCACTTGACCCCAGCAGTACTGAGCGTGCAGGACGCACTTGGGGTGCACAGATGGCATTCTGCGAGGGAAGCCATACAAGGATTCTCAGTTCATCCCCACCAGAACCCCGCAACAGAGGCTTGATTATCCTTATCCTTCAGACAAGACTCCTAGCAGAGCTGCCTGTCTCCGCAGAGGCAAGGCAGGCCTCCTGAAGCTAGGGGTAAGGCACCATCTTCTGACAGGGCGTCAGGCTATAAAGTTGGGCCCCTAGAAAGGGATTAGCCGTTTTATTTTGTGCAATGGAAGAAAGTAAGGCCCCAGAACATAATCATGTCTGTGGTTGGAAAAGTCTGGGCCAAGATGCAGCAGAAGGATGTATGAAAGTCAAAGGCTTTTGAGGCAGGCACGCTGGGGCCTAGGCCCAGCTTGGACCCTCCCTGGCTGGGCTGAAGCAGGCCAGCAACTAACTCTTCTAAGCTCTAATTTCCTCCTCCAGAAACCAAAGCGAGCAAACACCCGTCTAATGGTACTGGTGGGAGGCTCAGACACTGAAGCAATGAGCACAGCGAAACTTTCCAGGCACTGGGACGTGTCTGTAGCTTACAAACTGGATAGGAGCTGTTGGGCTCGGACTCCAACAGGGCCTGTACACAGGTCAAAACCTCCCTAGCGGAATCACAGGAACCTGCGTTCCACAAAGCAAAAGGGAGAGGGAAACAAACAAACGAACAAAAATTATAGAAAATGTGTGCTTTGATATAGGGAAAAAAAAGAAATGACTAAAGAGCGACAATTACAAATAATAAGATGGTGAGTGAGAACAGGGCATGAGTGATCTTCACTTTCCCCAACTTCTCTTTTCCAGGCTGGGAGAGACTCCTGAGTCTGCTCCCCATCAGCCTGGCCCCCTCCCAGGGCCGATGAACGAGCCTGCAGTGCGCAGGCCCCCTGCTGGGTGTGCAGGTGAGACCCCATTACCTTCTCAATCCTGCAAAGGCAGATTTCCAATTTGCAGATGAGTAAAACCAAGGTCCTGCGTGGATTCCTCACTTGCTAGGGCATGTTGCTAGGACCTGAACCCAGGCAGTCTGGCTCCAAACCCCCTGCCGTCTGCCCCTGCCCGACCTGCTCCCTCAGGGATCCCACCAAATGCTCTGCTTGGGCAGTTCACTCAGGCCAAGTGCCCTCCCACCCTCTGGGCCTTCATACAGGCTAGTTTCTTTGCCTAGGACACTCTGCTTCACCCGGTCGGCTCTTTCAGTCCACAGTTCCCAATGCCACTTCCTCGGGAGGCCCTCCTTCCTGGAAACCCCTAGATGCCATCACCTGCCATGCTGTTAGCCCACGTACAAGCTCTACTCTCAACCTTGGCACACCATGCTGGAGTAACCTGGGCACACGTCCATGCCCCCACCTACACTGGGCACTCCCGGAGGGAGACAGGACAGTGTCTGGCAGATGGGCTGCTCAACAGAGCCTGTGGAAGGCATAAGGACTCTCAACAGGAGCTCAAAAGGCCACGGGCAAGACCCTGTTGCCTGACAGGTGCAGGAGACAGAGTGAAAAGTGGGGAAGGAGGCTGGGCTGAGGCTGCCCTTGAGGTTTCTGCACACACAGGGGGCGGGGGTGGGGACAAGAACAGCCCAGAAAAGCCTCTCCTCAGCCCCAGGTTCTGGTGTGGGTGGAATGGCCTGGCTCTTCCTTGACCTCACCTGGGCGGGAGCTTTGGTCGCCTCCTCACTGTCGGAGTCCTCCTCACTGCTCTCCGAGGAGTCTTCCGGCAGCTCAGCTTTGACTTTGACTGGGGCCACTGTGAGCCCTGCCTTCCCAGGGGGTGCTGCGGCAGTCCCTTGGCCTGAGGGCCCTTTGGTGGGTGTAGAGGCAGTTTTCACGGTGACACCTTTCCCCACAGGCTTTGCCTGGAATGACAGGGGACAGCAGCGGGTCACAGGTGCCCCAGGGGCCACGTGAGCACTGGCCCTGAGTCAGCTGAATAAACTTGGCCTCACCTGTCCCACGGCTGGGGCAGGAGCGAGGTCCTCCGCACTGTCGGACTCCTCGCTGCTTGAAGAGTCCTCTGGCCCCTGGACGCCCCTGGCCATAGCTGGGGATGAGGCACAGGCTGGAGAAGTTGCTGCTCCCACCTTCCAAGGAGCTGGCGTGCCCACTCGCACTGGGGGGACCTTGGCAGTTGTTGGGGTAATGGGGGTGCCCTTCTTTGGGGAGGCCTTGATCTGGGGTGTTTTCATAGCTGGTTTTGCCTGAGAGGAAGCAGAAGTCAGAAGCTAGAGAAGGAGCCTGAATTCGGAGGCCCCATCTGCTCTGGGGTGGAGCCCCGCTGCCATCCTTCCCCTCTGCTCCCTGGGGAGCTGACTGGTGGGGGTGGTCGGGCTGCACCGAGGCCTCTCCTGAGCCCCACCTGGGCTGGAGCCGGGGCTGCAGGCACCTTCTCATCACTGTCGGACTCCTCACTGCTCTCCGAGTCATCCTTGGACACCTTGGCCTTGCCCTGGGTGGTCACAGACCCTGCCTTCTGAGGGGGCCCCTTGGCAGGACCTGAGGCAGGTCTGACCTGGATCTTCCCAGAGGATTTTGCCTGTAGTGAGACACACATGATCAGGGGAGGGGGCAGACAGCATGGCTATGTGCAAAGACACAGACCGAAAGGGCAAGCAGAGTCAGTGTGTGTGTATGTGGTCTGGGGAAGATGGCTCTTGGCCCTGAGTGGGAGAGAAGAGCCTTATAGGCAGGCGCCTCACCTGGGCCGGCGCCTCTGCCTCGCTGTCTGATTCCTCCTCGCTGCTGCTCTCTGAGTCCTCCTCCTGTTTCCCTACTGGGGTGGCTGACGGCCCCACCTTCTGAGGGGGCCCCTTGACAGGACCCGAGGCAGCTCTGAATTGGGAGTTTTGCCCCAAAGGTTTTGCCTGGGAGTAACAAAAGACGAGATCAGGGCAGGGGCCCACAGGGGACTGTGTGTGAGGGGAGACAGGAGGAGAGGAAGGCAAATGCAGGGCGCAGGGCCCCAGGCAAGGAGCAGGGGACAAGCCAACGGATGGGCTCTCCGAGCGCGGCACCTGTCTCCTCACCTGAGCAGGACTCTTGGCTGGGGGCACAGCTGCTGGGGCCTCCTCCTCGCTGTCAGACTCCTCAGTGCTACTCTCTGCGTCTTCCCCCTTCCCCTTCCCCACCTGGGCGGCTACAGGCCCTGCCTTGCCAGGGGGCAATGCAGGGGCCGCTTTCCTAGGGGACTCCTTGGCAGAAGCTGAGGCACCTTTGACCTGGGGGGTCTTCCCTGAAGACTTCGCCTGGAGGGAGACAAATGGAATCAGGGAAGGGAGTCCAGAGAGTGGACATGAGGAGAAACAAGAGACCAGACAGGGCAGAGGACGCCACACAAACCTGAGGTGAGCTGGGGTGGGGCTCTGAGCATGTCTAGGGCTCTTGCAGATGGCAGAGCAAGTCCTCAGAGGGCCTTCAGGGGAGGGGCTCGGGCTGCATGGACCCTCCCCTCCCAGGCCTCACCTGAAGTGGGGTCTTGGCAGCCGGTGCTTCCTCCTCGCTGTCAGACTCCTCCTCACTGCTGCTGTCTGAGTCCTCCTCTGGCTTCCCGGCCGTGGCCTGTGCAGCTGCAGGACCTGCCTTCCCAGGGGGTGCTGGGGCGGCCCCTTTCCCAGAGGTCCCCTTGACAGGACCCGACGCAGCTCTGACCTGAACAACTGTGTCTGAGGCCTTCGCCTAGTAAAAGAGAAGGGGTGGTTTGTTCCTCTCCTCCTCACCCGCTGGTGGGGACCTCAGGACAAAGTGGAGGCCTTAGCTGGGGCTCAGAAGACGCCGCCACTACTCTCCTCACTCTCTACCTTGACTGGTGCTCAGGGCTGGCCTTATTAGCTTCACTCTCACTTCTGGGGCCTTCCCAGCCCTGCCCGTCCCACTTGGCCACCACTGCCTCCTCCTCTGGGTCCGAGACAGACACCAGTTCCTTCGGCAGTCTTCCCGGATGCCCACACAGGGGTCAGAGCTGCCCTCGGCTGGACTCCTCCATCAGCGGGAGAAGCACAGGCACCAGGTATGGCCTGGCCCACTGCTGCACCCTGTGTGTAACAATTCTCACTCCCATTGCTGCCTCAGGGCCTTGGCACGTGCTGTGCTCCCCACCAGAATGACTTCTGTCTAAATGTCCATGTGCATGCCCCTGCCCCAGCCCTGCTTCAGGTCCTCAAAGTCTCTGTAAGGCTTTCCCTGAGGACTCTATTTTAATTGCCATTCCTACAGCACAGCCCACCTCACCCTCCTCTTAAACACCCAGCTAAGTGAACCTTATTTACTACATCTCCCCAGACCTGCGTGGGGACCGGGACCTCCCCTCCTGGGCCTCACCTGGCCAGCCAAGGGTTGCGGGGCCTTTTCTCACCACTGTCTGATGCTTCCTCCTCCTGGCTCTCCAACCCCATCAGCCTCCCAGCACCCCCTGCTTTCCCTCAGACGATCCAGGAGCCCATGTCCACCTACCCAGGGGAGGGGATGCCAGCAGATGGAAGTTAAAAGGATTCCTGTTAGCTAACAAACCATGATTTGGCCAGAAAAACCAGATGACCAAGCGATTAAAACTTAAATCCCTTCACAACAAGACCAGCTGGCCACATCCATTCATTAGACAGGGAAACTGAGGTAAAGCGGAGTTACTGATAGAGCGGGGTTTAGGACCACCCCCTGGGAAGCAGCCCTTCTAAGCTGCCACTCGGGCAAGACGTGCAATTTCCACGGATGGATGAAGCAAGCCCAACTGTCCTTGCCCCTCAATTTTCACACCCCCACCTCCTGCCCCCCAAACACCAAGGTGAGGCTCATTTGGTGGAGGGGCTGGTCATGCAGCCGTCTGGCCAGCCTCTGGGGGCCATGGAAGAGTCTCTGGCTGCAGGGGGCCCGGGATGCCGAGGGGTAGTCCGCCCCAGGCCTCACCTGACAGGGCGGCTCTGCAGGGGCGCCCTCCTCACTCTCAGACTCCTCTTCGCTGCTCTCGGAGTCCTCTTCTGGCACCTTGGCCTTGGATGGGGTCAGGGCACCTCCTCTGACTTGGGGGGTCACATCCCCTGCTTTCCCAGGTGTTGGGGCTGCTCCTCTTCCGAGAGAGTCCTTGGCAGGCACTGGTGAGGCTTTGACCTGGGGTGGTTTTACTGAAGGTTTCATCTGGAACAAGAAAACGCAATTAGGGAGGAATTACTCCTCTTTGCCTCTGAGGGGTAGGAGAGGCTCTATGGTTTATCAAGATCTTTCCTTGTATCCTCCCATTCTCAACTCCCTGAGACAGACGCCATCTTTACACTCACGTTCCAGAAAAGGACAAGAAGCTCAGGAAGGTTAAGTCATTCAAGATCAAAATGAAGGGCAAAATCATGACTAGCACCATGACTGTGTGGCCTTGGGGGCAGAACCCTCTAACACTATGCTTCCCTGCTGCCTGGCATGCACAGTCCACCCAGCCCAGAGGGGCAGTCTCTCTCCACCGAGAGGCTTACCCCGTCACCCCTTCAACTACAGGATCTGATCATGGTGGCCATCCCAAGGGCCAGGAGGCTAGGATTTGAACTCTGGTCTTGCCAGTCGCTTCCTGGGGCACGTTTCTTTCCACTATGGGCTTTCTTATACTTCTAAAACCCTGACATTTTCAAGGCAGGCAGTACCCTACCTCCACCTCCGTCAACAGAGTTCACCTGACCTTGGGTTCCTGGGGCAGCCATCTCCTCAAGTTGCCATGGCCTCTGGCCTACCAAAGCTGTGAGTCTGGCTGCTGGCTTTCCAGGGCCAGAAGTGGTCCCCTTTCCCGTGGCAGGGCTGGGAGGGATGGGAGCCTGAGGAGCCCTGATGGCTGTATCCAGGTGGCAATGGGATGTGGGGAGCGGCCTTCGGCCAGGCCTGGAGTAGACAGGAGGAAGGTCTCCACCTTCTCTGGGTGAGGCGGGAGACAAGGGAGAAGTACTCTGGGCACCAAACCAACTCGCCCCGCCCAAAATCCTGCTGGTTCTCCCTCCACACGCCCTTTCTAATAGGCGCCCTGGGGCCTGCCATCAGCCTCACAAGCTCACCAGCTGCTTCAACAGTCTTGCTGCTTTCCCTCTGCCCTGTCCTCCAACCCAGGCCACAACCAGCAACCTCCCTCCAACATAAATCAGACCATCTTACCTCCACTCCTGAAACCTTGCAATGGCTTCTCATAGAGCCCAGAGTACAAGCCAACCTCCTCCTGCCCATCCTCCTGGCCTGGCAGCGGACTGTGGCCCCGCCTACTCTGACCCCTCTTCTGTCCCTTGCACCTCATCCACAGTGTCACAGCCTTGTTGCTGCCCCTCGCGGCTCTCTACGTTTCCCCTAGCGACCTGTGACACTGTAGTCAAACTTCCCAGGATGCCTCCATGTACTCTCCATGTCTCTCCTGCCTACCCCTATATCCCCAAGGTGTGGATGCCCCATCAAGAGTGACTTCCTGGTCACAGCTACAAGAGGGGTTAACGCCATAGACCAACACCTGACCATCACTGACCACACACCTAGGCCTGGCATTCACCAGCGGGCCCAGAACCCCTCACCCAACTCACCTGACCATACCACCTGATGGCCGCCCTCCTACCCTGGCCCTTGGCTCGTGCAGCTATTCCTGCTGAAACACTCTTTTTCCTCCCCCACATCCCTTCCTGGTGAGTCCCCTATGCATCAAGGCCCTGCTCCAGTGCCACCTCTCCCAGGAAGCCTCCCTTGTCTCAGACAGGTTGGCGTCTCTCCCTGCCAATCTGAGACCTCTCTCATGCCCAACGTATGACAAGCAGCACCTGGCTCCCCTCCCCAGGCCTCGGCCTTTCCAGCTCCCAGTACATCCAGCTCCCTGATATCATTAATATCAGATATAAGTCAGTATGAAATTGACCAGTTTTTGTGTTTCACAGCACGGAGCTATGGATGTATGCACATACGGACAGCTCTCTGTAGGCTCAGATGCAAAGGGGACAGCTGGAAAGCCACCCGCTAGGATACATATGGGGGAGAAGGGAACCAGGATAGGAGATCAGAAACACTAGAACTGATTTGGCCCCACTGGTGTGTGAAGCTCCGGCCAGGCTGCTGGGAGGGTTAGAGGTTAGACAGCAGCTCCTGAGGACAGTGGCAATTACCTCCACGTAGGTCTCATCGCTCGAGCTGGAGGTCTCCTCGCTGGAGCTGTCAACCTGGTTGGCTGAGGCCAATCCTGAGGGAGGAAGAGGGAGAGGACTGAGGAACTGCCCTTCCAGACTGCCCTCCCCTCGCCAGCGCTCTGCCACGTCAGCCAATGAGAGGCAGGGGCCCTGTGCTCGCTTCTTGCGTGCGGAGCTTCAGCCCCACCTATCCTGAAGCCCCACAGCTGAGGCGCGGGCCACCTATCTCCCCGTGTTCCCACACACTGTGGCCCTGGGAAGGGTCAGAGACCAGGTCCTACTACACACACACCAGCGTCTGATGGCTCGGAGATCTCCTGCCATCATCACACTGAGGCAGGCAGGCAAATGCCTATTGGACATGAGACTTAGGCAAATCCAGACTCTCACTTGAGTCTCAGCCTCTACAGTGGGCCCCAGACCCACCTGAGAACAGTAAACCAGAAAATGCTCCATCACCACCCAGGGCTGCTCCAACTCCCTTGGCAAAGCCTGACCTGTCCCTGTAGTAGACCCTCCCTCATCGAGGTGTGGAGCCCTTACTGCCAAGGAGACACACCTTTAAATTCCAGAAGGTCCCACAGCCTGATAAAGCAGTGCCCGGGGCCTGCTTCCCCAGCCCAAACTCAGGGGGCTAGTTGTCTAGAGGTCAGCACCACTCACCAGGCTTGGCTGTGGTTCCAAGGGCTGGGACGCCACCCTCCTCTTCAGTTTCTGAAACCAGAACGGTATTTGCCGAGGGCTCTGCTGACTTCCTGGGGGACCTCCCAGACAGAAGGTGGGCCACTGCCTTTCCAGAGGCCGGATGTGGTGTGGAGTTCACCATCTTGCTGGCTTTCTTGGTCTTCGCCTACAAAGGACGGGGTGACAGACACGCTGGGTACAGCCTGGTGAATGACGAGCACAGACCTCTTCCCAGCCATGCGACTTTGGGCAAATTCCCTCTCTCCGTCCCTTACTTCATCTCTAAGGTGGGGCTGACAGTGGTACCCGCCCTCATGGAGGCTTGGAGAATGCCCAGTGGCAGTTCCTGGGACACCGGAATTACTTGCTAAGCGGTACTGAGTGGTCTGCTGTGGTTCCTAGCACTACTTGGCATGGCTGAGAGTGCACCCGGCAGTCGGGGACGCGTCCTCAGTTCTCTAACGCTGCCTCCTCCACTACCAGCGCATGGTCTTCCACTCTGAGTGGTTTCAGTCTAGAAAATGAGCTTCGTGCTTTCAGAACCACAGGCGTCTCATTCACTGTGGTGCCCCCCACTGCCTTCCACGGTGCCCGGAAAATAACTGGATGGGTCACGAGTTGTTGGCTGAACAGGCGACTGCAGATATGACGGGGAAAGAAGCTGTTACAGGTGCATGCTGTGCCCATGGGCCCGGAGCAGTGTGCAATGTTTCCACCTTACAGGAAAGGAAACTGAGGCCCAGAGAGGTGAAGGGATGTGCTAGGGTCACACGACTAGTGATAAAGGCTGACATCTGAATCCAAGTCAGACTGTTATCCACAACCCTATCTTTCCCTGACACAGGGGACTGTCCCCTGTAGGGCACTTCACTCCCACAGGCCACAGCTTCAGAGGTGGTCCTACTCACCTTGGCTTTCTCCTTTGCACCCGAAGGCAAAACCGGCCCCGCCGCTGAGGAGTTGGTAGCCGCTGGTCTTGGGGCTGCAAGACAGAAACACCCTCGGGCTGAGCCAGGTGAGCTTTTTCTCACTGAGAACAGACAACAGGTCTCAGCTCACCGGATGGTTCAACTGGTATGGCTGCCTGGTGCTGGCACGAGGACCTGAGGCTGAGCCCAGACTTGTGGGAAAGAGCTCTGGGGTGCAGGAGCCACAGCCAGAAGGAGCAAGAGGGCAGGGGGACATGAAAGCCACAGATCTGCGTCCCCCAGGGAGCCCTGGCTGGCATGAGACACTGGAGCCCCCAGAGCAAAGGGCTGGCTCACACGCGTGCTGCATACTACCTCGACGGCAAGGCCCCACTTCAGGGTGGGCCAGCCCCGCAGGCGACCACGCTATAGCCCGGGTCACTCAGCAGGACAGGGACGGTGGTCAGCCCACCCTTCCTTGGGCCACACAGAAAGCTGCTCAGGATTTCAAGGGTTTCTAGTGGAAAGGCAGCTGAACATGGGCCCAGGAACTGGTCAGATGTTAAGACTTAGAGATTCCTGGTGCTCTTACACCAGGGGGCTGTCTCCCTAGAGCTCAGACAGGACAAGATTTCTAGAGCATGCTGTGAATGCCAGAGGACACTGCGGAGATAAACGACATGGTCTAACTCCCTTCCTGACATTTAACTCCATCTCCCTCTCTTTTTAATTTTAGATGCATTTGTAAGTGGAGAGGAAGTAGAGAGAACCACACAGTACCAACCATTACCAACTTGTGGCCAATGTGATGTCAACCAGCCTCTCTGGCACCCTTCCCCATCAAGTATGATTCTGAAGAGAATGCCAGACATGTACCACGCTGCCCACAAATATTTCCATATGCTTCTCTCAAAGGGACTCGATTACGATTCCGTTATCACAGGAAAATTAATAAAATATCACTAAATAAGACTCACTAAATAAAAATTCATTAATATCAGATATAAGTCGGTATGAAATTGACCAGTTTTTGTGTTTCACAGCACGGAGCTATGGATGTATGCACATACGGACAGCTCTCTGTAGGCTCAGATGCAAAGGGGACAGCTGGAAAGCCACCCGCTAGGATACATATGGGGGAGAAGGGAACCAGGATAGGAGATCAGAAAACCACTCATTTTTCTTCCACATGCTTTTGTATGATTCAAAGTGAACCTGTTCTGCATTTATAATTTTAGAAGATTAAGAAAGATATAAGATATATTCAATACGATCTTGAATATTTTTTAAAACATGCTCAGGAAAAATAAATGGAAGAATAATTTGCCAAATTGTAGGCGGTAGAGTATGGGTAATTTTTTCCCCGTCTTTTTAACCATTTTCATAAATCCTATAACGAACAGTCCACAGTGAATCCTGGATTTCTTTTACAATCGGAAAATATACCTAAAATCAAGAAATTACCTTCTTTGTAAGCAAAACCCAATAACCTTGCAGAGAAAAAGGACGATTCCTCTGTGGAGTTCAGCTATGTTGGTTAAAGCACGAACCGTCCTGAGGACTTGGGGAGAAGGGGCTGGGCAGGCCTCACCGGGTCACCCTGTGAAAGCTCTGAGACCAGAGTGCCCAGGAGAGCCTCCCTGTGCTACCTTGTACTCTTTCAGAATGACAGGAAGCACAGCCCCTCCCCTGGCAGCCCATAGGCCAAACAGAAGGGATGCCTGTCAGCTGCCCTCTGAGATCCTTCTAGCAGCTCTTCTACAAATGTGGGCTTCTTTCCATCTTCATCAGAATCACCCGGGGGGGGGGGGGGCTTGCAACAATGTAGCTGTTGTACCTCAAATGAGACTGTAAGGGCCCAGCTCAGTTTTTGTTCACCACTGGATTCCCGGTATCCGGGACACAATGTTTGGCACGAGAAAGGGCTCAACTAAATACTGCAAGAGGTATGTGAGATGCTTCCAATCTTCTCTCTAAAAGGTCCTGGTCTTCCCAGGGCTCATTGGAGGGGAAGCTGGAGGTGGGCTCTCTCCCCAGAATAACCCAATATTCAAATGCCTGCCCCCCGAAACTGCAGGGCCCTGGGCTGAGCCCCTACAAACACACCGGCCGGAGCTCTCCCAGTGGGCAGGGTGCTTACTGGCTTTGGCGGCTTCAGCTTCTGCCTCCTCCTCCTCCTCCTCTTCCGAGCTCTCCGAGCTGCTAATGGGGTCTGACACTCGGGTTTTCTTAGCCTGCAGCGCTGCATCCTCCTCCGCCTTCCGCTTCTGGCCAACCTCTGAGGTTCTGCAGGACCAAGTGACTGGCTGTACCAACCAGGTGGCAAGGGCACTTCCAGGAGATTTGAAAAGAAAGACATGCCCCCGCCCCACCACCCCCCTGCTCCCCAAGGAAATGTGCACGGAGGGTTTCAGAACATGGTGTAATACACTTGTATTCTGCATTTTTACACATTTCATAAACTATTAGTCTTCAAAATAACCAGGAAAGGTCAATAACATTACATAACAATGGCCAACCATCACTGAGTGTGATGGGCCAGCACCTGTAGGCTGTTCCTAGGACCATCCAGACCCCCCGACTCCTCCAGAACTTGCAGCACCAGCACTGCCCTCTTTCTGGAAGACCCTGCTCAGCTCCTTCCTGTGCTTCAGGCCTCAGCGCCAATATAGACTCCTCAAAGGCCCGCCCCCACCAGTCTCTGCCCTGCCATCCTGTTTCGTTTTCTTCAGAGCACTTTTCTCCCTCCTGCTATTCTCCTGACTTCCTGCCTGACTCCCCAGCTACATCATCAAACCCTGGGGCGGGGAGGGGGTGCCGGAAGGAACCTCTGCTGGCTCACTATGTATCTTCGGCACGTCAGCTTACAGCTAAAAAAGAGGAACAACTGACTTACTCAGGGTCAGAGAGGAGGAATTTTGGAAGTCTGGGGCATGGGCAGGACATGCACCCAGATGGCTGAGCCCCTGCAGTGTACAAGGACCAACTCCTTTGACCTCACCCTCCCATCCCGACAGTGTCACTGTCTGTGCCCTGTGTTCTCCAGCTGGGCTAGCTGTGCTGTCACAGTTTGTGGTCCCCTGTTCCCAGGAAGGCCACTTGTTGGGACTCCCCTGAAATACAGGTTTCACTTATACTTATCAATTCATTCTGCTCCTCTCGCCCCAACAGAATGTAAGTTTCATAAGGGTGGGGATTCTTCTCTAGTTTGTCCCAGGTATATTAAGAACAGTTCTGGTTCATAGTAGCTGCCACTCAATAAATACTGGGCATGGGGGAGGATAAACCTCCAATGGTCAGGTTTGGCACCTTACTTACTATTATTGTATTTTACAGATGAAGACATAGACTCGAGGAAGCCAAGTTTGCCCAAGGTCATACAGCTAGTTCTTGGGTTTGAACTCTGCTGAGAACCATTAGACTAGGCTGCCTCTGGTGGGTGTAAGGTCCTCATTCAGTACCCCTCACCCACAGAAGGGACCAGTGACAACAGGTTCACTGAAGCGGTTCTCTAGGGAAGTGCCAGACACCTGCACACGCCGAAGGGGGTAAGGGAGAGGAAGTGCAGGGAGGGAACTGCACTCTGACCTTACCTTACAGCAGAGGGTAGCTGAGAACCGAGAGCTGACAGGGTCTTCACAGACCTTAGCTCTCCACTGGAAGCTGGGATCTCTTCCACATCATTCTCGCCCTTGCTTACACACCTCTGATGACAGGTAGCCTACCTCATTTCTGGATAGCTCTGATGACCAAGCTCTGATGACCAAGTATTCAGAAGCTGAAGCTTGTCTCCCTAAAGCAGTACCTCTGGGTCGCACTTCAGTCTCTCAGGACCCCAGACAACAGCCCACTTCCTTTGTCCTCAGAGATGTGCATACCTATCACCTGCCCCTTTGCCATCTCTTGTCCATCCTGGACAGTTCAGTATTTTCTATTCATTCAACATGGGACATGACTGCAGGTCCTTCACTCCCCTGGATGACTGTGGTCAGGCCAGTTCACAGAAAGGATGATTACCCCTTCCCTCTCTCTCAAACCATTCCTCTGTTGATATGCCTTTGGATTACCCCTCGCCTTTCCTGTTTCTGCATGTTTCACAGACATTTCACATGCAACATGTCCTTCCTCTCCCTCCAAACTGGGCTTGCTTCTTGCTCCATGCAAGTGCACAGGCCAGGCACCAGGGAGTCAACGAGCCCACCCCTCCAGACCATCCATAGCGCTCGGTCTCATCCCCTAATATTCCTGGAACTGACTGTCTGACTCTACACCCGCTCTGTTATTCCTGTCTCAAGCCCCATCAGCTCTTGCCTGGATGATGGTGTCTACAGCCCAACCAGCCATGCCGTCCTGCAGAGTTATCTCACCACTCTCCACTGCACACTTTCACAGCCCCCACTGCTCTTGGGGCAAACACACCGGCCGGAGACGCAACTTCTCACCACGGACGATGAGGCCTTGCATGGGTCAACTCTGAGAGCCATCCAGCCTCCTCTGCCCTGTGGCTGCAGCCACAGGCCTCAGCCCAGGCAGTTCCTTCTGCCAGGCCCACTCTACCTGCCTCTCCAGACCTACTGCCTCATTCCCTCCCCCACTCTCTGCAGCCCTTACACCAAAGGTCATCACAGGGAAACCTCCCTGAGACCCCTAAATGAGGCCCAGTTAACCTGTTTATGGGGTCTTGGCACCAGGTCCTTTTTCATAATTGTTACTGCCATTTTAATTTTATATTTATTTGTTTCATTCTTTGAGGCCTACATGATTCCAGTGTCAGCTCCAGGAAAGAAGGAACCATGTCTGTCTCACTCACAACAGTTATCTCCATACTTAGAACGGGACCTGGCATTTAGCAGGTAGGTCCTCATGGGACCTTTTGTGCTGGGAAGTATGTCTGCTTGCCCCAGTCAGTACCACTCAAACCTTTCAGAGACAAGGAGGGCAAGTACTTCCAGCTAAAAACTTAAGACAATGTTGTTAGCGAGAGGTAGGTACTCCATAAATGTTTGGTGACTGAATGAGTAACAAGCTGCTGAGAAGCTGTGGTCCTTGGAAGCACTGAACACAGCTCTCAATGTCCTCTCTCACTGTCAGACACCCATAGCTGTGACCTGGCTTCTCAGAGGCAAAGCCAGTGTCCACAGTGGGCCATGTAGACAGACTGCAGATCAGATTAGAAACCTAGCTTATTTCAAGCTGATGGCTTGGGGTGTCCCTAATCCACTCTTCCACCCCGTCAGACTTACTGTTGCCAGTGAGTATAGATGTCCATAAGGGTTACAGGCTGAGTCAGGAAACTTTTCTGCAGAGAAGTAAAGAGAAAGCAGCAATTAACTCCCAGCACAGTATGAGTCCTCCTTGGGCCCAACTCTCCACGACCTCATGGGAGACCTTTTGTGCTGGGAAGTATGTCTGCTTGCCCCAGTCAGTACCACTCAAACCTTTCAGAGACAAGGAGGGCAAGTACTTCCAGCTAAAAACTTAAGACAATGTTGTTAGCGAGAGGTACCTCTGAAAGACTGGAGTAAGAATGTTCCAGGCTAGCATCTATCCAGCAGCCCCGAACCTTCCAGGCACTCTCCAAGCTTAGAGGTCACAAGACAGAGTTTTTTCCACCCCCAGCCTTTCAAGAGTCTCTGAAAGGCCAGGTGGGTCAACGTTCCCAGGGCAGTACAAACCACAGCCCAGACATCCAAGGTGTCCTGTGGCATTTCCGCGGTCCACTCCTCTGCTGGGAAGAGACTGATGCCAGTCCTTGGTAGAAGCAGAGGGAACCGGGTGGAATCCAGCCCTCTGGAGCCAAGGCCAGATGGCCCACTCTGTAAATGTCAAGAACCCAGGGTGTCAAGTGCCCCAGAGAGGTCAAGTGAGCAATGTGAGGTGAGGGAAGCATCAGGAATCCGGGCAGAATGGCCAAGAGGCTGCATCTAGAGTCAGGTAGAGCTCCTCCACTAATTGGCTGAGCTAATCTCTTCACCTCATCAGACTCTGGGCTACTTCTTTATAACACAGGGATAAGAGCAGAATCCCCCTAGCAGGACGCTATCAGGCCTGAACAAGATATTCTAGTCAGTGTCCAGCACAGGGGCTGGTAACACACAGACTCCAATTGTCAATTTCACTCTGCTCTGCCCAAGGCACACTTGTCTCCTTACTGGCCCTCAAAAGTGCTGCTATTCTTTCTGCCTGGAATGCTCTTTCCTGATAACTACATAGCTCAGTCCCTCACTTCCTTAAGGTCTCTGTCCTCTCAGAGGTGAAATGTCACCTTCCCAGTGGGGCTTCCTGATCACCCTATTTATAACTGAGCCCTGATATTCCTTATCCTCCTTGCCTGCCTTAGTTTTATAGTTAATACCTATGATCACTGAACACACTGTATCATTAACTTTTTTTTTTTCAAATATTTGTCATCTGTCTGCTCCTGCTACATTGAGCTACATTGTATGCTCAGGATACTTTGGCCTAGACAAATGCCCCAGTGAAGATGGGTACTATCTCTTACCCCACTTACCTGTTAAGTGATCTACATGGAGTAGAAAGGCAATCAAGGTCCAAAGAGGGTTGAGAAAAGCTTGGATAAAGTCTTGGCCCATCACTCTTTAGGGAGATCCCAGAAGCAAGCATCAGAACCAGAGCCCACACCACAGCCAAAGGCAAGACTAATCAGGCCAATATCCACCAGCTTAAAAAGCTCCAGTGACTTACCACTGATCTTCAGATGAAGACCAAACCAACTACAGCAGGGCTCTAGCCGGCTCCCTACCCCCTCTGTCACCTTGCACTTCACACTTCAGCCACAGCGGACTTTCCAGAGGCCAGTACAAATGCAAAAAGTTCCCTCCCACCACAGGGCATTAGCACCTCTGCCTGGAATATCCACCTCCCTTCTCTCAGGTCTCAAATCAACTTCCACATTCCGGCAAAAGCAGTCCTGAATATCCCTGACATTGGCAATTTGCCATCCCTGTCTTACCACCCTACACCTCTCATTCTTGGCACCTAACGTGTTACTTTTGTGATTCTTGATTTATGTCCACCTCTCCTACCAGATTTAGATTATAAACCCTAGGAGGGCTGGGGGACCTTGCTCAACATTCTATCAACAGCACCCTAAGTACCAGAGTGAATTGCTGAAAAAAATGAATGAAGTAAGCAATGACTCCATCACAAGCTCGCATTCCAAAGCTGTCTGACTCAGTACCGGTGGGATGAGGGCCAGAGTTTCACCTCAAGTAAGGGGCCACAAGCCCCTTTCCTCGGCGCTCTGTGTCCTCCTCACCCTTCCCGGGGTCTGCTCGCAATTCACCCCTCAGACTCTGAGCAACCCTCTAGCCCTCCCGGGCCGCGCTGAGCCACGTGGCCCGAGACTTCGGAAACTTTAAACCGCCACTACCGGGAAGGCGGTGGAGGTAAGGGGCGCGGGAATTACAAAGCCCTGAGCGTCGGATCTCACATCGGGGCCCGCCCACTGCACAGCTGGAGAAACTGAGGCCCAGAAGGACAGGGAGCCGCAGCGAGGGCAGAGGCTGTGGCTCCTTCACTAGCCCCGGCCGCCTCCTAGAGCACCGCACGGTCCGGCTCTAGGCGCCCGCCAGGCCGCTAGGGGAGGGGGCACAGGCAGTCGCTCTCCAAATGTTGCACGCGGCCCAGACACACGGCCCGCGCACGCTTACCTGGCCACTCTGCTCCTTCACTTCCCGCGCCGCGCGCACATAGCCCGCCTGTAACAGATGCTGGTAGATCAGGGGAAGCAACTCCCGGCGTTTCCTGGCCTCGGCCATGCCGGCGAAACCGGGCAGTCCGCTCACCTGCACGCCCCCCTCAGTCCCCGCCCGCCACTTCCCTCGTGCCCTTAGACCTCGCGCGCCCCACTTCCGGCTCCTCTTTCGCCCGCGTCGCGCGGCGAACCGGGAAATGTAGTCTTATTTCCTGGAGTGGCCGGCTCCGCCCCGGTGGGTGAAAGGGGCGGAGGCTTAGAGGATAATGAGGCCTCCCATTGGCAGGGAGGGCGTGGTCAAACCTAGTCCCGCCTACTGGCCTTGATCTGAATGACTCCTTAAGCCCTCCAGACTTGCTCACCGCCGGCATTTGTCTTCCCTGTTCGCTGTGACGTCTGCGATAGCGTTTTGCTCATCTCTGTACATCTTAATCTGCATGTCTCTAGTCCCGAACTTCCAGTTACCCATTTATTCACTTCACAGAGTTTTTAGGACCCATGACTATTTGTCATTATTCATTCATTGCCTAAATAGTTTTTTGAGCACTATACTTCAGGCTAGTGCTCACCTGAAATGGAGGGATAAAAAGATGGATAAAAAACGGTGACTACCCTCAAAGCTCACAAGGAGATTTGGTAACCAAACAACGATGGTTCAAGGTCTTGAGTGCACTGTCGGGGACAGACACAGCCTATGGGAGCCGGGAGGAGGGGTGCCTAACCCCAAAGAGACGTCTAATTTCAGGCTTAAAGATGGAACAGGGATTTCTAGGTGCAGAAGAGAGGACTGGCATTCCAGACAGAGGACACTGCCTGTACACAGAGAGGAGAAACCACCGCTATAAGCTGGGAAGCCCAAACATAGAACCCAGTCTGTGCTGGTGGGCTGTGGTTGTGGGAAAGAGGGGATGAGTAAGGACACGGGAGGATGGAGAAGTAAACAGGCCCTGCAGCACCCTCTCCTGCCGAGCAGAGCTTGCACTTTGTTGCAAGGGTGATAGATAATCTCTGACTTGTTTTATGTAGGAGGGTGACCTGGGTTTGTATTTTTAAGAGATTGCTATCACCAGAATGTGGAGGACGGATTTGTGGAGAGCAAACTAGATGTGAGGCTGTTGTACTTGTTGAAGGGAGGCTGGCAGGGAGAGGATGAGGTAGGCTGGGGAATATTTGAATCAGCTCTTTTTAACTTCACGGACCCATTGAGAAACTGAAGATAGCAAGAACCACCTAGACTTTGTTGCCGAAAATTTTGAATGTGCACAGACGCATAACGTTTTCACACTGATTTTAGGACGTGGATAAGCACATAACTGAACCTCCTAGAGTGAGGAACTACTGCTCCAGAAGAAGCAGGGGTAGGACCTGGTGACTAAAAGCAGCAAGTGAGGAAGAGGGAGGAGAGTAATCTGCATTCCGCTATTTAGTGAAATATTTTTTGAGTACCTACTATTGGGATAAAGTAGTGTCCACCCCAGTAGAGTTTGAAGTCTAAAGGGGGAGACACATGCTAAAAAGTTATACGAACACTTTGTTACAAACAGTGAGGTCATGCAGAAAGGAAAAGAATAGAGTTTTCTTATGGAACAGTAAACACCGTGTGGGAGTCACACAGCTAGGGTTCAAATCCTGCCTTTGCTTCTTGTTAACTAAGGAAACTTGGATAAGTTCCATACATAACTTCTCTGTGCCTTGGCTTCTTCATCTGTAAAATAGAAATAATTGTAATATCTACCTCACAGGCTTGTCATGAGGAATAACTGAGGTCTAAGCAGAAATGCTCAGAAGCTTCTAGCAAGAGTGCTGTGCCTAGATGTATGTTAGCCATTATTGTGAAAGCACTTAACAGGAAGGAGGGATCTATGCTTTCCTGGGGGTTAGGGAAGGAGCCCCTGAGAAAGTGACGTTTGTGAGGAAATCTGAACTGTGTGTAGGTGAGGATGGGGTGGGGGGGTATTCCTGGGAAGAGGGAAGAACCTGTGCAAAGGGCCTGAGGCAGAAGGTGCAGCTGAGAGGAGAGATGAAAAAAGGCCTTGGGAGCAGGCCATAGGGGGAGAGCAAGGAGATTGGGGAATGTGGAAGGTGGGCACGACAGATTCCACATTAAGGAATCTTTGTTTTCATCTTAAGCATGATAGGAAGCCACTGACAGTGTAGGCCCAAGAAGGATAGGATGGCTTTTCATTTTAATGTGGTTTGTGTGAATGCCCAGTGGAGAGTGGAGTAGGGTGTGTATGTGCCCATGCTAGATGACAAGTTAAGCTTAGGAACGCAGGCAGGCGTTTAGGGAGAATATAATGGGGCAATGCTGGTTGCAGCAGAGGTGGAGAGTGCTGGAAGATTCCAGGGTTGTCGAGAAGTAAAATCGTCATAGGAATGTGTTGGAATGGAGGGCAAGGCAAAGGGAGTGTCCGGATGAACTGTGAGGTTTCTGGGCAGCCCAGCAGGCAGCGACTTTCCCTGAGAAAGGGAAGCCTGGAGACGACAGGGATGGGGGCAGAGTGGGAAGGGAAGGATGATGAGGTGGGCCATAAAAAGTGCAAGTTCTGCTTTAGGCGGTTGGAGCTTGAAATGCCTTTGAGACACAGAGAGCAGGTGTCCGGTAGGCACTTGGGGGCCTAGGTTTCGAGGCTGTGGCTGAGGGCCAGGTTGTCTGGGGAGCAGAACACAGACAGAGGAGAGAAGGTGGCCCAGCAGGGAGACCTAAGGCATACCCACAGGGTAGAACTGCACAGAGGAGGACATGCTTGGCAAGGCAGAGAAGGAGGGAAGAGAGAGGCAGGAGAAGACCCAGGAGGGTGGGTGTAGGGAAGGAAAGCAAGGGACGAGTTTCAGGAAAGTGTAGTGAGCCCATGGGCAATGCTCCAAGAAGTCAGATGGGGGGCGCCTGGGTGGCTCAGTGGGTTAAGCCGCTGCCTTCAGCTCAGGTCATGATCTCAGGGTCCTGGGATCGAGTCCCGCGTCGGGCTCTCTGCACAGTAGGGAGCCTGCTTCCTTCTCTTTCTGCCTGCCTCTCTGCCTATTTGTGATCTCTCTCTGTCAAATAAGTAAATGAAATCTTAAAAAAAAAAAAAAAAAAAGAAGTCAGATGGGATGAGCATGGAACCGTGAGTTTTGGCTTAATGACAGCTGTGGTGACTGTTGAGGGCTTTTGGGAGCGCTACTTCCGTGGAGTGATGGAGAAGGTCAGGTGGCCGTGGTCTGATGATGAAGGAGGGAAGCAGGAGGCAGTGTGTCTTTGGAGAAGTTTCTGTGCAAAGGGGAGGAGAGAGACAGTGTGGCAGGGTCGGTGTGTGTGTGCTGGGGGAGGTGTGTTATAAGGTGCAAGAGAGCTGGGTTTGTTTAAAGGCAGATCAAGGGGAGAGAGCTTAATTAGGGGTGTAGGGAACGGGGAGATAATCAGCAAGTGACGTTCAGGAGCATATGCAAGAGGGAATGGGTTCAGGCATGTGGGTGGAGGGGTTGGTCTCAGAGAGGAGGAGGGATGACTTCTCTAGAACCAAAAGAAGGAACAAAGAGAGGATGGGTGCAGATGTAGATGTAGGTTTGTAGTGGGATGTTAAGGGAGATTTCATCTTGAGCTTCTATTTTTTCTGCAAAGTGGGAGGCAAGGTCCTCTGCTGAGAGCGAGGAAGAGGTGGTGAGGAGTCTGGAGGAAGGAGGAGAATGAGCATTCCGACTTGGGAAGCAAACTTGCCCACAAAATCCCCAATTGCCTGATAGTGTCGACAACCCAGTTAGAGGCTGGTGATCGTTAATTGACGCGTGCCCTTCCTGTCCCACCGAGAGATTTCCCCCTTTGTAGCTCACCTACCCAGGAGCAGGCCAGGGGAAAGTACTTAGTGGGGTTTATCTAGAGGCCTCAGGTTTTGCCAGATGCGTGAGGGAAAGAGGCACAGGGATTTAAAGTGTTGGCAAGAGAGGTGCTCAGTCTCTGAGCTCTGGGATCTACACTGGGCAGGGAGGGAAGTGGAGACAGAGGGAGCCAATGTTCAGGGAAAGAGTGGAAGCCTCCGGGGACTGGGCCACCATGAGGATGATTAGCCAGCAGCCTGTGCTGTAAGACAGTTGGCAACTCCACCTGACGGCAATGCCCGGGTTCCTGACTGGGGGCAAGGTGGGGGCCTGGATGGGCCACTGACTGAGTTAAGTCAATAGGCCGATGAGCATAAAATCTCTGGGTAAATCAAAGCTCTTTTTCACTCCTCCAAGCTCTTATTTTCACCCCCATGGGGTATTATCATCCTCGTTGAGTGAACACTTTTGTAGATATAAATTTCCTGAGGGCTGATCTGGGGTTGTCTTGCTGGCTATGATATCCCCAACCCCAGTCAACAAATATTGGTAAATGAAGGGGTGGTTATAGCCTGACTCCTGAGGAAGAAAGGAGGGCAGAGCAGGCAGGGCAAACGTTGTGAGTACAAGCCTAAAAGCAGAAATGTGGAAGCTTCTAGAAGTCAGTGGAGAGGATACTAGGGCATGAGTCTTTGGCTGACCCTGGGAAAAAGGAAGAACTGATAAAAACAAAACAAAACAAAACAAAACCAGGATGGTCTAATACCTTCTGTCTGGCAACAGGTTGTTTTTGTTTTGTTCCTAATAAAATTCATTTTAAGCACTTAAGCACTTATGCTTTGTCCTTGGCTCCTGGGAGGCTGCCTCTTGTGTGGACATTTTTTTTTTTTTAATTTCCTTGATTTTCTAAATCATACCCTTCACTGAATTGCCTCAGGGCCCAAGCACAAAATTAAAACATTAAACTGATAAAATACAACGTGGCAACAATTAAGACAGCAGCAAACAAAACAGTGCATTAAAAAAAAATTAGCCTCAGAGCAATTTTTTTTTAACAGTTAGAAAAAGATGTCTTTGTTAGCGGTAGAAGCCAGAAGCTTCCAGACCACTCGACTGTGAGTGCCTCTTGGGTAAGCAGCACGCCTTAGTCATCTTGAATTCTCAAGCAGGGCACAGTGAGGGCACTCAGGAAATGAGTGAAGGAGGGACTGTCAGCAGAGGGGAACGAAGTTAAGCAGGTGGGACACTATACCCTTCTTTTCCCAGCAGGAGGACTCCTGCACAGAGTTGGAAGGTAGCACGATATAGGGGAGCGGTTACTGAGCCAGGAGTCAGGAAACTGCTTTTTGGCCAGGCTTTGCTATGTGACCTTGGGCCAGTCTCTTGACCTCTCTGATCCTCAACACCTCTACTGGTTGGACAAAAGCCCCTCTGGCCTTGGAACTCTAGAGAGGGCCCTATCTGGAAAGGCTGCCTTTGCCCCTGGAACCCAAAGATGGCCTCATCATCTACTGTAACAATGGGTTCTCCCTGGACTAAGTCACTTGGGCCTGTAGGTTTCCCACAGTCTCCTTCGCGCTCCCAGGATAATAATTTCTCGCTTTCTTTTCTCTTCAGTCTTGGAGATTTTAAAGATTTACAAAAGGTTTAAAAGTGATTACGGCAGTCAGCAGTCAAACAATTCAGGGATGTACAAAGATAAAGCTAGACCTTCCCTCCAGGTCATCCACTCCCAGCTCCCTTCCCCACCCTCCAGCACCACCAGTCCTGCACCTCCACCCCCAGCAACCCCTAGGGGGCTTGGTGTCAGGTCCCTTCACGTCATTCCTCTGGACTCAGATCAACACAGATGACCTGCACCAGGTTTTATAAGGTCTTAATCCTCCCTTCCCATTTCCTTATTTTCATCTCTCTTTTCTTTCTTTTTTTGCAAAAGGAGATCATCCTAAACACACACTCAGCAACTGGCTTTTTTCACCGAGGGTCAGATCAGAGCCTTTTCTCCAGATGTTGGTATCCCAGCAACGTTCTTGGTAAGCGTGGCAGCTCATCTACCAGGAGCCCCCCACAGTTGTGCTGTGAGGCAAACCAGTGTTTATGGCGTTAGCCCTCGAGCCCCCTATGGAGCATGTCCCTGGTTCTCTGCCCCTTTCATAGAGGAATACGTCGAGCTCAGCGAGGTAAGGCCCCAAGCCATGAGCTTTGAGCTGGTGGGATTGAGGGCCAGCTGCAGGGGTGGTGCGAGGAGGGGGGACTCCTGCTGACAGAGGTGGAAGATAGCTTGGGACAGCTTATTTACTTCTTTTTTTCTGGCTAATAGGACAGCGCTGCTCTCAACGCCCTGGCAAATACATCCTTGCGGACTGGAGCTTTAATTTTTGTAGAATGGAATGAAAGTGGGCCAGAGGGGATGCTCTGGTTTATGTTAATAGCTAAAGCCGGATTAACTGCCAAAAAGGGTGTAGCAATTCACAACTTCATCAGCATAATTTCCTATTTATGTGGTTTTATTTCTCAGAGCTGGAAGTGTCCTTGGAGAGCAAGAAGCCTGGCTCTCTCTCTTCTCACTGATAAGGAAGCAGGCTCCGATCAGAGGCAGGAATCAGCTTGGTGAGGTCCCAGCCAGTTCAAGGCCGAGGTAGGCGCCCTCCAGCCTCACACCTGCCTTCCTTCCAGCTGTGTCTGTCCCATTCTCTCCTCCCCTGTACACCGCATTCCGCATAACTTCTCTCCCCAGCTTATCAAACCTCCCCCCGGAAGTCAACCACTGACCAGGAGAACGAATCACAGCTTCCTTACAGGCATTCAAGCTCAGCCCTGTCCAGTCACACTTCAGACCCAAATGCAAATACCACCTCTTCCGTGGTGTCTTCCCTGACTGCCTCAGCTTCTCAACAGAGCACAGTAGTCTGCTCTGCAAGGAGCCCCTCTCTTCTGGCCACTCCTGCTGGAAGGAGCCACATCACAGAAGGGCCTACCAGAAGGGGGCAGTGCACCACCAAAGAAAGGTCTCCCTAAAGGTCAAGGTCACCCGGGGACCAGAGGCCGGGCACAAGCCCTTTGGTGTGCCCTCCCTCATCTCCAATGTGCATGCCTGTAGGAATACGGGGTTCCACCCCAGTGGTGTGGCCTTTGGCAGCACCCCCCCACCCACCCCGCCTCAGTTTGCATTTCTCAATAGAGAGGGTTGGACCAGCTCTGCGTTTCTGAAAGCGCCGTGAAGCACAAAGTGACTTCAGGAGATAAATAGAGGGACATTTTAAAATGGAAATCATTATGTATTTATTTTAATGTGTATTAGACAAAAAATAACTAGCACATCAAACCTGTTATTTCACAGATATTACTGCTTAGGATGGGGCTAAAGTAGGCATTCAAGTAAAAAAAAACAGTGAGTCAATGTAAAAGAAAGTAGCAATTAAATAATAGTACAGGTGGTAAGACGGCAGTGAATGGCTTCCGTCGAGAAAACATTGGTCTGCTTTTGATGTTCTAGAATTCTGTGATTTGTGGTGATCCATGCCAAGGATGGGGGCAGGGAGGAAGGCGCTGCCTCCAGGAGCTGGGGCACTGGGCCTTAGAGCCGAGGGGTAGGAATCCAGCAGATGGGCCATGTCCCCACCACCAGACCCTCCTCCACCTGTGGAGGGGTGCATGGGCCCGCTCCTCCTCCCCGCCTTCTTTCTCAGCTTCCCTGCGGTTACTAAGGAGTGGGAGGCTGAGAGGGGCCGCATTCTGGAAGCTCATCTGCTCCCTCATTCTCACCCAGCACCCTGCTTGGCATCAGCTCTTCAGGGTGATGATTAACAAAGATTCAGGAAGGCACTGGGGGTGGGGAGAGAAAAGAAGGCGACGTGGACCGAGTTCTTGGACATATGTGAATGTCCGACCTGGAATGACCGTCTGATCCCCAAACGTGCCGTGCAGTGCGATCACCTGGCAATTCAATAGAAATGCGATTCTCGGGTCCCACCTCAGGCAATTCTGGTTATGGAGCCCCAGCATCGACCCTTTAAAAACCTTGCCGCTTGATTCTGATGCTTCTAGGTCCGGAACCGCCACGGTGGACCACACATTTTAATCGGTGCACCTGGGGAGAGACCGGGGCTCAGAGAGGTTTGTCGCTTACCCAGAGTCACCCAGCATATCAACAGCAGATGTCCTGACACCCCGCTCCGTGCTTCTCACTGAGCATCCCTTGTTGAGCCTAGTCCCTGGTTAGCAGAGAGAGCTCCACTGACAAATGTGGTGGGATTTCTTTGAGCCTCCTTTGCGTCTGGGCTTCTCAAGGACTTTCCACAGAAAAGAACATGCTGTGTGAAGAGCCATCTGCTTTAAAGACTGGAAGGGGTGGCGAGGGGCGGAGGGGGTGGCGATGGAGGGGGTGGCTGGGTGATGCAGCCTCCTCTCTGCTTTTGCCAGCCTGCACAGTCACACAGGATCCTCAAGGAACAGAATTAGGAGTCCTGACTAGGGGGTAAATTCCAGATAGAGTTTTCCAATAGTGATCAGTGACCTGGGAGACAATTGACCTTGGAGCCGTTGTCTGGTTCCCTGCTTTTTTCTTTTTTTAAAGAAATTAAACATTCAATGTATGAAAAACATAGGGACACGTGCATACAGCTTCCATGTTCCTGGGCCAAGGTTGTGAAATAAGACATCACAAATAAGTAGCAGCCTCTCAGCCTATTTCCCTCCCTCCTGCCCAGAGACAGTCACCACCGTGTTCCTTGACGTTGGCGTGAATCTTTCTTGTACATATTTTTATGTTTATGCTATATATGTATACATCCATAAAACATGTAAAGTATTGCGCTGCAGATTTTTAAAGTTTTTGTCGGCACTATAACATTGCACATAGCCTTCTGCAACTTGCTTGTTTCCTTTCAACATTTTGTTTGGAATTTATCTGCCTTGTATACGGAACTCAGGACAGGCCGTTGCCACTGTTCTAATATGTTTCATCGTAACTGTGTGCTGCAACTTACTAATCTATTCTCCAAGTCTTGGGCATCAGAGCTAGTTGCCGTTTTTCACAACCCAAGCCTCACAGCCAGGAAGGTCCTTGCACAAGTTTCCCATGTGTGCCTGAGAAGGGGTCGCCGGGCACACGAGCGTCTCCCAGCCCGCCATCGCCTGGCTGCATCTGAAGGGCTGGCTGGTTTCTGTAGCTCCCCATCCAGACTCACACTTGCAGTTGTCAGACTGGAATTTATGCTGTTCTGATGGGGGCCAAATGCCTCTCATTGGTGTTTTTAATTTGTATGTCTCTGATCAGTGGGGCTGAAATGTTTTCATCATTTGTCTGGTCGCTTGCATTTCCTCTCCTGCGAATTGCCTTTGTATCCCTGGCCCATGTTTCCAGTGCACTGTCTGGTCATTTTTCCTGATTTGTGGGAGCTCAAAACCTGGGCCTGTTCCTACTACCTCCTGCCAGTCGGTGGCTGTCTTCGTACTTTATTTATGGCGTCTTTTGATGCACAAAGATTTTACATTTTAGTACAATTACAGTGTCAATCTCTCCCTCTGTGGCCTGGGTGGCTGCGGTCTGCGGAAAGCAGAGGCCGTTTCGCCGCCATAGCGCCCTCCGTAGGAGGCCTGGCGCTGCAGTGGGAAGAGCGTGGGCTCCCGGGCTGGGCTAGCTTGGACTGAGTCCTTCCTGAGAGATGGACAAGTGAGGTGAACTTGGGAGTAATTTGTTTTACCTCTGGGTTCCAGCTTCCTCTCTTGTAAAACGGGGATCAGGACAGTCTGGAGCTTCAGGGATGCTGCGAGGCTGGAAGGAGGAGGGCAGAGGCAGAAGGTGGGGGAGGACTCACTGACGAGTCTCCAGAGAGGCTGTCATCCGAGGCCCATCTAGCATGGATGGCCCAGTGGTGTTTGGTCCAAAGGGATGGATATATTCTCTTTGAATCTAACCACATCTCAGAACACGGCTAGGTCTCTGGAGGAACCGGATGTGTGGAACCCAGCCTTACCATCCCTCCTCTCCCACTCAGGACCTGGGTCCTGAGCCCTAAATTTAGGTGACTCCGGAGGCAGGGAAGGGTATGGAGTCGCATTCCTGATCTTGCAGGAGAGCTGGGAGGGTGCATGCCATGACAGCTGCAAGTCAGTCATCCATAGGGGCATCTGATGGCTCCAAGGAGAGTATTTGGGGAAAGAAAAGTGAAGGTCAGTGAAAGAAAGAAAAGTGAAAAGTGACGTGCCCGGTCACCTTCACTCACATGTGACCCCATGCCAGCCCACACAAACAGGTCTCTTGAGGCTACAACAGGGGGCTACCCCCATTGCCTCCCAGCAATTCATCCCAGCATCCTGGGCACAGCACCCCGTTGGAGCAGGATCAAGCCTGGGGGGAGGTGGGCAGAGGCCTCTGGGGTGAGCAGTCATTTGGACCAGACCATGGAGCCCATGGACAGGAGGACCAAAAGATGCTTATTGTCCTCTCTGCTGACCCTAGATCACTCCTCCACCCCTCCCACCATCACAGAGGGGTCACCTGCTCAAGTGACTGGAGCACCGGGACAGTGGTCAGGAGCGTTATTTACAACTGAAACTTATTTCTGGAGTAGGCAATACACACACATGATGTGAAAACCAGAGAGGTGTAAAAAGGGTGTGGAGAAAAGTCTCCCCGCTTCCCACCCTTCTCCCCAGCTTCCCAGGAGGAAGCGCTGTGACTGGAGGGTACATACATACACGCATTTATATAACATTGAGAGTAGCACATTATACACATTTGGGTAAACTTTGCTTATTTTTTTCCACCCCATCTTCTCTGTCCCAAATTTAGGACCTAGAATATAACGGGCAGGAGTGAATATTTGAAGAACAGGATGGGTTCGTGGATGGGGTGGTGGATAAATGAATGAGGTTCATCCTGGTTTAGGCTTTCTGGACTCGGTATTTAGAGACTCACCCCTGACCTTGGGAGAGTCCCTCTTCTTTTCGCCTGTCACTGCAGGTGGGTACATTCAGGCCTTCTTGACCCTGGCACAGAGCCATAATGGGGGAACTAAGTGAACCAGGCAGCTGAGCAGCTTAATTGTCATTTCCACCAGCAGATGGTTACCAGGGAAACTCAAAGAATGTTCGAACTGGGAGGGGTTTTCAGGCAATGTGGAGGCAGCCTGACAGAATCTCAGATTGGGGGGTGGGGTTCCCCACAAGTTCTTTTAGACTTTAGTTTTTTGGTGTTCATTCCAGTGATAATCTAAAACAATTAAAGATAATATTTTTGGACTGTCGGGATGTCTGCCTGATAATGTCACACGGCCGCGTGACTGTACCCGTGTTGGTGTGTTTGTAATTACGATCGCATCGGCGCTGGGATGATCAAGGACTCCACGGCCTCCTAAACAAACCAAGATGTTCAAAAAGATCAAACTGAGCAGGTTCTTATATTTTGTGTTTGCAGACCACAAAGATCCCAGGTCAGTGAGAATTTTTTAAGGCATGTGTCTGTCTCCCAAATTTGAGAAACCTTGGGAAAGACCAAAGCATTCCAGACAGGGGCTGGGAGCCTGGACTGAGGTCCCATCTCCAGTGCTGAGTGGCTGAGTCCCCTGGATTCTTCTGACACTTCTGCTTTCATTTCTCTGCCAATCAAATAGGGATCAAAAAGGCTTCCTCCCAGGGTATCATGACGGCAAAATGAGGTAGCGAATGTGAAAGTTCTACCTTTACAAACATGTTTGACTCTCTCATTTCCTAAAAAAGGGAAACAGGACTGAAGAGGCCAAATGACTTTTCCAACATCAGTTCCTGGCAGAGCTCTGCTGGGGGACTTGGGATCCTAACCCACCTGGCACTTCCCCCACTGTCCAGGGCACCGAGGCCATTAGCTGCACTGGTGGGATTTTCATTCCCCGAGTGTCCTCATGACATCTCAGGTGGAGCCTGTCACTATTTGGGCAAACACACTATCTTTATTTTTATTTGCAAAAGAGATTAAATTAAGAAACCAAACAAATAAACGAGCACATTGAACTTTCCACAGAAAAAACAAATTCTTGCTCAGGCAGAAGGTCGGACAGGAGGCACACGAGGACAGAACATTCAATGTCACTGCAATGTCCGGCCATTTTTACCACTTTGACCAGTTGAAGGGCCCCTGAGCCAAGCACGTGGGCTTTATTTCGGCACCCACTCTTCTGAAGGATGTGGTTTTCAGGGTTGGGGTCACCTGAGGCCAGCAGAGGGCTTCTGAAAGCAAGGACGATTTCTGGTCCGTGCTGTTTCTCCCCCTCAGAGCTCTGCACCTGATGTGATAGGTGCTCAATCGATGTTTAGAGAATAAAGGAATTTGTGAGTAGAGTCACGTTCTTTGTGTTTAAAGATTTGGAAGGGCCTCTCAGAGACGTGTCTGACAAGCCCAGGTTCAAAATCAGGCCATCAGGAAGCAAGGGAATTGGGGGGAGAAACGGCCTTCTGGCCTGGGATTTCAGAGACCAGGCAGGAGTAAGGCCGGTCCAGAGGCTGAAGTCAGACCCAACAGGCTGATTGACTACTTTGTGGTATGAAGTCTCCGTTTGCTGAGCATCTCCTGTAACCCAGGCTCCGAGCTAGAAGCTGGGGATCCTGAGCAGAGAAGGTCCTGCACCCCAGAAACCTCTACTCTGTGGCAATGAGCCCACAGTGGTGAAGAAGGTCTCCCATACTGGGCTTGGGAATCCCAGATGTGACCTCAAACTCTGGCTCTGCAACGTGTGACCTTGGGCAAGCCACTTTATGTCTCTACCTTTCAGCTTCCTTCCCTATGAAATGGATGAACCACGGTCATTGCCTCCTCGGCTGGGAAATAAGATACTAGCCTAATGAATGTAGCACCTGGCACGGAAATGAGGGCTCAGTACTTGCTATCCAGCACGATATCTGATGGGTCTTGGACCCCGTTGGAAGACTGGCCTTCATCTGCCCAGAGCCCCTGAACAGCTTCTCTGACCCAACAGAAGGAGACGGCTTACACGGGCAACTTCCGTCCGCGCACATTGAGTTATTTATAGTTGATTTGTTATTGTGGTTGTTGCACTCGCTGTTGTGTCTACTAATAACACTGATGCTATGAATAAACTTGTACATTTCTCTTGTTACATGTGAACAAGGGTTTCTCTAGGGTGTACATACTAACAACAACAAACAGCCGGAAAGGTAAGGGGCACTGAGGAATTGGAATGAATGCTATACTGCTGGAACCTGGTCCGGGACGTCAAGGAGAGGCCAGGTGTTAACCTTACAGTTGCTGGATCCTGGGAATGTTGCAAGGGCCCCCAGAAGAGGAGCTGGAGCAGCCAGAGCACAGGGAAGTCACACGGTGAAGGGGCTGGGTAGAGAGAGAAATGGAGTAGCGGCTATTTACCCACAGGCCTGAAATTAAATCAAAGTTTTTATTTTTTAAGATTTTATTTATTTATTTGACATTTATTTATTTATTTGACATTTATTTAACCCACTGAGCCACCCAGGTGCCCCTGAAATTAAATCAAAGTTTTCATAACCAGTGTGGTCCGAATGGTCTGCCCTCGTGTATACATACCTGGAAATATACATGCCCACCAGTGGAACTGCCATGTTGTAGGGAAAGTGAATGATCAACTTTATAAGATAATAGCAGATGGTTTTCTGAATCACTTATCCCCGCAGACACTCCCGTTAGCAGCACCCATATCCTTGCCAACACTTGGTATTGTCAGGCTCCTTATCTTTTTGCCAATCTCGTGGGCGTAAAATGGTATCTCATAATGGTCTTAATTTGTAACTCTCTGAATTTCCATGAGGTTGAACATCTTTTCATATGTTTTGGGGCCTAGAGCTATTTGCTTAACTTGTCCAGGCCTAGAGCTATTTGCTTAACTTGGGTGGCTCAGTGGGTTCAAGCCTCTGCCTTTGGCTCAGGTCATGATCTCAGGGTCCTGGGATGGAGCCCCGCACCGGGTTCTCTGCTCAGCAGGGGCCTGCTTCCTCTTCTCCCTCTCTGCCTGCCTCTCCACCTACTTGTGATCTCTGTCAAAGAAATAAATAAATTCTTTTTAAAAAAATTGTATAGCCCTCTCAGAGCACGGGGAACATTCTGCTGGCTACTCACCTTGAATGTCAGCCAGGTAAGGGTACTGGGTGGGAAGCCAGGAGACCCGGGCTCTAGCCTCAGCATGGTTACACCCCCACTCTGCAGCCTTGGGCAAGGCATTTGTCTCTACTAAGCCTCAAATTCACCATCAGCCAAGTTGGGGAGAGCCTTACTCTGCCCATAGGGTGGGCAGCTAAGAGACCAAGTGAGCTCATGGAAGTCAATATGCTTCGGGAACTGAAAAGTCCTGTACAAGGCAAAGATTAGTACTCGCTCTTTGAAGACAATTTAAGAAGGCTTTGAAGCTCAGAGGAGCAGGAATAGCCAGCCACGCTCCCAGAAGCAGAGAACACCAATGAATGTCTCCTTCCTCCCCAACCCTCTCCAGGCCCCTCTAAATCTTCATCAGGCAGAGAAGGAACAAAGTCCATTAACTCCTGATAAAAAACATGCCTTAGGCACCCTGAGGGGTAGTGGAACCCAAAGCAGGTGCCTGGACTGCTCTAATGTGAAGACAGCCAGCCCCTTGGTACTAGTCTTTCCCTGGGAGGCCAGACATGGCAGGCTGTAGGGCAGCACGTGCCAATAAGCAGAGAATGACAGTGCCTACCCCTTAGGTTCATGGCTTTTTCCTCTACTCTTCTGACTTCCATGCCTTACCATCCAGTAGCAGGGGGGTTAGCCCAGACAGCTGTTTCTCAAAGCAGGTGCTGTGGAGAGACAGCTATCATGGGTAGTGGTTAATGGGGAGGCAGGGACGGGTGAGAGATTCTCTTTTGAATCACAATGTTGAAAGTTATCTTTGCAGCTCACATTTGCTGAATATGTCGGGCACCGGGCTAGGCATTTTGTAAGCGTTATCTCGTTGACTTCTAACGACCATGTTACGAGGTAGGCACTATGGTTGGCTCTGTTTCACAGGTGGGGAAACTGAGGTTTTTCAAGATGAAGTGACTTACCCACGGTCTGCTGGTAAGTGGCAGAACCATGATTCAAACCGACATCTCCAGATCTCCTGTTCTGAACCAGCTTGAATTAACAGAACTTGGTGATTGATCAGATCATGGAGGTCTGGGGAAGAGAAAAAAAATTCATATGCCCTTTCTTTGCTTTAGTTCCATGTCATAGAGTGTCCCTGTGGCTGGTGGAGAAACACAATGGGAAAAAAAGTTGTCACTCTACCCTCTTAGAACTTCAGGTGAGGGGGTACACTCAGCAGAGTGTGAAAGCACTTTGAGGTGGGTGTGGGGAGCAAGGCTTCCTGATCTCTTGAAGGCTAAGATGTAAGGGACGATTAACATGGGAAGGCATGGGTGGAAAGGAGCCCCAGGCAGAGGGAATAGTATAGGTCAAGGCCAGGATCTCAGGGAGGGCATGCTGGCACAGACACAGTGGATAGAAGGACTGGGGGCACAGAAGATGAGGCCTGGATGTCAGCAAGGGGCAGTCACCCAAGGACTTGACCTCGAGGGTTCTAGATTGGGGCTGGGACAAAGGAAGGGGAGACTGTCAAGGAGGCAGTACTCGGGAAGGAATGGAGCCTTTGGCTGGAGCTGGGAACATGGGAGGAGGCGGGAGGGAGGGGGCAGAGAGGATGGTGATAATGAGCTCAGCTTTGTCCTCCCCAGTGCTGAGGGGGGGGGGTCACCACTAAGATCTCTTCCTGCGCTGACCTTCTCAACTTCCCTGGAAGGAAGGAACATCTCCCTGCGGCCCCTCCAGCCCCAAATATTCCCGGCAGGAAGGAGCGGGATCTGTTTTGTCAACGCAGCTTGCAAATAAAGAGTCTCATTCAGGGAGGCAAACAGCTGCTTGACTATTAATAGGCAGGGGCCTCAGCCGCAGCCTGCTGGGAGGGCCTCAGCATGTAGTTCTGGAAAGGTGAATCAGTTCCTTCTGCCTGTCTGGGTTTTTCACCCTGTGGTGGGACGATAGGCCAGGTGCTTATTGCTCAGAAGGTCACTTGCCCTGAGCCTTCCTGGGGCAACCCAGAAGGGGGCGTAGCCCTGTCAGGATGCTGACCCTCCCCCTTCATGCTGGACCCAGAGCTGGCCAGAGAGGTAGATGCCCTCTGGATGGGGGAGTGTCTGGCTGGGGTCTCCACAGCCACTCTCATAGAAGATCAGGCACTTGCCCTTCAGGAGGTCATGGAGAGATCAGGTTGGTCAGTCCAGAAATGAGAGGACTGATGAAAGGAAATGGGGGACAGAGAGGGTGGAGGTTAAGTCTGGGGTCAGGGAGAACCCACGCAGGGTCAAGAGCCAGACCAGGGCTTGAGGGAGACCCAAGTCCAATCCTGAGAGGTCCAATCCTAAGGAAGGCCACAGGCTCCTGGCTGCCGCCATCATGGTGCATGAGCTCATTTGTGGCCAGCCAAATCACCCATCCGTACACGCCTGTGGAGAGGGTGGCTGAGATGGAGCTAATGGAAACCCGGCGGGCGCCCTGGGCCACACCGAGGCCGGGTCTTACCGCGCTAGCAGCCCCGTGGCGCCCGCCCAAGTGGGTGCGGGGCTCACAGGCTGGCTTTGTTCCCGCCCTCTCAGGTGGCTGCTTCAGGTGGTGGCCACTTCAAAGGGGCCCCATTTAAAGCAAGGCCTTGCCTCAAGTTTCCTAAGGGCCCTGTCCGGGCTAATGAGATCATTAAGAGGCTCCTTGTTAAATGGGTTTAAATAGAGTTTGCCTGTACGGCCTCTGGCTGAGCCCGGTGCCCGGGGTGCAGCTTTTTTTTTTTTTTTTTTTTAAATTTCAAGTATGTATATTAGTGTCTGTGTATGTACTTAACAACGTGCTGGAGAGTGTAAGCTCCGGCCTTAGACTGCTGGGACGGAATCCTGGCCCTGCCACTTTGTGGTGGTGTGACCTCAGACTGGTTACCTACGGCTCCTCGGTGCCTCAGTTTCCCCATCCAGAAAAGGGGACTAATCATTCACTGTACTGCTGCATTGTACCGTAGAACCCTCCACTGCCCTCAGAAGAGCCCCCAAGTCCCTTAGAGACGTCAGCCTTCCCTGGCCTGCCCTTCGCCTTTTTCCTTGCCCATTTTCACACTTGCCGTTCTGACCGTACAGACCAGCCCTCTGGATCTGGTCTTCACGGGAGCTGTTTAGCCATCTTAGAACACTCTTGACCTTCATCTTCCCTGCCTGGCCTTCCTTCTCTTGTGGGTCTCCGCTGAGGTCCTGACTCAGGGAAAGGGCTGCTGATGTCCGAGCCCACCTGCGCCCACTGCCCCAAACCAGAAGGCCAACACTTCAGCTTTCTTTGCTAGACTGTAAGCTCCCTGAGGACAGGGGCTCAGCCCTGATCCTCACGTGCCCAAGGACTAGCACTGTCCATGATGGTTTCATAAGAAGCCCCTGTCACTTGCCGTTCACTTGAAGGTTGGGGCTGCCTATGGGTCTCCAGTCATTAGCTGTTCCTTGAAATATACCCCCCATCCATGCCTTCTCTCTGGCCTTGACTCAGGACCCCACTGCAGCAAAGCCTGTACCAGGAAAAAGGCAAAGGGAGGCCCAGACCCAGGCGTCCAGGCCAAGCCCACCCGGAAGCAGGCTGTCATTCTTCCTTCTGAGAACTCCAGCCTCTGAATTAAGCCCATCCCGGCCCAGCTAGGTCTTTGCTTGAGGATGCTATGTCGATTTGGAGAGCAGGCCAAGTCTTTCTGACTTTCTCCCCTGCATCGAGCCACAACATCATTGTTTGCTCAGTGTCTGGATTGATTGACTGGTAGGGCCCCATGGTCAGGAGGGGAGGGAGGCCCCTCGGGGTGGTGCCCAGCTCGGAGTGGGAGGTCTCCAGACTGTCTGGCTGGCAGTGTAGCAATCTTTCCTGAGGTCGGGCGGGCGGGGGTGGGGGCGATGTGCAGGGACGGCATTTTTCAAGTCAAAGGGAGTAAGGGAAGGGTACATAGATGGGAGGCAGAGTAAGAAAAGTGCAGTTGGGCTGGGACAGTCCAGCCAGACTCAGTGCCAGCTTGGAGAAGTGAGCCGAGGCTGGTGGCCAGGACCAAACGTGTGAACAGACAGAAATCACGTTGACGTGTGCCGCTGCTGAGAGCCAGGCGGCATTCTGGGGCCACAGAGGCCACAGAGCCATTTTCCCGCTAAGAGCAGGAGCTCCTCAAGGAGAGGGACTGCGTACCCTGGGCATATCTGCGTATCTGGGCCCCCTGGTTTGCAGAATGAATCCCAAATTCTCTAAGCCGTCAGCACGTAACAGGAGAGTTCTTTCCCCTGGGTGCTTAAAATGGATGAAACTCCTCCCCCTCCTAATAAAAATAGATAACATTTGTTGCGTTCTTACCATGTACCAGGCACTGGGCTGATGACTCCACATCCATTATCTCTGGGCTTGTCAGGCACCGGGTCTGCACTGGCTCACCACTGCTTCCCCGGGGCCTTCCACAAGCCTGACACAGAGTCGACGCTATATACTTTTCTGTAGAATGAGCAAATAATCCTGCCTCTAATTCACATTTTACACGTAAGGAGCTGAGTCTCAAGGAGGCTAAGAAGCTGAGGTTAGCTAGCTAGTGGGATGGGCAAGTCAGGATTTGAACCCAGTTCTATCTGACTTCGAAGTGCATGAGCTTAGCCACGCTCTGCTGCCGTGGCCATGACCTTGAGGCTCACCACCAAAGTAGGGTCTGAGAACCCCAGTGTCAACAGCATTATCTGGGAGCTTGCTGGAACTGCAGATTGCCAGGGGCAGCCCAGACTTATTGAATCGGAACCTGCATTGTAATGAGAGGCTTCAGCAGTTTGGATATACATCAAAGTGCGAGAAGCCTGTTTTCAGTGGCCCCAACTTCCTCCCACCACCCCAGCCAGTCCACCCCCACCCTCACTCAGGGGTTCTGAGCCCTCGGCTGCCAGGCAGCCTCAATCAAACTGCACTTGGCTGCTGGGTCCTTTGTCCTTTGCCACGAGACTGCTGGGTGTAATTGTTAGTGCTGGCGGCTGTGGCTGTGATTTTCAAAATTACCAGTGAAGGATCAAAAGCCCATTTCACTTTAAAATCCTGCTTGTCCGTCAGATTTCTAGCACCCCCAGGAACATGTTCATGAGAATAGAGGCAGAGTTTTCTAGCTGGGGGTCTTGCTTGTGAACAGGATCATTTTGGATGGGGTCTCATCCCAACAGGGACTCTTCCCCATCCTCTGCCCTTCTCCATCGAATCACAGAGACAGGGGGGTTCTCAGCCCAGTCTCTGTTTATTATGAACAGACAATGTAATCCAATAATTATATTCGTAAACAATTCCCCAATGATTTAAGAGGCTCGGCTTGTTTATGCAAAGCTTGTGAGTTCGGTCTTTTAAAACAGGTTCAAGAATTGCTTTGTCTAGCAAAAGGAACAAAGAGACTGCCTCATGGTTTATTTTATCCAAGTTTCCCATCCCTTCTTTTCTCCCTGATCAGCACCCTGTGCCCCCAGGTCTTGGGGCCACAGACCTTGTGTGTCCCTAGTCTCTCTGAATAACTTAGGTAGTGCTTTTGTTCAAGAATTCAAGTTAGGCATTTGCTCCGGACTTGCCTGACTTCTGTTTATGAGTTTATCTAAACCAAGAGATCTTAATCTAAAATCTGTGAGATGAACCGGGAGACCTGTGATCACCAGGTAATTGTACATGAAATCTGGGGCACGAGGGCCTCCTGACCAGGGACAGATAGTACTTTTCTCAGATTCTCAGAGGGGTGAGACCCCTCAAAGTTCACTTGTCTCATCCACGTCTGAACGTTCAGGACCTACGTCTGTTTCTTACCCTGTAGTCAAGTTGCTTGGATTCTGTTTTCTCTGCAAAACTGCAAGCTCCATCCGAGTCTTCCAGTGGGGAGGGGCTACCTTTCGAAGTTTGAGTCCCTTTTGCGAAATGCATTAGCCATCCCACTCTGTCACACGTGATAGGAGATGAGTGATAATTTCATGTATTTAGTTTACAGATAATGCTTGAGGTACAGACAGCTTCCCAGATCTTTAAGGAAATCTCTACTCCTCCCCTGCAGAGAGATCTGCAGCTCGATTACAGATAATAAAAAAGGAAAGAATCCTTCCATATTACCAGGTCCAACTCCCCCACTTGACAGATGAGGAGAGTAGGCTACAAAGAACAAAGTGACTAAGGTTACACAAAAAGTACCCAGTCTGAGCTGGGGTTAGGAAGCAGATCCCATGCCTATGCCCCTTACCCTCTCTGTAGCAGCACAGATGTTCTCAAGAAATGTTTTTGAAATAAATGAATGAATATTGGGTGGGATAAAGATGCCTGTACTTGTGAAGTTTTCTCTAGTTAGTTAAAATCAGCTGATGGGATCTTATTCTTTCCCCCTACCCCAACCCCTAGTTGCACGTATTTGAGACTGGAGGAAAGCACAAGTGGAAGGGGTGGGGTGGTCAGAGGGCTTCTCTTTCTGAAGCTTAAGGTTAAGGAGACCTAGCTTGATTGCATTAGATTCCAATCTCAGTTTTTACTAATAACAATTACCATACTGATTTTCTTTTCTTTCTTTCTTTTTTTAAAGGTATTTATTTATTTATTTATTTGACAGAGAGAGAGAGAGAGAGGTCACAAATAGGGAAGCAGGCAGAGAGAGAGAGGGGGGTGAAGCAGACTCCCTGCTGAGCAGAGAGCCCAATACGGGGCTCCATCCCAGGACCCTGAGACCATGACCTGAGCCAAAGGCAGAGGCTTAACCCACTGAGCCACCCAGGCGCCCCACCATACCGCTTTTCAAACATGCACGCATCCACTGCTGCTGAGCACGGTGTTGGGCTAAAAATGAGAGGGTCAGGAAACGCAGGCCCAGCCCTGTCCTCTGGTTGCCTGTCATCTCTGCACTGATGGCTCTAAACCATCCCACGCCATAGAGCCCAGTGCCCCCACTCTCCTGACTGCAAGTCGGACAGGTCTTCAATGAGTAAAGGGAGTCCAAGTAGCTGGGATCACATCCTTCTTGCACTGGGCCCTAGAGCATCTGCCATTCCCGATGCAAGGACTGGAAGGAACTTGGAGGACACGAGGTTCAGTGCTTTAATTCCTATGGAAACTAAGGCCTGAAGCAGCCATGGGACTTAACCCAAAGTAAGAAGAGAGCCAGGGGTCCACATAGGACCATCAGCTGGGTCTCAGAGGCTGGTCCTGAGGGGGGGATCAAACCAGGCAGAGAGAGGAGCATCCCGGTGAAGGACAAGAACAAGGACAGAGGCCAAGCGGTGAGAATGCACATAGGGTGAAGGGAACAGGGAGTGAGATGGCTCTGGCTTTTCCTAAATTGCTCTGGAGTCAGATAGACAGAGGCTGCCTTGGATGCGGGGTCAAGGTCACTACCACGGAGAAGTTGTCACGTGGCCAGCTCCAGAAACTGACTTCAGTCTAGGGACCGATACCGCTCTTCGGCACCGGGGGGTGGTGTGGGGGGGAGCTGGCAGGAGGGAAACAGAATTATTATCAAATTTATGAAGTGTTTTTGTGTACCAAAACGTTGAGATTATTGACCCTGTCGATGAGAAAAATTACTGCCCACCCTAGCCTTCCCTGAAGAATCATGAAGCTCAAATAATAATTATGACTGAACGGTAATAGCAGCAGCCATTTACTTGAATGTGAACACATGCTTAAGATAGAGTGTGACCCGGTAAGTAATCAGATGTGCTAGTCACAGCCAGGGGAATCCAACCCAATCACACAGGGAGAAAGTAGCTGTGCAGACAAAATGAGATTTGCTCAGGGTCCCACATTAGACCAGCAGTGGCAGGGGGGATTAGGACTTGGGTCCTCCTGCCTACGGGTCAGTGCATCCCAATGCCACCCTAGCTCTGTAGCCAGCCCCAAAGAGGGCGAGCACAGCCTTGAACCTGCAGGGGTGTGCTGGGCCTCCCCAGATTCTTCCTACAGCCCCACTCTCCCTAACCCTGGGGGTGAAGCATGGCCTGGGCTGTGCCTGCTCTTTCTGTCCTGCAGACGAAGGCATCACCGTAGGCCCAACTGTTGCCAGATGGGCACTGAGTCTTGCTGGTGTCTCTGGAGCCACTGTCCCCAACAGTCTCCAGGTAGGAGGCTTCAATGGTAATTCTAGCTTCTTTGTAGCTAGAGGGAGACAAGTAGAGAGAAGGCCCAGGCCTGAATCCCAGAGCCTGGTTTTACAATAAGGCAAAGAAGACCTAGCTCAAACCTCGGATGAGAAGAAACCAACTGGACAAAGTGTGGACAACTGTCCCTGGAGAATCTGTGTGGCCCGGAAGGCAAGAATTCTAGGTTCCTTTACCTATGTATAAGAGAGCGAGGTGATTTATGGTGAAGGGACACCCTTGGCAATGAACGTAGGTGGTATCCAGGAACAGCACCAACATACCAACACTTAAGGAGAAGGAGATGAAAAGTTCAGTGATATTTTCAGTCCTCCTCACTATACTGTTTTAATTTGATGCTAACATGTCTTTAATACCTCTCCAAGCCTTGCTAGTGTGTGTGTGTGTGCGTGTGTGTGCGTGCGCGTGCGCGTAAGCGTGTGTGCTAAAAAAAAAAAAGTTTTTTTTAAGAGCAAGCCTTGGGCTCTGAGCCTTTGGCAGGCAACAGTATCTAGTTAGAATTTAATAACATTGTTTTTATTGTATTTATTTTTACTTTTAGGTCCTATTTATGGCAGGTGAGACTGGTTTTCCATTTGCCACAGTGATATAAAGTTTCCATTTTAAAGACATTTATTTAAGTTAAAAAGAGTCTATTTAAAGAAAAATACTAAATGAATACTAATACAGGTGGTATGCAGACATTGCCTAGGTGGTGAAGGTGATGTGGGTACAATAGAAACTTGGGCAACATTGACATATGCAGTCATGGAACAAAAAAGTCATATATTCTCAGAACCAAAGGCCATTGAATTGCAGAAGCTGAAGATTCTAGAATGCCAGAATGCAGACTCCTAGCATCTTAAATCCTAAAACAAATAATAAAATACATCAGATACCAGAAAACATAGTCTCTCACAAAATATTAGCATGGTGGGGAGAGAACACCTTGAAAGTCCAGTCCCTCATTTTGCTGGAAGGAAACTGAAGTCCCAAGAGAATTCAGGGTAGAATGAAGTAACTTATGTGAAAGAGCTTTGTCAAACATAATGGGCTCTTCAAATATTAGGGATATTTGAAAGAGCGCCCCCTCAAAGTCACAAAGCTTTCTAGCAGAGAACTAGGACTGAAATCAGTTTTCTCAACTTCTATCCCTGCATCTATTGTTTTCCTGCCCATGAGTCCCCCACGCCCACCCCACCAGCTTTGATGAGGTCATTGAGGCTCCTCCTGCCCAAATCCAGCCTCTGCTGGGAGCTGCGGGAGCATCTGCATGGGCATGGCCTGCCGGGCCCTCTCCAGAGATGGGAGCCAAGGAAGAAAGGGGAGGCCAGGTTCAGCAGTCCAGGGCAGAAGGAATCATGCAGCCCTGTGATGTGGTGGGGTGAGTCGGAGGCACATTTAGTCCTCTCCTTTCTCTGAGCTGGAGAGGTCCCACCTGCAAATTCAGCCTGGTGCCAGATGACCTCCAAGGGAAAATCCATTTTATAATTCCAACTCAGCTTTTTTCTAGGGCCTCAGGTTCTTCTCCCTTCCTTAGTCAGAAACCTAAGCAATGCTCTTCCTGACCCCCAGGGCTTCAAGCATAATTCCTGGGGTCTTATCTGGGAAGAGAATAGGGCTCCATCCAGGAGGGCTCTTGGACAATCTCAGTGGAGCACAGGACCTTAGGCAAGGCAAGGTCTTAAGAGTTACTGATGTGATGAATGGAGAAGAAATCCATCACACTCTTGGGAAAGATCTTATCCCTCAGCTCCTACCACAGTGACCTTCATTTCTCCATATATCTGGAATGTATAGGCTCTCTGCGGCCCAGCGCCAGCTACCTTGGGGAACTGAAGCCCCAATCTATGGCGACAGGTTGGGCCAGTGGGGTAGTTGGGTATGCTATTCTGACTTGGTTCCTCTGGGTATCAACTTCTAGAATTGCCCACCAGCCACAGGTGCAAAGGCCCTGAGGACACTGTGTAGAGGGAAGGGACCTCTAGCAGGGCTGCAGTAGGCAGCCGTTTCCTCCTGCCACACAGCCAGGGTGCCCTTTCTCCGGGTGATCAGACCAAAGGGGACTCCTTCAGACTAGTCTCCAAGGTCACCCAGTTGCCCCCTTTTCATGGATGGTACTTCATCTACCAGGCTCAAATTTTCACACCCACTTCTCAAGTGTGTTCTTTCCCTCTCCCCTGAGAACTGTTTCATGTGGCTTGTGGGAGGGGAAATACCAAGGGCTTCTATGTAGTTAGTTGCCTGGCTGGGGCAGCAGCCTCCCGCCAACCGCTCCCCCCCCCACCCCCCGCCGAAGGAGCCAGTGGCGGGGGGGCCCAGGTGTTCAGTGATGTGGATTCCCGCTCAAGTTCCAGGCAACCCCGCCGCAGACCTCACCAACACGGCTGACCCTTCCCAGCCCACCACCCTCCAGACAGGCGCCTGAGGAGGAGGGAAAAAAGGACCACTTCTCCTCGCAGCCGGCCCTCCAAAGCGTGTAAACCATTCTCTCCACATTAATCATGGAAAAGCCAGCACGCTGAGACTGGGAGGGAGAAAGCGCCTTTCTCATCTGTCTGGCTACATGGCTCTCAACTCCAAAGTTCAGCCCTGGTTAAGCTCTTGCCCTTGACAGCTGTCCTGACCCATCTCGGCCTCTTCCGCCCACACCCACAAAGGGTAACAGGATTAAGTCAATTTCACTTTTTTTCTGAGAAAACGCTGCCTAGCATGTCTTATCCACGGTGCCCCAGAGGCCAGCTCATGGCTCCTTGGCGCCCATCTGCGGGCTCTCCGCCCTCCCTGGCCGTTACCCTGAGCTGGGACTGTTAAGTATTTCCTCATTAAAGCCCTGGCAGCTCGGCTTAGGCCTACGAGCCAACACCAATAGTTACAACCGCCCCGGAATGTTTGGACAGATTTCTGCAGTTACAAGTTTATGAAGTTGAAAGCTTTTATAGATGGGGACTATGTTGGTGTTAAGGGAGACCATTTCTCCAGGGTGCCTGAGTTTGCTATCTTAAGATCCCAGCAGCAGGAAGAGGAGCGGACAGGGCCAGGAGGATCCAGGGTGGCCTACCAAGGAGCAAGAAGGACGGGTCCAGACTTTGCAACCAAAGGAACAGCCCCTCCATCTCATTGTTTTCTGTTCCCAAATCTGAAAACCTCAGAGCAAGATCAGGGAGTCAGGTGTAGGCTTCAAAGGGGCTGGGGATACCCTCTCCAAAGTTGATGTAAAATGTTGCATATCTGGGGCACCTGGGTGGCTCAGTTGGTTGAAGAGACAACTTTTGATTTCGGCTCAGGTCATGATCTTAGGGTCCTGGGATAGAGCTCTACGTCAGGCTCTGTCTTCAGCGGGGAGTCTGCTTGTGCATTCTCTCTCTCCCTCTGCCACTCCATCCCCCCACCCCAGTAAATAAATAAATCTTAAAATAAAAATGTGTGGGGCGCCTGGGTGGCTCAGTGGTTAAGCGTCTGCCTTCAGGTCATGATCCTAATGTCCTGGGATCGAGCCCTGCATCAGACACCCTGCTCAGTGGGGAGCCTGGTTCTCCCTCTCCCACTCCCCCTGCTATGTTCCCTCTCTCGTTGCCTCTTTCTGTCAAATAAATAAATAAATAAAGTATTTTAAAAAAATGTTGTGTGTCTGTGTTTTCTCAGGGAGGGGATTCCTAAACTGTGCTATATTTGAAAAGACATCTATGACCAGAGCTGACTAATACTTACACTCCCATTGCATTGATAGGTGAATCAATGGATGGAAGATCCTCCATCAACCCTTTCATCAAATATTTACTGAACCTCTAAGCATTGAGCCCCACAGTAAGGAACCAGACAGAAGGTCTGGCTGGTATGATTGCTGATGGCCACAGGGAGGGGAAGTGGAGACACACACAGACAACAAAACACACAAGCAGGAAATGTTCTGGTGATGGAGAAGACTGTGGAGATGCAGACATGAGCTCACAGGATGGTTATGAGGGCCAGGGAAACCTCTCTGAGGAGTAACAATGTTGCTGGGGCTCCAAATGCAAGAAGGAAGCAGCCATGTAAAGGTCAGAGGAAGAGAGTTCTAGGCAGAGGGAACAGCCAGTGCAAAGGTCCTGATGGCAAATGAGCTTGGAGGGAAGGCAAGAGGCTATCAGGACAGGAGTGTGAGCAAGAGGCAGAGATGGGAGCAGGTGAGGCCAGTAAGACAGCTCATGTAGAGCCATGCTAAGGTATTTAGGGTTTATTCTGGGGGCCGTTAGAAGCCACGGAGTGTTTGGAACAGAGAAGACAGAGGTACTAATAGGTGCAGATAGTACCCACCTAGAGACTCTCCAACTTAGAATTCCTGATGGCAGGCTCAGCATTCTGTCCACGGTGCTGCCTCTTCCCCAGGCTGTCCCGACTCACTCCCTCTGTGCTCTTAGAGGAAAAGGAGGACATTTAGAAAGGATCTTGGTGGGTGGGGTTGCCTCCTTGTCCACCGCAGTAACTGAGCTCAGTATGAAAGGGCCCTACGATAACATCAGGCCCAGAGAGGGTAAAGGACTTACCTAAGCCACACAGTATATTCGTGGCAGAGCAGGAAGTAGACCTAGTTACTCTCCAGGCTGTGGTCTCTCTGTAGATCCACGTGCTCTGGATTATCACAGCCTACTCTGGTCCTAACAGTTAGCCATAGGCCAGGGCCAGGCTGGGGCTCTGACAGGGGGTGGGTAGGGGTTTAGAGTCAGAGAGAAGGACAGACAAAGAAGACCCAAGTGATCCTGAAAAAGAAGCTCAGAAAATGACCAGAAAACTCCATAATTCCTCCTGTAGTTATATAGAAAAGTAGGAAAAAATCCACCTATTGTCTTAACCCCCCAAACATAGCCATGGAGGAACAATGTGGTGTGTTGTTGATTTGGGGTCTGTTTAACATAACTCTCCCGTCTACTAGAAAACAGCAGCATCAAAAGAGCTAGACCTCTGGGCCAGGTGGCCAGGCTCTTGTCCTGGGTGTGTGACCTATGCAGACACACGGAGCCTTGCACTTAGGAGGGCCCTGTGCTTGGATGAATGTCCTGTAGTCACTGTTTTAAAATTCTTAATAATGTTTGAACTCACGGCCCCATGTTTTTGCTGTGCACTGGGCTTGCAAATTAAGTAGCAGACACGCTGCGTGGCTGAGGTGAGAACACATCTCCGTCTCTGCTTGTTGTGTGACGCGGCCCATGACTTTGTTTCCTAGCATGGCAGCCGGGTGATAAATGGGGTACCCTGCCAGCCTGTTGTGAGAAGTCTGTGAGATCAGCTTGAGGGAGCCTGTGGGCAAACAAGTGTCCCTTAAGGCCACGTTCTGCTTCTTCCTCTGTGGCTTTGCTCATTTCCTTCCCTCTCGCTGGAGTTCAACCTTGGCCCTGTGTGGCGGGCGGGGAGGAGGAGCAGTGGTCCCTGCCCTTCCTGGACTAATTCAGCGCCCCCTCCTTCAAGAAGCCTTTCCTAGGATCTGTGTCTGGAGACACCTTCCCTGAACCTCTTTGGCACGTTGCTGGAGTCTTAAGAGACCCGTTTCTACTTTGAATTAAGATAACTTGGGTCCTGGGATGCTTGGGTGGCTCAGTGGGTTAAGCGTCTGCCTTTGGCTCGGGTCATGATCCTCAGGGTCTGGGGATTGAGTGCCGTATCAGGCTCCCTGCTCATTCGAGAGTCGGCTTCTCCCTCTGCCTACTGCTCCTCCTGGTTGTGCTCGCGCGCGCTCTCTCTCTTTCTCTGGCAAACAAATTTAAAAAAAGAAAAAAAAAAAAACTTGAAAAAAAAAGAGAACTTGGGTCCAGCTCTTTCCTCCTCCCCAACTACACTCTCAGACCTGAGATCTCATAAAACCAGACACATTCAAAAAAAAAAAAAAATTAAAAATCAGGATACCAAAACAGGATTGGCAACTATTTTCTTTTGCTAAAGACACTTTAAAGAAGGCTATCGTTGATCATAGCCACGATTTCCTTAAAGAGAGTACTTTTTGACATCAAGCAAACCAGGAAGGGCATAACCCCTGAGTTAAACTGAGTGAATGGAGCTTTAGGAGCTCGGCTGTTCTTCCTCTCACCTTGCCACGGTCTATGAAATCTCTCCCTCAGAGCACACTTGGAGCTCTTCCCCATCGGTCTCTGCCTGATTCTGCTTACGAAGGTCCTTGGCACAGCTCCCTGGGCTTGCAGGTTTCTCCCCCCAGACCCCAACAGCGGTGATTTTCAAGGGGTTATTTTTTTTTTCTCCCTGAAAATAACAGCAGGGTCAGTGGATTCCAAAAAGTGTTATTAATCCTTAAAAAAATTCCACGTTCCCACCAAAATGTGGACATGCTTCGAAATGTTTGTAGTGCCTCCCTTCCCGTTCAGCTTTCAAGAAGTGAGGACTTCAAAGGCCATTTCCTGGCTGAAATAAACATTGGGGCTGGAGGTAGGGGAAAGAAACATGGGCTTGTTGAGTGGAAAAGAAAATTGTATTTTTCTTCTAAAAGGCGTCCAGACCCATCACCGTGAACGCGACCTCTGGTCTGGAGGACAAGGGCCGGGGGAGTATGTGGGCTTGGATGACGGGTCCCTTTGCCTTTGTGTGTTCCTCATGGGCGCAGGGGTGAGCCTGAGCGAGTCTGTGTGCAGGGACCACGTCAGTGACTCTGAGAAGCTTTATCGGTTGAGCTTAAGAGCTTGACTCGGGAGCCTACTGGCTTCTACCGCAGCACAGTTGCTCAGCAGCTGTGACGCTGTAACTTGCCCTGCCTCGGTTTACTCATCTGTGAAGTGGGGATAACAGCTTTGTGAGATCAGAACGCATGTGTGATTGTGTATAACAGCGCTGGGCCCTGGATGGTAAGTACTAAATAAACGGTAGCTGTTGTAATTACTATCATTTATGGCAATGTCCAGAGGGCAGAATGGTCCTCTGATTCCCTTCTCCAGGGTTCTGCCCAACATTGAAAAGATCCATGATTCTGGGGCTTCTGGGTGGCTCAGTTGGTTAAGTGACTGCCTTTGGCTCAGGTTATGATCCTGGAGTCTCAGGATCGAGTCCCCACATCGGGATCCCTGCTAGCGGGGAGTCTGCTTCTCCCTCTGCTCCTCCCCCTTCTCATGTTCTCTCTTAAATAAATAAATAAAATGTCCATGATTCTTACTCCCAACGCTACCCCACGCTATCCCAACACTTCCCAACACTATCCCACTCCCTCGTGACAGAGCACAGCTGGATTCCCTGAAGAAGGAGAAGGCCCTTGGCTCAGTCACCGGCCCCAGAAATCCCAGCCGTGGGGGTGTGGAAAGGATGGGCTCTTCGGCCAGTTACAGAAGGCTTCAGTGTCGTGCCCCTGTTGCAGAGCCCCTGCTTGACCACCTACTGAGACAAGTGTCAGAGGGAGGCACTGTATGCCTGCTGTTCTTGCTCCTGTTACTGCTGTGGTTTTTGTTAACGATTGTTGTTGTTGTTACTATTATTGTTGTGGTTGCCGTTGCTGTTAAATAGAGCCTGCCTGACAGCGGCCTCCCTGGATGTCCTCCAATACCACCTAGGGTCAGCTAGGTCCTGACTTGGTAGAGAAGCGTGGGGTGGTGCCCCGGCCACAGGCGGAGGGCAATCAGAGAGCCATTGCCGCAGAGGCAGGGGAGAGAGGGCGACCACTGCGTGCTGTGGCAGGGCAGAGGTCGGGGAGTCCATCCAGGGCCTGCCCCCCCAACCCTGGCCAGTGTTAAAGGGACCAGCGAGGGATCGCCCATGGAGAGGTCAGGCAGCCGAGCCCCCCGCAAGGCAGAGAGCAAGGATCTGTCATCTAAGGGTGCAGGGAGAGGCCCTGGGTTGGCTGGAGGAGGGTGTCCAGCTGGGTAGCTAAGGAGCAAGTCTTCTCGGGAAAGCAGACCAGACCCTGGGGCTGCCACAGTCCACACCAGGGAGCCAGTCTCCTCCCCCCATCCCCTCACTGACCACTCAGGTCCTGTGTCACTTCCTCGGAGAAGCCTTCCCTAATTCCTCCCCACCCCCCAGCCTGTGACCTGTTCCAGGGTCACATGGTGTCCTGCTCTCCTTCACTGTTCTGACCACAAGCCTGGTTTACTGTTTGGGTAAAATGTTAAATTATCTCTTCCTTGGAGGATATAAGACCCAGAGGAGATGGCCTCCCTATCCCCTGGGCTCAGCTCCACGCCTGGGCCAGAGCCAGCTGGCAATAAATATTGGCTGAACAGATAAATACAAAAAGATATCGCTTAGCAACAGCAATGGTGAAAAAGAAAAGGCATTTTAGGTGATCTTGGCTGAATTCACGGACGTAGGTAGCATTTCCTTTTTCCTTCCTTCCCTCCTTCCTTCCTTCCCTTTCTCCTTCTCTCCCCCCTCTCTTCTTTCCACAGCATATCAAGCACCTACTATGGGCCCAGACCTATCTTGGGCACTGGAGTGCTGTGCTGAATAAGACAGACAAGGTCCCTAAGATTAGAGGGCTTATGTTCTAGTGCGGGAGCCTGGGGAAAAGTAAGCTACAAATAAGTGTGTAGTATGATTCCCGGTAATAAATGTTTTAGGGAGAAGCAGTCTGTATGTGGCTTCCGATAGGCTGGAAAAGGCAGGCTTTGCCGAATGCTAACAAGCAGAATGAGGTGAAGGGGAGCACCATGCAGACAGAGCAGGGGTAGGGAGGACATGGGGGACATGCCTTCTGGAGGAGGGCACAGGAGACGTTCAGGCCAGGTGGTGAAGACAACCTTGACTTGTTTCAAAAGAGGGCTGGTTGTTGAACTATAGACAAGCAGACCGGAAGGGCTTTGGTCCCAGCCAGCCTCCTTAGTGATGGAGAGAAGAACCACAAAGAGGGAAAGGAAATGCCCAGGCATGTTAGTAGCAGGGCAAGAAGCAGAACCAGGAGTCCTGGCCTTTGTCTGAGCTCCAGCCACCGTGTCTTTGCTCAGCGCATCAAGATCCAGGGCCTAAACTGCCCTAAAAGTCCCCTGCGGGCTAGAATCATACCGCAAGAAAGGTGCTGGGGCCTGCCAGAGACTGCTCAGGTGAACACCCTCATTGTACAGAGGAGGAGACTATGGACCCGAAAGACAGGGGCCATTCCCAAGCCACACCATGAGCAGAACCAGTGGGATCTCCCAACAAACCAGACCCATCCTTTCTGGAGTCTAATGGAGCACTAAGGATCTAAGGCTAGGGGATAAAGAAAGGAACAAAGGCCCAAGAGCTAAGGGGAGACACAATGGTTGCAATGCACTGTGTGTCTGTATGTCGTGGGGGCTATTTCCTTATGGTGATAATCAAATCAATATTAATGAGCGTTGATTCAAGATTACCATGCGTCAGGCACCGTGCTGACTTAACTGCATTGCCTCTAAATTTAATTCTTGCAACAACCATATGTGGTGGCAACCTTCTCTCCACTGTAGAGGGGAGGAAACAGACTTTCAGAGCCAAGGAACTGAACTAAGGAACAGGAGAAGGAATGAGTTCATGAGAAACCCTGGGAATGGAGCGGGTGGGGGGCTGAGGGCCCAGCCTCATGCATGTCTAATTAGCAGGGTTGGTGGAAAAACCACAATTTTGGTAATGCTGCCCAGCTCAGGTGAGAGGTTGAGAGGGAAGTCAAAGGCTAAGGGGCAAGTCTTCTCATTTGTATATGGGTTTCCAAGCTGCAAAGCCCCTTCCTATTCCCTGCCCTATTTGGATCTCATGAGAATCTGGTTAGGGGTGGGGCATGCTTTTCCTCATCTTACCATAAAGAATGATAAAGCCTAGGAAAGGGGAATGTCTGAGGTCACCCTGGAAGCTGCTGGCAGAGTCCAGGAGTCCTGGTACCTGGATCAGAGCTCCCATTCACCTTCTCCCTCCATTTCTATGCCCCCTTCCACCTGCCAGCAAAAACCAGAAGCCAAAGGCCTTCTGACTCCTAGTATTATGGGTTGAATTGTGTTCCCCCCCCAAAGTCCTAACACCAGTACCTGTGAACATGACCTTACTTGGAGATCAAGACTTACAGATGAACTCATAATCCAATATGGCAGACCCGTAAGGAAAAGACCACACAGAATGAGAGAGGCAGAGATCAGACACCCGTGTCTGCATGCCAAGGAACACCGAGGGTGGACAGTTGCTACCAGAAGCTAGGAAGAGGCGAGGAAAATTCAACCCAGCATGTCAGAGGGAGCATGGCCCTGCCAACACCTTATTTTAGACATCTAATCTCCAGAAGTATGAGAGAATCCCTTTCTGTTGTTTTAATCCACCCAGTTTATGGTACTTTGTTATGGGAGCATGGGCAAAGGAATATGCTTGGTCTCCAATCTTTCCAGCCAGTATGCAAAGTGACCCTCAGAATCAGGGGAAGGGTCCCCGGTCTTCAATGCACAGGCCAGGAGCAAGGCCAAGGCAGTATTTCAGGAAGCAAGGATCACACTGATAATTTAATGCTTATCAACTTCTCACTATGTGCCAGACACTGTTCTATTGCTTTACAGATGGTAACCCACTGAACCCTCCCAGGGGTTCTGTGAGGACGGGAGCCCTATCTCTGTCTCCATTTGAGTACTTGAATACTCCTATGAGTCCATTCCAGAGAGGCAAAGAGACTAACCTAGGATCACACAGCTGGTAATAAGCAGAGCCCAGATCCAAATCCAGGCAATAGGTCTTTACCACGATGTTGGCTTTGGCCAGTATGGAGGTGAAGATCATTGCTGCCAGAGAGAAATGCATAAGCAAAGCCCCAGGAGGGGGCAGGTCAAGGGCATTTTGGGGAAATGGTTGGTTCTCCAAGATAGTGATCTTAGGGAAGGAGACATGGCTTCTACGGGAGCACGAAGGCTTGGACTTGGCCAGTGTCCACACAGCACAGGGGATAAGGCTGTGGGCTCTTCAAAGGGGGGAAGGATCTTCAGCATGATTCCGGGTGGTTTGCCACGTTAGTCAGAACACTTAGATGCCGCAGCAGTGATTGAGCACCCAAAACTCTTGATGGCTCTTAACATCAGGGCTTAGTTCTTACTCCTGCTACATACCCACTATGGCTCCTTCTCTCTGGGACCCTCACTCAGGAGAAGAGAGTTGGAGGGCACAGCAGTGCAAAGTCCCAACTCATAATATGGTACATTCTAGAAACAGCTGTGGTCATGTGGTCCCATCCTACCACAAAGGGACGGGGCGGCATCTCTTTCCTCATGCCCCAGAGGCAGAAACCCAGAAATGTTTGGTGGACAGCACGCAGGAGAGCCACGTAGCTAAGCTGTCCTGAATGACAAGGAAGCATGTGGTGAAGAGCTGGTCTCCTTTCAACCCTATTTAGCTTTGAGGTTCTTTCAAGGAGGAACCTCCCTTGGGTACTAGCCTATCACTGGCCCCTTTCTGACATGCGTTCATCTCTCTCATCCACTGAGAGCACCTTTCAGGTTCAGGTCTTTGAACAGCAACAGTATTTTTAGACTTGAGTTAGAATTTACTGACATTATTTGATTTTTGTTGCATTTATTTTTGCCTTTGCCCAACACGGGTTTTTCATTAGTAATAGTAGTAAGTTTCCTTTGAGAACAAAATTAATTTGTGTAAACAAAACACAACAAAAAAAATTAGCATGAGCTTTAGAGTCACACAGAAGGCCTGAGTTCAAATCTAGATTTTTTTCCTCTTAGTAGTTCCTTGACCTTGGGCCTGTAAGTGAACCTCTCTAAGCCTCAGTTTCCCCATCTGGAAAATGGCGGTAACGTGAATGGCTGCATCCTAGGATTATTGTGAAATGTTGGTCAGGCTGTTACCACACTCCTGACCCCTGACAAGTTCTCAATGTTTGGGTGTTCTCTAGCTGGGTGGCCCTTCCCCTCCCTGGCCTCAGTTTCCCTGTCTCTGAAGTGGGTTCAGGAGATGATCTCTGGTAGGGCAGTCTGTCAACCTTACTTAGAATAGGCAAGGAAGATACAGGTCATCGGTGTGACTGAACTTTGGGAGGTGAGGAAGGACCCAGCGAGCCTGGCAGCCACCTCCCCTCCCCTGTCCAGGTCCTTCCTTGCAGGTCAACACCTACTGGGCCTCTGGCTGACTGCTGTGTTTTCTCTGCTCAGCCCAGGTCTTCACCATGAACAGCAGAGGTCGGGTGACCTCCCTCCCTGGAAACCCTCACCCCAGGGGCCTGGGCAAGAAAAGGCTCCTTGTGTCTAGGGTAGATGTGGACTCTGCATTCCTCAGGACCAACTATCCAGGCAGATTTGCTCCGGGATTGCAGCTGGAGGGCTCGGCCCCCTGCCAGAAATAGCCTCCAGGTGGCTTTGCCGTGGTGTCTCTGTTCCAGGAGAGGCTTACCTCCAAGGGCCCTGCTGGAGCTGGGAAGCCTGAGAGGTACAGCAGCGGGGACAGAACTGAGGCTGCCCCCTTGGGAAAAATGGCCAGGCTCTTGCCAGCTTTAGTCCTGATTCAGGTATTGGGGTGTCCTGGCTTCTAGGGAACCCTGGCCTCCAGGAGCATGGAATCGTGTTTTGGAGAAAATGAACATGTTTTCACATGGCTTGGAAGGCCGTGACACTCCCTGTCCTCATCTCGAGCCGCTCCCCTTCTCCGAGCAGCACCACGCCCCTCCTTGACATGCCTTCCCCAGCAGACCGTCTCCTGGCACCTGTCCTCAGCCTAACTCTCACCCCGGCCTGGAGGCCCTCCTCCTGCCTCCTCACAAGGCTGGTTTCTTCTCACGGGTCCGCCCTCACGTCTCTACACAAACATCACCCTCCCCAGAGATGCCACCTGGCCACCCCATCTACATGGGCCCCGTCTCCCAGCCACCCTCAAGGGTACAGCTGCAATTGTCTTTCTTATTATCCATTTAACTTGGAGCGGTCTCTCTTCCCCCCGCTGGAATGTTAAGTTCTAAGATGCAGGGACCGTGACTGTCGACATCTGTGTTTTCTTGGCTCAGCTGGGGCCTTTACCATGAATGTCAGCTAGCAGGTGACCTCCGTTCCCTGGAAAGCCCTGTTCCCAGCTCTGTCCCCACCTGGAGGTGGTCCGTAAATACTGGTTAAATGAATGAAGGAGTGAACGGGTGAGTGCACACAAGGGGAAAGCCAGAAAAGACCACGGACAGTATTTACGACCTTAACGATCGCTCCCAATTCTCGAGTGTCCTCTCTGCGTCCTGCCCTGTGCCAAGTGCCGCACATACATCGTCTCACGTCATCCTGTTGCTCCCCTGTAGGGTTAAGGAACCGGCCAAGTTCACGAGTGGTAGGAGGCCAAGTTGGGGCTCCAGTCCTGACCCAACTTTGTCTCATGGCCACGCCTGTGCTCTTAACATCTCCCCTACACACGGTGGTGGAGAATGACTTGCCCAAATTGGGGCAAAGAGGAGATCAGGGAATCTTCTGACTGCATCCCCCACAGCCTCTCCCAGCCAGGACAGTGGCTGAGGCCTTCCACCCAGGGTTCCTCCAGAGAGAGCATGTAGGGTCAGCGTCCAGCTCCTGGGCAGCACAGAGGCAGTTGGGGATTCTCTGAGTCATCCGAATCCCTGAGGCCCCTACAGGTCAGCTCCCAGGCTGTCAGGCTGTGACCCGAGGCCACTCATCTGGCTGACTCTGTCGCGTCTCGCCTCTCTGGAGAAGGTGCCAGGCTCACCGAGGCACAAGGCAGGGCCTGCGATACAGCACGGTGCTGTCAGCCCCCAAGAATGCTGCTGACTCACGGCAGCCAGGCCGACTGTGACTCAGCGTGGCGCAGGCACAGCCATTGGGAGGGGAGGAGAGGGTTCCTGGGTGGGAATGGAGGCCAGGCCCCTGCTCGTGGCCTGACACTTGTGAGGGCTCTCTGCAGGAGAGCAGTCGTCATCCTCGAGCTTGGTGACCCAGACAGCCCTTCCCTCCGTGGGCCTTGATTTCCCTGTCGGTGCCTAAAGCTGAGGCCCAGAATGATCCATGATGGGATGTCATCTGCCACTAAGACAATGAAAGAGACCAAGAACCAGGTGGTACAGGGCCTTGAGTGCCCCATGGTGGGGGGGACTCTGGGCTGGACTTTGTGGGGACTGATGCCCTGGAGGAAGGGTTGGGGTCCTCGGCTCAAGTCTAACCCTGAACACAAACTCACATGTGACCTTGGTAGAACCACTTGCTGCCTCTGGGCCTCAATGACCTCATCCATCGATGGCCAGCTCGGCGGGCACAGTGGACTGACACTGACTTGACTTTCGTCCACATCATCCCCTCTGCTGAGGACACCGTGGCCACTGTCGGCCTCCTGATCCTTCAGGGGCCTGGTCAAACGCTGCTTTATCAAGGAGCCCTGCAGAACCGCCTATTCAAAATCCAACTCTCCCAGATGTTAAAGCGATGACATGAATCTACATTTGATTACACAAAAAACTGTACAAAATATATTAAGCAGAAAAAGCAGGAGACAGAATAAAGTGTATAAAATGCATTTTGATCCATATATATGTGTCTATAATTGGAGATGCAGAGAGAAAAAAAAGGCCTAGAAGGATATATATAAAAATGTTAACCATGACAATCTCTGAGTCATGAAGATTGTGGTGATACTTATTTTTCCTTAATATTTTTCGAGGCTTTCTAAGTTGTATGCAACGAGAATGTTGCTTTTATAAACAGAAAGACATTAGAGCTTCATTCCGATTAAGAACTTCATCTCCCCTTCCCCTATGTTTGTGTGGTCTTTTGCCAATCATCTTCTCTGTGGCATACACTGATTTCCCGGCGTGACTGGGTGCCTGGCCCCCCAGAGCCTCTCAAGACGATCAGTGAATGGAATCAAACAGGCTGCCCAGTCGTTTCTTGTGGGCGTGTCTTCTCTCCCATGAAACTGAGAGCCCCCTGAGGAGAGACGGCACCTGCCGCGTGTGCCCCTGTAGGGAAAGCCCGTCGTTGGAGTAGGACTCAAGAAGCCTGATTGTTGGTTCTGGCTATGGCCCTAAAATATTGTGTGTATTGATGTAAGTCCTCTCCTCTAGGTCTCCTTTCCCGCACCTGAAAAATGAAGAGCTTGGACTCATAATCCCTAAATGAGTGTTGTCCAATAGAACTTTCTGCAATAATGGAAAAGTTCTGTGTATCTCTGTTGTCCAATATGGTAGCCACTAGCTGTTGAAAGGTGCTGATGCCATTTAGAAACCAAATTAATTTACGTCTACATGGCCATACGTGGGGTGCCTGGGTGGCTCAGTCGGTTAAGTGTCTGCCTTCCGCTTAGGTGACGATCCCAGGGTCCTGGGATATGGAATCCCGGCTCAGTGGGGAGTCTGCTTCTCCCTCTCCTCTCCCTTTGCCTTTTCCTCTGCTCATCCTCTCTCTCTCTCTCTCTCAAATGAATAAATAAAATACTAAAAAATAAATAAATGGCCATATTTAACTAGTAGCCACCAAACAGATGGTGTAGTTCCAGATTTTCTTTTAGCCCTGCTGTTTGGTGATTCTTTTATGAAACTAAGGTTTCATTGTCTCAGAAGAGGGCTCTGTTTCCCACCTCTTCAGGAAAGGAACTTCCCCCAGCTGCAACCATGTGACTCCAAGGCAAGCTGCCCTGTCTTTGTAGATCCCGCCCCTAATCCCTGTTGACTGGCTAGGGTGGGCACGTGATCCAAGCTAGGCCAACTAGAGCTGCTCTCAGGGGCTTTTACATTTTATGGTCGTGAAATGAATATGACCTTAAATTAACTTTCTAAAGGTGAGGGAGCAATTCAACATTGGACGACCACCCCCGCTTCATTCAGAAACCTTTTCATCACCTCCAGAAGAAACCCCACAGCAATTAAGCTCCACATTTCCTTTTTCCAATTCCTCTGACAACCACCAAATTGCATTCTATGGATTGTCCTCTTCTAGCTATTTCCCACAGATGGAATCAGACAATACACGACCTTTGGCATCTGACGTCTTTCCCTTGGCATATTGGTTTTGAGGCTCATTCACACTGAGCATGTCTCAGTAGTCCATTCCTTTTTTATGGCTGAGTGATATTCCATGGCATGTGTTTACCAAAAATTGTTTACCCATTCATCCACTGAAAGATGTTTGAGTTGTTTCCACCTTCTGGCTATCATGAATAGCGCTGTATGAATATTTGTGTACAAGTACATGTTTGAGTCCTTATTTTCAATTTTGGGGGGCATACAGTTAGGTATGGAATTGCTGGGTCTTAAGGTAATTCCACGTTGACTTTTGTTTTTCACAGTGGCCGCACCATTCTGAATATTCCCACTAGTAACGTGTGAGCTCTCTGGGACTTTATAACTTGGGCCAAGGAAGGGTCTGTGAGTGTTTTCCTGGTGAGCCTGGAAAAATAAAAGTGACAGCTACAGAGGGGGCAAAGGTGAAAAATGGGAGAATGTAAGTCCCCGCAGAAGCCCCATTCTTCTTCTTCTTCTTCTTCTTCTTTTTTAAGATTTTATTTATTTATTTGACGGACAGATATCACAAGTTGGCAGAGAGGCAGGCAGAGAGAGGAAGGGAAGCAGGCTCCCTGCTGAGCAGAGAGCCCGATGTGGGGCTCGATCCCAGGACCCTGGGATCATGACCTGAGCCGAAGGCAGAGGCTTTAACCCACTGAGTCACCAGGCGCCCCCTCCTTCTTCTTCCTCATGGCTCCATCAGTCAAAAAACTCCCCTTTCTTGCATTAAGCAGGCAAGATGGGTTTCTGTCTCTCCAAGGGTCCTGATCAATCCCCTTTTCGCAGTGCCAAGTCCAGAATCTTGATGAGTCAAGTTGTATTCGAGGTTGTTCTAGAACCCTTTGCATGGTGAGCCCCTGAATCCCTACCTGGCTGCTACAGACGAACCACCCTGTAGTTTCCCTCTGCTTCTGCCCACATCCTTAGCCAAGAGCCTCAGACAGACACCTAAGAAAAACAACCCGAGTGGCCGGTCATCTGATAAGAGAAAGGAGGCTGGTGGTAAGTGTGGGTGGGAGGTGGGTTGCAGAGGAAGAGGGAGGACTGAGTTCCCCTGAGGACACCGTGGGGCATGGAATATGGAAGAGAGGCTGGAGGCCAGGCCAGGGGAAGGAGGAGGAAAAGGTGGAAAGAAAAACCCAGCAGAATCGCTAATGTTTAGATGGCCTTTCCAGGGTAATTGAGAATGTTCGCCTGGGGCCAAACATGAAGGCAATGTTCCTTCAGGGTCTGAGAGGAAAGAACTCTGATTTGGTTTTCTGGGCTGGGGGAAGGAATGGAAACTGACGAGGAAGGGTGGTTTGGAGGACAAGGTTCAGGCCACTCTACCCCTTAAACCTCTAGAATTTCCAATTTGAGATCTGGGCCCATAGAAGCAGAGTCCAGCCGGTTGTTTTCTAAATATGATGTAGGAGAGCACACACAGGTAATGGGAGGAGGCCCTTGTGGTGGAGGTAGGGAAGTCCTAGCTGCAGACAATGAGAGAAAGTTCCAGATGGTGGGAGTCGTGTAGTTCTTGGAGGGTGGGGGGCAGGACACCAGTGTCATCTAAGGTATGCTCCTGGAAAGAAAATGGAAAGATAATCGGCTCCTCCTTCTTGCAGGATTAGCTGGATTTTTCCTTTTGATTTGTGTTAGTTGGAATGCACGAAACATGGGACTTAACACATGGATGTTCTCACTGTGTGTGGTGTTGTCCCAGGTTTGGGACACACACACACAGGTCTTCTGATGACTTCTGTTTCCCATGTGGATTTGTTTACTTGGACTTCTTTAACCAAGTTCCATGCTGTGGGGCTAAAACCACAGCAATGTATTGTCTCCCAGTTCTAGAGGCTAGAGGTCTGCGATCAAGGTTTTGGCAGTATCGGTTCCTTCCAGGGACTGTGAGAAAGAATCTGGTCCAGGCCCCTCTCATGGCTTCTAGGGGTTTGCTGGTAGTCTTCGGTGTTCTTGGCCTTGTAGAAGCATCACCCTGATTTCTGCCTTCATCTCTACCTGGGGTTTCCCTGTCTGTCCATCTCTGTGTCCAAACCTCCCCCGTTTTATAAGGTCACCACAATTATATCAGATTAAGGCCCCGTCTAAGGGTCTTGTTTTAATTTGACTACCTCCAAGAAGACTCTATTTCCAACTAAGGTCTCATTCTGAGGTACCGGCAATGAGGACAACAACAGATCTTTTCAGATCAGTTGCAGATTCAGAGGCAGTTCAACCATAAGCCACAAATAAAGAAGGGAAGGCTTATCTGCTTACAATTGTAGAGGCCTGATCATCGGAAGAACTGTCTATAGCCTCGCTTCCAGCTTCCTAGATTTCAAACAAGCCCTCCTGTCTAGCACACACAATTCTGTTGCCAGATCCTGGAGGACAGGTTCATGGCGCCATGTAGCTCGGAGCCTTCATCTCTGTGTCTTTATGCCAGGTGAGTGGGCTCAGGAGACAACAAGGGGTCCTTCAGGACGTTCCTATCCTGAAACAGCTGACTGAACTATATGCAAAACCTAGACAGCCGCCAGATACAAACTAAAGGTATCACCAATTCCACTTCTTCTCAGCCAGATCCCCCAAATTCCACAGCTACTCTCAAGACACTGGACAAAAGGAAGACCTGACAGTAAGGAGGGCAGCATGGAAAAAGTGAGTGATCTCAACTGATTGCAGTTCAAATGCCTTGTGTAAGTCTTATAGAAGCACGTGACCATGGCTGGGTCCCCTCCCAGGGCTTAGAGAGGGGCCAGTGCCAGGGAAGGGTCCGCATGCTTAAACCATACTAGCTTCACAGTCAGCTTGCCTCGGGATGGGCACACTCTCTCCTTCGGAAAACCCCCCACAAGTAAACAAGCACACCAAAACCCACAAACATTCATTCGAGAAAAACGCATTCATCTATTATATGTCAGACTCTAGATCCAGATGAGGCAGAGACAAACAAAGCAAGCTGAGAGCACACCCAACTTCTAGACATCACTGCCTCCCCAAGGGGCCCAGCCCTGGAGAGACTGGTCTCTCCCAGGGGCTGAGTCATCAGATGGAGGAGAAAAACTTGTCTCAGCTTGGGCTGGAAAGTGGGCCTTTCACTTTGAGAAGTGTAGTGAGAGATCCCAGGAGAAGAAGTCTCCTCTTGGGATAATCCTGAGGCTGGGGAGCCTTTAATAATCGAGTTCTAGCCCAGGAGGAGAGGCTATCCACTCAGCCTGGAGCATGGGAGCCAAATCTCCCAAATCAGACCCCCAAAACAGACCACACTGTTCCCAGAAAAACATCCCCTGTTGGGAGTGCTAGAGCTGGGGCTCTGGAGTCTCAGCCTCTGTGTCCCACTTCTTGCTTGGGTCCAGAACCTTCCTGCTTTGACCTAGGATAAGCAGAAACTCATGAATGCCCCAACCAGACCTTCCTGACAGTGACTGGCCAGTCCCAGCTGCCTGTCCCATCTCCTGGCCAGCCTCATTCTGAACCATGGTACCCTGAATCATTTGAAGGACACGTACTTTGGCGATGTCCCCCTCTCTGAGCCTCAGTCTCTTCCTATGTCAAGTGGGATGACAGTGGACCATTAGCTCACCCCAAGGACTGGGTGGTTTGTCTTGCCCATCCCTGCAGTCTCAGCCCTGGGAAGTAGTAGATGGCACATAGCAAGTGCTCAGCGTTTGTCGTGTAAACGAACGCAGTGGAGAGACCCCTGACCTCAGTGTGGAGGAGATAGGATATTTGCAATAGCTGGTACTTGTTCAGTTGTAGGTGACAGACACCAATGCAACCTGGCGCAAGATAGAAGGACTGTACCCATTCCCATTGCCAAAGTCCGCAGGGAGTTGTTTGTTCGGAATTCCTCGGCTCAACTGACAATATGATGAATCTGTCTTCACCTCTGCACTTGGCCTTCCTCTCTGTTAGAGTTGGCTCCTAGAGTCAGCCTAGAGTTAGGCTTCCAGTCCAGCAGCAAAGAGACAATCTTGGTCTCAGAAATGCAAACAAAACCTCAGGAGTGAGTCTCATTGGACTCCCTTTGAGCTGGGTCCCCTTGCCTGTCCCTGCACTAATCACTGTGGCCAGGGACATCTGATGCTCTGATTAGCCACGCCTGCCTCGGAGTGGACCCACCAGGAGGAAGGAGTGGCTCTGCACAGGGAAATGCAGCTTCCAGCGCCAGGAAAGGGGAGAGGGCTCCACGGCTGACAACAGGCGCCCACCGTAGCACTCGGCAGAGGTCTGAACATTTAGGCCAACCTTCCTGTCTCCGAGCCTCAGCCTTCTCGCGTGTCCTGGGCAACAAGAACAACATTGACAAAAACCCTGCCCTTCTTCTCATCCTAGAATTCTGGTGGGGTCCAAATGAGACCGTGGTTAGAATAATGACTAACATTTCACTGAGGCATCGCGAGCATCTGGCCCTGTGCTAAGTAAACTCTTTACACGTTTATTTTAATATTTACAACAATCCATTTTACGGACGAGAAGCAAGCTGAGAACAGTCACTGGGCTTGTACGTTGTCACAGAGCTCGCAAGGGAGGAGCTGGGGTTTAAAGTTTAAAGCCCTCGAGCACGAAGCTATATATAAACTGTAAATAATTTTACAAGCTTAGGGATTATTAGTAAGGGTCTGTACTGTTAATAATAGTAATTTTTTAAAACCCTGAAAGGGAAACTCAAATAAATTCAAACAAATGTTTGTTTAGCAACTACTATGGGCTGATCACTCACCGGGGGCTCAGAGGGAGACACATAAATAACTGTGAAACAGGCAGACTGTGATCTAAGAGAGCCATAAACATGCCCCAGGGGAGCTCGGGGTGCAGGAGATTGACGCCACCTGGGGAGGGGTGAGAGGAGGGGACCTGGAAAGGTCTCTTAGAAGAGGTGGGATTTGAGCTGAGCTTTCAAGATAAAGGAACTTCAACCGAGGAAGGAAAGAGAAAATGAACTTTATAAGCTATCTGGAAGGATCTGAAGAGCCAGTGCAGAGTTCCTGGGTAAGAGTGAAGCATGTCTATGCAAAATAACTCTCAGACCAGCAGGAGATTCATAGAGTGATTGACTAAGCGGAGCGCACAGCCGTTTCTATGGAAACCGAGGCAAGCCTCTTCCCTGTCATTAGTGAGCATCCCTGGCTTGGAGCTGTCTAGCCAGGGCCAGGAGGCAGCAGGGGCTGGGCTGCACTGTCCCTTAGAAGAAAAGCCCTGCAATACAGCTGCCCTGGGAGACAGACTCTTGTTTCACAGGGAGACAGAGGTGACAGGTGATATCTGTTTCTGAGAAGTCAGGCAGGGGAAACCTCTGCCTCAAAGGACTTCGGGGGATATCCCCAAGCTACTGGAGCAGGCAGTGGGACCTCAGGGAGGGGATGCAAAAGGCAGGGATCAGGGCTAAGAGACACTGGGGGCCAAGCGGTGGAGCTCTATCCTAGATGCCAGCATATAAGGCTGCCTCTCAGGACCCCTGGGGAGTGCCAGGGGATTACAGTGCACTGAGAGAGCTGGGGTCCAAGCACCAAGGGCACTGGGGAACCGGAAGCGAAGACCCCCAGTGAGAGGCTGGGGGTCTCTAACAGGAGAAGGAAAAGTGGCACATTCAGTACAACAGTCCTTGGATCCCAGACCTGTGTTCAAATCCTGCTCTGACACTTCCTAGCTGTGGGAAGTTGGGCAAATTACTTACTCCTTCTCTGCTTCTCAGTTTCTCTATCTGGAAGACGCAGGTGATGGTAATAATTTTACCTGTGTCCACGAGAATTCGGTGAGATGATGTCATCATGCATGGCATGTGGTACATAGTGGGTGTTCATGAAATGCAGGCTATTATAGCATTATTACTACAGACTGTGTGTAGCTAGCCATGGAAAATTCTGGAAGAGAAAAAGGGCTTGATCAAGGGAATGCAGATTTTTGTCCCTGAGGCTATGCACTTGTAGGAATAAACTCCAAATATTATAACAATAGAATTTAAATATAGTAACAATAATAACAACAGCTATCTTTTCATGAGAGCTTATAATGCACCAGTCTTCATGCTCAGAGAGGCACATGCCTTGTCTGTTGTAAGCCTTACAACTATCTTATGAGGTAGCTACTATAATTATTCCTGTTTTACAAACAAGAAAACCGGGGCACTGAGAGGTCGACTCAGGTAGCTAAGTCACACAGCTAGCCAATGGCAGAGCTGGGCTGGAACACAGCCATTGGCTCCCGGGGTCTCAACCGGGCACTCTTTCCTTCCCTGAACCTGAGGTGAGGGGACGCTAGTGGGCAGCCGGGCAGCCTCACTTTTCTGAGCCCCTCTACTTATCTGGATCTCAGGGCCCCTCACTCTCAGTCTCACTCTCTGGGACTTCACCTCTTTCTCTGAAAGTCCCACCTGGTGTGAGCGTGTGAAAGAGAAGCCAGCTGACCAGGGAGGACGGAAACCTCTGGACATCAAAGTGGGTAGAGCCCCGGATGGACGGGCTGGAGGCAAGCCTGGGTCCCGCTGGGCTAATTCCTCCCAAGGCTGGCAGAGGCCACGGCGGGAACTTCTGAGAAGGTGGAGAACAAGTCCTTTCATACGGCCTCCCTTTGAGCTGGCCTCGAGGTGGGGCCGGGGTCGGGTGGGTGGAGGGTGGGGAGTGTGCGGAGAGGCAAGGCCGCAGTCGAGCTGGGCAAACAGATTGGGCAGCGGCTGTGAGCACAGAGCGCCCATTGTGGACCCGGAGCTCTGCTTTCAATAACCTGCTCGGAAGAATGTTTCATTGAGCGCCAGAGAAAGGAGCCATTGAAATGCCCAGGACTGGGGCCCTGTGAAGGGTTAAAGGCAAGGGACCAGGGTGCCCTGGCTCTTGGCACTCGCGGTTCAGAAGTCTGATACGGGGATCCTGATGCTAAAACAAGGGGGACTCGGTGAGACCACCAAGAGGACCGGAAGCAAGGGTCGGGAGTGTGTCTCCCTGCTCAGAAATGCAGGAGGTGTACCGCCATCAAGAGGGAAAATGCTCTTCCTCCCAGAACCATTTTGCCCAAATAATATCCAGCAAGGACTGGGTCTTGGATGCCCCTCAGCCTGCCCCCCCACCCCCGGAGAGAGTGGCTTCTCTGGGCGTTCAGTCATCTGTGGGCTGCACCCAGCACGGCTTCCTGAAACACCTCTGACCTCACCTAGGATCGTTCATTCATTGTAACTAACGAGGCACCAGTCAAGCGTGGGAGTTAAAGTGAGAACCTGTGGCCACTAGACTGGAGGGCGAAAGAAACCTGTGGAATTTTCTCTCAGGGAGGCATTTTGCAAATAGAGAAACTGCTCATTAGGAGGAGACGGCCTGATTGTTGGAAAGGATGCCAGGAGCTGAATTCTGGGCTCCCACTCAGTGTGCTGAGTGCCACATCCCACACGCCCCACGCCCTCTCAAGCCCCAGGAGCTTGCAGGGCTTAAGTGCAAGGAATGGAATGCTGGCCTCCATGGGCTCTGAGGAGAGGTAGGAGGCCGTTGAGCCCGGCCTGCTGCTGGGGAGCCCGACCTCCGGCACCTGGGCAGAGCTGTATCCTCCTCGCTGCAGAACCGCTGCCTGAGCCTGAATCTTTGGGGAAGTGCTCTCCAGCTGAAGCTGAAGCTGGGCTTACAGCAGGAACCACTCAAAGTAACCAGTTTTGGTAGAAACCGTAAAGCATCACAGATGCCTTCTCCAGCTTTCTTTCTTTCTTTTAAAGATTTTGTTTATTTATTTGACTGACAGAGATCACAAGTAGGCAGAGAGGCAGGCAGAGAGAGTGGGGGCGGGGAAGCAGGCTCCCGGCTGAGCAGAGAGCCTGATGCTGATGCCATCGATGCTGATGGACCCTGGGATCATGACCTGAGCTGAAGGCAGAGGCTTTAACCCACTGAGCCATCCAGGTACCCCTTTCTCCAGCTTTCTTAAAAAGAGGATCTTGAACAGAATGTAAGTGCCAAAGGGTGATCCCACATTCCCTTCTGTGGCATGGCCATGATTTGGTGGTGTCCGTGGACATAGCTCTTTGCTTGGGCACCAAATGGCCCTAACCTCTCTGGCTTTGGGGAAATTCATTGGTCTGATTTTTATGTTTATTCTTTTGTTTCTCCCTGACACTTTCACTGTGAATCTGTATTACTACAAAACAGGCAAGTGCCTTGAGCCACCGTCTATTTTATTCCCTCTGAACTTTCTCCAATATTCTCAGCCTGCAAACAAAGTCGTTAGCCTTGTAACAATTGCATACAAAGCAAGAGTCAGTAGGCCTGGACTGGGGAAAGGCTGAGGAGCTCTACTCTGAATTAAGGAATTGAACTCTAAGACATTTTTGACTGTCCAGACGACTTCTGTGTTATCTTTCCAGTCCTTGACTTGGCCCAGCCTACACAAATTGACCTCCAGAGGACAAGAGCATGCGTAATCTGTGCAAAAGATCTTTGCCAAGGTCAATTAAATCAGAAGAAAATATTATCTGTACTGAGTTAATTTTAGCTCAAAAATGGCCAAACATACACACACACCTACACCTACACCACACACACAGCAATGAAAGACAAAGCCACAAAACGGACCCACCCACTTCTTCACTTTTAGATCTCCGCATCCCAAACAGTTTTCTATGGGTAAATAATCCAAATCATAACATTTTCAAGCTGGTAAGAACTTTCAAAGTCCTTCAGTTTTGCTCCCCATTTCAGTTCGGAATCTCTATCCCTCCTGAGCAGATGGGCACTTCTTGCCCCTTTTGCCTTGTGCTAGTAACACGGAGCTCAGAGCTTTTTGAAGTCCGGCGGGAAGTAACAGCGCTATACCCCCAACCTTGTCTGATCTGCGTTCTGTGAGCAGGTGTTAGGTTTCTGGTCCTGTTTTAATGCAGCTGCTCTTTGTGGGTGATGGGGGAAATGTGCACCTGTGTGAAGGAGGGGGCAGATCTCCCCACTCTGTAGGGAATGGATGTTTCTGCTATCATTCATCTCGGAAACAGGTAGGTCCTGAGACAGAAACTGCAAAGGCTAGCTTGGCTCAAGAGGGAACTTCTGTTTCTCTGAGACTTACTTTTTGGGCCTGAACTTGAGACATTTTCGAGTTCTTGAATCCATCTGGGTGGCAACAGGGCTGATGGACATTGTCTCAGGAAAGGAGGCAGGTAGGCATCCTGTAGGGAACATAAAGGGAAGAAGATACAACTTGATTCACGTTAGTCCTTGCTTATTCCCTGCCCCGCCTCCCCCCGCCCCCCACCCCGGCCTCCTTAAGCCTTTGGAAATGTCCGGCCTAAGTGTTCCAGCCTGGGCCGGCTGTGTAATGGCATTCAAAGTTGCTGGCCAGTGTCCATTTGCCTAGAACGTTAGAGGGGAAAGATGTCCCCTGAGACCACCATGGGTTTGGGGGAATACTAAGGGGCCCTTAAACAAGAATGCTGGGGAACATGAGCTGGGCCCCAGAGTCCCACCTACTCCTCTCCATGTGCTGATTCACCCATCACTGCCACCCTTTTATTAAGAAAACCACCAGATTTCCTACAAAAGTAATCCCTTAAATTGGCCTGAAATCTGCCTCCCGGTAACATTCAACCACAGGACTTAGTCTTCTCTTCCTGAACCGCAGAGAACAACCATCATAATCATTCACCTTCACGGAGTACTTACTCTGGGCTGAGCACTTTCCTGAACACTGTACTGTGTCTCGTTTATATTATCATCCCATTTTATAGAAGAAAAAATTGAGGCTGAGGGAGGCCAAATAATCTGCCCAAGGGCCTGACCCCAAATAAAAGGGAGGATTTGAACACAGGCAGTTTGATGTCAGAGCCCACTGTCTTGAATTCTTAGAAATTCAGCTTATATTGTACCTTTGACACCCCACCCCCTCCCCACCCCTGCCCCGAGATCTGCAGCCTGTGATCTCCCCTCCCCACCTCCCCAGACCTCTTTCCTTCCAGGCTACATCCCTCCCCACCCCACCTCCCTTGCCATTCTCCCTGTGCCACTTCTACTCCTCCTGACCGAGGTCTGGGACAATGCGAATACTGCAAAACCCAAGTCCGCCTGACCCTCGTGACTTGTCCCACTTTGACCTCCTGCACAGCCTTCAGGCTGAAGCCTCCAGAAACATTGTTTTAGCAGCATTTCCCCTCAGGAGGCTGTATTTTTCCTGTCTGTCCTCAACGTTTCTTTGGCCAGAACAACAGGCTCAGTTTTCCCTTCTGATAAATCTGGTCACCCTCACTATGGGGCTTTGAGTAAACGGGAGCTGCCGGCTCCACGCAGCCCTCATCTCAAAAAAAATGTGGGTTCACTCCGGCTGCTATTCTGGAGGTCTGGTTTCTTTCCCCACACACAGTGGTTTTAAGGAAGAGGGAAGGGATTATGACAGCATACTGGCAGGGGAAAGATGCTAGCAGAGAAGACACACCTGGGCACTCTTCGTTCCCCTCAATTCCCCAGACACTGGCCCTTCTAGAAGCCCTGTGGAAAGGACGGTCCTTGGCCACATAAGATTGGAAAATACAGCTTTACCAGCTCCCGTCCTGGAGCTCAGCATAGCCAACATCTGAAGTGCTGGTGGTAAGGGAGCCTAACTGCTTTTGTTTAATTCAGTTCTCCCATTTAAAAATGCAGCCTAGGACAACTTTGGAAAACAATAAAGCAGAACGGAAGTGGCAAAAGGCACCTGACAGCCTAACATATTCCTCAGGCTTGAGATGGCCTGTGCAGTGCTTAAATTTGCTTTACATTCGTTGCTAGCACTTAACAGTTGGGATATTTCTCATAATAATCCGGATTTGGGTGTTCTTGGAAAATCAGAAGATCTGGAAACACTGGCCCACATTCTTGCATGACAAGGGTCAGCAGGACACAAGTCTGAGGTCTTTGGCTTGTCTTTGGCTCATCGAAGCCCCTGTCTCCCCTCTGGCAACACAGCCATCCCCCTGCTTTACCCCTTTATGATACCTGCCTGGCACAGAAGTCCCTCCAGCTTGACTTCTCTGCTGGGGAGATTTCCTTGGGTGAGAGTTGGCCTGCACTCCTGCGGGAAGCCAGCTCATCCATTCATTCATGCAACACGTGCTGATTAACTTCTGGACCCTGTGGATACAAGATGTATTCAACAGCCCCAGCCCTCTGGATTTTAGCGCTGGCGTTCTATCCCAAAGGGCAGAATGAAGAGGTGGTGGGGGGGGACGGGATGGGGAGAGGGAAGCTGGCAAAGGCAAGAACCTTGTTTCCTGATTTCCACCCTCAGGCGCTTGCTAAGGGCGTCCCTGTTCTCCACTGCGGTCTCTACTGCCATTCTAGCAGCCACCGAGCCCCCCGGGAAGAAGTTACTAACATGCCCTATGACTTACACCAGTTTCTACCTATCTCAGGGCCTCAGTTTCTCCAACTGTAGAACGAACGGGTTGGAATAGAAAACTATGCGCGACCCCTCCAGGGCTGGCACACAGAGGTGCTAAGGTTCCAAGATCTTGGAATGTCTGACCGGGCCATTCCGGAGCTGTTCCACTGAATTCCAAGCAGCCCCTCTCCCTCCTGTTCTCCGCCCGGGACGGCCGGGAGGGGGCCGGAGCCAGGGAGCCAGAGGGCCGACCGGGCCTGGGCTTCCCGCCCGGGGGGCGGAGCCGCTGCTCCCCGTCCCGCCCCTCCACCTGGGGTTCTGCCCCGGCAGATGTTACAACTTTCTCGCATTCTCTCCCGCGGTGTCCCCTCCCGCCCCCAGGCCCGCCCAACCCGTGCCTCCCTCCCCTTCCCCGCTGGGGTCCTGCCCGCCTCCCTGCGGGGAGCCCGACTGTTCTCAGGACTCGGGCGGGGCGAGAGGCAGGGCCGGGGGCTGGAGGGTCGGGAGGAGGAGGAAAGGAAAGCAGAGGCGAGAGAAATTAGGAGGCGGGAGAAATCGAGGGCTAATAGGAAGGGGAGAGTCAGAGGATGGTGGAGAGCACTTTTTGGAAGCAGCCACGCCGCGTCTCAGGCTGGCCCGGCTGAGCTGGGGAAGAGGGAGCGAGGGCGGTGCAGGGCGGGCGCGCGGGCAGCGGGAGGCAGCTCTGCGCGGGCCTGACCTCCCCAGAGCGTCCCGCTGCGGCCGCGCAGGTCCCCCCTCCGGTCCTGATCCAACTTCTGGGCTGCCCCCGGGGCCGCTGAACGAACTCGCAGCGTCCAGGCGGGCCAGCCGGCCGTTGTGCGGGCCGTGCGCCCTGGGCGCGCGAGGCGGTGAGGCCCCGGGAACCCTGTGCGCCGGGACGCGCGGGCCGGCATGGCGATGCACGCCCTCACTGGCTTCTCGCTGGTCAGCCTGCTCAGCTTCGGCTACCTGTCCTGGGACTGGGCCAAGCCGAGTCTGGTGGCTGACGGGCCTGGGGAGGCCGGTGTGGAGCCTACGGCCGCTCCACCCCAGCCTCCCCATATCATCTTCATCCTCACCGACGACCAGGGCTACCACGACGTGGGCTACCACGGCTCCGATATCGAGACCCCTACACTGGACCGGCTGGCAGCCGAGGGTGTCAAGCTGGAGAATTATTATATTCAGCCCATCTGCACGCCTTCGCGGAGCCAACTTCTCACTGGCAGGTAGGTATGCCCCAGGCTGCTGGGACTGGCCCCGTGTGCCCCAAATAAATCCCGCCTGTCGATTTCCTCTACTTTCCCAGAAGCCCCCCCCCCCCCAATTCCCAACCCCTCTGGGACCTGGGAAACCAGGACTCCGCCAATTCTGTCTCCAGTTGCTTTGTGTGATCATTACTTAAGTCCTTTGCCCTCTCTGGGCCTCAGTTTCTCCAACTGTACACTGAATGGATGGGATCATCTTTGAGGTCTCCTCCTTCTGATGTTCTAGGACACACACTGTACACCATGCGAAGGAGACACCTGGGCATCCCTTTGTGAGAGGCACATGGCAATCTCTGACACTTAGGTTTTAACCCTGCTTCTAATTACAGACCCGGAGGCCATGAGCAAATCATTCAGCTTCTCTAAGCCTCTGCTTCCTTGTCTGTCCGTAAACAGAGTGGAGGGCAGTGTTTATCCTGAAGAAGAGTGGTGAGGATGGGATAAATTGTATGTATCCTGCTTGGCTATAATAAATGGCAGCTTCTAGGTCACCGGAGGGATCAGGGTTCCCAAACCGAGGGCTGCATGGAAAGGAAACCAAGGAACGTGTAGGGGGGGCAGAAAGACACACGCAGGATGCTTTGACCTGTGACTAGTTCCTTCACTTCTCCAAACCTCTGTTTTTTCCTCTGCGAAATCCTCCTAATTTGGCTGGGAGCCCCCAGGAGACGTGCTGCTTTCTCCGTAAGGAGTTGTCCACAGGCAAGGCGGCTGGATTACAGGATTAAAAGAGCAGGGTAACAGGAGGTGGGGGTGTGGAAGGCAAACTCTGGCCACTTAGGAGAAAATCCTTTGGCAAGACTGAAGCTAATCCTCCTTGGATAGGGTCCAAGTCATGCCTTCTCCAAAAGCCATTAGCATGATCTCAGGAACCAGAGCCTTGCTCTCCCAGTTTCCCCGGTGGGAGAAACTGAGGCATGGAGTCAGGGGTCGGGGGACCAACTCATGCCTCTGCCCAACTTCAGGGTCAGTGGGAGTGGGGGCTGAGCGGCCAGGTGGTTGGCAGGGGTCCCAGAGCTGGGAGTCGAATAGGTCCCTTTTCTTCCTCCACTCGGGCACGCACGCAACATTCAGCTCCAGGAACAGAGAGGGAGGGAGATAGAACTGGGGAAGTGTGGAAGAGGGGCTGGTGTGTGTGTTATGGGTTGGGGCGTCAGTAGTGTTGGCGAGGGCCAAATGTTGACTAACCTCCAGCAGGGGGAAAGAACCTGCATCTCCAAGAATTGTGCACAAGCTAGCATTTCTCTCTCGAGAGGTGACTTTCGGTTGAAGCAGGGGAATGAGCAGCCGGCAGGGCTGGGTTCCAACCCCCTGATCTGGGAAGTTAGCTGAGCGTGGCTGGGCAGCGTCTGCCCTCCGCCCCCTGCAGCTGGCTCCATCTGACTGATGCTGACGACTCTCATTAGTGTTTGTTAAGGCATCCAGTCGTGCTCCGTGATGCTGGAGAGAGCCAGTGTTTCTCATGTTACCCCCTTGCAGCCGGGCTTCGGTGACCCGTAGCTGGCCCGCCCACTTTAGAAACAGGTCCTCCGAGGTACCCAGCCCTGTGATGAGGCCCCGCCACTGCTTGGCCCTGGGGTACTTCCCATATTAAATGGAATCATTCATTAGCTTGATTGGGGGCTGCGGAGCCAGCATCACCGAGAGGATTTGAGCACAAGCTGTGTAGACCTGGGTTCCAAGCTCGGAGCCCCTGCTGGTTAGCTGTCTGCAGTTGGGCCCGTGCTGTACTTTTGAGAGCCTCAGTTTCATTAGCTGTGGAATGGGGATAATAATAGTCTTCCCTGTAGCTTTTAATGAAGTTTAAATGAAATAATATATGTGGTGTAGAGACAAATATAAAAATGGCAACACTAGCTAGCGATACTAATGATGAAAGCTCTAAGTTAAGGAAACCAAAAATAGGAGAGCCCACCGCCCGCAGGCCTGGGTTAAAGGAGTCAGGTTGTCAGGTCTTGGCTTAACTAGGATTCCTCTGGGGTGAGAAAAAGCTGTGGGATTCTAAGACCCTTGTGAAGTTCTAGCCTTCTTATTTACTCTGGGCTTTTAAGACTTGAGTAAAGGCTGGACACCACAAGCAGATCACATGGGGACCTTGACCGCAGAAGGGATTTGAATGAATAGACGAGGAATGCAGGATTCTGCTAACCATTTGCTCCTGCCTCAGAGCATCAGCCTGGGTGAGTGACCCAGATCCAGGGGCCACATGAATGTATAGGCAGGCACGTAGGAACTGGTCTCATAAAATTTGGGAACTGGAGGGTTTTCAGAGACCTGCCGTCCTACCCAGCTAACCCGTTTATGTGAGCTCACTGAGGCCACCATGGAGGAAGAGATGTGGCAGCTGAGTTTGCTGGAGACGAGTCTGGGTTTGGACTCTGCTTGGACTTATGTTCAAGTCCTAGTTTTGCTCCTGACCCCTGAGTGACCTTGAGCAAGGCCCTTCCCCTCCTCTGCACATGGGGTTTTTGTTTGCTTGTTTGTCTTTTTTTTTTTTTTTAAAGATTTTATTTATTTATGAGAGAGAGAGAGAGAGAGAGAGAGCACGAACTGGCGAGGGCCGGAGGGAGAAGGAGAGGGACTAGCAGACCCCCTGCTGAGTGCGGAGCCTGATGCAAGGCTCCACTCCTCGCTCCATCCCTGGATCCTGAGATCATGACCTGAGTGAAAGTCAGACACTTAACCAACTGAGCCACCCAGGTGCTCCTGGACCTGTGTTTTTTTTTTTTTTTTTTAAAGATTTTATTTATTTATTTGACAGAGAGATCACAAGCAGGCAGAGAGGCAGGCAGAGAGAGAGGAGGAAGCAGGCTCCCTGCTGAGCAGAGAGCCCGATGCGGGCCTCGATCCCAGGACCCTGAGATCATGACCTGAGCCGAAGGCAGCGGCTTAACCCACTGAGCCACCCAGGCGCCCTGGACCTGTGTTTTTAAAGACAGAATAAATACACTAGAAATTGACTCGGTCCCTTCTGCCTCTAAAATCCTGAGTGCCTGCCTGTCTTCCTTCCTTCCTTCTTTCCTTCCAGACGTAATTGAGGATTGTTTAAACATCACCTGAATGCCGGGAATACAAAGTTGAGTAAAGGACAGCCCCATTACATACCACTGGACCCACAAGCATGTACAACTAAGCAGAACCCAATGGCCACATAGGACGATGATCATGTGTACTAAATGTTAACCCAGAAACAAAAGTGACTCATTCTTTTGAAAGAACTTAGGAATTCTGAAATCTCTGAAGACCCCTGGGATTTAGATCCCCACTCCAGTTACTAATTGTTTGAATCACTTGGCAAATGACTTAACTTACTGAGCCTCAGTTTCCTTACTTGGAAAATGGGAATAATAATGACACACATACACTCCCTAGGTTAGTGGGGAGTTGGTGAGATGCTTAGTATAAGGGGCTTAGCACAATGCTGAGCACAGAGAGAGGACTTGGTATTAGTTATTATTATTATTATTTTTTGTCATGATTAACCTGGGTTCGACTCTTAACTCCCCCACCTTCCTGGCTGCGTGATCCTGGATGAGTGGTTGAACCATTCCAAGCTTCAGTCTCCTCATCTGTCAAACAATAAATAATCAGCTTCTATTGATTTTGAGGATTTTGAGGATTCTGTTGAGACAACGCATTTGGAGTGCTTTTTGCATGCCGATTACTGTGCATTTGCTGGAAGTGCTGGGACCAGAGCTCCCCTCAGGGAGGGCACTGGGGGCTTGGTTGGCCCGAGTGGTGGTTTGTAGCTTCCTTGTGCCTTCCACACGCTGTCCTCTTCTCACCAGGTACCAGATCCACACCGGACTTCAGCACTCCATCATCCGCCCTCGGCAGCCCAACTGCCTGCCCCTGGACCAGGTGACGCTGCCCCAGAAGCTGCAGGAGGCAGGCTACTCCACCCACATGGTGGGCAAGTGGCACCTGGGCTTCTACCGGAAGGAGTGCCTGCCCACCCGCCGGGGCTTCGACACCTTCCTGGGCTCGCTCACCGGCAACGTGGACTACTACACCTACGACAACTGTGACGGGCCCGGGGTGTGTGGCTTTGACCTGCACGAGGGCGAGAGCGTGGCCTGGGGGCTCAGCGGCCAGTACTCCACCATGCTCTACGCCCAGCGGGTCAGCCACATCCTCGCTAGCCACAGCCCCCGGCGGCCCCTCTTCCTCTACGTGGCCTTCCAGGCCGTGCACACGCCCTTGCAGTCCCCTCGCGAGTACCTGTACCGCTACCGCGGCATGGGCAATGTGGCCCGGCGCAAGTACGCAGCCATGGTAACCTGCATGGATGAGGCCGTGCGCAACATCACCGGGGCCCTCAAGCGCTACGGTTTCTACAACAACAGTGTCATCATCTTCTCTAGCGACAACGGCGGCCAGACCTTCTCCGGGGGTAGCAACTGGCCACTGCGAGGACGCAAGGGCACTTACTGGGAAGGGGGTGTGCGTGGCCTCGGCTTCGTCCACAGCCCCCTGCTCAAGCGAAAGCGCCGGACAAGCCGGGCGCTGGTGCACATCACTGACTGGTACCCGACCCTGGTGGGTCTGGCAGGTGGCACTGCCTCAGCGGCGGATGGGCTAGACGGCTATGACGTGTGGCCCACCATCAGTGAGGGCCGGGCCTCGCCGCGCACAGAGATCCTGCACAATATCGACCCCCTCTACAACCATGCCCGGCATGGCTCCCTGGAGGCTGGCTTTGGCATCTGGAACACGGCTGTGCAGGCTGCTATCCGCGTGGGTGAGTGGAAGCTGCTCACAGGGGACCCTGGCTATGGGGATTGGATCCCACCGCAGATGCTGGCCGCCTTTCCCGGCAGCTGGTGGAACCTTGAGCGCATGGCCAGTGCCCGCCAGGCGGTGTGGCTCTTCAACATCAGCGCTGACCCCTACGAACGGGAGGACCTGGCTGGCCAACGGCCCGATGTGGTCCGTGCCCTTCTGACCCGTCTGGTGGACTATAACCGCACAGCCATCCCTGTGCGCTACCCAGCTGAGAATCCGCGGGCCCATCCCGACTTTAATGGGGGTGCTTGGGGGCCCTGGGCCAGTGATGAGGAAGAAGAGGAAGAGGAGGAAGAGGAAGGCAGGGCTCGAAGCTTCTCCCGAGGGCGCCGCAAGAAAAAGTGCAAGATTTGCAAGCTTCGATCCTTTTTTCGTAAACTCAACACCAGGCTGATGTCCCAGCGGATCTGATGGGGGGGACGTCATGATCTCTGTCCCCCTAGATGTACTTCCCCAATCAGGTCTGGCCCTGCCCCTCCTCACCAAGGGGCCTGAGGTCAAATCCCCACCTGTAGGGAAATGGGGAGCAGAGAGATCCTCCTTTGAAGGGTGGGGAGCTTGGCCTGGGGGAGAATAAACTAGACACAGTTGCCTGGATTCCAGTTCCACCTCTCCATTGACTTGCTCTGTGACCTCAAGTGGCCTGCGTGAGCTCTCAGGGCCTCCGTGTCTTGCTCAGTGAAAGAGCTGTAATGACTTGGTGGCTCCGTGGAGTGAACCTGGCGCCTGGGGCCATGATGGAGTTCCCGTTGACCTTGCCACCTCCCAGCTCTTCGACGACCTTGCCCTTGAAGCCTGCACCTCTGGGATATTGCTTGGGTGAGGGGCAACATGGAGGCATCTCTAGGCCTGGACCCTTGCTGAGGCATGGTGGTCGGGCCAGAGTGCTGAGGGCGGAGGTGGAGGGATAGGGGCTGACTTTCCTAGTTCTCCCATGGCTTGGGCCAATCTCGAGGCCAGACAAGTGCTGGGAGCTATGGGAGAAAGCTCTCCTTCCAGCCCCTAGCACCCAGAGGACAGACTGGGCTGTTAGCTACAGCAGGATCAAGGGTGATGGAAACAGCTGTGAAAAGAGCTCCGAACTAACAATCAGGACACTGGGTGCTGCTTTGACTTTGGACCCAATCCTTCCCCTTTGAGCCTCTATTTCCCCATCTGCAAATGGGGTTGTTAGCCCTAGCTCCGCCTACCTCACAGGGCTATAGAGATATACTGGCCAAAGTAATGGTTGTGGAGGAGCCCATGAACTTGATTAAAATGCAGTCACATGGACGCCAGGGCTGCAGGGCTGTCTGTGAGCACCGGTGTGGGTGTGTGCTTCCTGAGGGCAAGTAGGAGCTCACCACTGACCGAGTCCGTGGGAGAGGAGGTAGACAGGCTGGTGGGGAAGCAGAATGTACAAGTTCTGGCCCAGCCTTGCCACAGGCCCACCGGGTGACCTCTGGGCAAATCCCAGAGCCTCTCTGGGCCTCAGTGTCCCCCTGTGTACAATGGATGATTTAAGAGCCCTTCCGACTTGGTCGTTCCAGGGACCCCTGTACGTGTATGCTGGGGGGCATGGGCTGAGTGGCGGGAGGAGGGGCCTAGGGGGCTCGGAGCCTGCTTGCTGCAGAGCGTGCCTCTATCCGCACATTGCGTTCTGCATATCTCCCTTCAGGTTCCAGTCGGTGCAGCGTGTGTAGGCGAAAGCCCTGCTGTGAATTTTGAAAATAGTTATTTTTGTCACTGGCAAAGGAGGCCTGTTAGGACTCGTCAGCTTGTGGATGAGCAGGACGGGCGGGGCGGGGTGGGCTGGGTGCGGTGCAGTGGAGGGGGTTTGGGGACGGGTTCCAGAGTGCATCCCCTCTGCAGAGCTAGCTGAGCCCAGCAGTGAGCATCTAGCCTGGGGCTGCAGGGCCAAGGTGACTGACCATAGGCTGGGCTCCTTCCTCTGTCCCCAGCGGGATCTTTCTCTATCTCTAGGAGGTTGATGCCTGCGCTGTGCAGGGCAGAGCACAGGGGCCGGGACTGGCTGAGGCCTCTGGGTTCCGGCCACCACCAGAGCTTCTGCCTGCTCAGGAGGGAGACGGAAGAAGTCGTCCACTGGGATGGTGTCCTAGGCCCAGCATATCCCACAGATGGGTTGTTCAGAGTCTGCCCGTTCTCCAGGACACACCAGCTCCACTGGGTTCTTCCCCAGCTGTAGGGCTGTGCCCTTCCAGAATGGTGTGGCCCCAGGGCTCTCCTGCAGCTCCCGGCTCCCACCAGTTCGCTGGAGGCCTCTCCTAAGACTACCCTTAGGTGGCCTAACTTTGAGCTCCAGCCCTGCTTCTCTTCCTGGGCCCCTACCCTTTGGGGCCATGAGAGCATAACCATAAAAGACCCTTTCTGCACCTCCCTGGACACCACAGCCTACCCCCTGTGGCTAACCTGGCCTTCAACAGAGTCCAGCTGGGCCCTGGGGCTGTCCTGGGGAGGAAGCTCTGCAGCATCTCAAACCCAGCCTAGAGCTGGCCTGGCCCAGAGTCCTGGATAACCCAGAACCCAGCAGACAGCCCAGGAGCCCCACTGAAGCTTCAGCCTGCAACCTGGTCCACAGTCCGGCTGTCCCCAAGCCTGCCTACCCAGGGCCGAGACGGGTGGAAGGGACTGGGATAAGGAGCCGCCAGGATTAGGGCTTTGGGAGGAAAGGCTCAGCCTCCTTGTGGTTTCTGTTCTGTCCAGCAGACAGTGTGGCTTTTGCCCACCTCCTCCTGTCTCCCATAGCCCCTGAGATTCTCCTCCAGCCAGAGCACCTGGCTCTGGAATCTGCATCTGGACTCTGACTGCTACTGCTGAACAGATGCTCATACACCTATGCTGGGGAGGAGTGGGAGGAAGGGTGGACCAGAGGCAGCTCTGGCCCCTTGGGTCACTGATCTGAGGGAATGGAGCCTAGAGATGCCAGACAGACCCTCGGTTCCCCCTAGAGATGCCAGACAGACCCTCGGTTTCCCCCTTGGCTGGATCAGATGGCAGCACATCTCCCAGCAAGCCATGTTAGAGCCAGGGGTGGCCCTATCCTAGCTAGGCCCTGCCTGTGGAGTCTTGTGCAGACGTGACCAGTCCCTTGGACCTTGGCAGTGTTTCTTCTTCTCACTTGGTACCGACTGGCTACCCTGGGCCTCAGGCAAGCAGCCCGGCAGTGGCAGGAAGGAGGTAGGCAGAGCAGGGTAAGGGAAGGAGCACTGTTCCGGGAGTCCGGAATTCTGGATTATGTCCTGACTCTGGTCCTGACTTCTGCTACTGAGGGAGGGCCGTTTCCTGTCTCTGGGCCTTGGTCTCCATCTGGGCTCTGTCAGGGCCCCTCCAGTCCTCATGCAGGCCAAAGAACATAGGGCGGAGGTGCAGAAGTCACCCAGACCCTACACCGGCAAGTCCTGTCGCATCTCTGCAAAATAGGCGGTGACCGAACCCATCCCACAGATATGTGTTGTGAGGCATAAATTGTGCAGTATGCTTAGCACTGGGCCTGGCTCTAAACAGAAATAACTATTTTTCATATTTTTGGAGTCAGCGAGGGAACATCTTGTCCCCATATTTCTTAGGAGGAAATGGAGGCCCCAGTGGGAAAAAGACCTGCCATAAGTATTCCTAACCAACAGTCAGACTTGAACTTGAGTCCTCTAACTGCAGGCTGTGTCTTCTAACTGCCATGGCCCTCTGCCCCCGGCTCCCTGCTTCCCTCTGTTCTGCAAGCAGTGCCTCCTACGGGGGACCCTGTAGGGGACAGTGCTGGCCCCTGCCCCCCAACTTCTCTCCCAAGTGTAAGCCTGGTGTTACTTGCTGCCATTCATTAACCAAATGGCCCTCCACCTAGACAGACCCCCTGCAGGATCATTTCTCCCTCGGCCCACTTTCCACCGATTCTGCCCCCCACGCTCACTGCCCTTAGTGGGACAGGCCTCGTGGGGACCCTTCCGATGGCATGTTCTCTGTGGTACCCTGCCCAGGCCCTGTAGGACCCTGAGGCACTCGGGTGTGTATGTGTGAGTGTGTGCATGTGGGCCGTGCAAGGTGGGATGTGAGCGGGCTGGCACAATGCTTCCCAAGCTCTGAATCCCCCCGCACCCTCCACTGCTGCCATGGTCCAGGAACTTGGCCCGGCCCTAGTTCTTTTCCTTCCCATCCCATCGACATGGGGTATAGCTTGTGTTCCCGTTCCCTCTCTTAGCATGCTGGGGCTGTGCTCAGCAACCTCTGGGGCTCCCGCCCCCAGCCACCAGCCTGTGGCGGGCAGGCCAGCTCTGGAGTACCACAGGCGTGTTGCAGATGGGCACACACGTGCTGGCTCGCATGCCTGCCATGGCCCTGGGGAGTGGGCAGTCTGTCAGGAACGGTCCCCCCACCCCATGCAATCGGCTCATTCTCTCCACATCCCAGAGGCAGGCCTGGCTCCTCACTGCCCACCACCACCAGGCAGAGCTGCCAGGCTTGTGGGCACAGGGGAGGCAGTGAATTAGCTGTCGTGGGGGGCAACAGTCAAATCCAGGATGGGGCGGGGGGGGCCCGTCCAAGGCAGTGCCCATACCCTGAGCTAAGCTCTCCAAGATTCCAAGTGGATGTGTGCGTAAGAGAGAGTTGCCAAGGAGACCTTTTGGTCTTCTCCCTCCTCTCCAGCCATCTCTCTGGCACCAGGTCCTGCGTGTCGTGCCGTGTCCCACCTTCCTGCACGGGGTCTGGACTGGGGAGGACAAGAGGAGGCAGGAGGGAGAGAGGGAGAAATAAAGGGGTGGGGGGAAGGCCCTGGAAGGATAAGGAGGATTGAGAAGAAAGCACTTCGGGGAAGGAGGGAAGTGGGGGAAAGGTGGGAAAGAGAAAGGAGAGGAGAAAGAGGAGTGAAAAAGAAGACAGAGGTAGGAAAGGATGACCAACAGGGGTGGGGGACGGGATGGAGTGGTACCGGGCTAGGTTGCCCTTGCTCTCTGAAGTCACACAGGTCACCTCCATGGTTGCTGTCAGAAACAGGGAGGGAGCTGGCCATGAGCCTCTGACCCTCTTGTCACCCTAGATCTTCCACTGACCTGAGAGCAAGACCTCCAGACAGGTGTTCTGCTTTCTACCTGCTTCTCTTCACCAGTGGGGGGCTGGGGCTGGGGCCCCGAGCCCAGGAACCCGATGGTCAGGCCTGCTCCCCCCTGAGCAGGACTTTCACCTCCTTTGTCTGGAACTTCAGACTCCCATTCATACAGCCTCAGGGGCCTGTTTGCCATTTGTTTTATGTATTAACTTCTAAAGCCTCATTAAGTGAGCTAAGAGGTCTCTGAGCCCTCTCATCCCAGCCCCTGTCCTTTGTCCTACAGGCATTGCTTGGACCTGGCTGGGGCCAGGTGATGCTCAAACCAGGAACTCAACTCCAGTGGGGCTGCAAAGTGCTAGGAGAAAAGACATGATACGTGCTTCCACGATTCAGACATAGCAGAGTGAGGAGAGAAGGTTTCTTTCTGAGTCTCTTAATAGTAATAATTTCCCATCTCTGAGCATTTACAGTGTGTCAGCGGCTGTGCTCATCTGCTCATCTCCTTCCTCCTTAAACAGCCCGGGAGGTAGGGAATATTAATAACTCTGTTTTGCAGATGAGGAAACTGAGGCACAGAGAAGTTAGGCAACTCATCTAAAATCCCACAGCCTATAAATGGTGGAGTCCCTCTCCTCTCCCCTGGACAGTGACCGAGGTGGCCTCAGAGGTCACTAAGGTCTGTTGCAACACCTTCAGGAATGGATGCCTCTCCCAGGAAGGGCTAGAGGGTCTGGGCGGGATGGTGGCCGTGCGGCCCTTCCCCCACTTCCCCTGCATCTGCCTCTCGCCCCTGGCAGCCTCAGCTTTCCATGCCCAGCCCGCTCCCACCAGCTGTGCGGCCCCGAGCAAAGGCCTCTCTTCTCTTCCTCTGAACTGCAACGTTGGCGGCAGGAGCAGGAAGCATATTGTGCGCAGAAACAAAACTGAGTGGTTTTTCCTTTTTCTGAAGGTGGTAATGGTGCAATTAGTGGCTAAGCCATTACCCCTCCTCCCTAGCTCGCCTCCTCTCCCTCCCCTCGGCCTCCCTCCTGTTTCTCTCCTGGGAAGAAGTGGCTAAGTCCTGAGTTTGGAGAGCCAATCCCATCATTCTCTCCCACCCCTGATGCCCAGGGAGAGGGGCAGAATTGTGGGAGAGGGTACCCAGACGTCTCCAGGGGCCCCAGGACCCAAGGTAGTAAGTCAGGGACCCGCTAGGGTTGGGGATTACCAAGAAGTGGACAATATGTTCAGCAAGTGAGGTGACCAGTAAGGCAATTGGAAGGTTCAGAGGGGTGGGTTAACAGCTCAGAAGATTGGGATCTTGGACCCTTTTATCTCACCTGGGCTCCTTGTGGGCAAATGCTGGCAAGAGACCTCAGCCTGGTGGGCTGTGAAATGAACTTGAGTGGAGGAGGTGTGTGTGAAATTCTGAGTCCAAGTGAGAGTGATGGAGGTGGTCATGGTCCCACTTTAGACCTTCCTTTTCCTCTTCCAGAAACTAAAAAGAGGCCTCTTGTTTACATACTTCCCAAAGGCTTCCACAGCCCTTAACCCACTCCCTCTTCACAGCCTTCCTCTGCAGTGGCAACTTTGTTCTGTTTTGCAGAAAAGGACGCCGGAGGATCAGAGAGGGGCAGTGACTTTCCCAGGGTCACACAGCTCACAAACGGCAGAACTGGAGTTGAACTCAGATCCTTAAACTCCAACCATTTTCCTTCCAAACCACACCCCCCCACCCCCAGGCTTGAATGAGATCTTGGGGCCATGGACCTGGCTGCTGCCCTGAAGAGTTGAACTTGTCAGGGAAAAGGGGGAATGAGGAAGAGAGAATGAGGATTTCAGGGCAGGCCCATGGCCACTCCCCTCCATGCCAGGCCATGTTTCCCTCCCCACTGCTGCCTCCGCCTCTTTCACCTTGACTTGAAGCACAAGCAGAAACTGGGACATGAGCCCCAGGAGACCAGATCTCCATGGTCCCTCTGGGGGCATGGAATGGAGGAGAAGGGTGGGGGTGAGCGGGCCGGCAGGGCCGTTCCCTCCAGAATCCCAATGTCTCCTCTGCACTTGTCCCTCAAGCTAGAGCACCAGTGGGATGGACAAGGTGGCAGAGAACGAGAACACAATAAGGAAGACAGAGACAGAGGCAAAAACCAAAATACAGAGGGGAGCAGAGAGACAGTTACAGACTACAGTGATCCACTGGGAGAGAGATCCCAATGAATTAGCCATCGCTTCCTGTAAACCTTGGAACCCGGCTGTTGCCAGGGCAACGGGGCAATACCTGTCTCTCCAGAGGAGATGAAGTTGCCAGGGTAACTGCATCCTGTCTTTCCTGGGGACCATCCCAGAATGTGGCACCCACTGGACGTTACCATAGCAACTGCCTTTTTGCCCCACTTAATCCCATCCTGTCTGCTACAAGGGACCCACAGTTGGAGGTGGGGGAGGTGGGGAGAGAGACGATCACTTGTGGATTAAGTTTGTTCTTCTCTCCCTCCCCAGACTCCTTGGTCAGTCCACCACCGTGGGGGTGCCGGGTCCACCCGCCCCTGGGCCCACACAGGCCTGCAACATTGTGTGCGTTTAGGGCCAGGGCGTCCGGGAGCAGGTTTTGCAGTGGAAGGCAGGCAGGTGTTGGGGAGGCAGTTACCCGGGCAACGGGAACAGGGCGTTTCGGAGGTGGTTGCCATGGGGACCTGGATGCTGACGAAGGCTCGCGAGGCTGTGAGCAGCCACAGTGCCCTGCTCAGAAGCCCGGGGCTCGTCAGTCAAGCTGGTTCTCGGCTCTCACTCGGCAGCACAGGCAGGCGAGTGGCCCTTAGTTCCAGGAGCAGAGCAGCAGAGCCCCAGTCCTGGTCCTCCAGCCCCAAGCCTCGCCTGCCCGCCCAGCGCCAGGATGGCCACCATCACCTGCACCCGCTTCACGGAAGAGTACCAGCTCTTCGAGGAACTGGGAAAGTGAGTTGCACCTCAGAGAGTTCTGGAGGGTGCAGGGGGTCAGCGTCACGGGCCGGGAGTGTGCACCTGCATGCTTCCTGTGCACGCACAGGGAGGAAGTCTGCATGTTTGAGGGGACACTTGCCCAGAGCTGGGTGTAGGCATGTTCACGGGTGCAAAGAGGTGCCAAGGCCAACCAGCTGAGTGTGTGTGTAGGGGTGAAGGGCTAGTGGTGCACGCCAGTATGCACGCACACACACACACACACACACAGACACACGCACCCGAGTGCACACTACTGGGCACACACAGGTTTCTAGACATTCAGGGTTAAAAAAGGATCTTCCCAGGCAGCTAAATCCGGGGCCAGAACCCCCTGCTGACTTTCTCTGGAGGTGTTCATCTGGCCTCAACTTGGACACCTCTGACGGGAGAGAGTTCGCCATCTCCCAGGTAGACCCTCCTGACTTTAGGCACCACCAGCAACTGTGCAGAGTGGCCAACTTCTCTATGAAAACACCTCTCCTCCCTCCCTCCTTCCCTCCCTCCTCCCAGCTCCTCTTAGAGGGAGGGCATCAGTACAGCAGGGGTGAATAACTAAGGGCCTGTGAGGCTCCCGGGGTGTGGAGAGGCAGGGAGGGGCACTCGGGCAAGTTGGGGGGAGCACTACCATTTCACGGGCTAGTGATATACCAGCTCTGGTTCCTTGGCAGTGTTGTCCGGCCCCAGAGCTCATTTTATGCCCCCCGATGACCGGTGTGGAGAGAAGGGTGTGAGGATGGGGTAGAGGAGAGCCTCTTGGGGTCATGGAGTGTCAGGAAAGCATCCTGGACTCTCCCAGATTGGTCCAGGGAGGCCCCAGGGATAGCTCAGGGGAGGGGTACAGCTCGGAGGCAGACTTCGCCCCTTGGGCAAAGCAGCTCCCCTGCCCGGGGTGGTCTTGGCCAGGGCAGCAGGAGCGCCGGGGAAAGGGGCACCGGGAGCAAATCTGTGCCAGTGTGCAGTCCAGAAGGGCACATACCAGTGTGCCTTTTGATGTGTGCTGTGTAAGGACTGACTCTGGGGTACACTTATGTGCTCCAAGAGAGTATGCAAATGTTCACACGGGTGCACCGGCAGGAGGTGCTGGCATGAACCACATGTGGAGGGCCTGCAACCGTGACGGCGTGCAAGGGGCCCATGGGGTACAGTGGGCTGGTTCGCACGGGAGTGCGGGCATGAACGTGCGTCACTGTGTGTGCACACGTGTGGCAGGTCAGAGCAGTGTGCACGTCAGCCAGAGACGTGTTTGAGGTCTGGGTCTGTGCAAATATGTGTCTGTGTAAGGATGTGTGTATGGGACTTGGGCAGAGTGGTATCCCTTTGAGGTCCGGACATGCACATTTGTGTGGGGATGGGGGGGCATACGCATGGGAAGGTTTATATGCGTGCGTGTGAAGCCTGGGCCGAAGGCTCGGGTGGGAGTGTGGGTGTGAAGGCATGTGTGAGCTCATGCTGGTGTCTGCATATGTGTGGGAGGTGGGCCTGTGGCTGTGTACAAGTAGGCTGCCTGCACACACACACAACACACACACACACTCACACTCACACTCACACTCACATACCAGGCTATCCTGGCACTCCCAGGTACATACCAGGTCCCTTGCACAGGTATACACCCACGTGCAGGCGTGTAGTCACTCTTGCCTGCAGACTCACTGTGCTTCTGAGTGTGTTTCTGTGCTGGGGGCAGGGGCGGGCTGTAGGCACGAGATTCTCTGGAGAACTGATATTGTTTGCTGTAGGGCGCAGAGCCCCTGCCTGGCGGGGTTCCCGCGGCCCCCCTCTCCCGGAACGCCAGGGTTCCCCCATTAGCTGGGAGCTGCCTTTCAGGGGATGACCAAGGCTCGGTGCTGGGAGGGCTGCGTCACAGAGTGCAGGGAAATGGAGTTGAGATGTGACTCAGGCCCTTCAAGTGAAAATAAAAGTGATGTTTTGCCCCAAGAGGAGATGGATATCATGAAGACCGGATGCTTGGTGGAGGGGAGAGGGGGCGACTTGGTGCAGAGAGCCTTCGCGAGTCTTCTCGACCCCACTGCCTGCTGGACCGGGGCAGGGGCAGAATTCCAGAGGAAGGGGAGTCCTGGTGTAGCCATGGCAGGCAAAGCGAGGGTGGCAGGTACGGCTAGTCCGTGATGGATCGATTTCAGACCTCTTCCTTTCGGAACCATAAGGGCTCCTAACCTTTTTTAGGTCATGTATTCCTCCAGGAATCTGATGAAAGCCCAAGTCTACATTCTCGGAGAAACGCACAGATCTACAAAATGTTGCGGACAGTGTCAGGAGCTTGCAGGACCTTAGGAAGGCTGAGGATGGGCCTGGGCTAAAGGATGCTTGTACCGGGAAGGAGTGAGGCTCCCCGCCTCTGATGCAGGGGTTAAAAAAGCCAGGGTACCTCAGGGAGCAGCTGGGACTCGTGCTCTGCACGCCAGGCACCCAGTGGGTCGGGTGGGGCAGTGCCCGGCAAACTGTGGCCCAGGCCCTGGAGCTCATCACCCATAGCTCTGTGACACTGGCCACATGACGCACTCCTCTCCCCCTGTAGTCTGGAGATAAAAGCAGTTGCTGTGAGGATGCAGTAAGACGGCACGCATGAAGACCTAGTGACAAGCCTGGCACACAGTGGGCCTTCAGCAGGGACCACTGTCGGGCTCACTGTTGTCCAAGGCGAGGCAGGCTGAAGCCCAAGGCTGGGGCCTGCCACAAGTTTACCTTTTGTCTGGAGTTGGCCCAGCTTGGGGGAAGGGCCTGACCCAGCTCCCCTTCTGCGGGGAGAAGCCAGGAAGATGTCTGCAGGGCCCAGCCTTCCACTGTGGAACCACAGTCCCCGCCGGCTGGGACTCTGTTGTCAGCCCCCAGAAGCTGAGTCCCCATTCCAGAAGCCCACTCCAGATCACTGGCAGGGTGACTTGCCAAGGCAGCTGGCACAGTCCTGCAAGGGAGCAGGGGAGGCACTGGATGTCCTTCTGTAGGGCCCTGGGCTGCCCGGCTGGAAAGGAGGGCACGTGTCTCGAGGGCTTCCTGACATCCCACTCAGTGAGCCCTGGCTTGTGACTGCAGGCCTTCTAGGAGCCCAAGGTAGGGCTGGCTACGGATGTAAGAACAGCTGCTGCTCTCCCACCTGGTGGGCAGCCAGCTGGGTGGGGAGTGATTCTGAGTCCCGAGGGCCCTCAGCAGTGGCTTCTGAGGCCCCTCGGTACTCCTGGACAAAGGTCCCACTCTGCATAGGGTGCACATAAGTAGGATCTTGATTCCAGGTCCCCTAGAAGGTTAAGGTGGAATCCAGAGACTGGTTCATTCACTCCTCCCTGACCCCCACCCTTCTTCCTCCCAGAAGATACAAGAAACAAAAGCCCATAGGAGCACGGGAGCTTGTTGGGAAGCCAGCTGTGGTAATGGCAGCTTCGTAGTCAGAGTGGGTCTGGGCAGCCGAGCCAGAGCTCCGGGCAGAACCCAGGATGTGGGAGGAAGGGGTCTGGTTCTAGGAGGCAGAGAAGGAGGATGCCTCCTCCAGCCTTTGACATTCTCTGGGCTTTGGATCCCACTTCCAGGAGAGGTGAGGGAGGCAGAGAATTGCTCTGCAGCCTGTGTAATCACTGAGTGGTCCAGAAGGAGGTTTTACTTGAGAGAAGGAGAGCAAGGGAGGGAGACCAGATAGAGGGCAGCCCGCTCTTCCTCTGGAAACTGGGATATGAAATCGACTGGAGGGCAGCGTTGTGCTGGGGGAGGGGCAAGCCAGAGGGCAGAGGAACGGGCGAGAGCTGGTTCTGGAGCTTTCTGCCCCTTTTACCCACATGGTGTGTGTCAGGAACTGGGCCTGGGCGGGGGGACCTGGGGCTCAGAGGCTGCTTCCCACACTGAGGTACCAGGAACCCGGATGCTGTGGTTGCCTCACAGGAGACAAGCTCTAACATCCACCAAGCAATCTCTCCTTCCCTGGCTGAACTGTCAGGAGGCTCTGTAGAGTAATGCTGGGGAGAGAGAACCCCCAAAGATGGGGGTGTGCTTTCATTTTGCTTCTAATAGCCTCTCACATTCACAGAGCTCTGGGGCCAGTGAGGCAGCTCTCCATCCATTAGCTCTGAGGGAAGCAGAGGGCTTCTGCACCGTCAGACAGAGGAACAGACTGAGGCATGAGGAGGAGGAGGCCCAGTGTGCGAGCGTCCAGCATTTGGGGGGGGCAGTTCATGAGAGGGACCCCCTCTTGCTGTTGTGTCCAAGGAACACTGTTAGGGCAGAGGGGCCGGCGCTTCTGGGCAAGAGAATTCTGAGCTGAGCCTTATTTTCCAGTTAAGACTCTGCCTCAGAGTTACTAGACCACCCCGGGTGGATCCCCTGTCCTTTGTGAACCCCAGCTTTACCATCTGTGAAATGGGGATCAGGATAACTCTGCAGATGCTGAGATGCCCCAGTAGAGGTGCTACCCTCTTTAGCTTCCCTCTGTGGAAGGCACACTTGGGAAATTTCCGACTCCCAGAACATCAAACTGGGAGGACCCATACGCTGTCTATTTATAGCCTAGATGGTGGAACCAACACCCAGAGAGAAATAGCCCCAGGCCATAGGAAGAGGCTATGCTAAAGTCAAAGTAGGGGACCAGATCCTGTGCAGGGACCGAAGACCAAGGATGGGATGCTGGGTTAGGGGTGAGGGGCAGGGAGGTCCTCAAGGTGGAGGGTGCAGGAACAGGGAAGGGGACAGACTTTCCTTCCTCCCCCTCCAAGCCACCCGAGAGGCAGGCACGCACGCACATGTTCTGGTGCGTGCCGCAGCCCTCCGCCCCCACACAGCCGCCCCCACACAGCCCGAGACACACTGACACTCCACCGAGCCTCCCTCCTGCCCGCCCGCCTCCCCACACAAGCACACAGTGACATCGCTGCCAGCACCCCTGCAGTCTGGGACCCCGGCCTTCCCTGTGTGGGGAGGGCGAGCCTTGGAGCCCAAAGCCTGCCTCCCTGTTGCGCATGCGCGGGTTCCGACAGAGTCCAGCACGAGTGTCCCTCCCAGTGCAGGGAGAGCAAGACGATGCTGACTGGGCTTCTGAGTGTCCCTCAGGGTGGGACCAGCACAGGACCTGCTCCCCGACCTTGCCCTCCCCCATTTGTACACCTCTCCCCGTGCCAGAGTCCACCTTCTTCTGCATGCAGGCTACCCATATTGCTTTCTCTTTGGAGCTTCTCTGGGGCACAGTAGGAAGCCTGCCCCTTCCCTGCCCCAGGCCAGGCCAGCGCAGACCCCAGGGTAGGTCCCTACCAGCTGAGGCCTAGCCCAGGCCTTCCAGGGTATTACTGCCCCCAAGATATCTGTGCTGGAGAAAGTAGAGGGCCTTGGGGATCACATAAAAGGAGGAACATGTCTGTGCCTCTTGGATCCACGCAACAAGTGTTTCCTGAGCACAGCCCTGAGCAGAGCCCAGGACGTCCCATAGGCAAGGCTTATGTGGTCCCTGCCCCTTGGGGCTCACAGCCTAGTGGAAAGTGGGCATGAGCTGAGAGGAAGGGTCGGAAGCTTAACCGACTAGGTCACCCAGGCGCCCCCAGAAGTTATTACTTAAATGCAACTAGGTAAGGACTACCAGCACAAACACGGAGCTATGAGATGCACAGACCACAACTAGTTGGGATGAGGAAGGTATCAGGGAAAGCTCCCCCGAGAAGGTGACATTGGGGAGCTGGAAGTTGAATCAGAGTTAGTCAGAAGGAAGAAGATGGAAGAGTGTGCTTCAGAGTGGGAACAGCACAGGCAAAGGCTCTGAGGTGTGTTACTTAGCCCCAAGGAGGCTAAGGTTGGGGATCCTACTCTTCTTAGGCCTGCTCAGTCTGCCCCCGACTTTTGGGTACTTAGGGCCCAGAGCGAATTGTAAAAGCCTTTCCTAGATGATCTTGAAGAGGGAGCCTGGCAGGGTGGGGCAGTTCTGGAAGCCAAGCCAAGCGAGGGAAAGCCGAGGAGCCGGAGGACTTGAGCAGGAAGAAAGGAGCCCTCGGAGAGGGCTTGAGGGGGCATGTCCTCTCCTCTCCTCTCCTTCGCCCTCTCCCCTCAGCTGGTGTCCTCTCCTGTGCAGAGCCAAAGTGGAGAGGAACACAGAGGTGGAGCTCAGCTCAGCATAGGCAGGACTTCTGAATTATGAGAATTGCTCGTCTCCCACCGCCACTCCCCAGCTCCAGGGCCCCAGATGGGCACGGCCTCAGGAGGTAGGGAACACTGTGGCCCCAGACAGGCACACACTCACAGCCCTCCCCACCCCTTGCCTCCATCTTCCTCCTGCCCTCGCTGGTGAGACGGCACAAGCATGAAGTGGGAGATGGTGTAAGGGCCAGAATATCCTCAGGCTCACTCGGAATGGGGAGTGCTCCTTTGTCTTTCGGATCGAGAACTCAGGCCCAGAGAGGGCCAGGGTCCTGCACAAAGTCACACAAGCCAAAGACACACAAAAGTAGGGCACTCCGACCTCTTTCCAGTCTGGCGCTTGGCCCCCTTAGCTCTTGGAGCCTCTCTCTCTGAACCTCTGGAAGCCTTCAGGGTGTGCAGGTGGATGTAGCCTGGGGAGAAAGCAGACCTTCCGCATCGTCCCCTGCTCTGTCTGCTCTGGTCCTATCTCCAAGGTCTGAGAATATTTTTCAAGTTCCCTTTTTGTAACCCATTCAAGAAAACCCATGCACAGCCAAAACAAGAAATATGTTGGGACTTCTGTTGGTTCAATGTTCCCCTCAGCAAACAGAATCTTCCGGTTCCCAGGCCTTCTGTGTCCCCCACGAGACTTCTGCTGGGTTGGCATGGGGTAGGTCTGTGGGGTAGGGGACAGCTCAAAGACACCAAGTCCCTGCCGCATCTTCTGGAGCCTGGCCGTGGGTGGCTGCAGCCTGGGATGGGAGGAGGGAGATGTGTGGCTTCAGTAATAAGGTCCTAGAATTTTCTGGCTGTAAAATGCTGTCTTTTGTGGAGTTCTGGGCAGAGCTGCTATGGTGAACTGGGGAGGAGAGAGAGAAAAACCAAACAAATGGGGTCTCCAGCCCCCACAGGCCCTTTCTCCTCTGATCTATTTGCCATTTGGGGACCTGAATAGCTGTGTTTTGTTTGTTTTTTAAAAGGGCATCACCGCTTGAAAAGAAATAACTAAGGGAGAGTGGGTTTAAAATCGACCCACAGCTGATTTCACAAATGGGCAAACTGAGGCCCAGAAGGGATTTGCTTAAAGCTCTCAAAGGTAGGTGTTTTGGAAACAGAGTATCTCTTCTGTTTCTCAGCAAACCTGACACCAGCTTTTTAACTTTTCGGGAAATCTAGGACTCCTCACAGAATCTCATCTGACCCACAGGCACTTTTCCTAGAAAAATGCACACTCATGACAACCTACAGAATGTGTGTATTATTTCCTGCAGATCCCTCTGCCCTAAAGCCCACAGACCCCAGGTGAGGGCCCCCTCTGATCTGAGAGGATAGGGTATTGGAGAGAGCAATGGACGATGAGTTGGGAGTCCTGGGTTCAAGGTCTTGGCCTCAGCTTTCTCATCTGTGAAATGGGGAAAGGGTGGACCTCAATGGGAAGATATCACTGGGCACGGCAGCTCCTCCTGCAGCCACATGTGGCCCACATCCTGGCCCCTCGGTAGAACTGCTCTGGTGGCCGGCCCCAGCTCTGTCCCTTCCCCCAACATTTTGCCTCCATCTGCTCTGGCTTCCACACCCCTAGGCCTTGCTCTCTGCTGAGTGATCAGATCAGCTAACCTGGGCTGTGAGCTACTGACCACCAAGGGATTCAGGATACTAATCCTCTCATAGATAAGAGGTCTGCCTGCATTAACTGGGAACTTTCTGGAATCACCCCAGCTCATCTCAGAGAGGTAGAAGGCTTAGGTGTCTTAACTGAGAGTGGGGAGACTTTCCTCGGGAGACCAGATTTTGGTTATGAGCTGCCTGTCACATAGCATCCAGACAAGATGATGGGTGGCTAGAAACTCTGGACTGGAATTCTGGAAAGAGGAGGGGTTGTAGAGACGCAGGTTTCAATTTTGTATGGCAGTCAGTGGCTTTTGCCATTTGCAGGGGTGGTGGGATCGCAGAAAGCTTTGTGAAGCTGATGAACAGAATAATGCACAGACACAGAACCATTTTATTGACAATTTAAGTGTGTTCATGACCACCCAGGGCCTCCCCAGGGATTCCCAACTAAAGCCCAGGTGGAGGAGATGGAGGAAAGTGATAAGAGGGCAGAGGAGAGAGAACAGAGGGTAGTGACCTTGGGGGAGAAGAGGCGGGGTGCCAGAGAGAGTGCAGCCACCTAGAAATGAAAGGGAAGCTGGGCCTCCAAGCCCGAGGTCAGTGAGGCCAGATGCACCTGGTGTGGGGCAGGCAAAGTGGATCAGGTCCACTGGGGCTGCAGGGGCTTGGGGGGGGCATTGGGTGGGCGGGCCTGGCACAGCTTCCTTCCAGGGAGCCCGGGGGTGGGCACCAGATTGTGGTGGGTTCATGAAGTGTGGGAGGTGGAAAGAGGAGGCAGCGGATGTCGGACACTTGTTCTGGAAGTTTGGCAGCAAAGAGGGAGGAAGGAAGTGGCCCAAGCTGTTGGGTCGAGAGAAAGGTTTGTGGTTTTTAATTTAAAAGCTTTGGGGGAGCAGGATGATGATTTTTCCAGAATAAGGGAGACATGTGTGTGTTTGAGGACGCAACCAGTGAAGAGAAGACCCAATAATTATCAGGACCCCTGACAATTCAAGGGTCCAGTGTGGAGGGGAGTTATCTCCAAAAGGCCCCCGTAAACAGTCTTCTGCCTGCTGAGACCCAGGGGCCTGCACTGGGCTCTGGGCAGCTCAGAGTAAAGGTGTGGACATTTACTTTAGAGGAAATTGGCAGGAAGCAGTCTTGAGTAGTAGGAGCCTCTTCCCATCCCTGTGTAGGAGATACTTCTTACAAATGGCCCAGGAAGAAGTGTGGCTGAGGGTCCTCATCCCTATCTTGCAAATGGGGAAACTGAGGCCCAGAGGGTAAAACAAGCTGGTAGCCATGCTGGGTGAGGACCCAGCTTTTTCAACTCCCCGTCGATTGCTCCCAGGCTCACCTGGCTTCCACGTCAGCATTTTGGCTGTTTTAGGCCAGCAAGAGTGGTGAGCCCCCTGTGGGCTGACAGCCAGCAACTCCCAGGACACTGAGCCTGCCAGGCAGCCAGAAAGCAATTTCCCAGTGTGAATCTTGCTTTTCACGGCCCATTAGCACATTCCCTATGTTCTTAGCCTTGCTGGACCCACTCTCAGAGTGCCCTCTCCATCTGTCTGTTGGAGAGCAGGGCGGGGCCTCCCTGCCTGCTTGTGTCCACACGCATGGGGCAGGGTGCTCTACCCTGGGTTGCAGCGCCTTCCCCTCCTCACCGTGGCCTCCGCTACCTCCTCTCCTGGATTTCCTCTTCCCCGAGCTTGGCAAACAAGGTCCATTTTGTTTCTGATGATGCCAGCTGTTCTCATCACTTCGTAGATAATGATGCCTATAAAAGGCGTTTCTTGGGCATTTACTAGACTCCAGGGGCTGTGCTAAACCCATTGCATACCTTATTGTATCTCATTGAATCCTTGGAACAACTGCACAGGACCAGAACTGTTCTCATGTACATTTTGCAGGGGAGGAAACAGACTTACGGAGGTTAAGTAGCTTACAGGTAAGTGGCTACCCCGTGATTTGAACTCTGGTTGGCCCGGCTCAGGAATCCCTGTTCTTATCCCCATAGAACTTCCCTCTCCAATATGGTAGTCACTAGCCACATACATCTGCTCAAATGAAATAAAATTAACAATTCAGTTCTTCATTCCTACTAGCCAGCTTTCAAGTTCTCTATAACCATATGAAGCTAGCGGCTGTCACATTGGACAACACGGAATATTTTCACCGTCACAGGATATTCTGGTAGCGAATATTACAGATGGAAAGGGCTCTGTACTATTTAGCCTCATTCCCACCCAAACCCCCATGTGGCAGATGAAAGAAAGTGAGGCCTGTGTTGGGGCAGGCCCCTGCCCAGGACCTCCCAGCGGGGCTGAGAGCTGAGATTCTGTCCCTGCTGTGTCTGTCTGTCTCACACACACATGCCTCCCGGCCCACGTTCTGTGCTTGCTGATGTGGATGTATATTTCATACCCAGGGTGAGACACGTTGCGCCTTGTCACACCCAGAGCCCCGTGGAATCTCACACACAGGGCATTGCCCAGGCTGGCCGCCCACAGCTGTGGGCAGACAGGCCCCCTGGACCCCTTGTCACCCAGGAACACCTTCACAGACCCTCCCGGGACCATCCGTGGATGCTCAAACTGGGTTCTCACACGCAGGCCTCATCCCTTCCTCTCAGGACCCCCGGTCTCAGCCTTCCACCCTGAGCTCCCCACCTTGGCCTCCTCCCCTCCCTGCCCTGCGCCGTTTCTGAGTTCCTGCCCCACCCCCTGCTGCCCACCTGCTCCGCTCAGGGCCTCAGGGCCGTGGGAGGACTGGGCTGGCTTTTTTGTTGTTTGCTAAGGCTGCTGGGCTGTGGCCATTTGCTCATGCAGGACGGGAATGCAGAAATAGGCCTTTTTAAAGCAAAAGATACCAGAGAGGAGGTTAGTCTCATTTTTGCTGCAGATTCTCCTCTGTCCCTTGTCTCCCGGAACCCCAGCACCGTGGTGAGCAGGGTGGATGGAGACCCGAGGCTGCATAGGTCGGGGTGAAGTGCCTAGATCAATATCCTGTTGAGGATAAGTGTGGGCTCACAGCTTTGTGAGCCCAGAGCCCCTGCTCTAGAGGATCACAATTTCCTGCCTTTGGTGGAGTCAGAAGAGTAAGTGCAGGTGACCTGGATCCTCTTCACAGATGCACTAGGAATATGCCTGTTCACTCGAGGCCTCAGTTTCCCCATCTGTTAAATAGGGATCCTAATGTCAACTCCACAGTTCTGCTATGGTCTAGAAGGAGCTTAGTGGTGCATGTGCATTTAAAAGGAAGGTACCGTCTGGGTGTGTGAGAGGCTGGTACCCTCTGCATCAGTAGCTCTGAACTGGTTTTGATAAGCTCCTCCCTCTGAACAGCTGCTAAAAGCTACGCATCCTTGCCCCAGAAAAAAATGCACATACCTATTCTCAGAGGCACGGGATGTCCTTCTGTGGGTACACGGGCCCTGTGGCTGCCCTCCCCTAGTCAGTTCCCCTAACTAGAACCTAGTTAGGACCTCCAGTTAGGGGCGCCTGGGTGGCTCCATTGGTTAAGCAGCTGCCTTCAGCTCAGGTCATGATCTTGGGGTCCTGGGATCAAATCCCACGCCAGGCTCCCTACTTAGCAGAGAGTCTGCTTCTCCCTCTTCCTCTGTGCTCTCTCTCAAGAAAATAAATAAAATCTTAAAAAAAAAAAAAAAAAGGACCCCTAGTTAGAAGCTGGGATTTACACAAAAGCTTGGCACTGTGTTCTGAGAAGGAAGTTTAGCAAATGTACCTTCTCTTGTCTTACAGATGCAGCTCTTAGGTCCTCAGCTCCTAGGGCAGAGCTTAGGTTCATGGGGCTGCCAAGCTCCCCTGCAGAGAGTTGTATGTGATAGTCCCCATCAGTGCTGGCGTCAGAGCCTCTAGCAGGACACCCCCAGAGGGCAAGCAGGAGACAGTCCCCTGGACCGCATGTTAAATGAAAATACAGATCCCTTGTGCCCCCACCTAGAAGGTCTGGTTTGGTTAAGTCTGGATAGGGCCTTGGTATATGTGTTTTTAAAATATCCCCAGGGGATTCCAAAGCAGCCAGTTTGATAAGCATGGGTCTAAGGTCTTTGCTTGGAACAGAATTTTTCATTTCGTTTTTTACTTTTCACTTAGAATTTGTTTCTTTAGTGGAGAAATTATATCCATCCCGCCTTCCTTGCCTTCCTCCCCCTACTCCTCCCCTCCATCCCTCCAGCCTACGTTATTTGAAAGCTCTGGACCAAACACCAGCTAGATGCTGGTGAGTGAGGCAGGACCCAGCCCCTGCACTCAGGAGCTTATAGCCGCTCTCCGCCTGTGCCCTGCTCTCCCTGGAGCTCTCCAACCTTTCCCGGATGAGGCCACTTTAAACACTCTCACCTGGGGCCTTTGGGGATTGTGATCTCCAGCTGGGCAGGGACCTGAAGGTCTTTGGGTCCATCCCCCCTGTCTGGGTAGGGTGGGCACCTTTGAGAGACCAGTCGTGCCCTACCTTCTTCCGATGCCCGTTCCTGTTCCTAACACCCTGACATAATGTCCATTCCCCTGCCTCGGTCAGTCTCTCTCACTGTGAATTCAACCCACTTCTTGTTTCTGCAAAGTAACATTTATGGAGGCCCCGTGTGTAGAAGACACTGGATACTAGGGCAAGGGGATGTGGGAAAGAAAGTTACAGTCCTGTCTCTCAGGAATTTACCATCAGGTGGGAGGGAAAAAAAGGACAAACAACAGAGCAACTGTGAACTTGGGCTAGATGGGGAGGGGCCGAGTGCTCTGGGAACACAGATGAGGGCGTCCTTAACAGGGAGGCTTCCCTGAGAAGGAAACTTGGGTCTTGCTGCTGTCCTGGGGTGGGAGGAGCAGGGGATTGGGGGGAAGGACAGCAAGGGTGCACCCCCCCCTCCCAGGGAGGGTCCACTGTTACATGAGACAAACCACCTGCCGAGGAATTCTAGTGTAAGTGCATAGTCTGGTGCTTTCCAGTGCTTTCTTACAAGGTCACATTTCCTGGTCTCATGCTCATCTCCTGGCTCTTTCTTCCTCATCCCTCTCCAGTTTTCCATTCACTCCATTCATGAGGCTCAGACATGAAACCAGAGACACTATGCCCAGGGTGTGTGCCCAGACGGCAGGCTTCCTGGGCTTGGACACGCCCTTGTGCGGAGGATAGGGCATCAAAGTCTGGAGGATGTGACGAAGGGTGGCCAGATCAGGAAGCTGGGAGTGGCAGGCTCCTTGGGCGGAGGGGGGCGGGGGAGGTGGGGGGAGGAGGTGGGGTGGGGGTGGGGGGCAGTGTGTATGCAAATACCCGAGTTCTAGACCTGGCCCTACAGCTAGTTACATGAGCCATCTACACCAAGCTACCTGGGGCTCAGAGTCTTCAGCTCCACTGCTGACGTCAGGAATCAGAACCTGCATTTTAATAAGACACCTGGGTGACTCATATACACATTAAAATTGAGGAAACCTGCCTATAGACCTGCTTCTTGCCATTAGTCTGTGGTTAGGGAACTAATGGTGGTGACAACCATCAGGGTCTGGCTGTTTAGGGGCCTCCTCTGTAACACGACAGAATTGCACTAGATGACCTTCATGGTAGGGGGTATGAGGTCATTCCTAGATGCACCACCTGACCCTCCTTACACTAGGTTTGTTTTTCCAGATACTATGTTTACATTTTTTTTTTTTTAGAATAAGGGGCCAGTATTTAAAAATTGGGAAATTTCACATAAATATCCAGACTGCAGGCTTTTATCAAAATATTGAACAATTTGGGAAACGGGCCACCTTCCACATGGCAATAATCAGTGTCCCCATGCAAAGCACAGACACAGCCCTCACTCTAAGTGTTTCCCTACCACAGGTGATATGAGGATTACAAATCAAACCCAGTGGCTGTTTCCCACCTGTCTCACTAGCAAAGATAAGAAAGTTTGATAACACACTGGGACAAGGGAGGAAAATTGTCCCCTTGCATACCGGGGAAAGTAAGTCGGTACGATCTCTAAGATGGATAATCTCCTATCATCTGACAATCACTAGTAACACCTACCCTTTGACCAAGTAATACCAATTCTTGAAGTGGGTCCACAGACACCTGCACATGTGGGAAACATAATTCTAAGGCACATGTAGAAGGTTAGTCATTGTAGGGATGTTTGTAATATGCATGGAACTATGGATTGAACTAACCTCATTGCCCATTGGTAGGGGACTGGCTAGATGAATTATAGGACAGCCATTTGATGAAATAATGAGGAGCTCTGTATGTTCCAATATGGAAGGAGTGTCTCTGAAATATTTCCTGAAAAAAGGAGGGCACAGAACAGCTTGCGGGGTCCAAAGCCCTTTATGTGGTGGAGAGTATTTGCGAAAAGATGCTCAAGGAACGGAATACTGGCTGTCCCCGGGGATGGGACCTCAGAGACTGCTGTACAGGGGTGGGAGGGAGACTTCTTACTACCTACATTTTTTTATCTTTTGAACTTTGAGTCATGTTGATGTGTTCCCTACTCAAAGCCCGAAAACTAAAATCTTTCGGAGGCAAGATTCTGTGATTCTGACCCTACATGATTCTAATGTTTTGCAACCTGGTGGACCCAACTTCTTACACTTCTGGAAGGCTCATCCTTCACAAGGCCAAGGTCTCATAACCTGTGGGTGGGCGTTCTCCTGGGTCGCCAGCCCTGTCCTGTCCCTGAGTCAGGCTACTCGCCCCTGTGAGCTGAGCAGTCCTGCAGGAGGTCTCCCTAGCCAACAAGGTACAGATGCATGAACTTTGGCATGTCCTAACGAAGCATGCCTTGGGCCCTTCCTTCCCTCCTTCACCTTCTCTGTCCTCCTAGGGGAGCGTTCTCAGTGGTGCGCAGGTGCGTGAAGGTGCTGGCTGGCCAGGAGTATGCTGCTAAGATCATCAACACCAAGAAGCTCTCAGCCAGAGGTAGGTGGCAGATCCATGCCTTGCTCGCCCTCTGGGGCTCTTCTCCCCTCTACGCTTTGGGTTAGAAGCAGGACCTGGGTGTGACCCCTTGGGTGAAGCTGCAGAGGGAGATTCTTCTTCCTGTGGGTATTATGAGAACAGACCCCTCCATTTTCCTTCCTCAAGAGATCTAGACTAGAGGACACAGCCTCTCGGACAGGCCAGGCTCTCTGCCTCCTACCCAGGGTGAAGGCTAAGGTGCCAGGCGGCATCTTCCTTTCCCTGCCCTTCTGCCACTTGCTTCTTTTCTCATCTCCAGACCTGTGCATCCACCATTCCCTTATCTGCCTCCTTACAAGGCTGACCCTCTTTCAACATTCAGGTTTCAACTCAATGTCACATCCTTTGAGTGACTTCCCAGACCCCTGCATCTGAGGCCATCTCCCCCATCTTATATCGGTTATTACTGTTTACCTTCTTTATGGCTTTCCCCCAGTCTGCGCTTTCCCCCAGTCCCATTTGCTGGCTTGGTCCCTTACTTAACATGCATCTTGGCTATAAACTCCAGCAGGTGGGGACGGCTCTCATTCCCTGCTATACCCAGTACCTAGGACAGCAGCCAGCACATCCTAGCGCTCTTCCGGTATCCAGGGAACTCTAGGGGCATCCCGCTTCAACCACACTGGTCCACCCTCTCATCCCTAACTAGTCCCTAGAACAGGGGCTCCCCAACCTGTCCTCACCCTGGAACCCCTAGAGAGCTTTAAGAACTCTTGATGCTTTCCTCCCCACCAAGGGGTTGTGACTTCATCCGTGTGGGGTGTGACCAGGATTTGAAAAAAAAAAATCCCCAGGTAATTCTGGTTTGGAAGTGGTCCTAGACCAGCAGTGTCAGCATTACCAGGAGATTGCTAGAAATGCACATTCTTGTTTCCAGGCTTAAGAAATCAGGATCTGCATTTTAGCAAGTTACCCCGGTGGTCCATGTGGATACTGGAACTTGGAAAGCCTGCCCAGGAGCCTGGCTTCTTGCCCTTAGCGTGTGGTTAGAGCAGTAATGGTAGCATCCACAGTCAGTGTGTTGGGGAAGATTATCTTCAAAATTCTAGTGCCTGCTCTGAATGGTGTCTAAGCTGCCTTGGGGACCCCTGGAGGTGGAGGGTGTCCTGCCGGGTGCGGCGGGTACAGGTGCAGTGCGGGAGACGTCTTGCGAGGAGCTGGCGTCATGGCCAGGTGTTGATCTGGCATAATGCATCTGTGTGGGGGCTGGTGCCCAGCAGGTGTGGGGTTCACAGAGTCTGGTACAGGATGTTCACACGGCCCCCCGCAGGCCTCCCAGCAGGCCCCATGTTGGACCGCGCATTGCTGTCTTTCATCTCTCTGGCTCAGTGCTGCTGGGAGCCCAGCACTTTCTCCTAGTTACTGAACTCCCCCGTGGGCAGCCAGTGTCCTGTGGGGAGAAGAGGCTGGGTGTGTGGAGGGTGGTTCTCTGAGGGTCGGGGGCCGAGATGGCACACATTTGGCATGGAAGCTGGTGTGGACGGACGATACCCGTGGAAAGTCTGGAGCTGGAGCCGGGGGCAGGGAGCCAGGGTGGGTAGGGCGGCTGTGGGAGCCTGGCCTCACGTCCAGGTGCTGGGACCTGCCTGGCTTCCTGTGGTGTGAGTGGCAGTCTGGCACCCTTTGTGTGCTTTGGGTCTCTCGGGATCAAAGGAGATGTCCCAATCCCTGAGATACGGGGCGGGGGCAAGATTAGCGCCATGGCTTGGGGCGACTGGTTGATGTTACTACAAAATGAGGGAGGGTCAGCGTTCAAGGCCCTCCCTGGGCACTGGACCTCTTAAGCCACTTCACAGTATTCTCAGAGCGACACCTCTCCCTGCCTCCTGGTTCTCAGTCTCTCTCTCTCTCTCTCACACACACACACACACACACACACACACACACACACACACACACACGCTCTGACAGGAAGAAACAGATGTGTATGGGAGGCAGTGGAAGGGGCACTGTCCCTTTTCTGGAAGGTGACTAAGCATTCCTTGGGCAGTGGGGACTCTGGGCAGCGCCAAGGGGAAATCAGCAAGCCCCCTGTCTTTTGTTGGGACTTTGATATCCTTACAGGAAGGCGGCCCAGGCCTAGCTGAATGTGAAGGGTGCGAGAGGGGAAGTTCTCAGGGGAACCATCTCAGAGAAGTCTGCCAACGGCAAGGCTTCTCTCCCCAGCGGGAGAGGAGGGGTGGAGCTGCTTCTAGCAGGTTCCTTTGTTTGCCACTCATGGTGCCTGGGGAGGGGAGAAGTTTGATGCTGAAGATTTGGCAACATACCCTAAGCTTCCCCTGCTGGCGCTCCTGGGGACTTTGGCAGCTCTCTGCAGGGGGGCCTGGCCCACCCGGGGTGTCCGTCCCTCCCTTCACCCCAGGGAGCTGCGGCTTCCCCTTCCCCACCGGGTCAGCCTCTTGTTCTGTTGAGTGGCTCCCCAACCCAGGAGATTATTTTTTCATATGTATTTCAAAAATACTCTTTTAGATAAAATGCTCATAGTGTAAACAATTTCAAGAAGTCTTAAGGACATGGAATGGAAAGTGAAAATTTTGCCTGTCTCAGGCCCTGCCAGATCCCTTCAGGAGCCTTCAAAAAAAGTGGCTGCCTTAGTTCTATCCTGGAGGGCTGGAGTCAGTAGGTGAGGCCCAAGTTCCTACAATGAAAAAACCCCATCCGCAGCGACCATAGCTCGCTCGCTCGATGATAACCCCCTGTCAGGGGGCTCCGTAGGCTTCCCAGCCACAGTCTTAGCCAGTGCAGAGAAGAAACTCATTAATATTTTAGGGGACGCTGGGCACATGGATGTGGCTGGTGCAGCCAGGAGTGACTGGCAGGGGTACAGAGACCTCCATAGTAACCACTGGCCACTTGAGCGCTGAGAGATCACCTCCTTGGCTCCCCAGCACCCAGTCCCAGGACACTGGGTGAGAAGCACGGCCCGAGCTCATTCATGCTGCCCCTCAGCTTCAGGTTCATGCTCTAAGGATCCGAAGACAGATCCTTCTCATCTTCCTCAGCTTACTCCCCACCCCTGCCTGGCAATCTTGGCCCTTGGGATTATTCTTCCAACCTCCCAGGAGCAGAAGCCCGGTTGAGGCCCTCTAGAGGGTGGGAGCATTTCCTCTCCCAAGACTTGGAGGTCTATTTTTCCCCCCCTGGTTTCTGTTCCTCTGGCCAGAGTCCCACCTGCCCGGTGGAGCGCCCCACCTCACTCTGCAGGTAGAGCCTTCCAGGCTGCCTGATTGTACTTCCCCTAATGCTCTGCCCTGCTGGCACTATCTGGTTCCAGGAGCTTCACCTTGAACCTTACTTTCACTTACCCTTGCTTGCCAAGTTCTTGGGCAGGGCAGGGCCCCTTACCCCAACACCCTGGAGGCCTGCCCCTAGGGAGGGAGGGAGAAGGTTCACAAGGTATCATGGTGAGCATTAGGGACAATCCTTCCAGGTACTTGGGCAGGAGGAGTCCCTCGGGAATTTCACCATTGGGAGGCTGTTATCTATCTAGCTGAATAGATTGATTTGTCAATTAATTAATTATGAGAATGGGAGGCAATATGGTACAGTAATTTTGAACATGGGTTGAAATCCCAGTTCTGCCATCTCTTAGCTATGAGACCTTGGACACACTGCTTAGTGGCTCTGGGCCCTGGGGCATGGCTGTGACTGACAGACAAGGTTTGGCTTTCATCGCACCTGTTCTCTAGGGAGGAAGACTATAAAGAACATTAAACATAGAAACAAGTGAGGTAATTTTAGGTAACAACGAGTTATCAAGAAAATGAGACTGGGTAGTGGGGAAGTGATGGGGCAGGAGGGACCCTCAGAAAAGGCAGCCAGGGGAGCTCTTTGAAGAGGTGATATTGTGCTGGACCAGCCTGAGGAGAAGGAGGCAGCCATGAGAAGACCCAGGGGAAAAGCATCCTAGGCAAAAGGTCCAGCAAGTGCAAAGGTCCTAAGGTGGGAAGGGGCTTGGTGTGCCTGAGGCCAGAAAGGTGGCCACTGTGGCTGAAGCTCCAAGGCCAAGATGAGGCAGGATCAGCGGGGTCTGCCTGGCCATGGTGAGGAGTTGGGGTTGCAAGTATAATGGGGAGTCTGAAGTGTTGTTGGAGAGTTTGAAGCCAGGGAGAGATAGAATCTAATTCATATTTTAATAAGAGGTCCTTGGCTACCAAAGACTATTAGCTGGAGTGCAGAGAGCATCCAGGAGTGGTTCCTCAGAGCTGTGGGTTCTAAAGAGGCTTGACCACCTTATTGAGTAACTTTGATAACGGGACTGCTCCTTATCACTGGGCCTCAGTTTCCTTACCTACAGAACGGGGCAAGGCCTCAGAGATAAAAAGAAACGCAGTCCCTACTTCCTTTAATGAATGTTAGAAAATAGAAACATGTCATAGATACAAAAACTGGTGAATAATATATATGTTTACATAAATTCAACAAATTCATGCTAAAAGCCCAGAGAGTGGCAATGTGGCATGATTGGACGATGCACGAGATGATTGCCAGGTTTATAAAAACAGCTCCTGGCATTTCTGGTAATGAGGGCTGGCCATCAGGCCCAAGTGTGAGGCTGTGTGACCTGCGTGTCCTTTCAGTGCCGCTCCTGGGTAACATGATGTGGTGGTGAAACATCAGAATTCTGTGCTTGGGTCCCTCAGCCCCTGAATGTACAGGCTGGACCAGCCTTGTTCCCTGAACTTATAGCCCCCAGCCCCCTCTGATAGGCCCCACTTGACTGGCCTGGTTTCCAGTTCTGCTGGGGATGGGTGGGGTGGGGGAGAGGGTTGTAGGGCTGGTGGCGGTTGGTGTCCAGCTGTCATCAGTCCACTGAGGGCCCTCAGCAGCTCAGAAGGGAGAGGCTCCTCCTTTGTGTGGAATCGGTCTCCTACCATCCTGGAGGCTGGGGAAAGAAGCTGGGTGGGGGGGCAGCGGGAGGGAGGGGGGACCAGGGGGAGGTTGCCTCCCCCAGTGTAGGCAGCCTCCCTTCCCCTAGCCCATAGTCCACCTCCAGCTGGGGAGTTGAGCTTACGCTCGATGGAGACAGGCGTGGACTTAATTGCTTTGCTGATGAAAAAGCCGCATGTCAGTATTGCTCTTGATCTGTGCAGCCCGTAGAGGGAGGGCAGGGTCGCTCTAATGAAGGGACAAGGGAAAGGGGAGCTGCCTGCCTGGGGACAAGGGCTAGGACTTTCTCTGTCCTTACTGCCTTCCTTGGGGGCTGCGTACTCTGAAGGGGCCAGAGACGAGTTCGAATCCGGGCTCTGCCTCTGCGTGTCTGCGTGGGGTCCCTCCTATGCGCCCCAATTTTCCATTCAGAAATTGGGGGCTGGTGGAGGTGGGGGCGATGAGTCAGGGTACAGAGAGTGCTATAGCACAGTAAAGCACACGCCTGGAGTCTGACTGCCGGGGTACAGTGTGTGGCTCCGCTGATCACCACAGATCAGGTGTGGCTGTGAGCCCGGTACTCCGTTTCTAGGAACCTCTGTTTTCTCCTCTGTAAGGTTGGAGCGTGAAGGCCCCTCCCTCGAAGGGTTGTTGTGAGGACTTGAGATGGGGTCGAGGTGCTCTGCACGGTGCCTGGCGCATAGTAAATATTCTACCGGTTCCCTTTGTGTTCTGGTTCTTTAAATTAAGGCATTAATTATGGAATTGTGAGAAAAGCACCAGAAAGGAGATTGAGAAGTGCCTAAAATGGGGACGGTGATGCCCACAGAGCAGGGTCGTTGGGAGGACTGAAGAGAGTCACGGGTAGGATTGTTCCCGGCAGCCCCAGGGCGGGAGACCACGGGACAGATTCTGAACAAGTCCTCTCTCCCTGGGGGTCTGGACAGAAATCCTGGAGAGCAGGTGTGAGAGCTCCAGGTGGTAAAGCCCAGAGGCTGCCACATACGGGCTCTACCCTGGCCCAGAGTCCCCTGGAAGGGAGGTGGCCTCTGTGAATTAATATAGCTCTTCTGCTGCACAGAAACATACAACCCCCCCCCCAGAAGGTTGATCAGTCCATGGTTTATTCTATAATTCAATGACTTCTTGAGCACCTACTATGTGCCGGGCATTTGAGTAGATGCCAGGGGTACAACAGAGACCAAGCACTTGCCCTTAAGGGTAAAGGTCCCCGTGAGCCAAAGTGAGATGCGTTGTCCTGAGGCCCTGAGAACACAGAGGAGGGGCCCCCTCCTCTCCTGGCAGGACAGGCTGCCAGGAGAGGGCATATTGAAGGACAGGTGGGCATGAAGGAGTGATGGCCAGTGAAGGACAGTGGGAGGTTGAGAGGGAAAAGTTCCAAGCTGAGAGAACCACATGGTAGAAGGCCCCCAAGCCTGAGTGCAAGGACTAAGCAGGGGGGCTCTGGGGAAATGTCATTTAGCAGGGCTGGAGTGCCCTGCGAGGGGCAAGCCTGGAGACGGGGTAGCAGGAGCCTACCTGGGGTGGGGTAGGGGGTGTTCCAGGCTCTGCAGATGGGACTTGGAGATGCACCTCATTTGAGAACCCCAGAAACAAAGGCCCAGAGAGAGGAAGGGACTTCCAAGGCCCTGCAACCCCGCCCCCTACCACCCTTTCTCTGCTGCCTCCCACCACCTTCCTGGAGAACCCAGAGGCTCTGCCAGAAAGGCAAGCTTATCCAGGCGGGGGGCCAGGGGCTGCCTTGGGGGCGCAGACCATAAGAGGCCATGAAGGGGCCGAGACAGAGTAGGTGAGGTTTTCTCTCTCACCTGGGACTCAGCTGGGCATCTGTGTTTCAGATCATCAGAAGCTGGAACGTGAAGCCCGCATCTGCCGCCTGCTGAAGCACCCCAACATCGGTGAGCTGGTGAGGGTGTGTGTGAGGGGGGTGGGTGGAGCCTGGCCCCGTGCCCCAGCCAAGCCAGTGGGTCTTCTGGGCAGGGAGGGCAGCTTTTCTCTTCTCTGTGGATGGTGGCAGTAGGGATGGGAAAGGGGGTGCCTTTAATGGTCTCCACGTTTCTCAGAGACCAGCTTGGTTGGGGGGAAGGTGAAGAAGGGGCCCTCCCTCCTAGCCCACGCTGCCAGCAGCCTCCTTCAGAAAAGCTGTTTCAGGAAAACTCCCGAAGCTCCAAAGCTCCGGGAGAGAGACAAAAATAGGCCAGGCGTGGCCTTGACCATAACAGCCCACTCCCCAAACCTACCCCAAGCTGAGTCAGCCTGGCACTGTGGCCTGCCCACCTACCTAGACCAGCAGCCTGCCTGCCCTCCAGAGGCAAGCTCCAAGGTCCTGCCCCAGGGGCAGACTGAGCACAGAGTGCAGGGGAGATGCTGGGCCTAGACCACGCTTCACGGCCTGACCTCCCCTCCTCCCCCATGCGGGACTGGAGTTCTGCATCCCTGCCCATCAGTGTTCTGAGTTGGGGTGGTGTAGTCAGGGGAATGGGGAGGGGAGGAAGAGCAGATTCTAGATGTAGTCCTGTCAGGGAATGGCTGTGTGACCTTGGGTGGGAGCCCTGTCCTCTCTGAGCCATTTCCCCCATCTCCGCAAGGAGACACCCTCTGCATCACGTGGGCTTCCTGTTTAAAGGTGGATTCTGGTTCAGTGGCTTTGGGTGGGGCCAGGGATTCTGCATTTCTGGCGCGCTCCAAGGCAATGCCAAGGCTGCTGCGTCAGACCACACTTTGAGGAACAAGGCCTAGGTGCTCTCTAAGGAATATTCCCACTCAGGCAGCCACCACGCCTTTGCCCTTGGTAAGGAAGCATAGCTCAGTGCCCAGAGCCCCAAGGGTTAACCCTCCTGCCAGAGAGAAGCGTCTCAGTCTGCTATTTATACCCCAAAGGCACCTCCCCTTCCCCTTGCCCAAGGAAGGGGAGCAGAACTGCGCAAACAGCAGCCAGAGGCTCCAGGACCAGAATGAGAGGAGGGGCAGCAAGGCGGCTGGTACCCCGATCCCTGACCACCGGCTGACAGACTCACTGTGTGGCCTCAGGCAGCTCCTGCCCTGCTCAGGGCCTCCAGCTGCCCAGCAGTATGATGGAGGGGTTGAGAGGGAGCTCTGACTCCAAAGTCCCATGGTTCTTAGAAAGGCGGTCAGCGCCAGGGGAAGGAGGTGGGGAGTGTGTGTGTGTGTGTGTGTGTTGCTGCACACTACAACTGTCTCAGGTCAGCCCTGCCTCCTCCTCCCTGCAGCCTCCCCTCTCCTCTCCCCACTGTACATGGGGAGCAGTACCTTATGGACTCTGGGGCTGACAGTCTGCAGCTCCAATCCTGGGTTTGCAGTTTAATGGCTGTGTGACCCTGGACCCATTGCTGAACCACTCTGAAGCTCGGTTTTCTCATCTGGGAAATGGCAATGATACCCGCCTCGTAGAGTTGTGATGATTAATTAAAGCATAGCCGCACAACAGTCCCGAGGTAGGGGCTGCTCCCCCTTGTCCTCAGTCTATAGCTTCGCACAAGACAACCTCTCCCGAAACCGTGACCTCCGTGCAATTCTCACTCTTCCGAGCCGTTACGATGTTTGGTCACCAGATCAAGGCGCTGTGTTTAACGTGCTGGTTAAGAGAATGCGGTTTGCTCCTGGGGTCCAATCCCAGCTCTGCTGCTCGCTAGGTGTTGGGGCGCACAGGTTCGTGAGGGCAAGCCAGAAGCTGTCTTTTACAATTGCTGGGCAGGTTAAATGAGAAATTGCAAGGAAAGCACTTAGCACAAGGCTGGCCTGTGGCAAAGTCTTAGAAATGGTGCTTCACCATCATCATCATCATCATCATCATCACTGAGGCCTTTTCTCCTTCCTTCCTCCCCTCCCCTCCCCTTCCCTCCCCCTCCTTCTCCCCTCTTCCTCCTTTCCTTCCTTCCTTCTTTCCATCACCTGACGGCAAGGGTATCCAGGACCCCACCATGTGCCAAGGCTGAGGATGGGTGGCAGGAGTGAGGATGGCATTGGGATAGGGGTAGCTAATGCACAGAGACATGGAGAGCAGAGCTGAGCCCCGAATCAGGAGGATTTGGGGAAGAACCCCGAAACTATCTCAGGACTGCAAAGGCCCTGCTTCCTGAGCCTCCAAGCATCTCACTTCTAAGTAGATTATAATCTCCCAGAAGAAGTGAAGACAGGTGCAGCTGTGGCTGCAGAACCTCAGAGGCAAGCCTGTGGCTGGAGGAGCTGGACTGAGCCCTAGTCAGCCTGCTGGGTGACTCTAGCCACGCTGTTGTTCACGTGGGACTGGTGCCCAGCCCTGGGGGGGACCGGATCAGGGAGGCCCTGGCTCAGCACAGGGGGTCCAGCTGTGCTGCGCACATGGGACAGGAACAATGCCCCACACTGTACCATCACCACCTACTGATGGGGCCGACCCTCAGGCCACCCCAGGGTGCAGGGGACACCCTGAGAGTTTAGCAGGGGATTTGGGGGTAGGCAAGAGGAGTGAACTGGTCGGTGAGGTAGACGACAGCGTCCTCATTTGTCAAGTTCTCCCAGTGCCGGGCCCTGAGTTGAGGGCTTTACAAGCATCATCAATTATCCCCCTGCAGCAGGCCAGTGGTGTTAGCACTATGGGTAAGAAAGGAAGCTCAGAGAGGTTACCTAATTTGCCCAAAATTACACAGCTTACAGGAAGCAGAGCTGGGAGGTGAGCCCAGCAAGAATGACTCCAGAGCCCAGATTCTCGCCATTCCATCAAACCTCCCAAGGGGACACCAGGAAGTGTGCATCAGAGGGCAGAGGCTAGGGTAGCAAGCACTGCCCTTCAATTTCCAAGAAGAAAAACCCATCCCTGTTGGAAATATGAAAAGAATGTCAGAAATTCGTGAGTCCAGCTATATAAATGAAAACTAGGTTACAGATTTGTTGGATCTATGGAAATATTTTAAAAAGCCAAAAGCTGGCAACATAGCTCAGTGACCACAGACATGTCAATCTCTACCACGTGGTGAGACCCTTTCATACCCCATGGTGGCGCTTGAATCTTCCTTTTCCTCTTTGGCTTTGGACTGTTCTTTCTCAGGGCAGCCTTCCCTGATGGGAGGGGAGGTTTTATGTGTCCTGTCTCCTGGGTTCTGAGCTGTGCTGGTGCCCCCTCTCAGGGACGAAAGCCTACCCCAGTGCCCTTATGCAGGTGGCGGCTGGAATCCAGCCTGTGCTCCCCTTGCTGGTTGCTTAGACGGGCAGCATTCTTTTCCTTTTTTATAAAGATTTATTTATTTATTTGAGAGAGAGAGATCACAGGCAGGGGAAGGGGTCGAGGGAGAGGGAGAAGCAAGCTCCCTGCTAAGCAGGGAGCATGATGTGGGACTAGATCCCAGGACCCTGGGATCATGACCGGAGCCAAAAGCAGGTGCTTAACCAACTGAGGCACCCAGGCACCCAGAAAGGGCTTTGTTTTTGTTTTTGTTTTTGTTAACTTTATCTGGCTACACTAATAATGCAAGTTTATGGTAGATCAATGAGAAGACAATTTTTTTTTGAGAAGACAATTTTTAAAGTATATTCTATAGCCGTGAGACTTAGAGGTTATACTGTATGATACATGTTTTCAATGATACATGATGTTTGTACCTTCTCAGATGTTTCTATACGTGTTGTGCTCCCAAGGTGCCTGGTCGGTTCAGTCCTGGTGGAGTATGACTCTGGGTCTCAGGGCTGTGAGTTCTAGCCCTGCATTCAGTGCAGAGATTACTTAAATAAATAAATCTTTAAAAATATTTGTGTTCCTATTCTCCTCCATCTCTAGCCACCTTCTCCCCTGCCCCCATAGTAGATGCCTACTCTGATGTATTTGACACCTGCTTCTCCAAACTTTATGTGCAGATAAGAGAGCCATAAGCCATTGGGGGGACTCGATACTGAGTCAGAAACACGTGCATATGGCCAGAATTCGGATGGCACTAGGGCTTGCAGATAAAGCAGAGAAACTCACCCACCCACCACTCCTGCCCTCCCAATTCCCCTCCCCAAGGTCCCCCAATGCACACTTTTTTGTATCCTTCCAAAGACACTTATGCCACAAACAGGCCTAAATACATCTTTTTACGTACCACACACACTGTTTTGCACTTTGCTTTTTTGCCAAACAACATAATTCAGAGATGATTCGGAACCAGGGGAAATGTAACTACCGTATTCTCTTAACAGCTGTGTGATCTTCCGTTGGGCGACGTATCCTGATTCTCTGAGCATGTACCCTGCTCTGTGGACATTTTTAGGCTGTGGCTCAGGGAAAGGATGTGAATCTGTCCTGGGAGAAAATGCAGTTGGCTGGCAGGGGATAGCCCCTGAGTCAGCTCTGGGCCTCGGGTCCTTCCTTCCAGAATCTCAGGGGGTAGTTTTGGGAGCTCTGGGCTCCTGGGAGTCTTGCCCCTGTTCTTGGTAAGTGAGGTATGAAGAGATGACAGTTTCTCAACAGGCCTACCTCAGGGACCCCAGTCCTCCCACCAAGACAAGCTCTCTTATCTCGACTCTGGTTGCCCAGCATGGATCTTCCCCAGGGTTGGCCCTGGGTGAACACCGCCTGTGTGCCTCATGGAGTTCTCACAACGAGGCTGCAGGTCCAGGAGTTTCATTCTCATTGTCCAGGCAAGAAAAGAGAGGCTCAGAATGGTGTAGCAACTTGCGTGGGGGTCACAGAGCAAGCAAGTGGCAGAGATCTGAGCCATTTCCGTGATGCCCAGCCAGGAAGCTAAGGGTTGGAGGAAGGAAGAGGCCAGACTTTGACCAAAGCCGGGAAGGGTCTTCCATCTTTAAACCTGGGCCTCTTTTGACGATGCCCGAGGTCAGTCACCATCGTTCACTGGCATTTGTCAAGGCACCTGTTACCTGGCTTGTGCTCAGTGACTGAGAAGTTGGTATGTTGGCCATTGGAGGGGTGAGGTGAGAGAGCGGGAGGAGGTGGAAGCAGTGCTTCCGGGTTAACTGGCTGCTTGGGCCCCTCCCACAGTCCGGCTCCACGACAGCATCTCCGAGGAGGGACACCATTACCTGATCTTCGACCTGTGAGTCTGGGCCCACCCCGGGTCGTGCAGGGGCTCGAGGGGCAGCCTGAGCAGGGAAGACCTAGGTGGGTCCCTTGACCTGAGTCCCAAATGCTGCCAGGCTGGGCGGAATTCCCTTTTGAGACGGAAGTTTCCCGAACATGATAGGCCTGCCACCCAGACAAGGCAGGTGGGTCATCCTGAAACGCCAACGCACACTTGTTACTTCCACTGTCTTACTGCTTTGTTTCTCTTTGTGACCGGCGCTGCTGGCTTCCCATGTCTAGTGGCAATATAAAGTTTCTTTTTGGAGTAATTCTCAAGTTTTGAAAGCCACTCAATCGAATGACAAACAATAATGAAATGATAGGTTCTTGGGTTGGCAGAGAAACTCAGCGAAGACACTGGCCCCATCTGCTGAAAACAGTTAATCATGGGGAAGGCTCTGCATATGTGGGTACAGGAGAGCTCTCTGTGCCTTCTGCTCAGTTTTGCTGTGTGCCTCACATTACTCTAAAAACTAAAGTTTATGAAACAAACAACAACAACAAAAACCCCAGCCCCTGGGCTTCCTGATGAACCTGAGTGATCCCCTCTGAGTGTCCCACCCCCTGACCTAACTCCAGCGTGGACCCAGTGGGAAAGAAGGGCAAGTGGGGGAGGGGAGGGCAGTACATGGAAGGGTGGGATAGGAGCCAAGAAAAGGGCTGCAGGGGGAGGCACCCCAGGGCCCCAGGGATTCCTCCCTTTGGACTGAGATTCTGAGGTCCCTTAGCTTCCCAGAGACTCTTCCAGAAGAGGCAACCCCGGGGGCCTTCGTGGGAGGGTGACTCTGTGCCTGTCTCCCCAGGGTTACCGGTGGGGAACTGTTTGAGGACATCGTGGCCCGGGAGTATTACAGTGAGGCTGATGCTAGGTGAGTACCAGGTGCCTGGGGGTAGGGTGTCTCCCCCACCAGCTTCCTAGCTCCCCAGGGGATGTCCACCTTCACAGGGGGACCCTGTCCTCTCTCTCCCCAGTCACTGTATCCAGCAGATCCTGGAGGCCGTTCTCCACTGCCATCAGATGGGTGTGGTGCACCGGGACCTGAAGGTGAGTGGCACCCAAGGGGGAAGCTCCCCTACGAAGCCAGGGGGATCATCAGAATCCCTTCAATTGCCCTGAGTTGGGCTGGGCTGGGGAATACCTACCCCATGCTTCCGATGAGGAAATGGGGTGCAGGGAGGAGTAGCCAAGCTTCGGATCCAGTCTCCTGATGCCCGGGCCCACATGCTCTGGGCCAGACCAGGTAAGCTGTTGTAAGGTCGCCCCAGGCTGGCTCTGGTGGGGTCCAGGTCCCAGCCAGGCCACTCTCCAGCCACAGGGCCTCAGCTGCCTTGCGGTGGGGTTGCCATGGCAACCTCTGCTGGGGGTTGCTTGTTCTGTCAAAGGAGACAGCGCAGTACCCAGTGCGCAGGGACACCGCAGTTCTTGTTTCTGGATCCCTGGCAGGTACAGGCAGAAGAAGCACAGGACTTGGGACCCCCAGAGTCCTTCCTCTTCCATCTGAAGGAGAAGAAAGGCCTGGGCAGATGTGCAATTAGGGTCGGCAGTAGCCGCATAGACTTGCCTGGTCGGCACAGACTCCTCGCTCCCCTCTGCTGAGCCTCAGTTCCCCCGATTTTCAGAGCAGCAAACAGAGGCCTGCAGAGTCTAAGGGACTTGCCCAAGACTCTGCCATTCAGTTGTGCCTGAGCTAGGATGGAGCCCTGGCCTTCTGACCCCAGCCGCTGGGCCTGCGGGGGTCGGGGCCAAAAAGTCACTCAGCGCAGCTCCTACTCCTGCAGTGGTCCCTCCTAGGTGCCTGTGAACCTCTGCTGTTTGGCCTTCAGTGACTCTGAACTCACTTCTTTATTTTTCTTTTTTTAAGATTTTATTTATTTATTTGACAGAGAGAAATCACAAGTAGGCAGAGCAGCAGGCAGAGAGAGAGGAGGGGAAGCAGGCTCCCCGCTGAGCAGAGAGCCCGATGTGGGGTTCAATCCCAGGACCCTGGGACCATGACCTGAGCTGAAGGCAAAGGCTTAACCCACTGAGCCACCCAGGCGCCCCTCTGAACTCACTTCTTGAGAGGCAGCCTCCTCGAACCACTGGGAAAGTCGCCTTTCATCTTTCCTACTCTGGCCTGTGAGCCCTGGTGCTGCCCTTGGGGGCCACTCAGATCAGCCTCCAGCTCAGGCCTGAGGTCCTTGGGCGGCTTCATGGTACCTCCTCCCTCTTGTGCAGGCTGTTCTTCCCCACCTCCACCCAGGACAGGACCCCCCAGGCCCTCCTCAGCCTGGACCCCCTCTCTGGACACTCTCCCTGGGTGTCCTCCACCAGGCCTGGGCCCCTCTCTGGGATCCAGTGTTCTGCCCAGAAGCCCTACCCACCCCCGACTCTCACAGCGGAGCTCCATGGGGCTCAGTCTGGACCCACAGGCAAGTGTGCAGTCCAGGAGGGTCCTGGCCGAACGGCAGGGCCATTCTCCCAGAGGGCCTGTTCCTATTATAGCAACAGCCCCTGCATGGGAGGAAAAAGGAGGAGAAGCAGCACAAATTTAGGCCACTCTGGATAGATTAATTAGTGGCATATTCATCAAATCAGGGCAGGACGGCTACCAAGACCCAGGACACGTTGGGCGAGCAGTCCCCAAAGGATAAAAGAGGGCTTCGTGAGGGGCAGATGGAGCTATATTTGTTTAGGTCCCACCTAGCTTTGGGCAGCAAAAGGTCAGAGGTGGGACCCTGTCAGAAGTCCCAGTGGGGAAGGGGGTCAGGGGAAACCGGCTGTCTCCAGGGACGTGGAGCCCAGGCCCCCACCCCAGCTCCAGCAGCGATTCTGAGAGCTAATGCTCACCGCGCATGTGCCGTGGGCCACTGCCAAGGGCTCTGTGCGGATTATCACGACTAATCTGTACACCAGCCCATGACGTGGGCTCTGTCCATTTTTCTGAGAGGAGACCACAGCTCAGAGAAGTCAAATGGCTTGTCTAAGTTCCATAGCACAGAAGTGGGGGGGCTGGGTCAGAGGCCAGGGCTACCTGACTGCAGAATTCATTTCAGCCCCTCTCTGGCCTGTGGGGGCGAGGGGACATTTCCTGTTCTTTACTCCCAGTGGAAGACAGCAGTCTCGGGGCCCCAGAGGCCAGGTGGCATGTACAAGGGCCCACGTCTCTCAGTCCGGCGTGTTTGAGAACCTGGCTCTCAAGCCAGACTTTGCCTCAATTCTGATTCTGTGCTTTATCAGCTGTGTGACCTGGGTCACGCCACTTAACTTCTCTGAGCCTTGGTTTCCTCATCTTTATACATATGACAAATATATATGAAGTACCCACTATGTGCTGCTCCCTGCCTTGGGTGTTGGTGATAGAGTGGTAGACAGACAGACAGGGAACTCACTGTCTGTAGAGGTGACAGATAATGAACAAGCACAGAGACAGATGGGGGGAAAATTACAAATTGTGGTATCTATGAAGGTAACGACAAGTTGCTAAGACTGAAGATACCTGGGGGGGGTCCTCCTTTCGATAGCCATGGAGGTATTCTTTGAGGGGACGACATGAAGGTGAGAGCAGATGAAGAGAAGACACCAGCTCTATGAAGCTCAGAGAAGGAGCAAATCAGACAGGGAGAACAGGAAGTGCAAAGGCCCTGAGGTGGGACCAAGTGTGATTGTTTCAGGGAACATAGGAAGGCTGCTGTGGAAAAAGGGAATAATAATGCCCACCCCAAAGGTTGTTGAGGTGACAAGTGAGATGATATATGCAAACACTTAGCCTGGTGGCTGGCACATAGTAGGGGCACAATAAATGTCACTCCTTTTTCCTTATTGTGATGATAGCTGCCCCCCCAACTCCCTGATCCCATGTCAGCCTTAGCCTCAAACCCTGAGGAGAGGCAAAGGAGGGGATGGGTGGTGGAGAAAGTGTCTTCCTGTTGCTGAAGACAGAGGTCTTACCCTAGGGTAGTCCCCTCACTGGAGGCTGGAGCTCAGGGTTCTGTGGCTGGGATTGAAGGTGGGGGCAAGGCACCTCTAGATTGTCTAGCTACTCCTCCTGTGGGCTCAGGCCACCGGACATGAGGTTCAGAATCGGCTCACTGTCCTCTGGCTCTTTCTTCCCTCATTTCACTCTTCTCTCTGGTCCTGGGAAGCCGGAGAATCTGTTGCTGGCCTCCAAGCTCAAGGGCGCCGCAGTGAAGCTGGCAGACTTCGGCCTGGCCATAGAAGTGGAAGGGGAGCAGCAGGCATGGTTCGGTGAGTGGGGACGGGGGTGGCAGGGGTGTGGGGGGCCAGGCTTGTGTTGGCACATTGGCCCCTAGGAATCCCAGGCCCAAGCAGGGGCAGGTGAGAGACGGCTGGGGCATCAGCCCGAGCTCCCGGAGCAGAGGTCCCACCGCACAGCCTCTGGTCAGTGGGCGTTGCCCATCTTATCTCCACAGGGGTCAGGTTCAGGGACACGGTTATCCTTAAAACAGTACATGGCCTCTCCACATGTACACGCACCACCATGGCTGGCTAGGGGCTTCCGTGGGTTCCCCTAATGGCCTGGGTGCCAGAGCTAATTATCTTGATTTTACAAACGAGGAACGGAGGCTAAGAAACTTGGAAGAGTTCACGGGAGACTAAAAGGGACAGAGCCAGGATTGAAACTCAGATGACTCAGCAGACTCTGAGGTTTTGGCATAATTGAGTCCTTTCAGCTAGCTGGGGGCACTACTGATCAGTGATTAAGAGACAGAGCTCCGGTTTCAAGTTCCGACTCTGCCACTTAGGAGGTGTGTGATTTTCGGCGAATCATTTCACCTTGCTGAGCCTTTGTTTCCTCATCTGTAAAATGGGGGTGATGATAGCATAGACCTCAGGGCTGTGTAAAGAGTAAGTGAGACCAGGCATGAGCACACACACTCGATAAATAGTAACTGTTCTTATGATTCCTTGTTCAAGTACTTTGGGTGTCTGTTTATTTCAAATGATCCTTCTGACACTACTGGTTGGTAGTAGAGGGAGGAATCCCTAATCTCTCATTTGGCAGATGAGGGAACTAAGGCCTCGAAGGAAAAGAGACCCACCAGGGGACTTAGGGCAAAACCAGAGTTAGGGACCGGCCTCCTGCTAGCGCAGAACCAGCTCCTAGAAGGGTGGGGGGTGAGCGAGGGTTCAGCTCAGCCTTCCGCTGACATGGCAAGGACATTTTGCCTAGAGTGCCACCTGCACTTGGCAATGGCTGCAGGAAGGCTGTTAGCAGTGTATGACGCTGAGCAGGACCCCATGGGAAGGACTGACTGACGACTTCTGCCGTAGGCTTTGGAGTGGGGAGCGGGGGGCAACAGGTACCCTGTGCACCTGTCCACCCTGGTCTAGAGGTTTTGCTGCCTTGCTGGGCAAGAACTTTCTGCCCTTGAGCCACTCTTGGGATGGGGAGTGTGTCCGTTCTCTCCAGGGCAACCTCATCCCTCTTACGTGCCCACCTCTATGTGTGCGTTTGCTTGTCTGTGTGTCTGCGGAGCAGGGTTTGCAGGAACGCCGGGATACCTCTCCCCAGAAGTGCTGCGGAAGGACCCGTATGGCAAGCCTGTGGACCTGTGGGCCTGTGGTGAGTCCATCCCAAAGCCCTCTCACCTTCCTGGGCTCCTGGCCCTCGGGGGCCCTCTCCTTCCCTATTCCTCCCCTCTTCATCACTTCTCTTCACACGCAGTGAGGCTTCTCCTGGTCCTCTCCCCAGGGGTCATCCTCTACATCCTGCTTGTTGGGTATCCTCCATTCTGGGATGAGGACCAGCACCGCCTCTACCAGCAGATCAAAGCTGGTGCCTATGATGTGAGTGTCCCTCCTCTCTCCAGGCTCCCTGCCATGCCCTGAGTCCCTTCCAATGAAAGCCAGCACCCAGTGAGGTCAGAGATCTAAGCTACCTCCTGTCCGTCCTCCCAACCTACTTAGGCCCTCTGCCACTCCCTAGTTGTAGGCGGGTGGAGCTTGCAGGCTGGGTGGCCCCAGCCTCATGGTTGGGCCTCGGTGTGATGGCACTTAGCCTGGGGCCCTGGAGGGCAGGAGTAGCACCGAAGTGGGGTGAGAGGTGGAGAGTAGGTCCCAGAAGCCAGACTCTCACCCTCCCTCTCTCTCTCTCGCAAATAATAATGCACACAAGAATAATAATAATATTAGCTAACTCAACACTTTTCTAAATGCTTTATGGATTATTAGAGCTTATCCACATACCCATCTATGACATAGGTACGATTATTATGCCCATTTTATAGATAGGGAAGCTGAGGCACAGAGAAGTTAAATAACTGCCCTTACCACATAGCTAAGAAATGGTAAAGCTGGGATTTGAACCCAAGCAATTTGGCTCTAGCATCCATGTTTCTAATGACCAAGCTATACTGCTTTTCAATGAGGCTGATTCTATCAATCCCTGTAGTATGCGTTTTATATCATAGTTAATCTTCACAGCATCTCTAGGGGCAGCTGGAAGGTCACCCAAAAGTCTTGTCTAAAGTCACATGGCCCAGGAGGCAGAACCAGGACTTAGACCCTGCCTTCCGATTCTGAAGTCTGGCCCATAACCACTGGCCTCCTGCTCCCCAGATAAGGCACAGCCTCAGAAAAACAAAGGAAGGCCTTCTTTCCCTCTGGCCCCAGCTCTGATTTATCCAGGGGACCAAGGATCCTGCCCCTCCTTGGGTTCCAGAGAGGGTCCCTACATGGAGGATCCCAGCGCCTCTTGGTTGTGGATGCCCAGTGGATGGGCAGTAGGACCCCTGCCTGCTCCCCTGCCAGTCAGGGGCTGGGGGATCGCAGGGGTGGCCTGGGGTAGGCTGGGCAAACCTGGCCCCTCTGCCCCTTCCAGTTCCCGTCACCAGAATGGGACACAGTCACCCCGGAAGCCAAGGATCTAATCAATAAGATGTTGACCATCAACCCATCCAAACGCATCACGGCTGCCGAGGCCCTCAAGCACCCCTGGATCTCGGTGAGCCCTCACCTGCGGGGTCCTTTCTGGGAGCCCCTCCTGGCATCAGGGTGCAGACCCCCATAGGGTTCTCACCCTGTCCCCGGCCCCTCAGGCCCAGAGGAGGGTCAAGGGGGCTTCACCCAGAAATGCTGCCCTGCTGTGTCTCTCAGGGGAAGTGGAAGTGGGAGGTGTTCTGTGTCGGCATCACAATGGGGGGTACTTCTGGCAGGGATATCGGGTGCCAGGGCTGCTAAGCACCTGTGGCATTTACAACATCCTCTAGAACAAAGATTTGTGCTCCCCAAATGCCAAGCACCTCTCTGTAAGACACCCCACTGAAGGGGCTTTGGGCAGGCCTGCCTCCCACTCACAGACCTTTCCCCACTTCCTCCAGCATCGGTCCACTGTGGCCTCCTGCATGCACAGACAGGAGACCGTGGACTGCCTGAAGAAGTTCAACGCCAGAAGAAAACTGAAGGTAACACGTCCTTGCCCTCCATAGCCCCCGGACATGGAGTAGCTCAGTTTGGTATCCGCAGAGGCCAAGAGATTCACTCACAAGTTCTTTCCTTCACTGAGTCAACAAACATGTCCTGAGCACCTACTGTCTGGGCTGGGGAATGAGTGGGTAGAAAGGACAAGCAAGGACCCTGGACCAGAAGGGGGAGTGGTGAGTGCTGGGACGGGGCATGCCCGGAGGCCGGGGGTGACCACAGCAGGGCCATGAGCTAGGTCTGGAAAGACCAGGGAAGCCTCCCAAGAAGCCCTGCTGGGCAGGTGGCTTAAGAGCGGACACCGCAAAGGATGAGCAGGTATTAGTCATGTAGTCAGAGCGGACGGACGTTCCAGACAGAGAGAAAGCACGTGCCAAAGTCTGGAAGCATGAGCTTGAGCCTGTAGGGAGACTGTAAGTGTTTTAGCATGGCTGGCGAGAGGGTCTGGGGGCTGAGATGGAACTGGGTAGGAGACCAGGGTGAGTGAGAGACCCTGGTGCAGAACACTGGAGAGGACAAGCCAAGAGACGCGGACAGGGGTCACAGCCCAGAGGAAGCCACAGTGGGACCCAGGCGGGCCAGGAGCTGCCAGCCTCGTGAGCAAGTGGAGTGTGCTCTTAACCTGTCATAGCTCCTGGCCTGGACCTCACCAGGGACTCCATGAACAGGTAGGAAGAGTAACTGAGGAGTCCCCAGCCTGCTGGAACAGAGAAGCCATCAGAACGCTGAGTGACAGATGCTGAGGGCCCAGCGCCTTCGGAAACTCCTCACCAGCTCTTCCCAGGCCTGATGTGGTGGCCCAGGAAGGGGGCTTGTGCCAGGCGGGTGGGCCAGCATGATGCCAGAAGAAATAAGTCCCATCCCACCCCCCAGTGGGAGTGGTCACAGAGGAAATCTCAAAATGTCTTAAAATCACGGTCAGTCAGACTCGGAGAGTATCCAAAACAGATAGCATCAGAAGCAGGAGGGCCATCCCCTAGGCCCTTTGTTGGGACAGGAGTGTTTCACTATGTCCCCCAGGCTGTGAGCAGGGAGCCCCGGGAAAGATGAACTAGTGATGAAACAAGGTACTGAGCACCATGACAGAGGATGAAGGGGGCCCAGGAGGGCAGGGGCTATTGTCTTTGGCCTTTAGGAGTCCCCACCAACAGGTGTCTCTGAGCCCTTCCACCACCTCTGGCCAGGACAGCGGAACCTATTAATATCTTCTGCAGGGATGGCCCTGTTCTAGGAGCTGTGCCAGCTAATGCCCAGCTCGCTCCGGCTTCCCCAGGGAGGCACAGATGGTCTCCGGGCTGTGGGGTGAGGGCAAAGGGAAGGGCAGGACAGAAGGCTCTGGCTCTGTGTCTGAAGGCAGCACCTGCCTCCCCTCCCCCGCTCGTCCCATTTCTCTCTCCCCTCCCCCCCCCTCACCTCCAACCTCCTGTCCCCTCCCCCGCTCCTTATCTTTGCAGGGAGCTATCCTCACCACCATGCTGGCCACCAGGAACTTCTCTGGTAGGTGGTGGGACCTTGAAGTCCCGAATATATCCTGCACAGGTCTGTTGGGAGCATTGCCCTGTCGATATCTGTGGGGCCTCAGGCCGGGGCCTGGGGAGACTGAGGGCTACAGAGGACACTAAGACTGGGGGTTCAGGTCGCCTGCACCCAGAAAGGGCTGAAGCTGATTGGTCAGCAAGCCAAAGGCCTACAAGGAAGGGTTAGAGGTTGAGTCTGGCTCCCTAACCTCGCAGCAGGGCTGGGGTTCTCAGGTTGGGCCAGCCCGAGGGGTTCCTCCCGAATATTGGGGTGTTGGTTCAGGCAGGACAGAAGCAGTCCCAGAGAGTAACACTTTTCCCATTTCCCAGTACCAAGCCCATCCTAAGCAATCCCCAGGCTTTTGCTCAGGTGGCCTTGGTGACCATGAAGTGGGGGCCCATGGCTAGGCAGAGAGAGGCAGGGCCTGCTTTCCTTCAGCTTTGAACCACCTCAGAGCAAGAGCCCTTAATCAAGACGGGCCACCAGAGAGCCTGGGTAGCAGCCTTCAGCCTGGGCCGCAGCCGGCTGGTTAAGGCAGGGAGTACCCAGCGACCCGTAGGCCACAGCCCGGAGCCCCACAGAGAAAAGGAAGGGATTAGTGTCAGGGCTTAGCAAGAAGCTCCCCTTGGCACACTGGAGAGCGCCCAGGCCAGTGCCTGCCAGAGGCTTCTCTCTGGGGAGACAGGACAGCTGACGGGGCTGCTGAGCAGATATAGCAAAGCTCACCCGAGGGGCCCTCTGATGGGCCAGGCAGGACACGTGGCCGGCTCCACAGCAAGGGGTCGGCTCGGGCAAGTTCTGGTTCTGACTTTGCAGAGGGTCCACATGCCCATTTAACCAGCTGGACGAAGACCCAGAGGTGGGAAAACTCGGGAACTTCCGATGCGGGCTGGCCCCGCCGCACTGAATCGCCTTCCCACTATCTCCCCAGATTAGGGTCCTGCTCTTCCTTAAACTGAAAGACGAGCCACTGGATAGTCAGAGTCTTTTTTTAACCTCTGAAGCACCCCTTGGAAACTCGAGTCCAAAGCTCACAAAATGGTGCCCATGGGTCAGTTCCCATCTCTTGATGGCCCCTTCGGGACCAATGGTGTTTTAAAACAGTGGTGTTTTTGAAAAGAGTTTCCAGCAATTAAAAATTAGGAGATTTCACAGAAAACCCCAGATTTCTGTCTTTTCTTGAAAATCGGAAAAAAAAAAAAAGGAAAAAAAAAATCAGAACATGTGACCTCATGGGACCCCCCCCACCCAGTTCTGAGGTTTCAGGCTGGTGCTGAGAGGGCCCTCTTGAAGCTGGAGGGTGGACCATTCCCCTGTTCCACTGTACACCCCAGCCCAGGAAGCTCACAGAGGATGGACAGTCATTCCTCTCAGCTTTGGGATCCAGAGCCATCCACCCCTGCATTTACTTGCCTGGAAGGGGTTGTAGGTGAACTTGTGAGAGGGATGGGGAGGCTGGGCCAGCATGAGCCTGTCCCTCTGAGCTACAGGGTGTCTGTGTCCCGTGCTGCCCCTCTTACCAGGCTCGCCATCCCCAGGCCACCGGGAGAAGGACTTCCAGTGGCTACCGTTTACTGAGCACCTACTGTATACAGGTCCCGTGCTGTGCGAAGCGCTTTAGAGATCTCCTGTCTCCTTTAACATAAGGCATTTGTTTGAGGTCTGAAGCAGCCGGATGCCAAGCTGGGCAGGGCTGGGCATTCATGCCAGCTCCTGGCTGCAGCCCTCACCAAGGGCTCTGGCCAGGAGGCAAGGAGGGAGGGAAAGAGGAATGACAGAGGTGGGGCCTCCCTTAGCAGCCCTTGCTCTGCTTTTCCCAGGCACCATGGACACCGCCAGCCCTAGCATGGGGCTCTGGAGCTGGAGGGTAGGGAGGCCTCTGTAGGGGATGGGCGCTCTGGCAGGGGTGGGCCCCAGAGTGGGGCATCTGCTTCTTTTCACCGGCAAAACAAGGCTCGCAGCTGTCCGGAGTGAGTAGGCAGGCTGACACATGACCTCGGCAGCAGCATGGGCCTAAAATTAGAGCGGGCCGGGGCGGGGAGGGAGCGGCCAGCCCTGGGCCAGGCAGCCAGGCCTCCGGGTTGGCCACCGCCAGCACGGGTGGTGACCGGGATCCAGAGGGAATCCCCAGGCTGAAACAGCAACCCCCGGGGCCTGGGACGCATTGGTCACCTCCTGCCACCCATGGGGCCAGAGGGGCATGCTCGAGATTGCTGAGGACAGGGGAGCCCAGGCCCACCTCGTGGGCCACCGGCAGTCCAAGCCCCAAGGAGGAAGGACGAGCAGAAGGAGGAGGTGTCCCTCAGATCGCTGAGCCGGCTCCGTGCCGTCCACCTGCCCGCAGATGCTGCTTTTCCTCACCCTGTGGGCCTTGGTGCCCTGCCTGGTGTTGGTAACCCTCTACTTTTTCTCCTCCGTAGGAGGGAAGAGTGGAGGAAACAAGAAGAATGATGGTGTGAAGGTAAGCCCCCCGGGAGCACGGCAGGGCCTGCCTCTGGCAGCCTTTCCGCCGACAGGGCCTAGTTTTCAGGGCCGGGGCGAGACCTAGGCCTTGCTGAGCAGGTGTGGTCACTCGTGCAATCGGGCTGGTCCCAGGATGGGTGGGGGCCAGCGGGGGAGGGGGAGGTCCGAAAGTCGATGGGAAAGGCAGGTGGCCTGGGGTTGGGGCGGGCACAAGGAAAGGGGCAGGTCTGAAGGAGATTTCTGTGGTTCTCTGGGATGGAGGACTGGAAAGTGAGAGGGTACGAAGAAGAGACAGAACTATCATGAGGGGTGACCTCCTCCTTCCCAAGTGTGGGCTGGCTGGAATGGGCCCCTGACCCAGCGTGCACCCCAGTCCAACCCACAAAGCCCATGGAGGATGGATAGCCACCCCTCTTGGCTTTGGAACCCAGAGGCACTCACCCCTGTCAAGGCCTGCCAGTTGGGTGCCAAGAATCCCCTCCTCCCCTGACCCACCCCTGTCCGCACCCCTGATGCCCGAGCTACTTCCTTCTGCACCCTGCTAACCCCTCCTTCCCTCCTCTCTCTTCTCCCTCTGCTCTCTGGGGCCTGCCCTCCCCCCCTCTCTGCAGCTCCCTTCTCCCCTGCCACTGGCTTGCCTTGTGGGTTCTCCTCTCTTGAGACCCTGCCTTTTTCTGGGCTCAGAGCCCTGCCTGGCCAGGACCCCAGGGCTGGGCTGTGCCCAGGATGCTGGAAGGTGTGGGATGCTGTCCAAACACAGCCACCCAGGTGGGCTGGTGGCTTCATGCTTCATTGTAGCAGTATTTGTGGTCTCAGGCCACTGGCTTTGGTTGGGGGCCACATGGGAGGGGATCTGGGCTGGCTGGTTGGCTGAGGCCAGGATTTGAGTCTTCCTGCTGCTTTGAGCCCTCTGGGGGCTTGAGTTTCTTTATAGGTACAATGGATGGAGTGGGAGGAGTGTGGACTCCATGATTTCTAAGATTTAAGCTTTAAAAACAAAAAAGAGAAAAGAAAGGAAAGGAAAGGAAAGGGAAAGAAGAGAAAGGGAAAGAAAAGAAGAAGGCAACTAAACCCTACCAATCACTTTTCCTTCTCCTCTTGGGTACTTGAGGAATACAGAATTACTTGGTTATCAGTCAGCGTCAGTAGATTTCAAAGTGAACTTCTTGGAGCTAGAAGGTTTGGGGGAGGCATCCTTAGCAGCGGATGGGGTAGAGTGGGATAATAAGGGGTGGCTGAGCAGAGAAGATACTGGGCTTCTCGCGCCCACTAGAGCCAGAAGAACTCCATGTAACGGACCTCGCAGTGGTTGAACTTAGCAGTTGGAAGCCTTGGCTGGTTATCTGACTCCCTTGAGCCCGTGTTTCCTCATCCGGGCAATGGGGTAAAAGGGTTTCCCACCTCCCAGGACTGCTTGTGAGGATGAAGGAAGATAATGGGTGTTGGAGACTTAGCAGGGGCCCTGGCATGGGGTACGTGCATTGTGTTTTCTAGATTGGACTTTGATGTAAGATTTCTCTTGAAAACAAAGTTTGATCAAGGAAGGATTCAGAAACAGATCTAAAACCAAACCAACGTATAAAGTTAACACCTGCTTATCCCAAATGCTATGACGGAATCCAGACTTGAGTTCTGGCTTACTTGCAGTTTTGCATTACCCATGAATCAAACTCTCCCCACCTCTAATTGGAAAGGGTAATGGGGGGATGTGCAATTTGGGGGGCCCTGTTTGGAGCAACCGGGGCCCTCTTGGCCATAGCGTGTAGACACTGGGGGTGCTCAGTTCCCTGGGAAAAGTCCTATGTGGGGAATATAGGGCGGAGGCCACAGGGGCCTGTGAGCTCTGGCCCGGGTCAGCAGAGGAGGCGGGGGCAGATGGAGGGCTACCCCGTCTGCTTGGCTCTTAGGTTGGCCCTGGCAAAGGGCTGACACAGAGCCACGGGTGTGAGGTCAGGGCCTCCCTCAGGCTGGGTCTTGGGACGAAACTCTCTTCCAGCTCCTCTCCAGGCCAGGCCAGGAGACAGAGGCTATCTGTGGAAGGACATCGCAGAGCGTGGTGGAACTCTGGCTAGTCACTACAGGGCTTACCAGGGGCCACCGCTGAAGGAAAAACCACTCCTTCCTGTAGCGACTTCTCAGGGTGGCTTGGGTGTGGATGAGAAGACACCCAAAGGCTCTTCCTGGCCAGACTGTCTCTTCGTAGCTCAGCTTCCTGCCCTTTTTGGGGGCTGGAGGAGAGGAAACCAGCTGGAAGATGAGAGTAACCAGGGACCCGGCTGGGGTTTGGGGAGCCTGGCCTACGACAGGCTGTTCTGGGGGTCCAGTCATGTGCTCCCCTAGGAGTCAAGAAGCTACGGGTTGACCGGGCCCCATCATCCCCTCCTTTGGAGACCTGCGTCACCAGTTCTGCTGTCTGTGCAAGGGGGAGGGGCCGGTGTTTGCTGGGCCAGCGAGAGGCTCTCGCACGAGAGTGGGCCTTGGGGAGTCACACCATGAGCTCCTTTAACCAACACATGCTCGGCCCCTGAGGGGAAGTATGCGTTCTTCTTACAATGTGGTCCCTGGAGAAACCACTGAGGTCATGGAGGTGCAGTGGTTGCCAGTAGGAAGACAGGCTGGTCGGAACGCAAACGATACTAGGCTTTATGGGCCCGTAGGGGCTTTTTGAGGCTAATTTTTTTTTTTTTGAGGCTAATTTTGACCCTACTTTATTTCTACCATCTCTGCAAACCCTAGAACCATGCTTCTACATGTGGTTCTGAGAGATGTGACTCTACTTGTGGTGAAAGACCCCGGTCGGTATGGGGTTATTATTAGCACCATCGTCACTGGTGATCCAGGGAAATCGAATCTTTCTGTTCCCGAGGAGCGCTGACCCCCCACCCCCACCACCTCTAAGCCTCTACTTCTATGAGGAGCGGCCGACTGCTCCCACCCCTCAGCCCCACTCACTGCCCCTGTTGGTGTCCCATCCGTACCATCGTGACTCCTCTCCCCCATGTCCCATCCTGTCACTGTATGTCCGACTCTGATGCAGTCTCTGCTCTGTGTTCCCTCCTCGTGTCCCGCCTGGAACCCTGGCCCCCGTGTTCCTCAGGTTTCTGCTGACGGCGAGCTGGGAGGGCCTGTCCCCTCCCACGTACACTGTGCCTGGCCAGGCTCCTGCCAGGAGTGAGGCTGACCCTGGGGGCTGGCTGCGGGAGTCTCACTGTCCACCCAGCTGGGGCAGAGGCAGAGGCCGTGACCCCTTACACAGGCCGATGCCCAACAAGCTGCTTCTGCCACATCTGTGGGGTCCCTGGAAGGAGAACTCAGGATCTTGGGCTCCTGGCGCTCAGACACTCCTGGATCTTAGAGTCAGAAAGCCCAAAATTAGACCCAAGGATCCTCAGAGAATAGCCAGTGCCTCCCCCAGGGCAAAGGCCCACCCTGAGGACATCTCAAGTCCTTCCCTACACACACACACACACACACACACTCACACAAACACACACACACACACACACACACACCCCACTACAGCAAGGATAACAACATCCAGGCCTCTCAGAAGGAAGGGTGTCCGTGAAGGACCAGCCGAGGCAGAGCAGTCAGGCCGCGGTATCTGGAGACCTGCACAGAAGGGAAAGCCTGCACTTGGGGGTTCCCGCCTCCGCTCTGCTCCCGGTTAGCTGAGAGACCTCGGGCAGGTCACTGCCCTTCTCTGGGCCCCAGCTTCCCATCCGTGCAATGCGAGTGTCAGTGTTAGACCCGTAGCCTTCTGCAAATGCGAGTCTTTACGACTCCTAGCTTAGAGTGAGAGAACAAGAAGACAATGTGTCCTCTGTCTTTTTCTTCTCCCTTGGTTCCACGGCCAGTAACATGAGTGAAGCTGCAAATCCTCCAAACGCTGGAAGAGGTGGGATGGCAGGGCTCAGCTATGTGTCTGGCCATGCCTCAGTTTCTCTTTCAGCGTAAGGGAGCTGAACAGGCCTGTCGCTGGGAAGCTGGGACCAGAGGCAGGATTTCAAAGGCCACTTAGAGGACTGTCCACGCCCAGGGCTGCTTCAGTTCACCTGGGGATACTGTTTAAAAAGCAGACGCCCCACCCCAGACCTAGTTATTGACCTCCTTGAGGGGGCCTGGTTATGTTTCTTTTCTACAGGTTTCCCAAGGAACTCTGATACCCAACCACACCAGGACTGGGGTTCTTTCAGTAGAGACACAAGGGGAGGCTAGGAGGAGGCCTTGGGCCTCATCTCCAGACCTGAGCACCTTTGGTCCTACAAGAACTTTGGCTTCCAGAGGCCTCTGGCAACTGGCGTCCAAGACCCCGTCAGAACTTGATGTAGAGGGAGCACTGGTCCAAGGGAGGCTTGGCCGGAGCTTGCTGGTCAGATGGTGAGCCCCAGGCAGCTGTGCATGAAGCCCCCAAGAGCTTCAGGCTGAGAGAGGACTGACCCTGCTAGGGCAGCTCTTGCTCACGGCCCTGACTTCTTGCCCCACTGCCACGCTGGCAAGGAACCTTAGAGGATGACCGTGAGGCCCATCATCCTTCCAAGCCCGCCCCCCCCCACTGTCGTTCGTTTCTTTGCTCCCTGCCGTTTCTCTGCTCCCTGCCGTTTTCACGCTGTGTCTTTTCCTGTCCCATCTCTTCTCCTTGTTTTTCCAGAAAAGAAAGTCCAGTTCCAGCGTTCAGTTAATGGTGAGTGTCTGCCGTCTCCCAAACGCCGGTAAATGCTGGGCCTCGAACCCTCGCTCCTGCCTCCCTCCTGCAGGCTGCACTGGGAACCCGGGGCGGGGAGAGGCTGCTCAGGGCGTGCTTGGTACGTGTGCCTCGTGTGACAGTCTGTGTGTTGCGTGTGCGTGTTGTTTGCGTGTTTCTGTTGACACCTCCAACTCCATGGCCCAGACCAGCAGCCTGGCCGTAGACCTGAGGACCTCCTCAGGTATGAAGGTTGATTTGAACCCCATCCCACGTCCAGCCCTTGGCTTCTTGCTTCTCCCCGCCCTCTGCTCTGGAACTCATCTCAGGGCTTGGTTTGTGCCAGGTGCGGCGTGGGGGGGCTTGGTTTGGCCAAAGAGTGGGCGCCCGAGAGGCCCTTCTTGAGCTTCTCGACGCTCCCCAGGGCCCGCCGGTGGCAGCGGAGCCACCAGCCCCTGCCTTCTGTCCAGGGGTCCCAGTGGTGGCATGGCGGCCCACATCCCTCTTCTTCTGATTCCGTGGCTGTCTCCCCCAGCTGTGCGGTTTTTCTGCCCTCGAAAAGCCCAGCCTCTCTCACACTGGGCCTCCCCTCCTCTCTCTCTTCCTCTCCTGCTGGTGTGTGTATCCCTTCCCCATTCTGTGGCCACCATGAGCCTCTCTGATCTCCCACACCCCGTCTTGGCTCCCTCAAGCAGACAGGGCCGGGGAGCCCTCCCAGCCCTTCCAGAAAGGCCAGGGATCTCCTCGCACCCGTCCCTTCACCCACGCCCCCTGCCACCTGCCACCTGCTTAGCTGGGCCCTCCCCCTCCTTAGGCTCAAGAGTCTGGCAGGGTCTTCAGGGCAGCGTCTGGATGGCAGAGCCGGTGAGGCTGACAGAAGCCGGGCCGCCGCATCAGGCAGCCGGGGGGCAGCCCCCGACGGGCCATGCCTCTTCTGCTTGCCAGCAGGCCCTCACCACCTCCCGTGTTCTCTTTGGCAGGAATCTTCCGAGAGTACCAACACCACCATCGAGGATGAAGACACCAAAGGTAGGGGGGGGCCTCGCCTTCAACATCTGGGCCCCCCGGGGCCTCCCGGCAGGCCCCCTTCCCTGACAGCCCTGGCCTCCAAGGGCCCCAGGGCCGAGCTTGTGTCCTGCTCCTCCACAGAGACCCTGGCTGTCGCCCCCTGCAGACTGGGCAGTGCCACCGCAGGACACTGCTTCCCGCGTGAGGTACTCGGGCTAGGGACACAGGCGGACTTTGCTTCCTGCAGGGGTGGTGTGCTTAAGTTTAGGATGTTTTAGGGGGCAGAACATTAACCTATTCAGGTCACAAATGTATCATGGTGGCAGACATTTTATTTTTGAATTTTTTAAAAAATGAGTTGATTTTAGGGGGCACCTGACTGGCTCCACTGGTGGAGCGAGCGACTCTTGATTTCAGGGTCGTGAGTTCAAGCTCCACGTTGGGCGTAGAGCTTACTTTAAAAATAAATAAGCAAACAAATAAATAATAAATATGAGTTGATTCTAAGAACATGAAGTGAAAAGAAGAAGGGAAGGGAAAGCAAAAATGCCGAAAATTCAGTTGAACTGGAGCGTTGCCTAAGACCAACCCCCAGTGGCTGACAGTCCCCACAAGCCTTCAGATGGAGGAGGGAGCAAAATCCTGAAGTACTGTGACCGGCTTAGTAAGAGGGGAGCTAATAAGGGCGATAACAGGAATCGTGGACACCCTTGAGCAGGGTACTTGCTATGGGCTAGACCGGGTCCAAGTGCTTTCTATCTACCTGAGCTGTGAGGTAGGTACTGTGATCGAGCCCATTCTACAGCCTGGGAAACAGAGGTTGAGTAAATTGGCCCAGGGTCCCCTAGCTCCTAAGGCTGGAATTAGGATTTGAACCCGGGCAGCGTGGCTCCAGGACTCCACGCCTGGTAGCCGTGGCTCACAGGTTGGGTGCATGGCAAACATGCTTGGAGTTGGAGGAGGAAGGCTGAGGGTCACCTTCTGCTCAGGGGACCCCAAATCGTTGGACGAGTTAGGCATGTCCTGCCATCCTGTCCACACCAGCCATCCTTGTCCCATGGGAGAGGGAGACTAGCCGGGGTGGGGGTTCTCACACTCAGCACATGTCAGAGACCCCTGGGGAGTCTTTGCAACTTAGAAGAACACCACTGACCTGGAGAGATTGCAGCCGTACCAGTGTAGACATTTTTCCATTTGGATATCGACCCCTAGAAGAGCACAATGAAGGGGCATTTTGTTACGTAACAAATATTTCTGCACAATTGCACAGTCCGCCTCTTAAGACAGTTTGGCACACTGAACACCATGACTCCCTCCACACATTGCCTGGGGGCCGCGGAAGGTCGGCTCCACACTGTGTGTATCCCTGTGCAGTCATTCCCCACCGGGCCGTGGGGCCAGTCCACTCCATCACCACAGCCCAACACTAGAACACATCAGTCTTCCACGACGGAACTAGGGACGACCTTTTAAAACCCGACACTCTTATAGAAAAACTCCCCACTGGGGTCAGGTGTGCATTCTAAGTCCCTCAGGTGTGGTTTTCCAACCACATCCCTAGCCCTGCCCCTGTGGACTCTGTGGTGAGCCAAGACATGGCATTTCCAAGACTGTCCCCACATTTAAGGCTCACTGTTCTAACGATAAAAGGCACTGGGATTTTGAAAAGACCTGTTAAGGCCTTGTGATGCTGGGCTCAGAGCAGACAGGGGTCGTAGAGGTGAACTGACTCTATGCTTCTTCATGGCAATCCATTTGCTGGGTGACTTTGGACAACTTACTCAACCTCTCTGAGCCTCAGTTTTCCTTCGGTAAAGAGGGGATGATAATGGTAACAATCTCAGAGGACTGCTGTGCGGGATGAGATAAGAGGCTGCGTATACAGTGGTTTCACAGTTTTGGGCACTGGTCATAGTTTAATAAATTTCAATTTCTTTTTTTCAAACCGGAACTTAAGGCTGAATGACAGGAAGCCACATGGAATTGTCTTGGAACATCAGTTTTACTCAAAGATTATTTTAAGACAGATATTTATATGTTAGAAATATTTGGAAAGGAATGTGAAATTTGTATGTGTTATAAATGTGAACGTGACCCATCAAAGACATTCTCCCCCTAGGGTAATGGCTCTGGGTGGCATCCTGAGACCTCACACTTGCTGTCATTAGACTCCACTCTGGAGAGATCAGGATGGGAAAATTTGTGGAGTCTTAGATTTTAGTTCACCTGTACCCCTGTTACAGAGGAGCATCTCAGGCCCAGAGAAAAAGGACAAGTCCAGGTTATCCATGGCAGAACTGGGGCCTTGTTTCCTTCCTCAGTTTTCCCCATGTAAAAGGCCATGTCAGATAGCAGAGACACTGGCTCAGCCAAGAGATTCTCCCTGTGTTTGGCAGGAAAGAGGAGCCCTGTGCCACCCCTAGCTTCTTCAGGCCTCAGAGAAAGTTTCAGAAAAAAAAAATTTTCTGGTGTTAATTTGTTAAGTCTTCTCCCTAAGTGAGAATAGCAGCTGGTGGGGTAGATTCTGACCTAACATTAAAGTTAATTAGAAATGTCATCCTCCAGGGAACAATTTCCCCTGAGCAAAGAAAGAGACATTAATATTTCAGAGCACCTCAGGCTTAATGCACAGGCCTCTGGCCCTCTGAGCTGTGTGGACGGGGCTCTGCCAGGCTTCCTTCCCACTTCCCTAACTCCTACTGGTCAGCGCCATGAAAAATTAATTTCTTCCCCAACCCAAAAAGCTGTCTCAGAATCTAGGCAGAGACCTTCTGGGAAATACTGGCCAGAATGCTGATTCCATTTTAGCCTCAGCATGCTGTGAGACCTTCAGAGAGTGTCTTAACCTCTCTGGGGCCTCAGCTTTCCCATCTGTATAGGAGCACTCCTAGACTGCATGGGTGAACACCTGGCAGATAAGAAATGCCAGAGGCTGCTGCTGAGAAGCCACTGAAACAGGACTGCTGAGGACAGGGAAGGGAACCAAAACCAGAGTGAATTTCTCCAGCTCTAGGGAGCACCAGACTCCCAGATCTTCTGTCCCAGAGATGAAGCTACTAGGGAGATTTCTGCCCCATAGACTTCCACTGTTGTTAAACTTGATGTTCTGAGTGGCTAGAAGCACAGCCAAGTTAGGCATTGTCTCTGGATGCGTTAATAGAGGTATAGTGCCCAGATTTAAGGAGCAGATAGAGAGTGCTACCCCAGACCTGATATTCTGCAATATTCAAGCCACATTGAGGATTGTGTGCTGACACTCAGAGAGGCATTTAAACAGCTCAAGGACCCCAAAGAGTGGATGGCCAGCTTAAATCAGATCCTACAAACCCTATCCTGGAGGCTTTTAGCCTTAGAAGACTAGTAGAGGGGAAAGGGCATAGGGTCTGAGGAAGCGGGTGCATATTCTGGGGTCCCAGAAGCCAGAAAGGGGAAGAGAACCATAACAAGGGGCTTTCAGAGGGGAGGGTCTGACTTAAAAGAAGAAGAAGGTGTGTGCAGAGGGAGAGAAGCCCGATAGTGTGTCAGGCTCCCTGGCAGGCTACAACCCCCAAAGTTTCAACCAAAAACAGAACCATCATGTCTCAGGCTGCTGGGAAGCATCCTTGCCCTGGCTAGAGACCAGAGGCTGTCCTCAGGGAGAACTTCCAATTCGGAGATTTCCAGATGATAATAATCATCGCTCTTATTCACGGACTGCCAGGCACGGCTCTAAATGCTTTATATTGTACACCATTATTGACATAAATGAGTTGATAGAAAGGGCTTGGAGCAATGGCTGGTTCTTAATGAGAAGCATACATGTGTTTGTTATTTCTACTGATGCATCCTTGACTCGGTTCTCAGAACCACCTTGTGAGGTAAGTACTATGAGAAGCTCCATTACACATATGGGAAAACTGAGGCACGGGGAAGTATAAGCAGCAGAGTTGGGCTCCAAACCTAGGGAGTATGACTCCAGAATCCAGGCCCCTGACCGCTCTCCTAGCATCTCCGGGATGGCAGTGAGACGGAACCCACAGGAGTTAGGGAATGTCACGGGCTCATGGGATGTCAGGCTGGAAGGAGCCTTAAAGTCTGTGCAGAGAAAGCCAGGAGGTGGCCCAGGTCCCATGGCTTGCCAGGAGCGTGTGGGCCGCTCTGGATCACCACCCTGCTTCTGCATGGGAATGGAATGCCGTGTCACCTGGCAGAGATGGGTGTCTTCCTGCCCTCAGTCTCCATGAAGGAAGGCAGAGTTGGGCAGCAGGCCAGGCTTTTGGGCTCCAAGGGACAGAGACCACCTGGCCACTTGGTAGATTCCAGCACACAGGGCAAAGACAGCAGCCCTGGGCCCGGTTCCGTCCACTCACTGATTGGCTCACCCCTGCCTCCTCTGCCCCCACCCCAGGCGAGGCCCCCCCGGTGTGAGCCGGCAGAGCTCACGGTCCAACACAGGCTCATTCCCAGCCCTGGTAAATCTGAGCAGAGCCAGGAGATCAAGAATTAGCCCCTCACTGTGCTACTGACATTGAAGATGGTGACTGTTACGTCTATGGGACACCCACCATGTGCCAACAGGCATGCTGGGCACAGGGCCCCTGCCTTAAGGAGAGTGTGATGGGCTTTGGAGCTGCAGACTCTGGTGGGAGCGGTCAGCCCGCTGCAGCAGTCACCCTCTCTCACCGTGCTTTGCTCATCTCTGATGTGGCAATGAGGGCCACATGGAGTCATGCCGTGAGGCTTCCAGATGCTTCAGGCTGAGCAGCACAAAGGCTGGTGAGCTCGTTCATGCGGTGGGTAATGCCTGTGGAGCCAGGTCTGTTCCAGGCCCGGGCGTCCAGTGCAACAAAGGCAGCCACAGCCTAGCTTCCACGGAACACGTATCTAAGTTGGGAGATAGACAAGCGTACGGGCCTAACTCGTCAGGGAGCATGGGGTGGGGGGCATGGGGGTCCTGGGGAAAAGGCCCTGGGCTGGGAACCAAGCCCTACACCAAGGTGTTCTATGTCCTTGGGCAAGTCAGCCCCTTCCTGGGCCTCCATTTCCCCCATCATCTGAAAAAAAAAATGGCCATCATCATCTGGAGGCTGAGGCTCTGGTCCCCAAGGTTTCTTTCAGCTCGGATGTTGTAGGATTCTGTGTCCCCTGGGCCCGAGGTGAGCTTCCCGGCATCAGGGGTGGGGTGGCAAAGGCGGTGATGAGGAAAGAGGCAGAGACAGGGCCTCAGCCAGGCATGTTCCCCTCCCTCTATCCCAGACTGAGACACGGCCACGTGGCTCAGCAGAGGCTGCTCCGTAGGCCAGCCAGCTGACTGGGTTGGAAGTGAAGCATGGGCCCGTGTGAGGAGAGCCTGCCCCAGGGAACCATGCCAGGCTTCTGGTGGGACAGTCCCGCTGGGAGCCAGGACACTGGGCTCCAAATTCCTCCGTCCGCGAGGCTCAGACTCCACGTGTGTCATATCGGGGGTGCTGGCCTTGCTGACCTCCTGGGGTGTCTGGGAGAAGTGGGTGAAGTCTATCTGGTACTCCCGTCTGGGTTCGGCACTGAAGGGATGAGAGGTGGTGCTGTTTCCATTTCACAGCGGGGAAAACTGGGGCTCAGAACAGAGCCCTTGTCATGAGAAAACTGATGGCCTAAGCCGCTACCAGAAAGAGCCATTCGTCATGTTCTGGGGGTGGACAGCGGAGGCTGGGTCTCAGCAACTGGGATTCATGATGCCTAGAAAGTTCTGAATCCCTCCGTGCCTGATTCCTACATGGAATCAGGAATTTTGCTCCACATGGAGCAAAAGGCTCACCCAGACCTAAGGGAGCAGTAAGCCCTAAGACCTTCCTTAAGGCCCCCAGTTTGGGCCCAGAGGGAGCCCTGGTTCATGGCTGCTAGCAACAACCACCACTGTTGACCCGGTTTTGATTCAGGTGGCAAAGCAAGGGGACGGAGTAGTGTATTTTGGAGTCAGCCTGGCTTCCCATGAGGCCTAATGTCAGAATGTCCGCCATGCATGATTCACTGAGGCCAAAACTGCCAACCGGGACGCTGACTCTGCCCTTTGCAGCTGAGGGAAATTTCCCACTCTTCTCCACCTTTCTGGGCCTCAGTTTCTGCTTCTGTGAAATGCAAGTAATGGTACCTGCTTCCCAGGGATAATGTGAGGCTAACCGAGACCGTCTGTACAAGGCCCTCAGGTCCCCACACAGGGTCTGGCACATGACAGGGACTCAGAAAATGGTAGCTGGTGCTTCGTTATATTACTATCATTTCTCTGTGTCTCCTCCTGCCTTGCAGTGCGGAAACAGGAGATTATTAAAGTGACAGAGCAGCTGATTGAAGCCATAAGCAATGGAGATTTTGAGTCCTACACGTGAGTCGGTTGGGTCCACTCTGCATGTCCTGCCTGGATTGTGGCTCAGGGGGTGCTGATGGCTAACTTTGGGGGTTCTTGTCTCCAGTCCTCATTTACTCCCTCTGCATGTGCCATGAACCAGACTGAACTTTTTGCGTTTAGACTTTCTGCTTTAATGAAGCTTTCTGTTCACAATATTCTGTATCTCGGTCCTCCCTCATCTCCTCCTCCTCATGTCCTCCTCCTCATCTCTTGTTCCCCAGAAGGAACTCCAACAAAACTCCTTTGCTTCCCCCACCACAGCATGGGCCTCCTCAGGAGATGAGCGGGGAAGGAGGGGAGGGAGGCGGGCCTCTCCTCAGACCTGCTGTATGGGCCTGTTCCTCAGCCTGGACCTCCTCAGGCCTCTGACCTCAGGTGGGCAGAAGCAGGCAGGAATCCACAGGGTGCGTCCTCCAGTGAGCAGGGGTGAGGAAACGAACCTCGAAACAGAACCTTAAATCCTCTGGGGAATAAGGCCAAGTGTCCAAAAATAACATAAAATGAAACAGATGGTATGAGATGTCCCCTACCCATCTGGACCAGCCTTTCAAGGGGCGGCTGTGTGCGAAGGTTGGGCTGGAGCGCCCCCTAGTGTCCACCCAGAGCCTGCATGGTCTGGCCCAAAGCCGGCCCAGCCCAAGGAGAGGGAAGATTCTGGGCTGAGCCCTCAACCTCTCAGCTAGATGCTGACAAGACCCCACATATGATTTTTGGTGGATAAAAGCTGCCATCTAAGGTAGAATGACCCTGCTTTGGATTCGGGTGAGGTGGGAATAATTTAACTGGGATCTGGGTCTTGGGCAGCTGGTTCCTGGTTTCCTCAGTGTCCAGGACCTTAAGTTTGTCTCCCAAAGGCTTGGCAGGCCAGGTGCATTTTAATTGTGGGAAGGTTTCAGCAGCAGCAGGTGGCAAAGCCCCAGCAACCCACTGCTTCCGTTGGAGGAACAAGGACTCTGGAAGGTACAGGTGTGGGACGGAAGCTGCATGGACGCGTGTGTGCACGCACCTGTCCACATGTGCACGTTTGTGACTGTGTGCATAAGGGGTGTGGCTAGGCATATGTGCACACGTGCACCCAGGTAAAGCCTAAAAGTACAGAAACACAGCACTAAACGGGTCCTGCCAGCAGCCCTTCTCAAGAGAACTAAATCAGGGGCACCTAGGTGGCTCAGTGGGTTAAGCCGCTGCCTTCGGCTCAGGTCATGATCTCAGGGTCCTTGGGATCGAGTCCCGCATCAGGCTCTCTGCTCAAGCAGGGAGCCTGCTTCCCTCTCTCTCTCCCTCTGCCTGCCTCTCTGCCTACTTGTGATCTCTCTTTGTCAAAAAAAAAAAAAAAAGACAACTAAATCAGACCTGGGAAGAGCCCAAAACTATTTCTAGAAGGATACAGCCAGGGAGGGAGAGAAAGAGAGGTGGTTTCTATGGACCCCAAACCCATCCCTGCAGTGCCATTTCTGGGGACCCTCCCCACCTCTGTGATGTCATTCTCCTGGCATGTGCAGCCTACCCTAGGTTCTGACCCCGTGCCATCACCTCTGGAGCCACTGGCCCTGAGTAACCCGTGCTTACTGAGCCTCAGTGTCCCTAGATGTGTAATGGATTTGGAACAGGGGGCCTCTGAGTCACTTCAGAGTCAGGGACCCCAGAGACTTCCTGGAGAAGGGCTTCTCCAGTGAGGGACTCAGTCTCCCTGACACTTGGGGCTCAGACCCCCAGACTTGAAGACTTCTGGAACTGAAGGGTCCTGAGTATCTCATATGGTTTGAGCTGGGCCCCCCACCCCCCACTAATCCATTTGGAGAATTTGGGGTGCTGAGCCGAGAAACGAGTTGTTTGGGGTCACACGGACAGGGACAGTCAGGGAAGAGCAGGGTTAGAGTGGCCTACACTTCCCACAGTGCCCAGATCAGACAATGCCAGGCCCCATACCTGTCCTCCCGTTGTCTCCTGTTCCTCCCTGGCTTGGGATCTTTGCATGTCCGGAGGTACTTCCTGTCCCCGGCTGCACTGCCACTGTAACGGGGGTCTGTGTTGTGCCACAGGTCCCAGAGGCCTGGGGGTGGGGGAGACAGTTTTTCCTTCCTCAACCTCACTGTTAGGGTTCCCCAGAAGGCTGAGACCCGGAAGGGAGCTCTGAGCCGTACACACATGTCTTCCTCCCAGGCATGACTTCATGGAGGGCTACTTTCCTCACATTACAGAAGAGGAAACCGAGGCTCACGCTGAGGGCAAAAGGGGCACCTTTAAAGAAGCAAAACGCACCCTGTCCAGGGACATAACCTGCTCTGCGAGCAGAGGTCACTTTCACGTGAATGAAAAAGTCCTCCCCCGCCCCGCCCCCCCCAGGAAGGCAGATTGGCCTGGCTGCCCTGGGCAGGGAGATGCGATGTAGAGACAAGCCTGCAGGCCGAGTGACCCCCAGCCGGCGCCCAAGGGCTGCCCACGACGATGCTTCACAGCCCCTCGTGGCGCTCTCGCTTGGTGCTGGGGGTCTTATAACCAGGAGCTGGACCTGCACCCAGGCTTCCCAGGTCTATGTGGCGCCCCGAGTGGGCGGTGGGTGCCTCACGGTGCAGTTGGCAAGCCTGTTCCTCCCCGCACTGACTGCACTGAGCCTATGAGTCAGGCGCGATCACTTCAATGTCACAGGCCCGCCCTGCTCCAGTCCAGGCCCCTGGAATGAGAAGGTGGCCCCAGGAGGCCACCCCAAGCCCTCTTTTCTCTGACTTCCTCCCCCTAGGAAGATGTGTGACCCTGGGATGACAGCCTTCGAACCCGAGGCCCTGGGGAACCTGGTCGAGGGCCTGGACTTCCATCGATTCTATTTTGAAAACCGTGAGCAATCCCTTCTCTCTGGGGTGCCTGTTGTCTGCTCTCGTTCCATGTCCTGCCGGATGGCACAGCAGGGTGACGGGCAGGGCCCCCGGGGCAGCTCAGGAGCCCGCGAAGAGGAAGATCCCGTGTGGACAGGGGTTGGTACCATCTTGGTTCCCTCTCATAACCCCGGGCCCGTCCGACTGCCAGTTGTCCCTCCTGTGGCTGAGGATGGGGACCTGGGACAAGGGTGACAAGCCCTCCCAGCCCTCTCCCGTCCCTGCCCCGGCCCCTGCCCCTGGGAGGGTGTGGGGATGGCCTTTATTCTCAGTTTCCAGATGAGAGAGCTTTCCTGCCTGGACATATACCCATGTCACAGCCATCTAGATGTCTGGGGCCACCCCAGCTCTTCCAACTGGTCACAAGCAGGCTGGTGGGCTGTTATGCCTGTGGGTGGGCAGTCTGGGGAAGAGGAGGGGACCCGAGCTCACACTGCTGTGCCCCTGCCTGTGTGTCTAGGTCTCTGTCCGCATGTCTGTCCTTCCTGGGCCTCTCCTCTGCAGGAGAGACCCTGGCAGCTTTGCAACTAGGGGCTGTCAGGGGGCTGAGGCTGGGCCTGACCTAGGGCGCTTTCTGCCTGTGTCCATGTCTCTCCTTGGCCAGGGGTCAGACAGGGACGAACCAAAGCACGTGCAGGGTAGAGTCCTCTAGCTCAGGACCTACAGGAAGGCCCTGAGTGGCATATCAAGGTACCCCAAGGGCAAGGCATATACCCCTAAGGCTATGCAAGATGGTTTCTGGAGCACGTGGGCACCGCTTGAAATAGCACTGGTTCGCACAGTGAGAAAGCTGGTACCTTGCTCAATTCTCTTTCAATATGTGCAGCTTCATCAGGGGGGCAAGGCTCAGCTGGGCACTAAATCAGACTCCTTACAGACCAGAGGAGCCAAGAGCCCCCTCAATGAGCTGAGAAGGAAGTTTTCAGCTTTTCGGCCGAAAAGAGCTTTTCGGCTCTTTTCCCTTGATTAATCAAACTTTGATGCTCCAAGGATAGCAGGGGAAGTTAAATTTTCATGTGAAGATGGGTGGCTGGACCCTAAGTTTTCTCCATCACCCTGGAGTTCCCTGGCTCCTCTCTATATGGGTCTGTCTTCTTGGAGGTGCTGGTTTCCCAGTGTTAACTCTCCAATCCCCACTGAGCAGAGCAGAAACCAGGCTGAGCTGTCTCTAAAGGCTCCAAGATGAGGAACACAAAGAGAAGACTGAATAGCTCTTGGCCTGGGTCCACACCAAGGGCCTCATCACCAGCCGGCCCACGAGTGCAAGACCCAGAGTGACTTCTTGGCCCAGGCCAAGTCCCAGCATCCTGCCTGTTTTTCCCTGCTGGAGGACCTGGCCCTTTCTCCCATGCTGCCTATAAGGGTGGGCGTTAGAAGGCCACGGTCTCTTCAGAGATACCACATTAGGATGATCCTTTTTTATAAACGTCCCCCAGAACTCCAGCCCCTGCCAACAACAGCGAGGCACCCTCAACAATGCTGAGCTCGTTCATCTCTTCTGAGATTGTTCTAGGTTGTCCTAATTCAGTCCCATCTGGAGACTGACTTCTTTTAGGTTCTATTGCATTTCTTTCGGGAAGTGGCCCAGCTTGGGACAAGTCAGATTGCTTTTCTGGACCTCGGTTTCCAGATGTGTTTAATGGAGGCATTGACCTAGATGGTCTTGGGTGCCTCCAGCCCTGGTTGTTGTCGAGGATGCTTATGGAGGCCTCCTTGCATTTTGTAGGAGGGCCACTGAGTGACCTCTGATTTCTGAGGTCACTCCCAAGCCTATAATACAAAAGCTCTACCTTCACTGAGAGCCCAAAATGGTCACAGTCCGTTAGTCTGCATATGTAAGTCTCAGTGATTTGGTGTTCTGCAGACAAAGCCTGGATATAGTGATTATAATAATAGGGATGCTTTTGGCAGTTCAGAAAAAAAAAAAAAAAGACATTTTACATTTCCCAGGAAACCCATGGCTCACAAACCTGGCTGGGCATCAGAATCAGAGGGTGCGGAAGGGGAAGGAGGTTTTCAAATAATATAGATTTTTGAATTGTCATCTTCAAGAGAGGGGATGGGCAGTGTATTTTTTAAACTGGTCCTCTGTGGGATTTGAACCTGCCTTTGGGCTACACAAAGAGAAGGCATGAGGGTTCCTCTGAAGCCTGGGACCCTCATGACCCCAGTCCAGCCCTTCCCTGGGTCATTGTCTTTCTGTGCTTTTGTTTTCTATCTTGCTGAAAACATGGAGAGTTCCTAGAACTAAAATAATTAATAATAATAATAAATAATAATTGTAATAATAATAGTGGCTCACATGCTTCATAGAGAAAGCTGGCTTCAGGTACCTTTCTCAGTTCTGTCATGATTACAAGAGTTATGCCTTTCTGCTTGACTCTGGAAATCTCCATGACCTCACCCCATGACCCCCAATTCTATCCTCACAATTCCAAGATCCTAGGATTCCTCAATTTTAATATGAATCAGGTTTCCATAATGCCATATGTCAGGAGTAGGGGTTGCAGATCAGGGGTCTATAGGCCATATCTAAATGACATATATGCTTCGCGTGCCCTGCATGAGGTTTTAAATTTGAATTAGTGGCCAATAATAAAAATGAGGCATTTTCACATAAAAATTCAGATTTCTAGATTCTCCTTAAAAATCAGGTGTGGCAATGTGGGTTCCCTTAAAGCTGATGCTTGAACAACACGGGTTGGACCTGTGTGGGTCCACTTCTACACACATCTTCCCCAGACCGGCCCTGTAAATGCATTTCCTTTTCCTTGTGATTTTCTTAATAACAGTTTCTTTCCTCTAGCTTACTGTATTTTAAGAACATAGCACAAAATACAAATAACATACAAAATGTGGGTTAATCGACAGTTGATGTTATCGGTAAGACTTCCAGTCAACAGAAGGTTGTTAGCAGTTAAGTTTTGGGGAAGTCAAAAGTTATATGTGGATTTTCAAGTGTGCAGCGGGGTGGGGGTGGGGTGCGGCTAACTTCCCTCCCCCTCATTGTTTAAGGGTCAGGTTCTCACAGAGGGCCCCCAGGGAAGCTGTGGACAGGGCGCCCTCTGCAGGTGGGACAAGGTGTGCTATTCACCACAGTCTCCACCGCTCCCTATAGGTGGCTCCCTGACTCAGAGGCAAAGGGTCTCTTGCTATTTAGCATCTTATACCCTGCTCGCCCCCCTCGTTTATGTACTTGTCTGGCCTCTGTAGGGAACCTGGTTTTGAGACTCTGGTCTAAGTTCATCTGAGTCTACAGTCATAGCCCTATACTTCCATGCGTCTGAGATCCTGTGAATCTAAAATCCCATTCCCCTGTATTTAAAGAACTGGCATGTCTGAAGTTCATTGTCTCTAAGCTGGGATCTGCTCTAGCCATCTGGAAGTTCTGCCTGGACTCTTAGCTTGAACCCCTCCTGTGGAAATGAGGCAGGTGGGGGTTGCCTCTGCTAAGAGGGTCGCTGGGAGATGGGGAAGTGAAGGAAGGGACGCAGGAGGCCCCCCGTTGCATCTCCTCTGCCCCCTCCCATCCCCACCTCCAGTGTGGTCTCGGAACAGCAAGCCCGTGCACACCACCATCCTGAACCCCCATATCCATCTGATGGGCGACGAGTCGGCCTGCATCGCCTACATCCGCATCACGCAGTACCTGGATGCAGGCGGCATTCCCCGCACGGCCCAGTCGGAGGAGACCCGTGTCTGGCACCGCCGGGACGGCAAATGGCAGATCGTCCACTTCCACAGATCTGGGGCGCCCTCCGTCCTGCCCCAGTAAGAGCTCCTCCTTCCTGCCATCTGTCATGTGGGACAGTCTGAAAGAATGGGGGGATGGTGTCAGTCTGGAGGGGGCCATGTTGGGGAACTTGGGTGCTGGAAGGCCATGGGGTGGGGGCTGGAGACCACGGGGAGGAGAACAGACCTGCAGGTTCCCGGGGTGGGGTGGGGGGCTGAGCGGGACCCACCAGAAGCAGCTTCAACCCTGTCTAAGGATGGGGAAGGGGCTGCCCTCAGAAACACTTGCATTACCCCCAATACATACAATTTCTTACAGCTGAAGGACCAGGCCGGGGGCCCTGGACCACAGAGATTTACTCTTCGTTCATGGGATGTGGCTGCTGGTTCTCCCACTTGGATTTTGCTGGAATTCCCCCAATCACGTCACCTCACTACCACTACCATCACCGTCACCGTCAGAGCTACGTCAAAAAATCCTGCCTGCTCACAAAAGCTATCACGACTTCCGAGCAAATGGCACATCTCCCTGCCACCCCCTGTCCCTTTCGCTCTGTGTCACCTGCCAGGGCGGGGCCTCCTCAGGACTGGGTGCCCTCGAGGGTGGGGGGTGGGGCTCCCCTCTGGGTGCTGGCTCCGAGGGCTCCCCCTCCTGGCTGTCGTCGGCCTGGTCTTACCTTGGCTGTAGGCCAGAATGCCCAGCTGTGTGTCCCCCCAGCCGCTGAGGAGAAGGAGGGGCGGAATCAGGAGGAATGTGGCATCCGCCCCCCATCTCCCTGTCTCTCCCTTCCAGGGTCCCCCCAGCCCCGTGAGCCAGCCTCCCCCTGTGGGAGAGGGTAAGAGAGGAGCCGACGCCAGGAGCCCCCACCTCACACTGCCTCCCTAGCTCCTCCTTCTCCAGTCCTGCTCGTCCTCCGGTCCATGCGGACCCTTCTCCCTCCGTGTGTGGAGTGCGATCCTCTCAGGGTGCCCCCACCCTTTCCTTCTGCCTTCGGCTGATGTTTACCTCCAACAGTAACGCCCATTCCACCCTTCCATCAGTCCCGGAGAATTCCAGCTTCGTCCCACCAGAGGGAGAGAATCTGATTGCTTTTTGGGGGCAAAGAAGGCACGTTTAGGTACCACTCCTACTTGGACCGCATGCCTTTTTATAGCCAAACTCCTGTGTGTTTCGTAAATGGATTTTGCGTTCATGGATATTTATGTAATAACTAAACCTCTCAAATTATTGTGAGGAGGGTCGGGCCGGGTTGGGAAGGGATGTGGGAAGAGGGGTGAGGGGTAGATTTTTTCTGTTCTAGGTCTTTTTTTCTTCTTCTTCTTCTTTTTTTTTTTTTGTGGTTTTTTTGTTTTGTTTTGTTTTGTTTCTGGTTTGTTTTGTTTTTGTTTTCATGTCATCTCTGAGATTCACTCTGTCACCTGTGGTTATCTGGGTCCGAGGTAGACTCAGCCCTGGGTGGGCGGAGGGCCTCGCTGACATTTTGGTCCCAAGGTTCCTTTCAGGACTCTAGAAACACCAGATGTTAGTGCTAAGAAACAGCAAATCAGGGCAGAGAGAGTGGGGGAGGTTGTCAGGACAGAAATATCTTTTTTTTTTTTTTTTTGCTTGCCTCCCAAACTGAAGTTCCTACTAGGACGCTTCCCAACTTCCCAGGATTTCATCCCACCGCATCCGTGTGTGCCCCACCCCCCCGCACTCCCCAATCTTTGGGGGTTCACGAGCATGTGTCTTCATTGCCTCTCCCCTCCTCATCTGCTGGTTCAAGCAGAGCACTGGAATTTCTCTTCTTCACGCCTCGTCCTGCAGCCATGGGTTCGAATCTCTTTCTTTTCTTTTCTCTTTCCCTCTTCCCTGGGATTGACTCTGATGTGGAATGCCTTGGCACGTCCACTAGGATCTACTGTCTGCACTGTTTTCTTTGCATGACTTTATATGCAGTAAGTATGTTCAAAAAAAAAAAAAAGAAAAGAAGAAAAACATTCAGCAAAACCAATCTACATGTTTTGGACAAAAAAAAAAAAAAAAAGAGGTTGTATTCTCAGTGTCCAACTCGGAATTATGTTGCCGCCTCTCTGTGCTTTTTGGCCTCTGTGTGGCCGTGTTCTGCCAGCATGAGATACTGTCCCCTCTGGAGGATTTTAGGGGAGGAAGAGCCACATCCCCGGGGTTCTGGAGGAGGCTCTGGTTCCCCCGAACCTCTGGGGAGTCCTGGGTGTTGACTGGAGCACTGGTGGGGATGTTTGATCTGGGACTTTTTGAGTCTTCCCTGATCATGAGATGTCTGCTGGGCCCTTTTCTCCATAGCTGCTGCCCTAGGGACAGGTGAGGCAGGCTGGACTGGGGCTGCAGGCCAGGAAAGAGGCTGCCTGGGCTTCCTGCTCTCCAAATTGGTTGATCACTGGCCTCTATCCTTGGCAGACACCCTGCTGCCGAGGCCCAGGGTGTAGGGACTTAGCCTGCTCCGGGTCCAGAGGGCTTCCCACTAAGGCCCAGTGATCCCAGCGTCCCAGCAGTAAAACCGCCTGCCTCCCTTGTGAGCTGCCAGCTCCCACAGCAAGCCCCAAGCCCAACGTGAAGGTGTGGCCTTCACAGGGGATGCAAGACTAAGTCTGGTCCCCTTCTCAGCCTCAGTTTCCCCATCAGTTAAAGGGTTAAATATTCCTGCCCAGCCTATGCTGCAGGGCTGATTGGGGAATCCAACGGGACAGTGAGGTGAAACCCAATGTACCTATGAGAACTGACAGGGTTAGTCACTGGCTAGACTCCTGCTTTGTTCTGAGCCTGGCCAGCCCACCACTCCCGCGCCTGCCCCTCATTCCCCTCTTTGGTGCCTGTCAACTGCTCATTAGCAGTGGACTGCGGGCAAAGAGCCATGCTTTGGGGGTTAGTAGGATTAGGATTCCATTCCCCGGTCTTACCAGACTTGCTATGTGACCTTGGGCAAGTCCTTTTCCTGCTCTGGCCCTGGGTTTTTCCACCAGGGGGAACTGAGCTGGAGGACCTCAGTGTCCTGATTCTTATTTGCTGGCACGCCTCATGCCTCCTATCCACTGTGTCCCATTCCAAGTGCCAGAGAAATGGAGGCAGGTCCCTACCCCAGGAGGAGACGGCTCCCCCGGAGGAAGACCACTCCGGTGGGTAGGAAGTCAGCCAGCATGGACCACAGGGCATTGGTGCCATCCTGAGGCCCAGGCAGGGAAGGCTGGCAGACACAGCGGCCCAGAGCCCACCCCCACCACACAGTGAAACTCTGCTTCTGTAAAACATCCTGTAGATGCTAAATCAATCAATCGATCAATCAATCAATCAATCCAGACCTAAGACCAGACCTAGGCTCCAGCATGCTAACACCTCTATAGGAAAGTATTCTCCCAGGACTGTGCGCCCCCAGGGCGCTAATCCTGGCCTCCTGTCTCCCAAGGGGAGACACTTTGGGGGATGTGTTTGCCAGACTCCCCGTGCTGGTTTCTTTGTTACTATTTGTTTGGGGATTTGTTTCAGTTCTTCCTTTCCTTTCTTTCTTTCTTTCTTCTTCTTCTTCTTCTTCTTTTTTTTTTTTTTCTTTTTTTAAAAATATGTGGCTGTGAACTTGAATGACCACTGCTCAAAACTTCTGCTATTGGGTGGGAGGGGGGAAGAAGGGGTGTCTGTTTTACTGGTGTTTTCAGTGCAATAAATAGCTACCAACTTCTGCGCACTTGCTGTCTCCCAGTCTAGGCTGAGCAACCACACTGGGTTGGGGGGGGTGTTTGTTTCCTGTTCCAGATCTCGCTATTTGCAAAATAAAAGCCAAGGTCTCCTTCCTGATTGGGCCAACTGGGTCTCATGCTCAAGACTGAGCCAATTACAGAGGGATTATGCCTGGACCCTGTGGCCTGGCCTTAGAACCAGGGACGAGGCTGGTTTTCTCTCAGCCACACCAGGGGCCCTGTATCCAGAGGAAGGGGGAGGTTGACACGGGTTGCCGCAAACAGCTGGCCAGCAGCCAAGTCTCTCGAAGGGGGCCTGGGGGTAAGGCTCTTCTCCTCTAGGCCTTGGATTCCTTGTAAAATGAGAGTTTTTTTCCAGAAGTCTCTCCACACTTATTCTCCTCCCTCAGCCCAACCTCACAGACAAGCTGCCAGGCCTCAGAACTCCTGGAGACTAGTCTGGAGAAAGGGATAAGGGGAGAGGTCCCTCAAAACCCACACACTGTGGACTGAGTGCCTGGGACAGGAACCCTGGGGCTGGAGAGAGGGACAGGATGAGAGGCTCCACTGGCCAACGGCCGGCCCCTGCCACAGCAGAGGCCAGTGTGGTTCTCTGCGTCCAGGCTGTCAAGGTGGAGCCAACGTGTGGATGCAGAGGCCTTGGCCCTTGGGCCACGGCGAGGTGACCAGCCATCCTGGTTTGCTGACACAGGACAGTCCCAGGCAAAGCAGGTGAGCTGGTCACTTAGCCACGTGGCCCCCTAAGTTACCTGGATTCCACAGCGCCAGGGGGATATGCCTTCTGGAGCCCACAGTCCCCTCTAGACCATGCTAGGGGTGTCTGGGACTCCAGACTCCTGCACCAGCCACTTCCAGAGTCCATCCCCACTGCTGGTGTGCAGAGGGGCCGCGAGGCGTGTGCCCTTTGCACACACAGGACGATCTTCACAGCGAGAACAGAGGCCAAGGATGCGAAGGGCCAGAGGGTGGGTTGCAAAGGGATGTGGGGCCTTGCATTTGCACTCTTGGCCTGGAATTGGGATGCTACGCCTTAGCGCCCTGACTTCTCCCAGCTCCGCCTTCCCGCGGTCTAGAGACCCCTACTTGGGCGGGAGGAAGGGCCTGAGGGCGGGCCGAGGGTTCATGCTGCTATTGCAGATACCGACCAGCAGGTGGCAGCGCAGGAACAGGTTACAGGCAGGCCCTGGGCCTTGAGGCTCCAGCTCCCAGTGAACGTCAAGAAGTACCTTTGACTCTGAGAAAGTACCAATTCCACCCAAAACGCTACTGTTATCTGACAAGAGCATGACCCCTTAGTGTTCACGGAGTACTTTCGCAAAACCTCTTGTGACAGAACAGCCCTACCCTGAAAAGGAAGACAGTGAGACTCAGAGGCAAAGAGGCTTCCTGCCAGATGGAACCAGGGGTCCCTCCAGGGCCTCCAGCGTCCCAGTGCTTGTCTTCCTGTCTCTGAACAGCCAGCAAAGTGTGACTGGGGTTCTTAGGAATCTCCTCTCTTTGACCCTCCATTCCTTCCAGCGACTGCCCGCAGTCCCTACCTCCCCACTGCCCATTTACTATGAAACCCACTGACTCCCTTGAGCTAATTCTTCCTTCACGCCAAGGACCACGTACCCCTACGCCTTGGTGTGTGCTCACACAGTCCTCAGTTCGCCCATCTACCGGCCACTGCGTTTCTCTTCTGTTCATTCCACGTTGTAGAGAAGAGGGAGGGAACCTGACTGGGATGGCCCAGGGTGTGAGGAAGGGGGGTGGGTTTTGGAATTTTAGCCCCTCCAAACACCTGCTGGGGTCTGCTGCAGCCAGCTGGGCTCTAAGTAAAACCCAGTGATGAGTGGGACCTGTCTCTTGTCCCCAGAGAGGCCACCCCAGAGAGTGAGAGCCACGCGGTGACCCGGAGTGCACGGTGGGCTGGGGTGGGGGCTGGGCCTGGAGATGTGAGGCCTTTCAGAGCCAGAGGAAGAAGCAGAAGCATGGCAATGACTGGAAGTGCTGGGGAGGCCTTGTGCCCATGCTCAACAGGGTGAAATGGGGGGTGGGGTGGAGGCAAGGCAAAGTCTGAGAGCCCAGAACAGTGGATCAGGTAGGGGTGGGGAGAGATGAGGCTAGGGAGGAGGCTGTGGGAGGCCAGAGTGTCAGAGTGTGTCCCAAATTTCCTTTGTTGTGGATGTGCTTTTCTGGGGCACAGGTAGGTCCCCAGCAATGGAAATGGCCTTCCCCAGACCCTAAATCCTTTAGAAAACATCCCCCAGCAGGTGCTGGGAGTGTTTGCACAGGGCAGGGTAGGGCAGGACCAGACCTGTGGGAATGGCCCCTGCTCCTTGTCCTTCCTCCTGGGACAAGCCCTACCCTTCCTCCTCCATCTGGACCTACCAAGGTCTCAGAAGCCACCTTCCTCTGGGCATCCTGGCCTCACCATCCTTTCCTGGGCTTTGGGCCACAGCCAGGGGATGGATGGAATGATCTAGAAATTGACTACTTTCACCCAAGGAAAAGGAGAATTACCGTCATTCTTTCCCAGTGTGACCCAGAGTGAGTTCCTTTCCCTCTCGGGACCTCACATTTTTCACGTTAAATAAGGGGGTTGAACCTGTGGTTCCCCATATACGGGAACTGTGCTGGCTGCTGCAGAATCCCCCAGGGAATAGGCTAAAAATACAGATGTTTAGACCCTACCCTCAGGGGACAGGATGCAGGAAGACTGGGCTGGCCTCCAGGCAGCTGTAGTTTCAGTAAGCAGTCAGTTCGGGAATTCTGCACCAAGCACCCCATTCCCAGTTCCCACAGCCACACTGGGAGCTGGAAGACCAGTTATCAGCGAGCCCCACCCCAGGCTTCCCGCTTCCCCACCCACTCCCCTGACGCAGCTAGATCAATATTGACCATTGGCCCCTCCCTGCCCCTGCCTCCAGCCACCCCAATTCCTAAAACTCTGTGAGACCCTGACCTTGGGTCAGTGGAGTCAGGGTCAAAGCCAGCCTTGGGGCCTGGAGGATTTTAGGGCTGCCCTACTCCTACGTTTCATCAACACCTCCTGTGGCCTTGGCAGGAGCTCCCGGTCCGGTCCGTCACAGAAGCCATTAGAGCCCTTAATCATTAACTCCATCCAGCAAGAGGGGCCTATCCCAGAACCCAGCTTTGAGGAATGGACACTGTTCCCCTCTGTGGCTCTCCAACCCATCCATTTTACAGATGGGGACACCGAGGCCCCGCCTCCAAGGCGCTCTGCCATGGAAAGGGAAGGTGCAGCTCACCCTCTGCCTGCCGTCATTGCCTGACCCTGGCTCTGAGCACACCTGTCCCCGCCCTCCTTCTCCCTTTACTGGTTGGAGGCAGGAGCTGGGCCTCAGTTTCTTGATCTGCACAAGGGACAGGAGGCTCGTGAGAACCATCCCATTATAGGGCTTCTACTTACCACGGTTTGCACTACATGCTGATTTTTTTTTTTTTTTAAACTATGCACTGAGCACCTGTATTATCCCACTTTATTCCCTGAAGGGGGGAAGGCCATTGCCCACATCTTCCATCTGAGGATGCTGGGGGTCAGAGGTGAAGCAGCAGATCCAGCTCTGCTCTGACAAGCAGAGTCCAAGCTTGCCTTGGCTCCTGCTGGCTCTTGTTCTCAAAGGGAGGCTGCTCGCAGATGCCATGGACATCAGGGGCAGAGGCTTTCTTTCCCTCAAATAGAAAGCAGCCCTGGATGGGGCACTGGGAGGAGGCCTCAGCATGGCCAAAGGGGGTGGACTGCTACCCTGTCCCGGGGCAGAAGGTCAGGCTGCAGGAAGTCAGGCGGAGACAGAAGGGGGGCGGGGAGGGGGACGGCGGGTGGAGTGCTGGCCAGGGATCCACGGGCGGGCAGGCAGCCCTGGACGCCCTTCCAGGGCAGGACCAGCGTCAACAAGGCCTCAGGCCCCAGAGGGAGTGGCCTGGAGCTCAAGGAGCCAAACTTTCCATGAGCCACCGGCAAAAAATGAGTCTGGAGAAGAGTGTCCACCGCAAAACCGTAGGCTCAGCAACCCAAGGTCACGTGAAATTCAGAGGGGCCGGGGCTGTCTTAACCCTTTGCTGGCTGTCGCTAGAGCCATCAGCACACTGCTTTCAGTTGCTGCTGTGTTGGGTAAAGTTGTGAGCAGGCGCTGTGGGTCCCCAGCGCCACACAGCCAGGGAGGGGCAGAGCTGGGAATGAAGCCAGGCCTGCGTCGCTGAGTGGTCTGAGCCCCCTCCTTGATGCCCTGCCATGGTCCCAGGGGCTGGGGGACTGGGGAGAGCACTATAAGTGTCTTAACTGCACAGAAATGAAGGGGGTTGTCTCTGGGCTGTCACGGCTCCCCAGGTGTTGGACTGAGCCAGGCTCCCTGAACACTCCAGGAGCCCATACCTGATGGGGAATGGAGGGCATGTGGAGGACAGACCTAAAAGGATGGCTTGGGGTCCCATGGATGAATGGGGAAGACACTGGAACAGGAAGCCTGGGCCTGCTCAGGGCACCACAAAAGGTGAACTTGGCTGGGGTGGTAGAAGGGAACACAGGGGGCAGGACCTACTGAGAACCAAACACAGGTGACTGTGTGACCCTGGTGCTGTTGACCCTGACTTGACCTTGGGAATATGGCTGACCCTAATGGTGTGGGACCCTCTCCCCTGCCCTCTCCTGCTCCACTTCCACCTTCGGCCTCCCAGATGTTTGCTCTCACGGATCACAGGCTAGAAGGGACTGCGGATGATCAGTGCCCCATCTCAGTGCTTCCCAGGGCTCCCCAAGAGCACACCATCTCTCGTTAGTCCTAGAACATTCCTAGAAGAGGAATGAAGGGCCCTAGGACATTCTCTCCACACCTGAGCCAGGCACACGATGCTGCCTCCCAGCCCTTCGCTGCCCCTCCACCCGCCCTGAGTCTCCCCAGGTCAGGGGGCCATGGACACAGAGATCAGCTGAGAAGGAGAGCAAAACATTGATTAGGGGTGGGGACCCCGGGCCTGGCCCCAGCTCCCATACGTCGTCACCACGGGCCACAGCCCTGCTAATCCCCAGTCTCTGCAAAGCCAGAAAAATGAGACATTTCTCACAGAAATCCAAACTTCCAACTTCTCTTAAAAAGCTGGGCTATCTGGCAACCTGGGTCCATGCTTGTAGGGGACGGCCTCCCCGGAAGAGAGGCAGGTTTTCTTCTCTCATGTGCCAGGTCCCCACCACTGACTCATCACGGCCACCCTCTCTGGGGACCAGTCACCACCTGCTCTCCCGCTCACACCTACGGCTTCGCTCACCTGGCCGCTCAGCCTGGTTCTGCAGGCACTGGGCTTGTCCCCTGCTAGGTCATTCTAGCATTCCAGGCTAGGGTTCTATTCCAAACAGGGCTGAGGTGTTCCGTGGACTGTCCACCATGCGGCCATGGGTTCCTCTGATCTACTCCCACTGCCGTCAGGCCTGGTTGGGGTCTGCTCTGAGCCAGGGCCACCTGAGGTCAATAAAGGGAGGGGCGGGGCTGTTGGGAGGTGGCAGAGGCGGGAGAAGGGTGAGGTGGCAGGACAGCCTGTCTGGGAGCAGCAGGAATGGGAAAAGCAGGACAGATGGGAAGATGGGGCCCAGGGAGGACAGACCAGGAATCTCAGGCCCCGGGGGGCCAGGGCAGTGAGCAAGTGCAAGGGTAGCCAGAGGCAGCAAGGCAGGAGAAGTGGGGGGTGGGGTGGGGAGGTGAAGCTGGTGGGCTCCCTAGTCTCCTAGAGGCCTGCAATGGCCCACTGGGAATCTGGTTGAAGAGAAGGCCAGACTTCTAAGATCACCCATTCTGGATGCCCAGGACCCCAGGCTGCAGCCTAAGAGGTTGGGCAAGGAGTCTGCACAGGACCACGGCTGGGGCCTGGGACCTGTCCTAGAAGGATCGGCGAGGGCCTGGAGAGGGTTCTCCCTCCCCCCACCCACCCCACTTTGGGACCACAGAGCTGGCGCCAGGGGCTCTGTGAACAAGGCTGGAGCCTGCCCCCAGGGTGTGGGAAGAGGCACCTTGAATTGTGAAGCCCATTCCTGAGCCTACAGCAAATTAGCAATCCCATGCTCTTCCTCCATCTAGAGCCCCAAACAAAGAGGGGCAGGAGGGGGGCCTGGCCTTTTGTTAGGGGAAATTTATTAATATCTAAAAGATGCAGCAGCCCTTCCTCTCCAACCCCCCATCAAAGCCTTCACAAACACCTGGGCCTCGCATTTGAAAGGCCCTGAGGCTCTTTTAAGTGGCCAGGTCCTGCCAGGAGGGGGTGGTTAGCACCAGGAAATTCTTCCAGCCTGGGAAACTCAGGGCTTCTCCCAACCCCCAGACTTCCAGCTTCAGCTACACCTGCTGGTAAGGCCGGAGAGCAGCCGGGGAGGGGAGGGCCAGCTGCCCAGGTGTGCCTGCCTCCGCTGGGTAACCTTGAGCAAGTCTTCCCTTTGGAGGGCCTCAGTTTGCCCATACATATAATGGGGGCGAATTGGCTTCCTTGTCTTCGCCACCTTTCCTCAACCCCACTACCCCCCACCACTGCCACAGAAAAACGGGACAGGAAGTGTCAGAAGCTGGGAGAGCCAGGAAAGCAAACAGTTGAGCCTCAGTTTCCTCATCCGTCCAACGGAAGCTGGACACCCCTGCGTTGTCCACCCCCTGGTTCTCAGCAGTAAGGAGAAGGGGTAAGAAGGATGACCTCATTGGTGTTTATTAACAATAAACCAATAGGACATGGGTGGGTTGAGGGGACAGCAGGAGAGAAAGAGGGCACGCAGCCCGGCCCAGCTTCATGAGGGTGGCCTGTCACTCTAGGGCACACTTTCACAGTCCACCCTCGTCTCTCAGGGAAGGAGGGATCCCAGGGCAGCCCCCCCTTGTGCTTGGGACTGAAGATGCTGAGGCCTCTGGCCACAGGCCTGAGCTGTTGGCTGCCCTTGGCTCCCTGCCTCCACCCTCATGCCTGGGCCCAGAGGGGGCTGCATCAGGACAGACAGCCACGTGAGCGGACCACCTCCAAGTCTCTTGGTTGCCTCGGTGGCCCACAGCCAAGGTCAGTTTCCCAGCAGTGCCTGGAGCTGGAGGAGACAGTGAGGGCCACCAGAACAGGGAGAAGGGAACAGAGGGGCCTCAGGTCCTGCTAGGGGCCCTCACTCCCATCTCTCCACCTGTTTGCTCCGTCCTAATAATGCCCACGGCTCCCGACATGGGAGGGCATAAAGTCCAGTGAGGGAAGCTGTGGGCCCTTCTCAGAAGCGTGGGGTCAAAATAAAATACGTTAGTTTCTCTGGGAGGTGGAAAATGTGGGGACCTCCTCCTTTCCCCACCCCCACCCCCTCACTGAGGCCACCAGCCCCCCTTGCTGCCCTCCACAGGCCTCCTACCTCCACCCTGTCCCCTCTAATCCACCCTGTACACCGATCCTGAAAGCTAGTCTATCTAAAGCACAACCAGATCATGCAAACCCCGGCCCGCCCCTTGTCCCATGCTCCCCTGGCCCTCTGTCCTTCCCGCCTGGCCCCTGCTATAGCCTGGTAACACCACGGGCTCGGCCCTGGGCTCTATGGGGGACACAGGGGATACATGGGGGCCTTCACACCCTGCCCTCCTCTTCCTCTCTCCCTCCCAACTTGCCCATCCTCCAGGGCCCTCAGACCCCACGTCTTCTAGGAAACCTGGCCTGGGGGGTTTTGTCCCCCTTCACTTGCTAACCCTCGAGGCCTGGGGCCTTGTGGGCCTTGCCACACCCTGAGTGTCCCTGCCCAGCTCAAGATTCTGGCTGTTTGCAGTATGTGGGGGGCAGGCTCCCCTAGAAAAGAGAGGAGTCTGGGCCCTGAACAGAGGAGAGAATGACGCCAGCTGCCACATAAGAAAGGGAACTGGCTGGCCAGGAGGTCTGGGGTCCAGCGCCCTCCTCCACGTGACCTTGGTCAGGTCCCTCCTCCCTGGCCTCAGTTTATCCAACTGCACAACGAGGACTGAGCTTAGAGTGGGTCTGTGTGCGTGTGGGGAGAAAGGAGACAGAGGAGAGGCAGAGGCCACAGAAAGGACTAGCCCTGGGGACCGGCATCACTGTGGCGACCACCCAGGGCCTCAGGCCTCTTGGGACCCCACAGGGCAGGGCTACTCCTCCGCAGCTGGGCAGGACCTCCAGGCCGCCAGCCTCCTGTCTCACATCATAGACTCCTCCTCTTCGGCGATCTCGCGGTCCACCTCGATGGCCGTGTTCTCAAAACTGGTGATGCCCCCGTATTTGCGCATGTGCACCATCAGTGGCTTTGGTGACTGGCTCCCCGCTAGCGTGGCCACGTACATGCCAGTCCGGTTCTCCTCCAGCGACGGGCCCCAGTCCATGGCCGGTCGGCTGGCCTGCTGGAGCCGCTGTGGTAGAGCAAGGACAGCGGTGAAAACGGTGGCGGCCGGTGCTCGTGGAGTGCTTCCTGCGGCTGGGCACCGGGCAAAGACCTCACCATGTCCCCAGTGTCAGCCCTGGAGACAATCCTGGGGGGCGGGGGGGCAAGGGCGGTGGCACTTCCCCAGGGGAGTAAGTCCCACTTGGCTACTCACAAGCTGGGTGGGGACATGGGATTTAAGCTTTCGGTGCTTGGTTTCCTCCTCTGTCACTTGGGGATCCTGCCACTGAACCCCGTCAGCAGGCACCGAGATGGAGCACTTAGCAGGGGCGCTGGGGACAGGCTACGATTACATGCCAGCCAATCCAGGAACCCACTCTGGGTCCCTTCCCCTAAATGCTGAGTCCTAAACAGCCGGGAGCTTTGGGGAAGAGCCAGGAGCCGGGAGCACTGAGGCAGGGAGTGTCACTGACCCTCCAAGTGTTTCCCACTTGCTTTGTCCTGACTCTGATTGCCTGACCTTTCCCTCTGCAGCCCCAGTTTCCATGGAAGGAGAGAGGTGACTAAGATAATGACTAAGTCTGGACATTCTAGAGTTCCTCCCCTCCCAAACCACATTCCCAAAGTCCTCTGCCTGGCCTGCACGGAGAAGAGGCCCAGACCCTTGAAGGAGGATAGACGACCAACATTAAGTGGAGCCTACCGGGTGTAGATTCAAGGAGGATAATGTGTGCAGAGCCTTTAGCCCGGGGCTCAGCATGGCCCCACACTCAAAGCCTGGGGACACTTACTGAACTGTTGTAGAGCACCATACCCCCTGCCCAGAAACCTGCCTATGGCTTATCTTTGCCCTTGGAATAAGACCCAAATTGCCCACCACAGCCTACCTGCTCATCTACCTCCCTGACCTCAGCTCCTGCTACTCTCCCTCCACCCACCCCCACTCTGATCCAGTCTTGCCAACCTCCTTGCTGCCTTCAGACATGCCATCCCCTCCTGCCCCAGGACCTTTGCAGTGATTGTCCTTCTGCTTGGAATGCTCTCCCCTTAGATATCTATTGATCACCTTGTGGGTTTCAGTCAGATGTCTGTCACCCCCTCACCAAGGTCTTCCTGGCCACCCTGGCCAAAATATTTTCCCTTCATTCTCTAGTCCTAAACTTTGCTTTTGTTTCAGGTTTTTTTTTTTAATTATTTTTTAAATGTAGCACTTACTACTACCTTTATGTATTTGTTTATTGTCTGTCTCCCACATTAAAATTCAAGCTCCTTGAGAACAAGCACTTAGATTTGTTCCCAGCTGAACACTAGAACCTAGACTGATGCTTCTCGACCCGAGTACTCGGAACATTTTGGCTGAAGAGACCCCATGTAAGAGCTCTCTGCACACTGAGGAGAGTTTGACAGAATCCCTGTTCTCTTCCCACTGGAAGCCAGTACCATCCCCTGTGTACACGGTCCTCTTATGACAAGCAAAATGCCTCCAGACACTACCAAATGGACCTCTGAGAGCAGAATCACCCCCATGAGGATCCGCGAAGTGGAATAAAACATTCCCCGTGCTCCAGCTCTAAGTTGTGTGGGCTTCTTCAGTCCTCAGTGTCCCCAGGAGAGGGCCATTAGGACTTTCACCCTCCACCCCCACAGATATTATCTGGAAGCAAAGTTCAGCGAGGTGAACCAACTTGGCCAAGGTCACACGGGTGACAAGTGGTGATGCTATTTGAACCTGGGCAGTCTGACTCCATCCTAAACTTATAAAATACTCTGCTTTTCCTGCCCTTCACAGTTCTGACAACACGCATAAGCTTCTTTTCTTCTCAGAGCAACCCTTAGGGGAGGAATCTTTGTCCTCACTTGAAGGACAGAGAAAAGCAAGGTTCATAGAGGGGCGTTAACTCACTTAGGGTCACACAGCTGGCAAAAAGCAGAGCCTGATTCCTCCTAATGTGACAGTGCTGGAAGCCCTCCAGGGCCGGGCAAGGACTCCTCTTGCAGTGCTCCCCACCCAACAATATGGCCCTCGGCCTGACTGTTGGTGGCTGTGGCGATAAGGCAAGAGGGAAGAGTAGCAAGGCTTGGGAGCCATGAACTTCCAGGGGACTGGAGCCCTCTATCCTGAGCGATACCCTTCTCTTCCTTTCCTTTGCAGATACCTCGGCTCTCAAGCAAGGAGACGCATTGCCCTTGGCAGCACAGGTGGGGCCCCCCGACGTTGAGAGAAGCTGGGGGTTTGCTCCCTGTCCACCAGCAGCTGGATCCAGAGCAGGGCCTGGGTCCAGGACTGCCCTGCGGTCTGGGCGCTGTGGCCATGACCCACTTGTGCTGGGGACGGGCTCAGAGCCTCCATCCAGGTGCAGATATGAAGATGGGGTGAGGGACAGCTGAGGACACAGTGGCACAGTCTGCGGAGTGGGGGCAGTGGTTGGAGGGGCTCAGGAGGCTTGATATGTAGCCAGTTCCAGTGGTATAAATATTCCCACCAAGGTCGATGTCAAGTTATCTATGAATTAACAATCAGCTCACAACGTCCCTGAATATATAACAACTAGCTCTCATGAACCAATACCAGCTGGTTCTACCATACGCTTGATGGGATATATGGGGTATGTATGGGGGTCCCAAGGCTCTCTCCAGGCCCTAGCAGGCTCACTCAGCTCTGCTCACTGTGACAGCCTCTTCCCACCAAAGGGGCTCCACATTCCATAGCCTTAGAAGGACAGAGTGCAGGGAGGCTCAGAGAGGGGTAGAACATTGCCATGGTCACACGGCATCACTGCACACCCACTCCCCTCTTCTGAGACCTGCAGACCCCCATGCCCAAACAGCTTGCATTCTCTGTGCTTCCTGGATCTCTTCACAAAGTCTGGCATGGGCAGGGTTCCCACCATCAGCCCATTCCCAGGTCACCCACGGGCTGCAGCCCACTCTCTAGGGTCCCTCAGTCCTGCCTTCTACCCTGAGTCAGGGGAAGCTCTGGGCTGGTGACCAGAGTTCCAGTCTGGACCCCTGACCAACTTGCAGTGGGACACTTGTCCTCTCCCTATGGCATGCGGGCAGTGGGACATCCCCCCATCAGAGACCCCATGTGGTACCAGGGACCACAGGGCCGGACCCTAAGCCCCCTGAGCCTACCTCATCCCCAGCAGGTCTGAGAGGATTCAGAGCTCAGGCTACTGTCTGGAAAGGCCTGTGAGGCCCTCAGTAAGGTGTTGTGGCAGATGTTTCCTGTCCTAGCAGGTGGGCCTGGGGCAGACAAGGCGGCCCAGACTTACCTCCCAGAGCGATCCCTCCTCTCGAAGCACGGCCACCAGCATGCCCGCTGGGATCATGAGGCAGGACAGCAGACCCATCAGGATGCCCAGCAGCTCCGCCCAGGCTGGGAACCGGTAGCTGCCGTACTCTGAGGGCTGGTACTTGACGATGCTGTACACCAACAGGGCCTGCAGGCAGGGGCCCCAGCATCACGGTGGGCTTTGGGCAGGCCTCAGGGCTTAGGGCAGCCCAGATCTGAGCTACCTGAAGGCCCGGGACAGTCCAGCCCAGAGCCACCCGGTGTTGAAGAGAACCCCATCCTAAGCTGTATAGAACCTGAGACGGTCCCTCCTCCGGGCCTTTGTGAGGCCTGAGACAGCCAGCTTAGAAGCATCCAGTTTCTAAGACAGCCTGGGCCTGGCCTCCAACTCACCAACATACCAGTCTAACGCCCTAGCCGGAAGGGCCCTGAGGAAAGGCCCTGAGGCCTGGGAAAGCCGCACTCATTTGGCTAGCTGCATGGGAAGCTAGACCCAGCACCGCTCCAAAAGCTAGGGGCATTGAGGCAGAGCGGAGGAGACCCACATCCTGGTGCCCACCTACCCCTCAGCCCTGACAGAGGTCCACTCTGGGCCAGGACAGCCCTGCTGGACTGAATGTCCAGAGGGGCCCCCTCCTCTCAGCTCTGGGCCCCAGCCCTCCTCGCCCCCCACCCCCCCACCCCCGGTTACCAGGAGCGTGGCCGGGGACAGGAACAGCCAGCAGGCCCTGAAGTAGAGGCCCGGCTTGAAGCCCAGCATCATGTGGATATCCCGGCAGAACCTCTGGATGCCTGTGCGGGGGAGGGGGGAGGAGGATGGCCCCACCAGCATCCCCCACCAGCACCAGCAACCCCTCCTCCTCCACCCCCACTGCCCCCATGGGAGACCCTGGCCCTTGGGACCTGGGACCCAGTGTAGGGGGGGCTCCAGAGCAGACTCCCAGCCTCCCACCGTGGGGAGCCTCAACCCCCTCTCCCTCAGCGCCTCTCACCATACACCCGGGTGACGGCCAGGCATGTGGTGATCACCACCACCATGAGCCCGAAGCTGGCGCTGTAGTCATCCAGAAGCACCAGCCAGTACATGCCTCCCTAGAACACAAGTCACAGCTCTGGGCTTCCCTCAGCCCAGTCTCGCTCCCTGGTACAGCCCCTTTTCAAGGCAGGGAGCAGCCCCGCCAGTGGTGATGGCAAGACGGTGGCCATGTGACCACTGCCTACGCTGAGCCCTTCCCACACACCCTCTTACTGGAGCTTCACAACAACCTTAGTTGTAGAGCCCATTTTATTGATGGGAACGCAGGCTGAAGAAGATGAAGCCTATGGTCCTGAGGTCATCCAGCAAGTGTAGGACCCAGGCTGGAAGCTGGGGCTTCTCTGTACTTTGAAGCCAGGACCCCGGGCCATAGGCCATGCTGCCCTTGGGGAATGGACCTGGGTGGCCTCCCAAAGCAGCAGCACGGAGCCCCGGGGCAGAGTCACCTGCCCCACCCCAGCCTCCTGGCCTTGCCTCCACCCATACCCTCACCACCCCACCCGCAGGCTGCCCTCCCTCCTCACAGCAGCACTCACATCGGTGGTGAGGACCAGCCCCATCAGGTACATGGCCACGCAGATGAGCCCCGAGAACACAGCCTTCTTGGGCCGCAGGTAGTACGGGAACTCATCTGTCACAGCTGTCACAATGGTCTCCAGGAAGGCAAACTGGGGGAGGGCAGGAGAGCGGGGAGGTCAGAATTCGGCCCCGACACACCCCTGTACACATGTGCATGGACACTCACACTCACACAGAGATACACACGTCACACAGACACACACAGCTACATCACACACACAGCTACATACACAGATACACAGATGCACATCCCACGTGGACGGACACACACTCACAAATGGACACACCCCCCACAAGGTGCCCACTGGCACAGACCAGGCTCACCTGACTATCCAAGCCCAGAGTCAGGAGCATAAAGAAGAAAAGGAAGGACCAGAAGGGCGACAGAGGCAGCATGGTCATGGCCTGTGGGTAGACGACAAAGGCCAGGCCAGGGCCTGGGCCAGGCGCACAAAGGGTCAGCTGACTGGGGCACAAGCCAGGCCCTCACAGGCACACTCAAACACACATGGTCGCTTCCACCCCCGTGGGCACACTCATTTAGTCAGATCCAGACAAACACCCTAGTGTACACTTCCAACACTGAACCCCTAAACCCTGGCCAGGAAGCTGTCGGTGCTCAATGAACACAGCTTGACAAGATAAATGAACTGATAAGGAGTGCAGGAAGAAACATAAGACAATATAAAACCTCATTTGAATACACTTCCGTATGCCATCATCCATACAAACAATCCTGCTAACACACAGACGTGGACTCGTCCTCCGGCACAAGACACTGATTCACATCATCGTCCACCCCCTGCCCCCCACCCCGAGGCTGGCCTATCTGCCCACCTGCTTTGGCTACTTGGTCCACAGGCACACCCAGCTCCTGAGACATGTAGCCCAGCACAGAGAAGATGGCGAAGCCAGCCAGGATGCTGGTGATGGCATTGCCCAGAGTGACGATGAAGGTGTCTCTGCCGGGGGGAGTACAGGCACACAGGAGCAAACCAGAGTGAGCTGGCCCTGCCCCCACAACAGGGCCTACCCTGACCGACCATTCTCCTCTTCACTCCAGCCCCGGGGTCTGGGAGGCTGCACTGCACTGACCTGTAGATGTTCTGGTGAAACGTGTTATAGGAGGCGAAGGTGAGGAGACCCCCGAAGCCCACACCCAGGGAGTAGAAGATCTGAAGAGCAGCTTCGATCCATACCTGTGGCAGGGAAGGATGCAGATGGACAGCAGAGAGAAGGGGCTGGCACACCGTGGCCCTGTCCAGAGGGCCACGGAAAGAGGAGGGAGGAGGTGGGGCGGGAGCTAGTCCACAGGTCCAGGGACGGCGTGGTGGAGAGCCTGGCTCCAGGTGATGTGGGCCGGGAGCAAACCCCGTTCCAGCACTTACACGGCGGGACTCGGGTAAGTCCCTTTCCCTCTCTGGGCCTCAGTTTCCCCATCCAGGATCTAGGTGATGGCTATGCTTGGTCCAATTCTGAAGGAAGTAGTGTCTTATGTAAATTTCCGGTAGATGCATATTGACAACAAGCCCATGGAACCCCTTTATTTCCTCCCTGGAGTTGGAGGGACCAGGATTTGATTCCAGCTCCCCTATTTTGGGGCTATATGGCGTAGGCAAGCCACATCACCTCTCTGAGCCTCGGGTCCCACCTCTGTAATGCAGGAACAGGAACACTAGCTCCCTTATAGGGTTGTGGTAAGGGTTAATGACTGCATATGTGTGAAGTGCCAGGGCAGGGTCAGGCAGTCAGCAATTAATAAGTAAGAAATGTCAGCTGTCAACACCACTGTTTCTGTCATTACCAATGACCTCTTTGGGGTTTGGAATCAGAGAGCTGTGGGTTAGAATTCCAACTCTGCCCCCCCTTAGCTGTGTGATCTTAAGCTTATCACTCTTTCGGGCCTCAGTTTCTTCATCTATAAAATGGGAGAAAAATGTCTACCTTTTTTTTAAAGATATATATATATAATTTATATATATATATTTATATATATATATTAGTAATCTCTACACCCCACATGGGGCTCAAATCATGATCTTGAGATCAAGAGCCATACCTCCTCTAACTGAGCCACCTGGGGCCCCCAGAATAATGTCTACTTTGTAAGACAGTGAAGAATAAGAAATGAAAAGGACATACACTGTTGAGTGCAGCACCAAGCACAGGGTCTGGTACTGGGGGACCCTCCACAGGGAGGATTCCTAACCATTGCCCTTCTTTTCCCCAGGGAGCCCTCCTCCTTCTACTCCCTGGCTCAGGCCTGACCCCTCCCTCAGCACCCCAGCCCCGAGCACCTCACCTTGGAAGACAGCAGGTGGTGGAACTGGGGGGTGAGATAGAACTGGATGCCCTTCCAGGCCCCTGGGAGGGTGACTCCTCGGACCAGCAGCATGAGGAGAATGAGGTAGGGGAACGTGGCCGTGAAATACACCACCTGAGACGTGGTAAATGGGGATGGAAAGCAGGGGTGAACTTCCTTCCACCTTGCTCCTCTTCTAGAAATCTCCATCTTACCTCACTTGCCTCCCCAATATTTGGGGAGGCTGAGCTGAGAACAGCCATTATCCATAATGCTTCTCTTTCCCTTCCCGTCTCCCTCCCTCCCTCCACACATGGATCCCTCATTAAAGTTCTGTCGCTGCTTCCCAAAGTGTCCCCAGCCCACCCACTCCCTCCAGCCCTGCTGCGCCCCTCTCCGGGCCACCCTGGGCCTTTGCCTGGAGGTCTTGCCTAGGGCTGATGAGAGTCTCTCCCTTGCGTTCCCCGCCCCCGCTCCCTGCCCATGCAACCCCTCCCTCCCTGTGTGGTTATCTGCCATGGCACATTCCTAAAGCCCCCTCCCCATCCTGATTCATAGACCCACCTTCCAAACATTCACCATGAGGAGCCTCTTCAAAGTGCCAAGCACTTGGTAAGGATACAAACCTGTGTCACTGGTAGGTCCTGTCCTTGGAAAGTTTCCGGCCTGGTGAACCAGCCTGGCCACCATCCATCCTTACCTCCACATCTTTCTTCAGGCAGTGCCTCCGATGCCTACTCCCCACCCCTACCCTCAACCTCTGCCCCGTTGATATCTGTTCATCCTCTCCGACTCAGTGCCCTGCCGCCTCCTCCAGAAAGCCCTCCCACCTCCCATCCCCTCGGGCCTCTAGGACCTCCCAGGCCTCACCTTGCCCGAGGACTTGACCCCCTTGAGGATACAGAGGAACACGATGACCCAGGCCAGCAGCAGACAGAGGCAGAGGTTCCAGCGGATCTCCCCAGGACTTCCAATGCCCTGGCTGCCTTGGATGTGGAGGACGTAGCGGCTGTGGGGAGAAGAAGATTTGAGGGTCCTCAGGTCACCCTGCCATACTCCACGGGTATGCGGGAAAGCTGTGGCCAGCAAGGTCACTCTTACCATCACAATTACCCGCCAGCCTCTACTGAGCAGGGTTACCCAACAGGCTGGTGGCACATTCTCTACTTTCCTTCCTTTAATCCTCACAACAACCCTCCGAATGCCGAATGCCGTGACCACACCCACTTCACAGACAAAGCCCCAGAAGCCAAGGACGTTGTGTAAAGTCACATGGCTGGTCAGCAAAGAGCTGGGATTAGAACCCAGGGCCCACCTAACACCAGCACCTGGACTCGGCCTTCCAGGTGCACGCTGAGCCCCCTGGGGATGCTGGCCCATTCTTGCCCCTCCACCCATCACCCCTAGCAGCTTGGGGCCCCTCCCAGCACCCAGTCCCCACCCCCCACACTGCCCCCACTGCCCTCGGCAGCTCAGGGCCCTCCTAACCAGCTGCAGGCAGGCAGTGGCCTGACCTCCAGTACTCCTCGCTGGGGCTGACGGTGCTCGTGAGGTTGAGGGGCAGGGCCCCGTTGCCGTCCTTGGAGCCTCTGTGCTCGAGGCAGAGGTCCGTGTTCCACCAGTTGCCACAGTGCTCCCAGGGCAGGTTGCTGGTGAGGGAGGCGAAGAGGTAGAAGAGCACGTAGGCGATGATCATGTTGTAGTAGATGGCCACCAGGCCTACGATGAGCAGCATGGCCGCGCCGGCACCTGGACGTGAGGGACAGGGGGCGGCCCTCAGGTGAAGCCTTCCTGAGGCCAGGCCGTGCGGCCTCCGGCAGCCAGCCCCTCTCTGGGCTTCACTTCTGTCTCTGCCTAGAGGCTGGGGGCATGGGAGGGGGTCAGCCTCCCTGCCTCCCCGGGGCCCCAGCCCCTGCGGGAACTAGGAGGGCTCACCTTTGAAGAGGGGGCTGATTTTCCAGACGGCCAGGGGTCCCAGGCTGGAGAACTGGCCCAGAGAGAGCTCAAGGAAGAAGAGAGGGATGCCACAGATGGCCAGCATGAGGAAGTAGGGCACGAGGAAGGCACCTAAGCGGAGGGGGAGGGCGGTCAGGAAGGGTCTCCGGTGGGTGGGTGCGTGGATCCCTCTCATCAAGCCCCGCCCCTCCCTGATGCAAACACCTGCGACCCCAGGGAGTGCCTCTCCTGCAGATGGGGACGACTTTTCACACCAGATCACTGAGGGCTGCGGGGGCTGGTGGGGATTTACTCACCTCTGCAGCCCCGGTGCCCAGAGCAGGGCTGGGCTCAGGGCAAACACTAAGGGAATGAAGGGATATATGAGTGAATTCCCTGCCAGAGAAGGTGCAAACTCCTCAGTAGGAAATGAATGTCCTCGGGATTTGGTCTCAGTCTACTTCCCAAAGTCCTCTCTGCCAGGCCACCTGGGGTGCTTCCAGCTGCCACCATTGGTCCCAGGTACCCAATATGCTTCCCCATTTGCTTCCCCTGTTGACAGCCAGCTCCTTTAGAAGACTGCCTACCACTGTAGGGCTTCAGAAGGGCCGTCAATCACGCCAGCTGCCCCCCCCAAGCCCACCCCTTCAGGGGCTCGGGTCCCAAGGTAGGCCAGTTAGAGACCTTCCCTGTGGCCCTCTATAGCCCCACCCAGAGAGAAGAGCTCTGGGAATGAAGTCATTGTCCCAGGAGAAAAGGAGGTCAGCACCCGGAGAAAAACAGATTTAGGAGCCAGGGAAAGGAAGAGTCCACAGAAGTGTGGCCATTAAGGAGTTCCTAGAGTGTCAGAGACGGGCTCCAGTCCCACACTTCCCGGTCACAGCAATTCATCTTGTCCTCGCCCCCTCCCCTCCTGTTTGGATTTCTGCCACTCCACCAACAGGTGCGTCTTCCAAGAGTCTGGCCGAGACAGGAGGAGGCTTCAAGGGTGGGCAGGAGCACACGGGCTCTGGAGAAGATAGTCCTGGAGGTGGAATGTTGGGTCGGCCACCAGGTGACCTTGGACAAGGAACCTGGCCTCTCCAAGCCCCGGTTGTCACATCAGGACAACCATGCCCACCCAGGAGGGTTGTCATCAGGGTTAAATGCCTGGGCCTGGCAGATGATGAGGGCTCACCCCAGCTATCATTAACGAGACCCAGAACAGTGACTTAATGGTGAAGCAGGATCAATAGAAGATTTGTTTAAGATGGGACAGGCTTTGCATTTGTAGTCTGAACAGAAGGAACCAGGAGAGGACAGACCGAAGATTCACAAGCAGGAAGTTCTGATGGGGTGAGGTCCCAGAGGGGGTAGGGGAGGAAGGGGTGGGGACAACTGTGAGAGCATGTGATTGCTGCCAAGCAGGTACAGCCTGCCTTCCTGAAGCAGAGGCAACTTCTCTGCCCATCACTCAGAGCCCCAGAAATGCCCAGGCTCGGTGGAGATATTTGGGTGATGAAAAATGACAAGGCAGAGAGAGCTGTCTTCTCCCAGCCCCAGTTCACTGCTTTCAGTGAATTCTGCTCAAGGCCACATAGGAGATGCTGGCCAAGGCCGCTAAAACCTCACTCCTCCCCAAGCCTTGGCCTACGAGCCTAGATGCCCCTTCAACAGGCCCCCCCGCTCCTACCTCCTCCGTTGGTGTAGGCGCGGTAGGGGAAACGCCAGACATTGCCCAGGCCCACGCAGTAGCCAATGCAGGACAACAGGAAGTCCAGCTTGCCGGTCCAGTTGCCCCGGTCCGCGGCGAAATCCACGTCCAGGTCTACATCGCCCTGGTCACTGGGGGTCATCAGCAGGTCTGGGGTAATGGGCTACCGGTAAAAGAGACCAAAGAGGTGAGGCCAGGATGGAACTGTGACACAGCCCACTCCACCCCCAAAATAAGAAGATGAAATCAAACAGGGCTGATGCAGAGATACTCTATGGGTTGAGAAAACCCACTGCTCTTACCTGGGCTAATATTTGCAGGAGTCTTGGGGTGGCTGGTCGCTACAAACTTAGGAGGCCTGCAAGGTGGCTCGGGCGCTAAGAAAACCACCTTCGTCTTAGTTCGGTGAACACAGAGGTCAAATCAAGGGATGGTCCTTGATTGATGATGATGATGACAATGATCTTCATAACATTTACCCTGTCTTGAGCTCTTACTACATGCTCAGTGCACTAAATGTTTTACCTGACTTCATTCTCAAAACAACCCTATGAGCTAAGAACTTGTCTAAGTGCTGTTTCAATCATGAGGGCCACTGAGGCTCAGAGAGGAGTCATGACACACCTGAGGTTTTACAAGTCGGAGGGGTGGAGAGCTAGGTCTCATGCCCAGAGCTTCCTAGTCTCGAAGCCTGCATCTTCAGCCTCCAGTGGTGGCCTTTTGGCTACTCCATTCTGGGCACCGTATTTTGAGAGACACACAGATAGCTCGGAGCATGTTTACAGGGCAGGTGGCCAGACAGGCGGGTTTCAGGAGAAGCAATAACAGGAGGACAGGGGAAGGAGTGGGGACCCTCAGCACAGAAAGAAGAGGACTTGGAGGGAACACGGCCTCCCCTGAGGGAGGAATTCGATTTATGCTCTGGTGGCTCAAGGAGGCCTACAGAGGACTGTGAATCATATAGTTCATGATAAGGAAGAGGCTACTGAGTTCGGATCTATCTCACAAAAGTCATAATCTTCTTGTCACTGCGGGAGAGATGCAGGCACAGAGGGGAAGGGAAGCCAGCTGTCCCTAAGATCCCTGTCTGCCATTCAGGGAGGGTGGGGAAGTCCACTGGGCCTTCTCCCTCCAGACTGGGGCTGGAAAAGTGAGGGCCTCCTCCAACTGCTTGAAATGCTGGCTGAGGGAATGCATTGGTACATCTAGGAGCTGCCCAAGCTGAGGGTCTGCAAGGAATCCCAAAGATACCAGGGTAACTATCTAAAATTCAGAGAGCGATTCCCCCAAAGTGTCTCCTAGAATGGGTCAAAAGGAAAGGACAGCCACGCCCTTCCCACTTGCCTCCGAAATTCACACCCATAACAGAGAAGGATGGAGAAGCAAAGAAGGCCAGCTGTCTAATAACGTCATGGTTCTGAGAGAGGAGAAAGGACCCCCTGCTTCTGCTGGGGAATGGTTATGAGAAAACAGTGATACCTCTGGACTGAGTGTCAAGAGACTACAGTTCTCTTCCCAGGACTGTGTCCCTTCATGGTGTGACTAGAGAAAAGAGTTTTCTGAGCCTCAGTTCCCCATCTCTACACTGAGGGGATTGAATAAATCAGGGTCTCCAAAAATACATCCCTTATGATATTCATAGGTGCTCAGTGTAAGAAACGGATTCTTTTTTTTTTTTTTTAAGATTTTATTTATTTATTTGACAGAGATCTCAAGTAGGCAGAGAGGCAGGCAGAGAGAGAGAGGAGGAAGCAGGCTCCCTGATGAGCAGAAAGCCTGATACAGGGCTTGATCCCAGGACCCTGGGATCATGACCGGAACCGAAGGCAGAGGCTTTAACACACTGAGCCACCCAGGTGCCCCAAGAAAAGGAATCTTGAGTCAAAGAAGTTTGGGGAACTCCGAGTTAACACAAAGCAAAATAGTTTTCTTTGCTGCAGGACTTGTCAGATCCTTTAAGGCATCAATACCCACGATGACTGCCTAGAATAGACAGTATTCTGCAGTTCTATTTAAGAAAAGGGTTTTATGAAGCTAGTATGCTGAGATTTACTCAGAGAAATGTACGTCTATCTGTTCGTCTTCTGGCTGTAATGGTTTGTGAGGAAAGCTTTACCAGAGACTCCCCTAAAGACATTTGGCAGTGGATGAAGACCAGATCAGATCCTAGCACAGGGACTTGGTGATGGTCTACTGATCAGATATTTTTTTCTCCTAAAACTGCCCTTCTGGACGCGAGTCAGGTAGGTGTCTATACACAGATTGGGTGGTAGCAGGAGGCTTTGCGGGGAATTTGTCCTATGAGCATTGCCGGGATAAAGGTGGTGAAAGCAGGGTGCAGGTGTCATAGGACTGGAGGTGTCTCGGGACAGTGATAGGGTCAGGGCAGTGAGTTTGTGGGTGCAGAAAGGAGGAATAGTCTTGGGTTGGCTCTCTGTCACAGTGGAGACCATGGCAACGATCCTGCCCTAGGCTGGCTATTGGCCAGAGGGGCAGTGGTAACAAGGACAGCCTGGCATTATTATGGGTGATGGCGATGCTGGTGATAATGAACGTGGGCTTGTGGTCATTGGGCTTGCCGTGATCTCAGACATCCTGGGCTGAGGGTAGCGGCAGCCCCCAGACCTATCTGAAACCCACCCCCAGCCTCTGATGCCACTTTCTATGAGGCTCCTTCCCAGCGGGGTGAGCACTGGCCCCCTAGAATCACTCCCTGCCAGGTGAGCTCGGGGAGGAATGGAGGACCAGCCTGTTGACACTGACTCCTGAAATGGGGTAGTGTGGCAGGCTGGTCACCCTGTGAGCCCCCAGCCCTGTTCAGGCCAGCTGGCAGGAGGGCCCAGTAATGAGGTTCCTCTGATCCCTCCTGAGAAGCTGCTGCCCTTTCTCTGCTCACAGAGCAGTCCCGGCTCTCTGTTTCCATGGTGACAAGAGTTCCAAGAGCAGGATGCTGCCAGCTCTCCTGTCCCCCTCCTCCCCCAATCAGAGGGAAGCCTGATCCTGCTCCAGGCACAGGGGATTGGGTCCTCCAAAGATGAGCCAATCCCAAGACCACCAGGAGCCCCCAACCCCACCATGGGATGAATCCCAGGAGGACAGCACGGACAGGATGCGACTGGCTGGGAGACAAGCACCCCAGTCAATGGGGCAGGGTTGGAAGGAAGCTTAATGAGTCGCTTCACACTTACGCCTGGGTGTGAAGATCCCACCCCCGATTCCCCCACTGCCTATCCCGAGTCACGCAGAAACATAATCCTGAGTTTGCCAGACCTGCACCCCCTTTTTTAGGGACCAACAGATGTAGGTCACCAGCAGTGACAGGTTAGCCTGCCCCAAACCAAGGCTCTCATACCTTCTTCAGGATGAGAAAAACAATAGAAATCTGGAGTCCAACTTTACTGCTGTGCAGAGGAGGAAACTAAGTTTCAAGGAGGGGAAGGGATGAGCCCAAGGTCAAATAACAAGTTAAGGGCAGAGCAAGACCAGAATCCACACCCCTGACTTTCAGCCCAGTGCTCATCTCTGAACAACATGGCTCCTTTGCTGATACCTGGCATTTCCTCCCTCCCTGTCCCCTTCACCTTGAGACCAAGAAAAAGGACACTGAAGCCAGGTGGCCCCACCCCTGCCCTGTGGGCCCCTGGGTCACTCGGTCCATCTTTAGGAAAGCAGCAAACTGCATCCCCCATGTCTGTTTCCCCTTGTCTATAAAATGGGGATAACAAGACGCAGCCCCTAGAATTTTTGGAGGCTTATATGAGATAAGGCTTTACAGAATATGGCTGTTTACACACCCTGTGGCACCATGGCAGTGAGGAGTAGGAGCTCTTGTGGGGAGAGTGGAAAGAGGAGAGAGTAAGAGAATGGAAAAGAATGGCAAGCAGGACCCAAAAAGACCCAAGAGACCCACAAAGAGACCCACAAATGGCCCCAAGAAGTCATTCGTGGCAGTGAATAAAAAGACCCACTTAGCTGCTCCACGCCCAGCTGCGCAGGGGCAGAAGGCTTGAATGGGGCAGGGGATGGTCAATAACACCAGCCCCTGTGAGCTCTCTCTCCCATCTACATCTGCCAGCCCCTGTGGGGTCAGTCACTACATCCCCCAAACCCCATTCAGGGACAGTGGGGCTTGCTTTGGTGCCTTGATACTGGAGCTGGATTGGCAAATGACAGTCCAGTTTATAAGGAGAATGGACTTGCCCAAAGTCACAGGGTAAGTGGTATCTGCAGAAATAGTGCCCAGGAGTTCTGACTCCTTGGCTAGGACTCGTACTTTTAAGCCAAAAGCCAGAAAACTTCACCCAATACTCTCCTTCCCCACTCCCCCGCAGGCTGGGAGGTCTAACCCCACAGGAAGGGTGGGGAGGGGCTCCAGAAACACAAATTTGGCCCCCTCTCTTCTGCCAGCTTCCACCCCACCCCCATATCCCTTGGGTCTCCCGTTTCCTTCCTCCCCGCCTTTGCCTCCAGTCAGCCCCGCTGACGGGCAGCCTGGGATCTTAGCAGGGAAGCTAAAGCTGGTTCGAGGGAGCAGGTGGCGGCCCCCGCAGGGCAAAAGCTCGGGCAGGAAAGACAGCGTTTTCCCCCTGCTGGTTCTCGGAGGTTGCTTCAGTGTAGAGAGCTGAGGGCCAGAGCGGCTCCCCTCCCCCACCCGCGAAATTAGTCCCCCTCAAGGCTGGCGCTCAGTTATTCTAACACCCCCAACCCCAATCAGGCCCTGGGGGAAATGGTTGGGGGGCTGGGAAGGGGCGGGCGCCTGGCCCCAGCCACCCCTACCCCATGCCTCCTGGGGTTGCAGACACCTGTTCGAAGGACCTGGCCCAATGAACCTCAGCCCCATCACACAACACCCCGACCCCCAGATGGGGAATGCCATGTCGCCACCCTCCACTCCACCTCTGCAGGCCGTGACCCCGCCCCTCCTTGCCACCTAGCTCAGCCCGGCCTCCCCCAGAGCGCTGAGTCGGTCCAGGTGCTCTCTCTGACCCTCCCCCGGCCTGAATGGGGGCGGGCCCCTGCACCCCTCCCTCAGGTGTGCCCCCGCCCCCGTGTGCGCCCGGGTCTTCCTGCCCTACCTTGCGCTGGTGAGCTCCCTGGAGCTTCTTCATCTTGGAGGGCGGGTTGCCGGGGCTTCCCGGCTTGGCTTCCCCTGAGAGCAGAGAGCGAGCGAGGGAGCCCGAGATCGCGCCGCCGGCCGGCCGCCGCGACTTTGCCCCGGCGGCTCCCGCGCACCGGCTGGGGGGGGCGCGGTGCGGGCGCAGGCGCTGCCGTCTGTCGGCTGCGGGCGTGGGGCGTGGGGCGTGGGGCGCGGGCCGGGCGCTGCCAACGCTCTGCTTCTCCCTGCGCAGCGCCCGAGCCTGGGGAGGGGTGCACGGCTGCGCCCGCGGAGACACCCAGACAGACTGGCTGACGGACGGACAGCCGGGGGATGCGCGCGCCCCCGCACGCAGAGCTGCGGATTGGAGGGGCCCCGAGCGCGGGAGGAGGGGGGGTTTGCGACGGAAACCCTCAGAGGTCTGGAGGCCTCGGCCACCGTCTCCTGCGTGACCTTGGGCAGGTAACCTGCCCTCTCTGGGCTTCCCTTTCCCTAGCTGGGCGATGAGAGGCAGGCCACGTGCCTGGACTCCAAGGGACGGGTCCTGGGTTCCAGCGATCCAGTGCCTCCTCTCCTTTGCTGTGTGACCTTGCCCACGTGACTCAAGCTCGCCGCGCTTTTCCAGATGAAAGCTGCCTTTTCATCTGGAAAATGGGGATAAGAATCTTACGTCCCTTAGTGATGTGAGGAATCCGGGGAGATTGTGCATAGAAAACACATAGTACAGGGCCTGGCACGTAGTAGGGCTCAGCTGACACTATGAGTTACCCACTCCTGCCTCAAAGGAACGGCGGCCATGAATCCGGTACGTAGTCAGTCGTCCAAGTGCCTAATATTTATTATGCCAGATCCCAGGCTAGGTCTTATTGTCTCAACACAGTGACCCAGAGAGACAGACGGCGTCATCCCTACTTTACAGATGAGGAAACTGAAGTCAGAGAGGTTAAGTTCCTCGCTCAAGGTCATAGAGCTAGTGAGTGACACCAGTGACAGTCAGGCCTCATGGACCTTCTGGGTGGTGTGGAACATTTATCCTTTTGCTGGGATGAAAGAGATGCAAGGAGGTTTGGGCAAGAATAGACAGGGCACGTGTCACTGTGTGTTGTGATGGCTTGTGACTTAGATCATGAGCACCTGGGTTCCTCTCTGCCAGCGGTAAGATCTCAGGAATATTACAATTTTACATCTCTAAAATGAATTTACATCAGCGATGCCATGTCTGACCGACCTCTCTGAATGTTGTGACGGTCTGTGTGAGCCTGTGACTAGGAGGGGAAATTATTAGCTGGGGTGTTCATACCCGTTGGTCTGGTAGATGCTAGTGGACCCAGCATATTTATTATGAATCATGCACCTTTCACCCACAAGTGTTGCAGTTCAGACATTAAATCATAGCGTTGCCCTACCATTAACCCACATGGGGAAGCCTTTGGGGAGAGTTGAGGATAAGGGCCTGCTGCCTCTCATACCTCTGGAGCCTGGAAGGAGCCAAGAAGGGCTTAAATTGAAGCACAGGCCTGGGAAATGGGCCGGGCTGGGTCCTGGAGCCACCTCTCCTTCCAAGGCCCCACCCAGCTGCTCCTTGCTTTAAGCCCGGCCTCAAAGGGCAGGCCAGGGGCTCTCCAGAAGCAGGATGAAGGAGCCCTTTGGGCATGAATGTGAAGGGAAGGAGCATTCAGGAAACCCTACTGTGTTCAATGGATGAAGGCTTACATCTAATATCGGATTTGTAATTCTTTCCAACAGCCTGGGAAGACAGTTTCTGCACCCCCATTCTGCACCTTAGGAAACCATCCCAGAGGAGGGAAGTTGTATACCCAAGGTCACATGGAACGCAGAATCTCTGGGCTTGGGAGAGAGCAAAAGCCCATGGCTCCTGAATCCAAGAAGGCCCAGAGGGAGAGGGAGAGGATCCCCTGCCTCTACCCCAGGACCTGTCACCACTTCTGTCACAGGACAGGCTGCAGCTTTGCTGAACAACCTCATCATTAGACACATGGGCTTCATTAGACCCTATGGAAGGTCCAGAGAACCCCAGGAACAGGGTATAGAGGGGAGGCATTTGCTTAAGAGCCCTGGGAGCCTGGCCTCTTTATGGCACCTTCCCAGTTGCACCTGCTTTCTCCAGACTCAGCCCTTGGGGGAGCCAGTCTTGGGGTCCTGGGAGGGACTAGGACTGAATCTTTCCTTTAACCTTCTTGATGCAAACACATCATGGAGCGACCACTGAACCTGAACGTCAGTGGCAGTCACTGGGGCTGTGAGTGCAAATGGGTCCAGGCTCACACTTTTCAGATGAGGAAACTGAGGCCCAGAAAAGGCAGGACTTAAAAAAAAAAAAAAAAAGACTTGCATAATCACTGCATGAAGCAGAGGTGGGGTTAGTTCCGACGTCTAGGAATCTGACCCCACTCAGGATCTACCACAGCCCTTGTTGGAAAAGTCTAGTCTTCTGCAAACAAATAAACAAAACTGCAATATCTTCTAGAAGCTATTGTCCACATAAGCCTACCTGCCCACTGAAGCCCCAGTCTTACGATCACACAACTGGCCACGAGTTCAGGTACTAAGCATATTTGACGCCATTCCTTCTGCCTTATCCCAGAGCAACTTTGGGTACTCCTGGGCAGAATAACTACTTAGGAATCCTAACCAGTAAATAATCTATCTCCCTTCCCCGCCCCCCTTCCCACCTCTCTCTCTCTGTTTCTCCTGGTCTCACATCAAACCAGAATGGAGATGTGTGCTGATTTAAGGAAAGTGTTCGATGAAAAGGTGCTTCCTTTTATTATATAGGGAGATATTTTTAAATGCATATAAATAAACATTTTTAATTTGCTAAAACGTTCAGACTTTATCGCTGCCGAGCATGTGTTTTGTTGCACCCCTGAGCGGTGACTGCGAGAGATGAGGAATCCGACTGCTGGTCCATCTGGGATGATTCAGAGAAAGTGGCTCCTGAGCAGCAGCTCTGGGATGGGATCGCCCTCCAAGGCCGCCCTGGCTGAGGCCTGCGTACCCCATGCACCCAGAGCCGGTGCCGCTTCCTTGGAGCTCCGCAGTCCTCCTGCCTCACCCCTCCCCATTATAACACGTTACACACGCATGCACACACATACCCTGGGTGGCCGGAGACCACCTCTGTTCCTCATGCTGGGCCGAGTCCTCCCCTCGAGCTGAGCTGCGGCCCTCTCTGCTCGGCACACTGTGATCCCTTGGCAGTCAGTGGGACTGGCCCCTCCACAGACCATGGCTCTCGGCACAGGATTAGGGGGCCATAGGGGAAGTTGTCATGCAAAATATTGTGCTGTTGTGCCTGCTTCTGATTTGCTAGAGGCCATGACCAGGCCAAGCTGTCTCTGAGGTTTGTCCAGACCCCTGGTCTCCAGCATCAGCTCAGGGCGCACCACCGGGGAGAGGATGGCATTAAATTGCCATACTCACGATAGAGGCCACAGCAGCTGTTTCTGGCAGGAAGGCTGGAATACCTCTCAGGCACTGGGTGGGCTGCAGGGTCTGGCGGGACACGGAGGGTCCCTTTCCTGAGCCATGACACCCCAGGCTCTGGTGGAACCCTCTTGAGTAATAGGGAACTCACTCTTCACAAGGCAGCCCAGGACACTGCTTAGAAGTCATTTGAGATCAAATTTCCTTCTTCCTGGACCTCCGACACCCATTGACAGGTGATCACCAACCAACTTGTGGGCCCCACCCAGCCCCCCAACCTCCCACGTGGGCAGCAGCCACAGCTGACCCAGCCTGCCAGGCCTGGCCACCAACCTCCAGCCAGACAGAGGTTTTCCTGTGGCTAGGGACAGGCTTGTCCTGCCTCAGACCTCCCAGGCTGCCATCTGCCCTCAGCACTGGGGGGCGGGAGGTGGGGGGGTTGAACATTGGGCAGGCCTGCCAGCATCACACACCAGGGATGCAACTGCCCGCAAGCAGGTGGCTAAAACATAGCACCTATCCTAGACACAATTCTGAGATAGGCTCAAGGACTTTATTTCCATTTGATGAATGAGGAGGCCAAGGCTCAGAGAAGCTTAGTGACTTGCCTGAAGTCTGAGCTGGGAGGCAGTAAGCCGGAGGCCAGGCCATCTGACACTGGAGCCTGCTGCCAGTCAAGTCCCCCCAGGCCACAGCATCCCCACACTCCGGAGTGTGGAGTGTGTGGAGTGCAGTGGGGTGCTAGCAGGCACTAGTAGGGGGCGCCTGGGTAGCAAAGCATGGAGAATGTCAGATTAAAGAAAATTCAAGGGGTTTCTTTGCTGTAGGACTTGTCAGAGCCTTTGATGTGTTAACGTGCCGCTGGGCCTCCCCCAGAAGGGTCGAATCTTCAGTACTTTTCAAACTTACTGGACCTGAGTCATATTTCCTTTTGGTATACAAACTTAGTTTGTTTGTTTTACAGATGGGGAAATGAGGACCAGAGAGGGGAAGAAGTTAAGCTGGGGTCACACAGCAAATATTTCTGAAGATCAGAAAAGTATATCCACTCACTGCTAACCACCGTTACACCAACCCTCTTCCTCTGATCTTGGAACCATAGTCCTTTTCCAGGCACCACCTTGCTCCCATGCCTTAGACGTCCACCATCTTCGGGGAAGCTGCTGGGTGTCCCAGGCCACCAGCAGGAGGAGAGAGGGACTTGCCTGCTGCTCTTCAGGGCCTACTGTGGGGCTGGATCCACCTTGTGCATTGTTGTCATGGGTCCCAGGAGCAAAGGGCAGGCAGGCTACGCACACTTTTTTATGGCTGGGCCACATCCCAGAACAGTAAACAGAGGGGCAGGTCACTGGCACCAGAACCTTCTAGGGAGAAAAGGCCCCAGGTGGCAGACTTCTGCCTACCTCTGGACGGGATTTGAGAACAGGAGCTTTTCTCAGGAGTTTTAAAACATCATACTTTAAGTTCCTATTGTTCATATTCTTTTTTTTACCATTCCTCTTTTCTTGCCCTGACAGCACCTACTAGATTTTTAGGCCTCAATCCAAAGATCATCTCTTCCGGGAAGCCTTCTGCCCTAAGATGGGAACCCACTCTGGGCTCCCTGGAGGCTCTGTTCCTTTGATGCCCGGAGCAGAGCTCCGACTGGGAACTGCTGTGAGGCAAGGACTGTGCATTCCCTATGCTTGGCCATGCCTGGCCCATGGGGGTACCCAGTGAATATCAGTTGTAGAGTGAAAAATGTGAGCTGAAAGGGCTTGAAAAATTCAAAAACTGATATATTGCATCTGATGAATCTGCTTACAAAATGGACTTAAAACTTTACATAGTCTCATAGACTTACTCTAACAATGTCCTGTTTGGATCTTTCAAACACATTTTAAAGGTGACCTTGCTAGAGAAATACAGAGACTGGAGGGGATTATGCAATTATTAGGGGAGGGTGAGGATGGTTTATACTTCTTTAGCATCTTTTTTTAAAACTGGGTATAATGATTTTTATACCTTTTTTTTTGAAAAGCGAAAAAAAATTTATTCTTGAAGCTGCATCCAAGAGGTTCCACACTATGTACAACACTTGCCCAGTTATGAGCTCTGTTTGGTCCAGAAAAAGTCCCCCGGGGACTCCATGGGGCCTGGGGCCTGGGGCCTAAGGGACAGCCTAGGGGTATAGGAACTAGGTAGGTGGACCCCTCCCCGCGGCCCCTCGCCTGTCCCAGTCTAGAGACCCCACAGAGAATGCTAGTGGGGGCATATGACTTTGCAACCAAGAGGGGACAGTCATCAGAGCCTGTTGCTCTGGCCCAGGCTTATGGGCTTTGTGCTTTGCATGCAGCCTAGAGAGGGGTCAGGGTAACTTGCGATGGAGACAGCTAGAGGTAAAGCTTCAGGAAGGGGCAGGTGGAAGCTGACTTCATCCCTTCCCCTCGGGTCATGGGCTGCAACATTCCATCTTCGCTGGGCTCTAACTCCTTCCCCCCCGAGTCAGTCCAGTCCCTTTAGCGGCCTCCCACCCTTGAACCCATGGAGGAGGAGGTAAGGCCTGGGGACTTATCATGGCACCTCACTTAGCCCTCTAGGGATCGAGACCTCCCCCTGAGGCCTAGAACACAGGAGCTGGAAAGGTCCTTACCCCACAGCCTCTAGGCATAGATGGGCCAAGGGGATGCAGGGGCTGGGTGGCAACTTGTCCAAGGTTACCCAGGAGATCAGTGGCAGGGCTGGGGCTCAGACGAGGCCTCCTAGGCCCTAAGCCACAGGGCTCCCACCCCCACCTCACCCCGCCCCCCACCCACAAGGCCGGGCACAGGGCTAGGGCAGATACTCCTCCTTAACAGGCATTGGGGAGGTGGCTCCCAGGAGGCTGGCAGAGCTGGGGCATAGGCCCCCCAGGGGCGGCGCAGCTGCGGCAGGGGGTACTTCATGGGCTGGGGGCTGGGGGGGTGGGGGCTGCTGCTGCTGCTGCTTCTTATTCACTTTGCGCTCCTTGGCCCGCCGGTTCTGGAACCAGATCTTCACCTGCGGTGTGGGAGAGCAGAGATGGGTGGCGGGGGAGACCAAATGGCAGGGCACGAGGAAGAGAGGAGGGACAGCTAGGCTCTTATTTCCCCTTGTGGGGTTTATGGCCTCCCTCCCGCCTCACCACCCAGACAACTCTCATCCACCCCCATTGCTCCCGGACCCTAAAGACAATTTCTCTGTCCCCATTTTGTAAGACGCCTCCTCCAGGAAGACTTCCCTTTGTTCCCTGTAACTGCTCCCCTCCTTGGGATTTAAACAGCCATCATCTTAGCAGCTGTAGTTTATAGCTAATTAGATGCCCCATCCCCCTACTGGGGTTGGGGATATTGGGTTTTGTTTCAAGTGGGAGGATTTGGCAGCACCTCAGTTTCTGCTGTGCTGTGTGACCATGGTCAGGAAACTCAACCTCTCTTTTCTCCTCCTGGAGTCTATAATCTGCCTGACACCCTGGAGGCCAGACTCCCAGTACTGCTCCCGTGGTGATGGGGCTCGCGGGGGTGGGGGTGGGGCCCACACACCTGCCGCTCAGTGAGCCCCAGGTTGGCAGCGAGCTCTGACTTCCGCCGGATGGTGATGTAACGGCTATAGTGGAACTCCTTCTCCAGTTCCAGGCGCTGGTGGTCGGTGTAGACCACGCGGTACTTGTCCTTGGTCCGGGTCTTCCCTGAGAAGCAGAGGGGCCAGGAGGGGAGGTGAGTGGGTGGGGTGGGGGGGTTTCTGCAAATTTCAAGCAGGGCCGCAGGGAGGACACAATCCAGATCCCTGAAAGCAGGACCCTGAGGTGGGGAGGGACGCCCACTTGGTCCTGGGGGTAACGATCATTCCCCCCCGGGGTCAGGTTCGGAGACCCCCAACCTGAGAGGCAAGCGCTGCTCTCATGCCTGTTCGGGGAGGCACGAGGCTCAGCGAGGAGAAGCAGTCTGCTCAGGGACCCAGAGCAAACTGCTGATGGAGTCGGGGTTTCAATCCAGCTCCCCTGACCCAGAGCCCTCCTCTCATCCACCAGCTCCACCAGCTCTCCCCACCCCACTCCACCCCCGCAGGTTCCCGGTGCAGCAGGGCAACAGACACGTGGGGGGCTTGGGAAAAACACAGCTTTCTGGGCACCCCTGACCCTGTGAGCCAGAAAGCCTGGGGAGTCGAGCCGGCATTTTCTTTTATTTTTTTAGATTTTATTTATTTATTTTTTAAGCAATCTCTACACCCCACGTGGGGATAGAACTCACAACGCTGAGATGGAGTCGCATGTTCTGCCAACTGAGCCACCCAGGCCCCCCTAGAATCTGCATTTTTAACAAGCTCCCCGGGGTTTTCTTTCTTTCTTTTTTTTTTTTTTAAAGATTTTATTTATTTATTTGAGAGAGAGAGACAGTGAGAGAGAGCACGAGCGAGGAGAAGGTCAGAGAGCAAAGCAGACTCCCCATGGAGCTGGGAGCCTGATGAGGGACTCGATCCCGGGACTCCAGGATCACACCCTGAGCCGAAGGCAGTCGTCCAACCAACTGAGCCACCCAGGCGTCCCTTCCCCGGGGTTTTCTGATTCAGGATCCTGAGACTATGGGTCCTCACACCAGAGACACAGAGGGACACCGGGCAGCCCAGGGCAGATAGAGACCAAGGACAAGTCAGTGGCTCCTCTCTCCACGGCAGGGGGGAGAGGGGGAAGAGCAACCACGAGCAGAGGTGGAAGCTTGCCACTCAGTCCTGGGCTGGGTGCTCCTCACTTCCTGTCAAATGCCTGGCGGCTGCTGAAAAAACAAACAGAAAAAACAAACGAGGGCCTGTCAGCTACCTGCAAAGGCCCCAGTCCTGGACACCAAGCTCCGGGTCTGCCCCGAGCCATCCACTCCAATGCCTCTTCTGCAGACACAGGGCCATGACTCAGGCTCAGGCGACTGAGCTCCTGGTGTGGGCCAATCACTGAGGTACACCAGCCAGCCAAACTTAAAAAAGTCCCTACTCTCAGTGAAATTAGGTCCTCATGGAGCCTAGTCAAAATAATCAGAGATCCAAATACTTTGATATGTTAATGCTAAGTATTTGATATGTTAATTGATAAGTATTCCTGAGAAGAAGGAGGCCTGAAGAGAGGACTGGGAATTTGGGGGAGGAGAGATTATGCGATTTTAAGAAGAGTAGTTCATGAAGGACTTACCAAGAAGGGAAATTTAGGCAAAGATCTGAAGAAGGTCAGGGAAAGGGTCATGCAGGTATCTGGTGAAGAGGGCTGCAGGTGCAGGGAACAGCGAGTGCAAAGGCCCTGTGGTGGGACCATGCCTGACACCTGATGTGTGAGGAACAGTGTACAGGCTGGTATAGCCAGAGTACAGTGAGCAAGGACAGGGGGGCAGGTTGTCCAGGGCCTTGCTGGCCATGGAAAGGACTCCAGGTTTTACTCTGTCTAGGATGGGAGCCATTGCAGGCTTCTGAGCCCAAGAGAAAGCAGATCTGATGTAGGTTTTAATCTGGCTCTGGCTGCTGCATGGAGGACAGGCTGGCAAGAAGGGGGAAGCACAGACAGGCTTGCAACAACCCAGGAGAGAGAAGGCTGTGGCTTGGCTTCTCTACAGGGCTCAGACTGAGGGCAGGAGTGGGATTTGAGGACTGTCCAGGGTTAAAGTCAGGACTCTTTGGGGCTGGGATCAGAGGTCTGTCTGGAGAGCATATTAAGAGTCATGCTTGGTCCGGGCTGGTGCGGGGGCCTGACTAAACACCAGTTTCCTTCATAAGAAGCTGAGTACTCGGCTATAAATAGGAGGCACACGCAAGCACTTTCAGACCTGCACATGTCCACCAGGGCATGGCAGGTCTTGGAATAACCGAGGACCCTGTTCCACCTCAATCAATTGCCCCCACGCAGCCTGGCCTTCACCTCCCAGGGTAACGGCTCTGGCTCTGCCTGTCCCGTGGCACCCCCGTGCTAACCACCGACCCCCTCTTCCAGCTCCTTCCCCACTATCAAGCCCACGCAGCTTGGCAGGACAGCCGCTGGGCTCCCCAAGAGCCAAATGGTTTTGCAGAAAATGGGAGACAACAGATGTTTCTGGGCTTTTTTCCTTGGATTTCCTGCCAGAGCAGCAGAACTTCACTGGACACTTCCACATCCACTGACCTCAGCCCACCACCCGATGTAGCACGGGACAACATCGGCCCTTGGCCAGGCCTGGCCCAGGAAAGGGACAAGGGAGTGGCTGCTGAGGCCTTGGCTCCAGATGGGTCCTTCCTTGGCCTAGAAAATTCAACGCCGACTCAAAAACAGTTCTGCCTAATGCGCCACCCCCAGAGCCCAGCAGAGCTCTGAATCTTCACTGGGCTAAAGCCAAAAGAGCTCAGTTTAGTCTCCTCCCATTTTACAGATGAAGAGACTGAGGTTCAGGCAGCTAATACAGATGCTGGAGGTCCAAGTAAGAGAGGCTTTGTAAATCCTTCAAGTCCGAGCTCCCCTGCACAGTTAGGGTCACCGAAGCCCTGGACAAGTGTGGACCTGCCCAAAGCCATGTCACCTGGTCTAGAGTTCCACTCCCTACTCTTGGCACAACTCTTCACTGCATCAGGCTTAGAGTCCATAAAGCCCCCCCAAGAAGTCTCCTGAGCCTTAGCAACAGAAGCTCAAACAGCAGACCACCTGTCAGTTTGTACTTGTGGGAAGGGAGGGCCCAGATCATGGGGAAGGCGGGCCTCAGAGAGCTCTGGGCCGGGGCTAGATGGTCTGCAGGCTGGGTGGGCCCTTGGAAATGCCCAGAACACTCGCAGTCTGAAGTGGGGGGACGAATCTCCCTTCCCCCCAAACAGCCTGAGAGATTACAAGTAGCGCTTATGAAAGACCCTTTTCCTCAGGCACCCAGCACTCACTCCCATCTTTTCTGATGAGCAAGTGGGGCTCCATCACACCCATTTTCATAGATGGGGAAATGGGGGCTCAGAAAGGGACCCATCCTTCTTGAGGGCCATCCTGCCTGGTATTGCTATCAACCCTGGGCTCAAGTGACCCCAACTATAGCCTGACTCCTCCCAGATTTGAGGAGCAGGGACCTAGACAGGGGATAGGACTCTAGCTGCATAATTATTTCTCTCTGTTCTAGCGGGGCTGCCAGGGAGGTCCCAGCCCACAGGCCCCGTTGCCTTCTTGCTGGGCCCAGGAGATGGGCTGGTGGGCTTAGGAACCACTGATCAACTTTTTCGTAGTGGAGCTCTCAAATCACACCATTTCATTGCTAGGAAAATGGCTCTGCCAAAGAACAAAACATGTGGCATCTTGCTGGGGTCCAGGAACCAAGAAATCCCATATGCTATCCAGGGGGTAATAAGGCAACATCCTCCTTGGAGCCCAACTTGGTAACATCTAGCCTCGTTTAATACGCACGCACCCTCTGACCCATTAATCCCACTTCCAGGAAGTGATCTCACAGAAAAATTCCCAAAGCCATCGCTGTTTCAAAAGGCACAGGACTAAAAGCAATGTACATGTCTACAAGTAGGGTACTTGTTAGGGGTGCCTGTGGGGCTCAGCGGGTTCAGCGGCTGCCTTCAGTTCAGGTCAAGATCTCAGGGTCCCGCATCAGGCTCCATGCTCAGTGGGGGGTCTGCTTGTCCCTCTCCCTCTGCCCCTCCCCCCAGCTCAGGCTCTCTTTCATTTGCCCTCTTTCTCTCACTCAAAAAATAAATAAATAAAATCCTAAAAAAAAAAAAAAGTTAAATAAAAGATGGCACATTCATGGAGAGCAACATTATGCAGTCATTAAAAAGAAATTATAAAGCTTCCCACATACTAATATGCAGCAATTTCTAAGATATATTGAGTTTTAAAAAAAAAGCAAGACAAAATGTTGTGAATTGTAGGTTACTCTTTTTGTGTAACAGCTCGACACACACATACACACACACTCATACGTGTGTAGGTAGAGTTTTTTCTGATAGAAAATATAAATCAGCAACAAGCCTCTGGAGAAGGAACCAGGAGCTGTGGGACCACAGGTAAGTGAGAGTCTTTGGGATGACCCTTTCTTTCTTCTTTCATTTCTTTCTTTTTCTTTCATTTATTTATTTATATATTTATTTTTCTTTTCTTTCCTTTTCTTTTCTTTCCTTCCTTCCCCCCGCCCTTTTTTTTTTTTTTACTGTGTGCAAGGTGAATTTGTATTTTTTATGATTATTTTTTTAAGAGAGAGAGTAGGCTCCATGTCCGGCACTGAACCTGGAGTGGGGCTCGATCTCATAACCCTGAGATCATGACCTGGGCCGAAATCAAGAGTTGGACACTTCACCGACTGAGCCACCCAGGTGCCCCTGAGTTTGTATTTTAATGACAGTCAGGCTCCCTGGGCTCTAGCCTCTGAGCCAGAACTCTCAACTGCTCCAAGCCACCCTCCCTTCCCCCTTCTGTGAGCACCTGTGCCTCCCCAGGAGCCTAGGAGGGAGGGGACAGGGAGGTGCGTGAGAGCAGCGGGTAGGAAGAGGGCCCCAGGATGAATGATTTACAGGCCCCTGGGACGCTGGTGTGGAGAGGGAAGTCTGGGCTCCTGCAACAGGTGTCTGATGGGGGCCAGCCCCTCCCAGCCACCTAATGAATAACCCTCTGGGCCAGATGCCAGTGCAAGGGGGCAGGATGGTGGGAGGAGGAGCCCCCTCTGGCTCTTCAGTGGTGAGTGCAGCAGGGAAAATGCTTGGATAACTCACCCGAAGGAGAGGCTCCCTCTTTGCTCTGGCTTTGGGATTCGAGTAATGGCCCATCCACATGTATCAGGCTGCTGGGAAGATAGCACATTTCCCTTCTCCTAAAGCATGCACTGTGGAGGTCCTGGAAAGCTTTTCAAAAGCACAGATTCTAGGCCAGAAATTCAGATTCAGTGAGGCTAAAATGAGACTCATGGATTTGCTACATGATTGGCTGTCCTGGGACCCTGACACGTGGTTGTTGGGACAAACGGACCTCTGGGATTGGGCAGGACAGCTTCTCACTGGCTAGGTGACCGAGGACTGGTCACCCCATCTTTCTGGGCTTCATTCTTTGTTATCTATAAAGTGGGGATCACTATTATTCTGATAGTGGCCAGCCTGTCCTTGTGGCAGGTATTTGTATACATCTCTCAACAACTTCTGAAGCTGGGCGGCTGGTACCCCCTTTTTCCGACTGAGGCTCTGAGTGGTCCACACATCTGGAGGGTGGGATTTCAACTCGGGTCTGTCCAGCCTCAGAAACATCACTAGAACCTCTCACACAGTGTGAGGTTTCCCGTCATTACCTCCAACCTCCAGGGGCGCGGGGATCGCTCCAAAAAAATGGCACACATGGATGGGAAGGTCTTACTCATCCCCAACAGCGGTGGGCCGGCCATGGGGCAGAAAGTCTGGGAAATGGATCTGGGCGATGGGTGATGTGTTGGATGAGACTGTTTATTTATAAGGTCCCTTCCAACTTGGAAACACGAAGCTCCCAATGTTTGTTGATTCTCTGGTTGGGTTTGTTATTTTTGCTGAAAGAATTCTAAGACTGATTTCCCTGTCTGAGAGCCTAGATACCGGGCCTGCCAAGCTGGAGGAGAGGGGGCAGGAGGCACAGTGGCTGGCGGTGGGGCCTCCCCATCCAGCCTGGGCCAGGGGAGGACAGGGTTCAGCCTCTGCCCCCAGGGCGGGGTGGGGTGGCTCCAAGAAAGTCACATGGCTTCTGGGTCAGCACTTCCTCTGCTCTCTTCCTGCTGGGTCCCCGCAGCCCTGGGGGAGGACACCACCAGCTCTGGCCCCGGGAACTGGAACACCCTTCCCGCCTCAACCCTCCATGTCCCCTCCCTGTGTGGTCCAGCCCCAGCCTGACTGTGCATCCTGATCCCCCCACAACACACAAACACACATGCAGTGTGCACACAGGCACGCACGCCGGCTTGTACGAAAGACTCCCTCCCAGACCCACTGCATTCTGCTTTCCCGCCTTCTTTAACAGCCCTTGGGGTTTCTGAACCAACCACTAGCTGATGTCAGTAGGTCTTGGTCCCAGTTCTGTGCCATCTGTGTGGTCATGAAGAAGTCCCTTCTCCTCTCTGAGCCTCAGTTTCTCCTGTGCCTCAGAAGAGGGGCAGCCCCAAGGGCCTGGAGATTCTGAAGTTCTGTGCAGCTCAGAGCCCTCCTCTCAGGCCTTGGGCCCGGATATGACCAATCCTTAGCTAATGGACTTGACGAGAGACTGAACTTCTTTAGGCTTTGGACGTGAAAGCAGTTTGTAGAGGGCAAAGAGCTAAGGGGATGTCAAGGAGAGCTGAGCTATTTGCGGAAGCGGATGTTAGAGGAGTCCCTTGGGAGAGTGAGGAATGCCGCCTGATAGGGAGCCGCAGGGCAGGAACACACTGGCCCGGAAGTGGAGAGACCTGGCCCAGTCACCAGCTGGACAGGCCATGTTCAGTTTGGACTAGATTCCCCATCCCACCGGCAGGAGGTGGACTTCTTCTGCGCGGGGCCGCCCGGACCCAGCCAGTTAGATGCTGAATGGCTGTCCCTTCCCGGATCATGAAGCTGTCTACCGGGCCCTGACTGGATCCTTGTTCCAGCTGAGTTGCCAGTTCCAGGTGGTTTCTTCATGGTTCCTCATTCAAGCCCTGGAGCAGGGGTGAGGCTGGCATGGGGGTGAGGAGTCCTGCAGCCTTAGGCAAGCTTCTCCTTCCCACCACTGCCCTCCTTTCCAGGCACAGCGCTCAGTCGGCACTGCGCCCTCTCCTTCCGGGCCACCTGGCCATTGTCGTCTGTCCCCTGCCTCGTCTTCTCCATGGAGGCCCCTGGTCTGGCTTGGCTGTGGGAGGCAGCAAAGAGGACAGAAACTGCAGGGGCAGGTAGACCTGTCTGTTCTACCCCAGCCTGGCCACAGGCCACTGGTGTGAACCCAGCAAGGCCCTGCCCCTCTTTGGATCCCGGGATATTCACCTGTCAACTGAGGACATGGTCCCTCAGAGGGAAGTAGAGATGAGGTGTGGGAACCTATTGAACAAGGTAATTATTAATAAAAGCTAGTCAATGATGAAGATGACCATAGAGACAGAAGAGGCCTGAGAGGCCCCTCGGTGGAGAATAAGGAGCCCATCGGGAACAGATGACTATTCTAAGAACTCTTGAGAAGGTCTGTCCTGCATTGTCCCAAATGACAGCTTCAAGCCACGTGTGGCTACTTAAATTGAAATTAACCAAACAGAATTAAGAATTCAGCTCTTGAGTCACGTGAGCCATCTTCTGAGGGCCAGAGAGACTCGTGCTGCTGGTGGTTGGAACCCTGGACCAAACAGATTCAGAGCATTTCCTCCATCACAGAAAAGTTCTACTGGACAGACCCGCTAACCCAAGCTCCCCCGCTGAGCCAGATGCCCACAGCGGTATCACCTCCTAACCAGACTGTGCCTGTCCTCTCCACAAAGCAGCCTGGTCTCCCAGAGACCACCTGCTTGTATTTTTCCATAAAAAAAAAAAAAAAACAAAAAAAAAAAACCCAAGGGTCACCCTTGGCCCAGAATAGCCCTTCCAAGACTAGCAAACAACAACTGTGTCCCTTCAAGTTTCTCCCTGGCCTGAATAGCCTGAGGCCCCCCCCTGAGCTGTTTCCCAGGGTGTGTTCCAGCCTTGCCCTACACGGTCATCCTCAGCCCGGTCCTCCTCAGCCGGGTCCCGAGGTCTCCCATTCTGGGTGAGGTCCAGGTCCCATTCTGGACTCCAGCCCTCTCCTAGCTCCCTAGGTGACCTTTGCAAATCTACTCCCCTCAGTGCCCTGCTCCCAGTCTGCTGCTCACCCAGTCTCAAGATGGTGCCTGACACACAGGGAGTACGGGATGAGTCCTTGCAGAACATGACACAGACTTCCTGCTTCCCAGCGGGGCCTCCTCTCAGTTAAATGGCCACCACCTTCCTGATACTCAGGCCAAAAGCCGAGGTGGCACGTCCGGCTCCCACAGCCAATCCATCAGCTGGTCAGCTCAATCTCCAAAGGACATCTTCCTGGAGGCTTTCGCAAAGCCACGGATCTAATGCAGAGGTGTGCATGAGATCCTGGGGTCAGAAATATCTACACTTGAGAAAATGCTGGGCACGGGCTGAGTACTCAGTAGATCCAGTTTATATCCTTATTGCTACGCTGGGTGCTCAGTTTAACTATTGTTAAATAGTTCATTTGCCCCTTTTGTGGTGGGGCGCAGATTAAAAACAAACTAAGAAAATCATCACAAACGGATTAGCATAAAGGAAAGTAAGCCTAGAGCTGAGAGCTAGATTAAGTGGCAGGGGCAGGGGCTGGGGGGACTTACTCTAATTAGCTTGTCTCCTCCAGGAGGCGACATCTAAGTTGGAACCTGAAGGTTGAAGAGGTTTCTGTGTCACCAATGAAGGGTATGTTCCAGGAACGGCGTGTGCAAAGGCCCTACGGCAGAGAGTAGCAGAGGAAGGAGCAGCAGTGCCAGCTCCCCGAGAGGGCCTGTCTGCCTCATTCTGGCCCTGCCTGAATGAATGAATGAATGAGAGAGGCACGTGATCAGCCTGGAGAGACCAGCAGAGCTCTCTGCCCTGGGATGAGGGGTTTGAATTTGATTTCAAGAGCAATGGGAAGTCACTGGTAGGTGCTGAGCTTGGAGCATCAATCTTGGCTTTCACTAACGTCTGCTTGCTCATCTGTGTTGATGCAGAGGGACCTATGCACCCCTACAAGCTTGGGGGCTGAGCATGGCGTGGGGAGTGTTCGACAGGTTAACCCATGTTGACTCTAAATGCACACGGTGTTTCCAAATCCCAGGAGGTCCAGGACAGAAACTAGAGGGCCAGCGCATTAAGATAACTTGCTACTGACAAGCCAGACCCTACCGTTAACAAAGCCATTTTGGACCTTCACAGTGATTCCCTAAGCTCTCAGCCGCAATAGCTGCCAAAGCCGGGGTGGGAGGGGTGGTGGTGGTGGATAAAACACCCAACCAAAAAAAGCCTTCTGCCACCTTCTAACTGGGTCATTCCCCTTCCCAGCTACATCTGAGAGATGAGGTGTCAAACGCAGCTTCTGCCTAGAGAACCAGTTTTAAACAGCCTGGCCCCTGCTGGGCCCACCCTCCCCCATCATCTTCTGGCTCTTCCCCAACCAGCCTCCTCCCCCCACTGCCCCCCTCCCCCACCCTGGGCTGGGACGCGCATGGGGAGGGGTCTGGGGCTGCTGTGTGTGTTGCTTTATTTGACAGAGGCTCCTTAGGCGGTAGAGTCTGGATCTGGACCCCACGCTTCCGCATCCTGGCTGTGTGAGCTGCAGCAGGCACCCTACCCTCTCTGAGTCTTATTAACTTTATCTGTAAGATGAGGCCAATAATAGATCCTCACACCTCTGAGGGTTGTTAGTTGTTATGAAGCTTGAGTGAGAAGACCCGTGTGAGGTTCTTGGCACACTGCCTGGCATGCGGTAAGGACTCAGCCAACACCACAGTTCCCAGCTTTATCATGGGCTCCTACTTGGCGCAAGGCCTGGTGAGAAAGATGGGGCTGACCACAAGTCCTTGAGGTAGATGGAAGCGATAAACAAGATAGTGGTGAGCGTTGTTACAACAAGAACCTAACACAGTGCTTGGAGGGGAGGGAACCCAGGAGGGCTTTCTAGAGGAGGTGGCCTTGGTGAAGGCACAGCATTTGAGCTGGTGAAGATGTAGGAGGGCAGGAAGGGTAGTTTCAATGGAGGGAACCAGACTGGAGAGGCAGGGAGTGTGAGGTGTGTTTCCATGCACCTGCTAAGGACTGGCAGAGAAGGTCATAGGCACAGCCGCTCTTCCTTCCTTCCTACCTACCTACCTACCTACCGTGCCCCAAGCATAGTGTCTGGGCTTGATGGGCACCATGGCTTCAAACAATCCTATTGTTATCCTAAAGAAACTGAGGCTCAGGGAAATGATCTAGGTTAACTAGCCCAAGGCTATGCAGCTTCTAACAGAAATGCACTCCCAGGCCTGAGGCTCCGAAGCCCAGCCTTTAGCCATCCCCAGTAAGCACTTCCATATCCAGACAAACTAGTGGGACAGTGGCTTCAATAGTGGGTTGGAGCCAGTTCTCAAGTGCCACAGAAATGGGGCTGGATCTGATAGCAATGTAATGGCATATAACAAAATGGGAATTCCATAGCAATGGGGAGCCATGGAATGCTCTTGAGCAGGAGATGTGCCTTGAAAAGGCAAATCTGGTGATGACTGTGAAGATAGCTGGGGCATCAGAGAGAGGCTGAAGGAGAGAGGCCAGGCTGGTGGCTGTGGCAATGGGCCGAGGGAGAGGGTCTAGAATGTGGGGGAAGAGGGCAGAACTCCTCCCCTCCCTGGGCCTCAGTGTCTCCATCTGAAAGCTGAAGGGACTGGACCAAGACCTGAACCCTACTGCTATAGTCTCATCATCTCAACAAGCATCTTCCTCATTGTGTGGGACCTCGGCCTACCCCAGAGGCCACGGACCTGGGAAGTACTGTTTATTCATAAGGAAGGGATACTGGGCCTTTGACAGGATGAAGTCTGACCCTCTTTTTTTTTTTTTTAAGATTTTTTTTTTTTTTTTTTTTTTGACAGCAAGAGATCAGGAGCAGGCAGAGGCTGGCGGAGGGGTGGGGGGTGGGAAGGAGACTCCCTGCTGAGCAGAGAGCCCAATGCAGGGCTTGATCCCAGGACCCTGAGATCATGACCTGAGCTGAAGGCTGAGGCTTAGCCCACTGAGTCACCGAGGCACCCTGATGTCTGACCCTCTTAATGAAAATGCTGCTATTTGTAGATGCAAACAGGGAGGACCACGAAGGAGAACCCCTTGCGGTCTTTTCCTATCCTGGCCTCAGCCCACGAAGGAGAACCCCTTGCGGTCTTTTCCTATCCTGGCCTCAGCCAGGTGACAGTAATCCCTCAGAACTGGGTAATATTTTGATGACGGGATGAAGCCCAAGAGCCTCTCTCTCATCTTTCTGGTTCTCATTGTCCCTCCTTAGGATAAACCTGGGTCATAGGGGCACCTGGGTGGCTCAGTCAGTTAAGCATCTGCCTTCGGCTCAGCTTATGATCCCAGGGTCCTGGGATCAAATCCTGCATCAGGCTCCCTGCTCCACGGGAGCCTGCTTCTCCCTCTCCCTTTGCATGCCGCTCCCCCTGCATGTGCGCTTTCTCTCTCTGTCTCTCTCTCTTCCCCCGTGTCAAATAAATAAATAAATAAATAGAATCTTGGAGGCAAGGGTGGAAACCACAGGTCATAGTTCCAGCCCTAGCTTCAGCTACACCGAGTCCTCAGCTGGGAAGGGAGGATCATCCGAGAAGGGAGAGGGGAGCAACCAGTCTTCCATCCCTGGCGTGAACTTGCTCAGCTCAATGGTCAGGGGTCCCATCCCTAGGGCTGGGACCACAGAAACATGTCAAAGCCAGAATCTCATCTCTTCCTTTTTCTCTTGGATGTCGTTGCTGTTCCTCACACTTGTCCTGTTCATTCATTCAACAAAATGTACTGAGTCCCTACTAAATGTCATGCACTACAGTGGTGCCTGGAAGGTAGTGATGGGTCAAATGGGTGGGTGGGTGGGGAAGTAGACAGCGCACAGACACACAGATAAGGAAGTAAGTTGAAATCAGGGTTGGTGCTCTGAAGGAAACACAGCGAAGGTTATCGATATGTATGGGGGAGCCTTCCTTGAGAAATCATGGAGGACCTCTCTGAGGAGACGGCCATTAAGCTAAGACCTGAAGGGTGAGAACAAGGTAGGCCTGCAAAGAGTTAGGGCACAGGAGCTTCCAGGAAAAGGGAAAAGCAGCTGGTAAGAAGACCTGGTACCGCAAGACCAGGTGGCCGGCAACACTTGCTGTGGGGAGCAGGGGCACAGGGTGGGCGCTGGCGTGTACTGACCTTCCCTTTGCCATCCTAGAGAACAGCAGTACACAAGCACCATCCTAGAGACCCTGCGATCTTCATTGCCCAGAAGGAGAAACTGAGGCAAAAGTTGGGGGTGGGGTGGGCCACAGCCTGGCCTCTCTCTCAGAGAGGGTCTGTCACTCCATCCTGATTCTGCCAATTCTGCCCCATCTCCGGAGCACTGGAGCACAGAACCAAGGGGGTGGGGGGGGGTCCGTGGCCCCAGACACCTTCTCTCATTTAATCTCATGCAGGGTTCTCAACCAGAGTTAATGGAAAGTTTTTCAGAAGCTTCTAGAACACCTCACATTGTCTACGGAATTAGGCAACGCTTTCTTTCTAGACAGAAGACTTGTATTTTCTCCACCAGATTTTTCAAAAGCTCCTTTTATAACTTCAGCAAAAGTATAAGACCCTTCCCTATCATGTCACAGATGGTAAAACTGAGACCCAGGAAAGATGATCAATTAAAGAGAAGCTGTTGTTGAGAGGGTGAGAACACAAGCTTGGCTATCAGTCTGCTGGGGTTCGAGTCCCAGCCCCACCCTCATTTACGGGTCATATGGCTTCGTGCAAGGATTTAACCTCTTTAGGTTACATCCTCAAGGGTTTAACCTCTCTAGGCCACAGATTTTTCACATTAAAAATGGCTATGATAATGGTACTACAATAGTGCTGTGAGAAATCACAGCAGTGCCTGGCCCGTTAGTAAGTGCCATAACATTAGCTGTCCTTATTTAGCCAAGGTCACGCAAAGGAGAGGCCTCCGGAGGCCGACAGGAGCTTCTGTGTCCGCGGGACTCCCAAGAAGGTGCTCTGATTATGGCCAGACCTCCCCAGCATCTGCCCCAGGAGTGAGGAGTGTGTATGGGGACACAGGATGGAAGAGAGAGAGGAGGTGGGGAAGTCCCAGGCTCCCTCCCAGCTGGGGGAAGAGGGGGAGGGGACGGACATCAAAGGGTGGGCAGGCCGACTTCCCGCCCCTAAAGCCAGGTGGCCTTTGTCAGGACAGGCCGGACACGGTTGGGACAATGGGGTATCGTGTTCACTTTCCGGCCAACAGGAGTCACTACCGAGCTAAGGCGCAGTCTGTTACATGACAAAGGGGGGACCTATAAAGGAGGTCAGGCCGCCCCTCATTAAAGCCAGCCCTTTGTCCTGCCCCCTCCTCTGCCTTTGAAGAGGGTGGATCAGAGAGGCCTGCCTGGGGGCAGGAGGCTCACAGTCTCAGGAGCCAAACAGTAGCCACCTTCCCAACTGCTCCTGCTTGCCCCTCCCCCAGGGTCAAGAGTTCAGGGAGGGCCCTGGGATGGAAAGGTAGGGACCCCCCACACCAGTGTAACCAAAGAGGGCTCTTTTGCAGTCCAAAGGCTAGGAGCCACAGTCTCTCCCCAGCACCAATGGGGGTGCTGAGACCTGGACAGGAAAGTGGCCGGCCTGTGTCAGCAGGTCGCCCCTTCTGGGGACGGTTGGCAGCTTCCTCTTGGGGCTGGGACAGGGGTGGAAGCTGCGGATGATGAGCGGGGCCAGGGATGCTCAAGGGCCCTGGGCTCAGTCTGGGAGCTGCGCTCTAGTTCCCGCCTGGGCAGGCGACCACAGGCGCGTTTCTTCACGTCTCGTGGTCTCTGTTCCCTTAATCTACACAGAGAGACGGGCCGTGCTTACGGAGGCTCAGCAGGCTGGGATTCGGAAGGGGCAGGCTGAGGGACAAGCACCCCAGGACCAGAATGGTCAGGGAGGCCCCAGTGGGAACCCTTTCGGAGCCGGGGCAGGGGTTAGATAGGGGGCGACTGGGCCTCGCCCTAGCACCTGCCGGTGCTCAAGGGAAGGGTCCGGAGGCGCCGGGCGAGGGAGGGGTCCTTACCGCTGCCACCGCCGCCTCCAGCCGCCACGCTGCGCCGCATCCACTCGTAGGGCGTCCGCCTTTGCGCTCCGGGCGACGACGGTGCGCCCGGGCCGCCGAGGGGCTGCGCTAGGAGGCTTGGGCCCGGCCCAGGGGGCGCGGGCACCGGGCTAAAGTCCGGAGGGGGCCCGAATGCCAGCGGGGCTGGGCTGGCGGCGGGGGCCGCGGGGCCTGGGCCGTAGGCGGCGGCCCAGTCGTCCTTGGGCGCGGAGAAGGGCGCGCTCCAGGCCGCAGAGGGTGCCGGGGCAGGCTCCACGTGAGAGTAGCCGGTGAAGTCGGGGTACTGCGGGGGTCCCTGGGGCGCAGGCGGGGGACCGTAGGCTTGCGCGCCCAGGCCGAGGCTCGCAGGCCTGGCGGGGCCGGGGTAGACCGGAGAATCCTTGTCCAGCACATAGCCCACGTACATGGTGGCCGCGGGGGCCCGCGCGCATGCTGGGCCCTGGAGCCGCCGCTGCCGGCCGCCCCGACGAGCAGACTGCTCACCTGAACTCGCGGGCCCGGCCGGCGCGCCCGCCCCACCCAGGCCTTTTATAGCTCTGGGCGCCCGCGGCCCCAGCCCCGGCGGGTTTGCATTTCAAAGCGGGGGGAGCCTCAGGGCCGCGAATCAAAGGGGGAAACCCGTCGGGGGCGGGGGGTTCAAAAGGAGACAAATTGCCGCCCCAAGCGGGAGGCGGACTGGCTGGGGCCTGGAGGGGGTGGGGGCGCGGAGAGCGCGTCCCGGACGGGAGTCCGAGGCTTCGCTAGGTGCGGGAGTCTCCTGTGGGCCCGACCGCCTAGCGCCACCAACGCCTCGTCCTCCCCGGTCCGGTCGCGTGCACCGCCCGTGGCCCCATTTTACAGGTGGAGAAAAGGGATCCGAGGGGCGGCGCGGGGGGACCCCAGGCCAGCGTCGCACAACTGCGTGGGCCCCCTGTTGCACTCCGCAGTGATCAGCTCGAGGTGACCGGTCAACCTGACTTCAAACAGGGTTCCCTCTGGAAGGTAGCAGGTCCTTAATCTTGGTGGGGGGGGGGGTTGGGGTCACGACCCCTTGGAGCCGCCAAAGAAAGCTGTGGATGTTTTTCCCGGGAAATGCACATATGCACATACACGAGGCTGCATTCGACTGCATTCGTTTTCCTGAGTTGACTCTCCTGAGAAAGCTCTTTGAGGAAGTGTATGTGCGTCTTTGCGGGATCTTCTAGGGAATTTTTCACAATTCTCTCGATGAACCCTTTTAGCTCCCCAAACCCGCCCTTTATTTTAATGAGAAGTTTGAAACAGACACAGAAGCGGAGTGTGTAGTGAACCACTAAGATAGCCATCACCCAGCTCCAACCTTTAGCAAGATTTCCTAAGTTATTTCATCACTCTCCTCCCTTTTTTGCTACAGTATTTTAAAACAAATCCCCAACATCATCTCATTTTACCCCTACATACTTCAGCATGCAACTCTAAAACACACGGACGCTTCCTTACATAATATGCCATTAACACATCTAACAAAATTTACACGAATTCTTGAGTATTATCTAACACTCCGTTCATAGGCAAAATACTCCAGATGATTCAAACATGTCTTTGTAACAGTTGCATTGGGTGAATCAGGATCTAAACGCCCTGATTCATTTATCGTAGCTGGGGCCCACTGGTATTTTAAGTGAGTCTTGAATCCCCTTAACCTGTTAAAGACTGGTAAACATTTCCTAGCTATCCAAGGGGATGTGCCTAAAACAGGTGAGGAGCTGGGAGTGGGTAGCAAGGTTGAGAGATCTGGGGATGGATTCGTGAAGGACAAGACTCTGGGTCAAGAAGTCTTGGGGTGATGGGTTTCTTTTCCCCAGTGGGGGGGTTCAGTGTCCACAAGCTGCACAGAGCCCCCCATTTTGTTTGATCCTCCAACATTTCCTGAGGACACCCTAAATGTGCAGGGACATGAGGTCCCCCAAAGGTGGACAGAATCAGGGTCTTATCTATTTGACCTGTCCCTTCCCCAGATCACTGCATTGGGTAGGGCAGGTCGGCATCAGTTCAAGACTAGACAGATGTGTCAGGATCTGGATACAATTTACAGGGTCCAGTGCAAAATAACAGTGTGAGGTCCCTTGTTCAAAAACTATTAAGAGATTCAAGATGGTGACAGGAGAGAATTCAACCATGCAAGGGGCCCTTCTAAACACGGGACCCTGTGTGACTGTACAGGTGACACCTCCCCACCCCCACCCCAGGAAGCTGGCCCTGACCAGTTTCTTGCACTTCTGGGATTCTGATGGTATGGTACGCTAACAGAATGGGGGCAGTAAAGACAGGGCTCCCCTTCGGGCTCATGTACAGGTGGAAGCACTGAGGCCCAGAAAGGAAATGGACCATGCCCAAGTTTATGCAGGAAAATGAAGGCTGGCTGGGGTGGGGGAGGGGCTGCTGCCTGGGTTGTCACTCACATGGAGGTGCATGGGGCTGCCTCTGCAGGAAAGTCTCCCTTTCCCAGGTTGAAAAGGGGACATGTTGGTGAGATTTCCTCAGAAATCATCTGGAGTGAGGGCTCCGCAGAGGACTGACCTTTTTGAGGGGTCAGTAAAAAATGGGAAGTACACAGAGAAGGGAGAAGAGGCCCAGGAGGACTGGGTTCTCTCTCTGAGTTGAGTTCTCTCAACTCTCTCTCTCTCTCTGAGTTGAGTTCTCTGAGTTCTCTTCCTGCTCAGACCAGGAAGAGAAAATCTGGACTGAAGGACTGAATTTGGGGAGGGCTGCAGGGCACACCTGGGACCTGCCAGAGAAAGCTGTAGGCACAGACATAGATTTCAACCCCTCCATAATAAAGTGCTCCCTAAAAGGCCATCCAGCACGAAATAGGCTGTCAGGAAATAGAGACTGAGCTGATTGTCACAGGAAGTATGCAAGTGACTGCTGGAGGGCTCTGGTCAGGGATGCTACAGAAAGCGTGCCTATCTGGGGGGAGATTGGTGCTTTTTAGGTGCCCTCTAAAAGCACAAAGTTTGGGAGTAGGTATAGGAATTCTTTTGTTTGCGTGTTCATTCATTTGAGGCATATTAACACTCCTCCTTTGTGTTGACATTGTGTTTGATAGTGGGTGAGGCCTGGCCCTTGGGGTTTTCACAGTGGGGGGGGCGGGGCAGGGGAGAAGCTTGCATGAATCAAATAATCACAAACAAAGGTAAAATGACATCCTGGTAAGGGTCCCAAGAATGGGGATGTTTGACCCAAAGGCAGGAGACATGGAAGTCTGGCAAAAGGAAGTGACATAGGAGTCAGGGTCCCGTGGAACAGGGAAGGACATTTCGGGCAGAGCGACAGTGTGAACAGGGGTGCTGAGGCCCAAGGAGACACATGGTTTGTAGAACCGGACTGGAGCGCAGTGATGGGAGGCAGGAGATCAGTCTGATGAGGGCAGAGCAAGGCCTGGGGAAAGGCCTGTTGAGAGGTGTGGGAAGGCTTTCTTGAGGGCTTTGAGTGGTGGAGATGGGAGCTGAAAGATGGTGGGGGCTGGCGTGTGGAGAATGAGCCAGAGGACAGGCGGGGAGCTCTAGAGCAGTGGCGAAGCTGTGGACAGGTCCAGGAATGATAGAAGATGGTGCCCAGGATTGGGTGGTGGCTGGGAGATGGGGGAGGGCCTGGGGATTCTCCCTAATCCCCTCAGTGTTGTCCTCCCCCAGGATAGGGGCTGGGACAGGCCTCTCTCTCCACAGACAGGTCCTGGGGTAAACCTCTATTTCCACCCTGCCCTGGGCCTGCTCTTTCTTGTGCCCTGCTGTTGGGGAGGGTGAGGCAAATTCGCCTCATTGCTGGTTGAGGAAGCACAGAGAGGTTCAGGGATCTAGGCAAGGGCACAGAGGGACAGTGCTGGGTATAGAAGCTGGATCTCCTGATGCCAACAGCCTTTTTTGGTGCCTAACCAGAGTGCCCAAGGAGTCCTCAACCCAGCCCTGCTAAGCCTCCAAACCCACCCCTGGTCCACCTAGGGTAGGAGAGCAGGGATAGGAGACTTCACAGCATCCCATTCACGGAAGACACTTGGAGAGCCAACTTACTCATTTTACAGATGGGGTAACTGAGACCTGGAAGCCTAAGGGAGAAGGGATTTTTGCCAAGTCCCACAGCAGGACAGTGCTTTCGTGGAAAACCTCGGTCTTCTGACTGCCAGCTCAGTGCCCCTTCATCCCACCTCTCTGAGAATGCAGGGTTTGGCCCTCCACCTGGTGCCCGAGTGACGATGATAACAATAGCACTACTACCAAGGGGGAGAGAGAGAGAGAGCGCGTACACGTTCACTAAGTGCCGGGAGCAGGGCCAAGCCATTTGCGCGTATTCTTTCCTGTAGGGTGAGCTAAGGTCCTGCTATCCCCATCTTGCCGATGAAGCAGCTGGAGCTCAGAAAAGTGAAGTCACCCACCTGAGGCCACAGAGCAGGAGAGTGGCCTGTCTGGAAGTTTTTCTTTCTTCTCCAGCCAAGCCAGCCTGGGAAGATAGTGCACCCGTGTGTGTGTCTCTCTCCTAAACCTGGGATTTTGCTTATACAAATATCTGCTTCCTCTTCCTTCTCTGGCTCATGCAAAAGAGCCTCAGCTCTCCCCTTAGTCTCACCTTTAGATGGACGCCCCCCAGCAACCAGAGACCCGAGACAGCCCTGGTATGACACCCCAGCTCCCCCCTCCCAAGGACACTGTAACTTTGTTCAGAAGTCCCAGGCTGGGCATTGGGGATGGCTGGTCTGCTTCACCTTAGCCTCAGACTTGCTATGTGACCTTGAGCACTTTCCCACCTGGGTCTCAGTGTCCCCGTATCCCCACTGGGATGTGTCGGACAGTGGCCCAGCATGGTACTGGGACTGTGTATATGGAGAAGCTTCCGTCCATGTCACAGCCTCCCTCTTCCTCTGACCGCCTCTTATCTCCAGGAGAGGCTGTTAATTGGACCCTCCTTCCCTCTGGCTCCCGTGGTGGCCCCTCTCTCCTCGGGCCTGACCACGGCCTCCTGGGGTGGAGTGCAGAGGCACGGTCTCATAAAGATCTTGGTGATAACTTGGTTTTTAAACAGGTTTATGGCCCTGGAAGAGGAAAGATCCTGGGCTGAGCTTTCTGCTGGAAATGGTTTGCTTAAGAGAAGCTGGTGGGCTAACTTTCAGCCTACCCAGATCCCAGTCCAAGGGCTTTGACTCACTCTGTGACCTTGGGCCAGGAACTCTCCCTGGCTGAGTGCTTTCTGAGCTGGAAGAGGGGCTGGTAATTCCTGCCCTTCCCACCTCCAGGGGGCAGACGTGAGGCTTACAGGTGGGTGCTGGGGCTCCTGTGGAGGTGTCCTTTCCTTCTGGACCCCTCCATCACCTTTCCTCTCACCCTCCAGAGGCTGGGGCGCCACCTGCTGGGAATGCAGGGTACTGCCAGAAGGCTCGCGGACTGCTGTTAGTCGTGACCCCTGGACAGACTTGTGGGTTCTCCTCCTGCTCCCTGTGGAAGAGGGAGGCAGTCCCGCTGTACATAGCCGCTGAGGGTTCAGAAGGGATGCTAGAATCAAAGGCATAGGGGCAGAGTGCCGAAGAATCACTGTGTCTGACCCATTGTTCAGAGGAGACACAGTAGAGCGAGGGAAGGAAAGGAATGTCACTGCATGAGTCAGTGGTCTCGCAAGGACTGGGGCCCAGAAGTCCCAACTCCCTGGCCAGGGCACTCCTGCAGCCTCGCAGAAGGACCTAGTGCTGTGGGGAGGGCAGTCAGTCCAAGGTCGACCATGATAGTCTCCATGCTAGTCCCCCACCTCACTTGTGTTAGCTTGTCCTCCAGAGTGCACCACAGAGACTTGGTCTTATCTGTCACTGTTTAAGATCAGGCATGGGCTTTCCTGACCTTCAGGATAAAGCCAGGCTCCTCTTGGGGCCACAAGGCCCTGAGACCTAGCCTCTTGGCTTCCTCTCCAGCCTATAACCCTGAATATCTCCTTTCTGCACCTCACCACTCTTTTCCTTCTGCTCAAACACACCAAGCTCCTTTTGGCTTCCAAGTTTTTGCATATGCTGTTCCCTCTGCCTAGAACACTGTTCCCACCTTCGTGCTGTGTGTGGTCTCTTAACCTCAGGTCTCAGTTGATATATTTCTTCCCCAGAGAGGCCTTAATTCACCTAAACAAGAGCCTCCAACTGCCCTACCATTATTCTTCATCTCTTCACACTAAACACAATTTGATATTATTAATTTGTGCTTTCCTTTGGTGTTCCTGAGCTCCATGAGGGTGGGGCACACAGTAGGTGCTCAATAAATTTCCATTGCGTGGATAAGTGGCAAGAGAGACAGCATGGCCTGTGAGTCAGAGATCCCATTCCAGATTTGCTGTGTGCCTTCATGCAGGTTTGAGCCTTCTCTGGGACCCAGCAGGTCCAGTGTTGGGGAGATAGGTGGACTATGATGGCCCCACTGTTTTGAGGATCCTTGAGCCATCTGGGTACCAGAGCACACCCTTGATTTGTAGGGTACTGAGCCTGAGGTCAGCGGGAGGCTGAGAGAGGCCAAGACAGGCAGGGCCTCAAAGCCCTATCTCCTGGGACCTTGGCAGACTTTGGTGGCTATAGTTTGGCCTAGTAAGAGCAGTCCTAGAAATCTAAGGCAGGAATGTGGCCCAAACTCCGTCCCCTTTGGTTTGTCTGTGCAACTGGACAGCTAGCATGCTGAGCGTCCAGGATGGGAAGGGGCAATTCCCATTGTGTGCCTGTTCTGCCTCCCTAGCTGCAGGTACAAGGTAGCACCTGCTCAGAGTATGCAGGGTGGAAGGACACTGGACTAGACGTCAGGATCCTTGCATCCCAGGACCTCTCTCTCTCTGCTAACTTTGGGAAGTCTTCTCCACTCTCTGGGCCTCAGTTTCCATGCCTGTCCTATGGGCACACTCTAAGGACTCTTCCCGCCCAGATATCCAAGATGACAGTGCTGATGCCTGGGACATGTGTGCTGCTTCCTTGCCCCAGGCCTGGGGAGCCTGGAAGGGGGGCAGTGCTGGGAGCGTGGGAGAGCCAGATGTGGTGGCTGCTGGCCCTGCCTGAGTGAGAGCTGAGCTGGCCTACTGGGAATTCTCCCACTCAGGAGCCCTTTCCGGGCCCCCCTCCCCCTGCCCCACTGAGAGCTGCGGCTTCCGGCTCTGACAAGCGTGGGTGGGGGTCTGGGGGGTGGGGGTTCAGTTCAGCCTGATTCCCTCCTTCAGGGAAGAGCAATTCCGTCCTGGGACGGGAACATGACGAAGCCTTGCTCAGTCACTCTCCAGCGCGGGCTGCCATCATCTGAGCTGTAAGATGAGCATTTGGATGGGCTCCCCTGAAGCCCGGATGGTGGACTTCTGTGACAGTGGCTCCTGGAGGCGCCTGAGCATTGTCATCTTCGGTGGGGCCCCCTTGTTCTGCTCCAGTCCTTGCATAAAACACCAGGTGTGTCACTTATGTGGACCTCTCAACCACTCTGCAAGGGAGACACATGCATCCCCACTTTACAGCCGAAAACACTGAGGCTCCTAGAGCTCAGGTAGTGTCATTTGTCCAGCCACGCAGCTAGGAAGTGGAGGAGCTGGGCTGGAACTTCCAATGTCAGAGCTCAGGCTCTTGATTTGCCTCCATGCAGTGGGGAGGAGGGGTGCTGAACCCCAAGGTCCAGAGCTCCCTTCTCCCTCTAGACCCCATTTGCTCCACCTCAGGCAGGATGCTCTGTTCACCCACTGTGAGCCCAGCTTTTCCAAGTCAGCATTGTCCCAGGCTGGACCAGGCTCCCTGCATCTTGGCAGTGCCTGCCCTGTCCACGGTGGGGCTGGGGGCCATATGGATCCCCCACCCCCCGGCTTGATGGTACCGCACTGCCCTCTGTGCACAGAGGAAACCGAAGCCCAGAGAAGGAAGAGCTCAGCTCAGGGGCACACAGCGATGGGCTGCAGCTGGAATGAGGGAAACTCCATATTTTCGTAATACTTCCAGACACTGTACTGAGTCCTTTAAGTGTGGTACAAATTGCAGTAGTCTTTCAAATCATCCCTCAAATCAGCTCCATTTACCAGAGGATGAAATTAAGGCTTGGAAGTCTCTGTGACTTGCCCAAGGTCATGCAGCTTGGCCTTGCAGAAGCCGGGATTTGAACCCAGCTCTGTTTCTGGCTCTGCACTCTGCCCTTTCCATCATGACCCCCCCTGCATCATCTGTCCAGCTCTTGGTGCATTCTCTGTGGTGTTCCGTGGGGCTCTGCATCCCCCAGCCCCATCTCAGCTGAGAGGAGGCTTAGCAGCCCTGGTGCCTGCCAAGGGTTAATGGTGGTAGGGGCTAAGTGATTCCAGATGGGCCAGCCGGACGGCTGGGCTGGCCGGAAACCGGCCGCCGCCAGCTTCCCGGGGGAGCCGCCACCAGCCACCCCCACCCCTCTGTGCTGCATCTCTGGCCCCCAGCTGTCCCCTTGCCCTGGGGCCCACCAGCCTCCTCTCTCTAGCCAGAACCCAACTCTAAGCCACTTGTAAACAAAGCATCCCAAGGGCCTCCCAGCACAGTGGGTTCAACCTTGTTAGGTACAGATGGGAAACTGAGGCTCAGAGAGAAGAAGATATCTATCCAAAGCTACACAGCAACTCCACAGCTGGGTCTCCTCACTCCCAGACTTGTTTGGGGGTTGGGAGTTAGGGATATGAAATGCCTCCTTGATCCCCCACCCCCTACCACCCCTGGAGCTGTTCTGGTCCTAGCCGTTGGGTCAAGGCTTTGGAAGCGAATGGCCAAGGCAAATGCTAAGAGTTGCAAAGACTCATACAGTCTTCGGGCATAAGAAATATTAGCATAGGCTTGACCCTGTGGTCTTTGGAGTCCCCCTACTCCCCCCATGACCCCACTGCTACCACACTGGTCTGGGACCCCTCTCAATCCCCACTCAGATAAGACCAAGAAGGGACCTCAAGATGGATGTGCTGTTGTGATGGCATAAAATCCCAGCTCAGGCAAACACTCCTGCTCATGAACTGGGGCCCAAGGTGAGGCCCAGGAGAAGAAGGGAGTAGACAGAGGTGCACTAGTTTGGACAGAAGGAGCCCTGGGTAGAGTCAGGCTCTACCTGTGTGACCTGGGACACCTTTCTTTCCCTCTCTGAGACTCAGTTTCCCCATGTATACAGTGTCAGGGCAAAAGGTAATTTGCCTCAACTCTCTAAACCCTTTTAAAATGGCCAGGAGTCTATGACCAGAGATGTCTTCTGGTCTGAGGAAATGAGGGCAGACTAATTGGGTGGGACAAGAGGTCCAACCAGGTTTTGGAGGGGCCTCAGCAGACCTTAGCGGGGAAGGAATGGCAAGAGGCTGGCAATGGAACATCCGGTCCTCAAAAATCTGTGTTGGGGGACTGAGCGAGAGGCAGGGACAGGGTCCCCAGGAAGAAGGTGGGACAGGAGCCCCAGTCGGCTCTGCAATGTGGGGTCAGATCACCTGTGTCTGCTCCATCATGGAACTCAGGAGGCCCCATTCCATGCCAGTTCTGCCCTTGCTGTGTGAGCTTGGGACGCTCCAATTCATGCCTCTGGGCTTCTGTTTCATTGTCTATGAAATGGGGAAATAATCCTTTCCTGATGCTCCAGGGCCTGTGAGAGGACAGGAAGGAATATGTTTGGAAATCTGAAGCACACCGGTGACATGGAGCAGGTCTCCTTCCCTCTCTGTGCCAAAGCACGCCCGCCTTGGGTTTCTTCTTCCAAAAAGTGACTGATAATGAAAAAGCATCAGTTAAAGGCACTCTCAGCCTCCCTGTCCTTCTTTGGGGACCTGCCTGTGCCTCCTTGTGTCTCTCACGAGCCTGGGCAGGCCTGGAGTCAGGGACTGTGTCTTACTCACTACCATGTTCCCAACACCTGTCACATAGTAGGTGCTCAACATGCTTGTTCAATAAAAGGATGTTGATTGAATCAATTATATGGATTATGAGAGCTGCATTTATACGTGGGGAAACAGGCTCGGAGAAGGGAGCCCGCCCCAGGTGCCACGGCAAGGCATCAGGGAGGTGAGGCCAGGCCACTTTTTAATAAAAGTGACTCAGCGGTTGGCGTGGGCTGCGGAGTTTCTAAACATCCCCTCACATCCTGAGCGAGCAGGCGACGGAGGGAGCAAGCAGAGGGGAAAAAAAGGAAGAAAAACAAGAAACTTGGGGGAAAAGAAAGAGAGGGGGGAAGAAACTGAAATTGAAAACAGACACACGCGTCCTCCTTCCCCGCCCCCTCGCCCCCCTTCTTCCAGCGGAGCCAATCAGCGGCGGCCCTGCAGCCTTTCCCCCAAAGTGGGGGGGGGGCAAGGAAGCCCACAGTGGTGTGAGCTCGTGGGGCTGCCAGCGCCCGCAGTCCCTTCCCATCCCGTCTGGAACCCAGGATCCCTCTGTGAACAAGTTGGAAGCAGAGAGGAGGAGGACAGCAAGGAGAGAAGCAGCCCCTCTGACTAGCGGCGCGGGGCAGCAGCCTGTGCCGGGCAGCGCAGCCCAGTCGGCCAGACCCAGGGCGGCCCCTCCTGGCAGCCCTGCTCCTCCAGAAGGATGCTTTGGGAGTGAGGCCACTCCTCACCCCGGCAGCCCCTCACTCCCTCCATTCTCCCAAGGCTCCCGGAGACTACAGCTGTCCTCCCTGCTCTCCTGCCCAGCTACTGCCCCATTTGGGGTCCAACAAAGTCTTTCTGTTAATGAGAGGTCAGTGAGGAGGACTTCCTGGAGGGGGTGACAGCCCACAGCTCAGGACTATGCCCACACCTGAAGGCATTAGCAGTAAGGTAAGTGCTGGGAGAAGGGGATCCCCAGTCCCTTGCCCAGTCCCCTTAATCCAGTCTGCGTCTTCTTGGGTAGGTCAAAAAATGGAAAATATTTTTAACAAAACCAGATGGGAGGAGGCCGGGAGGCTGTGGGCGACGTCAGGGCTGAAGGAGCCAGCTTTCTCCTCTCCTGCTCAGGCTGCGTCTGGGGTGGGTGGCCCTGGTCTCCAGAGCCCTGCTGCCCCCTGCTTTCATCAAAGGAACCTCAGAAGGTTCTGGGTGCAGACTGAGGGCCTGAGGGGGCTGGGCGAGCTGGAAGAAGCTTGAGAGGGGAGTTGGGAGGCGGCAAGCGGGGTCCGCGGAAAGGGGATCTAGCCGGGGTTTGGGGACCTCGGAACCATGGCCCCTGTCTCTGGGCCCAAGCCTTGTCCTTAAGAATCTGTCTGGCCCTAGGCCAGTCGGCCGCCAGGCAACCTCTGGGGATTTAAATGGATTTGCAGATTTTCCAGATTCCTAAGATGTCCTTCTAAACCCCCAGTGGCTGGGAAAGCATGAAGACAAGGGGGCCGTGGCAGGCCTAGCCAAGCAGTCACGCAGCTGGGGCCGTGGGGCTGGGGGCCTGGGCCTGGCCGAAAGATGTGGGGGGCCCCTCTGTGAAGAAGGGGGAGTCGGTTGTTGGGTCCTTCCTTCTGGACCCAGGCAGCTGCTTGGGCCGCCTTGCTGCCTCCCTCCTTCCGGACGCTGCTTTGACTCTGTCCTACAACATGAATCTGATCTTGATCCCGTCTTTGATTCTCCTGTGTAGAAAGCCCCAACTCCTAACTGTAGCTGCCATTGATTGGCACCTACTGCATGCCAGGACCCCTTGGAGAGCTTTATGGGCCTGATCTCACGTAACTCACCAGCAGCTCCGAGGTGGGCACGGATTTTATGTCGGTTTTGCGTGTGAGGTTCAAGGCAGCTACGAAACTGTTATCACAGTGCTAATAAGTGGCAGTGCTCAGGAGATAATAAGCTCCCTGCCCTGTTTCTCCAAACTTGGGGCTTGTGTTCCTGCCAGTCAGATCCTAGGGTTCCCAGGAAGAGTATGCACAATCCTGCCCATGAGAATGCCCTTCCTCATCACCTCCATTTTCCTTCATGGACCTTCCCGACTTCACCTCCTCCAGGCAGCCTTCCAGGCTCTTCAAGTCTTCCAAGTGTTTGCCATGCCCTTTGCCTGGTCGCTTGGCCTTCTATTCCTGTGTGTACATCAGAGATCATTTGGGCCTTAGGTTCCCCCATCTTGTGTTCTGTCCCCAGCATGGGCAGGGGGCAAATGTGCTGATCAAAGGTAGGAGGGGGCTCACTGAAGACTTTCTGTTCCTAAATGTGAGACCAGAACCAGGCCCCTCGGTTCCTTCAGGTGCCCTTCCAGAACATCACGTTGTTCCTCCCAATGGCATTATACTATGTCAAACAGGGAGGAGCGTCCCGGCCTCTCTCTGCAATCCCAGAGTGCACAAAGGCCTCTAGCCAGATGTCTGAAGTCGTGCAGGCCTCCCCTGCCTCTGAGCAGGAGGCTCTGGGTCCACAATGCTCAGGGATGGAGGGCCGTGTTGCTCACTGTCATAGAGCGCTTGCCCTGTGCCAGGTGCAGAGCCCAGGACTCCATACCCCTTGTAACCCCCGCAGCAGCTCTTGGGAATCCATACAGCTGTTACCCTGTTTGGCAGAAAAGGAAAAACCAAGGCCCAGAGAGGCTACCTGACTTTTCCAGTATCACACAGTTAGAGTTGGTCCTTAGGCCCACGTCTGCTTGAAACCCAAGACTTAACCCCTTGCTACCTACGGAGGCCCAGGTCAGAAGGGAGAGACTCTCCATCCTCCCACAGAGGCTACTCCTGGCTCCAGCACCTTCCACAGCAGGAAGTTCAGCATCAGGCCCCACCTGCTCCCGGATCCACCTGGAGTCTGGCCGGGTCCTGAGTGAGGAAGGAGACCATCTGACCAGCACCTTCCCTTCACTGGTGACCAGGCGGCCCTCCCTCCTGTGTGGGAAGAAGAGCTGAGACTTGTAATTGCCCACAGATGTGGGACAGCAAAAAGCACCATGGATTCAGAGTCAGGAGACCCGGCGTTGGCCCTGGCTCAACTCAAGTCCATTGCTTGGCCAGCCCCGGGTCCCCGGGTCCTTTATCTGGATGGCATCTATATCCGGAAGGCAGTGGACACCATGGGTAAACCACATCAGGTTTGGGCATCAGGGACTGTGCATTAATCCCTAGTTGGCTCCTGGCTGGCTGTGTGACCCCGGGCCAGCGCTCTGTAACTCTTTTTTTTTTTTTTTTTTAAGATTTTATTTGTTTATTTGACAGAGAGAGATCACAAGTAGGCAGAGAGGCAGGCAGAGAGAGAGAGGAAGGGAAGCAGGCTCCCTGCTGAGCAGAGAACCCGATGCGGGACTTGATCCCAGGACCCTGAGATCATGACCTGAGCTGAAGGCAGCGGCTTAACCCACTGAGCCACCCAGGTGCCCCAGCGCTCTGTAACTCTTGGCATCAGTTCCCTCCTCTGCGAGCAGCAGGGGCACGTAAGCCCTGCGAGTGTAACATAGGTAAGGTGCTGAGCAGCTCTTGCTGGGCTCTCACAGGGCTGGACCTAATGGTCATGGGCTGAGAGAGGGTCACTGCTCTCCCTTCTCCTGCATGGGACTCGGCGGTGAATTAGTCTGGGATCCACAAAGGACCATGCCCACGGGAGGGACCTGGACACCATAGGTATTGTAAAGGCCACTTCCACCTTCCAGGCATGGTCTGGCTCTGAGACCAGCTGCCTTCTGGTCTAGAGGAGGGCACTTCTTGTTTTGCTCAGGATGGACTGCTGAGTGTGGGTGGGGAAAGAAGAAGGAAGTAGAGGGTCCCTTGAATGCCCTGAAATGCCCTCTGTGCCCGCCTTATGTCCTTGTACATTTCAGAATCCTGCAGGCAGTGGGCCCTTGCCCTCGGAATGCAGGGAGATCTTCCTCCATTGTTTTCCATAGACCTTCCTGGGGGCCCCCCAGGAGGCAGAGTTCATAGCCCCTATGCTGGGGAGCAGTGGGGACAGGGTGAGATAACAGGGACCAGCAATCCCTGAGTGCTTTCATAGTGCCTCCCATCCCATTACTGTGAAGTTCACTGCTGTGGTCCTTGGGGCTTCGAATAGGCCCAGCATTCAGAAAGTGCTTAATAAATATTTGCCAATCTAATATAATCATCACAGCAACCTCCAGCAGTAGATATAAACTCTCTCTGTTTAACAGATGAGGAAATACCCAGAGAGGTTAAATCAGTTGCCCAAGTTCCCACAGCTAGGAAGTGGGAGAGCTGGGGTTTTCTTCTGGGTGTTTGTGACCCCAGAGCCCAAGAGAGGCTGGGTGGGGTGCGGGCCACCCCTGGGGAACCAGCATAAACTCTGACAATGGGCCTGAGCTGTGGGGACCCCTCACAGTTCCAGAGGTGGTCCTCAGACCCTGGAACCCATCCTGTGTGACGGTGGCTGAGTCAGTCTTAAGCCGGGCCTCAGTTTTCCATCAGTAAGACCCAGGAGGTTGAACGAGATGATTTCTGAGCTCCTTCCAGGCCGAAAACAATTCCAGGATTCCAAGCCCCACCAACCCAGATTGGCAGCCACACAGCCTGTTGGATACACAGGCATCCTGTATCTTTAACTTCACAGTGAAAGGATTTTTTCTTACTCTTTCTTTACCCATTACAGAAAGAGGTCAGGATCAATGTTCACTAATGGAAAACTGTAACCTGCTATAAAGAGGAGAAACTTTCTACAGTTAGAACAGCCCATTCGTTAATGTACTCGGTTTCTTGGGGAGCTCCAAGGGTGTGTTCCTGCAGAGCCCCTGTGCCCGTTTTCCTGGGGTACAGAGGGAGGAAGTCAGAACATGCGCCTGTTGGGGTGTGTATGGGTGGATGCTGTGAGCCTTTAGGCCCCTTCCGATGCTGATTTTTCAAATCTCATGTGCTTTGATTTCAAGAGGAAGAAGAGCTTTGGCTCAATGGTGCATGGATGAACGGTGGGGTCCACAAGTGAGGGAAGCGATGCGGGGTCCTGATGGGAGTGGGTGTGGAATTTACACACTTGGGCTTCCAGTTTAAGAGCCACTTTAAGACCTTCCCAAGACTTCAGACTCAGAGCCAACGGCTTTCTAAACCCCCAGACCCTCACCCCAGGGACCACCCCCTTCCTAGATACTTTCTGGGGCACCCTGCCCCCAGCCTAGTTCAGGAGGCTGCAGATCAAAGTGTATTGCTTTAGCTGCACCATTAGTACCCTTTCTTCTCCTCTCTTCAGGTCAGGGCTCTTTGATGTCTCAGGAGCCTGAAACCTTCCATCTGGCAGAGGTACCAGCTTCTCCACCCTGTGAGGGGAACGATCGTCTCTTGGGAAGTGGGGGCAGCAGGGTCAGGGAGTCAGTCCCTGAGGGTCAGAGATGGAAAAGACTCCGGGAGTCACCTGGTTTGACTTCCTCGTTGTACGGGTGGGAAGCTGAGGTCCAGAGAAGAGCTGGTCCAGAAGAGAGGTCCAGTCGTATGGACGGTCAGCGGTAGCACTGAGCCCGGGACCCAGCCAAGTACGTGCTGTCCATTACCTCTGCCATCTGGGGACTCCCTCAGCCTCAGTTCTCCCTGGCTAAGGCCACAAGGCAGAGTTTGGGCTAAAGAGGAAATGCCATTTCCATGAGTAGAGTTTTGTGGACCCAGAGCTCTCCCCACGTCAATTCTCTATTCTGGCCAAAATTTCCTTTTGTATAAGAAAAGGGGAGACCTAGGGTGCCACTCAGTGACCCCAGATGTTCCATCCCGCTTTGCCCTTAGCCTCTGCCAGGCTTGTGTGGCTGTTTCAAATCCTCATTGCCGCCCTTAGTAGCCTTCCTTCCCAGAAGTCGAACCAGCTGGCAGCTCAGGGTCTCCTCGCTTGAAACTGAGCCTCATTTAGGCATGGGGGGATTCCAAGGTCAGTCCATAGAGCGAGGCTCAGCTTTAGGAACCTGTCACAGCTGTAGCTCAGGGAATGGGGCTTGAAGGAAAAGGCTCGCTCTGACGCAGTAGACGGTGAGCTACCCCACTCCTCAACCTGTATTTGCACCCTTATCCTTTCTCACTCTGCGACCTGTCTGTGGAATGGATAAATAATGCTTGGGAGAGACGGATAGACACACTGCTGCCTTGTTGGACGGCTGGCCTCCCTTTGAGTCCAGGGAGCAGGGCTGATGCTCCACACTTAAAATTCTTTTCTTTCTTTCTTTTTTTAAGATTTTTATTTACTTATTTGACGGAGATCACAAGTAGGCAGAGAGGCAGGCAGGGTGGGGGTAAGCAGGCTCCCTGCTGAGCAGAGACTCTGATGTGGGGCTTGATCCCAGGACCCTGAGATTATGACCTGAGCTGAAGGCAGAGGCTTAACCCACTGAGCCACCCAGGCACCCCCACATTTGCAATTCTTTTTTTTTTTTTTAAGATTTTATTTATTTATTTGACAGACAGAAATCACAAGTAGGTAGAGAGGCAGGCAGAGAGAGAGAGGGAAGCAGACTCCCTGCTGAGCAGAGAGCTCGATGCAGGACTCGATCCCAGGACCCCGAGATCATGACCTGAGCCAAAAGCAGAGGCTTAACCCACTGAGCCACCTAGGCACCCCTGCAATTCTTAATGATTTTGGAACCGGGGTCCCGTGTGTCCATTTTGCACTTGGCTCCACAAATTACATAGCTGGTTCTTCCCCGGGGCCTCAGGGGGCGGTTTGAGATGGTTTCATATCCAAAACTGGCCTCGCTGCCACACCCTCCCACAGATGCTAACCTGCCCCTGTCACTCCCGTTTGAGGATGGGGAGTTCCCTCCTCCCGCAGTGCTTGGAGCTGGCCTGTTACCACTGCCCGGCCAGCAGCCAGCCACCCCCTACCCCACTGTTAATGTTTTGGTGCCTCCGGAACAAAGCCTGAATCCTCACCCAGGACCCAGGCCTTTCCCAGAGTGACCTCTGCCTTTCTTCCTGGTATCAGACATGAGCCCTTCCCTACCTCTTTGCTAAAGAGCCTGATTTCTGATGTCAGAGTTCTCCCCCTGCTGTGCTCCCAGATGTCCTGAGATCTCCCATTTCCCACACAGAACCACTGTGGGATACCCTTCCCTGGCATCATCCACCAAAGAAACTGGCTAAATCCCGGAGGCCAAGGTGGAGGACGCCCCCTCCCCACTAGAAGAATCCCATATTCAGGACACCTGCCATTTACTGAGCACCTGTTTTGTGACAGGTGCTTTTCATCATCATCGCTGCCCCTCAAAGCAATGGAAAAAGAAGTCTGGAAAAGGAAGTCTCTTGTGTCGTTTTCCTGGAAATTGGAACTCAGGGAAGTTAAAGTCAGAGAGGTCACACCGTTATGAGGGAGGAGAACTGGCACTTAACTTGGACCTGGATTAAGTGGCTTCAGAGCAGGACTACTGCACCTGACCTGGCTGGGCTCCAGTGTGTTTTTGGTGCCCTGAGTGGCACCAGGCACAGCTTGCTGGCTTCAGGGTCCCCTTTTGCCCTCCAACCTAGCCCATCCCATCACCACCTTGGAGGGAAAGAGTCACCATCACCTGCCCATGTCAGCTCTCCAGCCTAGTGAACCCTAAGCCATTAGAGGACATGCCTGAAGACCAGAAGGGCCAACCCCTACAGGTCTGTGTGATCCCTTATGGTGTATAAGCATCTATTAAGCATCTACTGTAAGCCCAATTCTGTATTAGGAATTTGGGGGCATCTGAAAAAATTTCAGGTGTGTTTCCTCATTTGTGGGGAATCAAGCGAAGGAACTAAGGCAAAGGTACAGGAAGGGTGGTTGGCAGACCTGGGATTAAGGCCTGGGTTCTGGTCCCCGGTGGGCCTTTAAATTCCCGGCTCTGCTAGGGGACACCTCCTGCCCGCCGAGGCTGCCAGCTGTACCAATAACAGGCAGCTACCCTTCCTAAGAAGTCCTTCTGGAAGGGCCTTTCCCATCTCATTTATCACAAGCATCCCTTCACTGACAGGCCCGGCCAGGGGGCCTGAGCTGTGCACTCACTGGCTGGGTGAGTGAGTAAGTGACTTATTCTCCCGTGAGCGCAGGAAGAACGAGGCCCCTGACTTGGCACAGGGCCGTGTGCCAAGCCCTGTTCTAAGCATTTTACTTGTATGAACTCATTCAGTGGCCTCCCCAGCTCAGTGACGAGCCCCGACTTACAGATGGGAACGCTGAGGCTCAGAAAAGCGGAGAAACTGTCTGTGGGAGAGTCAGGGTACAGGACTGGAGAGGGAAGGATGAGAGACAGACGCTGAGAAAGGGAGAGGGAAGCAAAATGTGGGCGTTTTCTCCCCTCTGGCTCTGCCGCCCCAAGGGCTCTGAGGGGAATCTCAATGCTCCACATTGGCTCCAATTAATGGCAGGGTTTCTCGTGAGCCCTCACTCCTCCCGCCTGTGGGCTTGGGCTCGAGGCTGGTGGGGGCAGGCCACGTGCTGGTGGGTCAGGACAAACGGCCTGAGGCCTGCCTGCCCCCTGCCCACTTGGCTCTGAGAACCCATTCTATTTGCGGCCCCCACCCCGGCCCGGGGCTGATCCCGAGCTGGCAGCAGCCCGGGGAACAGAAGGTTTGCTTGTCTGCGTCTGCTGCACCCCCCTCCCCAGCCTCAGCTTGGGACCCCTCTCAGGGGCTCCTTTGGCTGCCAGGATCTGGGCTCTCCGTTGCCATGGCACCGGCCGGAGATGAGGCTCAGGGGGGCTGGGGGAGGGCAGGGGAGGCAGTGCAGGGAGGGCAGCGAGGGATGGTGGAGGCCCAGAACTCTGCAGCTGCCGAGGTGCTGGGGCCCCAGCAAGGGCAGGCCTGGACCCCAAGCACAGCGGGCCTGGGCCTGTGCTGGAGCCGGCCACACACCTAGCCTGACTGCCAGGGTGCTCCAGCTGGAGGCCCTCATGAGGGGCCTCGGGTGAGCTGGGGCACGCCCTGTGCTCACTCGGCCCCGCAGCAAGGGAAGGCTAAGGACTCAGACCGCAGGATCCTTCAGTCCTTGGGAACCTGGATTCTGTACGGACCCCATTAGGGTAACCTCGTGTAGTCCTGTTTCCCTATGGACAGACCTGTTTCTGGGCGGGAGACAGGGCCGCCCATCGTAATGGTTAAGAAGACAGGTTTGAAGTCCGACAAGCCTGAATTTGCAGCCCGGCTTCATGACTTACTGAATGTGTCACCTTGGGCAAGTTACCAGACTTCTCTGAAACTCAGTTTCCTCCTCATAAAAGGAAAATAACAATTGTCACAGTACTGTTGTGAGGACAAAACAAGATCCCCAGTGTAATGAACATTTCTGAGTAGCCTGACCTCCGAGGGTCCCGAGCCTTCCAAGGATGGCCTGGGTTTACGGATGAGGGGGTGAGCCCCTGGCCATGGGAGGTGTGCCATTGTGGACAGGACCACCCCTTGGTTTGCAGTGAGGAAGAGGGAGGCGTGTGGGGGCGAGTGTTTGGGGCCCCTCCCAGCCCCAGGGCCGTAGGGCTCTGCGGGAGGTGGTATGACTCCCGCCTTGTTCTTCAGCTTCAGGCTCACCCCGTTACAAGGAGGGCCTGGACCGACAGGCGAGGTCTGGAAGCAGAGCGGAAAGAACAAGGCGGGTGTGGCTCGTGGACGGAGCCTGTGCTGGGTGCCAGGCATGGCTTTGTCATCTTTACCTCCTGCCTCAGGGAGGCTGTGATGCGGGTGTGGAGCCAGGGTGCTTGGTGGTCAGTCGGCCCGGCACTGGAGCACCGGTTCCACCACTGGCAAGCCCCGTGCCCAAGGGCAAATGATTTAACCGCTCTGTGCCTTGCTTTCCTCATCTGTGAAAGGGGGCCGCCACCTGGAGGTCATGGGTTGTTCCGCTGACATCAGCCCAGGTACTGGGAGGCCCAAAAGAATTCAGAGAGACCTATTGTTATCCCTGTTGTTTTCAAGGCCAGCCAGCTCCTTGTTCCATCTCACAGGGGCTCTGGGGGGTCCAGATGGGATCCAGAGGACTCCAGTCCGGGGATCCACGGGGCCTGCGCAGAGCCCTGGGGGTGGGGTGGGCAGCCGTGGGGGGACCAGCAGGGAGGCCAGCAAGGCACCAGAGAAGGCAGGAAGCGTTTGCTTGGGAGGCGGGGGGCGGGGGACAGGAGCACACTGCAGGCCTCCCTCCCTCACTGACCTCCTTCTCAGGACGGGTTCCCAGCCTGTGTGGGGACCAAGGCCCCCTCCCCTGGGCCCCCAGTGGCCGTGAAGCACACACTGAGTGCTTTCCCACGAGCTGTTCCAAGTCCCGGGCCTGCGTTATCCCCCACCCCCACGTGCACACACCCTGGCGGGGGAGGGGATGTGTGGCAGGAGGGGGTGCTCAGGCTTGGGGGGAATCAGTTCGTTCTTTATCAGCCTGGCTTGGATCCAGACAGATGTTTCGTTTTATTTTGAACTTCCAGAAAATAGGTCATTTCTTTCCATTGTGTCCCTGGGGAGGCCTCCTGGGGAGAGGAGCACACAGTGAGTGACGAGAGCGTGGGGGCCTCACTTGGGCCCCAGGGAGCCGGGAGGGCAGTGACCTCCCTTTCTCAGTCATGACAAGCTGTCGGCAGCGCGGGGGCGCCTAGTTTCTTAGAGACCGAGTTAAGAAGCCAGCCCAGTCCTGGGGACAGTGGGGGGCCACGGACATGCCAGGGAAGAAGGTGGTTAGACAGGTATTTCAGAAAGGCTCCCCTGGTTTGGAGGGGACAGCCTGCAGCTGGTGAGACAGAAGAGGGGCAGTGCCATGGGACAGCCAGAGGTGACCAAGCTTGCGCTGGAGGGGGCGGGGGTGGGGGGACCAGAATGCCAGCCCATGGAATGGGCACTGTTATTCTACCCACGTGGACTTCCAGAACGTCTGAAGCCCGGGTCAGGCCCCAACTTAGCTGATTTCTGCTGCTTTGTTTGGGGGACCTCATAGGTACCCAGAAACCAGAAGTTCCTCTAGGTCTGGAGCCACAGGGCAGAATGAGGCCTGGATGTCAAGCTACATCACTATGCGATTTGGGCCAGGTCACTCTCTCTCCGGCCCTGAGGTGCTCCTCTGGCTCGTGGGGAGATTCACTGTGTAGAGGTGGAGTGCTGAGCCCTCACCAACAGATAGGAGGGGGACTTAGTTTTGAGGGTGGCAGGTGGGAGCCCCCCAGCCTCAGCCCCTTCCAAGGCTTCTACCCCGACTGTCTCCCTACCCAGGGGAATCTGCAGTCCTCCTTGGCTCCTGGGATGAAGGCCCCCCACCCATGCTGCCAGAGCACACCTATATCTCAGCCCCCTTGGAGTAAGGCCCCCCGGGCCGCCCTCTGCCAGGTCCAGCCGGTGCGGCCCTCACTCATGTGCTCTCGCAGCTGCTGGAGGGAGGACTCCATCCCTGGCTCCAGATGCCTCTTGCCCCCACACACTCCTAGGCCTCAGGCGGGCTGCCTTCTCTGAGCTGAGTCATGACATCCAGGCCAGGGCGCCTCCCCGGGTCCCCACCCCCATCCCAGCATTCCAGCTCTGCACAGCTGCCTTCCCCGAGCGAGCCGGGTCCTGAGAGCCACAGGCAGCCCTGGAAGTGCACCCTGTGTACAGATGGGAAGTCCACGGCTCAGTGAGGGGCACGACAGCACGATAGGTGGGTGACAGAGCTGGGGTAAAAACCCACATAACCTTATTCCCGTCAGCCAGGAATCTGTCCCGGTTTGTCCCCGGGGACGCAGAGTGGACAGGGGTGTACAGAAGAGAGAATGAGGCTGCCAGCATTGTCCCCACTTCTGCTTGCAACTTAGCCACTTTCTCTGAGGACAGGACAGGAAGAGTGACTGCCCACAGAGTGAGCCATGAAGGTAGCCTGAACCCTGGGTCTTGAGCTACCGCCCTCACATCGGGGCTGGGGCTGGAGCCAGGGCTGCCCAGTCGGGTGAGTTTCAGGGCCCCATCAGCCACCTACCTGAGCCTGGCTTGCCTAGGGCAAAACACTGACACCTGTCCCTGTTTTTCTCTGAGCCTCAGTTTCCCCACCTGTACAATGGGCACAGGAAGAGGGTTGGTTTGGAGAGACGATCCCTGAGGGCTGTGAAGCTCTGATATTCTGTGACTCTAACCCCGTGACTCCTTGGCTAGGCCTCCTCCTCCCTCTGGCATCTTGTTTATTCAGAGCATCCCTGGCCTGAGACTGCCCGCCCCAACACCCCCCTCCTCCTTGCAGCAGGGCTGCCTCCCATCCCCACCTCCCTGCTATTTCTGCCCATTCCCTGCCTCCAGACAGAGGGTCCCTCCATCCACTCGGGAGCCTACACCCCCTCCAAACCCTGAAGCAGCTTGATGGCAGCTCTCAATCCTGGCCCTTTGCCTCATTCTCATCTCAGGAAATGACACTGCATCCCCAACACACACACACACACACACACACACACACACACACACACACACACACACTCCTGCCCCCCTCAGTGTTCCAAGTCAGAATCAGGAGTAGGGGCTCGCGCAAGCTACCTCTCACTCCAGCCCCTCCAGCCTCTATCACCAGGTCCCGTCGCCTCTCAGCTAAACCAGTCCCACTCTGTCCCCAGCCCAAACACAGAAGGCGGCGGTGGCACGGGCTGGCAGAGAGCACTCTGCAGACAGAGGTTCGGTCTCTGCTCTGCATTCCTAGGCAAGTTCCCTACCGGTTCACTGCCTTGGTTTCCCCATCCAAAACAGGAGTGACCCTTGGATGTAGCCCACAGAGTCGGCTGGTGAGCACTGGCTCGGATTGGGTGCTGTGGCTGTGTGTTCGGATGTGTTGAGGCCTGCGTGCACACAGGCCCCCCTGCACGTGTGCAGCTTGGCTGGGGCCGGGTGCACATGTGATCTGTGGCACGCGTGCACCCCGCCCATGGGTGTGTGGGAGAGCGAACAGGCAGCAGTCTGCGCTGAGAGCGCGTGTGCAGCCATGTGTGCCGGGCGCCGGGGAGCTGTGTGCACGTGGGATTTGTGTGGGCACGCACATGTGCAGTGCCTGCGTTGAGGGCTGGGCACACACATGGCCTGGTGCACACGGGTGTGTTTCTGAGCAGCATGTGAGTGCGTGGGTGGGGCTCTGGGGTGTGTGGCCGTGTGCAAGCCTCCCCCACCGCCGGCAGCCAGGGAGCCCTCCTCCCTGGCCTCCCTGTGTCGTGGGAGTCTCGGGACCCCGAGGGAGGGAAGCTACTGCTGGCGGATGTGGCCCAGAGGACTGGATTTATTTAGATTAAGGTGGTGGGAAAGAATCACAGGAGCTGGAAAGACATAAGTCTGGGCTCAGAGTGGTTCCCCAAGCATGCCTCTCCCCAGATTTGGGGTCCACATTTTGCTCCCCCAAATGGGTCCTTCTAATTCACTGGGAGGAGCGGGACAATGACACCATCTTTGGACCTCTGCCCCCACCAGTAAGAGGAATCATGAGGTCTTCCTGGCCCTCAGCATGCTCCTCATGGGCAAAGAGGGGATCCCTGAGAGTCCCCGCCTTCTCTCTGCTTCAGGGGCCTCCCCAGGCAGGAGAATATGGCAGGTAGGAAGGTGCCTGCATCCTGACTGTGACATCCATCTTGTCCCAGGTGACTCCTCTCTGGAGAGCAGCTCTCCCCCTGAAGAAGGGGGAGTTATCACAGACAAGCCCACAACCTCTGAATTAGCTGCTTGGGCCTCTGTGGGGTTGGCTGGCACTACAGCAGCCTCTGAGAAGCATAGAGGTCCATAAGGCATTGGGTAAATAACTGGGGGTATCAGGGAGTCATCTAAGATGGGCCTGGGAGGTTGAGTCTGGGGCCCCCAAACTGTACTCTTGTTCTTCCCAGTCCTTCTGTTGTCCACACTACCTTTTCTTTTGCCACCTCCTGGGTTTCCAGATCACCTGTTTATTTGTCTCAAAGTCCCCTGAAAGGCCAGCTAACTCCCAATTGTAGATATGGGAAAAGTGAGGCCCAGAGAGGGAAACAATTTGTTAAAGTCCACACAGCATGTCTGTGACCAAATGGTCAGGGAAATTCAACCTGTGGAATGAGATGGGTTGTGGAATGACATGACTCCAGCCTCGGTAACGTAGCCCCCTCTTTCTCATCGGCCTCACCTCCCTAAACCACCCCAGCAAGAATAACAGTGACCAGAACCTTCTCTCTAGCAAGTCAAAAGCACAGTTTTAGAACAAGGGTAGCTCTTTGAGTTGCCCCTTCCAAACTTCTCCTTGTATTCATGGGGGGGGGGGGAAACTGAATCCCAGAGAAGGTGGGAGACTTGCTGAGTCTCACAGTGAGTCTGAGATCCCTTGTGACTAAAGCCAAAATGTTCATTTCCTAGAGTGAGAAGTCGGTCCAAGATCCCTTGCACATCTACACTGGCCCTGAGCGCTTTTGCCCAGACTATCCTCTCCTTAGCCTGATTCTGCCTTTTTGCTGTGTGATTAGGCCACAATTCTGTCCCTCTCTGGGCCGCTGCCTGTTCAAGAGGGCCCCTCCTGGCTCAGAGTCTCAGAAACTCTGAGCTGCCCCCGGCCCCACGCCCAGCAGGAGAGGAGCCAGGGTCAGGGGAGTTGGGGGCCCAGCCTGCAAGGCCCAGCCCTCCAGAGCCAGGCCAGCCCTGGTCGCAGTGACCTCCCATCTCCAGGCCAGCCGACCAAATTCCTCCTTTAGAATAATAAACAGTGTGGCCAGCCAGGGAGGCTGGGAGGGGAGCGGCAGGGAGGCTGAGATGACCCCCTCCCCCAGCCTGGGCTGCTAATGATTTTCTTTGGCTGGGATCTCAGGCAGGAAGGGGGGAGCAAGAGGGGCACCCAGCTAGGGGCACATGGGCCTCTGTGGGGGCTGCTGGCTCTGCCTCTGCACTGATCCCTCTTGCTGGTGGAAGACTGGCATCCAGTTGGAGAGGTTGGGGCAGGAGGGACCAGAGTGGGGGTGCTGTGGGAGGGCTGGCCTTTGTCTCTGGAAGAGTCAAGAGAGAGGAACGGGGAGGAATGAGGAGACCCTCAGGCAGCCTGGTTGAAGGGATGGGGAGGAGGAGGAAGGGCAAAGCAGAGTTGCTCAGAGAGCTTCCTGGGGGGCTGGGCAGTACGGGTAAATGCTGCCCCCAAAAGTGGCCCACTCCCCATCATCCCATTTTGAGCTGGCAACTGAGGACACAGCCAGAGCGATGGCACAGGAGGCAGCCCCCATGGGGCTCAGACCTGGAGCCCAGCCCTAGCCTGGGAAGTAAAGGGCCATCTGGGTGTGGCCTGAGGAGCCAGGCCTGGCCCGGCAGCCACTCAGGGAAGTCAGCCGACTCGCAGCCGGGGAGGCGCCCTGTGCCTGGTCACGTGGTCTCTTCCCACGTTTCTTGCTCTGTGACCCCTGTCTACTTCTGGTCACCTTCTTATCGATGCTGCAGGCAGACCTTTGCCAGCTTGGCTATTGGTGGTTGTCTGGAATCTGCAGATGGGGCTGCTAAGGGCAGGGATGGAGCAGAAACCTACCTGAGCCGATCTGTCTCTCTGTGGTCCTTCTTCTGTCTCTGGCTGCCTCCTTTACCATGTGCGTCCTCCTTCTTGGTCTCTGTGTCTGTCTCTTTCTGCCTCTATCATTCCAGATCTCTTTGTCTCCCTCCTGGACAAGCTTTGCTGGGTCATCCTGCGTGAACTTCTTTCCCATCCGGAGCCTTGGTTTCCCTGTCTGGACCCTGGGGGGTGAAGGTGGGGGAGCTTGGATTCAGCAGTCTGAAGTCTTCCTGTGCAGTGGGGCTGCCCCTGGGCTCAGCTCCTGGCCCCTCTCCCCTAGGCCTCCCTGTGCAGCTTGGGGCTGAGTAAAGGGGGCCCAGGCATGGGGGTGCCCCCCCCACATTCCGCAGTCCTGACTCCCCCGCTTCCCTTCCCACAGCCGCCTCCACTTCCTGTTGTGCTTTTGGAGCCTGTGGGAGTTCTCTGGGTTCTGGCTTTCCCCCTCCTGCTCCCCTAGGCCTTTCATCACGCTTTCCCAAATATTTGTCCTGGCAGATAAGAGCTTGGTATTGGAACTGTCACCCAAATGACTGGCTGTTAGAGCTGGCGGGCCCCTGGACACCATCCAGCCCGAGTCCCCCACTCCCACTGCACATAAAGAGAAACTAAGGCCCAGAGAGGCCTGGGTTCAGCCAAGGCTACTGGAGAGGTAGAGGCAGAGGCGAAGTTTGGTCCATTCGCCCTGAGGCCCAGCCCCATGCAGGGGGTGGGAACTCGGGCGAGTGTCCTCTTGATCATGGGACATGGGTGGCTTTCGACTTCAGCCCCATAGACATGGAGGCTTGGTGGTCTGGGCTGCGGTTTCCTCTGCAGGACCCAGGTGCTAAGTCCAATTTTGCAATGACTGTGCCCACTCAGCCCTTACCCCTATATTTAACTCTGCAGGACACCATGCAGCTTCTGAGCACCAGGCCAGCTCCTGTCCTCAAAGGTAGGTACACTGGGGCTTCCAAGTGTCATGCCAGCTCCTGTTATCAAAGGGCTAGGGGACCCCCAGGAGGCACTGAGCAGAACCCTGGAGCTGGCCGAGGCTGTTAAACTAGCACCGGGGCCTGGGAGCCCAGGGACACTGCTGTGCTCGTGAGCCTCGATTTCCTGCCTTTCCTGCAGTGCTCAGTGGAGGCCTCCTTCTACTGTTCACTCAGCTCAGTCACCCCCATGTCCCACCTCTTCTCAGTACTCTGGGTTACCAGCCTGGCTGGTCTGCTTCCGGTCTGGGGCTCCCCTCCCATGCCTGGATCCCTCACTGGCTATGAGCGCCCAAGTCCTGGCTGGGCTTCTGTGAGCACACCCTTCCCTCACTACTGCCTGTTCTATGCTGTTGGTACTCCGGGGGCTGGGTGGCCAACCAGGCAGTGAACGGTCACCGGCCACCAGGGACCAGCCGACAGCCTACCAAGGACAGGTGCCTGGCTGGCTGGCTGAGCACCTGCAGGTCTGGGGGACGTGGCTTACAGAATCCTGCCCAGGGGACATTAGCCGGGAGAGGAGGAACCAATCACTTGACACTGGCATCCAACCCCAGTTCCCTCCAGGCCCCAGGAGGGGGGCCCCTGAGTCTCTCCTGTCCTGTGTGCCCTACTCTGAGCTACCTTGCCCCACTCTCCCTAATCAAGGCCACCCCTGGGGTTGGGTGGAACCTGGACAACTGGGCCAGCTGCAGGGAAGGGGCTCGGAAAGTGACCTGGGAAGTAATGCAGGAACTGGAGGCCTGGGAATTGCTTCCCACGGATTTCCTGATGCCTTTGGGTGAACATGCCCGCAGCCTGAACACAGCATAGCTGGAGACTCTAAGGTCTGGGAACTAGAGGCACTAAGATTAGGAGTCCTGAGGGCCCCCAGCACTGGGAAAGCTGGCTTCAAAGCCATGGCTTCCAGTCTGTGTCAGATTAGGGCGGCGTGGTCTTCAAGGACTGTGCAGACATGGCTTCCTCCAGGGTCAGCCGAGAGGAGAAGAGCTGATGTTCCTGTGCTGACATAGACACCTTTTCTCCCAAAGGCCAGGTGCTGTTGCTGCCCCTGCTATTGCTGCTGGGCCCACAGTCCTCCTGGGGCCTGGTCATCACACCCCCGGGGCCAGAGCTTGTCCTCAATGTCTCCAGCAACTTCGTTCTGACCTGCTCGGGTCCCGCTCCAGTGGTGTGGGAACGGATGTCCCAGGAGCTCCCACAGAAAATGGCCAAGACCCAGGATGGCACCTTCTCCAGCACACTGACACTGACCAATGTCACTGGGATAGACACAGGAGAATACTTCTGCGCCTACAAAGGCTCCGAGGGGCTGGAGCCTGGTGAGCGAAAACGGCTCTACATCTTTGTGCCAGGTAAGCACCCCCACTTGCCTGCTCACTCTCTGACTTCTGTCAGCTGCAGGTGTCTGGGGGGAGCAGAGAGTGCTTAGTGACACTGTGAGCCACGGCCAGCTTTGACATGCAGATGAATCATGGGATCCAGCCTGGCTCGGTCCAGGAGTACGATCACTCCCCCGGCCCCCTGAGTCAGATGAGGGAGATCTGACTGCTCCCTGCCCACCCCATTCCTGGCTCCCCAGAATTTTGGCTTCTCAGCAGGTTCCAATATGCTCTCTCTTGGGCCTCCACATCCCATCTTTCCCATCCTGCAAGCTCTGGGTACCAGCTGCCCTTTGACTTTAGCTTATCTTCTTTCCCACCCTGGTGCTGACCATATCAAATGTTAAAGCTGGAAGGGACCTCTGAGAGCATCCTTATCCTGTAATGAGAAAACTGAGGGGCAGAGAGAAGACACCTGCTCAAGGTCACATCAAAATTCAGGGGATAGCAGAAAACCAGCTCCCCTGACCCTCATTCTTGGCCCCCACACCTGGCAGATCCCACGATGGACTTTCTCCCGGTTGACCCCGAGGAGCTATTCATTTTCCTCACGGAAATAACTGAGATCACAATTCCGTGCCGAGTGACGGATCCGAAGCTGGTGGTGACACTGCATGAGAAGAAAGTGGATATCCCACTACCCATCCCCTATGACCACCAACGTGGCTTCTCTGGTACATTCGAGGATAAGACCTATGTCTGCAAAACCACCGTTGGGGACAGGGAAGTGTATTCTGAAGCCTACTATGTCTACAGCCTCCAGGGTAAGCCCCCTTTCTGGCCTGATGTTCAGCAGAGGCAAGTACGGCCCTCCGCAGGGGTAGAGCCCTTTCCAGCTTATGAAGGGGGCTATTTCTTTTTTCACCACATTCTCACTGTAGTCTTGGAAGGCAGGTAGTGTTTCCGCATTTTATGGGTGAGAAGCCTGAAACTCAGAGAAGGGAGTATGCCCAAGGTCATGGGGAGGGTGAGTGGCAGGGCTGGGCTGCACACTGTTGTGGGCAAAGGCACAGGCCTCGGAGCTGGTTGGGTTTGAGTCCTAGCTGTGCACTTCCCATATGAGCGAGTTTGCACCAGGTACCTAATCTCTCCGAGTCTGCTTCGTCCTCTGGAAAATGAGGACCATAATGATGGCCCAACTGGTGGGATTATTGGGAGGATTAAAGACAGAGGCTCCCTGGTACATGGTTTGTGCTCCATACCTTTCTCTGGTACTTAGATGCCCAGAGAATACACTGATTCAAGATTTTAGAATGTCGGATCCATGAGGACAGGAATTTTGTCTGTTGTGTTTATTGCTAAAGTCCCAGTGCCCAGCATAGTACTTGGCGTAGAGAACATAGTTAACAAATATTTGTTGAATTAATGGATCTTCTGCATGAGTCATCCCTTCCATCTCTGAATCCCCACCCTATCCCCAAGCCGCAGGGCTGGTGTGATGGCTGGTGGTGACTTCCTTGGCCCTAAACTGGTCTCTTCTCCACTAGTGTCATCCATCAATGTCTCAGTGAATGCAGTTCAGACTGTGGTCCGTCAGGGCGAGAACATCACCATCATGTGCATCGTGACCGGAAATGAGGTGGTCAACTTTGAATGGACCTACCCACGCATGGAGGTAGTGCTGGTCTGGGGGGTTGGAGGAACGGCCAGGGAAGGATGGATATCTTGCCTTGTAGCCTAACTTCTTGGACTCTGCCTGATGGGGGGGCTTCCCCCACCTGTCCCTACAGAGTGGGCGGCTGGTGGAGCCAGTGACTGACTTCCTCTTCAATATACCCTCGCACATACGCTCCATCCTGCACATCCCTGCTGCTGAGCTTGGCGATTCAGGGACCTACATCTGCAATGTATCAGAAAGTGTGAATGAGCATCGGGATGAAAAGTCCATCAATGTCACTGTGGTTGGTGCGTGCCCTGGGGCTCAGCCCCGACCCTCCTTCTGAGCTGGACCTAGACCCTATCATGGCCCCAGGGTCCTGTCAGCTGCATTCCAGTACAGCTCTAGCTTCAGTACCAACCAATGCCCATTTCCAGGACCAAATCCAACTCTGTTCCCAGGGTGGACTTTCTGCCTAGCCAGAACCTCAGGCCCAATCCGATTTCTAAACCCACCTGTCATCCTGGCCCAGGCCGCCCCATCCTCAACTTCAACTATGCTGCAGCTCACCTCAGCCACAGTCCTGAGCCAGAATACGCTCAGTGAGAATGACAACTCCAGTCCCAATCTTAAACCCGGTCCCCAAATCAATATCAGCCCCCAGTTTGGTCCCTGGTCCAGGCTCGGCCGGGACTTCAACCACAGATCCCGTACCTCCATCATTGGTTCAGGTCCTAAAGCCTGAAGCCCAGAAGGCCAGGCTCCTTTGCATTTGGTGGATGCCTTGCCTCGGGGAGCCCCGCCCCCAGGAGGCGCTGTCCTATTGGTAGCCGGGCCGGGCCCCTCCCCTGGGGCCCGGCCTCTGACGGCAGCCCCTTGCAGAGAGTGGCTACGTGCGGATGCTGGGAGAGCTGGACGCCGTACAATTCGCGGAGCTGCACCGCAGCCGGACTCTGCAGGTGGTGTTCGAGGCCTACCCGCCGCCCACTGTCCTGTGGTTCAAGGACAACCGCACGCTAGGCGACTCCAGCGCTGGCGAGATCTCCCTGTCCACACGCAACGTGTCTGAGACCCGGTGAGCAGCAGCCCATCCGCTCCATTCTTGACGTTATTCTCTGCAGCTGCCCGGCAGCTCACAGCCTTCAGCCACGGGACACACCTAGAGACAATTTCTTGAGAGCCCACTACGTGCGAGGCACCGTACCAGGCACTGGGGAGGCTGCAGAGCTCCAAGCAGACTGTTCCAGCCCTCCTAGAGTCTCCTGTCTAGAGGGGGAAACAGACGAGGGTCAGATGATCACCCAGATGTTCAGCTGGGCTGATGGGTGCGGCCAGCTAGGAGCAGCTGAGGAGAAGAAGGCCAGATGATCAGGGAGGAGGGTGCCAGACGGGCCGTGACCACCCATGCATGGATGGTGGCCCGGAGGCAGGAGGCCAGCAGGCCAACAATGAGGGGCCGTCCTTACGAATAAAGCCCTGTCAGGCCTTTTTGCAGGAGTGAGATGTGGAGAGGGAGAGAAGGGGTGCTTGCCCCACCTTCTTCACCCCTCCCCAACCCCCTCTGAGCTCTGGGGAGCCAGCTGCCGATGGGTGGGGGATTCAGGAGACAGGCAGCGTGAGTCCCCATCTGCTAGCGACACCTGTGTGATGTTGGGAAGGCCCTGCCCCTCCCTGGGCCTGGTTTCTCAGGTCCATCCAAGGAGGGCTGGGTGGGGGGACTGTGGGAGTTCTTCCAGCGGCTGCAGCTGGGCCCGTTGTGCTCCGCAGGTACGTGTCGGAACTGACGCTGGTGCGGGTGAAGGTGGCGGAGGCTGGCTGCTACACCGTGCGGGTCTTCCATGAGGACGCGGAGGCCCAGCTCTCCTTCCAGCTCCAGGTCAACGGTGAGGAGCCCTGCACCCTGCCTCCCTGCACACCAACCCCCCCTCCACTGCTTCCCTCTCCTTTCCGACCCTGTCCACCCACCCACAGGAGGAGAAGGAGCAGGAGAGGGAGCGGAGGACTCAGGAGGCTGGCCTCGAGGCCGAGCTCCATTTCTGCTCCTCTGTGAACTCGGCATGTCTCCTCCTTGGGCCTCAAGCTGTACACGGAGGCGCCTGGGCTACACTGGTGTCCCTAACACCACAGGCCTTCATGTGCCAGTGCCATGATTTGTCCTTCTCACATGCTCTCGTACTGGACTGTTACTTAGGTAGTCACTGAGCAACACCAACACACCAGTCTGGTCAAGGTTCTTGAGGCCCTGCCTTTGTGCTGCTTGTCTCCTGCTGGGGGAGGACAAGCACTCCACGGTAGCGCAGAGAACCAGCAAATGACACAGAAGGTTAGAAGGTAACAAGTGCCGTTAAAAGGAGGAGAAAAGCTGGGGAGGGAGGACGGAGGGTTCAGGAGGCACGGGGCGGTGAGAGTTGCGATTTTGAGCGGCCTGATCAAGTTGGCCTCGAGGAGGGGACATTTGTGTGAAGACTTAAAGAACGTGAGGGCGTTCACCAGGGGGCTTCTGGGGGGCGCAAGGGCCCGCCAAGCAGTGGCAAGGCAGGACAACAGCAGAAAGCCGGTGTGGCAGGAACCGAGAAGGGGGAGAGTGGTGGAGATGAGGTCAGAGCTGAGGCCTGGTCGTGGGGTGTAGCGGGGGGGGGCACAGATTGCATGGGTCCCCTCGGGCCCTTGTATGGACTTTGTCTTTTACTGTGACAGAGATGACAGGGCCACGGCAGGGTTTTGAGCAGGGGAATGACACACGAATGACTTACTGTTTCGTCAATTGACTTTCTAAAAATAAGTGTATTTTGAAAGAGAATTTAACCTCTCAATTGTAGATGGAAAATCAGCATCACATGTCATAAATATAAAGCAACCACTAAAATAAACTCTGGGAAAACAAAGCGATGCTATTAAATTCTACCTCCGTGCTCTCCTGCTCTCGCTCTCCCAGGGCTTTCTCTGACCCTGAGACCTGCTCTGTCTTTGTTAAAAGGGCAGATTAGCAGTCTCAGAGAGGTGTTAGAGACAGACTGGCACCCTACTGAGGCTTTCCCTTTGAAGTGCCCAGAAGGGGAACCTGTCAGTTTTCACACGGGGATTCCTGGTATTTGATGTTCACCTGCAGCCTGAGGCTCCCCTCCCCCCCTCGCCCCCAGACCCTGGGCCAGATCCTCCTGGAGGGCCTTTCTCACTGTCTCCTTCCTGACCTCCCTACCTCCTGGCCTCCTGCCCTCTCCACATAGTGCCTGTCCGTGTGCTGGAGCTGAGTGAAAGCCACCCTGCCAGCGGGGAGCAGACGGTCCGCTGTCGCGGTCGCGGCATGCCCCAGCCGCACCTCACTTGGTCTACCTGCAGCGACCTCAAAAGGTGAGCAGACCCCTGGCCTCCCTCTCCCAGAGTAACCACAGCGGCCTGGAAGGACCCAGTGGAGGTCATCTCCTCCAGCCCCTTCTCTGGGCACCAAGTTCCAGGCTAGAGCCTCGTTCTAGAAGATGTGGCTTCTTGGAGATGCTCTGCATGACCTCAATGTCCCATTTCCTTACCTTGACTCAGGCAATCAAATGAAGGGAGTGGATTTTGCGATCGCGGGCTCTCAGTTCTGGGTTCGGAGCGCCCCCTGCCGGTCAGTCGAGGGGGCACAGGAGGAATGAGCTCACGACCAGTCAAGGACTGGAAGCTGACCCGACTGGCTTTCCTCAGCAGATGTCCACGCGAGCTACCGCCCACGCCGCTGGGGAACAGTTCGGAGGAGGAGAGCCAGCTGGAGACTAACGTGACATACTGGCCCGAGGACCAGGAGTTCGAGGTGGTGAGCACATTGCGCCTGCGCCGTGTGGACCAACCGCTGTCTGTGCGCTGCACTCTGCACAACCTGCTGGGACACGACATGCAGGAGGTCACCGTGGTGCCGCATTGTGAGTCCTCCGGCCCGAGTGGCTCCTGGAGACCCTCCACCCCCACCTCCACCCTGCCATCCTTGGAGCTGTGCCTGGGAGCCCAGCTGTGCCTTGGGGCCTCGCCAAGCCCACCAGCGTGCGCCCCTGTGCACTTATGCAACAATGCAGGACTGGCACACGTGCATACACCCATGAGTGTACGTGTCTAGGCTATGGCTGGGTGTACGCATGTTCTGTGTACATTCTAAGCCATGAGCAGGAGCAGGCCTGACCCTTGGACACAGGGCAGACCCTCCCAGTGTAGATTTGTAAACCACATCATGAAGACTGCCCAAGCCCCAGATACACGTGTCAAGCTGGAGTGTATGTCTACAGGCTTGTGCACAAGCACGCATGCTGCCTGCCTTTGGGGGACTACACCGAGTACATGCATAAAGCCGTGGATATGGCTATGCCCAATCCCCAGACGTGTATATAAACCCACAGGGGTGTGTCTGTATGCGTGTATGTGCAGATGCACGATCCCCACACAAGGGTGTGGATAATGCATGTGTAATTCCTGTGCATGTGTGCAAACTGGCACAGAACATGGAGCAGCAGCACCCCCTCCCCCATGAAAGCGTGCAGACACAGCCTCTGCACCCAGATGCCTGCTGTCCCATGCATGTCTGTGAGCAGGTTCACACATATACACAAAGGCACAACTCTTGTCCACAGGAATAATGTCAGCCAGCGCCTGGGTGCCCATGCTACCTGCCAGTCCCTGAGCGTGCATTTCCCCTTGTGCTGGTCTCCATTTGTTCATTCATTTCCTCTTTCTCCCTGGAGAAGGCCCAGCCCCCCGGCACTTCTAGTGCCCTCAGTCCAGAGAGAAGGCAGCCAAGGAACTAGGCAATCCCACTGCAGGGGGCAGTACTTTGTGGGGGCCAGGGAGCCTAGAGGGAGGAGGGGCTCTGTGTCCAGCTGGGGGATTCAGGAAAGTGTCCTGGAAAAAGAAATCTTTAGGTCAAAACCTGAAAGATACCTGGAAGTTAGGCTGGTAAGGAATGGGGTTCGAGTCAAAGGGAATGGCTTTTGCAAGAACCCAGAGGCAAATTGGGATCAGAGAACTCAAAGGCATTCAGCGTGGCTTGAGCCCAGAGTATGTGTGTGTTTAGGGGCTGGAGCAGGGAGATAACAAGAGAAAGGAAAAGGACTGGTAAAGGAGGGGCTTGGGTTAGGCAGAAGCCAGGGCAAACAGAGCTTTGAAGGCTGTGGGAGGCGTTGGCAGGTTGGTCTGGCACACACACACGAGCCGCTCTGTGCACAGAGCTGTCCCCAGTCCGCTGCCCTGTGGTGGGACAGGTGGGGGGTTTCATCCCTTATCTCACTCCCACTCCCACGCATGCGCACATACCCCTGAGCTGGTGAGCGCCTGCAGACCAGCCCAGAGCAAGACTGCCCGAGGGGAAAGCCACATACCAACGCACAGGGAAACTACCATGGCTGGACGAAGCCTCTTCTTTTTACTCTGATTGCTCCTTAGAAGATTTGGACTTCCTTCCCAGACCTGGGATGTGTGACCTTGTGGGGAGAGGGAGGAGAAGAGTGATGTTGGTCTGGGACCCTGAGGAGAGGGACAGGGCCTCCAGGGGCGCTGAGAGGGGCAAGTATGGGACAGAAGGAGAGGGAACAAGTTTGTGGGGGACCCCATGGGTGGCCAGTGGGGCAGGGTAGGGGAGGTGAGGGTCTGGCCAGAGTGGATGCAGAGGGAGGGGAAGAGAATGGGAAATTGTACAGCAAAGAGGCTGAAGCATTAGGGAGGAGACTTGGGACTTGGGGGCCCTGAGTTAGCCCCACTTGGTTACCCCTGTTCCCTGGGGGATGCACCTTATAACTGTTGTCACTACCCCGATGCTGCTGGAGACTCCGGGTGAAACAGGGGAGGAAATGGTCTGGATTCGTCAGGCTCTGGGAGCTCAGTCAGGCCCTGTCCTAGCTGTGACCACCCTGGCAAGGGCATGGATTCAGAGGCGAGGTGGGCGTAGTCATCAGGAGCTGGTATCCGGTCTGGGGCCATGGCAGACAGGCCAGACTGAGCCCAGCAAGGGCTGAAGGCATATGGGAGCCCAGAGGGAGCTGAGTGCCATTGTTACTGAGGGGTGTGGGTTCTTACAGGCAGCACACAAAAGCTTTACTTCTGTCTTGCTCTGGGCTGGTCTGCAGGCGTCCACCGGTTCAGGGGTACATGTGCATGCATGGGAGTGGGAATGAGATAAGGGATGAAAATCCCCACCTGTCCCACCACGGGGCAGTCTGACGTCACAGGCCATGGCTGGTGGAGGGCAGGACAGGCAGAGAGGATTTGCCGGACCAGCAGTGGGGACACGGGAGGACTGCCAGGGAGCTGCCAAGCTCCCCGTTTGCTTATGGCTGGCTCTTGTCTCTGCCTACAGCTCTGCCCTTCAAGGTGGTGGTGATCTCGGCCATCCTGGCCTTGGTGGTCCTCACAGTCATCTCCCTCATCATCCTTATCATGCTGTGGCAGAAGGTAAGCTCCCACCCTTGCCTGGTGGGTGCACATGGGCACACTATTCTTTCTACATGGAGCCCCCGGCTGCCCTTGAACGTTGCAGGATCCAGTCATGGCCCAGCCTGGCACAGAGCACTGGTGTAAAACGATGGAGAACTGCCTCTACCCCCAACAGCAAGGGCCATCTTGGGCCTGGTCCAGACCAGCCAGGGTCCCTTGCCATTGCTGTGCCTTCCTGGGTTTTGCCTGGACCTCAGCCCTGCCCCTCCCAGCCACAGGGCAAGGCACTTTCTGGGGGGACTACATGAGTCCTAGGATTCTCCCAGCTCTCACCTCCAGAGGATCCCAGGCTTCTACTGAAATGCATTCTAATCCTACTAACGTGTCATTTCAATGTTCTGTTCTAAGGGTTCACCATTCTGCAATCGCGATGTTTTAAGATTCTTGAGTTAGGATTGCAGTACCCATGATTTTATCATTCTAAGAGCCCAATCCTGTGATTCTCACATCCTATGATTTCAACATCATGTGCTTCCATCTTTCTGAGATTCCCACTGCAAATGACCCAGCTTGGAGAACGGGCTTTCCACATCTAGCCGAATGCTCCTAGCTTGTGTCACTTCCCAGGACTGCCTGCCCCACTACTTCTATCTGGGAAGCAGCTAGAGCTCTGGGAGAAGCTGGCAAGGAGGTCCTGATGAGCCGGGCCCTGGGCTATTAGCTCCTTCTCAGCCAGCACCAAGCTGGGGCCTCTTGGCACCTGTTCTCACTGAGCCCGTGAACCTGAGCCTTATCAATAACTTGCTGTGTGACTTCAAATAGGCCTCTGTCCCTCTCTGGGCCTCAGGGTCTCCTGCTCCATCTGCCTCATAAGGGGCCATGGGCAGGTGGGTCCCAAAGCCCAGACCTCCTCTGATGAGCCATCCCTGGTATTGGTCTTGCAGAAGCCACGTTACGAGATCCGGTGGAAGGTGATTGAATCCGTGAGCTCCGACGGCCATGAGTACATCTATGTAGATCCTATGCAGCTGCCCTACGACTCCACCTGGGAGCTGCCAAGGGACCAGCTTGTGCTCGGTCAGTCCAGAGCACTCTCGAGGGCAGTCTGGGCACTTTCGGAGGGTGGCAAGACTGTCTGAGGTCTTGCCTTCTCGGGCCCTCAGTGCCCCTCTCCATACAATGGGGCAAGGTGATATCCCAGGGAGGGTTCAGCGCTGAAGTCCTGTGATCCCATGACTATGTGAGATCGGACCCTTGTGGGCAAGAGGGGAAGTAGGAATTGAGGACAGGCTGCATGTCAGGCCCGTGTTTAGTCTAGCTGGGAAGGCCAAGGTGTGCAGAGGAGCTGAACTCCCTTTGGGGATGGGAGGAAGGCTTCCAGGGACTAAAGATGGACCAGAAAGCTGGCAGGACTTAGATGAGACATCAGGAAGGGCTGCAAAGCACTATGGGAGACTCCTGGAGGGGAACACCTTAAGTCCCGGTTGGCTGGAGGGGTTGACCTCTGAGAGAGCAGGGTATGTAGTTTCGTGGTGGGCCAGGAGCTAAGGGATTGTCTCTACCCCAGGACGCACCCTGGGCTCCGGGGCCTTTGGGCAGGTGGTGGAGGCCACGGCTCATGGCCTGAGTCACTCGCAGGCCACGATGAAAGTGGCAGTCAAGATGCTGAAATGTGAGTCCTGGGAGCCTGCCCCTCCCTCACATCTGGGCTCCCTCGTGTCCCCTGCCCCTGGCCCCGCACAGTCAGGCACTCCCCGGCTCTCATTTGCTGGATGCAAGCAGTACAGTCACCTGTGCGCCAGCACCACTGCAGGCTCTGCTTTGGCCAAGAATCTTCCTCACCCTGTCCCCGATTCCTGGCACCTCCTTCTCTCCCTGACCTTCCTCCCACCCACTTTCTCCTCCCCCTACTCGTGGGTCCTCACTGCCCCTAGGCCATCTGGGTCTTACAGTAGGGTATGGAGCAGAACAGCCTCCTTGGGGCCTCAGGGACAGCACAGGCCTGAGGCCCCATCTCCCTCCTCAGCCACAGCCCGCAGCAGCGAGAAGCAGGCCCTCATGTCAGAGCTGAAGATCATGAGTCACCTCGGGCCCCATCTGAACGTGGTCAACTTGCTGGGGGCCTGCACCAAAGGAGGTACCAAAACCACTCCCCCAGAGGGCTCCAGAAAACGCCAGCCGCCCAAGCCTGGCCCCTCCCCGCCCCCTCCTCAGTCCAGGGATGACAGGACACTCCAGCTGGAGGGTCTGTACCCACCCCGTCCAGTGCCCTCATTTCACAGATCCAGATGGGGTTAGGACTCACAAATCCACAGAATCACATCACCTTCAAGGCCCAAGGACCTGGCCGTTTGCAAACCCAGGGGTCCTCTGACTCTTTAACATTTTCTCAATACATTTCACAAACTCCTAAGTCCTGGCCCCTGTGAGGTGAGTTCTGTCCCTACACTCGGGGAACACCAGCAGACTGACTGGGAGCTGCTTTCATTCAGATCATAGAATGAAGTCTCCCCAGCCCGTGTGTTTATTTGAAGCTCTGATTGCAAGTTAGGCCATTTAAAAAAAAAAAAAAAAAAGAAGTATTATCACTGTTTGCAGCTGCTTATTGTGAGATTTGGGATTTTCCTCAGTATTGTGCAACCAAAATAAAATACAGAAGTGAGCTGCACACAGAGGCCAATTTATGTCCCCAAGATCACCCATTTCAAAATGTCTGTCTTCATCAATATCGTCAAGTTTCCACTGACGGGCTTCAAGTAAATGTACTGTATTTGGGTTGAAACAGTAACCTGATAAGTAATAGTTGCCTTTCTTTACTCTATATACTGGGCTCCAGCATCCGCCGTCATTTGCAAACCCATGGGTGACATCTACCACCCTGTCCTTGCTCTGTGCCAGGCCCAGGGCCGAGCTGACAAAGGCATTATCTTATGAGTGCTCAGGGAGGTGGCCCGGGTTAGCCCCGTTTAACAGATGGGGAAAGTAAAGCTCGGCGAGAATAAGTATCTCCCTCCGGGTCACCGAAGCCGGAAAAGAACCGGGGTTAGCCCGGTGCCAAAGCCTCTTGGCCATCCTACCAAACTGCCTTTCCAAGCTGCGGCCCGGCGGTAGACCCCGGGCCCTGACGGCAGGTCTGAGCCCGGGGCCTGTGCCTGAGCCTGTGCCCCCACAGGACCCATCTACATCATCACCGAGTACTGCCGCTACGGCGACCTCGTAGACTACCTGCACCGCAACAAGCACACTTTCCTGCAGCGCTGCTCCGACAAGCGCCGACCGCCCAGCGCCGAGCTCTATAGCAACGCCCTGCCCGTCGGGCTTCCGCTGCCCAGGTACCGCAGGAGGCTTCAGGGAGCTCGCGGGGCACCTGCTCACTCCCTCCCTGTCCAGGACGGAAGCTGAAGCCAGGGTGGGCAGAGACAGTTTAGGAGCTGGGGTGGCGATCTGTCACCAAAAGACAGGAAGACTCAGCCCTGCCCCCCCGCCCCCCGCCCCCTGCACTGGATCAATTTCCTTCTAGTCCTTGGTCCACCTCTAAAGACATGGGCGCATGTGGTCCCCTAGCTCTCCAGGGAGCTGGCGCTGTAGGCAGAGGCATTAGGATGACTCCTTGCCCACTCTGGGCTGTGGCTGGGCCCTCACAGGGCATCACAGCCGGATGGAGATCCCCGGAAAGGCACCGTGCTACCTGCCCTTCCTCTGACCCTCGCACTCGAGTGCTGTGATCACGCCTAGGTGTGAGCTCCCCGGGGACATGCACGGGGTCTTATGTTATCCCAGCACCCCGCTGCCCAGCTTAGGACCCCACAGGCGGGGGGGAAGGGCTCCCTGTGTGGCCATTCAAATGGTGACAGACTAGAGGAAGATGAGTGGTGGAGGGAGAGAGGAAACCCATGAGTGACAGGGCCTTGTGGGGCCTCGGAGTGAGGAGGGGCAGGAAGCGAAGCAAAAGGAAAGCCCTGTGGCCCTTCCTCCTGTGACATTCCTCTCTCCCTCAGCCATGTGTCTCTGCCCGGGGAGAGCGACGGCGGCTACATGGACATGAGCAAAGACGAGTCGGTAGACTACGTGCCCATGTTGGACATGAAAGGAGGCGTCAAATATGCAGACATTGAGTCCTCTAGCTACATGGCCCCTTATGACAACTACGTCCCCACCGGTAGGTCCTCACCTCAGCACGGCCCCCACCCTATGCAGTCGTGTGTTCCTATCAGAGCCTTTCCTATGCCCAGGCTCGCAACAACAGGGGGAGGAAGGTGGCTTGTCCCCATTTCAAAGATGCAGAAACTGAGGTTAGCCACCTGCACACAGCTGCTCTGTGAGGGAGCCCCAGAGTGAACCTCTGTTTCTGGATCCAGAGTGGGAAGAGCTGGGGTGGAGGGAGTCCTGGGCCTCCTGGGGCATGGGCCCAGAGGAGGCCCCAGGCTCCTGGGCTGACCCAGGGTCCCTGAGAAGCAGGCAGGTCAGGCTGACCAAAGGTGACCTGGGGCTAACATCCAAGGCTTTTCTGGCCCATGAAAGCACACTGATGAGATAGGAGAGGTTTGCATTAGATGTTTGGAAATTGTCTTCCTCTTTTTGGAGGACTTAGAGGATCAGTAGCTACCTGTATCAGAGAGTCGGCCTCAGTGAGCCAAAGGGCAGGGGTCCTGTGGGCCATGTGGAGACCCACGGTGGTAGGTGAACTTCTGTTCTCCCCTAGCTCCTGAGAGGACCTGTCGGGCCACTCTGATCAACGAGTCCCCAGTGCTTAGCTACACGGATCTCGTGGGCTTCAGCTACCAGGTGGCCAATGGCATGGAGTTCCTGGCCTCCAAGAATGTACGTGTGGTCACTGTGGGGAGGTGGGCCACCCAGCCGGCCAGGGTCCTCCAAGTACAAAGCTCTGTATGGCAGCTGTGTCCCCTGTGGTGGGTGAGGACAGTGAACGCCCTCACTGGGTGGCTCCCCTCACCTGTGTGGCGATACATTTTCCCCCAAGCCCTTGGCGGGGAGGTCTTTCCCCACAACTGCCCCCAAGGCCTCAGCTCCCATCTCCCCCAACCCAGTGTGTCCACCGAGATCTGGCAGCCAGAAATGTGCTCATCTGTGAGGGCAAGCTGGTCAAGATCTGTGACTTCGGCCTGGCTCGTGACATCATGCGAGACTCGAACTATATCTCCAAAGGCAGCGTGAGTACCATGTGCCTCTGACCCTGGGAGCAGGTTCTCTCCTGGTCAGCGTGGCTGTGGCACGTGGGAGATGAGGACTGAGTGCCTTGTGACCTGCCCTGTCCAGCGGTGACAGGCTTGGCCTGCCTAGCCATGTGTGCAGGCCCAGGAGGGGAAGCCCCCAGCTGTGCATGGGGTGGGGGGTGGGGGAGTGGAGTGCTAAGGTTGTGAGGTGAGCCCAGGGCTCAGAGTCACCAGTCATGACGGGGGCAGTGGGGGCGTAAGAGAAGCGAGGAAAGGGAGCAGGTCAAATGTGTATTTGGTTAAAATGTGACCATTCTGTCAGCCACTCATGTTCCCATTTTCCACAAGAGGACAGTGAATCCCAGAGCTGGAGGGACTCTAGACCGCAGAGATCTAAGGTGGCCGGGTCAGAGCAGGGGGTTCCTTGGCTTCTCTCTGGCTCTCCTGCTCTCTACCAAGCCGTCCAGGGGCCTCTACTGGGGTCAGGAAGAGGGACCTCAGACCTGGGGCTCTTGCTCAGGGATGGGACCGCCATGTTACCAGCTGTGGGTAAAGAAACTTGGCCTTCCGGTCCCCTGGTCAGTACTGGGATGCCTGTGGGATCTGCATGCCTACAGAGGTGGGCTCTCAGGGCCCCGGGAGTCAGGTACTGGGGGAAACTGCCACGTGTGGAGTGGCCCCTGGCCCTCCTTATACTTAATGCCATGCCGCCCTCCCCTAGACCTTCCTGCCTCTGAAGTGGATGGCCCCCGAGAGCATCTTCAACAGCCTCTATACCACCCTGAGCGACGTGTGGTCCTTTGGGATCCTACTCTGGGAGATCTTCACCCTGGGTATGCTCCCCTGGCCCCCAGCTGTCAGGGGCACGGCCCCTACCCTGCCCCCGTGTACCTCCAGCCTGGTGGGGCTGTGGGACTGGTTCTGGTGCAAGTTACAGTTCTCTGCTGCTTCCTCACAGCTACAAGACCTTGGCAAATCCCTTGTCCTCTTTGGGTCTCTTTACTTCCCCAGCCAATTATGGATGGGTTTGGAAGTGACATCAAAAAGCCTAGATGATTCTGGTTTCTCTGGTTCTCTGATTCTGGGGAGGGTTTCCGTCTCTGACCAGAGCCTCTAAAGGGAGCTCACGAGTCTCAATGCCAAGGCCATTATACCGTTGTCCATTCTAGGGCTGGTGTGCTTCCCTCTGCCCCTCTTCCAGCACCTCTGAGCCGGTGTGTCTCTCGTCTCTGCCCCCTACAGGTGGCACCCCGTACCCAGAGCTGCCCATGAACGAGCAGTTCTATAATGCCATCAAGCGGGGGTACCGCATGGCCCAGCCTGCCCACGCCTCCGACGAGATGTGAGTGGAGCCTTTGCGAGGATTTTTTTTGGGTATAGACAGTAGTTATCCAATTTAACTTGCTTAAGGCAAAAATAGATTCGTTCAGAGATCTAGAAAAACCTCCGTATGGCTGGATCTAGGTGTACAGAGGCTGTCCTCAGGAATCTGGTTCTACCCAGGTCTGCTTCCCTTCACGCTGGCCACATTTTAAGGCCAGCTAGCTACCTGCTCGCTGCTTTCACCATAGTTCGGGCAGAAGGCCCCAAGCTGACCGTCAAGGGCTCAGCTGGGGTCACGTGCCCATCCAGAGCCAGCCATTGAGATGAGAGCCATGCAAACTCCTACCAGCCAGACCTGGGCCACGTGCTCACCGATGCGGTCGACCCCACGGAACCTGCCAGTGGGGGGAGGGCCTGCTAAGGGACAGGAAAAGCAATCCCTCTCCACCTGTCCTCCCCAACTCCCTACATTGCTCACCTGGTTCCGGGAGGCTGCAGAGCTGGAGCCAAAGACCCTGACCTCCTCTGTGCCTCTCCCCAGTTACGAGATCATGCAGAAGTGCTGGGAAGAGAAGTTTGAGATCCGGCCTCCTTTCTCCCAGCTGGTGCTGCTTCTCGAGAGGCTGCTGGGCGAGGGGTACAAAAAGGTATGTTGAGGTAGCGAAATGGAGAGTTCTGGTCCAGAAGTCAGACACTGGGTACAAGGCTCTGTGTGTCGTGCTGGTATTTGAGGGACCGCCTTGTACCTTCTCGGGCTTCTCGGGCTTCATTTTCCCTGCTGGTACTAGTAAGGGATGGGCTGGGGCTGTGAGTTGAATTTATTTTAACAGCACAGCGTTTTTTTGAAATGAAATCCTGCATGGAAGCCGCTGCCTACAGCCCCCTTCGTCCCACATCCCTCCTCATGCCTTTGCACCCACGCACCAGGCCTGGGGCTCCCTCAGAAATCTGAATAACCTTGGGCTGCGTGTCCAATAAGGGCCTGACGGCCCTGATGCTGCTTCGATTTCCTCTTCCGGCTCAGTTAAGGCAGAACCCGGCCCGTCCACCAGAGGGAGCTACAGGGAGGGGTGGTGCACACCCCTTTTCCCCCCGGACCCATTCCTAACCACATTCCCACCCACGTTTAGTCACAGCTCAGCACCCAGTGAGATGATTGGGTTGTCACCACTTAGCAGTTAGGGACGCTGAGGCCACAGTGAAGGAGGTTGAAGCAAGGTGACAGCCCACACCTGTCTGTTCTGAAGTAAGGGGAGTGTTAAGGTCACAGGCGCTAGTCTGCTGACTGTCTCCTCCCTGGGGGGCCCCCCAGCCCACCTGGTCTTGTGTGATGGCAGCTGGGAGAGCCACCAGCTGTGTGTGGCTCTGGACAATTCCCCTTCCTCTCCGAGCACCAGTTGCCCAATTCACACGAGGCAGGAGGGGCCAGGTCAGGGTCTCATGGTAGATGAACCCCACAGCATTTGTGGTCTGACCTCGCTGTTTCTCCGGTCCTCCCTCCCCGTGGAGCAGAAGTACCAGCAGGTTGATGAGGAGTTTCTGAGGAGCGACCACCCGGCCGTCCTTCGGTCCCAAGCCCGTTTGCCTGGCTTCCATGGCCTCCGATCGCCCCTGGACACCAGCTCTGTCCTCTACACGGCTGTGCAGCCCAGCGAGGGTGACAATGACTACATCATCCCCCTGCCTGACCCAAAACCCGAGGCTGCTGATGAGGGCCCACTGGAGAGTTCTCCCAGCCTTGCCAGGTAGCTGCTCTGGCCTGAGGCCCAAGACAATTGTGTGTGTATGTGTGTGTGTGTGTGTGTGTGTCTTCATGCCGCCAGGCTTGCCTTAGAAGTCCATTACCTGGGGTGAGTACTGATTCCTGCCAGTGAGCAGAAGGGAGGACTGAACTCATTTGGCTTCTGATGAGCTCAGGGGGAAAGGGCAGGCTGGTAAGAGACAGAATGTCTGGGATTTAATTGCAAGGTAGCAGTTTCCTGGAAAGTGGCCCCCATAAGCCTTGTCCCCGCTCCTCTCCTGAGGGCCTATCCAGGCCCTATGGAGAAGTAGGAAGTCTAATCAGCATCCCCAGCATCTGGGTACTGTTCTGGGGTCACTTCAGCCCTGGGCTGGGCTCCGTTCTCCAGCACCACATCCCGAGGGCCCCCGGGAGTCTGGCTGTAGGAGGCTGTGGTTGTAGGACGTCTGGTGCCCACAGGGGTTGAGGCTAGAATTCTGACTGGGAAGGAGATTCATTCTTTTCTTTTGCCTTGAGATGTGGCGAAGTTACAGTGGGTGGGGATTGCAGGAAGGCCTGGACTTCGGGTTCAGACAGGACCTTCCCTCAGCTGGAGAGGAGAGTCCCCCACAAGGCCAGACACCAGCCCCCCCAAAACCAGATCCACTCTCCGGTGAAGTGGCAGTAGTTGTAGGCAGGGTTCCAGCTCCAGCTGTGGCTCCAGCTGCCGTGAGGCCGGCCAGGCCCTGTCTCCACGAGCCTCCATCTCTCCTCGGGCACTCGGAGCACCAGGAGAACTAGAAGGCCCTTTCTGCCTTCCTTAGGAGCAAAGGTTGCAGGGCTACAGGCAGTCCGCGTACAGAGGAGCGAAGCTCAGAGCTCAGATAGCTTAAGGTGTGAACACTGGCCTGTCCGGCGCCCTCGCACAAGCTGCCTTTAACTCCCCCGGCCTCTGTTTCGTCCTCTTGAAGATGAAAACAGGAGTATCCATTCGACGTGGTGCTTTGCATAGTCCTGACAGGGATTGGATGACCTAAAGGGTGTGGGGTGTACAGCGCAGGCTCGAAGGCACAGAAAGCTCAGGGCCACTGCTGTTATCTTAATGTGCCCCTGCCCGGCCCCCCACTCACCTGCTTTCTCCTCCTAGCTCCACCCTGAATGAAGTCAACACCTCCTCTACCATCTCCTGTGACAGCCCCCTGGAGCCCCAAGAGGAGCCGGAGCCCCAGCCCGAGCCCCTGACGGAGCCGCAGCCCCCACTGGATCTAAGCTGCCCCGGGCCCCGGGCTGAGGCAGAGGACAGCTTCCTGTAGGGGGCTGGCCCCACCCTGCCCCACCCGAAGCTCCCCCTCTGCCTCCCAGTGCCCACCGCCTGCTGGGCTGGCCTCCCATCCACTGTCTCACTTTCTAGAAAGCTCTTGTCCCTGGCCTGTGGCACCCCAGCCACTGGGGTGGGTTAGGAGGCAAGAAGGCTGCAGGGATCGTGACCGGCCTCTGCCGCTGGGGGGGCCATGTGATGGGAGCCAGGGGTCTCCCGGGACGCTTCGTTTCTCCATCTGCAGGATGGGAGCTCCGGGCCCGGTGACGCACGATCTGGGCTTCTCGCCCTGGCTGACAGGTGGGGAGGCTGGAATCCCTAGAGATGCTCGGCGTTCAGGAGGCACAGATTAACGTTCTTCTGGTCGCACAGCTGCTCCTCCAGGAGCTGTAGCTCTCTCCTCGCACTTTCATCCAGGGAAGGGACCCTGGCATCCCCGGCTCCTGACTGAGCGGGGGCCTGGCCTCGGACAGTGATGTTCATCGGGAAGCCACCTCTCCTTGATGCCAGTCTCCACTTTCCCAGGCCCGAGCTGGTCTGGGGCCATCCATGCTCCCTGCTGGGGGCTGAGCCAAGTTCAGGACACTCTGGCCCACAGCCCCTGTCCCGGGCACTTGGGGCACACCTCGTCGTACAAGTGCCCGTGTCCATGTCTGCCTGGCCCCGTAAGTGCCGGGGTCTCCTTCCTTATCACCGCTCGTCTTACTCCACCCGCCAGAGTCTCCAGGGTCAGGCGGGCCCCGCATCTGTGAGGAGCATGCAGATGTGCCGGCGAGGAACGTCCACATGTGTGCATCAGGAGGCTCATTGGACCTGATGTGGGACCTTGGAGGAATCCCTCGCCCTCTCTGGGCCTGTCTGCCCTGTTGACAAATGAACAAGGTGGACTCGTTGACTTCTGGTGCCTGCGGCACTAACATTCTCAAATCTTCCAGGGGGTGGCACACTTGCCCAGAAGAAGCAAAGCCAAACACTCCAAACTTCCTTCCTAGGGATCAGCTGGGGTCTGGGGAGATTCCAGACCATGCATCACACTCTGGGCACGAGGAACCGTGCCCCTTCCCCTGGACCTCCAGCAAGCCCCAAAAGGCCAGCTGCCGAGGCCTTGACTTGGACTGACAGGCAGTGTCTTGGAAAGCCCCCAACAGCTGCCCCATGGGAGGACTACGGGGCCCCTCTCAGACCCACCAGTGAGCCCTGGAGCCATCCTGAGTGAGGGATGCAGAAAGGATCAGATCCGACCCCTTGTGCAGTCTGCCGTCCAGCACCTGCTGTCCAAGTCTGTGCCACGGACATCGTGGACAGTGAGGGCTCCTGGGGGACCCCAGAGAGTACAAGAAGCCTTTCTAGGGAACCTGAGAGGGGTGCAAAAGGTGGGTATTTTGGGGGTTGCCTTCTCACCCAGCAGCTGCCTAGTTCCTGAGGGAGTACCCGTGGGGTACGGCTCACTCCCTGCCCAGGTCCACTCACTGCATTCTCTCTGCCAACCACAGCCCGGCTCAGTGGGCATCAGGGTACAAGGGGAGTGAGGGCTGTGGCCAAGACTGCTGGTAGGAAGAGAGCCGGAAGTGGGCGGCAGCCCCCTCTGCCAGGCCAGGAGAGGGAGGGAATTCTCACTACGGTACCAAAGATGTAATCACCTAGGTTTACAAGTATTTTTAGGACTCACATTAACTCACATTTATACAGCAGAAGTGCTATTTTATATGCCATCAAATTTTCCTATCTGTGTACTTTTTTTTTTTTAAGAGAAAGATTTTAATATTAAACCTGGTGCTTCTCACTCATGGATTTCATGGTCTGTCGCGGGTTTAAGTCCCTGTGCCATGGAGATGGCAGGAGTGGAGTGGGGCAGATGGGGCTGAGCCCCAGCTACAGTGTCCCCACACAGTGTCCTCTAGCTCGGAGCCTCAGTTCCATCTGTAAAATGGGGTTCGCACGCTCTTCCACTGCTTGCTAGCGGCTGGACAGCCTGGGCCTTGGGTCACGGCTTCCCAGGGTGTGAAATGGGAAGGCCCCTCCAGCTCCACAGTGCTTGGCTCTGGGCTGGCCAGACCGTTCACAGGCTCCTGTAGAGACACCTGAGCCCTTCCTGTGGCCCCTGCCCCGCCGCACCATGTGCTTTGGCTTTGGCTGGTAAGCCCGGACACCCCCTGCCCTCCCCTCCATTCTACTCGCAGGCCAGAGGGAGGCTGGTGTGGCTTGGGACAGGCATCGGCTGCAGCCCAGATTCCAGGCCTGGGTGAGTAGCACAGGGGTCTCAAGTAGGAGCAGAGCAGACAGAGCACCCATGAGTGTCAGGGAGCAGAAAGAAGTGAGGAGAGAGGGCAAGTGAGGGAAGGAAGAGGAAGAGAGAGAGGAGGGTAGGCGGGGAGAGGAGGTGGGTGTGGCCAGGGTGAGGCTGGGGAGTGAGCGAGGCCCCGCTGTGTCTCTGACACGATTGAGCTAGGGAGGCCGGGCAGCAGGGTGCAGACCCAGCAGGCCCCTGGCCCCTCATGACCACAGCAGTTCAGTCGAATGGGGGTGGCAGAGGCCAGGTGTCCTGGTGCCTGCTTGCCAGCTCCATCTTCACAGTTGGCTGCACGGCACAGCCCAGGCCTGTCAGACCCCAGGGCAATAGAGTCAACGGGAGCAAGGGCCAGAGGGCAAGCGTCTTAGACCCAGGTTGTGGGTTCCTGACTGTCTCACTTGGGCCTTTTGGCAGGGGTCACTCAAGGTTGACCTGGGTTTCTATCTATCATGCCTCACTGTGTGACCTTGGCCATCCCTTGCTCTCTCTGATGTGGGGAAAGGGACAACTCCGTTTGCTTCTGGGGCACGGGCACCTCTCTTTGGAAGCCCACACTTCCCTGGACTGCCGCCATGGGTCTGGGGCTGTGGCTGCCCACGGGGAGACTTGGGCAGCTCTGACTCACAGGCCCAGCCGCCAACGCAGGGGCAGCTGAACCCGCCGGGGGAAAACCCCACCCGCCACATGGCCTGGCCACACAAAGCCCACCCTCCTGGGGGACCTGGCCTCAGAGAGCACCTCAAGCTTGTGACCTTCTCTTTCCCTGGGTGTGGTAGAAGATGAATAAGCCAATCCCCATATCTGCCCCAGAAAGAGAATAAACAACCCACATTCCAGATGGGGATTATCCTGGCTCATGGGAAAAGCCTCCCAGGTCAGGAGACTTGGGCTCCACTTCAGGCCTGCTCCCTAGGGGACCTGGGCTAGATTACACCACACCAGGCCTTGATTTCTCCAGCAGTAAATGGAGCTAATGATGTCACAGAGAGAGAAAGGACGAGGAAAGGTCGGTGAACCTTTTCTCATTTTACCCTCACATCAACCCAGGGGAATAGACACCACTACTGTCCTCATACTACATTCGAAGCCAGATCAAGAAGGTTTCGAAGCGAACTGCCCAAGGCCATCTGGTCAGGGTGGCAGAGACAGGATCCCGGCAGACTCCCCGGTCAGCGCTCAGGGAGGTAAGGTTGCAGAGCCAAGGTTGCAGAGCTGGGGACAGGGGAAGCCTGGGTCCCAACCCCTGTCTCCAGACTGCAGACCTGTGTGCTGCCCAGACAGCGAAGGGAAGGGCCAGGTAGGAGGAAAGAGCTAAGTGAACCTGAGCGCTAGTGGAGGGCGTGCAGGAGTTGGGGGAGGGGGAACTGCAAGTCACCTCTTGCTGCCTCCTGCCTCCCAGCCTTGCTGCTCAGGCAGGCCCAAGGCAATCGGTGAGCTGGAATTTTCCTCCCAGACGGATGAGCCACTTGGACTATACAATTCTTCCGCTGCCCTCTTCACAGCCAGGGCCTTGTTCCTGGAAAAAGAGGGAAAGACTGGAGGGAGCCATTGCTCGTGGGGCCCTACCCTTCAGCTGATGCACGGCTCATAACCCCCACCAATGTCCTTCCTCTGCCCTAGGGGACACGGTCTCAAGTTCTCTTTTATTTTTTTGTTCAACTTCATAATAATTAAAAATTACTTTTATAAAAGTATTTATGCAACATACACCGGTATTTTAAAAATCCACTCTCGGGTGCCTGGGTGGCTCAGTGGGTTAAGCCTCTCCCTTTGGCTCAGGTCATGGTCTCAGGGTCCTGGGATGGGGCCGTGCATCGGGCTCTCTGCTCAGCAGGAAGCCTGCTTCCCCCTCTCTCTCTCTTCCTGCCTTTTTGCCTACTTGTGATCTCTGTCTATCAAATACAAAATTTAAAAAAAAAATCCACTCTCAAAATATCTAATATAGAAAGGCTTTCCTTGGTATAGTTTGTATTCTAGACTCCAGTAACATCATAAATGTCTTTTCCTCATTTAGCAACTGTGTGTGTAGGAATTTATCTTATGGAAAATTCACCTCTCACCATTGATGTTTCAGTTATATCCTTCTGGGGCTCCCTCCCCCCTTTACAGCTACACTAATATTTGCATTTTGTATCTGTACCTGTATGTGTAAATATATAATTACAATTTTAAATAAAACTACCACTACCATTCTGCAACTTTTTGTTTTTCCCCTTAAGAACACATCCTGGGAATACTCACAGGTTGGTGGTATGTGTAGAAAGAAATGTGTTCATTGTGAGAGTTGCTCATAATTTAAAGTATGCCTGAGTCGTACATTATTTGACTAGTCCCCTAGTTATAGACATTTAGTGTTTCCAGGTTTTCAATTATGCTGGAATGACCATTGTTCATAAAGTTTGTTTGTTTGCTTGTTTGTATATTATTTTTAAAGTAGACTCCATGCTAGGCTTGAACCCGTGATCCTGAGATCAAGACCTGACGCTAACCCAGGTACCCCTGTAAAGTATACTTCTATTTGTACATTCTGTAAGTATCTATTTCCATAGGTTAAATTCCTAGACACAGAGTTGCTTAGGAAACAGAATAAACATTTGAAATGGTACTGGAGTCCAAACATTGCCTTTATGCAAAATCATAAAGCTTCTGAGAAGCTAAGAAAATCAAACAGAAAAGTGATGAAAACAACATTATTCAATTCTGGCCAGGTGCCCTGACTTCCTGAAGGAAGTCCGGAGCCTCTTCTGTTTGCAGGAAAAAGCTACAAACCAGGGGTAGAGCAGAGATAAAGAGGGAGGGCGCCAAGTAGAGACTTTCTCCGTGGAGTGACCAGAGGGCTGAGAAGATCGGCCAAGGCAGGAACTTGCCTCCGACGCTGATATTCAGGGCCCCCCTAGGGCTGGCCCCCAGCCCACATTCAGAGGGCACCTGCTTGTTGGGAAACCCAGCTTGCTCTGGCTACCTGAGCCCTGCATGTGTCCCTCGCTATTCCTGACAGTGGTCCCATGTGATGATCACAATCAGCCTGGGAGATAAGTCAAGGGCTCCCTCAGCTCCTGAGGAGGAAGTTGAGGCTCAGCGCCATGGAGGGCTGGCCCAAGGTCACACACAGGAGGCTCTTGCCTGCCAGTCCCGTGTCCTTCGACCACCTTCTTCTGGGAGTTTCTAAGGCCACTTTCCGGACCCAGAGGGAGCAGCAGACTGGGCCCCGGCATCAGCGTGCTGGCTGCCACTCAGGATGTGGCTCCCAGAATCCCTGGGTGGGGCTCTACTTGGAGTGGGGTCCCGGGGCTTCTCTGGGCTATCACAGATTCCCACAGCTCAGAATAAAATCTGCTATGGCTGCCTCGACGGCCTCATGAGGGGGTCCCAGCCTGGGCAGGAGGCTGGCTCTTTTCCCGATCCAGCAGGCCCTGAGGGACACCACAGAAGCCAGACTGTCTCCCTGGGACTTCCTCCCACTGGCTTCACGCCCTGGCGCTTCTCTCTGGGTTCCTGGTGGTATCCCGCCTGCCCTCTCCAGCAGCTCCTTATACCCTCTTAGGGTTCTTCTCTGACAGACTTAGGGCAGGTCCATAGTCTCTTTTTGGTTTCGGGTTTCATGGTAATCACTGCAAGGAACTAGAGAAGTCACAAACATGGGGAAGTAACAGAGCTCTGGAAAATCACAGAATTCTCAAGGGTGCTTGTTCCCCTTCTGAAAGGACAAGGTGGAAGCTTCCATGTCTGAGGTCATTGATCATCCTGAAGCATACCATGACCGCGACTCCCTTTAGCTAAGACACCTTCAGGGGTTCATCATGGCCCGACACACAAAGTCTAAGCACCCTAGTGTGGTCTTCAAGACCATCCCTGACCTGGTTCCAATGTTTTCTGCTATGCCCACGACGTCTATCCTCCAGGGCCTCTCGACCCCCATGTGGACCACAGGCTTTCCAACCTTCCAGCTGGATGGAAGGGTTCTTTTTCTCCTCAGCCTCGCCAACATTTGCCATCTCTTGTCTTTGTGACACTAGCCATCCTGACAGGTGTGAGGTAATACCTCGTGTGATTTTAATTTGCTTTTCACTGATAATTAGTGATGTTGAGCATCTCTTCACGTTGGCCATTTATATGTCTTCTTTAGAAAAATGTCTAATCAGTTCTTCTGCCCATATTTTTAAAGGCTTTACTTTTAAGTAATCTCTACACCCAACTTGGGGCCCGAACTCACGACTCGGAGATCAAGAGAGGCGTGTTCCACCAACCAACCAACCAAGCGCTCTACTTCCACCCATTTTTAAGTCAGATACTTTGTGGGGTTTTTGATTGTTCATTTGGGTTTTTGTTTTGTTTTGTTTTGTTTTGCTGTTGAGTTATAGGGGTTCCTTAGATATTTTGGTTGTCAACCTCTTATCAGACAGATGGTTTGCAGATATTTTCAGATGGCTTATCAGATGGTTTGCAGATGTTTTCTCTCCTTTGGTAGTTGCTGTCTCATTTTGTTTCTTCTGTTGTGCAGAAGCCTGGCCTCCGCACCTTTATTGGTGCTGTCCTTACCCCTGAGGATGCCCAGCGCACTATGGCTAAAGGGCAAACTGGCCCAGATCAAAGCCATCTCCTCCAAGAAGCCTTCCCAATCACTCAGCGGGAAGTGGTTTTTCTTCCCAGTCCTTTGTTTGATAGCCTCAGTCTCTGGATGTCCAGTGTACTCTCTCGTCTCTTGGCCTGTACCATGCCAGCTCTCCTTCCTAGAATATTCCCCACTCCTCCCTGTACCTCCCCCAGTTCCTGGTCAGCTTAGGCACACCCCTTTTTGACTCCTCTCTTCAGTGCTCCCAAGAAGTCCTACCACCGCCTGAGCTCCTGGTTCCTCTCCTGCCTCTGCCACCAAGCTGGGAGCTCCAGAGCGGGGGATGATGACTGCCATGTTTACCACTGTGTCCCCAGGGCCGGGCACAGAGTACACGCTAGATATTTGTCGAGTGCACCAAGCGTTGTGGTCTCCCTGGATCTGAGTCAGTAATCCTTCCCCCACTTCACCAATGAGAAAACTGAGGCTTTGAGAGGCCAAGGGCCTGGCTGGGGTCACATAGACTGGAGTGGAGAATGTGATTTCTGGTCTCCCTGGCTCTAAAGCCCAGGTCATTCCCCTCTAGCCTTGACCTTTCTGAGAGCCCCAGCTATTGCTGAAGGCCGATGATTAAACACATGGGCTCTGGGAGCAAGTTTCTGGGTTCAAATGCTGTTCTGCCACTTAGCTGTGTGACCCTGGGCAGGCCACTTACCATCTCTGAGCCTGTCTTTCCTCATCTATGACATGGGATAATTATAGCTATCCCCACATGTGGCTATGAGGGTAAGACGGGATGAGCCATGCAGAGACGGGCACAGAGGGCATGCCCAAGGGGCAGGGTGATGGAGAATGAGCCCTCTTTGTGCCCTTGTGTCAGTAATCCCCTTAGAATAGAGCTTGTGCTGGGCCCATGAGGGGTGCTGTGCACTTGGGGGCCAGGGAGAGCGTGGGGTGTGGAGCTCAGTCCAGACGAGGCAGGTCCACCTCCAGCAGTAAGAAGGAGCCAAGTGAGTTCAGGGATGAAATCCCAGCATGCAGTACAGGAGGAGTGTGGGTGACAAGAGGAGGAGATACCAGCAGTGAACAGGTTACAGGGCTCCTGTGAGCCCTGCTAGAGGAGGGAGCTGAGCTGGAAACATGCGCCACCGTGTCCCACGCCAGATGCTAGAGCCCGGTGACTCCCCAGAGCCAAGAGGGAGGGGTGGTCGGACCTCTCTGGCCTAGGGTGGAAGCAGGACCAGGACCTGGGGTGGAAGCAGGACCAAAAAGCAGGACCAGAATGGGTCCCTGGCTCCTGGCTGGGGTTTCTCCACTCCGAGAGGGGGGAACCTCCCGCATCCCAGGACATGGGTTGGGGCTGGGGTTGAGGGATCCAGAGGGCCAAGCTGTCCCTCCCGTGAGGCCTGGAGGCACCAGGAGCCAATAGCCAGGCAGGGAGAGTAATTCCAGGCCCTTAGTACGTGCAGAAGCAAGACACTACCCACACAGTTACTCTGGGATTTCCTAATCCTTGGGCTGACGTGCAAAGCCTTTTTAAAGTTCCTCTGCTGCAGGAAGGAGTGATGTCAATTCAGGATTCCTGCTCCTCCCCCTCCCAGCTGCATCACTACGGCTTCCTTGCTGGGTATCACTGCACTGGACCGCAGGTCATTTCCATCCTGTGACCAGCATGTTTGCTGCTGGGGCTCACAGCGGTCATTAGCACAGGCTCTGCACCCAGGCTGCCTGGTTCCAACCCCAGAGCTGTGTCACCTGCTGGCTCTGGGACCTCGGGCAAGTGACCTAACCTCCCTGAGTCTTAGTTTCCTCATCTACAAAATGGGAATAATCACTAGAACCGGACTCACGGCTGAGAGGATGAAACAAGGTAAATGTGCAAAGGGCCTGACGTGGTGCCTTGCACATAAGCCGCACTCAGAATAGGGGGCTTCTGAGGCCACATTCCCAGGAGCGGAGAGTCTGTCCTGCTTGCAGAGCTGGGGAACATAGCATTTACTCGTGGACTCTTTCATTCTCCAAATATCGAAAGTCGTGGGATCAGAATGGTAATGGACACCATGGGCTCAGGAGGCAGGAATACCCTCACTGGCTGGGTGATCTTGGGAAAGTGACTTAAGTTCTCTGAGCTTTGGGGTAATAGCAACACTTACCTCTAGGCCTGAGGATTCAGTGAGAAAACTTTAAAAAGGGAGTGGGATGCTTCTGACGCAGAGTAAGGTCCTGATCAACCTTTGCTAACCCTCACCTGCCAAGTAAGGAAAGTACTGGACTAGCCTGGGACACACAGGAAGGACACTTGCCCGTCTGTCAGGGCTAGGGAGCCCTCCTGGAGGCAGAGAGGGTGAGAAGCGATGGGGGTTTGCTGGAAGGACAGAAACGACAGAGCGAGCAGCTTCTTCTGAGCTGGGACAGAGACAGGTTCTGCGGAGGTGATCTAAGCCGCCTCGCTGGCCAAGTCCCTTCTCTACCTTCACTCCCTCCACTCGAGAGGGTCTCTGCTAGACTGGGTCAGGAGTCTACCAAGTCCCTGGGTCAGGGATTTGGTGAGAATGGCATGGAAGCCGGGCACCAGATCCTGAGATCAGATGCAAACTTCACCGACATGATAGGGTTCTTAGGTTTCCCTGAAGCCATCCATGGGTTTTTGAGGACAGTGGCCTCCACCATGAGTGCACATCAGATGTTTCATCTGTGCACTCATTAGAGTGCACAGAGATGTTTCCTATGCAGGTTTCCACCTCTCACCCCTAATTCAGCAGGCCTGGGATGGCTTTGAATTCTGCATTTTAACGGGTACGTGTATGAGTCTGAGGCCGGAGTCCCTGGACCATACTTAGAGGCACCCATCCACAGTCTCCCATTAAGAGCCCATGGCCATGGCCAACTGGATAAAGTCTGAGCTCCAGGTGGGATTGTCAGGGACTCTTTGCACCCGGACCTCACCCCTTCCTACTTCCACCTCCACTCCCTCCCTCTGGCTGGCCCTCCTTTCCCCCTCTCTGTCCCTACACCAGTCCTTCTCCTAGATTCCCTTTCTGCCTGGAGGACTCCTCCGACGCACCCTCTAAACCTTCACAGACGCTCTGTCCTTTTTCCTCCACAACATCTTTACCCCCTCGTACCTCTGTCTCTACATGAAGGGGCTCCCTCCAAATGTGTTGGATTTGAAAAAGTTAATGTCACATTCATGACCCTGCATATGCTGAAGATCTGAGGAGGATGACCAGATGTGTTTGGAGACCAGGTCCGAGGATGGCTAAGGAACCAGCACACCCAGCCCAAGATGCGGTGCCTCCAGGGGGCACAGGGCTGCCTCCATCCATGGGAGGCCCATCGAGAGGCAAGGAGCAAAGCTGTCAGGGAGTCCAGAATGCAGCACTAAAAGGGACAGGAGGTGCCCCAGGGAGGGAAGAAAGGGCTACAGCTTTCCGACAACAGGAGGCAGACAGGTCACCTGCTGGGGGGTGGAGTGGAGGGGGAGAGGAATGGTCTTGGCCCAGTGGTCCCAGGAGTAGGGAGTGGTCACCTTGGACTGAAGGCTCTGAGAATCCCCAAACTGGCTCTGAGTCTTCCCCGAAGTAACTGGGTGACCCGAGGTAAGTCACTTACCCTCGGTGACCTTCCCGTTTCTTATCTCTCCAGTGGAGATAATACGCACTTGCTGGGTCCGGGTGGCCCAGGCCTGTGTGAGAACATGGAAATGAAAGTGCCTTGTAAACAATAAATGGCTCACCCTGCCTAAGCAAGACATGAAACCCAGAAGCCAGAAATGAAAAGACCAAACGATTTGACAACGTATAAGGTAAAAACTTCGGTGGATGTAAAGTCACCAAAAAAGAGGGCTCAAACAGAAACGGTCGAGTGTGGAAGATACCTCAACCTATATGATGTTAGGGTTAATAGACATAATAGAGAATAGAAATAGTCCCCCAAATCAACAGAAGACAAAAACCCATAGAAAAATGGACAAAAGATATCTGTAGAAGAAATATACTTAAAAAAACGTGTGGCTAGCCGATTACTCCATTTAGAAGGTTGCCCTTCCCCACCCTGCAAACTCACACTGCCATCTCCATCATTTACCAAGAAATCATGTGATATGTGCCTGCATGTAGAGATCTCTTTCTAGGATCTTCCTTTTGTGCCATCTGTCTGTCTGTGAGTCAGTAGCAAACCCAACCGTACTATACGTAGTAGAACAAGGCTTTCCATTCCTTTCATCTTCTTTAAGAATGTCTTGGCTATTCTCAACCCTATACGTTTTGTCTCCATTCGTTCTGTTTAAGGTTTAAGTAACAGTAAAATTCACCCTTTTTAGGCTGCAGTTCTTTAGTCTACAGTGCTACTTATGTTTTGTTTTGTTTTATTTTATTTTGTGTAATCTCTACACCCAGCTTGGGTCTCGAACTCAGCACTTGGAGCTCAAGGATTGCATGCTCTTCAGACTGAGCCAGCCAGGCACCCCCATTGTGCTACTTTTGTCGAATGTATATGTTCATGTTATCACTACCGCAATTAAGACATGGTTCCATCACCCATTATTGGATGTATCATTTGCTAGTATCTACTCAGTAGAGAGTAGCGTAGAGACTAGGCCACTCAGTAGGCTGTCTTTGCATTTCGTTGATGGTTTCCTTTGCTGGGCTAAAGATTTTCATTTTGGTGTTGTCCCAGTAGTTCAGTTTTGCTTTTGTTTCCTTGCCTGAGGAGATAAATCTAGAAAAATATTGCTAAGGCCAATGTCAACGAGATTTCTTCTAGGATTTTCATGGTTTCAGGTCTCACAGCTAGTTCTTTAATCCATTTTGAGTTTATTTCCGGGTATAGGGTAAAACACTAGTCCGGGGGACGCCTGGGTGGCGCAGTTGGTTAAACGACTGCCTCCGGCTCAGGGCGTGATCCTGGAGTCCCGGGATCGAGTCCCACATCAGGCTCCCAGCTCCATGGGGAGTCTGCTTCGTTCTCTGACCTTCTCCTCGCTCGTGCTCTCTCTCACTGTCTCTCTCTCTCAAATAAATAAAATCTTTAAAAAACAAACAAACAAACAAACAAAAAAAACACTAGTCCAGTTTCATACTTTCCCATGGAGCTGTCCTGTTTTCCCAACACCATATTTTGAAGACTGTCTTTTTCCCATTGCATATCTTTGTCCCCTTTATCATAGGTTAATTGACCATATAAATGTGGTTTGTTTCTGGGCTTTTTATTCTGTTCATTGTTCTATGGGTCTGTGTTTGTGCCATTACCGTACTGGTTTTTTTTTTTTTTTTTTAGAATTTTATTTATTTATCAGAGAGAGAGAGGGGGAGAGAGCGAGCACAGGCAGACAGAATGGCAGGCAGAGGCAGAGGGAGAAGCAGGCTCCCTGCAGAGCAAGGTGCCCGATGTGGGACTCGATCCCAGGACGCTGGGATCGTGACCTGAGCCGAAGGCAGCTGCTTAACCAACTGAGCCACCCAGGCGTCCCCATACTGTTTTGGTAACTACAACTTTCTAGTACATCTTGAAATCTGGGATTGAGATCTTCAATCCCAACTTCATTCTTTTGTCTCAAGATTGTCTTGGCTATCCAGGGTCTTTTTTCTTCCATACACATTTTAGTATTGTTTGTTCTAGTTCTGTTAAAAACGTTGTTGGTATTCTGATAAGGATTACATTAAATCTGTAGATTGCTTTGGGTAGTATGGACATTTTTTTTTAAGATTTTATTTATTTATTTGACACAGAGAGAGAGAGATCACGAGAAGGCAGAGAAGCAGGCAGAGAGAGAGAGGGGGGAAGCAGCCTCCCTGCAGAGCAGAGAGCCCCATGCAGGGCTCGATCCCAGGACTCTGAGATCATGACCTGAGCCGAAGGCAGAGGCTTAACCCACTGAGCCACCAGACACCCCTAGTATGGACATTTTAACAATATTGGTTCTTTCAATCCACGAGCATGGAAAGCCTTTCCAGTTGTGTCACCTTCAATTTCTTTCATCAGTGTTTTATAATTTTTGGAGTACAGGTCTTTCATCTCCTTGCTTAATTTTATTCCTGGTATTTTATTATTTTTGGTGCAGTTGTACATGGGATTGTTTTCTTAATTTCTCCTGCTACTTCAATGGTAGTATATAGAAATGTAACAGATTTCTGTACATTAACTTTGTGTCTTGTGACTTTACTGAATTCATTTATCAGTCCTAGCAATTTTTTGGTACAGCCTTCAGGGTTTTCTATATATGGTATCCTGTCATCCGCAAATAGTGAAAGTTGTATTTCTTCCTCATCAGTCTGGATGCCCCTTATTTCTTTTTCTCACCTGACTGCTACAGCTAGGTCTTCTGGTACTATGTTGAATAAAAGTAGTGAGGCGGACATCCTTGTCTTGATCCTGATCTTAGAGGAAAAGCTCTCACCATGCAGTATGATGTTAGCTGTGGGTTTTTCATATATGGACTTTATTATGTTGAGATATTTTCCCTCTAAACCTACTTTGGTGAGAGGTTTTATCATGAATGGATGTTGTATTGTGTCAAATGTCTTTTCTGCATTCTATTGAGATGATCATACGGTTTTTTGTTTTCTCTTGTTAATGTGATGTAGCATACTGATTGATTTGCAAATACTCAAACCATCCCTGGAATGAATTCCACTTGAACGTGGTGAGTGATTCTTTTTTTTTTTAATGTATTGTTGGATTTGGTTTGTTAATATATTTTTTAAAGATTTTATTTATTTATCTGCCAGAGAGTGAGCGAGCACAAGCAGAGTGGAGGGGCAGGCAGAGGGAGAAAACAGTCTCCTCGCCGAGCAGGAAGCTTGATGCGAGACTCGATCCCAGGATCCAGGGATCGTGACCTGAGCCAAAGGCAGAGGCTTTACTGACAGAGCTCCACAGCTGTCCCTGGTTTGCTATATTTTTGAGGATTTTTTTGCATCTGTGTTCATCAGTGATATCGGCCTGTAGTTTTATTTTCTTACAATGTCCCTGTATAGTTTTGTTATCAGGGTAGTGCTGGGATAATACAATGAGTTGGAAAGTGTTCTCTCCTCTGCTACATTGTGGAAAAGTTTGTGTAGACTTGGTATTATCTCTTCCTTGTTTTGTAGAATTTACCAACAGAAATATCTGGGCCTGGAATTTTGTTTTCGTTATCTGGGGTCTGCTGTTACTGTTAGAAGGCTTTATATAAATACAGGGCCATTCATGTGACATTGGCACTTTGTGTCCTTCAAGGGATTAGTCCATTTTCTCTCACCTAATGATTTATGGGCTTAGCATTGTTTAGAGCATTTCCTTATTAACTTTTTAGAGTCCAAATGGTTGGTGGTAATGTCCACGCTTTCATTCTTGATATTAGTAATTTGTGTCTTTCTTGTTTTGTTTTGTTTTCCTGGATATTTTATTCATTTGTTTCAATGGTTTTACTGGTTTTTCTCTTAACATTTTTGTTCTGATCTCATTGATTTCTGGTGGTATCTTTAGTTTCTTCCTTATAGTTGTTTTGGGTTTTATTCTTCTTTTTCTAGTTTCTTAAGCTAGAAGTACAAATCATTGATTATTTTTTCATTCAATTCTAAGTATTTTCTAATTTCTCTTGTGATTTCCTCTTTGACTCGTGGGTTGTTTATAAGTGTGTTATTCAATTTCCAAATATTTGGGATTTCCCAGATATCTTTCTGTTAATGAATTCAAGTTCAATTCTGTTTTGGTACGAGAAATAATTTATGGGGCGCCTGGGTGGCTCAGTGGGTTAAAGCCTCTGCCTTCGGCTCAGGTCATGATCTTGGGGTCCTGGGATTGAGCCTCTCTTTGGGCTCTCTGCTCAGTGGGGAGCCTGCTTCTCCTTCTCTCTCTGCCTGCCTCTCTGCCTACTTGGGATCTCTCTGGCAAATAAATAAAATCTTTAAAAATAAAAAAAAGAAATAATTTATAAGATTTAGTTATTTGTGTTTTGTTTTAAAGATTCGATTTATTTATTTGAGAGAGAGAACGAGATAGAGAGAAAGAGAGAGAGTGCATGAGCAGGGGGAGGGGTAGAGGGACAAGCAGACTCCCCACTCAGTAGGGAGCTGACTCTGGGCTCCATCCCAGGATCCGGAGATCATGACCTGAGCTGAAGGCAGACGCTTAACCAACTGAACCATACAGGTGCCCCTAGTTATTTGTGATTTTTATTTTATTTTGTTTTATGTCTCAGAATATAGTAATCTTGATGAATGCTCCTTGTGCCCTAAAGAAGAATGTGTATTCTGCTACCGTTAAATGGATTATTCTATAAATTTCAATTAGGTCAGGTTGGAGTATAGCCTTGTTCAATATCTTTACTTTTTTCTCTCCTCCTGTGCTATTTTTTAAGGGGAGAGAAGCGTTGCCAAGGATTTGTCTGTCTGTTCTTTCCATTCCATGGGTCTTGTTTCCTATATTTCGAAGCTCTGCTGTAATTGAGGTGCATATGCATTTGGAATCATTACATCATCGGGGGTGATTGACTCCTTTGCCATTACGTAATGTCCTTCATTATCCTGACACATAGTCCATGTCTGAAGCCTACTTGGTCTATCAGTGCAGCACACCAACCCTTTCTGATTATTGTTTACATGGAATATCTTTTTCCATCCTTTTGCATTTATCTTGTCTGTGTCTTTATTTTTAGAGTAGGTTTCTTGTAGAAAGCAAATAGCTGGAGTGTGCTGACCATCTCTGTCTTCACTTGGTATGTTTGGGCTACTTACGTCTAGGACACGAGCTGATGCTTAAGCTAATAAGACAAACCTCTCATCTTGTTAGATGTTTCTTTTTGTTTTACCCGGTCTTTCCTTCCTACTCTTTTTCCTTCTTTGGATTAATTGACTATATTTCATGACTCTATTATGACTCTATCTTACCTCCACTGTTGGCTTATAACATATACCTTTCAAACAATTTTTTTTTTTTTAGAATTAGACTTTCTTTTTTTTTTTTTTTAAGATTTTATTTATTTATTTGACAGAGATCCCAAGTAATCAGAGAGGCAGGCAGAGAGAGAGGGGAGAAGCAGGCTCCCTGCTGAGCAGGGAGCCCAATGTGGGGCTCAATCCCAGAGATCATGACCTGAGCCCAAGGCAGAGGCTTTAACCCACTGAGCCACCCAGGCACCCCACCTTTTAAACAATTTTAATGATTATTCTAGATTTTAAAATATATATCTTTAATTAACCAAAACCTGCCTGCAAATCATATTATACTGCTCTAAATATAGTATAAGGGCCTTACAGAGTGCACTTTTGTGTCTTCTGTAATATCCTTGCCCTACATTGTACGCCTCCCAGAAGCCAGACACACATAATGCTCAGCCACCTTCTGTGCTTTAAGTCAGCCCACACCCAGCCTGCATTTGTTTCTGTAAGTCAGGTCTCCCTGGAACACAAATGTAGTCAATAGCCCGGGTGTCGTCTGCGGCTGCTTCTTTACAATGATGGCCTCGTTAAGCAGTTGCCACCCAAACTGAATGGCTTGCCAAACCTAAAATAGACACTATCCGGTTCTTTACAAAAGATTTCAACAATGTCTGCTTCAGACAGTCTGTTATCTTCTTGAGGGAGAAGCAGGCTCTCTGCTGAGCAGGGAGCCTGATGTGGGACTCGATCCCAGGACCCTGGCGTCATGACCTGAGCCGAAGGCAGCTGCTTAACCGACTGAGCCACCCAGGGGCCCCAAGGTTTTTTGTTCTTTTTTTTTCTCTTGTAGTGCTGATCTCCTGGCAATGAATTTTATGGTTTTGTTTTTCTAAGAAAGTCTTGATCTCTTCTTCTTTTTTTAATCAAGGTAAAATTCATATAACGTGATCTTCAACGCCCGTGACGTCGAGTGCACTGTGTTGTGCAACCATCTCCTCCCTCTAGCTCTGAGGCATTTTCATCACCCAAAAAGGAACAGTCTCCCCATCAAGCTGTCACTCCCCACTCCCCCTTCTCTCCAGCTTTCTGTTTCTGCGGACTTTCGTATTCTGGATGTTTCATATAAATGGAGTCGTACTGTACGTGACTTCGTGTCTGGTTTCCTTCACTTAGCATAACATTTTTGAGGTCTGTGCGTGTCGTGACATTTATCAGTACTCATTTTCTCTTTTCTTATTATTTATTTTATTTTTTTAGTAATCTCTACAACCAGTCTGGGGCTCAGACTCACTGCCCTGAGATCAAGAGTCTTGTGTTCTTCCGACAGTGCCTCTCATTCTCTTTATGGCTGAATAACATTCCGTTGTGTGAAGATGCCAGGATTTTTATCTATCCACTCATCAACCCCTTCCACCTTTTAGTTATCGTGAATACTGCTGCATTAAACATTCAAGTGCAGGGGTGCCTGGGTGGCTCAGTGGGTTAAAGCCTCTGCCTTGGGCTCAGGTCATGATCCCAGGGTCCTGGGATTGAGTCCCCCACCGGGCTCTCTGCTTGGCTTCCCACCCTCTCTCTGCTTGCCTCTCTGCCTACTTGGGATCTCTGTCTGTCAAATAAATAATAAAATCTTCAAAAAAAAATTCACGTGCAAGTATTTGCTTGAATCTCTATTTTTAATTCTTTTAGATATGCCTAAGAGTGGAATTGCTGGGTCATGTGGTAATTCTGTGTTTAACATTTTTTTTTTTTAAAGATTTACTGATTTGTTTGAGAGAGTAACAGAGCATGCACGAGCTGGGGAAGGGGCAGAGGGAGAGGGAGAGAGAGAATCCTCAAGCAGACTCCCCACTGAGCACAGGGCTCGATCCCAGAACCTGAGTCAAAATCAAGAGTCAGCCTCTCAATTGACTAAGCCATCCAGGCACCCCTGTGTTCAACTTTTTGAGGAACTACCAAACTGATTACCACAGCAGCTGCACTATTTTATAGTCTCACCAGCAATGCACAAGGGTTCACTTTTCTCCACATCATTCACTTGTTATTTTCTGATTTTTCAGTTATGGACAACCTAATTGGTGTGAGGCTGTATCTCCTTGTGGTTCTGATTTGATGATCAGTGATGTTCAGCGTCTTTTCATGTTTATTGGTCATTTGTACGTCATCTTTGGAGAAATAGCTACTCAACTTTTTTGCTCACTTTTAATTGAGTAGTTTGCCTTTTTGTTGGTGAGTTAGAAGAGATACATATACTCTGGAGATCGAATCCTTATCATACATATGATTTGCAAATATTTTCTCCTGTTCTGTATGTTGTCTTTTTATTCTCTTGATAATGTCCTTTGATGCACCAAAATGTTGCATTTTGATGGAGTCCAACTTATTGACCTTTTGTTTGCTTGCGTTGCTGGTGACATATCGCAGAGACCATTTCCATGCCTAGGTCATGAATATTTACCCTTATGTTTTCTTCTAAGAGTTTTTTAGTTGTAGCTTTTATATTTAAATCTGATCCTTTATAATTTTTATATATGGTGTGAAGGATCTAACTTCATTCTTCTCTATGTGGCTATCCAGTTCTTTTAAGATCCTTTGTTGAAGACATTGTTTTTTCCACATTAACAGTCTGGGCACCTTTATTGAAAGTCAATTAACCATAGATGTAAAGGTTTATTTCTGGACTTTCAGTTTTATTCTGTTTATCTATATGCCTATCCTTATGCCAATACCACACTGTTTTGGTATCTGTTGCTTTGTAGTAAGTTTTGAAACTGAGAAGTGTGACTCTTCCAACTTTGTTCTTTTTTAAGATTCTTTTGGTCACTTGGAGTCTCTTGAAATTCCATATGAACTTGAGAATCAGCTTTCCCATTTCTGAGCAAAATGCCACTGGACTTTCAATAGGGACTGCATGGAATGTGCAGATCACTTTGGAGAGGATTGCCATCTTCACAACGTTTACATACAATATTTACAATACAATACCAATGCATGACCACGAGATGTCTTTCCATTTATTTAGTCTTTTTAATTTCTTTCAGAAGTGTTTTGTGGTTTGCAGGGCAAATATTCCCAAGTATTTTTACTCATTTTGGTGTTATTGCAAATAAAATAATTTTTAAACCTCTTTTTTGGATTGCTCATGGTCACTGAATAGAAATAAAATTGAGTTTTGTGTGTTGATCTTGTACCCTACAACGTCGATGAATTTATTAGCTCTAATGGGTTTTCCCCCCATAGATTCTTTAGGATTTCTCTATACATAGGATTATCTGATACGTGAAGAGAAATAGTTTTACTTATTCCTTTTGACTTTGGATTTTTTCTTTGTGATTGCTCTGCTCAGAACTTCCAGTATAGTGTTGAACAGAGGCAGTGAAAGTGGAATCCTTGCCTTGTTCCTGATTTAAGGGGAGAAGCTTTCAATCTTTCACCATTGAATTAACTGTGTCTTTCACCTACTTTTTTTTTTTAAGATTTTATTTATTCATCTGTTGGAGAGAGAGAGAGAGCACAAGCAGGGGGAGCAGCAGGCAGAGGGAGAGGGAGAAGCAGGCTCTCCACTGTGCAGGGAGCCCAGTTCGGGGTTTAATCCCAGGACCCTGTGATCATGACCAGAGCCGAAGTCAGATGGTTAACCAACTGAGCCACCCAGGTGTCCCTCATTTACGGTTTTAATCATGTTAAAGATGTTGCCTTATATTCCTAGTTTGTTGATGTTTGTCAAATTTTGTCAAATCTTTTTCCTCCATCAATCGGGATGATCACATGGGTTTGTTTGTGTTTTTTTTCCCCACTCTGGCAATGTAGTGTTTTAGACTGATTTTCATGTGTTGAACCATCTTCGCATTTCTGGGATAAATCTCACTGGTCCTGGTGTACAATCACTGTAATGTGCTGTTGGATTTGGCTTGCTAGTATTTTGCTGAGTAAGTTTACATTTATGTTCATCGGGACATTGGTCTGTAGTTTTATTTTCTTGGGATGTTTTTATCTGCCTTCAGTATCAAGGTAATGCTGTCTTCATAAAATGAGTTGAAAAGTATTCCCTCATCTTCTATTTTTTGAATGAGTTTGAGAAGAATGGGGGTAAATTCTTTTTTTGGGGGGGTAAATTATTTAAGAAGTTTGTAGAATTTACCAGTGAAGCCATCTGGTCGTGGGTTTTTCTTTGTAGGAGGGTTTTTGTTTATTGATTTAATCTCTTTACTAGTTATAAGTCTATTCAGTTTTTCTATTTCTTCTTGAGTCAGCTTTGGTTGGTATTCAGGTTACTTGAGGTTCAAAACACTTTTCTGGAAAAAAAATGTATATATAAAATATATCACATATACCTGGACATGGAAAGACTAGTCATTTTCCTGGATCGATATTACATGGGAATTTTTTTAGTTTCAAGAAATAACTTTTCAACCAAGAAATTACAACTTTACAACTTTAGAAATAAGGAGTAAAACTCTAAGGGAATCCGTTAAAAGGGGTAAAAAACAATTGACTGCAGGAAAGGAAGGAGCAGAAGAATGTTATTTTTCTGAAGAAATACAGCAGCAGAATTAGACTCTTCATAAAAACAAACAAAAAGTAACTTAAGGGGCACCTGGGTGGCTCAGTGGGTTAAAGCCTCTGCCTTCAGCTCAGGTCATGATCCTGGGGTCCTGGGATCAAACCTCGCATTGGTCTCTCTGCTTGGCGGGGAGCCTGCTTCCTCCTCTCTCTCTCCGCCTGCCCTGTAACTATGGGTAATTTTAAGGTGTTTGAGCTCTCTGAGCCTCAGTTTTTCCATTTGCAAAATGGGAATGGCAGTAGTGCCCATTACATAAAGGTTCTATGGAACTGGAGGAAACAGTGAATGTAAAGGGCTTAGCTGCGGAGAGTCCTGGAAATGGAAGCTTCTTGCTTCTATCACCAGGCTCTCCCAGAACAACCAAACTTTGCTTTTGGCTAAGCCAGAGCTGCCTGGTCACTGTGGGGACTCCCCCATTTGTGCTACTGACTGCTTGACTTTGGGCATGTCTGTTCTCCCAGGATCCTTTGGTGGCTTGAGAAGGGCCCTAAACTTAACCAGCTCCCCCAGGCTCAGGCTGGCCCTGTCCCAGTCTCCAACCCCTCCCTCTGGGGGTCATGGCTTTGTTTTCTTCTGAAGACCCAAGATTTCCAAACTCTGTGGTTGCCTTGCCTAGCTAAAAGGGGAAGAAGAGGATCGGCCCAAGGAGGAGGAAGAAGAGGAAAACAAGAGAAACAGCTAGTACAGCAGAGAGGAACGTGTGCCCAGAGGTCCTGGTCCCTGTGGAGCTAGAAGCTGAGACCCCCGTGCCTTGCCCACCCGTCAGCTCCACATCAGCCTGCCACCTCTCCACTGAGGCCATGGGCCCAGGGGCTCTGCTGGTCCTGCTGGGGGCCACAACTTGGCATGGTAAGAGCAAAACTGGGGACTCCGCGCTTTGGGGTGGGTGCATGACAGGGAAGACTGCTGTGCAAGGATCCCGTAAAACCTTGCCCGTCCCCAGGTGTTGCCATTCTGGACCGCAGGTTTGCGTGTGTCTGCTTTGGAAAGGCAGTGGAGGGAAAAGAGGGTGTGTGTGGGGTGGAACCAACTCCACCAGGGCTGCGGATCTGTCCAGGTCAGAGGCGGACTCCCCAGGTGTCCTGAACAAGCCCCTGATGCCCCAGGACTTCAGGGTCCCCATCTATTCAATGGCAGGTGTTGGGGGCCGTGGTAAGCTGGACTAAAGAATGCTGTTCAGACTCCACTCTGCACACAGATTCCCCGGGGATCTTGTTACAGTTTGCATTTTGACTCAGTAGGTCCCAGGTACAACATGAGATTCTGCATTTCTAACAAGCTCCTAGGAGATCGGGAGGCCATAGAGAGTTCCTGACGGCTCTGCTAGCTCCCAGCCTGTGAGCCTTCGAGAGCAGGCAGGACCCGTCTCAGAAAGGCCCGAGGGGGCAGCAGTCATTCCTTGGGAGGCGTGGGTAAGGGGCTGGAAGGGAGATAAGGGGTTAGACCCTCTGGCCCAGGGCTCGGGTGAGGTGAATTTGGGAGGAGAGTAGAGGAGGACTAGAGGAGGGCCTGAGGGAGGGCAGTGCGGGTCTCCCTGGCCAGAGTGCTCCCAGACACAGGCTGCTGGGCCTCGGCACAGAGAGCTGTGTGGCAGACCTGGTCCCACCTCCAGCTCTGGTGACAGCAGCCCTGGTGGACTCCATCCCAGGAGGGCGCCTCACTGGAGGGGAGGGGCTGCTGCTTGGCTGGTAACTTCAGTTATATTTTATCACATGCTTATTTGGGGGGATCTTAGGCCAGGATGGGGGTGGGGTGGGGTGAGATGGGAAAGCAGCCTCAGCTCTGGCCTCCCCATAGTTCTGGGGCTGCAGGACCCTGTGGAGAAGGTGTATCTGGACCCCAGTGAAGAGACGGTCCGCTGAAGGTCTTTTTGTGGCCCTGTCAATCATCTGGGCTTGAGCGTCTGTTATGTTATTGAGATGTAATTTACATACAGTAGAATGCTCAGATTCTTAAGTGCACAGTCTGATGAGGTTTGACAAATGCTTGTGCTTGGGTACCCACCACCCCAATGAAGACAGAAACTGTTCCCCTCTCTCCAGAAAGTCCCACGGGTTCTATTTCACTGTCTTGTCCTATTCGACTGCCCAGCACCTGCCTGTGGGGCACTGTTGGGGAGTGGAAAGGTTGTCTGGCATCTAGACCCAGAAGAAAGAAGATAGGAGGCAGCAGGCTAGAAGCCTCAGGTTTCAGCCCCACAGACCAGTGGTGAGAGAGTAGGGGTACAGGGGCGGCCGTGAGGGAGTCAGGGGCCAGGTTCCGAACACCCTAGAGTTGGGGAGAGGCCCGCTAAATTCTAGGCTGAGGAGGGGCTATGTCCCAGGCCTTGGTGTGTGGTATGGGGGTGGTGTTGAGGGAGAGGAGTGGAGTTTGGGCCGCGTCTCAGTTCTGGGAGCTGAGACGAGAGACTGGCACAGAAGTCGACCTTGGTCAGTGTCGGCCAAGCCCAGCCCCCACTTGCAAGGAGGATGGGCCTGAGCAGTCTTTCTCTTCCCGCCAGCTAAACCATCAGGGGGAAGTTAGGGGCAGAAGTGGAGGGTGTCAGCCTGGCCCTGCGTGAATATCCGGGACAACAAGACAGGACAAAACAGGACACATTTCTCTGACCGCATTTCCAGGAGGCTGAGACAGGGGCTAGAGGGACAGGGCAGGGTAGGGGAAGGAGAAGGTGCCACCGAGACTGGGTGGGTGCGGAAGCGGAACCCAGCGAGATTCACAGAATCCGAGATCTCGGATGAGACTGTGACCTTGAAAAGTTTAGAACTTTTGGCTCAGGCGGTTAAGCATCTGACTCTGGATCTCAGCTCAGGTCTTGATCTTAGGGTCGTGAGTTCAAACTCTACGTTGGGGTCCACACTGGGCATGGAGCCTACTTTAAAAATAAAATAAAAAAATAAAAAAAGTTTAAAAATTGAGATAGTAGAGTGTCAGGACCAAAAGGGAGGTTAGAAATGTCGCAGCAAGCAGTAGCCCAGGGCAAGAGCGGTGGACTGGGCCTGGGGACCGCTATGATGGCCTTCCTGAATCCTCCCGGGACCTCCCAGGTGGAAAGGGACTATTCCCATTAGAAGGAAGAGTAGCCTGAGGGCCAGAGAGGGTAAGCAACGCACCCGGCGTAAGGGAGAACCAAATGTCAGGCCGTGTGATGTGACCCCACAGCCCGAGCTCGTCTCTATGGTCAAGCCCTAGCCGGGAACCCACGTTGCGACAGCTCGGCTGGGATTCGCCCACAGCCTGACAGAAATGCCGCTTGCCCCTCTCCCTGGGGGTCACGTGGTCCAGCGCGGACACAACCCCCAGGCGTTGGCCTTGGCAGTGTTCACCAGTGCGCTGGATTCTTTATGCTGACGGCAAGGCCAATCCCTCTAGATGGTATAACAGCAAAACACCAATGAGGCCATCCTGGAAGAACTCGACAGAGAAATTTTTCCAGGTCTGGAGTCTGTGGTGGGGATGGGGAGGAAAAAACCCACTTCGGCCACTTTTGTGCAGGACAGTGGAGAACCATGAATTCAGCTGAAGCCCTGGGGGCAGCAGTATCCAGGACTCTGTCCCCGGATTGGAGGGGTCTGATTCAGTGGGGACATCCAGCTGGTCAGTGGCAGAGCGAGGCCCTGCAGCCCAGAATGTTCCAATGTGCTGCAGGTGGCCCTCCCTCTTCCGGGGGTCTCTCCGTGGGAGAGGGGTCGGTAGCCAGGAGGGCCAGGAAACAGAAGTGAGAAGGGCTGCGGGCTGAGCGGAAACTAGGGGCCGGGCTGGACACCAGCAATGTGCTTCCGCCCACACGGGCTCGGGGGGCGCCTGGCTGCCCCTCCAAGGCCTTGAATCAGCTCTCACTTCCCTCCTTTGCCCCTATTTTAGGCCTGGAGAAATGCTGACACGGCAGAGGCAACGGGCCTTCTTCCCGGAGGGCCTGATAGGGGTTTCAAGTTCTCTTTTTTCCTTCAAGAAAATTTTCCTTAAAAGAGATTGGCTTCCTAGTAAACAGCAGTGCCGCGTGCTGGGCTCGGCTGCCGAGCCAGCCTTACGGAGTATTTACTTGGTGACAGATGAGGTTCCAAAGGCCTCTCATGCGCTCAATCCTCCTGGCATCCCGAAAAATGTGCACAATTATTGCCCCCACTTTGCAGGCGGGGCAACCGCGGCAGAGCCTCTGGGCCGTCCCATTGTGCGGCAGGGCAGACGTCCAGTAGTGGGAATGGGCACAACACAAGACCCCCAGTCCCTTCTAACTCTGCTGGGCCGACATCCCACGACCCTTCTCTTTTTCCCAATATGGATCAAGTCAGAGGACTTTGCCAAGAACATTCCATTCCCTTGTTTTTTTCCATTGCTTGTTCGAGCCCCCTGCTTTGAGCCAGGTCCTGGGTCTGGCACTACGGACAGAGCCCATTTTGTACATGGGGCCGAAAGGGTCTGCCTGTGGGGAGGATGTCGCAGTCACAGCTGGGAAGGCTGAGACAGGAGGCTGGGGAGGACCCATGGGACAGCAGCTGCCTGGGTGTCCAGAAATCTCCCAGGGCCCGTTTCTCGGAGGAGGGGGCTGCTGGACATCGGGCCCTCCATGAGCAGATTGGAAATAGGGGACTGAGCAAAGGACAGAGAGGGCCAGGACTTGCTCAAGGTGACCCCCAGTTACAGCTAAACCCCAGCACCGCACATCTCCTGCCAGGAGGACCTCAGAGGCTAGGATCATCAGACCAGCGTGTGCCTCCTCAGGGCTTACTTCTGTCCCCTGTTCACCACCTTCCCCCTCCCCCTGCCACCAGTACAAGGAGTCCCCGTGATAGAACCCAGTGGCCCTGAGCTGGTTGTGGAGCCAGGCACGACGGTGACCCTGCGTTGTGTGGGCAACGGCAGCGTGGAATGGGACGGCCCCATCTTCCCCTACTGGAACCTGGACACTGAGGCCCCCAGCAGCACCTTGACCACGAATAATGCCACCTTCCTAAACACTGGGACCTACCGCTGCACGGAGCCTGGAGGCCCACTCGGGGACAGCGCCACCATTCACCTCTACGTCAAAGGTGAGGACTCTGGGCCCACTCACTTCCAAGATGCCTGGCCCAACAGGAACCACCAAGAATGGGCAAGAGGGCTGGGCCCTAACATTAGCAACCACAGTAAAACAGCTCCTCCCCAAGCAAGGACCTGCCCTTGACCATGACGGGTGGCAGTGCTTCCAATTCAATGTAGTTCTCATAGCAACATAATGTGACATAGGTGCCGCGATTATGCCCATTTTCCAAAGGCTCAGACAGGTTGAGTCATTTGCCCAAAGTAACCCAGCACCGAGTAGGGAGGCTGAGTCTGGCTCCAGCATCCCCCCACTCAGAAGCATCTGCGGGGCTGCTCTGGTACATGGTGTGACCTCAGGCAAACCATCAGCCTCTCCAAGCCTCCCCGTCCCCAGGGTCCAGGCACCACTTAGCCTGGTGGAGCGAGGGCAGTTGTAACCCTGTATCCCTCGACCACAGACCCCGTCCGACCTTGGAAGGTGCTGGCCGAGGAGGTGACGGTGATGGAAGGTCAGGACGCGTTGCTGCCCTGCCTGCTCACCGACCCCGCGTTGGAGGCCGGCGTCTCGCTGATGCGGGTGCGTGGCCGGCCCGTCCTGCGCCAAACCAACTACTCCTTCTCGCCTTGGTATGGCTTTACCATCCATAAGGCCCAGTTCATGGAGACCCACGGCTACCAATGCAGCGCCCGGGTAGGCGGCAGCACGGTGACATCGATGGGCATCTGGCTGAAAGTGCAGAAAGGTGCGTGGGGCTGGGAGGGACAGGCCAGGGCAGAGGGCAGGGCCGGAGAGCCCGCAGACACGGGAGCCAAGGGAGGACCCGGGCCTGGTGGGGAACAACGGACCATCCCTCTTCTTTCACTTCTTCCTTCCAACTGCACCATGGTCATCCACGGGGCTCCGGCGGAGGCAAGACAAGCAAGGCGTGCTGGGCAGAGACAGCCCAGGACAGTCTGGGTGGGTGCACGTGACAGCTCTTATGGTGGAGGTGACAGTGGTGTGAAGTCTCCCCCTTGCCCCGGCTAGGTTGGTACACAGGATTCTCATTTCTGAAAGGCCTGGCATGAGTATGCAGGACCCCAGGCTTGATGCCTGGCTTAGTGCAGGAATCAGGTTCTTGCAACAAGGGCCAGGGTCATAGCCATGTGGCAGGCAACAGAGCCTGGGCTCTGAAGCCATGAAACCTGTTTGGGAAGTCATGGGACCTCACCATGTGGGCAGAGGGACCATTAGGTCTCTTTCCCCTGCACTCCATCTGTCAAGCCCTGGGCCCTTGATGACCTTGGATGAGTTCCTTAGTGTCTCTGGGCCTTGAGAAACTGGATTAGATCATCTTTCAACATAAGTAATAACCATGAACTTGAATTCAATGCGTGCTCTGCATCAGGCACTGTTCAAACTGTTGGGGATAGCATCATCTTCCAGGGAGAGACAGATAAGAGAGAGCAAATAACAGGCTGACTGATCCACAAGAAGTTGCACTGGAGAAAGCTGGATATGTGTGGGCTGGGGGAGTCTCACCCAGCTGATCGGTCACAGAAGGCTTCTCAGAGCAGAAGATCTGGAGGGTGAAAGCGGCTGCTGGTTCCCTGTGTGGAAGGAAGAGTACTTCAGAAGGGGTGGGGGGCGAGTGTGCAGTTTCTGGTGGGAAGGCCAGTGAGGTTGCAGAGCAGGGCATAAGCACGAGGCGGCAGGTGCTTGGGGGGTCGGTCATGGGCCCGGGCTTGCATCCCAAGAGTGATGGGAAGCCACTGGATACTGGCCCAGGAGAGGCATGTGATCCAATCCACGTTCCTAAGAGGCCCCTTGGACTGCTTCAAGGAGTCTCATTGTGCGGGGGTCCCAGGGGAAGTGGGGTCCTTCTAGGTGGGTGTTGCAGGTGCCCAGAGCAGAACACAGGGTAAGACTGGGGAGAGGTGTGGTGACGAAGGGGAGTGGACCTCTCAGAGTCTGTTTCAAAGACAAGACAAGCTGTAGAGGCCTCCGGGCTCCCTCCCAGGATTTTCAAGGGGACGTGGGGAGGCCCCAGCCGGTTTCTGGCCTGTGGCAGGGAGCAGAGTGATGACGGCTCCAGCCTGGGTGTTCACGGGTCGCTTCCCCTGACCTCAGTCATCCCAGGGCCCCCGACCTTGACACTGGAACCTGCAGAGCTGGTACGAGTTCAGGGAGAGACTGCCAAGATCGTGTGCGCAGCCAGCAACGTTGATGTTAACTTTGACGTCTTCCTCCAACATGGAGACACCAAGGTCAGTCGGTGGGGAGACAGCAGTGGGAAGGGTGCCCATCTTCCCTGCACACCAGGCACTGCAGGATGGTGGCCAGCTACCAGCTGGTTCTCTGGACTGAGGGCATAGCCCAGGCCCTGAGATCTTACTGCCAGTCAATAACTAATTCAAAACCAGGACTTGGGCTCATGCTACTGATTATTGTTGGTGGGGGGAGGTGGTACTCTTCCCCCTTGACCCATGAACTTTGCCCCAGCCTGTAGACAAGAACCAGACGTCAGTTCACCTCTGACTTAGCAAGGGGTTCCTTGGCTACCTTGAAGCCCAGGAATATAAAGGCCATTTCAGAAAGACGAAGAGAGGGGGAAGCAGAGGGAGTATCCCCAAATGGCATTGGGCAGCTTCTAAGAGCTCCTCCCTGCCCCACTGTGTCTACCCCTATTTACACATAATAACTCGTTATTCTTCACTACAACCCTAGGAGCATGGGCTGGTGTTCATCCCATTTTACAGATGAAGACTGAGTCTCAGAGTTAGTCCTTTGCCCAAGGAAAGGCAGATAGTAATCTTTAAAGGCTGGCAATTCGAACTCAGAGTTTTCTAATTCCTAAACAATGTTGCTACCCCATTTCCACTCCTTCTAACTACAGCTCACAATCCCTCAACAATCCGACTTCCAAGGTAACCAGTACCAAAAGGTCCTCACCCTTGAGCTCGATCACGTAGGCTTCCAAGATGCCGGCAACTATTCCTGCGTGGCCACCAATGTCCGAGGCATCAACTCCAGGTCCATGGTCTTCCGGGTAGTAGGTGAGCATCAGGGTGATGGGGGAGGGCTGCCAGGGATCTTGGGGTGAAGGAGTGTGTAGGGAGATTGGGAAGGAGGGAGCTGATGGTGGAGGGAGCCACACCGCTGGGATCCTTCCCAGATCCTTCCCCAGTATCCCTCGCTCCCCTCCTGGAGCTCCTACAGGGCATTATTGCCTTCTGTTTTGTGACTGGCCTCCAGGAGCTCCCTATTAGACTGCTGTTCTCTCCTTCATTCATCCTTCATGCCTGGAACAACCATATCACGCGGACACAGGAGCAGACAATGCTCACCCCACGAGATCATGCCAGAAGCGCAGGGTTGCTGGGAACACCAAGCCCCCCCCTAACCACCCAGCCCCAGCTTGAACAAAGTGGCCTGAGCTAGGCCCCAAAGAACAGAGGTAGGTTAGCGAGGCAGAAGAGTGGGAAAGGACAGGCAAGAGCACAGCATGTGGAAGGTGCAAAGGGAAAGAGACGTGGAGAGAAGCTGCCCATGGCAGGGCTGTGAGTGGTGTGACAAGTGGCCAGAGAGAAGCAGGGATGGAAGCAGCGTCCAGACGGTAAAGCGGGTGTTGGTTGGCAGCCCATCCTGTTGGGAAGTCATTGGGAGTTGAAGAGAGAGTGACGGGATCAGACTGCGTGGCGGGGTACGTCATGGTGGCCAGCAGCCCACACTCCTAGCAGTCACTATCTCATAGTTGTGAGAATTAAGTGAATGTGTCTATCCATGTATCTATCTACTCTGGCCCAGAGTAAACACTAAGTGTGCACAGGAGAGGTCATCTGAGAAGGCCAGTCCAATGTCCTATGCTTTGAATGGGAGATCGGAGACTGGACAAGCTAAGGGGGAGTTTCTCAAGGTCAAGACGGGCTGAGTGATTGCGGTCTGGCCACGCCTCATGTGTTCAATGTTATGGGAGACAGGGGTGCGTCGGGGAGAGCACGCATGACCATCACCCCCGAGAGCAGCGGCACTGCACGAGGCTTGCCGTCAATATGAGCTCCGCCGTGGCCCCCATCCTGTGCTGGGAGCCGCGCGCGGTGGAGGAGGAGAGAAGCACAGCGAATTGTTGCCCAGCCGTGGACTCTGAGCCTGAGTGTTTCCCATGGCCCGGATACAGCAGTCACTCCGTGTTTGTGTTCGTGCCCACTTCTGGTCAGACACTGCTCTGGAAGGCTGAGGACACAGCTGCAAACATGGAGGCCCCTGCCCACGGGAAGTTTGCGCTCCAGCTGGGGAAAGACCAGCAATGAGCTGACATAAATTCTGGAGACGAAATCAGTTCTCTAGGGTTTGCTGTTTAAAATAGGGCGTCCTCAAGGATGGTCTCACCGGTCAGCTGCCATCTGAGCCATGGCGTGAAGCTGGCGGAGGGGTAAGCTTGCAGGTGCGCGGCAGCACGGAGCCCCGGGGCAGAGGGCGAGCGGCAACTGTGCTTGGCGCGTGCAAGGAACGAGCCAGCCAGCATGGCCAGGGCTCAGGTGAAATCAGAGGGGTGAGCGGGAGAGGAGGCACAGGGGGCCTCCTGTTTCCACAGGGCCCTAATGGAAGGACTTGGGTCTTCTCCCCTTGAGAAAGATGGGGCGCCATGGGAGGGTCTGAGTGATGGAGTGTGATATCATCTGACTTGCAAGTAATGAGATTTTATATGGCTTTCTCATGCTGCGTGGAGGGTAGAAGCAGGGGGACAAGGTAGGAGGCTACTGCTATTATCCAAGCTAGAGGAGAACGTGGCTTGATTGAGGCGATGATGAAAGAGGTGGTGGGAAGATGGATGGAGGAGAGGTAGACAGATGATCGAGGGGGTGAGAAAGAAGAGGACAGAAGCCTTGCCCTGAAAACTCACAGGCTAGTTGGACAGAGAGGATGGCTACCCAAAGGGAGAAGCAGATGTCGGAAGTAGCTTAGATGTGGTGCCTAATGAATGTGTAGTCCAGAAGGGGCGCAGGAGTCCAGGGCAGGGAGGGCTCCCTGTGGCCTGGACTGGGGTGCAGAAACCCCTGACAGGGATAAGCCTTGAAGGATGAGAAGGCTTTAAATACAAAAGAGGAAGAGGACAGGGCTCCTGGTGGAGGAAATGGCTTGAACAAAACCTCCAAGGTAGGAAAGACTATTGTGTATTGGTGTGTTCAGGGGATGTTAAGAGACTCAGATGTGTGTGTGTGTGTGTGTGTGTAGGAAGAGGGGGCTGGCTACATGGGCATAAAGAGGAGACTTGATTGAGAGAGGCTTGAATGCCACTTTGTCTGGTGGAGGCAATAGGGAGCCATAAGGACATTAGAGCAGGTGTATCACCGGCTACAAGAGTGAACTTTAGGTTTCATAGACCTGAGTAAGGAGAGGAACCCTTAGAGATCATACAGTCCAGGGCTTTTTGCAAAGTCTTGGGGACTTAAGAAAGCTTTTCAGGGGTTTCCCTAAGAGGCATGGAGAGGCTGAGTGAGCGAGATCCTTGCCATAGCTCCTTTTTGTGAGATTCAACCAGAGCAACTTGATTTGAATTCATGCAAGCTTTAATTAGAAGAAACTAGTCTGGATTTTTTCAGGCATAGGGAACAGAAATCAACTTGAGCTAGCCTGATCACAAGAGGATTTTTGTTGGCCTTCTAGCTAAAAAACCAGTGGATAGGAGCGTCAGGTGAATCGGATCTAGGGGTTCAGTTGATGTGGACAAGAACTTGTTGCTTCTCACCTCTACCTCTCGCTCTACATTTTTCTTGTGGACTCCTTGTCACATAGGGCTTGACAACCCCAGTGACATTAGGGCCTCTCCTTTCCCAGCACTCCAACAAAAACCATGGAAATAAGTGTCATAGGACCTATGGGCTCATGACTTACCCCAAAACACTCACTGTTCCAAAGGGGACATGCTACTTTGATTGACTGGCCTGGGTCACATGCCCCCTTAGAGCTGGATGTGGAAGCTTCACTGCCCCAGCTATTAGCAGGAGAAGGGGAAATGGGTGAGGGTGTCCAAAACCCCCCCCCCCAAACAACAAAAAAAGCAGACTTTTTTTTTTTTGCCACTGAAAAAAATTTCAAAAAGTTGTAACACAAGTTATATAAATAAGGATCTAGAGGTACCAAGGAGGATAGGAATTTGTCCAGGTTCTTCCAAGAATTCAACAAAGAGAAAAATTTGGACTTCTGTGGGGCAGTGGTGGGAGGGGAGGTATCAGAGGGCGAGTCTTGGTTAGGGGCAGGGCTATAAGCCTGGCACACAGTAGGCACTCAGGAAGGCTCCAGCTGAATGGCTGAATCAATGGGTAGATCACCAAATGAGCAACAAAACAGAGACATCTTCCCACTAATGCTAGATCTGTGTATTCTGCTTTCCAGAGAGAGCCTACCTGAACTTGACCTCCGAGCAGAACCTCCTCCAGGAAGTGACTGTGGGTGAGAAGGTCGATCTTCAAGTGCAGGTGGAAGCCTACCCAGGCCTGCAAGGTTTGAACTGGACCTATCTGGGACCTTTCTCTGACCACCAGTCCAAGCTCAATTTTGTCACGATGAAGGACACATACAGGTATGACCAATGAGCTCCCATCAGGATAGCCCCACAACCACAAGGGGAATGTTTCAGCCAGAAGGCAGGACACTGACTGGGTCATGTCTCAACCCTCCTGGTGACCTGGAGCAAATCCCTCCTCCTTTCTGGGTCTCCCTTGCCCTGACTCTAGGATCTCAGTATCAGTCATCTGTGTTTGACTAGGACAAAATTGGCTTGCCCCTCTGTCCCACATCTTTGGGAAGTCCCATGCCACCATCAAGAATTCTACCATTTCCTGGGACATGCATTCTCATGCTTACTCGAGAACTCCGTATCCCATCAGTCTCTTCTTTCGTGGCCAATCCAAATGTAGAAGACACTGTTCCATGATTTCTACTCCTAGGTACACTCCTAATAATGATGGCTCAGGGGAGTCTGCCATGTAAGCCATGGGCTTGGGGGGTGGCAGAGAGAATCAACATCACACCAACACAGATACATCAAAATTCTTTAAAGGCCTGTGGTCACCCACCCCTGAGAATTTCTCCCTCATTCTTCTTCATAGGCTCAAAATGTTTCTCATAAAGTGCCATCTGACTCTATCTCCTCTTTCCTCCCTTCTCTCCACTTCCAGAATCTGATTTCTCCCCCACACACAGCACGTTAGAAATCCATTTCCTGTCTCCTTACATCCTCGGAGTGTCACTTGCCCCTCCAAAGTGGCCTCACAGGTAGTTTCCTACGTAAGAGCCTTCTCCACAGGAGGAACACCAATACCATTTGTTAAAACGATAGCTTCTTTACCCACTTGTGTCTGAATGAGAGCACGGCGCTCAAGGACAAGCATGTGCTGTGCGTGCAACCCGTTCCCCTCGCACTCTCTTGACAGACATCTTTAATCCACTGTTGAGCCCTTTCCCACAGGGTCTGAGTGCAGCCTGGGAGTCCTTCTTGACACAGTCTCTCAGCCAGTATTTTCATTATAACTGACTCAGGAGAAGAGACGTGTTGGCCATTATTTGGGGATTTGCTAGATAATTGCTAGGTAATCCCTTAGCTATCTTCCAATTCCAGAACTCTCTGGGGTTCTCTTCCTAGCTCCTGAAGCCCAGACCTCATGAATGCCTGGCCTCCCCAGGTTGCCTATTGTCAGAATCAAAACAGAACAAAATGTTCATCAGGACAAAAATGTTCCCTTGTCCTCATTTTTCTCCTCTCAGTTCCCTTCTCATCCATTCTGGTCAGGATTTCTAGCTTCCCTTTGTCTAAAGCAGAAGTTCTGAATCTGGAGTCTATAGACCCCTGGGAGGGGGTTGGTCCACGGACAGGTTTCAGGGGTCCAAATGCAACAGGGACAGTGCAGAAAGAAACCATGGAGATCCCCCAAAACACGGTAGTGTGGGGCCATTTGGCACAGGGCAGATAAGCCTGGGCACCCAACAGCCGCAAAATTGAGCTCATGTGATGGGTGTGTTCATATGGTGACTTTGAGTCATGCAAAAAAGTTAAATTCTTTCCGCTTAAGAGGTAGATGTGTAGAGGGGTTCTGTATGCCAAAGGTCTGGCTGAATGAGATGCCCTTTGAATACCGTATGTATTAGTCCAGTATAATTTATAATTAAATGCTATAATAGACTTAAAAAAAACTTATTTACTACCTAAACAATACATGTCCATTAAGGAAATGCTAAAATAGAGCTTAAGGAAAAAAAAAATTACCTGGAATCAGCTGAGAATAAATTATATTGTCCGCATCTGCTTCTGGGTCTTCTGTAACAAAGGGCACCGTTGACCTGCGTAGCTACAATGAGTTGGGCTTTGTGTCAAGCACCCTGAATGTATGATGTATGTCCCTTTCATCTTCAGGCCAAGCCTGTGGATGAATTATCATCGGTGTCACCCTCATAGAAAAGGAAGCAAAGGATCAGAGAGGTTAAGTACTTGTCTCAGATCAAAGAGCTAAGATAGACAGCGCAAGAACTTGAACCTCAGTTTCTGTAGTCCCGCGGCTACATCCTGACTCTCATTCCTCTTACAGTCCCTCCTGGCAGGGCTGGTGTTTTAGGAACAGCAGCTAGCCTGGGTGCTGGTGTTTTGAGCAGGGACTCCTTAGCCCAGTGACAATGGTGAAAGTAGGTACACTTAGTGCAGGCCTGGGATGTGCTGTCCGGTGTCGGCGCTTCATGGACATCATTTCTATTAGACCTCAGAATAAAACCACTTTATGAGAGAAGCAAGTTGGCCTGGGCGGCTCAGGTCGTGATCCCAGGGTCCTGGGATGGAGTCCCTCATGGGGCTCCTTGCTCAGCGGGGAGCCTGCTTCTCCGTCTGCCTGCTGCTCCCCCTGCTTGTGTTTGCTCTCTCTCTGACACATGAATAAATAAAATCTTAAGGCAAATGAGAGAAGCAATTAAGGAAATTCGGTTCGTGGTTTTCCTATATCTTCATGGCACTCAGCTTGTGTCCCTGGCTCAGCCAAGGCCCTTGTGTCCTGGACACTTTACCAAAAATAAAACAAAGCCCTTTAGGAAGGTTGTCTGAGCCCACTGTCGTGCAGGGGCCATATCAGAACTGAGGTTCACACCAGATGGCTTGCCCCCTTTGTGCAGGTACACCTCTATCCTCTCCCTGCCTCGTCTGAAGCCCTCGGAGGCCGGTCGCTACTCCTTCCTGGCCAGAAACACTGGAGGCGAGAGTTCTCTGACCTTTGAGCTCACGCTGCGATGTGAGTGATGCGGCAGGTGGGCGGGGTGGGGGAGACAGGGGCTATAGGAGACTAAGGTCCCTGGGGCAGCCTGTACATCCCTGAGGCTTGCAGATGGGCATGGAGGGTTCAGAGTGGTCAGACAGGGCCCATGGGACCTCCGGGGCTGATCCTTCCCTCTTCCACCCCTTCTTTTCTGCTCAGACCCCCCAGAGGTGAGGGTCACATGGACCATAGTCAATGGCTCCGACGCACTGCTCTGTGAAGCCTCCGGGTACCCCCAGCCCAATGTGACATGGCTGGAGTGCAGGAGCCACATGGATAGGTAGGTGGCTCTAGTCTCCCTCTTCATCCCAGGCCGAGGGGCCGAGCGGCGGGGTGTCCTGACGCTCTAAGCTACACTGATCACCCTGATCTGATCACCCTCCTCATTAGTTACTACTCATTAGTTACTACTCATTCTGCTCTTCTCAGGTGTGATGAGGCCCAAGGGCTGGTCCTAGAGGACTCACAGTCACAGGTGCTGAGCCGGGAGCCCTTCCACAAGGTGATCGTCCACAGCCTGCTGGCCATGGAGAGTTTGGAACACAACCGGACCTACGAGTGCCGGGCCCTCAACAGTGTGGGGAACAGCTCGCAGGCCTTCAGGCCCATCTCTGTAGGTGAGCCTTCGCCCCTCCTGGGCAGGGTGGGAGGTGGGCCCAGGAAACTGCACCAGCCCCAGGGAGCCAAGGAGCCCTGGCCTGAGTGCCAAAGTGAGCAGGTCCCAGCCATACTGAGTTCCGCGTCTCTGGGCCCAACTGCAGCCGCCTCCTGACCAAAGATCTCCTGCAGAGGCCAGGTGGGGGATCTAGAACCCATGGGACTCGCAGCAGGGAGGAGAGGAACAGAGGGCAGGAAGCCATGAGGTCCAGGAAGACACCAGCTGGAAGTGAGGCCTCATCTGGGCTTCTGCTCATTTTCCTGCTTTTGAACTCCCCCATGAACTCACAAGTGTGAACTTGGCATGAGCTGTGTGCCAGGCACTCACTTGGTGTCAGGGAGCAGGATGGCCATGGAGATTAGAGGCTGGGGAGAGACACAGGCCAACTGTACCCCAGGGCCAGCCCCGACCGCTTCCTCCATTCCTCCTGGACTCTCTTTCCTCCAGAGACACAGTCCTATCCGTTCAGGGCCACTGTCCCCGGGTGGGGCTGATGGCCAACCCTGAGCGCTGACGCAGGCGGGGCCTCTTCAGAGGAAGGCATGCCTCTCCCCGTATGGCACAAAGGCCCCAGCTGTCTGAGCGCGAGTGGCCCGCAGCTGCGGAGACCCACAGCCCCTCCAGACTTCCACCAACCGGGACTCAGCACCGCTGTGTGCCAGGCCCCCCCAAGACTCTCTGGGCAGACAACACAGAATGGAAGCCTCTGTCTGGCTCAGAGATGGCCCTGCATGTGCCTGGAAGCCACTGCGACTGGGGCCGGACTCTACTTGCCCAAGGCCTGTGGCTGCTCGGCCTCACCGCTGGGGTCCCACAGAAAACCTTCTAAATGGCCGTTCCACTGAGTGCGCCCCCTGTGCCAGGCACTGCGCGGAGCTCCTCATGGTCATTATCTCCCTGAGCTCACACGGCCGTCGGAGGTTAGCACTGTGTTCCTTCCCACTTGGGAGATGAGGAACCGGAGGCTTAGGGAGAAGTCCCACATTCCATGTCACATGCCTCCTAAGTGGCAGAGGTGAGATTTGGCCTCAGACCCACACTGTTGATCTGGGCAAGAGGATGGACACTGTGTCCTTTAAACATATTAAAGGAAATAAGATTATGGATCTCGAGGAGGAGACCCAGGGACTATAAGCAAAGCTTTCGGACCCTAAGAAGGGCTGTGTGGCTCCAAAGGGTGCTCGGGAAAGCAGCAGGGGAAAGGCCGGAAGGACAGATTTCAGGTTAACCTCTAGGTCTTTCTGTCTGAACTGCCTGAAGGTGCAGGGGGTGGACACCCATCACTGGTGTGTGTGTGTGTGTGTGTGTGTGTGTGTATCTGTGTGGTGTGTGCGCACGCACACACAAGCCACAGCTGGGCCCGAGGCCAGTCTGCTGCAGAGAAGGGAGTACTGCATGACCCGAGGGGCTCCCCAGCCACAGAGGCTGTGACTCCAGGCAGGGTCTGGGGCTGGGCAGGAGCAGAACTGGAGGGGCTGTCCTCCTGGCCCCTGGCTGGGGGAGGGTCTCTAGTAAGACCCTCTGAGGCTCTGGAGGCTTCTGGGTGAGAAGACTATGTTCAGTCAACAGGCATTTTTTTTTTTTAAGATTTTATTTATTCATTTGACAGACAGAGATCACAAGTAGGCAGAGAGGCAGGCAGAGAGAGAGAGGAGGAAGCAGGCTCCCTGCCAAGCAGAGAGCCCGATGCGGGGCTCGATCCCAGGATCCGGGATCATGACCTGAGCTGAAGGCAGAGGCTTTAACCCACTGAGCCACCCAGGCGCCCCTCAACAGGCATTTATTGAGCACCTACTATGTTCCAGGCAGTGCAGTGGTCTGATCTCAGTGGTGGCAGGAGGTCTCGGAGGCCCCCTCTACCAGCTCACTCCTCTGCCCCACCCCTTGCAGGAGCCCACGTGCAGCTTTCCGACGAGCCACTCTTCACACCTGTGCTGGTCACCTGCATGTCCATCATGGCCTTGTTGCTGCTGCTGCTCCTACTGCTTTTTTACAAGTACAAGCAGGTGAGCCTGGGCGGGGCCGGGATGGGGGTGACCCGAGTGAGTCAGACCCTGGGACGCTGCCACCAGGTTGCAAGGATTCACCCTGTGGTCCCTGAGAACCCACTCGTTCTGTCAGCCATTCAGCCAACAGCTCCTCAGTGGGTGTCTTCTCTATGCCAACGCGGGTGGCTGGGTGCTGAATGAGCCTAAACTTGGAGGCTCGGAGGCTCTTCCCTCGTGGGGTTCACTGTCTAGAGCAGGAGATGGTTACACGTCCAACAACCAGAAAAGTGAGGGTGCAGAGGAAAAGATGCAATGGGAGGAGGGATGGATTGTTCCAGGAGAGCGTGAACATGGGGTCCTGTCCCCGCTGGGGGACATAAGCACACAGAGAAGGCATCATTGGGCCAGACCCGTGGGTCCCTGCAGGTGGTGGGTGGTCTAGTGGAGGAGGAAGGCTTAGCCATCATCACCCACCTCATTAGTTACTACTCATCGAAGCTGCCACTGATGGCCCATTGACATGTGGTGCACTGCCTGTCACTGAGTTCAGAGTTGGTGATGGCAACTTTAGGGGCATTTTCGTGAAGCCTGTTACATCCTCTCGCTGAATGCCCTCGACAGTCACAGCATGTGGATAGCATCACTAACCCCATTTTACAGAGGTGGAAGCTGAGATTCTGAAAGGGAGAAGCAGCTGCCCTCTTCGAGTGGCAGAGGCTGGGTTTTTAAGAAGCCGAATTTGTAGCCATTATGTGAAACACTGACTCATCTTATCTTACCCGCACAACCTGGAGGCAGGAACTGTAGCAGTCAGTATTTTCTAGTACGGAAACTGAGGGCTGGCAAGGGGGAAGAACTGGCCCAAGGGTCCCCGGTGCCTCCCCACATGACAGCCCGAGGCTTCTGCCACCCTGCCTCACTGCCGTCCTACATGAAAGATGGTGTCCGTTGTCCCTGGTGGAAAAGGGAGCCCATTTGGAGAAGGTGGTAGGCACAGGCAGGACAGATCTGGGAGAATGGGGGTGCAGCAAGGGGAGACGAGACTTAGGGCAAAAGTATCTCTGGGGGAGAGGGCACTGTGTGCAAAGGGGAGGGTTGGGGGGACTAAAAGAGTTCCAGAAATATTGGTGCCTGGAAGAGAAGGCAGGCTGGGGGGTCCAAGGACTTGGGCCCATCCTGTAGGTTCAGAGCCATCAGTGGGTTTGAACAAAGGAGCAGTGTGATTTAGGGGTGAATAACCCACCTTGTGGGCCTCCTCCTCTGCATTTTCTCTTCTGCACCCCTGCCTTGGGGGTTTTACTATCAGTAGAGGACTAAGACACTGTGGATGGGATGTAGGGGCCCATAGGGGTGGCTCTCATGTTCGCGCCAGCACCCAGCATGGAGAGGCAGCTCTGAAGGCAGACTCCAGGAAACAAAGGTCCTGGGATCTGGGTCCAGCTCTGAAACTGTCTTGCCATGCGACCTTGGCTGATTCACTGCCCACTCTGGTCCTCAGTTTCCCTACCTGTCCGCCTCTGGTTTAAGAGCCAGGGGTTGGGAATTGGACAGATGTGGGTCCTGCCTCTGCCAGTCTCCAGCTATTGTAACTCTGGCAAATTGGGGGGGGGTTCTCTGCCTCTATTTCTCCATCTGTGAAATGGGTTTAATATGAGAGGCCAACCTGCCAGGCTGTCAGGATTCAGCGACAGACCGCATGGAGGGGATTTAGCAGGGTGCTGGATACAGTGCTCAGGGATGACCCTGCATGCCCTTGGCCCAGGAGAAAGCTGACTATAGGGAACCTGAGTTAGCTCACGCTTCTTGGGATTGTAGGAGTGTCTGAGGTTGGCACCTCCTTGACCACACACTCACAGTGGTTGCCCGGCCTCGCTCACCCACCCCTGTGGACAGGTCTTAACTCACTCTTATGAGTTCCTTCTCTGAGCAGTTTCTTCCTTTTATGGAACAGAAAACTGCCCCCCCAGTGCCCCACAGAGCTGTGGCCTCAGCCCAGGACAGTTCTGCCGAGATTCTGGAGAAGGCCCAGTTCCCTCTCCAGCCCCTTCTACCTTTAGGTGCCCAGCCCCCTTGGCCAATTTTGGTTTGGGGACACCTTACCTTCTCTCCATGGGACCATTTTTGGAACATGTAGTCCCAGCCACCTCATTTCCCATCCAGGAAATGTAACTGTCCCCTGAACCCATCGAAGGCCAAGAAAAGGAGGGCATCTCATGGGACGAGACCTTGAAGGGTCAAGATGGTAATGCCCTTACCTCTGGGCCCTCCAGCCAATTTCTTTCTGCTGTGCCTCGTGGGGCTCTGAGCTTTGCCTCTGCCCTGGGGACTCTGTCTGGCCCGTCCTCACTGCCTAAACCTTCAGTGAGGGGTGGCTCTGGTGGGGGGAGGGGTTGGTTCTGCCTCAGAGCTGAGTCATCGCCTTTCTGGCCCCCAGAGAGACCACAAGGGGGGCCGAGGGGGGAGGAGAAAAGGGCAGGAGTCAGCAGGCTGGAAGGAGGAAGGACGCAAGTAGGAAAGGATGAGGTAGGGAGGCACAAAGGCTGGGATTCTGGAGTCAGAACTGAGCTCTGGGGCTTGGAGGCTGACCGGGGCCAGACGGGAGGCCCCCCAGGTTTTCCAGCAGGAAGTATTGAGGTGGCTACTTCCCTAAGAGAGAACATCTAGCAGCCCAGAACCATCAGGCCTAGATGGGGAGGGTCACAGGACTGGGACGTCTCCCTGCCCATCTCAGTCACCAAGGGGAAGTGGGGTGAGCCTGGGCTTGTCCTAAGGAGTGAGATGACGCACACTGAGGGTGCTGCCCGGCACCCTGCTCACCAGGGGTGCTCAGGGAGCACTCCCTCCTATCCTGACAACTACTTCCATTAGGAAACCTGGCCAAAGTGGCCCATCCCAAGTTCCCTGCAAGGGCTGTCCTTCAGAGGAGACCCCTCCAGGTAGAAGCCCTGGGTAGCCAAGGTGGTACAGAAGCAGAGCTGCTGGCTATCTTCCAGGAAGGGGCAGGGATGCCCGAGGCACAGGGGGAGGCAGGAGAGAGCTGTGTGTTCCTGTGGGTAGAGTCTGGGATTCAGAGACCTGAGATCCAACCAGATAACCTCTTCCTCCTTTGACAACCCCCTTTCCCCCCACCTTACCCCAGTATCCTCTGCCTGGCTGGGGGAGGGGGGCGGCGCTGGGGAGGGGACTGACTCAGGCCCAGCTGCAGGAGCCAGAAGAAGGAGAAGTGGTGAGAAGAAAAACAGCTTTGGCCACAGAAGCCCCTGGAGATGGAAGTTGCTTAGAGGGGTCAAAGAATCCCCTCCTGGCTTTCTCTCCATGTTTAGGGTCGGGAAGGGATCCACACGTGGGGCTTGAATCCTCTGTGATTCACAAGGTTCCTCCTTTGGTCCCACTTCAGACTCTTCCTCCCAAGCCACGGCATGGATGTTCTTAGGTTTACCTGCAGCCTCCCTCCTGAGTCAGAACCCAGAAGTTCTTCCTTGTGTCTAACTACAGTCTCCTCTTTCAAGTTCCGGAAGTTCTTCCCTATGGCTCTTTGGAGTCTTTCTCCTAATCCCATGCAACTGGCAGCCACAGGCCGCCTCCCTCCCCAACACCCTCTTGCACACCCGTTAGGTCCCCCAGGCTGGGTGCCCAGAGAAGGAGCCCAGCTGCTAAGCACAGCCCAGCTGGTCCCTGTCCCCTAGGACGGACCGGAAAGAGTGGGACTGCTGACCCAAGGCTTCAGTGTCCTCCACCACCCGGGCCCAGCTTCCACTTTCCACCTAAAGTCCATCTTCCATCAGCACTTCTCATGGGCACCCCCTGGCGTGATGCCCCCAAGCAGCTGCCATCCCTGGCAGGAAAGAGCGAGGCAGCTGCTCTCCTCCCTCCCTGCATCTGGCTGTGCCCCCTCCCTCTCCCTTGACAACATAAAGTCCGAAGTATCCCTCACCTGCGTCGCACCCTCAAGGGCTTCTCTCTGCAGTTAGGAGGGAATCCACTCACCTATCCCAGCGCTCAAGACTTTCCTGTCTCTGGAACATCTGCACCTCCTTCAAGCCCCTCACCCCTGGGGAAACTTCCTTCCGGTCCCTCAGACTTGCCAGGACTCAGCCCACCTGCAGGGCTCTGCATCTGGTCTTCAGGAGCCTGCAAAGAGCTTCCTCCATCAGTCATCTGGCTGCCTTCTCCTCACCTCCTCAGGGGCCTTCCCTGACCTACCTTCAGTTGCACCTGGTGCTCTCTGTCCCACTACCTGGCTTTACTATCTTATGGCACTGTCGGAAAATGTCCGACCCATGTGTGTATGTGAGTTGAATGCCTGTCTTAGCCCCTTGCCTGGGGGAAAGGGCTTTACGTTTGTCTTCTTTAGCTCTGAATCCATGGTGTTTGGCACAAATAGGAATTCGTTGAAATATTTGTCTGAAAATATTATTCAGCCTTAAAAAGGAAAGAAATTCTGACACATGGATGAACCCTGAAGACATTAGGCTGAGGGAAATAAGCCAGTCACAAAAGGACACATACTGCCTGATTGGAATTAAGTGAGGTACCTAGAGTCATTGGATTCGGGAAGCGAGTGACCAGGGGCTCAGGGGAGGTAGGAAAGGGGAATCACTTAATGAGGACGGAGTTCCAGTTTTGCAAGATGGAAAGCATTGTGGAGGCTGGTGACACAACCATGTGAATGAATACTTCTGAGTGGTACACTCAGAAATGGTTGAGATGGTAAATTGCATGTTGTGTGTATCTAACCACACCCTGAAAACAAAACCAGACTGTATTTGGAGTGGAGGATGGATGGGTGGAGAGATGGAAATGTCCCCCCTGCCGGGTCAGAAATTACCAAGTTATCAGGGCTGGCAGGGTTCTCGGAGGTGATCCTGCCCCCCACCGTCTTTCAGTACACAGGTAGGGAAACCAAGGCTTGCAGGAGGGACGGTCACATGGTGAGGCCAAGCCAGGCAAGGACAGGCCACCCCGCCTCCTCCCACATGCCTCAGTCCTCCCACACCCCTGCCCTTGGGGGTCAGGGATGAGATACCAGGTCTGCCTGCGGGCAGCTGACATATGCTCCCCCCCCATCTCCCCACTTCCCTCTACAGAAGCCCAAGTACCAGGTGCGCTGGAAGATCATCGAGAGCTACGAGGGCAACAGCTACACCTTCATTGACCCCACCCAGCTGCCCTACAACGAGAAGTGGGAGTTTCCCCGCAACAACCTGCAGTTTGGTGAGACTGGATCCTAGCACACCCCCGTGCCCCCCCGCCCCCCCGCCATGGGGTCAGCATGCGCTGTAGGGAGCCTGTGGGCCCTTAGACAAAGGGCTCTTTGTCACCAGGGACCTAAGGAGACTGTGTGTGTGTGTGTGTGTTTGTGTGTGTGTGGCAGGGAAGACTCTCGGAGCCGGTGCCTTTGGGAAGGTGGTGGAGGCCACAGCCTTTGGTCTGGGCACGGAAGATGCTGTCCTGAAGGTGGCCGTGAAGATGCTCAAGTGTGAGTGAGGGGAGGGGGCTTTGGGAACTGCGGGGAGTGGGGAGGAGGCGGTTTCTGCTGGGGGAGGGCCTCCTGGTCATCACAAGAGCCACCACCCACATTTTTGGCCTGGGATAGGACCTGGGACTGAGGGCAAGGACTCTTGGCTTCTTTTGTGAGCTCCAGCCTCCCCCTGGTTCCTGGGTGTGGAGGGGCTTCTGACGGAGCCCCAGAGAGGCTGGGGCGCACAGAGGCCACCCTGGGCCACAGTCTGGCCACAGCTTGGTTTCCTGCCCCTAGAGAGCAGCTCAGGGACGGGCCATCTCTCCTCTCTCCCTAACTCCTATCTGTGTGTCTGAATTTTTTCTTTTCTCTCATTTGGTCACTAATCACTTTGGGGCACTGGGTGTGCCCTGCTTGCTCTCCTGGGTGTCTGTCTGTGTGGCTCTCTATGCCCTGCCCTCTCCCCATCTATGGGACCTGTGGTTCCCTCTTCCAGCCACGGCTCATGCAGACGAGAAGGAGGCCCTCATGTCAGAGCTGAAGATCATGAGTCACCTGGGCCAGCACGAGAACATAGTCAACCTTCTGGGAGCCTGCACTCACGGAGGTGAGGGGTCCTGGCAGGCATTGGGTCCCATGGTCTTAGAGCCTCTTGGGTGTCTGAGGGCCCAGGGCCACCTGACTCCATCTTCTTCCCACCTGCTCTAAGTGATGGCAGGGTCTCTACCTCAGCATTCCTCAAATTCCTAGACCAGGTGCCTGGTTTGGTCAGAAGCTGCTTATGACTGAGGGAAAGTTCTATGAGCTCTGTTCGATGGTTCTCAAAACTTGGTGGATGTCCGAGTCAGCCAGAGAGGGGTATAAGAGTGCAGTTCTCCGGGCTCTGCTGCCGGGAGTCTGGTTCTGGGGGTCTGGAGTGAAGCTTCTACTCAGAGACACTTGGACACTCATGACAGGGTCCGCAGAGGTGCCCCAGGGCCTGTCAGGACTCCCAGTCTGTCCCATTCTCTTCTGTAGCAGCCTTGACCCATATGGAACTGCCACAGATTTCCTTCAAAGAAGGAATTCTTGGGCTACAGTTTTTTGAGATTCCTCTGCTTTAGACAGATGGAATTACTGAGGCACAGAAAGCCGAAAAAGCTGCTCATAGACAATCAGGATTAGAACTCAGGGCTCCTGAGTCCCATTTCAGAAGGCCATAGCACCCCACCCCATGTGTCTGTCCACTTGGGGCAGTGGGCTAAGAAGTGCACTTACCCCACGGTCCTGGCTGCTTTAGGCCCTGTTCTGGTCATCACTGAGTACTGTTGCTATGGAGACCTGCTCAACTTCCTGCGAAGGAAGGCCGAGGCCATGCTGGGACCCAGCCTGAGTGTGGGCCAGGACCCCGAGGCAGGCGCTGGCTACAAGAACATCCACCTGGAGAAGAAATATGTCCGCAGGTAGGACCCTGGCAAAGGACAGGAAGGAGGCTGGGACTGGAGGACGGGGGGGAGGGGGCCTGTGTCTGTCTGTGAAGCTAACTCAGGCTTGGGTGGCCATGTGACTCTCACATTCCCATCTCTGCCATGGGGAATAGTCACCCCAGCTTAGATGGGCCAACTCGGTTTTTCTACTACTTATTCCTATCATCCAACAAATATTTGGGCAGTTTGGGCAACTAGGAGTATGAGGCAAAGATGGGCAGCTCACAGTCTGGTGGAGACAGGCGTTAGTTAATGCAATCATCACTTTTTTTTTTTTTTTTAAAGATTTTAATTATTTATTTGACAGACAGAGATCACAGGTAGGCAGAGAGGCAGACAGAGAGAGGAAGGGAAGCAGGCTCCCTGCTGAGCAGAGAGCCCGATGAGGGGCTCCATCCCAGGACCCCAGGATCATGACCTGAGCCGAAGGCAGAGGCTTTAACCCACTGAGCCACCCAGCACCCCAATGAAATCATCACTTTAATGTACATAAAAGATCAACCAAGATCCTTTCAGCGCTCTAGCCAGAGATGGGGAGAGCTTGAAGGCAAACCGCCCTGTTTTTCCCACACGCTCAGGCTGTCAGGGGCTGCACAGCACCAAGACAGAGTCTGGGGATGGGGATAAAACAGGGTGACTGTGGCCAGGCCCCTGATCTACTTGGGCCTTGGTTTCCCAGGGTGAGCCATCGGGGGATTGAACCTCTCAGAGTCTTTCCTACTCTGTCATTCTGTAATGCTGTGATTCCTGGAAGCCACCCTTGAGGCAGATGGACAAAGCCACACAGGGAACCAGAGAGAGGAAGTGGCCAGTTTCGTGTCACACATGAGTCAGGGGCAGAGGCGGAGCCCACACTAGAACACGGCTCCCTTGACTCCTGGCCTGGTACTCACCTAAGCCTCCTGGCTGTCCTAAAGTCTCAGTGCTGGGGCATGTGGGGCCTCAGGGCGAAGCTGCTGAGACAGGATCAGAACAAAAAGGGTATACACGGGGCCCCTGTCTCAGCTACTGTCAGCTGCCAAGCCTGGGGAGGCAAAAGGGGAAGGAGGCCATTTCATTCCATCTGGTATCCTCGAAGATGAGGGCTGAGCAGGATCTGCTTCCTCTTCTATTCTCTGCCGCCCCTCTGAGAGGGCAGCTCACACTGGGCCTCTGCAGGCTGGAATCTCAGGCCAGGCAAATCAAAATGAGAACTGAAGTAAACTATTAACTTCTGATCTTCTAATGTACAGGTGGGGAAAGCCTTCAGTGACGTGACCTCAAGGGCACACGGCATGTGAACCAATCCTGCCAGTTGGTTCCCAGGCTACATTAATGGAAGTAGAGTTTCTAAACCAAGGGAGGGGATAGTTTTTGCCATGGTCAAAGCATAAGTGGGCCACCTCCTTCTCTTTCTGGGAACACTAGAGTATGGGCATTGTCGAGGCGCACATCTCCATCACAGAGGGGATCGAGGAGGGGGGAGTCCAGAAATCATACCTAGTTGCATTATTAGAAGCAGCAGTGGTTATTCAATGTAGAGAAGTGCTTTCTCCAACCGTGACCCAAAGAGTGAGCTCAAAGGCATCACCTGAGAGCTGTTAGAAATGCAGGAGCTCAGGCCACCAGACCTGCTGCGTCAGAATCAGCATTTCAGTAAGACCCCCCCACCCCAGGTGGATTATGTGCTCGTGAATTAATTTAAGAAGCACTCCTCCAGACCAGTGGCCTTCACCCAGGCTGCACACTGGAATCACCTGGAGAGCTTTCCAAGTGTGACCGGCCGGGTTTTGCCCCTAATTTCTGAGGTGGTCTGGGCACAGGGAGAGTTGACAGCTCCCCAGGTGACTGAATGTGAAGCCAGCCATGAGAGCCACTGTCCAGAGAAGGGAGCCTAGAGTATGCTCAAATCCCTGCAGGGCTGCTATGGGAAAAGCGAGCCTCATTCTGTGGCCCTTGAGGACAGAGCGAGGACCAGCAGGAGGAAAATCTCAGGGGCAGAGCGGCATTAGGAACAGTGAAGAACTTTCTAACAGGCAGAGAGCTCACGAATTGTGAGCTTCCTCCCTGGATGGCCAAGCAGAGATCAATGATCACACGCACAGAATGTGGCAGGGGATTCCCTGTCAGAAACGGATGTTTGAGTGGACCTTGACATCCCCGTCCTTCCCTGCCGATTGAAGAGGCCATGGGGAGCCAGTGGCCAAGGCCTGAGCTGGGCAATGTAGCAACAGGTTCTCACCCATCCCCCAACCTTTCTCCTGTATAGGGACAGCGGCTTCTCCAGCCAGGGTGTAGATACCTATGTGGAGATGAGGCCTGTCTCTACTTCTTCTTCAAATGACTCCTTCTCTGAACAAGGTAAGGAAGTACTGGGATGCAGGTGGGGGAGAGGCAGAGGAGAAAGGCGACTGGGGGATGGGCAGAGAGGGGCAGGGGTGTGCTGGGGCTGCCATGACTCTTCTCCCCACACCAGACATGGACAAGGAGGATGGGCGACCATTGGAGCTGCGGGACCTGCTCCACTTCTCGAGCCAGGTGGCCCAGGGCATGGCCTTCCTTGCTTCCAAGAACGTGAGTTGTAAACTGGGTCTGAGTGTGGTCACCCAGGGTGACCAGGAGGCAGCTGACCGCCCACCGCCACCACCACCGCCACCCCGCTGTGAGGCTGGATGATTGAGGACAAGGGCAGGAAAGGGGGTATATGACGGAGCCAAGGCGGAGCCAGAGTGCCACACAGCCTCTAGGAGTGCGCAAGAGAAACCCACGGCTGAGTGCTCCTCCACGGTGGGACAGTGGGAGCCCCCAGCCTGAGCAGACCCGTTTCCCTGGTGTGTAGCAAATGGAGGACCCCATTTCCAAGAACAGGCTTTATTCCTTCAGTTTTGGTTAACAGTGTGAACAAGACAACCATTGCGTCCCTTTGTGAAGGCCCTGGTCTTATGGGGCTGATAAAGGAAGCTCCCTGAGTTGTGAAAGGATAAGACGTGCGCAACACACTCAACCCACGAAGGTCCCAGTGAGTGGGAGCTGCGACCGTGCCCCTTACAGATTTGGGGGTCCAGAGTTTGATCGTTGGCTCTGCCCTTTGCTGCGTGACTTTGAGCAACTACAGCAATTCTCTGAGCCTTGGTTTCTGTACCTATAAAAATGGGCAAAATCACAGGATTGTCTTGAGGGCAAAACAGGGTTGCGATGTGTGCAGATACTTTGAGAAGAGCCTGGCATGGCAGGGTCCTGGAGGTGGCAGCTGCCATTATTGGTAACTGGTGGGGGGCGGGTCCAGAGGCTGTTCCCAGCACCAGGGCTCATTGCTTCTTGCCCAAGCAGATTGCCTCGCTGTAAGTCAGCGGCCGTTGCTCAGGGCCGGAGGGCCGCAGTGACAGTGGTTCTTAAACATTGAACTGTCTGGCCACATTGAATTTCCTCAGACCTGGGTCTTGGTAGGTGGGGACAGGAGCCAGAGTAGAGGACCAAAACGGATGCCAATTCCCTCAGTGAGGAGCCCAAGGCCTTCTAGGGCCCTGGCTGTTCCCCTGGCACCTCAGGCTCAAGCTGGGGAGGGGCTGAGACTAACCCGCAAGTGCTTCCCTTCAGTGCATCCACCGGGACGTGGCAGCCCGAAATGTCCTGCTGACCAGTGGGCGTGTGGCCAAGATTGGGGACTTTGGGCTGGCCAGGGACATCATGAATGACTCCAACTACATTGTCAAGGGCAATGTGAGTGCTGGGGAGGGTGGGCCGGGCTGGGGAGGGGGCAATGAGCCAGGGTCCGAGGTGACCGGGGTCTGCTGTGCCAGGCCCGCCTGCCCGTGAAGTGGATGGCTCCAGAGAGCATCTTCGATTGTGTCTACACGGTTCAGAGTGACGTCTGGTCCTACGGCATCCTGCTCTGGGAAATCTTCTCGCTCGGTAAGCTGCCGGCCCCAGGCTCAATCATGTTCGGTTACCACAGTGTCCTATGCATTGTGGAGGATGCCAGTCAAGGAACTTGGTGCCCAGGGCAAAGGCTGGTGAAATGACGGGCAAAGCATCTGACAACGAAGCAGTGCAGCTCTTGTGTGGGCTGGGCTGACGGTCCACTCTGTTGGGCATTCCGTCCGGGCTCTTCCCTCCTCTGCCTGCCGGAGCAGTTGCTGCTTCCTTGAATGGTTTTCTCTCCTAACGTGCATATCCCACTTCTGGAGCACTAAGCACAGGGACTTGTGCTAAGCCTTTCATCAAGTTCCTCTGACCTCTTATTCCAAAGCCTGTGCTGGAATTCTCTGTGGGGTCTGGTGAGGCCTGCGTGAAGGCTCCCCAGTTCCACTGAAGCCTATGCCCTTTGTAACTCTTCACAGCCCAGTCTCACCAAGATGCACGTGGGTATGGGGGCAGGTGAAGGTGAGCACTGAGCATGGTCTCCTACATGATCTTGGCCTTTGCAGGGCTGAACCCCTACCCTGGCATCCTGGTGAACAGCAAGTTCTATAAACTGGTGAAGGATGGATACCAAATGGCCCAGCCTGCGTTCGCCCCAAAGAACATGTAAGTGAAGGCCCCCAGGGAGGGAAGAGGACACCTCAGACTTTGGCTGAAGGGGATGGAAGTGTGTGTATGAGCCCGGTCTCCCTGCCCAGTGTTCCAGGGCCAGGCTTTATCTCCCCCACAGTAGGCTAAACCAACCCCTTTTCCAAGTGAGTTCAGGGTTTCCACTGGTTTTCTAGGTAGCCTAGAAGATGTGCTCCGAGGTCTCTTAACTGGGATTGATCCTAACTCAGATGATAGATTTTTAAGTCAGACTCTCTTATTACGACCTTGGGGAAGGCTCCTGTCATTTCTTCTGTCCTGGCAGTCTGTGGTGCCGACCAGCCTGCCACCACAGCCCCTCCACCAACTCACTGCAGCCGGCCCATCACGAGCCGCCTCCCTACCGTCACCTTTGCACAGGCCGGCGGGCCATGATTCACCCACTGCACCTATCCCCTGCCACTCTCAGCACAGCCGCCCTCCATGCCCCGCGCTCACTGCTCGCAGGCTCGCCAGATCCATGGCCCCTGCAGCCCACGTGCCCTATTCACCTCTTGCTACAGCTGGCCACTCACTCATCTCTCAGTCCGCCTGGCAAACCTACCTGTAGGCAGCGAAAGTGCCCCTTCTTAGTTCTAGGAGTTGGGGAAAGAGAACATCTCTGAGCTTTTTCTCCTTTCAGTTGTCAAATGGGCAAGATGGAAATACCTTCCAAGGGCTACTGGGGAGATTAAATGAGACAATGCATGTCAAGGACTTAGCACAGTTCTTGTGTCAGGCTTGCTTCTCACTGGGCTTCAGGACCCAGACCCACAGGCAGCTTCTGTTCTGTCTCAGATACAGCATCATGCAGGCCTGCTGGGCCCTGGAGCCCACCCGCAGACCCACCTTCCAGCAGATCTGCTCCCTCCTCCAGGAGCAGGCCCCAGTGGACAGGAGAGCACCTGTGAGTGAGGCCGGCCTCAGGGTGGGTGGCTGGCTCCAGCAGGCCAGGCTGGGCCCAAGCCAGGACTGACCTCTCCTGGGCTCTCACACCCTCAGGACTACACCAATCTGCCCAGCAGCAGCAGCAGCGGCAGCGGCAGCAGCAGTGGCGGCAGTGGCAGTGGCAGTGGCGGCGGCAGCAGTAGTGAGCCAGAGAGCTCCAGTGAGAACCTGGCCTGCTGTGAGCAGGGGGATATCGCCCAGCCCCTGCTGCAACCCAACAACTACCAGTTCTGTTGAGGGGATGGCCAGGAAGCACTGCTTTCCCCTTCCTCCAAGCTTCAACTCCACCGTGGATGGGGCACCGCGGGGAGAACATACAGACTCTGCCCTTGGTCATTTCACTCAACAGCCTGGCCCAGCTCTGAAACTCAGGAATGTGAGATCCACAGGAGTGTGGGGAGGACCCCACCTCCAGGGCCTGGGCCATCACTGCCAGTCAGGGGCTAGGGCTGAGCCCCCCGCCCACTGTTCTCAATGCTATGGCCTTGTGTTCGCTATGCCAACTGGGAGAACCCCCAGCTCACTCTCTTAACCTTGTTCCCACTTACAGGAACCCCTTTTCCTACTCCCCACTATCTCACTGGAAATGGACCCGTGTTGTACCTCCCAACGTTGAAAAGCCCAGGCACTCAGAGCCGTGGCATGGCTCCTTTCTAAGAAGGAACTATACCTCTTAGTCCCCACCTTCTGGTCCCTATAGCCCCACCCACCCCAGATCTGGTCGCTACAATGAGCCAGGTGGCAGCTAAAGTTCGGGGTTCTGCCCAGTCCCCCCGTCACTCCAAGCTGGAAGGCAGGGGGCCCGTGTGGCTGGCCACACCAAGCAAGCAGCATGCATGCCACCAAGCTGACTCCCTGTAACTAACAGTCGCCCTGCGGGATGTCTCAGTCATTAAACTAACAGCATTAACACAGCTGGCTTCCAGTTCTCTGTGCCACTCGGGGGCCTGTGGATTCCCTGGGACCTCTTCCATCCTCCTTCATGTTGAGTGACCAACTCAACACCTGGGGTGCCACCACGCTGTACCCCACACAATGAGCATGGAATTGACTCTTGCTTCACCAAAACAGATAATTTAATAAATTTTATTCTTGGCAGGGGAAGAAGGAGGGAAAAAAGCCACCTACTCCACTCCTCTCAATAAATTAAATAACAACACGGCCAATTCCCGTGCCCTAAGCAAACCTCAGGCACTTGAGCCAGTCCCGCTGTTTCCTTATGGCCCAGTCTGCTTCCCCTTCACAGAAGGGAGTTTTTCCTACTGCCGCCAGGTTATGTCATGCCAACGGGCCACATCCCCTCTGTGGTGAGGGTCCAGGGCCCAGAAAGGATGTAGGGTGCAGCAGCAGTGGCCAGGGAAAGGAGGAAGGGGATCCTCTTCCTCAAAGCTCAGGGCAGAGAAGACAGTCCTGGAAGTAAGCTGTGGCTGTTTCTCCCCTCCTCAGCTTCCCCCCAATTTGGGTGCAGGAAGAGTAGGAGGGAAATGCATCCCTCCTCTGGGAAAATCAAGAGCCCAAAGGGACCCCTAGAGCTAACGAGGCCCCCAAGGCCCCAAGTCAAAGGCAACAGGCTAAGGAAGTCGTGTGGCTGCAGGGGCTGGAAAGAGCGTTCCCCAGGGGTGGGAAGAGATACCTCTGCAGCCTTCCCCCTCCCCCGTGCTGGATTCCACCTTTGCCTACCCCAGGACCTCCACCCTGACCTGCAGGAGGCCCCAGGGAAGCCACCAGCTACCAGCATTCCTTCAGCCTCCTTTCCCCTCTGTTGAACATACTAAGTCCCCAAGTAAGGAGTGTTCTGGTGCTTCTCCTGACCCCGGGCCCCACCGTGCTCAGGAAATGGAAGCTCTTTGGTCAGTCCCAGCATCAGAGGCCTCCCCAAAGGTGAACGCGCCGGCCGGTCCCCTGGATGGATCTGCCTTGGGCAAGGGCCTCACTATGGCTTGATGGTACAGTCCCTGTGCAAGAGCCTGGCTCAGACCGTCACTGCAGCCACCTCCTCTTCCTCACCCTCCTCCTCTGCCTCTGTCTTAATCTGAGCTACCCCGAGGCGGTAGAGGGTATCTCGGATGACCACCTCGCCAGGCTGGCAACTCTGTACAATGTCATGGATCTGCCGGTTGACAATCTCACGGCTGGTGAGGAAGTCCATGAGGCGGTTGTAGAGGTAATAGTGGGTGGCATTGTCAAAGGCAATGGGCCGCTGGCGGACACTGTTTGGTTTGCTGTCTGCGATGGAGGCCAGGATGGTTGTGTAGGGCGCCAACTCAGGGCACAGGGCTGAAGAGTGGTGTCCAGTACTGGGGTCACCAGGACTGGGCTGTGTGTCTACATGGACGATGTGACGTGTGGCAGTCTTGGTGACTGGGTGCTGGACAGAGTGCTCAGCCTCCATCATGTCCACTGTGTAATGCTGGTCCAAGAGTTCTGGGCAGGATACGCTCTGGAGGAGAGAGAAGAAACCAATCTGATATGAGGGATGACTAAGGTAGAAGCTGTGGCATGGGTGAAGTAAAGGAGGGGCTGTCAGCACCATTTACACCCTCACGTCACCAAATATGCTCACACCTCCTAGGGCAAGTCCCCTTCCTCTGTGCTTCCCTCTCCTCATGAAGACGGGGACAGTCACAGGGACCACCTCTCAGAACAGATGCTCGATTACCTGAGCTGCTACTGCTTACTGCCATATCTAGTCGACTCTGGCTGGGGCTACAAGGAGTGGGCAGCGGGGCTCTTGCTGAGGCTGCTGCCTTTCGGCAGTGCCAGGCACAAGCTCACACAGCCAGTGGGTCCCAGGAAAAGGCTGAGTGGTAACAATATTGTCCCCTTCTTTCTGTTGCCAGTCCTATCATCTCTTCCCAGAAAAGGGCACGTGGGTCTGGGAAGAATCACTGTCTCGTACAAAGCACCAAAATACACAGTACAAGGGCTCTGCCACTTACCTGCTGTGTGACACTGGCTAAGTCCATCTCCCCTCTCTGGACCATTACTTTTTACTAAATGGAGTTAGATACGGTGGTGTTTTCTAAGTCTCTGTGCCTCTAGGTCACACAGGTATGCCATGTAGTACATTCATGGAGAGACCCAAGACCTGACTGGTCCAGAACTTTGGTATACCAACGTGTATGAGGTCTCGCAAAGGCAGCAATTTCACAGGCTTATCTGGAAGGCAACCGCAAAATACCTGTTTGGGATACCCTAGGCACTCCTAAGTGACATGTTGGGGCCTCACACACACAGGGTTTGGTGAGTAAAACTGTGTGGAGGAAATGCTGGCTCAGAGCATCAAGACAAAATATTAGTGGAGACAAAGGATGCTGGAAACGGCTCCCAGAAGACCTTCCCAAACAACCAGGAGGTGAGACATGGTCTGAGAGATTTATTCCAGCTCTTCAGAAGGGAACTCACCACAGGTGGCTCTGTGGGGCTAGAGAAACAGCCCTGGTTCCTCCCCCACATCTGGTTGGTCAGCTCTGGGTAGCAGAGGTCAGCACACAGGGCCACTGGTGTGGCCATGTCTACCACATAAACAGGTGGCCAATGGCGAGAAGAGACCAGCAGATCCACATGGTCGCGGGCACTCTCGCCCCGCACAAGATACTTGGAGCCACAGATCACCTGAGCAGGAAGAAGAAAGTCACAGCAGAGGGTGAAGCAGCACACAGAGTTGAGTCTCCTTCCCACAAAAATGAAAAATCAGGTTTCATGACTAACGCCACAGCCATCCTTCCAGAGCCCATCACGTTCTGCTTCCCATTTCTGTCCCCAAATGAAGTCGCCAGCTCATGCGTCACTTCCTGAGAGAACATGGCTGGGAGTCTTTGACTGAGGCTGAGAGGCCCCATGAGCATCTACTCCAAACCCCACCCTCCACACTGCCATACCAAGCACCCTCTAGACCAGGGGCTCCGATTCCCAGCCCCACAGCACTGGCAGCTACAGCTGGTTAGAGACGGAGGTTCCTGGGCGCCACCCCAAATCCAAGGCACTAGCCTCTGGGGGTGGGGCATTCTGAGCAGCTCTATTTTGGGCAGCTCCCCACCAGACCTAGATACTCTGTGCAGATGGGAACCTCATGGGAACCTCAACGTAGACTAGTAAACACCTGCACTGACAGTGCTCCCAGGTGCCACTTTGTGGCTGGAGAGGCAGAGCTCTGTGTATAGTGGGAAATCCTGCATCAGCCGCCTCCTCCCTACCTTGACCCCCACCAGCCGTAGTTATCACCTCCTAGTAATACTGCTTGCCCATCACAGCCTGGAGGCTCTCTAACTCTCACAGCCCTTATGGTCAAGTGCTTCTCACAAGAGGGTCCCCAGTCATATGAACACAGTCCTCTGAACAGGCTCTGTTCTGCTAGGGCAAAGGCATCCAGTCTGTCCCTCAAACACAGCTTTGGTTGAAGAAGTTGAGAACTGGATTCTCTTTCGACAGCCAGTCGACACGCCCACTCTCGCACCTGAGAGAACTGAAGTTTCTGCTAGCAATCCCTCCCCCAGTTAGTACCCGTTCAGCAGGTTATCAACCCCAGTATCTTCCTGGGTCTGCTTTGTCATATAGGGCTCAGTCTTCCCAGTGCTACCCCAGTGCCTACCCTGTCCACGCTCCACGTGAAGGTGAAGGTGCTCTCCTTAAACCAAAATCAGAACTACATGCTCCCCAATTCCCACTCAGAACTGTCCAGTAGGCCACTTAGCATTCTCAGAGTGAAACCTAGACCACTACTGTGGCCTACAAAGCTCTACATGGTCTGCTCTCTGGTCCTCTGGAAGGTCCCAACCTTCCTCCTCTGGGCTCACCAGGCTTCCCCACTCAGGACTTAGTAGTCAGTCTTCCCTCTGTTGGAACATTCTTTCCAAAACTCATCACTGGGCTCAGACTTCCCTAGCTACCCCAGACAGCAGGTCCCTCTCAGTCGCCTTCTATCTCAGGGCTTTGTCTAGTTCCTTTAGAGCTAGCTCCCTAAGCTATGATGACTCTATCTCCCCTTTAACATGAGGTCAACTAGAGAAGAATGAATCTTCACTGCTCACCTCTGTACCCTCAATAGCTGACGCAGGGCCAGGATGTGAAAGGGTGCTTAACATTCACTGGTGATGACGCAGGTTCCCTTCCTAGTCCAAAGGGTGGCACCTGACCCATAAGAAGCTACCCCACAGGCTGCCCAGTGACCTAAGTGCCGGCTCCCACAGAATGAGCTGGATCAACCAGATAATCTGTGTGGGCAATCTGACATGGACAAATTCAGCCCAAGCTCCTCCTTACTAGCCCCTTACCTGATGGGGGCACACCTTGTAGATTTTACCCCCTGTGAGATGAGATGGGGGCTGTCTAGTTCTGGTTCCATTCTGTACAGATTCATAGAGGGCCAACAAGGAGAAGCAGAGCTGTTCCTGGAGCAGGACAAGATTAAATACAAAGCAGTAAATGGTAAGGGACCAGGCCTGGTGTGCAGCACCAAACGCTCACTTCAACACCCAAAGCAAAAGAAGAAAACTGTCAAGGCCAGTGTGTGCCTTGGCGCCTCACTAGCTTAACGTCCTCTAGGTACAGATGGCGATTTTGAGGACCTGAGAGGACCAGGTAGGTCCCAAGGAGAGGCAGCCAGAGCTATCAAGGTGCTACCCTGAGCCTAGCGGGTCTTCCTGCTTCTCACAGGGAAGAGGATGCTTCAAAGAGAAGCTAATATTTGAGTCTAAACTTGAAGCAAGCATGAAATTTCAGCAGGACTTTAGAATGAAGTGAATAATGTATGGATAATACCCACCCCCAGGATAGAAAGATGCTCATTCTCTAAGTGTCTGGAGAGGAGATAAACCACGCACTGCAAAGTGCCGTCCTTACAACATCGTTTGGTTATTTCCAATTTGTGAACCAGAAAAATGAGGCTGAGATGAAAGGTAGCTTAGCAAGGTCATGCCCAGTCATTGTGGGAGCCAGGACAGGACCCCAGAGTCTGGACCCATGACCTTCGCTAGAGGAACTGACTGGAGGGGAAGGACTCGCATAGCTATGGTGACCTGGCTGTGAACGATCTACCACACCCCTGACTGCTAGCACCTTGTGTCCAAAACAGGCACTGGTCACAGGTGGCTCCTGTCCTCACCCAGAAAGCAGGCCACCAGCCTGCTCCCTAAGTCCCTCTCTGCCCTGCCGCCCCCACCACTCACCTTGGAGTCTTCTGTCCCAAAGGGGATGCCACACTGCGTCAACAGGTGCCGCAGCTCCTCCTCACCGTAGGAGCCAATGTCCTCAAGCTTGCAGGCGCCCTCGTGAAGCAGCCTCACCAGGGCACTGCCATGGCCTGCAAGAGACGACCCTGCTGAAGGGAGGGCACTGCCACCAGACAGTACAACAGGGGGAGGCTGTCATGTGTGAGGATGAGGACCCGGGGATGAGGCCCAAGTCCAGGAAGTGGCGCAAGCAGGCTCTACCCTGAGCACTGCCCTACATGCTGAGGGTGGTGGACCGAGGCAGATCTTCTAACTTCTGCAGATATACGAAGTCTCTCACAACTGGCTTTCTGCCCCCTGAGTGTCTAGGGAGAGATCCAGCAAAGTGCCCTTGCAAAGGACCTCAAAATGGATAAGCTTTTACTCTTTTGAGGTTTTTCAGAACCAAGCTCTCAGAGGCTTGCCACAAGGGCAGCAACATGATGAGCAGGAGGTCTCATTCCAAAAACACTCTCTTTACACTGTATTCTTGAACCTGCATAAGCAACGGTGAGCTAGGTGGGAGTCTTAACAAAAACCAACTTCTGGGCCTTGAAACAGCAAGTATGAGATGGGCCCTCAGCATCTAATGTTAGGAAGCACTGTGTGAGAACCAATGGATCACAACATATTAAATATTTATAAAGTCAGCTCAGTGGTTCGATATCTCACCTCTCCATGAGCCTATCCCCACCCCGCTCTGCCACTGACACTGTCTAGCCATGGAAATGTTCCCGAGTCTGGACTGGGCTGTTTCCTGATCCAAGTCAGCCACCAGGTGCTCTTACCAGGTACTGGCTGCACATCCAGGTTTTTGTCCTTCTCAGTGTTGACGACCACAGCTCCTCTCATGAGTGGTGGGAAGAAGGGGGCAATAACAGAAGCATCAAACTTGGTGATAGGGATGCTGGCAGGGAAGGCCACCTGCTCAATCACCTCGGTCTCCATCGTGGCCCAAAAGTCCTCCACGTTTACCTCACTAGGGCCCAAGAACTCAGGCCAGGTGAACTAAAAGGTCAGGATAAAAAAAGATCAAACTGTAGGAACCATAAACTACTAGCAACACAAGAGCTCCCCTTCTTGATCCACTTGGGAACAACAAGGTGGGGGTTGGTGTCAGACAGCCATGCACTGCCAGGGCACCCAGACCCAATTCTGACATCTTAGTACATACCTGCCTTTGGCCACATTCCCCTCTCCCATACAACAGCTGTCCCCAATACCTGAACAGCCCTTAGTCCCTTCTGCACCTGCCTTTGTTCAAGCTCTTGCCTTGAGCCTCCAGGAAAGGGGAGCTACTGTAGCCGAAATCTGTCACGTGCTGCGACACTGTCTGATTAACTACTGCACAAGTCTGGGGGGCTGTATGAGGTGAGACCACTGCAGTAAAGGGCAGAATAAGAATGGGAACGAAAGTCTAGTTCCAAAGCCCAAGTCGTGTGTCCCCGCCAGTTTGTATGACGCCAGTGCATGCTATGAGTACACAGCACGAAAACGCCCACGACACTTCACAGCTACTGAGCCCACTCTCTCCACAAAACAAAGGGACAAGGAATGCCAACTGAGTGTGATGTGCTGTCTTTAGTCTAGAGGGTCCTCCTCTATACAGTTCTTGAGGGGAGAGGCCACCAAACTGTCTCCTTCTGGACAACTGCCAATTCGAGTTTCGTTCAGTAACTTCCTATTTCCTCTCACTAACCTCAGAACACCCTCTACCTGCTTCTCTGCCCACGCACCACACCACTCTGCACATGCACAAGGGAGAAAATGAATTAGACTCGATCTCTCAGAAGATATACCCAGTACCGCAGAAGAGGAGAGACAGGCACACCAAGAGTGAAGGACTTCTACTCCATTCTGTGAGTAAGAGCCTTGATCAGACAAGGCAGATGCCAGGCAGGACTAGGAGATGTGAGCTTTTGCAGGGGGGTGGGCCTCTCTTCACTTCTGAAAACCAAATGGGTCTCTGCAGCTAGATGTGTTTTTCAGTCAAGCACTGAGCACAGTGTAAGAACCCAGCATAGGTGGTAACGTGCTCAACGAGATTCTAGCTGGGTCACTGTTAACACTGCCATTAGGGGCGTCTGGGTGGCTCAGCTGGTTAAGCGCCTGCATTCAGCTCAGGTCATGATCCCAGAGTCCCGGGATCAAGTCCTGCACTGGGCTCTCTGCTCAGTGGGTAGTCTGCTTTTCCTTCTCTCTTTGCCTCCCTCTGCCTGCCACTCTGCCTGCTTGTGCTACCCCTCTCTTTGTCAAATAAAGAAATAAAATCTTAACAAAAACAAAAAACAAAAACCACCGCCATTAGATTACCATCAGACAAGGAGATCTGAATGAGTGTAGAAATGGCCTCTTGGTGAGATAACACACAAAAGCAAAATTATTATCGGTCATTTTATCTACAAAGAACATTTAGAAGACTCCAGAAAGCATTATACTTACTTTCATGTATCTTGTTATGCAACATCATCCTTTCAAATGGGATATGTGATCAAAATGTGTACTTTTTTTAAAATTGGGAAGAAAAGGAGATATATGTATTAAATCCCTCACAGGATCAGCTGGCCATGCCAAAATGCACCCAAGCTTTTCTCTCAAGGGCCCGCACCACCCCTGGTGGTGAACAGTTGAGCTGCAGGTCCAGTGCCTAAAGGGAGAGTTCATGTTCCAGTCCTCTCTGTCTCTGTGCTGGAGTTCAGGGTTGGAAAGCTCACTCCACTCCCCATGTTATTACTAGCATACCCATGGGGCACTCCATAGCTATGCACACAGACCACACTTCTCAGCATGACCACGGGAGAGAGTTCAGCAATCTATGTGATTTTTTTTTAAAAACACTGTGTATCAGATCAAGAAAGATTCTTACTCTTCTCAGTTTACTAGGAGTTTTATCATAAATAGGTGTTGAATGATAATGAAACCCTCTTCTACAACTATTAAATAATCATACAGGTTTTCTTCTTCTAAACTGTACAGGAGCAAATTACATTAGTATATTTTCAAGCAATCTTGCTTTCCTGGGTTAAGCCTGTCATTATGGGTTACTTCCTTCACTGTTATAGATGACTAGCTATTATCTTATTCAGCACTGTGGCATCTACAGTCAAGAATACAATCAGCTCCAATTTGTTCTCTTATATTAAATGTCTGGCTTTATTTCCAAGGTTATCTGGCCTTCTACAATGAGGTGGGGAAATTTATCTGCTTTTGCCAGTCTTTTATGATCAGGATCATGTATTTCTTGGCTGTTAGAATTAATGTCTGAGGCCATATGAATTTGGTATTATCTTCATGTGAACACTTTTTTAGTTAAGAACCAAGTCAGAGATCAGGTGTCTCTTTTCCATAAAACCCACCCTTGGATCTCCAGCTCACTGGGTTTAAGTCCTCAAAGTGGCCCACATGCCCCCATGGAGAGTATGGCCGCATGCAGCCTCTTGAACCTCGCAAGTCCTACCACTCCCTCCGCTGCTCCTATGGCTCCAGCTACACTGGCCTTCTTGTTGCTCCTCAACCATGCACAGTAAGCCCACTTCAGACTCTGTCTTGCTGCTCTCTCTGCCAATATTCCTCCCCTGAAAGCTTTGTGGGCTTCAGATCTCCCCTCAAATGCCACCATATCAGAGAGGCCTCCCCCTATCCTCTAGATAGTCTATCTGTCTCTCCACCACACTGTTCTCTCCTTACCTGCTTTACTCTTACTATGCTACTTTTAATTACTACATACTGCCTATACAATAGACATTAATATAACATATGCAATTATTAATAATGTTTATTTCCTATCTTCTTACACCAGAATTTGAGCCCCATGAACACAGAAACTTAACAGGTTTTTAACTGCCCTGTCTCAAGTGTCTAGAAAATGCACCTGGTTCACATTTAATGAATTCATTGGAAAGTAACAAATGCTTCTATTTCCATCCAGCCTTCCTTAGATGAAAAAGCCACTCATCTCCCCCAGGCAGGACTGGAGCCATCTGCTCCTGGAGCAGCTTGCAGGAACGTGGCTGCCGAAGTGTGAGGACAGTTCTAGAGGTGGCCAGGAGGCACTTACTTCCACACTCTTCAGTGCCAACACGTTTTCTTCATTCCTCTGGGCCATTTCCACTTTGGGGGCCACACCACAGATGCCACAGATCATGTCATTGTAGTCTCGGACAGTGAGGCATTCGAAAGCCCAATAGCCATTGCACAGCAGCTCCTGCAGCTGGCTCAGCTCCTCTGAGGTCAGAGTCTTCTCTGCAAGGAGGGCAAGAGCTCTGAGAAGGTCACAAAAAAGACCCCAAGGCCACTGGGGATGAGCCAGTGGCCAGCAAGAATAGCAACTCCACAAGATTCCTGCCCAAAGGACACTCAAGAGTACTAACCACCCTAAAGGTCAAGTACCCTGGCCTTCGAAGGTGCAGATAGCAATCCCAAAGGGCAATTCCAAACAGAATTATTAAAACTGCCTTGCGCTAGCAACCTACTAGGCACCAGACCATGTGCTGACAGCTTCAAATACATTATTTCATTTAATTCTCACGTCTTTATGAAACAGGAGATATACTCACCCTCATTTTAGAAACTGAGACATAGGATAACTGCTCAAAAATCATGCTGCCACTAACTGGCAGAGCCAAGACTCAAACACAGGCCTCTCTAACCCTAGAACTTTGCCCTACTCCATCTGACCTCATAGCAGGCAAAGCTGCAAGTGAACTGAAGTCTACAAGGATAGGAAGGGGAAAGCATCAAAAGAAAGAAGGAAAGAAAAGAGAAAAATCATTTCTAATATTAAGGAGGGTGACCTCCACCTTCAGGTCTCAATATGAGCCTCAGGACTGGTAGCAGACCTCCAGAAGCTGTGTATTCAGAATGAGTACAATTAACGTGCAGGGAAGCCAACTCTACCATATCATCAAAGGATCAACTTCTAAAGAGTCAGCTTAATCTTGTTCTGAGGGCCACTGGATGGATGTAAAGACTCATGCTCTTAGCATTTATAAAATTCAGAAAGAGCAATGTATCAGGAAGTCAAGAATGTCTCCTTTTCAAACTACCAGATTCTTCTCTCTTTGGACAAGCAGCGCTGAAAATTTCCAGGAAACTGAGGACTAGTATGGGAAAGGGAGGAAGCCAAGCTGTACCTGTCTGCTCCTGCACCGACTTCAGAACAGCGCTGATGGACACTCTGGGGTCCTCTCCCAGCTTGATCTGGTTCCGGACTGCAAAAAGCAAGTCCAGGCTCACTAGTAGCTTGTTCCCCACATTAAAGAGACCTGCAAAGTTAAAAAGAGGCAACAGATAAACTCACTATAAAACATCCACAATGGCAAAAAATTAGAAACAAACTAAATATCCAGCAATAGGGGAATAATTAAATTAATAATGGTACACTCCTAAAATGGAAAATTATGCCTCATTAAAAAAAGAATAACATAGACTTAAATGCTCTGGCATGGAGTTGTCCATAATACAATGTTAAATGAAAAAAGCAAGCAGTGAAATCCATACAGAAATTTTTTAATTAAAAAAACAAAAACAAAAGCCTCCATACCACCCAGCTCAGCCCTCATGACCACTGGACCCCACTTTCCTCTACTTTTCAACAACTGCACCATGGGTAAATGCCAGGAGCACCTTCTAGCCCAAGGATGTAACAATAGCTTTCAATATCCCTCTAGCCAAATCCGGGTAGAGATGACTCAGAAGGATTTAAATGCAGTCAATTTAAGACAAATAGAAGAGAGTGATTTTATATTTGCAGGAAGTATAATGCACAAATTTGCACAAAATCAAGCTCTGGAATATGTGTTTCCATAAAGGAAGAGTACAGAGGAGTGGGCAAGACCTTTCTGAGCATAATACCATATGCTGAAACCATAATGGAAAAGATCTAATAGGATTACATAAAAATTAAAAGAAAAAGAAAAGACAGACAACCTCCCCCTGCAAAAAAAAAAAAAAACCCTTTGTGTCCAGAAAAAAAAAATGACAAGCAAATTAAGAGACAACTGAGAAACTGCATAAGAACTTGGTCAATATTCCAATGAAGAATGGAAATGTTCACAAAACTCACAGAAGAGATTAAAAGACAAAAAAAAACAACAAACATACAATCCTCCTAGTAATCAGAGAAATGCAACAAATTAAGAAATGATACACTAGTTTTTACCTACCAAATTGGCAAGCTTTAAAATATTGTAATACTGATCTACAAAAAGTTCCTTAAGTTGGGAAGTTTAGCATGGTCACTGGATAAAAATTCAATGGACTAAGTCTACCCAAATGTGTTTCTACACTAACACTGAAGTTAGAAATTGAACCACATCGTTTACCATTGAAAAAACTGAAATAACTTAGGTATAAATCTAACAATATGTGCAGGATCTATATGCTGAAAACTACAAAACACTGATAAGAAAACAAACTCTAATAAAATAGAAAGATGGACAGATTTAGGGATTAGAAGACTCAGTATTTCCAAGCATGTCAAGCTTTCACAAATGGTCTATAGATTCAACATATTCCCTATTAAAATTGTAAAGGATTCTGCAAATACTGAGAAGCTGATTTTTAAATTTATATGGAAATGGAAAGAACTAAAATAGCCAAAACAATTCAGGAAAACAATTCAGGAAGAACAAGGCTGAAGGACTCACACTAACTGATTCTAAGACTATATCCAGACTATAGTAAACAAGACCAGTGTGGTACTGGCAAAAGAATGGACAACATAAACCAATGGGACACCACAGACCACAGAAATAAGACACACACATATGATCAACTGTTTTTCAACAAAGGAACCAAAGCAAGTCAACGGAAGAAAAGACTACCTTTAAATAAATGGTGGTACAACTGGTGGTCCATATGCAAAAGAAGAAAAGAAAGAACTCAATCTGGGCCTCCCACTTTATATAACAATTAATACAAAATGAACCACAGATCTAAATGTAAGTCATAAAATCTTAAAACAACTAGGAAAAAAACACAAAATACTGATGATCTTCACCGAGGGAGACAGACCTTACAGAGACTATCAAAAGCATAATCCCTAAAGGAAACAATGGATGAAGTGGTCTTTGTCATGACTAAGAACTTCTGCTCTGTGGAAGATTCCACTGAAAGAATGAAGTCAAGCCACAGACCATAAGAAAACATTTATAAATCACTTATCTGACAAAAGACTTGCGGATCCAGAATATATAAAGAATTCTCAAAAAAAAACAAAAACAAAAACAAAAAACCTGCCACAAAATTCTCAAAATTCAATAGTTCAACAGGCCAAACATGAATCACCAGAGATGACACATGGCTAGCAAATAAACCCATGAAATGATACTCAATATCATCAAGGAAATACAAATCAGAACCACAATGAGGTACCACTTCATAAAACCATCAGAATGGCTAAGAAAAACAAGAACCAAAAAAACAGTACCAAGTGCTCACAAATGGAGCAAATAAAAACTCTCACTCACTGCTGGAAGTAATAGTGGGATGGGACAAACATTCAGATAAACAGTTTGACAACTTTTAAAAAATTAAACGTATACTTAGCATATAGCCCAACAATTTGAATCCTAGGTATTCACCCAAGAGAAATGAAAGTTTGTGTTCACACAAAAGCCTTTATGTGAATGTTCACAGTAGCTCTATTCCTAAGTGTCAAAATCTGGTAACAAGGGGCACCTGGGTGGCTCAGTGGGCTAAAGCCTCTGCCTGCGGCTCAGGTCATGATCCAGGGTCCTGGGATCGAGCCCCGCATCGGGCTCTCTGCTCAGCAGGGAGCCTGCTTCCTCCTCTCTCTCTGCCTGCCTCTCTCTGCCTACTTGTGATCTCTGTCAAATAAATAAATAACATCTTTAAAAAAAAAAAATCTGGTAACAACACATAAGTCTTTCAACAAGTGAACAGACATGTAAACTGTGGTACTCAACGCAATGGAAACTACTCAATGTGAAGAAGGAACAAACTACTAATACATGCAACAATTTGGATTTTTTTTTTTTTTTTTTAGAGAGAGAGAGAGCATGTGAGTGGGAGGAGGTGCAGGGAGAGAGGCAGAATGCCAAGCCGACTCCAAGATGAACAAAGAGCCTGACGCCAGGCTTAATCCCAGGACCTCGACATCAAGACCCGAGCTGAAACCAAGAACTGGATGCTCAACTGACTGAGCCACCCAGGTGTCAACATGAATGACTTTCAAAGGCATGACGTTTAATGAATGAAGCCAGACTCACTTAAAATGCTGCATATATTGTGTATCAACTCTACTTAAATTTTTAAAAATTTATAATTTTAAAAAATTTTTAAAATGCTACATACTGTGGTAAGTGACATACTAGAAAGATGGAGTAAAGAGAAATGAAGAACATTATCAGATAGTGGCTAGAAGAAGCTAGAGGTGTGGGGTGGGTAGGAGTACAAGGCACACTACAGGAGAAAGGTTGTGGGCAATGGAACTGTTCTATTGGCTGTGGTGGCAGTCACACATCTTGGTGCATTTTCAGAACTCATGTAAATGTCAAACAACAAGGTAAATTTTACTGTATGTAAATTTAAAAGTGAAAGTAAAACTTAAAAAATATATATATATGTGTATATATATACATACACACACATATATATATAAACCTAGGTACTACTGGCCCAGACCGACTACAGGGATATAGCATTCTCATTAACTGCTGGCTAGAGCAAAAAATACGACAGACTCAACTGGGCAACACAAGACAAGACATTAAGAGCATAAATTCAAAACAAGGCACCATAAGGTTCTAAAGATAAAGAGAATAACAAACACTCCTTAATCTTCAGCACTCAATTCTACATGTGAAATTCAAGATCCAAATTCTAACACTGTTGGCACATGGTGAATGCTCTGTGGTGTCTGACGCTGATGAATGTAAAGGGGGAATGGGTGAACACGCAACAATTCCATGTGTAGCACTCGCCCAAAGGAAATAATGAAGGCTTGTACACCGTGAGTTAATTATAAAGAGATTCTAAAATGGAGTCCCACGCACCCCTTAAAAATGGTCACATGTTTCTCCACTTGCTGGCAAGGGAAGATGCCCATGAGACACTACTAAACTTAAAAAAGAATATTCCAGGGGCACCTGGGTGGCTCAGATGGTTACGTGTCTGCCTTCAGCTCAGGTCATGTTCCCCAGGGCCTGGGATCGAGCCCCATGTCAGGCTCCCAGCTCAGCAGAAGTCTGCTTCTCCCTCTCCCTCTGACTCTTCCCCTGCTTGTGCTCTGTCTCTCTCTCCCTCAAATGAATAAATAAAATCTTAAAAAACAAACAAAACCAAATACTCTAATAACACCCAGCACAATCCCACTTTTGTTGAAAGAAAAACTATATACCCCTCACTCTCCTACTTCCTTATATTCTGTGCAGATGAAGACCACACCTGAAAGATTCAAGAGCGTAATGTGAAGTGTTTGTCTCATGGCAGCACGATTACTACTGATTTTAGTTTCTTCTTTATACTTGTCAGCATGTTCCATTTTTTCCACAAACAGGATCTATTCTTTACGAATGAACTTTGTTTCAAGAGTCCCAACACTTGAGAGAGAACATCGTCTTCTGGGGCTGAGATATCCAGGAGGAAAAACTGCCTCTCTCAGAAGCTCCATCTCAGAGAAGGTCCAGTGCTCAAAAGCACAGAGGTCCGACCCACAGAAGCTGCTCCAAAGCCTGCTTTGGGGGTGTCTGCGGGAAGAAGAATGACACCCACCTGTATAGATGTCCATGAAACTGTGCAGGGCCAGACAATGAGGATTCAGACACATCTTCACCTGTGCAGTCACCACCTGCAGCCGGCTGGCTGTCAGCAGCCAGCACTCCTGGGGCCCAGCCAGGGAGCTAGTACCAAAACATAACCAACAGAAAAAAAAAAAAAAAAAAAGAAAAAGGGAAATCAACTTAATGCAATTCCGAGGCTCAGTGATCAATGGCAAAATTCTCAAGACTAATGAAACAGGCAGATGAAGGTGCTGGGGCTTATGTCCCAGGGTTTTCTAGGAGGGTGTTCCCATTCTGTTGGAATGAGGTCTGTGGAATCACCCCTAAAGTTAATTTAACTCTGCATTTATTACCCAATTTAACCAATCCCCTTGAACTTCCAAATCCAAGCATTATGCTGGCCAGTCCAGATGTAAACAGAATCCTACCTTGGTGGCAATACTTTCAGACATTTTTGAATAGAAATAATATACGATTACTAATTATTTTACTTTAGCAATTCAAAAGCAAAGGAAACCTAAGAGAAGCAGAGAAGAACACCTTCAAAGGCTGTAACTTTATAGTCTGAAGAAAGAGGCAATACGGGCCGAGGAAGACAGGGCAGCTGGGGACAGGGCAAATCTGAAAGGGGTGCTTACTTTTGTCCCCCTTTGAATAATGGGCTGCTACAGAGTAGGCACTGCGTGGACGGAGACTCATAATAATTCGACCAAGAGGTTTGCTCGATGGTGACTGTCTCTTCACTCACGTTGGACAGAATGAGTCGAGAGCTGTTGAGCTCGTGAATCAGGGCGAAGACCTCGGCCAGCTCTGACTCGTTCTCAGGAATCTGCAGGACTTTGCGCAGCAGCTGCAGCGTGGACTGGCGCTGGATCTCCCTCTGGGCCAGGCTCAGCGGCTCTGTGGCACTCAGCACATCTGGGAGAGGTGAGCTGACCTCCTGGGAAGAAAGCGGACTGAAGGATCAGCCAGCACCCAGGGTACCACAAGCCTCAGGCTAAAACATGGGAGAGGCTGCAAGTGACAGAGGCATGGGCCCAGCCATGGTGGAGAGGGGAAACCTTGGCTTTGAACCAGCTCAATTAGTAACTCGCTGTGTGACTCAAAGCAGCTGCTTTCTCTCTCTGGTGTTAGGTTCTCTCTCAGTGAAATGAGAGGCTGATACACACTGCTTGGTAATAGTTGCAAGAGTCAGCTTCCATTCACCAGGGATGGGGTTTGGAGAATAACACACCCAGGTCTCAATTCTGGACATGCCATGAAACACCTATAGATTTGTGAACCAAAGCAATTTACTTATCTTTCTGAGCCCAGTTTCCTTACCTATGAAATGAAGGATGAAATACTAGCAATATTCTAGAATTGTTGAACAGAGTCAATAAAACATTCCAAGTAAAGCACTTAGAATAATACTGGAGATGCAATGAAAGCTCTATGAACGGTAGTTTTGATATGTAAACAACTATCCGTACCGCTTCAAATATTTCTCTTTAACGCTTTTATCGTCTGTGTACAAGGGAACTTTATTAGACACCAGTCAGAGGCTTTCAGAAACAAGGTTCTGAAACGCTCATTAAAAACAGGTCCTGGGATGCCTGGGTGGCTCAGTGGTTTAAAGCCTCTGCTTTCGGCTCAGGTCATGATCCCGAGGTGCTGGGATCGAGTCCCACATCAGGTTCCTTGCTCAGCTGGGGGCCTGCTTCTCTTTCTGCCTCTGCCTGCCACTCTGCCTGCTTGTGCACGCTCTCTCTCTGACATATAAATAAAATCTAAAAACAAAACAAAACAAAAAAAAACCCCAGGTCCTTTTCAGTGGAGGTTCCTCCCTAATCCTTTGTACAAATGCAGCAGAAATTACTCCCTCCTGCATGCCCCCAGAGTCCATTCTTTACTGCAGAATTCACTAACTCCCAGTTGGTGAGATTATTCCCCCATCTTTCACAAGTGTAAGGTCCTTCCTTGCTTATTTACAGATTCTCAATACCAGCACAAGGGCACACAAAAATGCTAATTCATATTTTACATGTTGTTTTGCAGATATAACATGCTAAATAACAAGAAGGAACTTTTGAGTAACTCTGCACACATGCAGCAACTCCTGTCTAATTATTTTTAAGTTTGGCTACCTTTCTCCCACACTAGACTGTGAGCTCCTCAAGGGACGGACCATGTCCTATTTATCTTTGTATCTCCAAAGACCTGACCTATAGTAGGTATTCAACGTATGCTTGCTGAAAGAATGAATGAATGGCTGCAGAGAGTTGACTGACACTAGGAGTTGCCTTGGGAGATAGTGTGTTCCCAGTCATGCCTATGTTGAACCATGGACTGGAAGAGCTGGCAGGAATACTATATCCTTTTGTTCTGAGCAACAGATGAAAGATGGAAGGGAATGAAGACCATTCCTGTCCAGAAATTGTTACAGTCTTACTTATACCCACCAAGGACAAGCTGCACAGGAATCATATGGCCACCAGGGGGCCCCAAAGAGCCTACACACAAAGATCCCTGGGTCTCTGACTAGTGTTTCAGTTTAGTATATTTCTCTAGAATTCAGGAAGTTGAAAGGTGACAGAATGTCAAAAAGTAAGTGTCCCATGGGTAGGCAGCTATTAGTCAAAGAGAGAAGAATATAAATTTCAAAGAGCAGGATTTGAAATCAATTGGCTCCAAGTCCCTAGACCATTCCTGGAAAATTAGGTCAACTCATTATCCTAAACCTAGGGAGCAACATCCATTTCCATACTGCAAACCACATCAACAACTACAATCAAAAAGGAGAAAGGAATGTTTGAGCCTCTACCGATACAGAACATAGACCTGCCCTAAAAGACTGTGGTGTCACTGGGAGCTAAGAAGGAATCGAGACAGAATGTCATCAACCCTAAGTGAAGAGCAGCACATTAAAGCACGGGCCTCAATCTGACACTACGGCCTAAAAAACAAACTGCCTGGTTTACCTTTAAAGATCTTCCACAATATGGCCCCAATGTGCCTTTCGTGCCTTATTTTCTGTACTCCTCCCTACATATCCTTCTCTTTCGGGTGACTGGAACACCCTCTCTAGCTCCTTCCTCACTTCTGCCACTGCTTATCCTTGAGTATGGAATGCCTTCCCCTTCTATCCAAATCCTGCCCACCTCCCAAAGTCAGCTTAGATCTGGAGTGGCCAGGCTCCATGTTGGATCCTGACCTATTCTGGATGCCATCCCCTTTTCTCCCAAGGCAGATCAAGAAGATCTGTCTTTTTTTTTTTTTTTTTTTCAAGATTTTATTTATTTGTCAGAGAGGGAGAGAGCGAGTGCATGCACACGCAGGCAGAGTGGCAGGCAGAGGCGCAGAGAGAAGCAGGCTCCCCACCAAGCAAGGAGCCTGATGCAGAACTTGATCCCAGGATCCTGGGATCATGACCTGAGCTGAAGGCAATGGCTTAACTGACTGAGCCACCCAGGCATCCCAAGAAGATCTGTCTTCTGACCCTCATCTTCTGCCTCAGGTGCTAGATCTTTCCGCTCACTTAAAGAAATTCAAAAGACCTCTAAAGATACCCATTTTTCCTGGTTCTAATAAATAAAAAACAAGCCCTAAGGAGCCAAGTGGAATGTGTTTTACTATCCAAACAACTTGGTCCAACTTCAGAGAGATTTTCCAAGACTGCTAGAAGTAAAGCTTTGTATTGAGCCAAAAGTTCTGCAAGGAACCTAAGAAGCAGTGATCTCATCTATAAAGTCTAGGGCTGGCATTCTCTACTTACCAAGACAATATTTACAGGTCTTTCACCAGGTCTCAGATCTAAAAGAATGTAACCCTTCCATCCCACTCCTTCCAAATTCTCTTTAAAGCCTCTGTTCCCATTCATCTTGGCGAATAACCTCTTGGTCCACTGGGCTAGATGGTTCTCGGAGATTAAGGTACCTACCCAGCCTTCTTGACTTAACAATGAAGACAAGGAAGCCGAGAGAAAAGGCAGCTAGGTTCAGAACTTAACAACTGGTTACAGTTCTGGGGTTCTAACTACTATCATGTACTAAGAAATTTTATTTCTACTAAAACAGGTGCATTAACAGAGCTCACACAAGGCGATGGTATGTGTTTAGGGAAGGAACTCACGAGAGTCTTGGTGGTTTTCTCAGTTCGGTCTTTGGCAAGGTTAAAACCACAACTGGGACAAATCCGCGGTTTATGCCTGTTGGTGTAGACGTAGTTACAAGAGGGATTCTTGCACTTTCCCCTGCCTCTTGAAGTAGCCAGGCCCAAATCCTAAAAAAGGAAGACCAATATTCAGTTCTACAAAAGTTACACTTGGGCAGAGTCAAACACCAGGATGACCAGCTATCAGTCAATCAGAGATGAGAGTGACAACTGCAAACGTACATGTAGAATAACTTCCAAAGAGCCTTGAAATAAGATCCCCAGAGTCACATATTTGCTTACTGGGATAATACATGCAGTGTTAAAAACAAAAGGTGGGTGGGGAGGGAAAACCTTGGTAGGAAATGCCAACTGAAACAAAGCTGCTTTACCAGAGCACTTCTCAAATGCTCTGAGATACCACTACTGAATGTAACTGGTATTTTAAGAAGGAAAATACAGCTTTCTCAAGCGTATCTGTGGAAAACACATCTGAGGTTAAAAGGTCCAAAGACTGCTGAATGCTAGAGCTGGACTAGATTTTCACCTCCAATTACTCTCCAAGAAATATCCGAGACTCAGCTGGCCCGTACTCTTAAAGATATCACCTGGGACGGGCGCCTGAGTGGCTCAGTGGATTGGGGCCTCTGCCTTCAGCTCAGATCATGATCTCAGGGTCCTGGGATCAAGCCCCACATTGGGCTCTCTGCTCAGCAGGGAGCCTGCTTCTTCCTCTCTCTCTCTCTCTCTCTCTCTGCCTACTTATGATCTCTGTCTGTCAAATAAATATATAAAATCTTAAAAAAAAAAAAAATCACCTGGGAGAAACCCAGCTGATTCACTCAGCAGCTATTATTTTTATCAGTGATGGCCTCTTCAGAACCAATGATATACCTCTGACCCTACTACCACTCTGAACGACCACTCCCCACCACCCTCAGACTTTTACTCATCCTCCGCCAGAAAACCAGAACCATCTCTCCATGTCAACCCACTGGCTACACTTACCAGCGTTACAGTGCAGCTGTACTTGTATGGAGGAAACATATCAGGCTTGACCTCTACAACTTTCACCTGAGATGTCCTACTGGCCGGGCCATTTGGTAGCTGTGGATCAGAACAAATGATTTGGTGTTTTTCCTAAAACCTCAAACTGCTGAGATCCTGTGTCCTGAAACAGCTTGAGGAAATAGTTTCCCAAGGGAATGTACAGAGCTATGCTCCATGTAAGCCCTCTAGGATGCTAATCAGCATCAGCAGCCCACCAAAGGTTGAGTGTCACTTCCAAGTCCAGGGTGGCCATTCTCTTCTGTGCAACTTCTAATACTGCATATTAGAAATACTGTGAATCAGATAGACAACTAATACCAAGTGAGAGAAGTTCATGATTATTATACACGCAAATATGTGGTTAAATGTTGGCACAGAAGTCTGAGAGATTACTCACGAAAATGTCACAGGGTGAGAGGAAAATTGTGACTGCTTCCCCATTTATCACCACTTACGAAATTTCCCAATGTTCGGGGCGCCTGGGTGGCTCAGTCAGTCAAGCATCTGCCTTCGGCTCAGGTCATGATCTCAGGGTCCTGAGATCAAGTGCCACATCAAGCTCCCTGCTACTTTTCCCTCTCCCTCTGCTTTTCTCCCTGCTTGTGCTCTCTTCCACACACTCTCTCAAATAAATAAAATCTTAAAAAAAATTTTCCAATGTTCTATATGAAATGTAGATATTACTTACAAAACTGAAGAAGATGAAGACACCATTCTAAAGGTAATTATTCTATAAAACTGAATTTAAGTTGATATTTAGAATATAAAAGTTCATGTTAATTTGACAGGCTTAAAACTAGCAAAAGGACTATGGCTTTTAACAAATAACCCAATGTTGCCAGTCAAAAAGAAACTACTTACATGGATGACTGGGAATCTACACAAGTAAAGGGAATCTCAGGGCTGGGAGTCTACAAAGCAGTGGAAGCTGACTAAATAACCAGCCTTCTATACCCAGAAATCAATCAATCAATCTCACACACACACACACACACACACACACACACACACAGTGCTGACACCACATCTGGGTAACAAACACGTCAGCCTTCAAAGTAAAAGTCAGTTGATATTCTTTTGGGGGCAAATCTGGAGAAAGGGAAATTGCCCGGCAGAACACATGGTAAGGGATAAGCCAGCCTGATTTTCCTATTTCAATTTTGGTCTAACAGGGTTTTCAACTACAGAGGGATTGTGAAATTAATTTAATGAGTTGAAAGCAGCATTTTGCAAAATGAAAAATAGCAAAGTGACTGCATATAATAATGGCATAAATAGCTTCCCTCTACTTCTTAAGTATACAGGTATGGATAAGTTTACTTCCCTCTACTTCTTAAGTATACAGGTATGGATAAGCTGTGATGTAAAAATGTGCATGACCCAAAAAAAGATGTCTAGTAAAAAAAAATGTTGATTTAGGGAATTCTGATCATAACTATTCTAGTCACATATGGAAAAAGAACTAAAACAAGCAAAAAACAAAACAAAACAAAAAATACCTAAGAGTAAATGTGATTGAATACACTGAATTTTTGGCATCTGGGAAGCCTCTAATAACCCTATCATTAAGTTTAAAGGATTATACTGGCTACAAACCACAATGTGAAGTAAGAGCCATGTTTTTGGTTTAAAAAATAATAATATTAAAAAACACAAACACAGGAAAGGACTCAAAGGCTGAATGGGCGCAGACTGCCAATAGTAGTTAGCTCTGGGTGGCAGGATTACAAAGGACTTTCTTTCTGCCTTACCTTTCTAAAACAGTCATGCATTCATTTTTTCAAAAGAGGCTGAAGAAACAAGACAACTATATGCAATTACCCAAACCTAGACTGAATCCTCTACTGGAGTGGAAAAATGCTATAAAGGACATAATTGGGTAAAACCGATGAAATGGGAATGCAGGGGCACCTGGTGGCTCAGTGCGTTAAGCCGATGCCTTCGGCTCAGGTCATGATCTCAGGATCCTGGGATCGAGTCCCACAGCGGGCTCTCTGCTCAGCAGGGAGCCTGCTTCCTCCTCTCTCTCTGCCTGACTCTCTGCCTACTTGTGATCTCTCTCTGTCAAATAAATAAATAAAATCTTTAAAAAAAAGAAATGGGAATGCAAATGACAGACTGAAATATTGTATCAACGTGTCAGTAGCAGAATATCCTTATTCTTAGCAAATACACATTGAAGTATTAAGAAGCAAAAGGATATGTAACTTCCCCTTAAATTACCTGTATTTTAGAAGCACAAAGGAGCACAAATGACAAAGCAAAAGGGGCTAGAATAGTAAATGACTATGGGTAAAAAGTATACGGGTGCTCTTCGTACTATCTGTACTCTTGCAATGTAATTTGTTCACTAAGTTTCAAAATTATTTTTTTAAGATTTATTTAAGAGATAGAAGAAGAGTACAAGTGGTGGGGAGGGCAGACAGAGAGACAAACAGGCTCCCCACTGAGCAGGGAGCCAAAGGACTTGATCCCGAGACCCCGGGATCATTACCTGACCCAAAGGCAGATGCTTAACTGAGCCACCCAGGCACCACTCAAAGTTATTTCTAAATTAAAGGTTTAAAAGCATGCATGCATTTTATAACAAGAAAAGAAATTTCACTAAAAATAAGTAACTCATCATGCTCAACTTCATTCCAGAGGTCTACCAGTATAAGAACAGGCTTTTTGCTTATGGCTTTGAGACACTAAACAGAAGTCCTATTCTCAGAGCAGCAGGCCTCCTGGAAAGCCCCACCTCTGGAGAATGAGTCTTACCTTCACCTCGCTGGTGTTAGATGGCTGTTGGATCGGCTGGCCCAGCTGCTTCAGTGTGCTTGGCTTCAGGCCACAAGTCCTCACAGAGGAGGTTTTATCTGAGACAATCAGGAGCCAAACTGGTGACTTCAGTGCATTCAGAGTCTCCCTAAGTCTCTCATCTCCATTCTCATCAACTCCCACTCCTGTCCCCTTCCCATTGGACAGCTCCCCACTCCCAGGTTTGTCCCAGCCCCTTACCACTCAGGGGAAAGGCCTGCCTGGCCCTGGGCAGTCCCATGCTGTTGCCTCGGCCCATGTTAGATGGGGCTGGGAGAATTGCTCTCATGGGTCTTGCTGCAGCCAGTAATGAGGGCTTGCCCCGAGCTCTGCCTTTAAGCTCCGGGGCTCTGGCCCCAGGGGTGAGCAGGTCAACTCTGGAAAAAAAAAAAAACAAACCAAAAACTAACAAGGCAGCAAATCTAAAAATTCCAGACCAAGGGGTGAAGAAAACCAAAATATAATCTCCAATTAACATTTGAGTAGAGGGACAGTAAAATAAACTGTCAGGCTTTAGAGAGGTATTTCATGGGGTCATTATGAAGATAAAAAAGCACAGAAGAATGCCTACAATGCAGAACATTGACAGCTACTGTAGTCATACTATCTGATCTGCTTCTAATTAGTATTTCAAGTCGCTCAGTCTCCCACATGAGGGCAGCTAAGAGACCCTGCAGAACAAAGTCACATTTTCTTTGTAGCTCTGGCGCTGAGCATAGTCTACATCACAGAAGGCCTCAATACACATTTGCCAAGTGACTCACTTGCCCAAAACAAAAGGTCTAAACCGCATGGCTTCATTCTTTAAGGATACAGAACCATCCCCAAAGTATACTGTTGAATAAAAATAGGCAAGATGCAGAAGTATTTAAGTTATGCTACCATCTGTGTAAAAAAGGGAGGGAAAAAATACATATACACACACATACATATACACATTGTGTAAAATTATGTCTAGAAACACAGGAAGATGGGAATACTGTGTATGGAAAATGGAAATGGATGAGTGAAGGACAGGCTCGAAGAGAGATTTGTTTCAGTTTATATCTCGAGTTTGAAACATGTGAATATATTTCCTATTCAACAATAAAACATCAAATCGAATAATATACACCACATTTTCTAAGCCTTGACACTCCTGACATTTTGGGCTGGCTACTCCTTGTTGGGGGCCTGTCCTGTGCACTGTAGAATGTTGAGTCGTGCATCTGGCCTCTGCCCCCCGCCCTCCAGTTTTCACAACCCCAAATGCCTCTTAACACTGCCTCAATGTCCCCTGGGGCCAAAGTGTTCCCTGTTGAGAGCCACCAATATAAACAAATAAGGGCAGATTAAGACAACAACAATGTCTGGAAAGGGGCCACATGAAAAATCCAGTCAGGCCTTTAAGGAGGGAAGGGAGAGGAAAAATAACCCCTATTTATGGGCCTCCTCCCATCAGTAAGGCACTGGGCTGTGCATGCTTTACACATAATCTTTATCGGTCTGTGCAGGCCAGCCATTAAATTTAGGTTTTTTTTCAATTCCCAACTCAAGATTTTTTCAGAGGCGAGAATGGGCACGAAGGGACAATGCCGAAAGTCAAATGGAGGCAGAACAGAATCCTCTGACCACCAGGACAGGAATCATTCTAGAAGATGGCTGAATAAGGGTTTTCTTTCCAAATCTAGTATCCAGGATTGGATACTAGTTTGTAACACCGCCCTCAGCCTGTACCAACAGGACCCAGTAACTGCTTCAGAGAAAATGACAAGAGATGTACAGGAACACAACAGCAATGCACAGACAGCAGAGTGTAAGAGGAAAGGCAAAATCATTCCGTGGCTCTAGGCCTTGGTTTCTTTATCTCTAAAATAGGAATCATTAATTGGGCTCTCATCCCTCTTAGGAATGCTGTAAGGACACAGGATAAAACAAGGAGCATTTCCCAACCTGCTATTCTAAATACAATCCTACAATATATGAGCATGTTAATTTACCCTGTAGGCTTTTTAGGAGCAGGGAGAGGACTGGAGGTGCTGGTCCTCTCAGCTGGTGGTGGTATGTCTGGTCCAGGACTGTCATTCTCAACTGTCCCCAGAGAGACCTCAGGCTGCACACCACTCTTGACCACCGGCGTCTTCATGGCTGCTATACGATTCCGAGGAGCTTCCTTGACCAAAACATGGGCATCTGAGATGATCACTTCCTCCCACTCATTCTCCTCACCCACTTCTCTTGGAGGAACTACACTTAGGAGCTGGCTTACAGCTTCCGAGTTCTCCAGAGTCAGTTTGGAGGCGTTTTCCTTAGGGGAGTTTTGCTCAGTGTTGACAGGCTGCTGATTTCTTTTAACCACCGAGCCTTTGGAGGAGATACCAGGAGCCAATTCCACTTTGACTTTGGCTGGCTTTTCCTAAGAAAAAAAAATAAGAATGCCTTTACGCATACAGCATTTTACGATAGACACCACATCCCAAGTACTCTCTCGTGATCCTCACGACAAAAATGGATGGGTAACACATAAGGAGATGGGAGACCCAGAGAGACTAACAGGCTAACTTACGGGCCCAAGTACAAAATTGGCCTGAACCTAAGTCTTTTGACTTCTGGCTCCTTTCACTTATACAACACCTTACTTAGGATAAAGCTGTTCTCCTCCTGACAAGTTTCTTATTGATAGCTTCAAGTTTCAGCAAACAAATGTCGGCATTTCGGGCCTGACCTTTAAAGCCTGCTTCTCTACATCTAGATAGAAGCTGACGTATTGCCATACTAGGCCTAGAAGTCCTAATTGTTTGTTTTGGTGGTCCCTTTATGAGATTCAGTTAATCCCAATGTGGTCAAATCTCACACGGAGAGACTCAAAGCTTCCAATTCTATTGGGGCAAACTCTTTTGTTCCAGATTCTGTCAGATAAATCTTAAGGCTGACCTACACACATGCCACAAACTTCTCCCTTGGTCAAATTAACTCATACATATTAATTACTTACTAGAAAATAATCAAACTCACTAAAAACATCAGCTATTTCAGATCAACCTACTTTAAAAAAAATTCCTTGGTGCCATAGCTTTTATCCCGTCAGCACTGCTGTGGAAACATACTATTATTTATACAGACACCTATATTTATATACATACATGTACACAATTTTCTTTTTTTATAAAACAGTGGTTGTCTTCAGAACAGGTCTCAGAAAGGTTTTTAAATTCCATGTGAATGGCGAAAGATCCTATCAACGAGGATAAAAGCTGGGTTCTATCTATGCTGTGCTTCACATCTAATTACTCATGTCACCTACGACAAACTTCAATAGAACCCTCATTTTGTCACCATGAAATAAAAGCCAGGCTCTCAGTGTTCACCGACAGCAGTACATAGCCTTCTGTGTGGCCCAATTCATGGTGCAGGGGAATCCCACACATTGCAGAAGATTAGCATCTGTGGCTAATGTTATTCAGTTTCAGTATTCACCCAGTCATTGACTACCAAAATCCCTCACATTTCCAAAGCCAGCAGGGCACCACACTGTCTCTGGAACCAATATGGATAACCTTTAAGAAATCTCCAGTAAAGCATTCCCAGATTCTCACACAAAGTAATAATCCATAAGGACAAGTAAATACAGAGAAAAATTCCAAGTAAACCGCATAGAGCCTACTGACTCCTGGAGACTGAAAAGTCAGCAGAAAAACAGGAGACAAGTTTAACTAAATCCCAGCAATGAAATCTTTGAGAAAAGCACTGCCAAAAATCCTCTGCAGGGAGACTGAATAATTTAAGGAATCAGAGCAAAAAGCTACCTAGCGAGTTCAGATTTCCTTAACTCAGCCTACCCTTTTTAGATGTCACTTTCTTTTAAGATGGAAGCTAAATACTACCAGTTGCCCGCTCAGAGACCTCAATTACCACAATCAGAGAGCCAAAGGAGTGAGGCCTTGGGCTGAAAAGCTTTATATACACCATCTTTTGTTCCATCCAATTCATTGGGAACAGTGCCAAACTTTCTTGGGCTAATTTTAGCCAGTATGAACTCTGGAACAATACAAGAAAAGGTGAGTCATTTCCTGACGGGCATGAACACATTCGGAGCTTTTAGAAACTATTTATACTTGCTGCTTCAAAAATCAGAACTCCAGAAATCTTAAGATTCTGCAGCTAAACAGCATAGCAATGACTAGGAAGTGTGATTTAGTGGAAAAGCACTGACATAATTAGCTATCTGAACTTAACAAGTCACTTCTCTTGAATCTATTTTTCCTCAGCTAGAGACTTGAACTATCTTGAAAACCAAAGTCACTTTTATCTCTAAAATTCCAAGTGCAATGATGCTCAAATATTACCCTTTTTTCTTCTTATGCTCACTAATTCTGATCCTATGAGACTAAGACATCACAGCATCTACTCTTTACATTATAATTCTTATAAAAACCTTTGGAGAAAAAAAATCTGACTTAGCAACTGTCAAGATGGGGGACAAGTAACTAAGAAAAAGAACTGGTTTCCCATCATGAGTTTCATCTCAGAAGAAGAACCATGGCTCAAAAGTTATTTCAATCAAAGGGGGAAAACAGACATAAATGGGAAAGAAAAGAAAGCCGAAGTAAAAACAGAACCTGAAGGAGACAAGGCCACAGGAGCAGTCAGAACTCTTCCATGCAAAAGCACAAGAAATAAGGTCATTTGACAGACCTGCTGTGCATCTGTGAAGAAGGGCCAAGAAGGATCCCAACTACCCTATTCAATCTCTCTACTGCAGCTTAGGAAGTACATTTTGGGGAGAATAATTAGAGTGGGAGGAAACCAAATGGCTGAAGAGCATCACAAAAGAGGTGGTGAGCAAAAAAAACTCAACAAAATCTCCTGAAACACACTAGCACTGGATCCTTCCTGCCCCCTGAAGTGACAGCATGAACATAATAGAGACAATTACACTGCTGCCAATAGTGGCAGCAGTGACCCCTGACTGAGGATTTAATCTAGGAATGTGCCATCCACTTTTCAGGGATAATCTCATTTGATCCTTCCACCAACCCTAATAAGGTAGGCACTACTGTTAACTTCCACTAACAGATGAAAGATAAACCAGTAAGAACAGACATAAAGTGACTTGCCCAAGGTTTCACAGCTAAAATCCCCAGGAGGCAAATGTTTAAACTGAGGAAAGCTGAGCTGACCCCAGAAGTGTACTCCACTACCCCCCCACACCCCAAAGATACTCCTTTCTCTTCTATCACTCAGGAAATCTCTGGGGGTTTAGGAACGCAGTGCCAGGAACCTGGTGTAGAGACCAAATACCTGTTTCCTTTCTTTTTCTCTTACTTCTTCCATGTTTGTGTATGTCTGTATATAATCTCCACTTAATGTGCAGCTTGAACTCACAACCTGGAGATCAAGAATCTCATGTTCTCCTAACTGAGCCAGCCAAGCACCCCCAGAATTGTGTTCTTAATTATTAACCTATTCTGTCTCCTGGGATTTGTGATGCCCTGAACTCCCAACACTCAGCCAGAGGGCAAAAGTCACCATCCCAGTATTTTTCAGTTGCTCTATAGAAACTGCCCCCAGGGAACTCAATAGGTATGCCACTACATCAGTTTTCTCTACACAGCTAAGTCTGGATCATGCTGAATTAAACACCTAACAAACACATACCTAGCCTAAAGATTTTCACAAAAACAAAGCACTCTCTTTCCTTTCCTACCTACCCAAATTCTACTAATCCTTCAAGACCATGCTTCTATAACCCATCCTTGACTACTCTAATTCTTTTGACCTTTATAGTCTTATATAAAAAATGTGGCAAGTATGTATGATTTATATCAGTGCAAAGCATAAAACAAGTAACAAAAAAACATGCTGAACTGAACTTCACAACAGCACAGCTCTAGTGCTCATTTATGTATCAGGCGTCATTTATTTAGAAAGAAACAGAGACACAGGTATACATTTGGAAAGTTAATTATGAAAGACCTAAATATCAGGTTAAAAACCTCTACACGTAATAGGAACTATAGGATACTGAAAGGACTTTGAGCTAGTAAGTGAGCAGATGTGAGTTATGCACCTGAGTAAGCAGTCAGTGTGGAGGGTGGATCGTTAAAAATTTAACGGTTAACAGGAAATGAATAAATCAACATGGTGTAGTCATTCATGGGAAGTTATAAAGCAATTAATGATAATGGTCTTGAAGGGTATTTAATGGCATGATATATTAAGTTAAAAAAAGAGGGGGGGGTGCCTGGGTGGCTCAGGGTGTTCAAGCCTCTGCCTTCGACTAGGGTCATGGTCCTGGCGTCCTGGGATCAAACCCTGCATCGGGCTCTCTGCCCAGCAGGGAGCCTGCTTCCCCCTCTCTCTGCCTGCCTTTCAGCCTACTTGTGATCTCTGTCAAATAAATAAATAAAATCTTAAAAAAAAAAAAAAAAGGGAGGGGGAAGCTAAAGAACTTGTATATTCACAGAAAAAAAACTGAAAGAAAATACACCAAGATATTAACAATGATTTTTCTTTGGATGGAATAAGATTATGGATAACATTTTATTCTCTTTTTAAAAGTCACAATGAAACTTATTTGCATAGTCAGAAAATAAGAACAAGTACTTATTTTTTAAGTCCTCTGTTCTAAAGGGGACCAGGAAGCCTACTTTGTAGGGCTTCCAAAGCAGCAATAACCACTGGAGCTTACCTTTGGGACCCACTTCCCTCCTAGGAAGTTACCACAGGTGGGGCACTTAGGTGGTTTGTGCCTGGTGACATATGTAAAGGAGCAACCTGGGCTGGTGCATGTCCCGTGGCCCCGGCGGGTGTACGTAGTGGTCTGTAAGGAAAAGAGGGGGTCAGAATCAAGACCACAGTGTAACCCCTCTTGGATCATGATGACCATTATAACCACAACAATGCCAGGAAGACGCCAGCTTGTAGAAGGATAGCCAATTCATGGTATCTTAAATGGTCAGAATTGTAAAGGTTCTAAGATTAATCCATTTTTTAGAAATGGAGAAACTGGGTTCACATGACAAAGGATAGCGGCCCAAGGTTACACAGATAGGTATCAGAAATATAAAGACAGCGATAATTACTACTAATTAAGCTAAGTACCACACAGTGCTAAAACACTTTATCAACATCTCATTTAATGCTCTCAGCAACTCTATGAAGTAGGTACTGTAACTACTGTGGTTCAATGTAGTTAAATGCTTTGCCTCAAATTGTATAGTGAATGAAGGCCACACCTAGACCTAGAACTCTGAAGTCTTTGATTCTTGGTCCGAGATTGCTTCCATGGACCTGACTGCACCTTACAGTTCTAAATACTTTGAAGAATTAGCTTCATCTTCATTCTTGTTAAAAATCAGAGAACCAAGGACTTAGGGTTCAGAGATATAAAACTAAACAATAGCACTTAAAAAAAAAGGGAATTCCAATAGAAATCAAGTCCTCTGATACACAACAGAATTTATTTGCATATGAATACATTCAGCTACTGGGTCTCACAATCTCCCCTGACTTCCCTTTGAAGGAAATGATTACAGTGACTTCCCTTTGAATAGAATGCTTACAACGGGTTATTACATTTCAGCTGCAAATACAAATTAGCCATGCTCCAATTCTTGATTAACGCTGCAAAGAAAACATTTCCCTGTCAGATTTGTTCTGTTCCTTATGGGTGTTTACTAAGATATCAATCCCACCTCCCCAAGACTGGCCAAAAAGCAAAAAGCTCCCTTGAGGAAACACCAAGCTGCTACTAGGTTCCTTCTGCCAGAACACCTAGGGAAAAGGGGTTTGTATTAGTGGTAGCAAGTCAAGATGAGGATGGGTGGTGTGGCACCCAGAAGAGACCGAGCTTTGAGTTCCAACTCCAGCACTAACACACTGGGTGACCTGGGGTTAAGTCACTTTAGCTCTTGGACCCTGGGTTTCATCTCTGTAAAATCACCCGCCCTTCCTATACCCTAAAGAGCCAATGTGGTAAGAAATAAGGAGAAACGTCACTTAGTAACTTGTAAACGATTCTACAGGTTTGTGAGAAACTATTATTACCGGGATATAAAACATCTCTCCTCTTTGCTCAGACTGTGGCTCTATACAGAATATTCATTCTGGGGGCGCCTGGGTGGCTCAGTGGGTTAAAGCCTCTGCCTTTGGCTCAGGTCATGATCCCAGTGTCCTGGGATCGAGCCCCCCCCCCCCTTCGGGCTCTCTGCTCAGCAGGGAGCCTGCTTCCTCCTCTCTCTGTCTGCCTCTCTGCCTACTTGTGATCTCAAGCCTGTCAAATAAATAAAATCTTTTTTTAAAAAAAAAATTTATTCTGAACACCACCAGAAAGCAGAGTAAAAATTGAAGTTAGGCCACTACTATAAATAGATTACCACGAACCTAAACAGCAGTTTATAGAAATAAGGAAAAAAACGCTAGTGTTCGAGGCTGATTTTTTCATTCTTAAGTATTATTTATAAAAGCTTTCTGGAAGAGTCTGGCTGACACTTATTTAATCATGAAAGAATAATAATTTCCAGGACAGCAAAGGCTCAGGAAGAAACCTGTAATTTCACCATGAATTAGGTTGCAGTGGCTGTTCTTGTTGAAGATATGACTACTTTCTCATCTAAAAATAGACTGTTTATCCACAGGTTTTACAAGACAGACTGTGATAAGGTAAAGATGTACATACTAATCCTCAAGAAAGCACCACAAAAACTAAAACAAATAGCTAATAAGCCAGTAAGAGATAAAATGGATTCATAAGAAATATTCAGTTCAAAAGAAAGCAAAACAAAACAGAAAACAAAGAGTAAAATGACAGATGTAAACCTAACTATATGTTCATACATTAAATGTATATGGCCTCAATACTGCAATTAAAAAATAGAGATCGTCAGGTCTTGCTCTTAGATCCAAACTATATACTGCCCACAAAAAAAGTACATTACATATAAATAGGTTGAAAGTAAAATGCTGGAAAAAGATTTAGCTTCCTAATAATAATCAAAAGAAAGCTCAATATCAAAGTAAACTTCATAGCAGACAATACTGCCAGAGATAGAGGTCATTTCATAATGATGAACGGGTCAATTCATCATGAAGACATAACAATCCTGGGATGCCTGGATGGCTCAAATGGTTAAGCATCTGCCTTCATTCAGCTCAGGTCATGATCTCGGGATCCTGTGTGTTGGCTCTCTGCCCAATGGGGAGTCTGCTTCTCCCTTTTCCTCTAGCCCCTGCTCTCTCAAATAAATAAATAAAATCTTAAAAAAAAAAAAAATAACTATCTTAAATGTTTAAGTACTTAGTAACAAGAGTCAAAACACACAACACACACACACAAAAAAACACATGACACAAAAACTAAAAAAAAAATGAAATAAGATACAGATAAATAGTATTTACAGTGACAGGTGGATACCTTCTCTCAATAACTGACCAAACAAGTAGAAAGAAAATTAGTCAGGATATAAAAGAGTTGACCACTATCAATCAACTTGACCTAACCTGACATGTATGGAACACTCCAACTCAACAGAAGACACATTCTTTTCAAGTGCACACAGAACATTTATCAAGACAAACCATATTTTGGGCCATAAAATAAGTTTCAATGTATTTAAAAGGAATTAAGTCTTATAAACTACAAAGTTCTGACTATAATGGAATTAAATCAGAAGTCAGTAAAAGGAAGATATCTGGAAAGTCCCAAGCATTTGGAAAGCAAATAATGTACTTTTAAATAACTAATGGGTCAAAGAATAAATCAGAAAGTATTCGGAACAAAATGAAAATAAAAATATACCATATCAAGGGCGCCTGGGTGGCTCAGTGGGTTAAGCCGCTGCCTTCGGCTCAGGTCATGATCTCAGAGTCCTGGGATCGAGTCCCGCATCGGGCTCTCTGCTCAGCAGAGAGCCTGCTTCCCCCTCTCTCTCTGCCTGCCTCTGCCTACTTGTGATTTCTCTCTGTCAAATAAATAAATAAAATCTTTAAAAAAAAAAAAATATATACCATATCAAAATTTGTGGGATGCCACCAAAGTAGTGCTTAGAGGGAAATGCATAGCACTAAGCAACTATATTAGGAAAAAAAGGTTTCAAATCAATGACCTCTGCTTCTATCTTAAGAAACTAGGAAAGAATAAATTAAGTCAAAGTAAGCAGAAAAAAGATAATAAAGATCTGGGCAAATATCAGTGAAATCCAACAAAGAAAAACAAAAGAGAAAATCAATGAAACCAAAAGCTGATTTTTCAAAGGTCAATACAATTGATAACCTCTAGCCAGACTTGTCAGGAAAAATAAGAGACCCAAATTACCATTATCAGTGATGAGATAGGTAAAATCACTACAGTCTACAGATACTAAAGGATAAGCATTCCTCAGGAACTTTAAACAGAATTACCATAGGATCTAGCAATTCCACTCCTAGGTATATTCACCAAAAAACTGAAATCAGGGGCTCAAACAGACATCTATCCACTAAAGTTCATAGCAGCAGTATTCACAAGGGCCCAAAGATAAAAACAAACTAAATGTCCACCACTGTCTGTGAATGGATAAACAAAATGTAGGATATACACACAATGGAATATTATTCAGCCATAAAGAAATGAAATTCTGATACATGGTACAAGACAGGTGAACCATGAAAACATACTAAGTGAAAAAATGAGACCATTAAGGACAATATATACATGATTCCCTTTATGTGAGGTACCTATGATATGCAAATTCAGAGATAAAAAGTAAAACAGAGGTTACCAGGGGCTAGGGGAGGGAGAATGTAGACTTATTGTTTAATAGGCCCAAGATTTCTGTCTGGGTAACGAAAACTTCTGGAAATAGGTTTTGGCGATGATTCCACAACACTGTGAATATACTTAATGACCCTGAATTGTACCCTTAAAAAATGGTTAAATTCATAAGTTTTATGTTATGCATATTGTACCACAGTTTTTAAAAAGAGTAGTGTTTTGAACAATTTTATGTCAATAAATTTGACAATTTAGATGAGATGGACAAATTCCCTAAAAGACAAACTACCAAAGCTCACTCAAAAATAATCTATATCTAAATACTCTAAAATTATTTTAAAATAATCTAAATAGCCCTATGTGTATTTTAAAAATTGGACTTGAGATTAAAAATCTTCTTTTTTAGATTTAAAATCTTTTCCCCTGGAAATCTCCAGGCCCACACTGACTCATTGGCAATTACCAAACATTTAAGGAAGAAATAATACCAATACCACTACCACACAAACTCTTCCTGAAAAATGAAGAGGAAAAACTATGTCCTAACTCTCTTTGGTAAACATTACCCTGATACTAAAACCAGACAAACACTATACAAGAAAATTAAAGACCAACATCCTCATGAACATAGACACAAAATTCCTGAGCAAAGTTTCAGCAAATCAAATCCAACAATATACTAGAAGGATAATACATGATTGCCAAGTGGAATTTATTCAAAGAATGCAGGGTTGGTTTAACATGTGAAAAACAATGAAATTAACCACATTAACAACTAAAAAAGAAAATTCCTACAACCATTTCAAGAGACCAAGGAAAAACATCTGACAAAATCCAACATCCATTCCTGATAAAAAAGCTCCCAACAAACTAGGAATATGAGAGAACTTCCTAAACTTGAAGAGGGCATCTACAAAACACCTATAGCTAATATTATACCTAATGGTAAAAGACTGAATGCTTTCCTCCTAAGATGAGGAACAAGAAAAATATCCGCTCTCACCATTTCTAATCAATATGGTATTGGAGGTCCCACATTGTGTAGTAAAAAATAGGAATCCAAATCAGAAAAGAAATAAAACTATCTTTATTCAAAGACACATGATAAACTATGTAGAAAATGCAACAGAAACTACAAAAAGGCCAACTTTAACAAAGTTGCAGAACGGAAGTTGAATATGCAAAAAAATTAACTGTTATTATATATTACTATTGAAAAATCGGGTATTGAAAAAAGTTTTGGGGGCACTTGGGTGGCTCAGTGGGATGGGCCTCTGCCATGGGCTTGGATCATGAAAAAAAATATGAAATATTTAGGGATAATAAATCTCAGCCCCGATGCTACAGTATGTGATGAAAAAAAAAACATTAACTGAGAATCAAAAGACCAGGGTCCTGGTTCCAGCTTGTTTTGCAGCCCAGTGGCTTTGAATGATAAGGAGAACATGCCCTTTCTCTTCTCTAGGCTTTTTTTGTAATCTGTATGATAGTAAGATTGAATCAGACTAATGGCCCTCAATTTTTCTATATCATGTATGCTTCTGAAGATTTTGCAAGAGGCACTGAACCTATCCTAGGTAAATACTCTTAAAAAGTTTATATGTACCTCAAGGAGTTTAAGGAGCCTGCAGAGCTCCCTTCACAGAACCTCCCGCCACCCCTATCCCCAGTAAAGTGTACCTAGAGCAGGTAATTTGAGGCCTTTGCCAGTCCTACTGTCTAAACGTTATGAGACTTTGAAAACTACCTGGAAAAGAATTCTTTTGGAGCCCTATCTCCATCAACTCCCCACACACTGACCAGTTTGATGGAAGTGGGGTTCTCCACAACTGAGTAGGCAGGAAGAGGCAACATGATGAACTGTGTGGCTGGCGCAGAAGAGCTACTCTCGCTGGAATCCTGTGGGCACATGGAGAGAAGGACAGTTTTACTGAGATGGAATGAAGAATACCCAGGGCCACCCACAACAAACACTGAAAGACGGATCAAGTCCAATAACCAGAGACAGTGTGCTTATCCAAAAAAATAAGTCTACAATTATCTCAAAACTTTAATTAAGAAAAAAAGATACAGAAAAATTTTACCACGAAGAATGTGCTATCCTCATTTTACAAATAAGAAAACTGAGGTCCTAAGAGACTTAGGACTCCTAAGATCACGTAAGTGGTTAGTGAAAGAACCCAACTGTTCTGACCCTGTCAAGTGCTGACACCCTATTGATCTGCCTTACGCAGGCAGGTGGCATGCTTCATTATCATAAACAGTCCTGAGGCAACAAACAATAAAATGGACTTAGGCCTACCACAGATTCCTTTCCAAGGAGCTACCTGCTCTCACATCCAGGCCATCCTACATTCCTCTTGGCCTGAGCAGAAGTCCTATTCTGAGGGTGCCACATTACCCAGGGTAACAGAGGGCATGGTGGTAGCTCCAGAGCTTCCAGGGGCACCAGGCTGTGGGATCACTGAGACTGTTCTTCCCAACTGGGCATGGCTGAACTTGTGCCACTGGAAAGACTATCAACCTGGCCTTGAAGAGAGCTTCCTTTTTCCTACCCACTGTGCACCCAGGAAGATCATCTGAAAATTCTCCTTAACGGTTCAAGGTGCCATTGTGTTTGCTGAGACAATCTTCAGGGAACATAAAATCCTAACAGCTTGAGAGGCTCTAACTTTGATTCATGGATAACCCGTATCATTGAAATGCTGTTAATGCACCTCATGTACTCTCTTGGGTGAATAAAGTCCTGGCTGTGCTGGGCAAAAGGAGTTGGTAAGAGGGCCTAAGAAACTGAAGAGAACTTTAAAGTAAGCAAGCCCAAGGAAAAAAGGTTCAAGAGAACTGTAGTCCCACTAGAAGTCCACACCAGCACTCTTAATTACCACTGCATGGTGCCAGCTACCTTTGTAGTAATTCCAGATGAAGTAAAAGAGACATAAGTACCAAAGTCACTTACCCTCATGACAGTTACCACTGACATGCTCTCCCCAACCTGGGCGTGGGGCACGGCCAGGCTTCCAGTAGGGAGGTCTGGTGAGCCGTTCACTAAAGTCTCTTCAATTACCAGGCTTGTCTGGTACGGTTGGTGGCTCTCCCCTACCTCCAGGGAAGCCTCCTCCAGGAGCACATCCTGGCTAAGGATCTCTGAGGTGGCGATCTCTTGCACGGCACCCGGCTGGGAAAGGGCTCCCACCTCCTCAGCTAGGGACTCCACAGCCAGGCACTGCTCTGCCATGCCTGCATGGCTAGGCACTGCCTCCGGGGCACTGCTGGACACAAGTGATGGTCCTTTAGGGGACACCTGGTTCTGGGCCACACAAAGCTCTAGCTGAGGGCAACTGCGGTCTTCCTGTAGGCTGCTCTTGGGGATGATGATGTAATCTGAGCGGGGGAGGATCTTGCGGAAACCTGGGATGTCCGGAACCACAGCAGTCAGTGCAGAAAGCTTGGAGTTCTGAGGACCAGGAAGCCAGGGAGGGGGAAGCAAGCAGAGAGAAATGGTGTGAGACCACATACACATACATCTATAATTTTTTTTCATTTTTTGGGTTGTTTTCTGCAAAAGGGACCACAAAAACTCCTCTCTTGACCTAAGATTTCAAGAGGGTCAGCCTCTGTCAACAGCAATGTCGTCCTCCTCTGAATCACACTTTAGCCCAAGTAGCTTACTTGCTCAGTCACACAGGAGACAGGTAATAGGGATCAGACTCTGGAAAGGACACTGATCTTGGCATTTGAAACGGTGAGCTGGAATCTCAGATCTGCAGTCTTGAGCAAATACTTTCAATTTTGGGGTCTTGCTGCTCCATTTGAATTTAGCTATATATGAGTTCCTTTCCAGCTCTGTAACATTAGGATTCCAAAGTAGCCAAAGACTTGAAAACCAGAAAGTATAATGTTCAATAAAACCCCAAAAGGCATAAAATACAAATCAACAGGTCAAACTGGAACTCAAGGCAGCAAGCAAGAATTCTGATAATACTGGTTTCTCTCGCAGACTTATAAAACAGAGGATGAACCGATCAATTCACAAGAAAGAATGTATGTATGCATGGGGTTAATTGACAGAACCTGTATATACTGGGGGTAGCAGAGGGGGGATATAAATATTAACACTAACTAGTAAATTAACATTCAGAAAATACCTTTCTGACCTTATCATTAACAACACTATTAAGTTGAGTACTATTACTGTTCCTATTGAAGCTTGGGGAGGTAAACTCCCCCCAAACACAAAATTATTAAGTAGTAAAGACTCCAAACCAGGTCTTCTAAAGAGCAAGGAAACCAGGTACTAAAAGCAAAACGGTTCATGGCCAAGAAAAGGGTACTTTTGCTTTATTTTTTCAAAATAAACTGCAAGTTACCTAATAAGAAAAACAGAAAAGTTCAAAGTCAACAGTTAAAGTGAGAGCTGAAATTAAAAGGAAATAATTTCAGATGCATCTTTTAAAAGGAACACTAAGTCCATTACAAAAAGATCCTTAAATACATCAAAAGCAAGAAGTCGATGAGACTACTTAAGGTACAAAGGAAGCACTCAGATGAAAGTTGAAAGCAGCACTCAGATGAAACATAAAAGCGGACAGGCCAAATCCTTTATGGAGCCTTTACTGGAGAGATAATGGAGAAATAACATTCTCAAGTCACCCTTTGAAGCAGACAGGTTAGAGCAAGATTGAGTGGTAGTAAATGCATAGAATGATCTGGACTTAATCAACAATCCAGGCACCTAGACACCAGGCCAACCTGAATGACACTGGAACTATGGGCCTTGCCAAGTGGCAAGAGACTGGAAGGACTGCCGAGAAGCCAGGCTGCCACAAGGTCTCTGACAGGCTCCCGAAGTATGAAGGCAGGAGGGTCTCACCTTCGCACCAGGCAATCTCAGAGAGGTCAAACAAAGCACCCAAAGCCTTACTAAATCTTGGCACATTCGGATAACTCATGCTCTTAAATACCACCTTTTCTTATCATGTGGCCCCTGGACACTTAACCTACTGAAGAGTGGTATTCACTGACCAAGGCAGCATGTGTCAAGGACTCAGCTAAGAGCTTATATTATCTATTTTAAACGCTGTGAGTAGATAGTATTATTTCCCACTTTACAAATGAGGAAACCAAGACTCAAAGGTTAAGCGAGTCTTCTAGGGTCACAGCTAGTTAATATCAGAGCTAATCAATTCATGTTCTTGATAGTAGTTCTAGAGAGGATGGCCGATATAAAGTCCCCACATGGATAAGAAAAAATCATTGCAGATGATTTATTTAAAAACTGTTTTGAGGCGCCTGGGTGCCTCAGTAGGTTAAGCCTCTGCTTTCAGCTCAAGTCATGATCTCAGGGTCCTGGGATCGAGTCCTGCTGAGCAGAGAGGGAGGGCTCTCTGCTCAGCAGGAAACCTGCTCCCCCACTTCTTCCTGCCTCTCTGCCTACTTGTGATCTCTCTCTGTCAAATAAATAAATAAAATCTTTTTAAAAATGTTTTAAAAGACTTAATAAGGGCCTACATTAGTGTGTAGCTTTAAAAACCATTATCACTCTGGGAATAGGCAAAATTTTCCTGTATTGGGATAAAAAGGTTGTTGACTTGATTGATGGGGAAACCACAGGGAATGTATACTTTTCCCAGACTCCACTTCCCCTTCCCCACTGGAACTGTCTCCCAGATTCAGTTTACAAACAAATCATCTAAAGGAGGGGGTACAGGGATGCCTGGGTGGCTATCAGTTAAGCATCTGCATTTGGCTAGGGTCATGATCCTAGACCTGGGATGCAGTCCTGTATTGGGCTCCTTGCTCAGCAAGGTGCCTGCTTCTCCCTCTGCCTGCTGCTCCCTTTGCTTGTGTTCTCTGACAAATAAATATCCTTTAAAAAAATTTTAAAAGGAGGGGGTACAGACGGGTATCTCCAAGACCTTAGATAACACAAAACTCTTCCACAAAGAGAAATGCCAAGCCACTAAGAGCAAAATAATCTAAATGGCAGTGGTAGACGGCCTCCACTAAGAAAACACAACTTCTTCTGCTCTAACATAGCTGTTGCATTCCTGAAAAACCTTGGCTCTACATTATCAAAGAAGAAATCGGAGACAATGTTTCAATTGAAAAAAGGAGTTAAGGTGTTAACCTTCCAACAACAAAGTTATTTTTCCTGCAGCAATTTCAGTTTAATAAAAAACCAGCAGTATTAACAGTTGTCAGTGTTCTGTTACTGTGAACCAGAAATACAAAATGGCTGACAGACACAATCTAGAACACATCCTTACACATTCTTTAATTCAGGCCTGTCTCCTCCATCATCTTCTGCTTCTGGCATTGGGCACAACCACCAGTGTTAACAGAAGAATGTGACATTATACAAAGCAGCTGTATCTACTTCCACACTCACCAGCTTAACTGCTGATTATGTTACAACTGACAGCAATCAATATAACACATATTCATTACTTTCAATTAGTAAGGTGAAAACTCATGGGGTGCAGGAAAAATGTCTTATAAACTACTAAATTAAGGAAGATAAAATGGACTCAACTCGAAGTTTTTCCAAGAAGAAAAAAAGGGAACGGGAGGGCTCTTCCCAGGGCCTTCACCACTGACTGAATGGGGAAATTAGCTGGGGAAAAAAATTACTTACAGGATCCAAACCTTCTTTCTCTAGTTTGGCTTTCTCCAGGTAGTAACTCCTCTCGGCCACACTGAGGAGCCTCCAACTTTCACTAATCTTCTTATTGATCTCAGACTGAGGGAGATGGGGGAGTTCCTGCTGCACTTTCAAGTAGATGTCGTAATAGTATAGAAGGTAAGCCGACCTAAAGGAAGGAATAACTTAAGGTCTTCCCTCATTCAACCAGTGAAGTGTCCGGGTTTGCCAGTGAAGAGGCAAAAACCTAGCTTTTCATTTCAAAGGATTTATCTAAGTAGGGACTGAAGCAAACAAACATTTAAATAATACCTCAGGGCACCTGGGTGGCTCAGTTAAGCAGTTAAGCATCTGGTTAAGCAGTTAAGCATCAGTGCCTGATAAGTCCCACAACCCACTCCCTGCTCAGCAGGAGTCTGCTTCTCCCTCCATCCCTCCCCTCAGCTTGTAATCTCTCTCACGTATACATCCTTTCTCTCTCAAATAAAATCTTTAAAAAAATCTTTTAAAAGGAAATAAATGAATACATAAATAACAGCCCCATCGGTGTACAGGAGGTTTTTCCCTCCAGAAACCTGGAAGCAAAAGCCTATCTGACTTACTTTTCCTTGGACCAGTTTTTCCGTAGGAATGATCGGCTCTATAGGCAAGTATGAGCAAAGATAAACAAGTACACTGCCATCCCCCTCTTGGGGAAAGGTTATTTAGGGGCCTAATCACAGTCTGGTTATCACCCACATGCTTTACTTCTCCACAGAGCCTCTGGTCATCTCACTGGCCAACAGCACCTCCCCAGGGCTGAGAAAGGAAGTAAATTAACTACCAAAGTAACCCAAAAGTGGTTGTAACCTCAGCAAGAAGTTTTAGAGTATTTAGTTAAGAGCGAGATTAGAGCTAGAGCATGGATAATCTTTATAGTTATCATTGATCTATTACAATTCTAGATTTTTATGAATTTCCTATTCTAAATGCTTAAATATCAATAATGTTAATAATAAATAACATTATTTCATTTGTACATAGCTTTCATCATTTGTATGGTACAATTTCCTGTGACAGCATGAATACATGATCAAGATCCGGTCAGGAATAGCAACTGCTGGTATCAATCCACAACTTTCTATTCCCCAGCTCCCTCACCCCACAACACACTGCCCATCCAGAGACTTCAACAATGAATATGGCACTCTCAATGAGTCTGGATGCAGCTGGCAGCCTAAAGACTTCTTCAACACAGCTCTCCAAGCAGTTTGTGTTTATAAATGCTAGCTACCAAAAGGTGTTGGCTAACCTGGGTTTCTTGGCCTTTTCTCCATGTATTTTATACTTTTTCTTCTTCTTGGGTGGCCCAGGGGAGGTATAACAGTAGGCTTCCTCAATTTCCTCCATCACGACAGTTACCTCAGTACCATCATATGATGCATCCATGGCTAGAGGAAAGTCAAACACAAATAGGTTTCAAGAATCTATTTTCCGGGGACACCTGGGTGGCTCAGTTGGTTAAGCAGCTGCCTTCGGCTCAGGTCATGATCCCAGTGTCCTGGGATCGAGTCCCACATCGGGCTCCTTGCTCGGCAGGGAGCCTGCTTCTCTCTCTGCCTCTGCCTGCCATTCTGTCTGCCTGTGCTCGCTCTCTCTCCCTGTCTCTCTCTGACAAATAAATAAAATCTTAAAAAAAAAAAAGGAAAGAATCTATTTTCCGGGGGCGCCTGGGTGGCTCAGTGGGTTAAAGCTGCTGCCTTCAGCTCAGGTCATGATCTCAGGTCCTGGGATCGAGCCCCGCATCGGGCTCTCTGCTCAGCGGGGAGCCTGCTTCTCCCTCTCTGTCGGTCTTCCTCTCTGCCTGCTTGTGATCTCTGTCAAATAAATAAAGAATCTATTTTCCTAAAGAGGACAGTAGCCACTTGATCCAATGGTCCCCTATCTCTGCCAGGGCCTCAAGGTTCAGTCATTTCCCAAACTCAGCAGATCTTAAGAAGCACTGGGCATACTTGATAAATATACAGATCCCAGGGTTCCACATCAGCTCTTCTGAATCAGAATCTCCAGAGGGTATGGAAATCTGTATGCTTAACAAGTACCCCAGGTGATTCCTCTGACCCAGCAAATTTAGGACCACTAGCTTTGACAGCTCATTTGCTTATATTCACTCCTGGGATATAGTTATTCATCAACTCAAAGATTAGCCCCACATTATAACAATTTCATATGGTAAAAGGTGAAAAGACTAAATCTGGCCAGTGGTCAGAGGTTCCAGACCTTCTCTCATGTTTCATCACCTTAAGCAAACTGCTTCACTGACTCATTCAGGTATTCATTCAGACATGCAGTAAATACCTATATGTAAGAAATTCTTTACACCCTGCCAGTTTGTGATTTTGAGCAGATCCTTTAGCTGCTTCAGGTTCAAATTTTTTCACATATAAAAAGACAGGTGTCCTTTGGCTTAGGTCATGATCTCAGGGTCCTGGGATTGAGTCTGGCATCGGGCTCTCTGCTCAGCAGGGAGCCTGCTTCCCTCCTCTCTTTCTGCCTGCCTCTCTGCCTACCTGTGATTTTTGTCAAGTAAATAAAAATCTTAAAAAAAAAAAAAAATCGGTGTCTCACCCACCTTACTACAGATTTATAGCGTAAGGCTCAAAGGATACCACAGATATAACTCTTTGAGAATGCCCAGGTGTTACACAAAAGACAGGGCTCATGAGTAAAGATGAAAGATCTATGGCTGAAGTGCTTCATGATCTGCCTAAGGCCACCACACCCAAACAGGTACTTGAAAGATTTTTTTCATTCAAAAAGCTGACTTTTTTTTTTATATGACACTCTCCCCATTTCCACTAGCAACCCTCTAAACCAGCACTGTTCAATGACCTTTCTGCAATGATGGAAATGTTCTGTATCTGCACTCTCCAATATGGCTATTAAGCACCTGAAATATGGCTACTGTGACAGAGGAACCGAATTTTGTTTTGTTTAATTGTAATTAATTTAAATTAGCCACATATGGTTAGCGGCTATGGTACTAGACAGCTTAGGTCTAAACAGTAATCTGACAAATATTAGCTCCCTGGCCTAAGAAACAGAAAATGAACATCTTTTCCTAGAAAAGGAAGGCATTAAAAAACCTGAATGACTAGTTCAATAAGAGTTAGCCTATTTGTGGCCACGTTCTCAGTTGGGAGTTTTACCCAAAAGACTCAATCCTTGGAGGAGTAAAGGTTCCAGAAACCACTTCAATTTTATTAGACAGAAATGATATACTGTGTTTGATTTGAAAATCTGTCGGAAAAGAACTTGGGATTCTGGGAAGACGGAGTAGCAGTAAATACAGGGCAGATCTGTGTATTATAAACCCACTCACATCTCATTTAAACCTCACTCTACAAATTATGAGGTTATCTGGTTAAGGTATAATGAAAAAAAGAGCATTGTTAAGCAAGGAGGCCTGCCTCCAAGGCTCAACTCTAACCATGTGATCTCAGACAAGTCTATACTACACCCTGAATTTCAACTGTTCCTCCCGTGAGAGGAAAAGGCTGAAATCAGTAGCTCCTAAGTCTGGGGGAGGCAAGAATACCTTTTGAGAATGTTGTAAAAGCTAAAAACCCTCCCCTAGAAAATGCAGACAAGCGGCATGTCCTCTATAATTTCAAAGATTGTCTCCAGTTAAAAACACTCTATTCCTAAGGTTCTTTCTTGTTGTCATCTCTAATGATTTCTCTTCCCATTAAAACAAATAAACCCTGCATCCTGTCTCAGTGCAACCCAAGAAGAGAACATAATCCACAACTTGGTTAGGTAATTAATAGGCCAGTGCCTTCACAGGATAAGGGTAGCTAGAATTCAAATCAAGACTATGTGGCTACTATGCTTTTTTTTTTTTTTTTTTTTTTTTGCCCTTAATAATTGACTTCTTATAGCCTTTGAGAGTGTTGCAGATAAGCAGTAACTGCAGGAGAGCATCTGTAAAAAATGACATGTAGAATTTTAGCACCCAGAGCAAAACAGTTTAGGAAGAAGACCCATTACAACCACCATGGGGTGGGGGCAGGAAGAGACTACCTTGTTTTTTGCTTGTTCGACTACCCCCATTTTAAGCCTGAGTCTAAGATTATTTTCAGACCCTAGGCCTCAGTTCAGCAATACCCCCACCCCCAAAAGGCAGAATAATATAAAGGTAAAAACCAAGGTCTGTGGAAAGCAAAAAAATCACGACTAAGTTACACATTTTTATAGCACCCGCACAGAGCTCTATGACCTTGAGCAGCCTAGTTATTCTAAGCCTCAGTTTTCTCTCCTGTAAAACAGGACTAAGGGCAGTAGTTGAAATTTGAGACACTTTCACTGTTCCATCAGATGCGCCTCAAAACCTCGGGTGATGGCCTTTGACAGTTTGGCTAGGGGTCACGGCTTGTCTTCCGGCTAGTTCCTTTCCCTCTCGGTTTCAGATGTCCCAAACGTACCGGATGCGGCAGCAGAAGACTAATAAGGCTTACTAGTCCTACTCTGTGGAAAGGACAACAGGGCTCAGAGAGCCGCAGCATCCGGCTCGAGGTCGCCCAGCATTTCCGCGGCACAGTGCAGCGAGGCGCTCGAGGGCGGGACTTACCCGGAGGAGCGTGCAAGCCGCGCGGCTCACATTCCCGGAGGCGCCCGGCCCTGGGGCTCGACGAGGGGGCTGGCCGGCGCAGTCGCGCTCCCCGCTGTCGGCGAGAGGCGGCTCCAGTCGTGACAGCGGCAACAAGGAAGTGGAGGCGAGGGCTCGCGCGCGCATCCCGGGGGCTGGAGGAGCCCCGGCCCCGCGGCCCCGCCCGGCGACACACGGCGCGGAGTCGCGACAGCTCCTCTCGCTCCCCCTTCTCGGAGTCGCGATATAGGGTCGTGGAGAGCGGGTATGGGAGCACAGGCTCGCTCCGCAGGGTCTTCACCGACGCCTGCCGAGGGCCCCGGGGGTCAAGCCCCGGGGAGCCCGAGGAAGACAGCAGGGACACGAGCGTCGCCGCAGCACCGGTTCGGCGGCGGCAGCGGCAGTAGCAGCACACCTCAGATCGCCAGGGAGACCCTTCCCGGCGGCCCTCGCGGCGCACCGGAAGCGGCCGGCTGCGCGTGACTGCGTGCGTCCTTTTGCGCATGCGCAACAGTCCAGCCCTAGTCGAGGGGTGGGCCCATAGGAACTGCTTAGATGCTTAGAGCGGGCTGATAAGGCGGACGGACTGTTTCCGGCTAGAGGTTCCGGGAGGAGGAGGAAGCTGCGGCCGCCCGCTGTGGGACGCCCGGGCCGCTTAGCCCCGGGGCATTGCCGTAGGGCGCTCAGGTAACTGGGGCGGGGCTGTGCCGAGCGTGAGAGGTTGAGGCCCCGCCTCACCTCTCAAAGCCACGTCGGGCCTTCGGGAGCCCCAGCACCACCCTCTCAGCACAGTGTTCAAGGCCAGACCCCAGCCCTGTCCAGTCTGTCCCCGCTCGTTCAGCGCAGGGTTCTTCTTGGTGTCGCATCAAGCCGTCCTCCTCACCCAATTTGTCCTTCCCGCCGTCCCACACACACTTATACGCTAGTGAGTTCTGGAGTGATTCAACCTGAGCCGAATGACCCAAGTGGAGAGGCTCTGGAGTCGGACAAGAATAGTATGCCCTTTTCCCGCCAGTGTCACAGATCGTTCCACATTCGTACAAGTCCTTGCACGACCCTCACTATCTTGCAAATGTATTTTTCCAATCTGTGTACTTTTCTCTATGTGCCACTGTCACCAACCTCGTAGTCATCAGTATCTCCTCCTGGACTGATGGCGTTTCTTCCCACCTCCCCTCTTGTCGCTCTGCAGTTATTTCTCCACACAACAGGCAGATTGATCTTTTTGCACTGTAACTGATCCAGTCGCCCCCTGCTTAAAACCTTCTAGTGTCTTTTCATTCGCTTAGAATAAAATACAAGCTTAGCTTGACCTAAAAGACTTTGGCTTGTCTCTTACTTCATTCTCTTTCGATACTGGTAGTTCCCCGAACAGGGTGTATAGTACTTTGTAGTGTTCAGAACACTGGCTTCGTGCCCGAGTCTCCTTGGATTTGCATCCAAGTCCTGCCATGTGTAAGCTGAATTAATCACGTAAAGGAACAAATTAAGTTTATGAAGTCGATCTTCAGTAATGGTTTCCATCTCCTCAGTTGGTTCTCATCTCACTAAATGGCACAACCATACCTTGGGTTGCTCACTGCTCCAGCCAGAAATCGAGGATTTATCCTTAAATCCTCCTGCACCTGAAATCCAGTCCATCAGCAAGATCTGCAAAAATAGAGCCCAAACTGCCTACTTCTTACCACAATCCGCTGTAACTCTAATCCAAGCCACCATTATCTCACATCTGGACTCCTGCAGCAGCCTCCTAACTAGTCGCCTGCTATTTCCCTGACACCCTTCAATTCCATTCTTTACATAGCAGTCATCTTTCTCCTCGATTAAAATCCTTCAGTAGCTTCTCTTTGCATTCAAATTAACATATCCCAGCTGTCTGTGGCCTACAAGGCTAGCTTCCTTTTATCTTTAGATTTAGGGCCACCTCTTAGGAAAATGGAATTTACCCTTTAGGTTCTCCACTTTGCAACCAAAGGACTCCTTCTGAAGTGCAAACCTGATCACGTGATTCAAATAAACACACCTCTGTGGCCTCTTACTGTCCCAGGATCAAGCTAAAATTTTATGATTTGGCTCTTGTTCTCTTCTCCAAAGACTTTTTTTCCTGGCCATACTGTCTTGTTTTCTATAGTACTTGATTGCCTTTGCACATATTTCCTTCTATCTCATGAACTTCTAGTTGTTTGTACTTGAAGTCCTAACATCAATATTGTTTCCTCTTTGAAGTGCACTGCACTTTCCTGTCCCACCCAGTTGATCATCTCCACAGCTCTATTCTAGTTCATAGTACTCTGTAAGCACTTTAGTGTTTGTCTTCCCTGCTTCCATGATAGGCTTCCTTTTTTTTTTTTTTTTTTCTCCTGATAGGCTTCTGAATGGTGGGCACTGTGCTCCATCCGTCTCTGGATGACTGGTATTGAGCATAGTGCTTAGCACATAGAGGATGCCAAGAACGGATAGATAAATGTGTGGAGGTGGTGGTAGGAGTCAGCCCTTGCAAAGGGGCAGTCACAGCCTAAGGTCACAGCAGCTTCTCTTGTCCTGTGAGGACTCTCATGATAAAATGTCTTTGCAGACAGTTACCAAAACTGCTTCTGCCTGATCATGGTTATTTCCTTCATAGCCCTAGCACGCTCTGTAATTATCTTACCTATCTGTTCTCTTTTGGCTCATCTTCCTCCACTGTATTGTATATTTCCTAAGGGCAGGGACCTTGACTGTGTTGTTCATCACTGTATCCTTACCACTTAACACCTATGAACACCAAATGAATGAAACATATTCCCACAGTGAAAATCCTTCCAAGGCAAATAGTGATAGAGCTTTAAAGACCTCATTCTGATGGAATTTCCAGCAGGACTATGGAGTTACAGAAATGGCACTAATTCTGAGTCAAGAAATCCGAGGTCTATGAGCTTGGGTAGGCCCCTTCTCTGAGGCTCAGTTTCTGTTATAAAATGAGCCAGATAATAATCCCTTTAATTTATACAGTGCACTACTATTTGCCAACATCTTTTACCATTTATTTTTTCAATCTATTCCCACAGTAGACAGAACAGACGTTATTTTTACAGAAGCTCAGAAACTTTAAGTGAACTAGATTCTCTGTAAGGTCTCTTTTTTTTTTTTTCCAAACATTCTGTGAGTCTGTATAAGTAATCCCTACAACAAGTCAGTAGTATGAATCCTATTTTCTCTTGACTTTGGCCTTATATTATCATTTCCTAGTAGGATTTTGAAAAATCTGACCCACCTTTTAGAGGGAATCCATTATCTCTGGTTCCTGACAGGTACTCCACATTCTCTCTCCTCAGTTTTCTACACTTGTGGCAAAACAAGCCTAGAGGAGGAACACACTCAGCCCTGGTAATTGTGGCCCAGCACTCATTCTGTGAATATGGCAAACAAGGGGAACAAGAAGCGTCGGCAGTTCTCCCTGGAGGAGAAAATGAAAGTGGTGGAAGCTGTAGACTCAGGAAAGAGGAAAGGTGATGTGGCAAAAGAATTCGGTATCACCCCTTCTACCTTGTCTACATTTTTAAAGGATCGCACCAAATTTGAAGAGAAGGTACGGGAGGCATCTGTAGGACCCCAGCGGAAAAGGATGAGGAATGCTCTCTATGACGACATTGATAAAGCTGTTTTTGCTTGGTTTCAAGAAATCCATGCCAAAAACATTCTTGTGACTGGGTCTGTCATTCGGAAAAAAGCACTAAACTTGGCCAACATGCTTGGCTATGACAATTTTCAAGCAAGTGTGGGTTGGCTGAACAGATTTAGGGATCGCCACGGAATTGCTTTGAAAGCAGTCTGTAGAGAGGATAGTGACAGATTAATGAATGGTCTAGGAATAGATAAGGTTAACGAGTGGCATGCAGGGGAAATTATAAAACTGATTGCTGACTACAGCCCAGATGATATCTTTAATGCTGACGAGACAGGAGTGTTTTTCCAACTGCTTCCCCAGCACACGCTTGCTGCTAAAGGGGACCATTGTAGAGGGGGCAAGAAAGCAAAGCAGCGGTTGACAGCACTCTTTTGTTGCAATGCTTCAGGGACTGAAAAAATGAGACCATTGATTGTTGGTAGGTCACCCAACCCACACTGTCTCGAGAACGTCCATTCCCTCCCTTGTGATTACCGAGCCAACCAGTGGGCATGGATGACGCAGGATCTGTTTAATGAGTGGCTGATGCAAGTGGATGCCAGGATGAAGCAGGCAGAACGCCGCATCCTCCTGCTGATCGACAACTGCTCTGCTCACAACATGCTGCCACGCTTGGAAAGGATCCAAGTGGGGTACCTACCCTCTAACTGTACTGCCGTCCTGCAGCCCCTGAATCTCGGCATAATTCACACCATGAAAGTGCGGTACCGAAGCTACCTCCTGACACAGATCCTCCTCAAGCTCCACAGCGGTGAGGACCAAGGAAAAGTGGACATCAGGCAGGCCATCGACATGATTGCGGCAGCATGGTGGTCAGTCAAGCAGTCCACAGTGGTGAGATGCTGGCAGAAGGCAGGCATCATCCCCATGGAACTGACAGATTCTGACACAGAAGCAGCAGCCAGTGAACCAGAGGTAGCCATTGAAAAGTTATGGCACTCTGTGGCTCTTGCCACCCGTGTCCCCAACGAAATACATTTCCAGGACTTTGTCACTGCAGATGATGATCTCATCATCGCTCAAGAGCTGATAGACACAGAGGTCATCCAGGGCATGGAGGATGCTGAAAATAGAGATGAAGCTGGAAGTGAAGAGGATGGGGAGGTATCTTTACCAATGCAGCCAAAAATCACCATCACGGACGCCATCTCAAATGTACAGAAACTTAGACAGTTCCTTTCCACTTGTGTAGGTGTTCCTGACACCGTTTTTGGACAGCTAAATGGAATAGATGAATATTTAATGAGGAAAGTGACACAAACTCTTGTTGACTCCAAAATTACAGATCTCCTCCAAACAAAATAACATAGGTATTAATTGCTTCTTTTGACTTAGAAAATGTAGTTTATAAGAATAAAGTTTTTAGATAGGATATTGAACTTAAATTTTAAGCAATATTATACTGACAACATTCCAGTCCTCTGAAATAATCAGGAAACTTCCTTGAATGAAATTTGACTAATATGTGTGTTATCTTTTGATTAATCAAATGGTTTCAAAAGTTGTCTGCACCTTAGGATCTCTTGAGCATCTTTAAAAAAAATTTCTAAAGCCCAGGCCTTATCCCAGACCAATTAAATCACAATCTGTGGTTATAGGTCACAGGCATTAGTAGTTTGTGAAACTGCCCAGGTCATTCCAATGTGCAGAAAAGTTTGGGAATTGCTGATTTGGCCAAAGGAAAATCAAGCACATGGTGGGGAGCCAACTTCTTACCAGTAAGTCTAGCTCAGTGGTTTCCAAATGTTAGCTCACTTCAGAATCACTTGAAAGGCTTGCTAAAACCCAGATTGCTGGGCTCCACCTCCAGTTTTCTGATTCAGTGGGTATTAGGTGGGGCCCCCAAATTTGCATTTCTAATAAGTTCTCAGGTCCTGCTGATGGCTAATGTGGTCCAGGATCCTTACTTTGAGAACCACTGGTCTAGCTGGATCCTAGTACTTCTCTCTTCAGCCAGCCGGCCATCCGAATACTCCCATGCACTATCAAAAAAGAAAAGAAGAGGGGGAAAAAAGCATTAGCACTTCTTATTCCAGATCTGTTAACTCCTTTCTGCTGATTTGGTAACTCTAGAATCTTCTTAGCTTTTCTCTTGAATGCTGCACCAGCTAGCCAAGTAGTGAGCAGAGGTACATCTGTCTGTGCAGAATTAGCAGGAACCACCTAGAGTAGGAACACATCTTCTAATGCTTATTAGTCAGAGGGAGCTGGGGCACAGGGGAATACGAGGGGAATTAAAAAGGAGATAGGATACAAGGTGGGGGCCTTGTATATCAGAAAATCCTGGGAAAGGACATATAGGCCAGTGCACCTCTCACTTTCCAGACAAGGTGAGAAGGAAGTCTGTGGGAGAAAGGACACGTGTGACAGGATTTGGATCGTTCCCTATTTGGATTCTTCCACTTGTGAGTAATCCAGCCTGGACTTTGTGATTAACATGAAGGCACACTGTTTGCCTTTGCTAAAATTACTTCACCTTTATTCCTTTATGTTTGTCCTGCAGAAACATCTGCTAGAGCAGAGTTGATCTTAAGTTATTTAGAACAAAATCAACTTATAATCAGATTTATATTGAAATTTTTCTCCTATAAAGAAGGCATTTTTAATATCCTTTATAACCCTAGTATCTGTTTCTAATATGCGAGATGAGTGTCTGTTTCATTTTTAGAAGATAAATACAGTACCTGTCAGTGTTGTAGTGTAGTTCCCCCACCCAGTACAGATTAATTTTGTGGTTATTTCAGAAACCCATAGAAATTCGGTTATTTTTCTTTCTATAATCATTTAACTGAAACCCATATAAAACAGATTAATCATAGACTGCTTCCGTGTTAAACAAAACAACAATTTTTTAAAAACCCCAGCAGATGTTTAAATGGATCTTTGAAATCTTATTTTGTATATTTTTCATTTTAGAAAACTAGTATAATTTGAACTAAAAGAACTATACATATTTTAAGTCCTTATCACATAGGAGAGGAAAACTGTCTTCCGGCTAAGTCCTGTGGTTCCACGCACTGTCAGCACCTTTACTGCTGTCATTTTGTGTCAGGATTACTAACATAATTTTGAATTCCTTTGTTCACCTTTCTTCCCCTGAAGTGCATTTGGCACATAATGTTAAATCTCTTGACATCATGCCATTTCCCCTGTCCAAGTGTCTGTGGTGGCTCCCAAATGCCTAAAATAAATAAATAAATAAAAGACTGGATTATTCAGTTGAGTTTTAGCACCCTCTAGAGTTGGTTACAACCTGCATTTCCGCTTCCTTGCTCAGTACCATCAGTGCCGCCCCTGGATAAGCCCCTGGATAGCTCACACTGTACCTGTGTGTGCTAGCGTGCCTTCACCTGAATGCCTCTCGTGCTCTCCACCAAGGCAGGCCTTTCAGGAACTAACTGTGGAGTCCTCTTTCTCCCAGCTTTTTAAAAAGACTTCAGCACCTGCTCTAGCCTTCCCTCAGTTCCTTAGCACTTTTTGTCTCTACCACTTACCTAAGCACTTACATTTTTATCGGTATCCTGTGGCTCTTTGAGTAGACTGTAAGCTCCAGGGGAGCAAGGACCTTTGTAACCTTAATGGTGCCTAGCACTGTGCTGGGCACATCATAGGCACTTCAATAAACAGTTGTGTATAAACTGATACATACGTTAATGTGTCAACACCGCCTTTCTTTAAGGCTGAATGAAGCATTGATTCTACTTGAAGATAGGGTAAGGCTGTCCTCTGTAAAAGAATTTGCAAATTTTTCCACAAATATCACTGCCTCAACTAGTATTCCAGTCCAGGTTATCTATCATCTGTTCTTTGATAATGAGGAATTCCAATATATAAAGTTAAGCCTATTTTCGTCCACATAAAGTCATTGTAGGATTTACACACACAAAACTTTGGTATGAAAGGCTTCGTTTAAGTGCCTTGCACATAGTACTATTCGGTAAATATGTGCTTAAACTTGTTTAAAAAAAGAAGTCTCACGTTCTTGACTCATTTAATGTATCATAATGAATTAGATCCCTATAGATGAAAATCATATCCAAAAGAGAGAGCGTTTACAGTCTGGTTTACATTGGCTAAACAAACCTTTGATTCTGTTGGGACATTAAGGTTTTATTTGTTTGATACTTTTGTTTTCTAAAATTAAAAGAAGATATTATCCCTTCTGAGTTGCCTGTCTTCATCAGGCCCTCTCTGGCTTCTCCCTGATTCTCTGGTGCCTCTTGCCCCACTTGAGGATTTAGTTTGCCCCAGCTGACCAATCCTCTCTGTAGGCCAGCATTCTGGAACTAGGGACTTACCTCAGCTGAGCTGTTATGAAGATAAAAATATATACCCAACACAGACTAAGTTCTATAAATGCTATGTCATTAGTACCCATCCCTATTTGAAACTTTACAGGTACTATCTAGAAGCAGGGACCACCTTTTCTAGACCTCCCTTTTACTAACAGATCTTGGGGTTTAGTGTTCCAGAACCACCAAGGCTGATCATTAGATAAAACTCAAGTTTTCTTTGCCCTATTCTTAAGATGGGCTCTTTCATTTAAAAGGGAGGAAGCTAAGAATTGTTGTCTGTTACTTGCCAAGCACCATTTTACTCCTTATCATTTAATCTTGCCAATAAATTGTAATGCAAAAGTACAAATAGGCTCAATCAATGTATTTTAAAATTGCATACCTATTAACTGTTCATGCTACCAGAGGCCATACTTCTTTGAGGTGAAATGTGGTAGCATATTCTGGCCACCAGAGGGCAAAGAGAGATTACACGATAGAGACAACTGGGCCAACCCGGAACACTTAGAAGCAACCATGTTTAAATTCTCTGACATGGTAGAGACTGAAAAGGAAGACAAGGAAAGATAGAAAAGACATAGAATGTGAGTCTTGTTCAGGCAACTAACTAAGAAACAACTGTGCCTTGGACCACCTAATCCAACCCCATTACACACCTATCCATTCACCAGGGACTTTTTCCAACGTATTGATAACCACAGGCCATGTAATTGACCCAAGACAGACATGCTCTGTAAATGAACCAGTTTTAGAGAAATAAATATCCACCAAACATATCCATGCTTGGAACTGATACCCACTGCTGGCCACAGAGGCTCTAAGGATGAAATACACAGCCCTAACCTCAGGGAGTCCAGTTAGCAGATGAGATAGAGAAGGAAAAATGATAGAGTGGTAAATGCCATTTTAGAGAATATGCAGAGATGAGGTCCAAAGGAGACTCTGCATGAGAGAAGAGGAATTCAATAGGAAATGTTGCCAAGAGCAAGAGACTTTTAGTAAGAAGTATTTGGAAAGAGTAGAGACGTTTACACATATGGGGCTGGGAGGCTATTCCTGGAAGAAAGAAGAGCATATATAAAGGCCTGGGCATTTTAAAATGGCCCATTTGGGATCACCTAAGGTCAGAGGTTTATTGGTCAAGCAAAGGGATGTGTGACAGGACAAGATGCTGAAGATGTAAGCAAGGGCAACTTTTTTTAATTTGGGTTTTGTTTTGTTTTGTTTTAAAGATCTTATTTATTTGACAGAGAAAGACACACAGAGAGAGAGGGAACACAAGCAGGGGGAGTGAGAGAGGGAGAAGGAGGCCTGCTGAACAGGGAGCCCAATGCGGGGGCTCAATCCCAGGACCCTGAGATCACGTCCTGAGCCAAAGGCAGACACCTAACAACTGAGTCACCCAGGTACCCAAGGGCAAACTTTTTAAGGTCTTATTGGCTATAGCATTGATTCTGAACTTACTCTGGAAACACTGGAGAACCACTTAGAAGTAACAAAAGTCTTTTTTTTTTTTTTTTTTAAAGAAAATAATCAGTAACTAGTGTGGAGGCTGAGTTGTAGAGAAGTAGATTAACTAGGTAGACTGTGGCATAGTCCTGAAGATAAATGAACACTGAGGGCAAGAAAGAGATGTTTGACTTGAGAGTCTTACCAGGTAGATGGATTTGAAGAGGAATATTCTAAAATCTTCCAAGTTTCTGGATTGAGTTGCTGAGTCATGCCATGATCAAGATGGGTTAACAGGGGAAGAGAAGATGAGTTTGTATTCTATGTGAGGTGCCTCTGGGCATCCAGCTGTTACTGGACAGCTCTGGAGATTTATGTACAGACAGATATGCTGGCTGGTGTTCTAGAGAGGCTAGAAATCATGTTTGGCTGCCATCAGCACACAGATAACAAATCAATTGAGGCCATGGATGTAGTCATCTGGAGAGAGCTTATAATGCAAAGTATTCATGACATGGGGGGCCATGAACCAGCCTCTATATAAATCGTGTGTGTGTATACATACAAATGTGTTACTTCTCCAAGAAGAGCCATACTTTCATCAGGCTCAATCAGATCTGAAAATCCAAAGCTTAAGCAATGGTGCTAAATGAGGAGAGAAGAGGCCAAGGACACAAGCACTGAAAGGAGATGGGGAAGCAGAACCCTCCAAGGTAGCTGGAGAGATGCCAGAGAATGAGTGTGTTGAGGCACAGCACATGGCTCCGGGTCCCACGTGCTGTGTGCACACATGGTGAGTATACAGGATGGTAAAATTCGAAGGGCCCTTCGAAGACCATTTAGTCCAACTCCTTTACCTGCGTACAAGGTGGCAGCTTCAACTTACTGATGGCGAAAAGATGGCTCAAAATTCACTTACCAAAATTCAGAGTTAGGAGTAGTAAAACATGAGCCAGTTTGGGGGTTTTCTGATTCCCACAACGTACAGAATAGTAGTCATGCAACATGAGAACTGGACAGGTCCTCAAGCAATCTTGTGCTCCTCCCCACTTCATTGATGAAAAAATTGAGTTCCTGAAGGATTAATGTACTCACTCAGGACAACAAAGCAAAAAAAAAAAAAAAAAGAAATGCATTTCTTTATGCATTAAGTCCTTCTATAAGGACAGATCCTCTTGTTATAGTTGGGAAAAATTAATGACTGAATCACTCTCCAAATGTAAAGCAATGGTATTCCAAAGCTCACTGGTAACCTATGTGCATTTCTCAGTTGCACTTAAATAATTTAGACACAGAGTAGTATTTTATTAGCATAACAATTTATTATCAGAAATGAAATGACACCTCTAGATCTCAACATATATAGTATCTTACATAATAAACATGAATATATGCTCCCAAAAGAAAAACAGTTGCTATTAACCAACCCCTACCCCTCCCACAACAGGCTGCAACCCATCAACTCATCCCCATCCCATAGGTTAAGCCTGATTTATATGGAATGGCATCAAGGCACTTGCTTTAATTAAAAAAGAGTTATGTGGTATAAAACATGTTCCTAAAGGTTATTAGCTGTGAACAATTTTTTTAAAAGGAGCATTTTACTTTTTTAGGGAACAGACAAAACTGAAAATTTATGTTCATTCATCTGTCTTGATTTGTATATAAAATTGCAAAGGAGACCCAAAAAACATAGTATTTTGTATGGATTGGTTTGTTCCCACTGATTTTTGAGAAATCACAGCAGCATCAGAACTCAAATAGTAATTTCCTAACTGATCTGAATGGAAAAAGCATGAGCTTTCTGATTCCCAGTATCTTATTATTTTAGGGATGGGGGATGAGGAAGAAGGGCAGAGAACTTCCCTAAAGTAAGTTCATTAAAGCTGCAGTTAAAATCCCTTTCTGGCTAAGGCTGCTTGTCTATTTGCCAACTAAAAAGCCTTCAGTTAGAAAATCTTGTCATTGGTATTTTGTAATAAGATTATGATTACCTGGCCTTTTTCAGAGCCATAATTCAAGTCTAACAAAGGTACAAGTTTCCACTGTAGGCTTACAAACATGGTATCTCAAATAAAGGCATTTAGTGTCCTTCATTATTTTAGTTTTCATAACTCAATTTGTCCACATTTTATATCATGAACAGAAAAATAGAATACATACCTAAAAAATCCACTCTTTAGTATATTGCTTATTTAACTTTTCCAACTGTAACATGTTTACTTAAAAAATGTTAGGTGCAAAACACTTTTAAAAATAATAGTCCTTGTCAGGATAAAAATTACCTTATAAAAATAAATCTTCCCCTACTCCCACATCTAAATTCTCCTTCACTAAAGTTACTAACATTTTTTTAAAAAACTAAAATGTACCTTTAACTTACAATATTTCAACAGTATTTTTTTTAACAGTATTTCACGTTAATAATAACAAGCTATGATAAAGCAGTAGGTTTATTATTTTGGCATGTTCCTTTATAGTTTTCACTCTTTTTTTTTTTAAGGATTTTATTTATTTCAAAGAGAGCATGAGCAGAGGGAGAGGCAGAAGGAGAGGGAGAAGCAGACTCTCCACTGAGCAGGCAGCACGACACAGGGTTCATACAGGGCTGGATCCCAGGACCCTGAGATCGTGACCCGAGCCAAAGGCAGACACTTAACTGACTGAGCCACCCAGGCACCCTCCATTATACTTTTCATTCTTGTATTAACACTTGATGATTCCAATCTTGATTATCTAATGAAATCTTAATACAAAAGAAAAAAATCCAAATTAGTTCAATGCCTAAAAGCCTTCTGGATCTAATTTCCTCCTCCTTGCAGTTTTGAAAACCCAGCTTCAAATTAAGGCATCACTAGAACAGATAAAGAAAACAGAGGGAAAAAGAGAGAAACCTCAAAGAACAGAAAAACGAAACAAAGCCTAAACCCTGCTGAGTGGGTTTTTGCCATCTCACTGTGGAATCATTCCCTGAAGAGACCAGGAGCACCCATGCCTCCTTCTTTGCCTCAGTTGCCAGTCTCCTATTCAGACCTCGGTCCAGGCTCAGCTTAGCCCCTCCATAAAGCACCTCCAAGTGCCCCAGGTGCTACCTAGGAGAGTTACTGTATAGCCCACCTACTAGACTGAGTACCACAGTCCCAGGGCCCGGCCCAGGGCTCTAGACCCCTGCACAGGTCTCAGCAAGTATTGAGTTGTTATCTACATGGGTGCAGAAGGAACCTGTAGCTCATCTGTCGCAATACAGAGAGGAAAACAATTCCTTAATAACATTAACAAAGATCCCAGAGCTCAAATTTATCATCGTAACTTCCAGACTCCATTTAAGTTCCCAAGAAATACACTGCGTTTTTCTCACATTTGTATTAAGAGCATGGCTAACACCCAGGCAATGTGTTCTTCAGCGACAAACTGTTAGGAAAGTACGCCTGCAGAGAGTAACTGTTCGTTGAAACATATTCATTAGCATTAAAGTAGTCTAATGAACTCATCTAACATCTTGATACGTGTTTAAAGATCACCATTTATCATACTGGAAATTTACCCAAATTTGGGTTTCGATGACTACTATTGTTTTTTTTTTTTTTTTAAGATTTTATTTATTTATTTGACAGACAGAGATCATAGGTAGGCAGAGCAGCAGGCAGAGAGAGGAAGGGAAGCAGGCTCCTTGCTGAGCAGGATCAGGACCTGCGGAAGGCAGAGGCTTTATTTAACCCACTGAGCCACCCAGGCACCCCTCAATGACTACTATTGTTCAAAAGCTAAGTTGGACTATTCAGATTTCTTTTCCTTTGGTCCCACTCAAAAAAAAAAAAATTTGTCAACTAGACATTTGTTACTTTTACCACCATCATAGGCTACAGTCCCTCAGTCTATGCTCCAGAGTAGGTCAGTTGCAACTTTGCCCCAGCCCTGGGGAACCACATGCTCTTCAGCTCCTTCAGCTTTGGTGAATCTGCCCTCCCTTTCTAGAAACAAAACCCAATTCTGACTCTTGTGTCAAATTAAGGTGTGGCTCCTATTCTTCCTCTCCCTACTGCTGTGTGAGGCTCCAGGGATTGGATCCTACTCAAGTGGGTCCCTCTCCTTTCTCCCCCATTTGGTCTGAGGCTTTTTCAATGGTGTATTCCTTTCACTCCTCTTGAATGTTATCCTTTCTCTTTCTGTGCCCTGGCATACCCCACCCCTCCGGCTCTCAGAGTTTTAACCATCAAGAACGTAGACACTACATTTCAATTAAATGACCACTTGAAGATATTTGGAATTTTATACATTTGTTAATAAGCAATGAGAAAATGCTTCCTTTAGACTCTAAAGTTTAGGGTAAGCAAGATATTTTTGTATCCATAAAGTGTGTAAAGTATCAGCTATTAATTAAAGTCCAAGCCTCGGGCAAGATAAAAAAATGGAAATAATGGTTTTGTTGGTGAGTTAGATTTTGGTTTCAGATTTGATTTCTTTAAATACTAGCAATGAAAAGTGTGTCAGTTTAGAAGGGCCTCAACCCAAGCAGAGAAGTGAGGTATAAATTCTAGTGAAATCTTAAATGTGTTTACAAGTGGATGCCAAAAGTAGATTCTCGTTTGCTTCCTTGGGTCGAAGAGGAACAAACCAGAACACAATTCAAGAATCTGCTAATCGCATGAACTTCCATAATTGTTTATATCCTCATATAGACAGAGAAGTCAGGTCAAAGTCAGATCCTGTTCCTCCATTCCAAGGCATTTTCCAGATTCTTTGGACACTTTTTTTTTTTTTTTTTTGCTGTGCTAGTGTTTGCTAAATTATGGGGTTATCTTGAACATGTATTCATTTACTCTCTCTCACATGGCATTAGACATCTGTAATGGTCTGGATTCAAAGCTGGTTTGGCAGGGTAGTTAAGAGGGATTAAAAACAAACATCTAACCAAGACACTGTGATTTCACTATTATTATTCCTAAAACTGGATAGAAAGGGCAAGTAGTGGCTAAAACCCAAAAAAAGGTAGGAAAAACCCACAAATAACAAATAGCAGTTAATATTTCTGAAATTCTAGACTTAAGTTCTAAAAGGATGTCAAAATTTAGTACTTATTATATTTAACCATGAAGTCAATCACTTCCAAGACAGAAATCTGCCTTTTTGTTTTTGTGGGGTTTTTTTTGAGAAATAGCTTTGTTTGAATAATAGAAAGGCATTTTCCATGTAAACAGATGGGCAGAGTTCTACCAATAGAATAGCAACATTTGGGAGTTTTTGGAGCCAACAAGGAAGCTAGATATGTTTAAAGGTGTCCCACTCCAACAGATGCCCTACACATAGGGTTTGCTTCTCATAAATATTTAAGTTGTTTAGAATGTAGTAGGTTAAAAAATGATTTGCATTTCTGTAATTATTATTTTGCTTGTGTTAGTGTGGCTAAATGTTTCAAGCTCACATAAATTAGTCTCCTAGTCCTAACTTTGGAAAACCTGGGTTGTTGTTTTTTTTGCCTATCAAGGTCCATATACAGAATGATAAGATTTTAATGTCAGACATTCTTCTTTTAAAAAGGAACTATTCCTGTGGCCATAACCTATGGCCAGCTGTCATAAATAATATACAAAGAAGATGGGATGTATGAATATGATGTTTCTAAATCCTCCTGCATAATAGTTTTAGGTAACCCAGAGAGTTAAAAGCTGCCACTGTCGTCCATATTTATTGTACATCAATAAGGTACATGGCAGTAAGCATTAGCTTTGTTTTCAGTAAAACATCTACCAATTAATTATTGATGTTCTTTTGGAAGCATCTTATCACTTCCATGCACTCCTTTCCATTGGTTACAATAAAATATTCCTGCAAGAGTAAATATTCTTCTTCTATTTGAAGAAGTCTGTCAATCCCCAGGGACCCTTGCTAAAATGCCGTGGGAAGGGAAAAAAAATTCACTGCTAAGTAAACAAATCTTAAAGGAAACCATCAATCATTCCTTTTTTCAATCCATCCTTAACAGTGGCCTCAGGCTCATTTAAAATGGCTGTCTAGAATTGTGGAGTCAGCGTTCTACCTCTTACCTGGCAAGCTTGTCGCTGGTAATCCACAGCACTGTAAGACAGGTTCCATGAGAAACACTAAGTGAATGAAAGCTACCAAAGAGCTTAATGGTGGAGAAATACTCAGAAACGGGGAAATACTGAGATCACAGAAAAGACAGGGAGGATTCCTATTATTCTGGCTGATTAAGAAGAAGAGCTCTTCACTTGCGTACTTACCCTAAATATACAGGCAAGATTAAAAACATCCAATGTATCATGAAGAATGCTCTAAGTAACATGAGGCCAGCTGGTAGGATTTCACAAGCCTGCCCAGCCCCCAAACCCCTAATAAGACTGTGCCTGTGGTTCCCTGCCTTAAGGAATGGTGCTCCCCTACACCAAGCCAGAGATGCTACTGATGTCCAGGGAGCCAAGACTGGGAAGAGAGAAGTACAAGTAAGAATAAACCCTTTGCCTCAGAAGTCTCCTGACCTGCTGGTATGAGGGCAGGCACCACACTGTTTCCTTGTCCCCCCTTCTACTCCCTCTCCAAAGAGTCACATCAAATGGGTGCCAGCGCTTCCCACGTCAATGTCAGCTTTACCTCCTGATGCTGAAGGAAGAGTCCAGATGCTTATCTTCTACAATAGCATGGTAATTGAGTTTGAGGGCTAGTTTACAGTTCAATATTTTTTTTAAAGATTTTATTTATTTATTTGACAGACAGAGATCACAAGTAGGCAGAGAGGCAAGCAGAGAGAGAGAGAGGAGGAAGCAGGCTCCCTGCAGAGCAGAGAGCCCGATGCAGGGCTCGATCCCAGGACCCTGGGATCATGACCTGAGCCGAAGGCAGAGGCCTCAACCCACTGAGCCACCCAGGTGCCCCTACAGTTCAAAATTTATGTAATTCCAAGAATACCTCATATCTGCAAGGAAGCCTGAAACCACATTATTTACTTCTTTGTGATTCTGCCCAACTATAAACTTCGCCACATATGTCTATCTACAGAGGCCATCAGCATCAAAGGAATAATGTCTAACAAACAGGTGAAACTTTCTTTTTTAAAAAATATTTTATTTGAGAGAGAGAGCGCACACACGCACGCAAGGGTGAACACACAGAGGAAGAGGGAGAAGCAGGATCCCCACTGAGCAGGGAGCCCAATGTGGGGCTCAATGCTAGGACCCTGGGATCATGACCTGAGCCAAAGGCAGATGCTTAACTGTCCAGGACCCTGGGATCATGACCTGAGCCGAAGGCAGACGCTTAACCGACAGAACCACCCAAGTGCCCCAGGTTAAAATTTCAAGTGCAACAGTTTCCACTGTGGAACTACAAAATGTTACATCCTTCAAACCTTAACCTATTGGCTAGACATCATTCTTCTTTCCATCTACATTCTCAATCACTAGAAAGGCTCAGACCATTGGAAATACATACTCCTTTCTGATTCTGATATTCTGCAAAGGCCATTGCTTCATACACACTATAAAAGAGGAGATTTTCTTCTTCCTCTTTGAAATACTCTCCAGAGGCCAGGGAATCCCTCACAGAGGAATTGCATTGAGCCAGTAGAACCTGGATGCCAATGGCTTCATAATCTCTACGAACTTCTTTCAGTGTATGGATCCCTGCTGTATCTAAAAACTGTATTGCGCTACAGTCAATCACTATGGTATGAAGGTCCAAGGGATCAGGGGAAAGTTGCATGGAAACTTCGTCCTGGATTCCACTGAGAATCACAGTCTCCTTCATGATCTTTTTCTTTGCGGCTTTCTTCCGAGCGGCCTTTACTAAGACTGGGTTGAGAGTCTTTTTGTATAAAGTGGATTTAAAATATTCTTTGTTTATGTAGTAGAGAGGGGCTACAAAACGGAATATCTTGATGCCTGGCGTAGTCTGAAGATTCTTGTAAGCAGACATGGATTCAAAGATTTCAGACTCTTCCACCAAACCGAGCAATGAAGTCTTTGGCTTCTGAGTGCGGAGAATGACACAAAACATAGAAAAACAAACCCCAGTAAGCAGGCCTATTTCAGTACTTATCAGTGCAGAGGACAGCATGGTAACAAACCAGATAACTGTATCCATTCTGCTAACCTTCCACATCTTGGGCAGATCCTTAAATTTAAGCAGGGCTCCCCGGAGATTTACAATGGTGATTACACCAAGGACACTTTTCTGAAGGGAATAGAATAAAGGAGCTATTACCAGGAGGACCAACAGAAGAACCAAGGCTGTCACCACACCAGAAAGCTGAGTTTGGCAGCCTGTTGATTCTTTAACCAAGGTCTTTGCAAGAGCTGCGCTAGTAGTAAAGCAGTGGAAGAAGGAAGGGATGATATTGCAAAAGCCAATGGCATACATCTCCTGATTGGCTTTGACCGTGTAGCCATGTTTCTTGGCAAACATCTCAGAAAGTGATACAGTGATAGCAAAACCAATGATTGAAATAGCTATTGCATCTACAGCCAAACTAGGAATTAGGTTCCAGTCGGGTGCTTTTGGTGGCATGAACCCTGTGGGAATAGACCCAGCAATACTGGTATTGTATTTCTCATTTAGTTTTCCAAAATGAGAGGCTAATGTGGCTGCCACAACAACAATGAGTTCAGTTGGAACTGGTGCCTTAAGCTTGGACTTGAAGTGCTCATTGAGTTCTTTGGTTGGCAAGAGAACCAAAAGGCACAAAAGGCTGGTGATGAGATCACAGAGATTGGTCTTACGGATGTTTCTGAAGATTTGTATCCAAGTGGTGATGAGCGAGCCCACACCACTACTCCGAGGAAGGCTGAGCCCAAGGAGATACTTGGCCTGAGACGTAAGAATAGTGAAGGAGGCACCAGTGACAAATCCACTCAGCAAGGCATCTGAGAGGTAGACAGAAACAAAGCCCACTTGGAAGAAGCCCATCGCTACCTGGAAGGAAGGATATATAAGTGTTAAATGTAAGTGGAAAAGAGCTCTAAACCCTCTAAATAAATACCCTGGCATTGCTTTGCATGGAGATGTACCTGCAGCATCACAAAATGTCAGAGGTAGGAAAAAATTCAACTGTACATCAGTCCTCTCATTCTACTGACACACAGAGGGCTAAGAAACTAGCCCAAAGTCACACTGTTACTCAGCCCGCATGAGACAAGAACTGAAGATTCCTACCTTCTTCTACAATGTGTCTTAAGCATGAATAAAGTTCAGACCTCTTTGGAAAAGAAAAAATCCTTAAGGATCCACAAGAAATTATAAAAACTCAACCTGGAAAAATTCTCCTAATTAAAAAACCCATGTGTTTTCATTAAATTACGAATCAGTACTATAAAAGTGAAGTTTTACTCTTCTCTGAGAAACTCTTCTCATTCAGTGTGTATGTGCTGGTGCCAAACTGCCTCCCATACCAAATCTGCATCCTCAAAGACAAAACTTTTTCATTTCTTTATTTTTTCCTCTTCCCAACGATTCCTCAGAATTCTACTGAGCCTATTCTCACTGGTGAGACATAATAATAAAAAAGCAAACAGACCCCGCAGAGCCCCCCACTCTTCTGCCTGTCACCCGCTTCTGCCTCTCCTCTTCACATGAAAGGAGCTACTCTCCCTCCCCCAGTCCACACTGGAACCAAATGCCTATAACGGAGAAGAGGTTTAATGCTGGCATTGATGCCTGGAGGCCAAAAGACAGGGGCAGGATGATAATGGTTGCTTAGCAGATTCTATGGGAGACCCGAAGAGAATCTAATTTTCTAATCCTTTCTTCTGGCTAATAATACGAAATGGTGGTTCTCAATTGTTCCCCAGAGGTCCAAGAAAATTGCCATCTTTGGTGAGAATCACTCACCAGAGCAACAAATCTAAAGGTGGGGCATCTACAATTTGAAACCACCTGCCCTCCTCCCTTTGCCAACCTGTAGCCTGTTACCCTCCTCTTGGTTTGTTCATGCTGACTCTTCTGATAAGCAACCACACATCATCACAAGCAAACCCAGCCTTTCTCAACATGTAAAATGATGGAGTTGTCCTGAGTGATCTGAGGTTCCTAGCTGGTCAACGTTTTTACAACCAGATAATGACAGTCTGGCTGATGAAATTCCTTGGTTAAGAGGCAGCCTAAAGTTGAGAGAAGAGAAGCAGCCTTATCTTACCTGTGGAGTCAAACCTGGGCTTGAATTTTGGCTCTATCCCTCACATGTCCTGAGCATTCAATGAATGACAGCTTTAATTATTACACTCTCTGAGACCCCTGAGAGATCTGAGATTTCAAGTACAGGGACTGCTTTTGCTAGAAAGAAGGACTCATGTCATGGTTTCTTACCTGGTAAACTCCAGCCAGGAAGGTCACCGTGCTGCCGATCGCAATCGCGTAGCAGCTTCTGTCACACATCCAGTCCAATGTCTGGTTTAACAGCTCGCTCCCATTTGAAACCATCCCGAAATGAGAAGGCATGCCCTCAGCAGTGTCATAGCCGGCTTTGAGTAGTTCTCGGTCAACTACCTCACCTATCATAAGGCACAATATTCCAAAAATGCCCACAGAGATGTGACGGGAGGTACCCAATAAGAAATAAATGATGCTGGCAAAAAAAGAGGTATACAGCCCATAGATAGGTTCTTGGCCAGCCAACAGGGAGTAAGCAATGGACTGGGGCACTAATAGGATGCCCACAATCAAGCCAGACATCACATCCCCTAAAATGTTTTTCTTCAGATCATATTTTGGGAGCCACTGCAAAACAGGAAGGAAACCCAAAATCATATTTTTGGCTCTGGTTGAACTACACTGGCAACTCTTGTGCAGTTTTTTAACGACAAATTGCTTGAAGTCAGTAGTTGACTTCTCTTGAGGCTCCATGTGGATCCTATGGTAAGGTGTGCTTTGATCACTTGCTTCAAATTGCTTCAAGGCAGTACCCGAGCCCCTTTCGAGCTCCAGATGCATATCAGATAGAGAAAGGTTTTGCTGGTTTTCTTCAACTGAATTCTTGGGTGACAGATCATTTTGCTCTTTCCTTTCCGAAGACATTTCTGGAGATAGATGCTTCAGCCTTCTACCTTGAAGAAAACACCAGAATTAATGGATTAAGTAATTCTCAGTGCTCACACATTTTAACAGTTCTATTTGTCTTTTGTGAGAGTGAAGAGGAAGTTCAGTTTGGGGGCAAGTATCAGATTCACTTTCTTTACTTGAGCCTCGTATGTCTTGGTCAGGGAAAACAAGAACAAAACCAGACCAAAACCAGCCAAGTCAAAGCAAATAAGTCATTAGATATGGGACTTCCCAAAGTATAAACTATCAGGAATTCCTCTCCATCTCTGCCTGGCTCCCCTTGCAGTTTTCCCCTCCAGAAAAGATATCAGGATGGCCTGTCCCCTCCCACTATCACTGTCTTTGTTCCAAGTTTTTCACTCCCTGGTATACCACAAAACAGGATCTAGTCTCAAACCTTCACTGCTACCTGCAAGTCCCTGAAACTAAGATGGTCCTTTTCTTGTAATAGACCATAAACTGCTTACCAGATACTTCACAAGTGAATGTCTTTGTGTTAGCTGTTTGCTTAGCTTGAATGGCAAGCAACCTCTCTGACCATCAAGGTTCTAATCATTTTTATACCCAGTTAAAATGCTACCTCTTCTACAAAGCACGGACCAGTCCCCTAGCCCAAGTGAATCACTATACTCTCTGTATCCCATAGCATTTTGCAGCTTCATAATAGTACTAATCACACTTTTGTGTTAGTTAAGTAAGAGTCTCTCCAGTTCCTGGAGGAAAGGATATCTTGTTCACTGCTGTAATTACCAACAAATGTACAACTCTGAGACAGGAGACTTACAACATATTTGAATGAATCAAAGGACAAATGAATATACAACTTTATGACTGTGGCCAAACAGAGATTAAAATATATTAGATGGAAGACTCAGAAAATTTCCCGTTTTGGAATTGACAGAAAAAAACACCCTTTACTGTAAAAATAACACACATTAATTTTGTTTGGATGAAGGGGCTATAGCTGGTCATCCCATTTAACGAGAGTGAAATAATAGTTACTTTATGATCTTATTAAGTTATAAAGAAGAAAAGAACAGATTTAGATGACCACTTACCCTGAGCAAGTCAATCAGATTTATGGATACACACAGCAGCTCTTCATTCCTCAATGCAACCCGTCTATAACTCTCTTCTTACTTCCTACTCAGGCCAACCTAGTTTGAGTATTTTTCTTATGTCCTTCTATTTTGGAACAGCTCTTGGTGATTCCTGGGTCAAAAGGCTTTTCCAACCCTAAGATACACAAAAGAGGCATAAGAAAAAACCAACAAAATCTTAATCTTGCCTGACATGGCTGCTATCTGGGAAGGAAAAAGATAAAAATTAATACTAGAAAATGCAACAGAGTGATGGAAACTGTAAGAAAGAATTGAATTGAAATACTAAAAGTGAAAAACACAGTTAATGCATGAAGAATGAATGCCTTTGACAGGGTCATCAACATATTTGACAGAGTCAAAGAAAGATCCATGAAATTAAGGACCAGTCAAAAGAAATTACCCAAACTGAAAAAGAAAGAAAAAAAAAACAGAATTAAAAAAAAAACCACAATAACAATAATGTAAGAGAATATCCAAGAGCTATGGGACATATTAAGCAATCTAACTTATGTATAATTGGAATCCCAAAAGGAGAGGACAAAGAATGAGCAGAAAAAAAAATATTTGAAGACACAGTAGCCAAGAATTTTCCAAAATTAAAGACAGACACCAAACTATAGATCCAAGAATCTCAGAGAATACCAAAAAAAAAAAATTTAGAAACAAAAATAAAACAAAATCCCACACCTACACATATCATACTCAAGCTGCTAAAAGCAAAGATAAAATCCTGAAGACAAAGATAACATCTGAGACAGCCAAATTAAAATGCACAGGAACAAAGACAAAAATTATAACTGATTTCTCATTTGAAACATCAGAAGATAACGGGGTAATGCCTTTATCACAGAAAAACAGCTGTCAACAATTCTATAACCAGAGAGAATATCTTTTAAGAGATGGAGAAATAAAAACTTTCTCAGACAAATACTAAGAGAACTTCCAGTAGACCAGTGCTACCGTATTTACATATATCAGACAGAAATAGGTCCACACAATACACAACAAAGAAATGAAAGAAATAAAGTCCAGGAACGGAACACATGAAAATAAAATAAAATCCATTTTAAAATTTATAATGTCTTTAATTGCTCTAAAAGATAAACCTCTACATAACAACAGGAATGCATTTAAGGCAAAATAAAATATATAAATGTAAAATTGTATAAACTATATAAAAATAGCACAAAAAATGGTTGGAGGAATTGGGAATTGTAAGGTCTTAAACTAGATATGAAGTGATAAATTGTTATTTGAAGGCAGGCTCTGATAATAGATGTATATTATAAACCCAAGAGTAACCACTAATTTTTTAAAAATACAAATAATACGACAACTGTAGAGAGAAAACAGGATCATAAAAAATTTTTCAATCCAAAAGAAAGCAAAGAAAGAGGAAAAAAAGAACCAAAAGTAGGTGGAACACAATGGGAACAGCTTGCAAGATGGTAGAATTTAAAACAAACAAAAATAATTACAACTGTGAATAGTCTAAACATGTCAGTTAAAAGGTAGTGAGTTTTAGGTTAAATTTAATAAATAAAACCCAACTATATGCTATCTATAAGAAGCCCAATATTTATCTATTTATTTGCTTACTTACTTATTTTTGAGAGAGCATGAGGGGAAGGGCGAGGGAGAGCCAGAGGGAGAGAGAGACTCTTAAGCAGGTTCCACGAAAGGCATAGAGCCTGATACAGGGCTAGATATCATGACCCTGACATCGCGACTTGAACCAAAATCATGAGTCAGTTACTTCACCAACTGAGCCACCCAGGCACCCCAAGAGATCCACTTTAAATATAGGTAGATTATAAAAGTGAAAGGACTTGCCTAATGTAGTAATTTATTTAGCTTGTAAATGACTGAGCCAGGTAACAAAATCTAGATTTTAGGACTCTAAGCATAGCTCTTTTTGAGCATGGTGCTATTCCTACCACCTATCTAATTAGCTTTCTCTAACCTCAGATACTTTCAAACACGTTAGAATTCAGCTACCCTACACATCCCACTTTCACCTATCTGCTCCCTAGCACTGGTAACTACAAACTTGTACCCTACTCTCCATTCACTATAATCTTGGCCACGGTCCTTTTCATCTCTAGCTCTCAAAAATTTAGGTATTCGTTCACAAACAGTCCTAGAAGTGGAACTGATAACAGCCATCAGTCTGAATCTAAAAGCCATCTATAGTCTCCAACATCTGTCCTACTCACCTCCTAAAATTCTCCTCAACACTACATATTTTTTCCCTTTCACACTATTTTTTTTTTAAGATTTTATTTATTTATTTGAGAGAGAGAGAGATAGTGAGAGAGAGCATGAGCAAGGAGAAGGTCAGAGAGCGAAGCAGACTCCCCATGGAGCTGGGAGCCCGATGTGGGACTCGATCCCGGGACTCCAGGATCACGCCCTGAGCCGAAGGCAGTCGTCCAACCAACTGAGCCACCCAGGCGTCCCTCCCTTTCACACTATTTTAAAACCCAAAACAACACAAAACTACATTAAAAATTGTCTTAAACTAAATTGTAGGTATGACTTTCATACAAACTAAGCTCCTTGGGAACAAGCTCCACTCTAAGTAGTCTTTCTATCCTCCAAAATGTCCAGGTATATGCTTTCTAAAATAGGAACTACAACACTGGCTAAGCAAATAACTCAAATACAGAAAAAAGGAGGATGCAAAGCAATATTTACTTTCAAGTGGAAATATCTACTCAGGAACATATTTTTCAAATACCCCTTTTTGCACAAAAATCCTCTCACTTCCCCAAGACAATTACTGCTTTCAATTATAGTATTCATCAATTGCTCCGTGAACATTAAGAAATGACAGTGTTTATCCTTGGAATAGAGCTTATAGCCAGACATCCATTTTAAGGAGGATGAAATACAAACCATACATTCCATTAAGTTTAACAAAACATGATTCTACTCTAACATCTAGGCTAGTTCCTCCCTCTAATAACACTGATCACTGAGAGTGAGAAGAGGAAAGGTTCAAGAAAACATTCAAGCTTTCCACATTACTTTGCAGGAATCCGAAGTGGGGAAAAAAACCATTTGAGGGTCACCTGGGTGGCTCAATGGGTAAAGCCTCTGCCTTCAGTTCAGGTCATGATCTCAGGGTCCTGGGATCGAGCCCCACATTGGGCTTTCTGTTCAGCAGGGAGCCTGCCTCCCCCTCTCTCTCTCTGCCTGCTGCTCTACTTGTGATCCTTCCCTCTCTGTCAAATAAATAAATAAAAATCTTTTTTAAAAAACCATTTGAAAAATACATTTACATATGCATACATTAAATAACAGTAGTAGCTCAGGCAACACAAAAAGGAAAGACATTTCTGAACTTCCTTCTTCAACAGCACACACGCAGCTGTGACCACCTAGAAGGTGGTCTGACCCAGATGGGTACCAGCAGCTCTGGAACAATATCCGTGTGAATTACCAAGAGGTTAGAGCAATGGACTAGAAGAGAGGTCACACCTCTTCTGTATATGCCCAACAGCGGTCAGCAAACTTCCTTTTGAAGATTTGGATATAAGCAAAACTATGTCTACTTTTGGTAATTACAGCATAGGATTTTAACTAACAGTGCTTATATACCAGTTGTGCAATTCGTGAAACTGAAATGCCCTTTCAGACGACAATTATGTTCAGAGGAGAGCGGTAAAGTCAGCCTCTGAAACAAAATGGCTCCATAGTCATGCTTTGCTCGACCTGTCTGTACATGCCACACTCGCTGCCACATAAAACCGAAGCCGCCGACCACCATGATCAAACCATCTGCACAGGGGAGAAATCTCCAGGAGCTGGAAGCGTTTAGAAAGGCTTCAAGCGAAGAACCTGTCTCATGTCTCACCTGGGCTCTAAAGTCTGAGTCAGAGTTGAAAGAGTAAAAGAGGACTTGGAAAATATATGAGGGAGAAGAAAACTCAGATCGTTCTGAGATTGGCAGAAAAGAATCAGAAATTAGAATGTTTCAAGCACCAGACGCACATGGGAAATTGGTTAAAGAGGAAGCTGCGAAGGTACCTGAGAGAGATTCTGGAGGAGTCTGTATGCCAGCTTAAAAAAGGCAGACTTTGATGTGCAGGCTGTACAGAGTCCCTGAAGGTTTCTGAGAAGGGTTTAAAATATCACTCATTTCATAAATAATTATATGTTATCTTATTACATCTTCTGTTATGCTAATATTTCTTTTCCTACTAAGCAATTAATATTTTAGCTTTTTTGTCTTTTATGAATAAAGAAAGAACTTAAGGTTGTTTTAGAAAAAACTAAACCATAAACAGGTACAACTAAGGTAGAGTCTCCATTTACACAGTGCCATCCCATCCTCCAACCCACTGTTGCCAGACAAATCCAGGGAAGATCATAGCTCCATACCCATCTCCAACCTATTCACAGGTACCTGCAGCCAGGATGGCTGGAGTCTAGGCAAACTGTTCCAGGCCCTAGACTGAGAAGCTAATGCTGTGAGAGGGCAGGCCTCCTGAAGCAAAAGGAAAGACTGTTCCCCATCAGATGAAAATTCAGACCCATCTTTGTTCTGTGGGTTTGCAACCTTTGCTTATTCTACAAATGTTCATGAGTGTCAACAAGCCTTCCAATGCTGGATTGGTTGACTTTTCTATGGGAGCTCCTAGAGGCTGACTTTTCTATGGGAGTACTGGTCTTCATTACATCATAAATATTTACTAAGCACCTACTATAAACTAATCACTGTGATAGACACAATGCATCAGAACCTAGACCCCAAACCAAAGGGTCAATCTTTCTTTTCCCTACCCCACCAATCCTATATATGATCCATCAACAAGTCCTGTCTGCTCCATCTCAGATGGCTATCCATCTTCTCCCCACTGCCCAAAGTACCTAGAATCTAACCACTTTTCACTCCCCTCCACCATCTTATCTGGGGCACTCTAATTGCCTATGAAATCTGAGCCCTGCCTACCTCTCTACCTTCATTTCCTACTGCCCTTCTTGCTGTTTCTGGAACATGCCAACTTGACTCTTTTTCCAGGGTCTTCGCACTTGCTCAAGTTCTTTTTGCCTGGAATAATCACCCCTAGATCTTTGCAGGGTTTTTCTCATCCTTCAGATCTCAACGGAGTATTATCTCCTTAGAGAGACCTTCCTTGATCATTCCAAATAAAATAATACTCCACCCCATCCTTCTCTAAACCCTTACCTGGCTTTATTTCTTCATAGCACTATTATACTATGTATTTATAAACTAAAGAAACTATTACAGTCTTTCTCACACATAGAATATTTCCAGTAACAAAAACAACGCTTAGCACATAAGGATCAGTAAGTTCTTGCTAAAATGAATAAGAACCCCAGTTTCTCCACACAATCAGAGGGTTAAGACAATGATAAATGATGAGCTATCACAATCTAAGTGCCATCTACAGAGGTCTGGCATATTCGGAGAGTGCAGCATAGGGCGCAGGCCAATGTGAAGAAGTTGCACATAAGAAAGGAAAGGAGACTGAGGCCAGTGAAAAGTCCCAGGATAATCCAAGACCCAGGAAAACATCACCCAGAATGCCAGATTCCTGGGGTGAAGCTGCAGGAGATTAAGACTAGACTGAAAGATTAGTTTCTCATTTGATCCCAAAAAGCCTGGACTTCATCCTATGCGCTACGGCTGACAAAGTCATGAACTCCAGGGCAGGGCAGGGGTGCAAGAGGCTTGACATTTCGGTGGTACAACTAGACAAGAGACAATAACAGAGAAGGACAAGTCTAACACAAATCGTGAGGTGGACCACACACAAAAGGAAGAATGATGTCTAGGAGCATGGAGGAGGAAGTGGAAAGAAAGGAGACAACAAAAAGTTTGACTTTAGGTTTCACAGGTTTGACATTTCCCTTAGATGTTCAAATGAGGATGTCCAGTGAGCACTTAGAAATGGGGTGTCGGGTGCCTGGGTGGCTCAGTGGGTTAAAGCCTCTGCCTTTGGTTCAGGTCATGATCCCAGGGTCCTGGGATTGAGCCCCGCACTGGGCTCTCTGCTCAGCGGGGAGCCTGTTTCCCTTCCTCCCTACCTCTGCCTGCCTGTCTGCCTACTTGTGATCTCTGTCTGTCAAATAAATAAAATCTTTAAAAAAAAAAAAAGAAAGAAAGAAAGAAAAGAAAGAAATGGGGTGTCAAGCCAGAGAGGGAAGCGTTAACTGGAAAAATAAATGAGAGGAAGAGTATGTTGGTCATTAACAAATAAACAGTATCTCATTTTTCTCTGAATTTCCATTGTTTAGATGTTCAATGAATGAGCTGAATATATGCTTTACCTTCTCAACTACATTACAAATTGTTCAAGGAGATGTTTTATACTTTTTGCAAACTCTCACAATACCTAGCATAAAATGTGTCACACAGAAGGCATTTAATAAATATTTTGTTATGGGCGCCTGGGTGGCTCAGTGGGTTAAGCCACTGCCTTCGGCTCAGGTCATGATCTCAGGGTCCTGGGATCGAGTCCCGCATCGGGCTCTCTGCTCAGCAGGGAGCCTGCTTCCCTCTCTCTCTCTGCCTGCCTCTCCATCTACTTGTGATTTCTCTCTGTCAAATAAATAAATAAAATCTCTAAATAAATAAATAAATAAATATTTTGTTATGGACAAACTGATTTCTATTTTTAAAAAGTTATTTTAACCAAAAAAAGTCCAAAAAGAATTACCTTTGCCTTCTAAAATCTGAGTTCTGTTTCTCTGAAAAGTAATTGATACACTGCTGGTGGGAATATAAAATGGTACAACCCCTGTGGGAAACAGTCTGGTAATTTCTCAAACAGGTAAAGAGAATTACTACATGACCCAACAATTCCACTCCTAGGGATATAAGCACCCCCCAAAACAATTAAAAACAGGGACTGAAATATTTGTATGCCACCATTTATAATAGCATTATTCACAGCAGCCCAAAGGTGGAAACAACCAAAGTATCCACCCACAGATAAATGGATAAACATTGTGGCACAAGCCATACAATGGAATAGTGTTTAGCCACTAAAAAGGAATGTAGTTCTGATACTCTTCATCTACATCATGGATGAACTCTGAACCCGTGTCGCTAAGTGAAAGAAGCCAGGCACAAGAAGACAAACACTGTATGATTCTGCGTACATGAGGTATCTACAATAGGCAAATTTACAGAGACAGAAAATAGATTAGAGATTACCAGGGACTGCAGGGAATGATTTCTTTCTTAATGGTTACAGTCTCTTGTAAGTTTTAAAAGTAACGACTACTGATAGTTACACAACATTGTGAATCATACTTGATGCACTGAACTGTAAGTTTAAAATTGTTAAAATGGCCAGTTTTTTTTTAAGATTTTATTTATTTATTTGACAGAGAACGGGAGAGCACAAGCAGGGAGCAGGGAACCCGATGCAGGGTTCAAACCCAGGGTCCTGGGATCATGACCTGAACCAAAGGCAGTCGTTTAACCAATTGAGCCACCCAGGTGCCCCAATTTTATGTTTAATATTTATTTTAACATAAACAAAAGTAGGAAAGGAAGCATAGTGCTAAAAAGTTCTTATCCTATACATGAAATGGTTTACTATCTCTGAAGGTAGGCTGTGATAAATTAAGGATTTCTACTATAAACCCCAGTGCAATTCCATTAATCACAAAGAGTTATGGCCAATAAACCAACAAAGGAGATAAAAACAGAATCACAGAAAATACCGAATAATCCAAAAGCAGACAGAGAAGGGGAAAGAAGTAGCAATCATATAAAATAACCTAGATCTAAAGTTTGTGGAATACTTGAGAAGTCTTAACATTAACGTAATATTGATATGAACAAGTCTTCCACCAAAAGACTCTCTTCACTTATGTGGAAAAATCTCAACTAACTAGACTGTAACTGGTGTGGTCTGTGTAGTCTGGAAATAATATCCCAGGACCCACACTGCTTGTAAGCAGTGGTATGGTGCCTGGAACCAAAGCCTGTCTGATTCACACCTATTCTGTCTCTGGACTGCTTATTTGAAACTTTCAAATCTTCAGAAAAGTTAAAAGAATGATACATGGAACACTGGTATATTCACATTTCCTATTACACAACTTAACAATTCACCCATTGTTAAAGTTTTGCTACATCTGCACTTTTGCACTCTGCAAACATACCTGTTCAGGGTTTTTTCCATTCAACTACTTGAAAATTACAAGTAGTAATTTAGCCTTAAAAACTTAATGGGAACAACATTGTTTTTGTTTTTTAAGATTTTATTGATTTTTCAGAGAGAAAGAGAGAGCACAAACAGGGGAGAAGGCAGGCAGAGGGAGAAGCAGGCTCACTGCCGAGTAAGGAGCCAGACTTGAGACTCTGATCCCAGGACTCCAGGGACATGTCCTCAGCCGAAGGCAGACTCCCAACCAACTGAGCTACCCAGACATCCTGGAACCAACATTTTTTAACCACCACGTATGCTGCCTCTTCTTCAAAAGCAGCATTCATTAACAACATGAGAGAAAACCATTTGGATACACTCTTCAAAAATCTGCAATGGCTCCCCACCTCCTACAGTATATAATCTAAAAAGTTTAGTATAGGTTTCTCTCCATAAATGAGCTGAACCTGCCTTTCTTTTGCTTCCTTCCAAGCACTACGGTTCTAGTCACCAGTCCATGAAAATATTAAGCATCCTATGTTCTCTAGGTCTTCGCTCATGTTGTTCATTCATCTGGAATGCCTGTTCCTTCTATCTCCAACTATCTTGGTCCTTTTCCTACTCCTTTAAAGCCCACCTCAAATGCCAGAGGACAAAGGGGTTAAAACTTCTTTGGCTATGCTACCCTGACATATTCCTTATAACTACTTAGCACTTAAAGTCACATGTCTTTCAAACTAGAGTGCATATTTATTTATTTGTTTTTTTTAAAGATTTTTATTCATTTATTTGATAGACAGAGACCACAAGTAGGCAGAGAGGCAGGCAGAGAGAGAGGGGGAAGCAGGCTCCCCACTGAGCAGAGAGCCCAATGCGGGGCTCGATCCCAGGACCCTGAGATCATGACCCAAGCTGAAGGCAGAGGCCTAAACCACTGAGCCACCCAGGCGCCCCTAGAGTGCATATTTAAAGGCAAACACCAAGTCATCCTCATTCCTATGTAACCCAAGACCCGATACAGTGCCTCCCATTGGTGTATAGTGGTATACCTATATTTATTGAAATAAAGGTGGAGTTTCAAGTAAATGTAATGAAGACAAAAAAGTCTTATTTCCCAGCCATCACCAGTAATTAACAATGTTCACTTTTGTCTGTGTTGCAAAAAGTAGAACCACCACAAAGCTTAGGCGAGTAGCACAAGTGCTAGAATGTATTGTTTCTGGTATCAAGACCAAGGTAAGACAGAAAAGTAAAATACCCAAGAGGAAAATAACTTAATGTAAAACAAGGATCAAACTATTAAATAGTTCCTTAACAGTAATTTACTGCTTTCCAGAAGATTTCATATACATCTCCCATTTGCCTCCTCAATAAATCTGAGAAGGGATTATGAATCCTTTCCTCCAGTCACTTGCTCAACTAGTAGGACCAGATTCTCAACCTTCATTTTCCAATTTCCAGGGTTCCCTCCCTTTCTAAAATACCACTTTACCCCCAAATCTGTTTCCTTGCTATGATGTTTTAAGAGCAGGATCAAATCAACAGTTCGTGGTTAAGTGCTCAACTCATTTCTGAACCTTACTAATTTACTAATTTACTAATTTTACTGCTTGAAGGAATATACACATTATTGAAGCAGGTTTGATAAAGGATTAATAATAAAATTACTTTTATCTTTCAGATGACACCCACGCAGTGGTAACATTTTCATTTTCCTTTTCTATCAGGAGGAACAATGTAAAATTTACCTCTGTAACTACACTTTGGTTAGAGTAATTCATACCCCAGCCAAGAGTCAAACATGCCAAGCAGGTTCCTACCTCCATCCACTTCTGCTGGTCCTCTAACTGGAATGCTGCTTGGGGCTATGTTCATGGCTTTGCTTCTTGCTTCTTGTAGGTTTCTGCCCAACTACTGTCATAATGAGTTCCTTACCAAACACAATTTCTAAAATAGCACCACTGCCATCACCATGTCTCCTTCCCGGGCCCATCCCTGCCCTGCAGTCCTATCCCCCTTATTTGGCTTTATTTTTCTCCATGGCCCTTCTCACCATCTCTCACTGTATACATTCATTCATTCACTCATGGTTAACTATCTTTCTCATGAGGGCAGGAACTTGCTCTGTTTTGTTCACAGCTGTATCTCCTATGCCTTGACCCAGGTACAGCACCTAACCAGTGCTTAACAAATATTTCTTGAGTGAATGGATGAATGATAGCTTAACAGCTATGGAGTAAGGAAAAAGCAGTGACCCCTCTCTCTCCACCTCCATTCACCATAACTAAGCCATGTCAAGAAATTACAGTTTGGTAACCATCTGCTTGGCAGTTTATGCTCAGTAAAGGTAACGTCAGTGCTCAAAATGCTCACCCCTCATAGATCTAATCTAGACCTGTCCAAAGCCCGGAATATGTAAACTCTAGATCTTCCCCCGGGGAAGCAGCATATTATAGTATAATGATATTCAAATACAGAGATCTTTTAAAATTCAGATTCTCAGGCAAATTCAGGAATGAGATCCAAGACCGCACCCTGGGTGACTCAGAGCCAGGGAGGTGAGGGCCACACTAGGAGAATCACTGGGTAGGTACTAGAGTCAGACAGATCTCTATTCAGATCCCAGCTACACTATTCAACAACTGCATGGCACTGATGAAAAACTTCATTTTAGCCAGCATCAATTTCTCACCTATAAAATGGGCTGACCTGCAAGTTGTATAAAGCTAACTCAAGTACTTAACACAGTGCCTGGGCACATAGCATTTGTTCAAAAACACGACAGCTTCTAGTCTGTCCTTTGGAGAGTCTTGAAAGGAAAACAAATGGGCTTATTTCTTCCAACAGGCTTGGCTCTCCATTTCTTACTCACTTGACATTCAACAACAAGAATTTCTGCTTAATCCAATATTGAATATCACATTAGTTCCAGATTTTTTATAAAGAGAACTGGAAGGTCCTCTTTATAAGGAAATGGGAAAAAGGAACTAGAATGGGTGCCGGAAAGTTTAAGTTCTATATGCTTCTAACTCACGTGGTCCCCAACTTGTGCAAAGAAAGGGCCCAGCCGGATATTCTCTGAGTTTGGGAGAGTTGTGTACAAGTCCTAGCTCTGCAAAGGACTTGCTGTATAATGTCGGGCAAGGATCTGGCCTTCTCTGTGTCCCTTCAGTGGCCCCATCCATCCAGTGAAAGAATTTCAACTTAGTCTACGAAGAAGTTAAGTTCCTGATTTGTACTTAACAAGGTGTGTGTGGTTTTAAAAACCAAGATAATGAAGTCGTCTTGCGTGTCCAAGCCTCAGTTTCCCCATCCGTCCAAGGGTGGGAGGCTGGGTAGTGGTGGCGGCTCCAATCTCTTCGGTCTTTCTCCCAGTTATCTGGGTTCCAGACGGCTAGCTGAGGACTCCGGCAGAAGAACAGCACCGTAGGAGGAGGGGGATGTGTGTGGGGTAGGGGGTGGGTTGCTGAGAAGCAGGGTCGGGATCGCCACAGTTGGAGAAGGGGGGTTGATCGCCCTTGCTGACAGAGGGTGCAACCCCAACGCACGTCCACCTACCACGGCCTGGCCACCTCGCCCTCGCTTCCTCCCATCACGCCTCGGACACAGGCCGAGATGCCCCTAAGAGGGACCCTCTGACCGCGCGCAGGCCGGCACTTCTCCCTCCTCCCTTCTCGCGCCCCCTCCCTTCCGCTCACCTCTCAGTCTGGGGGCTCCCGGCTCACCGAGGGCTCGCGGCACGTCCTCCGCCGTGGCGAGACTGAGCGGACACCCCAGCGCAGGCAGGGATAGCTCGGTCCCGGCCTCCCTTTAACCTGCGCGTCCTCTTCCCCGCCCATCGCCCGGCCCCCGAAAAAGGCGGGGCCCTGGCGGGACCGTGTGGAGCGGCCAGGAGCTACCCACCGAGAGATGCGGAAGACCTGTGGAGCGGCCAGGAGCTACCCACCGAGAGATGCGGAAGACCCAGCCCTTACTACCGCTCCGGAGGTGGCAGTCACGTGGCCCCGCCGGCGAGCGACGCGGCCGCCAGCCAATGACGCGGCACGGCCCGCGGGGGTACCGCCCCCTGGCTGCTCTCCTCCTCGCGATTGGCTGCTCCGGGCAGCACCGTCACGAGTCCCAGTTTCTTAGGGAGAAGCCTCCTCCGCTTGCGCCTGTGAGGTCTTATTACCGGTTTTCCACCCTAACTCTGAAAGCGTAGGGAGGAAAAAGTGTCAGGAGAAATACAGAAGCGTTCTGTCTAGAGCTGTTAAGTGTTCTGCGTTTATGGGGGAGGGGCAAGGTCTTTATCGCTGATTTCTTGGGACCCCATTCCTTCCCACCTCCGCTTTGTAGCTGGGGAATGAAGGCCCAGAATGGGGAAAGGTCAGCTGGGACGTTAACGGGTTTTGCCCTCAGTGTAACCTATTCTCTCCACTGAAGGTCCCAACAGCCAGAGTTGCCTTTTAAGATGTGAATAAAAATGTAAGAATAGAGAGGAAATACAATTCCAACCTCATTTAAGATCATCAGTGGGTTTTCTTGACATATATAGATAAAATCAAATTCCTCCCTGAATGCTCTGGGCCCTGGTGCCTTTCTCCTCACCGGACATCTGTCCCTCTCTGCTCTCCACCCTTTCCCCACCAAGCTTGTTCTCTTTTGGGACCCCAACACAGGTTCTGAATGCCTGATTCCTTTCTTGTCTCAGGTCATAGCCTAAAAACCCCCTCTCACTTCCAGGGAGGCCTACTTACCCTGCCAGTCACATCCTACCCTGTCATCCTGCTTTAATTTTATCTGCCCCCTAACTGGACACTCTCTGATACTGAATACATGTTTATTCACTCTGTCTTCTTCTTGTTTGTAGCCTGTTGGGGCAGGGGGAGTTGTGAGGAATGAAGGGGACACTACAGGGGAGTGGAAGGTCAAGAGCACCTGTGAAAGAAGCAAAATGGTTAACTTCCTTTCCCTCCCTTTGCAGCGAACCTCTGCACAGTAATTTTAAAAAACTCAATTTCTTGTCTAGAGATGATCCTCAAGTTTCTGTCAACCATCAGATCCAGAGCTTCCAGAAGTCACAAGCCATACTGGGAATCAGAACACCTGTGTTCTACTCCTGATGCTGTCCCTTGTGACTGGAAATAAGTCAGTAGCTATTAGTGTTCTCATTTCTCCAAAGGTATCTGATGCCTCACGACCCCCCACACCTAATGTGCCCCTCCTTCCCAGTCCTGGAGAGGGTCAAGTGAGGTAATGAGTGTCAAGTACTTTGCCAACTACCTGTAGGCTGCAAAACACACAGTGGCAACAGATGCTGATTTCTGGGTGTATACCTCTGGAAGCACAAAAGTCTTCACATTCATTATTTAATTTAACCCTAATAGCAGCTTTCAAGGAGCTGCTATATTATGATGCTCCCTTTATAGGTGAGGAAATGAGACTCAGAGATGTAAGGTGACTCGCCCAAGGTCCCAGTTAGTAAGTGACAATAATGTGATTTTAACGCAGTTACATCTGATGGCAAAGCCCACTCTTACCCACTACACCCACTGTGTTGGTCAAATGTAAGAATGCAACTTGCATCCTTGCCTCTAATAGATACCAGTAAAAACTGGTGTCTATTTAATAATTTAATAATGGCTATGATTTTTTTCTCTTATTCCATACTTTCTAATCCACGTTACAGATGAGGAAACTGAGGGTCAGAATATTAAGTTACTTAAGAGGTCATGCAACTGGCTGGAAGTGGATTTTGATCTCAGATCAAACCGAGATCAAACAGAGGTCAAACTGAGAGCTTCCAGATGCCAAAACCCAAGAACATGTGGCTATGACCCACTGCAAGAGGGAGGTGCTACAGAGGAAGCTCTAGGCCAGTCATTGGTGCCTCTCTCCCTCCCAGGTGAGCTTCTCCAACTGCTAGTTAATGCAGTGGACTCTCTGCCTGCCCCAAAAGCTCACATCCCCAGGGGCCCCTGGAAGCGGACTTTGGTCTGCCATTCCTGCCTCACCTTCATGCTCTAGGTTCCTGCTGCAGGAACCTGAGAGGTGAAACACATAAGCCAAACCCTGCTCATCTGCTTTTCCTCAATGACAGCAGGTCAGCAGCCCAGCCGGCCAGAAGCCACATAAGCCCGGGCATTTTCCCTCCCATTCGTCTTGGAGTTCGCAGAGGTGCTGGCAGCTGGAGGTCACGTATTCTAGCCATTACTCTGTCCCAAACTGCCTTCTGAAAAGTAACTGAAATGAGGGTGTTATGGGCCAGCAAGTAAGTCATTTCAGGTGAGAGGCCCCTTGAGGAATTACCTCCACAGCACTTCCCGACCAAACACACTTCCCAGGTGGGACCGGTCACTTGCTCTGAGGCTATAGTGGGCCCCAGACTGACTCCCATGATCAAATAGGCTATTCCCAATTTGCTATTCTGATATATTCACTGCTATGGATTTTTTTTTTTTTCAAGTTTGATTGTTCTTGAAAGCAGATAACATGTACAAGCAAATTTAAAAGATCAAAAGAGTTTAGGATGAAAAGGAATTCTTTCTCCCACACTATCCATTCTTACCCCATTGTTCCTCCTGGAGGCAAACACAGCACCAGTTTCCTATATTATCTTCCGGTTATTCTATACCAACAGTTCTCAGTCCTAGCTACACACCAGAATCTCCTGGCAAACTTTTATTTTTTTTTTAATTTTTTTTTCCAATTTATTTATTTTCAGAAAAACAGTATTCATTATTTTTTCACTACACCCAGTGCTCCATGCAAGCTGTGCCCTCTATAATACCCACCACCTGGTACCCCAACCTCCCACCCCCCCCCCGCCACTTCAAGCCCCTCAGATTGTTTTTCAGAGTCCATAGTCTCTCATGGTTCATCTCCCCTTCCAATTTACCCAAAAGCACATACCCTCCCCAATGTCCATAACCCTACCCCCCTTCTCCCAACCCCCCTCCCCCCAGCAACCCACAGTTTGTTTCGTGAGATTAAGAGTCACTTATGCTTTGTCTCCCTCCCTATCCCATCTTGTTTCATGGATTCTTCTCCTACCCACTTAAGCCCCCATGTTGCATCACCACTTCCTCATATCAGGGAGATCATATGATATTTGTCTTTCTCCGCTTGACTTATTTCGCTAAGCATGATACGCTCTAGTTCCATCCATGTTGTCGCAAATGGCAAGATTTCGTTTCTTTTGATGGCTGCATAGTATTCCATTGTGTATTTATACCACGTCTTCTTGATCCATTCATCTGTTGATGGACATCTAGGTTCTTTCCATAGTTTGGCTATTGTGGACATTGCTGCTATAAACATTCGGGTGCACGTGCCCCTTTGGATCACTACGTTTGTATCTTTAGGGTAAATTCCCAGTAGTGCAATTTCTGGGTCATAGGGCAGTTCTATTTTCAACATTTTGAGGAACCTCCATGCTGTTTTCCAGAGTGGTTGCACCAGCTTGCATTCCCACCAACAGTGTAGGAGGGTTCCCCTTTCTCCGCATCCTCGCCAGCATCTGTCATTTCCTGACTTGTTGATTTTAGCCATTCTGACTGGTGTGAGGTGATATCTCATTGTGGTTTTGATTTGTATTTCCCTGATGCCGAGTGATACGGAGCACTTTTTCATGTGTCTGTTGGCCATCTGGATGTCTTCTTTGCAGAAACGTCTGTTCATGTCCTCTGCCCATTTCTTGATTGGATTATTTGTTCTTTGGGTGTTGAGTTTGTTAAGTTCTTTATAGATTTTGGACACTAGTCCTTTATCTGATATGTCGTTTGCAAATATCTTCTCCCATTCTGTCAGTTTGTCTTTTGGTTTTGTTAACTGTTTCCTTTGCTGTGCAAAAGCTTTTGATTTTGATGAAATCCCAAAAGTTCATTTTTGCCTTTGCTTCCCTTGCCTTTGGCGATGTTCCTAGGAAGATGTTGCTGCGGCTGAGGTCGAAAAGGTTGCTGCCTGTGTTCTCCTCAAGGATTTTGATGGATTCCTTTCTCACATTGAGGTCCTTAATCCATTTTGAATCTATTTTTGTGTGTGGTGTAAGGAAATGGTCCAATTTCATTTTTCTGCACGTGGCTGTCCAATTTTCCCAACACCATTTATTGAAGAGGCTATCTTTTTTCCATTGGACATTCTTTCCTGCTTTGTCGAAGATTAGTTGACCATAGAGTTGAGGGTCTATTTCTGGGCTCTCTATTCTGTTCCATTGGTCTATGTGTCTGTTTTTGTGCCAGTACCATGCTGTCTTGATGATGACAGCTTTGTAATAAAGCTTGAAGTCCGGAATTGTGATGCCACCGACTTTGGCTTTGTTTTTCAGTATCACTTTGGCTATTCGAGGTCTTTTCTGGTTCCATATAAATTTTAAAATTATTTGTTCCATTTCTTTGAAAAAGATGGATGGTACTTTGATAGGAATTGCATTAAATGTGTAGATTGCTTTAGGTAGCATAGACATTTTCACAATATTTATTCTTCCAATCCAGGAGCATGGAACATTTTTCCATTTCTTTGTGTCTTCCTCAATTTCTTTCATGAGTACTTTATAGTTTTCTGAGTATAGATTCTGTGCCTCTTTGGTTAGGTTTATTCCTAGGTATCTTATGGTTTGGGGTGCAATTGTAAATGGGATTGACTCCTTAATTTCTCTTTCTTCTGTCTTGTTGTTGGTGTAGAGAAATGCAACTGATTTCTGTGCATTGATCTTATATCCTGACACTTTACTGAATTCCTGTATAAGTTCTAGCAGTTTTGGAGTGGAGTCTTTTGGGTTTTCCACATAGAGTATCATATCATCTGCGAAGAGTGATAATTTGACTTCTTCTTGGCCAATTTGGATGCCTTTAATTTCCTTTTGTTGTCTGATTGCTGAGGCTAGGACTTCTAGTACTATGTTGAATAGCAGTGGTGATAATGGACATCCCTGCCGTGTTCCTGACCTTAGTGGAAAAGCTTTCAGTTTTTCTCCATTGAGAATGATATTTGCAGTGGGTTTTTCATAAATGGCTTTGATGATATTGAGGTATGTGCCCTCTATCCCTACACTTTGAAGGGTTTTGATCAGGAAGGGATGCTGTACTTTGTCAAATGCTTTTTCAGCATCTATTGAGAGTATCACATGGTTCTTGTTCTTTCTTTTATTGATGTGTTGTATCACATTGACTGATTTGCGGATGTTGAACCAACCTTGCAGCCCTGGGATAAATCCCACTTGGTCGTGGTGAATAATCCTTTTAATGTACTGTTGAATCCTATTGGCTAGTATTTTGGTGAGAATTTTTGCATCTGTGTTCATCAAGGATATTGGTCTATAGCTCTCTTTTTTGATGGGATCCTTGTCTGGTTTTGGGATCAAGGTGATGCTGGCCTCATAAAATGAGTTTGGGAGTTTTCCTTCCATTTCTATTTTTTGGAATAGTTTCAGGAGAATAGGAATTAGTTCTTCTTTAAATGTTTGGTAGAATTCCCCCGGGAAGCCATCTGGTCCTGGGCTTTTGTTTGTTTGGAGATTTTTAATGACTGTTTCAATCTCCTTACTGGTTATGGGTCTGTTCAGGCTTTCTATTTCTTCCTGGTTCAATTTTGGTAGTTTATATGTTTCTAGGAATGCATCCATTTCTTCCAGATTGTCAAATTTGTTGGCATAGAGTTGCTCATAGTATGTTCTTATAATAGTTTGTATTTCTTTGGTGTTAGTTGTGATCTCTCCTCTTTCATTCATGATTTTATTTATTTGGGTCCTTTCTCTTTTCTTTTTGATAAGTGCACATGGAACATTCTCCAGAATAGATCACATCCTTGATCCTAAATCAGGACTCAACCAGTATCAAAAGATTGGGATCATTCCCTGCATATTTTCAGACCACAATGCTCTGAAGCTAGAACTCAACCACAAGAGGAAGTTTGGAAAGAACACAAATACATGGAGACTAAACAGCATCCTTCTAAAGAATGAATGGGTCAACCGGGAAATTAAAGAAGAATTGAAAAAAATCATGGAAACAAATGATAATGAAAATACAACGGTTCAAAATCCTGGCAAACTTTTAAAAGATAACAATGTTTGGGTTCCATTCCCAGATATTAAGATCAAATTCGAGTACAGTGAGCTCAGGCACTGATATTTTTAAAAGACACCCAGGAGATTCTAATGCACACAGAGGGTTGGCAAACCAGTGATCTATGCAGATACAAGATGATGTTTCTTTACACAGAAGAAACATAAAATATACACTATTTTACACTTTTTAAAAATTAATATTCTATGTTGAAGACTGTTGTATATCAGTGCATAAAGAGCTGCTTTTTGGCTATCTACTGCTTGGTAGGTCTGTTATTAAACGAAACGAGTCTGAGACAAAGTGAGAGTTATTTAAAGTTTTATTTTATGATAAGTATTAGAAGTCAGACTGATCGGCCAGGGGAATGAGACTGAGACAAGGTGAAAGTTATGCAAAGCTCTATTCTATGCTAAGCATTAGAAGTCAGACTGACCGGCCAGTGCCGTCTCTGAAGAGAGAGACTCCCCCCAGCTTACAGGCTCAAGAATTGACTGACTGACCGGTCAGGGCCGCCTCCGGAGAGTGCGACCCCTCCCCATCTTACAGACTACCTTTTATAGAGCAAAAGTCTGGCCACACATAGGTGGCCAATGAGATTGTAGTCATGTTAGGTCACACGCAGGTGGCCAATTGAATTACAATTTACCCTATAGTAGCTGTTTGAACTAACCTATTACTCTGGTCAGAATTGGTGCTCACGGTCAGCGCCCAAATGGTGGGGTTTACATTCTTTGGTGGTTAGGGAAAATGCATGTGTGTTTCTTACTGATTGGATGTCTCTACCTGGCCCGACTCGGCCTTGTATTCTGGGCTCTGTTATCAGGAACTGGCTGACCTGGCCTTGTATTCTGGGCTCCATTATTAGGAACTAGCTGACCATATTTTATTGGTTTCCCAGACTTGCTTCTAAGTAAGTTTTTCTTGGGGAGAGGGGCAGGATCAGTTTAAATTTTACTGCACAAACAACAAAATGGCTTTTAACCAAGATGGAGTCACTCTGGCTAAACAGGTCCTTACATTTCCCCCTTTTGGAGATTAGTCAAATCTTTGACTTTTCAGCCAGACTTTTGTTCCCTTATTATTTTCCCCTGAATAATTTTGACCCTTAAATCTTTAAGGTAGTTGAAGGTAGAAGGTTTCATCTTCTGTAATTTCTTCCTGCTGAATAGGGGCATAGAGTTGTCCCTACCTATTTGGGTCAACACTGATCAGTTGAGGAGTATGTAGGGGAGTTACGAAAGACAGAGGCAGCTGAATCCAGCGCTGACAGTGAAGAAGTGTCTCTGTGCATGGTAAGGATCATCTGTCATCGTGAAGTCATTGCAGTAACGGAGTCTCAGCACCAAGTAGAGAAACATTGAACAAAGTAACATATTAAAATTAATAAGGCTATAAGATTGAGAAGCCCGAAAAGGAGATTTATCCATCCATCGCCAGTCTCCAGAATTAACTTTGTCAAGGTTTCTTTAAGAGTCTGGTTTATTATTTTTTTACTTATTTGGAGTTTTGGGGCTGGTAGGCACAGTGTAGTTTTCAATTAGTGCCCATGGCCTTGCCCAATGTCTGTGAGATTGAACTCACAAATGAAGGGCCGTTGTCCGATCTGATCATGAGAGGTAATCCAAACCTAGGAATTATTTTTAGTAGCTTTTGGCTACCACTCCTGTCTTTTTATGTTTGGCGAGAAAAGCCTCTACCCAGCCTGAAAAGGTATTCACAAAAACTAACATATACTTGTGTCCAAATCTTCCCGGTTTCATCTCTGTAAAATCTATTTCCCAATAAATTCCTGGTTCCTTACCTCTTTTTCTTTTCCCTCTTCCCATTTTAGCTCCTCCCACATTTACCGCCTGACATTGAGCACATTTATCAACCACATCCTGAGCCAAACGCTCTAATTTAGAAACCTGGAACTCTTTAAGTTTGCGTGTCCCCAAATGAGTGTCCTGATCTATTTGGCTTACTAATTTCTCCTAGTCTTCGAGGAAGAATTAACTTTCCTGTTCTAGTCTTAGCCCAATCCCCTTCATAATCTAATTTATTCCATTTCTGTAAATATACTTGCATCCTTCACCAGGAGGGCCGTGACAGCAATTATGCGGAGGCAAGGGGGAACCCAGCCGCTACTGGATCTAGTTTCTTGCTAAGATAGGCTATTGGCCTTTGCCAAGGCCCTAGAATCTGAGTCAAAACTCCTTCAGTCACCCCTGCCTTTTCATCCACATACAAGAGAAAGGGTTTGGTAACATCTGGGATGGCCAATGCTGATTTCAGCTCAGATCTTGATCCCAGAGTTCAAGCCCCAGACTGGGTTCCACACTGGGCATGGAGGAAAGAAGGAAAGAAAAAAGGGAAGGAAGGAAGGAGGAAAGGAAGGAAGGAAAAAAGAAGGAAAGGAAGAAAGAAATACTGTGGCTGTCTTTGGTCACAGCAGCTGAATAGTATTCCAGTGTTTGGGTTGACGGTCATTCATTTAAGCACTGAGGGACATTTATGTTGTTGTCATTCTCTTAATATTACAAAGAGTGCTTTGAACTATTATAGATGTTTTCCCTCTGTCCCCTACCCGACTCTTTGGAAGGGGCTTGGTCTTTTGTTCACTCACTTCTCAGGGCCACTGTGTGGCAAGACAGGAAGTAACCATTCTCAGGCTCAAGAAGAGATCCCTTCCCACTTTGAGCCTTTGAGGGAAATTGTGCTGAATTTGTCCCAGAAGGAAAGAACGAAGAGCCAAGTAGTTAGGGAGAAAGGAGATTTTTGAAAGCCTCCCCAAGGCCAAGCCATGGGGGGTAGGCTTTGCAGGACAATTGATGGCAAGAATTTGGGCCTCTTTCTGCCCTGGACAGAAGGGAGGAAAGCATCCCATATGGGTTGCCTGGGAGGTTGGAGGACCTCTGAACCCCCGTGAAGAGCAGAATGGTTAGCCTTTCAGGGTTCATACCAACCTAAATAAGGGGCACATTTATGGTATCAGTGTGAACGAAAGGCCAAAGGGTTGTTCCCTGGCTGCACTGAGTTAGACCAACAGGCCTTCACATGAATCTGGGCTGGGGCAGCAGTAACAATAATTACCCAGATTTGATATCTTGCCAGCACTGTGGGATGGAGACTGGGAACACAGAACATTTAATTTGGAGAAAGAAAAAGCATGTGACTTTTAACCAGGGTGAAGGAGCATAAGTCACTTTTCCTACAAATATTTAGGTACAGAAAGTGATCTGTTATTTGATTTGTCCCAGAAATCACAAACCCTAGAATCCCAGATCTTTTCCTTCATGGGTATGTTCCAGGTGCACTGGGAGATGGTCATTCAAAATAGAACATGATCTTAGCATTAAAATGTTGACCTCCCCATTATTTCTTTACTTAAACTCTTGTATTTTGGGATAGCCAAGGCAACATCTTCAAAGATTAGTAGTGAAATCATTCTGTCTTTTGGGGCAAGTTTTTTAATAACAAGTAAGAAAATAACCAAATAAGTATGCAAAGATGTTACTACACAAATATTCATTGAGAGTACCAAAAAATTAGGAACAGCCTTAATAACAAAGAGCTAGAAATACATTAAACAAGTTATGATTCAGTCACTCAGTGGAGACCAATTAGGCCATTAAAGAAGAATATTTAAGGGCATAGAAATACGTTTACATGTATTATTAAACAAACAAAACACATATTATATCATCACATTTCTGTTATAAAACTTACATTTATATTGTTAGAAAAGAAGGATGTACATCAAAATGTTTCTCTGGGTAGTAACTGTTCTCTTCTTTTTATTTGCCTGTATTTTCTCAATTTTCTAGAGCACCAAGACGTATAACTTTATAAAGAGAAAAATAAGAGTTTTAGTTTAACAAAAGAATAGGAAAATAGGTATATTTGCATTACTTCCGCTTTCCACGAATACTACTGCCTCATACTCTGCCTACATTATCATTTTTTTTATTTTAAAGATTTTATTTATTTATTTGACAGAGACAGCGAGAGAGAGAACACAAGCAGGAGGAGTGGGAGAGGGAGAGAGCAGGAAGCCCAATGCAAGGCTGAATCCCAGGACCCTGGGATCATGACCTGAGCTGAAGGCAGACGCTTAATGACTGAGCCACCCAGGTGCCCCTTACGTGATCATTATTAAAGGTTACATTTATTGGGAACTGTCTATCAACCAAGTTCAATAGAATCACTGCCTCCAAACCTCACAACAGCTCTATAAGTATCATTGTTATCCACAAACAGCAAATGAGAAAATTGGGACCGGAGATTAAGTAATCTGTCAAAAGTCCAAGTTTGTGAATGATAGAAAGAGAATTCAAACACAACCCATTCTGGATCCAAAGCCCAGGTGTACACTCCTGCCTGTTGCCTTTCTACTGCTGTGTTCACAGGGCAGGTATTTACGACCTAATTTTGCCTGTCTTTTCAGGATTCCCCAGAGATCCTAACTATTTTTGAGTTACAGATCCCTTTCAGAATCTGAGCTTTAGGAAAATGCACAACAGGTAAAAATGTGCTTAGGACCAACTTCTCCCAAGCTCATTCTTTGACCCATACTATAGACCCTCAAAGTCAAACAAGGAGAACATCACAGATGAGCCAAGTTTCAGGGACTGATCAACACATAACCCAAGTAGTTGAATAAAGTTACTAAGTCAACAGATGACCAGACAATTAGGAACTGATAACAACTGTAGGTCAAGGGTAAGAACAAGTGAAACAAGGGAGTGAGCCAAAATAAGTATAAATGAGGGTGGAGACCAACCAGACAGTTTCAAGGATTGTAAGGATGGAGCCAGTTCCCTTCTCTTTGTGGCTTCACCTAGACTTGGGGTTTGGCAAGCTACGAGAGGAAAAGCTTTCAACCAGGAAATGGAGACTAAGTCAACACTGAACACCAGGAAAATGTGCTGAAGGGGGCCACTCAGTCTCGAGTTTCCTACAGGGCCCTCACAGCACACAAATTACCCTGGCCTGCCCCACTCTTTCTCATGTCTCTCTTTCCCAATCAGCCAGGATGTCTTCTACACCCTTCTTCTTGTTTCTATGCCCACTTCCTTCTCTTCAGTCTCTCAACCGCCATCCTAGACCCGTTCCTTTCCTTTGGGAAGATTGCAACTGCTTCTTTCCTGACTTGTTAGCCCCAGACTCATCTTCCTAATGCTGGTGTTTGGAATCTCTTTGCTCAGTCCTCAGCTTGCATACCTTCAAGGACAAGGGAGTGCACTGTCTTCAAGGAAATCTGGTTGATCTCTGAAAGTTACTGGATAATTACTATTAAATTAACCCTATGAAATTGCTGTTTGTGTAGGACAAAAATAGGAGTAATTTCATAGGGTTTAGCTTAATAAAGCACAGGGTAATACATAGCTTGGCCCTATACTATAGGCTTTCTCACTTAATCTCCACAACAGTCATGTAAAAGCATTCTAATTTTATAGATAAGTTGGTTCTTTACTGAGCATCAAGAATGTGCCGGCAGGGACGCCTGGGTGGCTCAGTTGGTAAAGCAGCTGCCTTTGGCTCAGGTCATGATCCCAGCATCCTGGGATCAAGTCCCACATTGGGCTCCTTGCTCGGCGGGGAGCCTGCTTCTCCCTCTGCCTCTGCCTGCCATTCTGTCTGCCTGTGCTCGCTCTCTCTCCCTCTCTCTCTGACAAATAAATAAATAAAATCTTAAAAAAAAAAAAAAAAAAAGAATGTGCCAGGCAGCACTGGAAGGCCTAGGGAATCAGCCCTGGCAGGTCCCCACATCATGCAACTCATAATATAGATGTGAAGACAAACCACAGACAAAGAAACAAAAAACAAGCAAGATAATTTTTAACAGTGATAAATTCAATAGAAGAGTGATGTGACAAGCAGCCCCTGGGGAGGGTCTACTCGGGGTAAGACAAGGGCTGACTAGTTTGAGCTGAGACCTTGAGGTTGAGAAGGAGCGGGTGTGCAGAGAGCTGGGGAAGAGCGTTCCAGACAGAGGGCTCATGTTATTTATGGTGAGAATGTAGAAATTCAGGTTGCTGCGTGGCCTGGCCAGCCAAGGGGTCACCTGTGTACACAGCACGGAATGGGCACAATACTCTAAGAATTTACTGCACAGTACAATAAAGGAAGTAATCTACTTTCCATTAAAGTTTATTTGCCAAGTTCAGAGTACCAGCAACAGTCCATTAGCCTGCATTCCACAGTGTTTACAATATAGAGACACAAGACTTTCACAGGTATATTCGTGGAAATGAATGTACATTTCATCCGAAAGAAAATGTTCTCCTCCTCCCCGAGTGTGCTAGAGGGCACTTCGGTGACGATGTGGTATTTCAAGATTCAAAAAGAACCAATAGCAACTAGACTCTGTGTGCATTTCTGACTGACAATCCAAAAAAAGTACAGATTGTGTCCAGAAAAACCACATTAAAGCGCTAAGAGAAAGATGGGGGCGGTTTGGGGAGGGGGAGGGAGGTTAGGGGAAATAGATTTTAAAAGCAAGACTACAGAAAGTACCGAAACAAAAGTGTTCACTAGAGGTTACCTCTGAGTAGCAAGATTATGGTGACTTCAATGATCTTCGTGTATTTTCTAGAGTGAACATGTATTTTTGTAATAAAAGAAAAAATATGAACAATGTTATTTTCACTAGGAACCCTCAAAATCTGAATAAAATTAAAGGGTCGTTGACATCTAAAGCTGGGAAGGACTTTGATGCAGATTCTGAAACTGTAGCCCACAGGTGCCAGACCCGGAAGGTACACAGGGACGCAGGTTGAATGGTGAGCATGCACAGTGAGGCTGTGCTGGGGAGGCTCTGGGAAAGGGGGCAGAGGGATGGGAGTGGGGTGGGCAGTCCCTCTCAGCTCTAGTGGGCAGTCCCTCTCAGCTCTAGTCATTCCTCCAGGGAGGACAGCCGGCTTAGAATTGTTAGATCTTCCGATTCTCCAAGAGAAGCTGAAGGAAATCTCCTAAACAGTGTATATAGGGTTCTGTGTCAAATGTTGAAGGAAAACACCCAACAGGCAGAGAAAACACACCTACAGTAGCAAGCGGACCCTGCTTCGGGGTTGTTTTTAATTTTGCCCACCTCCTGCTCTGTCTAGAAATCCCTCTTCAGCTCTTAGGCCAAGGTGAAAGAAACTCTCACCTTCTCCCATCTGGGGACCGGCAGCATCTGGAACCTTCTGATCCTCTCATAATCCTTGTTCTCGGGAAATATTAATGATTTAATCTCCCGAGCTCTCTCCCTCAACTCTGCAGCCATAGTAGCAAGATCCACAGGCCAGACCCACAGAAGCCCAGCTTGGCACGACCCACCTCCTGACTCCATTTTGCCACAAACTATAAACCTGCCCTTGGAAGGCCAGCTTGAGCCTCTCCACAGAAGCAGCCAGTGGGATTCCAGCCATGGGGGAAGTGACGGCAGACCAGGTGGAAAAGTTCTTGGACTCAAACATCAGGTTTGCCAAACAGTACTACAACCTCCGCTACCGGGCCAAGGTCATCTCAGACATGCTGGGCACCAAGGAGGCAGACGTGGACTTCAGTGACTACCACTCACTGAGCAGCGTGGAGGAGAGTGAAATCATCTTCGATCTCCTGCGTGACTTCCAGGAGAATTTGCAGGCAGAGAGATGCATCTTCAACGTCATGAAAAAGCTGTGCTTCCTCCTGCGGGCAGACCGCATGAGCCTGTTCATGTACAGAGTCCGAAATGGCATCGCAGAGCTAGCTACCCGCCTCTTCAATGTCCACAAGGATGCAGTTCTTGAGGAATGCCTGGTGGTGCCTGACTCGGAGATTGTGTTCCCCCTGGACATGGGTGTGGTGGGTCATGTTGCGCACTCTAAAAAGATCGCCAACGTCCTCAACACAGAAGAGGTACCCTCTTCCCCATAAGAAGGGGGGCAGGGAGGCATTATTCCTTGGAGTCTTGGCGGTTGAGGGGGTGCAAGTGGGGTGGGGATCTGCTGGCCATCAACCCTGGGCTGGTGACAGTTTGGCACTGCTCTTAACTTACTTTACTTATAACATTTTATTTGAAAAAAAAAAAAAAACCCACACCTAACGGAAGAGTTTAAGAATAGTACAAACAACGGTATATCTTTCATCCAAATTCACCAGTTGTTTGTTCCTTGCCCTGTTTGTTTTATCTCTCCTTTTTTTTCTGACCACTTTGGGAGTCAAAAGCAGACAATGTGCTATATATTTCCAGAACAAGGATATTTCCTATGTTTCCACTGTACAGTGATCAGATTCAGGAATTGGAGCATTGACACAGGACTGTTATCTCATGAACAGTCCAGACTCGGTTTTTGCCAGTTGTCTCAATTACACCCAGATAACTCTATCTCTTTAGCCCCTCAAATTTGAAACAGTTCCTCAGTCTGTCTTGTTTCCCCCAACACTCATGTTTTTGAAGGGGGCAGGCCAAATACTTTGCAGAAATATCCCTCCATTTGGGCTTTGTCTGTGTTTTCCTGGTGAGATTCGAGGTTGTGTGTTTCTAACAAGAATATCCTAGAAGGGAGGTTGTGGTTATCTTTGTGCATTACACCAGAAGAGGTATGACGGCAGTCTGTCTCATTCCTGGAAATGTTAATAGCACCACTTGGTTAAGCACCTGGCTCTTGTCTCTGAGTCCTGCATTCCATGGGATTCTACTTGCAGTTCTGATAAAGACCTTTTTTTTTTTTAAAGATTTTATTTATTTTATTTGACAGACAGAGATCACAAGCAGGCAGATAGGCAGGCAGAGAGAGGGAGAGGAGGAAGCAGGCTCCCTGCAGAGCAGAGAGCCCGATGCGGAACTCGATCCCAGGACCCTGAGATCATGACCTGAGCCGAAGGCAGCGGCTTAACCCACTGAGCCACCCAGGCGCCCAGATAAAGACCTTTTTGATCACCGGGACAAAACCCTTCATACAGTTCTCTCGATGGTTCTCTGCCCCTGGGGCCAACTCCTACTTATCCTTTGGATCTCAATTTGCAGGTCACTTCTTCCGGGAGGCCCTCCCAGATTCCCCTGCTATAATTTCCTTCCTTAAACCATTTATCATAATAAGCCTGGGGGGCCAGGGACCATTTATCTATGCCTGCCTTATTCTCCACTTTCTCCCAACAAATGTCTGACACAAAGCAGCAGTTCAGTAAACACTTCGCATAAAAGACTCACCATCAGGTAATTATACTCAATTCCTTGAACACCTGTCTTGCCCCAGAGAATGTTTGCCCCAAGATAGCAGGGTCCAAGCCTGGTCAGCAGCACTGACCAAACCAGGAGCCTGTGTTCAGGCATTTCCAAGATGCAGCCTGGACATTTTGTCACTGTGCTCACCTTACCTCTGGGCCTTATTTCAGATTAAGGGTCATAAGGTTAAGAGGGGAGAGAGGAGGCTCCAGAAATTATCTCATCCATCTGCCTTATTTAATGGCTGAGGAGCCTAGAGTCAGGAGAGCCTGAGAAGGGGCTTGTCCAAAGTGACCAGGGAATTAGGGCAGAGCCAGGACTTCATATCCACAAATGCAGGAATTCGAACGGGTTGTCTTTTGGACTTGGGTTCCTCGGCAAGAGAAGCACAGACTTTGGCCTCTGTGAGAAATGGTTTTCTCTGGAATCCACTGGGCTGGATCTCCCATGGGGGTTCATCTTTCCCCTGTTTCCTCTTGGACATCCGAGGGTGGGGGAAATGGTTCTGCACCCAGAGGACTTTCAACCAGACTGAAGTCTCTTCTCCCTTCAACTCTCTCTAGACTTCAACGGTAGCCCATGTGGATCGCAGCAGTCCTATAACATAAATAATTATCCCTGTTTCACAGATGGTGAAGCTAAAGCCCAGAAAGGTTAATAACTTGCTCAGAGCCACTCTGACAGAAAGTGACAGAGCAGATATTTGAACTCGGGCACTCTGGCCTTGTGCCCACATTTTTCGCTAACCTGCTAATTCCGTACTTCCTCCTTATCTGTGAAATGAGGGCATTGAACTAGGTGCTGTTTCCCAGTGGTCATTTCAAATCGTACAGCAGAGAATGAAGAGGTTAAGCTTTGAGGTCACATCTGGGTGTGAATCACGACTCTGTGACTTTCTAAGAATAGTGGCCTCAGCATATTGTTGAGTCTGCCTGGGCTCACTTCCTAATTTATAAAATGGGACTAGAGTTCCTCCTGCATAGTGTTGTTGTAGGATCAAAGGAGAGAATTATTTCCTGTCTAGCAAGGTTCTTGGCACACTGTAGTGGCTGCTATTGGCTACTCCTGCTCCTTGCTGTTATTATTCCTATTCTGTTGCTGTTAAGTATCTATTCTAAGGGATGGATGCTGTGTATCAGGTCTGTGTAGGATTTGGAGAAGAATCCAGTCCTGCCCTCCTGGAGATTGCAGTTTAGAGGCTGTTGGTCAGAAAAACAGAAGAGAGATGCTAAGAGTTTCTGTTGATCCTGGTATTAAGGGATTGAGAGTGTAGGCAGGTGCTCTGATGCTGACGTTCCCTGGTCTAAGAGTTTGCTGAGCCCCCATGCTAAGGGAACGCCCGCTATTTCCTGCTCAAACCCGAAGTTCATCTGAAAGGAATTGCCTGCACTTCTCTAGAAGCTTTCAAGCCTGGGTCAGTCTCCCTGGCAGGTGACTCTGGCCTGGGGGTGAAGTTCATCCAGACCAGCAAGCCTTGGTACTCAGCACTTGCCTGTGTTTGCTTCCTCCTTGAGGAATCTTGCTCTGTTCAGGACTCTGGATAGTGACTGGAGGCTGAGTGGGGGAGGAGGAAAATGGTATAGACTTTGGCCTGGGTTGACCCTGCACCATCAACAACTGATAGTCGTCAGCACCCTCAAAACACTTGGGCCAAGGTCACAATCACCAGATTTTTGAAATGTGAAACCGTGAATGAAGACGTTTCCCAGGGTTGTAATGTAACTCCCCATGTCCTAGCAAATTCTTGCTCAACCTTGGGATCGCCTCAGGAAGACCTGCCATTAGAATTGCCAGATAAAATGTAGGATTCCCAGTAGAATTTGAGTTTTAGGTAAACAAAGAACTACATATATTTTTAAAGATTTTATTTATTTATTTGACAGAGAGAGATCACAAGTAGGCAGAGAGGCAGGCAGAGAGGGAGAGAGAGGAGGAAGCAGGCTCCTTGCTGATCAGAGAGTCCGATGCAGGGCTCGATCCCAGGGCCCTGAGATCATGACCTGAGCCAAAGGCAGAGGCTTTAATCCACTGAGCCACCAAGGCACCCCAACAAAGAACTATATTTTAGTATAAGTATGTCCCATGTAATATTTAGGATATACCTGTACTTTAAAAAGTGTTTATTTACTTGGAATTCAAGTTTAACTAGGCATCTTGTGCTTGTTTGCTAAATCTGGCAACCCTATTAGTCCTTCAATATTTGTGTGTGTTTTATTATTTATCCTTTCTCCTTAGGAAAGCCCACAAGGCCTTCCTGTTCCTGTCTGGTTTATTTGCCACTGGTCCCCAGTACCTAGTCCAGTACCTGGGACAAAGTGGGTACTCATTACAGATCAGTACATGAATTAATAAATGATGATCCTTGCCCAGTTGGCTGTGATATTGTGATTTATAAAAGGAATATTTATTTGGTCTTTGTCCTGACTCTTGACACAGAACTCCTAAGACTCTAATAATTTCCTAAGTGATAGGAGCTTCTGACCTAGAACTTCTAAATTCCTTGGAATTTCCTGTCTGGTAGATGGTTTTTTGTTCTTATGAGATGACTTTTGGTAGGCTCCTGGTTGGAGCCAATCACCAGAAAGATCAAGCCATGATTAGAAACTTGGAACTTTCAGCCCATCTCCCCAATTTCTGACAAACGGAGATGGGCTAGAAATGAGCTAATAACCATGCAGATATAAGGAAGCTTCTGTGAAAATCCCCAAAAGGACAGGGCTCAGAGAGTTCCAGGTGGGTTTGCTCAGGCACGCGCCAGGAGGGCGGCACACCTCAATTCTAGGAGCCGGAAGTGCCTGCTCTCAAGACCCTTTAGGATCTCACCCTCAGTATCTCTTCACATAACAATTTATCTGTATCTTTTAATTATGTCCTTTATCAGACAACAAACCTGTAAATGTCTGTATTTCCCTGAGTTCTGTGAGTTGTTCTGGCCAATTATCAAACCCAAGGAAGGGGTCTGGGGACCCTGCTCTAGCCAGCCCGTCAGAAGTATAGGTGACAAAGTGGGACTTGTGATTGGTATCTGAAGTGGGGACAGTCTTGTGGGACTGAACTCTTAGCCTAGGGGTCTGACTCTGACTCTGGATAGATGGTATCAGAACTCAACTGAATTGTTGGGCAGTCAGCTGGTGTCAGAGAGCTGGTCAGTGGTGGAGAAACACCTACATATCTTTTTTTTTTTTAAACACCTACATATCTTGTGTCAGAGTGGCGTGGGTGTGTTACTAGAGTAAGAGGAAAGGAGAACAGGGAGTTTTTCCAACACACAATTCCCGTTTCTAAAGACTGAATGTGAAAGTACATTCCAGAGACTCCCACAGCTGTTGTCCTTCCCTGCGTGTGGGACCTGGAGCCCATGCTAGACTGGAAGGAAGCTTCAGGGAGGAGCCGGTCCAACACTCTGATTTTACCAAAGGGCGAACGGAGGCTCAGAGAATCTTCAACTACTGATAATGCACTGATTGACCCCCTGAAGCCTCAGAGAACAAGTCCCTCCCTCCCATTCACCCATCCTGTGGGGACATCCTTCGTGTTATGGTTTGAATTGTGGGTTCATGTTTTGCGTGATGCTCCCATTATCCTGTGAGGACCCAGTGAGGACAACCTCCTATTTCTTAGTGGTCTTGGCATATCCAATGCTTCTCACAGAGCTTGTGTTCAGTAAATATGAATGAATGAATGAATGAATCAGTGTATCATTATATAAACCAGTACATGATACCAGTATATCTGTATGTAAACCAGTACTGGCTGTCCCACTTGCCAGTGCAGTGAGGGAGTTGTCTATAGAACAGGGAAGGTGATAGTTTTATGGGACAGGGCTGCTGTGAGAGTTAATGAGATAACAGATTAAGTCATCAGGTTCAGGGCTGTGTATATCCTTACTGCCCTGTAAACAGTAGATCTCACCCTGGGACGCAGCAGAGCTTGGCCCCATAAAGGTTTGAAAAGAGGAATTGGGATTTCTGAGAATGAGAAGCTGTCTTGTATTGCACTGGAATAGAATCTGACCTGTTCACAGAGGCCTCCAAGGCTCAGACAGGTGGGGCTTCTGCCCACCTGTAGGACTTCCTTGCCCTCCACTCTCCCTCTCCTTCACTGTATTTCAGCTACCCTTTTCTTTCTGTTTCTCAGATGGGCCAACTCAGGGCCTCCTCCTGGCCTTTGCACTCTCTGCTTAGAATATGTTTCACCCACCTGGCTTCCCTGGAACCTCAGCTCTCAGCATCACCTCTGCAAAGACGCCCTCCTTTTTCACGGCCACAGCTTCAGGGTCTAGAACCGTGCCTGACATAAAGGCACTCCACGAATGCTCACTGGGTAAATGGATGCCTCTGGGCTTTCCCTAAGCGGGATATCTGATTCCCAGCACTTAAAAATAAGCAGTTTGAGCTAAATGGCATCTAAGGCTCCCTCTGCTTCTGATAATCTGAGGTTCTGTGACACGGGTGTAGGGAACACTTTTTATGCCGAAAATATAAGGATGGCAATGATTGTGCGAACACCAGTCAGTTGACAGCTGTATTATTTGTGAGAGAGTTCTGGGGCTCTCAGGACCCTGAAAGAGGGTTCTGGTGGATTTAGTAACATCTGCTTCAAATGCAGGTAAGAGCCAAGCGTTGTTTTCCCTGATAGAAGTGAATATTGCAAGACGGAATGGCTTCTTCATGAAATGAATCCAAGCATGCCCCTCCCCCCCACCCAGGCCTGTGTTTAGGGATTTATCGGTGCCCTTAGAAAATGACATGGAAAACCCTTCATGACTAATGCCTCTTTAGAGATTTTGCTTAATCCTCTGATGCTAATTCAAGTAGAGCCCTACAGGCTTCTCTTAATTCCTGTACCCTTCACCTGGTTTGAGACCCCTTCACCGACAACAATGCTGTCACCTGCCTAATCCCACTTCAACTGGAAGAAATCCATAGATGCAGAACATCACGCTCTGAATTTCTCTATCGTGGGAAAGGTTCTGCACACTCAACTCTAGAAAAGCAGCTCTATGAAATACACTTCCTTTCTCAGAACAGAACGAACTGTGCATATCTGGGCTGGCTTGTATGCCAAGCAATGCTGATGGTTGGGAAAACTCAAGAAACAGAAAGGTGGATTATTTTGGATTTAAGGCTCTGTCTCGTCTTTCTACCCTGTTCTGGTCTCCCAGGCTGCTTTAGGGGTGGGGGGTTGGGATGCGTACTCCTCTGTACTCCCTCAGCTTTGAGCCAAGCCCTAGGACCTGTATTACCATTACTGATTTGTCTGTGAGCTGGCATGAACCTTAATCGTCCTTGGATCCCTAGCGCTCAGCGGAAAGCCTGACACACAACGCAGCTTCCATTAAGACCTGTGGGAGAGAGATATCCATTGGACTGGCTGTGTGGTGTTAGAACTGAATTGCTCAAAAAGCTGGAAGTACCAAATTCTTTTGTTCAATGACCAGAGCGATTCTCTGCACAGGTCTACCCTTAACCAAGGCTTCCCTTAAAGGCAGCAAAGGGTACAGGCAGCACACACCTACGTGTGCACGTGCACATGTGCGCACACACACACACACACGTAGCAAGTCACATTCACCTCTGGAGTCTCAGTTTCCCTTTAAAGAGAATGGGCTACTAGCGGTCCCCGTCTCATAGGATGAAAGTGAGTTGATGTAAGCAAAGCGCCACCTGTGATGCCTGTTAGCAGGTATGATCATTATACTCATTAAAGTCTCTTCCTCACTCAAGTTGCTATTTGGGGCTTAACTGCCATCACCTCAAGGGAGCCTTCCCCAAAGCCCTGTCCCCAGGCAAAGGCGGTTCCCCCATCTTTGGGCCCCCACAGAACTTTGCTCTCATCTCCTCCACAGACCCTTACTAAGTTGTATCTCAGACTTTCTCCTACAGGTGTTTGGAGGCTTCCAGGGCAGAAATCATCCCTGACTGCCCTGCCCTGGCGGAATGGAAGTAGATGGAAATGTCTCATTCACTTGTCAACAAAATAATAGCAAGTCCCCTCCTCCCACCTCCTACCATGGGCACATGGGGCTCTCGGCTGTTTTACTATCTTTGCTCTTCCTCTGCCCTACCCATGCCTGTCTCTGTCTCCCTTCAGGATGAGCATTTCTGTGACTTCGTGGACACGCTCACAGAGTACAAGACCAAGAACATCTTGGCTTCCCCCATAATGAATGGGAAGGACACGGTGGCCGTAATCATGGCTGTGAATAAAGTAGACGGGCCCCACTTCACCAAGACAGATGAGGAGGTAAGAATGCTTTAGAAACTGCTGGGAGGGTCATGCTCGAGTCCCAGGCGACCCAGCTCAAGAGTTTCCCCGAAACTTGTTACTTGGCCTGGCCTTGATCTCCCTATCTGTAAGACAGGATTAATGTGATGCTCTCCGAGGCAGACAGGACAGGGTAATGGTTAGGGTGTTGGGCTCTGGAGCCAGGAGTACAGAGATAATTGTCCTGACTCTGCTAATACCTACCTGTTTGACTTGGGCAGGTTACTTAATTTCTTTAAACCTCAGGGGGTTTTTTGTTTGTTTGTTTTTGTTTTTAAGCAGGCTCCATACCCAACATGAGGCTTGAACTCAGGACTCTGAGATCAAGAGTCAGATGCTCTGCCAACTAAGCCAGCCAGGCACCTCTAAGCCTCAGTGTTCTTATCCATAAAACGGGCCTAATTTTACAGTATCCACCTCTCGGGATTACCTGCAATGATCAGATAAGATAACATACCTAAATGACTTATCACGGGGACTGCAAACCCAATGAATAGTAACAGTTTTTCATTAATACAGCCCATGAACATTGACATTCTGTGATCTCTGAATTTCACTCTCTTATGGTGCAACATTTTATGAGTCAACATTCCATGGTCCATTTGCTCAAATCGCCTCTGATGCTTTTAAAATATTCAAATATTTGTTGATGGTAGAAGTGTCCAGAGGAGGGATTTCTCCTTCTCATCAATTTCCCCTCATGCTATTTGATTTCCAGATTCTTCTCAAGTACCTCAATTTTGCAAATCTAATCATGAAGGTATACCACCTGAGCTACCTGCACAACTGTGAGACTCGGCGTGGTCAGGTAAGGGGGAATGGGCCGGACGAGTCTTTTTGCTGATGCATCGCTGTGGTCAGGCTGGAAAGGCAGCGGCTGATGAAAGTGCCCAAACCATCACAGAGTCTCTGCCCAGCATCTGAAGTGTTAATGAGGTAGCCAGTGTTTGTCAAGCTGTATCCCAGAGCAATTCTCTGCACAGTTTTCAAGTCAAGCAACCTAAATGAAGTTGTTAAGTCACTTACCAACTCGAAGACCCTGAGCAAAACACTTCCCTGTCTGAACTTCAGTCTCCCCCATTTGAAAAGTGGGGCTAATATCGATGCGTTCCACCCTCAAAAGATTATTGTCAGTAGTAAATGAGATAATGCACTTGTGTTCAATCCGTGTTTGTTATTATTATTCTTATTAACAATCTATGAAATGAAAAGAACCAGAAAGAATAGGACCCAATATAAGCTGATCAGTTACTTCAGCTCTCTGGGTCTCAGTTTCTCCATCTATAAAATGGGGATAATTATCCTGTTCTTGGGTTATTGCTAGCTGCTGCTTTGTGCCTCATGAAATTTGACTCTGTTTTTGTGTTTTGTTAAGATACTGTTGTGGTCTGGGAGCAAAGTCTTCGAAGAGCTCACGGACATCGAGAGGCAGTTCCACAAAGCCCTGTACACGGTCCGAGCCTTCCTCAACTGTGACAGATACTCTGTGGGGCTCTTAGACATGACCAAGCAGAAGGTGAGAAGGCTTCAGAAAGAGATATCTCCAAGAACAGGTTAAATATACAGCAGAACCCAACTTATGTCACACATTTAGTTCACAGGGAACAGGCTGGGAGGATGTGGTTGGCTGTGAGAAGGTCTTTACAGGTCTTTCACCCTGAAGAATGGAGTACCAACTTTTAAATGGAAAAGTCTATCTAGGGCACCAGTGAGTGAAAACAACCTGGTTTTCCCCGGTCCATGGGAAAAGAAAGCATATGTGAGAAGGTTTGATGAGGTGGTGTAGGAAAATGATAAAGAAATTCTCAGAAAATGCACTCAAAGGTGGGCATAAAACTTCGCCATGGTCTGTCAAGCCCACGGCCCATCTGGGCAATTAAAGTGGAGGCCGATGTTTGGATCTGGGGGCAAAGCTGCAGAGGCTAAAGATGCAGAGACCAATAGGGCCCCCTGCAATATTTTTCAACCAGGTTTTCCCCAACCAATTCCCCATTTTTCTTTCTCTACCTGTCTCCGCTTCTCGCAACTCATCATTCTCAGCCTTGGACTAGAGTTCCAGAGTTACTAGGTTTGTGATTTCTTATCCCAAAGAGCCAAGATCCAGGATTCCTGTCATTTTGCAGGGCCTGGTATTGAGTGTGGTGCACTGACCAAAGCAGACCCTCCAAATTTGGTTTAGTGATTAAAGAATTGCAGAATCTGGAGTTGGAAGAGACCTTGGGTCTAGTCCAGAGGCTCCCAGACTTGAATCAGAATCTTCTAAGGCACTGTTTAATAAATGCAAGGCCACATTTCCTGATAGTCTGCTTTTTTTTTTACTTAATATTTTGTGAACATTTCTCCATATCAGTACATGTGGACTCTTTTTAATAAGCCTTTATGTTGAAATAGAACATATAAAAAAAAAGGAAATAGAACATATACACAGAGGTGAGCGCTAATTGCAGATGAATAGGTCCGTCAATTGTACCAAGTGAACATCTCCATGTTACCACCATCACGATTAAGAGATAGAACCTTACTAACACCTCAGAAGCCCCTTGCTTACCCCGTCCCATTCACTTCCATTCCCTCCTCCTTGAAGGTGACCACTATGACCCTAACGACTTCATTAGAGTAGTCCCAGGTGGGCTGTAGTCTTGACAAACCGTGGAGAGGGTTTATGGCCTCCTTCCAGGGCATTTTCTGAGAATTCCTGAAGTTGGCAACTTTCTTTTTTCTAGTTTGCACCCTACATAGAATTTCTTTATCACTCACGTTTAATGCCATGTTAATTTTGCCTATGTTTAAAGTTCCTATAAACAGAATAATACAAATATATACTCTTTTGTATCTAGTTCCCTTTGTTCAACATTTTGGTTGTAAGATCCATCTTTATTGCTTCACATAGCATTAGTTCATTCATCTTCATTCGTATGGAATGTTCCATTATATAAATAATATTCAAAGTATTTATTCATTCTACTGTTGGTAGACGTTTGGGCTATTATGAATATTGCTATTATGAACACTACAGTACATATCTATTGGTACACAATTGTACCCATTTCTATTAGATATTGACCTAGTTGTAGAATTTCTGGATATTGGTTTTAATAGATACTGCCCATCTGAGTTTCAAAATGATTTTATACTCCCACTAGCAATGTATGAGGGTTTCCTTAAAATACTTAAATACTTAAAATACTTGCCAGTCTTATTAATCTTAGCCTTACTGGTGGGCATGTTGTGTTATCTCATTGGGTATTAATATGAATTCCCCTAATGACTGATGAGGTTGAACATTTTTTCTCATTTATTGATCAGGTGGATATCTTCAGAAGTAGTACCTATTCAAGGCTCTTCTCCATTTTAAAAAATTATTTTGTCTTTTTTAAATTTTAGGATTTATAGGCATTGTTTATACAGTGTAGACAGGTGTTCCCTGTGAATAACACACATTGCAAATACCTTCTCCCACCCTGTAGTTTCATTCTTTTAATAGTATGTTTCAGTGAATGTAAATTCTAAATTATAATGTAGTTCAATTTATCAATTTTTTTTAATGGTTATTGATTTTTTTTTTTTGTCCTGTTTAAGAACTCTTTCCTGGCTCCAAGGTAATAAAGATATTCATCTATGTTAACTCTAAAATTTCATTATTTTAACTTTCACATGTAACTCTATAATCTACCTGGAAATTTTTAAATGTACAGTGTGAGGTCAATATTAACCTTTTTCCTTATGGATATCCAATTGACCCAACACCATTTGCTGAAAAGATCATTCTTTCTCCACTGTCCTATTGAAAATATCATCTTTCCCTAACATACCTCTATCATCAATCAAGTGTCCATATATATTGGACACTCAAGTTTTGGATTTTATTTAATATTAAACCCCAACCTTAATCTTATAAAGAGAATTTGAAATAATCTGATGTGCTCTAATTTTAATCTTTCATTCATCTTGAAATTATGAATGTGTATGGTTTGAGGTGGGATAAATTTTGTCCCTCACTCATTTTTCTCCAGTTAAAGAATAGTCCACCTTTTCACTGTTATAAAATGCCATTATTTTGATATGTTATTTTATTATATATCACATTTCCATATACTCATAGTTCTATTATTCTGATTTTTGCTTTTAAAATAGTTTTATATGTGATTTTGGTGCAAGTAGGGTATCGACTGATTTTAGGGAACCTCTGATTTTAGTGCAGATATCCATTTGAATTTTGCATACTTCTGAACCAAATATTTTGCTAATATCACGGGGTCCAGCAGTAAGTCCTTTGACACACCTTCAGGAAGTAGCAAATGAATAGAACATGTACACAGAGGTGTATATCAATCATATCAAATGAATGGTTCTTTCTTAATCGAAAGAACTTCTGAGTAGCTGAATTCAAAAAGTGCCCAGTTCACACCTGAAAGGATCTGATCCCAGGTGTAGGCTGCCCTGTGTGGTTGTTTCTTCTGAACTCCCTCTAAAAAGGATAGTCACATTTAAACAAGAATATTCTGCCTTAGTCCCCCCACAAAAGATGGAATAATCTAGCAATTAGAAGTGGGCTGGTCTGCACACAATCATTCTAATGACCTGCCCCTCACCCACCACAGATAGCTAAGCTCTTATCTGAGCTATTAACATGATGAAAGAAGTCAATAAAACCACAGAATTGTACATTTTAACTGGGTGAATTATATGGCATGTGAATTACATATCAATAAAGCTGTTTAAAAAACAGAAGAAAGAAGAGAGAGAGAGAGAGGTTGAGAGTGAGGAAAGCAAGTGTAAATGTGCCCCACTGTCTACCCAGCCCACTGCTTATCTCTGGGACACTCTTCAAGGCCACTCAGTGTTTGACACAGAGGGCATCAGCCTGATGCATCTGTCTTTCTTCTGGGCTCCTCTAACATTTGGGTTCCCTTTCCATTACCGTTTGGTTCACAGCCTGTCTACCTATTGTTATTTGAGTCCTTGATTACAAGGGACAGCAAGATGCCCCAGGGTGTGAACTCTGCCTTATTGTCTCTGTGTGTCTAGTAGCAAACATGCTGCGGGGCTCAGGTAGGCTCCCTATGCCCATTTCCCTATAACTGAATTTCTTCCTGTTGTGTAGTCAAGATAAAGAGTACAACTGGGCAGAAGCTTAAGGACATGAAGTTTGAGTTTCAGGTGGACTTTCTTCTGCTTGTGCTCTGCATGACAGAATAGGTCATCCTGTTCAAAGGAGAACGAGGCCAAGAGCGGAAGGGCTTAGCATCCTACCCACAATGACCCCGCACGAGTGGATCACTGTCCCTAAGTAGCAACAGATGAATGAACAGAGAGGGCAGTGAAGGATGGAGGCCTCCTCTGCCAGGCCCCAGGAAACCAATAGACAAATGGCAGGGAAGAGCTTGTGCGGTGTCCTGGCGAGTTTCCTCTTCTGAGGCTGGCTCTTTCTCTCTTCCCTGCCTATATATTTAAAAGTTGTCTCATGGGTGTCATCCTTTCTTGTTGGATCCTAGATCCATATTTGGCACCATTATTTTTTTTTCTTATTTAAGCAAGATATTTTTTTCCCCTGATTCCAAAGCAGTTAATTTGATTACAGGAAAATTGCTAATAGAGTCCCACTGCAATTACCCAGAGAAAACCAGTTGTTGATGCTTTGTTGTGAATTCTTTGAGAGCATTTTCTTTCTTTCTTTTTTTTAATGAGTATAAATTCATTTTTCTTTTTCTTAACATATAATGTATTATTAACCCCAGGGGTACAGGTCTATGAATCGCCACGTTTACACACTTCACAGCACTCACCATAGCACATACCCTCCCCAATGTCCATAACCCCACCCCCCTCTCCCTCCCCTCCTCCCCCCCAACCCTCAGTTTGTTTTGTGAGATTAAGAGTAAGAGGATTTTTTATGTACATAGTTAAGCATTGTGCTACATGACCTGTATTTTTTGTCACCTCATATTTTTCACTCATCAGTGAGGCAAGGCCATCTTTTTAATCTGCATATAGATGTCTGTAGCATCATCTTTAATAGACGTACCATAATTGTCTAGTAAGTCCCCTCTTAACTGGACACTTAGGTTGTCCTAACTTTTCACTACTGTAAATGATGCTGCAGAGGACATCGTTTTAGCTAAACCTTCGATCGCATGCTTAGCATGTCCTTAAGGTCAATTTTTTAGACATAGAGAGCTCAGTTTCCTTCTCATAGCCACTCCTACAGCCTGGGGAGTGTGAGGGGTCTGCAACTCAGCTCTAGTTTATTGCTGAATGATTAGACAGGCTTAGTTCATCAATGTCTTGAAGCACAGACATGGCCAACATCCTCTAATAACATCCTCTGAGGCTAATAAACTGTTTGCCTCCCTTCCAAGCTTAGTTTTCAGTGAGCTCTTACCACCTTCCAAATTTCAGTGATAGATGACTCATATGGGTGGATCTTCTTTTCTTAATCTCCTTTCTTTGACCTGTTTTCAAGACATGTAATTATTGTCTTTCTCATTCCTAGGAATTTTTTGATGTCTGGCCTGTGCTGATGGGGGAGGCTCCGCCATATTCTGGTCCCAGGACTCCAGATGGAAGGGTACGTCTCTGTCTGGCCTGTGTGATCTAATGTTTATTGAAATGCAAATATAAGGCACGTAGATCTTGCTGACATTTCTTTTTCACTTAGTTACTTATCTTCTCTGGGTTGGGTCATTTCCCTCAGAGGTCTGGTAATTGTTCCTAATTGCCACGCCTTGTAATTTTTAAGGAATTTTTAATATTTTGCTAGAATTTCATAATAACCTGGTGGGATTGACTAAGGAAGAATTAATGTCCTCATCCCTCAGATAAGGAAAGAGTCCCAAAAAGGTCAAAGCTATCTGCTCAAAGATTCACCCACCAAATGTTTAGGGAGAATTGCAGACAATTAGAGCTGGAAATAACCTTAATATCTAAATGAGACTGTATAAATTGATGGCTAAAAGGTCAATTCCAGCCAAGAGACAAACCAATTTGGCTGCATACATTTAAAATTGTTTCTTTTTACTTAAATTTTTTAAAATTTGTAGCTTACTATTAAAAAATCAAGATATTTCCTATAAATATCTAGATTCTGCGTTTCTTTTTAAAAAGTGGAAGATCAATCCCACAGGGTAAATTTTTTTTTTCAAGATTTTATTTTTAAGGGGGTGCCTAGGTGGCTCAGTGGGTTAAAGCCTCTGCCTTTGGCTCAGGTCATGTCCCAGGGTTCTGGGATTGAGCCCCGCATCGGGCTCCCTGCTCACTGGGGAGCCTGCTTCCTCCTCTCTCTCTGCCTGCCTCTCTGCCTACTTGTGATCTCTCTCTCCCTGTCAAATAAGTAAATAAAATCTTTAAAAAAAAAAGATTTTATTTTTACATAATCTGTACACCCAACACGAGGCTTAAACTTACAACTCTAAGATCAAGAGTCACATGGTCTGCCGACTGAGCCAGCCAGGCATTCCCACAGGATAAATTTGATGGGAGCAGAATGGCGTCTACCTCCTTAGAACCTGGTCTGAGCTCGCTAGTTTGCCAAAGTCCCCACCATTCCCCTTGTGTTCCCCTGCCCCCCAGCCCCTGCTCTCATTTATGATCTCTCCAGATCTCTCTCAGATCTCTCCAGGCACTAGAATTTGTGAACTCTGCTTTCATAACATTGATTTATTTAATTAATTTTTTATTTATTAAAGATTTTATTCATTTATTTGAGAAAGAGAGAGAAAGAGAAAGCAAGAGTGGGGGGGGAGGGGCAGAGTGAGAAGCAGACTCCTTGCCCACTCAGCTGGCTCCATCCCCGGATCCTGAGATTGTGACCTGAACCCAAGGCAGACACTTAACTGACTGAGCCACCCAGGTGCTCCCCACTGCTTTGTTTTAAAAGATGAGGCATCAACACCTTAGAGAAGCTGAAATGGTATCTGTGGGGAGGAAAAGATGAGGCAGGGTAAACAGATCTGTCACACAAACAGCCTAGGGAACATGTAGACTGAATGGATGACCTTAGCTGAGGCCACATAGGACAAGTAAGCAGAGTCATGCCCAGAGTCAAGTCCAGCAACAGAGTCATGTCCCACAAGATCTTTTAGCCTGTCTGAAATTGTGTATCATTTTCTGCCAGGACGCCTCCTTCCACCCAGCCAACCCTAACCCTACTCCATATTAAAATGTGCTTGTGTGTGTGTGAGAGTGAGAGCACATGGGTGAATACGTGTGTATGACGGACTTCACTTAGTCTTAATTCAAACTCTGAGAATTCAAAATTAACACCCTTGTCTGTGAGCTTCATGAACACACCAGGAAAATATTTCACTCTGAAAATCTACGTCATCTGCTGGGCTTTCTCCAAAGTAAATTTTTAACCCACTGTTGTTCCACTTCACACCACTGTTCCAGCCCCACAATTCCATGATTTCATTTGGGAAGACTGAGTCTTCAAACACCGCATCACATCGGATTGCTTCACTCTTAGACAGCAACTTGGGGACAACGTTTCTTTTCTTTTCTTTTTTAAAAAATATTTATTTATTTGACAGAGAGAGGGATCTCAAGTAGGCAGAGAGGCAGGCAAAGAGAGGGGGAAAGCAGGCTCCCCACTGAGTGAGGAGCCCGATGTGGGGCTCAATCCCAGGATGCTGAGATCATGACCCAAGCCGAAGGCAGAGGCTTAACCCACTGAGCCACCCAGGTGCCCTACAACGTTTCTTTTTATGCACAGCTTTTTGTGCTGGCCCAGGTGCCGTGCCACCATGGAGCTTTCTCTCCAACTCATGTAAGAGCTGGGTGTGTATCTTCTGGAAAGTGGAAGTGGAGGACCTGGGATAGAGGTCACCATGGCTTCCAGACACCACCAGCGTCAGTCAACTTCAACTTCTTAGGCTGCTTTTAAGAGGCAGCTCTCTGAGTGGAGCCCTGAGTTCAGAGGTCATCTCCAACTCCAGGATGGGAGAAATGCTGGGCTCTGAATTACCTGGCTCTTCAACCTCGAGCACCCCAAACTTCAAGATGGAGCTGAATGGAACATGTTCTCACTAAGCACTAGTCCAGGAAATGCTGTCCATCACTTGATCAGTTTCCCTGTGATGACTAGGACACTTATGGTGAAGACTGTCCTTCCCAGAAACCTTTCTACATCTCAGGTAGTAAAAGTAAAAGGCATTAAGCTGTGATGGAAAAGGCCAGAGAGCAAAGGACTTTGGCTTGCGTTGGTTGCTAACCTGTGTGGTGAACTCAGTCCAATAATCCCTCGGGTCCTGGATTTTCTCATCTCTCTGTCACTGAACTCATCTCCAAGGCCAGTTCTAGGTTTAGGACATAGCTGGGGAGGAGACACACATAGCTGGGGCCCAGACCCAGCAGGGCAGGATTGGCCCAAAGTGGATCTTCCAGAAAGACTGGGCTTGGAAGCAACAAGACTCAGTTCAGATCCCCACTCCACCAGCCAGTTGTGTGGCCTTGGGCAGCGTCTCTAAACCTCACCTTCCTGATCTGTAACCCCTGGATAATCAAGATGGCCTGGCAGGGCCATGGTAGCTACCGCCAAGCACAGGCTGACACGGCACAGGCAAACAGTCATGGCTACCGGGGTTCAATCTCATTATCAGGCAACTCTTTAGCTGGACTGTGTTATTTACTCTTCTCAACGGGCTCATAAAGGAAGTATCCTCATGATTTCCATTTCATGGTTGAGGAGATTGAGGTTATGAGGGGTCAATTCATTTGCCCAGATTTAAATGCAGGATGCTTTTCTTTCTGGTAAGTCATTACAATCAGGCTTTTTAGCATTCCCTCAGGCCTTCTAACAGCCTCACACTTTACCTGCCACATTCACGTGAGAAATAAGCTTTGGTCTGGACTTTGAGCAAATTAACCTCTGCAAATCGTGAGTCTAAAGATCGCCAACAGCAGCTACACCTCCCTTCATCCCCTTATGTAAAGAAAACGTTATATGTGTGTGTGCCTCCATGATTAAAAACTGATATAGGCTAATTGGGCTTCATGGAAAAAAAAAACAAAAAACAGCACTCGTTTCAAAACTGGCGTATTTCCACTCAGGACCGTGGCTGTGTTTTTGGCTCTTTCAAAGCCCCTTGTGTTGTGGCCTTAGCTGCTCAGGTGGAAGGTAACAAAGGTGCTCATTGATGGCTCAGTTTTGACTTTCCAAAGCCTGGTTAATTCTTAACATGAATATGGCCTTGAAGGCAAGTGGGCTGAGCTGCTGTGTGTGGAAAAAGCCCTATTTACCTCAAGTACAGTGATCTTTTTGTTGCTTTCTGTGAAAGCAAATTGACTTTCCTGTGGGCTTCAGAAAAAAAAATTCCATTTCTAACCTTTCTAAAGGAGTCTTGTACAGACCCTGGAGACAGAAGCCTGGGGGGCCCAGGGAGCCAGCAGCTTGTCTCAGGGAGCAGTCCAGACCCAAGGACAGATGGCCTAAAAGAAAGACCTGAAGAAGGTCGAGAAGGTCATAGAATTCGGCCTCCTTTCCCCCACAGGGGAACACTTAGCTCTACCCAGTTCTCAGCAGATGATGCCCCCACCTTTGCATTCAGGAATTGCCTACAGGATACAGCTTCACTTTAAACAATGTCCTTAGAGCAATTTGTTTACATTTATTGAAAAAGTGATACATGTGCACGTGAAAAGCTCACACTGTACAAAAGGATACACCACAGAAAGCCAGCCTCCCCTGAGGCAGCAGGTGCGAGCAGTCTAGATCCTTCCAGAAACATCTACAGATGCCCACATATTCCTAGAATTCTACCACCAGCATCACCCTCAATAAAAGGGATGCTTCTGTTTTGTGCCTTACTTTCCCAGCTTGACTCCTCTTTGGCATCTTCTGCTATGAGCACGGATACAGCTACATTGTTCCAGAGACATGCAGAGTGTCCCCTGGATGCAGGCACTGGGCAGCCATTCTCCTGATGACAACATTATGTTGTCTTCAGACTTCAGAGATCCCCTGGCTGGGGCAAAGGATGCTTTTCCCCACATTTAGAAATGCGTCTCTAGGATTTATGACCACGCATGGAATTGCTGGGTCAAAGAAGATACGTGTTTTCATCTATGAGGGATATGGCTAACCATCCAACCACAATCTTAGAATCGTAGCTGGGAAGAACTTTGGGGGTTATCTAATTTAGGTTTTAAAATTTTCTGTTTGTCTTTAGACCCACCCCTCCATGTCCACTGTGCTTGCCTTGGTCAGGGACTACAGAGGAAGGCAGAAGGACAGGAAAGGAAGTGAGAGAAAACAAAGGGAGTTGCAGGATCTCCATGTGCCCAGCTCTGCCCCCATTTGGGCATCTCAAAAAAAACACACACCACTGGTTTTTCCAGCTGGGGAAACTGAGCCCCTAAGAGTGCACACAGTAAAACCAAGACTAGACCATGAGTCACAGTGGCTGCTAGTGAGAAGGAGCAGAGCCTCTTCTTCGGGAACCTGAAGAAAGCATGATCATCTGCAACCAAATGGACGTTCAGATACCTTTGCCTGGATCACTGTGGAAGTTGTGAGTCAGGAGTCCAAGATTTGCATCTGTAGAGCAGTATTTCCCAAAATACTGCACTCAAGGAATAGTTTTGTTGGTTGGTTGGTTTGAATTTCTAATCCACTTTGGGCCGAGCCTTTTCAAAATGCAATAACACTATGCATCTAGAAAAATTAAGAGTTTCAAAGACATACAAAATGTAAATCCCCTTCCCTTTTTTCACTAGTCTCAACAGACCCAATGTAGCTCAAACTGCTATATACAATTTTCTAAACACTTATTTTCCATTCCTGTTTTTATCTCATCATGGAATGGTACCAAATTGTTTGCTGATAGTCCCAGTCCAGGGTCCATGCCTCAGATAGCCCTGTTCTGGGTGAGAGTGATGCAGAGAATAAAACACTATCTTAGGTTAACATAAGATTAACCTTAAGTGGCATCACAGAAAGATCCCTGAAAGTAGGGGTCAAGGACTTTGCTTCTGATCCTGGCTCACTGTCTACTATAAATGAGTCCCTTCCTTCTTCTCTCTGGGTTTCATTTTTTCCCATTTGTAAAATGGTTTCTAACCTGCCCATCACAGCTGGGTGTTCAGAGGATCTAGTAAGGTGATCGAATTTTCCCCTGGAGAGCTAGGGGGATATCCAGTATTCCACTGCCAATCACTACATGTTAGGAAGTCAGGTAACTGAACAGATCTGCTCTAGAGATGGGACTTTTCATTGTGCAAGGAGGTAGGAAGGATGGAAGAGATGGAAAGTGAGTTGGAGGAATGAAGTAAGATTTGGAAAATAGGTCTGGAGGGGCTGACACAGCAAAGAGCGCAACTGAGTGATGGGAGTCAAGGAGAAAAGGGGGCTGGGACCATGGAGCTGAGCCCTGCAGGGAGGGCTGAGTTGACCACAACTCTAAATGAGACAGGAGTCTCCTTTCCACCTCCCTCTCTCCCTGAACTCCAGAAAGCAGTCTTTCTCTCTTTCTCCTTGTACTCAACCCCCAATTCCCCTTGAAATACTTCCTATCCTTCTTTCCAAGATCCCACCCCCTGCCAGGCCACCATCAGCTGGTTTGAAGGTTAAGCATGCTGAATCATGAGTCAGCTGAGGACAGTGAGCTCCAGAAGCAGCCAGACTGTGCCCATAGAGGGCCAGTCTGGTGTTTCTGGAAAACCCTAGGGTACTCAGTAGAGAACAAGCCTTGTGTCATGGATACCTTCATGCTGAAGTTGTGTCTCTGGCTCTCAAGTTACAGGTTTCTTTATCTCTTTTGCCTAGGAAATCAACTTTTACAAGGTCATTGACTACATCCTACATGGCAAAGAAGACATCAAAGTAATCCCGTAAGTTTCTCCTCAAAACATATTGACTGGTAAGCATGTTACCAATGTCCACTGATACTCATTCCAAGATCAACACTAAGCAAACCCAAGAACGCCACACACTTGGTCAGAGACAAGGGGGAGCAGTAAGGAGGCAACATGGAAGAGTGGAAAGACCACAAGGGCTGGGAAGAGAGGCTAGATGTTGAGTCAGCGGCTGCGAGTCCCAGTCCCAGGCCTCAGTTCCCCATCTACAGAATGAGACTGTGGGTTCTGATCAGGGCTTTCCAGTGGTTTCCTGTGAAGGCACATCTGGGGGTGAGGCAAAGGCAAGAAGCTGGCACAAGGAAAGCTCATTCTCTTCTTACCGGACCACGGAGGATATTGAAAGGAAAGAACTCCCAGAGCGCGAGGCTTCCACCTCCCTGTACGTGTTAAGGACTCAAAGGCCATTTTAAGAGTCCAACAGTCAAGAACCTACTTTAGTAGAAGCTTGTACCTTTTTGTACTTTTTTGGGTCAGTAGATGACTGTCAGAAACCTAGTTGTCTTGTTATCTATTTGAATCCTCTCTGTGCTAAGAAGCACACTCACAGTTTCGTCTGGAAACTGGGTTTCTTAACTGAATTCCAGACACCTCCAGTCCAAAATCAGACTCTGGGATTTACCATGAGTCACCTGAATCTTTAAACAGTGGGTATGAGATGCCATAACAGGAGTTGATCTTGGTCATCACCAGACTGAATGATAATAATCCATTACACAGACAACCCAGTTCACAGGTTTATCTCTAACTAGTTGGGGATGAGAAGTTGCTTCAAGGTCCTGAGCTTCTGGGTTCTCTCTGTTCATTCCTTTTTGCACGAAAACTGATTCTTTTCTAAACCTATCTCTCATTTCCTTCCTTCCCTCCTTCCTTCCTCCCTTCCTTCCTTCCTTCCTTCCTTTTTTGTTAGGCTGCATACCTGGCATGGAGCTCAACTCAGGGCTTAAACTCATGACCCTGAGATCAAGACCTGAGCTGAGATCAAGAGTCAGACACTTAACCAATTGAGCCACTGAGGCACCCATGTTTTTTTTTTAAAACCTTGTCAAATGCATAATCTTTAGCCATTCTAACTTCTTTTCTAGGGATATGTTTATTAAACTCCTTATCTGTGTTATGAGTTACTACCGGTCACAGTTTTCTGCAGTGTTTTACCACTGTTCATCAAGCATCACATCCTTCTAGCTTCTGATAACACTCACTTTGCTACCTTCCACACAGACCCGAAGAGACGTCACCTATTTTAGGTTCTTTGTTATGGCAATACCCTGTTCCTGATAGCAATTTTTCCATCAGCTAAAATAGGCCAGGCTGTATTATGGCACAAAACCTTAAGACCTACGTGGTATAAACAGTAAAAATTTATTTATCATTCCATTCCATGTAAATTGCTGGTTGGTGGGTGTGGCCAGAGGATCCTGTATGGGCTGTAGCCAGGCAGGGACCACAGCTGACAGAGCAGCCACCATTTCGAATCTTGCCAGAGGGAAGCGAGAACACAAGTGGAACACGACAAAGCACGCACTGGCTTTTAAACATCCCTCCGGAGGTGGCGCTCTTCACTTCTCACATTTCATGGGCCAGTCAGTATATGGCCGCAACTAACCTCAAGGGGGCAGAGACTCCAACCCACCCTCTCATTGTCCAGGAGTGAGAGCCAGAATATTCGAAACTCTGGTAAATGACTGTCAAAGTACATGCCATCTGAACAAGGAGGGGGGAAACCTGAATGGTAAATAAATGGTTAGTCAGACCAAAAGAAGACAAAGTAAGGTTTAGAAAGAACATAGAGCAGGTGGAAAAAATAAAAAGTGGACATTAAGGTAATATCTAAACCAAAATATATTGATAATTACTACAAATGTAAATCCACTAAATGTGCCAGTTAAATGGCAGAGATTGTCAGCCTGGAAAAGAAAGAAATCTACCACATTTCATTGATTCTAAGATGCATAGTTTTCTACGTTTTGACACTTCTGGAATAGAATCAATGACTCTGTATGATCTCTGTCAGCCAGATGGCAGTCATGATTTAGGTATTATGGCCTGTCTACGCATGAACTTGGTCATGACCATTCATATTGTTAAGACTCCAGCTGAGTAATGTCCACTCTTGGTTGTACCCACATTGAATTTAATTGCCATATAAAGTAACTTAAAGAGGGGTATATGGGTGGAGCAGTCAGTTAAGCCTCCAACTCTTGGTTTCGGCTCAGGTTGTGATCTCAGCATCATGAGCCCCACATGGGGCTCCTTGATCAGCTCAGAGCCTGCTTAAAACTTTCCCTCTTCCTTTACTGTGTTCTCCCTGCCCCTCCTCTCTGGACTCTCTCTCTCTTTCTCAGATAAATAATCTTTTTCTTTAAAGTAAAGATCATATACCATAATGCGGCATTGAAACGAAAAGCTGCTTTGAATGGCACAAAAAGATAGGAAAATTGTGGAATATAAAAATCTATTTCTATATTCTAAAAGAGCTCTTGCTATTAATAGAGTAATAATTACAACTTCAAAAAACATTGTGTTACAGATGAACTGGCAGCATTTTATCTTTATAGTTACATGTAGGAAATGATCTGTCAAGGAACAGTTGACTTTCTAGGTATGAAGAAATATTGTACCTCCTCTTCATAAGAGACCCATCTAAAAGATAAGAATCCAGAGAGGTTGACAGTAAAAGAATGAAAAATATGTATACCATGCAAATGCTAATAGAAAAAACTAATATAACTATATTAATATCATATAAAATTAGACAATATGACAAAGAACACAAGTAGAGATACAGTCACTTCTTAATAATAAAGGGGTTAATTCACCTGGCTTTCCAGGAAGATATTACAATTCTAAATTTGTATACACTTCATAACACAGCCTCAAAAAAAAAAAAAAAAAGGCAAAAGCTGATGGCAATATAAGATATAGACAGATCCATGTTTGCTAGTTGATAGGGGGAGCAGACTAAAACAGAATATGGAATATTTGAATAACACAATTAAACTTAATCTAATACCTATAGAGAGACATGGCACCCCATTCCCCAAACCGGAGGACACTCAGTCTTTAAGCATACATACAACACTTATAATAATTGGTGATATAATGGGCCACAGAGTAAACTTCATATATTTCAAAAGACTGAAATAATACTTGGAATGTCCCCTGATCACAATGTAAGTATCCTAGAAACCAATAACAAAATACTAATTAGAATAATCTTCATAGGCAACTAGGAAAGCTAGAAGGCCAAAGACCCCATTGATGTAGTCCATACAGACAGGGAGGAGAGGGTTCGAGAATGGATCTGGAGGGGCAGGTAGGAGCTGTCTACCATCACAACATCTCAAGAAATTAACCACAAACTGGAAAAAAAAAAAACCAAGCCCAAAGAAAAGAATAAACATAAGCCAAGAAATTAATAACATAGAAAAAGACAAATGAATGGTTCATGAAGATCTTAATGCATTTTCCACATTTCTATCTTTTCTCACAAAAACCAAGTATAATCTTACAATAAATAAAAGATAATAATATCAAAAATTGTACTATTATTGTGAGGGGTGAATAAATATGTAAAGCCCCAGCTTAGTGCTCAGTACATTGCTGGAGTTCACCGTAGATGTCTTTTCTCTCTCTCTCTCTGTGGAATTAAGCTACCTCTCTCGTATAAGTATTAATGGAGGGAAAGGATTGTGTCTGCTTTTGCTCAGCAATCAATGACAATGGCTGAATGAATGTTGTCCCTTCGCTTGGAAAATCAAACTCAGTGTGCCATCATAAAATGTATTCACCATGCCTTTTTTTCCTTTTCTAAATTTGAAACATTAAGATGCTTACAGAAAATTTGGGGCTCCTTCAGGCATAGTGTTTAGAAGCAGGAGTTGAGAGCCAAGAGAGAGTGGGGGGGGGCAAAGACCTAGATTCAAGGTTTTAGTCCAGCTGTCCTTATATGAAAAGTTACCAGTTGTCTTTGGCCTTTACAGGAATCCACCTCCTGATCATTGGGCTTTAGTAAGTGGTCTGCCCACTTATGTTGCCCAGAATGGCCTGGTAAGTAATTCAACTTGGAAGGGGGAGAGTCTTGGACCAGTTGGAAGAGTGAAAGGATTTCAGATAGAGAGAGCAGGAAACACTATAGGAAGTGTGGGTCTCTAAAAGCCTGATTCTCTCATTTCTCAACTCACTTGACACTTGGTCCAAGGACATGGACAGAGAATTGACATTTGAGGAAATATGAAATACACAGAGAAATAATCCTTAGATGAAAAGTTGCTTAGTCTTACTGACAACTTGTCTTACTGATAAGATACTTGCTCATATGTCAGGGGCAAAAGCATGGCAGACTGGTCTTCGAGGCTCACCACAGACCAAGTCCCAGCCTCTCATTCTAAAGACTTAGTTGCCACTCCCTACCCCTCATCCCTGCCATGTTTCCAGCTGTACCATGTACAGTAGAGCTCAAATCTCCCTCTCCTACCATGCCCCACCCACTCAAGGTCAAAAATGGAGTAAGCATCCCCTGCCCTAGAGAGAAGAGTCTTGTCTGTTAGCTGCACATCACCCCCATATTTGGGCCTGATCACCCCTTTATCCTTCTCCAGGCACACACTACTCAATGCTGCTCACATAGCAAGAAGTTTATATAGTGAAGATTTTGTAGGTACCAGGCACTGTAACTGGCTCTTCGAATAGAAAGATAGACGCATCAGATACACTTTCTGTTCTGAAGCTCGTAATCAAATGGGGAGATATTTTAAACAGAGTCTTATACTCCAATGTGGTAAGGGCACAAGAGAGATATACATGGCATATTCTTGGAACACAGAGTAGGAGGCATCTAAGTCAGGCTTTTCTTCCAAAAGTGTTGGTCTTAGTTGAGTATTAAATAAATAGGTATTAGGCTGGTGGGAGCAGGAAAGGGGATTCCTGGTGGAGGCAACAACTTGAGCAAACGTAGGCCTGGAGGTTTGAACGGCATGGTGCGTGCAGTCCAGTGTTGCTGGAATATTAGGTTTGAGACAGGAAGAGGTCAAGAGATAAGGCTTGAGGGGAAGGGGAGCACCAGATAACAATGGCCTTGGATCCCAGGCCCCAGGGGTGGGACTTTAATCTGTAGGCAAAGAGTTTTTAAACAGGAGATTGGCAGAGTCAGTTTTCTTTTTAAAAAAATAACTCTGAGAGATCTGAAGGGATTAAGGGGCAGAGCAAAAAGTACATCCTTACAAGCATCTCAACAAAGGCAGTGGAGAGTACTATCATTATGGCAAACAGCCATTGAGTGCCTACGAGCCACACGGTAAATATACTTGCTCACGTGATACTCACACAAGTCTGACAGAGATGAGATGAAGAGAGGGAGATCAGGGATCAGATCTAACCCCAGAAGGGTAAAAGAGACAGAACTTTGCGATTGTGAGCAGAGAGTGGGGAGAAAGAAGAATCAGAGCCCATTTTGGGCTTCTGGCTTGGATGAATAGAGCTGACACCAGCTTTGGCTGCAAGATAAGGAGGTCAGTTTCAGACAAGGTGACCCTAAGACATTTTTTGACAGCAAAGTTCCAGTAGGCAGATGACGAGATGACTCTGGAGGTGTGGAGAGAGAGGAGGGACGGAGATGTGGATTTGGAAGACATCGGGACTAGAGGGTGCTTGAAACTCTGTGTGAATGAAGTCACCAGGGAGAGTGAGAGGGACCTGGGGTGGGATATTGTTAGATGCCAACGTTTAAAGATTGGGTAGAGAAAGAGGAGTATGTGAGAGAAGAATAGAAGGAGGGCTCAGAGGTATCTAGATAAGAACTGAAAACCCTATTGATTTGGCAATCAGATCATCGGCAATTAGATCAATTAGATCCCAGAGAATAGATTTGGTGGTGAGGTGAGGTGGAGACCAGCATGTGGTCTGCCAAGGTGTGGCTGGGTAATGAGGAGGTAGAAAATCGCAAAAGAGAAGCAGAGGAAAAAGCCTGGATGGTTGCTAGTGGGACCATGTTTGGGTCCAGAGATGACTTCATTCTCAAGCAAGCTCATGGCTGAGGTCAAAGAGCCCTCAGAGACATTGCAGATATCAGAAGGGAACAATGGCAACTGATGGCACTGGTCCAAAGAGAGGCCAGAGGGATGGTGCAGTAGGTGAGCAGTTCTGGAACAGGAGCAAAGACAGCTCACCGCCTGAGACTACAGGATGGTCAGGGCCAATGGGACAGTCAGGGTTACTGCAAGCCCATAGGGTGCCTTTTTGAGAACTAGAAAAAAGTACCCCTCTCATGGACCAAAAGAGAAAGACTGGGATCCTGGTTCTGCAAGTCAAGAACAGGCTGTATTTCAGCTCCCCATCAGCCCTTCAGTGAGATGCTTTTTGTGCAGTACACACACTATGCAACTGTACACAGTTGTGCAGGGCCCTGGAGTGATCAGGTAAGTCCTATATGTATGATAGGGTATACTGGTTCAGTTTTTAGGAGAGGAATCTTGCAATATAAAACCAGAGCTATAATATCTTTTATTTCTCATTCTAATTTGGAGTTTATATCCCAAGAAAAAACTCCTTCCTTAAAAAACAAGCAATACCAAACCTAAATGTAATTGATTTAAAGATGCTTAGAGTAGTGGCATTATTTACACTAATAATGATGAAAATTGGATATAACCCAAATAGTCAACAAAAGACACAACAAAATGAGATACAATATAGCAATTAAAAATGACAAATTGTAGCCTTAATTTTTTTCAAAGCTTAGAAATGACTAAGGAGTGAAGTAAATGGCAAGAAATAATGTTTATAAGGTAGTTTTCTGTCCAGTAGACTCAGTTAATCATTGAAAACCATCTTGAGCATGTCTACCTGAGAAAAAGAATGTGAACGCCTTGGGCAAGGACGTAGTGTTTCTGAAGATAGCACACAGGGCTCACTGGGTATGCTGTCAAGTCTAATCACAGCTTCAGTATTCCTCTTCACGGCTTTCAGATTTGCAACATCATGAATGCCCCTGCAGAAGACTTCTTTGCATTCCAGGTAAGTCATTACTTGTTTGGTCTTAGTCACCTGATTTTTTTTTCCCCCAGAGAGGGTTCAAACACATTAAAGTCCATGTGTTTGTTGGGAAGCAGTCTCAACAAAGTGAAAACATGGATGGAAAAAAGTCATATGCTCATGGAAGTGGGGAGGGAGTTACTTTGGTAAATTCCAAGGTCCCATTTGGTTTTAATGTTCACATGTTTTGCTTTCTGGCCTCTGGACTTTTGCTTATGCTGTTGCCCGATCCCTGAACCATCTGGTCCTGCCCCAATACTCCCTGCTCTTTAGTACAAGCTCAAATTTTATGAAACGTTTATGAAGTCTTAGTCTGTTTCCTCTGGCTAATATCATTTCTCTCTCCTTGGGATTTTCATGGTATATTGTTTACCACTCCATATGATTTTTGTCCATCTTTTTTATAAATGTTTATGGAGGGCATCCTCTGTGCCAGCAACTGACACAGTCTACACTGGCTGCAATGGTGGACCAGACAGACGTGGTCTCTATCTCAGGGGGCTCATGACTGTATGGGGAGAAAGGCCATGGAGTGCTGGTCAGAGAAGGACAGAGGGATAGAGGAAGGAATCTTTCCAGGGACCTGAGTTAATCTAGAAGGAATCAAAGAATGTGTCCCTGAGAAATTATATTTAGGCAGGAAAAAAGGGGAGAAGACTACAGGAAGGAGAGAGTTGTTGGAAGGACCCAGAGTAGACCAATGAATGAGTGAGAGACAGTGAGGAGAGTGGCAGAAGCAGATTCTAGAGAAGTAGACCAAAGTCAGATGATGCCTGGAGAGGACAGATGACACATGGCCTGGAGGGCCCTGCCGGGGAATTAGTTCCCCGTATTATAGTCCCCTTACTTTATCTCTAATTACCCTTCTTTGCTTCCAGATTAATTCCTCGGTAAAGGAAAATATAGGTCAATGGTTGGACCTTATCTGTCTTAACATTTCTAGCTGTAGGTGCCCAATCAATATTTGTTGAGTGTAGCACGCCAGATGGAAGCAAAACAAGGCATTAACAATCAGGAAATAATTAAGAAGAAAATAAAAATGAATCTTAAAAAATTAGTGAATTATTTTTTTTAGTCCTTGAAGAACCTCATGAAAGAATGTAGCGAGAATATCCTTCCAGAGTTAGAGTTGTATGTCTTGTGTTGGGATTTTGCTCATTTCCACGTGAGGAGCCCAAATTGTTGCTGAGAGTTGCTAACCTGATAAAAACCGCACTGAACTTGATCTCTACCCAATTAGTTCAGTTTATTCACATTGAAGCATCAAATCTGATCTTGTATTTAGATTCTAGGCTTCTTCCTCCAACTCATTCTCTACAAAATGGCCTGAGTAATTTTTCGAAACTCAGACTATGTACAGTAACTTCTCTGCTTAAAAACCTTGAATTCTTTCTCGTTTGGTTTTCAATAAAACCTGTTTCCTTATCATGGCCTTTAGAAGGAAGGGGTTCCCTGAAGGTTAGGTGGGCACTTGGGAAAAGGCAGACCTGGAACTCATGCTTTCTGACCAGTATCCCCTTGTTCTTGGGCTGTAATCTACATCCTCCTGGAGTCACTTTCCCACCAGATACTGGCTTCCAGTGTTCATGAAATGATCACCATTATCATCATCATTATCATCAACATCATCGTCATCATCATCATCTTACCACATTAAGAATCTTAGAACTGGGGCTCCTGGGTGGCTCAATGGGTTAAAGCCTCTGCCTTTGGCTCAGGTCATGTTCTCAGGGTCCTGGGATCAAGCCCCGCACTGGGCTCCTTCCTCACTGGGGAGCCTGCTTCCCCTCCTCTCTCTCTGCCTGCCTCTCAGCCTATTTATGATCTCTGTCAAATAAATAAATAAAATCTTAAAAAAGAAAAAAAAGAATCTTAAACTTTCAAGTTGGAAGACTCCAAGTACAGGAAGTCTTCCTTGATTTCCTTCCCTCCTCTGGCTCCCCCAGAACCATAAGAAACTCCAGTTACTTGCTTACCTGCCAGATTATGAACAACCTAAGGATAACCTTTGTACCTCCTTTGCCTCGGTTTTTTCAGTTTCTAGTTCAGTTCCTTGTACATTGTAAAATGTTTAATATTTACCAGTACATGAGAAGAGAGTCTAGAAATGACCTAGTCGAGTCATTCCCATGTTATAAATGATAAAATGAGAGGCTCAGACAGATGGCAAATGGCTCACAAAGGGCCGCCTTACAACTGACCAAGAGATTTCACTGCCCTTGTCTCATTCACTCCATGAGGCACAGCTTCTTGCTACCACCCCCATCTGGGCTGAGACAGCTGAGGCCCACTGACAGGTCAAAAGTATCACAGGAAGTCACACCAAGCGTCAAGAGACAGGGCGCCCGGCTGGCTCAGTTGGTTAAACATCTGCCTTCAGCTCAGATCATGATCCCAGGGTTCTGGGATCGGGCTCCCTGCTCGGTGGGGACCCTGCTTCTCCCTCTCCCTCTGACTGCCACTCCCCTTGCTTGTGTTCTCTCTTTCTCTACCAAATAAATAAATAAAATCTTTTAACTTTTGTAGCAACATGGACGGGACTGGAAGAGATTATGCTGAGTGAAATAAGTCAAGCAGAGAGAGTCAATTATCATATGGTTTCACTTATTTGTGGAGCATAACAAATAGCATGGAGGACAAGGGGTGTTAGAGAGGAGAAGGGAGTTGGGGTAAATTGGAAGGGGAGGTGAACCACGAGAGACTATGGACTCTGAAAAACAATCTGAGGGGTTTGAAGTGGCGGGGGGGTGGGAGGTTGGGGTACCAGGTGGTGGGTATTATAGAGGGCACGGATTGCATGGAGCACTGGGTGTGGTGAAAAAATAATGAATACTGTTTTTCTAAAAATAAATAAATTGAAAAAGAAAAAAAAAGTTAAGAGACAGGGGCGCCTGGGTGGCTCAGTGGGTTAAAGCCTCTGCCTTCGGCTCAAGTCATGATCCCAGGTCATGGGATCGAGCCCTGCATCGGGTTCTCTGCTCAGCCGGAGGCCTGCTTCCTCCTCTCTCTCTGCCTGCCTCTCTGCCTATTTGTGATCTCTGCCTGTCAAATAAACAAATAAAATTTAAAAAAAAAAGTTAAGAGACAAACAAACAAGATGTTTAATGGTGGCTCTATTAAGCATATCCCGGCACCTGGTGGCTTGTGAGAGACACAGTAAATGGGAGACAGTGACCCATCAGAGCACAGTGAAACTCTCCAGGTTACCTTAAGCTCGTGCCAGCTCAGGCAGGTGAAAAACAAGGCACAGAGCCGGTCCTCAAGCCAAAGGTTTTGTTGACATGGCTACAATCTGGTTTGATAGGCTTGCTTACCACCTACCCACAGACTCCCTAGCTGTTTTGCAGTTTTCATATTGTAAATATTATCTGTAAATATTTCAGACTTTCTGAAAGTTTTGACACACAGAGGCCCGTGAACTATCGGGTGTATAAACTCATCAGGACCCCTCTGCACCCCATCTGTTGCTGCCTGTGGTGTGGGTAACAAGCCGACGATTGTTGTTCCCGAGTCCTTTTCTGACTGCTATTTCTAGGGCCAGTTTTATCCCGACTTCCAAATGAAAGGGCCTCTGAACAATAACCAATTTGTAACCTTCTCTGGCTTCTCTTATAGAAAGAGCCTCTGGATGAATCCGGATGGATGATTAAGAATGTCCTGTCTATGCCAATTGTGAACAAGAAGGAAGAAATCGTGGGGGTGGCCACGTTTTACAATCGCAAAGATGGGAAGCCCTTTGATGAGATGGACGAGACTCTCATGGAGGTGTGGCTCAGGAGGAGGCCTTCATGGCTGGGTTGCAGGGAGGGCTTGTTGCAGCAAGAGGGGTGAGGGGGGTTCACCTGGGGTGGGGTGGGGAGCTCACCTTGTTGGCATGCCCCCGACTCAGCCTCAATGTCTGCTCTCTTGGCTCGCACTTCTGCGCTGCCATATATTGTCAGGGAAATTCACATTCCCTTTAAAACAAATTTTGATCAATTAGCTTTACCTTTTAGCATTTTTAGGATCATGTGAAAAATGAGCAGAATGTACAGAGTTCCCATAGGCCTCCTGTGCCCATGTGGGTACACACACTTGGGTGACGTTATCACCCATAAGAATGTTGCTTTGCATGTTGGTGCTTTATTTTAAAGTGGGTTCCCACCCAGTGTTCAATCTTCATCCTCAAACACCTCTTCCAAGGAGAGCAGCAACCCCCTGATCGAACCCACCTTACAGCTGAGGAAACGGAACCCTAGAGTCTTGCCCTAAGTCGCAGAGGCAGGATCAAATCAGGATGCTCTGCCTCTGATTCTTGTTTTCTTTCCCTTCAGTCTTTGGCTCAATTTCTGGGCTGGTCTGTCTTAAACCCTGACACCTATGAGTCAATGAACAAACTGGAAAACAGGAAGGATATTTTCCAGGACATGGTCAAATATCACGTGAAGTGTGACAATGAAGAAATCCAGAAAATCCTGGTGGGTGAAGTTCTTTTACATTTCTGCTCTAGCAGAAGCGGCGCCCCAGGAATGTGACCAGGGCAATAGTCAAGCTCCATGAAGGCAGAGGTGGGTGGGCTGGCCTTGCACAGGGATGCTCCGGGCCCCTCACAGTCAGCGGATGGATGGATGGATCCACCAGTACCAATGAGTCATATGAATCCCATATGGCTGATCCGTGTGACTGGGCGACAACTGTCCCTTGCACATGCCACCTCAGTCGTGGGACCAGATGTTGGCTTAATAGCTCTGGAAACTCTGTATTTCACTGTGCCGAGGGTTGACTTGGTAGTAGAGAGGGAGTCACCCAACCACAGCCCTGACACTGAGAGAACGCTCTCTCTGACAGCCCATGAACACTGCCAGCTTCTCAGAGACTCCCTCCATGGGGTCAGCTCACTTAGAAAGGAGTTGGATCAGAGAGGAGTTTTGTGAGCAAAGAAGTAGGACAGAAGGAGTTAGAGGTTAGTAATGAGTCCTCACATAGTTTCATCACTTTACAGTTTATAAGGCAATTTCACACTTAGGGTATTTTTTGATGCTCACAACAACAAATGCACTAAGGTGGGAAGGGTAAGGGCTTCTATCCCTGTTATAGATACGAAGAAACTGAGGTCCAACAGGGGGAAGTAACTGGCCCCCCAATCACCTGGCTTATTAAATAGGTCTCACTTAACCTTTATCAGGATAATGAGGATATTCTCTACTACTCATATGAAAGAGCTGCCTCCTGAGGTAGTGAGCACCCTGTCAAGAGAGGTATCCAAGTAGAGGCTGGATGATCATTTATCAGCGATGCTATAGAGAAGAGTCCTACCTACCTGGATGAGATACTTTGAAGGATATGTGGCAATTAGTGACTCATTATTCCTTGGATTTGATTCTCAAAGAGATCATGATCTTAGAAGTCAATTGAGTTAGCCAAAAGGCATTGGATAAGATACCCAGCTGAGCTCCCAAGACCTTGCTTATAGACCTCACAAGTTGAAACAATACAGGCCAATATTTTCAGAAGTAACTTCTTAAGCTGGGAAGATATCACAACAAATTTGATCGTTTCATCCCAATCACTAATAAAGTCAGAGGAGAAATCATCTAATTTGGATAAATTAACTCACGGTTTGCTTGTCTCAGTCTGTGATTTTGGCCAAATGATGGATATATGGGGCCCCGGAAGCAGAGCCTCAGTGAACCAGTGAGAAGTGAGAAGGCTATGTCTTGGTCAAGAAATCAGAAGCAAGTAACTGAGTCCAGGTCCCCCTCCTCTGGCATGTGCACAGCGCCATAGGCCTAGAGAAGGAAGAAACTTGCCCCAATCTCACAGTATGAGAGGAAGAGCCAGGACCATGAGCAAGACCTTCTGACTCCCCAGTCCATAATAATAACAATAAGAATGTCAGCAACAACGTTATTTAACTCTAGTGTTTACTATGTGCCAAGCACTGCCCTGGGGACTTAGCATGCATTAGTCCATCTAGCTGTATACAAGTTTTTTCAAAATGACTTGGCATAAGTCTAGTCTTAAGTACTTTCATTATTTCCATTTTACAGGTGAGGAAATGGAGGACTGAAGGTGTTAAGTAGCTCTGCTAGTAAGTGGCAAACTTGCAGGCAGGTCCCCACTGCCAGATGCCCAGGAGTTTGAACTGGCCTATCACTGGATGGTGAAGGGCAGCCTCTCTGAGTTGGTGGCTCCCGCTGCAAGCGCTTTGGAGGAAAGCGGAGAATGGAAATGGAAAAGTTGAGGCATATTTAGACCTCAGATATACTAACTGATTTTGTTTCTCTCTGCTATTTTGGGCGCTGGCAGAAAACCAGAGAGGTGTATGGGAAGGAGCCGTGGGAATGCGAGGAAGAGGAACTCGCTGAGATCCTGGTGAGCGGGGCAGAACCCAGGCAAGGCGCACCTTGAGCATGCGCAGGGCGGGGGGTGGGGTGGGGCTGCCTCTGCCAAGCACGCCCCTTGTCACCCTGCTCTGATCCTGGGATGGGGACAGGGCTGGGGGTTGCGGGGGGGAGACCCATGCACGCTTCATGTGCTCCAACCCCAGGACTCCCCTCCTTACACAGCAAGGAGAGCTGCCAGATGCAGAGAAATACGAAATCAATAAGTTCCACTTCAGCGACTTGCCCCTCACGGAACTGGAGCTGGTGAAATGTGGGATACAGATGTACTATGAGCTCAAAGTGGTGGATAAATTTCACATTCCTCAGGAGGTAAGGGCAAAATAAACCCCTTCCATTTCCTTTTTTCTTTTAGCTTGCTTCCTTTTTTTTTTTTTTTTTCTTTCCCCCAGCTCCATCTGTAAACAGTGCACCCTCAGCTCCGGGGATATAAAGCATTAGTCACACTGCGCAGGTGACTCCTTTATCAGAAAAGAGATACGCAGTTCCTCTGAACTGTGCTGTTCCTGGCTCACTGGCTTCTCAAGGTGGCTTGTGAGGCGCTGAGTTCCGAAGGCATCAATGGGAACCAATAGTGAAACGAGCGTGAGAGATGTGGGTGACGTCATTTTAAACAGGTCTTTCCCCCTGCAGGATTCCTTATAGTGTGCTTTGAATCTAGGGGCCTGGAGAGGGACGGGCAAGGGGGTGGTGGGGTGGGGGTGGGGGCTAAACTCAGAATTTCCCAGACTTGATTAAAGCAGCCATTCTCAAAGTGCTGCCTCAGACCACATCAGCACCATGTGTCAATGTATCAGAAGCACTAATTCTCTCTTGTGCACACACACACGTGTGAGACATACACACACACGTGCAATTCTCCCAGCTCTAATGAATCAGGAAGTGTGCGTTTGAACGAACCCTCTGAGTGATTCTGATGGGCACTCACGTTAGAGAACCACCAAGTTAAAGACCCCTTTTGTTTTTCTCCCTGGGAGCTCTCTGGGGCAGAGTTTGGGAAACACTGATGAAGCCCCATTTAGTGGAGTAAGTGGGGGGCGCACGTGCACCTGGTTTCCTAACAACGTCCATTTTGCTAGTATTCAGCCATTTGCAAAGTACTCTCCCCACATTGCTGGCTGGCTGGGGCCCGTGGAGGGGATGGGGAGGGCCTCCCGTAGGACACAGGGCGCCAGGCCTCACCCCCAACCCCCGTGCCCATGTTTGCAGGCCCTGGTGCGGTTCATGTACTCGCTGAGCAAGGGCTACCGCAGAATCACCTACCACAACTGGCGGCACGGCTTCAACGTGGGGCAGACCATGTTCTCCTTGCTGGTGGTACGGCGGGAGTAGGGGGCTGGGCGCAGCTGGGGCTGCGGCGGCGTGGAAGGGGAGGGACAGCGGGGGTTCTCAGGCCATGCCAGAAGACCTCTCCAGCTCCACCCCGAAGCAGCGGCTTTGCTGTCTTCAGTGCTTAAAAAAAAAAAAAAAAGAGAGAGAGACACAAGAGGAGTGCACGTTTAGCATACATGAAGTCCAAGGAGAGAATTGTGTAAAATAAAAAGTGAAGGAAAGCTGCAGACTCCCCCCAAGTCCAGTGCGGTTACTTAGAAATAACCACCGCATGACTCCTTCCAAATCCTCTTCTAGAAGCTTTGAGACATATTTTTACACAGACACAGTGTGTTTTGTTTACAACCAAATGAATAATAATACCGTAAAACATGCTTTCTTCATTTGAGAAGCTGTATCAATCACATTCTCCATATGTTTAATTTTTCACTGTGGTTAAATATACAACACAGAAGACCTGCCATTTTAGCGGTTTTTAGGTGTCTTTTTTTTTTTTTTAAGATCTTATTTATTTATTTGACAGACGGAGATCACAAGTAGGCAGAGAGGTAGGTAGAGATAGAGGAGGAAGCAGGCCCCCTCCTGAGCAGAGAGCCCGAAGTGGGGCTCAATCCCAAGACCCTGGGATCATGACCTGAGCCGAAGGCAAAAGCTTTAACCCACTGAGCCACCCAGGCGCCCCAAGTGTCAGGGGTTTTAAGACATTCACCATGTTGTGCGACCCTCACTACTATCTGCCCCTAGAACTTTTTTTATCTTTCCAAATAGAAACTCTGTCTCCATTAAACAATTCCCCGTTCCCCTCTCTCCAGCCCTGGTGACCACTTTTCCCTTTCTATCTCCATGAACTTGACTACCCTAAGTATTTGAAGGAAGCTCAGGGGAAGATTCTTCTGGGCTGTGCTCAAACCAGTATAGGGTTTGCTTTGCCAGTCTGGGCATGTTCAAAAACCCTCCAGATCCTAAAACCCGACTGCTACAACTTTTTAACCATCACCTAGTCCAGTGCCCTCTACCTCCAGTGTGCAGATTGGGATACTGAGGGAAACTGGACCAGTTAAGATCGCTCAGGACTAGGGTGACCAACCATCCCTGTCTGCCTGGGACTGTTCCAGTTCTAGTACAGAAAGTCGCAGATTCTTGAAAGTGCCCCAGTCCCAGGTCAACATCTGGTCACACTGTTATGCCCGGGATAGAGCCAAGGTCAGAACTGGGTTTCCAGGCCCTCCCCCTCACACCTGCTCTGCTTCTAACCCTGCAAGAAAGGAGTGAGTGGCACCTCTGATTGCTCTTCCAGACCGGAAAGCTGAAGCGCTACTTCACGGACCTAGAGGCCTTGGCCATGGTCACTGCTGCCTTTTGTCATGACATTGACCACAGAGGCACTAACAACCTCTACCAGATGAAGTGAGTCGGCCTTTGCTGTCCCTCCTCTCTGCCTCCCGCTCCCAGGATTCATTACCCAGATCTGAAAGGCTCTCAGGCAGATTCACCAGCCAAGGGAAAGTCCCACTGTCCACAGCTTCCTACTTCCTCCTGCCCTGTGGGTCTGAGTAAACGCCAGTGACAGACAGAATAATGACCCCCAAGCCATGTCACCATGCCTGGAGCCTGGGAATGTGTTGCCTGATAATCAAAAGGGACTTTGCAGATGTGATTAGAGATCTTGAAATATAGGGATTATTCTGGGTTATCCAAGTGGGCCCCACATAGTTAGAAGGGTCCTTCTAAGAGGGAAGTGAGAGGTCAGAGAGGAGAGAGGATACCACACTGTTGGGTTTGAAGATGAAGAATGGGCCTCAAGCCAAGGAAGATAGGTGGCCTCTAGAAGCTAGGAGTCGAGGGAATGGATTGTCCCCTAGAACCTCCAGAAGGAAAGCAGCTCTGCGGACCTGCTTTAGACTCTGAACTCTAGAGCTATAAGATAATAAATCTTTACTGTTTTCAGCCATTAAGTTTATAGTAATTAAGTTTATGGTAATTAGCAACAATATATGAAAACCCTCCCTTTCCTCCCTCCCTCTCTGCTGAATGACTTTAAGCCAAATGTTAGTAACTGACACTGGTTCATTCATTCCCCTTATATTTGTAATGCTCCTAACATAAGTGCGGTAGGCCCTGTGCTAGGCAAGGGAGGTACCATGGTAACAGAACAGACACAGGCCCTGTCCTCACAGAGCTTATACTCCACACAGCCTGTGAAACATGGTCCTTGCTGGGTAGAGCAGGAACTAGTGTTGTACTCATATTACAGAGGAGGAAACTGAGGCTCTGCCCAGGACCCACAGCCTACGAGTCATAAACAAGCCTAGAACATGCTGCTCTGAGGCTAGAGGTCGTGTTTCTACTTTATGGGAAGCTAAGTATTGAGCTCAGAGCTTGGCACATATGTATTGAATAGAGACATGAATAAACACACCGCCTGTGGGAATTCAGTGGCTTCTCCTGAGACTCAAGGATTGCATCAAAGGCTTGTGATCTTTTAAGTATGGCCTGGGGCCAATGTCCACGGTTGACGACAGGGAACCCAGAAATCTTTAAATTGCCTGTGTCATTGTGTGTGTGTGCGTGTGTGTGTGTGTTCCTTTGGGGCACACGCTATTCAACAGCCTCTCTAAGGAGTCCATGAGCCCAGAGAGGCTCGGAATTAGCTGAGGAGAAAGCTAAAGCCTGAGAGTCAGGGGACCCCATGTCGAGTCTTCTTTCCCACTCCCTCACCATGTGATAAGCTCCTTCTCAGTGCTGGCCGTCAGCCTCTCTGCCTGCAGAATTAGGAGGGGGCAGGACTAGATGATGTCTGTAACCTCCATCTTGGCCATTTCATGCTGATTGTGTGTGTGCGTGTGTATGTGTGTGTGTGTGTTTATTTGTGTCTCCCATTCAGATCCCAGAACCCACTGGCCAAGCTCCATGGATCCTCCATCTTGGAAAGACACCACTTGGAGTTCGGCAAAACGTTGCTGAGAGATGAGGTAGGATGGGTGGGGGCCCTCCACATTGCCTGCTGGGAGTCCCCATCTCACTAGAAGCCTGCGTGTAGCCGGGCGGCGCTCTTCCCATCCGCCTGGGCTGCCTCTCCCACCGTCGGGGGTCATCATCAGTAGTTGCGTGGCTCTCCTGCCAACATCACTTCTTGCGTCTCTTCTACGGTTTTCTCTCTAGAGCCTGAATATCTTTCAAAACCTCAACCGCAGACAGCATGAGCACGCCATCCACATGATGGACATAGCAATCATTGCCACAGACCTCGCCCTGTATTTCAAGTTGGTATTTCTTTTAATTTTAAGACCAAGAATAACCATAATAATGACTATAATAATAAACATCATAGAGCCAATGATTTAATATGTTCTGTGCACTGTCTCTTATGCTATGGAATAGTAATTCTCACTATGACCCTGGGAGTTAGACAGTCTTACCCCCCACTGTATCCATGAGACACTGAAGTCCAGGGGAAGAGATTGGCTAAGTAAGATCAGATGACACGCTGGAGACAGAGTTTGGGTTAGAACCTAGGTCTTCACTCCCAGGCCTCGGTTCTTTCCACTTTGTTTCGTTAATTATGTTGTTTTCAGAAGCCTCGGTCTGAAACAGCCAGTGTTAGCCTGGAGGTTGCATTATTCTAAGACAAGCTCCTTTAGGGCGCCTGGGTGGCTCAGTGGGTTAAGCCGCTGCCTTCAGCTCGGGTCATGATCTCGGGGTCCTGGGATCAAGTACCGCATCGGGCTCTCTGCCTAGCAGGGAGCCTGCTTCCCTCTCACTCTATCTGCCTGCCTCTCTGCCTACTTGTGATCTCTCTCTGTCAAATAAATAAAAATCTTTAAAAAAAAAAAGACAAGCTCCTTTAACGAACTGGTGTGTTTTACAGGAAAAGGACGATGTTCCAAAAGATCGTGGATCAGTCTAAGACATACGAATCCCAACAGGAGTGGACTCAGTACATGATGTTGGAGCAGACACGGAAGGAAATTGTTATGTGAGTAAGATGGGGCTTAACCCCTGATTCTCCTAAGCCCAGGGTGTCTGAGGTGAGATGCTGCACTGACAGGCCTTGCTGCCCTCAAGAGAATCCTGGGACACCCGCCATTTTGGAGGCTGCCAACATCTGGAAACAATGAAGTTATGCCCTCACGGAATTGCAGAAATTATGGCATATGTTTAATTTTTGTTTTAACCCTAAAATATTAGATAATATATTATTGTTTTATTTCTCTGTATATAAAATGCACAATACTTGAAGTATTTCTATCATAAGATTCAGAATTTGGGTGGTAAAGTGATAGGACTTTAAAGGTTTTGATGAAACACAAAGCATTATACCAATTATTATCTGAGTGATATCTATGTATCATTCAAAATATGTAGGCTTAATTTTTTTTAAGCATTCCTTTATATGTGCCAATGCCCTACAATATAGCTCTGCTACTCACAAATCAGGTACATGATTTATATTAAATTTAGAGTGCCTGGCTGGCATGAGGTGTGGTGATGGGACTCAAAATTAAGTTTTTAAAGACTATCTTCTTTTAGTTGCCTCACTGTGCCTCTGTGGCTCACCTCAAATGATGACAGGGTGAGACATGTACATTTGAGGCCTTTGGTGATGAGGTGGCCCAAGCCAAAGAGTCCCCTGGCTCCCATGTGCTGAGTCCTAAGTATCTATGGTCAGGGAAGACAAGGCTTGACCTCGTTCCCGAGGCAGTTACCAGGTTTTATCTCCAGATGCTTCTTTGAAGAGGAGGCTTGATTAAATCACAAATGTTGCAAGTCCCGGCAACAGAGAAGAGGTGGCTGCTGGGACAGGCTCAGGAAGAGAGGAAAATGGCACAGTGCCCTTTTCTCACTTGCAGTCGTCCAGTCAGGCAGATCCCCTGATCCTGAGGAGCTGTGTGACACGCCCCCACCGAGCAACGGGGCACCCTCAGGCTATGGCTGCTCCCAGGAGCACCAGACGCTGCCTGACTGGACATTTCAAAACGGTGCTGCAGAAAATTGAACAAGTGGGAAGCACACCCTGTTCTTGGGTAGGGACACTTAATATTAAATGTCATCTATTCTCCCTAATAAATATTCCTGTAAGGTGATTCCAAGGAAAATATTGACTTATGTTGAGGATCATTAGGAAGCAATGTCAAAATTCTTATGAGAAGAAAAACAGCCAGAAAATTCTGAAATACAAGAGTAATGGTAGGAAGAAGCAGAATGAAAGGCAGTTCGGTCCTAGACATGAGTGGGACAGGTCCATGGGGCAGACTTGAAAGGCTATGCCTGTGTTTAAAGTGGATTTTATAGGTGCCTGGCTGGCTCAGTCAGAAGAGCACATGACTCTCAATCTCAGGTTTGTGTGTTTGGCCCCCCGTGGGGTGTAGAGTTTGCCTGAATAAATAAAACTTTTCGAAAAAGTGGATTTTTATACCAGCGAAGGGAGGGTTAAGTTCATAAATGACGTTGGGACTGTAAGGTAGCCTGATGGGGTTTTTTTTTCTCCATTTCTTGGTGGACCCAGACTGGGTGTCCTACAAATTTAACCCCATTCTGACCCTGTCTATGTGGAAATATCACTAGAATCCACGGGTGAAGGGCTGGTCCCACAAGATGGCCCCTCTGCAGACACCAAATGCAAGTCAAGGTTGCTACTTCTGCTTCTGACCCCCTGGCTATAAATTGGAGGTTCCCAGGACTCCACCTTTGGGTTCTCTTAATTTGCTAGAGCAGCTCACAGAACTCAGAGAAACATGTTCTAATATCTACCAGTTTATTGTAAAGGCTACAGAAGAACAGCCAGATGAAGAGGTACGTAGAGCAAGGGTCAGAAGGGTCGCTAGCATGGGAACGTCTGTCCCTGTGGAACCGGGGTGCTCCGCCCTCCCTGCCAGTGGGTGCTTCACCAACCCAGTAGCTCATCAGATCGCCATTGTGTGAGTTCTGCCGAGCTCTCTCTACAGTTCCCTCTCACCCCAACCCTTCCACAGAGGGTGACGGGTAGGGCAGAAGGTTCCAGCCCTCTATCTGCTCGGAAATTCTGGTGTCCAAACCCACCTTGAGTCTTTCTAGGGACCCCACACGAAATCATGGTGATTAGCTTAAACCCACAGTGGGCTTTCTACAAAGGATACTCCTATCCCTCAGGAAATTCCAAGGGTTTGAGAAGCTTTGTTCCAGGAACCAGAAACAAAGACCAGTTATATTTTGTATGATACCATAGGGGATCACAGAGCCGGATTGCTATCTCACTCCTGTACCAAAATAAGTTCCAGATGAATCAAGATCTTAAAATAATGAGAAAACAAACCAAAAAAGGGGGGGGGGAGAGAGGGAAAAGTCATGGTAGAATTAAAAGGAATAATTTCAGATGAACTTTTCTAAGTGTGACATAAAATTCAGAAGTCATAAATAGATTGACACATTTAACTACATAAAAATTGGGGATTTCCTCACACCACACATAAGAAGGTGTAGCTGAAGTCAGAAAGCAGGTGAAAAGCTGGGAAATGTATCCAACAGAACTTCTGACAGAAGAGCCCATTTCCTTAGTAAATAAAGCATTAATACAATTAAAAAAAAAAAGACTTATCCAATAGAAAAATGGGCAAAACCCTCCTTTTCCCCAGACATTTCCCAGAAAAGGGATTTCAGAGGGGAGCAAACATACAAAAAGACGGTGGCCAGACTCACAAGCAGCAACGCATCATAAAGCCACGGCACGATAGAATGTTTTCACCCGTCTTCTCAGCCACTGAAAACATCTGCAAGCACACTGCACTGGGCAGAGTGAGGGGCAGCCAGGAACCCCGCTCACGGTGGTGGGAAGGTCAACAGACGTGGCTGCTGAGCCTCCATGGACGGCGGGGTAAATGCCCGCCCTCTGACCCAGTCCCACGTGCAGGACTCACCCTCCCGCTGCTGTCCCCCGCGTGTGCCAATGAAGTACAGCTGTGTCCCTGGCTGGTCGCAGCCTTATTTGTAATTGCCAAAAAGACTGAAAACAAATATCCCCCCATGGCGGGGAATGGGTCAATGACGTCACAGTACTTTCACATAGAGGAATGTGAGGCAGGCTGTACAGAGAATGACAGGGAGGATTACCCAGATACAGTATTTAATTAAAAAAAAGAAGGGCACCTGGGTGGCTCAGTGGGTTAAGCCTCTGCCTTCGGCTCAGGTCATGGGATCAAGTTCTGCATCGGGCTCTCGGCTTGGCAGGGAACCTGCTTCCTCCTCTCTCTCTCTTTCTGCCTACTTGTGATCGCTCTCTCTGTCAACCAAATAAAATCTAAAAAAGAGAGAGAGAGAGAAGAGGGATGCCTGGGTGGCTCAGTCAGTTAAGCGACTGCCTTTGGTCTAGGTCATGATACTAGGGTCCTGGGATCAAGTCCCACGTTGGGCTCCTTGCTCAGCAGGAAGCCTGCTTCTCTCTCTGCCTCTGCCTGCCACTCTGCATATTTGTGCTCTCTCTCTCTCTCTCTGACAAAAAATAAATAAAATCTTTAAAGAAGAAAAGAAAAGAAAAGAGGCCAGAGACAGGACTTTAACTACTGCCAAATCCAAGGGAGTTTTGACGGGAAGTCTTTAAACTGAAGTACACGGACCCCTACTCCAAGACAAAAGCCTTCTGAGAACTACGTGGGCACCGAGGCCCTCAAGGGAGTCAGTTTTCTCTTTCTTAATATTTTCCTGAGAAAGCACAGGAGTTGAAGCATTGCCAGTCCCCTTGCTTTTCTCCCTCCTTACAAAACAGTCTTACTTGGGCCTTCTCTGTCTGTCTGTCTCTCTTTCTCTCTCTCTCTATATATATATAATGCATAACAAGGCAGTAGAGAAAGAGAATACTGTCCTGGATTGTGCACTGGGGCAGCAGTAGCTAAGGCATTTTTTATTTAACAATCTTACTTCCTTCAGAGAACATACCACTGTCCAGGGACACCCCCGATATCAGGGCAAAAGGGTATCAGAGTAAGTACTGATGGTAGCAGCACTCGGTTAATCTGTGCCACTTCCTGTCATCTATCACCTGTCTGTCATGTATTTGTTCTACCTACATACCAGACCATCTACCTTTCTTAAAATTGAGAATAAAAAACAAGATGGATGACACTGGGATGCATTCTAATATGCTTCCTTGAATTGGAAAATGAAATCGGATTCTCTCTGAAAAAATATGTGTGATCTGCTTGCTTTACTGGACAGTAACAGATAGGCATTTCCAATCACATTATATGGCAAACATTTCCGTAAAGTCAGTGCATCAACTCTGCAGCTACCAAGGTTTGATGAAAAGAGCTGAAACTTGTTTGAGGATGAAAGCGCTTTATAAGAAATATAACACTGGAAGATAAATTTAAATTAATAATGCTTTAATTGACCTCACCCACTCTGAGTATCTTGGCTTAACCAGAATGCGGCAGAGAAAGTGTCCGGGGTATAATTAATAGTCATGTTAGAAGCCTTGGCTAAATCTTTATGGCATACATCCCAGAAATTGAGGAAGTGAGTGATTCTAAGGTTTGCTTTAAATAAAATTGAAGGAGAACCTAATGGAATTGTCAGCTGATAAATCATTCAGAAGAATGATCACAGTATACTTTTTAACAGATGATTTGGAAGAATTGAAAGAATTGAGTGACATTGCTGTAACAAAACTACCATTTCCAAGGCTTCTAATTACTTGCATCTGTAAAAAGAAAAAAACTGGCATAAAACACATGCTAAACCCGATCTTAAATCAGCAATAAGAACTATTCATTCATTAACTCATTTTAAGATTTTATTTATTCATCTGACAGGCAGAGAGAGAGGGCACAAGCCAGGGGAGCAGCAGGCAGAGGAAAGGGAAGAGCAGGCTCCTCCGATTAGAGCTGTATCCCAGGACCCTGGGATCATGACCTGAGCCAAAGGCAGATGCTTAACTGACTGAGCCACCCACATACCCATTAACCGATTTTTTTTAAATGATCTTTAATAGAAAAAATGTATTTCATTATGTTCTGTAGCAAATTATCCAGAGCATAATATCCCACCAAAGATATATACCATTAACCGATTTTTAAAATACTGTCTCATTAAGAGAGAAATTTCCAAAAAAAAAAAAAATTTACTTTGAGCATTTAATAATTATTTCTAAAAACAGGTAATAGATTTCTGTTGTGTTGATTAACTGTGTAATAACAATAAATGCCCTCAAGTTTTCAGTACTTGGAGGCTTATGGTCAAAGAAAAAAACTTTAGTTTTATCATTTCATATTTGGGCATATTTGGTTGCAGATAAGTTCCCAGACACAGAGCTCTAAAACCCTTGGCATGTTCTGAGCCGTAGGAGTGATAGGAGTGTCTTTTGTTCTAATGAGGCGACTCTGGGTGGGCTCCTGGAGGGCTTCAAGATGGAGGCTGATCATCGGGAAGATCAAGCCATGATTAGAAGCTTGGAACTTTCAGCCCCACCCCCCAATCTCTGTGCAGAACAGAGGGGCTGGAAACCGAGTTAATCACCCATGGCCAATGATTTAATCAATCATGCTTACATGATAAAAACCTCCAGAGAAACCTCTAAACAACAGAGTGCGAAGAACTACCCAGTTGGTCAACGCATGGAGGTGCTGGGAGGGTGACACGTCTGACGAGGGCGTGGAAACTCTGCGTGCCCCCCACCCCCACCCCACCCCTTCTCCAGCGTCTCTTTTTCATTGGCTATTCCTGAAGTGTATCCTTTATAGTAAACTGGTGAATGTTAAGTAGAAAGCTTCCCTGAGTGCTGTGAGCTTGTCCCAGCAAATTTTTGAACCCGAAGGCCATGTTTATGGAACTCCCGACTTTGTAGCCAAGTTGGAGGAGAGTGTGGGCAACCCAAGGACTTAGTATTTATGACTGACTTCTGAAGTGAGGACAGTCTTGTGGGGACTAAGCCCTTCAACCTGTGGAGTCTGACAGTTCATGTCAGAATTGAATCGTAGGACACGAAGTTGGTGTCAGAATTGGTTGTTGTGAGGAAAACACTCAATACTCCCCCCTCCCCCATGCTTCTATGACCTTGGAGGGCTCCTGGCAGCAAGCCCCCTCTAGTCTGAGGTCCATACTTAACCCCTTGACACATCCTAAACCTACTGGTCTTTCCTAACTGCATAGCTAGTTCTTAGCTGACCCTACTTCTGTATGTTGACTTTGGGCTGAGGTGTGAAAGTTACTCTGGATGGAGGATGTGCCTGCCCATTCTTCATGAAACCCTTTACAGCTCCACTTAATTTCTGGTCTCACTCCTCACAGTCTGACCAGACCATGAGTAGGAAGGGCTTTGGGATCGTCTAGCACTGGGGGGTAAAGCCTTGCCACCCATTTTTGTACCACTCATGAGTGAAATGCCTTTACACTTTGAAAGGGTTGGGGGAGGGGTGGAAATCAAAAGATTTCCTGACAAAATAAAAAATGTAAGAAGTTCACATTTCGGTACTCATAAATAACACTGTATTTTTCTGCAGAGGGCCACTTTATGACTTTGATGGCCCCTAGGCAGTTTTGCCTCCGAGGCATCTTCCTCCATTAAAATAAAATTGTTAAAAATGGTATTTTATGACTGTATGCTGGTATAAAGACAAATACAATGTGGGCTGAATTCACTTTTCCATCTTCATCATTATTGTTTTTTTCTTCTGACTTGAAAAGAAATTAAAATTTAAACATTTTCATGGGCCCCTAAAAGTACCCCGCGCCCTGGGCGCTCTGCTTTTCCTTACCGCACCCCCCCCCAGCTGCTTTCACATCGTGACGCCAGAGTCAAGGAGTTGAAATAGAACCCACATCGTCCACAAAACCGAAATTATTTACTATCTGTCCCTTTATAGAGAAAGTTTGCCAGCCCCTGTTCTAGTGTTTTGCCAATGAGAGAGTGAGGACGGGGAGAGACAATGTGACTTACCTAGTGTCCCACGGGCCTTAACAGGAGCATCAGAACCGGAAATTTTCCCCTTCCCCCACTCCTGCACACCCACAGCTTTTTCAGGCTTCCTGAGGCCTTGCCCTGCAAGCCACACCTTCCCAGCCAGGTGCAATTTCAGGAGAGTCCGAATGCCTGGCCTGGTTGTCTGGGGTGCTTTCAGAGGCCATCCAGGGGTGGGGGTCAGGGAGAAGTGCCACTGAGCTACACAGCCTTGCAGAAGAGACATTTGTCTTTTTTTTTTTTTTAAATAATTTTGTCATATTGAGGAGTAGGGTATTTTTTTTTTAAGATTTTATTTATTTATTTAGAGAGAGAGATCACAACTAGGCAGAGAGACAGGCAGAGAGAGAGGAGGAAGAAGGCTCCCCGCCAAGCAGAGAGCCCAATGCGGGGCTTGATCCCAGGACCCTGAGATCATGACCGGAGCCGAAGGCAGAGGCTTAACCCACTGAGCCACCCAGGTGCCCCAAGAGACATTTGTCTTAACGATGGTTTGGGTGAGCCGAAGCTCAGCTTGCTTCCATCTGCCAGCCCTGCGCACCTGGGCGACCGGGGCTAATGAGATGAAGCTGATGGTAAAGATGAGGATGGGGGCACCTGGATGGTTCAGTCATTAAGCTTCTGCCTTTGGCTCAAGTCAGGATCCCGGGGTCCTGGCTCAGGTCATGATCCCAGGGTCCTGGGATTGAGCCCCACATTGGGCTCCCTGCTTGGCAGAAATCCTGCTTTCTGTCTCCCACTCCCCCTGCTTGAGATCCGGCTCTCTCTGTCTATCAAATAAATAAAATCTTAAAAAAAAAGAGAGAAGAAGAAGAAGATGAGGACAATGTGTGCACTCACACGATCATCTTATGTGATGGGCGCAGTCGCCCTTAGGAGGCATATATTACATAGAGCCATATGAAATTGCTTTTGACTGTTTTTGATGCACAAAGTCAGAATTTCATGATGCAATCTAATATGATTATCTCCTTTTACAAAGCAACAGACAAAGGCTCAAAGACATGAAGTCACTTGCCCGGACACGGCAAGTAAGGAGAAGAGCGGAGATCTAGTTGCTGACTTCAAAGCCCTGCATGGCATATTTTTAAAAAAAGATTTTATTTATTGCAAAGAGAGAGAGAGATAGTGAGAGAGCACAGGAGCAGGGAGGAAAGAGAGAATCTGGGATCGTGACCTGAGCCGAAGACAAATGTTTAACTGACAGACCCACTCAGGCACCCACCGGCATGGCATTTTATATAGACTGTTCTCCATTCATTCCATGCCCTCTTCCTCTTGATGCCTCTTGCTGACCCAGAGGCTAAGGTTCACATGTCCCCACATACAAAGTCTTCATGACTTTGGCTCTCTTCTGCCTGTGAAGCCCGTTGTCGTTTGCTCTCCCTCATGCTCATGTCACCAACCCCCGCTTCCTAATTTTGCATATTCCCACGCCCTGCTGAGTTTACTTCTTAAATGCTTTGTTTATCCGGACACTTGTCCTGGTCCTGCAATGGCTTCCTGGCTCGTCTCCCTGCTGGTGTTCCTGTCCCCTCCACACGAAAGCCACAGTGACCCCATAAAATGCAAATCTGATTGCTTCATGCTTCTGTTCAAACTCTCCTTCAGCGGCTTTTCCTGTTGTTCTTGGCAGGAACGGCCCACGCTCCGAGGGCCTGCTCTGGCTGTCTTCTAGGCCTCGTCTTCCTCCCTTTCCTGCTGCTTCCTGAGCTTCTCCCACCTTTTAACTCCTTGAATGTGCCAGACTTCCTTCCACCAGGGCCTTTGCCCTGCAGGTTCTCTCTGCCGGGAACGTGTCCCACTGCTTCTTTACCAAATGGACAGCTCCACGGTCTCCAGACCTCAGCCCACAGTCACTTCCCTGAGGGAGCCCTCCCTGTCAGTTCAGACCTGTTCTCCTAGAATCGAATTCCTTTCCTTCAGAGCCTTTGTTTACACGTTCACGTCCATTAGTGTGGTAAATGCATGACTCCCCAACGTGTGTGTCCGCTCTCGAAGAGAGCAGGGACCTGTGAACCTGCCCCTTCCCGGCATCTGCATATGGGTACAGGGGGGATAAACGGAGGCTCCCTGCAGTCCCCTCCTGGACGACCCTCTACCCTGTAGCAATCCTGCGTACTCTCCACTGTGTCTCTGCTTACTCTACCGTTTCTTGGAGAACTCCTATGCACCCCTCAGGGACCCCTTCCACTGCCATCTCTTGCAAGCCCTGAGCTGAGCTAGTTGTTTTCACCTTTGGATTTTTTTTTTTTCCTCTCAAATCTTATACTTCTTTCTGCCATCTCCCTCAGCATACTGTGTTGATAGCTTTTTGCTCTTTATTCTCTAGTGACTGCGAGCTCTCTGCCAGCCTCTCTGGGTACCCAAGACTTCATGTAGCACCTTGGCCCCACGGCACCTCAGCAAGGGGTGAAGTGAATGCAATGCCTTGTCTTTAGGGCACGAGGCTTTGGATTTGCTTTTCTGGTGCCCAGAAGTCCTCACTCCCCTGCTCCCCCATTCCCAGGCATGCAATCTCTATCTGGAGAACACTGGGTGTGTTTCCGCAGCTGTGGGAGTGCTTTTCACATGAACTCTCCAGCCAAGGAAAGTAAACACCCAGGGCTCTCCTGAAGCCGCACCTACCTGTGGACTGAAAATGGGGACACTGCTGGGTAACCAAGGGACAGGGACTCTTGTGTGCTCGGCCAGACATCCATTTGCTCAGTTTATTTGATGGTAACGGGCCTATGACACCTGATACGAAACAGAGGGCACGTGTTTTGAAGCTATATTACAAAGCATGAAGGTGTTTTGCAAGAACTGTATGCATTTCTGAAAGCTTATTTACTCAAAGAATCCTACATATTTCTGAGGGTTTACTTAGTGAGAGGTAACAGCCTGTTACCCTTTCATGAATAACTTTTTATTGAAGTATAGTCAACACACAATGTTACACTGGTTTCAGGTGTATGACATTGTGATCAGACAACTGCCTAGGTTTCGCTGTGCTCACTGCAAGTGTCACTCCCATCTGTCACCGTCTGACACTGTCCCAATACCGCTGATTGTATTCCCTATGCTGTGCCTTTCGCCCTCCTGACGTATTCATCCTCTCACCAGAAGTCCGTCTCTCCCCACTCCCCTTCCCCACTTTTGCTCATTCCTTCAGCCCCTCTCCTCTGGCGACCCCCGCTTTGTTCCCTGAGTAATTCTGAAGGCTTCCCAGACCAGCTTATATAAATTTTGCCAGATGCAGCTGGTCAACTGTAAAATCATCCAAACAGCAAGACCCCCAGCCTTCTCCCACTATCCCCTCTACCCAGCCCCTGCCCACCTGCCTCACCAAGTCTCACCAAATCAGGCCGAGCCCACCCAGGTGGCTTGCCCAGCAGACACAGCGGCAGGTCAGGCCCCGCTGCCCTCCCAGGACAATCCCCTCCTTCCTTCCCACCCTCCATCCTGCTCCGTCCTCCAGGTACTGCCAGACTGCTTTCCTGCAGCACAGCTCTAAAGAGGTCATGCCGGGCTCCTCAACCTTCAATAGCTCTCCACGGCTTCTCGGATACAATTTCCATTTCCCAGCTTGAAAGATCACATCCACACCACACGGGCCCGGATTCCCATCTTGGACGTGCATGCCACCACGCCCCCAAGTCTGAAACACCCTCTCCAACGCCCCCTCCCCTCCAGTTCTTTGTCCCTGTTCCCTCCTTCTCTGTGTTCGACTGTACCTACCTACGTAATAATACCTGTCTTACCTTCTTCCTATTATTGTGAAACCGCTTTAAGAGCTTATTTTCCCATCCCTTCTGTCCCCAATTCCTCCTTCTACTTCTTCATGAAAGGCTTCCAGAAATGACTGACGTGGTCCTTCTTTTTCTGTGCATTTTTAATGGGGGTGATATTACTCCCTGCCATGGGCAAAAAGCAGTTCCTGGAGATGGAGCAAAAAGCCTTAGGTATCACAGCGACCGGCGGCCCTCCAAACAGATACACAGCGTGTCTACGGTATTAAGATTTCATGGTGGACTGATTACAGAAAACACGTGTATAGAGGCTGTTTGATGTGGAAAGTGGAGGATGATGAGATAAAGCTTGAGAAACACTGGTCTCCGCTAGTCAGGAGAGAAGTGCTCTGAAGAGGTGCTGAGATTGAAATGAAATCGATGTTTCAAAGTACCTAGAACAGTGCGTGTCACATAAGAAAAACCCAAAAGACGTTCGGCGATTATCGCCAGTATTTATCATGCACATACTATGTCTGGACCCTCTGCGAAGGTTTTTACACACTTTATCTCATTTAATCTTGCCTCCATTTCATGAGGAAAGTACCGTTGTTGTTACAGATAAGGAAACTGAGGTTTACAGAGGTTGGCTTAATTGCTCCATGCCAAACTAACTGGCAACTGATAGAGGCAGGATTTTAACCTCCGTGTGACTTCAAAGCCCGACCTCCAGATGCAAGCAGCAGTGCCCCCCTCCTTGCAATGTGGTGCAGAGAAAGGAGAGAAAGGAGACCTCTGGGCTGATGGATGGTGTCCTTATGTGCAGGGCCATGATGATGACCGCATGTGATCTCTCAGCCATCACCAAGCCCTGGGAAGTGCAGAGCAAGGTATGGAGCCCTCCTGACCTGAGAGGACGGGAGTCCCACCATCATGACAGCAGCTGATTCAGCTTGGACTCCCAGCTCCAGAAGCAGCTCACCTTTGTCTCATCTGCTGAGACACTGAGACCACTTTAGTGCCTCTCCTGTGATGACAACAAAGGGGGGCAGTGAGGCAGGGGTGGGGGTTAAATTTTTACCAAGCTGGAAAGCCAGGAAGGGTGGGAGCAAAGTTAGAAAGATCTGGGCTGGGGCTTGACCTGGGGAGTGCGGGGGGTGTGTGTATGTGACTTTTGCAGGTAGCTCTGCTGGTTGCTGCTGAATTCTGGGAACAAGGCGACCTTGAGCGTACGGTGCTGCAGCAGAACCCCATTGTGAGTAATGGGGGAGTGCGGGGGGGACATTAGCCTGATGTTGGGTGTGTGTGATCTCATCCTGATAGACAGATGTGCCTCGACATAGGCATGTGTGATCATACCGTAGAGACGACCTTTTCCTAATGTACTGGTTCTCAAAGTATGGTCCCCAGACTACCATCAACCTCATTACTTGAGAACTTATTAGAGATGGGAATTCTCGGCTAAACAGAGGCAGACAAGGGGGACCCCAAAATAGATTTCCTCCCGGTTCCAACAGTCTGGGGGCCACGCCCCCAGGACCTGTTGTACTAGTACAGAGCATATGACTGGAAGACTTTGGCAAGCTGAGCCCCACCAATGTTGAAAGTAGGCTTGGCTAGAAGAGTCACCAAGACAGGGAGGCCAGTGAGAGGTTCACTAAGGCCCTGAGCAAGGACGGTTGGGAAGCAGAGGCAGGGTAGGAGGGTGCAACATTGTGGGGACAAAGCCATTGATTGAGATAGGGACGGGTAAAGCCTGGGCAATGCTAAGGATGTGGGGGCCCCTACGTGGGGGCCCAAGGGAGGGCACAGGCAGTGAGGAGTGTGCAAGCCCAAGTGCAAGGAGCAGGGACCTCCCAACCTGAAGAGCAGGGAGCCATGGATTTGGATCTCTCTTCTTTCTTTTCCACATTTTAAACATATAGAGGCTCTAGTGGACGAATACGAGAGAACCATTGGCCAGGTTCCACCACAACCACTAGTGAAAGCCACTCTTGTTTTATCTAACCCGCCACCCTCAGGCATTTTCTTATCTCTTGGTTGAAATATTTTAAAATAAATTCCAGATGTTATCACTTTTTCCATAAAGATGTTAGTATGGGTCTCTAAGAGATAAGAAAAACACACAGCCCGCATATGGGCACACATACACCGAATACCAGTGTGACGCTCACAAAATCGGTCATAATTCTTTATTATCATCTAGTCCTCAATCTCTGTTCACTTCCCTGATTGAGCGAGAAAAACAGGTTGATTTTTTTCGAATCAGGGTCCAGTCATGGACCACACTTCTTCTGGTTGTTTTGCCTCTTGAGTCTCTTCCCATACACAGCAGTTTTCTCCTGGTTTTTGTTTTTGTTTTGTTTTGTTTTTTTTTAAAGATTTTATTTATTTATTTGAGAGAGAGAGACAGTGAGAGAGAGCATGAGCGAGGAGAAGGTCAGAGAGCGAAGCAGACTCCCCATGGAGCCGGGAGCCCGATGTGGGACTCGATCCCGGGACTCCAGGATCACGCCCTGAGCCGAAGGCAGTCGTCCAACCAACTGAGCCACCCAGGCGTCCCATGGTTTTTGTTTTTGTTTTGTTTTGTTTTTCCTTTTTATTTGCCATGTACTTATTTGTTGAAGACCGTGGGCCTTCTGTTGTGTAGTCTCCCACAGTCTGGACTTGGCTGACTGCGCCCTCATGGTGTTATTTAATATGTTCCTTTATCCCTGTATTTCCTGCAAACCACCAGTCACATCTGGAAACTTGATGTGTTCAGGTTGCGTTGTGTTTTTTGTTTTTTTCTTGTACAAGAATGCTTCCTAGGCAGGGTGGGTCCCTTTTACTGCATCAAGCCAGGGGGAGCCCGGTACAGTTAACTCTTTCTCTCCCATGACAGCCCATGATGGACAGAAACAAGGCAGATGAACTCCCCAAGCTTCAGGTTGGCTTCATTGACTTTGTTTGCACCTTTGTCTACAAGGTAGGTGTACAAGGTAGGCGTTCTTGGGCCCAACGAGGTGTCTGATAAACCCAGGATTCCCAAACACTACCAGGAATCCTAAACCCTTTGCAAGTGACTGGTGGGTGTTTACAAAGAGCTTTTCTCATCTGCACCAGCATTTGGTCCTCAGTCCAGCCCAGTGGGGTCCTGAGTGATCACCTACCGAGGCTAGAGCCTGGAGCTTCACATACTCTAGTTGCCCAACACCATAGGGACAGATGACTAAATGTGGCTTCAGATGGGAAAGGGGGAGGCATATCAGATAGAGACCCTCCTAACTTCCCGAGCTTGTGGAAAGGTAATAGGTTAAGGTAGACCAGTTGTCAAAAAAAAAAATGGCTGGAATTTCTTTGAGCTCTTGCTCAGAGAAAACCCACTGAAAACCCACTGCTCCCATCTCCGTGGGACTTGTGCTACCATCAACCTCCTGTTTGTTATTTTTATTTTGGTCGTATGTAACCTGAGGAGGCAAAGGCCATACCTGAGAAATGACAGGGCCAGCATCATGGGAGTCAGCTAGGACTAGAGCCAGGACACCTGATCCCCAGTCCAGGGCTCTCTCTGCCGTGCTAGGGAGGACTGGTGTGTCTCTGCTATACCATGGCTAATTGGGATCCTCAGAGCAAAACAGGGCAGCGTAACCGTACTCCCCACTGTCATTGGCAAGATTGCTAAACCAGGTAGGCGAGGCTGAGTGCCTCCTACACGCACAGTCACAACCTTGTGAGGGCCTGCTTTTACGTGCTGTCCTGACTTTACTGTACTGTCCTGACTTTATGGCTGACACTGAGCTCTGTAGGTCGCCTCCCCACGGTCACACAGCTTGTGGCAGAGCTAGGTCCAAAGCCAGGCAGCTCAGAGCACAGCCGGCTCTGCCCAGAACTCTGCAGTGGGTCCTGGATTCGCCATTCTCACCTTGCGCCAATCGACTCCATCAACCTCCATCTTGATTTCCTCCCCGAAAATCTAGGAGGGAGGCATCCTGTTTCCCCCCTCCCAGGCATTTCTGGGGATCCAAGGAGAGAAAGCGCTTCGTAAACTACAGTGTGCTGGGCTCAAAGGCATTATTTGTATTCTTGGAGTTAAGAGGCCTTAATAATCCCCTTCACAAACCCCAGTTTCTCTCAGCAAGTGTTTCCTGGTGTCTTTAGGCCCCAGACCCTGTGCTGGGCCAGGGTCACCCCAGTGAGCAGGGCGCCACTGTCCCTGCCCTCTCCAAGGCCACAGCCCCGGGGAGGACACGGGCAGAGGGAGTCGTTAGGGCGAAGTGAGACGTGGAAGAGAGGCTTTGGGAGTTTCTAACAGAGGACTCTACTTACCCAGATGGTTCACAGTGGTGAAGGGGTGAAGGCAGCGGCTCTGGGGGGGTGGGGGTGGTTGGGAAGCTGTGGGAAGCAGTCTGCACTTCGTCCTGAGGGACAGGGGCTGCTTCAGGAGGGTTTTCAGCGGGAGAGGGCTAGCTGGGCTTTTGCGGACTGGAGGTCCCACAGTGTCAGCACCAAACCATGGGGTGATGGGTAGCCCCTCAGCGTTCTCAGCCTCCTCTCGCCCTTGCAGTGGACTCCGGGGCGGGGCCCCTATACTGGACCCCGGGACGGGGCCCCTGCACCAGAGACTCGCTCTCTTCCAGGAATTCTCGCGTTTCCACGAGGAGATCACTCCCATGCTGGACGGGATCACCAACAACCGCAAGGAGTGGAAGGCGCTCGCGGATGAATACGACGCCAAGATGAAGGCCCTAGAGGAGGAGAAGCAGAAGCAGGAGGCAGCCAAGCAAGGTCTGAGGGCACACCGAGCCCTCCCAGCATGCCTGGCCTGGGCCCCAAGCCCCGTCCGTGTGGTCCCATTCAGGCCTCCTCACCTCCCGTTAGTGCCCTCGCTCTGCCTATGAGAGGGTGCTGAGGCTCGCTGAGGTCAAGTGCCATGGCCAAGCCACAGTCAGCGGAAGAGCCTCGTTCGCAAGCCTGAGTCTCCCAGTAAGGGTTCCCGCCTCTGCCCCAGCCGATGTAGGGCAGATTCCAATTCCAGGGCTGTGCCCATGGAGTCCAACCTGGGGCAAAGGAGAAAACCTAGAATTACTGTTTGAAGGAATTGGAGGGTCTGTATTTCTGGCCTTTTGTCTGGTGTTTGAATGCTGTCTATACTATTGTGAGCCTTTGTTTGCACACTGCCAGTGACGGAGGGCTCACTACCATGTATGACATTCTCACTCAGTACCACTATTAGAAGCTCTTCCCTAAACAGCAGTTCTTCTCCCTGGTGAAACCTCTACCTTGCAGCCTAGTCCCGCGTTCAGGAACCAAAGGGGATTTGTTTGCTCCCGCTGTTCCTGACTGACAGCACACTCTTCCTCCCTCCAGTCGTTTCTTTTGCTGGTTGTATGAGTCCAGTTTCCTGATGGGACATGACCCTGCTCGGACTGCCCACCTCTGCACACCTCCCCTCTACTCTTGTTCTTAACACAGACCCCATCATGGCTCCAGCTCTGCTCCGGCATCATGGGGTGACTCTAAAACCGGTGGCTGCAAACATGGGGCTACCGTTGACATTTCGCACAGCTCCAGGGGGTGTCCTGATATAACACTCATTGTAGATTTGGGTTTTTTCTTTAAGGTTTATTTTATTTTAAAGAGAGGGAGAGAGAGAATGTAAGCAGTGGGAGGGGCAGCAGGAGAGGGAGAGAGAGAATCCCAGACTCTGTGCTGAGCATGGAGCCTAATGCTGGGCTCGATCTCACAACCCTGAGATCCTGACCTGAGCTGATACCAAGAGCCAGAGGCTTAATCAACTGTGCCACCCAGGCGCCCCCTAGTCACCATAGATTTGTATAGTAATTAATTTTCCAGAGATGGCAGAAAGCGTTCCGAGAAAGATGCATTTCTTTCTAATTTACTAATTGTCTCTTGGGCTAGTGGCAGGTCTGTGCAAATGTGTAGACTATGGGTATCTTTTGTTTGACCTGCATTCTTTTTTTCTAAGATTTTATTTATTTGTCAGAGGGACAGAGAGAGAGAGAGAGAGGGAACACAAGCAGGGGGAGCAGCAGGCAGAGGGAGAGGGAGAAACAGATTCCATGCTGAGCAAGGAGCCCAATTCCGGGCTCGATCCCAGGACCCTGGGATCATGACCTGAGCCGAAGGTAGATGCTTAACCCACTGAACCACCCAGGCATCCCTGGCCTGCATTGTTTTAATGTGAATTTGCTGTCCATGTTTTAAAGCTGGGATATTTCAAATTTTTAAAAACCAGTCTAGATTTCTAGCATTTCTTCTTTGAAAGGTCAGTATTCAGGGAAGCCTGGGTGGCTCAGTCAGTTAGGCATCTACTTTTAGCTCAGGTCATGATCCCAGAGTCCTGGGATCAAGTCCCTCATTGGGCTCCCTGCTCAACAGGAAGTCTGCTTCTCCCTCTGTCTGCTGCTTCCCTGCTTGTGCGCGCTCTCTCTCTCTGAAAAATAAATAAGATATAAATTAATCAATTAATTAAATTAAAAAATAAAATAAAATGTCAGTATTCGGCCACACCAGTCTGCATTTCTACAGGACAACAAGGAGCTGGAGCTGAGTGGCAACTGCCCCCTTCAGACATGACAGGGGATCTCTCCTGTTTGCCCCAGTCTCCAGCACTCCCTGTTGTCTCCCAGACAGTAGTGACCAGTGCTGGTTGCTGTTTACATTAAATTGGGCTTCTTATTCTATTTCCCATTCGTGGTTTCTCTTGGTTTCCCTTCTGCATGTGTGGTTATTTGCGGGCCTCAGAAAGCCCCTGAGTCTGCAACTCTTGGTCTAAACCAGGGCAAAGGGGAAGTGCTTGGTCACCTCCTCTTACCTGGTGGGTCCTCTTTCCTGTCTGCAGCCGCTGCGGGAAATCAGCCAGGTGGCAACCCTGGCCCAGCAGGGGGCGCACCTGCATCCAAGTCCTGCTGCATCCAGTAACGCAGACCAGCATCCAGGGAACGAACGGGCACCAACCTTCTGGAAAGAGATTACCCAAGCCGACGGAAAACCAAAACCCTGCTTGCAAAGTAAAAGCGTAATAGGATTTGAAAGCTGGAAGATAATTTAGCTTACATCCTATCTAGTGTTCACACATTTTTTTCAGTTTTGAGAATTTTGATCATTTTATTGAGCTAAAACCCACCAGCTAGCCAGCAGAGACATCAATTAAACATTTCATTAAGGCCAGACTCACCAGCTTGCTTAGAATCATTTTCGTTCTCATACTTTTAGTGTATGTTTTCTTGCGCAGGGGCCATGCTAATCTTCTCTGTATCGTTCCAATTTTAGTATATGTGCTGCTGAAGCGAGCACTAGTGTATGTTTTCTTATAACAACTGTCAAGCACCCTCAAAAGTAGAGAACTGTACAACCAATCCCTCCCTCCTCATCACCCGGGTTCCAGTATTAAGATTTTGACACATTTGCTCCATCCATCCTTTTACCTTTCTTTCGCACCTTTTTTCTCTTAGCTGAAGTATTTTTCTTTATTACATTGATGGTCTTTTCTCTTAATCTCCCGATTAATCAAACTGAGGGTTGCTGAGGGGTGGAGGGTAGGCATAGGGTGGTTGGGTTATGGACATTGGGGAGGTTACATGCTATGGTGAGTGTTGTGAAATGTGTAAGACTGATGATTCACAGACCTGTACCCCTGGAGCAAAGAATATATTATATGTTAATAAAAAATGAAAATAAAATTCATGGTCTTTTTCTTTTTTTAAGTGTATTTATTGAATGAAGTAATCTCTACACCCAACATGGGGCTTAAACTCACTACCCTGAAATCGAGGGTAGCATGCTCTTCCCCAAAGGAGCCAGCCAGGTGCCCTTTAGCTGAAGTATTTACAAGCACGTTCCAGACCTATCCTCTCACTCCTCCTTTACATGTCTTTAAAAACATCTGGGTGTTTTCTAATATAACCACATCATTATCACACGCAGCAAATGAACATGTCACATCCTGTCGTGGCAGAGGCTGTGATGAGCTGTACACCTTCCTGAAGAGCAAAGGATTTGCGGTCCCTGCAGCTCTCGGTGCTGTCCCACAGCCATCAGACATGACCTCAGCCATAGGGACACTTTGCCCAAGGTCACTCCCAGAATGGCCTACACACAACGACAGGGCCATACTTCGTATTAAGGTGCCGCAAAGGGCCCTTCTAGCCCCAGGACTAGATCCTCGTGGGATCACCAAGGCCGCCACCGGAGCTCCATCACAGCTCAGCTTCTCCCTCTGCCCGTCCCTACTCCCTTCCCTTCCCCGGGTGTTGGTCCCACTCCTTAATAAACACTTTGCAGACCAAGACCACCACAGAGGCTCCTTTCTGGGGAACCCAACTGGGGACACCTGTCCTTCATCGCCTCGCCCCCACAAGTTGCAAAAGTGTCCAAATTAATTGGTTTGCTTGAATATAACCCAAACGAGTTTCACACTTTAACTGGTTGTCTCTTAAGCCTCTTTTAACCTACAAAAGCACTCCCTTCTTTTTCCTTTGCCAATGACTTATTGCGGAAACGGAGTCAGCTGTCCCATATTCTGGATTTACCCGTCTGCCTCCTTGTACTGGTGTCTGACATGCTCCTCTGTCCCCAGTTCTTCTCGAGGTGGGCAGTAGTTCTAGAACTTCTCTTCCTCCCAGAGAGAACATATCAAAGCAGAAGCTAATATGTTAAAACATTGGCTTGCAGGAGGGGACCAAAAAGGTTTCTCCGAACTCCATGTAAACCAGGGATCTCCTCTAACCTCCCTTTCTACATAAATGAGGAATGGCAGCCAGTGAAGTGATGAGCCAGGCCAAGCTCGTGGCACAGTCCCCTGGCTTCTGTCCAGATGGCCGAAGTCACAGAGAACACAGTGTACCCAGCACATGGCCCTGTGACAGCCATAGCTCATCCCTCCCGGCTCCTGGCACACGAGCCCTGCCCATGTTTGCAGTTCAGGATGTAACTAAGAAGCTGGGTCTGGAACCCTCATCTTTTTAACTCTTGAGTTAGATATTCTGCCCTCCTGAAATTGACGCTCGTGGAGTCTTTAAACAGAGACATGTCCCCAAGCCTGCCACACATAGCGGTTACGTGGCAGAGTAAAGAGGAGAGGTAAATGCCACTCAGGAACATAGAGATCCTGGTCCTGGTTCCATTTCCTGAGCAGGTTCTCTCTGCTCTCCCCAGGACTCAGCCTTCCCCATCTGTCACACGAGTCACAGTCCCCGCCATGCCTCTCATGGGGCTATGGTTAGCACCAGAAAGACCGTGCAGGATAGACGCTCCCATTGATTAAACACCTTCCAAGATGTCCGACGTACTGTTCACGGCCTAATTTCACCCTCACAATCCTACAGGGTTGAAACTACCACTAGCCCCATTTATCACATCTGTACGAGACTCCGGTTAGGAAAGCTGCCTGAGGACACCCAGCTGGTAAGTGGTGGAGTCAAGACTCAAAGCCAAATAGCTTGACACCAGACTCCTGGCTCATCACCATTGTCCCTGCACCATACTGCTTCTGAGAACCAACTTTCTTAGAACATAAGGGACCTCTAAGCAGATCATCTCATTTCATACTCAGGGAAACCAGGGGCCAAAGAGATGACTTACGCAAGTTTGCACAATACAGAAGCGGCAGAGTTGGGTCTCAAACACAGGTCTCGAGCCTCCAAATCTCCCACACCATTGACTGCATCTTTGAAGGGATTATTTCCGTGACTCCGTGGCTTGGCTGCCTCCCTAGCCGTGTCCAGTCATCAGGCCACAGATAGGATCCACTCACTCATCCTTTCAGGAATTCCTGAGCAATAGGGCTGGGCAGCCCGCCATGAACAGAGAAACAGTCTTGCTTTCCTGGACTTTACCATCAAGCAAGAGGGTGACAGAAACTGTGCGATCATTCCCATGGATAACCTCTCTAAACACTAACCCAAGTCACAGCACCCTGCTGCCCAGCAGAAACATCCCCGTTCATCCGCATGGGAAATATCATGACGGGTCCCTCTCCAACGGCAGAAATTCAAGCCGTTTCCAGACTGGGAAAATAAATCACCAGAAAATGAGAGCGAGTTTATGTAGGAAATTAACAACTTGAAAATAGCTTGCATAGAACATAGAAAGGAACGGCTTCTCGTGTGTCTATGATTTTCTTCACTAGTGTTTCCACCCTTTGTGGGCACATGGAGATCCATGGGGCTCTTGCACTCAAACAGCACCTAGAAAATAAAGCTAAAGCAGCTTTAAGGCAAAATAAAGGCTATACCGCGAGAACCTGAAACCAAGGAAATGACACCACGTCCAAGACGGACAGTCCCGTCTTCACCTCTTCTGGGGGGTAGAGGGCACAGGAAAACAGCTCAAAGGCACGCACATGCAGCACACAGCTCAGGTCTGTTCTTCAGATCCTCTGGCCAGAAACGGTTTTTTGTGTGTGTGGGTTTTGTTGGTTTTTTTTTTTTTTGGGGGGGGGGGAGGACCAGAAACTGTTTTGCAGTTGTCAGTTGCTGAGTGTTTTTGCTTGAAAACATGTCAAAATATCACTTTCCGCATGTTTATTTAGTGCGCTCATGTGAAAAAGGCGATGTAGCCAGACAAGGAAGTCCTTGTGTAGAAAGTGAGAGAATTTTCGAAAAGTCATGACGAGAAGCTGGTCACAAACGGCTGCTCTGCCCGACTGGTTCATGATCTCCATGCAATGTGACAGAAGGAAGGAAGAGGGAGCTCAGAGTGCTGCAGGGCCCACTTGGACCAGGCTTTTCTCCGGGAAAGTGAGCCCAAAACCAGAATGCTTTTCCCACTTAGTGGGCAGGGTGTCGCTCAGCAAACACGTCGACAAATAAAGACACACCGGAATGAGGCTGTGGGTGGTATTTTCTTTTTTAATCTCCATAGTGTATTTGTTAAGTTTATTTATAAGCAGATCACTTCACTATTTACAGTACATGAGCATAGAGATTCTACAGTTTTTGTGATGTAAACAATAACCCCACAGTAGGAGTCTGAGGAAAGAAGCCAGTTCTGAAGTATTTACAGACGTTAAAATAGAACTTTATACTCACGGAATAATAATACATAGAGCAATTTGGTTAAATTATCTATGAAACTATAGAATCTGACAATGTACAAATACAGGAAAACGGTTTCTCATTTAGAAGGTAAGACAGATAAATCACACCAGAAATAAAATAGGGACGATGACAACCACAATAATTAAAAGCAAAGAAGGTGTCTTCCTTGCCTGTTACAGATAAAGTATTTATATAAATAAGGACACAACCCAACAAAATGGAAAAAATATATAAAAATCCTCTACCAATTAAAAAAAATAGCAAAACTAAAAACTCGATTCTCAATCATTAGCAGTGTCCTTTAAAAAATTAAAATTTAGCTTTCTATTATAAATAACAAAGCAGATGTGTCCCTCTGTGTAGGTGAAATTCTTGCACCTTTCTCAAGAAATGCATCAATGTAATTCCACACATACACACAAACACAGGCACGCACACGAGCAGACAGACATACGTGCGCACGCACACACACAGACCCACACACAGACATATACACACACACACACAGCCTTGCGCTCACGCACCCCAGGCTGTAGTTACCTTGTTGAGCTTCCCAATAAATAATGCCCCCTACAGTAGTACCCCTGGGGATGCCCAAACCTAACAAGTTTAGCCATTCCCTGGTTTGACCCTGTCCCAGAGCTGGGGAAAGCCCTGGCTTCCTATTGCTCAGAATTCCCTAGGCTGCATGGTCATGCCAAGAGAAAAGGATTTGAGTCCAAGACTTGGAAATGCTGGAAGGGACCACAGGGACCACCTCGCCCAGTCGATTAAGGCTAGCCACAGACATCGTCTCTTTAGAAACCTGGGGTTGGAGAGAGGGGTCTTGTGTTGGTTCCAACCTTAGCAGCCGCCCCTGGAGGACACAGGTCCTCGAAGCCAATCCTAATACCGTGGCACGAGGAGGCGGGCATGAATTCCCAGAGCAGGCTGCACTGAGGCAGACTTCTGCATGCTCGTCTTCCCCAGAGACCATCTGGAAATTCAGGCAGTCCGCCTCCCTGTTCCACTGACCACACTCCCCTTGAGATCTCCAACCTGTTTCCATCGGACTCAGAACGCCCCTCAAGAAACAAAGTTGGGAAGAGTTTATGACTTTTTATTCCTAACACAAAAACATTTGACAACATTTTTCAATACAAAATACAAAACCAACCAACCAAACAAACAAACAGAAAACAAAAAAACAAAAAACAAACCTGTTTGGCTATTCAGTGGACCACATCAAAGGCCACGGCCAGGCCCCTCTCCTAATCCCGGGCCCTAGAATCCTCACACCTAACCTCTTTGCTCACCCCGAGGGTACAGTGCGGGCCACCTACCAGAGGTTCACTTAACAAGGTCAGCAGCTGGGCTGCTAGTATTGCAGTTACAGTAAACCCCTACTGGGCACCTGGACACAGGGTCCACTCCTGTCTCCTCTGCCCACAGGGTAATTAGTGTGCTTCTCAGTCTATGCAAGTCTACTAAGTGGTTGCTTCTGGAGTCTTCTGACTGGTGTTACACTAGATCCTAAGCACACAGATGGTTCACTCAGGCCATGACATTTAATTCCCCAAACTGGTGCTGGTCAGCAAGGTGGCCAAAGGATTGATTTGCCTTCCATCTGGGTAGCTGGTGGATACAGTCTTTGGCCACTAGAGGGCGACCAGACGTTGATAAGGCAAAGTGCTGAGGCGGACGCTGACCAATCCCTTCACAAGTCACCCAGGGGCAAGGCTGGCCAAGTGGGAAAGGAGGCTCTGTTGGGGTTCCTTGCAGGATCCTTTGACAAAACATACAGCACAGAGAGGGTTTAGCTATAGAAACATGTCTTTGAGGCATTGCTCTAACCAGGGCTGGGCCACCTACAGAAACGTATTCTCCAAGCGCCCGGCTCGTGGAGCTGGGTTTCTATGCTGCTTCCAAAATCTGCATGGCATCATCTGGAAGAACCGGAATATCTGAAAATCTGTCCCCCGAGACCTCAAAGCCTCGGCCAGCACAGCTGGATTATTAAAGAAACGAAAAGCAAAAGCTGCCCTAAACATATGCAGCGTGATCAGTGCCTCCTGTTGCCCCATAGGTTTTACAATCATTTGAAGGAAATGTGTGAAAAGTGCCTAAGTGAAGCTGTTTTGAAAAAAAAACAACCAAGTGTATTGCTAGTATCGTCTGAGAGCGAGAGAGAAACAGCCAAGCGGTCACAACATTCAGATTAAAAGCTGTTCGGTGGGGATGATGACAAGGCTAACGTGAGATGTGCGACCGCCACCTAGCCAAGCTGCGGTCGAAACTCTCACCATCCCCATGAGAAACTATGGCTTAGATCTGGCCTGGGGAGCTGGCCTCCTCATACAAGGGAACTCGGCCAGGACCATGTGGGTTTGAATCTGCTGCTGATTGGTGACCTTGCGGAGAACTCTCGCCTGGGACTGAAGCTGGAAGCAGCCCGAGGATGAGATCGGTTTCACAGGGAAGTGACAGACTCGCGATGCTCCCGCGTGTGAACCCCAGGAGTTCAAAAGGGACCCTGGTGCTCATTCCGTCCAACGCTCTCCTTCCTTAGTGGAGAGAACACAGGCCCCAGATCACACAGCAAGTGAGAAGTGTCGGGTTTCTCACTGAGATGGCTTATAGTTAGGAGACTTGCTCTGTAAACCCATTTCCGTCAGCTGGGCTATTCTAGCTTTTTATACATACGTAAAAATAGGTACCGAGATCTAAACTCACTGTTCCCTTTCTCGAGGGCCTCCACTGAAAGGGCCAGCAAAGGCCCTAGGATTGACTCTGCCACTATTTAGGAAGGGATCTCGCTCCCCTCTCCGACCGGTCCCCCTCCCAACCCCAGCCCAGCCCTAGGAGAGTACCTCACACAGCCTAAGGAAACCCGTATTTGCCAGCGTAGAAACACGGAGCCAGGCTGAAATATTGTGGTTTCTCAAAGTGCTTTTATTGGTTCAATGCAAAGTCAGCCTCTGCCTACTTCCTGGCATCCTTCGGCCAGCTCCCGGGGGTCCTCCCCCGACCCAGCGTCTGTTTTGGGCCCAGGGCATTTCTGTGGGTTTCCCAGCCCCCGAGCTCCCCCTCTATTTACCCTGTACCTCCGGACTCTGCACACCGCCCCAAAGCCCACCCCTGTGGGCAAATTCCCCCAGGGACTCGGGGCCCAACTTCAACATATTGCACAGAAGCACTAGCTGCTTGCTTTCTGCCCCAGTGGGAAGGGGTGAAGGGGTCCCTCTTCTTTGGCCAACAAAACCATGAGGTTCATTTTATTTGCTTTTGTACAGCATCCCATTCCTTTCCTTAGTCCTATCTGAGGATAACCACTGCATCCCAGATGCTAAGAAAAATACTACAGGTTTCTGACTCTGTGAGTCAGAGCAACCCACCGTCCGGGGTCTGTGCTCTCTCAGGCTCAGTAGAGATTTCAACAGAACCCAGGGCCTGGGGTGAGGTTCTCCCCATCCCTGCACAAGGACCACATTATCAAGGCCTTCCGTGCCACCACCTCCCAGCACCCGCACGTTGGCCTCAGTGGGCAGGCCGCATATGCCTGGAAGAAACAGCTCTCGAAACTTCCATCAGCACAGGTTCTACGCAATGAAAAGACTTCTAAGTGCACCTCTTCCTACAGCAGGACGTGGGTACTGAGTGTTCACAGCTCAGAGCTCTCCTCCCTTCCTCCTCCTGCCCCTGAAGCGCGCCCCCCCAACCCGAGCACGGTCGGCACGCCACACAGCAAGGCCCCACAGCAGACGCGGACACCTGACTCGTGGCTCTTTGACTCAAAAGCTGTTTCCTGGATTGGGAGCAAGGTGTGATGGGCTAAGGGGGGGCGGGTGGGGTGGGGGCTTCTCTGCACTCCATCCACTCATATTCTTTACCTCTTTGATGCATTTTCCTTCGGTAACCAGAACCCCCAAGAGTGAGGATTCTGATTCAGCCTGGTACCGACTGAGGAAGGAGATGAAGAATTCCACTTAGCGATTGGATCGGACATTTCTGGAAACATCAGCACGGCACAGAGATGGACAGTACAGCCTGGGCGGCTGTCAACACAGTCTACAGTAAGCTTTTATGGCAATCACATGTAAACATCATCCAGAGCAAATACTAGGACACAGCTACAGTGAGGTGGTTGCCAGTGGCAGCTGCTCCCTCTGGGTTCCTCCTTAATATGGTGGGCAAGAGACCAAGGTGTACTGGTTTTCCTGGAGAGACCCTGGAGTCTCCTTGGTTGTTAATACACAGCACCAAATTGAGTCTTCCGGATAGAGGTTGTCTGTAGGCTCTGTCAGTTTTTTAACTTGAAGCCTTGCAGGGATGGGACGGCAAGCAGAAAGTGCCTCGTGCTCTTGGCCAGCCGGGATCCTCTCCCCATGCAGCCAGCCCTGACCTGAGGCACGGTGCCACCCGGTGCCAAGCTCGGATCTCTGCTCTGCTCTAGGGGCAGGGGCTAAGTAACTTCGAGTGCCCTGTATTCATCTGAAGTGGATGGGGAGCCTCAGCTGACCCCAAAACGGGAGGAGACACTGGTCTTCCACTAAAAATCTGCCATTCTTTACCCTCCCCCACCACCTGCCCAGGGGAGAATTTCTGACTTAGGGCAAACCCAGAAACAAGCATGTAGGAGGGGCTTAGAGAACCTCTAGCCCAACTCCTTCTGCAGCAGAGGGGAGGGGGAGGGATTCTGTGACTTAGGTGAGACTCAAGGTCACAAAGTTCTTGGTGGAGCCAAGACTCAACACAGCTTTCCAGACTCTGAATCTGGAGTTCCTTCCTACCGACTTCCACAGGAGGAACCCTCAGTGTACTCCTTGGTGCAAATTAGGACTTAGGAGAGGCAGCAGGCAGATTTCAATTCTACTCTAGTGCATTCCATACCCATCTACTATGTGCCTACTGTGTGCTAGGCAGTGAATAGCTATAAAAGGAATTTACAATGTTCAGGTCTGTGCTGTGGAAGTCCCTTTGTTTGGTTCATCCTCATAAACCCCACCTCCCTCAAACATATCATATCTGCTATTCCGCTTGCCCCACACTCAAGTAGGGGTTATGTGTCACAGTATTATTGGGAGTCCCTGCCAGTGAATGGCTTTAGGAAAATTTTCTCTCATAGATCAGGACATGATAGAAAGGGATGGGCAGTATGAATCCCAGCCACCATTTGGTTCTGTATGATGGAAACCTTTCGAAAGATCAGACCAGAATGTCAAATGATAAACTCTGATCCATTAATAATGGCTGTCCAGAGTACTGTGCTCAGAGTTCTAAATGAACTCTCAAGCTCAAAGAACATGAGTTCTGTGGTCGATTAGTTATGCCTGCCACTGGCCAAGGATTTGGAAGTAGTGGTACATGTGTCGCGTATTTGCCATCTTGAGCTAGATACCACCTTTGCAGAAGCTAAGAGCTGGCAGGACCTTAGGGATCAACTTGCCTACTTCTCCCCCTCAGTCCATTTCACAGAAAAGGAAATTGGGGCCCAGGAGGGATATATGGGAGCTCAAATTGCCTATTCCTTCTAAAGCCCGTTTCCTCCAGCCCTCTCCATGGACTTGGAGTACGCTCATCTCCCAGGACATGCTCACTGGCCCAGCATTACTACTCAGGTATTTGATCACCTTAAAAATAACAGTAATAATCAACCACCCATTCTCAAAGTTCTAAGCCTGGCAGGAGCAACACACTGAATTAGCTTGTTGAGTTTAATGAGTTAATTTCATTCATGTTTAAAGCAAGCAGAACTTTTTGCTTTCTTTTTAAGACAAAAATTTCCCAAGGAACCCTGACATCTGAACAAGATAAAGTTGGGAGCTGCTCTTTCTGAAGCAGCGGTCACGAGCTCATACCCTGCCTGGCCACACTTGCCCTCACAAATGGCCCCCAATGCACCCGCAGAGCATCCCAGCTAGACATGGTTTGACATCACTCAAGAACATAAAATTTAAAGTAAAGCCCAATTAGAATGTTGTCTAAGCTGGAAAGGACCTTGTGATTGTTTTATCCACCCCCAGTCCTCACATGCCCCCGCCTCGCTCCCTCTGCCCCATGCTACCCAAACCCCCTTACAGGTGAAGGAACGGGAAAGATGAGCTGGTAGAAGGACGATGGGTTCGTGGCTGGCCCCAGAAGTATGACTGTTCCCTGATCACCTGCCTGTGCCACTCCAGGTGTGTCACTAAAGCTCTGGTGGCATGTCCACAGGTGTAGGCAAACCACAGAACCCTCTAGGTCACGACGCACGCCTAGTCTAAACCTGCCTAATGCTGGGGAGCCAGCTGCTGACTTAACCTTCCAAGTAAGCCCAGAGGCCTCTAGCCTGTGGCCCAGCGTAGCTGGCCTCACCTCTACCAGCCCCTGGAACTGTGCCTTTTTACCCAAAGCTACTGCAGCAGCATGGGATCAGTAATCAGGAGGCCTAGGCTGGGTCACTGCTCTGCCTCGTCACTGGCTGTGGGACCTCAGGCAAGGCCCATCACCTCTTGGGGCACTGCCCACCTCACGTGGAAAAACAAGGATCAGGCGACTCACCCCGCCTACCTTATGAGGTCTGCCAAGATCCCAGCACTCCAGGCCAGGCCCAAGTTCTGAGCACCAGCTGGCGCCCAGTGAGGGTTCTGACTGGAACTGGACCTGCACATGCTCAGTTTGACTCAGGGCAGAGCTTGGCAGGCAAGTCTCAGAAGCCTCTCTCCACTGCTCTGAGTTGTGGCTGCAGGCCACACTGCCCTGGGGACCAACCCACCAGCCACCCAGCACCTCTAGGGCTTTCTGGCAGAGGGAGCAGAGTAGCTCAGTGGCAAACACCTCACGACAGTGCATAGTTAAAAAATCAAGGAAGCAATACAATAATCCCAGGCACAGTACGTCTGAGCCATAAATACATTATTTGAAGGATATATTTTTTTTCTTCAATTAAAAATGAGCATATAATCCTGATTCTATTCACGAGTAACAATTTCATCATCACATACTACGGACAAGAAATGTTATGGTGAACACGGCTGCACGTCTACGAGGGAAGTCAGTCAGGGAGATAAGGGACGTGGGGGACTGACCCAGCACTGGGAGGCGCGCCCGGGGCCGCCCGCCGGAAGCGAGGACGCTACAGTGGCAGTGGGACGTCAACATCATGGAAACTCACAGACAGAAGCAGCTTTGTTCAATGTAAACATTGATTTTTTTTTTTTTTTAAAAGGACAGCAGTTTCAAGTCTCTCTCTCTCTCTTTCTCTCTCTCTCTCACGCGCTCGCGCTCTGGCCTTCTCGTATACTTAATTTCTTTGAAAACGTAAACATATTGGAAGGGCCTTGTCTGAGGTATTGAGGTATTCCTCGAAGGTTAAGGCTGTTATCAATGCAGGCTCTGCTGGGCCTCCTTCAGTAAGCTGTCAAAATCCATGGCTTCGTACTTGTTTTTCATGGACGCAGGGAGGGCCTCTTCTGAATTGGAATCTGGGCAGGGGGTGAAGGAGTCAAGGAGAGGGGAAGGCAGTGAGCAACTCAGAGAGGCCAGACGGTCAGAAGATCTGCCACCAGGGTCAGCCCCGTGGAGCACGAGTGGCCGAGGCCTCAGGCAGCACCAGACAGCAAGCACTACCCCCTGCCAGCCGACTGGGACTCCTCTGCCAGGTCATTAGTGTCTTGGGGCTGCTCTGTTTCCAGAACGTGGTGGTCCCAACTAGCACGCCCCAGAGCTCCTCTCTGGCTCCAATATCCTATACATCTGTTTCCCTAAGAGCTTCCTGCCCACTAGGAGACCACTGCCAGAGTCACATAAGATGGCCTACGAAGCTAGGACGCCCTCATGGTGCAGAGATGGAACCAGGTCCCACGTGCGTGGACGGGCAGCCAGGCGCAACACCGCCTGGCCAGGAGCCCTCTGCGTTTCCTCTCCCTCGGCCCCATACTATGGAGGCCGTGTCAGATTCCCCTCTATAGAGCATTCTCTCCTAAATGGTACGTGTCTGTCCTTCTTCACTAACTCATCCCCCAATGGTGAGGGGTGGGGTGACGGTATCATTTCGCTGTGGCCGGTGAACCGACAACGCTGCCTGCTGCCTGTTGGGCGACCATGGAATGCCCCCGAACAGGAGCAGGGCAGCCACAGGCCCTGTGAGGTCAGAGAGACAGTTAATCTGGTTCTGCCAGGTGGCTGTGAACTTAAGACCGGACCTTCCAAGAGGCCACAAGGGCCTCAAATCTCTTTCTTGGTACCAGTCTTGAGACAGGACAAGATGGACCAGAGACCAGAAGGAAAACAAGATGGCAGCCTCCAGCCCGCGAAGTTTTACCCATCGGCACGCTTTAGTGTGGGAGCTGGGTCCACAGGGGGCTTTAGGTGTTCCCAGAGTATGCCAGGGCCTTGTGCACTTACCATAGTCAGTGTGTCTGGGCCGGCAGAAGTGCGGGAGGCCCCCGCGGCTCAGCTGGAAGGAGGGCTCATGGCGCTTCCGCAGGGCAGCGCCCTTCCTCAGAGACAGGGCCGCGTGCTCAGAACACCGATAGGTGATGAAGCCGTACTTCTCGCCTCTGTGGGGACAGGTCGGGGGAGCGCGTTACTGAGTCAGCTTGGTCGACACTCTCGGAGCACCCATGATGAGGCGCCAAGCAGAGACCCACACTGACTCAGTAACCCTGTTGCATGGTCCCCGAATACAGAGGACGGTAATCCCAGCCCAGCAACAGTCAGAGCAGGTGATGCACAGACCAGGCGCCTCCACCTTCAGACCGCCCTGTGAGTGGCTCCTGGCTCGTTCTCCCCCCTCAGGGATGAGGAAACTGGCTCCGTGCTCAGAATTTGCCCAAAGGTGAAACGCAGGGTAGGGTACTCAAACTCGGGACTCACGCCAAGAAAGCTTATTTGCCTCATCTCTACCCCAACTCTACCTCTCCTGCCTCCTTCGAAGCCAGAGCTGGCCACCACCTCCTTGGCTGCGAACATGGCCTCCCCCTCCCCTAATATAGCCGGTGTTCGTACACATCTCGTCCTCTGGGGTACACAACTCTGCCTGATCAACACCTCTGCCTGCTCAGCACCCACTCCCCTTCCTCTGACAAAGGCACCCTGGGCTCCCAGCGACTCATCTGAGGATGACCCTGCTGCCCAAAGCAGAACTTCAAAGACTCTATGCCAGCTCTTGGCTGGAACTGTGAGGGAGACCCCTCCTTTCTCTGGTAGGAGGGAGGTCAGCTTAGAGCTCCAGGCAGCCATTCTGCCACCGAAAGGCAGCCTGCACAAGGATGATGCTGAGGCGAGGGGGACCTGAAATCAGTTCTTCCTGCAGCTGTTCAGCTCCACAAACAGGAAGGAAAAGCATCCTGGCTGCTAGTCCCTCTGCTATGTATAATTCTCAGGACAGAGACAAGGTGGAGGCCCCCTACCGCCCAGGACAGGCTCACCAACACTGGGCGCCCAAGAAACACTTGGCGGAATCACATTTCCCAACACCTCTCTGAACCAGGCCAAAGTGGGACCCCTTCTGCCTCCCGAAACATCCAGGACTGCTCGCTCTGTTTTTCATGTTCTTTGCATCTGATGCCCTGAGGATTGTGCAAAACTTCAAACAGTTCTATCTGTGCAGTAACTTTTTTTTAAAATTGTGATAAAAACACCAAACATAAAATGTACCATCTTTAGATTCTACTTGTACAATGACTTTCTTATTTTTAATTGTGACAAAAACACCAAACATAAAATATACCACCTCTCAAACAAGCGGATAATTCAGTAGTGTGTTAAGTCCATTCACGCGGCTGAGAACAGACCTCCCCTCTCTCTGCTTGTCGTTTCCAGGACTCTGCCTGACTCCAGATACCTCACATAATGAAATCATGCAACCTGTGTCTTTCTGAGAAGGCCGATTTCATGGAGCATAAGGAGGTTACGATTATCAAGGTTCATCCACGGTTGCAGCACGAGACAGGATTTCCTCCCTTTCTAAGGCTGAATAACACTCCATGGTAGGCGAAGACTACATTTTGTTTATCCGTTCATGAGTCAACAGATACTTGTGGTGTTTCCACTTCTTGGTTATTGTGAATAAAGCTTCTATTCACATGGGCGTGCAAATATCTCTTTGAGATCTTGCTTTCCAGTCTCTGAAGTATTTACCCAGCAGTGTGATTCCTGGATCATACGGTAACTCTCCGTTTCATTTTTTTCAGGCACCGCCACACCAGTCTGCATGCCTGCCAACGTGCACAAGGGTTCTGATTTCCGCCCACCCTTGTCAACACCCGGAATGTTCCGTAGCCGCCTTAATGAATATGAAGTGTGTAATGATCCCTACACAGAAATTATTTTCTCATTGAAGCTTTCTAAAAATAGCGTTAAGTTAGAATTTAAAAACCTTAATCATCTACTTGACAAACGCAATGGGAGATACTTCCACATTACCTCAAAACCGACCAGGCTTTGACTTCGAAGTTGTGCATTTACACGCAACCTGGTCTGGCAGAGCCCTTGGCGGATGACCACTGTGACCCCAGGGGAGCGAGGAAAAACCAAGATTCCCAGCAGAATAAAAGGTCTGAAACTCGCTGCTCCGGAGGAACGGAGGGTTGTGAGCAGCAGGGAGGTTCCAGAACACATGTGCAGTTAAGCCTCAGGGACCGCCTGCTGCCCTGTACCAGCCCCAGGGTAGAGAAGGTAAAGCAGATCCATGGGCTTTGGATTCAGCTCTGCTACTCACTAACCAGCTGCTCACTTAACTTCTCTGAGCTCCCCAAGAGGGAGAACGATAGAATGCCCAGGGCACAGGCTTGTCAGAAGGCTGAAAAAAATGCACAGGAATTACCTGGCACTTAGCAAACCATGGGCTTGCTGCTGGACCGTGACCGGACCTTCTCAGGGGCCTGACTCTCCAGGTCCAGGCTGCGGCATCATCAGATATTCATCCCATCTTCTCAGGCGTCTCTGTGTGGCCAGCCCCAGACGGGGCCCTCTGCCCCTCCCCACCCCTCCCCCTTCTCCTGCAACAGCTTGGGCCGACTCACCTCTTGCTTCTGGTCAGCACCTGGCACTCCACAATCTCACCGAACACTTCAAAGCGCCTCTTCAGCTCTCGGGAGCTCATGTCACTGGAGAGATTCCGAACATACACCACACGGCCTTCACCCTGTTCGAGAAGAAAAACACAGAGATGCCCAGTCACTGTCTGGCTTCCTGGGACCCCCTTGATGGTTGGCTCCTGTGGAGTCCTCGTCCTCAGCCCGTGACACCTGGCCAAGCAGGTGATGGCAGCTGGGGCTGGAGTCAGAGGGAGGACGATGACGATCCTTATCCCAGAAGACCAGCCTTGCTGAAGGACGGGCCGCTGAGTGTCGGGTGGGGAATGGCTCCCAAAGGAAGCAACGGCTCCCTTGAAGGCAATGAGCAGGGAAGGGACAGAGACAAGAGAGGCGCTCATGATCATTCACGGAACTGCCTACTTCCAGAGTTGGGGTCCGAGTCTAGGGCTTTTTTTTTTTGGCAGTGGGGGAGGCTGTGGCCGAAAGGCAAGTTGCCCAGATGGTAATGGGCAAGGAGGGGGAACCAGGTCATTGTGGGGGTCACGGTGGGCAGGGAGGGAAGGCCATGGGATGCAGGCCTTCGGGCTCAGGGCCACCATCGTCCTCGGCTTTGCCAGGACAGCGTGTGTAGACACTGGGACTAAGATCACTTCAGCTGAGCTGGCTGCCATGCTGCGGGCCCCTAGAACAGTCCGGCAGAGACAGGGGTGGGGAGAAACCCAGACGGGAATGTCCCCTCCTCTCCTCTACAATCTGTGACTGGATCCCGTTCAAGCCACCGCTGGCAGAAGAGCCGCTCTGACCCACTAGGTCAGCTCTAGCGGCGTTCCCGGAAAGCCGGGCTCTGGTGGCTAAAACGGACAGGTTCTGGTTTGGACAGGTTTCTCTGGGAAGAGGGTAACGCCAGTGATTCTGGAGCCTTCCCATTCGCATCTCACAGAAGTCACGGGGGAAGCAAGGCCCAGGGGCCACGGGTGGGCTGCGCCGTCAGCGACAGGGAAGCGGGTTCTGCTCAGTGAAGGAACGCCCTCCCCAACACCCAGGCTCCTGGCAGCTCCTTCCACCGACAAGGTTCTTTGCTGCCTCTGCCCCACGGTCCTAACACTGCCTCGGGGCTCCTTTCCTCCATTGGCGTCTAGCTCCTTGCCGATGCCTTTCCCGGACCGCCCCATAAATACACCCTCCCCAACAGTCAAAACACGACCATTTCAGAGGCTTCAGCCTGACATGATTAATCCCACCGTGCCTCTCCCCATCTCTGATTACAGTGTTTATTCCTTGTTTATGAGTCTGTTGCCCTTCTCTCCGTTCTGCCCCAGCCACAGGAATGGGGACCACGTCCGTCTCACTCATGCCAAGCACGTCACAACCGCCGAATGGTCACACGCGGATTCCAGAAGATGCTCCAGGCATAGCCCGTGGTGGTCAGTGCCTGCTGGCTGACACCTGTGTGCCTCCAGGGTACACGGCCTCACAGAATCCCCCACCTCCGCCCTGAAGCCCCTATCCTGGGGCAAGGCCATCAAGTGCAAGTCTATTTGTCTTTCTGTGCCCCGTCTTACTTCCCTCCCCTTCTTTCTAGTGTCATGGAGGAGCTGGTTCCAGCTCCCCTCCGCAGCTTCCTGGCACAGCCTGGGCCCGCAGACTAACTCTGGGGGAGGAAGAGGGAGGTCAGTAGGAAACAAGGAGCGGGCTCTCCTGGTTCCTTAGCCCTGATCAAGCTGGGGAAGTCTTGGGAAGGACAAGGCCCAACTGCCTGTGTACGGATGAGTAAACTAGGGCTCAGGGAAGCTGGGAGACCTGCCCAAGGTCACATAGAAAGTGGTAGCAGGGCTGCTCTGTGGCCTGGTTGGCCCAGCTCTGCTCCCCCGCTCCCCCACCAGAGCCTGCCCTCTTGGCCCTGTCAAGCTGCCAGTGCTCAGCCCTAAAATCACCCCAGACTGCGGTGGCTGCACTTTGCACAATGCCACCTCTGAGGCCCTTTGGGGACCCTGGTGCTTTTTGAAGTCAGAGAAATGGAATTATCTCATGCGGGCCACAGCCAGCCTCAAAGGGCTTCGGGTCTAGGAAGCCCCGGCCCATCCTGACGCCCCTGCTTTTCCCCACTCGCTCCGGGCTCCGGGGCCCCAGATCACTTACAATGGCCTTTTCCCGCCGCTTCCTGGCATGCCGGACGCTTGGCGTTCCGTCTGAACACGACCCTCTGCTCTCACATCTGTCAGTGAACAAGCAAAGCAGAGGCACTCACTCTCAGGAGGGGCACGGCAGGGTGGGTGGGGGGCAGCTGCCCCAGGAAGCAAAGGACGCTTCTTCAGAACTCACTCACGAGGGCGCCAGCGGAAGCCCAGCTTCCCCGCCGGCAGCGACGGCCCAGGGCTGCATGTGGGTCTGCATAACCTGGCCAGCTTCTGGGACTGGGTCCCTGGGAACTACCGTGTCGCTCATCAGCACCCTACCCTACGGGGCCCTGCCTTTTTATGCCATGAGGAAGGGCCCTTTTGCTTCATTACTACTGCATTTGCTCTGATGGAGGAAAAGCAACCTATGAGGTTGTATGTTTCCCTGTTTTCCAAAGGCAAATCCTGAGGCTCAGGTTCAATATGGCATCCGCCTAAAGCTAGGACATGGGGGAGCCAGAGCTAAAAGGAGGGCTGCTGACCCTCGACATCTGCTCTCTAGCACTTGGTGCCCAGCCAAGAGGCGATCCCGACTGTCGCAGTCCCCACGGTCATGCTGGCCATTAGGCGCATCAGCCTGCACAGTCCCAGGACACTCCTGGATGCCACACGCCTGCGTCCTTTCGGCTGTCTGCATGCTGCCTCCTCCTCCAGGGAGCCCGCTGTCGGAGTGGAAGCAGCATGGCATACGCAGCCGGAGGGGAGTCCCGGCTCTGCACATTCCATCTGCGTCTGTGGGAAATGCAGCGCGCGGGATGAGCACATCGTCCAGTCGGGCAGCCTGCGTTTGAATCCTGGCTCTACCGCCTCCTGGCTGGGTGACCTTGGGCTAGTTACTTACATCCCCTTCACTGCAGTTCTAGGAAGGTAAGACGGGGAGAACGGACTATACCGCCTCCTCGGCCATTTGTGAGGCACAAATCAGAAAACGCTGAGCTCAAGAGCTGCTCAGTAACTGCTGGCTTGCCTTTCTGTCGCACCTCTTAGAGCCTGAGCTCCCGCACCTACAAAACGGGGATAAGAAGATGTGCCCTGTGAGGGCATCTGTGAAGCTAAACAGGGTCACGGAAGGGGCTGTGACTCACAGTCTTCAGAGCGCTAGAAATAACACAGGGTGCCTGAGTGGTTTCTGTCGGCAAAGTGTCTGACTCTTGACTTTGGCTCAGGTCAGGATCTCAGGGTCATGAGACCTAGTAGGTCTCCACTGGGCGTGGAGCCCGCTTGGGATTCTCTCTCTCCCTCTCCCTCTGCCCCAACCTCTCTCTCTCCAATTTAAAAAAAAAAAAAAAAAAGTGCTATAAATAACAAATACCATCATCCATTTGCAGACTGGCCGTTTCCCACCTAAAGAGCTGAGAGTGACCGGAAGGTACCATGGGGTTTGTGTTATGAAACCAGCTCAAAACACTTCTGTGGACCAATGTTGAGTACTAGAAGCACAGGCTTTAAAAAATGTGGGTCTGGAGAAGACGGAGGATGACTGGTTTACCAGGTTTACCAGGTGCCAAGTTCTGTCAGCTGAGCAAGACCAGAGTTAACCCATTAATTTTCTCTAGGGAGCAGAAAAAGCCAGCCCTGAACTTGGCCCAAAAGCTAGAGAAGGAAAAGGAGAAGCCATGGGAGTTTCTAGAGGGGCTCCCATCTCTCTCAGGTGAGGGCGTGAATGCAGGCCTTCCCCCGACAGCCTGAGCTGGTCAGGAGGGAGCAGAGGCCAGGAAGCTCCAGCTCCAGCCTTGGGGGGATGTGTTTCAAAAACAAGACAGCCTTAGCAGCTTCTGAGCTACTAAATGTTGCAGAGGAAACAGCCTAATGCAGATGCCAAGTCACTTAGCGCACAGTGACCTGTGGGGAAAGGAGAATGGAGCCGGAAAGAGGGCTCAGAGAGGTCTGACCAATCACCCTGGCTTATTACGTAGAGGGGCTTTTAGAGAAATCATGAGGGAACTCATTTTGAGTAACAGGTAGCTCAGGGAATCTTAACTTTAGTGTCTGGAGAATATACAAACCCCCCAAAATTGAATGCCCAGTTAGAGGTCTACGTCTATTTTAAAGGGAAGACGCATATTTGCTTGATTCAGATTTTCAAACAGATACAAGCTGCTGGGGTAGATATATAAAGCTGAGTTTCTCTAAAAAAAGATATTTTTCTATTACCTGAATTCTGGGTCTCAGAGTATGGCACTCTGGGGACATCATCATCTCCTGGGAACTAGTCAGAAATGCAGATTCTCCCCCACCACCCCCAGACGTACAGAAACAGACCCTGGAAGGGTGGGGTCCAGCCCTCTGTCCACAGGGGAACAAGGGCCAGGTGGCTGCTGCAGGGCTCTAGACCCAAGAACACCATCTAGTGGTCATTCAGGTTCATCTCAGGCGGAGGGTTTGGGACCTGCACTGACCCTCCTCGGGGCCTCCCTCCGCTGAAGAATCAGGGCCTGCTCTGATCAGGGAGAGAAGCAACCTGTCTTCACCAACATATGCCAGACCTCCACTCTTTCTGCCTGACTCCCTGCTGACTTTTGGAACAGCTCCTTCTTTCAGACCAGTCCAGGGACCCAAGATGTTATGAGCACATGGGCTTATGAGGCATCACCGCTGTGGGAAGGTAAAGCAGCTTCCAGGAGGACGGCACCAAGAAATGGGATGAAACCTTATCGCTGCTTTAAATCCAGGGGTTTTTTTTAGAACACAAATTAGAATTCTTCGATCATCCTTTCACGTGTAAATGTCACACAGATATTAGACTGGATTTGATTTACAAATGTAAAAGCAGAACACACAGATGTATAAGGGACAAGTTCATTTAGACATAAGGCCATGAGTGGCCAGAAGTGGGCTTTCTTTCTCTCCTGGGGCCAGAAATTTGGGGGACTCCTGACCATCACACAGTCAGCTTTGCCTGCCCATGGGACTTGCCCACAACCCCCCGGGACTTGCCCACAACCCCCCAGGGACACCACCCCCGGGACCTCTGACCGGGACATGGACCACACAGGGAGACAGCCATAGCTTCAGGGCTCCTCCCTTCTGAGGCACCCTGGGAACTAGGGTCCTCAGCTACCCATTGTCCCTCTGAGGCCACCCATCCATACCTGAAGGTCCTTCGAGTGGCTGGTGACCGGGAGCGGCAGGAGGAGGAACCAGAGCTGGAACGGCTGCGGGAACAGAGCTGCCGACCGGCCTTGCTTGGTGGGCTCTGGTAGGGGCAGTGGTCAGAGCGAGGGGGACTGACCCCCGAGTCCTCTTCATCATCGTCCTCCTCCTCCTCCTCCTCCTCCAAGAGGAAGCTGCTCTCACCACTGCTGCTGCTGCTGTCCTCAAAGACCGTGTCGTATTCGGGACTCTTACAGGAGGCCAGGTCTTCATCCTCCAGGGCGGTCTCTAGGAGCCCAAAGTGTTTGGTGAGGCTGGCACGGATCTCGTGGTCTCTCAGTAGCACACTGTCCTTGGCGGGGGCACCGCCATCACAGCTTCTGTCTTCCTCCCTGCCGGAGGCCTGCTCCTCAGCCCGTGGGGCACCCTGTTGGGGCCAGTCCTCAAGGTGGACCCCAGATGGCTCCCAGGACCTCAGCACCTTCCTCTGCAGGGTGCCTTCTGGCTTGAGCACCTGGCAGTAATCGTGGTCTCCAAAGGAACAGGAGAAGGGGCGCTTCTGACCTGTCTGGGAGGCTGGCTGGGCTGAAGCGTGCCGCAGGTGGGAAAGGAGCTCGCTCCGTTCTGGGTGCTTCTTTGGCAGCTTGTGGGCAGCTGCCGTGGTGGCCCCGAGCTGGAGACTCTCCAGGCTGGGGAGGCTGGGAGCTCTGTCTTTGCCTGGGCTGTGTTTGATGTCTGGCTTGAAGGGGTCCTCCTCTGTGGGCTTATATGGAGGTGTGGTGGGTGGGGTGAGTCCTAGCCAAGCAAGAGGAGAACCCTGTGAGGTGGAGACAGATCACTTCTCCAATGGACAGAAACTCTAGTTTGGAAAGGCAAGTAAGCAGCACAGACACCGCCACTTCCCCAACGGAATGAATGGCAGGCATCACTAATCGATCACTGCACTGCAGGCTGCGCCTGAGTGCGACCGGGACTTCTCACAGTCCACGGTCAATCTTGGGCAGGCAAATGATGAAATCCCCCTGCTGTCCCTCTGGAGCCTGACCACGGCAGCCCAAACCTTGAGGTCTTTTGAGGTATCGTCCAATTACTCAATAAGCCGTCTCCACTGCCTCTGATGTCTCCCAGAGTGGAAAGGAGGCAGGCACCACAGGTCAATTCTCCCACCTGGACAGGGCCACCACAATGCCATCTGTGTTTCCTGCATCTAACCTTGGCCTCCATCCTCCCCAGTGCACCCAAGGGAACTCAATAAACACTCGAGATCTCTTCCTTCTGGGTCTCCCGCAGCCTCCAGGATCAAGATCAAACCCTCAGCCTGGCATTCCTCTCGGCCTCTCGGATTGCTCCCTCCTGCCCATCCCCCTTTTGCTAAGCAGCAACTCCAGGTAACCAGCCTCCTCAGGGGCACCTGAGATTTCACCCCATGTGCCTTTGCTCCTACCGCCAAGAATCTCCTTCCTGTCTCTTCATCTCCCCAACTTCTGCTCCTCCCGCAAGCCAGCTTGTAAGCCCCTGCTCTGGATGCCTTGCAGATCTTCCCCAGGGCCACACGTCTGCCCGCCCCACCCTGCCCCTTCCTCCATGCTCCCAGAGCGTGGGCACATCCTTATTTATGAATGAGTGTGCCTGGAACAGAACCCAGTTGTGGCCTGAGTCTGTCTCCTACAGAAGGTGGTAGGCTCCTTTGGGGGAAGACATGGGTCTCGTCCTCTTCTAACCTTGCCCTCAGCTCATGTGCGGACCATTTGTAGCTGAATGGCTGGCCTCCCCGCCCCCTGCCTTACAACACTCCTCCTCTGTACCTTCAGACCCTGTGCCACGGCAGGGAGGGCTCAATGGGGCCGCTCGTGTGGGAGCCTCGTCGCCAGGAGTTGTGTCAGCTCCCCCAAGGGCACCCTACCAGCCAAGCCCCCGGCTCACCTGCGGTGCCAGAGAGCTCCACCGTCAAGGTCTGCTCAAAGCTCTTCCTGCCAAAAGGAGGGTCACTGGTGGAGGTGGGGAGAACAGAAAGGCAAGAAGCCAATCAGCAGCAGGATCCACTTCCCCAGCATGCAAGAAGGGCAGGGGGACCCTGTGACACACCCTGGTTCTGCTGCCCACAGAGGTGGGTCCCGGGGAGAATTTTCTGATAAAGGCCCATGCTGGCTTAGAGGAACTGAAAGCCGCATCTAGCTCTCGCAGGACACACACATGGGAAGCATCATCACCTTCCTTATTTTACAGACAAGCACCTGAGGCCCGCACAGGGGAGGAGACTTGCCCAAAGCCACACAGCATGATCAGCTTTCCCCTGCAGAGAAAAGAATTCCTTCCCCCTTCCCCGTCCTGGAGAGGACAGCTGATGAAATGGCCTGAAACCTTAATTCCCCCGCTTTCCCTGGGTCTGCAGAGACCTTCCTTGTAAGGGAGCCCAGTTACAGAGAGCCCCACATGGCAAGAGGGCAGGGGCATAGGGAGAGGGGCAGGCACAGAGGCTGATAAGCCACCCACCCCCACCCCCACCCCCGATACACATACCCATCAGGACAAAAACTCATGGAATAACATACTAGTGATTTCCAAAAAATCTACCTTTGTGACAAGGCCAGCATGAGGCACCTGGGAGAGTCTGAAAAGAAGATGAAAAAGAAAAAAATGAGATTCCCTGACAAAGCATCACTAGGAGACGTTTCCCTCTGGAGGAAACCCTGAACTCTCACTGGTACCAAGCAGGGCTCCCTGCAGGCATGTGACCCAAAGGCCTCTGTCATTTTTCAGGGAAGGGCAGGACAACTCAATGCCACCTTCATTCCCAGGGTCTCAGCAACATTAGCGGCAGGCTGACTACTGGAGGTTTTGGAAAGAGCAGGTAGGTACGAGGGTGGCCCCTTCTGGCCAAACAGTGTAGTACAGCATGGGGGTGGACAGATGGACGTAGGACTTGCAAGCTGAACGGGTCGCTCGGTACCTCTGTGCCTCAGTTTCTGGGTCTGACCATGGAGATTATGCCAGGCCCCCTGTGAGGAGTCAGTGGGGTTAAGCTGTGTCAGGTTTTAGACCAGCGCCCTGACATAGCCAATATACAACAGATACCCATTATAATCACCACCACTGCTCCCATTTAAAATTCAACGTCATTAGGGAGCTGCATTTACAGACTCACTCCTCTCGTCACATCATCACCGAGATGTCTCCTTTAGAGCACGTGGCATAATTTGCAATTCTCTCCCTTTTTTATTTACTCTGTGATTGCCTGTCTCCCCACTGACACACAAGCCCCAAGAAAGCAGGCATCTTGCTCTGTGTCCACTAAAGTGGTGCCTGGCCCATGCGTGACGCAAAACTCAGGGATGGCTGGGTGATTTCTGAAGATCCGCCCAACTAGCCCATTGCACAGGAAGGGAAGTCGAGAGCCAGAGAGCGGAAGGGACTTGCCCAGGACAGGGCTCCTGGCTCCCAGTGCAGTAGGGTATGACATACCCCATCCCTGCCCCCTCTCTTGCAGACCACCAACTCTGACTACCTCTGGAAGGGAGCCGTGGGCAGCTGGGGTCCTCATCCGTGTCCCCACACCCACTCTCACAGGGGCTCTCCAGAGCCGGGATCTGGGGTCCCCGTGGGAGCTGCTGGTCTTGGCCACTGTCCTCGTCCGTGGGGCTGCCCAGTGCCCCCTCCACGTTGTAGGCCTCCGGAGCCAGGCGCAGTGACGGCAGAGCTCCTTGGGGCTCCGCAGGGACCAGAGACTCATCAGAGAATGCCAGCCAGGGCCCCAGCTCCGGGTTCAGTCTCCTGGAGCGCCGCACGGGGCACACCACGTTCTCCAGCTTCCTCCCCAGCTTGGTCCATGGCAGACCTCGGCCCGGTCTTTTCCGGCCCCATTCCTCCTCCTCCTCTTCTTCCTCCTCTTTTTCTTCTTCCTCCTCCTCCTCCTCTTCCTCCTCCCGCCGCAGCCTGGCTGACCGGCTGGCGTGTCCTTTCACCGCAAGGCGCAAGGGGCGCAGGCTGGGTCTGGGCCCAGTGCTCCTGGGCGAAGCTGTGATCCTCACCTCCTCCACGGGGGACGGGTGGCCAGGGGAGGCCTGGCTATCTTTGGGGGGCCTGGGCCTGGGGCGGGGCGTGAGGGAGGCATAGACAGGTGTGGCCAGGCGGTAAGGTTTGCTGACATCACAGAGGACATCTTGAGCCAGAAGTTCCCTCAGGATGGAGAATTCCGCCCAGGAGCCTTTGGAAGGGTGCTGGGACCGGGGCCGGGGCTTGGCCTGTGTGGAGGGGCTGCCGCAGGGCTGGGGGGCTGGCTCTGGGGCCTGGGGGGGCAGCTTCCTCTGGGGCAGGCAGTACGTATGCATGTAGTGAATGAGCTGCACCATGGCCTGCGTGTCGTCCCGGGAGCCCTGGGCGCCGGGGCCCGCTCCACCCAGTGCTGGGGAGGCCTGGGGCGAGGCCGGAGTTGGCTGGGGGCTCGGGCAGTCCTCCCCAGCTTCCTCCTCCTCCTTGGCAGGAAGCTGGGGGCTCGGGGCGGGTGGGGGACACACGCTCCTGTCTGGGGAGCAGGCTGCAGTCTGGGGGCAGGACGGCACCGAAGTGAGGTGCTTATGCAGTTCGGTACAACTCCGGCTCTGAGACTGCGTTGTGGGGGCCCTCTTGTCTTGGGTGCCATCCACCTAGGGAGAGAGAGAGAGAGAGAGGGCCGAGTGAGGCGGGAGGCCCGCACTGCCCCCCTCCACTCTGCCCCGTGCCTGTAAGCCACTGGTCAGGGCTCACGGGGCATGTGGCAGTGCTCGGCTGACGAGGAGCAAAGGAACCAGCAGCCTCCTCACAGGCCTCCAGCCGTGGATCTCGCCCCTTCCCGCTTCACTGCCACAGCCCTGCTCTGACCACCCCGCTCTCCTGCACAATGCCCTTCAGTAGTGGCACTGGGAACTACATCAGTGGTTGCCTGCGTGTGGGGACAGCAAAGGACTGTACGTGGCGGTGCTGGGAAGCTCTCTGGGATGATGGCAAATGTTCTAAAACTAAACTGTGGTTATGGCTGCACAACCGTGTACATTTAATACAAATCATCCAATTATACTTTCAAAATCAGTGCCTGTGACACCCCCATAGAACTGTTTAAAAAAAAAAATCCTGATTCTTCCTCGAGGGCACGATGTTGTGGGCAACAGTCCCCTGCAGGAGGGTCTAGGGGCCCAAGGGGAAGGACCAAGTGCAGGCTCTGAGTCACGGGCCTGCAGGGAAATCACCTCTGAAACCTCTCTGAAAGTCTTGGAAGATGGAGCCCATGGAGGAAAAGGGATTTGCTTCGCTCCCTGGTGTTCAGGACAGAGGTGTGGACTCTCCTGTGGCTTCCCCCCAGAAGAAATCCAAACTCTTCATTGTGGTCTCCAGCGAGGACCTCAGGTTTCCGTGTGCCACCCATCAGAATAAGCTCGCTCAGGGCAGGCCACATCTTCCTGTCCCCGCTCGAACCCCATGTCTAACATGATGCCTTGAACACTGAGGTGTAGAAGAAAGTCCAGTGCTCTTTCCAGAACTCCAAACTGGCCTCCAGAAGTACCCAGCACACCAGCTACAAGGGCTATGTGAGACACAAGGAGGGCCACTGGAAGGCGACTGAACTTGATACCCACTAGTAAGAGCTGAAGGGTGCAGCCCTCAGAGGCCACCTGGGGGCCTGGTGGACTGGGGACATGTGCACAAATACCTTGACACAGGGCCGCTGGCTCCTGGACCTGAGGCCTGCCTGGCGCCAGGCGGTCCCTTCCTTCTGCGTGTCGGAGCTTGAGGTCGGGTGAGACGTGGCGAGGAGGAGTTTCTGCAGCTGCGAGAGAAGCAGAGAGGAGAGGAGCATGGGGCCTGCGCTCCACTGGGAGCCACAGAGATGCACGTCTCGGAGAAAAGCCGGAGCCCACAGCTAGCTTCGTGGGACGGAGCAGGCTCTGAGCCCAGATCCTCACAGGACCATGGGAAGAACATAAGGAGGGCATTTCACTACCTAGAATATGTTCCCATTACGTGAAGCTCAGAAAAGCAGATTGTCTAACAATCTAAGACACACACAGGCATCCCCATAAAAAGTAAATCCTTTTTGGAGTTATCAACCCAAGAGGAGTACCTGTGACTTGGGAGAAATCCACACAGATCTCGGGGAATGTTTTCCCGTTCTACTGTTATAACCTGACATGAACACTTTATTGGGACGCTCTGCATACACCTGCAGTACACACACATGTGTGCTCACGCACACACACAACCTGGAAAGTCACACAATGGTTCTTTGATATGGGATTCCAGCTGCTCTTTTTGGTTATTCATACCACACCATTAAAAGTTAATTTCTTAAATTAAAAAAGTAATACTTGTCCATGGTGAAAAAACACACACCACAAATATAAAGGGTAAACGATGAGCAGCAAGTCACCCTCCTGCCTGAGGTGTCCCTTGCTCCTTCCCTGAGGCAATGACTATGAACCACCTTCCTGTGACCCAGGCCCGAGGTGGAATTCGAACACACAAGAACGTATGTACCTATCACCTCCGACACACCTGACTATTTTTTCTAATTTTTCTAGAAGAACTGCTGAGATGCTTACACTTCTGCATCCAGAGGGCAGCGGCATGGTGCACCCTGGTAAAAAGCAGGGAGCTGAGCACCCCCTGAAAATTCCACCAGGGATCCCATCCTAGCAAGACTGAGGACAAGTCAGGAAGCATGCTGGGTTTTCACTACAGCACTGATCTTCCCCCCCCCCCGCCCCCCACCTGGGTGGCTCAGTGTGTTAAAGCCTCTGGCAAGGTCCTGGGATCAAGCCCCGCATCAGACTCTCTGCTCAGCAGGGAGCCTGTTTCCTCCTCTCTCTGCCTGCCTTTCTGCCTACTTGTGATCTCTGTCTGTCAAATAAATAAAATCTTTTTTAAAAAGGGTGGGGATATGCCCCCCAGATCACCCGAGCAAGGAGCGTCAAAGGCTCAGGCACCAGAGAAAAGGCCACTCCTCACTCCCTTAGGAGCTGAGGCTTCTCACCACCCCCACCTAGACCTCAAAGCAACACAGACAGCTCTATGATTCTCTGACATGGACAGGGAAAGATCCCTGGGCTGGTGGGAAGGGACCTGGTTATGGTCCAGTTCAGTCCCATTCCCTATGAGACATTGAGTAAGTCCTCCAGGCCTTGGTTTCTCCGTGGGCATAATGGCAGCAAGAACATTAAATGACTGGTTATGAACCTTTTTTTGATTCGGGAGTTTCTCATGGGGTAAGACAGAAGCGGCTGACCTCAGAGAGACACACGGAGATGTAGAGATCCATGATGGGTTGCAGTCAGTCCACCGGTGGACTCTCTGGGATTCATGACTCCCAGTTAAGAACTGGGCATCTGGATCCCTTCTCAGGGCCTTTCTGAACTCTGAGGGTATGCTGCGAATCTAGACGGTGAGTCTGTTTCCCGTGCGTCTAGCACAGCGCCTGACGTGTGCAGCAGACATGGGGGAAAGGCAGTCTGAGGCATGGAAGAAATACCCTGTGGCCAGCAGGGGTCGCTCTCTGCCTCTCTGGGGTTTGATGCCTCTCCCAGAGAACCCACACAGAGAACTCCTCTTGGTAGTACTACCGCCGGGAATATTACTTAGATAGTATTTATTGAGCAACTTCTATGTGCCAGGCACTGTTCTAAATGCTCTCCGTGCATTTTCTGCACTCCTCCTAACAGCCTTTGAGATAAGCCCCATGATTAACCTCACCTTATGGACCAGGAAGCTGAGTCAGAGAGATGAGGGGTCTAAAGGACCCACAAGCACTAACTGGTGGGGCTGAGATTCAAATCCAGTCGGATTGCTGTCAGCAGAAGCCGCAATGTGGGACCGAACGTATTCTCTCGTGCCTAGCACACAGCAGGTGCTTACTAATTGTCTCACGCCACTCCAAGGAACTTGCAGGCAGTGGAAAAGAAGGATAAGGATCCTGGACCGGAAGTCAGAACACGGACTTGCTATGTTGACCAGAGGAGACTCCTTCCCTGCTTTGGGCCTCAGTTTCCCCAGAGCTGCCCTTGTTAAGTCACCAAAGGCCTTTCTGCTCAGAACTTTCCATGACCTGAGACCCTTCCCAGCTCAACAAGCTCTGATTTTCCAGCTGGGTCTTGCCAGCCCCCAGGAGCTGTAGCACCAGGGCAGGGAGCCCAAGATAGGTGAGTGAAGCTGGACTTCACACGCCCCATGAACTCTCAGCTTCCGGCTTCCGGGACCCTCGGCCAGAATTAGGGGCAACTGCTTTCAGTAACTCTGGATTCCTTAAAGGATGTGATAAAAGCTGAAAGCTTCTACTCCCAAAACTGCAATGCCCTGTGCACATTCCCCCATTCCACGTGTACTCACAGACGGCAGCAGCAACCAGTCTGAACTCTGTGGAGGGTAACCTGGAACTAGCTTTCTAAACAGAAACATCGGGTATCTGTAGGCCCAGGAATTCCATTGAGATGAGACAAAGAGCTGTGCCAGGGCACTGACCACAGCAGTGCAGCAGTGAGAGTTGGAACAACATAAATCCCCACCAACCAGGGACACGTTCCACAAGTTACGGTACGTCCTTACGGAAGAACATTATGCAGCTGACAAAAAGGACGGAGCAGAGAGACCTGGGCTCATCTGAGTATTCAAGACACAGTACACTGAGAAAAGGTGCAGAGGAGACTTTCTCTTATAGTGTTTAAAAAAAAAAAAAGTAGAAGAGGAAAGTCACAAAACAGATCGGTAACCATGGTTACCGCCAGGCAAGGAGAACGCAACTGCAGGAGGGGTAAGGAGGTTTTGCTTTGAAGGATCCACATTTCCTGTTTGCATTTTTACTGCGTGTATACGGCGTAACCTTTAGGAAAAGGCTTACGTGTGACTCCGAGGGTTAACCACACAAGGAAGTTGAGTCCATGAAATCCCAAAGGACCTACAGAGTACAGGGGGAGTTTCTGTGGTTAGCCCAGCTGTACCGGTGGGAAAGGTGAGGCCCGGAGAGGCCTTCCTGGCAGCCCTTCCAGACTGCGCACAGAGAGCCCTGCAGGGGCTGGCGCCATCTCCCCTGCACCCACGACCCCTACAACCAGAAACCACCACCACGTCCACTAGAAACAAGTGCTCACCAGCGAGAGCTCGTCCACTTCAGGCGCCGGGGCCTGGGGCCTCTCCAGCGAGGGGCTGGGGCTGGGAGGTGCAGAGGAGGGGGTGGGCGAATCCGAAGTGCGGGAAGGCGCGTCCTCCCCGTCCTCCCCGTCCAGAGCCGGGAAGGCAGCCAGACCCACGTCATCTTCAGGGATGTCGTCCAGGGTCCTGGTGAGCGCTGCCAGGAGGGCCTCGTTCTCACTGTCGATGATCTGAAGTGAGGAGCGCACAGTGTACAGCAGAGAGGGACACGGTTAGTCAGCACCTGGGGCTCGGCCGGCTTCGCATCCCCTTAGTGGGAATCTGGTCTGCACAGGCAACTGCCCCACCATCGCCCCACTGCCAAGTCCTCTCCTGTTCCTCCCCTCACTCAGATTGCTCAGTATCATCGGGCCAGCAGATGCCTGAGAAATATGTTATCAACTCCAAGAATCACAGAAGTTTGCATGCAGGCAGCAGGTGATCCTGGAAAGAGCCTCAGCCCGGGAGCCCCAATTCTGGCTCTGCTGTCATCAGTGTGGGCACAGGGCTGTCCACCTGAAAGACACCCGCTGTCCCCTTTACCACGGACAGTGGCTCCACACCACAGCCTCCTGTTCTAACTCCCGGGACCCAGCCCTGGGCCCCTGCAGCTCTCTGCTTCTGGGAACGGCATCCCATGGCAGCCTCCCAGCCCCGCTGATGCTCGGGCCCAGGCTGGCCATGTACGGGCTGGAAGCTGCGGGGTTGGCCATGACAGTGATAACCAGAGCAGTAATAAAACAGCTGCCGCTTCCCAGTAGGTTCCTCGGCCTTGCTCACCACTCAGGAGGGGTCAGGAGCTTGGGCTCTGGGGCTGGGGTTGCATCTCAGTTCCCATACTTATCAACCACAGGTTCTTGAGCCAGTGACTTCCATTTCTTCATCTGTCCCAGGCAACAACAGTACCTATTTCTTAAGGCCATGGTTGAGGACCTAACTTCAGTTGAGTTCATGTATATCAAGATGCCTGGCAAATGGTGCCCGGTGTGTAAGAAGCACTCCAGACCACTGCCCCCTTTACTCCTAGGATGACGGTAGTGGTGGCAGCGGCATTCCCTCTCTCCCTTCCCCCGCCCACACACACACATGTACTGAATGGCTATTCTGCACCCAGCATGGTCGGGGCACCGATCCTACTGCGCGTCCAGACAGGTGCAGCCCCTGTCCCCATGGAGCGTCCTTACCAGCGGAGAACAGACTCCAACAAGGGCATAAACAAGAGCATTTCAGAGAACAAAAGCCTAGGGAGAAAGGAAACGGGAGCTGCTATGCAGGGAACGTGGTGAAGAGTCACAGGCTAGCTGGGCGGGGGTGGGGAGGGGAGACCCTCTATGATGGGAGTTCTACTCCAATCTCCATTTTGCATTTGGGGAAACTGAGGCTCGTGGAGGCTGAACAAGGTGTCCAGGGTCGCAGAGCAAATCCAGGACAGAGGAGGACTCCCCTGAGCCCATGATGGCCCAGATGAGCCGAGACTCAAGCTTTTCCGATCTAAAATGACGAGGGTCAGCATGTACCCAGCCCACCCACCCATAGCCCGCTGGCCTCCGTGACCAGAGGCCCCGGAGCATGGCGATTGCACGGCTCCCAGGTGAGACAGCGAGCCCCTCACTGAGCGGGCACTGCCCGCTGGGCCTGTTCCGGCCGGAGGCGCATGCAGTCACACGAGGCCTCCGCCAGCACACTTTCCCATCCCAGGTCAGGCTGTTTATCCTTTCTTCAGGAAGTGCATCTGAAATTCGCATCTCGTGACAGCCTTCTGGCTGCACTCAGCCCGTTCCAGGCCTTACAACCGTGGCAGCAGCTGCGTAACTCGAAGGGGGGACGTGGGGTGAAGAGAACAAACGCGTTTGTCATTTTTGGAACAGAGCTAAAATAAAAGAAAGGTCAAAAGAAGGTTTTGGTTGGGCCTGACCCAGGCCCTGGGGAGTGTGGGGGGTGGGGGAGAGTAAGGACACACAAGGGCAGATCCAGACGCGCGGACTCTGGCCTGAGAATGCGATGGGCTCATTTGACTGTTTCCCCCCAGTACCCCGGCCGCCGCCACCATCAGCCCCCTCAGGCCAGAGTCCCCGCTATTCCCAGAGCAATCTGTCCGGCCTGACAGGCAGTGAAGTAAGACCTTGGAACCAGGGACCCAGTGATCACTCTGGGGCCTGACCACAGGGGGCTCTGCCGCCATGGGGTGATTGCGAGCAAATCGCTTCTCTCTTCTAAGCCTTGTCGGTTTTTCTGTAAAATGGGAAAACGTGATCTCCTCTCCCCCTACCACCGTCTGCTCAGAAAAGCCAGGTCTGGAAGCAGGGACAGAAGTGCTCCCCCAGAGGGTGCTCCCAAGCCTAGCTCAGCATCTGGGGCAGGTGGCTTCCAGGAAGATTTGCCGAAGAGAACAACAAACGCACCAAACAATGAATTCTGGCCACCAGGAGAGACTGAGATGAGCGTCTCAAAGGAGAGACTCTAGAGGGAAGTTCTTCAGAAATGATGTCACCGGCACTGGACGGAAGGAGAACTCCCTTTCTCCCAGGGACCACAGCCAATGGTCCAGAGATACTACGAATTATCACACACATCAGAACTGGACCCTTCAGGGATCATGTAATGGCCAGGACTGTTAAATGTGGGTCCCATGGGCGGCCACTGCCTCTCGCCCCCGAATCACTCACCAACTATGGCTCTTGTTCTTTCCACACTAGTGTCTTTCTGGGGTTTTTCTAAGAGAGGGAGGGGGAGGGGCAGAGGGAAAGAGAAAACCTTAAGCAGGCTCCACGCCCAGCACAGAGCTGGACATAGGACTCGATCCCATGACCCTGAGAAGATGACCTGAGCCAAAATCAAGAGTCGGACCCCTACGCTGCCTGCATCACCTACGCACCCCCACACCAACATCTTTAACAGAGCCCTCCATCTTTAACAGAACTCTCATTTTCTTATGAGGAAACCTATTTGCCATTTTTTTAATGGCAAAAAAAAGCCATTTTTTTATAGCGGGGACGAGGGCAAGGTCCGGGAAACAGATTTGTCAAGGTCACACAGCAAGTCAGGGTGGGGGTAGGATTCACTGTGTGCCAGGCACTGTGCAAAAACGGATACAAAACAGCCAAGACCTCAGGAAGCACCCAACAGGCTGGGCCAAAACGGAACGAGTAACGGAAGACCTCCCCCCGTCCCCAGGCTGCTCTGGCTCAGAAACAGCCAGCCGGGTTGGAGGCCCTGGCCCTGCCAGGAAGAAAGGCCGATCTGCCCACGGTGTCCACGGAGTCCGTCAGCACCCAGGACGATGGATCACAGGGCCCGTGCCACCCTCTCTTCTTCCCGGGGCCCACTGGCCAGGCTCTCCCCACTCCGCTTGGAAGGCAAGTGCAAATTAATGGAGAGTTAATCAGGGAAGCAAGGGATATTAATAGCCTCGGCCCCACCCCAGCCTTCCTGAGCAGCTCTCAAGCCAGAGGAAAAGGAGTCTTCAAGAAATCCCAGGGAAAATGTTTCACTTTGAAGGCCTGGGAGGGGCCTGAATTCCAGAGGGACATGGAATAGGATTTCTGCTATGCAAGCCAGAAGAACACTCAGAAATCTTCCCTGTCCAGGGGATTCAACCACGCTCCAAAACAGCCAGGAAATCAGTTTTCCCTCCTTTTTTTCCAACAGTGGGCACACAGATTTCATCAGAGTCTAAAAGGACCTGATGACCCTCCCCTCCACGGATCAAGAACCACAGATCAAGAATCCACCACGTTTGGGGCGCCTGGGTGGCTCAGTGGGTTAAGCCACTGCCTTCGGCTCAGGTCATGATCTCAGGGTCCTGGGATCGAGTCCTGCATCGGGCTCTCTGCTCAGCAGGGAGCCTGCTTCCCTCTCTCTCTCTGCCTGCTTCTCCATCTACTTGTGATTTCTCTCTGTCAAATAAATACATAAAATCTAAAAAAAAAAAAAAAAAAAAAAGAATCCACCATGTTCCTTCCTCATTCCCCACATGGGGAAACTGAGGCCAAACCCAGTGGCCCAACACCAACTGGCCCAAGACCACAGAGCAAACTGACAGAACAACCCAATGCCTGCTTCCTCCAAAAATACTTAGTGATGGTTGTGGTCCTGGCCAGAGGATTCTGGAAACACAGACACACGGAGGGCACCATCCCCGCCCCTGAGGGGCTGTTAACCCTGTTACAGTGGCTTGTCCTCTATGTTCCAAGTCTATTTCCAGAGCAGTGGCACTGTCTGACTGGGGGAACATGGCTCTGACCCAGGCAGCACGGCCCCAGGATTCTCACTGGCCAAATGAGAAACCCAGGCTTGTGGCTGAGGGAGAAACCATGATGCAAGTTGAGGCTTGTGGAATGGGCCACATCTTGTCCTTGGCAGGTAAGAAAGTATCCCCATCAATTCCTTCGTTCAACACAAGTGATCGAGTCCTTACGACGTGTGAGGGCCCTAGAGATGAAGCCAATGCTGTTTGTACTCAAGGAACTCACCGTCTAAAGGACACAGAGACACAGCCATGCCCGTGTGCGCGCACGCAGATGGGAGCCTAGGACAGGAACTCACCAACTGCCTAAGGGGTCGAAAGGAGAGCTGGGCCTTGAAGGATTTAGTCACTTGACAGCTATTTAATAAGGCCGGAGCAAGTGCCAGGCTTGCACTCCACAAGTGAAGAGCCCGGGAATATGAGTGCCCAGTGCCATCATGGTCCCCATAGTCATGGGTTTATGATGTTGTGTGCGGTGGGGGGCAGGCACCAATCCCATAATCCCACACATAGGGGTGCATCCATGGGTAATGGGCAGAATCGGCCTAGGCTAGGGAGAGCAGGTGGGGTGTGCAGACCATGACAGGGGAGGGGCTGGGGGAGCAGAGGTTGGCCAGGATGCTGTCCATCTGTGAGGGGTCTGCCTTCCTCACTGGGCTGGGAGCCCCAGGGCCACACAGGCTCACTTGTGCCCAAGACCACTTCATACACATAGTGGGAATCTTGGAAGGGGCTTGCTGGTGGGTCTGGACAACCTGAGAAGTAGGGGCCTGCACAGTTCAGGGGGCGGTGGTCTCCATGGAGCCTTTAAACCTCTCACTCATCAGCTCTCCATGACCTGAAAGCATTTCCTGGAAGTTGGCCCCGTCTCAGGAAGAAAGCAGCACAGCGTAGGTCTCATCCCTATTGTTCAAATAAAGAGTGCAGGTCCCTGGACATAGTCGGACCTGAAGCCCAGCCCTGCTGCTCTGCACAGGGCTGGCCAAGAGGTCGTACGGGACCAAGAGATATGGCTTCCTCAGTTCGAGTCTTCACCAAATCCTTCCTAGCTGTGTGACCTGGCGCCAAGTTACGTAACCTCTCTGAGTTTCACTTTCACCACCTGTAAAATGGTCATTCATAGTCCTTTTTTTATAGGTTAGAAAAGACTTGGGAAATATCCAGACTCCTTGTCACGGCCCACAAGACCCTGCATAGCATCTGGCCCCTGCCTAGCTTTCTGACTCTACCCTGGTATGTTCCTCTACTACCCACCAGCTCTTCTGTTGCCCAGTACAGCAAGCTTTCTTGCTCCCTGGCTCTGCCCTTGCTGCTTCCTCTGCCTGGAGAGCTCTGTCCTGCTCCCTGAGCTTCACACAGCTAGCTACTCCGTCTCATCCTCAGAGAGGCCTCTCCTGACCACCTGGTCATTAGAACCCCTTCTCACACCTGGCACATTTCTTCTGTGCGCACGTTACAATGACCGAAGTTTCTGCATTGGCGGAGCTAGGGTCAGTTTTCTCTCTAGACTGTAGACAGCACAGTGCCTGACACATGGAAGGAGCTTCCCTTTCTAGAAGGAGCGCTACAATGCATCAGGACCGAGAGAACGCTCACAGCACCCGACACGTGTCACCTGACACACGGTAATATGATCATACGGCCAGACGGGCAGGGGGAGCCTCCTCCCACCAGTCTTCATGGGGGAGCAGATTTCAAGGAAAGAATAATAAATCTTACTGCACCCATCACTCAACTTATTTCACCTACTACCCTCCCCAACACACCCAAACCCGCAAATGCACGCAGAGCCTGCTCTATTTTGAAGCAAATCCCAGACATCATAGTATTTCGTACTCGGGGGCTTCTTAAAGGATGTGTCGCCCATCACGGGCCCCCCGAGACTGGACGCAGAGTGTGCAAGGGGAAAGGCATGGATAGGCACAGCAGTTCTTGGCTCTGCCTCTTTTCAAAGAATCTCTAGGCCCCAACTGAAAAATGAAGACAGCTGTACCCACTCTAAGGGTTGTTAAGAGAATTCAATGAGTTAACAGACACAACAGGGACAATCCTGCCACAGCGCAGTTGTTCTATCCAAGTGAGTCATCTCCATTATGGCGTCGCTGTGGTTACAAAGCCCTGGCTCAGGAGGGAGGCCAACTGGGTTTGCATCCAGCTCAGCTACTGACTAGGTGAATTGCCCTAGGCACGTGACTTAACTTCCCCAAGCCTCAGTCTCCTCATCTATAAAATGGGCTCATCATTGTGCCTGCCTCACAGGGTAGGGATGAGAAGTCAGTGAGATAATACACAGGAGGGAAGTCTTGGGGTTTGGGGGGCTCCTTTCTGACTGCAGGGGCATAGCAAGAGCAGCTCTTCCCAGCCCTCCCTGTGCAAAGGTGGTAACAGGCCCGGCGAGCAGGTGAGAACCGCCCCAGATCAACGGCAGATCCCAGATGAGAGGCAGGGTCCCAGGAGCTGTGGGGTGATGGGACTTCTTCGCATGAGCAAATGCAGAAGAGGCAGTGCAGGGAGACCCTGGTGCAGGGAGACCCTTTCAGGAGCAGAGATACGTCGAGGCTCAGAGGACATACCTGGAAGAGCTCGGAGTCATCAGGGCTGTACTGGCTGGGTTCAGTCTCCGAGTTCTCTGGGCACCACTGCAGCTCCCCGAAGCAGGTGGCTGAGTCAAAGTCGCTGGCATCCAGCTGGGAGAGGTCAAGCTCAGGAAAGTCAGCACAGAGCTGCTCCTCCCCGGACCCCCCACCCTGAGGAGACAGGAAGGAAAGGAGGTGAGTCAGAGCTGGGCCTGGCTGGATCCAGGCATGGACCCTTCTTACTCATGGTGCTGCCAGCCTGGAACCCTGGCAGCTCTTAGGCCAAGGCCTGACTTTGCCACGTGACCAAAAGATGTCCCACCCTCCCACCCTCAGCAATGGTCGAATCTAGCAGGAATGAAGCCAGGCCCTGGCAATACAAATTCTGCCTGCTGTTCTCTCCCCTCCTCCTTCACTCTCCTACACACCCCTCAAAGCCCTTTTTCCCCAGAGCACCTCTTTCTTCTTACCAGAACTATTGTGTTGAAAACTTCATTATAAGCTTTAAATAGATCCTCATTTACACTACTGCCCCCACCTGAAAGGGGATTTCTGGAAGGCAATTATCAATAATGAAACAAAAACCAATAAGAATGGCTGACTCTTTTTTTTTGGACAGAGAGATCACAAGTAGACAAAGAGGCAGGCAGAAGAGAGGAAGAAGCAGGCTCCCCGCTGAGCAGAGAGCCCGATGCAGGGCTCAATCCCAGGACCCTGGGATCATGACCTGAGCAGAAGGCAAAGGCTTTAACCCACTGAGCCACCCAGGCGTCCCGAATGGCTGACATGATTGAGGAATGACGATGTTCTGGACAAACATTCATCCATGTTCTCGGGGACTTCACAGGACCAGGTGTAATGTCTAAAACGTGGAAGACCACCCATCCAAGGACAGCAGGTAAATGAAACTATAGTCACCTGAAACACAGAATACCACGGTGCCTCTGAAAAGAACGAGGCAGCGGTATATATGCTCTCCAAGACACATTAAATGGAAATAAACTAAACTATAGACTAGAACCAGTCAACTATTATGTCACATGCGTAAAAGAGAAAAATCAAACTATGCAACTCTTTGCCCACAGTAATACATATGCACATGTCCAGGAAAAGGTCTACAAGGTTCTATGTGCACCTGACCGTGGTGGGTAGGGGACGAGGGAGGCACGGAGACTGTGGTAACAGCACTGACTGAAGCAGCGTATCTCCAAGTGCAGTCCCGGGACAGGCAGGGTCAAGACCAGCAGGGACGGTGTTAGAAACAATGCAGATTCTCAGGCCAAAGCCTGGAACGACTCAGCAGAAGGCCATGGCTTTCTGACCCTGGTCTCCCACATCTAACAAAGACCAGTAGAAGGGCTGCCCTGCAGACTGAGAAATCGCCCGAGCTGGGAGGCTGACCCAGAAACGGCGGACCACAGGCCTTGGGATCCGGCAGACCTGAATCCTCGTCCCCACTCGGCAGCTGGGAAACCTTGGGCAAAGCTCTTCTCCTCTCTGAAGCCCAAGAGCCTCATCCGTAAAATGACAACGCCCTCCCCAAGAGTTCAGACTGAATAAGGCAATGTTACAGCCTGGCTTGGAGATGTTCAGTAAACGGTAGCTAGCGGAACCAACAAACAACAAGTCAGAACTAATACCGGTAAAAACAGCAGTGTTTCGTGGTGGGTGGGCAGAGAGGGTGCAACGGCCTTAGAGAACAAGAAAAGGCCTGCCACTTAAAAAAAAAAAAAAATTTTGCACAGGCCTCTTCCTTAATTGTTCCCACTTACTAAGCCTCATAAATTATGAACAAATGTATATTATTAGCTCAACTTGACACAGGAAAAAGGCTTTTATGCGAATTTGGGTCAAATGTCTTAATTGGCATTTTGCAAGAATCCTGTATCCACGGGCAGCACCAGCGTCAGGTTCTCTCAAGTGGCTGGTCCCCTGCTCTCAGACTAGGGAGTAGGGTGCCCAGTGAGTCTCTGTCTCCGGGGACATCCCTGGAATCACCCCAGGCCCCATCCAACATACCCTACTACCACCGGTCACTACCACTCAGCCGCCCTGGCCCAGGGAACACTGCGGGGGGTGGGGAGGAGTGTTCCTCAGCTTCCTTCTCCTCTCTGCCCCTTCAGGCTGTGGGGATGCTGCAGTCCTGCCTGTTCTAGAGGTCTGTTTCCAGTCTTCGGCTATCGCGAACAGGTCTGCCATGTGTGTGTTCAAGTCTTTATGTGGACATAAGTCTTCAGCTCCCTTGGGCAGAAACCTGCGAGTGGCATGGCTGGGTCATACAGTAAGTGTATGTGACTTTGTAAAAAGGAAAAAAATTGCTCTCCAGAACTGTTGTACCGTGGTCCACGCTTACCGGCTGTGCGGAGTGTGCCAACTGTCCCACACCCTCCCCAGCACCTGGGGTTGTCAGTCATCTTAATTTTAGCCAAGCGAGTGAGTGCATTCCAGCATTTATTAAATGCTACTACGAGCCAGGCACTGAGACAACGGAAGACCCCGTTTCTTCCCTCACGAGCTGACATCTTGGTAGGGAAGAAAACACACAAATATTTCCTTATAGGTTGTGTTCGTGCTCTGAAGGAAACAGGCCAGGTGCACTGAGGGAGTAGAACAGAGGGAAAGGAAGTTTGTGTTGTGGGGGGGAGGGCAGGAAAGGCTTCCTGGAAGAGCTGGCGTCTGAGTTGAGACTTGGAGGAGTCAGGCAGTGGAAGACGTGCGGAGGAACGTTCCAGGCAGAGGGCCCAGCAAGGCAAAGACCCGAGCGTGGGCCAAGGCTAGAGCACTATGCACTGACCAATGGTGGGGGAGGCTGCAACTCGGGGAGCTGTGGGGGTGGGGAGGGGGCAGGGAGATGCCTTCAGAGGGGCAGGTGGAGGCCGGATCAGGCAGAGATTGTAAGGGATTTGGGTTTTACTCCAAGTGTGATGGGGGTGGGGCCGGCATCAAGCAGGCAGATGGGTTAGGCGGGTGCAGCACCCAGGAGGGGGGCAGGTGGGGGGACTGGGAGGCATCACTTGGCCACAGGGAGGTCCCATGGAGTGGGAGGGAGGACCAAAGCAGAGACACAGAAGTTCTGGGCAGCAGGGGTCTCCCTAGCCAGCAAAGCCCCCAGCAATGAGCGCTCTTGAAGCCCTTCCTACATCCCTGATCCCTCTCATCCCATCACTCAGAGAAGCCACATCTGTAGGACTTGTTTCCTGAGGCTCAGAAACGACTTCAAAATCGGAGTCCCAGAATCCCAAACTGTTTGGGCCAGGAACCAGCAGCCATGAGTGGCTGTCCTGGAGAGCCACTGCAGACAATCTCGGCATCCGAGGCCCCTTCAAGAATCAGACAAGGGTGGGGTGCCTGGGTGGCTCAGTGGGTTAAAGCCTCTGCCTTCGGCTCAGGCCATGATCTCAGAGTCCTGGGATCGAGCCCCACATCAGGCTCTCTGCTCAGTAGGGAGCCTGCTTCCTCCTCTCTCTCTGCCTGCCTCTCTGCCTACTTGTGACCTCTGTCAAATAAATAAATAAAATCTTAAAAAAAAAAAATCAGACAAGGGCTATGCGTAGCTCTTATCACACCCATAAAATAAACGTCTGAGCAATGCCTGTGCGCGCAAGAAACTTACACGAACTTCCAAGCCTTCACAAAAGCAGCTTAGGAATCCCAGGCCTGGCTGGTCTACCTCCTTCACTTGGCAGATGGGGAAACTGAGGCTAATGGATTTGCTCAGGGTCATCCAGGAGTGGCCTTCCCATCAGAGCCATGCTGCCTCCTTTACAAAACACCCACAAAACGGCCATGACTACTGCACTTCTGATTATTCCCAGCTTCTCAACATACTCCAAGCGCACCCGGGACATAAAAATAAAGAAACCTTAGCTTCGCAACCTTGTCGATTAGGGCTGAGGCCACTCTCTGGCTGGAAACCATTAAGTACTGCATTAATAGTGATTTCTCTGGCCTTCTCCATATTTAGAGAGGCTTTCTAAAGGGGTGTCTTGGGTGGCCCAGCTCCCTTTGAAAGGTACTGACTTAAAGCCTTGCTGTTGGGTCCCAGCCCTCCGCTGGAGGCCCCCTAGCGGTACTGGAGGGCACAGCATAGCAATGACAGCCACTGCCATCACCCAGCTTATTATTACCAAATGTCAGGGGCCGCGATACGGGATTCTTAAAGTGACCCTTGCAGGGCCGGTGTCACTGTGCCCATGTCACTTCTTGGGAAACTCTGGGACCTGGCCCCTTGTATGCGTCTGCCCAGGCTGCTTGTAACAAAGCACCACAGGGGCGCCTGGGTGGCTCAGTTGGTTAAGCAACTGCCTTTGGCTCAGTTCATGATCTTGCAGTCCCTGGATCGAGTCCCACATCGGGCTCCCGGCTACGCAGGAGTCTGCTTCTCCCTCTGACCCTCTCCCCTCTCATGCTCTCTCTCTCTTTCTCTCAAATAAATAAATAAAATCTTAAAAAAAAAAATAAAAACAAAAGGCACCAGAGGCTGGGGGCCTGACGACAGGAAGGTTTGATCCTCCGGGTCTGGAGGCTGGGAGGCTGACCTCCCGGTGTTGGCAGGGATGGCTCCTGCTAAGGCCACTACTGTTGGCCTGTGGATGGCGCTCCCTGCACGTCTTCCCACTGGCTTGCCTCTGTGGGTGCCTGCCTCTGTGTCCACGTTTCCCCTTTGGATAAGGAGACCAGCCAGACTGGATCACAGTCCGTGCTAATGACCTCGCCTTAACTTGATGACCTCTATAGAGACCCTGTCTCCAAATCAGGTCACATTCCCAGGTGCTGGGGGTTAGGGCTCAAACATATCTTCTTTTGGAAGACACAACTCAACCCATGGCACCCAGGGTCCCAGAATGGGGAAGCTGAGATTCAAAGCCAAGTCTCTTTGCTTCCTGCCAAGTCTGTGCCATTGCCTGGCATCTGCTTCTGAAAGTGGAAAGCAACATTTGAGACCATTTATTCCCGTTTACCGATGGGGAGGTGGGGGCTTTCGGACAAGGGCTGAGAAAGATCTAAGTCCCACAGCAAGTTCATGGCTGCGCAGGGACAGGCCTGGGGCTGTGCCGTGCCCTGGCCTCCTGCAGATGGCCCACTCTGGGCCCCACCACTGGTTCACTTACGCTCCTGCTATGGGATGCCCCTCTGGTTGCTGGGCCTTCTGCGCACCCATTCCTCCAGCAGCATCACATGCCTGATCTGAAAAGGCTGCGGCTGCCCTAAGCCAGGGAGATAAACGGCCCTAGCAGTGGATTAATGGTGTTTTGTACATTCACGTAAGTGGCTTCACTGGAAGCCTGTGTATCTTGTTGGAAATCGATTCGCTGCTTAAGAAAGAATGCATCTTCAGGAAAAATTGGTGGCTCCACGTTCCTGACTACAATCAACGAACCAAGCTTAGTCCCTGGCCTAAAGCGCATTGTCAGAGTTGCTGAGCGTAAGGGAGCAGGAGGGGGAGAAGGCAGCCTGCAGTGACAGAGGTCAGGTTCTGGGCCTGTTCACACTCACTGTGCGTCTTTTGCCGAGTGCACACTTCACTATGTCACCTGCCCTCTCGGTCCTCACTGCCTCCTCTAGAAAAGAGCATCCAACAGACAGACTCTGTGAACCCCTCTTGCTCAATTCGGGACAATTCTGTACTAATCTAGTATCTGAAATCCACACAGGCTTTTGGAAGTATCTAGGTAGAACCTGGCACTTTACTAATAAATTAATGAGTGAATGAATTTACCAAGGGGGAGACAAAGGTGGAGAGGGAAGGGCTGTCCTGAAATTTGGAAAGAGGCATAGACAAAGGTCTGGGCCCTGGCTTTGCTGTTTAATTCTGATCCTTTGAGGTCAGGGCATAACTTTGGCTGCCTCGGCTTCTACTGACAGAAGGGGGATAATAAAAAGCATCCTGTCACAAGCACCTGGGTGGCTCAGTCGGTTAAGCAACTGCCTTCGGCTCAGGTCATGATCCTGGAGTCCCAGGACTGAGTCCCACATTAGGCTCCCTGCTCAGCAGGGAGTCTGCTTCTCCCTCTGACCTCCTCGCCTCTCATGCTCTCTCTCTCATTCTCCCTCTCACATAAATAAAATCTTTAAAAATAAAATTAAAAAAAATATAAAGAATCCTGTCTCATAGGGTTCTTACAAAGATAAAGCAGCACAGGTTGGGAGCCTAGCATACATCAGACACCCGTGAATGGTGGTCACAGATACAGCCCCTACAGTTGACTTTCAAGTGACATTCACAGCTATGGTCTCACTGGTACCTTTCCAAGATGCAGGAAATGGTTGATGGCCAGCATCCCCATTTGACTGACGGAAAAACGGGGGATATCAGAAGGTCAATGCTTGGCCTTGTCTTCTGACCCATTCCCTCAGTCCTAAACCTACTGGCTCTTCCAATCTGGGTTCCTTCAACCTCCACCAGCCCCCTGATCCCAGTGTTATCATCATTCATGGTTTCTGTGGGAGAAATAACCTTTCCCTGACAGCCAAACTACACTGGCTCCTTCCAGACCTGCCTGGGATGAAGGGGAGCAGGGCCCCCCACTGGGCCTGACAGACCCCTTGACCACCATCATGGAGACTCCAGATTAGGACAGTAGTTAGGGTGGTGCACTACTGCCAGCTCAGAGCCTCCTCTACTGACAAGAAGCTGTATTTAATGGTCTGAGGCAACTTTTCCCTTTTAAATTGCCATCAGGAATGGCTGGACGAGCCATGTAATCTGCTAGGGTGGGCAGTGGAGTCAAGTTCCCTGCCTTCCTAACCATGGTGGATACCACTAACCGAACACCACACCACTATACTTCCTGCTGAGCCCCAAGCCTGCTTAACATGGAGCTTTAGTAGCCACTGCTAATCAATTAGAACTGGCCTGGTCTGGACCTATGACTCTGTACCCATACTTTCCTTCTAAGAAGGAAGTAAGGTAGATGTTCATGAAGTCCCTGCAAAGCCATTTCATTAAACAGATGTTTTCTTCTGTCCCACCTCTGTTATATGGCTGGTCTCCCACCCATGCCCCTTCTTAATGGTGGCAGCCTACTGATTTTTCTTGGGGAAGTTGCCCCTTTGTACCACCTAGACGGTCCAGGGAAGCACAGTCTGGTTAATTAAAAGCCTTCACCCGGTGACCACAACAAGTGCTTCACCTGGTTCAGAGATAGATCAGAGTGAACACCAAGACTTTGCTAGAGCATTTAAACTAGGGGCTCAGCTGGCTGAATTTAATTCTGGAGAGGCTGGCAGCCATCTTTGCCACTGCTTGGGAAGAGAGCCTGCCTCAGAATGAAGTCAGCTCAGGGAATGTAGAGCCAAGAAGCAGAGAGAGAGTACTGATAAAATAACTTAAACACCTGGATCCAGCTGTGCCTGAAGCCAGCCTATTCTCTTTACTCCACAGTTATAGGAGTGAGAAAGTTTTCTTTCCAGATTATGTACTAGTTTCTATCACCTATCAATGAAAAAGTTATGACTAATTCATCTCTCTTATGCTTTAAAAAAAAAAAAAATCTAATCTTCCCACTGTCTTCCAAATTAGTTCAAAACTCCTGGGGCGCCTGGGTGGCTGAGTGGGTTAAAACCTCTGCCTTCAGCTCAAGTCATGATCTCAGGGTCCTGGGATCGAGCCCCACATCGGGCTCTCTGCTCAGCGGGGAGCCTGCTTCCTCCTCTCTCTCTGCCTGCCTCTCTGCCTACTAGTGATCATGTCTGTTAAATAAATAAAATCTTTAAAAAAAAAACACTCCTGAATAGGCTTCTAGGAGAACAGTAAGAAGAGTAACTGGTCTTTGTCCACATAGAAGTAGTTACAGCATCCTCTGAAATAAGACTCAGGAGCCACAGACACAAAGTGAAGCTCCAGAAAGAATAAGTGGGAAAATTTTTTTTAAAAGATTTTATTTGTTTATTTGACAGAGAGAGAGCCAGAGAGCACAAGTGGGGGAAACAGCAGAGAGAGTGGGAGAAGCAGGCTCCCCATCAAGTAGGGAGCCCAACATGGGGCTCAATTCCAGGATCCTAAGATCATGACGTGAGCCAAAGGCAGACACTTTACCAACTGAGCCAGCGAGGTGCCCCAGAAAACTGAGGGGTTCTGAGCCGATCTTAAAAGAACAAACACCCAGAATTTAGACAAACCAGGCCACTGGAAAGGCCTCCCACCAACACAGTCAAGGCTAAGCCCCTCAACCCCCGCCTTGAGCTGCCCGCTCAGGGTTTCATGTAAAGACGACCCACAGAAGGTCTAGTGAGAGTGCGTTCTCCAGCCTGGAAAGCAAAACAGGTTCCAGGACTCCAAACTGGTCTCTGAGTCCAGGCTGGACCCCGCTCACCAGGAAGGGTGACCAGATACCAGTGCCCTTCGGTAGGCAGGGCAAAAGGATAGAACTCTCTGAACCCACTGGCCACATTAACACTGTCCATCTCATCTCCTCCAGTGACAAGAGCGTCCACTGATGTCCACAGAGCCCCAGAGACACAAGGGGGGACTCTCTAGGGCACCCACTGGCTGGGTTGCTTGCTTACTGCGGGTCAGCTACGCTTTGTCCCCAATCCGTATGTTACTATACATGCCTGATCCAACAGAACGACTCCCCAATCTGGAAACCGGCACCCTGGTGCTGTGGGTGTGGCCTATGCAAGAGATGGCCAGGATTTTGGCACTAGCACCACCACAGGCAGCCCTAGAGTAAAAGACTGGAAATAACATGCGCATCACGTGGCTTCGTTACACCGTGTCATCCTTTTGCACTTTCAATGACTTCTTCCCAAGAATTCCCCTCTCCAGCCGCCACCACGCCCTGCCACCCCCAGCTCCTGCTCCCACTCCCATCAGATAAAGATGCCTATTGTACATGGTTTGCTGCCTGCATAGCACTGGAAGCCAGTCCTTACGATGGACTACAGACACAGCACAGAACCAGGGTGCTAAAGGACCCTGTAGAGAGACTTCTAGAAACTCATCTCTTATTCTGCAGCTAAGGAAACTGAGGCAGAAAGTCTCCTGGGGTGGGTGTTATCTTACTCCCTTACATCTTTTTTCTTCCCTGTTGTCTTCAAGCAGCCCCTTATCCTACAGAGATCTGCAAAGTCTCTTGGGCTGTGCCCAGGCCAGGTCACCTGGGGTGGATGGAGCTGCTCTTGGATGCCCCGGCAGGTGGCCGTGTGGGACCCAGGTGCCTCTTCCTCGGCAGCTACGCCTGGGTCCCACCATCTCGTTCTTTCTGGCACCTGTCAGGGCTGCCTCTCAGAAGGCACAGGATGCCCCCCGGAGCCCAGAGAGGTGCGGTGCATGGCATGTTTGATTTTAAAACAGGAAAAGGCTGAAGGATATTCTGCCACTTGAGTGAGCAAGCAAAGGTGTTCCAGGGACAGAGTGATCCGCGCATTGTGCTGCCGGCAACTGCAGTCCATTTTATGCACTTGGGTTCAAGGGCTCTTGAATTCAAAGGGGAGTGGCAGGAAAAGTGCTCCGTAAACTGCGGAGCGTGTGCAGGTATCTGTTGTTAAGATGTGTGGAGGCAGAGCTGGCTCTGGCTCGTCCCTTGCTAGCTGTGGGGCGTCACCTAGCCTCCTGGCATCTCCTGAGACCCGCTTCCCCCACGGAGTGGTTGTACGGCTTGAGTTTCCAGCCTGGGGCCTCTGCGCTGCCGGCTGCCACTCCCTCCACCTGGACTCCCTCCTCTCCCTTGCATCGTCACTGGACTGGTATCTGGTTGCTTCTTCCCGTCCCCAGGTCCCCACCGCAGATTAAGCGTCTCTCCCCAAAGGGGCCTCCTAACCACGGTATCCCACAGCAGTGGCCCCGTCTCCCTCTTCCTGGAACGTCGCCCCCCTGCCAAGCCCTCAAGGAGCACTTTCTGTTCCCTGAGATCCTCCCCCTGCTTTTCTTCAGAATTTTTAGAAATTGTGGCAAAATATACAGAAATAAAATTCACCATTTAGGTTCAGAGGTGCAGAGTACACGGACGCTGTTGTGAAGCCGCCGCCGCCCCCAGCCCTCTCCACCACTCGTCCCCAGTTTTCACAGACCGGCCCCTGCACGGTCACCTCCCCCGACCGGACACTCCCCACAAGCGGGGCCTGTGTCTGTCTTTCTGTCTTGGTCCTGGCTGTTTCCCCAGTATCGAGCAGATACTCAGCCTACAGTAGGTGTTCAATAAACAAAATGAGATCAGTGTGGCTGTGCCTTGTAAACCAGGCCTCAAAGTAAGAAGAAGGCAGCATGAATATATTTTTTTCCCAAACAGCCCCAAGACGAGGCCAAAATGCCCGGTCACCTCTATCACCAGATCACGATTTCAAGTTTGGTCCAACTCTGTGGGGGGAACACCGGCAAGAGCTCCTTTTCTTTCCTGGTTTCAGGCTCCTCTGTGAGGTCAAGAATGAAGATATCGGATCACACAAACCACCTGACGTGAACACTCACCGTGTCAACACGTTAGCTCGACCCAGAGCAACATTTTATCAGTCCCTGAAGGGCAAGCACAGAAATAGATTGCGGAGAGCAAATGCCACTCTTGGTAGTGCTGGAAAGGCTGTGGTGTACGGCGTGCCGGGACGTGGGTCCCCTATCATGCTAGTACACGGAAATCAGAAGGTGGAATCAGAGCCAGAGTTAGGATGAGGGCAGGGAGGCACCCACCTTGGGCACCAAAAAAAACCAAAAAAAAAACTCCATCATCAAGACAGATTGTACCTAATACAACACCCTGAAAAAATCAAAATTAATGCAAAAACCTAATAAGCAAAATATCAGAATTCTAAATAAAGATGAGCTAGTCATACTGCTTTCCCTTTTGTTTCAGGCACCTATGTGACTCTGTATGGCAGTCTTCCTGTTCCTGCCTTTAAATAAAGATTTGGTGTCTGTTCTGCATGGATATTCAGGTGCCAACTCATTCTTTTTTTTTTTTTTTAAGATTTTATTTATTTATTTGACAGAGAGAGATCACAAGTAGGCAGAGAAGCAGGCAGAGAGAGAAAGAGGAGGAAGCAGGCTCATTCTTTTTAAACGCTGCATTAAAATGATTTCTCTTGGGAATCCTGGGTGGCTCAGTGGGTTAAGCATCTGTCTTCAGCTCAGGTTGTGAACCTGAGGGTCCTGGGATCCAGTCCCACATGGGGCCCCCCTGCTCAGCAGGCAGCCTGCTTCTCCCTCTCCCTCTGTCTGCTGCTCTGCCTACTTGTGCTCTCTCTCCATCAAATAAATAAATAAAATCTTAAAAAAGAAATATGATTTCTTTTGATGACTGACTTTTTTTGGCATCTCCTGAAATTCGGTGCTGGAGCCACATGTCTCCTTCGCCTCACGCTAACGCCAGCATGGAAGAGATGGTGAGCTGCTGTTATGTGCGGGGACCAAAGGGAGATCAATCACCACGGGGATCACGTCACTCTGGCCTCCGTTTACACATCTCTACAAAGGGACCTGTACCCTCTGGTGGCTGTGAAATTACCCCATGCCTGTCCAGTGTGGTGTTTCAGATGGCAATGTGTTTGGGAAAACTCTAAAGTGCCGTCTGCATGTGAGGAACTGCTATGAAATTTTTATCAAAGGTAGCGAGAGGCCCAACCGGGCGGGAAGCAGCATTCCACACCAAAGTGAGCTGCAAAAACCCTTGCCCTATTTATAATGAAAGAAGTGAAGCTGGCTAAATGAATCAAATTTGCTTACGAAAAGAAAGCGATGGGGCACCTGGGTGCCTCATCTTGGTTAAGAGTCTGCCTTGGGCTCAGGCCACCACCCCGGCATCCTGGGGCATCCTGGGATTGAGTACCCACATCAGGCTCCCTGCTCAGTGCAAAGTCCACTTCTCTCTCTGCCTCTGCTCCTCCGCCCTGCTCCTGTGCATGTGCACACGCTCTCTCTCTCTCTCTCTCTCTCAAAATTAAGCAAACATATAGATAAAATTTTAAAAAAGAAGAGAAAGGGATTAAGGGCTCTCCCAGGACACGGTCGGTTAAGTGGTGGACTCCTGATTTCAGCTCAGGTCATGATCTCAGGGTTGCAAGACGGAGCCCACCTTGGGCTCCATGCTGGGGGTAGAGTGTACCTGGGACTCCCTCCCTCTCCTTCTGGCCTACTCCACCGTGGGCACTCATGCACATGGACTGTCTCTAAAATAAATAAATAAATCTTCTTTTAAAAAGGGGAACAGGGGCGCCTGGGTGGCTCAGTGGTTTAAGCTGCTGCCTTCGGCTCAGGTCATGATCTCGGGGTCCTGGGATCAACTCCCGCATCAGGTTCTCTGCTCAGCAGGGAGCCTGCTTCCCTCTATCTCTCTCTCTGCCTGCCTCTTCGTCTACTTGTGATCTCTCTCTGTCAAATAAATAAATAAAATCTTTTTAAATAAATAAATAAAATAAAAAAAATAAAAAGGGGAACAGGACGGGGGGAGAAAGAGATTATTAGAGCAGATTCAGGGTTCTCCCTGCAACCAGGCCATCCCCTCCCGTCCTGACCCCCTTCCTGAATGGGAAGAAAGGCAGAGGGTTTCAGCTCGCCCTGGGAAAACTGCCCACTCCGTACTGCGGAGAGGAGTGAGTGCCGACATTCTAATCAAGTTGTGGCCATCCTGAACCAGCCAGCGCTCTCCTTCCTCGTCACATTTTGCGGGGTTTCCTCAAAATGTGAATTTCCTCAGTGAGATGGAGGGGTGACTAGCACAAACCAGCCACCCTCCTATGTGGGATGGATGAAACAGCACCTGGCTCTGGGATGACAGGGAAGTTCTGGAAATAGATGGTAGTGATATTTGTAGGACCCTGTGAATGTGCTGAACGACTCTGAACTGGACCCTTAAAAAATGTGCAATTTTATGTTATGCATATTTTACCACAACAAAATAAAAACAAGTATTAAAAAGTCCCAAAGATCTAAAACAACAACAACCCAAAAAATGGAGCCGCACACTCCGTCTGGAGGTATTCTCTGGGGTCCTACAGTGTCCGTGTTCTTTGGTTCTATTTATGTGTCTCCTACCCCGGCTGCCAGGAGAGACGCAGAGAGCTGGGCCAGGGCTCGGCTGACAAGGCCTTTTGCCTGTTAGCACCGTTATAAATAACCCAGAAGGAGGCAGAAAGGGGGTCCTGGCAGGGGAGTGAAGGTCAGGCAGCCCCTTTGTGGCATTTGAGGAAATGTCACGCTCAACAGGCCAGCAAGGTGCCAGCTCCCATCTCCAGGCTGGTGCTGCCCAGTGTTGACTACAACCCTGCACCTCCCTCTGCCCCCCAACCTCACGCCGGCGAGCCTCGGGGCAGCACTCCCACCAGGAAGGGCAGCATGAAGGGGGCTGGCTCCTGGGGGTTCCCAGCAGGGACAGGACCACTGGGTGTGTGAAGAGGTAGTGGGGCGCTGAGGATCCACCCCCCCCAGCCTGGCTGAAGTCAGCTCCCCAAGAGCCCAGGCCAGAGCTCAGCCCCCAGCACACCAGCCTCAGCTCCGTCCGCCAACACACAGGACCCGCTGAGGCTGAGATGACTCAGCACTGCTCCAGCAGCTCAAGCGGCAACTGCCCCTGCTGGGGCTGCTGCACAGCGTGGGAGCCGGGAGGGGCCTCGCAGCCCATCTGGTCCTGCGGTTCCCACGCTGGGCTCCCTGGGGAACCCCCTGCATCACCTCTCCCACAGCCCACCAGGGTCCCGGACTTTGAAGTGGGAGAGATTATGAGGCAGTTAATTAGTTCGTTTTCCCCATTTTTATTAACTAAAAACCATACAGTGGCAACCCAGCGTACTCCTATGGACCCTGAGTGAATTCAACATGAGGAGCTTGGCAAAACACAAATACATAAAAAGCCAAATTTCTACTTCTTTCGTGTGCATTAGAAAGATGGTGACATTATACTTCGCACATGAGTTCTCCATTTCCCCATACTACTCACGCGGACTTATTATGCACACACGCTATTTCATGGGCCACGGAGAGGGCTTTTGCAGCCTGAAAAGTCAGTCTTCAGGCAGGTGGCGTCCACCACGCAGAGCACCGGAGGGGCATGTGAGACCCCAGCAAAGGGGGCCCTCCCCCATTTCGCAGATGAAAAAGTAAGGCTCAGGGAGGTAACAGGACTTTGTTAAGCAGAACGTGAATTCAGACCCAGCCACCAAACTCTGCAGCAAGCGCCCCCCTGCCTCTGCTGGGGCTGACCACAGCTGTCAGTAACACTAGGGGTGGAGGGGGGGGAGCGCTTTTCTCGTTCTGTGCAAGTTCATCTACTAGACTTCGAAACAATGGGGAGGGGAAAATGTTCTCAAAGCCCTGCTAGTACCTTCGAGAATCTTTCTGGGTTCAGGAAGGCCAGATTGTAAGCCGCTAGTGTAGACCCACAGAGGAGGGAGCCAAGGCCCCATCTGAGGGGCCGGGGTTCTCCACCATCACCAGGGAGCAGGGGAGCAGGGGGCAGAGCTGAGGCGAGGGTTAGTCACTTACTCTCCTATTTAAAAGCCTTCCCAGACTTCTCACTGCCCTGGACAAATACCGGAAGCCCTCACTACACTCTGAGGCCCAGTGCGTCCTGGCCTGCCTCCTCCCCCACCATCTGCTGGACTGTCCCACCCTCTCCACACTACAGGCACAGTGGCCACCTTCTCGCTGCAACAAAAGCCTCTGGGCTTGGGCTTCCCACCTGGGACCCCTGCCACGTTGCCTGCATTCAGTCTCAGTGAGAGGGGCCTTTCCCAACACCCAACACACTCACCGGCTCACAGTGACTGCTACCCACAGCACAAACCCAGGGACTGTCTGTCTCCCCTTCCAGAATGTACACTGCACCAGGGTAAGGGACTGGGCGAGGCCTCTGTGGAGTCCCAGTGCCTGGACCGGTGTATGGCACACAGTGGGTGCTCACTAAACCTCTGCGGGATGGATGACTGGGGGTCGGGCTAGAGCCCCCATTTCCCAGTCTGGCATCTGTGCTTCACATTCTTGTGATCCCTGCAAAGTCTGTCTCCCACTCACTCCCTGCCTCTGCTGGGGGTGGGGAGGGGGTGATTTCCTTCCATATCCATTTATTCCCTTATGGAAACTCCTGCCTTTCCTTTTCCAGTGGGTCAGATGATGAGAAACCCAGACCCATGGGCTCCCAGATAAAGCTGGTGGGAAACAGATTCTCTCTGGCCCCGGCAGGCCCTCCCCGGTCATGTGGTCAGCAAGGACCGGAGGAGGAGGGAGGCCAAGAAGCCCTGTTTAGCAGACCCCTGCCCCCCCCCCACATTCCCCCATGGCTGAGGCGCGGGCACCTGCCAGCCACAGGTAGTAGACCTGACTTCCATAGAAGTCTGTTGACTGGGAACATAAAACGGATTTGGGGTCTGGATAAATCCCCCATGTCCATTCCCTTCTTCTCCAGCGTTCCACGAGGTGGGACCGTCCGCGGCTTCATGGCCACAGCAGGGCTTCTGCCGTAAGCACTAACACGCCTCAACTAGGAACAGGAAACTGTCTGACGATGCTCGATTATCACCGAAGCCTGATGGCAAACAGGCAGAAAGCGGGGGGCTCTCAAACACAGAATGGTGAGACCTCTCCGGGAGCAGAGTTCCTGCCATCCCCGCGTGTCAGTGCCATCTGAACCTGCTTTTCTGCCAGGCCAGTTTCCCTCACCCTACTGGGACTGCAGGTCTTGGGCTCCTAAGAATCTTCTATGCTCTAAACTAGACGTTCTCCCATCTGATCCTCACAACAAGAGGAAGGATAAGCCATTTTTCCGTTAGATGAAGCTAAAATTCAGAGAGGAGAAATAATTTGCCAAAAGTCACACAGAAAGCTGAAGAGAGGGGCACCTGGGTGGCTCAGTCGGTTAAGTGTCTGCCTTCAGCTGAGGTCATGATCCCAGGGTCCTGGGATCGAGTCCCACATCAGACTTCTTGCTCAGCGGGGAGCCTGTTTCTCCTTCCCCCTCCCCCAATCAGGCTTTCTCTCTCAAATAAATAAAATCTTCAAAGGGGGGGGGGACCAGAAAAGAAAGCTAAAGAGAGCGGGACTCGCAACCCCAAGATGGCGGACTCCTCGTTGAAGCAGTAATGGAGAATCTGATCAGGAGATCACAACCCCAAATTCTCAGCGCTATTGATGTGCAATACTTGAATGGGTCCCTCTACTTCTCTGAGCCTCAGTTTCCCTATATTCCAACACTGGCCAACATTGGAGACCATGGTCAGTCAGCTGGGGCTTTGGGACATGCAGATTCAGCCCACAATGAGCTGGGCATGCTGAGAAAGCCTCAGATGCCTCAGCAGCTGCAAACAAGGGGGAACAATGGCGCAGACAGTGGTGGCCACAGAGGGATAGAGCTCATGGTGGTCGTCACAGAAGGGCATGCACAAGACCTGCTAGCTCCAAACTCTGCTATGCAAAGCACGGCCCACGGACCAGCAGCACTGGCATCATCTGGAGCTTACTAGATTCTGCAGACTGTCATGCTGAATCCCAGACCCTCCCGAATCAGAATCTGTATTTAAACAAGAGCCCCCAGATGATTCATAGGCACGTTCAAGGTTGGATTGCAAACATTTTTAAATGACGAGTCAGGTTGTAGCACATGGTCGTGGGCTCAGCACCTCCATCCTTGGAGCCCCAGCATCCCCATCTGCAGAGGACAGATAATGACGTGCACCCCTCAAGGGACGGCTGTGAGGGTTATGTAAGATGGCGCCTGCCCAGTGCCCAGCACGTAACAGGCCCAAACGGCTGGTTCCTCTCCTTCCTAGAAGGCCTCTCCGTCCGTTCCAAGTCCTGCCTGCACATCTGGGAGGCGAGGAGAAGACCCCCACGGGGCAGCAACAGATGGGGACAGGGTGGGAGCAGAGGGGAAGGAAGACAGAAGAGGAAATAAAGCAGCAAAAAAAAGTAAATAAAAAACATGCAGCAGAGACCATCTGAATCCCCAAGAGGCAGGCGACATGTGAAACCCGGAGACGCGGCCGTTTCTGCTCACGTCCTGCACCAGGGCTCTCATGCACTGCGAGAAACCACAGGGCCGGGAGGGACAGAGGAGCAAGAGCCACACGCTGTGTCCCCTCGGGCCAGCATGTAACAGTGCCTTTCCAGGTCGGCTGTGCACCGGTCCTGTGGCCAGGGTGGACATGACACCAACAGTCACAGGAGCATTCCAGATGGAAGCCAGGGGCTCAGGCCGAGCCCTGAGAAGGGTCACACATGAACTGGGGGATGCTGATCCAGGGACCATGTTGGACAGTGGGGGGGCTGATCTATGTGATCTTAGCAGAGTGATTTAACCTTTCTGGGCCTCAGAAAAACAGAGGATAATATTCTTAAGAGGGTTTAAGGAGAAGGGCATTGTGGAGTGTCTGGTGCAGAGTAAGTGCTCAAAAGACAATGACCATTAGGAAGACTATTTCACAAGAATCCTGAAGCAATTGCCGGCACTCCTGCAGCCTCTCTGGGCTGTTAGAGCTTCCTCACCACTGGGTCACTGGGTTAAATTAACCCTTCAGTGACCCAGTCCACACTGCCATCAGTTCACACCTGAACGGCAGCAACTCTAGACCCCACCAAGGTCTTGGACACAAGTCACTAGAGCCATCTTGTCAAGATGCAGATCTGATCCCATCAAGACCCAGCCTGCCCCTGAATCCTCCTAAATCCTTCCTGAGGCCTGGAAGGCCCCACGTGATCTGGCTCCTGCCTGCCTGTCCCAGTATTAACCTACCCCTACCTCTACTTTTGGCCCTACCGACCTTCTTTTCACCCCAGCACTTGCCAGGGTCTTTTCCTACACAGGGTCCCAAGTGTGCTGTTCTCTCTGCCTGCTACGTTACCCTCACCCATAGATCTGCTGTGCCCAGCTCTGTCCCATCTGTCCTTCACTCTTCACTTCCCAGGGGTAGCTTTCCTAGACCCCCAAAGGCCCCCTGAGGAGCCCTACTACACCCTCTCACCGCCTTCTGGAGGTCCTGAGCCTTCTAGGGCTTATCACAGTCAGTAATTAAACATTTGCTTGAATGGGCATCTTATTAATGCTCACTGTTATATCCTTGGCACCTGGCACATAGTAAGTGCTTACTAAACACTCAGGTGGTGAATGAGTAACGCCATTCCTGGGCAACCCCCTCACTCGCTCACGCCCTCAGCCTTAACTGTCCACGCACATGGAACAAACCCCAAGGCTGCCTGATCTTCAACCTGCACCCATGACCCGCTGGCCCAGTGCCAGAGATCCGAACATTTCTAGATCTGATTTTCTTGAAAGCAGCTTTGGGACATGGCCAGGGGAGGCGTGCGCCACCAGCCTCGGCAGTAAACGCTGATGAAGCTGTCTGGACCAGCTGAGCTGAGATCAGGAAATGCCAAGATTTAAAAGCATCCGGAACCCACTTATTTATTGTTGTTCTTGCACTTCCAGGCTATTTTAAGCTTCGGATCGATGTGTTGGCCCTCCTCTCCTCCAATGTCCCTCCACAACACCCCACGTGCACTTGGCCCTACCTGTTAGGGCTCGGCTGCCCCTGCCCCATAGGATACGTGACGACGACAGCCATAAAAACGGGTGGTTGTTCCTTTTTGCCAAGTGCCTCCGCAAGTGGTACGTGTTTTCACTGCAAGTGCCTACTGCTCCCAAAGTGAAGCATTATTAGCTCCAGTCGAAAGATGGGGACATCAAAGCTCAGAGAGGTGAAGAAATCTGCCCGGGGTCACACAGCTGCAAAGTGCCAGAACTGGGATGCAACCCCAGATCTTCCAAATGCAAACATCAGGCTTGGTTCCCAACCATTTGGCAATACAGATTCCTGCGTGCCCGCACAAAATTCCCTGCACACACTCTGAGTTCCCAGCCCCCTACAAGGACCACACACCGGTCAAAGCAATCTGCCCCCAGGTGTACTGCCGTGAGAAGATGACCAAGACAGGTTGCTTAGTGAAAAGGGGAAGTTAACATTATACGATCTTGTTTGTGCTTTTAATAAAAAATGATGGATGGAAGGAAAAATAGATGTGTAGCTCACATATTCACAGAGTGTTGCTAGAAGGACACAAGAAAATATTAAGAGTTTAGAAATGAGAACAAGGAACTGGTTGGGGACAGGGGAGGTCCAAGAATATTTATTTTCTATTTTAAGTCTTTCTTTACTTTTTGAAGGTTTTATTTTTATTTGATCATATACATGCTGCAAACCCATCCTCTAAGGTCCAAGTCATATGCCTCCTCCCCTGTGAAGCCTGCCCTGACTATCCCAGCTTGTCCCTCCTCCCATTCCCTACCATATTCTCCCTGCATCTCTCAGGCACATGGGTCACTGAGCCTGTGTCCTTCAGTGCATACAGATAGGGGAGACCCCTGCTAGGCAGGAGCCCCAGAGTCCGAAGCAGTGTCTTGGGCCTCCGAGGTCTCCCCCACACTGAGCCGGAGCCTCTGCTGAGGCAGGGGGTTGGGGAGCCTCAGTGAATGAATAACTATTTTCATTTTCTATCTTGGTCCATGGCCTCCCAAAGCCAGTGAAGTTGGAAACTCAAAAATGGAGCTTGGGGGCAGGAAGGCGAAGAGGAAAGCAGAGAATCGGGGAGGGTAAATTCAGCTCCTGGAAACCTGCCCAGCACTCATCCCTGGGAAATGACTCAAGCACCGCTTAATGCCAGCAGACAGTCCATTTGGGCCCTGAGGTCACCAAATCTCGTCATGGTCCTGCTTATTAAATATAGAGGCGCGTGAAATAAAGCCACCACGTCTGGTGCCGGGGCTCTGAGGAAGGGACAAAGAGACAAAGATGAGAGGCAGGGAGCCTGTCCCCTGTCAACCACTCCTGACTGCTCACCTAGAAAGCCCCCTGGGCAGTAGCTGAGACTGGACCCATGCAGCAGACATGCCTCCTGGCCTTGGTGGGAGCTGAGCGATGATTCCATCTCACCTCCTGGGCAGCAAGGGGGTCCCTGCCCTCCTCCGTACCCAGCCCCTGCCTGAGGATCTCTGAGAACACACTTTACGGACATCGCATTGATACTGTCCAACAACCAAGTAATGGCAGACAGACACAGTGGCCAGTCCATTTTACAGATGAGGAAATGGAGTCCTAGGTAAGTAAGATGCGTGAGATCACACAGCTAAGTTAGTGATACTGAAACCAGACCAAGATTGCAGCGAGGGGAAAAGCGTGAACTAAAACTTCATGGCCTAGGGCACTGTGACTACAAGTATGCCCCCCAGTGGCCCGAGGCCTCACTTTTCTTCTCTGTTCAGTGAGCTAGGCAGCTCCCCACAGGCAGCATGAAAGTCTACTAAGCTGGGGCTGTGAGGCATCTCTGTCTCTCATCACACACCCACTGGGGATGCAGTGGTGGGCTGAGAAATAGTCAAACGCGGAGGACAGGCCCGGGGCCTCTTCTCAGACCTCCACCCCTACCCCCCCACCCCATCCCCCAAGATCTCACACAATGGAAAACTAAGCCATTTCACTGGGAAGGAAAGCTTTCTCCTACTACAAAAAAACAAAGGTATACCAGGAACTGAAATGCAAAAGCTGTATTAATCTTTTCAGATAAAATATGAATGGTTTATATGCTGTGGGTTCTGTTGAAATCAGTCGTCAGTTTCACTGACAGAGCTACTCTGGAGGCAGCAACGGGCCTGTTAAAAATGCTGACTTTGGAATCAGAAAGGTCTACATTCATTTCAGCTCACTCACTCAACCAGCTCTGTGTCCCTGGCCAAGATACTCACCCTCTCTGAGGCTTAGCTTCTTTATCTATAAAATGAGGAGGATAAGCTCATGCCTGTAAAGCAGGAGTCTATCTCTTTTGAGTTGGCGGGCCCCACTGGCAATCTGGTGAGGCCTATAAACTTTTCAGAAAGTTTATGAAAGCATAAAATAAGTATAATGTAATCAAAATGTATAAAATAAAACAGTACTATAAAAGAAAGCAGTACTATCAAAATACATTTATAAAATATTAAAAAGAATAAATTCGTGCTACGGTAATAGAACATGCTTCCTTATTACAATTTAAATAATAAGCTCTAGTAGCAAGTATAATAATTACCTGTAATTTCTTTCTCTCTCTTTTTTTTCTTTCAAGAGGGAGGGGGAGAGGGGCAGAAGGAGAAGGAGAGAGAGAATCCAAAGCAGCCTCCACACCCAGCGTGGAGCTCAAGACCAGGGACTCAATCCCACAACCCTGAGATCACGAGTCGAGCTGAAATCAAGAGTCAGACACTCAACCGACTGAGCCACCCAGGTGCCCCTATAATTACCCATCATTTCAAACTGCAATGAGCATAAATATTTCCAGATAACTGCAATATGATATGTAAATATCTGTGCCTTCCACTGGTGACAAAGTCACAGGTCTCACTGACATCTTCACAGTTTGTCATCTATGTTCATAGTGAATGGAAATTCCAAATTTCAGTTAGAGATTAGCATAACAAAGAAAATTCACTTAGAGGTTCGAGATAATTTTTTTTCTACCGAAATTCACAGACACCCCCCCACCCCAAATTCTAACCCCTAGGGTTGGTGGACATGAAAGTCAAGTTGCTCAGTTCTAAAACTTGTCATACATGCCTGGCTGGCTGGAACTGACTCGGGCTCCGCCCCCACATACAGCAGCACCCAAGGTTTATCTGTGTGCCCATAAGGAGTCCTTCCGGGGAGTGGCTAGAGCAGCCTGAAGCCCAGGAATGGCCAGGGAGGGACACAGGTCATGGAAGGCTATGAGTGAGTAAGGGAGGTCCTTACAGCTAATCCAGAAGCTTAAGACTGGAAGAGGGTTAAGCCCCAGTTAGATGTGCACATGGGCTGTCTCAGCTCAAAACGAGCAGTTCCTTTCCCACATTAGCTGTGTCCTCAGTTACTCCGGCAAAGGAGCCCTTTCAAATTCTGCCCTTGGACATCTCCCCTTGGTTGGTTTATTGGCACCTTGACCTTATGTTCAAATGGAGTTCTATTTCCACCCAAGCCCATTTCTCCTTCAAGCCTTCCTCATGTCAGTAAGGCAAAAGCCTCACCCAACCGCTCAGAAGCAACACTTGGCACACCTCTCCTTCCCTCACACTCAGTCCATCGCCCCGTCTGGTCCATTCTCTCTCCATCTCCACTGTCACTGTGCTAGCCCATGCTACCGATTTCTCTCACCTAGACTTTTAGAGGGCTGCGGAGGTCTCTCCCACAGTAGCCAAACTCATCTTTAAAAAATGTAAATCAGGGGCTCCTGGGTGGCTCAGTCGTTAAGTGCCTGCCTTGGTTCAGATCAAGCCCTACATCAGCCTCCCAGCTCTGCGGGAAATCTGCTTCTCCGTAGCCCACACCCCTTACTTGTGTATCGCTACCCTGCTACCCTGGCTTGTGTTCCCTCTCTCGCTGTGTCTCTCTCTGTCAAATACATACACACATACATATATAGATAGATATAGATATAGATATAATCCTTAAAAAAAGAAAGAAAGAAAAGAAAATGTAAATCAGACCATGTTGCCCCACTCCCTACTCAAAACTCTTCAAAGACTCTCTTGTTCCACTTAGGATGGAATTCAAACACCCACAGCTAATAAGGCCCTCACCTACACTGCCAGCATCCTCTCTGGCCACTTCCTGACTCACTCACCATGCTCCCCACATCTTGGCATTCTTCCATAAATTAGAACTCAAAAGTTGGTCACTGCCGCAGGGCCTTTGCACAAGCCATTTCTGCATGGCTGGCTCCTTCCTGACACTGAGACCAGATGAGGCCTTCTCTGACCACACGTTCTATAAAGTATTCTTCCCCCACTTCACCACACTGTCCACTACCCAGCCCTGTCTTCTTTTCCTCATGATCCACGTCACTGTCTGAAATGATCCTGTCTGTCCTGTTCATGTATTTGTTATCTGCCCACCCTCACCAGAATGGAAGCTCCAGATTGCTAGAAACTAGTCTGGCTTATCTCCCACTATAGCTTGGTGCACAGTAGGCGCTCTTCAGATTTTACTGATTGAGCTTATCTTGTGCAGGAGAATGGGCTGAGCTGACACACATTCTGTAACTTAATCCTCACAGCTGTTATTATTTCTATTTTTCAGGAGGAAGCTGAGGAGGCCCAGTGAGGTTCCCTAGCTGGCTGAGGGCCATCTGACTCCAAAGCCAGGTTCTTAATCACTGTATTGTACTGCTCAAAAAAAAAAAAAAAAAAAAAAAGACTCCTTCCTTCTCCTGTATCTCCTCCAAAAATCATCCCCAAAAAGAAGGCAAAGGAGGGATGATGGTGCAGAAAAATGCAGAGGGGTAGGGCTGAAGGGTTGGTACCCCAGGGCTCACAATGCTGCAACCTCGTCCTGCTCAGAAGCCCTTCCTAGACCACTCCGTCCAGGGGCGCTGGCCAGCAGGGATGTAGCAGGGATGTAGCACCCACACCTGGACCCACATTTGCCCCGCAGTGCCCTGGAAACTCGCCACAGCTCCTTTCTCCTCAACTGCCTTTTCCGGGCCTCTAATCTCCGGATCAGGTTTCCAGAGCTGTGGAGCGTCCTCTGCTTGGAAATTCCCCAGTCAACAACGGGAAAGGGGGGACACCTGCCTGAGAGGCTGCAGAGCTGGAATTAGAACCACAGAAACCCAGGCAGGAAAGACCTTGACAGTCATTAGCCCAACCCCCACCCTAAGCCTTAACCAAATAAGAGCTTCAGGTACCTCATGGGGGAGGTTTCCTTTTTATTCCTGTTACATATGAGTCCCCATTTTACAGATTAGAGTCAAGGCCCAGAGAGGTTGGCTGACTTCCCTGGGAGGCACCCAGCTAAGTCAGTCATTGAGGTGGGATGGGAACCCAGAAACCTGAACCCCTAAGCCATGCTATCTCACCTCTATGCTAGAATAAGAACAAAGCCCTTTGGGTTTCAGAGCCTCACCACAGGAGCAACATACCGCCAAGAATCCTTGGACAGAACTGCCTCTGAGCCTCATATTTTCCATAGGGGGAAACTGAGGCTCAGAGAGCGGAAAGTCTCTGACTGACCCTCAGCCTGATCGAGCTGCCTCTGCAGAATTCCCCACGGCCCTGGACACAGGGCAGGGTGCTCAGGTGGCACAGAGCTGGGGGTACCAGCCCCACAAAGGACCCCTTTCAGGACCGCGGCCCCCTGTGCCTGCGTTCCAATCTGGTTCCAGCAGGAAGGGCAGGTGCTCGCAGACAACGCTCCACCCGCAGCAGGCGGGGGGGGGGGGGGGGGACTGGCGCAGGAGCTTGCCTTAAACAGAGCTCCCTGTTTCCATTTTAGCCCTGTTGCCATGGGATGGGCCTGGCTGGGACAACAGCCTCCTTATATAGGGCAAAGCAGGAATCCCGGCCCCGCTTCTCCAAATGCTCTGGCAATGGGCGCAGGAGAGACAAAATAAGCAGCTGCCCTTTATAGGCAGACACATCTCTGCCATTCTGCTGTTTAGAGATTTTCGCTTGTGCGATCCACGCACACATGTGTGCCACAACACAGCACGTCAGAACAAGGGCTCTGGCCTCTATCTGAGACGGAGAGCTGCCACTACATGCTCCTAGGCAAGCCCCAGGCCTCCCCAGGCCTCAGGTTCTCCATACGGATATGAAAGTCAAACCAGACACCGTCTAATATCCGTCTTAGCCTTCAGGTTCGATAATTCTGTGAAATCCAGATGATACGCACGCTCAATCTGGCTCTTTTCCGTTCATTAAAGCACCAAGAGGCGAGTGACACCACAGGCAGCTCTGTCTGGAAGGCCTTTTCCAAGAAACTTCACACCTCCTGGGCTTGCTCTAACAGAGGCCCGACTTTAATCCTTCCTTCATAGCTCAAATCATCAGATGTTGGCAAGCATTTTCTGTAAAAGGCCAGATAGGAAGTATTTGAGCTCTAAGGCTGGGGTGTGGTTGCGTTCCAATAAAACTTTATTTACAAAAAGAGCTGACTGGACTCGTTCCAGGAGGCCTCAGTTTGCTGACCCCTGGAGCCATCATCTTTACTAATGACCCCCTCAAAGCGGCCATTTGACACAGTGCAGCCCCTTCCCTCAGGACTCAGGGTCTTGGGCTGGTCCATCTCCGCCCTCCACCATCAGCTCCCATGGGCAGTAGGAGTCTCGGCGACCCTGTTTTCCTGCTGTGAGCCTGTTGTCTTCACCAAGTTCCACTCCTCCCTGCTTAGGTACCATTTCTAATCTGCGGCGGACTGGTCAACCCGATCTCCACGAGGAAGGCTGTATCTAAAATCAGAACAAGGGGCACCTCGGTGGCTCAGTCGGTTCAGCACCTGCCTTCGGCTCAGGTCGTGGTCCTGGGGTCCTGGGTTCGAGCCCCACATCAGGATCCCTGCTCAGCAGGGAGTGTGCTCCTCCCTCTCCTGCTGCTCCTCCCCTACACTCGTGCTCTCTTCCTCTCAAATAAATAAGTAAAATCTTTAAAAATAATAATAATAAGGCCAGAACAAGTGGGCTCTAAAGGAGAATCATTTGGGAAGCGACAGCTCCTGGCCTCCATCATAACGGTTTTGGCTTCCACAGGCTCTGGACGAGATTCCAGAAGGCAGAGGCTGCTGGATGATATGTGTCTGAGGCATGAGGAAACCAGGGTGTGACCCGTCCTCCCCACACACATGGGTGGCACGGACACCAAATGGGGCCGTGCAAGCGCGTTCTCTTAAACAGGGGTCCACTCAGACTATTATTAATAGCACACTTGGATTTTTGGAAGACAGAGGATGCTCTGATGAACCAACTTCCTTCTGTCTTTCCCCAGGGAGTTGTGATATAACCACTTCTCCCTTCTCACAGGAAAACATCTCCTGTGAGTCAGGGGCTCCTCCTGGCAGGCAGAAAGGCACTCCCTTGCCGAAGAAAAGCCTCCCCTCTGCCTCCACCCCGTTCTCAGGAAGGCAAAGGGGAAAGAGCAGGCAACAGCAGCTCTCCCACAGGATGCCTGTGAGGGAGTCACCAGACCAGCAACCCTGAGGGCAGGAGGTCCAGAGCAATGGACGGCACACCCACCACCAAATTCAGTGACCTGTCTCTGTGGTGTCCTTGACTGGATAACGTATTTGAGGATGTCAGGTCCCAAGGCTGTGGCCACTGTCGCCACACATCCCTGAAGGTGTTCAAGGAAAAGACACACCAACTTCTTTTGTGGGGCCCCAAGGGCAGATCCCAGACACCAATGGGTGGAAGTCACATTTTTTCCCATACAAGGAAGAATGTTCTAATGAAGGCGGTGACTTCCTCTGTGCTGGGATTCATACGGAGGCTGTCAATGGACATGGCACAGGGTCCTCCCACACCCAAGAATGCAGACAGCCTTAATGAATCAATGAGCATGGGACCAGTCTGTGTTCTCTTCTGTTCTAGCAGCATATTCCTCGAACTTCACCACAATCCTCAGGGTAGAAACTACTATCATCCCACTTTGCAGATGGGAACACTGAAGGCTCAGAACGCTGTAACAGAGAGACAGAGCCATCAGCCAGCCAGAAGTAGAGCCCAGCTTCCTAGTGCCAGGATCTCCATAAAATCACATCCCTGAAAACACACTCAGAATCCGAGTCCCATCCCCAAAGTGGAATGAATTCGTTTCGGAAAAGTGTCTTGGTCTTGGAGCCCTCCCACCTCTGGGAGCCGCTCTGATGAGTGAGGGACCCCACGTCTTTAAAGAGGTCTCTCCCAGGGCACCTGGGTGGCTCAGTGGTTTAAGTCTCTGCTTTTGGCTCAGGTCATGATCTATCTCAGGGTCTTGGGATCAAGCCCTGCCTGCATCGGGCTCTCTGCTCAGCGGGGAGCCTGCTTCCCCCTCTCTCTCTGCCTGCCTCTGTGCCTACTTGTGATCTCTCTCTATCAATCAATCAATCAATCAATCAATAAAATCTTAAAAAAGAAAAAAAAAGAGGTCTCTCCCCTGAAGGGTCGGAAGTCTCCCTCAGGAGACCTGGAAGAGCCCTGCTGGCTCCCAAAACGACTCTCGAAGCAGGGCCTCCTTGCTCCAGGCCATTTTATGACCTCCCGCCCTGCCCCTCCCCACCTTTTCCAAACACCCCTTCCGCACCTCCGTATATCGCCTTCCACCTTCCACCACTCCACCCTGCTCCCAGCTGCCCTCCCGCCCAAGGCCACTTTGCTCCCTGCGCCACGTCTTCAGGGCACTGCCCTTCCACATTTTGCCCAAGAACGCCCTCTGCCCTACTTATACCCCTCTGTGGCTTTAGCATCGCTTCCCGCACAGAGAGGCTGCGAACCCCAGGCCCGGGGATTCTGGCATGTGTCCTAGCAGCTCAGCTTGTCTCCCCCACTCAGCGAGCCTGTAGCTAAGGTTCTGTCTGCAGAGGGGAGAAAAGGAGCCCTCGGGCGAACAACTGCCTTCCGCTCTGACCTCTCTCATCGCCCCCCATTCTGCAAACGGACTCCTGCTAGAAAAGATGAGCCTCTCCAGGCCCTGAGACCACAGGATCACAGCACCAAGGGAGGCTTGGCTGCAGTTGGCTGGCTCACCAAGCCCCAGTTGGAGCAAGCATGCTCGGGAGCTCCTTGCACACCTCCAGAGACGAGGAACTCACACACAAGCAGAGGCTCATCTATAGAATCTCTTAAAGCAGGAGCTCCGGGCAGCTGGCAGGGTGTTTCGGCTGCCCCGAGAGCTGGAGGTGGGGCGGCTCAGAGAGAAGAGCCTAGGAGAAACCTAAAGAGAATCAAAGGATATTCTTGAGAAGAGACTCAGTATTTTCAAGGCTGGGTTCACTCACCAGCTGCTGCAGAATCTCCTGGAGAAACTGATAAAAATGCAATTTCTTGGGCCCTAGCCAAAGGCCCTGAATCTATCTCTGGGGGCAACCCAGGAAGGTCCAATTTCAACAAGCACTGGAGCGGTGAAGCAACCACTATTGTCCACTGTGCGGATTCCTCCCCAGCCGAGGCGGCTGTCCATTTCACACACTTCCCCCTAGATTGCCTGGTCCCATTCCACAGTGGGGTCGCTGAGCCCCACCACCAAGAGAAGGAAAAGCACCCAGACCAACTGACAGGAAAGCAAATCACCAATGAGCATTGACAATTACTGCTTTGCTTATTACATCCGGTCCAAGAACAAGGGCACTTGTACACTCCCAGACGCCTCACCTAGTATCAGAATCGCTTCTGACGACGCTCCTTTTATTAGAATTGTTTAAGCCTCAAAGGTCCCCAGGAAGAGCAGGCTGCAGACTAGCTCACTCTGGATTTGGCTGGCTTGGGGCTGCCGCAGCATGGACCAGGGGTGGAGCAGCCATCTGCAGGGGGAGAGCCAGTGAGAGCAGAGGAACGCTCCAGAGGGGTGAGAGAGCCCCATATCTGGGGGCTGAGGGTGGAGGGTGCTCGCTTCCATCTAGGAGGGGAGAATCTGCTCAGAGCTGTCCAGGGCAGCGTCCTACATGTTGCTGCAGAAAGCCCCTGGTCCTTGCCCCAGTCCTGGGAAGGGCAGCCCAGGCCCGCCATTTCCGGTCCCCTTTAGCCTCTGTACCCACACTCCCAGCCCCTACCCCTACGGCCCATACTGTTTAGTATGTGACCAGATACAACTCTGATGTTATGCTGTGTAGTCCCCACGACAATCCCATATGGCAGATATGATCATCATCTCCATTTACAGAAGAGAAAACCAAGGCTCAGAGCGGTTAGGTAACTGGCCCGAGGTCACACAGCCAGGGAGTGCTAGAACCAGGAGATCGGACTGGGAATCAGGGGTTGACCCCTTTACACTGCTTTCCCTTCCTTCCTGCCTACCAAGTCTTGGAAAAGTGTCATCGAGCCCTGAAACAGACCAGAGCAGACCAGACGCACTGCTTCTTCCTTTCTACCTGAAAGGCAATCCCTTTCAGGTACAGCACTTCACAGTTTACAGTGAGAAGCACCATAACGAGGGGATTCAGTGCAGTGCCAACAGGACCCAGGCTGCCTGGGCTGGAAGTCTCCTGTGTGTGGATACGTGATTTAACGTCCGAGCTTAAGTGTTGTTTCCTTTAAAATGAGGATTAACAAGAGCAACTACCTCAGAGGGAACATTAAAAGTGTCACTTAACTGCTATTATAATTCTAAGACAGAATGATTTCATATTTCTCAGTTCATCTGATCCTCATAACAACCCTACTTGGTTCACAGGACTGGATCATTTGTCCCATTTGCAGGTGAGAAAAGAGAACTTCAACAGGGTAAATGACTTCCACGAGGACACATAGCTAATGGTATAGGTTTCTGAATTCTCAAGTCACTCCCAAGGCAAGTCCACATTTACATTTGTTTCTCCTTTGAGAAGAAGGATGTTGCCCTCATTTGTTCTGTTGATTAAGGTCTAAAATGAGAGAGCTAAAAAAAAAAAAAAAGTACAGCAATGTTCATCCTATGACGAACACCACCACTTCAATGCCTTTGCCCATGGCAGACAATGCTAATTCATCACCAACCTCCTTCCTGCTGAGCCAGAGCACATCTTCCGACTCTCCAACACAGCACTCTTGACAGTCATTACCAATAGATCACAGATGGTGGATAATCAAACCCAACCCTTCTACTGTAGAGATACTTTTCTATCCAAACTTGGGTTATTTCCAAACCTAGTTATGATGGGGAGACGGGGGTTCCCACAGTCATCACACCACTCACGACATATCAACCTCCCTGCAGATCCTTGTCATAGATTATAATGTCCCTGTGGGTAGAATGGGGTCCCAGCAGCATCCATCTTTCCCCACATCCAAGAAACTGCTCAACATGGACGTCTTGCTTAGAGTTGGCCCCACAGCCTCGCCTTTGTGACTGGCAGTCATGTCAGCTTGTGGGGGAAGCAGATGCTCTCAGCATTCCACATCAGCAGGCCTCCTCTGTGTGGCAAATGGTGCCAGTGAAAGGTGTGGCAGATGATTAGTTATTATTCGTATTTAAAAATGCCCAGTCTGGAGGACAATTTGGTTTTTAATGTAAACAGAAGCCGTTCAGCGGCATGAGGAGTTTTTATCCCTTAACCATTTCTCTGGAGAACAGTACCTTCCCATTCTAGGTCCCATAGGTCAGTGACACTGAACCTACATACACACTTTTGCTCCACAAGCACCATGACCTAGTCCTGGGCAATCCGAGGCCCTTGTTTCCCAGCCATCATAATCGGCTCGGAGTGAACATGTGCCCTCAGTCCAGACAACCACAGTCAGTCCCACAATGAGCTGAAGCTACTGGAAAAGAAATGCTCTCTTCCTATTGTGGTTACGACGCTGATCCTTAAGAAGCCTTGGAGCCATTCTTCCACTGACTGGAAATAACCTATATGAAAGCGGTACCCTCCACAAAGGAAGTAGAGTTGAAAGATGGAGCTCCTAGATCCAACTGAACCTGAGCCCCACATTTTCACTTATGGAACCAAACAAATTCCTTTTTTAGGGGTTGACTTTGAGTCAGCAGTCTGTCACCTATAACCAAAACAATCCTGATGGCTAAATACTCAGTGTGGGTAAGAAAGAAATCTGGCAAGTTCATGGCCACTGCAGCTTCTCCTCGCCATGCCACAACTGGTAACCTGGGCATGCATGCGGAGCAAGCAAGCCTGGGCTTCCAACATGCACAATGGACAGGATGTAAAAAGTCTGAGAATCACTGAGCTTAACTTTATGGCTTCCTTCTCATTTTTTCTCTACTCTAGGCACCTAATAAAATTGATGAGGCTTGAGCCAAGGGGATTAAGGTTGTGCTTCTGAGGCCTGGATGGGATTCTGCTTCTAAAGGCAGGGAGACAATACTCTTATTCATTCATTTGTTCATTTGTGCCTTTGTTCATTTTGCTGACATTCACTGCTGTTTAATTCTGAATTCTCCTTTACCTTTTCTACTACCTAAGATTTTCCTCCCCAACCACCTCCACGTCCAGTTTCTGCAGTCCGCAGCAGGCAAGCAGCTGTGGTTGAACGTAAGGCCACCCCTGTGACAGGGAGTCTGGGAAGCATTTGCACAGACACCTGCCTCCGTCTGAGTCTTAGCTCCTGCCCCTGGGGCATCTTCCCATCAAGAATGGGTGTCACAGGGGCACCTGGGTGGCTCAGCGGGTTAAACATCTGCCTCCGGCTCAGGTCATGATTCCAAAGTCCTAGGATCAAGCCCTGAGCCGGGCTCCCTTGTCAGCAGGGAGTCTGCTTCTCCCTCTCCCTCTACCCATCATCCCTGCTTGTATTCTCTAATAAACAAATAAATAAAACCTTAAACCCCCCCCCAAAAAGGAATGGGGGTCAGGCTCAGCCTTCCCTCGGCTCACCTTCACGCTGAGCCAAGCCTGGCCCAGACCCTAGGGCAGCTAACCTCACAGATGTGGGCCAAGGGTTCTCTGGTCTTCATTTAGTGCCACCTGGGCTGGAGTGGCCCCAGCTCCCAACATTCACAACACTATCTTCACAGACGTACCTGGACCACTCCCATGGCCCCACCAGGAAACCACAAAAGTCTTTGCCTGTGTACAGAGCAGGGGAACGGGGATCTCAGGAGAGGCAGAGCAGAGGGCAAGACCAGGAACCTAGCAGCCTCTCTACAAATACTCAGTGCTACAAGATAAGGGGGGAAAAGAATTTTTCTTAATGAGTCATTTGAACTGCCACGTTTCACTGTCGGATTGTAAACTAAAAAGGAAGGGGCCCCCTTCCTAGTGTGTACTAAGTGTCAGGCACTGATACTGGAGACAGCAGAAATGATTATCTTCATTCCCTTCAGAGATGAAGAAACCAAGGTTCAGAGAGGCCTAAGATCACCGGGCCAAAAAGTGATCAAAGGTAAGACTTGAACCTGGGTCTGTCTGGCTATAATGTCCATGACACCAGCCTCTGCCTTTTTTCTGTCCTACCATTAGAACTAAAAGGGCCCTTAGATGAGGGGACCTGATCCAATCCTTTGGTGTACAGATGGGAGACTGAGGCCTCGGAGGATGAGGTCCACACGAGACCCAGGCTTCCTGCAACCCTGGGTGAGGCTTCTCCCCAGACCTCTGGACCCTGGATATCAGTATGGCGAACTCCCTGTTGCCCTCGGAGTATATAATATAACCACGTTCCTTTTCCCTGAACAGTTATTTCAATGTTAACTGCACCATGCATCTGGGGATACAGCGGCGCTAGAAAGATGGGGTCCCCGCCATCTAGTCAGATGGGGGCGCTCCCGGACCTGGGCCTGGGCGATCAGAACACAAGGAGAGGAAACTGAGAGAAGCCAAGCTGGCCGCAGTGAGGGTCCAGGGAGACCAGGAGGGATGAGACTGAAGTCCTCACCGACAGACCCTGACCAGCCTTCTAACCACTGTGTTAAGACTGGACTTTGCCCTGAGCTCATGGGGCTCCGTGGACAGGGACTTCTGCAGGACAGTGACAAGACAGATTTGTGCTCTGGCTGCCACGTGGAGATACGGACAAAATGGCAGCAGGAGGCCCAATGAGGGACTGTCTTATCGGCCAGTGTGACACAGTAGCCTCTGGGCGGAAGTAAAATGAAGAGGAGCAAATGGCCTGGACCTATGGTGGTCTAGGTTCTGGTGCACAGACTTGGTGACAGCTGGGCTGTGGGGAGAGTAAGGAAGAAAAGAAAGTAGAGGAGAGCTCCCTGGTTCAGGGCTGGGGGTAGGGAGTGAAATGGAAAAGCAGCTCTGCTTTGGGCATGCTCAGTGTGGGGCACTTAAAAGCAGGAGGGCAGTGCAGCCAGCCTCGGGCAGGCACGTCAGGGAATCTCTCCCACCCACCTTGCCCAGGTAGGCCGGCCCCTGACTGCACGAGCGCACAGGTGTGCCCGGGCGTCCGGCACGACTGTGACTGCAGCCATACTCCGGTCTAATGCTACAGAGCAGATCCACACACTCTCTTATCTGGTCCTCAGAGTATCCTAGTGAGTTCTCCCCCTTTCACAGATGAGGAGCCTATGACCCAAAAAGGTTGGACGAGTTCCCCTCGGTCACGACTCCTGCCCATGCTTTTTGTCTCCCAGGCTCCAGGCAGTCACTGTTAAGGTCAATGGACCCTCTTTACCCTGCCATGCTACTCTCTCTATGAAAATCTCTGCACAAACTTAACTGAATTTCCAACAGGGCAAGATGGGGGTTAGATGTGCTGATCCGCCAAGACAAGTTCCCCAATCCTGTTGGTAGCTGTGCGTCTCGGCAGAAATTAATTAATTGGGCTCTGAGGTGCTCAGTGTTGCAGGAAGGGAAAAGATGTGTCCTAAGGGTGAGGAAGGTCTGAGTAGGCTAATGGTGTCTCTCTCTTTTTTTCCAGGGTGACTCTCATACTGGGACCCAGGAGCTCTAGTTCCCATTCTAAGACCTTTGCTTTTAGCACCCCAACTTTCTGACAACCCTGCAAGCTTGAAGCCATCAGCTGGGACAGCCCCACCAGCTGCCTTCACACAAGCCCTTCTTCCCTTCTGTTCTGCCCTGTTCCCCACCTCTACCCCAGCCGGCATTTGGCAGCCCCCCAGAGGCCTGCTGGGAGTCAGGAGGGAATGTTGAGCATCTGGCCAGAGCCCAGGCCAGCCCTGTGGGTTCACATTAGGGCACCTGCTAATGTGCAGGACCCTGGGGCCAGCCGCCCTGTGACTGGCTGGCAAAGCCAGGCATCAGGCCATCCCAGCACCCAGGACCGCGTGACCCCAAATCCCAGCTATAAATAGATGAGAACCTGTCAGCCCCCCTGCCCATACCCAGCCTGCCCTCACTCTTGGCCAAGAATGAAAGGGCGCCTTGAAATGATGCCGAGGCCCAGATACCCAGCTCAGCTGCTCCGAACCCGAACCTGCTGCTGACCTCAGGGAAAATACTCGAGCCTCTGGAAATCCAGGGATCTGTCAAGCCCAAGCACCACTCAGCCCACACCCTGCTTCTTTCTCCAGTAACTATCCTGGTGTACTTACTGTTTCCAGCCCCCGGATTTCTGAGTCATTTGGATCACACTTTAATATGCTGCCACCAACAAGGCATTCATTAGGAACCCACTGCTTGGGGGAGAGGGGTGTGTGTGTGTGTTAGGGATGCTGGTCTTGGCAGAAATGTTTTTTGAGAGCTTCTTAACAGCTTGAAGGACATAGACGAACACGTGCTCCATACCTTACACAAAAGGAATGGGCCTTACCTAAGGCCACACAGGGAAAGGGTGGCAGATCATTGACCAGACTCCCAGCCCACCGCCACTCGGGTTTCTGCTGGCACTGTGCCAATGGCCTGCAATGCCCCCTGCTGCTTCTCTCTTCTTCTCTTACTCTCACCACTCTTGGATTTAGCCCACTACCACCTTCACCAAGAAGCCATCCCAGCCTAAGTTAATTTAGCTCACAGCTGTCCCAATCCCTACTCCCTGCCAGCACACACTCCCCTTAATGCATTTACTGACTCACTTGCTTGGCACTGACCAAAAACGGCATTAATAATTACTTTCCTTTATTTAGAGGTAGCAAACAGAGTTTAGCTCACAGGCCCTATCCTAAAAGTACTTGCCGTCATCATGTGTGTAAGGATTATGAGGCCATATCCAAAATCAGTAGGACGAGTGTGGTGACTGACTAGTGATGTCTATTTCAGCTAGTGCCCATGTCAGCTCTCGGATCAGCTTTTACTATCCATTTCAGTGTTTACTCTTCACTCTGTCACCCCTGAAGACTAGATTCCTAAAGCCCAAACTCGGTTATACAGATCAGTCACCTAAGCTGTGAAAGAGGGGTTCCTCCCTCCCAGACCCCCACCCCGATGTCAGCGTGGTGGCAAGCAGACAATGCAAATGGGAAAAAAATGACAATCATCTCTTGCTCACATCTGTGGTGGCCCCACACAAGGGACTCTATCTACACTGCAACTGATCTGGACAACAAGCCTGAGGGGTACACAGGTATTCTCTCTCTTGTCATGTGAGTAAACTGAGTCATGAGAAGGTTGAGGGAATATCCCAGGGTCATGCTACAGGAGGAGCTGGCCGGCTCGAACCTGAACCTGAACCGAGTTCGCAGAATGGCAGCCATCCAGAACTGGCAGGAATCATCCAGTCCAGTCCTCCAAAGGACAAAGGACAGCCAGCCTGCCAGGTGACTGTCCCACCTGCTCTCTCGGATTCCCATGACAGGAAACACCCTACCGTCCAAGGCAGGCCAGCTCACTCCACCTGGGGGCAGTTCTGGATGCTTGGGAAGCTCCTCCTCAGCCTGAGCTGTAACCTCTCACGACCTCCACTCACCAGCACCACCCTTTCCAACGTCAAATATTTGCAGGCAAATGTCATGCCCTTACTGGACTCTTGTTTCCTCTGCGTGGCACACGGCTATGGGCCCTACCTTTTGGAAGAATACACAGTTTAAAGTCATCTTGCTTTATGCTCCTCCTCTGACAGCGTATCTGTTTGCCTATGGTGGTGACAGAACCATCTCCTCCCTAGTTCTAGAGCCCAGACTTCTATTAATATATCCAAATGTTAGAACTATCACTAAGTTTTAGAGACTCATTATGCTTCGTACTACATATACTCCCCTCCCCCAAAAACCTCTCCTCTGCCAACAACCTGCAAAACTAGAATAAACCAGAATTACAAGGTATCAGAGTAAGAAGGGGCTTAGAGATCCCTAGTGTAAGCCTCTCATGTACAGATGAGTGAGAAGGGTCCTATCAGCTTCAGTGGCAAGAGAGTAGACAGAGCCAGACCAGAACCCTCGTATCCTCCTCCCAGTCCTGGACTCTGCCCACCAAACACTGGGTAATGTTTGACTTGAAATCCTGCACCCAACTCAAGGTCAGGCGAGCAAACCTGGGTCATACTGAGAACTGTTGACAGGCCAGGATGAGAATGTGAACCCTGTAGGCTTGGGGCCAGGCCTCAGGCCACACTTGGCTCCAGCTGCTCTCCACACAGGGCTCATTCCCGTAGTAGAATCTGTGCTCCGGGCTTCGACCTCCTGGGCATGTGCACTGTCAACGTTCCAACCTCACATGGCTCTGCTCCCCAACTCCTACCCACCCCCAAAGTCTGCAGCAGGTACAGGCTTTCTACCTGCAGGCCCAGGCAGGCACTCACTGCAGGTCCCTCCCCACCACCCCACCCAGGACCCAAGGCCCTTCACCCAGATCTCCTCTCAGCCTGGGGACCATTGGTCCCCTATGGTCACTCCGGTGCTGCCAACCAGAGTATTAGTAAAGGCCAATGGAAACGGGACAGCTCCAAGCAGAGGTTCCTGGGAGCTGGCTCTAGTTACATTCCTGCAACATCATAGAGCACCAAAGAACCAGGACACTGCAACAAAGGGGGCTCAGCGTATCCCCTGACCACTCACTTGCCCCCATGCAATCTCCTGATTTATTTCCTCGTTTCTGGGCCTCGAGAGAGCTTGTGAATGCATCACTATACCCTCAGCTCCCGGCACGCAGCAGATGCTCAATAAAACCTAAAACCCTGAGTGCTGTGTGGTGCGTGAGGCAATCCAGCGACACTGGTGGAAAGGGGGCACCAAAATTTGACTGTGAGGGCAGAGGAGGCCACTCCCCCCTCCCAGGAACACCTGCTGCTTTCCAGTTTCTGGGCATCTAAGGAACATGCATTCATCCCATGGAATCTGAGCAACCCTGACCCCACCCCCACCCCGTCTAAAAGTTGGGGAGACTCGAGCTCTGAGGTCAGAGAAGCTTCCCGGTCTGTCTGCGGTGTGTAGCCAAGATGCAGCAGAGCCAGGACTTAAAACTCAGGACTCTCTCACGGCAGCGTACTCAGACTTGGAGCCTGGCGAAGATCAGATCATGACGGGCCTTTCGTGTTGTGAGAAGGAACCAGAAATTATCTAGTAGCCGACAGAAATCTAGAGAAGACCCTTCTGAGGAGGGGCCTATGAAGGCCCTTAAATCTGTGACAAACACTAGGTCTTGTGAGGACCAGTCCCCAGAAGACTGGTCTGCAAGCAGTTTGACAGACTCGCTGTCAAACACAGACACCGGACACCGGCCATCTCCCCTATGTGATGTTTCTAGAACCTTCTGGATAATCGCTTTCCACGGACTCCTAGAAAATGGGGGAGGGAAGGTTCTGAGATCACAGTCACCCTTCCCTTTTTTCTAACAAGGAAACTGAGGCCACGAATGCCAGGTTTTGTCTGAGATTAGCCAGCCACAGCCAGACAGTTACCAATCCAAGATGTCTGGCCTCAGTGTATTGGTGGGGGAGCCCGGGAGGAATGGGGTGTGAAGGGCTGTGACTTGCGGCGGGAGGGGTAAGCTTCTTTCTGTGAGATCCCATGAAGCTGAGCCAGGGCCCAGGGTAGAAGCTGACGCTGAGGCTCACTGATCCTGAGGGAGCCCCGGGACAGCCAGAGCTGTCCCAAGAGCGTCCCAGACAGCCTTAGAGGTAGTGAGGGCTCTGTGACTGGGCATGTGCAAACACAGCCTGCTTGGTGGGATGGCAAGCACCGGCTGGAGGGTGGGCTCAATGAGATGGCCCTGAAAATGCCCTTGACCCCGAGAGCCTGCAGCCCAGCTCTGAGCCTCTTCCCACTGCCGTCAGGGTTCTTTCTGGTCCCGGGAGGTCCAGGTGGAGCCTTCACCTCCCGCCAAGTCGACAGCTGGGGTAAGAAAGAGGTGAATGCCTTCTTGCCAGGAACACGGGCCTCCTCACCACTCTGGGTCCGGGGGAGGGCCTTCCTCATGCCCCCCCTATGAGCACGAGGCAAGTGCCAGGAGCCCGTGGAGGCTGGTCCGTGCATGTGAGCAGCTGGACGCTACATGTGTTTTCAGAAGAGAGTTCTCTATCCCTACTTCCAAGTGTTCCCCTCTTGGGAAGCTAGAGCCCCAGGAGAGGGTGGGGCGGTGCAGTACTCACGGGGAGAGAGGACCAAAGAAGGCAAAAAGTGAGGATGGAGGGGGAGGGGGGGGCCACAGGCAGTTTCCTGAGGAGACCCAGGCTGTAAAAGGAGTGAAGAGGCCTCCGTGATCCATGAGGGACGAGGCAGCCTCTTAACTCTTCCCTTCCAGCGTGGGAGGGTAGCGTGGGACAGCGGAGGAATTTCCCAACACATTCCTGGGCACAGAGCCCAGCACGCCCCCTCCCACTCCTAGCTGTCAGCTCAACTCAGGCCAGGCCTTACTACTGAGCATGGCCTGGCAATGGCCCCGGGGGTGGGGGGCTCTGGGAAGGAGGTAGGAAGAACATGGGGGGCAAGGGGGGGCAGGGAGAGAGGGCTCTGAAGACAGAGGAAGAGGCCTTGGATCCTGGCTGTGCCCACCTGGGAGGCCTCGGCATGCATCTGAGACTTCCACATCTGTAAAGTGGGCAGAGTAAGAGAGAGAGAGAGAAAGTGTGTGTGTGTGTGTGTGTGTATGTGTGTATTTTAGATGACTGGGAAAGTACTCTAGAGCCCTGGGCACACACTCAATGCTCGATAACTAGGAGATGAAAACAAACCACAACTGCCTTGGCAATAATGACAACAACAAAAATGAATTCAGACCAAGTCTTAGCCCTGACCCTGCTGCTTCCTTAAGACGAGTCACATCACCCTCCTGAGCCTCAGGTCCTACACCTGCACATGGGATTATCAGCCTCCCTCTTGGCCACGTAAAAAGTACAGCACGCCAGACACAGTCGTTCCTGTGGAAGAGGGGCAGGGCAGCGGCGGGGTTAGGAGGCAGGGGCAGGAACGAGGCAAGAGCACAGGGAGCCCAGAGTGCCTCACCCCCTATCTGCTGCCAAGGGGAAAAGGTTACTGGGCTATTTCCATCCTCACCTGAGAACCACAGTCTTGTTCAAACTTGCCTGATGACTTAGGGCTGGTAAGTGGCTGCACGCAGATATGAACGCAGGTCTAAACACTAAGCCACAGTCTCCCTATGACTCTCCAGTCTGGCCTCTGGGAGGCCCGTTCCCAAGGCCCCTGAGTGAATTCGCTGCGTCCTAGGCTGTGGTGTCCACCTCAGACATATCTCAAGACCCCTGGTCTATGGAGGCCAAGCATGGCTGACACAATGATTTGGGGCCCTCGGATGATAAACGTCCTGAATGCATGGGCAGTCCTGTGCAGTGAAAAACTGTCCAGCCTAAAAAGCCTTTGACAGCCCTTTTGGGAAACAATGAGCGTAAGCCAACTTTTTTATAGTGCAGATGGGGAAACTAAGGCCCACAGAGGGGATCTGGCGTGGTCACACAGAAGGCCAGCAATGGGAAATGAGCCAATGGCTCCTCTCACCCCCACCCCCGTCCAGCACCCCTTTGTGGCCTTCATCGCCTATGCTCTTGCTGTCTTTTCTGTGATCCCCATCAGAGTTAGGGAAGCACAGAAGGCGTCAAAAGGGAAGCCAACAATGAAAACGGAGGGGAAGTGGTGGGGTCACGGCTTGGCAGAGAAGAAAGGGAGGGATGGAGAACACGTGATGCAGTCAGCGCATGCTCACTGCTGACCACTAGGGGGCAATGTTGGCATCAGGCAGCTTGGTTGGATTGGCAGACCGCTAAGGGGAGGCAAGGCAGTGGGCAGTGGCAAGGCACTGGTCTCCATCTCACCTGACTTACTTCCCTTATAGACTGTCTAGTGCACCTAGCACCACAACCCCCTTCTGTGCCAACTGTGGAAAGAGGTACAGGGGAGGGAACAAGGGAAGGGAAGAAAGGGGTCCAAAGACAGATGCAGACCAGAAAGCCACAGTGACCCTGCGCCCTGAGTACTTCCTGGCTCCCATCCTAGGACAGGAAGAAAAGTGGGTATCATTAGCTGAAGCCTTCAACACAAGACAGGCCCAGCTGCAGACTCAGCATCCCTTTCTAGATCTCTTAGAAACTGTTTGTCTCAAGTGCCAGCTCCACTTGATTGGGAAGACTGCCTAGAGCCCTGTTTTGGCAAAGGAATCTGTCCAGATTCAGAGGACAGAGAGTAGTGATTGATTAGTTCTGTCTGCCCCGGGCGCTGCAAGGGGAGTTTCCCCTTGTGTGACATCTCAGACATGATTTTCTCCCTTCCAGGAAGCCTCTGCAGGCCTCACTCTATCCTCCAAGCAACCTGGGCAGTGGGCAGGGCACAGATGATTGAGCTGCTTCGAAGACAAGGAAATGAAGGCCAGGGACACTGCCTGAGTCAGTGGGTGATAAAGGAGGGGAGAACCTGAGACTCCATCTGTCCCCCATTTGCTGCCATGCCCCTGCCCCTGAGAATGAAATGCATTCTCAGCCGCCTCATGGCAGGGAGCCACTCCTACACACACACACCCTTCACTATGCATGAACACGCCCCACCAAAGGAGAAAGGGGAGGCCAGTGCAGGAGAAGCCGTGTAAATAGCTCACCACCAGGGCCCACCCTGCAGCAGCCGCGAACACCAGCCGCAGCTCACCCTGTTCTCTGACATGGGCGAAAGGTCGCTCAGCTGGGCCACAGCCCCTGGTCTGTCAGGAGTGAAGGTGGAGGAACCACTCCAAAAGGCTACGCTGGATGGCGAGGAGCACTGGATTTGGAGTCCTCAAGTCTTAGAGTGAGGTTTTAGCTCTGTCAATCAATCTCCACTCTGGGGCCTTGGCCAAGTCCCCACTTCCCCTGCTGAGCCTCAGTTTCCTCTCTGTTCAGTGCAGATTCATGGCCTCCCAATGCCAGTCTGTGGACCAGGAGCTACATGAAAGCAACCCACCCACGAGACTTATAAACCCACACAGGCCAACCCCGATGCCAGACCAAGGAAATACCTGGGAGGGGGCCTGAAATCCACACTGTAAACCAGTTCTCCAGAGGACTCTCAGACCTGGGCATAGAACCCAACCCCTGGACCAAAGCCCTCAGCTCTCAACCCTGCAACCCTATTCTCTGAGCAGGTGGTGGAGAACTGCAGCCATTTTCTGAGCAAGCCAACAGGGCCTAGTGCAGGGGAGAGGCAGAGGGGACACGGGGTGAGGCTTAGACCCTGCCCAGCAGTCAGCTCACACGTGGGGCAGGCCCTCAGTCATGCACAGCCCTAAACACCAGGCACCCTGAAAGGCCTGGTTTCTACCTGGGACGCAGTCTGCAAGCTGAATGAATACTTCGATGTCAAAACTGTGAGATCACCCCCAGAACCCCGTAATGCTCAGCTCTGACAACGGTGGTCACCCAGGTCATCATGGGACCAGATTCCAGAGGGAGGATGGCAGGAGCCAATCTTTCCTGAGCCCTTACTCAAGTCCCCTGCTGAGTGCTCTTCTGGTGTCATCCCCCTTAAACTTTGCAAGAACTATGTCCCTCCCCCCAGTAAGTATGTAATATTTTTTTTAATATTTATTTACTTGACAGAGAGAAATCACAACTAGGCAGAGAGGCAGGCAGAGAGAGAGGAGGAAGCAGGCTCCCTGCAGAGCAGAGAGCCCGATGTGGGGCTCAATCCCAGGACTCTGAGACCATGACCTGAGCCGAAGGCAGAGGATTTAACCCACTGAGCCACCCAGGCGCCCTAAGTATGTAATATTTTTAGCCCCACTCTGTAGGTGGGGAAATTGGGGCTCAGTGCACACAGTTAGTCAGCAGCAACACTACGGTGCCCTCTCAACAGAGCGGGGCAGGGGGCTTCACCAGGCTCTCCACTTCATGGCTGCTACAAGGGACCGCCCACCCCTGGACTTCCCACTGGGCCTCAGATGCCCCTATTGATCTTAGTTTCAGGTCAGAGCTGAAAGGGGAACCCAGCACAAAGCCCTCATTTGCTCTCCTAACTGGTGCTGAAATGGCCAAAACAGGCAGAGCTTGGGCTAGGGCCCTGAGTCACACCTGCAGACCCCTCCTTTCTGATGGACTGGGCACACCAGCTGCCAGAGGGCCCCACACAGGCTGCGGGGGATCCTGGGGACAGCACACCGGCCTCCTAGAGAAACACCAGGAAGGGCAGGAGGGTCTGGCACACCAGGCCCTGTCCACTGTCACCCAGTCCCAGAGACTCCCAGGCAATCAGGTCTCCTCCTTTAGAAGCTCACAGCCAGCTCCCTCCCAGAAAGGCAGATCCCACCTCGCCACCTGCCTCCACCTCCTCACCTTTGCCTCCAACTAGGCTAAAAGCCACCCTGCCTGGGCCACCTCAGCGGGCCTCCCTGGCTGTTCAGCCTCCTGCCACCACCTCTGTTAGCTCTGCAGCACTCAATGCATCACGCACACGGATTTGGATCCTCGATTATTGTCTGTCTTCCCCCCACCCCATCCCTTTCCACAAAGGCGGGATGCCATCTTGTTCACTTGCCCAGTGCTGGCAGATTCTGGGGACTCAATAAATATTGCTTATTCAGGCAAGGAGTAAATCCTACTGGGGAGGCAACATGCAAAGCTGGGAGACAGAAACCCAAATGGGCAGAGATCAATCAGAGGTGGGGAAAGAAAATCCATCAGGGAAGGTTTCCTGGAAGAGGAGTTAGGCTTTGGAGAGTGAGTAGGAGTTCAACAGTCATTTCAAATCTCCCAAGGCTCAGGGGGAGCTGCCCTTCATAGGGAGGGGACCGGGAGGGGCCAGGCTGGAGCAGAGCAGCCTGGCAAGGAGAGGAGAAGCACCCTTGCCCCACTCCTGCCCATGAGCCAGAGAAGGAGCCAGAGCAGTTTTCCCTCTGGTGGGCAGCAACGGCCAGATTCAGTCACATACCCAAGACCCCGGGGCAGAGACTCTGACAGGATAGCAGGGACACTGGGGGGCATCAGGCTTGGCAGGCACAGCTGTGTTTCTTTCGGGGTCTGTTTGTGTTAACAAAAGGCAGGTAACGGGCCCCCCAAACACCCTCAGAGCGACAGGACACCCTCAGCAACCCGGCAAGCCCACAGCACGGGACTTCACCACCAAAGCTGCTGAAACGCACGCGCACCCAACAGCGAGCCTCGCCCGCGCGCCCACGCATCACAGGTCACGTGGCAACCCCAACCCAGAGCCAGTGAGAGTGCCGCCCTCAGAAGGCTCTCTGTTCAATCACCCGTGCGGGGCCAGCGTGACCTCCGATGTGTTTCTCTGCTGGCTCCTGACTCCCGCTGGGCGATGTCCATGCTGACCACACTCCACGGCCACAGGTCAGAAGCCACAGTCTGGCTGCCCTCCCCACCCAGTGCTGCTCTTGGCCCCTCTGGGACCTGCCTTCCCCTCTCCTCCCTACCCGCACCCCAAGTCTCAGTCACATTCTCCAGATACACCCAGCCATCTGTCACCCTGGCTGACCTCAGAGAGCGGCCAGCAGACCAGAAGGGCTAGAGTATTAAAAAAAAAAGTCCCAGGGTCTCCTACACTAAATCCACCGCCCTGAGAGCCATGTGGTAGATTGGGGAGAGAAATGCCCCTGCAACCCTCTGTGCCTTTGGGGTGAGGTCTAGCCCCGGCTCAACTTGGTGGGCTGGGAGAGGGAAGGCCTGACCTCTGGCAGAGGCTGCACCACTCACCCAGAAAGGGACCCAAAGGGTGACCTCAGTTTCCCTGACTGTAGAATGGGGACGGCCATCCTGGCTTGCCCATCCGAGTTGGTCCCCGCTGCGTAGATGTTCCCCAGCACCTCTTGCAAGGCCAAGCCTCCTGCGGAAAAAGCTGGCGGAATGAATCAATGGACAATACCAGGCTACGGACCTGGGGCTTTAGGACCGTACTATTAGAACAGATTCATTTGCTAGGGCGGCCATAACAAAAGGCCACAGACTGGGGACCTTACACAACCGATGTTTATTTTCTCACAGTTCTAGGAGCCAGAAGTCTAAAACCACAGTGCCCGTAGGGCTGGTTTCTGGGGAGGAGTCGGCTTACGGACAGCTGCCTTCTCGCTGTGCATTGTGCACGGCCTCTTCCCTGGCATCTCATCCTGTTCTTATCAGGATAACCAGCCCAGCACAGAGCCCCCTTTCATGACGGTACTAAAGGCCCAGCCATACTGGGGTTGAGGGCTTCAGTTTAATGATGGGGGGAAATGGAATGAAGCCCATCGCAGGGGTAAGGCTCGGTATAGCACTCATGGGTTCAGAGTCTGGCAGGCCTGGGCTAGAAACCTTCACCTCTCTGAGTCTGTTTCCTGTCAGCAAATCTGGGACAATGGCACCTACCCATAGGCCTGCTAGAAAGATTAAAATGACATGTAAAGCAGATGAAAGCTGGGCCAGGGTGGAGAAGCATTCAGTGGCATCACATCGGCAGCACGAAACCAGCCACGGTAGGGAAATTTACATCACGGAAACAGGCAAATCCTAACACTCGGGCCTCCCCAGCCCGCCCCAGAGCTGGCTGCTCCCCATTTCCCAGCACACCCGTGAATGTAAGGTAGAGGAAGCACAGGGCTGTCCATTCGGTGCTGTCAGACAGGCAAACAGAAAGAACAAGGAAAAAGAAATACAGCTTGCTGTCTTTCTATGCAAAATTGGCGGAAGAAAAGAAAACACTTTTCTTACTATAATTTATGCAGCACACAGGGCCACATGATGAGTAGTTACTCTATGCTTTTGTGTGGGTTCTTCCCCACCCTCAAAATCCAACCTCACAGGCCCGAGACCACACCCAGCCAGTGCCCGCCTTTACGCCTGGGCCCACCAGCCTGCCCCCTGAATAGCTCTTCAGACCAGGGCAATCAGGGGCCCTGCTCTGGGCTTTGCTGCTTAGAGGGCAATCACTTTGGCCCTCCTCCAGACCCCAAATGCCCTGCCTAAATGGCACTGAACCTGCTTCTAGGCCCTGTGCAGGCGTCTCCCCTGGGTCCACCATCCAGGGGACAACTGCATGGAAGGTACGCATTAGGCCCGAGGGGTGACTAATCACTGCTTGGCTATGGGGAGAAAGGCGGACGGGGGCTTGAACACACAAGGGCACCACATGTGTGTGCACGAGAAACACCCCCCCCCCATGTAGGCAGGGGACCTCCATTTGTACTCTCGCCTTTGCCTAAATAAACCAGCCATCCCATTTCTTCAAGGTTCAAGAACATGAAATCTGGCAATGATGACGATCTTCAAGAGGGGCCCCATTAACCTCAACCACAGCCAGCTTCCCCTACAGGAATTCTGCATCACATTTAATCACGAAGTCATTAACGACTGTTCCAATATGTGATATACTCGAGGATCTCACGCCATTCCAACAAACCCTTATTATTTCCATAATATTTTGTGATGTTTATCTTAACACAGCCCTAGGGGGAAGGGAAGGTCCTACTATTCCCAGTTAACAGATGGAGAAACTGAGATTTAGAGATGGTCAGTTACCTCCCAAGGTCACATAGCGAATAATGGCCTTGACTTTGCATGGGGGCCTACGTCTCCTCCTAACTCATGATCGGCTTATTTTGAGAGCAGAGATAATGTATTTCTTTGAACCTCCAGGGGCTACCAGACAACAGAAATCAGCCTCCTGGAAGGAAGGTAGAAGGCAGTCCTTTTTTGACTTGAGTCATAAGAAATTGAATAAAATCTGACAGCTGGAGAAGGCACCTGCAAGGACTGTAGCATTTCTCCTCGTTAGGAAGCCAGACTCTGCACAAGGAAGGGGGTTCCCACAACCCTGAGAGAGGAAGGAGGCTAAGGAGCAGCTGAGGGGGAGCGCTGAGCTGGCGCGTAGCTGAGCGGGGTTTGGAGAGGATGGACAGAGTCCGTCCCTATGGCAAGCAACATCCCCCAAAGACGTCCATGTCCTCCTCCTCTGAAACTGTGAATGTGGTTACCTCACAGGGCCAAAGGGGCTTTGCAGACAGAAGCTCAGGATCTTGAGATGGGAGATTATTCTGGATTATTTGGTGGGTCCCACGTAATCAGGGGAGGGTCATAGTCACAGAAGGTGTGATTAAGCAAGAAGAGCAATGCAACCACAAGCCAAGGAACACGAACAGTCTTCAGAAGCTGGAACACGCAAGGAAATGGATTCTATCCTCCAGCCTCCAGGAAGAACAGTCTGCCAAAAGCTCGATGTTAGCCCAGTGAGACCCCTTCTGGACTTCTGACCTCCAGAATGAGAAGACAATATGTGTGTACTGGATTAAGCCATACATTGGTGTGAAATTGTTAGAGCGGCATAGAACGCTAATTCAAGCCCTAATCCATGTGCAAGTACAGAAACTGAAGCCTGGGAGAAGGAAGAGGCCCAGGGCCACTCAGCTGTGGGTGTTCTATAAAGCACACGGACAGGACTATAGGGTATAAACCCGAGGAGAAGCACAGTGATTTCCTCATCCTCGATGGGCTTCCGGTCCCCGTAAGAACCCACCTGCCCCACGTGGCGGGAGGCGGAAGGGGGAGTGGAACATGAGCTGTTATGTAAAAGAATGCTAGAAACAAATGCTAGAAAGTTCCAGGGAGCAGAGTTCAGCTCCATGAAAGGAAGAGCTAAGCTGTCAGATGTCCAAAAAGGACGGGATCCCCCCTCCACCATGGGAGTGAATGTTCTGTGCCCAGAGGCGCACAGATGAGTGGGTACACCGTCTTCCGGGAATGCTAAGAGAAGTGTTCTCACTATGGGAGAAATGTCAGACCAAAGGAGATCCATAAATTCATGACTTAAGAGGGTCTAGATTTCTAGGTATTTTACCTTGACAACAAGGCTCTAGATTCCCCTGAAGTTGTAAAATCTGACTTTCCCCTTCAATAAAGTCCGAGACCCCGTACCACCTCTCCACACATCCTCAGAGCTTTCTAGCATCCATGGACTCGGAGCAATAGCAGGAAGACGACCCCCACCCCGGGAGCTCTGAATACACCATCATTTCTAAAAAATTATCTTATTACGAGGGAATCTTTCCAGCTGGCCTCACCCAGACACATCTCCTGAAGCAGGCGCAAAGGCTGGAGGTACAGGGTTGCCTCCTTGGGCTTTTGAACCTCTCTGCACAAACACCCCCTCAGGTCCCAGCCCACTGCCATGAACTTTACACCCCAGCCCACACCCTTCCCTGCCAGCCAAGCCAGCGTGGGAAACAGGCAGAGGCGTCCAACTTTAGAGAAAGAAGCCTGTTGTCGCCTAGCTGGGGCAGACTTCCTCCCCTGGCCCAGGAGGATATCCTTGCCGGGGGCCAGGGAGTTGCCAGGACAGCTCTCCACCCACTCAACGCGGGACCGGTCCTCATCTCCACATGGGCTATGCCAGGCCTGCACCGTCCGCCAAACAGACTTGGAAAGAAACACACTGGTTTTGTTTCCTCCTCACCCTCCTGCCACCTCCCCCCGCTGATGGTGGGCGGGTTCCACACTCAGGTTCTCCAAAGTGCAAGCAAAAAACCTGCACAGAACATCCACCTTCCCGAAGAGGCCAGCCACCTGACTTGGAGGTGGGGGCGAGGCGGGGGGCGAGTAGATGAACAGATCATTCCATCGTCTCACATCCGCCTTCGTGGGATCCAGTGAAATCCTGATGGGTGTTCTATAAAGCACACGGACAGGACTATAGGGTATAAACCCAGTTGCCAGGGTGACATACTGTTTTTTGAGGTCAGCTGCGGGCAGAAACCAAGAACACAACCCCCTGACTGTAGGGGTGTGTAGGGTCCAGAAACACGACTGGGATTTGGCCTGCTCTTGGTTGAGAGACAGTAAGAAGGCTAAGATCACACACAAGGGCTTTGGAATCAGACTGCCTGGTTCAGTAACAGTTCTGCTCTACGTGGGCTTTGTGCTGCCAAGCAAGTTACTCGGTTACTTCTGAGCCTCAGTTTCCCTTTTTGAAAAATGGTACTAATAATGCTGATCCTTGCCATCTAGAACGGACTACAAAGGATGTAGCAAAGTGCTAATCAAATTGCCTGGCCTATTAAGGAAGAGATTAAAAACTGGTACATTAAGTCTCTGCCAGGTCCAGTATTCTGTAGTTAACCTGGTAAAAATACCTTAGCCCATCCTTCTCGGTTACCCTGTAGCCCTATGAATTTAGATTCTTCCACCTGATCTCCTTCTTTAAGCCAACCCCTTTCAAACCAAAGCCAAAATGCAATAATAACAATGATAATACTAAAAAACGCTTTTTCAAATTAAAAAAAAACAAAAACAAAAAACACTGAACCTGCAATTTGGGTAAGTGGCCACAAGGTGGCAGATCTCTCAATGGCAAGGTCTACTATAAGACCCAATCTTTGCTTGATGATTCAGAGGTAAAGCTCTGCTCACATAACACCGATCAGTCATCATGAAATTTCTTAATGCATTCATTAAAACATCTTTATTAAAATAACAGCCTTAAATATACCCAGCAACTTCTTGGTAGATACTGCCAGGTGCTTAATCTCATTTAATCCTAAAAACAATCCTGTAGAAGCTGGCATTGTTATTGCCATTTCTGGAAATCTTTTGGAAATAAAGAACTAAATGCTCAGAGGGGTTCAGTGACATGCCCAAGGCCACACACCCTGTGTTGCTTAAAGGACTCAGGTAAAGGGCGCCTGGGTGGCTCAGTGGGTTAAGCCGCTGCCTTCGGCTCAGGTCATGATCTCAGGGTCCTGGGATCGAGTCCCACATCGGGCTCTCTGCTCAGCAGGGAGCCTACTTCCTCCTCTCTCTCTCTCTCTCTCTGCCTGCTTGTGATCTCTCTCTGTCAAATAAATAAATAAAATCTTTAAAAAAAAAAAAAAAGGACTCAGGTAAAAAAAAAGAGCACCTCTTCCCTCCTGCCCTGAGGGTCAGCCCTCAGCTCTGGGTGGCTCCAATCCCAAGCGCTCCAGGCAAGATCCTCTGGCCTTCCTGGTTTGCCATTTACCAAACGAGATGCTGGTGGGCTGCCTCAGTGCCTTCCAGATAGGAAACAACACAGGCCAGGCTGATGTGAGGCCTCCTGTGTCTGTCCTTTCCCAGTCCAAAGGAGGTCTCCTCTTATTTAATAAACAGAGGTGAAAAAGCAGGCTCTTCCCTCCTTTTTGTACCTAGGATTCCTTTGCCTTAAAAAGAAATGTCTGGATTATCTCAGGTCACGTCCTTAGTACCTCCCTACTTCTTGAATCAAGATTTGACTCGGCTTCCTTCTATCAGATCCTAGAAGGAAACTCCCTCCCCAGCATTCTGGCTATCAGTAACCATGATTCCACCATTCAGAGCTCCCAACAGCCCGCACTTTCTCATGCCCCCTCCCCCATCAGCCCCTGAAGCAGCCCTTCTGGTGGGGGGAGAGATGATGAGCAGGGAATGCACAAGTGAGTCAGACATCATCCTGAACAATGAAGGAGATCCGCAGGGTGATGTGGCTGGGTCAGGGGCGCACAGGGATGGCCTGGCAAGGCCTCTCTGAGGGGCCCTTAGAGCCAAGTATGAAGGAAACTGGAATCAAACTGCCTGGCCTATTAAGAGAAAGCGTAATAACTGGTACCTTTAAGTACACAAATCAGCAGATCATTAAGTCTCTGTCAGGTCTGGTATTCTGTAGTTAACCTGGGAAAGATACGGCAGCCCATCCTTCTTGGCTGCCCTGTAACCTAAGAATTTAGATTTTCCAGCTGATCTCCTTCTTTCGGCCAACCCCTTTCAAGCCAAAAACAAAATATACTAATACTTTTTTTAATTAAGAAAACCCTGGGGGCGCCTGCCTGGGTGGCTTAGTTGGTTAAGCTTCTGCCTTCAGCTCAGGTCACCATCTCAGGGTCACCCAGCAGGGCATAGGGCTACTTGCTAAGGATGGGGAAAGGGGGAGTCTGCATCTCCCTTTTCCTCTGCATGTGTGTGTGTGTGTGTGTGTGTGTGTGCGCGCGCGCGCGCGCGTACTCTCTCTCCCTCAAATAAAATCTTTTTAAAGATTAATTCATTAATCAGCCCCCTGAACCAACCGGACCTCCGAGGCAGAGCCCCTCCACCTTTTCCTGCTATCTATCCAGTGGCAGCCTCTGGTGCGTGGGTCACCATGTGGCCAGCCTGCGCCCTCCACGCCCAGACAGCAGAGACCAACCTGAGCCCATCGCTGGACAGGCTCTAGGCAGCTCTTCCAGCCACCAGATGGCACAGATCAGCAGGGGGTGCGGACCCATCCTTCCCGTCTTCTCAGCAGCAGAGCTAGGGGCAACCTAGACTGGACCCCAGCCCCCACATTTGTGGTCGGAGCCCACTGTGCACCAACGGGCTAGAAGTGGCCTAGGCTCAGGTCCTGGAGGAAAGCCCCTAAGCAGCCCAGTCCCTCCTTCTCAGCACCATTCTTGGGGAGCAGCCCACCCCGAAAGAAAGGAGGAGCATGAGTACTTACTTAGATTGTACCCTCTGCCCTAAGAGGGGTCCATCCTCAGGGCTCAGGGGTCAGCCTGAGCCAAATCCACCTGTCATCCTGGAGAGCTAGGTTCCCACACCTGAGTCCCCTTGTCTTTGTACCGCTCTACTATTTCTTACCTGGTATGTCTTTATATCCACTCATTTGTTTCCTCCTTAAATCTATCCTTAGCAATATGTTATATGTACTAGCTATATTTTCTCAAATGTGCACGTAAGTACCCTAGCTATAAAAATGAAATAACAAAGGGGTGCCTGGGTGCCTCAGTGGGTTAAAGCCTCTGCCTTCAGCTCAGGTCATGACCCCAGAGTTCTGGGATCGAGCCCCCACACTGGGATCTCTGCTCAGCAGGGAGCCTGCTTCCTTCTCTCTCTCTCTGCCTGTCTCTCTGCCTACTTGTGATTTTGTGTCAAATAAATAAATAAAATCTTAAAAAAAAAAAATGAAATAACAGGATTCACTTGCCATCCCAAATTACCAAGCAGACCACCCATGCCACACTCTTTAAGACTCTGAGTTTACTCGTTCACAGGCACATTCCGGCCTCCTGCCCTTGCTGGCCTCAGGTCCCCTCCTTGGAAAATTCTGAACAGTAGCATCTGAGGTCTTCCAACCCAATGCCTGGTCTCCCCGGGTCTGGCACCTTTCCTGGCCAAGGATCACGTCATCCTTGTACTGGAGTCTGTCTTGACTCCACCACGAATTCACCGGTTCCACATCGCTAGCCGGTTCCCACCACTCCTCTCCAGCCTCCAGGACTGACCCAGCCTCCTTTGCGGGGCCTCCATTCCTCCGAGTCCTCCTCGTTCATCTCCCCATGAACATTGCTCCTGTGTGTGCGCGCCCACGAGCCCTTGCCTCTGGCTAAGCTGAGTCCCCCACCTCCCCTCTGCTCCTGATCCCCACACTTCTGGCCCCTAGTGCTTCCTCCCAGCTAGGCCTTCTCTGCCAGCCGACTAATAAGTGGAAGTGTGGGGTACTTTTCTGAATTTCAGTTTCCCTATCCCTTCCACAATGAAAGTGGAAGGAAGCTCTTAGTTCAGGCTTATATGGGGCATTCATTCAGGGTCCATGAAATCAGATGTCAACCTTTCTGTTCTGACTTTCTTATATAAAGAATGAAGGGGGGCTCTGCCCCCCAAACAGCCAAAGCCCCAGGTGTGGAGATGGTCTCTGAAAGCCTTCTGGTTCTCTCTCACACACTCAGGATCCAGAGCACAGGGGGCCTCAATAAGAGATTTAAAGCACCCTCACATCTCTCAACTCCATGACCAACATCCCCTGCCACAAGAAAAGAAAAAATCAAACACGTGTCCGAGGCCTTCTATGCAACAGAAGAGCCAAAGCGAGTTATCCTTAATAGGAGAAAAGAAGCAAAGTTCAAGAGTCACCCCAGGACCGGGGGCCCCAGTGAGGGCTCAGCTCCCCCGAAGAACCCAGAATGGGAACTGCAGGACCAGGGCCAAGGGCCAGAGGGAGGGAGGCTGCAGGGCCAGGGAGAGGGAGGACCAGACGGCCATCCGCCTCTCAGAAAGGACCCCAGGGGATTGGGGCGAGAGTCCGTGGAGAGAGACAGAGGACAAAAGAAACAGATTCAGCTCAGCACCCACCCACACATTACCAACACTGTCCTCCAAACAAAAACGGGGCCTCCAGAGACAGTGAGCACCCCGTCCTTCCATGTGCGCAAGCGGCAGCTAAAGATCCAAGCCTTGCCTGGGAGGGTGTTGCATAAGATGCCCTCTAAAATCTCGCCCATCGGGGCGCCTGGGTGGCTCAGTCAGTTAAGCGTCTGCCTTCGGCTCACGTCACGATCTCAGGGTCCTGGGATCGAGTCTCATGTCTCCATTTCTGGCTCCCTGCGCAGCGGGGAGTCTGCTCCTCCCTCTCCCTTTGTTCCGCCCTCACCCCTGCTCATGCACTTGCTCTCTCTTTCAAATAAATAAGTAAATAGAATAAAATAAAACAATCTCTCCCATTCCTGAGACCCTTGGATTCTTCCTTGGATTCTTTACTCCCCTCCCCAAACCCCCCCCCCACAGAAGTCCTCATGGGAACCCAGGGAGGATGAGGGCCTGGCCAGAGTAAGAATGGGGAGCAGACTGAGCTAGGGAGGCAGCAGCAGGGTCCGGGCACAAATCCTACCCGTGAGAGCAAACCCGCAGGCTCACAGAGGCAGGCACTAAGCTCTGTCCTTTAAGCAATTCGTCTTTCTGAGCTTCACCATGCCCTGATGAGGACAGAACCACCGGCATGTGTCTGCCGCTGTCCCCGGAACACCACGCACTCCCCTGGTTATGTGTGAGGAGACCGGACAGCGGGGACCCACAGCCTGTCGAGTGCGTGGGCCTCAGAAGCAGGACTGGACCCCGAGGGGTCCCTTCCAGGCCCACAGAGCAGAGCCGCGCTATGGAGCATGGGTACTGGCTGGATGCCCCAGCATCAGTCCCTAACGATTTCACCCAGACACCCCAGACTTTATTTTTTTTTTTTAAGATTTTATTTATCTATTTATTTGACAGAGCGAGAGAGATCACAACTAGGCAGAGAGGCAGGCATAGAGAGAGGAGGAAGCAGGCTCCCCGCTGACCAGAGAGCCCGATGCGGGGCTTGATCCAAGGACACTGGGATCATGACCTGAGCTGAAGGCAGAGGCTTTAACCCACTGAGCCACCCAGGCGCCCCCACCCCAGACTTTAATAGCCAGAGCAGCAGAAGACTGCCTGGCTCCAGAAGCCTTCCCGCGTCTCCCTACCCGCCCCCTGCCCTTTACTTCAAGGACCGCCAGGCTCTCCAGGAATGCTCAGTGTGCGCTGTGAGACCAGGTCAAATGGAATCCTCTGGAATCCTCTTAGACCTCGGGGCACATTCCCGAAATGACTCCTCTTCTCCTCATCTTGCAAGGGCGGCCAAGTGCGCAGGCCTCCGTCCCTCTCTTATTGGTGTGGCAGGTCCATTCTGCACACCTGCTGCCACGGCCATGAGGAACCGCGGCCACAAAGCTGGAGATGACGAGCACGGCTGCTGCAGATACACTGGGTCCACTTATTATCACTTCATTCTCACACCCTTTTGAAACCAGGGTAGGAGGCTCAGAAAGGCCAAGCAACTTGCCTAGAGTGACACAGCATGTCAGTTGACAGAATCTTCAGACCCAGCCACCACCAGCTGGCATTCAATGCCAAGGTCCTCCCCTAGCTGCTGGGGCACCGCCGTTAGAGTACCCCAAGTTAAAGTTCCGCCTCCAGCAATTCCTCCCAGGGCCTGCAGCCCAGAGCCTCCTGCCGTCTACACAGCACTCTTTCCCTCACTGGGCTCATCAGCCTTGACCCGCTGACAGGTTGCTGCTTACTGGTCAGAGCAGTCGGTGTGCTCACAGCTATGTCCGCAGAGCTAAGCACAGGGCCTGGCACGGCTCACGCTGAAGCAACGAGCCAGCAGACACCCCTACTGGGTCCTTGACCATGGTCCTATCTCCAGCATGAGGTGTGCGCCAGTTCTGTGCCCCCACAGCTCCTTGCATATAACACATGTGCCGTCCCAGCGGGTGAAGGAGCCTAAAATGGAAGGCATGGTAGGAAAATCCTGGGTTCAAATCCCAGCTCGGCCACCAACCTCCTGCCTGACTTGGACAGCTCAGTTTCTCTGAGCCTCCATATGCAGGAAAGGTGTGGGTGGCCCTGGGTTTGGGGGGCCCCTGCAGGCCAGGCCCCTCACCAATCCCCAAGGAGCAGCCTAGCAGCTGCCCCACACTGCTGCTGGAAGCATGCCAGGGCAGAAAATAACCCAGTATTGGGTTATTCTTAACCAAATGCACTTCCTCTGATCTGTGAGGAGAAGTGGAGGAGGAGGAGTTCCATTCCTTACACTGAACTGCCCTTTCTATGTTGCTCAAGTTCAAGTCGGCTCAGCAGTCCTCTAGGGCAGGTTCTGCTCCCCGCCACCAAGTCCTCCTCCCTCCTTGCCCGCTCCCCCATAGCAGCTGTGGTCCAGGCACACACCAGGCACCAGGACGTGTACACCAACGGGGAGAAACCGTTGTTTCAACTTTGACCAAGAAATAAAGAAGCAAACAGAACTGAACCACTTGCCTGAAGTTGTTAGTAAAACTTAACAGGCTCTCTAAGACAGAGCAAACCACAAGACAGAATCTCGAGCTAAAGCCACGAGGAAAATTACACTGCTGTCACCAAACAGGGGAGTTAAAAAAAATTAAGGCCATGGAAAACACCTTCCATAAACCTTCATAAAGATTAGTAAGGCCTTAATGAAAATACATTACCCAATATAACACTAAGTGAAAAAGTCACAAAGACAACAGGATCTGATTTTTCTTTTTTTTAAAGGATAAATGTATAGGGGAAGAAAGAAAAAAGAAATGTTGATGGTGGTCACTTCTAGACAGTGAAATTAGGTAGGGTTTCTGTTCCTTTTGGGAGGGTGTGTCTATTTCTGTTATTTTCTTCAATAAATATTTTATTCTTTTGTAATAAAAAATGTTCAAATAAATTTTTATTTTATATTTTTTAAAAAGCAGGCAATGGGGCACATGGGTGGCTCAGTGGTTAAGCCTCTGCCTTCAGCTCAGGTCATGATCTCAGCATCCTGGGATCGAGTCCCGCCTCGGGCTCTCTGCTCCACGGGGAGCCTGCTTCCCCCTCTCTCTCTCTGCCTGCCTCTCCGTCTACTTGGGATCTCTCTCTCCCTCTGCCAAATAAATAAATAAAACCTTTAAAAAAAATAAAATAAAAAAGCAGGAGGGGACGCCTGGGTGGCTCAGTGGGTTAAGCTTCTGCCTTCGGCTCAGGTCAGGATCTCAGGGTCCTGGGATTGAGTCCCGAATCGGGCTCTCTGCTCGGCAGGGATCCTGCTTCCTCCTCTCCCTCTCTCTCTGCTTGCCTCTCTGCCTATTTGTGATCTCTGTCAAAAAAATAAATAAATAAATAAAAAAGCAGGAGGGATGCCTGAGTGGCTCAGTCAGTTAAGCGTCTGCCTTCTGCTCAGTTCACAATCCTGGGATCCTGGGATGGGGTCCTGTACCCGGACTCCCTGCTTAGTGGGGAGCCTACTTCTCCCTCTGCCTGCCACTCCTCCTGCTTGTGTGAGCACGCTCTCTCTCTCTCTGACAAATAAGTAAATTAAATATTTTCTATCGGGTGCCTGGGTGGCTCAGTGGGTTAAGCTGCTGCCTTCAGCTCAGGTCATAGTCTCAGGGTCCTGGGATTGAGCCCCACATCGGGCTCTCTGCTCGGCGGGAAGTCTGCTTTCCACTCTCTCTCTGCGTACTTGTGATCTTTCTCTCTCTGTCTAATAAAATCCTTAAAAATGAAAATAAAAATAAAATAAAATATTTTCTAAATAAATAAACAAAATTTGAAACAAAGCAGGGCAAGCTACCCTTATGTGAACCCAAAGGAAATGTGTGAAGGTATAAAATTAATAGCCAATTCTTCAAATTAATTATATCTGCTTTAAAGTAAAAACTGGAAGTCAAATGCAAAAAAAAAAAAAAAGTATAATGCTTAAATAGCAGGTGAATTTTTTTTAAAGCATGATATAAACTCATTGGAGAAACACAAGACACCGTTGGTACTAGAAGGAAGGTCCAAGTCCGTGGGCAGAACCGGCCTGGGGTCATCCTGGAATCCCACGGCAATGAGCTCCCAAAAGGCAGCAGCTGCCAGGGGCACAGGAACACAGGGAGATCCCCCACATGGATTCAGATCCCTCGACCAGGCCCCACTACAGGTCTGTGCGGGTACATTTCCCAGCAGTCATTGACGTGCAGCTTCAGTGACAAGGGTAACTGTGATGATGATGAAGATGATGATGTGTGCAAGGCACAGATCTGCTTCTTTCTCAGCCCATGGACTCTAAGCTCTGAGACAGTGGGCAGTCTGCCCTGTCGAGACTGTGCCCCCAAGCACCCAACCCCGAGCCTGACTTGAACTATGGCTCCATAGTAAATAAACAAAGGAACAAATGCATGACTGATTAGGTGGACCAGCAAACGGATGAATGAATGGATCGAACAAGTGAATTCTGACCTAGAACAAGGGCGGGATTACCTGGCCAGACAGAGTCCTCCCAGAGAGATACAGATAGGAGGTGGCCGAGTGACCTTCAGCCTTACCACGAACTGTACCTTAACGTGGCCATTATGCGGTAGCTCTATCCCCAACAGCAGCTGGAGATGACCACAGACAGTACGTGTGCAGGATGAGGGATGAGGGTCATGGTGTAAGGGGGCGGGAAAGGAAAGATGTCCCCACCACCCAGGCTGTTGCTGGGAGAGATTAATCCAGGACAGAAAATACCCCAAGCTGCCCATCTGGCCTTTTTCTAGAACAGAAACTCCCAGGGCACCAGGACGCCCTCCCAGAGCAATGGCGTCCCTGGGGAATCCAAAGCCTCATGTTATTCCCTGTCACTTTGGCTCAGTTACCAGTAGCTCCGGCCAGCCCAGCCCCTGGTCTAGCCCTGCTGGTTTCTCTGCATCGTGACCCTGCCCGGGGCCCAGATACTCCAATTCTAAGAACCTCCCTCCTACAAAGCACCCCAATTAGCTCCCTGACCTCAGCTCTCTGCAGAGCGGGGCATTAAATCGCAGATCCAAGAGTGGAAATTGACTTTGCTGAGGGTGGCTGTGGGCGCGGACACCATGAGGTGGTGAGCAGGCAAGGAAGTCCTCATCTGTCAGGAGGGCCTGCTAGGGCTGCTCCAAATCCAGGAATGCCTCGACTCTGCCACTTCCGAAGGCCTTGCTGATTCTACTAGCTCCAAATACTGAAGCTCAAGGCATGGTCTAGAATGCATTTGCTCACTCACCGCACCCAGCCGGACGGGGCGATGCCCTCAGGTGGGGCCTGCTCTGATTTATACCAACCTCACTGCCTGCTCTGAAAAGATGCTCAAACATACCAGCTCTCTTTACATGGCCTCCCCTTGGATCCTGTTTGCACAGGCAGCGAGTGCATTCTGGGAGTGACAAGCCCTTGCTGTCCCCACTGCCTAGAACATCTTTTTTTTCCAGCAACCTGCTCTCTTTCTGATTTCTCAGCCTTAGCATGAATGTCACTCAAACGGGCCTTCAGACCACCCTTCCCGCCGGAGCTCACACACCCCCATCGAGGCGAGGGTGAGGTCCTCGCCTTACTGCTTCTCTCTTGGGGAGCATCGTGAGCTGAAATCATCTCGTCTGTTTCCTGCCACCCCGTGCCAGCTCCCGGCAGGCAGGACTGAGCTCGCTGCTGTGTCCCAGACCCAAGCCCAGTGGCGGGCACACATGAAATGGACTTCAATAGGGGCTGGATGAGAGGGGAGCTTCCCGTGGCCCAACAATGCATGAAGCAGAGACCCAGGCTGAAGGGACAGGAAGCCAGGTTCAGGGTTGGTGGGACGTCAAACAAGCCACTGAACCACAAGGCTTCAGCCCCCAGCCATTGTAAGGGGGTCAGGGGGACAGGCTGAGTCAAGTTCCCTAGAGTTACGGAAAAAGAGCGTCTTATAGGAAGTAAGTCATCCACAGAGTCTATAGGAGCAGGGAAAATCCCCGGATCCCCTCAGAGTGTGTGTTCTAAATCTCCTAGACCGAGGCCAGGCAGCATCTACGGACACTGACCAGATTGCTATTACCATGAACAAGAACAACAATCAGCATAAACAAGAATCTGGGACACAAGCTCCCCGAGGCCAGCGACCCTGCTTCTTTCCTGCCACATCCCCAACATCTGGGCCACTGCCCTCCACATCCTGGTGCTTCGACAAGTCCTTTCTTCATAACCGATTTAGAAACACCTCCTACATGATAAGCACTTTGTATTCAAAATCCACTAATTCTTCAAATCAAAAGCTCTGCAGCGAGGACTCTGGTGATGACGTCAGAGGTGAAGTAAGCGGCCCAACCAGCAAGGCAGGGCAGAGCAAGGCCTTGAACCCAGGTGTCCAGCATCAGAGCCTGGCCCCCTGATTCCCCAGCTGCCACGCCTCCTGCAAAGCCTCTTGCAAAGCCAAACAACAGATAATGACACCATTTACCAAGTCCCATCAGGCGCCAGACGGGCAGGGCTCGACCACTGCAGACTCAGTAATCCCTCCGCCGCCCTCCGCAGAGAAGGTAACGGCGGTCCCAAAAAAGTGAAGTCACCTGGCGTTAGGGGCTGCAGCAAAGAGCTGGCAGAACTGGGGTCCCAATCTAGGTATTTTTCAGTTCTCAAAGGCAGCCTTTCAGGGTTCAGCCACACTGCATTCCCTCTTAAGTCGGGATCATTTCCTATAAAAACCAGAATGCTCCTCAAGAAACCGCATGTCGCCCGTGGCTCCGATGACAGCAAGACAACCTGGGACCCCACTCCCAGTCAGGCCCATCTCTGCCTTACGACTCGCGCAGGTCCATTCTCCCCAGGCCTCCCTTTCCCCACCTGTTTAACCAGACGATTTGCCTCTTAAGTATTAGGAATCTCAACTCTTATCAGTTGCTTGAAACTAAGTGAATATTAATCAGGACTGTGTTTTTATGGCTTTCCACGGTTTATAAAACACTTCTACACTGATCATCTCATTCATCCAACAACTCTGCTGTGGAACTAACATCCTCACTTACAGAGTGGGAAACCGTGACTCCAAGAGTTTAAGTGACTCCGTCAAGGTCACACAGCGAGAAGGTAGCAGGACCAGGATCTGGATCCCAACTCTGCTCCAGTGGGCTTTCTCCTCCAACCAGGCTGCCAGAGGGAGGTTGGAGCCCAAGAAGACCCCAGGGTATTGTGAGGGTAAGTGAGGGAAAACAAGCAGACCTATATAAATCAAGAAAAAAAATCAGCAAAACAGGCAGTTCTTCGGAGAGGAAACGCAAGTGACTCTTAACCAGGAGAGAAAGTCGGCAATTAAAACTCCAAAGAAACACAAGATTAGCAAAGATCAAAAAAGTTGAAGGCCGTAAGGTGTGTGAGGAAACATGCATTTCTTCTTATTCGTCTCTCTGGGAACGTAAAGCTGAATTTATGCTGAAATTATGAATTTATTTTATGAAAGGGAATGCGTTACCAGCCATCCCAAATTTTAAATGCACACACCCTTTAACCCAGCAACTGCCCTTGGGAGGTATTTTTCCCACACATCCATCACACACGTGCAAAATGACGCTCACGCAAAGATGCTCCCTGCAGACTAGCAGCAGGCCTATATTAGGAATGCTTTCAATGCTCAACCGAGAACTGGTTAAATCAATTACATTCAAGGCAAAAAAATGAAACAGATCTTTTTTAATATACTGATATGAAATGATCATCAGGATACAATATTAAGTGGAAGAAAGGGGCTCCTGGGTGGCTCAGTCGGTTAAACGTTTGCCTTCAGCTCCAGTCATGATCCCAGGGTCCTGGGGTTGAGCCCCGCATCGGGCTCCCTGCTCAGTGGGAAGCCTGCTTCTCCCTCTCCAACTCCCCCTGCTTGTGTTCCTTCTCTCCCTGTCTCTCTCATCAAACACATCAATAAAATCTTTAAAAATAATAACAAATAAAAAAATAAATGGAAGCAAGCAAGCTGCACGGCAATGTACTTAGCTTGCTACCACTGGTGCAAAAAAAAATGAAGGTAGGAAGCCAGACCCTATGTATACTGGTGTCTGCACGGTTTCTTTCTGGAAGAACATGTTAGAAATTGGTAATGGGGCTCCTCAGGGAACAGGAATACCAAAACAGGAGTGATCCTTCCATTTGTAAGTTTGACAATTTCCTCAAGGAGGCTTGAGCATTACCTTTTCAAAAGAAATACAAAAGCACATCTACTGTCTCTTTCCCACTGAACACTGCTTCTAATGTTGAAATGAAAATGAAAATTGTCAAGTACGAAATGAACTTGTCAAGGAGTGGAATCTTCCAGGGGGCCTGCTCCCAGGGACCCCCACCAATCCCTTCCCCTCGCCCAGGATCCAGCTGCAGCCCGAATCACAAGGGGGATCAGTTAACACTTCGAACAGCCCAGCTGAGTAACAGATTCTAAATCAGGAAGGCTGGGTTGGAATACCTTTATTACACCAGCAAGGGTGTTAATCGTGCTCTGTTCATATCAACAAATGTACAGATAGACAGAGGCGGCGCACGTCGTATGGACCAAGAGCCAGACCTCAAGAGTGATCAAATCCTGGGATAAGAGCTCTGGGTCCTGTGGAATACTTAGAGGTGATCAGATACTGTCCAAACCTCTGCACTTAAAACAAAGGCAGTCGCTGTGGCCTGTCTCCACCACTTGCAACGAGCTTTGAAATCCATGATATGTGCGTTTTCACAGCAATGCAGGGACTGTTCCCATTTATGAAAGGCTGAAAGAGGTCACATGGTGGGCGCCAGTCACACCAGGCCTGGAGCTGAGGTTCTCCCCCTCTCAAGGTCACAGGCAGAAATTGGCTCACAAACGCCAGCTGAAAGGCAGGGAAAGTATGCCCAAAGAGGGCAGCTTGGCTGGAGGTGGGAACCTACAATGTTACTTTAAAGGGGGGAAAAAAAAAAGGCACTGCTTTTGACTGGTTATTTCTGGGTGCTGGGATTACTTTTTTTTTTTCCTTTTGCCTATTTGTACTCTCTCAAGTTTCAATAAATTAACACCTGCAGCTTATTCTGAACAAGAAAATACAATTTATATGAAACTAAAACAGATAATCTCATATTTGGTTGAAAGGCATTTAAACACACCGAATTGCTAAAACTGGTTGTTTCTTAAGAGATTACAGGAGGGCAGTGACCTTATTTTTTTCTGATGAGTTAGTTCCAAATGTTAGAAATTTTTTAAATATTGTTTTTTAAAAGTTCTAAGTAAAAAATTTTAATGTTCACTGAAAATATGTATTTTAATATAATTTATAAATTCATGATATGTAAAAATGTTTTAAAATACATTATTTAAGGGACGCCTGGGTGGCGCAGTTGGTTGGACGACTGCCTTCGGCTCAGGGCGTGATCCTGGAGTCCCGGGATCGAGTCCCACATCAGGCTCCCAGCTCCATGGGGAGTCTGCTTCGCTCTCTGACCTTCTCCTGGCTCATGCTCTCTCTCACTGTCTCTCTCAAATAAATAAATAAAATCTTTAAAAAAAAAATAAAATAAAATAAAATAAAATAAAATACATTATTTAAGAATTATAAATATATATATTTTAAAATAATTTAAAAATACATATATATAACATCTGTTGAGCCAACAAACAAAATATAAAATGAAAAAAGGAATTTTAAGTTAGCTCTTCATAACATTCTGAGGTTCACACAGCAAATTATGGAGCAGTTAAACAAAAATCTGAGTTATAGTAATATAAAATGGTTGTTTTTAAGTCTCACAATTTTTAGCTTCCTTTATTACCTGAAAAAAAACAACTTTTACATTAACTTGCTCTGTGAGGCTCAGAAGAGAGCCCCCCCTGGATGTAGGCAGATCCTGTCTCCTGGGCTGAAGTGGGCCAGGCTGCCCGCGCAAGCACCCAGCGTGTGCATATGGCCCTGCCTGTCAGGCCCGCAGTCACCTAATGTCACCTAATCCATGCGGCTGCAAAATCCAGCAGCTGGTGAGGGCCTGAGGGGGTTGGGTAGCTCTGGTGTTGAATTGCCTATTGGCCACATGGTATGGTTAGTGTGGTCGCTCTTTTTCCACTTGATGTGAGCTTTCCTTAAATAACTACAGACCTCGTGGTAGAGCCAGGCAAGAGCTTGCATGAGAGACACCAGGGCTCAGGGCCCAAAGATGGCCATCTCAGCCTCAAAGAGCAGACCCCCACAGTATCTCAGAACTCACCGGCACCTTCCCTCCCCTGCTAAAATAGTTCTTAACTGAAACGAAGAGAGATAAAAGACAATTTTATAGACTACAAAATCATTCAAGATGGATAAAACAGTACTCTGGAAAAAAGGAAGAAATCAATTTTAGATATAATCTATCAGTAAAGGATTCTGAATAATTTGCTCCTTTAAAAAAAAAAAAAACCTGGCCCGAAGTTCCTTAATTTTTCGCCCAATCTTTCCACCCCCATGAGTGATTTAGCCCAATGTTCCGTGATTCACTGGGGAGGTTGGAAATCGGGGATTCTCTTGCCTGGAGTTCCTCCTCCTCCGCCTTCTCCTCCTTCCAAACCCACTCATTTAAGGCACATGATCCCATGATAAATTTCTTCCAACGTGCAGTTCAAAGAGAAGTCAGCACCTGTCACCCAGAAAGGGGACACAACCTGGGAAGTTAGGAACCTGCACCAGGCTTTGCTTACTGGATGTAGGGAAATCATGTTGCCCACCGTGACAGTTGCCTAGCTCCATCTGTCCCCAGGAACAAACCTTCTCCCTCTCTCTCCAGTACCTGGCAGTTCCACCCCAAGCAGAATGGGTAAGACAGCCCCCACAGTAGAAAAATAATGAGTCACAGCATGGCAGAGATGGGAGAGATGGGGAAACTCACAGCCTGGAGAGGAGGCCAGACTTGTCCAAGTCACACAGCAAAGAGGGATGGGCAGGGATCGAGCCTAGACCTTTTTCCAAGTACAATGCTGTCACCACGGCATTTGATCTCCAGCTACAAACTTTTCCCCATATATATGTGTATATATATAATTTTTAATTTAAATTTTTTAAATTATTTAATATATATATAGAATTTTTTTTAAAGTAAGCTTCACACCCAGCATGGAGCCCAACATGGGGCTTGAACTCACAACCTGGAGATCAAGACCTGAGCTGAGATGGAGTCAGACCCTTAACCAACTGAGCCAACCAGGAACCCATACAAACTTCTCCAAACAACTCTCTTCCCTAACTCTAACTTAGAGGAATCAATGGAAATTACACTTTTCTGGGGGAGTTGCAACTATTGCAAAATCACACCACGGAAGGATGTTGCAACTCCGAGAAGACGGGGGATCACTGCTCCAGGGAGAATTCAAAATAATCCTGGGAACTCAGTCTAAGACAAGGCACAGTCAGGAAGCGCTGAGAGGCCCTTTCCAAAACCATCCCATCCCGACCAGGTGGGTCTTGTGGTCTCCTGAGTCCACTTTCCCCTTGGGGGGGACACAAGTCCCACATTCCTGCCAAGTTCCTGCAATGGTGACCTTATTGGGCAAGACATTTCAACATCCCTGGCCTCAGGCTCTTAATCTGTAAAATGGAAACGAAAACCTCCTGAGGACATGGATTATGCATGTGAAATGCACTGAGAATTTCACAGCAATATGCTAAAAGGGGTAACAGTAGTGGTGGGGTGCCTGGGTGGCTCAGTGGGTTAGGCCTCTGCCTTCAGCTTAGGTCATGATCTCAGGATCCTGGGATCAAGCGCATCAGGCTCTCTGCTCAGCACGGAGCCTGCTTCCCCCTCTCTCTCTGCCTGCCTCTCTGCCTACTTGTGATCTTTCTCTCTGTCAAATAAATAAATAAAATCTTTGAAAAAAAATCTATAGTGGTGAGAGGAGTAGGAATACTTATTACTGGGGCGCCTGGGTGGCTCAGTGGGTTAAAGCCTCTGCCTTCGGCTCAGGTCATGATCTCAGAGTCCTGGGATCGAGCCCCACATTGGGCTCTCTGCTCCGCAGGGAGCCTGCTTCCTCCTCTCTCTCTGCCTGCCTCTCTGCCTACTTGTAATCTCTGTCGGGTAAATAAATAAAATCTTTAAAAAAAAAAAAAAAGGAATACTTATTACTATGGCAGTATCTATCATTATCATCATTAAATCTATGCAAGGTTTACTGCGTTAAGTTACCAAACTTCTCCCTGTCCAGCAAGTACCTGGGTGGGTGGGTGGGCCCCACCGGGATGGGGACCTCGGCTTTATTGGGCAAAGGCCTGTGGTCAGGACTGCAGGTGAGAAGCTATGCCTCTGCCTTGTGTCTCCGCTCCGTGCCTAGGGCCTGAACGCCTGCAGACCACAGGGTGAGACCACTCATCCATCCTGCCTGGGAGGCCCTAGGCACCTTCCCCATGACCCTGAGCAGCCTCCCACTAGTTTCCCAGACTGGAAATCTCAGCGCTCCTACTTCTAACTGTTCCAGACTCTTGGACCATCCCTTATGCTCTTCACCCTCCCGGGAGTCCTCTGGCCAACTTAAATCCTCCACTTGTGGGGAGGGAGCTCCTGTCTCCCCCGAGTCACTCACTGATCATTCACCAGCCGCAGGACATGCTGGGCCTTATGACAGACTGGTCTCTCCCTGGGATGCCCTTCCCCACTGTGTCAGCCAGCTCCAGCTCACCCCTCCACACTCCCGTCTGCCACACAGGCTGTCTGGACACTCCCTCTGCACTGGCCATCTGCAGATCGGTTCTCCCCAGGCCAAGGAGCAGGGTTTATGCAAATCTGCGATCCCAGCTTCCTACAGAGAGGGAATGATTGCTGCGCTGACAGAAAAAGAAAGAGGCATCAAATGATAACCTGCGGTCTGTAATTCAGAGGGTCTTCCAGGTTCCTCCACCAATCTGTCACTGGTTGTCATTACTACTGATACCACCATCACCCAGGCCCAGCACTCTCTTCAAACATCACCACCGTCTCATTCCAACCACCCACTGAAATGCTTAGTTTGATCCATTGCGCAGGTAAGGAAACTGAGGCCCAGGCAAATTAAGTAACATGCTCTACGTAGCTCTGCTGCTAAAGATCCTGCACTCAGACTGACTCAAAATTGTAGTCTTACCTAACCTCTGTTCAAGTCTGCCTTCTGCTGACCCCCAAACCCAAACCCCAGGCTGAGTCCATCCCCTGGAATCAGCTGTTACTGCTCCTTCTCTCATTGTCCCGCAAATGGATCACTGAAAACTTACTCTGAGGCCATCTGAGCAAAGGAGGCCTTTCTCCTGGTTCTGGGGTGGATTCTAAACCTCCCTACTCCCTCTCGTGCTTTTCATTTCATCCCTGAGCCCACTCTGCTCTCCCCATGACTTGATCCACTAATCTGGGCCAACTGTGGCTCTAGGGAGAGAAGCTTCTGGCAAGAGACCACCATTGTCCTCTAGACCCACCTGCTACACTGCCCAGGGTGCAGAACACCCCGCCCCCATCCCCAGAGGTGGGAGACCACCACATTCCTACTGGCGGCTGGTCCACGAAGTATAAGCCAGGCAGCCCATTCCCTCAGCCACTGGAACAAAGAGCAAGTGCTGGAGAAGGCTGGAGGCCCAGGGCGCTGCTGAGCAGGTACACATGGCCATACCCATGGGACAAAGAAGGGCTATTGCCCAACCCTAGGGAGAAAGTGGTATGAGGTCACTGGAACACCAGGCTTGACTCCTGCAGGACAGGGCCCTGGTCACACCTATTTGCTGGCCCCAGATGGGGAGGGCCTGATCAGTAAAGGAGCTCTATCCCCTAGCCCCACCACTCACCCTCTGAGCCTCAGGCCCCTCACCTGAAGAATGGGGCTTCATCTCCAGGGGTTGCTGGGAGACTTAAGTGAGCTTACCACAATGGCCGGTACAAGTTCATTCATCCATCCATCCATTCATTCATTTATTCAAGAAATACTCAGTGAGGGGCACCTGGGTGGCTCAGTGGGTTAAAGCCTCTGCCTTCGGCTCAGGTCATGATCCCGGGGTCCTGGGATCGAGCTCAGCATCGGGCTCTCTGCTCAGCAAGGAGCCTGCTTCCCCTTCTCTCTCTGCCTGCCTCTTTGCCTACTCGTGATCTCTGTCTGTGAAATAAATAAATAAAATCTTGGGGAAAAAAATAAATAAATAAATACTCAGTGAGTGCCCATCATGTGCTGGGTCCTGGTGCTAGGGATACAGTGGGAACCAGAGAGACGATGTCCAGACCTTATGGAGCCTTCCATTCCCACCGGGGCGACAGGCCACCAACCAACGAGTACAAATTTATAAACATGAAAGTATCTGGGAGTGGTATATGCCTTAAAGAAAAGAGAACATGGTGCTGGGATAGAAACTGGACAGGACTGGAGGGGCAGGGAAGGTTTTTCTTGAGGACATGATGTCTCTGAAGATCTAGAAGGAGAGGGAACAGCAAGCCATGATGCCTGGGAAGAAGATTCCTGACAGAGGAACAGCCTTTGCGAAGACCTGACTACACTAACCCAAAGACTACTTTTATTATCACTCAAGCCACACCCTGTCCACTCCATAAAAGCAGCACGTACAGCTGGGAGGACAGCGAGCTGGGCATCAGAAGAAGGGGGTTCAAATCCCACTGCTTCTCCTAAATACCATATGGTCTGGGACCATGTACCAACACTCTGATCTTTAAGCATCCTGATAAATCAAATGATCCCTGGTCTGAGGGTCTGTAGATGGTTTACACTCCCTCAAACGCCTTCCTTTCCCCTTCTTTCAACCCACCCACCTCTCGAAGTAATCAAGATTTCCTCCAGCTCCCCAACTCCCCACTCCCTAATTGGCCCCATGAGTGGGTAGGTGGCTGGGGATCAAGGAAGACAGATACAGGGATGAAGGCAATATGTGAAATCGGATTTGCTGCAGGATCCTATCAAATCACTCTCTGAGGCTCCATTTCCCCATCTGTAAAATGGGAATACTCTCCTCCTCTTGCCTACGGCACAGAATTTGATGGGAAGATGAATGGAAATGCCAGATAAGGAAGCCACCTTGCTTTATGCAGGTATTAGAAAGGGGCTTCTAGGGGCGCCTGGGTGGCTCAGTCGATTCAAGCCTCTGCCTTCGGCTCAGGTCATGATCCCAGGGTCCTGGGATGGGGCCCGGCATCAGGCTCTCTGCTCTGCAAGGAGCCTGCTTCCTCCTCTCTCTCTGCCTGCCTCTCTGCCTACTTGTGATCTGTCTGTCAAATAAGTAAATAAAAATCTTTAAAAAAAAAAAAAGAAAGGAAGGAAGAAAGAAAGAAAGGGGCTTCTATCTGCTTCTGGATCATTTGTATCCTAAGTGCTACTCTGTGGCCTGGGCCTGAGCAGAAAGGACAGAGACGGGAGGGAATGACAGAGTAAATGCCAGACACTTTACAAATAGTATCTAATTGCTTAGGACCAAAGCAGGGGTGTCATGAGAGGAAGCCTTCTAAAAACACAGAAACTTAAGGGCCTGCTCTCGAAGATTCTCATTCACCAAGTCTGGGATAGCTCCAGACGTATAATTATTATTTTTTTTTAATTACACAGTTGATTCTGATACGCACTCATGGTTGAGAACCACTGATTAGTTCTACCAACCCTGGAAGGTAGGACGTATTAGTATTCCCATGTGGGAGCTGGCTAACTAGAGCACAGAGAGGCCGTCTAACTCCTGGATCACACAGCTAAGATTTGAAGCAGACAGTTTGCTCTCATTAATCACAAGGCTACATAATCTTTTTTTTAATGTTATTTTTAAGTAAATTTTAAGGTTTTTTTTTAAAGATTTTATTTTTTAAGTATTTTTTTTAAAGATTTTATTTATTTATTTGGCAGACAGGGATCACAAGTAGGCAGAGAGGCGGGCTGGGGGGGGGGCTTCAACTAGCTCTGAAGCCCTCCAAACTCCGCTCCTGAGTACCATTTCCCAGGAGGGACACCCCAGACATAAAGAAGCCTTATGCCAAGGCCACAGGACTGCCTCAAGCAGAGCCAGACCCCAGAGGGATCCTTCGTGGGGCTGGATCCCAGGACCCTGGGCCGAAGGGAGAGACTTAACCCACTGAGCCACCCAGGCGCCCCATTTTTAAGTATTTTTAAGTGATCTCCATACCCAACATAGGGCTCGAACTCACGACCCTGAGATCAAGAGTTGCACTGACTGAGCCAGCCAGGTGCCCCAAGGCTACATAATTTCTTGAAACCAGTCTTACATACTTCTGCTACCCCATACAGCCCTGTAAATATAAAAAAGAACATCTCACATTAAGAGACAACATTAACTTTCAAAGAAGCTTTTATGGCTAGACCAATTCCTTATTCACCCGGCGTTACTGGGAGGGAGGGTAACTTATGCTCACAGGAAGCGAAGTTTGTAGATAACTCTGGAACTTTCCGCTTTTCACTGACTTCCTGTTATAGATGGTAACACCAAAATCTATTTCACTTTCCCTTGCTTCCTCCAAAAGAGAACACTGAACAGAATGTACCTGTCCTTGGGGATGACCCTGTCTCTATGACCCATGAGCTCACTTGTAACTTCGTATGGCATATTCAGCATCCCCAGCGCTACAGTCCACGTGTTTCTGCCTCTGGTAGAACTGTATCCCCCTACTTCCTGCCCATCCCATGCCTGCCCGGACACACAGTAACAGAACCGTCTTACTGCTCCTGAAGTCATGAGGTGTGGACAGGACCGCCAAGCCTGTAAGAACTGTGTGTAAGCTAAGAGTGAGTTGGCCCTAAGTAAGAAGTGTGAGGGGTGATATTATATAGAATAGGGTCCTTGAGTGGTTTCTGAGCCAGGTGAGATTGATAGGACATTGAGTTAATTAGTCCTCTTGGGCACAGAGTGCCCAAGGTCCCCAAGGGTGCCCTCCGTCCTTTACCTCCCTGCATTTCTTCTTTTCTTCCTCCAGAGTGGAGGCCAGCCACCCCAGGCCCTCTGGAATAAGCAGAGGGGGAAGGGATATAAGGCCCAGTGTAAGGTGCTGGTTTCAATCTCCTTGGAAGATGTGGAAAATTTTGACCAGACACCTCCCTGCAGATTCTAAGACTCTGAGGCCTTCCCCAGTTGAACCAGAGCAATGCCCTGGAACAGTCTGGATTCCTAACAGCAGTTTAACATTCTACAAAGACCCGTCCCCGGGAGGCATGTTCTGATAGGGGGTTCTGGAGGCTCCAAAAAATATTTGCCTTTGATTTCTTTGTGTGCAAGGCTTATCTTGGAGACAAGGGCAGTAGGCCCCTTGTGGGGACTGGTACAAAACCTCCCCCAACTCCCCTCACCACATGTCCTAGCACTGTTGCAAGCAGAGAAAAGGCCTCTGGGGCCAAGCAAACGGTTGGTGAACTTCCTGAAAGAGCAAACAGCATTTTGTTCATTCAGACAGTCAGTCGACCAATATTTCCTGGGGGCCTACAGCGTACCTGCAGCCGTTAAGCCGGGGGGAGGGGGGGTGGATCTGATGGCGACCCAGATGGATGAGGTTCCTTTCCTTAGCGATCTCCGGTACTTAGTAGGTAGAAGAGAGAACGTCAAGAATAAACCCAAAAACAAAGGTTATCGCAAGCTGGGACCAGAGTTTCACATTTACCAAGGCTCTGGGGAAGGCCAGGGGTAGGGACAGTGGGCCCTGAATGAGAGTAAATGTCTATTCCCCACACAAATCCTCCCCCAGAGCGACTCCACTTCCATGCCCCTACCTCAACTGTAGGTGTGCCGCAGAGCCCCCTGCACTCCGTGCCATCTCTCCCACATCCCACATCACTTCCGCCCAGCCCCCCCCAACTTAGGCCAAGTGCAGATGTTACCCATGCCCCCTATTCCAGCCCCCTCTCTGGGCCGAGCAGGATTAGCCACACTGCAGTGGTGAAGACTGAGTGCTCAGAGAGGTTAAGACAGTGCCCTGAGGCTCAAGTTCCAGCCTTGCCACACTCTGCCTGAGGGATGTGGGGCAAGTCACTCATTTTTGGTTTGTCATAGTTCCAACCTCACCGGATGGATTCAACCTGAGGACTTAACAAGATGATGCCCCCAAAGGGCGCAGCCTAGCACCTGGCCCGTACCAAGCGGTCATCGAACGTGAGCGGTCTTCTATGAGTACTGCAATTAATAACAATATTAATGAAAACCTTAGCTGATTCCTCATTGCCTGCCAGGTGCAAAGTCCTGACCAGGATGGTCAAAGCTCTCCCCTTGGGCCAACTTCCCTGTCTATCCTTTGGAGTGGTGGGAGGGCAGATCTAAACTCAGCAGGGGGACAGAGTACACAGGGAGGGCACACGAGAGGTCTCTAACAGACTTCGGGATTGCAGAGCAGAAAGGGCACACCTGCAACAGGGGTAAGGAGAAGAGGCCGCAGCGCTTGTGCTGGGCCGGGAAGGGGTGGGGAGAGGAGACAGATACCTCGTGGGAGGAGTCCTAGTGGCCCCCTGGTACAGAGAAGGAACTGCAGAGTGGCACAACAGCATGACCTCCAAAGTCAGCCTCAACCTACTCAACTGTGAGATGAAGAGTGGGGACTACCTAGTGGGGTTCCTAGGAGATGACATGTGACTATGAATAATTTATGTGAATAACTTAGCTCAGGGCCAGACCAAGTACCTTGAGGCCAGCCCCTGATCCCAGGCCCATGTTAAGAATATGGTATTGGTCTATCCCTGCAGCAGGGGATACAGTGTTGTGTGGTCTTCCGCTGAGGAAGAGACTGACAGATGGACCGGCATTTGAGGCCTTGAATGCCAGACCTAGGAGCTCGCCTCAGCAGGCTGTGCAGGGTGGGCTTACAAACATTTTCTGCTGTCGGGGCTGCAGCCTGGGATCGCCAGCAGCACCGAGACCTGGTCATCCTCAGTGTCAAGGAGCCAAGACAGGGCCCTCCCAGGTGTCCTGGGTACCACTCTTCTTGAGAGGAGGTTGGGACCAGAAATAAAGGCTCCAGCAGCCACGTTGCCAAGGCTGTTTGCCATGGCAACCTCAGGGAGCCACTCGTGGGCCGGCTGCCGCGACTGCTCAGGGCCTGGTTTCTAACGTCTCCTCGCTCTCCCTCTGCTAAATGGCTGTGTTCTGCCAGGCAAGCAGAGGGAAAAAACACGGCCGCAGAGCTGCTGGGGAACATCCATCTCAGACGAGCAGGGCTCGCCCGGCTGAGTTCCCAGACAGTGGGTCCCAGACAGCTGAGTGTCTGCCATCCAGAGCCGGCCCTGCCCACGCAGACAGGAGCTCGAAGTCCGTTCCTGCACCTCGGCTAGGTGATCTGAAGCCAATCCTGGTCTGCTCCCAGCCTGTTTCCTCACTTCAAGGTAAGGGCACTTGAGTCAGATGGTCTGTAAGGCCCACCCAGCTCCCCCAGAGCTCAATTTTACATGGGTGTTTACATTGTCAATTGGGGTCAGAGAGGTTAAGACACTTGCTCAAGGTCACACAGCCAGTAAGTGGTAGGCGCCTGGACTTAAATCCTTGGCAGTTAAACTCCAAAGGTAAGAGAGCTCTTAACCACTTTCTGATACTTCTTCTCTCTTCAAGTAGCATCTAACTGGATTTGGTTTTCTAAAAGTCAATATTGCGTCCTTGTTAAGGCTGGATGGGATTCCTCTTCAGCTCTCCCAGAAGCACAGGGGGAGAGAAAACACAGTACTTTGAATGAGAAACCTCAGGGCCCCAACAGGATCAAGGACCTAGAGCTCAGTGGGAACATAAGTGGCAGGCTCTACGAGGTGTGTCGGTTTCCTTACTAACAATGGCCCCTCCTGACTGAACATTCCTAAGCACTTTACAAGGCATCATCTCAACTAGCCCTGAAGCCCTCCAAACTCCCAGGAAGGACACTCCAGACACAAAGAAGCCTTGTGTCAAGGGCACAGGACTGCCTCGAGCAGAGCCAGACCAGACCCCAGGGCTCAAAGCCCTCTCAGCCACCTAAACAAATAATTAGAGCAAATGTTTGTTTTCTTACCTAAAAGACCGAGCAGTAATTACAGGCCTTTGGGGATAATTAATCAATGACCTTAGCCTCCCATTTATAAGTCTCTCTGGTCTCCTACCCTAGCCCTGGGCAGCAAATCAGTCCCTGCCCTGAAGAATAGGCAGGGTGGGGGAAAATTTTTAATAAAGAAAGGGCAGGGTGGGGACCCCAGGAAGCCTAGCTGCCATCATGGGCCTACAGACCCTGTGCCCCGCCTGGCTGTGGGCCTCAAGTCAGACACCTCCCCTCGGTCCTGTGAACCCAGGCTTCTGACCAGGCCACCTGGGCAAGAGTGTCTCTCTGAGGACTATCCACCTGTCTATCCCCCAAAGCGGAGACTACCCCACCACCACCCCCAAGTCCTGATCCTAGGACAGAAAGGATCTGAGAGCCTGGCACATGGGCCTCCTCCAGCTAGAATGGCTTCTCTCTGTGCCTCAGTGACCCTCTTCCGGAAAAGGCAGGGGGAGAGCGGATCCTCTCCAGCCAGCCTCCTGAGCAGCTCAGGGGCCAGTGTCCCAGGTTAGACCCTCACGTGCTGCAAAACCCGATGTGTGGACCCAATCCCTGCGCACTTACAAAATGGGGACAACAGAACCAACCTCCCGCTGTAGGGAGAAACCGTGCGCTAGTACTAAAAAGTCTCTCCACAAATACCCGCCGAGACAGTCACAGATAACACGACATGGTGTGTGGGTGGATGAACAAGAGTGGCCATGCGTCCAAAATGGCTGAAGCCGGGTGATGGGAGCACAGGAACTCACTACACCATTCTGCACACACACATACACACACACACACACACACACACCGCAGCTCCTTCTCTACGTGCTGGGCATCTGCCACAGGAACGTGTTTCACATAAAACTCTTCTTCAGAAAGCCTGACATCTAATCATCTAAAACATTCTTCTGTCCCAAAAATCATCTGCTTAATGGGTAACCACAGAGTCAGCTCAGGATAAAAATTCTACTTCTTTGCCCTCGCAGGGCTGTCAACCGGAGCGGTAGGGAAAAAGCACGCAGACCCCAAGGGGACAGGAAGTAGCGCCGTCCACAGGAGGGTCAGAGGCAGAGGCAGAACACATGGTGTTAGGCTCTCCCTAGAGGACAGGTGTGGGGATGGGGAAGGGGGCGGAGCTTCAAGTGCAGGTGAGCTATGAATGCCTTTAAATGGTGGGGGTGGAATGGCGGGGCGCATATTCCAGGCCATTCCACAACCATTTATCACACTGCCCCTTCTCAGGAACACAGCGGGCTACAGATAACAAAAGGAGGAGCGGTGTCTGCCCTGAAGGGACTCCGGAGGGGAGCACACTCATTCACTCAGCGAGGATGTAGAATGCCTGAATTCCAGGCACTTGTCTATTCACTGTGGGGGGAAAAAACGGAGAACAAAAACAGACGAAAACCCTTGCCCTCGTGGAGCCTGACAATCCCGAGTGATTCCCTAATGATTAAACTTCATGGGACCTCTACCAGGAAAGATGTCTATTATTTGGTGCTTACTACACGGCACACACTGTGTTAGGTGCTTTAAATCCAGTCGCCATTGGGTTTGCGTGGACTTCTCACAACAGTTAAATAATGGAAGGGCAGAGAGGTTATGTGACCCACCAAAGGTCTCACAGCCAGCAAAGAGCAGACCCGGGAAGAGGCTGCCCTCCAAGGGAGTGCGGAGGCCAACGCAAAGGACGGAGACAGAGAAGCTCACACTTCCAGGAAGAATATTCATGACACCCATGGGGTGGGCACATCCCAAAGAGAAAGCAGACCCATCAGGATAAAGTGCCTTACTCTCCCGGCTTCAAGTACCCGAAGGCCCTTGAATATCAGGGTTCAAGTTTAGGCTTGAATGTAAAAGTGCTGGACAGCCATGGGTGATGTGTGAGAAAGGAAGTGACATCAGACACGCACTCTAGTAACTGCAGGACTCCCATAGTCGTGAAAGGACAAGGACCTAGACGGGAGGAAGGGGAGAGGAACCGAAAGCCATTCAATCCAATTGACTGTGCATCAACAGAGTGACACCTGAGTACCTTGGAAGAGAAATGGGAAATGGCCCAGCTCATTCTCTTCCAAATGACTTTATCTGGGTTTCCTTCACCTTCACAGAATAAGAATTATGCTTCCCGTTTTTACATAAAAAAGATCGCAAGGAATTATGCTTCCCTTTTTTGCATAAAAAAGACTGCACGAAGGGGAGTTTGCATTATACTTAATCCTGCCCTTCTAAAGAAGGTTCAAAGAGAATTTCAAGTTTTCTCAGCAGCCAACTGGCTGCTCCTCGTTTTACATACATTTAAGTCTCAACCCTAAGAGCTAGTGCCTATGATCCCCATTTCAGAGACTGAGACACTGAGGCCTAGAGAAGCAGAGGGCCTATGAGTTGTCTTCTCTCTGTGCAATGCTCCTTCCTTTGCTCGAGGTGCTAGAAATACGGTGCACAGAAACAGAGTAGCCCCTGCCTTCTGAGCTGGGAGTCATGTGGTCCCGGAACCGGGCCTCTGATCCTGGCTGTTCTACTCACTCCAAAGCAGGGTAGCAAGTAGGGTATGCGCAGCAAGCCAATGAGTTCTCTGAAACTGTCAAATCCTCCTCTCTAAAATGGTAACAGTCATGGCACCTTCACTTTGTAGAATCTTTACAAGGATAAAATGCAACCATGTTAAAAAGCTTGGCGGTGCGCAAGGTATCTAAAGGGGGCTCTAACGTGGAGGACCATGCGGGAGGAGCTAGCTGTGAACACTGAAATGCTCACGTTATGACCTCACTTCCAAGCCCAAGCCCCCATTTGCAAGGCTGCTTCTGACTCAAACCAGTATCCCTTCTATTATTCCAGAGAGAGAGGGAAAAGGGTGACTCATCCCCCAGCAATGGCGGTGGAGCTTCCGGCTGGCCTGCACCAGCTGGGGAGAGCAGAGCCCCAAGGTGAAGGGGAAGTAGGAGCCCCTAGGGCCCTGCTGCTGGGCCATCGCCTCTCTGGGTTCATCCTCACCATCAGTACCAGCCGGGGAGCCCCTGCTTCAGGTACAAGAGGCCAACAAACCTGTCCCCTTCTGGGCTCAGGTCTGAAGAAGTTACTCCCCCTGCTCTCACACAGGTGGAGGGTGGGCAAAGACAGCCAGCCAAGGCTACCCTTCCACCTGCCCCTCCAGAGCCGGGAACTTTGGCTTGGAAAATAAGTTAGCCCCAGCTTCAGGGGCTGTGGGAAGAGCAGCCAGGAACTGGACACTAGATGTTCAAGCCACCTGCCCAGTTCTCTGGGTGAGGTGCCCCTTCTGAGTACTCAGATCCAGTTTCAGAATAATAGGGGGACAGGATCCCAAATGAAAAATGGGCCAAATTCACAAACATGACATTTCACAGAACAGAGTCAAAGTGGCCCATAATTATGGGGCGGGGGTGGGGGGGTGGGAAGCATCACAAGTGATCAAAGAAATGCACATTAAAACAAAAGGGTAAAAGAATTTATTGATGAACAGACTGGCAAAAATGAAAAACAATTAAAATCAAGAGTTATTTGGCTACAGGGAACCAGGCATTCCCACACAACGCTGGTTAAGTGTGTAAATTAGCACAATCCTTCTAGAAGGCAATCCAGAAATGTGTTTACCAAACGCCTGCAAAGTTCCTTTGACAGAGTAATTTCACTTCTAGGAATTTCAATGAAGGAAAGAAGACATATGCAGAGACATTCATTTAACGTGGCTTACAAGCACAACAACAAAAATTATAAACAAATTAAAGGACTAACAACAAAGGGCTGATTAAATACATTGTGGTTCAACCCTCAATAAAATACTATATAACCATTCAGATATTAAGACATGAAGTAGAGTATTTATTGATGTGGAAAGACAATCACAGCATATTGTCTGGAGGAGAAAAAAAGCAATACAACAGTATGATTCCAAGTTACAATGAATATATAATGAAAGACTTCATTTTTGTGCGACCAAAAGAATCCATAGGAATCGATAGGAAAGAAAAGTCTGGAAATATATATAAAAATTAATAGTGATTACCTTTGGATAAGATTACATGTTTTCAATATTTTCTTTATGCTTGCCAGTATTTTCTAACTCTACTATTAAATATGTTTCAGTGATAAGAGATTGGACCACATGATTTATAAAGTTGCTGCCGACTCTGACATTTGGGGCATCTATGGCTATGTCCCAAGTGACTTCAAAAAACCCATATTTAGTGTAAGCTTACTGTGTGGCCTCTGAAGCCAAAGTCATGGCCCACAGCTATAGCTTTCTGCATTCCTCTTACCCATACTCAATGCCCAGCTGTCTCAGGGGCCACCCTGGCCTCTTCCCCTGTCTGTAATTCACATGCCTAGCCAAGGGCTGAGCAAAGGAACTCAGCATGGTGGCAGGTGCCATGGGGGCACAAAGAGATAAAAGGCACCACTCTAGCTCCAGACTCCTACTGGGCCACAGGACTCACATACAAAAAAGTACTTGGTTGCATAACATAGACTAAGAAAACCAAAAGAAAGAGAAAGCAGGGCAAGCTGGGAAAGGAAGGCCTGCTGGAGAAGGCCATGCAGGAATGGGGGTGAGGGCACTGGAGGCAAGGGGCACAGGCTGGGCAAAGGTGAAGCCAACCCAAAGTCCTCTGGGAGACATGCCCCAAACCTGTCCAAGAAACTTTCACAATCCCTGGTCTGCAGAATTTCTGAACTTTGGCCTGAATGGGTAAAAGTTAAGTCTCCTAAACAGAATTCCTCGCTCTATCTGACTCTGGATTAGCCACTGAAGACCAACCTTTCTGATAAAGACAATAAATTACCTTTTTATTCACTTTCCCCACCACTTCCTAGGGGGAGATGGAGGGGAGGGTCAGGGAGGGACTGGAGGAGGAGGAGGAGTCACCGGAACACCCAGACATCTCACATGCAATCACTGCTCACCCCCACCACCTTGACCTGGTCTTCTCTTCGGCAACACCAGCCCCATTTGACAGATGGAGGAAAGAAGGCTTGGAGAGTTAAAATGGCTTGCTCTGGGGTCACCCAGCCAGAGAGTGGGGAAGGCGACTCCACTCAGGCCTTCTGACTCCAAGTCCAGTGCTATTTCGAGGTAACACACAGGACCTGGAGTCAGGAGCCCTGGGTGGCTCTGTCACCCGCTGGCTGCGTGGTCCTGTACAAAGCCGCTCACCCCTCACAGCCTCTATCCCCAACTGTAAAATGAGGAGGCACGTGATGGCCCGCCCAGGTCCTCTTCCGGCTGGGCTCTATGAACCTTCTAGGGGTGGCTGCAAAGCTCCCATATCAATTACATTTCCCAAGTTGGGCCGGCAAAGATCACCGGAGGAGCCTCAGCCTGTCACGTGGTTAAATAAAAAAAGCAAACGTCCCAGATTAACTTTCACTGCGCTGCTTCTGCTGACACCTGATTACCCAATTTTCTAGTTTCCTTGGGTGAAATATCCCTGCAGAGTAAGCCCGCTGGGCGCCTAAGAGGACAAATAGTTAATTATTGGTGAGCCAAAGAACACCAAAGATGGAGTTAAAACCAGGGTCCAGAACGGACAGCTCCTGCTAGGGGTCCCTGAACAAGTCTCCAGCTATCTCAGGCCTCCTTCACCGGAGTCTCAGTCCAGAGGTTTGGAGCCCCCCCCCCTATATCCCCCAGGCAAGTGGGAGGGCTGAGGACAGAACTTTCCCAGGGGAAACTCGGTCCCACCCGCACCCAGTCCCTCTAGCCCCGGCTGCCGGACGGGGGTAGAGGGTGGGGGCACAGGGGACGCGGGACGAGAGACGGGCAGCAGGGCGGTGGTGGTACTGGGGCTGGGATCTGCCATCCGAGCAGACGTGGGCGCGGGGCTGGCGACGGCGCCCGGTGACCGCCGCGGGAGCTCCACTGCAGTTTCGTCAGAGGTAAAGGTACGCGCCTGGCGCGCGCGGCGTGTGCACACAAACACACACACCCGCGCGCACAGACCGCTCATCACACACTACCCCCCCGGCCCGAAGAATGCGCGATCACACGCCACCACCCCTTCGGCCCCCGCCCCGAAACCACCCCAGCACGCCCGCCACCGACCACGAGGCCCCGCGGCTCCCTGACGCATGGGTGTCTGCAGCGAGCGAGGGCCGGCCCTCTCCGGAGCGTGGCGGGCTTCCTCTCGGCGACACCCGCCACGCCACGCCGCGCCGTCCCAGCCGCCAGCCGGGAGTCGCCACCCGGAGCTGAACGTCTCGGCTTGCTGCGTCCCCTCCAAGTCGCGTCTCACGGCTAGGAGTCAGCTTGCAAGCCTCTCCCCGCCCACCCGGTCCCATGACAGCTGCTGCCGCCCAAAGACAGGCAGATTATAACAAGAAGCAAAGTTTCCCTCTCTCTCCACCCACCGCCCGCCCCCCCTCCGCCTTCCCCCTCCCTTCCAGTGTTATGCAAAACGAGCCGGCACCGGCGCTCCGACTCCAGGTACCAAACCAGCCCTCGCGAGCCGCGCCCGGTTCCGCCCGGCGGCCCCTCTCCGCGTCCAACGGTGCGCCCGCATCCGGGGTCTCCTTCTCGCCTCCGCCGCATCCCCAGCCTCCCGGCCACCCGCAGCCAGACGCCCAGAGAAAAAACCCTAACTATGGGGCCAAACTTTATGCTTGCAACAGGCATGGGGTGGGGAAAACCAAGGAAGGGGTGGGGGGCGCACACGCCTTGTGCGGGCATTTTCGGTGGCGGCTTGTCCCAGGAGCAGCCCCCCCCACCTCGTCTCTAAGTCATCAGCGCCCTCGCAAACACACACACACACCCCCCGCCCCGGCACACCAAAGCACCCTCTCCTGTCACGCGCGTGTCGCCGGTGGGGCTCCCAGGCGCAGCCAGAGCCCGGGACGCCGCCTCGCGTTCCCTTCCCCCAGCATCGCCGAGCGCGCACCGGGGCCGCGCGCCGCAGGGGGACCCAGGCGCCCCCAGACAGTCTTTCCACCCCCATCCTGCCGTGCTTTCCTCCCGGGGGGCTCCGCCGGTAGCCAAACCAGGAAGATGCTATCTCCGCCGGCATGTCCACGTGCCCCGCAGCCCCCTAAGCCCTTAGCCGGCAACTGGCAGGAAACTCCGCGCTGCGGGCGCCGACGGGGAGCCGCGGGGGGCCAGGAGCAGCACGCGGGATACGGGAGACCCGAGGACCAGGGCACTCCGGGGACGGGGACAGGCGCCTGAGCCCGGGCCCCAAGTCCACGTGAAAGTACGGCAGCAAGTGCCGGGAGTCTGAGGGCGCGCCTCCGGCACCCAGGGCCAGCCTCAGGGTCCCCCACACCTTGGCGCTGCTCCACCTCCCCAAGGAAACGCGGTACCCCCCACCTCTGCTGGCGGGGGGAGCGGACTCCAAGCGAGCGAGGCTAGACCCTCCCCGGCGCCGTAGCGGCCCCCATGCTCCGGCTTGCGCGGTGCGGGGGGGTGGAGTGGGGGGCTCCGATTCCCTGCCTCTGTAACAGAGCATCGCTGGGCGCATGGAAGGGGGGCTCTGCAGCGGGCACCCCCGTTCCCCCCAATGCGCCCACCGCTGCCTCCCGGCCTCCGCGGCTGCGGCGGCAGCCCCCGCAGCTCAGCACCCCTGGCCCCTGGCCCACGGCCCCTGCTGGCCGTACCTGCGTGTCGGCGAGATAGTTGAGGAAGAAGGAGGAGAGCTCTTCGTCCAGCAGCGCGCCGCAGTCGTTCCCCGCCATCTTCCAGCCGCGGCTGCAGCGTGCGGCGGAGTCAGCGCCGAGCCGGCCGGGGGGAGGGAGCGAGGGAGGGAGGGAGGGAGGCGGGAGGAGGGAGCGAGGCCGGCGGGAGGCGGAGGGCGGAGCTCAGGCCCCGGCTGCCGCAGGGCCGCTGGCTGCGGGGGCGGGGCCGCGCGGTGCCCGCGCGAGCCGGGGGTCGGGCCCCCACTTTCCTGCGCCACGTCTGTCTCCGCGATCCTCGCCCGCAGCCCACGGCCGGGAGGAAAGCGCCCGCAGCCGGGTGACGATGCCCCAGACAGCCGCCCGATGCCTGCGCAGCAATGCGGGCAGCCCCCTGCTCCTGCCGGAGCGAATCACGTTGCGTTAGCGCTGGGCGGGTCCTTTGAGACAACCTGCTTCTGCACAGCTGGGGAAACTGAGGCCGGAGAAGGTAGACTGTGTGTGAAGTCACGGTGCATGTCAGTGGCAGGAAGACGAAGCTCAGGTCTGACTGCCCCAGCGATTCCAGTTTCTCTACCTGAGCTGCAAGCCCAGAGAGGGAGGAACACCATAGGTCAAAGGTAGAGAAATCAGAGAAGGCTCAAAGAAGGGGTGGCCTTTTTTTTTCCTTTACCTCGAAGGACGCATTGATCCATATTCTGTTAAGTTTGACCGTTTCCCTCAAGTTTTCCTTCACTCCCCTACCGCCCCCCCACCCCCCACCAAACTTCAATAACTTATGTTACCATGGCCCACAATAACTTGAGGTGCCCAAGCTCTTGCCGGCTTCCCCAGGCCCCCTGGCCTCCCAGTTCCTTCGATGAACCATTTCACAACGGGCTTACACACACAGAGTTCTGTAGTTCTGTCCCCTGCACAGAGCCCATTCACCTAGTAACATCAGCGTATCCTTCCCTACTGCCACTCAGACAGTCAATCCATTCCTTCTCTCCGCACCCTCCCCCCGCCCCCAACCCTGGGTGTCATGGGCTTCCTTAGCTCTGCAGGCCTTTCCCTTAAAACACAGGCCACAGCTGCCATTTTACATTTGTTCCCATGAAGATTAGATCTTACTAGACTCTAAGACCCATGAAAGCAGGGAATGAATCTGCTTTGCATTTGCTGTGTCTCCAGTGCCTGGCACATAGTAGGTGCTTAATAAATACTGTGCTAACTGTAAAACCCAGAGGATTAGGATTCCCCACCTCTGGCTCCACACACTGAACAGATAAGAAAACTGCCCAGAGTCAGTGGTGCCAGGACCAGACTCCTGACTGCAACCTTGAACTCTCACCATCATGCCCTCCTGTTTGTTTGCCAGGCAGCAGATGAGGGCACCGCCTGAATAAAGGCATAAAGGCGGGAAGATTTAGGCCTGTTTCATTGGGCACGCCTGCCTCCTGCTCTCCTCCCCTCTGGCACTCCAGAGGGCTGCCCCACCCGGCCCACCCTGCGTGGGCTCCCTCCCAGCCAGAGGAGGAAACGGGGAGAGTCCTCAGTCCACCTGCTCAGACTTGAACACCAGAGCAAGAACTTCCTTCTTTTCCAGTCTGAGGTTCCCAGAACCGCAGGGCGTGATTTCACTCTTTGGGCTTTAGGCCAGCGGGCTTTTAAGGAACAATGATTCCCAACAGAGAGCCTCCATCTAGCCTTGGACCACTAGCCTGGGAGTCAGGTGTCCTGGATCCTGGGCCAGCCCTGCTATATCTTGTCTCCATACTGGGCAACTCAAGAAGTCAAGAGCATGGGCTCCCTGGTCAGACTGCCCAATTTTGAACCTTTGCGAGTCATCTAGTTTCAGGCCTCGATTTCCTCATCTGCATCAGTGAGGATCATAGAATTACTTACTTCATAGAGATGTTATGATGATTGAAGAGGTAATATATGCAAAATGCTTGGCCCAGTGCCTGACCTCACAGAAAAAAGAGCTACACTCTGTTCCTCTGTTTCTTTGTCTATAAAAATGAGGGTAACATGCATGTCCCTTGAAGGAACTGGCCAGTGTTCCTTTCCTTACTTCCAGCACTCATGGGCTGCAGGCTGCCTTGGACTCCAGTAAGTCCAGATTTGAATCTTGGTCCTCCCTCAAAATGTGTCCTTGGCTATTTGCTTAACCTCTCTGGGGCACAGTTTCTTCCCTATAGGGTTCCTATGAGGATGGCCAGAATCTGTGCACATAAAACAAGTGGCCGGGCCCCGCCCCTGGTGACTAGGAGAGTTCCTCACCCCTCATCATCATCACCACCATCACCAAGGTCGGCACCATTGGCACGGTGGGCTTTGCTGCTACTGCCCATGGACCCCAGTCAGAGCCCTGCAGGCCTGTTTCCCGAGATGTCCCTACCAGATCCAGTATGGCCCATGACTACTACTGAGCCCCTTGTCTCTGAGAAGCCAGACCTGGAGAGTCCCCAAGGCCTTGGCCTTGCAGAGCTGCAGTACCAGACAGGGCCTCCCAAGGAAGGCCTCAACAGCGCTCACCCCGAGCAGCTTTAGTCTTTAAAACTCTAGTGCTGAAGGAACAGCCACAAATGGACCAGCTTCAGGGACTTTCTCACCAATTCCTGTGTCCTCAGAATGGGCTTCTGGCTGGCAAGCAACTCAGGTGAGAAGACGCCCCACCTGAGATAATGTCACTTTCTTTTCAAGAGTATTTCAGGGGTGCCTGAGTGGCTCAGTGCGTTAAAGCCTCTGCCTTTGGCTCAGGTCATGATCCCAGGATCCTGGGATCGAGCCCCGTGTCAAATAAATAAATAAAATCTTAAAAAAAAAAAAAAGTATTTCAAAATGCTTTCATCAGAGGCCACCTACAGAGTTCAGCCTCTTCACCCTCTCTGGTCCACAGACGAATGTCAAGTTTTTTTGTTTTTTTTTTTTTTTAATTTTATTTACTTATTTGGCAGACAGAGATCACAAGTAGGCAGAGAGGCAGGCAGAGAGAGAGGGAAGCAGGCTCCCTGCTGAGCAGAGAGCCCAACGTAGGGCTAGATCCCAGGATCCTGGGATCATGACCTGAGCCGAAGGCAGAGGCTTTAACCCACTGAGCCACCCAGGCGCCCCAGAATGTCAAGTTCTTCATTGAATATAGAAGTCCTCCAGAAACCTAAGGAGCTAGGTGTGATCTTGTGCAGTTCCCTTGCCCTCTGTCAGGCTGTTTCCTTTAAGCAAAGGAGGCTGTTTCCCTTTAAATCAAAAGAGCTGAGCTAAATGAACCTCTACTAAGCCCTACAGCCAAAATACAGTGTAGTTTATAGGTATCAGCCAGAACCGAGCTTTTCCACACTGCACAGGTGCAAGGTGCCTAAGTGTGTATGGTCTCAGCTTGTTTCCAACAGCCCTGAGGAGCCCGCCTTCTCAGGTCCAGTTTCCAGCAGAGGACCCTAAAGCTTACGAGGGACTGAAGTGATCGGCTCGAGACCAAGAAGTTAGGGACACAGCTGAGATCTAAACCCAAGCCCGTATCTGGTCCAAGCCACAGACCCTTGAAAGGAATTGAGAAACACCCCACCACCCACCAGCTAACCACTCCCAAGAAGCTGGAACAGTGGCACATTTCTTATTTTATGACTTCCAAATGAAGGGCAATAATAATGCCAAACTAGGACTTCATGTGTCTCACTCCTATCTGCTCTGCCTTTTTATTGGCCCTGACTCTCCCGAGATAAGTGAAAGTTTGCCTTGCACACACACCAGGCAAAGCCCAGGTTCGTCCAGGCTCCACAGGTATGGCTCCACCAAAATGAAGCTTTTTCTCTTGACTATTACAGTCACTACTGACAAATGCACCAAATTAAAAACATCAGCATTTTCTCCCTTCTGATAGTAGAAGAATGCTTTATTCTATATGCTATAACCGTGTCTCAAATTCGGGAGGGCATGACAGTCACCTGGGCTCTGTTACCAGAGATTACAATACAGTAGACCAGGAATCTGCATTTAAGAGGCTCTTCTAGATGACTTTCCTGCAAGAAACTGCCCATCACTCAACTGATGTTTAATGAACACGTACTATGTGCAAGGCACTGTGCTGAGCACCGTGGATAAATCAGTGAACTTGGTTATATTCTATGCACGATGAGTACGTAGTGAATTTTTGTTGAAAGAGCAAGGGAGCTAGGACATGGGTCTTCATAATCACTGAGGTTTCCTGCCAGCCAGCCACGCACAACTCTGTGATTCTATGAACCAGACTAGGGAGTTAGAAACACACCTATTTCCCAGTTTCTGTCCAGGAGGCAGAAACTCGAGCCAACAGGAACTAGAAAGGCACATGCTTTGTATTGTTAATTCTGAGAACCATCTCCACCTTTCACTGGACATAGAACTTTAGAGCTGCAGCGGGGCAGTGGAGAGCGCGTTATCCTGCTTCACTGTTCAGGTAGGAGAACATGGCCAAGGCCACAGAGCCCTTCAGTGGCAGAGCCAGAACTGGAAGCCAGGGCTGTGGACTGCGTGTCGTGTCCCAGGGAGTTTCTCCTCGGGGCGGGGGGGGTGCTTATAAAGACCTCACCCACATGGTGTCATTCTCAGGTCTCAGAGCTGGGGGTGCGGGTCTTTGGCACTTGAAAATCCATCATAAGCAAGGCATTTCCGGCATTAGTCAATGCCTTCTTCTTCCTGTAGGGGTACCCTGTGAACTTGCCTGTACACTTTGGGGCTACATTTAGCAGACCTCTCTCTTTCTTTTTTTTTTTTTTTTAAAGAGGATTTTTTTTTTTTTTAAGATTTTATTTATTTATTTGAGAGAGAGAGACAGTTGGAGAGAACATGAGAGGGGAGAAGGTCAGAGGGAGAAGCAGACTCCTCATGGAGCTGGGAGCCCAATGCAGGACTTGATCCCAGGACTCCAGGACCATGACCTGAGCCAAAAGCCGTTGCATAACCAACTGAGCCACCCAGGAGCCTGGATCTCTCTTTTGTGTTTTATGATGATTAAAGGACTTCCAGGTCAACCAGTGTGGGGCATTAAACAGCCAATGTATTGTCAGCTACTGCTGTCTCTCTCATGTGCAAAGGCTGTATTTCATTCACCCTCCTCAGTCTCCTAAATAGGCGCTGAGCATGGGAACAACAGATCAGGGGAAGGATAGAAATGTGCTTCCTCCTCATCTGCCCACAGAGTAAAAAGATCCTTACGCCCATTTGCTAGATGTTAAAACAAAGGCTCATAAATGTGAAGGTTACTTTGTTTTGTTTTGTTTTGTTTTTACAGAGATGTAAATTCTACCAGCTTGTTATATGTGTAGCAGAACAGCAACATTTAAAGAGGCAGCCTCCCAACACTAAAGGGCACCATCTAAATTTAGTATCCCTCTCAAATAAGGCAAGCAGATGGCAAGACCCAAGGACCTGTTCTTTACACTCTTGTCACTTACTGGTTTTGGGACTTTGTGAAAATGACCCCTTGGTGAGGATCATCCTATCCATCTTGCCTGACATAGAATTTTGTGAAGATCAAGTTACTTACGAAGGGCTTTGTGTGTTACATTCATTATCCTAAGTCATGAATAGGGTTCTGTCTGGGATTTATTCCAGGGGTCTGATTCAAAAGCTGGGAAAACTACAGAAAGGTGTTTACATATACTTTGATTCAACAGATATTTTTAGAAGCTGCCAGGGGCCAGGCACTGTGCTACAGGCCCACAAATGGTAACCATGATACAGTCCTTGTTCTTGTATAACTCACAGCTCTGATCTTACCATGTGCAGGGGAGAGAAGTCAACATGCAGTTCGCCAGGGTGTGATAGGTTCTTTAACAAATAGGGATGTTGGAGACTGGAGGGGCTGGGAGAAGAGCCTGGGGGAGAGCTGGGGCCCTGAACCAAGGCAATGAAAGTAGCAAGAAGGGATATGAAGGAGTGGTTGGGTGAAAGCCGCATTTTAGACCAATAGGGTTCGGTCATAGGTAGGAAATGATGGGGAAATTGTAGGATACCCAGTTTCTGGCTTCAGTGGGTGATGGATCTTAGAAGAGAGGGAACTCGGAAGTCTCCCAAGGGGGAAACTTGGGGGGGGGGTCTATTCAATTCTACATCACCGTCACCAAGAGTAGACAAAAGCTCACCCATGCACGGAGAGCTGTGGCCAAAGATGCTCCCTGCAGCACTGGTAATTATGGTAAAAAGAGAAGGGCTCTAGAAAAATGAACGCTGGTGAGATCACATAATGGAGTATTAGACGACAGTGAAAATCAATAACATCTTCATGAATCCACATAGATTAATCACAAAAACAATAAGGGAGACAAGCAGCCTAAGAATAGAGTCTGATGCCGCTTACATAATATTTTGAAGTCCATCAGATAATACTCCATAATGTTGGTCAATACATGTACATGAAGTGAGAGCATAAACATGGGACAGCAGGGGCGCCTGGGTGGCTCAGTGGGTTAAGCCGCTGCCTTCGGCTCAGGTCATGATCTCAGGGTCCTGGGATCAAGTCCCGCGTCGGACTCTCTGCTCTGCAGGGAGCCTGCTTCCTCCTCTCTCTCTCTCTCTCTCTCTGCCTGCCTCTCTGCCTACTTGTAATCTCTCTCTGTCAAATAAATAAATAAAATCTTTAAAAAAAAAAAACAAACATGGGACAGCAAAGACACAGATGGCTTTTAGGAAAGTGACAGGGGTCATCAGGGGGCATCGGGACTGGCTTCAGGAGTGTGCGACACGTGCAGTCTCACTGTGCCACTTGCTTAGAGAGACTCCACACATGGCTGAATGCTCCGCTGTCGTGGTCTCAAAATTCATTATGATTTTTGAATAAAAGTTCCTGCATTTTCACTTTGCACTGGGCCTTGCAGGTTCTGTAGCTTGTCTTGGGAGATTAGAGTCCATTGCATAGAAGAGAGCTCCAATTATTCCTGTAATGGTTTATTTTCTTGAAAAAAAAAATCCCAAAGTATACTTTTAAAGTGTCAGTGTTGGTTAAACCTGCACAGCGTATTGTTCCTATGCTTTTCTGTATGTTTGAAATATTTTATAACAATACTGAAGAGGCATTTATGTATATACAGTTTATTTACATGATGAAATACTCTGCAGAAGGCAGAAGAAGGCCATATGGAAAATGTATGGGGAAAAATGTATAATATTAAGTGAAACAAGGTTATAAAAATGTTTATGAAATGCTTATAGCTCTGTGCAGAAATGCACATGTAAAATCTATATGTTAGAGGGACATAAGAAATCTGAACTCATGAAACAGGATTAGGTTGGCAGAAATCACTTATTTTAATATTTTCATTTCTGCTGTTGCAATTTTGTTTTTACAATAAATAAAATGTAACTAGCTATCTGCTTTCTACACTAAAAACCAGCTCCTCTGGGAAACTAGGTTGCCAAGTGCTGAATGTGTTCTTTAAGTACCAGATGTGCATTGTGACGGGGACATTTTGGAGACAAGATCTCTGCATAAAAGAGAGCTATGACGGTGGAAGTTTTGGCACGCTCCCTAAACTGAGCTCGGAACTGGGAGGCTGGTCAGTCTCCCTCTGGCAAGAAACTCACATTCAGAGGAATCTCTTCCCACTCTAAGACTCAGATTCCCTTTCTGCACAACAGACATAGGCTGATTGGCCATCCCAAACGTTCATTGGATGGGCTTCTCCCTTGGGGGCCTCTGCCCTGACTGTGAGATGCTCTGATTCCCTCTCCCATTTGCGTGAGAAATCATCCTGGCCATGTGTAGTTTGGCAGCAAAGGCAGTTGGAGTCAGGATACTGAGAAGAGAATCCAGGTCAGTAGGCCACCCCAGGAGGGTTTTATATGGGGTGGAATCTCCTTGGCTCTTGGAGCAGCCAGAACCACAGAGGTCCAGGGAAAGGGCATGGCCTCACAAACATGGCAAGGTAGAGAGGGTACAGTATGGCATCATGGGCACAGCAGAGCATCACGGGTACAGTGAGTATCATGGGCACAGCAGAGCATCATGGACATAGTATCATGGGCACAGCAATACATCATGGGCACAGCATCATGGGCACAGCAGTACATCATGGGCACAGCAGAGCATCATGGGCACAGCCCTGCTATCTTCAGTTTCCCTGAGAATACTGACAGACACCTCTGGGGAGAAAACAGATTAAAAGGAAATATTCCACCTTCTGTCACAGTTGTTATATTATTTTTTCATTATAAATGAATATTATTTTAATCTTTTTTTTTTTTTTAAGAGAGTGAGGAGGGGAGAGGAGGGGAGGGATGGAGGGGAGGGGCAGAAGAAAAGGGAGAGAGAGGATCTTAAGCAGACTCCAAGCTGAGAGCGGAGCCTGACATGGGGCTCAATCTCACGACCCTGAGATCATGACCTGGGCAAAATTCAAGTCAGAAGCTTAACCAACTCAGCCACCCAGGAGCCCCTACAAACTACTTTAGATTACACAAGTGACCCATAATTATGTTATCCTTATATAAAAATTGGAAATAACAGAGAGAAAAGACATTTCTGTGGCCATCCCAACCCAATACCATTCCCTCCCCAGAGGTGCCCAATGGTAGTGTTTCATGAGTGGCCTTCCAGACATTGTTCTTTGATTTATGCACTCATTATGTTCACAGAGAACCCCAAAGTTTTATTTGGGAGACTTTGTTTTTAATGAAAGTGGAATCTTACTGTAATTATTGTTTTGTAATTTCCTTCTTAATGTGTCTAGATGTACTTCCATATCATGAAATTTAGATCTATCTTATTCCTTTGTATCACACCAGAGTGAGTGGCCCGCAAACTTGATCTGTTACTGTAGCCTGTAGACTTGTGGTCTCCAGGTGTTTATGTGGTCCCAGTTACGTCACTGAAGAATAGTCAAAGCTAAAGATAGAAAGTAATGGCAATGGATGAGTTTTTTATTCGTTCAGCCAACCAAAGCCTATGGAATGCTTACTTTAAGTATACCCTTCATCTTTTTATACACAATCAAGCCAGATCTGTACAGATGAATTTAGCAAATAATATTAATCATGTTGCCACGTTGTTTGAAATTCATTCATCATTCCTTCATGAGCAACCTTCTTTGTGCCAGGCACTCTGCTAAGCTTTATGGGACTGTATTAGTTATGACTGCTTTGATTTCAATGAACAGAAAGCCCTATTCAAACCAGCTTTAACAGATAATGTATTGGCTTCCGTAATTAACACATTAAAAGGAGGAATGTTGCCAGGAAGTTGTGAATGTTCATTCTCAGCTTTGCTTTCCTCTGTATTGGCTTCATTTTGAGGCAGGTTCTCCCGATGAAAGCAAGGTGTGTATGATCCAGGACTGCACCAAGCCTCTTTAGCAAATCCAGCAGAAGGAACAGTCCCAGTCTTCCAGCAAAAGTCCAGGATTCACTCGGATTCTGTCAGTTTGGTTCAAATGACTATCCCTAAGCCAGGCTCTGCTCTGACGAGCCAGTACTGGGTTACATGCTTACCTTTGAATCTGGGAGTCAACCAGTTTCTAAACAAAGATTTCTTAACAAGGGACCGTTAATTTGCATAGGAAAAAATTATATCTCTCTTTCCTCTAGCCTCTGATTGAAATTTAGCATTTCCTTCCGTTATGAATGTAGCAAACAAATCACAGCAGCATTAAAAGTATCTTTAACTTTGTCATCTGTCAAAATCATGGGCATTTCATACCACATCCCAGTTGTCATTGGTATCTCAAAGTTTCATTTATGTTCATCATTATTTGAAATATGGTAGGTATCAGGGCGCCTGGGTGGCTCAGTGGGTTAAGCCGCTGCCTTCGGCTCAGGTCATGATCTCAGGGTCCTGGGATCGAGTCCCGCATCGGGCTCTCTGCTCAGCAGGGAGCTTGCTTCCTCCTCTCTCTCTCTCTGCCTGTCTCTCTGCCTACTTGTGATCTCTCTGTGTCAAATAAATAAATAAAATCTTAAAAAAAAAAAAAAAAGAAATATGGTAGGTATCAGACCAACTATGCCAACATATCCACTCCAAAAACCTATAAAGATGGGTCAGATATGAGCCTGCCCTCTAAGCTGTTTAGACTAGAGCAGTCCCAGAGATGTTATGGGTCCAGCCTCATCATTTTATACTTAAGAAACAACAAGTGTGCCTGGCTGGCTCAGTTGCAGACCGTGTAATTCTTGATCTCAGCGTTGTGAGTTCGAGTCCCACACTCGGTATAGAGATTACTTAAAAAATAAAGTCTTACAAAAACAAAACTAAGACCCAGGAGAAGCAGGGCCTTAGCCCAGGTCACTTAGCAAGTGTCAGTATCCAGACCAGGCAAAGGCTTCCTGACTCTAGGCCCGGTTATTTTGCTCTGGCCCCTTCAGTGTCGGTGGAGAAGGTGAGAGGGATCCCCAGACTCAAAGTGAAACAACTGCACGCAGAGGAGAAGGAAATATAAAGCACTAAATGTCTGTGTCAGGAAAGTAGATCTCAAATCAATAATCTAACCCTCCACTTGGAAACACTGGAAGAAGAAAACCAAACTGAGCCTCAAGCAGGCAAAGGAAAGGAAAGAATAAGACTTAGAGCCAAAATTAACAAAATAAAAGAACAACAGAGAAAATCAATACAACCAATGGTTGGTTCTTTGAAAAGATCAACAAAACTGACAAAGCTTTATCTAAAGGGATCTAGAAAAAAAGACAAAAGGTTCAAATTATTAAAATAAGACATGAAAGAGGGGACATTAATACTTTGCAGACATAAAAGGGGTTATAAGTGAATGCTATGAATAATTGTGTGTCTGTAAATTAGATAACTCAGGTGAAATGATCAAATTCCAGGAAAGACACAAACTTTTTTTTTTTATTTTGTTTTATTTTTTAAAATTTTTTATTTTTTATTAACATATAATGTATTATTAGCCCCAGGGGTACAGGTCTGTGTATCGTCAGGCTTAACACACTTCACAGCATTCACCATAGCACATACCCTCCCCAATGTCCATAACCCAAACACCCTCTCCCTACCCCCCTCCCCCCAGCAACCCTCAGTTTGTTTCCTGAGATTAAGAGTCTCTTATGGTTTGTCTCCCTCCTGATCCCATCTAGTTTCATTTTTTCCTTCCCTACTCCCCAAATCCCCCACGTTGCCTCTCAAATTCCTCATATAGGGGAGATCATATGATAATTGTCTTTCTCTGATTGACTTATTTCACTCAGCATAATACCTTCTAGTTCCATCCGTGTCGGTGGAAATGGCAAGATTTCATTTCTTTTGATGGCTGCATAGTATTCCATGGTAGATATATATACCACATCTTCTTTATCCATTCATCTGTTGATGGACGTCTAGGTTCTTTCCATAGTTTAGCTATTGTGGACATTGTTGCTATAAACATTTGGGTCACATGGCCCTTTGGATCACTACATTTGTATCTTTAGGGTAAATACTGAGTATTGTGATTCCTGGGTTGTAGGGTAGCTCTATTTTCAACTTCTTGAGGAACCTCCATACCGTTTTCCAGAGTGGCTGCACCAGCTTGCATTCCCACCAACAGTGTAGGAGGGTTCCCCTTTCTCCGCATCCTCGGCAGCATCTATCATTTCCTGACTTGTTAATTTTAGCCATTCTGACTGGTTTGAGGTGGTATCTCATTGTGGTTTTGATTTGTATTTCCCTGATGCCAAGTGATGTGGAGCACTTTTTCATGTGTCTGTTGGCCATCTGGATGTCTTCTTTGCAGAAATGTCTGTTCATGTCCTCTGCTCATTTCTTGATTGGATTATTTGTACTTTGGGTATTGAGTTTGATAAATTCTTTATAGATTTAGACACAAACCCTTAAAACTAATTTAAGAAGAAATAAAACATCTGAACAGACCTGAAACAAGTAAAGAGGTGGAATTAGTAACAGAAAAACTACCCACATAGAAAAGGCAGGCCTGGATGGTTTCACTGGTGAATTCTACCGAACATTTAAAGAAGAATCCATACCAATTCCTTACAGACCTCCCAAAAAGTAGAAGAAGCAATACTTGTCAGCTTGTTCTATGATACCAAGATCAGACAAAGACATCACAAGAAAGCTACAGACCAATATCTCTTGGGAATACAGATGCAAAAACAGTACACTTAAGGAATTAACCACAGAATTAAATATAATGGGAAGAGATTTATAAAGATGTCTCTAGTTCCCAGAAGATTCCCATCATCAAAAGCAATACGACATAATGGTGATATATGAAATTAAATTTAAGCATAAAAGTATAGTGGAATCATTTTGGGAAAATATGCAAAGACAATTCATGAGAATATTTTGTTCTGTAAAGCAGGAGTGGTCATACTTTGCTGTCCCACCTCTCCAACATTTTTAGAATCATTTTGAGGATCTCTTAAGAATCATAATGATGTTGAGAGCATTTTAAAGCCCTCCGGTGTAGAATAATTACTGTTGGGACTCTTCACAATTTCTAGAACATGACCCTACCAGGAGCTCCACTTTGTTCCTTGTCATGAGTTATCTCCTGAGTCTGGACCCTCACATTTGCCTGTCTCTTGACCTGGAATGTTCTACCCTCACCTCCTCTTGGGCTCTGCTCCCATCCTTCATGTCTTGGCCCAAATATCACCTTCTTAGAGAAGGCCTCCCTAGCTAGCTGATATAAATTCAATCTCTGAAATTGTATTGCTTGTCCACTTGTAAGACAAGAGAGCAGGAACAGTGTCTTGGTGTCTTGGTGCCCAGAGTCCCCCAGAGCCTAGGACAGCTCCTGTTGCATGGAGGGTGGTTAGATGAAGGGTGATCTACATCTCTGAAATTGAGAGATGCGCCTCTTGTACAGATAAGGAAGCTGAGGCTTGGGAAAGAGAAATACTTGCCCCAGTTTCTGTTGCAGATAGGGTATAAAAAATTTATTGTCCACATTGGAAGGTTTGGGCCCCAGACAAATGCTAAATGGGACAGGATATGTGACAACAGGTGTAAACTGAGACAGCAAACGAAGACACATGGGTCGCGCTTCAGAAGGGGGCTAAACTCTGGCAAGAGTAAGCAGTGTTCTTTCTATCACATCCCAAGTTTAGTGAAAAGTCAAGGTCAGCAAATTACTTTCCCCCAGGGCCCTGACCCACAGGGATAACACTATCCTGCATGGCTCAGGAGCAGCCGATTGGGCACAACTTCTTGTTAATTTCTTTGTTGCCCAGAAGTCCCGAGGAGCTTCTCCATAGCAGGACCCAGATTTCCTCCGTCAAAGCAGATGCAACAACAGAATGAACAAAATTAAACCTGGATCCCCTTTGTGAAGAGATGGAGGGGAGAGGCTTGAGCTACATGCTTTGCTCTGCAGATGGTGACTTGTCTCAACGTAGAACCCAACAATGTGCCTGTCCCTTAACCAGATCTCCCCATTCCTAGGAATTCAACCTAAAAATGAGTGAAAGTAAGAGAAAGAGCTAGTGAGGGAAAAACTTCCGCTGAGGTAGAACCAGGAAGGGGCGGCTGAGTTTGGAGCCTAGAGTCAGGCAGGTCTGTGTTTGGAAGCTCTGCTCCATAGCTATCAAGATGGCAGCCAACAGTCCCCCCCATCCCCATGCATGGTACTCCTCCAAGCAGGAGTGGGAGCTGTGTTCCTCCCTTTGACTCTGGACTGGCACTGTGACTTGTCTTAACCAAAAGAATGCAGCAGAGAGGGTGCTGCGTGAGATCCCACCTAGGACTTAAGACACCTTGGAGCTTCTGTTTTCAGTCTCTAGGAAGCCACACATCCAATAAAGAAATCCAGCCGACCTGCCAGACACACCTTGTGCAAGCAAAGAGGGCCTAGAGGACAACTGACTATGAAGAGAGAAACCAGCTTGCCTATCCATCCTCCCGCCCCCATTTCCACCTCCCTGCCGAGACACCAGGCATCTGAATAAACTCATCATGGAGCCTCCAGCTCCAGGAAAGCAGCCTCAGTCAGTACCATTTGGACCAGAGATGAATCGACCTCACCAAACCCTGACCGCATTGCAGAATCATGAACCAAAAAGCTGCTGTCATTGCCTTAGTCCCTGCGTTTGGGGCAATTTGTTACACATCAGTACTGCAACACTAGCTGTATGAATTCTGGCACATTATTAAAATTATTTGAACCTCAGTTTCCTCATCTGTAAAGTGGAATGGGGAACCTGTGTGGCTCAGTTAGTTAAGCATCTACATTTAATTCATGATCTCAGAGTCCTGGAATCGAGCCCCGCGTTGGGCTCTCTGCTCAGTGGGGAGTCTGCTTCTCCCTCTCCCTCTGTGCTTTCCCCCCTCTTTCTCTCAAATAAATAAATAAAATCTTTGAAAAAATAAAATAAAGTGAGCTAATTTTAACACTTAACATTTATGGGTCGTGGTGATGCTCAAACGTCACATAGTACATATTTATGTGATTTTGTGGAATATAATGATATGACAGTATGATATAATTTACCGCAGGGGTTGAGGTTCTGTAGGTTAGTGGATGCACTCTACTGGGTAAAATCATCCAGAACCATTAGAAATCACCAGCATACAGTTCACGAACAGATTTATTTATTAAATAATTTGAAGCAAACATCAAGTAAAAAAATGTCTTCAAAAAAGAGTGACACAAAGAGAGCCATTCTGATTCCAAAAAGTAAAAATTTTCTGAATAAAAGTTGGAAGGCAATGTGGAGAAATGAAAAGTGTTAGTGTTTTGAGTCATGGGTTTTATATAAAAATGCACCATTAGGATTTCCTTTTTACTGTTGTCAGGTTCTTAATAATAAATCACTTTAATGCAATTTCCAAATAGGGGATAAAGGTTTGGAGAAAACATAGAGAAATGAAACAGTGTATTTGAATTTTGATTTTAGCAAAAATGTTCTCTACTAAAATTTCCTTTAATTCCGTCTTCATAAAAAATAATTTCAGTGCAATTATTAAATAGAAAATCTGGCCATTGTGTAATTTATCCAGTGCTGTTCTGAGCTCAGCAGGGAGCTAAGTGCTTGTATTCCTTCATTTATTCAACTAATAGTAAAATCCAGAGCTCAAGGGGAGGGCTTTCCATGCATTTACAGTGTGATGCCTCTCTGCAACTCTCTAATGTCAGTGCTGTTATTATTCCCATTTCACAGATGAGGAAATTGAGACTCAGAGATTAGTTCCTTGTCAGAGTCATTCAGCTTGGAGGTAGCAGAGCTGAGGTTTGCATCCCAGTCTCTTAAAGCTCTCTCTCCACCCTCCCTCACTCCTCTCCCCACAGCAGCACAGACTGCTTTAAATGTTTATGGACGAAATAAACAGGGACAGGGTCACCTGGGTGGCTCAGTTCATTAAGCATCTGCCTTCAGCTCAGGTCATGATCCCTGTGTTCTGGGATGGAACTCCATGTGGGGCTCCTTGCTCAGCAGAGAGTCTGCTTCTCCCTCTGTCCCTCCCTCTTCCCTGGCTTGTGCTCTCTCTTTCTCTCCCTCCCTCGAATATAAATACATAAAATCTTTAAAAATAAGTAAATAAAATAAACAAAGACTGACCAAGCAAACAGGTGAGCACCGAGAGGCGGCAGCTTCACAAAACAGCAGCAGGGACTTGGGTTCCCACTCACTCTGTGGTCATTCCCTCTGGACCTCGGGGAACTCACAGGCTAAATGAGGGATTTGGAGAGATATTTAGAACATTTTGGAAAATAACCCAGACCATAATCCTTTGGACTTTAATTTTAACTGATTATAGTTATATGTTAGTCCTAAAAACGTACTAAAAATACGCCAACGGTACTCAGATACTATTCAAAGCAATCAGCGGCCTGGGTGGCTCAGTGGTCTAAGCCTCTGCCTTCTGCTCGGGTCATGATCCCAGGATCCTGGGATCGAGCCCCGCGTCGGGCTCTCTGCTCGGCGGGGAGCCTGCTTCCCCCTCTCTCTCTGCCTGCCTCTCTGCCTACATGTGATCTCTCTCTGTCTATCAAATAAATAAATAAATAACAATCTTTAAAGTTCCAAGATTTGAACTTGGAACTTTAAAGCTCTTAAAGTTCTTCTTTTGAGTGACTTTGGGCCAGTTTTCTAGCCCTCTGACTCCCAAAGACAGTAGAAATCCTAACTCCCCTCGATGACCACGTGGAATCCCTCCCTGAAGGTAACCCATGTGAAAGAAGCAAATATTTAATAAATACCTGTATCTCAAATGAAAGACACCTTAATGAGACATCAACATAAATTATATAATAAATACAATTAGCATAAATCTATCTGTTTTGATGTTTCCTAATCACTCAGCAATTCTTTGACAGGTAGATACTTATTTTTGGTATAAGCTGCCATGAGGAAAAGAAGTGAATGTGTTACCCTGACTCTGTAAGATCCATGAGACAGGGACCATGTCTGTCTGGTTCACGGCCATCCCCTGAGCCAGCACAGCGTGCGGTCCACAGTCAGTACTCAGTAAGTGGGTAATGGACGAAATGACAACATGCCTGTATCTCTGTGAAGGCAGAGTTCAGAGCCAACATGGAAGTTCTCCGGCGTTCCCTACCTCATCTATTTCCTATGTATTTTTCCCTACCTCCTCTATTTCCTGTGTCTGGCAAACAAGCCCACGTATCATCAGTCATTAGGGAACCACAAATGGCAATCACAATGCAAAACCACTACACATTCCCTATAGTGACCACAATTTCAAAAACTGGCCATACCACGTGCATGCCACACTGTGGAGCAACTGGAACCCTCATAATATATTGATAAGAGCGCAAAATGATACAAATGCAAGATACTACTTTGGAAAATACTTCGGCAACTTTTTAAAAAGTTAAACATACACCTCCCATGCAACTGAGACATCACATTTATACAAGAGACATTTTAAAAAATATGTCCACATAACGATGCACATGTGACTTATCATAGAAGCTTCTTTAACAATAACCAAGAGCTGGGGGCACCTGGATGACTCAGTCATTAAGCAACTACCTTAGGCTCAGATCATGATCCCAGCCCTGCTTTGGGCTTCTTGCTCAATGGGGAGCCTACTTCTCCCTGATCCATTCCCCCTGCTTGTGTTCCCTCTCTCACTGTCTCTCTCTCTCTGTTAATTAAATACATAAAATCTTAAAAAAAAAAAAAAAAAAAAAGCAGGGGTGCCAGGGTGGCTCAGTGGATTAAAGCCTCTGCCTTCGGCTCAAGTCATGATCTCAGGGTCCTGGGATAGAGCCCTGCATCGGGCTCTCTACTCGCAGGGAACCTGCTTCCCTGTCTCTCTCTGCCTGCCTCTCTGCCTGCTTGTGATCTCTGTCTGTCAAATAAATAAGTAAAATATTAAAAAAAAAAAAAAGCAATAACCGAAAGCTGGAAATAACCCAAAGGGTGTGTTGAATAAACCCATTGAATGAATAAACAAACAAATCATGGTAACATGCATTCAATGGCATAACATTCAGCAATAGAAAGGGATGAACCACTGATGCATGCAACAACATAGATGAATCTCAAACACATTATGCTGAGTGAAATATACCAGACTCAAACGACTGAACAGCATGTACAGTTGTTGCTTGGACCATGCAGGAGTTAAGGACACCAATTCTTTGTGTGGTTGAAAATCTGCATATAACCTTGGACTCCCTTGAAACCTAACTACTAATAACTTTTTGTTGATCTGAAGCCTTGTCGATAACATGAAGAGTCAATTAAGACATTTTTTTGTTTGTTACATGCAACCTATACCATATTCTTTAAAAAGTAAGTTAGAGAAAAAGTGTTCAGTGAAAATCGTACAGTGGAGAAAACATGTTTACAGTGCTGTATTGTATTTATCGAAAAAAAGCCAATCTGCAAAAAAGTGAACCCTTGCAGTTTAAACCCATGTTGTTCAAGAGTCAACTGTAATTCCATTGAAACGAAATTCTAGAAAAGGCAAAAATACAGTGACAGCAAGTTGAGACCAGGGGTGGGGAGACCAGAATGGTCATAAAAGAAGACAGGCAAAATTTTTTGGCCTGCTAGGAATATTCTTTTTTTTTTTTTTAAGATTTTTTTTTTATTTGACAGAGAGAGAGAGAAATCACAAGTAGGCAGAGAGGCAGGCAGAGAGAGGATGAAGTACACTCCCTGCTGAGCAGAGAGCCCGACTCGGGGCTCGATCCCCGGACCCCAGGACCCGGGATCATGATCTGAGCCGAAGGCAGAGGCTTTAACCCACTGAGCCACCCAGGCGCCCCATGCTAGGAATATTCTAAACGGCATTGTGCCCGTGGTTATAGAACTGTGTGTTTGTCCATCTTGTTGAATTTTACACTTAAGTTGGTGCACTTTATTTTACACAGATCATACTCAAATAGCTGATTTTTAAACTACTATTTGGTTGGTTGGTTGGTTGTTAACATGGATTGCTTTTTGAAGCAGTGAGTGTCTTGTCTCTGGAGAATTCCAAAGACAGGCCAAATGGATGTGTCAGGCTCGCTGTAGAGGGGATTCCTGAGTTGGGCGGAAGCCCAGAAGAGAGGGCCTTGGAGTACTTAGGGTTATAGAATCTAGGCTTAAGGTCAGTATTGCCTAATGTGTAGTAGAAAGAACAATGGTCCAGTAGTCAAGAGCCATTCACACCTTCATTCGTTCACTCATTCATTCATCATTTACTGAAGACCTACCGTGTGCCTGACCCTGCTCAATGGTGCTGAGCTTGAACTGGTTCAAGTCAGATTTCTGTGCAATCACCTCTAAAAGAGTCCTAACAAATAGAAGCCCATAAATGGGTATGACATTAGCTGATACTGACTACAGATGCAGAAGGAGGAGATCAGTGAGGGCTCAAAGGACGCGGGGAGACTACGCACTCTTCTCCATCTCCACTGCCCCAGTCTTGGCCCAGGCTGCCCTGCCTCCCACCAGGACCAATCACAGCATCTCCCTGAGCCTACTGTAGATTCCATGGACCCATTCTGTCTGTCCATGGCAGTCAGAGGGTTTCAGGGACCTCCTGAGATGCAGATCTGACCCCACTGTTCTCCCACTAAAGATCCTCCCATGGGTCTCATTGACCCAGATTAACATGCAAATCTGCGCCAACAGGTTTACAGGACCCCCGGTGACACAGCTGTAGGATGAAGGAAGATCACTAGGGAGGAGCAAGGACAGCAAAGGACAGCGTGGACAGATGTTCAGGAAGCAAACCCAGCTGTTTCTGGCCCTGGCTGTACTGCTGGCCTGTATAGCCCAGGCCTCAGTTTCCTAAATCAGGCAGCAACGAGACAGGTGATCGGAAGGGGTCCTTCCTGTCCTAGAGTTCTAAGTCTAGGCATGTTACTTTGCTGCCCCTCTGTCTCTGTCTCTCAGAGTGCCCCTCTCACTCCAAAGACACCTTTCTAGAAAATTGTTATCTGCAGATATGAGTCACAGATTATTACCGGCTCAATCTGCGGGAGGCTTCACAGCCCGTCCTCCTGACCTGATTCTCTGCCCAGAAGAGCTGGAGGGTCATGTTACTGACCCGAAGTGTGGAAGAAAACCTGGTGAGCATACTTTGAAATGGGAGAAAGAATGCACTTATAGCCACTGACACTCTCCAGACAATGACCGGTCCCTGGAATCCAGTAAAAGGGACTGAGTGAGAGAGAGAATAGGCCAGTCCATCAGATCTCTCAGATGCTGTGTGTCGAAAGCACTCAATACGCTATTGGGGAGGTGTTTGCTTCCCTGTCAAATGGAAAGGTCACAGAACTGGCCATGAATCAATGGTCCACTCAGTTTTGGCTTGACCTTGACAATGTCACTTCACTTCTAGCATTTCTTTACCAACCAGTCAATCATGGTAAGAACAGATCATCTTATCAAACATTTCACAGTATTTTATACTTCCCAACCAATACATGTTCATTAGAGAAAATATAAAGCATAAATAACTAAATATATATGTATATATATTCCTTAATCTTACATTACTTTAAAAAAAATTTTTTTTTAAGATTCTATTTATTTGTTTCAGAGAGGGAAAGCACAGAGAGAGAGGGAGGAGCAGACTCCCCACTAAGCAGAGAGCCGGGACATGGAACTTGATCCCAGGACCCTGAGACCAGGACCCTGAGACCAGGACCTTGCCTGAAGGCAGACATTTAACCTACTGAGCCACCCAGGCGCCCCTCCTTAACCTCACATTTTGACAAAACAGATGTTTTCCTGTTTTGACCAAAATGGCATTGCTATTACACTTTTCCTCCTGCACCCAATTATTTTCTTTAACAACATATTGTGAACATTTTTCCATGTCATTAAATTTTCTTCTGCCTTATGATACGCAGTTAGGACTGGATACCCATGGGTATTGATTGAGGCTAGTCCCTCTCTAGATATATTTTTAAAGATTTTATTCATTTATTTGACAGAGAGAGAGAGACAAAGAGGGAACACAAACAGGAGCAGAGGGAGAGGGAGAAGCAGGCTCCCCGCAGAGCCTCATCTCATTCTAATTCTTCTGTCTACTGTGTGTCAAACCCACCTCCTTCTGTTGTGTCAGGGCTGGGTGTAGACTGACGGAAACATGGGGTATTTCCTGTGGTATGATGTGTGGGAGGGTCAATGGGGAAGCGTCTCCTAACCCCGGTGACCCCAACCCCAGTGAACCTGGCCCAGCACTCATGGGCTGGCAATCCTCCCTGTCTCCCCCCAGTCTTGTGGGTGCTGCAGGGAGGCAGTCTGACCAACTGGCATGAACTTTGGCCTCGTGTTATCACTTTTCCCGAGAAACTCAAAAGTGGCCAAGCAAATCAAAGGTCTTTTATGACCAGCAGGACAAAAGTCCAGTCCAGCCATTAGCCATTGATTACTCCTCACCACACCTTGGGTGAGATCCCCAGATCCTTGCCTCTGGGTGTTTGTTTGTTTATTTTCCTTTTTAAAAATTTATTTGACAGACAGAGATCACAAGTAGGCAGAGATGCAGGCAGCAGGGAAGGTTGGGAGCAGACTTCCTGCTGAGAAGAGAACCCAACACGGGGTTCCATCCCAGGACTCTGGGATCATGACCTGAGCCAAAAGCAGATGCTTAAACCACTGAGCCACCCCGGCGCTCCCCTTGCCTCTGTTTTACAAAGAGCTCGACTGAGGGTTACTCTACCAGGTCCCTGCATGATTCCGAGATGACATACCAGGCTTTGCAGTCAGGCTGGTTCAGAGAGAGGCTTCTAAACTCACACCCACTAAAGTTGTGTGTGCTGGGGTAGGGGACGGGGGCTCATGTCCTGCCCACCTGTCCTGCTGAGCACAGTTTCCCACTTAAAAGTAGGATTCTCCATAACAACAAAATAGTAATTATGTGACCCGAAGGTCACGTTAACTAACCATATTGTGAAAAACATTTTGCAAACTGGTAGTGCATCAAATCATGACATTGTACACCTTACTCTTACACAATGTTATGTGTCAATTATATCTACAGAAAGCTAGGAATAAATAAGCAAGTAAATAAATGAAGAGTAAATCAAACCAGGACTCTTGTCTTTCCCGTCAGGAGTGTCAATAACAATCTGGATCAGGAACTTGAGAAAGATCTTAACCCAGGAATTCCATTTCCATGAATCTCTCCTTAGGAATTAATCCTCAATACGGACAAGGTTCCAAACACAGAGGTGTTCATAGTAGCGTTATTCATGATCATCGAAAAATGAAATCAACCATGTCTATGTTAGCAATAGATGAATTGCTAACCTTTATTGCATTTCCCTGTGGGCAAAGAATTTTGCCTTCATCGTCTCACTGAATCCTTGCAGAAGCCCTGTAAGGTAAAATAGTAGTATTACCCCCATTTTTGCAGGTAAGCAAACCGGGGCACAGAGAGATTAAATAAGGTGCCCAAGATTTCATTGTTAAAAGCACAGCAGAGCCAGGATTTACAATACAAGAAAAACTGCTTTTGCTGAAATGGTTTGTATTAGAGAGAATCAAAGTTGGGGTGCCTGGGTGGCTCAGTGGGTTAAAGCCCCTACCCTCAGCTCAGATCATGATCCCAGAGTCCTGGGATCGAGCCCCACATCTGGGACTCTCTGCTCAGCAGGGAGCCTGCTTCCTCCTCTCTCTCTGCCTGCCTCTCTGCCTATCTGTGATGTCTGTCTGTCAAATAAATAAATAAATAAGTCTTTAAAAAAAAAAAGAAAAAGGATCAAAGTTTATGTATTGACTGATCACAACTACATAAAGCAATAATGATCATCATCGTGACTCAAGGATTTATTTATTTTTATTATTTTTTTTTTTTAAACTCACATGTTTTTTGACTTGGGCAGAAAACTCCCTTCTTTTTTTTTTTTTTTTAAAGATTTTATTTATTTATTTGAGAGAGAGAGACAGTGAGAGAGAGCATGAACGAGGAGAAGGTCAGAGAGCGAAGCAGACTCCTCATGGAGCTGGGAGCCTGATGTGGGACTCCATCCCGGGACTCCAGGATCACGCCCTGAGCCGAAGGCAGTCGTCCAACCAACTGAGCCACCCAGGCGTCCCTCAAGGATTTATTTTTAAAGGCTTCAAAGAAATACTCCAAAATATTATAGCGGTTCTCTTTAGGTACTGGGTGGGTGTGTGACTATTTTGTGACTTTTGGTGGGGAAGGTTCTACTTTTTCTATTTTAAGCAGTTATGTATTTTCATAATTCAGGGGAGAAAATGAACTTTTTGTTTGTTCTTGAGTAGGTATTTAGAATTGAGAATGCAAGAGGACGGTGCTCTCATGGCAGGATTTTAGGCAATGGAGGAGTTATCTGGGGTAAAAAGGACCTTGCCAGAGCAGCCACCAGAGAAGGCTGGAAGTTTCTGACCGGCCCACTTTGGTCTGACCTCGCATTACCTCAAAACCGTGCAGGGAAGAGTAGAGCAAAGAAGCCAAGCAGGGGTAAGGCTCAGAAAACAAGCCTCAGGAGAAAACATTCAAACCTCTGGTCCCAGACCATGGGGGCAGCCCAGGATGAATTTTCAATGACATGTCTGGGGACAAGGAGGCTGGAGGCATTTTTGCTTGCCTCTGTGTTCTGCAGCGTGGGCATGGGCAGGCAGACATCAAGCTCTCCCCATCGTGGCCACACCAGGGGGCCTGGGAAAATGGTCAGGTCTCTCCATAACGTATGCACGTCCACTTTTAAAGATTTTATTTATTTATGTATTTATTTAACAGAGAGAGAGAGAGAGCTCACAAGTAGGCAGAGAGACAGGCAGAGAGAGATGGGGAAGCAGACTCCCTGCTGAGCAGAGAGCCCGATGTGGGGTTTGATCCCAGGACCCTAAGATCATGACCTGGGCCAAAAGCAGAGGCTTAACTCACTGAGCCACCCAGGCTCCCTGCATGCCCAGTTTTAAAAACTGGACAATTTTTACTTAACCTAACTTAGAGGAGGAATAAAAAATTCTTTTGGAAACTTTGTCTATAAGATACTATCCAAGTGAAAACGCTGTGCTTTTTGGACAAACAGCTTCAAATCATCCCCCACGCCCCTCCTAGAGAGGAATCCGGAAGCAACCTGACCCCTGCCATGTCCTGGTTCCACAAGGGAGTCCTGAGGGCTAATGAAGCCCAAGGTGGGGACAGAGTGAACGGCTTGGCAGGCAGGCCAGGCCATGTGAGGGCAGCAGGAGAGGAAGGCCCAGGGTTTGGGCCAACAAGGCTGCAGAGAGCAGGGCCAAAGGGAAGGGTCTGGGGCTGCTGAGAGGTCAAGGTCAGGCCAAAACTGCTTCACCAGCTGCCTAAAGCCAGTGGTTTTATGTTCAAGAATTTGGTTAATTATAGACCTGTTCCAAAATAAAAATAATAGATATCACTACAGAAAATTCAGACAAAAAAGAAAAAGAAGTAAAAAAAAAAAATGACCATTTTTCTGAAACATTTCTTTTATTTTAAACTATATTTTATCATTAAGTATACTTTCTCTTTGGAAGTAAGTGAGGAGTGTTCTGTTGACCTTAAACACTCCTGTGTTGTTTGAATGTTTAAGGAATATCTGCCTTACTCATGTTAAGTAACGTCTGCTGTTAATCTGGTAAACACAAAACAGGGCTGAAACAAAACACACAAACTTTTTTTTTTAACTTGAATATCTTTTATCTTATGTGTTAGAAACTTGGCTTTTTTGTTTTGTTTTTATTTTTTAGTTTTCTTAGTTTGGGGCTTTTTTTTTCAGTCAAAGATTTATTTATTTTTTAGAGAGGAAGAGAGTTTGGGGAGGGAAGGGCAGGGGGAGAGGGAAAGTCTCAAGCAGACGCCACACGGCGTGCTCAGCCAGACACCGGATTTGATATCATGACCCTGAGGTCATTACCTGAACCAAGTCTGTGGCTTAACTGATTGTGCCCCCCCCAGACACCCCCAAAACTTTGTTTATATGATGTAAAGAAGTATTCAAGAAATAAGTGTATGTCTTTGAAAGTACATGCCACCAAATTCAAAAGGTATAGAGATGAAAAGCTGTAACACAGTGAAAAGTCAGCTCCCTTCCCTGCCCACTCTGAGCTATCCAGTTCCCCTCTTTTTTTCAAAAAATATTTTCTTGCTTTATTTATTTTTAGAGAGAATGAGTGCAAGGGCCCCTGGTGGAGGGAGTCGGGGTGGGGGGGATGGAGGTGGTGGTGCAGAGGGAGAAAACCTGAGCAAAGTCCCCAGTCCCCAGTGAATACAGAGCCCAAAGCAGGGCTAGATCTCCCACCACCCTGAGATCAAATCACGAATCAGCGGCTTAACCAACTGAGCCACCCGAGCGCCCAAACCAGTTCCCTTCTCAGAGGAAAACTGGATTTTACTGGGTGATTCTATCTAGGAGAGTCACTTAGAGCAGTCAAACCATAAAGATGGCATCTTGGCAGAGAGTAGCTTTGCAAATGCAAATATATGTGTTTACATTCTTTAGGGATTGTGTGTGTATTTACAGTAATCGAAGTACGCTGTTCTAAATCTTGCTTCTTACACAATACATCTGGGGGATCTTTCTACAGCACATGTAAAGAGTTCTATTAGCTGTGCTCACCCCTATTGACCTAAAGTGTCCTTCTTGGTGTCTAACCAGAAATCCAGACACCTCTCAGCCCCTCCAGCAAGGCCTGCAGCCCCAAGTAGATGGGAGAGACAAGGAGCTGGAGGTTCAAAGCCTCCTGCCTTCTTCCTCTCCTCCCTCCCTTCCTCTTTCCCTTCCTTCCTTCTTCTGTCTCTCCCTCCCTCCCCACCTTCCTTCCTTCTCCACCACCCCTCACCCCTGCTTCTATCTTTTCTTCTTGCTTTCTAAAATGAAACAGTTCACTGTGGCTTTCATTCACTCTGATTACTAATGCAAAACATGCTTAACCGTAAAATGATCAGGAAAAAAAAAAAAAAGAAAAAGGAGAGTGGAAAGTCACTGACCATTACCCAGAAATCATCACTGTGGACATTTTAGTGTCTGTTCTTGCTGCTATTTTTCAGGAATGCACACCACATTTTTTCACCATTTTCAAGTGTATATTTCAGTGGCACTTGGTACATTCAGCCTCGTACAACCATGACCACTACCTAGTTCCAGAACATTTTCATTGTCCCAAAAGGAAACCCTGTACCCCTCAAGGAGTCACCCTCTATTCCCCTCCCTCGGCCCCCAGTAACTGTTAATCTGCTTTCTATCTCTATGGATTTCCCTATTCTAGGTATTTCATATACATAGAATCATATACTAGATAGTCTTTTGTGTCACTTAGCACAATATTTCCAAGGTTCACCCATGTGGTGGCTTCTATCAGGACCTTCATTCCCTTTTATGGCCAAATAATATTCCATTAACTGGATATACCATCCTTCGTTTATCCATTAATCAGTCATCAATTTAGGTTATAGCTTCCTTTTGGCTACTGTGAATAGTGCTGCTATGAACACGTGTGTAAGTTTTTGCTTGAACACCTAGTTTTGATTTTTTTGGGGGGGGTATATACTTAAAAGTAGAATTGCAGGATTGAATGGTCATCCTGTCTTTAACTTCTTGAGAAAATACCAAACTATTTTGCACAGTGTACAAACTATTTTGTACTGCATTGTTTTATATTCCTACCAGTAATGTAGGAAAATCCCAGTTTCTCCACATCTTTCCCAACATTAGCAACTTCCCACTTGTTTCTTTGTTACTGGTTTGTTTTATAGTCATCCTAGTGGATGTGGAGTGAAATCTCATCGTGGTTTTGATTTACATTTCCTTAATGACTAATGACATTGAGCATATTTTCATGTGTTTCTTGGCCATTTGCATATATTCTTTGGAGAAATATCTATTCAAATCCTTTGCCCATTTAAAAAATTGGGCTGTTTGCCTTTCTCTTGTTTACTTGTGCAGCTTCTTTATGTATCCCAGATACAATACCTTCATCACATATGTGATTTGCAAATGCTTTCTTCTATTCTGTTGGTTTCTTTTCACTCTCTTGATTGTATCCTTTGATGCACAAGAGATTTTTATTCTGATAAAGACCAATTTATCTGTGTTGTTTTGCTTTTGTCGCTTGTACTTGAGGTCATAAAGACTTACTCTGTGTTTTCTTCTTGTAGTTCTTATATCCAGGACTTTTGTATATTTTGAGTTTATTTTTCATATGGTGTGAGGTAAGGCTTCAACTTCATTCTTTGCATGTAAGATATCCAGTTGTCCCAGCACTATTTATTAAAGAGATTATTCTTTTCCCATTGAATGGTTTTAACATTCTTATTGAAATTCCATTGTCGAAGATATGTAGATTTATCTCTGGGCTCTTGATTCTATTCCACTCTTCTATATGTAAGACTATTCTTATGCAATACCACGCTATTTTGATTACCGTAGCTGTGTAGCAAATTTGAAATCAGGAAGTGTGAGTCTTCACACTTAGTTTTCTTTTTCAAGATTGTTTTGGGTATTTGGGATTTCTTGCAATTCCACATGAATTTCAGAATTGGTTTTCTCACTTCTGAAAAATAGAATTTGTGGGGTTTTGAGATTTTCGTAGGGATTGCATTAAATCTGTAATTGCTTTGGGAATTATTCTCAACAATTTTTTAAAAATTAAATTAAATTTATTTATTTTAGAGAGAGAGCATATGCACACAATCTAGAGGAGGGGCAAAGGGAGAGGGAGAGAGACTCTCAAGCAAACTCTGTGCTGAGTGTGGAGCCCACCCTGAGATCAGGGGCTCGAGTTCACTTCCCTGAGATCATGACAAAATCAAGAGTCATACACTTAACTGACTGAGCCACCCAGGTGCTCTGTTGCCTTAACAATATTAAGTCTTGGGGCACTTGGGTGGCTCAGTGGGTTAAGCCTCTGCCTTCCACTCAGGTCATCATCTCAGAGTCCTGGGATTGAGCCCTACATTGGGCCCCCTGCTTGGCAGGGAGCCTGCTTCCTCCTCTCTCTCTGTCTGCCTCTCTGCCCACTTGTGATCTCTCTCTCTGTCAAATAAATAAATAAAAATCTTTTTAAAAAATTAAGTCTTAAGCCCATGAGCATGGATGCCCGCATACTCATATCTTTAATTTGTTTCAGTAACATTTTGTAGTTTCAGTATATCGCATCACTGTGGTTCAATTTATTCCAAAGTATTTTGATCTTTTTCAGTGCTATTATACTCATTTTTTTCTAATTTTTTTTATGGTGGTAAATCGCACATAACTGTAAGGGTACACTTTCTAAGTGTACAGTTCTGTGACATTCAGTACATTCAAAATGTGCTAGCACCACTGCCATTTATCCCCAGAACTCTCTTTCTCTTGCTAAACTGGAGCTCTAGGCCCATGAAACAGTATCTCCTCAATCTCCCCTCCCCACAGCCCGTGGCAACCACCCCTCTACCTTCCATCTTTATGGTTTGACAGCTCTAAGTGACTCTCCTGGATGGAATCAGCCAGTATTTGTCTCTTTGTAACTGACTTATTTCATCAAGGCTACCATCCTCAAGGTTCATCTGTGTCATAACACATGTCACAATGTCCTCCCTTTTTTTAAAAAAGATTTTATTTATTTATTTGACAGACACAGATCACAACTAGGCAGAGAGGCAGGCAGAGACAAAGAGGGGAAGCAGGCTCCCCACCAAGCAGACAGCCTGATACAAGGCTTGATCCCTGGACCCTGGGATCATGACCTGAGCCAAAGGCAGAGCTTTTAACCCACTGACACCCAGGCACCCCACGATGTCCTCCCTTTTTAAGGCCAGGTAATGTTCCACTGTGTCTGTGTGTCACATTTGCTTATCCATTCACGTGTCAATGGACACATATTGTTTCCATGGTTTGTCTATTATAAATAATGCTGCTCTAAACCAGAGTATACAAATATCTCTTTGAGGGCAACGTGTAGCTCAGTCGGTTAAGCGTCTGCCTTCGGCTCGGGTCATGATTCCGGGGTCCTGGGATAGAGTCCCACATCGAGCAACCTGCTCAGCAGGGAGTCTGCTCTTACCTCTCCCTCTGCCTGCTGCTCTGCCTACTTGTGCACTTTCTCTGTCAAATAAATAAATTTTTTAGAAACTCAACAAATTTCTCTTTGAGAACTTGCTGACAGTTCTCTTGGGTACACACCTAGTTGTGAGATTGCTGGATCACACGGCAATTCTATTTTTAATTTTTTAGGGACCTGCCACGCTGTCTTCCACAGGTGCGCTACCATTTTCTATTCCCACCAACAGTGGACAAGAGTCTGATCTCTGCACACAACATTTTAAACGTCACATATGGCCACATTGCCATGTCTGTGGCATAGAGGGCCACATAATTATTTTACCACATTTAATGGCTATCCTACAATTTGTTCCTATAATTCCTTAATATTGGCTATCATAGTTATTTTAAATTCTTAACCATAAATAAAGATGCATTGAGCTTCATTATAATGTACATCTTTGTGCATTTATCCAATTATTTCGTTTTGATCCGTCCCCAGAAATGGACTTACTAGGTGAGAAGAGAGCCATACTTCTAAATTTGTGATGACTGTTGCCAAATTGTCCCCTAAAAGTTTCAGAGCAACAGCCACCCTGAACATCAGTGGACAAGGCATCTCTACCTCAAGCACAGTCCAGATGACCTCTCCCCAGTGTCACTTCCAGAGGGAAAGGGCAAGGGCGCTGGCACGCGTCTTCCCCAGCCAGAACTCTTGAAGAGCACAGCAGCTGGCCCATTCATTCAATAGAGAGGTCCTCCTCTTAGATCTGGAAGGGCTCTTGGCAAATCTTGGAATTGTCCTTATAAAGATACTTTGTCTGAGTGTTGTGGTCCTCGTTTTGTCTGTTACTTGTCTATTTCTTCCGCTAGACTATAAGCTATGGCGCACCCAGGGACTGTGTTCACGGGAATGGCAATGTCTTGTAAAGCACCTGGCACAAGGAAGATCTCAGAACATATTAGCTCTTGGTAGGACAGGGGACAGGCCGGTATAACCACAAACTGAAGCTCCACGAGAGTAGGATGGATCTGTCCTTGCCGCTGTGTCTCCAGTGCTGGGACAGTCCCTGGCAAGTAGTGACTAGTATTCAGTGAATAAATGAAAGTGCCTGGCTCTAGAGTGTCAGTGGTAGTAGCAGATCTGAAGACTCCTAGTTCAGTGCTCTTTCTGTTTGCTGTCCTCTCTTATGCAAATTATTCTAATGTTTGCTCTGAGTTTCTGTCTTTGTGGTCCTTGGCTTCTGGGCTTCAGCAAAACGGCCACATTGCTGCTGCCCAGCAGACAGGCATGTGACATCACCTGTTGGCAGCTCTAAAGTTCCATCTGACACCCTCCAACGATTTTCCAGCGGTGAGGACCAGGAAGGGACTTTCCCCATGCATGCCCAGCTCTGGCCCATCTGTGCCCCCTTTGCTTGGATGCTGTTCCGTAGGCTGGTGTCAGCATGAGAGCTATTTTTGACTAAGTGGCTACCTAATCTTACATAACCCTCAGCGATTCAGGCCAAGGTCATTTGGCTTAGTGCATGAAAGACACTTCAGAGGCAGTGATCCCCCTTCCCCAGAGCCCCTCCAGGGACCCAGAGCTTGGAGCTGAGTGCCGTGATGGTGACTCCAGGCCTCCACTGCAAAGCCCAGCAAGGACCTTCTGAACACAGCTCAACTTTTGTAACTTTTCCCGAGAGAATTCCCCGGATAGTGTGCTCCAATGCCCCTGGCACTTGGACGTCTTTACAGATCCCGGAAGCAGGGTGTTGGGAAACCCTCACCACCCCTCCCCGCCATAAACACACCCAGTTCCTTCCCAAATGCGGAGGTACACAAGCTGAAGATACTCCAGGGGGCCCAGGGTGGGCGGGATTGTTGTCCTTCCTGGGGGAGAAGGGACAGGCCCACATTTTAAAGATTTTTATTTATTTATTATAGAGGGGGTCAGGGGAGGGGGAAGGGGGGTGAGCAAGCAGACTCCCTGCTAAGCGCAGAGCCTAGACAGGACACCAGGCTCCATCCCAGGACCCCCAGGATCATGATCTAAGCTGAAATCAGATGCTTAACCCACTGTGCCACCCAGGCGCTTGATAAGCCCACATTTTAATTTCCATTTTGTTTTACTGGAAGAGATAGAAGGGCATTCAAGGTCCTCTGGAATCGAATCCCAAATGCTTTTCCTATCTCCTCAGCAAGCCCTTAGGCAAAAGCCCGGCACAGGATAGATGCTCACTAAATGCTTAGTGAGTGGCGTTCACTGGCTGCCCCCTCAGACTTCTGGCCACACCCAGCTACTGGCCAACGGCTGATGAACCCTGTACCTTTGCACACGCCCAGAGACCTCAAGTGCCTCAAACCACCTTTCAAGATCCCCATAAACAGAAGGTGTTGCTCTTTGGTCTGTATTTTCCTGGCACGTTGCTCACACTTCTGTTTTGAGCATCTTCTTCCTCTTCTTCTTCTTCTTCTTTTTTTTTTTTAAGATTGTATTTGTCTAATTGAGAGAGACAGAGACACAGAGAGAGATAGCAAGAGAGGGATGAGCTGGGAGGAGAGGGAGAAACAGGTTCCCCACTGAGCAGGGAGCCCACAGTGGCGCTGGATGTGGCCCTCGATCCCAGGACCCTGGTGGGATCATGATCCGAGCCGAAGGCAGACGCTTAACCAACTGAGACAACCAGATGCCCCAAGACTCACTTACGTATTTTAGAGAGAGAGAAAGAGAGAGAGAGAGCAAGTGAGTTGGGGGGGAGCAGAGGGAGAGGAAGAGAACCATACTCCCCACTGAGTGGGGAGACCCCCAAGAAGGGCTCAATCCCATGACCCCAAGACCCCAAGACCCCAAGACCATGACCTGAGCCAAAATCAAGAGTCAGAGTCAACTGACAAGGTCACCCACGTGCCCTTGTTTTGAGCCTCTTCTTCTTCTTCTTCTTTTTTTTTTTTTTTAAGATTTTATTTATTTCTTTAACAGAGACACAACAAGTGAGGGAACGTAAGCAGGAGGAGTGGGAGAGAAGAAGGCTTTCTGCTTGAGCAGGGAGCCCGATGTGACTCGATCCCAGAACCCTGGGATCATGACCAAACGCAGACGCTTAACCAACTGAACCACTAAAGCGCCCCAGTTTCGAGCTTCTTCTTCTTCTTCTTTTTTAAAGATTTTATTTATTTATTTCTTTGACAGAGAGAGAAATCACAAGTAGGCAGAGAGGTGGGCAGAGAGAGAAGGGGAAGCAGGCTCCCTGCTGAGCAGAGAGCCTGATGTGGGGCTCAATCCCAGGACCCTGGGATCATGACCTGAGCTGGAGGCAGAGGCTTTAACCCACTGAGTCACCCAGGCGCCCCAGTTTCGAGCTTCTTAAAACATAACTGATCACATTCTTCTGTTTCTTCCTCCAGACTGGGAGCTCCTTGAAGGCAGGGTCTGGCCCTTACTGGTCACTGTATTTGCAGTAGGCATTGCTACCTGGCACTCACTGAGCCCTCATCAATACCCCTTAGTTGGATGGATGGGTGACTGGAGACACAAGTGTGAGTTGTGCAGGTCACAGAATTGTTTCTTTCAAATCCAGCATGGCCTGGCTGCAGGGGAGAGGCAGGGAAGATGGAGTCAACATTCTGAATACTGAGTATGTCTTTTCTCTCTTAAATTTTTAAAAATCCAATTGAATTTAAATTTTAAAAATTTTAATCTCACAAATCATTGGTATTCCTTATAGAAAACACAGCACAGCTGCAAGAAAATCACTTACAACACTAGAGTACCTTTCCAGACTTCTTTCTCCCATTACCCAGCCCCCATCATTTTTACAGAAATGGGGCCTCACTGTGCTTCCTGTCTTGTTACCATTTCCTTGAACACTAAGGAGAGGTTAACTGAGATTGTTGGCCTGTTCCGTTTCCTGGGAACGCTCTTATTCCCTGCTTAATTCTGGAGCTCTCCTGTTAGGTCAAGGAGTCCCCTCCCCTGGTCTTAGTTGATTGGCCCAGAGGTAGGTCTTGACCCCAGCTGGGTCAACCACAGTGCCAAGGGACCCTGCCCACAGTGGACTGGTTCTGGGTTGGATCCTTGATCTAAAGTGGCCAATATATTCCTTGCTTAAGATTTTTTTGGATTTGGGGCTAGAGACAGCTTCGGGTAGACTCTTCCCTGTACCCAAAACCTGTTTCCCCCATCTGGTCCGCAGAAAGAAAGTGAGTCTGGACATGAGGAGAGGCAAACACAGCAAACAGATGGGGAACCCTGGAGCTGAGTCCCACCTTCCTGTTGTTTTTAAGGTTTGGTCACACCATGTCCTTCCCAAACCTCGGTTGTCCACCTCTCCTTTGGATTCTATAAACCAGTAAATCCTCCCTTTGCTTTTTCCATTTTGAGATGGATTTCTGTGACTTGACACACGTGTTCAACGTCACTTTTAATGAGGGCAGGGAACTATCTTGAGTTTTTACTTTTAACGAATCTCCTGTTGTTGGCTCTCTGGATTATTTCCACTTTTTCACTGTTGCAAGCAACACGGTAGTAGACATCCTCATAAATTCATCTCTGCTCCATGCAGCATTTTATTACAATAAACTCCTAGAGGTACAATTGCTACAGCAAAAGGTGTTTGCATTCTTAAAGCTTTGTGACCCAGTGTTTTCCTATCTTTATGCTCTGTGACCATTGCCTTTTCCAGCATCCTTATCCAATGGGTTGTTGGACGCCTTCATGGTTTTACATTATTTGAGACTGAACTGGCCCCAGTGAGTTTGACCTTCAGTGGTTCTTGCAATGGGTCGGGTCCAGGTTTGGGCTCCAGCCTGCCCATACACTGTGTCCAAGCCTCCTGTTGGAAAAAGTAGGTATGGGGCAGTCATGGTCCTGAGCATTTTCAGAGGATTTTGTAAACACAAGGACAGGTCACTGAATGCACAGTGGATACTGGGTCTGGGGGTATAAATGGAGGATGCCCCCTTCATAGTCATTGGCCAGGTCTTGAAGGTTTATCCCAGAAGGCAAGGGAAGATCGTCATTTTGAGGACAGGTCTGATACCTGCTGCCAGGGAACGGGGTATGGTCCTTGGTATGGGAGGTCATGGGGCAAATCAGTTAACTCTCCCTGTGCTGAGCACTGAGCTTGGTTCCTGGTTACACGGGGCAAGGCAGACACAGTCCCCACCACCCTGGAGCTCACAGCCTGGTGACAAAGGCAAGACAGTGAATGAGACCTCCCATGAAGAGCAGTGACAGTCACATCCTGGAGCGCTGGATCCCTAGGGTGAACAGGTCAGGGGCTCATCCTGTTCAGACAATGGGGACGCCTTCCGGAAGAAAATCAATGAAGCGGACACTTGAAGGATGTGTAGTGCTCTGTCCGATGAAGACTGAACGAGACCGGCCAAGGTTCCCAGCAGAGGAAACAGATGATACCAAAGCCTGGAAATAGCAGAGAACGTAGAGGGTTCGGCAGGAGGAAAGAAAGTCCCTTGGGCCTGGAATGTGGAGAATCTGATAGGAAAGAGCGAAGGACAAGGCTACAGGAATGGTAAGGCCTCTTCCTGGCTAGCCCAGGAACTCTAGCCTGAGGGCCATGGGGGAGTTCAAAAGGTACAAGAGGGGGAAGGTGTGACCCACATTCTTTAGGAGGAGGCAGGGAGAGATTGAATCAAAAGGTAACAGGGCCCATGTTTCTGGCCCCGTGGCCTGTCTTAGGGCCCCAAGGCTCTCTGAAAGCTTTTCTCTGCACACTTGGGTCTTAGACCTCTGAGCTCAGTCTCCCTGCAGGGAGAGCCAAATCCAGGGCCTCAAGCCGCCATTGCATCATGGCCGATGCCCTCTGCGGGCCAGCCTGGGCTCCTCATCCAGGGCCTGCTCCCGAAATATAGCAGGCTCGAGTGGCAGCAGACACATAAATAGATCTCCACTTTCTGCATAAAGAAACATTCCCCCCCACCGCCCGCCCAACCCCACCATGCCTCACATACAGATAATATGTTGGGGGGGATAAAAGACACAACATTGGGAATATAGTCAATGATACTGTAACAGCGTTGTGTGGTGACAGATGGTAGTTACTCCTGTGGTGAGCATAGCGAAACATATAGAGACGTTAAATCACTCTGTTGTACATCTGAAACTAATGTAACGTTATGTGTCAACTCTATCTACTCAAAACAAAATTTTTTTAAGAATTTTTGTCATGTAGTTAAGTGGAATGAGGTAAGGAAACTGAACGTGATTTGTAAAAGGACATTCTCTCTTAAGCAGCAGAAGGTCTTTTCTTCTTCCAAATGAAACCCATATATCCATCTGCTCCTGTGATGTTGCCTTTGGGGAACGTCTCAAATTTCACACGTCCAGAACGAAGCCCTAGAGTCTGCCATCCTCCTTCAATCTGCTCCTTCCCTGCCTTCTTCATCTTAGTCTGATACCTCCTCCCACCCGGGTGTTCGTGCTCAGAGCTGGAGAGTCAGCCTTGCTATACCCCCAGCCCCATGTGCTCTGGGGGCACCAGTCTCCCCCACTATCACTAATCCTGTGGGCTCCTCTCCAGTGCATGTCTCCGACCCATCCCGGGACTACCATGACCGCTGCCATGCCTCCAGACTAGCCATCACTCACCTGGATCCTGCTGCAATAGCCCTACCTGATCTTCCCCAGAACGTGCCTGCCCCTTCCCAAGTTCAAGGCTCATAAACGGGCCTGAGTGGAACACCCGTGCAGAGTTGTGTGCAGATCATAAGTGCTAAGCTTGATGAACTGAATGCACCTGGGTAACCAGTACCCAGCTCAAAGCAGAAAACACCACCAGCATCCTAGAAGCCTTTGTGTGCCCCTTCCCAATCACCCACATTTTTCCTCGAGGATAATCACTCCCCTGACTTCTAGCACCGCAGAGCAGTTTTGCCTGCTTCTGCACTCTATACATGCGTTGATACCTCAGGCACTATTTTATATCTGCATTAATTCACACATCCTGCTTTTGTCAGACCCGCCCACAGCATCTCATACATCCTAATGTGTTCCTTTTCATTGCTGTATAGTATTCGGCTTATAACAACATTTATTCAATCAAGTACCAGAAGGCAATTCAGTGGTTTATAATTTGCAGCTATGACAAAGGTGCACTTGTCAGTATTTTTGTCTTTGGTGCATGTAATTGTGCACTTCTGTTGGGTACCTACCTAGGATTAGAATTGCTTCATCACAGAGCACACACACATCCACAAAGTGGTCTATTTAGGACACGGCCACATTGTATCATTTCTTCACTTAGACCTTCCATGGCTTCCCAATGCCTTTAGAATAAAATTCAAACTTTTCCTTTCAACCCACATAGGCCTCACACACTGTGGCATCCCCTGACCTCTCCCTCTCCACCTCAGACCTGGAACAGACTGCTTTCTCACCATACGGATCTTCTACTCCGTGCTTGGAGCCTGCCAAGGAGCCCGCCAAGGAGCCCACCCACTCCATACGGTGTAGTTTCCAACTGGCCAGCTCTTACTCATTCTTTATGTCTCAGGGTAAATAGAATTTTCTCAGGAAGTCCTCTTCTAATCCCCTAGTCAAAAAGAGTGATCACCATATTGTCTTTCACTGCAAAGCTCGTAATGGCACCAACCCACAATTTGAAGTTGTCTAGTTGTTCACGACTACCTCTCCCAGTGGACTGTCAGCCACAAGAGACTGACGCTGTCATGTTCACTGCTGGACTCCCCAATGTCCAGCACCAGGTGGGAACAGAGTAGGTGCTCAGTAAATATCTATGCGGTGTAGAGAGTAGGTAAGAGAAGAAGAAGGACCTTGAAGTCACCCAGAAAGCAAGGTACAAATCTTGGTTCCATTACTTGCTACTCTTGTGCCTTTAGGCAAGTAACCTAAGCTGTCTGGGCCTCAGTTTCCTCCTTTGTGAGACAAAGATGATCCTGCTGGCCTCTAAGACAGCTTGTATGGATGAGCTGACAACATAGGTACATCCTTTGCCTAACACACTGGGGGGCACATGGTGAGTGCTAATGAAGCAGTAGCTTTCCATGGATCAGCTCACTGGAGTTTCAGCACAACTGCTGGGGCGGGTGCTATTCTCAATCCTCAGGATATTAAACTCAAGCCCAATGAGGTTCAGTATTTTGCTCAATACCTCTGGCTTCAGATCCCACGCCCACCTCCACTACAGGACAGGAGGTAGCATATGAACCATGAGTGACAATAGGGGGAAGGAACAGTGGCGAGCCCCTCACAGCAAGCACCCCACTCACCCCTTCCTTGACATCCATTCATCCCCCCCCCCGATTCCCTCCTCCCCCGAACTCCAAGGTCAAGAGTATGATACGAAAACCACTGGGTTATGGAAACAACTGTGGTTATTAATAACTGTGAAGGAAAAAATAGAAAGATCTGATTACAGGAAAAAATGTTAACTTCTGTATAACAAAAGACATTACAAATGAGGTCAAAAGATAAATGAGAGTGTGGGAGAAAATATTTAAACTTCACATAACAAAGGCTTACTATCCCTGGAGTGAAAATGCTCCTGCAAATAAAGTGGAAAAATACAAATGACCCAATGGGAAAATGGGCAAAGAACATAAAAGGTGTATAGTAAAAGAAATAAAAATGGTCAGCACACATATGTATAAGCAGGGAAATGAAAATTAAATAGCGAGCCCCCACATAGCTGCTAACATTAGCAAACATGAAAAATACTGGTAACATTCATGGGTGTTGAAGGCAGAAGGAAACCAACACTACTATACTCATTGTAAAAAAAAAAAAAAATTAAAGCCTTTTAGGAAAAACTTTCAAAAATTTTATGACAAAAAATAAATGTGTAAGGCACCTGGCTGGCTCTGTCAGTAGAGTGTGTAACTCACACAGGGATGTGAGTTCAAGCCCTACAATGGGCATGGAGTTTACTTTAAAAACAAAAAAGTGACAATTTTCAGATATGAAAAGAAAAGTACATAATGAAACAGACAGACACAAGAATAGGCATCACAACATTTTTATGGTAATGAGAACTTAGAAACACCCTGATTGCATCAATACAGTTGCATATTACATAGCTATTAAAACCAATGAGGTAGGGGTGCCTGGGTGGCTCAGTGGGTTAAAGCCTCTGCCTTCAGCTCAGGTCATGATCCCAGGGTTCTGGGATCGAGCCCCACATCGGGCTTTCTTCTCGGCGGGGAGCCTGCTTCTTCCTCTCTCTGCCTGCCTCTCTACCTACTTGTGATTTCTGTCTGTCAAATAAATTTTAAAAATCTATAAAACCAATGAGGTAGATTCATGTGTGCCAGATTATCATTCTCTCCAAAACGTACGAAGCGAAAAACAATGAGAAAGAATACGTCTAGTTTCATAGAAAACAGAGTAAGCCTATCCAAACCACCCTGAACACTCATTTAAACAAAGAAAAAGTAGGAAAATCAAATTTCTAATTACAGTGAGTCAAAGGAGGTAGACTGGAGGGTGTTAGTTTTGCTTCACATAGGCAGTTGAGTTGTTGCAATGAGCATACATTTTTTTTTCTTTTAAGTAGGCTCCACGCCCAGCGGGGCTCGAACCCACAACCCTGAGATTAAGATCTGAGCTGCGATCAAGAGTCAGACGCTTAGGTGCACCTGGGTGGCTCAGTGGGTTAAAGCCTCTGCCTTTGGCTTCTGGTCATGATCCCAGGGTCCTGAGTTGGAACCCCACATCAGGCTCTCTGCTCAGCAGGGAGTCTGCTTCCCCCTCTCTCTCTGGCAGAGGCCTCTCTGCCTACTTTGTGATCACTCTCTGTCAAATAAATAAATAAAATCTTAAAAAAAAAAAAAGAAAGAAAGAGTTAGATGCTTAACTGACCCAGCCACCCAGGCACTACGCAATGAGCATGTATTTTATTAAATATTAAATAATAAGCCTTGCTCATTGATAATGACTCAATAAAAGTTGCCTGCTGGTCTACTCTCATGAAACCTTTCCTGCTCTAACACTTACCTTGCTTCAGGTCCTACAAATAAGCTGCTGGTGACAGAAAAGGTATTAATTGTCTTCAGAACAACTTCCTTTGATTAACCTCTTCACTTGCTCTGCTGCCCAACCTTCCAGCGGGGAGAAATCCCATAGCCTGATTATTCTAAAATGATATGTATTTTCTGGATATGCAATACATGCACAAGGTTAAAAAAAAAAAAAAGGCACGAAAGAGTATTTTAGTGAAAAGTGAGCCTCATTCTATCTCTGATATCCTGACTACCCAGCTCCTTGCCAGTTTCTTATGTATCTTTCCCCAGATATTGAATGCATATAATAGCATATACATGAATATATTCTGTTCTTTAAAAAGCAAATGCTCTCCATAATGTCTATATACACAAACAAGTATGTTCATATGGAAAACACTTTTTGATTTCTTGTAGTCAGAACCTGCTTAGTTCCAATGTTGCATTTCTCTTCTTCTTCTTCTTCTTTTTTTTTTTTAAGATTTTTATTTATTTATTTGACAGAGAGAGAGAGAGATCACAAGTAGGCAGAGAGGCAGGCAGAGAGAGAGGGGAAAGCAGGCTCCCTGCTGAGTGGAGAGGCAGATGCAGGGCTTGATCCCAGGACCCTGAGATCATGACCTGAGCCGAAGGCAGAGGTTTAACCCACTGAGCCACCCAGGCGCCCCACATTTCTCTTCTTGAGAAACCAAAATTCCCTAACCGAGGCAATCTATCCATCTATCCATCCATGCACTTACATCCTCTAACAAGTATTTGGTGAGCACTCGCTTGTGCCAGACACTAAGCTAAAAGCTGGAGATAAAGCAGAGAAAACATGAAGTCTTCGCTCTCACCCAGCTGATCTTCTAGTGGGGAAGAAACAAATTATGCAGAAGAAAACACATAAGTGAAGACAATGAACACACTAGAGATATTGAGATGTGCCTTGAAGATCCTCATTCTCGGTTAAGAGAGGGGGTGAGGAAGGAGAGGTGGAAAGAAGAGGGGACGTGGGGAGAGAGCTTATTTTAGATGGAGTGGCCAAGGAAGATCTCCCTCAGGAGATGACATTTAAGCTAAGAACTGAATGACAAGTAGGAGCAAATGTTACTAGTTTCCTTGCTCTGATGATGTTCCAATGAGAGATTCCACAGGCAGAATTTCAATTTGATCCAAGTGGTGAACAGGGTGGGTTCTTAAGTCCTGGAAATGCAGGTTGGAATCCCAGTTCTGCTGGGTGAGCCTTGGGGAAATTATTTAAGCTCTCTGCTACCTCAGTTTTTTCATCTGTAATGTGAGGTTACATAAAAATAGCACCAACCTCATAAAATCACAGTGAGGATTAAGTGGGATGGGCCATGTGGGCATCTTAGGTGGGCACAAAGAAAGTGATCCAAAAAACGAGAATGTTAAGGCAATATGATAATGTTAGGCAAAGAGTCAGGTGAAAAGCCGAATGTACCATGGATAAAAGAAAAAAACAATTGATAGATGTTTTCATCAGAATTAGAAAGGAAATTAAGAGGTACAAATGTCTAGTTATAAAATAAATGAGTCAAGAGGATAAAAAGTACAGCCTAGGGAATATAGCCAATAATACTGTAATAACGCCATATGGTGGCTACAGCAAATGTTGAGTATTGGATAGAGTTCTTGAATCACGATGTTGTACACCTGAAGTTAAAAAGCAATGTATGTGAACTATACTTCAAGGATCTTTTTTTTTTTTTAATTTGAGAAGTTTGCTCTTGAGAGACAATATTAAGAGAATGAACAGACAAGTTACAGTCTGGGAGAAAATATTTTTAAATCACATATCTGACAGAAGGCTTATATTCAGACTATAAAAAGAACTCTCAAAACTCAACAGTATGAAAACAAACAGCCAAGTTAAGAAATAGACCAAAGACTTGACCGGATACTTCACTGAAGAGGATACATGATGGCAAATAAGCCTGTGAGAAGATACAATGCCGATATTAGCTAGCAGAGAAATGTAAAATAAATCCATGCTGAGACACCACCACACACTTATTAGAATGGCTTAAAAAAAAAAAACAACCTGACAAAACCAAGTGCTGACAAGATTCAGAGAAACCGTAATCCTCACATGTTGCTGGCGGGAATGTGAAGTGGTACAGGCACTCCAGAAAACAGTCTGGCGGTTTCCTATAAAGCTAAGCCTAAAAAGGGGGGAAAAAAAAAGCTGAGCCTACACTTAATATATGACTCAGCGACCCTATTCCTAGGTGATTACTCTAGAGAAATGAAAACTTTGGTTCATATGAAGCCTGCACACAAATGTGTGTAGCAGCCCTATTTATTTATTTTTAAAGATTTTATTTATTTGACACAGAGAGAGAGAGATCACAAGTAGGCAGAGAGAGAGGAGAAAGCAGGCTCACCACTGAGCAGAGAGCCTGATGTGGGACTCAATCCCAGGACCCTGAGATCATGGCCCAAGCTGAAGGCAGAGGTTTAACCCACTGAGCCACCCGGGCGCCCAGCAGCCTTATTTATAATCGCCCCAAACTATAGGCAATCCAGATGTCCTTCAAAGGATGAACAGGTAAACAAACTGCGTAAGTCTATTCTACTAGAAAGCTGCTCAGAAGAAAAGAAAAATGTGCAAACGATCGATAACATGCAACACATGTGAATGGGAGTGGGAGATAAGCTCACCTCAACAGGTCTCATGTTATGTGACCCCATGTCGGTGCCATTCTTAAAAAGACAAAACCGGAGTGATGGAGAGCAGATCAGTGGTTCTGGGGTCGGGGTGGGGGGCGGGTAGGGGGTTGGGGTGTAGGGGGTTAGGTCGGCAGAGAGTCAATTTCTTGTGGTTTTGGGGATCATGAAATGGATTTGTATGCTGATTGCCATGGTGGTTACACCAATCTACATGTATGTTAAAATTCATAGAAATGAATTTTATGAAATTCAATTTGCCTTCATGTGAATTTAAAAAATAATTAAAAAATAAATCATGATCCTTGATATTGTCATTCTAACTCAGCCACTCACTTCCGGTCCCTCCTCCCTCTTTTTCCTCATTCTCTGCAACAAGAAACTTCTTAAAGAGGAGGCACCTTCCACCCAGTAAACACCTGAAGGCTCCCTTACTAACCTGGCTTTGTTGCTCTACACACAAGGTAACACATTTCTGTTGGGAAGGGAGGGAGACAGGAAGAATTCAAGCATTACAGAAATATGTGTAGAAGCAAAAGCCCTCAGGAATCCCACCTTCCAGAATTAACCACTGACAGAAGCTTCCACCAGAACCATTTCAAAGCAATTTCATACAGTTGTTTCCTCACAAGGTTCAGAACCCATATGGTGGGATTTACTCTGATTGATTGTTCAAGGAAAACAAGGAGGGCCTTGGGGAGAATGACCTTGAAAGGTTAACATCCGGGAAGCCAGCCCAACCTCACATCAAGTCAAAGTATTTCACAGCCGGAGTGATCTGGCTCATTAAAGATCCTCCAGGCCCTCGCGGTCCCTCGCTGACACCACCCCCAAGGAGGCTGCGCGTCATGGCGGCCTCTTCCCCACAGCCCGATCTGCTCTGGCCGCCACATCCGCTCAGCTACCTGCATTCGCAATCACTGTTTGGGCTCATTCAGTCAACACTCAATAAATCATTCATTCGTCTGTTCCTTGCTTCCTTACTGAGAAACACTGAGCACCTCACCTGTGCCAGGTACTGAGCCCAGACGTGGAAATACCTTGGTGAGCAAGACCCACAGAGTTCCTGCCCTTCCGGAGCTTCCATTCTTGTCAGAGAAGGTGACTAACCAGAGATGGTTCTATGGCCTATTCAACAGCGACTGTGCTGAAGCCTAATCCACAGAGGTGCATGGTGTGGGGAGAACACATCCGGCCAGGCCAGTTGCCCTGGAGGAGGGGATGAAGCTGCTGAGGCAGGTGAGCAGGACTCAGCCAGGATCAGAGGGGAGGGAAGCGCGCGCGTTCCAGGCAGAGGGAATGGCATCAGGGTGGCTCATGGGTATTGTGGAGACTGGAGGTGCTGGGGTCATAGCAGTGGACAGGACATGATGACAGGTCTCCAAGAAAATGTTTCAGTCTGACTTTTGCCGCTGGCTTTGTGGCCTCCTTTCCCCTCTCCCTACACACGAAACAGAACACTTCCTGGAGAGCTCAGGGTGTGGGATCGGAAGTGAGATCAATGGAAACCCACCAAACCTGGGCTCCTATAAGCTCACTGTGTGTATGAAAATGGGCAACAACTTAATCTGTCTGCGTCTAAGTTTTCCCACCTGTCGAATGGGTGTGAAATGACAACATATGAGGGTTGTTGTTGTTTTTTTTTAAGATTTTATTTATTTATTTGACAGAGATCACAAGTAGGCAGAGAGGTAGGCAAGGGTGAGGGGGGGAAGCAGGCTCCCCACTGAGCAGAGAGCCCGATGCAGGGCTCTATCCCAGGACCCAAGATCATGAGCTGAGCTGAAGGCAGGGGTTTAACCCACTGAGCCACCCCGGTGCTCACATATGAAGGTTTTGTGAGATAATGCACACAAAGTCATGATCGCAACTCGTGGTACTTTGGCGGTGTTGGCTCATGGTAGCTTGTGTTGTGATTAATATTATTAGGGACATCAGGGCGCCTGACCCTGGAGGTGCCATCTCTCTATAGTTAAATATGGAGTTTCACACAGACCCAGGGAGGGTCTTCCAGCCTCGGGATTCCTGTGGGCAAAAATCCAGGCTACTCAGATGGAATGACATTCCTTGACTACATAAAGCTTGTTTGGGGAGTGGACTTAACATTTGTCGGTGACCCAGGCTGGAGGGTAGAGGACAGGACAGCTAAGACCCACTGAGGCTCCTTCGCTGACAGATCGGTGCTGCTGGTTGGCCTCAGCCCACTCCCATCCCGCCTCCTGCCCCTAAACAGGACTCCCATCCAAAGGATTCCAACTATGCCGTCAGTAATGAGAACCCTACAAAGTCCTCTCTGGGCTGAGGAGTCACGGGTTTTGCCTTCCCAGAAAAGCACCTTTGCTTCAGTGGGAGTATGCCTTTGGACTGATAAAGACTTGCCCTGTCCTGTTATGGGTAGGAATATTGCAAGGGGGTGAAGCTATTTTTTGCCACATGTTCTATCTCTCCGGCAGGCACAGGGACATTACTTGGGATCAAATAGCCCCAGCCATAGAAGGTCACGGAGCTGAAGGCTAGAAGGCCTGGCTCTCAAAGGGCCAGCTTGGGGGTGGGAGGAATTACTGGCATCACCAGATGGGGGTCTTAGGACCTTTAGCTGTCTTCCCTTCCATCCCCTGGCCCAGCCCCAACCCACTTTCCACAGGGCTCCTGTTGAACCTATTCCCTGGGCCCAGAGTCTGGTGGCAACTGTTTATTTTTAGCCTATGATTCCCCAAGAATGCGGGTGGGCCTCTCTGAAGCAGGGGGAGGGAGGAGGGAGGAGGAAGAGGAACTTCAGGTCCTGGAGGGCCAAGGAGGACACAGCCCAGCCCAGGCCCTTAACTCAGTCCTATGACAGCCTCCTATAGGGACCAGGCCAAATCTTCTCCTTTCTTGGGCCAGCTCATCTCAGGACCAGCTTGGTCCTATGTCCCTGTGTTCCCCTTTTCTTCTTTCCTGAGGACCCCTGAAACCCTCTGCTTTCTACCTCCTCCCTGTACTTTTGGTCCTTCGGGGTTCTCATATTCAGCCATAGTGGATGTGGAACAGGACTTGTCAACAACCCCTCCCTTGGGCCTGCCTGGCACAGAGTAGGTGCCTAATAAATACATATAGACTGAAGGATGGGTCTCCCTGCTCTTTCCCATAGGCAAGAGGCCTGAATAATGTAAGAACTAATAAAAGGGGAAGTTATGGTGGTTCAGAAACTTACAAAACCCTTAAGTCATTGTCCCTGTTGCTACTTCCTGTCTTTTTTCTGAGAAGTTCCCTGGAACCCCTGGGCCTTAACTTTGCCTCTGTGATCCAGGGGGAGAGGCACCCACCCCCCCCTTTTTCAATTCCACCTCCAGGTTTCCCTTGACCCTTCTTTCCTGGATACTGAGGCCCTGCCCCACAGAGAGTCTGGCAAAGGGGGAAACCATCTGGCTGAGCTAGTCCCAGTCTGGCCCCACCACATATTTGCTGGGATCCAGGGCAAGGTGCCCTGCCCCATAAGAGGTTGTCCAGCTGTCAGTGGGCTTGTTGGCGTGACTGACGGGTCTAGAAGTCAAAGGGCTGGCACATAGTAGGTGCTTACTCACTGTCATTTTATCATCATCAAAGAAAGGATGCGGAAAACCAAGGCTTCTTTTTCAACATCTTCTTCTTTCATGTTCAACCTGATCATTCTTATATTTATAGGATGCTTTAATATTTTATAAAGCACTTTCACATCCATTAGCTCCTCTGATCCCCACACAACCCCCTTAGAAGGGCCAAGTCATTCTTGTATGAGTATTATTCCCATTATACAGATCAGGATACTCATGCTCCAGAAAAACGCAGATGGGTCTTGCTTGCCATTGTGTGGTCAACGCCTGACCCAGGGCCTGGCCCCAAGAAAGTACTCAAAACAAAACAATGCAAAACCCTTTGGTTTTTGACCAAATGACCAAATGACCTAGACGGTGTAATCCTCCGTAGGACACCATTAGCCTTTTCCTTACCTGCAGAGTGGGGATTGAGTTCGTAGGATGCACACAAGACGTTCAAATTCTAGAATTAATTTTCACGGTAGGGCTTGGCCTTTTGAGTGGGCAGAACTCAAGAGGGAGGCATGGGCACCAAGCCCTTTCCCCTTCTCCTAGAGGAGAGCCAAAAGCTGGTCATTTCTGGAGAATAACTAAGAAGTGTCTCTAATAGGAACGTGGGTAGAGCTCAAACCTAGAAGATCCCAGACCAGACGCTCAATATCCTCACATCCTGGGACTTTGGTTTCTCCTGATTTGCCCAGCTGGAAGCTGAATTTTAGAGAGGAGACAGGCCTGTGTGCGCGGGTAGTCGTGGGAAACAAATCCCAGAGGAAGCGGGAGGTCTTCCAGTGTAGAAATGAGAATTTCCTTTACTATTGACACCATGGGGAAAGCATTCTTCTGTGTTTGGAAGAGATGGGTTTGGGACGGATGAAAATGAAAAGGGAAACCAAAACACGCACCATCCCTTTTTAGGTCAAAAATCATTTTATTAATTGAGGGACATAAAAATGTATTATGTACAAGCTGATTTCACCGCAAATGATCGCAATCAGCATATTGCATTTCAAAGCATAATCCTTGTTGTCAGGCAATAATTATAAATCTGTGATTTACTTTTAATTCATTGAAATTTTTAAAAAACAGAGCTGTAGCTGCTAAGGTCCCAGGAATCTCTTCAGCTCACTGGCTGTGGAGAAGCAGAAGTCACCCTCACTTGACTTTAAGAAAGCCTCAGATGCTGTGGGAGCTTGGGGTTAATAAAGAGACACCACACGTCTTTTAAGAAAGTTGCTAAGACTGTAGGAGGAAAAAGTCCAACTCACTGATGACAACATTTGTCCCTTGAAACTTAGCTCATCGTTGTAAGAGTAGGTTTTATTTTCTAGTGAATGTTAATTACAGGGTTTTTTTTTTTCCCCCTCAGAACAACTTAACGGTGCTTTGGGTTCTTGGAACTGGGCTCACTCTATCCCAGAAAGGGAACTGGGGAGCTGATTATTAAAGCTGACATGTACTGAGTATCTACTATGCGAGAGCTAACCACTATTCTTAAGGCTTCACACTCATTCATTTAATCCCAATAACAGCCCGCATGTTATAGGTACTATTATTATCCCCATTTCACAGATGAGAAAACCCAAGTTTAGGAAGCGAACTGACTTGTCTAAGGTCCCATGGCCACCAAGTGGCAGAACCGGGATTTGAACGTAGCTTAAAGCAAATCGAGGGGTGGTTTGGTATGAAAATGAGGCTCCAGTGAGCCCGCGTTTAGCCCGTGTTCAGTCAACTTACCTCCTCCAAGTGAAACAGGGCAAACTCCCTCTCTCCAGCCCCATCATCCCCTGGAACCACTCAGAACCCTCTTCATCCCAGATCCCACTATAACAGGAACACTTTTGTGACTTAAGTGGTTGATAAAAACACACACACCAAGGCTCCTAAAACACTGTTCTAGATTCTGAACTTAGAGCAATGGCAAATTCTTTATTTTTCTTTTTAAAGATTTTACTTATTTATTTGACAGAGAGAGAGATCACAAGCAGGCAGAGAGGCAGGCAGAGAGAGAGGGGGAAGCAGGCTCCCTGCTGAGCAGAGAGCCCGATGTGGGGCTTGATCCCAGGACACTGAGATCATGACCTTCGCCGAAGGCAGAGGCTTAACCCACGGAGCCACCCAGGCACCCCTGCAAATTCTTTCAATTTTCATTTTTTCTATTTTGATTTTTTTAAACTTTATTTATTTATTTTTTTTAGTAATCTCTACACCCAGTGTGGGGCTCAAACTCACAACTCTGAGATCAAAAGTCAAATGCTCTTCCAACTGAGCCTGCGAGGTGCCCCTAAATTTTCATTTTTAAAAAATTCTTTCTTCAGTTCCTTTTATAGATAATGAGGTCACTGGGGTAAGAAACAACCAACTCCAAATCCCCTCCCAGCTCTGTATTTCTCAGGATGTTCTAACTAGTCTACATGGGACACTGTGGGGAAGCAGCAAAAGACCATGTTTCCGGTGCCTCTCATTTACTTTGACACATATGGAGTGTTAGACCCTGAAGAGGGTTGGGAACTCGGGACCTTGGGAGCTCGGGTGAGAACAGGGTTCTATCCTTTTTCTGCTTACCTCCCAGTGGGTGATGAGAATGAACCAGGAAACGCAGAGAAGAATTCAGTTATGGGGACTGTATAAATGCTCAGAGGGAAACCCTACACTTTGGTCTGGCAAGGTCAACGGCCCGTCCAGCTCCTGGTCACTGGGGCTCAGGGAGTGGGCAGACACACACCCACCACCACCAAGACTGAAAGTCTGTAAGAGGAAGCCCCCAGGCCAGGGGCACAGAGTGCTGAGTCTTGCAACCCTGGCGATCCCCCAGCCACAGAGGCACCACTTCCCTTTGCTGCCCCAAACCCAGGTCAGCCTGCCCTCGGTGCCTGGGAACTGAACCGAGTGGACACGGCGACGGCTTGACATTCAAAGCTTCCCTACGGCTTGGCTTGGTTTTTGACATGACTTTGGGAGTGCCAAGTCTACCTGGGAGTATTGGGACACCTTATCTTAAATATTTGATGGTCGGGAAGATTTGTTTTTCAGGAGCAACATTTCTTCGCGGAGCCCTGAATAAAATGACCCTCGTCTCCCCTGCCAGGTCTCTACTCCCACCTGCACTGCCCAGCCACTTTGAGCAGGAGGATCAGGGCAGGGACCGTCTTCTTCGAGCCTGACGCCAGGACTGTCCCAAGCGCCGTCCGTCCCTGGCTGCACCTCAGAGTTCCATAGCTGGTTGCCTGACCACGATGTCAACCAGTTCTCATGACAATCAGGAATAGATGAGGTTGTCACCCCTACTTTGAGAGGCAGTCCTTTGCTGAATGGGGCTTACCCATAGCTGTGTGACTGCAAACCAAGGGCTCCCTTTGCCATCACGGTGTTTCTGGACCTCCTGTCTTTCAAGTCCTCTGTCTGACTTTTGCCACATTCCTATGCCACCTGGACCATCAGTAGTGTACTTTTAAAGGTGGCCCATCTTTTCCCCTTAGCTGAAATGCCTCTGCTTAAAAATGAAACTTGATTTCACTGCCCTAATTGGAAATCTGGTTTCACTTACCATAAATGGAAGGCAGCCATTACAAACAAAGGCAAGGAAACGTTATCAAACCCCAGCTAGACACTGTCGCCTGCTGAAGGCTCTGAGCCCGAGGCCTGGTCTCTCTTTGTGAAAAGGGAGGATAGGCCTCGTCTGAGGTGTGAAAGACAGGGTAGCTCCCAAGGGAGGCTTTCTCCTTGAAGGACTGCAGCAGGACTGAGAAAATGATGCACTTTCTCACTGTGAGAACCACCATTTAGGGCTTACTTTGCTCTTGGGGAAACCTGCGTGCTGAGCTGAGGCTTCACCCTCACCCACCCTCATGTCGGTCCCCCCCATAAGCACCCCACAAAGCAATCTTTATGGCTATTACCATCTGTCTCAGATGCCATCTTTGCAGGGCCCCTGGTCTCTGTCTCCTTAGGGTAAGGTCCCGGGCTCCACCACTGCCCCCTCCTACCCTAGCAGGAGGTCCCTCCTCTCACCCACTCGTGCCTTAGCCTGGTGCCCCACCCCCTGCCCCCTCCTGAGAGCTCCCTCTGCTTCCCATTTGCCTCCCCACACCCTTAATCTATCCTCCACACCTAGGGGCCTTCTAAAGCCCGGATCCCATATCCTGGCACTTCATGGCTGAAAACCCCTTCTTGTCCCCCACAGCCCCCAGGATCCCAGCCCCCCTCCCTCGAGGGCCCACAAGGCCCTGCCTGCCCACATCTCCCAGCCTCACTCCCCACAATTGCCAGCTCCAACCCTAGGGTCTTGCCATCTTGGACTGCTTCATTTCCTTACCAGGCCCTCCTTGACTTTGCAATTTCATCAACAGTGTTCCCACTGCTCGAAGCCGTGCTTCTCACCGTCACCCACACATTCTTCCTGTCTCCGTGTAAATGTCACTCTCTTTGGGCAGTCTCTCCCTCTCCCTCAAGGCAGCACCCTGCCCCTCACCCAGACCCTGGGCCCCGATGGCCCTGTGTTTCTCCTATTCCTCACACTCAGTTGGAATTATCTGTGCCTGTTTGCCATTGTGGTTCAGGGCCTCGCGCAGGACCGGAAACGTGTGGAGCCACAAAAACACCTGTTGGCTGAATGGAGGGTGATTGAGTCCCTGCACAGAGCAATCCCTGTTTCCACTTTCCCCCTGCTCCGCCCTCTGTCTTCATCTAGCTAAATTCTGCCTCTCCCAGCCTTAATGATTTAGGTCAGTTCCCACTTCTTCCAGGAAGTCATCCTTGATTACTCTAACCAGACAGAACTCCTCCCTTCTATTGAACCCCTACAATATCTGTGTTGTTGCTGAATGAACGAATGGGGCATATTACAAATGGAACCAAGTGAGAAAACAATGTCATTTAAAACTCAAGCTCACTGTAGGACTTCTGTTTTTCTAAGAAGGAAAGTTTAATTCCTGTCAGTGGAAAAATAAATCTTTAAACTGTTTACTTCTTTGGAGAGGCTGGTGGGAGAAGAGACAACAGGCTGAAATCACACAGCTTTTCTTCTGTTTTGTTTTGTTTTTTTTTTTCTCTTGGCAGTAAAGGTGAGATTCCAAGAAGAAAGCCTCTTTTGATAAAGTACTTGGTTTGAGGGGAGTAATACTAGCGGCATGTGGTATAAAATCCAGAAGACAGACGGTGTGTCCTTGGCACGGCGCATTAATGAACCTATGAATGTGCGGGGAGGTAGGTACAAGGGAGAGTGGAGAATCTGTTGCTCCCAATGATACAATGAGGGAAACTGCATTTCTGGGGGAGTCCCAGGGTGAGAACTAAGGGGCCAAGCACTCAAACGGAGTTCCAAGATCCATGAGAGTCGTGTCCAGAGAGGAGGTCTTGGGCTGGGTGGCCTAAGAGCCTCTCGGCCCAGAGCTGGCCAGGATCTGCATTACTATTAATGTGGTCTTACTGACCACACCAGGACATCGGTAGAGTTGGCTGCACCCAAGCTCTGGAGGGAGTTTTGGGGGCAAACAAGGAAAGATAGCTTTCCTTGCCTGGGATAGAAACAGTCTCAGAAAGAACAGGAACCCAGAGCCTGGGGACACAGGGAAGACAGAGCCCCTGGGAACTTGTGGAGACCCGGAGAGGGCATCACACTTCCTGTAGAGGAGGCCTAGAATTCCAGCTAATTTTATGTAATCACAGAGGACATATGACCTCAGCTAATATTAGAATTACAAGGAACTTGCTTTATATTAGTATCTTTTTTGTTTATTAACACCCTGCATCCTTGGCCAGACTATAGGCTGTCTGAGGCCAGGGACTGGCTCTCATCATTCTGTTCCATCCCCCACTCCCCCACCAGTAATAGTGACCTTGACACTGAATCCAATTTTGGGGCAACTCATGACATCGTCACTGAGAGAGGATTGTGACTGAATAATTCATATCATATCAATAAATCAACCCCTAACACATACACACACCCCACTTGGAAACAGCCAGGGGAGGGTGAAGGCACCCTCTGGGCTCCCAGGAGTCCTGGGCCTTAGTCTGGCTGGCCCCCAACATGCATGTGTTGCTTGGAGCACCCTTGGAGAAAAGCCCTTGACCAACTCAGCTTTTGTTTCCCACACCCTTCAATCAACAACTCAAGGAACCACAAAGCAATCTTTATGGCTGTCATTCTAGCTGGATTGTAGAAAGTACAAATAAGGCCGTTTCTAAATAATTCCCAAACTGTTCAGATACGAAGGTTGTAATGGGCAGAGACTGGCATCAGTGGGGGAGCCGGGCGAAGAGAGATTGCCAGAGGCCTTTATAACTGTTTACTGCTGCTGTAGGTCTGGAACCAGCTCCAAGTCAAATACGCGTACAAAGAGGAGGCTCGAACCCCACCTCACGGGGCAGGCCTGGCCGTCTTGCTGCCTCCACCGGAGAGATAAGGAAGCAAAGACAGAGAGGTCAATATAGTCATGTGAACATCAATAGGTTAGTCAAGAATTAACCCCATTAGGCCAATACCTAATTCCTGCCAAATTGAGGTTTTCAGTACCAGAAGAAAACAATTCTCCACATAATGCCACCATTGCGGGACTGGTGGGCTTATGGTCAGACCAGGTCCTCACCAGTTTGGTACTCTGGACTCTTGACATCGTTCAGTTTAAATTTTTGGTTTTAATTATTTTTTTAAAAAGATTTTTATTTATTTATTTGACAGACAGAGATCACAAGTAGGCAGAGAAGCAGACAGAAAGAGAGGAGGAAGCAGGTTCCCTGCTGAGCAAAGAGGCCCATGCAGGGCTTGATCCCAGGACCCTGAGATCATGACCTGAGCCAAAGGCAGAGGCTATAACCCACTGAATCACCCAGGCGGCCCAAATTTGGTTTTAATTATTTGAGTGAACCAGAATGCTCATGGCAAGTACAGGTGTGGCGTTTTGCTAAGCCCAGATTGACATCGCAGCCCCAGGAGGCTGGTGTACTGGAAATCTTAGCAGCCACTCAGTAGTAAGCCCATCCTGCTGCCCAGTGGCTCCAGTTCAACATTACTTTGTTTTGTTGTCACTTGTCAGGTATCCTGAAATCCTCAGGAGGTGATGTCAAAAACACCCCCCAAAACAAAAAAAACAACAAAGAAATGAATCTTGGAGTTCTATAAAATAGCATTCCTTGGGCACCTGTGTGGCTCAGTCAGTTAAACATCTGCCTTCAGCTCAGGTCATGATCTCAATGTCCTGGGATCCAGTCCCCCATTGGCTCCCTGCTCAGTGGGGAGCCTGCTTCCCCCTCTCTCTCTGCCCCTCCCCCCCTTCATGTGCACCATGGGCATGCTCTCTCTCACTCTCTATATCAAATAAATAAATAAAATATTTTAAAAAATTCTTCCTTGAAAAATAAGCCAACTTGTGTTGGTGTGAGAAGGGAAGAGGAAGAGACGTAAGTTTAAGTTCATGTTGATCTTTAAGCCAGGAAAGAGAAGTTGTAGATAAACTTCAGAGTGGAAAATTGGATCTGGGCAGGGCTGGGGGTGGGGGTGGAAGCTCAAGATCCTAAAAGTGGCGAAGTTCACCTTTTTCTTTAAATGGTAACTTTACAAAACAATTCATAAAACCACATCAGGAGATCACCAGCAACCACAAAGACAACAACAGAAAACAACTCTTTGGTAAGCAAGAGAAGAAACCTAGAGAACTCAAAAAAGCATCTGAAGTGTAGTTGTTAAGAGGTGATGGAAGCTGGGAGTGATGCAAAAACCTGACCAAAGATCACCATAATACAGTTAGGGCTTGCAAAAGTCTTCAGTTGTGAGTCTGCAGGAGATTGGAGGCCCCCTGGGGATGTGGGGCCTCACCCCATCAACTCGATCACTCTTCACTATGACCCCCACTCCCAGACCAGCTCAATGAAGATGTCATGGTGGCGTGCCATCTAGTGGTCACAGTGATTACTGCAATAACAGCCTTGAGCTTTCTGTTGATTTCATTACACCTTAATTTTTTTTTAAAGATTTTATTTATTTATTTATTTAAATATCTCTACACCCAATGTGGGGCTTGAACTCACAACCCTGAGATCAAGAGCCGCATGCTCTACTGACTGAGCCAGCCAGGCACCCCAAACTTTCATTCACTTATTTATTCCTTTAATGCATTGCTCTGGGTCTGATGTTGAGAATATGATAGAGAAGAATATAGCCTTTCCTTCAGGAACCTCATAATCCAGTGTTGGGGGGACAACACATAAAATACAATACGAGGGTAAGATCATGACATACCATAGGGAGCCAACAGAGCACTGCCAAGGGGACACCTAGGGCTAGATTTGGCAGTCAGAGAAGATGTCCCAGAGGAAGTGCAACTGATTTTGGGACCTGAAGAAAAAAAGTAGAAACTTTTTAAGCAGAGGAGAGGAAAGGAAGAGACAGCCTTCCTGGTGGAGGGAACAGTGTGCCTAAAAGCTGGGTGTCAAGAGTACACAACCAGCTCTAACTGGGCTTTAAGCTTTGTTCAGAACTTTAAATGTCACCCCTAAGAGCCATGAGAGCCATTTCTTCTTGGGGAAAAATTAAGAAAGCCCATAGAATTGAATTTCCCCCAGGCCCTGGCTTACAACTCTCTCTCTCTCTCTCTCTCTCCCTTTTTTTTTTTTTAATTTTATTTATTTGTTTGATAGAGATCACAAGTAGGCAGAGAGAGAAGGGGAGGCAGGCTCTCTGCTGAGCAGAAAGCCCCATGCAGGGTTCGATCCCAGGATCCTGAGATCATGACCTGAGACGAAGGCAGAGGTTTAACCCACTGAGCCACCCAGGTGCCCCACACCTTTCTTTCTTAAAGTCCACAGACTCACACCAGCCTCCCGTGGCCCCCCTGCACCCCCCACCCCGCACATACCCGAAGAGCAGCACGGTGCTATTATGTAGCTTTTTGTTTTCCTCCTGGGCATGAGTGGCTCATCCCACATGCCCTTGATCTCTCTTTTCCTTCTGTCGGCAACCTTTGTCTTGCATTGCAGTCATTCCTAAATGAGGGTAGAGCTTCAGCTCCAGCAAGAAGAGCCCTGGCAATGCCAAACTTCTTTCGAGGGTCAGTGGTTGATGGGGAGATGGGGGCTACTCTCAGGGTGAGGTCCTGGGTACCTCCTGCCTCAGCATTCTCCGGGACATTTGTTAAACAGGTACTCTCCAGATCACACACAGGTCTGTGCTGCCCTCATTAGAGTACGGTGGCCCTGGAATGGGTACTGCCAGTGTCCCAGGCGGCGCTGCTGCTCGCTCAGATCGGAAGTGCTGGCATAGAGCACAGGCTTTAGGGTCAGCTCCCTCCACCATTAGTCCCAGGCCTGCCTCACCCGCTCATGGTTCAGCTGTTTAACCTTAGGTCAGTTCCTTCATCTCCTTAGGCCTCGGCTTCCTCTTCTGAAGAAGGAGAATAGTAGGGGCGCCTGGCTGGCTCCGTTGGAAAAGCATGCGACTCGATCTAGGAGTCCTGAGTCGAGCCCCACATTGGGTGTAGAGATAACTAAAGAAAATAAATATAAAGTTTAAAAAAAATAGTAATCACAAAACCTACCCGTGAGGGTTATTGAGAGGAGTAGTTGAGGTTATGCATGCAAGGTATTTGGCACCAAGTCTGGCATGCAGGAAGTGCTCAGAAAAATGTAAAGAACAAAACCAGTCACATCCTGGATGCCATTTCAATCACAAAATGGGCATGAAGGTTAAGGGCAGCAGGCCTGGGTAATCAGGGGCTGGGATCTAGCATTAAACACACCCAGAGGAGTGGGCTGGTGGCAAGGGAGAGAGAAGAGACCTCGGTGCGCCGACCTGTGACCCTGAGAGGAAGGTGAGATGAGCAGACAGCCTGGGGGCGGCCCGGAGAGCCTCCGCAGAGGGTCTTGCACGCACAGCAACCGGGCTGGAAATGAAATTCTCCGTTAAAAGTTCGGAGAAACTGGTAGGAATCTTGGCTCTGCCAACTTGGGGTAGCAGTCACAATTCTTGCCACCACAAACCAGCCCAAGCGAAGAAAGGACTTTCTGCTTCATGTGACTGAAAAGGCTGGAAGGTAGATGAATCCAGTTTCAATAATGTCATCAACCTGTCTCCAGCTCTCCGCTCGACTTCTTTCTGTCTTAGCTTTGTTCTCAGGCACACTTGCTCCGTTGTGGTGAAAAGCCACCCAGCAGCTCTCAGCACAGCTGGGCACGCGGCAACCCCAGCAGGGACACAGCACCCCTTCGGTGGCAGCTCCAACTCCTGCAGAAATCCCGAGGCCGGGAGGGGATCACACGCCCATCAACGAACCAATCAGCATGACTAGGGAAATGGCGTGTTCTGATTGGCCAGGCCCGGTTCCTCTGCCCACCAGGGTCTCCAAGCCACCTGGACTGAGCATAAGGGGTTTCTGGAGTAAGATGAGGGGCTTGTTTCTGGAAGAAGGCGTGAGGACAGGTACCAGGGGTGTCCTTCGTGTATCCGTGTGAGACATCCCTGTGGCCAGTTGTCCCCAGAGCTGGGCGCCTGAGCCTGCATGTTATTGAGCTGCGGCCATCACAGGCTTGGTCCCTGAAAGGGGTCTCTCTTATGCAGGTGGCGACGCCACTGCCTGTGCTCGCTGAAAAGGCACGTCTAGGGAACAGCAGGCGCAGAGAGCTTGTACAAGCTGCCAGCTGGATTTCTCCAGGTGTCCTTCAAGAGAGGCTGTAAAGCACAAAAAGTGAGGGAACCTTCTCAGGGGAGGAGGGAGGGAGAGATGCTAAAATGCCCCCAGCTCTCCAGAAGGCTGGGACTCGTCAGCCTGCGTGCTGAAGACCACGGGAAGCTGAGGCCTCGGGCTAGCGCGGCATCAGGGATGAAGTCCCGGCTCAGCCACTTGCGCCCTTCCCCTCCCTTCTTCCTAGGTCACCTTCCATCCCCACCCTAGCACCTTCCGAGGAACTGTGCGGAGGAACTGTGTGTTCCTCCCCGGAGTACGCCTTTGCTCCAGATATACATCTCTCGGGCCTTTGTATTCATTCAGTAACTAGATTAGCGCCTACAATGGGCCACACCCCCTGCCGGGAGCTGCAGTAAATCCCCAGGCAGGCATCGCCCACAACCTCACAGGGTGCACCCATCTAGAAATTGTGGTTGCATTATTTTTAATTGTACAAGTTATGCACGAAGTGATTCTCTTTGTGAAATGTTCCAACAATATATTTGTTACTGAGGCCACCTGACTTTTCCCAGACGGTTCTGCCTACTTCCTCAGTTGTTCCATAGCGCAGAGCTGGGAAGTCTTTTTTGCATACATACATCCTAATATGTGCACATGCAGAAATGAACAGATTTTGCTTTGTTGACATTGAAAAAACTAAATCCAAGCTAGCACACGGTGAGGACACCCTCCCCCTGCGGCTCAATGCCCTCCCAGAACAGCCTCCGGGGTCACTGTTTCCAGTGCTTTCTTCCAGATAAGCTAAGACAGAAGTCACCAAACCTCATCTGTCCAGGGCCAGATCATAAATACTTTAGGCTCTGTGGGCCTACGGTCTCTGTCACAACTAATCAACTCTGCCACTGTACTGAGAATGTAGCCGTAGACAATACATAAATGAATGAGCATGGCTGTCCCAATAAAACTTTATTTAAGGACATGGAATTGTGAGCTAGCTTTCTTTCTTTCTTTCTTTCTTTTTTAAACATTTTTAGTGGGGAAGGGTAGAGGGAGAAGCAGACTCCCTACTGAGCAGGGAGCCCAACGAAGGACTCGATCCCAGAACCCTGAGATCATGACAGACACTTAACTGACTGAGCCACCCAGGCGCCCGGGTTGCGAATTTATATCATTTTCACATGTAATGAAATAGTATTCTTCTTCTTCTTCTTTTTAAAAATATTTTATTTATTTGTTTGACACAGAGACAAAGTGAGAGAGGGAACACAAGCAGGGGGGTGGGAGAGGGAGAAACCGGCTTCCCGCTGAGCAGGGAGCCAGATGTGGTCCTGGGATCATGACCCGAGCCGAAGGCAGACATTTAATCACTGGGCCACCCAGGCGTCCCAGTACTCTTCTTTTGGATTGCTTTTCAAACATTTAAGAATCTAAACTCTAGTCTTGGCTCGCTGGTTGCTCCAAGGCAAGCAGCAGGCTGGATTTGGCCCTTGGACTACAGTTTGGCAACCCTGGGCTATACACATAAAAAGCAAATACACCTGAATATTCTTCCCCCTCTTTCTTACACAAGGAGAGCCTATGACACACATTGTCCTAAACCTGCATTTTTCTCATGTTGTGCTATGTCTTCGAGATCACACTCCTTCATTCCCTACAGAGCTTCTCCACTGTTACCTTTGGTACATTAAATTACATTTCACTTCACAATTTCCATAGCCAATCACTCGTCTGTGTGTTTGTGTGTGTGTGTGTGTGTGTGTGTGTGTGTGTGTTGGGCTTTGTTGAGATCTCATTCACATACCATACAATTTATCCATTTTAAGTGTACAATTAAATGGCCTTTAGTGTGTCCACAGAGCTGTGACACGGCAGCGTAATCAATTTCAGGGACTGTAAACCCTCACTCCTTAGCGATCAGCCTCATAGCCTCATAGCTCCCCCGAGCCATAGGCAACTACTAATCTATTCTCTGTCTCTCTGCCTCTTCTGGATATTTCTATAGAATCACACAATCTGTGGTCTTTGTGATAGTTAGCATGAGGTTTTCAAGGTTCATCCCTGCCCCAGCAGGTGTCAGCGGGGGTGATGCTGGAGAGGGTGTCATCCCTTCTTACTGCATGGTGATAACTCTGCTGTATGGCTGGGCCACATTTCATGTATCCATTGGCTCATGGACATTTGGATGGCTTCCGCTTTTTGGCTATTGTGAATAATGCTATGAACATCCATGCACGGGCTGTTATGTGAATATATGGTTCCATTCCTCTTAGTTATACATCTAGGAGTGGAATCTCTGGGTCATATGGTAACTCTATGCTTAACCATTTGAGGAACTGTCAGCATGTTTCCCAAAGTGGCTGCACCATTTCCTATTCCCAGAGGCAATGTATGAGGGTTCAAATTTCTCCACAGCTTCACCAACCTTTGTCATCGTCTGTTCTCCCCGCCCCCCCATTTGGGGGTAAAGCAGGATCTCATTGTGGGGCATGTGTGTTTTTAGCAAATACATTGTTCTGAGATTTAAAAAATTCATTTCTAGATCTTGGACTTTTCCCTGCGGGATTACATGTAGAACTTTGTGCTTGGCAAATACCACGTAGTATGCCAAGCGCAGCTGGAGCCTGGTCCGGCCATTCCCTGTGATGGCTAGCTAGGTTGTTTCCAACTGTTGACCAGTACAAAGAACAAAGCAATGAACATTCTTGTTGTGCCTCCCAGTGCACAGAGCACATATTTCTTGACGATAGTCTTAGAACAGCTGGGGGTGCCTGGGTGGCTCAGTCGACTGAGCATCTGCCTTTGGCTCAGGTCATGATCCCAGGGTCCTGGGATGGAGCCCTGCATCCTGAGATAGAGCCCCATGTTGGGCTCCCTGTTCAGCGGAGAGTCTGCTTTTTCCTCTGCCCCTCCCCCCTCCTCATGCTCACTTGCTCTCTCTTTCTCACTGTCAAATAAATAAAATCTTAAAACAAAAACAAAAACAAAAAAACCCCGAAGAAGTAGAATTGCCCGATTAAGGAGCATGCACATTTAAAATCCTTGAATATCTTAAGAATTACCCTCTGCAAAAGCTCCACCAATGTATACTCCAGTATTCATCTCACTACTGCACGCCAGCCCTGGATATTAACCCTTTCATTGGTTCCAAAAGCCTTTTCCTTCATCAATGTCAGATTGACTCGAAGCGACATCCCAGCACATGACTGTCCTCCTCTTTGGTGCTAGGGGCCAGCCCCTTCTGTCTCTGTATCCAGCAACAGCTGCTGATACATGTGAGTGACGAACTGTGATTTTTTGCAGTCTTACATGACTAAAGTGTGTGGCTTTTTTTAAAGATTTAATTTATTTGAGAGAGAGAGACAGAGATAGCGACAGAGATAGCAAGAGAGAGCAGGAGCCAGGAGAAGAAAGAGAAGCAGGCACCCTCCTGAGTCGGGAGCCCGGTGCAGGGCTTGATCCCAGGACCTGAGCTGAAGGCAGATGCTAAAGTGACTGAGTCATTCAGGCACCTCTAAATTGTGTTCCGAGACCCTACAACATTCTACAGTGGCTCAGTTCTTCAAGATTTCATTGTGAATGTTAGAGCTTCTGCCTAAGCTGTGTTGTCTTCTAAACCTTAAAGAAATCAAAAGTCTTTGACTGGTCTGGGGAGAAATTCTTTGGTAACCAGCAGAATGACGGGTCAGATTGGTCAGAACACCTGGTCGGATTGGAACACTGGCTTGCGTTTCAAAACAGGTCCCAGGATCCTGGGAAGCAGGTTCTTCTGCTAGAAACATTCTGATACCATCACCCAAATGGAACCAAACAAAAACAAAAACAAAAAAAAAACCCACAAAACCCTGGGGCACCTGGGTGCCTCGGTTGGTTAAGCTTAAGTGTCCACATTCAGCTCAGGTCAGGATCTGAGGATCCTGGGATCAAGCCCCACGTCAGCTCCCTGCGCAGCAGGGAGTCTGATTGTCCCTCCACCTCTGCCCCTCCCCCTGCTTGTGTGTGTGCGCTCTCTCTCTCTCTCAAATAAATATATAAAATAAAAATCTTTAAACAAACAAACAAACAAACAAAAAAACAACCCTTAGGGGTCAGCTAAAGCCATCCCATTGCAGACCAGGAGAAGGAGGCTCCAGCTAGGAAGGTGACTTGCTCCAGGTCACATGGCTAACCAGGAGTGGAACTATGAATGTAGCTCAGGTTCTGATTCCAGGTCAGTGGTCTTTCTTGAAAACATGTGGAATCTGAAGATTCCCCTCTAAACCCTATGCCAAGCTCCTCTACTCCTCACCAGACACCACGGCTTCTCCCAGAAGGCAGCATAGACTTGGGGCTAGGGTCCTGGTTATCAAAGCAGAGAGTCCTGGATTCAAATCCTGTCTCAGCCTTTGAGGTCTACTTACTCTACCCTTTGACCCTCGGGCTCTTCTCTATAATACCTACCTCCCAGGCTTACAGTTCTATTTCATAAACCTACCTCACAGGGTTATGTCAGGTTTCAATGAGCCAAGTACATGGTTTGGCACACAGCAAGGACTCAGTACACCGTGCCTGCCATGTTTTTCCCTCCAGTTCTCCCCTTCTTGTGTGAATCAGCTGGGTTGGGGTCGGGCAGGTGGGAACACGGTAAAGATTAATTTATCACAGGCAGGACATTCCTGGTTCAGTCTCCACGCAGTGGGCTGGGTCACATGTCCCCTGCACACTGTTGTTTCACTTAGCTTGGCTTGAGCTGTCACCTCCTGAGTCACGGCTTTAATAAACTGCTGTTCACAGCAGAGGGACTGTCCACATCCTCATTGATCGTCGTTATGGAAGTCTGAAGGAGCAGAGAACAGAGTTCCTTTGAGCACAGGGGTTCTTTCAATCCAGGCTGTCATTAGAATCTCTTGGGGGAACATTTCGAAAACCCCAAGGACTGGACGCCATCCACTCCCTTATCCTGATCACACTGGTTGGGATGGGGTCCAGGCCACTTCAAACTGCCCAGGTGATTGTAATCAAAGTAGGACACAAGATCCACTGGTCTATGGGAGTGGTCTTCAAACTACACCATGCCTCCAAATCAATCCCCTGGAGGGCTGGGTGCTGTGTGTCCTGTAGGTCTGGGTTGGGGCCTGTGAATCTGCACCTCTAATGGGTTTCTGTGTGATGTCCACACTGCCAATTTTTGGTGGGGGGGGGGCACCACTTTGATAACAGCTGATCTAGATGAACCTGAGTGGACCTCTGGAGGTCCTTTCCTTGACAGCACTCTTTCCCCCTCTAGCAACAGCCCCTGACTTATGCTTAGTGAATTGCCCTACCCCTCTTCACCTCTCAGACCATAGGTGGGGGTGGTGTTCACCTGGCCTCTCAACGTTAGGAGCAGGGACATGGCCAGGTCTGGCAAATCAGCAGAATCTATACCCCGGCTCCAGTGAGTGGGTGGTTCAGTGATGGGCATGTCATTTAACAGAGTCCAGAGACAGTCAGCCCTGTGACTTTTTTTTTTTTAAAGATTTTATTTATTTATTTGACAGAGATTGCTTCTCGGCCTTTTGGCTAAGATCAAGTGTATTTATTTGACAGAGATCACAAGTAGGCAGAGAGGCAGGCAGAGAGAGAGGAGGAAGCAGGCTCCCTGCTGAGCAGAGAGCCCTGATGCGGGGCTCAGTTCCAGGACCCTGAGATCGTGACCCGAGCTGAAAGCAGAGGCTTTAACCCACTGAGCCACCCAGGCACCCCAGCCCAGTGACTTTTGCTGGAAGGCTTGGGAAGAGGCATTAAGTGGGCATTTGCAAGCCTGGGGTTGCTGTAGCTCGCGTTTGCAGGGGAACAGTCCGTCTGACTGTGAAGCAACCAACGGAGAACAGAAAATACCAATAGAGGGGCGCCTGTGTGGCTCAGTCGGTTGAGTGTCTGCCTTTGGCTCAATTCATGACCTCAGGGTCATGGGATGAGCCTCATGATTGGCTCCATGCTCCGCAGGAGCTTGGATGGTCTCTCCAGAGAGAGATGCTTCAGATGGTCTTCTGGATGGTCTCTGGATGGTCTTCTGGATGGTCTTCTGGATGCTTCAGATGGTCTCTCCCTCCCCCTCTCTTTCTGCCCCTCTCTCTGCTCCCACATGAGTCTTTCTCTCTCTCAAATAAATAAATAAAATATTTTTAAAAAAGAAGAGACCAACAGAGACCAGGTACTGTGATATCCTCTTCCCCCTGGATCTAAACAAGCCCAACTCTAGACCTAAGTGTTTCAGCTACAGGAGGCAATTTTTCACTTAAGCTAATTGGAGGTGGGTGTTTGCCACGTGCAGTTCAAGAGTACCCAAACATGGGACATCTACAGTGCCTTCTTGCCCAGAGTGGGATTCCAGCATCTTTCCTGGGTGCTGCTTCCATCAGGCAATGACCTTCAAAAACACCCCAGAGCTGAACAGCGGAGCTCATCATTTAGTCCCATCCTCTCCTTGTTGATGAGGGGTGACCTGGGGGCCAAGATGGGCATGAGTCATGCGTACAACAAAGCCAACAGGATATCAGCCCTCGGCTCTGTCAATAAATCCACCCATACCAGTGGGATGATAACAGCTGACCATGCCAGGATCCTGACCAAGTCCCCCGCTCAAGGACACCCGTGCTGGGACAGGGCTCACTCCTTCAGCACAAGAAAGGGCTTCCTTGCCCTTTGTTCCATGTCTCGGTTTCTCTGATTGCAATCGAACACACACACACGAGTGTTGTTGTCATGATAAAACTATAAATGGAGCATAGGGACATAGGAAATGATTTTTCAGTAGAAAAAGATGAGCGGAAACAGGAAAATGAAGCCCTCTAGTAACCAGCGCCCCACACTACTGGTGACAACATTCGGGGAGCATATCCTTTTGTGTTTGCTTGCTTTTTCTATGAGGATTGACATGAGGCAAGATGGGGGCCTGCCCTGGGAGACCCAAACTATCCTCTGAGGAAGGACTTGGGGTGAGTCTTGGAAGCAAGAGAGGGGAAGAGATAGCTCCTCCTTGGGGATTGTGTCACACAGGGTTTGTTGATTTAGAGAAGAGGGGCTTTGGGGGAAGGCCAGTGGAAGCTTACTCAATTGCTCAATTGATGAAAGACCCAAAGGTAGGTTTGTGTTAGCGGGAATGAAGGGAACTCCGAGGGCCAGGAAGCAGGAAGTAGAAAAAGCAGCCATTGCCTTTCATTGGGACAGGAGTGTGGATGCTTTGGTGACCCCAGCACTGCCACTGCCCTTGTCAGAGCCTAAGTCAAGAGAAAGAAGGCGTCTTTCCCACTGATTCACCCAGCTGAGTGAACCCCTTGGTTGAACTGGAGAAGGCCAATGGTAGGAAGATGGAGCCGGGAAGCATGGCTGCCCAAGAGAGCCAGTGAGAGCAATTTCCCTTAAGACAGCTAAGGAGGGAAAGGGTTTTCCAGTTTCCAGGCTCAGCTGCAAACCAAGAGCTACCCTCTAGCAAGCCCAGAGAAGGCAAGAGCCTAGGGCTGCTACTTCTAGGGACAGTTTGTAGCTGAGTTCCAAATGGAAACTGGTTCCAACCCAGCTACCCTAGAGCACTGCTGGTGTACCTAGGGAAAGAGATCAGTTGCGTTTGAGTATCTGTGTATAAATCAACAGCCACAGCACTGGATGTCCAGGCCTTTGTGTCACGGAGCAGCCATAGGCACGTGGGAGATGTCTTTTCCCTTCCCAGGTTCCCCTGAGAAACACCTGCAGGAACAGCCAAATGGAATGCATCTTGATCAAGAAACTGGTCTTGTTAGGGAGTAGGGACTGCTTCTGGGGATGGGCCTGTAATATTGCTGACTGTGTTTCCAGGCTCCTGCTGGTGGTAGTAGAGCCCTGACATCCCACCTCACCGGCAGGGCAAGATTTCTGATTCATGGAGTCTTGAAAAGAAGTTGAGGGTAGTGGAGTTCTCCCCAAGTAGGAGATGGTTTGGAGGACTTGAGGAGACTGGGGCGTGTGGGGAGGGAATATAATATACCAACAGCATATGCTCTCCATTTAAATAGAAAACATAATGGGTTGTCACCAAAGCGAGTACAATCCCAGGTTGCATTAAAAGAAGTAGGTCTTGTAGAAAGAAGGAGGAGATGTCTCTCCCTCTCCTCTGGCCAGTCCATGTCCTATTCCAGGCACTTTAACAGGGATGTGGACGCCATTGGTGGCATCCCCAGACCTTCTCATCAGTTGTACTGGGTTTCTCCTCACCCTCATACCTGGCTCCCAGGAGCTGCTGATGATCTTCAAACAGTTCCTTTCCTCCAAGCATTTTCAATTATGCAGAACTCTCCCAACTGTCCCCTGCTAAAAGTGTGCCTGGAGGATGAGTCCTGCGCAGGTCAAGAATCCTACTTTATCAGCAGCTGCAAAAACATTATTCTGATCCCGAGGGCAAAGCTTAGCCTGTTTGGCAACTCCTGGGATCACCCGGCCTCCTGGATCAGGAGTTCCTGCATTCCCCAGTGGTCACAGAGACTGGGTGGCCATTCCCAACATCTTCCAGGCCCCACGCCATGGTGTCTCTGGCCACATTTCTCAACTTCATCTCCCATTATTCCCCTTTACACACTTATGACTCAGCCAAAGGCAAGCACAGTTCAGCTTTTCAAAAACACATGCTATATTAGCTGTTTTTTGATTACAAGGGGGCAGAATGCCCGCTGAGACCAGGTTGACCAAGAAAGGAGATGTACAGGGTTGTCTGGCATCAGGCCCAGGTAGATCCCGCAGCTGAGGGTCTCTCGTCTCCATCTCTTGGCCCGGTGTTAGCTAGCTTCATTCTCAGGCCAGCTTTCCCCCAGGAAGTTGCAAAATGGTTGCTGAAAGCTTGCAGCTCAGCAACCCTGGTAGAAATAAAACTTCTATCACCTCAAGAGTTGGAGCCTAAGGCCCAGGAATGGACTCTCCCCGAGCAGACTAGGGTTATTATCCCGCCTAAAGCAAGTCCTGTGGCAAGGGGCATTGAATACAGTGGTTGCACAGGCTTGAGTCTCCTGCCCCAGGATGCAGGGGAAGAGACTCCTAAGAGCTGGGGTTAGCTTGAGGATCAGCGGGGCTTACACCACGTGGCTTGGGAGTGGTAGAGGGCGGGTCCCTTAGGAACAATGCGCATTCTCTAATTAGAATCAGGGGAAACAGGGGATGGGCAGGAAATAGCACTTGCCTACCAGTACACATGCCCCATCCGTCCTCCCAGCAACCCAGCCACCTGGTATCAGTCCAGCAGAAACAGAGGGAAGTAAAGCCAGGCAGACCAGCTCTGGATGTGGGAAGGAAAAGTCCTGTGTTTCCTCAGAACGTCTTACTGGCTGTGTGAGAGGTCTGGAAGAATGGACGCAGAAGCCATATGGAGGATTCTGAACTTTGAAAACGGGCGTTCCTGAAAGGATCATGCTTAATGAAAAGACAGATGGTTCTGGAGCGTTCTGGAGCTTTCTGGGCTTAGAATCAAGGAGGGAGAGCCAGGGAGCAGGAGAGGAGTAATGTGGCAGACACCGCTCAACCTTCTTTGTCTCCTTCCTTCTGGAAGAGTCCTGTGTTGTTCCGGTATCTACTCAGCCTAGCTTGAGGGTGAATCATGATTGGTCCATGCCCATGGAGATGCTCCCACCCCTCTTGCCAGCCACTGGTAAACACTAGGTAAAAACATGTGATGCAATTCTGACCAATGATAGGGGGGGTCTTTGGGGAGCCATTTTTTTTTTCCCCACAGATGAAAGGACCCTCAGAAGAAGAGACAGACCGTCCACCTGTGCTGGTCATTGTTATGTTTTTGATTTTTGTTTTTTCTTTTTTGAACATTTTATTTATTTATTTGAGAGAGAGAGAGAAAGAGCATAAGGCGGGGAGGGGCAGAAGAATAAGCAGACCCCTGATGAACAGGGAGTCCAGCCTGGAGCTGGATCCCAGGACCCTGTCAACGTGACCTGAGCCAAAGGCAGACACTTAACCGCCTGAGCCACCCAGGCACCCCTGGCATTGCCATGTCTTGAAGTGTAGTGGCTATCTTGTAACCAAGAAAAAAGCTAGCCTGAAGGGCAGTTGACACCAGAAGAGAACAGAGCAGAAAAATGCAAAGAATCTGAATTCTTGATTATGACACTGAGTCACTGAGTTAAACAATCCTGGATCCATCGTACTTTGGGACATGGTAGAAGGTAGTATAGGGTGCCTGGGTGGCTCAGTCAGTTAAGCTTCTGCCTGTGGCCCACGTCATGATCCCAGGGTCCTGGGATTGATTCCCACATCAGGCTCCCTGTTAACAGGGAGTCTGCTTCTTCCTCTCCCTTTTCCCTTCTTCCCTGCTCATACTCTCTCTCATGTTCTCTCTCTCCAATAAATCATTAAAATCTTAAAAAAGAGAATGCAGTGTAATATATTACCCTTACTGTTTAGGTCAGTCACATTGGAATCGTCTCCTGTTATAGCCACAGCACACTAAGTGACTCTGATAGGTTTTGCTTATTGAGGGAGTTTCTGGAGAGAAAGGACGTTTTCAACACCAGCTGTTGAGGCTCTAGGCAAGCTGAAAAAATTTTCTGGGAAATATGGAATCCTGGAGAGAAGATGAGCTTCAGAAGCTCATGCTCCCAGAGCCATCACTTACTAGCTGTGTGTCCTTGAACACTTTCACCTCTCTTGGCCTCAGTGTTTTGATCTGTAAAATGGGAAGAATGACACATTCATTCGTCAGTGAGGTGTGGTGAGGATTGAGACCACATACACCATTCTCACATACAAATCAACGGCTACTTATGGCAGGATCAGTTTTATCTGTGCACCACTAGACCAGGATCTCAGTGATGTCCAAACAAGGACTTACAAAGTGGTCACATTTTATCAGAATTCCTTTAGAAGCTTTTTGAAAAATCTGGATTTCTGGAATCCATCCAGGGAGCTCAAGATTCAGTTGATCTGAGACAGAGGCCTAGGTCTATGTAGTAGGCTGAACTCTCTGTTGCAAGGAGCAGAAACCCCAACTCAAACTGGCTAAGGCAAAATAAATAAATAAATAAATAAATAAAATATTGGCTTATGTATATGAATAGCCCAGGGGGATAAACTTCAGACATGGCTGCATCCAGGTGCGCATAACATGTCCCTAGGAATGTTTGTCTCTCTCTGATCGCTTGTCGTCAGGATCTGCTTCTGTGTTGCCTTTATTCTTAGCTAGCAACTCCAAGCGGACAGCTACAGACTAGGGCCTCCGAGGAAAGAGAACATGTCTTCCCTTACGGCTCTACCCAAATCCTGGGGCTGCCAGAGCGGTCACACTCTGACCCTGGGTTGACCACCGTCTGTGACTGGCCAGGGAACATGCTCCCCCCCCGGAGATCCAGGGGGCAGTCTCCACCCGAACCACACAAGGTTGCATGTGGGGCAGGGAGGGCCCTCTAAGACGACACAGGGGCTCTCCTTGGGGGAAGAGAGAATGGGTGCTGAGTGGGCCCACATGGGACAAGGCTCAGAATCCACATTTCTGATCAAGTCACCCACTTGATTGGGATTCACGGGCAAGTTTGCGAAGACTGCTGGATAAATTGCTGGTTTTAGGACTTATTAAAGTCACGGAATCCCTTTCTGCCTAGGAACTCTTGAACAGTAGCCAATAAACAAGGTTGACCCAAAAACGGCTGTCTTAGTGGAAGGAGGGGTTCAATAGCCTCTGGCTATTCCCCAAGCAGTCCCTAAGGCACCCAGCAGCTCCCCTGAGCTCCCCAATTTCTTCGCTCTCTGAGGTCCCTTTGGCTCTGACTCTCCAGCCTCGAATCTGAAGCAACGGAGGGAGGAGAGGCTGGGGGAAGTCTCAAAGAGCTCGCTTAATGCACTGTCCCCCTCAGGCCCTGCTCCTGCAATAGAAGCCAGTGTGCCAGAGGAGAAAATCAGGACAGGAGAGGCCAGGGGCTGGCTTAGGAGGTGCGTCAGACGTCAGACATGCCACATCGGATGCTTCTGGCTTTGAAAGCTTCTCCTGGCTGGAGGCCAAACAGCCTCTCGGGCTCTGCAGAGCATGGGGCCGTGGGGCTGCGTGGGCGTGATGACCGCCTGCCTGCCAGGGACAGAGGGGCTGGAGACGGGGGTGCAGCCGTCGTAGCAGAGGGAGATGCCACGGGGACACATTGGCTGGGGAGACATGGTAGAGGATAAAGCCAATTTCACACTTTATTAGGCAGTTCGGGGCCAATTAAGGCCACCTGGAAACGAGGCCGAGGCCCCTTCTTTCCCTCCTCCCTTCACCAAGAAGAAAGGCCTGGATGGCCTGAAACTCCTCTTGTGGAAGGAGCACTATTTATTTTTTCCTACTCAAAACCCCATAGTATTCAAACCAGGAGTCAAGATCCCTTTTATTCTGCCTGAGACTGCAAAGCAGAGAGGTGTACTGAATCCAGTGTGCCCTGGGAGTGGGGGCGGGGGGGGAAGCAGAGAGGAGATGAGTCCTGTTGTTGATTACTTCATTGGTTCATCCAGAAATCATTCAACAGACACGTACTGGAGCCTACTGTGCGCCAGCAAACTCAGCTTGGCGCTTAGTGCAATCAACTATAACTCAGGGAAGCCTCGTTCATTACCCAGCTCCTCACGGAGGTTCCAGGGTTGCAGTGCCAATAGGCAGACGCAGCCTCTGCCCTCGTGGAGCTAACTCAGTCAGGGAGACCCTCAAGTAAAGAGGCAATTTCAAGAGAGAGGGGGAAGGACCCCAGTTAGAGCTACACATGGGAGAAGCCCCTGAAACAAGCAAGGAAGCCTTCATGGAGGAAGTGACGTGTCACTGAGGCTTGAAGAATGATTTAGCATGGTGAAGGGTAGTGGGGAAGGGTGCATCACCCAGATGAAAGAGCGAGGGCAAAGGAGGCCAGAGAGGGCAACGTATCCAGTTCAGCAAGAGTGCAGAGGTCAGGGAGGGGAAGGAAGAAACGGGGGCCATACCATGAAGGCATCGTTGGTTAGGAACCTACCAGGGAAGGACCTCCCAAAGGATCTGGATTCAGATCTGTGTTTCTGAAGGCTGGCCCCTGCAGTGGCCTTGTGAGGGAGAGAAGGCAGGCAGGAGGAACTGGTGGCAGGAGGCCCCGTCAGGGGCCAGTGCAAGATGGTGGTGAGCACCACAGAGCCCCAAGGGGCAGGGTTTGATGGCAGGGGGGATGGTGGAAAGTGGGTGACTCTGGTAGATCTGTGCTTGATAGGGATTCTTGGTAGGTTGGAGGGTGAGTACAGGGGACAGAGACTGGACTGGGGAGTCAGATGAAGGGAGGTATAGAACCTGCTCTGTTCTTTTTTATTTTTTTTTTCCATAAATAAAGTTTTATTGGTAACCTGCTCTGTTCTTAACATCTGTGTGGCCCTCGGCAAATCCCTGTACATTTTCTCTCTTCCGTTCACATGTCAGCTTCATTCTCATGGGACCAGGATGTGGGACCACAAGCCTTAAGTAGGGTTACCAGCTAAAACATAGGCCACCCAGTTAAATCTAATCTGTATATAAACAAAAATAACTTTTTAGTACAAGCATATTCTATTTGGGACACACTGACACGTATTTTAATTTAGGATCAAATAAGAGGGATAAAATCCCTACCTTGGAGGAAATTACTTTTTTTAAGATTGTTTTTATTTTTATTCTTAAGTAATCTCTGCACCCAGTCTCTACATGGGCCTCGAACTTACAACCCTGAGATCAAGAGCCATGTGTTCTACAGATCGAGCCAGCCAGGTTCCCCAAGGAGCTTACTTTCTGACAGGCGAATCAGACAACCAACAAACACATCAAGAAAATAAGGGAGTGGTAGAGTCTGTAATGATGGTAAGAGGGGTGATGCAGGAGTGAGTGATGGGCTCAGGCTGGGGAGGGTTGGAGGCCACCCAGATGGAGTGTGGGCAGCAAAGGCATCGCTGAGGAGCTGCCCTTCCTGGCAAGAAGCTAAGCCGTGGACAGATCTGGGGGAAGAGGGGCCAGAGAAGGGAAGGGCCAGTGCAGAGGCCCTGAGTCAGGAGCGAGCTTAGAATAATTGAGGAATAGAAAGAGGGAAGGCGAGTGTGGCCTTGCACAGTGAGTGAAGGGGAGGGTGATCAATGAGGCGCTGGGAAGCAGACGGGGCCCATCACACCCAGCCTTGTAGGTCAGAGTAAGGAGTTGGGACTTTGTTCCATTTTAAGCAGGGGAATATGCCATTCTCTCATTTTCTTTTTTGAAGAATCCCACTGGCCGCTCTGTGGAGAGTGGGCTGAGGGCAAAGGACAAGGGTGGGAACGGAGTGGCCACTAGGAGGCTCCTGCAAGGGTCTGGTGGCTGCTGTGTGTCACCTGGAGTGTGGTAGGGACTGGAAGAGTAGAGACAGCAGGAGGGCTGACTGGCCTCTCGAGACGGGTGGACCTGGGTGGAACAAGAGGGGCTGAGAGGAAGAGGGGAAGCAGAGGGAACACCAGGGGTTGGACATGAACAACCCAATGGACGGTGGTACCATTTACAGAGAGAAGGCTGTGGGTTTTGGGGTGGTGGCTGCAGGCTAGGTATATGTTGCTTCTGTACCTCATAAGGAGGAAAAGAAGTATGACAGTCTCTGGGCAATGAAGTGATATAATTCAAACTCCATATTCAATTTTATTAAAAATAACATGGTACCTGCATATGGTGATACATTAACAAAGAGCTCATTATCATGACAATACAACTGCAGAAAGGACATTTGCACCAAGAGTTTTTGGCTGGTGGCTGTGACTCTCCAGGTGGAGGTGGGAATGCATGACTTCCAAAGGGTGTGCCATTGCTTGGAATCTCTGTCCTGGGAGGTGGCCAGGGGTGTGGTGTAAAAGGAGAAGAAGATAGATGTTGAGATTTTTCCCAATTGTGTGTTCGTGTGTGTGTGTATGTGTGTGTGTGTGTGTATCATTGTGCTTGTATTTTTATTTTATGCTTGGTGTTCTGTCCCATAGCTTTTTTTGGGGGGGGATGAGGAGTGTGGGGGTCTGGGGGGAGGAGTGTGGAAAAGAATTTGAGGTAAAAACATTTAGGAATTTGAAAAAAAAAAATTCAGGGGAAGGCACACTCGCTAATGGTGGCTGAATCAGCAAGGCTATCTGCCACAGCTCCCATGGCTGCTGGGGAAGCCTCCCCAGAGCATGAAATAATTCAAGATGGCTGCCTCCAATCACCACAGAGTATCTGAGGACGTGGTCCCGGTTACCTTCCCAGGGGAACAACCTTTGGCCTCTTAAGACATCTACTTGTTTTCAGTTTTGAAAGAGCTCACACAGTGAAGGGGTATTTTTCAGAGTTTGAGGTGGTGAAGGGTCAGGAACACAGACATTAGAGAAGAGGTGAAGGCACAGGGAGTGTGAGCCCAGAGCAAAGAAAACTTGGGTGCCAGGTCACTGCCTGCCAAGTTTGGAAGGGATCCCATGGAATGCTCAGGGATCACTCATTAAACACTCAAGACAGCACATACCTCAATGCTTCCATGCCTTTTCCCATGTCAACATCCCAACAACCGTTTGAGGTAGGACCATTTCCTTATTTGCCCACAAAGAGGGAAGTGAGGTTTTGGAGGGATGGAGTAACTTGTTCGTGGAGGTCACACAGCAGCTAAGTGTCGAGCCGGGATTTGAACTCAGGCATTTTGCAACAGGAAGCCTGGGCCCCTGATGGCCACCACCTCCTTTTCCTCAGTCCAGTCCACTGTGCTTGCTAGATCCAATTCTGCCTTCAGAGAGGGGGGTTTCAAGCAGCTCTAGGCCAGACCCCAGGGTTCAACATCCAGTCCTGGGTACTGCAAGCTTCTGACCTTGAGCCCAGCTCTTAGTCCTATCTCCTGCCAGGATCTCTGTATCTGTATTGGGCCTGATCCCCGAGTCCCCACGGCCTGGGACTTGAACCTCAACCCAAAGCCTGCACCCCTACTGCCCCTGTCTCTGACCTGATCTTGATCTCTTTCCTGCCAGGACGCTAGGAGATCGCTGTCCTCAAGTGCCCTGTGGAGGCTAGGAGCACCTGTGGCCCTCCCCCCAATCCCCTGGGAGCATGCCCCCCCAACCTCACAACTTCTTCAGCTGACTTAACCCTCTTCCTTGCCCTGGCAGCTGGATCTGTGCTCCCAGCCTGGCTCTGTCCCAGGGGAGCAGCCCGGGGCTCAATGCTAACTAGGACACAGCGTGTCTCGTGAAATGCCTCCAGAATGAGTTCTTCTGTGCTGGCTGCTGGTGAGATTTGTTTGTGTTTGTTTGTTTGTATGTTTTTAGCGTGCAGCGTGTGAGACCTTGCTATGTGCCAGGCACGGAATTAATCATGTACAATGGACTCCCTTGTAGAGCCCTCAAGCAGCCATGTGAGTCGTGGATAGAGGCTGCTGGGATTCTCTTCAGGCCCTGGTCTGTCCCCAGGTCAGAGGCTCTGCTGAGACACCTGAAGCCCTGGGACCCCAGAATCAAGATAAGCAGCCTCTTCCCCGACCACGGGCCGCACCTGCACTTCCTTCCTCCCTGACTTGGGGCTCACTGCCCCTCCTGAGACAGGGCAGGACTCCAGGCACCGTGGCTGGAGGGAGGGGACCCTCTCCCTGGCTTTGCTCTCATGCAGCTAGCTGCCTTTGGGTCTCTGTCTACTTCGGGCCCTGCAGGAACAGTCCCAGCTAGGGAACAGTCCCTAGTAGGACTAGGGGCAGCCCAGCAGACCCTCACCAACGCTGGCCCTGCTGCATCAGCCACTCGGCCGCTGGCTGCTGGAGGGCAGTCCCAAGGACTCCAGTTCCAAGGGCTGGAAAGGCCCCCAAGGCCTGGCGATGGTCCCCCTCCTCCCTGAGGGGCAGGGGCAGCTGGGAGCCCCATATTTCCACTTCCCAGTGCCTAGCTACTGAGCAACATATCTGTCACTAGCTGGTCAGGGAGTGGATTTTTGAATCGAAAAATTTAATATAGGGAGGAGGCTACACCAGTGCCCGAAGACCCAAGAAATAGCCCAGGCAGGAGAGACGTGTTTCGAGTGTGCGGGATCGGGAGCTACCTGACAGGAAGTGGCAGCATAGCCAGGCCTGTCCAGGGGGTCAGGGGACCACGAGGGTGGGGCCGTTGGTGGGAGCTGGGACCACAGAGGCCGCCACAAGGAGAGAGGCTGCCTGAAGCGGAGAAATACCTTGGGCTCTCCCCTCCTATCTCCTACCAGGACACCAGAGGACGGAGCCCTGGGAAATGTTCTCCCCACAGGACAGAGCAGGGCGGGGCGGGGGATGCCTATGAGGGCAGGCAAGTGCATAACCAACTTCTGGAGACGGGAGCTGCCCAGAAGGGATGGCCGCAACCCCCATGCCTGCTCTGACCTAACCCTCCCGGGGCTTGGGGGTGTCCCAAACCTGTGGCCGCTGTATAGAGCTCTCTTTCCACTCAGATCCGAGGACGCCCAGACCCCTGAGGACAGGCAGATGGGCCCAAGATGGGGAACCCAGAACCCCCTCTAGAGGTGCTGGAAAGCCAGGGACTGCCTAGGGCATCCGTAGTAAACGAATAGCAGCAGCCAGGGCTCCTGAGCCCAGCATTAAGTTCAAGCTTAATGAACTTAATTAAGGAGGGGGCAGATCTTTGTTCCCTAGTCTGCTTCTGGAGCCTCCGGCAAGCTCTGTCCCTGAGCTGTGGGTCCCCTGACAACACCCTGAGAAAGTGCTCCTGGGTGCAGACGGCCCTGAGCCTAGGACCAGAGTCACTGCTCTGGCAGTAGCAGAGGGCCTGGTTATGGCCTGAGTGACCGTCTGACCTGTCCGGGTGCAGCAGACAGCAGAGAGCCCTGTTGTCGGAGAGGCAGGAGAATCCGGGCCACCCATGCCGGTGAGCATCGCCCTGGATGGGAAGGCTGTACACCTGGCCCAGGCTGGCAGCACCACAGATGGCCAGAGCATGGGCAGTTCCAGCATGCCTCTGGGGTGTGACAGCAGCTTCTGAGGGAAGGGCTGTGCCCAACCGCAGCCAGGCCCTCGAGAGCCAGGGTCGGGGTCTTCCCCTCCGGAGGGGAGTAGGAGGCATTGTCACCCTCCCACATACAAGGAGAAAGGCCCTATGAACCTTCCTCTAGATGTCATGCCATCTCTGCTACGGTCCCCATAAGAATGATAACTGTGTTTACTGAGATCTAGTGTGCCTGGTGCTGGGGTAAGTGATTTTCTATCAGTATCTCATTTATCCTTAAAAGAACTTTGTGGGATAGGTACCATGGAGATTCTCATGGGTGGGTCAGAAAATATGGCCCACAGTCCAATAAAAGTTTGAAGACGGCCATGGTAACTTTAGCATAAAAGGAAGCAGCACTCCCAGAGACCCAAGGAAGGGGGATTCGTGTCTGAGTAAAGTGGAGAAACATGAAGGCATTTCACAGGAAATAGAAAGATATGAAATGAATTCTTCAGAGGAGATTCTCCACCCACAACAGTCCACCCACACTCAGGCACAAGATATAAAGAGGAAGCCTGTTGTGGCCCACACAATCCCCACATAGATTGCACATCAAAAAATAAAAACAGGGGCACCTGGGTCGCTCAGCCAATTGAATGCCCACATTGGGCTCCCTACTCAGTAGGGAGTCTGCTTCTCCCTCTCCCTGTGCCCCTCCCCTCTCAAATAAGTAAATACAATCTTTTTTTTTTTTTTTAAAGATTTTATTTATTTATTTGACAGAGAGAAATCACAAGTAGACGGAGAGGCAGGCAGAGAGAGAGAGAGGGAAGCAGGTTCCCTGCTGAGCAGAGAGCCCGATGCGGGACTCGATCCCAGGACCCTGAGATCATGACCTGAGCCGAAGGCAGCGGCTTAACCCACTGAGCCACCCAGGCGCCCCGTAAATACAATCTTTTTAAAAAAGATTTATTTATCTGACAGACAGAAATCACAAGTAGGCAGAAAGGCAGGCAGAGAGAGGGGGCAAGGCAGGCTCCGACGAAGCAGAGAGCCCAATGCGGGGCTTGATCCCAGGACCCTGGGATCATGACCCGAGCTGAAGGCAGAGGCTTTAACCCACTGAGCCACTTAGGCACCTCAAGTAAATACAATCTTAAAAACATAAATAAAAACAGACAAAACCCTGGTTTCTGGCTTCTCTTGAAAAATCAGAATGTCTGGGCACCTGGGTGACTCAGTTGGTTAGGTGACTGCCTTCAGCTCAGGTCATGATCCTGGAGTCCCAGGATTGAGTCCCACACTGGGGCTCCCTGCTCAGCAGGGAGTCTGCTTCTCCCTCTGGCCTTCCCTCTCATGGGCACTCTCTCTCTCTCATTAAAAAAAAACAAAAAATCAGAATGTTTGGCACCACTGAGCCCTCATTCTGATGTGGAATGTTGATTAGAGCCAGGAAGCTGCTAGCTGCTTTGGACTGTGGGTGAGGGCTCTGGTCCATCACAGTCCCCACCACTCCCTAACGTCTTTCACCTGGTCCTTCAGCTCAACTGCGCCCCCTGCCCCACCCCACGGGCATTTCAGGCGGCCCCTCAGCAGACTGGTAGAGCCCTGCTGCCACCTGGTGGCCACAGCCCACACTTTCCATCATGGCCGGGCAGTGAGGTTCCTGATGCGTTATCCGTGACCGTTCCCTCGGACTGTTCCACTTAATTTTCTCACCCCCGCCCTGTGAGAATGGGAATCGCACCCATCTTACAGATGAGAAAACAGGAAAGGTAAATATGGAAATTACCGCTAAGAAAACAGATGAGCAATGTTAAGTGGCTCAGGCTAGTTGAACCGAGCCTGAATTGATGGATGAATGGATGGTTCAGCTAGCTGTTCTTCCTGATATTGCCGGAAGTGGAATCCTGTTCTTTCCATAACCCCAGCCCAGGATACTTTAGGCTCTGTCCTCCGCAATAGGCCCCATGATGACTTACACACTGGACGCTAGGTCCCGGTGAGAGAGCCTGTGCCTCCTTAGGATAAGCCAGGATGCTACAATGAGTACTTTAAGAGGACAGGGCAGGCTGGGGACCCTCATCCCACTTACTCACATGCAGAAGCCGTAAGTGCGCTGTTACTTGTCTATGGTCAAGCAGGCCTTGAACTCAGGATTTCTAAGGCCAAGAGTGGGGCAATTTTCCACACCACCATGTTGCCTCCCTAGGCCTGAGAAGGCCTTTCTTTCTCTTTTGCTTTCCCCAATCCCACTTATTCCAAAAGGCCTGGCACCTGCCCTGCCTCCTCCAGGGAGCCTTCCTGATCACTTCAGCCCCCAAAACTCCCTCTCACTTATATGAGCACCTATAAGCCTGGTCCGCAGTCCCCTTCTGGGGTTGACAGCATGCTGCCCTGTGGTAGCAGGTAACTGCCTGATGCCTGTATGTCCTGTCTCTCCAGCCGGCGGGAGATTCCTGGGAGGCAGGACTTCCTGTTCCCTCTGGGATGTTTATGTAAGCAATGTGCGTTGACAATTTATTCCTTGAGCCATGTGACAGGACCCTGGGGAAATTCCAGAATGAACTGGAGCTTGCATCCTAAAATGCGACCCTGGGCATGTCACTTCTCTACATCAATCCTTTCAGTGGCTTTCTGCCGGTCTCAGAACACAACTCAGCTCCTTCCCATGTGGACATCTCAAAGCCACCTCTCCCTGCACTAGTACTCCCCCACACACCCTGCATTCTAGCTCTACAGCATTTTGGTTCCCTGATGAAACATGCTTATGCCTACCTCTGGGCCTTTGCATGTGCCCTCTGTCCCACCCTCACCCAACCCAAGTTACCTTTTAAGCCTCAGCTTGGATGTTACTTCTTTAAGGAAGCCTTCCTTAGTGGCCCAGTGTTGGTTAGGGACACTGACCCCTCCACTGGGCTCCAGTGGCACCTGTTACTGCCCTGTGTGAACACTTACACTGCATGTAATGGACCACTGACTTGTCTGTCTCCCTCCCCAGATAGTGGGCTTTGGGAGGACAGGGCCCCCATCTGACTTCTCACTGTATCCCAGTAGCCAGGGCCAACTCCTAGAGGCACTAGAGATGTGTGGTAGACCCTTATCAAATGAACGCATGAGGGGCACTTGGGATCAATCAGTTAAGTGTCTGCCTTCGACTCGGGTCATGATCTCCAGGTCCTGGGATTGAGGCCCGGGTTGTGCTCCCTGCCTTGTGGGGAGTCTGCTGCTCCCTCTGCCTCTCCTAGCCACTCCTCCACTTCTGTGTGTGCATGCGTGCTCTCAAGTAAATAAAATCTCTAAAAAAAAAAAAATAGGAAAATGAACACATGAATGAACGAGGTCCTGTTTTTATGAACACCTGTCCCATTGGGGCACCTGACTCTCCAACGGTTAGAGTCCGGCAAACTCCAGAGACGTTTTCCTCTTTGAAGCCCTTTATTCTCAGCAGTTCCCATCACTGCTTCACCAAGCTAGAGCTCCCCACAGTGAGCGGGACTCCATTCATTTTTCCTCCATATTGTAACCTTGCCCTCATGTTCAGACCTGGGTTTGGGCCGAAAAGGTTAAAGAGGTCGCACTCTGCGGCAGGGAGCAAGGGCCGCCCTCGGCATCGGCCTTGTCTGGTTTCCGGGCAGATACCCTCGCAAGTTCAAGGAGAGGCGGCCCCACAGGGCAATCCGTAGGGCGGAGGACGCAGTGCAGGGTTCCAGGATTCCGGGGGGCAGGGGCAAGGCACATTACACAGAGGTCTCTGCAGAAAATCCAGGCCATTCTCTGCCTCTCAACATGCATTTTCTCAGTTGTCACTGACTCTGGATCTCCACCCCTAGTCTACAAGAAACCACAACCTGTGTGCCCCTGAAGACATTTTCGTTCTCCCCTCACGAGAGAGATGTGGTTCCACATGTATTCCAGGTTTCTGCCTTCTGCCTTCAAGAACATCCAGTTTTGTTCAGGTCCCTCTTCATGGCACTTAATAAATATACATTCTGGGACCGGACAGAACAGGCTGTCCTCTTTCAAAACATCTCTAAAGCTGCCTGTTCAAAACATCTGAGCAAGGACAGAACTCAGAGGGGGCACATCCCAGCTTACAGCTGCGGCCGCTTCAGACTGCAGATCCGTCTCGTTCATGGTCTGCCTGTCTCAGGCCGAGGTCCCCAGTCCTGGGGACACACCGGAAGCACCTGGGGAGCTTTCTGAGTTCCTGAGGGCCTGGCCCCAGCCTAGACCAACTCCATTACAATCTCTGCGGGCGGGGCGGTGGGAGGACGGGATCCTGGCATCAGTCACCGGCCCCACAGCAAGCAGCCAGGTTGAGAAGCCTGAGCTGGGGTTCTAGCCCACAGGAGAGTCTCAGTAAGCACTGAGGGACCCACACGTGGATTTCCTGTCTTGTAAATGCTCCCCTATGTCTTCTACTTGTATTAGAAATCTTAGTGGGAAAGAGAAAGAAAAATGAGTCAAGAGCATCTTACAGAGTGAATTTGGTGCCAGCACGGGGTCAGTGGGGACTGAGTTTCTCTTGCACAATCCATCTTCCCAGTTTCCTGAACCGAGGAGTGAGGTGCAGATCTCACGTGGGCATGTATATATTTCTTAAAAGCCCTCCCAAAGCCAGAGCTAATTGCTTTAGGCGCTACAGTGACAATACCATGGAGGTTCTTGGAGGTAAGTCTAAGTTAACACTGAATTTTCCCCCAGCCTCTAGATTGGGTCGGCCCCCAAATGTATAATTTGTATTACAGGTCAGGCCAGACCCCCTTTCCCCTCTTCCTTGAATCCCGAGATGTATCTTAGCCAAAGTGACAACCCAGAGAGGGCAATTCAACGGTGGCTGCTCCCAGAACGGCCCCAGTGGGTCGGTTTGCCTTGAACAGGTACTGTTTTTCCCATTTCCAGGTCCTAGAAAGGGATGGCGATGGGTCTGACCTCACCAAGTTCAAGAGACTGGCTACCTAGAAAGCAGTGTGGAGAGGGGCCCCGAGGTAGCTCCTGGGCTGGGGGGAGAGGGCCCCATGCTCAGTCCCAGTGTCTGCCACGGCTGGGCAGGGCCAGCAGAGGCTCCAACTCTGTAGCTGGGCCTAAGGGCGCTGGGGCCATCCTGAGACCATTGCTGGTCTGAGACCATTTCATGCTATCATGAAAATTGACATTTTTATCACACTTCACAATTTACAAGGTGCTTCCCGTCCTTAGCCTCAGGCCATTCTCGCCACAACCCTGTGAGTTAGATCTTTGTGGATGAGAAAACTGAGGTTGTGTCCTATGTCTAAGGCCCTTCCGCCAACTGACACCCACATCCACCTGCTACCTCCAGGCCCTGAAACCACCGGGTGCTCCCCCTGGCTCCCGACTTCCAGAAACAGGAAAGCAAGCCATCACCCAAGCTTCCCCACCCACCAGGCTTTCCATCACCTGCTGCACAGAGTTGCCTAAGCAATTTGCATGCCCTTTGTTCCCTAGTGCAGAGAACACACGCCCAGCAGCTACACAGCCTCATGTGCCCGCACCCTCACTCCTCACCCTCAAAATCTCTGGTTCCCAGGAACAGCCTCTGAATTTGCCTAAACACGTTCCAGAACGGTGACCCAGCCACACCCGCTCCGAGGATCCGCCAAGGAGAACCTTTCCACTGCCCTCACAAGCCCTTGCTCCTCAGCTAGAGAGGGCTGGAGGGGAGGTTCACCGCCCAAGACAACTCAGCTGCCAGCATTTGTTGGCTGCGGTGTCTCCTGATGCAACATGCAGGGAGTGAACTGTCAGGCCAGACAGCTCTGGACCTCTCCAGCGCCCTGCAACCCCACGCACACAGGTAACATTCACCTGCGTGACCCACTCGGTGGGCAGGGCTGGATGGGAGCACAGGTAAGACAGGCCATAAATGACAGCAAGTCCTCATCAACTTGACCTGCCATCCAGGCTTCTGTGACTTCAGACGGGAACCCCGTTTTCTGCAGACCTGAGGAGTGGCTCTGGCTGGAGCGCTTCCTGCTCACCCATGCCAGGCATGCCTGCAAGGCCCACCCACCTCTACTGGCAGCCCTTCACCCCACCTAGACCTGATCTCCCCTCTCACCCCCGCCTTCTCTTGGATTCCTTCCTCTCACAGGGTCCTAGCATCCAAGCCTCCCTGTCCCTTGGCAGCACGGGCACCACAGCGGGCACCCTAGGAGGGCAGACTCCAGCCCCACGGAGCTGGGCTTGGGGCTCTGGCCAGGAAGCTGGAAGGCACATATCCCTTCTGCTCGTTCACTTCCACGAGGCTCCATTCCGGGTTCCCCTTCTTGTCCTGGGCCTCTAGGACAGTCACCAGCTGGCCCGCCTGCAGACTCACTTCATGGCTGCTTCTGGCCACAAAGGGGTACACCGCCACCGCCTGAAACACATGGGGAGTGACACAGAAACAGGGCGGCGTGGGGACAGACACACCCAACCCAGAGATGCCATTCTCGTCTTGCTCCCTCCCACCCGACTCAGTGCCCACGGGGCAGTCACCACCTCCCAAGGACACCCTCTATGCTAAAGAGGAAAGCTACTGCTGCCACTTCCACCAGCAATACCCACTGTGTGCCAGGCTCTGTTCCAGCGTGTTGCCTGGGCTTGACTCTCACAGTTCTATAATTCTATCTGCTCCATTTTTCAGATAAGGAAATGGAGACTCAGAGAAGTCAAAGAGCTCATTCAAAATCACACAGCAACGAAACCAGGCCTGTCAGTACGGGCGCCCTCGGTCCACTGCTGTCACCCCACTGAGCAGGGCACGTGGCAGCCTCTCCCCCAAAACCCTTCCCTGATCTGAGGGTGTCACCTACCCAGGCCCGCTTCCCAACTTGGAGTAGAGACGGGGGATCAGGGGACTAGGTTAATTTTTAAGGAAAGGCATTGAACTGGGGAGGGGGGGACTGGAAGGGAGGGTAGTTATTAGGCTAATATTTCACCTCCCTGGCCTCAGTTTCATCATCTGCGAAATGGAAGTAATAGCATCCCCCACTCCAGGTAATTGTGGGAGTTCAATGAATGATGTGCATCTGTGCCCAGTACACGCTCAGGGCTCAGTACATGTGGGGTGCCCTGACTCTGTTTACAATTCCTGCTGTTACTGTGGCCAACCCTCCGTAACAGTCAGAAGCGGGGGAGGACGGGGACCATTCCACAAGTGTGGACCCATGAACAGAGGAAGTGGCTGATGTGTCTGGGATGATGGACGGCTGGGCTCACCCAGACCTAGAGATGCTGCCCACTCTGGGTGGAGCTGAGGCCCAGCCAGGCCCTCTGGGGAGCTCCTTGTGGGTTCTTGGCTGATGGGCGGGAATGCCCGGCAGGAGTCATTGGCCCTCGGAGCCTTCCTGGGGATGAGCCCCACGCTGCATACCTCACATCATACAGGCTTCTCCGCTGCTCCCCAACAGCCCACCTGAGGCTTCTCTCAGGCCTGAGTCCTCCCGGACCGTTCACTGCCAGTCTCTGGTTTCCTACCACTGCTCCCTGTTGCTGCTCCTGCCCTTTCTACTGCCCACCTGTCACAGGTGTAGCTCTCTTCTACCGGGAAGTGCGGCTGCCGTTTACTGAAGCTCACATATGCCTGGCCTGGCCTTCCTAGCTCCTCCGGCCCTCACAGCGACCCCACAGAGCTTCTCCTCCCTCGACGACTCTGTCCCAGCAAAGCCAAACCCTTTAATTGCTTCCCATCGCTTTTTTGGCTTTGAGGTAGAATTCAAATACTGTAGCAGTCATCTTTTTACAGTGTACCATCCAGTCGTTTTTAATAGGTTCAAAGGCGTGCAATCAGCGTTTCTAATTCCAGAACATTTTCATCCCCTCAAAAAGAACCCCCTATTCGAGACAGCAGTCCCTTCCCAACTCGCCCCCTCCCCCGGTCCCTGCCAACCACTGATGTACTTCCCGTCTCCAGCCATTTGCCTGGTTTCGACATTTCATACAAAGTCATACAGCATGAGGACTTCTGCACAGAGCTGCATGTGACGGCACATACTGGTCCTTCCTTCTTTTTCACGGCCGAGTAATACTCCATTGTACGGCTACGCTGCATCTCACTTACCCCCACTCATCTGCTGATGGACACTTGGCTTGTTTCTACTTCCTAGCAGTTACGACTAATGCCACTGTGAACATGCGTCTGGGATCCCCACTGTTCTGAAGCCAAGGCAGACACCCTTGCCAAGGCCACAAGGCCCCCCTGGCTTGGCCCTGCCGACCTCTCTAGCAACACCGCACCCCTACCTTCTCCTCCCCGCCACGTGCCCCTCCTTTGTCCACACACAGACACGCACATGTGCACGTGTACACACACAAACATGCTGGGCCTCTGCCTTCACTATGCACACTTTCTGGGGAGCTCTTCTCATCCACATGCCGGCACACTCCCTTTATCCAGTTAATCCCTGCTCACCCTTCAAATCTGAGAAAAAGTATCATTCTTCTTAGAAAAGCCTTTCCTGCACCTCTCTCACTAGACCTAGGGCTCCAGTACTTATCATTGCTCTAACTTTACAATGATTCCCATGATTATTTTATTAATTGCTGTTTCCCCCACCCCCAGGTTATAAATCTGAGGAAGGCAAGGACCAAGATTTACTTTTGCTCATGATTACATCTCTCATCTAGCACAATGCCTGGCAAACAGTGAATGAATGAATGAATGAATGAATTCCACTCATCCCCTTGATAGGGAGGCAGGGGTTGTTTATGTGGCAGGGATGAAATCCTCCTTTTTCCAGGTCCAGTCCTGACCAGACACCAGTGTGGTCACTGACCAAGGCCCTGGCCTCAAGGGACGGTAGCCTCTTCCAACAGGAGGAAGATCAAAGCCCCACTCCAGGTGGCTATGGGAGGGCAAACCCCACCTGTCTCCCAGACTCACCTGGGTCACCGTTGGGAGAGAGGGGACAGGGGCTGGGATGGGCTCTGGTGCCAGGTGATGGGAGTCCTGGTGAGGCCCCTCCTGCCCTTTGATTTCCTCCTGACCGGAGATGACATGGTACAGCTCCAGTTTCCCAGCTGGTGCATACCCTCGATGTCCTACAGGACACGCACAATGTTATCTGGCTGCAGACCACCCTTCCCATCCCTTTTAGTGGCAGAGGCAGTCAGCACCATTCATGGATGTGAATGCCGCCAGCACAATTTCCCAACATGAAAGAGGTCCCTACCAAGGCAACCCACTCTGCTTTGAACAGGGGTAAGACGTTCTCCCTCGGGCTAGTATGAATACTGCTTTCCTGGCACTGGTCCCCTTCCCCTCAAGCGGAGACCTAGGGCGGGGCTGCTTCCTCACTCAGCACAGCCTTTTGCAGAAGGCAGAAACTGCCTTTCTCTTCGCTGAGTGCCCCCAGTCCCCGCTCCAGCGCTATTCTGCTCCCCATCACCGTGCCCGGCGAGCACCGCCTGAGAGCTTGCTGGGCGGCGGGACTGGCATTTGACTGTCCAGTCTTCATGCCAAGCCTCCGGGTCAGTACTGTTGTCTCCATCTGACGGCTGGGCCAGCGGAGCTCGGAGAGGCTCCGCTAACTTCTCTGAGATCACGCAGTTAGTCAAGTGGCTGACTTGGGATCCAAACTCAGTCCCCTTGACCCCAGTGGCCGGCTTGAATCCAATTCAGCTGTTTGTCAACTTGAGTCATGAGACTGCCCTTTCACAGTTTCTGCTGGATTTGTACCATTTTCTTAAATTTTTTTTTTTTAAAGAAGGCTCTGTGCCCAGTGTGAAGCCTAACATGGGCTTGGACTCACGACCCTGAGATCAAGACCTGAGCTGAGATCAAGAGTCACACACTTAATTTTTTGATAAACTCACTTTTTAAAACTTAGACTTGTTCTACCAATAATATGAATAAAATTACGGGTTTATGAACTGGCTATCGTTTTTCTCATACGCAGAAAAATATTTCAGTGACAATTACAATACACTGCCTGAAGGGGAAAAACTGTCTGTGGATCCCTTCCCAGTGAGCCTGTGTGACCCTCATCATGTGGGTCACAGGCCCCTTTCTGGAAGACACTGCTGGGCCATCTCCTCTTGGTTTCAAGGTGCCACTTGCCTCCTGCCCAGTTACACTGGGGCACCCAGACCTGAGCAGCACATCCAAGGCTGGGACCAGTGCATGGGGGCAGGCAGGACCACACGTCTCTCGTTCTAGATGCCAGACGTCCTCCCTGTAGCTGGGATCCAAGCATGCCTTCTCTGCATGTCTACATCTTTGAGGGAGATGCTGGAGCTCTCTCTGCACATCTCTGTCTACCCCAAAAGTCTGTGAGGTCCGCAAGGCACATAACAGGTGCCTGATAACAGATGTAGCAACATAGACTCACTTCCTCTCTGTGGCATGGCACAGGCCATGCTGAGCTGGCTGAGCCCCAAGCCCTGAGTTTTCACCTGGGTCAATTCACATCGCAAATCTGCATAGCCAGACCCCTGCCCACAGCCGGATCTCCCCACTGGTTCCTGTTGGGGAGCTTCCCAGAGGGAGGGGAAGAGCCCCCGAAGCCCCACGTACCCCCGGTGTCCACCAGCCAGCGGCTGCTGTTGCCTTTGGTGTCCTTGTTTTGAAGGAGAGCCACAACCTGGCCCCGCAGCAGCGTGAGGTCCAGAGTCCCAGCCCCGCTGACGTTGCTTGTCACCTGGTACAGCTTTTCTGGGCCGTACCTGCTCAGGAGAGCCTGCACCTGGCGTTCAGCCCCTGGAAGGAGTGGCTGGGGGTGGGGGAGGGACAAAGAGAGACACAGGTGCCTCAGTCGGTGTGTCAAAGCTGGCTGCCCGTGCTGACAGCCAGGAGCCCTGCACCGATGCTTCCTCTGTTGCCAATGGGCAGTAGTCGCCTCACTGACAGATTAGAGGAAGGACATACACTCTTAGGCTCCGAAGGGATCTCAAAAAACCCCTCAATTTAACCTCTAAAAAAAATCCCTCCTAGGTCTAAACTTCTGGAATTTTCTAAAATTCTAATTCAGCTTCCAGAAGTTCTCAGTTACAGAACTCTAGAATGGGGCCCTAAATTCTGGCCACAGCATTAAGATGAATAACCCCACAGGAAAAAGCCTGGCACAGGTCTTCCAGCCCGAATGAGTAAGACCGTGACCTTCACACGGGCACCAGGCCTGACTCGTGCAGCTGCTCCGACAGCCGGCACGGGGTGATGCGTGCAGACCCTTCCTCACGTGTGACGGAAAGGAGTGCTATCTTCTATTCCACGAGTATTTATCAAGCACCTACTGTTTACAAGCCTTCTGAATGGGGTAACAGAAACGCAGAAGACAGTTCTGCCCTGATGAAAACGGCCAGCTAGCCGGGAAGAATGACTCAGGGGTGCTTTCCATGCATCCAAAAATCTCCTGGCACTGCCTTTGTTTTCTTGTTCATTTCTTCCAGCAAAAGTATCACCAAGAAAAGACTTAGGGGTGATGGACCCCTTTTGCAAAACAAAGAAGAAACTAAAAATATTGAATACAGATTTACTACAGATTCTCTGACTATATATGTGTGTGTATATATACAGCGATCATATCCTATGTGGTAATTTCTGGGGGAGGAGGTGCTTGGTGTAGGGAAAGCAGACAAAAGTGCCCTTCAGGGACGTTGGGGCAGAGACTCTGCCACTTTGCCATTACCCCTACTCCAGTGGGTTCACTAGTCAGGCTCAAGAACTAGCAGAACTTGATGTTTCTAAACAGGCCCTTAGGTGGATGTGGAGACAGAGGAGCTTTTTTTCCCAGAATGGAGGTGTTACCCAGAGTGTAAAAGCTAGCTATGTAGAAACGTTTGCCTTCTTTCTCAAGTCCAAGAGGCCCCGGGCAGAGAAGAGCCGCATTCCCTAGAGGGACCAAGGGGACACGTGGGAGGATATCACGAGGACTGCTTCTGTCCTGGGAGACCACCTCACTTCTGTGGGTTCTGAACCCCGAGCCAAAGAAGTCAGGAATGTGTAGGAGGGGTGTGGGGGGCTGGGTGGGAACAAAGGTGGAAAAGAGGGGGCATCTCCTCTCTTCCTGCCAGTTTGCAACACACCTTGGGATCATGATGTTTCCATTCCTTTCTCTTGTTTTTCTTTGTTTCCTCTTTTTTTCTACAATCAGCATGAAACGCTTTTCCAATAAGAAAAATATTATTATTTCAAGTAGAGAGAGAGAAGAGTTTCCCAGGACTCATCTGAGTGGCTGCTCTGCTCTTTACTTTCTGTACCTGTCCTCCCCCTACACTGGAGGGCCCACGCCACCCCGACCCCCGTGGGACCTCTGGCTGGGACAGCCTTGGTGTGGAGGGGAAGGGGGACATGGAAGTGTCCGCTCTCCTCGGAGAGGGCCTGCATCCCTGATGGCCTTTGGTCTTCTCTGCATTCCAGTCAGGTGCACAGGCCACCTCTATGGGCCAGCCCTTGTGGGATGGCTCCTTTACTTGTCTCTCTGGGTCTCTGGGGCCTCTTCCTCCCTTCTGGGAATCCTGACCCTGTCTCCCCACCCTTGACTTCACATTTCACATGGGACTGAACACACAGCTTCAGGAGCCTCTCGTCCAGGTCTGTCCCCTGCGGGGCCCCCCTCTCCCTTCGGCTAATTCAGCTCCACTTCCGACGTATGCTACCTGCGTACATCCTTCAAGTGCACCAGAAACATACCCTTTCCTTCTATTTTAGAGAAAAATACTTTACCCAGAAAAGCATCTGGCCAGCCAAAGTCTGTAAACCATAATGCAGCTGAAATGCTGTGTTTTGCAATTGAAAATGCCATAGCAAAATGAAAATGTAAATGATTTATTATTCCCACTTTTTATTCACCCTGAATGCTGGTATCTGAAGCCGGTTCAGTGGGATGGTAAGGAAACAGAGTAAGCTTTTTTAAAAAAATGTGAAATTCCAGGTTTGGGGATGCTGATGTCACTTGTCTATTATTATGTCTAATTGCACTTAATATTCTACTGTTCTTCTCTGATGTTTATTGGCCACGAGGAGCATGTGTGTAGGTGGTGTGAATCCTATCACCTCCTCTGGCTCACAGACAGAAAGAAGAGAGGGAAAGGGTACAGGGAAACCTGAGGTAAGAAAAGGAAACGGGACCGGGCCTTCCCCCACTGGCAGGTAAAAGACTGGACAGTCTGCGGGGCAAGGAGGGACACTTACTTGTACGGTGGGAGGTGGCAGCACTTTCTCAAAGTTCTCTTGAAAGGAGCGAAGCTGGTGACCATTCTGGCCCAGGGTGTCCTCCACCAGCTTCCAGAAGACTGGCTCGGAGAGGTGGTAGTGGGGCAGCTGTGGGACAGACACTGTCATCAGAGCATTCTCTGGGAGGAAGGGGACAGAAAGATTTGGGTAGTCTACATTCCAGCCCCAGGTGTGTGAAGAGGGATTTTAATGTCTTCGTCAGCTGTCGTGTGTGTCTGCTGACTGCCCCGCTCAGTGTCCTTCAAGAAAGCGTCCTTCTGTGGGAGTCTAGGAATATTGCCCACCATGGAGTGGTGGCCACAGGGGTGTCAGGCACGGCCTCCCTTCTCCCATCTGCTGTGAGCAGCCCACGGACTAGACAACGAACCCGAGCAAGGCCAGGCAGAATCCTCCCATCACATTTAGAATATGAAGGCTGAGAGCAAGAGGAAAACTTCTCTTTTAGATGCTGAGATGAAAAAGCTGTCTCTTCCACCATGCAGAAAAAGGTTGTCCTGAGAATGAAGCCAGCCCAGACAGGGAAACAGAGCTAGGAGATGGAGAGAAAGTTGGAGCCCTGACATTGTTTGTGCTGAATGCACCTGCCATGGGTTTGATCGCCTCCTGGGCATCCCATTTATGCAAATCAGGATGTCCTTCTTTATGCCTCAGCTGGTTTGGAACCCAAGGAATTCTGAGTAATGCCCCATCCTGAGACCTTGGCCTAGCTAGCCATCTCCTACATTCTTCCCAACAACCAAGGAACGAGTAAGATCCACAGCTAATGGAGACCAGCCCTCTCTGCTTGTCACCAAGCTTACTGCTCTAGGGTCTGACTTAGAACCTTTCCCCTGCCCCCAGGATGCAGACTGAGGTTCTACCGTGCAGGCCTTTCCCAGGCTCCATGGGACTGGTCCAGGGCAATGGGCCATGGGACACAGACAAGGAAGCTGGCACCAGTCACTGACAGGTCCAAACATTCGAAAGGACAGGTCCAACCAGGAAAGACACACTTTCTACTTTTATAAAGTTGATCTTCCGCTGCTGGCATCCAGCAACACTCCCCAGGCCCACACATCCCAGTCTAAACACAAGAGGCCTGGCAGCCCTACAGACAGAACTGGAGGGTGGAAAGAGAATGATGATCATCTAATCACACTGACCCTCCAGCTTTGGGAAAGAAATGCTTCTTTTGGCAGATGGTTCAGGCTTAATTAAATTCAAAACCATGTCTAAGACAGAACTCTGTACTAAATGCTTTGAAGGCCCAAAAGAATAAAAGCCTATCGTCCCAGCCCTCCTCAATGAGGAGAAACAGCTTCTTCCAGTGCCCCAGCTGAAGGCAGGCTCTGCGAAGCACTTAGCACAGCACATCCTAAGGGCTGTTGGAGTGTGTGCGGTGGGGATATGGGCTCTCCCAGCTGCAAGAGGGAATGGAAAGGTTCATTCATCTGTCACATATTTGGGGAGTTCCTACCATGCACCAGGCATTGTGAAAGGCGTAGAGGGCCTTGGGCTGGAGGCATTTCAGGCCAAGCAAGGGGTCTGTGCAAAGGGATGTGGTCACACTCAGAAGCGATGTCCAGGAAATGGGACCACAGGGTGGACTGGAACAAGGAGTCGGGGGTCACGAGCATTTCAGAGGAAGTTTCATGCAACACAGTGCAAGGGGGCGGCTGAGCCACAGACCAGGAAGCGCAGGAGATACTGTGTGCTCTGAGGACTGCTGGACCATCCTAGGGGCCAGGCCCACAGTCCCTCAGCTCTGACGCTGACAGAGACAGACCTGAAAGCAGCTTGGTTTTCTTCCCTGTGTCAGCCCTGGTCCTCAAAGCTCTGAATTCAAAGTTTTCCTTGAAAGTTTGTCCAAACTTCTTTGTGATCTATATAAATAGATCTTTCAGTGGACAACTTTTCTACTAGGATGCCAAGCAGTGTTCAGAGCCCAGGCTTCAGAGTTGATCTGCCAGGGTGAACTCCTGCTATCGGCTGTGTGGCCCCGGGCATGCTGTCTAACCCCTCTGTGCCTCGGCTTCTTTTTGGAACGCGGATGATGATGGTACCTACTCTCTACGGTCAGTGTGAGGATGCACTGGGATAACGCATGGAAGGGACACACCACGTGTTCACGAGGATGCAGCTGCTAGAAGTAGTCACAGCAGCGGGAACGCCAACCAGAGACACTGACTCCTGACTTTGGGGAAGGGCCGGACCTCTGTCACCGACTTCTAATATATTCCAAGGACGGGCTCCAAGGTCTGCTATTTTCCCAGCAGAGCCTCCTCCGCTTCTGAATCCCAGAGCCCAGGAATCGCCCGGAGTCCCAGTTCTATTCTTGTTTACATGATCGGACTCCAGGAATGGGCAAATGACATAAGAGAGGTCCAGGAGGTCCCCATGGCCGCCTGCTAAGCACTGACGGCCTAATCTCCCTCCATGCCAGCCCCCTTGAACTGCTGGCTGCAGGGCTATGAGGCCCTGGCTACTCGGCAGAGGTGCCCCAGTCCCAGAGGCCTTACCTGGGCCAAGCTGCCCTCTGCCCTCTGCAGCACCTGCTGTGCGAGGTCCCTCTGGAGGCCCACGAATGTGCACAGGATCTGGCCCAGCCAGCGCACGGCCAGCCGGTTCAGCTGCGGGAGCTCGGCCACGAGCAGGGAGTTGAGGGCCTGGTACGTGTGCCGGGCCTCCTGCTCCTCGTACGTCACGCTGCCCACCTCCAACAGCTTTTCTTCCACCCTCTCGAAGTCCAAGAGTTTGTCCAGACGCTTCCTGACCAGGTTCTGAGGGCCAGCCAGGGCTTTGGCCAGGGTGCACAATGGCTGCCACACCAGGCCTTCTAGCCGCTGCTTCTGTGGGGAGAGGGGAGCTCGGGGCTGGGAAAGGGAGCGGCAGAGGGCAGGCACTGGGGAGAAGGGGTTTTGGAGGGAGGTAGGACCAGGCGGTAGTTCCACCCCCACCAACTCGCTGTGACCTCTTGCATGTTATCTAACATTTCTGGGCCTCAGTGTGCCCATCTGAACAATGGGGACAGAGCATGTAGGAGCTTAGCAGAAGGTCTGGCCCTTCCTAACATCTGTGTACAGATCTTAGGAGATTTTGTAGAGAGGGGTGACCACAAACACAGTCTTTGGGACTTAGATTCCCTCTTGACACTGACCATGTGAATAAGCTGGGAAGTCACCCTCCCTGCACTCCAGCTCTCCCCTGCAGAGTGCTGCTCTTAGCAGCCTCTGCCCCGTACACCGTGTTGTGAGGATTAATGGAGACTATAAAGCGTTGAGCAGCTTATCTGCCTGGTGGATAGTAAGGCACAGCAAACATTAGCTGAGGCTATTTTTATCAGTAAAATGCATTAATAATAATAATTTCTGCCCTGCTTACTGCTCTGGAAGGTTATGGGTGCAACAATCATATAAAGGGCCTGGCTTTAAGTCATCTCTACAGCCATCGTGGGGCTTGAACTCACAACCCTGAGATCAAGAGTTGCGCGCTCTACTGACCGAGCCAGCCAGGAGGCCCCTAAATACTATTCTCACTAGGCTCTACGACCTGCCTCTCAAAGGAAGGGGAAAGGAGAAGCTGGACTCACGAAGCGTGGGAAGGCCTGGAGCTGGAGCTCCCGCATGAGGCTGCAGTACTCCGGCACGGGCCCTCCAGCGATGTCCAGATCGCACTCCTGGGGCCGGAAGCGGAGGAAAGCCTGGACCCGGAGCAGACGAGAAACAGCCAATGAGGACCCACTGTGGCCATCCCACGCCTGCACCCCCTATGCTCACCCGACCTCTGGAGAGGCGGTCCAGCCCTCCTCACCCCCACCGCGACAGGGAAGCACACAGCCTACTCCATCCTTGCACAGCTCGGGTGATTAGCGAATCTTCCTGCGACAGAACCAGCCCTTTCTCCCTAATCCAGTGCTGCCCCGACTGGGTGTGTTTGCACGGCACCTCTGATTTCACGGCTGTGCCCATATTCCACATATTCGATGGATACTTGAAATCAACTAACCATTCCTTTTCATATCAGTGTATTTTTTTTTAAAGATTTTATTTATTTATTTGAGAGAGAGACAGTGAGAGAGAGCATGAGCAAGGAGAAGGTCAGAGGGAGAAGCAGACTCCGCATGGAGCTGGGAGCCCGATGTGGGACTCGATCCCAGGACTCCAGGATCATGACCTGAGCTGAAGGCAGTCGTCCAACCAACTGAGCCACCCAGGCGTCCCTCAGTGTATTTTTTTTTTAATCACCTTATGACACTACCATAACGGGAAAACCAGCAGTAACTGCCACAAACAGGCATGTAAGAGTAACTGCTGTAAAAGCAAACAACGTCATTAAGTTCTGTCTGGACAGCCCCGCCGGCAGAAGGCTCCTGGCCCGAGACACACTCCGCCAGTGTTAAAGACACACCAGCCAAAGCAGCTTTTCCTGCACTCAGGGGATTAAAGGAGGGGTCCCATGCTTGCTGGGGGACTCTATGTCATGTAAGCCTGCCTCTGGGGGAACACAGCTTAATGCTTTCAAATATCTGTCCTACCCTGCAAAGCTGGATGGGTCTCGCATGTGACCCTGCTTCTCCGTCCTTTCTGGGAGCCGTCCGCTCCCGTCTCGCTGCACTATGACAGGCTCCTGCTGCCTTCTTCCCAGGGGGCCCAGGATGGAGTGGGAAGAAGCAGGGGGATCTGCCCCACACAGAGGGGCCTGCAACTTTGACCTCCCTCGCTTCCCACACTTCCCGTAAGGACACCCCAAATCCCATTATCCAAAGAGCCCATTATCCTCTGACCAAGCCGCTTTGTGCGAATGGCCATGACTGAGGACAAAACCACAAAGGGACGGAGTGGATGGAATGAGTCAGCGTCAATGACAACAGTGAAGGAGAGTTTGGGGACAAGGAAAATAATGTGCCTGTTGGCATGCAAACTGGTGTTCCTGTGGGCTGAATTCAGCCTGTAGAAATACATTTTCTTGGGCCTATAGAGTACTTAAGTTTTCATTAAATTTGCTGCTCACGTGGACACATCATGAGATATCATCTGAAAGTTTTTTTCCCCCTAAAACCAGAATTGGCTACTGTCGGGTCCACATTCCCAAACAGCAACGGCTTCTCCAAGTCAAGTAACTGCTGCCCCTTTAGGCTTTGTTCATCCATACGGTCAAATTCTAAGTATTATTATGCATTTAACTCTACTGAAAAGTCTCGTCAACAGCCTATTAGATCCTAAGCCTCGGACATGTGCATATTTCATGTGACAATATTACCTGCCACACTTTCATAGGCACCTGTGTCACCTGCTCTAGGTGCCAGACTCGTGGGTTGGGACTCGAACCCCAGTGAATTTTAACCCTGCTCAGTGGGAACCTCACCCTGAGAGCTGTGGGTTGGGGAGCACTCGCCTGTGGCCCTTCCTCTGACCTGCGGCCAGCGACCCGGTGACCTCTTCCATTTGGGTTCCTGCGGCTGGTGCCTTTGCCAGCTTGTCGGATGGACCCCAGGCGTCCTGCCGAGGCGGCCCAACCCAGCCCAGCCCAGCCATCATTACCGGCAGGATCCTCACCTCCAGATTATCCAGGTAAACAGCCACATTGTTCTTCATCTCGGTCACACACAGTGACACCCAGTGGAACCTCTCTTCTAAATCGTCAAATTCCTTGTCTTCCGTCTGAGAGGAGAGTGAGATCTGTGAACGCTGAGAATATCCCCGCAGGGAGGAGGCGGGGGAACGCGTGGGCCCATCCATGTCCCAAGCTCTCCCTGGGGCCCACCTCTCCGCAGCCCTGCCCACCAGAGCCATGTCCTTCAGCCCCAAAGCTGCGTGGGATGGTTAGAGGCAGTGAGTGCTGCTTAGTGGTTTGGTACTCAGATCACAGAGTAAGATACGCAAGTGCAGGAGTCCTAGGTCCCTGGCTGTGTGACCTGGGGCAAGTGTTACCCTCCTGGAGCCTGTTTTCTTCAGCTGCAAATGGGGTAATAAAAACACCTACTTCATTGTGCTGATCAAATAATGCCTGGTCTAGAGTAAGTGCCCCCAGCAATCTGAGCTGCTCCTGGGAGCTATTCCAAGCAGGTCCCTTGCCCATGCCCAGAGGTTAGCTCTCCTATCTGCAGAAAGTGATGCTCAGAAAAGGACAGCACAGGGTGCCCTGGAGAGAGCCCCAGCCAGCTCTTCGGAATCATGTGAGGGTGACAGCTTAGCCCCTCCTAGCAACGCATGTGGAGAGGTCCTTGCAGCCCCTCAGCTGCCACCTCTGACAGCAGTCTAAGCCACCTGCTCCACCCACAGCACCGTCCTTCCCCCTGGAAGGGCTGGGATGCCACCCTTCCTCCGCCCAGGCTCACCCTGGGCACCAGCCCGGCCTCCTGCTTCAGCAGCTGGCTCAGCCGAGTGGTCTTCTTGGAGAGGGTGTGCGTGTTGAGGCGGGCCAGCCGCTCCCGGAGGGTCAGCTGCTCCACTCTGGCGTACTTGGAGGCTGCAGCAACAGAGGAGAGGGAAGGCACAGGGGACCAGAGCTGACCCAGGAGAGCAGGCATCCCGGACACACCTGGCTAGGCGTCCGCTTGGACCCTCGTCTCAAATGCCAGCAGCACGCCTGCTCCAACAGCAGCGTGCAGAGGGCGAGCCCCGGGCTGGCTGCAAGGTATGAGGCTGGCTGAGCAGCCTGACTTGGGCAAGGTGCCCCTTCCTCGGCCTGCTTCCTCATTCGTAAACGAGACCAGCCACCCCCTGTGCTTGCTCGGAGGATCACAGAAGACAGTGGGTTTGAATGGACTTTCTAAAGGAGGACTCAAGGGAGAGATGAGTTGCTGGAGGCCCCTGGGCCCGTGTCAGCCAGGCCAGGCTGGGAACCATGAAGCCCCATTCCTGGTGCAGGGCTTTCCACCCCCGGCCTGAGTCTGAAAGCCGGCTCTGCCTCTCACCAGCTCTGGCATCTGGAGGGAACGATTAGAGCTTTTATTTGACCTGACCGTGACATGAGGCTTCCCGGGGCCAGCCTCCAAGAGCAACGGTAAGGATCAAACCAGATAAGGAATGGAAGATGTGTCACAGGAGCTGGATTATCACTATCATACCATCCAGATGGCACAGTGGAGTTTGCTCTCTACCTGGGACACTGCCTCATTTCCCAAACTGTTTTGTTTTAACAACCTAAGAGACAGAGTTTCCCATGCACTAGCTGGCCTTCCCAAGGTATGTGTACACACACACACACACACACACACACAGCTCTTGGCCTCCTCCATATTAATTTCTCCTCCACAGTATATGCAATGTGGTTTGGTGGTTTGCAAGGGACTGATCTTACTTTGGTTCAAGGGGTGGTGCTAACTGGGCTAAGACAGTTCATATAATCTCAAACTCCTGATCACAGTGATTGGTTCCAAGAGTGATACATAAGCCAGGCCCAAGCCAAACAACTTATGGCATTCCCCTAACCATGGTAACTGGTTCAGGGTGAGCACAGGACCCAAATGGTTCCTATCAGAATGACACTCCAATCTAATTTATGACTATGGGGTGAAAGATCCCTGCAGGGTGTGGTATCTGATGTGAGTCTTGGAACAGCAATAGCCATTTACTACTATGAGGGAGGCCAGCCTGGACATGAAGTAACACACAGTAAAGATCAGAGATGAGAGAATTTTAGGGAAATGGAGCCAGCACCCTGATCAAACCCTACCTAAAGTCCATATTACCTTTGGACTTGTGGTTACATGAGCCACTACATTTCCTTTATTAATGAAGATGGCATGAAATAAGTGTTTTTGTACCTGGAAGCATTCTCACTGACATAATCCCTAAATCCCCCAAGTCCTTACCCACTTCCTTGCGCCTCTTGTACTCATTGATATTGGTGTTCACGTCCTGGAGGGCAGACACAGCCCTCTGAAGCACAGGGTAGGCACTGGCATCAGGGACTGTGTTCTCCAGGATTTTCTGCAGCAGCAGTGGGTACTTTGTAATCCTCTGAAGAGGGATCACCAGTAAGAAACTCAGGCCCGAGGGCCCAGCTTGTGGCCTGAGGGAGAAGGCTGGCATTAGGTAGGGGAAACCCACTGTTCCGGGGAACAGGAGCCCTGGGCTCTAGGTCCAGCTCTGCCTTTTAACTCGCTGTGTGATCTCAGGCAAGTCACCCTCCTCACGTAGTTCTCAGTTTCCTCATCTGTAATGCATGAGGTCTAGATGCTAGAGAAGCACTGCTAGTTCTCACTGTTCCGGTTTCTGGGTCCTGCTTTCCCATCTGTACTAAATGCAACGGTCAGTTCTCGGTCCTCCACTTCCCTGGCCTGTCAGCAGCAGACACAGCTGACTTGTCCCTGCTCTTGAAACACTTTCTTCTTTTGGCCCCAGAGATGCCCTTTGTCCTGCTTTTCCTGCTCTGTGGGACACTCTCTTGGCCTCCTCTGCTGGCCTCCCTCCAATGCCAGAGTGCCCTTGGGCCTTCCCTCCCCTCCACTCCTTCTCTTACTGACTTCATTTAGTCTGATGGCTTTAATCACAGCCCCAACCCAGACCTCTGTTTTCCCACTTCTGTTCTGAGCTCTGGACTCACACGGTCAGCTGCCTGCGTGATACGTCCACCTGGCTATGTCCCAAGCTCAACTCTGTATGCAGGGCACCCATTTGACATTTCATGCAGTAAAATGGTTTTGTGGCTTTACCAGTTGAAAGTTTGAAAAAAAAAATCACAGAACTTTGTATTTATAGAGATGCATTTTTTTTTAATTTTTTTTTTTTAAGATTTTATTTTATTTATTTGAGAGAGAGAGACAGTGAGAGAGAGAATGAGCGAGGAGAAGGTCAGAGAGCAAAGCAGACTCCCCATGGAGCTGGGAGCCTGATGTGGGACTCGATCCCGGGACTCCAGGATCACGCCCTGAGCCGGAGGCAGTCGTTTAACCAACTGCGCCACCCAGGCGTCCCCTAGAGATGCATTTAAAGTATTTAAGGGTAGGGGTGCCTGGGTGGCTCAGTGGGTTAAGCCTCTGCCTTTGGCCCAGGTCGTGATCTCAGGGTCCTGGGATCGTGCCCCACATCTGGCTCCTTGCTCAGCAGGGAGTCTGCTTCCTCCTCTCTCTCTGCCTACTTGTGATCTCTCTCTCTGTGTGTCAAATAAATAAATAAAGTCTTAAAAAAAAAAAAAGTATTTAAGGGTAGGGGGCACCTGGGTGGCTCAGTTGGTTAAGCCTCTGTCTTCGGCTCAGGTCATGATCCCAGGGTCCTGGGTGAGTCCTGGATCAGGCTCCCTGTTCTCCAGAGAGTCTGCTTCTCCTTCTGTCCCTCCTCCCACCTGTTCTTTCAATCTCTCTCTCTTTCTATTTTTAGGGAAAATAAACTTATTTAATGGTAAACAGTCATGATTTCTATTACTTGTCTTTAAACAGTTCAGCATAAAAACAGCAGCAAAATGTTAACACTGGTTAGTTTTAGGTAGTGGTATATGTTTATTACATTCTATTTTTCTACAGGTACAGAACACAAGAATGAGTAGTGTCAAGATCCCTTCCAGATGCACTATTTGATGAATGGATGACTTTTTCTAGTCCCTTTCTTGCTGATTTCGGGGATTTGCAGGAAAAAATACCTGTCAGTGGTATCTGGGAAGAGGCTCACACAGTTTTCCTTGATCATAACCAGAAGCCTTCAGACCTGCCTTTCAAGAAGCCTATGAGAGTTTTAAACCTCAGTATCTAGCACGCCTCCTCCAAAAGGACTCACAGATGCTGCTCAAAACCATTCTCCATCCTCTCTCCATGGTACCCTGGCCTCTTACTCTTCCTCCTAAGGAAATATTTCTAGACCAAATGTCCAGGAAGTATCACCCCTGAGGCTAAGGACAGGCAGAACAGGTGGGTGCTCTCTCATTAGCCGCGGGGGGTTGTGGGGGAAGCAGGGGTAGGAATACCTGTCAAGACGTGCCTACACTGACCATCTGCTCTCACCATGGGTTTCCTAGCATTTGGCCAACCACAGGCAGGGGAGATGGAAAAGTCACCAGCTATTTGCAAAGCTCTGTCCTCTGGGCTTACTTTCCATGGGAAAGGGCCCAACTGCCTCATGAGGACAGCTGTCCACAAATAAGAGTACATGGGGTCTTCAAAGAGAGGATCACAGCTCTCCTCCACAATTAGCAAGGGGTCACGACAGAATCATAGCAGCCTTTTATGATTACAGCTTTTCTAAGGTAATCCGGAGGGGAAAAAAATTTTTTTTTTTTAAAGTAGGCCCAACATGGGGATGGAACTCATGACCCTGAGTTCAAGACCTGGGCTGAGATCAAGAGTCAGATGCTGGGGTGCCTGGGTGGCTCAGTGGACTAAGCCTCTGCCCTCGGTTGGGGTCATGATCTCAGGGTCCTGGGACTGAGCCCTGCATTGGGCTCTCTGCTCGGCAGGGAGACTGCTTCCCCCTCTCTCTCTGCCTGCCTCTCTGCCTACTTGTGATCTCTGTCTGTCAAATAAATAAATAGATAAAATCTTTTAAAAAAATAAATAAATGAACAGAAGAAAGTTTGGATGGAAAAGTTAACCAGCAGGTGGAGGGACGGAGAAACGTGAGACCGAAGGACAAAGGACTTTTTATTTCCCCATGTTTTGTTTAAATATTCCTTTTTTTCAGTAAGCATTCATTACTTTTATATTTAAAATGAAAAAAGAGGGGCGCCTGGGTGGCACATAAAGTTAAGCGTCTGCCTTCAGCTCGGGTCATGATCTCAGAGTCCTGGGATCGAACCCAGTGTCAGGCTCCCTGGTGGGGAGTCTGCTTCTCCCTCTCTCTCTGCCCCTTCCCCCTGCTTATGTCTCAAATAAGGTTTTAAAAATTTTTTAAAAAATAAAATGAAGGAAGATTGTCAATAAAGGAAAAGAGAGATTATTTGCCTTCCCCAAACACTGCCTCGACTGTCATTCTGAGAGTGGGCGCTCTGTGCTGGACTGATCAGCCTCTGCAGGGCAGCTTTACCTCCCCACCCCACCCACCCACCCACGCCCCCAGCTGCAGAGCTTCCTGCCCACTGCAAGGGCAAGCTTTGATCCCCTGGCCCTCAGGTGGGAGCTGCATTAAGAGACAGGACAAATTGAAGATCCTGCCGGTAGCAAGCAGCATGCATTTTGGAATCACAAAGAATTGGATTAGATGGATGAGGAAGAACCCCCTACTGCTTGGTGTGGTGATTCTAGTCGGCTAAGCTCAAGAAACAGTCCCATGATCATATGCACAAAAAAAAAAAAAACAGGACTACTGTCTCAAGAGAGAGGCGGTGGAAAGCAACGGCTAGCAGGATGAATGGCCTTCCTGGGGCAACACTGGACCAGGGGCTCTCATCGAGGGCACGGTGGAAACTTGCAGGCACTAGGCTGCTCCAGGCACTTAGCAGGAGGGTCCAGGGCAGCAGGCCGTCTGCAAGGACAGCCCTGCACTGTGGAGCAGTGTGCCATGTCTCCTAGGACCCTCTGAACATGCACAGGCTGAATGAATGCCTCAAAATGTGCTGCAAGTTCGCGATCAGAGGTGTTCTTGTGACTATCTAACTCCATCCAGTTACTGGTCACAGCACTGGAAGTCTTTTTTATTTTTTATTTTTTTTTAAGATTTTACTTATTTATTTGACAGAGAGAGCAAGAGAGCATAAGCACAGGCAGGGAGAACAGCAGAAGGAGAGGGAGAACCAGGCTCCCTGCTGAGCTGGGAGGCTGGTTCTCCCTCTCCTTCTGCCGTGACTGTTTGACAGAGACAGTGAGAGAGGGAACACAAGCAGGGGGAGTGGGAGAGGGAGCAGCAGGCTTCCTGCTGAGCAGGGAGCCTGATGTGGGGCTCAAACCCAGGATCCTGGGATCAGGACCTGAGCCAAAGGCAGACACCTAACGACAGCCACCCAGGTGCCCCAAGCACTGGAAATGTTTATGATGCTACCTTTCATAAATAAGACCCAGACCATCTGCAAGAACATCATACGTCCTACTTCCTCACTTCCTCTGCCCCCAGAGCATAATGTTATCCCTGTGTCATTTATGTCATTTGCTTCTTCTTAGCATACACAGGGAGGTCAAATTTGCTCTCATTGCTACTTGTCATTCTACGGCATGTGCCTTCTTTGCTCTTTCCTTTTTCGATACTTCTTACATGGAATGGCTTCTGACTTTTCTTTCCTTGAATCCAAACTTATTTATTACAATTAGGTGCCAGCATCTGATTCTTTCATTGGATTTCTAGGGTAGCGGTGCCCAGGCAGTTCCACACTGAAATACATATTACTTTATTAGACATTATTTTCCTTTTACTTCTTTTTATTACTTTTAAGCCATTATCTTTTCTTTCCAGTTATGTATACAGGCAGGGTATCTCTCTCTCTCTCTATCTGCCAATCTATTTCAAGAATATATGTCAGGATATTAATTTAAAGTTTTTTACAAAAAAGGAGCATTGAGGGGCATCTGGGTGGCTCAGTTGGTTGAATGTCAGGCCCTTGATTTTGGCTCAGGTCATGATCTCTGGGTCATGAGATCGAGCCCCGCGTCAGGATCTATGATGGGTGTGGAGCCTCCTTAAGATTTTGTCTCTCCCTCTCATTCTGCCCCTCTCCCCTACCCCTCTCTCACTCTCTTAAAAAAAGTGGGGGGCATCTGGGGGGTACAGTTGGTTAAATATCTGTCTTTGGCTCAGGTCATGATCCTGGGGTCCTGGAATTGAGCCCCACATTGGGTTCCCTACTCAGCAGGGAGCCTACTTCTCCCTCAAATAAATAAATTCCTTTAAAAAAGGAAAAAAAAAAAAAAGAGTCTTGGAACCACTAGTGCTGAGAGCCACAGTGTGGTTTCAGAGAACTACAAACCCTGCCCAGTCGGGGCAAGGGTAATATCTGGGGTTTACAGTGTCACTTGGGTACAAGTGAGTCCAAACCCCCATGAGGTACAGTTACTACTCCCCCTTTCACATGTAAGGAAACCAGGTTCGGAGACATGAAATGGCTCTGCCAAGGTGAGCTGGAGCGGAGCCAGGTCCACCACTGGGCAGCGTGGCACTGGAGCCCAGGAGAAAAGCCTGGACCGGTCTGGCTGGCAAAGACCGGAGTGTGGGAAGCATGAGAAACCGCAGCCTCTGAGCCAACCAGGGCCCCCCGACGGTGCTTCTAACCTGTCTGAGCTCGATGCCAGTATCTGGCACCTGGGAGATGTTCTATCACAGTTTCTGACTTCTTTTGAGAAGTCGGAGGGTCTGGCCACAGTGGACTCACAGTCCTACATGGCAACTGAGGCGGATGGTTTGTAAAGCAGGGCTACAATTATTCTACTCTCCGCAGGCACCCCCTTTGTTGTGGCGGCTGCTGTTGTACCCACTTTGAGTACGACCCTGAAACTCCTCCCCTTGAGAAGCAGCGTCAATTTTTCCACACCTTGGGTCTGTCACAGAACACCAATTCCCAGCCGAGACCTCCCAAGGCCTTACCCTCTCCTGCCCCCCCCACCTCCCTTTTCCCTCCCTCCCGCTCTCCCCCTGTCTCAACCCTGTGACCACCATGTGAACAAGCCTGGGCCACCTGCCAGGTGACGGAGCCTGTATAGCCAGAGCTGAGTCAGCTCGGTGTCTCAGACATACAAGAGAGCCCAGCTGAGATCAGCAATGCTGACCTACAGATGATCACGGGCATGTGAAGGTGCTCAGACGGGGCTAGAAGAATCTTTTATGGAGCCCGGCCATATTGCTAACAAGCAGCAAAATGAACCAAACACGTGTCTGTCTTAAGCCATTCTGTTCTGGGTGCTCTGTTACACAGGGAATGTTAACAGGGCTGCAGCTGCTCTCTACACGGGGTCTGTTGGCTCTGGTTGGCCACAGTCTCCACTGCTCCCTTATGCCCCATATGTGCCACTCTCCTATTGAAATGTATTTAGTAACCCTCACAAAAACCCAAGTTTCTTTTTTCTTTTTTAAGATTTTATTTATTTATTTATGAGAATGATCACAAGTAGGCAGAGAGGCAGGCAGAGAGAGAGACAGAGAGACAGAGAAGCAGGCTCTCCCCGAGCAAAGAGCCCGATGTGGGGCTGGATCCCAGGACCCTAAGATCATGACCCGAGCCAAAGGTAGCGGCTTGGGGGTGCCTGGGTAGCTCAGTGGGTTGAGCCGCTGCCTTCGCCTCAGGTCATGATCTCAGGGTCCTGGGATCGAGTCCCACATCGGGCTCTCTGCTCAGCGGGGAGCCTGCTTCCTCCTCTCTCTCTCTCTGCCTGCCTCTCTGCCTATTTGTGATCTCTATCTGTCAAATAAATAAATAAAATCTTTAAAAAAACAAAAAAAAACAAAGGTAGCGGCTTAACCCACTGAGCCACCCAAGTGCCCCAAAACCTAAGTTTCTAAGACCCATGAAAGGATGAATCAAAGGGGGACGTGAATATAGTTTTGGGGGGTAGCGAGGGGCCAGGGTAATTGAAAAGGAGGCTTCAGGAGGTTGGGGGGATAGACAAGGGAGAGGAGCAGGGGAGGAAGCAGGAGCTTCCACAGGAGATAACATCATCTTCAAAGATCTTACTCTCTACAGTCCTTTTCTTGGGTGTAAAGGGAATGTCTAAGTAAGATAAAATAACAACCACCCCTCATCCTCCTGCACTATTCTGATTTCCAGAAAATGACCTTCATCTATCTCCATTTGGGGAGCTTGTCCTGGGGAAGGTAAAGCCTTTTTGAAATAGAAAAGAAGCAGGACAATCCCAGACAAGGAAATATAAATGATCTTAAATATATAAAGAAATGACCAACTTTAATCATGAGAAGTAAATGCAAAATGAAACCACACTGAGACACCATTTGTCACCTCTCTCAGTGGCATTACTCTAAAGTTTAATGACACACCCTGGTGAGGCTATGAGGAAACAGACACCCACACCTTGCTCACAGGATAGCCTTTATAGAAGGAAAGTTTGCAATCTTAGCAAAATTATCCATATATGCTTTCTTTGACCTAGAAAGTCCACCTCTGGACAGTCACCTTACAGAAACACCTGCACCTGTGGGAAACCTGGGTGGCTTAGTCGGCTGAGTGTCTGACTCTTTGTTTTGGCTCAGCTCATGATCTCAGGGTCCTGAGATCAAGCCCTGCATTGAGCTCCACACTCAGCAAAGACTCTGCGTGAGATCCTCTCTCTCCCTCTTGTACCGCCCATCCCTCCACCCATGCACACACGCTCTCTCTAAAATAAATAAAATCTTAAAAAAAAGAACTATATGCACCTGAGTAAAATGACATACACTCACGAATAATCACTGAACGCTATCTGTAATAGCGAAAGAAAAGAAGCAAATTAATGTCCATTAATAGAAACCAGTTAAATGAACTGGGGAACAGCCATGTGGTAGAAGAACACGCTGTTCAAAGGCTCATACATGTATGCACTGAAATAGGAAGGTGTCCACGATACATGGTGAGGGGAAAAAAAAATACAAACTTTCTTCAAAAAGGCAGTAAAATGACAGCATGCTTCTATATGCATAAAGGAACTCTACGAAGATCCACAAGCAATTTACAAGTGGTTAGCATGACTTTGGGGCTGGGAGTAGTATTTAGGTAAATGAACGGACAGGATTGGACAGGACAGGATTTTTTGTGTTGCATAAATTTGGATTTTTTAAAGCCTCTGGGGCATCTATTTATTTATTTATTTAAAGATTTTATTTATTTGTCAGAGAGAGAGGGAGAGAGAGCGAGCACAGGCAGACAGAGAGGCAGGCAGAGGCAGAGGGAGAAGCAGGCTCCCTGCCGAGCAAGGAGCCCGATGTGGGACTCGATCCCAGGACGCTGGGATCATGACCTGAGCCGAAGGCAGCTGCTTAATCAACTGAGCCACCCAGGCGTCCCTGGGGCATCAATTTAAAAAAAAGCTTCTGAACTATGTAACTGTTCTCCACCCAAAATTTTAACTTAAAAAATATCTGTTCTATACATGTTTCTTTTTTTAAATATTTTATTTATTTATTTGTCAGAAAGAGATGGGGAGGGAGAGAGAGCACAGGCAGGGGGAACAGCAGGCAGAGGGAGGAGCAGACTCCCCACTGAGCTGGGAGCCAGATATGGGACTCGATCCCAGGACCATGGGATCATGAGCCAAAGGCAGACCCTTAACTGACAGAGCCACCCAGGAATCCCTACTCTCTCCAAATTTCTATCTAGAGCTTCTACCCACTGTGCCAGCTCTGGGTGGTAAGGCCACCCAGGCAGTTTGGATCCTATTTCAACTGTGTGTGGAGAGGCCTTCCGGGGTGATCCGAGCCCGCCTCATGCCATGCTGCCTACAGCACATGGTTCCCACCATCTCACTGCCCTTCCCTTGGGAGAAAGGAGTGCTGTTCACCAAATGTTTCTGCTTTTCCACCTCTGGACCCCCAGGCAGGGTGGCATACCCTGGCTTCCTGGCAGGTGGACAAAGCCACAGGATTAGGTCTGGGCCATGAATTACGAGAAAGGGATGCATATCATTTCTGGCCTGGAGCACCTAATTCCCCCACTTAGCCACTCAGACGCCCCTGGCCTGGAGCACTTACTAGCAGCATCGGGCCCTCCAGAGCTCCCTTGCCCTTTGCCGCAGTTACTGGCAATAACCCAGAAAGTGGCTGCTGTGAGGGTGGGCCCCAAAGCGAGGATGGCCCAGAGAAGAGCCTCAGGTGACCCGCAGTGGAGCATCAGGAAGGCATAAACCTTTGTTACTCGAAGCCACCGAGAGTCGGGGATTGTGTCCCTGCAGCAGCACGGGCAGCACCGAGGAGGGGAGAGACGTGGACAGCTCCCGCCCCCAGGGCCGATGGCAGCAGGAGCCCACGTGCCCTGGTGGTGCGACTCACACCACAGCCTCGATGACGCTCTGGATCTCTCGCTGCAGCTCCGGCTCCTTCCGGTAGGTCTCCACCAGCAGCAAGGCCTGGTCGTAGCTGGCACAGTAGACCCTGTAGACTCGCTCCAGCTCCTCTTGGAATTCCAGGAACAAGTTGCCTGATGGTGAAAAAGCAACAGGGACCCCCAAAGGCATGTCTGTCTGTCCCCTCACTTGGGAAATGGAGGTGATGACTTAGACAGATGAGCCCTTCGCTGGGGACTAGGACCACCAGGCCTGACCTGTTGGGCCACTTTGGGCAAATTACCTCTTCTTCCTGAGTTTCCATCTTGCTTTCAAAAGGCTGCTGGAAGGATTATGTGACGGAACGCTGCTCAGGCTGGCGCCCGGGGAGTCTTACTAAAGCACAGTTATCATTACAGCAGTAATATTATTTGTGAGGTGCTTTACAGGCCCCAGAACATACTCGTGTCACACCTTTATAATCACGTGTGTGCCAAGGACAACTTCAAACCCCCAGTCTACAAAGACACGCTCAAGCAGAGCACAGGTTGTCACCTGCATGGACTCTGCAGTCAGAGAGGACCAGGAACAGCTCTCCAGCCAACCCTTCCCCTGGGGCATGACCTAGGGTGAGCCCTTGACCTCCTGGACCCTCCATTTTCTCACCTACAGATTGGAATAAGAGTCTTTACCTCCAAGTGTTTTTGTTGTTGTTGTTAGAACTAAATCAAACACAACATGTAAAAACATCTGATGCAAACTTGACTCCCACAATATTTACCAACTGCTTATCTATGGATTAGACGTCATGCCCCCTTCTGTGCCCTGCGAACAAAACAAAGTCTCTGTCTCATGGAGCCTGTGACCCCGTGGTGAAGACAGGCAGTAAGTAAATACGTTACACCAATCACAATGCGATGATATGAAGAAGCATAACAAAGCGTTAGAAAGCAGTAGAAGATCTCCATAAGGAAGGCCTCCAGGAGGACGTGCATGTTTATCAGAGACCAGAAGCACCGGTCCCTGGGAACGTGGAGTGGGAGCAGCACTCCAGGCTTTCGGAAAGAAAATGCAAAGGGCTTCAGGCCTTAGGCAGGAGAGCACTGGGCATATGGGCAACAGCAAAAAGGCAAGAATAGCCGAAGCAGAGTAAACAAGAGCACCAAGCAGAGAAAATAATCCAGTAACTGCAGCCAGATCACACAGGGCCTCAAGTAGGTAGGTAAGATGGAGTAAAGTGTTTGTGTTTTCTTCTAATAGAAGCAGGAGTTTGAGGAGGGATGATCTGCTTTCTGTGTTAAAAAGACCAGTCTAGCGCTCGGCTTCAGCAGCACATACATAGAAGTTGGAACAATATGGAGAAGATGAGCGTGGTCCCTGCACAATAACAGGCAAATCTGTGATGCATTCCATATTTTTATTTTTTGTTTTTATTTATTTTTTAAAGATTTTATTTATTTGACAGAGAGAGAGCGCGTGCACACAAGCAGGGGCAGCTGCAGAGAAAGAGAGGAAGCAGACTCCACGCTGAGCAGGGAGTCAGGACGTGGGGCTTGATCCCAGGACCGTGGGATCATGACCTGAGTGGAAGGCAGATGCTTAATGACTGAGTCACCCAGGTGCCCCACACTCCATATTTTTAAATCAGAAATTTATGAGATTGGTTACCTGCAGCAGGTGGATGGATTGGGGTGGAAAGAATGAGGGAATGGGATAGGGTAATAGGGATGAGAGGTAAGCATGGATTAGATGGACTGGAATTGTAGGTATCAGTATGAGTTCACAGTTTCAATATATAAATACAGACAGATAGATATAGAAATAAATGTAGTGTATATGCATACATTAGTATATATACATATATATCCCAGCTCTATTAGTTGACATCCCAGGGGCAATGAGCACACTTACAGCCTAGAGCTTGGTGTCTAAATACTACGCTCCCCAAATAGGAACCAGGGATCCTAGGAGAAATGGTTGATTCCAAAGACAGGGCAGGGAAACACAAGACGAGCCTGGAACACCTTGTGGTGTCAGAAAATAAGGATGTTCTCAAAAATTGTCAGAGGCATACTACAAAGACACGGGAGCCAACTGGAAGGAGCTCTCAATGGCCAACACTGGTACAATCTGAACAAGAAAATAAATAACCATAGTACTGGATTCTGACTCACGGAATAAAGTAAACATTCAAGAGGCCATACTGTCATAAATAAATAACTGAACAAATGAATGCTCATGAAGGGACAGTTCTTGCTTATAGAAAAATTGCCATTAATAAATGTCAAAGGGATAAGCGAAATAGAAATTACAATGAGAACACCAGTAATAGTTCTTGTAGGCAAGAACCACTGATGGATGTTAAAACTAATGGGTGGGGCACCTGGGTGGCTCAGTCGGTTAAGTGTCTGCCTTCTGCTCAGGTGATGATCCCAGAGTCCTGGGGTCCAGTCCCGCATCAGGCTCCTTGCTCGGTGAGGAGCCTGCAGAATTCTCCCTCTGCCTCAGCTGCTCCCTTTCCCTCTGCTGCTCCCCCTGCTAATGCTCTCTCTGATTCTTTCCCTCTCAAATAAATAAATAAAATCTTTTTTTAAAAAAAGGGATGATCTTTTTTTTTTTAAAGATTTTATTTATTTATTTGACAGAGAGAGATCACAAGTAGGCAGAGAGGCAGGCAGAGAGAGAGGAAGGGAAGCAGGCTCCCTGCTGAGCAGAGAGCCCGATGCGGAACTCGATCCCAGGACCCTGAGATCATGACCTGAGCCGAAGGCAGCGGCTTAAACCACTGAGCCACCCAGGCGCCCTAAATAAAGAAAATCTTAAAAAAAAACTAATGGGTGAAAGTTTGAGATGAAATAGGACATTTGGATACTATCAAAGTTTTTCTCCGTAAGCTATTTATGAATAACAAGGGGGAAATTATATATATTACTTATAGTAATTATGGTGGAATAATATTTATAGTGGAAAACACAACAGATATTAACTTCAATCAACCATGTGATCAAAGTTAACATTATTCTAAGTAATAACATATGGGAACAGCAAGTGCCCCTGTTCTGACACACTAAGGAGGACAGGACATTGGCCAGGATATTATTGCCAAAAATGTATAATGTCAATTTAAGAATAAAAATAATTTTAATTTTTTAAAAAGATTTTATTTATTTATTTGTCAGAGAGAGAGAGCGAGCACAAGCAGGCAGAGTGGCAGGTAGAGGCAGAGAGAGAAGCAGGTTCCCTGCTGAGCAAGGAGCCTGATGTGGGACTCGATCCCAGGACCCTGGGATCATGGCCTGAACCAAAGGCAGTGGCTTAACCAACTGAGCCACTCAGGTATGCCAAAAATAATTTTAATTTCATAAATACATAAAATGTTTATAAATAGGTACTTTTATAACTTATAAAATATAGATTATACATACCTAAGCTTTTATATAATCTATAATATCATTTTAATTTTAGTAACTGAAAACTTCAAAGTGACAGATAAACTACAAACCTGGCTCAGACTCTTCAGAAGTATATGGTCACAAAAGACAGACAGACTAAAGAAGGCCAAGAGAACATGTCAATAAAATGAACTGTGGTAATCCAGATTGGATCCTGGGCCAGAAAAAAGACATCTGTAGGAAAGCAGGCAAAATGTGAATAAGGTCTGTAGAGTTAATAGTGTTAATTAATTAATTAGCATTAATAATGCTAATTTCTGGTATCAAAAATATACTATGGATATCTGAGATGTTAAAATAAGGAAAAGCTGGGCGCCTGGGTGGCTCAGTGGGTTAAAGCCTCTGCCTTCGGCTCAGGTCATGATCCCAGGGTTCTGGGATCGAGCCACGCGTCGGGCTCTCTGCTCAGCAGGGAGCCTGCTTCCTCCTCTCTCTCTCTCTGCCTGCCTCTCTGCCTACTTGTGATCTCTCTCTGTCAAATAAATAAATAAATAATCTTTAAAAAAAAATAAGGAAAAGCTGGTTTCAGGGTTGTTTAGGACCTCTGTACTATTTTTGCCACTTTTCTGTAAATCTAAAATTATTTTAAGATTTAGAAAGTTTGGGGGCACCTGGTGGCTCAGTGGTTAAAGCCTCTGCCTTCGGCTCAGGTTGTGATCCCAGGGTGCTGGGATCGAGCCCCGCATTGGGCTCTCTGTTCAGTGGGAAGCCTGTTTCCTCTTCTCTCTCTCTGCCTGCCTCTCTGCTTACTTGTGATCTCTGTCAAATAAATGAATAAAATCTTGAAAAAAAAAAGATATAGAAAGTTTTTTTTTTTTTAAGATTTTATTTATTTATCTGACACAGAGAGAGAGAGATCACAAGTAGGCAGAGAGGCAGGCAGAGAGAGGAGGAAGCAGGCTCCCAGCCAAGCAGAGAGCCCAATGCGGGGCTCGATCCCAGGACCCTGACTGAGACCAGGAACAGAGCTGAAGGCAAAGGCTTAACCCACTGAGCCACCCAGATGCCCAAGATTTAGAAAGTTTAAAAAGAACTTTGAAGACATTATACCAAGTGAGAGCCAAACATGAGAGGACAAATACTGTGATTCCACTTCTATGAGTTACGGAGAATGGGACCATATGAGAGTTCCCTGTACGTTCTACTTACTTTATCTGTAATCCTAAAAGCACTCTAAAAAGTAAACTCTATTAATTAAAGAAAAAAAAAGATCTATACAATGTTGAGACTAAACTAGGGGTCAAAAGTGGTTACAGGAATGGCAGTTAGAAAACTACCTCACCCATCCACAAGAGCCTATGGTCGTCCATCCAGGGGGAAGTGGTGAGGGTGAAGAGGAATGTGTTAGCCAAGAATGGGAGTGGGGGGGCTGTGGACCACAGAAAGCCCAGCAGACCCTACTGCCTGCTGAAGCTACAGGCTGGGCCTCTGACCTAGACCAGACTCCATCAGACACATGGGACAGTGCCTAGCTCGGCGTGGTCTAGCTTTCAGCTACCCATACTGCCACACAGGACCAGTCCTCTTTCCCAGTTCTGGCCCCGCCGATCCTCAGAGAGAATGCCTCAGGAGAAGCCCCCAGAAGGAGAGAGCACAGAGCAAAGAGGACACAAAACTGCAGCTAGGGAGAATGTGCATGCCAGGAGATCAGCCAACAGCAGAGACCATCCCAGCTAAGAGACAGCCTGGGGGCAGCCCTGAAATGTAGGGCGGTTCCCACATTTTTCTTAACCCAGGAACGAGTCAACACAAATGTGACTGATGGCAAAGAACTGTAGCGTAGCGTGGCTGGCGGTAGAGGAAGGCAAACTCCCAGAAGTATGGCTATCCAAAGGGGCAGGAACACCAGGAACGCAAAAGTCAAGACTTAACTTATTTTCGTCTTGCCTTATGGCCACAGACTGTAAACAAATCACTCCAGTGGAAAAGTTACTCCCAGCATCAAAAGAATACCTATCGCATGTCTGGGTGGCTCAGTGGGTAAACGTCTGCCTTTAGCTCCAGTCTTGACCCCCGCGTCCTGGGATCGAGCCCCCGCATCCAACTCTCTGCTCAGTAGAGTCTGCTTCTCCCTCTTCCACTCTCCTGCTTGTGTTCCCTCTCTCACTGTGTCTCTCTCTGTCATAAATAAATAAAATCTTTCTAAAAAAAAAAAAAAGTATACCTACAGCTGGGATGAATCAAAAAGACAAGAAAGAGAGTTAAGATGGTCAAGGGTTACGGCTCTTGACTCTGCCTGGCCAAGCTGTATGACCTTGAGGAAATTACTGAACTTTTCTGAGCTTCAGGTTTTTCTTTAGTAAGATGGAGACAATAATAATAGTAATCAACTAGTCAGAGTATTGTGAGAATGAAAGAGCTAGTCTGTGTTGCTCAGCGTCATGGCTGGCACATTTCAAAGAGGCAGAAACTGAGGCTCGGAGACGCACAGGAACCGGTGGGCAGCAGAGCCTTGCCAGTCAGACTCCAAACCATTAGACCCGCAGCGCCCAGAGGCAGAGGTCACTGGCTACATGTGGCCTTTGGGGACTAGAAATATGGAGAATCTTGATTGTGATGTGCTGTCAGTATAAAAGACACTGGATTTCAAAGATAGTACAAAAAAAGAAGCGAAATATTTCACGAATAACTTTTATATTGATCACATGTTAAAATATGAGTTTGGAGGGGCGCCTGGGTGGCTCAGTGGGTTAAAGCCTCTGCCTTCAGCTCAGGTCATGATCTCAGTGTCCTGGGATCGAGCCCCACCTCAGGCTCTCTGCTCAGTGGGGAGCCTGCTTCCTCCTCTCTCTGCCTGTCTCTCTGCCTACTTGTGATCTCTGTCAAATAAATAAATAAAATCTTTTTAAAAAAATATGAGTTTGGGGACGCCTGGGTGGCGCAGTTGGTTGGACGACTGCCTCCGGCTCAGGGCGTGATCCTGGAGTCCCGGGATAGAGTCCCACATCAGGCTCCCAGCTCCATGGGGAGTTTGCTTCGCTCTCTGACCTTCTCCTCGCTCATTCTCTCTCTCACTCTCTCTCTCAAATAAATTAAAAAAAAATATGAGTTTGAACATATTGGGATAAATCAAATATACTTAAATTAATTTTATCTTCTTTAATTTTCCAAATGGAGCTACTCAAAAATGTTCAATGACGTGTGTGGCTTGAATTACATTTCTATTGGACTGCACTGAGCTACACCAGGGCACCTTCTGGTGAGATAACCCGGGGCAGAGACGCCTGTGAATGTCAGAGTTGTAATGGACTCATTCGAAAAGGACAGGGGACCTAAGTTATCTGGGGGAAAAAAAGCTTGTTAATGACAGCTATGCCTGAGATCTAAAAATCTTTTAAAATGCTGTGTCTGCAGGATTGGGAGAAGGGCTTTCCTTATGCAGGAAGGCGAGGGGGCTGGCAAGATCAGGAATAGAGAGCTGGCAGAAGCCAGGGCAGTCTTGACCCAGCACATAGGGAACCGAAGAGAAGAGCCATATGGATTCTCTGTGCCTTTTTTCGGCTAACCACAAGGATCAGAGGATGGGGAGGCTATTTTCTGTAGACTCTGTAAAGGAAATAGAAAATAGAACAGGAAATCGAACTGCCATATCAGAGGGGAAAAAAATACAGGACTAAATTTCAGCTAAATAATGAACACATTTTTAGTATATATTCCAAATGTTGCATGGGACATCCTGATACTAAAAAATTATTCACTGATGGGGCGCCCAGGTGGCTCAGGCAGTTAAGTGTCTGACCTTGGCTCAGAGTCCTGGGATGAAGCCCTGCATCAGGCTCTGCGCCCAGCAGGGAGTCTGCTTGACATTGCTCGTGCACATTCTCTCTCTCTCTCTCTTTCTCAAATAAATAAATACAATCTTTAAAAAATTATTCATTGTTTATCCAAAGTTTAAATTTAATTGGGACCTGTATTTTTAAAGATTTTATTTATTTATTTGACAGACAGAGATCACAAGTAGGCAGAGAGGCAGGCAGAGAGAGAGGAGGAAGCAGGCTCAGGCTCCATGCTGAGCAGAGAGCCTGATGTGGGGTTCAATCCCAGGACCCTGAGATCATGACCTGAGCCGAAGGCAGAGGCTTTAACCCACTGAGCCACCCAGGCCCCCCTGGGACCTGTATTTTATCTGGCAGTTCTACCAGGAAGGCAGGTAGCAGAGTGATCACCAGGTGTGTTTGGAAAACAAAGTGACATCCTGACTCTTTGCTGCAGGTCAACCAGGAAGGCAGAGACTGGCAAGCAAGGCCCCTCACACAAGGAACCACATCGAACCTCAAACCACAGCAACAGGAGAACCTGACTGAGCCCCTGGACCCCAGCATGTCCTCAGCCTGAGATTATACTGATTCCCACTCAAATAAAGGTAATTTGTAACAGAAATAAGGATAAAAAGATAAATGTTGAGAATATCTACCCAGCTACTTGTTCTTTCATTTTGTGTTCATCTGTCTTTTATAGGAAATGGTAACTCATTTGCATTGCTGTTTCAATAAGGAACTCTATTCTCAAGGGAATAATAAACACATTCACAGGCTTTGCTACCATTCTCCACTACGTGGAAGCTGCTCAGTGCCACAGTTAAGAGCGCACTGGCTCCGGAGACCGACTACCAAGTTCAAATCCTGACTCTGCCACTAGCCGTGTGACCTCGATGGGTTACTTCCCCACTCTGTGCTTCCATGTCCTCAACTGTAAAATGAGGTAGCAGCGTCTACCTTTCCGGGTTGTTGTGAGAATGAAATGAGTTAATACATGACTCCAGAACAGTGCTAAGCATTTAGTAAACACTCAGAAAATGGGCTTTCTAAAAAAAAGTGTGTACTTGTTATTTTTAATCTCCATCGTCATTCATGTCTCAGAAAGGGTAGATTGGTGAAGTAAAGGCCAAGGAAATTGGGTGGGCCCTGGGCTGGGTGCCCTCCCTGCCCCCCTTCTCTACCTGGTACGCTTTTACCCTTCCCGCCTGACTCCACTCAAAACCCCTGACCTGTGGTTCTGTGGTGTGAGCTCAGGGCAACAGATGAGAAGAGAATGTGGGACACAAGTGTGAGGTTTATCCCCACTCATCCCACCTCCTTTACGCTCTAAAGGGTCCTCCTGACCATCCCAGAGTGAAGACACTCCCACCATCTCTCACCTGGGTGACAGTGAGGACCCCACTGGTCTCATGCGTCCACACTTGCCACTCCCTCATACCCACTGTCCGCAACAGCCAAAGAGGTCATCAAAAAGATAAATAGGACCATATCGCTTTCCTGCTCAAAACCGTTTAGTAGTTTCTCATCACATTCAGAATAAAATCCAAACTCCTTACCGTGACCTAGAAGGCCCTACATGATTCAGTCCTTCTCCACCTTTTCCATCTCATCTCCAAACATACACCCCTCATAAACTTCCCTGGAGTAATACTAGGCTCCTTTCTGTCTGTCCTTCAAACATTCTAGGCTTATCCCTGCCTCAGGGCCTTTGCACAGCCATTCTCTCTGCTCTCCCTCCAGATCCCATAGCCATCTCCTTCCTAATATTCAGATCTCAGTTCAAATGCCCCTTTCCTAAGAGGACTACTATCGTATCCAAGGGTTACTGCATTTGTTTCTATTCTTCAAATTCTAAATTATTTTCTAAAATTCTCTTGTTTATCTGTTTATCTGCTGTTCTCTAACTTGTCAAGCCTTAAGAATGCGAACTTGGACTCACTTGTTGATGCTGTGACCCAGCGCACAGCATAGTAACTGGCAAGTGCTCAGTACATAACTAAGCTTAGTAAATAACTAATGGCTCAGCCAGGCCACTGACCAAATTTGTCCCCCCTTGTCTCTGGGCCCCAGTCTCGTTTTCTGTAAAGTGATGGGATTAGGCTGGATATTATTTGAGGGTCCTACCACCTCTGTCATGCTGTATTTCAGAGATGCCCAAAAAAAACTCCCATTGAGCTGCATTTCCCTGGAACTGGAGACAGTTCAGCAATACCCACATGCTGAGGACAATTCATGGGAACCTAGGGCTAACAACTGCCTTGTCTTTTGCTTACCAATTAAGTACACTTGTTCCTCTTCCCTGGATGTTGTCTCTTGCAGATCATGAAGAAATCTGCTGTTCACCTCAATGACATCATCGATATTTGAGAACAGGACATCCAGATCTCCCTGGGGCAGCTAGAAGGAACAAAAACCATAGGAGTCTCTGGGAGTTGAGCAGAGGGACTATTTGCAGACTTTGGACATCAGAACATTCATACCTTCAGGGTCCTATTACTCTTGGGAATATTGTCACAGTGGGAATGTTCGCAAGGTTTTGAAAAACTTTATAAATTAGGTGTTCTCATTACTCTACAGGAAGTGAGGAAGAGATCGAGGGCTCAGCATGGAATGAAAGCTGAACTGGGGTTTTATCCCAGATCTGCTGGCAGCCATCATGTTTCTTCCCTCAGTTTCCCTATCTGTCAGATCAGGGCAAAAGCTGGATTTCCTTCCAGCTCTGACATACTTGGCACCCACCACCATTACCTTGACATATATTCAGAACTCCAGCTACTATGAACTGGCAATTCTATTGTAGGACATCTATATATGTGCATGGGTGTATGCAGGAGATTGTGTGTGTGTGTGTGTGTGTGTGTCCTGGATGCACAATCAAGTAGGAAGAGCTAACTGCAGAAAGATTTCTAGAGTATGCTCTTATTCTTGTTGGAGTAAGTAACAACCTGTAGTTGTTTGCTTAATGCCTACAGAGAAAAATCCTAATTTCTGGAAAGTAAAATATGAGAAAACTTTCACTTCGCACATTTCCCACTTGAGTATTTCATTCATTCAAGACACACTAATTGGAAGTCTCTGATTTGTGAGTCCAGAACTGGGGGTACATTGCCCTAATGGTGCTTACGCTAAGGGATACTTTATATTTTATAAAGAGAGCCTATATTATTTCTGAAATCAAGAGGAAAAATAAGATGTAAAAACCCACCATCGTGATAACTTCTTCCTGTTGCCATTTCCTAAATGAGATGACTGGAATATAGGTCAGTTTAAGCAATTTGTTCTAAATTTGATAAAGGGTTATTTTATGCATTAGCTCACTTAATTCTCTGGGGTGACTACTCCTCTCTCCATTCAGCAGATGCATACACTGAGGCTCTGATGTGTTAAAGGCCTGGCTGAAGGCTGCACGCCCAGTAAATGGAAGCACCCCAGCTTCCATCCAGATGACTTCCCGTCACCACACCTTCCCCTCCATCAGGCCTGCCCCTGGAAAAGCTGTGGGGGAAGACCTGGGAAGCCAGGACCCAGGTGTGCCCCATTAAGGGAGGCTGTGTGCAGCCCCCGTACCTGCTGCAGGCAGCTCCTGATGTCAGAGGCACAGAGCCGGAGCAGGTGCAGGTAGGAGAGCTCAGTGTCAATGAGCTCCCTGACAGCCAGCCTCTGATGCAGCGACAGTCTGTCCCCAGAGGCCTGGCCTTCTCCGTCGGGACTCCCTGTCCTGGAGGATGGCTCATCAGTCCCATGTTCAGCCATGTCAGCAGGTTCTAGGAAAAGCAAACACATCCCAACTCACTTCCAGGAGCTCTACTGGAACATACTGTGTCTAATCCAAAGACAACTATTCATCAAGTGGCCTAAAAACATCTCTAGCTTGCACATCGCATGATGAAATGTGTATTAGCATTTGTGGGCAGTATCTGAGCAATTTGAAAAGGTAGAACAAGGCTCGTAATTGCTGACATGTTCCAGGATTCAGATAATGTGTTTGCCTAGCTTTTCTTCTATTTTTTTCCCAGCTCTTGACCCAGATTTCTTTATTTGGTTCAGCCCAGTCTCTCCCACCCTCTGTCCCAGGGGTTCCCTCCTCTCTACCCCCACTACCCCACTCGGGCCCCACAGTCCATCCCATGGGCTCTTCCATAGCCTCCAGGGGCACTGTTCCAAGTCTAAAGCCCTCTCCCTCTGGCTGCCGCCCACACCCACGCATCCTGGAGGTGCTTCCAGCTTATACTTCCTGAAACAAAGCTGTGATCATGGCATTCTGCACTGTGGGGATTGAACAGCTCCCTGCTGCTCTGTGGTCCGGCTCCAAGCTCATTTTCCCCTCCACAGACCATCCTCCAGCCAAAGAGAGCTACGTGCTTTCCTCCGGGCCTGCACAATCATTTCCTGCCTCTGTGCTTTTGCACCTGCTGGGCCCCCTCCCATGTCTCTACCCTTGGACATTCATCTTCCCTTCCCTTTCCTGAACCTCCCAGCCAGATGGACCTTCCCTCCCTGACACTCTCACAACCCTTTTATCTCTAGGCTTAAAGGTACAATTGGCAATACTGTGAACAACATGGCCTAAAACCCCTCCCTGCTACAAAACATCCTAGACAGTCTGGATCAGCATAAAACTCCCTCCTCACAGCCCGGCAGGGCTTGTAAGAGAAGAAAGGAAATAGCAGGACTCCCAAACAGAGAGAACTGGAGAGGAGAGCAGGAGCAGCTGAGCAGATGTGGCTGGGGCCCCAAGTAGAAGAGTGGGCAGGGAAAAGGGCATGGCCAAGTTCAGGCAACCAGGGACTTGGGCACAGGTGTTCAGGCAGGAACAAAGATAAATTTGTTTTATCTTTGACAAGCTTCTTCACAGAACTGGGACCCCCAAAGACTCCAGTGAAATGGTGGATCGAAAAAAAAAAATGTCCCCCACTCACAGAGAAGATGAAGTCCTCTTGGCTTGGGTCCTACACGAGGACAAAAAGTCCCCTCTGAAAATCCATAAAAACAGGCCTGCCCTCACTGGGCTTTAGGTTCAAATTGATACTACACATGTGGCGCAAGTAACCCAAAGCTGAGAAACCAACAAAAACAGTTCTGGACTAATGCTATTCTGAGTGCTCATAGAAATAAAATGTCTCCTCCTGTGAAACCTGTCCTGAAGATGAGTCTGCAATCCAGACTCCACAGCAATGAGCAGGAGTAGACCCCAAGAACACCAGAGAGTCAAACCATTAGGTAAAAATTGTAAAATAAGCAAGGGGAAAAAAACCTCATAATATAAAAAAAAAGACCTGTGCAATTTTGATTTTTTAAAGCACCAAACAGAACTTACAGAAATTAAACATAAAGCCTTCAAAATTAAACACTGAATAGGCAGATTAAATAGACATCTATAAAAGAGAAATACCAAAAGGGCACAGAGATCTGAAGAAATTATCCAGATTGCTAAAGAGAGAGAAAAGCATAGAAAATATGAACAAGAGCTTAAGGAATCTGGATATTGAAATAAGAAGGTTCATGCATCAAATCTGAATTCTAGAAGGCAGGAATAAAGAGAGTAAGGAGAGGTAATATTCAAAGAGATAAGAGTAAGAATTGTCCAGAATTTGTTAAAAAAATATGAATTCTTAGATCCAGGAAGTACAAGTCCCTAATAGGATAAGTATTTAAAAAATCTGTATCTAGAGCCATTGAGGAGAAACTGCAGAACCTTGAAAGCCTAGAAAATTTATCTTTGTATGTTCCTCTTCTCAGAAAACTATGGGAGAATAAATATCCTCCACCAAAATAGGGAAACAGGAAAGAGGAAGACATAGGTAGAGGACACTGGTGATCAACAGTGAGAAGGGCCAAGGAAAGCCCCAGATGGGGAAGGAAAATCCTAGGACTGACCCCTGGCTACAGGCAGGTGGCAAACAGTCTATGGTATTTCAGAAGGCGCTAGAACGTCCTGAGAATAGATTCATTGAATCGATAAAGAATATGGTATATCTTTGGGGATAATCACACAGATCATACATACAAAACTAAGAGATAGACCATTGAACAAACACAAAACAATTGTTAAAAAAGCTGTGCCAGAGCAGTTACCCTTGTGGAAGGGGTAAGAGGACTGATAATAAGAGAAGACATGGGGGGCTCCCAGGGTGGTGGTCATTATTTGACCTGGGTGGTGCTTATATGGGGGTTTGTTTTGTGAAAATTCACTCAGCTTCACTTTTCTGTTTGTCATATTTTATAATAAAAAATTAAAAGCAAAAAAAAAAAAAAAAGTTGTGCCGGGGCACCTGGGTGGCTCAGTTGGTTAAGCGACTGCTTCCAGCTCAAGTCATGATCCTCGAGTCCTGGGATCGAGTCCCACATCGGGCTCCCAGCTCCGCAGGGAGTCTTCTTCTCCCTCTGACCTTCTACTCTCCCACGCTCTCTCTCACTCGCTCTCTCTCTCAAATAAATAAAATCTTTAAAAATAAATAAATGAAATTTTAAAAAGTTGTGCAGGAAAAATAAAAGTAAGTGTACATTACTGCCTGGTTCAGTTATAAATACAATTTATACACACTATAATGCAAGTGACCTAAACAACATGATGTGTAACTCTACTGGGAGTACGTGGTCGTGGAAGGAGTGTGTATGTGTGATGGAGGGGAAGTAAAAACAACTGAATCTTCCATGGTAGAAAGTCAAAGAACAACACATAAACCAAAAGCTCAATCGACAGGACCTGCATGCTGTTTAAAGACATGGAGGGACACCTGTATGGTGCAGTTAGCTGAGCCTCCAACTCTGGTTAAAACAGAATGACCTGTGTTCTCTTCAACTAAACTCTAGCCGATACAGGTATGAACAGGAAACTGACAAAGGCAGAAGTTTAAATGGCTAATACACAAATGAAAGGATGCCCGGTTCACTAGTAACTAGGCAAATGTGATTAAGTAAAACCACAATGGGGGCACCTGGGTGGTTCAGTGGGTAAGTGTGGACTCTTGGTTTTGGCTCTGGTCATGACCTTAGGATCATAGGATCAAGCCCTGCGTCAGGTTCCAAGCTCAGCGTGAGGTCTGCTTGAGACTCTCTCCCTCTCTCTGCCCCTGTGCTCATGCACTCTCTCTCTCCCTCAAATAAATATATCTTTAAAAATAAAAATAAGGGGGCACCTGGGTGGCTCAGTGGGTTAAGCCTCTGCCTTCGGCTCAGGTCATGATCTCAGGGTCCTGGGATCGAGGCCCACATCGGGCTCTCTGCTCAGCAGGGAGCCTGCTTCCTCCTCTCTCTTTCTGCCTGCCTCTCTGCCTGCTTGTGATCTCTCTCTGTCAAATAAATAAATAAAATCTTAAAAAAAAATAAATAAAAATAAAAATAAAAATAAAAATAAGGGGCACCTGGGTGGCTCAGTGGGTTAAGCCTCTCCTTTCGACTCAGGTCATGATCTCAGGGTCCTGGGATGGAGCCCCACATCGGGCTCTCTGCTCAGCAGGGAGCCTGCTTCTTCCTCTCTCTCTCTCTCTCTCTGCCTGCCTCTCTGCCTACTTGTGATCTCTCTCTCTGTCAAATAGATAAATAAAATCTTTTAAAAAATCACAGTGAGATAATATTTCATGCCCATCAGACTGGCAAAATATAAAAATGTTGGTAAGACTATAGATGACCGGGAAGTCTCATGTACCGATATGGTAATGTAAATTGTTGCAACCACTCCAAAGAGCAATTTGGCAATAACTAGAAAAGTTAAAAATGCTTGCACCATCAGGCCAGTTCTACTCTTAGAGATAATCTGTCTTTAAGAAACTTGTCCACTTGGGGGCGCCTGGGCGCCTGAGTCTACTTGGCTCAGTCTGTTAAGCGGAAGGCTCTGCTCGGGTCATGATTCCAGCGTCCTGGGATAAAGTCCCGCATCTGGCTCCTTGCTCAGCAGTGAGCCTGCTTCTCTTTCTTCCCTGCCGGCCACTCTGTTTACTTGTGCTCTCTTTCGATCTCTCTGTCAAATAAATAAATAAACTCGTAAAAAAAAAAAAAGAAACTTCTCTTCCTATACACAGGAATGGAGACAAGAATGTTCACTGCAGCACTGCTGATAATGATAGGAAATTAGAAACAACCTAGATGACCATCAACAGAATGGGTTATTAACTTGTAATATATCCAGACCATGGAATTCTCAACAACAGTGAAAATGAACAAACTACAAATTCATATATCATAATGGGTAGCCTCATCAACACTGTAAATAAAAATATATTATTATAATACAAAAATAATATATATAATATATAATATTATATATAATATATACGTATTAAAAATTTTATGAACATGATCAACAGTAAATTCAGGATGGTAGCAACCTCTGGAAAGGGAAGCAGAGAAATGGAATTGAGGACATATCAAAAGGGACTTAATGGGATCTGAAGTGGTCTTGTTTTGAGCTACACTTCTAATTTTGAGATAGAGATTCACATGCAGTTATAATAAACTGGTTACATGTACACTTTACCCAATTTCCTCAATGGTAACATCTTGCAAAACTCTTAACACAATCCCACAGCCAGGATACTGGCACTGATACAAGCAAGACACAGCTCATTTCTATCACAAGGATCCCTCATGTTCCCTTTTCACTCACTTCCCTCCAGCTCCATCCCATCCTTAACCCCTGGCCATCAGGAATCTGTTCTTCACTTCTATCATCTGGCCATTTCAAGAATGTATGCGAATGGAATCATTACAGTGTGTCACCTCTGGGGACTGACTTTATTCAGTCAGCATAATGTCCTGGAGATTCCTGTAAATTGTTGCATGTATCAGTAGTTCGTTCCTTTTTATTGCTGAAGTAGGAGAAGTCCTATTTGCTTAAAAATAATGAAGCACAGAGGACAAAAATGTTAAAATTAAATAAAGCGAGGTGGTAAGAACATGGTATTTGTTTCACTGTTCTTTGTTCTTTTCTGGATGGGTAAAATATTTCCTAATATTTAAAGTGGCACACAGCCCATTCAAACTAGTTCTTGGCTATTTAGGGTTATTCAGAACCAGGCCTCAGCCTCCTGCCAAGACCCTATGCACTTAGAGACAGGGGAGCACCCATTCACCTGGTGTCCTTCACTATTCCTCACAATACTGATGATACTTGCATATATAAATGTCCTTTGGGAGGGACTAGTAGCAGCAGAAGTTTCTGTCCTGGGCCATAAGCGCTGACCTGATCAGATGATCTGTAAACTGAATGGGGAGAGCAAAGGGCCTAGAAAGATCCTGGAATGCATCTGTCTGATGCTCTGTTCCAGCTCTTGAACACTGCCCGTGGCCGGCTGACCTGTCCCTGGCCCGAGTCGCTGACACTCACCCCCCTGTGCACAGTAGGTTCTCTAGAAAGATCCCAACAGGCTTTCAGGAGAGCTACTCAGGTTCCACTACTCAGAACTATTGCTAAACAAACAAAAAGCACATTCTACAGAGAACTGCTAAATATTTAAAATAGCATTAATTTGCACTTAGGTTCACTGCAAGCTAGACCTCCTAGCTGGCCTGGCAAAACCTCCCTGTAAGAGCATTTTGTCATCTCTTAGTTTATGGTCTGTATAATGGAAAGAAACACACTTTTATTTCTTTAAAAATATTATACATTATTTGGTAATGAAAAGGAATAAAGTCCTATGGATGTGTGCTCTAACACGGATGAATCTTGAAAACATTATGCTAGGTCAAAGCAGTCACTCACAAAGGACCACATATTTTATGATTTGACTTATATGAAATATCCAGAATAGGCAAATCTATATAAAAGTAGATCATCGAATTCCTAGGCTAACGGGCTAGGGTATGGAGTGTGGTGGCTACTGGGCACAGGGTTTCTCTTGGGGGTGGCGAAAATGTTCTAAATTTATTGTGGTGATTCTTGCACAACTCAGTGAATGTACTAAAAACCACTGATTTGTACACTTTCAGTGGGTGAAGTATATGAGATGAGTTATAGCTCAATAAAGCCATTAATCAGAAAAATATTATATAGTATTAACTGCTGGCAGAGGTGTGGGAGAAATTGGATCGCTCAGACATCACTGGTGGGAATGCAAAAATGGTACAGTCATGGCAGAAAACAGCTTGTCAGTTTCTTTTAAAAAGAAACCTAGGGCGCCTGGGTGGCTCAGTGGTTTAAGCCGCTGCCTTCGGCTCAGGTCATGATCTCGGGGTCCTGGGATCGAGTCCCGCATCAGGCTCTCTGCTCAGCAGGGAGTCTGCTTCCCTCTCTCTCTCTCTCTCTCTGCCTGCCTCTCTGTCTACTTATGATCTCTGTCTGTCAAATAAACAAATAAAATCTTTAAAAAAATAAAAAAATAAAAAATAAAATAAAAAGAAACCTACACTTACTAACAATCATAACTTCAGGCATCTATTCCAGAGAAAGAAAACTTATGTCCATAAAAAAATGTGTCCACAAATGCTTACAGAAGTTTCATTTGTAATTGCCAGACCGGAAACAATCAAAATGTTGATTTAATAGGTGAGTTTAACAGGTGAACGCTTTAGGGACACTTGGCTGGTTTAGTCGGTAGAGCATGTACGTACTCTTAATCTCAGGGTCATGAGTCCAAGCCCCATGTTAGGTGTGGAGCCTACTTAAAAAATAATTAAGAAGAGGTGAATGCTTTAAAGGAAAGAAAGGGTAGATCCATTACAACTGAATACCCAGAAATAACAGGGATTGAATTATGCATAAATTGTAATAGCCTGAAGGGCGTTTGAGGGTATTACATGGCCTGAAAAAAAAACTAATCTTAAAAGGTCATGTATGATTCCATTTATGTCACGTACACATTATAGAGACAGAGAACAGATTAGTGGTCACCTGTCTAGGGATGAGGGTGAAGGGCAGGTGGGTGTGACCATAAAGAAAGAACACCAGGGAGAGCTTTGTGGTCCTGGAATAATTCTGTGTCTTTTTTTTTAAGATTTTATTTATTTATTTGAGAGAAAGAGCAGAGGGCTAAACTGATTTTAGTTCTAAATTGCCTATCATGGGGACTCCTGGGGGGCTCAGTTGGTTAGGTGTCTGCCTTCAGCTCAGGTCATGATCCCAGCGTCTTGGGATCAAGCCCTGCTCTGGGCCCCCTGCTCAGCGGGGAGCCTACTTCTGCCTCTGCCTGCTGCTCCCCCTGCTTGTGCTCACTCTCTGACAGATAAATAAATAAAATCTTTAAAAAAAAAAAACTGCCTATCATGGGACATGAAAGAGATCCCAGGACTGAGCATGACTGGACTACAAGGAAAGCCATGTTTCCCAAGCTTGTTCTCTGAGATAAGCCTCCTTATTAACCCAGACCAGGAAACAGAACAGGGACACCCAGCCTGCTCTCCCAGGCTTTTGGGCGGTACTTGTCCATACAGAGCTGCAAAGATAGTGGATAAGTTAAGCTATGTAATTTTTTGTTTTCAACTTTTTATTTTGAAATACTTACAGACAGGTACAAGACTTACAGACTCATTCAACAGGAAGTAGCAAGGATAGTACCAGATTTTCTGTGCATCTTTCCCTAGGGTACTCTGATGGTTACCTATTATTTAAATATAGCACAATATCAGAACCAGGAAATTGGCATCAGTCTACTATTCGTGAATGATTGCTTTTATGCCATTTTATCACATGTTAGATTTGTGTAACCACCACCTCAGTTAAGACGTAGGCCTACGGGTACCACCGGATGGCACAGTCCATTAAGTGTCTGTCCCTTGATTTTGGCTCAGGTCATGATCTCAGGGCCGTGGGATCAAGCCCCTTGTCAGGCTCCATGCTCAGTAGTTAGTCTGCTTGGGGTTCTATTCCTTCCCTCTCCCTCTGCCCCCCACCTCATATAAAAGTAAACAAATCTTAAAAAAAAAACAGAGAGAGAGAAAGAGAAGAAAAACAAAGGGAGAAAATGTCTATAGAAAGAAGAGTGGCCACACTGGAGTCCTGCCTGACATTCCTGGTTTATACAGACATACTGAATAGCCAAGGAGAAAGGTCCTGTACGAAGAGCTCCCCAAACTCTAACAACCCATAAGGATCAGAGATTGACAAAGTTATGAGAATAACTTCCAAAGTTCTGCCCCTACTATGATTGCCGTGTATATTTTAAGATTGATGTTCAGAAAAAGTAAGACACAGGCACACTAAAGCCAGAAAACCCAATTTTAAATTCTGATTCAGCAATCAGTCAGCTGGCTTTCCTGGGATAATTATTAACCTCCTTTACAGGGTGATTATAAAATTTCATAAGATAATTTATGTAGGGGTGCCTGGGTGGCTCAGTGGGTTAAAGCCTCTGCCTTTGACTCACGTCAAGATCCCAGAGTCCTGGGATCGAGCCCTGCATCGGGCTCTCTGCTCAGCAGGGAGCCTGCTTCCTCCTCTCTCTCTGCCTGCTTCTCTGCCTACTTGTGATCTTTGTCTGTCAAATAAATAAATAAATCCTTAAAAAAAAAAAAGATAATCCATGTAGAGTATCTAACAGAGTACAAGGTAAACTTGCAAAAATTTTAACAGTTGCTTCGCCACTATTGTTGTTTCACTGTAAAGGATAGCACTACCATGGATCCAATGGGTCAAGACATTATCTAAGGACACTTTGCTGATCATATTCAAGCTGAAGGTGAGAACAGCTAAACATGATGATAATAATAAGGAATAGGAATGACACACTAGAGCCTGACTCAGAATGCAGCAAACACCAAGAAATGGAGCTAAGGATTGAGGGACCATGAAACTGAGCCCTGATGCCATTACTCAGTCCAGCCATGATGGAGACTGACTGCCTTTAGGTGTTTTGTTTGTTTGTTTGTTTTAATTAGATTTGGGGGAGAGGGAGAGAGAGACTCTTGAGCTAATTCTAACATGGGGCTCAATCTCACGACCCTGAGACCATGACCTGAGCCAAAATCAAGAGTCGGATGCTTAACCAACTGAGCCACCCTGGCATCCCTGCCTTTGGATTTTCTTAGGAGCTAATATATTTTCTTTCCCCACCCTCTTTAGCCTTAGCCATTTGAGGATTTTGCCACTTGAGTAAAAGAGATGGTCCCTCAGCCTTTATAAAGGAAACAGAGATCACTGGGAGCCAGGATAGATAAAAACAAAACAAAACGGAATAACAGGTAATTGCAGACTATCCTCATTCTCTTACTGAAAGGCAACTGGGCCAGTGGATCAAAGGAATGCTGTATGCTAGTGTAACCAGCCCAGCAAGGTGCTGATGTCTTCCTAAGCAGTCTCTCTAAGGAGCAAGACATGGGTGATGGAGGCTGAGAGCTGGGGGGATGGGGGTGGAGGGGACCATAGTAGAGTAATATGAACTAAAAACTGATAAAACTAGGGACGCGTGGGTGGCTCCATCAGATCAAATTGCCAATGACACGGTAACAAGTGGAGGTTGACTAATATAATCATACACAATTCTTGAGAGCCACCAAAATGTTTAAGATCGGGGGTGGGGGGGAGAGAGCAACTCCCCTTGGGTTTTATATAAGTGGAATTGTAGCGTCTGTACTCTTTTTGGTCTGGCTTCTTTTTCTTTTCAGCAAGATTATTTCGAGATTTATCTGTGTGTCAGTAGTTCATTACTTTTTTTAAAAAAAGATTTTATTTTTTATTTGACAGACAGAGATCACAAGTAGGCAGAGAAGCAGGCAGAGAGAGAGAGGAGGAAGCAGGCTTCCCTGCAGGCTCCCCAAGCCTTTGGCTTGGGTCATGATCCCAGTGTCCTGGGATGGAGCCCTGCATCGGGCTCCCTGCTCGGCTGGGAGTCTGCTTCTCCCTCCTCCTGCTCTTGAAATCCCCTTTAAAAAAAAAAACAGGGGCCCCTGGGTGACTCAGCGGGTTAAGCCGCTGCCTTCGGCTCAGGTCATGAACTCCGAGTCCTGGGATCGAGCCCCGCATCGGACTCTCTGCTCGGCAGGGAGCCTGCTTCCTCCTCTCTCTCTGCCTGCCTCTCTGCCTGCTTGTGATCTCTCTCAATAAATCTCTCTCAAATAAATAAATAAAATCTAAATAAATAAATAAACAAAAAACTGAAAAAACTACATAATTCAAAGAACATTGATCAATTTCAACCTCTGTGATATGCCCAGTTTAAGGATATCCATCAGTTCCTTTAATGCTTTCCATCTCTAAGACCACCTGAGTCTAAACCTCTACCACCTTTCTCCTGGACAAGTATAATGGCATCCTGATTAGACTCACAGCACCAGAGGGGAGTGAGGCACAGGTCATGGTCCCAGCATCCTGGGATCAAGCCATACCTCGGTCTCCCTGCTCAGCGAAGCCTGCTTCTCCCTCTCCTACTCCCCCTGCTTGCGTTCCCTCTCTCGCTGTGTCTCTCCTTGTCAAATAAATAAAGATCTTTAAAAAAAAAAAAGAAACTGACTGCTTTACTTCTTGCTTGAAACCTACTTCCAAAGAAGCACTTCTTTCCCCCAATAACTATTTTTCTTATCCTATTTGTTTTACTGGTTCATTCAATAAAGGGTAAACTCCACAAGGAAAGGGATCATGTCTATTAAAAAAAAAAAAAAAAGATTTTACTTATTTGTCAGAGAGAGCACCGGCATAAGCAGGGAGAGCAGCAGGCAGAGGCAGATGCAGGCTCCCCACTGAGCAGGGAGCCCAATGCGGGTCTCAATCCCAGGATCCTGGGATCACAACCTGAGCCAATGGCAGACGCTTAACCCACTGAGCCACCAGACATCCCTATGGATCATGTCTATTTTATTCACCAACACATTACCCAGTGTCTACTCTAAATCAGACACATGGTAGGTACTTGATTAACTGAATGGATGAATGAAATGGAGAAACACTGGCAGATCAAATTGCCAATGACACTGTAACAAGTGGAGGTTGACTAATATAATCATACACAATTCTTGAGAGCCACCACAATGTTTAAGATCAGGGAGCGGGGGAGCGGAGAGAGCAACTCCCCTTGGGTTTTATATAAGTGGAATTGTAGCGTCTGTACTCTTTTTGGTCTGGCTTCTTTTTCTTTTCAGCAAGATTATTTCGAGATCTATCTGTGTGTCAGTAGTTCATTACTTTTTTTTTTTTTTAAAGATTTTATTTATTTATTTGACAGACAGAGATCACAAGTAGGCAGAGAAGCAGGCAGAGAGAGAGGAGGAAGCAGGCTCCCTGCTGAGCAGAGAGCCCGATGCAGAGCTCGATCCCAGAACCCTGGGATCATGACCTGAGCTGAAGGCAAAGGCTTTAACCCACTGAGCTACCCAGAAGCCCCAGTTCATTACTTTTTAATGCTGAGCATATTTAACTGTAGGGACACAGCGCTGTTTGTTTACCCACGCACTGGACAAACAATTGGCAGTTCTCTGTTTCTCTCGTCCAATAACGCCGGACCTTGGGCTGTGTCTGGATCACAAGATAGATGTCAAACTTTGAAAGAGTGGTTGTACCATTTTACATTCGCACCAATAGTGCATACAAGTTCTAGTTCCTCCACATCCTTATCAAGCTTGCTACAGTCAGTCTTTTTAATTTTAGCCACCTTCATAGGTAGGAAGTGACATCTCAATGTGGTTTTGATGTGCATTTCCCGAATGATGAATTATCTTGAGCATTTTCTCAAGCGCTTACTTGCTACTCACGTTTTCCCTAGACATTATGGTTTTGTTCAATTTACAAAAGAGGCTCTCACTCATTACATAATTTAGATAAACAATATAGAATTTATAAGGAGTATATAATCCCCCACTACCAATCCACACCCCCAACACCCAAACAGATAACTAAAGGTGCATAAGAATCACCAGGAGCCCTTCTCAGATGTGTAAATTCTTATCCACACGCTTGAAGATTCTGATTCAGGTGGTCAGGGATGGGGCATTTCCACAAGCCCCTGGTTGGTTTCTTTTTAAGATTTTATTTATTTATTTATTTATTTGAGAGAGAGAGAGAGAGAGAGAGAGAAAGCACACACACAAGCAGGGGGATCAGCAGAGGCAAAGGGAGAAGGAGACTCCTCACTGAGCAGGGAGCCTGAGGCGGAATTTGATCCCAGGGCCCTGCGATCATGACCGGAGCCAAAGAAGGCAGAGGCTTAACCAACGGAACTGCCCAGGCACCCTACTCCCTAGGTGACTCTGATGCAAGTAGTCTGTAGATCACTTCTTGGGAAAATTCTGCTTTTAATCTCAACCTACTACAGAAATGTTGAAAGAATGAAGGCAGCGAGTCTGGAGGTAGAAACATGAAAGAGGTCCACGGGCTGTATTCAAATAAGGAAGAGCCTTGGCCCAAGAGAGTATGTTTGCTCTATGCCATCCTATGAGCACCAAATGTTTAGAATCTAAAGGTCAAATTAGGGAAAACTTTCTAGGAGTACCTGGCTGGCTCAGTTGGTAGAGCATGCAACTCTTAATCTTGGGGTCCTGAGTTCAAGGCCCACGATGGATGTAGAGCTTACTTTAAAAAAACAAAACAGGGACACCTGGGTGGCTCAGTCGGTTAAGTGACTGACTCTTGATCTTAGCTCAGATCTGATCTCAGGGTTGTGAGTTCAAGCCTGTGTTGGGCTCCCCATTGGTGTGGAGCCTTTAAAAAAACAACTTTCCAACAGAGCTACTGTGAAACAAAATCAGGCCACAGAGCCAGGAAGGGAAGGAACTTGCCAAAGTCACTGAACTTGCAGAAAAAGGATTTCTCTGGGTTGAGAAATGACTGGCTCAAGGGGAGGCAGACAGGGGGCAAGAGACTTCACACACATTCTCTGTTTCTGAGGAAGAATTCTCCTTTATAAACACCTGGAGAGGCATGTAACCCACCAGACAGGTAATTTGTGTCTCAGCCCAAATTAAATAGCAGCTACTTGCCCTAAGCCATATTTCCCTGACTCTATTTGCAAGGCCTAAAATGGCAGAGAAAGAAAACAACACAGTATTTTTTTTTGTAAGAGCAGTTCTTTTTATAGGCAAGTAGGCCTGCCCAGGCCCTGTCCTCGCAATTTTGGATCTGCAGATTTTAGAACTCTTAAGCCTGGGGCGCCTGGATGGCTCAATCAATTAAGCATCTGCCTTGGGTTTGGGTGGTGGTCTTAGGGTTCTGGTATCCAGCTGGGTGAGGGATCTGCTTCACCTTCTCCCTCTGCCCCTCTCCCCTTGTGCGTGCATGCATGTTCTCTCTCTCCATAAATCAAATAAATCAATAGTAATAATAATAAAAACTCCTTAGTCTGTCAGTAAACAAGTTATAGGCTTTGGACAATCGAGCTCAACAAACACTATTTGCTTCAGTTAGAGCACTCAAACACACACCCCCATCGGTTAAATAAAAAGCCATTTATTTGATCTAGAACACAGTCAACCAAGGCTCTGTTTACCACAACAAGCTGCTGATCCAAGAGGGATGAGAGCCAACTGCCAGCAACTCCTGTACCCCGGCCAGAACTCGGCCAAGCCCACATCACCTGGCAAGACTGGGTGTTGCCCAGGTCCCCACATCACCCTCCTCTTTCCTCTCATTTAGAAACAAGCTATGCAGGTGCCGGTTCCATTCAAAAGAGGCAAGCAAGGCCCAGTAAACAGTCCTTGTTAGAATGTCTGGTGGCTTCTCCTCTCAGCCTTTCACCTTAGGCCAAATATTGACGTGATGCACTGCTGTACTTTTGTTTAGATGATCATCGCCAATATCTGTGCTGTCGCTTTGAGTCATTATAGGGTTCTCTTTATAGTTTCAGGTTTACAATGTTTTTAATTTTGTGTTTTATTTCAAAGACAGCCCAATGTCTTCCATGTCATCATCTCTCCTAACTGGCCCAGCTGCGAGCCACTGGGCTCTGTGCACCTGCACACTCACTGAGCACTCCCTACGTGCCAGACACTGGGATCAGCATTCATTCTTAAGTCGGACAATACCTCGAAGGAGGAGGCAGACAATCTCATCTCTATTTTACAGATAACGCCGGGCTTGGGACTGAAACTAATACTGCACTAGATAAGTGAACTAACTTGAATTTAAATAAAATCTGTAAAGAAAAAAAAAAAAAAAGAACAAGAGAGTAAAACACTGGGCCTTGGAGAGGTTAAACGGTGTGTCCAAGATCACCCAGCTAGCGGGGTCAGAACACTGGATTGACAGCTGGTGCTCGCTTTTTTCCCTGGCTGCCTCCCTTTAAAAAGAGCAAAAAATTGCTCTTGATAGCACAGGCTGAGTGCCAGCCTTCCGGTCACTCCTTACAGCAGAATGCTTCGTGTCAAATCTGAAACGGTGTGCAAGGTCATGTGTGAACCCCTCTGTAGGAAGGGATCCAGGTGTCTAAGGGGTCCAGAATCCCAAGAAGGTGAAGCCCGCGGGCAGGCTGCTGTTTCTCCATTCCCCTGCAAGTTCTGGTCGCTCACTGTGCCCAGAGCACTGAACCCCCGGGGGAGCCCGACACTCAGGCTTCTGGTCTCAGCTCTGGCACTTTTCTGCGGGTCCTTGGCCAAAGCAGCGCAACATAGGGACTTCGAATTTCCTTTCTCTTCCCCCAAGCCCCGCCCGTAGTAATAATTATACTTTCCTTGGCAAGGATCCTTTAACACTATTTGTATTTTTCTGTTGTTTCAACCTATCGATTCTTATTAAAAGTCACCCCAAATCCTACACTGAAGCGGGCAGAGATAAACAAACCGACGCAAGAAATAATAGTTTTTTCCAGACCACCTTACCTCTCTAGGCCTTATCTGCCCACCTGTAAAAGGTCACATGGATCAGGTTGCTTGCATTTCCGTGCGTCCCCAGGACACAAGGCTCTACCGCGCCACCTGGACCCGGGCGTCGCGGTTCTCGGCGCCCCACACCTTCCAGCTCGGCAGGCAGCGGCGGCGGCTTTCCCGCGCCCCTCGGCGCCCGGCCCGTCCACCCCGCCCCTCTCACGGGGCGCACTCCCCGCGCGGAGCTTGGGCGCACCGGAACCGCCGCGGAGGCGGGAGGGACGCCCCTCTCCCCGACACGCGCCCCACCTGGGCCTGGGCGCCGCGGGTCCCACGGAGGGCGCGGCTCTGCCCACGCTGCGTGCGTGCGCGCGGCGGAGGGCCGGCCCGCTCGCGCGCCTTTGTCAATTGTGTGCGGCCAGGTTGTTTTCCACTTGCCGCGCCCGGGACCGGCCCGGCCCGGGGTGGCCCTGGCCCGCCGCCAGCGCCGAGAGTTGCCGCGGGTCTGAGCGCCGCGCCGCCGGGGAGGGCGGGTGCATCCTTGGCCTTCCCGCTCAGCCGCCTGCTCGCCCGATCTCGGCGCCCCCAAAACACGGGCCAGTGCCACCCGGTGGGAATGTTGACCCCTGGATCACTGACAATCTGTGTATCCGTGGCTCTGCCCAAAGCACCAGATGTTAGGGCTGGACTTCGATTTCATTCCCAGGGTCCGCTGCCAGGACCTCTGGGTTCTTACCCAGCTCTCCCACGAGCTCAGTCTCAGACAAATCTGCCAGTCTTCCTGCACCCCAGTCTCCTTTCCTGTGATAGAAAGCTGTACGTCCACTCTCTCCCTGCTGTGAAATAGGACACTGTTCTAGGCCCTAAGTAGGTCCCCGCCCCCTTGAGGGGCGGGGCGGTGGTGGGTGAGGTTGGTCAGACACTTAGAACATTGACATTGAAGAGTGAAAATCGCTATGAAAAAGTGTCCTATCGGGGAAGGCAAACCTTGTTTGTGGGATCGGCAATCGACTAGATTAACTTTCCCAAATCTTCTCCGTTCTAATTCTTATTCTCATTATTAGGGCTTATTATTTATTATTATTAGTGGTAGCAATAGTAATTTGGCTTCCTAAATGCCAGGCACTATAGTAAACATTTTACTTGTGTTTCCTCATTTACCTCATTCACAACTTCTCTATAAAACAGGCATGCTTCTTAGCATTACTGTTATTACTATCTTCGTTTTAGAGAAACTGAGGCCAGAAAAATGAAAGCAATTAGCCTACTGTTACACAGCTACTAAGGGACAGGACCAGTATTCAAATTCAAACTGTTGGAGGCCTCCTGTTGCTTAACCACTAGTCTACACCCACAAAAACATGAAGACTAGGGGTGCCTGGGTGGTTCAGTGTGTTAAGCGTCTGCCTTTGGGTCAAGTTGATGAGGGAGCAGGAGGCTGGCTGAGGACAGGGCAGAAGTTGGCGCCTTGCACCCCCTCTTCACCCGCTCCCCTCCATATGTGTAGCATTCCTCAGGCACCCCTGACCGCCATAAAACGATAAATAGTTAACTTGCAGGGATCGCAATCCTGCAGAACAGGAATCTCCCTTGCTCTACAGATGTCCTGGAGATCTAAACAGGGAGGTTACCTTATCAATAGCACAAATTTTCAGAGGCAAATAACTCTCATTTCCTGAAGCCCTAATGTCCCCCTCCCCACCATAAACTGGAGGAGACTGAGGTAGAAGGCAATGTAAATGATAGTAGGGTCATAATACCCCACTAAGAATCTCCCAACTATGTTGATGTTAATGCCTGACCTAAAAATGACATTGATCAAGCCATAAGGGCAAGGACTCCCCCGGGCACCTTGTAGGCCCACCTTAGCACGTGAGAGCTCTGTTGAAATCTCCTATCCCCTCACCACCTCCCCCCAACCACAAGGTATATAACACACCTACCCTCACAACCCGGGGCAGCAGCATCTCTGCCTGCCCACGGGTCCTGTCCCCGTGCTTTAATAAACCACCATTTTGCACCAAAGATGTCTCAAGAATTCTTTCTTGGTCATCGGCTCCGGACCTCAGCCCACCGAACCTCACCTAGGTTCTAGAACTTCATCAAAGTCATGATCCCAGGGTCTTGGGATCAAGCCTCCGTCCAGCTCCTGCTCAGAGTGGGGGAGTCTGCTTCTCCCTCTGGCCCTCCCTACCACCTGTGATCTCTCATGTGTGTGCTCTCTCTCTCTCTAATTAATAAGTAAATAAAATCTTTTTTTTAAAAAAAACCCAAAACAAAAAACATGAACATCAAAATGGGGCTATGCCTTGAATGTGATGGATGAGACTAGAAGGGGAGAGGGGTGGTTTAGTCTGTAGACAAGAAAGCAAAGGAAGTTGAGAGCTTTCTGATCCATGGATCAGACTTCATGCGTGTGACCTGAGAAGTCACTAGCATGGGGAAATCCATAAGCACACATTGGAACATGTAAGGAAGAACTTCTCTAACAGAACATTTCAAAAGTGGCATCAGTGAGTGAGTTCGAGAGTGAGCATCTTACCACTAAAGGTCAACATTCAAAATATAACACTGCAGGATGCCTGGCTGGCTCAGATGGAAGAACATGTGACTCTTGATCTCGGAGTTGTGAGTTTGAGCCCCACTCTGGGTGTTGAGATGCCCCCCACACACAAAAAAAGATAAATAAACTTTAAAACAACAACAACAAAACCCAAAATATAACATTGCATGGCAATTATACATCGATAATAATTAAAAAAATTTTTTAAGTCAGCATTCAAGGGATGCATGCTCAGTCAGTTAAGCAACTGCCTTCAGCTTGGGTCATATATCAGGGTTCTGGGAGGGAGTCCCATCAGGCTCCTTGCTCAGCGGGGATCCTTCTAACAACCCCTGTGCCTGCTGCTCCCACTGCTCCTACTCCCTCTGTCTCCCTCTGACAAATAAATAAATAAATAAATGATCTTAAAAAAAAATTTTTTTTTTTAAAGTCAGCATTCAAGCAGAGAGGCTTATCAGAAATGCTTCAAAGAGGGGCGCCTGGGTAGCTCAGTGGGTTAAGCACCTGCCTTCAGCTCAGATCATGATCTCAGGGTCCCACATTTGGCTCCCTGCTCAGCGGAGAGTCTGCTTCTCCTCCTGCCAACCTCTACTCATGCTCACACTCATGCTCTCTCTCTCAAATTAAAAAAAAAAAAAATTGGAGAAAAAAAAAATAGGGGGCGCCTGGGTGGCTCAGTGGGTTAAGCCTCTGCCTCCGGCTCAGGTCATCATCTCAGGGTTCTGGGCTCTCTGTTCAGCAGGGAGCCTGCTTCCTCCTCTCTCTGCCCGTCTCTCTGCCTACTTGTGATCTGTCTGTCAAATAAATAAATTTTTAAAAAAAATGTTTCAGGGGCGCCTGGGTGGCTCAGTGGTTTAAGCCTCTGCCTTCAGCTCAGGTCATGATCTCAGGGTCCTGGGATGGAGCCCCACATCGGGCTCTCTGCTCAGCGGGGAGCCTGCTTCCCCCTCTCTCTCTGCCTGCCTCTCTGCCTACTTGTGATCTCTCTCTATCAAATAAATAAATAAAAATCTTAAAAAAAAATTAAAAAATGTTTCAAAGAAAAGTCCCATAAAAGTTAGAGTGGTTTAAAGATCTCTAGGTTTCGGGGCTCCTAGGTGGCTCAGTGGGTTAAAGCCTCTGCCTTCTGCCCAGGTCATGATCTTAGGGTCCTGGGATCGAGCCCCATATCAGGCTCTCTGCTCGGCTGGGAGCCTGCTTCCCCCTCTCTCTCTCTGCCTGCCTCTCTGCCTACTTGTGATGTCTGTCTGTAAATAAATAAATAAAATCTTAAAAAAAAAAAAAGATCTCTAGGTTTCTTTCCCATTCTGTAGGAATTCTAAAGAGAAATGGAATCCTAGAGTGGTTAAGTGACCTATCCAAAGCCCCCTAGGGCCAGCCTGACTTCTAAATCGACTTCGTTTTTGTGGGAAGGGTCTTGAGTGCTCAGTGTCAGCACCTCAGTTCTGCTCCTGTAAAGTGTTTGTTGGGGGTGGGGGTGATCAGCATTTTCTCCCGAGTATGGAGTCATCTGCTCTGCTCGTTTCACTTTACATGACTGATGTGTGCCCTTCTTCCTTGCTTGTGTTGAGTATTTTGTGATTTCAGACCCACGTGCCAACAATCCTGGGCAATTGTTGTATTACTGGGGTCCCAGAGGTAGCAGGGTTCCATAGTCCCAAGAAGTATTTATTTGTTAATTTAAGGAAAAGGAGAAGAGCTGGCTAGTATTTTCATTTGAAACAGATGTTTCTTAGATTCTGTTTGAGGGCTCTGGGTTATCTTGAATTAAATTCCTAAAGTACTCACTCTAGTGCCTCACCTCTTATCCTAGTCATAAATACTTTGATGGGCAGCAATTTAATGGCCAACTTCAGAAAAGTCATTCTTTTCTCAATGCTCTGGAGAGCTACTTGTTTGTTTTCAACTGGAAACCATTGTGTAACAAAGTAACCAATTATTTTGTGGGGGGGGGATTGATTTCTAGAACATGTACAAAGAAATGGACATCCCCTTGCCCCCAGTGACACTAACTCAAAGATAGAGTTCCTCTTCACTTCTACCCTTCACAGAGTGATCAATTTTTAAATATCTTTTTTGAAAAGAAAATACATTTACCTGGTTCGAAATTCTAAAATATAGTGTGAGGACTACAGCTTATTGACCTTTGGGTTCCTCTCAGTGTCTGGCATCCTGCCTTGTATACTAGGGGCTGTATACGTTTTTATGGCCTGGGTAGGTGAGTGAGTGTGAATTGAGAAGTTGTGGGAGACACAGGAAGAAGGGGCTTAGGATGGGGCAGCAGACATTGTGCCTGAGATTTATTTACTTTAGGGGAACCCAGATGAAACTCCCAGGCCAGTTGCAAATTTGACCACGACTTTATCTAGAGATCTGGACTAAAAGCAGTGATACAGGGGCACCTGGCTGGCTCTGTTGGAAAAGCTTATAACCCTTGATCTTCGGGGTCATGAGTTTGAGCCCTATGTTGGGTATAGAGATGAGTTAAAGAAATAAAAACTGAAAAAAAAAAAATCTTAAAAAAAAAAAAGTAGCATCAGACTCTTGAGTTAAGTGTTACCTAAAGACTTTGTGCCCCTCACCCCCCCAAAAATGATTATGCACCAGCCTGAGTCTTGGGGTTGCAAACAATAAAAACTAATTTTGATTGACTGAAACAAAGAAAGGAATTCATTGAAACAGTCTTGAGCTCAAAGAATCCATGGACAGCCTAGACAACCAGGCTAGAAATACAGGCAGACATGAAGGGAGGCTGGGGGGACAGACCCCCCAGAGGAAACCACACCACAGGAAAAGTGCTGCTGCCAGACACTGGCAACATACGGAGGATGGGAGCCGGGCTGCCCCAGCTGCCCCAGCCACGGCCACATACCGCCTGCCACCATTCCCGGGGTAATTTTTGCACATTGCCTGCTTCTCTGGGCTCCTGTCTCCTGATCACGATCCAGGTGGGACTGACTGGGTCCCAAGTAGTCAGTAATGAGGGAAAACTGCTACCTGTGCCTTCTGGCTTCCAGAAGTGAAATGCAGGCCCTGCCTCACACAGTGGCCTGTTCTCCAAACTGATAAAGGCCATTTAGAGGCTGAGTAATTGGGAAAAGGATATAAGTCCATTATGCAAGTTGTCTACTAACAATTTGTAAGCCCTGAACAGAAAGAATTAAAGAGTAGAACCTGTATAAAGTGCTGTATAACACAACATGGGAGCAGAACTCTCAAACCGGAAGAGGTAGCTCTTACACTTGTTATCCAGTGTCTGCAGAAGGAGTGGGCAGGTGGGCTATCTACAGGGAAGATGGGGAGCCATCTCACTTTCTTCTGAGTCCTTAAGGAGAGAATTCTTACTGAGCAGATAGGCATGGAAAGCTATGCGAGATAGAAAGGACTATGTGCGCATCAAGACGCAACTACCTTTCGTTTTCAGAAAACGCGATCACTTCATTGTAGCTGGATTGAATGCTACACGTTGGGCTGTGCTGTGACTGCTGCTGGCAGGCACCACATTGGGGAAGACATGCATTCAGATCATGCTACGCTAAGGAATTTAAACCACTTCAGTAGGCAATGGGGAAGTCATGGAGGAATGGGGATTGTGTGAGATTATTTGAATTTTAAAAACATCATCTAGTAGTAAATGGATCCTAGAACAATATAAGGAAGAAGGATAAGAATAAAATGTTGAAGGAATATCTGATGACCTTCAGGCTGTAAGGGGATGGAGGGTCTAGGCCAACTCAGAGATTTTTGTCTTGGGTGACTAGGTGCATGGTGGGATCTTCACTAAAGAAAGGGCATCCTAGGGGTGCCTGGGTGGCTTAGTGGGTTAAAGCCTCTGCCTTCAGCTCAGGTCGTGATCCCGGGGTCCTGGGATCGAGCCCCACATCGGGCTCTCTGCCCCACAGGGAGCCTGCTTCCTCCTCTCTCTCTCTGCCTGCCTCTCTGCCTACTTGTGATCTCTGTCTGTCAAATAAAAAACAAAAAACAAAAAAAAACAGATGACACCTAGAGCAGATCTAAATGAAGATGTCCAGTGGGAAGATGAATATAAGGTTCTGGGAGAGGAAAGTTGGGATGGGCAACCCAGATTTGGAAGTCACTGGCAAACCTGCTGTACATAAAGCTGTAAGAGTGAATGAGGTTGACCTGGGAAAACAGGAAGGACATGAAGAGGAAAAGGCCAAGGGCAAAGACCTGTGAACACAAGCAAGGGGCAGGGAGAGGAAGGGGAGCTGGCAAAAAAGATGGGGCAGGAGCAGGCAGTTAGAGTGGGGAGGTGAGCCAGCCTCTTACTAAACTTCCTTGTGAACAATTTCTTTTGATTCTTGTGCTTCAGTCTGGTCCCACACCACCAAGTCAAACCACAGTTAAAATATTTGGCCAGTACCTTTTTATTCAAGTATTTTTTGAATTATTTTAATATCTGATTTTTATCTATTGTTTTCTAGTTGGAAGTCCCCTCGGTCAGTGCAATGCTTCCCTGGAAACTGCCTGAGGGGGGAAAAATCCTTTTAAGGATCTGCAATTATATGCACTAGTGTGTAAATAACTTGTAAGGCTGACTGCAAGTTGATAAAACCTTTGTGAATTTCACTTCCGTTCATTTATCTTATAGAAATCCACACACAAGTGTACAAAGACACGTGCATAAAATTGTTTATTGTGACTTTTAAAAAAAAATCAAAGAGCTAGAAATAGCCCAAATAACTGTCAGCAGGAGACAATTAACTCAATTCCAGTGTGTTTACACCATGGACTACTATGCAGCCAAGAAAATGAATAAGATTTATCTATAGGCACCAATATGTAAAGATGTCCATGTTACGGATATTGTTATAGATGCCTTATATCGACTGGGGGGAGAAAACAGGTTTCAGAGCCATGCACTTAACATGTATATAGGTAAATCCATATAATGCATTTGTGTCATCCATTAGTCATTCAAGCGATACTGTTGAGTCAGGCACTATGCTGGGAATTCACTAGTGAATAAGAGAGAAAACATTCCTGTCTCAGTGAGGGAATTTTCTAGTGAAGGGGGTCAGGCCAAAAGAGTAAAACAATAAATATATAAATTCACACACTAATCAGTGCTATGAAGAAAATAAAGCAGGGTTAAGACCTGAAAAGTAGCTAGGTATGTTGAGGGGATATGGGTAAGGGGTTATTTTAAATAATTTAGTCAGGAAGAGAGTGTTTCTCAGGAGAGAACATCTCAGCCGTGATCTGAATGAAGTACGGGAGTGTCCTAGAGTTCCCCAGAGCAACAGAACCAACAGGGATGTGTGTATGTGTGTGGAAACGGGGAGAAAGAGAGAATGAGAGAGAGACATCAATTTTAAGGACTTGACTTATATGATTGTGGAATCTTAGTAAGTCCAAAATCTGCAGGTTAGGCGGCAGGGCAGAGATGCAGTTTGAGACCAAAGGCTGTCTGCTGGCAGAATTCCTTCTTGCTTGGGGGAGATCAGTCTTTTTTCTAGTAAGGCCTTTAGTTGTTGGATGGGAACCACCCACTTTGTGCAGGGCATTCAGCTTTGCTCAAAGTTCACCCATTTAAATGTTAATCTTATCCAAAAATCACCTTCACAGAAACATTCAGAATAACATTTGACCCAATCTTTGGTCCAACCACGACCCAGCCAAGTTGGTACCTAAAAGTAACCATTACAAGTCCATTCCTTGTCAACTTGTCACCCACCTGCATCTCTTTAAACCATACTGAGTCTCTGAATAGACAATAACAAGGTCATTCTTCCATCTAACAGGACACAACCATCCTATGTATAAAACTAGAAGAGGATACAAAGTTAATAATAATGCAGGGTTTGATCTCGTTCAGAAAGCACCACAGGTTCACGAACTCTTGACACTTGCCTAGTCCCTCAAATGTCATCCTAAGCTACCTGACTCCAGCCCTTTACTGGGCATTTTACATTTGTTCAGATTCTGCTGGGTAATTCTGGCTATGCGTTATGCTAGGCCAGAAGTTGGCTAAAGTAATAGAAAATGACTCTATCCACAAGGTGGCAGTATTGTATAACTGTTGAAAACCATGACACAGCATGGGCTCTTGACCATCCCCTTCTGTGGCTTATTCTGTGATCTATTAAGTGAATGTCTGTTTTTGTATCTTCTCTTAATCTGGAAATAAATAAGCAGTTTCACTCCCAGGATGTTTTAAAGTTCTGAGATGCATTGACTCGAGATATAAAAAAGCATGGTTTTCTGGACTCAGGAAAGTCTGAGTTCAAATGCAAGGAGCATCCTGGCTTATTGTACTTGGTCGAGTTAACTGAGAGCTCAGGTTTACAGATCTGCCTCAGCTGCCCTATCTAAAAATTTAGAACAGTTGGGGGCAACTGGCTGCCTCAGTAGAACATGCATCTCTTGATCTCAGGGTCCTTAGTTCAAGTCCATGCTGGGTGTAGAGCTTATTTAAAAAAAAAAAAAAAAGTAAAACAATGAAGGGGTGCCTAGGTAGCACAGTCAGTTAAACATCTGTCTCTTGAGTTCGGCTCTGGTCCTGATATCAGGGTGGTGATCTCTGGGATCATGAGATTGAGCCCTGCATCAGACTCCTTGCTCAGCAAAGAGTCAGTCTGCTTGAGATTCTCTCTCTCCCTTGCCCTCTGCCCCTCCACCCCCTCAAATAAATAAATATTATTTCCCCCATGAAGTGTTTTTTTAATGACATGAAATAATATAGGTAAGAATACTACTATATAAAATGCCATATAAATGTTAAAAGTAATTATTATCTTAGCATTGGAAAATCAATCAGGGTAGATGTCATCTGAAAGCTCAGTATCTTCAAGATGATTCAAAGCAAGTTTCTGAGGCCTTTAGATTAGCCTAGAATATTTCATTTCTCTTTCCTGTGACATGTCTTAGCCGGTGATGACCTTGTCAAAAGTAATCTTCTATACGAAAAGATCAGTTATGGTACCATAATTATTACACTTCCCTTATTTTTGGCTTTGGACAAGAATTGTGAATTACCTATTTCAGCTGACAGCATATCTCCTTCCATGGGGAAGGTTAGCAAAAGTCACCTCTGGTTTGAATTACCTAATATAATAGCAGCAGAGTATATTTGTATGAGGTTAATGGCTTAAACGAAGTGCTTTTACAGATCCTATTTCAACTAGGGCAGAAGTTATGGCAATCAATGATACAGTGGGAGATGAGAAAATATAGGCTTAGAAGGTCAATAGGATTTGAAATTCTAAGCAGCAACAGAAAATATAAAAATAATTGAGTCTTGGGGCACCTTGCTGTAGGTTAGAAGGAGCCAGAAGTTAAGTACAAAGGGTCTTAGGTCTATCATTTGCCTAGCATAGAGAACACGGAAAAGAAATAGTCATGGGAGCTCAGATTAGGTTCAGGGGACAGTAGAAAGTAAGGAGGGGCTGGAAAGTCTGGTAGATAGCTAAGATTAAGTAAATCAGTTGGCTTGAGAAACTGAAAGGGAAAGAGGTAGACGAAATTAACACAGGAATTAGTTAGAAATAAACTGTGGTTTAAAAGGGATGGCTGGTGGGGATAGGAGGATGGAGGTAAATAGCTGAATTCAGGTATCACCAGGCAGAGAGCCAGGGACTACTGGGCATGGAGGAGATGGGTGTCAGCCTGCAAAAGTGTGGAAGTTGAGGATCAGCTGGAAGTCAGAAACCCCACTGATAGAGCACCTGAGTTGCAAGTTGCAGAACTTCAACACTGATGGGCTGGGCCCACCTGCTGGAGGGGGACAGTTTCAGTCAAATGTAGGTCTACTGAGGTACCTAAGGCTAGTTGCTGCCTATTCAGATGCAGAGCAGACTCTGGGGTTTGGACCACTCATGCTAACTGTGAAAGTGAATGGGCATTCATCCTAGAACAGTGGTTTTGGATTGTGGGCGGTTCTCAAAGGCTGGTGGTGTTGGGTAAAAGACCAGAGCTTCACCTTCCTTACAAGATAGATGTAACAATGAATGCTCTGATGCGGATCATGAAAAGCTCAAGTTAGTGCATCACAAAATACTTTATATACTGTAAATGCTATATAAATACAATTTGGCTTGCTCTGCCCTACAATCAAGAGTTCTTTTTTTGTCCAATCAGGCACCTGGCTCTGCTTACTGCAGGAAGCCCTTTTGCAGCAGCCTTGGGCTTGACCAGGATGAAATGTAGCAGCTAAGCCATTTTCTGTGATCGGTATCAGTACTTCCTGGCATTAGCACAGGGAGTTGAGAGTTAACAGGATGTGTTTTAGGACCCACTCTCCTCAGGAAAGGCAACTCAAGCATCTTCCAAATTTAGTCTCACAAAGGAGAGTAGATTACTATAGTGAGTAATAATGAGTCACTGGGAGCACAGTTTCGTGCCCTTGCCAATGAACAATGCAGAGGAAGAGAGCAGGGGCTGAGAAAAGGAAGGGACAAAGAAATGGCAGAAACTCCACAGCACAAAATTCTTCCTAATAAAAATAGCCAGCACAAATATCCCCAAAGGTGGTGCATGACAGCCCATTTCCAGGAATGGCTTGTGTGATTAAAAGAGAGATTTTGAAATATAATTTGATTTCCAAAATATTGCCAGGTCAGACCCACATGACCAGAACGAGATAACTCGGGTGGAATGGGGAACTTGAGGGAAACTCGGGCATTTCATCTTTTCCAATCCTGCCCTTGGTATGGTTTCCGACGAGTACATGGAACATCAGTGATTTGAATTTCCTCCCTGTCAGGACACATCCCTGGCATTTAAATATGACACTGCAGAACATTCATTGCAGACAAATGAGTTACAGCCTCAGGCATTATTTCAAAGCAATTAGGGGAGGAAGGGGTGGGACTAGTGGAAACAGTATTTTAAGAAGACAGGAAACAAGCTTTGCTTGATTTTCACTGTTGAATCTTACTCCTTGCCAAGAATAAGACTGTGTTGAAGAGTAAAATCATTTCATGATTTCCTTCTATGAGAATCTAAGTAAGGATATTTTCAGGTCAAAACAAAAAAAAAACAAAAAAAAAACAAAAAAACACCTCACCCTAAAACCCCAGCACCTACAGAGGTCATTCACTGAGGCCCTTCCCCCACCACTAGTGAGAGCTATACCTAAAACTAAGATTCAATTTTTGCCTTTCTTAAATGCTTTAAGAAGAAGATTATTTCCCAGTGAAACAAGATGGCACCGGGGAGGGAAACAAACCATCTCAGGAAACAAATTTAGGATTGCTGGAAGGGAGCGGGATGGGAGGGATGCGGAAGCTGGGTGATGGACATTGGGGAGGGTAGGTGCTATGGTGAGTGCTGTGAATTGTGTAAGTGATGTATCACAGACCTGTACCCCTGAAACAAAAAATACATTATGTGTTAATAAAAAAATTAAAAATTAAAAAAAATTTAAAAGATTAATTTTTTTTTATTTTAAAAAAATTTGAAAAAACAAAAAAGATTATTTCCTAGTCTCTGATTTGGGAGCCTCCTCTAATTTCCATCCATGTATCTATAGCTATGTCTGATTGTTAGAGAATCTGATTTTCCTGACATGTGTTAAGGAGCATTGGTAAGGACCTACCCATCCAAATTTTATGTATTATCTGAATTTATTTTTTAAAGATTTTATTTATTTATTTGACAGAGAGAAATCACAAGTAGATGGAGAGGCAGGCAGAGAGAGAGGAGGAAGCAGGCTCCCTGCTGAGCAGAGAGCCCGATGCGGGGCTCGATCCCAGGACCCTGAGATCATGACCTGAGCCAAAAGCAGCGGCTTAACCCACTGAGCCACCCAGGCGCCCCTGTATTATCTGAATTTTAAAAAGCTTTAAAAGAAAAAGCAAATTTCCTTCTGCTTTAAAGTATAGGAGTCATTTCAGTAAATAGCGCAATACATTTAAAGCTAGGAAGAGCCTTGGAATCTGATTTTTCTTTTAAAAAGATTATAACATTGAATAAATAAATAAAATTTAAAAAAAAGGGGGGGGATGCCTGGATGGCTCAGTTGGTTAAGCCACTGCCTTCATCTCAGGTCACGATCCCAGAGTCCTGGGATCCAGTCCTGCTTCTGGCTCCTTGTTCAGCAGGGAGCCTGTTTCTCTCTCAACCTCTGCCTGCCACTCTGCCTGCTTGTGCTCGCTCTCTCTCTCTCTCTCTCTCAATCTGACAAATAAATAAAAAAAAAAAAAGATTATAACATTGAAGCCTAGGAAAATATTTAAGGTAGAGTCACAACTAAAATTAAGATTTCTCTGGGCGCCTGGGTGGCTCAGTGGGTTAAGCCACTGCCTTTGGCTCAGGTCATGATCTCAGGGTCCTGGCATCGAGTCCCACATTGGGCTCTCTGCTCAGCGGGGGGCCTGCTTCCCTTCCTCTCTATCTGCCTGCTTCTCTGCCTACTTGTGATCTCTGTCTGTCAAATAAATAAATAAAACCTTTAAGAAAAAAAAAAGATTTCTCTGACTACATAGGTCAGGATACTTTACCTCATATCATTTAACCTAGTCCTTAAACACCCTACTCTTTTTTCTCCTCTCCCACCCCAACTACTTTTTGAGAATAAAATTAATTTCCATTACTCTATTATTGTTTCCATGGGCTTTTGCTTAAAGTTAGGGAAACTTCCGGGTTCTCTATTACTCTAAATGTAGATGGCAACGATTTACCTACATAGATGAAGAAGGACACATTCTCATTTAACCAGTTATACTGAAATGCCTAACTTAAGCATTTAAAAGGTATCTGTAGTAAATTCCAGATTAATCTAAGTTTTAGAACACTGATGAGTTGAATTCTTCCCCATCTCTAAGACCTTGCACACTTATTTTTGTGGGAATACTTGAGCTCATGCAAAATATGAGAGATGTGAAAACATATGAGATTATTCTGTTTTTCCTATTTGGTCAACTCCAGTCTTGATTTTGAGAGGCCTTTGACCTCATTCTCTCTTACTGGAAACTAATCTTTTCCTCACTTCAACCAAATCTAAATATCTGTAGAATACAATTGCTTCACTAATGGCCAACAAATGTGTCTTGTTAGCTATGTCCATAATAGGACCATTTTCAATTGTATGAGCACATCCTTGTAAACCACAGACTTGCAAAATTCTTGACATTTTGTAATGGGTGGGGAAGGGGGCGAGAGCTGCAATGAAAAGATATGTTCTAATTAAATTTATTAGGTTTTATGACAACAAGTGGTCAGAAAAGAAAACCTAACAACCTTTTAAGGACCGATTGAAAAAAATTAAGATTGAAATTTGTAAAGATAAATATAAGAAATCAGAGGATAGCTCATGATTATGAGTTTCATCATCACAAACTGTACCAAGACAGACAATTTTATGATATAAGGGATTTTAAGACTCCCCATAGCATTTCTAGAAATATATCATAACCAATTAATTTTAGATGTGAGCAAGGATTTAGCTACACAAATATTCATTAAAGCATTATTTATACTAGCAGAAGTTGGGAAGTAACCAGAAAACTCAACTGGGATTGGACAAATGTTGGTCCATCAATACAATATGTATTTTTAAGTTTATATTAAAAATTATTCTTTGGGGGAACCTGGGTGGCTCAGTCGGTTAAGTGTCCAGACACTCAGATCTCAGGGCTGTCAGTTTAAACCTCATGTTGGACTCCACCCTGGCTGGGTATGAGCCTACTTAAGAAATAGTGATAAATAAATAAATAAAAATGAGTCTTTGGAATATTATTTATTTATATGTGTTAAAAAACAAAATTCAACCCAGTAAATGAAGATATAATTGGCTTTATTAAATGACTCATGAATTGGGCGACATCTCATCTAGCAAGCAGAGGGCAGCTCCTGCAGTTGTACAAAATGGAAGGCTTTTATAGGAACAAGGGTGGGGCAAGAAAATTACAAGCAAAAGAAAAGAAAGGATTGTTTCAGAAGGGATCACCTTCCTTGAGTGGGGAGGGCAAGGGGTCTTATTATACAGATTACCTCATTACCTCACCTTCCTTTGGGAGATAGAGGAGGTTCAAGAGACAGTTTATCTCCTTAGTGGTGATCAGAAAATTCCTGACCGACTGGTTCAGACTTAATTTCTGAGGGAGGTTGAAACTACAATTAGATTAGGTATTAAGCCCTGGTTTACGGACATGGGGACTTAACTCAAGAGAGGCTATTTTGAGTCTGTGGTTTTCCTTTTAATCTATGGTATTATGTCCAACAATTTATTAAGTGGGGGGGGGAAGACAACATGTTGCAAAACTGAATGTGCATTATGACTACTTGTAAATTTGAAGAAATAAAATTAAATATATGTATATACATATTTGATATATATACATACACCTAACACACACAAACAATATGCATAGAAAAGACTGGATATTTATACACAGCAAAATGTTAACATTTGGTGATTATCTCTTAAGAGATTTTTGGATATTTTTTTATGATTTATCTAAACTTTCTAAGTTTTTCAAATGAATATCTGTCACTTATTAAAGTTTTTTGGGGCGCCTAGGTAGCTCAGTTGGTTAAGAGTCTGCCTTTGGCTTGGGTCATGATCCCACGGTCTTGGGATCCATTCCCACATTGGGCTCCTTGCTCAGTGGGGGGCCTGCTTCTCCTGCCTCTGTCCCTCTCCCCGCTTGTCTGTGTGTGTGCGCACATGCCCTCTTTCTCTCAAGTAAATATATAAAATCCTTTTAAAGATTTAAATTTTTAAAGTTGTTTTTTTTTTTTTAAGATTTTATTTATTTATTTATTTATTTGACAGACTGCGAGATGGAGAGAGCACAAGCAGGGGGAGCAGCAAGGGGAGAGGGAGAAGCAGGCTCTCCACTGAGCAGGGAGCAGATATGGGGTTTGATCCCCAGACCCTGGGATCACGACCTGAGCCGAAGGCAGACTTTTACTGACTGAGGCACCCAAGCACCCCTATTTATTTATTTAGAGAGCACCCATAGGGGTAGAGGCAGAGGGAGAATGAGAGAGGGACAGAGACAGATAATGAATCCTCAGTAGGCTCCAAGCTTAGCACAAAGCCTGATATGGGCCCTATTTCATGAAGCTGAGATCATGACCTGATCTGCAATCAAGAGTCAGAGGTTTAACTAACTGAGCCACTCAGGTGCCCCAAATATTTGTCACTTATAAGAAAAAGAACAAAGTCATTGGGTAGCATACGATGGAACTTACAGAATCTTGAAGTCACATGGGTGAAAAACATAAATAAGTTCAAAGAATGAAATTAATTGAAATAAATTTATGGCTAATGACTCCATTGAAAGTAAGAAAAGTTCACAGCCTGCTTCAAATATGGCTGAAGTAGCTATGGTAGGTAACTATCATAGACAGCTACTTCATAGGTATCATAGGGGCAGCAACCCCTTTTTATAAAACCTCATGAACAGAGCAGAGGGAGAAAAGAGGAATTGAGACAAGGAAGGGACACAGAAATTGCTGTCACTGTCAAAGACTGGAAAAGAGAATGAATTATCATTATAAATTAATTATCACTCTGATCCAACAGGACATTTCTGATGGTCTGTTTTAAAGTACTCCACTCACTCACTCATCTGATCCTGATTGTGCACAAAGCAATAAAACAATGGAACACCACCTAAGAACCTAAGACAGTATTTGACATCTTCTAAGACATTCCATTTTTTCTATTTATTTGTCCCAAACAACTCTGAGATGGGCAGACCGTCCTTGTTTTCATTTTCCTCCTTACAGCATCTGTCTATAATTGTTGTGCTTGTCTTTATTATCTTACTCAAAATGCACTCTGGTTACCAGTGATCTTTCCTTGGGTAAATACTGTGGCTTTACAAAAATGTTTTCAATTCATCTTGACCTATCTATGAACATAGAAGTAATCACTAAGGCGTGATTACCCCAATCTCCATTCTATTCCTTTTTCTAATTCCTTTGGTTACAGGTTGGGGTTCTAGTTCTTTTTTTGCTACGAAGACCAGTGTGATCTTGGACAAGCCTCTTGTGTCCTAGTGGACACAACTGGTATGTGTGAAGCCACTCTGTACATTGCAAAGCATTTCAAAATATGATCATTGAAGCAGATGATCTCTAAGTTTCCCTCAAGGTCTAAAATTTTTAGTCTATATTTTTGGTTATATTTTTAGTGAATTCATGTGATCCAAGAATTGCATTTTGGCACATTTTAGAAGACTCCTTCCATTACACCAAAGCTGCTGCTGATTCAATAAGTACAGAATGATTTGTAACTTTAATAGTAACACCAAAAACAGGTACTTCTTCAATTGCTGAAGTTGAAAATTACCAGAAATGATGCATGATTTTAAGGAAAAGGCTGAGTTATAGTCTGTGCCTAAAACCTTTATTTTCTATGTTAACCACCCTTCAACATTTGCCCTTCTAAAATCTGACAAATTTAATTTTTTTTTGGACAAATTTTAAATCTTAATATAGAGGCAACCGAAATCACATTTGAAAAGGGTATGACTACTCATACAGCATTTTGCTGGATATTGTCAGTGTTGGAATAGTGACTACACCAGGCAGGAAACAAATGAGGAGGCTCACCACATATATACATAGAATCATCATCAAATCTCAGAGGCGGAAGGGCTTCTAAAAGTCATTTAGACTGGTGGGTCCCAGAGGGTTTGATTTCAAAAGTTTATAAAAGTTCAAAACAAACAGCAACAACAAAAAAGGAGGGCAAACATAAAAATGTCAGTTTTTAATTTGACAAATAAGTATACCAACAAAAGAATAAAATAACCATCTATCATCAGCACCATTTTATAAAAAAGGTTCTTTAATGACATGTGTAGGACGATAAACTCTCAGAATAAAGTATGATTTGAAATTAAATAAATGAAGGTGCACCTGTGTAGCTCAGTCCTTAAGCATCTGCCTTTTGCTGGTCATGATCCTGGGACTGAGTCCCAGGTCAGCTCTCTGCTCACTGGGGAACCTGCTTCTCCCTTTGCCCCCCCCCCCACCTTGAGCACTCAATCTCTCTCTCTCTTTTTCCCTGTCAAATAAATAAAATCTAAAAAAAATAAAAATAAAAATAAATAAATGAAGAAAAAAATGCATTATACAGCTCATAGTTTTCTAATATCTTTATGGAAAACTGTTAGACTTGGCCCATCTCTGTACACATACCTTTGGGAATCCCTAATCTAGTGCATTCTATGCACACCTCTACCCCCCACCCCATCCTATCTCTCACAATGGAGCAACTGTATCCTCACTACACCAAAAAAATCCCTTTAAATGTGTACTCCACCCACTGTGGGGAACTCCTCAAGCTTTGTAGTCCATTAAATTTTGGAGTCTGGTAGAAAATCAGCATAAGAGCTGCTATCCCTGGGAACTTCAAGATGCTTACGCTTGGCTTTTTTTTTTTTTTTTTTTTTTTTAAAAGACCAGACTCTAACAGCAGACAATTTTAAGTAGGCCAAACGTGCCTTAGAGTCACTAAACAAAAATGTCTAACAATGCTGATTTGGGAGTCAGGCAGCCTGGGTTTCGGTAGTGCATCAAAACTCCATTCTAAACCTTAGGGGGATCTGTTTTCACATTCAACACATTTGGATTAGAGCTTTATGAATTAGAAATATTTAAATCGGCATTAGAGGGCGCCTGGGTGGCTCAGTGGGTTAAGCCGCTGCCTTCGGCTCAGGTCATGATCTCAGGGTCCTGGGATCGGGTCCCGCATCGGGCTCTTGCTCAGCAGGGAGCCTGCTTCTCTCTCTCTGCCTGCCTCTCCATCTACTTGTGATTTCTCTCTGTCAAATAAATAAATAAAATCTTTAATAAATAAATAAATAAATAAATCGGCATTAGAGTAGCAGGGAGGAATTTCAGTTATCTCTCAGGATGAACTCCACTAATGACTCGATCAGCTTTCAAAGTTGCAGTTAAGTCTACATTTTTTTCCACTTCCATTTTAATGAAATTATTTTGAGAGATTCCGTTTAAATTTTTACAACCGAGGTTTGATTCATTCACCGGGGTTTGATTCATATGTAGGATCAACTACAGGGCTTTCTTTTTTTATCATTACTACCAGGCCGTTTCCTCAGTCAAATTTTGTAAACCCAAATGTGGTCAAGATTTGATTTTTTAATCGATTTTTAGTAAAAAAAAAAAAAGAAAAAAATTACTGTATAAAGGTTAACCGTAACTTTTAACGTTTACTGCTTCAAACGTTATCAATTTTATTAATAGTTCTTTCCATCCTGTTTTTTCTATCAGTACTGCAGTTTTCAACACGACCAAGATATGATTATTATAGAGGTTTTTTTGGGAGGGGTGGGGTGGGTGGGAATAATTTCTACTATGGCTTTTTCAGGGTTGTAAATTTTATTCTGTTGAGACATTTGCTACTAAAATAATGAATAGGGCATTGGGGGTTTCTTCCCCCTTGGGGACCAAATTTATCAGTGGAGCAACAACACAAAGGCATAGGACAATTCCTGCTTTCCCTCTTTTCCCTTTCGGTAAAACGATTCTCCAACAGTCTGTGGAGCGCAGAATCCTAATGCTGAAGACTTCATCAACTGCTCTCCGCTAAAACCGGGAGCCAAGACTAAACCGAGCCCGGCCAGGGATGTTTTTCTGTTCCTCTCCACCAGAGGCGATAGCCTTTCGCAAAACAGAATTGGGCTGGAACTGCTGGTCTGAGGGAGTGGCCCAGAAAAAGATCAAAGGTTAAAAATCGCTTAAACAAAGAGCAAAGGTCAAAACTCCCCAGGAAGCCAGAAGTTCCCATCCTCCACGAAGAATGAAGGTTACTCCTCCCTAACAGGCTCTCGGGGCCCGAGGACGCGCGGCCTTTCAGAAACCAGGCGGGTCGGACGTGATTAACAGGTAGCTGGATCCAGCCAACAACCGGAAGTGGAAGTGAGCCCCGGGCGGGGGAGAGGAGAGGCCACCTCACGCCTGCGCAATCAGCAGGTTTGCAGTACGCATGCGTGATTGGGCGGTGACGGGGTGACGCTCGGAGCGTGGGCCGTGACTCTCACGGATCCGGTTCCGCCCTCCCTCTCGTTGCCGACCCTCCGGGGCTGGCGCCCGAGATCCCTTTCCCAGAGTGCTCTGCGCCGTGAAGAAGCGGCTCCCGGGGACTAGGGGCATTTTGTGTTGGCTGGAGCCGGAGTAACAAGATGGCGGCGTCGGCGGAGTGACAGGGGTCCCTCCGGGCGGGAGCCGGCGGCAGTGGTGGCAGCGGTATCGCCGCCCTAAACCACCGCGCCCCTTTTCCAGCCCGCGACGTCGCCGTGAAAGCGAGCCAGCGGCGGCCGCCCAGAAACAAGTGGCCCAGGCTGGTAACCGCGAGAACCCCCTCAAACAAACTGCGGCCTGGCGAAAAGAAGCCTGAGTGAGCGGCGGTGATCAGGTTCCCCTCGGCCAATTCTGGGCCCTGTAACGCCTTGAAAGAGCCAACGTTTTCCGTTTCCTGCCGCCCTCCTCCGCAGCCTTGTTCCGCGGACGAGCCCCAGAGGCCTCCGTCCCCCCCTCAGAGGTGTCGGGGCTTGGCCCCAGCCTCCATCTTCATCTCTCAGGATGGCGAGCAGCAGCGGCTCCAAGGCCGAATTCATTGTCGGAGGGAAATATAAACTGGTACGGAAGATCGGGTCTGGCTCCTTCGGGGACATTTACCTGGCGATCAACATTACCAACGGCGAGGTAATTACCCGGGGTGGGGTTCACGACCACGCTGCGCCAGTCCTCACCCCAACCCCCGAGTGCTCGGGCTTTTCCCCATCACACGCACGTACTGGGGAGGGGAGTCCAGAGAGAGAGAGCCAGTTTTCTTGGCTTTACGAGCCTCCCCCGCTCTCTTTCCCTAAAAGGCAAAGAACCCGACAGAAGGGTTGGGAGAACCCATGAAGTTTCCCAGCTTGTTAAAAATGGATCTTAGTCGAACTTTTTAAGGTGTCGTTCAAGGTGAGATTGGCAAAATTGTATTTCTCTAATCCCCATGTTTCCCTACTGTATAGATTTATTTCATTGGGGTTCTTGATTTCGATCGTCAGTTTCCTTCAAAACCTCTCATTACGTTTTCTGGATGAATCATTTTTCTGCACCTTGGAGGACGTGCCGATTTCGTCACTACCCCCTGAAGAGGCCTTTGAGGCTAGTTGCCTCGTTTTATAATTACAAAGAGAGCTTTCTCTTCTGAGCCTCTTATTTCTTCTCCTAGTTTCGAGTTTGAGCTTTGCTAATGTCTCCCCTCCTCCCAAGTGACATTGAATCATTGAATCCTTAGGGATGTTGATGCCATCATCCCCTTTCTTCCCTGCAGGAAGTGGCAGTGAAGCTAGAATCTCAGAAGGCCAGGCATCCCCAGTTGCTGTACGAGAGCAAACTCTATAAGATTCTTCAAGGTGGGGTGGGCATCCCCCACATACGGTAAGAACTCGTGAGCACACAGGCGGTGCACCTAGGGAAGTAGGGCATGGGGGAAATGGGTAGAGGCAAGCAAGAGCACCAGCTGAATCCTGGCCTTGTTATCCGAGTTCCCTGGGTTTACTAGCGCTGGTGGTTTCCTGAGAACCGAAAGACACCACAGTCATTGAGTCAATTTTTAGTTTGGCAACTTCGTTTAGAATTTCAGTTGGTTACGCTCTGCTCCATGTAGCTTCCGTCATTCTTCTCGAGGCTTTCATTTGTAGTTAAGTATGCGGGTCATCTTTGATCTCTGCGCGGCAGGGTTGTCTGCTGCTTTCTTTATGCCGGCACCTCTGATGTTCTTAGATTTATGCAGTGAAGTGGATTTGAAGGTGCCAAGTGACCGGGTTCGGCCAGTTCGGGTTGCTATTGGAGCTGGCTTGGGAAATGGCTGCTCTTTTGTTGTGTTTTTGTTCCAACATGTCTTCCTCCTCCGCTTAGAAAATGGCGGAACGACGTGACTCAACCGCATATTCCTGCCCTTTTCTAGGCTTGGGTTCACAAGTTACTCTTCCTTGATTGGCCCTTTAGCAGCTCTGAGTGGATTAAACCTTTGAAAAGCCAAGAATAAAGGTGCGGGCGGCGGTGGGGTTCAAGGGAAGAGATGGCATAATGACAGTCTGTTTGTGATCTCTGCAGCAGATGCGACGTGAAATTGTTAAATTATACTATGCAAAATCCCTCAGAGTCCATTTAAAAGTGTTAATTATTCTTTCTTGAAGGGTAATGTTGGCTGCATTTCAGCTTGTATACTGAATTTTTGTGAGTAATGGAAGAGGCAGTTTGACCACTACTGTGTTGAAATTGACTCAAATCTGATGTATTAAAAAGATTAATCACGTAACCACAGTGTGATAAGTAACTTTAACCTGTTGAGTTACTTGTTCAGTAACTCCTCACCTCGGGGAAACTGTGGCCTTTTGGGGGGATGGGATATTGGTGAAGGCAAACAGCAGTAGTAATCAGGATATAAGATGACCACATAAAAACATTGTGGTTTGTTAAATGGTTAACTTTAAAGATTGTTAGTTTGACTTTGAGATTAGAGAGCATCTTCTTTGAATAGGGGCTAAAATGTACTGTAAAGCCAAGCAGTTTTTCAACACACAAAAATAACATTTGTAAAAAAGAACCAGAGACAGTTAAGAATTAAGTGGAGCAATAGTTATCGTAATCTATTTATCTGCTTGAGTTTATGTTTCTAAATCTTGAGTTAAGGACTAAATTGCATATATTAATTCAGATGTGGAAACAACCAGAGTACGGTGCTGATAGATATTTTTAATGGAGAAGTTGAATGAGAAAATATTCTATTGGTTGTAAGTGAAAAATTATTTAGAAGAAACTTCCAGATTTATTTTGTAAGGTAAATTAATGGGAAATCCAAGATAATGGGAGATTTTAAATGATTCCTATCCCTCCATCCACCCCCCAAAAAGCTGCTGGGAAGAATGAATGTCATTCTGGGAGAATGAAAAAAATTTTTAAAGAATGGAAGTCTTACTAAAATGTCTAGCTTTTTATTTCTTCAAAGTAAAAAGTCCATTGCATTAGCCAGAAATTAAAACGTCTTTTCTTTTGCCTTTAAACATATCTCTCCACCCCTGGCCCTCATTAATTTGCTTTCCATCACTAGTTTTTCCTAGAATTACACATAAATACAGTATACAGTATGAGGTCATTTGTGTCTGACTTCTCTCACATAATGCTCTTGAAATTCATCCATGTTGGGAAGTTTTAGAAATTTCACAAATCATGTTGAATTTAATGTATTAGAAATAATTTTCAAAAAGCATTAAAGCATCTGGCATTTTCAGTGCTAAACCTTTTATCTGGTAGCTTTTATTTAAAGGCAGTGCTGATACAGAACATCAAGAGCTGTAGTTAATACACTGAATAAGCATGAATAAATGAAAATAACTTGTGAGCAAAATAATAGGCATCTGTAATAAGATGTTGAGTGCAGAGAGAGTTGTAGTTATAAACTGTGGGTGGAGCTAAAGAGAGATTAACCTGGCTTTCAGAGTAATGCTTCCTGGGAGAGGAAATGGGTTTTCAGGATCAGGCTCTAAGGAAGAAAGCTTGGTTGAACTGGTTGGGGAGGGCAGCCAAGAATACAGTGTGGCTTCCTGGAGTAGTCTCTAATGCAAAAGGTAATAAGCGCATGAGGGTGGGGAAAGAGTAAATTTGCTTTAGGAGTGGTAGATAGAGTACGGTACACAGAAACAGTAGTGGTTCATTGGTTGTAAAGTGTGAGAACTGGTTTTCTCCTGAAGTGAAAGGGTAGGAAGGACTTTACATAAGCATTTTTTATTTGGGTGGCAACATCATCTTGTCCCCTCAGTTTGTTCTCCACTATTTCCACATCACATCTATATAGCATACAGGTAAATATTTATTTGGTAAATACTGGACTAAGTTGACTTTAGTTTATCGAGATTAAATGAGCAGTCATGTGTTATTCATTGTTTTAGATGGATATAAATATAAAAATTTTAAATTTGAGGTGCCTGGCTGTCTAAGTTGGTAAGAGTATATGGCTCTTGATCCTGGGGTCATGAGTTCAAGCCCTGTGTTGGGTGTAGAAATGACTTGCAAAAAACAATTTGGATTTTGCTGCAATTACACTTAACTCCATCTTCTACCCTGCACCCCGCAGCCCCTTGAATTTACTAAGGTACTTTGGGACATCCTAAAACAAGGGCTGAAAAGGATCTGCCCTCGCAGCCTACCTAATGTTTACTTGGCAAGGGATCTGTTGTTATGCAGAAGCATGACACTCAGTGTATAAGGAGCCAAGTAAGGGTGGTGTTCAGACTCCGTATTTTTAGGAAACTGAGGACATTGTTTAGTTAAGAAACTGAAATCGTCAGTTAACTTCTGGAAGCTCATTAAAAATCTCTGTTTTTGTTACAACCTTCTCTATCTTCATGGTGCTCAGTTTGAATTGAATTAATGTGATCTCTAAAGAAGCATTTATGATAGCAAGCTCTAGATCTGTCGTATGGTATTGACAATGAACTTGGGTCAGTTAGTCCGTCAACAGTTCTTTGGGCCTATCAGTTAGTTTGCTGATCTGTTAAATGCAAAAAGGATTTTATCATGTTACCAATTTTCTAATTCTTAAGGAGTAGGAAAGAAGAATACTGGACAGAAAGGTTTAGAGTTTCCTACTCTTCTAGAAAAAGTTTTGCATACTGAGCTTTTGGATAGGGTTTTATTTGAACAGAGTTCACGACTTAAGTCACTTAACTGGCCTAGTTGATCTCAGGACTTCTGGCTCTGAAATTTTGAGACTTCTTTTTGGATGATAGTAGCTAGAAAGCATTTCATCACAGTTTAATGTTAGGTCTAGATCCTACTTTTAAAATTATATTTTAGTACATAGACCTCTCTCAAGACTCTAAAAAATGCCATCTGCATCAGATAAAGTTACCTTCGTTTAGAAGGAAGTAAATTAATGGAATATATTTTTATAGGGAAATGAATAAAGAACATGGGAGGGGGAATGGAAGAATTGCTGCCTTCTTTTAAACTACTTTTTGCCTTTTCAGTGTCAAGTATTATAGAAAATACTTACAAAGAACTAGTTAATCCTCTTCAGTGTTAAAAGCAGCTTAAATTTTAATATTAGCTTTTTGGCACTGAGCATATATCTTGCAGATAAGTTATAACGCTTTTATCAGAGAACAAAGATGACATCTGCACTGGATATGTATTTATTACAGATCACTGAGTCCATGAGAAATGTGATTCTTAACTCAGAGTAACTGAATCCCTATAGATATGCTATATGTAGTGTATATATATCTTTACACAATATATTACAGGTGCTTTATATTGGCATGTAATGGATTTCTAGTTATTAAACAACGTAACGATGCTTAAGTAGCATTCGTGAGCTAAATGAATCCTGAATAAAGCCTAGTATCTCACAAATTAGATTTCTTTCTCTGAAGGGTTACTAGAGTCTCCTAACTGCTCATTTTCTCAGCCATTTTTCTGAGCCATTTTCACCTTTCCCTCAAAGTCCGGGTGCCTGCTCACATACCCCACACTTTTTTTATTTGATGCTACAGAGCCATGCTATGCCTCCTTCACTAAATGGCATTTGGCCTCATTCAGAGAAAATGAAAAACTCCTCTGTAAATGTAAGTAACTTGTTTGTATTATTATTTAATTGGATGCTTGTAAGTTTTTCAGTAAGTTTGTTTTTTAAAAAGATAAATTTTTTTTTTAGAGAGAGAGCAGCAGGGAGGGGCAGAGGGAAAGAATCTCCATTATACCCCTGTGGAGTGGGAAGCTCAATGTGAGGCTCAATCTCACAACCTCAAAAGCCATGACCCTAGCTGAGACCAAGAATTGGACATCTAATTGACTGAGCTGCCCAGGTGCCTCCCTCTAATAGTTCTCAAAATATAAGTGAATACCTAGTTAAAATGAAGGGTTTTGTTACTGTTTTTGTTTCCAAAGCAATCTGAAATTTAAATGACCAATAATCATATAACATGGACTAATGCATGTTTTAATGCTTTTTTTAATGAGATGTAATTTATATATAGTGAAATGCATAGCTTTCATTGTGCCATCAGATGAGTTTTGACAAATGTCAAATGTATACACTGGTATAGCTCACACTCCCTACTGAGATAAAGAATGTTTTATTTTTTGAAAATAATCCATTGTAAACTGCATTTTGTGGCAAGATAGGTTTGGTTTTGTTTTTGTTTTTAGTTGGTCTTTTGGATCATATTATTACATGGTTTTTGTTTATGTTTTTTTTTCTGGATGTGATGTTGATTTGTCCGTATACAAGACTGTAGGTTAATGTTTCTATCTCCATGAAGTACGCTCTACGACTTGCCTAATAATCAGGTGGGGGTGGTGAACAATGAGTTGCAGTTGAGATCTTTGCCTCGTTTTCCCTTGTAGAACAGGGATACTGCCTTTTCCTTTTCTGAAAGTCCTCGGTGGGGTATGTTTTATGGGGACTTTGGAAGTGTACAAAAAAGATTTAGCTGGAGAGTACATTCTGATCCTCAGTATAATAGGAAATGGTAGGAGCATTGTATTAGAGTCGAGTTAGGGATCCGCCTGCCATGTCATCTAGATTTCAACCTAGAATGGAATTTGAAATTTGTAATGTCAGCTTTTATTTAGAAAATGGATTCTTAAGATCATAAGGTCTTGGGAAATTTTTTTTTAAGCTTTTATCTATTTATTTATTTGACAAAGATAACCCAAGCAGGGGGGAACGGGAGAGGAGAAAGAAGCTAGTACCCCACAGAGCAGGGATCTGAAGGAACCTGACTTGGGACTCAATTCCAGAACCGTAACCCGAGCCAAAGGCAGATGCTTCACCAACTGAGCCACTAAGCGCCCCCTTAAGTTTTTGTTTTTGTTTTTTAATGCATTATATAAATTGATGAAATCGGGGCCGCTGGATGGCTCAGTTGGTGAAGCATCTGCCTTTGACTCATGTCATGATCTTGGGGTCCTGGGATCAAGGCCTGCATCAGGCTCTCTACTTGCTCAGCTGAGAATCTGCCTCTCCCTCTCTGCTGTGCTCTCCCCTGCTTTCTGTCAAATCTTTTTTTTTTTTTTTAAATTTATTAGAGAGAGTGCTTGCACAAGCAGAGGGAGCAGCAGGCAGAGGGAGAGGGAGGAGCAAGCTCCCCTACTCAGCCTGAGCAGGGATCCTAACTCGGGGCTGCATCCCAGGAGCCTGGGATCATGACCTGAGCTGAAGGCAGACACTTAACTGACTGAGCCACCTGGGCACTCTGGTGTTCCCATTTTTGAACCTCTGTAATATTAATACATTGTATCCCTCTGTGAATAAGGTTAGCTTCTACTCTTCAAACAAAAGCTCAGATGTTCAAAAGTGTCTTAGAAACTTTGTACAGTACCTCCTACAGTACTTTTTTTTTTTTTTTAAGATTTTATTTATTTATTTGACAGAGAGAGATCACAAGTAGGCAGAGAGGCAGGCAGAGAGGAGGAAGCAGGCTCCCCGCAGAGCAGAGAGCCCGATGTGGGACTCGATCCCAGGACCCTGAGATCATGACCTGAGCCGAAGGCAGCGGCTTAACCCACTGAGCCACCCAGGCACCCTCCTACAGTACTTTCTAAAGGATAAGCAAATATTTCTTTTATTCAGTCAACAAACTTATATATAATGAGTGTGCCTGTTATATGTCAGGCATAGTTAAGATACTGGTCATATTTCAGTGAACAGAAAAAATTTTGTGAGACTTTTAATTCTTTTGAGCATATGCCATGCATTTGGCAGGTAGTTGTGAATTGGTCTCTTTTGCTGAAAATTAGGAGGAAACATGTAAAATCTCAGACAGTGTGAGGACATGTTTCCTTAACATCAGAGGGATGAGTAGAAGCCCTAAACAGTATCCTGAACCATCTGGAGAATGCTTTGATTGGTCAGGTTAGTGGGACCCCCATTAGGGTTCCCTGTGAATCATACTTAGCATTTCTGAAACATTAACAATGCATAATAATTACCTACAGAGCTGTAGCACTTACTTGCAGTTTCATGCACATAGTAGTTTCAGTAAGTGTTGAATCAGAGATTGGAGAACCAGATTTTGGGAAAAGGTTGTGGGTTTTTTTGTTTTGTTTGTTTGGCGCTTTTTTTTTTTTTTTTTTTTTTTAAATATTCTGTTTTTGGGACACCTGGGTGGCTCAGTCAGTTAAGCAGCTGTTCAGGTGTCAAGTCCCACATGGGGCTCCTTGTTCAGCAGGGAGCCTGCTTCTCCCTCTGCCTGCCACTCCACCTTGCTTGTGCACACACATGTTCTATCTCTCTCTGGCAAATAAATAAAATCTTTTTAAAAAAAGAGAGATTTTGTTTTTAAGTAGTCTCTGTACCCATTGTGAGCCTCATACTCGCAACCTTGAGATCAAGAGTCTCATACTCTGTTCTGACTGAGCTAGCCAGATATCCCTGGAAAAGGATTTTTTTTTAAACAGCTTTAATGAGATAATTGACATACATAAATTGTCACCTATTCAAAATGTACAGTTCATTGGTTTTTAGTGTGTGTTCAGAGTTGTGCAGTCATCACCATAATCTGATTTTACAGTATTTATTAACTGGTAAACAAGAAAATAAAGTGATCTTGTTTTACTATGTCTCAAACATGCTGGCTTTTTGTAAGTTTGTTGTGAATACCAAACTTCAGGCACACTAACTCCCATCCACCTCTCTACCTGGCCATCTTCCATTTTATACTTTCAAGAATTAACCATGCGGGACGCCTGGGTGGCGCAGTTGGTTGGACGACTGCCTTCGGCTCAGGGCGTGATCCTGGAGTCCCAGGATCGAGTCCCACATCAGGCTCCCAGCTCCATGGGGAGTCTGCTTCGCTCTCTGACCTTCTCCTCGCTCATGCTCTCTCTCACTGTCTCTCTCTCAAATAAATAAAATCTTTAAAAAAAAAAAAAAAGAATTAACCATGCTTCTTCATCAGAAAAACTTTCCTTAATGATTCTGTCTAAAAGATGGATTGGGTTGCCATAATTTGGACCTTCTCAGAACCAGTCTCTCCTCCTCACTTCTGTTTTGTTTGTTTTTAAGTAGGCACCATGCCCAGTCTGGAAGCCCAGTGTGGGGCTTGAATACAAGACCTGAGATTGAGACCTGAGCTGAGATCGAGTTGGCCGTGGGGCGTGTGGGTGGCTCAGTCATTAAGCATCTGCCTTTAGCTCATGATCCCAGGGTCCTGGCTGGGTTTGAGGCCCCCCCCCCCACCCCGAACACACACACCATTGGGCTCCCTGCTTGGTGGGAGCCTCTCCCTCTCCCACTCTCCTAGCTTGTGTTCCCTCTCTCACTATCTCTCTCTCTGTCAAATAAATCTTTTTTTTTTTTTTTTTTAAGATTTTATTTATTTATTTGACAGGTCACAAGTAGAGAGGCAGGCGGGGGCGGGGGAGGCATGGGGAGCAGGCTCCCTGCTGAGCAGAGCCCATTGTGGGGCTCCATCCCAGGACCCTGAGATCATGCATGACCTGAGCCAAAGGCAGAGGCTTAACCCACTGAGCCACCCAGGTGCCTCAAATAAATAAAATCAAAAAAGGAAAAAGAGCCGCTTAACCAACGAGCCACCTAGGCACCCCCATCACGTGTTATTTACTTGGATGCGCACACACTGCTGTAAGCTGTGAGAGCAAAAATTACAAAGTTTTATCTTGTCAGGTACTATAAATACTGAATGGATCAATAATAGTACCTTTAGTACTGGATAGTGGTATGTCCATATATAAAGCACATTTTTCGGTTTTGTGTTTTTATAATTTTGGGAGTTAAGGAATGGTTACATATCTTTAAAGGCAAAGGGCAAGGCACAAGGAGGCTAAGGAGCTTGAAAATGTTACAGCATTAATTCAAGGCAGTATTGTGATCAAAGGATTTGTAGTAGTGGTTTTGGAGGATTGGGATGAAGAAGGAAAACAAATTACCTTAGTTAATGTTAGTATTGATGAATAAAACACGCATCTGATGCCCAACTTTCAGATCTTACTCTGTGGTCTCTTCACCTTAAAAATTAGTTTTGAGGGGTGCCTGCGTGGCTCAGTGGGTTAAGCCTTTGCCTTCGGCTCAGGTCATGATCTCAGGGTCTGGGATCCAGCCCCACATTGGGCGCTCTGCTCAGCGGGAAGCCTGCTTCCCCCTCTCCCTCTGCCTGCCTCTCTGCCTACTTGTGACTGTCAAATAAATTTAAAAAAAAAATTAGTTTTGAGGATGGGGGATAAGTGATGGGGTTTAGAGAGTATACTTACCATGAAGAGCAGTGTATAGAATTGGTGAATCATACATTGTACACCTGAACCTAATACAACACAGTATGTTAACTAACTGGAATTGAAATTAAAAACTTAAAAACAAAAAATGTTTTGCAACAGGGATTTATTTATTTATTTATTTGTCAGAGAACGAGATCGCAAGTAGCAGAGAGGCAGGCAGAGAGAGAGAGGAGGAAGCAGGCTCCCCGCTGAGCAGAGAGCCCGATGTGGGACTTGATCCCAGGATCCTGAGATCATGACCTGAGCCGAAGGCAGCGGCTTAACCCACTGAGCCACCCAGGCGCCCCTTTTTTTTTTCCTTTTTTTAAGATATTATTTATTTGACAGAGCACAAGCAGTGGGAGTGGTAGGCAGCGGAAGAGGGAAAAGCTGAGCAGGGAGCCTGATGCAGGGCTCAATCCCAGGGTCATGGAATCGTGACCTGGGTTGAAGGCAGACTCTTAATTGACTGAAGCCACCCAGGCACCCCTACACCTTATCTTCATGAGCTTCTAACTGAATCTAGTAAGATGGTCCCAGACTAGGATGGTTCGTTGTATGGCTTTTAGACTTTATGGTGCTGTGAAAGTGGTATGCATTCAGTAGAAACAATGCTTTGAGTTTTGATCTTTCCCCAGGCTATCAGGGTGTGGAATGACACTCGTGATATTGCTGGGCAGCAGTTGGGAGGCAGCTCCTGGTCAGTCAGGTGATCATGAGGGTAAACACCTGGTGTATTTACAACCATTTTACCCCCATACAACCATTCTGGGTGGGGTTTTTTTTTGTTTTTTTTTTTTTGTTTTTTCAGTACTGTGTTTAATAAATTGCACGAATTACTGAACACTTTATTATAAAATAGGCTTTGTGTTAGAAGAGTTTGCCCAACTGTTGTCCAATTTATGTATTCTTAAGTACATTTAAGGTACGCTAGGCTAAGTAATGACGTTCAATACATCACGTGTATTAAATGCATTTTTCTCTTAGATTTTTTTTTTTTTAAAGATTTTATTTATTTATTTGAGAGAGAGAGACAGTGAGAGAGAGCATGAGCGAGGAGAAGGTCAGAGAGCGAAGCAGACTCCCCATGGAGCTGGGAGCCGGATGCGGGACTCGATCCCGGGACTCCAGGATCACGCCCTGAGCCGGAGGCAGTCGTCCAACCAACTGAGCCACCCAGGCGTCCCTCTCTTAGATATTTTCATTTAGGATGGGTTTAACAATATAACCCCATTGTAAATTGAGGAAAATCTGTATATGTATTATAAATGTTGGGTGCCTGGGTGGCTCAGTCGGTTAGGCAACTGCCTTCGGCTAAGGTCATGATCCTGGAGTCCCGATGGAGTCCCCCACTGGGCTCCTGGCTCCATGGGGAGTCTGCTTCTCCCTCTGACCTTTTCCCCTCTCACACTTGATTGCATGCGCTCTCTCTCTCTTAAATAAATAAAATCTTAATAAATAAATAAACGTAGGCAGGAAATCTCCACTAGTTTAGCAGTACCTGTGGTTTTGTCACCACTAGAAATCACAGATATTTCCGTAGCACGTTATTGTTGCAGATATCTCAGAATATTGTTTACGCTCATAATTTTCATAATTAATAGTCCTAATTAGATCTGCCCCTATATCTCAATAATGAACATGTACTTTACTGTATCAAAATTAAGTAATCTTAGTGTGGCTGAATTTCCCTGTAATTGTTCTCTTTTATAATGCTATGTATTTTATTTTTTGCATATAAAATATTCTGAGAAGGAATCTATAGGTTTTATTGGACTAACAAAGATGTGAGATCTATGGTAATCTTTCTGAAAAGATTCAGAAATACTGGTATAGGAGTACTGTACCTCGACTCCCCAAATTGTTCAGACAAGTTCTTTGTCGTGACTAACTACATTTGATGCAAGTTTGGTCACTCACTTGGTAGATTTCCAATATTTATTTTCTTCTCCCTTCCTAGCCTTGTTTAAGTCTCAGTTACTGATATGTTCACTAATGCTCTCCCCAGGCATGTGAGATTGTAAAGATGGGAAAATCATCCAGTTAAAAAGTCGAACAGTTTGAAGAAAGATTTAAAAGTAAATTAAAAGATGGGATAAATATATCTAAAATTTCTTGGTATCATATTTAACATCATTATTACTTTGATTGCCATCCCTACAGCTCATACTGGTCTTTTCTTGGTTGCTTCATCTCTCAAACAGTTGTCAGTATGGAGAAATCAGTCTGGTCTGTGCTTATGTTTATAGCTCTAGGTATTCCACAGTGTCTGTTGATTAAACCTGATTCTCCACTTCCTTAGAATAGCCAGATAGCATTGAAGATGCCCTGAATCTCAAACCATTTCAGAGGATTTCTATAAATCCAAAGGATTATGGATAAAAATTTATGTGTTACTGACCTTTTAAAATCTGAAGTGTGTTTTGGCTTATTTAAAAAAATTTTTTTTAAATTTATTTGACAGAGAGCGATCACAAGTAGGCAGAAAGGCAGGCGGGGGTGGGGGGGAAACGCAGGCTCTCCACCAAGCAGAGAGCCTGATTCGGGGCTCGATCCCAGGACCCTGGGATCATGACTTGAGCCGAAGGCAGAGGCCCAACCCACTGAGCCACCCAGGTACCTTTTTTTTTTTTTTAAGATTTTATTTATTTATTTGACAGAGATCACAAGCAGACAGAGAGGCAGGCAGAGAGAGAGGGAAGCAGGCTCCCTGTCGAGCAGAGAGCCTGATGCGGGACTCGATCCCAGGACCCTGAGATCATGACCTGAGCCGAAGGCAGCGGCTTAACCCACTGAGCCACCCAGGCGCCCTAATTTTTTTTTTTTAATTAGGCTTCATGCTGATTGTGGAGCCCATTGCGGGCCTTGAACTTAACAATGCTGAGATCAAGAGTTGGATGCATAACTGATTGAGCCATTCAGACACCCCTGAATTGTATTTTATTTTATTTTTAAAGATTTTATTTATTTATTTGACAGGCAGAGATTACAAGTAGGCTGAGAGGCAGGCAGAGAGAGAGAAGGAGGAAGTGGGCTCTCTGTGGGGCTGGATCCCAGGACCCTGGGATCATGACCTGAGCTGAAGGCAGAGGCTTTAACCCACTGAGCCACCCAGGCGCCCCCTGAATTGTATTTTAAATGTGATGTTGCAAGAGAAGGAAATAAATTGATGCTCTTAAATTTTTGATGACAGGCGAAATCAAGTTTCAGTTACTAAGTTCTAGGTACCTTGTATTCAGAGTAAAATGGAGACCACAAATCTAAGGAGCAGTTATGGGCAAGGAAAGTTACGGAGAATGAGAGTTAACACAGCAGTCTTGTTTATTAATAATTAATAGAAAACCAAGAGGTAGCCCATATTTAGTCCTGTGTCTAGTTCTCTTTGAAAAGGGCTGAAGATTTACCACGAATCAGAATGTACTTGAAGCTGTCTTGCAATGTTGGTTGTTTTCGTAATGAATGCCATTAATAACATGGAGCTTCATAAGTACTGACAATTTTAGGTTAGAGGTTATAGTGCCAAAGACTCAAGTTCTTAGATTTCTGAGGCTTCCAGACGTAATCAGATGACTGCAGTACCAGAAGGATGTGAGACTCAAGTATTTAAATTGAGAGTAGAGGGGTTTTTTTGTGGTTGAGAGTGGCCTTCTGGTAATTTAGGGGGTGGGGGCAGGTGGTGGTGGGGATCAGCTAGATTGTACTAGACCAGATCTTATTTTCTGTCCTAATGAAAAGGAACATAAAGATTGGATGATGATGATGATGATGGCTTGGCATGAAAGTAAGTTTGAGAGATGGTGTCTTGAGAATGGAGATGCTGTTAGACCTCTGATTCAGTGTTCCTTCTTTTTAGTTGTTCAGTGAAGACTTTGACATTAATGACCTAAAGATGGGAAGATAAGCGCACAGGTGTGCCTGTTAAGAATATCACTTGTAAACTTCTATAATTACTTGGCCTTGGCCAGTTTAAATCAAAGATGAGTAGGTGCTTCCTGATGATTTTATACTTCAAGTACTGAGTGGTTTTGTTGTCCTTGTTTCGTTTTCCTTGTGTGCCAAATCAAGCACTCCCCAGGCTTTTAGAGCCTCTAATCTGGCTTTTTATTGTTTAATTCAGCAAATGTTACTGAGTATTTCTCGCAAGTAAGACATTGTTCTGGATGCTGGGAATACGGAGTTGTGAATGAGACAAATACAATGGCTGCCCATGTTGTATTAGTGAGGACTCTCCAGAGAAACAGAACCAATGGGTGATATATAGATAAGCAGAAAGAGATTTATTATGAGGTATTGGCTTACACCTGTGGAGGCAGAGAAGTATCATAGTTTGAGGTGTGCAAGCTGGAGGCCTAGAAAAACCAGTGGTGTAGTTTTGGTCCCAAGCCTAAAGGCCTGAGAACTGTAAGCATAGATAACTGAGGGTGGAAGGTGGATGTCTCAGCTCTAGCAGACGAATTTTTCCTTCCTCTGCTTTTTAGTTTTATTTCCTTTTGTTCTGTTCAAGTCCTCCACTTGGGGGTAGGTTACCCTCTTTACCTAGTCTGTCACTCAAGTGCTAATCTTGATTCAAAGATTCAGGAGGATTCAAAGATTCAGATCTCTGGAGACATCTTCACAGACACCCCCCAAAAAATGTCCCTTCCTATCCCAACATGTCCCAAAAAATGTCCAGCTATCCTATCCCAACATCCCTTACTTAGCCAAGGCAAAAGATTAACTAACCAGCACACCTATCAAACTGACTGTGAGTGGAGGACCTACATTAATTAAACAAGTCTTTCGTTATTATTATCTTAGTCATAGAGATGAAAAACACATTTTAATGCTTTAATCTGAACTGCATACTTATTTATTTGAGAGGGTGAGAAAGCATGAGCACGGGGAGCAGCGTGAGAGGGAGAAGCAACCTCCTAGCTGAGCTCAATCCCAGTACCCTGAGATCATGACCTGAGCAGAAGGCAGATGCTTAACCGACTAAACTACTCAGGTCCCCTGAACTGCGTATTTATGATAATTATACTAATTTATGGTTCTTGGAAGCCCTTAGGTCTCATAGTAGTACTTAAAATATTTCATTCATTTTATTTCATTTCATTTCTAAGGGTTTTTTTTTTAATTTCCATAAAGAGATATGCAGAGAAAAATCCCTAACATCAGATCTCCAACTATAACACTTAAAAAAAGAAAAAAAAGATTTATTTATTTACTTGAGAGGGAGCGTGTGAGAGGACTAGTGGGAGAGGGAGAAGGGGAGAGAATCTCAAGCAGACTCTTACGAGCATGGAGCTGGAAGCAGGGCTCAGTCTACCATATATAGCTTATTTCACAGGTCACAGCCTGAGCCAGAACCGAAGTTTGGCCACTCAACTGACAGTGCCACCCCACACCCCTCCAGCCGTGACACTTACTGGTCACTATGTCATTCTCTTCATTCTCCCACTCCCCCATTTCTACAATGCGTATTGATGCCAAGGCTAATCTTAAAATGTTGATTGAATTATATTATGTCCCCCACCACACTCTACTGATAGTTCACCCAGTTATTTAAAGAATTTAAAGCTTTTCAGCTTGGCTTTCAAGAGTCTATAATGAAGTCTTGAATTATAAGTCACCTTGACTTTCCTCTTAATAAGAGCCTGGAGTTTATTCTTGCCCCTGCCTAGCATGCCCCTTTACTACTTCCTTTTCAAAGTATTATCCCTTTGTCAAGATCTCACTGGTGATAGACCATTTTTGCAAGGCTTCTTTGGATAAATTTAATTACCGTTGATCTTTTGGTTTTCTGAATTCTCTTAGCACTTTTTGTCAGGCCCTCTTATATTCTCCTTTTCATGTGTCTTAATTTTTTAACTAGGTTTAGTTTGGATATGGGTTTAGAGGAAGGGAAATAAGAGCAAAGAGGTGGACCTTGCCTTTTTTAGCATCCTCTTTAGAACTTAAGGTAGCTTTCTTAATGCTTTAAGTAATGACAGTTATATAAATTTCAAACTCATTCTTGGGCCTTCGACTTTGATTGGTCAGGCAACTCTAGGTCCGAAAGCGTTCATTTAAAACAAGTAAATGGGGGTGCCTGGGTGGCTTAGTGGGTTAAGCCCCTGCCTTCAGCTTGTGTCGTGATCTCACAGTCCTGGGATAGAGTCTCGCATCAGGCTCTCTGCTCAGCAGGGGGCCTGCTTCCCTCTCTCTCTCTGCTTGCCTGTCTGCCTTTTTGTGATCTCTCCTACCTGCCTGTGATATCTCTGTCAAATAAATAAAATTTAAAAAAATAAATAAAACAAGTAAGTGGAAAATGAGACTCTTGTGCTTTTTTTTTTTTTTTTTTTTACTTTCATCCATTAAATTACTTGGTTTTTCTGCTTTTTTGAAACTTTGTAAGAATAAGGTCCAAATCAAACCAGAGTTTGTTCTTTAATTGCATAGGTATTTGAGTATCTACACTGTGTATGTACATCACTTTATCATATACTAGCAGCATACACCATACATTAAAAAGGTCTAAAGATAATATCTGAGTTTTTGTATTGGTTGGTTTCAGATTGTCTGCAGACTTAAATGATCTCAGAGAATCAGGTTAGTGTTTGCTTGCTCATTACCCAGGTTCTTTGAAGACAATTTGAAACCAACAGTAAGGTCTGACCTAGGTATGGAGACAGAAACACCACAAGATGACAGCACCCGCATATTGTATTGTCAGGGGGTTTGATTGTGTATACAAGTAGCAGTCAGTGGCTGTGGGAAGTCAGAAATGGAGCAGTGTGGAACAGGCTACTTGAGGATGCTTCTTTTGGTGTCTGGGTGTTAGGACTTTGGGGTTGAAAGTAGAGAGTTAGAAGCTCATTTAGAATAAGAGTAGAAAACACAGAGGTGAGGGTAGAAACTGAATAAGTAGGATTTGGATGAGTTATAGACTGTTCTTGGCTCCTAATCTGTGTGTAATAATGTCTGGATGAGATAGAGAGATGGAAAGCACAGATGGGAGGGGTGTGGGTTAACTTTAGAGAAGTAAGCTATATATTCCTTGAGACCAAAAGGAAGTATGAAAGAACACCTGTCACTTAGGTTTAAGGAGTTTCGGTACCAGTCTCTGTACAACAGGAAGACCTAATTCAGAAATGCATGGTTTTTCTGTGGAGAAAATGCGTTTGAACATTCCTATTTTTTTATGGACTGTTTATTATTATTATTTTTTTGACGTTGAGAATATCAGATATGTCTTACACACTTAATGCAAGTAAGGAGGAAAATGCCCAATAACTTTAGCGTTTCTGAAATTCACCTCATTTTTTCCAGTTTCTAATTATTATGAGAATATTCTGTTAAAAGCTAATTTTGCAGATGACTTCTCAGAGTTCTTTATGAAGTCCCATGTAATTGCATAAAGAAAGGAAATGGGAATTTTTGCCTTTTACATTTCAGGTTGGTAATTGGGTTAGATGGATGATTGTAAAATTTGCTCAACTGTTTTAGTTTTCTTAGTGAGATATCTAGTGGAAATCTGTCATGGAGAGATGAAATGTGGTCTAAGGAGAGTTGGTTTTTGCTTTCCCCTTTTACCTTTATCTTTTGTCCCTTCTCACTGCCTTAGCTCTTTCTGGATTTGGTGGTAGTGTTTGTTTTGTTTTTGTTGGTTTATTAAAGCACAGGGACAGGACCTTTGGGCAGAAAGAGCTGCTGCCTGGATTTGGTGTTCTTGTATGGAATATTTCTTTTTCTTTAAAACCTAGATAAATTGGGGACACCTGGGTGGCTCAGCCATTGACCATCAGGGTCCTGGGATCAAGCCCCTAGTGGGGCTCCCTGCTCAGTGGGAAGCCTGCTTCTCCCTCTCCCACGTGTCCTCCTTGTGTTCCCTCTCTCTCTGCCTCTCTGTCAAATAAATCTTTGAAGAAAGAAAAGGATCTTTGCTTTGTAAGATTGGTTGTCTCCTTCATTTCTTTTTAGGAAGTAGTATCAGGTGAGATTAAGGAACTTAACAGAGGTCATAGGAATCAGTGGCAAATGGATATAGAATTCAAATGCTGTGGTAAGAGGAGTGCCTAGGTGACCATGCAGGTTCTGTATTCTATCTTTTTTTTTTTTTTAAGATTTTATTTATTTATTTGACAGAGAAAGATCACAAGTAGGCAGAGAGGGGGTGGGGAAGCAGGCTCCCCGCTGAGCAGAGAGCTGATTCAAGACACGTTCCCAGGACCCTGAGATCATGACCCGAGCTAAGGCAGCGGCCTAACCCACTGAGCCACCCAGGTGCCCCTCCCTGTACAAGTGGGTCCACTTGACAGAAGAAACTCTTCTTATTTTCTGTTGGGCAGTATAGTCAGTCAGTGGACTCATCATCTGAATAGGGGAAAACTTAATCTTTAGGGAAAAAAAAAAAAGATTTATTTATTTATTTATTTGACAGAGATCACAAGTAGGGAGAGAGGCAGGCAGAGAGAGGGGGAGAAGGCTCCTTGCTGAGCAGAGAGCCTTATGTGGGGCTCGATCCCAGGACCCTGGGACCATCACCTGAGCGGAAGGCAGAGGCTTTAACCCACTGAGCCACCCAGGCGCCCCGAGGGAAACTTAATCTTAAATAAAACCTAACTGGGGCACTTGGCTGGCTCAGTCAGTGGAGCATGCCACTCTTGATCTCGGGGTTGTGAGTTCCAGCACCACGTTGGGTGTAGCAGTTAAAATGTAGATTTAAAAAAATACATGGTACCTTAAAGATTTTATAAGTAATCCGTTTACCCATTGTGGGGCTCAAACTCTCATAACCCCAAGATCAAGAGTGGCATGCTCTACTGACCAGTCAGCCAGGGGCCCCATAGTAACTTCAATAAAATAAATAGATAAGGAAAACTCTTTTATTACTAGAGCTTTTTTAGAAATTTAGTGATAGTAAGTGCTAATCACCTTTTCATAAAGCTTTCCATTTCTGTCTTTTGTTAGGTGGTATGGTCAGGAAAAAGACTATAATGTGCTAGTCATGGATCTTCTTGGACCCAGCCTCGAAGACCTCTTCAATTTCTGTTCAAGAAGGTTCACGATGAAAACTGTACTTATGTTAGCTGACCAGGTATGTGAAATTTTGATGAAAATAAAAATTGAGAATACTAATAATTTAACTGTAATGTAAATTTTTATAAACCAGAGTATGTATAATCCTGTGCTATGTAACCTTATGTTCAGCAAAAATAAAAAAGAAATAATAGTAGGTATACTCATTCAAGTGTACTACTTTAATTCAGTTTAATAGAGGTTTTCCTGTGACAGGACAAAAAAGGGTTATATTGGTTGCTAACCTGTAGAATAGTAGTTTTCACATTGTTTTATCAGATGGAATCTGTATTTTAGTGAAGAATATAGCGGGTTTCTTTATAAGATTTTTGAAGAAAAGGCTTGATATGTAAAAATGCTGTGGAAGAGAATAACATTTTTAAAATTTAGATTGGACGTCAAAATAAAATGAGATGATACACTGGCATTTGAGGTAGAATTTTTAAAAATATAAATCAGGGGATTAGAAAATAGTGTTTATTCTCTGTAATCAGAGCCTGATATTCCAGTAAGATTAACATAAAAATACTGAGTGGCTCAGGGAAATATTAGCAGATTACATTGTTTTAATTGTGGAATGTTAAGAACTCAAACATTGAAGGTTAGGATCCTCCTCATATATTTTAACTAACATGTAAATGAATCCTAATAAAAGTTTATATTCCATAGGTTCTGTAACACATAGGTATTCATAGGTGAGCATTTATTCAGGGCTTTCTGCTTTACTTGGCAACAGAGAGTGCAGAGAAGAGTAAGAACTCTAGTCCCTTTGCCCTAGGAGTGTATGGTTTAGTAGAGAAAAATGGAAAAGGTACAGTGTTCAAGGTTTTGTGATAGAAGTCTATACTGGGTACACTGGTGATAGGAAAAAATGTATTTCAGGGAAGGGGGTTGCAATAAAGCAGTGTTAGGTTTAAGGAGTTAGCTGCTAAGTCTTGGCTCTGTAGGTGATACAGAACACTTGAAGGTAAGTAGTTGGTGCCATTTATTATCTTTGGCCACACCTTTTCCCAGTGAATCAATGATCCTGGTTTAATGATGGATATCAGTTAGCCTAGGACAACTAAGTACATTAAGTGGGAGAAATGTTCTGTTTTTCTTCCTTTAATAAAGTACAAGTTGCTGCAATAACTAAATGTGCTGTTTGGGCATTGTATATACATCTGCTTCCTTGAAATTACAGTTTAAGCTAGAGATTATAGATTGAAGAGACATTTTGTCAAAGTTCAGAATCTGTATGGTATTAAAAGCTCTAGAGAAAGTGGGGACAAATAAAAAATAGAATCCTGACAGATATACTGAGAAGAGCAAGAACATATGGGTAGAAAGATAAAGTTAGTCTTTGGTTATTGAAAACATTTTCAAATACTTTTAAGTGTCTTCCAGAGAAGATAGACATATTTGATAATTTGACAGTTTATTCTAGAAGTGATAGGGGAAAAAAGTGATGCTGTAGTAACAAGACAGTTTTTTTTTTAAAACAAGGCAGTTTTTAAAAATTGAAATTTATTTACATAACAAATGAGAGATTTAAAAAGATTGTTATATGCAAAGAATTCTTAAATTTGATTAAAAAGGGACAAGCCAAGAGAAGAATTGACAGGATACAGATTGGCAGTTCCATAATCGTAAATGACCTGACTTTCAAACTGTTAGTGAAGAAGTGAGGTCAGTACCTGTCATTGGCAAAATTTAGAAGGAACTAAAATAAGTTTGCTAATGGGAAAAGGGATACTCTGAAGTACTGCTAGAAAATGAATTATTAGAGCCTATTTTAAAAGACAGTCTGGTGCCACCTATCAGAATGATAGCTGCATCAACCCAGTCACTCTCCATACAGTTGAATGGGGTTTTAGCCCTTAGAAATAAAAACAGTAGTAGGTAAGGATATATTTAATTTAAATATGTTAATAGCATTATTATTCTTTACAGTGGGAATAGTGGTTGGAGAAAACTTAATCTATACCACAGAATATTTATGGCTGTTAAGAACTGTGCTAGGACCTACACCATTTAACTTGGCAGAATTTCCAAGAAATTAAAAGGTTGTTCAAATGACATACTCTTCAGTCTTTGAATGTGATTACTTGTGTGGAGAAAAAAACCATGGGAGACTTCAAAAAGCATCTAAGAAATAAAACCTAGCATGTGTATGTCCCCATGTTTTATGTTTATGTTGTATGCTACTAACTTCCAGGAATGTTAAGTTAATAAAAAGAATCAGACAAGAATAAAATGAATGGGTTGCTTTTATTTCAGTTTAAAACAATAACAGCTTATATCTTCGAATTGGTCAACATCTCCATTCCCATATGTGTGCCTTGAGTTCATCCGTGTGTGTAAATAAGAGCATGGAAATGGGTAATGCCATGCTGCTGTAACACAAGTTACCTTGGGGCAGAGAATTGGGTGTGGAATGTTGATGACTTAGCTCTAACTGAAACAAGTCTAAATTTATTACTTTTGTAATTTAAAAATTGCAAACACCAATCCTTCCTGCCAGATTAGATGTTGTTATGTTTGTAATCAGTACTAGAACATGCCAGAGAACAAGGCAGGTTTATACTTGAGTATCCATCAAACTAGAGATAAATGGAGAGCCTGTTTTCCCTTTACACAAAAAATTTTGTTAGTCCAACAACTCTTAATGAAGTTGTTAAAGTATACATGTGATCCTGCAATATAATTGAATTATTGAAATAATTGAGAAATAATGTGTTGCTTTTCTTGTATCATAATTCAAATTACATAATTAACCCCCTCTTTTTTTTTTCCAGATGATCAGTAGAATTGAATATGTGCATACAAAGAATTTTATACACAGAGACATTAAGCCAGATAACTTCCTAATGGGTATTGGGCGTCACTGTAATAAGGTTAGTCAAATGTTCTTTGCATGAAAGAACAAAGAGTTAAAAACTCCCCAAGAATTGCTTTGGTAAACCAGTCTTTAAAAAGTCATAGGAAATTGTATTTGCTGTTGATGATTGCTTTAAAAGATTGTGCTAGAAGGATAATCAGCTAACTCTATTAACTTAGTAACTTGAAGTAAATTTTCTCCCAACTTACCCAACCGAGGTTAATTATCTGTATGGAAATTAAAAATTCCCAAGGGCTTTATACTGAAATGTAATATCTGTTATTTAATTATTAAACAGTTGTATCTGTTTTTCACTCATTCAAATAGTAAAAAACCCCATATTCTCTTTTTCCTGAATGCTAAAATCAGCTTTTAACCTTTGTCTCTGAAGTGTGGGTTTTTGTAATATATGTGCTTGTGCCAGTGTGGGAACCACTGACCCATCTGTTACCATGGCGTTAACATTTGCTGACTGAGCATGATCATAATGAGAATTCTTCAGTCCTTGGATTTGTGTATTCAAAAGGATAACTTTTGGGTCTGCTTCAAAAGTAGTTGACAGTTTCTTACTTGGGTGCCAAGTTGGGTAGATCTCCACCCCACCTTCCCCTTTCAAAGGAAGATATATAGTCAAGTGAAACAAACATTCATACGACAAAATTAGTGTTCATTGGGGTCTCAGAATGGTTAACATACGGGGTGATCGGGTTTTAGCTAGTGACGCATGACTGCAGTTAGAAACTAACTGTGTTGAAATTTTTTCTTCAATGATTAGTTTTATTGAGTGAATTGCTTTTATTTATCGATTCAATGTTGAGCTCGGGCAGACAGGCAGCATTGGCAATGCACTAAGCATGTTATGATCTGATGATCTGATAGAAATTCTCAACTTCAGGACAACTTGGGGCTTTTTGGTTTTTGTGGTTTTTTTGTTTTGTTTTGTTTTGTTTTTGGAAGGAAGATTCCTGTTTGTTTTATTAAATAACTAGGAAATGTTTGGTGTTTTTAGGTCTGGCTATAAATGTTTACCTTTGTTTGCCTGTATGAATGCCAACTTGTAGCCATTACCATTAGAACTGGTGTTATTTGTTAATGTGTGAGACATTAATGTTGATCTGACCAAGTTTCAGGAAATTAAATTTTTTTGTTGAAAGCTAAACTTTAAATAATGAAAGGTGTATATATCTACATATAACTTATCTTGCCATTCCCAGATTGCTGCTGCTGCTTATTTTTTTTAAATACTATGTAGCTTCTGTCTCTGAAGCATCCAGGTTCTTAATTGTTACTGTAAACCTGGTAATTAAATTGAAAAAAAAAATTACTAGTCTTAATTTTGGGGGCAGTTTTGTTAGCTTGACCCTGATCTTTTGGCCATTTTCCAGGCCTCTTTCCCCATTTTCTTCCTGCTAATGACCCGTTATCCTCTTGTGATCTGTGTTCTGCATGTCGACATTGCAGTACATGGTTTTTGTCTTTAAATGACCTAGATAATACCTCTTTGCTCCCCCCCTTTAAAAATAGCTTGTTAATTACATAGTTGTGTTAGGATATCCAATTTGCCCCGTGATGAAAACATTTTTAGGATCTTATGTCCTCAAGAGAGAGAATTAAAAAAAAAACACTTTGGAGCTTCTTGCTGTTAATACAGTTCAGAGAGACCCTAGAGTAGAAGTGTAGTGTTTCACTTAACTAAGATTCAAATTCTAAATGTTGTTCTTGAACATTTTAGATTAGTGTTTTGTTTATGTAGTTGGTTTTTAGTGTTTTCTTTCTGTATCGTAGTTTGAAAAAAAATGCCAGTTTTATGAGACTGGATTCTTTGGTTAGCTTGTTGTAGTAGTATTCTATTCATGGGGGAAAAAAGAGTGGGGGGCTTTTGAGGTGTTTTTGTTTTTGTTTTTTAAGTCAAATTTCTTACTCGGAAAATTGTTCTGAATTTGATATTTTAGGAGTGACCACTCCAATCTTAGTGAATTTGTTCATCTCTTCCAGTAATCAGCCCTGCATGCTTATGAAAACCAATTTTGAGGTGACTAAATGCCTTCTACCTCTTCCTTACTGAAGATTTTTTTCCCCTGTACAATCTTTTTTGGGGAAGGGCAGATTGTGATACCAAATATTGCAGAGCCAAATTCCCCATTTTTGATTAAAAAAATTAAAAGAGCCAAATGTCACCATTGCTATCCCTGATTCAGGCAGTGACACAATATAGTGGCATTAAAAACTTGAGTACTTTCCAGAATTCAAATGTTCTTGAGCATGTGATTCTTATTTGGAAAACTGAGAAGCTACAGTGCTTGGTGGAAGAAGGATGGCATTTGGCTACCCTGTTCTTTCTCTAATGCCTCGGTGTTGCCTGTCTGCGCCGGCCATTGTTGCAATGTAAGCAATACTGTTTGATGCACTGCCACCCTCTATTGTCTGTTTAGTGTTTAGAATCTCCAGTGGGGAAGAGGAAAAGAAGCATGACTGTTAGTACTTCTCAGGACCCATCTTTCTCAGGATTAAACCAGGTCTGAAACTGTCTCCTATTCCAACCTCAATCCCAAATTCATGTGCTTTTCTTTTTTGTTGTTTTATTTTGATTATTTTTGTTTTGTTTTAATTCTGGAGAATGTAGATCTTGCTCAAGCATCTCTTACGTTGGCATTATTCAGACATACTTGGCAAACATATAACATTACTAAGATTTTTTTTTTTTTGTGGCTTTTGCTTAAAATTTGTAAAGTTTAGAGAAAACCTAAATGAAAATAGGATTATGTTTAGATCTCTAACATCCTACATGAGGAAATGATATGTTGGTCTAATATTGAAATTCTTTGCCTAATCGTAAACTTGAGATAGACTGTTTAGTTTTTAAAAATGTATTTGGAGTTGAAGAACTTAATGCATGAAATATATCTAAATTCAGTTGCATCAATGCTGTGTGATGAATATATTCTGCCTCCACTCTCTTCCCCTTCCCTAGGGACCTTAAGGTAAGTGTAGATCAGATATGAGATCTAGTGTTTCTAGAATTGATTTTCCTCAATCTGTGAATTCTCCAGCTTCAAACAAATGGCATGAGATGATGAAAGAGCATTATGTGCCCTGGAACTAGGAGATATTGCAGTCTGACAGTATAACAGTAACATCATTGGAGCACTTACCAAATAATTACCAGTTAATGACACATAAGATAAATTAAAGGAATGCATAACCTGATGATTGAGTGTTTGGCAAGCTAAGTAAACACCCTAGTAATTTTCTTTAAAAAATTTTTTTATGTAGGTAGAACTCTTCACATTTTCTTTTACTTTCATAGAAGTTAATGAGCTTTGTTAACTTCTTGAGCAAATGAATCTTAATCGTACAATTTAGTGTATACTGAGAAGGAAGTATATATTGGCATGAGGAATCAAAAGAGAAAAGTTGTACCTGGTTTATGAGCATACTTTGTAGTTTCAAAGTGTGTTCTATATTTTGTACCACATACATCATGGGTGATTTAATCCTCTTCCATACTGCTCAGCATTATTCCAGGTACCATCTTCTGCTGTTAAATAGGTTTCCGAAATTCAAACTGAACTTTGATTCACAAAGAAATAATAATTGTGACTGATTCTCAATTGGAGGTAGGGAGAGGAGTTGCTGGGTAATTAGGCACATTATAAAGCACCTAGTGCCCTATGTTTGCTTATCCATTCATTCACACATTTAATTTATATTTTGTAGTATCATCATTTAGTAATTTCCATAAAATTGAATTGTTTATTTTCTCTACATACAGGTTAGCTGGGTTGTGAAGAAAAGTTATCTTGTGTGTGAATTTTGTGGGAGGTCAGAGAAATGTGGCCTCTGGTTAAGAGAAAAATTGTTTGATATACTAAAGAATTAGAGATAGTGTTTCTGAGAACAGTACACCTCTGCTGGATGGAGTTACCCCAGTAGGTCCAACATTAATTCATCCCCACATGCCTTGCATTCTATAAGACAGGCACAGATTTTACTTGGAACACAAATACAAATGTACAGAAAAGCAGCTTGACCTACCAAAGAAATTAGACTTCTTTTGCATATGCAAACCTATGAAAAATACATTATCGTTCTTACAACTTATTGAATATTGACTTTTCCTTGTTTGATTCTTTATATATTTGCGGCTGTTTGGTTGTATCTTTGGTTGTATCTGGTGGTGTCATGTAAACACTTCCATTATGTTTATATTCATTTTTAAATTCAAAGCAGAGAGGGCTGCTAAAGAAGCTTGATAGTACCAGATGATGAACTACCCAGAGATTTAGATTTGTTTTTATTTTAAATAATCTTCCTCTTCAGTTATTTGCTCTTAAGATAGCTCTGTTTAGCAGTTTAATTCTTTTTTCTGACTCATTCATTCTCAGTTTTTATAAGAGAAAATTTAGAGTTGATTTGTTTTATAGCTTTTGTTTTGTAATAAAGTTGGAGATATTTGAGAAGATAGTGTTTGTTTTCTTAATAAATTACATTTCATCCTTTAGAGTCGTGGAAAGAAAGAACTCTAGTAAATGCTGAGTTTTCATAAAATAATCTTTTATAAAATTGTGAGAAAATGTCTGGTTACTGAGTTGCAAATGGAGCTGCTGAATACAGACTTAGACAAGGAATGAAACTATTAGGTATAATCACATGAGAGTTGTTCCTGTCTTCTCTGCTTTGAAGTACTAACAGAAGCAATCCCAGAAAATATCCTGTAGAGGAGAGTCTATGTCCTAATCATCTTTTGTTTAAGACCCACATAATTCTTAGGGGTATTTTTAAAGATACTGTGAAGCTGGATGTCCTTTTGTATTTGTTCTGCCTTCTTTTCTTTTCAGTGTGAATCTGGAGAACTTAGGGCATAATTTTTTGTTTGCTTAACAGAAATGTATTTTGCTCATTTTAATATTTGTATGCTGAGCCCATTTGAGTGTGAGCTTTATTTCTCTTTGTTTTGTAAGACTTTCTCATAGACGTATAATAATGCAATTGCTGAGGAAGTGAATTTAATCTTACTAGAGAGCCCTCATCCACTTAAATTTTATTAAAAATTTAGTCTTCATTCCTTTATTGTAGACCAGGTAAAAATAAGTATCTCCTTGTTACACTGGTGACACAAGCACAAACCTCAATGTCTTTCCCATCCCAATGTCCAGTTAAGGCTAGGGTACAATGCTTGCCTGATACAAGTGTTTTTTCCCTCTTCTCTTCTTCTCCCCCCCCCTTCCCCTTTCCTTCCTTCCTTCTTCCTTCTTCCTTCCTTCCTTCCAAGATTTGTTTATATTTAAGTACTCTCTATGCCCAATATAGGGTTTAAACAACCCTGAGATTGAGTGTCATGCTCTTAAAACTGAGCCAGCCAGGAACCCCTTGGTCAGACTGTTTTTCATCCTAAGAGAGGCAAATATTTGATCACATCTTTTCTCTAAATCAGTCACTTTATTTATTCTTATACAGACCCTGGTAGGCTAGGTAACAGGTTTCCTAGGACATCACAGTTTATAAACTAGGCAGAAGGGATCCAAAATTTACTTAATGGAAAGAACTATAAAATGTAGGTATAACTAGGGAGAAAAAAGTCTAGGGCTGTATACTGTAAGGCCACATAGACCTGCCTTGTTGGATAATTTTTGTAAATATAACTTTAATAAGTGAATTTATGATCAAGACTAAAAACTGAAGTATATTTTGCTTTAGAAGGTAGGTAAATATGAATGTATTTTGGATTTTCTTTCTTTTTGATCAAAACCAGGTTTTTTCCCTCCTTTTAAAGTGTTAATCATGAAGAATAAACTTCAGTTACTTTTAAAAATTAGCTACATTGTAAATGAGTATCTTATTCCCTGTGTACCATATAAATAAGACAGCACTAAACATTATTCTGTTCTAAAATATTAGTCTGGTTTTTAGTTATTAGCCCCGTTAAACTAATTTTAAGTTATCTTGATATAAGCAAATACTAAGTACTTCTTAAAGATTTTTTTATCAACTTACTGTATTTCCTAGAAGGTTAACTTGATACATGGATAAATGTCAGTGAGAAGTTGTAGAATGTAATGCATGCTTTTTTTAAAAAGTCCTTATTTTTTGTTAATAAAAATCTTGGTTTTGTTGTCCGTATCAAACTTAGAGTTGTCTCATTTTAAATAATGAACATTCTGTTGGCATACTGAATGAAGAATGGCCTTTGTAAAATGGAAGAATTCCACATAGTTTATGTTTAGTTTTTGAAACCTCATGCTTGTTTACCAACAGTAACAGGATGACAAATTGCATCATGGCACACAGCACACTTTTCAGCTCTATCAAACATGTATATATTTCTCCGCTACTCTTCTAAAGACAGGCTCCTGAGTGTGTAGTAATTGGGCCTGTGAAGTTGGTTCAGCTTACAAGGATCAACCACTTAACTGTTTTAACTTGTTCTATTGATGAGGACTAGTAGAATCCTGTTGAAGTGTTAAGGTTTATTCATGTTTTCTGCCTGTGATACTTTATTTTGATACAGTTGAACTAGATAGTATAAATGCCATTTAATGACTAAGAAGCAGTTCATTTGAACAAGGTTGGAAGCCTAATACCTCTTTATTTTCTTTTAAAGTTATTCCTTATTGATTTTGGTTTGGCCAAAAAGTACAGAGACAACAGGACAAGGCAACACATACCATACAGAGAAGATAAAAATCTCACTGGCACTGCCCGATACGCTAGCATCAATGCACATCTTGGTATTGAACAGAGGTGAGTTTGAAAAATAAATGTATAAATCAGCTCCATAGTGGTAGTCACTAAAGGGTTTTGGGAAATATTTTAACTAGTTTCTTCTGATACATAAAGATGTCTTTTGACTGAGGATTTGAAGGTTGCTTGTTAATCCTTTTACCTGTTGGTTTTAGTCCCTGCTGAGAAGCCAAGTAAATGAGAGACCTTTTGTTTTTGTTAAAGGTTGTCTCTTGGGGAGAAAATATTACCTGATGGAAAGTTAGCATACATGCAGTTTTATCTTGATGTATATTTTTTTCTTGCAGCTGAAGATAGTACTTACTTTCTTAATGCTGATCTTGGACTTTTTTTATGTTTTAGTAATACAAGTTAAGTTTTGGAGAAGAATGTATTAGTTTCTTATTTTTACAAGGAAAATGTTATCTGAGTCCTGATGGACCAAGAGGGCCATCATCTCATGTTTTACCCTCACTCATATGTAAATTAATAGGATCTGGATTGAGGTAAACATTGTCATGATCTCTTTGCTTTTTCTTTCTTCTATTTTCTATTTCTGGTTTTTTGTCGTCTTTTCTCAGTCAGTTTTTGCTCCTTAAAACAAGCATAGAAATGATAAACGATAGGCTTCCAGGTTAGGGAACTTGAAGAGAAGAATTTTAAGCTTAGGAAATGTTCAGTGTATGTGGGTGTATATATTCATATAGATGTTTAATTAGTTTTATTTTATTTTTTAAAGATTTTATTTTTCAGAGAGAAAGAGCATAGGCAGGGGGAGCTGCAGGCCAAGGGAGAAGCAGACTCTTCACTGAGCAGGGAGCAGGATGAGAGACTTGATCCCAGGACCCTGGGATCATGACCTGAACCGAAGGCAGACTGAACCACCCAGGGAGAGCCTCTCCCTGTGCCTACCACTCCCCCTGCTTGTGTTGTCTCAGTTTTGTTTTAAATAAGTAAACAAAATCTTTTTGTAGATAAATAAAATGTTAATTTATTTCAGGATTCCTCAAGTTTTTATTTTATTTCATTTTTTAAAAGATTTTTTTTTTTTATTAGTGAGAGAGAGCATGAGAGGGGAGAAGGTCAGAGGGAGAAGCAAGACTCCCCGTGGAGCAGGGAGCCTGATGTGGGACTCGATCTCTGCAATCATGACCTGAGCCAAAGGCAGTTGTTTAAGCAACTGAGCCACCCAGGCACCCCCTCAAGTTCTTTTTTATAAGCTTCTGTAAAACTTAAAAGTGGCCTTCTACTTTGTTCTTCCATCTTCATTAACTTCATTTAGAAAGTTCTTCAGCTAAATCCTTTTTGTTCTTTAGAAATCAAATTGCAGGACTGTTGGATTTTATGATTTCGTGTTCTGTGAGGAAATTTTGTTTAAAAGTAACTCTTTATGAACAACTTTTTTTTTTTTTTTTTTAAACTTTAAGCACCTTCTTTCACAAGTCACCAAATGCTCTTTCTCCTCACTTGGGAAAACTTCTTGGGTACCTGCCTTTCTTTCACATTTCCATAATAATTCCAACTCATATCTTTACATTTTCTTTTCTAGTCGCCGAGATGACATGGAATCATTAGGATATGTTTTGATGTATTTTAATAGAACCAGCCTGCCATGGCAAGGACTAAAGGTAAAGGAGACTCTCGTTACCAGTTTTTTTGTTTTAAGAATAAAAATACATATTGGAGATGAACTTTAAGATCCCTTTCAAACATGAGGCTTTCCGAGAGTGAATTATCTTTACTTTTTATCTTTTGGGAAAATAAAATATGATCATTTTAGCAAGAATAAAGTTAATTGAATCCTGTAGTCAGGCCAAAGAATAATTTCCTTTAGAATAGTAAGCAGGTACCCATTGGTAACCAGTAGTTTTATCTGAATGGAAATTGACATGGGCTAATTAAAGGTGGAGACGGTCTAATTTTGATGTATTTCCAGTATGTTGAAAATACATACTTTTATGTGTAGTAAAACTGGTTCTTCTAGTAATACTAGCTATCTTACTTAATTATCCTAACATTTGTTTCTATTAATTAGGACTTTCATCTTGACTTTTGTGAGTGTCTGTTAATGATAACTTACCGTGTCCTAGAATTTGAAGGCTATTTTGACACTTTATTGGCCCTTTATTTATTTATTTATTTATTAAGATTGATTTTATTTATCTGAGAGAGACACACACAGTGAGACAGGGAATCCAAGCAGGGGGAGTGGGAAAGGGAGAAGCAGACTGACTGCAGGGCAAGGAGCCTGACACAGGGCTCGATCCCAGAACCCTGGCATCATGACCTGAGCCAATGGCGGGCACTCAACGACTGAGCCACCCAGGTACACCATTTTATTGGTCCTTTAAAGGAAAATGGTCTCTGGGTTTTTGAGCATCTGTGAACTAGACAGTTGCTCCATGCTTGTGTGGGTAGCTCTAACCAATATGAATTATTTTTACATTGGAAAATTATTTTTACTTCACATAATAATATTACTAAATGAAGGCACTGTTTTTGGTTATCTCCTTCCCTCGTGTTGAATATGGGTTGTGAAAACTCATTTCAGATTTAACTTCACCCATTAAATCATGTTCTTATTAACTCACCCTTTTCTAACAGCTAAAAATGTTTTTAAAGTAGAAACTCACATAAAACTAACCGCTTAGGGTTAGAAAATTTTTGTATATTGTACTTTGATTTTTTTTTTTTTATTCTAGGTTATTATTTCTCTTGAGTCTCAAGTTTACATTTATGTCTAGTGGGTTAAACTCAAAAGGTTCTTCTCAGTAGTATTAAGTATGTCTCTGGTTTGATTCTTTTTTTCCACAGGCTGCAACAAAAAAGCAAAAATACGAAAAGATTAGTGAAAAGAAGATGTCCACTCCTGTTGAAGTTTTATGTAAGGTAAGTGTACATAATGGCTATTTTCTTTTCTTTTTTTAATATAAATAATCCAAGAGGTCTGGAATTTAAACATCCTACTTGGTACCTGTTTGTCATTTTAAACGTATGTTTTGGTAATTCTAAGTATCTTGGAGTGGCTTGAATATATGGGTCATTTTAAATAAGCCTCTTATGTTTCTCGTTTGTTTGGACCCTATAGTCTGTTAAAAATTAGAGGAAGAAGAGGGCAGGTAAAGTTTTCTAGTGGAACCTCACCAATTTTTGACAAAATTAGGAAATACTCTCCTTAACCCTAAACTGGTGCTAGCAAAGAAGGGATATTGACAATTGTCAGGGACATCAAGGAGTAGAGAAACAAAGACCGATCACAGCAATCCAAAATAGCCAATGTCCAACAGTATAGATGACAGTTTGAGTCAGGCCCATTTCCCTGAAATCTCAGACTTCGTTAGAGAAGCCTGTTAGTTGAGAATGGAGAAGGAGCTGTGTCAGGATGAATAACCATGGTATTTTCCATTGAAAGAAAACCACATGGTCTCTCTGAGACAATTGCATACCTGAAGTTATTAGGAAACAGGATATAATTATATAGTTGGGTGTTAGAAGGGAGAAGTGAACATGATATTGAAACAGTACTTTGTGGAATGGGGAGAGGTGATGTTTTTATGTCTCCCTGTCCACAAATTTGCTTTTCCCATCTCTAGATCTATAGTAAAGGAGGAGGGGTTGGGGTGGGTAAGAGAGTGTCATCTTTTCTCAGTCTCTTTGGGATTTGTTTTAAATTATGAAATACATTTTAGGTCAGTGAATAAAATGTTCATGTGTTACAGTACACCCAGTTAACTTTAAAATCTGTATAGTTCAAGAAGCAGAATTTGTTTTCTGTATACTACTATATCTGTGCAACATCATGATTGATTTGGATTACTGGAAAAATCAGACATTTTTACAGGAAAAGAGGGAGGATTAGTACATTGCTTCTGGGTTATGTCTTAATTTTGATCTAGAAATAATGAGCTAGGTCTTTACGGATTAGCCACATACAATTGATTGAGGGTGCAGTGAACACATAATTTTAGTGTTACTATAAAGTAGTGAGATTATTTTCAGTCTCATAGTCCATATTTCATATCTGTAATAACTTATGATATTGGTAGTTTTCTTATGTTAATAAGGTTTTGCCTGTTTTCATAAGGTAGGAATGCATGAAGTAAACTATTTGATTTGTAGTTGTTTAGCTCTATTTGTGATACACATAAAAGCAAATTCATTTGGTATATGCTGCTTAACATTAACATAGACGATGAATGTATGTTACAAATTTTAAAGTCATGTTAAGAGTTTAAATAAAATGTACAATGTATTTATCACTTCAGCTGTCCACTCTTGGAGCAGTGAAGTAGCATAAAAATTAAATCTGTTTATGTCAATGGAATGAGTAAAAGTACTGCAAGTATGTCCATTTTCTCCCACCTTAACCTCCTGCATGTGAGAAGTTTCTCAGAATTGGAAGGTTGTGGGAAGAGACTTTTAACTTACAGCTCTTCACGTGAACATATACTCAAGGCAGAGTGTAGAAATTTTTGTTCAAATTTTTTTGCATTTTCTACATTCCTGCTGGCAAAAGCTTTTTGGCGGTTAACATCTGTAGGCTTATAGATGTGTTAAATACATTTTTGAGAATCTTTCCTGAGAAGCTGAGCACGTAAAGAGTTTATGCCCACAGCTATACTTATTAATAATGTTTATGAAAGAAAAACTTTAATCACCTAAATGTATAGTTATAGGAAACAATTATGATGTATTCACTGGTCTAGATATTATGTACCCATTCAGAAGCTTGTGAAGAGTTGGAAATAACACAGAAGTGTAATTGCAATATAATGTTAGTGGGAAAACAGAACATGTTATGTATGCATTATGATAATGTTACGGAAAAAAACCAAATCCAAACCCAGTCTGTTCGTGATTGATCTGTATGACAACAGTGGTTGTGCTATATGTTTGTACTCTTGGTGATTTTACTTTTCTGTTTGTATAGGTATATACAGTTATACCAAATAAAGTAATTACACAATTGGGGAGAAAGTGCCAGTTCATTGACCTGTTGTGGAAAAGAACCTTGGTGGCTTTCATTTGGTCATTTCTTCATTGTTGCCATTGAATTATTAGACACTAATAGAATAATAGCAAGTTGGATATCCAGATTACTTAAGAACGTTATACTGTAGGGAAAGGATCCATGTTTCCCCTGCCAGTATTAAAAGATGCACATGATCAGGTGGTCAGGATTTATGAGGATACCAAGTCATATTATAGTTTAGTTCTCAGATCTTGTGGCAAAGTAGTGAAACACTCTCCTCAAAACACTTTTTACTTGTATTTAATTATTTATTTTCCTGTCTTAAATAAACTTTTTCTTGGTTTTTTTACTTTGTGTTTTAACTCTTGAACTTGTAGGGGTTTCCTGCAGAATTTGCCATGTACTTAAACTATTGTCGTGGGCTGCGCTTTGAGGAAGCCCCGGATTACATGTATCTGAGGCAGCTATTCCGCATTCTTTTCAGGTCAGTTTTTGGTTTTTTTTTTTGTTTTGTTTTGTTTTTTTTTAAGATTTTATTTATTTATTTGACAGACAGAGATCACAGGTAGGAAGAGAGGCAGGCAGAGAGAGGAAGGGAAGCAGGCTCCCTGCTGAGCAGAGAGCCCGATGCGGGGCTTGAACCCAGGACCCTGGGATCATGACCTGAGCCGAAGGCAGAGGCTTTAACCCACTGAGTCACCCAGGTGCCCCTTCAGGTCAGTTTTTAGGGTGTTTTTGAGACTGTAGACTCGAGTGAGGGAAACTAGTTAAATCCACCCAACACATCTGTTCTGACAAGTAGCAAATTAAAAGCAGGCCTAACCCATATCAATAAAATTTTAAGAAACTGAGTTTGGAAAAAAAATGGTTCAGTCAGTTAAGCATCTGCCTTCAGCTCAGGTCATGATCCTGGGGTCCTGGGATCCTGGGATCGAGCCCCACATCAGGCTCCTTGCTCAGTGGGGAGCGTCCTCCCTCTGCCGCTCCCCCTGCTTTTGCTCACTCCTGTGCTTGCTCTTGCTCGCTGTCTGTTAAATTAATTAATTAATTTAAAAATATTTTTTTAAAAAATAAAGAGATTGACTTTGGCATGTTCCCATTTGTGGTGCAAATGTGCTTGGAATTTATTTAGTTTAGGATGGAGAAACTGTTGACTCAAAGTAGAATCTAACTTTTCCACGGTAATTGCCATTCATATTAGAAGTGATTATTGGTGGTCCTTGGAACTCTACAGTTTTTCTATAGTTGTTTTGTTAATAACAATAATAATACAGTTTGTTTTGTTAATAACAAAATTAACTAATTAAGATAGTTAGGGGGCCTATGATTGTGTGGAGGCAGGCCTCAGACTCTAGGGTTCCCTAGGTGCAACCCAGAAGTGGACTTGAGCATGGAGGGAATAAAGTACATGTGGCCCGAAGTCTTAGTTGGAAGAGGGTAAGAATTGGGGGTAATTTTCTAACCCCAGGAAAGTCCTCTTTCCAAGCCACCAGCATACATGTCTCCCCCACAAGCTTGTGTTCTTAAACTTATCTGATTAGTTCTTAGGAGGTACCTCCTGGTTGCGTGGTTCCCTAGATAATTGACAGCTTGACTCCATGTTTTGTTCATGGTGCAGTTCAATCTCACTCCCTGCCTCTTTCAAGAAAGTAATAAAGGTGGCTTCTTTTTGAAAAAGATTATTCTTAATGAATACATCAGACTGAAGTGATGACATCATTCTCCTTCAGTTGTGGCTTGTAAAAAGTGGAATTAATGAACTGAACAGTTAAAAAGTCATGTATATGGAATGAAATCTTCTAGAAGCTACCATACCTAAGAGAAAATGCTCTGATTTCCTTAGAAAGTGTCCTCATTGTCCTTAAAGCTTAATAGAGTATTTAACTAGACTATTATTAAAGGATTGACATATAACATTTTATGTTTTCCAGGACCCTGAACCACCAATATGACTACACATTTGATTGGACAATGTTAAAGCAGAAAGCAGCACAGCAGGCAGCCTCTTCAAGTGGGCAGGGTCAGCAGGCCCAAACCCCCACAGGCAAGCAAACTGACAAAACCAAGAGTAACATGAAAGGTTAGTAGCCAAGAACCAAGTGACGTTACAGGGAACAAATTGAATACAAAATTGGGTAATTCATTCATTTCTAACAGTGTTAGATCGAGGAGGTGGTTTTAAAATAAATAAAAATTCGGCTCTGTGTTTCTAAAAAAAGACGTCCTTGGAAAATTTGACTACTAACTTTAAACCCAAATGTCCTTGTTCATATATATATGTATATGTATATACATATATGTGTGTATATATTATATCATTCTCTTGGGATTTTGGGTCATTTTTAACAACTGCATCTTTTTTACTCATTCATTAACCCTTTCCAAAATAAACATTTGGTGTTGGGAATATGGTATAATCAATCAATCCAAAATCCTAGACCTAACACTTGTTGATTTTTAATAATGAATCTGGTTAGTTATGGTATTTGGACTTTATTTTAGACTAACAGTGTTAAGAATATTTTTCTGCATGTTAATGTTTTAGCATTTAAAATGGGAAATTGTGAACATGATCTAATTTCCAGAGGTGAGTCTGGCATTGCCCCCAAAGTGTCTATCTTCTCAGTTTCAGAGCATCTCCTTCGTGCTCTTTAAATGCTCAACTAACTGAAAAGCTCGACGCGTCTTTCCTAAGTTGAAAACCAGATGTCTCTTCTAGTGACTATTTAACTGCATAAGGTTCTTAATGTCAAAACAATTGTTTTGTTTTGGACTCTTATTTTATAAGATCTTGCAAATATTCAGGGTCTGGGGGCTCGTTATGGAGTTGAATTCTGCTGTTAGGCTTTGCAAAATGAAAAGAAACTTGGGGCAAATGCCACCAAACTACTACTAGTCTGTTTCCTGTTTGTCTCTGGCACTCTCAGTGCTACTAAGGAGTGGAACTGTTAGGGCACAGCTCCATTCTTGTCACTGTTGCCGTACAGTTCAACTCCTCAGTTTCATTGTTTTTGTTTTTCTTTCCGCCCTTTCTGGGGCTTACCTCCTGATACCTGCCTACTTTCTGGAAGTGGTGGGCAGGTAAGGTTTGGTCTTTGGTTTCTAATTATTTAATTTCTGAATGACTGCTTTAGTCTGAACTTAGTCTTTGGGTCTATATTTTTAGTATTGTGGTTTTTTTAAAAAGTTTTGTAATTTAAAAATAGACACTTACCTGAGGATACTGTTCAAGAAGTACAATTCACTGATGGCATCCTCATCCCAGCAGCTCGTTTATTAGGAATGAAGTTGAGATTCTTCTCTTCCATGTTTCTGTATTTGGGAAGGATTCGCAGTTGAAGGCTTAATGTAATGGGGGTTCTTAGATGATGAAACTTCAGCTCAGGATAGCAGACATTAACGCTTGCCTCTGCGTCTCAGTTGGGACTTAATTGTCCCTTTTGAGTGTTTTAATCATTGCATGACTAATCACAGTGCCAAGCTCTTAATGAGGTAGGTTGCTAGGTAGTATCTCTCAGAAATGGTCATACCAGTGTAACGTTCTAGACTTAGGACTTGTTACACCTGATATCTATAGGGTATTTGCTTTTTTTCATAAAATGAAACCAATTTTTGCCTAAAGCTAGCTGGGATAATAGGATCATCATGAGTTGCAGTTTCTACAACTAAAATTAGATTGAAATCTTGTCTGATACAGAACATTTCACTTCAGGCATTCAGCAGCTTTCAGAAAGAATTCCCTTATTTTGAGTTGGTTCCACTGTGTGTGTCTTTCTCAATAAACAAGAAGAATTTTTGTTCTACCTTATCTAGGTCTTAAAGATGAGAAGTTGGATCCACTGAGTTAGTATGTTTCCTTGGAAAAAAATTGTAATTAAACTTAAGTTTAATCCTTAATCTTGTATTGTAACTGTTTTTCATAAAAGCAACTTAAAAATCTTAATAGGATGTTTGGGGTGCCTAGCTGGCTCAGTCAGAGCATGCAACTCTTGATTTCAGGGTCATCAGTTTGAGCCCCACACTGGGGTTAGAGTTTAATTTTTTAAAAAAGAAAGAAAAGAAAATCTTGCAAAATTTTCGTAGCAGTGTTAGACCCAGGGTTTATACACATTATTTTTCATAAATACCAACTTGTAAAATTTTGAAGAATTGGACTTTGCAGAAAATGTAACACTTACCATTGACTACTTTCAGAGAAACATTTGAAAGTAGTATATCTTGATTTCAAGTGAAATACTGCTTGCTGCTAAAACGTGCCATGCCACAGAATACAAACAACAGAGTTGTATTTGATCTTTTCCTTCTTGAAAACATTTGTTTTGGTTATAGAGCTTAGTGTCCCAAACAACTATCACATGAAACCCCCTAGGTATGAAGCTAGGAAAAAAGTATAGCAGGTTTGAGAGTGGCACGGAATGAGAATGGAGAGCCCATTTCCTTAACTCCAACCCCAAATCTTCTCTGAGGTCTGTAGTTTGAAGACAGTCACTCTAGATTACTTATTCCTGATTTCAGTCTCTAATTAATAAGTGGTTGAAAGCACATTCTGTCAAGGTCCAGTATAGTAGTTTTTTATTCAAGGAAGAGCTCATTCAGCTCAGCTATTTGCTGATTCCAAGAAATCTGCTTTCAGTGATGATGATAACACCATAGTACATTTTCTAATTAAAATTTTAGAAGATGCTTTTTAAATACATCATACCAGTTTCCGTTCATGGTGTTATAGTCTCAGGTTTTCCACAGAGAATTGAGTTTCTTAATGAATCTCCAGTAAGTAGGACTATATATTGCAGGAATATGTATTCCTGGAAAAATCCCCCAAATGGTGGTGGTGACTAACATTTATATTACTTCTATTTTTTGATAAATTTGTATCAAATGTTTTTTCCATGGAAAAGTGTAGATTGTTTGAACATTTCACTAAGAATGTCCAAAGACTCTTTAAAGTCTGCCTTAGCTGAGATGGGCTTGTTATATGTAATAGACTTCTTTGCTAATTACTTTTCTAAAGACAAGAGCTTTTGAAATACTCCATTCCAAAGCCCATCAAAAGACTAAGAAACAAGGCATTTCTTGTAAAGCCTGCTATGGTCTGTACTAATCTGAAGTGCTCATGTGCTGTGAGATTATGATTACTGTTTTCGTACATACTAAGGAGAAAAATAAAAGATTCAGATCTGAGGCACTTTGAAATTTATTTCACTTCCTTCAATTATATGTGATTATCAGGAGAGTACTTTTCAAGACATTAAGAAGTACTAAAGGCAAAAGGAAATATTTTGAGGACATTCAGAATCCAGTTAAATCCACCATTTCTTTAGTTGAGGTCAAAGATGGGGAGAATTTCAGAAGGTAGTGAAGCCAAGTTGGTTCCTCTCATTTCTTTTCTCATCATCTTAATCCATCTGTTCACTACTCCAACCATTGATATCAAGTGTAGTTTTATCATAATATATACGGATGTCAGATTGCTGATAGAAGATAGGAGTATTTTTCCATCACATTTTCCTATCATGTCCGTGGTCTTCCTTGAATTGCCTTCCAGTATTAACTGGGATTCACCTACCATTTATCTCTAGCTTAACTTTTTCTGACTTCACCAATTGCTGCTAGGAACGTGGCTGGTCACTCAGCAACGTAACCCAAATCACAGGGGAAGACCTTGAAATATCTGGAAATTGATCTTCTCTGAATACACTCAGTCTAAAGAAGTGCCAGGGAGCTACATCTGCTTGCTGAAATTTTTGTCAGCCTTTTTCACTGTGGACAGTACAGCTGGAGAGGAAAGAGCCCAGTAACCCAACAGGAAGTGAAGAGAAGTGTGCAAAATTGATTTGTGGTGATCTGAAGCCCACATCTCCAAGGCTTGCTGGACCTATCAAAAACTTCAACTTGTCAGATTGTCTGGATGGATACCACAACAGTTGGAAGACCTAGAAGAGTACAGTGTGTTTCTGTGACTCAGTGGTGTATAATGCAGACCATCTACCAGTTGGGGAGGACTCAGTTGTAACAGGTATTTTAAAATTCAACAACCTCAGAATTCTGTAATAGGGAAGACAAAAGAAACCAAATCGTTAGTCTGTTTTTTTTTTTTTAAATGCATTTTAGCAGTAATATGTATTTGTATACTTGTTTATTTGTAGTGATAAAAATAAAATCTATCTTCTATCTTTCCCAACTTTTAATACATTTTTAGTTTAGTTAGGAAAAGTTACTGTAGTTGTTTGTTTTTCTTTTTTAACTTTTCTAGTGCCAGTCTGGTTCAGAATTGTCCAAGCCTGATTCTGATTTTTGTGTAACCAAAAAAACCACACAGGCATGTTGTAGAAAAGTTGACTGATAAATGACATTGCATTTTAAGAATGGATCTTGTCTTCAGACTCCTTTTTAAAAATTATGTTTTCTAGAAAAAAATAGTTTTCTGCTGTGAAAGGATCCCGAAATTTCAAAGGTCCGTCACAGACTTCCAAGCCATACTGTTACATAAATAGCTGTTTGAACTAGTTTGTGGTTCTATTAAAAAAAAAAGAAAGAAAATCAGGGACATCTGAAGTAAATTCACAAATAAAAGCCAATATATACTTTTCATATTTTGGAGTAAGGTATAGAAGGGGAGAATCTCCATAGTGAAATAAAAACAAACATTTTTTTCCTTTTGCAGATTTGAAAAGAAACTTAAATGTAGCTATTAACTCATTGGTCCCAGTGATAATCCAACTCTGTTTTAACTTTGTTTTTTCCTCTTTTTTTTTTTTTTAATTTTAAAGGAACAAAGGGATCCATTCCTTATTTTAACTGTTGTTGCAGTGAAGATGGGTTTTGGGACTTTTAGAAGCCAGAAGCCAGGAGAGACCACCTAAACCACAAGATAAAAACAAAGGACTCATGCACACTGGGAAAAAGAATACCAGCACTTGAAGATTAAATGTTGAATACCTGCTGAATGCTCCCATTGAGATTTTTCTTAAACTTCAGTAACCTCTTAGGACAGTTCACTGAAGAAACATTGATCCCTGGGTGGAGTATCCTACCATTGACCAATCTGAAGAGTTAAATCTGCGTTTGACTGCTCTCTTTTATCGGGAATATTTTTAGGCTAGCCTTTATCTGATCCCCTAAGCAATTGTAATCATTAATTGACCCAGGAATCTCTAAAATATCAGATTAAAAGATGAACAGTACAATTCTTATCTAGATACAATTTTTGTCCCTATTAAAGACGAGAGTTTTCTAATATTTTGACTGACAATATAACTTAAGCCTTCTTTTTAGTGACAGTGGTTTCCATTTTGAAGCTGTTTGGATATTCAACATAGTAATTAAATTGCTCAATATAATGTAATTGCATAGCTATGATAAATCATTTTCGTAGTTGCGTGAACATTTTTGTTAACCATATTTAAGAATAATTTCGGGACTTAAATGCTCATCTGGGCAAGGGTCATTTCTCTTTAGCTAATTCATAGTTTTAATCTGCTTTATAATACTCTCTCTTCTAACATTGGCATTAGGTTACAGAATATGGTCTTACTTTAAAATTTAATTCAGGTTTGGTTTGACGGGGCTCTCTTTATGCTTACCTTGGTACTTCTTTTGAGTGATGAACACCAAATAGATAATATTCCTTGTAGCAAAGTACGTTTTTAGAAAGTTTCACTGTTTTTCATTTTTGGCATTTGCTTTATGAATTTAGTACTTGGGCAGGCAACAAAGATCTGTTTTTTACCAACTCCCATTAGTTAATGTGGAGAGAGAAAGAAGTGTTTTGATACTTGTTTGTCCTCACGTCTTTAGCCCAATATATTTTTAAGTGCATGAAGATAACTTTCTGTGCTCAGATGGAAAACTAAGTTACCAAGTCAGACAGTATTAACCAAGAAATGGTATATAAATGTCTGATGTTATCTTGGAAGAGAGGGACCTATATTCATGCAAAGTAAATTATAGAAGCATAGTATTTTTATTTATCCCACAAAGCCCATTGGAGATGGTCCAACAAATGCTTGAAAAGCACAAAAAAGGGGGAGGTTTACTGATTAACAAAAACATGGTGTCAGTGCTGAAAAAGTGAGAGATCAAAGTGAGCTACAAAGAGCAGTAATGAGGCAGCTGTAAGAGTTTGCGGGGGGAGGGTGCACCAAGGGGCACAGACACCTAGAAGGATGGCTGTTACAAGAGAGGTGGTACTGATGGGATTTTGAAGTTGGTGAGAAGTGGGCATATTTCCTTTCTGCCTTTAGCCATAGATGGAACTTGTAGGTAATAGAGATCAGCATTTCCTCTAGTAGTCTTTAGCCACAGATGGAATATGGAGCTATTACCTGAAGCTGTTTTTCTACTCAAACCTCCCTGGATGTGGAAGTCTCAAGAGTTTAATTGTGTGGGAGGAGGGTATCGTTTATAGGGTGGGAAGGCTTTAGTAAATAAAGATGTACACACACCGCCCCAAGGCCTTATTTGTTTATATTTTCAAACCGGGACAAAACCTCACCTTTGTAATGTGATTGATGGAAGCAAAGAATTTTGAAAGGTACATGGTTTCTGTATAAAAGTAATATACTTACCAGGATTGTGTTCCATGGAATAATTCGGTTATGTGTTGAATACATTTGTTATTAAACCTTACTGTTCTTACTTGTATCAGAAACAATGTGCAGAAAGTTTCCTTCCTGCACGTAGTATGATTAAAACATTACATACTTTCTAGTTTTAAGGCAGAGGTATCTATTTTTTATTCATTTGATAGATACTTAAACACATAGGTACAGGAGATAATGGAAGTAAACAAAACAAGCTCATTGAAATCACCAGTAATTCTCTAGCTTGAGAATACATGCTGACTGGGAAGACTGACTCAATACCCCTCCTACCTAAAGGCCCTCCAGAACAGAAAAGGGATTTTTGTTACTTTAAAAAATTGAGCTCTAGTCATTTTCAAATAGATAAAAATGTAACATGAGTCACCACTCTAAAATAATTAGCTCAGTTTCACCCAATTTTCTAATTTTGGGTGTAGTTTTTAAAAAATACGTATTTTTTAACTTGGAATTTTAACATTGTTTTTTGTTTTGATTTTTTTTTTTTTAAACAGGTTTCTAAGCATGAATTGAGGAACAGAAGAAGCAGAGCAGATGATCGGAGCAGCATTTGTTTCTCCCCAAATCTAGGAATTTTAGTTCATATGTACACTAGCCAGTGGTTGTGAACAACCATTTACTTGGTGTAAAGAACTTAATTTCAGTATAAACTGGCTCTGGGCAGCATTGATGATGCCGTGTCCCGAGTTGTAGCCGCTGTAATTGTGAATATTAACTGAGATAGTGAAACATGGTGTCCAGTTTTCTATTGCATTTTTTCAAGTGGAAAAGTTAACTAAATGGTTGACACACACAAATTGGTGGAGAAATTGTGCATATGCCAATTTTTTTGTTACAATCTTTTATTTTGAACTATACTGCTTTGAGATCTCATTTCAGAAGAACGGCATGAACAGTCTTCAGCCACAGTTGTGATGGTTGTAAATGCTCACAATTGTGCATTCTTAGGGTTTATCCATCCCTGGGGTTTGCAAGTTGTTCACTTAAAACATTCTTAAAATGGTTGGCTTCTTGTTTGCAAGCCAGCTGATATGGTAGCAACCAAAGATTCCAGTGTTTGAGCATACGAAAGACTCTGCCTGCTTACCCGTGCTAGAAATAACAGCATCTAAAGTGAAGACTTAAGAAAAACTTAGTGACTACTAGATTATCCTTAGGACTCTGCATTAACTCTATAATGTTCTTGGTATTAAAAAAAAAAAAAAAAGCATATTTGTCACAGAAATTTAGTTAACATCTTACAACTGAACATGTATGTATGTTGCTTAGATAAATGTAATCACTGTAAACATCTATATGATCTGGGATTTTGTTTTTATTTTGAAATGGGAGCATTTTTTGTTTACAAGTTCATTAAAAACTAAAAACTGTTTCTGTAAGGAAATGAGATTTTTTTTAACAAAAATGCCTTGCTGACTCACTATGAAATCAAAATCTCCCCAGTTTTTTAATAGACTACTTCAAGCCATTTGTTACATACTATTCCTTTGCAAATCATTTTTAGATTTAGTGTTAATAACTTTTCCTCAGATTTTTTTTTTTTTTTTTTTGGTCTGAAGGGGAAAGGCATTCTTACAGTTTTCTTTTTTTAGTGATTTGCAGGCACAGTACCTAGTGCTGCAGCAGCCAGGGCTTGGTGGTGTTAACTCCTGCAGCCTCAGACTACACAGCTGGACTGATTTTGAGTAAGAATGAAAGCGTTAAAGGGTTTAATTAACATTTTGTAGTTTTTCTTTAAATTCGTGTTAATTAGAGTTGAGCAGATTCTTAACCTTGGAGAGCTTCCCACTGGGTGGGGTTCGCGTGATTCCTGACCCTCCCTGAGCCCCTGTTCTTTTCCCTCAGTTATCTGCGCTTCCTCTCAATCTTAAATGCACTCTTTTCTTGCCTCTCTCTGACACAAGAGAAAGAAAAACTTATTGACAGTAATTCTTTAAATAGTGTAATTTATTCATTTATAGCATGTCAAGATAAATTAAAAGAACCTTTGTTTGAAAATGCTGCCAGAAGCCTGTTGTGTAAATGTAGGTATTTTGTAAAAATTACCTTGAAACTGTACATTGACACATGTTTGGTCAGATTGTGTCAGGTTTAAGTTTTATTTTTTCTCTTTTAAAACTACTTTAGCAATAATTAATCCCATGATTACCACATTCTGCTATTAAAGGATCTGTTAGCACCATCACACTGCAGAAAACTTAATGAGTGCGAACTTTGGGGTAGGCAGCTTATTTGTTTCTTTTCTATCCACCTGTGTCAGTTAAGGTATTTGTTTCTTGACTAATAAACCCTTTGATACTTTTAGCCAGAAATCAGTCTCATAAAGCTATTTTTGAGTATAGTTTGTGTAAAATAAAAATGTTTAGCTTTGGTAATAACTTTTCCAAGCTGAACTCCCTCTAGCAAGATATTTTTCAGTGCTTTTATTTACTATGCACTTAGACTATGCACTTTTTCTGAAATATTTTTGTAACACTTAACTTTTTTGTATTTTTGCCATTTGAAAAGGTTGTGGTGTAGTTGGTCTGTAATTAAGTTGCAGATTTAAAACTGCTGTTAGCTTTGTAAATCAAAATATAGGTGTTTTTGTCCTGGTATATCTTCATTCCACCTGCAGCTGGAGCTGGAATCCCATTGATCTTCTAGCTACCATTCATTTTCTTCACAGTTCACAAAAGAAGAATGTGAAATTCAGTGAATGCTGTTACTAATCCTGTCGGGAGATGAATCTCATTTCACCAAAATTAAATTATGTTTTTCCACTAAAATGATACAAGTTGAAGACACATCACTCTGAAATTGGAAGACCTCACCACTTAAGGCTCCGCAATGGCTTACCCAGCTGAACTCTAGGTTACCACTCTACTTTGTTCACCCATTGGGGGGTGCAGTGTTTTTTTTTTTAATGTTGGGAGATGGCCATTCTAACTACTGTTGAATGTCTCTGTTTTGGGAAGGTATAACAAGAAAATAAAAAAGAATATATATGAAGGGAGAGACTGGTTATCTCCTCCCATATGGTTGTGCTCATGCTCCTATGGCCTACAAATGACATTTTGGAGGTTTGTGTTAACTTTTTCCATCAACAAATAGCAAGAGATTTTCCTATTTCTACTAGTCCTTGCAACACAATTAAAACGTTTCAAGCAGAGAATACTGTAATGATTATAAATGGAATTCTATTGTAATAAGAATAACAAGATTTAGAACCCAAGGCAGTAAGTTAGTGTTCCCTAACTAACATTTGCTGAAATAGAGAGTGGGTTCTTTCAGCTTGAGTAGAATGAACTGTCGGGCTTCTAAGAAGGGTGCCTTAGACTTTCAGCTCCTGAAAATTCAACAGTCTGCTATAGACTCTACTGAGCAAATGGGTATGTAGCAACATTTTAGGTTTTCTCTTAGTTTTTAAATGGATAATTTGATCAAAATATGAGTAGGTCTGTATGAGGTATAGCGGAGTGTCCATTTAGCTCTGATAGGCTGTCCCCTTAAAAGTGAGACAGAGACTATACCTTGACAGAGTTGGCTTGTGTATTTATTTTTTTGAAATGGCCAAAGATGGCGATGAGTCGAGAGTAAGGTGATCTAATCAGGCTGTGCATTACCAAACAGTACACTGTTGAAGTAAAATGACTTGGTTTTCTGAAATGGCTTGTTAGACAAGTTTTGAGGACATAGGCAAAAGTGCTGAAAATGTTGAGCAATAGGAGAGCTCTTAGGCTTAGCTGTCTGCTGCATGTTTCAAGCTGTGGTGGATGGCATTGTGTCTTGCTGAGGCTGTGGACCCACAGTAACTAAAATTTTATGATGAGAAGGAAAACTTGCCAAAGCTGTAGAGACCTGGGTATTCATACTTCAGTTGTTTGGTCTCTGTCCTTTATCAGCCTGGCAGGGTGAACTGATTGCTTCTACCTTCTACCTTTACCAAACCAGATCCATCGGAGTTTCTTGAGGAACTGCTACTATTGGCTACTGTGGACACCCATCTGGATCAAAAATTAGGAAGACATGTTTGTAATGGTGATGGTTTTAAGTACTAGGAGCAGTTCGTTGGTGTCAGTACCGCGGAAGACCTGAACCAGAGCTCCTGGCTCCCTAAGAGACTTCCGAATGGAGAGAAGAGTTAGGTGGAGATGGATGAAGTGTTTAAGTAACCAGTAAATGAGATTTATGTCCTTCATAGTGGGGAGGCCAACCAGAGTATGCAAGAGTTGTAGTTGAAAGAAGTGTAGACAGATGTGGGAGCCGATAGAGGAGTGGGGAGGAGCAAACGAAAAATCTGAAAGATGGGACTATGGAAGGTAGAGAACAGCTGCAGGACTGGAAGGGGATGGGTACAATTCAGGTGCTCTTTGGAAGGATCACAGAGTACTCGAGTCAAGTGGAGGTTGCAATTAAGCTCTAGCCTAGAGACCAGGGCTGTTCGTGAAAGCAAAAGGGCATGGAAAACCTGCGAGTAGGAAACCAACCTATTCAGAGTCCACGTAAAGAGCCCTTTATAGTTCATTTTAGTATAGACAAGAACGGCAGGGGAGGGTTGGTAGTGAAAAAGGGTAGTGTGGAATCTGCAGGTTATACCCTATTCTGTCCAAATAATGAAAAATACTGAAGGAGACTTTTTAGAGGAATTTATGGTTCAGGTCCAAATCCCAAGTTCTCCCAATATAGTAACTTATTTGGAAGAAGTGGGGAGAGATTCCATATTAGGATGAAATTTAGCAGCTGTATGAAACTACTTTCAGTTCCTGGTTCCCCAAAGACACTTTGTAACAAAATATAGATGTTTTATATATACATTTCTTTGCCATTAAAGATTGATTTATTTTAGACTGGGGGTGGGGAGAGTATTAAGCAGACTGGTTGAGCGTGGAGCGAAATGCTACGGTCTCATGATCCTGAGATCAGGATCTGAGCTGAAACCAAGAGTAGGATGTTTAACCAACTGTGCCACCCAGGCACCCCTTTGGTGCCAATAAAAATGATAATACTGGGGCACCTGGGTGGCTGAGCGGGTAGAGCATGTGGCTCTTGATCTCCAGATTGTGAGTTTAAGTCCATGTTGGGTGTAAAGCTTTACAAAATGTACAAAATGTAGCTTTATTCTCGAATTAAGAAAATTTTTGTTCCTTTTCATTGATAAAAGCATGACTTGCACAGCTACCTATGAAATACCGTGGTTCAAACATTAACAAGGCCAGAGCTGGGTCACCTTCGTGAACTGAGTCAGTACCTGCAGAAATAGTATGTGTTTTATGTAGGCCTTTAGTCTGCAAGGTGCTTCTTAAACTTTATAGTTTTGTTACTTTGGTATCATTTAAAGGGCACCTGGCTGGCTTGGTCCTTAGAGCATTAGAGCATGCAGTGGCATGACATCAAGAGGGATCTCAATGGAGTGAGTTCAAGACCCACGTTGCCCATAGAGTTGACTGAAATTACAATAGTACAGTGGTCTCTCCTTTGTGCTCAACATTGTTTATATTGTTTACATTGTGCCCCTTTATTGTTTGTGCGTCTTCTCTTCAAACATGAGCTTTAACACTTCATTTCTTAAAACCGGGTGGGGGGGGCTCATGGGAGGGAGCTCAAGGCTGTGCCGCAGAGGGGGAGGGAGGGAGAGGGCGTTCTAAGCATGCATGATGCCTGGCGTGGAGCAGGATGCTGCGGGGCTCCATCTCACAACCTGAGATCACAACCTGACCTGGAATCAAGTCAGATGCTTAACTGATTGAGCCACCAAGGTGCCCCTGTACCTAATATTTTTTTTTTAAAGGTTTTATTTATTTATTTGACAGAGAGAAATCACAAGTAGATGGAGAGGCAGGCAGAGAGAGAGGGAAGCAGGCTCCCTGCTGAGCAGAGAGCCCGACGCGGGACTCGATCCCAGGACCCTGAGATCATGACCTGAGCCGAAGGCAGCAGCTTAACCCACTGAGCCACCCAGGCGCCCCTGTACCTAATATTTTAATGTAGGTTTTTGTAAGAATAGACATGCTGCGGGCGCCTGGGTGGCTCAGTGAGTTGAGCCTCTCTGCCTTCAGCTCAGGTCCCTGGAATCGAGTTCCTTGTCAGGCTCTCTGCTCAGCAGGGAGCCTGCTTCCACCTCTCTCTGCCTGCCTTTCTGCCTACTTGTGGTATCTCTCTCTCTCTCTCTCTGTCAAATAAAATCTTAGAAAAAAAAATAGAAATGCTCATACTAACCATGGTACAATTATCAAAATCAGAACATTTTAAGATTGACCCAGTTTTCTAGTCCAGCCTGTTCCATCAGTTATCCCAAGTGCCATTGATTGTACTTAGTTGTGTCTGTAGTGTTTTTTAATTCGGAACAGGCCCTCACCCTTTTGTCTTTAGTGAGTTTCTGTGTGTGTGTGTTTTCCAGCTGTGTTCACTGAGGGCCTGGAACCTGTGCTAGGACAGTAGCAGTGAGCATACCTGAGCACCAGTTCTTCATTTCTTTTTTTTTTTAAGATTTTTTTTATTTATTTATTTGAGAGAGAGAGACAGTGAGAGAGAGCATGAGCGAGGAGAAGGTCAGAGAGAGAAGCAGACGCCCCATGGAGCTGGGAGCCTGATGTGGGACTCGATCCCGGGACTCCAGGATCACGCCCTGAGCCGAAGGCAGTCGTCCAAACAACTGAGCCACCCAGGCGTCCCCAGTTCTTCATTTCTAAATACTGAAAGGAACCATGCCTCCTTGGAGAAATGTTTAGCTTTAGGGCTAGGGTGGAGAAAATACAAGATGAACCTGGAACATTCTGTTGTGCTAGAAAGAGAATTATCAAAAAATGATGAATGCATGTCAGACCACTGGAGCCTCTCAAAAGACTCTTACTGGCCAACTGTGGATCAAGTAGATTATGAAAGTTTTGATTACAATATAACATTAATATCCATGATTTTTGTATTCATATAAAAATGGGGAGAAGGGAAAACATTTTTAAAGTATCAGCTAAGAAAAGTAATATATTTGAAAAGTCATTTTACTAAAGGGAGAAAGCGTAAGTTTGATGAGCAGGACATTTACAGTGTCCTAAAAATATTACTTGCCATGCAGTAATACGCATTACTTGCTGAGGGACATTATAAAAAAATACCTAATCTGGACACTCCATTGGAAAGGTGGTGTGATCATCCCATTTTAAAGATTGAAATACTAAGTTTCATAGAATGTTTTGCAGATTAAGGAATTTGAATCCATATAGAACTTCACAGCTGTCAATTCTGTGCATCATCTGACTTCATCCTTCTGACATCATGGAAGTTACTATTCCTCGCATTAGAATAGAGAAGGGATGCTTGGGTGGCTCAGTTAGGTGTCTGCCTTCGGCTGGGGTTGTGATCTGAGTCCTGGCATCGATTGCCCCATCAGCAGGCAGCCTGCTTCTCCCTCGGCCTGCTGCACCCTTTGCTTGTATCCTCTCTCTGGCAAATAAATTTTTTTTTTTAAATTGAGAAAAGGATTAGTCAGGATGTGGCATCTGTGAAGTTTTACAGAGCCAAAACCGAAACCTGATTTCCTTTAGTTTTTATATGGTTAGACCCGGTGTCCTATTTTTTTTTTTAATTTTATCACCATTTGAGAACCAGAGTTTGCTAATATTAACCATTTATTGAATGCTTTATGCCAGGCGTGTTACATGTATTAATTTGCCTAATTGTCACAACTTCCCAACAAGGTGAGTCCTGTCGTCTTTTACTTTTGTGGATCCTGAAGCCCAGGGTTGCAGGGGGGTACTTCCATTCTCTTGGATTTTCAAACAAGAATTTCCCCCTTTAGAATAATTTATGTTGTCTATGTATCTTTAAAGTAACATCAAATAGGATGGCAGCTTAGGAGTTTAAAAAGTCCAAGACAGTGTCATCAAAGGTTTTCATTAAGTCATCGGTCTACTTGGAATGTTAGTAGAGTTTGCATTTAGGACCAAATACTAGATCTTGTTTTCTTCAGTCTCTTGAAGATGATAGAAGTGAAGCCCCAAAAGATGTACAGATGCGCTGAAATTGCCAAAACCAAGACGAGAACCCAGGCCAAAAAGAATTTGTTTCCCCTGGTGGCATTGGCCATCAGCATTTATCAACCAGCTTTTACCTAGTTACCAAGTACCTCATCTGCATGCTAGTGATAGCAAGAAGGTATCAGTCAATTGTGCTACTCTCCAGTCTTAACTAAAAATTGAAATTGGTTTTTTGAAATCACCTTAAAACGATTAAAATTTAAAATAGATATCAGTGTTGAATAGTGTAAGATAGGCTCTCCATGTCTAGTCGAGAGTGGAATGCATTAATAAAATTGCATTCTGCTAGGGAAACAGGAAATTATTTTTCCTTGGGATTGTGAATATTACCTGCACATTTTTGGAGCATTTTCACATAACCCGGTTTGTGCAGGTTATCCGAATAATACTAGTACATTAGGAGCACCTGAGTGGCTCAGTGGGTTAAGCCTTTTCCTTGGATCAGGTCATGATCTCAGGGTCCTGGGTTCGAGCCCCGCATCGGGCTCTCTACTCAGCATGGAGCCTGCTTCCCTTGCTCTCTGTCTGTGTCTCTGCCTACTTGTGATCTCTCTGTCAAAAAAATCTTTAAAAAAGTAATACTAGTACATTGTCACTGAAAAGGGTCCCCCCCCCCAAGTTCTGTAGTACTTTTATCCCTGATGATGACGTAGAGGATAATGTCTTAAGTAGAAAAAATGTAGCCCTTTCTCAACATTACCATATTAAGTCTGAAGTGTTACTGACCCAGAGAAGTAAATAGTTTGAATAACCATTGGAAACAATTTCTGTGGGATGTCAGGCAGCCATACATTGGTTCTCTGCCAGTGGACAGTGGCACAAATCTTAGTGGTGATAAAATGCCGCATTAGATATTTAGGATTGGAAGAAAGGGGGGAGAGGCTATTTTTAGAAACTGCTCTCAACAGTTGCTAAGTAAATATTTTTTATTAATTGCAAAACTGGTTTGCACTGTGGTAACATGCAACTCCATAAGGAGTGTAATGTTTTAGTCCAGGTTTAGAAGCACAGGAAAACCAGTAAGTTAGCCTCCAGATGGGAGGTGTGTGTGTGTGTGTGTGTGTGCGCGCGCGCGCGCGCGTGCACACGAGTGCTCATATGCAAGTGTGAGTATAAAGACCAAAAAACATGAAAACATTTTTTAAAAGATTTTGTTTTTTCATGAGAGGCGGGGGGAGAAGCACGCTCCCTGCTGAGCAGGGAGCCCTATAGAGGACTTGATCCTAGGACCCCGAAATCATGACCTGAGCAGAAGGCAGATGCTGAACCATCTGAGCCACCCAGGCACCCACATGAAAATACTCTTTGAATATTTTTAACATTTTGACCAGCCTTCCCCTTGCAAAATGGTGAAGAACGTATAAACTGCTGCTGCTTTATCTTGAGTTTTCTATAACCACGTATGGGTTTTTTTTTTAAGCCTGTGTACAAAAGTGCAAGTTGTGCACAAATAGCAATAGGGATTAATTTTATTCACAAATAGATCAGCAGTTAAAGAGCATTTACTGAGTCCTTAAGTGCCAGGTGCTGGCTACTCGCTGTGAATTCAGGAGCAACAGCTCGTAGGAGAAAGTTCACATGAGATTCTGTTGCCAGAATGAGTGCGCACCAGTGAAGCAGATGGAAGTCCGAGGAGATAATCTCCGAATTGCATTTTGAAGGATGAGTAAGATTTCATCAAGCGCAGGAGACTCCTCACTTTGAGAATAAACGTGGAGGTATGGCAGCAAAGCACGCCCACATGAATAATTTAGTCTGGCTGAATACCCAGTCCTTTAGCACAGAACCCACCGAGTGGTTCAGGCCATGTGCCTGCTAGAGGTTTGCATCTCTTACAATGAGGTTACCTGAGTAATACATAAATTGTACACAGGTTTTTACAAAAAGTTGAGAATTCAGAAGTAAAGGCATTCTCACTGGAGTACAAGTTTTTGCACTGCAGTCAAGGAGGACATCTGAGCATAGGAATAATGAGAGAAAATGACCTCGTGTGGTAGGGGCAGAGGAGGATAACAAGGTGCTGGGAAATCAAGCAGCAAGCATAACCGGAGGTTTCAGAAATGTGTTGGGCGGGGGTAGGTGGTGGAGTTAAGGTAGTTCTCGGAGCAGACAGCAGAATATCCTGATCCCCTTGCATCCGGTCCCATGCCTGTCTACAATGTCCTGCTCAGGGTGCTAAGAGTTGCTTCAGTTACCTCCTAAATTGGTGGTGGTGGTGGTTAGAAGTCCTTGGGTCCTGTTACATACTGAAGCAAGTCTTTTGTTGGGTTTTAAGGTTGGTAATCTGCCCTAGTGGGATAAATGTATTCTGTGTCATTTTCAGTGCCATTTGTCTATCTTCAATGTCTGTCTGTAGAGGAAAACATGCTGTGCTATAACATCAGGAAGGACAATATAATACATTAATTTCACTCTGAATGTGTCTTGTCACCAGGAGAATATTAAGCCGAATGGGGGATTTTTGCTGCTTGCAAAATCTGGAGATACCCAGTGCTCTTAGTTTTTTGTCTCCAAACACTATATATGGAATGGTAACAGAATAACAGTAAATGGAAAGTAAGCAAGATCATTGAAGCCTGAAGCTGTGATCTTCCTTTGGAATAAAGCCCTGTTCAAGGTCACAGAGCTGATTAGCGGCTGGTCTAGGAAAGAATCCAGCTGGAAACTTTTTGCCACTAAGCTGCTGCTCCAGGCACAGGACAGTGATTGTCGTTAAGTATAATTCCGGGGACCAATAGCAGTATGTGGGAACTTACTAGAAATACAAATTCTCGGGCGCCTGGGTGGCTCAGTTGGTTAAGCGACTGTCTTCAGGTCATGATCCTGGAGTCCCAGGATCTAGTCCTGCATTGGGAATGAGGAATACAAATTCTCAGGCCCTGCTCTAGACCTACTGAATCAAATTCAGGATGGAGCCCAGCAGTCTGTGTGTTAAGAAGACCCCTCAAGTGATTCTCATGCTCACTAAAGTTTGAGCAGCACTGGCAAAGGAGAATGAGACCAAATGGGAAGTAGAGGGAACCTTGAAAGGCATCTGGGTGTAAGATGTATGATTTGTTTCCTTACCTATAAAAAGGGAGTAACTCCTAGAATGTCACCCTGCTGGTGGCTGTAAACATGGAGTGAAGTCAGAAACACCGTGTAGGTATAACGATTTGCCCCAGACAAGGGAAAGCTGAAGTTGTGTGCATCTCTTCCCAACTCCACATTCGGTGGCATGTTGGTAGCTAGGAATGAGCTGTGATGGGAAACTGGAAAACCTTGCTCAGGACTTTCCTGTTCATCTACAACAGGTTCCAGATTACAAAGCTCATCATGTTTCTTTGTCCTAGTTTGTAACCCTCAGAACTTTAAAATTTAAAATTACTTCTTGAATGATTGACATAAAACCCGTTTACGTTGCAAACTTTTAGAGGGGAAACCTGAGTTCTGCATCTTAACAGGACTTCATTTTCTATCAAAACCCATTATCCATGAAGCCCCACATTTTGCATAACTTTAAGGCATAGGGTCAGAAATCCCCCAAGCCAGAGATGTAGATTCGGAAGTTGTCCACATAGAGACTGTAGTGATAGTTGAAATCCCAGGACTAGGTGAGTTTTTCCAGACCCCATTTTGATCTGTATGTGAAGAGTGTTGAACACACAGCCCCAGGGGCATACAAAGATAACGGGTAATGAACTACTAAGGAAGAACCGGAGTCGTCACAAGGGCATCCTGAAAGACAGCAGTGCCATACGGAGAGGTCAAGAAGGAAGCTGCCTGGTTTATATTCGTCAAGAGACCTCATGCTAATTATTGCAATGGCCAACCTTGAGAATAACAGATTTATGCAAGATGTATCTCTCACATTATGGAGAAATACATCTCTGCCTTCCAGGCTGACGCAGCAGGGAAAGATGCTAGAGATGCGTCAACAGTGAACGGGGTCAAAGGGAGTGACGTGTATCTTTTTTTTTTTTTCCATCTGCCATTGGCCAGAACTCGGCAGGCCCACTCTATCCGCAAAGGAGACTTACAAATGTAGCGGAGAAGATAGGTGTTTAGGTAGCTCTAATTTTTTTGGTCCCATTGTTTCCTAGTACTGTTGGGAGGAAGTTGGATGTGTCAGAAACGGCCTCTGGCTGTTCCTACTCTCAGGTATCCAGGCTAGGTTTTCCAGGAAGGCAGAGCCCGGAGCCAGTAAACTCCCACGGCTCTCTGGCACAGACTCCTTGCCTCTTTCAGGGCTTGTCACATAGGAAAACAAGCATGCAGTCCCCGTTGCTAGGAAATCTATAAACACAGCAAGAAATAATCTGCTGTCTGCTGAGGGTTTAGCGTTGCAACTCTCCCATACATGACCAACAGTTGTCTGACCTTTGGTGGGGGCGCGGGGTGGAGATAAGTTGGCATAGAAATATGAAAGGAGAGCGTGTATCTGCCCTGCCGGAAGAGGAGTTTCTTTTAGGATAGAAGCCATAATTATTTTTTTTTTTCCCTTTGTGTTCAGAGAGTCTAGCACAAGAAGGTGACAAGGAAAACTGCTGTAGAATATTAACGTAGACCAGGGTAGTATTAGCTTTCTCTCAGCAGTGGTATGCTGTTGGTTCATTGGATTTGGGGTCGCTCAATTAAAATCCTGAGTTATCTCTTTTTAAAGATCTGTTGCCGGACCACATCTATCTTGAACCTATGCAAATAATAATAGCCATTAAAAAATAACTTGTTTGGGGGCGCCTGGGTGGCTCCATGGTTAAGCCTCTGCCTTCAGCTCAGGTAATGATCTCAGGGTCCTGGGATCGAGCCCCACATCGGGCTCTCTGCGCAGCAGGAAGCCTGCTTCCTCCTCTCTCTCTGCCTGTCTCTCTGCCTGCATGTGGTCTCTGTCTCCATCAAATAAATAAATAAAATCTTAAAAAGAAACCAAAAAACTTATTTGTCTATATGCTGATTTGATGTGTTTTTTCCTAAGTGAGCTCTATGCCCAACATGGGACTTGAACCCACAACCCCAAGATCAAGAGTCCCATGCTCTACCAACTAAGCCAGCCAGGTAGCCTGTCTACATGTTGAAAATCAAAGCTTTAAATGTCTCTCCCATCAATCAGTACTACCCCCAAAGGAGATCAGCAAAAGCTCCCCAATTTCAGCCTCTTAGAAAACAGAATTATAATTCTATCCCTAACTATAAAAGGGATTTTTATCAATACTTGCTCGAGGTTGTGTGTGTGTGTGTTGCATTGTGTTTAAACATCTCTCCAGGGCACGTGGGTGGCTCAGTGGGTTAAAGCCTCCACCTTCAGCTCGGGCTTCGGTCGTGGTCCCGGGTTCCTGGGATCAAGCCCTATATCAGGCTTTCTGCTCGGCGGGGAGCCTGCTTCCTCCTCTCTCTCTGCCTATCTCGTCTGCCTACCTGTGATCTCTGTCAAATAAATAAATAAAAATATTTAAAAAAATATTAAAAAAAAAACAAAAAACGTGCTTTCAAAAGGCCAGTGTTGCAGGCCTACCTAAATCTGACAACTTAAATGCTTTTTTTCCTCCAAACTGTGCTGATCCTTCAAGAAGACTCCGAAGCTGAAGTAGTTTCTTACGCTTGCCTCTTGCTTCAGAACCTGCCATCTCTTCTGCTTCCCCCAAATTCATGGAGGTTGACTTTAACACTTGTTTGAATTAGGTTAAAAACTGACTTTGGAGCCCACACTGGAGGTGGCTTGTTGCTTTGGTTACACGGAGTGCCCTGTGATTAACCACGCACAGGGCGTGAGAAATTCTCCGCTCCGGCTGCTGGGCCGCTGGAGCTTCAAGGCCCTCACAGTGGCTAGCTGAGCATCATGACTCACTTTGTCTCCACATGAGTCTACTCTTTTGCTTCCCTAAACCTGCTCTTCCTCCTGTAATTAATTCTCTCTTGAAGAATGGAAACTTCCACGCTGAACACCTGAGAGCAATCCTTGACTCTTGATCAAAGTCCAACTCCTCACTGTGCTTACTGGTTCTGCCACCGTTGGGCCTTTATCATCTCTTATCTGAACCACACCAGTAGCCTCCGGTCAAGCCTCCTTGCCTTGGGTCTAACCTCTCCAATCCTTTCTCAACTTCATTCTTCCTGGATCTGTTCCTTTCCCCCTCCTCTCAGGTTAATGACCAGACTCCATGATCCGTCTCCTGCTTCACCAACCTATCCCAGCTAATCCCTTGACTTCTGTTCTCAGCCCAATCTCCATCCCGACTCTCTGCCCTCCAGATACACTCACAGTCCCCAGGACTCACTGTGTCATCATGCCCTCGTATACTTCTCTGTGCTAGAAATGCCTTCCACTTTCTCCTCCAGTCTGCCCACGAGTTCAGTTCAAGCGTTTCTAGAGTTTCACCAGTCCCACCCAAAGAGTCGACCACTCCCTCCCTCTGGGCCTTCACTGCAGCACCTTCCTGTGTTTGCATTTGTATTTCTGTGATTACTCAGCCACACAGTCCTCCCTCACCAGACAGAGAGCCGGGACTCTCTTTTCTGTCTGTAGTCTTCATGCTTGAGGAATGGCGCGTGAATAGTAGATGCTTAGTGAATAGTTCTTTACTGATGGGCGCATGGACATCACCAGCTCAGTTAGAACTAAGACAAGACTGTCTGGGACAAGGGACTTTGACCCAGACAGAAACAGAGATCTATAGGACACAAGGTCTCAAAACTGGCATATGTTTCACCCAGAGATGTGTTCATTCCTCAGGAGCCTAGTGGGGAGAGCAGGAGAAAACACGAGATTTAAATACTAAATAATAGCTAAGAGTCTAAAAATCTTACTATATTTTTTTTTAATGAAGGAACATTCATGATCATAAACCTTTAGTGTAAGATCGTGCTTTTTAAGTGTACATTTAAAAATATGATCCAGGGGCGCCTGGGTGGCTCTGGTGATTAAATGTCTGACTCTTTGGTTTCAGCTCAGGTCATGATTTCAGGGTCCCGAGATCGAGCCCCGCATCAGGCTCTGTGCTCAGCTGGGAGTCTGCTTGTCCCTCTGCTCCTCCATCCCCTCTGTCTCTCAAATAAATAAAAATTTAAAAATATGTGACCCAGTACTCTTTGCAGGGAGGAAACTGAGGACCAGAAAGGAAGAACTGGGGCACCTGAATGTCTCAGTCAGTGGATCATGTAACTTTTTTTTTTTTTTAACATTTTATTTATTTACTTGACAGAGAGAGTGACGGGCAGAGGCAGAGGGAGAAGCAGGCTCCCCGCTGAGCAAGGAGCCCGATGTGGGACTCGATCCCAGGAGGCTGGGATCATGACCTGAGCTGAAGGCAGCTGCCTAACCAACTGAGCCACCCAGGCGTCCCAGATCATGTAACGCTTGATCTCAGGGTCATGAGTTCAAGCCCCATGTTGGGTTTAGAGTCACTCACAAAAAAAAAAAAAAAAAGAAAAAGAAAAAGAAAGAAAAATGAAGAAGAAAATGACCACACTGTGAGGCCACAAAGCAAGTTAGTGGCACAGTGGTTTCTTCCCTCTTAATCCTGCTTTCTGGTCACACTATACCAGAGTTCTTTTTTTTTCTTTCTTTCTTTCTTTCTTCCCCCCCCCCTTTTTTTTTTCTCTATACCACAGTTCTTGGGTGCATTGGGTTTAGGTCAGAAAAGGGGGAGAGCAAATGGTTCTTCTCGCTTCTCCCAAGATAAGGAGCTGGAAGTTAGGTAAGAGTTTCTTTCTCCTTTCTTTTTTTTCTCTTCTCTTTTCATTTTCCTTTTCCTCTTCTCTTTTTCTTTTCCTTCCTTTTCTTTGTAATCTCTACACCTAACACGGGGCTTGAACTCACAACCCTGAGATGAAACGTTGCATGCTCCACTGCCTAAGCCAGCCAGATGCCTGATAGATTAGCTTCTCGAGCAGAGTGGAGTGTGGATGGTCATCTTGATCGCTGCTGCTGAGTTTGTCTTTATATTCTTTTGCTCACATGTCACCTAAAAGACATTTGAAAAGTGGTATATCCCTTTGTATGCTTTTAAGCTGATATCAATTTTTTTTTATTATAACCTTAAATAGCTGCAAAGGATGTACCTGGAGGGTTTTTGCAAGATGCTGCACGTCGGCTCCTCTTTTTTGAGCATTAGTAGAAGGCAATTTTGAAATTTTTATCTTCAATTCTATCCCCAAAAGTTGCCAATAAAAGGCATCTACAATGTGGGCTCCTTTCAAGTACAGCTTTGTTGGGCCGGGACATTTGTCGAGAAACTGGCAGTAAACCTTTCAGGGGTAGCCCTGCTCGCCATCATCCTTTGATAAAAGTATACGGACAAATTCTGGTCAGAAATTTTACATTATTCCTCTCTCTCTTTCCAACTCCTATCTCCATCCCATTGGCATCACAGGGTTTTATCCCACATCCTATTCATTTTCATGCCCTACTGTCTTTCAATGATTGCCATATTATACTTTTTTGAAATAAAAATATGCACTTAAATTCGAATGTTAATTTTTTAAAAGTAAGCTCTGTGCCCAACGTGGGGCTCAAACTCATGACCCTGAGACCAACAGCAGCATGCTCCACTGACTGAGCCAGCCAGGCACCCCACTAACCTTAATTTTCTTGTGACTGTATACCTTGGAGTGTTGTTTCTTCTGGCCAGAGATGCCATTGCAGTCATTATACCTAATTGATCAAAGTCACATGAGTGCTTTACAGATATTGATAGCAATTTGAATATGGGGAGTTAAATTTTATTTAGATGGATTTTTAAAAAAATTTTATTCATTTATTTGACATCACGAGTAGGCAGAGAGGCAGGCAGAGAGGGGGAAACAGGCTCCCTGCTGAGCAGCGAGCTCAATGCAGGGCTCAATTCCAGGACTCTGAGATCAGGACCTGAGCTGAAGGCAGAGGCTTAACCCACTGAGCCACCCAGGCGCCCCTAGATGGATTTTTTTAAATGCACATTCATGTATACATGCATCTGTGTTCTTTATTCCGAAACAGAGCTAGGAATCACCATCAGTACTACCCTGAGTACATTTTAATCCATGTCTGAGTTTTGAAGCCTGGCTCCCATAATCAGAGCTGGAAGAGGTTTGGTTATTGCAATGTCACTCAATTCTTTGATTCTGCCCAAGATATATGCTAAAAATTAGAGATCTTTTATAAAGAATTAGTGAACAATTCCATTAGATCTTCCTTCAGAGCTGTGTCTTGGCGACCTCTTTTCTCTACGGCTGTTTCCCCAAAGGAGCTTCCAGAACAAGGTAGAGCAGCTGACAACAGGCCCCTAAGAACAGAAGCTCCTTGGGTGGAACTGCCCGCAGGCCTCACAGCAGTAAGCCTCCAGGAAGCTTCCGATAGTCCTCTTCCAGCTCCGACCCACCCCTTTCCCTTCCAGGTCTGAATCTCTGGATCTAGTTCCTGAAACTCCCAGGAGCTGAAAACCAGGGCTGTTTTGGCTTCCCACTCTAACAAGTCCTCTCCCTGAGCGGACTATCTCCCCCGGCAAAGACTCACCCTGGGTAATTAGCCCATCAATCCAGGGGTCTAGAACAATGGTGCTGCTCTTAAAAACAGCATCAGCAGAGAAATGGCCTCTGCAAGCTGGCCTGCCACATTCACCTCCTGGGTTCGAAATGATGGGCATTTTAAAAGGCCCATTTGCGGAAAGCTTTCGGTGTCAGCTTTTTCAACCATTTACAATTAGCTCCCGTACAATGTCGGTGACGAGAGGGCTCTACGCCTAGCTCGCCTGCACTAGCATTTCTAGTTCAGGGCATTCACTTCCGTAGCTGGGCCTGGCTTGGATTCCTGCCTCTTTCTGAGCGCATTCATTGTCTCTGGTTTCACCAGGACCCTCTGCCTGTCTTGCTCCCACATCTAATAAAGATGAAGTCACAACATCAGAGCTGTGCACATATCCGTAACTTCTTGCATTATTAACCTTTGCTCTGAAACAGAAACAGAATCCTCTTTGCTCCTGGAAGGCAGCTTGATGCCTTGGAAAGAGAGCGCGGGAGCTGGTGGAGGCCAATGCCAGGGTGACCTGACTTTACTCTGTCACTGCCGGCAAGTCAACTTCGCTCCCTTCTCCACCAGTGACACGTGGCAGTGTCCTGCCACGTATACAGTTGGACACAAATGTTTGCTCCATCTTCTCCCCCTACCCAGGATCACGGGAAATTCAAAAGCTTCCTTCTGGGGGCGCCTGGGTGGCTCAGTGGGTTAAAGCCTCTGCCTTCAGCTCAGGTCATGATCCCAGGGTCCTGGGATCGAGCCCCGCGTCGGGCTCTCTGCTCTGCAGGGAGCCTTCTTCCTCCCCTCTCTCCATCTGCCTGCCTCTCTGCCTACTTGTGACTTCTCTGTGTCAAATAAATAAAATCTAAAAAAAAAAAAAGCTTCCTTCTGTTTAGATAGTGCCAAGCATACAGTTGGCTGTTGACGAATGTTAGCGGCCATTGTTAATATTCAAGAGGACGATATTCCCCAGAATCGGAGGCCTGTTACAGGAGGAAATCTTTCTTCATGATTACAGGGAACATGGAGGATCAGGTAGATTTTTTTTTTTTTTAAGATTTTATTTATTTGAGAGAGAGTGAGAGCTAGAGACGAGTGTGAGCACACACAGAGGGAGAGGGAGAAGCAGACTCCCCCGCCCCCGCTGCCGATGAGCAGGGACCCCGATATGGGGCTTTATCCCAGGGCCTTGAGATCATGACCTGAGCCGAAGGTGGTTGCTTAACCGACTGGGCCCCTCAGGCGCCTCTGGATCAGGCAGATTTCGATGGAGGAAAGCTCTAACTGTTAAGCGGACCTGGAGGTTGGAAGCCTTATCTCCTTAAGCCCATCGACCCAGTGGGAAAACTGAGGGCCACACTGCAGGGACCCAAGCTGGCAGGGAAAGTGGGTGGAAGGGCTGCTTTGCCAGCTTGGCCTGACCCAGCTGGTTTCCACAGGTCTTCTCCAGGCGAGTGGGGCGGTGCCCAGGCTGTGGGTGAGTCATGGGAGCCGCATGTCTGGGCAGCAGTGAGCCCTACCCGCCCAGGGGAGGGAGCGCTGGGGCACGGGGGAGAGCAAGGCCTGCCCTGCCGTGGCTGCTGGGAAGAGCCGGCTCTCCCAGCCCTGAGCCGGACAATAGGAAATGCTCCCTATGTCCTACGGGGACCTGGACAACCGCGGCCCACGTTGGGGAGCCGGAGGCGGCCCAGGCCCTGCTGTGGTCCACCCCGAGCAGAGAGACCCGCATGGAGACGGGGTAAGGGGAGAGAAGCCCTGCGAGCCATCCGGGTCTCAGCCCCGGAGCTTCCGGAGATCTGGGTGTGGTTTCCGGCCGCCTCACCGGCTGTGCGACTCCAGGCAAATCCCTCAACTCGGCTCGATGGTTTTTTTTTTTTTTTTTTAAAGATTTTATTTACTTATTTGACAGAGAGAGATTACAAGTAGGCAGAGAGGCAGGCAGAGAGAGAGAGGAGGAAGCAGGCTCCCTGCTGAGCAGAGAGCCCGATGCGGGACTCGATCCCAAGACCCTGAGATCATGACCTGAGCCGAAGGCAGCGGCTTAACCCACTGAGCCACCCAGGCACCCCACCATGGGGTTTTTTTTATAAGCATTCAATGTTTCATAAACCACAGGTCAATAGAAAGGACTCTGCAAATGTCTAGTTGACAGACCGAGGGTATGCCAGGCAGAGCCCGGTCAGGGCCTGGGCTGGACAGTGATGTCCCTCTGAGGTCTGACGAGGCTGCCTAGTGGTCCCAATGGTTGAGTGCCTCCACCACGAGGGTCACGGAGACCAGACGGTGGAGGCAGGCGGTTGCTCCTTAAGTCCCGGGGAGCCTGTGACTGTGTCTGAAGCAGGAGGGTGACTTCAGGTGTCTGGAAGGCAGAGCTATACTGTGTCTTTAAACCTAAGTCTTGGCAGGACTCAGTTGGTTAAAAAAGGAAAGAAAGAAAGAAAAAGAAAAGAAAATCAAAAAGTATTAGGCTTGTCATGTTTCCTTGGTGAGGCGACATGGGCAATGAGGACAAGGCAAAACGTCAGCCCGCCTGGGACACACTCGCACTTCACCCCTGGGGAGTTAAGAAGACCCTGGCCTGAGCTTCTGGAGGTCCAGGCCCTCGTGCCAAGTCCAGGTGTGCTGACAACGGCTACCACTGTAGAATGAACGAAGAATCAGGAGGGACACCTGGCTGGCTCAGTCGGTAGAGCATGGGACTCTTGATCTCGGGGTTGTGAGTTTGGGTACACCACCTTGGGTGCAGAGATGACTTAAAAAGGAAATCTTAGGGGTGTGTGGGTGGCATAGTCGGTTAAATGTCCAACTCTTGATCTCCGCTCCGGTCTCTGGTCTCAGGGTGGTGAGTTCAGGTCCTGTGTTAGGGTCCACACTGGGCTTGGAGCCTACTTAAGAAGAAGAAAAAAAAAATCTTAAAAAAAAATAAAATAAAATAAAAAGGAGACTCTGTCCCAGTCCCTTATTTTATAGGAAGGAGAACAGCCCAGAGTGGGAGATTGATGTTCTGGCAAGTCACACAGCTGGGAGTGAGAGAGCCATGTCACAAATGTTGTCCCTCCCCTTTTCAAAAAGGGCCTTGTGGCAGGGAGGGAGACCTTTGTCTGGCCCCACCAGAGCCCTCTGCCCCTTCTCCAGGTCCAAGCGATGACCTTCCTTGTCGGGGAGAGGAGGTGAGGTCACCAGTTCTCAGGGAAGGGGAGAGGCAGTGCCTGCCTGCCTGGGATGGTCCGGTCTCCACCTCACCTCACCCTCTTTGGCCCCAGGCAGGAGCTTCTAAGGAACCTGGCTGGGCAGCCTTCGCCTCCTTGGAAAACCTCCAGAGGAATTACAAGGCAACAGTCCTTGTCTGCAGTCTTCAAAGGCCCTGGCACTCCCTGTCCGGAAGGGCTTGGGCTGCCCCTTTCCCTCTCCTGGGACACCAGGGCCCTTCCCCTTCTCTCCACCGCAGAGGTGCGCCTGTGGGAGAGCAGAGGCATAGCGCCCTTGAGCGACTTTGCAGAAACAGTCCCTTCCAAGTCATCCTTCACAAATACACCACCACGTTATGGCAGCCCTATGTCTAAAACCCCTCCCGGGTCCAGTAAAGCCCAAGTCTGAACAAGCCCTGACTCTAGAGCCCTCGTCACCTCCCAGACTGCAGCTCTGTGGCTCTCCCTCCATCACCCCTCCAGCCAGCCTGGCCCCTCCCTGCTTCCCTCTCTCCAGAAATGGCAGCCCAGTGGCCTTAGGACATTTGCACTTGCAGCACCCCCACCAGTCCTCCTGATCTTTGCTGAAACGCCACCTAAGGGAGGCCTTCCTGGATCACCCTATTGGAAAATGCCATCTGCCCTTCACTCCTCACTTCTTTCCTGGTTTTACTTTTCTCCAACTAACATACTGTGCACTTTACCATTACTTTCAAGTCATAGTCCTCCCCTATGCCAGGATGACCGCCACATGACAGCAGATGTTTTTGTCACTCTGTTCACGCATGGCTGGATCCTTGGGATGTCACATAGTGCCAGGCACACAGCAGGCCCCCCACAAACCCCGGGGAACACTGACAGGATGATGAGAGAATCACTAAATAGGTGAAGAGAGCAGCAGAAGCTAGCTCACCCCCTGGGCAGGAAACGTGCCCGCTCCCCACTCTGGAACTCCTGAACAGTACCCAACTCTCCAGATTTTGTAAAGAGGGAATGGACCAAACTGGGGTCCAGATCTTGGCTGTTAACACCCCCTAGGGCACCACCTCTACCCCACTCCTCCAAGCCCATCTTTTATTTTTTAGGTGACTTTGTCTGCCCTTTTTACCCCAATCAGAATTCTCTGGTTTCTTTGCATTTGTTTTGGTCTCTGGAGGTACAAATCAGATATAATAAAAGGCACACAGGAAGCCTGCAGGTTGAAGACTTTTTATATCTATAGCCACTGTGGGCCACCTCCCCCCATTCTGCCCCCACCCACCCCCTGCAATCCAAGATGAGAGCCATTTCTACCTGCCGAGGAGGCTTCCCAGAGATAGCTCTCCTCCTCACTTGAACCCCGCAGGACTGGCTGCGTCTGTCTCAGACCATCACCTAAATGAGGACCATAGGCGGTGTGCTATGGTGTCTGGCTTTTCTTGCTCAGCCCTGTGTCCACCAAACTTCCCCCACGTGGCCCCAGATCTTCAGATTTTGTTTTTTTTTCACTGCTCTACAGATTCCTTTTCACACCTTCTTGAGTCGTGATTAGGAGATGGGAGACAGTTCCTTCATCAGGCCTAACAAGGAACACAGGGAGCCCCCATACTTGCTCAGCCCTCTGGTCTCTGGCTTCTTGTAGACGCACAGACTGGAGAGGGACTCCATCGCTCTGCTGCAGACTTGGGGAGGTAGACCAGCACTTGGAAGGTGGACCAGTGTCCTGGGCAAGGACAAGAATCAGGCATTTGCCACTCCTTGGCGAGGTGACTCTGGGCCAGTCGGTAAGCCTTCTTTCCTTTGACTATAAAATGCGGAGACAATGATACTACTCCCTCTGCACTTGGCTGGGAAGAGGAAAGACAATGGCGCATGAGTCTGGTACTTGGGGCAGGGGAGAGGTTGGGTACATGCTTGCTCCTAACATGGGTACATGTTAGAGCTAAGACTGCCATACACTCATCCATCATTGTCTTTACCGGGATCTTTGCCCAAGGGGCCAACCCACAGCTCTGTCCTGGCCATCTCCCCTCACCCCCACAGTGCTGCCTGCTGGGGCCTTGATGTCCTTGGCTTGCGTAACATTTTGTAAGGAGCCCAGAAGAAATACAAGGAAGCACACCTCGGTAGGGACCATTTACAAGCACCATAATGAGAGCTTTGTATCCTCATTAGATAGGATTCATGAATAGACCTTCGTTCCAGACTTTGAACTTGAGATTCGTAAAGTGCTGAGTGAAGACGTAGTTCTAAGTGCGGAACACAGGCACCAATTTGAGATTCAATCTGCTCGCCCAGATGGAGGACGCTGAGCCGCTCACGCCCACTCATCATGGTCTGTGCCTCCCAGCTCCAAAGCTGCCATCCCCACAATGAGGCCACATGTGAGACACGGCCCCACTGAGGGGGCCTGGGCACATTCTGGGAACACCAACGTCACTCCGTGACTCAGCCCCTCAGGACTATCAGCCGCAGTGTCGCAGTGACTGTATCAAGGGGCGCCTTGGGAGACTCAGAGAGCCCTGGCGATGACCATCCCCTCCGCTTCAAAACGTCCGAAAACACTGACAACAGCGGTCATAGTATCTGATAGGGTCACACATTGAATGTGTCGGTCACACATTAAATCAGACTCTGAGGGGCACATGGGTGGCTCAGTGGGTTAAGCCTCTGCCTTTGGCTCAGGTCGTGATCTCAGGGTCCTGGGATCAAGCTCCGCATCAGGCTCTCTGCTCAGCAAGGAGACTGCTTCCCCCATCTCTCTCTGTCTGCCTCTCTGCCTATTTGTGATCCCTCTCTCTGTCAAATAAATGAATAAAATCTTTATAAAGGAAAAATTAAAAAATCGGACTCTGAGCATCTGGGGAGCCACAGCTGCCCTTGCTGACGGGTGAGGTAAGGTCTTGGGACTTGCAGGAAGTGCCTGCCTCCACTGCGGTCTTTCCTGATGCTGACCAAGCTCCGGGGGTGCACAGTTCACAGTTCCCCCGCCCCCACCGCCCAACCCCTGGCAGGCTGCGACACTCCGGCAGGGAGACAGCTGTATGCACACGGGGACGTTTGTTGCGTGATGACTGTGCAGGCCCTCGTCCACTGGCCCATTGAATCCATTCAGCAAGTCGATGGGGGCAGGTTATGGGTTGAATTGTGCGCCTCCCCCAAAGCAGTTGAAGTCCTCACCCCAAGACCTATGAAGGGGAGCTTCCTTGGAAGTGGAGTCTCTGCGAAGGATCAAGGTCAGATGAGGTCATTCGGGTGGGCCCTGATCCAGCAGGACTGGGGGCCTGACGCAACGGAGAAATCTGGATGCGGAGTCAGGCATGTGGGAAACTGGGATGATGGGGTAGCTGTGGTGGGTCTAGAAGGGTCCCCCAGAGGACCTTGGCTCCCTGACAGGTGGGCAGGAGCCCTCCCAGGCTGCAGGTGTCCACACCCACTCACACTCACAGCAGCCTGGCGGCTTCCCCCAGAGAAGGAAGTGCTGAGTCAGTGGCTGGGGGAGGGAAATGCCAACCCAGGCCCCAGGCTGCGGCAGGGAGGGTGGGGGACTGCATGGATGGAGCCTGGGGGTGCTATGTTGAACACGGGGGGTGGGGGGAGTCCCCGGAACAGCCTGCGCCCAGAAGTGGTTTCCACCTTCCCTCGTGGGCCCTTTCTTCCTTGAGGTCCTGCAGTACCCCGGGCCAAGTTGGGGACCCCACCAAGGCCACAGAGTGGAGCAGCCCAGGGCCAGCCCAGAAGGGAAAGGGTGGCCATGGACAGAGTATGCAGACGGGGTCAGGAGAGGGTAAGGGCCTCCCACTCTGTTTTCTTCACTCCCTGGCTAAGTGCATTTGGTGCATTTGGTCTGATCTCCCTTAGCCTCAGTCTCCCCATGTGTAAATCGGAAATAATAATAATATGGCCTTACCTTATAAAGGAGAGGCAATTTTAAAAATCCCTCCCTTGGCACAGTCCCTGATTGTAGTAAGGACTCCATAAATGTTAGTGGTTGCTCAGCCCTCAGGTCTTTGGCTTCTTGTGGACGCACAGACTGGAGAGGGACTCCATCGCTGATTATTGTTAGAGGAGTGTCCAGGACTGTCCTGAGAATTAACACGGTGTGGAGGGAGCACAGTCACGTGTGTCTTAGACAGGTGCAGCATGAGGCAGCCAGCTGCCAGACCAGGGTCCCTGCCCGGCTCTGCACGACTTCCCTGGGTGAACATGAGTGAGCACAGGGGGACAGTGGGTGACTCTTGCTGTCTCCCTGGCAGGAGTCTGGGAGAAGAACAGGACCCCACCAGGAATGTGGCTTTAACAAAGAAACCCCTTTAACATCTCTCTCTCTCTCTCTCTTTTTTTTTTTTTTTAAGATTTTATTTATTCATTTGAGAAAGAGAGAGCATAAGCAGGGGGAACAGCAGGCAGAAGGAGAAGCAGGCTCCCCACTCAGCAGGGAGCTCTGTGTGAGGCTCGATCCCAGAACCCTGGGACCATGACCAGAGGCGAAGGCAGACGCTTAACCAGCTGAGCCACCCAGATGCCCCTCTCTTTTTTCTTTTTATCTTTATCTTTCCCTTTTTTTCTTTTTCTTCTTTTGACAGCAGCAGAACTCTGTCTAAAAGAAATCTTGAGCAGAAACCCAACAGATGACACAGACACCGCAGCACGCCAACTGGGTATGGCCTAGGGCCCCAGAGTCCCACTCTGCCAGGCTCTCACCACTGCTCCCCACTCTACAACACCCCAGGCCTCCTCAGGGCAACCCACAGGCCGAGTGGAGGATCCCCTGGCCCTAATGCCCCAAATCTTCCACCTAGAAACTCATCAGCCCCTTTCGCTGGTTTCTCCCAACGTGGAAGAAGTTGTCATGTATCTTGCCTGTACCTATCCGCGCTTGCGGGGCGCTAGCCTGCTGTGCCCAGGAGTCAGGGTGCCCCTGTGCAGATGTGGAGGAGAGGGGCCATCTTCCTCTCCTTCACATGAAAGCCACCGGGGGTGACCTGCCATGAAGGAGTTAACAAGTTAAAGACAGAGGTCACCTCTGGCTGGCTTCTTAATCGGACCATCCTGGGCTTGCTCACTTCCAGGAGCTGATGGATGACATTCCAGCAAGCTCGCGTCCAGGGCAGGGAGGGAGTCACCTGGTTTGGTCCACACCCGGCAGATGCCAGGGCGAGCAGTGTCTTCAAGCCTGGGGCCCCTGGAAACAAAGGGTGTTGCAGAGGCCTCACTTCTGAATTGTCCCCCTCACACTCTCACGGGAATTGCAGGACACAGAGAGAGATGCTCCCCCCCCCTGCCACCTCACTAGAGAGCCTCGCTTTTCCTTTATCTGCATGGCTTGCAGGGCCAAGAGCCAAACAGGCATCCCCTTTGCGCCCGCAGGTGGAATTCGCCAAAGGTGAGGACTGACCCCAGGGGCTCGGGGAGCTGCTCCCTAACAGGCAGGGCTGTCCTTGTCTGGCTTGGCGGCATGGCTCGGGTCTGGATGCCCTGCATGCTGGCCCTTTCAGACCCGGCCTTGATTTACAGCTCTGTGAAATGAGCTGTAATGAGCAGTGAGGTCATGGATGTGAGAGAAACGTCTCCGGAAAGTGGAAGGGCTATGGGCCCGCTTAAGCAGAGTGCCAGGAAGGCTGCCCTGTCTCCCACCCTGCTCCTAATGACCCTCCGGGGGAAACACACCTCATCAGTGGAAGGGCAGGCCCCAGTAGCTTCTCAAATGTGCAACCCTGGTGCCAGGGCTGTGTGGGCCCCCAGGTCTCTGAAGAGACACTTGGCTGCCAGCTGCGTGTGGTGCCGAGGCTCTTTTGGGTGCCAGGAAGTTGGGGCTTCTGGCTTGTTCTCCAGATGACTTGGGGTGGGAGGGGCTGGACTTGGCAGGCGACAAGGGCCCTGGTCCTGGCTCACCCTGGACTCCCATGAGGACCCTTTGCCTCTCTGGGCCCCTGTGTGCTTACGTGTAAACTAACAGACTGCCCTCGCCATCCGGTGATGAAATTCTGGATTCTCTCTCCTACCTCGAATGACAATAGGTGCTTACTGAGGGCCAAGGCCTCCCTGACACCGCACAGCTCTGGAGGTAGCTGCCCTCATCCTCCCCACTCTACAGAGGAGGAGTTTGGTGCTCTGAGATGCAAAGGGCTTCCCTGAGGTCACGCGGCTGGCAAGTGGAGGGGATGGAATTCACGCATCTGTCGTTTTGTGTGAGGACGTGTCCCCTGGCCGGCCCTCCCCACGCCCCTTGCTCACACACCACCATCCTCCACAAGGGCTTCCTCGTCGGCTGACTTTTGAGGACGGTGTGGAGAACAAGATAAAGCGATGACAAAGCCAGACTGAATCATGGAAGCAGGCGGTCACGGGTGGCACCACGTTAACAGGTGGGCTGCCTTACCGCAGGCATGGGCACCGCTCCCTCCGTCCCTTCCTCAGCCTCCCCCTGCTGGGAGCAGCTGGCCGCCACGATGACCAGTGGGAAGGGACGCGTCTCTGGCTGTAACTTGGGGCCCTCCCATGGCCACGGTCAACCCAGTGCTCCACCCAGGACCAGGCTTCCCCAGGAACGAGGCCTAGCTGGGTCGGTCCCAAGCCTCCGTTTGCCACCTTCACTGCCCGAGGTCCGGGGCATACCTGCCGCCCAGCTCTCCTGACCGTCTCTCATGCCATCAGGTTTGGGCCTTCTGGAGGGGCCTGCCTGGCCCCTGGGGTGTGTCTGGTGTCTGGCCTCGCACTGGTCAGTCTGTCTAAGGCAGGTTTACCCCAGTTGGTCGAGGGCTAGTTCCATAGACCAGGTCTTGAGCCACCCTTGTCCTCCTGTTCCCCTGTGCTTGGCTCCTGTTTTGATTTATCAGAAATGCTATGAAGTATTGTAAGTGACTGGTACCCTCTGTATGGCCACGTGTCACCCTCTTCCCGTGCCCCTGCTTGGAGCCACTGACCCAAGAAGATGCATGGCTGGTCTCTCAGGAATCTGAAAATACTGAGTAGAGAAGAGACACCCGGGCTTAGTCAGGAAACTCCTGGTTTCTGTGATGTGGTGGTATTGGCAGCTGTGAGCATCTGGCTGCGTGTGGCTCTGGGAACCTGCGGGAACCTCGGGTCCTCGCCTCACCTCATCCGCGGCCCAGATGCCCAGCACGACTCGGAGTCTGAGCAAAGTGTGTGAGAATCTGCTGCCGTCTGGAAGTTTGGTTTCATGGAGCTGCCGTCTTCAGCACTCATCCTGAATGAAGCTCATGGAAAACTCTGGAAGGAAAATCCTGGGATTCTTCCTCCAAGGATAGTAAACATGTACAAATCAAATGCCTCAAGTAAAATGAATGCCCTGATTTAGTTGCCACAATTTAAAAGTAAAGCTATTTCAGGGCGCCTGGGTGGCTCAATTGGTTAAGCGCCTGCCTTTGGCTCAGGTCATGATCCTGGGATGGAGACCTGCATTGGACTCCTAGCTCAGCGGGGAGTCTACTTCTCTGCCTGTCCCCTGGCTCATGCTCTCTCTCGATCAGCTAAATAAATAAATACAATATTTTAAACAATAAGTAAAAGTAAAAATATTTCACATAAAAATCTGGAATTTTGTCTTCTGTTGAAAAATTGGAAAACCCGGCAAGACTGGAGCCAATGCTCTCATGTGGAAAAATCTGGCAGGAAGTGGGGGGTCCTACTCCTGACTCAGCCCTAAGCTCCTTATTCTGGATCCTTCTCACCATGGCCTGTTTTCCTTACACCCAGCCCCCTTCCCTCATTTCTGTCTCCTTCCACGGGTAGATCAAGGCTTTTTAAATTTTGTTTTGTTTGGGGGGATCTTACATTCTTTTATTGTAATAATGCAAATCTGTTTTATGTACAAGGATTGGTTCTATCAGATAAAGTTTTTCCCTCCCATGTAGTCCATTTATCAAAGTAAGTCCCATAATTTGAGAGAGCCTGCACGCTTGTGCCGCTCTCATTGATTCGCAGAACCACGTGAACCACACGAAGGCCATCTGAGGGCTCTGAGAAGTCCAGTGACTTCCCAAAGCATAATGGTCCTCACGTGATACAGTAGGAGACTTCCCGGGCAGTCTCTGTGCCCTGGGGTGGGCCCGGGGCTGATGCTTTGGTGCCCTATCAAAGCGCTGGGCAGGTCTCAGCGAGCTGGCAGATGAACACCTCTGTGATGTCGGGGAAGCTGACTGTTTGACTCACAGAAGAGGCAGAGACAGAAGAAGATCAGATGATGAACTTCAAACTAGGGCCAGTGAGTCAGCGTCCGGCCTCCAGCCTTGCCCCCGGCCTGGGTGTCCCCTCACAGGCCTGGCTGAGGCTGCCATCCTCAGCGTTGGCGTAATCGAAACCTCCACCCAGGGCCCCTGACCGTGGGTCGCAGCCCCTGCCGTGGGTCCCCTGCCCTGCTTAGGCAGGAGTGCTGACTCAGACGGCCATGCCAGCACCCCAAGCCGCTCCAGAAAACGGCCTGACCTGTCCAGTTCTTTCCTGCCAGCTGGGATTGCTTGGGGATGGGCTCCCTGGAGCACGCTGCTGATTCTGAGTCCGATTCTGAGCTCAGTGAACAAAATGGGGGGTGAGGGGGGAGGGCTGCTATCAGCAGGAATACCTGCCACGGTGGGAAAGGAAGGAATAGAGGGTTTGCCCCCAGGTGACACCTGCCTGTAGTCGGTGGGTCGGGTCCTGGGGTTGAGGGGAGCCCACGAGAGGGAACTGGACCCTCCAGTCTGAAGGGGAAACTGAGGCATGAATGAAATAGATGGTACCACCCCTTGGTTGTGTTCTGTCCAAGCCAGCCTCAGCATGCCTGCCCCTTTCCACAGCCTCCTCAGAAGTAGCCATGTTGGTGTCACAGGACCTCCAGCCCCCTCCCCGGGCTCAGGACTGTGTCGGGGGAGGGGAGTCCCGGTCTGGAGGCTGCCTCACCAGCTGCTGAGGTGGCCCATTGGGAATAGGAACTGCACCAACGAGATCCTCTTGCGGAAGGTGGATAGGAGGCAGAGAGCAGGGCCTCTGGCTGAGTAAAATCAGTAACAACAGAGGTCGTAGGATCAACACACAAGCGGAGAGAGAAAGATGACAGGAGCTGAGTGGGGTTCATGACGCAACAACCCCCAGTCCCCGCAGCCGCCACACCAGCCGAGTGTGGGAGCGCATGAGCGTGCTTGCTGGTTTGTCACTAATGGGTGACCATAATCCTCTGAATTTGTTTCTGGCCGAAGGGATTTCTCCTGTGTCCAGGGCCTGGGCCTTTTGGGTCGCTGGGGTCTTAGCCACCAGCTGAGGACGTCAGGGTGGGCTCCTGGGGACACCGCTGGCCACATCGTGGCGGAGGCTTGGTGAAAGACGTAGTTCTGTCTTCAGTTAGAACTTGTGCAGTACTCACTCCTGGGCCACCGTGAGTGGGGCGTGGCAGCCTCCCTGGGGACGGGGCCTTCAGAAATGTGTGTGAATCCCCAGGAGAGGCAGCACAGCTTTAGCTTTTTTTTTTTTTAAGATTTTATTTATTTATGTATTTATTTATTTATTTATTTGAGAGAGAGGGAGGGAGAAAGAGCACAATAGGGGGAAGGTCAGAGGGACAAAAAGGGGGAGACGCAGACTCCCTACTGAGCACAGAGCCCTACACGGGGCTTGAACCCAGGACCCTTAGATCTTGATCTGAGCCATAGGGAGGTGCCTAACCGACTGAGCCATCCAGGCACCCCTAGCCTTTTGTTAATTCAATAAATATGGATGATGAGGAGGTAAAAGCCTGGGTTTGCCAACCACACCGCCTGTGTTTGAATCCCGGCTCAACCATGTTCCAGTCGTTGACTTTGGGCAAGTCACGGAGGCTCTGCGTGCCTTAGTTTCCTCAGATGTGGCATGAGGGCACATCACAGGGCTGTTGTGAGGGATAAACACGAGCGCTGAGAATGGGTCCTGGTGTCCTGTGAGTGCAGCTAAACATCAGGCCTCGTGCTGGGTTGAAGAGACAATGTGGACTTGCCCCTGTCCTGGCAGGCTCTAGAATTCGGGGCCACCGAGGGCCTGGGCCCACCTTGGTCTTCCCTGCTGTGGGAGAGCCGGTCTTTTCTGGGCCGGATCTCAGCCAACCTTGGTGAGACTGACAACCGCCCCCACACGTCTCGGCCTGCCTCCACCATTCTGCGCAGCCTGGGCTGACTGGCAGAGCTTGTGCCCAGCGGGGAGCAGTCAGGGCTGGGAGCCAGGAACACCGCTGTGCTCAGGGGTGGCGGGGCATGGGATTGGAGGGGGGAGGCCCGGCCCGAGCAGTAGTCCTGGGATGCCCCTACTGAGTGGCTGCTGTGGCAGACATTTCCTAGGGCTGTTGCCCCAAATCACAACAACACAACTGTCTTCTCTCACAGTTCCTGAGGCTGGAGTCCAAAATCAAGGTGTAAGCTGGACCGTACTTCTTCCAAAGCAGGTAGAGGCTTTCCTGGTTTCCTCCAGCTTCTGGTAACTTCCAGCTTTCCCTGGCTTGGGACAGTATCACTGCGATCTCCGCCCCAGTCTTCCCATGGCTTTTCTCTGTGGGTATCTCCATGTTGTCTGTGTGTCCAAATTTCCCATGAGGACCCCAGGCATATCGGATCTGGGGCCCATCCTGACCCAGCAAAGCCCATCTTAACTTGCTTATACCTGCCAAGACCCTAATTCCAAAGAAGGCACCACTCACAAGTTCCAGGTAGATGTGAATTGGGGGCGGGGGCACTAATCAGCCCAGTAAAATTTCTTAGACATCACCTATCCGAATGAGTTCTTTCTCCCATTTTACAGATGAGAAACTCTAAAAGGTCCCTCTGACCTACTGAGCCCTCCTGGGGTCCAGACACCGCAGCGTTGGAAGAGGAACAGAAGACAGAGAAGGGAGCAGCAACAGGAAATTCCTTCTCCGGGCAACGTCAAGGCTGCTTATCAGTGCGGATGGACTTCAGCCTCCCAGCCCTGCTCCTCTCATTCTCCAGCCCAACACGCTCAGCCCCTCCCAGCAGCAGGCCGGAAGCAGCTTAGCCACATGCTTGCAGAGGCCTGCTCTCTGCTGACCTGGTCAGAATAAGCCAGTGGCAGCTCGGGAAGAAAAGCAGTGGCTGAACAAGCTGGAAAGAATGTTTATCTGGGGTCAACAGTGGATAAAGGGCTGATGCCCATAGCCAGAGGCCCACTCATCTAAGGGCCCTCATCTCCTCTGAGATGCGGGGCTCTCTCCTGTGTGTGGCGATCAGAGGCTTGCAGTCGGGTGCGGGGTGTGGCCGGGGGGTTCGGGGAGAGCCAACCCTGTTGCTTGTCTTGGGGACTTCCCGATTCAGATCACGGGGTTATCTTCAGCAGGACATGGAGGGTCCTCAGAGACACCCAGCCTACCTGTATCAAATAAGTGTTAGGTCTGCTACCAGACTCCCTCCCTCTGAATCCTCCTTAACCCAGCACCCCACATAGCCACTATTAATCAGCTGGAGTGGGCACAAGAGTTGAAAACTGCCCTGTGCTTCTAGCTCTAGACCCAGGACTTAGTGTCTTGATGATATCTCCCTGAGGGGCGGAAGATGATCGTCCAGGTCCCAGGGCCCAGGGAGAGGCAGATCACAACCGGCTCTCCCAGTCCAGATCCTAGGCACTTTGGGGGAGGCACTCAGACTTTTCTCACAGGGGTCACACCCAGCCCATCCCATCTTCCCACTCCTGTGAATTAGTCCCACCTGCTGCCAAGAGGCAGGATTCCCCGCTGCTGTGATTGTCGGCCTGGCACTGGTCCCCCAGCACGGCAGCTGCAGGACCCGCCCTGTCCCCAGGCTGACTGGTCTGTGAGGTTGGAAAGCTTTGAAAGACAGGTAGGAGTTTGCCTGCTCCAGAAAGGTTGAGGAGGGAATTCTGGGCAGAAGAATCAGTGTGCATGGAGGGCCAGACAGGGCTGAGTGGAGAAGGGGGTCGGGGGAGGGCTGAAGAGGACGGGAGGTGGCAGGGACATGCATGCACACGTGCGCGCGCATATACACACACACACAAACACACAGAAGCCATTGTCCACAGGACCTGGGTTCTAGTCTTTGCTAAGTCCCTCTTAGCAGCTGGCCCTGCCCTGTGGGCCTTGCTTTCCTCGTCTGAACTGTAGGGAGGCAGGGCCAGGTGCTCCCTACAGGTCATTCCTGCCTTGCAAGGGGGCTCCAGTACCCTTGTCACAGTCCTCACCGGTGGAGGAGACCAGATGCTGATCCTCAGAGAGCCCCCCAGCCCTGGGCCGAGAGCTAGCCCAGCTGTCCCCAGGCCTCTGAGCAGCCCCATCCAGGACTGCCAAAGGGAGAGATACACCATGTCCTTTTCACCTCTGTGCTCTGGGGCAGGAGGCAGCCGGCAAAGGGTATTAGCCGCTGCTTACTGCTCCGACCCTGGGTGAGTCACTTACCCTCCCTGAGCCCTCCCTTCCGTACCACACAACAGGCCACTAGCCAGGGACCTAAGGCCTCGGCAGCTGGTGGGGTGGTGCGGGCCGGCCAGTGCCTGCACAGCCTAGGAATGTGTTTACTTCCCCCGGTGCTGGGAGGAAACCGAGCAGGGCCCCTGCTGGATTCCTTCCCAGCCAGGCCGGCAGGCCTCTCCGCCTCCTTCCTGGGTTGGCCACATTGTTTTAGGGAGCCCCTCCTAGCAGCCGCTTTGGGGGCTTTCCACCTTACTCCCTCCCTTCACAGATACAAGCCCGACCCAGCTGGGGCTGCCCACTGGTGTCAGGCCCTCGGCCCGGAACCCGGATCCTGCTGTCCCCCCAGCTCTGTGTCTAGCCACTGAGGGGCCCTGACAAGTCCCTTGCCTTCTCTGGCCTCAGTTTCCCCTTTTCTAGGATGCAGGGACCCTTCTGTCTCAGGACTCAGAGCCTCCATGTGGCCTCCTGGAAGGCGGGGTAACAGGATGGCCACAGGCGCCAGCTATGGTCCACTCACCCTGATTTCAGTGTCAGGATGTGCCGGGCCCTGTCCTAGGTGCAGCTGACCCAGCCGCGACCGACACAGAGACAATCCCTGGCCTCACCGGGCAGCCGGATGGGTGTTGGACAAAACGCCTCATTCTAAACTGCGACGTGGGCTGAAGAGACTTCCTGTGAATGAACTCTCCGAGAGGGAAGAGATCAGGAGTCAGGGGAGTCCTCACCCGGGAGGTGACTTTTCAGCTGAGATAGAGAAAAGCTCGTGCCAGTGTCACCAAGAAAGGGGCAGGGAGGCGTGTCCCAGGCTGCCGTGCCGGTCTGCCTGAAAGGAACGAGGACAAAACACTGGGTGGGGAGCATGGGGTCTAGAAGCTGACTCCACCATGAGCGCCCAAGAGACCTTAGAAGCGGCTCTTAACCTCCCTGAGGTTAATTGTCGTCATCTGCAAATTAGCAATAATAATATTTGACTGGCAAGAGACATGTGAGAACGTAGTCACTTAGCGCCCCCTGTTTATTTCAGGACCTTGTGAAGAATAGACCTTCAATAACGGTCCGCAAAGCATCTGGGTGTACTCAGGGCCTAGATGATGGATCTCTACTGGTCTCATTATAATTTACGACCATCTCCTCTTTCTTTATTCTTCTGCTCTTTTTTTTTTTTTTTAAGATTTTATTTATTTATTTGACAGAGATCACAAGTAGGCAGAGAGACAGGCAGAGAGAGAGAGAAAAGCAGGCTCCCTGCTGAGCAGAGAGCCCGATGTGGGGCTCAATCCCAGGACGCTGAGATCATGACCTGAGCCAAAGGCAGCGGCTTAACACACTGAGCCAGCCAGGCGCCCCTGCTCTTTTTTTTTTTTAAGCTTTTATTTTCAGGTAATCTCTACACCCAACTTGAACTTGGGGGCTTGAACTCGCCGCCCTGAAATCGAGATTCACACACTTCACTGACTGAGTCAGCCAGGTCTCCCATCCTGCTCCTTGTTGTACTTTGCATTTTCATGTTACATTTTAGGTATTCCTTTAAATTTCTGTAAAGGGGATGTTATTACTATCCCTAGTATGGCTGTTACTATCAAGTATATAAGCTGCTCAGCAAATGTGAGGACTTCTTATCACATATTCCAAGTATCTCCAGCTGCACTGAACTAAAATATACTGCATCATAGGATCGAAAGCTCCTTGCACACCCAAAGCCTTACCTGTGTGCCTGGGCACTGTGGACATGGGCATTTTTTCCCATGTGGCTCTGGGAAATGGCATGAGGAATGCACTGAAAGTGGGCAGGCCCTGTGAGGAAGGAAGAGAACTGGAGGACAGAAGTTCTGGGAGCCCGTGAGCACCATCAGCAGGACACTGGCTGGCCTTTCTGAGGGAGAGAACTTGGTGGTATGCAGATGGGATGAATGAAGATGAGTAAGAATTTTCTAGCACATTCCTAAGAATTCTACTCCAGAGAGGAAATGACCGTGAGACGTAGCAGTTGTGTGAGCTATACGATTATCCTTTAAGCAACGCTTTGGAGAGAATTCCGTATATTTGGGGGATGGTGGTAAGTGACATGGGAAAGTCTGAAGAGATAATGTCATCGATGAGGATTAGATTTGACTACAGGAAACATAAGTACAAAACAATAATGGCTTACACAACATGGATGCTTATTATCCCTCCAAAAAAGTACCAAGATGGGTGGTCTGGGGCTTCTTAGTGGCTCTCTAAATCTTTCTGGTTCACATCCACCTTCCCTATGGAGTGGCCCTATCCCTCATGGGACAAAATGGTGGCCATCATACCCACATTCCAGGAAGATGGAAGATAGGACAGAGTCAGAAAGATGAAAGGACGGGGTACTTGGCTGGCTCAGTTGGTGGAGCATGAGACTCTTGGTCTTGGAATTGTGAGTTTGAGCCCTACATTGTGTGTAGAGATTATTAAAAAAAAAATTAAAAAAAAGAAAAGGGACAAAGATGGAAAGGGCAAACGAAGATCCTCAGAAGCTCCCAGGTGATATTGCATCCCGTTGGCCAGAACTAAGTCACATGGCCATGCCTAGTGGCAAAGGAGGATAGGAAATGTAGTCTTCATGTAGGTAGCTACCATTCAAGCTAGTAAGTCCGTCTTTGTGGAAGGGGAGAATGGAAAAATTAGCATGATATTTCTGATTTCTTTCTGCTCTAAAAGTTCAGTAGTTTATGGTTCCTGACCCTCTATCACTGTGGCAAGGTCTGAACCCTTGCTCTCTCTCTCTCTCTCTTTTTTCTTTGTTAAGATTTTATTTATTTGACAGAAAGAGACACAGCAAGAGAGGGAACACAAGCAAGGGAGCTGCAGATGGAGAAGGCAGAGCCAAGCTCTCTGCTGAGCAGGGAGCCCAACGTGGGGCCTGAACCCAGGACCCTGGAATCATGACCTGAGCTGAAAGCAGATGCTTAATTACTGAGCCACCCAGGCACCCCTGAACCCTTGCTCTTGATCTAAAGTGGGTATCTGAGTGGCATGGGACACACCGAGATTGCCGAGGGAAGCCGGGGAAGGTTTGCAGGGTTGCCTGATGTGAGAGGGGACAGCCTCTCTATTCTTCAGGATGACTGAACGCCACCCTGATTATTTGGAAGCTTCTCACTGGGAACCTGTGAGCTCAGCAACCTACAACATTGCCTTTCCCTGGGGCAATGAAATGTTCTGTCGTTGACTTTCATAGGTTGGGAACCTATGAAAAGCACACTTGAAGGATATTTCCACATCTATGCAAAAATGGAGGTGAAGCTGTTGTCTGCTATGCTGGCAAATGTTCTGGATTGAACTCCTACAAGGACATCCGTTCTGGAATTCAGAATCAGGAAAATACTTATCTCCAGCTGAGCTCCTGTGGTTTTCTTTCTCTGCTAACAAAGTGGCCCTCTGTTGTGTTTGCATTCTCAGCAGTATGACTCCTTGTCCTATGGTAACATCACTTGCTTTTCTTTGGCTTTCAAGTTCTTCTGGTTGCGCTAATTCCACCCCTTCTTCTCCTTTAGGGGGAGGGCGCCAGACCCAGGCCTGCCAAATAGAGTCACGATGATGGTTTCCTGGATTGGCTCATGGGGAAGCCTGGCTTCTGAAATGATGCCCCTGGGGCTACTGCTGAAATTACTGAGGGGTAGAGGGGTGGGGGATATCATTTTTTCCCATGCGAGGTACAAAACAAGACGTATATCTGAAGTTGATGGTGACCATTTTTTTTTTTTTTGATGGTGAGCATTTTTATTTTATTTTATTTTACTTACTTACTTAATTGATTTTTGAGTAAGCTCTGTCCCCAATGTGGAGCTTGAACTCACAAGAGTTGTATGTTCCACTGACTGAACACGCCAGGCATCACCCCCTTTTAAAAAAACTCTCCTCCTCCTCCTTCTTCTTCAATTTGTTGGTGAGCATCTTTGCACCCTGTAGAATGAGCTTGCTTGAGAATAAGGCGAAAAGGCCGACACCGAGGATGGCAGAACAGGGATGGAAAGTGTGACATGTGCCCGATGACATGGTCTGAGCTTCTGGATCCAGCCATCCCAGAATTTCCCAGCATATGTGTCAATGTTATCTTTTTGACTCAAGACAGTTGGAGCTCGGTCCCCATCAATTGCTGATGGAAGAATCCCCCATAATACACTAACCGAGATGTAATTCTCCCTGGAAGGGGAGATAAGAATTTTGCTGAGGAATGCAAAATCATCCCTGGTGTGGTACACGTGCTGCTCCGTTTCTTTCCTAGGAAACATGTTGGGACCTTAATGCGCATGCCCGCTGGGGTGGCGGTGCCTGCAAAAGCGGTTGCCAGGGACTCTTCTCACCTCTGTGCATGCGTGACAGTCCTCCCACTGTGCAGTGAAGTCCGTTTTTCCTCCCCTTCATTTGTGAAGCTTGGCTTGCTGTGTGACTTGCTTTACCAGCAAAATGGGGCTCCAGGGACACTGGGCTTGTTCCAATCTTGGGTCTTAAAAGGTTTGCTGCTTCTGCTTTTGCTCTCCCAGACCCTGAGGTGCCATGGAAAGAAGTGTGGCCACGCTACTGGAGGGAGCATATGAGAGAAAAGGCCGGCACAGCCTCTGGATAATTCCAGTCACCACACGGAAAGCACCAAGCATGTGAGGGAAGCCATGTTGGACGTCCTACTCCCAGCCACACAGAGCACGGGGGGCAAGGTGTGCCAATTTCCTGATGACATTACCTGGGCCTTTGGATCCAGCCATGCCTGAGGCCAGCCCAGCTGGAAGCCGCTGAAGCCAGCTACCTGAGGGCCAGCACCATGTGAAGCAGAAAAACTACCCAAATGAGCCTGGCCAACCCACAGAATCATGAGAAATACTGAATTGCTATTTTAAGCTACTAAGTTTTGTTCTGTTTTGTTTTAAGATTTATGTATTTATTTGAGAGAGTGTGGGCTCATGCTTGTGCAAGTAGGGTGAGGGGCAGAGGGAGAGAATCTTCAAGCAGACTCTCTGCTGAGTGTGGAGCTGGTCTCCGGGCTTGATCCCATGACCCATGAGATCATGACCTGGGCTGAAACCAAGAATCCAGAGCCTAAAGGACTGAGCCACCCATGCACCCCTTAAGCCTCTAAGTTCTGAGTTGGTTTGTTCTACAGCAAAAGCTGACTGATCTCCCCCACCTTGAGCAACTTTGGAATGTCTGGATGTGTCACTGGGTAGCCTATTTGAGTTCCAGGAACTTATCCGCTCATTGAGAAATGCTGTTGGGATGTGCCAGGACCGAGGGTCAGAAGAGCAGAGCATGAGGACTGAGAATCTAGCACTTGCTTCAGCCCTGCATTGTCTGGGTGGCAGGGAACTCACCTCGAGGAAGAGAAAGCTCAAAGCCCACATTTCCGCCAGGGAGCCCACGCGTTGGTGAATGACTGACATCCTTTGGGAGGAAGTTTTTCCAACGTCCTCCAGCCCGGCAGCCTTCAGCAGAGCCTGGTGGTCCTGGCAGCCCAGGCAGTGCTGGCTGAGCTGGCATGGAGTAGGGACAAGTGGGTGGAGAGAGACAATGCAGTGGAAACGTGTCCCCCGAGGCAGGCTGGGCCCAGGGCAACTACAGATCTTTGGTTCCTTACAAGATTAGAAGGCCCGGGGCCTGGAGAAGCAGCAAGGGTAAAGATTTTGAGGCTCCTACCCTCCTTTCTGGGGGCAGGATTTTTAACCTAAACCATCTCAAATCCTTTCAGGAAGTGGACTGGAGGAAGCAGTGGGTCACAGATGCCTGAGAGCAGGGACAAGCTCACAGAACGCGCCCCCCCCACCCGCCCCACCTGCTCATCGCTGGGCAGGGCCCAACGTGTGTGAACGTGTGTGTGACTTAACTGAGTGTGTATACCAGTGTGAGTATGAACATGCTGGTGAGAGCGCAAGCTGGGTGTGCATTCACATGTGTGGGTGTGTTCGTGTGAAAGTGTGATCAGGAAGCGTGTGTTAGTGGGTACCTGGCTGCGTTCCTGGGTGCACATCTGAGCTGTGAGAATGTGTGTCAGTGTGAGCGTGTCTGAGTGTGCAGGCGTGGGCATGAGAACGGGAGTGTGTGTGCCTGTTGAGTCTGTCCTCTCACAGCACCCGCAGGATCTTAAGAAAAGGAGGCAAAGACCTGCAGGGTGCCCGTGCTCCCAGGGCGAGCCCAAGCCCCAGGAGGCACGGTCACCCCGCCCACGGGTGACCAGGCGGGGCTGCCCTCCCTGGCCTTTCCACTGGCCCCTCCCGGGTGTGGTCCCAGCTGGGCATTTCTGCCTCGCCCCTGGACTGCCCACTCGAAGGCTGCCCTGGGAGGGGCTCCTGCCAGGACTGCAGAGTGTGGGGGTGTGGGCCGCCGGCCCGGAACCAAGAACATGCTGCTGTGCAGGAGGCACTTGTGAAACTTTTTCCTGACAGCAGTGAAGCTGAAAATCCCCAGGCCTCCGCCTTCGCAGATTGCCAAGGTCACCGGCTCCCTTTGGCTCGGAGCCCGCTCTCTGTCGCCCTCTTCTGGCCGTCTGTGGTGGCAGATGCTGCGGGAAGCCCCCATCCTCGCGCAAAAGGCAGCTCTGCCCGCCCCCACCCCCCACCCCGTGTCCCCAGCGCCCCGGGGCGCACAGAGAGGGTAGGCAGGCCGGACACTCCCCAAGTCCTGGGATCTGGGTTCACTGTCTCCTGGATGGCACCTGCGACAATCAGTAGATGCCCCACGTTGGAGGTGGGGGGGTGGGTATCGAGGCAATGAATGCATAGATTGGGTCAGGAGTCAAAGAACAAACTGAGGCCCAGAAAGGAGAACTCAGTTAGCTAGTGGCATATGCGAGATTCATCCTAAACCCTCCATGTGATGGGGGCAGGGCTTTTGCCTCAGCTTCACGGTGGAGCAAGTCTTGGCCTTTTCCTGCTTCGCATGAGCCAGACTTTCCCATTTGACTGGGCTGCCCCAGGAGAAATAGGCTGTCCCCAAATTGGGGCAACCGGGCTAATGGAAGCTGAGGGGGCAGGCGGCCAGGGCCTGGAACCCGGCCTGCCTCGCTGGGCACTCTGCCAGGCACCCTGCAGGATTGTGCTGAGCTGGCCCATGCCTGGGGGTGGGGAGATGACGGGGACACAGACATGCCTGGAGCCAGAGGGGGTGGAGGGGTGGCCCAGACACCTCCACTCCATCCCCTGCCTCCACCATGGTGTCACTGTCCCCCGGGGACACTGAGGGCACTGAGTTTCAGAGGGTTCAGGCTGCCCGGCTCTTTCCCCGGTCCCTGGAGCTCATCCCTAGTCCGGCTAGTTCTCTCCAGTGGCCCTGAGCTGCTCCTCTGCCCTTGGGTGACACAGGCCACCTGATTCCCGCCCTGGGGCTCCCAGACAGTGATAGCTTGCCCCCTCTCCTCTAGTTACTTAGTGTAGAAGAGGGGAACACACACAAAAGCAGAAAGAAAATGAAATTACCTAAGATACTGCTCTAGTGATCGGCCCCTCCCCAAGTAGACTCCGTAGCTCCGCCTTCGCCTGAGTCTGGACTGATGCCTCCCCTGCTGCCTTCTCCAGGACTGAAAACCTCCCCTACTGCTCTGTGTGGCCTCACCCAGTCCACCCGCAACTCTTACTCCAGCCCCAGGGGAGGCCTCGTGTCCCACCCTCTCCCCTCACTGTACCTGCCTCAACAGCTCAGAAGCCCTGCAGGTAGCAGGCACCAACACTCCATTTCCAAACGAGGTGACAGGGTCGGCCACTCTCCTGCTCTAAGACCTTCTATGGCTCCCAGGCAGACAAGAGAAGGCTCAGATGGTTTAGTCTGGCATTCGAGGACCCGTATCATCTGTCTAACTCCACCCCCACCATCATTCTTCCACACTGTAAGTCCCCAGGAAGGGTGGGCTTCTTTATGGAAGGCCAGCCTCCGCTGATGGCTGGTAAGGTAAGTGAGAATAGGAACTAGGTCCATCTTATCTCTGTATCCCCAAGGTCTGGTTCAGAGCAGGCTCTTAGTAAGTGTTCACCAAAAGGAACTGAACAGGTTCAAGCAAATCAGTTCGCTCACCAACAGCAAGAAGCGTTTTTGAGCAGTATTTATGTCTAGGTGTCATGCTGTTTGCATCACAAGGATTCCTCACTTCATCCTCAGAACGATGGTTCTGCTGCTACAATGCCCATTTTCCAGATGAGAGAACTGAGGCCCAGAGGTACTAAGTGATTTGCTCAAAGTCCTATGCAGCATCCTGCCCCAGCCCATGGCCTACCCACTCTCCTAGACGGTAGGGTTTGCCTGCTCCTGTCCTGTGAGCCCATGGACTGTCCCCTGCCTTTCCTATTGCTTTTTCCCACCCTTCTCCATCTGGGCCCAATGGGCTTCCGTTCTGCTCTCACTTCAGGCTCCTTCCGGGACCTGAGCAGTGCCTGGCAAGGCACTGTCCGGTCTCAATTTGCCTGGCGGTGACTGAGCCTGGAGTGTGTGGGTTCTTTAGAAAACAGGAGCACACCTGCTATTTTGTGTGTCTAAGTGAGATTCAACAGGTCTATTTTAGGTCCTGAGACTTAAGTTCCCAATGTGAGCTTGAACCTGATGCAGCATTGGTGAGGCTGGCCTGGGAACTGGGGCCCACGGACAATCGCTCTCACTCTGTGGCTTTGAGCAAAGGAGCTGAGTTTTGCTGGGCCTCAGCTGCCCCATCTGGACAATGGGCATGAGAATATCGACCTCATGGTATCACTGGGAGGATTAAACATGAGCTAGCAGGGGAAGGGACTCCCTAGACGGCAGAGCTGCTAATGGTAGGTGAGGATCCAATGGGCTGGGGTCACCAGTGCCTGGTTTGAAGGCTGTGAAGGGGAAAGGGAGGATGGATGGTGCCGGGGCCAGGCACGGGCTCTCCAGTGAGGATGTGTGCAGTGGCGGTGGAGGGGGACAGGAGGAACATGGGCTTGTGAAGTTAGGCAGGGCCCCTGCTGAAGCTGCTGGGGATCCCACAAGAGCTGCTAAGTCCCCTCTTCCTTGTTATGCTTCTTTTTTTGTTAAGTCTTAATTGCTCTTTCTGCTTACAAAAGCAGTCTCTGCTCACTGCGTGAAGTTCAAACACCACCAAACTGTATCGTGTAGGAGGTAAACAGTTTCCCAGATTCGTGTGCCCCAGATGTAACCACTGTTGACATTTCCATGGATGTTCTTCCAGATTTTTGATGACTAGATGCATATTTTGTAATTAAAGGAGCATGTTTCTTGAAGAGGATTGAAAGCAATGCAAAATATATAATATGTACTCCCTCCCACACCCTCCTCAGACCCAACCAGTATTAACAGCTTTGGAGGGATCTCCTTGCACTTTTTTTTTTTTTTAAAGATTTTATTTATTTATTTGACAGACAGAGATCTCAAGTTGGGGGAGAGGCAGGCAGAGAGAGAGAGAGAGAGAGGAGGAGGAAGCAGGCTCCCTGCTAAGCAGAGAGCCTGATGTGGGGCTCCATCCCAGGACCCTGGGATCATGACCTGAGCCAAAGGCAGAGGCTTTAACGCACTGAGCCACCCAGGCGCCCCATCTCCTTGCACTTTTAATATGCCCCGCGGTCCACAAGCGGGCATAAATGAGGAGGGAAAGCAATGATTACAGACACCAGTGAAACAAAGCTGTGCTCGGTAAAATACGTCAGTGAGGGCTTGCGATCATTCTATACACACATAAAGAGAGTTGTTGCTCCCTCCCACAAAAATGGAATCACACTGTGCATATACTGCCCTGTCTGGATCGGGAGGCAGGATTATGTGGAAAGATGAGTCACAGGGATCCCGAAATTTACATGAAATTTACACTGGAGAAGGGAAGTCTTGCATTTAGATGAAAAGAACTGTTTGCGTAAGTGTAGGACAAGAGAAACCTACATTCCCAGGCTGAGTCACAGCCGCCTGTGGGACGTGGCTGCAGCCCAGGCTTGCACGAGTAGATGCTGAGCTTTCAAAACGAGGGAGGTGATGGGGTTTGTGTAGCCTGGGCCTGTCCTCTGTCCGCCTGAGGCTTCCCTTCCCTTAAAGGCTTTTGTAGCCCTCACCACGGTCCATCCAGTGACCTATATGGTGTCTTCTCTCGTGAAAAGTCTGAAACTTCTCCCTTCCATGTCTTATTTCCCACCTCCCTGGAGCTCCCATGTCCTCTCGGCTTCAGTGAGTCAAGTCATCCCCAGGAGGGTGGGTGGGGGGAATGCTGCTCTCTGACCTTCCCTCCTCCCCCACCTCAGATCCCTCTGGAGTCCTATGGGCCTTTGCTCCCACACATACCCATCTCTCTCCACCTCCTTCCTCTCCTGCTGTCTCCACCCTGACATCTGACAGTCCAGTAGCCACCCCAGAGCCAGAACAGAGATTTAAAGTCGACTCTGATCTTTTCCAATAGGTATTGTGATGAATGGCATGGTGGTATCCCAAAAGCTACGTTCAGATCTGTTCTTAGAATCTGTAAACATGGGGCGCCTGGTGGGCTCAGTTGGTTAAGCATCTGCCTTCAGATCGGGTCATGATCCCAGGTCCTGGGATTGAACCCCGCATGGAGCATCAGGCTCCTTGCTCTGAGGGGAGCCTGGTTCTCCATCTCCCTCTGCCCCTTACTTTACCTGTATACTCTCTTTCTCTCTTTCAAATAAACAAATAAAATCTTAAAAAAAAAAAAAATCTGTGAATAGGAACTTATTCAAAAAAAGGGGTTTTGCAGATGTGATTAAGTTAGGATCTTTTTTTTTTTTTTTAAAGATTTTTAAAATTTTGTATTTGACAGAGAGAATGAGCACAAGCAGGGGGAGCAGCAGGCAGAGGGAGAAGCAGACTTCTGTTGAACAGGGAGCCAGATGCAGGGCTCGATCCCCGGACTCTGGGATTGTGACCCGAGCCAAAGACAGACAGTTGAACAACTGAGCCACCCAGTCACCCCCAAGTTAAGGATCTTGAGATGAAGAACTTATCCTGAGTTTTCCGGATGGGCCCTGATTCAGTGATAAGTACCCTGACAAGAGACAAGCATGCGGAGGAGGCAATATTGGGCAGAGATTGGAGTGATGTGGCATCAGGTCAGGAATACCACCAGAAGGGCGCCTGGGTGGCTCAGTGGGTTGGGCCGCTGCCTTCGGCTCAGGTCATGATCTCAGGGTCCTGGGATCGAGTCCCGCATCGGGCTCTCTGCTCAGCAGGGAGCCTGCTTCCTCCTCCTTCTCTCTCTGCCTGCCTCTCTGCCTACTTGTGACCTCTCTCTGTCAAATAAATAAATAAAATCTTTAAAAAAAAAAAAAAAAAAAGAATACCACCAGAAGACAGAAGAAGCAAGGAACAGGAGCTTCTCTAGTGTCTTCAGATGGATCGGGGCTCTGCTGTAGCCTTTATTTCAGATTTCTGGCCTCTGGAACAAGGTGGGAGGACATTTCCATTGCAGTGGGCCTCCTGGTTTGCTGTCACCTATCACTGCAGGAAGCCAGGTGATACACACCTGTGCTTACAATAATATAAAATGTAAATGCTGGGGGGGGTCTTGCTTTTCTAGCTTCCTAGTTTCTTTTCTATTTTCCTAGGATTTCTTCATAAAGACAGAACTCTGTGAAAGGGGAGGGGTGCCTGGCCGGCTCTATCCGTGGAACACGTGACTCTGAATCTAGTGCTTAAAAAAAAAAAAAAAGAAAAGAAAAAGAAAAAAGAAAAAGGAAGTGGGAAAGGGGAATGCATTTTGATCCCTCTCCCCCCACCCCATTTAAGCATTTAAGAGTGACCTTTCATAATGTATCCGGCTGTGTCACTCACTGCACTTAGGTGCAGTGGCCACACCCCCACCATGCCCCTTGAACCCCATCTCACGCTCCCCTCCCCTCCAGGCTGCAGCCTCCCTGGTCTCCTGGTGTGAAGATCCCACCTCATTCTGCCTCAGGGTCTTCACACCCATCCTTGCCCCTGCCTAACCCCTAGGCCCTTCTGTCCCCATTGTCATCTGACCTCTATTCAAATGTCACGCCACCTCCCCTCAAGCCCTCTTTGGCAGTCCTCATCCTGCCACTTCTTATTATACCACTCCATTTCATTTTCTTCCTTGAATTTGTCACGATATAAAATTGACTGTGTTGGCTTCCTTGTTTTTGTCTATCTTCTGCTCTAGACGGGAAGTTCTTGGAGCTGTGATTTTGTGTGTTCACACTTCCATTCTGGGCCCCTGGAGCGGTGCCTGGCACATAGTAGGCCCTCCCTAAACATTTGTGAAATACATACATTAACCCTGAAGGCCAACCACTTTCTAGAAACTATGACATTAAGGAAAGGGTTCTTAGAGTCCATGGAACCCCTAACATAATACTTAACATTTTGTGTGGATGTGCATTATTTTCCATGGAGATGGTTTGACAGCTTTTATTAGATTCTTGAAGGGGTCCTGATCCCAAAGATGTGAAGGGGGTCTTAAAATCAGGGCTTGATGTGCAGGAAGAAAAACAAAGTTAAATTCAGCCACCAAGGTCCACTGGGAGCCCTGGGCATGTTTAGCCTAGAAGAGAGAAGCCCAAGGAAGCCAGCTCCATTGTTTGTGAATCTCTGTAGGCAGTGAAGAAACTGGGAGAAATAAGAATTTCTCCCCAACAGGGACGCATGGGTGGCTCAGTTGGTTAAGCAGCTGCCTTCGGCTCAGGTCATGATCCCAGCATCCTGGGGTCGAGTCCCACATCGGGCTCCTTGCTCGGCAGGGAGCCTGCTTCTCCCTCTGCCTCTGCCTGCCATTCTGTCTGCCTGTGCTCGCTCTCACTCCCTCTCTCTCTGACAAATAAATAAAATCTTTAAAAAAAAAAAAAAAAAAAGAATTTCTCCCCAACAAGGGAAGGCCCTTCAGACAGTCAAAGCTGACTTAGGGCTGACTATTAAAGTGATGAGGTTCTTGACACTGAGGTATGCAAGCAGATGTGTATACCCTTTTGTCATAAATTATTCTGGGATGAGCAGGCCAAGGAAATACACAGTTCTGGGATGCAGGAGTGGCAGATGGCTTGAGTCAGAGGGGAAAGTCTCTAAATAATGTCGCTGTGGTTCCTTCTAGCCTTCCACAAGCTGGAGTGCAACTGACATGCCCCTGCATGTCCCAGAGTGAGCCACCTTAGTGACATCCCCATATTCCATAAGTTGTTGTCCACAGTGCCTGGTCCCGTGACCCTGAGAGAGGCTGTCTGGATCTGAAATGCAGAGACAGGCCTAGGTGCTCTCTTCACAGCAATGACCTTGGCCTGTACAGGCTGCCAGCCAGGATCACAGGACTGCTGGGGTGTGTTATCCCCTGCAGCCCAGACTGTCCTCTTCTGGGATTCCTCAAGCTCCCTCAGTCTCCCTCAGGGTCAACAGCTTTCTTTCAAGCCCTTTCATTTGGGACCAGAGCATTCCATTTCACTTCCTTTGTCTTGATCATCTGATCACCTCCTGCAGCAATTTCAGGGTGACTTTCTGTTGTCCCCATAGGAGAGAAGCAGCTCTCAGGGAGCCAGGGATCCCTTCTCCTTGAAGCACGATGTAAAATCTCTCTTTGTGGAGCCAAAGGTCATTTTCCTCAAGGCACACCAGAAGGCAGATGATATGGTGCTGCAAGAAGGGCTCTTGGCTTCAAGGTCAACAGGATGATGGGGCGCCGGGGTGGCTCAGTGGGTTAAGCCGCTGCCTTCGGCTCAGGTCATGATCTGGGGGTTCTGGGATTGAGCCCCGCATCGGGGTCTCTGCTCAGTGGGGAGCCTGCTTCTCTCTCTCTGGCTGCCTCTCTGCCTACCTGTGATCTTTCTCTGTCAAATAAATAAATAAATAATCTTACAAAAAAAAAAAATCAACAGGATGTCCTTGGAACCAATAGCATGTTGGGATCTGTAGCGGGGTCAATCCTGGTGGGCAAAGTCTCCCAGCGCTTTCTTCCGACCGTGAGGCAGCTGGGAGCTGGAATACCAGACTGGACACTCCTCTCTCCAAGGTTATATAAGAAATGATTGGCCTGGCTGTGGGGCATGTGCTAGATGGTCCCAGGTCCTGACCGAGCTCTTTCCCAGCTATGGGGCTCTTGACACATGTCTAATGCTTGAAACCTGTTCTGTGGCTGTACTGTAAGGGACCATCACAAATCTCACAGATGTGACAACACAGTATAAAACAAATTCACAGGGCCCGGCACAGAGTAAGGGCTCAATAAACCAGGCGCTATTCTTCTTATTATTGTTAGTAATAGTACTCTTTTATTTATTTATTTATTTATGTTTAAAAAAGATTTTATTTATTTATTTGACAGAGAGAGATCACAAGCAGGCAGAGAGGCAGGCAGAGAGAGAGAGGAGGAAGCAGGCTCCCTGCCGAGCAGAGAGCCTGATGCGGGACTCGATCCCAGGACCCTGAGATCATGACCTGAGCTGAAGGCAGCGGCTTAACCCACTGAGCCACCCAGGCGCCCTGTAATAGTACTCTTTTAATAAGTATTGCTTAAACTCTTTGGGCCTCTGTGAAAGTGAGATGACAACATGCACCTCATTGCAAGGATCAAATGAGGTCATGGAATGGAAGATGCATTTTGAAATGCAAAATCCGACGTAAATGTATCATTGATAATTGAGCTAATGGTCAGTGAGAATTAGTAACAGAAGTCCTTCTAAGCAAGGAGGCCTGTCTTTCCAGGGTAGGCCACGAGGGGGCACCCTCTCTCCCTTGCCCCAGGCATGTCCCCTCAGCCTCTCCTCCAGGAGGGACCAGGTTCAGGTTTCCCAGCAGGAAAAGGAGGTGTACACTGTCCTGCCAGAAGAGCCTGAGCCTATAGTCCTTGGGATATGTCACCAGACTTGTTCCCAGGGGTGCCAATTCCGTCTCCTCACAGGATGGAGGCCTGTGGCATTTAGGGATGCATTAAAAGCTGTTGCTGCTTGAGGGTAGTGTTCAGAAGTGGCCTCAGCACTGACCTTCTGCGAGAGAAGGCGGGATCTCATGCTTCCGAGTGTGTGTGATGGAGTCTGTCCTCACAACATGGGAGTCCTCTGGGTGCCTTGTTGGCTGCTGTAGACCCCGCGCCCGATGCACATGCGGGGCCTCCCAGGGAAGGCCTGCAGAGTTCACTGAGGCGAACAGAGAGGGTCGTCCTTCTGTTGGATACTTGCTGTTACTCCTACGCACCCCCAGCGCCCGGCCACCTCAGCCCACAGTGTGCAACCCTGTCAGGAAGGCCCACCTTAGCTGGTGATAAGTTCCCCAGGGGGTGCTGTGGGAGTTCTGGAAGGACCCACCCCAAGGACAAGGCCAGTGAGCATCTGACTGGGTCCCGTTTCAAAGTGAACAAACTGGGGGTAGGGATGGGGAGAGTGGAGTGCACAGCGACAGGGGCTCGCTCTCGGCCTGCCTCTCCCCCCCACTCCCTACGGCTCTCAAGTGGCCACAGGGACATCCGGCTCCTCAGAAGAGGAGGCCAGACGTGCAGGCGCTCCTCCCAGCCAGTGCTGGAGGGCAAAGGAGAGACATGGGGAGGCCGTGTGCATCTGGGAATTGTCAGGTAACCGGTTGTTTGCCAGGTGGTTGGACTTGTTTTCCCTCCAAATGTAGCAGAGCTTGGAGGATTGTGCTAAAGGGGAAGCGACTGCATTTAGAATGACGCCAAGTGTTGGCGATGATGCCCAGTACACTCCGGAGTTCACTCTGAACCCTAACACTTCTATGGGGTGTGATTTCCTATTTGACCTGCTCAGTCACACCTTTGGGACTCAAGGGGACAGGTTGCCGCGTGGCTAGGCTCCTCGGTTGATGCCTTGGTCCCACCCCAATGGATCTTACCTCCTGGGACTCTTTCCTTCCCTAACCTGCCATAGCCAGGTGTTCCTAGACGTGGCATGAAAGCTTCCTGGGGCTTCTGACTGCCCTGATGCGGGTCCTGATTGGTATCTCTGCTGGCCCCTGGAAATGGCTGGCAAAGCGAAGGCACTTTGGGATTATCTCAGCTGGGGTTTCGTTCTGGGCTGAATTGTGTCCTCCCTCACCCAATTCATGTTGAAATCCTAACTCCCAGTAACTCAGAGTGTGGTTGTGTTTGGAGAGAGAGTCCTTAGAGGTAACCAAGTTTACATGAGGTCATTGGGCGATCCCTGATCCTATAGGACTGGCTCACAAGAGGAGGAGGTTTAGGTCACAGACACAAAACCGAGTGAGAACACAGAGAGAACACAGCCATTTACAAGCCAGAGAAAGAGAGAGAGTTCTCAACCTTGCTGACACCTTGATTTTAGACTTCTGGCCTTCAGAAGTGTAGGAAAATGCACTTCTCAGGGCGCCTGGGTGGCTCAGTGGGTTAAGCCGCTGCCTTCGGCTCAGGTCATGATCTCAGGGTCCTGGGCTCGAGTCCCGCATCGGGCTCTCTGCTCGGCGGGGGGCCTGCTTCCTCCTCCTCTCTCTCTCTGCCTGCCTCTCTGCCTACTTGTGGTCTCTCTCTGTCAAATAAATAAAATAAAAATCTTAAAAAAAAAAAAAAAAAGAAAATGCACTTCTCTGGTTTAAGCCCCCCGGTCTGTGGTACTTTGGCAACGGGCCAAACAAACTAAAACAGGCTGTTGGGTTCTCCCCTGCCTTCTCCTCCTCCCCCTTCCCCCATGTTCCCAGGAAGAAACAGGACACAAGGCAAGGGTCCATCACTTTATTAGAACCACAGGGCACAGGATGGACCACTTGGGTCTCAGTGAGGGATTGTTTTACCCTCTCCCCCACGGGAAGCCCCAGGCAGACTGCGTGCAGGTAAGACTGCTTGGCCATAATTTCCTCAGGGGGTACTGTGGGAGTTCTAGAAGGACCTGCCCCAAGGACAGGGCCAGTGAGCATCTGACTGGGTCCTGTTTCAAAAGTGAACAAACTGGGGGTGTATGGTAGGGATGAGGGGAGTGGAGTGCACAGCAACAGGGGCTCGTCCTCGGCCCGCTTCTCCCACCTCCTCCCTGCGGCTCTCAAGCGGCCACAGGGACATCCGGCTCCACAGAAGAGGAGGGCAGGTGCGCAGGGGCTCCTCCCAGCCTGTGCTGGTGCCAGGCCCATGGGAGGGAGGGCATGAGGGCCTCAGGTTAAAAGCATAAATACAGACTTGATATGATTCCAGCTTATTATTAGGTGGGTGACCTGGCAAGTCTCTGAACCTCTCTGCGCCTTGGCTTCCTCGTCTTTGAAGTGGAGTGAGTGATGGCAGCTCCCTTGCTGGGCTGTAGTGAGGACTGAATGAGATGGTGCCTGGGAAATGTCTAACACAGTGCCTGGGAAATTGTAAACGCTCAACAAATGGACGCCATTATTATTATTATTATTATTATTATTGTTATTATTATTTATCGAGCGCAAGTCAGCTGTCTCCGTGGTCAGGCCAGCTGCACTGTATATAGGAGGAGGCAGGGACCTCATTCTTCATTAAGGTCCTCAGTATGGTCTGTTAGGAGGACAGCTAGAGCCCCACGTGAGAGCCGTCTTGTTCTTCGGAGTATGGGGACCAGACCCGCAGGTGAGCATTCTGGGGCCGTGGCACCCGCCTACCATGAAGGCGGAGCCGCCTACCAGCTCCATGAAAGCACTAGGAAGGGTTTTCGAGAAGGTCTAGTGCAAAGGTAGGACCACCTCGGCCTGTGGCATCGAGTAGTCAGCACTCCCTGTGTCTATTCAGACAGGTTGTTTGTTTGTTTGTTTTGTAGTTTTTGCTTTTGGCTAAGGAATTGCCAGAGGCCGCTGAACTTGGAATCAATTCTGGCTCTGCCTTTGGCTGCCTGGGTGACCCTGAGGTGTCGCGTCACCTCTCAGCCTCACCAACCACACTGACAGCTGTGAGGACAGAGCCAGGCTATAGAAGCCGGACTGAACTCTAAGTGATGGAGGCATCATAGGTAATGAGATGGAGGGTGGGAGACCGCGTTCACGGGCGCAAAGTGCCTGGGGCAAGGGGAATGGGGTGTGTGTGTATGTGCTGTGTGTGTCAGGGAGGCTCCGGGGCTCCTGGAAGGAAGTAGAGGCAAGTGTCACCACAAGAGGGCGCTCTGAGCTTTTTTTGTCTTGAGGCTTTGATGAAAAAAGTTATTTTCATTTTTCTGTGGTTGCTTTGCAAATTGAGCTAAGACTTATGGGTTTTAGTTTATCTAACTGCTTTAATAAACTACTAAAATAAACTTGTGTGTGTTTATTAGTTTATCAATAATGTAGATACCATATCCTGTCCCCCATCGCAAGGCATGCTGGGAAGTGGGGTGAGGGACAGGGGTGGGGACAGGAGGAAGCACATACTTTATGGTGACCTGGTTCAACCACGCCTCAGCTGAGTGCCTGCACAGATTTCCCAAGAGTACAGCCGTGGTGAGGTTCCCTCATCCAGTCTCATAGGAATGTTACGAAATGGACAAAATGGAAAGAAAAAGCAGCTTAAAGGTCAAGAACACCGTGTGCAAGCCCTCTTACCTCCAGTGCATGGCCTCTGCTTGAGCCTCATCCTGAGCTTGAGCGGAGGTCCCACGGGGACAGCTCGGGTGGGGGGCAGGTGAATCCAGCTGCTAAACCATGACCTCAAGAACAGTATTTCCAGGAATCCCCATCTTAGCATCTAAGGGATTCCTGGGAAAACTGGACCGTGAGGACAAGGTGAGAGAGGGGCCTTCAGCACCAAGGCACTGTCGAGTCCCTAAGGACTGGCGACAGTCTTCTTCTGCGCCCAGCCCCATCTGCAGGAGTCAGTGTGGACGCCACGGGATGCAAGACCATCTGATTGCTCCAGTAGGAGCACTGATTGGAACTTCAAGCGCCCTGGAAAGTACCTTTCCTGTAGTCAGAGGCCGTGTTGTTGACCAGAAACCATCTGGTGGCATCCCAGCCCCCCATATCCCTGCATGACTGCTGGGACTGTATATGTTCTGGAGTCTCTAGCCAGAGGGAGGGTTTGAGTCTAAACCCTGGGCAGATCAGTTGACAGTGTCCAGCAGATTCCTCCCTGGGGATCTCCAGCAAGCCTCTAGTCTCAGCTTTCCTCAGCTGTCAAATGGGAGAGGAAAGGACCTCCTGGATAAGGTGTGACAGATGCAGTCTGGGATGAGGGATAGGAGTAAGGCCGTCCATGGGATTAGTGGAAACTCCCTAGATCTGTCTTTGTGAAAAGCGACCCAAGATGAAAGGAGAAGACCAGATTTCTTTAGTATGTTCTCCTCCTGCTCTCCCCCCTCCCCAGTTCTAAAATCATATGCACTGGACCGGGTAAGAACACAAACCTGAAAGCAGGCAGGTTAGGCTATAACCCTGGATGACACAACCATAATAGCTTTGGGAGAATGGCTTAACTGAGCCTCAGTCTCCTCATCTGTAAAATGGGTCAATAACACTGGCCACCTCCCAAGCTCATAGGGAGGTTAAAGAAGATGGCACTTAGCCTGGTGATTCTCTGCTATTCCTTGCTTGTCGGAAGCCTCTGAGACAGGCCGGTCATTTGTGTAATGTCAGGACTGGCTCAGGCAATAACCTGGAGCCAAGATTAAGCACCCGAAGAACGAGGAGCCCGACTCAAAGCTCAGGACTTTTGTCTTTAGGGACGCAAGTGTTTTTAGGAATTGTCCAATCCACAAATGACGAATGGCTTTCAGTTCTGAATCATTAACAGCAGCTCTCCACGACTTAATGTTGAGGAGGATTCCAGAGGCATCTCTGAACTCTTCTAGAAAGGATGCCGTGACTGATAGACAGGGTCCACCATGGGCTCGGAAAGAGAAAGCAGAGGCAGGGTGTCGCGTACCGGCCCCCGCAGAGTCCCCCAACACCTCAGTTACAGATGGACCCACTGGGGTGCCCAGAGGAGTCAGGATTCGGTCAGAATCATGAAGCCGATCATGGCATGGGTCAGACTTGAGTCCAGAAACTTCCTCGGCATGAGCAGCCGGCGGTGGCACGGAAACTGGAAACGCTTCTATCCTTCCTGATATCCCCAAGTAGCGTCACCACTTACCACATCCAGGGTGATGGTGGCAGACCAACTTCTCCCTTCCCGAGCTACAGTGCTTCATCTCAGACTCCCAACTGACCAGAGATGCAGCACTGCACCTCAGGCTGGGAGACAGGGCGCGGCTCAGAGCCGGGAGCTGCTGGCAGGGTTCCAGCCTAGGCAGGAGACGGGGTGTCAGCGGGGCCGCAGCCCCATTCTTCCCAAGACTGCTGTGACTGTCCCCACGGCGTCTCCCTCCCATGCTCAGCCTGGCTTCCCTCTGGGACCAGCCCTCCACCTTCCGTTTCTTTTCCTTTGCTAAAAACCAGCTTTATGGAGAGGTAATCCCCCACCCCCACTCAAAGTGTACAATGAGACCGTTTTTCATACATTCACCACTTGTGCGAACACCGCCACAATCAGTTTGAGAACACTTCATCACCCCAGCCAGAGACCTCTTATCATTCAGACCCTCCCATCTCCCATCCGCCCCTCACCGCCCCCGCCCTCGGCTCTGGGCAGACCGCTTTCTGTCTCAAGAGCAGCCTGTTCTAGACATTCCAATAAATGGACTCACCCAATATGGTGACCCCGTGCCCCACCTTTATGCTCTGTACACTTGAGCCAAACATCACGTTCACAGTGCTTGATAGTTTACGAACCATCAAACATTAGCCTTGGCCTCCTACCTGTTCTCCCTGCTTCCACTCCCCCCTCCCCAACTTCCCAGACACCCTTCCAAAGTGAGTTTTCAAATGTAAGTATGGTCATTTCTCTTCCATGCGTAAGTGAGATCGTGAAAGTGCTCCTCCTCCTTCTGGTTCATTTCTGAAACTCTCACCAAAAACCCCGATGCCTCTTCCTCTTCCCCCGTACCCCTGCCTCTGGGCTCTCAGGGGCTGTGCTGTTCCCCCTTGTGCCCCCTGCCCGTCTCTTTGTGAGCTCAGTGTCTACTCAAAAGGCCACCTTTTCTGGGAAGCCCTCCTTGACTTCCTCAGACATCGGGACACCCTGGTCCATGTCCTCACGCATGCTGGGCTCTCTTACTAATCCTGCACTACACCAGTGGGCTGCATGACCCCCCTGGGAGGGAAGGGACCCGGCTGCTGGCTATGCTCACCCCTGAAAGCAGCTTCCAGCCGTATCCAGGCCTGACTTGGCTAGTATGCAGTTGCCTGGGGATAGCGTCCAGTTTTGTTAATTTGGAGGTATTCTTGGGGCTTGCTGAGGTCTTTGTACATGGTGATGGGCCCAAGGGAATGCCTTTTGGTGGATGACTGAATGGTCCATGTAGATAATTCATTTTCCTTTTGAGACCTGGCTTGTGTGGGAGCCTCTGACTGAGCAAGCAGAACTCCCTCTGCTCCTCCCGCCCCACCAAGCTCCCAGGGCACCCCCGGAGGACCTTCCTGCTTTGCTGGATGTCTACTGCTATGGCCTTGATAACAGACGACAGATACTTTCAAAGATATCTGAAGGCCCAAGGAGGGGTGTGTAGACTTTCCTTAGGGCTGGAAGAAAGCAAAAACAAAAAACAAAAACAAAACAAACAAACAAAAAAACGCCTCCTTAAAAAGAAAGTATCTCTTAGACCTCTACCAGAAATCTGAAATCGGGCCTTGATCCGAAGAGTTTATCTCTTTCAGGTCTGCCACTTGGGGCAGGTCAGTCCCCATGTGCCCCCTGAGCGAGACAGCCCCTTCCTGAGGTAATCCCAGCCAAAGAAATGCCTTTCTCTAATATGGAATTCTCTTGTAGGAAATCTTTCCAAACTGCATCTGTCTGGGGAGTGATTCCAGTGTCGGGACCCACCAGGCCCACAGCCTGTCCACTTCACTCTCGGATGCCCCCCACCAACAGCCCCGTGAGAAAAAATGCTCAGCCTGCCCCACTCGGAGGTTTCAGTAAGAAGCCGGGGTTGGGGGTCGTCCCAACAAAGTGAACTTTCATGACCAGGAACAGAGCTGATAAAACTAGTCCTGCATTCCTTCGTGCACAGCTGTCTCCAAAGCCCTCCTCAGCCTGACTTTGGCCACCCCCCACCCCCCCAGCCCGTCCCCAGCACCGGCAAGGGGTGGGGGCACGGAGAGGGAACAGCTCTGTGGGGTACTTGGGGTGGGGCTCAGCACTCACTGCCTGTGGAAGACAGTGATCCGAGTTACTACCTGTCAGTGTGCTTTTCCGTTTACCCTGGGGACAGAGCCTGTTTGGTGCTTTCCTGTCTCTGACACTTTGCTCGCTCCTGTTTCTTCCTCTCAGGCCTCAGGCCTCAGGCTCAGGGCCTTCCAAGGCCCTGGACCAGGGGAAGTGTGGTAACACCGTTCCATTTTCGCTCCGTTTCCTCTAACCTTCATCTCCTCATGATGGGCAGTGTTACAGGTTTTCACGAGCAGTACAAATGACTCATCTTAAATGTACAGGTACTGGGGTGCCTGGGTGGCTTGGTGGGTTAAAGCCTCTGCCTTTGGCTCAGGTCATGATCCCAGGATCCTGGGATCGAGCCCCGCATTGGGCTCTCTGCTCAGCGGGGAGCCTGCTTCCTCCTCTCTCTGCCTGCCTCTCTGCCTACTTGTGATCTCTCTCTCTCTCGGTCAAATAAGTAAATAAAATCTTAAAAAAAAAAAGTTGTTAAATGTACAGATACTAAAACCATTTGCAGAAAGGGGAAGAATATGGAAGCCAGTGTTTGAGAGGTGGCGGTTGGGGAAACCGGGCCCTGCTGCGTTTAGCCTTCAGCTCAGCCAGGGAGGCTGCTGGGGCAGTGTTGTCACCTCCACGTGGAGGACCGAGGTGGAGGGGAGATGGTGCCACTGTCACAGCCCGGCTTGAAGCAGGGGAGTGGAGGGCTGTTTCCAGCATACCCCACTAGGCTCCCAATGTTGTGGCAAAGATGGCGCCTCTCCTGGGTATGGCGATGGGAAGTAGATGGGGGAGGCAACCCCACGGTCCAGTGGGAGAAACTCTGATGCAGGGATAGGGGCTCCATGAGCAAACTTTGACCGGGAGAATATTATTTACCTCCCTCTCCTCTGGCTATAGGCTGCACCGTCCTGTTCCCTTGTATCTAGAAAAATCTGGGGATGTTGACTGTTATAAGAACAGTCATTTATTGACTGTTTTAATTGTGCTAATCCCGTGTCTCCAAGTCTCTGTGGAAAGGGAATTTTCCAAGGCCATGGAGTTAGGAGCTGAGCTGGGTTCCTAACTCAGAACAGCCACCCTCGGCGCCCTCATTTTAACCTCTATGCTGAATGTCTCCTCCCCCAGCCACGTCACCAATCCTTTGGGTTTGGGACAAGGTCTAAATATTTCACTGGGACATTCAGCCAACTTAGGGCATCTTCCACCTGCCAAGGGGAGGTGGGACTGAACCTGACTGGGTCCTTGCCCCGGAGGAACGCAATCAGGCTGAGATGGAAGGAAAACGTCCCTGGCAAGGTCAATAGGGGGCAGACCCAAGTGGTACAAGAGAGAGCCTGAGAAAGGACTGCCAAGGTCTTAGAGGACAAAGAGTTTCCTGTCCCAGGGGGAAACTGGGAGGGCTTCCCGGAAGAGGTGCTGGTGGGTTGGGGGGGGCAGAGATGCAGGAAGGGTGACCTCTTGGCTCTCTTTGCCCTGGGAACTCTTTCTTTGAGTCTTTCTTACGTGCCCAGCAGGCAGACAGTGCTGGCCCTGACCCCTGGTCTTCTAGGTCGGTAGCCCTCCTCTTCCACTTGCCCCACGAGAGGCTCCTGGTCCCCAGTCAGGAGATGGGGGGCCACTTGGGAGACCTGAGCTCTATCACCAGCTGGTGTGGTCGCTTCTCCCAGGTACTTCCCCTCTCTGTGGCTCCATTTCCCCTCTGTCAAAGGAGATGGTCGAACAGGTGGCCTTGGTCTCTTATAGGGCAGATTCTTACCTGGTGCTGGCTGGTGGCAGGCTGGGGGGTTGCTCCCAGAGAATGGGCCAATTTCCCCTCCCTTCTCTCCACTGTCTTCAGGAAATATCGTGAAGCCCAGACGGGGGAACCTCTGTCTTCCTGAGAAGCTCCGGGAGGCTGGGAAGGAGAAAATAAACAGTGGCTGTCTGGGTTTTCTCGCCAGGCCTGAGTGAGGAGGCCTCCTTGGCTTCTTCCCTTATATGGCCAGGCCGCTCTGGGCTGGGAGCCCGTCCCTGTGCTTCCCCACCTCCACCACCACTGAGGGCTGGGGGCCACGGCTGGTCACCTGGGACTCTGGTGCTGCCGAGGCCAGGGCAGGGCTGAAGGTGTTGGGTGGATCCCAGGACATGTCCCCAGAGTCGCCTATATAGGCTGGCCTGGCCTCTGGGTTACTTGAGGTGGGGCCAGTGGGGAGGATTTATACTGGGAGGACGGGGCGGGGGGCGGGGGGGTCTCAACCTGATCCTGACTTCATCCCCAACTCACTGTGTGACCTTGGCCAAGCCCTCTCCCTCTTCTATCTCTGTTTCTCCCCGTGTCAAAAGGGGGTATGGAAAAATCCTCACAGTCAGCTCCACGAAGGGGGAGTTTTGTACTCCATCTCACAGAAGGGAAAACAGGCTTGGAGAGGCCAGCTGGACCACAGCTATCCAGCTAGAAAGGGAGCAAGGCAGGGTTTGAACTTGGGGCTGACTTTGGGGTCTGTGTTCTGATGGGCTGATTGCTGAGGCTGCTCTAAGTGATAACACTCAGACGCTTACATGTGTCATAGGAGACCAGGGGGCCCCAGTGCCCAGGGCCCCGGCCCGAAGGAGGCTGTCCTGTTTAGGTGTCCCCCGCACCTCACACAGGGCTGGACAGCAGACTCAGCTCAGGAGAGGGAAGTCGTGGAATCATTTAATAGCAGATCTCAGTAGTCAGAACTGTGCTATGGGCATCATCTCCCAACTGCCACGCCCACTCTGAGGATTGAGCAAAACAATGGATGGGAAAGCACGGAGATGTCTCTTTTATAATTGGCATTGTCTGTTCATAAGTCCCTTTTCGCTGTGAAGTGCCTGCCTTGTCTCATCCCCAGGCCAGTGTCTCCCAAGCTGAGCCGTTTTCGCTTGCCCAGCTGCAGGGCTGAGGGAGGAGGGTGGATCTGCTCACGGCCTGGGCTCCGGGCCCTGGTGGCCAATATCTTGGGAGGGGCTGCGGGAGGGGAGGTAGGGGTGGGTTGCTGGGAACAGCTCAGAAACACAAGCACCGACATCCTGTGTGCTCTTGAGCTAGCCCATCCATCATCCTGGCATCCTGTCCGACCCGAGGCCCTCTTCCTGGGGCCTGGGGGCAGGTCTCCGGGGCTGAGGCCGGGCTGTCAGCGTGGCCGAGAGACCGCAGCTGGCAGCTCGCACGCCTGCTCAGTGTTGGGGCTGGACAGTGGGGGCGGGGGGTGGGGGACGGCGGCAAGGTGCCTGCAGCCCTCTTAATCCAATTTGTTTAGACCCAGGCTCTGAGGCTCGCTGGCTAGGGAGGGAGTGCCTCGTGTGTGCGCTGTGCCTGGAGCACCCGCTTGCTCGCAGGTATGGGCCATGCCGAGGTGAACAGGGGTGCTGCATTATGTAAGCCAGGCCTGGGCCTCTTTACCTGTTCTACAGGGTCAACTTCTTGCCAGAGCCATGTGTCCTCCTCCTACTCTCAGATCCTGGCGTCCACTCTTTCCACCCTCAGGAGATTGGTGCCAGAACCCCTCACTGCAACTGACTGTCTGTGAGAGTTCCTTCACTTACTTCCCCGTGCCTCAGTTTCTCTACCTGTCCTACGGAGGCTGTACCTCACCCTGCCTGCTCCACGTGCCAGGGACTGGAACTGGCAAGTGTAGAAGAATGTGATGGATTGTTGGGGGGGTGGGTACTGCTCCGGTTTCTTGAGCCTCACTGTTGCACAGCGCTACACACCCCAGGCTCCAGCCTGAGCTCCTGGACCCTTCCTAACCTCTGGGAGCTGGTTCTGTTATCACCAGGCTGACTGACCTTGGGTTCACCTGGTCCTAGAGCCTGGTCCTGTCTACTCCTTCCTAGGGATACTTGCTGTCATTCTCCACGTGGCCTCTAAATCTGTTCTCTGTAGCACCAGGCTTTGCCTTGCTAGTTGGTTGGGAGCCTGGGGTGGGGTGGACTTTTGCCTCCTGGTTTGTTTTCCCTTCTTTGATTCCATTTCTTTTCGCCCACAACCCATGCCTAGCCACCTTGAATTGCCAGCACCCCCTCCACCAGCAGGGGCCTTCCTTCAAGTCTTCCCATTCCCAAGACCTGGTTTCTCGATCATTCTGAGGGCTGGGATAGGGAGTGTGTCCTAAGAGGCAGGGCTCCTGCCTGGGCCTCCAGCGGCAGGGGTGGGGCTGTAGAGGGGGTGTGGGTGCAGGGTGGGGGCGGGGAGACACTCACGGGCTCTGTTCTTGGGGACCCCTGCTGCCGCCCTCCTCTCTGGTCCTCAGGAGGGCCCTCTCCGCAGGGTCGTAGCAGTGGCTCCCACCAGCCAGTGCCTTGCCTGTGAGAAACAAAGACACCGATGGCCTCTTAGAAGGATGCTGGGGTGCCCTCTGGCCAAAGCCTACCCTTTGCGGGTCCTGACTGGGCCTCCAGGCCCCAAGGTCCTGAGGATGGGCCTGGCCTTAAGTTGGGTCCTCAGAAGCCGCAGGCTGAAAGCGCTGGGAACTTCCAGGCCCCAAAGAGCCTGCTCTCCGGGCCCTAGGCAGCCACGGTGCCACTTTGCTTGCCTGGTTTTCAGTGGGTGTCTTGTGAGGGGCAAGAAGCCCTGAGAGCAGGAGGGACCGTTTCCCCTTCCCTGCACACTAAGGCCCCATCACGAAAGAAGGTTCTGGAAGGAAGTTTCCCGGCAGGCCTTTGACAAATGGCTCCACCTCCAGCCTCACACGTCAGAAAGGAGCCGATTAGGGACAGGTCAAAACTTGGGGTTAAAACCATGGCCAAGGCCGAAAGGACAGCCCTGGGGCCACCTGTGACCACTTCCAGCTGCACGAGGCTCTCACCCTGCAAAGGGCCTCCTTCCATAACTGCAGGTGTGCTCACAGCCATGGCCAGAGGTAGGACTAACTTCCCCGCTTAACTGGGCTTCCGAGACGCCCTGCAACGTGCCCAGGCTCGTCACCGCTAGTGAGAACCAGAGGCAAGCTTGACCCTGGGGCTGCTCATGCTCCCTCCAGCTGTCTCTGGAGCCAGAGGGGCAGCCGGCTGGTTGACCCTGAAACAAAACTCACATCGTTACGGTCATTGCAAAAGCCGCTGTGCCCTCTGCTGGCCTTGCTCATTTCCAGGGAACACAAGGGCCTGGGAATGGGCCACATCTGCGAGCCAGATGGCACCACAGTGGGAGAGGGCTAAGGTCAGGGCTCCGTGCAGGCGCACGAACCTGTGCCCATATCGGCTCCCTCCGGAGAGGGCTCCCTGCCCTCAGCTCCCCTTCCTTGGCTCCCTTATGTGTGTGCATGTCCTATAGCCCGTGCTCTCCTTGGGCTCAAGGGTCCTGGGGTTTCTGCCATTCACTTGCAAAGAGCAGAGAAGACAGGCCCCAGAGCCAGGCGGATCTGCCCTGAATCTCGCCCCCAGCTCTTTCAAGCTGTGTGGTTGAGAGCTGGTGGCTTCACCTCTCTGAACTTGGGCCCCAACCTCAGGCTTGTCTGTGAACGTCAGATAAAGTCAACGTCAAGCGTAAGTTCAGTTGGTGGCACACCGTGAGCCCACTTACATGGCTGCGATTTCCATTATGAGCCCAGGGCTGGGCCCACAGCGAGACATAGGCATGGGAGAAAGGGAAGCAGGAAAGATGAGGGCAAAGGTCCAGAGAGGCATCCAGAGAAGATGTGGAAGCTGGGGGTGGGAGCTACCATGTGGGGCCCCGTTCCATGGCCCCTCTGTTATGTGGCTTCTCTGGGCCTCTGTTCCCAGGACGCCCTCCCACCCCCTCGACACCCCAGCTAAGTTCACTAGCCTCACACGCTCCCTACTTCCTCCCCAGGGAAGGCGGCTGCTGGGGACTTTTGAGCCAACCCTGGGAATGCAGTTGGAGGCTGAATGGAGAGTCAAGGAGGAAAAGGAGGACAGGGAGAGGAAAGGAGCCCCCACCTGCCTGGCCCAGAAGATCAGGGCTGCCCCGAGTGCTCAGACTCTGGGGCGGGGGTGGTGCAGGCAGAGGATCCCCATGCCTCTCCTACACCCTGACCTTTCAGTGAGACCAAAAACAGGGACACGTAGTGACAGTGACAATAGCCATCATATTGCGACTTACACTGGGACATGCTGTAATCATAACAATGGCTTTCAAGGTGCTAAACACTTGCCAAGTACTTTCTTTTTTTTTTTTTTTAAAGATTTTATTTATTTATTTGACAGAGAGAGATTACAAGTAGGCAGAGAGGCAGGCAGAGAGAGAAGGAGGAGGAAGCAGGCTCCCTGCTGAGCAGAGAGCCCGATGCGGGACTCGATCCCAGGACCCTGAGATCATGACCTGAGCCGAAGGCAGCGGCTCAACCCACTGAGCCACCCAGGCGCCCGCCAAGTACTTTCTTGTACAGAGGTTTTGCACAGTCACTCAGGAGTTAGCTACCATTGTCATTCCCATTTTACAGATGAAGAGACTGAGGCCAGTAGAGGTTACGACATGCCCTCAAGGTCACGTGGCAAGCCCAACACACATTTCCACAGCTCCCCTGTGAGACCGACTATTCCTGCTACCTTTTTTACAGAAGGACAACCTGAGTCAGTGTCTCATGGCATTGCGTCAGGCCTGTGTTCTGTTTTACGGAAAGGCGGTTGTGAGCAGAGAAAGCATTTTTCAGTGTAGATGGAGGCGTGTGGGTCCTGGCAAGGCTGTGCGTCTCCAGAAGCAAGGAGACTTCTCATTTTGGTCTTTATTGTGCCTCTTGTCCACAGTACTTCCCCCTAGCATGCTGTCTGTTTAAAAAAACACACACACAAAGAAACATGACAAAGGGAATAGTTTTCCCTTCTGTCCTGTCCACTTCCCAAAGAACTGGAACCTCCAGGGTCCCAGTTTGCTGAGACTGAGTGATGCCTTTTGGATAATACAAATGCTGGTTTCTTCTGGAATGTGCTGGAAAAGCAGCAGGTTAGACACCAGGTCACCTGTAAACAGACTGTGTGATTGTAGACAAGTGCCTTCCCCTCTCTGGGCCTCACTGTGATGTGGTGGGAAGGGTCTGGGGGAAGGCTCGACCGGGCCATCCCTTCAGGGTTAGTGTCAGCGTGAAGGAAGCTCTGCATCGATCTTCCATGATCTCATGGAATGAGAGAGAAGGAGCCTCAGGGTGGAGACTGGCGCAGTTGCCTCTCCCTTTTCCCCTTTCCCACCCCACGGCTCAGCCCAGAGCAGACCCCAGGGACCGGGGCCAGGTGGATTTTCTGCAGTAGGACTCAGTCTTAGGACGTTAGTGCTGCAGGCTCTCTAGTCACGCACCCATTGCTCAGATAGGGAAACTGAGGTTTGGAGAGGAGAAGCAACCAGCTCAAAGGGACTCAAGCAAAGGCCCAGCTGGGACTGACTCTTTCTACTCACTGAGGGAGCCTAATCAGTTAGATCTTAGCAAAGGGGCCCTGGGAGGAAGGCGGGAGAGAGGGGGCCTTTAAGTTCCTTTGGCTTTGAAGATGGAATAATCATGACTTCCTTTTCTAAATATCTTTTGGCCCTTCCTAGAACCAGATGGCGGATGTTTGGAATTTATGTTGTAAATAGTGTTTAAGAAGGGGATGGGGGTGCAGATGTCTTACTTTCTCCATCCTCCCAAAGCAAGAGCTGAAGGAGGGAGTTGGGGGAGGGGAGCTGGCTCTGATACTGGGGAGAAGAGCGAAGTGAGAGGGAGGAAGAGAGAGGAGAAGGGGAGAAAAAAGGAGGAGAGATTGACCGAGAGTGAGGGCAAGGGGGAGAGAAGCAGGGAGGGGAAGAAAGAGATGGAAGAGGAGGTGAGGGGCGAGGAGAGGGGAAGAGGGAGAGAAGGTGGGCGGAGGAGATGGGGAAGGGGCTCTCCGGCTAAAGGCTCAGACAGACTCCATCTTGAGTTCAGGAGCAAACCCTTGAGTTTTCTAAAAATAGCTCAGCCTTTCCCCCAGCGGGGCTGGCAGCAGGGACGGGAGAGAGGCACGCTTGCCCTTTTATGGTAAGAAAAATTCAGATCCTCAGAGGGGGAGCTGGGCCAGAGCCTGTAGTTCTGGACAAAGCCCAGCCCTGGGGTCTGGAGTGGGACAGTCTGGGTGGGGGTTGTGATTTGGTAGGATGTCCTGGTCTGGGTAGCTCCATCCCCTGTGAAGCAAGGGCTGAGGTGATTGCCCTGGAAAGCCCAGGGTCCTGGTGTAGCCCTAGTGATGGGGGTGGAAGGTCTCATAGAGACATCTGGTCTACCCCATCTTCCTGTTTTTAGAAGAAACTGTATCCCAGAGAAGGTAAGAGACTGTAGGTTCCCTGTGGGGACAATTGAGGTGTCAAGGTAAATAGATCCCAGGCTCACATGCCCATTATTCTAACAGGCAGTGTGTTTAGTGGAGAGAGCACTGGCCTGGGGCATCAGGAGACCCAAGACCCACTTCCCTGTTTGCACACAGTTTGCTGTGTGACCTTGAGCGATCTGCTGAACCGCTCTGGTCTCGGGTCTTCTCACTGGAGTAATCTGAAGGGCCTTCCTAGCTTTTGGCCTCTCTGGGAATTCCAAGGCTGGATGGCAGAGCTTGGGCATAGAATACGCTGTCTCAGGCAGAGGGGAATCTGTAGGCTGTTGTTTTCTTCCTGGGCCTGGCCTTCTTCCTGGGCCTGGCCTACTTCCTGCCCTGGGGCCAAAGCTCAGATGGACAGAGACAGAGACAGAGACGAGGCCTCACTGGAGACTGAGGTAGATCACGAATGGATCCTCTGACTGTTTAAGCTGGTTGGGCCAGCCCCTCCCCAGACACATTAAGACTAGAAAAGGCCTCAGGTTCATGGTCATGCTCAAGGTTATGTGGAGGGTTGGGGCAGAGCCAAGAATAGAACCCAGGGCTTCCCCTCCCAGCCTTGGGCTCTTTCCTCTGCAGGAGGCCTCCCTCTGCAGCAGCCAACAGTTTGGGGGATTCTCTCTGGCCAGCAAAAGGGCCTTCCTGGGCAAAGTAGCTAGAGCTCAAACACACCATCACCTTTTGCCTACTTTTTGGAGATAGTTATATCCTGGCGGGGCACCTCCCTCTCCCTGATCCCTTTCCTTGGCTTTGAGGACCATACCATCGTTTCTATCTCTGGGCAGAGGCAGGGAAGAGGCAGGGAAGGACGTACAGGGCTGGGCAGCCACTCTGGCAGTGTGATCTTGGGCCAGGCCCTCCCTGCCATTGGCCTCAAGGTTTTGTTTGCATCTATAACCTGAGGAGGGGGCCTGATGTTCTTGAAGGTGCCTTTTGGCTCTAACAGGATTATGACAGGAGGAGTTTAAAATTCCATGCCAGGAATGATTACTAAACACCTACCCAGATCACCAGGGAGAATGAGATGGGTTTAGTACTGCTCTGTAGCTTTATAGTCCCTTGAGATGGGGACCCAGAGCCTGAGACTCCTGGGAGCCCCCATTCTGAGACCTTCTGTTGATTCTGGGAACCCAGGCTGATTCTCTGACCCCAGCTTGAACCCATAGTTCACGGAGCTCCGGTCTTGAGTGTCCAGGCATCCCTGGTGCTCACTGCCCAGGACACCGCCTGGGCCTGGCTATCCCGTTGACTCTTTCCCACATGGCCGTCTACCTCCCCAGGTCCTGTATGGTTCCTCTTCCCATCTGCCCACACCCCATCTCTCCACACTCATTCTTTCTGTGACTCAGCCCAAAGAAGAGGCTTGCTTTCCTCTCCCAGCCTCCCGCGACACCCCCACCCACTGCTGGGGAAGAGGAGGGACAGGAAAGAAAGGGGGACCAAAAATAAAGCATCTTGTTCTAAATTGGAAGTTTTCCTGTGACCCTCCTGGAATTTCCATGTAGACTCTCCAGGGCGTGTGAACAGAACTCCCAAGGACCCCGGCCCCCTCTGCCTCATTCCTGCTCGGGTGGAAGGCCATCGGCTGAGTGTCCCCCAGGGATCCAGTCTTACAACCAGGCTCCAGGTCTCCCTGGTCAGTGCTGGCGCTCCCTGGGAAGGGCAAAACACAGCACTGGGGTGAAAGGAAGTGGGAGGGAGGAGGGTCCCTCGAGGGCCCTTGTGAAGTCAGGGCAGAACTGATGTAATCCCTAGCTGGGAATTTGACATCCCAATGGCAGGGGAACTCAGTCCTTAAGGATTGTCCCAAGACAGCTAGGGCTGTGATGCGAAGACCCAGGCTGGTGGTGGGAAAGGCCATGAGGCCCCAACTCCTCTAATGTTTGATTTGTCTCCACAGTGTCTGTGCTAAGCTTGTATAACTCTGGTGATGGGGAGCTCACTGCTTCCCAATCACGTTATCTTTCTTTCAACACAGGATTGGAGACTCCTTCCTAATATCCCACTGCCATCAGCCTCTCTGGGGCTGCATGTCCTGTCCTTTAGGGCTACAGGGAACAAGATCCTGTTCCCTAGAAAACTCTTCTGAGGTTTACAGATGGTGACTACAGCCCTTGGGCTTCCTATCCCTCTTGACCCCACTCCGAGGTCTCCTGTCCCATGATTTGACATCTCAGAGTCACCAATGCCCAAGTCCCCAGGTCTCTCCCCTGCACTGAGGCTCTTGGCCTGGTGGTATGGAGGCCCAGGGACAAACAGGCTAAGTAAAGAAAGGGCCTCCCTCCCAGAGACAGGCGCCAGCGGGGACTTCCACCAGTCTATGGAGCTTGGTTGCAGGCTATTCAAGTCACTCCAGGGCCAAATCTTCCCCTACTTTGCCAGCCTCAATCCCCACTGAGTTGCTAGACCTACCCTGTTCCAGCCAAACAGGATCGTTTGCTGTTCTGAAATGTCCTTCTAGTCCCGCCTCCACACCTTTGTACACAGAACTCTCTACCTGAAAAGACTTCTGCTTTCTTCTCTCTCTATCCAAAGCACACCTCTGCTGCTCTGACTGCCTCCACCCCAGATTTTCTCTCCCTGAGAGTCTGGGGAACCACCGTCACACGTGGGATGACCCGAACTCTCTCCCTTCCATCCCAAATCATGGACCATCACAGCCCGACAGGCCCACAGGGACAGAGGAACTTACCCGAGTGTGTTGGTTGCAGAACTGGGGTCAGAGTCTTAGCCTGAATTTTTCCCTTTCTCCCCATCTTGTTCGAGCTTATCTCAGCGGACAACCTGGGACTCCATGAGGTTGTTGGGTCATATGCTCGAGGTCTGGCAGTCTCTGGGAAGACTGGTCAGTGCCCTCTGACCCTAGTAGACCAGCTGGGGGTGGGTGCCATGGCCACTCTGATGCCATCCTGCGATGCCAGCCTCCCTCTGGGACACTTTGCCTCCTTCCCCGTTTGCCTGAATGAGGACGAGGAGGAGGATGGTATGGGGCGGCAGCTAGTGCAGCTAGTGCCCCTGTTAAGCTCACAGTATATTTTCCAGTTTGGGGCTTTTCCATCTGCCTTGGAGCATGGCGTGGGGCAGAGGTGGGCCATTCAGGAGGGAACCTAGGCTTGTGGCCGTTATGGGCACTTGACGAGGAGTCGGGGGAGGCTGCTTCTTCCAGCCTTGGTCTAGCTTACTGCCCCCTCCTCAAATCTCTGATGGGCTGTGCTGGGTCGGGGGCACTCAGGACTGATGGGGCCCCCAAAGGCACTCAGCTCAGACTAAGGGGCGCTCATTGGCAAGACGTACTGTTTGATTGAGGTTACATTTTTGAGCAAGTGTGGGGAGGGAAGGCTCTATCTATCCCCTTACCATAACAATACTTAGTCAAGAAGGAGGCAGGAGGCTTCCAACGGTGCCCTTTCTAAATGCTAAGAGTCGGTCCTATTAGACCACTAGAAACCAGGACCAGTTCTCGCTCACAGACTCCCTGGGCCCGTGCTGGGGTGTAAGTAAGGGCATGGGTTCCGGGGTCAGCCAGACCTGGGTTTGAGCTCTGGCTTGTTCTCTAACAAGCTCTGTGACTTTGCACAAACGACTAAATCTCTCAGCCTCTGGGATCCCCAGAGAGGGGATGGTACTTACCTCAGACAGCACTGGGCAGAGGGCCCAACCCTTGGGAAGACTTGGTATATGGCAATTGTTATTTTTGAGGGGACAAGGGTCACTTATCCTCCTGGGGGAAAGAAGAGAGGAAGCCCACTACGGCACCTCCTTCCCTCCAGAAGAAGCTGCCTGTAGTACAGCAGTCCCTGCTTCTCCCCAGCTCTGGTTCTCATGGACAGCTGTCGCCCAGAAGCAGATGACCCACCTTCTGCATTAGCTTCAGAAAGTCAGGGGTGGCTCAACGCTATGTCACGGTGCCGACATGGTGACATAGGCACTTTCTCTCCCAGGAAGCATCACAGGGAAAATGAGTGCAGCTCAGTAGGGGATTTTGAGAGAGAGACCACGTTCCTATAAATTTTATCACAGTGGATTGTTGTAATTGTTCTATTATATTATTAGTTATTGTTGATGTCTTATTGGGATGCATGTGTAAACGAAACCCTATCATCGTTTTGTGTGGATGGGGAAAAGCATGGTACGTCTAGGACCCAGTCCTAAGTGTGGTTTCAGGCGTCCACTGGGGGTCTTAAGACTTGTCCCCTGTGGCTGACGGGGGACCCCAGTTACCATGTTTTAGCAACTAGTGGTTCTCGAGCACTTCCTGTGCTAGCCCCTATTCTGAGGGTCTCAGGAGTCTTAACCCATTCAATCCAGACAACCCCAGTCCCTGACGGCTCAGGCATTCTCAGCATGTCCGACATCACAGGTGCTATGAGGATCATCTATAATTCAACCACCAGCCTCTTGTGTCTTAGCTCCGCTCTGGCAACACTCTGGCCTGCCACCCCGGTCCCCTCTTTCCCTAGGCGCAGAGTTTCACCCCACCTCTGAAAGCCCACTGGCTCAGGAGTCGGCCTCAGTTTCCTCATCTGGACAAAAAGGGGGCTGGATGAGTCGGTCTTCATGGGCCATGAGAATGGGAGACTGGTGCTGTGCATGAAGGCATGTTCTGAACTGGACACAAGGTTTCTGGTGGAGAAGCCTGGCTGTCCACAAGCCTCTTTTGCAACAGGGTGGGGGCCGTCTCTGTGGGCTCTTGCATGCGTGGTGAAGGCCCATGGGGCCTGTCTAGACAGGCTGTCAGGATACGGCAGCCACCATGGACTCTTTCCCCTGAATTCCAGTGGATGATCTGGCTGGCGGCCTCTGCTTGGGACATATTGTGTACTCTCAGGCTGGGGATAGGCCACACAGGCAGTGCCCGCTCCTGCCCCCAGAGCCTTCTGGATGTTTTGCCACTTGGGGCATGCTGTGTGCATTTCTAGATACCCACATGGACCGTAGTGAGCAGCATTGTACTTTCTTACCTTTTTTTTTTTTTTTTTTTTTTTTTTTTAAGTAATCTCTAGGCCCAACACGGGGCTTGAACTCACAACCCTGACATCAAGAGTTGCATGCCTGACTGACTGGGCCAGCCAGGCACCCTCCTGTCATTCTTTATTATACAAATTGGAAAGAGACAAAATAAAACATGTTGACGTATATACTTCAAGGAATCTGACAATGTTAAGTGTGGCCAAAGACGGGGACACTCAGATGCAGCCGGTAAGAGTAACTTGGTTTAGCCACTTTGGAAAATAAACTGACAGGCAGGTACCCCGGAACCCAGCAAGCTCTCTAGGTATCAATTCCAGAGAAACTCGGGTTCCTGGGCCCCGGGAGACATAGACAAAAATAGTCATAATGACAATAATCCGGAAAAGTCTTTATCACGGTTTTTGCATGACCCCATGGGCCTGCGCCCTGGAGACTGTTCTCTTGGAAAGCTGTGACTGAGGCAGGACCCAGGTGTAGCCCAGTGGGGAGGACCTCAGCGACCATCTCCGTAGCTCCTGGAGGCTCACATGGGGAATCAGATACAGCCCCAAGGGTCCATTGTAGCTCTGGGCCTGAACTTTCTACTCCTCAGGGCTATGCGTACCAGCAATTGCCCACACCGGGCCAGTCTGGGTAAGGGCTGATTTTGCTCAAAGAGCTGCAGGGTGGTTCTTAGGGACCAGCGACAAGCAAGGTCCTTTCCTTCCTTCGGCAGCAGGGGACTGAAGAGAGAGCAGTGGCTTTGAACTAATACAACATGGGGGTACAATTCTGGCGAGGTCACCCTCTTAGCCTCGTCTCCTCTCTGAAGTGGGGTTCCTCGTCACTGCTCTCAGAGGGGCTGTGCTGGGCCGGCTAAGAGCAAACATTCTGGAATTGCAGACTGGGTTCAAATCCCCTCTGTCACGTTTTCATCGTGTGACCTCAGGAAATTCTCTGTAAATTAGGGATAAGGGAACGATGCGGATTCCTGCCTCTCTGTAATCCTAGGAAGATGGAATGAGACCACCAGCCCTTCAGCCTGATACCTGGCTCCCAGGAAATCTTCTGTGTACGTTCACGAGTAATGTTGGGGGGTCTGCAGGCAGTTCTGGGATGGAGTGGTTGAGGGGCAGGGCAGGGGGTGGGAGAGCCCTGGAGAGAGAGCGGGGGTGGGGGGGCGTTGCCGGAGGCAGCTGGCACAAGACAGTGTGACATTAGGCAAGCCAGTTCACCTTGGTTCCCTCACCTGTATCATGGGATCATGATTACACCCACGTCACAGGGTCGTTGTGATGACTAAGTGAAGGAATTTCCGTAAAGGCCTTCGGGATTGCCCAGAAAGGGATAATCGCGAGAGAATTCTCTCTACACCACTGTGGTGCACAGGGCCTGGCGGAGCGGCTGCTTCCATCCCAGCCGAGGCATCCGCTCTCTGAGGCACCCAGAGCAGTGCTCTCTGATCAGGGATGCAGTTGCTTCAGCTATGTCTGGGAAGGACCCAGGCTGCTCGACAGCCTAGCAGTCCCAAAACTAGGTCTGTGTGGGAATTCTCCTGGGAGCTGGAAATGCAAATGCAGATTTCTGGGACCCCACCCAGACTCCCTGTCAGTGAATGAGGGTACTGTGGTCAGACGCCACACTGAGGGACACATTGCCCCCACCATGTGCTATAAATGCGGGAAGGGAGACCTCACTGAGCCTCGTAGGCATCTCAAGCTGATTCCACTTCGTGTCCCTTCACCTCTGACCTTTGAACTCATGACTCCTGCCTCTTTCCATACCCCATTCTCCCTTTAGCAACTCTGAGCACTCTCTGTCTGGGTCTCATTCCCACTTTCCCCTAAACATGGCTAAGGTCATCTCGCCCCTCAGGAGGAGTAGGGTCTGGCAGTAGCCTAACACCCACCCTATTTACCCTGCCCTTGCGTGCCTATGTCCCTCACTCTCCATGACAACCAAGTGATGCTAGAACCAAGACCAGACCCATTTTATAGAGGAGGAAGCTAAGGCTCAGAGATGGCAAGTGACTTGCCCAAGGCCACTTGTCTGGTAGATAAACAAGCCAGAACTGGACCCTGGCGTTTGGATTCCAGAGTCTTTTTGGACCATTATGGCCTCAGGCCTTATGTGACCAGAGTGGGGCAGGTGAGGGTGTTGGGTGGGCTGGTGCTGGAGGATTGTGTCCACTCTGGGCCCTAGATGTGGCCAGAGCATATTCACAAGAGCTGTGGTGCCTGCATGCCTCCCAGTGTGGATCCCAGGCCTCTGCCCCCACACAGCCTGCCTCCCACGTCTCCTGCCGGCCTCTGAGGCCCCCACCACACTGCATCACCCCTCCTGAAACCCTCTGCTGTCCGTCTCTCTTCATCCCACTCTGAGGCCCTGCACTCCCTGATCGGTCGCTTCCCCACCAGAGGCTGTGGCAGGGTCAGGGGTGGGACAGGCTCATCTTGAGGCCTCAGACCTGTGGGCTGGTTCTTCCCTGGCCAAGGCCCTAGTCAGAGAACATTTAGCTCCTTTCTGTCACTTGAGGCTCAGCCTCCAAGAGCTTCCGTGGGCTTCAGGCATCTGGTTGGGCTCTAAGTCTCTGGTCAAAGGGCAGACTCAGCTCAGGGACTCTGGGGGAAACTTCCTGCCACCAGCTACCTCTTAGGCTCCAGAAGGACTCAAGAAGCCACATCCTGCATGGAGACCGTGTTGTCCAAAGGTTTCATGATACAGATGGCCCAGAGAGGCTCGGGTGCCTGTCCAAGGCCACAGGGCCAGGCAGCGAGAGGCCGAGCGGGACTGGAGCCCACGTCCCCGTTCCCGCGGCCAGCACGCTCACCTTCCTGCCTCTCTGCCTCTCTGCCGGAGGCTGAGCTGACATAGCTTTGCCTCCCGCTTTGCTTCTTGAAACCATTATTTGAAAACAGTTTTCCTTGCCAGAAGCCCCAGGCTCTCAGAGCTGTGAAATCAAACCTCACAGAAAAGGGAAGAAGCAGTGTCTCTGCAGAAGCCGGGAGACGGGGCCCAGACCCGGGCATGGCTGTGAAGCTGGGGACGGCGGGACATTACCACCCACCGCTCCCTCCGCCTCCACTGCCATGTAATCACAGCCACCAGGAGTCCTCCCGGCCAACGGGACTGCAGGTCAGGGCGGGATGGGCACTTAGAGATCATCCAGTCCAGCCCCTGTACAGATGGGGAAACTGAGGCCCAGAAAGGTGGAAGCACAGTGCAGGTTAGCAAGAGAGCAAGGACCAGACCCCTGGGTATTGCATTCCCCTGGGGAAGATGCCCCAGATGCCCCCCCACATTTGCAGACCCCGTGTCTGCCACTGGTTCTTACCTCTCCGGGGATCTGTTCCAGGTGTGGCTCCTTGCAGCCTGGATGCGGGGGCCAGCCCATTTAGGGGATTGTTGTGGGGGGTGTCATAGCTTCTCAACTAACTTGACCGGGCCTCTGGCACCCCTCATTGCCACAGGGCATTTTTAAACGGCTGGCACGGGGCCCCCCTCCCTTTAGCTCCTTGCTTGTTGCTCCTTGGCCGCAGACGCCCCTCTGCCTTTTACCTTATATGAGCTGAAGAGGCCAGCCTGGTGTTGGGGTGAGGCGGGTGCTGAGTCCTCCCAGGGCCCCCCATTGGCCCGAGCGCCTGCCACGTGACCGCCTCGCCTTGACCTGCCCCCGGTGCCGAATGTTGCTTTTACCCCCTAAGGAAGGAGTGGTTGACAATTTTCATATTTCTTCTAAATTTGGAGATTTCAGACAATGCTGGGAGGCTTGGCTCCAGTTGCCAGAGGCCCATGTGGAAGTCATTAAGCCAGAGAAGGGGGGCCGGGGGAGAGAGGGAGACAGAGAGAGGGAGAGGAGGAGGAGGAGGAGGAGGAGGAGGAAGGGGGACAGAGTTCTGAGGGTTGCCAGTTGTCAGCCTGGGAACATGAGCAAACTCTCTGGGAGTTTGCTGTGTGTGAGAATTTCCTTCCTCTTTCCCAACCCTAGTGTCCCAGGACCGGAGAAGGAGTTCTGAGACTTTCTGGGAACCCCCAGTGGGGAAGACACTAGTGCTGGTTCCTGAAGTCCTGTGGTCTGGTGGGAATGGCAGGGGATGGGAGACCATGAGGAATTAAATTGCCTCTCGGGAAAGCTGGCACCCCGATAGACCAAACCTTCATCATTGTGCAAAGGAGGCCCAGGGCCCCAGACTGAAACGGCCTGTCCCGTCACACAGGAGGCCATGATGGTGTAGGACCTTGGATCTGGCTCTCCCCGCTGGGGCACTGTCCCAGTGGTGAGAAATGGCCATCTCTCACCCTACGCCCCCTTTCTCATTATGCTTCCCGTAGATTCCTTAGCATTTTTCCTGCCCGGGGTCTTTGCACTTGCAGATCTTTCTGCCAAAAACGCCCTCTCCCCAGAATTTCCCATAGCTGGCTCCTTCTCCAGCATCTGGTCTCAGCTTAAAGTCACCTCTGGGAGAGGCTTCGCTGCTCACTGCGGTACCCTCTACCGCTCGCCTCGCTCGTTGCCTTGCAGGCTGATTTTATACATTTCTTGGTGTAGGTGGCCCACAGTGCCCTTGGAGAGTGGCAAGACAGCTGTCCTCCGAGGGGCGGCGGCCATCATAACATGGAAAGAGCCTCTCTGAGGCCCGTGAAGGCCTCCTGCCAGTGGCCAGCCGTGCCCCGTGTGGAGCACTGCCACCTCGTCCCTGCCTTTGTTGCTCAGAGCTTTCCCCTCCGTGGCCAGGCCGGCTGGACCCCAACTACCTCTGTTCACATTCTCCTTCAGGCTCCCAGACCCCTGGCCTGTACCCATCCCGTCTCCTTCCTTGGGGCCAGGATTCCTTCCAGCACATGGCCTTGTGCCATCCCGTGTGGGGTGGCTGAGTGTCCCTGAGGTGGGTGGGGTGCTGAACCTGACACTAGCTGTGACCTTCAAAGGCTCCTAATCTGGTAGGAAAATCTTCACCCCTGCCTCGTTCCTTCCGAGGGAAGAATTCGCTTCATGTCAGGAGGCCTGTGCATTTGCTGCCGGCTTTGCCACGTCCTAGCTGGGAGGTCTGGGCACAGTTTTCTAACTGCTGCTCTGAACCTCCCTTTCCTCCTCTGTGAAATGGGTCAAGCCTGCCTTGTGGTGTTGCCATGGGGGTCAGGTGGAGGAGGGGGGCACCTGCAGGCCTAGGGAACAGGCCAGGCCAGGCTCTGGAATCAGACTGAGACTATGCTCAGCACTACCTTTGCTGTTTCTGGAGAGGGTGGATGGGGGTGGGCCTGGGAAAGTTATTCCTATCTGTGAACTTTGCTTTCCTCCTCTGTAGAATGGAGCAAGAAACAGTCCCTCCCTACCTCCCAGGATTGGTGTGAAGACAAAACGATACCCTGCTAGGAAGGGGTTAGGCCAGTGCCAGCTTGTGAGTGAGGGCTCAGTAGATCTTAGATACTATTTATTAAGGGTTATGATGCCAGACCCAACACATGGCAGACCCGCCATCACTTTGATGTCATCCCTTTCCTTCCCGAACCAAGCACACGGGTTCCATTCATGAGCCCATCCCTGGACAGGGAAGATCTCGGACAGGGAAGGGCTTGTGACCCTCCCTCCCCACCCTGCTCACTGTTTGAGTTCAGCGCTCCAAAGCACCACCAACAGATCCCAGGGTAAAGCTAAAAGCAGCCCAATAGAACTATCAAAATTAGGGAAAATCCTCTTTGAAGACTGTGAAACTCAAGTTATACTTCTGTTCATCCTGCTACTGCATAAGGATCAAAGATTTTTTTTCAAGACAGGAAAGAAAAACAGTAAAACTACCAGTGTAAGTGGCAGAGAGACCTACCATTTCAAAACCCGAGAACCCCGGGCCTGGCTGAGCAGGGAGTTGGCTGCCTGTGAGCCAGCAGGCCCTGTTACTAGGAAGTCCATCACCAGGGGTCAGGACAAGGAATTGAAGTGACCTGGAGACAGATCCTAGGACAGGAGGTGTCCCAGCACCGCAATATTTTAGAAGGCTAACTAAAGGCAGCCGTTGGTGACTCAATCCCTATAAATCTGTCTCAGACATTTTGAAGCCCGTTTCTATTTCCTCACATACACTCTCTTGGGAGTTATGAGTGCTTTATGTGTATTAACCACTCTGTGAAGTGGCTTTTCTTTCCAGACTGTGGAAAGCAGTCTTGAAATCCCTGCACTCCCAGAGGAAACAGGTCAACGAGACTCGGGTTTGGTGTATGTGAGTAAGGCGTCCCGGGAGGGGAAGGGTTCTTGTTAGGAGGTGGGTATGAGAGTGTGCTTGGTGAGTTTGCTGTCCTCAGAGTGGGGAATGCAGCTAGGGGCGAGGGGAATCCCAGCCAGGATAGTGAAGGGTTTAGACTTAGACCGGAGACTCATGGGAATTGGAAGAGCTGCCTTATCTCTACAGGTGACCAAGGATGAGATTGAGGTGCTACAATGGGGAGCTTCAGGGAGATTGGGTTTGTATCTACATAGGAAGGACTTTTTAAGTCAGTGGAGGTACCCAAGGATGGAATGGGCTAATGAGCTGTCTTGGTAAAGGGATGAGTTCTCTGTCACTAGAAGAATGGAAGCAGAGACTGGATGGCAAGTCTCTTCCATCCAGGAGATCCTTTGACCCCCAAACTTTCTTTATCCCCCCCAGTCCTGACTTCATGTTCATCTGACCCAAAAGGCACGTCCCAGAGGTGATTGGTTAGGAGATAATCATGGATTGAAAAGGGCCATAACCTCTGAGTTCAAAATCAAGATTCAGATGTTTTCTTTGGTGAGCATAAGACTTTTGTGCCATTGATTGAGTTTGATTCTGAGAGGAAAGTACTAGTTAGTGAAGAAATGCTTAGAATTGTAATTAAGTCAATTTCTCAAAAACATCATTTCATACACAGCTGTCCCCAGGGTATTACTGAGGTTAAAAATCCTGGTACAGAAGAAAATATATGGTATAATCCCATTTTAGTAAAATTATGTACTACAATGGGATATCACTTCACACCTGTTAGTTTGGCAATAATAATAATGATAATAGCCCCTAGATACTTCCATACATGTGCACTGATGTTCACAGCGGCATTATTCATAACAGCCAAAATGTGAAAACAACCCACAGGTCCACCAGTGGATGAAAGGATGACTAAAACATGGCACATACACACAATGGAGTATTATTCAGCGGTTAAAAAGAACAAAATTATGGTACTTGCGGCAACATGGATGAACCTTGAACACATTACACTATGTGAAATAGTTCAGATCCAAAAGGACAAATGCGGTGTGACTCCACCTTCCATGAGATTCCTAGAATAGACAAATTCATTGAGACAGAAAGTAAATCGTGGTTGCCTGGAGCCCGCCAGAGGGCAATGCGGATTTACTGCTTAATGGATGTAGATTCTCTGCTTGGGATGATGAGAAAAGTTCTGGAAATGGGTAGTGGTGATCGTTGTACAACACCGTGAATGTATTTAATTATGTACTGAAAAATGGTTAAAATGGCCAATTTTATGCTATACATATTTTATCAGAATAAAATAAATGATGTGTCCGTTGTTGGGGATAAGAGGGACGCCTGGGTGGCTCAGTGGGTTAAGCCGCTGCCTTCGGCTCGGGTCATGATCTCAGAGTCCTGGGATCGAGCCCCACATCGGGCTCTCTGCTCAGCGGGGAGCCTGCTTCCTCCTCTCTCTCTGCCTGCCTCTCTGCCTGCTTGTAATCTCTGTCTGTCACATAAATAAATAAAATCTTAAAAAAAAAAAAAAAGAGTGAATGTAGCAAGGTGCCTGCTGGAGGCTAAGTTTGTGCTTTGTCCGTCTCTGAGGCTGCTGCACAGACAGACCAGGACAGAAAGTCACTGAGGAGTGCCTGAGAAGCATGTCTCTGGGAAAGGAAGGAGGGTGAGATTCCCATCATCCTAGGAGAAGGAAATATCCAACCTCTTGTTTGGATCACCTGGGAAAAACAGTTGTGGGGAGGGAATGGCCATGTTGCACAATCCTTCCAAACCTCTGCAACCCCCTGGCACATGAATGTTGACAGGATGTGGGAGAGGCTTGTGTTGATGGGCCCTGGGTCCTTGGCTTGGAGCCCTTCCCTGATCTGGGAGAACATCAGCTTCTACCTTTGTGGCTGCTTTGGGAGTGTGGACTTGATGCACAACTTAGATATGACTCACCGACACCAGCTCCTGCTGGATATTCATGTCTTTCTACCCCAGTCTGCATACCTGCCTGAGACACCTGTAAGGACTTGGAGCCCCCTGGACACATGTGAAGAAGGTGGTGAGAGCCTTGGGGGAGATCAGCTCTGCTGCTCATCTGATCTCCTGCCGTTACCATACTTTGGGTCTTGGACATTTGAACCCTTGGGATCAGTTGGGTCACACCGATCAATCACACCTTGAACCATGCAAAGGAACCCCTCCATAACATGTGTGAGTGTGCATGTGATTGCACGTGTGTGTGAAAAGGCACGGTTAATGTCTGAGAGAATGTAGGAATTTGAGTGATTTTGCCTTACTTCATTATTGTTTTCTGTATTTGAGATTTCCCTGATTTATACTGAGCATTTATTGTTTTTCCCTATCAGAAAAAAGGGGAATTATCACTTTTTAAAAGGCATACAACATGGAGATCCTGCAAAAAATTAAAAATAGAAATACCATTTGATTGAGTAATTCCACTACTGGTATTTATCCAAAGAAAAAGAAAACACTAAATGGAAAAGATACATGCACCCCTATGTTTAGGGCAGCATTATCTACAAGAGCTAAGATACAGAAGCAACCCAAGGGTCCCTCCATAGATGAATGAATAAAGAAGTGGTACATTTACACAATGGAGTATTACGCGGCCAAAAAAGAAGAATGAGAGCTTGTCATTTGCAACAACAAGCAGGGACCTAGAAGGTAGCATGCTAAGTGAAATAAGCCAGACTGAGAAAGACAAAAGCCATATGATTTCCCCCAAGCATGGAATCTAAAAAAGCAAAACAAACAAATAAACAAACAGGGGAAACAGACTCATAAGTCTGGAGAACAAACGGATGGTTGCTAGCTGGGCGGGGGGAGGGTGAACCAAATGGGCCAAGAGGAGTGGGAGATACAGGCTTCCAGTCAGGGAGTGAATAAGTCATAGAGACAAAAGGCACAGCAGAGGGAGTGAGCCTATGGCATTCTAGCAGTGGTGTGCGGTGTGCGGGGACAGACAGTAGCTCCTCCCGAGGTGGACGCAGCTGAATCACTGTTGGACGCTTGAACTAATGTCCTGTTGTATGTCAGCGATACTTCAATTTAAAAAAAAAAGGCGCACAAGCCTTCACCAATGTATTTTGTGTTACAACTTAACAAATGCCGACTGGGCAAAATCAAATATTGAACAGGGTGTGAGTCATCCAGGAGATTAGGACGAGTCAGGGAAACCACTCCTGCTCATTCCAGCAGAAAGGAACTCACCACAGGGAATTAGGCGCTCCTGCAGTTAGGAAGGCTGAAGAAGCTTCCGCAGGGCTGATGACACCACAGGGCTGTCCCTCCTGCTGCTGTTGGAAGTGCCAAGCTCCGAAAGAGCAGCTCCTGGGGGGCCGGTCAGCCTGCACAGGTGGGTCAGGTGGTCACCATCTTCCTGAGGAGTTTCACCTCCCCACCCGGGAAGTGGTTCTTCGGGTCACAGAAATGGTGGTTTTTGAAGCAGAGCCCATGGTATGCAGCTCCGGAAGGGCCTGTGTCAGGTTCTTCTCCAGGACCATGCGGGCCTCCATGGTGTCCTTGCATGTTGGAAAGTCTCCTGCAGGTCCCAGAAGAGGGCACAGCCAGTGAGCTGACTTTGTATCTTCAAGAGCTTGGTGACCTTGTACTTTTTCTAGGCCAGCTCATGGAAGTAGTGGCCCGTGTCCAGAGCCACATTGTCAGGGTTCGAAGCCGAAGCCCAGAGAGAGGTGGGTGTAGGAGGCCTGCAGGTGCGTGTTGACCCAGCAGTTGATGGAGGCCCCCGTCTTGGTGGAACATTCTAGGAAGCTCATGGCTCATTGACAATAAGGAGTTAAGCTCGAAATACAGTGTTGGCTGGTCCCAGAGGCAGAGGATGACTGTGAAGATGGTCCCAAAGATTGTGGCTGGAAAAGAGGTTGGAGGGTGGTAGGAGGCTGAAGAAGCGGCATACTTGTGTCTGTTCTGTCCAAACACTTTTGAAGCAAGAGACAGATCCACAGGCCTATTGGGTGCAATGCCTGTGTTCTTTTCTTAGGGCTGCCGTAAGAAAGTACTAGAGCTGGGTGGCTGAACCAACAGCGTATTGTCTCCAAGCCTGGGAGGCTAGAAGTCCAAGAGCAAGGTGCTGGCAGGGCTGGCTTCTTCTGGAGGTTGCAAGGGACAATCTGTTCCCAGCTTCTCGTAGAGGTTCTGGTGGTTTGCTGGCTGTCTTTCATGTTCCTTGGCTTGAGATGCATCAGCCCACTGTCTGCCTTTATGTTCACGTGACATTCTCCCTGTGGGTGTCTGTCTCCAAATTCCACCTTTTCATAAGGACACCAGTCGAATTGGATTAAGGTTCACTCTACTCCAGTATGACCTCATCTTAACTAATTACATCAGCAATTGCCAGATAAGGTCAAATTCTGCCACATTGGGGGTTAAAACTCAAACCTATGGATTTGGGGGGGTCACAACTCAGTGCATTCGTGATAGAAAATTGCTGTGGAAAATCCATAGGGTGGTGCTTGGCTTCAGCAACAATGAAGAAGCAGAGATAGGACATTCATCTAGAACTCTAGGAGTTCTGGGAAATGTTTCAGCCTATTAGGTTCTGCATTAATGAAGGTACTCTAGGGGTAGGTTGGAATGCTGCTTGGCCAGCCCACCATATCCCCCACCTAAATCCAAGATCCTTCACCTGAATTCTCAGTCCTGGTCATTTTGCAACTGGCAAAATTCACACCACTGAGCCCATGAACCTGGGGTACTGAAAACAGTACTATCTTTAGAAACCAGGAGATGGGAGTCAGACCCTGGCCTTACTGACTTGTTGGGTGACAGCCAGAGCTAACCAAAACCTACCACCATCCACAATTCACCCAACAAACACTGCAGGGTTCACAGTCATCACCACACTCTAGGATCTCGGGTCATACACGTAATTCTTTATGCTACAAGACTATCCCACTCAAATTTGCTTCTTTATTCTTTCTATCCTGAGATTTTTTAAACAAAGATAATTGTCTCTATTCCCAACCATGACCGATTTCCCGCCACCACCATTTTTCCTTTGTGGGCCCTGGTTACTGTGTGTGTGTGTGCAGGCCAAGCCCAACATTCTCCTTTGATGACGGGTAAATGATCTAGAAGGCAATGGAGGCAGGAGGTCAAGTTCTCCTCCAAGCCGTGCCACTAACTCGCTGGGCGACTCGTACCCCAGTTTCTCCACTTGTAAGCAGGGTCATTACTATCTACCCACCAGGCAGAATTTGGGCAGGGTCCCCAGAGCTTTAGGGGGGGGAACTGTGGTGTGTGGGACTGCTCTGTTCCATCCCTAGCCTCAGGGTCTGGGTCTGTGTCTGGTGCTTTCTGTTCTCATGCAAATATAGGTAACTATTGTATCCAAAATGTTGTGGAAAGGGAACCAGACCATGTGTGGTACAGTTGAGGGTGTTCTCACACAACACTCTTTTATGACGAGGGATGAAAAAAACTTTCAACTCTAGTGGCTTCAAAACAAACAGGAATTCATTGGTGCATGCGACTGAAAATCCACAGGTAGATCAGCTTTAGGCATGGCTGGATCCGGGGACTCAAACAATATTCCTGGAAACTCTCTCATTCTGGGGATGGATCATGGGAAAGGGAGGAAGGAAGGAATCGAGCAAGAAAGGTGGCGTACAGAGCAAGATGGAGTCACTTACGTCAAGCAGTGACCCAAGCAGCCAAGGGCGTTGTAGCTAAAACCGGATATGCCAAAACCAGCACAGGCTGACCACACTCAGAACCTCTGACCCTCAAAATCAGGGGAGGTCTGCAAAGGCTCAACACTGATTGAATCCTTTTAAAAAGGAAGAATTTTTGCAGCAAACCATTAGACGTTCAAGATGCTGACCCTTTCACATCTGACCACATCAAAAAAGCAACTGCCGCCAAGGGCTCTGCCCAGTTGAGGTCTGAGCAGACCCGAGATCCTCCACTGCTCAGACATAGTAAGCAGCACACGCTGAGAGCTGCCCTGGGCAGACGGAGGCCTCATCCCCGCCGTGCACTCACAGGCTGACTTCCCATTTGGTTCGTTAACTTCCTTGTTGCATCTTGTCTGTTGCGAGACTTTGGATCGTGTTTTGTTTTGTGTGACATGTAAAAAGCCAGGTTAAACACGTAGTGAAATGTCACTGAGTTTGGAATCCTAACCTGCTTATCATTGTGCTAACCTTGCTTTATGACTGAATAAAGCTGACATTGTGGAAAGAAGACACAACTTGTACGTGCACTTTCATGGTGTGCTGGCAACAGACGGGTGCGGCGAATGTGCCCAGAAATAATGACGCTGCAGAGGACATGCTGCTGAGTGATAGGAGAGGCCTTGGTGAAGCACGGGAGGATTTCAGAAGAGGGATGAATGAAAGCATTCTTATGGGCTTTTACTCATTCATCCAGGTCGTCAGCACTAAACTCCCATGCTGGGCTTCGCACTGGACCAGGCCTGGAGCTCTCGAGGAGCTCTCACTGGCTAATGGAGAAGATAGGGAATTTAGACAGGACTGTGCACAAGGCATGCTTGGAGGTCATAGCTGGTCTGGGAATCTGGGGAGCTTCTCGGAAGCAGGCCGTTGGACTGGAAGAGTGAAAACAGGAAAGGACATTTGGAACAGAAGGAACAGCATGAACAAAGGCACTGGGGCTGGGTTCAGAACTGCACGGAGGCTGACTTACTGGGTGGCACTGGCCACACGACTTTCCCAAGCTGGGCCTCAGGTTTTCTCTTTGCACAGTCAAGGGCTTGGACAACTTGCTACGGAGGTAGGGAAGGGGGAAAGAATGACACGTGCTGGTAGGGGCTGCTCCTCCCTCTGCTGAATGAGACCTGACTCACTTCAGGTGGCTTCCCTGGCTTCCTGAAGGCCACACCCCTGGGGCCCAGCCCAGAGGCGAGGGAGGGGGCGAAAGGACACACATCCGCAGTAACCAGTATTTAGTGTTTGAATAGGGGATATTTGCACATCGTGACCATCGGAAAGCTCTAGATGGCGTATCATAAAATGTAAGTGCCCTCCCAAGCCCACCTTCTGATCCCCACCCCCCAACTTCCCTCCCCAGAGCAAATCTGTTACTGGGTTTTGCTCATCACGGTGGCAATGGTCTATGCAGATGCTAGCAAGCTCCCCCGCCACACGTGCATCCCAGCCCTGGCGTGTTGTGTACACATAGGAGCACACTATTCACACTGCTGGGCACCTGCCTCCCTTTCCTTAATCGCGTATCTCGGATACTGCAGCTCCTCCCTGCAGATGGCCTTGGTGGGGGGCGGTTGGGGGGTATGGGACCCTGGGGAGGAGCTCAGGGCCAGCTCCCAAGGGGGTGAAATCTGGAACCCGAGCAGAGACAGGGCCGGTGAGAAGTCCCTGGGGGTAATGACAGTGACACAGGGGCTTAAAAAGCCAGGGGTGAAGTGTATGAACCCTGTCAGTCGCCCTCCCTCCACCAGCAGTTCAGTGAAAGGCCTGCTTACCGTGGCAGCCTTGCATTTCTAGGAATGGTGCTCAGGTGATGAAGGAATGGGTGCCGGTGGTGCCCGGTGTGTGTGTGTGTGTGTGTGTGGACAGGAGCTCAAGTTAGGAGCCGGTGCCTTGGAGAAGCAGGTGTGCCAAGTGAGGACTAATTTGGGAGGAACTTAAGTGCCCCTAACACTCAGTGGATGAGGGAGAATTCCCTACACCTGCCAGAAATGTGGGTAGGGAGCTAAAGCCACTGGATCTGGACATTAAAGAAAAGTGACACTGCGGTGCCTGGGTGGCTCAGTCAGTTAAGTGTCTGCCTTTGGGTCAGGTCATGATCCCAGGGTCCTGGGATCGAGCCCCACATTGGGCTCCCTGCTCAGCAGGGAGCCTGCTTCTCCTCTCCCTCTGCCTGCTCCTTTGTCTGCTGCTCTGCCTACTTGTGCTCTCCTCCTATCAAATAAATAAATAAAATCTATACAAAGAAAAAAGAAAAGTGACAGTGGACATGGACTTGGCTGATGTGCCCAGTGACTGACGTTCTCAGCACCTCTAAGACTGGGTGGTATCCCCCTGTCTCCCTGCTGTTCCTCCCAGTCTCAGTCCGCCAGAACTGCAGTGTCTCCTTCCCTTGCCTTCCTGTTTTGAAAGGGCATGAGTAAGCAATTTGACCTTGGTTTCTGGGGGACGTGAGAAAGGAGGTACTCCTGAAGTGTTTGGTGATGGTGGTGGTGGTGGTGGGGTGCTTCCCTGCTGCTGGTCCATCACCAGCTCATCTTTCGACTTGGGCAGTAGAGATCCTGGACCCAACTCGCTGGGGTCTGAGACCATTGGAACAACACTCCTTCCCCAGCACTATTTTTTACCAGACCACCTGCCCCCAACAGCCCCTGCCCTCAACTGTCCTGTACTCTGTGGATCCTGCCAAAGATCCCCAAGGCAGGCAGACAGGTGGGACTTTTTGCCCCACTTTGCAGAGGAGTAAACCTGGGGTGTAGAGAGCAGCCTCCTAAGGAGGTGCTTCCTGCCCCCCAGCATTGCCTCAGGGAACTTCCTGCCACTAGGAGGGGATGTGCGAAGAAGCAAAGCCTGAGCTCTCCCACACCAACAGGACTCCAGAGGTGGTGGGCTGACTAAGGGGACATTAGGAGACATAGACGGTGGACTGGCCCTCTGCGCCTTTCATGCTGTTGACCCCATATTACCAACAGCAAGTCCCACAGGGCTGGGTCATGCTGTTAAGTGTTCTGTAAATGTGTCTGATGATTATTCTGTGCAAAACTACTGAGTGAGGGGCTGGAAGTAGGGACAACTCTTTGTCACTCAACTCTGTCACACCACAGTGTTTGGAAACCAGCACAGCTCTGGAGCCCATTGGACCTGGGTTTGAATCCAGGATTTACTATAGTTTAATAATGAATTTAGTGGTGCCTGGGTGGCTCAGTGGGTTAAGCCTCTTCCTTCAGCTCAGGTCATGATCTTAGTCAGGGTCCTGGGATCGAGCCCTGCATCAGGCTCTCTGCTCAATGAGGAGCCTGCTTCCCCCTGTCTCTCTGCCTGCCTCTGCCTACTTGTGATCTCTCTCTCTGTGTCAAATAAATAAATAAAATCTTTTTAAAAAGGATGAATTTACTATTTACTTGCTATCTTCGTGTGTCTAAATGTTTAAGCTGCTCAGAATGTGAAAAAATCATAAAGAATGAGAGTCAAAATCTTGGAGGCTAGGGGTCCCCTTACTCTACCCAGAGTTGAGGAGCACTAAGTTCCAAGTCTGGGTCCAGGGGAACTCAACATTTTTTATCATAATACCCTAGAAGTAAACAACAGTTTAAAAAAAAAATAAATGTATTTTATTTTATAAGTCATTTTTCAAAGATTTATTTACTTATTTCAGAGAGAGAAAGAGACAGCAAGTGAGAGAGCGTGGGGGGAATGGCAGAGGGAGAGGGGGAGAGAGAATGTCAAGCAGACTCCCTGCTGAGCTGGGAGCCCGACGCCGGGCTCGATCTTATGACCCTGAGATCATGACCTGAGCTGAAATCAAGAGTTGGGTGCTTAACTGACTGAGCCACCCAGGTGCACCTTAAGTAAGTTGTTTTTTAAAGATAAATCTCTATAAATTCTGTGAAGTACTATTTTACAAATATATCATATTCTCTTAGAAATAAAAAACAGAAATGAGAGGAGAGAGAAGTAAAAATAGAAGACCCTAATATTTTCCCTGAGCTTTGAATGACTCTCCATGGTGGAAACCATGAACCTAGCTTTTTTTTTTTAAGATTTTATTTATTTATTTGACAGAGAGAGATCACAAGTAGGCAGAGAGGCAGACACAGAGAGAGAGGAGGAAGCAGGCCCCCTGCTGAGTAGAGAGCCCGACACGGGACTCGATCCCACGACCCTGAGATCATAACCTGAGCCAAAGGCAGCGGCTTAACCCACTGAGCCACCCAGGCGCCCAACCATGAACCTAGCTTTAAGAAAGCACAGGCCTGGGCTGTCCAGGGGACTTAGAAGGGGGTGTGTATGTGTGCGCGCGCACACACATGCACGTGCATGAGCACGTGTGCTAACTCAGAACTGAGGCACTGAGACATTTGGGACAAGGTGAGGGTTTGGGGGGTTTCCTGCATGGTGGGGGCCTGGGCTGCTCTTGCAATGGAGGCCTGAGTAAAGAGGAAAGTGTGTCTATATGGTAGGTGGGCTGGACATTTCGTGTCTTGGCCTGGGAGTAGCGTGGCAAGATCCCTGTACCCCGACTTGGGCTGCATTAGTGGTGGGGGGACTTTCCCTTTCCCCACTGCCAGAACCTCCTTAGATAACCCTCTTGCCTCCTTAGATGGTGAGCTTAATCAGAGGGACTTAATTACATATTATATTATATTATTAGTTATATATAACATGAGGAACTTCTCTTTTACCTCTATCTTTGCTAATTTCTGTCAAGTTTTTTCCGGCGAGATAAACACAACACCAGGCAAAGTGGGTGCAAGGCAAGATTTATTAAAAACACTCTCCGGCGAAGTTTCAGGGCTCAGGAGAAGGGGAGCCGAGAAAGTTGCACCGGGAGGAGGTGGGCACCCTCGGGTGAGGTTCCGCGACTCTGGAAAGCAGAGTGGCGGAAGTCGCGCCCAAGGCAGGGAGGAGGGGGCTTTTAAGGGGTCTCGGAGGAAGCTCAGGGGTCTTTTGGAAGTTTCCCTTATTCGGATATCTCGCCTGCTCGTCGGGATCCCATTGGTCCACAGGAGCCCGGGGCGGGGGTCTCAGATCCCTGCTTGGGCCTTTGTTCTCCTGTCTGAGCTCAGGTCCTGTGGTGGGAACTTTCGCCATCTTGGACCTTTGTTCTTCTGTCCGAGTTCAGGTCTTATGGCGGGAACTTTTCGCCATCTTTAGTGGCCCTTCCTGCCAGCCCAACAATTTCTATCTGTGTTATGGGAATAAATATATTCATATAATAGTATTTTACAGAATTTATAAAGATTTATTTAAAAAAAACAACTTACTGAAAGGTTATTTATTCATATAAGCAAAGAGCTCGAGCCAGCCTCTAGCCTATGTCCCCCGGCTAAGAGTGCTAAGAATGACCTGCTGTTGCAGGGGTTCAGTTTGACAGAGCACCGAGCAGTAATGGGACCCCTGTTCCACCTGCTTGCCCTTGAGCTCATTCATATTCGTAGTCCCTGTATGAAAGGGTTATGGTAATGGTTATTGGAGATAATTTTCAACTGGGAGCAACCCGGCTGGGGGGATTAGGGAAAAATTAATGCCCCTAGGCCTTGGCGTAAATGGACCTTGCTTGTCATCTCTCCCTTTGCCACTGAGGCCTCTCCCTGCCTCCTGGCCTCCACCCTGCCTTGATCTCCCCGGCTGACACTCCTCCGGGCGGAGGCTGATCCAAGCCTTCGTAAACCATTCAGGACTGTTAAACAAATCCTATAATTAGAAGCCAGGTTTCCTAAACGAAGTGAAAAATGTAACGTTACCCTTTGTTTGTTCACTGGATGCTCAACGCAAGTCCCATGACCCAGAGGAGCTGTGACTTTAGGTTTTCAAGAAGCCTTAATAAGGTAATGTTTATAAAGTTAACTTCACAGCTCTGCTGGAGCACAACTCCATGAAATAGGACAAGCCGTAATTCCAAGGAGATTCTACTCTCCCCACCCCTCCATCCCAGCAGTGAGGAAGGTTGTCCCCTCGTCCTCTTCTGTGGTGTGTGGAAAGGCCCAAGACTGGGACTCAGGCAGTGGGTTCAGAACTCAACTCTGACACTGAATGGTTGTGTGACCTTGTGTCAGTCTCCTTCCGTCTCTGAACTTGTGTTTCCCCATCTATAAAAGAGAGGAGGAGCTGATGAGACTTGCTTATTCTACATCTCTTCTAACTTGGATAGTCTACGGTTTGATTTCCATGTCTCTCCACCACTGGATTTTATCTGAAGCAAGGATTCATCTCCAAATTTGACCTCCTTTCTCTGGACTTTCCAAAAGGTCTTGGTATAATGAACCTTGGGAAGAGAATAAATCTAGTTTGGGATTGGCAAGACTTGTGGATATACCTTTTCTGCCTCAGCTTTGAACCCTCAAGCTCCTCCCTCAGGAAGTGAAACGCATGACAAAAAATGTGAAAATGACCTGTGGAAGGAAAAAGAACTCTTCAACTCTTCCAAGGAATTCACACTGGCCAAGATGGGGAACAGTGGAAAGAACAGGGGGTTGCACTGTCTGGAGATGGTAGTCACTAATAAGTTAACAACTTATTATGGTAACGTCATAACAGCTGACATTCTTGGAGTTCTTGCCATGAACCAGACTCCGTGCTGAGGGCTTAAACCCATCCTCTCAGTTAACCTCACAGCAAATCTGTGAAGTAGGAATTTTATCATTGTCTTTATTTTACAGATAAGAAACTAACACTTAGGGGCACCTGGGTGGCTCAGTTGGTTAAGTGTCTGCCTCTGGCTCAGGTTATGATCCCAGGGTCCTCGGATGGACCCCCATTCGGGTTCCCTGCTCAGTGGGGAGCCTGCTTCTTCCTCTGCCTGCCCCTTCCCCTGCTTGTGCTCTTTCTCTGTCAAATAAATCAATAAAATCTCAAAAGAAAAAAAAAAGAAACTGACACTTAGAGAGAAAAGAATGTGCTGGAAGAAAATAAATGGTTGCAAAGACTTCAGAACCTATTCTTGACTCCTGTCAATGCATGGCCTCCAAACTTCTGATCCTTTTGGGGTACTTGTGGAAGCGTCCATCGCTCTGGGTCACTGAGCGATTCTGATGAGCAGAGCACACTCTGACAGCCTACGTGGAACTTGTGACAGAGGCGAGAAGGACACCTTTGCTGGAGTGAGCCTCCAAGGTCTGAGGGTTGCTTGTTACTGTAGCACAATGTGGCACATCCTGACTGACATTGCTTGTCATAGGGCAGAAGGAGCAGCTTTGATCTGTATGTTCTCAAAGAACAAATTTGTCATCAGCAGATGGAGGGAGCGGGGCGGGGGGGTTGACATTTAAATCAAGCAAAGCCTAATAAGAGACTTGGGAACATTTGCTAGGAGTATCCTTGAGAAGCCAGCAAAAGGACTGTAAAAATCCTGCTGATCCTGAGGTTTGAAGAAACAGTCTAAAACATGCAAAGGTTTGTAGGGAATTCTGGAAAGATAGTGTCAGAGCTAGGCCTGGGTTGAGATAATGGGATAGAATGCAGTGGAATCCCAATATGGAAGACAAACACTGGACATAGCTATGTAATCACCAGACTGAGGAGCCAAACAATTACAGTTTTTCCAAGAGCGCCCTAGTGGGAGAGAGAGAGACTGGGGTCAGCCCCATCCTAGAATTCTCCCCGGAGCTGACTCAGAAAACATGTCTGCCTGGCACTAAGCCTTCTTGCCAGACACATCTCCCTTCAAGGTAGGCTTCTTCACAGAGCACAGCCTGGCTATGTCAGAGAGAATTTGGGTGGACTTTGGTGCTCTGTGTATATTCCTACTGACCTGGGGGGCCCACCTCTAACCACTGCCTTGTTCCAAAGCTCATGCCCTAAATTGGGGCAAAGGTTAGGCTGGTGGTCAAAAGTGGCCTTGGGGATCCAGGCCTTTATCCTAAGCTCTGCCTTTTTTCTCTATGCTTCCCTTCCCTGGGCCTCAGTTTCCTCTTTTGTAAAAATCTTTATATTAACATGGGGTTGATACAAGGGAGTAAATAAAGTCAAGGGTGTAAAGGGCTTTGTAAACTGTAGAGTACTATTTACACACAAAAGCTATCACTCTTACCACCAGGCAATTATCGGCAGCTTCTGACTGGATCCTAAGGCTGCATCACCACCATCTCCTGGGGCCAGAAACCTGGCCTTGGGTTTATGTTAATAATTTGCCTTAAAAACATTTTTTTAAAAGTTTACTTATTTTTCTAGTAAGCTCTATACCCAACATGGGACTTGAACTCATGACCCTGAGATCAAGAGTCGCACTCTATTCTGATTGAGCCAGCCAGGTGCCCCTTGACATTCTCTTCTAACATTAGAACAGTTAGGAAGGCTTCTTTCCTGGGAACCAGACTTTGGACGTGGTTGTATTACCCACCAGCCATTTCTTCTTCCCTCACAACAACAATTTTTATGAGAACCGAACTTTCAACAGAAATTTGGCAAGATGTTACATTCTGGAGACATTGTACCTTCTTCCACATGCTCTGAGAGCTGAGGTCATGGGCTCCAGCCATGCTTGCAGATGCAGGAGGTATAGGAGACTGAGAGGAGGGGCACCCAGACACAGTCCCTTAGCCTGGTCCTGAAATCTCAGTATTGTTGTATCCACCATCCTCTTTCGGAACATGAGCTCCGGAACTGTCTTGGCTGTTCAGCGCTGTATGCCCAGTGCTGAGCACGGTGTCTGCCACATTACGTATTTGTCGAGAAGGGAGTGGACCCTCTTCAAGGACTCTCAAGGCTCCTTACGGCCCCAAGCGTAAGGTCACAGCTCATAGAAACTTCTAGAGCATCCTGGGCACAATATTCAAACTCCCACCTGGGGCAGTTTCTCATTATCCTCAGGAATAGGTTTCTACCACACAGACGGGAGGTTCAGACCTCCTTCTGCAGGAGCCCTAGGAGCCTGTACATTTCTGAGGCTGGTTTCTGGGTGGGGAGGCAGGTTGGGGACAGAGGCCTTGGCTACAGCCGTTAAGGCTCCTTGCTTGCTGAAGGGCAGTGGGACAGGCCTCACTGCCTGTTCCCCAAGGGGTGGGTACTGAGGAGCTCTTGGAGTTCCTCTTGTGCCTCCGTAAGTCCTGCCGTGGTCACAGCTGCCCCCAGGCTCCTGAATCAGGCCCTGAGAAGCATGTGGGTGAGTAGGCCACATTCGCAGTCTGCAGGGGGCTCCCACTTGATGACTCCAGAACACGCACATGTAAGAGCCCATCCACAAAGTCGCACTCACACCAAAACAAACACAATGAAAACATGGCTCTTTGAGCCAGTGACAGAAGCCAATATGTGAGACAGACTCTGATAAGTACCATGCCTTTCAGCTGTGTTTGGGGAGCAGGCCTTTGACCCCAAGCTATGAAGGAATTCCCCTCTCCATCCTGCGTCCCCTGGAGGATTCCTCTTGTATAAACAGCCAGGAGACACCAACCTCTTTCTTTCCCACCTCCCCCCAAAGCCAGCCTTCTTCCGCTACCAGCTCTGGGTCCTGGGGGTCTGAAGAGAACGTTTCTCATGCTGTACGCTTTTCCTGCTTCTGCTGGAGGATGGGGCCTCCCACCCGAAACAGACACAGCCCCAACCAGCAGGAGGAGGGCCTGACAGCTTTCAGGGAAAAGTCAGGACTCTGGATCTTGTAAGTCCAGACGTCCTATAAACTCTGACCAAAAGGATAAACATCCCCTGGGACGTGAGGGGAGGATGTGCCGGTGGGCAGGGGGCCCGGCGCCTCTGTCTGCCCCGGGGACAGGCTGTTTAGTCCATATTTCTCACGGGCCTCTTCGGGCTCCTTCCTGTTCCAGGTCTGGACAAGCAGAGGCAGGCAGGACAACCCCACCTGGGAACCCGGGGCCTTGGACATAGGAGACTCAGACCTCTCAGGGCTGGAGGGGAACTTCTAAAAATCAACAAGCCCAGGCCTTTCCACTTTTTATTTTTATTTTTTTTTTTTAAGTAGGCTCCATGCCCCAATGTGGGGCTGGGGCTTATGACCATGAGATCAAGAGTTGCACAGTCTACTGACTGAGCCAGCCAAACACCCCCCACCTTCTCCTCTTCTTAAATCTCCCTCATACCACCCCAAACGGGTCTTTGGCCCTCTACTAAAAACAACTCTGCCGATGGGGAGCTCACTTTTTCCCAGGGAAGTTCATTTTATGACTGGGACTCTGACAGTTAAAAAGTTCTAGAAGAGCTGACCAGAATTGTTCGTTGTGAAATGGACGAAGCAAGAACAAAGAATAACAGAATGTACAACACAATGATAGCGGGGCCGTTCACTGAGCATGATGCTGTGCCAGGCACGTTACCTGCATTATCTTGTTAACCCTCCTCCTTTCCAGGAGGACACACACACGCTCAGAGAAGTTAAATCACTTGCCCAAGGGAACCCAGCTGTTGTGTGCCAGGGCTAGGGGTTCAGGTCACTCTGGTTCAAAGTCCATGCTTTAAATATTAGTCTATACTGTTTTTTCACCACCAAAAAGCAAATATAGCATACACACCCACAAAAATACCATACACAAGACATAGGCACACACAAACCACCCAAATGACAATAAAAACAGCCAAAATTCGCCAAATATTAAGTAACAATTGTAGGCCAGGAAAATCATAATTTTTAAAAATCTTTATTTTAAAATTTATTTTATTTATTTGAGAAAGTGAGAGAGAGAGAGAGCGAGCACAGATAGAGTGGCAGGCAGGGGGAGAGGGAGAAGCAGGATCCCTGCTCAGCAGGGAGCCCGATGTGGGGCCTGATCCTAGGACCCTGAGATCATGACCTGAGCTGAAGGCAGCCGCTTAACTGACTGAGCCACCCAGACATCCCGGCAAATCATAATTTTTATGATGAATCCATTGAAACAACCCTAGAAAGTTACTGGGTCTTACTGATGTTAGGAGGAGAGGATGTGGCCACATCTGAGGGGCCGGGCGAGTGTCCGACCACCATTTCTGAAGGCAGCCATCTCCCGCTACACCATATTGCATTGTAGGAGGGGACTGCCGCATAATGAAAAAGAAAACTTTCATAATTATAATTCTTATTTTCAACCATGAGAGCTTTAGAGAATAAGATATGCGTCCTCAGAGAGAAATCATCTCGCTGCTACGAAGGTGTCCTGCTAAGATGTTTTAAACGGAGATCCTACGTAGGTAGGATCTACACAAGACATCCCCCAGCTCGAGGGTCTGTGGGTGCCGAGCGCTAACAAGAGACGAGGTCCGGGGTCGGGGTAGAGTTCATCTGTAATTCGGAAATGCGAACTTGGTGTCTTCAAGGCTGGCTGCTGGGCAGACACCCAGTCCCAGAGCACAAGCCCACCTCTTAGAGTCCTGCCCCAACTCCCATTCCCTTGACTGCTCCCAGCAGGGGAGGAAGCATTGGCACCTGGCCTGGGCAGAGGATCCTGCGGACGTGGCCGCCCCTCAGCCCATCTCAGGGGCTGCCCGTTCACCCAGGCCTTTCCCTTTTTTGAGAACTGGGAGCTTGCTGGCTGGGTCTGTTCCCACCAACAGTGTTCCCGTCCAGGGAGCTTAAAATAGTGCCTCTTGGCTGGGGCTCTGGAGTGAGCAGTGAGGCAGGCATTTGTGCAAATATGGGCCTGGGAGAAAGACTCCTACCCAGGAGGGTGGCGGGCGGGGTGGGCCGCATGGCAGGAGAGCCAAGACCTCCTGTGGAGGATGCGTCCTCCTGGCCACAGCCTCCCTCCATCTCAGAGCGGAGGCGCCTCTTAGTCTCCTGCCTCTCCAGACCTTACTGGGCCCACTAGGGCAAGTCTTTAACTGCATCCCCCAGGTCCTCCTGGCTCCAGGGTGGGCCCACTGGAAACGGGGCCGTTGCGTTCTTCTGCACATTCTATCCTTGTTCCCACCTTACAATGTCCTCCCCACCTAAGAACATTCCAGAAGCATCCTTAAAGGCCCAAAGCAAAATGTGTTTTCAGAAGAATGGTGACAACTGCAGCCCCTTTAATCGAGCATTTACTTTTGTCAGGCGCTCTGCTAACTGCTTTCACATGCATTATCTCTTTGGAGCCTCACAAAGTGCTAGCCAGGCCAAGTTATTTTCTCCACTGTGCCGAAGAAACTAGGGCTCCGAGAAGTCAAGTGACTGTCCCAAGGTCACAGAGCTGTGGCTTGGTAGAGGTGAGACTCAAAAACTCAGGTCTGTCAATCTCTAGAGTCTGAACCCTTAGTCCTGGACAATCCCCTGTCCTCCAGGTCCCTGCTGCTTTGGCCTCCCATTCTCCATTCCAGCAGTAACACTCCATAGTACAGACAGTGGTTTGCATCAAGGCGTCTAATATCTTGTGAATGCCTATTAGGCATTCACTAGTTGCCAGGAACATTGCTAGGTGCCGTGCTCACAGCCTGGGAGTTCTCAGATCCCTAGAGGACTCTGGTTTGGGCCTGGGCTCAGTGACCTCCCCAGCATTCACAGTCCGGGTCGTTTGAGGATGTCAGTGTGAGGCTTAGGCAAGCATAGCCCTTTCTCGGTGACAGGTGAGGCATTGCCCCTCCTCTCCTTCCCCCACAGCAGGTGACAGCATGGACAGAAATCAGACAGACTTGCTTTGACTCCGTGACTTTGGGTTCCCTGAGCCTCAGTTTCCCCATTCATAGATGAAGAATAAAATTAGGACCTCACTCCAGGGTGCCTGGGAGAGTTTAATGAGACAGTGCATGTGAAGTACTTAGCACAGTGCCGGCAGTCAACGAGTAGATATTAAGCAGTAGCTGTTATTATTACTCATTGTTCTTTTCTCAAAATTACGATATCTAGCTGACAGGTGCCTAGCACCTACCACCTGGGAGATGCTCCATGTGCAGGGAATCACTCAGGAAGCAGACAGAGGCGCCCGGCCCCCCTCACACCCTCTCACTCTTGGTGGCTGTGCCGTTCCTGCTCTGACGTGGGAGCTGTCCCTGGAGCTGGACCCTAACAGTAGGGTCACTCATGAGGTCAGGGGCAGGCACGGGACCCATCCATGCCCCACCACCTGGTCCCCTCATTTGCAGCTCCAGGGCCCATTCCAGGGAAAGGGGGGAAGGGCAGCTCAAAGTTCCCTCAGGGCTTGCTGCCCTCTGCAGGGCTGTCTGGCTTTCTGGTGGCGCCCCCTGGTGGCGAGAATGGCACTGCTTACGGTGGGCCTGCCACTCTGAGCTAGCCAGCCCACTGCCTCTGCCTCTCCAGCGCATCTGCCCCTTCCCTCATTTATGAGTGCTCACGACCCCAGCTTTGCTGTGGGGCAGAAGGCCCTGAAGCCCAAGTTCTTACGCCTCCCCCTCAGGCCTGGGTTGAGTCCCGCAGCAGTCAGCCAGCATGGTGGGCCAGGATTCACACTTAGGACATCCCTGACCACAGATGACCTTCAGTGGTTTCTAGAAACCTAGGCTGGTGGAAAGGACTGCCTTCCAGGCTCGAGATGGCCCAGGAATGGGACACCCAGTGATGGTCACTGGGCCCATCCATGACTACCCAAGCACCTGTCTGAGTACCCCACAGATCCGCCTCCCCACTGGGAGGAGTCTCCCCCCTCCTCTCTGGAGTCCCAGTCTGGCCCGGAGCTGTAGGTGTAAACTTTGGGGAAGAACAGTAAGAGTTAGGAGACTGAGGTGTGCTCTACCCAGCCTTTCCCGGCGCTGGCACCAACGGGCCTGTGGGCCTGCATGAGGCCTACCCCTCCTGGGCCTCTGTCTCCTGTGCTAAAATGGTGGTGGGGTGGGAGAACCAGAAGAGAACGGGTAAGGACTCCTGTAGCTCCCAGACTGGCCCCTTGTTAGGTGTGGATTCCCTGGGCCTGCATCGTCAGAGCTCTGAGGCTGGGAGCCTAGAATCTGCATGGACAAGCCCTGAAGCTGGAAGCCGGGAAGCTAAGTCCTGACTTGGGGCTACAGAGGCAAGGGTGTGTGTGGGCCAGCAGGTAGGAGAGTGTGGTGGTTTCAGGGGTCCTAGGAAACAGAGGAACCCCCAGGCAGCCAGGTCCCTGCCTTTTAATTTCACATTTTGTGGGTGCCCAAGTGGGGGTGGGGTCCCCCCAGCTGTGTGCCGGTTGGACCCCCCCTACCAGCAGCAGCAGAGGGGGATCAAGGAGGCTGCCCCATCCCTTGCCTCTCACGCTTGTTCTGAGGACAGTGGTGGTGGGGCTGTGGGGCTGCCCGGGATGGGAGTGGGGGCCCTTGCTGCCTGAGGAGGTATTTTCAGAGTCCCCCTCCCTCCAGAGTTTCCAGTGATAGAATAGAGGCCTGTCTAGTATTTGACCAAATATGGTGGTATCTCTCGAAGAGCTCCAGCCCCAGCCGGTTTCTCAGTTATGCTGTGGAAACCTGCCCCGGACAGATTAATCTTGTGACATTCAGGAGCTCGTCGCACTCTGTGTTCTCCTCCTCAGCCGATTCCTGTAAATGGCCAGGAGTGGCCCTCAGCAGGACGGTGCCGTCCTAGATGTTTGTTCACGGTGTCCTTCCCTGTCCTCTGTGTGGACCGGCTCCCTGGGTGGACCGGCTCGCTCATGACGTAGGGCTGGGCTGTTCGCTTGAGGTGAGAGACCTCGACCCGCAGGGCTGGTCAGTTCAGCGTGAGATTCCAGGCCTCATAGACCTTGGGGTCACCGGAGCTCACCACATTGTGGCCAGAGCCTGGGAAGCCCAGAGCCCTCTTAGGAGGGTAGGCCCAAGGGGTAAGGAAGGAGAGTTGGCTGAGCAGTGAGAACCGATGCTAATTAGAACAGCTAAGGTTTATAGTAACAATTTTATGATTATTTCATCATAATCATTTTCATCATTAACAGCTAAGTGTTTACTGAGCACTTACTACATGCCAGGTAGTGTGGCAGCTGTTCAACATGGCGTATTTCCTTTACCCCTTTTAACAGCCCCAAGCAGTGGCCACTACGATTACCCTACCATTCTAGAGAAGTGGAAAGGGAGACTCGGAGACATTTCAGAAAGAAAGGGGCCAGACCACTGTTGATTCCTGGGCATGACTCCCATTTACCAGAGAAGGAAACCGAGAAGAGTCAAAGTCACAGACAGCCACACAGGGACAGGCCCCTTGGGTGAAGACCCTCTCCATGGGGTGGGGAGCACTACGTTGGGAAGGCTAGAACAAGCAGCCAGAAGTCCCCACGATCTGCAACTCGGCCTGCGTGAGAGCACCCATTCAGAAACATGTCCGCGGCAGGCCGGAACCCTGCAGAAAATATCCCAAGACAAACAGCATGGGGTGGGGGATAGAGCCCTGCACCGGGACCAGGTATGAATCCCAGTTCTGTCATCTCTAACCCATTGCGTCATCCCAGACAGGTTCCTTCCTCGCTCTGGCCTCAGTTTCCCTGCCCGTGAACTAAGTGGGTGGGACTCCAACCCCCAAGGTGGGGGGGGGTGCCATGAAACTCACCTGAGGCTGGCTGAGCCCGGGGTGCCTGAGGCTATTTTCCTGGGAGATGAGGCTTACGTCCCGCTCCTGGCCGGCACACTCGAGAACATTTGCTCTCCTGACCAACGGACAGCCCGTCCCTCCTCCGCCCTCACCCCCTCGCCATCCCCAAAGCAAACGAAGCTGATTGTCTTAGCTGGCCCTGTGGGTGCTGGCCGGGTGGCTAGCCGCAGGCCACAGGCGGAGGTGCCACCCGCCAGAGCCCCGCCAGACACACAGGGCATTGTCCCCTCAGTCAACAGCCCCTGGGCACCTCGGCCCGGCTCCTGGCCCGCCCCCATGCCCCTCGCCTCCGCCTGCCCCTGCGCCAGGCCCAGCCAGCTGGGGGCCCGAGGCTCCCAGCTGATGACGAGCCCACCCAGCCACCCCCCAGCAGCCCCCTGACGAGCTATAATTGCTTCACTCCATCCTGCTGCTGCCATTCTCTTGGCGGAGGCACCTGGGGTTCCAGGCCGGCGGCAGCTGCAGACCAGCCTCGCGGGGATGGACTGGCCGCACAGCCTGGTACGTGGCGCTTCCCCACCCCACCCCACCCCCACCCCTCTTTAGGGCCTGACTGTTTCGTTAACTTCTTTCCTATTGATTAATGGCTGCCTCTGTTTGGCTTGGAATCTGCGGAGGCAACTTCTCCCTCTGCCGTCTCCCCCAGGGTGAGAAAGAAACAGAGACTGGTCTCAGAGCCCCGCAGCCATGGCCAACAGCTCGGGCTCCTGACCTGGGCTCAGCCCGTTCACAGTGAGGCCCTTTCAGGCCAAAGCCGTCAGGGGAGACCCTGGCCAGCTCTGTTATCGGGGGGTTTTTCCAAAGGGTGTCAGTGTCTCCCCCCTGCCCCCCCGCTGGGGTCCTGAGATCCCCCGCTGTGTGACCTTGGGCAAGTCCTTTTTGTTTCTGGTTCCCAGGAAGGGGGACTTTGATTCCGTTCAGGGGGGTTTCTCTGAGTGGAGAGCCAGAGTTTCAGAACGCCACGTGAGACGCTCAGATGAGAAAGTCAGCGGTTAGGGAGACATTTTTCTGCACTGGAATCCAGGACCAAAAGGGAAGAATTTAGCGCCCTGAGTCTGGCACCAGGCAGCGGTGCTGCCAGAAGGGGCTCTGCTGAAACTTGTTTCCCAGGGTCCAGACTTGCTGGGGAGCCTGGGTAGTTCAGGTGTGGGCCCTGCAGGTGGTGACGTGAGTGACTCAGGGCAGGTAGGAGCCTGCTTAGAGTCAGAGACCAGATGAAACCCTCTGGAAAGTTCCTCCCTTCTGGCGAGCACCGAGCCCCATTCAAGTTCTGGTCCTTGTCTCCCGGGCCTGCTGAGGAGTCTGGCTTCTGTCAGGCCCCCCTGGGCTTCTCTCGAGCAAGCCAGAGCCTTTCCTGACAATCCCAGTTCTGTGGGAAGAGGGGGATGATGGTCGGTGATGTTGGATGCAGGTGGGTGAGGTGTGGATGGTGGGCGGCAGGCAGAGGGTTGGGCACAAAGGAGGGGAGCATAGGGGTCATGGCGCCTCACAAGGATCCTCAGCCGGGACCCGCCTGTCTCCCCACCTTCGTCCCCTTCCTTCCTCTGCACCCTCTATTTCAGCTTCGTGGTGTCCCGAGCACAGCTCTTCACTGACTCAAACCTCCTTTTACACTGCCCCGCCCCGAGATATTTAGACTTCGTCTGCCCACATCTGCCTCACTCTCATGCTTCAAACCTCACCTACGTGCCTGCTCCCCAGAAAGGCCTTGCAGGGCCAATCCATTGCCACCAGACTAAGCAGGTGGCCCTGACCTCTAGCCACAAGCAGCCCACCTCCTTGTCATCAAAAACAAGCCCCAAGAGATTAGGGGATTGTTCCTTGTCCAATGTGTGCTCCCGGTCCCAGACTGGGAGCTACAGACGGGCTGGGGTGGGGATAGCCGTTCACTGACCCAGTCATGGGGGTGAGCCACTATGTGGAAACTGCTGCAATGTCTGCCCACATGAAGTCTGTGCTTAGTCGGGATGGACGTATAAAAGAGCCATACCCACACACAAACTGTAAGTCTACAGTCACACAAGGTGTGTGTGTGGTGTTGGGAGCCCAAGAAAGTTTACTGAGGCATCCCTAAGGGCATGACGCTGGGCTGAGACACGAGGGGTAGGAGTATTTAGAAGGTGAGGGGAGGCAGGACTCTGCAGGTAGAAGCTGGTGCAAAGTCCCTGTGGCAGGAAGGAGCATGGTGGGAAAAAGGGTTTCAGAGAAGGCCAGAGAAGACCAGAGCACAGGTGTGAGAGGAGGTCCGGGGCAATCTGAGGAGGCAGAGCTCAGCAGCGGTCAGACCGTGTGGCAGAGTTGGGGTGTCGTTACCCTGAGGGTGAACGGTTAAGCTGGAGGGTGACATGATCACATTTGCCTTTCAAACATCTATCCTTGGCCATGGTATGGAGACTGGATTGAAGGAGCCAGGGAGGATGTGGGTAGCCCAGGCAGGAGGCTTTTGAGGGAAGTGAGGATAGTTGCCCAGACAGAGAAGTGGGAGTGTGGGGGAGATGTTTAAGAGGTGCTACAGGCAGGAGTTACTGATGACTGTGGTACATACACACATGTGTGGTACACGTGTCATGGCCTGGCGGGACCAGGCCAGGCATAGCAGGAGAGGGTGGTCCCCACAGAGCCTCTCTTCCCTCTCTCCTTCCTGGGCCTTGAGTCTTGGCCCAGAGTGACACCTGGATCTCCCACCTTTGACATGTGGCCTTCTTCCCTAGCTGCTCCTTCTCACCCTCTCCATCTTCCTGGGGCTGGGCCAGCCCAGGAACCCCAAAGGCAAGAGGAAGGGGCCAGGGCGGCCTGGAACCCTGGCTCCAGGGCCTCACCAGGTGCCGCTGGACCTGGTGTCCCAGGCGAAGCCGTACGCCCGCATGGAGGAATACGAGAGGAACCTTGGGGAGATGGTGGCCCAGCTGAGGAACAGCTCCGAGCCGGCCAGAAGGAAGTGTGAGGTCAACCTGCAGCTGTGGCTGTCCAACAAGAGGAGCCTGTCGCCCTGGGGCTACAGGTAGGCCGGGCTGGGCAACTGGGGGCAAGCTGTCCACCCCACTGTCCCCATCATTGTTGCACGCAGACCTTGGATCCAGAGACCTGAATGCCTGGTTTGAATCCCAGCTCTTCTTCTCACTGGCTGCGTGGCTTAGTGCAAGCTTAGCCTCTCTGAGCTCCAGGTTCCTCAGTGCAAGTGGTGGTGATACAGGTTTATAGTCATAGGTATTGGGTTTTTTTTTTTTCATTTTAAAAAATCGAAATACAATTAACCAACATATAGTTCATCATTCATTTCAGAGGTAGCGCTCAGTGATTTATCGGCTGCACATAACACCCAGTTCTCGAGACATCACGGGCTGTCCTTAATGCCTGTCACCCGGCTACCCCATCCCCCACCAACTCCCATCCATTAACCCTCAGTTTCTTTCCCATAGTGAAGAGTCGCACCTCATAGGTTTTATAGGCTTGTTATTAAATGAGCTATGGAGGCAGAGCCCAGGGATCATGGTTCACGTTTCTGCTAAGGCACCGGCCAGGCTCTCACTTCCTCCCAGTTACAGGTCTTGCAGGCGGCATTGAGTTGCTCTGTCTGCCTGGGAGTCACGTCCGCCTGGCATCTTCTCAGGGCCTCCATCAGAGTCATGTAAGGATGCTTGTGGCCCACTCAACAAGGAAGAGGCCCAGAAAACAATATTTTATATATCTTCTCGTGATTAGGGTGTGCGGCCAGGTTTGTGAGTTAAGACCTGCTATCCCTGCATGATGGGGCCGGTATCTCACCTTGGCGGTAGCTGTCCTTCTAAGCCCAGACCCTGGCATGTAGAAGGGGCCAAATGTATGTGTGTTGAGTGAGTAATGAAGAAATAGACTAACCTGTAAGGGTCCTCACTCACAAATCAGGCCAAATATATATATATTTTTTAAAGATTTTATTTATTTATTTGAGAGAGAACACAAGCAGGCAGAGAGGCAGGCAGAGAGAGAGGAGGAAGCAGGCTCCCTGCTGAGCAGAGAGCCCGATGCGGGGCTCGATCCCAGGACTCCGAGTTCATGACCTGAGCCGAAGGCAGCGGCTTAACCCGCTGAGCCACCCAGGCGCCCCCAAATATTGTTTTTTTAAAGATTTATTTGAGAAAGAGAGTGTGTGTGCATGAGCAGGGAGAGGGACTGAGGGAGAGGGAAGAGACACTCAAGCAGACTCTTTGCTGTGGAGCCCAATGTGGGGCTTGATCTCACAACCCTGAGATCATGACCTGAGCCAAAATCAAGAGTCTGATGCTTAACCAACTGAGCCATCCAGGTGCCCCCAGGCCAAATATTTTTTAGCTGCACACCTTAGGTCCCGAGACCCAAGAATGGCATGTTCAATAGAACTTTCTGTGATGGTGAACAGTCTAATATGGTAGGCACTAGCTTCATGTAACTGTTGCTACTGCAACTGAGGAACTCATTTTGCTTATTTCATTTATTTTATTTAAGTATAGTTGACTAATTTTGATTGAGTTAAATTTAAGTAGCCACATGTGGCTAGTGGCTACCGTATCTGGAATATGGCAATTGGGAGGTCCATTAAAATCCTGCAAATCTGGGCTTCAAACTTTACTGTGCCCTTGATTTTTTTGCGGGGTTGGGGGAGCTTATAAAAATGCAGGTTCTGACTCAGGAGATCTGTGATAGAGATGAGATTTTATATTTTTTTTCAAGATTTTATTTATTTATTTGGCACAGAGAGAGCACAAGCAGGGGGAGCGGCAGGCAGAGGGAGAGGGAGAAGCAGACTCTCTGCTGAGCAGGAGCCCAACGTGAGGCTCGATCCCAGGACTCTGGGATCTTGACCTGACCGAAGGCAGACACTCAACCACTGAGCCACCCAGGCACCCCGAGATTTTGCATTTCTTTTTTTTTTCTTTTTTTTAAAAGATTTTATTTATTTATTGGACAGAGAGAGAGAGAGATCGCAAGTAGGCAGAGAGGCAGACAGAAGGAGGGGGAAGCAGTTTCCCCACCGAGCAGAGAGCCCGATATGGGGCTCGATCCCAGGACCCTGAGATCATGACCCGGGCTGAAGGCAGAGGCTCAACCCACTGAGCCACCCAGATGCCCCGAGATTTTGCATTTCTAATAAGCTCCTGGGTGCTACAGATGTGGCAGGTCCACAGACTCCCTCCCACCCATTTAGCAGATGAGAAAGCTGAGGCACAAGGAAGGCGTGGTCACAAAGCAAGCCCCCATACTGTCAGCTCTACGAGGGAAGTGGTGTGTTGTCCATCAGTGAACACCTCATGTCTAGGACAGAGTCACTCACGTGGTGGGTGTGTGAAAGAATGTCTTGAATGAAGAGAAACGCAGTCAGCATAGAACCCGGGCCTCCTGACTCCTCTTCTGGTGAGGATTAGACATCAATATGTTCCTATATCATTTCCTGTGGATGAAATTTCCCAAGAACATAAACACATGATGGGGAGGAGGCATGAGACACAGAAATTAGCTTCCTTGTGATCCCACGGTACAATCTAGTGCAGAGATGGGCAACTTGGGGATGAGAGAAGAGAACTGGGTGACTGACTGGTGCCCTAGAGTCTGGATAACCTTGGGGCTGGCTTGCCTTCCAAGATCTTCGGTTTTCTCACCTGGAACCCAGAGTTCATCACTGCCCAGCCTCCAGCAGAGCACAGTCTTGCTGCAGGGATCAACACCCGGGTTAGGAAAGGTAGGGGTGTGGGGGATGGGCACAGATGTGCCCTGTCCTGAACACCTGCCACTCGGGGCTCTCTCCTGCCTTCCTGCAGCATCAACCATGACCCGAGCCGCATTCCTGCAGACCTGCCGGAGGCGCGATGCCTGTGCCTGGGCTGCGTGAACCCCTTCACCATGCAGGAGGACCGCAGCATGGTGAGCGTGCCCGTGTTCAGCCAGGTGCCCGTGCGCCGCCGCCTCTGCCCGCTGCCACCCCGCACTGGGCCGTGCCGCCAGCGCGCGGTCATGGAGACCATCGCCGTGGGCTGCACCTGCATCTTCTGAACCGGAGATTGCGGGGAGCCAGAGACCGCCCTCCTGATGCTCCCACTCCAAGTGAGGCCCATGAGCAGTAAACGCTGTCTTTCATTAAGCAAGATCTTGGATTTGCTCCTTATGGCTCCGAAGCCGAAACCAGGGTGGGGATGGGAGGCTGCGGGGTGGTAGGCTTTAAACCAATGTGAAGGAGGATATCCCATCATCCAGAGTTCTACAGCACTGAGATGGGTTATTTTAAAATTATCACATTCATTTCTACATTGGTCTAAACCTATATAGGAGTGAGTAAGCCCTAGCTCTCCCCAAGTCAGTCAAGGACAATTGCAAACAAGCTCTTACGAAGCAACGGGCTCCCAGTTTCTGGTAGGGCCCAGCTAATGCTGAGGCTCTGTGGATACTGTGCAGCAAATTTCAGGTCTGGTTGGACTAAGTGACCTGTAAGGTCTCTTTCAGGTCCAAGATTCTCTGCAGGACAGCCTTAGACCCAGAAAAGAGCAGAGTCTCTGGGTTACTGAAGAGTGGGGGTTTTCCCCTGGGCCAGCCACCCCTGAAACGTCCACGTGGACATGGCATGTTTCCCAGCTGGGTTCACTCGCTTTGAGCCAAGGGAGAATCGAGAAGCACCAGTGTAGATCATTCTTTCCTCCAGGAGGAAAGGAGATCCGGCTAGATGGTTTGCTGATCTCAGTGCTTCTCAAACCTTAGCTAGCACCGGAATCATTTGAAGGGCTCCTTAAAACCCAGAGGGCTAGGCCCCACATGCTGTGGCTTTCAGTATTTTCCAGGTGGGAGCTGAAACTTGGCTCGTTCTTTCTTTCGTTTTTTTAAAAGATTTTATTTATTTATTTATTTATTTGAGAGAGATAGAGCACAAGTGGCCTGGAAGGGCAGTGGGAGAAGGAGAAGCAGACTCCCTGCTGAGCAGGAACCACTCCCCACCCCAACTTGGTGAGGTTTGTTCCTAGGACTCCAAGATCATGACCTGGGCAGAAGGCAGATGCTTCACCGACGGAGCCACCAGGCGCCCCAGAAATTTGGCGTTTCCAATGCAGTGGTTCCCCGATGACACTGATATTGTTTGTCACGCTTTGAGAACCACTGTTATTTTTTTTCTTTTTTTAAAATTTAAATTCTAGTTAACATACAGTGCAATATTGGTTTCAGGAGTAGAATTTCGTGATTCATCACTTTCATACACACCCAGTGCCCATCATAACAAGTGCTTTCCTTAATGCCCAGCACCGTCTTGCCCATCCCCTCCCCTCCATCAACTCTCAGGTGAGAACCATTGGCTTAGATCAAGACACTCTGCTGATCAAAGAGGCACTGGACTGACTTGTGGTAAAGCCCCTGTTTGTTCCTGCCCCCTGGATAACTCCCTGCTCCCCCCATTAGCTCCTTGCAATTCAATCCTCCCCCAACCTCTTAGTTCCTGCAGCAAGCCTAAATCAGCTGTTCTAGGGTCTAAAAATACCTTCCCTACCCCCAAGACAGCTGAGGGGCTGAGGCTATTTTCTGAGGGTAAGAATAGCCCGGCACTTCAGGGGTAATTTCAATAAGAGGGCCAACAGCCAACATGAGGATACTTTGCTTGGCTCCTCTACCTGCAGTTTTTGCTCTGAATGCTTTCAGAGTCAAATTCATGAAAGGGCAATGATTAGGTATGCGCCTGCCTGAGGTGGTAAGCAACTTACCTTTTTTGGTATTGTTCTAGAGTGGATACTGGTTAAAATTACCCCAGGAAGCTTTGGCCTGGTTCCAGACACATGGAAAATAGACTTCATGTGCCAGCCCGGGCTGATGCCCTCAGCAGCCGTTCCTCCTCCCCGGGGTGGTTCATCGCTGAGGCCCCCACAGCCTGCTCTCTGGGCCTTGGGACATAGCCTTCAAGCCTGGCTGTGGGGTGAGGGCATGGGAAGAGCTGAGCTGCAGGAGAGTGGCTCTAGTCCTGGGATACCCTGGATTCCCTGGGGCATAGGGATTGGGCCGGGAAACTCCTCATCTTGGCGGGACAGGCTGTCCTACTCCTACCAGGCCATCAGACACACAGACATCCTCAATAAACGCTGGTTAGTTTTATACGGATGCTGCCTTTTCCTCTCTCTGGGCTTCAGTATTCTTGTCTGTGAAATGAGCAGATGGGATTTAGGATCTTTGGGGTCTTTTCCAACGTTACCATTCTGCAGCTTAGGAACTTGGCCTCGTGAGCCTGGACTAACAGCTGGTCCTTCTCAGCCCCCTGGTCTAAAGGGTAGCAGCAAATTGCTCAGGACCTTTGGAGGTCCAGGGAAAGCACTGGGTCTATATTGTGCCCAGGAACCTCCTTTGGTTTGAGTCTATGTGTGTTTTATGTTTTGCACTGCCTGGCAAGAAACCGCCCCTTCCATGAGAATAGGAGCCGTATCTGCCTCCTTCAGCGAGGCATCTCCAGCACTAGCTCTGGGTCCAGTGCTAAACTGGCTGCAGGGCTTGGTGAATGAATGCATGCGTGCACGCACGCATGGAGGCCTCTAGGGGGAGCTCAAGATCTGCCCCAGCTTCTGTTGCTCCTTCAAAGGTGGATCAAGAGCTAAAGGCATTCCTCTCTGCCCCTGCCAATCCTTAGTCGTCCCCAACTCTACCCTCCACAACCTCCCCTACCTCCAAGTGTTGAAGTTTCACTCAGGTCACCTGCTCTGAGAGTGGAGTCCCTGCGAAGAGTTTTAAATGTCCACCACACCACTCCATGACTATTGCAGATGAGGGTGACCTCCTTCCTTCCTTGTTTGGCAGATTATAGGGCTCTCTCTGTCCCAGCAACTGCTTTCTCTTCTCCTGGAGGGCAGTGGGTCCTTGGAGCTTCCTGCCCTGGTCTGAGAAGGCTAGGCTGGGCCCTGGGGCCAAGGTTTCCTGCCCGTCCCCATGCTCCCTTTTGCTGTCTTCAGGAATCTCTGGATTTTCCTTGCAGGCACAGAGGTGGTGAGATCCAGCTCCCAGGTCGGGGCTTGGGGAAGCGGTCCAGCAAGAAGTGTGGGCATTTTGGCCCGCGTTGGTTCTGAGCTGTTTAGGCCTGTCTACCCAGACAAAGGAAGTTCCTGAAGGACGGGTCTGCTCTACCGCATTGAGGCCGGGGCGTGGAGCCAAACAAAGCCCCAGATGAGGACTGGGGATCAGGTGGAACTGTCCTCATTTGCCTCTTCTGTATGCACAGCCTTAGGAATGCAAGGGAGGGATGGTTATCAGGGACCAGTTTGAAATTGGCCTTGGCTCTCTCTGGCCCAATACCAATGCTCATCAAAGACAACATGACAGCCCGTGGCATCTTCATTTTAAACACAAACCATGAACGGATGTCGTTACCTATTGATTCCACTGGCCTTGAGAAGAGGGCGAGGGCACAGCCCCATCCTGCATGTGGTTGGTCTCTCTAACGCCCTTTCCACTTCTCCAAATTGGTAGTTTTGATGAGACCCGACTCTGCCCCGGGAGAGGGACTTGACTGTTCTAAGCCAATCGACTTCATTTCTTCCCCTGTGTCCTGCCGAGCTGACAAGCCGTGTAGCAGAGGAGTAAGCCAATCAGCACACGGGGTATTTGCTTGGTCACCGCGAATCCTAATTCGGTCAGCCGGGACCCCCCGCTGGCGCAGAGCGGGTCTGAGAGACCTCTTGCCCTGGGCGCTGTTGGCAGCCATCCTTGACCAGGAGAGAAGAAATGGGTCTGGCATGGCACAGAGCTGACGCTTGCCCTGTGCCTGGACTCTCATTACCAGTAAGACCTTTCTATTGCTTAGGCCAGCGTAAGGCTGTTTTTTTTACTACTGCAAGCCAAAGCATTCTCACCGATGTGCCAGCTTTGTAAATCCTATGATAACCGACGGGTAAGTGCTGGGTGCACTTCAAAGGCATTCTTCACGTCCACCACTATCATCCCAGAGCAGCAAAAACAACTTCGAGGCCAGTTTGGGGGTGCAGGGTATTTTGGTCCACGCTAAATTTAAAAAAAAATATTTTTAAAAGATTTTATTTATTATTTATTTATTTATTTTCAAAAGAGCGAGAGAGTATGTGCGGGAACCAGCACACCAGCAAGGGGAGGGGCAGAAGGGGAGGGAGAGGGAGGAGGAAAGAATCTCAAGCAGAGCACACAGAGCACAAAGTCCCGGGCAGGGCGCGATCCCATGACGCTGAGAGCAAGACCTGAGCTGAAACCAAGAGCCAGAGGCTTAACTGACTGAGCCACCCAGGCACTCCTGAATTTAATTATTTTTTTTTAAAAGATTTTATTTATTTATTTGAGAGAGAGACAGTGAGAGAGAGCATGAGCGAGGAGAAGGTCAGAGAGCGAAGCAGACTCCCCATGGAGCTGGGAGCCTGATGTGGGACTCGATCCCGGGACTCCGGGATCATGACCTGAGCCGAAGGCAGTCGTCCAACCAACTGAGCCACCCAGGCGTCCCTAATTATTATTTTTTAAAAATATTTTATTTATTTATTTGACAGAGAGATCACAAGCAGGCAGAGAGGCAGGCAGAGAGAGAGGAAGGAAAGCAGGCTCCCTGCCAAGCAGAGAGCCCGATGCGGGGCTTGATCCCAGGACCCTGGGATCATGTCCTGAGCTGAAGGCAGAGGCTTTAACCCACTGAGCCACCCAGGCGCCCCTGAATTTAATTATTTTTAGGGAGACGCTCCAGATTTAAGCTGCCTGAACTCACCAAGAGACCTTGGGTGAGTAATTTCCTCATGCTGGGCTGTTGTCACCATCTTTACAGAAAGAGGGAAGTTTGTAGGATGACCTTGGGAGCCATTCCTGTTAGGAAAGCACAGTATCAGTGCTGTTCGGCTGTGTCGTGTCCTCACGGTTTCTGGGCCCTCCTCCAGAGCCAGATTAGCAGTCTGGGTGGGAGCTGGGCATCAGACTCAGCTTCATCTCAGAACTCCTTCTGACACTTTTTCATTCTTTCTTCTGCTGGGGTGAATGTTTGTGGGTAAGGTAGGGCTGCCCTCCCCCATCTGGGACCTTGTATTTTTTTCTTTTTAAGAATTTATTTATTTGACAGAGAAAGATCACAAGTATGCAGAGAGGCAGGCAGAGAGAGAGAGGAGGAAGCAGGCTCTCCGCCGAGCAGAGTCCGATGTGGGACTCGATCCCAGGACCCCGAGATCATGACCTGAGCCGAAGGCAGTGGCTTAATCCACTGAGCCACCCAGGTGCCCTGGGAACTTGTATTCTTGCAAGAAAGATCCACTGTGTTACTCTTCAACCCTTGCATAATGGACAGAATGGTCAACTCTTCCAGGTGCCAAGGAAAAGCTTTTTTTCCCCAATGGCCTGGTGTATTCCCCTTTTCCCCCTGGTTGCCAGGAAGCTCAGAGGTATACTAACAGTTTCACTGAGGTGAATATCTCAGTAACCATCTCTTCCTTGGGTCCTACCACAGTCATCTCTCCTAATACTCAGTATTGTTAAGAGGCTTGTTGAGAGGTGGTGTCTAGGTACCTAGTACCTAGTACCCTAGTATTTAACTAGGTACCTCATATCTAGCAAGCACATAGGAAATAGGAGCTATTACCATGTCTTATGTTTTCTGGTCTTCTACTTTATTTGTAACCATCTGGTACATGTCTTGGTTTTTATTAAAGATTTACTTATTCGAGAGAGACGAGGCAAGAGAAAGAAAGAGAGAACAAGCAGGGAGAGGGGCAAGAGAGAATCTTACGCAGACTCCCTGCTGAACACAGAGCCCAGAGCCTGAGGCAGGGCTTTGATCCCAGGACTCTAAATCATGACCTGAGCTGAAAACAAGAGCCGGCCGCTCAACCGAGCCATCCAGGCACCCCGGTTTCATTGTAGGTGCTGCCTCACATACATTTTGGGAGTAGGCAATGAGAAGCAATAAAGAAATGTGACTTGGCATTCTCTGCCCCTTATTTCCTCCCCAGTCACTCCCATTTTCCCCTTAGGAAACCAAATTAGAAGCAGCTGGAGAGATGGATTTTTATTTCTTCTTAAAAAAAAATAAATAAAATGAATACACAGGCTTGAATTTCCTTCCCTCTCTTAGTCTCCCCTTAACAAGAAGCAAACACTGTGAAAGTCCTTAAGAGAGAAAGGCAGAGTGGGCTGCAGCGACCAGGCCGGCAGGGGCAGCGGCTTGCCACACGAGGCCTGGTGGCCAGCGCAGCCTGCCCAGCCCGGGCTGCTGTGGAGGTGAGCCGTCTTCCGCGGGGGTCGGGCGCTCCCCGGCTCTCCCCAGACCCCTCACAGCTCGGTTTTCACCTTGTGTATCAGGTCCTTTTGGTCGATCTTGTCCAGGTCCTGGTACCAGCGGTTGTAGGCCAGCAGGGCCACGTTCTTGGCAGCCACGGCCATCACCTCCACCGAGCTGGCCGCCCACTCCAGGGCATTGAGGTGGAAGAGCTGGTCGTGGAGGGCGAAGCGCGGGAGGGTGCCGGGGGAGCCATACACAGGATGGGCCCGCCACTCGGCAGTCTGCACCGAGTAGTAGGAGCGGAAGAGGGTCTTCAGCTGGGACCGGAGGAGGGGCTTGGGGGACTGGACACGCCAGACGGCGGCCTCCTGGGGCTGCTTCCGCCGGAAGTTGGCCGAGATGTTGACCGGACAGATGTTGTCCAGGGCGCAGAAGAAGTTGGGGAAGTCTGTGGTGAGGATGCTGGCGAAGGGGAAGAGCTTAGGGTCGGGGAAACCGAAGTAGGAAGAGTTGAGGTAGCCATGGACCAAGGAGACCACGGTGGGCTGGAAAGAGCCCTGGGCAGCATCGATGGGTGGGTCGAAGCCCTCAAAGGTGATGGAGCTGCTGCTGTTATCCAGGTGCAGGGGTGTGGCGATGACCACTATGTCATAGAAGTCAGACCCGTTGCCCACCTCGTTCTCGTACTCCACATAGTACAAGGGTTTCCCTTCTGGAAGGAGAGAGAATAGAGTACAAAAGTCAATTTACTTCTCGCCACTACCCATTGATGTCCATTTGGGGCCTAGAGCTGAGGGTACGAGGCTTTGGGTGTAGCAGGACCCTCCGGATGCTGGGTCCTGGGCTTTCCACACTGGTGTGGCTGCAGAGGAAGCACTGGACTGGGAGTCAGGAGTCTGGAGCTTTTGCTCTAGCTCTGCGGCTCAGTTGCTGGAGGGACTGGGGCAAGGCTGAGGCTCAAAGTCAAATGAACGGGGCTGGCTGGAGGGGAGTCTCAGCCTTCTGGCTCTGACATTAGAATCGGGACGACAGTGCCCTCTGGTGTCACTTGGCAGTGCTGGAGCTTCCCACAGGTTTTTTGGAACCACTCGGCAGCCTTTCCCAGACCAGGGTTTAGGGACAGGCTGGTGGAAGCACCCCTGGTCTAGGAAACAGAGTGGCCATGCACCCTGCTCTGCTCACTCACCCGTATTTTGCAGGGTCACAGAGGTCACTGTGGCGTGGATCACGTTGGCCTTGGTGAGCTTCAGCAGGCCGGAGCAAACCAGCTTGTTGCCTCCCTCCACAGACCACAGGCTGCCCTGGGCCCCAGCTAGTGACATGGCTCCTGGGAGGGGGGAGAGTGGCCAGTGGGTTCTCAGAATCACTGGGCTGTGAGGCTGCAGAGTCCAGCACCATCCTACCTGCTGGGCCTCCCCCCGTCAGGCCAAGAATCCCCCAACACGGGCATGGAGAGACAACATATGCACAAATACAGCAAAATTCACAAGGCTATCAACCGAAAACACGCTCAGTGCCAGGACCATGTATAAAAGATCACAGATGGTAAGATTCTGTTTGTACAGACTGCCCAGAAGTGGCAAATCCCTAGAAGCAGAGTGGATTTATGGTTGCCCAGGGCTAGAAGGCGGCGGGTTGTCCAGGAGGTGATGGCTACAGGTGTGTGGGATTCTGGAGGCATTGAGAATACCCTAAAATTGATTGCGATAATGGATGCACAGCTCAAATTCACTTTACATCGGTGAATTGGGGGCACCTGGCTGACTCAGTCAGTGGAAGGTGCGACTTTGGATCTCAGGGTTGTGAGTTCGAGCTCTGCGCTGGGTTGTTGGGTACAGGGATTACTTAAAGATAAAATCTTTAAAAATACCAATGGGTCAATTGTGTGGTATATGAACTGTATCTTCAAGGATACACACAAGCTACTGAAGAGTGAGCAGGAGAGCCTCGCTGAGGGGACAGCTGGCGGGACCTCATGGCTGGAAGGGAGCCAGCCAAGCCAGCAGCGAGAGGGATAGCATCCTGGACACTAGGAAGATGCTTGTCAAATATACACCTTTTCGTTCATTTATTCAACAAAAATGGGCTGAGTGCCTCCACGGGTCCAGGATCCTGGGATCATGGGTCTTTGGGGTTTTCTAAGGGTCGGGGGTACGTCGGTGAGCAAAGGGTCGGGGGTACGTCGGTGAGCAAAGGAGACAGAGCTTCTTGCCCTTGGGAAGCTGACATTCTAGGGGAAAGAGGCGAAAGAAGTAAATGATGCTGCCGGGTAGGGGGACTGGCACTGCAGGGGGTGGGAGGAGGTGTCCATGGGACTGAAAACTGGGTGATGCGACAGCAGCAATGAAAAGGAACATTTGCACAAAGACATTTTAGGGAGTAAGAGTTTACCATGACTGTGTCTCAGGGAAGAATGTTCCGAGTGGAGGGATGGCTGCCCAGAAGCTCCAAGGTAGGAGTGCATCTGGAATGCAGGAGACATGCAAAGGGGTCCAGAGAGGCTGGGCTGGGGTGAGGGAGCAGGGAGGTGGTGGGGCCTGGACCATGGTGGCCTTGCAGGCCACTGGAAGGACTCTTGGCTTTTATCTGAAGGCAAGTGGGAGCCCTTATAGACCTTACAATGTAGGTCAACCTAGGTCTGATCTGATGTGTCTTTGTTTTAAAAGGCTCAACCAGCTGATGTGTTAAGAATAGCCTGCAGGGGGAAGGGGACGAGGGGTGGGGGAGGGGGGCCTGGCAGGAGACTTGCAGTAATCTGTTGGACCAGGGAGGAAGCAGTGCTGGGAAGTGGTAAGATTCTGGCTCTAAGTGGAAGGCAAAGCAGATTCCTTTCCTTCCCTTTTTTGTTTCCTTTCCTTCCTCTCCTCTCTTTCTTTCCCTCCCTCCCTCCCTCCCTTCCTTCCTTCCTTTGCAGATGAGATATGATATGTGATGGATATCAGAGAAGGCACCAGTCCGGGTTTTGGCTGGAGCAATGGAAGGAGCTATGGAAGACTCTCAGAGAGGTGGGCTTGAGGGGAAGGTCAAGAGCTCAGGTTTGGCCACCTTGAGTGCCCACCAGGCCCACCAGTGGGACGTAAGGGTAGCACTGGACACGTGAGTCTGCAGTCCTGAAGGGAGGTCAGGGCTGGAAGTCGTGCTTGGGAGTTGGTGGATGGAAGTGTGAGTAGTTGAGACGCGGACCAAGGACTGAGCTTGCACCTTCCACGTTAGGAGGCGGGGAGGAGAGAAGGGCCCTGGCCTGAGCTGGAGGGTGGCAGGTTATGTACACGCCCACTGGCCCCAGCAGGCCAGGTTCTGAAACCAGCCCCAGCAGGAGCGGTGGAAACACACTGGAACTAAGAGCTGAGCTTTGCTTCCACCATCTGAGAAATGGGGTGAACATCATTTCCTGGCAGCCTGGAGGGCCGATGCCAGAATCAAAGAGGGTTGAGGCAGGAATGTGCTTAGACAGCTGTACTGAGCCTGGTGGGTGTGGGGTTGACACTGGCGGGGGGTGGGGTGGGGGTGGCAGCCCATCCTGGGTGCTGTGGGCCAGGGAAGGGCAGGAGGCAGGCCGAGGGCAGAGGCTCACCGGCGAAGGCAGGCATTGCTGCAGACTGGCCATAGCTGGCCCGCAGGACAGCAGAGACGACATCGTCGATAAAGCGCTGAGTGACGCCCACTTGGAGCAGGGACTCGGCCACGGAGCGCTGGGTCATGTTGACGAAGGCAGACTCTCCCAGAGAGTACAGCAGCTCCTCCACGCCGGAGAAAGCGTAACCGTGGGCCTGGTACTTGTAGATCCTGGAAGACACGCAGAGCTGCAGCCCCTATGCCAGCTGACCAGCCAGTCCTGGCTCCCAGCACCTGGGCGGCCCAGCAGGGCCCCGCCCTGCCTCTCCACGAGGAGGGTAAGAGAGGAGGCTGGTTTCTTGGCCTGTCTGCGGACGCTGGTGGGTCTCCCCCAACTATAGGGACAGCGCAGGGGGGCAGGGCAAACTCTCTGGAGCCCCACTAGACCTGGTTTCCCCACGGCACTGCCAAAGGACAATTACGGTGTCTGAACTGCCCTGCCTGAGGGTACAATCCTCTTCTCGTCCATGGGGGACTGCCAGGCAGTGGGCCACAGCCCACCCCCCCGTCACATTGCTCGCTTCAGCAGCGTGCACTCTGCGCTGGCTTCTAGGGCCACGGTGGACCCGGTGGGACTGGCCTCACACCAGTGTTGTCATGTTCTGTGCTAGGCCAGCCTGGCCTCCCTCCCGGCCTCATCCGACGGGGCTCCCATGCACGCCAGCGAGCTCCTGTCTCGCCCCTCCACAGCAGCCCCAGTCTCAGGGGCTGACCAGCTGATGGAGTTCCGGAGGCACTGGTCTTTGAAATGCTGCCTCTACCTGGGCTGCTTTGTCAACGTGCTGAGTCGGGTCATAATGGGACATCCAGATAGAGTTCCTCTCCATGAAAGAAAATCAGCATTGTAGGTTGGGTAAAATGGACAAGGGGGAAAGACGTCAGAAGGGTAAGGACATTACGTCTGGGGGATTCCTGGTAAGTAACAGGTAGGGATGCCATGAAGGGCATAGGTGTGGAGGTGAGAAGGGTGGCAAAGCACTAGGACCCAGCAAGGAGGCCGGGAGGCCATCCTGAATGGCTGCCTCTGGGCCAGGAAGCAAGGAGGACCCTCAGGGGAGAGCTGGCGTGCCAGGTGGCGAGTGGGTGAACGGTGAGAAGCAGACACAGTGACATCGGACCACTTGTCCTCATCATATGAAGGAGTGGGGGAGGAGGCCAGGGCCCAAGCAGGAGGGAAGTGGCGAAAAAGGAGTTTGTTCTACATGGGAAAACCGGGGGTCAGTTGGGCTTATAAGGGAGCAGCCTGCCGCTGTAAAAGGCCTCTAGATGTGCTTCATTTGGCTTATTTCTAAGATGAATTGGTTACATATACTGAAAAACCAGGAGATTTCATACATCACTCTGGATTTCTGGCATCTTCTAGAAAACCGGAAGACCTAGCCACAGGAGATCGGCATTCCCACAGGGGAGAGTGCTAGACACCCCCTTCAGAAAGGGCTCTGTTCTTCGGGACAGCCCACTGCCCGCTCTCCTCTCCCACCAGCTGCCTCTGCTTCCGCACACCCGGGGGGTGTCCTTGTAGGCGGCGGCGTTTGCAAGCCCCGCCTGGCGTACCTCATGAACTTCTCCATGACCTCCTCCACCCACATCTGCAGTCGCAGGAAGCTGATGCCGTAGTGCCACCAGAGGCGGAAGAGGTTCAGCAGGTACCAGTCTGTCTCCTCCAGCACGAAGTGCTCCCCGCTGAAGATGGCGCTCCTGCCCACCACCTCTCGCCGGTGCCTCAGGCCTGAGGGGACAGGCAGGAGCCCCTCAGGTCCCTCTCAGAGCGCCCCTCACCCCCAGGAGATCTAGCAGTGCCTGAGCGACATTTAGGGTCCTCCTGAAGGATGCAAATGGACTGGCTCCGTTAAAGGGAAGAGCTAGCCACGGTCTGCTCCTCTGTGCTGCTTGTTTGGAACCGTCAACACATGCCCCGGGCAGGCTGGTTGATAAAGACGTAAGATTTAAAGTCATGTACCAGTTTACAGTGGTTTTTTTGAATAGGGATGCACTCAGCCACGAGTGCGGGGAATTCAGCTGTCATCCTGGAATGGCCAGGGACTGACTGCTGGCTCTTGGATGGCAAGCCCCGGCACCAAGACCGCCTGGGCAGAGTCCCGGCTCTTTGCAACCGTCCACACGTGACAGCCTACAGAGCACCGGGACTTTAGCATCTCGCTTCATCCTTTCTCAGCCTGGGAAGAGGCAGAACAGGTGACAGCAGCCCCTAGTTAAAGATGTAGAAACCGAGGCTTAGCTTCTAGGACCTGCCCCAAGTCACAGGCTTCTGTTTCTTCCCCCCCATTCCTGTCCCTGAGCCACCAAGTTCCCCATCGTGGAGGCCACATTCCTTCGGCATCCTTCCAGAGATTTTCTGCCAACACTCCTAAGGATGGGTATAGCCAGGAGTCAGTCCTCCTCCGCCCCCACATACTCTCTGCAGCTCTGCATCCTACTGACACGCTGTGTCTCTGCAAGTGCTCTACACTAGGCCTGAAGGACTTCCCCAGTCTGGCTGCTGTGCACTTCAGCAGTATTTACTCTCAGATCCCAGTGGGGGGGCAGGTGGGATGTTTTCAACCTTCTGCTACCTCCAGCAACGCTGCGATGAGTATCTATGTGTGTTTGCCACTTAGCTCTCTTTAGCACACCTGGTCCCTTCTGAGAAGCAGAGCTTGTGTGTCAAACAGGACTGGTGTCTGTGGTTTCACTAGTTGCTGCTGGGGTTGAATTCAGCTCTTACTCCTCGGCAGTGGGGCCGCAGCAAAGGTGTGGAAACCCTCTGAGCCTTCCCTTCCTCAGGAGACCTAACACCTGCCTTACAGGAGGGTGGCTGGGTAGGGAGGACGGAATGCCTACATCCCACCTGGAAGGATGCCAGGTACCTGGCAAGCACACAGCACATGGAAGACATTATAATTATGGCTACCGAGAGGCAGCAAGTCAAAAGGGAAAGAAACTGGCTTGGGTTCTAATCCCCGCTCTGCAACTAACTCACTGTGTAACCTCAGGCAAGTTCCTTCCCCTCTCTGGTCTCAGATGCTCCATCTGTAAAACGAGGAGATGGGGCTACATGACCCTCTGGCCCTGACCTCCAGGGCCATCTGGGAGAAGCCCAGTGGTTGCCACCAGCCCTGGGCAAGACACACGGGGGGTGGGGTGGGGGGAGAGGACTTTGGTGCAACGCACTCACCCAGCTGCTTGACGAAGTCCTGCATGTGCAGGCTCAGGGAGTGGAAGGAGGCGGCCCCGCTCTCGTAATGCTGCTTGTTGACAGAGATGGTGGCCAGGCGGCCACCCACAGTCCCCTTCTCAAATACGTCGATCTGTACCCGGGGCCCGAAGTGTTGCTGGAGGAAATGGGCTACGGCGGAGCCCCCGATTCCGGCTCCAACCACGGCTGTCAGCAGGCCAGGGAGGCAGAGAGGGGAGAGACAGCGCAGGCGGTGGTAAGGCCGCAGGTCCCACGCTGACACCCCCTGGGAGGTGGTTCCCAGGCCCCTGCATTTCATCTACTTATCACTTCTCAGAAAGGAAATCTGCAGGCTGGTTTTTTAGTAAAGCTATTTGCAGAGAGCAAAGGACAACCTGAAAATTGTCACCTACTGTAACGCTCATTTTATAATGAAAAAGACACATTAGCAGGAAAGAATCTCAACATTCTGGATGATCATGTAAAGAGAATACATTTAGTTTTATACAAACTCACTACATTGTCCCTATTTTTATTTCATTCTGAATTGGTGAAAACCTGGTCACTGCAGGTACTGTTACGCAAGATCAGTGTTTGGAAATGACTCCTTAATCCAGGGGTCAGCAAACTATAGCCTGCGGGCCAATTCTAGGCCACAACTGTTTTTGCAAACAGAGTTCTACTGGGACACCCTCCGTCTGGAGCCTACTTACGGCTGCTTTCACACTAGGGTGGCAGAGAAAAGTACTTGCCGCAGAGACCCTATGGCCTGCAAAGCCTGAGGTGTTTACTCCCTGGCCCTTCACTGAAGTCCGCCAACCCTTTGTCTAGGACAACCTACCACCTGACACTTTAATCACTTCTACGTTTGCTGTTTGCCAAGACTGGAATGCAGCCTGGGACGGACCTCTCACTATTGTGCAGGGCACCCTATGCCGGTTTGGACTCTTGTTCATCCAAGTTTTAGCTTTGATGTCTTTGGGGATCTCATCATCTACTGTCTTCACTGTGCCTCCTGCTTTCCTGCTATTTGCAAACTTGGTTCATAAGCAGTGGGTACTCTCATCCAAGTCACTGGTAAAATGTTTCACTGGCAATGTGGGCTCTGTGGGTTACCAGGCACCACTGTCCAGACAGCCTAATCTAGATACTCATAACAGCACTGTGCCAAGACAGCAGGGCAGCTATGGAGCTACTGAACTGGACAGCCACACCTCCCACAATTTGAGACCCAGCCTTCCTCCCATCTGGCAGTCTGTCTAAATAGAAAAGGAGGTAAATTTGGCGTTGATTTTTCCTTCCCAGACCCCTGTTGGACCCATGACAGACCGCCTAGGTCCTGTCAAGAAGGCAAAAACGCAAAGGTCTTTTTGATCTGGCCTCCATTTACTTGGGCACTCCCTGCCCCACCCCCACCTCTCCCCCTTATTTGCCTCGACTTCTTTGGCTGTGGAGCCCATAACTTTGCTCTCTCACACTTGTGTTTTGGCCTATGTTGCTTCCTTTTTTGGGAACGCTATCGCCTTTTGCCTTGCTGCTTCTAGGGCCGCTGTGTGCAATTAAAGTTTCGCTTGCCTCACTCACCTAAGACAAGTCAGGTGTCACTCCCACATATTCCTCCAGCACATGCTCCTTCCCCGGGGCCTTATTCTTGCACACACACTATCCTTCACTGGTCCATTTAAGGACTGAGAGCAGCTCCCTAGGCCCCCCAGACCCTGGCAGGCAGTAAAGCTAAGTATTTGCTGCATCTTGGAAAAAAAAAACCAAACACTTCCTCCTTTTCAGTGTTTACAAAGCCATTTCTAAGAGTGCCCTTAACCTTTTTCAACCAGTGCGCTCCCTTCCTGTCTGTGACAGAGTCCCACGTTATCCATTTTTCAGAGGAACTAATATCATGAGGCCTCGAAGCTGCCCACAGGGCTCTGGGGAAGCAGAAGAGCTCACCTCATTGAGAAGCAGCGCATTCAATGCCCACAAACCGACACCCACTCCCTGGTCCATGATAAGACACGCTAGGGCCCAAGAGAATCAAGCACGGCTTTTGTCCTCCTGAGCTCAGGCAGGGAGTGGGCAGACAGACTCGAGCACTGCAAGCTATGACAACATGTGACCCGTGCGACAACAGGGTTCCCAGGAATCCTGAGGAGGAAGCAACGTATTGTGCATGAGCACATGGAGACACAGGCCTCGCAGGGGAAGTAATGTCTGACCAGAGCCCTGGAGGATGATCGGCTTTGCCTGGCAGCAGAAGCACATTCTCCCTGAAGAGAACAGCACAAACAGGGTGGTGTGTGGAACTGTGGGGGTGGGGGTAAAGAGTCCAATGTCACACAGAAGTATTCAGATTTGACCCTGCAGCAGGCTGGGGGTGAAGCCATCCTCACAGGAAAGCTCCACAATCTTATGTGTAGAATCCAAACCACCAAGATGAGGACAATCAGAAAAGCTACCAAGCATCTTGGCATTGACAAGTGTCCTGCCCTGGGTGACCGCTGGGCCAGGTAGGCAGGGACCTGGCAGGCAACCAGACATGTACTGCTGGAAACAGGAGTGCTGGGAGGAGGCCCTGCCCCTTCCCAGGGGCCAGTGTGCAATATCTTGCCTTGTTCCCCATTTTTTGGGAGATGAAAGGAGTGCCCTGCCCTTCCAGACACAGGGTGCCTAACTTCCCCATCCTTCGGAGCCAATGTGCAATGTCTTGCCTTGTTCCCCATTTTTTGGGAGATGAAAGGAGTGCCCTGCCCTTCCAGACACAGGGTGCCTAACTTCCCCATCCTTCAGAGCCAAAATCCACCTTCTCCCTGAGGTCTTCTCTGTCTGCTCTAGCTCTCAGGATTCTCTCTCCTCTGAAAACCCTAGACTCTCAGTCCCAAACTGATTTCTGGCAGGCTCATCTGTCTTAACCCTTTATGGCCTGAGCTGCAGTTTTGTAATCCAAAGAAGCCTTAGCACTGTACTAGCCCAATAAGTCTGTGGTGCTTTCAAGGGACACGTTTCCCTGCCAATAAGGGGGCAGAGAGGGCAACTTAGTGGAGTGGGGACTCTGTCCCCCGACACCAGAAGACTAGCATCTCTGCCTCTGGGAATTTTATATGTGAGGGACTGGAATAGCTTTAAGAGCCCTGTCGAGTTAAAATTGACAATTGTTAATAGAAAGAGCAAACAAATATGGAGCTCTAGTCAATGAGATGCAGGAAGAAGTATTTAGCAAATGTCCTGATGCCTGCAGTTTATTTTGAAATGCATTAAGATGTAAGTTGAATTCATGGAGGGAGGGGAAGATAGTTATGTAATAATGCAAGTACAGGAGCAGTTTGCTAAGGGCAGAATCTAGGTGGTGAGTACACAGTTGACCACTGTGTATCCAGTTCTTTCAACTCTGCTGTACATCTGAAAATTTTCAAAATAAAATATTTTAATAAAACCCAAGATGACTGCTGTTAAAAGTTCTCCACTGTCATTCAGCAAATTGATCTCCAGCAGACCTTCCTGCGTTCTCTCTCCTATTCTCTCAGGTTTTGGCTTAGATGTTCCTTCTAGGAAGCCCTCCAGAGCCCTCCCGGAGCCTGGAAGATGGATGAAGTGCTCTTCCCATCGGGGTACCTTCTTAGCCTTACCACTGACTTCCCTGTATTGTGCAGTCTCGCCTCCAGACAGGAACTACGGAGCACTGTGCCTGCTTCACAGACGACCCTCAATAGACCTTTATGAATGACATCACCCAGTCCCGGGCCTTTCTGTCATCCATCGGGGCACCTGGCAAAGAGCCAGGTCCACCGCAGATGCTCAATGCTCCTGGCCCTTCTGGTGAGATCAGTGGCCAGTTCGGTCCCAAGCCTCTTTTCCGCCCCAGGCAGCCGTCGCCACAAGCCCATGCCGTCCGGCATCAGCACCTTGCCTCCCACCGCTCCCCTTCCTCGCCCAGTCTCAGTCCCTCGACTCTTCTCCAGCCCGTTCCTCTCCCGAGGACCCCTCCCTCGCCCAGCTTCCTTCCCCTTCCCCCACCCGGTAGCTGCCGGCTACGATCCCTTGTCCCTCACAGCCCTCCCCCGCGCAGCCCCCCACCCCGTCCTTCCCGCACCGATTTTGCTGGGCCGGGCGTCTCCGCCTGTGGCGGCGGCGGCCAGGAGCGCGGCCAGCGCGGCGAGGAGCCGGGCAGCGCGGGCCATGGCGGGCGGCGATCCGGACAGCACGCCGGCGTTCGGCGCTGGCGGGTTGGCGCTGGTCTAGCCGCCCCGCCCCGGCGCCCCACAGGCTGTTCCGCCTTCAGCCCGGCGGGCCTCCGCCTCTCATTGGTCGAGCCGCCGTCTCTCTCCAGCACGAGGCGCTCATTAGCTGCATCCCTCTCGGGCAGGCTGGGTCTGTAGAGGCTTCCCCGTCCCGCCTCCTGGACGCGAGTTCTCCATTGGCTGGCTCGTCCTGCCCCCGCGCAGGTGTGCGCGCTCCGGGTGCTCAGCATCAGGACCAGGGCCGCGCTGAGGGGAGATCGACGGGAGAGGCGGGCGTCCTCGGTCCCAGTCCACCCCCTGCGGTTTCCTAGCTCTCTAACGGGTCGTCTCCGAGTCTGCTTCGGTTTCCCTTCTCTCCCGCTCCCTTTCTGGGTGGTTTTGACAGTCACGTGAGATCAGAGACTTGATACCGTCTGGCAGGATCTGCAAGCGCAGCAGATTGCTGACCAAGCGTGTGCAGGCGTGGGGGCGAGGCTCTCCCCTGCGCGCGCGTGGAAGCAAGGCCAGATGCTTTCGAGACTGTTGTCACCGACGTGTACTTGCAGATTCTACATGCACTTTGTGTCTCTGCCTTCTACTTAACCAAAAGAGAAGGGTTTCATCCAGTCTCTTCTCAGGGAGGAGAGGTAGGAAGGGAAGAGTAAGCTCCCATTTTAACCCTCAGAAAAGAAGAGCAGCTCAGTTCGGTTAGTTCATTACACGGCGAAGGACAGATTCCTCTGGCAGAAAATAAAGCTGGGCATGAGCTTCAGGATAAATAAGGAAAACCCATATTTAATTTGGTCAGATGATGGCTAAGAGGAGAAACTGAAAGGATTCAGACGCTAGTAAAAGGGCATGTAGCTGAGATTCCAAGTCAGCTCTGAGTCACAGAAGGGCCAAGCTGGTTTCTAGTAAAGTAGTAGACAAACATGCATTTCTTATGATCTTAAAAAATAATCTTTTTGGTAATGTTTATGTCGGAATATAAAACTCCTTAACTTCATTCCCTTGACTCAAGATAATTCCTTAAATTTTTTTGTTATATAAGCATTCATCAATTACTTTGTGCCAAGTTCTCTTATGCGCTGACTTAATCTGATTCTTGTAGCTTTTTGAAGGGTAAATTGTACTAACTCTAAAATTCCTTCTGTTCTCCCCCCAAACAAAAGGCCTCACATATTTATTACTGAACCAACCCACTGGTGCAGAAGCATAGAACAGAGAAAAATCATTTTCCCAATAAAACATGTCTATCGTTCAGGTAGTGGTAATGTTGACACTAGGAGACCAGGAGTGAAGCTGGGTGACTCTATTAGTTACCTATTGCTGCATAACAAACTACCTCAAAACTTAGTGGCTACAAGTAACAATCATTTACTTTGCCCATAAATCTGGGCTTTGGGCACGGCTCCGTGAGATCAACTCATTTCTGTTCCATATGGTGTCGGATGGGGGCTGTTCCACTAGGGGCTGGAGGATCCAATTTCTAAATGACTCGAGAGGCTGGCAAGATGGTGTTGGCTATCAGTTTAAATCTCAGCTAGGGCCTAGTTCCACTCCACAGTCTGTTTCAGTTTGCTGTCAATTGAAGGCTGAGTTGTTGTAAGGGTGAGCATCCAGAGATAGGATAGTTTGGGTCTGGAAACCAGCAGTCACTTCTACTACATTCTATTGGTCAACCACAAAGTCCAGATTCAAGGAGATTTGGAGCAATGTTTGAAACCTCCACAGCAAACTTGACCATGTGGATGGTCTGAGCAGATAGAAGTAAAAGAGTATACTTCCTAGCACTGGGAATATGGGAAGCAATGGATTGGGGAGCCAGGATATCGAGACAAGATTAGAAGAGTAATGAAATCCAAGGCCGAATTGCTGGCTCCAAAAAGGCTGGCTCCAAAGTTGGCCACTCAGCCAGGAGGCTGGGTATTTGGAAGCCAGTTAAGCAGAGGTATAGACAAAGCCAGGCAGAGCTTGACAAGGACTCACGGAAGCTGAAGATCTGTGTAAGGCCACATGTCAGTGATCTGGCTGAGAGGATCAGAAGTCCAGGAGTTCAAGTGACGTGATTGAAGCAGACAAGACAACTAGAACGGAGAAACAAGTGTAAGAAAATAAGGCAATGCCAGAGAGGAAGGCAAAAACAGAAGTCCAGATCCAAGAAATATGTCTAAGAATCAGAATGAAGCAAGGCCAAGGAGGTAGGAGAACAGACAAGACTTCAACCCCAAGGCAGGGTGTAGAATGAACGTCTACACCACATCCATTTGGCTGGGCTGCTGTGAGATCTCAAGGTACCTCTGCTGAGTGTTGACAAGATGGGTCAGGAGTCAATGAAGTGACCATAATGTCAATATACAGGCAGACAAAGACACTAAACACAGGAACTAGTTATGTCAATTCAGGTTTTATTGAAGTTGCTTCTGAATATTCTATTTCATCCTTAGTCTTCCCTATTTGGTTTGCTTTAGTGTACAAGAACCTTTCTTCACTTATCAGATCCTTTGCCATGAAAGAGCACCAATTAACTTATCAGTATCAAACTAATTCCCTTATGACAGTGAAGAAAATCTGTGAAAGGTTTGCAGAATCCATGTATTAAAACACCAGGATCCCCTCTTCAAGTGAGCCAAAGCTTCCTTATGTATCTGCAGGCCTACAACATTTCACTTTACCAACAAGATTAAAGTAATGAAGAGCAGACACAATTTTCTTGCTCCTCCAGTCTGAAAGTGTGGATTTCTTGCATTAGTTAAAACAACACACACACACACACACAGAAAAAAAACCAGAAGCTGGAAGGAAAATAAGTCACTGATAGATTAAATTACAATTTTTTCTTTTTTTTTTTAATAGAAGCACCACTTAACCAGTTTTCCCCTATGCCTAGACTTTAGACAGCTATTAAAAACATAGGCAAAATAACATGTTTAATAGAAAGTAATAAAAATAAATATTTGAGGGCCTACTGTAGTAGACAATTTACACATTTCATTTAATCCTCACAATATTGTGAGAGAATTATAATCATTGTACAAACAAGGAAGTAGGCTCAGAAGGATGAAATGACTGGGGCCCAAGATCACACAGGTGACTGGGCTGGGATTTATGTTCAAGTCTATGCCTCCACAGCCTATGCTCTGTTATGCTGCTCTGGCTCCCAAAAGCCCAACTTTTGAGATTCTTACCATTAGACCTCCATCTTCTAAATTTACACTTTTAAGTCTGCGTAACTACTGAATAATAAAAACATAAAATTATTCTTAATCTACTTGCTAAAACAGGAGGTTGCAAGGAATATTAGAAGACTCTTCAAGTACTCGAACATTTCATACCTAAAACTATGCTTGTTCTAATTCACTGATAATGACAGCTAGTAATTCAATAACACATAGGTAATTGGCTCCTTTTCTTGTTTGTCACCATCTGTCAATCTCAAAGGAATGAAGGCAAAAAAAAAAAAAAAAAAAAGACAAATTCCTATTGTGAAATCTGACTGCTCATTAAATTTATAGTATGCACTTACTGGAAAGCCCAAAGAGGTTCTGGTTTTAAAATCTTACCACCAGTGTTTCGTTTGCTTCTTAAAAGCACTCTTTTTTTTTTTTTTTTTTTTTTTTGAGTATCTAATTCTGGTGGAGATGGCAGGGCCCACTGGGGGATGGTTTTATTGATACATATGTGGAGTGTGCTGGAACTATCTATGATGTCTAAGAGGGTAACTTGTAACACTCCCCAGAATGGCGTCATAAAATTCCAGTAGAAACAGATCTACTTTATGGATAACTAATTTAAAAAGCCTGAACCTACCTATGCAAGCTGGATGTCTAATCATCTTTGTCCGCTGGGGACACATCTGCATGTTCATTACAGAACTGCTGGATCTTAAATGATTCAAGTTAATATCTAGTTGTTCCTTATTCAAGTTCTCACTGAAATTTAGTTTACTGGTTTTAGACATTTTGAGTCCAGTCCTAAAAAAACGTCTTCATGCTTAAGAAGCTGAAAGGGTGAGATGAGATCATCATTAAGGCCTCTTCTAACATTAAAGTCTCCGTAACTGACCTCCTTTCTAAAGTTAGATAGGTCACTCACTTGCTCCTTTATTGAACTAATCTTTTACAGAACACCAGCCATAAGCGAGACTGAAAAAAATAAAAAATAAACATATAAACAAATAAACAGCTAGATGTTAATATATGTAATATAAGGCAGATACAAAAACTGGAAAATAAAGCTTATCAGCATGAGAGGTAGTGATTTGTGGTACCAAATTAAAAAAAAAAAATTCAGCATTAACTAAATGAAATGAGAAATCATAGGAACCTAACATTTTTGCCCTGAACACCTCCTTGCATAATCTAATAAAGGATGATGAGGCAAATTTGACAAAGTGGAAGATTTAGGGGCTAGTGGAGAGAAAAGCTGTAGGTCAATTACCTACACAGACCGATTTGGGTCACTAGCTATTGATGCTGCCTTGGTTTCCCTGAAATGATTATATACCTAGGGAGGCTGAAAATAATTGTAAGGTAACCCAGCAAAGCACAAGGTTTCTTGGTCATACTTGCTTGAAAGGAACCTGGCATCTTGAATTTCTTGATACTCCCTGCCTTCCAAATCTTGCCTGGGCCTTAATTAGTCCTTGTAAATGGGACAATGAGTGTGAATATACCTGGCGGGGGCTACAAGGACAAAAGATGGCTAAAAGGAAAATAATAAGAAGGGGAAGTCCTAAAAATCTATGTGTATAAAAACCAAGCCAAATGATCTAAATTCATGTAACTCTAAAGCTTTATCATCTAAGTACCCAGATGTTGAACCAATCCCTACCATCTCCTTTCCCCATGAAATACAAGATTCCTGTTGTAGGGACCATTAGAAAGAAACATTCAGTTGAAAATACATAAACATATACTCATTTCCACTTTTAAAAAGATTTTCAATTGACAGTCATCAGAGTACCAATTTTAAAATAATTTTCTTAAACATATTTGGACAAAGGCCATAGGATCACTTGTCACATTGTTCAAATGCCCAATGGCAAGACTTCTGATGAGACCAAATAGGTCACATTCATCAGCAGAGTATCTTAGAAATAAAGCCAATATGACTAAATCCAAAACAGATCACATGAAGTACCTCATGTACAATACAAACCTAGTTTAATAAATAAAGGAAACACAGGTGGCTGTACTCTGGGAGAACATTCAGTTCTTCATGGCCCATTCATAGTCTTCTCTGAGACTCCACTGCCACTTCCACCCTGGCAAGTCTAATGGTTCGGCCGTGAAGCTTGTAGCCATCTTGCCTTACTAACGCCACGGTGCCAGGCTGTACCCCAACACCTGCTGGCACATGACAGATGAGTTCATGCTCATGAGGGTCATATTTGTCACCAATGGGTGTCATCTTCTCTAGGCCATGTTTGGCAAACACACTTTTCAGCTTTGCTTCTAAAAGTGATAACCCTCGGAAGATCTTCTCCAGAGTGAGCTTCTGGTCCCCAGGCTCTGTTTCTTCAGAAATGTACTCTGTAGTCTTCTCCAAAATGTCTGCCACTTCTACCAAGTCCTTACAGAAACTCTGAATTCCTAGAGAAACCAGACACTTTTATTGTTTGTGAAGAAAAATCACTTTGCTCCTAGGGGAGGAGTATGGGGAATGCCTAGGGGAGTGGCTAGTATACTGGATACCCCAGAGAGTGGGAAGACTGACGCACAGGACCCAGGGATTGTCATCAATGATTACCACCTTAATCCAACTGACAAATCAGGGTTTCTCTTGGAAGGCATATGACTGGGAAGCCTATTAGGAAAAGGGGAAGATGGTTAGAACCTAAGGACTAGGTAAGAATGAATGCAGGATGTCAGAAACCCGTGCTTTAAAAACTGGATCATTAGGCAGGCGCCTGGGTGGTTCAGCTGGTTGAGCGACTGCCTTCAGCTTAGGTCATGATCCTAAGCTGGGTCCAGGATTGGGTCCCACATTGGGCTCCCTGCTCAGCTGGGGGTCTGCTTCTCCCTCTGACCTTCCCCCTCTCATGCTTGCTCTCATCCTCCCTAATAAATACATAAAATCTTAAAAAAACAATCCAGGATCATTGTTTCTTGTATTTTGATGGCTATTCACTTTTAGTACTGACTTATGTACAGTTTTAAAAATTCTTGTATGTCTTAATTTTGCTAAGACATCACTCTCAATAGGGACAAGATATTGGTATTTCATGGGGTAGGGGGCAATAATACAGAAGTTAGTTGAGAACACCATGCTAAGGGAGATTCAGGAAGGTTTATTCTTGAGGACTGGTTAAACCGGTATAGGAAAGGAATATGCTCCATAGAGGAGGTGAGCCTCCAACTGCCTACTCCAAAGTTACACATATATGTACATACATATACTTGCTGAAGATGGGCCACAAAACTTCTAAAATCTTTTTAGTTTTATGAACTGTTCTAAAAGTAAACTCACCTGTTGAGTAATCTCATTACTCCCAATGTAGCATCTTGATTTTTCTTACAGAAATGCAAGAATGTCATCATTATAGATATCTATGGTAATAGCAAAGCCGTGCTGGGAACTAGTGAACGATGAAGGACTTTGTTCATCTGGTTTTAATCCAGGGAAAGTTTTTAAAAAAATATTTTATTTATTCATGGTGGGGGGAGTGCACCCACGAGTGGGATGAGGGACAGAGGGAGAAGGAGCAGCAGACCCCCTGCTAAGCAAGAAGACTGACGTGGGGTCTGATCCCAGGACCATGGGATCATGACCTGAGCCGAAGTCAGTCACTTAACTGATTTCTGGGCACCCCAATCCAAGGACAGTTTTAAGGCTATGCATCAAAATAGGGAGCCATCTTAACTGTATTCAGAGGTAAAAAGGAAGATCATCCACAGGGAGACAATAAAAGAGAGGACAGAGAAGAAATTTCCTAGACTGGCTGCCTAGATTCTGGAAGGAACAACTGACAGAGGTAGGAATTCTAACTCATTAACTTCTGGGTGACAGAGTCCATTTATAGCATCTTGAGCAAACAAGTGTAATAGGATTCAAATTAGACTAATAATAATGTACATAATGGATTTGGGGTGCCAGGACATGACAGATGGGCAGGAAGAGAAGATATCAGAAGAAATAGAAGAACCAAGTGAAGGAATGCTGGTATAATGTGGGAGAGATCTGGTGTGGGAGAGGAGGTAAAGGAGAGGAAAGAGCAAAACCAGCAGGCATCTCCAGGGAACCAGACCTGGTGTGAACGAAGTTCCACGAGACACCTTCCCCACCTCTACTGGGGATGGTGGCCATAAATATTAATGGCTATGAATGAAATCAGCTGAAAATGTAGAAAAGATTTGCTTCAGGCTTGAGAAGTATGCCGATTAGATCAAAACTCTACCCAAGAGACAAGAATGTCTCATAAAGATCAACCAGGGAGTACTTAAAGGCAGATTCTCCTGGCTACTAAAAGACGACATAGACTCCAACAGAAATTTGAAAGCTAGGGGCGCCTGGCTGGCTCAGTGGGTTAAGCCGCTGCCTTCGGCTCAGGTCATGATCTCAGGGTCGTGGGATCGAGCCCCGCATCGGGCTCTCTGCTCAGCAGAGAGCCTGCTTCCTCCTCTCTCTCTCTCTCTGCCTGCCTCTCTGCCTGCTTGTGATCTCTGTCTGTCAAATAAATAAATAAAATCTTAAAAAAAAAAAAAAAGAAATTTGAAAGCGGCAGGCTTCTGGGCAGACTTGTACATTGCCTGGGACAGAGAACCCTGACTTCTGTCCAGTCAAGTTGTATGAATTTGGGTAAAAAGAAGCTCAAGCTCAGGTTCTTTTGTTTGTACAGTGGGTGGTTCAGTCTCTGATTCTATTCTAATTACTGTTACTTCAATAGGAAGTTGGTGTCTGAGCCATTTCTTGGGAGTGGGGGTGGGGGAGAATCTTTATGACCTGTTTAAGAGTAGATGAGTTACTGAGACAAAACTTTCCCTGGAAGGAGAGTCATCATGCTATATTACATATTAATTAAATAATAAAAGCTTTCTATTTTTTTCCTAACCTCATGCTCCCTGACCAATCTTCAATTTTTCTAAGTATTCCTGGCCACTAAAAAGAAATGACTCAAGCAAATGACTTAAGTGGCATACTGCTAGACACATTTTGCTCTCTAAATGAATAAATTAGATTATCAAATTATTTTTGAGCTTAGCTAGTATTCTGTTCCTGGGAACCTTATCAATTCTTGAGGAAACTGATGTAAGTGATATAACCCATCAAAGCCTCACTTCTAGTAAGCCAATTTACCCTGCTCCCCTCAAGCAGGAAAGTCTTTCCCAGGTACCAAGCTGGTTTACTTGCTACACAATTCCTTGGAGCTCAAAGGTTAGCAAACTTTTCCTATTAGGGGCCATATAGTAAGTATTTTAGCTTTTGTGAGATGAGGCAAAAACCAAGGATCTTATGCAGGTGATTATTTCTACAAATTTTTATTTTTACTTAATTAATTTATTTAAAGATTTATTTATTTATTTACTTGACAGAGATTGTTTTTTTTTTTTTTAAAGATTTATTTTATTTATTTATTTGACAGACAGAGATCAGAAGTTGGCGAGAGGCAGGCAGAGAGAGAGAGGAGGAAGCAGGCTTCCCACAGAGCAGAGAGCCCGATGCAGGGCTCGATCCCAGGACCCCGGGATCACGACCCGAGCCGAAGGCAGCAGCTCAATCCACTGAGCCACCCAGGCGCCCCCTTGACAGAGATTGTAAGTAGGCAGAGAGGCAGGCAGAGAGAGAGAGGATGAAGCAGGCTTCCCGCGCTGAGCAGAGTGCCCGATTTGGGGCTCGATCCCAGGACCCTGGGATCATGACCTGGGCCAAAGGCAGAGGCTTTAACCCACTGAGCCACCCAGGCACCCCAATTTCTACAAATTTTTAATAATAAAGTTCAGAGCTGTTTATGGACTTACACATAGGCTGTAGTTTGCAAAGCTCTGCCCTGACGGTTGGAAGTAAGACATTAAAACTTGGATGAAACATCAGTAATACAATTTGGGGGTCAGTACTTAGCTGATATCGTAGCCCTGAAACGTGGTATCTCTAGCACTGAATGCAAAGCAGAGGCTATGCCAAAGCACTGGGGCTGGACAGGATAGGAATGAAATGAACTCTATGCACAAACAGCAGATAAAATCCAGAGAACAAGGACTAGTGTGACATGGGGGAAAGAATAACAGACTGGGGGTCAGGAGCCAACCGACTTACGTCTCTGTCACCAATTAACTTTTTCCAGCTCATTTGTAAAAGACCAGACTACATACAATCCAAGGTATTGCTGAAGCACCTTCATTCTATGTGCAATGAAAGTATAATCCTCTTAACGAAACTGTGAGTAAGGCGAGTAATCACAGATCTGCCTTCTACCCTTCAATCTATTACTAACACTTACCTGAACACATCTGGAACGAGTTGTTGTGTGTTCAGAGAAATATCTGTGAAAGACTTTAAAAATGTGTGGACTTCAAATGTATATATATATTTAAGATTTTATTTTTAAGTAATCTCTACACCCAACGTGTGGCTCAAACACCTAACTAGAGATCAAGTTTCATGGTCCACTGACTAAGCCAGCCAGGTGCCCCTGAAAGACTTCAAAGATTGAAAGACCAAGACCAGTCATCAGTGAAAAAACAGATATGATCTAGTACAACTTCCAGAATTACCTGTTCCCATATGGTCCGAGGCTTTGTCTTTGAGTTATCTGCTAACTTATTAAGTTGTAAACACTGTTGGTAATGCAAGTGATTTTTGTCCACAGTAGTGAAAACTGTCTGGCGGAGACACAGTTGATTACTGCACTATGGTTATATACCAGTTTGCTCTACGAAGCAAATTTCAGTATTCCTCATTGCCCATGCGTCTCGCTCTTTGGATTTTCCTCTGAACATCTTAATGATTCACTTGTTTGTTAATGAGTTAAACAGAATTGGCTGCGTAAGCACTAGAATGTTAAGTGTACATGCTTGAAAAATTAAGTAACAAAAGTTTTGGTCAAAACAAAGGCAAGTACTAAATAAATAGTAAATAGTTCTTGGCAACATTCCCAATAAAAATCTCACAAGACATATGGCAAGAGTGGAAGGGCAGAGTAGGACTGGTTTAGGACCTAGCTGTGTTTTTTACTATGTTCAGTTTGTAAGGATACTGTCAGTATCCTTAAACTAAAAGGTTTTTTTTTTTTTTTTTGAGAGAAAGAGAGAGATTCTGAGAAAGAGAGAACAAACCTGCACAAAAGGAGGGGAGGGGCAGAGGGAGAGAGAGAATCCCAAGCAGGCACCATGCCCAGTGCAGATCCCAACATGGGGCTCAACCTCCCAATGAAGATCATGACCAGAGCCAAAATCAAGAGTCTCACGCTTAACCAAATGAGCCACCCAGATGCCCCAAACTAAAAGGTAGTTTAATTTTTATTATGAATAAATCTCTCACCAAATATCTTGGCATCTTCTACACATCTCTGGGTTCGCCGCCTTATGTTTTCACCATCGGCTACCGCTCTCTGGTATCTCATCTGACACCAAAAGCAAAGTCAAAATGATCAGAAAAATACATGCTTGCTAGTGGAAAAGAATTTTTTCTAAAAAGATTTTATTTATTTGAGAAAGAATGAGAGAGAGAGAGAGAGAGAAAACACTCATGAGAGGGGTAAGGGTCAGAGGGAGGAGACTCCCTGCTGAGCAGGGAGCCCAATGAGACACTGGATCCTGGAACTCCAGGATCACGACCTGAGCTGAAGGCAGTTGTTTAACCAACTGAGCCACCCACATTCCCAAGAACGTTTTTCCTTACTTTATAAACTCCAGCCTTGTGATAGGTTTTTATAAAAAAAAAAAAAAAATGAGAAGCTGCAGGAATCTTTGATCAGCTACTAGAAATCCCGAGTCAAAGCAGGAACCTACTTTGTAGAGCAACCCCGATAGGCTGTCATTTAGCTTCCTACTCTGAAGACTTAACAAGGTGTTTTCAAGCTCATTATCTTGAGAGAAAGCTTCCTTTTTCACAGGCAGCCAATAATGCCACCCTCTTTCTTCCATTGAACTGAACTCCAGGACAACAAACAATAAGTTTTAAAAGTGTGTCTTCTATTTGAAGGCAGTTAGTTTAGCTCCTTTAATCTTTTCCTCTTTCATTCTTATAATCCTTGATTCCTTTAATTGCCTTCACAAGACATGCTTTCCTACCTCCTTACCATTCTGGGTAGTCTTGCTTTGGAACTAACTAATTACTGCCCTCAACACGTGTGTGTCAACCCTGGTAGGGTTGAGTATGCCAGATGCAGTCTGACTGGCAGAGAACAGTGATAAGAGACATACTCATTCAACAAATATCTACAGAGTTTTTACTACATGTCAGGCCCTGGGCTTCCTCTGAAGCTACCACAACATTAGGTATATAAGTACTGTGACAGCATGTTTTTAACGATGATAGACTACTTTGCCTAATAATACCTAGCAGGAGAGTAGAGATGGGGTGAGAGGTAAAAAGCCCATGAGAGGAAATTTAATTTAAAAAACAAACAAACAAACAAACAAACAAAAAAAACGGACACAAAAACTGTGTGGATATATCAACCAGAGAGGGGATGTGAAGAACAGACAAAATCTACTCACTGTTAAGTCCTGGACTTCCTTCTCCAGTTTCACAGCTTTAAGCTTTAAGGCTCGTTCTGCAAGAGAGGGCCCAAGCTCATCGGGAGGGTCCTCAGAACTGCAGGCCTCACCAGCAGTTCTCTGGGTGGCAGTGCTGAAAGGATGCGGCCATCCCCTAAAGCGAGAGGGAGGGGGCACATGAAGAAATGCCATCACACAGAGCCAAACTGCTTGCGGTCACAGTAACACCACCAACACTTATGAAATATAAAGTTACTAAGTGTCAAACACCACTGTCAGGTTTTATGTAAATGATCTTCTCATCTCACAGTGTGTGAGAGAAATTATATTATCAATTTTTCTTTTAAAGATTTTATTGATTTATTTGAGACAGAACACGAGTGGTGGGAAGGGGCAGAGGGAGAGGGAGAAGCAGATTCCTAGCTGAACAAGGAGCGGGACGCCAGGACCCTGAGATCATGACCTGACCCGGTAGACAGACACTTAACCAACTGAGCCGCCGAGGCTCCCCTATCATCTCAATTTTATAAATGAGAAAACTGAAGCTCAGAGAGGCTTATGACTGGCATAAGACCACATAATCAGTATTCTGTTGAATCAGGATACTGAACACAAGGCAGCAGAAATAGCTAGAAGTGGGGACGCAAAAGTCAGCAAGAGAAAACCGAGTTCCTATGCCCAGAACCAGCAGGGCAATATCAGAAGTGGGAAATCAAAACACAAAGCCATATATTTCTGATTCAATCCTTCATTTTACACATGGGGAAAATGAAGCCCAGTAAAGGGACTGTGTCAAACTGGAGTCAGGCCTAGAATTCTAAAGCTTTCTTGACCACAAGCTCCTAAGTTAGGCTCTTATGAAAGAGCACCTGTGTTAAGAGAAATCCTGACTTGGGAACTCACCGTCTGTGTAAAATCAAGTCGGTTAAACACTTATAAAACACTATAAGTTCCAGGCTATGAACTATAAACAGGTGAATAAAATGGATCTTTGTATTCAAACATGTTTGTAATCCAGAATTTCATACAGCTCAAATGTCTGACGTATAGTTGTTTACAAAGGAAGAACTTAAGAGCAGGGCCTACTTTACAAATCTTGGATTGTAGCAGTTCTCACTCCTCCTTCAAGGAAGTTTCCATTACACTTTCTGGATTCTCATAACTTTAAGTAAAATCAACAAAATCAATCTGTGAGTACAAAAGATCTTTAAAACAAATAATTTACTCATATGAACTGGCATATATCGAAGAGCAGTCATTGAGGTGACATCCATGGCAAAGATTTAAAAGGGGTAAAAAGTGTTTGCTTTTTGCAAGGGAGAGGGAACATTCAGTAGAAAGCTATGGGCAAGATGACTTTTATGTCCTAGACTTTCCAGGCCAGCCCTGAACTCAGTTATTACAATCTCGTTTCAGACTGTAAACGGATCCACATTTCTGGTTCACAAAATATGGTCACCATAGATTTGGGGCAAATCACACAGGGTGAAATACCTCCTTCCTCCTCAACGAACAAACTACACTTATCCAACTGAAAGTAGGTCACAATACTCCCAAGGGCCAGTTTAAAGAGAAAACCGCCAAAGCCCAAGTCTGAAGCCAAGAGTTGAGGCTGATCTCTTCCAATTCCTTCTGCTCCAGAACTGGAGTGAGGGGAAATTTTATCAGAAGCTAACTTTTTTCTTCTAGTCACTTCCCTACATCACAAACTGCCAAAAAGACTTAAAAAGCCTGAAACCCAGAATTCAATCTCGCACCCAGGTGCTAGGGCAGGGTGCTAGGTCAAGTGTGTGAAGATAAAAAGGTGGCAAAGTTTTGCGAAATTCCCGGATTCCCCGCAGCTTAATTTACACTTCAGAAGTCCAACCTTACTCACCCCACAGTTCACTCATTTTTATTCTTTCTGAGGAACACACAGGCAAACACGGAGTCGCCCTGAGGATAATTAACGTTGTTCACTAATTAAAAGAGTCGATTCTAGAGCCCTGAGTTTGGAAAAGTTACTAAACTTTTTTAAACCTCAGTTTTCTCGATTGAACCGAAGAAAAAAAAGAACTACCCATAAAGTTCTACAGTCGGCATGATAAGTAAACAAAAAAAGGTGCCGCAGCCGATGGTGTAGAGCAGCAAATGCAACTTCATAGACTCAGGTGGAAGAGCCGTTTGGAGACCAAGTCGACCGCCCTCCTTTTACCGAGAGGTAAAGTGAAGCCGAGATAATGTGGAAGGGACTGGCCTAGGGTCACACAGGGAGTCGGCGGGGAGAATTCAATGTCACTGCAGACACCCCAGACGGAGGAAAAGGGGCCAGGAGATGTACATCCCCAACTGAGTCGATGCTCGGGGCTGAAGAGTTCCCACCTCCAAGGAACGTGATCTCGGCTCTTTCTTGGCCTGGCAAGGAAACGCAGCTGTGTGCCTCAGTTTCCTTATCTGTAAAATGGGGCCGTGAGTGCCGAATCGGACAGCTCTGAGGTCTGGTGAGTCATCTCGCGCCCGCCAGCCCACAACCGCCCTTCCAGCTTGCTTGTCTCGCACTACCCTCAACCCGCGACCCGCGGCCTGCCTCGCTCACCTGCCTTCGGACGCGGCACTCGAGGCCAGGAGGCGTTGCACCAGCCGCCGGACCGCCCATACGGACCGCGCGGCCATATTCCCGATCTCGGCGGACGGAGGCAGCGCACGCGCAATTGCTCCAAATGACGAGATGAGCGAGATACCACGCTTCCCGGCAGCCTTCGCGGGCGCTCGCTTTCCAGGACCCCGAACCTGTACGCCACACTTCCGGTTGTCCGTGGCGCGCGCGGTGCTCGTGCCTATCCCGTGTCCCCGACGAAATGCGACACTTCCGGTCCCCAGCGAGTTGGGTGCGCAGGGCGGGTTCCGGTGGCGGGAGTTAGGCTCCGTTCTGGTCGCGAAATCCGCGGTCACCAGAGGGGATCGCAGCTGTACCCTCGAGTAGGTTACGTGAAATCGTAAACAATAAGTGAATGCAAACGCGACTTAAAGTCAAAATATGACCGGTGTTTAACGAGGGCCGCGGTGCCGCGGAAGCCTAGAATACGTTGTGGCCGAGTGTCGGCAGTTTTCCCAGAGGAAACACTTGACGGAAAGCTGAAGAAGGAGTAGATGAAAGGAGGAGGAAAGTAGTTCAGGTAGAGGTAAACAGCATCTGCAAAATCCCAGTCAAGAGGGAGAATGTATTTCGAGTGTGGCACCGACCTATTGGAGGGAACGGGGGCCGGCAACACAACACAGTGAGCGGAACGGGTCCCGCGAGGGGTTTAAAAAAACGTAAAGCCCGACTCCGCCATTACTCTTACCTTTTTTGTTCCAGTTCCCTTGTTTTCTGTCTTCGCTATTTTTTAAAATGTGCATTTTCTCACTATGTGAGCTCCATTAGGGCAGAGATTAGTCCGTTATTGCCAATGAACGGTGGAACAGTTTCCTAATGTAGTACCCCAATTTTTTGCTCCATGAACGTGAGTCTTACTGATTGCAATGCGAACATGTTACAAAACCTTCACATGTTTAACGGGTCGCTTTGACTCCTGTATGATGCAGATTGCTGGGTCTAAACAAAGAGGCAGGGAGACAGGCTGTCGTACTAGTCCATGCAAGGGGAGGACTGTACTCTGTCCTGGGGACCCCTTGATAGACCTTTGTAACACGCTACCTAAAGTAGCTACTATTTTAGGTGTGTCCTGCAATTTCTGTTTCCATATTTGGTTTTTTCGTTTGTTTTCTTTTTGTTCTCCCAACTAGAGTTTAAGCTAGAGGGTGTCTGTCTTGTTCACAGTGGTTATTTCTGACATCTAGTACAGTAGGTAGGTATCCACAGCAGGTTCTCAACGAATATTTGTTGAATGAATTAATGGTTGACGTTAGTGGAGATAGGATGAAGTGGATGAATTGTAGAGAGATTTAGTGTGGAAAACTGTCAGGAAGTGAGGATAGATTGGCGATTAGGGTTGAGGGCACTTGGAATTGCCCTCATTATATATTTTATATATAAAATATATAAATTTATATATATACCTCCCTAAGGTAAAAAAAAAAAAAAAAAAACAAACTAGTCTGACAATTCCAAGTGTGTGTGTGTGTGTGTGTATATATATATATATATATATTTTTTTTTTTTCTTTTTTTTTTTTTAGAAATGGGAAGTGTGCTCTCATCATTCTAAATCTTCACTGTAGCATGGCTTACTTATACTGTCGCTATTTGGGTCAGGTTTTCTCTCTACTTGTCTGTGAGTTCCCTGAGGACAGAGCTGGAGACTTGCATCTTTTAATTCTATCCAAGGCCCAGTCCAAATGTGTTGTAACCAACACCTGATGTTTTCTTTTGGTCTCCGTAGAAGAACAACATGGTTTAAGGAGGGATTATAATCCACTTTTACATTTATGAAAAGTGAGGCTCAGAGAGGTTGGTATACCTGCTCAGGGTCCCCCACTGAGGATTCAGGGACACCCGAAATCCTAATAGTCCCAACACTTGGCAGTGTCAGAAGGGATGGAGCTTCAAATCCCCCTAGACCCATGAGCCGATACCTTGAAAACAAAACAAACAAGGCATTTTAACAGATGAGGACTGGCATCTATGCTTTAGCCATTTTGTTTGCACTTCTCTTAGCTAACTAGCTTATACCCAATGTGCTGCATATGTACATCTTTCATTAGTCTGTTTATGAAGTGCTAGTGTGCTTCTGAATGCTGCAGTGCAAGACGGGTGGTGGGTTAAGATGTGGATGAAATGGAACCTTGGACTAAGAGGGGTGGCTGGCTCCATCACTTACTAACTGTGGGTTGTGCGAGTTACATAACCACTTTGGGTCGTGCAAGTTACATAACCGCCCTGGGCTTCAGTTTCCCAAACTAAAAACTGGGTAATAGAGCCTGTGTCACAGAGTTTTAGGGAAAATGCCTGGGAAAGTGATTAGCAGTTGGCACCAGGACTGGCTATGCAATTTAAAGGGCAAAAGGAAAATGTGATGCCCCTTGTTCAAAAATTACTGAGAGGGTTAATAGCAGAGCGCTAAACCAAGGTCAGGGCCCCGCTAATCTTTGTGACTGCACAGGTTGTGTGCCTGTGAACCTTAGCTAACACAGTACCTATGCGAGGAGTGCTCACTGTTCCCCCTCTCAAGGATTCCCAAGGTCTTTCAGTGGGGAAAAATGCTCAACTGCAGAATAACCGCACGAGAAAGAATACACACCGAGGACAGAGTTGGGGTGTTAGGTGTCATTCCAGGATCCACATTTAAAAAAAAAGAACATTAACTGCTGCTGCCCCTCAGAACAATTTGTTACTTAAAACTGTAACCCCTGGAGGATTTTACTAGTTACCAAGCACATTTAGATATGGCCTTAAGAAATACACATACTGGCAACAGGTCTTTGGGGAGAAGGACGATATATGACCGTGAAGCTGGGCAGCTGGGGATACCTGGCTCGCTCAGGGCGGAATGCCACCCCTTCACCGAGGCCAGGCAGCCCGGAACGCCCGGCCCACCCAGGGCGGAACGCCGCCTGCTTCAGGGAAGCCAAGCACCAGGGAACGCCTGGTCAGCTCAGGGTGGAATGAAAACCGCCTGCTTCCCTTATCCGTTGTCGCTCCTTTCTTTTCCCTGAAGCGCCCGTTGTTAGTTAGATGAGTCCTTTGAATGTGCTTGTTTAACTATAAACTTTATCCTCCTCCTTGCTTGTCTGCAAAACGGGATTAACGTTTGACCTTCGTCAATCCTGTTGGCTATTGTTTTCTATCCAATAAAAGTGAGACTGTGGAGTTGCTCGTGGCAGGAGTCCTTTTCGACTGTTGTCCCCTGCTCCCAGTCTCTTGCAGCTGACTTGTTTGTGCCTAATTCTTCTCTCTTTGCTGACTGGAAGTGGCAATTAACAATGTAGATTATGTCAGCTCCTTTTTCATTGAAGATAAGTGGAATCTGGATGAAAACTGTTATGGATTAGTTGCTTTTGAGCTTTTTGATGGCTGTGATTATCATATAAACATTTCTTCAGTGGAAAGAACACAGGGTTTTTAGTCAGATACTTCTTCTTTTTTTTTTTTTTTTAGATTTTATTTATTTATTTGACAGAGAGAGATCACAAGCAGGCAGAGAGGCAGGCAGAGAGAGAGAGGAGGAAGCAGGCTCCCTGCTGAGCAGAGAGCCCGATGCGGGCCTCGATCCCAGGACCCTGAGATCATGACCTGAGCCGAAGGCAGCAGCTTAACCCACTGAGCCACCCAGGCGCCCGGTTTTTAGTCAGATACTTCTTATCTAGCGAATAATAAGGGCCACTATTGACTGAGCATTTCCTCTTTCTCAGACAGTGCAAGATGCTTCCCCTGTGCTATCTCACTGAATTTCCCCAATAGTCTTGGGGGTGGGGGGAGGAAATGGAACTGTTAACCTGGGTTTTGTAGATAAAGAAAAGAATGAGAGGTCAGGTGACTTTCCCAGACTTAACCAGCTGGACAGTGGCAGAGGAGAGGCTGAAATCCAACTCTGTCTGGATTCAGGCTCACAGGCCCTAAGTCTCTTCCGCTGCCACGGATCAGCTAGGTGATTTTGGTCAGGCTATTTTCCCTGCTCTGGTTGTCAGCTACCTTAAAGGGTGGTAAAGTTTGGATAAGGCAGAAGTATGTAAAGCCCTAGGTAGGGTAAAGTGTCCAAAGGTTATTCTGTGTGTGTGTGTGTGTGTTTCTCTCTCTGGAGCTAACCTTTGAGCTCTCTTTTTTTTTTTTTTTTCTTTTTAAAGATTTTATCTATTTGTCAGAGAGAATGAGCACAGGCAGACAGAGTGGCAGAGGGAGAAGCAGGCTCCCTGCAGAGCAAGGAGCCCGATGTGGGACTCCTTCCCAGGATGCTGGGATCATGACCTGAGCCGAAGGCAGCCGCTTAACCAACTGAGCCACCCAGGCGTCCCAGCCTTTGAGCTCTTAACAGTTAACTGGTTTTATCTTACTTTGGAAGGAGATATAAAGACCAAAAAAGTGTCTACAGTGTTGAGAAAGCGGTGAGTGGCACAGTAAGGAGACTGCCCAAGACTTGAGGTCCCGCTCCCCTATAAAAGTATCAAGTGTTAGTAAAAGGCACTCCCAGCAGAAATGAGCCACCGTCCTTCGATTCTCCCTGATAGTTTTCCTTGACAGCAGGTACAGAAGTACAGACTGGAGAGCCTTTAAGTGCAAAATCAGGATAAAGACATACAGAGCGTCACATGGTTCTCTAGCTCTACCTCCTGGAGCCCGAGTGTCAAATGAAATAGGTAAAGGACTTGATTGGCTACAAATGACCCCACCCTACAATTCCTGCACCATACTGTGGACATTAGGAATCCATGTTCCTGTCACTATCGCTGTGGGTTGAAAACAAGTCCCCTGCTGAGTCTCCCCTCACCTGCTGCGTAGCAGATTTCTAATTGGAAAGCACCTCAAATGCAGGGTTCTGGTAGCCGCATCCGCCCAGCTCTGAAGCACAGACGGAATGACTGCAGAATTTGTGTGTTGTCTGTAGCTTTTGTTCACGTTCATGCAGGCAGGGAAATTCTATTGATTTTTCGGCCTCTTTATGTTGCCCAGAGGTTGTCAGTGATGCCCCACATGAATCCACTTGGCACAAGTGTGATCAGATGATCAAAGCTTGGCTCTTTGTACTGTACTACCTACTGATGCTTCAGCACTGTCTTCCTTTGCCCTATCGCCTGGGAGTGGGACGCTAGAATGGGATGGAATGGCTTATTCACGTGGGCTTTCATTTCTTCAGAAATGAGGGCAAAGACATTTAACAAAACCTTTACAGTGGTGCAGATTTCTAACTCCCTCCATCCCCGTTTTCCACCCTCTGGGAAGTTAAAAGGACGCCCTCCATGTCCTTCCTCCCATTTCTTCCCTCCCCGTTTCCCCTGTCATCATGCAAATCATGTAAAAGCTGGTCTTCTGGGTGCCCTGGAGAGGCTACTTCCAGTGGGGACTACTTCCAGTGTCCTGGCATCTCCTTGTGAAAAAAGTGTTTCCAATACAATCTTGTATTTCCTTTGGAATGAAATCTTCATCCTTTTTCTAGGTCTTCTTCATTTCCCATTCCTGAAGTCCAGAAAGATAAGACAAATCAGGTTGCTGAACATTCTAGTGTGACTTACAGGATAAAAACATTCCACTGCACCCGATTACATAAAGATCTCCACTGGCTAGAGAGTCACGGTTCCTAGTCTCACCCCCCTTTGGTAGCCATGGGTAAGTCCTTTCTCCACTCTGGGGAGTGGGGAGTTTTATGGGGGCTCAAATGTCACAAAGTTTGTCTTTCTCAGACAAGGAAACTGAAGCCAGTCTATGCTTGGCTCTAATGCTAGGGTGGGGTGAGGTAGGAGACTGATGAAAGAAAAGACAAAGCAGTTTGGTAAGGAAGGGTGAATGCAGGCAGCCCACTGGGCTCTCTTGTTTCCCCTGGAGCCATGCAGGACTTCATCTGGGAGGGATACTGAAGTCCTGGCCATTAGTGAATGGCTTTTTACCCACAAGTGATGCATAGGGTTTCCAGCCAGCTCTGGAGGTGATGGTGTAAACCAGGGTTGCATGAGAGGGTTGGAAGAACATTCTTGCTGGGAGGATTCCCCACTCCCAACCTGCTGCTCTTCTCAGTCTTCACCATCTAAACCGCAGTTGCTCAGGGCAACGACTTTGAGTCATCCTTGGTTCCTTTCTTCTCCTTATCCTTTACATCCCCATCAGCAAATCCTTTGGCTCTACCTCCAAAGCCAGCCACTTCAAATCACCCCACTACACCTTTTTCATCTCTCATCTGGATGACTCCTAACTGGTCTCCCCTGTCTCTGTATCAGTTCTCAACATTGTTCCAGAATGGTTTTGTTTTGTTTTGTGTGCTTTTGTTTTTTTAAAGAGAGAGCACGTGTGAGGCAGGGGCAGAGGGAGGGAGAGAATCTTAAGTAGGCTCCATGTCAGGTGTGGAGTCCGATGCAGGGCTCGACCTCACAACCCTGAGATCATGACCTTGAGATCACGACCTGAGCCAAAATCAAGAGTCTGACACTTAATCAAATGAGCCACCGAGGCACCCCCAGAATGGTCTTTCATTTTTTATTTATTTTATGTTTTATTATTTAAATACTTATTTTTTATTAAAAATTTTTTTAAAAAGATTTTGTCAGAGAGAGACAGAGCACAAGCAGTGGGAGCAGCAGGCAGAAGGAGAAACAAGGCTCCCCGCTGAGCAAAGAGCCCAATACAGGACATGATGCCAGGACTCTGGGATCAGGACCTGAGCCAAAGACAGACGCTTAACCAACTGAGCCACCCAGGTGTCCCCAGAATGGTCTTTTAAAAATGTAATTCATATCAACAAATTTTTTGCTCAAAACTTGCTAATGACTTTCCATTATGTTAGAACAAAATTTACAGTTCTTCCGATGTCCTACAAGGATCAAAGAGAAACAAATTGGCCCACAGGCCCATCTGGCCCACTGTGTGTTTTCAACTAAGAACGTGTTCATCAAAAACTAATGGTTTTTACATTTCTAAATGTTTGAAAACAAATCAAAAGAATAATAATTTTGGGGGAGCCTGGGTGGCTTAGTCAGTTAAATGTCTGCCTTTGGCTCAGGTCATGATTCCAAGGTACCGGCATCGAGTCCTGCATCAGCCTCCTTGCTCAGCAGGGAGCCTGCTTCTCCCTCTGCCCGCAGTTCCCCCTGCTTTGACAAATAAATAAATAAAATCTTAAAAAAAAATTTGTTTCTTGACATGTGAAAATTTTATGAAATTCAAATCTCAGTGTCCATAAATAAATTTTATTGGGACACAGCCATTCCATCATTTGTTTACAAGTTGTCTACTTTCCTGCTGCAGTGGCAGAGCTGAGTCATTCTGAAAGAAGCTCTGTGGTCCACAAGCTCGCAAATATTTACCTTTACAGTTTGCTGATGTCTAGTCTAGATGATCTAGGCTCTGGCTCTTTATTTCTCTAATCTCATGTCCTTATGCTCAGGTGTTAGTTTTTCAAGTCTACAATTTCTTTTCTCCTTTCTTCCTTCCTTCCTTTCTTTCTTCCTTCCTTCTTTCCTTTCAAGATTTTATTTATTCATTTGAGAGAGAAAGAGAGAGAGAGCATGAGCAGGGGGGAGGAGCAAGGGGAGAGAGAGAAACAGGTTTCCCCGCTGAGCATGGAGCTTGAAAGAACCCTGGGATCATGACCTGAGGGAAAGGCAGATCCTTCAGCTGAGCCGGCTGAGCCACCCAGGTGCCCCTCAAGTCCACAATTTCTTATTCCCAATTCTGCAATCCAGAAAACCCTAAAACCAAATTTTTTAATCAAGCATTTCGGCACAAACACAACTGGTGCAAAACCTGACCTGAGCTGATGTGAGGCTGTTTATAATCTACTCCACATGGTGTGAATATTCATGTGACTTCTTGTAGAATACTTGTAGAATACTTAACATGTTTGCTTTCACAGTGCTTCCTGAGAACTTGCTGGGGTTTTTCATCATACACAGTATATGTATCATATTATCTTTCTAAAATCCTCAAAGTTCTGGAACACAGCTGACCCTGAGAGGACTGGACTAGGCTCACTGAGCGAGCCTGGGACCTAGAACCGGAAGAGGTGGTGCCAAGAACCTCTCGGTGGAGTTCTGTAGGAAGGGGGCTGCCAGATCTCTGAATTTTGATTTGCTGCGCTATTGCAATACCTTGGCTTTCTGTAGCACGCTTCCTTGGTTGGAGGTTACGATGGATGGGCTTCTCTTCCTCAGCTCAGAAACACAGTTGACAGGGAGAGGTTGCTCTGGGGCGTTGTTCTGGGGTTTATTTGCAGTTTCCTGTTGATGAGGAAAAATAGTTACATAGGTGAGGCCTAATGCTGGCTTCCCACACCTGGCTTGCCCTCCAAAGAATGCAAATAGAAGGTGCTGTTAGGCTAGCACCAAATAGGGCGAGGGGAGGAAGGCCCCTTGAGGGCCTTGAAATGAAAGTAATGACCTCTAAAATTACAGAGCCCTCATTATGCACCAGGCTTTGCATGGATTAGCTCATTTAGACTTTCCAAGTCTACGAAGTAGGTACCATTATTAGTCACCCTGTTTTACAGATGAGCCAAATGGGAAGGTCAAGTCACTGCTCAAGGTCACATAGTTGGTGAGTGGGAGAGCTGGGATTCAAACCCCACCGCCCTCTCTTTTCATCTCTCCCATATTCCTTCTCTTCTACAGTGCCCTCACCCCTTAACTTTTCCAGATAGTTGTGCAGTACATTACTGGATATAATTCTTTAAGTGTGGCATACTAACGGCTAAACCTGCAGGGAATTTAGAGAAGACATCTCCTTCTCTCCAAAGGCCTTCAGAAAGGTTCACGAGTCTTGGGAAGAGCTATCTGGAATGTGAATTTCAGGGCACATTGGTGGGAAGAAGCAGCTGGGATGAGTGAAACCACTTCTAGCTCCTCCTCCAGCCCTCTGTGAGTTTGCCTTTGTTTTCTTAAGCTCTTCATCTGTAAATGAGGTTGGAAAGTCCCAAGGAGAGGAAGCAAACAGGCAAAAGGAACAGCCTGGCTTGGAGACGTGGGGTGTGGTCTGATCAGGCGGTGGCAACTCAAAACTTATCCAACAAGCTATTTCATCTATCCGAATCTCCCTGTTCTTTTCTAAAGCAGGCATTGAGTTTTATTCATTCAGCAAACATTTGTTGCACTTCTATTTTGCGGACTCTGTAGAAGGGCTAAGGTTATAATGATAAAACAGGCATAGTCCAATTTTTAATAAAACTATACAACCCAGTGGGGGAGACAGACATTAGACCAGGAAGGACACAAAAATACACACACACACACACACACACACACACGTATACAGAAATTGTGGCCAAGTGCTATGAGAAAGAATAACACATTGGACTGTTCGCAATTTAGACCAGTTGTTCCCAAATATGGGCGATTTTGCCTTTCCAGGGGACTTTTGGCAATTTCCGAAGGCATTTCTGGTTGTCAGGTGGGTGTGGAACTACTGGCATCTAGCAGGCAGAAGCTTGTAACGCTGATAAACATCCTACATGTACCTGGCAGTCCCCTATTAAAAGAATTATCGGCCCCAAATATCAGTAGTGCTGAGGTTGAGACATTCAGATGGAGACGGAGGTCAGTCAGGTTCTCCCTGAGGAGCTCTCATTCGGGGCGAGAAGATCTACCTTGCAGGGGTGCTTGGAGCCCTGGAGATCATGGCTATGCAAAGCCCAGAGGACCACTTGGTACACTGAGGACCCTAAGACAGGGCACAAGCACCATGGCTAAGGCCGGGCTCTGGAGTCAGTCTTCCAGCATTGCGAATCCTGCCTCCCACTTACTTAACTGAGTGACCTGGCCTAAGTCCCTCAGCACCTCTGACCTCCGTTTCCTTGTCCGTCCAGTGGCGCCAGCACATCTAGTGTCCTACCTCCCGGGACTGCCGTGAAGGTCGGGTGAGATAACAGGAGTTAAAGGCTGTACTGACCTACAGTACAGTTATTGACCTACAACACAGTTATTGTTCAACACACACTTGTTATTCAACATACCGTAGTTATACTTACCAGTAACCCAAAGGCTACTTCTAGGACCACATTCAGGATAAAAAGTCAAATGGCAGGGCTTTGGGGGAGACAACAAAGGCCAGAGCTTGCTCTGACGGTCCCCTCCCTAGCAGTGCCAGCTGCTCTTTGGCAGGCTGTCTTCTGGCATGTTCCCACTCCTCTTTGGGCATCTACTTGCTCATCTGTAAACGACCATTATTTCTACCCGCAAAGAGTGACCATGAAGATCTACAGCACATGAGGGGATTTAGAAGCAGCTACCCTGGCCCAGATGGGCGTGGACTCACCCCACTCTTGTTCTTGCTGCTCACGGACAGCCCCAGCGTCGGGCCCCCTGCCAGGGACTGCTGTAGTCGCTCCTTCACAGCCACAAGCCGCAGCTCCAGGTCGATTCGGCGCTCCTCCTTTGCCCGACACTGAGCTTCCAGGGCAGCCACGGCCTCCTCCAGAGCCTTTAACTTCGTTCCTGTGTCCAGAGACATGGCAGAGAAATAGCTGAGCCTGGCCTGAAGCCTCAGGGAATTCGGCAGGACCTCAGGTTCTAGTCCGTCCCTCTCAGGGGGCTTTTCCAAGCCCTCAGTCCCAATTCAGAGAAGGACTTGGGGCCTGGGATTCCAGCTCCAGGCTGGGTTGTGTCATTTTTACCCGCCCTGTATCTGTTTCCCCACCTTCTGGATCCAGAACCCTGATTTTCCCCTGGGAAACCACCTTTCTCCTCCAATTCCCTTTAGTTTGGATGGAGCTGACCTCACTTTAAGTTCAAGGCGTTGGTACATGACTTAGACCTGGCCCATAATCCTGTCTCCATTTTCTGGTCACAGTGGTTGGTTTAGAGATTAAAATTGGTCCAATCAGAGTGAATCCTGAGGCTTCTGTGGGGTCCATTGGGAAGAGAAGTTTTCTCTGCAGGGGCGGTTGAAGGGATTAGGTGAGGGCTAGAGCTGTGCAGCCATTATGCCACCACGAGGGGCAGAGAATGAAGCCAACACAGAGGATGGCAGAAGACAGAATTATACTTCCTGGTGACATCGTTCCAATTCCTGGAACTTGCTATACCTGATTGCTCAGTTTTCCTATCTTTTCTTTTTCTTTAAAAATAGGTATCTTTTTTTTTTTAAAGATTTTATTTATTTATTTGACAGAGAAAGATCACAAGTAGATGGAGAGAGAGGCAGGCAGAGAGAGAGAGTGGGAAGCAGGCTCCCTGCTGAGCAGAGAGCCCGATGTGGGACTCGATCCCAGGACCCTGAGATCATGACCTGAGCCGAAGGCAGCGGTTTAACCCACTGAGCCACCCAGGCGCCCTCTCTTCTTTTTTTTTAAAGTAAGGTCTAAACCCAATATAGGGCTTGAACTCATGACCCTGAGGTCAAAAGTCATATGCTCTACTAACTGAGCAAGCCAGGCACCCCTATGTTTTTCCTCTCATTTCTTCTTCTTTTTTTTTTTTTTTAATTTTTTTGGAATTCCTTTTTCCTTTTTTTAAAAGATTTATTTATTTTAGAGAGAGAGGGAGCAGGGGGAGGGGTAAAGAGAGAGGGAGAGAAGCAGATGCCCCGCTGCATGTGAAGCCCAATTCTAGGCTGAGCTCTGGGCTCAATCTCATGGCCCTGAAATCAGGACCTGAGCTAAAATTAAGAGTCTAACCCTCAACTGGCTGAGCCATCCCGGTGCCCTCCTTTTCATTTCTAAGCCAATCTGACTTTGGTTTCTCTTACTTGTAACTGAGTTATAATACAGGGCTTTACATCGACCATGGGCTCCTACTGGGATTTTGTTGCTTTTCAATCTAAATGAACAAACCTGTATTAGTATCTTTTCATGCCAAGAGGTGTGTTGGGTCTTACCAGGTTTAAAAGTTAGTTTCTTTCTCTCTTTCATTCATTGATTTATTCATTCATTCATCTATCCAGTAAATACTTATTGGGTGCTAAGCCCTTGCTTTGTACTGGGTGCTGTTCTGGATCCTTGGGATAGATCAGTAAACAAAACAGGCCAAGATCCTTAATCTTACAGAGCTCATATTTGTGTGTGTGTGTGTGTGTGTGTGTATGAGAGAGAAAAAAACAATAAATAAAAATGATAAATATAATAAATAATCAAATGTTACAAAGTGATGTGCTGTTTAAAAAAGTTGAGCAGGAGGGCGCCTGCGTGGCTCAGTGGGTTACGCCGCTGCCTTCGGCTCAGGTCATGATCTCAGGGTTCTGGGATTGAGTCCCGCATCGGGCTCTCTGCTCAGCAGGGAGCCTGCTTCCTCCTCTCTCTCTCTGCCTGCCTCTCTGCCTACTTGTAATCTCTCTCTGTCAAATAAATAAAAATAAAATCTAAAAAAAAAAAAAAAAAAAAAAAAAGTTGAGCAGGAAAAGGAAGATAGCCTGTTCCAAACCCTGTTTCGACTCTTAGAAAGTTCTGTATATTGAGACCAAACTGCCTTCTTATGCTTCCCTCCCACAGATTCTGGTTCTTGGCTACACAGAAGAAGCCTTATCCTTTAATCTAGAAGTTCTCTGTTAGGTTCATGGATTCCTAGGCACTCTGTGGGTGAGCTCTGAGGGCACATGAGCTCTAGCTGCTGAAACTGTCCACAACATTGTGAATTGTGGGTTTTTTTTCCCCCTTGGGAAAAGGATCCATAGGTTCCATTAGATTCTCACAGGGCTGTGTGACCTTGGATGTATTTTATAAAGGACAAGGCCTCTGTTCCTTCAAGCATGTGGGCAAACCTCAAGCTGAAAGTGTGCCAAACTCCAGCTATAGAGAGAACTCAGAGGAAAGAGCAGAAGGTGGGGTGCAGAGGAACCTGGAGCAGGCTGGGCCTGCAGAGGTCATGGCCATGGATATTGGAAGAGGATGTCTCTGTTCATCATTCCCAGCACCAGAACCAGTGTCTCACACGGTTGTGTGCTCAGCACTTCTGTGAATGAGTGACTTAATGGGAGGTTCAAAATGATGTCTCTTATTTCCTTGATTCTAAGGCACACTCTGTTTTCCACATTTTAACATTTCTAAAGACAGATTGAATTTTACTACATTAAGCGTACACGTTTTTGTGATGCCTTTTCTTCCCCTTACCCAAGAGCAGTTACTAGAGTGACAGCACTTTCATTACTCAGGAAGGATGATGACAATGAAGTTGAGGAAGAGGAGGAGGAGGAGGAGGAAGATGGGGTGGAGAAGTACACTGTCCTGGAGAAGCAGCTGACCTCTGCCATGGGAGGTGTCAGGGCTGAGCCCGTGCTCCCCTCCCCCCCAACTTGAGTGCCCAGGACACGTCCATGTAGGTACCTGGATTATTCCGGATGGCTTCCTTCAGCTCCCTCTTCTCCTGCCTCAGTGCCATCAGCTCTGTCCGGATTGTCTCCTTCTCTTTTTCCAGCTTCTCTTTTTCTACCAGGTACCTCCGGGCATCTTCCTCAGCTCGGTTCTTGCCGTACTTGTATTGATTGGCACCTGCAGAGATAAAAAGCAGGTGAAGGCCCCCCCACTTCTGATCTCTCGTTAAAGTACTTGCGCGGCCTTAGCATCTTTCTCAGCCTCAATTTCTCCATCTATAAAATGGGAACACTCAGATCTATATCCTTAGTGTATAAATTCTCCAAAGAAACAGGAGCAAAAGGGAGGCAGCAGAGCATGGGAACTAGGAACAAGGGCTTTGGAATGAGGCCGACCAAGGTTTGTATCCTCTTTTACCTTTTGCTGGTTGGGTGACATCGGGCAACAGTGATTAGTGGTGTTTCTGTGCCTCACCCCAGGCCTTGGTTTCCTCATTTGTAAATGCGGACATTGATCAAATTTACCTCTTTAGCATTGTGGTAAGTTTTTGTTTTGTTTTTAAAGATTTTATCCATTTACTTGAGAGGGAGAGCACAGAGGGAGAGCAAGAAGGAGAAGCAGGCTCCCCGCTCAGCAGAGAGCTAACGCATGGCTGGATCCCAGGATATATAACTCAGGGCCGCAGAGAATCAAGACCCTGGGCTAAACCCAGGCATTGCCCATTTTATTCCTGGAAAATGGGTGGAGGGAGAGAGGAGCCCAGGAATCCATTCCAGGCTCCACATTATGGTGGACAATTTCAGATAATTTTGGCAAAAATTTATCAAGCTTGTACTATATGCTAGGCCATTAACAGGCCTGTATGCCATTATATGTACTTAGTCTTCATAAAACTTTGCTGTGATTAGCTTTGTTTTGTTGCTGGGGAAACTGAGGCACAGAGAGGTTGGATCTCAACGCTAATGATGGCAGAGCCCAGTTTGAGCCCATGTGTGTCTACTCCGGGCTCCGTGCCATGCATTACTGCTGTGGGTGGGGGGGGGGTTTGTGCCATAGTCCAGTGTTACAGGGAAATCTTTATTTATTTATGTTTTTGTTTCAGACAGTCATTCACAGTCATTTTAAGCTGGTGGGGTGTGGAATTAGGAATGATTGCCTTGGTTTACTGATAATTGGGGTCTTGTCTCTCTAGCTCTTGTAGGGACTGCAATGGCCACCCAGTGACGCATGCAAAGATCAATTCCTGTGTCAACTACCCTGCAGTTCGAGCCTGATCACAAACAAAGCATGGAGGGCACAGAAGGGGACCCATAGTTCCCCCAACCTCCCAGGTACCCAGTGGCATCCCAGGGGAATTTTCTCCCAGATGTTTGGATTTTATAGCCTGGTAAGCTAAAAATAAATGCATAAAACAGCAAAGTGTTGTCAGTGTTATGCTGTATCAGATAAGGACTTTAAAACCCCTGACCACCATCTGTCATTTCCAGTATTTTGTATCTTTTTTTTTATATCACTCAATATAGCATTTCATTTGAGGAAAGAATACATGTTTTGTGATCTTTGTTGTTTGAATGTTTTATGATTTCTTTAATCTTACATGGTTATTTCAGTTTACTTTTCCATTTTATTTTAATTTTTATTTTTTGGAGAAAGAGTGACCATGAGCGTAAGTGGCGGGTGTGGGCAGAGAGGGAGAGAGAATCATAAGTAGTCTCTAGGCTCAGTGCAGAGCCCTACGTGGGGCTTGATCTCAGATCCTGAGAACACAACCTGAACCAAAATCAAGAGTCAGACATTTAACGGACTGAGCCACCCAGGCAACCCTACTTTTCCATTTGAAAATGGGCATTCCATAAAGGCCTGTACTTCCAGGGCCAAAGAGAGCATAGTGTAAGGAATGTGACACAACCACAAAGAAGGGACTTTTCCAAAGTTAGTTAGTAATTTAATGATCAAGTGGGGGAACAGAATGCAGGTCTTCTGACCCCCAGAAGAGATAATCTACATTACTGAAGTGGAGATCTAATAAAGAAAAGTATTTTAAAAATGAATCTTCAAAAAGCAAGGAATAGAACTTGACTCTGTTCAGGGGCCAGGGGAAGAACTATAAAGCAGTAACTGAAAAGGTTCTTGGAATATGTTGTCTTACAGGAAGCTGGCTGGCTTGTGAATCACACAGGAGCAGAGATTAGTGCTGGAAGTCAAACAGAACTGACCAGTGTCTGGCATACTTAGCCTTTATTGTGCAGTGTGGCAATCGGGCAAAATTCACGCAGCTCATCTATGGGGTGCTAGGGAGAGTGTGGGCTGGGACACGGAGGTGAGCCATGCCTTTCATGGCAGCTGCCCTGAAGGAATTGGGAGGGGTTCCTTTCTCCATATACTCCCCCAGATCAGAATTTGTAAATATTTTTAGAGTTCGGAACAGACAGAACTTGAGGATGAATTTTATATGCGTATGTGTGTATTCATACATATGCAACATTGCAGCATAAAAACATATTTGGCCTTACTTAGTGTTAAAATTTTTGAAAACTAGTTGCTGATATTAGGAAGTCAGTAGATTTCCTAGGAAGGCAAGGTTTTTGTTCTTTTTTTTTAAAATATTTTTTATTTATTTGACAAGACAGATCATAAGTAGGCAGAGAGGTGGAGAGACAGGGAAGCAGGCCTGTGTCAGGCCAAGCAGAGAGCCCAATGTAGGACTTGTTCCCAGGACCCTGAGATCATGACCTGAGCCAAAGGCAGAGGCTTAACCCACTGAGCCACCCAGGCGCCCAGGTATCTGTTCTTGAATGATTTTTTTTTTTTTAAAGATTTTATTTATTATTTGACAGACAGAGACACAAGTAGACAGAGAAGCAGGCAGAGAGAGAGAAAGGGAAGCAGGCTCCCTGCTGAGCAGAGAGCCCTATGCGGGGCTCAATCCCAGGACTCTGGGATCATGACCTGAGCCAAAGGCAGAGGCTTTAACCCACTGAGCCACCCAGGCACCCCATGTTCTTGAATGATCTTTGAAGCTGGGCTGCCCCACTGCGTGGGAGCCGCTGGCTGGAGCTGAGTAGCAGCGAGCCCTCTAGATGGAGCTTGCGAGCTCCAGATTCCTGCAGTCTTTTTCCCCCGCCCATCCCCTCTTGTCCGCCCTCTGGAGGCCACTGCCCTCTATCACGTGGCTTGTGCTGTCATTTTTCTTATGGTAGAGTGTTTTCTTAATATTTCACTTCGCTGGGGCGCCTGGGTGGCTCAGTGGGTTAGGCCGCTGCCTTAGGCTCAGGTCATGATCTCAGGGTCCTGGGATCGAGTCCCGCATCGGGCTCTCTGCTCAGCAGGGAGCCTGCTTCCTCCTCTCTCTCTCTGCCTGCTTCTCTGCCTATTTGTGATCTCTCTCTCTGTCAAATAAATAAATAAATAATATAAAAAAAATATTTCACTTCGCTCATTAATTCACATGTCTGCTGCCTGGGGGAATCTGATTGGAGATCCCCAACCCCGTGGATGGTTTCATTCCCTTCCTCGCTCCCACCCAAAACTCACTGGAGGCATGGCGCTTGACTTTGACCTGTGGATCCACTCGATGGGACTTCTCGCTGCAGGAGGAGGCATGGCGTTTCACCTGGGTGCCCGCGGGACGCTTGGGCTCCTCGTCCTGGGGGAGATGGAGAAAGGAGGTGAAGAGCAGGTAGGCTCAGAGCCCTCAAAATACCCAGGCAGGGGTATTCTGCTCCGAGTGGAGGGGCTGAGCACTGCAGGACCTCTGAGATCATGGCCTTACATTTTTGGACTGGGGCCACACTCAGCAGTTTCTAGATTTCTTCTACTAGTATCACGCGATTGGGTCGAGGGCCGCAGAAGTCACCCCTAAACTGGAATATCTGGTGAGAGGAAAATCTGGAAGACTCAGGGGGCTCTGGGTGAGCATATTTGATTCATCATAGACACTTCTGTCTTTATGTCATTTGGAAGTATCCTTCACATTTTCTGAAATCACTAAATGTAGAGTTCCCAATTAAGATCAGAAGTCATGGATGACATCGGCCAATGGTGGACGTTATATAACCTAATAAACTGGTTCTGCATTAGAAAAAAAGATTTTATTTTTTTAGAGAGAGAGAGAGAGAGGAGAGTGTGTGAACAGGGCAAGGGCCAAAGGGTGAGGGAAAAGCAGACTCTGCTGAATGAGGAGCCAGACTCGGGGCTCGATCCCAGGACCCTGAGATCAGGACCTGAGCTAAAGGCAGATGCTTAACTGACAGAGCCACGCAGGCACCACTAAACTAATTATACATTTGTGCATGTAGAATATTATGGGCACTCAGAATCTGGTCAGAGCTCAGGGAATCATGAGTGGAATATAATAATAATGTAACATAATAATGATATTGACAACAGTAGTACTCTACTCAGTGTGAGACCTTCTGATGTCTATGTGCTGCTAAAGTCTTTCTATACAGTATTTCATTTGGTTCTCACAGTCATCCAACCAGGTAGGTTTTATAGTATTCATCTGAAGCCAGGAAATGAGTATCAGTGAAGTGAAGGCCAAGGTCACCCAGATTCAGCCCCAAATCCAAAGTTCATGCCATCAGGTACTAAGCTGTCTGGCTACTAATCTCTGCAGCTGAGAAAGAGCTCAGGCTGCATCCGCTGGTTCATCTGAATCTGAAGAAAGACCATATAAGCAGAAGAAGGATGGCTGGAGAACTTTCTAGAAAAGGGAGCCTTAGAGGTGAGAGCTAGGGGTCATCCAGCTGTGTCTAAGGCAGGGGGACTGGCGTGTAGAAATGTCTACTTTCCTTGACAGCTTCATTCCCTCATTCTCCCCCAGCTGTGAGGCCTGACCCATCCACCAGTGTCTGATCAGAAGGTGGCTGTCTTGCTCTCCCATGGGAGGAAAAGACCTGGGACACACTGCCAGAAGCAGTCTGTTCATGTGATGGCTACCGAGGCCTCACTGGCATCTCCTTGATTTAGTGAGCAAATGGGGAGACTCTGTCCTGGGAGCTGAAGGCCAGACTGTGGATGCCACCAAGTGAAGGTCTTTGGGAGTGGCCACCCAGTTAGTGGCCAGGCCACCTCCCCCCCTGCCCAGGCACCCCTGAGTCAGCAGCATCAGTTCACAGAGCAGTGAGCCGGTGGAGAGCCCAACACCTTGCTTGGACCAGCATAGTGCTCTGCGGTCATCAAATCCTATCCTCTTCCTGATCTGGGGGCTCTTTGCTGTACCACCCTGCCTCCTCTGTCAGAGGATTCCATACTGAGCCATGATCTATGATAAGAAGGGTCCTCCCTCCCCTTCCAGCAGATGGTTCAATGAGGATTATCTCTGAGTACAGGAAAAAAGAAGTAGTGGCAGAGATAGAGAAAGAAAGAGAAAGAGCTAATCAGTGGCCTTTGCCACGTTCCCAGCCCTCCCAAGGGAGCGCACCTGTATCTTTTCATAAGGGACATCATCGTACACACGGGGCTCAGGCCACTGATCCTGGCAGGATCTTGCGTATCTAGAAAATACGAGGTGTCATGATGATGGCAGCGATGACGACACTTTGTGGCTTACAGAGCTGTCTGTCTACCCTCCTTTGATTCTGTGATGAACAATGGCCCCCGAGGCAGCTCGGGGCCGTTGCTATGCTCAGGGCCTCAGAGGCAGGAGCCACATGATTCTTGCAGCAACCAAGAGGTGAGTGACTCATCACCTCCATTCCGTAAATGAGAACTCAGAATTCAAGCTGGCAAGCAGCTGCCCCAAGCTGTTGGTCGTGAGAGTCATGACTTGAACCCGGCTCTTCCAGGCCATGTACCAGCCCCGATGGCCAAGGGTGTGAGACCCTGAGGTTCCCAGGCACGAAAGCCGAGCCCTGTCTTGACCGCAGCCCGGCTTCTCTGCTCCTTTGCTCACTGGTCTGCCCAGCACCCACCCCACCCCCCTACCCGGGGCTCCCTCCGTTAGCCAGCTCATGCCTGCTGGAGGAGAAAGGCACCCCCCTCTGACTTCCCAAGGAAGCAGAGCCCTCCTCAGCTCCTCCTCCCTTCCCTCCCAGCACCCAGGGCTCTGAGAGGCTGCGGGGGGCTGCGGGGTGCCGGCCCTCACAGGAAGGAGTTGCGCCCAGCACTGACGATGCTGGTTAAGGTCTCCACATCCACGTAGTCATAGTGCAGCGCCTCGGGAGTGACTTTGGAGCCCATCTCCACCAGCAACAGCCCAAGCCAGCGGCCCATGTCCTCAGAGCAGTTTGCCTGCGGGAGAGAAGCACCGGCTGATGTTAGGACCTCAGGCTACCTGCTCACTTCAGCCAAACCCGTATTTGTACAGTACCTGCTGTGTAGCCAATACTTAGGGCTCCAACACACATTCAGAAATCCAAGTGGCTTCTACCCCTTCTTTATTCAGGTTTTGGCTCTAATGCCTCCTCCTCAGAGAAGCCCTCCCTGACCACCTCTCTAAGACACACACCCTCACTCACAACCCTCAGAGCCTTCATGACCATTTAGATGTGAAAACAGCATTTGGGTGTTTCCTGAATTTTAAAAAAAATATTTATTTTTTTACTAGAGGAAACTATTTCTCACATAATCTAATAGAAATTTCTCGCTTATAACTGCCAATTATTTGTAGTACTAGTATACAGGAAAACAGCCAAGAAGTTGCTGGTTAACTGAACCCATAGTTCTAGGTAGTTCACATTTAAAGAGCATTCTTATAAAATCAACTAGGCACACAAATGCTAGACTTGTATAAGAGAAGCATGCTTCTTCCAGAAAGCTCTGTGTTTAATATAAGAGAAATAAGAGAACTTTATCAACTTATCAAAAGTAAAAGTGAGTGACAGAGGCAATATTTCTCGATATTTAAGAACTGGGTGAGGCAGTGGGTACTGGACAAAGCAAACAAGATCAAGAGGCCAGGTTTTCATTCTAGGATCAGAACAAGAGGCTGCTGACACCCTTGGATCCTTGGACAAAGCACCTGGCTGCCCTGGCCTCAGTTTCCCTGTTTGTAATGTGAGGGGATAGTTCTTTAATTTTCCTTCCAGGGTTTATATTTTAAATCCTAAAAAGCTAAACGAGGGCCATGTGGGGGAGAGGCTCCATGCATGGGTGCAGGACCTCAGAGAGGAGGGTGAGGGCCGCTGGGTAGGAACGACCATGAATGGGTGGATTGAAATCACATTTTCATTCAGCCATTTGTTTCACAAATAGTAACTGAGCCCTTAGTATGGGCTGGGCATCATGCTGACTTCTGGTAAAACCGAAAGTATGTAGAACAGGCATGGTTACTGCCTTCCCGGAGCTCAAAGATTTCAACTCAGTATGGAGAACACCTTTCTAAAAATGTAGCCACTTGATAGGCGGGGCAGGCTGCCTTGAGGGGCGGGGGTTTATCTGAAGTGGCTGGCCACTGGTGGAAAGGTTTTCGGGGGGGTTCCAATTCAGATCCAGGTTAGATCAGACTAGATGCCTTTTGGGCTTGGTATTTTAAGACAAGGGAGAGTAAACAAACTTTGGTTCTAGGGTTGCCAAATCTAACTAATAAAAATGCAGAATGCTCTGTTAAATTCAACCTTCAGATAAACAACGCATACTTTTTCAGTATAGATATATCCCAAATATCGCATGGGATATACTTGCATTAAAACCATTGTCGTTTATCTGAAATTCAAATTTAAGTGGGTGTCCTGTTTTTGTTTTGTTTTTTTTTTAACTGGTAGTCATTCTTGGTCACTTGGCAGCCCGTGGGCTTACTTTCCCTTTTCCTCAGGCCCTGTAATGTCCATTAGCAGGGTCCCCAAGACAAAAGCCCACACTCAGGCCAAAGCTCCTCAGCCAACACTACCAGGAACCCCCTGGATTCTCTCCTCTCACCTCCAAGATGGCAACCTCCTGCCGGTTGCGCAGAATCCTGAAGGCAAATGGATGTCTGGGCCCAAAGCCTGGGGCCACCTCACAGCCGCGGAGAGCAATGGCATTCACGTGGGTCCTCAGGTCTGTGTGATCCTTGTGGAAGTACAAAGTGTTGCATTTCAGGCGGCACCAGCGTTCCTTCCAGCCCTGGTTCACCAACACGTTCAGGTAGCCTGGGAGGGGGAGACCAGCGGGGTGACCTCCTGACAGCCCGGCCCTGGGGAAACCCAAGGTGGGGACTATGAAACTGCATGGGTCTACGCCTTAGGGACAAGGGCCTGGACAACCCTCATTCTCTAGCTGGAAAGAGGCCTTCTGGGTCCTGGATCAGCCCACTCTGTCTGGGCCTGTGGCCTCTGGCACCCTCTTCTCCCTGAGTTTCATTTCTTTATCTGAAATGGGAATGATGAGCACACTCCTATATTGCTACACAGTCTATGTACCACACCCAGCTTGGTGAAAAGGGCAGGAGAGACTACTGTAGAGGTGAGCAAAAGAAGACACTATCCCTTTTGCCTTTCCTCCTCCCCAAATACTGAACTGATTAGTGAGGCAGAAAATAATGGGGGATGCTGACACCTGGTGGCAGCATGCGGGAACAAAAGCATCTCACCAAGAGAAAGAATTCTAAAATGAGCAAGGCTGATACCAATGGGTTTAGAATTCACTCTCAACATTTTAGACTTAAATAATTTTTTCCTACTACATGCCCTGATTCACTGGTTAAAAAATAATTCTTTAGGGGCGCCTGGGTGGCTCAGTGGGTTAAGCCGCTGCCTTCTTCGGCTCAGGTCATGATCTCAGGGTCCTGGGATCGAGTCCCGCATCGGGCTGTCTGCTCAGCAGGGAGCCTGCTTCCTCCTCTCTCTCTCTGCCTGCCTCTCTGCCTACTTGTGATCTCTCTCTGTCAAATAAATAAATAAAATCTTTAAAAAAAATAATTCTTTATAGCCATGTGGTTTTTAAATATTTTTTCTGGTTTAAGGGAATATTACTACATACCCAAAATACAGAATTTTCTATTGGAGTCCAGTATGCGGAACACTGCGTTAACGAGAACAGAATAATATATCGTCCCTTCTAAGCCATATTAAACTTCCATTGAAGGCATTTATGACCATGTTTAACTCACACTGATTGCCTCTGTTGGTACTTAAATATTTTTATCCGAGAAATTTCCCTATGAGAGTGGGTTGTAACTCACACACCTGGCATGTTATGTGCTGAGAAAAGATAAGAAAGAGGCTCTCCTCCCATCACAGTGGAAGAAACTGAGGCCCGCAGATGGGCAGTGACTGGAGCTGAGGTCACAGGGAACGCAGAGATGGGGAGTCAGGTGGCTTTTCCTTTTCCTGAGTGTTAGGGCCTCACCGGAGACAAGTGAGGGAAAGGCAAGGATTGTTGATGGAGTGGGGGTTGGGTGGGATTCTCTCCTCTGCCCTGGGAGCGAGGTGGAAGAGGCCTAGAGGGTTTTCCTGCTTAGCCCAGGGGCCCGCAGCACCAGGGTGTGACTCTCTTCCTGCCGGTGCCCAGGACCCACCGCAGCACGGGACCTCCTCCTCGGAGCAGGGCATCTGCGGGTCGTCAGCCAGCGGCTTCTTCTTGGAGAAGCTGATGATGCGGGTGATCTTGCGGCCGGCAGCCCTGCTCACGGAGCCCTTCAGCTCTGCCAGACTGCTCTTCTTCGCTTTGCCTGTTGCCATGGAGATGGGTGAGGGGAAGGGAGGGAGCCCCACGTCCCAGACCCACCTACCCCAGCCTTCCCCACGGCCCTTTCAGCCTGCACCTGGGGCCTGACGGCTGCTGCAGGTCTGAAGAGGCCAGGTGACCTTCCCCAGATCTCCAGAGCCCTTGGGACCTGCTCCGTACCGTGTCCCCTGGCAAGGCCCCTCCCAGCTCTGACATTCTCCAGCCTGAGCCCCCAGAGGCTCCTACCTTGGTCGCAGGCCTCCCTGCGGCCCAGAGTAGAACAGCTGTCACCCATGCCCAGGCTGTCCGAGTCTGAAGTTTGCTTCTCTTGGGACAGTCTCTGGGGAGGAACACAGACAGCCCCTTGTCAGAGGGCACACTCAGAAGTCGCCCTTTGTTGGTTCAGTCCCCCCAACCTCTGCACACAATGATCACCTAACAAATATTTGTCAGCACCTCTCCAGGGCCTGACTCTACTCCAGGTCTGGGGAGGACACGCTGACTTAGGGCAGTTGTGCCTTCGAATCTCTTATCGTCCGTTTGGGGAGCCAGGCACCTTGTTGTAACGTGCTGTAATAAGTTCCTAGGATTTCCCATATTCAGTAGGTGACAGGGTCTGGGGAGATATTTAGGTGGGATCCTAATGTCATGCTTAGGTTGGGTTTAGGTGACCTCCGTAGGGACAGACTGTCAGCAAAAGAACCACATTAAAGAGTGTCATCCTCGGCAAGGTGAGACGTGGTTAAGGGAGGAGCTAAGACGACAAGATGTAGAAAAAAGGGAGGAGTTGGCGTGTTCAGAATAGTTATGGCCAGACTTGGTGACCGGGAAATGTGAGCGGTGACAACGGAGGGTTCGTCATAGCCCTGAATCGGTAAAGAGGGCAGTGAAGAGGCACACATGCGTCATGACAGCAACTCCACGGCACCCAAAGCAGCTTTACTTGTCCACCACCTCTGGACCCATCACTCATCTGTCTGTCTGTTCGTTCGCTCATTCAGACAAGGTCAGTTAAGTGCCTACCAGGTACTGTGGAGGTGGTAGGGCAGGGTCAGATGGACCTTGGAGAAGATTCTGTCCCTCGTACCACCTATGAGTTGCGGGAATGCAGGAACATCCTTTCCTCTCGTTGAAGCTTGGTCTTCTCACTCGAATCACACCCTTTCCCAGGGAGCCAACAGATGGTCTGCTCTCCCACACCTGCGGGCTGTGCTGCCACCTCGCTTTGAAAGCTAAACGGTGCCAGTCAGACTTGGGACAGGCTTAAAATGCCACCAACCCACTTAAACAGTAGAACGGAGCTCTGAGGGCTCTCCACCGTTCCTGCCAAGGACTTCCCGGACCAGGCTCAGGGATGCTTTGCTCTAAGCATGACATTTGGGGGCCTGGAGAGACAGGAGAGGCCTTCGGCTCCTCTCAATTTCCAAAGGCTGGAAACATGGCCACTGTCCGAATTGGGATAGATCTGTTAGTGTAAACGATCTCCCCTGTAAATTGTGAAACAATGTATGGTTCTATTGGTCCTGCAGTGGTATAGGGATGGCAAGCTTTTCGTCAAGCTAGAGCACAGATACAAAACACACTCTGAACCCTTTGGAATGGGCTTCGCATACAGGAGTCCATGGAGACCCACAGCCCCCAATCCCACTCATTTCCAAAATCCCACCCTCAACCTTTGAGCAACCCTCCCCAGGACACTGAGTGTAGGAAGTGTCCTCTGCACAGGCTCACCTCCCCGTCCTCCACACACACCTGGGCCTGCACCACGGCATGGCCTGCAGGTGTGTGCAGGTGCACACAGGTAGACACTGTCCACATGCACACACGTGCACACTGTCCACGTTGCGTTCCTTCAGTCCCTACAAACGGCAAGGGCCAAGTGAAGATAGGGTTGATCTTCCCCAGCCTCTGCCTGGCATGAGAGCCCTCTACCCGTCCTCTCCCAGTGACTTTCTGTTGACCCTGCGCCTTTGCTTCTGCTGCTGCCTTGCAGCCCCTGCCCCTTGGCCCACCTCTACCCCCATGCAGTCTCACCTGTTCTTCAAAGCTTAACACAGGTGCCATCTTCCCTCCCCCTCCCCCACTGCAACGGAGAACTAGCGTGAACCCCTGTCCCCTTCAGGGCTGCCAGAAAGGTCATGGAAAGGGCCACTCTTAATAGGCCAGGGAGCCCCCTTCTGTCTGAGTCCAGCCACACTGGCCACCTTCCATTTTGTGCTTTCTGGCCTGCTCCCTGGGCTTGGAATGCCCTTGTCCTCCCCTTCCTTACGAGTTATTCGCCCTCATCATGAATACCCTCTCTCAGAGAACCTTCCCAGATGCCTGGGACAAGAGTTGCTCCCAGTGTACATGGTACTTTCCACTCCCAGAGCTCACGCAGCGCCTCCCAGTGGGAGGCGGGGCACGGTGTTTCTGTTGGCATTGAGCCTACGTGCCCAGCACAACGCCTGGTACTCTGGGCTCACCAACCACTTGCCAAGCAGAGCTCAGCTCGCCCCTGCCCCCTTGAGAGATGGGATGGCAAGGTCATCAAGAGCCAGATGTCTGGGTATATATTCTTGCTCTCCTTCATACGGACGATGGGACTCGGGGTAAGCCGCTCTGTGTCCCAGCTTCCTCACCTGACAATGGAATTCGTTGAAGAGTCATCATAGGAATAAAAGTAGGTAATACGTGTGAAGCCTACAGGACAATGCCGGCCACACAGTCTTATTCTAGAAACACTAGCCTTTATTACATGTGTGTAGGTTTGGGGCTGAGTCCCTTGGTCACCCAGCTACACCTGGCAAAGCGAAGGGGACTAGCACATAGGATTTCTGGCTGCCTGAGCAAGTACCACTTCACTCCTGTCCCAGTGCGGCACACTCCTCTGACGGTTTCCAATTTGCTTTTCATGGCTCCATTCAACGGTGCCCTCCTCCTGTCCTGGAAGGGTTACTTACTCCCTCCTCCGGCTCACACTGTGCCTTGTACGCGGGCATTCAATCGGTCCCGCACGCATTAATTCACGGCTGCTCTCGTGCCAGCTCCACGTGGGGCACTCACGGCTTGCATGAGGCTGGTGCCTGGCTTCACCACCCACCTGTGGATTCCCTGGGGCAGAGTCTCTGCCTCCCAGCACAGAGGAGACCTGGAGCAGGTGGATGTACCTTGTCTAGGTCCAGCTTGCACAGGAGGACAGGGGATCTGGGCACGTCTGTGCCCTCCGTTGCCCCGGCAGGCCTGCTCACCTCTCGGATGACCTGCGGAGAGGGGGCATGGCTGTGAGCAGGGGGGCAGGGCCACTGTGGAGGCAGAAGGAAGAACAAAGTCTGTGGTCAGGGCCATCAAGAAGCGGGGATGGGATCCCTGAGCAGAAGGGAGGGGTTGATGTGGCCTCCTGCACATCGGGGTTTGAACAGGCTTTCTCCTGTATCTGCCCCTTGAAAAGAGAAGGGGGCTGGGGAACAAGAGGCACGGCTTCTAGACTGGGCTCTGTTGCTGATCTGTTGCATGGTCTTGTGAAAGCCACATTCCCCCTGTGGGCCTTGGTTTCCCTGTGTGTCACATGGGGATAATACTATCCTCTGCTTTCGTCCTTGGGGTGCCTGAGGACCAGTGAAATCGTGGGTGTAAAGGGCCATGTGACCCAAGACGCCCCGTGCAAGCACAAGAGATGCGCTTCTGGGACGGTGTGGAACCTTGGCAACAGCCTGCAGACCACCGGGCTACCCTACCATTTCAAAGACGTGGACGCGGAGACTCCAGGCGCTCACTCACACCGCAGAAGCACCCCAGACTATGAATAATGGCAGCCATCCCTGTTGTATCCCCACAGCGGCCTCGAGGGGCTGAGATGACTGTGATCTCTACATCACAGACCAGGATAACGGGGCTCTGAAAACTGAAGCCATGGTTGGCTGCCCTGAACCTCTGGGTTAACGACCCCCCCATATCAGATGTCAACAGTCTCCAGTCCACGCTTGACTCTAGTCTCAGGCTCCAGTCTAGAGCTCCTTCTTCTGACTCACCCGGCCCTTGGAGGGCAGAGGCTCCCCCAGCAGGCAGGTTCTCTCCCTTCCTTCCCTTCCTGAGACAAAGATAAAGAGCACTAAGCCTCCCAAGGCGAGAGCTGGTTATCACAGGAAGGAAGGGAGGATGGCGAGGGAAGGAGGGGTCTGGTTCCTTTGTTCCAGCAGGAAGATCAGAGGAGGAGGGAGAAAGGTGTCAGTGGGGGTGCGGGACAGGGTGCAGGGACACGGCTGGCCCTGGCCGGCTGGAGGTAAGGGACTGGGGAGGGCAGCCCCACCTCTATCACAAGATGATCACTTATCCACTTACTGAGGACTTACTGTCTGGCAGGCGCTATATTAAATGGTCTCCAGAATCTTTACAAGAACCATTTTACAGAAGAGGAAACTGAGGCACGGATAGGCAAAGTCATTTGCAGAAGATCACCTAGCCAGTAAGTGCCATTTAGGCCTGAGACCTGAACTCAAGTCTATGCCACCAAAGTCCTCCCTTGTCATCACTGTGCCACCCTGCCTATGACCTTTGGAGTAGATTTCCTTGGTAGCTCCTAATCTTGGCCCCAGCGACTTGGTCGGGTGACATTTGGCAAGTCACAGGAGATTCCTGGGCCTCAGCTTCCTCATCTGTAAAAGGGGAACGATAACAGTCCCACTGCCAAGAGTAAATGAGGTCAAGTATATAATGCTCTTAGCACGATGCGTGGCACAAGAGACATGCTCAGTACACGGTAACTCACGGCTCTGCAGTCAGAGGCAAGATGTGGAAGCTGGACCACAGCTGGGTGTTACAAGGATACACATTTCACCTGAGACAGGAAGGAATTTTCCTTTTTTATTTTTTTTTTAAAGGATTAGCTTATCTAATGATAAAATGTGTTTCCTTTGAAGATATTAAGCTCCCCATTCCAGGAGGCATATTCCAGGCTGGACAAGCCCACAGTAAGGACGTTAGAAAGAGGCTTCAGAGCACTAGAAGGAAGGCAGTCCTCCAGCCTGAGGTCTGTCTCCTGGAGATGTCTGAAGCCCACCTCCACAGGTCAGTCGTAGCCGTGCACGGGACTCTGATCGCCACCCCTCCCCCGAGCAAGGCCTGTTCTTCCAGGGACTGGAGCTCACCTGGCTGAAAGCTGGGCCTGGGGAAGGGGGTGAAGGAAGGGCCGGTGCCATGTACCTTCAGCCACTCCTCAGCTTGCTCCCGGCTCTGCAGGGCCAGCACCAAGACTTCGGTAGCCCCCTGGGAGAAACGCAGCTCGTGCCTCTTGTGCCTGCTGTCCTTGGGCATGTAGGTGACGCTGCAGACATCCAACGCCAGCCTCAGATGCGGCTGCCGGTCCTTGGAGCTTTTGTAACACTGGACAGGAAGAGAAGGGGTCACCCTTCTGGACTGGAGGGCAGGGGAGGGAGATGCCTTCCCGCAAAGGCTTGGGAGAGCTCAACCTATCCCCCCACACCCAGCCCAACTGTGTCTTCCCATGAAGACAGGAGCTGTGGTTATTCACCCCAGAGAAGAGAAGCCTGGAAGGGGGGCACCTTTGGACACCCTTTAGATCTCAAGAGCCAGCGAGGGGCACAGCCATCTATTAGGAAGAGACAGAATTTAGCACAATCCTAGGAAAACCATTCTAGTCTAAAGAACCAGAGAAGAAACAACCTGGCTCGGAAGGGAACCAGTTCCCTGCTACTAATGAGTTACCTAGCAGGAATGCAGCAGAGAAAATCCTAGCAGAGATGGAGTGCTGGGCTTAGGAAGTCAGTTATTTATCAATAATGATTCTCAATTTCCAATTCTTATTACGAAACCAGCATCAAGGTAATCTTGATACCAGGACCTGACAATGACATTACAAAAAGGGAAAATCATAGGCTGATCTCAATATGGTTGCAAAAGCCCTTAAAAAACCCACCAGCAAATAGAATCCAGACACATATGAAAGCATATTGTATCAAGACCGAATAGGGCTTATTCTAAAATTTCAAGAATGCATCAGCTCTCAAAAACCAACCCTATAATTCATCATATTAATAGAAAATAAGGAGAAAAGCCACATATGTCAATAAAAACAGAAAAGGCATTTGGTAAAATTTTCCACTTGTTTGTAATATAAACTCTTAGCAAAATAGAGATATAGAGGGGACTGCCTTAATGTGATAAGGAGCTTCTACAAACCGCCCATGGCAAACATCAGCCTTAATAGTGAATTACTGCAACTTTCCTTTGAGCTTTGGACTGAGACAAGGATGCCTGCTCTCACCGCTTCTATTTACATTGTGTTGGAGATCCTAACCAATGCAATATGCCAAGAAGAAAAAATGGCATAAGGAGTGGGAAGAAGTAAGTCATAACCTTTGGAGTGGTTCTGGCCTGGGGTGAGCTTTTCACTGCTCCAGGATGAGAAAAAAAATCATGTTTCAAATGGTTATAGGCTGGACAAGGCTTCTCTATGGATTTGGGGGTAAAGAACTATCAGGTTTTTTTTTCTTAAATACCTATATTCCTACTCTGGAATTAAAGATACATTTTTCTTCTATGAAATTATGGTGATGAGAGATGGAAGATTAAAAAAAATCTAAGAAACCAAGTTCTATAGTAAATGTTTCACGGGTTCAGTTTTAGAAAAGGCAAGCGCGTGGAAAAAATGAGAGTGGAAACCTGGATATTAAACTTACCAGTGGTTGGTTTTTGGTCAATGGGATTTTAGGTGGCTTTAAAAATCATTTCATTACATTTTTCTCTAGATTTATACATACACACATTTAGTTGCATAATGAAGACAATAAACATTGTTTTAAACAGATTAAAAATTCATTCCCAGTGAAACAAAAACTTGGCAAAGTCTGTATCAGGTCTTTGAGTGTGTGTGTGTGTGTGTGTGTGTGTTTTCATTCTGCTCCAGTGGGAGAGCCCTGATCTCAGAAGTACTGAGCCTGTGTGCACAAAGCAAGCCCAGAGGAAAAGGCAGACACACCTGTACACACACACACACACACACACACACACACACACACGCAGTCCATGTGAGGCCTAGAGGCACACTTCCGCGGCCACTCACCAGGAGCTGGTCCTCCTTGATGACGGTCAGCTGCTTGGCCCACTGCCCGAAGCGCTTTTTCCGAAGCAGGAAGGCGCATATCCTGCAGTCCCTCACCAGGTGCATGGAGGCTTCCTCTGAGGGCCACTGGTGTGTAGGCTGCGGCCCTTTGCCCTCCTCCTCCTCCTCGTCATAGGACTCGTAGGAGCTGCTCATCGGGTCCGAGTCATTGTCTGCGGGAGCCAAAGGAAAGGACCCGTTACTGCGTTCTTGCCTGGGAGGCACCTTCTTACCTTTCTGTAGGTGCCCTTGCCCTGGGATTCGGGGACCAGGAGGGGGTGGACATGAAGTGTGATCATGGTGATCTCTACACCCCTACATGGGCACTGTGTTGTACAGATTTACCGGTGGCTTTGTGACCTCGTGACTTCTCCGAGTTTCAGTTTTCTTATCAGAGAGACAGTCATGGTCAATGACACTATCTCCCTCATCAGGCTATTAGGATCAGTGACCACAGGGCATTCAGCCCAGTATCTGGCACTCAGTGAGCGCTCTGCTAACATCAGCTACTGTCATACCCCGTCATCCTCATGTCCTTAGTCTCAGGTGACTCTCATAGCACCCCGCAAATGCCTATTTTATACTGAAGGCAAGTGGAGGCTCGAAGAGAATAAGACTCATTCAAGGTCAGTCACCAAGGGTCAGGGCAAGGGCTAGATCCAGGGCTCCTGACTCCCATGCCGGTGGTCTTTCCACTGAACCCTGGGATCACTGAGTACAAGGGCTTGGGGCCTCTGTGGTGACCCAGAGGGGCTGGTGTGCACGTGCATGCCAACGGTCAGGTCAAGGCCTGTTCTCTGAGGTTAGGGCCATTCTGAACAACTTCCCAGTACTTACAGGAGTTCTTTAGCTCCCCATTCATCCTGGTCGCGGGGTAGCTGCTGTCTGCATCCTCGTAGTAGCCATCCATGATGGAGTGGGCTGGGCTGCAGCCATCTGTGGGGTTGGTGGAAGGAGCGGAACCTTGGAGAAAGACAGGCAGGCTGCAGGGGAAGACTCCAGACACCCTGCCCCTCCTTGGGGAAGCTCTCTGTGCTCCTATCACCAGGAGCTGCCCTTTTGGGCCCTGTCACACCTCTAGGGCCGTGTTCATGCTATTCTGTGTGCTCTCTTAGCTTCTGCTAGAGAACTCCTACTCATCCTTCAATACCCAACTCAAAGATCCTTCTTCTGACCTTCTCAGACAGAGAATGGTCAGCACCTCCTCAGTGATCCCACAGCACTGGTGTGTGTGTGTGTGTGTGTGTGTGTGTGTGTGTCTTGGTCACAGCCCCCTCCCTCTACGTTGCTCTAGCTGTCTGGGCTCAGCACCCCCTCATCTTCTGCCACCTCGGTCCTTCTGCTCCCTTCCTGATATATATGCTCTCTCTTGTGACGGTGATTCTCCCAAACCTCTGTGACTATGGGCAGGAACTGGACTAGAGGAGTTAATGGAAGAGCATACAATAGTGAACACAACAGCTGGAATGTTCCATGGAATGTTCCCAGCACATTCCCACTCAGGGGGAGCACAGTGCAGGGGAGGGGGCTATGTGGCATTGTATTCTGCTCAGATTTACTTGGGGTCTCTTTAAAATGCAGATCCCTGGACTATCTCCCTAGAGATTCTGATTCACCAGTGGGGACCGAGCTGAGGAATCGACATTTTAAAAAAACCTACTTAATAGGGGACGCCTGGGTGGTTCAGTTGGTTAAGCAGCAGCCTTCGTCTCAGGTCATGATCCCAGCATCCTAGGATCGAGTCCCACATCGGGATCCTTGCTCAGCAGGGAGCCTGCTTCTCCCTCTGCCTCTGCCTGCCATTCTGTCTGCCTATGCTCGCTCTCTCCCTCTCTCTCTCTGATAAATAAATAAAATCTTAAAAAAAAACCCTACTTAATAGGACATTATAAATCTGTACAAATAGAAACTATATGGAACGCCAAGAAATCAGATTTTTTTTTTAAACAGTTAAGGTTATTTTGATGCAGATGGTCCCTGGGGCACACTCTGAAGATCGGTGGGTCAAAGGCATGTGCTTTGGGTTTGACCAGATTTGAGATGAATCTGTCACCACCATTTATTGGTCATAAAAGTCTCAGTTTCTCTGCATTTCAGGTTCTTCACCTTACAGTAAGGGGAGCAGTTCCCACTTTGGACTAGTGATACAATGCATACAAGCTCTTGGCACATGCCTGGCACATAAAAAGCACTAGACAGATGCCAGATGTCATGATTATTACCATTTCCTTTGACTCCTACAATGCAGGGAGGTAGGTATGAGGCCCATTTTACAGATGGGGATGCTGGGGCCATACACCGTTTGCTAGGGACAGACGCTGCAGGAGAACTGAGGTTGTCAGCTCAGGGAATAGATGCACATCCCCTCTTCCAGGAAGACTTCCTTCATGCAGTCCAACTGGCTCTCACATCACACTGTTCTTCAAAGTGCTGCTCTGGGCTCCCAGCCCCTGCCATCCATCTGTTTCCTGAGGACAGCAGCCCTCAAATTCCCAGCGACAGGGAGACCTAGTGCTATCTCCCTAGTGATGATCAGAGCCTGCCTTTCCCAGCAGGTCCTCTGTGGCCTCAGATGCCGGCAACATCCTGTGAGATGGAGGGGGGCGGGCGGGGCGCAATGGGAAAGAGGGAGGGGACACCCGGGCAGCACACTTGAACACCTGGCAGGGCTGGTCACTGTGTCAGAGGAAGGATATTCCCCGACAGGCTTGGCACCCTCTCCCTGGTCAAGCTCCCTGGCCCTTCCTGAGGCCCGCCCTTCCCTCCTGCCCCAGGATCCCCGCTGCCCCAGTGGAGAGGAGTGTGAGCTCCTGGGGAAGGTAGAGGAACCTCACCCAGCGGAGGGCCTTGATCTGAGCTTCAGCACTTTGTCCTCACCTTCCTCTCCTGTCCTCAAGTGGATAAAATAGAACAAAGTCACCTATTTCGCATCCAAACAGCCACTTGCAGCAACACAGACTGCAAGACTTTCAAGGCCAAAGAGAATCACTGACCGCCTGGTCTAAGCCCCCCCTTCCACTTTGTTTTCACTAGTTGATTCATCCTAAAAATAATATGCCACAGTAGCCCCGGGTGGAAAAAACCCAAATATCCACCAACTGACAAAGGACTGAACAACTATCCGTACAATGGAACACGACATGGCCATAGAAAGGAGAGGAGTACCGATTCACGCGGTGATGCGGGTTAACCTCGAAAACATCATACTAAGGGGAAATAAGCCAGGCACCAGAGGCCACACATTGTACGGCTCTATTTATATGAAAGGTTCAGAATTGGCCAATCCACGGAGACAAAAAGCAGATTGGTAGTTGCCAAGGGCTCGGGGGAAAAGGACAATGAGAGTGACTGCTTAATGGGTACTCGCTTTCCTCCCTGAGTGATGAAATGTTTGGGAACGAGGTAGAGCTGTACTCTACACGGTGAGTGTACTACTAAATGCACCTGATTGGACACTTTAAAGTGGTCGAAATGGTCCATTTTATGTTATGTATATTTTGTTACAATAAAAAAATATGCCCACGGTGATAAGCACGATCAGTATAAAAGGGGATGAATGGGAAAATATTACGTTCCCTTCCCCCAGGTGTCTATTCATTTCCCACAGGGGAATACTGTTCACGGTTCCTTGCACATCCTAGCAAAATTGCTAAAATGCATGCGTGAGTGCATGCGTACCCCATTCAGGAACAAACGGAATCCTATAATAGGTAGTATTCTGTGTTTGAGGTTTTGATCAATGAAGGTATCTTGGAATTCAGTTCTGATCAGCACAGACAGACCCGTTTCTTTTTTTTTTTGGCAGTTGGAGTATAATCCACTGTGCTACTGAGTGAGAGTGGAACACCACATAAACATTACATTCTAGAAGTTCAACTACAAATGTTGGGTCATCCAAAAACCGTAGTATAGTTTCTTGGTGCGTATTGCTGGCTTCCTCCATCCCAGCCAGTGGATTCGCTGATCCGCAAAGAAATAGCCATTCGTTTCCGGGCTGGAGGAAATCCATGGAAAGAGGACTGTCTGTTGTGGCCGATTTAAGAGATTTTTCAGAGGCCATTTGTACCAGCGCCCTCTAAATTATTTCATTTTATTGTGTTCACCTACCAGTAAAAAAGTAACCATGTAATGTACTTCCATGTATGCATGGGTCCATTATATGTGTGTGGATAGACTGCTTACAGGCCTTATGCTATTATTAGGTTATAAATGTTAGAACTCCGAAACATTCATATAGAAATTTTAGAAAGGAGTGTTGAGCTAAATGTCAGGAAGGCTTCTAGTCCTTGTTCCTATATCAATTCGTGAATTCCCTGGGGTGCCCACACTCTATTCGGAGACCTTTTGATTTCGGCCACATGCTTTTTTATCCTCCGAGTTAACTTAATAACTCAATCTGCCCACAGGACGTGGTAGGGCTGAAGTATGAACCAGCTCATGGGGTACACCAAGGAGGAGCACATAGCGAGCCCCGGCTTCAGTGCTTGGAACTGGGACACAGTGCTCGGCTGTGGACCTCTGTCCCTGCACAATTACATGCATGTTATCCAGCCCCCTTCTTACTTTCAGGGTAGGGAAGGGGAATGTCCAAGGCCGGACAGAACTGGGGCTGTAACCAAGTCCCTGATCACTGGGACTAGGCCCACTGGCCTCCTCCCCTTAGAGAGGCTGGGGGCTCAGGCAGCTTTTACCCCGGTTGTACAGAGGACTGGGCGGGTGCTGGGCTTGGAGCTCCAGCCCTGGCAGGACACACGGGAGCTTTAGGAGAGGAGTCCCAGTTTGTGGGGGTTGGGGAGACCAGAAACTTACTGTGGGAGCTGATGTACTCAGGGGACTTGCCCGGTCCCAGGGGTAGGGCCTCTTCATAGTAGTCCTCTGGTGGGGGCCGTTGGGGAAGCGGTGGAGGCAGGTCGGCTGACTGAAGGGGGACAAAGGAGGCAGGTAAGACCAAGAAGGCCAGGAGAGTGGACGGAGTCGGTGGGGTGATGGAAAGGAGGCTGGGGCAGAGAGAGGCAGGAGCCCCAAGGAGGTGGAGGGGGGAATGCAGATGTGAAGCGGGAACTTCCGACAGAGGGGCAGAGGGCAGAGGTGGGAACCCTGAGAGGCCACCTGGTCCTCTATTTCTTGCCCAATTTATTTCAGTGTCAGGACTTCTTGGGAAGATCTAAAAGTTTTGTGGAAGGTCACACAGATGTCGTTAGGCTTTTGATTAAGTAAGCCCATGCGGAATGATAAAAAAACACTGGAGTTCGGCAGTGCTCTGCAAACATGTCTACACAGCTGTGAGGAAGCACAAGCATGTGGAAGACACAGTACTCAGTGAGGTGGCACAGCCTCACGGCTCAGAGCTTAGGCCCTGAGGCCAGGGCACCCCTACTTCACTGGGATTAAGCTCTGTCACTCATGAGTTGTGGGCAGTGACATGTGTACTCATGCTAAGCCTCCGTTTCCTTATCTGTAAAATGGGGATAACAACAGTGCCAACCTCGTTCAGTTATTGTGAGCATGAAAAGGACACAGTGAGGGGTCAACAGTTGGTACCACTGGACGGCGAGGAGGATAGTGAGTTATGCAGTCAACGCAGTGTTCAATGTGATTATGAGCCCCTTGCCTTAGTTCCAAGGACGAAGGCAGGGAACCCCAGGTATGACCCAAAACTTTATTTTGCAAGTGAAAAACAGGCTCAGAAAGTGGAGGTGGCTCATCTAAGACCACATGGCAGCAGGAGGAGGGCAGAGGCCACCAAGCCCTGACCCAGAACTTTCCCTACACTCACTCCACGTTTATTAAGTTGGGGGGGGGTGTCCTCTGTGCCTGAAGGGACAGGGCAGTTCACCACATTATCCCTGTTCAGTGTGGGCGTGGTGAGCACACTATGGGTCACTGAAATGTTCTCACAGCCCGTTTCTCCCCTTAGAACAGGGTCCTGCACAGCCGGGGGGGTCCTAGGCATTGGCCGGAGAGCTTTCCTGGCCACTTCAGAGGGACAGAGGGCCGGACAGTGTGGGAACCCAGGCCATGACTCACGTGTCTCAGAGACGGGCTCTTGGCTGGCTCAGGGCTGGCTCCTTTGCAGGGCTCCCCGTCATCCTCTGGCATGTCCCGGAGGTCGCTCAGGTCACAGTCTACCGAGGGGCAGGCCATGGGGGCAGAGGAAGCCAGGGATGAGCTCAGTAGAATGGGAGGAAACCTGGACCTGGGGTCTGGAGGCCTCTATCACCTCCTTCGTTAGAAACCCTTGGCAAGCGACCCCATCACTCTGAGACTTGGTCTTCTCCTCTGTAAACCGGTCTCAATAATCCCTTGCCTTGTCTGTCTGCCAAGGTTACCAAGAGGACCAAAGGAGATGGTATCTGGTGTGGTGCTTTGGGGATTTTCAAAAAGTAGGTCATGAAGGCACTGTGTCTTCCCTCAGTCTCTCCATCCCTGAAACTTTCACCTGACCTGCAGCTTTCTCAAAGCGGAATAGTGCTGTCTTCCCTCGGGAGGGAGCAGGGCTGGGACACGTCCTGCCCACAGCCCGGTGTGGCTGCTCCCATGCCCACTGGCTGCTCTCCTTTCTGCTGGGGGGCAGGGAGGCTCAGCCCAGAGTTCAGGCGGCCACCACCAGCGGCTCTGAGCAGCAGAGCGACAGCGTCTTCTGTGGCTTAGGAGTTCCTCCCTACCTTTCTTAAAATCCTGGGGATGACTTCCTGTGACCATAGAGATTCTGACTGGATTTTCAGACCGGGCAGGGCCCAGAGAGGCCAAGGGACTTGCCCACTGTGACTCAGTGCTGCGACGTTAAGAGTCAGACTCCCACCCAATCCGAGGGCCCTTCTGGAGACGGGGCCAGGGGGCTCGCACACGCAGACAGAGGACAGCGCCCGGCTGGGGTTGGGAGACGGCCGCTTACCGAACTCTTCAAAGAGGGACTCCACGAAGCTGGGCCCAGAGTGGAGGTCTGCTGTGTTCACATACAGGTAGGAGACTTCCTTGGCTGTGAGGAGTGGGAGAGCCTAGTTGCGGTGAGGGGGCTGTGGTCTGCTGCTGCCCACTCTGAGGACGGCCGGGTCCCCCTCTCCCGTCACCGGGACACAAGCCCACTCAGGACTTGGCCCCTTTGACAAAGCACGTGCACAATCTAAACGAGTTCCCTGGTTTTCAAACTTTGTTCTGATTTTTAGCTCTTTCCTGAGTGTCTCCTTCTCCAAAGGAAAGGATGCTCAGAGCACGGTACAGAAAACAGAACGTAAGACTGCTCTGGGGAGGGCCAGGGGCAGGGCCAAGCATGGCTGGCAGACCGCCCCTCCCACCCTCCCACAGTCCTGTGAGGCCTGCCAATGACATCAGCCTGTTTTGTCCCTGGAGGAGAGCCTCAGAGAGTCACCCAGGAGTGATGCCCATGCCCTCAACCCTCAGACCCCCACAACACTGTACGGGCACAGTACGGCTTGTCAGAGTTTACTGAGTGTGGGGCTGACCTGGGGCGTCGAGCACAGGCAGGAGTGGATGGGGAGCCCTTGCTGCAGAGTGGACGGTGGGGCAGAGAAGCCATGGGGTTCCTGGAGGGGCATGAGGGAAGCCACAGGGCCGGGTACACCTTGCGGAGCGGGTGTGTGCAATGTGTGTGCTGCGTGTGAGTGTTGGGCATGAGAGTTCGTAGGGTGCACGAGGTGTACCTGGGTGTGCTGTGTGTCGTATATCGCGTGAGCTGCGTCGGGGACAGCATGCTGCTGGTGCGTGTGGGGCGTGTGTCACGGGACAGCATATTTGCTGTGGGTGTCCTGTGTCAGTGAGACTGTGTTGTGCACATGAGTGAGCATGGTGTGTGTGTGAGTGTGTGTGGCAGCTGTGTTGTGTACATGAGCATTAGTGGTTCGAGTTGGGAGGGGTACAAAGAGCCGGGATGGAGAAGGAACAAAGTGGCTGAGGACACCGGTCAGGCCCTGAAAGTGTTTGGTGGCACGCTGTGAGGCTTCGGTCCTGGGGAGTTCCTGAAGGTTCTTGAGGAGCTGGGGGCAGAGGGTCGGTGGCTGACCTGGGAGGGGCTGCAGGCTCTGCAGGATGGAGGCCACAGCCATCTTTTTCTCCAGGGCGGTGTCACTGAGGTACTCATGGTCCAGGAGGCTGAGCAGCCCCGTGAGCTCAGGCAGCAGCTGCTCCAGCACTAGAAGGAAGCACGGGGGAGGGAGGCTTGGGGTCAGGATCCCAGCCCTGCCCTCATCCACCAGAGGCCAGGGCAGCCCGGGCCAAAGGCAGGGGGGGTGTGACAGGGAGACCTCAGAAGCCCTCCCACAGCTGTCCCAGGGCTGGCCGCTCACCTCCCGAGGGAGAGCCCTGCTTAGTTAACCATGACGTTCCGCTGGGCCTCCCACTCTCCCTCAGACCTCCTACGGCCTTGGCCTGAGGACAGATGCTCCCGGCTTAGGCCTGGTGAGCCCAGGTAACCTGAATAGAGGCTCTCGGCCTGCCCTTGTCCCAGCATGCCCTCGGCTGTCCAGGCCCAGGTCTCCTTCCTCGCTGCAGCTCGGGGCTCAGTGCAGGTCCCGGGCTGGAGCCCCTGGCCATTCAGGACACAGGCAGGAAGGGAGCCTTCCTGTCCCATCAGTTCATATGCTTCAATCTCTGGAACCTTCTGTTTCCGGTGCCTTGGTGGGAGCCAAACTAAACATTAACCCTTCCCATCCCAGGCCCCAAACCGTTGTCACCACTCTTTCAGTGCTTTACCAGCGTTTTTCAAACTTGAGGGTATAGAGGAATTACCTGGGGAGCTCATCAAAATGCAGAGGCGGGCTCAGGTCTGGGGCAGGACCTGAGATTTTGCACTGCCAGCGAGCTCCGGGCTGACACTGATGCCGCTGGCTGAGACCACACCGAGTGGCAAGCCCCACAGCACACAGTCCTTTAAGACCAGAGCATACCGCAACCATGATGTCATTGATGTGTCCCTGTCCCAAACAGTAACTTGGGACTTGGTTCGCCTTAGACCAGCTTTGTACAGTAGTAGTACTGTCCTGCTTTGTGACTTGCTAGTCACTTGTGCAGAATACTAAAAGCTAAGCATGTTGAACGATTCTCATGAGTTGTGCTAAGCCTTCCATACATATAATTGCATTTAAATTTACTATCGAGCATTTTATGGCTCAGAGTGGTTAAGTAACTCCTCCAGGGTCACACAGCCAATGACACTTCACCTGGCCTTAGCTCCCTCCCTTCTAACCACGGCACTAGACTGCCTTGCAGGACCGCATACAACCATACCAACGAGTTTTGAGATCGGTTCCACGAGCACACCTCCTTTTTAGAAGAAGAAACCAAGGCTCAGAGAAGAGCGGTGTCTTGCTTGCAGTCACACAGAGGTCACCGAAGAGCCAGGCCTCTGGCTTATAGTCTTTGGACTCCCAGCCCCATGGGCTTCTCTCCACCCTGGACCCTCCTAAAGAAACAACCAGACTCCGACTTACAGTTATAGGGTCTGGGTGTGTTAGAGGGGCTATATAACCTCGTGAATAACTGCTGGAGCCAATCTGCTGGGTTCAAGTTCAGACTCCATTCATTATGGTGAGACCTGTGAAAGGTACTTAGCCTGTGACTCAGTTTCCTCCTCTATGCAGGAGTAATAATAGCACTTGTCTTAGAGCGTTCCTGGGAAGATAATTAGGTTATGCATGAGGAGTGCCTTGCCCTATAGAGAGTAAATCTCACCCCAGCTCAGCTGTTGCCATTGTCAGTATTTAGCATGCTGGTCTATGCTGGGTGGGTCTCTAGAGCTGTCTGCTCCCCCAGCAGGCTGGGAGGCTCTAGACAGGGCAGACCGCCCCAGGAATCTCAGCTTCCTCGGCATCTAGTCTGGGGTCTGCTCAGTGCCGGCTCTCCATATGTGTTTCATGAGAGAGAGCATGAGCGGATGACTACGCCAGGATTTTTAAAAACTAGAATCGTACACACAGATAGTGGCAGTTGTTGGAAAAAATGGGATGTGGCCATCTCTCTGTGGCATTCCGTCATCACCTTAAACCTGCTGGAAAGGAGCTAAGGGCTGATGCTGTCAGCGGCCACTGTGTGAGCTCCTCTCTGCTGCTGGGCACTGAGAGAGGGGATGTGACTGCCCTGTCTCATCTGTAAGCAGGTCCTGCTGGGGAACCTTTGTTCCAGAAGAGGACCGAGACCAAGGGAGGCTGCGGGATGGTCGCACACGTGATTCCTAGAGCTGTGGAGTCGCACAACGCCAGGGGGCGCCACTCACTTTGCAGCCCAAGTGGAAGGGACCCAGAGGCCCTGCTCTCTCCACGGCCCCAGCCCTGGCAGTGCTCCCTGAGCAAGGCTTCTGATGGGAAGATTTCCTTCCTCAAAGTAGGAAACCACTTAAAATCAGAAGAACATCTTAGGTAGATTTTAGCTGTTGCAAAGGAAATCTTTACAAATGGAATCACAGACTTCTCGGGCACCCTCAGTAGACACACTGAAAGTCCGTTAACTCAGTTCTAAGATATTGACTGAGCGCTAATTGTGTGCCACTCAGGGGATTAGAAAATGAGTAAGATTGTTTCAGTGGGTATGCTCCACACACACACACACACACACACACACACACAAACACACACTCTCTCACACACACTTCACACACACACACACACCCCTAATTACTCATGAGGGAGGCCATGGTAAACACTCCCAGGAAGGCACCACGGGGGACCGTGGTATCTTTCTCATGGCCTGCAGCCATGGTTCCTATTTGAAAATTCATGACATTGCTCTGATATTACGTGGGAAGGTCAAGGCTATGGGATACAGTGACTCTTTATCCCTCTGAAACTCTTTGGCTTTAGGATTCCTTTGCACGTTAGGAAATTATCAAGGCGCCAGAAAACTTTTGTCCTATGTGCCTTACAGTTACCAATATCGACTGTATTCACAATTAAGGCTGAGGAAATTTTAAACCACAAGAACACACCAGCACATATCCCATTAGCCTTCAGAGCTACTGTGTCATCACACAACACAACCTCTGGAAAACTCCACAGTAAACCTCGAGAAAATGGGAGTGAAAAAAGGCATATTGGGTCTGAGTATCATAGAAAAGTAGGTTTGACCTTGCGGACTCCCAGGAAGCATCCCCAATCATACCTTTCTGAGAATCGTGGCCCTTCAATGAATGACCTTGGACTGCTAAGTCTTGTCCCTGTGTCCACTCCTCCCTCCCTCTCTCCCCAACTCCCTCCCGCCCTTTCTGTCTCTCATTTCACTCTGGGGTCCCGACGATTTCTTCCTGCTCTTATCAGCCAAAGCTTATGTGCCACAGCTTAGATTCCTGCTTCTAGAAGCTCTCCTGCTACTAATTTGAGGTTTGTTGCAATTGTTTGTTTCCAAAGTAAGAACAATTACGTTCCGAGTGAGTTCTCTGCACGGAAAGGTAGGGGAGTTTTAATACCTAAGCTTTGTTAACGGCTCTTTAAATTCTTTTCCCTGATTGTTAATGGGATTCTTAACATGGGACCCTGACTTCTAAGTGTTCTTGTTGAATGGAGACGTGATCACAAAAGTCCAAATAGAGCAAAGGAGAAGGAGGGAACTGAGTGAACCTGGGAGAACCGATGGGCAGTGAGGAGCTGCCCAGGACCTGTGGCAGCTTCTGTAGCCTGAAAGGACCTGGCAGGGAGCAGGTGGCTGAGGGACAGTCCCCCAGCATTTCCAGAGTTGGTTGGTGGAGGGAGCGTGAACCACAGGCGGCGTCTCAGCCTGCAGAGGGCAAATGGGCGAGAACCCTTCCCCAAGGCAGAGCGGTGACTGTGTGCTGGGCACTTAAGGCTCACCTTCTCATTTCAGCCTCATAAACGGCACAGGAGGGAAGTAGTGTGGGGCTCTGTGCCCCAACGAGGGAGGGAACAGAGGCTCGGAGAATCGAGGCCACGCTGCTAGTAATTGGTAAGGGCAACCCTGGAGCCCAGGTTTGTCCAACGTCACAGTGTACACCCTGTGCTGGAATCTTCCATCAGAAAACGTGGGCTCACAGCAGTGGAGGCCAGGCTGGGGCAGGGAAGAGGCAAGTAGCCCCTCAAAACCCTCCTGCTGAGGGCTCTGGGCCATGACTTCATCTGGGTTCCCGACCTGGGGACCATAACCCTTACTGGGGGACTGAAATTCTTGCTCAGTCCATCTCTTTGCTCTGGGCCTATTTGTGAACTTCAGAGCCCTCACTCTGGAGATCTCAGAGAAGCAAAACAAGCTTCTCAAATCATCTACCTGGCTTCAACAGCAGGATCTCATCCCAGGGGACCCCCTTATACCTCCTGGGCACAAAAGGGTTTTCAGTGGGTGCTCGGCTCTTCAAAGGCAGTCCCGAGCTCTCCTCCCAAAAACTGGCTTTCAGGGGCAACGACTGTGGTAGTGCCTTCAGTGGCAGCTTCGTCTTTAGTGCCAGAGAACTGAAACCACAGGGATTTAAGTGATGGCAGAATTGAATGTGGAGAGAAATCGTATGTGTGTAGCGCATATGGCGAGGGGTTCTGCCAGGCCTCAAACAGACGGCCAGGACAGCAGCCTCAAATTTTAGCAAGAAGGAGACTCTCCCAGGGGCGTTGTTGGAAAGGCTGATTCCTGGATCTCCTCCCTGGGCTTTCTGGTTCTGCAGACCCTCTACTGAGAACCAAGAAGCTGCATTTTATTTCATTTTATTATTTATTCTTTTTATTTAAAAGATCTTATTTCTTTATTTACCAGAGAGCGAGAAAGCGAGAGCGCAGGCAGAGGGAGTGGGAGGCAGAGGGAAAAGCAGGCTCTCTGCTCAGGATGTGGGACTCGATCCCAGGACTCCAGGATCACGACCTGAGCCCAAGGCGGCCGCTTAACCAGCTGAGCCACCTGGGCGCCCCAGAACCTGCATTTTAATAAGCACTCCAGGTGGTTCCGAGGTTCAACCCGTGAAAGCTACTCCGCCAGAAAACCCACACTGCAAGGCACGTTTGTGAACCCAAGGAACATGGGAAGGCGTTTCTCCTTTGCTCCCAAGTTGTTATCAGACCTCACCTTAGAAAAACCGCAAGTCCAGGGTGCCTGGGTGGCTCAGTGGGATAAGCCGCCGCCTTCCGCTCAGGTCATGATCTCCGGGTCCTGGGATCGAGTCCCACATCGGGCTCTCTGCTCAGCAAGGAGCCTGCTTCCCTCTCTCTCTCTGCCTGCCTGTCTGTCTATTTGTGATCTCTCTCTGTCAAATAAATAAATAAAATCTTAAAAAAAAAAAAAAAAAGAAAGACCGCAAGTCCAGGTGGGAACAGGAGCTCCCACAGATTATAACTAGCCGGAGCAGGGAGGCTGGCGGAGAGGAGCACCGTGCGTGGGACCTTGCGGTCAGACCTGGCACCCTGCAATTCTCCAGCCACTGCTTCCAAGCGACAGCAAGATGGCATGCTGGGGATCTCCGCGCCCTGGCCTTCTGTCTGCCACCCTGACGGCAAGGCGAGGCCAAGTGCCGACCGACCCCTGCCAAGCGAGGCAGCTGAGTGTGTGCAGTGCTCGGTCTTCAGTGCCTGGAGCCTGCACTCAGTCGGGGCCCTGCTGCCGCGAGGGCTGCTATCTCCTGACCGCCTCTGAACTGTGCTCGCTCCCGAGCACTGCTCAGGTGCTGTCTGGCCACAGATCTGCCATAGTTGGGTACCAAGCTCCGTGAGGACAGGGACCGTGTCTCAGTCACAGTAGCTCTCCGATAAGCATTTGTTTAGCCAACGTGGCATTTTGATGACCTAGTCCAACCTTCTCATTTTAAAGACGTGACAAGTGGAGGTCCGAGAGGTTCTTTGACTTAGCTAGGGCACCACAATGAAATGAAAATCAAAGTCCCTAGTGTTAAAGTCACACAAAGCTTGCGACTTGGCGGACTCATCAAAGAATGAGCGAGAGCACGGGCCGTGCACCATCTGGCCCCTCCTCGCTTGGCTGCTTTCCAGTGGTGGCCCCCCGGGGAAATTTCCTAACTCATCCAAGCTTCCAGTTCTCTATCTGCAGACCCCGGGAGTCATCACAGTAACTGCTTCACGCAGTCATTGTAAAGATGAAAGGAAGCCACGCACGGGGGCTCAGTGCTCTGGACAGGTGCCTGGCCATTCATGTGTGACTTCCAGAGAGTTTCGGGTACTGGGCCACAAGGGAGGGGAGGGAGGGGGTGTCCAGGGACAAGAGGACACGGAGACTCTGCAAGCCTTGCCACAATGACAGTTCATAGCTCTGAGGGTAGCTGTGGCAGTAGGAAGGGCTGGAGCCCCTTTCCTCAGGGGGCTCCTACCTACCCCAAGGACCCCCCCCCATTCCAGATGAGGGGACATCTTTCCTTTGGAGGGTCCCTAGTCAGGAAGAATCTCCTTCACCAATTCCTAACCAGCCCCCTCCCATCTTCACTCCTGGTCCAGGTCTTGCCTGCTTTCTGAGGACAGACTAGGGCATCGGGACAGCATTATCTTTTGTGTCTAAAGTTTATTTAGAACCACGAATACATTTCATTGATCTTGTTTGGTTTAGCTGAGCCTTAGGGAGGTACAGTGAATTCCAGCGAGGGGGAAAAAAAAAAACAACAGGAAGAAATGGTTTAATCATTGTTTATAAAACTTCAATCTTTCACTAAGTGGACAGACAGGCTCGGAAACCCAAGATGGGTGATAATTGTTCATTAGGTTGCAAAAAAATTTGCCAAATAAAATCAGGAACTATTTTAAAATATATTTAAGATTAGACCACTAAGTGTTTACTTGTTATTGGTGAGTACCCAACTAAGATCAATTTTCTCTCCGCTCGTCCACCCTCACCACTTCATTTAAATCAAAATGAGATGGTGCAGAGCAGAAAATAAGCCACAGGCAGAAAGCACTGTTGCTTGCTCCCAGGACTGTACCCCCATGCACTATGAATGAAGTTTTCAATCCAAAGGTCTTTATCATAGCTGGTATGGGTTCTACCACAAAGGCTGGAATTATATAGAGATCTCAAAGGTAGAAGAGTCTAATTTCCGAAACAAAAGAGAAGTGAATAATTAACCTTCTGCAAACCACAGGAATAATAACCCCTGTTTTGGCAATGACCTGGTCAGCCTAGTGGGTGCCCTGACTTGTGATCTCATTCCTGGGCAATTTTCAGACTATGGAATTTACAAAAATGCTTGGAAACAGCTTGCAAGTTACAACGCCATTAAATGCAAAGCAGTGGAAGGAAATACAATTTCTCTTTCCCCCATCTCCTTTTTTGACAAGCCTCTCTAGGACAAAGATAACTCATCCTTCTTTGTCTTCAAAGTCAGAGAACATACAACAAGCATGATTCAAAAATGGAAAACAGGAAAGTTGTCAGTATGTGGTGTTTACAAAGGGCATACCTGTTTTGTTTGTTTACTCAAATTTTCTTTCTCATTTTCTGAACAGCAAAATAACCCAATTTCCAGCTCCTGAGCTGGAGAAAGGACCAATGTGTTACTTTAAAAATTTTTGGTCATGATCTGAGAGATGACTTTCTGTATCCTGTGTTACAATAAGCTAGCACATTCATGAGGTCTGACTCCACTGTGGGGGTGGGGAGGCAAGGTACCCTGAAAAGGCAAGCAGTCTACTTAGCAGGTGTGACTTCAATGTTTGGGTAGGGGGAAGGGAAGGAAGAGGAACCCTTTCCTGTGGACTTCCAGTTCTGCAGGCCCTTCTAGAAAAACTTTCCTCTAGGTTGTGCCTTCATGCTCCTTTCCTCAGCCTCTTAATCCAGGGCCTTTGCATACGCTGTTCCTTCTGCTTGTCAGAACTCCCTTCTCCTGCCAACCAGTGATGCCCTTCTCCACTCTCTGCTCACTCGTGACTGCTTCTGGAAAGTTTCCCCTGTCTTCTCCACCATATCTGTCCCCCTATTTTATAGTACGATAGCATTACTCTCTCTGTGGTATGTGCCATGGTGAAATGTTACATTTAAGTATGCATTTCTTCAATTAACATCAGCTTCCACAACTTGAGCCTGAATGCCTTGAGGGCAGGAATAGCACCAGCTTTTGCTAGTACCTGACAGAGTACATGCTTAAGTTATTTGTGGAATCAATGAATTCTTGATGCAAACTTAAGAGTTGCTAGTCTAGTAGTTAATGTGATTGAAAAACCATGTCTTTAATAGTGGGTCGGCATTGTAAAAAGATGCTTAAAAAAAAAAAAAAATACAGGTAATAATAGTCCCGGGAGCAGAAGAAATCAGAGGTCCATTTTCCTACTTGGCTAAACTCCCCGAACCCTATTTGGTTGAGCTTATATCCCTTGTGTGAATATGGCTGCCAACGGATTCAGTGATGCACATTTTGTAGTTGGTGGATTTTAATCCTAACGTAGAAATTGGGAAATAATAATGACTAACATATATTAAGCAACCCAACCTACTTAAGTTCAAGTCCTGTCTCCTCCACCCCACCCCCCACGGCCTAGCTGTGCACCTTTGGGACACTTACATTACCACATGTGTCTCATGTACATCACCAGGGACCTATGAGCCTATGTACCTCAGCTGTGGGAATGAGCCCTAATGCATGGAAATGTGCCTACTACGGTGCCTGGCACATAGTAGGTTCTCAATAAATGTTGGCTGTTTATATTACTCTCGCATTGTTATTCTGTGTCACCCTCTGCTTTAAACGATTTACTTGTATTATTCACACAATTTAATTCTTATGGCAAGGTGGGCTAGCCCCATTTTGCAGGTGTGGGAACTCCAGATTCCAGAGTGGGAAGAACAAGGAGGAGCTCTTCAGGGATGCCCGCCCCAGCGGTCCCTCTTGGCAGTACTTCTTGCTGCCCAGCTCTGGGCTAAATGCACACCAAATGCCTACAGAATTCTCCCTTAATTTGTGGGTGCAGACATTGCTCCTTCTCCTGCCCACAGTCTCTTCCAAGTTGCTGCAAATCTACCTATTGGGGGCCACGGGGACACCTCACTTCCTCTGAATTCATAAGCCCTTCTCTTGGAGCCCAGGTGAAGGCCAAATAGTGGGCACAATGGCAGAGGGAACCGCGCTGGTTGGACCAGCATTATAGGTCACTAAAACAAACACTTCCTGTTGTCTCAGAGTGTTTGGGGAAGACCATGGGTCATGTGGGCTGGAAAAGAATGAAAAAGGAGCAGCAGAGAAACCCAGCTGCAAAGCCAATGTCTTGGTGCTGACTGCTTTCCAGGAGTTAAATATAGCCCCTGAGTGAGGGAGGGCCAGGGAGGGTCACCTTGGAAGGCTTTGTGCATGTTCATTACAGCTGGTGCAGGAAACACAATATCCTTTATGTTGAAGAGAATAGTACAGGTTTGACTCCACAAGCCAGAAGCGCAGAATCCTAAGGGAGGGAGGAGGGAAGGAAGAGGGGGAGGACTTGGGGGTTCGTATGAGAGGACTGGTTTGGGGCCACGCATCTGCTAGGGAGGAATTTGGGGTAAGTCACTCAACCGCTCCGAGCATCCCCTTCCGCTCTGTAAGGAGGGGCTCAGGAGGTCCAGGTGTCGGTTCGTGTGAGGAGGGAAAGGGTTTTAAACCATGGATCATTATTAAGGATCTTAGGGGAGCACACGTCTCTGATCTGTTATTTCAGGAAGACAGGGAGGCCAGAGGTCAGGGAGGTCACAGGTTAGTTGGGAAGCAGGTCTTAGGGGCCTTTTATGGGACTCTCTTGGTAGGATTCAGGCCAGGGTGACAGGCTCAGGGAACCCCCGAATCTTAAATGGCCTTTCTAGCAGCCGCTCTGCCCAGGCTCCCCCATCCACCAGCAGCACCCTCACTCTGGGCATCTGGTGTCCCAGCCCTGGGCCACCAGGGAAGCCATTTCCAGACAGGAGGGGGTGGGGCAAGCCACTGACTTCCGAGGAAATAGCTTTTGGCTGTGGGACTGGGCTCTCCCAGAATTGTTCCTTTGTCTGCAGATTCCTCCCTGTTTAGCTCACAAAGGAAATGGTTCCAGGAGGAAGTGGAAAACTGTGACCCACACATGCTCGTCCCCTGCACAAGATTGCGGCTGCTTCCGTCCAAGGCAGTCTGCACCATCTCCTTCATGAGAGCGGGGCAGAAGCAGTCCAGAGAGTGGCCCGGGATACCCAATGATAAAAGCAGGTAGTATTTTTTAAGCTGTTAAGTGATGTTCCAGATGTTGTGCTAAGCATTTTGTCTAGATGACCTCACTTAATTCTCATAAATGCTGTGAGGTAGATACTGTTTTACACCTGACTCGTGAAGCTCAGAGATGCCCAGTCATTTGCCTAAAGGCACACAGCCAGCAGAACCCAGATTCAAACCTAGACTTAACTCTAGAGCATAAGCTCCCAATTGCTGCATTATAAGAGCTTCTGGCCTTCTTCTTCTAACGGGGGTGCTTTACCCCCAAAGCTTGCTAGAACCAGCAGTGAGCGCCTCAGGACTTTCCCCACTGCTGTCCATTCACAAGTTCCGGGCCTGAGGTCTAGATGGAACAGGGCTTTCTGTTTCTGAGAAGTTTGAGTTTGAGGACCCCTCCCACCAATACCCTGGGGCAGACACCTAAGACATCTGGGGAAGTGTGTGCAGATAATAATAAAGATATCCAAGAATGACAGTGAGCATTTATTGAATGCTTCCCGTGAGCTGGGCACCGTGCCTGACACTTTGATTTCTTTTCTTTTTTTTAAGATTTTATTTATTTATTTATTTGACAGAGAGAGTGATCGCAAGTAGGCAGAGAGGCAGGCAGAGAGAGAGGGAAGCAGGCTCCCTGCGGAGCAGAGAGCCCGATATGGGGCTCGATCCCAGGACCCTGAGACCATGACCTGAGCTGAATGCAGCGGCCTAACCCACTGAGCCACCCAGGATAGAACTTCAGGGGGCGCCTGGGTGGCTCAGTCCGGCATCCGACTCTTGGTTTCTGCTCGAGTCATGATCTCATGGGTTGTGGGATCAGGCCCCAAATAGAGCCCACCATCAGGCTCTGGGCTTCATGCTGGGTAGAAAGTCTTCTTAAAGATTCTCTCCCTCTCTCCCTTCTCCCATTCATGCATGCTCCCCTGGCCTCTAAAATAAGTAGACAAAATCTTAAAAAAAAAAAAATAAGTAGAACTTCGGGTGGATAAGAATTGAGTTAATCCTGACCCTTGCTTCAGGAGACACTGTCTTCACTCTTTCAGACATTCTCCACTTGTATTTACTTATTTGTTTATATGATCGGTTATTTTTGCTAATGTAGTAAGGACCCACAAATCTGCCATTCAAAGCAAAAGCCAGGGTTCAGATGATATCTTACATCTAGCTACGATCCCGTGCTTCTTGGTGCTGAAACCCAGCCTAACGGCCATCCTGAATGCTGTTTGTCACACCCTTGTTTTCCCTTATATATAGTGCCATTGCAACTAGACATAGCCACAAAAACTTTTTAAAAACCTATAGTTGTTTCTAACTTTATTAAGAGGGCATACAATGCTATAAGTAATCTTCGTGACTTTTTCTTTACTATTATCCTGCTAAGATCCACCCACATCGTTGTCTAGCATTGTGGTCACTCATTGTGTTCATTCATTGTGTTCTACGACAGTCCTTTACTGGAATAGTCTCTGTGGCCGCCACTTTGTGCCTACTATACTTCACCTAATCTTTGCAGTAGCTCCAAAGGAGCTCTTCTTATCCCCATTCTACTGACAAGAAACTGAGGCCTAGAGAGGCTAACGGAATTTCTGGAGGTTCCAAGTGCCAGATTTGAAACATTCCGGTTTCTCATTCCACCGTGTTTAAGTGTAGAGGAAAAAACACAGGCTCTAGAGCCAAAAGCTCAGGGCTCAAGTCCCAGCTCCACACTTAATGGCTGTGTGACCTTGGACTAGTTGCTGCATGTCTCTGGGCCTCAGTTTCCTTAAGATTAAAGTGGAGTGATGGTGGCTGCCCTACCCACCTCTCACGCCTCTTAGGAAACTCAGATCCGACAATGTCTGTGCAAAGTGGAGCGCTGAAGCTTTGCAGATCAGTGAAGTGTGATTATTCGTATATATATCATCCGTTCTGCCTCTCCCCCAACGAACCACACAGCCTCTGCAGGACTCAGGAGATGAGTCGGAAGAACAGTGCTCCCATTCAGAAATGCAAAGGATTAGGTTGACAATGAGCCCACAGAACCTCAGTGTGATAAAAGAACCAGAAAATCATCAGTAAATGCCTCAGGCTGAACTCTTAGGAACATACTCTGTACTTATCTTTGTTATGTTTGATGGTTTGTTTTTTTTTTAAGTCACTTTTTACTATTTCTTACCTATTTTCACTATCTGACACTCCACTCCAGCTCTTTGTTCATGGTATTTCCTCTGCATGGCTTGTTCTCCTCTAACTGCTGCCAAATACTGTGTGGTCTGATTTAGTGTCTGCCTCTGTTGTCTAGTGCCCAGCACAGTAAAGGGTACACAGCAGGTGCACTGGGGACAGATTAACTGACAGCCCAGAACTCAGAGAAGGACCACGGACTAGGGAGAAGACCAGGTAAATCCTACCTAGGACAACTGTCTCCAAGAGCAGAAGGGCTCATGGAGGGGGGTGAGGGAGGCAAAGAGGGGGAGCAAACTTGTCCCCTGGGGGTACCAGGGGCACTGGAGGATAGAGCTGCATGATAGCTCAAGACCACACCAACTTAAGGAAATCTGAACTAAGAAGAGAGGCAGATGTCCCTTCCAAGAGGGGCGGAGCCCCAGGGGACAGCTCTTTCGCAGGGAGGTGGAAAAAGTCAGTACAATGGGGAGGTGAGACATGGGCACCCAGAGTAACACCTGGGATTTGTCTTTCCTAGCTTGGAGACCCAATGTAGGAGATGTCACCTTAGTTTTGTCATCTGTGACACAGAGATCATGAGAGTGCTTCCCTCAGAGGTTGTGGTAAGTGGAAAGGGAGGTCAGCCTAGCCATTCCCTCCCTTCTTCTCTCCCTCCTTCCCTCCCTCCCCTTCCCCTCCTTGCCTGCAGAAACCTCCCACTGCCAGCTTTGGATTGGTGCCTACCGGGTGCCCAGGACTCCAGGCCACAGGGAGTGCAGGCATCCTGGGGCAGACCCTGGGGGACCCCCAGGCTGATTCCTGTCCCCAGGGCTAGGGCAAGGCTCCAAAAAAGTGATGACAGAAGGTCCTGGGGATGGGGGACTAGCATTGCAGAGAGCTCGAGACAAAGATCTCCTCTGTGTCCACATCAGATCTACACAATTAACTCTATTTGAAAATGGATAGACTCTGAAGTTTTAAGTTTCTCTGTTCTTAACCGAAACACAGAGGTGAGCTAATGTTACCCAGTCTGCTGTTTGTGTGCCGCTCCTAACTGGTCACCTCCTTCCAGACTCAACCTTCCCACTGTCACGTGAGCTCACTGCTGCCTCTAACGATTTCCCCCAAAGGCAACACTTTCGAGAACCCCCTCCTGCTCACACCTGCCCGATTGACAGCTCCCCAGGGCCCCAACACCAGTTTCCTCTGTGACATAGATGACCGAAGACCTTCCCATGTGCTCCCTATGGCTAATCCCTGATTCCTCTGTCGTTTCATCCCTTCCCAGGATAGGCAGAATCTAGAGGGAAAACGGCTACAGAGGGAACTTGGATCCCAACCTCATTCATTAAGAGAAGTGATCATTTACAAACCTGTATTTTAAGTATTAGGCATTATTTTATTATTATTATTATTTTTTAACTAAATGCTTCCTGTGTGCTGAGTGCCTTCCTTGCATGAAGCCAATGACCCCTTAGGGAGACAGGAGATTGTGATCTCCATTTTTAGTTGAGGAAACTGAGACCCTGGGGGATTAAGTGGATGAGGGGAGCTAGCATTCAAACCCTGGGCAACTTGAAACCACAGCCAATGCATGGAGCTCTCGCATTATGCTGCCTCTGTCATTAGTTACAAATCCCAGCAACCCGGCTTCTCAGGGACTGGCACACGCCCAGCTGGGGACCTGGAGGATAAAGCCCTACTCTATCGAAGGAAGACCTCTACCTGATCTTCTGGGCTGTAGGCACGCCCACCCCGTTGCACACTGAGCGCACTTCTGGGGCTTTCTTCTTTTCACTCTGGCTCTTTCTCTACCTAGATGCTGCCTCCCCAGGGTATCTGAGGTTCCTGGCTAGAAAATGCCCCTTCAATGCTCTGTATTCCCTGATGGACAGGGAACAGAGAGGACCTCATGTCACAGGCATGGGGGCCTTGCTGGGAGACTCGGGTGCAGGGACTCTGAGCTTCCCCTCCGCCACCCCTCAGAGCTGCACCTGGTTGCTGGCCATGAGGAAACGCGATCTGTCTTTCCGGCTTCCCAGCACACTCCTAGATCAGTTTTCTTCTGGGTTCAAGTGGAGCTAAAAAAATCCCCCTTGGTTTCATATCAGCTGCATCTGCTCTCAGCAAACTCTTCAACAAGAATGGGCAGGAAGAATAAATATTTATTCTACAAACGAATATATCTGATTCCATCTTCAAAAGAAAGCTGCCGTATAAATTATCATAATTTCTCCATTCTAAGATGGCATCGATTTAAAGATGTTTTATCTGCCTAATAACAGCTTTTGGGAGGAAAAACAGAAAAATGAACTAATTGATATATCAGTTGTGAGACATGTTCTATTTTTTAAAAAAGGTGTCTCGGTATCAGTTAATTTTTTTTTTCTAAATATGGTCCAATTCAATTCTCATTTTATATTTTTTGGCTCTGATATTATCAGAAAAAAAAGCTCCCAAGCCTTGCTTAACTACTGTGAGACATGGCAGGTTATCAGCAAGTGTCTTCACCCCCTTGCAGTGCTGTTTAGCGCTGTGGGCTGCTGGGTTGGTGCGGGTACGGCATGGCCACCCATGCGCTAATGGCAGCTCTGAGGCCCCCAAAGCCAATGGACATGATTTCTTCCCAGCAGAGATTACGTCTGAGCTTGCAGATACCTCACGACCATGCTGGTGGTCCCATGGAAAGCCCGTTGAAGCCCATCATAGAACCTGAAGCAAGACACTGCCCCTTGAACCTCAGTTTCCCCAGGTGTAAAACAAGAGTCATAGCGTAAGATAGGTGGTCTTCAAATGTTCTTCTAATGGAGTTATGGGAACTGTGGAGCTTCCTTCAGGGCTGCCTTGGGCGTAGGAGGGCTGGAATGGACTGTACTGTGTTCTCACTCCCACTTCACTCTGAACAGTCCTATTGCTTAACATTTTGTTTGCAGAAGGATTCTGGGACTAAAAGTAGTTTGAAAAACATGAGTAAATGGCCTTCTGGGGTCCTTCCAACACTACTCTTGAATACATACTCTTGTATGGTCTAAAGGATAGAGCTTCCTTTCTTAGTCGGGACACCATCAGAATCCTTCTTAGCACAGTGCTCTGGGTCCATACTCCCCAACTCTTTGTAGTCTAATCCAAGGGTTGGCAAACTTTTTCTATGAAGGACTAAATAGTACGTATTTTAGGCTTTACCGACCACATGTGACCTCTGTTACAAGTACTCCACTCTGCTCTTGTAGTGAGAAAGCCATAGACAATGCATAAGGAAGGGGTGTGTCTGTGTTCCAATAAAACTTTATTTACAAAAGCTGGTGATGGGCTGGATTTGGCTCGCAGGCCAAGGTGCGCAGATCCCTGCCTCATAATACTAATACTTCGACCAGACAGACGAAGAAACTGAAGGCTACGGAGGGGGTTCTAGGAACTGGGTTTGCTTGGGATCCCTGTCTCCCAGACAGCGGACCTGCTTCCACGGTCCCAAATGGCTCATTTAGCCGTGACTCTTAGCCCAATTTCAACTGCGGGCTACATGTTTGAGGGCATGGTGCCTAGAAAAGACACGTGCCCCACTTCTCTCTCTCAAGAGATCAGTTTTTCCCCGAGGCTCTAAGAGGGCTATAAAAAGCCACCGAGCGGGCGGTCGACAAATTCCCCAGAGCTGGAATGACTGCAATGTGGTGCCACATTCTGTCCCGGCTGCGGCCTGACAGCTGCTCTGGGGAGGAGAATCACGCCGGACGGGCTCTGTACCTCCACCCTCATCTGGGGCGAGGCTGGGATTCCCCAAATGGAATTTTAGATGGAGGACAAGCCCTGCCTGGGGCCTCTTTCTTCGTTCCAGGAGGATGAGAGCTTCTTGAATCCTGAACACTAGAACTCGGAGGGCCACAGTGGGAGGAGGGGAAAGGGTAAGAGATAAGATCTTATGCCAGCTGCCTGGCCATATCACTCACTGATGGAAGGTGCTTCCTTTCTCTCCCCCGGTTCTCAGCACCCTCTCTGCCCCGGCCTTGAAATCCGGACCTAGTAAATCCTTGTAGCTTATCTAGCAAGTCATCCTTATAACTGACTTGGGGATGACCCTCCGGCATTCAGTGAAAACCTGAGGTTCGGAGGTAGGCAGGGCTGCGTAAATAGAAGGACCTTTCTAAGGCTCAGTTTCTTCATCTGTAAAATGGGGATACTTAAAAATATGTGCAATAAACTTTCAGTTATCTAGCGAAAGTAAATTATGGGAAATAACCTTAAAATCCAACAGAGGGCAAAGTTACGATACACATTCTTACTGAATTCCCTTGGCAGGTAAGATGGCACTGCTCAAAAAGGTAAGAATCACAAATATACCAAACACTGTCCACGCATTCACACACTGACATGAGCCGCGTTCCTTCTTGGGAACACACTTAATGGCCTACTGCAGATCTAGATTTTGCCATAAACTTTTTTTGTTTTTCTTTTTTTTAAAGATTTTATTTATTTATTTGATGGAGGGAGAGAGAGATCACAAGCAGGGGGAGCAGCAGAAGGAGAGAGAGAAGCAGGTTCACTACTGAGCAGGGAGCCCGATGCGGGACTCGATCCCAGGACCCTGGGATTATGACCTGAGCAGAAGACAGATGCTCAACCGACGGAACCACCCAGGTGTCCCTGCTGTAAACTTGTAATACAAAATCATATTCATATTTTTATAATTCACACACATGCCCTAGCTACATGCAGTACAGATAGTCTTAACCATAGCCGTAGGCAGCAGTTTGGGATGGAATTTTCCATCCAAATGAAACAATGAAACAAACGACACGTTTGCTGTACAGAAAGGCTAAAATACATCAAACTCGTGGCAGTGCGAGCATGAGAGGACCCCTTGTCAAATGTAGATGCCCCAGCTCCCAGTGAGTGCTCAGTGGGCTCTTCTACTGAACATCCGTTCTGTGTGCAACACTGGCCACGAGAAGACAAGACTGTCCCAGACCACAGGACTCACAGGTAACCAGAAGGGGCATTTCAGTTAGTGCAATAAAATCTTCTAAAAGCCAAGACTGAGGAAGGCGGCGGTCACCCAAGTCAGAGAGGAGGTGGAAGGGGGATGTGACAGAAATGTTTGCACAACAGGGGGATGCTGAGCTGGTCTCTTTTTGGACGAGGGTGGGGGGACAGCAGAGACATCTTTCTGAGACCCAGTGTTTGCATCTGTCAGATGGGGACTCAGCTGTCCACTCCACAGGGCTTTTACCAGGGTTGAGAGAAACCACAGGAGAGAAACTCGGGCTGCAGGGGTTCGCAGAGAAAGGCGTGTAGTGGTCATTTTTGTCTGAATATCCCTATGACACAGGTTCCTTCTTGTCCATGGCAACCCCCGAGTGTATGACTGTGGAGAGAGAATGGGTATGGTTACAAGAGGCTGCGCGGGCTCCGAACGAAGCCTTCGCCGTGCTCACCATCCCAACACTGGGCTGCAACGGACACGACCAGTAAATGTAGAAATTCTTCTAAAAGTTATAAGTGTTGTAAAAATATATGTTCTCGTGTTGCCGAGCGAGTGGCTGAGCCAAGGCGAGGCTGTGGGATCCTGCTTCCATGGCCAGACTCATGTCTACTCTGAACTGTGTGCTGAGCCATTTATTGGAGATGGGTCTCCTCGGGCTAGAGCTTACACACCCTGAGAGCCCACAGCAGAGGGCAGGGTGGGGTAGGGAAGGAGAGGCCCCAAGGTTAACACTGGCATGCCTAAAAGTCCACTGGGCACAGATTTGTTGTTGTTGGGTGTGTGGGGGGGGTGTATTCAGATATATTATGGACTACAATAGAAAAATTGCTTGGTGTTTTAAAGATAAAATGAGACATTTCAGAAGACTACTTTGGATAAAAGATCCAGACCCTAGTGTCCCACTTGGCTGAAAAGGACACAAGACTGTGTTTGAGACAGCAGCAGGGAATCCTGGCAGGTGTTTGGGTAGGGTCAAGGGTCATGATAAAAGCAGGTCACTGCTTGAGGCGCCTGGGTGGCTCAGTGGGTTAAGCTGCTGCCTTCGGCTCAGGTCAAAATCTCAGGGTCCTGGGATTGAGCCCCGCATCGGACTCTCTGCTCAGCGGGGAGCCTGCTTCCTCCTCTCTCTCTGCCTGCTTGTGATCTCGCTCTGTCAAATAAATAAATAAAATCTTTAAAAAAAAAAAAAAAAAGCAGGCCACTGCTTAAAACCATGAGCTCATCAGACTCAGCTGGGAGCTGTGCAAAGGGCACACAAATCCAAGCCTCACTCCAGACCCACTGATCAGATCTCTGGGGGCATATTTTCAGCGGGCCCCACCAGAGGGGATTCTGATCCCAGCTGGGGTCAGACAAACCGAAAGCGGTCCTCGGGGCAGGCTAGAGAAGGTGAGAGCAGAAACAGGAAGCTCTCTTCAGCTGGAGGAGAAGAAGCCATCAAAGAGACATTTTTCAAGAAGAGTCAACAGGATTTAAGGTCTTCTTGGATGAAGGATGAAAGCAAAGGAAGCAATGAGTAATGATGAAGCCTCCGTTTCTGTGTCCCTAAGGTGATACTCATTGAAATGGAGAATCCTGGAGTTGAAAGTGGCCATATCCAACTTCTATGTTATAAATTTTGTATTTTTTCATTCATTTACTCATCATCTCAACAGAGGCTTTTCGAGCATTTACTACGTGCCAAGCATGAGCTCTGGGTGCTAGGGGAAGAGCTATGATCACGGGTAAGAAGGGCCCTGCCCCCACAGAGCTCACGTTCACAGCTAATTCAATCCCACGAATGATTCTAATTATGAAAATAGCAGCCAAGGAGGAAGGAGGGCCCCTGCCTGGGAGATTGGGATGGATGGCCTTGAGGAAGTCAGGTTTGAGCAGACAGCAAAGGATGAGCAGGACTGAGCAAGCAGAGCTACAAAGCCTAGTGTGTGGAGACCCCGCAGCCAGAGACGGACAGGGCGCAAAGCAAGCAGGTGACAGACACGGCAGCATCCTGAGGGCCGTCATGGAGATTTTCGTTTATATCTTAAAAACACTGAGAATCCACTGAAGGGTTGAAATGTGATCAGATCTATAGTGTAAATGACTGTCTTTACTGGCATCAGGTCCTCTCCTTTCCGAATTCAATCCTTGAGTGTAATTTATAAGACCCATGAAAAGTTATGATAAAGTGCAGTTTATTTTTTATTAATTTTTTTATTTTTAAAAGATTTTATTTCCTTATTTGACAGACAAAGATCACAAGTAGGCAGAGAGGCAGGCAGAGAGAGAGGGGGAAGCAGGCTCCCTGCTGAGCAGAGAGCCCAATGTGGGGTTCGATCCCAGGACCCTGAGATCATGACCTGAGCCTAAGGCAGAGGCTTAACCCACTGAACCACCCAGGTGCCTTGACAAAGTGTGGTTTAAATAAAAGGTGGATACTTCAGGTGGAAGTCCCATTCTCTACAGTTCACAAAGGGGCCATGCCTAGAGAAGTCACTTGAATATTAGGTGACGGCTGTTCTTAGTTTATATGTTACTATGGTCCCCATAGGAAGCATTCCGTGATTCCCTGATCTGTGGCCACTCAGCCTCTGCTTCCTATGTCCCCGGCCAACTTCAGTTCTCGTAGCGGATAATTCTTCTCATTTATGTGCTTCTCCTAGATCAAGCCCAAACCAGCCTCTCTTTGAGCTCCTGTACAGCCTTCTGGAGAGTGGTTCTATTATCTCTTCTACCCGACTGATCCTGTGTCCCCCTTTCAAATTCGGTCTTGTTCACAAACAGCCCCATTTCCTCCAATATCTCCTCACGCGGTTGTGTTGTTAACAGAAAAAGAGAAACAGGAAAGGTGATCTGATTTGGTGGTGAATAAGAGGAGTTCAAAACCGGGTCACTTGGAGGTCGAGATGACTTCTAGATGGAAATGCACCATAGGCAGGAGGTAAATAATGCAGGATTGGACCCAACTCATGGCTGAAGACGGACCCTGAGCATCACCCTCGAGGAAGCGTGACTCTCTACACAAGGGAGTATAGAGAGAGGGCTGGGAGTGTGGGGAGAGAGGGGCAAGGGTCTTTAAAGAAGAAAAAGCAAGTGAGCCAGAGGGCAACATGGAGAATAGCAATTCGTGAGCAACTGCCATGGGCCGATGCTGGGCACTGCACAAATAATACCACGGTCCAGTTTCCCAGTTCTGGGTGTCATTCTTCCAGCTTTGCAGACTGAGGCGACAAGGCTTAGTTGGTTAACTTGCCTGAGGGGTGGAGAAGTCCAGAGGCTGTGAGCACTGATAGCTGTGGGATTGAGGGACAGGAGGAGACGCAAGACACACTAGGAGGATTGGAGCAGTGGTTATTTCATGGAGACTTATTTGATTCCAAAATGCATGCTTTCTTCATCTCCACCAAGTAGCAGAATACATTTAGAGGAGTCCATAGTGGGTCAATAACACTACAGAGAAGTCCAGGGGATGGGACTCAGAGGAGGGGAAAGTTGAAACAACATGGAACGATTTGTGACCCAGAAGAGCAGTCTTTCTGCAGAAGGTGTGATTGGAAGGGAGAGGGCAGGCAGCGCATGGGGTGTGGGGAACGGGACTGGAGGCTGACATGCTGACTGTGTACTTGAGAAGTTTGGCCGGGAAAGGAAGGAGGAAAACACTTAGGGGTAGAGGGCGTGTATGCATGCGTGCGCGTGGGCAGGGAGTTTAATTTTTTGTTCAGTTGCATGTTTTTTTTTTAGAAGGGTAAGAGAAGTATGAGAAGCGGATGGTATCCAAACACAGGATTGTTTTTCCCAAGCAAAGATCAGAATGGAGTAATGATAGGCTTCTGGCAGAGGTTAGGGAGGGAGGAACTTACTTGGCAGGGTTCTCACCCATGTGAGAAGGGGGGTTTGAAACTGATATTTGAGGGAGAGGCAGAAAAAACCTTGACTACAATGGAGAAGCCAAACACCATGGAGGCTGAGTGGGATAAGGACATGGAAGCAGTGCCCAATGATAGCAGAAGCCTCTACATGGAAGAGAGTAAGTTCAAATCTCATGGCCCCATGGGACCACATACACCCATTGCCAAGAGTGGCTGAAATCCAAGCAACTGTATTTGATAAATATAATAGCTATCCCTCCTGAATGTTTCTTAAGAGCTAGCCTACATGTATTACCCTTCCCTATGACACTGCAAATGAAATGAAACTGAAGGTCAGAGAAATTAATTTATCTAACTCATACAAGATCATACAGCTAGAAAGTTGCAGCCCAAACTCAAACCCTTGGGGCATCTGGTTGTTCAGTTGGTACAGCATGCAACTCTTGATCCCAAGGTCATGAGTTCAAGCCCCACATTGGGCATGGAGCTTACTTAACAAACCAAAACACCTCAAACCCACATTTATCCATTCTCCCAAGGTCATGAGTTCAAGCCCCACATTGGGCATGGAGCCTACTTAACAAACCAAAACACCTCAAACCCACATTTATCCATTCTCAGCTTTACTGAGTCTCCAGACTGACAAAGAGGATGTCGCAAAACCTATTTGGATGGAAAAGATGAATATGGTTGAGTATTCCTTTCAGAAGACCAGTAATGGACAGGAGTAGACAATGAACTTGCATGTCAGGGAAGAGGTATGTCTGAACGGCAATTCATGGCCTTGGTGGTGGAAGTTGGGTGGTGAGTCACCGTGGAGAGCTCATTCTAGGAGCAGCTACAGGTTGCTTGGCCCATGAAAGCTGGATAAGGAAGATGTGGCTTTCCTAACATAGATCTCAAAGCTGGTCCAACAGTGGAATGATAGTTAGAATGGGTTCTTCTACCATCTCTTGAACAATAAAAATCTCATTTAATGAAAGGCAGAGTTTCAGATTATTCTTTGAGCTCCCCAGAAGACAACCTGCTCTCCCAAAGAATACAGACTGCAAAAGAAATTCCCATCTTGGGTTGAATTCAGCTTGATGAAAAAGAACTAGTTGTGAAGTGGAAAAGAAAGGAACCTTGGGGGAAATCAGTGACTTCCATGAGGCAGGCAGATTAGACAACACCTTGGACATTAAGAAGGCATATGACAAAATCAGGAAAATATTAGACCAAAGTCTTCAAAAAGAGAATGACTTGAGAAGACTGGGAAGTTTGCAGAGGCAAACTTACATAAAGACACAGCCAGTCAGTAGGCAGGAATAAATAGGATAAATAAGGGAAAGTGGAGACATTGGCATGAGTATTAATATTTTATCAATTACTCAGAGATGTCAGTTGGATGGTGGTCCAATTACTGAAGGTCAGAGATGGATTTTCAAGAGATAAGCAGAACAAAGGAGCTCCAGGACACAGAGTAGGTTATGACACAGGCCCTGTCCTTGATGTGCACAAAACTGTCTAGCTCAGTTCTTAAAACAGAGTAGGGACTCAAAAATCTGTCATCAGAGTCAGACTAGCTTGTGGAAGGACCAAGTGAAGCTTTATAAAGTAATTTTATTATGCAGAGTCTAATGAAAAAAGACTGTAATTACAATAGCATTTATTGAGTGTGGGTCCAACATGCTAGGCATTGGTTAAAGTATCTTCCATGCATTTAATATTTACAACAACCCCAAGAAATAGCTATTATCAGTATCCATATTTTTTTTAGCCTCCTATGAAGACAAAGTTAGTTAATTTGTCGTGTGGAAGGTGGTGTCTATGGACATCAGTCTATGATTCTCTTTGTATGATATTCATGAATCGGGAATTCCTACTGGAAGAGATTTCATTATAAGCGGTTTCTCTGTTCTCGTGTCCTACAAATATTGCTCTACTCACAGAAAGACACACATTGTGTGAGTAGAGAAATCCCAGTTTCCAGGTTTGTTTTCATTCTCAAGGCGGTTTACTTTGGTGCTGAGCTTTTGTGTTTTCATGGCTGCTGAAGATCTGAGCAGCACAGATGAGGTGTGGAAGAGGCCCCTGGAGCTGGAGCAGGAAGACGTGGCATCCAAGCCTTGCTCTAGGGCTTAGGCAGGTCACCTGCCACCGTGGAGGCAATCAGCAGTAAGCTGAAGATCAGGACTTTGGTTCAAACCTAGCTCTGTCCCTTACCCAGCAAGTGACTGGGCAAGTTCATGTCAGTGACCCAACCTTGCTGCTCTGGACAGGAATGTATCCCCCCTACCCCCTACCCCCCAAAACCATATGTTGAAGCCCCAACCTTCCAATATGACTGTATTTGGAGACAGGATCTTTAGGGAGGTAATTAAGGCAAAATGAGATCATAAGAGGTGGGCCTGATAGGACTGATGTCCTTACAGGAGCAGGAAGACAGATCCACTCCCTGCCTTCCAGAAGCTTCCATCTGGGCAGGGAAGGTAGGCACAAAGCATACAGCGCAAGAACTAACTCTTAGAGTAACAGCATAATGAGATAAGAACTGAGAAGGAGAAGGAGAGTAGGTGGGGAGAGCCTGCAGCATGGGAGAGAGTTCTAGAATGTTTTGAGTACCAACAGAGAGAGCCCCAGGAAGTCCGGCTTTCTAGGAGGAGTGCTCTGGAGACAGTTTTCTTAAGTGAGGTGTCAGTTACTAAGCATTTAAAGCTAACTGAATTATTGTCACCCTTGGTCAGTCTAAGGACGACATAGTCCTCCCACAATTCTGAGCAGACTAGATAGGGATTTTTGTGCTGGGGACCAGACAGTGTGATATGTGACAACTTTCTCTATCTCTGGGGTGGAGGTGGGGGCTCTTTTGTTTAGATGTACCACGTGGGAGGTGGGAAGGGAGGACTGAGGGACATTAGAGGTGCCTCTTCTCTCTACTTTTCCTCCCTGGTGAGTGTGTATGTTCTCTGTAAACCTATCCAGGAGTCGCCAACAGGTGGGCACTACTTTTGGGATCACAATCTCTGTCTCCAAAACGCGGATCAGAAGCCCCGCCCATTTCCTGCATGCCCTTCCAAGCACGCAAGGAGGTGTAGCGGTATTTTGTGCTGAGAGCAGGTGGGTGGAAAGGTTTTCCCCAGCATCTTGAACTGGAAGCTGCTGGGTTTCCTGGAGCCCTGGGAAGTCCTTAAGACTGGCTGTCCTGTACTGGGAGTGCCGGCCAGCTTATCTGGAAACCTCACGCACTCATCCCTGACCCCAGTGCTCTCCTAACCGCTTCCACACCCCAGTCACTCTTCCCGCCCCCCACTCCCCGCCTTGGGGGCCTCAGCACAGCAAACAAACAGATGGAGGAAAGGTGTGAGATTATTAAGGAGGCAGAGGAATTTTCCATTAATAATAACAACAACAATAATAATAATGCTTCTCATGTCGGCACAGCATTGACCAGTTTACCAAGCGCATTCCCTCCTGTGATCGCTCAGCCTGGCAGAGGTGGGTGGCTGGAACCCTGGCGTTCCGATCCCCAGCGTTCGACACTGCCCCCATATCCAAGCAGGCCACTACTTCTTCGCAGACACATGTCTTTGAAGTGTCTAGGCCTTTTCTTAGGCAGGGCACCCCTCAAGGGCTGCTATCGTTTCTCACGTCAATGTACACATGCTCTCTCCAATCTCTGAAACTTTTATCAAACACACTCAATTCCTGAAAAAGGGCGGGTGCAAGAAGGGGCCTTGCAGAGACCACAATGTAACTTTGTCACTAGTCCAGAGAGGTAGAAGGATTGGGTGAAGGTCACACAGCCTGGCAAAGGCAGAGCCCGGGCTCAGATACCCACGCGCACAGAGGCACGCTCGCCTGTCCCTGCTCTCAATGCCTTAGGCAGCCGCAAACTCCGGTCTCCAGGGGCGTCTCGAAGGGAGGCGCACGGTGGGGGGTTTTGGGAGTGTACCTGCCAACCCCATCTTACCCTTCCACAGGGGAATGGGGTGGGAGGAGCTCGCTGTCCTCAGGAATCCCGTGGGGGCATTCTCTCATGAAGTTGACTCTGAGTGTATGAAACTGGTCTTACACACAGGATGCCACTCCGACCCGGGACGCGAGGGACTTATCTACACCCGTGCTGCCCCGGCGGAAGGAGGCACCTGTCCACTCTGCCCCGGGCCTCCCACCCCCGACCCCGCGCCGGCTCCGACCCCTCCTCAGCCCCTCACCCCTCTACCTCCTCCTCCTCCCCTCCGGCCCCTGGATTGCCGTTCTCCCTCCCCGCCCCGCGCGGCAGCCAATGCGGCTGCCGCGGCTCCTCTTACCCCGGCCTCGGTCCATGGCGCCGGCGGCGGTCCCCGGGCGCGCCGAGCAGGGCGCAGCGGCTCGGTTGGGGCTGGTGGCAGCCGGCGCTGCGCTCTCCGGCCCGGCCCCGCGGGAGCGCCCTCCGCGCACGTCCCCTCCCCCAGACAGGATGCCCGCCCGGCGCCCCCCCGCCCGCGCGCGCCCGCCCGCGCCCGCCCGCGCCCGCCCTCCACGCCGCTCCCGGAATAGACCCGGAGCACGCCTCGCCCCCTGGGCGGCGGGCCGGCCGGTGTCCCCGGTCCCGCACACACCCACGCCTCGCCCTGCCTGGCGCACGCCCCCGCGCCCCTCCCGCGGTGGCCCGGGGACCCACTGCCAGGTTCACGCGCTCTCTCTCCGGAGCGGCCCACCCCTGCCCGGCCCGCACCTCTGCTTGCGCTGGGCTGCGGATGGGGGTGCTTACTGTCGCATCTTCCATCCCATTCCATCTGCAGACTGCCCAGACTGTTAGAACTTGTCCCCCGTCCCTCCACCCCCAGGGGAATCAAAACCTCTCCCTGCAGCTGCCCCTCATTTCCTGACTCTGGGTTTATGGTCTCTACTTGAGCACTTTCTAGTGCTGATAGTGGACAGGACGCTAGGCGGGTGCACCGTCAATAATGGTGTGAGAGAAGAGCGGAATAATAAAGATCTCCAAAAAGGAAGATCGCCAAAGACAAGGACAGAGACGATTAAAAGGTGGGCAGAGCTTGGGATATTTCCAACTTCTGGAACTTTTGTGTATTAACGGGTGAAGAAATATCAAAACGGAGGGGTACAACGGTGTGGAGGTGAATGCGTTTAGCATACTTTTGTATGCTAGTGCAATATAAGTGTGCTCTTTCCAAAAATTATTGGAGTATATAGAAAAAATACTGCTGTGGCCAGTGTGGCTGGGCCAGGAGTGGGATTTAAGTTTAAGTGTGTATGAAGAATGTCGACTTCTTTCATCCTATTAGTGTTATCTCTGTGAAAGCAGGTACAACTCATTTACAGACTATATCAAATGTCTAAATTGAAGACCTTTTATAATGTGAAGTCCAAGCCCAGTTGTCCTCCTAGACAACCTTCCTCCCCAAGATGGGCCAAGTCTTCTGTTTTCAGTTTTGATTAGGGAACTCCTTTGACTTAGAACATCCTGGCATTGGGAACGGCTTTGCAGAGGCAGAGAGAGGAGGAACAGCTTGGGAAAGAGAATCCTGCAACTTCCTGGCCTGGGTTTCTTTTCTCCATGGCTTTTATGGGCAAGTTGTAATTAATGCTGTCTTCAAAAAATTGTGTGTGTTGTCTGTAGTGTGTATGTGTGAACATGCAGAGGAAATGTGGTGTACTGAAGAAAACAATAGGATTTGAGTCTGAAAACTTGTGTGTGAGGTCTTGCTCTATAAAGTGCGTAAGCCTGGCTTGCTCATTTGTGCTTGGGGAGACCTCTTATTGACCTCCTAGGGCTGTTGAGAGGGCAAATGAAATGATGATACAAACCCACTTTATAAACCATAAATAGCTATAAAAATGTGAGCCATTATTATTTTCCAAGTTCCTCTTTGTTCCTGCCTACTTTTCCAATTTGAAAAGGTCAGTTTAAATTCTAAAGCAGACAACCAACAATTTACAAGTGGATTAAGTTCCCTAAGTTCACTGTTGGAACTCTGAAACCCTTGAAAACAAGGCTGTAAATGGCAGTTAAGTTCCTAGGCCAGCCCATTAATACTTTTAAAAACATGATATTTCACTTGAAAGAATAAAATAATATAAAATATAACAATTGGCAAGACAGATGGAGTCTGGTAGATTTTTAAAAGAAATTTCAGACACTTTCAAGGACCTTGGAGGTTCTTCAGAGAATTGGGACAGAAAAGTAAAAAGAGATAAGGAGAACTTATATGGATCTGTGGAATAATTTATGGAGTAGGATTAACTGAGCTGTGAACTGGAGAAAATGTATAGGTGGAGGAACACAGTTCATGTGCAGTTGTGCAGTTCTGCTAAGGAGTAAGGAAAAGAATTGTCTGTGGAGGCGGGTGGTTCTGGTTTAGATAATTACTCATAATGCCACTGGGTGGCAATGTTGACTAAGTTGACTACAGCTTGGTTGCAGTCAGGATGATGGAATGAGAAACCTTATTTGTGGGTTCCACGGGCAAGGAATGACTATATATATATATATATTTTTTTTTTTTTTTTTTCTCTGTCCCTTTCATTTAATGGGGTCTATCATCACCATAAAAACAACACCACGTTTCATCAGTTCACTTAGGAATGAGTATGTGTTGCTTTCTGGGCAAGTTCTTTTAGGGAGAACTAACACGAAGTAGGAAGGGGCTCTATCCTCAAGGGATCTACAGTCCCGTAGAGGAGATAAATACGTACAAAATGAATGAGCAACAGATTATTATGTGAAAAGGGCCAGAGGAGATATAAAGTGCTCTTCAAGTTCATCAAGACAAGGTGAGGACTTCTTGCTAATTACGGAGGCAGCGTTGGATGGCTGATATTTGGGTGAGCCCACAGTGGGGGATTACATGACAGGCAGAGCAAACAGTAGGAGCAGAGCCACAGAGATGGAAGACAGCAGGACGTGCCTGCAAAGCCATTTGGTTTGGCGTGATTGGGGGGTGTGGGGTGGTAAGTGCCGGTGAAGGACTGGGACGGAGGTTGTAGATGCTCTGTTTCCTCCTTCCCTTCCCATGTCTCTGCATGACTGCGACCCTCAGAGAGGATTTTTTTTTCTCTCTGTACTAGATTTGTCTGGTGCTGTCTAAAGCGTTCTGTGTGGAGAGCTCCGGGCTCTGTAAAAAGATATCAAATTTGATCCTGGGAACAATAGCAGGAAGAAAGCTTTCAACTCTCCCGTGCTCCCAGTCTTATGAAAACAAATGATACTCCCCAGTCTCATTCTCAGCTTATCAGGTGGAGCTGGGAAGACCTGGGAATGAAAAATTTGGAGGCTAAAGATTCTGCATCCCAGCAAAAGAAACATACTCTCACCTTCTACCCTGTCATCTTGCCTCTAGGTCTGTTTGTACCACAGATACCAAAGTGAACGTTCCACAACTCCAATCAGATCCCCTGTAAAAAGATGTGTTGGCCCCCTCTGCCCTCAGTGTAGAGCCCAAGTTCCTTATTTTGGTGTTCTGGGTGCCTTCTTAACTGACCCCCTTTTTCATTACAGACAAGCAGCTTAGGAGACCCTGGGAAGAGTCAGAAAAACCACAGGTTGGGTGTTCAGACCTGGCTTCTTAAACTGACTCTGTTGCTCTGTGCATCTCAGTTCTTTGGTTGGGTCACCAATGTTTCATTTCCTTCTTGCTTCTCTCCTTGCCTCTTCCTGGTCCCCCAGATTGCAAGCAGCGCGAGGATGGGTGCTGTGTTTTATTTCCCACTAAACCCCTACAGCCTAGTGCAGTTCTCGGCACCTAGTAAGTGAGAGTAAGTACTGGCAAGCTAGTCCGTGAATATTTGCTCAAGGGCTCCTGGGCTTCCTTGAATGCACACGTCCTGGAGGGTGCTTTTGATCCTCTGGGAGTGTTTGTTTGCTCACTTATTTGCAGGGGGAGATGAGATCCCAGTGAGGTGTTCTGCAAGCCATTGGTCTCTGCGTCCCTGCCTTACTGCGTGCTGCTGGAGGCAGGCAGCCCAGCCCACTGAGCTTCTCCTGGGCCTGGGGCCCCTCTCCCCAGCTCCTTTGTGCAGAGTGAGCCGCAGAGCCCCCTGCTCGAGTGTCTGCCCAGGGCTGGTGGCTGGATGAAAACTTCTCTTGTTCCACTCGGCACAATGTTGCCATTATGGCTCCTACCCAGGGAAATGACACATGTCTGCTGGTCCACCCCGGGCCCCGGAAAGTAGATAGAGATCTGGGTGGTGGCTGTTGTGAGAAAGAGAAGGAGTTTCATGGCTGAAAACCCCTCCTTCCGTCGCACTTTCTGGTTCCTGTTCCCTGGAACCGGTTTCCTACCTGTACCCGGGCCACCAGGTTCGGCTTCAGTGGTGAACGGAGCCCAGTGCTCTGGTTGTGTCTGGAGGAAAAGAGCTTTTGTTTTTATGCCCAAAGGCTGCATGAAACCTGTCCCCTCTCTCCGGGTCCTTTCTTAAAAACAAGAGCTCTCTTGGCTCCGTTTTTGAGGTTCCCATCCTGAAAAGCCTGAAAGGCCAACCCGGGGGTGGGCATGTGTGAGGGGTCGGGGGAGTGCTGGGTCCATGGCCAAGGAGAGCCCTGTTGTGCTTTCAGAAGGGCCAGTAGCCAGCTGTGTGGGCCGGTGTGGCCAGCAGGAACATGGGTCCCAAGAGGCCACCCTTTTAAACCTTTCTGGAAAACCCAGAAATCCAGATTTTAGTGTAAAATCTCTTGATTTAAAAAGGTTGGTAATGAATTACAGTTGCTTGAAACCATTGTGAGCTGGTCTTCCTGGCGCCCACAGCTGCCTTTGTGGCACCTCGAGGCAGAGTATGGCCTCATGAAGACTTCCAGGGAGTCTGTCCAGCTGGGTGTGTCCACCCCGACGGCCCAAGGTAAGGCCCAGCCCCTAACACTGCCGCAGGGGCTGCCTCTATTCTGAAAGGCTGCCCTGTGTGCCCCATCTTCACATCCATGCTGCAGGATGAGACCGGCTGCAGAAGTCCAAAGGGAATTTCTGAATCCTGGAAATCCAGAAAAACTTTAGAGCAGAGAGGAACCGGAAATGTTAGCTGAGATGGTCTTTTCGTTGGTCAGTTACGGAAACTACAACCCAAAGCCCACAAGGCCCAAGAGGCAGGGCCAGGAGTGGTGCCCAGGACTCCAGACGTGACGTCACGGGAGCCACACTCCTGCCTCCATAACGTCATTCTCTGCCATTTGTGGGACACACTGGGGAAGAGCAAGATCCAAGACATGATCTTCAACCTCTCTGAACCCTCGATGGCTCACCTAAAGATCATCGAAAAATTGGGGGCTAACAATAGCTTCCTCATGGGGCTTGTGAACCTGCAGTGCGACCGTGTACGTAACGTGCTTGGTGCCTGGCCTGGCCCAGAGAAGTGTCCTCCAAATTCAGCTCTCACTCTGTTGAGGGAGGGATTTGTTTTACAGGGGCCAAATAATGGGCTTCAGGGTAAGACATCCCTGAGTTCAGGTTCAGGCTTTGCTATGTACAGCTGGGAAACCTTGAAAGAGTTACTTATCGAGAGCTCAATTTCCTCATCTGTAACAAGAGGGTAAAAAGAAGTAGCCAGAAGCTTAAATGAGATAAGTCAGGGGCCCGGTCCGGTGCCTGCCCCATTGTCAGTGTGAGTTATTCTTGTAATCAACATGGGTTTCCTCTGCAGAGGTGGTCAGATGCTGCTGGAAATCGAGGGGATACTGAAACCGCAGCCACATGCCCAGGCTGCCCCCTGCAGGGGGTCTTATGTAAATCAACCCGTTGGAAAAGGGATAGATTCTGCCAGATTTTTTGCCTTCCCTGCAAGAACACCTCGTATTCTTTTTTTTTTTTTTTTAAATTTGACAGACAGAGATCATAAGTCGGCAGAGAGGCAGGCAGAGAGAGAGGGGCATGCAGGCTCCCCGCGGAGCAGAGAGCCCAATTCGGGGCTCGATCCCAGGACTCCGGGATCGTGACCTGAGCTGAAGGCAGACGCTTTAACCCACTGAGCTACCCAGGTACCCCAACACCTTGTATTCTTAAATAGAAGGCTAACAGAGCTTCCAGCTACTGTTACACACAGTAGAATTTTGTGTGTATATTTTTAAAAAGGTAAACAGTGCGCTATTTTGTTCAAAGGACAAATTGCTCAGGACAGTTTCTCCTGGTCCAGGTGAGTAAAGACCCTGTCTCTGAGTTAGATGGACAATACATTCTTTATCCACAAGAAGGTGTGGGAGACTTCCCTCGAGACTCCCCTGTGAGGGTTAATTTCCTCTAGGAGCCGGCGTACTGGTCACAACTGCTCTGGTGGCAAGTGACAGAATCACACCTCAAGCCAGCTTAAACCAAAAAAGGAATTCATTCACTCAGAGGGTAACTGGGGAGCGTAAGGGATGAGGCTGGCAAACAGAGCAGCCTCCACTTTGTCTCCAGCTCCTGACTCGTCCTTCCTCTGCTTCATCTTCACCTTCAGGTGGTCTGTCCGAGTCTGTGGCAGAGGAGGTCACGCTGCTGAAGGCCTGCGGGTCCTTAGAGGGACCGAGTGCTGCGGTGAAAAAAGTCAGTCCTCTTTTCCTGCAGTTCCAGAACTGGCCAGAGGGGGCACTGTAGTCCGGGTAAACAACCTGATCTAGGAAAGCGACAGATGCCCAGCGGTCAGGAGGCCCCTTGCCCCGCAGTCAGGTACTGAACCTGAAGTACACCATTCCACCCTTACCGTCCTGTGAAGTAAGTCCACCCCGGCACAATGTCGCCATGAACCCTACCCAGGGGTAGGGTTTTTCATTCTTATTTTGCAAGCTGATTTCTCATGGTATGTTAGTGTGCTAGGGCTGTCCAAAAAATCCCACAGACTGGAGGAAGGGCGGGGTGGGGGGGGGAGAGGGGCTTGAACCATGGAAATTTATTTTCTCACAGCTCTGGAGGCTGGAAGCCCAAGTTCAAGGTGTCCTCCGAGGCCACCCTCCTGCTGCTTCTTCACATGGGCTTTCCTGTCACCTGGTGTCTCTGTGTGTCCCAATCTCCTGTTCTTATAGGGTTACCAGGCTAGTTGGAGTAGGGGCTGCCCTAGGCGCCTCACGTAAAGGCTCTCCTAAGTACAGACACATTTTGAGGTACTGGGTGTTAAGGCTTCAACATAGGAATTTTGGGGTGACACAGGGTAGCCTGCAACCCACATATGGTAAATGGGGAGGCTTGGAGTAGCACTCAGGGAGACCTGATGTCCCTGCTGAAGCTCATCATGGCGCCCATGAAGACAAAGGCTCTACAGCCTGGGGTGGCAGGGAAGGAACTGTATCCAATGAACACTTTTCAAGGTCCGGGGACCTCCTGCCCGCCCAACTCCTGGGAAGCAGCCAGCGGTACGAGAGTCTTGGCTGGCTCTCTGAGGTGGGCAGGGGTCAGTCAGACCCTGCTTGATTGTCAAAGTAGCTCGTGGTTTCTTCTCTGTGCAGCATCTTCTGACTGTTTTCCCTTCCGCTCCTTAAAGCCCAGTCATCCTGAAGGGACTGAGGGAATATAAAGCTTCTTCCCTCCCACTTCTGTCAGAGCAATTCCCAAAGTACGGAATTCAAACTCTTGCTGGAAATGTGGGATGGATTTTGGTGTTACACAGACCACCATATCTGAGGAGTTACCAATTGATTTGCATTTGTGTTAAAAGCGTATCCCTGGTCCTTATAAATCCATACTTTCCCTGATACTGCTTTAAAATAGAGATATCAGGTATGAGTCAATGGAAAGAAAAATATCAGGCAAATAGCCATTAAGACCAGAATCTGATGACAGTTGAGAAGGTTGTGTTTGAGCAACCAAGATTTGGGAAACACTTTTGGTCATGGGCATAGATGTCCCCTTACTTTTGACCCAATTCTTCTGCACACTTGGCCTTAATTTGCCCTGAGGACTAACCGTGTGTGTGTGTGTGTGTGTGTGTGTGTGTGTGTGTGTGTGTGTGAGAGAGAGAGAGAGAGAGAGAGACGGCAGGTTTTTACTCTCTCCCGTCTGTGTTCCTGTGCCCACCATCTTGGATCAGGGCAGGTGAAGAGGGTGTGGGTTCCTGGGGCGGGGGGGTTAATGAGAGTCTGGCCCTCGTCTTCATAGCTTCAGGATTTTATTTATTGAAAGTCTCACTCCAGAGCTCTTGCATGGGTTGGCAGCAGCTCGTGGCTCAGTATATAAGTTGGTATTTATCATTGTGGAGGCAAGATTTTGAGCACCTTGAAGTTTGATGTGAAATGAAGCATTTCAAACTTAATTCCACATGGGGTATTCACGGAGTTGGCATGGTTCTGTGAAGTTCATTGCTATGGATTTTAGCAAGGCTTTCCCCTCCTTGAACTTCAAGCCCTTCTTCTCCACGTGTGACTCTGTTCAGTGGCCAGCAGCAGCTGCTGACCCCTTCCGCAGCTAGCCCTACGTTTCTGCTCCAGGGGCCTGGTGAGGATGATGGGCCCCAGTGCAGGCAAGCTGGCTGCTTGTTCTCCTCTGTTCAAATGCTCAGGGAGCCTGCTTCCGCGGCTGCGAAGAGCGGCCATTGTATTGACTTTAAGCTCTCACATTCTGTGATTTCTGCACTCTCCCCCTTATGTTCTGCTTTATTAATGTGAGGTTGCCCCCCAGTGGTTCAAAAAGGTCATGTGCAGGGAGAAAAGGTTCCCTTCTCCAACTTCAGGAAGGCTGGCTCCAAGGTGTTGGCAACTTGTCCATAAAAGGAGGAGGGTTTAGAGCAGCACTTCCCTAACCTCACTATGTGTGTGAATCACCCAGCAGTCTTAGTAAAATACAGATGTGGATTGAGTAAGTCAGGGGTGCAGCCTGAGATTCAGCATTTCTCACAAACTCCCAAGGGGACTCCACGGCAGCTGGTTCGGGATCACAGACAAAGGAACAAGGCTCAGGGCAATTTTTCCTGCATCTGGTGGGTTAGCAACCAACAGTACAATCCAGACAATGTCCACAAAGCCTGAATGAATGAGAGGCATTCAGTCTCCCTGCATGTTCTGGACCCTGCCTCCCTCCTCACTACTTCTCCCCCCCTACCCCCGACTTAACTGAGCCAACCAGGCCCCCCTCCCCTCCTCCCTTATTCGAGTCTCATTCTCCCCTTCACCCACTCCTCCCTTTCTTCTCTGGAGGATTCAGTTCCTCAAATACACCAAACTCTCACCAACCACAGTGCCTTTGCACATGCTGTCTCTGTGCTTAGAGTGCCCCCACCCCTACTTTTCCCTTGCATACTTCGTTTTCATCCTTCAGTGAGTATGTGAAGCCTGTCCTTTCTGCTCCCCTCTCTGGTGCTCCATTTGTTGTCTGTGCAGCTGTTATCTTTCTGTGTCATCTCCTTTGCTGTTGCTTACCTACAGTCTGCTCCCTCCTCTAGGCCAGAGCTTCATGAGAGCACATACTGCCTTACACCCTGGTGAATCTTTAGTGCTCCTGCCTCCCCCACCAGAGGCTCAGTAAGTATTTGCTGAGTGTGTGTGTAGGCAGGGAGCAAAGGAGCATTCTTTAGTGTCCTTTTGTACATCTGAGCCACCTGGGTGGAGGGGCCATGTTGGGGATAATTCTTAGAAGACTCATACGATGGGAGGTCAGGAAAGGAGATACTTTTAAGCCACATCTCATCTTCAAAGATGTCAGAAGTAAGATAAGTGTTTATCTTAGGATAGAAATAGGACGTACAGTAGAAATAGAGTAAGTTTCACATTTCTTAGAGTTATGTCCAATGAGTTTGTGAAACTTTGGATTAAACAAAGCTACTGTAGAGCTTTGTGAGACATTTTGGCAATGTACATTGTGGGTCTCTAAGGACAGGGACAGTGACTGTGGCAGGGACACTGTGTAATCTGAAGGACACTGTGATTCACTTATCCAGAGGCCCTTCCTAGTCTTCCCGTCTCTTTTCTTTCTCTGCACAGCACTTGCCACCCACTATCGAGGCTCAAAATGTCAAATACTCAACTTCCCAGCCTTCTGTGCAAGCAAGGGCATGAACCTGTTCCCTAGCTCCGCTGGTATGACGTGAGAAGTCTACTGAGGTCTTCTGGGATAGTTTACTAGTCAAAAGAGACCCATAAAGGGAATTTTCTTTCCTGCATTTGGCTGTGGTGTGAAAACACAATGCCTGGAGCCACGGCACCATTTTTGCAAACATGAGGTGTCCCATCTTGGGACAAAAGCCACTGTACTGAGGATGGGGGAATGGAGAGATATGGAGAGCCTGGGCCCCCAATGGCATCCCCGAACTCCTGAGTTGATTAGCCCTGCACTTGGATTCCAGTTGTGCAGGCCAATATGGACTCTCGTTGTTTAATCACTCTTAAGAAGGCGCTCCTTACTTGCAGCTGAAAGCATCCTGACTGCTAAGAGGGGCTAAGCTGGTCTCTCTAAGCCCATACAGGCTAGAGTTGGCTTCTGGCTCCACCCTGGTTAATTATAAGTCCTCCTGAATGCTGTTTTCTCATCCGTGAGATACAAAGAATTATTCTTATTTCCTCCCTCTTGGTTGTTACAGAAGCTGACAAGACACGATGGGTGCCAAGTCTTCAGTGGAGAGCTCGGCACACTGTCAGTACTTAGTAGCAAACTACTGTTATTCTGGTGAGTTTCTGGGTCACAGCCATATTTGTTGGCATGTCCTCCACCGTATTGCAGAACTCCGCGTTCTGCAGGACACACTCTGGGTGATGCTTACCTTGTCAACTTTTCTTAATTTACAGAAGGAGAAACTGAGGCCAAGAGAGAGCTGCTCCCTAGACTCTTTTATTTTGGAAAATGTGCATGGTTCAGCCTCTTCCTATACCACGCATTTCCACTCACACCAGAAACAACAGAAGGACACGGGTCTGGGTTGGAATTATGTGCTTTTATGAGAAACAAAAATACCCAACAACAATAACAAAAGCCCTTCATCTTGCCAAGTTCTCAACCGGTGATAATGAGGCAGTTTCAATGATTGCGTCTGGCTGGGGACATTTCTAAAGGGTCAGGACAGTTGAAAGACACTGGCCAAAAGGAGAGTTGCAGAGAGGGTTGATGTTTTAAATGAAAGAATATTAGACCCCCTTCTGGCCCCTCACCCTGTCACCCTTTCAAGTTACAGTCTCCTCTCAGTTTACAGAGATCCTTCCTGAATGTCGCTCAAATGCAATCTCTTCCAGAAAGTTCCTTGGTCTGCACCAACTTGCATCTGCTCTCTCGGTAATCCCACAAACACGTTCTCACGCCATCTCCATCACTTCCTGCCTTACGTCCATCACATATGAGTCCATGTCCGACGACACCCAGTGCTAGCAGGCGTGCCCCAGTCCAGATCCTGTGCTGATCATCTCAGTGTCCCCACCTCCCTCCCCCCTTCAGTGCTCAGGATACAGCAGGTGCTCAGCGTCAGCAGGGGCTCAGTGAGGGTTCGCTGGATTGGAGTCAGTTCTCTATTTGCCAGGTCACGACACCAGCCTCTTGAGAGTCATAATGGTTATTTCCACTTCTTCGTCTTCCCTCCGTGACCTCAACATGATCTACATCAAGGCATCTCCAGGGAGGAACAGACCCCACCACACATTGCCAACTGGGGGCCGGGGTTCAAAGGTTTGGGGGAAGGGAGGAGAGAAGTTAAAGTCAAGCTTTCATCGCTGTTCAAGAAGGCCAGAGGGCAGGAAAGGCAGTCACTGGGGAAATCCAGGGTGCTCATGCGCACTGTTGGTAAATGCTTCATTTTGGAATTCCATAAGCAGACATTCTTCCAAAGGCTTCCCCTAGGAAACATGGCCAACTTTGCAGTGGGAGCCAATGACTGACTGGTGAGGGACAGCTTCGGTTGCCCTTCTAGCCCAGGGGCCTGCAGATGTAGACCAGGCGGCTTTCTTTGGGACATGGCCTGTATTATGTTTGGAGGGGAGTTAGAGGTTGTCTAGCTGTCCTGTTGGAACTGTGATGGGAAAGTTAGCCCTGTGGTGTGTTGAGTTGTCAGGCACATAGATCGTAGTAAGGCTGTAATAATGGGCCTCTCCTCTGAAGGGGGGAAGGGTTAGGAGGTGCTGGGGGCACTGAGGGTGGGAGGAGGGTTGCAAAAAGTCCTGCAGCTCCAATTCCAACAGGTGCCCTGCTCTGGCTCCTATGGCCGGCTCCCACGCCTTCCCTCTCATCTCCACATTGGGGCCAGGCAAAGGGACCAGTTGGAAGTGTTGGAGGGAAGGGAAATGACTTTTCTCCTCCTACCATGTGACTTGGACAAGGGAGAAGTTAGGGCCAAGGGCAGGAGGAGGAGGACTGAGAAGCTGCAGAGAGGCCCAGGCCCGAACCACTTCGTTTGCTGCTGTAGTGAGTAGATAGATCCGAGGCCCACACAGCTAAGGGCATCACCGCCAGAGAGCACCGAACTCCTAACTGGGGGAGATGGGAGAATTCTTCACGGGCTCTCCATGGTGCTCGGTGACTTTGGGCGATCACTGTGGATCCTCCCGTGGGAGGGCCCCTCTGGGGCCAGTAAGGTGTGGAAACTGCCTGGTCAGCATCCACCCTGGAGACTGGGGAGAGAGCCGAGAAGCAGAGAGAAGAGAGACTTCTTCAGGCACCTCCTTTAGGAAAGAGAGTTGGACCTTGGGGGACTCAGGTTAGAACAGATGTTTCAGTATAAAAAGGATCCCCAGTAAAAGGATGGGAGTCTCCTCCAATCCCTTCCCGAACCCCAGAGCACTTAGAAAAGAGAAAGTAAGGAGCATAAAAATATCTCGATGACGTGGGCTTGCCTGACAGTACAGAAAAGCAAGTCTCATGGCTGGCAGTGTGTCCCATTACACAAGAGAGGATTATACCGAGCTTCAGTATAGAGATTTTACATGTATCTTTATATAAATGCATATATATTTATAGAGCCTCTGCCTAGAACAGCCGGGCTTGCTTCTTCAGTTCATTCCTCTTCCAGAGAGCCAGCCGGTCAAACTCCGAGATGGTCATGCCGAAGACCTGGTAGAACTCCTCCTGGGACAGGTGGCGCTGAAAGGAGGTGGGAGAGCACAGAAAGGGAACAGCTTGAGGACGACAGGTGGAGACTGGGGGCAGGTGCAGGCAGAAGGGGACCTTGGGTGTTTCCTCTGGCTGTGCCGTGCTTGGCACAGACCCGCAGACGCGTGGGATGAGTAGTTGGTGAATGCGAGACTGTGCAAGGATGTTTCCCGGGAGGGGCCTCTGTAGCTGGTCTATGGGGGCCTCCCCTGCCTGGACTTAGGTGGGAATTTGGCTTCACCTAAGTGCCTCTCGATGCATCCTGGCGGACCTCACCTGTCTGCATCCAGCTTTTCGCATTCTGTGCCCCAGAATATGTATGAATTAATAGGATTCTTCCTAACTTTGGGAGTAAAGGGGGTGTGGCCAAGATTTCAGGGTGTACTTCCTCTTGTTACTATTTTTTACAAATGAGCTGGAAGGTTATTCCTTTTTCCAGTCAATGAAAAAAAAAAAAAACCTTCTGTTCCTACTTTCTACCCACTGAAATGTCCTTTCATATCTATCTTACATGAAAACAAATATACCATATAATGAAACATCGTTCTGCCTTCCTTGGCAGGTTTCCCCCCTCCTTTCTGCCTGTTCTTCCTCCTGCCCTTTCAAACAGTCTTTAAGGTTGATACATTGTCAAAAGCTCTCCCAGTTAGAAATATATGGCACCTGAAATGTGGCAAAATGTTAACAATTCGCATTTAGGCCAAGGGTAGAAGGATGTTCATTTCACTCTTCTTGCAACTTTTCTGGAGGTCTGAAATTCTTCAAAATAAAAATTTAAATTCTGTTTGAAGAGAGATATGTAGGGTCTATATCCTCCCTGAAAACCTACGGGAATCCCTGAGATGATCTGTTGGTAGCAATCACCTTAGCTCATTGAATATTGAAGGAGATTCCCTGAGAATTAGGTATATGGCCACACCATAATGAGCCAATTCTCTCACCTGTGTGAACTAATATTTTGGTCACATTTCCGGATCTTGAAGCAAAGGTAACTTTGATACTTTTGATAGATATCATTGGTTGCTGGAGACTTTGACCTGGTTTTTCAATACCCAAGAGCGTTTAATAACACCAGCAATTCCTTGCATTGCTTTTCTGCCATGCCCATGTCTGTATGGTTGCCCCCATTTTCTCAGTTAATCTTTCCAACCCTTCTGAAAATCAGACATTATTTCTATCTAATTGAAAGATGAGAAAACTGGAGTACCTGGGTGGCTCAGTGCGTTAAAGCCTCTGCCTTTGACTTAGGTCATGATCTCAGGGTCCTGGGATCGAGCCCCACATGGGGCTCTCTGCTCAGCAGAGGGCTTGCTTCCCCCTCACTCTATGCCTGCCTCTCTGCCTATTTGTAATCTCTGTCTGTCAAATAAATAAATAAAATCCTTAAAAAAAAAAGATGAGAAAACCAAAAGTCAAAGAGTTAAAATGACTAACTTAACCAAGAGGGAGGGAGGGAAGAAAGAAGCCTGGGTGAGTAGCAGAGCTGAGACCAAAGGCCAGGCCTTCGGCTTGCAAATACAGTGCACTCTGGTTGCCCCCTTGGCCAATCCCATTAACAATTCATAAGTAAATATTTCTACTATGAAAAATTTCAAAAATACTCAAAGAGGAGAGAATAGCACAGTGTACACCCATGCCCATTACCCAGATTCAATAGTTACAAAGATTCTGTCACATTTCCTTCACCTGTTGTATTTTGCTGAAGTATTTCAAAGCACACTTTAGACATTGTGTGGAGTCCTGCCTCTCTAGGGTCCTATATGTCTCCCCCAGAGATAGCAGACCTTACTGGATATTTTCTTAGGTAGCCATGAGGGCATGAGCAAACTTAAAAACAACTGACAATCATTCCTCGCAATCACCTAATACCTGCTCATAATAAAATGCCCTTCATTGTCTCAAAAATGTCTTTTTATGATTTGGCTGTTTGAGTAAGGTTTCAAACAGCATCCACATATCACATTTGGTTGTTGGACCCCTTCAGCCCCTGCCAGGCCAGACAGTGCCTTCCTTCGTCCGCGCTGTGGCCGTGTCTGTATTTGTCTCGCTTGCACTCAAGCGAGGGCTGAGAAATTCTGTGGACACGGGCAAGTTCTGTTCTCGGCTCCTTCCACTGTAAAGACTGAGGGGGACTGTCAGTTAGTCTCATCTGTTCTTTTTTTGTTGGAGGGTGATGGGGTTACTATTGATTCTCTAGGTCATTTTCTCTGCTGTGCCCAAAAATCTTTTTCATGAGTTTTGATGCCAAGGAATGGCTGACTCAACCTTTGTATGGTGTCCTCACCCTGGAGGAGGCCGGGGCACTTCTGCTCTCCCTCTGTGAAGGGCCAGCTGGATCCTCCTTTCTCCTGTGAGTTTAAAGCACCCAATGCCAGCACTTTCCCTTTGACATTCTGCACAGACTTGAAAGCATAAAGGTGAAGCACACAGGCTTTAAAGCCAGGCAGATATGGGTGTGTGGCCTTGGACAAGTTACTTTACCCCACTGAGCCTCGATTTCCCCTTCTGGAAAGTGGGAACATCCTAGCACCTACCTCCTGGATACATCAAGGGTGAATGAGATAGTGTGGGTCATGGACACTGGCCCAGATTCGGGAAGCACTCAGAGGCTGTTCACTCTCACCCCTGTAACGATCTTATGTATCTGTCACATGGTGGAGTCTGGTCCTCATTTCCTTTGATTTCATTTCCCCCCCTCAACCTCTTCCCTGTGCTCACTGTCCCAGCCACACTCACCACTTGCCAGGGCCTTCGCAGTGGCTGTTGCCTCTGCCCGGGATGCTCTTCCTCCTTATATAAGCATGGCTAACTCCCTTTCCTATTTTGAGTCTTTGTTCGGTCAGGCAGGGAGATCTGCTCTGACCACCTGATTTGACACGGCCACTTACCTCTCCCTCTAACCTCCAATTCTCTGCTCTCCTTTTACTTCTCCCCTCAGCCCTACTAGGTTCCATGTTCTAGATGATTTGTGTCATTTGGGGTCTGTCTTCTCAAGTGAGAATGCACCTTACTTTATTCGCTGATGTTCTGCAAGCACCTAGAACAGGACCTGGTCTATATAACAGGCTTCTAATCCATATCTTTTGGGTGAAGACAATCTACACTCTGAGCTCCCTGAGGAGCTCTTCAGTCCCGTCCTTGAACTGACGCAGGGGGCTAGGGCAGTGTTTGTAGCCCTGTGGTCTCACCTCAGGCTCCCTGTTAGACATCCCTGGGAGCTTCTGAAAAATACCAGTCAGTGCCTGAGCTCCTTCCCCAGATTGCAATTTCACTGGTCTAGGCTGAGGCGCAGTACTGGTATTTTTAGGAAGCTTCTGATTCTTAGGGGATGTTACCCTTCCCTGGCCAGAGCTTCTGGGAGTCCTGGAGGATGTAAGAGGGCGATTGGTCCTCCAGGATGAAACAACTAGGTTTCCATCCCTCAATGCAGGTTCCACTGAGCTGCCCTGGGAGCTGTCCCCTTCAGCACCGGCAGCTTCTCGCTGCTAGGCGGTGAGGGAGGCCCTTGTTATAAATGTGGGGATAATCACCCACTTGCTAGGCTGCTAGCCCAGCGTGCTAGACCTGGAAGGACTCACAGAGCTTCCTGGCTTGCTCACATTCCCTTCCCTCCGCCCCAACCCTTTATTCTGGACAAATTCTTAGCAGCCAGGTGAACGGTGGTTGATATGCTCATCCCAAGGGGTGCTGAACCTCCTCGCTTAGAAACCTGCATTCAACTTAACATTTTCCAGTACTTCCCCTGGTTCAGGTCTCATGGTAGAGGACTGACCATCTTTGTCAGACAGAAGAAGTGGACAGCCCAGTGATCTGATACAAAGGAAGGACAAGAGGTGCTTGATCTCCACTCCCAAGACAGGGCTGAGCGAGGCTGGAGGAGGGGTGAGGGACGCTTCCTGGGAAGAAGGTCTGGGGGGCTCTGGGACACAGGCATCTCTACTGGGGGGCCCTGAGGAATGAGGAGGCTGGCAAGTTGGGAAGGGTCTTCTAAGAGAGGGACAGGCAGGGAGAGGCATGGTAGAAAGGGCAGAGTGTGCTCTAGGATCAGGGGCCCAGGGCCTGGAACTCCAGGCCAAGTGGAGCGGACTGCTGGAAAGCCCCATGCCATATTCAGCCCTCCCTCTGTGCTTGATTGATGCTGTCCTGCTCATCATGATGCTCTCCTTCCCCTCTCCACCCCAAACCTGCTCCTTCAAAGTCTGTGCACCTAGGAGACCACAAGACTCTGTACCAAGGGCTCTGTGGCTAGTGTCTCATTTACTTCACTGGCACCTTGAAGGAACACAACTGCCCCTCTCCACAGAGGAAAGAACTACGGTTTGGAGAGGCTGTTACTGGGCTCAGCTGACTGCCTAGGGATGGCAGGACCAGGGCTGGACTGGGCTCTGCTGTGAGATTATCTTGTGCTTTTATCTTGTATACAGTGCTGACTGCCCCATGATCCCCACAGGGAGCACCAGCTTTCTGTACCATCCTGCAGGAAACCAGGGCTGTGTTTTTCTTATCCACCAGCCTGCAGGCCCCCGTGGGCAGGGACCAAAACCAGCTCTTGTCTTATGTCTATAGACACATCAGGTAGGACAGGACATAGCTGTGCGCCACAGACGCTAATCGAATTGAGAAGGCAGCACAGCAATGTTTAGTCTTAGGCTAAAGACACCGGGTTGGCATCTCTGCTCTTTTCCACAAGGTACATGACTTTAAAGCTCTTCTTTCTGCTGGACCTCCCAAGCTGGGTTACATCAGGCAACTTCTAGAATCCCTTCAAACCCAAAGGTTCCTGCTGAGTTTTCTAGACTCACCTCTAAACGCGTCCGGTCCACATCCTTAGGCAGCCGATTTCTTCCTCTCGTGGTCACCAGCAGCAGTTCATAAGGGTAGATCTGAGGAGAGAGGATGGGGTGGGGGTGGGGCGTCAGGCTGGCTGAAGGCGGTGGGCTGGTCCCTCTAGCCACATTTTGTGTCTGGGCATCCTCCCTTCCCCAGAGAGGGCCAGAAATGAAAGTCTGAAGGAAGAGCTGTGTCTGTTCTCCTTGGGGTTGCCTGGCGACCTCAAGGCACCCTCTCCCCAAAGGGAAAACCCGAGTCCCGTAATACTGCCAGGAATGAGCTTGGTGGCATTTGACATTAACGCAGCATAAGGCCTCATAATTGTAAATGTCTAATGTCTAGTGATTGGCAAGCCTCCAGAAAGTCTATGAGGCCCACAGGGAATTGTCTGATTTTAGTGGGCAAGAGAGATAGGGCAGAATTCAGGGAAAGGAGGCCAAAGAGGGGCTGGAAATGCTGGCCTGAAGAGAAACCTTGAGGTTATTTATTTGATATCCCTTCCCTGAGTAGATAGTGCTGACATCTTCTTGCTGGGTCCCAGTGTAGCAGCATCTGGGGTGGGACCCCCAGTGTCTCTGTATCTCCTTTACCTTGTACTCTGCAGAGAGAAAAGAGAGACACACAAAATGGAAATACATTGGTTTTTGCTTTGCATCACAACACTAGCGTTGGTCTTAGAGGCTCCTTGTCGAATTCACCCTGAACCAAGCCTGGTAGGAGCACAGCAGATGGCTGGAGAGAGGGGTTGGGCTGAGCCAGATACAGGGTTTTAGAACAAAAATGACTTTTGAGGTAATTAGAATAGAAATAAGAAGACTCTGAGACTGTGAAGCACTTGGGCAAGGTCCTCCATCCTCCGGAGGAGTCCCCCCGTGTTTTGATGTAGGCTTGTCCTGCCTGAGCCTGCTTGTAGGAGCTGGCGGGGAGGCCAGCAGGGGAGTGTCACTGGCAGAGAGCATGAAGCTCATGGAACGTTTGCCGGGAACAATGTGCATTTGGCTCTGAGTGTTTCCCTCCACCCGGGGCTGGCAGGCAACTCTAGCTCGGCAGTACGACTCTGCAATGGCTCTGGGAACCCAGATGGGACAGATGGCCTGGAGATCACCCAAGGCCAGGGACTCGAGAGGATGAGGGAAGAGGAGGGGAAAAGGGAGGGAATGGGAAGTGAAAGGGAGTGTGGGAACTCGGGGGTTTGGACGGAGCCCAGCATGGGGGCCAGAATCTGTAGTGACTATTGGTGGAAGGTCAAGCCACAGTTATAAGCAGGGCGCCCAAAGCTGCTGCGAGTCCCAGGAGAGGCTGGCACTCACCTCGCATGCCCCAGTTGACGGCGTTCATGCTGTCATAATGGAAGAGGTCTGCGCTGGGTGTCTGCAGGGGAGACAGAGCCAGGGCTGGCCTGAGCAAGCTCACAGCTGCCTCCCTGAAGCACTCCCCCACCTCCCGTATATGGCCCCAGGATGGATGGGACATGGTCCTGCTCAGAGCAGCCTTGGTCTCAAGTCAGGGTGAATTTACTCACGGCCACATCCCTGGTGCCTAGGGCTGGCATGCATTTGGGACTCAATAAATAGTCGTTTCTTGGTGAACTACATTTCATGCTTTCTTTTGCTGCTCTAGTACCACTTTTCCTATGAAAACTGCCCTGGCAGCTCCATTTAAAATCACAAGGGCCACATGGGTGGCTAAGTCGGTTAAGCATCTGCCTTCGGCTCAGGTCATGATTTCAGGGTCCTGGGATCAAACCGTGCATCAGGCTCTCTGCTCAACAGGGAGCCTGCTTCTTCCTCTCCCTCTGCCCCTCCTCCCTGCTTGTGCACGCTCTCACTCCAATAAATAAAATCTTTAAAAATAAATAAATAAATAAAATTTTAAGTTGCTCCCTGCCCAAAACTGCCAATCCTTATCCTGCTAGTTTTCCTTTTTTTTTTTTTTCCCTTTCCTTAGCACATTATTATCTTCTACAGTCTCTCTAGTGTGACTCGCATACTATTTACTACCTCCTTTTGTTTCTCTCTACAAGAATAAAAGCTCCAAGGGGCAGGGGTCACTGATGTATTCTAAGTACCCAGAGTATATGAAAGCTTTCAACAAATATCTGTTGCATGAGCCAAAGTCATGTCTAGGCTCTGAGCGTGTGGAGTGAATGCCGGCATTGCCAACATCTTGGGAGCGACGTCTCAGCACAGCCCCTCTTACCCTGTGCAGCCCATTCCTTCGGTAGGCAGGCAGGGAGGCGGATTTGGAGATGAGGGGGTCTGAAAAGAAATAGCCAAACAATTCCCAGGAGTCCCAAGCCAGGGGTCCCTTTCCCGGAGGTCGTCCAGCTGCACATGGCCAGTACTATTCCCCGACTCCATGGCAAGTTAGAAGGGGCGGAGGCCACAGGCTCTTCCCCCTGCTCTACAAACAACTGACCGTCTCAGGGATGCCTCGCTGGGGCAGAACTCCAGGCCTACCCAAAGCCCATGCCTGCAGTCTCCTGGCCTCACCCTGCACACATCTATGGTCCTGTGATGAACCCTTGTGTCCTGGCCACAGGTGGCTGGACAAAGGCCCTGGATTTGGAGTTGGTCTCAGAGCCCAGACAGGCAGACTGTCAGGTGGGTGGAAGAGGCACATGTTCTTTCTCTCTGGGATCTATTGGGTGTGGCAACCCTGGCTCCAGGGCCAAAGATGGAGGCCCAGATCTACAAACACAATGGAGTAGGCCACATGAGGTCAGGACTATGTTGGGACATCTCAGCTACAGGGGACCTGCAACCAGCTTGGCTCTGGCTGTCACAGGACGTGAGAGGCTGAAGGTAGGGCAGGCGGAACGTACCGCTGTCAGCAAGGTAGTGGGATCGAGGGGCTGCAAGAGAAAAAAGCCAGAGATCAGCTTTCAGGGGGACAGATGTACATGGTGGAAAGTTCATGGGGACAAACAGACATGACTCCCATTCCTGGGCTACCCTAGCTGGTGGAGAGGAGGAGCCTCCTTCACTACCTCCTTTCTCACTGGTCAGTTTCCAATTGCCGCACTTGTACTGCATCCTCTCTCCCCTGCCTCGAGCACCTGGTGCAAAGCAAGCAGGTGCTCTCTGGTATTTGCTATATAGATGCCATTGAACAGAACTGGACTTTGAGCCGCCTTGGTGCACTGCACAGAGCCCAGAGCCAGGGACTGAAAACAGCATGCCTCAGTGGTCAAACAGGGAAATAGGCTCATCAATTTAGCCTGGCTCTGCCATAACTTCTATACATAACTTAATCATGATTTGGTTTTTCTCATAGTAAAACGGAGAGGGAAGGTCTCTCCTTTATAGGGTTATTGGGAAGAATATAAGACACATAATACCATGAGGTATTAGCACAGTGTTCGACAACATACAAAACCCTCAATGAAACTGGCTTTGTTGTCTTTACCATCACCATCATCTTCCGTCTCAGCTCAAGTCAAGATGCAGTACAGTAAAGAGGGAAATGCTTATGGCCTTGGAGTCCCTCTGACTTGGACCTGATCCTGGCTCTGTCATTTACCAGATTTTGACCTTGGACAAGTAGTAAACTCCGGTCTCTCGTCTATAAAGTGGGTGATAATAATCCCTCTACTTGCCAGTCTTTGTGAGGACCAAGAGTAATAAGGATTATCTATCTCATGGAGTTGAGATAGGATTTCCCAGCAGGACTGACTCTCACAGGGTTAAGAAAAGGAGGGAAGTGTGTGTTTGTCCAGAAACAGGGAGAAGTTTACAAATGAGAGGATCTCTGGGCAGAGTTCTTGTACCAAGCTTCTGCTTGTTTACTTCCTGTGATGTGGGGCTCACTACCTCAAGAGCCAGTCCCTTATATCTTTGAGCCATTCAGATAATTAGAAGACATTTTCCTTTGCACCGAACCTGACTTCAAGTCACAGCTTTCAGATGCCTCAAAGAAACAAGTGCCTGCTCTTGGCAGAATATGGTCTTATTTAGTGCCCCATACAGCACCTCACCAAGTCCATATGCTAGACCCAAGCAAGGCCATAGGAGTTCAGACTCTTTGAGGGAGTTGAGAGGAAGTGCCCCCAGCCCGGCAGACTTCCAGGGTAGAGCTTACAGCCATTGAGGGACATCTCATAGCCAGCCGTGTGCAGGGCCTCCCGGCTGCTGGTGGAGCTCCGGGGTGGGGTCCAGGGATCCGCGTAGGAGCTGGACCGGGCCTTCATTTCCTCCTTCAGAATGAGGCGGCCAATTCCGCTCTGGAGCTGGACATGCGGGAGGAACAAGAAGAAGTGGGAAGGAAGCAGAGAACATGAAACAGAACAGGCTAAGGACAAAGGCTGGGTGGCCAGATTCCGGGGAACCTCTGTCATTCTTGCCTTCCTAGCGTCCCTCCCTCCCTATGGCCTCACAGCTTCCTTTGGGACTTGGCCTCTCTTCCACAAGTGGTCCTGTGGGCTGGGGAGGGGAGGTGGGTCTGGTGGAGGGCACCCAAAGCCTGAGTGGCCCATGGCAGGTGGGCAGAAGGTTCCAGCAGTGCCTGGGAGGGTCTTCCTTGGGACTCTAGCTGTTGTTCCTAGCACACATCTTTTTAAAAACATTTTTTATTGAAGTGAAATTCACATCAGATACAATTAACCACTTTGGACTAAACACTTCAGTTGCATTTGGTGCAAACACCATCTCTGTCTAGTTCCAAACAGTTTTAAGCCACCTGCCCCCCCCCCAATTAACCCTGGACCCAGTAAACTGTCATTCCCTCTCTCCCTCCCCTCCCAGGCCCTGGTAGTCACCAGTCTACGTCTGGCTCTGTGGCTTTACCTATTCTGTGCATCTCATATAAATGGAATCATCCCATATGTGGGCTTTTGTGTCTGGCTTCTTTCCCTCAACATAATGTCTTCAAGGTTTGTCCACACTGTGGCCTGTACCCATCCTTCATTCCTTTTTATGTCTAACAGTCCATTATACGGATGTATCGCATTTTGCATCTCCATTTGTGGGCGGATGGACATTTGAGCGCTTCCCCCTTTTGGCCCGTGTGACTAGTGCCCCTGGGAAGATCAAGGACATGTGCTTGTTTGAGGCCTGGCTTTCAGTTCTTCCAGGTAAATCCCCAGGAGGGCAATTGCTGGATCATAGGGTAGTTCTGTGTTTAACTTTCTGAGGACCCTCCAAACCGTTTTTCCCAGTTACCGTACCACTTTCCACTCCTAACCAGCAGTGCATGAAAGCTGCCGGCAGCCACTTGCCAGCATGGAAAGCCTGCATGAGCCAACAAAGCAGTGAGCCAGCCCAGGAGAAGAGAGAAACAGCTTTCCTAAGGCAGTTTGCTGAGCAGCTGGATCCAGCCATACCTGAAACTCCTCCTACTGTTTAACTTTCTGGTTATGCAAAGCTATATGTTTCTTTTTTCTACCCTAAGTGGGTTTGAATTTGGTTTCAGTCACCAGCAAGTGATCATCAGACCCTCATCTCGTCCAGGTGAAGCTTGCTTACCTTGTGCATGCTGCGGTCAAAGTCCTCCTCCTCTCCTCCAGATGAGAACCTTCTGGCTCGGGCCGCTGCCAAAGGACAGCTAGGATCAGCTCCTGTCTGTGCTCCTCATTCAGCCTGCCCCCGACAGAGGGCACAGAGGGACACCGAGCCTCTACAGGTGGGGGCTTCCTTTCTAGCCGAGTGCCCCTGAACGAGTGTACTTTGGGGAACCACCCCTCTGCCTGGGTCGCCTGTATGGAAGTGCCCAGCAGCGCTTCCCATTCTTGGGTGTGAGGAGCAGGTGAAACTGATTGCCCCAACATGGCTCATGAGTTTCGATGTTGGGACTCTGGTTGCTGCTGGTGGGATAGAGACGTCCTCTTTTTGTCCTGGGTAAGACAGAAGCCTAGATGGGCTGGAGCTCATCTTGCCATGACTGGGGCAGGGCCAGGCTGAGAAAGGAGCCACCCCAGGGACAGACTGTCTACCTCAGGGGTAGCTGTGCTTGTGTCTTAGCTCCTTTTCCCAATGCAGACTCTTCTGAGGGCAAGGAAAGGACCATCTCTGAGCTCCTGTGAAGATTTGCTCAGAATGAACATTCATTTAGGACAGGTTTTGTGCTGAATCAAAAAGGAGCTTGGGGGCACCTGGGTGGCTCAGTGGGTTAAGCCGCTGCCTTCGGCTTGGGTCATGATCTCAGGGTCCTGGGATCGAGTCCTGCATCGGGCTCTCTGCTCAGCAGGGAGCCTGCTTCCTCCTCTCTCTCTGCCTGCCTCTCTGCCTACTTGTGGTCTCTCTCTGTCAAATAAATAAATAAAATCTTAAAAAAAAAAAAAAAGGAGCTTGATGGAAATGCACTCCCTGTGCTTGAAAGAAACAGCTCGAGATGCCCAACTGGGTGGGATGGCCTCCCAAGGACCATGAAGACCCCAGCAGGGTGTCTACGAAAGTCTTCCATTCATACAAACTGCCTTTTCTATCTTCCAAACCGTTTTCCACCCCATAGCCAAAGTGAGGTCTTAAACCCCCACATCTGACCCTGTCACCTTCAGTGGCTTCCTACTGTTCAGGAGAGAGACCCAAATCCTTGCTTTAGGGCACGAAGCCTCGTGGGATCTGGCCCCTCATCCCTCACCTGCTTCCCCCTCTCTCTGGCCCCCTGTTAAGCTGACAGTCTTTCCTTCCTCCAGTGGAAGCTGCCCTCCCACCTGGGGGCTTTGCAGGTGTGATTCTGTCCTCTGCTGGCCCACCTCTGCACCACTCTTCCTGGGACAGCTGAGTGTCTACTTTGAGAAGCTTTCAGCACATTCCAGGCTAGACAGCACGCCCCTGCCATCGTCTCCCACCTCTCATGTGTCACCTCCTTCCTGCACCTTACCTCCCTCTCCAGCCGGAACCTAGATCTCCTCCACAAGGGCAGGGACCTGGTCTATTTTGCTTTCGAGTGATTCCCTAGAGCCCAAGGCTGGCCCTCAGTATGTGTTTGCTAAATGAATGAATAAATCAATGATCGTGGAAGGAGGGGGCTGCCGTCCTAACCCTGTGTCCCTGGCGTGGGTGACAAGGCTCTGGTCCAGGCTCCTCTGTGGGGCACATTACCTTTGGGGGACCCATGGTAGGTCCAGTACTCGGACTCTGCAGCATAGTAGGGGTCCGGGGAGTAGGCCGGACTGTACTTGGAGGCCTGGCTGACGTCTTCGCTCGTTTTGCTCTTGGTTGCTATTGACAGATCACCTGCAAAGGAAACAAGGGAAGAGCTTCAGGGAAGCAGAGTGTCCTAGAAAAGCGTGCTGTACACTGTTTAACTGTCCCGGCCAGGCTGTGGCGCAGGGGGGTGAGGACACTTTGGGGCCAAGGTCTGGGACACAGAGCATCAGGGCTGGAAAAGCCCCAAGGCCCAGCCCCCCATGTTACAGCTGGGACTCTGGTTGCCAGAGAGGGGTAGGGGCTTGCTGAAGACCACACAGCAAGTAGACGAGACTTGAATGAGACCCTAGCTCAGGGCTCCTGCTACCACATCCCATGGACTCCCGGGTCTGTTCCCAATGAACATTAGGGCCATGGCTCTAGGAACCTGTACGCATCCCACGTGATTCCAACGACCATCCTAAGTAAGATGAGGTGGGTACTAGGTGATCCCGGGCCCTTACCTTCCTTAGCCTCTAAAAGCCTGCCTCATCTGGGATTTGAGCCGCACCTAGGGTGGGAGCTGCCAAGGAGAGCCATGTGGCCTCTCAACTTTCTCCTCACACTGAAATGCCAGACCTTGCCTAGGGAGACAATATGTCCCAAAGAAAGGAGCATTGGACAGGGAATCAGCAGTGCTGGGTTCTGGCCCCTGCTCTGCCACTGAACTTGGTTGTAACACTGGACACATCCCACCCTTCTCGGCCTCAGTTTCCTTATCTGTCTGAACTGGACTGCTGGATCTGGCACCACCCAGCTTCAAGTTTCCACCACACGGACCATCAGGCCTAGTGCAGACACAATCTTGACAGGGCAGTGACTTTAGCCCTGCCCAAAGCAAGGCAAGAGGATGACTAGGGCTGAGAGAGGGCTGGGGAAACAAGCGGGCCCCTGACGTTTCTCAGGAGAGAAGTGACAGTCCCACACCCTGTACTGCCAGAGCAGCAGAGGGGTCTGGGTTTGGCCCTTTGCTAGCTCCTGCCTCTGCCCCCTTCCCCTGCAGCACCGGCTTCCAAAACTTCTAGAGCTTGCAGATTCTCTTAGACCAGGGTCTTGGGTGGTTCTGCCCACCCCAATGGATGCCATTCAGCCTTTTCATGTGACCACTGATCCATGCAGTCTACCCCCACTCCAAACTTGTCCTGAGCCTGCTCCGGTGCTGCCCCTCAGAGCCCATCTGGAGAATTTACACACATTCCTGAGGCGTAGCAGACCTGGGGGGCTTCTCCTGAACAAATTGGCTTTGTCAGGGTCAGTACCTTTCTGTGACCCCTTGGAGTGCATGGCTTGTACCCAACAGCCACACAGAGTTATGCACGTGCTCACAGACTCAGCTGGAGCCCAGCCTGGGCCCCTCTGAAACCGAGGACGTTTGTCTAAATTGTCAGGTCTTAAGCCAGAATCATTTATATTGGTAGAACTCCCCCCCGAATCAGCTCAGTGAGCTCAGATCCCAGTCCTGGACTGTTCCCACCCGTGTTTCTGTGCTTCTCCCATTGTGTGCTCCCCTCAGTTGCCCAGGTAACTTGCAGGGAGGGCAACACAGGGTAGCCCCCACCTCTCTGCATCCCAGAGGCAAGGGGTGTGCTTTGTCTGCTGAGGCTCAGTAAGTGCCTTTGCAAGAAGGAACCGGGGGTCTTGGTGCTGCCTGACTTGGTGCTTCTCATATGGAGTGCAGGTAGGAATCATGAATGAGGCCAGTTCCCGTGTAGATTCCTAGCTCACACTCCCAGTATTTCTAATATGAAAGTCTAGGGCAGAGCAGGGGCCAGGGCACCTGCTTTTTAAGTCTCTCAGGTACAGGGGGTCGATAGACCATTCTCGACGAAACATTGAATGAATGAAAGGAAGAATGAAGGCACCCTTATCGAAGCCCCACTCCTTTCTTATCCATGTCTCCTTCCCAAGCCTTCATTTATTCTCAGGACACTGTGACTGAGAATAGCTTAAAGCAGCGGTTTCCAAGCCGGGTCGGTCTTTGGAATCACACGGAGAAACTGTTACAAACACAAAATTGCGATTCAGTAGGTCTGGGCTGGGGCGCAGGAACCTGTACGCATCCCACGTGATTCCAACGACCATCAAAGTTTGAGCAGCCACGCCTGGGAGTGCTCCCAGTGGTCCGCGCATTTGACACGTGTTGCTCTGCGCCTGGAATTTAGGACACCAGACAGCAGGGAAGGGTGGTTGGAAAGGAGGTGGGGAGACATTTAGGGGACACGAGGCCTTCCTTGCTCCTTTGAAGTGACACCAAACGCCTCCCCAGTGTCACCTCAAGTGATTGGGGCATAGCCCCCAAGAAAGACAGTAGCTCTTGGTGACCCCGTCAGACCATCCGTACAGGTGGCTAATGGCCCCGCCCCCTCTCTGGCCACGCCCTCTCTGCCCAGACCGTACCATGCCGTTTGTAGATCGGGGGTTTCCGGTAGATGTTACTTTCTCCAGCTGCCAGGCAGGCAAGGAATTGACGATGGGGAGGAGACAGAGAGGAACAGAGAGAGATAGAGAGAGAGAAGAGGAAGGAGACAGGACTTGGTCAGCTGATCTCAGAAAGAGAGGCTGTCCCCATCTTTCCCGAGGGTCCACTATCTTTCCTTGGTGGACACGCTCTTCCAAAACTCAACTTTCCACCTCAACACGTGAGGTTCTAAGAAAGGTGAGGGGAGAGGAATGGATGGCTTCTAACGGTGCTGAGGAAGGGACTCGGGCTTGAATGGTGGGCATGCATGCATGAGGCGGTGCGCACTCAGCAGGACCCCATGCACGGAGGTGCCCCTTGCTTCCACCCAGCAGCCACGCCTCATTCCACATGGAAGTCCCCAGAATGCTGCAGCCGCGCATTCCGCATGATCCGCCGCCCTCTCCCTCAAAAACAGATAGGATGGGATCTTTCTGGGGCAATTGAGAAAGGTACGGATGAAACAGCAGGATGCGATCCTGGGGAAAAGTGGGTGGGGAGTGAAATTCTGAGCTCAGAGTTGGAAGACCAGGTTCCAGACCCAGCTCTAGTGAACTCAGGGTGAGACCTTGTCCAGACCATCTACAGTGTCACTGAGCCCCTGCCTTTCCCTTCTCTCCTATCAGTCGCCCTCCTGCTCACCATTTCCAGCCATGCTGGACTGCTACCAGCTCAGTGTTCCAGGGCCTTTGCCCTTGCTATGCCCTCTGCCCAGCATGTTTTCCCAGGATCTTCACATGGCTGGCTCCTTCTCATCTTTCCACCTCAATGTCACCTCCTCCAAGAAGCCCTTCCTGACCACCCTTCCTAGCCCAGCCTCCCCACCCCAATCACTCTATCACATGCCTTGTTTTGTTATGTTTACTGCCCACATCATTTACCTGAAATTACCCTTTTACTTGTTTGTGTACTCATTTATTAACTTTCTACCCATGTGTAAACACCATGAAGGCAGGGATCTGGGCTAGTCTGAGCACATTTGCAGCCTCAGGACCCAGAACAGTGCTGGGCTATACAGAGAGAACAGAAAGCCTCAGGGAATTTAAGGAACTGGCCCAAGGTCGCAGGCTTCCAAGTGGGGAAATGGGGATTTTGTCCCAAGAGTTTTGATGCAAAAGTACGTGACTTTCAACATGGTTACTGCTGTGTCCCATCAAGGTTTTCAGACATTCGAGGCCCTTCTCTGGCTGCTTCCTGGCGGGCTTGGTCTGGGCTGGCTGTGTCAAGTGGGTAGACTAAAGCCCATGGGCGTGGGGACCGAGGGGAGGGTTAGTGTGGGAGACTAGTTAGGGAGGGTCCCAGGGACTGGCTTCTCCTCGCTGCCGGTGCCGGCACCCGGCGACCCCATTTAGCATGCACCCATGCCGGGAATTGCGGGCTGACAGCCTACCTGGGATGTGAAAGTGCTTGGGAGCCTGGTAAGAGGTTGGAGTGGAGGACCTCACATCTAACTGGCTATGGTATGGAGAGCTCCGGCCACTCTCGGGCCCTGGAGCGCGCAGGCAGTGGTCCCCAGAGAGAACAGAGGCACAGAGAAAACAGGCATTACCGCGGTGGCAGTTAAGGCAGCAGTGACGTGATGACAGCAGGGATGGCAGGGAGGGGCTGTGCTCTCATGCACCATGTCTGCGGATACAAGCTCGACCTTCTTTTTTGGCCTCACCCCAAAAGTCAGGGTTCGTGGGCCATAAGCGTCTACTCCACTGGGCTTCAGGAAGGTGCCTATGGACCCCTTGGCTCCCCTCCCCCCTTCAAATGCTTCTTTCCTCCACCCAAACACCTGCTTCATCCCTGACCTCCATGTGGTTGTGGATGACCTGACCCAATGGGCTAAGGCTGGGCCTGTGCCCAGTCCTCCAGCCCTCCGGTTGGGGCAGACCAAGGGACAAGGACAGAGGAGGCTTCTTCCAGCCAGGGCTGCTGGGCTGTCCGCCACTCTCCTCTCCTGGCTGCTTACCGCCCACCTTCCTGCTGCTTCTCAACTCCAGGTGCCCCTTCTCTCCCCCGGCCAGGGGCATGTCAGTTAGGCCTGGCTGGTCATCTGGGTGGTCACCGGCCTCCAAAGGGCCGAGCTGTGATGGAGATCCTGGGGGAAGCCCTGGGCTGTCTCTGCTGTGGGCAACAGCCAGCCACTGCGTGGTCCCCCTGGTTCTTCTTGTTCCTTTGGGGGCTTCCCCCTTCCTTACCGGAGCGGTAGTAGTGGTGAGGCGAGCGGGAAAAGGTGGGGGACATGCCCTGCCGGCTGTAGGTGGGAGAGTCGATGTATCCTGGGCTGGAGGCCCTTCTCTGTCGGAGGTCCAGGTTCTCGTAGATGTCCTGGGAGAGGAAGTGGGCCATGAGCCAGGCCGGCAATTAAGCAAGCCGGTGGCCCAAGTGTCTAGCAGTCAGGTGGGGCAGTGATGTGGAATCCAGGATTCAGGGGGGCTGAGGATCCAAAATTCATAGTGCTGCCCTTCCGAATACCAAGGCCCCCTCCCTGGATTACACACATAGCCTGAGGAAAGCTGCAGACAAGTTTTGGGGCCTCCGCCCATCACTCAGAGTCTCTTGAATAGAACCCATGGGTCAAGGATTCCAGGAGCACCAGGGAGGCTCCCTTTGGGTAGAAAAGGCACTTCCTCTACCGTTTATGTTACAGCTACTTCCTCTAGGTTATGATCCTAATTCTGCCGTCTGTGCCCTGGTCAGGGGCACCCTGGGGTGCTGGGTGGGAGCAGTGAAACTGGGGGTCTGCTCGGTCTGCCGAAAGGGACCCAAGTATAGAAAGGTCCTCCCCAAACTAACCCAGTTACCTGGGAGTAGGGAGATAATGTTCCCAGCGACTTAGGAGCGAAGAGTTGGAAGGCCATCGTGAAAGGAGCAGAGGAGAGAGGAGGGAGAGAGGAAGAGGGGTTAGGCAGCCGAGCGGAGATGGGCCAGCAGCTGCTTGGGGCCTCCCTCCCCAGACAGCAGTCGCACCAAGCGTGGTGGAACACCAGCAGTGCTGACACGTAGCAGGGTGACTTAAAATCACACCCTTCACATACCAATGGGAAACTGAGGCCCAGAGAGGGAACGGGGTGTCTTGGGGACTCTTGGGTACAATGTGGTGGGGTCTCCACTTGGACCCAGGATTCTCTATCACGAACTCAGAGCCATTTCGTGATCTGTCCTGTCTACCAGCTCGTGACTACTCTGGTTCATGAGGACAACATGCAGGGCTGGGGACACAAAGGTTGGGCCAACCAAGGTCTGGGCTGCTGCCTTCCACGTGGGAGTTGGGCCAGTGGGCGGTGTGGTGGGCTGGAGGTGGAGCATTCCGTCTGCAGAGGGCAGTGGCTGCTCAGCCCGCCATGTTAACCCCACTCTTTCGGTTTCCAAGACAAGTGAGAAATGCAGGTTCTTATGTGAAATCTCTGCATGTTTAAATGTGGGCAACTAATTTACATTTTTGAAAGAAAAGATACTTAGTGAAACAAAACAAATCTGGGAGTTGGCTTTGGCCTGTGGGCCCAGTGTGTCATTTCTGGCTTCAGGGACATCAGTCTCTAGCTGGTCCCCCCTCCCTGGTCTATTTCAGGGGCCAGAGCCCCGAGACTCTCAGCCTTGGGCTCTCCAACCAAGAGAATGCTAACTCCTTTAGAAAGGAAGGGGACAGCGGTGGAGTGGGGACAAGAACCCAGGTCCCTGCTCCCCAGGCCAGGGCTCCTCTTTCATCAGTCTCTTCTCCGGGGCCCTGAATGGGGTGAGGACTCACCTGTGATATAGCCTGCCAGGACCTTCAGGGTAATGGTCACCTGCCTTCTCCAAAGAACACTTTCTCTTGTCCAGCAACCACGTAGTTCTTTCAAAAGCTGGCTTTTGACAACTCAGAAGAACTCAGAACTGCTGAGTTCTTAAAAAGCGTCTCTTGCTTCGAGCATAGAGGCTTAAGGCCAGGTGCAAAGCCCAGAGAACCTACGCACCAGGGATTGTAAACCTAAGTGGCCACTGAGCCTGTCAGGGATGAAAGCCGTGGGCCGCATATAAAATTACTCCACTAGGAGAAAAACAGTAACTCAAGGGATAAGCAGTCACAGGTTTGTGGCTTCAATGCTGGGGTTCTCGGGGTGGAGGCAACCAAGGGGAAATGGGGAGCCCATTTCCTGCCTATAGGAGGCGCTCTTCCCCCCACTCCAAATAATGGAAAGACACCTGCTCTGATTTTTTAAGAAAAGCCAGACTTTTGGATGAAATCACTTCATTTTTAAATGATTACTCTAATTTCCTGTTTAAAAGAGTGCAGGGGCTGATACTGTGGAGGCCAAAGTGTGTGTGATGGAGTGATGGGGACCGTGTGGGCCTTCTCTCCTCCAACAGCCCCGGAGAGAGGGGCAAGACGCCATACCTCTCCATAGCCACATCTCTCCAGCATCTCGTCGGAGGTGTATCTGGAATGAGGCTCGTAGGAAATGAGGTCGGGGCGTTGTACCTCGTAGATGGACTTAACCTTGGGGAGAGCTGCCAGGTCTTTGTAATTAAGGATCTCATTATCCACTTTAGCCTGGGGAGGAGGAGAGGTACAGGAAAGAGGCAGAGAGATAAGAGGGAAAGGAGAGGAAACAAAAACCAGGCACAGGGGAAACAAGCTTCTCCAGTTTCCACTAAAAACAGAATATTAGGATGGAAGAGGCACAGAATATTAGAACCCGGCAGGTCTTAGAGGCCCTCCCTTCCAAGGGGGCTCACATTGGTTGAATGCATTTTATATGTGAGACCCTGAACTTTGCAGGAATTATCTCCTCCAAGTGTCCTGATGGCTGTGTGAGGTCCGTGTCAATGTTATTACTGTTTTCCAGGTGAAGCTCAGACGGTTCTGGGCTTGGTGCCCCTTAGTAGGTCTGAATCTGTCTGAACTACCCAGCCTTGGTGGGGACTGCCTTCCAAACCCATGCGGGGAGGACATCCTCGCTCACAGCTCCTTGAAGGTGATGGTAAAGACAGAGAGTGAAACCTGAGCTCACATTTGGTGAGCATTTATGATGAGCCCGACTCTGAAGTCCCTGGTAGGGATTAACTCCCTTAGCTCATACAACTCACAGTGCTACTAGCAGGCACTCATACCATCTTCTTTTCTGAATAAGGAAACAGGCACAGAGAAGTCAATGAACTTGCCCATGGTTACATAACTAATAATTTGCAAAATCAGAATTCAAGCCCAGCCTGTCTAGCCTTAGGACTTGCCTTCCCAGCTGCCTCTGTTGGCTTTACAGGGTGGGGAGCTCACTGTCTACAGCTGGCAGAGGGCTGCCCTCAGAAAGCAGACCCTATATCGAACTGAGACAAGCCTCTAGCTGTTACCTGACCTTGGCTGAGCCCAGTCCTCTAGAATAGCATGGATTAAGAGACAGTTTCCCTTGCATGGGGCAGACCACTTCTCAGGGCTCCCGAAGCCCTGTCCTTTCCATGCTGGTACCCTCCAGCTGCTCCCGCTGTGCCTGGCTTCTGCTGTGGTCAGCCAGGATCTATCCCCACTGCTGTGACTTTCAAGATCTTGATGTGAGAGAAATTGAGAGGCCACTAGACAGAGACTCCAAGGAAACTGTATTTATCCAAATAACATTCTTCCGGTGCCTGGGGGCTCAGGTGAGTCTCAAGTCCAAAACTACTGTAGAGAGAGTAACTTTCATAAAGCCCTTACAAGCATCGCTATTCGAAACATATTCCAAGGTCCTTCCACCATTCTGTCCCTGTCCCAGCCCCCTGTTGTTTGGACACTGTGATGCTCATTCTCCGTTGCTCCTAGATCCACCATCCATTCCTCCTCTCCCTGATTTGGGCTCCGAAGCCCCATGGACTGCTTCAGAGGCTCCCTGGCTTTCTGCTGGGCTGGGCCAGTGGGGGGCACCTGCATACTGGGAGTGGTAGAGAGAGACACTGTCCCCTTACACTGTCCTGCCGTCAGCAGCCACGGTGGGCATAGCTCCCATCCGGGGCTGCCTTTCACAGCTCTGGCTTTCACTGGACATTCTCTTTAGGCCTAGCGTGGTGACAGCTCCTGCTTTTGTAGACTCTGGATGCCACACGATGTCTTGTGGGTCCCCTAGCCCTACCTACACCTCTGTAAGTGGTCACCTCACAAAACCATCTTCAGTAAAACCCTTAGAAGGGTGCTATCTCATTTCTGCCAGAGCTTGCCCAGGTTAGACATCATGTCTGTGCCAATTTGGGGGTGTGTGGGTCAAGGGAACTTTATTAGGATGGTCCCCTTGCTGCCTTTTGTCGTGGGATGTTAGATCTTGAGCTTGAGAGCTCTTAGCATCTTGCAAACTTGTCTTGACCCATCAATAGTCATCTCAGGCGTTTCAGTCCAAACCTCAAAAATACTATATTTTATTTCCTCTTATAGCCACTGTGTTCATGGGGTTATAAATGAGCCTCAGGTTTGGAGGCATAATGACTGGACAGAGGCTTCCTGACATAATTAGGCAGGCAGGAAGGAAGAGAACATGTGGAACTGGTGGAGGTCAGACCTCCCGAAGATGGTTCTAGCCATCAGTGGGGGGTGGGGCAAAGTCTGAGAGACCTGCCCCCCACCCCATTCACTGATGATTCTATTTTAACACCAAACCTCAGCATTTATGAAAATCAGACACACACACACACTCTCTCTCTCTTTGCCTGTTATTGCGTGCCCCGAAAGTGGTCAGTTGGTTTCTTCCCTGAGTTGGGAAGCCACCTTTAGAACGGTTTGATTTAAAATACGGCCCCCGTGACCTGTGGGGTCATTCCCCAGAGCGGCTGAAGGTGAGGCGTTATAACAGGCAAGAAAGGAGATTATGAGAGGGGGGATGCATGCCTCTGCCAGCAGGCGCGGGTCGCTGAGCTTGGTGTGTGAGCCCCAGATGGACGGCCCAGTGGCAGGTGTGCCCGGCTGTCCTTGTTCGTCTCTATGGAGCTGATCTTAGAGAACTGCCCTATCTATCTATCTATCTATCTATCTATCATCATCTATCTATATCTCCCAAGTTTGCATATCCTAGGAACTCTCCTGGAGACACGCTCAGTTTGTTAATAACCTTCTCCACTGTGTAGACCCTGAAATCTAGCTCATTAATCCTGCTGTGTCTGGCCCCATTCATAGCACCGGGTCGGGAGGGGGAGCGATAATCATCTGTCTTGTTCTGGACAGGAATCTTCAATGAGGACGGCCAGTGATCAAAGAGCTTGTCTTCTGTGGGAGCCGCAAGGCAGTATTGACCACATGGAAGTTGCTGTCAGTGATAACTCTTATGTCTGATTTTCATTTGAACAGAGGAAGAAAGGAAAGGAAACAGCTCCATTAGTGGGCATTATCCAGGGATCAAGGAGGAAACTAGATGTGGATTTGGGATAAAATAATAATGGAGCGATGGTGGCCAGGGCCCACCCAGGGCTGGCTGGTTTGGGGACTGTATCTAGAACTTTTAACCAGGAGCCGTCTTCCTGCTCTAGACCATTCCTCTCCCTCCATCCTCTCTCCCCAGCTTTGGTCTTCTTGGCCCTTCCAACTTGGGGGCTTGGGGAAGGCTGGAACAGTCGACAGTCAGATGGCCCATCTCCTTGGCTCGTCTCTGTCCTCTCTGGCCCTGCCTCCCTCACCTGCTTTAAGTTACTTCTGTTTCTCTGTCAGGTCTGAACTTAAATGTTTCTTCCTCTTTTTCCAGGTGGCCCTAGATGGCCTGTCCTTCTGTCTCTCTGTCCCTCTGCAGCATCATTAGAACAACCTGTACTTTTCCTTCCTAGCACACACCAGAACTGTGACTGCTTCTCCTTGGGGTTATATATTCAAGGTCGCGAGGATGGGCATCAGGTTGGTGTGGTTCACCACGGTTTTCCAACACAGAAGCCAGAACTTAGCCCAGAGGAGACACTTAGCACACGTTTGTTGAATGAATGAATGAATGAATGAATGATTGAATGGATGAATGATATAGCCAAAGGACCTCTGACATCATCTACCTCCACTCTTGTCCTTTCTTCCATGTCTCTGCAATGATGAGTGTCTCTGTTTCAGTGTCTCTGAGGATGGGGGGTGCAGATGCCTGCTTGTGCTTACCTCCTTATCACACAGCCATATCTCCCCCTAGTCCCCACTCTGCATACCACTCTGACCCCAGATTTTTGTCCCACTCTTAGTTCACTTAAGCAGTGGGGAAGGAGGCCCACTGTGGTGGTTTTAGAGCTCACCAAGGGCTCTTCTGTCTTTGACTTTCCTGTGCTCCAGGTGAAGTTGATCTTATCCCCCATAACTCTGTGTTTACCAGGCTCTGTGCTCCATGCGGGCAAGGCCCTCCCTGTGCCCTGCTGTGTCTCGGGACCTAGCACAGAGTCTCTAGGACATGACAGGTGCACACGAGATGTTAGTTGGATGAAAACCTGACAGCTGTCTTCGGCTATCCTTAGAAACTCTTTAGATAACCAGACCTGCGGATAACAAAGACCTCTGGGGGGCTGAAAAGCGATACGTACGCAGATGACTCGGTTGGGTGACCCAATGCTGGATCCGGGGGGTGAGATGGAAGTTTCGGACGTCCGCCTATGCTGTGGGAGAGATGATACAGAAGGCGTGAGAAGCCTCATCTCCCGCCAGTGGGGAGGGGAGGACAGGCAGGGAGGAAGAAGGCTGCTCTTTAGGGAACAGCAACAACGCGGTTAAATACACTTGCCAGCTTTCTGTACTTTATTTTCTGCCTTTGTAATCAATGTCTGAGTGTGCATGAAATGGGAAATGTGCAGGATTTCAGACTGTTGGACAGAATTTGGATTTGTGTATTTTTTTTAACATATTTGTAATTGACCTTCTAGGTAAGTATTTATTCATAAAACTTTTCATTTGGGGTTATCCTGTCAATATTGTATTTACTTTAACTGAATAAAATTGGTTGGGACTCATTCCTTAGCAGTTTGTTTATGTGAAATGTACAAGCACGTTCAACTTCCTGTAATTTGCAGAAAGTACTGATTCTTCACAGTGTATCCATTGCAAATTGACATCAGCCTTAGTGATAAGCTTAAAAAAATCTTTCCCTGAACAAAGACAATGAGGTGTTAATGGCTCCCTGGGCAGAAGGAGGGGCTATGATGTAGTCACTACATCAAATACTAATGATGTGCTGTATGGGGATGAACATAACATAAAAAAATTATGGAATAATCATTAAAAATTAAAAAAAAAAAACAAATAAAAACAGATGGGGAACTAAGAGTCCCTAGTGAATGAACTATGTGATTTCAGAGATCCCAGATTCGAGATCTGTAACATGAAGGGGCTGGTCTGAGGGACTGCGACATTGCCTGCCAGATGTCTCAGGCCACAGTTTAGAATGAAAGCATTCTACCTGGGGCTTTACAGCAGCGTCTCCCAAACTGTGCCTCCTGAACGGGTGGTGACTCTGGCAAGATGAATTTAGGGGGAGCATTTGATGATACCGAGTTGCAGAATGGGAGAGCAAAATGTAAAATTGTATGTCATTCATCTCCCTCACATCAAGGAGGAGGTCTTAACTTAGGGCTGATGTATTTCAGCAACTGTCTCCACTGCTGTTCATTTCCTTTTTTTTTTTTTTTTTTTTAAACAAAGAGAGTAGAGGCAACACCATCCAGCTGGAATTTCTAAGATTTGTTTTTAAAAAACATTTTATTTTCATGGGAGGTGTTTTATGGTTACTTTCTATTTAGAGTAAGTAATACTGGTTTTCCACTTGGTGATATCAAGATTTACATTAAAATAAGCTCCTTTAAGTGAAGAGTGGTGGGTTGATTTCAGGAAGAATATTAAGTCTGTAATGATACAGGTGGTGCATGAATGTGGCAAAAGCATCGGGGTTATAGGAAGATAACGGAATTTGAGAAATGCCACCAAAAAGGTAGGAAGGAAATTGAGGAAGGAAAGGGCAGTTAGGTCTTTTTACATGTTAAATGGAGAGGATTTGGAAGAAACAGGGGGAAAAAACATATGGCTGAGACCAAATTATACATCAATTATACATCTATTGATGTATAATTTGCACATCTATTGATGTGCAAAAGGTGCAAAAGGTAGAGGCACTTCTGATGTCATCAAGTGCCTGGCCCCCAGCATGCACCCAGCTTTCTCCCCCACAGCATCAAGGACTCAGGAGCTGGGCTCCTCCCTACGGTCCTTGGATCAAGAACTCCAAATTCACAGGACTTCCTGGGACTAGTCAGAGCACAGTAATTCAGAGGGACACAGGACCGCAGGTGGCCTGGCGCGTGCCTGGGGACACTGGCTGTGTTTCTGCCTGCTGCGTTACTGTGGGCAAACCACCACCCTTGTTAGACTGTGACTTTCATACCAGCAAAGAGAACATACAATGCCTTGCGCCGTCTGATCCACGGGGTTAAAGTAAGCAAATCAGACAGTGGCTGTGAAGATGCTTTACAAACTGTCAGTTCCCACTGTCAACTCGATTCTTCCTAATACATGACCTGAGGCTGGGGAAAACCCCCAGCATGTCTCCACGCTGGCTTCAACAAGGCCACCGTCCTGAGAAGGCCTGGCCCCAGAAATGCTAAAACCTCACAATTTGACAGTTTTCAAAGTGCTCTCACATCCCATGTCTTTATCCCCTCAAATGCGCCATGAGGCAGGTGTTCCCATGAAGGAAATCTAGTGATATAGGCATGCATCTGGGAGGGTGCGTATTAAGGAAAGACCCCCTCTAAAGTACAGTGCCCCCAACCAGAGGCAGGAAGTGTGGTCTGGTATTTCTACCAGCTTGCTTACCTTTAACTTCTTCTCTGCCCGGGCTGCCTGTTTGCAGATGGGGTGCCAAACCTCAGAACCTAAGGGGACCAACAAAATAACAAAGGTTCAGACCTTTCACCCTTAGAGTTCTCTTGCCACCCCTCACCTCCCTTTATTTTGTTGGCAGCGCACCTCCCCTACGCAGCAGGCAGGAGGACCCCCTGGGGAACCAGGCTCTTTGCAGCTCCATCGATCAGCCACTCCCGCTCTTTCTACCTGTCCAAATCCTACCCATGCTTCAAGGTCCAGGTCTCACACAGAATCTTCTTGCAAACTTTCTTACCTGCCAGCTGGGACTGACTTCTCTCTTCGTTTCGGTCCATAGTTCCTGGTATCTTTCCTAACACACACGACCTCAAATCACAGTGGCCTGTGCATTCAGGGCCCTAACTAAATTAGAAGCGCTTCTGGGCAGGGCTGAGTTTTATTCATTGCTGGGCCTCCTGCAGCAGGCAGCATGGGATCTGGCTCTCGGCAGAGGCCCCATCCATGTTTGCGGGGTGAACGGGTGAGTGCATGATTGGCAGTGAGTGATACACAGCAGGTGCTTGGTGAATACTCGTTGAATGAATGAATGGCAGTGGAGGTGAAATAAAGCGGCCGACCATGTTGACCTCCAACCTTCCTTTGTCTTCAAAGACGTCGGACAGGGTCTGAGAGCTATCGCCGGAAGGGGGGGTGGGGCCATGACGCGGAGTTGGCTTTGGAGGATGGCCTTGACCTGCTAATTCCTAAGAGGCCCCAGACTCTGCAAATTTAGTATATTGCAAATGCCTGCATTTTATTGTGTGGGGGGCTGTCCAGTTGGCCAGCCCCAAACCCGAGAGGCCAATTTGGAAAGGCATGAACAACAGGTGGCTTGTCACATGTTGAGAAGAAGCCCCAAATATTACACATTCCCCAAAGAAGAAACAGGTGTCGTGGATTAGAAGGAAAAGTAGGAACATATTATCCCTCTGGTGCCATTGCTCTTATCACCAGCCCAGAAAGGAAGGGGGCCAGCAAATAGCTGGATTCCTGGGCACCCAGATGGCATTTGTTTGTCTGACTTTGTTTTTAGGATACGCTTTCCATTATGGTTTGTTGCCTGGAACCCCCAGGATTGGAATGCTGGCCAAGCGACAGGGTGTGAAGTTGAAAAATTAGCCCCCCAAATGGAGAGAGGATAGGCCTGAGGTAAGGATCCTGGGATCTTGTTTCTCAGCCTGGATTCTTGTCTCTGCTTGGCTCCTAACACGTTCTCTCTTGCATCCGGTTTCTTCATCGGAATAGAACAATGAGGTGGGATTTGGATGGTGCTGGAGATTGTTTTCATCTCCAAGCTTTTCATTCTAGGTCCAGTTTGTCATTTATGAGCTAGATCAGGATCTTTCAGTTTCGTTTGCTGATTTTTCTGGTGGGTTCTTAGTAATTCAACAGCAGTTTAATTCTTGCTAACGTAAGGTGCAATGGCTCCTGGAGCCCAGTAGAGGGACTCCCGGTCTGTGGCTCAACCAAGCCTGGTCATCACAGGGTGTGTCTGCTGCCCGTGGTGGGTGGGGATGCTTGCTTTGGGGAGTTATTCAAGAGAGCATTTCCGTCCCGGGATACTGTGGAATCCACTAGGAGCTGTTTACCCCTGGGGCTCTGGCAGGAAGCCTATGTCACAGGTCACTGCAGGAAATGGGTGAGGGGGATACGGATGTCTCAGAAGGTGGTGAGATGAAGGGAAAGAGGCATATGAAGGGAAAAGGTAGGGCGGAAGTCCTTGGAGGGGGGCAAGGATGAGTTAAGAGAGGAGGTCAGACTTGATGGTCTCTCCACGTCGCTCACATAATCTGTTCTGAAATAGAGCTGAGCCACAAATGACTTCGGTATTCATCTCATAGGAAAGCCGGTTTATAGAAGAAGTGAGAGGGGAGAATCAAAAGGGAGAAAGGAAATATTAGAGATGGAAAGGAATCAGAAGTTTGGGAGTTGGCGGGATAGCATCTAAAGAGGGAAGATATTTGTTTGTTGTGAGCAACAGACTTAGGTAAATTACAGTAAGAAAAGTGATCTGTTCATGAAGACCCCTAGGAAGTGGTGGTTGGCTGAGCTCAATGACGTGGCACAGACAGAAAGACAGCATCCTGAGTGAAGAAGGCCATTACTCTCTTCCATGGGCTTTCTCCCTAGGGCTTAAAACAGCACCTGGCTCACGTGTGTTTCGTAAAGACATAAATGAATGACTGGTTGGATCCCACCTCTCTATTTTATTTTATTATTATTATTTTTTTGTTAGTATTTTATTTATTTATTTATTTGAGAGAGAGAGAGAGAGAGAGAGAGTCTCAGGCAGACTCTGCACTAGCATGGAGCCTGATGTGGGGCTCGATCTCACGACCATGAGATCATGACCCAAGCTGAAACCGAGTCAGACGCTTAACAGACTGAGCCACCCAGGTGCCCCACCTCTGTGTTTTAAAATGAGACACAGGATGAAAGGCACCCCGAAGATGATGGTAACAGGATGGAGAGGGGACCCAAAATTAGGCCATAAGGCAGGGTCTTCCTTGTGGTGAAGAGAAGACTTAGCAGAATGGTGAAAAAGAGTTTTGAGTATTTTAATGCCTCTCTGAGGGAAGAGCAATGAACTTGTTCTGCACGTCTTGTAACGTAGAACAAGGACCAAGGGCAGAAGTTTCAGGGAAAGAAAACCCATTGTCTGAGGACTGAATGGGTCCATTCTGAGTGTGAGTTCCCTGTCCCTAGAAGTATGTAAGTACACATTGGGTGGGTACATGCTCAGCAAGGATATTATAGAGGAGACATATAATGAGGTAGTTACCCTAGTGGATGTTTACTTTCCCTCCCATCCCTTGGGGAGTCTGTGTTTTCACCTTCACAGATTTCTCTGTATAGAAAAAATGAATTATTTGCTCCTATCCAGTGAATTAGACTGGAATGTAAGTTCTACCAGGAGCGGGATTCACATCTGTCTTATCTGTAGATACAGCTGCAGGGACTGCAGAGTCTCAATAAATACTCATGGAGTGAATGAATACAACAAAAGAAACATATTATTTTGTTTTAGGCCAGTTAAGTTCTCCAAGCTGGGCTCCAAGATTTAGACAAACAGTACAATTTAGACTCTGATTTGACAGCTACAATTCCAGAGTGAGTTTCTATCAGAATACTCACTGGACTGGGGTTTGCCCAAGAGGGAGCTGTGACCCAGTTGTCCAGAAGCCTGGTAAAATGCAGATTTCTGGGCTCCTGGGAGGCCCCTGAAGTCAGCTCCTGGGGGCGGGGCCTGATAATCTGTGACAAACTCCCCAGGAATTTAGGATTCCAAAGTGGAGAACTATAGGGCTGAGTACTCCTTGACACTCCAACTCTGTTCCTTTGGAATGTGATGGGATAAAGAACCAGTTGTATAAGACAGAGGAATGTCTTGACTTCTTGTAGGAAGTTAACACCTTTTGCTGGTTAGACTCCTGGTTCCATGAGTCATACCCTTGTCCTCTGACACTTACCCAGTCAGTCCAGGTCCTGCGGTTCAAACCTCGTGTAGAAGTTTCGGAGTGGAGGGATTAGCTATTTCCTTGTGAGCTGACTCAGAGGCCAAGATCGGAATCTCCAAAGCTGTCTCTCGGCCAATGGTAAGGCTCTTCTTTTTTTTTTTTTTTTTTTTTTTAAAGATTTTATTTATTTATTTGACAGAGAGAGATCACAAGTAGGCAGAGAGGCAGGCAGAGAGAGAGAGAGGAGGAAGCAGGCTCCTTGCTGAGCAGAGAGCCCGATGTGGGACTCGATCCCAGGACCCTGAGATCATGACCTGAGCCGAAGGCAGCGGCTTAACCCACTGAGCCACCCAGGCGCCCGGTAAGGCTCTTCTTAATCCCCAGAACAGGAAACATCAGCCTTGTCTCTCCAACCGGTGATGGCACACCCCACATTTGGGTTATTCTTTTGGGTTACTTAACGTTCGGGAGCCCACCCGTCTCTCCACAGGACGTTGAAATGCAATTTGCCAAACTTCTTTTTTTTTTCCCCCCGCATTAGTGGAGATTTTAAGGCCGAAGCCAGACCTGGTCCCACAGTCTTCCAGACCACCCAGTCAGGCTTATGAACACAGCAGTGAAGGAACCCAGCTCACCGAAAGGTTCTATTTGCCCAGCACAGCGTTTTTTTGTTTTTCAGTATCTGAATGCTTTTCGACCTGGCAGGTGGTCAGTGACCCTCCCTGCTGTCTGCCTCCTGGCCCTTCTCTTCCATTTCAGTAGGCGGTTAGATTTTCAAGCCTGGATCCAAGCCAGGATGTGCTCTCACAGCAGCTTTCTTCTCTGGACTTCTCTTGACCGTTGCAGAATGAGGTTTCTCAAAGTTCTGCCTGTATGTCAGTGGGACAACCTCTGTGACTCAGACTGGCTTTTTTTTTTTTTTTAATTTTTAAAATAAATATATAATGTATTTTTATCCCCAGGGGTACAGGTCTGTGAATCACCAGGTTTACACATTTCACAGCACTCACCATATAGAATGGCTCTTTTAAAATATCTGCCCGGACACACAGACATGCTGTATCCACACAGTGGAATAGCATTCAGCCATAAAAAGGAAGGAAACACAGATACGTGTGACAACATGGATGGGTCTAGAAAAAATGCTGTGCTAAGTGAAAGAAGCCAGACATAAAAGCCCATGTATTGTAGGATTCCATCTACATGAAATTGCTCAAATAGGTAAACTATAGAGACAGATGGCACATTCGTAGTTGCCAGGCTCTAGCGGAAGGGGGAACGGGAAGTGTTCAGTGGGTATGTGTTTCCTTTTGGGGTAAAAATGTTTTGTAACTAGATAGAGGAGGTCGTTGTACAGCATTGTCAATATCCTAAAAGCTATAAACTGTACACTGTAAAATGGTTACTTTTATGATACATGAATTTTACCTCGAACCTGAAAATCCCCACTCCCTGCCCCCAGCAGGTGGATGGCTTCTGTAGACCACAGGATACTTGACTCTTCACTTATTACTGAAGGGTCCCAAACTCCGCAATAGGGAGACGAGTGAGCCTTTCTGTTAAATCTGACTCACAATAACAGCCCAAGTATAATCTTGGGCCCTGGTAAGTCTTTACTGCGTATTGGGCACTCTATGCCTTATTTGTCATAATATTCTTCTGGGGTCTGAAGGCCAGTTACGTCACTGCTTACCTGCATCGTCTAGAGCAAGCCAGTTACCTCTCTGTGCCTCAGTCTCCCCACTGATAAAATGGGAATGATAACACTATCCGCCTCAGAGGTCTGTTGTGAGCTTTAGTGAGTTCATGTTCCTAGAGCACATAGCACAAGGTCTGTTAGCGTGGGTACTATGCAAGTGTTAGCTGTTGTAATTACCATCATCTACCCTCCCCTACCAAAAAAACCCTCTTTGCCAGGATCCAGTGTGGGGAAAGGGAAAGGAGTACTGGAGACACCTGAGGGCAGGGTGTGTAGAGTTTACTCTTCTACTCCGGGGAACATTGGCCCCGGGGGAGTGAGGGGCCTGCCGCAAGCACAGGGCTGGCTGTGTGGGTGGAGTTGGTGAACAGAAGCCGGGCTTGGCTGCCAGCACACCCCTCGGGGAGCCTGGGCTTGGGCCCAGGGACGAGGGCAGCTCAGGAGACATGGAAAAGCCTCATTTGCCTCGCGCTGAGAGGATCAAGTGGGCTTGAAGCTTAATAAAGAGGTGGAGGGAGAAAGTGCTCAGCTCCCAGGAAGCTGGGTAGCATGCAGGCTAGGAGGCGGGATGAAAGAAGGAGTGTGGCAGCACCCAGATGCAGAGCCTCGCGGGAAATTCTAACTGCTGATCACAAGCGCGAGGCCGGCAATTGCACTGCAAGGAGTGCTTACTACGTGTCACCCACTAAGCTTCCTTATTATTGTTAGTATTATAACTAACATTGAGAAAGCGCCTATGCCAGGCCTTACGCTACATACCTTAGAACAGTGGTACTTAAGTCAAGGCTCACCACGATAATTAACGTTTACTGACCATAGAGGCTAAGCCGTAGGCTAAGCGTTATTACTAATGACGGTAATGTTGACGATAACCGGCATTTTTGAGCGCATGCGTCACGGGGCGTGGCCATTTCTACATTCCCGGATGTTTACATGAGTTCAGATGGGCAGACCTTGGGAGGGCCAGGCTCGGTGCAAAGCCTTCCTCCTGCAGTTGGCTCACTTAATCCCACAGCCTGGCGAGGTGGGCCTAGTGCTATCCCTGTTTTCAGATGGGGACACTGGGGTGTCTCGCTCTGTCCAGCATGGTGTCCTCGCCCTGACCTGGGTAGGCACATATGACCGACTCAGGCTCCACAGAGTCTCTCTGGGACTTCTGTGCTGAATTTGGCATGGAATACTGCCCCTCTGGGGTCACGGAGCCCTCCTTCCCTGACACCGAGGCAGCCGGTGCAGGGCTGGACACTGCGTGGTCACGCGCCGAAGGAAGCAAGGAGCAGAACCACCTGCCGACCCCTCTGGGCTCCTCAACCCCATCGTGCTGCTTCTAGATGTTTCTCAGTTCTGTGGGATGATCAATCCCCTTTTACCTAATGTTGTTTTTGCCACCTAAAAAGTCCAGACTAATAAAATTTCTCATTGAGTGAAAACCCGAGTATCTGACAAGTTCTTGACTTGCCCAGCGGGCAATTTTGTTTCTCAGGAAATAGAGGAAGCCGCCAGGGAAATTGCTACTCAGGACCTAATTCTGACCAACACGGACAAATTGGCTGGAGAAGTAGATGTGACATGTAACTCTCGAGAAAATAGCCACATCGTCTCGAGTTTGAGGTTACCAGAGAGAAGAAGCAAGTTGCAAACAGACTTTAAAATATCAACTTCAAACTACTACGCTATAATATTTTCTATAGGCTGCAAGATGTTTGGTAACCCTAAAAGTCTAAAAAAAAAATCGCAGCTCATCCAAAATGAAAATGTAGTCTATTTCAAGTGAAATAGGCTTAGTAGATTCAGACGTTAGGAGGTATCAATTTAGTACAGTAACAGGATATGTTTGAAGAGTCTAAAATTATGTAGCAGGATTGGGGAAACATGAGATTTAAAGTTTTGAAGCATTACTCCTACAAGCTAAGCTGTCAGTAGAGAGATCCAATTTAAAGTAACAATGCTAAACTACTAGCTTATAGCAACCAATAGTACGTTGGTGCCTTTTAAAGTGTGGTTTGATGAGACACGTAGATATGACAGAGGGCTGGTGTTCTCCAAAGCCATAATAATGGGCGGCACCTGCCCTGAACATCTGTTTGCTCCATGCACCTCTTTTAAGGTACTTGTCAGAGGAAAAAGAAGACTTCCTATATGTCAGTGGCATCCCCAGCTGTGCCAGAAATACACACCTCCTGGTGCCAGAACCTTCTATCATCTGAACTAAAAAAAAAGTGATCTGAAATAGACTACCTTATAGAAGAGAAGGTTTTGGGGTAATTACCAAGCAAGCATTCAGGGTTCTGTTTGGATTTGCGTTAACACAGAACTGGGGCTCCTGACTTGATGTTGGGCCCTGGACATCTCTGAAAATTTGAGAAAAGATACAGACCCTCTCCTTCGAGAAATATACCTACATGCAAACTTCAGCAAGCAATTTCTAAGAGATTCATTGGATTCAGAAGGCCAACTACAAACTACAGGTTAATAATTCTGAAAATGGGGGCTCCTGGGCGGCTCAGTCAATTCAGGGTCTGACTTCAGCTCAGGTCGTGATCTCGGGGTCTTGGGATTGAGCCCCGACTTTGAGTTCGGTTCCCTGCTTAATGGGAGAGTCTGCTTCCTCTTCCTCTCCTTCTCCCTCTGTCTCTACCTCTGCTCGTTCTCTCTCTCTCAAATAAATAAATAAATAAAATCTTTAAAAAGAAAAGGATTCTGAAAAGAAATGGTAGAAAGTGCCTTAAACGAAACCTAGGAAGATAGGCCAGCTAACCTTGGCCCAGGGATGTAACCTCTCTAACCTTCTTCTTCTCTACATGGGGGATATTCATGGCTCTTTTTTTTAAATTTTTATTTTTTTAATTTTTTAATTTTTTTTTTTTTTATATTCATGGCTCTCAACTCACAGGGCTGTTGGGAGGATACAATAGGAGACTGCATTTAAAACTAGTAGCACTGTGCTTGGCACATACTAAGTATCAGCTGATGGGCCATTATTATTATTAGCAGGACCTACAATTTGTTAAATTTCTTCCTTTAGCAGAGCCAGGTTTGTCAGGATTTCCTGCCTGTGTAGTTCACTATACGAATGATAACAGAAACCCATTTAAAACTCCATAGCCGAGCTCCTGGGTTCCCAAAGTCCTTCTCTCTCAGACCCTCAGAGCAGGGGTGTATGCAGCGTAGAAAGACGGACAGGAACAAAGTCTATCTCTCCTTTTCCCCTGGTCCAGATGTTTTTAGAATAAAGCCAGATTTTTATCTGATGAGCCACATTTTGGGTTTAGAAAAACTCCTGCCAACCCAGCAGCTGTAAGCTTTGTGATTTTGGTGTGTTTTGCCTGAACCTGTGGCATCTTGGCTATTATTCCGCTGCACGAAATCAATGACGTGATTTCCTGGTGAAACCCAAATGAAGGGTTTGGACAACAAACAGTTTAGAAATCTGGCATCTTTACAGAAGCAGTTAAAAGATTGAATGCACAACAGAACTTAAAACAAATAGAAGAAAATGTGCTTTGGTTTCCGGGGGGACCCCAGAAGTTCTCCCCTCAACAGACGTCAGCCTTCTCCCAATTAGAGCTCATCAGAAAGCCATCACACCGTAATTAAAACACAAACAAACTGACCCGAAGAACCTCCTGAGGCCCGCTGCCAATGCCTTGTTGTGTCCCGCTCCAGAACTGACGAGACTGGGTTTTTAAACTTTGCAACCTTCCTAATGCTCGCTCGCTTGCTCTCTGTTTCTGTCTCGTATGTTGCTTCTGTACGGGGCACTTTGCACTTTTGCATTCAGTCTCTGATATTCATGAGGACCTTGTAGAGCACACCTGCTCTCTGTAGGCGGGTGTGGTGGGGGGGTGTGGGAGCCTGCCTCAGTTTCTCCTCCACAGGATGCTTCCTCCCACAGCGGGCCTTTGCACCTGCTGCTCCCCCCGCCTCCACCATCTTTCCTCCCCTCTTCACCCTCCCACCTCCTACTCATTTCCAAGATCTTGGCTTGAAATTTCCCCTCTTCAGCAGAGCCTCCTCTGACCTCCCAGACTAGATCAGGAGCCTTCTAAGCACACTCCCATGGCTCCCAAACTTTCCCTTCTCTGCATTTATCACAGCTGGTCGTTATATCTATGCTTCTATTTGATTGAAGTCAGCCTCCCCTCCCGAGAGCAGGCACTGCTGCTTTGCTCATGTCTGAGCTCCCAGCACATCACAGAGAGCCTGGCACATAGCATGGCCCCGGTTTGAATGTATGAACGAGGGAGAACAATTATTCTCATTTTGCAGGTGAGGGAAGAGACCCAGAGAAGGAAGTCATTTCTCAAGGTCACAGCCCATCCGCAGACGTGTTGGTCCTTGGAATCCAGGACTCCCAGCTCTCTTCACTTCTGTGCTGCCTGTGTGGAGAGTTTTCTTGCCATTTCTGGGGAATATCATTCTGAGGGCTAGTTACCCCTCCCACGGCCCCTGGGCGGATGTCCAAGACAATCAGAGGCCTGGCTCTCAGGGGTAGCCGAATCTCCAGGTGGCTGCATCCCCTAAGACTCCCACAGCCAGAGTCAGCATGACTCCAGCATGGGAAGGCCTGGGCCCCCTCACTGTATAATCACACAGCATCCCTTGAGGCAGGTCCTTGAACGCCCTGCAATTACTCCCACTCTCCTAGGAGCCAGGAGGGTAGGAATGGAGATAATTAAGGAGGAGGGTGACAGGCCCTTCTTCATCACCAAAAATATCTCCCACCTCCCGCAGGCCTCTCTCTCGTAGGTTTGATTGCACATTCTCTCGAATGATCACCAAACTGTTCCCCTCATCACTTAGCCCTTTCAGCATTCTGTGACGTTCTGGCCAGAAGCAAGGCTTGGAGATTCTGGATACACGAGGACGTGAGCTCCTTGAGGGCAGTGAACTTATCAGACCTGCTCGCTGCTACATCTCCAGTTGTTAAGGGAGCACTGGGCACACACAGGCAGTGCTCAATAGATATTTGCTGAATGAATGAAAGAACTAAGAACTTTCCATGTGTCACAAACCTACCATATCTTATAGGGACTGTTATTAGCCTATTTTACAGGCTAGATAACTGAGGTTCAGTGTCAAGAGACCTGCCCAAGGTCAAAAACTTGGTAAGCAGTGCAGCCAGCCATTCAATGGGGGAGATCGGGATTGGGAATTTGGGCAGGTAGAAAAAGATGTTGAAGATTCTAGAGATGTGAGTGAGAGAGTAGCTCCAACACTAGGAAATGTGCTTACCAGGAAAGGGGAAGAGGAACACCATGCAAAGAATTTCCAAACTAAGTGCACAGTCCAGATTCCTGGTGGTCGGGGTGCACAAAGACATCATGCAGGGTTCTGAGACTCCGGGGGACTCCCCGCACGTAACCCAGTGTCCTGCAGCAGGAAGCGCTAGGGATCAGCGCTGATGGAAGATGAAGGCCCAGTCCTTGTTGGGACCTAAGTAGCAGGCAGAGCCTGGGTCCCAGGAGGTGAGGTGGGAAGAGCCCCGGGGCGGGGGGCATCATAAAGCCAGTCTGCCCCTACATGCTCTACATTCCTCTGCGCCTCATAGCTCCTATCTGTACAATGAGGGCTGTTCCGACTAGTCTAGAGTGACCTCTGGGACCTTCCATCTGTGCTACCTGACTGTACAAATAAGTAGGTAGTTGTAAGCTCATAGCATCTTAGAAATGGACACCTAGTCCAACCCAACCAAGAATTCCTGCTCCAGCATTCCCAGTAGAAGATATGAGATTCTCTTGACTATCTTTGGGCCAGGAATTCTCAACCGAGAACAATTTTGCTTCCCCAGGGCGGATGTCTGGGATATTTTGGGTTGTCACAACCGGAAGGAGTATGTTGTTGGGATTGAGCGAGTAGAGGTCGGGTGTGCCTCTAAACACCATGCATGGCCTAGGACAGTCCCTACACCAAAGACTTTTCTGGCCCAAAGTGTCAACAGTGCAAAGGTTGAGAAACCCTGTTCTAGGCAAAGCACGCACTGCCTAGCGTGACAGGAAGACACATGCTCTGTGACTCCTTCCCTGGCCTTAGTCCTGCTTTGAGGGGAAATGTGGAGGAAGGGCTCTCCTAGCCCACGCATCAGCCAACAATGACCCCCTGTAGAGTGAGGACTTAGTGGGGTCCATGTCAGGAGCAAACAGTCTCCCGGAAAAGGCCGAGGACTCCACGAGGACTCCACGGGAAGCTGGAGGGACCAGGAAGGAGGGAGTGTGTAAGTTGTGGGCGGGTTCGGGGGCACCAGAGGGGGTCGTGAAGTCCAGAGTGACCCACCTCAGCCTAGAATGGCAGGACTTCCAGAGGAGGGCGTGGGAGACTGGAGTGAGCCAGCAGGCAGGAGAGCAAAGCGTAACAATGAGGACTAGGATGCAGCCTGGAATGAGCTCCCTGTCCGCCCCTGCCCCCCACCGGGCCTCACTCCCCCCGTCCCCCGCCCTGCCGCCGCTATGGCCCCCACACCTGTGCTTTCTTTATCCGCCTTAGAGCCTGGTGGATTCTGTCTCCTCAGGGGGCGATTCTTAGCTCCACATCCTTTGGGTCCCAGCTCCTGGCCCTTCCTCAGGGCATCTTCCCCATCGCCCACCCCACACATTAGGGCTCTCAGAGTCCCATACCTCCCCTCTTCATGAAGCTTATCGCGATGGCCGGTTATCTGTGGGATTCCTGACTGTGGCCCCTTCCGCTGCAAGGGGCTGGGGCTGGAACTCACTAGGGGCCCTGGGGCAGAGCCCGCGCACGGTAGCGTCTCAGGAAATGGTTGCTGAGTGGACAGAGAAGCACTTGCAGGCGGGCTCTCGCAGCCGACGTGTTGGGTTTATTCAGGGCTAGAAGTGGAAAGGCAGTCCAAGACCTCGGTGAGAGGGTACCTACAGTGGTGGGCAGCCAGGGCAGCCAGGGATCTGCCGAGAACACTACGAGATTCTGGGAGGATGGACCTGGCCGAGGCTGGAGCAGAAAACAGAGCCTGGGGACTAACAGGCCAACTTGCAAGAAGCCTGGGGCTGAGGGCTAGGCCTTGGGAGGGGGCAGAGGGGGACCAGTCCCTCTTTACTTCTTGGAGACTGCTGGTTCCTTTCCATTCCTTTTGGTGTACCCCGAGAGTCTGTGGAAGCCCCAGGCAGTCTGCTGTGGTGCTCTGCGTTGTGCGGGGCGGGAGAGGGAGGTGGGGGGGAGAGGCCGTGATGCTGCAGATGTCCCGCAACACAGCCATCTTTGTGGGGTTCTCTGACCCCTCAGCCTGGTTCTGCTCCCGCTCCCGCCCCCCGGACAGAGCCAGGAGAGTCTGCTCAGAGCACGGCCCGGGAAGCAGGCCAGCTGAGCAGCGGGTGGAGGCGCACAGGGACGGAAGGCAGATTACATGTCACTTCACATTAGCCACAACGGCAACTCTCCCAAACCACCCAGAGTGGGGCGAATTAATTGCAGTCTTGAGGACAAGCCAAAAACAAAGATAACACCGAAATGAAGGTGATGGTCTCTCCTTTACAGACGTAGGTGGACAGGGATGGCTTCCAGAAGGTCTGGTTTGCTTACCGGTGAGGTACATCTCCTCGCCTTCCGTGAACATCTGGTGGCAGCGGACACACCGGGCACACGTAGGATGGTAGTGCTTCCCTCCTGCCTGTGGGGATCCAGAGAGGAAAGAGGAGGTCAGAGCTGGGGCTGCTGTCCACAGGGCAGGTCGGATTTGAACATCTCCTAGGCACATTAGCATTGTTGGTGCCTTTGTGACTCTAAGGTTGGTTGGGAGTCTACGCAGAGGAGCCCAGAACCATCTAAAAACCCACCCAGGAAGCTTGGTGATTCTATGCCGTGGGACCCTGAAGGTAGTTCAGGGGACTTCCCGGACACCGCGCTTCTATTTTGGCAGTGGAAGGACCCCTTGGAGTCCACTGGTCCCACCTCCTCATTTCTAGATGTGGAAACAATCTTGTTTGGAGGACATCTCATTACTTCCCCAAGAATGGGGCCCTTATCACTGGCTATACCTGAGTGACTCTGAGTGGTACAGGGACCGGATTTAATAACATTGGATCAATGAAGAACAGGACCTCTTTTCTTTCTTTCTTTTTTTTTTTTTAAGATTTTATTTATTTATTTGACAGACAGAGATCACAAGTAGGCAGAGAGGCAGAGAGAGAGAGAGGAGGAAGCAGGATCCCCGCTGAGCAGAGAGCCCGATGCGGGACTCGATCCCGGGACCCCGAGATCATGACCCGAGCCGAAGGCAGCGGCCTAACCCACTGAGCCACCCAGGCGCCCTCTTCTTCTTCTTCTTTTTTTTTTTTTTTTTAAAGATTTTATTTATTTACTTGTCCGAGAGAGGGAGAGTGAGAAAGCGAGCATAGGCAGGCAGAGGCAGAGGGAGAAGCAGGCTCCCCGCCGAGCGAGGAGCCGGATGTGGGACTCGATCCCAGGACACTGGGATCATGACCTGGGCTGAAGGCAGCTGCTTAACCAACTGAGCCACCCAGGCGTCCCGGAACAGGACCTCTTTTCAATCCTCTTTCAATGCTTCCATTTTTAAAAAAATTGAATTTACTTAGGCAATCTCGACACCCAACATGGGGCTTGGATTCACAACCCTGAGATCAAGTCATATGCTTTTCTAACCGAGTCAGCGGAATCGAGAGTACCAGTTGGTGCTACTGTGTCTTTAACATTTGTCGGAAACTTACGAACCTACCTTTCTCAGAATGAGAATAGCTTTGAGACTTGGCACCTCCATAAGCAGTAGAATCCAGTTAGAGCTGTGTGAGTGTGTGTGTGTGTGTGTGTGTGAGAGAGAGAGAGAGAATAGAGGATATATATATACATATATATTATATATATATTTATTTTGGTTACTGGCAATATAGGAAGCGATCTTGGTTTTCCTATTGCATGTTTGTTTGTTTGTTTATTTATTTATTATTTGTAAGTGAGCCAACTTAAAGCCAATGAAAGTATTAGGTAAGGAAGTATTAGGTAAGGTCTACAGACATGGCAAAACTTCTGACAGTGGCGCATGAAGGACAGGCTTTTAGGGCTCAGGGGACAAATAATGGGCCCCACAAAGGCAGGACCTGCTGACACTGAGGCTCCAGGCCTGTGACGGCTGCACCCCAGTGTCTCTGCCCCATCCCCCAGCTCACCCCAGTCTTGTTTTGGTGAGCCCCATTGACTATCCCCACTTTCCTTTCCTCCAACTACTTTATTTATTTAAAAAAATTTTTTTTTAAAGATTTTATTTATCCATTTGACAGACAGAGAGCACAAGTAGACAGAGAGGCAGGCAGAGAGAGAGAGGGGGAAGCAGGCTCCCTGCTCAGCAGAGAGCCTGATGCAGGGCTCAATCCCAGGACCCTGGGATCATGACCTGAGCCGAAGGCAGAGGCTCAACCCACTGAGCCACCCAGGCGCTCCCCTCCAACCATAGCAGGCAAATTCTTCTATGGGGGAAGAAAGAGCCTCAGAGAAGGTTACATCTCCAGGTGTCACTGGAAACTGGTAGCAATACTGGCCCCGGGGGTGCCTGGATGGCTCAGTGAGTTAAGCCTCTGCCTTCGGCTCAGGTCATGATCCCAAGGTCCTGGGATCAAGCTCCGCATCGGGCTCTCTGCTCAGCAGGGAACCTGCTCCCTCCTCTCTCTCTGCCTGCCTCTCTGCCTACTTGTGATCTCTGTCTGTCAAATAAATAAATAAAATCTTAAAAAAAAAATACTGGCCCCGGGAAGAGAGGTCATGGGGGTGGGGGTGTTGGGGTGCAGGTCCCCCGTGTAGCACTCGCTTCTATGCTGACTGTTCTGATACTACAATCCAAGCCCAGAGGACTTGGCATGTAGGAGTCCTTCAGTGGTGGTTCCAGACTCTTTCTATGGAGGAATTCAGCTCAGCGATGGGGTGGGAAGGCGGGGCTTGTTTTGAAGGTACACCTGACCCTTGTACAGCATGGATTTGAACTACGTAGGTCCATTTACAGGTGACTATATTTTTCTATAAATACGGCATTGTAATTGTACTTTCTTTTCCTTATGATTTTCTTAATAGCATTTTCTTCTCCCTAGCTTACCTTATTTTAAGAATACTGTATACCACACATACCTCACACAAATACGTGCTAATCAATGTTATGTGATGGGTGAGGTTTCCAGTCAACAGTAGGCTATTAATAGTTAAGTTTTTGGAGAGTCAAAAGAATACGTGGGTTTTCAGGGCGCCTGGGTGGCTCAGTGGGTTAAGCCGCTGCCTTCGGCTCAGGTCATGATCTCAGGGTCCTGGGATTGCGTCCCGCATCGGGCTCTCTGCTCAGCAGGGAGCCTGCTTCCCTCTCTCTCTCTGCCTGCCTCTCTGTCTACTTGTGATCTCTGTCTGTCTGTCTGTCTGTCAAATAAACAAACAAAATCTTTAAAAAAAGAATACGTGGGTTTTCAGCTGTGTGGGGTTAGTGCTCCTAACCCCGTGTTGTTTAAGAGTCAAGTGTATATTCTGCATAGGGCAAGGTTAATTTGTGGGGGTGGGATATGCCTGCAGAAAATTAATGGATATTGGAAAATTGTTATAGGCCCCTTCCCAGTCTGGTGGGATGCTAATGGGTTCCTTTTCCAGTTCAAAAATTATAATTGAATAACGCCGAAGGCTTATTTCTGAATCTTTTTTTGGGGGGTGGTGGATGGATAGGCCTGGGCTTCTCTATTCTGAAAAATACTTGATTTATTCTAAAAACTTAGCAAGAATGAAGAAAGGGCAGATTTTTCAAAAAGGAAAAAGAAATCTCCAGTGTTCCTTATTTGCTCTGGTTTGTGTGGCTTCCAGCAACGATGAAATGCCCTTATCATCACCAAAGCAAACTGTGTTCAAACTTTGGGAGGAGCCTGCTATTTTCCCAAGCTGGAATGTCATGGGACTGAACCTCTCCTACCATGACAAGGACAATCGGTTTAATTAGTAGCCTCTTCCTACTTTGTGTCTCTTTTTCATTTCAATTATAGACCTCTTTTCCAGGGAGGCAACAGTGCCTTGGCAAAGCCGAGCTTGGCATCTTCCTCAATGTCGCGCCCCATCACTCCACCCAGGCCAAGAGACGCTGTGCACTATCACAGTGACAACTTGGAAGCAAGTTGGGAGGGAGGCTGCCAGACCAGCTGGCACCAGATTAAGGGAAACCAAGTCAGTGAGGTTAAGATGGGACAATCTGTTAAGAATCAGAAATCAAGAAAATAGTGCAGGGGCGCCTGGGTGGCTCAGTGGGTTAAGCCACTGCCTTTGGCTCAGGTCATGATCTCAGGGTCCTGGGATCGAGTCCCGCATCGGGCTTTCTGCTCAGCAGGGAGCCTGCTTCCCTTCCTCTCTCTCTGCCTTCCTCTATGCCTACTTGTGATTTCTGTCTGTCAAATAAATAAATAAAATCTTAAAAAAAAAAAAAGAAAATAGTGCAGAAAAACGGGGCATATCGGAGAGGCTGAGAATCAGAGCAAGGTCAGGAGAGGCGGTACTGGGCAGTCTGGCTCTCCTTGGAGAGGACACAGACAAGGAAGGAGGGAGTGTGACTGTCATTCAGCGTGTTGAGCTCTGTCACTGAGGAAGGGCTGGTGGGGTGGCCTAGGGAGGGAATGGGAAAGGGGAAATGAAATTTCATTACGTACTGTTATGTCCCTACAAATGCCCTGGGCCCTGTAGTGGGCAAGTGTTTTTTGCCTGGCCAATATTCTTCCCTCTTCTTCCAGGAACAGCACCAGGGTTTACCCAGGTGGTCCTACATATTCCCCACATCAGTCCATGTGGTTAAGCTGGGCTGACCCCACCAATAAGTATATTCCAATTCTATGGTCACAGCTATTGGTTTGGAGATTCCTCTGAGATTGTCCAGTGAGAACCAGTCCCAAGCTGAGCTATGAGAAAAGAGAAGCTCTCCTTCCCCTGGAGATGCTGTCTGATAGGCTTATATCCTAAAGCAGCTGGTGTCCAGCTCTCCCATCATGAAGGGCAGCCTTCCTGAGAATAAAACCAACACAGGACGAAGTGGAGCCAGGATGGCAGGATACTCCAAATGCATTCATCTGAGTCCTGGATTCAGCTGGGCCTGAAGCAAGCCCTCCATCTGGGTGTTTTATTATGGGAGCTGATAAATTTCCGTTTTGGCTTGAGCCATTTCAGTATAATTTCTGCACTTGCAACCAAAAAGTTTCTGACTACCTATAAAGATACTCCTGTATGTGTCCTTTACTCTCACATGACTATCCTACTCACAAGACATCTGACACTAGATGTGTGTTGGGGGCTGGATTTCCACACCAAGCAATTCTCTGAGACACCAGCTGGGTGTCCTACAGCTTACCTCAGTTCTGAAACTATTTACCTGGAAAGATCGTCAGACCCCACAGGTTAAGCGTTCAGTCTCACAAGGCTGCCTCTTCAGATGCCAACCCAAGTCCCAGGTTGTCAGACCCAGGTTGCTTCTGACCAACTGGCTATAAATTGGGGTCCCCATTCCCTCCAAGCTGGGTTCAATAATTCGCTAGAACAGCTCATGGAACTCAGGGAAACACATTTACCTACAATAAAGGTTAGAGATGAGCATCCAGCTGGAGGAGATTCGTAGGACAAGGTGTGTGGGAAGAGACTCGGAGCTTCCATGTCCCCTCCTGACCCACCACTCCCCCAGAACCTCCACAGGTTCGGCCACCCGGAAGCTCTCCAGACCCCATCCTTTGGGGACTGCTATGGAGGCTTCATCACATAGGCATGATCCCCCATTACCTCAGGCTCCAGCCCCTCCCCCTGCCCCTCTTGGAAGATGGGAGATGGGGCTGGAAGTTCCAAGCTTCCAATCATGGCTTGGTCTTCCTGGTGATCAGCTCCCATCTTGAATCTCTCCAGGACCCCATCCAGCCACCTCATTCACAAAAGACACTCCTATCACCACCCACCCAGGAAATTCCAGGAGATTCAGGAACTCTGCATCAGGAACCAGGGTCAAAGACTAATTTTAAAACAATAGATGCTCATAGTGCTCTTAACACTTAGGAAATTGCAGAGATTTTAGAAGCGCCGTGCCAGGAACTGGGGACAGAGACCAATAGCTTTACTTTCTATTATTTCACACTAACATATCCATGAGAAGTTGAATGACTTAGAGAAAGACTCTAAGTCTCAGAGAAAGTGACTTGCTTCCGGTTTCATGGCTAGAAGTGGTGAAATTGGAATCCAAACCTGTTTCATTCCAACCATGTATCTCATGACATCATGGAACCTCAAAGACCAACCCCTGAGTGGCTGAGAGCTGTGGGCACGTGTCATGGGATATAGGAATCTCGAGTTCTAGATTTTTAGTTTTTGCTTTACCAGAAATGCTGTGTATGACCTTGGAATAACATCACAGGTCTTAGGGCTCACTTTTCTCATCTGTAAAACGAGGAGGGTTAACTAGCTGATAGCTAAAAGTCTCTTCCAGCGCTAAGGAAAAAAAAAAAATCAATAAGTTCATGATGCTAATGGAGCCTCGTACAAATGGAATCAATCGAAAGCTGGTTACAACAGTAGCCCGAGAGGAGGCTCCCATGATGCTAAACCCAATAACATGAGGGAGAGGACAGCCACTGCAGACGTAGTTTCAAAGCCGCCTGGAAATGCCACGATGAATTCTCGTCTGCAGCCCTGCATGTGATCCAGATTTCCTCTTTCCAGAAGAGTTTGTTTTGGGGCGCCTGGGTGGCTCAGTCTGTTGGGCATCTGCCTTGGGCTCAGGTCATGATCCCAGAGTCCAGGATCAAGTTCCACCAAGTCCTGCCAGGGGCTCCCTGCTCAGCAGGGAGCTGCTCATTTTCTCTCTCTCTCTCTCTCTCTCAAATAAATAAAATCTTAAAAAAAAGTCTTCTTTTATGACCTCTCATCCCATAGACCCTTTACCCCCACTACGGTGTAGATGCCTCTCCTCTCTAATCCTGCAGACTTGAAACTTTCTGGAAGGCCTCCCCCTTTCCTGGCTTTTCCTCAGCCCACATAGATCTCACCTGCTCCACAGAATCTGGCCAAGGCTGGTGGAACTTGCCCTCCTTTCTGAAGCACTGTTGTCTTGTGGCCTGGCCCCCATTCTCACCCCACAGCCCTGACTGCTCTTCCTCTTTCTCTGACAACCCCTCAGCCTCTTTGTGCCACCTGTTCCCCAGGTGGGCAACAGGTGGCACAAGGATTGACAGGGAAACAGAAAGGAAGGGAGGGAAGAGTGAGCTGAAGGCACTCCTCCCTCCCTTCCTCTCTGTTTCCCTGTCAATCCTGGGTGACTCCCCTGGTGCTGCCGCTTCCTCAAATCCTAGCCTGAGATTATCCCTTCCACGCCTGCGCTGTGTTCCTGAGCTCTGCTCCACATTTCTGACCGCCTTCTCGAAGGCTTCCTGGAATTTCAATCACAACCGGTCTCCGATGGAACTCGCTGTTTCTGTCCAGATCAGCTCCTTTCCCGGCCGCCCCCAGTTCCCCAGAGGGCAGCACCAGGCTTCCTCCCATCCAGGCTTGATGCTCTGATACAACTTTTGACTTCTTTTCCTTCAAACCCCATGTCTACTTGGTGGCCCCGGAGCAAAGCGGTGGGAATCCCACTGTCATCACGCGGGAGGCAGGTGAGTTCTCTGTCTGCTGCCACTACAGGTCTCCAGTCCTGCCCGCGGTGTCATGGCCTCCTCGCCGGTCTCCCACTTCCAGGTTCTTTCCTCCGAAGGTAACCTCTGTCTATCACACCATCCCCCTCTGAGGAGCAGCTCTGAGTTTGGGTCACTCATGCTCAGTCTTTCCACAAACTCTGTTGCCCAGTGAATCCCAAACAAACTCCTCACCCTGGAATGGGCCCCTGGGAAACCGGGGCCAACACCTTAGCTTTGCTCCTGTAGCTTTCTTTCTCCTCCACTCTGCACTCCTACTGCTCCCTGGGAAGCGTTCATGGTTTATCAGCTCTGTGCCTTTATCTTATTCGGAATCCCTACAATCTTTTCTTCTTCTTCTTTTTTTTTTTTTATAAAGATTTTATTTATTTTATTTGACAGATAGAGATCACAAGCAGGCAGAGAGGCAGGCAGAGAGAGAGGAGGAAGCATGCTCCCTGCCAAGCAGAGAGCCTGACGCGGGGCTCCATCCCAGGACCCTGGGATCATGACCTGAGCCGAAGGCAGAGGCTTTAACACACTGAGCCACCCAGGCACCCTGGAATCCCTACAGTCTTAACACCGTTGCTCCTTGGTTGAAAACTCTCCAATACCTTTTCATTGCACTTACTACAAAATCCAATTCCTAAACGGCTACAAAGCCCTATGGGGTAAGCCCCGTGTGCTAGACCATCCTTCCTGAGCCTCAGTTTACATAATTCAGCCACACTGGCTTTTTTCTCTGTTCCCTGAAGGGGTCAAGTTCTATTCTTTTCCTAGCGCATCACCAGACAGTCTCCTTCTCGTCCTTGGGGCTCAGTTTCAGTGCATCTCCTGGGCTCCTCCTTCCCTGGTTGCGACACTCTCTCCTGCTGGGCCCAGAGGTGGCTGCAGAATCCTTCTCAACACAGGGCTTACTGCAGGTGACTGCCATCAACTGGCCAGCTGTAACATGATTGACGAGCCCCCCCACAAGAGCTGTCCCCGTCTGCCATCCCCCAGCCACCGCCAGAAGGGAACACTGAGGCCTGGAGAGGCAAAGACACTCACCGTGAACCTGAGCATGAGTTAGCCCTTGAGTCAATATCCGACCCCAATTGTTCCTGCTCTTAGGCTATTGTTCGTCTGTTGTATCAAACTCTTTCCTGTTTTTAATTCCTCAAGATAGGTGGTCCCAAAGCATAGGAAGCTTTCTGGACCCACAGGGTGTGGAAGGAAGGCCTGGAAGGGCAGCAGACAGGGGTCCAGGGCAGGGGCTCAGCTGTGCATCGCCTGTTAAAGACAGAGCGAGCTGGTCATCAGAGGCAGGGGACAGCTGTTGTCATGGCGATGGACCAGCCAAGGAGCCAACCGCTAGACAAGCTGGTTCTTAGATCAGCACCTTACCAAATGCTTAAAACTTAAAAATGGCTTCCACCCTTTAGCAGGGCTGGGAAGAAAACCACAACTGTCCCTCCGTGGTGATCTATTTGGGTCTGAGTCCAGAGACGACACTGATAGTCCCAGCACAGCATTTTTGGATCCAGGAATAATTTTGTCCAGCTTCTCATTTTGGGGGTGCCCAGAGAGGCAGAATTATCTACTCAAGCCAGGGAGTAAACTCAGCTGAGGTCATGGCAGCGGGGGTGGGGTAGGCTACTGAAGGAGGCGTCCTCAGTGATGACCTTTTGGAGTCATAGGCCATCCCGCACAAACACCTTCCCAGTTACTTGAACCCACTCACCTCCAAGACCCTGCCGCTGATGTACCGGTCACAAGTCTCGCATTTGATGCCAAACTGGGAATGGTAGTCGGACTCGCAGTACGGAACGCCATCCCTGCGAGAGGAAATGCACACAGGGAGAGGAGGCTGGGGGGGGTGGTTCATGGGGGTTGTCACAGGCAAGTTCCTGGACCTGCAGCCAGTGATGACTGGATCGAGATTAGAAACACTGGGGGAGCTTGTTAAAAATGCAAACTCCCCAGACACCCCTCAGATCTATGGAATCAGAACCCTTGGGATGGGGGCCCAGGAATCTGCCTCTTGACAAACGTCCCAGGTGAACCTGGGAACCACTGGTCTGGGCTGCTGGCCACGGAGATCCCTCTTCTAGTCCCCTTCTATTTCTCTCCCACAAGTTCTCCACATCCACTTTCTTCTCTTTATCTCCAAGGACTCTTTTTAAAATGCATTGTAAAAATGGATGATGTTTTATTTTATTTAGAATAGGTAGTTGCATTTGGCACCTTATAAAGACATAAAGGGAGAAGTCTTCTCCCTCTTCCCAGCCCCTTCCAGGAGGTCATCGATGGGGTCAAGTTTTGGGCATAGCCTTCAGGGCTCCTCACCTGATAAAAAAAATTTTGCCTGTAGTGAATCATCTGACTGCTCCGGGTCAGGAGGTAAGAGGAACCTACCCTAACCCCTTCCCATGTGCTTATCAAGCAGTAGTAAGATTATTGTGAATCATTCTTACACTGCCCCCTCCTACTAACAGCCACTGACACGGATGGTTCGGTGTATGTATGGTGGGCCCTCGGATGGGGTTTTACATAGATTATTTCATTGAATCGTCACAGCCCTGGGAGGTCAGAACTATCCCTCTCCCTCTATCGTGTTGATGAGAAAACTCAACTCAGAGGACCTAAAGCTGGATTCAAACCCAGGCACTCTGGTCCCCTCCTCCCCTCACCCCCAGGTGGTCATGTGGCCTGAAGGACATGGCTGCCATATGCCCCGGGGCTCAGGCTCAGGCTCAGGCTCAGGGCCCGGCCTGTCATGACCACACACCAAATGGCTGCCAGAAGAACCCTCGTGATGACGGAGAGGGGCCTTTAAGGTGGACGTGGTGGTAGCTGGGGGCATCAGACAGCTCACCCCAGCTCTGGGCCCTGCCTGACTCTAAGGACCAAATCTGATGACATGGTTCTGTGGTGCTAACGCGTCCCTGAAGAGAGAGGGACGCCTCCCCCACTTTTGGGTGTAACAGAACTGGCTGACTCAGAGAGGTCCGAAGGACAGGCATGTCCTTGTTTCATCTCTAAGTTGTTGCCATGCTGGGATTGCTGGAGCCCACCCCGAGAGGCAGGGAGCGTGTGTTCTCCTGAAAGAGAGGGCCCTGCAAAGGCCAGTGGTCAGACTGTTGTTTGAAGGCCCCTGAGACAAGCCTCCTCCCACCCCTGCCAACCCTCTGCCCTCTGTGGGTGTGGGAGGGTGACTGGGCTCAGGGAGAAAGTCATTGGTCAGGAGGTGGGTACAATGAGCCAGCAAAATTTGTGTATGCATGCCAATCCTGCCTTGTTTGGACCTGGGGTCAGGAGACCTTGGGGAATTTGAAATAGCCCTGATTCTAAAAACACGGAGATGGTCCAATTCGTATTCACTAGACACTTATAAGGCTGGTGTCTCAGCCTTGGCACCACCCTGTGAGGTAGGTCTTCCTATCCCTGTTTTTATAAATGAGGAAACAGACTCCAAAGGGTTAAGTCCCTTGCCGAGATCACCCAGGCCGGGCTGCTAACCCAGGCATCAAACCCGGAGGCGGTGTCTCTCCGGTGCCTGCCACTGCGCCAGCAGCCGGATGAGGAGCCCAGCGCCAGGCTGCAGAGGCCTTCGGAGTGCTGGGCCTCCTTGAGAGGAGCTCTGCCTGAACCCCACACCCCTGGCGGAGGCTCACAGACTCAAGGACTCCAGGCTGCAGACTCAGTAAGGGCACTTCTTACTTGGCAGGCACGGAGCGAGATGCCAACCTCCTCCTAGCATGGCCTTCAAAGCTCTCGGTGCCGTGACCTCAGCTCCCCTCTGCAGCCTGGGACCATGGTGCACCTGCGCACACGTCGGAGCTCCGGGAAGACACGATGGTTGTGTCAGGCACCAGCCCGCCCTTGCCCAGGCTGGGCATTCCGCCTACAAGCTTTCCTTCTGTGTGTTTTCAAATCTTACCCTCGTTTTCAAGGTCTGGCTCAAAGAGTGCTGTCTTCCATGAAGCTCTCCCAGATTCCAGATTTCACTCCCTGCTAGTTAGAAGTGCTCCTTTCTTTCTCAGAATAATCAGAGACTGTCACTTGGACCTCTGACCCAGACAGCGCTGTCTGGCGGCATCCGTGTTCCCTTTCTGCCCATAGCCTCACCTGGTTTTCCTTCCCACTCCCAGTTACTGTGAGTCACAGAGGGCTGCTCTCTGGCTCTAGGAGTCACGTCCTCCTGGCCAGTGATTGGTCAGGAATGGGAGTATGACCCAAGGGTGGCCACATCAGGGACAACCGTGGGACTCTTGCTGGGGTCCTTGGGAAAGGGGCCTCCGTCTCTCTGCTGGGCTTGCTACACTGGTAGAATGGAACCCTGAGATGCCGGTGATCATCTTTAATACCCTTGGGAGAGGACTTATTGAGAATAAATCCAACACAGAGGAAGGGAGAGCTGAGGGCGGGTAGGAGGGGAGAGAGAGAGAGACCACTGCAATGCCAGTAACATCTTTAAGCCCCTGAATTCAGCTGTGCTGGAAGTTAGCAGGCCTCTGGCCTTCCCATTTCTGAGCCAATAAACTCATTTTTGCTTAAGTGGGTTTGAACTGGGTTTTCTGTTGCTTATAATCCAAAGGGTCTGAAAGAACAAAACTCTTGAGCTCCCCATCACCTAAGTCCTGGTAATTTTTTTTATGTATCTAGTTTATCTCCCTTGTTAGACAATAGCTCTCCTGACGGAGAAACCCAGACACGCTACGGTTTTACGTGCTTGCCCTATCCTGGCAGTGGGTCAGCCTGCGCCCCAGCAGTGTCTGGCTCAGACAGCATCAGCGCTGTGAGGGGCTGTGGCCGTCAACTTCTTTCCGGTGCCTGATTTTGGGAATGTGGTCATTAGAGTCTGGAGGTAAGGGGGGGGGCGGGGCTCCTCCTGTGGGACCCAGTGTGGCCCCTGGGGGTGGGGTCCTCTCTGCTGATAGCTTCCCGTGTCCCTTGTATCTCATCTCAATTCAATTCATTCAACAACTGTATTGTTGGCCAGGGGATGGGCATCGCGCTAACGGCAACAGCAGTAAAAAAGAGACACCCCGCCTAGGCGAGGATGACATTAAATATCATCACAGAGCAAGTTACTTACTTCCTCAAGCCTCTGCTTTTACAGTTTTTAAAATGGGGACAGACGCCTCATGGGGGGAGTTGTGAGGTTTAATGCGGTAACCCTTCCACGGCCATTAGCATATCCTTTGTATGTCATAAAACCTTGGTGAACGGTAGCTAGGGTTATCATCATTGCCAGAAGTTAACATGGATGAGAGTATGATTGCAAACGGTGTGAGCCTGCGTGAAGGGAACAGACCCCGGGAGGGCTGGGGTTGGGGGAGCGGAGGCAGCAGGGACCGTAGGAGATCTCCGGGGAAGCGGCTGGCTGCAGACAGAGACCAGAGGGAGGGGAGGAGAGAACAAGGCAGGAGGAGCATCTCGGGGAGAGGAAGCGGCATGGAAGGGCCCGGAGGCTGGAGAGCTGTTCTTTGTGGCTGTGGGAGTGTGGTGGCTGGAGGCCAAGTGGAAGGAGGTGGCCCGGGAGATCCAGGTGAAGGTCCCCTGGGGCAGGCCGGTGAAATGCAGGGGTCCTGGAAGCCGGGCAGGGATGGGGAAGGGGGAGACACCCACTTGCTGATGTACTCCCCGGTAAGGATCACGCTGCAGGTCTGGCACTTGAAGCAGCTGACGTGCCATTGCTTGTCCAGCGCCAGGAGTGACTGGCCATGCTTGATCTCCTCTTTGCACCCAGCGCAGTCTGCAAAGACAAGGGGACGCCACTGAGAAGAACATCCCAGGGCCCCTGACCTCTGCTGTCCTCTCAGTCCCGGGGATGGAAACCCCTTCCTGAAAAGTGGCCTTCCCATAGCAGCTCCCAGCTTGGCCCGGGCACCTGCCCGAGCTCTACCAGGTGGAAGCAAGGACCCCGGAGCCCGGGCTGGACAGGAGGACTGGATGTGAGGGAGAAAGAAAGACATGCTAGGATTCCTCCAGAAAACTCTCTATCATCCCGGCCGCTCTTCATCCCTCACAGACAGACCCTGTCCCGCGTCTGGCCTGCCCTCAAACAGCTAACGAAGTGCACTACTATTTGTGGCCTGGGCAACGGTCGCATCAGCAGCACCTGGGAGCCTGCAGACCTACTGAAGGTCTCCAAGCAGAGTCAAGTCGAGCAGCACAGCTGCAGGGGATAAGCTCAGTATCTAATTTTTTCCTGCTCTTGGACCGTATGCTCCATGACAAGGACCCTGTCTGTGTTTTGTGCGTAAATGCACTCTCTGTGCTGTGCTCAACACATAGTAGGAACTGGATGAGCATGAAGGAGAGGACCTCGTAGCACCCAGGACAGAGTTTCCCATGCCTGCCCCTCCCCCAACATGCTTATAGTATGTGGAACATGCCCCTCGCCAAGGGTTAGAGTCTGGTAAGACTTACCCCAACCAGGGGCTGTTCTCACTCCCCATCCTCATCACCCTGGAACGCGCGCCAGGGCCCCAGAACATGGCGGCTGGCCTTCTGCCTGTTGCTCAAGCCCTGTCTGCGGGGGCAGGAAAGGGAGGCAGCATCCAAGGTGCTTGGCAGATGCTGGGAATGCAGGCCCACTCTGGGGGGGGAAAGGGTCATGGGACAAAGTTTACCAGAGGACGAGCCTCTCTATTGGCACCACCAGACAGATGCGTACTTCGGGGCGGTGGGGGGAAGAGAAACTGCAGATCAAGTTGGGAGAGGCTGGCCAGAAGCCGTCGTGTCCAGCTGGGAGCCAGGCCTGGGAGAGAAGATGAAGCGGCCTGTCGAGGAAGGGGGTGTGCCCAGCTGACTGCGGGGAGGGTCTGAACCCCATTGAAGTGCTTGGAGGAGGCAGCTCCCACGGTTCCCGCCTCTTGGCTCCCTAGCCTTTCTTTCTTTTCTTAAAAAACATTTTATTATTTATTTGATAGACAGAGAAAGGGCACAAGTAGGCAGAGCAACAGGCAGAGGGAGAGGGAGAAGCAGGCTCTCCCACGCAGGGTTTGATCCTAGGACCCTGGGATCATGACCCAGGCTAGAGGTAGTGGTTTAACCACTGAGCCACTCAGGCACCCCTCTCTAGCACCTTTTGAACATCCCTTAGCACAGGCTGGGGCGGGAGGGGCTCCCATTGCAAAATGCTTCGAGCCCCAGGCCTTCAGATGGGGGCTGGGAGAACAGCTTTGGGATTTCTTCTCCTTCCTCACTCTTCCGGAAAAAGTCTACCCACCTGCATCCCAATAATCGCAGCCTTTAGAATGTAATCGTTTAGAGATTATCAGGCACCCCCTCTCCTTTTATAGACATGACTCGCGCATGCTCAGCACAGAAGAACTTGAGGGCTCAGGGGTCAAGGACTGAACCCTGCATACTGAACCTGTGTCCAGGGCCTCCTTGATAGACTTAGATAATTCCACAGGGGCACAGGGTTCACAGAACCCTTAGTCACAGTTCCACCTAATGCGGGAACCTACAACATTCTTGACAGGTGGGCACCGTCCTCTGCTTAACTGCCTCCAGGGGTAGGAAGCTCACCCCCTATGGAGGAAGCCCCTTTTGCCTTTGGACAGGCAAAATAGTCACAAGTGCGTTCTTTATTTTTTTTTTTCATTTTCATTTTTAAAAATATGTATCCTATAAAGGTTTATTCTTTTTTGTTTTGTTTTGTAATTCCATTTTTAATTTCCTATTTGATTTTTTTTTTATCTGAAGTGTCGCTGACATACACTATTACATCAGTCTCGGGCATACGATAGTGACTCAAAAACTCTACACCTTACACTGTACTCAGCATAAGGGTAGCTCCCATCTGTCCCCACACACCGCTGTCACCGTGTCACTGGCCATGTTCCCCATGCTGTGCCTTTCATCCCCATCACCTACCCATCGCATAACTGGAAGCCTGCGCCTCCCACCCTCCTTCACCCATTTTTGCCCATCCCTTCTCCCCTTCACCTCTGGAAACCATCAGTCTGTTCTCTGTATTTGTGGGCCTGTTTCTGTTTTTTTTTTGGTTTGTTTGTTCATTTATTTTGTTTTTGAGATTCTACATATATGGGAAATCATACAGTATTTTTCTCTCTCTGTCTGACTTATTTCACTTAGCATAATACCCTCTAGGTCCATCCACATTATTGCAAATGGCAAGATTTCATTCTTTTTTTGTGACTGAGTAATATTCCAGGGTATATATCTGCCACATCTTTATCCATTCATCAATTGATAGGTATTTGGGTCATTTCAATATCTTGGCTATTGTAAACAATACTGCAATAAACATAAGGGTGCCTATGTCTTTTTAAACTAGGATTTTTGTTTTCTTTGGGAAAATGCCCAACAGTGGAATTACTGGATTATATGACATATCTATTTTTTTAAGATTTTATTAATTTATTTGACAGAGAGAGATCACAAGTAGGCAGAGAGGCAGGCAGAGGGAGAGAGAGGGGGAAGCAGGCTCCCCACTGAGCAGAGAGCCCGATGCGGGGCTCGATCCCAGGACCCTGGGATCTTGACTGGAGCCAAAGGCAGAGGCTTTAACCCACTGAGCCACCCAGGCACCCCTATTTTTAGTTTTTTTTTTTTTAGGAACCTTCATACTGTTTCCCACACGGGCTGCACCAATCCACATCCTCACCAACACTTGTCATTTCTTGTCCTGACTGCCCCCTTTTTTTTTTTTTTAGAGAGAGAGAGCGTGTGTGGGTGTGGGGGAGGGTTAGAGGGAAAGGGAGAGAGAATCCCAAGCAAGCTCCATGCTGGGTGTGGGATTTGAGTTCACAGCCCTGAGATCATGGCTTGAACTGAAAAGAAGAGCCAGACCTTAACTGACAGAGCCACGCAGGGGCCCCATGACTGCCTTCTTTATATGGACCTGAGACCTGACTCTTTGTGATGTCCCTTATTTTACGCAATAAGAACTACTTCCTTTGCCTCCTGACATCGCCTTCAAATATTTAGAGACAACTGCAGTTTCTCTCTTCTCCCTCCTTCCTTACACCTCACTTTTCCTTGCTTGATGGGGTCATTCTCCCACCAACTTCATTGTTGACTCCATGGACTCGGTGTATTAGAGCCAACAACACAAAGCCCCGCCTCTCCAATGGATCTCATTTGAATACCGCATCCTATGTGGCCGCATTCTCCTCCCGAGTCCCATCTCCTTAAGTTGCTGTGATGCGTCTGCGATGGACGTGGTACCTTGAGTCAAAATTCAGGAGGCCGCGCGGGGGCGTGGTTAGAGGCTGGGCCAGGAGGACAGAGTGAATGGTGAGAGGCGGGCTGAGGGCACAAGCCCAGCCCCCTCACGGACTGGTCGTGTGACCTCACAGCCCCGGCTTCCCCATCTGACCGGCTCCCTTACCGCACTGGTGTGAAGATGTGCTGCTTTCAGGCCTGTAAGGACTCAACACGCGAGCCCAGCGAATGGTCGCCGTCATCCTTACTTCATGTTCTTATGTTTCTGGCCCATATTCTGTGCTCGGTCCTGTCTCTGGTCTGAGGCCAGGAGAATTTTCCTGTTGCCGGAAAGGCCTGTGGATTCCCTGAGGATTCTGGGATGCCTCCTCTAGGTGGTTTTCCTTTTCATGTTATACCGCAGGTCCTCAGATTGATCAAGACCCCGTTCTCCTTCTTCTTCCTCCTCCTCTGAGCCTTGACTCCCGGTGGAGCTTCAGGCGCCAGCCGGGAGCCCGTGAGTCTGGTACAACAAACAGGCACAGTCAGGAGAGCGACCGCCTGCCCCGCGGTGGTTGCTGTGCAGCCAGCTGTCCGCTCCTCGGATGCTCCTCTCTCTTCCAAGATTACAACCTTCAGCTGGCAGAAAGTGTGAGTCCACCACCTGTTCCCCCAAGTCCCTCAGTCTCCTGAGGTCTCTAGAGACTGCCGGCAGTCATTTTTAGCTTTTCTTGACTGTGTCATACATTCCATCTAGATCAACGAAAATGAGGGGGTTTTGTGAGTCATAGCAAGTCAAAGCATTCCTTGCTTTAGATAACGAGTCCGGGAAGACATGACCCTTCCCTGTTAGCCAGTCATTTCTCTGGTATAGGGTGTGAAGGGAAGAGGCCCCAGGGCCAGACTGCCTGGTCCCACACTCCGGTTTCATTACTTACTATTTGTGTGACTCTGGGCAAGTCATTTACACTCTTTGGGTCTCAGTTGTCTCATCTATAAAACAATTACTTTTCTCTCCCTCATCGAACTATAATGAGATATTATGTATAGACATTGTGTACAGAAAACTTAATGCATTGCCTGACAATAGTAACAGTCAATCAGTGTTAGCAGTGGTGATGATGGTGATGGTGGTATTGGTGGTGGTGGTAATGGCAGTGACAGTTGTGATGGTGATGGTGGTGGTGGTGGTGACAACTGGGATGGTAGTGTTGGTGTTGGGAGTGATGGTGGTGACAGTTGTGATGGTGACAGTGGTGATGGTGGTGACAGTGGTGATGGTGGTGACAGTTGTGATGGTGATGGTGGTGGTGCTAGTGACAGTTGTGATGGTGATGGTGACAGTTGTGATGGTGATGGTGGTGGTGCTAGTGACAGTTGTGATGGTGATGGTGACAGTTGTGATGGTGATGGTGACAGTTGTGATGGTGATGGTGGTGGTGCTAGTGACAGTTGTGATGGTGATGGTGACAGTGGTGATGGTTCGTAGTGATGGTGATTACAGTTGTGATGATGATGATGGTGGTGATGATGACAGTTGTGATGGTAGTGGTGGTGATGATGGTGACAGCTGTGATGGTAATGGTGGTGTTGGTGATGATGGTGACAATTATGAGGGTGGTGTTGGTGTTGGTGTGATGGTGGTGACAGTTGTGATGGTGGTGGTGGTGATGGGGATGGTGGTAGTGGTGGTGACAGTTGTGATGTTGATGGTGGTGTTGGTGTTGGTAGTGATGGTGGTGACAGTGGTGATGTTGATGGTTGTGGTGGTGGTGACAACTGTGATGGTAGTGTTGATGGATGTGGTTGGTGGTGACAGTGGTGATGGTGACGGTGGTGATGGTGGTGACGGTGGTGATGGTGGTGACAGTTATGACTGTGAAGCTGATGTTGCTCCCACTGCTGATTCCTCTTAGTGAGGATGGTGAGGAAACACTTATTTTTATAAAAAGTTATTTTTTCTTGATAGTTCCCGAGTCTTCTTCTTGATCTATTTTGAGTAGATAACTGCTCCTGCTGTTCCAGAACGTCTTTATTCACCCTCCAGGAGTGAAAGGTCACACCCCTATAGATAAAAATACATCAAGTTTTTCTTCCTCCTTTTTCTTTTTCCATGATACATTCTTCATCTCAGTCCTCTTTTGAATCTGGTTTTGGTTCCGTCTCTCCTTTGGGAACTCAGCAGACCTCCCAGCAACCTCTCTAGTTATCTTTTAGCAAGGACAGTGACCACCTTTCGGGAAAAAACACTTCCATGAGACATATCCCCATAGATCCACGGTTTGCAGTCTTTGCTTTGTGAGTAACAAGATGAGCCACGAGCCCGGGTCCTCCCCCTGGAGACTGCTTATATGCATACTTGCTTCTCATTATTCACTCGTCTTCACCTTCCTCTGTTTTTGGACTTGCAGAATTATGGTGGAGACATTTAGCACCTCTCCTCAAGGACACGCTCGCATACAGGATTCCCACACTCAGCCAAGGAACTGTCCCACCTCTCCGAGGTCCCTGATGCGTGTAATAATGCAGCACGAGCCAAGAAAAGTAACAGATTCAGGAATCGTACTCTCTCTTTGGTGTGCTTTCCAGATTAAATCTCCAAGTCCACAGCATCCTCACTTTATATTCAGAAAACATATTACACACCATGGCGTATGCTAGTCTGGCTCCTGGATACTAACACATTTGCTTTCCACAGAGCTGGGTAAACGGAGCCCCAGCAAGGCTCGCGCTCCCGGCTCCAGCCTGCCTCTCTCTACTGCCTCACACGCCATCCTGCTGGTCTCTGGGGGCCTTCACAGCATCAGTCACAGGGCCGTGGCCCTGCATCCAGCCCTGTTATCATCCTACACTAGGCTTTCAAGGAATCACGAAGGAGAACAGTGTGTGCACTCTGTTGAGATGGGAACCTACTCAGACCAGCAAAGTCTTCTTGAATGTCACCAAGGACGCTGAAGGAAGTGTTCTGCGCATTCTGCAAGCAGATCTGATTAGATCAGGAGAAAGGAATGGCGAAGGAGGAAGCCTTCCCATCGTCTTTCTCCCCAGCTCCCCACGGCAGGCTCTGATGGAGCCCCTGGGGGCCCAGCCCTGCTGACTCGGGGTGTTCTGTCTCAGCCCCTCGGAAGGATGCAGCCCCGGCCTGCTGACTCTCTCGGTGCCCGCGCCCACATGCAGGCAGCTAATGGACTTTCATTGATTTTGCTGTGGGGCCGGTTGGGCTGTCATGTAATGGGAAAGAACCCCTGAGCCTAGTGTGGTTTGCGGCAAGCCCTGGGAGCCAGGGTCTTGTGTGGGTGGGCACCTGCCGTCAGCAGCCCATCGAGGACATCTGGGACCAGTAATTTAGACATCTTACCACTAGACACACTTGAGTGGAATGGATGTTCCACGAATTCAAATGACTGTTCTGAAGTGCACTCCTGAGCCTCAGTTTCCCCCCAAATCTAGAGTTTGGTGATGAAATATAATATTCACTCTGGTGTTGTAGATATTCTCTTCATCTCTAAACACTGGTTCTCAGTCTTGGGAGCAGCAAATGCATCACCCAGGAAGCTTATTAAGAATGCAGACTTCTAGGTTCCTTTCTTAGAAGTCCAAAGTGGGGGCGGGGGCGGTGCCTGGGTGGCTCAGTGGGCTAAGTGTCTGTCTTCAGCTCAGGTCATGATCTCAGAGGCCTGGGGGCGAGCCCCACATCCGGTTCCCTGCTCAGCAGGGAGTCTGCTTTTCTGCTTTTCCCTCTGCCCCTCCCTGTCCCCTCCCCCGGCTCATGCTCTTTCTCTCTCTCTCTCTCTCTCTTGCTCTCTGTCAAGTAAATAAATAAAATATAAAAAAAAAGATTAAAGGGCACCTGGATGGCTCAGTGGGTTAAGCCGTTGCCTTCGGCTCAGGTCATGATCTCAGGGTCCTGGGTTCGAGTCCCGCATTGGGCTCTCTGCTCAGCAGGGGGCTTGCTTCCCTTCCTCTCTCTCTGCCTGCCTCTCTGACTACTTGTGATCTCTCTCTGTCAAATAAATAAATAAAATCTTAAAAAAAAATTAAAGAAAATTTAAAAAAAGAAGTCCAAAGTGGGCCTAAAAATTTGTATGTTTAGCATTATGCAGTGAAGGTTTCCCTGGGACACTTTCTAAGAGACACTAGCCCATCCCTTGTGGTTTGCTCCCCTATTTCTCCTTTTTAAGATGTGTCTGTGTATACTTTTTAGTGGCATTTGTAGAAATTGAGAACCCTTGGTGGCTTCTTCAGCCCTGTTCGGGTGCCCTGAGGAACACAGCTCCAGAAGGGAGATGAGATGGGGAGCCTAGCTCATCCCAGAAGAGCCCCACCCAAGCGGCCAAGCATGGTACAGGCTGTCACTGTTTCTAGTCAACAGCCTGCTTTCCCTGCATTTCTGCTTAAGGAAGCTGGTGAGTCTGGGCTGAATGCCAACTGGGTCAGGCTTCAGGAGTCCTCCAGGGTGGAAACCTCCCCCACTTCCCTCCAGGCCTGCAGGAACGGATGCCGGAGGCGGGACAGGGAGCCCTAGGACGCATGGCCCGCAGACACGGAGGTGCCTGGGGGGAGCACTCACGGCTTGGTCCACGGATCTTGATGGGCTTACTGCTGGTCATGGACTGGGAGCATGTCTGACACACGCATTCCTTCCCGCTGAAGGTCACCTTGTCTCCAATGGGGAAAGGCTTCCTGCAAGGGAGAGAGAAGAGAAATTCAACACCTCTTCTTTTGAGGGATTCCATGTCTATTGGTGAGCTGACAGAAGATGGGCTTGAAGCTCGCTGGCACCACACGCAGCCTGCCTTCTATTAGACAAGGTAAATTCAAGTGCTGTTCACAGTGCCAGACTGGCTGAATCAACTCAGTTGGGACCACGACGGGAACTGGAGGCCCACGTGGACCACTGGTATGACTAACAACAGGCCAATCGTGACATTTAGTGAAGCTCACATTTCTCATCTGTGAACGAATTGGTTAATAATTCCTCCCAGAGTTGCCCCATCTTCTCAGAAAGACTTTTTCCATCCCAACCTCCTCTATCCCCAAATATCAAGAAGAACTCACCAAATTCACCAAAATGTCTTCCTTTCACTAGCCAGGACCTTTAGAAAGCCACCAATAACCTCTTCCTCTCCTCTGTGATTGTGCAGTTTGGGTTTCAGAGTTCAGAGGTCTTGAACTTGTCCGTGTCCTGCCTCCCTAACAAAGATGAACTGTACATCGAGTCCCTGGCAGCGTCGAGCCCATCGTTCAGGGGCTCTTGCGCATGAAGTCTGGGAGAGCCCATTACACAGACTCTGAGGGCAGCCCCGGACATAGGCTTCCGGGGGCTCGCCTGCCCTTGTATTTGCAACGTGGGGCATGGGAGAGAGTGCTGGGGTGAGTTGGAGGAGCTGGTTTCTCATCGAGGCCCAGACACGGACTTCTGGTAAAGGACACGGCATGATGCTGGGGAAGGCACTGCTTCTGTGTGGGGCTTGACAGAAACTTCACTCTAAACTGTCTGGACCTGGGACACCTGGGTGGCTCAGATGGTTAAGCAACTGCGTTTGGTTCAGGTCATGATCTCGGGGTCCTGGGATTGAGTCCTACATCAGGCTCCCTGCTCAGTGGGGACCCTCTTTCTCCTTCCTCTCTCTCTCTGTCAAATAACTAAATAAATTCCTCAAAAAAACCAAAACCAAAACAAAAAAACCCCCAACATATGGACCTTACTGTGCTAGCCTCCAGTGAGTCTGGGATTCTGGGACCCAGCACCCAGGTTTTAGGAGATGGATGAGTGAATGGATTCCACTGGGTGATTTTATTTTCTTGTACACTGTGTCATTAGTCTCAGCAGGAACCCTAACTGGTAACTAACAGGTAGTTATTTTATGGGGAGAATAATCCATAAATTCCTTTCCTAATTAAAAAAAGCATACATTTATTCCAAACCACGTTTCTACATATGACTGAATCAGAACAGTCCATTAAATTTTAATGTATTTGTGGGCAAGGCTACCCACAAATACAGGCCTCCTTTATTTTTTGCATCTCCTTAATGCAGTGCTTGGCACACGGTGGACCCTTCACATATGTCTGCTGAGGTAACAAGGAACTGGGGCACAGGGCATGAGGGGGAGGGAAGGATGAACTTCCTATCGCCTACCAGCTTGCCCGAGAGGCTAGATGGTTGTCATATAATGACAAGAACAGCAAAAGCAGACACAATTACGTCCCCGTTACTGAGCTACAGTCTTTGCAAATACCATCTCATTATTTTTCACGAAAAGCCAACAATGTGGCAATGGTTTTGATGCCCGTTTTACCGATGAAAAAGCTGAGGCTTACAGAGAGGGCATCACTTGTCAGGGTCATGGGGGAAGGCTACAAACATATCTCTATACTACATGTGGCTGAGGGGGTAGGAGCTGGCCCAGTTGCCCCATTTCCAGAATGGGTTCAGGGCACTTGGTAGTTCCTCTGAGGACTTCTGACGGGAAATGGGAGGCTGAGGGCGGGGGCTCAGGTCCTCGCTCTGTCTGGATCTCTAGGCAAACTAGTGTTTCGCAGGAGATCACCTTTGACAGACAGGATTTGGCTGCTGTCACATCATTCTGCCCAGGACAGTCTAGAAATCCAAGTGTCCAGCATCCAGCCCTGGGAGCCCCCAGACCGCCACGGGGCCCAGGTGGAGGGGCCGGCCTCCCCCACCTGCTCACCTGCACAAGCTGCACACGAAGCACTTGGGGTGGTAGGTGCGGCCCAGGGCGGAGATGACCTCGCCGGTGATGAAGTCCCTACAGCTGTCGCAGCGGGTGCCGTAGAGCTGCTGGTAGTCCTGGGTGCAGATGTACTCCTGGTTCTTGAAGAAGAAGCCTGACTGGGCCAGGCCGCAGCCACATACTGCGGGGCACAAGGAGAAGATCGAGGGCAGGGTGAGTCCAGGGAAGGTTGGTCTGCACGAGGTTCTTGCAGGGGACAAGGCTGGCATGTGACTTGGTCATGAGTGGCCCCCAAATGGTGGCACATAGGACCTCGTGGGGCTAGTGTTCCTTAAAGTGTGTTCTGAAGACCCTTTGCATTGGAAGCAACCACGGGCTCCTTAAGAGGCTGATGCCTGGGCCTGAATCAGACCTCCTGGGGGCAAGGCCCCAGGGGTTTGCATTTTGGCGCACTCCCCAACTGATTCAGATGAGACCACTGACGTTGTACCCCCCTCTCGTGCATGGATGGAAGTTTAGGGCTGTGTGGCCCACACAAGGCCATACTATCTCATGAATTGGATAAGATCAGTTAAAATGTCCCTGGGTACTTTCCCTGTGTGTATGATTCTGTGCAAGGTGAAGACAATTTAGGATGGCAATGGGATGAATGGTTGGAAATTTATAATCTGCTCTCACCATAGACATAAAGAGTTGGTCTGTTCCAAGGCAAGAATGATAAAACGCAATCCCTGAACCATGAAGAGCTAACAGTATACGCCAAAAGACGACCTTATAGAATATATATCATGGACAACAGGCCATGGGCTGCAGCGGGTAGCAAGTGCCAGGAGTGGGGAGGAAAAGGGAACAAAGTTGTGGGGGAGGGATCATGGTAGGCTTCTTGGAGGAGGCGGCACTTAAGTTGAACCCTGAAGGTGGAAAATGAGCTAAAGCACACAAGCAGGAAGTTGCAAGTGATATCTGTGTGGTGGTGTGGTATTTTTAGGGTGTGAAGGGCAGTGATAACAGGAAGACATTGACAGGCCAGTTGGAGGAGAGCCTGAGTCCAGCTTAAGAAGTTTAGGCTTTGTGGGATATTGAGGAGCCATGGATGGTTTTTCTCCTAGTTTTTTTAAAACCTTAAAAAAATATTTTGAAACTCTCTGACATAAACAAAAGAAGAGAGAAGGTTATAATGATGTCCCATCACTCAGTTGCAAAAATGACCAATTGCATTGCTAGCTTTTGCACAGACAGGCAACGTATGTCACCAGGTCTTATGGGATATCCTTGCGGACAATATGAAGATGCATAGGGCCGATAACAGAGGAGTAGGTAGAGGTAGTTATAGGTGCTTTAACGACCGAATCATGTGGGACTCCCTACCTCCAAAGGACTTAGAAATGTGGGAAGTGAGATTTCTCTCCGAGGGTTAAGTTACAAAATCCACACCTAATGGGAAGGACAGAAAGAGGCAAAGTTTCTTCCAAGAAATCGAATGGCTCTTAGGGCCACCAGAACTGCTGAACATATTGATCTGGCTAAAGCAGGGGTGGCAGCCCAGAAGAGGCTGACCAGCCATCAGGGGAAGGCCACTGGGGAGCCCATTCCAACCCTTTGACCAGCCCCCTTGTTTTGAGTCTGTATTCACTATGTGACTTACAGTTTGACTTACTAGGTAGACTTTTGGGAGAGAAGAAGCTGGTCAGGGCAATGCAAACTACTACATCTCTCCATTAATAAAAGGGCACTCTGATTTTATACATTGGTTTCCTGAGGTCTTGGTGAGCATGGATCAGCTTTCTGAGGCATGATCAATGATATGGAAACCAATAAGATAAGAATTCCAAGCCTGTAATTGTGGGGACCTGGCTTGGATTGGGTGAGGCTATCCCAGCAAATATTGTCTCCTTGCTCATAGGGAAACTTGTCATGCAAAAGCGGACAGGTTAAAGAGAGACACATGGCACAAGTGTGTGTTCACCTTGCAGGCCAGAGGCAGGCTTATGGGGCCAGGATGAGTGAGCAAGAGGGCAGCCCCAGAGGTCACAGCATTGGGGGGACCGTGCAGTACAGTGGGAGTCATGATAGTCTGTGAACTGGACCACCTGGGCTCTGGGTTTGTCACTGCCGCTAACTCTCTGGCTGACAATGAACTTGGTCCCTGTTCACATGCATGTATAATGAAGAAGGTGGATTAAAAAGTGACCTGAGCTTTTCTTCTGACACCAGCATGCCATGAGTCTAGGAGAAGCATTGCTCCTTTCGGGGTCTACCAGGGGCCTAAACATTTTACACTCAGTACGAGGTGGGGCTGGCGGGCCCTGGAGCCCACCCCTGCCTGCAGAGAAGCAGGGCCTATTTGCACAGGGGGTGGTGGTGGTTGATGGCGGGAGGGTTGATCTTCTACCAGGCTTCGTGAAAATTCATCACAGCAAACAATGCCTCAAGAGCAGGCCGGGCCAGAGTACAGGACGTTCTGGGGCGTGCAGGTGGCAGATCGATTGACTTCACGGCTGTGGAATTAGTGAGGTCATGGCCTACGACCTCATTGGAAACAGCTCCTGTTTTTTTCCTTCATTTCTCCCCTTTGTTTCCCCCGCCAGCTCCACCCCCAGAGCCACCTCTCCCAGTGGACAAACCCAGGAGGCGGTTAGAAAACTTGGAACAATCGGTTCCTCCGTTTCCCCCAAGGAGCTGCAGGAGGAAGTTTTTGGTAGAAAGGATGTAAAGGTTGATAAGACTCTCAGGGGGTTCCTGGAAATACAGTGGGGAGCTCGGGGATGGAAGGCAAGCTGGACAGCACGACAGATGTGTCTGAGGCTGAACAGAGCCTGACATCCAAATAACAGGAAAGGCCTTGGAGAGGGTCCGCAGCATGCAACTGATGCGGAAGTTAACACACTCAGGGCAGACGTTATTCTGTGAATCAAAAAAGTGAAGGCTATTAACGAGAAAAAAAAAAAAAGCAGATCAATGGGTTTGACAGTGGGACAGAATATGAGAAGTTAGAATCACTTTGAGAAAATCTAGAATGAGTGTTCATTGTTAAAAGATGCCCAGAAAGAGACCTTGTCCACAGTCATAGTGCATTTCAGGGGAAAAGGGACTGACTGTGTTGCGGGTCACTGGACCGTGGTCCATGTTTCTGTTCTACCACTCAGGTGCTGTGTGGCTTTGAAAAAGTTACCCCACCTCTCTCAAGCTCAGCTGCCTCATTTGTGAAATGAAGAAGAAACTGAGAACGCACGGGTTTCCCATGGGATTCTATTGGTTTTCAACGTTGCAAACGAGACGGAGTTTTCAAAACCCAAGCTTTAGAAGGGTTCCTGAGGGCGATCTATTTAACATTTAAATGTTTAACTGTGAACTACATTATACATACAGAAAAAGGAGTAAATAAACAAACACGGTTTAAAGAAGAAGAATAAAATACACTTCCAGCTACCTGCTTCCCACTTGATGAAACAGAACATTCCCGGTGCCTCGGAAGCCTGTTTGCATCTCCCGAAAGATTCCCCTTCCCCATGTTGTCCCTAAGTGTTGTTTGTTATTCTCTTGCTTTTCTTTCTACTTTAACCACCTCTGATGTATCCACAAATAATGCCTTGTTTAGTTTTGCCTTTTTTGAACTTTATGTTGGTGGAACCCCACTGCATTTATTCTTCCGCGCTTGCTTCGTACTTTCAGGATGATGTGCTGGAGATGCGTCCAGGTCGACGCCCGTAACTGGGTTTTTCTGCTGTATCCTATGGTCTGTATCACAAGCGATCTACTCCACTGCCGAAGGACATTTGAGCTGTTTGCAATTTTTTTTCTTTTATGGAAATGCTGCTTTGGGCATTCTTGTACCTGTGAGGTGAAGCCTCGTAGTTTTCCAAAGAGTTTTTCCCATTTGCTTTCCCACCAGCAGTTTCCACCGATCCATATCACCATTGGAAGCTGATAATATATGCGTTGACATAGTGGCTGTAAAATGTCATCTTATTGTGATTTTATGTAATTAATTAATTTTTAAAAACACACTCTTTCTTTTCTCCCTCCCCTCCCCTCCCTTTCCCCTCCCCTTCCCTTTCCTTTTCTTCTTTTCTTTCTCTCTCTCTCTCTCTCTCTCCCTCCTTTCCTTCCTTCCTTCCTTCCAAGTGGGAGCACACTTGTGTGCATGTGCACAAGCAGGGTGCTGGGGGGCGAGGGTAGGGAAAGAGGGAGAGGGAAAGAGAGAAACCCAAGCAGCCTCCGTGCCCAGTGCGAGCCCGACTTGGGGCTCAATCTCACGACTCTGAGACCATGACCCAAGCTGAAATCAAGAGTCAGCCGCTCAACTGACTGAGTCACCCAGGCTCCCCTTCTTATTGTGATTTTAAATTTCACTTCCCTGCTTATTAACGAAATTGAGAATCTTCTCATATGTTTATGGGCCATTTGTGTTTTCAGGGTTCATCCATGCAGATGTATTGCTACAAAATATTCCACTGTGTTTTATTTATCTGTTCATTGGTTGATGGATATTTGATTTGTTTCCAATATTGACTTGATGAATAATAGTGCCGTGAACAGTCATGAACAAGTGTTTGCATGGACATATGTTTTCATTTATCTTAAGCATACATCCTATGACTTTGAAATTGTTAAGTCATAGGGTAACTCTACATTGAACTCCTAGAGGAACTGCAAGACGGTTTTCCACAGCAGCTGTGCACTTTGCATTCCCACCAGCAGCGGGTGAGGGTTCCAATTTCTCCACATTCTTGCCAACACTTGCCGGATTCTCTGTCTTTTTGAAGATGGCCGATCTTGTGGGTATGACATGTGTCTCCTTATGGTTTGATGTGCATTCTCAGATGGCTAATGATATCGAGCATTTTTTCCATGTGTTTGCTGGATGTGTGTAGAACTTCTTTGGAGAAAAGTCTCTTTGGATCCTTTGCCCATTTCGAAATCGGATTCTTTGTAAGTTGTAAGAATCTTTTATATAGTTTAGATACAAGTTCTTTACCAGATGTATGTCTTGCAAATTTCCTTTCCCATTCAGTGGGTTGCCTTTTTACATTCTTGATGGTATATTTGAAGCACAGAGAAGTGTTTAATTTTGATGACACCTAATTCATCTATTTTTCTTCTGTTGTTTGTACTTCTGGTATCCATGCCAAGAAGTCTTTGACTAACTCAAGGTCACAAAGACTTACTCTTGTATTTTCTCCTGAGAGTTTTATAGTTTCAGCTCTTACAGGTAGGTTTTTGACTTATTTTGAGCTAATTATTATGTATGGTGTGAGGAAGGAGTCCAACTTCATTTGTTTGGTTGTTTTTTTGCATGTGTATGTCCAGTTTTCCTAGCACCATTTGTTGAAGACTCTTCTTTCCCCATAGAATTGTCTTGGTAGCTTTGCTGACAAACACCTGACCATAAACCTAAGGGTTTATTTCTGCTCTCTCAATTCTATTGATCTATATGTCTACTCATGTGCTAATACCATATTGTCTTATCTACTGTAGCTTTGTAGTAAGTTTTGAAAATGGGAAGTTTGAGTCCTCCAGCTTTGTTCTTTTTTTTTTTCCGCCCAGAAATGTTTTGGCTACTCTATGTCCTCTTCAATTCCATATTAATCTCACAATCAGCTTGTCAATTTTTTCAAGGAAGTCAGCTGGGGTTTTTATGGGCATTGTATTCGCTATGAACAGAATATTATTCTGCCCCAGATTTGTATTTTGAAGCCCTAACTCCAAGTGTCATGGTATTTGTGTAGGGGCCTTGAAGAGATACTTAGGTTTAGATGAGGTTATAAGGGTGGGACCCTTATTATGAGATTAGTGCCCTTTTTAGAAGAGACACCAGCCAGCTTGCCATCTCTCTCTCTCTCTCTCTCTCTCTCTCTCTCTCTCTTTCTCTTTCTGACATGTGAGAGCACAGAAAGAAGATGGCTATCTGCAAGCCAAGAAGGGAGCTCTCACCAGAACCCAACCATGCTGCCACCTTGATCTTGGACTTTTGGCCTCTGGAACTGTGACAAGATAAATTTCTGTTTAAGCCACTCAACCTACAGCAATTTATTGTGGAAACCTGAGCTGAGTAAGAGAGCATCAGATCTGTGGGTTAGTCTGAAGAATACTGCCATCTTGACAATATTAAGACTTCCGATCCATGAAAACGAGATTTCATTTATTTAGATCTTCTTTAATATTTCTTTTCAGAGTATAAATTTTATACTTTTGTTAAATTTATTCCTATGTATTTTATTTTTGATGCTATTACAAATAAATCATTTCTTAATTTTATTTTCAGAACATTCATTGTAAATGTATAGAAATTCAATTAATTTTGGCATACTGATCTTTCACCCCCAAAGCCTGATGAACTTAGTTGTTATTTCTAATAGCTTTTTAGTGCATTCCTTAGGATTTGCTATTTATGAGATCATGTGATGTGCATATAGAAATAACTTTATTCTTACTTTTTCAATCTGGATGTCTTTTACTTCATTTTCTTGTGTAACTGACCCAAAAGAAGCCTATGGTACAGAGTTGAATGGAAGTAGTAAGAGCAAACATCCTTTTGCTACTTTTGACTTTACAGGAAGGCAGGCAGGCAAGCAGTCTTTCACCGTTAAATATGATGTTAGCTATAGGTTTGTTTGGTTCTTGAGAAATATTTTTGCTGAACACATAGTTCTAAATTTACAGTTATTTCTTTTAGTATATACAGGTATTACCCCACTGGTCTCTGGCTTCCTTGTTGCTACTAACATTTCAGCGGTCAGTCTACTTACCATTCATAGGCAGATGATCTATTTCTTCTCTCTGGCTGTTCTTAAAATTGTCTTTTGTCTTTGGTGATCTGTGGTTTCACTCTGATGATGTATATAAGTGGAGTTCTTTTATATTTTTCTACTGGGATTTATTAAGTTTCTGGATCCAACGATTTGTGTCTTTGAATGGTTCTAGAACATTCACAGCTGTCATGTCTCCAAATATCCTCCCACTGATGTATTCAATTACATATCTCTAGAACTCTGATTGAATATATATCAAACCTTTCCACTATTTTCTCCATGCATAAATTTCTCTTTTATTTTTACTTCCTTCTTATATTTCTGAACCAAATGTATATATCTATTTCTTGGCTAAATCCTACAGTTCATTAATTCTTTCTTCAGCGACATCTAATCTGCAATATAATCCATACACTGACTTTTAAATTTCAAATATTATTTATTTTTATTTCTAAAATTTTGTTTCTTTTTCAAATCTGCTGTGCTACTTGCTATAATGTTTCTGTTCTTGTTCTTTTTTTAAATGGCTCTTCTTACTTATTTAAATATATTGTATGTAGTCATTATATAATGTCAGAAAATGCCAACTTATGAAGTCTTTGAGGTTCTGATTCTTCTCTTCTTTATTTTTGAGGTGTTCTACCCCCAGTATGATTTGTGTGTTTTTGACTGTGAGTTACTCATATGGCTAATAATGTTACCTGTGGGAGTTCTTTGAGCCCTGGAGTAAAGCTGAATTCCTCCAAAGAGGAATATCACTTGTTTCTGCCATTTGCCAAGTATAAGATGACTTTCTTTTAAATTCTGTTTCACCTTTTTAAATATTTATGCCAAATATATAGCATGAATATAGAACGTGAATCCATGTTAAGGGTGGATTATGGGTAGACATTTTGATACAAGTTTTATTCTGCTTTACCCAGTGCCAAAGTTGGTACAGAAAAGGTTCCTTGCTGTCTCCTCCTCCAGTTTATTTCTCACCCATCCATACATTGAAAGTAAGATTTTCATAGGGGAAAATCTCAGCTTTACTCAGAGGTCTCCTATTAGATTCCTACTTAGACCAGGCTCTAGCCTCTACTTCCTATGTCTCCGTCATCTATGCAGCCATCAAGGCAAAAGCTCAAGGTTGCCAAGGTTGAGCATATACCATCAGGATTAAATCTTGCGCTGGCAGGCACACGAGGATTTCTGCTTTTACTTTTGTTTTTTTACCTCTGCGGGTTCTTTCATTTCATGTCAGCACAGTAGTGCATGGTAAAAGAACTGTAAGAAATATTCATAGAGATTTTAACTTTTTCAAATGAAGCTATTTAAGGTAACTATAACTGTTACTGCTGGAAACAAAAATTCTTTCATTTCTTTCACTTCTAAGCAAGTTGACATTGAAAACAGTCAGAAAAGTAAATCTATTTTTTTTCCCTTAAAATCTCCGTGAAAAGATGTTTTCCAACCTCCCTGTGGTTGATTGTCAAAATGTCCAAATTCTTCCTTTCTCTGTATTCATACCCTTGAAGTCTGCAAATCCTCCCACCAAGGGCAAGGTTTATTTCTCCATGATCTTGAACCTGGGTCGACCCCTTGACTCATTTTGGCCAATGGGACATTGGCAGGTATGACATAAGCTGAGGCTTAAAAAGGTCTTGCTTTCCGAAGCTTGCTCCCTGGTTGTGCTTGGAACTCTGAGACCACCATGCAAATGAGTCCAAGCCAGGCTACTGGAGGATGAGAAGCCAGATGCAGACACTCAGTCCGACAGCCTGCAAACCACTGCCAGCTGACCCAGCAATAGCATCATGATGAGGCGAGTGGAGACAAGGAGAGCCAGCTTAGCCTGGGAGAACTGCCCTGCCAACCCAGAGAATCATGAGCTAAACAAAAAATTACCTAAAACTATTAAATTTTGGTCTAAGCAAAGGGTAACTAATAGACTTTCTTAAGAATATGATCGCACAGTCCTAGCTCAAGCCTCCTTAGAACAATTTTACTGTTTTTACCCTTTGTCCTGCCCCAGCTTCTGGGGATGTAGAAATGGTCACTCGCCAGGACACTTTTGCAAGTCAGCTTACACTAAAGGGGTGTGCCAAGCCTCAATATGGAATTCAAATCACATCAATTAAAATATATTCCATATATGCTTCCACTAAAAACATTAGGACGTATGAATATGTCACTTATTTGCTCAATGCAGAGTCTATTGAGATCCTGAGAAAGAAATCCAGAATTTTTTTCAGTGGCAGGGGAAGTCAATCTCAGACACATAAGACTGAGGATGGAAACAGTTATTAAAATGAAAAGATCTGAGGTTTCAATTGATCTTAAATTCAATATATGTTAATGCCATGAAGCGACTCCTCCGGAGGTCAATTCAGCATCAATCGTATTAACAGAAACGGTGGCCCTGCTCTGTCTGCCAGATTTTGAGAACCGTGGTCTGTTCTGGGCACCATGCTTTAACAATGACAGTTCACAGACCAGAATGGATCAAGGAAGAAGACTCTAAGATGATACACGTTGGAATCATTTCAGATGAAGCTCAAGGTGAGGACCCACAATGTCATCAGGGCTGGGGAGACTTGGCTGCAAATACGTGAGCACCAGCCCCAGGGAACAGCACACATGAAGGACTCATCACACTTCGTGAGAACAAATCTAGAAACTGCAGGTGCAAGTTACTGGTTTGGGCTCAAACATTTCCCAAACCCACGGGGCCATCCAAACTCAAAATGGCTGCTCTGGGGAAGAGAAAGCCTGGATGAGGAGTTCAAGGTGGACCCAGAGAGGCATCTGTCAGGGACCACGGCGCAGGGATGGCTGCCCTGCCTGGGGCCAGAGGGCTCCCGGGCTCTTTCAGCAGAGTCCTACTTTCTTCTTGCTGCTAGTTATCCCGCTTGTTTAGGAACTTGTAGTTTTTAAGAGGTAACCCGACATCCATCTGCTCCCAAACTACAGACCTCAGTGAAGTCATAATGTACCTTCTCCCCTGTTAAGCCTCACCTTTGAGGACTGGTCATAGAAGAGGGGCTCATCTCAGAGCCCATTCACTCTCAAATTGGTTTAGAGGCATGAGCCAGGAATCTTTCCAGATGTTTAGGTAAAACTTGCAGGATTGCCTTTTTCCTTCTGGGTCAGCACTGCCATTCTGAGGTCCCCAGCTTCCCTCCCTCTCCCACGTCTAGAATATTCCCTCCCACTTCCCTCCATACTGCCCAAAGGAGAATTCTCATAAAGGCTCAAGGAGAGTTTCTCTAGGGCTGTAGAAGTAGCTTAACTGCCCGTGTTTTTTCTGTCTCCCCCGTGCATGTCCTGCCATCTGACAAGGGAGCTGGGAGCCTGGGCTTCCTACCTTGGCAGGTGAAGCATCTGATGTGAAAGTGGTTGTTGTGGACACGGACCACTTCTCCTTTGCAGGTGTCTCCACAGCGGTAGCACTGGATGACATTGGAGCTGCCTCGGGGATTGTAAGGATTCTGCTGATAAGGAACTGTAGGAAGAAACAAAGAGATCACTATCCAGAAGGCCTGTCTCCTTTACAAACTGTTACAAGACATTATCATAATCCTAACTGGGAGAAAAAGCAGAACACGTGCAGGTAATTAGCCAAGTACCTTCAATACATCAGCAGGTCGCATATGCCAAGCTAAGTCATCATGGAGATGTGAGTCCATGAATCTCCTTAAGCAGGCAAAGACTTATGAGTGAGGATAAGCTTTCCTTGCCATAATAGAGGTCAAATTTATAGAAGAACTAAAGTAAAGTACTAAAGTAAAGTAAAGAAGAACTAAAAGTAAAGTAAAAGAAGTAGAGTATTTCAAGGTAAATGATTCAGAAATAACAGCTCTTGGGTGATTCTGGATCAAAACCAGGACTTCTCAAGAGAATTTCTTCTCAAGGTCCCAGACTTCTCAAGAGAATTTGGTTCTTGCAGTTGACACGGGTCTCAAAGAAAGGGGCAACTGACCCTACCTCCAATGGGCTTGGAGCAAAGCAAGTGACATTCCCCTCTCTGGGCCTCTAGTTTTGACATCTATAAAATGAGGGTGGTCAATGGTAGTATGGGTGTTGTACAAAGGAGGCATAAAGGGGTGGCACTCTAGTTGGAAGGAGGTTGTTGAGGGGACTCATCTGAGTGGCACTTTCCATAACACTGAGAAAATGTCAAAAGTATATAATTAAGAAAAAAATCTGGTAGAGATTATGAAGGGCCTACGGTCATGGAGGTTGGGCACTTGACGATACTGAATAGAGCTACTACCTTAGAGGTCTATGATCTTGCCCAGACTCTCCATGGCCATGTTTCCAGAACTCCTGTCCCTGAGATATACTTTGCTTGGCCACTCTAAAATCTGGACTCTAGTATTTAATATTAGTAGGCACCTGCTTAGAATAAAAAAATTCAGGGTTGGGAGGGATACTGCCAGCTCTCAGGTCCAACATCATTATGTATAAGCTACTGAGATAACTTTGCCAATGAGGAACCAGATAGTCTCTCTTCTAAGAAGCCCCTGGGGAGATCGGGAGAGATCTCCTCAATTCCTCAATTCTCCAAGTTGCAGCAACAGTCCCAAATCTTTTGCTCATACTCTATTAGGAGAAAGCTCACTCTTGTCCTGGCTATAAAGATGACCACCTGATTGGAGGGGAATTGATGTTTACCATTTAGACATGCAGGCTTACTGCCTAAATTTTGAATAAGCTTATTATAAATTAATCTGGACTCACATGAACCTTGAACTGCAAAGGAATTTACAAAATACTTGCTTCAGGGCTTCTTGACCTTGTGTGGTCATGGTTAATGGGTGTTCACTGAAATTTGAATCTTTTATTCTAGGCACAAAGAAGGATGGCACATGGTGTCTTGCTTGGCAATGAAAAGTGAGTGGAAATTATGTGTGTCATTTTCAACCGGAGCCAGCCAGTTTGTGATCTGCCATATTGCCTTTTCCATAACCCAGCAACGAGGGATATCCCAGATGGTATGCCGGGTGCATCAGCTCGGATCCCTGATTGAGCCCTAGAGTGCAGATCCAAGACTAACCCAGGATGAACATCTATGGTTAGCAGGGAGTAATTTTTGTTGTCATGACCTTGTTACTACAGCATATCTGGATGGATATGCCTGGGATCTAATATTTCTAATTAAATATAAAATTTGGTATTATGTGCATTACGCTACAGCTCTCTTCAGATTCTCAAAGGTGGCCTCCAAAACTGATCTTAGCCGCCTTCCTCCTTTTAAAGACAAGTAACAGGAAAGCAGGATTTCCTTTTTCTTTCTTTCTTTCTTTTTTTTTTTAAAGATTTTATTTATTTGGGAGAGAGAGAGAGATTGAGAGAACGAGTGGGATGAAGGGCAGAGGGAGAAGCAGGATATGGAACTTGATCCCAAGATCCTGAGATCATGACTTGAGCCGAAGGCAGACACTTAACTGACTGGGCCACCCAGGCACCATGGACTTTCAATTATCTTCCACTTACAGGTCTCCCGAATCCCCCTTGTGCTATAGGGCAAGAAGCTGGTTCCTGAGCCCTGACAGTGTTGCATCTGACAACTTTGCTGTCTGAGGCGGGAGAATAATATCCTTGTCAGAATCTTTGTCTCGAGGAGTCCCTGTCCCTTATTCAACTTTTCTGCTGTCTTAAATTTAAGACAAAATGTAGTGAGTTAGCTAGTTAACTAAATCATTAATTAACTCACTAAATGGGTTAATACACACGAAGCATTTAAAAAAGTGCATGAAGTGTTCCACGAATGTTCACCGGTACCATGACCGTCACACCTGCCCCACAGCTCGGAGCAATCCTTCCCCACCCCCAGAAGGTCCATAACCATTCATCCCATCTCCCCTTCTTCTTTCTTTGCTTTGTGCTCACCACCCCTGGAAAACATTTCACTCTCCCCTCTTCTACCAGTTCGCGAGAAAGGTATCTGAACAGTGTGCTGATCCACGGTTGTTGAGGAAAACAAAACGGTGAATCTGATAATCAAGTAAGAACTAACAGGATAATCATCACCGACAGCAATGAGAAGTCTGAAAAGTACCCAAAAGCCCCCCCCCCTCCACAGAATCACTGCCCGAATTCTCATTTACCTTTTCTAATTTAACCTGCCTTATTGCTTGAGAACCAACTTCCACGATCAATTAGATTTTCCCCTGATTTGATTTTCTGGGGGAAATTGACTTGGGATCATGGTTTTCAGTCAAGACTCAGTCTTTTTTTTTTTTTAAAGATTTTATTTATTTATTTGACAGACAGAAATCACAAGTAGGCAGAGAGGCAGGGGGGAGAAGCAGGTTCCCCGCTGAGCAGAGAGCCCGACTCAGGGTTCGATCTCAGGACCCTGGGATCATGGCCTGAGCTGAAGGCAGAGGCTTAACCCACTGAGCCACCCAGATGCCCCAAGACTCAGTCTTTGACCCACTCAGATAAAAAGATGTAAAATCTGGGGGAGGGGACAGATTAGGAAAATGGGTTTTCTGGGTGCAGAGTTAGTGATGACGCCCCCACCCCTAACTCTGCTGCTTTCCTCAGGATGAGGGTGCTCTTTTGGTGCTGCTGACTGTGGCTGGAAACCCACAAGCGTCTGATGTTTGTAAATCGTCCCACAAATAGAAATGCAGGCCTCGTTTGTGTGAGTTCTTCCAGATTGCTGATGTAAACTGTGATTATAAAAGGGCAGCAGTGTAGCAAGATTCAAGTTTATAGACGTGTGAAGATTTTCCTTTTCTAGATAGTGCCAACAGGAGCTCTAGGGGTCAGGGGAAGGTAGGCTGAGCTGTGCCATATCAGCTCTTGCCCTGAAAGCTACCTCGTTCCCAACAAGATCTTGTATCTTTGGGTAATTAAGTCAATGACATAATCAAACCATACTCCGTGTGTGTGGAAGGTGCCATTTCTTCCCACCAATCTCTACCCACACTCCCCCAAAGCACTGGAATTTTGTTGCTGATTTTCTGCTGGTTATTATTTCCACGAATTTTGATCTCAGAAAGAACTAGAAGCTAGTCACATGATTTATAACATTTGTCTTATGTATTAATGTCTAATTCCAGTTTGACTTGTACTTGTATTTTCAACTACCTGTCCTTGACAGCAACATTTTAGAGAAGACATGAGCCTCAAAGGACATTAGCTCGGATGACTTGTGAAATAATCCATGAATTTATGAAGTTTAGAGACCTGGATCATGGGATATGTTTCTAAAACATGGCCAGGAAAGGGCACATAGGAGGGACATTGGCAGTGTCCAGTCTGTAAGGAGTGTTGTCCAACAGATATCTGAGTACAGAAATGTTCAATATTTACACTGTCCAAAATAATAATTACTAGCCCTATGTGGCTGCCGAACATTTGAAAAATGGCTAGTGTGACTGAGGGACTGAATTTTTAATTTTACCTCATTTTAATTAATATAAATTTACATTTACGTAGCCACATGTGGCTAGTGGTACCATTACTGGACATTTCAACTTTATAAATCCATAAAGAGAAAACCAGGCACTGAGACTGGGGAAAGAAGAAATGAACTCTGCTGGAACCCTACTTAAATAAAAATAACATGTGCAAATTAATTCGTGTATACCACCTCAGACTTAAATTATTCCTTTTCATCCTTGAAGAGTTTTAAAGTTGTACTCAAAAGGAGCTTGCAATCTGAACCAATTACACACACATTCACCCATCCTGAATTTGACCTAGAAACAAAAGATTCCGAGCAATGCGATAAATATTAATTTTTTAAAAAGTCACAATTTTTCAGGTACTGTGAGACTGAACAATCTTAATTTTTCCAAGACTAGAAGCAAAGAGGTCAATTGGCAATGGCTGTCAGTATACTTTCTTAAAGTATACTTTAAGAAATCAGCCCAGTCAGCACCTTTGAGATGAAAAATGAAGGGTTGGTTGCAATTGCACTAATGGGTATTTACCCCAAAGATACAGATGCAGTGAAAAGAAGGGTCATCTGAACCCCAATGTTTATAGCAGCAATGGCCACAGTGACCAAACTGGAAAGAACCAAGATGCCCTTCAACGGACAAATGGATGAAGAAGATGTGGTCCATATATACAATGGAGTATTATGCCTCCATCAGAAAGGATGAATACCCAACTTTTGTAGCAACATGGACAGGACTGGAAGAGATTATGCTGAATAAAATAAGTCAAGCAGAGAGAGTCAATTATCATAGGGTTTCGCTTACTTGTGGAGCGTAAGGAATAACACCCAGGACATTGGGGGAAGGACAGGAAAAGTGAATTGGGGGAAATCAGAGGGGGAGATGAACCATGAGAGTCTGTGGACTCTGAGAAACAAACTGAGGGTTTTCGAGGGGAGAAGGGGGGTGTTAGGTGAGCCCGGTGGTGGGTATTATGGAGGACTCATATTGCATGGAGCACTGGGTGTGGTGCAGAAACAATGAATCTTGGAACACTGAAAAAATAAAATTAAAAAAATAAAAATAAAAATGTTATTTGTGCAGGTAAAAAAAAAGGAAAGTGAAGGGTCTGAAATAGACACCCAGCAGACCTTTAGTTCTAAGAGAAAATACAACTTAATTCCACATCTAAATTTGCAAGTAAAGCTCTTCCCAAGTGTGACAGAGATAATTTAAAAGTGTGGGAGCACAGCCACAAATTAGAAGGGGAGGGGCAGCTGGCCTCCCGGTAAGTTAAAGAGAGCGCGTGAGTCAGAGGAGCTAGAAGTAAGCTCGATACCCATTTCCTGCACCCGCTTTCCAACTTCTCTCTGGGGGGCTGTTGGTCCTGTCTCAGGAGTTTCTCATCGACGAGCCATAGCCCGACTGAGTTCCGGTTCTCTCTCTGCCGTTACCTGCTTTGACCATCTTGGACACGCCCTCCCTCTGTAGTCACTGAGGAGATGGGACAAAATGATTTACGAAATCCCCTCCAATTAAAAGCTGGTTCTGGCTCTGTGTGTCCTTCTCTGTGCCTCTTCCGCCCTCCACACACTCCCTTCTCTCCATTAACCGGTCTCACGCTTCAACTCCCCAGCGCTACCATTAGATTCCTCTCTTTTAAGAGCGGGTCACGCCATGCTTCCCCTCTCACAGACCACGTGACCTAAGTTATGCTCCCCTCCCCGATGCGGTGCCAGCACGGTTGGTCCTTCCCCCTCTGAGGGTGGCCTGACCTTGTAGAAAGAGACGTGCCTCCATTCTAATCGCGTCATCTTTAAACTCGTCTTTAGGAGGTAGAAGCACCTATGGTGTCCTGGGGCATAATTGAAAGAGTGACAAAGCTGTCTTGGAGACAACAAAATCGCTGTGAAAAATGGCTGGAAGTGTAATAGAAACAGTGCGGCTTCTGCCTGAACAGTGCAACATCAAGTAGAGAGAATCAACCAGCTCCAAAATGAGCTCACAACCGCCCCGGGCCCCAGGAAGCAGCCGGGCGCCGCAGCTGTCACACGTCGGCAACTCACGGCTTCATTAGGGCCCAAAGTACCCTGAGTGTGTTCACAGGTATTTCCTAAGCACGGAGGAGGAGACCCGACTGTGGATCCAGGCATTTCATGGGTAGAAAGCAGTCTGCCTGACAGGTTAGGGTGGGGTCTGTGGACCATAGTCTCTGGTCCTTTACGACATGACCTTGAGTTTGGTTTTGGAGTTGAACCAGGGTCTGCAGCCCTGATCCCGTCTCCTGGGAAAAGGCGGCAGTGACAGGGGATCCCTGCGTTGACAGGCACCGGGTGCAGGGGTTCGGGGTGTGGATGCTGGAGTCAGGGGGGCTGAGTTGGTATTCTAGCTCTGCTGCCTGCCGGCTGTGTGACCTTGAACAAGCTAAGTGCATGATGACACCTCTCTCAGTTTGCTCATCTCTAGAGTGGGAACAACTCAGGTCAGCTGTGAGTATTAAATCGCATCAGTTATATAAAAGTGCTTGGGATACTGCTTGGGCTTAACGAATGTAAGCAAAAATTAATATTAAAGGCTCTCTGAAGTCACGCACCCCCACCTCAACTTAGTGCGGGAATTCTTTCTGAATTGCCCCTTGCCACTCGCCCCGGGTTTGGCTCAAATATTGTCACATCCGTTTTGGGGCCAGTCCAACTTGGGCAAAGGTTTTCTGGTTGTCCCTCCCGGCTGCCGCTCAGGAAGAGAAGCCCCAGCTGCAGCCGGTTCACCCCCTTAAAGCAACCTCTTCTTTCTGCCCCCATCCCTGAGCTTTCTGTTGATGGGTTTCTGTGGGCTGCAGAGGTGGGTGGCTGACACGCTTTTGATGTATCCTGCTGAGGAATGTGTGAATTGGGTGTTTCCTGTTGTGGGAAACAGAGGCTATGATCTATGTTTTCCTGGGGCGGTGTATTTTGGGCACATCTGCTGTTTCCAGGGGGATGTGTTGGCGTGTCAGTTGTGTGTGCATACTTAGAAGAGATGGGTGATTTGTTTTCTGAAAACTCTGCTAGGGAGACCGTGAGAGCTGCTTTTGGTAACCCCTAAGGGCCCCTCATGTATCATCTCATTGTGTCATGACATCTATGTTCATCGTGCGAATCCCTGGAACCCATCAGAGCTCCCTGGGCTGGGAGGTCACCTAATACAGAGATTGTGAGCCTCGTGAGGGCAGGGACCACGGTGTCCTGTCCGTCTCTGCACTGTCCGTGCCAGGTCTGTAAAGGCTCAGTAACTACTTGATGGGTAAATACAAGAGCGAGTAAGATGAGTCCCATGGTTTCATTTAGCAAATGAGAAGGCTAAGGCCCGGAGGGAGATGGAGAGAACTTAGGCGTGCCGCGTGTCAGTGTCTGAAGGTATGTGTTCTAGGATAACAGGATAAAAGAGAGCGCAACCTGCAGTGTGGCCCACGGGTCACAGACAGGTGGGGGAGGGAGTTCACAGTAGAATATGCTTCCATCAATCTGGAGTCGTGCTGAGGCTTAGCATTAGCCTAGGTGGGCTGGGAGTGGGGGTGGGGCGTCCGAGGTCCAAGATGCAGAAGGATGAGGAGGGAGCTCAGAATGAAGCCATGCACGAAGAAACAGCAGGGTCGAATGCCCAAGGAAAGGTCTGGAAGGTTAAGAGAGCGTATTTGCAGAGTGATTACTCTGTCAGGAACTGGGCTCAGCAGTGTACATATGCTGTCTCATTGAGTTCTCATAATTCGGGGAGGGGGGTGATATTATTATCCCTATTTTACAGATGGGGAAACGGAGGCCCAAAGAGCTGAGGTCACTTACCCACAGCCATATCATTAGTAAATGGCAGAAAGACCTGAACTTAGGCAGCTCTCACCACGAAGCCCTACTGCCGGCCACGCAGAAGGGCCAAGAGGGGTTCCCTCTGGGGAGGGAATGGGCTACGGGGGATCTACTATCCCTCCCCAGTAATCATCCATCCATTACCTGGCTGACTTAAGATAGGTACATAAATTCCACACAGGTTGAGGAATAATGTTTGTGGGGTACCGACCAGGAAACCGGGCGCAGTGACTGAGCATCTGTGGCTGAAGGTGAGGATGAAGGAGCCGTGATGGCTGCCCCCAGGGCGAGGGGATGGCCACCTGGAGCCACTTCTGTGGCTCAGGACGGACGGCCTGGCAGGTGTGTGTGTGGGGCTCCCCGGAGGGGCAGCTCAGCAGGTGCTGGCAGCTGGCGCCGGGCAGAGGTGGAGCCCTCTGGGGATCCCCGGGTTCCTGCCCAGGTGGCCTGGCCTGGCCACACTTCCCCGTGTCAGCAGGTCAGGAACGTTGGTAACACAGCCTGTGACCCCAAGACGCTCTTGTCAAACCTTCGCCGCCACAGAAACCCTTTCCCAGCCTCTCTCTCTCTGCCAGGCTCGGCAGCGTGCTCCGCGGTCAGGGAGTGCGGCTGGCAGCAGGGCTCGAGCAGACAGACTTGCTAGACCCAGCCGGGCCCCTTAGCACGGCCAGGGCCCTGGAGGGGCAGGGGGGGCGAGGCCTGACCCGCAGCTGCGGCTGGAAGTTATTCTTCCTGTGAGAGTGCGGTCCCTCACTGAAATGGGAACAGCCTATTTGTTATTGATTTGGTGAATTCAGAAAGCTGGTCCAGATCCGGAGTCAAAGAATTAGGTTTCCCCTTATTTCTATGTTCATCTTATGATTGTAAAAAAAAAAAAAAAAAAGAAAAGAAAAAAAAGAAGAGACTTCTGATTGAAGTCAATAAAACACTGTACGATTAAAAACAAAACAAAATGAGAAAAGCCCTCAATTCTATAAGTCAGCGTGGTTCCTCTTTCAAGATAAGCAGAAACTAAGTGGCAGGCAGTCTGCACCTCCGTTCCCCTCTTCACCGGGGGGTCTGGTCCAGGGCTCAGCCCAGCGGGGGCAGCACGGGCCTCTTTTCTAAGGACTCAAATAGATCTGTGTTCTCATTTCTTTCCCTGAGATTCTCCTCCCCACCTCTGGGCCAGGGAATCATTTTTTGTTAGCTGGGGGTAAAGGAGCCCTTTCTGCCCTATCTAATTTATACTTTCTCTAGAATATTTAGCTTTGTAATGGATCCTTCCTGTTTTGAGGGCACAGACTTGAAACTCAAAAGCCAGGAAGCGACCTCTTTTTGTCTCTGCCTTCTGCTGCCCATCCTGGCCCTGAGGCCTCCCTCCCTGAATAGAGGGGGAAGGATGAAGACCAGCGGCTGAAGGAAATACCAGTTAATATTTCAAGAATATCATCTCGCTACACTGGGGCCATGAGTTTTGAAAATCTAATCTAGAGACCTCGGTACGAACGGCTGAGGGTCTATTGAGCCCTGACAGAGAAGGGGAAACCCCCTAGTGAATCTGGCATTTTTCCCACTGGGGTTGCCTCCTGTCAGCAAACACCAAGTCTGTTGTCACACTGCTGACTCTCTTCCTCACTACCTTTACCAAGTCCCCAGTTAGGGACACTGAGGGGCTATACGAGGAGCCCAACACGAACACAAATTGGGCAATTACTTTGTGCCATGCCCCTTGGGCTTCATACCTCCCAACTCACTGAATTCTCTCAGCCCCAGGAGACAGATACCATGGGATCCCTCTTCTATCTATGGGCAATCTGAGGCCCAGGGAGGTTCGTTAATTTGCCTGAATTCTCACCACATGTAAAGGTTGGAGCTAGGGTTGTGGCAGGCACTGTAGATCTAGAAGGGGTTTGATTTTCCCTCCCAGGGGGTATTTCCAGCTGGGCCTCCTTCTGCCCAGTGTATCCTGAGGGAAAGAGGGGGACCTGCTCAAGCATCGCCAGCAGGCAGCATGGGGCTGCCTTGCACTGGGGCCTTGACACACCTTTTCCAGCATCTCTACAGCCTTTTGGGAATACGATTTGGGTTTCCTCTGGGGTCTTGGATGCCATGTTGGGAGTAGAGGGACTCCAGGAAGCCAGTGATTGTCTGTGCTGAGTGACTCCGCCCCTTGGCCTGTGAGCCGGAGGTTTGAACACTTCTACAATGTTTGCTTCCCGAGGCTGGCAGGCCATCAGGCTCTGAGACACCATTGAGAAATGCAAGAAACATCAGCTGTCACCCCGGCTCCCCCTGACTTATGGGTTTTTAGCGGAAGACACACAGAAAACATCTCATCTAGAGGTTTCTTTCTCGTTTTCCTTTTTGGCTTTTTTGGAAGCTTCAAACGTTTCCTTGAAATGCTGAAATGGCCTCCAGGTTGTACAGATTCCATCGGAAACCATGCACAGAATGCAAACATCCGGTCACCTGGTGGGCATTCGGGGACAGCTGCCAGACCAGCGGATGCTTGCACTGCATGGGACTCCCAGACATGCTTTACTTGGGCAGCCTGGTGTTTGTTCCTGAGCCTTCCAGAACACCATGGTTCCTACTTCTTCCTTTCTGCCTCACCCATGGCCAACTTCTCTCCCTCACAGCCAGGCACCTGAAGGCACAGGGTGTCACGGTCCCCGCTTGGGGCCCACAGAGCTTCTATAATTGAAGAGGTGGAGGGCCTGACACGGACCTACTTATGACCCTCTCTTTCCAAGCTGGCCTCTAGCTCCCTCTCCCACACAAGCACACCTTTCCAGCCCTGAGGCACAGAGAGGGGCCGAACCTGCTCAGCGTCTCTGCCGTGCTGGCCACACCAGGACCAGCAGGGAAATGCTCTGGCTTCAGATCGGGCAGTTTGCCTAAGAGGACGCCAGAACGACAGCCAAGTGACACAAGTTAGGGAACTCTCAAAGTCATTCCAAGCAGCCTCAGCACTCAGAGGGCAGAGGTCCCCCAGAGATCCCTCTTTGGTGTCCAGAGTGCTTGTTCCATCGCTCCATGTTCTATAGAGAATCTCCTGGATGACCTTTGCTCTGTCCATTCACCTGTGGGCATGATTGCTCCAAGAGCATCCCCCAACCCGAAATCTGCACTATCAGTCAGGTCCTCCTCTCCCCAGGCTGACGGGATGGCTCACATAGTATCACTGTGTCCCATCTCCTCCTTCCCTCCTTCTGTCTTGCTCTCTCTTTCCTTTTCCCTTTCTCCACTAGTTCCTTCCTCTGTCCTACCAGGATTTCTGTTAATCTGGGCTCTTTCCTGAGAGAGGGCGGTAGGAGTCCTCAGGCAGGACACGCCCCATTCCTGGGTCACTGTTTTCCCATCTACAAAGGAAAAGGCTTGCATTCTTGGATCTCTCACTTTGCTTTCCGGTCCAATAATCTATGCATACTAAACAAGGTTGCAACACAAAATGCCTTCAGGGGCCAGGCAGGTAATGTTAGTGTATAATCAACCCAAGGGGACGAAACTAAGGAGGCTGGCTCACCTAAAGGAAGAAGAAGCTGCTGGGCCCCAGGGGATTTCTGTCCTGCAAAGGCACGTTAAGGTCCCCAAAAGGCTTGTCTGTGGGAGTGTATTCTACCCGTGGGCCACCAGTTTGGGATCTCTGCATCCAGACAGATAGATGACCACAAAGTCACTTCCAATTACCATCTGAGAAGTCACATGCTCACCATATGCCTGTAGGATCTGGAAGAATAGAATATTCCTAAAATGAGGTCTTGCAGAGCCCCAGGCTGGATAAAAGAGCACCAAAGAAGCCTGTCACTCTCAAGGTCTCTGTGACATTACTCAGGGACAGGCAAAGGTTTTCAAGGTTTTTTTGACCCTGAATCACTAGGCGAAATTAATTTTGCAGAACGACCCAGGACACAAATACTTGAAACAAAAGTTTCCCTGACAAAACTTCTTTTTAGTAGGCATGATGTGTCCTGATATTTTTTTCTATTTCTATTCTCTTTAATAGCTCATGCCATTTCATTAAAAAATGTTGTCTGCAACCCAATAATACCTATAAGATCAAAAGGGAAAAGAATGATAAAGATCCTTCTAGGGCGCCTGGGTGGTTCAGTGGGTTAAGCCGCTGCCTTCGGTTCAGGTCATGATCTCAGGGTCCTGGGATGGAGTCCCACATCGGGCTCTCTGCTCAGCAGGAGGCCTGCTTCCCTTCCTCTCTATCTGCCTGCTTCTCTGCCTACTTGTGATCTCTGTCTGTCAAATAAATAAATAAAATCTTTAAAAAAAAAAAAAAGATCCTTCTAGGTTTCCCCTGCCCCATACGGTAGTCATTCTTTATATGTGGCTATTCAAATTAAAATTAAGTAAAATTAAAAATCCCATTTCTCAATCACACTAGCCACATTTCAAGACCTTGATGGCCAGCATGTGGTAAGTGGCAATTGTATTGGATAGCGCAGAAATAAAACATTTTCATTAGTGCAGAAAAGTCTATTAGACATCCTCATCTACAAAAAGCCTCACAGTTTTGCCACTGAGGACACCAAGGCCCACGGCCCTTCAGAGAGATGCATTTGAAATTGTGGATGAAAGGGTTGGGGACAAATGGTTGTAGCCTCCTAGATGTCTGCCAATGTCACAAGAGGAATTAGGATGAAGAGTGGCCCCTCATGACAAGACCCACAACTCAAAGGCCACATCCTTCAGTCTACACCCAAGGTTGTGGATCAGAACCTTAACCCCCACAGAAAGACAAAAGCAAATTTTCACTGCCACCCATGAAATTTATGGGGTGGGTTCTGGGAACTGGAGAGAGAACCAGTTATGGAACCTGTCAAATCTGGGCTCAAATTCATATTTTCTCTGATAGGCTGTATGAGATTGAGCTGAATGCCATGTCACTGACCTTAGCTTCCCGATCTGTAAAATGGGAATAATATATTTGCCTTTTAGAAGTTCTGAATGGGACAGAAGTGGTGTACACATAGTGCTTTTCTTTTCTTTTTCATGTTTTATTTATTTATTTGAGAGAGGCAGAGCATAAGCGGGGGAAACACTGAGCACAGAGCCTGATGCAGGGCTCCATCCCAGGATGCTGGGATCATCACCTGAGCTAAAGGCAGATGCTTAACCTACTGAACCACCCAGGTGCCCCGACATAATGCCTTTCTTCAAGGAAGTGCTTTTTGCCCCATCACCTGCAACGTTGCAAGTGCTAAGCCTGAGCCCGTTGTAATGACATGATCATGATAATGGTAGCAGCAGTAATGATAACAAAATGAAGCTAACTATTGTGGCAATGTAAGACTAAACTAAATACACCTCCCACTCCAAAGGAAATTCCAGGATGGAGAAGGGAAATTTTTTTTTTAATTACCTTTTTAATGTTCCCCCCAGTCCTGGGACTAGTTCATACTTGCCAAATGAATGAATAGTGATAACACATAGTCCCTAAGTGCTACAGTCTCAGGGAGAGTTTGGTAAGAGAATCAGAGAGGTCCAAAAATGCAGTAACATTTTTAAGAATTCTTTTTTTTTTTTTTTTAAGATTCTTTTATGAGAGAGAGAGAAAACACTAGTGGGGGGAGGGGCAGAGGGAGAGGGAGAGAGAATTCACAAGCAGACTCCCCACTGAGTGCAGTGCCCAAGGCGGGGCTCCATCCCGGGACCCTGAGATTATGACCTGAGTGGAAATCGAGAGTCCCTGCCTCAACGGACTGAGCCACCCAGGCACGAGCGAATTATTTCTAATGGAAAAGGGGAGCAGAGACAAAGAACACAACTGGAGGAGACACCATTTTGTATTTGCCTGTAGGCTGTCAACACATGGTACCTGGGATGAAGTCAAGAAGTGAGACAAAACCAAGGAGAATAAAAAGACTAACAGATAATTAGGAGGGAAGATGAAGACTACACTTCCTCTGGAGAGAAAAGATTTTATAGAAATAAAGATCTCCCCCCACCCCAAAATCAACAGGCAACAGCTGCTTTTTGCCTTCAGGAAATAAACCATTGTTCCAGGTTGAAAACTGAACCTGTTTCATCTGGGGGATGAGGGGGAAATGTTTGCTTTCTGTGTGTATCAGCAAGTAGTTCTCAATTATCATTTGGCCCGTGGAGAGTGCCCTGCAAACAGATTTTTCCATCCGTAAGTGTAGTGGACATCTGTTGTTTTGCCTGCTCAGCATCTGCTCAGCTTCTTCTGGCAACACAACTTCTTTTTCCCGTGGGGCACGCGCTCGGTGGAGTTCCGGTGGGCTGACCCTCTTCCAACGCGGGTTCGGAAAGCAGCCTGGGCCTGGCCAATCAGAGGACCCCTATTCTCTTCCACATGCTTGGCAGGCACGTGACCATGTCATCTCTGGGGTTTTTCTACAGGAACTTTTTGAGGAGCCATCTGGGTGGATACGGTGGGGGGAGGTGGTCTGGGGCTCCTGCTGCCATCTTGCCCATCTTGCCCCCCACCCCGCCCCCATGTTGGGAGAGCCTACTAGAGATGGAAAAAGAGAATGAACAGGTGCTGAACTCATCACTTGTGTCTGTGGCTCCAGATGGGCCTGAAGTCACTGGCATTTTTGAACTTCCAAATTATATGAACAAAAATATAGCACAGTCCCTTTCTAAAAAAAATATGAGTTAGTTTGAATTGCAGTTTTGTCACTTTTAGTTGACTACTTTATGTCTTAATTAATCACAGTTTTCCCTTTAAATCATAATCTGTTATCAATTTAAGTTAAACACATTCCAGGACCATTTCATGCTGGACCTCATGGATCTAACACGACTCACAGCATCTAGCTGAAGCCACAAGGACAGATGAGGTGGACAGGTCCCTCTCCTCGAGGATGTGACACACTCCAGCCTGGAAAATGGCAGGTAAAGTGCTCCAAGAGAGGAAGAGGAATCTGTTGCTGGCTCCATAGCCATGCCTCTCTTTGTCTGCTAACAGAACTTTTCTCTCCTGGAGGAAACCTGCTTCTGTTTACCTTCCCTGAGCAGCCATGTCTTCCAGTCTTCACCTGGGGAGGGAATCTTGATTGGGGAAACAGATTCTTTTGCCAACTGACTGGCTTAGGCAAAGGCATGTGATATACTCCTCGCCAAGGAGACACAAAGGGAGGACAGGTGGAAGGGGAGGGTTGTCTTTGCTCTTCTCTGCCTTTGGAGGTTTTTGTTCACTTTGGATGCTGGAACCACATCCCTGCTGCCCACGATGGATTCTGAGGGATTCTGGAATTGTAAAGAATCCAGGTGCTTGAGGATGATGCTGAGCCTTTAAATCAACCTGCCTTGGTTCAGCTCCTCGTTGGCTTTTCTAGTCTACGAAATAGACATGGCTACACTCTTTAAGCTACTTTTAGGTGGGGCGCTGTCACTTATTGCTGTGGACACCCTGTGGAGCCAAGAGGGCTATACTACGGAGCATCCAAGCAGTCAGGAAAAATTTCTGGAGCCACTCTGGAGGTGAAAAAGTTAACCGAGCAGAGGTGGGGTGAGACAAGGTGGTTGTAGAGTGGAAGTCAGTGGTGGAAGTGAAATGGGAACAAATTTCATCATGGCGGTGCTTTTTACTGTCTGAGTGTTTCTCAAAGTGATCAGCTAACGACCTGCTTCAGAGTCACTGGGGGAGTGGTTGTTATGGATTGTCAAAATGCAGATTCCTGGGCTTTCCCCCATACCTGCTGAATCAGACTTTAAATTTTAAAACAAGCTCCTCTGGAGAGTCTTTCATTCATGAAAGGCTGAGAACCCTTGGATTAATGACTAGAAGACACATGTACTCTCTGGCATCAAGATGAAAATTTTAGAAATCTTGATATCTGATAGTAGTACATATCAAAAGTGTTGTCACAGATGACTTGATGCCAATATCCTTCTGAGCATTACAAAGTATATTTTCTCTGATGTGTTTGCCAATCTTCACAAATGTTTAAGTCATCTGGCAATGAAATAATGTCCTAATACAAGTAGATTAAACATCCATTTAATTTACTCAGCCCCTTTCTTTTCTCAAGTTGTCATTTCTTTTAGGAAGAGCTGTTTCTGGTCTGTGATTAGAGCCACCCCCCACCAGGCAGAGATGAATGGTGGTGGTTGTGTGGGCAGAGACATGAGCAAAGGGGTTTCCTCTCTCTCCAGTGTGTTCTGAGGAATGCACTTTGGGGTCTCAGAGCCAGCTTCAGATGGTGTCATTTGTTCAAACCTGACTCTGTTCTTCCACATGATGAACCCTGAAATTCGTGGGTTTGTTGAAACTCACATGGTCCATCCATTATCAAGGCATATAGATAGATCCCTTACTGAGCTCCCCACTTTAGCCTTTTCTCTCCATGTCTACCAGCCTCATCCTAGCCATAAACTTCTCTCACCTAGACGACCTCAGTGACCTTCCTACCACACATTTTTTCTCGATCTCAAGGAGGGGCCATTCCCCGATCCCCCTGACCCTACCCACTGGTAGTCATTTCAGCGTCCTGACATCTTATCTCATGTTTTTGTTTTCAGTAGCATAGTGAGGACCAGAACTCAGGACTTCTGATGCCATGTTTCGTGCTCATACTACGGTGGCAGGATCTGCTGCACCAGAAGAAAAGGATCTGAACTTAGAGGAGAATGGATTGGGTGGAATGAAATGGAAATGGGCAGCAGAGGCAGGAGAGTCAAGCTGACCAGGGGCGCAATAGGGGGTGTAGTCAACCAGACCGGAGCAGCTCACAGAGAGAGCACAGTCCATTCGGATCTCGTGAGCAGCCACTCAAAGGTCAGGAGCCAACAGATTCCTGATGAACTTGAGCTAATTGGAACTTGCAATCTAAGGGTTCTTGCAGATACAGTCTTAAGGAGGGGATTAAAATTTTGCACCACTGTACTGCAAAAGCAAGCCAGAGACAACAGGTAAATGAATGGGCATGGCCGTGTTCCAATAATACTTTATTTACAAAGATACGCAGTGGGCCAGAGCTGACTTTTGAGCCCTCATTTGCCCAGCCGTGCTATATAGACTCGTTCAGCGGGCTAGCAGAAGTGTGTGTGTCTGTGCTCAGTGTCCTGATGCCTCCCATCTTTCTAGGCCAGCTCAGAGGCGCTCTGGCTGGATCTTAGACTAGATGATTTAAAAGATCCCTACCCACTATGAGATTCAAGGCTCATTTGGCCTGATTTTACCTCAAGGATAGAGAGGTAGAATCTCCACCTCCAATTCAAGCTATGTTTGGAATGGAAATTATCCTCCAACAAAATGCCTCCAATCGTAACTGCCAGTTCTATAACTGAGCATATGTTGGTGGAAGCTTCAATTCAAAGCGAGCCAGTTAAAATGCAAGGAAGGGACAGCTAGCAGATCTTTCCAGTTAGAGTCCAGGCTGTTAATTACTTTTGTAAAAGAAATACATAAACATGCAGATGGCAATTGTAGTAAATACGATCATCTACATATAAATATAAAAATCCAACCCACTCCTCAAGGCCTATCTCGTATGCAACATACTTTTAGAACTATTTCCAGATTCTCCCCTCACTCTCCTCTAAATATGAGCTCTCTTCTTTAAAAACTCATGGCATGTACTTTTTATGACTAAGCAGTGGTTCTCAAACTTGAGCCTGCATCAGAATCCCTAAATGTCTTGTCAAAACAGATTGCTGGGCCCCACCCCCAGGATTTTCTATTGAATAGGTCTGGGGTGGGGGCTGAGAATTTGCATTTCTAACAAGATCTCCCCGTGATGCTCCCGCTACTGATGTGGGGAGAACCGCGGACCCAGACCATGTTCTACCCTATAACCACGTCACTTTTGTGCTTGCTTTATTTCCCCCAGCAGCTTTGAAATTACTTGAGGAGAAATGCTACAGTCTGGAGGATTCTTGTGGGTCCCCTGTACAAACGTTTAGACACACCCATGGAATGAGATGAGGAGTTACGTTTCTGGTCAGGACGAACTTGACAGCTGTTTCCTAAACAGGTATTTCTGGAACCCACAAAAGAAGCAAATGCAACAGACTTGCTCCCAAGGAGTAACCTGTAGCCAGTACAGGAAATTTCTGTGGCTAAACCACGCTGTAACAGAAATCACAACATGGTCAAGTTCAATATTCTGGTGGAAGACCAAAACCCAAATGGAATCCATCAAGTGGTTATACAACTCTCCTTATACACAATGTGGTTACTGGGTGTGTGTGTGGGAGGCCCTGGGAGGGGGGCGAACAATGACAAATACTAGAAACACTAAAGTTTATCTCAGTACCCTTTATAAGGAATCCAAAAATAAAAGTACATTGGGTATCAGAATGTGGCTGTATCTGAAGTCAGGGACTTTAAAGAAATGATGAAGTTAAAAATGACATTATCAGTGTGAGCTCTCATCTAATACGACTTGATGTCCTTATAAGAAGAGGAGATCAGGACGTAAGCATGCCTAAGAGAAGACTGAGTGAAGACACAGGGAGAAGACTGTCATCGATAAGCCAAGGAGAAAGGTCTCGGAAGAAACCAGCCTTGATGACCCCTTGATCTCGGACTTCCAGCCTCCAGAAATATCATAAAATAAATTTCTTCTGTTTAAACCACTCACGTGTAGTGTTTTGTTATGGTAGCCCTAGAAAAGGAATTCAGGCTCCAAAGCAAGCAGTATTTTAGATAGTCTAAAGGGTATAAAAGCTGTCAGAGAATCAAGACCATGTAATGCCATGGGAGGAGAAGATGCCTTGCACCATCTGAGCCCTAACATATCTTGCCTGGAGGATGCTAGTAGGTCTAGACTGGACCTTTCCCTGACTCACTCTCTACTCAGGAACCACAGTGAAGTTTTCAAAATGCAAATCTGGCGATGTTTAACCTTGACTCCCATCACCACCAATGGCATTTAAAACCATTCAGTGGTTTCACTTGGCTGTTGGGATAAAGCCAGGCTCCTTGCCATGATCTGCAAGGCCCTGTGTGGCTGGTCCCTGCCAGCTTTCCATCTCACCCCAGACCCCTTGCCCCCTCCAGCAGCACCTGACAGCAGCACCTGACAGCCACACTGGCTGGCTTTCCTTTTCCTCAAATGCATCCTGCTCTCTCTCCACACCAGACTTTCCAGTTGGAAACAGACATGCCAGGGGGCACTTCCACATTCAGACGGGTGGCAGGTCCTGGAAAATGCATCTGGAGGCAGATGGCTTCCAGCAGGAAGACGTCTTCACTGCTCTTGCCCCACTGCCCTCGTCAGCCTAGTCACCAGCAGAAATTGTCCAAAGAGCAGCTGAAAAGTGTCAGAACTTGAAGCGAGGGTGCAGTAAAAGGTGAGGCCTACAGAGATGGACACAGGATGTCCTTCCCAAACTAGACCCGGGTGTCACCACTCTCCTGGGAATTGTAAAAGGAGCTGAAGGGTGAAATTCTGGGCCTGTTGGCCAAAACAAGTCACCTGCTTTCATGGGCATGATGAAAGGGCTCTTTCTTTTTGGTCTGGCTTGCCCACTGTCCTTCCAGACACAAAGAGAAGAGCAAAGCTTCTATCCTGTGCTCACTGTCCTGTGTCCTCTTTTTATCATCACTTAATTACAGAGACTGTGCTTTCTCAATGAGAGACCGAAATGCACGGTTGGACGTGTGGTCTAACAATGGGATGAAATATTTCCAATGAGGACAATTGTACGTAAGGACACTAGACCCACAATGGACTGACTCTTTTTACCCTGCCCCATTTACCTATAACCCAAATAAAGCTCGATTTGCCTTGTGCTCAACTGCTGTGCAGAATTGTATTGAATTTTAGTGATGAAAAGAAACATGGCTAGCAACCAAAAGTAACAATAATAATAATAAAAAAGCGCCAAATATATGCTCGCTTCTCTTTCAAAGACTAGCTAAGGGAGGAAGCTAGCAAAACAGAGGCTAACTCAAAGGCTTTCTCATTCACTGCTTCATTTGATAGTCACCCAACATGGGAGTTAGGAGAGGCGAGGGTCATGTAGCCTGTTTTATGGATGAAAAACTTGAGGCTTAGGGAACTGGAGAGATGTGCCCAGACTTCTACACATGCCTTCTGACCCTAGTCCACTGAGGTTTCTTTTCTGTGTTTCTGCCCAGGAGCACGCGCACGCACACACACACTGCTAGATTCCCTTCCCATCTTTTGCATCTTATAATACTTTTTTAAAAATTTCCTGGCATTAACGTCAACAAAAATGATGATCATCAATATAAGTTCAAGAAATCCTAGAGATTCATTCACATTTGGTTCTCAAACCCCAGTTAAATGTGTTGCTCAGACAAGAAGGAGCAAACATCAATGAAACATACAAGCATTTTCACTCTCTCAGCCTCTCTAAGCTAGATTAATGCTTTAAGGGGAAAAAAAATCCTACCAGACTACCTTTCTTCTAGCCAAAAAGCCATTCTGTCCCCAGTCGACTCCAGGAACCCTGGTACAATAATTAACATGTGGGCCAGAGGCCCAAATTCATTGGCACAGGACAGATTCTCAGATGAGAAACAGAGAAGCCCCAAATCCCACTCACATAAAGGGCTTATTGACATTATCTGTTGAAAAGAATACAGATTTCAAGAGACTTAGGCAGAGAGAAAGTAGAATTTTGGCTATAGAGGAAGTAGGTGGGGGGCAGAGGGAGGACTTCTTCCCGATTTCAAAATGTCTACATTTTTAGCAGAGCTTTCTCTATGTTCATACACTCATGTGGACTTTGTAACCGGCTAACAAGCATTTCCCCATAGCACTGATATCACAGAAGCCAAAATAATCTGGGCCAGCCAACACATTCCAGTTGTAAAACAGAAGGTTGCAGAGAGTTCCCACAGGCAGATTAGCTATGTGTGATGCTCAGGTGCCCTGGGCTTGGGGGGTGTCCCGCTCAGCTTGGAGCTAAATCCAGGAAGAGAGATGGTCTCAGTAACAGCAATGGCATTCTGATCTGGAAAACTGAAAGAAGATAGTGGTTCGATTATTAGTGGGAGAGAGAGCGAGGGGATTAGGCCTAAAAGACCCAGGAGAAAAACCAGACGTCTGAAAAGTGCCCAAAAAGGAGATGGACACAGGCATTCATTCCATTTTCTCCTGGTCCCTGTGCTGAGTGTGGGATGCGGAGGACACACTCCACGTTGTCCTCCTAGAGCTGGAGGACAATCCCTGCATGTTGGATCGTTAGCTTATTTGTGTTCAGATTCTTCTCCACTGAAGGTGCGTGCAGAACCCTGAGTTGTAGCCCAACAGATGGACTATAAAGCATAACTAGGAAGAGAGGCTGTCTCAGCCTTCCTAAGGACAAGCTGTCCTAAGGTTTCCTCGAGTTCTTTGACACAGAAAGCTTTTCCCACATGAGCACACTACAGTGACACTAGCATTATTCTGGTGTCACTCTCTGGCACCCACCAAGCCCCAGGGAAGAGCTGGCTCCAAGTCCCAAGTCAGCACAGATTTTAAAGTCCGCACACTAAAGTCATGTTTGTTGGTATAGTCATTTATTTGGCAACAAGTTTGTGCCATCTTCTGTGGATGGGTAATTTCTACGTGCTAAGGACTCGGGATACATCAGTGAATAAAACCAGTACGTTTCCTATTCATCAGGAGTTCACAAACTCCCCAAGTTTGTATGTGAAAGATATGGGAAAGTTTGTATGGGAAAGATAGATGGTAAGTAAATAAACAAATAACTACAAAGTAGGACAAGTAGAATGAAGGAAATGAGTACGGGGTGGGGATACATAACACATTTCTGATGACGCTGCAAGAATTTAAGGAAGCCATCCATGGAAGACCAGGGAGAAGAACCATGTGGGTGGAGAAGCAGCATGTGCAAAGGTCCTGAGGCTGGAAAACACAAGGCAAGTTCAAGGGGCAAGTGTAGCTAGAACATCAGGGCCAGGGAGAGGGCTACATGAGAGAAGGCTCTTAAAATACACAATTAGAAGATTTCCAAACATTTCCCAGAAGTTATTATAGTTGAAACAGCTCTTTGAAGTAAGCGAGCCTGATAGGATGGGTCCACTGAATTGATGAGGACACTAGCAGATATCACAGAGTTATGGGAGACCTGAGATTTGGCATCAGTTCTTCTGTTCCTAAGCTTAGGAATCTTTTAGAAGGCCTCCTCTTGCTTTATATACTTATATGTGTAAGTTTTATTTATGTAATTATATATCTACATATATAATAAGTATTATACACCTATATATTTATATACCTATTTATATTTATATCTATTCATTTATACACTTATTTATTTATACACCTATATATTTATATACCTATTACATACTCACATATAACTATTACATAATCATATTTATTTATATATGAAATATAGAGCATAAAATATATATGCATATATAGAAATTGGGTATGAATTATAAATAATGAAATATGTGGATCTTAAAAACAGTCAGTTTTGACAAACACAGAAACCTGTGTAAACAGCATCTCAATCAAGATAGGGTGGTTTCTACCACCTCTGATAATCAGTAATCAGTCACTCTTCCCTCAACCAGAGGCAAACCCTTTATAATTTCTACCCACACAGATTAGTTTTGCAGGTTCTTGAAGTTCATATAATGGAATTCGACAGTATGTGCTCTTTTATGCCTGGCTACCTTTTCTCGGCTTTTGACTAAGGCTTCTGAGATTCATTCATGCTGAGGCCTGTACCACTTGTTGGTTTTTTTTGTTTTTTTGTTTTATTTTTTTGGTGCGTAGTATGCCACTGTGTAAAATGTAACACAATTTGCTTATCTATTTGCCTGTAGATGAGCATTTGGGTTGTTTTCAGCTCTGGGATATTACGAATCAAGCTGCCAGGAACATTCCTGCACAAACCTCTCTGCAGATACATGTTTTCCTCTCTCACCTGTAAATACCCAGGGGGTGGAGGTGCTGAATGGTAGGTAGGCATAGGTTGGGTTTTTATGAAAGTCACAGTTTTCCCCAGTTCTAGTTTCTATTCCCACCAATAAGGTATGAGGAATTTTAGCCATTTTAGTGGGTGTCAATTGGCGGTTTTAATTTGCAGTTCCCTGATGAGTAATGATGTTGAACATGTTTTGTGTGCTGACTGACCATGTGTATATGCTCTTTTGTGAAGAGTCTGTTCGAATTGCTTGCCCATTTTGGCTGCTTTCGGTGCTCTAAGAAGTTATTGCCTACCTGAAGGTCATAAGATATTCCCCTCTATTTTCTTCTGGAAGCTGTAAAGTTTTGGCATTCAATTTATTTAGGTCCCTGACCTATTACAGATGAATGTTTGTGTATTGCCGAGTGATGGACAAGTTTGTCAAATATGAGGATTCCTTTATTTTTATTTATTTTTTTAATTTTTAAAAAGATTTTATTTATTTGAGAGAGAGAGAGAGAGAGAGAGAGAGCAAGCATGATGGGGGAGGGGCAGAGGGAGAGGGAGAAGATGATCGTCCTGCTGAGCAGGGACCCGGATGTGATGCGGGGCTGGATCCCAGGACCTTGGGATCATGACCTGAACCGAAGGCAGACGCTTAACCGACGGAGCCACCCAGGAGCCCCTCCTTTACTTTAATTTTAGTTTTACTTTTTATCATGGCATGCCTCACATGAAGTGCACAGATGTTGAGTGTAAAACTCAAAAGTTTTTCACATACGTGCCCATCCGCGTATGCATCCAGACACTTAACCGACCGAGCCACCCAGGAGCCCAGAGGACTTGTTCTTAATATCAGAAATATTTGCTAGCCTCTCTGTATCAGTCTTACAGTTAAGTAATAGTTACAGTTGCTTTTTGCCATATTGAATTTTCTCAAACACATGCACTTGGCAGACTGCTATGCATTGGAGGCTGAGAGTACACGTGGGTTTACAAGCCCCTGCACGATTTCTCTGGCTCCCCACTGGTCTGTGGCATGTAGTTAGGGAGCAAATATACTATATACCCTACTGACATATGGCTCCTGTCCTCAAGGAGCTTATAATCTAAGAAGAGAGCTAGGAAATGCTCATAAATAAACCACGTGGACCTAGAGCAAATGACCTTAAGGACATTTTAAATCAAGGGCTGGGGGGCTTCAGAAGAGGGAGTAACATCACTTCAAGAGTACATGAGAGGAAGCGGGAATGGAAGAGTCTTGTAGCCTAAAGATGACTAGGATTTTGACAGATGGGAATAATTGTAGGGGGTAACTGCCAATGGGAAGAATAGTTAAAAAAGAGGTGCCTTAGTTAGGATCCTTTTGGTTGTAATTTACAGAAACCCGGCTGAAATTACTTTGAGCAAAAAATAAATGTGTTGGTTCTTGTGAGGACGGGGTCTGTGAGGGGGAATGGTAGGTAGTCTCTGGTTTTAGGTCTTGACTAGATTCAGGGCCTTTGCTACAGGGTCAGAGCTATGACTTTCTTTATTTTTCAGACAGCTTCTTACTTCCACATATTGGACAAGAACAGCCACTGGAATCCCTAGACCCTCCCAGAATCTCCTCAGCTGCACAAGCTCAATGCAATGACCACTTCTCCTTCCCAACATCGCCCTATTTAATTTCAGGGAATACTCTGGTTGGCTTCTCTTGGGTCTCATATCAGGAACTCATGATACCAATCCTTGTGGCCAAAGTAGATGAGAACTCTGGCCAACCAGTCTAGGTCATGGGCGATCATTTGGGGGAGATGCAGAACCCCACACGCGACAGTCTCTTAGTACTACGTGGTATTGGTGGGAAAGAATCAGAGAAGGGATGATAACTGAGCAGACCATCAGCTGCTGTATTTCATTACAAGGGAACGTGGGCTTTGAGTAGGAAATGTGAATGGGGAGCAAAGTGGGAGGAGACTCTGCTTTAGACATGAAGCACAGACATGGAACATCACCTGGGTGTCTTGCCCCACTGTCAATCTCTGCAGCCCAAGAGCCATTACTGAGCGGATCCCAGAGCAGCCTGGGCAGCCTGACGTTTAGTGGCCCATAGGGAAGAGTGTGAATGATGGGTGTGCTGTCTATGCAGGAGTATGAAGACTGAAGACAGCTGCGTACAGGCCTTTCTGTGTCTATCTTTCCAGTGCATCTTGTCTGTCATACTTGGAGTAAATTCCTCTTGGAATTAAAAGGATGAACTAACTGACGATTAGGCATTTCTGTGTCATCGTTTTGGAGAGCAATGTCAAAGCTGGAAGAGACAGTAGAGGTCATGTAGCATTGGGGGCAGCAAACTCTGGCTCGTGGGTCAGATCGCTCTCCATCTTTATTTTTGTAAATCAGTTTTGACTGGGCTGAAGCCGTGTCCATTTGATGACACACTGTCTGGGCCTCCTTTCAGGCTGCAGAGACTGTGGGACCTACAAAGCTCCAAATCTTTTACCACCCAGCCCTTTACAGAAGAAGTGTCAACCCCTGGTCTAGTAGGACATGCTCCTTACTCAGTCAGGATTATCCTCTACAACATTAATTTTATTTCTGACTCATGCCTAAGATCAAAACAGGCAATCCACGGACAGTTTAGAATGTAGTCTGACATACAAGAACGCACTCCTTAAATGTCAGCTAAAGAGAATGATGAGATATCAATATATACTTCCGTTCCCCTTTCCCAATGGAATGACCAAGAGGTGACTGTGTTGTAACAACACAATTAATTATGTGTTGATTAATTTCTTATTTAAAGGGAGTTTCCCTAACACAGTCAATGTATTTGTATTTCATTACTATACTGTTATTAACCACTGCTGGGTGTTCTCACGAGCCAGGCCCTGCGTTCAGCATCACACATCCATTCCCTCACTCAGTGCTTCCCCAATATTCCCATCATTAACCCACTGAGCCACCCAGGCGCCCCCCCCCTTTAAAAGATGTTATTTATTTATTTGACAGACAGAGATCACAAGTAGGCAGAGAGACAGTCAGAGAGAGGAGGAAGCAGGCTCCTTGCTGAGCAGAGAGTCCGATGTGCAGCTCTATCCCAGGACCCTGGGATCATGACCTGAGCTGAAGGCAGAGGCTTTAACCCACTGCCCAATATTCCCATCTTGAGAGAAAAAAAATGCTACTTTGGAGATAAAGCAAGGCACTGAAACCTGCACAGCTAGTGAGTGGCCAGGCTGGAATTTGAACCCAGGCTGTCTGACTCCACAGCTCAAGGGTTTATCAAACACACTATCTAGGCAGCTCGATTTGGTTAGTAACCTTGTTTTCAAAGTATCAGTTCACAGTCCCAGAAATCAGAATCAGATAACATGTCCACCTGTGGGTATAAGAACAGTAACGTAACGTAGTGCAGGCTATAGAACCGGCGCCGCCCTCCCTGCTCCCCGCCCCTCCCCTCCCTGCCACTCCCACCGCACCGCTGCCCTTAATCTGCCTCCCACTGTCCTTGGACTCTCCCATCCATCAAGTATGTGTTGCCAGGGAGATCGTCCTAAATAATGCACGGCTCTGGTCGGATCACTGCTTGGCTCAAAACCTCTCACAGCTTCTCATTGGCCATAGACTGTAACAAACACCTTCCAGAACGGCTTTTAAAACTCTCCAAGATCTGATCCTCACCAATGGCCCAGCCTTATTTCCTCACTGGCCACCTAGTCATGCTCTATAGAGTACAGACCAACTGGACATCCTGATATTTCCCGGAATACTCTGCATTTGTTTATTTCACCCTCCACTCTAGCCAAGGGCTCAGGACGCAGGCGTTGTGCAACGGGGACTGTGGAATCTTGCCGGAGAAGGACTGAGTAAGCCCATCTGGGATGCCCCAGCTTTCTCTTATGATCTGCCTAACGAAAGTTTATTCACATCTCAAGGTCCTCTCTACAAAGAAGGTCCCAGGTCTTCCAAAGGAATTTGGCCTGGCTTCCCCTTCACTCCTTCCCTCTCAACACTCATGGGCTTCTCCAGCATTTTAGTCACATATCGTGTCCACTCCTCAGCCACACCAGAAGGAGGCAATCCGGGGTCACGTTCTCTGTCCTGTGTGACTCCGGACCTACGGCACTTGGCCCACTGCCAAATCCAAAGCACAGATTTGTGTCATGGTCCCAGTGAAGGGGACAGCAGTGCTGGGACATCAAACAGGAGACGGACTGTGATGTTCATCAGTGTAAAATGAGGAAAGAAGGTGAAAAGAAGGGAGCAGGAAGGAGTGAAAGGAGATCAGAGTCTCATGGACATGGTTTTGAACATCTGTCTGAAGCTTTCTGCTCATATGAGGGTGGCCAGATGACTTCGCCTTTGAACCTCAGTGCCCTTTCATGCAAAATGGGGTATTAAATATTCCTCGTTAACTCCACCCATTCACATATACATACATTCAAGGTTCCATTACTTATTTTTTTTTTTTAAACTAAAGTGTAGCTGACACACACTGTTACATCAGTCTCAGGCGTACAATAGCAACTCAACAACTCTATGCCTTACACTGTATGCAGCACAAGGGTAGCTCCCATCTGTCCCCACACATTGCTGTTACCGTGTCATTGGCCATGTTCCCCATGCTGTGCCTTTCATCCCCGTCACCTACCCATCGCACAACTGGAAGCCTGCGCCTCCCACTCCCCTTCACCCACTTCGCTCATCCCCCAACCCCCCTCCTTTCTGGGAACCAGCAGAGGTATCTGTGGGGTTGTTTCTGCTTTTTTCGATGTTTGTTTGTTTTTGTTTTTTCAATGTTGTTTGTTTTTGTTTTTTAGATTCCACAGATACGTGAAACCACATGGCATTTACCTTTCTCTGTCTGACTTGTTTCATTTAACATAATACCCTGTACGTTGATCCAGGTTGTTGCAAATGACAAGATCACATTCTTTTTTATGACCGAGCAATACGCCATCATATATAGAGATATGTGTGTGTGTGTGTGTGTGTGTGTGTGTGCCATATCTTCGTTATCCATTCATGTATCAGCGGACACTTAGTTTGCTTCCACATCTTGGCTATTATAAATCATGCTTCAATACACATAGGGGCTCATGGATCTTTTCAAATTGGTGTTTTTGTTTTCTTTGGAATTACCGGATCAGATGATATTTCTATTTTCAACTGTTGAGGGACCGCCATACTGTTTTCCACAGTGGCTGCCCCTATCCACATTCCCACCAACAGTGCGCGAGTATTCCTTTTCCTTCACATCCTCGCCAACACTTGCTATCTCCTATCTTTTTGATCCTAGCCATTCTGAGAAGGGAGAGGTGATAGATCATGGTGGCTTTCATTTGCCTTTCCCAGATGATAAGAAGTGTTGACTAACTTTGTGGCCAATGACCTGGTCCTGGAGCCTTAGTTTCCTCCTTTAGAAAATGAGGGTGCTATTACTACCTATCTCCTACAACCCTCATGAAGATTAAGTGTCTTCAAAGACACTTGTGTCTGCAAAGAACTTAACACTGTGTCGGGTACATAGTAAATGCTCAACAAACGTGAACCATTTTAAGCCTTCGTCCCTCTGGGTCAAGCAATGTGATGAGTTTGGAGGACTGGGCAGTGAATGAAACAGACAAGCTTGTCACATGGTCATCATGTGGTTTACAGTCAAAAGACAGTAAGAGACAGAAACAAAGGAAACGTGCTCACAGATGAAGCAATTACTGACTGTGGTAAGTTCCATGGAGGATAGCGAGAGCCAACATAACACGGGGACCTGTCTTTGGTGTAGAATACAGGGAAGGCTCAGGGAGGACTATTGCAAGGATTAACTAAATTGTATATATAAAAGATTTGCACTCAGGCTGTATCTGGAAAAGAACATCTCTTGATTAGGAAGGAGATTTAAAAGTGGTCAGGGGCTAAGAAATCTCTGATGCGCATTGGGCTTCTTTTTGTTCCTGAAATGCTGCCTCCCTAGGTCCCTTCTCCCCATGGGTGATGGGTCTAGGCTCTGTCTCTGTCCCCTTGAAGGAGGGATTTTTCTTCACTCGAGGTGCCTGCCCCATATAATCCTGGCATCACAGGCGATTCTCCTTCCAGAATAACTCATGCTGACCGTAAAAATATCTAATTTTACGGTTGCCTTAGATCATCCTTGCATGGGCAGAGTCCGGATCCCTGGGCTGTTTCCCCAGATTTCAAAGAGCAGGAGAAGACCTCGGGCTGCCTCTTCCCCTACAGGCTGAGAGCAGCTTGCTGCGGGAAGATTCTCACTTGGTGGAGTGTGCTTCAGGTGCTTAAAATAGATCAACTGTGTCATTAGACAGACTATCGCAAAGCACTTGTTTCATTAGCCCTGCTGGTGCTGGTGAGGGCAAGAGATAACAGCCCATGGAGAAAGACCTGCGCTTTGCACAAAATTAAGCAGATGCGAGGAAGAAGGTCTGGAAGTGATACAGGCAGGAGAGAGTGGAATTCTGCCAGGAGAGGGGGTGGGGATGGTTGCGGGAGCACACAGCCATAACCACAGAACCGGGAGCAATGGGAACTGCCAAGTACAGCCTGTCTAGACCCCTTGTCTGGCTGGTGATAAACTTAGAAAAGAAGCTAGAGACTTCCAGGCGGCAGGGCACATCCCAGCAGCGCTGTGTGAAATTGTCAAGGGGTCATACTCTTCAGGGGACACAAAACCAATGTGTGGGGCTGACTCTTGCATCATCTCCCTACTGTTCCTTCAATGCCCTTTCTCTACTATTCTGGCTGCCCTTTCCTGGGCACGCTCCAGGGTGCCTGAATGCCACACTTCAGACACAGCTTCAGCAGGGTTCTGAGAAGCGATGCTATGACCTTGCCTGTCCACAAAACCTAGAATTACATTGTCCAGCAACCCGCATCGCTCCATTGCTTTCTACTGAACTTGAGACCAACGTGTCCCCTCCCCCAACCTTCTACTCCAGTGGCCGCCATGCCTGGTGTCATGAACAAAGGGAAGTAATGGGAACAGAGGAATGGAAGAGGTCCAGTTGGGACGTGGGGGTGACCAGAGGTGGACACAGACTGAACACAAAAGCGTGAAGGAGATGAGGACTACTTTCTAATGACTACCTTCAGTGACTGTTCTAGTCATCAACTGGGACCATAGAGTTGAAGTCATTTTTCTTTTTTTTCTTTTAGGGAGAATGGGTTGGATTTGAAGTACCCTGGGATATCCAAGTGGGCAACTTAACAAATGGTCAGAAAGATGAACCTAGAGCTCAGTAGAGAGACCTTTATCATAAAGACAAAGAGAGCAGGTTTTTCGTCCAAACGGATTCATCAAATATCTCCTGAGCACCTTTAGAGGGCTGGGCACTGTGCTTTGCTTTTTGTGAATTATCTGCCTCTCTCTTTCTTCCAGAGGAATGAAGAAAAAAATCTTCTCCCAGCTGTGGAAATTAAGTTGACATTATCCACTCACTCGTACCTATCTTTCCCAAGGAGGAGAACCTCATACTGATAGAGGAGAAATCTTGAAGAGCCAAATGGGATCAATGCCATCTGGGGTCAAGTTCAGTGATTACCTTTCATGAATCACTCCTTAGCTGGGATACACCGACCTTTCCAACCCAGAGCTAATGCCGCTGACCAGTTGTCCTCAAATGGGCCAGGCGTGCCCCATAGGTCAGAACAATCCCTGGAACAGTTCAGCCTGGCACAGTACCTTCCTTTGGTCTAGAAAAAGTAACCCCGGGCTGGGATCAGTTATCTAGAATTGCCTTCCTTTGGTCTATGCCCCACCCCCTACTACTAGGTTCCCCTGGAAACAAAACTGACCTCTAGGAGACAGGGGCAGGCATGTTTGCCCAACTGTATCAGACAGGATATGATATCATCCTTCTGGGAACGGGTCAGCTGGGGAAATCCTTATTTATGCAGCAGGATTCTGCTCACTTCAAGAGGACTTTTATAGCATGGCGCTGTTAATCAGTGGCTAAGTCTAGATAGAACTTTCTCCAGTAAAAACGAGCAGATAATGGTGCAGTTTCTGCATCTCGAGGTAAACACTCTTCCCCATGTTTGACGTTATATTGATCATCTACTAGACTGGGGGTTAAAAATTAAAATGCCTCCAGCAGCAAGGGAACATAAAAATACAAAGCTGTCCTTGTGCAGTTTACGAGGACAGTGTTGCAAGTGGGCAGCCTGGAGACCAGCACATGCCCCACGGAAAGCGGGCAGTCCTAGTGCTGTCGTCATGCAGGAAAACGGGGGCTGGGATGCAAAATCTTTCCTGCCCCGCCCCCACTTTTTAAGATTGTTTATTTATTTATTTATTTATGAGAGAGAGAGAGAGAGAGATGAGCAGGGGTCCGGGCAGAGGGAGAGGGGGAAGCAGACTCCCCGCTGAGCAGGGAGTTCTCAAGGCAGGGCTCCACCCCAGGACCCTGAGATCATGACCTGAGCTGAAGGCACATGCTTAAAGACTGGGCCACCCAGGTACCCCACTCTCCAGATTTTTAAGAGAAGCTAGAAATGCTCATTTTTATATCTCAATTTCCCCATTTCTCACTGTTGGCTAAAAATTCAAACTGACTGAAAACCTCATGTAGGGCAAATAAAACCTGTCCTATTATGCTAGTCACCAGGTGGCCCATCCTTCAGGGCCTGTGTGACCCACAAAGGCAAGAGCCCCACTGTCTTTTAGATTTACTGCCATGTCCCCAGCATCCCACCTGGAGCAGAGTTGGTGGTCAGTAAATATTTGTTGAGTGAATAAATGAGCAATCCAATTCTTATTCCCCATGTTGGACATTCCCAGGAATGAGGCCAATTGAAAACCAATACCATGACTATAAATTCTGTTACACCACCGAGATGCTACAGTTGTGCATAATGACCTGGAGAGGGGGTGGAGTGGGAGTTGCGTTTGCTGCAGACAGACGGAGTGTGGAATACTAAGTGGCCCCCGTCTTTCCTTCTGGGGACCTCCTACGTGTGAGCGTTACGTTTTCGGTTCTCAAGGAGAGGCTCCATTCCCGCTGGTCAGAGGTCAGCCTCCTCCATGAGCCCTGGGGAGTGGATGATATTCAGGGGAAACCCACCCAAAGAAAAATCTTCTTGAGGAGTCATTTAGGTAACAAACACTGCATTATGGATTGTGTTCCTATGTTAGACTCCTTACCCCCCAGTTCCCCAGAATGTGACTTGTCTGGAGATAACGGTCTTTATAAAGGTAAGCAAGTTACAGTGAGGTCATTAGAATGGGCCCCAATCCAATATGACTGCTGTCCTTATCAAAAGGGGAAATTTGGACACAGAGACAGACAGAAGGAGGGACACAGGTGGAAGATGGCCATTCACAACCAAGGACAGAGGCTAGAAAAGACTGTTTCCAAGGCCCTCAGAAGGACCCCACCCTGCCAACACCCTAATTTTGGACTTTCAGCCTCCAGAACTGCGAGACAATACACTTCTGTCGTTTAAGCCCCCCAATCTGTGCTGCTTTGTTATGGCAGCTCTAGCAAACTGATACACGCTGTTTTTATTTGTTTTATAAACATTTGCCTGGCCCGGCGGCTTGTGAAGCAATTCAGAGCTATTAGCTCACGTATTCTTTCCAATAGCTCTGTGAGACAGGAACTATCGTGAGCTCTTCTGTGATCAGATGAGGAGGTGACGTACAGAGAAGGTAAGCGACTTGCTCAAGGACACACAGCCAGTAAAGGGTAAGTTCCAGTCTGTAGCCGTGAGGGCTAAAGGAGAAAGATTTCACTGGCGAAATATTCAAAAAGTCAGAGGTGCTTCCACACTTTGGGTTGTTTTCTGTTCTAGTACAATGGTATCCAGCCACTGTTGGGGGTCCGCCAGGGGCTGACCATTCACCATGCCAGATGTTATCTCAGCAAGATAAAGCCTTTGCCAGATAGGACAGCTGGAGCTCAGAATTGGTATCACTTCCTTTGCGCACTACAGATACTCTTGAAATCACATTGTGATTTTCAGGGCTGTGTTATACTCATTTGGGATTTTTTTTTTTTTTTTACAGATTTTTATTCATTTATTTGAGAGAGAGAGAGATTGAGACAATGCGTGGGAGGAGAGGCAAAAAGGAGAAGCAGACTCCCTGTGGAGCAGGGAGCCCTCTGCGGGTCTCCATCCCAGAACCTTGGGATTATGACCTAAGCCAAAGGCAGATGCTTAACTGACCCAGCCACCCCGGCACCCTCATTTTGGATGGTTTTTAAATTGTTCCTTACGTTATTCCTCAACCCTGCTCCTAGCCTCCAAGATTCATTTGTTGACAACTGCTTCATTCATTTGAGAAGCATGGTTTAAAAAAAAACAAAACCTCCACCCTTATAAAGCATATAATCATCTCTATTTTATCTGAATTTTGCAAATGTAAAATTGCTTTAGAGGGCAGCCTACCAAGTTAGTGTTTGTCGTGGATCCTTCTTGTAAAGAACTCTGGGAGTTCCTGGCCTGGCAGAGGACGGTCATCTCGCTCCTTACGCTGGCGTCTTCAGTTCTGAGCTCCCATGCGTCTCCACACCCGCTCTACTGCCTCCGTACTCTGCACTGTGAGAGGCTGAATATTATGGGCCCATCAACTGCATTCCTTGCCCTCTGGTCCCTGGTTGGATTGGGCCAATGGGGAGCATAGTAGGAGAGGGAGGAAGGGGGGAGAGGGCAGTCAGGCAGTTACCAGCCTTCTAGTACTGGGCCATCCTGGCTTCTTGTTTGTTTCTCTACACCCTTCTCACACACTCGCATAGACTCTTTCTATTTAGCTCTATTTAACTTTAACTTCTATTTAACCTTCAAACTGCCCATGGGTTCCCTTCCAGGACCCTAACTAATAGACACCTTCCCTCCTCTTTAATTATATTATAATCTCCTCTATAATCCAACAGCTTTGAGGCCATGCAGATTTTATTTTCTAAAAGCTCTTTCCCCTGACTTTTATTCTTACCACCACCAAAATCCTGGCCCTCAGACCTTTTCTGAACTAGGTTGATTGCCTCTCAGCTAGGATCCTAACTTCCCGTCTTGCACTTTTCAACCCATGCCCTATACAACACCAGGTTAATAATCTTCCCAGAGGTTTCCTTCAGGAAGCTATGGCTTTCCTATGAACAGGACCTAGTGCTAGCTACCACAGTGGCAAAACATGCTCATTTTCCACCAGAGGGTTCGGTTCTTCCGATCCCGTCATTCCAGAACTTTGCTCCATGGCCAATTCAACTTCAGATTCGACTTCATCCCCCAGGACCCGAGGCCAGCGAGCCTCTCATGTTACTTCTCTGCCCTTTGGCATTACTGTTCGCCTCCTATACATGATAAAGTTCAGGTTCTGGTCTGAGATCACAGAGTCCACCACAGATCCTGCATTTGAAGTCAGGAATCCATACCCCCGAGCGCTGGTTCTTACAGCCCCAGGATGGTGTCTGCTTCTCTCATGACAGGGGTGCTAGGAATCTTCGATGCTCTTTTTAGCAAAACAGTCCACTCCAAAACTGTAACCTTTCCATGACAGAGACCAAGGAAAAGATCAGAGGACGGGAACTGCCAATGAGCTAAAGGAGGATGGTTCTTGGCCTAACTGTGTATGGTGCTCATGATGTCCCCCAACCTGGAGGATGGGCTGCTGTTCAGCTCTGGGCCTCCGAAAGCCACAGCGTACCTCAGAGGGATAACCCCCGCCCCCAGCTGCAGGGCTTGGAAGGGCAGGGCTTGCCACTCCATCCTCCCCGGAATTACCCCTTCTTTCAAATTCCTGCTCTGCGGTGTACAGGAGCTCAGCTAGATTTTGGAGGAAGGGATTCGGAAGACACTAGACGTGCACTGAGAGATCGCTAACAGAGCCCTAATGTCCCCCGGTGTTACCATCTGAACCAAGCGTGTCTCACTTATGAATAAAAACAGTTCACATACGTGTACAAAGCATTTTCTCCTGATCCCACTTAATCCTCAAAAACCTTCTGGTAGCCTCGATTCATGACCGCAGTGTGACATCAGAGAGGCTGAGGGACCTGCCGGCTGATGACACGGAGCCCACGACAACCACCACAATGACCACGGTGGTGACAAGAACGGCCTGACTGCCATGGCTGATACGAGGCCAGCGAACGGCTCAGGCCCCACACTCTGGCCGTGTTACTATTTCCCTCCATCCCACATGAGGTATGTCCTATCATCTCCACTTTGCAGGCGAGACAACCATGGTGAAGACCACACAGCTAAGACGCGCGAAACACGAGGACCCAAACCTGGGACCAGCTGAGCCCAGAGCCTGAGCTCTGTCAGCTCTCACGCACTGCCCCAAGCCCTCGGCCTCGAACTCCTCTTGCCCAGATGAAGCGATCGGCCCTTGGTCCTCATCCCACTTTACCCTCACTTCAGTGGGGCCATCCGAACCAGCGATCAGGAATGCTGATGCACGCTGTCAAAACGCAACGCGTCCAAACACCTCTCATAAGCCCCAAGCTAACCGCATGGCTTGAAGACGTGAGCGAATGTTATTAGCTACAAGGTATCCCCCATGAAACTGGAGCAGTCATGCCATCTCCCAGGGTCAGGGTAGCAGTTGGGGAGATCATACAGGTGCGATGCTGGGCACAGGGACCGGTAGAGGGTGAGGACCCAAAACATGGAAGGGAGAGAAAAACCGGCTAAGACTATCTCTTAGGTTCAGTTTCAGGCACAAGGGTTAAGTAAGGATTTTACATTCCAAAGGGGAGAGCATTTTTGCTGACATCGGGTCACCTCAAGGGCCTCTGCCAATGCCCAGTGACTGTAACCTTATGACCTTGGCTTCACTCATGTGAGGTCTGATTTCTCTTCTCTACTCACAGACTCTCAGGGCTGGGAGCGGCCGCAGGGATGATGGAGCCCCTCCCCCGAGCCCTGAGCTGGAGTGGCCAAAAGTGTTCCCTGGGGTAGCCCTTAGAGAAGCACTTCTTTTTTTTAAAAAAAATTTTAATTTTTTTTTATAGAGAGGCACTTCTTACAGGGCCCTCAGTGGCTGCCCAAGTCATTCTACTCTGTTTATTTTCCACTACTCCTAGAAAATAAACACACTTTCCCTATTTAGAAAAAGTATATGAAGCTGGTATCACATTTTTGTTAGTCCTCAGCATTCAACTCTATTGGTTGAATAAAAAAAAAGTAAAAGCTGTTTCCTTTATTCAGGAATATTCAGTGTTGCTAATGGGACAAGAGAAAAGGGCAGAGGGCCAGCGGCGTGGGAACTTAATTCTAAGTTTCTTGAAAAATAGATGAGCCGTCTTTCTCTCCTATCATTTGATGAGAAAGGACTCCCATAAATATGTCTTTCCCCTGGCGACAGTGAGAGACAGTGACAGACAGCTCACATCTTTACTTCTCTGAAAACACTCAGAGGCAAACATGTCGCCTACTTGGGTGACCAGGTCTACGGAATTTGGCTTTTTCCTGGAGCCTGGTATGAAGCCAAAGCACCGTTCCTGACTGTCAAAACCAGGAGGCAAAATTCTCTGGCTGGAAGAGGCAGGGGGAGTTCAGCCGTCCTTGCTCAGCAGAGCTATGCAATACACAAAGGAAGACAGCAGAGAGATGAGTCATACAAATACATAGTAAATAAATATATTTCATTTCCATCTCCCTGGCTTTTGCTTTGTTTTCCTCTCCTCCATGCCAACAGCCTTGAAATGGAGGGAGGCTGGAGAAACAGTGGCTTTGGTCTGGACACAGCCTCAGAAGGGGCTGATTTTTCTGGCCTTGCTTTTCAGCTCCAGCTTTTTAAGAAGAAACTTACAGATTTAGATCCAGCCGTTCTCATTTTACAGATCAGCAATCTGGGATCCAGAGAGGACAGTGATGAGAGAGTCACAGACCCAGGGAACGGAATGTTCCTAGGGTTCTCTGCTTCAACCATCTCACCTGCTACTGAAAGGACCCAGACAAGCTGAGCTGACGAGGAAGCAGGGAGAGGGGGGCGGGGTGGGAGAAGACTTGAACCCAGACCTCCTCTCCAGGGTGGTGGTCACAGTGGGTGCCCATGGTCCAAGGGACTACACTGAAGAGAAATGAACGGGGCCTTCTTGTATTTTTGCCTGCATTTCTCAGCAGCTGAGGCCCAGCCTAGCAGCAAAATGTCTGGTCCTGTCTCTGCAGAGCAGTTGCTGCCTCTGGCCTGTTAGCAATCTTGGCCAAAGGGCTTGTCCCTCTCCTCTCTTCTCAGGATGGCTACACAGCCTGTAGGTGTGTGGAGAAATCAGCCCCAGGCCCATGGGGCTGCAGGCATGAGATCAGGATATTTCACAATTTCTAGACCCAAAGGTGGCTTCCTGATGATTTGTTTATCAAACTGCTCGCTTCCAGCCCACTGCCTGCCCACACCCACCCACCACCATCCCGGGGCTGGCCTGCCTCCTCCTCCCAGCTTCAGGACAAGCCAGGCTGTCCACGGCTTTCCAGCTGTGTGCAGGGAGGTCTCCTCAGAGCCCCCACAGTCAGACAATGGCCACGTTCGTTAGTGCTTCCTAGGCCTTCCCAGGCATTGCTAGAAGGAGACAAGCAGCCTTCCCTGCAGAGGCAAGTGTTGCTGCCAATAAAACATGAGCAAAATTGTCATGAAAAGCCGGACCCCCCCATCCCTCTTCTGGGGAGCACAGAAAGGACCAAGAAGGAGTCTGGAGGCCATGTGTCCACCCCGATGCCAGGCTTCCTTCCTCCTTCCAGGCAGCCCCAGCGCAGGCTCCTGCACCTCCCGCCCCCACCCTGTTCCCATGGCAAAGGAGAGGAGGACCCACTTACTGCTCGTGTTCATGGTGATGCCTTTGCACTGGGTCTTTCATTCGATACGGAGGACCCGGTTGCTTTTTAAATCTTGCGATCTTCCGACCTCACTCATCACCTGGGGGGCGAAAAGGCAGTCCAGTGCCAGCTCTGTATCCTCAGGTGCTCTCTCTCCCTCTGCCGTCCCCTCGGCAGTCTGGGCTGCAGCCACCGGCCTTGAAGGCAAGTGGACTAACAGGCGCAGGTGAGAGCAGGGAGGAGGAGGCGGCGGCGGGAGGACACGCGCGCCGGGTCCCGCGGCCCCTCGGACCCCGGTGGCCGGCAGAAGCGGGGCTGGCAGCGCCGGCCCGCGCGCACCCCCGACTACTCCAGCCCCGCGGCTCCGGAGCCCAAAGGGGGTGTGGACCACGGGGAGGCAGGGCGGGGGCAGCGCGTCCCCGCCCGGCCTCGGGAGCAGCCACCGCCCCCGGGACCCACCTCTCGGCCAGCGTCGGGAGCCAGAGGCCCCTGCCTGGGCCCCTGCGACCGGCTCATGAATCCTGGTCCTCGTCTGGAGTCTCGAATTCCAAGGCGAGCAAAGCGAAATAGGAGAGCTCGACATCCATGATGCGGGCTCGCGGGGTGGCAGCGCGGGGGGCGCGGCTGCTCGCTGCCGCCACCTGCTGGACGCGCCGGCTCGTGGCCAGGCCCCGCCCCGCCGGGCTTCTCCCGGGGTCCTGGGGTGTGAGGGCGGGACGGAGGGGTCCCCTGTGCACAGGGGCCGACCAGGGGGTGCTCGAGCGCTGCTTTCCCCTCCCTCGGTGCTGGGGTCTCTGGGCAGAACAGTTTTAGGAAGATAAAGCCGTCAGCGGGAGGTCCTGTGAGGGAAGGATGGGCTTTGCAGGAAGCCAATTCTCTCTTCCAACTCCACTTTTGAACAGGGCCCTTGTACTCTGGTCTTGAGCAGGTCATTGCTGTCTCTGCCTCATTTTCCTCATGTGTCTAAGGTGGCGGCTGGACCGAGTGGGTGAGACGTTAGGTGTTCCTCTAGCGTCCTCACTTGAATCCTTAACTCCCTCTTTATACCCCTTATCATTGCTTCACTGGGGACAATTGTTTCTCATTTCTAGGGAAATGAGAAGTTAGAACGCTGGCTCAGTGAAAGTATGGGTCTCGTCAGTAGGGTTCACCACACAGCCCCCCATATCTAGAACAGTGCCTTGCACACAGTAGGTATCAATAAACAATTGCTGATAGAATGCCCCAGGTCTTCTGTGGATCTAGTATCGTGTCGCCCTCAGAGTGGAAAGTCTAGGAATCCCCACCTTGAGCTATTTCCCCAACTGAGGCAAAGGCTGGTGTATGGCCTCATGACTCACCCTCACTGGTTCATCCAGTTTTCGTCCGGCTGACTGACTCTTGTCCAAAGTATTATTATTTTTGTAATTAGTTCTTGTAGGTGTGTATTACAGAAACCTATATTCTGACCTTTTGGTCACGATGAATTCAGTGGGGTGGGGCTCCTGACTACTTATCCTCTCACCTTTGGAACCTAATTCACGGTCACAGAAGCATGACTTCTGAGTATAGCAACCCAAGACCGAGAGACTCCATGATCCCTTTCCTTAGAATGACTCTGGTTTGAGCATGCGTAGAATCAAAATGTTGTGAATGCTCCCACCCTCGACGTACGGACAGGGAAACAGTTGGTCACAGAGGCCCAGCTGCCTGCCTTTGGACACACCGTGTGTCGTGGCAGATATGAGAGTGACTCAGTGCACAGTTGGTATGGTAGGGCAATGGCAGGTAACCACCTTCTTAAAAATAGGGAAAGAATATCTTATAGGTAAATACAATGTTTCTGCCTTATACAGGGTTCAAAAAATAGCTATGGCTCATGACCCCTAAATGTGACAGGCTTCAGGAATCCTTTGATACAGGGAAGTGTCACTGGTTCTGAAACACATTTTGATAGCTTGTTAGGGTGTTTTTTTTTTTTTTTTTTTAGTGGGTCAGGAATAACCTTCACCTCCTCACAGCGGCCGTTGAAGTTTTGTTTCTGTTTCAAGGGAGATGACTGCAGAAGGTAGATTCCCAGGCTCTTGGTTTTCTTGCTCTACATTTTTTTTTTAACATTTTATTTATTTGACAGAGAGTGAGAGAGAGAGCACACATGAGCAGGGGGAGCAACAGCAGAGAGAGAGGGAGAAGCAGACTCCCCGCTGAGCAGGAAGCCCGATGTGGGGCTCGATTCCAGGACCCTGGGATCATGACCTGAACAGAAGGAAGATGCTTAACCGACTGAGCCACCCAGGAGCCCTTGCTCTGCCTTTAAATAAGTATCCCGGGTGATTCAGAGACCACTTTGGCTACTGAAAAAGGCAGGGGCCTAGAACAGCTTTGTAAGTGATTAACAAATGATCTCTTTAAATTTACATTTTCTCTTTACATTTTCAGATTGGGATTCCTTACTCAATTCCTACATTTCTTGTAACTTGCTAGGTTCTAATGCTTGGAAAGAGATATTTCCTTTTTCTGGGAGAAAGCTCAAGTAAGTTAAATGGGTAAAAGAAACAGGACTGTTGGATGAACATATTTAAGCTCACCCAAAACCTCAGTGTTCAGAATTTTTCAGATTACAGGACATAGTCCAATAAAAACATAAAATTCATTCATTAATTCATTCACTCAGTAATCATTTATGAGGGTCTACTTTGGGCTAGGTCCTGTGCTGGCAGCTGGGGATACAACAGGGCAGACAAGGACCTGCTCTCCTGGAGTGTAACTCCTACTTGGGGAAGGAGTGGTAGACAAGAATTGAGTTAGCAAAACATGAATTAGGGAAACCCAGTGGTGGCTTGGTTAAGATCCCAGAAGCTATTTGCAGCCTGGCTGGTTTTCAGTCTCAGCTCCATCAGGTAGTGTCTGCGTGACCTTGGGTGAGATACTCTATGAGCCTCAAATTCTTCATCTGTAGAATGGGTATAATATGGTACCTGCCTCATGGATTATTGTGTGTATTAAAATGCTTAGTGTAAGGCTTAGCAAAAGAAGATGATGTGTGCAGATTGTTAATATCATCCCTCACTTACACCTACCCTCAGAGACAGTCTTGTCATTTTCTATTTATGTAAATCTGGTGGGTTTTTCCGTAGGGTGATGGCCATAAAAATATGTCTCAGAATTTTCCAACTGCAGCTAGCTTAACAGATAGCTTCTTCTCGTCTAAGGTTCTTTATAATAATATCTACAACTCGATGCTGATGGATTCAGCTCTTGGGAGAGAACTTTGGTCCACCCTAAAAGCCCCAAATTACATCTTTTGGGAAAATTATCTTATTTTCCCTGCATAATTATAAAGATAGGAAGAAAAGAGTTAAAAGGAGCTAAAAAAACTATACCCATGAGGATGTCCACAACAATTGGAGGCAGCCAGGAAAGACGCAGAAGGAAGCTGGGGGTGGGATGTTCGGTGGAACTGGCTGTGAAAGTCATCAGGAAAGCAGAATCTTGGCTCTGTCCTTGCAAGAGAATGAAGCTGAAAACCACAGAGCGGAGGGTCCCTTTGTTTGGAAGTTTGTTTTGAACTTTGAGACTCCAGAAGGGAGATAAACACGTCTCACTCGGAAACAGGCAAATGCTCCTGGGTGTTGGAAAACCAGGTGGGAAAACCATTGGGAGACAGATTTTCCATCTTCTTCAAGGGGTGAATGGGCTGCCTCCCTTATGCTTCTCTTCGGCTCCAAGAGCCCCCTTGTCTCCTAACTTCCGGTCCCTGACGGGGGTGCCTTCTAGCTTTTGTCCCCATTTTCTGACCCTCTCATTGCTCTCCCTGACGAACCCAGCCTTAGTCTCCCCGGCTTTTCCTCTCAGTTGCCTTCCTCTCTCTCCCATCCAGCTGCATCCCATTTTTCTTGCTTCTGTGTGAGCCTGTCCCGCGCCACCCCACTCCTGTGCCCCCCTGCCCATTCAGGAATACTCCCTGACTCACCTTCATCTGGGCACAAAATCCTTCTGGCCTATGAGGTGTGGCAATGGTGGGAAGAGGCGCTTGTGATCCAGTGGTTTCTGCTTGCCATCCCTAGACTATTTGAATATCTCGCCAGGAGTGAGTACTTTTATTTTTATTTTTGAAAAATAGTATGTAATTGTTAACAACGTAAGACAGACCTACATGTGGTAGCAGGGAAAGACTTTCATGGCATGTGGTTAAATCAGAAAATCACAGAAAAATGTGATCAGTATTTTTTTTGGGGGGTAATGTACATATGTATCATATAATATAGAGACCATATAGAATATACATATCATATAAAATAGTTAAATCAAAGTGGGATTCCATAGAGATACCACATATACATGTATCTGTAATGCATACGAAAAAGACCTGGGAAGATAAACTCTTAATTATCAGGCTCTTGGATCAAAGTAAAGTTTTGGATTATGTAGTTTTAACAAAATCACTTGGGCAAGTGTAAACTTTTTGGCACACATTTATTTGAAGAAGAACTGAGGTATTCTTCTGTTTTCTAGTTCATTCATTCATTCATTCATTTATTCTACAACTTCGAATGCAGTGTCTTTCCATGCCAGGAGCTTTGCCTGCCAGAAACACAGGGGAGGAGACAATACATAAATAAACACACAGACTTAGGATTACAGTGTAAAGCAAGCAAAGAAAGGGCAGTAATTGACACAAAATGATGGGTGTCTCTCTCAACAGCTGACATTTGAGCTCAGCCGAAGAAGAAGGAACAACCATCCTGATTTGGTGTAGGGCCTTGGGGGAAGGAGAGGGTACAAAACTAAGTGGCAAAAGAGAGAACCACAGGTCCAAGGGGAGGCAGAACCCGATGCAGATGATGAGTCTAAAGGCTTCTTTGTGGAAGAGCTGAGTGGGGGTGCCGGTGGTCAAGACCACGTTCTAGATGAAGGAACCTGGGATGGGAATGCCCTCCTAGCCTGGGAAGAGAGGGATCCTGCTTACAATCCTGACATAGTGGGGTGTGAAGAAGCCTGAGGCAGTGGGATAAAATGGTCTGGACTAGAGTCCTAGCTCTAGTCTTCATTGCAGTGTGACCTCAGACAAGTGACATAAGCTGTCTCGGCCGTAGGTTCTTTGCGTGTAAAGCGGGGGTCATAGTAATGGCTAGCTCACTGTTCATATCAGGGTCGGTGACAGGTGGAAGGGCTTTCCCTGTGCCAGGCATCTAGTGTTGCTCATATACTTGGCTATTATTTGCCTTGGGAGAACCTGACCAACTTGGAGGTGCCCGTCTGGGCCCGCGTTGCCACATCTAGGAATGGAAGATTGGACCAGGTGAGTCCTGCCGTACCTTTCACTCTAGCGTTCTTGGATCTCAGCATCTGGGTGTGCTGTGGTTGGAGTCTGGCAGAAGATCTGACCATGTTCCCGGCTGATATAGAGACCTTTGATCCCCCAGGGGTTCCACTAGAGTTTGTGCAGAGCCCCCGGCCCTGAGCAAAGAACAAACTTCCCACCAGGAAATGGTGCTTTGCATGGTGCTCCCTGACTCCATGTCTATGCCCCTTACCTCCCTGGGGTGCGGGGTGGGGGTGTCCCAAACGGGTGGAATTGGCAGGAGATAGGCCTGTTTTTCTGGCCCAAACAGGTTGGTGATGGAGCCATGCTTTTCTTCTTGTTCCTTACATTGTTTTGTACAGAAATGTTTTTTAAAAAATCAAAGCGGTTCCCGAGGTCTTTAGGAAGCTTCTGGGGCGGGGGGTGGGGGGGGGGAACAAAGGAACTGGCTTTGAGATCAGAGTGTTGGGGGCTGCTGTGTTGACTGCAGGGAACCCAGGGCCCATGGTCACACCACAAGGTTCTGCTGAGGCCTCGCACTCACGTCTGATCACAGCTCGAGCCTCCTTCCTGATGGGCACCTGCCAGCAGAAGCCAGGAGCTGGGGTGAGGCCAGCACCGGTTGGGAGTCTGGGAGACCCAGGAGCTGGACTCAGTCCTGCTGTTCCCTTGGTCAAGCTTCCCTGGGCTCAGTTTCCTTATTGGAATTTAAAAGGGAGGTCAGCAAGTCTTCTAACCTACTCAAAGTAAGAGACTTTGCCTTACTCATTACTCACCAGTCATCTCTCTTCTGCCTACAGTTCTGCCTCGCAGCGCCCTCCCTGCTGTGCCTTCCTCGAACAGCCAGTCATTTCTTCAGGATTCCCTCAAGCCCCGCCTTCTCCTGGAAGCCCTCCTCTGAGCTCCTCGAGCACTGACCGCCCGGGCCAGTCAGTATCTTCTGCCCACCCCTCCACTGGGCCCCCTGCACAGAAGGAGTCCCTGGCCTTGCCGTGAGATTGTCCATCTTGGAACTTTGCACAGGCTGTTCCCTACACCTGCTTTGCTCTGCCCCTGTTTCTTTGCAAAGCTGGAAACTCCTCTCCCTCTAGGTCTTCGCTTAATTGCTACCTCCCTAGAGAGGCCTTGCATGACCAGCTAGCTAAAGTATCCCGAGAGAATCTTTAATTAATGGGTGGAGTGAAAGCCTCTCAGACAACACGGACTTACTCATCTCAGAGTTCAGTTGAATTAACTCCCATGCCCTCCTACCCTAAGCTGGCTCGTTTCCCTCTTTATTCACTTGGCTCTTTAAGACCTAACTTCTATCTCTGGATATGAGCTTCCAGTATATCCTTTAGGATCTGCTGTGGGCGCACCTCTTTCATAGGTATTAAAAATTACGAGTGGGTCTTCGTGGTGGGGCAACGGAAGCGTCCAGTGCTGTCCTGCGCAAGAGAAAAGCATCAGCAATCGGAGGACACGAGTTTCGGGTTTGCCCTCACTTCCTCGCTACGTGACCTTGGGCGACCAATTAATTCTTGTTGCCTGAATCTACTCCGCTATTCAGTAAGGAGTAACAATTGCCTTTAAACATTATTCTAATACATATTATAACTATCCCTGTCCTGTGTCTACCTCAGGGTTGTTCTGGGAATGCAGTGAAAAACGATGTGCTTTGTGAATGAAAGTCTATGCAAAGTAGGTGATGATTATTTTTCCCTCATCTCGTTACAAATGAGCCATTCAAGCTCAGTTATTTACACAGAATTTGCAGGAGGTAATCTCCTGTCCCTCAATCCCCAGGAAGGCCATGGTAAATAAAGGGCGAGCAGAAGGCTGTGGTATGGATGTGCTCGTCATTTCCCCGGAAACATCGTTAATAGACATTGCCCTTCTTGGCATGGCATTGCAATCCACACGCTTCCTGCAAACACCTTGTGACCCCTGAAATGGCAGCAAACCTCTGTTTGGGAGAGAATCCCACAGTGGACTCTTGGGCGTCATGTGTTTTAGGTTGTCCCTGCTGCGTTAGCATTGGAGCTCATTGTAAAGAAGTCCCTCCCACGGAGCCCCAGTGGCACTGGGGGATTAGGGCAGTAACAGTAAAACAAGGTCTGGGGGAGGAGGGGGCTGTCTAGGGGATCACCAGATGCTTATAAATTCCCATGACCCATTCTGCTTGCATTTGAAAATTGCATCTAAGAGTGAAGGCTTCCTTCCGCCATTCAGGAATCCTCACAAGGTGGGCGGAGACGTTGCATTGCCCTGGGATTGTATTTGTAATGGGAAGAGAATCAGTGTAAATGACACTGCAGGGGGCGTGAACAGGGGCCTGCCATCCGAAGGAATAGGAGGCAGCAATTAGCAAAATGGGGTGGGTCCCGATGATGTCATAACCTGGAGAGCTGCGGAGACCTAGTGTCTGGTGGGGGCCCGGGCAAGCTGCAGACCCGCACGTACTCTGCGCCACACGTGATGACAACAAACACTTAGAACGTCCGCTGTCTTCCCTAAGAGTAAATTTAAGGGCGTTAGATGTGGTCTGGAATAATGATAGTATTTAACTCTGGGTGGGAGAGACATGGGCTGCTGACAGATGGCCAGGATTGGGGGAGAGGTGTCCTAGAGGGACCATGTTTCATTTCATATTTTTAAAATAAGGAAAATGGGGGTGACTGGGGGCCTCCCTTGGTTGGGCAACTGCCTTTGGCTCGGATCATGTTCCCAGTGTCCTGGGATCGAGCCCCACGTCTGGCTTCTCACTCTTTAGGGAACCTGCCTCTCCCCCTACCTGCTACTCTGCCTGCTTGTGCTCTCTCTTTCTCTTTGTCAAATAAAGAGATAAAAATTATTTAAAAAAATAAAATAAGGGAAATGTATTCATGAGTTCTTGTGTGATTAGAAATTAATAATAGTGATTTAAAAATTTAGCCTTAGGCTCTCTTGAGCCCCTTCTCCGGGCTGTCTGGTTCATGACTAATTAAACATGTATGAGTCACGGTGCCTAAAGGTGAAGGTAGGTTCGCTTTCCATCTCTGTGCTGGCCGGTCCGGGGGGCTCCTTTGGCCTTTGGAAGCCTGTCCCATGCCAGGTGCTGAGTGTGAGCAGAGCGTGGCCAGGTTCCTCCTGTAACTGACCTATAATGCGACTCAACATGACAGAAAGGGTCTGCACCATATAGTCCACATAGACCCATAAAAATTGTGAGCCTGGAGCCTCCAGTCTGAATCTCAGTCCTGCTTCCACTGCCCAGCGTCCTCGGAAAAGTGCCCGCAGTGCAGCAGGCTCTGGCCTCTCTCTCCTACCACCTCCTCCTTGTTCCTTCTGTTCCAGACACACTGACCTCCTGTCTGCTTACTCTGCCTCCCTCGCTTGCCTCTGGTGTTTGTGGTTGCTGTTTCTTTCCATCAGAGCCCTCTTCCCTCTGACTTTCACAAGCCTGGCTGCGTCTCAGGGGTCAGATCTCCTCTCCAGTGATGCTGCCTCGCAGAGGGTTCTTCTGAGTTGTGCCCTCCCTGTCAGTCCTTCTCCACCAATCCATGCTATTTTACTTCTCTGAGAGGAGGAAACACCACCAGAATTATGTTGTCTAACTGATTTGTGCACTCTTATGAACTGTGTGGTTCCCTGGAAGGCAGGTGCTTGGGGAGCGGGCACCCGCCCTATCCTTCTCTGGAGCCCAAGAACTGTGAATGGCACCTGGCATATAGGAAGTGCTCAGTAAAAATCATGTGAATGAATGTATGACTTTTGCAAGCCCAGTGAAAACAGTGCACCAGGAGAAGAAGGATTCCAAGGTTCCTTCCAGTCCCTTCCAGTCAAGAGTCAAGTCATTGAGTAAGGCAGGAGTGGCTGAAGGAACAGACCCCATGGGTCTTCTTCTCAAGTCAGCTGCTACAAGGCTGAAAGTGTGAGGCCTTTTACTTAACACCCAGATGGTTCAGTTTGCTCATCTAGAAGAGAAGAGATTGGACTACATGCTTCTTTCTGGCTCCAAGCTTTTACTATGCTATAAAATATAGATGGTTTGGGTTAACAGGCTCAAATCAAGATATATGCTTGAATACACTTTCTTTAATATGCCTTTAATATCAGTTTGTGTCTCCCCACCCCCCATTTTCCTTTCTCATAAAAAATGGAATGTCGTGTGTGTGGCACTGTGGTCTCTGGTGAGCAGTAATCCCGAGCTCTTGATGTAAAATTCATTATTGAATCAAAGTCTGTAGCTCTCTCTCCTCATTTGTTTCTTCACTCTCCAAGTAATTTTGAGCTTTGACATCTTTGTTAGTGTCCTTTGGCCTTTTAGCAGAATGAGAATGCGGAATGTCTAGCCATTGGGCTGTATTCTGAACATGGCCAAGTGGGCATGCAGAAGAGTAGGGAATGTTTGTTCCAGAACCCCTCATTCAGGCATGTGGAATGGGAGCTGAGGAGGCTGAGCTCCTGACTTTCCATGCAGCAGAAAGGAGCTGGGTCAGCTTGGTCTCTGGGGCCCGGTTCTGATTTTAGTGCAGTGTCTCTCCTTCTGTTTGGAGAAGTAACTGAGCAGATGCCCTTGATTTGGAGGCGAGAGGCCAAAAGCACGATAAAGACTCCTTTTATGGAGAGGTGCCTGGGTGCCCGGCGCTATGCTCATTTAACTTTAATTCTTCCAAGTGCCCTGTGATGTAGGAATCGTTATCACCTCCATTTTTTAAATGGAGAAACTGAGGCATAGAGAGGGTAGATCAAATGTCTAAGCTCATGTAGGGGAGTTAAGATTTGCACCCGGGCCATCTGATTCTAGAACCCTCTGTCTTTCCTACTGCCAGTGCTATCCGCACACAGTATGGGATCCTGGAGTACCTGTCTGACTCTGCCAAGAGAAGGTGCAGCTAATAACAGTAATCCCTAACAATCAAGTCTCTCATCAAGATTGAAAAAGTAGCAGTCAACATCAGAGTTCTAAAAAAAGATTATGTTATAAGCAGGTCAGGTATCATTCATTGCTTCAAGAAGTATACAAGGGCTTAGTATATGCAAGGAGAATGCATATACTCTGCTATCCCAAATAGAGACCCTTCTATAGAGACCCCTGCCCTCATGGGTCTTTTGGTTGTTTGACAACTGAGGGAGTTAAAGCTGAGAGATTTTGTGTAACTTGTCCATTCTATCCAGCTTGTCTGCGGCAGGACTGGAATGCAAGTCAACCCGGGACCCCACAGGAACTCAACTTCCTGGTGTCATAGAGAGCAAGACCTCAAAGGTCCGATATGAAAGGCTGCCTATGATCTTTTTCTTTCCCTGAATCTGTGGCAGAATTCAAGGCATCCTTCAAGAAGTTGCCAAAGATAAGGATTAGTATGAGTGGATTATAGGGCTGGGTTTCTTGACCCTTTGATATTTGGGCTGGATAATTCTTGGTAAGTGGGGACTGTCCTGCATTGGAGGATGTTCAACAGCCTCTCTGACCTCTGACCCCCAAGAATGTAGTAGCATGTTGCTACAACCAAAAATGTCTCCTGATATTACCAAACATTGCCAGGAGGCAAATTGCCCCTGGTGGAAAAGAACCATGGGAACCGAGGGACAATAAAACAAAAATTCTTTCTTGGCTTTAAGTCAATGCAGTGTTGCCTTCATGGGACTCACATCATGTCACAGGACCGAACCTCAAAATCTCATAGTGGTGAAGGTAATCCTTAGGGTGACTTAGGAGCCTGGAGCTATGATATGTTTCTTCAGGTGAAGTTGAGGTTAATTGATGGGCTTGGTCTAAGAGTCATGTATGAGTGAAACGTGTCTTTAAGCACTAGAATTAAGCAAAACAAAACAAAACACTGGAATTACTCTCAGTGGGGAGAGATGCTCACACAGTGAAAGGCAGGGAACTGAGGGGTTGGGAGCTCCCTTGCTCCCATCTCGGGCTAACTGGAGGGAGAGAAATGGCAGTGGGTGACTGGGGCTCTGACCTTACAACTTACAGTGTGGTCCGTAGACCAGCAGCCATTGATCCCCGGGGAGCTTGCTAGAAAATGCAGACACTTGGGGCCTCCTTCAGTCCTACAGAATCAGAATCTGCATTTTATTAAGATCCCCAAGTGGCTTGGTGGCATTTTCATGTTTGAGAAATAGTAGGCTATGGTATTAAGATACACTGTAAGAACTGAGAAGACCTCGCCTCTCCATGTAAAAGGTCCTCTCGCTCTCACTTTTGCTGTCGGTGCATCAGCGTGTGTGGATGATAAGTCTGTTTTGCTTGTTTGCATCACTGCTATAGGAAAGTGGTTTTGGGTAGGTTAGAAGCATCGAGACTTTAGTATTCAGCAGAATTGATGAAGATGGACGTGAGGTTTGTGCTGTGGGATGTATGTGTGTGTGTGTTTCTGGTTTACGCTCTCTTATAAGTTTTAAGTGATGAAGCTACTGTGTGTGTATTTCCTGTCACAGGGGTCCCCACCCCCATATGTGAGAAAGCGAGTCTCTGCCAACTATTAGGAATCAGACCTCCGAGAAACCAGCGGACATTTTCCTCGCGTACACGAAGTGGGCTTCACAGGCACGGAGCGAGCACGGAAGGAGTCGATGACTTTGGATGAGCTCTATAAGCAAGGACCTCCTGTACGATCATGGGTCGTTAGTTGTGATCATTGTACCTGCAAAGAATAAAAAAGCTCACCGCCGATGGTCCCAGGAGCGCAGACACTCTGTCTGTGCTGCCCCCTGCTGGTTAAGGCGCCTTACACGCGCCGCACTTAGCCGTGAATTTCTCTTCTCCCCACACCTTCTTCTTTTGTTTATTTCTGTATTTACGCCTTTATAATTACAAATTCACAAGTGAATTACTGTTGTTAAAAATTTCAAGTAACAGAGTCATTAAAAAAAGAGAGCGCTTTCCTTCCCGTTCCCCCTCCCTACTGGGCTACAGGAGGGCGGGCTGTGGTGTGGTGGCTCTGCTCCCCCTGCTGACGCCCTTACCCAGCAAAGGTCCCAGGGCACAGAGAGGGCACTTGGAGCATCTGTGGAGTGAATAAAGGGACAGCCACTGTCAGGTTGATGTGCTCCTTTCCTACGCATTCAAAGTCCTAGAGACAGTCTACTTTTGTACATATATGGGTTCACACTGTAGGCACATGTCTTTACTTTTTGCTCGTAGTATACCTTGGGGATCTTCCCGTGGCTGACATCTGGACACACACCACTGACTAAATACACCGCTGTTGTGTGACGGATCCCATATGGATGGTGTCGAAGTTCCTTCTGTTTTGCACTATGTCCAGCCGTGCTGCTTGCCCAGGCCTCTTACCCAGATACAAGTGTCCCCAGGAAAGACACCTGACATGGACCGCTGGTGGCAGGACTCCTCCTTCCCATGCCTTTCACTGGGTCCGAAGACTGCAAACCTGGATCTCCCTGAGACACAAGCTAGACGGAAGGAAACTCCTTTCCCTGGGGTTGGTGGCGAGTGTCCATCCTGGGCTCATGTCCTGCGCTTGGCCAAAACACTCACACGCGTGCACACACACACACACACACACCCCATCCTATCCCAGCCTGCTCACTAGGGAACCTAATTTTAAAACCTGAGTTGGTGAGTGTTAGTATATTTGACACTGAACTGAGGGGTCCTGGGTCTGAGTTCTAAAATAGGCTTTGCCAAAAAATTACCTAAAAGTGTTGAAGAGATGATCCATTCTTTCTGAGCCTCCGTTTCTTCCTCCTTAAACTGGGTTGGGAGGAGAATGACTAGGAGCGGACACTTGCACGGCCAGCCTTCCAGGGTGAGGCTTCGGTCGCCCGCCCTTGACCCCAGGTTGGATGTGGGAGCCAAGAAATAGGAAACTGACATGTTGAAAGAACGTCAGCTGCTCCCGGGTGAGGTCAGAGCCAGCCCCTGGTGACCTCTACCCGGTCAGCAGGTCAGCAGCCCCACCTTCCCCGGAGCTGCGGCAGCCAGTTCCTCCCCTGCTCCTTGGCAAGGGCATGATTTGCATCTGTGCAGAGGGAAGCCTGGAGAACACCAACCCCACGCGTGGCTTGGTAATCGGCTACCTTCTGAGGGCTACCCGGCCACAGACTCTGCTTGACTCTTCTTGCCAGAGTGACAGGCACTAACGAGAGCGGTAAGGACGAAGCCCTGCAGTCCCAATGCCCAGGCTCGAACCCCGACCCTACTGTGCCTTATCAGCTGAGTGACCTGGGGCCACTGACTCAGACTCCTGTTTCCTTGTCTTTAAACTGGGGATAATGTTAATATAGCTTTGATGGAGTGTTGTAAGGATTCAAAGAAAGTTCTTTTTATTTTTTTTTCCCTTTGCTTTTTTCTTTGTTGACAGAACATTAATTCCAGCAAGTTCATATAACATAAAAAGTCCATATATTTTCTCATGAAAATATAAAATTTGAAATAAAAGGTTAGTTATAAAACCCCCAAAGCTGGCATCTGGGAGACTTGATGCAGAGGCTGGAGTAGAAAGTGGGTGGGGAGGTAAGAAACTCTTAGACGAGGGCTGTAGGTGAGTCTCCAAGAGGGACCTATTTGCCAGGTGGGTCTTTGCTAAAGCTGGTAATGCTTCCTCTGAAAGCTACCCAGGAGCACAGATCTGGGTCTGTGCTCTATTCACTTCTCTATCCCCAGTGCCTTCAAGAGCACCTATACCACAAAGTAGGTATTTATAAGTATGTGTTCGTATTTAAATCTCACAGTTCCTATATTCTTTTATCTTTTGTTTATTACTTTCGTTTCCAGCTTTATTGAGATATAATTGGCATATAACATTGTATGAGTTCTAGGTGCACAACATAATGATGTGTTATATGTATATGTTGCAAAATGATTACCATAATAAGCTTAGTTAACATCCATCGGCTTGGGTAGTTAAATATTTTCTTTCTTGTGATGAGAAGTTTTAAGATCTACTCTCTTGGCAACTTTTGAATGTACAATAGCGTGTTGCTAATTATAGTCACCATGCTGTGTGTCATATCCCAAGGATTTACTTATCTTGTAACTGGAAGAATGTATTGTTTGAACACCTTCACCCGTTTCTCCTACACCCCTCCTCCTGCCTCTGGCAACCACCAATTTGTTCTCTGTTTCTATGAATTTGGTTTTTGTAGATTCCACACATAGGTGACATTGTGCAGTATTTGTCTTTCTTTGAGTTACCATTTGCAACAACTGTTGGCTACAAATGGCAGGATAACCTTCTTCTTATTATTCTTTTTTTTTTTTTTTAAGATTTTATTTATTTATTTGACAGAGAGAGAGAGACAACAAGTAAGCAGAGAGGCAGGCAGAGAGAGACTGGGGGAGGCAGGCTCCCCGCCAAGCAGACAGCCCAATGTGGGGCTCGATCCCAGGACCCCGAGACCATGACCCTAGCCGAAGGCAGGGGCTGAACCCACTGAGCCACTCAGGTGCTCCAGGATATCCTTCTTTTTTAATGGCTGAATATTATTTCATTAAAAAATAGATATTTAAATATATACATTTGCTAATATTGTTATTTATATATATCTCACATATGTATCTTACATTTTCTTTATATATATTTATGCCTCACATTTTCTTTATCCAGTCATCTGCCCATAGACACTGAAGCTGTTTCCACGTCTTTGCCCTTGTAAATAATTCTGCAGTGAACATGGAGTGTAGATCTCTCTCTAAGGAGGGATTTCATTTACTTCAGGTAAATACCCAGAAGCGGAATTGCTGGATCATATTGCTGGTAGTTCTATTTTTAATTTGTTGAGAAACTTGCATACTGTTTTCCGTAGTGGCTGTACCAATTTACATTCCCACCAACAGTGCCCAAGAGCTTCCTTTTCTATACATCCTTGCCAACACTTGTTATCTCTTATCTTTTTGCTAACAGCCATTCTAACAGGTGTGAGGTGATATCTCATTGTGGTTTTGGATTTGTGTTAATCTCATGATTAGTGTTGTTGAGGACCTTTTCATGTACCTGTTGGCCAAATGTCTGTCTTTGGAAAAATGTCTGTTCTGTTCCTTTGCTGATTTTTTAATCAGAATCTTGTGGGTTTTTTTTGTTTGTTTGTTTGTTTTTGCTATTGAGTTGTATGAGGTTTTTAAAAAATGTATTTTGGATAATAACCCCTTATCAGATACATGATTTGCAAACATTTTCTCCCATTCCATTAATTGCCTTTTCATTTTATTGATGGTAACTTTTCCCCCCTTCAAGTGCATAATTACTGCTCAATATGTGTTTTTATTATTAATGTTCAGAACAGAGCATAACACCTAGACCAAAGAGGTGGTCCAGAAATGTTTGATGAGTATATAACAGCTGCATGGATGAGCTGGAAATGAGGAGCCACATTTTAGCTCTATTTCTACCTTTGACTTCATCTACCACCAAGCTTACAGCTCCTCCTGACTATCGGCCTTCCCCAAACCTGCCTCTAATTTCCTATCCTAGCATTTTTCCATGGAGCTTTTCCTCTATCTGGAAAGCTCTTTTCATTTACTTCTGCTGTCAAAATTTCATCCTTCAAGAGGCAAATGACATGCCCCCTCCTCTGTGAAGCTTTCTCTGTTTCTCTATTTTGTAGTGTTTCTTCCTTCTCATATTTGCAACATATTTCATCATTGATGATTCCCAAATTTATATTTTTGGTCCAAATCTTCCTTATGAGCTCCAAACTAGTGTCTTCAAGTGTCTACTCAGTATCTTCATCTGGATGCCTAATAGACTCAAATGTAATCTGTCCACCCCTCACCCCTCCACCCACGCAGCTATGCAGGCTCTCCCATCTCAGTTAAAGACAATTCGATCTTTCTAGGTGCCCAGGACAAAACATTAGTCATCCTGATGCGTGCCTTTCTCTTACATCCTACTCTTAGTCCATCTGGAAATCTTTTCAGATCTTCTCGGAAATATCCAAAATTGGAACACTTCTCACCACCTCCACTGTTACCACCACAGTCCCAATTGGGGCGAGTGGACTCCACCCCTGCCCTCCCCTCACGCACAATCCATTTTTACAGAGCAGCCAGAGTGAGTCTTAGTAAAATATAGGTCAAACCATCAGTCTCCTGCTTAAGATCCCACAGGAGCTCCACGTTTCACTTACACTTAAAGCAAAAGCCAACATTCTTGAAACAGCCTAGCAGGCTTTACAAAACCATACATCTCTCTGACATCCTCTCCCACTGCTCTTTCGGTCCTGGACATTCTCTTCTTGTCCCTCCCAGATTCATTCTTCAGCCTTTTCTATCCTACTCTCTTCTCCAGGAGACTGGTTCCAGAAATCTCCAAACTTTCTCAATGGTCTTTGGCTTGTAGTCTGGTCAGTCGATGGCAGGTGCTGGTTTGCCATGGGGAGATGGGACCTGAGAGAGGTTGTTATTTATCTCTCTGTTTCCTTCCCTCCTAAGCCTGGTCATGGCCATGACTCTGTTCTTTATCAAAGACCCCATCTATTAGCCCTCTCCTACAGCCTGCCTTCTCCAGGCTCCAGGAATCCTGCTCTCTGCTGGCCCCTTCTGGCTGAGGAGTGCTATTGCTAACTCTCAAGGGCCTGACCTTGGCAGGTTTACCTTACCTCCGTGCACAGCTTCTTAGTCTTTATACTTAACACTCTTCAGTTACTCCTATTAAGGTGCTCTTTGCTTCCTGCCTAATATTGAATGATCTCTTACCCGGCCTAACGTTTAAGCAACACTTTAGGGAAATTGTGATTTATAAGAAAAACATATATTTGTCATTAAGATGATCAAAATATATTTCTCATATATATTTGGTCTTCGTGTGGAGTTCACAACTCTCCAAACTCTTGGAACTTCCTTGGTGCTGAAAGTGATAAAGATGTCTCTTTTATGTTAATAAGGTGGCTTTTGAAACTAACCTAAGGACGGGTTGCCAGGAGAACCAAACATGTAATTAGACAATCGGAACTTTTAAAAAAAATATTTTATTTATTTATTTGACACATACAGAGAGAGAGAGAGAGAGAGAGAGCGCACAGGCACGGGGAGTGGCAAAGGGAAAAACAAGGAGCAGGGAGCCCAATGCAGCACTCGATCCCAGGACTCTGGAATCAGGACCTGAGCCAAAGGCAGACGCTTATCTGAACGAGCCATCCAAGTGCCCCTAGATGACTGAACTTTCAATCCCACCTCTGACCTCTGGGGAGGGGAGAAGGCCTGGAGGTTAAATCAATTGCCAAAGGCCAATGATTTAATCAGTCATGACTATGTAATGAAACTTCCATAAAAATGCAAGAGAACAGGGCTGGGAGAGCTTCCGGTTTGGTGGACGCCTGGAGATTTGTAAGAATGATGTACCTGGAGAGGTCATGGAAGTTCTGTACCTTCCCCATACCTTTCCCTATGCATCTCTTCCATCTGGATGTCCCTAAGTTATATCCTTTTATAATAAACTAGCAGTCTAGTAGGGAAAATGTTTTTCTGCATTCTATGATCCATTCTAGCAAATTAGTCAAATTCAAGGAGGAAGTTTTGGGAACTGCTGTTTTATAGCCAGGTGGTCAGAGCGCAGGTAATAACCTGGGTTTGCAACTGGCATCTGAAGTTGGTGTGTGTGGGGTGCAGTCTTGCAGAACTGAAACCTTAACCTATAGAATCTGATGCTGTTTCTGAGTAAACAGTATTTGAATTGAGTTGAATTCTTGGACACCCTGATTGTGTCTGAGAATTGCTCATTGGGGGTGTGGGAAGCGCCGCTCCTCCCATGCTAGAATTGGTATGACAATGAATTTTACTTTCCATCCTGGTCTTCCTCTAGCATGCTAGGCACACTCTTGCCCTAGGGTCTTTGCATTGGTATATTCTTCTGGATGTCCATGGATCCCTCCCTCTTTTCAAATCTTTGCTCAGTTGTCACCTTCTCAGGGATCATGTTTCTTTGTTCTAATAAAATTGTAGCCCTTCTACCCTGGCATTTAGTCCTTTTAAAAAGTAATGCTTATCATGATGTTATTTACTTATTTTTCACTTATTTATTGTGATTTTCACTATCTTTATCCTCTCACTAGATTATAAGATCCTTGAAGGCAAAGGTTTCATCTGTTTTCACTGATAAATATCCACCATTAGAATAATGTCTGGCATATGGTAGATAAGTGTTTGTTGAATGAGTAAATGTTTGAATATATCCTGCTTTGTTTTCAATGGGTCCCTCCATGAACTATATAACCCAAGTGTTTATCTCATACTCCAACTAAATAGTGCATTCTCCAAGAGGAATAATTAGCATTTATACCTGAGATTGCAAGGCAGAAACCCTTAGGCTGGACTTAGCCTACAGGCAAGTAGGCTAAGTAGGCTATTGGCGCACACCATGTTTTAAGTACTATTTTGATTTATCTTTCCAGCATTAAGATATGGGGGATATTTCACTTGAAGATGTGAATTCCTGCTTTCTATGCAAAAACAGAAGTTCTGGTCATATTTTACATCATGTTTCTCATTCTTTGACAGCTGAACTGGGCCTTTCCCCTTAGACTGGGAATGTCCTCTCCTAGGTCTTCAGGGCTATACCTCTTCCTAGTGTTTCCTTGATCTCTTCTAAAGCTGGTGTCATTCAGCAGCTCCACTAAGCTCTCGTAAACAAAGAAGTCTGCAGCCTCTTGTGGTCAAGTATATACCAGGGAGACAATAAATGTTTGATAATGATGATGTACTAATGATGATGTAGAAAGGAGTCAAATTTCCATTTCATCTACTCTTTTCTTTGACAACTTCTCTTCATTTACTTGTTCTACCAATTAGTGTTGATGCCTCCAAATATAATTATGGATATGTCTTTTTCTTTCTTTCTTTCTTTTTTTTTAGTTACATCACTTCGCTTTACGTATTCTCAAATTCTATTATTAAGTGCATACATATTTTTGATTGTGTCACTCCTAAAGGTCAAGGCCTGAAATGTATCAGAAGAACTGAAGGACACTGAGGACACGATCAACCAACTTGTGGTTGATGAGCTGAAAGGTGCTGTCAACCTGACTTAATTAACATATATAGAACCTGATGGCAAAGTAAAAAAAAAAAAAGCAAAATAAGCATTTTTTTCAGATATACATGGGAACATTTACTAAGGTAATTTATATTCTGGGCCAGAAAATTAATCTCTATAAATTTATAAGAACTTAAATAATACAAAACATGTTCTTTGATAATAATAAGATTAAACTAGAAGTGAGTAAAAGAAAGATATAGCAAAAAGCTCTAAATAATTAGAAATTTAAAAAATACACTTCTAAATAACCCACGGATCAAAGAAGGAATCATGAAGGAAATTCTAATGTATTTTAAGTTAAACAAATGGAAACACAAAAAAATGTGATGTAGCTAAAGAAATGCTCAGGGGAAGATGTATAGAATTACTTATGAAGAAGGAAAGTCTCACAACAATGATCTTCACTCCTACCTTAAGAAATTGTAAAAGGAAAGCAGGTTAAACACAAAGGAAGCCAAAGGAAGGAAACAACAGAAATCAATGAAGTAAAAAATAGAAAAACAATAGAGAAAAGTCAATGGAACCATAATTTTTAAATTTCTAACAGTCTAATCAAGGAAAAAGAAGAGAGAATATGCCAGTTAGCAACATCATAAATGAAAGAGAGGACTTTATTATAGATCCTACAGAAATTAAAAGGTTAGTGATGGAATATTATGACCAACTTTATGTTGATGAACTTGAGAACTTACATGAAGTGGAAAAATTGCCTGAAAGACTGAAATTTCCAAAGCTCACTCAAAAGGAAACAAATAGGGATGCATGGGTGATGCAGTCAGTTAAGCAGCCGACTCTTGATTTCAGCTCAGGTCATGGGCTCAGGGTCCTGGGATCCAGCCCTGCTTCAGGCTCTGTGTTCAGTGCGGAGTCTGCTTGAGGAATCTCTCTCTCCCTCTGCCCCTCCCCAACTTGTGCTCTTTCATGCACATCCTCTCTTTTTCTCTCTCGAATCAATCAATCTTAAAAAAAACCAACAAAAAAACCCCAAAGAAATATAGGCTGAGTAGTGCTATATGTATTTAAAGAATTAAATTTGTAGCTATAAGATTTCCAAAGAAGAAAACTCGTAGGCCATGTAAGTTTGGTGGTGAATTTTGGCAAATACTAAAGGAAGAAATAATACCATTCTAGAGAAGTTTTTCCAAAAAAAAAAAAAATGGAAGAGGGTAGAATATTTTCCAATTTATTTATGAAGCCAATATTAACCTGACACCAAAATCAGACAAAGACATTATATGAAAAGAAATCTAAATCCCAAATATACCTCATGGACAGAGATGCAAAAGTCCTTGGCAACATGTTAGCAAATCAGATCCAGCCATGTATTAAAAGACTAACACATAATGAACAAGTTGGTGATGCAAGGTTGGTTCAACATCTGAAAATCAATCAATGTAATTTAACATATCAGCAGATGAGAAAAAAAAAATAACTATTTCAATGATGCAGATGAAGTATTTTAGCAAAATTCAACACCCATTCATCATAAAATCTCTGAAGAAACAAGAAGCTATGAAACAGAAATCTGTTCACAACATCCCTTTGCCGAAAACCCTATACCATTTCTATTGTTCCTGTCCCCTATAACTCAAGTACTTTGCCAGCTTCCTACACCAGCATTCACTCATTCATTCAAGATCTCTCAGTATCTACTGTGTGGGAGTTGCTGGGGGACACAGCAGTGAGCAAAATAATAAAAATTCTCTACTTTCATGGAGCTTACATTCTAGCAGGTTAATGCGGCTCTTCCTGATTCCTTGCACAGTGCTCAGTGGCCTTTCATTCCCTCACACTTGTCGTTTCCCTCCAGGCACAGGACCTCTAAGGGACATGCTGGTCCCTCTGGAATTCTTTTCCTTCCCTCATTTTTTTTTTTTTTTTAAAGATTTTACTTACTTATTTTAAGGGGTGGGGCACAAGCAAGGGGAAAGGGCAGAGGGAGAGATTTGCAGGCTCTCCACTGAGCACGGAACCTGATGGTCGTGGGGCTCGATCCCAGGACCTTGGGATCATGACCTGATCCAAAGGCTGATGCTTAACAGACTGAACCACCCAGGCGCCCCTCCCTCCCATCTTTGTCTGTGTAACTCTTACTTATTGTTCAGATGTTAGTTGGAGTCACTTCTGTGGGGAAGTCCTCCCTGATACCCTTGCCTAGATGCCTCCTCTTTTATATACTCTTACTGTGCCTTCCTTCCCCCTCATTATAGCCCTTATTGTATAATTATTTATGAGACACTCTGACCTCTAGGTTTCCGATGGATTATGGGTTCTGTGAAGGCAGGGGCTCTGTTTTCACTTACTAGCGCCCCGTACAGAGTAGGTGCTCATTCAATATTGTTTAAAAGCCTGAACTTGTGCCAAAACTTCATTCAACTTTTTATTCAACTTTGGCCTGGAATGGGATAAGAACTGGTCTAAGAACGTGCTCAGGAAATAGCATCCAAGATGTGGAGGAAAGGGAATCCTGATTCATGGTGGTGGGAATGTACACTGGTGCAGTCACTGTGGGAAACTGTGGAGTTTCCTCAAAATATTAAAACTAGAAATACTATGTGGTCTAGAAATTCCACTGCTGGGTACTTCCCCAAAGAAAAGGAAAACAAAACACCGATTTAAAAAGATATGCACCCCTATGTTGCTTGCAGCATTATTTACAATGGCCAGGATATGGAATCAGCTTGTGCCCATTGATCGATAAATGGGTACAGAAGTGGTATTTACATACAATGGAATATTATTCAGCCATAGAAAAGATGAAATCTTCTCATTTCTGACAATATGAATGAACTTGGATTGTATGATGCTAAGTGAAATAAGTCAGACAGAGAAAGACAAATACCATATGATTTCACTGATACGTGGAATCTAAAAAGTAAAACAAATGAACACACATATAAACATACACCATAGAAACAGCTCTTAAATACAGAGAATGAACTGGTGGTGGCCAGGGGGCGTAGGGGATAGGCAAAATAGATGAAGGGGATTAAGAGGTATAAACTTCCAGTTGTAAAATAAAGAAGTCAGAGGGATGAAAAGTACAGCATAAGAAATATGTCAGTAATATTTGATAACCTTATACGTTGACAGACGGTATCTACACTTACCCTGGTGAGTACTGCAAAATGTATAAAATGGTTGAGTCTTTACGTTGTATCCTTGAAACAAACATAACATTGTATGTCAACTACACATCAATTAAAAAAAAAAAAGAAAGAAAGAAAGCCACGCCCAAGGAAGCATTAAGTAATTTATTAGTGGTCTTTAAATTAGTCATCCACCTGTCTAACCTTGTTTGGGATTCAGCGCGTACTTTTTCCGCTTCCTTTGTGAGATCTCAGCGGAGGCTTCTGAAGTTCAGCTCCTACGTCAGCTGCATTCCTCTGCTCTGCTGACTTATCCACAAGGCAAACGAGGTTCTTTTTGTGCAAGTAGATTTGCGCATGCTCTTCTCAGACCGGATGCTCCATCTCTTAGGTGCTGGGTTCCATCGGGGCCATTTCTCAGATCCCTTCTGACCAAAGCTTTGGGAGCAGGGGTGGGGCCCCACACACTCATTGGCCAGGAGTAGCTCCCGGTGCTGCTGGGGTTCACAGCCCCACCTTCACCCAGAGAGCCCAGGGAGGTGTGCCCAGAGAGACGCTGGGTGGGCTTGGCTTTCTCATTGGCAGGCGAGTCAGTGTGGACCCAGTCAGTCCGGGGAGAACGAGAACAGCAGCCTGGATGTCTGGGATAGTCTCTGCCCTCCTCCCCCACCTTGGCCTCCCCCGCAAGAACCTAACTGTGTATCTCAATCCTAGAATGTGAGGAATGTGCCAGAGCCTGATAGGCCTGAAGCAATCTGCAGAGAGGCAGGGAGGAGCGCGGCTCCTCAGTCAGAGGGCTGGCATGGTAAGGACTCTGGGTCCTGAGGGCTGGGCTGCACCCCTCCTCCTCCTTGGGCCTCCTGCAGCAGCCGGATCTCAAAGGCTCCATTGTGCACTGAGCTGGCTTTGGGTCCCTCCCGTGTCTGCTAGGCGGTTGGAGAAGGGGCACTGTTAGAAAAGTGCCCCCACCAGCCTGTTCAAGCTCATGTCCCTTGGTCTCTCACCCCTGAAGTATGGTGTAGACACAGACAGTTGTTTCTGCCTCCCAGGAAGCAGTCTGTCCTCTGTCCGTTGGCTTTTACTATTTTTTTTCTTTTTTTCTTAAAGATTTTATTTATTTGACAGACAGATCACAAGTAGGCAGAGAGGCAGGCAGAGAGAGAGGGGGAGGCAGGCTCCCCCTTGAGCAGAGAGGCCGATGCTGGGCTCGATCTCAGGACCAAGAGATTATGACATGAGCCGAAGCCAGAAGCTTCAACCCACTGAGCCACCCAGGCACCCCTGTTTTTTGTTTTTTGTTTTTTCAAAGAAGCAGCTGTGTAGTTTTATTGGTCTTCTCTATTTTTTCCCAGTTTTACTGAGATATAATTGACATACAGCATTGTAGAAGATGAAGATATATAGCACAAGGATTTGACTTATCATCAAATTGCAATAAATTTAAATTAAATGTCTCTATGTTTGTTCCTGCCCTTCCTTATCTTTACTATTTTCTTTCCTCCTTTGCCTTCCTTGTTTTGTTTGTGTTGCTTAAACAACTGATTTGAAACTGTCTTCTTTTCTCATATAAGCATGTAATGTTCTGAAGTTCCTTTTAAGTACTGCTTTTGCTGTATCCCCCAAATTTTCATAGATTGACTTCATTGCAAACTATTTTTTAATTTCCCTTGTGATTTCTCCCTCATCCCTTGAGTTATTTAAGAGTGTTTTGTTTAATTTGCACATATCTGGGGATTTTCCTGATATTTCTCTTTTATTGGTTTCCAATTCAATTCCTTTGTGTTCAGAGAACATTCTTGAATGATTTCAATTTTTAAAATTTCTTGACATTTGTTTTTTTGTCTCAGAATATGTTCTTCTTGGTGAATGTTCTGTTTGAGCTTGAAAAGACTGTCTTTTCCAATTTTGGGGGGGCATTGTTATATGAGTGTCAATTGGACCAAGTTGATCGAAAGTGTTGTTCAAGTCTTCTGTATGCTTACTGATTTTTGGTGGCAGTGGTTTTTTTTTTTTTTTTTTTTTAAGATTTCATTTTTATGTAATCTCTATACTTAACGTGGGGCTCAAACTCACAACCTGGAGATCAAGAGTCACATGCCCTACTGACTGACCCACTCAAGTGCCCCAGTACATATACTTTTTTTTTCTTTTTAAGCAGGCCTCATACCCAGCATGGAGTCTAATACAGGGCCTAACTAATGTCCCTGAGATCAAGACCTGAGCTGAGATCAAGAGTCAGATGCTTAAATGACTGAGCAACCGAATGTCCCAACTTTGAAGACTGATATGTTTTTAAAATAAATTAACCCCTTTATTCATATTCCTATTTATCGCTGGTCATGTTCCTTGTTTTGAAATTCACTTTAATTGATATGAGGCATTTCCTTTGATTGTTTTTTTTTTAATGTGTTTTAGTATTTTTTTGATTGGTGTTTGAATGACATATTTTTATCCTCTTATTTTTAACCTAGTTTGTCTTTATATTTATATATTTGGTTCCCTTTATCCACTCTGGCAATCTCTGAATTTTAAATGGAGAGTTTAGGCCATTTTCATTTAATGTAATTATTATTTGTTTGGGTCTACTTGTTATTGTTGTTGTTAGTATTTAAAGAGAGAAAGAGAGAGACAGCGCACATGTACACACATGTACACACCTATAAGCATTTGGGGGAGGGGCAGAAAGAGAGAAAATCTTTTTTTTTTTAAAGATTTTATTTATTTATTTGACAGAGATCACAAGTAGGCAGAGAGAGAGGAAGGGAAGCAGGCTCCCTGCTGAGCAGAGAGCCCGATTTGGGGCTTGATCCCAGGACCCCGGGAACATGACCTGAGCTGAAGGCAGAGGCTTTAACCCACTGAGCCACCTAGGCACCCCAGGGAGAGAGAATCTTAAGCAGGCTCCACACTCAGCACAGAGCCCAAATCAGGATTTGATCTCAAGACCCTGAGATCATGACCTAAGTGGAAATCAAGAAGAGATGCTTAACTGAATGAGTCACCCAGATGCCCCAATTATTATTATTTTTTTGGTTCCATTTGTTCTTTGTTCCTTTTTCTTTTTTTCCCACCTTCTTTTGGTTTGACTATTTTTTAATGATTATATTTAACATTAGGTATACTTCTAAAAATTTTAAAACATACCTTAGCAAATTTAAGAGAATCATACAATTTCTGCTGTCACACTACCATCAGATTAATCTAAAAATTAATAATAGAAAGATAACTGAAAAATCCCAGCATATGTGGTGATTAAACAACACAATTTTAAATAATACATGGATTCTAGAAGAAATCTCAAGAGAAATTCAAGAGAAATTTAAAAAATATTTTGAACTCAATGAAATTGAAATCATAACTTATCCAAGTTTGTGGAATGCAGTGAAAGCAGGATTAGAGAGAAATTTTTAACACTGAATGTTTAAAAAAAAAAAAGGAAAGACTAAAATTGATATCTAAGTTTCCACCTTAGGAAACTAGAAAAAGAAGAGCAATTAAAATCCAAAGTAAGTAGAGGAAAAGGAATAATAATAATTAGAGCAGAGATCAGTGAAATGGAAAACAGGAGGTCAATAGAGAAAAAACAATGAAACCAAAAACTGGCCTTTGAAAAGATTATTAAACAGATAAAAAGTAAAACAGATGAGAAAAAGAAGGAGGACATAAATCACTAATATCAGAAATGAAAAGGGGTCATTTTTACAGATCTCATGGAAATTAAAAGTTAATAAAGGAATACCATGAATAACACTATGCCCACAAATCTGATAATGCAGACAAAATGGACCAATTCCTTGAAATGAACAATCTGTCCAAAGTCACACAAGAAGAAATAGATGATTCAAATAGGACCATATCTATTAAAGAAATTGAATCAATAATTAAGAACCTTCCAAAACAGCAAGAACCAGACCCAGATGAGTTCATGGGTGAATTGTACCAGATTTTTAGGTTAGAAATTATACCAAAGCTCTAAAATCTGTTAGAAGATAGAAGCAGAGGAAATACCTCCCAATTCAATCTGTGATGCCAGCATTACCTCAATACCCAAACCGGACAAAAACAGGCCAATATCTTACATGGGCATAGACGCAGAAGTTCTCAACAAAATATTAACAAATTGAATCAAAATAGTATATAAAGATATTTTTACCATGACCAACTGTGATTTATCCCAGATATGCAAACAGGTTTAATATTCAAAATCAATTAGTGTAATCTATCTCATAGAAAAATCACATGATCATGTGAATAGATGCAGAAAATGCATTTAATAAAATCTAACACTCACGCATGATAAAAACTCTTAGTAAGCTAGGAGTAGAAGGAAACTGTCTCAACTTGATAAAAACTACAAGAAACCTACAGCTAACATCATACTTAACTGTGAGAAACTCAAGACTTTCCTTCTAAGATCAGGTACAAGGTAAGCATACCTTTATACACAATTCTGTTTCAACATTATACTGGAAGTCTTTGCTAAGGAGTAAGGCAAGAAAAGGAAACCAAAAGTATACAGGTTGGGAAGGAATACTTAAAACTGTCATTCATCACCAATATATAATAAGTGATTATATCAAGGTTGTAAGATACAAGGTTAACATATAAAGTCAATTGCTTTTCTAAATACTAACAATGAACAAGTGGAATTCAAATTAAAAACACAGTACCATTTACATTAGCATCCACCAGAAGGAAATACTTGAGTTTAAATTTAACAAAATATGTACAAGTTCTTTATGAGGAAATGTGATAAATGAAATCATTTACCTGACTCTGATAAATGAAATCAAAGAACTACGTAAGTGGAGATATATTCCATGTTCATGAATAGGAACACTCAATATTGTTAAGCTGTCTGTTCTTCCTAGCTTGAGCTACAGATTCAATGCAATCTCAATCAAAATCCCAGCAAGGTATTTTATGGATATTGATAAACTGATTCTAAAATTTTTTGGAGAGTCAAATGACTCAGAAGAGCTGACACAATATTGAAAGAGAAGAACAAAATTGGAGGACTGATATTACCTGATTTCAAGACTTACTATAAAGCTTTAGTAATCAAGACAGTGTTGGCAAAAGACAAATAGATTAATGGAGCAGAATAGAAAGCCCAGGAAATGGTCTCCTATAAATATAGTCAACTGATCTTTGATAAAGGGGCAAAGGCAAAAGAATGGAACAAAGATAGTCTTCTCAACAAATGGTGCTGGAATAACTAGACACCTAGATCTGTGTCTGGTCTAGACACAGACTTTAACCCTTCCCAATAATTAATTAAAATGGATGACAGCCCTAAACGTAAAACATAAAACTATAAAACTCCTAGATGATAACATAGGAGAAAGCCTAGATGACCTTGGGTATAGTGATACCTTCTTAGATATTACACCAAAGACATGATCCATGGAAGAAATAATTGATAAACTAGACTATATTAAAGTTAAAAACAAAATGAAACAACTGCTTTTGGGAAAGACAATGTCAAGAGAATGAGAAGAAAAGCCACAGACTGGGAGAACACATTTGCAAAGAATGTATCTGATAAAGGTCTGGTGTCCAAAATATGCAAAGAACTATTAAAACTCAACAATAAGAAAACAGCCCAATTAAAGAATAGGCCAAAGACCTTAACAGACAACTCCCCAAATAAGGCATGCAGAAGGAAATAGGCATATGAAAAGATGTTCTTCATCATTTGTCATTAGGGAAATGCAAATTAATACCACTATGTATGTAGTAGAATGACTAACATCTAGAACATTAACACCACCAAATGCTGGTGAGGATGTGGAGCAACAGGAATTCTCTTTCATTGTTAGTGGAAATGCAAATGGTACCGACAATTTGGAATACACTTTAGTGGTTTCTTAGAAAACTAAATATACTCTTATCATCAGATCCAGTAATTGTACCTCTTGGTGTAAAGGTAGTTGGTCTAGGTAGTTGAAATTTTGTATTCCAGTAAAAAATTGCACATGGAGGGGCGCCTGGGTGGCTCAGTGGGTTAAGCCGCTGCCTTTGGCTCAGGTCATGATCTCAGGGTCCTGGGATCGAGTCCCGCATCAGGCTCTCTGCTCAGCAGGGAGCCTGCTTCCTCCCCTCTCTCTCTGACTGCCTCTCTGCCTACTTGTGATCTCTGTCTGTCAAATAAATAAATAAAATCTTTAAAAAAAAAAAAAAGAAAAAAAATTGCACATGGATGTTTATAATAGGTTTATAATTGCCAAAAGTTGGAAGCAACCAAGATGTTCCTCAGTAGGTAAGAGGATAAATAAACTGTGACTCATCCAGACAACAGAATATTGTTCAGTGCTAAAAAGAAATAAGTTATCAAGCCATAGAAAGATGGAGGAAACTTAAGTGCATATCACTAAGTGAAAGAATTCGCTCTGAAAAGTCTATGAACTGTATGATTCCAACTATATGACACTCTGGAAAAGGCAAACCTATGGAGACAGTGAAATGATCTGTGGTTATGGAGGAGGAGGGTTGTGATGAATAAGCAGAGCACAGAGGATTTTTAAAACAGTGAAAATATTTTATATGATGTTATATTGATGGCTCTATGTCATTATACATTGTCAAAAGCCATACCCTATCCAACACCAAGAATGAGTCCTGGGGCACCTGGGTGGCTCAGTGGGTTAAGCTTCTGCCTTTGGCTTGGGTCATGATCTTAGGGTCCTGGGATGGAGCCCTGCATTGGGCTCTCTGCTCAGCAGGGTGCCTGCTTCTGCCTGCTTCTCTGCTTATTTGTGATCTCACTCTCTCTGTCAAATAAATAATAAAATATTAAAAAAAAAAAAGAATTGAGTCCTAAAACTATGACTTAGGATGATTATGCTGTGTCAATGTGGGTTCATCCTTGGTAAGAATTGTACCATTCTGGTTGAGTCATGTTAACGATGGAGGCTGTGCATGTGGGGGTGGGTAGTGGGTATGTAGGAAATCTCTGTGTCATCTTCTCAACTTTGTTGTAAACCTGAAACTCTTGCAAAAAAAGTTTTAAAAAATCAACAGAGCCTCACGGACATGGGAGATGATATCAAAAGCTGTAAGACTATAGACTCCCCGCATAACTGGACTCCTCAAATAAGAGCAGAGAGAGAATGAGGCAGACATCTTCTCAAAGGTACAAATTCAAGAAGCTCCACAAGATAAATTAGAAGAAAACTATGTGTAGTCACATTATAGTAAAAGCATTATAAACCAAAGGTAAAATGAAAATATTGAAAGCGCTAGGGGAAAAGATATACGACATACAGGGGAATATGACAAACTCTCTGACCAAACTTGAATCAAGCTCCTTTGAGTCTTCTTTCTGATTAGGTTCCAACCTGAGGCTCTTGGTCCACCTACCTAGTCCAGGGTTAAGAAGAATCCTGCTGATTGGCTAACAGACACAGGAGGAAATCTTCCTCATCATTAGCCATCAGGGAAATTCAAATCAAAACCACACTGAGATGCATCTTATACCAGTTAGAATGGCAAAAATTAACAAGACAAGAAGAAACAAATGTTGGCGAGGCTGTGGAGAAAGGGAAACCCTTTTACACTGTTGGTGGGAATGCAAGTTGGTGCAGCCACTTTGGAAGACAGCGTGAAGATCCCTCAAAAAATTAAAAATGGGGGTGCCTGGGTGGCTCAGTGGGTTAAAGCCTCTGCCTTCAACTCAGGTCATGATCTCAGGATCCCGGGATCGAGTCCTGCATCGGGCTCTCTGCTCAGCAGGGAGCATGCTTCCTCCTCCCTCTCTCTCTGCCCGCCTCTCTGCCTCCTTGTGATCTCTGTCTGTCAAATAAATAAATAAATAAAATCTTTAAAAAAAATTAAAAATGGAGCTACCCTATGATCTTGCAATTGCACTAGTGGGTATTTACCCCAAAGATACAGATGTAGTGAAAAGAAGGGCCATATGAACCCCAATGTTCATAGCAGCATTGGCCACAGTCGCCAAACTGTCGAAAGAGCCAAGATGCCCTTCAACGGACAAATAGATAAAGAAGATAAGATCCATATATACAATGGAATAATATGCCTCCATCAGAAAGGATGAATACCTAGCTTTGTATCAACATGGATGGAACTGGAGGAGATTATGCTGAGTGAAATAAGTCAAGCAGAGAAAGTCAATTATCATATAGTTTCACTTACTTGCAGTACATAAGGAATAACATGGAGGACATTAGGAGAAGAAGGGAAAAGTGAAGGGAGGGGAATCGGAGCGGGAGATGAACCATGAAAGGCTGTGGATTCTGGGAAACAAACCCAGCGTTTTATAGGGGTAGGGATAGGGGAATGGGTGAGCCCGGTGATGGGTCTTAAGGAAGGCACGTATTGCATGGAGCACTGGGTGTTATACATAAACAATGAATCCTGGAACACTATATCAAAAACTAATGATGTACTGTATGGTGACTAACATAACATAATGATAATAATAATAATAAAAAGAAGAATCCTGCTAAGTCGGTTTAGCAAAAATCCCTTTCTTAGTATCTGATCACCCTTGATGTCTGATCAAATTCCTCATCTACCCTCAATATCTTATCACTCTGGCTTGCCTTCAGCAAGAACTCTGTTGCGCAAGCTTAGCGAGAATCCTATTCCTGATGTTTTGTCTCAGTAACTTTCCACTTACTTCCCCCATACTACTACCTGGCTATAACTTTTCACTTTCCTTTGTTGTATTTGGGATTGAGGCTGATCTCTCTTCCCTACTGCAAAACCCCATTGTAATAGTCCCTTCTTGAATAGACCGTTTCTTATCATGTTTAACAAGTGTCATGAAGAGTTTTTCCTTACAAAATAATTCCGAAGACATCTGATTTCTCATCACAAACCATGGGGGCCAGAACCCTGTAAAACAACACTCTGATTCATAGGGAGTGATTGTCAGAACTAAAGAAAAAGTTGAGACCTGACAAATACTCTTCATGAGATATACACTTTAAACATAAAAACTGATTAAAAACAAATGGATTGGAAAAGATAGGTAAACTGTAAGCAGCAACAAGGCTGGAGTGGCCGTGGTAATGAAAAGATATGCCATCATTACTATGTGGGCTCAGTAATAGATCCTTGAAGTCCAAAGAAGCAATTGAGAGAATTCAAGGGAGGTATAGAAATTCTACATTCGCAGTGGTGGTCTTAACACCTTCAGTAATGAAAAGAACAACAACAACAAAAATCACACACAATTGAAAGAACACAAAAAAATCAGTAAAAGGAAAGGTCATCCAAAAAACAATCATCTTGACATAATCAATGTTTAGAGAACACTATATCTTATCATCATAGATATTTTTTTTCTTCCTGCACTTGGTACCTTTATGGAGACAGACAAAATGTGTGGAAGAATATGACCCATACTCCATCTGCATACGGTCTAGACACCACAACCAAATACATCGTTGTAATTAATTTTGGCTATGACATTTACTTGTTTATAAATCTTCCATCACTCACCGCTGCCTAGAAGGTTAATTTAAATCTCTTCAGGCTGACATGAGAAATGCAGCCCAATCTGCCTGCCATGTTCCACCCCCTACCATCATGACTCATGATACTTCCATATAATTTTTTTTGGCCATAGCTCATATAGACTCTGTATTATCTGCTAAGCATACATTGCATATTTGACTGCCAAGTCTTCATCCATTTTTTTCCCACTACTTTTGATACCCTTTGTCATGTTTTCACCTGGGATCATCTACATCCTCCAAGGTTCAGACTGCCTCAAAGGTATTTGGGGGCCATGTGAGAACGTCATGTGTTTCCATCAGTTCGCCAGCTGTATGACTTAGGACACATTGATTTCTCTGCCTATGCTTCAGTTTTCTCATCTGTAAAATGTGTGTAATATTAATACTTTCCTAATAGGATTGTCATGAATCTATATGAGCTAATGTGTGAGACCCTTAGTGTGGTTCCTGGCCCAGTGTGTATGTGTATGTGTATGATCAATACGTGCTAGTTCTTATTTTGTGGTTATTATTGGTGGTAACTTGAGAGACCATCCTAATTGGATGGTGGGACAGGTGTCAGATTTTATAATTTTCTTATAAGCTTTTGCATCTCGGCCAGCATTTTCTTAGCATAATCTCCAAGCTGGCTGTTGCTCGAGAGTTTAGAAACATACCCACAGCTCTCTTTGCAGAAATGAGTTGGATCTAACTGGGTCTAATTTCATCGTCTTTTTTGTGATAAAATCGATTGTCTATACTGGCCCTCCAATATCTTATACCCCTCCCTGAACTTCAGTAAGTTAGTACCACTCAATTAATTTATTACATTTTAGCCGGCTTAGTTGTAGAGGCTCCACTCTCGCCATGAACATTGCCCCCTGTACTGCAGTGGTGGCGTGAGAACTTCTATTTCTACAGTGTCTTCTGTTGGCTTCTCCACCTGGTCACCTGCGGCATCCCATCCCCAGAGACTGCACATTGTCTAGGGAAAGGGAGGGTGAGCCAGGAGATGGGGAGAGGTGGAAGAAGGAGGGGAGAGGGAAACTGGCTCATCCCCCCACCCAAACATGCTCTAGATCACAGACCTCCCCAAAACACAGCAATAAGAGAAAAAAATAAGAGAAAATAAGAGAAAAATAAGAGAAAAAAGCCCACAAACCCCATGGCCACAAAGACGCAGCCAGGGTGTAGAGGTTCTGGGAATCATCCTGTGGGCTATGCAGGTGATCTGACCACTGGGTGTCACTGTTAGTCTGCGTTTTTTTGATTTGGTATCAGGTTTCTGGCATTTGCTGGTCTCCTTCCACTTCCCACAGGCTCCCTCCCTGTGCTGGTCTATCTCCCTGGGCAACTCTACTGACTGCAACTAGACAGTTCACTGAGAGTGAAATGACCCAGAAGTGGATTTCTGATCTGCACATGGGAAACTAGTCAGTCACAGAAGCAAGCAGTAACTAGTTCTACAACAAGAGCACCTAGGAAGTGAACTCTAAAAACACAGAACTATCTCATTGATTTTATCATTTATTGCTATTCTTTCCTCCTTTATATAGTATTTGTTTTTTATCTTATTAATCTACGTTCTTATACTTTTTTTAGTTCTTTCATTCAATAAAATCGAACATTTAGCTCAAGTAGAAATTAAACCCAGAAAGAAGGATTGGGACGAAAGACCTGAACACATAAAGCCTTTAAAGAAATAGAAATCATATTTAACAAGACCTGTTATTTTTACTTACCCTCTTTAGAACTTGGTGTGCATTTTCAATCTGAAGATTCATGTCTTCAATTCTGGAATCATTTTCCTTGTGAATACTGACTCATGAGTCCCTCCTGTGGAAGTTTTAGTAGATTATGCTGGACATCTCATTCTATCTTCCATCTTTCTTGGTTAATTCTTCCATTTACTTGTTTCCCCATGCTACATTCTGAGTGGTTTCTGCAGATCTGTGCTCGGGTTCATGAATTTTTTCCTCTGCTATGCTGAATCTTTTGTTTGACTTATCCAGTGAGTCCTTAATTGAAGGGCCTTTGTTTTTTGTTTCCGGGAGTTGAATTTTGCTATTTATCTAATCTGTCTCTTTCCCTTTCATAATAGTCTATTCTTTCATTATGGTTCCTAAGTTTAAACATATATATATACATACATATATATATATTTATATATTATATATAATATTTAAGTAGGTCATGCCCAGTGTGGAGTCCAACATAGGGCTTGAACTCATAACCCTGAGACTGAGATCTGAGCCAAGATCAAGAGTCAGACATTTAACCAACTGAGCCATCTGTGTGCCCCAGTTTAAAAATCTTTTAAATTGCTTTGACCTGCTTATTCTTTCATTTCCAACTCTATTATTTCCCATTCTTGCAATGATGATATATAGGCTGGCTGCATTTGCTGGTTTTCTGTCTCAGCAGTTAATTTCCTTGTGTGATTTGTATCTCTCTGTGATCTATGGTTGACCCTTGAACAATGCAGGAATTAAGAATGCTGACCCATTGCACAGTTGAAAATCTGTGTGTAACTTTTATATTCCCCAAACTTAACTATTAATTCCTGCTATTGACCAGAACCCTTACTGATAACATAAACAGTTGATTAACCCATATTTTGTATGTTCTATGTATTATATACTGTATTCTTACAATAAAGTAAGCTTGAGAAAAAACGTGGTTAAGACAATCATCAGGAAATCAGGAAAGAGAAATGGTGACCCTAGGAAAGAGCGGGTCTCCTCCTGGGAGAAGGAGCCCCGAGGAAGCATTTATGACCTTCTACAATGAAGTAAAACGAATAGAGAAGAGAGACTTAGTTCTAACATCCAAAAATCAGCTTGAAAGACTGACCTGTTCTGGCTCCTCTAACTTCACTTTGAACCCATTTGAGGTTCTTCAGATGGATCCTGAAGTGACAGATGAAGGAATAAAAAAGAAGTTTCGACAGAGTTCCATATTAGTGTATCTTGACTGGAATCAAGATGATGTTGACAGCACAAAAGTCTTTTGAGGCTGTGGACAAAGCTTACAAGTTGCTCCTGGGTCAGGAACCAAAGAAAAGGGCTGTGGATCTCATTCAAGCAGTAAAAGAATACACAGATCACACAGTGAGAGTGAAAGAAGCAATAAAGGATGAAGGAAACCCCACAAATGTGGGGTAGGATTATTCTGAGTTGTTCAAACAAGCAGTATATAAGAACAGACCAGGGGCGCCTGCCTTTTGGCTCAGGTCACAATTCCAAGGACCTGGGATTGAACCTCTAACAGGCTCCCTGCTCAGTAGGGAGTCTGCTTCTCCCTCTCCCTCTGCCCCTCCCCTCCGTATGTGCACGCACACGTGTGCACTCTCTCTGTGTCTCAAATAAATGAATAAAATCTTTTTTTAAAATTTTTTAATTTTTTATAAACATATTTTTATCCCCAGGGGTACAGGTCTGTGAATCGCCAGGTTTACACACTTCACAGCACTCACATAAATGAATAAAATCTTAAAAAAAAAAAAGAAGAAGAACAGACCATAAAACTCTTTGCTGACCTGGAAATTAAAAGGAAAGAGAAGTCAAAGAGATGCATGAAAGGAAGCAACAAAGGGAAAAAGAGATAGAAACTGGAGAAAAAGCCAAATGAGAAAGGGAGTGGCAGAAAAACTTTGGGGGAAAGTCGAGATGACGTGTGGGCAGCTGGTGAACCTTCCAAGCATATCCAAAGGCGTAGAAAGAGAAGAACTGACCCTTCCTGAGACCCTTCCTGAGACCACCGAAAGTAGAAATGAAGCAGCGTGAACCACAGAACCTTCCCCCAACTGTCTCCCTCCTGCTTTGAAGGACTTGTGCTTTCTTCCTATTTCCACCCCAACATAGAGTAGTATTTGCTTTTTAATTAGTCCACTTGTTTTCAATACAATTTAATAGAGATCAGAGTAAGTTCTTTGCACACTGAAATGAGGGGTTCGGTTTTAAAAAAAAACTTTCCCACACTCCTACCCTTGGACCAGCCACCACGATTGCTTGCCTTCCCTTCCTGCAGCCTAAAATGTATCATTTTGTACTTCACTGAATTGTGATGGTTAGAAATTTCATGTACAGCTTGTGAAAATCAACCAATTAAATGTTTTGAGTTAAAAAAAAAAAAAGAGAGAAGGGGGCACCTGGGTTAAGCCTCTGCCTTTGGCTCAGGTCGTGATCTCAGGGTCCTGGGATCGAGCCCCACATCGGGCTCTCTGCTCTGCAGGGAGCCTGCTCTCTTTCCCCCGTCCCCCTGCCTTCCTCTCTGACTACTTGTGATCTCTTTCAAATAAATAAATAAAATCTTTAAAAAGAAGAAAGAAAGAGAAGGGTTCCTGGGAGGCTCAGATGGTTAAGCATCTGCCTCTGGCTTAGGTCATAATCCCGGCATCCTGGGATTGAGTCCCACATTGGACTCCTTGCTCAGTGGGGAGTCTGCTTCTCCCTCTGCCTCTCTGTCTCTGTCTCTCATGAATAAATAAATAAATAATCTTTAAAAAAGAGAAAATCATAAGGAAGAGAAAATACATTTACAGTACTCTATTTATCAAAAATACACTTAAGTGTACCCATGCAGTTCAAACTTGTGTTATTCAAGGGTCAACCATACTCTTAGCTACTCTTTAACATTAAAAAAAAATTGGGTTTCTCATGAACCCTACACTGTGGAAGAGTAGTTTTTGTGATTGTGTCTGTTGTCTCTCTAGAGAATTAACATCCAGGGGCTAGTTTTTGCCCTTGACTGGCATACCTAGAGCATTTAGGGTAAATTCAGATCTCATACCTTCTCAAGGAGCAGAACTGGGTTTTGATTTTTCCACACAAGTCCTCAGGCAGATGCATAGCTCCTCTGGGGTGTCCTTGGAAGGTGGAAGGAAGTTTTCAAATCCCTTTTTGATGGAATAGCAACACTTCCAGACTTCAGGCTGTATGCAGGGAGCAACCTTCCAGCTCCGCTGCTTGACCTAAGCCCAAAGCCATCTCTACGAAGGAGGATGGGGAATTAGAATTCCAGCCCTAGCTCCGACTCATCTGACTGAGAACCCCCAGGGTTCCCATGGAATCTGCTCCCATTTATTCATAGGCCTTCAATTTCTATGCTTGTTTCTGGATCCTAAGGATTTCCCTTTCTTTCCTTAAAAGTAAGTATATATTTAAAAAAAAAAAGTACTGACTTTCCTTAAAAGTATGTATTAAAATATTTATCTTTGTCACATTTTTATCCTTCCTTGACCTTTAGTAACTCAGATTATCTTCTGGTTTTCTTTCCTTCTTCTTTTATTTTTTTTTCCCCAGTAGAACAATCTAGGTTACTTATTTAAGCCATCTCCTGCCATAAGCAATGGGATGGAAGCTCAGTGTATGGGTCATAACTTGATACAAGTGAGGAAGTGAGCTTAAGGTCCCATATACTTTACTGGTCCGTGGGCAGAGTAATGGTCCAAACCAGTGCTGTAGTCCCCACTGGGTAGTAGTCTGGGTTCTCCTTATTCATCTCCTCATAGCCAGTCAGAAGTGGATTCTCATGAGGGTTAAGGATAGAGTCTGATTACCATCTCCCCAGGGAAAGAGCTTGGCTCTCCTGTGGAGACAGGGTAAGTGACGCACTGGGGTCTTTCCTGCTCTCCGTGATGTGACTTCAGGAAGACGTTCAGCAGGCTCACCCCCATGCTGGGGAGCGTCACAGTGTAGGTGAGGGCCTTCCCCTGTGAGCTGACCCCTCCTCGCCATGACTACCATGAGACACAGGCAGCCCCAGCTGTGCCCTGGACCAACCTAGCAGCCCAGAAAGTTGGGACCCAGCTGCTGCTGCAATTTTCTACTTCTATCTCCCAGTTTTCTTATCAGAGGTCTTCAAACAGGGTCGTGTGAGCTGTGGGGCGAGCAGGATGAGCTGCGGGGATTTCCTCACTCTGAACCCTGTCCTCTACCCTGCTTCCAACAGGGAAGCTCTTCTTGTGTCCTACTCTAAAGCAACCAAGCTGTGTGACCCTGGCAAGTACTTCATCCTTGTGTACCTCTGTTTCTTTATCTGTAAAAAAGGAACAATTACAGTGCTGACTCGCTGGACAGTTGTGGGGACAAATGAGATATACACAAAGCACTCCATGCCTGGTTCAAAACAAGCATGCAGTAAGTGAACTTTATTGTTAATTATTGAGCTCCAAGTTATATCTCTTCTAAAAAAAAATGATTCGGAGCTAAAAGAAAAGTCTTTTCAGATAGATGGGGCTTTAAAAGCTAGATAGATATGTTCTAGACTGGGTCTTTCCTAAAAGAACTTCTAGTTCAAAAATTCTTTATTTCTATGCTAACTCTACCAGCAGGAAAGCTAATTTGAGCCCAGCTTGGCTAGCAAAGTTAGTTTTAGCCAAGCTTGGCTTGTGCCTAGCAGGGCGGGCATAAAGATCTCTATTGTTTATGATAATTTTCTTCCAGCCCCCTGACATTCCTTCAACCCCACTTCCCATCCCATAGTAATTCTTTCTTTCCTTAATGCTGCACAATGAACTTGTTGTAACAGCTGTACAAGCTTCCTTCTGACTTGAGTCAGCCTTGCTTCATGGTTTGTCAATGTTGTGTCACCCGTCCCTTGATTTTTTGCTGAAATTGCCGAAGGATAAAGAAATTGCATCTAATGGACCTTTTCTAACCTTTGCATATATGGTAACCTTTTCTCTATTTCTTATGAAAGTGGGGGCCGTGTAGTCTCAAAAGGATAGGGTTAGGGAAAGGGCTTTGTTCTGTTTTCTAAGAGAAAGTGCTAGTGGGAGGGACATTTTCATTCTGACTTCAACCTACTCGGCAAATGTTCCGATGAGCTAGTGACAGTGCTACTTACTTGTGTGCATAATCATATTATGAATCAATGAGATGATGAGTCAGGATTCAGCCATGAAGAGTGAGGGTTGATGGTCTTCTACCACCTCCCATTGTGAAGGGCAAGAAGTCGCAGGTCTGAGGCCTTGCAGTGACTCCCCCTTTTCTCCCCACCCTCCTTGAGCCTTAATTCAGGTGCAAGAAATGCTAGCATTTTCAGTGATGATGTGAGATGTTCTCTTCAGGTTTTAGAAAATGACAGAAAATTGGAGTGGGCCTGCTTCTCTGTAGGTTGCCCATATTGATATAACATCTGCTACCAGCTGATTGTATGTTTCTAGTATCTTCTGAAGGCCAAGCTCCTCAAGATCAATAGGATCTTTTTAACTGTAAGTAGGGTTGTTCTAGTCTTATCCATGAATTTGGAGATATGGTCACAATTTAGTTGATAACGTGGATAATAGTTGTTTGGTATAATTGGTATAAAAAAAACAGGGTTACATAGAGCATGTTGTTTTATACTTAGTGGAAGCAGGGTGAATAGGAAGCCAGGCCTGACCAACCTCTTAACTCTACTGAGGTTTGAGGATATAATGTGGTTGAGGGGTCCCTCAGAAATGGAAGACTCGGATTACTTTAGCTTGGTTAGAGGGGTTGGTGACCACCTTAGCTTACCCTGGAGGGTCACAAGGAAAGTGTGGGCTCTTTTTTCCCAGGCCTTTTGAGGGCCAAAATTTGACATTTTCTTCAGAAGGCCAAAAACTGCCTCATTATCAAAATGAACCAATTTCATTAGTTAAAGGCAATGCTCTGTTTCCATTACTGTGAGTTACTTTATATATACAGTGTGAGGTACGGATCCAACTTCATTCTTTTGCAATTCTCCCAGCACCATTTGTTGAAAGACTATTTTTTTCCTCCATTGATTTGGTACCCTTGTGGAAAATCAGTTGATGTGGGCTCAGTTCTATTACAATGATCTATCCTTATATTAGTACTTCACTGTCTGGATTACCATTGCTTTACAGTAACTTTTGAGATCAAGAAGTATAAAATTGAGAACTTTGCCTTTTGTTTTCAAGACTGTTTTTGCCATTCTGGGTTCCTAAGTCTCTATATGAATTTTAGTGTCAGCTTGTCAATTTCCAGTGAAGAAGCTGCTGGGATTTTGATAGAGATTATGTTGACTCTATAGATTAATTTGGGGAGTCCTGCCATCTTAACAAAATTAAGTCTTCCAGATTCATGAACATAGATGTTTTTCCTTCACTGAGATCTTTAATTTCTTTCAATGATGTTTTGTAGCTTCCAGAGTATAAGTTTTGTACTTGAGTTTTCTTCAAATGTAAAAGGTGGTGGCTGGACAAGTGGATGGAGAAATCAGGGGTTTCCCAAGCCTGTGATGTTATATCCTGGCATTTTCTGCACTTTACCTGTCCCCCTTCCACTTCTGTTGCTAATTAATTTGTTGCTTATTTGTTATCTTTCTCCTCCAATGAAATGTTAGCTCCATGAAAGAAGTTACCCTGTCTGTTGACTCTACCACTGGGCTACTCTCCCCACCCCAACCTAGATCCCAACCTAGTGCCTGCCCATAGCTTGTGCTTAATCAAACTCTTTTGAATGAAATCCTCAGGTCATCTTCAGGATTTCTTCCACTCTTCCTACTCCGGGTCTCTACAAATGTAGATTGTATTATTGTTTGCCAGATGAAAGATTAGGAATACTCAGTGGTGTACCAGTCAAGAGCCCAGCTCTGGATTCAGTCCACTGAGTTCTGAATCCTGACTCTACCACTTGCCAACTATGCAACCTTTGGAAATCTACTTGGCTACCTAGACCCTCAAGTTCTTCAACTTTAGATGGAAATAATGATAAAACCTGCCGCTCTGTGTGGCTGTGTGTGTTAAATGAGTAAATCCTTTAAAATACTCATGTGGTGCAACTGTATGAAGTTGTCCATGTATGTTAACTTGCATTATCATTATTCACGTATACCTACCCATGTGACAAGCCTGTCATCTCTCTTTTCATGCAGGCCTGCTGGACCTTCCCACAGTTTGTTTCTGTCAGCCTTTCCCTGCCTGGGAATGTTCAGGGAGCTCTGTTGTCTTGTGGATTGCAGGGCGTGGTCCTTCCTCTCGGCCAATTACAAGGATGCTATATGAAGCTGGTCTTTGTCCCTGGTTTCCCTCTCCTTGCGGAGAAGCACTCATACAGGGACCTGGCTGAGGAGAGCAGGTCTGGCCTCCTTCTCAGTCTCCATCCCTTCTCTTGCAAATGCAATAAGCATTTCACCCTGCCTCTTCCTTTCACAGGCTTATGAGGATCTGAATGAAAGGGATTTCAAAGCAGCCTAACTTCATAGAGGAAGGCAACCTGGTCTTGAATTCTTTTCCTTTATTCCAGGATGAGATGAATTTCCATCTCTTTGACCAAATGTTTCCCCCAGTTGTGTGAACTCAGTTTAAAGAAACACACGCCATGCTTCCCAGTGCTTCAAATTAACAAAATGGTTTCAGGGATCTTTCTACTTTTCTCTTCACAGCCGCTATGGAAAACCCTTATGTCAGGAGTTCCTTTCCCATTTGACAGCTGACGAACCCCACCCTCAATCCACCACGAAGCCTCTCAGCCTCCAGCTGAGGCAGGCACAGCATCAGGCTTGGATGTGGGGCCCCTCACCTTGGTCTAGACTCTTTTTCACCTTGCTCAGCTGGATGCTGATAGATCAGGTTTTTGGGGAGACCATTGAACTGTGGGCCATCTAAAAGCCCCGAATAATTGCTATTAAGAAAACAATCTTTTCCTTGCATCACTATGAGGATGTGAAGAAAGGGGTTAATAGGAATAAAAATCTACCCCCATGAGGATGTTCACAACAATTGGACCAGGAAGGTGCAGGAGGAAGGCCTGGGGCTCTGCTGGGAAAATCATCAGAGGAGGAGTATCTTGGCTCTCTCTTCTCAGGGAATGGACTCGAGATCTGGGGAAGCAGAGGATCCCTTTGTTTAGAATTTTGTTTTGAACCTTGTTTAGATTCCAGGAAGCAAGGCTAACAACTCTCATCCAGAAATAGGAAAATGTTAACCATCCACATGGCTAATCCATTGGGGCTCACTTGTTCTGACTTTGTGCAGGGGAAAGAGGAGCCCTTTCTGGGACAGCTTTGCCCATGCCTGTTGCTGGGGCTGCCCTCCTGAAGCCTCTCTTTCCCACAGGAGTTCCCATCTTTCTAACTTGTGGCTCCAGCCACGAGTCAAGTGAAACAGGCCAGGTCAGAATTGTCATTTTCACAATGGGGGCTAAGTTCAGGCCAAGAGTCAAGCAGGAGTCCATTAAGATATATGATAATATATATAAGATGATCCTCTAGGGGAATAAATGTATTATATATATAAACCATGTGTATTGAATCCACGTATATATAATTTTACCTGCAGAGATGGGATCAGACATATGTTGTCTAGAATGCAGAACCAGACTTCGGAAGGATACTGCAAATTGCCTGTGGTTGCCTTCGGGGAGAGGACCGGGTTTTGGTTAGGAGCCAAGTGGTTTGAAAGTGGACTCATTTTTTTTATTCAATATGCAGTCTGAACTTTTGCACACATACATGACCGTGCCTGTGATGACACCATTTTAAACAGAGTACCTGGCCTTCCCGCAGGACATCACTCCTTGCCACGCCCTGCATGGGCTCCTCTTCCTCCTCCACCACTACAGACATGATCTCTGAAATTCCCCTTGGCAGCTCCCACCTTTTGGTTCACCCGCTCCCCCGAATCGTCCAAGCTGCTGGACGGTCTCCTTAGGACTTTGTGACTTGGTCTGTCTGATCTCCTATCTCTGTCCGTCCCCCTGGGCCTCCTCATTGAGCCTGACTCCAAGGTGGCCTGTTTCAGTCACCATCTCACTGGTGCCCCAGATTCTCGCATGTTAGTGCCCCCTGACACCCTTGCTTTGCCAGCTCTGAACTGTTGTGTGCTGTCCCTGCTCCATTTTGAGGCTCCTGGAAGAGACATAAAACCCCATGACTGGGGTCCCAGCAACCCACCCATTCTTTTCTGATCAGCTTCTTATTATGCTTACCCCCCGTGGGCCCCCTTTTTCTCCTTCTCCCTGGTTACATTGTGGCCTTCGCCGTGACCTGCTCTGAACACACACCTCACTCCTCCATACTCTCGACGCCTCACCACACGTCCCACCTCAGAGGAACCCTACCTCCAAGACAGGCTCTGTGCCCACCCTCAAGGCCGTCCCAATTTCCCTCCTTCTGGACTCTTCCACATCAGTGTTCTTCTCTCTGCATCTCTATTCCTCTCTAGTTCATACTGGTGTGACACAGAGCTCTATTCCGGGCTTTGCTTGATTTAATAGTCTCTTTACCCCAGTGCCTGAGGAAACAGAAGGCATGCGTGGTGAAGTTTGTGGAGTCTGGAGCGCCACCTATCACGACTGGCCCACTCCTTCCTCCGTTGCTGGAAGCTTTCAAGGTTGACAGCTCTCAGCCGATCCCTCTCTGGGGCTCACCTCGAACAGAAGAGCACCATCTCCAGTCCATGCTCCCCCAGGGGGCCGCTGCCCTCAATGACTGGCCATTACGAGGGTGTAGCCAGTTCAGTGACTGGTTGTTAATCAAGAGCCCTTGGCCCAGGATGACTCTGCAGGACCCACCGACCCCTGAGCTCCCTGTGGGAACCAGCTGGGGACTCTCTTGAGTCTTCTGTTATCCACACCGCCACCCCTAGGGATCCTGTGAGCACAGTTCCAGAAGCTTCCTACCTGCCAGTCTTTCCCTCAGGAAGGGTCTGCTTCTTGGGAACAGACCACAAGGCTTTTCAGGATTGGCGGAGTGATCTTGAACAGGGGTGGGAAAGATCAGTATTCAGACTGATTTCATCTGCTTGGAACATAGAGGCCAGTCTCAGAAAATTAAGAAAAAAGAACTAAGAGCTTTCTTAATTTTTTTTATTTTGTTCATTCATTCGTTCCTTCCTTCACATAAGAGGGCCTATTCTATGTCAGGCACTGTGTCGCAGCATGGTGGAAATAGGGCAGCAGAAATGTGAGGGGGAGATGATAAATGAACACCCGGACTTAGAACTATTAGTTCTTTTTTCAAGTAGATGCCTGGCCATATCTCTCACAACCTGTATTTGTACAACTGAGTTTTTTTTTTTAAGCTACCAATCCAAAAGTTTACACTGATCCAAGGAGCTTAATTAATCTCGTAGTTCCAAATGTCAGAAGTCTGAAGTGGGTCTCACTGGGCTAAAATCAATGTGTAGGCAGGGCTGTGTTTCTCTTGGAAGTTCTAGAGGAGAATCCATTCTGCACCTTTTCTGGCTTTTAGAGGCTTCCCACACTCCTTGCGTTGTGGCCCCATGTTCAGTCTAAAACCAACATTGTAGCAACATCTTCAGATTGCTTTCTCTGATTCTGACCTCCAGCTTCTAGTTTTCTTGTCCTGCCTTCTTCTGACTCTGACCTTCCCACTGTCCTTGTGGTCACATCTAGATGATCCAAACAATGTTCCTTTCTCAAGTTCCTTCACTTAATCCTATCATCAAAGTCCCTTGAGCCGGGTAAGGTAACATATTCACAGGGTCTGGGGGTACAGACATCTTTGGGGGGCATTATTCTGCCTGTCATGCCAGATAATTAATGTCCATATTAAAGTTTGAGAAGCACTGGCCCATTGTATTTGAATGGTTTTCCTTTCCTACTTTCCCTGCATGTTCACATATTGTTGAAACCTTTTTAAATTAAGAGCATGTATGATAAACCTGTTTTTCTCATTTGTTTGACCTCTGTACATATATGGTTCTGTGGAGGTTAAGACAATTCTGATCTTTATTGCTAGACACATGTTGCTGGAGGGAGGGGTTGGGGGCTGGGATGCTGTGTATATGTGTCTGGTTATTTACTCCTGGCTGTCTTAAGTGGTGAAGCCACTGTGTATATTGATGCTGGCTGAAATGTTCTATTTCTGTCAATTACTAGCAGTAAGACCTTGGAGAGGTCACATGACTGCTCTCACACAACTCTTTCACCACTTACAAAATGGCGGGTCCAACTCATGTTACTGATACAAGTGTGAGGATATAGTAAGATGGAAGATTGCATCAACAAGGAACTCTTGAATGATTCTGTCATTTTTTTTTTTTTTTGGTTTATTTGTGGATGCTGAACCTTGACAATGAGAGGGACTCTCTCACCTCACATTCTTTCCTTTCTTTCTTTCTTTCTTTTTTAATCTGTTTTTTAAAGATCTACTTATTCATCTGAGGGAGAGAGAGAACATAGTGGGGAGGGAAAGAGGGGGAGGGAGAGAGAGAGAATCTCAAGCAGAATCTCAAGCATGGAGTCCAACTTGGGGCTCAGTCCCATGACCCTGAGATCATGACCTGAGCTGAAACCAAGAGTCCATGGCCCAAGTGACTGGGCCACCCAGTTGCCCCCTCACATTTTTTTCTTTGAGAGAGCCAGAGTCCCTGCATGTGGTCCCCCCTTATGGTTAAGGCTTTTAACTAACTTTGCCATAGATCGGGGGTTCCTGGGTGGCTCAGTTGGCTAAGTGTCTGCCTTCGGCTCAGGTCATGATTCTAGGGTCCTGGCATCAAGTCCCACATTGGGTTCCTTGCTCAATGGGGAGCCTGCTTCTCCCTCTGCCTGCCACTCCCCCTGCTTGTGCATCATTGCTCTCTCTCTCTCTCTCTCTGATAAATAAATAAATAAAAATTTTTAAAGAAAAAAAAAAGTTTGGCTTAGATCAGAAGATTAAGAAAAGGAGAGCTAGATGGACATTAAGACCCCTGAAGTCTACACCTGGGCCTGTCCTTCATCCCTGTAAAAGAAACCCCTGGGGCATTATTTGCTGAAATCTGGATGCACATTAGAATTACATGGAATGGGTCTAATCGGTGTTTCTGTTTCACTGGGGATCGGTAAGATCTTGGAACCTGAATCTTGATAAATCTCTCCAAGTGGATAGAATGTGATCTCTATCTCCTGACTCCCGTAGGCTAATGTAAGCTTGGGATCCATTAGCAGAAGAACAATACATGAAACAAAGGAGGGGATAGTGCCTCGGAGCTGTGTACAGAACACACAGTTTTGCTGCACAGTAGGATGGAGATCTGGGGACCCCACTGCCAGAGGAACTTGAACAAAGTCATCACTGGAACAAGACCTGAATGGGTGGGGACACAAAATGACTTTACGTAAGGAAAGCCCAGAAGGGCAAATGGTTCACTTTCCCAAGGTCACCCAGTGAAATTTATCAATGAAAACACCTGCAAAAGAGACATATATTTCCTTTTGCTTGAAATTGATTTACTAAATCACAAAAACCCAATACCATAGTGATGAAAACAGTTGGGTATGCGGATTCATTTTTCTTTCCTAACTAAACTGCTTGCAGAACTTGTGTCTGTCAAAAACAATGGCCAGTCAAGAAGTAAGGAAAGAAATGCAGCTAGGGGGGCTAGGCTGGTTGCCTTTGCCTGAGGTAGTGAAAGGAATCTTCCTGATTATCTGAGGACAGGAAGACCTGGTTTTACTTGGATGCATTTCCTTGTAGGCTTTCTGATAGGAACTGAGATTTTGTCTCTGTTGTGGCTGATAGGTACATTCTACTCACCAATGATGTCCCTTCTTCCTCAGAGTCCAGACGCATGGACAACATTCCAAAGACTGATATAACAGTCATCACACACACACACACACACACACACACACGCAAGATTTGCACAAGTGAAAAACCAACTCCTATAAACACTTTTTAAACCCTTACAATTGTTTTGTGAGGCAGAACTTTTTTTGTGATCTCGCCCTGACTATCATCATTGTTATTTGCAAAGGAGACTCCATACCAAACAGCATACAATTTGGAAATGGCAGAGCCAGGATTTGAACTTCAGTCTTCTGGCCACAAATTTAATGCCCAAACTGACCTCTGAGTGGTAACAACACAGGAGTGTGGAGTTTCCTGGGGCTATCCTAAGAAACTGCCCGAAATTGGGGGGGGGGCTTCAAACAACAGAAATATATTGTCTCATGTCTATTGGGGGCTGGATCCCAAATCAAGGTGTCTGCATGACTCTGCTCCCTTTGAAAGCATCAGGGAGACACCTCCCTTGCTTCTTCCTGACTTCCGGTGGTTTGCTGGCAATCCCAGCACTCCTTGGCTTGTGGATGTGTAACTCTACTCCCCTCTTTGTTTCTAGGGCTTCTGCTTCTGTGTCTGTGTCCTTAGAGAGCTTTCTTTTTATAAGGACACCAGTTATTTTGGATTAGGGGCCCTCCCCACTCCAGTATGACCCCAACTTAAATAATTATATCCTCAACAATCCTATTTTCAAATAAAGTCACATTCTGGGGGTTAAGTCCTCCACATATCATTTTTGGAGGGGACAGAATTCCATCCATGACATTGTCTTCCAGCTTTCCCCTTGAGTTATAGTTCTACAGTGCATATTTTATTATCACAACTAGATTGTGAACTTCCCAGGGAAGAAAATCCAATTTTATATCCAAAGAGTCCAGCTGGCTGCTCTTGGGCTGGATCTGGACTATAGGCATGTTTGTCTGCTCTGAAATATTGACCTACACAGTGCTGTGGGAGATTTTCTGAATTAGTCTGTGAGCATTCATTTTTTAATTCTTATTGTTCTTACTGAAGTATAATTAACATACAGTGAAATATTAGTTTCCAGTGAATAACATACTGATTCCACAGTTCTATACAATGCTCAAAATGGTGGATGCTTCATGAATGTGCATGTCTTCCTTGCGTAGAAGCCATGTTGGTCTCTGTATTGTTCCAATTTTAGTGTATGTGCTGCTGAAGAGAGACTAGTCTATGACCATTAAAAAGTTTGGGAGCTTCACATGCAAATCTTGATGTTAGGTTTCTATGACAAACCAGAATGTCTGGCTACTTATCAGAGGAACATGGCACCATAGTCTTCAGTGCCTGAAGCCTAGCAGGGGCTTCTTAGTTGGGGCAGTGACCTTCTTGTACCACAGATATATTTAAACCCAACTGATTCTGCTTCTCTGGAGAGTCTCAGTTTACACACTCTTCACTCAGAAATATGTCTAATATCTAAGCCCCTTTTACGACGTCCATTGCTGTCACTCTGGTGCAGGCCATCATTATCTCTCAACTGACCTACCCTCCCAGGCACCTCCAAACTATTTTCCAAGTAGCAGCCAGGGTGACCCTTTAAAGCCATAATTCTATTTATGATACAACTTTACTTAGTAACCTCCCCTGTCTCCCATCCCACTCACAGGAGAAGCTGAAGTCCTTAGATAGCCTTCAAGGTGTTGTGCAATCCGGCCTACAGTTGTTTTCTCCAACCACATCTCTATACCCTGCCCTGCCTCATAGCCTCCAACCACACATGCTTTTCCTTCCACTTGCCACCCATGGTCCAGCCTCAGGGCCTTGGAACCTGCTGCTCTCTCTGCAAGGAAAGCCCTTTGTGCAGGCTAATCCATCTGAGTTACCCACATGTAAGACAGCACTAGTTTCTTGCATCTCAAGAGAAGCAATGACTTTAACCAGAATGAACTTACCACAAATGTGTGTCTCAGCCAACTGCCTCAGGGCGTCATCCCGGACAGATGGGCTTCTTTTCGTTGGTCTTGGTCACGTGCAATTTGGCCTATGTTGCTGCACCTGTGTAAGAATGGTATATAGGCTACTCAAGGAGAAATGATGTGAGTATTGGTCATCATGTGCACATTAAACCATGCTTTTTCTTCATTGTCTGATTGTCATGTACCTCCCAAAATTTTGAGTGACTGTTTTCTCAAGAAACTCTTGCTCTTTTATCTTAAGTCTGAGAAAACATCCTAAAACACTGCTTTGTGAGGGAAAAGGCATGAGACATTTTGGGAAGTAGATGTTTTAGGCAGATGTGCGCAGAGCAAACATCCTCCACATGATCCCCATGTGATCGGAGAGAACCTGTCCGTCCTACCCCCAACCCCCCGCCCCAGCCCACCTCTCCTGGGTCTTCCATCGCGGTTGGAACGCTCTGAGGGTTCACTTCAGATCATCTACTTGTTTTCATCATGGTCACAGAAAGAGCTCGTATGTCGGAAGAGTAAAGCTCCTGATCTGTGGAATCAATTAAACGGGGCTCCAGCCCCAAATGTGACAACCTAGATAGTGGGGCTCTGGACAAGTTATACGCCTCTCTTTGTGAGTTTCCTCACTTAGGATAGAGCTGCTAGGGCCTTCATTATGGGGCTGTTACGGGATTTAAATGCAGTCGTGTATAGTGAGTGCCTGGCCCGTGGCAAGCGTTCAGTGCCGGGGAGTCAAGATGAGTCAGCACTGAAACTGAAGACGGACTCTGTCACCTGAGGTTGAGCTGCTGTGTGTGGTGGACACTCGTGACTGCTCCAGGGAGACTGACCCCTGGGCCATCCTTTACACCATCACCCCAGTGCTCCTCCGAGAATATAAACATGGCCAGGCCACCCCCCTCTTTAAAATGTGTGTGACACTGACCTCCAGTCCAGCCTGCACGGAGCCTGCATGCCAGCCCTTAAGACCCTGCATCCTTTTGGCCGCCCCTCCTCCCTCCTTGGTTCACTCACCACCGAACTTTGCTCTAGGCATTAAGAAAATAGGTAATTAGTGACCCATGAGCTTGGTCACTAAATCAGTCGTGTCTCTGCTCTCAGTCTTGTGGACTTTCAGCCATATTTTCTCTACCTCCTTTGAAAGATGTCACGGGAGGTTTTCTGTACTGTGTCCGCTGTATTCTCTGGCTCAGCTCCTTGGCCACAATGGGAAAGAGGCTGGTCTGGGGTGGCCAGGTTTTTGTGCATACTCAGAGCCTTACCAGACGGGGTAAGGCATCTTCTCATCTGGAAAGATGCTGGGCTCCACCGGGCCGTTTCCCAGATCCCTTCTGACCAAAGCTTTGGGAGCAGGGGCTAGGGCCCCACACACTCACTGGCGAGGAGTTGCTCCCGGGTGCTGCTGGGGTTCACAGCCCCACCTTCACCCAGAGAGCCCAGGGAGGTGTGCCCAGAGAGACGCTGGGTGGGCTTGGCTTTCTCATTGGCAGGCGGGTCAGTGTGGACCCAGTCAGTCCGGGGAGAACAAGAACAGCAGCCTGGATGTCTGGGATAGTCTCTGCCCTCCTCCCCTATCCTGGCCTCCCCCGCAGGAACCTAACTGTGTATCTCAATCCTAGAATGTGAGGAATGTGCCAGAGCCTGATAGGCCTGAAGCAATCTGCAGAGAGGCAGGGAGGAGCGCGGCTCCTCAGTCAGAGGCCTGAGATGGTAAGGACTCTGCGTTCTGAGGGCTGGGCTGCCCCTCCCCTCCTCCTTGGGCCTCCTGCAGCAGCCGGATCTCAAAGGCTCCATTGTGCATTGAGCTGGATTTTGGTCCCTAGTGTGCCAGGAAGGAGGCGGGAGGAGGGACACTGTCGGGAGGCTGTCCCCTCCCAGTGCTCTTCTGGCTGGTGTTCCCAGGGGCCTTGGCCTGGGGAGAATGATACACACATGGGTGGCTGCTTCTGCATTCCCGGGGAGCTGAGTCTGTCCTGGGGCCCAGGTGAGTTTCCTGGGGGGAAGGGGTGGGTTGGGTTTGGCCTGTGGCTTCGCTTGAGGTGGTTGGTTCAGTGAAGACTCAGGGATCTGCTGGGTAAGGCAAGTGACTTTTCTAAAGACGGGGAGATGCCTCTGCTTTCTGACTCCCTCTCCTCCTTCCCTCATTCAGTATTTGTCATTCTGGCTTTGTAAAAAGGGAGTAGACCCTGGGAAACTTCTACTTTTCCTGAAGAGAGACTTTGAGCTCACTCTGTGAGGAGCTGGTGCTGCTCTTGGCTGCCGCTCGCAGGGTGTGACTAACCCTTCCGTCTTTTCTTCCCAGAATTCCCTAGGTCAGGAAGGAACCTCGGGCAGGGAGTGCCTCTGGGGCCCATGGGTGGTCATAAATTTGGCCTCTGTCACTCAAACCTATTTTCATCAGAGTTGCTGTCACTAGAGAGAAACGGGCAATTTCCTACCTCCTACCTATTAAAGTGTGATTTTTTTTTTTTTTTTTTTTTTTTTTTTGTACGTCAACTTGAAGCCATGGAGACCTGTCGCCTTAAGAAATTGTCGAGTCATCTGGGACTTGACATCAGGTGATCCGCCATTCCAGTTCACCTGGACCCAAAGACTTTCTCAGGGTGTAGTTACTGCTAAAACCAGAAGAGTCCCCAGCAACCGGGGTGGTTAGTCACCCTAATGGAAGCTCCTTGCTTCTTTTAGGAGTAGGACCAAGGTGGGGTCCTGCCATCTTGAGTAGGGAATTTATCAGGATGCATGGCAGCTTTGCGGGAAGGTGGCAGTCAGGGAGGACTTCTTGGAAGATAGGAGAGCGTCACGCCAAGGAATCATTGCTAACCCTTGTTAGGATTCCATGTCTTCCTAGAGTACCATGTGGTTCCTTGGTCAGGGAACCCAGGAGAACCCCTAGCCAAGGCAAACAGATTCGCAAATGATGCCCTTGGCAAAAAGGAACAATCTCTACCTATGAAAACATTTTGCTTCTCCAGATTTCTAAGATTTAGAAACTTTTAAGATCCTTTCGCTAAATCCTATTGCCATTGTACCTCACAGGAGCAGATGCTGAATGGAGTGTGGGGGAACATGAGGGATCCCTGGTCTGCCAGCCAGGGACCTGAGTTCTAGATCTGACTCAGTCTATCCACACATGGGCAGGCATCATCATGGTGAATCACCGGGTCTTTGAGGCCACAGTGTCTGGCTTGATCGTGGTTCTTAGACTTGACTTGAGCAATTTACTTACCCTCTCTGTTTTAGTTCCCCTGTCTGTGGATTTGTGATATCATTATGCATTCTTCATAGAGTTGTGGTAGGGATTAAGTCTATGTGTGAAACACTTAAAATGACCTGACACACAGTGAATTAAGCACAAGAAATGTCAACCGTATTTATACTTCTATGACCCCAGCACATTAAACTCTCTCTTAAGCCTTTGTTTGCTCATCTATAAGAGGAGGGATTGTAGGCATGGCCTGCAGAGGTGCCCTCTGGAGCTCTGCTCCTGCTCTCTGAGCCCCAGGTGCAGATCTGCTTCTGTCTGACATCCTGTCCTCAGCCCAAGATTTCATGTACAAGAATTCTGTGGCTCAAAACCAACCAGCCAACCAACCAACACCAAAGAAAGCATCCTCAGAGTTCTTATGACATTATCATCCAGTGACTTCATGGTTTCACCTGGTTTGGGGCATCAATAGATGGTTGGCATCCCGAATCCACTATTTCTCTGAGTCAACTTGCCATTTCCTTTATCGAGGCTTCTCATGCCATGTCCCCAAACTGTTTTCTGCACTTGTCGGGGCCTTTCCCTAGGGAGGATGATAGGGGTCTTGTAGGTCTGAGGACCATTGATATAAACACCCCCTGTTACGCTCCCCTATTTATCCTAGAGAAATGGAACAAAGTATGAGACATATCCTGGAGTGACTCCGTAGTTCTGTGACTTTGGGCAAATCTCTTACATTCTTCATACCTCAGTTTTCCTGTCTGTAAACTGGATTGAATGGTACTATCTGTCACATGGAGTTTTGGGTGAGGATTACATCAGATAATTCATCTCCTGGATTTGGTGAACGGTTTGGCTTCTGATTACCCCTCAGTACTTGTGGGCTGTTTTATTGTTCCCTAGTAAAGACTATTCCTACAACCCTTCTCCCTATTCCTGGCTCCACTGTGCTCCTGTTTCTGGCTGCTTCTGCCATTACATTACATTACATTACATTTAAGGGGGAGTCAACAGCAGTCCTGAACCAGCCGTCCTGAGAACCAGCAGTCCTCAGGGGAAGGGATGCAGGAAAGGAGGAGGCCCTTGGTAACACTGAGCCCTGGACAGATGCCTAGCTGGTTTGCTGCGGTGTCACACGATGATGAATGTTGGCTCTGGCCACCCCAGGTTACCTGCATTCCCACACGTGGGCTCTGCCTGTGGCATCTGTTCCCGGTAATGCTTCTCATTGGCTCACATAAATCTCCCCAGTGCACACGGTGAGAGGTGCTGGTTCTGGTCAATTGCCGTCATGTCTGTCTTTCTGGAACCTTGGAGAGTCTGGCTGCTGTTTAATAAAGTATAGTTGCTCATAGAGGATCTCAGAATAAGTCATGTCAAAGTTCATTGACCTAAAAGCTTCTAGCACTGCCCCATAATCGTCAACAATTTCTTAAAGAAATTTGGCAGACTTATACTCCTAAACAGGGGATGTGAGAGAGAACATTTGCCTATATTGATCACTGGTGTTTTTAACTTTCAACACTTTTGGTAAATGTGAATCATGAGTATAATAATAGGAAATTGAGGGAGAATGCTGGTAATAGTGAATAATGCCTCATATTTGAACTTTAGAAAGCTTGTGAGGCATTTTGAACTTACTGATAATAGAGAATTTCAGAACAATAAACCCACCATCTAACTCTAACACCTTTCTACATTACACCATATCCACTTCAGAGTATTTTTATTTCATTCTCTTACTTAAAAAAAAAATCAGGGGTGCCTAGGTGGCTCAGTGGGTTAAGCCTCTGCCTTCTGCTCAGATCATGGTCTCAGGGTCCTGGGATCGAGCTCTGTATTGGGCTCTCTACTTAGCAAGGAGCCTGCTTCTTCCCTTTCTCTCTGCCTTCCTCTCTGTCTGCTTGTGCACTCTCTCTCTCTCTCTGTCAAATAAATAAATAAATCTTAAAAAACATCTTTGCAGGGGCAAGGAGGGTCTTCTGGTAGTTCTCCCCAGTCTCAGTTCCCCCCTCCCTTCCTTCCTAGCGTTAATCACTTTTATGAATTCAGTGATTTTGTTCTTCTAGTACATGTCCTTGTGCCCATAATCATTGCAAATAATTTTTTTCTGAAGATTTTGATAGTGAAACAAAATGATACAGTTACGCATCTTGCTTTTCCCCCCTCCCTCCACATGGTGATCGGAGAGACATCCATGTAGGGAGATGGAGCCATGGCTGTGATTAGCATCTGTCCTAACAAGGACAGTGTAGGTTTACATATTAAAACCTGCCGATGGTGTGACCATCAGGACAAAGAAGGAAAAAAAATATGCATGCAGGGAAACCCCTCTTCAAGTTTTCTTCTTAAAGTTGGGGTGGAAGGTGGGGGCTCACATCCAGCAAGTTGCTGAGAGTGAGATGTTTCCACATTAGCGACTTCAGACTTCAGAGATCGGAGGTCGGGTTAATGTTGTGATGGCAGCACGGTCTGACCCCCAGGGATCTGGAGGGCCTCTGACTCTGACACAAACTTGCTATGTGACCTTGGTAGAATCACTACTCCTTTGTTTCTTTGCAGTAAAATGAGGAGTAGAATGAAATGATCTCTTAAATCCCTTTTATCTCTTCATTTTCTGTAAGTATTGCCTCTTCCTTATTTTTATCCCTCATTCTCGATATGTCAAGATGCTTTCTCTTTTCTATCTTTAAAATACCACGTCATTCACGATATCCCCTCCCCTCTCATTTGCCAAAATCGCAGCACACAGTCTCACACATACACTCCTGGATTGCCGTACAGATTTTAGCTGGCCTTCCTCCCTCTCGTCTTTCCTTCTCCCCTGTCCTTCTCGTGCCACCCCAGGTAGAATTTCCACTGTTATTATGGTATTCCCATGCTCAAGAATGCTTCATGCCTCCCTATTGCTGGCTGTATCTATTCTAAATTCCTCTGCTTGCTTTGAAATGCCGTCCTTATCCTGACTCTGCCTTATTTATCAATTTTAGCCCTATGATCCCTGACCTCTCTGGTACATACAGGCTGGCTTCTGCTGTCTCTGTGTATGCAAAGTTCATTCCTCCTTATCTTGCTGATCTCTGTGCCAGTAATTTTGCTCCCCCTCCCCATATAAATCTACCAAGAAAATGAAAAGGAAGCCACAGACTCAGGTATAATACATGAAAACCACACATTTGATACGTGTATCCAGAACACTAAAAAATAAACAAATAAAAACCACCCTGGGGCACCTGGGTGTTTTAGTCAGTTAAGCAGCTGCCTTCGGCTTGGGTCATGATCCCAGGGTCTTTGGATTGAGTCCCACATAGGGCTCCTCGCTCAGTGGGGAGTCTCCTTCTCCCTCCGCCTGCTCGGCCTTCTGCTCTCTCTCTCTCTGGCAAATAAATAAGATCTAAAAAACCCACCCTTATAACTCAATAATGAGAAGGTAAATAACCTAATGCAATGGAGCAAAATGTTTGTAAAGACACTTTCATTCAGAAAAATGTATGTATGGTAAATAAGCACATGAAAGAAATGCTCAATATCATTAGTTATTAAGGAAATGTCAACTGAAACAGTGAGATAAAGCTACACACCCACAGAATGGCTAAAATTAAAAGGCCCGATACTTTCAGAGGTTGGTGGGGGATATGGAGTAACCAGAAACCAGAACTCTCTTATATTGCTGATGGGAATGCAAAATAGTATATCTGTTTTGGAAAGGAGTTTGGCAGTTTTTAACTAAGTGTCAATTTTTAAAAAATTAGTATTTTTTTCTCACCCATAATAATAATAAGAACAAAAATGAAATTAGCTTATACCAAAAGTAATTTGTTGATTCATAAATGAAAAGTCCAGGGGTTGTTGGCTTTAGGTATGGTCAGATCATGATAGCCAAATTATATTATTAGAAAGTTAGCTTTCCTAAACTCCTAAAGTTTAACTGGGTTTGGCCTCAACCTCAGGCACACCTTCCCTGGGGGGTAGGCCCCACAGAGCTGGCATAGCCACAGCTCCGGGTGCAATGGAAAGAAATCTCTTCCTGCAGAGTGCTGATGCAGGTCTGAGGACTAGTTCTCATCGGCTCCACCTTGGCCATGGGATAACATAATGTGATTGGCTTATGCTTGAGTCCGGTGCACGCATTTGGAGCTGAGAATGGAGTCAGCCCTGCCTGAACCCCATGGACTGGGTTTACGGGGCTCATCTGGCTAATGAGAAAGCTCAAGGTTGAGTCTGGGACTGTGTCATTGCCGTCTTAGCTCTTAGTCACTACTCCACCTGCCTCCAGTGTTAGAAAACAAATGTGCATCTATTACAGAATATTTGGAAAGTAAACAAAAAGATAATGAAAAATGACCCAGCATTAGCTTCTATGGACCTTCTGGTCTCTTTCCTTTCAGTCATTAAAAAAATCATACATCTTTTGGTATGTATGATGTTTAGGTCCATAGAAGCTAATGCTGGGTCATTTTTCATTATCTTTTTGTCTACTTTCCAAATATTCTGTAATAGACGCACATTTGTTTTCTAACACTGGAGGCAGGTGGAGAAGTGACTAAGAGCTAAGACGGCAATGACACAGTCCTGGGTGGCTCAGTGGGTTAAGCCTCTGCCTTCGGCTCGGGTCATGGTCTCGGGGTCCTGGGATCGAGCCCCACATCGGGCTCTCTGCTCCGTGGGGAGCCTGCTTCCTCTCTCTCTCTCTGCCTACTTGTGATCTCTCTGTCAAATAAATAAATAAAATCTGTTTAAAAAAAATTAAAAAAAAATCATACATCTTTTTAAACATACTGTATTCTATATGATAGCTTTTTGCCTTGATTTGTCTCTAGTCCCTTTTTAAGACCCAACTAAGTCTTCATATTCTTTCATGTTGAAATACAGTCCATGTGCCAAAAAGCTCCATAAACTGTGAATCCCTGTGCAGCCATTAGCTGTTCTTCCTATTATGTGGCTCACCCAAATTTTCCAGATTCCTTCTTGTCTCTCAAGTGGCCACCCTCTGGCTCATGGGTCCCCAGGCAGCTGGCACACAGGCTCTCTCTACTCTAGAGATTCTCACACTTTAAAGGACAAGAGAAATCCTCAAAATGCTCATTGAAAATGCGCATCTCCAGATCTACCCCTAGATATTCGGAGGTGAAGTAGGTAGAGAAGAGCTCAAGGAATATTTCTAAAATTTTCTTCTATTAAATTTTACCGTTTATACAGAACTATCCTCAAAAATTACATGTGTACCTCTCAGTGAATTTTCACAAGATGAATATATCCATCTCTGCTGCTTCCTGGGGTTGCCGTTCATTTATTGTACTTAATGGTATAGACTGGCACTTACTTACCCATTCTCGTGTAGAGGGACATTTGGGCTGTTGCCAGGTTCTGCGTATTATCCATATTGCTGCTGAATATTTTAGTAGATGCATTTTGGTGAACACATATACGTATTCTTTTGAGTATACGCCTAGGAATGGAATTTCTGGATCTTACCGCATGCATATATCCAACTTGAACTGATAAGTCAGTTTCTCCCAAGCAAAAAATCTTCAAGCCTTAGTCTCACACTTGCTGTATATGGGATGTCTTTTTTATTTTAGCCAGTCTGTGTGGAGGTGTTCCATCGTAGTTTTAATTTTCATGTCCCTCATGAGTTTGAGAAAATTTTCATAAATTTATTGGCCATTTGGATATTGCCTTTGGTAAGTGTTTATTTGTGCCTTTAGTCCATTTTTTTCAAAGGTCTTATTTATTTATTTGACAGAGAGAGAGATCACAAGTAGGCAGAGAGGCAGGTGAAGGTGGCAGAAGCAGGCTCCCTGCTGAGCAGAGAGCCTGATGTGTGGCTTGATGCGGGGCTCGATGCGGGACTCGATCCCAGGACACTGAGATCATGACCTGAGCCGAAGGCAGAGGCTTAACCCACTGAACCACCCAGGCGCCCCACCTTTAGTCCATTTTTCTAGCGGGTTGCCCATCTGTTTCTGAAAGCTGCTTAGAATTCTTCATATATTCTGGATTTGAGTTCTTTACATTCTATACATTCTGTTCTATTTTCTTCGACTCCCCTCACTTATCTTTCACCCTATTATTTGCATCTTTTTATTAACAAAAGTTCTTCATTTTATTTATTATTTGTATGTTTTGTTTGTATTTGTATGTACATTTGTATGTATATTTTTTATTATGTGTATTTGTATGTATTATTTATTTATTATTTGTATGTGCGTGTGGAGGGGGTGGGTAATGCTTTCCCATCCAGTTTAGGAAAGAGCTGGTTACTTCAAGTCATGCAGATATTCTTCTTTCTTTTTCTTTTTCTTTTTTTCTTTTTAAGATTGTATTTATTTATTTGTTAGCTAGAGAGCGTGCGCATGAGCAGGAGGAAGGGCAGAGGGAGAGGAAGAAGCAGGCTCCCTGCTGAGCAGGGAACCCGATGTGGGGCTCCATCCCAGGACCTTGCGATCATGACTTTAGCCCAAAGCAGATGCTTCACTGACTAAGCCATCCAGGCATCCCTCTTCTCTATTCTTCTACCAGTTGGCTTGGACAGACAACTCTTTAAAAACCAGCACCTAGGTAATTCTGATGCAGTCTATAAATTATGGCTTGTGAAACCTGCCATTTTCTGCTCTAAACCTCACACATCTTTTCAGAGCTTTCTGCCCTTCCCTCTCCCTCAAAGCAGGGTGCCATGAACATCCTTCTTCAAGGTGGGCATACAGGGTGGGCATTCACCATCCTTAAGCCGTTGTTTCTTTCCATGCAGACTTGCGATAAGGACGATCTCTCAAAGCTCAAGGGGGCCAGATGGGAATGGGTAAATTTGACGGTGTGCAGACTGTGGTGGTCAGAGAAGAACGAATGACTGCAGAGGGACAGCAAATGCTTGGCTCCAGCCGACTGGGGCCACATGAGACCGAGGGTCCCAAACTACAGATCTTCCTGCTTTCAAAGCCAAGCCAAGCATCTGGGTTATGTAAAATATCCCAATTTCTGAGTGATGTTGAGAAATTCAAATTCAAGCTTTGAAAATTCACTGGGTGGGGAAAAGAAAGAAAGAATAACAAAAAAGAACAAAAGAAAAGAAAAGAAAAGAAAAGAAAAATGTTGTTTGTGATGGCCTCTGGCCCCTTGTCTATCTAACTTTTCAAATTGTCATAGAGTAGAGAAGCAGGTGGCCACTCCAAGTGTGATCCTGGGACCAGCAGTAGACAACCCCATCACCCCCCCAACTCCAGGAGCACATTAGACATGCAGAACCTTAGGCTTTCAACCTATTGAGGCAGAATCTAAATTGTACCAATACTATCAGGCCTTTCACACACACATGAAAGTTTGAGAAGCAGCAGTCTAGATGTATCGTTCCAAACATTGGCTCAAATTAGAATCGTTTGGGGAACTTAAAAGAATTTCTATGGCTGGGCTGCACTATGGACCACGTCAATCAGCCTTCCTGGACATGTGTCTCAGGCGCTGTTATTTTTAAAAAGCAATCTGAGTGATTCGAACAGGCAGTCAGAGTTGAGAACCGCTAACTCAGATCCATCTGTCATTTGCGAGTGGGAAAAGTGAAACCTCAGAAAACGGATGGATGAAATGTCTTGCCCAAGGTCATTAACTAATGTATGGGAGAATCTGATTTGTGCTCAACCTCTTATCTCATGATTCCCAAGCCAGTGCCTTTTTTGCTACAGTTACCTTTGGTTCCTGGGGGGCAGAAGTACAAAATGATCTAGTTCAATGATAGCTCATTACTCTCAGCTTTCCTGCTAAGCTGCTTTCAACACTGAACCCCTAACAAGATGAGAAGCTGTGAGCTGACAGGTCCTTCCTTCTGCCTATTCAAGCCCAAGTCCATTTCATTCTCCCTATACATCACCCCAAAAAGTGCTAACCACTCTCACTGTGAAGAAATGGAAGGTCCTCCACTTGGGTGTCAAAACGGGTGACACTTGGTGTCAAAAATCTCGCTGTGTAGGCCTGGAGCAGGGAGCGGAGGCCCAGACTCCTGGCAGCCGTGTGAGGATCTGGGGTCAGCATTCATCAGCAGTGAGTGGATGGAGTGGGTAGGCTGGTCCCTTATCCGTCTTGGGCTGCATCAGTAGAAGAACAGGTCCACAGTGCAACACGGGTAGGTCTGCTGGACTCCGATCCAGCACAATTTTACAATCAAAGAAACTGGGAGAAGTGAGGGGCTTGCAAACAGTGGTAGAGTCAAGATTCCTAATCCCTCTTTCGAGGCCCAGGCAGTGCTTATAGTATTCTGACCACCTCCCCATCCCCGCAACCCTGGTATAGTCCTTGGACAGTCTCATGGTCAAAGGAAAAGAGTAAATAAAAGTAATGTGTTACAGACTTGAGTTTTCTTGTATCTTGGGGATACCACGAGGGAGGCCCACATTTCATAGTGGTGCTTATGAAATTTCCCTTTATTCGTTTATATCCACTGCCTCATGCTTTACAGCTATACTCACTTCTCTTTTCAACTCTCTGCTGTCTGAAGTGCCTCCTCCCTAAGCCTCTTCTTTCTTCCCCTTTCTGCTCCAATTCGACAGCAGCAAAGACAGGAAAATTTTGGAGATCTGAGGAGAGGTCCCATACAGGACTCCAGTGGGCAAACAGTCTGGGGGCCATCAATACATTTCAAGTCCATTACAAGCATGTTCTGCCATCTCCTTCATGATGCCACCTTCCCTGGCTCTCCTCCAGCACTTGTGTTATCCACCCATTACCTTAAACCTTGCTGCAGTCAAATCTTTAATGACCTTGTAGCTTCAGCATATATTGAGCATTTCAGTGTCCTCAGTCCTCAGCCATGATACTCAGTCTGACCTGTGGGTAGGGATCTGTTTTATTTATTTACCTTAAATAAAACAGGGATACTCAGGCTACTGAAGAATTGAGATGAGAGGCATGACTGTTGAGTACTGAATAATTATTAGGCAAGGGTGCTAGCAAGGAGAATTCTTCCAGGCCACCTGCCCTGGAGAAAAAATGGTCACTTGACAATGATTTGCAGTCCATGCTTATAACTTGCTTACACTCACACGAATGCTTTTTGATTTACTCTCCTCCAGGTAAAGAAACTCCTTCCAAAGATCCAACCGTATCAAGTGAGTTTATAGCCTCATCTGAAGATAAGGAAAGATGTTGCCTGCCACAGAACATGAATCCAGGTATCTAAGCTCCTGAAGAGAAGCCCGATTTTTTTTTTCATATTTTCCATATAGAATACCACAGTACCCTCCTTATCTCTCTCATTTGCAGGCTCCCTCCCTTTTATCCTTTCTAGGCACCAGCACCAAATGCATCTTTGTAGGCACGACCTTGACCATGATATCCACTTGCTTTCAAACTTTCCAATGTTCTCCATTGCCTGCAAGATGAAAGCTTTTCGGGTGAACACTCAAAGACCTTCACAATCTGGGCCATATTAGGAGCTCCATACATATTTGCTCTACAAAAAAAGTATATCAGCAATTAAATTTTAAGGTGCCAGAGGGCAGCGTTAATTTTTTGGGATACTTCTATATTTATTCTACATGGTATCCTAAAGAGTTATTTATACATGGCTGGTTTTTCAGAAAATGTTTGGTAAATAAATACACAAAAGGATTGAGTAAATATTTGCAGGTCATGTTTGTAGTCTATATATAGTACCTTATACATAGCAGGTTCTCAATAATCCCTTGTTGAATAAATGCGTAAGTGAATAAAGGGTTGAATATGCGGGGTGAGAGGCGACCGGCAGAAGAGCCCCTGTATAAATCTTTCAGAAGCAGTACAAGGTTTTGAAATTAATGTGAAGGAAATCTTATTCTCAAGACATGTCTTTCACAAGGTTCTGGGTTAGAGACCTCAGCAGAACTGGCGGGAAGTTGGCAGCAGAGGGCTCTATGCCTGGGTTGAACTTTGTGCCGGAAGCTCTGGGGATCAACCTGTGGAAAACCCAGCATCTGTCCTACAGTAACAGGTGCCATTTTGGGGGGCAAGTCGTGTGCCAAGGAGGTGCTAAATGCTGCCTCTCATGGTCACGTGCACACGTCTAAGAGGTGCCCCCAAATACCCCATGTCAAAGGTGCCAGAGTCTCAGAGAGAAAGGCAACCTCCCCATTGCCATAAACACGGCTAGTCTGTGATGAGACACGGGTTCAAGCCCCCGTCCTTGTTCATAGCCACCATGCTTCATTGTCCCTCCAAACACGTACTTCTCTCGGGCAGACAAACCATTGATTTGTGAAAAAGATTTACATTAAGAATGGTTCAAAGGACAGAGACCAGGTAAATAGATGGTGTGTACATGTCATACCAGGTTCCTTCCTTCCCCAGTTGCAAATTCAGTCAAACTGCTGGGCTGGCCATGAGAAAAACCTTGCCCTTTCTTGTTCTTGTATCAATCTGCTTCTTTGCCTGTTAGCTTGGGCTGTCCTTGACAAAAGGTGACTTGCTACCTTTTGTTTCCAGAAAGCAGTACAGTCAGCATTTTGCCTTATCAGTGCATAAAGCCCAATGAACAAATGAGAGGCTGAACTTTTCTGTCTCTTAGCATTTTCCACCGTGATGCTGTTTCCAGGAAAGTCACTGAGTGAGAAGGGACATTCTACCCCAGCCTCCAACCTCTCCTTCATGCGGAAGAGTCACGGACAAAATCAATCAGATACATTAGCATGATTAAACCACCGGTATTCAGAAGGACTTAAAAAAAAATGGCAAAGTGTATTTCATACTAACACTGGAGTGAGCTTGATTTATTTCCCTGTCTGGTCATGCTGAGGGGACCACTGGATCCCACAGTGGGCCCAGACGGGAGGCTCTGAGTGGCAACTCTTACATGTCGAGATCTCAAAGGCAGTTTGCTTATTTAAATTCAGGTCTTTTGAGTGACATATCCGTGGATTCATAATCGGGGCAAGGAGATCCACATTGAAGGCTATCATTCACTGGGGACTATTGTGAGAAATTCTAGAAGGGAGTTTGGATCAGGCTTCAGAAGGACAGGAGAGATGGATATGGTGAAAAGAAGTCACTGACAGAGTCAGGGTTGATTACAGGTGTGACAAGATGAGGGCAGAGGGACCGTGATCCCTGCAGCGCTGGGGTGGGGGAGTTTGTGAGAGTCAACAGCTAACTCTTAATGTGTTAACTGAAAATTTATTATGTAGGAGGCACTGAACAAAAAGCTTTATATGCATAATCTCCTTTGTAAGCCTCTTAAAAGCCCTGTGAAATAGATACTCGGCAAGTCATTTTGCTAATGGGAAAAGTCAAGTGTAGAGAGATAATTAACTGTTTAGCACGGCACAGTGAGCGAGGGCAGAGCCAAGCCTTGAGCCCAGGTCTGTGTGACTCTACCTCCCTGGCTTCGCCTTCTCTTAGAGGTCAGTGTGCTGATCTGTGAGGCTATCAGACAGAGGGCTGGGTGGGACGGCTGAAGATGGAGGGCTTGGCTAAGGTTAGAATACAGGCCAGGGAGGAGCAGAGTGGAAGACTTCTGCCCGCAGTTTGTACCCATGCCAGGTCAGTTACGGATGTCCTATTGGAGTTGGATGGCAGCCACAGCATTTTTAGGACTTCTAGGTTAAAAATGGGCTTTTTAAACATAGGAGTCCAGGCTGCTTTGTGTTACCCAGGGCAGCATGAAAAGGACTGTCTTTAATGGGCTCAAAGATTGGCAAAGTCCCTGGCAAGGTAAGGCTTGAAGAGAGACCTCCATTATCCAGTCCAATGACTTTTTGGTTCATTGTGTTTGATAATTAACAAGATTGCTACTTATTGTCTAAAGAAGACGTGGCAAAGTGCAGTTATAAGATTAACCTCCTCAGGGTGGCCTTTTCCAACAGCACCGTCTGAGGCACACCCCTGCCCCTTGCAACCACTGCATCACGCTGTTCACCTGATTACATTGCTTTCCTAGAACTTTTCTCTATCTGAATGTATTGTGTTCATAGAATCAGTTACTTGCAAAGAATATGAGCTCCATGAAAACAGGGACCATGTCAATTTTGTTTCCTGCTGTAACCCAGAACCTGAGACAGCTTTTGCTCATAGTATTGGTTGAATAAATGTGCATTTCAAAGAAATTAAACATAGACTTTAGTACATTAAGCAACTATCCTAGAAAACATTAACGGAGAAAATGTATGGTGTATACATAATGCACAAAGTATAGACCACCTATTACATATCATAGATTTGACATATAAATGATTTCCACATATATAAATAAATTAGTATTTTTTCAAAATACTAATGATTATGATTATGATTTCATAAATCATCCACTGGAAGATGTATATGTCTAGCTCTTTTTGTTGGCACTGTCACCTTGGTGCCAGGCAGCCTAGAAATATACCTTGTTCAAAGCAGAAATAACAACAGCAACTCCTGGGATTCCAGAACATTCTCAGGCTTCAGCCTCTTCTTTCTTTCTTTTTTTCCCCTTGGAGGTCATTTTAAAGGAGGTGCTCAGGAGAGCGTGAAGATTACTTATAATCTCTAAATAATGAGGGCACCAATTTAAGATTTAGGTATGGGAAACATTGGGGTTCACCTAATTCTTTTTTCCCTTTTGTTGCACTTCCAGCCTGCCCTGATTGGCATTCTCTGTCTTTTCTCTTTAAGATCTGACGCTCTCCTTCAGTGTGAAGAGCCGCTCCCAGCGGTGTGTAAATGGCCTCCTGCAGGAAGCGGCCAGGAGGCGGCTCTGGGCGCTGGAGAATGAGGACCAGGAGGTGCGTGCCCTGTTTCAGGTGAGCTGGGGTGGCCCCATGCGGCGCTGACCCTGCCTTGTGTCTGGCTGCGGCAAGGCTCGCCAGCACCTAGGACAGCGCCGGGAACAGAGTACCGCTCTCAAGAAACAGCTAAAGGAAGGAAAGAATGAATGAAATCTACACATTTGCTGCTCGGCAAGAATAGGCACTACTCAGAAGGGGGCAATTTCTGGGGTTGCAGAGTCAGAGAAAAAAACGGTTTAAAATCTGCCACTCATGACTCTTTGACTTTCTACAAGTGACTCACCTGCCTAGGACAAGAATTGTTAGGATATTTATCTCATGAAGTATACCTCTTAAAAAATGTGATAAATTTGAATTTTGTTGTTTTTTTTCATTGTGATAAAACAGACGTAATGCAAATTTTCAATGTTAGTTATTTTCTGTGTACATTTCAATGGCATCAATGCACTCACATTGTTAAGTACCCGTCACCACTATTCATTCCAGAACTTTTTCATCGTCCCAAACTGAAACTCTCTATCTACCAAATAGTAACCCCTTCCATTCCCTTTCCTCACCACGGGTAACCACTAAGTATACTTTTTTTCCCTGCGGTACCAAAATTGCCAATCAAAAATTAATAACTATATATTTTAGAATGAGAGGAGAAAAAGGCAATAAAGTAAATAAACCAGTCCGTCCTCTTTCATAGTGGGTAGCTAGTACCTTCAGTTGTTAAACCAAGGAAGAAGGGTATGACCAAATTATTTACAGTTTAGGAGGAACTTTTTTTTTTTTTAATTTAAGAACTTATTCATTTATCTGACAGGGAGAGCACAAGCAGGAGGAGCAGCAGAAAGAGGGAGAGAGAGAGAATCAGACTTTCTGCTGAGTAAGGAGCCCAACACGGGGCTGGATCCCAGGACCCTGGGATCAAGACCTAAGCTGAAAGCAGACACTTAACTGACTGAGCCACCCAGGTGTCCCCTAGGAGGGACTTACAAAGAAAACCAAAGTCAGAAATGGTTAACAGTTGTTGCAACTAGAGGTGGGAGAAAAAGAACATTACTTCATGTAATAAACTAATATGTTCTAGTTATTTTTATAGTCTCTGAATTAATTTGATACAAATTAAAAAGGGAAACACGTTCTATTAATCTGTCACGTTAAAAAAAAAAAAAAGACTGGTTTGTTGGGAGGAGCCAGTGAGTCAGTATCTGGAGAGAGCTTGGCACTTTGCTTGGGTGGTGGCATGTTCTCCCTAAATAGCAGAGAAATTATAAATAGTAGGTTTTTTTTTTTTTTTAAATTTCCAGAATTCAGAGAGTTGGAGGCATGAGCTGCTAACTGGCACCATAGTTCTTTAAAAAATTTGAGTCACTTTTGGTGTGGGCCAGTGCTGAGTTTGATTGAGTCGGTGATCTGTTGGGCTGAAAGTTGAGCTGGGCCAGCTTGTGCAAGGGAGCAGAGACCTGGAGTCAGCTGGATCTAGGCTCCCGTCAGGGGCCACAACCTAAGCACAGGTGACCTGGGACAACTGCTTAACCTGTCCGTGCCTGGGCTTCCTTGAATATAACACACGGATAATGCCATTTTCTATTAAATCTGAGATGCTGCTTGATTATAAAATGCAGCAATATTTTCTATACCTTGAAGAAGGGGAAATAAATGCTGCCAATTAAGTATGATGTCACACTTCTTTATCTTTAATTTCAGAAACGATTAAGTGTGGTAAAAGTGCATCTTGAATGGATTAAGTAGTGTAATTGTACTCTTTGCTTCGTAGGGTTATTGTGAGTTAAATGAGGCATTGTTGGTAGAGGAGTGAAGTGCATAACAATGGATGGATCGCCAGGAAATGAGTATTTATCCAGAATCCCTTCCCTTATCAACAGGATCTGGGGACTCCTGGGGCCTGGTATGGGTTCTCTTCCTTCCTCTCTTTCTATCCTCTTCTTCTTTCCACAGGGTTCCCCCACAACAGTGTTCCAGGGGTTGATCTTTGATGGCAGGACCTGGCCTGGGGGAGGAAGGATGTTCTGACCATCACTCATGATAGTCAACTCTAGAAGCTTGGACAAGCAACAGAGAAAGATTTTAGGGGAAAACCAAGTCTGTACAGTAGGTCAGGCCTATTTTCTCAGGTACTTAAAAAAAAAAAAAAAAAAAAAGAAGAGGGGGAAGCATGCAAATTGGCACAGTCCAGCCTTTCTAGAGGGCATTTTAGGATGGAAAACATGAATATCTACATTCCCAACTGCACATCTCAGAATTACTTGTGTCAAAACCTCAAAGATGTGTACAAACATTTAGCTATAGGATGTTTCTCACCGTACTGTTCAGGATGGTAAAAAAAATGAAAACATCTCAATCGTCTCACCCTAAGGAAATGCTAAGAACTTTGTTAATGTAATAAGGGCATGAGTAACTGTTACAAATACTGTAAATTGTTTAATGATGTGGGAGATAGTTCGTTTCCAAAGATTACAAAACAATTTATGGAACGTGATTCTATTTATATAAATAGAATCATGCATAGGAAAAAGGATTCAAAGTTAATACACTGACGTGTTAACCAAGATGAGCTCCCGGAGGAGGGACTATGGATGATTTTTGTTTTTTTTTGTGTAATTTGCCTTTTCCATTTGTCAACTTTATAAAAATAATCATTAGACATAGATTCACGGTCAAACTTGCTTCCAAGGTGCCTTCTCTTATTTATCCTTCACCTCCCCCCATCCTACTTTTTTTTTAAACATGAAGGTAGAATTCTTTGCACATAGTTCTGCATCCTGGTTCCTTCTGTTGCTGCTATTGTTCTGTGTAGCTGGGTATTTTTGGAGGCTGCCCCAGAGCACAAAGAATTTCCTCACTCTCTCTTATGGCTGCGTAGTATCATAATATTCTATTGCATGGGTGAATCAGAATTCATTTTATTCAGTCTCCTATTGATGTACTTTTAGGTTATTTCCTTTTTTCTTTTTCTATTTTTTTTTTTTTTGTGCGTGCATGTGTGTGTGTGGTGTAAGAAAACTCCAGCGCTACAATCAAGACATTTATACGAAGCATTTTGCATTTGTCTGAGTTTGTTAACAGGAGACGGTCATCCCAGGCTGATTCACTCTTCTCTTTACCCAGGACCTCTCAGCCAGGCTGGTGGGCATCCAGTCCCAGAGGGCTCAATTCCTCATCACCTTCAAGACCCTGGAGGAAATCTGGAAGTTTTCCACCTACTTGAACTTAGGTATGACATGGAGCAGGCAGGTGGAAGAGAAACTACATCTTGGTTCCACCCATCAGGAGGGATTGACATTAGGGACTGACAATAGGTCTGGATCTGATAATTAAAAGAGGTAAAGCCCTGACACGGATGGTTAAATTCTGAAATATCACAAACTTCCTGGAACTAAATCTAAAGCAAATATTAACTATTACTCTCAAATGCTAGCAAATCTAGATTCTGTTAGATTTGCTAGCATTTGAGAGTAATGCTAGATACTTTCAAATTACTCTCAAATTACTTTGTTTTCAGGGACAGACTACTTTCTTCAACAGTCAATCCATTGGTAAACTGTTCTTGGTGATCACTAAATTTGAAGGATGAACTGAAAGGCAGATTGATGGTTTAAAAAAAAAAGAACCAGTCTTGAGTCAGATCAAAGTAGCTGCTCAAAATAGTAAAGTTGTGGATACTTTAGCCTATGTTTTTGGACAAGAGTTAAAGAAAGGGATGGGCGAGTTACCTGCTAAAGGGGACTCAGATTGCAGGATATTCTAGAAAATGACTACATGGGGTGGAGGGTCAAGATGGCTCTTGGCTAGAAGGTAGAACTTCTCTCATAGTCATATTGATTTCCTGCCCACCACACTGTGTGTCTCCTTCCATGATCATTTAGAGACCTGTCTTTAATTCAAAGTGTGCTCCATGGACCTGCACTTTTGACATTGCATGGAGTTTGTTAGAAAAGTAGAATCCCAGGCCCCACCCCAGACCTACTGAACCAGCATCTGTATTTTAATAAGATCCCCAGGAGATTTGTGTGCACAATGATAGAAAACACACAAGGCCTAATCACAACAGTCAGAATGGAAAGAAACAGGTTTTTGCATCTTAAGAAAGAGGATGTCTCAAAGGAAGCAAAATGTTAACACAAATAACTCGCATTCGTAAGAATGCTTAAAATACTATCTGTAATTGCAATTTGCTTAGTATCTAGTTTGGTTTTAACAAGGGAGCACACGCTGGGCATGAATGATGGAAAGAATCACAGAAGGGATGATAAAGCCAATCCTGATTCCTTTGTGGGTCATGGACAACCCTCTAGCCACTGCATCGTTAGGGGTTCAGGAATTTTTTTTTTAAATCAACATATAATGTATTATTTGTTTCAGGGATACAGATCTGTGACTCATCAGTATTAAACAATTCACAGCACTTACCAAAGCACATACCCTCCCCAATGTCCATCATCCAAGCACCCCATCTCTCCCACCTTCCTCCCCTCCAGCAACCCTTGATTTGTTTCCTGAGATTAAGAATCTCCCTTTGTCTCCCTTTCTGGTTTCATCTTGTTTTATTTTTCCCTCCCTTCCCCTATGATCCTCTGTCTTGTTTCTCAAATTCCTCATATCAGTGAGATCATATGATAATTGTCTTTCTCTGACTCACTTATTTAACTTAGAATAATACACTTATTAACTTAGAATAATATACTCTAGTTCTAACCACATGATTGCAAATGGCAATATTTCATTTCTTTTGATGGCTGCATAGTATTCCATTGTATATATATACACACCGCATCTTCTTTATCCTTTCATCTGCTGATGAACATTTGGGCTCTTTCCATAGTTTGGCTATTGTGGACATTGCTGCTATAAACATTGGGGTGCATGTGTCCCTTTGGATCACTACATTTGTATCGTCAGGATAAATATCCAGTAGTGCAATTCCTGGGTCATAGGGTAGCTCTATTTTCAACTGTTTGAGGAACCTCCATACTGTTTTCCAGAGTGGCTGCACGAGCTTGCATTCCCACCAACAGTGTAGGAGGAAAGGTACAGGAATTTGAACCTCAGTCAGGAAAACTTTAAGGACAGGGAACCAGGACCCCCCAGAGCTCAAACTAGAATCTCGAAATTCCTCTATGGATGTATTAGAAGAAGGTAATTAGGTTTGGTCATCTTATTATCCATTATGGAGACCCATACTGTGTTGAAAGGAGTAAATGTCATTTAAAAATGACTTGTGTTTCCCAACAGATGCTGAGAAGAATCAATTTACTCTAGAAATTTTCTAGCTACCTCTCTATGCTCTTCTAATTTCAATTAAATGGGATCAGGTTGGGGACGAAGGTCTGGGAGGGACCTTCAGAAAGGAGCTTCCTCACCCTTTTCTGTGCTCAGCTTGTGGCAGAAATCATGCTGTTCAGGAATCATGTTGACTTGACCTCTTAGGCTATGTGTCTGCATGTCTGGAACATCTCCTCTTTGACCATAAGTACTGGCTCAGCTGCAGATTGGTGGAAGATACAGAGATCCAAGTGTCAGTGGATGAGAAACATCTGGAAACAATATACCTGGGCCTCCTGATACAGGAAGGTGAGCATGGGGGACAGGTGGGGTGGGGTTTTATCTGGGTATTTATTATCAGAGCCCCTGAAATAATTAGGATACAAAAGGAGGCAAAAAAAAATGTTTCCAAGGTGAGAATATTCATAAATGGACCGACCTGTTACAATATTACCCCAAACATCTCTGTCTGTTGGACACTGATATTACATGAACAGGTGTGGGTGAGGCTCTCTGATTGTCTGATGTGAGACCCCCTTGTGGAGTTTGGAGAAGATGCCCCATGCCAAGTTTCCACCCGGGCCAATTAGATCTCCAGAGATCGGGACCTAGGCTCTCGTATTTTCTAGTTGCCTAGATAATTCTAACGTGCATCCAGGAGTAAGAATCTCTTTTTATAATAGAATATGATTGTGAAATAAAATTGCAAATCTTGCAAAACCTGCAAGATTTCCTGAGATGGAGGAAAACAGTGTTGGAGAACTTCTTGGAGCATAGGCCAATCTCTTTACAAGGAAGGATCCGACTGGGGCTACAACCCATGACCCATGACATCGCAGGCACAATGAAAGAGTCAGATTTGCTTAGAATGTTTTGCATTCTAGATTCTAGATTTGCAGTGCAATCTAGATTTGCATCCTAGATTCTGTTTGTGATCATGTTGAATCTCTTCAATCACAATCGAAGGAAAGAATGTCATACTGTGCTACTATAAAATCTGGTTAGAGAAACATCAACCAAATTTATTCTTTTTTTTTTTTTTTGGCCCTAAGACTAAGCAGAAGGTTATAGTTGTGACTAAGTTTCTGTTAATTTTTGTTTCTCCCCCCACCTTTTTTTTTTTGGTTCAAGGTAAAGTTCCAATTCAACCTTACTCTCACAAACCACTCTGAGCTTATGGTGTCTAATTTAAGAGAATTCCCTCCCAGTGGCTTTTTTGTCCCCCCGCACCCCTGGTCCAGTTTTTCTGGGATCACAAAGATTTCCTGTGGTGCTTCTCCCTTGGCCATGTCCTTTACTCCTAGGAAGAAAAGTAGCTGGACTTCTGGTTAGAAATGTTATGTTGTGTGATAATCCCTTTTCACCTAGTGCTACTCCTTGGAGGGGCTTTTCTCATTATGTACAGGCCACTTCTTCTGCAGAGCCATGTGCTCCGTGGCTCCACCAGCTGAGAAGGAAGGAGAGTATTTGACGCTGTGCAAGAAGGAGTTAATCTCCGTGAAGATCACTGACAGCGAATCCGAGTGGGAAGGCGTATCTTTGGTGACCGGTCAGCGTGGTCTGGTGCCCCTGTCAGCTTTGGAACCTCTGCCCCTGCCTTTCCACCAGTGAGTAACCAACTACATCTTGGGAGTGGGTCCCAGAGCAGACTGAGATCTGCCCAGTGCATGGGAGATAGGTTTGTAGATACGGGCATCTACTGTCCTACGAAGGGAACAAAATCTGGGTGTTTTTTTTTTTTTCCTTTTGTCATTCCTTTATTTTTTTAACAGTCAAAATTTGTACAATTTGGTGAAATATGAGACAACTCAAAATTTCAGATGGACATTGTACCTACTGCCTGGTCTTCAAATGCATTGTTTCTCAGTATGGGGACTGGGGACCATTTGTATCAGAATCACTTGGGGATTGACTACAAGTTCAGCCTGCCTGGCCATCATCAGGCTCTTTTGGGATCAGATTCAGGAATTTGCCTTTTCTATAAGCTCCCCTTGAATCTAAGGGGATGTATTCCACACTTAAGTTTGAGAATCTGGACCTGAAGTCTTTGTAACCTCAAACATCCAGAGGGGCCATACACATGATCCCAGGCTGTGGACCCTGTGCTTGGCCTTGGCAGAGAATCTGACAGTGAGAATGGAAAGAGATCCTCTGTTAGTCATTTAACTGGCAAACTAATTTAGAGCCAGAAAACATCGTAGGCCTGCTGGACTCTCCTTTTCACAGCACCTGATACAAAGGAAGTTCTCAATAAATGTTTGTCATCGTTTTAATAGGAATACTAACCATGATACTTACGATCATGGCCATTGTTGTTATCTAATGAACTATTCTGCTTGCTGGTGTCATTTTTTGAAATCCATCTTTGCAAACCCCGTGTTTCCATTGGCAGATGGTTCCTAAAAAATTATCCAGGAAGCTGCGGCCTTTCCAGGAAGAGGGATTGGACAGGCTCCTATCAGATCGGTATGGCTGAGTTGAAGACAGTATCGTCAGGAAGATAATACCGCTTGGCTTCCTAATTTTATCTGCACGTTTGGAGTCATTTGGTGTGAATTCCTGCCTAGCTTGTGCTGCTGGCTGGACGTGGAGAAGCCAGTTGCTGCTTCTAACACAGGTTTCCTTGCCTGTGACATGAGAGGTCTCAATCCGGGGCTGCTGGTACTAAGGTTCACAGACAGACATGCGTGGCAGACAGAACGCACACATGCGTGAGAGCCTGGGTGGGAGATGTTAGCGAATGGCGGGGACTGTGGGGATTTAATGATAGGTCAGGTGAATAAAAAGTCCAGTGTGAGCCAAATGTGGCTGCAGGCTGCCTATTTTCGATCTCGGGTCAAAATGTTTTCAATTTCCTTAAAATTTTGTGAAATTGGTCTTGAATTTCGGAAGAGTAAGAATGCCTGGCATGTGATGGATAGACTCAGTTAATATTTGTTGAATAAATAGGGACGCCTGGGTGGCTCAGTTGGTTAAGCAGCTGCCTTCGGCTCAGGTCATGATCCCAGGGTCCTGGGATCGAGTCCCACATCAGGCTCCTTGCTCGGCAGGGAGCCTGCTTCTCCCTCTGACTCTGCCTGCCTCTCTGTCTGCCTGTGCTCACTCGCTCTCTCTCCCTCTGTCTCTGACAAATAAATAAATAAAATCTTTAAAAAAAATATTTGTTGAATAAATAAATGAAAGAGATGTATAAAGGTATGCATTATATAAACATGCATGTATTTTGGGTAATCTCCATGGGAATGTATATGTTTATGTGTACAGAGGCACATACATACATATGCATGTGCTTCTATAAGGACATATGTATCTATGGAGATGAACTTCAATGTTCTCTAGTATCTGGAACATATATTCCTTTCATCTTCATCCTTAGAGCCCCTCCCACCACCAACCAGCCTAGCTCAAGTGCGATTTTGTAAGCTGTGAGCCCAAATAACACTTTTAAAAAAAAGAAATAGAGGGGGGGCACTTGGGCGGCTCAGTCTGTTGGGTGTCTGACACTTGGATTTTGGCTCAGGTCATGATCTCAGGGTCCCAAGATTGAGGCCTGTGTTGGGCTCCATGTTCAGCCAGGAGTTGCTTCAGATTCCTTCTCTCCCTCTCCCTCAGTCCCTCCCCCTGCTCATGTACTCTCTGTCTGTCTTTCTCTCTGTCTCTCTAAAATAAATAAATAAATCTTAAAAAAAAAAAAAAAAGAAATGGAGGGATTAATGGAACCCAGATAGGGCTAATCAGTACACTCACCGTAAACAAGATTTTTGGCTATCTGCGGTAAGATAAGCATTCCTTGGAATTATGAATACAGGGCTGTGAAATTTGTTCTCGGTTCGAATTCTGGCTCCACACCTGAAAACCAGTGTGTCCTCTGCCACGTGAGCTCTCACTATGCTACAAGTTTCTCATGAGTAAAACATTACCATAAAACTGGCTTTGAATGCTGTGAAAAATCGATTGAGTGACATTTGAAAATCACTCAGTACAGTTTTCTCACACTGCAAGTGTTCAATGCTATTTGCCCACATAGTGTAGAAATTTCTGCTCTTGAGGACACGATCCATAGAAGCTTGGTCAAAAATGTCAGCGGGGCGGGGGGGCGGGGAACAAAGCCAGTAGCTATAGCAGAGAAGTTAAAGGAAACATGGAAACCAAGACACATAAGAGCCATTATCTCCAGGAAAGCAACATTAGTGCAAAGAAGGGTTAACCGGCAGTTGGTTAACCCAGCTCCTTGGACAAATCATAGATCTCTGTTCTTCCACCTTTTAACCTATAAGAAGGAGAGTGTGATGACAGCTCTACCTACTCTTTAGGACCTTGGAAAGATTTAAGAAAATGGGCTTACAAGTACTTTGTAGGCTGGACAGCACAGAGCTTGTAAATATGTCATTATTAGATCTTAGTTGGACAGCTCACCAAGTTGAGTCATGACCATAGTCAGAGGGCGAGTCTTCCAAATCCTTCTGGGACCTGAGAAGTTTTCCGTTTACCAGTAATAGGAGGCTAACATTTACTGAAGGTTGGTTAGGTACCAGGCATGGTGCACTTAATCTCTTGGACTTTTCCTAATATCTATGAGATGAGTATTCTTACTGTTCCCATTTTACAGTTGGGGAGACTGAGGGTCATAGTTGCCAAAGGACCGGAAGGAAATGAAGAGATCTCACACTGTTTCTCCCTCTGGTCTGTGGATTTGTGCTAACCATGATGAAGTATTTACATGATAATGGCAAATCAGACACAGTAAGGCAATATAGTAAGCTTTCCAGGTCTCCAGGAGTGAACTTTATTCAGTTTTAGGTATTCTGAGGTGAGCTTTCCTCCATTTGTTAACACATCTTTTCTTTTGTAAAGTGTTGGGGAACGTGGATGGTAGTTCCTTTCTTTGAATGTCCCAGTTTGGCAAAATTAAAAGCCAGTTACCCTATGCCGATTTCTCCTATTTTGTGGGAGGGGGTGATGATACTGACTCTCAAAATTCTGAATTCTGGGAATCCTTCATTTCCCATTACACCAGGAGCAGTTTCTGCCTTATTTGGTTGACGATGTTATTTCTCCACAGGCAGAGGAAAATGTAAGGCCTGGAAGGAATACGAGAGGGAAGAAAAGGATGAGCTGAGTTTTCACCGGGGAGAAAGCATCGAGATCATCGGCTTTGTCATACCCGGGCTTCAGTGGTTCATTGGGAAGTCGACACGCTCAGGAGAAGTGGGCTTTGTTCCCACCAGGAACATAGATCCTGAGTCGTATTCCCCGATGTGAGTATGGCGGAGGGGTCCTCTGGGATGCCCTGGGGTGGGGCGCCTTCCCCAGGGGCCCCGCCCCATGCTGAACGGGGCTGCAGATGTGCTTCAGGGTTTCCCAGCAAGATGGGAGTCAGAGGAGCGCGTCCTGACCGCCAAGGCTGCCGCAAGGGGTGCTGGGAAGGAGAGGATGAGCGATCCCAGCATGAGTCAGTTCAGTTCTGTCCAGCAGATGGTCCATGAGACCTTCTTGTATGTGAGGAGAGGGGCACAACCCCAAGCCATAGGGCCTGCTGTTATCCCTGCAGGCGTGGTATCAGTACTTGTATTCTGCCTCTCACCCCAGCCAATCAAGGGGCTCCATTAAGGGAAGGGCACACACAGGCACCTAGAGATTACAGCTTAGAGAGAGGAGACACCCTCCCATGGAGGTCTGAGGAACGTTTAATGTATGGCGCCAGTGTGGGCCAGGATGATAGAGGGCATCCTTTCCTCTTTTCTGCCTGGGGTCTGGAAGGGCTAGTTCTGAGGAGCAGACCCATCCATGGGACCGGTGAGGAGCGGGTGGCCAGCTTGGGCTGCCCACCCCTCGTGGAGGAGCAGAGCTCAGGAATATTGACGGTGTCTCTGGGGTGGACTTCCTGCATGAGGATAGGAAATTAAGAAGAAACCTGTGCCGTGTAAGTACCAGACGGAACACAGACTTGGCTGCTAGCATGGAGACGCTGGGAAAATGTGGCCCCAGGATTGTCTAAGGCCTTGCACACCCAGATTAGAATGTCTTCCCTTGTACAAAAGAGCCACCGAAGAGAGTGGACCAAGGGCAGAAGCTCCCTCGAAGCCTTGTCTTTTGTAGAGGGAGGAGACAGGTCATTTTCCCTACACAGAAATGTGGGAACTCAAGTGACCTTAAGCAAGGAAGAGCGCTCACTGAGCCCCTAGAGGATTATGGAGTGAATGGGGGATTATAAACAGGAAAAGGGCGTCAGGAGAACTTTCATGAAATAGACAATATTTGAGTTCAACTTTGTAGGATGCATTTCAACAGATGGAAATGCGGAAAAGTGGTTACAGGTAGGAAAGCGAGGGGCTGTGTGATGTATGACTGGTGTTGGTTGAGAGGCAGGTTACCAGGAGGCCATTGGTGTGACAAAGGTCGGTGGGGCCGAGACGAGACGTGGCAGACAGAGAATTCCTGTTCAGGGCCTGGCAGAGAATGAGGAGCCACTGAGTGGAACCTTGGCTTTGAGTAAGGCGTGCAAAAGCAGGGGAGAACCTGGAGGTAGGAGACCAAGGAGAAGATGAAGGCTTGCACTTGGGAAGGAGAGGGCATGGCTAAGGACCAATCGATAGGAATCTAGAGATTCCAAGAGGTTCACAAATATGGATGTTGGTGTTCTGTCCCCAGAAGTTCTATCTCATTGCTGTGGGTGGGGCCTGGCAGCCAGGGTTATGGGAGCTCCCCAGGTGGGGCTAATGGGCAGCCAAGGTGGGAACCTCTGCTCAAAGTACCCCCTCATTTACCACAAGGGCAAGGGAGGACCCCAGGATCGAAAGGGCTGAACCCAAGGCCTTGGGTCTGGAACTCCAGAATCCTGACATGAAATTTAGGTTTCTTTTTTGGCCAGTTCTGCAGCTGAGGTCCTGGTAAGAGAGAGATAGAATAAACACAGAGATTTGGTGAGGAAGAACAATTTACAGAGCAGAGGAAGAAAGAATGTAGCCAAGGAGACAAAAGAACAAAGGAACTGCGTGAGTGGAAGGACGGGGGTTGGGAGGGCAGTTAACACTGTTGCAGACTGCAAGAGGTAGAACAGGGCTGCCTGCTGGAAGGCCTTAGGACTGGCCCCTGGAAGGTCACTGGTCATTGAGAGGTCAGTGGCCATTGGAGGGAACCTGGTCATCAGGGGGCAGAACAGCTTAATAATCAGACTTCCAGAGCCAGACTGCCTGAAAGACATTCATGGCCACGTAAGCACATTGTGTGTCTCCATGGGCTTACCAACTTGGCGACTTCGGACATGTTAATTGGTCTCTTTATACCTCAGGGTTCTCATATGTAAAATGCTTATGATATTGGTATTTGCCCATAGGATTGTCAGGAGTTGACATGAGCTAACACATGTGAAACACTTAGAATGGTGTCTGGCACCGTTTGTGTGTATGCGACCAATATGTTCTAACTCTTCCTATGGCCGTTCCTGCCTTGGGGGGGTCTTCTTTGAGAGGCAGTTTTAATAAGCGTCAGATTTCATAAACTATATTCGGACTTCTGTACCTCCTACCTTGTCCCAACTCGCAATAATTTATACCACTAAATTAATTTGATTATCGTATTTTAAGAAGCTTAGTTGTAGGGGATCTACTCTCGCCATGAAGAACATTGTGCCCTGTATTGTAGCTGTGGTATGAGAACTTCTTATTTCTACAGTGTCTTCTGTTGGCTTCTCTACCTGGTCACCTGTGGCACCCGGTCACCAGAGACCACACATTTCCTAGGGAAGGGGAGGGTGAGCCGGGAGATGGGGAGAGGTGGAAGAAGGAAGAAGGAGGGGAGAGGAAAGCTGGCTCATCGCCACCCCCACCCCGTCCTCCCAGTACTCTTTAGATCACACACCTCCCCAAAACACAGCAGTTAAGAGAAAAAGCCTACGAACAACCTGGTTGCTGGCAGCGGCCAGGGTGTGGAGTCCTGGGAATCATCCTGTGTGCTATGCAGGTGGTCTGGCCACTGGGTGTCGCTCTTAGTCTGTGTTCACTGGGTACAGGGTTTCTAAGAAGGTCCAGCATTTGCTGGTCTCCATCCTCTTCCCACGGCTCCCTCCCTGTGCTAGTTAGTATATTATTCCTTAAAGTGTACCCATTCATTCACACACTCACTCACTCACTCCCTCATCCGTCCATCCGTCCGTCCATCCATCCATCCGTCCATCCGTCCGTCCATCCATCCATCCATCCATCCTTCTGTCTGTATTTATTTAACCAAATAGGCAGTCTTCTGAGAGTAAAATTTCTCAGAAGCTGTTTTGTGAGTCAGATTTAGTCTGTGCCTCTGACACATGGGAACGGGATCCTGTTTTTCCGTGGCAGCAAAGTTGTGGGTTTCCTTTTATTTACAGCCCATATTTCAACACCAGCTACCTGGTTTCACAGGAACAGCAGCTGGAAAACCAGTTGCTAAAAGGGGGCAGGCATTCTGTCTGACTAGACAGGGTATTTGTTTTGGCCAGAGTGACTTTAGAGATTTAAGAGTTACTGATGGTGACAGAATGCCACACCTTTCCTTCCCTTTGGTTTTAGGCTTTTAAAAAGTATTTGATGTGTGTGTGTGTGTGTGTGTGTTGAGGGGAAAATGTCTTCAGATATAACTGAAGACCCCCTGTTACTCCTTCCTATTTTCATCCTGTGACCCTGATTCTTACTCCAGGGAAGACTGGTTGAAGCTGATAAGTAACTTCCCAGTCATCATTCTGAGACATTTTAGAAACGGACATTTGTAAAAAAAAAACAAAACACAAACCAAAACAACACACACACACACGAGTATTGTGTATTTCAAAATATATATACATGTCTTTTTTTTTTCCTGTAACTGGCACCATTTTTTCAGTTACAGTAAATTTACGACTTACTCACATTGTAGTAGATATGGTCCCTTTAAATAAAGTGTTATTTAAAGGAAATATATGTACTTAAACTTGTAAATTAAAAAATAAGATTTGAAAAATTAATGCACTCAATACCAGAAAAAAGAACACAGGAGATTAGCCTGTAATTTATAGTATTAAAAGTTTGAAAAAGTCTATGTTTCTTATATCCCCTCTTTAATTCTTCCTGTTGTTTATCTCTGTCTTCTTAATGATTCCATTTCTTGTGGCATCTATTTTTGCTGATGAGAAGTTTGCTGTTAGTCTCATAGCCATTTCTTGGCAGGTAGGCAGCTTTTCTCTCTCTCTCTGTCTCTCTCTTTTTTGGGGGTGGGGGTTTCTTACTGATGTTTTGCACTCTGATACATCTAGATGTGATATATTCTGTTACATATTTATTGTAAGGTGTCTCCTGTGTATCGTTTAGTAGTTATTTTGGTGGAGATCTGTGAGTTGCCACTACTCTTGGTCTTTCGTGCTTGTTTGTCTTAAATATACTTAAAATATACTTGTGAATGATCATTCAGCTAAGTGTTGAATGACCTTTGAAGTGGAGGGGAAAATAACTATTAGTATAAAATTTCAAATCTGTTTTGCCAGGGTTTTGTCCTTTTCATTAATCCTTAGAGAAAAACAATTTTTCTTGCATTGACCGTCTATTGTTCCTTTGTTTTCTGTTTCACTAATTTCTTATTTATCTTAATTATTTTCTTCTGCTTTGTTTTTATTTCATTGATTTATGCCTTTATCCTTTCTGTTTAACTCTTTCACCGTGTAAATTGAGCTGTCAAGTGATAGATCACTGAATCCTGAAAGAAGGACCAGGAGAAATAGAAAACATGAAAAGAAAGGTTAAATCTAAAGGAATGGAGTCATGTTGAAATGATATTATTTTTATTTATTTTGCTTAGGATGTGGTGTACTTCTTCAGTCTGAAGACTCATGTCTTTCTTCAATTCTGGAAAATTCTCAGTCATTCTCCCTTTGAATATTTGCCTGTCTCTCATTCTTTTTAGTCTCTCTTCTGGAATTCCTAACAGAGGTATGTTGGACTTGCCATTCTAGCCTCAGTCTTGCTTTATCAGTTCTTTTGTATTGTTCATCTTTTTGTCCCTCTAGGTGCATTCTGGGTGATTTCCTCCAGTCTTTAGTTTCACTAATTCTTTCCTCTGCTGGGACTAAACGCGCTGCTGACCTAACTCATGTAGTTCTAAGTGTCCATGCCTTTATCTTCCTTTCTAGAATTTGTATTTTGCTATTTTCCACATATACTTATTTCTGCTCACCAGGTTCTGTATTTTCCCTGTAGTTTCTAGCCAGTCTTTCATTTCATAATTTTAGCCATGCATATTATAAATTAATCTTTAAATTGTTACTTCTAGTTTTCATAGTGTTGATTTACCTATTTGTGCACCCGCTGGCCTTCACTGTCAGTAGTTCCCTTTTTGTGTGTTTGTAGTTTTGGTTATGTGAACGAATTTTCAACATTTTACTTTTATTTTAATTTTTTAAAAAGATTTATTTATCTATTGAGAGAGAGAGAGAGAGAGAGCGAGCTCACGTTCAAATATGCATGCACATGGTGGGAGGGACGGGGGAGAGAAACTCAAACAGATTCCCCATGGGCATGAGCCGGATGCAGGGCTCCATTCCATGATCCGTGATGAGATCATGACCTGACCCGAAATCACAAGTCGGACACTTAACCGACTGAGCCACCCAGGCACCCTGAATTTTCAACTTTTTAAAAGATGGTCTTTGCAGGAAGACCGGACTGAAGAAAATACCCCGGTAGAGCAGTTTTGGCATTTGCTTTCCCAGGAAATTTAGGAACTCAGTGGTCCAGGGCTGGATTTTTAATGTCAAGTTCTTTGATTGTACTTATACTGTCCAGTATAATTCAGAGCCCACACCTTCTTCTTCTTCTTCTCCCTCTCCTTCTCCTCCTCCTCCTCCTTCTTCTTTTTTAAGATTTTATTTATTTATTTGACAAACAGAGATCACAAGTAGGCAGAGAGGCAGGCAGAGAGAGAGAAAGGAAAGCAGGCTCCCCGCTGAGAGGAGAGCCTGATGCGGGGCTTGATCCCAGGACCCTGGGGTCATGACCTGAGCTGAAGGTAGAGGCTTTAGCCCACTGAGCCATCCAGGCGCCCCAGAGCCCATACTTTCTAATGGTGTAAGTCCAGGTGTTTGATTTTTTTCCTGGGGTCTCAGACAAACGGTAAGTGTGTCATTGGCCAGTGAGTTTTCCCATCTCTTCTTCATAGAAGCTAGCAGTTCTTGCCGCGGTCAGGCAATAGCGAGCTCATAGCTATGTAAGGAGCTCAGTTCAGCTTCCCTGCTTTGCCTGGACCCAAAGTCCCATGTTCTGTCCCTGGGTAGCATTACAGGGTGAGCCCCAGCTCTGAGGGCCAGTGTCCCAGCTGAGAACTCCTGGGAGCCTCTGGGCCATCTGCTGGTGTTTACAAACTTGACTTGGGTTTCATCTTTTGTTTCTGGCTTTCAAGCATTTCCCTTTCTTTCTTTCAAGTTAAAGAACGTATGAATATATTTATCCTTGCCACATTTTATCTACTATTTGTCTGTGTTTGTCGGTGAGAATAGCCCCCTGTGGAAAACCTGTATATTTCTAGAAGTCTTATTCTTCTAACCTCTTTATATTCGGAATACCCTAATGTAATTTGTCAGGCTTGGACTCTTTCTAAATACCTGGGACTCAGGACATGAGCAGATCAGCTGTGAGGCAATGGGCCACAGAGGCTGAAGATCACAGTTTCTGTCTCAGCTTGACTGCTTGCTTGTTGTGTCATTCTTAGCACGCTACTAAATGAAATAGCAAATTCAGGAATGCTTTGCAAATTTTAAGTGTTCTACAAAAATTCGAAATCATATAATGATTTTATATAATTATATAATGATGATTTGAAATCCTCTAATGATTTCTTTCGATCTCAGATGAGCTTAGCTGTAGATTTCAACCAGATGTTGTTCTGGGGATGGCTGCTCTCACGGTATTGGGAGAGTCTGGAGATCTGAGGACAAACGTAGGTGGCAGAACATGGCACTCCCATCCCTGCCACTCCCTTAATTCTGCTTGAACTAGAGAAGTTTGTTTGTTTGTTGTTGTTGTTTTTTTTGTTTTTGTTTTTTTTTTTTTTTTACCACTTCCTAGCTACCAACTTTATTTTTCTGTGCCTCCGTTTTGTCCTCTGTAAAAAGGAGTAAGAATAGTACCAGCCTCATCAGATTAAATGAGATAAGGGTGTCTGATTCGTAATAGGCTCCCCTCACCCTTCTAAGGACTAGCTGTTGTTACCTCTTGGGCTTCCAAGTTATTTTTGCTAAAAAAATGGTTTCTGAGGTTAATCCTCCACCCCTCAAACTTTATTTAGGCCTGAACTAGATCTTAGAACTTGTTCAGGTGGACATTCTGGATTGAACGTTTTCTGAGGCACTTCTAGTTTTCGCATTCTTTGATTCAATGACAAATGACAAGTAAGCAAATTAGTTTTAACAATGAGTTTATTCAATACAATGAGTATAAAGATCTCTATTATTTGTAGTCATTTCTCCTACCCCTTGACCTTCCTTCTACCCACTTCCCATCTCCCCTCTGAATGTCACATAATGTTTTTGTTTTGTGCCATGGAATCAGAGGTCAACAGTTGTGAAAGGTTCTTCGGACCAGAGTCAAACTCTCTCCATTGCTTCTCTAGACTCTGTCACCTGTCCTAGTGTTTTCTTGAAATAACCCGACAAAGAAACATCTTTTAATGGCCTCTTTTCAATCCTTACCTTGGGGTAGCGAATTCGTATTTCTCTATTAGAAATGGGCACCAGCTGGTCTCAAAGAAAGGGTATGGATCAAGAGAAGGGACTTTGTTTTTCTCAAGAGATAGAGTTTTAACAAGGAGGGGTGTTTTCATCCCCTTTTTGATCTGTTTGGCAGCCAAATAGCTTGTTTCTTCTTGATGGGGTGCTCAGCTCTTCTTCCTGGGCAGCAGCAGAGATAAATACATTATACAACAGAGAGATGAGGAGTTTGGCTGTCACTTTGGCAAGCAGGTCCATGGCTTCTCTGTTCTTCACTGTGTCCTGGGCTGGAGAGAGAATGGGTGTGTCTAGAGCCTTGCACTGATCTGTATCCATGTCTTTTGTCTCAACACAGGAACAAGAGCTCTGCCTTTTTCAGTGACGAGGAAAGATGTTCTCTGTGGGTCCTGGGAAGTGACAGGAAAGCTGAGTGTGCCAGCTTCCTCCACAAGCTTGCTCATACTGATATAGCATCCGTCTATCGGCTTAGTGAGTGTTTGCTCCTTGGACCCCTCTGAAAGCTCAGCCCAGTGCTAGCATGAGAGGCCAGCCCTACTGAGCCTTCTGTTCTAACCTTGGAGAAGAAAACCTCCTGAGTTGTGGCTGAGGTCACCTCTTCTAGGGCTGAGGGAGGCCTTGGTCCCCAATGACAAAAGCAGGACCATAGAATGTTACAGCTACTAAGAGGCGATTTCTCCTCCCATTTTACAGATTGGGAAACTGAGGCCCTGGTGAATTAGTGCCTTGCTCATTTTGTAGTCAAGACAATCCCTAGTCTACCACACTGCGCCCAACACAAACTGACGCTGGACTGTCGGGGTGTGTTGACTTTGTGGGGGCTGGGACCTCAGTGCCACCATTTCTCATCAGGGTCTGAATGATTGAGCGAATGAATGCCACTCCCTTCCCTTACTTTGGGAGGGCCCACTCCACTGTGTCAGGAAGTGCATTCATCTTGTGACAGTGGCTGGAGGAAGGATTCGTCTTTCTCCATCTCTTCAGCAATGGCGGTACTGTGTCCCCACGCCTTGGGCGCAGATTAGATGGGGCACAGTACATGGGCACAGAAGAAAGAATCTGCAGAAGCAGCGTCAGGTCCGCTCCCTGGGGCAGAGGTGGGCGTCAGGGTCATCATGCTCACGGGGCATTTGCGAGGAGCACCTAGCCGCGAACTTTCTTGCCACAAATAGACCACACTAGCCACCAGGCTGAACCAGGAAGCTGAAGCTACGGGCACCTCCTGGGAGGGGGAGCTGGGTCTGAAAACCAGGAGGAATTTGGTTGTGCCTCGGGCACGGGCAGGCCACAGGCTTGGATCTAAGGGGTCCACCAACTGCTGATCCAATGGTAGGGGCAGGTTCCAGGCAGCCCATTGCCTCCTATGTAAAGACCCGGAGCGCCGCTCTGATGGATGCAGGGCGGGGACTTACGATGACGCAGGGGTCTCCCGGCACCATGGCAACCAGCAGAGGGGCGTCCTATTGGTAAACTCCAGCTTCGCTCCGCCCCGGGGAAGGCGTGCCCTTTGTAATTCTTCCTCCCAGAGGGAGCATCTTTTGTAACTCATGCCCATTGCGTCCTTGGTGACCCTGGCTTGGAGTGAGATTGGCACGTGTTCTCAATGTCAACGAGGACCAGGGCACAAAGCCAGCTCCCTAGCTCTGCCATGTTTGGCGGCGAGCCCTCTACCTTTGCAGGTTACAGATCTCAAGTAGCTACAACGACTCTTAGAGCAGTAGGCCGAGGCTTGACCTGGTGCGGGGCCCGCTGTCCGCAAAGCCCACCAGAGAGCCCAGAGTGAGGGCATAGGCGGCTGTTGCTTCTTGACCGGGGAGAGGTAGAATCTCATTTCCAGCAGCCCCTGTCCTGGGAGCTGGCGCGGGGGCGGGGGCGGGGGAGGGAAGAATGGGGAGCCTGAATCTGGCCTTCCCCTCCACGGTTAGGCTTCGCCTCCACAGTTACACTCATGAGGGTTCTGTTCTTTGCTGCCAAACCCAAGGTGTCTTCTTGGTTCTCACCTAGCCTTCTGCTTTTGTAACGTTGGGTGGCTGTCCCAGAGCCACCTTGATCTCTGTGTCTTTTCTTTCCTCTCAGAGTGTGCCTTTGCTGCCTCCCACCTGCTGGGAAATGCTGGTGATTCTCTGACTCCTTCACAAACTCCCCTCCCCCAGCTGCTTTGCCTTCTTGCCCAAAGGCAAGTCCTACGACTTGGACCCATTCCTCGGGACACACTGGGGTTCCTAAATCTGTGTTTGCAAGTCTCAGCCTTTTCCCTCTGGCTACAGATCGACTTCCTTCTCGGCCTAGAGCTCCTGTGAGTCCCTCAGACGCAGAACGTCTGAAACTCTGCTCCAGACTGTCCCTTCTTCCACCTCATCCCGCGAAGTCACTTCAGGGGACGAAACTGGGACCCTTAGATGCCCCTTCACTCTCTTGTTCATTAGTCACTTTTGCTCACCTAGTCCTGTGTCATATTGGAGTCCCTGGCCGCTGGGAGGATGGATGAGGCGTGAATGGGGGTGGGAGGAAGGAGGCATGTACACATGGCAATGGGAGGCGATGCCACAGGTTTTGTTCATGGCTCTGCTGTCCGCTAGCTGGGAGATTTGGGCCTTCAGAGTCCGTCATCCTCCTCATACTCCCACCTCCCGGAAAAGAGTTCATGTTTCCAGCTTCTCTGTTTTTCTTTTCTGGCTCTGAGTCTTATTTCTCCCTCAGTTCCCAACTGTAAAATGAGCGGCTTAACCAAGAAGCTCCGCAGGTCCCTAGAGCTGTTAAACTGATGATGGAGAGAATTCTGCCCACTTTCTCAGAGAAATTTAAACACAAAGTGTCCCCAGGAACCACAGGTCTGGGGTGCATCAGCAGGCATGGGCATGGTGGCCCATTCTGACCTAACACCAGCTCTGTCTTGCATCTCTATCCAGGTGGGTTTGAATCCATCCAGAATCTTCCAAACGATCCAAGTGGTGAGTAGAGATCATGCTGAACCTGACCTCCCGTCCTTCAGAACAGCATCCTGTCCTCTTGCCAGGAGCTGGCCGCCACAGTTGCATGTGCTCATGTTGCTCAACTCTGCCTGTCCCTTACAGCATCCCAGCCGGAAGGCTTCAAGGAGGCCAGGCCTGGCAGAGCCTGGGAGGAGCATCAGGCCGTGGGCTCCAGACAGTCCAGCAGCTCTGAGGACTCCAGCCCGGAGGAGGAGCTCCTCTCAGCTGCCTCGGACAGCTATCACTTGCCTGAGCCCAATGACCTCGATGACCCGGAACTGCTCGTGGACCTAAACACTGGTCAGGAAGAGGAGGAGGCAGAGAACTTCGCCCCTATGTTGGCTTTTCTGGATCACGAGGGTTATGCTGACCACTTCAAGAGCCTCTATGATTTCTCCTTCTCTTTCCTCACGTCTTCCTTCTACAGCTTCTCTGAGGAGGACGAACTTGTGGCCTACCTGGAGGCCTCAAGGAAGTGGGCCAAGCGGGGCCGCAGGACCTGGGCCCACGCCCGGCTCTGCTTCCTCCTCGGCCGGCTGAGTGTCAGGAAGGTCAAACTCTCTCAGGCCCGGGTGTACTTTGAGGAGGCTATGTACATCCTCGATGGGACATTTGAAGACCTATCCCTGGTGGCTGCTCTGTACACCAATCTGGCTGCCATCTATCTGAGGCAGAGGCTGAGGCATAGAGGCTCGGCTCTGCTGGAAAAAGCAGGGGCCCTGTTGGCCTGCCTGCCTGACCGGGAGTCTAGTACCAAAAATGAGCTCGATGTGGTGGCCTACGTACTACGCCAGGGTATTGTGACAGGCAGCTGTCCCTTGGAGGCCAGGGCCTGCTTCCTGGCCATCCGATTGCTCCTGAGCCTGGGCCGCCATGAGGAGGTCCTGCCCTTCGCTGAGCGCCTGCAGCTCCTTTCCGGACACCCTCCTGACTTGGAGGCTACAGCAACCGTCTTGAGTTTTCTGTATGATAAGAAGTATCTCCCGCACCTCACAGTGGCCTCTGTCCAGGAACGTGGCACCCAGAGCGGCCAAGGGATGTCCCTTCCAATTTGGCAGGTCTACCTGGTTCTCCAGAACACCACCAAGCTCCTTGGAGTTCCCTCTTCAAGCTGGGGTGAAATTTCTGCCCTGGCCTGCCCAGCACTCAGGCAGGCACTGGCTGCCTGTGAGGGGCTGGCCAGTTGGAGCACCCATAGGGCCCTGTGTCTCATCCTGTCCAAAGTGTTCCTCCAACATAGGTCTCCCGATGGGGCCATCCACTACCTGAGGCAGGCCTTGGTGCTAGGGCAGCGGCTGAGTGAGCAGGAAGCCTTCGAGTCTTCCCTCTGCCTGGCATGGGCGTATCTCTTAGCCAGCCAGGCAAAAAAGGCTTTGGACATCCTCGAGCCACTCCTATACTCCCAGAAGGAGACAGACAGTATCACCCAAAAGGGGGTGGTCCATAACCTCCTGGGACTTGCCCTTCAAGGTGAAGGCCGGGTGAACAGGGCAGCCAAGAGCTATCTCCGGGCCTTGAACAGAGCTCAGGAAATGGGGAATGTGCGTAACCAGGCGGTGACTTTGGCCAATCTTGGCCATCTGACCCTTAAGTCCTGGGCTGAGCAGCCAGCCAAGGACTATTTCCTGCAGGCCATCCGACTCTATTCTGAACTCCAGACCAGCATGGAGACAGACATGGAATTAGTACAGGTCCTTCTCTGGTTGGCCCAAGTCCTGGTGCATGGACGCCAGCTGGCCAATGGCCGCCTTTGTTATGAAATGGCATTGCTGTTTGGCTTAAGGCATCGACACCTAAAGAGTGAGTATGTCCTGTGCTACTGGGAGCTTTAGAGAAAAGTGTGAGAGCACGCTTTGCCCTCATCCTATTTCAAGCGATCTCATTCATGTCCCCGCTTTATGTTCAGGTCAGCTTCAGGTCACCAAATCCCTCTGCCATTTCTACAGCTCTGTATGCCCAAACCCCAAGGCCTGCATCACCTACCACGAGCACTGGCTGACCCTGGCTCAGCAACTCAGGGACCGAGAGATGGAGGGAAGGCTGCTTGAGTCTCTCGGGCAGCTCTATCGGAACTTGAACACAGCCAGGTGAGTGGGGCTTGGGGACCGGCCTAGACACAGCTCATCTTCCTTCAAGAGAAATAGCATTCTCTTCCTCTGGAAGTAAAGTTCGCAGGCTCATGGTGTGTTTATGGCATCAGGGAAAAGAGCGTGGGCCCTGTGGCCACTGCACGGTGTCCTCTCTCACTGATTAGCTGTGTGCCTCTGAGCAAGCTACTTCGTTTCGCCCTACCTCAGCTTCCTCATCAAAGACAATAATGGTGGCGTCTACGCTCTAGTAGTCACGTGGGGAATAAATGAGTCAACTCCCATGGAACACTTGGGACAGGGCCCGATCCGTAGAGGTGGCTTGGTGACATTGGCTGGGTTACAGCTGCTTGGGTGTGTCCGTAACCAGTATCATGTGACTCTGGCTGAGGGTCCCTAACTCGGAGAGGTGCCAGTTACACCCAGGCTGGCACCTTCAGGAGGCCTTGGTTACCTGAGGACGGGTGGGTATTAGAGGAACAGCCCAAAGTAAATTGATGCATGGGCAGGTGGGGACAACTTCATTGTAACGAAGTTTGATTTGGAACCCTCCCTCTAAAGTGAAGCCAGAAATGACAGAACTGAGTTTATTTCCACCGTTTCGTGAAGAGACTTAGGTAAGAATGGCAGCCCTGTGGTTAAGTCACAAATTCAACTCCCAAAGGAGCGCTGACTTTTAGCTTGGGTTGGGCAGAATTGCCTAACAGCTCCGTGAACGATCCTTTGTGACGGACTTTTCAGCCCTCTCTTCAAAAGGCTCCTTTGTGCAAAATATACCAAAACGTATCTGTTCCACTGGGCAGCTTCTTTCAACCTCTTGATCTTTAAATTGTTCCCATGTGAAGTATCCCGCCATGTCCTGCTGCCTTTCTCTTCTCTCATCTCCTTGCGGGCTGGGATCTGCTTCCCCCTCGTTCAGTTCTGCTTCCCAACAGGTCTTTAATTGATTCCATTACACTCTGCATGGTTTACAAGATGTCCGACTTCATTTGGCAACAGATTAGTATCGTGGCATTGTATTCATAATTATGAAGGACATCTAAAACAGAGCCGGGATCATTGCTACCAGAGAGGTGGTTGAGAAGAAGCTAATTGAATGACAAGTGTTGCTTTTCTAGGCAATGTGGCAACCATGGGCCCCCGGACAACCAGACCGCTAATAATCAGATAACAAATTTTCTCTCTCTCTCTCTGTTCCCCTCACTCTGTCTCCCTCACCCTTTCCCTCTCTTGCAAGAATCAGGTGTCCTCCAGATCTCCAAGTGTCTCTGCCTTTTGTTCTGGGAAGGGAGTTGCAGATCCTTACAGCATGGGAGGGAACAGGATGTGTGGCCCCAGCGTGACACTGCTTTCATTCTAGGACACCTTTTGAATGTCCTTTTATGGGGGAATGGGTTTTTGGCTATCCTCATTCCATTGTTCTAGAAGTTGATTCAAATGGGGATCTTTAACCCTAATCTAGAAATCTAATCTCTGAGGTTTTGCTTGTGTAATTGGGAGGACGTAAATCTCCCCTGCTCCTGCTTTACCCCCAGTGTGAGTGACCCGAAGAAGTAGATGGAGAAGTGCCTTGGGTGTCAGAGGAAACCCTGCAAAGAAAAGGTCATTATTCCTTTACGAGAAGCTTGGTCCATCAGGGAGAACGTGCTATGAGTCTACACTTACTTAGCATGTATAAATCATCTCCTCCTACAGGGTGCCCGGCAGACACAGGTAAACAGTATTTGCACACACCTGGAGGGGTTACTGTAATTTCGCTGTAAGCTTCCTGGTAGCTGAGGTAGAAAGGGGAAAGCCACAAGAGGTTCTCGCTATCTGATTAAAAAAACAAAAACAAACAAACAAACAAAACCCCAACAGAAACAAATGTATTTGTTGGAGCAAATGTTTTTCTGGCCCTGATTTCTAGGGGATGTGCATAAAGTGGGTCTTGATATACAGACAGATTTCTTCAACTAAATTCTCCCAGTGAGGTTTCCATCCTCATGAATCTCAAAAGCAGCAAACACTCCTGGGTGAGGCGGCAGGCATCTGCGGGGGCGGATGTGGAGGGAAAGAAGAGGACACTTTCAGCTGAGGGTTGGGGATCGGTCACAGAAGGCTTCATGAAGGCGGTGATGTTTGAGGAGGGCCATGAGGGACGAGTAAGATTTTGGGAAGTGGAGGAGGGTAAGAGAACAAGCATTTTGGGTGGAGCGACCAGCAATAGCTGTGGAAAGGTGGGGACATATTTGGAAGGCATTCTGTAGGTTTGAGGAAGGAGGGTGTTCAAGTGGATATGGGTAGTGGAGGAGAGAGAGGCCTCCACCCCATGCCCGAGGAGGGAGTGTGGGGGTGGGCTGGGGTGGGGAGCAGTGGGCCTCCGGACTGGGACAGCGAGCAGCCATAGCGAAAATGGCGGTCGTAATGGTGACTGATGCGTTCAGTGAGCACATGGCGTTTGCCAAGCAACATGTACTCTCAGGATAACTGTATGGGGCACAGGGAACTGTAGGAACAGAATGAAAGAAGATGATGTGGCCCAGCCTTTGGGGTTTTGCCTTGGAACACTTTGCTGTCCCTTCGTCCAGTACCTTTAGAGTCTGGCTCTCTCTGCCTCCAGGGTGACAACTGTAGGAGCTGGTGTTTTTGATTTCTCAAAACACAGTCCTTGGGGATCTTCCTTTTTGTGTTCAGGTGACATAATGCAGACTGTACCTTGTTTTAGAGCTGAACCAGGTGGGATCCATGGGAATTCTGAGGTGCTATTGAATAAATGCTATAAGAATTTACTGAGCATTTACTATAGCCCGGACACCTGACAGAGAGATATGGTCCCTAAGCTCACAACGCTTACAGACTAGTTCAAGAAATTGACAATATTTATGTCCATATTCACCAAAGGTATCCTATAAATGGTGGTAGGTGCCATGGAGGACATGCATGTTATCTTTAGAAAGAAGACATGCCTGGCATGCACTAACACCTCACAAAGTAATAGTTCTTTGCACATGAATATAACCGTAGCCCAGAAGTCATTAATCCTGGCGTTTATTCTCATTCTTACGCTCCTTATTCCCTTGGAACAAAAAAAAAGAAACGCCTCACCATTTGGTTTTCAGTGTAATGAACGCAACCAATCACGGACATTTCTGTAATCCCAGGCAAGGAAAGAACTGCTTTCACTGATGTGTCCTCGTTTGCTCACGAGGCTAGGACGCACTTCACCACCCCACTTCTGTAGGTGAGGAAACTTTGTTTAGGGTTTGAAGTAGCTTATGTTCTTCAAAACTTCCAGGTTATTGGACTGGTAAAAGAAGAAGAAACCTGGGGCGCCTGGGTGGCTCATATCATGATCTTGGGGTCCTGGGATCAAGCCCCGAATCGGGCTCTCTGCTTAGTAGGGAGCCTGCTTCCTCCTCTCCCTCTGCCTACCCCTCTGCTTACTTGTGATCTCTCTCTCTCTGTGTCAAATAAATTTTTTAAAAAATTAAAAAAAAAAAAAAAGAAGCAGAAACCTTACCATAGGCTGGTTTCGGAGCCCACGATGGAGCCCTGCTTGAAGGAGTGTGTGGGGTTCTGGAGTGAGATTCTCAGGGTCACACTCTGGTTTAAACAGCATTTATTACCCAGTCCTTGTCACTTACCCTTTCTGAGCCTTATTTTTCCCATGAGAAGAATGGATGTAATAATGTTACAGCTCGCCTAGTGTTGCTGTGATGATTACATGCAATAATGCATGCTGAGTGGTCAGTAAGTATCAGGGAACAATTACTGTCACGTATTACGAGACAAAACCGCGGAGGGCTCAGCGTGAAGCTTTAGAAATGAACAGTGCAAACTTGGACAAGATAAAAAGTCCCCACTGGGTTTCCTTATTTGTATAATGGGCTAAAGTCCCTCATGGTTTAGTGTTTCTGAGGTTTACATGGGAGAATGTGTACAGGTTTTCAGAATGTATACTGAAAATTCGTATGTCAACCCCTGGCACAGGGTCAGCCCTTGGCGAGGAGCCGTTCTTATTATGGCAATGGGGCAGGACCAGTGAGTGAGGGCTGGGCCCAGAGGTCAGACGGGCGCTCCTTTGGGTGGGGCAGGGATCTGGAAAGCCCCGGTAGGGGAGGGAAAGAGGAAGTCTGGGAATGCAGGTACATCAGAGTCACTTGGCCACAAGTTCATGGCTGAGGGCCAAGTGGGAAGGAAGGAATAGGACCTAGCTGTAATACTAGACCAAAACTTAGGGAAAGGAGAAATGGCAAACAGAGGACTCAGAATTGGAGAAGAGGAGAGACACCCTGACAGGGCCTAGGCATAGGTGGCCCAGGAGTGCACATTTGGGATGAAGGCTGTCACCCCCCACCCCCGCCGCCCCCTTACCCGCCCCAGCAGGCTCCTTACTTCTTCTGATTTGGGAACTAAACCACACCTAGAGCCTGCGGCAGGCAGGGCTGAAGGAACTGGGACGTTGAGCCATTCCAGGCCAAGCTGGTGGGTGACATGCCATGGGCTACTGGCATATGCAAATGAATGGGGTAACAAAGGCTGGCGATGGCTGGCATGATAAGACCAAGGAGACAGGAAACCACCTCCCACGTCCAGAACTTAATGTGTGTTTTTATTGGACATCATGGGTCAGGGATACATGCTGGTGGGAGGCACCTTGCATGCACAAGGAGTCTTGATGGTGCTGTGTGAGTAGCTAGGCTTCTGTAAGTCCTGCCTGCCTTTATTGGGGGTTTCTTGGAAATACTGATCTCTCATCCGCAGTCATAGTGAGCTCGGAGAGAAAAGGTCTAAGAAGCAAAGTTCCTCTCTTCCTCTGTAATTGGCTTCTTTGCTATAACCCAAATCTTGCTCCCTGGGGGTCTGGAGAAAACAACCATAGCCTAAGGGTCTCCCAGGACAGCAAATGGTAATAAAGGAAAGCAGAGCAGGAAATAGGAGGATGAGATATATGTGTTCTGTCTTTGTCAACTGTACCAGTGGGAGTGGGAAGAGCAGTGCTTAGAAACTGTGCTTGAGGTCTGGGAGGGGGCGGTACGAAGCAGGCAAGAGAAGAACAGGGCTTCAGTGATAAAAGAGGCCCATGTTTGTCCTAGCTCAACCGGAGAGGCCGGCGAACAGCCCAGCATTGCCTGCAGCTTTCAGCTCCTGGCATGGTCTCAGCAGCAAGTCTGACATTCTAACACTTGAGAGAGGGTAGCCTGTGTCCATCCTGGATGTCATACTGGGAGCTGGGCAGTGGGGAAAACCTGATTTCTTTCTTCTCAAGACTCCCAAGGGCCAAACAGCTGGCACTTTCTCTAGAAGGCCAATAGCTGCCTCTTCACCAAGATAAATCAGGACTGCATCAGTTGAAGGTGATGCTTGTTTCCATCAGTGTGCACGAAGGGGCTGGGGTTGAACTGTCCATCATGAGGTTTGGTGAGGACCTCCTAACTTCGAGTGTTTATACAGTCAGTTGATGAGGACCAGTTTTTCTAGAAGGATCTGTATGGTTTGGAGTAGTGGTTCTCAGACTTTAACGATAACAGATAACCTCAGTGCATTACAAATCAGATTCAGGGCTTGCATCTGTAATTATTAGGACTTAGTGAGTCTGAGATAGCTCTAGGGGTCTGTGTGTTTGTTTGTTTGTTTTTTTAAGATTTTATTTATTTATTTGACAGACAGAGATCATAAGTAGGGAGAGAGAGAGAGGGAAGCAAGCTTCCTGCCAAGCAGAGAGCCATATGCAGGGCTCAATCCCAGGACCCTGGGATCATAACCTGAGCTGAAGGCAGAGGCTTTAACCCACTGAGCCACCCAGGCACCCCAGGGGTCTGTGTTTTTAATAAACTCCCAGATAATGCTTCTGCTGGAGCGCCATGAGTCTCAGAGGAGGGTAGGCACTGTGGGATGAGGTCTGGGCTGGGACTGAAGAGAAGGGAATTCTACCCCTGGATCTTCCCCTGAAGTGTTGTGCAACCTTGTACAAATTACTTCCTACCCTTGGGCCTGTTTCCCTATAACATAAGGGATTGGGTTGGATCTTTCAGTCAAGTTGTTATTGAGCTTTGACAAAATGCTCCCAGAGTCTCCTAGCTACCATGGCGTGTCAATGCACTGGGGTCACTTTGTCTATGTTTGTATGTTCAAAGATCTGGGTGATTCTAATTGCTGCTGGAGCAGAGAACTACGAGATGATGTTCAATGTTCCTTCTTGTTCTAGAATTCTGAATATGTGCCACACTACATTACCTGTGCCTCATATTGTCATTAATGCCTGTCATGGGAGAAGAGTTTTCTGCCTAAGACAATTTTCCAGATGATTAGAGTCCTCCATTAAGCATCAACCTTTTGAAACTCTTGCCCTTCTTTGATTTTTTCTTCTTAAACAAAACATCAGCATCTTTTTGAGCATTTAAAGTTACCACAATAGTCATTTGTTCATGCATTTGTTCAGTAAATATGCATTTGGCATCCCCTATATGTTATAGGTGCTTATGGGAAAATCATAGTTTTTCCCATAGTGCAGTTGAAAGATGGATGGACCACGGGCCTTACTAATGAAAGTGACAACTAACATGAGCATTCATTACTGTTACTTACTCTGTGGGAGGCACTGTTCTTGGCACTCCAGTTTCTCCATCCCATTTAATTCTTCCACCAATCCTCTGAGTCAGGTACAATGATACCCTCATCCTACATATGGGGAAACTAAGGCACAGAGAGGTTTTCTGTTTTTTTTTTTTTAATTTTGTTTTGTTTTGTTTTTAAATATGTTCTCAAGGTTGCACAGATGTTTGAGGCAGAGCCAGGATTTCCTATGGTGCTTAATGACTCCAAGGCCCCTTGGAGGGGTTCCTTGACTCACAGCTAATGGGTCTGTGTCTGTCCCCCCAGGTCTCTCAGGAAGTCTCTCACCTGCATCAAGGAGAGCCTGCGTATCTTCATTGACCTTGGGGAGAAAGACAAGGCTGCTGAGGCCTGGCTTGGAGCTGGGCGACTCCACTACCTCATGCAGGAGGACGAGCTGGTGGAGTTGTACCTGCAGGTAGGACTCCTGCAGACCTTACCTGCCCACCTGGGCCAGGGTAGATAGATCTACCCTCCAAAGTGACCAGATATAGCTAGAGAGTAGTGATATCCATGCTAAGGCCTTGGAGGGTCGACCCTGGGATGTTCCATGGGCAGAAGATAGAGACCAGGATGGTCTGGTGACTGGCAGTCCCTGAGTCCCAGATACCTGCATGAGTTCTCTAAGAATGTGGTAGGAGACTCAGTCATCTGTCATGTCAAGTAGATCTATTTTTGCTGAGCTCAATACACAACTTGACTTTGGGGTTTTGCTGCAATACAAGGCAAGGTTGATGTGTGCAAGGCATTAACATTATCGTCCTCTTCCAGTCTTTTTTTCTTGTGTTCCTTTAATACCTGAGATACAGCAGAGTGCAGTGATTAAAATTCTGGGCTTTGGGGAGGGACAGGCCTGGAATCCAATAACAGGGCCATTGATTCTGGACTGTGTGACCTTGGGTTTGCTATATCAGCTGTCATGGGACCTCAGTGTCTTCATGGGCAAAGCAAACCCAGTCTCTTAGGGTAAGGTTTAGGTGCGTCACTTGCATAAATGCCTATGCGAAGCAAGCATTTACTAAATGCTTGGGACTTAGTAAATTCTTTTTTTTTTTTTTTATTTTCTCATTGTGCTTTATTTAATAATTCCCCAATGACAAATCATGTTATGTGCCTTTTTGTGTCCTATTGACCATTTTTATACTTTCTTTTATCTGCTCAAGATTTTTTCCCATTCTTTTATTGATGCTTTTTTATTATTGATTTTTAAAAGTTCTTTATATGTCATTCATGAAACCCCTTTATTAGATGTATGCATAGTGAATGTTTCACAATTACTTGATTTTTTCTTTTTTTTTTAAATTTCTTTTCAGCATAACAGAATTCATTGTTTATGCACCACACCCAGTTCTCCATGCAATACGTGCCCTCCATAATACCCACCACTTGGCTCCCCCAATCTCCCACCCCCCACCCCTTCAAAACCCTCAGATTGTTTTTCAGAGTCCATAGTCTCTCATGGTTCATCTCCCCTTCCAATTTCCCTCAACTCCCTTCTCCTTTCCATCTCCCCATGTCCTCCATGTTATTTGTTATGCTCCACAAATAAGTGAAACCATATGATAATTGACTCTGCTTGACTTATTTCACATAATCTCTTCCAGTCCCATCCATGTTGTTACAAAAGTTGGGTGGGTATTCATCCTTTCTGATGGAGGCATAATACTCCATAGTGTATATGGACCACATCTTCCTTATCCATTTGTCCGTTGAAGGGCATCTTGGTTCTTTTCACAGTTTGGCGACCGTGGCCATTGCTGCTATAAACATTGGCCCTAGTTTTCACTACATCTGTATCTTTGGGGTAGATACCCAGCAGTGCAATTGCAGGGTCATAGGGAAGCTCTATTTTTAGTTTCTTAAGGAATCTCCACACTGTTCTCCAAAGTGGCTGCACCAACTTGCATTCCCACCCACAGTGTAAGAGGGTTCCCCTTTCTCCACATTCTCTCCAACACACGTTGTTTCCTGTCTTGCTAATAAATGGTATTTTAACATTATTATTAAAAATATATTGTTAAAAATCCCTTGGATTTTTTCTTTTTAATAATCATTTCTGTTATCTGCATAATGCTGACATTATGATGTTATATATTATTTGTTCCATTGAAAATACGCCAGTTTTCTTCCTTTCCATTTCTTATTTACTCCCTTATTATTGCCCTTATTACTAAGCTCACACAAACGCACGTCCACAGAGTATTAACTATGGCTGTGTGACATTGAGTGTGAGCTCACTGTGCACAGGGGCTTTGCAAGCATGTCACATACCTGCTGTAGTTGAACCCTCATTCCAAATGCAGCAGGAGTTTCTACTCAACCTCCCATTTTATGGATGTGGCTCAGTGAGCCTGAGTAACGTACTCAAGGTGATACGGCTGGTAAGTCGTGAGAACTGCACACGGACATTGTGACATAATGCCTTTGCTCTCAGTCTCTACATTCTTCTGCCATGGGATGTTAGAGCTGGAAGGGCTTTCAGAGAGCAGATAATTAGGTCTCACCTTTCCCTCTCCAGGAGGAGAGGCCCAGAGGGAGCCATGGGGTCGTGCGTTGCTCGGCGGCAGCACCTTCAGATGGCAGGATCCCATCTCCTCGCCTGTTCCACTGTGTAGCCATGCAGTAACATTTACAGGGGGGTCTTGCCCTATTGACTCCCTGCCCAGGCCCGGTCCCAGGCCTCCACAACCCCAGATTGCTGCCTGCTGTTCTGTAGGGCCATTCTTGACCTCAGGCTCTCTGAGGTCCCGTAGCGGTGCTACAGATGTTCTGGGGTCCATCCCCCACTTGAACTTCATCTCCAAATTCTGTTTAGATGCAATCTGGAAGTGCCTGAGAGAGAAAGAGCTCCTGGGTGCCCAAGAGAAGGGTATGGGGCTGGAGGGCACCAGGATGTCTTTACCACTAACTATTATGTAAACACAGTTTCCTTTGCCTTTCCGAGCCTCAGTTTCTCCATCTGTGAAGTGCAGGTGTCGGATGAGATCACTGTTTTCCAAACTGCAGTCATTTGTAGGCGAAGTTCATGGCTTGGCCATGTTCATGTATTTTCTGTATTGTTACTATTTTCTTTGACTCAACTTCAAGTCAACTTAGTTTTTTACATTAAGTAACACTATCTGAAGTCACAGGTGTGGGTGTATTATTCAGCTTTTCCTCTAAAACACATCAAAATAAATACTGAACTATTAAAACATAAGATGTTTGTCTATGTACTGCTCAAAACTTTCTCTAGGTCTCCTAATACCATCATACCATGATGGGGAAATGCTGGACTAGGAGGTCGCAAAGGCTTCCTACTAGTCCTGTGAGCGTGGAGGATAATTCAGCATTTGGAGGGTGTGAGCAGAGCATTAAACCAGGTGGTTAGGATGTCACTCTGGCCACTCCTGTGCATATTTGGAAGGCCTCTGCCTTTGACACCTGTCTCTGTCCCATCCAGGCAGCCATCCAGAAGGCCTTGAAGTCTGAGGAGCCTTCTCTGGCTCTCAAACTCTATGAAGAAGCAGGTGATGTGTTCTTCAATGGGACACGCCACAGACACTGTGCCGTGGAGTATTACCGAGTAAGTCCTGGGCTGCTCCATGCACCCAACTGGACCCTGAAACAAATGTGGGCAGGGTCATGTGGCCTGGGGTCCCTGTTCCTTCTCGTGCTGGGATTCCTTTTTCTTTCCTTTCCTTCCTCATCCAGTGCCCATGCGCTCTTCCTATTTCCAATCAATAGGCTCTCAAAGAAGGGGTCGATAAACTCTGTCATTCCTAGATTTGACAAATTGTCCTTTCTGGGAAAACGCACCAAAATAATTACACCTCTTCGGTATGCTGTACTTCACCATTTCTGGCATAGTTCTGTGTTTACCAGAATGTTCCTGTGTACCACTGGTGGCATGGTGGGAGATGACGGTTCCCCAGATGAATACTTTTGTTTTATTATGTTTTTATCAAGTGTGCATTCACATATGTTTTAAAAATTAAAAGTATGTAACACCAGCACATCAAACCCATGACTTCACAGATATTATTGTCAAGGATGAGGTAAAGTAGTAAAAGAGAGTCGACTTAAAAATAATAGTAATTAAATAATTGTGCATATGTTAAGCAGATATGTCAAAATTGTAATTGTTCATCACTGACTGAAGGTTGGAAACCTCATGATCTTATTTGACCCTAAAATTTCATTTATGCATTCATTTGCTTGTTCAGATCTTTATTCAGTCATCAAACATTTATCAAGCACCCAGTACATGCCAGGCACTGATGTAGGGGTGGGGAGAACAAGAAGCATGTCCCTGACTATTGAGCTAGTCATTTTCATATGCACTTTATAGATGAGAGAATTAAATCTAGAGAGATGAAGTGACCTGCCTACAATTCTACCATAATAAAAATAATAGAAATGACCATTTGTTGGGCACTCTCTGACACCATAGGCATACCCCACAGATGGCACTGTGGGTGCTAATGGATCACCTGGTTGGGAGATGACTACATTCCCTCGTGACCTCAAGAAATGTCATCTTAGGAAATGTCTTGGGAGGTCTCATGACCTTCAATTTCCTACTTCTAAAATCTGGGCAGAGCAACCAAGAGCAAGGACCAGGAGAGTGAGCTGTGAAGAGCCATGCATGGAAACACAGCCATCCCCCCAACCCTTATCAGCAGAATGTAAGCCTCCTAGAGTATGGTCTATACCGAGGATTCTTAGCTGGACTAAGCTTCCATGTGCTTCTGTTCTCAGGCTGGGGCCATTCCTTTAGCGAGGAGGATGAAGGCCATGAGAACAGAGCTCCGGGTTTTCAACAAATTGACAGAGCTGCAGATCAGCCTAGAAGGCTATGAGAAGGCTTTGGAGTTTGCTACCCTGGCGGCCAGACTCAGCATGGTCATAGGTAGGTTGTCCTGATGGTCGGCCATATTGAGTGAGAGGGCTAAAGGCTTATCCAATAGGGGAATGACGAAGCAGTAACAACAGAGGCTCTGGAGTCAGACCATGTGGGTTCGAATCCCTGGTCCGACTGCAATCTCTGTTGTAAGCAAGTGTGTCATTTGCAAATGGGGATGGTTCCTCTGTTGGGTTTATTCCCAGTTCAGGGTAAATGGTATTTTATCCTGTGTACAGGCAGTGCCCCTGTTACTAGAGGCCTCTGCCCTAAATTTTTAATGGGTTGATGGTTAGTCGAAAGCACATTTTCCACGTGGAATTGAAAAGTAAATGAAGATCAGACTCCCGTGAACCTAACTCACTGTGTAGCTGAAAAAGCTTGCAATGACCACAGACACTGGTAGGAAACAATGTGTGCCATTAGAATAGGAAAAAGGCAGAATTAAAAAAAAAAATTAAAAAAACCCTGTCCTCTTGAATGTTGGTCTTGAGGAAAAGCAGGTTTGATTAGAGAAGGTTTGATTCGATGTAGGGGCAAATGGAGTCTTCTGAGAGGATTCTAGAAGGGACTTCTGGGCATTCTCAAGGGCTTGAGATGTGGATGGCACTGGACTTTATTGTGTCTAATTGCACTTCAGAGCTCTCTGTCTGTTTTTCCTACCTTTTTCTTTACTGCAGAAAATCTTATCTGAGTGCCAGTCTGCTATCTCAGGAAAGGTGGTGGGAGCCCCAGGCAGCTCCCGCTCTGAACACTCTTTGTCCCTCCCTGGACACTAGCTGAAAGGAGGGTATATCCACCCTTTTATGTACTTCCCTGTGACTGGATTTTTCCATATCAGAAAATTTTCTCTCCCCTGGATTTTTTCTTTTATTTTTGGCTTTTGTCTCTTTGAAGCTTAAAAGTGATGTTTTTCAAATTGCATCAAACAGCCACCTTGCGAATATTCCAGAAACACAATGGGAAGCCTTTGTTCTCTCTGAAAGGCCACTGTGTATTAAAGGAGTTGGTTATTAAAACAACAGAGCCGCCAGAAACCAAAGTAACAAATCATAGACCCATTAGAAACAAGGTTCTAAACATGAGTTAAAAGTGGCAGGGAGAAGGGGGTGGGTTCTCTGTAGTCATCTGAGACCTTGGGCTGGTGAAGGAGCCAGAGGGTGATTGCTTCTGGGGCTAGCCCCAGGAAGCTCTCTGAAGGGGGAAACTTCCATGTGGTGAAGGCGTTTGTACTACAGAATCATTCATTACAAAGAATCCTTAGCTACCCCATTAAGCTAGTCTTGTCTCATTACAGGGACTTGGGGATAATTATTTCCCAGAACCTTGAGTTACAGAGATTTCTGTAATAAAGAGAAAGTTTTTTTCAGGGCATTGTCCTCGAGTCTTGAAGAGCACACGTGCTCTGAGCAGTCACTCCCAGAGCCTGGCGTTTTCTTACGCATCCCTTACCACAGGTGAAATTTTGCCTTTGTGTGTGAGGAAGTGTGAGATTATTTGAGGAACTTCTATGTCCCAGGAGACGATCTCTTCTGCTTTGTTCCGTGCATCCCAAGCAAAGTCCCTGATCCCAAAAGACCTTCAAAAAATAGCAGCGCCTGGGTGAGTAATTGGATGTCGGCAAGTGTTGGCTGCGAGATCTCTCCCTTGGTCTTCCGATTCCTAGGAGATCAGAAGCAGGAGCTGGTGGCCTTTCACCGTCTGGCTACAGTCTACTATTCCCTGCACATGTACGAGATGGCTGAGGACTGCTACCTGAAGACTCTGTCCCTTTGTTCCCCCTGGCTGCAGAGCCCCAAGGAGGCCCTGTACTATGTGAAGGTGTATTATCGCCTGGGGCGACTCACCTTTTACCAGCTGAAGGTAAGAGCCCAGCTTAAGACGAGGTCCTGGAGAGAGCTGCATTCCCACCCTATTCTTCCCTGGATGCCTTCAGGGTACAGTCGAGTGGCCCAAGATGGGAAGTCACATCTCATAGGGTGGGGAATGACTCCTCTGGAGACATGATGGCTATTTTCACTTAGCCCCATGGGAGATCTCAAAGATGCTCCCGTCCGATGAGGAGAGAGATCCTAGCTCCTCTTTCTCCCTGCCCTGCTATGACTTCCGGAGCCACTTTATCTGGCAGGGACCATGGGGACCTTGCCGCGTGCCTGGGAGTTCCTGAGGGGCCTATGGAAATACACAACACACGAAACAAAGGAACTATAAGCTCCAACATTAAAATAAAAAATTAATACTTAACGGTGTGTCTTCAAAATATTATAGGCTAACTAGTCAGTCATCGTGTACTTCTTATAAAGTTAAATGAAACTCTAGGAGAAATCTGGGTACACGCTACCACGTTTGAGATCGCGAGGTGCGGTCTACAAAAGCAGGCGTGCCTCTGTCCTAACCAGGCCTCAGCCCTGACCCTCCTGTTTGTTCAACAGGAGTTGAATTTAGAGCTTCTTATTTTTCCAGCCACTTCTAGAACTGTGTTGGTGGTCTGGAAGTTTCTGTTACCATTCTGGCCCTCAAACTTTGTCTCTGGCATTGGCTTCCCCTTACCAGAGGTCCCTGTCTGCACCAGTAGGGCCCTTAATCTCTTAATATCCTTCTGAGTCACGCCTGTGTTTGGCCCCCAGGGGAACCTCAGGGCAACTCTGCTGTCCTTTTCTTATTTGCCAGACGTTGTTTCTGGCCTGAATTAATTATTGACTTGTGAGGGTTAATGGGAACCAGACATCCCTTTTTGAATCTCACCCAAAGAAGCATCTGTTCCTCATTCCTGCCATGTGGGGAGGGACCACGGGGTAGTGAAGGACTCGCAGCCATCTTGCTTCTGTCCCATAGCTCCGGAGAAATGGTTCAGGGACAAAGTGCATCTGATCAGGTTCCCAACCAGGGAATCTAGGGATTGCCAGGCGGAAGAACGCAACTCAAATTAGCTTAAACAAAAAAGGCAATTTATTGGTTCAAGTGACTGGCAAGTTTGAGTATAAATTCAGGAGTTTTAGGGAGTTCTGGATGCTGGTACTCAAACATCATCCTGGATTTCCTCACCTTTTCCTGTTTCTCTTTGCTCTGTATGTTTCTACTTATCTGTTTCCTGGGGGTCCTTTGGGTCCAGCTATTAGCCTGTGGCTAAAAGGGGGAGGGACCATTAGCTCTGTGAGGTTACACTGAGAGGTCCCAGGAAGTGACTGGGCTAGGTGGCCTGGGTTATTTAGGGATCCCTGAGGTCCCCGGCCCAGGACCATGCCGCTTCACGATTGGCTGAGGTAAGGTGCCTGGGTAAGATACCACCCCTGTGGCCATGGCAGAGGGCCACTGCAGGGAGCACTGTCACCTGTCCAGTCCATAGTAGAGTGAGGTGGGAGCTCTCCCAGGAACCAGGGGAAGGGGGGTGGAAAGTGTGTAGGGCGGAACAAAGCTTGAGTTCGAGTCCCCAGCACTGCCTCTTATCCTCTCCCGGAAACGTTTGCTGACCACTGTCTCTTCTCTGCGCCCCTGCCATGGGGTTAGGATGCCCACGATGCCACCGAGTACTTCCAGCTGGCCCTGGCAGCAGCAGTGCTGCTGGGTGACGAGGAGCTGCAGGACAGCATCAGGAGCAGGCTGGACCACATCTGCCAGAGCCCTCTGTGGCAAAGCAGCCCCTCCGGGCGCTCCTCAGAGAGGGCACGGTGGCTGAGCAGTGGGGGGCTGGCCCTCTGAGGACTGATGGCCCAGATCTGACCGGGGTCCATGGCCGGAGCTGCCTCCCTTCCCGGGGTCCTGCACCTGACCTGGAGCGTCCTTCCAGGGGATGAGCACAGCTCAGAGGGACAGGGGCTCCTTCCAGGAGGGTCACGAAAGGAATGGATGATAGAGCGGGGATTGGAAGTCCTAGCTTTGTGTCTAGAGTGTTTCCAGTGGACTCTAGTCTGCAGGTACATCCGCTGAAACGTACTTTGTCAACACACAGTTCTAAAGAAATGGGGAAAGCTTGCCCCGTGGGGAGCCTCTCTCCTGACCACAGTGAGGAAATCAGGCACTGCCCTGGAGAGTCTGGAAGCCAGACTTTGTTCCCCTCACTGACTTCTCTCAGGGAAAGCCCCCTCCCCTTGCCCCAGAGAAACTGGTAGTTTCTTGCTTCTCTTTCTTCAGCCACAGGAGGTGCTCCTCCTCCTGCTCCTGGGGCTGGTGGCTGGGAACTCACCATGCTCTCAGCTCAAAAGACGGCCTTAGAATGGCCAGGTCGGTGCAAAGGTCCTGGGGCGTCTCATACAGATTCACCTCTCCATCCTGCCTGAGGGTCTGCTCCCCCATACCTTCTGGAAAGTCTGGGAGGCTCCCCAAGGGCCAAGGCTGAAACAGCGAACACTAAGAAAATTACATTACATGTAAATAGTGTATATTATTAAATATTGCTCATCTACATTTATGCATATTTGTGTCCTTTCTAATGGGGAGAGGTGAGGAGGAGGAGGCCTGAAAGTTGGGTTAAGTACCAAGGTGCCATATGGATTTCAGGGCTGCTCCTCAAAAAATCATCTCTATTAGTTTTCTGTCACTGCATAACATGTGTGGTGGTTTGAAACACCCTTTATCTCACAGTTTCTGTTGGAAGGCCGGAACCCAAGCTTGGCTTTGCTGGTCTTCTGGCTCAGGGCGGCTCACAAGGCTACAGTCAAGGCTTGTCAGCTGCAGTCTTCTCAAGCTTAGCTAGCGGAAGTCTCTGCTTCTAAACTCACACCCATGGCTGTTGGCAGGAGTCAGTTCCTTGCTTGCTGTTGGCCGGAGGCTGCCCCCTGATCCCCATCATGTGGGCCTCTCCACAGGGCAGCTCACAACATGGCCGCCAGCTTCGTCCGAGAGCCAGTGAGTGAGACAGAGCCGAGTGAGAGAACAGAGTCTTGGCAGAACCTCATCTCAGAAGGGCCATCCCATTAGTTTTGCCTATTCTGTTCATTATAAGGGAGTCGCTAGGTCCAGCCCACAGGAGGAGGGAAAGGTATTTACCAAGGGTGTAAACATCAGGAAGCAGGGAATCACTGGGGGGCTTTTCAGAAGCTGCCTACCTCCGTATCTGAGTGTTTTGAGAATAGAATCAGGAATTCCCTAAGGCAGCGAGCTCCAACTACAGTCCTCTGACTAGACCAGCGGCAACAGCCTCACCTGCGTGATTGTTTGAAATGCAGATTCTGGGGCGCCTGGGTGGCTCAGTGGGTTAAGCCGCTGCCTTCGGCTCAGGTCATGATCTCAGGGTCCTGGGATCGAGTCCCGCATCGGGCTCTCTGCTCAGCGGGGATCCTGCTTCCTCCTCTCTCTGCCTGCCTCTCTGCCTACTTGTGATCTCTCTCTGTCAAATAAATAAATAAAATCTTAAAAAAAAAAAAAAAAGAAATGCAGATTCTGGGGCCCCCCTAGGACCTCTGAATCAGAATCTCTGGAGCCCTAGCTTTTGCCTTTCTTTCTAGATGATTCTAATGCACACGAAAGCATTAGAAACACTGCTTTGGAGCCACGGCTCTCAGATAATGTGCAAAAGAATTGTTCACAGAACTTGCTGGAAATGAACTTTTTGGTTTTGACTCCAAGAATTCTGATTCGGTAGGTCTGGGAGATGCCCCAGGGTACATGCGTTTTAAAATGAGCAACTCAGGTGATCCTGATGCAGGGGGTTCACCCCTGTTCTGAAATGTGGGAACGTACTAGACGATCTAGCCATAGTGCTGGCCACAGATGCCCAGCAGCTTAGATTTTATTGTCGGAATCACTGCCCTTAATTTCTAGCTTCTTGGGCCCACCAGACGGTTGGTAGTGTGGTGGGTTGGGATTGGGGCGAGGAGTTGAGTCCACATGGCATCTTCTAGTCATTAAGGTCATCTACGCATCAGTACGTCTTATTTTCCTTTGGATCTCAGTTGGTTGTCAAACGCTCTCTGTTCTAGAATATTCTTCTCCAAGAAGGAAATGAAGTGACCTAATCCACGACCATGTAAAATAGATGTGATTTTGTTCCCATCACAAACCGTAAAATCCCTGAGCGGGGAGGGATGTTGTGGATGGGTCTGACCTCCCACGCAGCGTCCTTCCCACAACATTCCTGGGAGACAGACAGGGGCACATGCGTTCCAGAACAGTTACACATATTATTTTGAAGAGAGCTTGTTTGGCCCTGCAACCCATGCCATGAACCGTTCCCCATTTGCTTCAGGTTACAGTCCCTCTCCCTTCTTCCCTGACCTATTACTCTCCTCTGGCCGGATGCCAGTTTCAGCTCCTCTGCTGTGGAGCTGTGCTTCCCACAACCCACCAGTCTTCAGAACAGGCTTGTGGGGAGAGTACAGAGGGAGGTTACTGTACTTAATGCAATTTAGTGTTGTAGTCTAAGGTTGCGATAAGATATTTCTTCTCTCCAGCAGTCACATCTTTCCTCTGGTTCACATTCAGCTTACGATTAGTCGAAACCTCCTTCCATGTGAGCTTCTGTTTCTCTAGATCTTTCTCAATTGCTGCAAATCTGTGTATGACAGATATATATCTACCTTTGTAGATATATACATATCTCCTCTATTTATTTATGTATTTTTATGGGAAGGGCATTAATCCACCCATTTTATATTTCATTGGGAATTTTGGCTACAATTTTCTGGTTCTACACACTTTGGTTCATCTGTAAACCTGGTACATTTGCCTCTACCCAGATCGGTGGCTCAGTGGTTTAAGCCTCTGCCTTCAGCTCAGGTCATGATCTCAGGGTCCTGGGATCGAGCCCCGTGTCGGGCTCTCTGCTCAGCAGGGAGCCTGCTTCCCCCTCTCTCTGCCTGCCTCTCTGTCTACTTGTGATCTCTCTCTCTGTCAAATAAATAAATAAAATATTAAAAAAAATTTTTTCTACATAGGGGTGCCTGGGTGGCTCAGTGGGTTAATGCCTCTGCCTTCTGCTCAGGTCATGATCCCGGGATCCTGGGATGAGCCCCATGTCCAGCTCTCAGCTCAGCGGGGAGCCTGCTTCCCCCCCTCTCTCTGTCCTCTGCCTGCCTCTCTGCCTACTTGTGATCTCTCTCTGTCAAATAAATAAATAAAATCTTTTAAAAGAATGTTCAACATAATTCCAAAGATGAGGGTAGGATTAATCTTTAAATGAGAAAAACATTGCATGGTATCATTGCCATTACTACATCCTGTATGAAATCGCTCTGCTAACATAGTCTTTAAAAGTGTTTAAGAATCCCACTTAAAAAAATATGAAATCACGTTGATGCTCTCCCTGCCCCCAATCCACAGAGCATGGAGTGGTGATTTGATCTGGTCCATATTTAAGCAGGTTCTCTTACAGTAGAGAAGGGGAATGAATTCATTATGCTCTTTATCCTAATCCTCCCCTAAAAGTTGTGAGAGCCACCCAGCTCCTGGCTGCCTGTACCTAACCTGAATAAAGATTAAGAAGGGAATTGCACCAATGTGGAAAAACCCGTAATGTATTTTCTCAGCTTTCAGGTGCATTTTTTTCCCTACCCAACAGTGTTACCACTCTGAAATCCGATATGCTTTCACCCTTTTCTTATTTGCTTCTTGGTTATTTTAAGATTTCTTCAAATTGTTTCTCTGTGTACATGTGCATGTGTGTGTGTGTATGTGTGTGTTTGCTTGTGCTTTGTAAGTATTATGTAACTCTTCTGACAGAAGTTTACCTGGGGAGGGAGTGTATAGGGGTGGAAAGTGTCAGAATTAGGGGGAGAAACAGGTCACTAGGTTAGCTAAGACCTGTATTTTGGTCTTAAATTTGACATTAAATTGCACTGTGACCTTGGGTAAGTCCCTGAGACTCTATACCTGTCAGATCTCTGATATGTGATATAAAAAGGATAATCAGGGGCACCTGGGTGGCTCAGTGGGTAAATCCTCTGCCTTCGGCTCAGGTCATGATCTCAGGGTCCTGGGATCAAGCCCTGCATCGGGCTCTCTGCTCAGCAGGGAGCTTGCTTCCCACCCTCCCGCCTGCCTCTCTGCCTACTTGTGATCTCTCTCTGTCAAATAAATAAATAAAATAAAATTTTCGAAAAAAAAAAAAAAGGATAATCACCTCTAGGTTCCTTCTCAGCAATGTTGTTTCCATATCATATGAAAGCAGGAAATGAGATTTGTATCTGGGAGATGAAATCATATGTATTTTTTATGACCTTATTTTATTCTCTTCTTTTGTCGGTGAGTAAACTGAGAAATAAAAAAGTAATTTTTTTCCCTGTTACAGAGGATGTTTAGTGGCAAAGACAGCAGTACCCTGGATCTCATGACCCAAGGATTTTGCGGCACTAATAGTGCTTCTCTTGCTCAGGGCGACCTTCCTGCAGGGATGCACATGCGTATGTGTGTGTGCATGCACACGCGCGTGTGTGCGCATGCGTGCCTGCGTGTGTGTGTGCATGTGTGTGTGCGCATGTGTGTAAGTACTTCGGCAGTTCTCACTATTATGTGCCATCCAAGCAACCATTTCTCAAACTTCTTCTAAATTGATTTGTTTTCTTTACTCATATAAATTAATTTTATAAAGGATGACTGATCTGTGTAGAAGGAAAACACAAGTTGTGCTTTCCAGAAATAGAATTTCATAAATGAAAACAAATACAGTGAAAACAAAACAGTGCATGACATTCAAGCTAGGTCCTGTTGCCCACGGCAAGAGCCTGGCCTCGGCTTGATCTGGCATTATTATTTGACAATAAAAAGATGAACAAGAGGCAGGGAACATTGCAAACGACTAACACGCTTGTCTTGGAGCAATCAAAGAAATGCAGGCAGCAGCGCAAAGGACTAAAATCCTCACAATGACAATGTTATTCAGTGCCATGCCTGATACCTACTTCCCACTTCAGGGAAGTGGGGGTTCAGTGTTGAGAGATGGAAGGGGAAAATACAAATGTGATCCAGGATGGGAAGTTCTGTGGTGGAAGCAAATTATAGGGTGTTATGGGAACTCAGGTGAGGCCACCTCACCCAGCATGGGACCCAGGGCATCAGGGAGGACTTCCTGGAGGAAGTAACAACTGAACTGAGTCAGAAAGAGAGATAGACAGAGATCTACTTAATTCCAGTTGCAAGTTGTGGGGTATGGAGTTGACAGGCATGTGTCAAGCAAAATTCCAGAAGGTGGAGAGGACCTGTTGTTTTCTGAAAATAGCACTGAGTTTAGTAAAGCTGGAGCAGAGTTAGGGAGGTAGGGAAGCGGAAGTGGGAGAAGCTGCTAGAGGGGGAGCCGAGAGTGAGTGGGAACCATGGACAAGTTATAAGCAGGAGAGCAAGACATGGTCAGATTTGTGCATTAGAAAGATGATTCTGGAAGCTGTAAGGAATGGCTGACAAGGCCGCGGGAATGTAAGGACCTATTTAATCAGAGCGACTCCATCTTGGTTAAATAGCCATTTTGTTGTTTGTACAGTAAACTTAAATTGACCCTCTCCCCCAGAGAAACTTACTTAGAAACAAGTCCGAGAAACCAGTAAAATGTAATCAGCTAGTTCCTGTTAACAGAGCCCAGAATACAAGGACGAGTCAGGCCAGATAGAGACATCTAATCAGTATGAAGTACTAACTGTAACCGTGAGAAGGTCTTGCCCAAACCAAAATGACTCTATCTTGGGAAGGACGATGATCTTACTATTCCCACTGAATATGTTAGCTGACTAAAGCCTTCCCAGAAAATACTGTTTGTAACAGTTCCTAGTATAGAGTAATCTTGAATAACACGTCACCAGACCCGATGAAACGAGCCAATCAGCAAGAGACACACAAACCCAGTGGGTTGAGATACCAAGATATGGGTTGCAGTTTTACCCAATAAAAGGTAGCCTGTAAGAATAGGAGGGGTCGCTCTCTTCGGAGGCGGCCCTGACTGGTCAGTCAGTCAGTCAATTCTTGAGCCTATAAACTGGGAGTGGTCGCTCTCTTCCGGGACAGGCCTGGCCAGTCAGTCTGACGTCTAATGCTTGACATAGAATAGAGCTTTGCATAACTTTCACCTTGTCTCAGTCTCATTCCCCTGTCCGATCAGTCTAACTTCTAATACATGGCATAAAATAAGGCTTTACATAACCTTCACTCTGTCTCAGTCTCATTCTTTTGATAACAGACCCTAACAGGGAAGGCAGCTGGTAAGACCACTAGGACCTGGCTATGACAACACCACACTACAGTCTTTATATAGATTTCATCGGTTTCCCCACAAAAGTCGTTTTTTTGTGATCCAGAATCCCAGGGTACCACGCTGCATTTCACTGTCATGTACCCCTAGTCACCTCTGGTCTGTGTTAGCTTCTCAGTCTTTCCCTGTTCTTCCTGACTTGGTTGGCCCTTGTGACCTCCTTCCTGTTTGATAACTGCTCCCATTGAGATGTGTAGACAACGGGAGGGGAGGAAGGAGAAATCCCAGCAAGCGGGCCCGGCCCTCAATCAAGCAGACAGCAGTGCGCGAAGGCGGCGAGGGAGGCATTGAGTCAGAAGAATCTGGTTCTTGCTAGCTGTGAGACCTTCAGCAGGATAATTAAGTTCTCTGAGCCCTGCATCACCAGAATGAGACGAGATGACACAGAAAAGTCCCGAACACACAGTGGCTGGCACCTGGTATAACACAGAGTGACAGGACAGGTTTGTTGACCTGCTTCCATCTCGTAGACAAGGAAATGGCTGAAGCACATCTCTCTTTGGGGGCAGGCCTTTACCCAAGGAAGAAACAAGTTTGATTCAAGACGCAAAACAAACGAGACTGTATTTAAAGGGGTTAATACAAATGGCTTACGTTATAAAAAATGCCTGACTCCATCCATCAGTTTTATTGTAAAGCCAAGATTTAAACTTTCTTATTTGCTGCTTTGTAATCCAATCATGTGTTTCTTGATGCACGCCTTGAAGTCTCCCCAGAGAAAGCAGAGACAGCTGGCCGCTCGGGGGCTGGGGAGGCTCCGTGATGCCCAGAAGGGTCTGGGGTAGGGGTGAGGCAGGGAGAACATGGGTGGGGGAGACTCAGTCATCCGGCTGCTTGGCTTGTGGAAGGTGGGTGGGAGGGAAGGACACAGCGCTTTCCAAATGATTTTAGAGGTGAGAACTCCAGCTCCCACTTCTGCAGGTGCCTTTGACTCAGTGCTCAGGGCATCTGGATAGCTCCCGGGAAGAATTCCCTCTGGGTGAGCCTTGGGAGAGGGTACAGGGAGGGTGACCAGGTCACAAAGGGCAAAGAGAAGCAAGGCTTCTTTTTGTGAGAAATCAAGAGTTCCAGTAGGGGGCAGCAATGTCTTCTTAAATAGTACAACATTACCAAAGAATGTATGTAGTAGTCCTGGACGGGCCTCCAGCAGAGGCTTTCAGACATTTCCTCCCCTGCACTGTGACACACAGTGAGAACTGCATTTTACTTTGTATCTCAGTATGCATATGCACAAACATACGTATAATACAAGTTTTGACAGAACATCATTTAGTTCTTATAACGTGAGGTGCACTGACCTACTCTAACCACTTTAAAACTCTTTTTTTTTTTTTTTAAGATTCTATTTATTTATTTGACAGACAGAGATCACAAGTAGGCAGAGAGGCAGGCAGAGAGAGAAGGGGAAGCAGGCTCCCAGGACCCTGAGATCATGACCTCAGCTGAAGGCAGAGGCTTTAACCCACTCAGCCACCCAGGCACCCCCAAAACTCTTCTTTTCTAATTGAAAAATATTCAGCTTATGACCTGCTAAATTGGTTTCTCACAGACTCACTAATTTGCAGTTTGAGAAGTGCTGGCCTGGGGGGACGTCGCAAAGAGCACAGGAGAGCGCTGGCCTTTGTTTCTTCTTACGTATCATTTGATGGACAACTTTATTGAGACCAGGGAATGAGCACATATCAAAATAAAAAGAAGGGTTGATATTTTTGAATAAATATTATGCAGGAGGACCTATTTTCTCATGTAATCTGACAACACTTGGAGGAGGATACAATTGCTTTTCATCTCCATTGAGATCGAAAGAATGGAAGTGGCTTAGTCTATAGCTAGTAAGTGGTGGAGGTGGGATTTGAACTCGTGTCTCCCTGATACTGAACCAAGAGCGTTAACTGATTACACTGTATTATGGGTCCGTATCAGGTGACGCGTGTCTGGGACAGACACCATCACTAATGAGATCACCCACAGAAGCGAGATGAAGAGTTGTTTCATTGGCCTGGAATCTGGGGCTGAAATCAACACAGTGAGTCTGGTGGGTCAGAAAATTAATTGCTCCAGAACAGGACTGGAGGGAACTGATTTTCTAGGAGGTCTTAAGAAAAACATGGAGGTTGTCATTGACCAGTCAAGTAGCAGCTTAGAAGAGAGGATAAACTGCCTTTCCCAAAAGGAAAATGAAAGGAGGAACACAAAGTTTACAATGGCATGTTGGCGATCGGTCAAAACAAATTACAAATTAGATTTTGGAGATTTCAGGTGAGGCATGGGGTAAGTGAAAGGAATTTGCAGGATAGCTCAGAGCCAGCAGTGGAAGCGTGTGGACACCCGAGCAACGGAGGCTGCCAGGTGGAGCCTTGAGGGCTTCACTCATCATGGTACCAGCAGCTTGAGTGGCAGAAATGAAATATAGACATGTGTTTTTACAAAAAATTTATTTAAATTCAATTTAGTTAACATATAGTGTATTACTAGTTTCAGGGGTAGAATTTAGTGATTCGTCAGTTGCATACGACACCCAGTGCTCATGATATCACGTGCCCTCCTTAGTCCCCATCACCCAGTTACCTCATTTCCCCACCCACCTCCCCTCCAGCAACCCTCAATTTGTTTCCTTTAGTTAAGAGACTCTTATGGTCTGTCTCCCTCTCTGTTTTTATCTTATTTTATTTTTCCTTCCTTTCCCCTGTGTTCATCTGTTTTGTTTTCTAAATTCCACAGATTGAGTGAAACCATATGGCATTTCTCTTTCTCTGACTTATTTCACTTAACATAATACCCTCCAGTTCCAACGAGGATTGCCTACTTTTGATATCATGAAGGAGCTCTTGGGAATACCATCAACCTCCAGACCCATCTCACGAAACAAACATGCTGGGGAAAGCCATGCTTGAGTGGAGATGCTTCAATTCTTATGGATAGAGAGTGCTAGAAACAGTTTTTCATGAACTGAAAGTATTTAGAAATGTTTATCTATGCTCTTAAACTTCTATTTTATTTGGGATTATGAAATTTCACCAATTACAAATTATTTATCTATGGAAAGAATTTTTTAAAGTAGGCGATCTCTTCTGCCTTCGATTCTAACCTTTCAGATCTTGAGTATCATATTAATAAACACGATGCGGGTGACTCTCAACTACTTTACCGTTCCTGCCTGGGCCAACTACTGTGTGCAAAGGTGAAACCTTTGTTTTTGAACTTTCTTGTAAATTAAGGACTTTTGCTGTTTGTTTGTCTGGAGATAGATCAGACATTTGCTTTGTAGAGATGCTCACAGGAATGCCCCTCACTTCTCTGCCCATCATACCAGACGGCAGTGACACCTGCTACATCTGCTTTCCTCCCGGGGGACCTGCCGTGGGACAGGCTAAGTAACAGCTGCATGGTAATCCTGGGGACCAAACAGCCACTTATTCATGAAACAAACAAAATGGACTTTTGTCTGTCCTAGAACACGTAGCTTGGAGACTCTAGTGGTGGAGGGAAAGAGAGCCAAACAGACAGATGACCTGGAGGATTTGCACTTTGGATTGTTTTATAGTTCTAAGGGATTATGTAGACAGAAATCCTGACACTCTTTCAAGTTATGTGGCTTTCCTTACTCTTCTTTCCAGTTAGGGAGAGTCTGTGTCTCTTTCTTTCTTCTAGTATTCTTAGATTAAGTACTCTCTTTTGCAAGCATTCAAGGATCCCTGTGCTTTTCCTTCAGAGAACTTACCACAGTTTATCATTATAGTATCTGTGGGGCTTTAAAAAAATAACCACACCTCGCTGGAAGCTCCATGAGAGTAGGGACCTGGTCTGGGTCATTCAGCTCTGTGGTTTCAGAGATGTGCCCGGTGTTGACACATTGTAGCATCTCAGTAAAGGTTTGGTGAATGGGTTCATAGAAAAATGAATGAATGAGAATTTGGATACAGATTGGGACACTTCTTATCACTTACGAGAGGGAGAGATTATTAAAACAATAATCTACCTGCTTATTGCAGGTAGATTCATGTGACTCAGGACTTGGGTGATAGGGCTGCTTACATTCAGAGCAGATGCTTAGTTGGTGTTTATTGAGAATAGTCAGCATAATTTTCATTTGTTTAGGATGAGTTGCAAAATACGAGCTGGTGTCTTCCCAATTTTGAAGGAGGAGGCAGTCATGACCGGGGATAGTCTTAATCTGTTACTGAGCACCTGTCCTGTGGTGGGCCTTGTGTTAAGTGATTCACCTACAGTATAGGACCTCTTCCCCCAAATGGCTTCACAGAGAAGGTGTTGTTGTTGTCTCCACTTTTCAGGTGAAGGAATCAAGGCTCAAAGTCATTAAGATACTCGCAGACATTTTCTGACCTGAACATCAGTGCTTTTAATAACTATGCAATTTTGGCTTCACATTTTCTTGTTTAGAACTTAGGATCTCGGGCACCTGGGTGGCTCAGTGGGTTAAGCCTCTGCCTTTGGCCCAGGTCATGATCTCAGGTTCCTGTTATCCAGCCCCGCATTGGGCTCTCTGCTCAGTGGGGAGCCTGCTTCCCCCTCTCTCTCTCTGCTTGCCTGTCTGCCTGCTTGCGAACTCTCTCTCTCTCTCTGTGTCAAATAAATAAATAAAATGTTTAAAAAAAAAAAAAAACAAAAAAAATAGGATCTCCCAGAGAAGTATTTCTCTTGTGAGCATGTGCTGGTTTCTCTTTGTCTTAAGGAGGAGCAGTGACCAGAAAACCTGGGGGGCAGGACCGTTCGTTTATATAAACATTGTGCCATCACCTGTGGCCACAGGTGTTTCAGTGCTGAAGGCTTATGGAGTAAAGAGTGCCAGGTGAGAGGTGACATCCTTAAGGTATTTTCTGGCCTAAGTGCGTAGAATAATGTTTCAGAACCCCCAGGCTCCTTCCTTGGGAAATCAGAATTTGGGGATATGGTGAGATGAATGACAAAAAACCCAGTCCCAGATTTGGAATATCCATTATTAGTCTGCTTGGAGGAGACTGGATACACGTGTGAAAAGCTTTAGGAGGGAGGGTCATAGGATAGCTCCTGTGGGACAGAGGGGACAGCAAACCATGCTTTACTCTCTCTCCCTCCGTCCAACCAGCTAACCACTAACCAATCACCCAATCATCCAAACAACCAATGTTCAACACCTCTCATGTAGTAGGCGTTATACTCCAGTAAGCAAGGTAATCACAGTCCATGACCCATTGGAACCTAGGGGCGCCTGGGTGACCAGGGTCCTCTTATGAACTTCTCCAACATTCTTGTCTTCACAGCTGAGATTTTTTTTTTTTTATAAAGATTTTATTTATTTATTTGACAGAGAGAGAGAGATCACAAGCAGGCGGTGAGTCAGGCAGAGAGAGAGAGAGAGAGAGAAGCAGGCTCCCGCCAAGCAAAGAGCCCGATGCGGGGCTCGATCCCAGGACACTGAGATCATGACCTGAGCCGAAGGCAGCGGCTTAATCCACTGAGCCACCCAGGCACCCCCACAGCTGAGATTTGAACACTCACTCCAGACACTGCATTAAATGTGTGCTCCCACTGTATCATGGACTCCTCTTAATGGTCTCTCCCCACCTAAGAAGTAATTGCATGTGATAACTGTTCATACAGTACATAAAAGAAAACAAGTTCAGAGAGGTTAAATAAGAAATGAACTTTTACTCAAAGTCCTATAGGTAGAAAGTAGCAAAGTCAGGAAAGGAGTCTAAGCCTTGCCCATATTGTTATTGTCAAAACTGAAGTTAGACTTTTGCTGACTTTCCTGGGACTTCAGCTAGATTGATCTTGTTCACCTACACATTCTTCCCAGGATGAATGGTGGTACCAATGCACAACTCTATAGCTTATCAAATGTGTGGCTTCAGACAAATTTTTAGGTCTTGGTGCCTCACTCTCTTCATTGGTAAAGTGAGGGTACTAATAGTACTTATCCCATGGGGGTTCTTGTGAGGGTTAAATCAGTTAATGTATGTGAAGCGCTTAGACTAGTGCTGGGCCCGTGTCATGTATGTGGTGGCTATGATGGCTGTTGTTCTACTGATAGACATTTCAGAAGAGTATGGGTTTGGGTGAAGATCACAAATTCAACTTGGAGACTGTGGAACTTGCATCCCACTGGATGCAAACCAGTTTAATGCCCATATTGTCCCCTTGACCTCATATACCTGAGGTCAGAGATCTTCTGGGTCACTGATGCAGCCACAGTATGAGAACTGTGCCTGATCCATCGAAGGTGCTCAATATTGATTGATTAGACAAATGATTGAATGAATAAATGAATGGACCATGGACATTATTTGTGGTATAGATTATACCTAGATAACATAATGAAATAAAGAAATATGCCCTTGGTAGGACATCAGCAGACTTGAATTAGAGATGTACGTGAGCGAGTAAGTATGGGCTTCCTGCAGAGCCTCTGTACGACGTGGGGCCTCCAGGAAGAAGCAAGGTCATTCTCTTTCCAGTTCTAATATGAGCTGTCATTCCAGGGCTCTGGGAGGTCCTGGGCCAGACCTTCACAGCATCCCAAAGTTCTCTCCCCGCCAAGCCATGAGGCCAATCCCCATCCCAAAGAAAAGAACCTTTCTTCCTGTCCTTTGACTTCAAGCTGGGGTCAAAGGCATTAGGCTGGTTGGAAAATAAATAAAGTCCCTGGGTAGACAAAGGCCATTCTGAAGCCAGACCTCACTGTAAACACTGGCCTTCCTTTTCTTTGGCCTGAAGCTTCCAGGCACTTCCTTGGGCCCACCACGACCTCACTTGGCCTAAAGGCCTGGTGGTCACAGCAGATTCTGGTGGTCTTGTGGGAAGAGCTGGAGGGGCTCCTGAGGGAAATCAGAGGTAAGTGTCTAACAGCTGATTCTCTGAAAAAAAATATGTGTGTGTATTTATGCATACTCAAGTTTATCATAAAATTTCCTTTTCTAAAGGATATACAACAACAATTTGCAAATAACAATAAATATGAGTATTTTCATTGTAAATTTTCATATAGCCAATCGATTCTCAGACAATGAATGGATTCATTGATTTACTTGGAACTCTTGTACCTAGAGTCAGCTATGGTTGCAATTAGATAACAAGCATAGTTTTGGTATGAATGTTGACTGGTATTTCCTTTAGAAGTAAGATAAAGGAGGTCTGAAATCACTTGTCAATAGCGTGAGTAACTTTTTGGTATTTGAGTTTATTACTTTTTATGATTTTTAAAATTTTTAATAAACATATAATGTTGTATTTGAATTTGAAAGAATAATGCCTCCATTTTTTTTTGTGCTCATCAAATGGAATGGCTACAGAAGCGACCATTTTAAGTATAATCTGCATTATTAGCATCACTTTCTTAAATCTAGACAATCAATGAAGCCATCAGTTAAGTCCCAATTTTTAGGATTTGCAAATTTCTGTGGTGTAAATACTCCCACCTTGGCTGATTTCAAGCTACTAATGTGATGTTGCTGAGTCTAGCCTGGGGAAGATGTGCACATGGCCATATAGGATTTGTACCACAGATATGATGGGTGTGAGCAAATTCCAGAGCACATCTAACAGCAGAGACTACTAAGCTAACTAGGAAGTGAGGAATATTGAGTATTTATGACCTCTTTTTAATGTGGTACATGAAATTGTAAGTTTGTATTCTTTGTGTAATTTAACTGTAAATAGTGACTATGTTTAACAACCAGCTCACAAAATTCCTGAAATCTAACAACTGGCTCTTGGGAGTAGGTTCAAGCCAGCTCTAGCCTACCACTGACCCCAGCTCCACCAAAGAAGATGAGGTTATGAGAGTGAGTGGGCCAGCGGTCTGGTGGATGAGCCAGTGCCTAGTACTGGAGATGACACGGGATAAGTAAACTGATGGGGCCTTCCAAAATGCAAAGAAGGAAGAGACCCCTCTTGGTCAGAAAGTAAAGTAAATTCTCCAGGAACCCTCCAGAAGGCTTGGAACGTCCTTCACTCACTCACTCATAGCATATATTCTTCGGTGTTTCACTTTGTCCTTTACCTTGTAGGGTTAAAGCATGTGTGAGAGGAATGTAGTCCATGCCAGATGCTTGGCTCTTCAAGCGAGCTTTGCAAAGGCAGTGATTAGCTCAGTTTGCCCCTCCTCAAAGCCTCACCTACAGGTGACTGCCTCCTTACTTACCAAACACAGCTATGGGAAGCTTCGTCCTCCTTACCTTGGAGTTTCCATTTGAGCCCTTTGTTTAATGTGGTAGAAACTTTAATTTTAATTTTTTGTTTTTTAGAGAGAGAGAGCAAGAGGTGGTTGGCAGAGGGAGAGGGAGAGAGAGAGAGAGAATCTTAAGCCCACTCTACACCCCGGACAGAGACTGACACAGGGTTCCATCTCACAACCCTGACTGACATTATGACTTGTGCCAAAATCAAGATTTGGACACTTAACTGACTGAACCACCCAGGTGCCCCTAACTTGGCAGACATTGTGGCCTCTGTGATTTGGCACTGAGGTTGCTTTGATTCCATACTTGTAATTACCATCATTTAAAGGACCAATATATTTTTTTAAGATTTTATTTATTTATTTACAGACAGAAATCACCAGTAGGCAGAGAGGCAGGCAGAGAGAGAGAGAGAGAGAGAGAGAGGAGGAAGCAGGCTCCCTGCTGAGCAGAGAGCCCGATATGGGGCTCTATCCTAGGACCCTGAAATCATAACCTGAGCCGAAGGCAAAGGCTTTAACCCACTAAGCCACCCAGGCACCCCAGGGCTGAATTTTTGTCAAGAGCGTTCTTAATTAGCTCTCATTAAGCCATTTTAATTTCAAATCAATGTTCAATATAGTGCAGTGAAACCATTTCTACTTTTTGCCATTTTCCTTTTTCTCTGATCAAAATCATTTTATAGAGATTAATTCTATTGCATGTGAATTTTTCTAAGAACATCTTAATTTACTGAGTGTGATGTATCTGTATCAGATTTAATTGTACCACGTTTTAGCTTCTGCCCAAGTGAATTTTGCATTGTGGCTTTACTCTGGTAAGTCCCATTTCCCTAGTTCACATTCAGTTGGTCTGAACTGTGTCAGGAAAATTTGAGTCTTTCACCAGTGTTTAGTCTTTAATACATGTTACTTTTTATGGTTTAACTGTTGCCCGTCTTATTTTGGATTGATTGCTTCAAGCAAAACACTGAAACACAAAAGCCCAGATGCCTTTAGCTTTTATGCAGGGATGCAACCAGGCACAGTCCGACTGATCATGTCTTAGGGACGTGCCATCACCTAAGTTTTCATCCAGAGCGGACAGGTGGATCAGCGAGTAAATATCAACAACAAGAACTTAGGAGCAACAGTGAGATGCAGAGGCCCAAGCCTAAACTCAAAGATATAAATGAAGCACAGTGACCTTCCAAACGATCCCCAAAGCCTGTGAGTGGCACATGGGATCCCTACCAAGGCAGCTAGACTCTGGCAGGGTTTGGGTGTTCAGAGGGAATAAAGTGAGGTCAGTGTGATACAGCTGACAGCCTTGAGCTCCAGGTTAGGTGCTCTGGGGTCTGAACCCAGCTCTGTCACTCTTTGCTCTGGTCCTCAGGCAAGTCCAGTTTCCTCTCGAGGTCTCAGTTTTACCAACTGCCAAAGGATGGGTTGGTCCTAAAAGCCCATATGCCCTTTGGAAAAATCTAAGGAAATCTATGAGATCTGCCTCAGAACTGTACACACACACTCACATTTTGTACATATCTTCAGAGAGCCCCAGGACCCTTTAGCGCATGCTCCAGGAGGATGAGTTAGGAACACCCGGCCCAGGTGATCTGCTAGGACCTGTCCAGGGTTGACATGCCAGGACCAAGGTAAGGGATATATCCGCATCAGCCAGGTGATTCCTCAGAGCTGACACACACACTGTTTATAGATAAAAATGGAGAAATCCAGAAAAGAAGGATCTGGAATACTTTGCATAGCTGGTTCATTAATACTTTCATTAATTCTATATATGGTTGAGAGCTTAGACCCTGGGATTATAAGGTTTACGTTAAAATCCCCATTCTGGGCATGATATCAGGCAAGACACTTAACCATTCTGGACCTTAATTTCTGCATCTGTAAAACACGACTATTAGAGTATCAACTTCAAGGGGCTTTTGTGTGAGCCAGCTAGATGTTTGATTAAATCACCTCTTATCACATCTTAGATGAACAAATCCTCAAAGAATTTTATGTCATACAAGTGGTGAACTGCCAAAGCCTGTGGGGCTTAGGAAACCATCAAATCCAACTCTTTCATTTTAGGAAGGATCAGAAAAGGGAGGAGCCTCACCGTATTCGCCAATGTCAGTTCAAGGTTGCTCTCTGACAATCCCCTTAGAGACCAGAAAAATTTGGCAACTAACATGACGTCATCAGCATACCACTTCTCCGTGCAAGAGGAGGCCTATGCCTCAGACCAAGCCCCATGTGAATATCTGCTGTATGTATAGACTTTTCCAATTACCAGCTGTTTCTGAGTGTGAGCACAGGATGATTCAGGGCAATTGAACACCAGTGGGTATGACTTCTGCAAAAGCAATTTGTAGGAGCCTCTCACATTCCATGGAAATTAGTCACACTAATTCTAATTACAAGGCTTCGATGACCTTGGCTTCCATAACTGGCTGCCCCTTCCAGAATAGGCATTCAAACCACCCAACTGCCATATCTGGGGGCTGCTTAATGTCGCCACTCCTGAAAGGACTGGAGCCTCCAGGGGAAACCCTTCTGACCCAATCACCTTATTCTCTGACTCAAGGCAAAAACCAAGGTAGAAAGCTGCTTGAGAAATTTCTGGATTCAACCAAGGCACTGGGACATACACGATGATCCCATAAAGACGAGGTTAACTTTGCTTTTGAGGGAACTGTGGATTATCGACCCTGTAGAATGACGTGTGTGTGTGTCTGTGTTGACAAAGGCCACCCCACTTGTGAGAGGGTGTATGAACATTTACAGACAAGGAAACTGAGGCTCTGAGAGTCACACACTTGCATTGCCAAAGAAGGACTGTTGAGTATCTTCATGTGAGTACATTTTAAATGGCCGATGTTCCAGAAGGAAAGATGAACTGCAGGTATGGCTAGACACAGGAATAAGTCAGAAAAAAAAAAAAAAACCAAAAACCAAAAACCAAAAAACCAAACAGAGCAACCCACCCACCCTCTGTTCCTGCATCAACTCTCACTTCAAGGCTATCAGGCTGTCTGATTCCCCCAGCTGGTCTATGAGAGAAAGCAGAGCAAACTGGCTTGAAGGGAAGACAGCTTGCAATGACTCAGGGAAGAAAGCAGCCCCCATCCAACACACACACGGACACAGACACACACACAGACACACAGAAACAGACACACACACACACACACACACACATGCACACATGCACACATGTGTACCCACACACCCACTCCAAGAACCCATTCTTTTCTGTTTTTTATCCTATTCTTTCCCCAGTGGTCATGGGTCACTTCCTAGTGATAGTTCTAAGTATTCTGCTTGCTACTTAGCTCTTCTGCTGTAGCCCATTCCAGCTGCTTCTGAGTTCCAGAGGGTTGAATCTTGTGGGTCTCTGTGACTATCGTACCCCTGTCCAAAGTCCCCTGAATCGGTAATCCCCAACATCTGTGTACTTGAAAGATGGCACAAGCACTTATCAGTCAGAGAAACCACCAGGACACCCTGGGCAATAGAGAATTGTGCCAACGGTGGTTCTAATATAAGCAAGCAGTTGGAAAACGTTAACAATCGTTAACACTTTGCAATCTCCCAAACTCAGATTTAAGTGCTTCCCTCGGGGTGATTCCCAAGGTTGCGCAGTTCTGTTGGCCAAGCTATGGCTCCTGCCCAGAGATTCCATAACTCAGGATTGATTTCTGGATGTGTGGGATTTCAGATATGTTTTGTTCTGCTTAAGAGGTGGACCTAGGTTCAGATTCCAGCTCAGGGTACCTAGTATCCGTGAAGTGTTAACAAATTATATCCCTGTCCCCAGCCATGATTCTTCCAACTGTAAAGTGGGGTAATAAGTATATCTAAAGCACTTAGTGTGGTGCCTGGAATATAGGAGATATTACCTTATGGCTCTGTTTAAGCCTATATATTTATCTGGGGAAAAAAAGACTCACAAAGGGCATTCAATAATTCCAAAAGGAACCCAGAGAACCATGAAGAAAGTAAGTTACAAAACAACCTTGACCTCCAAGGTCTTCCATGACCCAAGGCACTGTTTAATGTGTGTTTTGTGTGTTTATCGTAATGTGCAGTTGGGGGTTCTTTTTACTTCCCTCCTCCTTGGGCCCACTAGGGCCCAACTAGACCAGATAAATCAGCACCCCAAATCCAAAGAAGAAAGCAAAGTGTCAAACTTGGGAAATTAGAGTTACAGGGCTTATATTCTTTGAACTATAAAAGGAAATACTTGAGCTGACCTAGGATTTCTGTACAATTCTTTGGTGTGAGAGGCATCTTGCAAGATGCAGATTGGATGCAGAACTCTAACTTCCAGAAAATTCCTGTGAATTATGGACAAGATTATTTGAAATCATGATAATTTGGAAAAACACAATTATAAGAGCTATAGAGCCATAGTCACAGACATGCATTGTAGCCAAGTTTATAAAGTTGGTCTTACGTTATATTTTTTAAAATTTAACTTCATTGTTCCATATCTAGTGCAAACCTTTCCAAATTTAATAGGAAAGAAACCCTAACTTCAAAATTTAATTTGAGGCATTTACAACAAAATCAGCTGTTTGTGAACCTCTGCTAAGAAAGGGCAGAGTCTTAGATCGTGCGTGTGAGTGACTTGTGAGGGCAGCTCAGGGTCCCAGAAACTTGTGAAGGGATTTGAGGCAGTGTTCCAGTTATTTATTGCTGGATAGCAAGCCACTCCAAAACACCACAATACCTTACTATCTCGCTTTGTCTGGTGGGTTAGCTGGACTTATCTGGGCAGTACTCACCTGGGTCTCTCTCAGATGGTGGCTGGGGCTGGGTCATCCAAAGACCAAAAAGGGCCAGACCTCCAAGGTGACTCCCTTGGGGGGCTGGTGGTCAATACTAGCTGTTTACTGGGAGCCCAGCTGGGATCTTGGTCAACTGCAGTGCTGAGACATGGCCTCTCCACTTAGCTTGAGCTTTTTGCAGCATGTGACTGGGATCCAAGAGTGAGCATTCCAGGAACTGACATTCCAAGAGACTAAAATGGGAGCTGCAAGACGTCTTATGATCTAGGTTCAGAAGTCATACAATGTCACTGCTGCTGCCTTCTGTTGGTTGTATGGGCCCGGCCCCGATTTGATGTGGGAGGACATGAGACCTGGGAGGGGTGGTTCCTTGGGGTCACCTTTGAAGACTAGATATCAAAAGGCTTTTTGAGATCAGATAGCACTGTTATCTAGGTAGTATTTTTGAAAATTATTTTTGTTTCCATGGAAAAGTAGTAAAGATGCTTCACTGCCTGTTTTTCGTAAAGTTCTGCTGGTTATCTTGAACCTTCCATCATGCAGCTCCTAGCATGCATGCACAAGTGTTTATTACCTAGTGAGGCCAAAAGAAGCCAGCCTTGTCCCAAAGAGCTGCAGATAGTGTAGTAGCCCAGGTATCTTCTCTGTCCCCAAGTGGGCAGGCATGACTCTCTCCCCAAAGGCTGGTGCAACAGAATTCTCAGATTTTTCTTATGGGCCTCTGGAGGAGTAGCAGAAATGTAGATGGGCTCAGCTTTGGGTGCAGGGTATATCAACTTACTCCAGGCCACAGAGTGGAGATTTGGGGGTGAGAAAACCTAAGGTTTAAAGAACCCCCTCAGTTTTTGAACGAAGTCTCCGGTCAGGACGTGACATGGTGAGCTTCGCACACTAGTTAAGTGATGTGCGAGTGACCAGAACTGTGTTCTTATGAGTCTTAATCTGATGGCCCTCACCGAGTCACTCTAGCTCCCTCCCTGTAAGGTCTCCCTTTGTTTCTGTAGTGGTTCCCGGCACTTAGTTATTTCAGGGCTTGTATGTAGTAAGGCTCTCAGAAAAGGACCGTAAATTAGCCTGAGCCGAAAGCCCAGCTGAACACTGGTGCACCCATGGAATATGCCTGAGATCATTGATGTAAAGGCCACACAGGTCTCCTCTGGGACAGGTCTGAAGGCTGGAGGCCCAGTCTGTTCTCTCCCTCCCTCCCACGGGAGGGTTTCAATGTGAGTAAATAACCCCAACTTTATTTATGCACTCAGCCAATAGTTATAGATTTCTCCCATGAGCCTAGCACTGTCCAGGCTCTGAAAATAAACCCATGAACAAGGTCTATCAAGCCCTTGACCTCCTGGAGCATAGACTCAGTGATGGCAAATGGTACTGACCTTTGTTCAGAACAAAGATGGTTGGCAATTTGGGGTTTCTTCTCCATACTGATGGGTTACAATGGCCAAAGTTTAAATTAAATTTAGAAGCATTTCCTTCACATATTATTTTTTTCCCTAAAAATTGAGACTGGAGCACCCAGACGGCTCAGTTGGTTAAGTATCTGACTCTTGATCTTGGCCCAGATCTTGATCTCAGGTTTGTGAATTTGAGCCCTCCACGCCCAGCTTGGAGCCTACTTTTTTAAAAAAGGAGACTCATAAAACAGTTATGGAATGGATCTAAAATAAAGAAGTTCAAGTTAGAGAATTAAGAACAATGAATTCCCATGAAGGAGATTAGTTGACTGAGTTAATTCTTCGTTTTCCAAAAATCATTTCCTAAACAATAGTTCCCTGGCATGGAATGGGGCTGTTTGGAAACTCTGCCTCTCCTCAGAGTTCTTGATATGACCTCATATTATTGCATTGTTAAATAATCTCAATCCTTTTGGGTGTAACTGATTTAACAAGTTAACACTTGATGCTGTTTAGACAACGTGTCCCTCAAAGGAGCAAGACGGAGCAGGACTGGGTGATTACGGCATGGGAATGGGATTTGGGTCCCTCGCACCTGGCTGGCTGAGCAGTTCCTATGCTTTGATTTGGTCAGTGACACCCACAGGGCACCCAAACAAATGGCTTCAAAATGTTGTCAAAGAAGATACATGTTATGGAGCCAAACTCATTTAATCAAATGAATAATTTAATTGAAGTCAATATTCCTAATCATCACTAAAGACACATTTATTGAGGACCTATTATGTACTAGGCAATACAGCTACTAGAGGTGCCTAACCTGGCAGAGCTTAACTTCCAATCCGATAGGCGAAGACAGTAGAACAAATAAGTGAAGGTGGGAATGAGGGCCATGCAGGTGCACAGGGAGCTGTGGTAGGGAGTGGCTGGGGGTTATTTTAAGTTGGGTGGTAATTTCATCACGGTGGAGACTGGCCTAAAAACTGCCTCTGAGTGAGTGCTGGTCAGACAAGTCTTTAGAAGAAGGTTGTGCAGAATAATGAGAGCCATGTCATAGGAACAGAAGTTTAGATTCTCTAGCTAGCCTTGCAATGGTGACTTGGTGTGACTTTGGCCTTGCACAGCCTCTGCTTCCTCTCTAAGACTGTCATTAACAGCTATGACTTAGTGGACAATGTCAAACGTTCTTTTAATTCTAATATTTAAAAATCATGTGGTCTGTACTTTAGGTTTTAAGGACATTTGGGTTTGGTAAGTTTTCCCATAGAGTGCTAGACTCACTAGCAAGGACTGGTTTTTCTAATATTGGATGCTTAATTACTTTCTGATTCCAGACCTCTTTCCTACATATTTTTCTCTTGATCCTCACAAGAATGCTGAAGAGCCTGAGGTTTAAAGCACAAAGTAATGTGGCTGGTTTCACATGGGCAGTGAACATAGGGTCTGTGGGACAGGGTCTTACTGAGTGACAGTTGATTATGATCAGATCAAAATAACCCCACTCAACTCACAGTATTTCCTTCTTTTTTAAGGTGGAGTATATGTGTGTATCCAATTATATATATGTCACATTTTCTTTATCCACTCCCGTGTTGACAGACATTCCCGCTGTTTCCATATCTTAGCCGATGTGAATAATGTTGCAGCAAACATAAAGACACCTGCCGTTTACAACAACGTGGACAAACCTGGAGGACATCAGGTCATGTAAAATAAGCCAAACACACAAAAAACCCAAGTACTGCATGATGCCACGTCCATGTGGAATCTAGAAGAACTTGAACTCTTAGGAGCAAAGAGAATGGTGGTTAGCAGCGTACAAGTGTGGGGAGTGGGCAAACATTGGCCAAATGGGTGGAAAGTTCCAGATTTTCAGGATGAGTAAGTTCAGGAGATCTAATGCACAGCTTGGTTACTGTACTGTCAGTACTACATTGTATACTTGAAATTTGCTAAGAGACTATATTTGAATTGCGGTTACCAAAAAAAAAAAAAAGTTCATTATGTTGGAGGCGATGGTATATTAATTAACTTAATTGTGGTAAACATTACACAATGCATACATATGTCAAACCATCACCTTGTACACATTAAATATATAGAATTTTAATTGGTCAATTATACCTCAATAAAGCGGGAACCCCTCCCCTCCACTCAGCCCTACCCAAAAATGTTAAACCAGTGACATCTGATACCCTTCCAAACCCAAAGTTCTACTTTTGTGTCTTCTAAAAAAATAAAAAAACAACATTGTAGAACTAGGATGCCACAGATACGATGGAGTAATTGAGTGGTATCTATAGGCTGCTTTGCTGCTAAGGCAGCCAGGAAGTTCTGTAAGCCTTGAAGCCAATGTGACAATGTAGCAAAACATAAAACGAGATTCACCCACTGGAAAATGAAGGTGCGCACATTGCTGCCGGGAAGGTAAAATGGGACAGCTGCTTTGGAAAATGCTTTGCCAGTTTCTTTTTTTTTTTTAATTTAAATTCAATTAGCCTACATATAATACATCATTAGTTTTTGACATAGTGTTCAACTACTCATTGTTGTGTATAACACCCAGCGCTCATCACAGCACGTGCCCTCCCTAATGCTCATCACCCAGCTTGACTGGTTTCTTATAAATAAATATACACTTACCAAATGACCCAACAGTTCCACTCCTAAGTATTTGTAGGAGAGAAATGAAAATTTGTGTACACAAAAACCTGTACACAAATGTTTATGGTGACTTTATTCATCGTTGTCCCAAACAGGAGCCCCCGATGTCCTTCAGCTAGAATGGATAAAGTGTGGTGTGTCATGGCAATGGGATACTGCTCAGTAATAAAAAGGGATGGCTTGCCAACACAGGCAATAACTTGGATGAACCTCCAGCTAATTATGATAATTGAAGGAAGTCAGGTGCATAAGGCTGTCTACTGTATGATTCCATTGATGTGACAGTTTGGAAAACAGATATATGATGCCTACCAGACATTGGGAGTTGGGGGAGGAGTGGATGATCAGGGAACCCAGGGAATCGTTTGAAGTGATGGGACTGGGTTTTTTTTTTTTTTTAATTTAAAATTTTTTTTCCTTTTAGGGAGAGAGAGTGCGAGCAAAAATGTAATAATATATACTTGTGTGCGTTTTGATTTTAAAATGTTTTGAATTACTAGTCAATCGTTAAAGTCAGCAAGTCACCCCATTTTTACATCATGTCTATTTTCTGAGGATGTCAGATGGGCTCAGAATTAATAAAATTACTGTCAGAAAGAATCTGAATTATAAGATCAGTTTGCCCAAGTTGGAGGAACCATGAATACTAGGTTAGGCATAATCAGCCAGGAATCTTTATTGCCTTGGTCCCTAGGACTCACATCTTATCCACTGTTTTGTAAACTTATAAAATGTGACTTCTATAATCCATTATGTTTTGAGCACTGTCACTCATTCTAACCAGATATAGTTGGCAAATTTTTTGAGGTCAGGGACGTGAGTGGCGCACAAAGCATGCGGCTGAGGCAGATTTTCTCTTCACAGTATAAATTCTGTGAGGACAGCTCCTAGAAACTGATTTACTTAGGGGAACAAGCACAGATCTGTGAAGGCAAGAATGCCCGCTAAACCCCTAAGCAAATGTGGACGTACATCGCTCCGGGGTGCATACTGATGAGTGCTTTCCCGTATCCCCACCTGAAGGACCACGCCTTGGAAAAATATGAAACACTGCCCAGTCCAGAGTGAGGCAGAGGACTGAGTCAGGGTTTCATCTTCATCAAAGGGATGCACCATGTTACACATCTTCTTTTCTGTCTCCTGGCATTCCTTCCTCATGAGTTGGGAGCCTCAAGAAGTTTTTCTCAATATTGTCCTTCATGACATCACTCTCAGGCTGCTGGAGATGGCATTGGTCTGTGGATCCTTCTGACTGCAAGAGACTGAAAGTGAAACCTATATAATTACAATGGAAGGAAGGAAAGAAGGAAGGAAGGAAGGGGAGAAGGAATGATGGAACAGATTTACATGACTTAAAAACCAAGTCAGTTCCAGAAGCAGGTTAACGGTATCCATGATGTCATCATCTCTTGTCTCTGCTTCCCTCCATTCCCTGACTTCATGCAGTGTGAGCATGGTGATCGGTAGCTCCACTTTGCACTTCCCCTCCCCCAGGTTTGATTGCAACAGCAAAGAGAGCATCTTGTTCCCAATGCTTTGCACAAAAGCTCTGGGTCTGATCATCACTGTGGCGGGGAAGGAGGATTCTGGAGTTGAGCCAGCCTGGGACACCCAGATCCAAGGAAGGAATACGTGGCCTGGGGACAGTGGGGGTGGGCAGGAAACCTCCCCAATAGAAAACTAGGATGTTGTTACTGGAAGTGGAAAGGTTCACTTCAGAAAGATGAAACCCATGTGTCTGACCTCATCTCAGATCTGATGACTCAGAACAGGTCAGCCCCCAGGTATGCGGAAGTGGGAAGAATGGAGCTGAGTTTGGGTTTCTTGAACATCCACTGGGAAAACGGAGGCCAGGTGTTTAGCATGCACTTAAGATGCTGCTCCCATCCTAGGGCATTTGTTTCTTGGTGCTCCTTGCTGTCTGTCTCTTTTTGGGTCATCATACACTCAGGATTTGCGTATTTTCTCCACCAAATCCTGGGTCATAGTCAACTTCATGGCCCAGGTGACCTTCAGCAGAGACAAGGTGAGTGTTTTTCAAAAGAAGCCCTTACTAAATAGGTGAGTGGCAATTTTAAAACAAAGGAAACAAGTGAAGCAGAGTAAAATAAAATGCAGAGTTCACAATGCCTTAATAGGATCTATTTTACAGAACATGTGGTTTAATTCAAATTAAGTGTCATCATAGATTAGATGTCAGAACACCAGAACAGTCAGAGACCTTTAAAAAGTCCCCTAGCAGGGGCACCTGAATGGCACCTAGGCTCAGTCAGTTAAGCATCTGCCTTCAGCTCAGGTCATGATCTCAGGGTCCTGGGACATGGGCTCCCTGTTCAGTGGGGAGACTGTTGCTCCCTCTCCCTTTGTCAATCCCTAGCCCCTCCACAACTTGTGCTCTCTCTCACCCACTCTTTCTCTCTCAAATGGATAAATAAAATCTTTTTAAAAAAATATGAAAAGAAAAATTCCCCTAGTCCACTCTCATTATCCTACAAATGGGGGTACTGAGGTTCTGGGAAGGAGTGACTTCCCTAAAGCTCACATCAGCATCAATGTCGATGTCAATGTGAGTGTCAGGTTGACCTAGGACCAACATCTTTTCCTGGCACAGTTCTTTTTTCAGACACAACACTTCTGCTGCTCCTTCCACCTGAAATGATCTTCCATAGGGTCCACACATGTGGAAAGAGCTCATTTTTATTTAAAAAATATCTTTTGGCAACTTATATGAACAGATAATGCATTGTCATGGTTCCCAAATCAAAAATTAATAGGGAATGATAGGCATATAAACTTCTCTCCCTCCCTGCCTCCGTTTCCCTTACCCACAGGCAATGCATTTTATTGCTTCTTGTGTATTCTTCTAGGAATATTTTGTGCATCTGTGAACCATCCCATGACATACTTACTCCCTATTTAAAAAAATGTTGTAACACACTATATGCTCTCCTTTGTATTTTGCTTTTTCCACTCAGGTGCTTATCTTAGAAAACTTTCCATATGAGTATCTGAAGCACAACCTCATTCAATTTTACAGCTGCCAAGTTTTCCATCGTGAGATGGGGGTCATAGTTTATGAAACTGGTCCTGTAATGGTGGCAATTTTGATGACATTCAACATTTTGCTATTCTCAACAATGCTGCTACAAATAACTTTATAAACACATCATTTCACCTGTCTGTGATTGCACTTGTAAGATAATTTCTCCCAAAACAAAATAGCAACATCCTAAGGGTACATCCATTTGTTGTTTTTGCAGATGTGGTTGAACTTGCCCTCCATGATAGTTCTGCCTCTTTCTTCAGGTAACAATTTGTTACCAAATTTTATATCTTTGTGTATATATATATATATATTTTTAAAGATTTTATTTATTTATTTACAGAGAAAGACAGTGAGAGGGAACACAAGCAGTGAAAATAGGAGAGGGAGAAGCAGGCTTCCTGCTGAACAGGGAGCCGGATACAGGGCTAGACCCCAGGACCTTGGGATCATGACCTGAGCCAAAGGCAGGCACTTAATGACTGAGCCATCCAGAAGCCCCTATCTTTGTATATTTATCATGGTGAGATGTTACCTCACTGCTTCTCAATTCAAACTATAGAAATATAAGCAATCACTGAATGCCCATTTCCCATTTCTTCCGGATCCCATTTCTGAGATAAATTTCTTTTTTTTTTTTTTAAAGATTTTATTTATTTATTTGACAGAGAGAGATCACAAGTAGGCAGAGAGGCAGGCAGAGAGAGAGGAAGGGAAGCAGGCTCCCTGCTGAGCAGAGAGGCCAATGCGGGACTCCATCCCAGGACCCTGAGATCATGACCTGAGCCGAAGGCAGTGGCTTAACCCACTGAGCCACCCAGGCGCCCTCTGAGATAAATTTCTATTATCACGCTGGTGATAGGGCTCTCAGGTGTCTGCAGCTTTTTTTTTTTTTTTTCCAACTCAAAAGACATCATTGTCATTACCCAGGACATACAGATCTGCTTCCATCAGTCATCTGATAGCTGTTTCCGGAGCAACTATCCGGTTTTAGATCCTGGAGATAAAACCCCAAATAAGACACATTCCCTGTCTTGTGGAGCTTATACTCTAGTAGTGAAGACATTACAGAATGGATGAACAACAAGACTGTCATCCAGGAGAAAGTCAAGTGCTCCGAAGAAGAACACCGGGACATGTGGTAGAGGGAGTGGAGGTGGGGGCAGAACCACGTGCCCCCCCTCCCCGGATATCATTAGGATCAAAATGGTGAGTATGTAAAGTGATTAAAGTGCTCTCACAAGCCTACTGTTAATAATAGTAATTTTTTTATTTATTAGTTTTGGCCTGAACTGACCTGTTGCTTTGGTGTTACATAAACAGAACTTTCAGATTGCCATTAAGGCTGCCCCGGGGGCACTGAGTGAGCGAAAGAAAAAGCCATTCTGGTCCCTCCAAGCGGGCTGGTGCTAATTCCAGACAGAGATCACGAGTGAGAAACAAGAAAAAAAAATTGCTTCCTCCCTTTCACCAAGCACTCCAGAAACAACGCATTGTCTCTTCTTGTAGGTTTAGAAAATCCTGTCTGGATTTGGAATCTGGTTCATTTTGCCACATACGGATTAGGAGGTGCTAAGAGCATTGCACAGAGAATCTGGAAATGGGGCCTGTGTTTCTGAGGCCACCCTTGCTGCCCACGTGACCATGGACAAGCCTTTGTGGGAGACTTGAAGACTTCTGGACACGGAGCTTGAAAAGTCAGTTGCAGTTTGACTTTGGCTTTTGCGTGGGTCGTGGTTCCCTTTTCAGAAACCAGCCGGATCTCTACCTTGGACTTCAGTTCTGGTCTAAGTCTGGTCTCTCAGAACTGCCGGAAAATTTGCTGGTCACCGCCAGCTCCCAGGCAGACAGTTCTGTGTGCCTGGGACCCTGAGAGTGCCTGTCTCTGCCTCATTTTGCTGGATCTCCATTAGGCTGCCCCCTCTCTCTGGCTAGCGCCCGAACTGTCCTTCCTCAGACATGGCTTCTCTTTCCCAGAGGGGCTTTCCACTGCCTATAGCTGGCCAGCTTCTTCTGTCCCCAACTCAGAGGCATGTCTAGTTTCTGCCTTCTTCCACTCTGGCCCACACCGTGGCCAAGGGCAGTGTCTTCCAACCATCTTTATCCTTCACACATGAACTTTTAAATGGAACCCCAAACAGAAGACAATAAAAAAGGAAGGAAAAAAACTTAGGCTAACTAAATCTTCCTTAAGAGAAACACATCATGATTTTACTGAGCTAAGAGTCACCACAGACCCTTAGAACCCTCGAAATTCAGTTTAAAACTCTGAACCAGGTGATCTAGTCTATTCCTTTCTACTTTGTAGGCTGCCCCGAAATTTAAGGCCCTCACCCAGATCACACAGTGAGACTGGCCAGATCCAGTCTCTAGGATACGTTACTTTCAAATAAAATCCCGCCTCTGGGAGCGTAGAGTCCTTCACTGCCACGTGTCACTCCTGCGGCCTCGATGTACCCTGCAACACCTGGCTTCCTGTAGAAACTTGATCAGTCGTGGTGAATGAAGAACAAGTCTTGTTGAGGAGCTTTCATGGGCCAGGCTCCCTGCCCTTGGCTCTGGGGCCAGAACCATGGATGAGGCTGACCAATAAAACTGTGGCTCCTTCTTGTACCGAGTTTAGGGATAAACCAGAACTTGGACCTGAAACAGATTACCACAGAGGTTCGTGCAATAATCACAACTCTCTAACTCTGACTCTCGGAGCCAGGCAGGCCTCTGGGTGCCCACGGGGTGCAGAAAGGAGGAGAGGGCAGTAGGGGGGGTGAAGCCTGACCCTCAGATCCACCCGCCCATTACTAAAACTTTGTCTTGCTTTGGAGAGCTGGGTCGAGTCATCTTGGCCAAGGGTGTGGCTAGACTGGCTTGGGAGAAGGCGGTGACCTCAGCTATTCAGATGTGGGAGCCCTGCCAGACTCTGTCACACCTACAGTGAGGGCTGCCTCTGCCTGAAGCCCTGGGCTGGGCAGGGACAGGGCAGGGACTGAGTCTCCACCCGCAGCTCTGTGTTGTGTTCCCTAAGGCCTCCCACTCGGTCAGCCTCTGCCCAGTTGTTCTTTCCGCCTGGTGAGGCCGCTCCACTTCTCATCACCTGAAAAAGTTCTTCCCGTGCTTCGAGGTGAAGTTAAACACCACCTCCTACAGGAAGGCTGCCCTGATTACTCCATGTAGAGGGATGTGATTGTTCTTCTTCTGGCCTCACACAGGGCTTAATCTCTCCTTTTCCTGTTGCAGCCACAGGGGCAAATTATGGGGTCCTTGGGGTGTGTTAGATCATTCATCTATTCATTCCAGAGCCATGTATCAAGTACCTATTATTGGCTGGGGGTTGTCAACAATGTCCCAGCTTTCATAAAATTTCCTTTTTGATAGGAGATTCAGGGGGGAAAAAAGCAAATTAAAAAAAGAAAATATTTTCTGTTGATAAGGGCTAAGAAAAAAAAAATTATGATAGATAGTTTTGGGGTGGAGTATGTATACCAGGTTAGACAGGTCAGTCAGGGATGGCCTTGCTGAGGAGGTGAAATTTGAGGTGAGGTATGAATGAGGAGAAGCAGCCAGCCAGGGAAAGAGCTGGAGGAAGGGCATTCCAGGTAAAGGGGAGAGCAGGTGCCAAGACCCTGAGGCAGGAAAAGGCTTGGTGTGTGTGAGAAACAAGAAAAGGCTAGTGTTGTGGAAATGAGTTGGGGAGAAGGAAGAAGGGTTTGGGGAGGTGGACAGGACCTGGCAACGTGTGGCTTTCTGCTTGGCTGATTCAGATGTTTGATTTGTCAGGTTCCGTGTTATTGGGAGTGTGGTCCCTGAGCCCTGCTGTCTCACCTGAGAGCATGCGAGAAATGCAGACTCTGGGGCCCACCCCAGATGGTTGGACTCAGAATCCACATCCCCCTTTGATTTGTGTTTAGCTCTCAAGATCGAGAAGGACTGACCTAGAAGTCATCTCAGCATGGAGGAATAACCTCTCACTAACCACGCTGAGAGGACAGTAACGAGTCTACTGGGAGCTCAACACTTCAGAGCGGTGGCTAGTGACCTTATACATTAGTGCTTCCCAAAACTCTAAAGTGTGGACATATCGCCTGGAATCTTAAGACTCAGATTCTGACTCCATAGGTCTGGAAGGGGACCCCAACTTCTGCATTCCCAACCAGCTTGAAGGGGCTGTGTTTGTTTTAAGCCCAAGGGAACCTTGCAGGACCCTTGCATGAGCCCACTTGATTTTCAAGACCCTGTCCTATTGTGTGATGTTTGTTCGCATGATGTGGATTGGGAAACACCCTCACAGAGCTTAAAATGAAGCTGCGTGACCTTGAACAGGAAGGCAGGCTTGCTTTTCTCATCTGTAAAATGAGGCTGATTAAAATGATCTGTAAAACTATTGCTTTAAGAGGGTCTCTGGCAAGAGTATATGAAAGAGCCGTGTGTTTAGCTCAGGGCTTGACACACAGCAAGACTTCAATATTTGGCAGCGCTTTTGTTTCCTGGGACTTGAGTCTGGGTTTTCTGAGTCTAAAACTGGGGGTCCTCTCCCCCAGGTTACTAGAAGACTGGGTTTGGCTCAGCTAGAAGATGAAGTTAAGGCTGAAAAACTTTAGCAAGAATTGAAGATGGTTGGAGCTGGTCGGGTACCTTTCCCAGGGAAGTAGGTCAAGTTCCCTTTTCCACTTGAGATATTTGTGTCCTTGGAGCTGGTTGCCTATCAGGACCTCCCCTTCCCCTGCCTAGATGGGAGATACACGGACCACATGTTCTTTATTCTCTTTTTTCCCTTTTGACCCACATGCTCACAGCTTGTCTGTTCTAACAACCAAGCCCTTAGTTGAATCACAGAGATCTGTCTTGTTCTGGACATGGCATCTTGAAGAGATGCCCTGATTCCTGGCTGGCTTCAAGCATGTCTCCGTGGCCACCTCTGTTTCAACAAGGAGGCCACCTCTGAGACAAGGTCACGGCTCCATTCACAAGCGACTGGGCTCCTGCTTTCGATCTTGACATTTCTGGAAGTGTTCCAAATCCTGGGGACGTGCTCTGTCAGTAGAGCCTTAATAAAAATGGTCGATAGGGCCCTCAGTGACTTACAAAGCTCTTCGTCTTATTTCAGTGCTTTGAAAAGGACATAGAACTGATATAATCCATTCCGTAAGAAGAAAATGAGAGAGAAATAATTCACCCACTCGCACCCGTGCGGTATCTGCCTTCCGATGCCGAGTTCATTAGTTCAGCCGATACTTGCTGAGCAGTCAGGGTGTGCAGATCGTGCTAGAACATGAGACTTCGATATGGAGAAAAATAGACAGGTCCTTGCCCTTGTGGAGCTCACATTCTAGCGAGCTGTGATGAGCTGTGAAGGAGAGACACATGTCCCTGTGAGCACCTAACAGAGGGAGATCTGACATAAAACAGAAGGCTGATGTGGCTGCTGAGCTGACGCTTGAAGATGAGCAGACGGTGGGTACTGACAAGGACCTGGGACTTTACCCCCACAGTCCTGTGATGCTGCTGGTGGGGCTGAGCAGCCGTGATAGGTCAGGCATGTGTTTTTCATAGAAACTCCTTAGCACCAACCTTACAGCACCTTTTTCGAACTTGGCTTATTCTCCTGCTTCCTTGAGACATGTTTGAAGATAGAGATCAGGTCTTCAGCAGCATGAGACCCAGTGGGGTTACACTGGAGTGGGGTGACTCACTCAAGGCCATGGCCAGGCATGGCATCCTCAGGGAAGACCTCAGAATGCGGGTGGCAAAAGCCAACCTTCTCCACAGAGAGCAGAATGGATGATATGCTTGAAAATGGGAAGACCAAAGACTCTGGAACACCCTGTCTTGCCCATCCTTTCATGGAAGGTCAGGCATGGGCTTGGCAGATTCCTGGGTTCATATCCCAGCTCTGTGGGAACTGTTCACCTGCATAACTGTTTGCCTGGCGACCTCCCAAAGTCACATCCTCCCAAAGCCTTTCCTGATTTCTCTGCGTAGAACACTCACTCATTCAGTGACCCAACATTTACTGTTGGCATATCTAACCCTTGCCAAGTCTGTTCTAGACATTGAGGCTATAGTTCGTGCTCTGGTGGAGAATGCATTTTATTTGGGGGGAAACAGACAATATGCAGTGTACCGTTCAATAAACAAGGTCATGTCAGATGGTGAAAAACGCACCCGGGGGTAAAATGTAATGTGATAGGGCTTTGAGGAGGGTGTATAATCGAGGCTGATTGATGGTAAGGAGCTGGCCAAGTGAAGAGATGGGGAAAAATCATTCCAGGCAAGGCAAGAGAAGGACAGCGTCACAGAAGGAGGGACAGGGATGACAATGCAGAGTGAGGACAAGAGCACTGTGACCTGAACTGGAGAAGCAGGGGTTGCCAGATCCTGCGGCCTCTCTCTGTCACCCCTGGCTTGCTTTGATAAGAACTCTGTGAAGTCCTTTCCATGTTGGCGTGCAACCGTGGCACTGAGGACTGGGCCCTCCCAAGCCTGGAGCCCCAGCACAGCATCTGGTTGGCAGTCAGGACTCATTAAATGTTGCCTGAATGAGGTGTCATTAGAGATGGGGATGGAGAGTCTGGTATGGATTCTAGGTGGTGCAGCATGCCTGAGGTCATCTTTGCTGAATCGGCACCTTCCATCCACTTTTCTCCAATTAATTCCGGTAGTCACTGGGCATAGGCCCCAAATTTGAAAAAACGGTTCCAGAAGAAGTCCCGCTTCTGGTTGAGATAAACATAAATCACTGTCTCTCCCAGAGGCAGGCAGAGCCAGACGGGAGGGGTTCTGGAAATGAACACTAGTGACTGATCAAGACCTAATCAATTTCGAAAGAGAGACCGGAACTGAGTGCGGAGTGTAAATGACGTAAGAGTAAGGACAGAGGCGTGGCCTCCCCACGAAATCAAATGCCCTGGCAGGACGTTGAGCATTGGCAAAGAGGGAATCCAACGGCTGAGCAGGACAACTGGAAAAATGTCAGACCCAAGCAGGATGAGTGCGTGCCCAGGAGCGAGAGTCTGAGTCACCACTAATGAAACATGGAACCACACTCAGCTTTTCCTGCCCGCCTAGTGAAAACCGTTTGCTCAAATCCTGTTCTATTTCAGGAAACGCCAGCTGCATCGTAGGAAGTTCAGCTCTTTCCACATTAGGAATGAGGGTCACTTCTCTTTGCTTTTGGGTGCTCTCCCGGCACCAGCCCCGAGGCCCCAGGGTTATGCTGCTCTGACACTATAGATGGCTCCAGCCTGTCCTGGGGAGGGTGGGGGTGGGGTAAAGCAGGAATCCTGCCCTCAGGGAAGGCAGGAAAAAGCTGAGCTTAAGAGCTATCACCATAAAACATGGATTTCAGTTCACCCAAGGAGGCTTAACATGTTCCTACACCTGCTTCAAAGGAAAGAGGAAAAAGTGGCCAGATTTCATGAACCGTCATTTCTCCCTTTCCATCCCTCCTGCCCTGCAAGAGGAGCTTTGAAGCCCTGTTCACCTTCCCAGAGAAGCCACATGAGCAAGGATGCTGGAATGCACCCTCCTTGAGAGGCTGATGGCTTCTGTGTACTTCGATGTCCAATTATTTCCCGGGGAATGTTGCCGAAAGCTGTTCTTGGAGGTGGACCGAGGGCGGGCAAATTGTAGGTGGCCTTCTCGGTGGGGCAGAGAGGATTTTTTCTCCCTTTATCTCCTATGCCTGATTTAAAATGTTATAGTCGACATGTGGTTGAGGGCCTGAGGACAGGATGGGCTGTGGAGGGTTGTACAAGACAAAGAGTCCATAGGGGGTGGGGCTGACTATTCTCTCCCCATTTAATTCTTTTTCAAAGCAGGTTAACTAGGGACACTGTGTGAACACTGGTATGTTCAGAAGTCTCTACACACTTTCTAGGTTTTACTTAGGATCTTAGTGGATATTTCTACTACAAGGACCTCCAGAACACATGGAAAATGAGGGGAGGCACAAAACAGAAAAAAAGAAAAAAAAGAAAACTTTCCAGTTTTGCTAATGAGAGGGATCGCCACAGTGGCCAGTTTTAGACGAATGAACTCTGGTTTCTTCCAGTCGCAAAGTAAGGTGGATCAAGCCTGGTTTCTGGTCACGAATTGCAACCAGAGGGATTTGTTTAATGTTGGTTTGGTGGTCTGCAGCCCCTTTTGGTGGAGCATGCTGGTCTGGACAGAAGACAGGGACTTGGGGTTGGGTATCCACTCTACCACTCAGTTGCTGTTTGCCCTTGGTCAAGTTGCCACCTGTCTCTGGCCCCACCTTCCTTTGGAAAATGAGAAACCTGAATTAGATCACGATTCCCTAAACACTGTGACTAATTATCACAACATTATAAACCATTAAGTCACATAGTAGAAACCTGTGCATAATCTAATCCTTTCATCTTTCTGATTAGGGAAAGGAGAATGTCTCAAGAGTGTTCATATGTTTTTAACACCTTTCAACACCTCCTGATTTTGTTTTTTTTTTATAAACTGAGAGCAGACTTCGGGCTTAGAGTCTTCCTTGGACTGCACAGAACTATCTGGATGAGAGTTTAATCGTACTGTGTTGTTTCCCTCTTATTTGTTTTTATGGTTACCTTTTATTTATTTTCTTATTTTTTGTTAATGACAAGGGATCTGGGTTTTCCATTTATGGCAGTGATGTGGAGTTTTCCCTTAGAATAAAAGGGTTGACGTAGACGAGAGCATTTAGAGAAATAGATCAAAGCAGTATTGGCATCATGGCAAAACCCATGAGGTTGGTAGATAGAAGGCTGCCCCGTGGAAAACTCTCGTTGAGATGACCTCTCAGTGCCTTTCCAGCTCTGAGGGTCTGTGGATGTGAACGCCCCAGTTTCTGCATGGAGCACACACTGCTGGGCTCCAACTGTCTTAAATGTAAGCCTTGTGTGTGCAGAGACACAGAGACTGTGTCTGAAACACCGGGTTCAGCAGGTGGCACGTAGTTGTATTTCAACAAGTGATTTTGAAAGAATGAATGCATGATTCAGGTGGCAAATATGGGGTTGTGACATCTTAATATGGTCGGGAACAAAAGAGAAAGAGATGCATGCATTTCACACTCTGCTGAGCAGTGATAGGCACAGGTGGGAAATTGTGCCCACACGTGCAAAAACACGTTACATTTTGGACGTCAACCTAAGTTGAATTTTTGTGATATCATTAGAATTTGTAGAACACATGTAATCCTGTTTTTAAAAAATACATATAATTTGTCTCTTGACATCTTAAGGATCCTCTCCAGAAAAAGGCAAAGTTTAAATAATGAATGAATGAACAAATAAATACATGCATTTACCTTTCTTTTCAGTTTTCTTTGTTTTCAAGTTTTCATTGGTTCTCTGCTTGGAGCACTTTTAAACTGACTGGCTGTTTGGTCCAAATTACATTTGAAAGTTTTGGCGCGGGCTACAGACCTGGTGTGTTTGCTGAGTTGGAGTTTGGGCGTGTCACCAAGTTGCTTTGGCTGGGTGACAGCGTAAACACAGCCACACAGCTGGTCTAGCAGGGACAGTCATCGATGGGAGGAGTCCCCAGAAACAGTGTCCTGGCCTGGGCATCCCTGCCCCTGCAGGGTACATCTAAGGGGCCAGATGATCTCTTCAGTTCCGATGGAGAACACTGGATTCAGGGGAGCCTTGCGGACCCCTCCCCACCTCTGTTTTCCCTTTCCTTCTTCCCCTGGAGCCGTCATCGACTCTGACTTCCGGTCGTCATTGGGAATGGCTGCCTCTGGAGCCAGAGTTGGTGGAACCGAGAGCTAGAGACTGGACTATCTCAGATAGGAGCATCCTGCCCCCTCTGCCCAGCTCTAGCCATTCGGTTTCCTTTAATAGCCTTTTCTGAGGGCAAAGGAACATCAAGGGCATGGAGGATGGAAGCAGAATTATTGCAACACACTGAAAAGTGGTCCAGCTGCTCAAGCAGCACAGATCGTTATTACAAAAAGAATAGAGTGCTGTGCTCCCCAGGGCTGTCACGGTGATGAACTGAGACAATGTGGATAAAGCTTTGTGCCCATCAGAGGCACTCCATAAATAATAACTGGGATTTTTTCCCCTCTTCACGTAGTAAATGGCTCCCACTGGGTCTCAGTATACGATTGTGGAGTGAGAAAATGATGAGCTGGTTGCCTTCGAGGGAGGAAGCCAGAGGTGTCCAAACCCAAGATGTGTATCACTGAGTTACGGTCTTGGTCCTCCCATCAAACAGCAGAGCGGGAATGAAGTGAGCTCCCAGACAAACTGGAGATCTGTTGCCCGTCAGCTCTGCTGATGTCCTTCAGGGCAGGGTGGCTTCTACAGGCCAGATAATCGGAGAAGGACTTTCCATGTACCCTCTCTTTTCTGAAAAATTGATTTTGAAGGCAGAATATGTCTTCAGGTGAGGCCACTGTGTCTTCGGAAGCCAGAGTCTCGAAAGACAGAGAGAAAGAAGTCTGAGTCAAGTGCTCTTTCTGAGCCATGGTCTGTCCCATCCCAGATACTGCTGGGCACTCAGCAGACTGGGCTATATGAATCATGGTCCTAAAATCTCTGTAAGTTCCCCAACCAAATGGCCTGTACACTCAAGGAACCTCAAATCACAATTCCCAAGGGGAGGGGGTCTCAGCGGTCAGGCATGCCATAGAGGGGTTCTAGTGCCACACAGGAGCACAAGTGACAATGGAAGGCACTAAGGGTTAATAAAAGGCTTGCTCCGAGCCAGGCAAGATGTAGATGTCTCTGCCAGCCCTCTGAGCTCCCTGTGGCAGGTGCGCAGTTGTAGATGGCGTTGTTTATGGTACCAGGCAGCTTTCCCACATGCCTAGAGCCCCCGGTTTCCCTTTCGGAGTTCTGTCCTGTTCAGTGTTTATGGTCTTGCTGGGGGTAAATCAGATGTCTTCCCCTGTCCCTCTTGCACCTGGGGTTTTCTTCAAGTCACACTGGGGATACCAATGGGTATTTCTTCCAGGGCTTGGAATCCGGGGTTTATCATCTGGGAGCAGAAGAAATCCTCAGGACATGTTGATTGTAGCTCATTTTCTCACCAGATTGTCAGATAATTTCTGCGGCTCACTCTGAGTTTGTCCTGAACCTTCTCTTGTCTTCCCTCTATGAGCTGCCCCATGCCCTCCAGCAGATTTCTTTTTAGCCAAAGTCTTGGGAGGGATCCTGAGTTCAGGTTTGTCTGCCCCCAGAACCCACGAACCTAACTAAGCATTACACAATATTGCTGCCTCTCTTGTTTGCTCCTAGGCGTGAGGTTCGAAGCTCCTGAGAATCTGAGGATATAGGATTCTAATAGATGATTAATTCCTTTTTCTGTTCTTTCAGAGCTGGTCATTGTGCACACCTGCAAACCCCCTCCCAAATTAGCCATCGACAACTCAGTTGAGCTGACAACTGAGTCAGCAGCCAGGCGGGGAGGCTGGTGGACTTGAGCTCGGCAGACAGAACACATCCCTTTACTCATACCAGCCTCACCCCGGGGCTCCACGTCACACGGCCCCACCAGTGGAGGCCCCTGGCTTGTTCCAGTTCCCTGGGAGAAATCTGCAGACTACACAGAAGAAATCTGAACCTGAGAACCAAGATGAAGATCCCAGGAGCTGGGACACACCAAGAGTTTTTGCCCCATGCCCGTCCCCGGCCTGGCCCCAGGATGGTCAGCCACTCTGCAGGGACGAGCTGGCCCTCGTGGAGGCTTCAAGAAACACTCGACAGTCTACTTGCAGCTGCACCATGAGAAATGGTCCCCCGCATGGCCACTAGGCGAATATAAACAGATCCTCACAGCTAAGTGGCCACAAAGTAATACTCATTTCCTCACTGTTATTCTTCATTATCAACGAAGTAGATGGTTTGAATTGTGTGAACCTTTTTCCCACATGAGATACAACAAAGCTATTTTTACTCTGAACAAAAATTTGGCCCAGGTTTTCCTGAATTTCCCTTTGCCAGAAGAGGTTGCTTACCATAAGCTAGCCTCTTGGCTTCTTCGGCATAAGGACTTGCCTTCTTCCTTCTGTTTTAGGCACAGTGGCTGGCATAGAAGTTTCCAAACTTTTTTTTTTTTTTTTTTTTAGCAACAGGATCAGTTTTTGGATCATAGTTGAGTGAGGGACTATAATATACAAAAGACCTCAGACGGAGTCGCTTTGTTGAAGTCACTCCTGACCTGCGGCATCTCCTAGAATTAATTCTCCTCTCTGGGTCCCGGGGGTGTCTCCGAAGAGTCACAGCTGTGGGGAAAGCATTGGACAGGGAAGCCCTGGACACTTGCTGGCCCAGCACGTGCCTGATTTGAACTGAATTGGATTCAGTGGTCATCGGTCTGAATGATGCCTGAGCGAAGATGTTTGCATCTTATTTTCTTGCATTTCTGTCTCACCCTCCCCTCTCTGCCCCTAGATAGGGTTTGCCAGCAAAGGCAGGTCAGTGTATCTTTTAAATCTGAGGCTCCGGGAGGCCAAGGGCGGAAGCCCAGATGATGGGAGAGGTGAGCTGGGCAGGAGAGGAACTCAAGGCGCCTCAGATTTACAGGAACTGGTGGGAAGAACAAAGAAGTCAGTGACTAGGTGAGGACAGAAGCTCAGAAATGGCCAAGGACAGGGTGTCACACGCGAATTGTCTGCAGCCTGGGGCGTTTGGGTGGTGCCTGGGCTTCCTCAGAGGCGGGTCAGACAAAGATTAAAAGGGCCTTCGTCCCAGCAAGGAATCTTGTTGAGCCCTTCTGCTTTGCGTCTGTCCTGGGGCAGGGCTACCTTGACGTCTCTCTAAAAAAACACACTCCTTATGAGAACTTTTGAGTTAGTATTTGGGGCTATGGAGCCCAGAAACCGGTCAAGATGACATATATGTAGTTTTATGGTTTGCACAGTACCTTTCTACACATGACCTCGTTGCTTCTCTGAGGAACTTAACAGAGGTCTGGATAAAGAATGTTCCAGAACACCTGATGACACAGAGCACTGGTGATGCCCTCTCTGTGCATGGGAAGGAAAATATTAGCGAGGTAGGAAGGGAAATACAGCACAGGCCCGCGGATTGCTGTCTTTTCTCTGTGAGGCCTCTGACATACGCCCGGCCACCCAGGCAGGATGGTAGCTGCGGTGCATTCCATTTGTGATAGGTCACACTGGCTTTGTGCTAAGTTTCCTGGATTGTGTCACTCACAGGTGTCATGTGTACTTGGTTGTCAGAGCACGTTGCTCTTCTAGGCCAGAGGTCACAAACTCCTTGCCCCCAAGCTGTGCTGGTCTCCAGATGGGTTGGGTTTGGTCTGTGTCAGATTTAAAATTTGAATTGATAGCTGACACTTAAAAATGAGAAGATAAAAATAGCTGCATTTCTGCTTCACTTGAAAAGTGGGAGGATCTGACAATAGGTTTTCGCAACTGCCCCCTTGGAATGAGTCAGCTGTTGTCCACACTGGCCCAGACCCCACCCAGCCTGCTTCACTTCTCTACTTGTGTAGATTCGTCTGCACTGGAGCTTAAGACCTTTAGCCAAGGTTGTTGTCTTATGTAACTTGCCATGTAGCGCAGGTGTTGGCAAACTGTGACCTGTGGGCCAAATCTGGCCCTCCACCTATTTGTATAAATAAAGTTTTATTGGAACACAGTCGCACATATTTGTTGACATATTGCCCACGGCTGCCTTCACACTACTCAGAGTATAACATGGCAAAAATGTTATTATATTGCCTACAAAGCCTAACTATTTACTTTCAGGAGATTTATAGAAAAAGTTAGCTGGATCCCTGATCCAGACCATGGCTGGAGGGCTGACTTTTCATTACAAAATGGCCCATCAAAGTGTTTTCTAAACAAAAGTTTTCTCCTCTCAGAGGGATTCTACCACTGTTTCTTGAACTAACTTTATTATTTTTTTTCCCCTCCAGGCTTTATTTATAACCTACAAACTAAGAGGGGAAGTTGGTGACCGATTGTTCCCTGGGTCTGGGTTACGGTGAGGTCATATAATGTCAGTGTTAGTGGTCAGGGTCATGAGGCAGTTGGCTTCCTTTCATTTTTCCCTTGCCTGCCACGTCCATAGGGAAGGAACAGGACTACCTAGAATTATTGGCATCCTGCTTTTCTGGAGACTCTGCCTCCAAGCCACAGGGGTTAGCACTGCTCTTATTATTATTTATGAGAACAGTATCTTCAGTGTGCGTAGGTATGTTTCGTACCATTTGTGTACCTTTTCTTTAGTTTCCTTCCCAAGATATTCTGCAAGGCACGTTGGTTGCTCATCCAACAGATCTCTTCTTCCTCCCATCCTCTCTGCCATGGAACCCAGTTGTAGGTAGTGACTGAAGATAGTAGAACCATGCTTTTCCAGCCTTCTACAGTGACAAGGACAATCACATAATCTTATTCTGGCTAGTGTCAGCTAAGGGAAGTCTTCTGGGAGGTTTCTAAGAAATGTTTCCTTTCTTCATAAGAAAGCAATAGGTTCAAGAGAGATCCCCATGTTCCTTCCTTTCTGTTTCTGGGTGTGAGCTTGTGAGGATGTGATGCTTGGAGCTGCTGCAGCCATCTTGGGACATGAGGGGAAGCATCATTGATATGCAGAGGATATTGGGAGGAAGGATGAGAAGATTTTGAGTTCCTGGAGACATCTTGCCCTTCAAAAGGTTCTCACTATAGAAGTCACTAATAAAGCCTTGTTAAAGCCATTTGTCAGGCATTCTATTATTTTATAGCAAGTATCTTCATTTAAACAATCAGGTACTATTAATTCAAGTTTGAATAATTTTTTAAAAAGTCTAGCAAAATGTATATAGTTCTTACCCTGTGTCAGGTATCTGGGTGCTTTCCAAGTAGTGACCCATTTCGTCCTCATAATGACACTATAAAATAGGTATTATTATCTCGATTTTACAGAATAGGCAAGTGACACCCAGTAAATGCTAATCCCAAAAGGGATCATGCATGGAGTCAGAGCAGAGCTAGGATTTAACTCCGGGCAGTCTGGCTCCAGAGTCTAATTGCTCTCTGGTGTCCCCCTTGTAGAGGATAGGAAATGGTTTGCTCCATGTCACACGACACAAGTTACCTCATAGCATCTGGCGCCGCACTGAGCCTGGGACAGGCGCCGGAACAGTCTGGCTGTCCGTCCAGCTCCTCAGCAGACAGTGAGCACTCCCTCACTCCATCTTTATCACCCTGAGCTTGTCCTGGATCTTAGTGGGTGCTCAGTCCTCAGGCCAGATTTCAAGCCTCCCTACTGCTCACCCACTCCTCTTCCTTCGTCCCTCTCAGAAGCAGACACCACACCATCAACAGCCTAGATGAGCTCAGAAGGGGATCGGACAGGACTTGTCCCCTGCACCCTGTATCCTACCGAGGGACATGGCATGGCGGTCCTAGGGCCTGGGTTTGGAGTCAGGCAGAGTTAAACTCAATTATGGTTTTGTGACTTCTATCTGGGTGACCAAGGAAAATTCTCTCTGAGCCTCAGTGTTCTCCTCCATAAAGTGGCATAATAAGGACCATCCCAGTGAGGTGGTTTTGAGTAGTAAAGGACAGGCACCTCAATTCTTTACAAACTGTCCGGCACTGAATGGTCCCCCAGGAAATGGTACATACTGTTGTTAGTGAGATTGCTTTTTCCTTCTCACTGTCGATGTTTGGGGTGCTTTCTGGGCTAAATTGTCTCAAGAACTCTCACCGTTCTGTGTGAGGAGGAACTGACAGCATGCGGCTTCTTTGGGAATGAGGGAGCCGCACGAAGGGGGAGGAGGTGCGCTAGGCGTCCAGAGACCAGGGGTCTATTGCAGCTTTGCGATCTCAGTGGCTTCGTTCCCCCTTCCTTCTGCCTCCCCACCTGTGAGTGCCTGAGTTGTCTGAGATGGCCCCCCAGGTCCTGTTCCAGCTCAGACAAGCCAACCCGGCCCACGCAGGCTTTCTCTCCAGACTCGGCACAGCCCAGGAACAGCTACCCTTCCCAAGGGCTCTGATTCGGTCTTCTCTCCAATCAGCCAAGACTCCCACGGGTTCCTGTCCCCTCAGCCACCAGCGTGCCGAGCGCCCGGTGACAGGCTGTGAGTGCATGGTCATCTGCTCTGAGCTGGATGAATGAATGAACCCCATTGAGCTGGTGAGTGGCACCTGTGGCCCCGGAACGTTGGGCAGGTTTGGTTTCTTGCAGGACCAATATTTAGAATATGACCATGATTACAGTTTCTGGCAAGAGTGAATTACTTAGTCACGCTCATGGCCTTGAACCTAACAGCACTGTGAGCTAGCACCAGAATATACTTCACTGAGCCTCTTGGCTTCAGGGCCAAGGAAAGGAAAACGAACTTTCCATTGACCCATGAGTCAGGTCTGGTTTTAGAAAAAAATTTTTTTTTACAAACCAACTGTTAGCCAACCTGGTCAAACCAGATGCTGTCTTGCATTTTCTTCTAAAACACTGAACCGGAATGTAATTAGACCCTGAATAATCCTTATTTCTCATATTGCGCAACATAGGCAGATAATACGATGAGCTAGCATTGCAGGGCGACCCCTTTGTGCTCAGGGCATCAGCTCATTTACTCCTCAAACAAACCTATGAAGTAGGTACTATTTTTATTCCTGTTTTACAAGCAAGGAAAGTTGGACAGTAAAGCAGCTCTTGCCAAGGTCACATGGCCATGAGAAGGCAGAAGCGGACATTTGAACCCTGGTCCGTTGGATTCTTGGCATCAGGCACAGCGGCTGTTTGCTGAGCAGGCATGAAGAGGCCGTCAGTGGGTTGACAATTCCGTGTGCGTGAGCCGTTCATTCCGAGGGCAGTGCTGTCTGGACAGCACCGCTGCAAGCTCCACTTAAGAGATGAGGAAACAGCTTTTTTTTTTTTTTTTAAGATTTTATTTTATTTATTTATTTGACAGAGAGAGACCACAACCAGGCAGAGAGGCAGGCAGAGAGAGAGGAGGAAGCAGGCTCCCAGCTGAACAGAGAGCCCGATGCGGGGCTCGATCCCAGAACCCTGGGATCATGACCTGAGTCGAAGGCAGAGGCTTTAACCCACTGAGCCACCCAGGTGCCACAAGGAAACAGCTTTTGAGAGCATATGTAACCTGCCTGCCTCATGTGGGCGGTGGAGCCAAGCCATCACCACGGAATGGCAGAGCTCGGGAAGCCCTCGGGAGCTAGGAGGGTGGAAGGACTTGACCAAGGTCACAGGTGACTCTACGATTGAACTGAGGCAGGGCTTCACAGAAAACTTTTTCGATTCACTGCTGGGAGGGTGTCATTGCCGCAGCAGTGGAGGGCGGGGAGACCTGTGTAGGGGCCTCCACTGTTGCCTTTGCCTTTGTGACAGGAAAGAGAGTCCAGTGAATTGGAGTGCACACTTTGAAGTCAGACAGACCTGTGTTCAGATCACAGCTTCAGAACTAACTTGCTGGTTACCTTGGGAAAAACCCTTCATCTTCCTGAGCCTCGGTTTCCTCTTCTGCAAAATGGGACAGCAGCCGTGCCCGCCTCCTGGCGTAGCTGGAGCAGATGAGAGAACACACAGGAAGTGTCTGGTACAAAGGCCACCACGCCGTTAACGTGGGCCAGCTGTTGTTACTGTTACCGGCGTGATCTGCCAGCCAAATCTCTCCAAGACCCACAGTTCCCATGCAGAGCGGCCCTGAAATCTGCTTCATCAAGACAACCTAGTATGATGGGAACGACCACCAAGGGCGCACAGCGTATGTGGTGTGTGTGTTCACGTCCATGTGCCCATACGCACACGCACACACTACACCGATGACTATTGCTCACACTTGTTTATGTGCACCCATGTAGGTTGTGCACGCGCAAACATCACACATGCACACACTCGCCTTTTTTTGTCTAATGAATAGCTACTCATCCTTTAGCTCTCATCCGGGAGGTCCCAGTCTCGGGGCGGCTGCCTGACCTCCCAGGGGAGCCGGGACCACTCAGGTTGTGTTCTTCTGGCACTTTGCCCATTTCCTCCCTAGTCTGACTCTCCTCTGTCCTGGAATAATGTAATAAGCTGCTTAATTCTGCCCTTCCTGCTTAAGTGGTAGCTCTGCAGAAGCCTATTTTTCACTGAAGCATGTGCCACATCGAAGGAGACCTTTGATGGACAGGTGCCCTTGACTGAACAGAGCCACCAGGATCCCTTTTGCATGCAAGTGGGGGGAGAAGCGGCTGCGTTGCGGGGCCACCTTGGACAGGTTGTTTGGCCCTGCAGTCTGTTCTGGTTCACAGGTTCACCCAGAGAGAGGGCAAACCTCAGAATGCTTGGAAGTGGTAAGAAAGAAAATCCAACTTGCAAGTGCTTCCCCGGGATAACAAGTGTTGGTGGCAGATGGAAAGCCTGAGAAGTCTGGCACGCACACAGCTCCTTACTGCTTCTGGCTCTGCTTTCCCCGGGGAGACGAGGGGACGCCAGCGGCTGCCACTGGTAATAATGTTGATGAGTTGTTACCTGGGTTGGGACGGAGTGGTTTTCTCTCTCTCACACCAGATGGTAGCAGAAAGCAGGCGCCTTTAGACATCAGAGCACAGAGGCTGATGGACTGATGGGAATGAGAAAGGCAACACTGGGCGGTGACCCACAGGGGACTCGGGTTAGAGTAACCTACCTGCCTTTATATTTTATTTATTTATGGAATGGTTCTGGGCACCTTTTAAGTGCCAGGCACTGAGCTAGCTGCTGGGGACACGGAAGAAAAGGTGATGTACCTGACCTCTGGGTGCTCAGGTCTGCCGGGGAGTGCTGTGTGATCAGGGCTCTGATGGGGGAGTCTGGCTGAGGGCCTCCTGGAGAAGATGGCGTCCAGGCTAAGACCCAGAGAATGCATAACCGTCAGCCAGGTGGTGAGAGGGAAGGAGAGTGGTCTGAGAGGGGTCTGCAGGCAGGCCCCAAAGGAACAGAGGGTACAGCCTGGCAAGGGACATGAGTGTGGCCTCAGCTGGTGGGTCTGGGCCAGGGCAGTTGGAGGGCAGGGGTGGGCAATGGTAGCTTGTCCATGTGGACTCTGAAGCCCCCAGCCCCTAAGGTGGTAGCAGATAGGTCCTAGCACTGATATACTCAGAGGTTGAGAGGGGAGTTTGCTGAGGAGACGTGGAGTCCTTCCAAAGAACCGGAGTTTCGTTCGAGGCTGGGCCTCCAGGCTGGAGCATCTCCACAACAGTGAGTTCTCCAGGCCTCAGTATGCAGGATGTGGGGGCCAGTGCTTTGCAGTTCCCTCTACATGAGCCGCCAGTCTCTGGGAGTTTTCTCACCTGTCAGATGGACAGGAGGCCTAGATGACCATAAAAGTACCTTCCAGCAGCTGTCGCCCAAGTCCCTGTCGGGCTGGAGAAGCTGTGGGCTCCCCTCTCTCATTCTCAGTTCACTACAGACCTCACAGTTCCTAGTACCCTGTGGCATCTGCCCTGGCCACCCTCGTTGTCTCCGTCACTACTCAGAAGCTGTGTCACCACAAGCAACTCGTGTCACATCTCTGGGTCTCAGTTCCCACATGAATGTCCCAGTCGTGGGAGTAATAATGCCAACCTACTTCTTCAGCCTCATCCTGTGGCCCTCTCTACCCCAGACCATCTGACCTCCACCTTAAGTTCACAGAACTCCTTGCCTAGGATTCTTTGCCTTTTCCTCCCCTCCCACCCGCTCTTCACTTTTGCCTTGCTAATTCTTTCTCCCCTTTTCCCATCTAAGCTTCAGAGAAGCCTTCCCGAAGAGGGCCCAAAGATTACTGAATGCCCCCATCCCCCTAAGACAGAAGCGTTCAGGGGATACATCCCACGTGCTCCCTTTTACCTGACGCTGCCTCAGACACATATTAGGCAAGGTGATTAGTTCTTGAATGGAACCATGACGATCTCATGGATTTAATATATTTTGTGTGTGTGTGTGCAAATATATATATATATATATATATATATATATATATATATATATATATATATATATATATAATTAACTATGCTCAGGCCAGGCCTACCTATAAATTTATTTAAGCTGTTTTTCGAGGACCATCACACACACACTACGGGGACATATCCTGGCCACTAGAGGGTGATGTGAAACCATAAAGCTGGGTGGCCTCCGGGACCCCGACCCCTTTGGAGAAGGGGAAGGGTGATATTCACTCATTTTCTCTTCTGACCATACCCTAGACTCATCAAATAAAATTTAAAAATATATAGGCTGTTAGGACTTGGAAGGCCCACCAGAGCCTGTTTGGTCCATTCCTGGATACTGAAGCCTGAGGGAGAGAGCGTCTCCTCTGCCTTCATTGGCCCCATGGCATAGACTGGTTCCTAGCTCTGGGTAAACCCCTCTCCTTTTCAATATTGCTATTTTCCACTATGTAGGAGAGACAATTGTACATTTTGTCTATCTATCCAATTAATATTTATTGATTTTGTAGTCTGTGCTAAGCACTATGCAAGGCGCTAGGAAGTCCAGTGTGTAAAATAGGTCCCTGTCTCATGGAGTCCAGTGTCTAGTTGTGGAGAACGTGGAGAAATGATGCATAGATACCAACTGTGGTTCACTCAGAGAAGAAAGGTGGAGCCTAAAGTCAGGAGGTAACACGTGCCCCTGATTGTTTCTTGTGCTCCCTCTCAAAGGAGGGCCATTTAGTGGAGACCCAGAGACTGAGCAGTCCCTGGCGGAGGGATCAGAAGACAGGGCCTCTGCCCACCTGCCCTTCTGGGCTGTCCGTGCTTTTGAGCAAGTTCTTTCCCCTTTTTCTCTTCTTCTCCCCCATTTGTATAATTGCAGAGCATTTCAATCCTGAGCTTTTGCCTGTAGGAACTTGTACCTTAGATACCTGTGCTGCTCGTGTATGAGGTTCTCAGTCACAGGAGCTTGGGGTCCAACTCTTGGGTGATAAAGGGCATCAGAATTGATGGCCTCTGACTGAGCGTGTATGAGGGGCTGAACCTCCAAACTTATAAGCTCTGGGGAAACTTGGTTCAGGCATAGGAGGACAGCCCCCTTATGACCTAGCCCAGGTCTCTGACTGTGTGGCTCGGATTGCCTGCTTCCCATCACTGGGGATGTGGCTAAGTATGCACACTCTTGGGCCTCATCCCTCCAAATAAAGATCAGGTAGATCTAGATCTAGAGGAAATCCCCCAAACCTGCACACTAATGAAATCTCCGGGAGATTCGGATGCACGTAAAGGTCTGGGGATTGCTACCGTGCCTGCCATCTTCCTGTAGAGAGGGTTTATGACACTCAGCCTTTCAGCTGCCCTTGGTTTATGTCCTATTATGTGTATTCCAGAAAAGCTGTAGCTAAACTGAATTTTTGTCACTCAAATTATATTTGCAACAGGAATAGGGATCTCCCTGTAAAGAGTTAACCACTTGTGATGTGAATTTTCGCCCCAGTACTGTTCTTTCATGTGTGTTAATTTTCCTAAATGAGGATCACATTTATTTATGCTTCATGAACTAATTAATTAATTAATTTTAAATACCTAGAATTTAGCTTTATGCTTCATGAACTAATTAGTTAATTAATTTTAAATACCTAGAATTTAGCTTTGCGGAAGATTGGCAGTCATAGTTTCCAGCAAGGGGAGATGGGGATCATTCGTGGCGGAAGGCACAAGAAATTAAATCTCAAAGCCTACAGTTAAGCTCCTCCAGGTTAAGGTATTTATTTATTCATAACCAGTAACCAGCTGGGACAGGTGAGCCCTGGCCCAGCGTCCCCTGGATGAAGCTAAAAACCTGATGCCCTTGAGGTTGCCCATGGTTCCTGCCCAGGACAACCATCTGTGGAGTTAGGGAATGGTCTGGTTCCCTTCATTCTGGACTAAAAGAAAGGGGGGGGGTCTCCATCATGCCAATGTCTTGGCTTTTGACAAGGAATATTTCCATGAGAAACCTTATCCCCTTGACCTGTCCCTCCGGTCGCTGGCCCATCTATCCTTTCTCTTTCATGAGACCATGGCAGCGGGCAGCTAGGCTGGCCGAGGGCAGGACAGCGATCCTCAGAGCTGTAGTCACCCTCACGTGGCTGCCTCTGGCAGGTTGTGAGAAGAGAGGTCTAGCAATGGAGATGTTGACCCATTCCTCTTTTGTCTGTTGTGGAGGACCAGAGATCTCTGGAGAAGAGATGGGGAGATGATGAGGACCCTGACCGCATAGACAAGCCAAGAAGTGGCAGGTGCATCTATGCTGGTGGTTACTCTGGGTCATGCCGAATCAGCAGCCAGGCTGTTGGATCCGAGAGGACAATTTAGAACCCAACCATCTGTAATTGGCATAGATGGGGAGGGAGAAGATGGCATCCAGAGGGGCAAGGAAGACAAAGCAGACATGAACAGGGGATCAGCATTGATGGAACCCAGGATGTGTGGAAGGAAAGAAGGGAAAAGAGATTGTTTCAATGCTAGGGAGATGTGATGCTTTTAATTTTAATTCTTCGTGTTTGTTGACATGTACACTTTATGTGTCCTTTGCCTGTGTACACCAGTCTTGTCAGCTGTCTCTGCTCAGATCCCCCACCAGTGCCATAAGACAGGCTGCTCATTTCCTCAGTCCCAATGGGGAGACTGAGGCCGGAGATGCTACTTAGTGGCGTGACCAGGAGCAAGCCAGGGTCTCAGAATCTGTGTCCAAAGATGTTCTGTCAGAAAGTGTCCCAAGTTTGACAATTTATGCAAGGAATACTTGTATCGTAAAGACAAAGTGGGCCTGCCCTCTTGGCAGTAGAGAGCCTGTTGTCTGTGCCTGTGGTTGTGTTCTCTCATGACCGTACACCTGCACACTTCTCTGTCCTGCAGCCCAGCACCTCCACTCCCACTGCTGGCCTGAGTCCAACAAGAGCCCCCTCAGCCTCCTAATGCAGGGCCTGGAGACCTCCTGCTCTGCCTGTCCTGTGACGGGGAGGAAGGGTCCCCACGCAGAAGCCAGATGCTGCCTTCATGCATGTACACATGCTTGTACTGAAAGTGTTGTTTGTCCGTGTCTGGCCTTCCCCTTCTGCATTATTAGGTGCACTGTTCACTAGCTCCTGGATTATCTTCATTTGGGTTGGAACATATTCTAATATCTCCCTTCTCAAACTAACCAGCAAAAACCTGCCGTCTTGGTGTTATGTCCCCGTTGAGTCCAATGGTCTCTTCATTCCAAATGCCCTGAGACGATCGCCCCTTCCTGATTCTTCTCTGCTGATTTGCCTCGGAGAAGCTGTGTGCCTCCCCTCTCTTCCTGAGGCCCCACAGTGGAACCCCCTTTAGAAGTCACCACATTCACTGGCGCTTTGCACCATCGGTCACCCCGAGCCACTGGCACTCCTTGGCAGCGGGCAGGGTGCTGGCTTCCATGATGAAGGCCGAGCATAGGCACTTTAACCTGGTGAAACATGCCCAGAAAAATCGGAAAGGAAAAGACAGGAAGGGGTTGGCTCAAAAGGAAGTTGACCGTTGCAAGAGATAAGGCACGGGTTGCAATGTCTTATCCGGAATCATATTCGATTGTCGTAGGACGAGCAAGAGAGCCTGTAGAAGGGAGTGGGTGGTCAGCTCCAAGCCTGGAAGACTCGTGCCCACAATGCCCAGTTCAGAAACCCCCTGCCATTGGGGTTGAGAGCAGGGGCCCTGGAGTCAGACAGACTTGAGCTCAGTCCCTGCTCTGTCACGTTCTCGTTGGTTCTTTGGACCAGACACTTCAGCTCACTGAACCTTAATTTCTTCGTCTGTGGAGTGGGAATAATAGTGCTGGTGAAGATGAATTGAAATCATGCTTCAAAAGCTCTTAACACAATAGTAACCGCTCAATAAGGTTCAGCTACGGCCATCATAATTATACTGAATAACGTGACTTACACTGAGTAATGCGAATTATTGCATAATGTAATCATGCTCCTATCTCCTCTGATTAACAAATTCTTTCCCCTGATTTCCACCCTTCCGGACTACCACCGGAGTCGCCTCTCCCTTTCTCACCCAAATTACTTTTATCATTTTTTTTTTCAGATTCCATTCACTGAAGAAAAGATTACCCTCATTTTGTAGCTAAAGAAACTGATCTTGGCGAAGGGCGCTAACACTAAGTAAGGTTTGCGGGCACAGCCCCTGGGTCCCAGGCTGTCTGGCACTGCAGAACTCGGCCACTGTGTGTTAGCAGGGAAAGCACAATAAACGCCTCGCTGGGGTTGTGCAGAGCAAACTAGCCTAAGGTAGGGGATCAGGGAGGTTTCCCTGGGCGTTAGCAATGCTGCAAGGGATCAAGGTCTTTCACTGGCAGGATGCCAGAGCTGGAAGCCGGTGATTCCTGAAGCTGGGCTGGGCGTGCTTTCAGGGGTCTGGCATGCGAGAATGATAAAAATTGTAATAATTCTGCGTTTCTTATGCATTTTAACACAAGAGGCTCTGTTTTGACATCTATGGAGTGATAGAGAATTTCCTTTTTAAATGTATAAAGAGCGACATTGAGTCAAAACTAGTCACGGTGGTGCTTATGTCTGGCAAAAACCATGATCACGGGAGTCCCTGGAGTTTGGCAGACTGATTTTGTTCCGCATTGTTTCTCTCTGGAAGGGAAAAACTGAGGCTCGGGTGCTAAATGGCTTGCTCAGTGGCACACAGTGAGGGGGTGACGAGTTTGGTTGTAAGAAAATGAACTTCACTTCTCCCCCATTCTAAGATACTGGGGAAAATGATGCACTAATATCTGCTGACCATTTACTATGGGCCAGCCAACATTACATCATTAATTCCCAATAAAGATGACAGCATAGTACCTGATAGCTAGAAATAAACGGTAGTTTCAGATTCAAATGCTGCTCAGAGTAGAAGCAAAGAAGGAGGGTTTGGCATCAGGCAGACCTGAGTTCAAGTTCTAATGTTTCCAGTATCTAACTTGGGCCAATTACTTAATCTTTCCAAGTCTCTTTTTTCTCATCTGTCAAACAGAATTCAGAATAGTACTTAACTCATCAACATAGCGGAAGCTTGATAAATATTTCTTGGCTAAATGACCATGGCAGGAACCTCCGGGGGTTTGAGAAAGAACGGGAACAGTGGTTCCGAAGCCCAGCCCCTCCCACGGCACCTGGCACGTGCCGCCAAGGCGTGAACTTAGCCATGCCTTCTACTGAACTTACCTTTCCTCTGGACATCTGCCAACGGAGTCACGGCTGACTGCTACTGGGATTGCCCTCACGGGGCTCGACAAGGGGTGGCTTTCAGGAAGGACAGAATGGACAGCTTCCTCCCTAACTCAGAGGCCACTTTCTCTTACTTCCTTGGCATCGTCCTTGGGACGGCCAGGTTTCCCCTGCTCCCAAACTCCCTTCCCAGAGCTCTGGATCTGACTGGCAGGGAGGGCTTGGCTGGGATCCTTCTCCCAAGTACCAACTAATGGGGTCTGGAGCCGGGGGGCATGGTGGGTGCTTTCCACTTCACGGCCAGCCCACCGTGCCCTATGTATGCAGTTCTGCCTTCTTCCCTGTCCCATGAAGCTTGATTTACCACCTTGCAGCAGGGATCAGTGAGCTGAAAGCCCTCACTGGGTCAGGCGCTCTTGGGGGCAAACTCTGTGTAGGCTCAGTCATGCAGTCTTTACGCCACTTCCCCCTAGGAGGAGTCATCCCTGTGGCCCAGATCCGCTGGTCACAATGATGCACACGCCTTCTTCAGCTTTTCGTTGACTGCAGCATCTATCACAAACCTTTAGCTTGGCATTTCAGATGCTTTGAGATGGAGTTCCAACAGAACTTCCCTGTTGTATTTCCTTTTTAAATTTCGCTGCATCTTAAAATTAACTTTTACTTACATAAGTCATACCCAATTTTGTTTTCATTGTAAAAACTTAATAAAGGTAAATTTAAAGTTTTTTTTTAATTGCTGCCCCCTCTTTTCCCTCTCTCCACGGTGCCTCCCCAGAGGTAATACTACAGATGTTTCCAGATAGTTCTAGATATTTCTAAAATCGATATATTTATGGATACATCGAAAGAGTATACAAAACTGTACAAAAGAAATCAAATGGTTTTGTGTTTCTTTAATAAGCACACACCACTACCTCCAAAATCCTTGGCTAAGACCATCACGAGGCTCCTCCGTTTGAATGAAGGAGCTGTGCATGGAGGGGACAGGAGACATCAGCACTATCCTCTTCCCAGGTGCCTGGAAAGGGAGGGAGACCAGGGTGGACACTAGCAGTTTCTACCATAGATGGCAATTTTAAAAAATGTCCTTTAAAAATAAATTTCTTTCTTTTTTTTTTTAAGATTTTATTTATATATTTGACAGAGAGAGATCACAAGTAGGCAGAGAGGCAGACAGAGAGAGAGGAGGAAGCAGGTTCCCCGCTGAGCAGAGAGTCCGACTCTGGGCTAGATCCCAGGACCCTGAGATCACGACCTGAGCTGAAGGCAGAGGCTTAATCCACTTCTTGAAGGAAAAGTGGAGCCATTTAAAGAAACCATGACTGTAAGGAGTGGCATGGAGGGCCTATGCTTCTGACAAAAATAGAGAAGGTGGTCTAAGGCAGACTCTCCAGCCTGCAAATCTGTCATTCTACGCTCCTATGAATTGTCAGATTTGGTGACAAAGGCCATAGGTCTCTTCGTGCAGAGACATCCAAGACCCTGCAGGTGCCCCCAGGCAGGCTCTCTGTAGGAGACCCAGACTGGAGGGACACGGGCCTCAAGCCACCTCCCTTCTCCGCTCAGAGCCTTCGGTTACCTAGCCCCTCCCAGTCCTCCTCCAGCTGTCCATCTTAAGACTCCTCCTTCCCCAAAATGCCTGGAGACCTTGGCCCTAGGTAATGGCCTCTCGCCTATCACCAGCAGCCCCAGCACCTGGCTGACTCCTTCCCACTTAAGTCTTTAATGGCTCCTGAAAATGTGACAGGGGACCACCAAGAGGCTCACATGTTGTTTGGCAGGGTGCTGTTTCAAGAAGCCTTGGAATGTGTCCAGAACGTGGAACAGCTGCAGGGGCAGAAAGGGAGGTGAGAGAAAATCCTGGCTGCTCACGCTCTGCTCTTCATGTTTCTTCCCACTCCCTATATTTTATTTTTTAAAGAGTTTATTTATTGAGAGAGAGAGAGAATGAGCACATGAGTGCTTGTGGAGGGGCAGAAGGAGAGGGAGAAGCAGTCTCCTCACTGAGCAGGGAGCCCAATGCTGGGCTTATTCCCAGGACCCTGGGATCATGACCTGAGCCAAAGGCAGACACTTAAGGACTGAGCTACCCAGGTGTCCCCCACCCATTATATTCTAAAATAAATAGCCACTTTGGGCCTATGTCCATTAGGCAGCACGAAGGAGGCAGCTTTGCAGGAACTAAAGGATCTGCGGATGGAAGGGTTGCTGTTCTATTCCACTGTTGGCTCCAGACCCACTGAGCTGCCTGTCAGCCTGAGGAGCCTGGAGGAGGGCCTCTGCTGGTGCGGGGAGAGAGAAGGGAGGGGGACAGAGGACAATGGGGAGGATGGGCATGAGCTGAGACTTTGGCCCTGGGCTGGTTGCCTGTTAAGTTCCAGAGGCAAATCACTTCTTGTCACCTATTCCCATGCATCTCTCCATGCTTTAGAAAGAACTGGACAGAACCAGACTCAAGGATGTCAGAGGTAGAAAAGCCTGAGCCAGCAGCTTCAAGTCTAGCCCTCCCATTTACAAGCAGGTGCAGGGTGCATTGGTTTCTGCTGCTGCGGTAACACATTGCTACAGACTTACTGGCTTGAAACAACACAGATTTATTATCTTACAGCTCTGTAGGTTAGAAGTCCAACACGGGCCTCACTGGACGACACTCAAGATGCCAGCAGGGCTACATTCCTTTCCAAGGGCTGCCTGCATTCCTTGGCTCGTGGCCCCTTTCCAGCTTCAAAGTCAGCAGCATGGGATGAACTCTTCTCCCATCACAGCACCTGACCTCCTGCACCTGTGCCTTCCGCTCTCAGGGACCCTTGTGATTACCTTTGGCCCTGCTAGATAATCCAGGATACTCTCCCCATGTTAAACTCAGCTGATCAGCAGCCTGAATTCCATCTGCCACCTGAATTTCTCTTTGTCATGTATCAGAATGCATTCACAAGTTCCAGGAATTAGGATGTGGACGTTTTTGGGGACCATTATTCTATCTTCCCAGAGAGGATTAATGATTCACCTGAGGCAGGGCTAGGGACAGATCTGATACTCAATATATTTCTATTCCCTCATGCTGTTTTCAGCACAGAAGGCAGACAGCAGGGTGGTAAAAGCATGGGCTTTGGCCTCAGATCTGGGTTCTGTGATCTGGGTGCAAGGTCTAGCTCTGTTTTTATGAGCTGTGAGTACCTGGGAAAATTATTTCAGCTCTCTGGACCTCAGTTTCCTCATCTGTTAAATGGGAACAACAGCAACAACTTCATGTGAAAATCCATGAAAGGTGCTTAGCGCTGTTTTTGCACACAGCATCCAATAAATTATATCTCTTAGTATGATTTATAATTAAACACCATACTCAATCATAAGCCCCTCATGAGGACTGCATGTCAGCTATCACAGCCATTTTGTAGATATGGAAATGAGCCAAGAGAGTTAAAATATCTGGAGTCAGATCATTCAGCAATTCCCTAATTGTAGTGAGTTAGGAACAAGATTTATGGACTTCTAACCTCATGCTCATTAAGTGGACACCTTACCGTTTTATTTAACCTCTAGCAGGTGATCCAAGAAAGATATTAATCTGATTTTTTTTTCTTACAATAGAGGAAAAGAGGCTTTCATCTTTTATTGGAATGTCCTGTAGTTTTCAGGCTCAAAATATTCCGCTGAATTCCTAGTGCAAAATCCTCCAAGGTTAAGTGCACCGGCTTCTCCCTTGGGTAAACATGCTGTGGCTCACCACTAAGGCAACATTATTGAATGTTGAAGCCGTAATTAAATTGAGGCTTCTGTCCATCATCCCCGCTGAGCTCAGGTAGAACCCCCACTGAATTATACAGCCATAATTCCTATGGTGAGATTGTATCTTTCTGATAGAGCAACACACGTTTCTCTGACCTTTATTTCTCCCACAGCAATCACTGGTATTCTTTGAGTTCTGAGAAATTGATACATTAAGACGATTCCAAGGGTTGGCTTGTGAGTGTTGGGGTATTTGAGAGGCCTTGGAAAATAATACCCTTCTTTCCAGCCCAAGTTCAGAACTGAGGGGCAAATAGACAAAGATCAAAATACTAGCATTACTGATTACAACTGGTAAGCCGTGCTGCTTGCATGGGGAGTAATGTGTTTGTGGCTGTTCTCCCATACCTGTAGGACGGGGCCATCAAAGTCTTCCTAGCAGGCCCAGAATTGGCCACACCGAGCTTCCTGCATGACCTCCAGCTCAGACTAGACAGTGGTCCTCTGGTGGAGCCCGTCCCGAGAAAAGAGAGGGAGCCCAGAACCCTAAGTCTGCTGCATTGACCAGTCAGGTAAACTCCTTCTTTTGGAGCAAGCTGAGGTCACCGGAAGCAGACACGCGGACGGAGTTTGGGGTGTGAGATGTTTACACGGGATCAACACCTAGGTAAGGAAAAGGGCAGACTCAGGGCTGGGCAGAGGCAGAAGTCAAAATCCCAGAGAGTGTGATAGGGAGCTGGGAGTGAGCATCGCCCTGCAGCGTCTCCCCCACAGGGGGGCCCAATGCCCAGGACTTGGGGATCCCCCCACACCACTGCTGGGTGGGGTTGGGGTTCAGGCAGCTGGGCAGCTGAAGCAGACCCTAGGCGGCTGGCAGTAGGGTCTGGGCCGTTGCTCCGCGTGTCTGCCACAAAGGCCGTTCCTTTCCTGGCCCTCTCCCCATTGTCTCATCCTCTGCCACTTCCTGCCTTTTCCTTCACATTCTAGTCATGCCTTGGGGCTGAAGTGCCCCCAGATCTCATGCCTTTCATGCCTCTGGTCCTTGTCTTGAATATCCTTTCTGCTAACTTAGTCTTGCTTCTCAAGGTTCAGCATGGGCCTCATCTCTTTTCAGAAGGCCTCCAGACCACCAGGCTGGGCTAAGCACCACCCCTCTGTGGGCCCCTAGAATTCTCTGCGCATTGCCCGAATGATTCCACGTTTCCTGCGGACAGACCTGTCTCCACCAAGACTGGGTTGGTCTGAGGAATTGGGTCATGTTCACTTTTGCACCTGGACGGTCAGTACGTTCCGGTTACATGATCGGTGTCCCACAGACGTTTGTCCTCTCATGTCCCCATCAAGGCCATGTCATCATTCAACAAATATTCACCGAGCATTTTTGTGCCAATGTTCCACGGCACTCAGGGAGGGGCGCACCGTCCTCGTTCCTGTAACCGCCATGGCCCCAGCAGAGAATCTTGAACATTGGAGTGTTGGGGGAAATATCATTTTAAAAATCAGACCCTATTGCTCTTGCCAAAATGGCTTCAATGCAGGATCTAGAAGCAGTGGGGGGCTTGAGCAGGGTTTACCAGACCACCCCCACCACCTGCATGAGCGAGATCTCTGGACAGTATTTGACATAATCCCGAAGGAGCGGAAACTGCTAGGCAGATGCCCTTCTTGATTTGTTTTCCATCTGTCCCGGGGAGGAATTACTCGGGGTTCCGTAAAGATAAATGAATCCCAGACTCACAGATCTGTAAATGGTGTTGGGGCGGAGAGAAGGGGACAGGAGTGGAATCTGCACCCAGTGTCCAAGATCACACTTGCCCCGAGAAAACCAAATAGGGAGCTGGAGGGAGTCTGATGCTCTTACTCCCTCAAATCCAGTTCTGGGAGGGAATGCAAACCTCGTCCCATGAAGTGCTCTGGAAGAGCTGGGGAGACAGTGAGATGCCCTCCCGCCCCCCCCGCACCCCCCCCCCGCCCCAGATTGGCAGGGAAAGCTGAAAACAAGTGCGCCTTGTTCCGCAGGCTGAGCCGTAAAGCCAGCACGGAGGTGAGAGCTGACACGCAAAAGCAAATTAGGGGCTTCAAACCAGCCAAACGGGAAAAGGAAAGGCCCCTTCAATTGTTTAAGGGAGAAGAGGAAGACCAAAGGCAATATTATCTTTCATTGGCCCCTCCCCGTGAGGGAACGAGCTTTCCAGAGAGCACAGACTTTGCTGAGTCGGGCAGGGAGGAGCGTCCCTCCCTCACGAAAAGAACCTCAGTCTGAGCAGATAGCAAGTCGGTGAGCACTGGCCTTCCCTGGGATCAAAACCACAGTCATTGACTGGGCCCTGAGGGTCTCCTCTGTCCTGTCTGGGGTGCAGGGGCGGGAACTGCTCCCATTTATGCCACAGGAGAGCACCAGGTTGGTGAGGAGTCCTGGCTTCTGGGCTGTGAGCTGGGGACCTAGACAAGATCCCAAAGCCAGTTCTGTCCCCAAGGAGCCAGAGGCCGGTTGGGCAGACCTCTGTGTAATGATGATGGCCTCAGCAGTTCTCACTGCCTTGCTGAAGGCTTACTAGTGGTGGTTATCTCCTTTATCCCTGTGACAAGGCTGCTGGATGGGATTCCTTCCAGGAACTCCCCCCATCTCACATAGGAGGGAAGAAGCTCCCAGGGTGTGATGACCGATTTGGAGTCACCAGGGCAAGTCAGTGGCTGCAGGGGACTCAAACACAAATCTGTGTAACCCAATGCAACTGAAGGTGTCTTGAGCCCCGCTGGCCTCTCCAGAGCACACCTGCCATGTCTTGGAGGGGTTCGTGCTTGCCACAGTGCAGGAGGGGGTGGCTGCTAGCATCCATTTGGTAGAGGAGGGGAGTGCTATTAAACATTACGCAGTGCGCACGCAACCCAGGTGTTGAACCTCAAAAGTCAAGGCGCTGAGGTTGAGAAATGCCGCTCCAGGCCGTTGTGTCCATCGTACCCTAGACCTAGTCTCTGCTCCCCGCCTCCAACATTCTTTCTTTCTTTTTTTTTTTTTTTAAAGATTTTATTTATTTATTTTACAGACAGAGATCACATGTAGGCAGAGAAGCAGGCAGAGAGAGAGGAGGAAGCAGAGAGCCCAATGCGGGGCTGGATCCCAGGACCCTGGGATCAGGACCTGAGCCGAAGGCAGAGTCTTTAACCCACTGAGCCACCCAGGTACCCCTCCAACATTGTTTAACTCCGTTCCTCAGTGTCTCGTTTATGGTCCTCATTGCAGTGTATTATTTTGTTACTGTTCCTTTGTGATTTCACTTGTTCTCTTCCTACCCCCCTCACAGCCACGGGAGGGCAAAGGCTGCCTGCCTCTTTCCCTGCTCTACATCCAACACCTGGCAACCATGCCTGGGACACAGGGGCTCAATGAGTATTTGTTGGATGAGCACCAGGGCAAATGAGCGTAGAGAAATTGACCAGTCTGTGCAAGGTCGCAAGAAGGAAGTGGCAAAGATGGTATTGAGTCCCAGGTGTGTCTGAATCCAAATGGCATGGCCCTAACCCCCAGGGCAAAGGGCCAAGACAATTGGGTGTGATGGGACAGAGGACTGTCCTCCAGGACCTGGCAGTCCAGCAGAGGAGAGAGAAAAGGACAGTGGGTGTCAGGTCAGGGTTGGAGTCCAAATTCAAACTGGGAAAGAAATAAGAGGTAAGAGGAGACAGGAAGAACTTGAGGGTTCAGCCCATGGCCCTCACACTCGAGATGGAGTGAGGAATCGGTGGAGAGTTTCCTAGATATTAAAAAAAAACCTTAACATGACCAGAATCAAACTTTCTCCCTTTTAAGCAAAGATGGGTCATATCACATTTATCCTCTCCTCGTCCTCAGAGACTGGGTCTCTTATGGTCCCCCAAAATAATGACCACTGGCTCCATAATTGCATGTTCAAGTCCTAGAAGTAGCCAGAAGTCGAGAACCAGGCCGGTTCCCTCTGGCACACCCTGGCCCTGGCAGCGGCGCCTTCTGCTCTGGAGTCGGTCTGCCTCTCCCTGCCTGCCAGCCTGCTGGCCAGAAGCTCTCGGCAGGCTCTCGGCAGCCAGTGCGGGAGTGAACTCCCATGACTCATGGCTGGGACAGCGTCAGGGTGAGGGGAGCTGGGGGCACATGAGGGCAAGGGCAGGGAATGAGGGGAAGACAGTAGGAAGGGGCCGTGGAAGGAGCGAGGGGATCAGGGTTAGTGAGAGAGCAGAGAAGAGGGAAGCAAGAGAGGGAAGGAGGGATGAAGGGTGAGAGAAAAAACGGAGGAAGGAGGGAAGAAAGGAAATATGAGTAATAACTACCATAATGGACCCTTTCTGAGTGTCGAGAATTGCCTTGAATTGTGTGACGCCTCTAGGGAGCATAATCACTCTAAAAGAGTCCTATGGGGCAGATCGTTTCGTCGTGTCCTTTTTGTGGATTAAAAAACCCATGAGTTACAGAGCTCTTAACCGATCTGAGGACACACTGGTGGTAAGTGTTGGATTCAGATGGATTTGGATGGATTCCGGTGGGATGGAGGAAAGGACAATGAGAAGGAGGACAGAGGCTTTTCTAGGCTTTAAAGTTCCAAGACATTTGGGGCAGACAGTAGGGTCCTGGAAAGTGGATTCTGGCTCAGCGTAGCTGTCCTTTTTTTTTTTTTTTTTTTAAGATTTTATTTATTTGACAGAAAAAGACACAGCAAGAGAGGGAACACCAGCCTGGGAGTGGGAGAGGAGGAAGCAGGCTTCCCACCAAGCAGGGAGCCCAAAGTGGGGCTCAATCCCAGGACCCCGGGATTATGACCTGAACCAAAGGCAGACACTTAACAACTGAGCCACCCAAGCACCCTCCCCCCCTCCTTTTTTTTTTTTCCAAAGAAATGTGGCTGTCTTTAAGCAAGTGGGGACTGGGGTAAGGCCTTCTCACCTTGGACCTTAGGCTGTTAAGATCAGCCCAAGGAGGCTCTTTTTGCTTGAACGGGATTCTCTGACAGATTGGATTGGAGATTCTTTGGTGACACGTGAGCCCCAGAGAACTGCAATGCCATTGTTAGATATTGATCCTTCCTTCTTAAACAAAACAAACAGGGGCCATAAAAATGATCCACTTTCATTACGCTCTGGAGCAAGGCAAACAAAGAAAGAAAGAAAGGAAGTTATTAAAATAAATACAAATGGCTTCTATATGCTTTAAGGTCTCCAGGTCAGTTTCCCATCTGTTGTCTCACCTGACTGTCCCATTTTGTGGTGAGTATCGGGCTCCATATTTTACCAAAGAGGAAATGGGGGGAGAGGGAGGAAGTTCTATCAGTAAGACTCTAGGGTCCAAACCCGGGTCTTCCCCATATCTTCAGCTCTTTCCTGGGCACTGCGTTGAAAGTCATGCTCAGTGGCCCTTATAGGAAATTAAGATTTTTTTCAAGCTGACTTCCCAGAATGAAAAGTTCTGTGAAACAAGACTCTGGCCTATTACTCAGGAAGAAAAGATTAATGCTAGGATCATTTAAAATCATGTTGCTTATGTCAAATGTCCCTTCAGCAACTGTTTATAAAAGGGCTTATTTAGAACATAAGAAGTTGGTTCCCAAAAAAAGCAGTGTGTGTCCTCCTAGAAGCGAATTAATAGAAGCAAACAGTAGTGTTCTTGGAAAGCCCTTGGATAAATAATTCTGTACATGTTGTTCCCTTAGCTCCACCTCACCTGGGATTACACCCTTGTTCTGCTCAGGAATCGAACCCTGCCGAAGTCAGTCTTCTCTTCCTCTCTGCACGCTGGTGGCCCTTCCTCCCCCTCTCCACCTCCCGCACCCTCCCCTCGGGGGGATCCCCCTTTCCACGAAATCCCTATTGATTCCCTTAGAATGCAGGTCCGCAGGACCGGGTCCCAGCTTTTCCTCATTGTCGCCATGTCCTCAGCACGCTGCCTGGCTCATAGTAATCGCAAAATAAATATTTGTTGGACCAATGCCGGCATGGGCCACTAGGCATTCAACACAGACGGGCCGCGTTGTTAGTTTGAGTTCTCTTCTTCTTTACTTATCCCTTCTATTTTTATTCCTAGCACCAACCCCGGCATACAGAATGGGTGCTCTGTGCATCCGAAAAATCAAGGAGTGAAAAAAATATTGAAGTATTGTTTTATAGAACATGCTTTCCACAGAAACGGAATTTACCTATCTTGTGAAATAATATCGTATCTCCTCCTATGTCCATCAAGACAGTGGAAGGGGCATAATGGAGAGGCATAATGGGGGGGTGATTTATAATTTGTATACATGGGCACATTTTTATGATGTTGTCTGTGCAATCACAAATTCCTAATGCTTCTGCATAGGGGACCCCTTAGCCATCAAGTGGTGGTCGTGATAATAGTGATGTGTAGCAGTTACTGAGTACTTTTAGTCCAGGCATTATGCTGAGGGCTTTATCTGTGTTAACTCATTTAGTTGTTAAAACCACCCCTGTGTGTTTGTTGGGGGGTGGGTGTGTAGGTAATATCTCCATTCAACCGCTGAGGAGACAGAGGAGCAGAGTTATGGGAACCGGACTCTATGAAGATTTCTGGGTGCCCGATGGGGGAGAAGAGGGCATGGGCAAGACTGGGAAGGCAAGAAGGGCTATCTGGCCCCCTCCTATATCTGGAGCTGTTATTCTGTTACATATTGTATATGTTGACTTTCTGCAGAAGTTTTCTTACAGAAACAGAGTTTTATCTAACTGGAAGAAAAGGTTTATCAACAAACAAAAAAACAGGTGGTTTAGTTTTATTGGTAGAAAGACGAAGATGTCAGGAATGTTAAATCCTTTGGCAATTCTCACCCATGGCCAAGCCAAGTCTAGAAATCTCAACTCCAAGCAGTCTGAGACTCTATTTCCTGCGCCATCTTGCCCCGATGCCCAGGGAGCTCAATAATGGCGCTTGAAGTTGGTACTCTTGTTGACCAAGAGACTTGTTTGTCCAGAACTTTTGTTTCCAGGGGTATTTACTGAGCAATACTGAATAAAATTAGGTAAAATATAAGGTAAATTTAGAAATCTTTGTCTAGCAGTGTTGTTAGGGAAAAACAGGAAGGACAAGGCAAGGGTAGACAGGGCAGGAAGTGGAAAAAGCACTCAGGGAATTCAGAGAAGACCAGTGTGTGCATGTGTGTGTGTTTGTGCGTGCCCTGGAATATAAATGACAACAACAACAATAACAATAATATATTTTTTTAAATGTCTACCCTGTGACACATTCACAAAACTAAATACGTTACATGCCTCATGACCTTCAATATGCCGGTCAGCCAACTCCTTGAAGAGTGAACTAAAGCGTGGGTAACCAGAAGCAGGAGAGAGAAACTCAACCAAGGCCTGTCTGGAAAGGCACTCGCTCGAACCCCTCAGCTACGTCACGGTTTCCAAGCCCCTGGGGCCACAGGGCCCGGAGTGTTCTTGCATCTAGCAAGACCTCCTGGGACCAGATCTGGCGTCGAGCTCAGGCCCCTGACCCCAACTCGGGGACACTGTGTAAGGCTTGAATTAGGTTTACCTTTAGGGCAAGCTGTGCCGGTCCAGGGAGACCGAACCACCTGCTACTAGGATGCCTGAGCTTCTTTGACCTGAGGACCAGGGCTTCCATTCCCCAGTGAGAGAGAAAATGCTGGGCTTCTCGGTAGCCACGTTTTAGTCAGAGAGGCAGCCAGAAACAGTGGCCAAAAGTAAGCCTGCCTTTGTGTGGCCCCTGAAGATTTCAAACATATTCTTCCTCTATGTTTTTCCAAGATCCTTAGAGCAGATGTCATATCCCCTCTTTGACAGGTAAGAATGAAAAGAAAAAGTTACAGAGGGTTACCCACATCTCAGGAGGGGCTGACCTAGAACCCAGTCCCTGGTCTTCTGGGGTCATTGCCCCTTCACAAGGCACTAGGACACTGCAGGTAGCGGCAGGGATTAAAAGTCTGAAGGGCAGGAGAGAAGCCCCCACGGAGGGGCCCGGTGTGGAGAGACAAAGCCAGCCACAGACTCTTCAGCGGGCACAGCCCATCTGGCCCTGCTTCTCTTCAGCTGGGTGGGGGCCCGGAGGACCGGTGCCCAGAAGTATTTTTGTCTTGTTGCTTCAACCCAGGCAGCTCCACTTGGAATGATTTATGATGATTTCTTGGGTTTGTTTTGTAAACACAGCCCACACCACAGGAGGCAGTTACATTCCCAGAGTCTTCCTCCCTGGTGCTCTAGAAGGATAGTGCTTCGGACTGAGGCTACAAGTAAATGCTGTCAAATGGAACCCGGATAGCGTGCTGAAAGGCCCGGGGGTACCTCAGCCATCTGTCTGCCTTTCAGCTGGTGAAACTGAGGCCTTGTGCTCGGAGGGAGTTGCCCGAGGTGGACGCCAACGAGAGCCTGCAGCTGGGCGAGAAGGCCTGCGTACAACCAGATGTTGCCTCCATGACTGTTAGAGCTCTGGTGGGCACAGTAGACTGGGCTGTGGCTTCATGGAGTTTGGACACTATCAGGGGAATAGACTTTAAACAAACAGTTAAAGGCGTGCAGTGAGAGAACAGAGGTGCTTTTGAGGCCTTCTGTGAGGGACATAAGCTGGCATTGAGTGATGCCTGCCTTGAGGGCATGAGATTCAGAAGAAGCAGGAGAGAGCTGGGCAGACAGAGCAGCATGTACCCTGAGGTTCTGAAAATTTCACCCATGTAAGAGCGGGGATGCAGGGGAAGCTGGGGTAGGGTACAGGTAGGAGATCTTTTGGGCTTCATGGGATTTGTGTCCATATTCTAAGCACAGTGGAGAGCCATGGAAGCTTCATGCAGAAGAATAAAGAAAGGGATGAGGTTTGGCCTGCTGCATATATAAGATCTGTCTGGACGGATGGAAGGGGACAGGCCGGGGAACACAGGTGTCTCGGCTCCTTGCTCTGAGCAAAGTGGCCTTTGTCTGTGCATGGTCCAGCGTCATTCATCAGTGTATGCACAGCTGGGAGAGGGGGTTTCAGCCGTGGTTTCTTTTAGGGCAGGTGTCAAACACCAAGCTGGGCACACACACCTTGTAAAACCCTTGTGGCCTGAATTGGGGCAAAAGCCAGACTATGTTTGTGTTTGAGGGATGCAGTGGAAGCTGGCGGGGCCTGGAAGAATGTCTGGGGTAGAGAGGGAAATACCAGGGGGCCAGGGTACATCCTGGTGCTCTTTGGAGGCTGGCCTGGCCTCACGGTTTGTGACTAGGTCTCTCTACGTGGTTGGGGGCAAACTGTGCTTGCCAACTGTAGTTAGAGAAAAAGATGCATGACTTCACGTGCCTGGGAATGCAGGGAGCTCTGAAAACTCAACCCCAAAACTGTCTGTGTGCCAAGCAGGGACAGCAGAATCTGGAATGTTCCAGCCCTGATGTCTAGGTTAGAAAACCTGAATGTGACTGGTCTGGAAGGGCCCTTCTCTCACGTTGGTCCTGAAGCTTCTTCTACAGAGAGGTGGAAGGAGCAGTTCCCCATGCTTTCTTTTTCCTGGCTGTGGTCTTTCAACCTGCCTCCTTGCTCTCTTTCCTTTTCACCTGGAGGAGGCGGTAGGGTACAGTTACAGGCGGGCTTTGGAGGTCGGCACATCTGGGTTTGAACTGTGGCTCTTCCACTTACTGGTTGAGTTACTCTGGGCATGTTTCCCGACCTCTCAGATTTGTGGTTCCCTTGTCTGTAAAATGGGTATGTTCATAACATCATCACAGCTCTGGAGGGTGTGAACGAGATGATGTGTGTCATGCACAGAAGAACTCGGCAGACAGAAGGAGCAGAATAAGCTACTGTTGCTCGTTGGTTTATTTGGTGTTTTTCTAGTCGCTACTGCGGGCCAGGGCACTGACCCTGGGCTGAGGCACTGGGGTCCTAACGCTGATCCCCAAAATGCCCCTTTCAAGTCTTGGGCAGAGATCAGTGTCTTTCTACCCCAGCCACAGTGGGAGGGGAAGATGGCTCCTCCCAGGGAGGCTCTGGAAAATGGCCCCAGATCTAGAGACAGACCTGGGTGCTGTCTATGTGATGCTGTTGAGGCCCCAGACTCACTTTTTTTTTTTTTTTTTTTTGCCCTATTTTCCTCTTGCGGCTTCCTTGTTCAGTTCAACTCAAATAACCCGTCACATTGTGCCTACTCCTGTGTGGCAGGTCCTGGGCTGGGTTCACAGAGGGCACCATAGAGGTGAGGAAGCTGTAGTCAGTCCAACAAGGCCCACAGGATGGTGGTGAGGGAGTGATGGGCGAGGCTGGCCCTGTGAGGCATGTCTGCAGGAACCCGGCTCTTTAGCTTGGTGGTCAAAGACTCAGCAAGTGTTCTAATTTCTGAGTCATATCATAGAAAAGGAGAGGTCCCATGTCACTTTTGGGTGTCCCACAAATAGCTCCAGGGCCTAGGGTAGAAATCACCACGAGACATCTCTGTCTCATTAAAAGGAGCAGAGCTTTCTGATATCTTCGTGTGTCCAGCAATAGAAAAGGCTTTCCGGTGAGCAGAGCGGGCTTCTCTGGGAAGACTAGGGCAAGGCTGGGTAAACACTCACAGAGGGTTGGAACCGGAATGCCTATTTGGGGTGGGAGATTTGATGAGATGACCTCTCGGCTTCCAAGTAGCTGCAAGATACAAGCATTCGAAGTTTCCACTGTCAGGCTCCCACCACCTTCCCCTGGACCCTTGCCAGCTTCCTCCCTCTGGGGCTCGCCCTGCACGCCTCGCTCCCTCCTGAACCCGGCTCCGGAATCTTGCTGCGGCAATTTAGCAATCCTGGGTCCACATGTCAGGTCTCTGGGCATGCGTGAGAGAGATTCTAGTCTGTGCTCCGGCCAGAGTGTTCATTTTGTTACCACCCCAGCCCCTTTTAGAATTCTTTCCCCTTTAGGAGTCTGTGCATCCTTTCCTACCTTTACATTTCACACACATTTCATTTGATAAAAAGATACACACACCTGCTTCCATTACCATACTTCTAAGCCTGATGCTTTGAGAAATCAACAACATCGTGACTGATTACAGTCAGGTTACTGGATTCAAACTCCAGCCCTTCTACTTATTATCAGCGTTGTTCTGGCCAAGCCACCTAATCTCTGTAACAGATTAATATTAACAACAGATTAATATTTTAATATTTGTTAAGCAAGATGATAATAACATCAGCTCATGGGGAGGAATGCTGTAAGACTAAATGGATAATAACATGCAGAGAACTTAGAACAATGCCTGGTATATTGTTTTAAATAAATGGTAACGGTAAATAATAATTAATAAATAAATAGTTATAGTAAAATATAGTATAAATAGTAAATAGTAAAATATAGTAAAATATCAATAGTAAATAAATAGTTATTTGGGTCATGACACTTCATTTCTTCTTAAGCTAATTTTATCAATTTAGCAATAAACTTATTATTTAAAGTTAATAATTTCAGGGGTGCCTGGGTGGCTCAGTGGGTTAAGGCCTCTGCCTTCGGCTTGGGTCATAATCCCAGGGTCTTGGGATCGAGCCCCACATTGGGCTTTCTGCTCCGTGGGGAGCCTGCTTCCTCCTCTCTCTCTGCCTGCCTCTCTGCCTACTTGTTATCTCTGTCTGTCAAATAAATAAATAAAATATTTAAAGTTAATAATTTCATTAATGTGTTAATTTTAAAAGCAATTTGTGTGCTTTTTAGAAACCAGAATAGAATTTTTGCACATATCAGAAATCAGAATAGTGTTAGTCTGGAGAGTGCTCTTGAAGTTTCCAAATCTAACCCATCTTTTGGCTGCTAAGGACATTGAACCTTGGAAAGGGGCAGCTACTTGGTCATCCAGTAGCAGAACCAGGAAGAGAATGCAGCCGTTTTTGCTTTTGTCTGATGCTCTTTTATACATCATGATATTCCTAATAAAAATAAATTAAGGGTTTCTATATTTTTCTTATAGGTTGCTTTAAAAAATAACAGATCACAAGCGTGTAATTAAATAAATGAACACTGAAACCTTTCCAATGAATTTGTTGTTTAAATCATTGGAAACAGGAAAATGGGATTTACATGCTACTTCCCATCGCTGTTTTTCAGGGACTTTGGACACTGGCTTCTAGGAGTCCAGCAGCCCTGCCCCTCTCCACCATGCACCCCTGCAGGCCTCTGGAGGGGCAAGAGCTGGCCTGAGATAACCTCATGTGAGTGCCTCCTCTCCACACCCCTTCTTCTTGGAATACCAGTTTCAGGGCCAGTGCTCTTGCCTTGTGTGGTTTAAAGCATTTACAAATGTGCTGCCAAACTTGGATGTGTGTAAAATTTTATTTTGCTTCAGCTGCACATCACACCATTGCAATGATGCCTGCTGGGGAGGACTCTGAGCTAAGCGGATGATGTGGTATCTGCAGAGTGGCGTTAGCTGGCTGCGGAGAGGTGTGGTGTGATGCCAAGGCATTCCAAGGAAGACTTTTCTGGAAGATGTGGCAACTTGGTTTGGAGAATTTATAAGAAAGCTTGATCAGGGCAGAGCCAAGTTCAACTCAACCTTCATCTCGGGATGGAGGGGCAGAGTGAACTAGGCAATGTGACTGTCCCATAGAGAGACCTTGTTATTAAACATTAGATGTGCCCAGACATATTGCCCATATTAGTGATTTCAAGGATGATGCCCCAAATTACAGATTTTTTAAAAAGAAGGGGGTCGGAAGGGGGCAGAGGTGGAGGGAGAGGGAGAGAGAAAATCCTAAGCTGACTCCACACCCAGTGTGGAGCCTGACACCCGGCTCAGTCTCATGACCCTGAGATCATGACCTGAGCTAAAACTAAGAGTGGGACGCCCAACCAACTGAGCTTCCCAGCTAGGATCACCTGGAGAAAGTGTTCCCTGGTGACATAATTTTGTGCAATACTGGGTTGAACAGAGTTCAGCCTAATTCCTCATTGCAGGATTTCTCAGTGCCTTTAATGCACTAATGTATGTGATCACTCCTCCAGGGCAGGTTTAGACACACGCAGCACTTATCCATCTTTCTTGGTCACACAAAGCCAAGTTTTTCTTTCCAAGAACACATGGGGACTAGTGTTCTGACAAAATACTTCAGCAGTCCTATGTCAGGAGCGTCTCATTCTCTCTCTTTCTATCTATAGGCAAAGGCTGTATACAAAGAATGAATCCGAAGATTGACTCTTCATGGTCCCCAATACACAACTCATCCACTTAAGGTGATTTCTCAACACATCTGAGAAGTTTCAATGGGCAAGAGATGGAACCCCTTCTTAATGAAAAATGGATCTCATTTTCTTTAGCTTTAGGGTTAGAACATCTTTTGGGGGATTGACTTCCTTAGCCAGATACTCTTGTAAATCCCTTTTGCTTTACAAGGCAGTTTTCAAAATGTAGCTGCCAGACTGTGCCTAGACAAGACACGCCGTGTGCTGGGACTGATTCCTCTCCATTTCATCACACACTATGGAAAGCCTGATTGCTGATTGTTTTGGCCTGATTGCTAGAGGCTGGAGCTAAGCCTTCATCCAGCATGTCAACAGCCTGAACAAGCTAAAAGCTTGGAATGTCTCTCCAGTTGCTTGGATTCATCTTTTTTCTCATTGTTAAAATGAGGGGGGAAAGACATAGGCTCGGCAAACACAGGCATTCGCTGAAGGGACCCTGAGTGAGACGTCATACTTTGGCCATGCAACAGTGGATAAAATAGAGGTTTTTGATAGATGCGTGACCATAAATGACAGCACAGCATGATGTCTGTGAAAGGAGCTACAGAGACAGAGAGGAGGAAGTCATAAATTCTTTTTGGAGGATCTTGAAGACTCCTCTGAGCTCTGGTATTTTTAGTAACTGCACCTTTAGGGTCTGGCCTTCTTGTCATAGTTGGCCTTCTGAATCTCCAGCCAGCAGAGAAGGTCCAGCATGGCGGTCACTGGGAACTAGGGGACTGTCTGTTGATCTCTTCTTGACTACATGTCCGGCATAGACCTTGGCATAGCCTAGCGTGGCAGAGTGGGTGCTCCTCCTGATTTTTGGCTAGAGTGAAGTTTAAACCATGTGCTTGGCATTCCCTCTCTTGAGCCAGCCTCCAAGAATGAGAGGACTTGGATGTGTCCCTGCATGCAAACCTCTAGCTCCTTGGGCTTCTCAGTGGCCTAAAGGAAATAGCCCCAAGTCTTTGTCCAGCATCTTAGGCCTTCCTGTCTGGCTGCAGGTACGGGTCCCGCTTTATCAGCTACCCTTCCTCACCTTCTGATATTTAAAGAATCACCTTCCCTCTGTTCTCATTTCTCCACTACCTTCTCTTTTTTCTCTCTCTTCTCTCTTTCCTCATTCCATGTACCACCTGCTGTGGCTGATTTCAGCAATCATGAAATCATCAATACTAATGAGTTGCTGGTTAGAGCTTCAGACAGAAAAATTAAGACCCACACTCTGACAAACCCCGGTAGATCCAGGGTGTGAGGACAGACTTTGCTCTGAGAACCTTCAGCTCTGACTAGTACACTCTAGAGAGCTATGGCCCTTCTCCTTCCCTTAGCAAAAAAAAAATTCCTATTCCACCAGGGACAAAATACCCGGAAGCAGCATTGTTAGTAGCTGTAGCCACAGGCCACCCACCCTCTGCCCTTCCTCACCTTCAGGCCCCCAGGGACACAACAGAAAACAAAGAGTTGTGACTGCAGAGAGCGCAGGGTGTTGGCACAAGGAAGCTTGGAAACCTGGGATGCGGAGTCCAGGAATGGGAGGCTCGGCTCTGGCAGCTGGGATGCCTTCGCTGGGGGCAATGAGGAGCCATTGTCTCCCATCTCTCCCGGGTGTAGTGGGTGTAGTCAGAAATCAGGGCCCCTAACTTCCAGCCCACAACCTGAGCTCACGCCTCGCCTGCTCCCTCTCTTCTGATCAGGAAACCACCTCCTGCCCTCTTTGCTGATAATTTGAGCCACTGACATTTTCTCAGAACTCAGGACTGCCGACCACCATCTCCTTCTCTCGCTGGTCCCCTCCTGCCTGCCTCCCTCTATCCCTTTGCCACCTGCCTGTCTTTCCTTGTCTTTCCTCCCTCCCTCCCTCCCTCCCTTCTTCCTTTCCACCCACCCTCCCTCCACCCTCCCTCCCTCCTTTCCTTTTCCTTCCTTCCTTCCTTATTTCCTTCCTTCCTTCCTTCCTTCCCTCTCCCTAAATGTCTCCCTTTCCCTGGATTGATCTTACTCTTCCCTGGACCTTCCTTCACGGCTTCTGCGCCACCCCCCTCCCCCGCCGCCCCATTTCTTCTCTTCTTCTCTTCTCTTCTCCATTGTAAGTGCATATAGATACAAGGTATTAAAAAATGTCCAGTGTTCCGTTATAAGGCTCTATCATAATGTATTTAACCAGTCTTCTTTTTACGGATGCTGAGATTGTTTCTGTATATGTATGTGTTTGTATATTCATCCATTCATGCACGCACTGATTTTTGTCATGAACAATTCTGTGATGAATTGCTTTTCTATATCTTTGCATACACGTGCTCAGAGTGCTGAACACTGCCAATCACTGCCTTTTTTGATACTTCTTGTCATCTCCAGCTGCCGTCTTGGCTCTCTTCTGGAAACCCCTCTTTTTTTTCTGAGCACACAATGAGTTTACCTCTTCTTGCTTCTGTCCAAAGTATCTCCTCCTGAAATGACCACCACGTTCTACTCAACCTTCTTGGCCAAGTCTTGCGTAGAAGCACCCCTGATTCCCCAGACCAGCCCTCCTTTTTTTTTTCCACTTTATTTATTTTCAGAAAAACAGTATTCATTATTTTTTCACCACACCCAGTGCTCCATGCAAGCTGTGCCCTCTATAATACCCACCACCTGGTACCCCAACCTCCCACCCCCCCGCCATAGACCAGCCCTCCTTAATAGAAGCACTTCCTATGTGTGAGGCCATGCGCCAGAGGAGGCATTCTGTTGTCCCAGCAGTGACAGCACTGCTGTCAACATTTAAAAGTGATAAAAACGGAAGCTCAGAACGTTGAGGAATTTGTCCAGGTCACCCACCTGGTAAGTGGAGGAGGCAGGATTCGATCTCAGGTCTCCCCTGCTCTACAATCCCCAAAGTCACCTAACCACCACACTCCACTGGCGCTTTGGCTCCGGTGCCCACAGGACCCTGCACCTGCATCTGCCATAGCACCTACCGTGTTGAGTTGTGGTAATACAGCCGCGAGTCTGCTCCAGTCCCTGGGCTGGGGACTTCCTGAGGGCGGATCCCGTGTCCCTTCTTTCTGCATCACCCGTATTAAGTACGGAAGCTGCCGGGTCAGAGCCACTGGTACGGATTTGAATGAAGGAACCTGTGTTGGCGGAATGAAGAACCCCAGGTCTCCTCGAACCAGGTCAAGAGCCAAACTCCAGCACTGAGGGATACACGGTCACCTGGAAGGCTGTTTTCTGCTCATTCAAGAAAATAAAATGCCCCCCATTAATGAGGTTAATGAGGGCCTCATTAACCAAATGACCAAAACTCGTTAGACTGGCAGGTGCTAGAACACAATGATTTAAGAAATAGGCTCCGAAATAAGACGTTTTGGTCTCAGCTCTGCCATTTGTTAGGCTGCTTTCTCATTTTGCAGAATGCTCCGTTAGCCCACTAGTAAAGTGGGATGACTGACCATTCCTGCGGGTGAGGTTACGGGGAGGAGGGGATGAAGCGGGTGATGTGAGGCCGTTAGCGCGGTGCCTGGCACACAGAAGGCACTCAGTGTGTGTTAGTCTCATCGTTAGCCTCTCTCGGCCTTTTTCAAAGTGACACAGATCCAGCCTTTTCCATTTCCCTTACCACTCTCCAAAGCTTCGACCAGGATAATCTTTTTTCTTCCAATTTCCACAAAGATTATTATCTTTCTTATCCTTATTTATAGAACAAACATACATTGAGTGCCTTCTGTTTACCAGACCCCTTTATGGTCAGAACCTCACCCGATAGGGAAAGTTGACAATAGGGAGGATAAGCATTTGCCCAGGCTAGCCGTCTCAGGAGGGTAAAGTTTCCTGTTTTTTGCTGTCGAGAACATTCCTCGATGCTCTAGAAAACATACATCTTCTTTTCCTTTCAAACTTCAAGAATTTGTTTTAAAACATTTTATCATGGATGTCTGAAGGTTTTGTACCTTGATGCATGAAGGAATACACAGTTTCAAGAGTGATTCATAGGGTTACCTCTGTGTCCTTTGAGACAAAAATCTTTCCTCCATCGGCTGCTCTGAAGGTGACTTTAAGAACCAGCATTTATTTTGCAATTCTGTGTGTGGTTCCTACACACATCCACGTTATTACTTTTTTTCTGAATTTTAATTTTTTAAATTATTTTTAAAATTAACATATAATGTATTATTTGTTTCAGGGGTCATGTATTACTTTGTTTAGGGAGTTGTTTGTTTGTGGGTAACTGGGTCTTTCCAAAGACTATATTTGGAAGGGACCCCACCCCTGGCAACCAAATCTGAAACAGCCAAGTCCCCCGATCCTTAACTCAAATCCCAGCAAGAGCGAATGACTCAGGGTGTGCCTGGGTGGCTCAGACATTAACTGTCTGCCTTCAGCTCAGGTCATGATCCCAGGTCCTGGGATCAAGCCCCGGGTCGGGCTCCCCGCTCAGTGGGAAGGCTGCTTCTCCCTCACCCACTTCCCTTGCTTGTGTTCCCTCTCTTGCTGTGTCTCTCTCTGTAAAATAAGTAAATAAAATCTTTAAAAAAAAAAAAAAAGAGCGAATGACTCAGTATAGGTAAGCTTCCCAGACATAATCTATAGATGGATTATTCAATTCCAGAAGTATATGTTCTCAGAGAACCATGCCTGCCATTTTAATAAAATTGCCTCACAGGGAGGAAATGCCTTAGCAATGTCACTCAGCTCCAAAACTTAGGGTTCTCTCTTTGCAACGAACTCTCACAGCTCCTGTTGCAGACTAACGGGTCCCTTCTCCAGGCGACATATTTGGTCAGGAAATCCAGCTTCAGGGACGCAGGCAGACTTGAAGGAGAAAGGCTCACTTCTCATCTGCGTAAGCATCTGAAGGAGGCGTGGCTCCAGGTTAGGCAAGCCCCTGGCTGCAGCACCGGATAACCTGCCGGGTCCCGTCAGGTGACAGGTCTCCTGGGCTGCCACATGCCGGTCTTCTGGGGGCTTCTGCCTGTTCCCTGCTGCCCCAGAGCTCTGGCTTCTCTGGCAGATGCTTTGTTGTCTGAACTGCTTGAGCCACCGTGAAAAACAGAAGGAGATTGTGGGCCAAATGGCCCACACTCCCACTTTGAGCCCACACAGTGACCTTGGACAAGCCCCTTTTCTCTCTGGGCCTACCTTCGGAACCCCAGCTGAGAGGTAAGCAGTTTCACCAGAGCGTTCCTGAGCTGTCACCAGCTCTGCTATCCTGGAGTTCCAGAATCCGTTCCCCAGCTGGGCCCATGACCTAGATGCAGAGGACAGTGAGAGCAGAGCCCTTGTTTGGAATTCATGGGTGGGGCGGGCGGGGCACCTCCTAATAAACTTGACTGGGGATTGGAGCAACCTGTTCCTCCAAGCCCGCTGAGGGCTGAATGGGGCCCGCCACTCCTTTGGCATCATCCCTGCAGGGACAGTGGGAACGTGCTTATCAGAGCATGTGGGCTCATCGACCTGACCCTTCACCACCTGAATGCCCAGAAAGAGAAAAATTGTTCAGGACGTGGAGCCGCGATGATGCACTGATCAAATCAGTGTCTACACTCTGGTTCTCTTAGGCGCTCCCATCCCAGGGAACACCCTCCCCTGCTGTTTCAAACAGCTTCTTAATTCAGTTTTCTCCCTGAGTAATTTTGTCCTCAGGAGGAATTGTGGGAGGACCTGCGGGGATTTAGAAAGCTTAGTGCTGAACTAATTCTGTGCCCTAATGATTTTGAAATTCTGGGTAATTAGGGAGGTGGTGACAGGGAGTCTGGGGCTGCAGGTCAGGAGCTTGGGTTCCAGTCCTGTCGTGGTCCGCCCTCCCTTAGGCCCCCCCACCCCCCCCACCCCGCCGCCTACCAGCTGTGCAGTCTTGAGCAAACTGCTTCACCTCTCTGGGCCTCAGTGTCCTCCAAAGCAGCAGCATCTCTCTATGGCTTTTTCCCCCCTGGCACGCCATGGCTCGACGTCCAAAGACCAAAAAACATCCCATTCTAGGTGTGGAATGGAGCCTGATTTTTCTGGTTAGATTTGACAGTCCACTTTCTGACTCCTGCGGAGACAGCGCTCTGGAGGTTGGATTTTCTTCCCAAGCTTCTCCCTGGTGAGGGCTGTTGGGATGGATCCCAGGAAGCAGGTGAGTGGCTTGGGCCTTAAGTTTTGGAAGGGGCTTTGAGGAGAATCACCCAGCTGTTTCAAGAATGCCTTTGACCCCAAGTGTCTGGAGCCAGATGCTTGGCATGTCCGGACAGCAGCGTTTCATAAGCGTCAAGGTAGCCATGTCCCCACCTTGCCAACCATTTCAGCTCATTCTTCAGCAAATATTTATGAAGTGCCATTTTTGTGCCAGACACTCCCCGGAAGCTGTTTCACCTACATTATTGCATGCCATCTTCCGGGCCCTATGAAGCAGGCACTAACTTTCTCTCCGCTCCACAGATGAGGATACGGAAACTCAGGGAGGTGAGGTGACTTACCCAAGGTCACACAGTCAGCACATGGCAATCCTGGGGCTTAGTTCCAGGCCCAGCGACTCCAGAGCTCGGGTCCTCAACCTGTACATGCTGGCATTTTCCCAAATGTTAGTCTAGTTAATCCTCATTTAAATCCTCTTTTGCTTTATGGCAAAGCTTCCCTCTCAGTGATTTAAAAAAGCCCCGGGGTGCCTGGGTGGCTCAGTGGGTTAAAGCCACTGCCTTCGGCTCAGATCATGAAACCAGAGTCCTGGGATCGAGCCCCGCATCAGGCTCTCTGCTCAGCAGGGAGCCTGCTTCCCTCTCTCTCTCTCTGCCTGCCTCTCTGCCTACCTGTGATCTCTGTCTGTCAAATAAATAAGTAAAATCTTAAAAAAAAAAAAAAAAAAAAAAAAAAGCCCCTGTGAGTTTGCCAGGCCAATCATGGCTTAATGTGCACAGCTGCTTCTGAAGGAGGACAGAACAGACAGACCTTGGACAGGGTAGTGGGAAAAGCCCCGAAGTACATTCGCTTCCCACAACTCAGCTTCTCGACCTGCCTGGCCCCCGCACTTGCTCTCTGCACTTTTCCAACCTCGCTTTTCTCACAAAGCTTTTATAAGAACCAGTTGAGAGTACGGCCCCGAAAGGACCTTATAAATTAGAAAGGGGTGAAAGTAGGCTTAGCATTAGGGGGGTAAAAACATCTCTGTTTTTTTCACTCACCAAACCGGAGAGTAAATAGCATGTCATCTTTGAGAATCTCAAATACCCCGCTGAACAGTTGGAACCCTGGGGTCCTGTGACGACGGAGTGTGAGGCAGGATTTGCTTTGGAACACCGGGCACCCCTGCCTGACTCATTCTGAAATGCCCCATTCCAGGATGCGCAGCCATTACCATGGCTGCCTCTGCGACATGTGGTTGGCCCAGAAAGGCTGGACTGTGACATTCCTAAACAGATTCAGGCATGAGAAGGGAAAAGAAGAAAACACCGCGTTTGTAAACAGACGGCCCGGGGCTTAAGAGAGACAGGAGAAGACGATGTTCATTTTCTGGATGCTTGTTTTGAAAGCCTGTGGCAGCACCGCTCTCCGCCCATCCCTGGATCTTATCATCCTCTGGGAAGAACACCTTGTCTCAGCCGGCAGACAGCCCCACCCCAGGGCTTTGTGCTCTGGGACCACAGATTCCAGGAGGACGGGGTCGGGGATCACTGCCTTGGCCTCTTAGCCCTCTGAGGGACAGGAGGAGCTGATACAGACCAGGTGCTTTCTGCAGGTGCATGGAGCTCCGTGCCCTTGGCCTCTGTTTCTCCACTGCACATTTGTTCTCTCATCTCCCGCCCTGTTGTGCTTAGGTGGGTGGGGGTGCACAGGAAGAGGATCTTATTCCTTTTGAAACTGTGTGTGTGCCTCCTTTAGGGCCCAAGGGGACGAGAGGAAGCAAGCTTGCTAGTGCAGGCTAGAGCATTTCTTAGACGGGGGACAGAAGCTTCCAGAGAACAAGTTGGAAGGACTCCCGTAGCCCTGCCTGCCTCAGACGAGGCCAAAGGGACTCTGGTGCATAGGATGGCTTTCTTGGGTTCTCTCTGCTTTGACTTCCATCCCATCGTGGCCACAGGAGTGTAGGGGAAACGTTGACATCCCTCCCATGCACCAGCGAGCAATTCATCAACTGTTGGCAAATCCCCTGCTTAGTGCGGGACCAAGCCAGCCACTGTTGCCATGGAAACGAAGAAGGCTGGTATCCAGAGGATGCCACAAGACCATGTCTTCGAGAGAAAGACCTGCGGGCTGCTTGGTGACCTAGGCTCCAGTCCCGGCTCCACCACTGGTTTCTGTGTCAACTTGGCCAAATCATTATCCTCTCTGGGACGGTATTTTATGAAAGCGGGTTAGGCAATCATGCCTCAGGTTGCTTCCAACTGGGCTAACCAGCCATCTCAGTTTGCCCACGGCTATCCTGGTTTACCTGTGGAATGCTTCATGTCTAGGAAACCCAGTTTCCAAGTGAAAACTCCTCTTGCTAACGGTTCTCGTACCTTCCTCTTGGGTCGCCATCCCCTTCCTCTCTGTGCTATAGATGCCCCTTCGCTTTAGAAAATCACTGGGATAATTCCTTCCACTAGAAGGGTGTGGTCGGGCGTGAGACTCAAAACATGTAGCATCCTGTATGGCAAGGCACCAAGTCATCTGAATGAACTGGGCCATAAGCCCCGTCCATGGCTGGCCATTCTCCACCCCCAGAAGCTTCCATCCCCATGTACATCAAAATGTCCCCGCTTTCTGTCGTCACGCCAGTGGCTTCGGGGACCGATCCATCTGAAGGATTACCTGGCTTCTCTTTTGATTCTTTTTCTCAGACCAAACGTGGTGATTCCCCAGTTCACTGGTCAGATCAGCCTCCGTCTACCTGCTTCCCGTCTTCAAAGGTGTCATTGCTCTGCACCCAGCCGACTCACCCCAGAGAGCAATTCCTATCCTGATGGGCTGCCAAGCACTTCTTCATTCAGAGAAGAGCCCCTAAAACATTTGGGATTGAGGAAGTTTCAAGTCTCAGATAATGGTCACTGAACATGTATCGAAGGGCAGAGGCAAGAAACCTCACGTGATCCTGGTTCCCAGTCACCTCCACATCGCTGTGCCCATCTCCCGAGCTCCCTGCCTGCCCTGGGCCTCCCGTCGCCTGTTTCTTTACCCCGTGTCTTGAGCGCGGTCACTTCCATCAGGCACCGCTGGTGAGTTAGAGGCTGGTCACGACCGCTACGATGACGTTTCCTTGCGTGCCGTGACTTGCATGCCCTACCATGCTTAAGGGCTGCGGCAGTGGAGAGAAGAGTGACTCATTCTGCCTGGGGTGACCTCTGGGCTGGGCCCGCGAGGTGAGAAGGAGCTACAGGTGGAGTATGGGTGGGAGGCAGCGGGCATGCCAGGCTCGGAAAATAGCGCACGCATTTCGTGAGCTTTCTCCCACTCCTTCTGACTATGTCCTGTTGTCACCCACTGTGGGTAGCACTGTGGGTGGCAATGGGTCAGGGATGGCTAGGCCAGAGGTCAAGGAAGGCAGAGGCCGCCCTCGGGAGACTGCCGGGCCCAGAGAGTCTGGCCACACCAAGAAGCTCCCTTCCTATTTCGGGGAGCAAATGGAGCCCCAGCCACGAGAGTCCTCCCTTTCCTTCTCATGCCTCAGAATTCCTGCCTCCTCTGTGTGTGAAAAACCCAGTTCTGACCCCACCTTCATTCCCCAGACCCGTCTCCACTCTGTGACCCATCGCCCGCAATCCCTTTCCAGCCCTCTGGCCCTCCCCTCCTTCTGCTCCAGGGCCCCACCCACAACCGTGGTTCAAGTCCCTGCTGCCACCCACCCGGTGGTTGCAACAAGCTTCTCGCGGGTCCTGTGATTCAGGCCTCTCTGTTCCTCACCATCCTGTGCATGCTGCCAGACCACGTTTTCCAAAGCAAAACCTCGTGCACCTGTTCTGAAATCTTTGCGAGCCCATTTCCTTAAACCTCATGGTCCACTGTGCACAAACAAGGCCACGTTCGTATCCATGACCTAGTTGTCTGGCTCCAGCCCGTCTGCTCACAAGGGACAGCAGTCTCTCCCTAAGTCCAGCCCAAGTCACTGAGGCCCACCTCCAACCCCCACGCTCCCCTCCACACCCCCCGCCCTGGCCTGAGGACAGCCCTCAGAGCATCTGGGCCCATCTGTGTGCGCTTGCTAATGGCCTGTGACCAGGTGAGAAGTGTGCAGAGACTTTCAAAGCAAGGTGACGTGCTGTGACCTCTAGCATATGTGATTTTATTTTATAAAATAAACAAGGAACAACAACAAAAAGCAGCTGGTTCTTCACCACAGATGATTTAGAAAGTGGTACCCTGGGGGTATCTGCGATGCAAGCAAGTCTGGCCCTGGCGCGCAATCTCTCATCACCTCCCGGTTATCCGCGGGTAGGGCTGGAGCTACTTTGTCGTGAAGTCCATCCCTGCGGCTTCTCTTCTTGGAGCCCAGCTATCCACAGTGCTCACGGAAGGAGCATCTTGCTTCCAAAAAAGGCACCGGCAATTCAGAATATCTGCCCATTTAATATTAAACTTGGGATTCTTATTTCATGTCTTATTTTTTGGCTTTCTCTCCCTAAGGGATTCCTGCCCGAGGCCCCCACCCCCACCCCCGTTTAGCTTGGTAATGAAAAGAGCAAGTTTAAAATCAACTTTACTGAAATACAGTTTCCATACAATAAAGGGCACTTAGGATCAGCGTACAGCTTGAAGAATTTTGACCAAGGCAGACGCTCGTGAGATCAGTGTCCCAATCGACCTCGAAAACAGCTCCCTCCCAGCAAATTCCCTTGTGCGCCTTCGTAGTCCGTCCCCATTTCTACCGCAGCGACAGGCCATAACCCATCTGCTTTCTGTCACTTCAGACTGGTTTGGCCTTTTCGAGAAGAGCACATAAGTGGGATCACCCAGGACGTGCTCTGACACACGGCTGCTTTCACTTACCCTGAGGATTCTGAGATTCCTCTGTGATGTCACATGCATCTCAGCTCAGTCCTTTTCCTAGCTGAGAAGCATTCCATTGTATGTACCACAACTTGTTTATTCGTTCTCCTGCTGATAGATATCTGGGCAGTTTCCAGTTTGGGGCTACTTGAATGAAGCTCTCTGAACATTCATGTTCAAGTCTTTGTTTGGACAAATGGTTTCATTTCCCTTGGCAAACACGAGGGGTAGGATTGCGGGGTCACAGAGAGAAGGTTCTGTTCAACTCGATGAGAAACCAACATTAATCCACAGGCCGTGTCTCTTTTGATGGGAATCACATGATTTCTCATTGGATCCCAGTTCCTGCTGCCCCGGAGGGTGTCGGTCGTGCCCTCCTTCACCGACTCCCGAAATCAAACATCACGTGCGCTTCTCTGGCTTAGTGTTATGACAAAAACGTCGTTAGGATCTGTTCTGAGTTGTGTGGTGAGTAACCTGTGATCAAAAAAAATTGGAAGTACTGATGTTTTTGAAAGTTGGCCGTGAAAAACGTACACATACGTAGAAGCTATTGCGTGTGGACTCTTTGTATGTTTGTGTTGGGTTTTAGGCTGTCTTTATAATGGGCACAATTTCATTCGCCTGCATTCCAGTAGGTTCATCTTACCCATTGCTACAACTTGTAGTCAGCGGCTGAATTAGCTGGCACCTAGCCGGAGCTGTCTAAGGCTCCCACAAGAACAGTGGCTTAAACTAGCGAGAAATCTGGTTCTGTGTCATATAAAATACTTCCTGGGGCAGTTTGTGGCTGATAGGGGACCTCCACAGTCATTTGGGATGCAGGCTTCTTTCCATTTTCTTATCACCATCCCTAGGGATGTCCCTAGATCAAGATGGAAACCCAACCATCATATCCACAACCCAGACAGCAGGGGAAGTGTGGGTTCCGGAGGGGAAGGAAGGACACACGCCCTCCCTTAAGGACACATTCCAGAGCTTGACTTTGCTGTTTGCTTCCATCCTGTTGGCCCGAATCTAGTCACGTGGCCAAAGCTAGAGACAAGGAATCCTGGGAAATGTAGTCACATTGCTAGCTAAAATTGGGTAAAATATGACAGAAGAAGAAGGGAAGAGTGCATATTGGAAGACAAGAAGGAATTTTTGTCAGATTAGCCATTACTGAAATATTCTAAACCGTTAATCTCAAACTATTTTGATTTCTTACACCCGACAGCATTTTGTGGGTAATAAAAGTGGGTGGGTGGGAGTTTACTGTCCCCGGGAACAATGTGTTGTAAGGTGTAGGAAAACGGGGCGAAGTCAGTCCCAACTTTTTACCCTGATATTCGAGTGACTGTTGTGTACTTCCCCAAACTTTTCACCCTTCATATCCATACCTGGAAGCTCTGTTTGGCCAAAGGGGACTTCCAACACATCTTAACTTTCTTCCCATTCTGTCATCATTAATGTTTCTTTCTTCACTTGGAAACTTCCCTGGGTTCTTCCAACACCCTGGTCTCCCTCCCCACCTCAAGGTTCTTGCTGTTTCATCGCTTCAGGATGGGCTTTCCCAGACAGGTTGCACCCAGCCCTCTCTTTTCTGTCATTCAGATCTCATTTGAACTATCAGATGCTCAGAGAGACCTTCTCCAGTCAAGTTCTCTAATACTGCCTCTTCAGCAGCCCATCCCGTCACCTGCTTTATTTTCCTCATAACATCTTCCTCACTCTCTGAAAGAACCTCACTCCCTTACTTGCTTATGCTGCTTCATGCCTTCCCTACTGCAATGCTCTAGAAAAAGTCAAGGGCTGGTCATCTTGCTTACTGGAAGTTCCATGAATCACGTTAGGGGCTCATATCACAGAGCTTAATTTAATAAGTGCCCAAATGCCCTTTCCTCCTTCCTCCTTACTCATGCTATAGGTAGGGCTTGGCCCACACCCCCAGTTTGGCCCTCAAGTGTCTTTTGGTCCTTTTCCCCCAATCACATTGTGCCTGGCTTCTTGTTACCTCTCAAGCCGAGATGTAAAGGTCACTGCTTTGGAATGGCAATGTCTGCTGACTCCAGCTCAAGCAGATGTTCCCATCCATTATTTTATCAGAGAACCCTGCTCATTTCCTTCAGGGAGCTCCTTACAAGTTGTGATTCTAGCTTTACTCACGTGTGCAGTCATTTTTTGCCTCTTCCTGCTGGCAGTTAAGCTCTGGGACCAGAAGGTTATGTCTAACTTATATAGATATTTCTAGGGCCCAGTGTGGTGTTTGCTACGTCCAGGTGCCCCAGAAACTTGCGGATTAACCGATGAATGCCTAACATGTTCTGTCTGCACCACTTACCTGAAGAATAACAATCCTTCCCATTATGTTCAGCTGTCCATTAAATCTTGTGAAATTCTCTATCTAGAAAAGTTTTATCCCCCTATTTTGTAACCTGCCTGAAAACAGGAGCCAGTCCCCCTTTATACCTCTTCACCCCCAACATACTGGGCTCCTTTAGATCAGGCTTTCAGACGTACATTCTGGGAATGTTAATAAGCATTGCAAAAAAAGCCAGATCCTAGGGCCAAGTTTGGTTAGGATTAGGTGAAACTTAAATATATATTTTTAAACTGCAGACCTTCACAAGAATTTTACGAAGCTCCTTATTCTCCCTCAAGGTGGAGCAGTAGGGGCTTGGACAGCTCTGCGAGGCTTCCTGGGCATTGGCCTCAGAACATTTTAATCAAAGTAAGCAGCTGACCTGCTACTGGGATGGGAGCATCTGATCTGACAGAGGAGAAATGATTGATGCCCTGTGACCTGTGGGACGTACCGACTCCCCAGGCAGCAGCAGGATACACAGAACAGTACCGACAACGACAGCACCAAACCACAAAACAAAACACACGTTAAGGACTAGCCACATCTACTGGGGGGAAGCCCCACATAGCTTGGGGAAGACTTCTCCAGGTAGCATTCCAGAAGAGACGAGTCAAGAAGCAGACACACGCGGGACAGAGGGCAAAGCTGAGGTCGAGCTGTCAAGTGGCTGCCCAAGGCCATGTAGGGGAGGTTGGGAGGGAACAGGGAGTGGCAGCTGGAATTGAAGCTGGGGTCCTTTGAATTTCCCCAGTCCCAGGCCGCCCCAGGACAGCACACTGCACATCAGGGCACTGTGCTCATTAAAGGCCATTATATGTTCTCTGACTCTGCCTTATAAGCGTGGGAGCCAAATATCTTATAAGAAACACAAATTAAATTTTTATTCTATGTACCCCTTAATGGACCATTTGCAGGCTCTGCTCCCCAAAGGCATGAGAAAGCACAGTAAGTGACTATAGGGCAGTGGGGGGGGGGGTAAAGTGGGGTGATGGGGAGAGAGCAGCATTCACCCTGTCCTGGTCCCCTGGGCTTCCTTTTGAAGGTAGCCAGGGACCAACTTCAAAGCTGTTCCAGAATCTGAGCATATTAGAGCCAGAGGGCAATGGCACAACACCCTCATTTCATCGGTGAGGAAACTGAGGCTCCGAAAGGGTCAGGCCTGCCCTCAGGGTCACATTCTAGGTTAGTCTATTGCATAGGCGTGCATAGACCTCGGCCTTGGGTCTCCCAGAGGGATGCCCTTCCATCTGCTACTTCTCACAGCTGTTTGAAAGTTCGGGCCAGCAGACAAACAGCTTATTTTAATCTTGTTTGGCCTCAAAGGGAGTCAGCACAGGAGAGATGGGGTCCCCGGGGGTCAGAAATGCTGTGTTTGGATCCGTGGCTGTGCATTTGAGGCATCAGGCCTCTACTTAGAAAGGACAGGCTCCCTAGGCCCAGAGGACTGGAGTCGTATTTATCTGGGACTTGGCTGCAGACACGTGTCCCTGGGCCTCACCCCCAGCCTCCTCCTACATGGTCCTTGCTGTGGGTTGCTGAAGAGCGAGGTTTGCATTTTCTGGGAATGTTCCTGCGAGTTACCAGCGAGTCTCCCTGGGAGAGGCTGGCAGCCAGCAGCCGATGTGTCCGAGTGGCTGGTGAAGCCCACGGTCCGGGTTCCAGGTCTCACGCACGCTTGCTGGCAGGCCCTCCATGGACGCTTGTGCTCCCGGGTGCAGATGGACAGACGGGGAAGCTGGCAGGGCCTTTTGAGATCTGGCCCAGGGCTCTCCCTATACGGACAGAGAAACTGGCCCAAGAAAGGGAGGTAGCTTTCTTGTCGCCAGTCATCCCAGAATTAGGGACCTGCCACAGTGAAACTCCTTGCTTCCATCTTCCTCCCTCAGACACGCTCTTTTCCTGGTGCTCGGCATCCCCTCAGTTGTTCAAGTCCGAAGTCTTGGAGCTGTCAGAAGGTCCTCTTTCGCATTGTCCCCTATAGCTGATCTGTAAGTGAGTCCCTCCAAATGACATCCTGAACACACCTGATTGTCCCTAGCCATGCCACAGTCACTCCTCACTTGGGGTTAGGTATTAGTTTTCCGACACGTCTCCCCACTTCTGTGCTTGCTGTCCTGAAACCCGTACTCTTCACAGCAGGCAACATAGTGTCATGTCAGGTCACTATTCCAACCTGCTTAAAGTCCTTTCATGGCTTTCTCCTACCCAACTCAGAAAAACCTTCACACTCCTCCCCACAGTTTAGCAAGCCCTGTGTGTTCTGGCCCCATCTACCACCATGATTCCAACTTGGACCCTCTCTCTCCCAGCTCACTCTGCTCCCCCGTAAGGACCAAGTCCTGTTCCTCACACAGAAAGAGTTCCTTCTCACCTTAGGGCTCTGGCACTTTGCTCCTTCTGCCTAGAATACCTCTTCATTTTCCCCTGGCCAGCCCCTCAGGTCTCAGCTGAAAAATTACCTCTTTAGACAGACCGTTCCTGATCATCTAAAGTAGCCAGGCAGTCACTCACTATCGTCCTATTCTAATTCTCTGCATATCATGCCATTCATTCATTCATTCATTCATTCATCATTCATTCATTTACTTAGAGGTAGGATCCCCCAACTAGAATGTAGACAACATGAGAGCAGGAATTTGTCTGTCTTGTGTATTTCTGTATGTTTTGAGTCCAAAGGGGTACCTGGTAGAGTTACAATAGATATTTGTAAAAAAAATTGGATATTTCTAAAAAAGTCTAGGAGATGAAATTCCTTAAATTCCACTTGGCTGTAAATCAGATGTCAAGCCATTTCCTTTTTTTAGACCTTTGTTTTCCTACTTTTTTAAGTTGAGAGCTGCTCCCAGCATCGACCACTCTTATGTCCTCTATCAACATAGATGGGTTTGCCCAGTTTCTGAAAATCTCACAGATGAAAGCAAATGTTAGATACTCTTTTACATCTAGCTCTTTGACTCAATGTTATTTCTGTGAAATTCATCCACATTGTTACACATAGCAACAGTACATTTTTTCTTTGTCAAAATATACGTACCCACTCTTTAAAAAAATGAGGGGTGATGGTGATGATAGACTAGTGGTTTACAAATTCTGTTCCACAGAAGCACTCCTCCCCCAGCAGGGGTAGAATCGGGGAGAGGCCAAGAGAGTGAGACTTCCATGCCCCCTTCTTTTGCCAGCTCCCTCCCTCTCCACCTAGAGTAGTTTCTGGCTTTGGCTATGCTACAGATTGGCATGGACATGTCATGCTTCCTAATTCTATTTCCAGCCTAGTTGGGTCTTCAGGCCTATTCACCTTAGGTGCCAGAAATAAGCCAACCTGAGATCAAGTGCCTCTGAAATGCAACCCCCACCCCGTCTCCTGGGGCCAGACCACATTCCTCGAGGAAAAGAAGGAAAGAGAATATTCTGTCTCACCTAAGCTCCTCAAGTACATTATGGACTTGACACTCTTGAGGCATCCAAGTCAGGTTCTGAACCCAGTACACACTCTTTTGCATAGACACCAGCAACCTTGACTTTCCTTTTTAATTCTGTCACCGGGTGACTTTGGCCAAGTCATTGTTTCCTTGTCACAGAGACTCTGGGTTCGCTAACCTCTTCTTTCCCTGCTAAGGCTCTCCTGGGTGGGGTGGAGTGGTGTCCTCTGCCAATGGGCAGTGGGGGATGGGAAAGCTGGCCGCGTGCAAGACACAGATGTTAGGCAGAAAGGAGAGCCTGGTTTGATGGTACACTTGAGAGGCTGGAATCCCTGGGAGTCTCAAGGAATGAAGCAAGTACACCGGGACGTGGTGGGCGACGGTCCGGGACCTGTGCCCAGGGCTGCTGCAGCCTCTCTGGTTCTTGTTTAGCTACCTGCCTTGGAAAATCTTTTACTCCCTCTGCCTTCTCGCAGTTGTTGCCTTCAAGTAAACGATGGAGTGAGGTCATGCCATGAGAAGGCAAGGCATGCTGGTTTGCTATTCTTTTCTTTGAGACTCACTTTAAACACTGATGTACTCACTGCTAATGACTTTGGGCATCTTGCCACGATGGGGGTGGTGGCGGGTGGTGATGGCGAAGAATGGAGCTGTTTATAAGGGCACTTTCCCGTTGGTACTACGAGGCATGCAACAGCCTTTAGAAGGGCAAGAGTCTGTCTGCAGCCTGTTTCGTTGGCCTCTGGCCTGGAAGGCCGTCATGGGGTTTGGACCACACATTAAAACAATGTATTGCTTATCTCTAAGTAGAGACCACACTGGTGCACAGCCCAGATAAATGACAGAGTCTGTGTTTGACTGCAGAGCTACCCTTCTTCTCTAACCTACTCATTCTAGGAGACCCTCGCCGGTTGGGACTGGATTTTGGCTCTCTCACTTGTAGCTCTGTGATCTTGGGCAAGTTTTCTCACTTTGGTTTCCTCATTTGTAGGTCCGGGACAATAGCGCCTACCTCATAGAATGGTATGAATACGAAATGAGATAATGTAATGAGATAGTGTAATAGTGTTTAACACAGCACCTGGCATCCGGCTGATGCTTAGTACATGGTAAATGCTGCTACTCCTTCCTCTTTCTAGTAATTGGGAAACAGAGGTAGGAAAAATGTGGAGATGGGAATTGAACTCAGGCATGTAATCCAGACAGATATTTATCACAGACTATAAACTGTGTACCTTGCGACTTGGCTGGCAGAGCACATAGCCTTTATTGCTTGAGGGCTGGACCACAGAGCCCAAGTTCCCTAACACAGGGATCATGGTCTCTGATCATGGACTCTGTCGGTAAAATAATTTTAAGTACTCCTCCATAATTATGTGCATTCTCCCATCCAAGTACTAACCAGGCCCGACCCTGCTTAGCTTCTGAGATCAGATGAGATCGGGCGCGTTCAGGGTGGTATGGCCGGAGACTTATGTGCATTCTCTTATTTGTAAATTGGGTCCATTCTGATACACTATTAGGTATATTATAAAACATATAAGATAAAAGTTTTTAAAAATGGAGATAAAAGTAAATATCGAGAAGCTCTACTATTTCCTCCTTTTTTTTTTTTTTTTTTTTTGTGACCTCAGTGCCTATCTATTGGTGGGATGAGGGGTGCGTAAGAGAGCTTGTTCTTTTAGGTCCCCTGTTGCAATGATCACATAAAATAACATCCTTCCTCAAGCAGTCATAGGATTTTAGTTACGTTTATTATTATAGTTGGTTAACTCATGTATGCACACAAATGGTAATCATGATAAGAAAGTCCCCTGAAGGTTATTGTTCAGTGATGGCAATCGAGCTACACTTTGAAGGGTCTAGGGGTCAAAAGCTTGCTGAGAACCTACCATACACCAAATGCTATTATAAGAATTGGGGATGAAGGTGAACAAGACACAGTCCCAGTCCCCCAGTCCCCCAGTCCCCCAGCCCCCCAGCCCCCTAGCCCCCCAGCATCTGGACGTTCACTAGGGAAGACACGGGGAATAAATACGATGCTGTCTAACATATGTAGTGAAAGAGAGTATAAAATCAGAACAAGAAGAAGGAGTGGGGGCTCTCTGGGATGACTTCGCAGGAAAAGTGATGCCCGAGTACGGTATACAAAGATCAATGGGTGTGCAACAGATCGACAAAGGGCAGGTGTTTGGGCTAAAGGTCCAGAGGTGAGAACTCACCTCCACAGTGAGCACTTGCGTGCTGTCTAGGTTGTTTGATGCGGCTGGTGTGATTGGACTGTCAGGCTGCCGAGGAGGCCAGAGATGATTTTGGGCAGGTGGTCAACTGTTGAGTCATGGACCTTGTGTCCCTTGACGAAGTGAGGACTGAAACCCAAGACAGGGGGATTCATTAAAGGTTATAGGCAGGGGAATGACATTGTTGGATTTACATGCTAGGAGGACCCTTCTGTAAAGCTTGAAGTTGGGAGGCTGGGAGGCTCCCACCTGGGCTCCTGGAAGGAGAGAACAAAGCCTGAACTACCATGGGAGGGAGAGTGGGGCTGAAGACAAAATCAGAAATTAAGAATCCCTTCTTGAAATCAATAAGGCTCTCTCTGCTTCTTGAGGCTCTAACTCCTATAGGCAAGGGCACTGTCACTGCCACGAGGGGGGGTATGATGGGTTAGCATTCCTGCCAGGATTGGAGGTCGTCTTTTAGCATTGTTCCAGTGAATTTAGGAGAATTTTACTGGGAAAAAGTCCAAGGCATTGGAGTCTTCAGACCTGAAGCTTGGAAGCTCTCTACTCGAGTCTCACTGCCTCTCAAGAATAAGGAGCTTTGGGATGCCTGGGTGGCTCAGTCGATTAATCGGCAGCCTTTGGCTCAGGTCATGATCCCAGGGTTCTGGGATTGAGTCCCACATTGGGCTCCTTGCTCTCTGGGGATCCTGCTTCTGCTTCTGCCTGCCACTTTGCCTGCTTGTGCTCTCTCTCTCTGACAAATAGATAAATAAAATCTTTAAAAAAGAAAAAAAGAATAAGGAGCTTCTCTTAGTCTTCTGTACCTGGACTCCTCACACCTACACTTTTATTTTTTGAAATTTTAATTGGCGTATACTCAAGTACTGTCACCACTGGTTCTGGCCCTCACTGTGTTGACTCTGTTCATATGTGAGAGGGAAACAGTAGGTCCAGCTCTGTACAGTTGTAGTTTCAAGTTCCAAAGCAAAAAGGGAGACTTCTTCTCCAAAGTCAAATAAATGAAAAGCCCCCAGATTGAGGGGGTGGCCTTGATGGCTTGATGGCTCTGATGGCCTGGTGGGATCATATGCTGGTCCTGAAATGACTCACATAGGAATCACTTATGCCTCGGTGATACGTCCAGCCTGCAGGAGAAGGAGGGATGAATCAGCTCTGCTCAAGTCAAATGGACAAAGAGTGGAGGCAGATTGGTTCATCAGAAGGAAATGAGGGTAAAATTGTCTGGATGGTGAAATTCTGGGTGCTGGAAATCAAATTCAGCAGTAGTCTTCTGTCCTTGTCGCCTCCGTACCAAGGCCAGAAACGCTGGAGTGATTCTCGAGTTTTATGATTCCTCGCCCTCCCCATCCATCAATTACAACAGCCCCTCAAGTCTACATCCTGAGTAGTTTCCCAGCCTATCCACTTTGTCAGCACTGTCACCATTCCAGTCCAAGTGAACATTAACTCCTCCTTTGAATATTTCCTTACGCCCTCCTCCTTTTCCCTAAACTCTAAAAATAACAGCAGCAATAACTCACATTTGTTGAGGACTGGATCCCCAGCACTGGCAAAGCTCTGCGTTCATGATCTCTTTCAGTTCTCAGAACATCCCTGCGAAGTGAGTAACTGTCACGGTCCCCATTTCTTCACACCCAAGATGCTTCGATGGTTTCCCCTCTCCCTATATTCCTGGTATCTATTATGATGTAACAACGTACTCCAAACATGAATCATCTTGTAAACAATACAAAACAATACAACCATGGGTTTAAGTGAAGAATCTGCAATTTGGGCAGGGTTCAGAGGTGGTGGGGGTGTTATCTCTGTTCCTTGCAGCATCAGCTGAAGTGGCTTGACTAGGGAACGGAGAATCTACTTCCAAGATGACTCACTCATATGGCTGGCAAGTGGGAGCCGGCTAGCTTAGTTGGGGCGAAAGGCCAGGGACTTCAGTTCCTGTCGACATAGTCTCACCTGCTTGGGTTTCCTCACGATGTGGTGACTGGGTTCTGAAAGTGTCCCAAAAGGCACGAAGTGGAAGGTGCCATTTCTTAAGACCTGACCCCAGAATCTGGCACAGCATCAGAGAGCCCAGATTCAAAGTGACCAACCTAGAGCTCCTTTCGAAGGGAAGAGTATCAAAGAATTCTTGGGTAGAGTTTTAGAACTGCTACATCCTAACAGTAAAAATCCATAAAATGAACTACAGGTCTTCCCACAGTTTGGTACTTGGTAATCAATCCATTATCTCATTGCATGATAAAAGAGGTCTGTGTGCAATAGGCTTCTCTCAGTTCCTCCAAGGTGCTCTGTCCTCCCTCACCTCAGGCCTATTGCACATTCTTTGCGCCCACCCAGAATTCTTTCCCCATCTGTACCCAATCTCCTGGTTTCAGAGTTCAGCAGAAAAGACCTCTCCCTGGACGATTCTAGGTTAAGCTTTTCTGTTTTAAACTCTCATACAATTCCTGGCTCCCAGTAGTAGGTGGGCCAGAAATAAATTTTGAGAAAAGAAATGGTGGAATGAATGAGAAAATTCACTGAAACTCCTTTCTCCATCTCTATGTCTTCTCACAATGCACTCAGTGTCTAGGGTCTGGGTGGATACACTCTGTATCTTGCAGCCTTTTAACAATTCTTAAAATCCCATCTCCTCCAGGAAGGTGATGTTTTTCCTCAGAAACTACTCAGGATAAACACGCACATTTCAGGGCTTGCTGAATCTATGGCTTGTGTGAATGGAAAGTCTTGAGTGCTTGTTTTTATGGGACCTTTGTCTAACGGTCAGAGTGTCCCTATCAGTATTGTCACTATTTACTTTGAAGCTCCTGGAAGGCAGGCACCATCTCTCTGACTCATTCTCCCCTCTATTTTTAGAAACAAATGGCCTGACGACCAGCAGATTGATGCTGAATTTTAATAGGCAGAGGGTACAAAATGAACAAAGACTGGATGGGCTGGGTGTTCTCTCTGTTGTCCGGTCGGGACAACTTGGCTCTCATCATACCATGGCTTGAAATCAATTTCTGGTTAGGGAAAGAGACAGATCTTATAATGGAAAACACACTGGATAGGAAGCCGGAGTTCTGGTTTACCACCACTGGGGCTGTCACTGAGCCTGTCTGGGAATTGTCTCCTCCTTACCCATCAAGCAAGGGCACTTAGACAAGAGGGTGACTAGGGCTGCTTCAGTTACAATGATGGTGATTCTGTCCACTTATGGCACATGAGTCCAGTTTTGCCCCTTTTGATCTCGGGTAGGGGACTTCTCCTCTCTGAGCCTCACTTTTATCATCTATAATCTGGGAGTAATAGTTTTTCCTTCATAAATTGATCTTGACTTTGGAGTTAGATAACCCTTGAGTTTATATTCTGGTTTTGGGGCATCTGGGTGACTCAGTCAGTTAAGCATCTGCCTTCAGCTCAGGTCACGATCTCAGGGTCCTGAGATCAAGCTTTGCATTAGGGTCCCTGCTCAGTGGGGATCCTTCTTCTCCCTCTCCTTTGGCCCCTTCCCCCCGCTCATGTTCTCTCTCTCTCTCTCAAATAAATAGATAAAATGCTTTTGAAAAATAATTTCTGGTTTCATCATTTACTAACTAGGTGACCTTGGGCAAACAACATCCCTTCTGAATTTCAGTGTTCTCTAGAATGACGGTAAGAGATGAGAACCTGGTCCCTTATTGTGATTTTCATTGTGATGATTCAGTAAGATGTAGTATATAAAATGTTTATCATGGTGCCTAGTATGTGATATATGTTCATTAGATAAAAGCTGTTTTTAAAATTATGATGACAGGAGTACCTGGGTGGCTCAGTGGGTTAAGCCTCGGCCTTTGGTCTGGGTCATGATCCCAGGGTCCTGGGATCGAGCCCCGCATCGGGCTCTCTGTTCAGTGGGGAGCCTGCTTCCCCGTCTCTCTCTGCCTGCCTCTCTGCCTACTTGTGATCTCTGTCTGTCGAAATAAATAAATAAATAAATAAAATCTTTAAAATTATGATGACAAATAATTACTCTTCCTTAGGAATTAACCTGCGTATCAGTTGGGTTGGTATGCAGAAGGAACATGTAGAAGATTCCTGGGAGATGATTAGAGAAGATGGACTGTGATCATATGTGGTGGTTTTTGAATGCCCAGATGAGGATTTCCACTGACAATGATAAGCCACTGAAGAACTTCAGGCTTTCGAAAAGATAATTTCAACTGAAGAGAAGACACACTAGGAATGGGGAGACATCATTCATTAACTCATTCATTCATTCATTCCGTCAGTCAGTCAGTCAATCATCTGACAATCACGGAGTCCCTGCATGCCATCGATGAGGATGCTGAGAAAGACACAGCCTTAAATACCACTTAAAGTATAACAAGTGCCAGAAGAGAGAAGCATCTCACTCAGATTTTTTGAGGGATCCAAACATTTTTCTAGAAGGAAGTGATATTTAAATGGAGACCCAAAGTATAAGGAGAGGAAGAGTATTCTAGGCAGAAGTCCCAAGTGCCAGGGACGCCTAGGCCAGAGAGAGCAAGGTGAGAGGAAAACTAGAAAGATGTTCGATCTTTAAGACAAAAGGTGAAGAGAAGCAGAACTAGGGTGATGAACATAGAGACAGGGAAGAGAGGATGGATGCATATATCATGTGGCAATCCAAGTTATAGAATCGGATGACAGCTGGGCATGGGGGAGACTAAGAGGAGCCAGCGCTGACTCTCATGTGATACCTCTTACTGTGCCGGTGAGCCCTCGCTTCAGTTTCCCTTTTGCTTCCTCAGGGTGTGTGCTGGATTTGCTGTGTTGACTTTGCTTAGTTGGGAGTGGCAGATGGTTCCCTTTTGGGAACCATGGGTTGTGCAAAAGAGGAACCTATACAAGATTTGGAAGGTGGAAGTGAAGCAGTAGCCATTATTCCATTATTGCTGGGACAGAGGTACCCGGTCAGGTTGAGCTCATGTAGCTCTTCCTCTCAACGACCAGCAGCTGGGACCACTGCGTCGGCTTCGCACCCCCAGACGCCGTACCTCTGAGACATCATGGCTTCCCAAAGATCTCTTCCTGCACTGCCCCGCTGTGAACCCACTTTGGTGGCTGCATGTTCTTGACTTTTCAGATTATCTTGTGACTCTGTTTTTGATCCTTCAAATACGCCTTTACTTAAATATCACCCTTAGGACTTTTACTTCCCCAGCTTTTCCCATAATTGGGTAAGGTCTAATTTTTATAAAAACTTTCTTATTCTATAATACGGATAATGAATCTACTCCCAGCTGGACCCTGACTAATACAGGCTTATAAAGTCCTAAGATAGATTTCACTTACTTTTGAGTATTTCTGATGTACTCAGGCAGCCAAAGATAGACAGATATTGGTGTTTCTTCCCTTTAAGTAGAGGCATAGATCATAAACTCTCTTACCCTAGAACCACCACCACCACCACCAGCCACAAAATATATTTGTTTGAGACTCTGACTTTCCTTCCCTCCCCTAAGTCAGTGGACCAAAACACAGGAAGTGATAAGCCAGATAACTAAGCAGTAACAGAAGAAAAAGGGAAGAGGAGGATGTTCCAAGAAGGCGGAGGAGGATGCGCAAAGATCCAGAGGTCACACAACTCCTCTTTGTTTACCTTGGGCTTATTGTGGAAATTGAATGAGACCATGAGTATGAAGGCCCTCGGTAAATGGTTCGAAGATGTGCAGACATGAAATTAGCTTGGAAGGACCATTGATAAGAACAACTTTTTGTCTTCTGCTTTTCAGTAGTTTCTCTGAGGTCTTCAGTTCACCTCTGTGCTCTAGCCATCAGACGACTAGAATTTCAAAGGACATAATTATGAGTTGAGTGCCAGCAGGCCTAGAGCATTTGGCTCGGAGAAAACCATTGTCTGCTTCCGAACCACTAGGAAAAAGGAACGGGGAGTACCTACAGACCAGTTTGCTCTCCTTTCATGCCAGGACTTTTCTGGAATGAAAGTGTCTTGGCAACTTCTGAATTACTTCACCTTTCCTGTCCTGGACCCTTTCAGTTTATTTTTCCTCCTTTGTCTCTAGGGCAAGTCAGGGAGAAGCACAACTAAAGAATCTTGACTCCAACACTTGCATGACTATGGACGAGTTATTTCAACTCTCTGCTTCTCAGTTTCTGCATCTGCAAAATGGGAATTAGGGTTGACTTTATGAAGTTGTTGTGAGGATTTTTTGTTTAAGACTGATGTATTGGGGAGCCTGGGTGGCTCAGTGGGTTAAAGCCTCTGCCTTCGGCTCGGGTCGTGGTCCCAGGGTCCTGGGATCGAGCCCCACGTCGGGCTCTCTGCTCAGCAGGGAGCTTGCTTCTTCCCCCCCTCTCTCTCTCTGCCTGCCTCTCCGCCTACTTGTCATCTCTGCCTGTTAAATAAATAAATAAATAAAATCTTAAAAAAAAAAAAAAGACTGATGTATTTATTTTTAGAGAGAGCATGAGTGTGGGGAGGAGGAGAGGGAGAGAGAAACTTCAGCAGATCCCTCACTGAGCTTGGAGCCTGATGTGGGACTTGATTTCAAGACCCCGAGATCATGACCTGAACCGAAACCCAGAGTTAGACGCTTAATTGACAGCATCACTCAGGGGCCCCTGTTGTAAGGATTAAGTGAGTAATATGTGTCTGGTCTTGGAAACAATGCATAGTACACCATGAGTGATTAGCAACTATTGGCTGGTATTAATATAATAAAAACAATTTTTATTATTACTATGGAATCAAGAGGTCAATTGCAGCTTCCTTGGCATGTTGTGATATCTTCCATTCTCTTCATTTCCGTCATTTTCTTCTTAGCAAAGTCAAGTCACTTAGAAGATCAGTGATTCCTGACTGCTGATAATATGGTTTTAGTCCACCTGCTCCCTCCTACTCACCTGCTCCTTTGGCTCCTGCTCTTGCTACAGAAACGACCTTCTCAAAGGTGACTGACAACTTCCTTATTTCAAAATCCAGTTAACATTTCCTTGTCTACTGTTGATTCCCACCTTCTGGAATCATTCTCATAGCGGGCTTCTAGGATACCTCACTTCATCTGTGGGCATTTTCCTTACCACCTTTCTGGCTGCCCTTCATTCTCCAGTCTTTTTCACTCTTTCCAGCCTTATTCTTTTGTCCCTCCCTTACACACTGGCATTCTACAGGCTCTACCTTAGGCCCACTTGTCATCTCAAGACACACCTCTCCCGAGGAAACCTCATCTGGTCCCAAGACTTAGTCCCCAGATATAGAGAATTCTAGTTCCGATCCTTCGTCTGAATGTCAGACTCAATGTCCTACTGGGTATTGCCACCTACACATCATAAATGTTCTTCAAGCCCAGCTTGTCCTAAAGTGAACTCATTACCTGCACGCCCCTCTTCTGTGCTCCCTGTTTCTATAACCAGCACCTCCCTTGGCAGATCACTTGCCTACACTTGAGAATCAACCCAGCTATCCTGCCGCTGCTTCTTTCTCATCTCCCCACGTCCTCTTCATTTCTATACCTGTCAACTTCCAAAAATATCCTTGGAGCCAGATAATTTTTTCTTCCTCCTTGTTGCTTCTGGTTCTGACCACCATAGTCTCTCCCTACTGATCAATGGCTGTAGCCTCTTCACTGACCCCCACGCCTTCATTCTTGATTCTTTCAAATTAGTCTCCACTGGGTTGCCAGAATTGCATTTTGTAAATGAAAAACTGACCCCGATGCTTTCCTACTTAAAACACTTCAATGATTTCCAACAGCTTTAAGGATAAGCTTGAAATATCTTTTTTTTTTTTTAAGGATTTTATTTATTTATTTGTCAGAGAGATCACAAATAGGCAGAGAGAGAGCGAGGAGGAAGCAGGTTCCCCGTCAAGCAGAGACCCCGATTCGGGACTCAATCCCAGGACCCTGAGATCATGACCTGAGCCGAAGGCAGAGGCTTCAACCCACTGAGCCACCCAGGTGCCCCAAGCTTGAAATATCTTAACTGATTTTTCAAGGCCCTTTATCATCAGTTGCCTGCTTACTCTTCTGGCCTTATTTCTGCCTCCCTGCCAACCCCGGTCTCCTGTAGTATTACATATGCTCGCTCCACCAAGGTGCCAGTTCTCTTATCTACCCTAGGAACTAGCAACATTTAAACTTTTGTCTTTTAAGATCGTATTTATTTATTTATTTTAGGGTTTTGTTTTGTTTTTGTTTTTAGAGAGAGTGCATGTGAGTGGGGGGAAGATCACAGGCAGAGGGAAAGTTCTCAGAACGTATGCCCTTGTCTGGAAGCTCCTTCTTGAATAACTCCAGCTCCTTGTCTAGGTTGTGTGCAGAGGCTGCTTCTTCCATTAGTTATTCTTTATACTCAGGTCTGGCCTAGGTCCTCTCTGGTGACGCCTTGGATGAGTCTTTTGAGAGTTCTGTCCCTTCCTTGTGATTTATTTCAAGTTTAGGCTTTGGAGTCAGGCCACCGGGATCTGAATTCCAGCTCTGCCACCTGTTGCTACTTTTTAACCCAGTGAACCTCAGTTTCCTTATCTGTAAAATGGGTCTAATAATAGAATCTATTTTACAGAATTGCTTGTTTCTTTCATGAAAATAGACATTAAATGGCATTCAATTCATTATTTGTATAATTAATGGTTTAAAATCTATTTTTTAAATTTTGAATTTAAGCTGCAGAAGGCAAGGACTATGTCTACCACTGAATGCCCACTGCTAGAGTGCAGGTAACAACTCAATAAAAAGACGTTGAATAAATTACTAAATGTGATTTGGTATTTTGATTATTTTTTTAATTTAACATTATCTTATATTTCCCATGCAGTTAAGTATTTCTTTATTAATTGTTTTCTATTGGTTGATAAGCAGTCTATTGCATAAATGTTCCAGAAGTGATATAAACGTTTACTGTATTTTAAATCTTCATTATTTTAAATAATATTGTGAAAACATTCTGGTATATAATCTTATATATGTCTCTTAGATTATTTCCTTAAAGTCCTTTTCTAGAAGAGAAAAGCCAAGGCTCAGCCTTACTTATCCCTCCTGCCTTCCTCACTAGCAGTACATGTTCTCCTATCTACACTAGGAACTAGCAACATTTAAACCTATGTCTTTTAAGATTGTATTTATTTATTTATTTTAGGGTTTTGTTTTGTTTTTGTTTTTAGAGAGAGTGCATGTGAGTGGGGGGAAGATCAGAGGGAGAGGGAAAGAAAGAGAATCTCAAGCAGACTGCACTCTGAGCATAGAGCCCCACTCAGGGCTCGATCTCACAACCATGAGATAATGACCTTAGCCAAAATCAAGAGTTGGACACCCAACCTACTGAGCCACCCAGGTGCACCTAAACCTCTGTCTTTTTTAAAAAAAAGACATACAAAAGTATACTTATCATGATAAGTATACTCTTTAATCCTATTTCACCCATCCCCCACCCACTTCCTTTCTGGGAACCATCAGTTTGTTCTCTATAGTTAAGAATGTATTTCCTGGTTTGTCTCTCTCTTTTTTTCTTTTGCTCATTTGTTTTGTTTTTAAAATTCCACATATAAGTGAGATCATATGGCATTTGTGTTTTTCTGACTGACTTATTTCCCTTAGCATTATACTCTCTGCTTTTATCATGTTGTTGCAAATGGCAAGATTTCATTCATTTTTGTGGCTGGATAATATTCCATTGTATATATGCTACATCTTCTTTATTCATTCACCCCTCTATGGACACTTAAATTGCTCCCATACCATGGCTATCATAAATAATGCTGCAATTAACATACAAGAGTATGTATTCCTTTGAATTAGTGTGTTTTTGTACTTTTTGGGTAAATACCTAGTAGTGTGATTACTGAATCATAGGGTAGTTCTATTTATAATTTTTTGAGTGAGTGGGCTCTAAGTGTGGAGCCCAATATAGGGCTTGAACACATGACCTTGAAATCAACACCTGAGCTGACATTGAGTCAGATGCTTAATCAACTGAGCCACTCAGACCCCCCTCCTCTGCCCATATTTAATTGGATTATTTGTTTCTGGGGAGTGTTGAGTTGTATCAATTCTTTTTATATTTTGGATACTAATCCTTTGTCAGATGTCTCATTTGCAAATACTTTCTCCCATTCAGCTGGTTGTCTTTAAGTTTTGTTGATTGTTTCCTTTTTATTTTGATGTAGTCCCAATAGTTTATTTTTGCTTTTGTTTCCCTTGTCCCAGAAGACCTCTCTAGAAAAATGTTACTATGGCCGATGTCAGAGGAATTACTGCTTGTATTCTCTTCAAGGATTTTTATAGTTTCTAGTCTCACATTTATGTCTTTAGTCCATTTTGAGTTTATTTTTGAATATGGTGAAAGAAAGTGGTCTAGTTTCATTCTATCACATGTGGCTGTCTTAAGGAAGAAAAGATAAAACTTTTTGAAAAAAAATGTATTTGCTATATATTATGGGTAATTGAGGGTGAAAAATAATGAAAAGGGAAGAGGAAAAGGGAGAGAGTGAGAGAAAGAAGGAAAACTAGAAAAAGAAAGAGTCAAAGAGAAGGGAATGAGAAGAGGAGAAGAGACCAGAAATCACATTTTAGGAAAGGGACAAGAATTAGAGAATTAGAAAGGAAAGAAACAGAAAAAAAAAAAAATCCTACTCTAGCAAAACACACTGTTGGGGCCATTCCATATCCCTGTGGTTTACATTTTGTCTGGCAACCTTTCAGAGGTTTGAAGAAGCTACGGTGCTTCCATAACAGTAGTTTTGATTTTCCTTTTGCTTTTCTCCAGTGTAAATTTACCTAATTGTATCAGTTGTTCTTCTGGGGACATAGTCTCCATACCCCTCAACAGTCCAGTTCCCCCTTTTGGGCAGTGTTCCTTTTGTCAGCATCCCTATTAAACGTGGCCGTCAGAGTTGAACGGGGGATTCCTGAGTGTGCCTCGCGTGAGCCTTTGAACACGACATGCACAACACTGTCGCTTCCCGGGCTTGGCACAGGAAACTTCTCTTCACTCTTTTGCTTTCTGCCTGTCCCTCTCTCAGATATTTAGAGCAGTGATTCTAAGACATCTTGGTCTTAGATCTCTTCGCTCTCAAAAATATTGTTGAGGATTACAAACAGATTTTGTGTTTGTAGATGGTATCTACTGATATGTTGCATATGAGAAATGAAAACAGTAGTTTTGAAAATCTTGACATCATTCAAAAATAAACCCATTACATGTTAACATAATTAGCATATCTTTATGAAAGATTTTCAAAATAAAAAAAATAATATGGGGAAAACGGCATCATGTTATATCTTCACAGATCTTTTTAACTTCTGGCTTAATGGAAGATAACTTGATTCCCATCCAATTTTGCATTTAATTGCAGTGTTGCAATGTGTGTTTTGTTGAAGGATATAAATAAATCTTGGCCTTGCTCAGGGGCATAGTTGGAAAGTGGAGGAATATTTTAATGGTCTTTCAGATAATTGTGGATATTCTTTGACATTACACTAAAACTTGACAAGTGGTAGTTTCTAAAAGCTTGGTTGCAGTGTAGAATCTGGAGGCCTATCAATGAAAGTTTCATATTTTATTACATAGACTTCATTGGTCTAACTTACACTTTATTTAAGTAGATCTTGTACCCATGCCTGGTTTTGTAACTTTATGCATTGGTTGTCAGGGGAAATAGTAGTTCACTGAATTATGCTGATCTTCTAAACGTTGGCACATTTCATTCTATCGAACCCCAAATAATCACATTCATTAGTATACCCATCAATCTTTAAGTATCGGGGAACTGACAAGCTCATGGGGGCAGATATAAATCTTTCAAAATTCACTTGAACTTTGAATATTATCATTGGCAACAAACATTTCTAGTGATTTTCCTTGAAATAGCAGGCTCACTTCATATATTTTTTGAAAAAATGCCTACCAAATAGCCACATCAGCATAACAAAGCTTGTTGGTCAAGTCAGCCATTCTTTCAAGAGAAAATGTGTTTTCATGACAAAGGTGGCTCATTCATATTGCAAACCCACAGCTGTGGGCGTGATTTTCCTTCAGACAACAATCATGCTGCTGGCCGTGGAAGTACTTGATGCCTGTCTGGACTTTGTCACACAGAACATTAGCAAGAAGTACACTCAAGGGTCTAGAGTTAATAGAATTAGCGATGTTTAGTGCTTAATAAACTGCTTAAGTGAAAACTATCTACCTTTCTTTCTTTCTTTCTTTCTTTCTTCCTTTCTTTCTTTCCAGTAGATTTTGCATTCGGTGAAGAGTGCCATGATGAATCACACAGTTGGGATCCACCATCTGGATCCGTGCTGAGGCTCAGGCGTTGGAACCTCCATGACTTTTGTACCATGGATGTGAATGTGAAAAAGACAATGCAGTAGCTTGCAGCTAGTTTTGGCTTTATGGACCCCTTGAAAGGATCTTGCGGACTTCCACAGGTCTGTGGAGACACCTGGAGAACACACCTTGAGAACCCTTTCCTAATGGACTACCAGTTCCATTTAGTTATGTTGAGTCTTACACTGATCCCATCAATGGTGGCTGGGCTGTCACCAACAGCTTGGGGGTTTTCAAGAATATAACACTAATGGTAACAGGAACTAACATATCTTAGGTACTGCTTTATATGCTCTTCACACATTAAAGGACAGCAGTCCTTGAGGTACGTTCTGCTTTATCCCACTTTCAGATGAGGAAACGGAGGATCAGAGAGGTAAGTTCGCTTGCTGAAGAACACACAGCAGGGAAGTGGGAGAATCAACATGAAACTCCCCCCGTCAGTCTGACTCCAGAGCCCATGCTCTGAACTGCTTTGTTATTGCTGGAGCGGTTAACAGGATGGGCAAAGTGAAGAAACAACACGTCAGAGGGGCAGGAGGTCAGAGTAGTGACTGCGAATCTTGGACCCAAGGGTTTAAGTAGCAATTCAAAGGTTTCCTCTAAATCTATTTTCCCATCTGATTCTCACAAAGGCCCTCTGAGTTGGCTGGTGAGAGTTCTTATTTCCATTCTATAGGTGAGGAAGTTGACTCTTTCTGGAGGAGAACGATCCCTTTGTAGCCCCAGAGCCATATAAGTGGGTGAGCTCCACCTACTCACCCAATGCCAAGGACCCAAGGCCCTTTTTGGCAGCTTTTCCCCTTTGGGGTGTCCTGTGCTGTCACATGCCTTGAAGGGAACTTGGCAGAACAGGCAGTGGTGCCTTTGCTTCTAGAGAGAGAGAGAGAGGAAGGGCGGGCCCATTGGCCCTGGTGCCATAAGGGAAAGTGAGCCGAGGTCCAGGCACTGGTCTGACTGACCAGCAGTGAGAGCGTGCCCTCCTCACCTTGGGGTATGTGACAGAGACTCGAATGTGTTCCCCATGTGAGGGGGCAATGCAATTTACATGAAACCAGAAACAGTTTATCTGCCAACCGCAGAGGAGGCCCGGAAGGGTGGGGGAGAAAACAGGCTGGAAAAATACACTTACGTTTTGGAGGCCTCTGACAAGGAGGTTCGAAGATACAGAGAGAAAGTTGCCCAAATGTAGCCCAGATCTCCCTGTCTATAGGAGAAACTGAGTCCCACAGAGAAGAAGGCACTTGCCAAAAGTCGCATAGTCAGTGAAAAAGCCACACTGCCCCGCCCAGGCTCCCTGGTGATTCACAGCACTCTCCGAAAAGAGACCAGAGAAATAAAAGCGAGGTCCTCCCTGGTGCCTTCCTTGCCTGTCTCGGAGCAAACAGATGTGACACTGGTAGCCAAGAGTGCTTTGCAAGGAGAAGACCAAGCTCTGGGGAGCCATGCCCCTTCTCCCAAACTCTTGCAAACAAGGGCTGAGTACTGGGATGGAATTTCTCTGGTTTCTCAGGACTTTTCCCTGGGTTCGTGATAGTGTGCTTCTGCACACCGCTACAGGGGTATAAATTCCAAGTGGGCTTTCTGCGTGGCTCACTCTGAGATTCTTTCCCTTTCAATGAGTTGATTTTGCCTTTGTTCTTTTGTTTATATTCCCGAGACAATCAACAGTTCCTGAAAGTTAACAGGCCTCTTGAATGCGGAAGAGGGGAAATTTCAGGACAGTTCCTGAGCGTCCAAGCCTTCAAAGCCCCATGCAAGGCCAGGCCAGCAAACAGCCTCCAGGATAAAGGGGGGGATCCTTTCTGAGTCAGGGTCCACTTCAGATGGAATGCTTGTTCTCAACTCCGCATTCTCGCTGGTCTCCCTGCCCCAGGGCAGTGCCCCCACGGCCTTCCATAGGAGGCTCCGTGTAGGGAAATCTTTCCAGAAATAAGGGGAAGATGGCCTGGTGCCCCAGCTTCTTTCCTCGTTAATAGGCTGAGTTTGGAATTTTAACAATTAGGAATTAATTCTTCAACTTCAGGTTCTTTTCCCCAGGACAAAAGGCAGCATTATTATTTTAAGACCTCCGCCTCCTCCCTCCTGACAATACAAAAGTGGGGGAGTGAGACAGTCTAGAAGGTGATGTCAGGCTGTGTGGGGGAGCAACAGTGCAGATGAAGAGCCTAGAGCGTGGCAGGAGGGTGGTTTAGATGGGTAACTAGGGATGGGCTTAGTCAGGACTAGGGTGGGTGGAGAAAATGGGAGATTCATCACCAAATAATTCAGGTCATTTCATTTGACCTGAATGAAAGTAAGACACCTGAAGGAAGCAACAGAATGTGCCCTGAAGCCATCTGGGGAAGACACCTCTACTTGCCAGAATGGTCACCCCAAAAATGCCTTCCACCCCTGGATGGCACAGGACCAGCTTCATCCAGTTTCCCTGAGATATCCTCCTCCACATTCCCGAAGACCATTCTTAGGTCCCATTAAACCTTCTTATCCCAGTGAATCTGGCTGTTACCTCCACCTAAAGTTACCTTTCTCTGGTAAACTTCCCTTAAAAAGTCCTCCACAAACAGCCGTTCTTGAATGGAGGGCTAGCTGACTAGGTGTTTGTTTCTTCTTCTTCTTTGGTCATTCTTGATCCTCACAGGATTCCAGAGCTTCAGAACTGGAGGTGCCCTCTGAGCTCAGATGGCCCAAACCCCCCATCTCCATGTCGGAGATGGAGAACATAAGGCCCAGCCCAGGAATGGCCTGGCTCCTGGCTGGTCATGGGGTTAGTTACAAAAATGGTGTAGTGCGGTCCATACCCAGGGGTCCTACTGAGACAGTGCTCTTTCCCCATCCATCCTCTTCCCATACCACACAGCCCATGGCTCCACTGGTCTTCACCTATCTTCTATCCTTAGAGAACAACAATAATAGCTCATGTTTCTCCAGAAGTCTGGTTTCCTCCTGCAATGCTGTTCTGTTCTTCTCTGAGGACATTTTCTGAGAAGGGAAACTCTCTGTAGGTTTCTTTTCTTTTTCTTTTTTTTCTTTTAAACTAAATATTATCTTTTGCTCTACACCAGCCTCTGTGCTAAAGGCCTTCCACCCAGGATTTCATGAACACTCACAACCCTTTTGGAAGGTGGTGTTATAATCATTCTTTTTTTTTTAATATATGTATTTATTTATTTGACAGACAGACATGACAATTAGGCAGAGAGGCAGGCAGAGAGAGGAGGAAAGCAGACTCCCTGCTGGGCAGAGAGCCCCATAGGGGCCTCGATCCTAGGACCCTGAGATCATGATCTGAGCTGAAGGCAGAGGCTTAACCCACTGAGCCACCCAGGCGCCCCTGTTATAATCATTCTTGTGGAGACGCTGGAAAGCCCAAGTTCAGAGAGGTTGGATAAGTGGCCCAAGTTCACACAGCCAGAGAATGGTGGAGCCAGAATAAGAATCCAGGCAGGGTGACTCCAGAGGCTGGACCCTCACATGACAAGCCAGTCATACCTTTGGGTGTGGCACCTGCCGCCAGCCAGGGCCGAGTGCTCTGCGGGAGCTTCTGTGTCTTTGGCCATTTTGGTTACTTTCCTCACCTCCATTTTCACAGTGGGTAGACCTGACAAGGAGCCTGTTGGTCCCCAGGCTTTTTCCAGGAGGCTCCTGACACACAGGTTGACATGCTTAGCAACCACTGACCTTGACACTCTGGCCACAGGTGATGTAATTCAGAATGGTAGCTTGACCCAAAGACTGCCATCTGTGGGCTGGCTGGCCGCTTTGGTGTGACTGCTCTGACTGGCAGGCTGGGGTTCACCAAACCTGTCAGACCTTGTCTCGTGGAAAGCAGTAAGACAGGGTGAAGGCACTGAACGGTGCTCATAGTCTGAGGAGGAAGGGACAGATGCCCACAGTTTGAGGACACAGGAAACAATCTGGTCACTCAGCGTGAGAAACTGTCCAGTGAACAATATTCTGGCCTCCGTGGGGTTTGTCTCTGTGGCTCAGGTGGTTTCTTATCTTCCTTTCTGTGAATTCTTAAACCTCTGGTAAATGAGTATCACGAGTGAGTCTCTGTCCGTGCTCCCAGGAACGGGCAAGTAACTGTCCTCGCTCTGGATCTTGTCAGGTGCTTCTGTTGGTTTAGCTGGTCACTTACCAAGCACCCACGGCAGCCAGGACTCCTGCTATCATCCATTTCACCAGCCCCTGGCTAGACCTGACACCCATTTTCCAGAGGAAGGCCTAGGAAACATCTGGGTTGATTTCTGAGCTCCCCCCTCAAATCTGGAGAATCAGAATTTCTATGGGTGGCACTAGGGATGAAATGTACCCAGACTCCCTGGGTGGTTTTATATCCAAGTGGTTTTTATGGATCCTGAGGTCTGAAAACTATGGCCACAGACAGCTGCTTTTGGGTCAGACACTCATCTCTGGTTCTATCGAATGGAGATACCATGCATTCCACAGAGAATGAACCTGTGTTCCCTCGGGGGATTGGAGACAGGGAGCACTGGGCCACAGCAGCCAGCACCTGCTATGTTTTAAGAAACTGATTACACCTGAGATTGCAAAATACCAACCATGAGATTAATTTGTAGATTGCAGAAGTATTTTTTTAGAGATTTTGAATGATGTGCCCATCTCATGATCAGAAGGTCTCACATACAAAAGCTGATTCTGGCTTTCCTAAAAAATCTAGAAGATCTAGCAGCACTTCCAGCTACTTTGTTCTGTTTGGCAACAGCTGACTGTTACTGAAAAGGAGATGCCACCTTTAGACGGGGCCTGGGTGTCCCTCTTACTACAGGATCCCCCTTGTCTCTAGCCTCTCCAGATTTGAGACTGTATGAGTGGCTCCAGAAAAATGGGAGTGAGCATGTTTCTTGGTGGATATATAGAATATTCCCTCATGTTTCATAGGCGAACTTTGTGATTATCTTGACAACACAACTCATGATGGCTCACTTTACTCATGTGTGCCTGATCCTAAAGACATTTGAGTTGGGACCCTGGACACTGACTCCCAGATCCCTCCATGGGGCTACAAACAGAAGCTTAGAGGACACCGTAAGACCAGAGACTATTAGCGTCCAATTACAGAATGCCCCATCAGTGCCCGCACAGATGGAGTGATGGCAGCTGGGAAAGAGGAAGAGCCACTCTCGCGGTGACCCAGGGAGCAGGTAGTGGCCAGAGTGGCAGCCAGTTCCCCTCCAGAGCATCAAGCACCTTCCCCCCCACCCCCACCCACCCACAGCCAGCCCTATTCCCTTCAATTTCTCTTACAGCTGGTCATACCATTTTTTTCCCTGGGTGTTGACCATATTCCAAGCACGGTGCTAACAAAAATGTCTGACAAGCAATGTCTGATTTAATCATTATTTCTGTTTGCCAACTCAGAACACTGAGCTTAACATTTACTCTGCTTATTTGTGGAAGAGGAGGGATGTGAATCCAGGTGTGGGTGCCGTCAGGCCTTCCGCCCTGTGCAACCTCATACTGGAAACCATCAGCCCTTCCAGGGAGACACTGCGCTGTTCCCATTTTATAGATGGTGGGATCAAGAGGCTAAGTGGCTTGCCCAGGTTCACGCAGCGGGTCACTGATACAGTTCAGACTGAAGCCCAAGTCCGAGTCCAGGGCTCCTAAGCTGTGCCGCCATCTCTGCTCTTCTCCCCGAGAGCCCAGACTCTCCAGAGCCCAACCTAGAACCCAGGGCCCCGATTGCTTTCTGGACATCACCCTTTTTCTCTCCAATACACGATGCTGCTTCCCTCCTATTCCAGCTTCCTGTGTCAAATGCTGGGACCTGCTGCAATGTCCTTCTGTTGTCTCGACCTCACTTTGTGAAACAAGATGGCAGCAGCCTTGTGCCTTTGTTTCACTTTGTGAGAAATGAGGCAACCAGCCCTGATCACTCAGGATCCCGACGTCCCAGGAAGAGTGGCCGCTGTCAGGGCTTTGCCACCATGCTCCGAAGAAGCCTCCGGTTTCCTGCAGCCACTTCTGAGATTTTGAGAATAATATCTTTGCCACCAAAGAATAAAGATTCAGTCTAACTAAGGAAGATGTTAATCGCTCCTCCAAAAATATATGTTATGCGTTGAGGTTTAGACGTCATTTAAAAAAGGCGTTCTGCTGCTAAAGAAGATAGCGGGGAACCTCATTTTCTAAAATGTCACAGGTCATTGAGCTACAGAATACATCTGCTCAGGGGTGGTAAGTCATCGTGGATCAAGGTCAAATATCCCAGCAAAGCAGAGGAAACCATCTTCACCTTGGGATACCGAGTCCCTCGCTGAAAGGTGATCCTGTCTGCCCAGCATCCCCTCCTCGGTCTGCTGGGACAACGCAGGGTTTCCCTTATCCCTACTGGGCAAGCATTGACCTGCCCCTTCTTCGAATCAGAGCTCTGGAATGGCCAGCTAGCCCTTGGCAAGAGGGTCTGAGTTTGCTGGTGGCTCTTACTACTCAGGGTGGCCTATAGGATTCTTTGCATTTCCACTCTGGGTTCGAGAACCCAGAGACCTAGCTACAGAGTCTAGCCTCGGAATTTGGATGCCAGGGGTCCCGGGGAGGGGGTGCTGTGAAGTCTTCTGGAAATTCAGCTCTGGCTGATGTTTCCTCCTCTGTGAGGACAAGGGATTAGGAAGGTCCGTTCACACAGGAACAAACTCAAGGAAAGCAAACAGATGAAGCAGATATATACTCAGACCTGTTCACCTCTGTCTCCTCAGAGCCTCCCCAGCGAGAGCAGGCCCACGTGCATACACACACGGGATCAGATTTAGACTCAGCTCAGTGTAGTTCTTAGTAAAGTGGTTTAACTGGTCAGGTCAGAGAGCCTGCTTGTCAACCTCTCTCCAACCAGATTACTGCCTCTCCTGCTTGTCTTTTACTACTCCAAAGTACTACTACTGTAGGTAAACAACCCCAGGGTTCTGTTCCCTGCAGCCTTGCATCCAGGCCTGGCCTCCCTGGAAGCTGACCCAATCATGCACCACCCCCGGGGCTCATCGCCTCAATACCGTCAAGGTCAGACTCCATATCATCAGGTACTCAAGATCTTGGAAGAGTAGAACTGGCCAGGGCTGAGCCATCCTCTTGGAGCCTGTTGATTTTACATGTGGGAGCAGCAGGGGCCCAATTTCTTGGGATGGGGAAGACGTGGCACCTCTATCTTCCAAGGAGGCATGCAGGATCTCTGCACCAAGCCAGAAGCCTGTCCTAATTCAGATCCCACAATGGCGGCCCTTGAGTGGCCTTGACCCCATAGGCGTGTTTTGTTTGGTCCATGCGGTGTGGGGTGCCACACATTGTTTTGTCATTTAAATTTAAATTGTTTAATGGGAAATCTCAGCCCCCCCAAAAAAGTTTAGATTTCTGACTTCAATTGAAAACATGCCCATCTGGCAACCTAGATCGCCATTCCCACAAGGCAGGAATCTACTGAAGGTGGAAAAATGTGTACCTTTTATGCTTCATTCATTTCTCTTTCCAGTTGAGCACCTGTGGGCATTTGTATCTGCAACCTCTGTCTGAATTAAAATAATAAAAGAATATTGATAATTGTGGATGTGGAGTGAGTATCCCACTGCCGATAGACGCCACGTGAGGAACTTCCTATATGTATGCTTTTCATTTCTCACCAAGCCCTGTGAGGTCGATTTATTGTCATTCCCATTTTACAGATGGGAAGTAGAGGCTCATGCGAGTTCAGAGATTTGTCGAAGGTCGCACACGTAAGAAGGAGCCAAGCCAGGGTTAGAAGTCAGATTTTCCCATCTCTAGAAACTATGCTGATTCCAAGGTGTGGATAGATTCTGTTCCTGGAGAGAGCTTCTATGAAAGTAACCTCAGAATTTCTCCAGCCCTTTTCTATACTTTTGGAGTTTTAGTCTCAGTTTCCAGTAGCCAGAGGGACTTTGCTGCTTGCGTATCAGCAGATATTCCCCAAACAAGGAATGTAACAGACCAGAGTGGACTTCACTTTAGTCTCCTTTCCAGACTCTTAATCCCATCTGTTCCTTCTGACTTCTCTGCTCATGCCGCAGTGGCTCTCCCTCCCTAAGTGCCAGGTGGGCTCTGAGACTTCATCACCGACTCTCCCCTTTCCTGATCATTGTTTTCAATCAACGTCTAACCATACATTGAATCCTGTTCATACGTTCTCCACAATTCCGGTTACAGACCTTTGCTTTCGGTATTCCTCCCACCTCAAATCTACTGTCCGAGGCATTGCCATATTAATCTTCTTAAAGCATTGGTTAAATCCCATCACCTCCTCATCATACTGGCCATCCATTGCCTGATGGAGGCAGGCTCTCCTTCTTTGGCACAACCTTTGACATGCTCTACGAGGTTGGGGAAATTTCTCCAGACATCACTTTCTGTAATCTTCTTTACATTTTGAGCCCTTTATGTTTCCAGTTAGTCAAAGCTACCTCTTTCCCAATTTCTCCAATGTTCCCAGCGTTCTCCATATCTAGTGCCCGTCCCTTCTGTTTGGAATGCCCCACTGCTCGGCCTTCCTTGTGGAATTCCATTCCACCTTTTAAGGTCAAGCTCGAAAGCCACCTCTAGGAAGGCTTCCCTGAATGAACTCTTTGCCTCTCAGGTCCTTGGCCACGTCTCACCGTGTGACAACTGTTTATGGGACAACTATTTCGTGCCAGCACTGTGGGTCCTCACTCATGCATTGTTTCAACTTCCGGCAAATCCTTCCTGAGTGCTTGCTATGGGCAGGCAGCATCCCAATAGAAGAGATACGATACTCGCTGTCGGGACATACAATCAGTGCCCATGAAGAGAACAGAAAGCTGCTGAGTCTGATTCACAGGACATGATCAAAACACGTGAAGAATGAGGCCCACCAGGCATCAAAAGACATGTGCTCCGGGGATGTGCAGGCCTAGTGGGACCCGCCCAGGAGCAAAAGTTCAGGAAGAGCCTCTGGCCATTCCGTGGCTCCTCCTGCATCCTGACTCCTTCTTTGATGTAGATTCACACTGTGGCTGCTGGGCTGCTTCTTGTTCTCTCTCTCTCTCTCAGGGAAACACAGCAACCCGGGGAAGGATCAGCATCTGTGGACACAGGAGCACCCCGTGGCTGGACCCTTCAGGCTCTTGTCCTCCCAGAAAAGTCCCCCACTGTCTGAGGCGGACGTGCCCAGCTGGACCACGAGGCTGTGCAGCCAATCAGAATAGAGCCTGTTAAGACGCAGGCGGGCGGACCTTTTCTGCAATGAAGTCCCAAGTCCGCGGGCAGAATTGCAGGCTTTAGAGAGTAGCTCAGAGTGCTGGCAGGGTTTTGGACATCACAGGCAAACCGGCTGCCTTCTCCATGTGCCACTCTCTCAAGTCCCAGCTGTGGAGTGTTCCATGCCACCCTCCTCCCTGACGCTAGTGCTGATGAGGGTTATGGGGGAACTTGTGCGCAGGCTCTGTGCGAGGAGTGCTGTGTGGTTTCCTCATCCGAGGCTCACACGCAGTCCTGATCCTTATTTTGTTGGTGAGGACACTCGGGCATACAGGGGTTAGGAAATTTGCACAAAGGCCCACCAAGCACGTAGGAGTGTCAGAATTCAAAACCGGTCAGATCCCAGACTCCAGAGTCCCTGTGTTTAACCACATCGTTGCATGGACAACTCTGCTGTTCAAATTATACCTGCTCCAAGGCCTTGTTCAAGTATCACCCCTACTGTGAAGTCTTCCTTGATTGCCTTGTCCATCCTTGCCTGTGGCACTCTCGCCCTTCTCTAGGAAAGCCCCCTGTTCAGTTAGGATCAAAGCTAACCCTGCATTTAGAGCTGGTATGTTCCCAATTATGAAGTAGACGCCATCACTTTGGGGACCCGAGAAAACCCTGGGTCTTTTCCCATGGTGGGAGAGCCGGAGACCATCCAAGCCACTTAAGAATTCAGGTCAGACATATGGAGATTCAGCAAGCCGGAAAACGAGCAGGTGGAGAAGTAGCAGGGAGCTCCGCTAGGCAAAGCAGTGGCTGGAGGGAGAGTGCTCATAATGCTTGTCCCTTGTCCTAGCAACCATCCCACAGAGCTGAGCTTCTTCCCCAGAGAAAGTCCGATCTGCTCAAGCTGTGCTCCAAGGAATTCTGGTTTGGGGGAAGTTTGGCAAGTGTTTACCAATAATCACTTTAAGCAAAGCCCTTCTCCTTTCCTCAGGGTGCTGTCATTCCAGCACCTCCCAGACTCCCCTGCCAGGATGGACAGGGAGCCATGTTCGCAGGCTTGGTCAGGTCCCAGAGAAGCCCACCCCACCCCCACCCTACCAAGGGACCTCCAGGTACTTCTTCAGTCAATTAGAAGACATTTAGAAAGGAGGATGGGAGGAAATTTTGCTGAAAAGCAAACTCCAGGCAGGCTATTTAGAAAGTGCAGTCCTTTTGCCCCGTCCCTTCTCATGAAAGATCTGATGAGTTCTTGAGGCAGTGGTTCTCAACATTTGTATGGAACAGACAGACCTTCGAGAATCACGGCAAATTTGCATAATTTCTCCCCACAACCCCCCCCATACACAGCTTAGTATCTCGTTTCAGGGTACTCATAGGCCTTCTGAAACCCACCCTTGAACCCCAATTTGTAAGCAAACTGGATGGTTTTAGGTGGTACGTGGAGAAAGAGCATTTAAAATTTTAATCCCCGAGTACTTACTTTAATATGTACCCAAATAATAATTAACACATTAAATCTGTGGTCTTATAAGTGTTCTGGGGATGAGACTAACCTAAAAAAATAGGACCGGAATTGAAGATTATTTTAAAAGGAGCATTAAATAAATGAGCAGGGGCTCTGGGAGCCCACACTAGAGAAAAGACTAGAAGATGCTGAACACAAGTGGACATTTTTTTTTTTTTAAGATTTTATTTATTTGACAGAGAGAGCACGCGTCAAGCAGGGAGAGGGGCACAGGCAGAGGGAGAAGCAGGTTCCCAGGACTCTGAGATCATGACCTGAGCTGAAGGCAGACACTTAACCGACCGAGCCACCCAGGTGCCCCCCAAGTGGATGTTTTGGACGGACTGTCCTGGTTTGTGGACTCTCCGATCTGATTTGACACTCTCATTCGTCCAGGCACCTGAGGCCCAGTGGGTTTAACTGTCCTACCTAAGGACTTGGGGTAGGCAAAAACAGATGCCAGGGAACCCCCCAGGGCAGTCAACTCAGGGCTTTTTCCAATAGCCCCACTTGTTTTCTTGTTTTCTACACATGCAGATTTCACCTTGGAGGGCAAAGGACAGGGTCTGCCTAGGTGCATTCCGAAAGCAGAGAGAACCCGCAGTCACCTGCAACAGCCAGTCAGAGCTCTGTCATTTTACAAGGGCCTTTACAAGTATTTTCCTTAGACTCTTCTCACTGTTTATACTTATAAATGAAAAAATGTTTCAAGATGCTTGTCATTCCTCCCACATTGTTCCAGGTTTGCCTGCACAGAGTCTCAGGAAATGATCTGATGTCTTCCCCCAGGGTTTATTCTGTGTAGCTGGAGTCAGAAGAGAGAATCGGTTTTGTATGTTATGAGACTTCTTTCAATTTGGGTTGGCATTGTGCTCGCGGGTCAGGTTGCCAGGGGGAGCACAAAGGGTGTAGCCTATAAAGAACTTTCTGGAACTCCTCTGCCCAGGTCAGCCCCCAACAGCCCCTGTGGGGAGCATTGTTCGGACTTTTGAATGCATCCCTGTAAGAGTGACAGGGACCTAGGGGAGTGAGGCCAGGAAGAGGGGGGCAGGACAGGTAGGAGGCTGGAGGTCAAATTAGAGGAGCCACAGTGGAAGGAACTGGCATTGGCCGGCTTGTAGGTAGAAGACTCTAGGGCCCACTCCAAGGTCACCATCTGCAGATCTTTAAAGGGTTGTCATGGGGCGGCCTGGGGCAGGTGGGCCCCACGGCAGAGGCAGAGCGGGCGGACAAAAAAAGGAGGGGTATAGGCATCTGGGGAGAACAAGGAGGGACAGGCAGCAGCTCTGCAGGCAGCATTCTTCTCATGCAGGACTGCAGGCGAGAGGCCTGAATGTTTATACGAAATTTGATTTTCAAATGGTGGCCATACATTTCAAAAACATCTGAGAACATTGTGCGGCCAAACAAAACACAACTGTGAGTCAGATCCGGTCTATGTTACTATGTTGTAACTTCTGCCTCTATGGTCATGAGGTTATTTTGGGGTTCCTGGTTGCTGATCTGATACTTTAGCCCAAGCTTACAGTCCCCTTTTTGGGGGTTGCCAGTTCCTATGACAGCGTCCGGTGCTCAGCATTCAGGGGAGCACATAGATGGAGGACAGCATTTCCACTACTCTCTAGGACAAAGTGGGAAGCCCTTAGAGCTGGGGGACTCCTTCTGGAGTGAAGGGAGGGGCAGTCAAGGCTGGGGAACATGGAGGCAGTGGCATGGCGGCTGGAAATATTGCTCTAGGAGCAGGATATCCCAGTTCTTGTGCCACTCTGCCATACCCTAGTTGGGCATCCTGGAACAAGTGACTTCTCTGCATCTGTTTCTTCCTCTATATAATGGGGGATGGGACTGGATGGTGTTCTGTGATCTCATGACAGTCACTTCTCATAACATTCTGCCCACCCCTCAAGGACTTTCAAGTTCCTTTCTGGGTTTCCAACAACCCTAAAAATTCCTCTGCAGAGCCAACCTGGGTCAAGTTGCCTGCTTTCTCTCCCCGCTACCCCTTCCTCATCCACATTCTGGCAGGTGTCTCTGGAGTCCCGGCCAGGTCTGTTCCCCAGTCGTATGTGCCTTTCCATCAGAGCACTTGCTAAGGCTGCATCACACATTTCTTTGTCTGATGATCAGATGAATGTCTCACCAGGCTAGATTATCCTGATGGTCTCTACAAACGCTCACATTCGGTGATCCTAGGACAATCAACCAGGAAGGGTCAGAGCCAGAGCTGTGGTTCTCAACCTTTATTTCTTTCCTGTGCCCCAGGGAGATTAAAGCACACACCTAGTGGGAACTGGCTGATCAGATTCAGAAACGCTCACATAAAGGTGAAGAGCACATTCTCTCTGTCCCTTAATCAGTTGGGTATCTTTTTAGACAAGCCTCTGTGAGCCTTAGTCTTCTCATCTGGAACATGGAAACAGTGATGCTGCCCCCACAGGTTTCTGGGAGGTGTAAGTGATCAAAATCACTCAGCTTCTGTTGGGCGCAGAAGAAGCAGGCCGTATGTGGAAGCCATGAGAATGGTTTTAAATCTCAGGTCAGAGTCATCCTTATAGTATAGATCCTAGCTGGACTTTAGATATTTGCTCCCTTCACCAATGAGCACCCCCTTGTCAACCAAAGAACTGTGGGAAACATGAGGCTAAATCATGGTTCTCAATCGGGGGATATTTTCCTTCCAGGGGACATTGTGCAATGTCTGGAAACATGTCTGGTTGTCCCAGTGGGGGACAGGAGGGTACTATTGGCATCGAGTGGGTAGAGGTCAGAGAGGCTGTTAAATATTCTACAATGCACAGGGCAGCCCCCATTACAAAGAATTATCTGGTACAAAATCTCAATATTGGGCCAAATGGTAACCAAGGAACACAGACAACAATGAAAGAAAAAAATTTCATGAGGTTTTATGTATGTATAAAATATATATACATACATAAATATCTATACAAGCATATATGTGTATAGTTATTGTATGTATATGGGCTAGACAATGTACACTGTACTTGTGCGTACATATCATGTCCTGTGTCTTCAAGTCCACAGACTTATAGTACCGATAGCCAGCACAAAGACAAAGCCATGGCACAGACTCCCAGCAATGCTCCAAACTGACTCACCCACCGGAGGCTGAGTTACTGGAATGAGAAATTAAACATTTGATCTACGCACGACTCTTTAGGAAAGTAAGACTTCAGGGAAACAGGGGTGTCCCTGGTGTCCTATAGAGCATGATCTTGAAGCGTGCCATACATTCACGCCCACACCCTCTTCCTGCCTAACTTTTCCAGGACTGAGTAACTCTTTAGGAAAGCAAAAGACTGAGAGGTTGCAGTCAGCCGTGAGTGACATGGTGAGGGGCTGGCCTTTGTGCTGTGCCACCAACTGGCCAGGCCACCAGCATTGACTCACTTCCTCCTCTTTGGCTTTAAGCCTCTCATGGGCGAAATGAGAGTGAGGATGAAATGACCTTGCAAAGTGTTCCTTCTGTTTGGACAGCACGGACTCTTAGTACAGGAAGAGTGGAATTCCCTCGAGGAGGGCCTGTTCTTCCAGCCACTGTGCTCGGAAGGAAATAAAAAGACTGAGGTACAGCTGCTCTGGAGTTAAAGTAAGACAAACTGAGGCTGGAAATCCTATCTCCTTCTTTTACTTCTATATAACCCCTGGAAAGTTACTTAAATGACAAGAGCTACTTACCTCAGTGTCTCACACAAGATTAAAGACGGTATTGTTTGAACAGTCTCTGGCACAGAGTAAGTACATGATAAGTAGAAGCTGCTATTATTTATTATTATTATTATTACGTATTGGGTGATGACAGTTGTGTGACTAAGAAATGGTCTTTACAAACCATAAGAGACTCTTAATATCACAAAACAAACCGAGGGTTTCCGGGGGGAGAGGGGTAGGGAGAGGGTGGTGGGGTTATGGACATTGGGGAGGGTATGTGCTATGGTGAGTGCTGTGAAGTGTATAAACCTGGCGATTCACAGACCTGTACCCCTGGGGCTAATAATACATTATATGTTTATTAAAAATTTTTTTAAATTATTTTAAAAAATGGTCTTTATACTGAAAGAGTTACAATCTACCAAAAGAACCAGAGAAGTGGAATAGAAAATGATGAAGTGGTAAACAGAAGCACGGGCACTGAGATGTAAAGTGGGATTCACATTTAAGAAAGAAATTCAGGGCCTCCTGGGTAGCTCAGTTAATGAAGCATCTGCCTTCAGCTCAGGTCATGATCCCAGAGTCCCGGGATCAAGCCCTGCATCGGGCTCCATATTCAGTGGGGAATCTGCTTCTCCCTCTGCCCCTCAATCCACTCATGCTCTCTCTCTCTCATAGAAATAAATAAAATCTTAAAAAAAAAAAAAAAAAGGAGGGAAATTCATTCCAACTCAAGAGATCAAGGAAGACTTTGGTTCGTGGAAAAGGCAGGGAGGGGGTTGGGAACATTCTAGAATATGCTAGAAAATTCCATCACCTAATAAGCCGTCTGTCTGTGGAACCGATGGATTCCACAAATACTTTATGATCTGAATTGACCCTTCTGTCAGAAAGAATTGGGAAGGAAGGAAGGAAGGAAGAAAGAACGAACGAACACCAAATACATCCTGTGTCCAAAAGGAGTACTTGGTGGCAGGACACAGGTGTGCAGATAAAGGAGGAGGCGGGAGAGACAAACAGAGAAGAGCAGGAAAATTTGCAGTGCGTCTTCCAACCACGATTTATTTAGAGGGAGGGTTTAAAGAGTGAATGTCTTCCCCCTCACCCTTGGGTTGCTCTGCGAGGCTCCCACGCAAACTGTGCATGGTGCCGGCCACACCCAGGGCTCTCAGGGAACAAAGCAACTTCCATAGGAAGAGAGGGGCGGTGGGGCATGAGGGTGGGAGGCCAGGACTCTGAAATGGGTCCCACGCAGCAGGATAGAGCCACAGAGTCACGCCCCTGCCTCCTGCTTCTAACGAAAGGGCCAGCAAGGGGGTGGGATCATCCTGGAGCGGGGGGAGAGCAGCTGGAGGCCAGGGTCCTAGTCAACCCACGCATAGCTTGTATGGGATTAAACAGGAAGCCCCAGGTAAAGAGACCCCCCGAAGGATGCAAAGTGCGCCAAAAGAACAAAGGTACTGTGACTTATTTCCAGAGATGAGGAATGGAGAGGCATTGAGGGAGAGGTCTTTGGCCCGATCTCATACAGTGAGTTAGTGGCAGAGCTGGAGTAAGGAAGGTTCCGGGCCCCCCCCACCTGATGGGCAGCCAGGGAGCTGGGGAGCCAGGGCTGGGGCTGGTAAACACAGCCAGAGGCATATCCGGTCCGCATGGCAGTGGCCTGCTCGCCGCCCAGGCACGCAGGTTTGTTGTGGGAAGCCCTGGGGATCTGAGAGGAAGAGCTTGGGAGAACATGTGGGAAATTGAGCCCGCCAAGAGAAATGAAAAACACGTTAGCTGGTGTGAAGGGAAGAGGATGCAGGGACAATCCATAGCTTCGATGTTTCCGTCATCTGTGGCAGAAAAGGTGACAGTGACCTTCTGTGAGGCCAACCTGAGTCCAAAACCCCAGGCTGCTTCAGCGACATGCCTTGGGGTTTTCTTCTGTGTCAGGACCCGCCCTCAGACCGCCACTGAGCGGGATCACTGTGACGCCGACGTGCAGAATTTCCACCCTTTGACTTCTAGGTTGCTCCCTGGAAACCAGCTGGTGTGTACTCTGGGGGAGGGAAGGCTAGTCTAGTGACAGATTTCCCAGCCTTTTAAGTCAAGGGACAGGGACACAGAATGGCTTCCATGCCAGGTGGCTGCGGTTTGCTGAGCAGAGTAATCCTCCTACTTGAGTCCCAGATTCCCCAGCAAGGCATCTGGATGGGAAGTGTGGTAGGGTCCTTCCCGGGTGTAAAATGCAAGGGGGGATCTGAGTGGACACACAAACGTGCTTCAGTAGGACCAGGTGCTGAGGACGAGCTTGCACAGTTTACATGCATTCTATCCTTTAGCTTTTAAGGTTTTTTTTTGAGGACTGTGTTACCAGCTGTAGGTTAGGAACAGGGCATCTGAGGCCTGGAAAGGTTTGTGACACGTTCAAGATCACACAGCCAGAGTCACAAAACTATGATTCCAAGTCCTATCTCTTGCTCTTTAAGAATCATGGTAATTGATAATCTTCCCCTGAAAATGAAGTTGTCACAGCACACATGTTCCTTGTTTCCCTCAGGAGTCTGTCTCTTGCCCTAGCTCTGGATTTTTTTAGGGGAAAGATCCCAGGCTTTGGAGATGGCACACGAAAGATGGATGCCGGGGCTGGCTCACAGGGTCTCAGAAATGCTGCTTGTGTGCATCTTTTCCTTAATTCCGTGTTCAATGATGTGATGTTGGTGGCTTGAAACTGGCCTCAGTGGGATATTCCCACCATGGAAATGGGCATACTACAAATCAGGAACCCCCCGCCTCCCTGACCCGTCACCAAATGGTAGCTAACTAGCACAGCGCTGGCTGGTGTCTTGTCTCCACCACCAGTAGAGAGAGAAGCAGCATTTGGAAAGCTGTGTAGAAATATGATGTCTCTGGGACACTCAAGTCCGTGAAAAGTGGACTGGTCTTGCTGAGCTGGGTCAGGTTGGCTGGGTGTCAGTGAGCGTCGGACTCAGCGGGGGAGCTAGTTCAAAGGATGGGGACTGGAGATCCTTCAGGTCAGGTGGGGCTTGCTGTGTCTTCCCCCAAGGTCTCCTGTGATTCTGGTGCCCACACAGTCTGAGAACTGCTGGCCTGAACCCCAAACTGGGAATAGGGGTCCCTCCTTAAACTTCCTCATGAGGATGATTACCGTAAGCATCAACAAACAAAATCAGATCTTGAAAAGGAAGGTGCCTTGTAAGCACCACTCTGAGGCTCCATCTTTTTGCCTGTAAAATATGGATAATTTGGTCCTTGTCTCCCAGGTATGGAGATGATTCTTTAAAAAAAAGTTTTTTTTTAAAGATTTTATTTATTTATCGGACAGACAGAGATCACAGGTAGGCAGAGAGGCAGGCAGAGAGAAAGGAAGGGAAGTAGGCTCCTTGCTGGGCAGAGAGCCCGACGCAGGGCTTGATCCCAGGACCCTGAGATCATGACCTGAGCCGAAGGCAGAGGCTTTAACCCACTGAGCCACCCAGGCGCCCCTCTTTTTAAAAAAATTTTTTTTAATGATTTATTTATTTTAGGGGGAAAGAGAAAGACTCAAGGGAGCGTGCAGCGGGAGAGGGAGACAAGCTGACTCGCAGCTGAGCAGTGAGCCCTGTGCAAGGCTGGGTCCCAGGACCCTGAGATCAAGACTGGAGCCAAAATCAAGAGTCGGACTTGAGCCATACAAGCAGCCCTGGAGGTGGCGATTCTGTAACTGGGGACACTGTACAATGTGTGGCATTGTGATGGCAAAAATAGGCAGATGAGCTCTCCGTTGGCTTGGTTTTCCTTGGAGTGCTGGGGAACACCCTCCTTTCCCTTCCTGCTGCCACAGCCTATTTTTGAACCTGGCATATTGGAGCTTAGGGATTAAATGACCAATGGGGCCAACAAACCTGCGTGATAGCCGTGCCTCTGCATTTCCCGGCACCTCTGCTCTTTGGATCTGCCTCCCCCGGGGGCGATGGCTGCACCTCCGGCCTGGGCTAAAGAGACCTGGCAGCCCCCGTCTCCTCTCCCGGACTCATTTCTAGAATCTGACACTTAGCTTTTTGTGGAGTAGCTGTCCCACCTCAGGAGGCTACCTGGCTTTAATCTGTAAACTACCGCACTCTCCCCAGAGCTGTGGAGTAGGGCCAGCCCGGCCCCAGCCCATGACCTTTGCTGATGGGTACAGATGAATTCCCCAAGCCTGTGGGCAGGGGCCAAGGTTCTCGTGTGCCCTAGCCACCATCTTGCCGGCCAGTTTCTTCTCTCTGCGTCTCCGATCCCTCATCTGGTGTTCCCAGTGGGGAAGCTGTTGGCACTTTGCGTGGGATGATTCTTTATTAAAAGTCCTATACATGACAGGAAGTTGAGTGTTTCCAGCGCCCAGCCACTAAATGCCAGTAGTGTCTGTTTTGTCACCTGGACAACTTCATATGCCCCCCATGGTACCTGCGCGTGCGTGTGCATGCGCTCTCTCTCTCTCTCTTCTCTCTCTCTCTCTCTGTCATGCACACACACACTCACACACGCTTCCAAATGGCCCCGTGAGGCTGATTCTGCTCCAGGACTCTATGTTCTGAAGGGCCTCTGTCTCCTTATCCGGTAAATGGGCCAGGGAGGTTCCAGAAGCCGAGGATCTTTTTCCTGAGCAAGTCTGCCCCGGGGCTAGAAGGAGAGGCTCAGGGAGCTTCTGCTCTGTTCCCCCATGAAGTTCCAAGTTCCGCTTGGATTTATTTAATCTCTATCAGTTCCACCAAACAGCTTGTTTGGAGAAAAACCCCTGTGGCTGAAAAAAGTGTGAAAAGCCCTGGACTGGATCAGAGGTTCCTAAATGACCGCCCAAGGGTCCAGGGGACTCTGCACACATGTTTTGTTTGGCATGAGATTTTAAGATATTTGGAGCTAACATTAAAAAAAAAAAAATCTGGATTTTAGGCTTCTTGAAAGGATTAAAAACAACAACAACAACAAGGAAATGGAAGATTTGGCGACGCTGAGCCCGGATCTCTACAGGGTAACAGTTAGGCTACAGCGGAGTACTGGCTGCCTATGGAGGTGGGGGCCTCCAGATCCTTGTTTCTTTTACTTGCCTGGCTCTGGGGCATCCGTGTATAGGCCTTGGGTTAGCTCTGTGGTTCTCAACCAAGAATACCTGGGAGAGCTTTAAAATTCCCGTGCTAGGGCCCTAAGCCAGGCGAATTTAATAACTGTCTCCCTTTAAAATCTCCCCTGCCCCCCGTCCCCACCACCGTGATTTTACTCTGCAGGCAGTCATGAGAGCCAGCAGACTCTAGAGGATCTTAGGTCTGGAAACTGGTACTTGCTGCCTCCCCTCCTGCCCCTTAGGATTCCCAGCCTCTTTCCCTTCCCCTGGAAACTGCCCCGATTCCCCGCTCCCGTGCAGATGTAGCCCCATCCGTCCTCTGGCTCAGTGAATGAGTTCTCGCTGGACAGTGCCTCTGGTCTGGCCTGCCACTGGTCTTTGGGCTCTCTGGTCTGTTCTAATCAATGTCCTTTTCTTACCAAGGCCCCACAGGGCTCAGAGCCCTCTCTCGGTGTCCCAGCCCCACTGCGGGGAAACTGCCAGCCTCCTACTCATGAGCTGCTGTCAGTCTCTGCCACAGAAGCAAGTCCAGGCTCATTCCCCACACTTCATCTGGAGTCACCCCTCCAAGACACTGCTCTCTGGACGTGATTCACTTGTAGAAATCCTAAAAAGTCACCTACAGAGTTCTCCAACTCAGCACTGTTGACATGTGGGGCCAGAAAAGTCTTTGTTCTATGGGCTGCCTTGTACCCTGAAGGGTGTCCAGCAGCACCCCTGGTCTCTATCCACGAGATGCCAGAAAGACTGCAGTCCCTTCACCCCTACCGAAAGTCATGACAACTAAGTCAGGACATTGCCAAATGTCCTTTGGGGCCCCAAGTCACACCCACCGAATACCGCCCCTGTAAAGTAATTCATGGTCTCCCTTTCTCTTAAGGCATACATGATATTTGCTAATATTGCAATCCTTTTTTCTTATTTTGAAGATTATATTAGAGAGAGAATGTGCAAGCGAGAGAGAGATGATTGGGGAGGAAGGTGGGGCAGAGAGAGAGTGAGGTTGAAGCAGACTCCCCGCTGAGTGAGGAGCCCTACTTGGGGCTTGATCCCAGGACCCTGAGATCATCACCTGAGCCAAAGCCAGATGCTTAACTGACTGAGCCACCCAGGAGCCCCTAAGATTGCAATTTTTATGCCACCCTCGTACCGGTACTCTCCCCAACCTTGTGTCCCCTGGGACCCCAGTTTCCCTTTATAGCAAATAGATCTCTCTAATCCTACCCACCCTTAATTGTTGTTCTCACACCTGTAATGACACGTCCCTTCATCCAGGTGTTGAAAAGCCTAGAAGTCCTTTTTTATTCTTCTAAGCCTCAGTTTATGTAGCCTGGCAATCAACAGGTCTTAGAGGCTCTATGTTAGATGTATCCCAAGTCCTTCCACTTTTTACCGTTGTTACTAAATTTGTCTACCAGTTTGTTGTTTTGTTTTTGTTTTTTGTTTTTTGGGGGGTTTTTTGGTCTGGATGACTTCAGTATCTCATTTTCTTTTCTACAATCCATTCTTCTTCTTGCAGTCAGAGGGGTCTTTAAGGAATACAAATCAGGAAGTGTCACTTAACTGCCCAAAAGTTTTCAGAGACTTCCCATTTTTAGAATAAAACCCAAACTCTTTATGAGGGCCTATGAGGCCAATCTTGTTTAAGCCAACTCCTCCAGCCACTCTTTAAACTACTTTTCTCTATTACATTCCTATTGACTGGCTGCCTTTCTACAGCTTGACTACACCAAAAGCTTTCCTGCCCCAGGGCCTTTGCCCATGTCATTTCCATGGCCTCTTACTTTTTTACACCCTGATTTCCACAGCTGGTTTCTTCTTAAGCTTCAGAGCTCATCGTAAGGGCCACTGTTGCAAATAGTCACCCTCCCCCACTCCAAGTTACTCAATATCCATTGAAAAAAGTGAATCAATCCATTACATCTTTATTGCCTTTCAAGCAATTATTACAAACTATAATTATCTCGTCCATTTTTTAAGATGTTACCCTGCATCTTGTCCCACAAGCATATGTATGGGCAGATCCCTCCTCTTCTCCATTACTGTACCCTAAGCCCTGACACAGTGCTTGCCACACAGCGTGGGCACCATCCATTTCTATCAGTAAATGGATTCTCACAAGCGTCAGACTCCTCAATGTACTCATGGTAGAGAATGCCAGAAACTCTTCCAGCTCTGACATTTTGAGATGCCACAGACTCTGCACCAGAAAAACGTCAATTCACAGTGGGCCACTGGGAATTCCATGAGTCACTCAGGGGATTATTACAATCTTAGTGCCTCTGTGACCATAATAGGCCTTCTTTGGTGGAAGGATACTGATTTCTTAAATGTCAGTGCTAGAAAGGAACTTAAAATCAAGGCACAATCTCTTCATTTGACAAGTCAGGAATCCACCCTTGAGCTCTGCCGTCCACTCACCAAGCGCACCTGCCCTGAGAGATACGGAAGACACCCCCCTTCTTGCCGAGAGGGTCAAAACATGTCGTGCCGTTGGTGACAGTATCGCAGTTCTCAGAGGCCTGGCTGGAGTGGCCTGGCGCGTAGTCAAAAGTTCTGGCTATGGCCTGTACCTTCTGCAAGTAGAAAGAAAAAGATTGCACCATTTTATTGTCACCTGAGCTCAGCAGAAACACTGGTCTCCCCAGAGTTTTGGATGGTCCTTGCCCACTCCCGGTATCAAAGCAGAATTGTGTGATTTAGAAGAGTTGACACTCTCCCCTTAAAATAAACATGGTTTAGCACTCCGCTTTCAATGTCCATCAGCAGAGTAGAGCAGAAGAACTGTGTGAGAACGAGCTGTCAAAGACGATTAGGAAGAAGAGGCTTAAGACTAACAGGAAAGGAAGGAAGCTCGTGGGAAAGAAGGATCATGGAAAAGAGCAAGGAAATGTTGCCATACCAGCTGCTGTATGGGGCCGCCTAGAAACCCGAAGGCTCAAGGGCGAGGGCTGGAGAAGGGGGAAGGGTCACCTCCAAGGCTGTACATCCCTCTCTGCCAAGAATTTGGCATGGGACAATGTGCCAAGCCTGTCTCCTCTCTGGTCCTCTGTCAAACAGAAGGGGTGGGGCAATGGTCTCGGAGTAATTTCTAGAGTTCTCTTTATTTGTCACTTTTTGATGCAAAACCACAGACAGATCCCCAAATAGAACCGAGAGCGCGCTCTGACATCCTTTCAGTTATGCGCCAGTTTATTCAAAGTCAGCCCGCGGCTCTCGAAAAGGCTGGCGGACCAGAGTGATGCAATGAAGGAACAAGCAGTAAAATGCAGTTACTTCACTTTGCTCCGGCCATCAAGCGGGCATTGCCAAGTTCCTGACGACACCTGAGCACTACCCCACTTCTTTTTCCCCAGAATCCAAAGATCTCAAATACTTTGAGTGAAAGACAGTAATAAAAGCCCTTCCGTGCCTTTTGAAGCTTATAAAGTGCTTTCACAGATTTTATTTCATGTAAGCCTCACCACAAACGTGAGAGGTGTTATTCTTCTCAAATTACCAACCAGGAAACTAAAACTGAGAGCAAGTGATTTGCCCAAGGTCACCCAGGGTGCCAACCAGCCCCTGTCTGCAATCTGTTCCTTTCCTCGTGCCTCCCCTGCTCTGCTTTGCACCGTAGGGGCCTCCAGGCTGCAGTGTGGCTAGCGGGAGTGAGCAACAGAAGGCGGGGATAGGGGTGGGGGGAAACCTATTTCTCCTCTCTCTGCCTCCGGAGGCGCCTCCCTCAGTGGCTTCACGTGCTCTGGCAAATAACCCAGCTCCTGCCAAATAATCCCCTGGCTTTTGGGGATCTTGTGATACGACTGTCTCCAGGCTGTCCCTGCAGGCTCAGGAGCAGGTGCACCCTCCCGCTGTTGCTGATCTCTGGTTCCTTACCATCCCCGTTTGGCTTCTCAGCTCTTCTCTCACCTGTGCCTCCAATCCTTTATATGAAATTACTTAGGTTGAAAGACCTGAAGTGGTTTCCGTTTTCCTGGTTGGACACAGCCTGAATTCCTGGTTGGGGAATCACTACGATGGGGAAGCTAGAAGCATGGCAGAAACAGCCCGAGACAGTGTAGCAAATGTGTGTGCGTGTATTGGGGGTGGGGGGCAGTGTGTACATGGGTAAGCTTGTGCATTTCACTATTAAACGGTGAGACCTTTTCTCCCGGGAACTGAGCTTACATATCTTTAGATCTCAAGGCTCTGGCACCACACCTGCCATGCAGCAGGCACCAGTCAATGTTTGCTGACCTGATATATCTGTTTGGTAAAACAAACCCAGCCAGAGTGGCTGTTTCATTTATCGCTCTATCTCAAAGTGTCTATTTGACATAAGAAATACAGGTCCTTCTAGTCTATAAAATGTACCGGTGAGCCATTCGGGCCACCCTCCACGGAACCACACAGCATCATCAGTAATTTCTATGGGATCTTTCTGACTTTAAACAATAGTAGTTCCTTTAGATGAAAGATGTTAATTACTTGAAACTTGGGGAAATGTACACTTGGTTCCCCCCAAAAGTGGGTGAAAACTGGATGAAAGACATGAGAAAACATGGGGGGAAAATCCATTCTTTTAAATTATGTCAGTTTTCATATGCTTACACAGGCTGAGCTTAGCAGAGTGTGGCTTTGGCTCAGGACTGAGAGATCTGGGTGCTGGGGTCAGCTCTGCCACTAACCAATTGTCTGGCCTTGGGCAAATCTTTCCTCTCTGGCCCTTGGTTTCCTTGTTGGTAAAACAAAGAAGTACGATGAAATGATTTTGTGCTAAAATATCCAAAAGCATGTCAGTGTCTAGACCATCAAGCCCAATTTTATTATTCTGTGAAATAAGACCTCAGCTAATCTGACTGCAGTTTACCTTCACTGCCTCTCCATACTCCCCAGCCCTCCGTGCCACTGGCTCAGCCATCATCTTATGACCCTGGGCCTTTACGATCCTATTTTCTCTATTTTTAATTGTCTTCTCTGCTCTTTAACCCACTTGTGGCTCTGTTTAAATTTCCCTCCTTTTGGGGCCCCTGGGTTGCTCAGTAGGTTAAGACTCTGCCTTCGGCTCAGGTCATGATCTTGGGGTCCTCGGATCGAGCCCCGCATCGGGCTCTCGGCTCAGCAGGGAGCTCGCTTCTCTCTCTCTCTCTGCCAGTCTCTCTGCTTACTTGTGATCTCTGTCAAATAAATAACTCTCTCTCTGCCAGTCTCTCTGCTTACTTGTGATCTCTGTCAAATAAATAAATAAAATCTTTAAAAACAAAATTTCCCTCCTTTTGGCTGGGGTCTCACATCCCCTCCTATTGGGATAAAAGGAATAAGACTCCTCGTCAGGAAGAGGCAGTGCGGGGCACAAGTTAAGAGAGCATGGGGCTGGAATGAGTGTGTTTAAGTCCTGGGCCTGCGCTTTACTAGCTGTGCGATGGGGGAAACGTCACTTCCTGGTTATTTGTCGGTTTCTTCATCTGCCAAGTGTTGATCATTTTCCTGGTTGGATGCAGACGAAATTACTTGGCTGGGGAATAACAACTAGCATGGGGGCAGTAAATGTGGCAGAAATGGGCTGAGGCAGCACAACAGATGTGTGTGTGTGTGTGTGTGTGTGTGTGTGTTTTCTTATCAAACAGCCCGAGTCTTTCTCCTGTGATCTAAGCTTATACATTTGTGAATCTTTGAGCTCCAGCACAGTGATTGATGTGGCAGGCACTAGTGAATGTTTGCTGGCATTTAGTCCCGGAGAGGATTAACTTAGGTGATACCTTCTGTGCCTAGAAGAGGGCATGACACTCAGGGACGCTTGGTATCATCACACCATTACCCAGGTTCTACCAGCTTTGTACTTCCTGTATTAGAGCACAGAGGTGTCCATTTTTGCGTTCTCCCCAAATTCATATGTTCAAGTGTCAACTCCCACTACCTCAGAATGTGACTATATTCAGAGGTGACTATGGTCAGGGCTTTGAAGAGGTGACTGAGTGCGATGAGGACATGAGGGTGGGCCCTACTCAAACCTGGCTGGGTTCCTTCAGAGAAGAGGGGATCAAGACCCAGAAAGAGACAGCAGAAGGGGTTCAGGTGCACAGAGGAAGGACCCTGTGACGAGGCAGTGGGAGGGCGGCCTTAGAGGAAACCAACCCTACCAACACCTTGATCTTGGACATCCAGCTTCCACGACTGTGGACAAATGAATAGGTGTTGTTTAAGGCACTCCGTCTGTGGTATTTTGTTCTGGCAACCCTAGGAAACTAATACAGAAACTAAGTGTTTTTTTTTTTTTTTTTTCTCGCAGAAGTGAATACTCAAAAAACTATTCAGCAAACATTTACGGAGCATCTATTATTGGCCAGGCCCTGATTTGTTCTGGATTGCTGAAAAACCAAAGGAGAAAGAGCGTCTGTTTTCAGGAAGCTACTAGTCTAGGGGGAGAGATGGACATCAAGAGATCATCACAGAGGGAGTGTGGAAAGAGCGAGTGAGGAGAGACCTGTGCCCTCTAAGGGTGCATGGTACTAGATGGCACTGGAGCTGACAAAAAGGGGGTGTTTGGCCTTGTGTATTGTTTCATGCTTTGCACCCTTGCGGTGCTGATCTCCTAGCCCATCCTCTAGGTGAAGTGAGGAGATTTCTTAGCACTCAAGGAAACAGAGCCGAGGCGCAGACTCTGCTAAGGGCTGTTGACAAGGTCCCCAAAGCTAGGGCGGCGGAAAGGCTGATGGATGGGAAGGAAGAGGAAGTGGGTTCTCATCACAGCCTTACCGCAAGCTGGTGGTATGGTGACCCAGTACAACGCCCTTCCTCGTCTGGACCTCTATTTCCTCATCTTTAAAGCATGACAGGTTGGGATAGTTCAGCTCTAAGGTCTCTTCCAGCTCTGTAAAATCTTTTCTGAAATCAAGTTCACCAAAGATACGGCTGAGTCTCAGTTTCCTTTTTCATCCCTTGAGGGTGTTTGCTATCTTTACCATTCTTTTTAACCCACAGCGATTTTATAAGTGTGAATGTTTGGAAATTCTCAAACCATGCGTCCCTGAGCACTGATTAATTTCAACAGGCAATTGCCCTGAGTTAAGACTATGCGCTAGATGCAATGGCGCCTGGCCTCTGTTTCTCCATCGACTGTACTCAGTTATGAACACTTATAATAGTTTATCTCAAACAGGAAGTCACAGAAACATAACACTGTACTAACCGCAAGTCTTTGACTTAATAACTAGATGGTCAACTAAGTCAATCCTCACTGAAGGAGGTGACAGGAAAACATACAAAATGAAGGATTGGTCTGTTGATGTTTCCTGAAAAGAAAGTAATGTCTTCCACTCAGCTACTCACGGCAAAGAGAGACAATAACAAGTGTTGTAAAAGCCAAATTCTTGTAAGATGGTTTGGAGAGAGAGTACATCAGTTAGGAAAAAAAAAAAAAAATTAATCCAGTGTCCAAGACTAAGGAAATATTTCAGTTAATTTTGGTACATTCATAGGTAATTTATGCAGCATTTAAAATATTATTTTAAAAGCTAATTTCATAGCATATAGAAAGGCAATGATATGAGAAGTAATGATAATGATAAGAGAAAAAATATAAGAGATAAAAATCTCATAATGATAAGAGAAAAAAAGCCATAATTTAGCATAATCTTATTTTCTATCAGATGCGTACTATATATCCTATATATACCTATGGGGGAAAAAAAGACCTGAAAAAAAGAAATACTCCAAAATATCAACAGAAGCAATATCCAGAAGGAGGAAGTATGAGTGGGTTTTGTTGTTGTTGTTTTTTTTTTTACTACTCTCCATTTTCAAATTTCCTTCACTATGTATTCATTTGTTTGTGTAATTAGTCATTTAACAAATATTTCCTATGTATCAACTGTGAGCTGTGCTGTAGACATTAGAGATAGAGGCGAACCCCAGCCCTCCTTCACTTTACCCTCTAGTGAGTGGACACAGATTATAAAGAAGAAACACCATCGAATCAGCAAGATGGCGTGGATGGTGATAGCGTCTGGGAATGACCTCGTCACGGTGATGAAGAGGAGTGTCCCCCTTGCGCTCACATCCTGGGGAACAGCCCTGAGGAGATGCCGTCACAGTTGAGACCGACTCACACAAAGAAGCCTGGAGATCTGACAGAAGGGCAGTGCCGTGGGAGGCAAGGACAAGGCTGTAGGGGCCAAACTGCGCCGGGACCCTGGGCCCAGGAAGATGCTTGGCTTCCTTGCAGTTGTAGTGGGGCCCCAGAAAACGTTCACACGGGGAGTGATAACATCCCATATCCCTCAGAAGCATGACTCTAGCTGCAGAGGAGAGAGGGGTCCCTGGTCGTAGAGGCAGAGTAGAGACAGGGTGATCCGTTAAGAGCCGTGTTTTCTGTGACATCCGTTTCCACAAGCGTGAAACGAGGCTGTTGGGCCAGGCCGGTGATTTTTAAGAGCAACTCCAGTACTTAAAACAGAAAAACGTTATTATTTTTTGTATGTCTGTTTACCTTTTTGGAAAGCGTGTAGGTCTCTTAAACACAGGGCCCCAGTCTTGTTCCCCCCTCTCTAGCCGTTCCAACGCGTACCACATGTACTTCTCAGGCCCCAGCGAAGGAGCACAAATCAGGGTAGTGTACGGTCGGATGAGTCATTAGTCCTCAGGGGGAGCTGCCGTTGTGCTTCCTTGTGAACCCGCTTGTCAGCTGAGATCTTTACCCTGAAGGTAATAGGGAGCCACTGAAGGCTGCTTCTGGTTTTTAGAAAGTTCTGTGTCTCGGGCAATAATGAAAGGAAGTCTGAAGGGGACCAAGGGCAGAAGCAGAGAGACAGAGAGACACATTGTTTTCCTAGAGAATACCCTGGGCTGTGATACTGGAGGGAGCCCATCTGTGAAAAAAGGGGATGCCTAATGGGCACAAAAGCCCTTCCCTGGTGGTGGGGGGCAAACACTGGGAGGTGAGAAAGTGCGAGACTCCACGTGTTTATAACTGGGAGAAATGAAGCACAAAGAGACCAAGTGAGTCATGTGCCAAGGATTTCTGACTTCAGGGCCTCCTCTCGGCTAATGGGAAAACCAGACTCCACTCAGTGTGTCATCCAGGGGGAGGGGGGCTCTGCCTGTGCCAGAATGGAAGGGAGTGTCGGGGTGGGCGGCGCGGGGAAGGGGGAGACAACGGAGACCAGTGCTCTGGTACCTTCATGCGGACACTCCCATAATCCAAGAAACGCCAAAATTGGCTGTAGAGCTTGTGTTATGAAACCAGAGTGGATCAAACAAAAGAGAGAAGCAAAACTTGAGTCATCGTGATGAGAGTCCTTGAGGAGAGCATGCAAACCCAAGCGAAAATAGATCAGAGACGCTTTCCCCGGAGACACAGAGCTTGTAGATCCTAGAACCAAACGTGTCACGTGAAAGATGGGGAGGCCAAGGTGGGGACGGGAGGGAGAGTCACACCCTGGAGCTGGACATCAGGCTCTGCCAGCAGGGTCGGCACTGAGACTCGAACTCAGCTCTCCCCACTGCAGAGGTCACACCTTCACAACTAATTCTGGGTCTAACTCCTTATTTACCAAACTTACAGATGGGCACAAGAGCAGAGGGCAATTAAAGTGACTTCAAATCCTGTTGCCGTGTGTACACACACCTACATACACGTTGCTTTAGTTTGGTGAGGTCTTTCTTTCACTAAATGCCATGGACCATTACTTACCTATCTGCCTCCAGCAATCCCTGTTCAAAGGCGCAGCTCATGGAACCTGAAAAAATTTAGTGCAGCCCCTTCATGTTACAGATGAGGACTGGAGTCCAGCATGGAGGAGGTGGCAGAGTCACTTAAATCAAGAACCAGGGCCACCTGCCCCCAAATCCAGTGTTTCTCCTAGCACTGGCCCAAAACCTGCAGGAAGGAAAACTGTGAATTTAAACACACATGCATTACTTTCCATTCTCAAGTCCTCAAAAGGAAGGTGTTAGAGATGGAGACAATCCCCAGCTTATTGCTTTGGCTAAAACCTGAAGTCTTGGCACACTGATTGTTGAAATTCTACAGAAGTCTTTTAACTTCTCTGGAAGTCTTTACCATGATGGTAACAATCCCAGTCATCCATTAAGCATTGACTGAATGTCTACTTTGTACTGGCATTCCGTTGGGTCTTTGGAATGTACTTTTAATCTCTTTTCATTTCCATGATATTATGATGCAGATATTATCATCCTTGGTTTTTGTTTTGTTTGTTTGTTTCTTTGTTTGTTTTTCACAGAGGGAATACAAGTTGGAGAGGCCAAGCAATTTTCTCCAGGTCATAGACCCAGGAAGAGGCAGAGTTGGAATTTGAACCTCTATTGACTTCTGTTATGTGGAACACCTCAGATATACAGTGGTCTGTTCCCACTGTGGACACCACCTGGGAGAGGCTCACAGCCCTGGGGGTGTGGGGGCCAAGTTTCACCACACGCCATCCTCTTCTGAGGTGCTTAGCTCAGACGTGAGCTCTAGTTTACTCAGGAGGTCCGTAAGTCGCTCCCAGAGTGGAGTCCGAGGGTGGGGTTCCAAAGAGCCAAGACCTGTGCTCAGATCAGAACAAAGCTCTTTAGCTTGAGAGGACTAATATCCTTGAGAGATCCAGCCCAGAGGTGTGAAGGAAACACAGGAAGAATATAAGAGGAATAGACTCAGACTGCAGAAAGGATATAGAACACGGGACATATTTTTAAGGTCTGTTTCTGGTGGAGGCCTCTCTGTGTCTTACGTGAATCCAGCTTTCCTAGCAGACCCGGAGAATTTCCTCCACAAAACAAGAATTTCCTCTAGTCTCCCTGATAGCATTTGGCTTTGCTTTAATGTCTTTAGACAGGGAGATCATTACCTTTCATACTATTTTAATTGTTAGAAAGTTCTAGTCTTTATGCCGGGCCAAAAATCTGTCTCCCAGATGTGTCCGCACATTGGGTACAGTTCAGCCCTTTGGCTTACAAAGACTAAATCAGCTTCCTCCCTACCCAGCAGCACTCTGGAGAGTCAAAGAAAACTTTCATTTTTCATACCAGTGTTCCCAAAGTGTGCTGGGCAGAGTAGTAAGTTTGCACAATATTCATGGGTGTCCTCCATAAAACAAACATATCAAAACAAACAGACAAAAGACCATAAATAGCATTCTGTAGGCATGCTAAGTCAAACCAGGTCAACCAGGTCTGTCTCCTTTAAGTCTGCTCAGAACGTTCACCATGTTTCTGCATACTGTGAACTCCAAAATGGGAAAGCTGATCATGCAATGTTTCCCAAACCTTTGACCTCAAAAGCCTTTTTTTTTTAACCCCTCCCATTGTACCATTTGCTAATTTCCATATGTACTATTAGAAAAAAGTGTTTGGAAAATGCTTCCCTACCAAAAATCTAGATTTACTGTCATCGTCTCCATGCTAAAAAATCAGGCTCCTGTAAAAGATTCTTCTTTGAGACACATAATTGAGATTTCCTCACTATTTTTGCTCTTGTTCTCTAATATAGGGCTTGTTCTCTAATGGATTTTCAAATGAAAATACAGGAAGCCCAGTTAAATTTGAATATCAGATAAACAGTGAATTTTTTTTTTTTTTGGTATAACTATGTTCCATGCAATTGGGACATACTTATATGAAAGAAGAATTTGTTGGTTATTCAAAATTAAAATTTAACTGAATGTCCTAGATTTTTATTTGCTAAATCTGGCAAGTCTAGACAGGCCCTAAATGTCCCTCTTCCCTTACAAAATGTGCTCAGTACACCAGAGATGTACCAAGATGAGACCACTGGTAATCTTGGAAGCCACTGCCAGCTACACTTTTCCCTGAGGTGTTTTCATTTTTAATTTTATATTTATTTGAGAGAGAGAGAGAAAGCGAGCACACAGGTGGAGAGGCCGAGGGAAAGACAGTCCTAAGCAAACTCCACTCTGAATGCAGAACCTGACCCAGGGCTTGATCTCACACCCCTGAGATCATGACCTGAGCTAAAACCTAGAGTTGGACCCTTAACGTGGCCTGCGCTGAAATCAAGAGTAGGGCACCCCTCCGAGATGTATTTGAAGGGAAGACAGTAATATTTTTATGAATGATTAGGAGTCAGTCTGAGGTTGACATATACCTCAGCAAATTCCCTAGTCCTACAAAATCCTGACATCAATTTCCCCTCCCTCACCCTTATTCCTAAGTATATTTAAGTTTCTCTGATGTTGTATCGAAGAATGTGATCCAAAAATAATTTATAATTCCCTTTTCATTGTCTTGTCTTCTTAAGTTTCTTAAGTTTCTTATCTTAGACTATAAGAAACTAAAACATAGGGGCCAACCGTGTCTATTGTGGTCATAGTTATATCCCTTGTAGCTAACACAGGTTCTGGCCTTTATAAAAGTTCAAACATCTCTTCAAGGAAGGAACGGATCAATGAGCCCATCTATCAAATCTTGTCTGGAGCACTGAGTAAATCAGATAAGCTGACACTGGGAGGGGAAGCGATTGCCAAGGGGAGCTTTCCTCATGGTGGGGATGTGTCCTCATCCCAAGTTTTTTTCTCAGAGCCATGGAATACTTTTCACCTGTGTTGAAGGCAAATCTGTTGGCAGATATGTGTGCAAAACAAGAACATCTAATTGCTATGACTAAAATAAGACGTTTTAGCCAAATGCAAGCTGTTTTCAAGAAGTTGAAATACTTCCTGGAGCCTGCAATTTTTACTGAGGTGTGGAACTTGGCCTTTCCAAGCAGGTTGGGCTGTGCCCAATGGGCGTAGGATTGGGGCACATCACACCAGCTCTTCCCGCAGAAGCATCCTGGTCCAAGAGGAATTGGGCCAAGCGAACAAGCATGGCCTCAGTGAGTCCTGCGCTGTCCAGCTGGGCAGGTTTGTGATCCCATGGCTCCCACTTGGTGATAGTGCATTGGAGACTGGCAGGAGGATCCCGAAAGGCCTGGTGCTTTCACTCTAAGCCACGGTCGATAGAGCTGAGAGCTGCCCCTTCCCAGCATGAGCTCACCCACGCTTGGGGCTTGTCACCGTTGAAAGCAGCGTTGGGGACTGTCTCTGGAGCAGGCAGTCACTTCTCTGCGGCTTGACTGCTGTGGCTTTGGTGCTGGGGAGCGTTAGCACTGAATTTGTAAGATAAAATGCCACAAAAAGCAGAGAAGTACAGTGAGAGGAGCCTGGGTCCTAGGAGGATAGCTGAGTGCAGGAAAACTTGGGTTATTTCTTGACTGAGCATGAAGACCTAAGTTCATGCCCCAACACTGCCATGGGGTAGTTCCATGCCCTTGGGCAGATCCTGTAACCTTGGTGTTCTTTGTTTGGTTTTGTTTTTAAGGTTTTATTTATTTCTTTATTTATTTGAGAAAGAGAGACAGCATGTGAGTGGGGAGAGAGGCAGAGGGAGAGGGATAAGCCGACTCCGCGCTGGTCACAGAGCCTGAAGCAGGGATTGATCCCACTACCCTGAGATCATGATCTAAGCCAAAATCAAGAGTCGAATGCTTAACTGACAGAGCCACCATGGCGCCTCTAACCTCAGTCTTTCTATCTGTGAAATGGGAACAAGCAGGCTGCCTCAGAGTTGTAAGGCTTTGCTGAGATGGCAGCTGTAAAAGCCCTTTGTGAAGTGCCAAGTGCTAGATTAAAAATGAGGGGTGGTTAGGACACAGTGTCCCCTCGAGCACAGTGCGAGGGTCTGTAGCACTTGACAGGTCTGCTAGCTCCCTGCCAGGAGAGCATAAGAGGGCACCCAACCGGGAGAAGGGAAGGATGTTTCTCACACAGCCTGAAGCAAAATAAGAAGAGCTTCAAATTACATTATATAATTCTCTTTAATTATAGAAGAAAACATTTCCAAGCACACATTGCAAAACATAAAATCTCAGCGGGTAGGAGTCTTTAAAATATCAAAAAAAGCACTTGGGGACGTCTCAACAGCCTTAAGGTGTCAGGCAATAGGTGAGCCTCTAATTCAGCATGAATGTTCCCATTGATCTCCCCAGAGTCTGTCCCTGGCTCTGGGAAAGGCCCTTGTGGGCTTTGCTGGTAAACAGGAACAAAATACACACAAGCGTAGCTCCAGTTTATCGGAGGGAAAATAATGCAGAGTGTTGTGGCTGAAAAATTGTTCGCTGCTTTCTCTGTTGAGAGATGTCACACTCACCAGAGGAAAATTTGTCAATGTGCAAATATGTGCATACACGTGTTTACTGCGCCAAGGCAGTGAGGGACGCAATGGGACATCTCTCCTTGAAAGGCTTTCCTGCCGGGCTCTGTCTGGAATGTGCTGCTTGGGGTCCCACCACAGTCCCTACCGGGACCTGCAGACCTCTGATTTCCCACCGTAACGTTTGTTTCGTGGTACTGCCGACTCTGGGCAAAGGGTGCTCAGGCTTGGAGCTGGGCAGGGGCTCTGCTTACAACTCTGGGAGGGCACAGGCAATCTTTATGCAACCCGACCTGCCCCTGCTCCTTTCCTTGCCCAGGCCAAGAATAGTCAATGATCATGTTCTGGAAGAAACCCTACCTTGTCTTGTGTGCTCTGAGCCGAGAGGAGTGGGAGCAGAGCTGGAGGTAGAGGCAGGAGGCCAAGCCTAAAAGCCCAAAGCTCCAAAGTCCGAGCGTTTGGATCGGGTCTGATGCACCACTAACTTAATCCCCACCCCAAGGACTGGCTTAGGTCTGATGATACCCAGCGAGGAGTGTGTTTCCACGCCTCCAATGCCCACAGGGTTTCTATACAACGCACATGAATACCCAAGTGTGTGTTCAGAGAGGCAGTGTTTTTAAGTGAATATTTACATGTAAACATGCATTTCTAAGAAAGCATACACAAGTGTCCCTGGGAACCCATACGTGTGCCCTTATCTACCTGAGAGTGTCTTTGTAGAGTAGATACAAATCTGATCTCTACTATAAACATATCAGTAACTTCTAAAAACTCTTGGGATAAAGACACAAATCTTTAATGTGGCCTAAAAGTCCTTTCACATGTGGCCCCTGACTGCCTCTTGTGAGCTTCTCCTGCTCCCCACTTTACTCTTCATCTCTGCACGCCAACTAAACTGACCTTTGCTCAGTCTTCTTATGCATGAGGTTTCCTCTTACCACAGGACATTTGCACATGCTTTTCCACCTGAGTGGCATGCTCTTCTCTCCTTTCTTTTTCAAGAAATTCTCTAGCTATCCTTCAGCTGCTAGCTGAAACCTCACTTCTTTGGGGAGAGTCTTTAATGAGCTCTCAGAATTAGTCAGATTCCCTCAAAATACCACAAATCTCCTCCACAGGACCCATCACAGTTGCAGCTTGGCATGCATTTTTCAAAAGTTCTCTCTGTCACAAACCCACAAACCCAATAAGGACAAAGATAAACTGTTTTTGTTCACTCACTGTTCTTCAACACCTAACGATTCCCGGCGCTTACTCAGAGTTTAGTACACATGCATTAAATTAAGGGTATATAAACTTACTAAAGAAAAGAGGTCGGCCGGTGGACCTGTGCCTCCTTAGGCAACAGTGGGACCACGATTACATGGCAGGCATGTTGGCTCATTTGGAGCCAACACAAAAGTGTACTTGGGAAGCCCTATGTGTGTTTTCCTCTAATGCTGAGGTCTGAGAATGTCTGTGTCCTATATGTGTGTACATATTCATAGGGGAGTCTACACAAAAGAGCCTAGATGTGGCCATATATCTACGTGGAAATGCTTATGTGTGTCTTTGTGTTGATACAGGTATAGGCATCAGTGTAAAAGTGTGTGTGTGTGTGTATTTATTTGGGTGTGTGCATCTGTGTGTGGAGGTGAATGGGTGAATATGTAGGAATCGTTCTCTTCCCTGCAGCTGGGTGGGACCCCCATTGGGTTTCTAAGTAGGAGGGTTTATGTACATTGGCAAATAGATTCATATAGACCTTAGCCTGATTTGGCTTAACCAAGGCATGGTGTCAAGGAGGAAGGAGCACTGGGCTAGGAGTCTATCACTGCAGCAAAAATCCCTTTTCTTCCTGGGCTGCTACCTTCCAGTCTACCGCAGAGGGTTTGGGACTGGGCATTTTATGGTTAGTCAGAGTAATTCTTTATCACTTATAAATTGTTTGCATCTAGATTTTCTTATTTGGTAAAACAGGAAAATTAGGATTCTGTTTATTGGATAGAATGGTTTTTTGTGTGTGAATGTATGCAACGGCACAGGGTCATTTCTCTCGTATGCCTACGTTTTGTGCTCTTTAGTGGAAAGGGCAGGGAAGAGAAGACAGGGTTAGCTTTAGGCCCCAAAATTGCCTCAGAGCCCCTGCACTGCAGGCCTCTGGGGGTCGCTGTGACAGAATGCAGATTGCTGGTTCCCAACCACAGCCATCCGATCAGAATCTCAGGGATGGAGGCCAGGAATGTGCATTTTCTCAGAAATTTCCCCAAATCATTTTTGGGACTCACTGCAGTAAAATAAAATAGAGCCAAGAAACTGCTACCTTAACTGACATCACTTAGGCCTTCCACAATCCTACAGAAAGAGATTTCTAAGACTGGCCACCTCAGGCCCTTGAGGTTGACCCTCTGTTCTGTGAGGCTGAGGAGGCCAAGTGATCATTTGGAATTACAGAGAGACACTGGGAAGTGAACCAAGAAGGCAGTCCGAATGTTGAGAGCAGAACGGGCTTAGAGCTGGCAATGAGTCTCAGGAGAACTGTGAGCCCCTCTCAAACCAAAAGAAACAATAAAAACCTGCCCACAGGTGGTCAGGCTTGTCTGCAATATTTAGGAACATCTAACAGGATTTTTATAAGGGAACATTTGGTGGTAGAACAGAGACACAGTGGGTCCAATGAAGAAAACTCTCCAGACAAAGACAGTTATGGCTGAAAGAAAACAAGAGTTCCCCAGGACTCTAATTTTCCTTTGTCAAGAGTATTGCTGTTGTGATTTTAAAAATTGTTTTCTCCTTCTGGAGAAGTGAATATATTCAGAAATACCAGCCTTCCCTTCTTAGCACTGGAACAGTAATAATAGAACCAGCTAGAAGAGACAGTCCCCTCCTGGGTCCTGGTACCTTGTCACCAACCCCACCTCTTGGAGCCTGGGTCTTCTTAGTACACTTGAAAAGTAATGGGCTTACCTAACGCCAGTTCTCACCCAGATATTCTCTAATGTGAAACCTCGGATCCTGGCACAGAGCTGGGCACAGAGATGGGAAAAGCCCCCCAAAGCCAGATGCCAAGGGCTTCCTGCTGTGAAGGTCAGCATTTGACTCAGAGCAAACCAATGTGCTGGAGCCAGGAGCCTGCCTCTCCCTCCTCCCTACCCCCAGCAGGGGAAGCCTGCAAACAGTGCCTGAATGATGGTGAAAGAAGGGGTGCTGCCCGCTCTCCAGGCAATCTGGTTTCCTCTTTCATACTTAACCACAGCCTACCACCCCCCGCCCCCCCAACCAGCATGGGCTTGAAATTAATCAGGCCTCAAGAAAAGAATCCCCAGAGAATGAAACAAAGTGCGCACAGTAAAAATGTCTTCACATTGTCCTCTCTCCTCTTCTCTCTGACCTGACACCCCTCCCCACCCCCCCCCACCCCCCCCACCCCCCCCCACCCCCGCCAAGGGGGAAAGATGGCATATCCTAGCAGCAAGGCATTCGGGCTCTGGTTCAGAACACCTCCGTTTCACTCCAGTGGGTCGTGTCATCTTTGGCAACTTAGTTAACCCCTGTGAGCCTCAGTTTCCTTATTTATAAAATAAGGACAGTGGTACCCATTCTGTAGGGTGGGCTGAGTACTAAATAAGACCATGTGCAAAAACTGCCAAGCACGATCCGGGGTTCATAGTAGCCCTCTGGATATGCTACAGAGTAGCAGTCTTAGCCATGATTCTCACCAGAAGTGGTCTGTGCGATAGAAGTCTGCTGTTGTACTTTTCAAACAGTGGGTATTGGTCACTATATAACTTGAATAGATTTATTTTAACATTAGTCAACTGGCTGGGCTGGAGGCATATAACACAAAGTGAGAACCTTGCCCTAGGAGTTTAGTGATCAGTTTCCTATGTTTTAAAAGCAGACTAGAGCCCACTGGGAGAAAGCATGCTTTCCAAGAGAAAAGTAGGGAAACATTGTTTTCAGCAACTAACAAGGAAGTGGGGGGGCATGGGTATTGTGTTTAATTGACAGAATTTATCTTTGTAAACTTATTCATCAAAATGTGATCCTTGGACCACCGATGTGAGAAAAACTGGGGGAGCTTTCTAGAATATAGATTCTTGGGGCCCCACTCAGATCTCCCAATCCAGATGTTCTGGCAGTGATGATTCCTCTGCACCCCTAAACTTTGAAAACTGCTGGTCTCTGTATTTTGCCAGGCCAGTTATGACATCTGGATCATATTATACATAAACTATATTCAAGGAGAAATTGTGAAATTATTATCTGTGGGTCCAAAGTTGTGTAATAATTGAATTCATTTTTATTTAAAAATATATCTATACCCATTGCCTAGCCATGCTTAGGACAAAGACTGGAAGCACCTACATCTTGTTTAACGATGGCTGTCTTTAGGTGGCAATGTTTTGTGTGATTTATCTCATTCGGTGCTTTCCTCCATTTTTAAGTGTTCTGCAAAGAGCATCTATTACCTTTTTAATGAGGAAAAAAAAAGGTGATTTTAAAATAAAAACATTGCAGCCAAATGTGCAGCATCAGACGCTTTCTGAAATCTTACAGATTTCTGGAAAAAGGAAACACAAGACTCATGGATACCGAACTATCTCTGGTTTGAGATGATGAAACCAGGTCTAGAGAAGGAAAGTGACCTGCCCGCAGTGGTCCAGCAGGTTAGTGGCTGGGCTGTGAGAGACCCCAGGTCACCAGGCTCTCGGACCAGAGGGCTTTGAAGTGTTCCGTGCTTTCCAGGGACCTGCCTCCCTTCCTTCCCGCCCCATGAGGGTGACGGAAAAACCACAGGAAGTGCACTGATTCTGAGGGTGGAGAAGTATGTAATAGCCTTTGCAGAGAGGGCTTTGCAGCTCTCATTATTCTCTCTCTGGGAGTTAGTAGGTCATTTGCAAAAGGCATGGGAAGAGCAGCTGATGAAAAGGTCTAATAGTTTGGAAAACTGCTTAACCTTATTTCTCTATTTCTGGATTTCCCCCCATGGCCAAGGACTGTTGAGATCCTGATTTCCCCCGGAGGTTTCCTGTTTAGGAATGCAGTGAAACCTCTGAAATCCAGAGGAATTGGGGAGAAGGCCAGCTGGAATTAGGGAACGGTCTGAATACTTTTTAAGAACATTCAGGTCTATTGTTTTCAAGGACACAGAGGCCCAGATTTGGAAGGATCTTAGTCCAGCTCCTGCTCGGTGCAGGAAACTTTTGTGCTTCATCCCGCACAGAGCTTCATTTGGGCTTCTCTTGAATGCTTCCAATGACAAGAGGCTCACTCTTCTGATAGATAATCTATTTTAAACGTAAAGTCTATTTTTCACCTGGGCTGGGAATCTACCTTCCTCTAAGTTTCTGCTTGCCTTCTGGTGTTCATATAAAATCAATGTGCTCCTTTTCCCCCAGATGATCCTTAAATATTGGAAGGCAGGTACCATGCATCAAACAGGTCTTCAGAACATTCTCCTCTGCCAGCTGACCACCCTCAGGAAACTTAATCATTATTAATCATTATAGGACAAATGTCATCAATTCTAATTAGAATTATGGTCTATTGGCTCTTCCTAGCTATATAAATTCATACCTGAAGAGAGCTTAGAGACCACCTGCATGGGCCTCATGATTTTACAGAGGAGTAAACTGAGGTCCGCTGAGGAAAACTGCATGACCCAACATGAGAGAAAGAGAGAGAGGGAGAGAAAGAGAGCCCGAGAGGGGACCTGAAACCTAGTAACCTGAATCCCAGAGCAAGCCTCTTTGTACCTCACTCTGCCTCCTATTACTCATAAGATACCAGTATTTCCCAAGCCCTTGAGAGTGCTTGGGAAGTTTGTTTTCTTAGGTATTTCAAAAATGCCTCCTTCAAATTATATTTGCACTGTCACTGAAGGAGGGATTAGCGCAGGGCGGAATTTCGTGGACATGATACTGTCAGTGAAAAGCCTCGCTCCAAATGCACTCACTGTCCTTGCTCTCCGCGGTCAGAAGACCCTCTCCTCCAAATGGACAGCACACCTTAGAGGGCCGCCTCGGCCTGCCACGTTTCCCATCAGGTCCCAGTGGCCCACTCCATTTCTGGGAACTTCCCAACTTTGGAACCAAAAAGGAATGTGCCTGGATGTGAGGCAGGCTGTGTTTCTGCTCTACCCCGTGCTCCTTTTAAAGTTTCAGATCCTCTTTTCAGTGTTGCCCGATTCTCAGCGAAAAGACAAAGCAAAGGCTCAGAAACAAACTAGGCACTTGGGTGATATAGGTTTCCTGTCCCAGTCCCCGGCAGCCCTGCAGTCACATGCTTCGAAGGGCACATTCCTTCCTGCCCCAGCCCACAGCAGCCTCCCTCTTCTCTCTGAGAGGTATTGCGTTTCCAGTTCTTACACTCGGTCTGGCGTGGATGATGAGCTGCCTTGGGCTGCTCCCTGGTCTGCATGGGTTTGGGCTCAAGGGGACCCGGGTTCCAGTCCTGACCCTGCAGCTCGCCACTTTGTGCAGCTTTGGAAAGTTGTCTAAGCCTCTGTTGTCTCATTTGGTAGGAGAGGACAGTTACATTGCCTACATCGTAAGGCTGTCCAAATGATATCATGGCTAAAAAGGTGTCTAGCGCTGTCCTGATCATTCAGGAAGATTCCATAAAAGGGATCTGTTTAGTATTATTCATCTTATGCTACAGAAGGTAGAGACTGAAGCCCATACTCTTCTCACATGGCACACAGTAGGTGCTTCAGAAATGCTCCTCACTGATTCTAGCCTGGGCTTCTCTTGGTAGTAGTTTCACCAAAAATATGCTGAGTACCACGTGACCACAGGTTCAACTTCAAAGCTCCCTTTTCCCCAGATTCCTTTCCCTGAGAGTGACCTCAGTGAGGAGGCCCACCCTGGCCTGCCACTTTGCACACCTGTCAGCTTGCATCTCAGGATAAGGTTCTCATTTGACAGACTCTGAGAACTTGCTGTCCAGGCAAAGAAAACTTTATGACGATGAATCCAACACAAACCTTATGTAACCAATCTGTCAGCAAATGGAGGGACAGAGGGATGGGGACAAATGCCTGCCTACTTCCCCTCCCCCTTGCAAAACAAAAGAGGACAGAAAGCGAGAGATTGAGACCTTCCTGAAACATCCGTTTGTCAAGACCCTTAAAATTGATCAGAGTTTTTACATTAAAAGGATTCCTAAAGGAACATGAATATGACTAAACTCTCTTGTACCTGAATTTTAACTGAAATTACATTAGAGGCTTCTCTAAGCAAAAAAAATATATATATACAACATTTTTTTTTTAAATAATGTTTATTGTCCATGGGACTTACAAAGGTGACAGAAAAGTTTACAACATTTTTTTCTACTTGAAATTTCTACCTGGAGTGGCTTGAAATTCCCGGCGGGCTAAGGAATCTTGTAGCTTCCCCCTGAATGCTGAGGGTATCCTAGTACACTCGTGCAGAGTAAAAGAACAATTCTTTCTCTTGCCCCTGTTGCACATTATTTGGTCATCGCCTGAATTTTGTGCTAAGGACCTGAGAGCAATAAGAACACCCACTGAGTCTGTTACATGACAGCCTGAGGGAAAAGCTTCCACAATTGAGGATGAGGACAGAAGTCAATAACCAGGCAGTTGGAGGGAATACAGCAGTTTCTGGAATAACAGCTGACAGCTGGCTTCTCTGGCTATTACCCTGTCCCTTACATCCTTGGCTTCTTACCTCCGGCAGGTCATTCCCCTTCATAGACTTTTCATCTCCTCGGATGCCCAGTGCTTTCTATGGGCTCTTGCAAGTCCAAGATCCTGTGAGGCCACCAGGAGGGTGAAGATTAGCTGGAGAAGCGGCCCACACCCCTGGGTGGGGGGTCCAGAGCAGGTGGAGAATGTAAGAATGGGCAGGGAAGTCCTTGGAGAACTAGTAAAAGTGCTGAAGGGTACCCACTCTCCCATTCACCACGGCACGTTCCAGGAACTCGGGCACCTGGCTTTCCCCCTGAGAGCTGAGCCTGCACCCGGACACCCATCACTGAGCTGACAGGAAGCTGAGGAAGTCAGTGCTTTTCTGGTTGGGGACCTTGGCTGAGACAGCAGGGAAGAGAGAAGTGGAGTCAGCTTCAGGAGCGGGTGAAATGGCAGTGAACCTGAGGGCTGATCCTTTCCAGGCTGCCGGTTGCCAAGGAGGACGGTCCACTCGGTCAAACCTGGGCCAAACTTTGGCTCAGACCCACGGGCAAAAATAGAAAGGGGGTGGGAGAAGCAATGTGTTTACTTTTGTGATTTTTCCCTCCTGTGCCTCTGCACGGTATAAGAACCTCTGCACAAAAAGGCAGTAGACTCACAGGCCTCGCCTCCATGGATAAGCCCTCCTAAACACTGCACGTCCCCCCAAACACAGTCAGTGTCGGGGTGGCTGGAAGGTGAGTTCGGAAGGCAGCATGGATGGGGGGGTGGCTTGGGGGCTGCCACTAACTGGGCAAACGGTGGAAAGTCCCTCTCGGATGCTCTGCCTAAATCAAGCAGTTGCATTAGAATCTACCAATCTGTCTAGATTTTTGAAGCTCCTCTCTGTGGTTCTCAGCCGGGGGTGATTTCACCCCTCGAGGAGTCTCTGGCATTTTTCCGAGGGTGCAGCCAGCATCTGATGGGGAGAGAACAGGGATGCTGCCGCAGCTCTGACCACACACAGGACAGCCCCCTGCTACGGAGAGTCACCTGGCCCGCCATGGTAACAGTGCCATAGCTGAGAAGTTGGGCTCTATACCCAAGTGAGGAGGGTCAGAAGCATGGGGGCGGGGATGGGGGGGATGGGGAGACAGAAGGAAAGGAGGAGGAGGGGCTGCGATCCCACTCCGAGGTCTTGAGGTATTTGTCGGGTGGGTGTTTTCCAGCTCTGTCCCTAGGATCAGTGCCCTTTCCAGGTTTCCTTGGAGGTAAAGGGCTTTGTTTGAGGACCTTGCTCATAAGAGTGTCTTCCTTCTCTTTAAAATGCCAAACTCTGACGCAGTACAAAGATTTCCACTATAAGAGGCAGCCAATGTATCATAACATGAGCAGCTAGTGAACAAGTAGGACTTGCAGGTGGGTGGTGGCGGGGGCGCACAGAGGGACGAAACAGAGGCCCGTAAGTCCGTTTCTGTGAGTCAGTGTTTCTGCTCTAACAAGGAATCCTCACCATGGGACCAGCGAGACAAGCTATGCTGACGGCGGGCGGAACTGCCCAGAGGCACTGGCATTAAGAGAGATACAGGTTTGCAGCAGCAGATTCAAAGGCAAAGGAAAGGGTTAAGCAATCGGTGCACGCCACTCCTGTATCATTCTGTATGAAGTCCCTGGGCAGTTATTACAAGTAGTTACCTGTGGTTTCCAGCGGGGGAGGCGACCACACTCCACTCAAGGGGTTTTTGGAGAAACAGGTGCAATGAAGTCATGGTCAAACAATTTATTTACTGTAAACTTTAGACTTTGCTCAGGAACACAACTGAAACTGCCCCTCAAGTCCCTGCCTACAACACCCTGTTTGAGCAAATAAGAGGAGCAGGGAGAGTCCGTGTTCACAGCTGAAAGGTCCGAGATACTCAAGATCCTCCAGTGCAAGGGTACGGGAAGGAAAGACTCCTTCACATACAAATTACCAGCAGCAATATATATGTATATATATTACCCTAATACTTGACCAATGAGGTAGATCCACGGAAAAGTCATCAAAACAGAGCAGCCCCAGGTCCTCTGGGACTGAAGCCCTTCAGACACAAACAGACACGTTCCATGCAAAAAAAGGAACTCAACTGTACAAGAAACAATCACTCAAATATGCTTTCTCTTTTTTTACAGCTTAAAAAAATAAAAAAAGGCAGAAGGCTGCCCTTCTGCACATCTCTATACAGTTTTATTCTAAATGTATTACACTCAAGTTAAATAGTCTGTGTAGTGTTTTTTTGGGAGAGGGGGGTTTCATAAAAAGTAGAAAAACTGCCTTAGAGCAGTGAGTCGTTTGTACTACAATTCCTCCCTTGTGAATCAATGCTATCGTTAGGCACAGTACCTTGACGGTTCGCAAGGCCTTCCGTGCCTGGGGGGTCCTCACAAAGCAGTTCGCTGTCTTTCTCCTGCCCCAGGTGACATCCACTGTGCTCCCCAGTGTAGTCGGTCCTGCTGTTACTGTTGTTGGAGTAGCCATTCCCATAGGCCTTCAGGGAAGACCTGCGCAGGCACAGAAGCTCCTGGAAGGCAATCCTGAAATCTGGGCTCCGGCAGTAGATAAGGGGATTGAAAGCAGAGTTGACATAGCCCACCCAGTTTAGGAGGATGTAAACTTCCTTGGGGATGAGGTTATCCTGGATCACGTGCACTATGTTGACAATGAAGAAGGGCAGCCAGCACAGGGTGAATGTGCCCATGATGATGCCTAGAGTTTTGAGGGCTTTGTGTTCCTTCAGGCAGAACTTGGAGGCCCTGCGGTGTCCGTGCCCACTCCGCCCATCCTGCTCCACTTGGCTGAGGTTTTGGGCATGGAAGCGGCCCTCAGATCTGTCGATCTTCTGGAGCTGCCTTTGGGCCACCTGGAAGACCCTGGAGTAGACGAAGACCATGACCACCAGGGGTAAGTAGAAGGACACGATGGAGGAGGCAATGGCATAAGCTTGGTTCGTGAAGAAGTCACAGCATGTCTCCTTGGCATAGCAGTTGATGGCTTCCTGGTGGGTGGCCCGGTACCAGTGCATCTGGATGGGCAAGAAGGAGGTAAGGCCCGACACGATCCACACCATCAAAATGACCACCCGGGCCTTATTCTTGGTCAGCAGGCTCTGGTACTTGAAGGGTGATGTGATAGCAAAGTAGCGATCCACTGCGATCACGCACAGGGTTTCGATGCTGGCCGTGACGCACAGCACGTCAATGGAAGTCCAAAACTCACACCAGAAGTTGCCAAAGGTCCACATTTTCATGAGGATGTGGCTGGCCCCAAAGGGCACCACCGCCAGGCCCATGACCAGATCAGCACAGGCCAGGGAGGTGATGAAGTAGTTGGTGACCGTCTGCAGACGCTCGAACTTGGCGATGGCTGTGATGACCAGCACGTTTCCAAACACGATGGCCAGGACGATGAGCGACATGACGATGCCCATGCCCACCACCCACGCCTCGTTACGTTCCTCCGTGCCATCTTGGTCCGGCGCGTGGCTGCCGTTGGGCGCCAGCAAGAAGACGCTGCGGTTCCCGGGCTGCCCCATGGCGCGCAGGCTGGCAGGTGAGCGCACAGGCTGCCGGCGCACCGGCCGCGCCTCAGCGGGCGGACCTCCGGCGCGGCGCCGCGGGCAGCGAGCGGACGCCGGGAAGCCTCATTCAGCGGCCGGGGGATGGCTGTGCTGGGGATGCGTCCTGCACTCAGCTTGCGGGTTGCTCCGGGGTCCCCGTGCGCGTTGGACCCAGCCGGCGCTCTGGAGAAACCGCCCCGGAGTGCGCGCTGCCCGTTATGTGCACAGGACTTTAGGGACCTGCCCTCCCGGTGACGTGCGGCAACTTTCCGCCAATGGCGGGCGGGCAGCCCCAAAGGGGCGAGGTTCCCTCCCCTTCCCGCCCTCCCCTCCCCTCTCCCGCCCCCTCCTGGGGCTGGCACGGGCGGGGCCCAGCTGCTCCTGGGCGGCGGACCCGCCACCTCTCCCTGCCGGCTCCCCGGCTGGCCCCGGAGGCCTGCAGCTGGGGCTGGCGTGCTCACCCGCCGACCCAGGAGCCTTGGGCTCTTCTGGGGGCTGCTACCTGTCTGGCCCCGGCGCCTGGGAGGCCGCTCCCCAACATTCGGAAACAGAGACGACAGTGCCCACCCAGACACGCACGGGCAGGCACACTTGCACCCCGACAGACATGCTCAGACTTATACAAAACCCACAGCCACCGACACCGAGACACACCCGCCCAGCGCACCCACAAGCACACTCGCGCGCGCGCGCGCACACACAGAAGCCCACAGGCACAAAGTCACCCCAGTCCAACAGAAACGGGGCCAAGACACAAACACAGAAGCACCCAGAAGCACAGAGGCATGGGCACGCACACAGAAAGAAGTAAACAACGCACAATCGCTGGCTTGGAGTCACAGAGCGCCACAGACTCGGACGTCCCCGTCCAGGTACTCCATCCCCTCACACTTGCATAAGACCCCCAACTTCTCCTCGACCCCGCGCCCCCCTCCCCCGCAACACAGAAGCGCAACCACCCGGGAACGTAGACGCGCGCGCACACACGCACACGGGGCACATTCCCTTTCAAACATTTGGCAGGACCACAGGAGGTGACTTCAACAGCTGCCCGATTTCCTCAGCACACTCACTGTCAAGTACTTTTGGTGCCCTCCTTGGGAATTTGCAGGCATTGAGACACAATTTCACTCCTTGGATTTCATTCGGAGCTGGAGCGGGGGATGCATGTATGCGTTTGGGGACAGAGAGAAGGTTGTGCGCTTGTATTTGTAATTCTTGTGAGTGTGGCATCACTCCCTTGTTATCTGTGGGAATGAAGATGAGTTAAATTTGGAAAATTTTTCCTTTCAACCTCCTCTTCTTCAGCAAGCCCACTGCCACTAGAAATATCCTTACATCTCTCTGGCAAGTTTTTGATCTGTTGGGTGGAGCCCTATGAAATTGCCGCTCTTCCGTGGTTTCTGTCTTTAAAAGTGGTTATTTCATATGGCTCAGACTATTAGAATGTGTTAACATTAAGAAAGTTTTGAAACCATGGGAAAGAAGATAATTTCTCCTTAAAAAAAAAAAAAAAAATGTTGGACCAAGCCTTCAGACTAGGGTCTTTGTCCAGGAAATATTATCCTTTGCATCTGGCATATGACTTTACTGTTAAAAAGAAATTAATTTTCAGGGTTTGATTTCACAAGTGTTAGTAGCTTCTTTGAAAGACTGAAAGCATTTCATGCAGTGTAACCAAACATACTTTGTAGATTACATAATAACATAACAATGGCTAACATTTAGGGAACATTCTGCTGTGTGCTTTTCATGCATTATTCCATTTAATCCTTCCCACAGTCCCATGGTAGGGGGAGTACTATTTTTAGCTTAATTCACAAATGGGGCTCCAAGAGGAAAATAGCTTGCCTAGGGGCACAGGGTCAGGCAGTGCCAGAGGCAGGAGGTGAACCCAGGTCTTCTTGACTCAAAAACTCATCTTTTAATCATTTCGAGGGGTTCTATCATCACATGCAGAGCCGAAAGGAGGCTAGACAAGAGACTATAACCAGAATTGGAATACTCAGTTTCCAGATCCCCTGCCGTAGCACTTTCTAGCTCACCTTCCTTAGGCAAGTCAAAAAATGGAGGCTAATTTCCTCCATCTCTAAGTGGAGAATAAAGTCCCTTCCACTGGGCGGAGTGAGAATAGAATATATAATAATAAATGTGAAAGTGCTTTTGCACATATATATGCCACACAAACATGGGTCATAAATGAAAATGTATACAAATCACTTGGTAGTTTAGAATGCTTTATTAGTCTTCTCCAACAGAACAATCAAATACTTTAGGACAAAAGTAACTCAGGTTACTTTAGGTGTTTACTGTAGAAGTAAAGCTCAGAAAAACAAAACAAAACAAAAAATGTAACCTGCTTGCTCCCTTTAACTCCCTTTACCAGCCAGAGATGGTTTTCACAGAACAGATGCCTTAAAAAGCAAATATTTCCCATAAAAGGCACAAATATTAATTAAAGATCTATTATGTTCCCATAGTTTTCAAAATATACCCACCCCATATTTGTGTTTTCCAAAATTGGCTTTGGTATGGTGCATTTTAGGAAGAGGCAGTGTGTGTTATGCAACACAGTTTCTTTAAATATACATCTAGCCCAAATGTGGAACTAAGCCATTTAAAACCTCCTTCCTGTTTGCCAAGCTATGGAATAAATAAGCATATTGTTTAACCTTCCCATAATGACAACAACAAAAAGAACAAAGAAAGCCCTTTTAGGATAAACACTAATTGATCATTTAGATATACACATGAGTCATCGAAAAGTCTAACTTTGAATATTTTGGGAAACACCTTTTAAAAAACCCACAAACACTAAATCAAGAAGGGAAGATGGCTTATGTCAACAAGGAGATTCCAGGCTCTTACCCATCAGCTTTCCCAAATGGACGATCTCTCCTTTCCCAACCCCTTCTCGCGTTTTCTTTCTCTCTCCCTCCCTCTCTCCCTTCCTCCCTCTCTCTCTGCTTCATCACCAAGCTGGTAGGAATTTCAAGATGCTGTCTTCACACCAAGAGTCTTCTCATGACCTCCTTTTTGAGTTACAGGAGTTGAGAGAGAGTGGGACAGATTTTACTAGATCATTGAGTTCATCTCTCCCCACCCCCTCCAGTTTGCAAATGAGGAAACTGAAGTGCAGAAGTAAGAGGGATCTAGTCGAAGGTGGCGAGATAAAGGGTTCAGGCCTGCCTCTGGCCTTCCAGATTTTCACCGCCCCACGCTGTCCTTTCATTTCCCAGGAGAGGACTTCGACGGGCCCTGCTTGCTGGACTTGTGGCCTTGGAGACTTGATGCTTCAGCTGAACTGGGAAGTTCTTAGACTAAATGCACTTTTATCTGATCTAAGAAAAATCAGTCTCCTTTATGGTGATTGATAGTGTCTAATTACATATTTTGTCAATCCCTTAAACCACCGATTTGTCGTTTCCTGCCCGCCAAACAGGAAACACACACACACACACACACACACACACACACATTTTGATTTACCGAACAAATGTTTGAATAGGAGTAAGGCTCCATGGTGCCAGGGAATGTCCTCACACCATTGGCTGTACAGCTTAGGAAAATCTTATCCCATTCTTGGCTTAGGTGAACTTCCTTCCATCTTTACGATCATCTGAACAGAAAAACATCTGTAGATTTCTTTCTAAATAATGGTCTTAAATGTCTCTTTAATGTTATCTCTGTATGCCTTCATCCCATTACATTTACATTAGATGAGATTAAGTGCCCATAAAGTGTTTTCAGTGTGCTCCCTTGCAAAAGAGGTAACTCTTAACCTTTCTCTTATTTTCGAATCAGAATGTAGTGCTCGCTTCAGCAGCACATATACTAAAATTGGATCGAATCAGAATGTAGGTAGAGAGTACATGGATCTTATCAGGTCCTACGTGTGAAAGGACACTTTGAATGTGAATAGTCAGTAATTTGTTTTTAATTTGAATTTCTGTGAAAAAGAATGAAAGCCGGGACAAAGCTGGGTGTCTTAGAAACATGACTCTGAAAAATTACCATTACCACTGAGTTATGTAATACGCTGGGTGGAATGTTCACTGTGTTTGAATGAAGCATCTCATGGTCCGGTCAGCCCCTTACACAATGCATTCCCCCAAAATTCTCAGACAGCTCTACCCGGGGCAAGCTCCCCGGGTCCTTCTGCCATTGTATGTTTCTGACTGTCCAGAGAGTGACCTGAAGTCCACCTTCTTATAGCTCCTGCCTGTCGGTTTTAAGTCTGCCCCCTTGAGGCCACTCAAAACAAGGCTCCTCCCTCTTCCCCAAGACTGTCCTCAAGCTTTTCGGGAGAATCCCTCGGAGTTCTCCTGAGCCTTCCCTTCCGCTTAAATATCTCTTGTTTCCTTGGGTTTGGAGACTGTTTTACCGTCACGGGAGATCTATTTATACTTGGGTCAGTCGATGTCTAAACGTAACATCAGTACCTGGCATGATCATAAACAAGTGCTCAAATAATCAATTTGCAGTCACCTTGGCAACCACAAAGAAGCAGGGCCACCAGCAAAGCTTTCAGAACAGCTGATTATACCAGATGAATTTAATTTCCTGCTGTGCTAGCGTTTCATGAGAGACATGCTAATAAATTTTCCACCTCTCAGGGGCACTGAACAAGGGGAGATGGTGTAAATGAAACCAGGAGATACTTCAACTGGTCTTATCATGGGCTCCTCAGTCTGGGGACATGGAGAGGCGAACCTCCAGCAGCTTTTCTCATTGGGGGGGGGGTGGTGCTTTGCAAGAGAATTAAACCCCGCAGGAAACTGAGTCACTTCTTACCAATTCTCCCAAGAAGGGCACCTAGCTATTAGACTCCGGGGGATATAAGTGAGAGATTAAGTTGTTCCATACAATGCAACGAATGCCTTAGGATACAAGGCTTGATTCTTTGGCCGAACTGGAGGGGCATCCCTTGATGTCTCCTGCAGATATGGGAACAAACGGGGTGTGGGGATGAATACTTCCTTGTGATGGACCCAGGGTGGTGCGGAGGAAGGAACATGGGTAGGGGGGTCAGGAGACCCAGGCTCTGGGCCCCGAATGGCTCTAATGTTGTAAATAACCTTAATCAAGTCACGTTCTTTCTTGGAGCCTCGATATCCATCCATGACATAAGGTTGGCCTGGGCGACCTCTAAGGCTCTCCTATTCTAGGACGAACCAGCCTGTTGTGGGAAGGATGCACGTGGAAGGGCACTGAGGAGTGGAGTTCCTGACTCTGAAGCCACGGAGGAACTGGCAAGTGAAAACTGTCACCACCCTACAGAACAGCTTGGCTATTTGCCTTCTCCCTGCCGCACCCCCCACCCCGCCCCAGCCCCACCGCCAAAGCTCACCATCGCGATGCTGGCTACTCTGAGTGGCAGCTGTACCGTCATCTACTAAATACTTTTTTTTTGGACATTGACTTATTTCTAGAATGCAAATATATTTATTTTTAAAGAAAATTTTGTATTACTGCCACTGATGCACGTGGAAAACCAGTGTCATCCTCCGTAAATAGAAGGTAACCATGAAAACAAAACAATGTTAATAAATTCTCTCTAGATTTTGTCGCCTGCCAAAGTTCCGAGCCCGAGGCTTCCTCTTTTTATTGAAAGGGAAGATTAACAAGTGCTGGGGAGATATTAATGGTATTCTAGCACCAAATGGGGCTTTCTCCATCTCTTTTAAAAGATGGGAAGAAAATCTAAAAGGGAACAACTAAGTATTACACTGTTTTCAATGTAGTGTTACTGAGGTATTTAAAATAATTTCTACTTCTACCGAAAGGGATCTTAGCCCTAGACTTGTGCTAATGAGACCCACCGCTGTGAAAGAAAACGTATTTTGGGGGGCCTGGGTGGCTCAGTGGGTTAAGCCGCTGCCTTCGGCTCAGGTCATGATCTCAGGGTTCTGGGATCAAGTCCCACATCCGGCTCTCTGCTCAGCAGGGAGCCTGCTTCCTCCTCTCTCTCTGCCTGCCTCTCTGCCTACTTGTGATCTCTCTCTGTCAAATAAATAAATAAAATCTTAAAAAAAAAAAAAAAAAGAAAACGTATTTTGCTTCTGGAACCAGGTGGGTCTGGGTTTCAATGGTGATTCTGCCCTTACCCAGCTGAGTGCTTCCAGCAATATGTTTAAGCCCTCTGGACCTCAGAGTGATTCTTTGTAAAATAAGGATAAAATTCTCAGAATGGTTGTCTAAGGAATAGAAGGAATGCATGAAAAACTGGGTTTGGGAAGGAAGGGAGAAGACCAAGAGACATGATGATACAACAAATCAGCATAATTTGGATGGGCCCAGGACTGGGGAGTTGAGTCAAAGGGGTCAGGACCATTGCCCAGCTGTTGGCGTGAGTGTCTGTGGACAGGAAGTGGTGATGAATTCAGATATGGCCATATAGAATTTGAGGTTTGGACTGGACATCAAGATGGAAGTCAGAGTATCATAATGATTAGGAGATAAAGAGATTTGGGGTGATGTGTCTGTCGGTGGTTGTCATGACTGGACGTGTTCCTGAACTTCAGTGTACACACAGAGGATGCCTTCGGTGGTTAAATGAAGTAATGCTTTTAAGGAACTTAGCACAGAGTTTCCAAGAAAAAAGTGTTTGTCATCATCATCCTTATCCTCATCCTGAATTTTCCAGCACGCATCCAATTTCAGGACATTTTATTCATATCTCCAAGGGCAATCTTTTACATGAATAAATAAATCGATCCAACAGGGAAACAGAATCTTTTGTATACATCCAACCGGAAACAGTAGTACAACCTTTGGGATGGATTTTTGGGAAATGTCTTAGGTTGGATTTCCTCACATCTGCTGCAGAGATGAGGGTTTGTGTGTAAGTGATTGATGAAGGAAGGAAGAGAAACCAGCCACAGAGAGAGGCCAAGTCAGTGTGTAGCCTGATCCTCTGGGGAGTTCTGGAGAAACCCAGGAGCCAACTGCTTGGATTGAAGGCCTGGCTCCTCCGATTCTTAGCTGTATAACCTTGAACAATTATTAAATCTCCTTGTGTCTCCATTTCCTCATCGGTAAATGGAAGTTGTTGATCACAGTATCTCACAGTCTCATGGGGTTGTTAAGAGGAACAAATGAGTTAATATCTGCAAAGTGGTTAGAGCTGGCTTGGCACATAGTAAGTGCTAAGTTAACTGTTGGTATTAAACTCAGAGACACTGTGGAAAGGCACTCAGGACACCTATTACAGGGAAGGGATTGTCTACACAGCTCCCAGGCTGAAGAACAGCTAAGTGCAAACATCCCAGGGTTTGAGCCTCAGAAAAGAACATGCATAACGTGCAGTGGACCCTACAGGCGAGAAGTAGAATGATTGTGGGGTCCAAGCAGTGTCCGCTGGAGCAGAAGAGGGCATGAAGCAGGGCTGAGGGGAGAATATAAAGCTGGCTGTGCTGGGGGAAGAAGGGGAGAGGAAGAAAATTGCCTTCGGTCCACTCAGGAAAGGAAACAGGGCTGGCCTCTCTCCTCAGCAGGGCCCCGTGAGATAACTCACTGGGTCAAGGGGAGGAGGTCCTGATCCCCCAGCTGGGCTAACCATGTGGGGCAGCAAAACATGCCCCAGGCCCAGAGGAAGGGGAGCCCCATTCTGACTCTCATAGCTCTGTGTGGCTGTCCCTCCCTGAGTCTCCGTCTGGTCCTCCATCTGTCAAATAAGAAGGCTGAATCAACTGATGGCGTCAAAGTCAAGGGGTGGTCAAGGGGTCTGAAAGACAACAGGCACAGTTCTTATTTACTGTGTGTACATTATATACAGAATCTGGGCATAGCTCCTTACACATATTTTCTCCTCTTTTCTCATTTCTGTGCAACCTTACAAGGTAGACAACGTTATCCCCATTTTACAGATGAGAACATGAAGGTTTAAAGAAATTATAGCCTGCCCCTGGTAACACGGTACGTTAAAAACAGCAGAAGGACTTCAAACCCAATTCTGTCCGACCAGAAGCCTGATCCTGACCCACTAACTCCGGACTCTGATGAGGAAGTCCAGCCAGGGCAAGGACTGCCTGCTGGGGCTGGGGAGGAGGAAGTACCCTGGCTGTCAGGGCCTTGCAGCTGACTTTTACCAGATTGCTGGGGTAAAGAGGCAGCAGTTCCCAATCACATATGGGAAAAAGGACAAAGGACCAAGATTTGGAGTCAAGCATCCTGGTCACAAGTTCTAAAAAGAGAGCAAATGTGAGAATTTGGGAGTCATTGGCCATGAGCGTCTGAGCTTTGGCCATGTCCCTTCTTCCACTCCTAGTGCCCTTCCTTCCCACCCCCTTCTCTTCTCCCCTCCTCCTGCACCCGTCCCCACCCCCAACATACACACACACAAACACACACACACACACTCATGCACACACATATGTACACACATACACACACACACACATTTGGCTTGATATTCTTAAAATACGAGGCTGAGGGACATTACAAAATAAGCAACTGAACAAAAGTTCTTGCTTTTAAGAAACTCACATGCTGGTAAGGAAGGTTGGTGCATGAACCTGCCTGCCAGGTAATGGAGCAAATACTGTGATAGAGCTGGGGACTCGGTTTCTTGCACAAAATGACAAATTTGGTCCTAGGTCTCCCCACATAACCACTGAGGAGACCACCTAGGGAAAACCTCCAAAACAGCAGGTGAGCATCTGGTAACAGGGGGTCTCTAGCCAAGAGACCAAAAAGATTCTTAAAAAGAGAAAAATAAATTCTTAAAAAGAAAAGGAAAATAAATTCTTAAAAAGAGAAAATAAATGAGCAGAGCTGATTGGAGCTGATTGGTAGAATTCATCAAAATGTAAAATGTATATATTCTTTCATCTAGCAATTCCCTTGAAGTTGAAGTTTCTTCCTTCAATGTCAGATGTGTACATCAAGCTCCAGTTTCAATTTTGTTTCTCAGAAAGAATAAAACAAAACTAATTGTTCAGAAAAGAGAAATGATTCAGTAAACCAGAAGAAACCCATATGTCAAGATGTATCACTATTAAAGAGAATGAAGTAGATCTAAATGTGTGGGGTCTGGAAGTCGCCCATGCTTTATCATTAAGGCATAAAAGCAAATCATATACCAGGTTGTATAGAATTATTTCAGTTTTGTTATGTTATGAGCATCTGTGGCAGAGCTTTCAGCACCTCAGTTACATACGACTGCCAGGTCCCACTGAGAGTCCTTGAGGGTCATGGTTGGCCGTTAAACCTGGTGTCGCCTCTCAAGGATTCACCGTAACACGGCGGGGATAGGAAGGCTAATGAGATGACAACGTGTGCGATAAAGACTATAAAAGAGGCTTTAAACAGGTCTGCATTCACAGAAGCCTGGCCTTATTAGTTATGTGAGGGACAATGAAGAGAAACCAAAGAGTTGCATTCAGTGGGCAGGTATGAGTTGGCTGTGGAGAGTGGACGTGACTTTGGTAGTCAGGTGTGGACAGAGGGAATGCCACAGAGTAGAAACCATGGGAATGGATGCAGACGTGGGAAACTTTGAACTTGAACTATGCTTGAGAAACAGCAATGATTCCAGGAGAGAGCTAGGCCCCCTGCTCCATGGGTCGGGGAACAGAAAGGTGTAATTTGGGTTACGTATTTGGGAAGTCCCTGAACGCTGGGGTAAGGAGTTGAGGTTTACAGGATTTCCTGGAAGGGGATGGGACAGTCTGGAAAAAAGCCCACAGTGGATAAACGAGACTATTTCGCAGAGGCGTGCCCAGCAGCCCTCGCTGGAGGGGCAGATGAGGAAAGAAACTGACCTGACAAGGGAGTGACATGATACTCCCCCTGGCTCTCGGCTTGGTGCCAGGCCTTTGCTTCCTCCTTTGTAAAGCAGATTTGGGCTCTTCTCCTATCTGCCGCCACCGGACTGGTGGGGAATCAAATGCATGTATGTGTGTGTGTGTGTGTGTGTGTGACTATGGGGCCTATTGCCAGGAAAGGGCTGCTTTCCTATAGGGACTGTGTTTATCGCTATGAGAAAATGCAGGACAGACCTCAGCAAGAGGAGAGTTCAGGCTGACATGGGGGGAGGGACATGTGGCAAGCTGTGGGAACATATGGGGTGGTCATCTGGGCCACGAAGCCTGAAAGGAAGTGGATCTACATGCAAAGTCCAGAAACAACAAGACACCTTTTCCAAACCATACCGGCAAGTGTAATGCTTTACAAAAACTCAGGGTTGGAACAAGACTCAGGAAGACGCTGTTATCACACATCACACAGTTACACAGTCATTGTCCCAAGCATGCAGACCTGTAACACATATATGGAAAGGATGGTCATCACAGTCTAGCAAGGTTAAAAAAATATATATATTTAGCATAATATTATTTAGTGTAGTAAAAAACCAAAAACTGGAAATAAGTCTGCATAAATTAATGTATTGACATTCATGGTTGATTATGCAAACATAGATATTTGTAACAGCTTTCTTCCTCATTGCCAAACTTGGAAGTAACCAAGAGGTCCTTCAGTAGGTCAACGGATAAATGCACTGTGGTCCATCCAGACCATGGACTCTTACTCTGTGCTAAAAAGAAATGAGCAGTTATGCTATGAAAAGATAGGAAAGAGTCATAAAAGCATATTACTAAGTGGAAGAAGCTGATCTGAAAAGGCTACACACACTGTGATGCCAACTATGTGAATTTCAGGAAAAGCCAAAATCAGGGAGACAGTAAAGAGATCAGAGGATGTCAGAGGTTAGTGGTGGAGGGAGGAATGAAAAGGCAGAGCACAGAGGATTCTTAGGGCAGTGAAACCCCTCCACATGAAAACACGATGGTGGATTTATGTCATTGTAGGTGTGCTAAATTCTTTAGATTGTGGAACTCCAGGAGCGAACCCTGACATCAACTACAGACTTTGGGTGATTATGATCTATCATTGTGGGTTCATCAACTGTAACAGTGTGGGTTGTATCAGTGTGGGTTCATCAACTGTAACAAATGTACCTCTCTGATAGACACGTGTGGGGGGCAGCGTGTGTATGGGAAATCTCTGCATCTTCCTCACAACTTTGCTGGGAACCTAAAACTGCTCTAAAAATTAGAGTCCATTATTTAAAAAAAAAAAAAAGAAAAAGAAAAAAGAAAAAGAGGAACCTCTGTATCAGTTGATACGAAGTAATATCCAAAATACATTATAAAATAAAAGGGCTCATTTTACACCGGTGTAACACATTCTCATTTGATTAAACAGACCATGCTATGTGGCATCTACTTAACAATGCAAGTATGTCTCAAAAGGGAGATGTGTAAAGAGTCCAAAAATAGGTGCAACTATACAGTGGGTTTTATCCTGCAGTTCAAAAGAATGAGATCCATATGTGTGATAAAGATCTCTAAAAGAGCTCTAAGATACTAAAGGAAAGGGGTTGAAACAAAGTAGCATGTATATCACCTTTTTGTATAAATAGGTAACCTATGCTTCTATTTTCACAAATATACTCCAGAAAGACACTCAGAAACAGCCACGTTTAATATAGGGGACTGGTGGTGGGGAGACAGGGCTGGTGGGGAGGGCAGGGCAGGGCAGAAGTCTTTTACTCATCTGTTCTGTGAGATTTTTCACCCAGAGTACCATTTTTTTCAAAAAATTTAAGTATAATGAACATACAGTGTTACATAGTTTCAGGTATACAATATAGTGATTGAACGGTTGTACGCACTTCTCAGGGCTCTCAAGGGGAGTGTGCTCTTAATTCCCTTGGTCTATTTTACATCCCTCCCTCCCACGACCAGTACTATTAAAAAGTATAATTTAATAATAGTAATAATAATCATAATGATAGAAGTCATGCTCTCAGAATTCTAGGGTATACTAGGGTCATGGCCACAAACGTCCTTTCTTTTGGCTACACTTTTTTGGTGAAGAAGCTGAGATACAATTTAACCAGAAGTGGGTGAACTGAATGATAAGTCGTCTCATCTGCGGAGATCAGGGGTGTGGGTGAGGGGGGACGTGTAACAGATAACAGCCACGACATAAAAATAGAAATTGTTAGAATCTGTAGTAACTTCTCGGGTGGGGGAAGAGGAAGAATGTGAGAAGAAACCAGGAAATGAAAATAAAAATGGCAAAAACTCGAACAAATGAGGAAGCTCTATGAGAAAAGTCTGAGCTTGCCGAAGTTTCTGGGGCTCGCGTTCTGTTTGAAGTGTGCATGTGTGTGGATCTCTGCCTCTGTCTGCTGATGTGACCCTCTTTGACAGTCCACTGGATTAGCAGGGCTAGGAATCATTCTGCCTTAGAATCGGGGTGCCCCTCTCTTTTGCCCAGCTCAGTGGAGCCCCCCCCAACTTCAGCAAAGGGAGGTCCCGGGTTCACAGCCCCTAAGGCTGCCCCGCTCCTAACCACCTTCTTTCCATCTCCTGCTTCTGCGTAAATATGGTTTGTGCGGATCTTCCATTGCTAAGAAATCCCCACTGATGTCCCAACCCTTCCACAATCCAAATGGGGACACTGCGACCCACAGTGAGGAGCGAAGCTGAGACATACAGCAGAGGTGGGAGGAGGCACGGGTCAGAAGCCAGGGGTTCTGACTCTCAGTTCCCTTACAACTTTTCATTCTTACGTTTTAGCTGAAACTGCAAAGAAGAGGAAAAGTCCTGGAGCAACTGAAATTTCAAAGGCTTAAGTTGAAAGAGCATGTTCCCCCGGGCGGAGAGGTGGGGGTTGGGGGGTGGATATTAGACTCACAAAAACCAATAGGGAGAAAAGCATGATCAGGAATTAGACAAAAGAGGAAAAGTAGACCTAAGTGTTTTTTGTTTTTGTTTTTGTTTTTTAGATTTTTATTTATTTTATTTGACAGAGAGAGAGATCACAAGTAGGCAGAGAGGCAGGCAGAGACAGAGGGGGAAGCAGGCTCCCTGCTGAGCAGAGAGCCCGATGCAGGGCTTGATCCTAGGACACTGAGATCATGACCTGAGCCGAAGGCAGCGGCTTAATCCACTGAGCCACCCAGGCGCCCGACCTAAGTGTTTTTGGGGACCGAGTGCATCCTCAGATGGAAACAAAGAATGGAATGGCAGGTTCCAAAAAAAAAAAAAAAAATTAGCCAGTGCAACCAGCAAATGTGTTTTGCATAGGTATACTATGGACCAGGCCATTGTCACAGCACTGTTGATGCCCTGATGAATGAGTTAGGGTCAGTTTCTGACCTCAGTGGGTTTGCCGCTGAGCAAACAGCTTGGCTCTTCGCACAAAACTAGAATGTGGATTCACTTACCCAAGCTCTCGTCTGAGACGCTGTTGTGGTGGAATTATTTGCAAAGTGCAGCAGAGCCCGAGGTTCCCCACCTGGCATAGAAAAGATATTGGCTTCCGCCTCTGTCTAGTTCCAAGTGGAGATTGAAACCACACCAGGGAGACTGCGGAGGGGAGAAAGTCACGGCATTGCTTACTGGTTATGATTACAGGAAAGTGGAGGAGAGCCGGGTAAACACAGCAGCAGGGGGAGGAAAGCAGAGGGTTGCTAAGAGGAAAAGGGAAGGAGGGAGAGCAGAAGCACCAAGCTGACACCCCAATGTGCAAAGCGAGGGGAGGGGCCGGTTGGTGACCCACCAGCTCAGAGGGAGACGCCCAGATCCTCAGAACCCCAGCTTCCTAGAGCCGCCGCCCCACTCCCCTGCACAGAGGAGCCCAAAGCCCACCGGCGGGACAGAGCTCACCTGATGTCACACAGCAAGTTGGAGGCAGTGCCAGGAGCCTAACCCAGGACTTTCTCTGTGTCTCTGTCCTGCCGCACTGAAGGAAGAGCACAGTGGTTCATGAAGTACAGGGTGTTATGGACTCAGACTGACCTGAGTCTGCAACCCTACTTCTGCCTCTTGCTGGTGGATTTGTGATATTGGGCTAGTTTCTCTCTTCACCTGGATCTCTTCATCTGTAAAATTGGGACAGTAATTGCAATGACTAGGAGGGCCTATCTCCACGGCCGCTGTCACAGGTTCCTCCCCGCCTGTATGCATGTGCCATTGCCCCATCCAAAGGGGGGTTCATCTTTCACCCTCTTGAATCTGGTCTGACTTGTGACAACTGTGACCAGTGACCACAGCAGAACGGACGTGTGACTGCAAACGCATGAGAAGCCCCAAGCAAACCACTCCCCCGAGCTGAGCCCCTTCCACAGGCCAAAGAGATAAGAATAAATTGCTGTTGTTTAAGCCATGAAGCTCAGGGGGTGTTTGTTACACAGCAGTGGGAAGGAGACCTCGAGCCTCCTGAGGCTATTAGTGGATTCATGAGACAATTCTGTAGAACGGAGGTGGGGACATGTGAAACTTGAATCAATGGTAGCTCTTTATTTTGTTTTATTTTATTTTTTTTAAGATTTTATTTATTTGACAGACAGAGATCACAAGGAGGCAGAGAGGCAGACAGAGAGAGAGGGGAAAGCAGGCTCCCTGCTGAGCAGAGATCCCAATGTGGGGCTCGATCCCAGGACTCTGGGTTCATGACCCGAGCCGAAGGCAGAGGCTTAACCCACTGAGCCACCCAGGCACCCCGGTAGCTCTTTATTTTAATGACCTCAATGCACACAACAATTTCCAAACACCTCCATCGGTCTCTACTAAAAAGTACATTCCAGCACCCCTCAGTGATGCACCCGCAGGCCATGCAGGACAAGCTTCATTCTGCCTTCATGTGACCGTTACTCAGGCCTTTGAAGAGAGCCCGCACGCCTGGCTGCCACCACCCCGGCCTTCTAAGACCTCCCTGTGAGTCAGGTATCCGCACGTGCTGTTCCCATGTCTAAAAGCCTTTCCTTCCCCTGATTACATCTTTGGTGTTACTCAGCTCTCAGCTCTCAGCTGAGTCATCATTTCCTCTGGAAGTGCGGGTCCCCACCCTCTGGGGAGACGCCTGCAGAACATGGCGCCCTTCTCCTTCCAACACTTATCTCCGTTCTGCACCTTTGCATGTACTCGTGAGATGATTCAATCACCATCTTTCCCAGAAGACTCCCTCGGGGCGGGGACAACATTGATTTCGATTGCCTTTGCTTATCACTATATCCCCCAAACCTAGCCCTAGCTGGAGCCCGGCGGCATGTGGAGGTAAATACTTCCAGCAAATAAGCCAGCCAGCTCCCACTCCCGTCGTGCCTCTTCTTCATATTAAACATCCCTATTCCCTTTGTGATGTAGGGCTTCGCTTCAACTTCATTCCTCTTCCCTGTCCTTGGCTTCCAGTCCAGGCAACTCAGCCTACAGGTCCTGCCCTCCAGCCACCTTTAGGGTTCTTCCCTCAAGCCCTACAACCCCAGGCTTGTTTAGTTTTTCTGCTATTTTGGGAGGAGGCATCTCTGATATTAAGCAGCTCCTCCTCCACGGTTGTCTGTTTTCAAACAAGGCACTTCCTTCCTCAGATTTGAACAGTGGGTACCCAGGGCTCTAAGCAACACTGCAACCTTGGTACCCCTCTTAGGCATGCCCTTCCCTGTACTGATTCTAGCAATGCCACACCCTTGCCTCTCCTGCCAACTGCCCTCACCCCTGACCCAGGTGGGGCACAGTCATTTCTCATCTGGAATGTTATCCCTCCTTCACACCAGCTGCCTCAGGAATTTTCTGAACTACAAATCTGTTCTCGTTACATCCCTGCCTAGATTTTCAGTGCACCCTACCTACCCTCATTGTCTTTAGCAGAGTTGCAAATTGGTGTCCTATAGATGTCTTTGGCTTGGTGGAATGAGTTAAAAATTAATTAGACACTAATGTTTGAAAATTGGGGACTTTCATATAAAACTCCAGATGCTCAAATTGTCTTGAAAATATCAATAAGCCCTATGTGTCAACTATACTTCAACAACAGGAAGAAAGAAAGAAAGCAGATATAACCTCAACATACAAAAATCAATTTTGCCGGGTGCCTGGGTGGCCCAGTGGGTTAAATCCTCTGCCTTCAGCTCAGGTCATGATCCCAAGGTCCTGGGTTCGAGCCCCACATCAGGCTCTCTGCTCAGCGGGGAGCCTGCCTCCCCCTCCCTCTCTCTGCCTGCCTCTCTGCCTACTTGTGATCCCTGTATGTCAAATAAGTAAATAAATAAAATCTTAAAAAAAATCAATTTTGCATTTCAAGTAAGAAGAGGAAAGACAGACTATAGAACACATGGTGTTGGAATAAATGGCTAACATTTGGGGGAGAAATTGAGTTAAATTCCTGTATTACATCAGACACAAAAATAAGTTCCCAACAGATCAGTATACTAAATATAAAGAATAAAATATAACAGTACTAAAGGGAAAAAAATATGAGTGATCCAGCCCCACTTGAAAAGTGGAAGAATGGCTGGAAGTGAAGGAGCTCATGGGCCACACGGTCTTGAGTTGGCCACAGTCTCCACCATTCCCTAATGGCCCCCGTCTTTCCCTCCAGCGCTCAGCAGCCGTTCATCATTGTACTTCAGTGGCCAATCCCAGCTGTTTCTCCTATTATACTACGTTTCCCTCAGCCCTTACCTTGCCATCCCTATCTGGCATAGGAGAAGTCTCAGTTTCTGAATCTGTTAAGAAGTAGAAAAGAAGGAAAGGAGTAAAGAACATTTTCACCAGCCCATCCCTCACAGTCCAGTAGCAAGCGTAATTCACGGAGAAATTTTAATTTTGTGTGTGGGAGGAGTAAGAGTATAGTCAGTTTTATTTTCTCCACCATACTTTCCCAAATTTTCTACACTAAACATGCTTTCCTGTTGCAAAGCTTGACTGAAATACAGGATGCCCCTGCAGATTTTAGCTATGTCTGTAAAATCCAGAATCCTTTGCTTTCCCTCTACGGAAACTCATATTACTTGTTCTGTTACCTAAGTAGGTCGCTTCTTACTGCATCAGTTTATAAATTAAACTAAATTTAAATTACCGTTTACTTCTCTTTCTTGCAGTTTTACTTTTTTTTTTTTTTTCTGAGGGTAATTTTTACCCTCAAAAGGTAACGGTTGGTATTCTGAAGCATAAAGGCATACACGTAAGTGCAAAGATCTTAAAAGCATATTTAATACATTTTAATAAACACATTTCAATGGTTAATGTATTTTTATAAAATGACCACACTTTTGTAAATGGCACCATCTTGAGAAAGTGTTTGCGCACCTGTTAGCTCGTTTGAGCCCTATGCTTTAGAGAGGTGTGCTCACCAGCAGGTGAGGAAATTAAGGCTCACAGGAGACCAAAATAAATGGCTTGCTTTAGGCCTCTGAGCAGACACGCGCAGCTGAGCGGAGACATGAACCAAATCTCTCTGCACCGTGATGGCAAGCAGACCACGGAAGGCAGAGAGGAAGGCCAGCACAAGCAGGCTGGAGGAAATACTGTTGGTGTGAATCAGACTCACAGTAGACTCAGGCCCTGTGTGCACACAACATAGGCTCTTTTCAGTTGTTTCCTCCCAACCTGCTCCCCCTGCCCCGCCTCCCCCCGACATTCTCCATCTCACGTTTCTGTTCATTTAACTGAAGGTGAAACATTGCCCTTCGTGGCTGCTTTGGAATCACCATATTAAACATTTGTCTGAGGGTCACCCAATTGGAGAAAGGCGGTCCTGGCTTCCTTCTTCTGCCTTCTTTGGAGCATGTAAACAGTAGCTGGAGAATGGGAAATAAGGAAGTGTCATCTTTATTTGATGGCCAAAGCCTGGGATAGGATCCCCTGAGTGACAACATCTTTCAGAAATCCCCAGCAGTGGGGCACCTGGGTGGCTCAGTTGTTAAGTGTCTGCCTTCGGCTCAGGTCATGATCCCAGGTCCTGGGATCGAGCCCGGTGTCAGGCTCCCTGCTCAGCGGGAAACCTGCTTCTCTCTCTCCCACTCCCTGTGCTTATGTTCCCTCTCTCCCTGTCTCTGTCAAATAAATAAATAAAATGTAAAAAAAAAAAAAAAAAAAGGAGAAGAAGAAGAAAGAAATCCCCAGCAGCAACCCAGTGCTTCTGTTCAAATCCCTGCTCATACTTGCCAAAGCCTTGAGAGGCCTTCTAGTTCCTTCTGCCTACCGCGGATAGGGAACCAGAAGCTCAGATAGGGAAACAGGGGAGCTTCTGGCCTAAGGACAAGGTCAACCTGGGGCAGAGCCAGGATGGGAAACTCACAGCAGGGATCTTTCCTAACTATGTGAACCTGATACACTTTTGCATCGGGTTCCTTACTTTGCTGGTTATGAGCCTCTCTCACCTTCTCTGCTCTGTGACCCTAGGGCTGGGAGTCTGCAGACTGCGTTGCCTGGAATTCCTTGCTGGGTGTCTTGATGTTTCCTTCTGACAGCAGAGGGCTGTCCTGGCTCTGCTTCTGCACCTTTGAGCACACCCTGTATCAGCTGTGCGTGTTCTCCAAGGCAGAGGTCCGAGCCACAGCCACCGTCCCAGATCTCAGCCGTGGCCACCCAGGGTGCTCTTCTCTCACTCTTGCTTTCTGGCAACCTTCCCATTTCCCTACTGTTCCCTCTGTCCTAGCGATGGTAACGATTTCCCGCAGTTACTTGTATATGGATTTTATCAACGTTCTCTTTCGTTTTTTTACACTGTCTGACAACGGCAATCAACTCCCTGTATTAAATGCCCATTCTCTGAAATACCCAGCATGGTGTCTGATCTTCAAACTTAACTCTAACTGCTATGTTGCTTGTAAACCTTTGCTTGCGAATTTTGGCAACTTTCTTCTTTAATCCATCCATAGAAACACCAGATAGGTGATGCCGGGAATATGGGGAGAGACCCTGGCATTCATTCACACAACAGCTATTGACTTAGGATCCATCCTGGTTAGGCATCCTTGCCCGTGAGGGATTGGAAGTCAGTAAGCAGGCACCTGTAAAGTGCGAAGTGGTAAGGGCTGCGGGCAGGGAAGCCCAGGGGGCACTGCGAGAACACGAGAAAGGTCCCTAAACGGAATAGGCAGGTTGGAAGAATGTTCGGGAGGGTCTTCCTGAACAAGGAATATATCTAACTGAAACCTGAGGGCTCTGTAGGTGTTTGTCAAGCAAACTGGCGGCTGTGGGAGGTTGCTGGGAGAGCTATTATGGACACGGATGATAGACAAACATGTCAGGGCCTGTTCGAGGTCGAGTTAGGTCGAAAATTTTATGTTTAAGTTCCAACTGCTGGCATCTCCAAATGTGACCTTATTTGGAAATAAGATTGTTCCGGATGTGATCAGTTAAGTTAGATGAGGTCACACTGGAGCGGGCCTGGACGCTCTGATCGGCATCCTTATTGAAAGGGGGAGAGGTGGAGGCAGACATCACACAGGGAAAAGGCCATGTGAAGACAAAGGCAGAGATTGAAGTGGTCCATCTATCAGCCAAGGAATGCCAAAATTTGGCCAGCAAGCTACCAGGAGCTACGAGAGAGGAACAGACTCTCCCCCACAGTCCCCAAAAGGAACCAACCCTGCCCACGCTTTGATCTCAGACTTCTAGCCTCTAGAACTGGGAGACAACAGAATTCTGTTGCTTAAGCTGCCCGGTTTGCAGTCCTCTGTTATGGCAACGCCAACAAACTAACACATGGCCTCATCACGAAGGGTATTATAAGGCTGGTTAGTAACATCGCATGTTTAATGAGCATTTACAGAACAGGATCTGATTTATAGGAAGTGCTTCATAAGAATCTAAATGCTTTATAGGAATTAATTTTCATGACAAGTTTAAGAAGTAAGTTCTTTTATTATTTCATTTTGACAAGTATGGAGAATGAGTACAAAGGACAAAGGTGACTCGGTCAAGGTTACCCAGAGATTAAGTAATATAATGGGTCTGGGCTTTGAATCTAGGTTCAGAAGGAACATCTAACCACGACATGATACCATGGCCCTGTGAAAGGTTAGATGTTTATCTGGAGAGCCGTAACTATTGGAGAATTTTCAAGCTGGGTGTATGGAAGTGTAGTTTACCTAAAGTCACATTTACTCTGGGGAGGTGTGTAGTTCTATGGATTTTGACAATCACGTATGGCTGTGTAGCTGCAACCACCATTGGTCAATTTTCAGGAGAACAGTGACGTGATACAATTTTCACCTCACAAATAGTGTCCTGGCTACAGGGTAGGAAGTGAATCAGGAGGGAGAGAGAATGGAAACAGAGGTGAAAGATGGTGGGGTCCTGGCCCCGAGCAGCAGTGCTGGACAGGGAGAGAAGGAACAGGCATCGGAGATATGTGAGAGGTAGAATCCATAGACTAAAGAAAACATTTCTTCTTGAAGTTTTTAACATGTAAACGTGGATCACATATAATCTGAATGACTCCAGATCATCTGAGATCTTTCAGTAAAGACCTCTGTTAACCGAATCAGCCAACACTCCAGCAATAACACACACTCACCTACTGCTGCTCTTTCTGGCAACCTGCTTCAGTCAGGTTCGCTCAGTTAAGTTTAGAACAATTGATAATAACGATTGGATGAGCAAATTATCTAATTTTGAGGTTACTAAATTACACTAAATTTCTATTATGAATTGGGCTTACAATTGAAAGACAAAAAAGCAGGAAGAGGCTTAAACAAAGCTTCCATATACTTCTGATTTAAATCTGAGACATTTTCAATAGTCATTTCCCAGTGGTGGACCTTCTCGCAGCATTAATGACCTTGTTCCAAGTAGGCTGCATATGCTCATGTCTTATCCTTCTTAAGATTCTATTCTTTACTCAGAGTCCCCTCTTCAGAGCGCCTTCCCTACTTCCCCATACAAACAGCTGCTTTTCTATACCTGTCATTCTCAACCTCTTATCCTACTTTGTTTTCTTGTGGGGCTTATCTTTTTCTGGAAATTTTACCCTGCTTATTTTGGATTCCTTAACCTTAGCCCCATCCCTAAAACACAGGCTCCATGAACGCAAGGACTTCGTTGATACTGGTTGTTGTTATATTCTCAATGTCAGGAACGGTGCCGGGCACATAACGTATGCTTGATAAGTATTTGTGGAATAAATGAACAAAGCTAGAGCCCATGATGGAAAGACTTCAACATCCATGATCGAGGCCAGACACTTCTATTTGCAGGTGAGGAAATTGAGAGCTGAGTGAAGGGTGAAGACACTTGCTTAAGCCTCCAAGCAGATTGGAGCAGATCCCAGCCCAGATCTTTTCCCCACTGCTTCCTCTCAAGCATGTCTAGCGGCAACATGGCAATGGGTTGAATGGGTTGAGCACTTGGACTTTGGAAAACCATCTGGGTTTACCTCTACCACTTGGGCAGGTGTTGCTTTTCTTCTCTGAGACTTTTTTACTTACCCATTGGTCAGGGATAAAAACCCACCTAGTAGCATTACTGTGAGCCCTAAAGGAGAAAATTCAGTTGAGGTACTTTGGGCAGGGGGCCTGGCACAAAACAAATTCTCCATAAATGCCAGGTATGGTTATTCCTTCAAGAGAACCACCAGCCACTTCTTTCCTGACTATTGATTGGCTTAAAACATTTCTCGTTTTTTAACATTTCGTTTTCTTTCTTTCTTTTTTTTTTTTTTAAATTTTTTTGAGAAGGAGAGGGAGAGAGAGGATCTTTTTTTTTTTTTTTTCAAGATTTTATTTGACAGAGATCACAAGTAGGTAAAGAGGCAGGCAGAGAGAGAGGAGGAAGCAGGCTCCCCGCTGAGCAGAAAGCCTGATGCTGGGCTGGATCCTGGGATTCCGGGATCATGACCCAAGCCAAAGGCAGAGGCTTTAACCCACTGAGCCACCCAGGCACCCCGAGAGAGAGGATCTTAAGGAGGGCTCAATCTCATGACCCTGAGATCACAACCTGAGCTGAAATCAAGAGTCAGACGTTTCCCTGACTAAACCACCCAGGCGCCCCAATAATTTCTCACATAAATTTAAACTGTAAATACCAGCAAAGTCCTAGGGGATATGTTAATATTTTCTGGGGGGAAAAAAGGGAAAACAGTTCCCTTTATGGGAGGGAAACATGCCTATGGAAAGAACTGGTCCCCTAATTCACTGAATCCTTTTTTTCTTCATGTTTAGAGTAGAGGGTTGACTTTGATAGTCCCTGTGATGCTGTTTGTCTGATATCCTGTGATTCATCCCCTGAAAATAGAGTGAGGTTTTAAACGGTTCATGCTTAGTATGAGTGAGAAGTTGAAGGAAGATACCTTGGTGACTCAATCCCTTCTTTTCACCTCCAGCAAGAATGGATCACTTTGAAACTCACTTCTTTCTTAATGAACAGGCATTGCCTGTCTCCCACGTTCCAGGCCCAGTGATAAGCTTGGGATTGGCTTTGTCTGTTGGAATCGGAGTGGATGGGTTTTCCCCGCTGCAGGTGTCCTGGGTCAAATGCTCCAAGGGGTACTGTGCTCATTTTACTGCCGTAAGCTGGGTGACTTGGAATACCACGAATGTATTGTCTCACAAATCTGGAGTCTAGAGGTTCAAAGTCAAAGCTTCAGCAGGGTTCACTCCTTCTGTGGACTCTGAGGGAGAATCTATACCCCTCTCCTGGCTCCCGGTGGTTTTTTGTAACATTCGATTGTTCCCTGGCTGCCGTATATCTCACCCTGATCTCTGCCTTCATTTTCACATGGATTTTTACTGTGTGTGTGTCTGTCCCTTTGTCCAAAGTTCCTCTTTTGATAAGAACATCAGTCATATTAGATCAGGGCCCACCCTAATAACTCCACCTTGACTTGATCATCGACAAAGACCCTGGTTCCAAATAAGGTCACGTCACTGCAGGTTAAAACTTTAACTTCTTCTTTTTGGGGGTGTGGGGGGCACCATTCAGTGAATAACAATGACCTTCTTCCAGCCTCAAATAGCAACCTTGAGGCTTCCCCACAGAGAGTATGTCCTCTTGGCTCTGACTTTCCATGGAATTAGATCTCAGGAACCTTGAACCCATGAATTCAGCCCAAGAATCTATCTGCATTTCTGACAGTCACTGCCCATCAGGGGGTCATGTTAAGCTTGTGGTCAATTAAAATGCCCAGACTTCTTTCATATTAGTTGACAAACCGGTTCCTCACACCCAGTGCTGAAGCATCTGATTTTATGAAGCCAAGTACCCAACTTTATGGAGACTACGAAATGATTACTCTTTGAATACCTCAAGTCAGTATCATGAGAACTTGAGTGATTAACAGTTTTAAGTCCATAAACCAATTCTTCCCTTGTTATGACCCCAGGACCCGGCTGGAGGGCTCTTCTGTGCAGGTGACTGGTCCCATTAGTCACAGGCCTTTAGCTCCTCCTGAGAAATCTGTCTCATCTCTGGAAACTTACTTACATGACCTCCTCAGGCTCAGATTCTGGAGGTCTTTCTAGAGCACTAAGACTAGGGTGAGGTGAGTGAGGCACTTTCCTCAGCACAAAAATTCATGGAAACATACCCATGATCGCTTCTCGGCCTTTTGGCTAAGATCAAGTGTGGAAACATACCCGTGATGAGCAAAGTACCAAATTTTCAAACAAAAGACAGGCTCCAACTGGGCCAGGGTTGGGGTGCATCATATTATATTATATTATATTATATTATATTATATTATATTATATTATATATAGAGTCAGATCCCATCTTTATTTAAAATTTGGATATTTTGTTCATTACAGATATTTTTGTATTAATTTTCATTTAAAAATATTGCACAAAAATCTTATTTATCTTAGTGTCTCCTTAAAATTTGCACTTGAGGTGAATGCCTCCCTCAGCCCACCCTGGTCCTGTCTTTTGGGCATGGATTCTAATGGAATAGAGTAGAATTTTGGGACCAGCCTCACAACTGGGAATCAGGACCCTCACCCAAGCTCTTCTATTAATTATCTGTGCAGCACTTAGTAAACTTACTTCCTTTTTTCTGGACCTCAGTTTCTCCAAATACAAAATTATGTGGGTAGACTCCCTGACTTTAAGGTAAAAATCAATCATAAGATTCGGTGATGCTAACAGAGCTCTGGCTGTAGGTCAGGAGCCTTCCTTCTCTGATCCCATCTGTGCTACTCACTGACTGTATGACCTTGGGCAAGTCACTTGCCCAATTAGCCGCAGACAGCTTGCTCTTATCTCTACTAGTTAGAGTTCCGCTGAAATGATCTGCCAGGCTCTTTTAAGCTCTGTGTTTCTCTGATCCTCTTAATGCTTAAAGGCAAACAAGAACATTCACATACCATAAACATTACTGGCTGCCAGGCGCCAGTTATAAGCAACCATGTTTAACAAAGGGACTCACTCAAAAGCAGAGTTAGTTATTTGGCAAGACATCAGGAAGCCTTTTCTAAAAGGAAAGAGATTTCAATGTCAAAGTGTTGTTTAATTTTGAAACACCCTCATTAGAAACTTGAGCTCGTGTATTTTGCTGCTGCAGAGAAAATTACAGGTGGGGTGCTGATATTTTTCATTGACATGTTGGCATCTCGTCCAGTGACGTGCAAAGTGCCCTCATGGGAGCTCCATATGAGCACTGTGTAACCTTGAGAATGGCTCAGACCGGCTTTGGAAGTCTTTTTCACCTGCAAAATAGGGACTAGTCCTGCCCATGGGGCTGCTGCAAAAAACAAGTAAGGTGTGGGTATGCGGGAACGTGAAGTGTCAAGAAAAGAGTTCACAGAAGTTATGAAACCTCATTCACAATTACTGGAGGGCAACTCGGAAATGCCCATCAAAGACATTTAAAGGAACTCAGTAATTCAACCCCCGGGTATGAAACCTGGGGAGCTAATTCAGTACATGGACAAAGACGCAGTTGTTGTGTGTTTATTTCAGCATCTTTACAATGAAAGCAAAGAAGCAAAAAACCAGCCTACCAGTGCAATCATAGAGGATAGTTGAGTATATTGTAGTATCTCCATATAATGGAAAGCTATGCAGATGTTAATAATGACTTCCTGGAAGCATATCTATCGACATGCAGAAATATTTAGAACACATCATTGGGAGTGCCTGGGTGGCACAGTGTGTTGAGCATCCATCTGACTCTTGGTTTGACTCTGGTCATGATCTCAGAGTTACAAGATCAAGCCCCGTGCTGGGCTCCACGCTCAGCGCAGATTCTGCTTGACTCTCCTTTCCCCCTGCCCTTCTGTGACCCCCCCACCCCCAAAATAAATAAACAAATCTTTAGGGCATATCATTGAGTAAAAATTACAAAGTAGGATATAGAATAAAAGCTTATTTTTGTAAAAATATGTCTGGGTTATCTCTAGGTAGTGGTATAATATGTTTTATCTTTTTCCTTTTCTTTTGCTTATCTGCATTTTCTGATTTTTCTGAAATGAACATACATGACATAAAGTTTTTAAAGTCTATCAAAAAGTAAAAAGTATAGATACATTCAAGAAATTGCTCTTTTGAAAACAGTATGGGTCTCAGGTTAAAAACAAATTAACAAGTGTCAAAGATGTTATGATGGTTTTTTAAAATTTTATTTTTAGGAAATAGCATTGGTGAAACCTTGATCTGAAAGAGAATTTTCATTTTGCCCCAATTTTCTTATTCTATATTCTCTTGCCAAGCCCTCTGCATATCCTCCTCCACTGATTCAGTCCCTCATTCATTCATCTTGCCAACATTTATAGAACATTTACTATGTCCCAAGCAGTGGGCTAGGTACTCTAAGTGATGCTCTAAGGATACATAATGATTGTTTGGTCCCCTTGTTCTATTCCTTCTCAATTTCCCCAACACAACTTCAACCAACCCCAGAGCTCCAAGCCTTGGAGCCATCATTCAGTCCCCTCCATGCCCATTTTGTCATAGTTCTGCTGATGACCATCTCCTGCTCCCCACACCTTCTCCCCATAAATCCCACTCCTGTCAAGTTCTTGATTTTGCTCTTTCCCCTTCAATTCCACAACCACAGCTCAGTGCAAACACTAGGTAGGTCATCTCACTCCAAGCTTTCCATGATTCCATCCACAGCATGTTGAACATCTGAGCCTAATGTACAGATTCGTTGATCATATGACATGTGCCACTTTCAATCATGTATTAAATATTAGAATATGAGCTTCCTTATGGTTTTTTGAAGCAAGATAAATGTAGCCAGATGTCATCACCTTTTCTCCCCACATGCCAATGGGTCATCTTGCAAACTCCAAGAGCTCTGCTCTATCCTACAGCGCTCAACAGGACAGTGAAAGTGACCTTCTCATGTTTTCAATTTGTTATGAACTTCATCAAACTCTGCTAAGTTGACATTGCCCTTGTATTAACCCAAATGCCCCATTCATAGCTTCAAGGTCTATTACTTATTATACCCCTGTTTTCATCTCCAAATAGGTCTTAGCTGGTTTTAAGCTGACGTCGTCACACTGGGGTTTCCCAGTTTTGTGTGAGGTGAAGGATTCTGTGGTGAAACAAGTTGAGGAACCCTGCCAACTCCAGCCTGGTCCGGAAGAGTCCAGGTTGTAAATGAACACACTGAAGTTTCTGAGGGAGCCTCCAGGAAAGAGACTGGGCTACCTTTTCTGAGCAGAGTATTTCTGGGAATGACTCAACTCTTTATTGTATAAAGTTTATTCCCACACCTTGACATGGTGTGAGCGTGAGCTACTTTGGGAAATGCTAATTTACATAACTTGCTGATTTCTGCCTCATTACCACATACATCTTTACCATCGCTGAGAACAGCTTCCTCCTTTCTATGAGCCAAACTGTCCTCTCTAAACCAGGATCCATATTCCCTCCTTTAGTCAAATCATGTCAGATGAACCATGAAAAGCTACAAAACTCCAGGTGTTTTAGAAATCACCTGGTGTCTCAGGGACTATTCCATGAAACAATCAGTTATGGAGTAGTCTTTTATAAGCATAGACCATGCATGTCATTCCTCTGCTGAGAACCCTCCAGTGGCTTCCCAAAACATACAGAAGAAAATCCAGGACCTTCAGAGCTCAAAGATCTGTCCCTTCTGTCTCTTCAACCTAACCGCCATCCCTTTCTGTATCCTTCCCACCATATCAGCCTTTCCTCACAGATGCTGAGTTCCATCTGTTACAGGTCTTTGCACTTGGCTCTCCCCTTTGCCTAGGATGCTCTTAGCCCAGAACCTCACATGGCTCACTCCTTCCCCTCACTCAGTCTTCCTCACAAGTCATCTTTCAGTGATGTCATTCTAGACCTATGGGCCTCAAGCCCCACTTCCTTCATTGGCTACTTTCTGACTCCACGCTCTGCCTACAATATGTCATATCATCCTGGGTCATATAAGACCCAAGAAGGGGGCGCCTGGGTGGCTCAGTGGGTTAAGCCACTGCCTTCGGCTCAGGTCATGATCTCAGGGTCCTGGGATCGAGTCCCGCATTGGGCTCTCTGCTCAGCAAGGAGCCTGCTTCCTCCTCTCTCTCTCTCTGCCTGCCTCTCTGCCTACTTGTGATCTCTGTCTGTCAAATAAATAAATAAAAAATCTTTAAAAAAAAAAAAAAGACCCAAGAAGGAAGGAGAGTTGACTGCCTTATTCACCTTTATCTCCAGAGACTGAAAAAATGGCTAGCATATAGTAGACATTCAAGAAGTACTTGTTGAATAAGTGAATAAATTAAAACATTTAGTCAAGGTTCAAATTCTGTTTGTTTGCATGGTGTAGCTACATAATAGGACTTCAAATATTTCCCTCCACAGGGCTAATTGTTTTAATAAATGGAACTGCCTGATTATTTCTGTTACTATGCTCATCCCAATAACCCAACTACTAGACTATAAATTTGAAAAGAAAGATATAGCATTTTATTTATCATTCCATGGCTCATAGACACAAGCACAGGACTTTAAAAAAAAAAGCACTGTCGACTTAATTCCTCCTAGTTCTGAGTAGCACTCATTAAACACTTGGAAACACATAGCATTCTTCTGAGTATTTTAGTTTGATAGACATGAAAGCTTTAATGTGTTTTTAAAATCACTTTTCAAGGCAAATGCAAACCTTCAAAATACTAACTTTGATCTTTACGAAAAATGTATACAGAATTGTAGAAGGTCAAGAAGAATGTCTCAATTGTTTCTCACTATACTCATAGGTGCTATTTGTCAATGCTTGTATTGAACTGAGGTCATACCCTGACTCCCAGGCAGTGGGACAAAGGCACTGGGATTGAGAAAGCCTTGGGCTATACACTCACCTGACTCTTAGAAGGATCTACAGTCACTTTTAGGACTCTGTAGGTCTTGAGTATGTTTTGAAAATAAAAATAAACTCAGCTTATTTTTCAAATTCAATATTGGGTTGAATTCATTGGCAAGCCAATATGTGGCCAGCTCCAACATTCACTTTGGGGGTGAGAGTGGGCAAGTCACTTATCCTCTTCTGTAAAATGGGTACAATGATAGTACTTACTGAATACAGTTATGAAGATTAAAGGGCAAGTATAGAGGTGGAGAAGGTGTGGCGACCAAGAGAGGGGTTGACAGTATATCTCACTAGATATGCCAGGAGAAGCAAAGGCAGGGAGACACTGTGGGAAGAATCATGGGCCTCGGGTGGCTATGAGGAGTGTCAGGCTTCCAGGCTAGGCTGCCAGCGCTGGTGTCTGTAATGGACATGAAGGTCCAAGAGGAGGAGTGGGGGTAGAGGGCAGACGAGAAAGTAGGTGATGCTATTTAAAGGAGGAACAACTCAGGGCCTGGGTTCTTAGGGAAGGTTGGAAAGCATGAGAAAATGGGAAATTTGGCTTTAGGGAAAAAGAGATATTTTCACAGAGATTAGAGGAGAGATGGGGAAAGAGAGCTCCAAGGATCATAACCCAAGTGCCTGTAAGTACATACACTGAGAGTACATAGCATGCCATGTGCCCTTGGCAAGCGTCATTTCTTCGAATCCTCATGGTGGTTCTATGAGACCAGTCCTTTGAGTCTTATGTAAAAGGCTGAGTTGCTGGTTCAGGGTCACGCTGCCTTTCAGAGCAGAGCCTGGATGTGGACGCAGAGTCAGACTCTGGAACCCAATCCCTAGCTGTCCAAGGACTAGGAGCCCCGATATAGGCACAAGGAGGCTGGGGCCTCCCCAGTTAGCTCAGAAATGGGTCACAGGCTGAGGGAAAAAACTGGGAAGTGGGCCTGGGGAGAAAGGAGAGGGCAGGGTTCCTGCAGGGTGAGTTGAGGATTTAAGGAAAGAAGAAGTCCAGAAAAAGTACTGTGGGAAAATATGCTAGGGAGAAAAATGAGAAAGAAATAAAAGGCCTGACTCAGAGCAGCATGAGTTACTATTCATGGGGACAGAGAAAGTCGTTTGAGGTGAGTCCTGGAGGCACATGGACAGGCCCCATCCTCTCCACCAGGGCAGAACAGCCTTCCCGGACGGATAGAGTTTCCAGTTCCTTCCACCCACCCCAGCTCTGTGGGGACCTCTGGGCTCTGGAATCCACTTAGGGTATGGGGAAGTCATGGCTGTCTGGGTAGGCAGGCTATTTGGGGGCATTGTCGGGGGGGTGGCGGGATCTGAGAGGCCAACCAGACCTAGGTTCACTCCCAGTCCTCCACTCACTGGCTGTGGAACTGGGGGCCAGGGACCCCTATGCCTGTTTCCGGAACCGCACACACCTACCTCAGAAGAGAGCAGCTGGGATTAGACACAGCATTGCTACTGTGGACTGTTGTGACTCCCCTGACTCCTATTGCAGCCTGAGAACTGTAAATGGCAACACTGAATAAAGGAAAAAACAAATTTAAACATTGTATTGGTTATTGGTGTGAAGAAAATTGTGTTCTAAAAAACCATGTATCAATGATCAAGCTTTAGGCATCACGTAGACCTATATTAGTATTATTACTTGCTGTGGGCCCCATAACGATTTTACACTAGCACACAGTTCATTGGGCTGGCCCTTTGTTTGTCCTGTTGCCATCTCTGTCCTGCTCCATGACCTTATTCACCTGCTACTGAACGACACATGGCAGTTTTTGCGCATGATTTTCATTTCCATGATGTCATTTCTTCTTTAAAGTAAGCCCACCCCCCAGGTGCTCACGGTGCGCCCGTCTAATGGAGGAGGAAGGCTGATATTCACACACGGGATGCGATTTTCTCAAGGCCGTGCTGATTTTCTACCTCCAAATCTGTATTTTTTTTTTTTAAGATTTTATTTGTTTATTTGACAGAGAGCGACCTAACGAGAGAGGGAACACAAGCAGAGTGAGTGGGACAGGGAGAAGCAGGCTTCCCGCTGAGCAGGGAGCCCCATGCTGGGCTGGATCCCAGGACCCTGAGATCATGACCTGAGCCAAAGGTAGACGCTTAAAGACCGAGCCACCCAGACGCCCCCGCATTTCATTTTAACGTGACAAATTCTTTGCCAACATCCCACAGTACTGTTGTGCTGGTAAAATAACAGAGTTGATTATGCCTTGACCATGTGAGAAATGTTGTAGTCAGGTGCAGGTTTGGGAAATGAGGGTGAGGACAGAGGAAGCTAGGATGACTTGGCCTTGAATCCTGGCTCTGTCCCCTTGGATAGGTCACCTAACCTTTCTAAAACTCCATTTCCAATTACTTCATCACGTCTAACCCTTAGCTTCTGAAAACAGAATCGGCGTATTTACTTACCCAAGGCATTGTTACAAGAATGAAAAAGGTTAGTCCCCCTGAGCATTGATCCTAGCTTAAAGCATGCTGGACGAATTATGAACTCACTTTATCTTTTATTTCATGCAGCCCGTCACTATACATCCACAAAATACCTATTCATTTTGAAAGCGAGAAGGATTCCTCTCTTGCCAGCTTGTCATAGATTTCGTAAAATCCCCTAACGTCTCAAGGAGCTTGGTCTCCTGGTTAGAGAGCAGAGAATGAGTCACAAAGTCTGTGCCCAAAGTGAGTCACTTTCCAGCTAACGTTTTGCCTTCCCACGAGTCAGAGCTGGGGAAAAAGGGAGACCCGCTGGGGGGTAGGTGCCTGGGGATGGCACTTCTGCTTTCTACAGCAAGCTGCTCTGCAAGGAGCAGCGGTGTTTCTCCCGATGACTTTTTTAGCTTATCATGGCTTCTGATGTTTATACGTCTTCAGCTTCCTTCCTTTGCTCCTCTCCAGGTTCTTTACTCCGAGAATCTGCTCTCGGAAACATCAACCCTACTTCCTGTGTGCCCTTGGCCAGGTCTCTCCCCCTCTCTGGGCCTCGTTCTCATACGCGTAGTGCTGGGATCGTGCCTGGTGTCCCTAAGGGTCATTCATTGTACTTTGGCCTTCAGACCCTCCGGGATGGAGGCTGGAGACTCAGGTGTGTTCTTTCTGTGCTGAGGAGAAAGAATGACATGATCATCACGCCCATCTTTTCCTGGATCCTGACACATCACCCTGTAATTTCTGACAGGCTCCGAGGGCTCCTCATGCCAGCTAGTGGTTTTCCATCCCGACTACAGCTCTGCAATTCTCCTGGCATGAGGTTTTAGTGCTAGAGAGATTTCACATTTTCAAGGGGGCCCTATACCCCCAGGCACACTTGCTTCGTCAAGGCTCCAGGTGATGATCACTCAGGAGCCCGAGGGATGGCCTTGACTTCAGACAAAGCTGTTTGTCAGGAATCACTTCCCATTCATGGCTGGTTGTTGTGGTTACCAAACAGACACACATGGACATACATGGAATTGTATTTTTCCCTCTCTCACTCTCTCTCTCTCTCTCTTTCTGTCTCTCTCATTTTTTTAATAGTGAGGTGGGGCCATTGTGGGATCAGCTTAGAGCGATGAGTCACTGGGTACAGGACATGTTTCTATTTGTCTCAGCATTTTATTATTATTATTGAAGTGTGCGAGGCCCTATGGCAACTGAGCCCTAGCTTGTCCGCCTCTCCTCCTCCAGACGGCCTCCACATTCTTCCATATGTCCCGAGCACCTTGGGGAACATCTATGAAACCACTCGGTAATGTAGGACACACCTGTTGAGGGTTCTGCATACCTGACCAGTTTGTAGGCCTATAGTGGTTGAAAAGATTGGAGAATTTTCAGAAAGGGGCAGACGGAGAGAACCCTGAGTTGGGAACCAGGAGTTTAAGCTTGATTGCTAAACATAGTAGAAATTGGGTCAGTATAAAAAGGAGGGTGATTGGAAGGGGTGGAGAAAATTAAGTTCATCTGGTTTGCCAGAAACAGTGACTTGTTGACCAGCAGTCTCTTGCGGTATACCGAGAATTATGGAGCACCACTGGGCCCTGCGGGAGAAGGCCCTCTGGGAAAGGGACAGTACTGGAGCTCTGTGTGCAGAGTGCTGGGTTCAACAAGCAATGTCTGCTGTGGGTGCTTGGAGCCAAGAGTGTCAGGAGAGCAGTGTCTACCATCAGGACACTGGAAGATATCTAAAGTCCCAAACATTTCATAGTTACAAACGAAAGAAAACAAACTTGCCTCAAATCTGTCACCACTTCAGTTGTCTTGGTGGGACTTAATCACCAGGGATGGAATTGTCAAATACAGCCGCATTACTGGCAAGGTCACTGGGACTCTTGTTACATGCATAACACACATTGGATCTGATTAAAAGTTCCAAATGAAAACTATAAGAACTCCAGGCCACCATGAGAGAGGTCCTCTATAACTCTCAAGGGGGTTAACATGGGATGGGCGAAGAATGTGTGCAGTTTTGGGGGAAAAGTGTGTTCTGAATACTGAACCATTTTCATACTATAAACAACAAAATACACCTCCCATCTCCCCTTCCCTTGGCCCCTTCCAGATCTTGGCTCATGTTTGGGGTATGTGTTTAAAAGACTAAGAAATATTGCCAGTCATAAAGTTGAGGCAGCTTTTTGAGATGCGTAGATGATGTCTGGGAGCAGGCAGAGGGAGCTGGCTTGACAGAAAGGGAGGTAGGAGTCTTTGTTAAACACAAACTCTAAAAATCCAACAAAATTTTTGGGCTGCTGAGAAGCTGAGCTAATCTCCCACTAAATTAATACAAGTATGATGTGTGCAAAATTCTTCACGCTCTGGCCTAGCAGGTCCACATTTGGACAATCATACTGAGTTCTGAGCATCTCGCTGGCAGGGTGATGGGGTATTTGGAAGCAGGTGTGATCATACACAGCTGGAAGAGTAGGGAGAAGAGGAGAACTGGGGAGCCACAGGTGACATTAGGGTTCCCTCTGGGTATCTCTCATCTCAGCTGTCACCGTTCAGATCCCTTTCTTCCTTCTAGATGGGATTCCGCCCCAGGAATATGGGTTGGGTTCCTGTCTAAGATGGCGATTTGCTTGGAAGTCTGTTTGGAACAACAGCGATGGAGGAGCGAAGGCCGCAGGACCGGGTAGAGGGAGGAGTCAGGCTGCAGTGCTCTCGGAGCCAAGGTCTTAGCGCACCCAGCTCACCGTAGGATCCACTACAACAAGGCCCAAGATGTGGCCACCTGTGGCTCCCAAATTATATTTTTGTAGCCCTATGACTCCAGAAAGAGAAGATTCTTGATCCTGACTTTAGTCTTACAAAGTCTTGCAGAAGTGTTCTGAGCAGATTGGGTGGGGTCACCAACTCTGGCCAGAAGTTAAGGAATTATGATCGACCAGTCTTGAATCTTGCTGATCATCGTGGCAAAGGTGGATGGAACTGGTCAGCAGAAGAAAGGATGGAAACACCGCTATGAAAGATGGCTATAGCTTTAGTCACCTCGCCTGTCCCGGGAATGGAGGAACTCACTGGTTCTGGGTAACATCAAAGGGCATGGTTCAGCTCCATGGAGTGTCTGGTTCTCTGTTAGTGATCCAAACTGCTTTCTGTGGGGAAGAAGCCTCCAAAACTGGAAGCACGTAGCAAGGGCCACATGTGTGTCTCTTTCCAGCCCTCTGCAGAGAATGTTTCTGAATTTGGGTGGCAACAGAATTAGATAAAGAGCTTTGAAACTATCCTGATTGCTGAGCTGTTAGAAATTCTGTGTCAGTATGTCTGGGGTACCGGGTTGGCCCTAGATCTCTGTATACTATTTCATCTTCCCATTTGATTCTCATATGGTGCCTACTGTGGGAACCCCAGTGTCTGAAGCAGATACTGTGCTTGGAGCACCAGGAGGAAGTATGGAGGAGAGACAAAGGAACGGATTCTGCTTGTCACCCTGTCACCCCTTTCTCCCATCATGTTCTCTGAGTCATCTCTGTAACTGAATTTAAAATCCACTAGACTAGGATCGCTTGGCTGGTTGAGCCTGTAGAGCATGTGACTCGTAACCTCAGGGTCATGGTTCAAACCCCAGGTTGGGCGTGGAGCCTACTCAAAAAATTTTAAAAATTCTTAAAAATACATTTAAAATCCACTAGACTAGATTTCTAGACTACCTTCCAGCTATGAAAACTCATTGGCACTGTGGTTATTTCAGGTGAAATAAAACAATGAACTTGTTCGTGTTCTTAGCTATTTCAGGCATTTCTGAACAGGGACTCACTTGGTGAAGTTTATTAAACCTGTCTTTTATTTATAAATGTGAAGTTTATTAAACCTGTCTTTTATTTATAAATGTTCCCTCAGGCTTGCATAAGGAACAACTAATTGTGGGTCCCAGAGTAGAGAAGATGAGAGTTTCCTTTGGAATTTCTAGAGTCATGACAGGTCTCTTCTGATTCAGTAGAGGAGAAAATTTGGGAGGGAGCAAAGATATTCTTCCTTTTAAAAAAAAAAATGTGCATCATTACATAACATCAACACATTGAAGGACCCAAAGACTCTTTTTTGAAGCTATTCACCCTCGTCTATGATTTCTTCACGTCATTATCACTGTGCAGAGATCCTACTCACCTTTAATTCTTGGGTCTTTGCAATCTATTGTTTTATTTTTTCCACTTAGCACTATTTCATCCATGCACCTGTATGGCCCTTGTAGATATCTCTTTTATGGCTACATGGTACTCTGTTACTTCCATGTGTCACAATACACCTTATCTGACTCTAGTTTGGGGCATTTGGGTGGTTGTCATTTTGTCATTGCACTGCCATGTACCGTCTGGTACCTGTCCTCACCTGTAACTGTCCCCCTACAACATCTTCAGCTCCACAGTTCTTCTCCTCGACTCTAAGTTTCTCTCCCCCTTGCTCAACCATCTACTGCCTTTTCCACTGCCTGCGGAGCTACTGGTCAGCAGTCCTACGTAAGGTCTTCAGCTGTAGCACATAAGCAATGTCTGCTATTATGATAATGACTGTGACAGTGATCATGATTATTGAATTCAGGGTCATTGTCTTATTCATCTTTACCCAATCCACTATCCAAGAGCATCTGACTCACAGAATCATTGCAAAGTTATTTGTTCAATGAGTGGGATAATTTCAATATGCATGATTTTTTATTAAATACTTTTGCATGTTAAATAATCCCTTTTACACTTTTTAATATAAAAACACACCAAATTACTAGAGGACAGAGACATATCTTATTTTTCCTCTTATTCCTAATATCTGCCTGCTTTCTGTTCAAGGTTGATAGAGAATTTTATCAAAAGTCTTTCTGATGGTTTCTGCTTTGGTTTACTGTGTTGCTGGTTTTGCAATGATAAATGGTATTTAATCATTGGGAATAATGTACTTCCTTAGATTCAGGTTTGAATCATCCCATAATAAAATGAATTTTTATAATAATTTTCTTGTTTTTTAAAAACATAGAGATTTTTGGTGAAAATTTGAAAAAATTATCTATAACCCTAATTATCTTTTTGTGGGAATAATGATGGTTCTTTAATTTTTTTTTCTAATTTTTCTCTTGGTTCATTAGTCAGTTTACATCTCTGTGCTTCTCTTTGGAGTAATTTTTGTCATTCCTAGTTTTGTAAAGTCTTATGCATGTCAGCAAAAATTCAAATGCATTAGCAGGACACTGTGAATAATGATAATAGTAAAAAGAAAAAAAAGAAGAATTCCTTAAGGCACTTTTTCCAAAGTCTTAATACATGTATATAGTTTAAAAAATTCAAGCTCAGGGCACCTGGTGGCTCACTGAGTTCCTCTGCCTTTGACTCCTGTCATGATCTCAGGGTCCTGGGATCGAGCCCCACATCAGGCTCTCTGCTTGGAGGGGACCCTGCTTTCCCCCTCTCTCTGCCTGCCTCTCTGCCTACTTCTGATCTCTCTCTGTGTCAGATGGATAAATAAAATCTTTTTTTAAAAAATTCAAGCTGTAATTTATAATAAAAAATGGTAGTCTTCTGTCCCACCAGTTCTTAAAAATCTCCATTCCTGAGCCAACCCCTTCCAACTGTTTTAATATACCTTCTACTATCTATCTCAGTAGTTCTGAATACACTGCTTATGGTGCCACTTATTTTTTAGTATGTGCTTTGGCTCTGCCCTGTTCCCTTTTAAGAAATCCTGGGACCCAGTTCCTGGGGGGAGGGTCATAGGCTCCCCCTCCTTCCAAGATTCTGCTGGCACCACAAGTTGGTGACTGTCTTCTCTTTTTTGTCACTGTTGACTCATGATTTTTAATAAGTTTCCTTTACTGTCTACTTAGTGGGCTTCAGGACGGAGTAGAGATAAATCATTTTCACAACATGCTATGCTTAACTGGTAGTCTCTAATAACTTTTTATTTATTTATTTATTTTTAAAAGATTTTATTTATTTATTTGACAGACAGAGATTACACGTAGGTGGAGAGGCAGGCAGAGAGAGAGGAGGAAGCAGGCTCCCTGCCCAGCAGAGAACCCGGTGCGGGGCTCGATCCTGGGACCCTGGGATCATGACCTGAGCCAAAGGCAGAGGCTTTAACCCACTGAGCCACCCAGGTGCCCCCTTATGCTTTTTTAAAGAATTCAGTTGATGAATTAATTTATCATGACAGGTAAACCATTTTGGGGGCTCAAAATTCAAAAGCTTCAAAAAGTTTTAGAGAGCCCCTGGCCAACGAGTTCTCTGCCACCAATGTCAACACTTCCTTGAGTGGCCTTCCAGAGATATTTATGCTTGCATGTTCAAATATACCCACATGTTATTTTTGCCCCCCCCATAGAGCTCTGCAGACTGCTTTTCTTCCCCCCTCACTTAACATATAAATCTTGAAGAACCTTTCTTACCTTGAAATAAAGAGATTTTCATTTTTTAGTGGCTACAGAGTATACTTATTTAAACTGTTCCCAGTTAATGTTCACCTATGTATTTTCTAATACTTTGCAGTTGTGACCAGTGCTGCAGTAATTAACCTTGTTCTTTGTGATTTTGCATGTCTGGTAATTGATCTGTAAGGTGCATTCCCAGAAGTGCATTTTTTGGATCAAAGAGTACCTGCATTTGTAATTTTGTGAGACACCGTCATATCGCCCTTCGAATAAGCTGTCCGACTTACATCGTTCATCTTTGCCAAGTTTTAAACTATTTCTCTCATTACAAGTGATATGAATCATCTCTTTGTATAATTTAGAGCCAGTTGAATTTCTCTTTCTGTGAATATCTCATCTATTCTTTGCCCACTTTTCTAATGGGTGTTGGTCTTATTTTACCATTTTTCAGAGACTTTTTACCTCTTAAAGGAAACAACATATGATTGGTCATATAAGTTGCACTTTCCCCAAAGTTGTCTTTTAATTTTGCTCAGAGTTTATTTTGCTGTATATATATTACTTTATTTTTACATAGTCAAACTGTTCAAAAATCAAGCTACTGTGGATTATTCCCAGGCCTAAAAACCCAATGGAATTTTCCCTTCTGGTTTTGAGCTTGCTTGGGACTAAGACCTCTTAATTCCTCCCACTTTTCTCTGTGGGGATGGGAATGCTATTCTCTGACTGTCCCTGCATTTTGGAAGCAGATAATTTGTTTTTTTGTTTGTTTGTTTGTTTGTTTGTTTCATAGGTCCATAGATGAAGAAGACCTTTGCCACAGGATGGATGAAACCCAGAACATCACTCACACTCGTTTTAGATAATGAGACTTGGGACTTTCTGAGTTGATGATATTTACATGAGATATGAAATTCTGAGTTGATGCTGGAATGAACGAAGACTTGGACTGGGTGTGAATTTTGTGCATGGACTGGGTGTGAACTTTGAGAGGCTAGAGAGTAGATTGTAGCGGGTTGAGTGATGTCCTCCCTGAAATCATGTCCACTGGAACCTCAGAATAGGACCTTATTTGGAATAGAGTCTTTTCAGATGTAAGCAAAGTGAAGATCAAGATGAGATCATATTGGATTAAGGAAGCCCAAAATTCAATGAGAGTTTCCTTAGAAGAGACAGAAGAGGACACAAAGAGACACAGAGAAGACAGGGACCTGAATGTGGCAGCAGAGCTTGAAGTGATCCATTCACAAGTCAAGAAACACCAAAGATGACTGCCAATCACCAGAAGACAGGAGAGAAAGGCATGGGACAGTTTCTGCCCTTAGATCCCAGAAGAAACCAACCCGGCTGACATCTTGATTTTGGACTTCTGATCTCCTGAACTGTGAGAGAATTAATTTGTGTTCCTTTGAGCCATCCCATTGGTGATAATTTATTGTGGCAGCCCAAGGTAACTAATAATTTTACCAATCTGGAATACAGAAAGAGGTAGCAGGCTGACAATGTACATGGGAATAGTAAAAGGACGGTTAATATCATTGAAATTTGTAGGCTTGCCAGTTGAGAAATATTTACCCCCTCAACATTTGAACTCCTCTTGGGTGCATATCTTCTCAATACTGGGATGAATCCAATACAAGTCTATGCTCACAGTCTAAGATACCTAGTTTGAGAGCAAAGGAGTGATATAGTGAACCCCAGGAGACGCCATATGTAGGGCATCCCAAGGAAGAGTTGAAAAAGGAAGAGAGGACCGCTTGGGGAGACAGGGGAAGGCTTGTGAAGGGGCATTACCACTGAGGTTGAGAGGAGAACATCTGCAGAGGAGGGGGAACAGGCCATGGAGAAACTGAAGAGGGGAGCAAAAGGATCCAGACTAACATTTGAGATGGGGAGACTTTGGGTTAGACAATGAAGTCGTAGGGCACGTGTAGCCATGACAAGGGCATGGAAAACGAGAATTCATACATCAAGTTGCCATTTTTCAGCACCTCGGAACTAATTCCTTCCTCACAGATTCCTGTCTTTTTTTTTTTTTTTTAAACTTTTATTTTATTTTTTTTTTAAGATTTTATTTTATTTATTTGAGAGAGAGAGACAGTGAGAGAGAGCATGAGTGAGGAGAAGGTCAGAGGGAGAAGCAGACTCCCCATGGAGCTGGGAGCCTGATGTGGGACTCGATCCCGGGACTCCAGGATCACGCCCTGAGCCGGAGGCAGTCGTTTAACCAACTGCGCCACCCAGGGGTCCCAGATTCCTGTCTTTGATTATTAACTTGTTCATTCAAGAAGCCCGAGCCAGGACTGAGCCAGCTGCAGGGGTACAATGAGGGCCAAGAGGGCACAGTCCTTGTCCTCTTGGATCTTATAGCATCTTCAAAGAAGTATCAATCAACAAAATTCTAGAAAGTATTCTTTTATTTCACCTGCAGTAAGTGTTACAAAGGAAAGTACATTGTGGGTGTATGAGAGGCAAATCTGACCAAACGTTCTGGGGGAACCAAATGGAGCAGTTGATTACAAAAGCCTGTGGTGCCTCTTAGGCTTAATATATTCCTTGGTCAATACCAAAGGAAGCCCAACATCTTTTGCCTTCAAGCTGAGGAACTGAGTCTCAGAAAAGGTAAATGACCTTCAGGGTGCTGTTAGAAAAGCCAGGGTTACAGTGTAGATCTCCAGTCCTAGTTCATGTCCTTTTCTAAACTGGGCTAACTCGCATTACAAGCACACACACACATATGCCCATGTATCCCTATAACTCTAGCTGCATATACACATATATGAAGTATGACTCAAATGATTGAAAAGTACCTTTTATGGAATATGAGTCTTTAAATTTGGGATTGCACCCATACAGGAAGAACAACACTGTCTATTACTCCAGCCCTTTACCCGTGTTGTCATAGGCCACCCAAATTCTTCTTGGGAAGTGGGTGAGTTGTACATTATTAATTATGGAGAGGTTAATTCATCGATGGCCTGGGGAGTCTCTACTCCTGAATCTGTAGGAAATACTTCACTGATGCCGCTACCCTCAATGGGCATATCAGCACCACAGGCTTCCCTACAGGGCCTGAGAGGATTTTCATGGTGAGAGAGTTGTTATTCATATGGACAGACTTCTCCCCCTGGGGGCTCTCCTGGCTCAGTTGCCAGGATGTCTGTCATAAGTCTGTCTGCATGCCACCCAGATACTCTTTCATGCTCAGTGGGGTGGGGGGGGTCCGCCCTCAGCAGGCCTTATAGCCTCTCCTCTGAGTCAGGGCAGCTGAGGAAAATTCATGTTGACATGTCCAGGCACTGCTCTCTCTCTGCAGTCACGCTCTCCTGGAAACTCTGTTGAAAAGTAGATCATCAAATAGCAGCTTCAATTTTCCCAATAACGTTATCGTTGGTTCTTTGTCGGTAAATGGGGATTCCACAACCAACCATTCAAGGGTAGGACCTCTGGTAGGTAGAAAGCGAAGACACAGCTACCAGCATCACCAACATTTAATGTCAGCACATGATGCTTACTCCAAAAACTAGAAAAACAGTCATAAACATACCATGTTCATTGGTAATTGCAAGGGCCGTCATGTGCTATAAAGATTGCGCATGGGATCGGAAACCCAACCGCGCTGTTAGGCTGACTTTCAGTGACTGATATTTTGCTGACCCCAGAAAGGGGGAGAGAGAGTTTGGGGGGCTGGTGCATTGGCTGAGAATCTTGCCCTCATCACATCTAGCCAGATCTCCTGGAGAAGTTTTATAATCTCTACTTTTGGTTGTTATTTTTGTTGTTTGTTTGCTTGCTTGTTTTTAGAGAGAAAGAGAACCCACAGGAGTGAGGAGTGGGGCGGGGGTAGAGAAGCTCAAGCAGATTCTGTGCTGAGTGTGGAGCCCTTTCCGGGCTCAGTCTCACAACCCTGAGATCATGCCTTGTGGAAATCAAGAGTTGGTCTCTTAACAGACTGAGCCACCCAGGCATCCCTAGATAATCTCTTCATGAGACTTGTTTACTTTTTCTGTAAAATGGGAACGATATATACAGAAAGATATTCTGAGGGTTTAAAAAAGAAGGAAAAAAAAAAAAACCCCACCAGGCACGATGCCTTGGTTCTGTTGACACTCAATAATATTAATTTGCCTACCTTGGTCTCCTCCCTTCATTTTTCACATATAGAAATCCTGGAAGATGGTTGGCATAATTCAGATCTCTGAGAAAAACTACTGGTATAATTCTGAACACTTCACGGGAATAGTATTTTTTTAAATATTAAGCCAGCTGTTCGTATTTCACATAACACCTAATGGTTCCTAGAGATCTTAGAGCCCGTAGCTAAACAAGATACAATCTGATAGGAAAACACTGTTGATTTGCAAAAACACCATCTTCTGAGAGGGGAAAAAAATCATTTCTTGATAATGGGCTTTCCTATAAAGAACCAAGCCAGGAGAATCACAGCCTAGGGTATGTGTCGACTATGGATTAAGAGGGATGAGGATACCAGACAAGAGCTGCTCCTGCCAGACCAGAAAGGGGGCACATCCCAACCTGGAGTGGAAGTAGAAGGCTGATGGGAACACCCCAAAAGGTTTGGGATATCCCCCAGAGCAGGGACAGGTTTCAGGAACTGGCATGGGAAGATTGTAAGCTTTGTACTTGGCATGGCTCATGGCATTTCTGCCCACATGACAGGAGACTGGGAGCGGAAGCAATGCCTGGGGGAGGTGCCTGGGCGGGGGAGAGTGGAGGAGCCCCAATCCTTTCAGCATGGGGACACTTCTTGCATAAGAACTCAGTTGGGAAAAGAAAAGGAGGATTCTGCTCCTTATAAAGATGAACAAAAATTAGAACCACTGAACCAGATGAACTTATAGTTCCTTACTCACTCCAGATGGGACAGTCTGACATTCAGTGCGTTCAGAGGCTGTGGGAGTGAGTCTTGAGCTCAAGGTCCATGAGAGTGCTGTGATTTCCTGCACCTTGTGCAAGGTCTCCCGAAACCACTCCCCACGGAGGAGGACACATAGCAGAGTCTTAGCATTGGTGTGTTGGCCATCCTGTCCTTGTCACACTTCTTGGGCTCCAGGATCATGGGCGCCAGCAGACCGAAGGCAGGTTCTTCTCCTATGGTGAAACCTCAGGTAAAAACATCTCTTAAGGAACAGACAAAATCCTGTCATCATGACTTGGGGAAAGGAGGCCCTGCTTTGACATTTCCCATTTCTTCAAACATCATTATGAAAATCTGAATTTCCCAGGCCGCAGGGAATAAAAATAGGGTCATGGTAATAGCCACAAGACAGTATGCCTCTGCCTCTGCCCCTCTGTGCTCTCTATTCATTCTAGACACTTTGGGAGTCCTCAGGATGTGTCTCCCAGAGAATCCAAAGACTGGTGCCCGAGTGTCCAAGAAGGGTCTGGGGTTCCTGTCTGGTTGCTTCAATCACCACTGGAGGCAGTTATGCTATAAAAAAAAGCTGAGTAGGGGAGAGGGCTGGGGGGAGAGAAATCTGCATATGGGTAATGGGTCCGGCTCACACAGAGTCATAATGCAAATCTGGCTTCAGTTCTCCTGGGATGAAATCTTAGCTTTGCTACTTGGTAGTTATTCAGACTCTCAGACCTCAGTTTCCACAGAAAGAATAATGATACCAGCTTCAACGAGATGATTCAGGTAAAGAATTTAATGCTTTCCTTGATTAAATGTCAGTTTCTTCCCTTATCACCACGATCATTCTCAGTCTTTCTCTCCATCCTTTTCTGGTCCGTTGCTCAGGAGACATTGTCGTGCCCTGTGTAAATAAACTTTGGACAGACCTGCCTCACCGTTCTTCCCCTTGAGCCCCCCAAAAAACTATAATATAGTCTCAAGTAGGGTCTCTGCATAGAACTGATTGACTTCTAATCATTAAGAAGTTCGAGCCCTGTGTTGGGTATGGAGTTTACTTAAAAATAAAACCTTAGCGGCGCCTAGGTGGCTCAGTGGGTTAAGCCTCTGCCTTTGGCTCAGGTCATGATCCCGGGGACCTGAGATCAGGCTGCGCATCCGGCTCTCTGCTCAGCAGGGAGCCTGCTTCCCCCTCTCTCTCTGCCTGCCTCTCTGCCTATTTGTGATCTCTCTCTCTCTCTCTCTGTCAAATAAATAAATAAATAAATAAATAAAATCTTTAAATAAATAAATAAAATCTTGAAAAAAAAAAAGAATTCGAGCCTAGTATTTAAAAATACATTTTACTACGTTTATTACATAAATTAGCATATTTGTTTTTATTATTATACAAACGATACATACACTTGATGTAATATTTAGGCAATACAAAGACATTTGCAGTAAAACACAATAGCTCCCCTTCTTCCTAGATCTTCAGTCTCACTGCTTTGAGGCAGATGCCTTCAGCAGTTTCTTGCACGTTTTCCCAGAAATGTTTTGTGCACACACACTAATACACATATGTAATTGCACCAGGTCTGACTTGGCTCCATGATTTTGCTGTAATAAATGTCCTGGTCCCTGAACATGAAGGATGATAGTAAATAAAATTTGCCGTGCTTGAGGGACTGCCTTTCCTTAAGATGCTGCAAGACCTCCAGGAGCTTGAATGGGCTGGGAAGCAGGGCAGGCTGGGTCCCGATTAGAACACCAGTGTCCACCAGCGTCATTCTTGCTGTGGCTCTTCCATGCTGTTGGCCATCACTGGTCCTTCAGATGCATTCAGACGGGCTCCTCATCCTCTTTCTTTGCACCGAGCCCAGACTCAGCCACAGAGCCCTCTTGGCTTCTCTCAAGAACACATGACTTAGATGCCATGATCCATAGATATTTAGCAGTGTTCAAGAAGGTTCTCTGTAAAAACCCTGAAATGCTACCATATTTCTTAATCTCAGAGAAGCTACCTCTCAGTCAGACCATTCCTTCTCCTGAACACAAAGCCCAAGAGCCCAGGAGAATCCCCTAATCACCGAGGAAGGGTTGGGTAGGGTTCGTCATCCCCTCATCCTGGAACTTTTAATTTTGGCCATAAAACCAAGAGCTACTGACAATCCTCTAGAGAAAGAATGCCCTAAAATCCTATCTGTGAGAGGATAAATACACTTGAGCAAGGAAAAACAAACAGACAACAGCCCTTGCCTTCAAGTACTTTACTGCCTAAAGAGGAAGAAAGACAAATGGATTTTAAACAGTGTGCTAAGCATTGGCACAAATGAGTCACAGATAGAATGAAATACAGTGGAGAGCTCTCAGTCGGATTTGGGGAGGCATCCTGGAAAGCTTCCCAGGAGAACTGATATGTAGATGCAAAATATTAAAAACAATTTAAAAAATAAAGTAGTTTGTGAAGTGGAAAGTGTTCAAACACCAACCATAGATAATTCCGGCTCATAGGAATTCCGGCTCTACCATTTGTCAATGGTATGACACCGGACAGGAGGCACACATGTTCTTTTAAAGTTTAGTTTTACCATCTATAAAATGGTGATGAAAACAGTACCTACCTCATAGTGTTATTGTGAGAATTCAATAATAGGAAGCATATACAGTTCTTGGCTTAGTGTCTGGAATATATTTAGTCTTCAATAAATAATTATTTGTTGTTACTTTGTTATTATCATGTCATACTCTAGTGCATGGATCTAATCAGATTTCCTAAAAATTTGGTTCTCCCCGTATTTTCATAAATATTTTGAAGGCTCTATCCCTTCATAAGCAAAGGTTTTGTAGTGGACCTCACAGACAGACTTGGGTGTATGAAGATTCTCTGAGAAGGTGCCAGAGAGGAGGTTGTATAGGACCTTTGGCCAATGCCAGTCAATCGGGATTTTTATCTGGAAACCTCCCTGTAATTTGGAAGTAAAGCTGGAAGCCAAGGTGGGAATGGGAAGAGCTGCTCGGGGCTTTCTGCATCCCTGACCACGTCCAGTCCCCTCCCAGCTGGAGGGCACAGTGCCATCAACAATAAGGCAAGTGCTCCCCCTTCTCTGATCTATCTTCTCCATCTCCAGAAGAACACAAACAAAATGGAAGGAAGGAAAAGACACAATGGGCAAAATGTTAGGAAACACCTTCCTTTCAGAGTTCCTGGACTATAGTTAAGAATACTGGATTACATATTTGAAAGCTGCTAAGAGAGTAAATTTTCAAATTCTTATCACAAGAAAAAAAAAGTTCTGTAACCATGGTGATGGATGTTAACTAGTCTTACATTGGTCATTACATCACTATGCATACAAATATCAAATCATTATGTTGTACACCTGAAACTAATACATGTGATATGTCATAGACCCAATAAAGTTAAGAATTTCTGGCAGTGAGCAGGCTTTTCGGGTTTTAGGGAATAATTGCACAGGCATTTAAAATATCATATGGTCACAAGAGGAAAGTTTATGGACGTCCAACAAGACCAGTCCATTTATCCATTTTATAGATGAGGAAACTGAGACCAAGACAAGGCCACAGAAGAAGTGAAAAGGATTAAAGAGGATGAGAGCTGGAATTAATGACCTGAGAAGCTGCTAGAAAGAAAGAACAAGAGGCTGATTGAAGACTAGTAGGGAGTAATGTCAAGAAGCAGATTTTATTCTATAGAAGAAAGTTATTAACCTTCAGAGCTCCTCAGAGATCAAAGGGGATATTTTGGAAGGCTGGGCCACCACCTAATGGTGTGTTTCAAGAACTGAAGGCTGGACCAGGTCAAGAGACAAGAGAAGTGGTGGACCTCTAAGAACACTTCCAACTCTCACCTTCCAATATGCTCCAAAGCAGCGAGTCAAAGATGGTTGGGACGCTTATTATTTGGTGATTTAAAAATTTGCATTTCAGTAAATTCAGTACATTGTACATTTCTGTAAATTACAGTACATACAGTACATTCAGTACATTTCTATAAATTACAGATCATCTTACCTATATTGTAGCTGACCCATGTTCTCAAGGTGGGAAGATGGCAAAGAGGGGTGGATATCTGGAGTTCAATCACCATCACCATTTACTGTCTGTATGCTTTTAGGAAAATCACTGGTAAAGTCTGTGTCCTCATCTGGAAAACAAGCAGTTGTGTTGACTGAATAAGATAATGCATGTGCAAGTGCTTTGCTAAGTTGTTTATGTGATTAATAATATCTGGAGATGGAAAATAACAGAGAAATATAGGACCCTGCAGATAAGTCTTTTGTGTACTGAAACTATTTTTAAAAATAATGATTTCCCTTCACAGCTAACTCAGAGTGTAACTAGAGCCTCAAATGATTCATGTCTTTTAAATGTGTGCAAACCAGAGTTAATCTCTATGCTTTCCATGTGAGCGGTTTTCTCTAGCTGGGAAGGATCTAGGCACATAGGTCACCTTGCAAGAGAGGGACTCTTGTCATAAGCCAAGGATGGCCAAGGTTTGTTGTGACAAACTCCTTTAAAGTCTTTATAGTTAAGCTGGAATTTAGATGATACAATCCAACATTCTGGAACAAGGACCCTACTTCCACTACTTCTTAACTATGTAACCTTGGCTAAGTTATCTCAACTCTTTAAAAATAAGTGCCCTCATCTATAAAAGCATAAAGGGATAAGAATAGTACCTGGAACATAGGAAATGTTTAGTAAGTATAAGTGGCTCTTGTTATAGTTATTGTTATTGTTTATTTTATTATTAGAAACTGGGGCTTAGAAGGAAGACGGAACCTTGTCCGGGACCACACAGTGTGGGGTACATCTGCATAGAACCCAGGTGTCTCTCTTTGCAGGTTAGGTCTCTTCATTACAGCCCCCTTGCTTTCCAGATGAACACAGTTGATCTGTGTCCTTGGATTCAGCTTGTAGAGGCATCAAGCTACTGATCAAATTCCTTACTCCCAGCCCAACTTCTACCAGCTTCCACGTACATATATACAACCCCAAGCCCTACTTGAACACGCTGGTTTGTCTCAAGGGCTGCTACTTCCAAGAAACCTTCTAGTATGTTACTCAGAGAAATATTGGCAACCCCCTACTTAGAAACAGGGATCCTAAAACAAGTCCAAGACCTTTGGCAAGACATGTCACTTCCCGTCTCTGGACTTTTATTTCCTCACTTGTAAAACAAGAAGCATGTAGAAGAGTCAGTAAACAATTGATTGCAGACTGGGCGACAGGTGATCGCTACATGACAGAACGAAAGATGACTTACGCCAGCTCTCTGCTCCCAAAGATTTCATAATTGACTGCAAGGGACAGGAGAGGAAATAGAAAGCTAAATGTGGAATTATAAGGACTGTTCTAAAAGTATCTGCTTCCCAAGCAGTAGATTCTTTTTTTTTTTTTTTTAAGATTTTATTTATTTGTCAGAGAGAAAGAGAGCACAAGCAGAGGGAGCAGCAGGCAGAGGGAGAAGCAGGCTCCCTGCTGATTAAGGGACTCAGTCCCACGACCCTGGGATCATGACCTGAGCTGAAGGCAGACACTTAACCCACTGAGCCACCCAGGCATCTCCCAAGCCGTAGATTGATTCTTCATCAAGATTTAAACAAATAGGGTGGAAAAATGATTATACAATGACTGTGGGGAACTGGACAAAGTATTTGACTTAGGTTAGTTTGATTTCTTCTTAAGGAAGGGAAAGAGGTAAGGAAAGGAGAGGAAACAGCACATACAACAAGAAGAGGCTCAGAGGTATCCAGGTATAGACTAATATGGTTAATTAAGGCAAAACATTCTGCACACAGCGGAAAATTGGGGGAGAGTGCTGAGCGCAGAGGAGGAAGTAGATGAAGCTGAAATTCATCTCTGTCTCCCTCATTAGATTACTGGCAATGGAAGGACAAAGATCTCAGTCACCTTCCTTTTTTTTTTTCAAACGGGTAGGAGATACACAAAAGTATTAACTGAAAAAAATGAAAGGAAAGATACCTAAATCATGAGAATTATATGCCACGTTATGGACTTCGGACTTCCTCTTGTATCAAATAGGGGCCCTGAAAAGTTGTTAAACAGAAATAACATTTACCTTAGGTCTTTGGGGAAAAAAATGGCCATGCAAGCAGGACAGAGGACAGGTAAGAAAAGAGTGAGACTGGAGATGGGAAGGTCTGTTTGGAGGCTGTTTCACTCATCTGGGTAGAAAGGGGTAAGTTCTGCAATCAGTGGTAGTAGATGGATGGAGAGAGGAAACCTTAAGGGCAGAATTGCTGAGACTTGGAAGCTAGTCGATTGTTGAGAGTGAAAAGCAGGAAGCATCAGGAACCACTGCAATTTCCCTCTTTGGAAGTTGATGAATGGAATTCTGTTTGGCCTGTTTAGTAAAAGGTGCTAGGGGATCATCTAGGAGAAGATGACCTCGGGGGCAGCCAATATTGAAGTCCATTCCAGGTCTCTCTCCAACCTGTTCTGTCTAGTTCCAACCTTGCACTGCCATCTTTCTGGTAAATGTTCATCATGCCTTGCTTGTGAAATGGCAACCTGCAGTTGTCTCCCACTGGCCCATCCACACTCACCCCATTCTCCTTGCTGTGGCCACATCCCCTATCTCAGACAATAAGGTCCTCATGTTCTCTCTCTCCTTAGAGCACTTGAATGGTTTCTCATTACAATGTACCACTCCCATGTCCTAGAGACAACCAAAATTACTACCATGGAAAGAAGCAGAGAAATTGGGACTCAAACTGGAGACTAAAGGGCAGTCGTAAAAGACCGACCCAGAGAGGACCCAAATGTTGGTGTTAGCAGACAAAGCAGCGGTTAAAGCCATACTTGGGGATATGAAGTAAAAATAATTATTGTAATAAATAAACAAATAAGGAATCTGGGGGGAAAACGTAGAAAAAAAACTAGAAATTTGGGAGCAGAAAAAAATAGGATATCTGAAATTAATAATTGACTGGATTGACTTAACAGTGATGGGAGATGATAGGAGGAGGAGTTGGGGAAGTTGAAGATAGAGCAATAGGAAAAAATCCAATCTGGAGAAAAAGAGGAAAAGACTAAAAATAAGCCAATGCTAGCTTTGTGACATGTGGGATCATATAAAAAAAGATGAACAAAAATGTAATTGGAATCTCAGAAAGAAGGGATTGAGAGAATAGGACAGAAGAAAAGTTTTTTGAAGAAACAAATGTACAGACTCAAGAAGAGAAGTCATGTTAAGTAGAATAGATACAAATATAACTGTAAGGTACATTGTAGTCAGACTACTCAAAACGAAAGATAAAATCTTGAAATCCACTTGAGAAAAACGGCACATTCCATAAGGGAACAACACTACAAATCATCTCTAAGTTCTTCTTAATAATGATGGATTCCAGAAAAGAGTAGAACACCACATTGAAAATCCTGAAAATGAGAGGTGAAAGAAAGACGGAGAGACGGAGAGAAAGACAGAGGAACCGACACACTAAACTCTTCGGGTTGGAATTCTACATCAGCAAAACCATCCTTCAAGAATCAAGGTAAAATAGAGATATTTTCCAACAAAAGAAAACTCGAGAATTCATCACTAGCAGACCTACCCTCCAGGGAAAGCCAAAAGAGGTTCTCCTGTCTGAAAGGGAATCGCCACAGAGAGCACTGTGGTTCTTCCGTAAGCGATGAGAATACCAGAAATGAAAAGCCTTCTGGTATATATTCTTTAAACCGTTTTTCTTCATTTTGTTAAAATACATACGGCCACTGAAAGCAAATATTGTAACTTCGAACTGTGGGGTTGGTAACATTTACATATGTGAGAACCATGACAATTGGAGCATAAAGGACCAGTGTTGGGAGGGAAGGGGGGTGGATGTATATGGTTGCGGGTTTCTCTCATTTAAAACAAGGAAGCCCAATATTAACTCTGAGGAGGTTGAAATGTTTAAAATGTGGCTGGAATCCCCTAGAGCTGCTACATGAATACTATTACTACTACTGCCAGTAAGGATAGAGCAAAGAGATATAGCTTAGCCAATAGGTAAATTAAGATGGAATTCTAAACAAATATTAAATGAGCCCTAAGATAATCACGAAAGGAAAAACAGGAGATCAAATACTGAATGGAACAAGCAGCAAATAAACAGTCAAGCAGCAGGCCTGGAGCTCGTCAGCAAGCAGCCTCTGAGAGGGCAGAGACCACACCGGATTTTGTTCACTGTTTACCTGCACGGACAGGTGGCCGAGGGAGTGAATACAAGCCCACTTTCTGCCCAGCAGCCCCTCAGGACCTGGGGTCTCCTTGATGCCTTCCTGAAATAAATATAACGGTACGTAAAATATAATTTTACATGCTGATACTTCACTCACCGCAAAGTTTTCGTCATTTGGGGTTTGTCCCTTTTTTCTTTTTCATAAATCCTTGAAATGTGCGGAAGGACGGGGCTAGACGTTAAACCGGCTAACTCTTGCTGTTGAAATGGTACAAACCCGCCTGTCGAGAAAGTGAGTGCCATTTCTCTGCATGGAAACTTGGCTGTGTGCAGAGTGTTGCCTAAGGAGGCCCCCTGGGATTGGCTGGGTACTGTGGTTTTTGCTGTGAGTCATGGTTGTTGAGAAACTAATCACAGATAACTTGGTTTTATATGATCATTACAAAATCGATTTCATTATATGATCAATTTTGAACTCCAGGGGATTCCAAGTGTAAAGAAAATAGTCTCCAACCACGTCCAAAGGTATCATGGCATAAGAATGAGAGGCGGGGGATGACTTTGAGGACTGAAATATTATGCATTTTTCTGAAATTATATTTAGATATTAATACTTGGAGACCTTTTGCGGTTCCCCAAAGCCCTCTTCTTTTGGAAGAGTTTCCACTGAGGATAGATACCTTTCTTCCACCAGAAGTGGAAGATGTATTAAATGACTGGAATATTTAGCAACTATTTACTGAATATTGATTGTGACCCCTCTGGATATATATATATATATATATATATATATATATATACACACACACACACACACACACACATATACATATATATATATATATATATATATATATATATATATATATATTTTTTTTTTTTTTCCCCAGCTGAAAAAAAGGGATGTCTGATTGAGGAACTCGCTCTGATAAGAGCCAGATAGAATAGAAAGAGGAACAGATTGGGAGATAAATAACTTCATTATTTATATGATGTCTGATTTTCTCACAGGGCTGTTGGAGCTCAGTAGGAGACCTATAGAAATCAGAAAACCTCACTTCAACAGACACCACCACCTGCCAGTAGGACATTCTAAAACCAACCAGATGACTTCCCTGAGCCTCAGTTTTTTCATTTGTAAAGTGGAGTAGTAGCAACACCTTTCCTACAGAACTAGGATAGAGGGAGAAAATAGATGTGAAACAGTGAAATGCTAGATTAAGTATAAGAGTAATTATAAACACGAAGAAAAATGCCAACAAAAATTGTATTTTAGGGGCGCCTGGGTGGCTCAGTGGGTTAAAGCCTCTGCTTTCAGCTTGGGTCATGATCCCATGATCTGGGATCCAGCCCCACATTGGGCTCTCTGCTTAGCTGGAAGCCTGCTTCCTCCTCTCTCTGCTTGCCCTCTCTGCCTACTTGTGGTCTCTGTCTGTCAAATAAATAAATTAAATCTTTAAAAAATTTTCTAAAAAAAATTGTATTTTAAATTTGTCTTCTTTTACATTTATTTATTTGAGAAAGAGCAAATGGTGGAAAGGCAGAGGAAGAGAGAGAGACAAGAGACTCTCCGCTGAGTGCAGAGCCTGACATACGGCTCCATCTCAGGGTCCTAAGATCATGTCCTGAGCGGAAACCAAAAGTTGGATGCTTAACCAACTGAACCACCCAGCTGCCCCTAAATTTGCTTGTCTTTTGACTTTTGTGGTGCTTGAAGCAATATTTAATAGCTTTCGTGTTATACTTTGGTATCCTTCACAATGCCTTTATTAATAATAGTTCCAGATTAAATAGCAAGTTGGTCAGTCATACACCCAAATATATGTGAGATTACATAGAAAATATGGATGGCGTTTAAAATGAGTGGGAAAAGAAGGATTATTTAATCATGGTTTGGGAAGACATAAAGTCCAATTATCTTCCTATCCACATAAATACCATGAGGATAAAACATTTAAATAGAAAATTAAAATCAGGGCGCCTGGGTGGCTCAGTGGGTTAAGCCGCTGCCTTCGGCTCAGGTCATGATCTCAGGGTCCTGGGATCGAGGCCCGCATCGGGCTCTCTGCTCAGCAGGGAGCCTGCTTCCTCCTCTCTCTCTGCCTGCCTCTCTGCCTGCTTGTGATCTCTCTCTGTCAAATAAATAAAAAAAATCTTTAAAAAAAAAAAAAGAAAATTAAAATCATAAAAGTGCTAAAAGAAAAGATGGCTATATATTTTGAAAGTTTCGTTTGGAACAAGGAAGTGTTTTTAAAGCAAATCACAAAACTCAATAGCTATAAAAATAGTGATAAAGTTACCCATATAAAAATTGAAAACCGCTATGAAGAAAGATAAATTGTGACACATAAGAGAAGAGCCTCCTTTCCCCCATTATTAAAGAGCTACAATAAATCTGGGGGGAAAAACAATGAAACTGGATAAATGATATAAACAGGCAACTTATGGAAAATAAAATGGCCTCAAAATGTATCAATATATTCAGTCTCGTAATTAAACAAATGTATTTGAAAACATGGAAACTTGGTTTTTCCACCCACAAGACCGGCAGGTATTGAATAGGATGGCGAGGTGGCAGAGCCAAGGGGACGGAGAGCCATCATCATATGCTGTGGGTAAGGGCACAGTTTGGTAGCACTTCTTTGAACAGCAGTTTGGCAAAAGCTGCCAAATTTCTAAAAGCCCATCTTTTTGGACAACAGAGATATTCGTACATGATCATTTATCATAACGCTTCTTTGGAGTAGCCAAAAGTTGAAAAAGAAAACCTTGATTCTCCATGAGTAAAGAACTATTAAAAATCATGGAACATCTGTATCATGGAAAAGCATGAAGCCACACAGGAAGAATGAGGTAGAGCTTCGTGGTGGGGCTGAGGCAGTTGCTGAAAGGCCAGAGCAAAGTCCCAAACAGCATGTATAGTGCACGCTCTTTTGTATAAAAAAGAAAAGAGTATTTCAGCATGCTTACTTTAGTATTCTCAAAAGAATTCAAAGATAACTGCTCAGCAAATGTTTCTCAGTGGATTAATGGGATGAATGGATTAATTCACTTGCTTCCATCCATGACATAATGGCTTTAGTTACCTGTGAGGAAGCCATATTTTTCAAGGCTTAAGAGTCCCCTTGGAATCCTCCCCCACTTGTTTCTAACATGCTCAGGACAAAACACATTTGTGTGCACACAGGTATATATTTTTCTCTTGAAGGAGCAAACATTAGGGAAAATAGCTTAATGAACTATCTCAAGGAAAAACCAGCAAGCCGTGGAATCTTCTAACAATCAAGACTCTTCCAGTTGCTAATGACATAGAGTAAGATTTACACTGTTTCATACAGAAGAGGGCATTTTTAGGTCTTTCTTCAAGCACAGCCCTATTGAGGGTCTCAGATGATGGCATCAAGACAGACGTTTTCTTCCTTCTTTCTCCTCTCTTGTTCTTCATGTGTTGACTTTGTCTTTTCAAAATGTAGTGGCCATCTTTCATCTGTGGAGCAACAAAGCAGAGAGAAAATTTGAGTTCACGTTTTTTTTTCTGCTCCTTGAACCTTGAAGGTAAACTCTCATCTGTTCCAAAGCAGAAAAATCCCAGAAGGACTTGGTTTGCACCTGCTGAGGTTACATGCACACCTGCGAAACGATCACTGTGGTCAGCAGACAAGACATCATGTGTAGTAGGGCCCCGGGCTACCCTCGGTGCTGACGCTGAAGCAGGTGCAAGATCTACTGTGACTAGTGGGTCCACCAGAACCACATAATTCAAATCTGGTTTTTTACAATGCTTCCATTCAACTGGAACCCATTGCACATTTTTCAGGACTGCTGATCAGGGTACAGCCCCCCCTTATAGATATAGATATAGATAGATATAGATAAAACTGACTCAAAATTCTTTCACATTTTGAAGGCTAAGAACAAAGGAGTAAAAATCACTATGAGTTGGTAGATAGAAGACATTACCTTTTTTCTTCTCTCTTAACAGTTTTTTACTTAGGTAAGCTGAAGATCCTAGGAACTGGGGCTTTGATTGGTCCAGAGAAAGTAGGTAAGTGCCCCAACAGATGTGCTTCTTTGACAAAGAGCTCATCAGGAGAGGGACAACATCTGGCATGCTTGCTGCTGTGTCCTCAGCACCTAGCACAGACTGGAACATAGCAGTTTTTCAGGAAACATTTGTGTGGCAGATAGGAGGGAAGGAAGGAAGGAAGGAAGGAAGGAAGGAAGGAAGGAGATAAGGAAGAAAGAAAGAAAAGGAGATAAGGAAGGAGGGAGGGAGGGAGGCAAAGAGGAAGGGGAGGGAGTTAGTCTCATAACACACTGGTTTAGATCATTAAGGTACCAGATATACGAATGCCCAAGGAAGAACTTTTGACTCTAAGGTGATAGTTTTGAAGATTAATGGGAAGTCTTATTAAACAACAAAGATGCAAAGAATGAAATAATTTATTTTAGTAGAGATTGATAATAGTTAATAGCCAAGAGAAACAAAAATTTATTTTATTAAACATTTGGTTTTGTAAGACAGTTTATTTCATTTTTAGTGGTTATGATATTTTAACAAATATACATATGTACCCACTATAGAACATATGTTATTCTCCTTCTGGGTTACCTGCACCTTCAGGAACTCTCTTCATCTGGACAATAAGGCCAAAAGGCAAGGCACCGCTTACTTACTTGCTTACCCTACTCCTTGATAAAATACCCAAAAGGAAATTCTGAGGCTTTTTAGGAGGTTTCAGTAGATATCCCTAGCAGAAAGCCCACACCTTGAAGACTATCAAGCAGGAAAAGGTAGAGAACGGCCATCAGGTAAGAGTAGGGCTGGAACTGGGATTGCTGGGAGCTGGAACTATTGTCTGATTTCATAGAAAACTTGGCAATGAAAATAGAACTTGCTGTAGTTGGGAAGAATTGATAGGAGAAGGAACAACTCAGAGACCAGGTCAAGAACACTAGCAAAGACAGGAGAGAGGCCGAGGGATATGTTTGGGACACAAGAAGAGGATCCAAGTGACTAGAAGACAGCTATGATGAGCAGCTATGATGGCCCAGGCCCAGGACTTGAATGTTAGGAAGAGATGTTTTGGACTTACGTTTGATACCAACGTGGGAGCTACTGGAAGTTCTGGAGTCCAGGACGATGTGATGATGAAAGTATGTAAGGAAGATTAGCTCTGTATTGGATACATCAGGTGGTGGAAAGACCAGAGGCAGAAAGGGTATTGCAGAAAGAAAGAAAAGGGTATTGCAGGGCTAAACCACAGGAAGGAGCCAGGAGCAGGCAGGTAGTTCTGGGAGAAGCTTTTCAAGCTGACTAACTCCTTTAAAGGAAACAAAAATTTCTCATGGTTCCCCATGCTGACTTGTGTCTTTTGGGATAATGTTATCTGCACTTGCACAAACATAAAAGGAGGAATAAATTGCTTACTTTCTAGCTTGCATACAACTAAAACAGCAAAAACAAAGCCATAAATTAAATACAAATAAAATTACAAAACACCTACTGCAATTTAAATGGACCGAATTAATTAAGCATGATGGATGACTCTCTCTAGCCAAAAAGAATTCTCTGCTCATACCTACTCTGACAAGGTCCCTTGGAGTTTGACTCTCCTATTCTCCCTGCAGCCTCAGATTCCTCTGCACAGATTTTCTGTTTGCATTGTTGCAAAACTTGAGTTGCATGAGGTTCTGTGATGTCATTTGGCTTTCACTCGATGTGAACACAGCCCTTATTTATTAAGACTGTCTCTATTTATTTTGGTTTCACTTGCCATGATAGCTTAGTGGCTTTTCTTGGGGTCAATATGCTTATAAACACAACAAAGACAGACACTGAAATGTCATCAGGTCGTATGCTTGTGACACAAGTATTAAAAATATTTGCATGATCATAAATTCCAATGAAACATTCCAACATTGTCATAGAATGCCCAAGAATCTGTAGATCTTTGAGATTCTACTGAGAATTCCGAATTCTACTGAGAGTTCTGTGAAAAGGTTGATTCTCTAGGGGGACTGCTTTTTCTAAGCCCTTGCCACATAAGTGGCCATGTCCTGTGCCTTATCACCCGTGGCCCTTCCCTGTCCCCACCCTCTGGCCATTGTGGGGTGGGTCAGGAAGGAAGGGTGCACTTGAACCAAGGGTATGCAATCCACTGGTTGGTCGATAGCCAGACATTTTTAGATTGCATAAAGAGGAGTTGGCTGCATTTTCTCTCTCACTTCTCTTCCCGAATATGGAGAGAAGTTGCCAGGTAACAACACACGTGAATGCAGAAGGGTGAGGCTGAATGGGGGACTGGAGTGCTCTGGGATGCACAAGCAAAGCAAAGTTATGGGAAAATGGACACCATATGCATTTTTGAAATTTAGTGGCAGGTAGCAGTAAGCCCAGCACGAGTTAAAGGAAAGGAGAAGGGGGAGGAGGAGGAGGAAGAGAAGAAAATGTAATTGCTATGGGAAAGCCAATCATTTGCCCTGGACCAAGTCTCTCTCCCTCTGGTGAGTCTCACGGGATAGTACGAAGGTAAGTAGACACATCCTTCCAGCACAACCAAAGTTTTCTTGCACGTCATTAACTCTAATCAAGTCTCTAGGCCCATCCCTGAAGGAATTGGTGAGCCCAAAGAATCTGATGTTCTGATTCACATGCCCCATCCTGGGAGTGACGGAGGGCACCCTCCGATCCTGCCGAGCACATGGACCGAGAACAGGGGAAGGTGGTCCCTAGAAGAGAATGAGGAGAAGGGTAAAGGGACGCTTGCCAGCCACGTTGCTTATCTCTGACAGTCTTTTCTCTGGGCCCCAGTTTCTTTGTAAAATGATGGTTGTTATCCTGCCCTGCCCACCATTCAAGACTTCTATGAAAATAAAATGAGGCAGTGGGGGTAATCGTCTCTAAGCTACAGAAATGCACACAGCACGAAGTAGCGTTGTTTAAAAGGCTCGTGAAGGGGAGGTGAACCATGAGAGACTATGGACTCTGAAAAACAATCTGAGGGGTTTGAAGGGGCGGGGGGGGGGTGGGAGGTTGGGGGAACCAGGTAGTGGGTATTAGAGAGGGCACGGATTGCATGGAGCACTGGGTGTGGTGCAAGAACAATGAATACTGTTATGCTGAAAATTTTAAAAAAATTTTTTTTAATTTAAAAAAAAAATAACTGATTTACACACTAAAAAAAAAAAGCTCATGATCGCCCCTTGTCAAGTGTACAGGCACAATTGAGCTGAATGAGCAGTCTCCGCCCTCTGACTGCTGTTTCAGAAGTTTCCTGGGATCGCTTCCTCTTACAGGATTCAAGGGTATTCCCCTTGTTTCATTTTGGGCAGCACATGGAGTTCACAAAATGCAAATATTTCTATTTTAATGACCACCGCCGGAGCTTTCTGGAGCCATGAGCTTTCATAGTCTTTTTCGCTTCTTGGTTTAGAAGTCATGTCCAACTCGCAGTTTTAGTGGGAACTGGGAGAGAAGGGAAGGCCACAACTCGGAAGGGGAGGAGCCCTCCGAGGAGGCAGCCCCCCCTCCCCCGTTAAAGACAGACTTGACTTTGAAATGTATGTGAGGTGAGCAACCAAAGAACACCACATTCTTTGTACATCCACTCCGGGAGCGTGCACAGTGTGAAACAAGGCTTTTCGGGGTAGACTGGTGTTTGGATAAGCAGCCCCTGAGGAGGGATGGCCGGAGGTGAGAGGGGCAGCAGATTCGGACGGAGCCCAGAAAAATTGCTCATGTGGCAACAAAAATAGAGAAACAACAAGGACTACTTGCTGGGTTTCTTTGATGTGAAAACGGAGCCCCGATATGCCTGAAAGAAGCTGAAAATGAAGGCATCGATGGAAAGAGTCTGATAGAACTTTGAGTTCTAAGTTGGAAAAATGGAGGGGAACTTCCTGGGTTTAGAGCAGTGTGTTGAATACAAATCCCATCCGCCATTCTAAGCATACTCAGTATACACCTCGGGCTACATTTTCTGTGTAATCTGTACCAATGTAAGTGTTACGGGATTTGTTATTAGATAATGTTGAGAGAAAGATGGCTTGGGAATCTTTATTATCCCTATACAATCGGCAGGCTCCGCTAGCATAGAGTGCCTTTCTGTGAATAGCAAGATGGCCCTTGCTCCAAATGGACCAAGAATAAGAAGATGCTTTCTGTGGGCTAATTCAGTGCCTAACCAAGGCCCATCTGGCTGGCCTTGGCACAGCCTTTAGGCTGGGCCCCCCACCCGGGGCTGTCCCAGACTAGACATTCCCAGTATACTCTGGGCTAGATTAAAGCAAGATGGAAACCTGGCAACCTACAAATCCTAGGTTGTTAGAATTGGGGAGGATAAGAGGGACAAAAGAGTCATATTTGTTATTTTAGTGAGCATTTGGGGGGCACCTCCTTTGAGCAGAGATTCTTAAAGAGGGACCTTAATGAGGATTTACCAAAGAGACATTTAAAAATTTTTAATGCAAATAAATAAATAAATAAATAAAATTGTGAATGCATAATTCATAACCCAAGCAATTCCCATTTCAGGTGTCTTGCATAAGCACTAGTCACAGGCATCTTGAAAATGCTTCCTGGGACATTCTGACAATCAGTTCTGAGTTCATTAGTTACCTCACTGACCAGGCTCTTGGGCTTACTGGACACCTCTCCCCACCCTTTGTCATTGAGTTTAGTGGCTTCCTTGATATGCAGCCAGAAATAGCTTTGTAAGAAACCCCTACTCCCCACTTAGGGCTTCAATACTTGGTTATTTCTCCCTCCTCTGAATTCTTCTAGTACTTTGCCTTGCTCATGCAATACTTGCCACCATGTTCTGCATCCGAGTTATTTATGAACCTGTCATATCTCCCAACACACAAGCCCCAGAAGGCAGAGACTCGGTGACACCCAGAGGTCACTCTCTGGAGCCCTTGCATTATATCCCACAGATAGATAAGTTTTACTTGGCCTTCAGAGTATTTAAGACTTTGTTTGATTCATTGGCCAGCTTTTAAAATTCAAAAGGTGTTCCTTCCATGCCCAACTTTCCCCCTAAATATGATGACCATTGTATAAAGATTTTTTGGTTGAGATATCTGGAGCCTGCCTGCATTGCCCCTTGCAAATGGGGATGGTGTTACCCGGTTCACCACAGTCCACACCACTCCCTATTGTCTTACACGGGGCCTCTTCTTTCATTAACATTTCTCTCCTGGCCCCTGTTAGGCTTTTGAATTTGTAACCCTGCAAAGCACTTTTGATTTCCATAGGACACGTGACCTTTTTTTTTTTTTTTAATAGGTGCTTCATAAATATGTGTCAAATGGCAAAATGAAAGGCTTACACCGCTCCAGGAGATGGGTGCTTATGTGTGTCTCCCTCTGAGTTGCCAGATGGGCGTGTGTAAGAAAAACAAAAGAGTCCGTTCGGCTTTGTACCGTGGCTGTCCCTAGTCAAGCCTTCTGAACCAGTTCCTCATTTTCAGGAGCTTTATTCAAATGTCTATACTTATTAGCTGCCAAGTAGCTGAGCAATCCTCCTCCAGCTGGAGGAAATGCTGCTAAACACGGGGATTCCGGTGCGCAGGTCGTCCTTTCCCAGTTTCTCTCTGAGTTCTGAAGGCAGCCTGCTCTTCACCAGGGCTTTCAAAGTTGGGCTTCATGTAACTTTCCACTGGAAAGCCCCTTGGGGAGAGAAGGTTTTGTCCGGGAATATCCCCTCTGAGGCTGCCAAGATCATTAGCACATTTTTCTAGAAGATATAAATGGAATGGTGCTTTTAGACTGATTTCTGAATCAGTCTAAAATCACCTTGTCCCAACTCCTCAGTTCCCTAAATAAAATCCCTTCCATGTCCTCCATCCCCACATCCCTAAGCGTAGGATGTGAACTACCCGAGAAAAGTGTAGGAGGTTATGTGAGACCTTTTAAAATGTTGTTGGTCTTGTATTTATTTTTCTGGTTACCTGCTTGTAATGGCAAGCGATCCTGTTTTTCTATATATAGTAACAGCAATCATATTGTTTTCCTTTAAAATATTTAAACTAAAAAAAAAAATCCTCTTACAGGATTCAAGGGTATTCCCCTTATTTCATTTTGGGCAGTGCATGTAGTTCACAAAATGCAAATATTTCTATTTTAATGACCTCCTATGAAAGGATAGTTCTGACAGAATGAGGATATGGCAGAAATGGTGAGGTGGCCATGGGTAGGACACTTGTTTGGGAAAGATTGAGTTTTCAGATAAAATCTGAGGTTCTTTGCAAACTGGATGCTCCCCTTCTCTTTGGCTTTGGCTCCCACCATTTTCCTTCTCCCTTTCGCAATGCACATCCTAAGGTAACAGCAAGTTTTTACTGGTTCTTACAAATACCAGGAGGTTTCCCCACCTTTCACAATGGTTTCACAGTGGCTGCATCTTCTTTGCAGTGAGCATTCATTATTCCCTCTGCTAGGACCACCCCCCCCCAACCCCCACTCCTGCCACACCCCCTTCTCTTTCCACCTTGACCATGTGGCTGGTGCCTCTCATCCTTCAGGGGCAGCCATAATGCCATCTTCTGGGAGAGGTCTCCTTGGACCACCCTTTATGACATAGGTCTTGCTTCCTACCACAGCATCCTACTTCTTTCTTCCCCAGTTCTTCCTACAAACTAATTTATTAGCAAAAAATTAGCCTTCTGCTCCCCACCATATCTTCAATGACCAGCGGAGTGCTGAACACACCAGTAGATATTTGATGAATGAGTGAATAGTCTTCCTCCCTTTATACCTTGGTGAATTCCTTCTCATTGTCTTCAAAGTCCATCCAACCTGTGAACTATATTCCTCGAAGGACTTATCACACCCTTCTCGACCAAGATGGTGTCACTTCTGTCTCCGCCAGGTCCCCATCTGCACACCAAGGCTATAGTACCCAATCCATTGTATTATAACTGGGTTAAAAGTCTATGGAGTCCCAAAGACTGTGAACTTTTTGAATACCCGACCTCCCCTGCCAACACCATGCAGCATTCCTCCTCTGTTTCTAAGCACAATGTTACTCACACCCATGGAAGCCATCTCCTTCTAATGACGTTATTTGTCCAGAACTGAGTGGACTGGGGAGGGAGGAGAGATAGCAAAGACCACGAGAAAACAGTTACTGCTATCTGTGGGATGTTCAAGCTAAGTATGCATGGCTTGTAGACATGCCCATAAAACTATCTTAATAAAAGATGTTCTTTCTTCAGAGGACTATTTGGTTCTAAGCTAAATCCTCCCACTGAAAAGTCTCCCAAGTGATGCTTCCATTTGCAGGAAAAAGGAAGGAGAAGCAGAAGGTGGAGGAAAAGAGCTTTGCCCTCTAATGGTAGAAATCTCAAGCTTCATGCATATGCATTAATGTATTTTTTCTCCCACTTGCTCCCTACTGAACGGCTATCATGTGCCAATAACTGAGCCCGAAGAAGCCACTGTCCTCATTTAGTCATTCATGTCTTGCTCATTTTCTATGGGTGAATCATGTTTGGAGAGTTGGTGTCAACAGGTTTAGGTAAACACTTCCATGGGAGGCCAGATTTCTTGGGGCAAAGGTCAAACACTGGCATCTCTGGGTCTCCTGTGTGCCGCTTTTTTGGGCTGATCAGCAGCTATAAAAAATACAAACAAGTTGGGGAGATTTAAACACACACACACGCACATGGGCTTCTGGCTTCTCTGGGAAAATCAGAGCTCTGGCAGCAGCGGCCTGAATTTTTGCATCTTGGCAAGTGGCTGGGGCCGAGCAGCTTCTCCCGTAGGTGGAAGCTACTGTCAGACCCACAGATCCACGCTCTCATCTGAGTGTGATCGCTGTTCATATGTATCCAGAACTTGGATGGGTTTTGATTCTCTGCTTTTATTTTTAAGGAAGGATGTCTCCAAAACTCTCCTATCCCTCCAAGAAGACCCTTCTTTTCGGGAGAAGCATTTATAGTGGCACAATGATCAAGAAGAGAATGTGATTCTTGACCACCCCTAGACTGAGACTCATAAGGTCTTCGGGTTTCTGTCCTTAAGAAAATCTCTTCACTTAAATCCCTCCACTTGGTCCTTCCCCTTCCCCCACTTTTTTTGGTGAATGAGAAGGTTCTTAGGAAGAGGCTGACCAGTTCTCCCTCCTATTTACTGAACAGCTACTTAGTGGATATTTGACCTCTACTTCCTGCTGTTCACAGCTGAGGATGGGACACACATGCTCCTAACAGAGTTGGCGGTGTGGCCGTTACAAAGGGTCGGTGAGGCGGTGAGAGATTTTAGAGGAAGGGCTAGACCAACTGTGGAACTGGGGGAGTCCTGGAGAAAGCAACACTGAAGCTTAAGCTTCCGGCAAAACAGGCTGTCGGCCAAGGAGAGAGAAACACATAAATGCGATTCAAGTACATTGTTGCAGGTGAAGAGAGAGATTCTGTAGTGCCCCTGGGCTCTGGGGAGAAGCCCAGACTTCTTTCCACTGGTGATGGGGAGTGAGGAGAGGTTATGAGCAGGGGAGCATATGTTCATATCTATGTTTCTGGATTATTCCACCAAGAGATTCAGATGAAGAGATGTAGCTCATGCTAAGGCTACTAGTTCCTTCGGGCCCCTCCTAGTTCAATTTTGCAAGGACTAGGGACACAGGGCACAGGTCCGGCATTCCTGAAGGCACAGTGGTGACGGCTGTGTCCTACCCTCCCCGCACGGCTGGTCTTGTTTTGCGCTTTCAATTCTTGTTGTTCTGTCCACTTTCCCAGGAGTGCTCTCTGTTTTCTGCGTAGTTCCCTCGACGCTTTCCATGTAATTCAGGCATCTTCCTGGAGCTGCTGTGGGCTTGCGGTTGCTTGGAGAGCCACAGCAACGGGGTCGTGAACTCCCCACCCACCCCAGGGAGTCCTTGTAGCAAAAATCATTAGCTCAAAGCCTAGTTGGAAATACTCGATACAAAGCAAAAAGTCAACAAACATTTCCCTGGAGTCTTGGCACCGGAAGGTCTTTTTATTTTTCCTTTTGCTCAATTCCCAGCTGCCCAGCCTGAACTTCTGCCTACCCATCTACGCCCCGTGGCAGCTCCCAACTGTCCCATAGTAGTGCCTGTCAAGGCAGGACCCCTTCCAAGCCCCCGCTCCTTCTACAAGCCCTTCCCCCCCTCTGACGGTGGTCCAGCATCCTCCCCAGATGAACCGCTTGGGGTGCCTGGACACCTAGGTTCTGGTCTGAACTGCGCCCATCGCTACCTGTGTGCTCTCAGGAAACGCATCCCATCGCCCTGGACTTTGGGTTCCTTTTCTGGAAAGCGGGAAAGTTCATCTCTGTTCTGCCGACCTTACAGGGTTATTTTGAAGGGGAGACAATGACGCTACAGATCCATTCAATCATTTACAAAACATGTACTGATTCCTCAGCCATGTGCCAGCCGCTGGGAGATGAAAGCCCTTGTTAAACGATAACGTGTTGCACAAATAGGACTCTCCTGGATGCAGAAAATTCATGACCAGTGGGGTCGGACTGGGCGTGTTTGTTCTGCTTCCCGCCCCTGTCTTCTCTCCAGGGAGTACTGACCGCTATGCTACGCTGCGTGAGTACCGCCCACTTCTACACATTCAAGGCAAAGCTTTGGTAAGAGACTTAATAAATAGAGAATATCAAACTCTGGGTAGCGTTTGGGGGCTTCTTGCCCTGGAAGGTTGGCTCTGAGAAGATGACCAAACCACATTTTTCCTATTGCTCCTGCATGGACGAGGAGGGCCCCCCCAAAAGGACAAGGAGGAGCTCGTCCCGCATTCTGGTGGAGAGCTTCCAATGCTGGGGGCCGGAGCTCTCTTCCACAAATCCCCAGAGCTTCCCAAAAGCCACAACCCGCCCTGCCATCCTGGGCTTCTCAGGTCCTCCTCCCTCCTCTGTCCAGGCCCCATGATGAGAAGGCTCAGAGAGGAGGAGGGAAAAGGAGAGAGAGGGTCATCCCGGATGTGGGGGATGAGGTGCTTACAGGAAGACAGAGAAGAGTGAGGGTCGCCATGGGAAAGGGATGGGACCCTCACCTGAGGATCATCTAAGGAAGGTTTATTTACAAACCGGAAGCACAAAGGATCGCGAGGTCATGCAGGGTCAGTAGCAGTGAAGCTGTTACCCCTTCTAGGTCCAAAGATGTGAGGGGAGGGAGCTGAAACCAGAGCCCAGAAGGAGAGAGCCATCTTCAGACCAACTAGAAATTTCTTCAGTGGTTGGGCAAGATACTGGTGGGCTTTAATAGAGAAGCGGCAGGAGACTTGGAGAGAAAGGGGGACCTCTGAGAGCTATGGGAAGGCAGACTTCCCAAGGCTTACAGCTGGAGCGGACTCGGAAGGAAGAGGGAGAGGAAGGAAGGGCAACTTAGAGGTTACGGGCTTCTGTGCCATGAGTCTTGGCTGGGGACACAGGCGAGGCGAGGGGAGGGCTGGAGGATCCACGTTCGGTTTGGGACCTGCCAGGTCGAGAGGACTGTGAAACATCTGGGTGGACATTATCTCGTATTCAGCTGAATATGGCATCTGAGGCTCCAAAAAGAGACCCCAGTTAGAAATACAGAATTAGATTATATGCAAACAATATAATCACATTTATTAAAGGTCACCTGGTCACGTGCGCATGACACCATGATGTCTGATGCTTATTGGGCGAAGCAACCAGTCCTTGGCATTTTGAAAAACACCCTTTGCCACCATTCTGGAATTATGGCCACGCCTGGAAGAGATCATGCCAGCCCACGCTAATCACTGTCCACAGAACAGCCATTTTGCAGTGGAGGAAACTGAGGTCCAGAGATCTGAAGTATCATGGTTAGGATTATTATTCTTGCAAGAACCAAAACTTCTGTTTAAACCATTTTTAATAAAATAAAGAATTTATTGACTCAGATCCAGGGGTGATTTTTGGCTTCAGGTACAGCATGAACTGGAGGCTCAGAAAATGTCATTGAGACCCAGTGTCTCTACTTTGCTGTTTGTTTTGCCTTTCCTCCTACATTTGTTGGTTTTTTATCTCAGACTGGCCTGGTTGCAAGATGGTGAGGTAGTTACCACAACTCCAAGCCTCACGTGCTTTTGTCTTCAAATCCGGTGAACAGACAATGAACATTTCTCACCCAGAAGCCCTAGTAGAGACCTGAAGCCTTTCTATTGGCCTGTTCTTGGCCCTGATCCATCACTGTAGCCAGAGGTATGGGATGTGCCAATTGGAGTAGGACAGGACAAGCCTACTTGTGGAACTGGGAGAAGGGTCAGTCCCACCGAAACGTTAGGATTTCAGAATACAAGAGAGATGCATCCACAGTTGAAAATCAGGGTGCTTCTCACCAGAGAAGAGATGCTGGGGAGAGGAAAAAAAAAAAAAAACCCATAATCACAAAAAGAAGGGACCTGTTCGAGGTCACCCAGCTTGTTAGGATCAAAGCTAGATTTCAGGTGTTCACCTACCTCACTTTCTTCCAAACCTATGGTCATCTGAGAGCTTTGTTTCCATCAATGTTCCCAGAAACTGAAGGTGGTCAAAGGCCACAAATGGGTTAATGAGAAAACTAGTCGGGTTTAAAACATGACAGAGGTCCCAAGTCCTTCACGATCTCCCTCTGGCCCAGTGTCACAAATTAGCCAACACGGGGCCACAGAGTAACAGGAGGAAAGCCACTGACCCAGGTGGGCAGGCAGGAAAGAGCTGGCCGGGATGGGCACCACGTGCCCACGGGTGATCCGCTGCCCCAGTCCAGACTCCCTTGGCCTGGAAGAAGTCAGACCCTAAGTGGCCAAGGAATTGTCAAGACCTGCGTGGAGCTGCTGAGGATCAGCCCAGTGGTTTCTAAATTTGGACCCAGTTTATTATTCACTGTCAAGTTATTCCATGCGACTTTGTCACTCTTTCTCTCTGCCTTCTCTGTCACACAGAGTTTTGCTGGTTGGGATTATTTTTAGCTCAGGATGGGCCCTTGGGGATCATCACAATCCAACTGGCTTGTTTTGCAGAAGAGAGAAACGAGACTGTTTGGAAGGGAGTTGATTAAGGCTACAAGGTTCCTATCAGAGCTGGTCTCCCACCTGGCACCCACTGCACTGGGGTTGCCCCGGTCCACCTCTTTGCGGCCCCAGTGAGGGGCCGGATTGTGCTCTGCTTATTAAAGAGCCAAACGTTCCCCCAAGACTGATGGGGGAAGGTAGCTTTTACTTTAGAAATTAGAAATAAGGTGGGTTCCCAAAGAACATTTGCAAGCCAGTCTTTGAGAAGTCAAGAACGGTTCCCCTAGAAGCAAGTGGTTTTGGGTTTTATACGTTCTCCGTCTGACTCCTAAGGCCCAGTGGACAGTAGCAGCACGAGATTCTTAATTCCTGTGTCTACTCTTGAGGGATAGATCCTGACCTTCACTTTGAAACTTTTTGTAGGAAGGCTTACTCTGGGAATGTGCTTGCAGTCAGTCGGAGTGTATTTGCTTTTGTTTTTTTTTTTTGTTGTTTTTTGTTTTTGTTTCCCCAATTTATTTATTTTCAGAAAAACAGTATTCATTATTTTTACACCACACCCAGTGCTCCATGCAAGCTGTGCCCTCTATAATACCCACCACCTGGTACCCCAACCTCCCACCCCCCACCACTTCAAACCCCTCAGACTGTTTTTCAGAGTCCATAGTCTCTCATGGTTTACCTCCCCTTCCAATTTACCCAAATTCCCTACTCCTCTCTAACGCCCCTTGTCCTCCATGCTATTGGTTATGCTCCACAAATGAGTGAAACCATATGATAATTGACTCTCTCTGCTTGACTGATTTCACTCAGCATAATCTCTTCCAGTCCCGTCCATGTTGCTACAAAAGTTGGATATTCGTCCTTTCTGATGGAGGCATAATACTCCATAGTGTATATGGACCACATCTTCCTTATCCATTCATCCGTTGAAGGGCATCTTGGTTCTTTCCATAGTTTGGCAACTGTGGCCATTGCTGCTATAAACATTGGGGTACAGATGGCCCTTCTTTTCACGACATCTGTATCTTTGGGGTAAATACCCAGGAGTGCAATTGCAGGGTCGTAGGGAAGCTCTATTTTTAATTTCTTGAGGAATCTCCACACTGTTCTCCAAAGAGGCTGCACCAACTTGCATTCCCACCAACAGTGTAAGAGGGTTCCCCTTTCTCCACATCCTCTCCAACACATGTTGTTTCCTGTTTTGTTAATTTTGGCCATTCTAACTGGTGTAAGGTGATATCTCAATGTGGTTTTAATTTGAATCTCCCTGAGGGCTAATGATGATGAGCATTTTTTCATGTGTCTGATAGCCATTTGTATTTCTTGATTGGAGAAGTGTCTGTTCATATCTTCTGCCCATTTTTTGATGTGTTTGCCTGTTTCGTGTGGGTTGAGTTTGAGGAGTTCATTATAGATCCTGGATATCAACCTTTTGTCTGTACTGTCATTTGCAAATATCTTCTCCCATTCCGTGGGTTGCCTCTTTGTTTTTTTGACTGTTTCCTTTGCTGTGCAGAAGCTTTTTATTTTGATGAAGTCCCAGAAGTTTATTTTCGCTTTTGTTTCCTTTGCCTTTGGAGACGTATCTTGAAAGAAGTTGCTGTGGCTGATATCAAAGAGATTACTGCCTATGTTCTCCTCTAGGATTCTGATGGATTCCTGTCTCACGTTGAGGTCTTTTATCCATTTTGAGTTGATCTTTGTGTATGGTGTAAGAGAATGGTCGAGTTTCATTCTTCTACATATAGCTGTCCAGTTTTCCCAGCACCATTTATTGAAGAAATTGAAGAAGACACAAAAAGATGGAAGACCATTCCATGCTCTTGGATCGGAAGAATAAACATTGTTAAAATGTCTATACTGCCTAGAGCAATCTATACTTTTAATGCCATTCCGATCAAAATTCCACCGGCATTCTTCAAAGAGCTGGAGCAAATAATCCTAAAATTTGTATGGAATCAGAAGAGACCCCGAATCGCTAAGGAAACGTTGAAAAACAAAAATAAAGCTGGCGGCATCACCTTACCTGATTTCAAGCTTTATTACAAAGCTGTGATCACCAAGACAGCATGGTACTGGCATAAAAACAGACACATAGACCAGTGGAACAGAGTAGAGAGCCCTGATATGGACCCTCAACTCTATGGTCAATTAATCTTCGACAAAACAGGAAAAAATATACAGTGGAAAAAAGACAGTCTCTTCAATAAATAGTGTATTTGCTTTTGAATGACGGCTTCACCTTTTTGCAAGGCTCCCTTCCAAGCCTTGGGTATGCATGGTGGCCCAGGAGCCCACATCCCCGGGCCCCCGTGCTTAGTTTAATGCTCAGCTGTGGCCAGCTTGAAGTCCCTACGAATTTTATCTTTGATCTCATGTTCTGCAGGTAGAGTCAGCTGGAGAAGGAAGCATGCGTGTGAGCAGGGAAGATACACACACAGAGATGTGCACTGCGGCTCCTTTGGGCCTCATTCCCATCCAGCATTCACCATGGCCCTGCGGACAGAGCTCAGCTGCACCCAAGATGCGAGCAAGTTAGGTGAGACTCAAAATGAGTACAAGACAAGTGTGTTGTGTCGGCCCAGAGAAGCTGTGCTTCTGTCCCAATCAGAGCTTGCTTTGAACACAGAAAGGGCAATCGCATTTTCTGAATCATGAATGACCAAGGATCCCCATCATATCCTTTCTTGTTCTTGTAGTTCTGTGTAGTAGCCAACGCATGGGCTTAAAAAAAAAAATGGGAAAGGTGGGGGTGAACCCCGGTTCCTTTCCTTGCAGTCCTTCCTCACCCATCAGCAAGGGGAAGGTAGAGTGTGGCTGGAATGTGTGCGTATCAAGAAACGAAGTAAAAAGAGGTGAGTGAGTTTTTCGCAGTATTTTCGCTGCTCTGGTAGGAAGGAAATACATACACCCACATGAGCTACAAAATACAAATGGTGTAATTTCAGGGGTTCTGCATCGAGGTAAATGCTCTCACGTTCGCCTTTATTGCACAACATACAGATGATGGTAAAATTCATACTAATATCACATTTAAATTTTTCTTGGATCAAGGTCAAACAGCAGATACAAAACACCATGGCAAGTGAGAGAGAGGCCATGGAGGCAAGAGAAAGCTTTATATTTTACTGTCTTTGGCGGCACCTTTTTTCCCTGCTTTTTGAACAAGGGGCCCTATATTTTTATTTGGCCCGAGGCCCACAACTCGTGAAGTCATCCCTGTCTTTCTGGCCTCAGAAATCAGCCTCTCAACCTCTGTTGCTTCAGCTGCGCAGCTTGGATGCCCGTCCCATTTCCAGCCCCCAGGAGTGCCTCACCATTTTTCTTTCAAATACCAAACTGCTGTTTCCATCTACTACTTTCTAGTTTATAAAAAGCTGTATTCATTTTCTAAGGCCGTCCCTGACCCAATGCCCGCAGCCTGGGTGGACAGAATAGCAGAAATGTATTTCCTTACAGTTCTGGAGGCTGGAAGACAGGGATTGAGGGGTGAGCAGTTTGGGTCTCTCCTGAGGCCTCGCTCCCTGGCTTGTGGGTGATCACCTTTTGCAAGAAGATCTCACGTGGCTTTTCCTCTGCGAGCGTGTTCCTGGTGTCTCTGTGGGTCCAAATTTCCTCTTCTTCGAAGGACGTCAGTCACTTTGGATTAGATCCCATCCTACTGGCCTCATTGGACTTAATCACTTCTTCACAGGACCTGGTTTCGAATACAGTCACATTCTCAGGTGCTGGGGGTTAGAACGTCAACATAGGAATTTTCCGGGGGAACACAGCTCAGCCCACAACATGGGCTTTCCCACTCTTTCATCCTATATTCTGTCCTCCTTGAGGGAGCAGCCAGTATGTGTATTTGGCCAATCCACTCATTCATTAATTTAACAAATATTTACTGGGTAGTCTCATGCCAAGCACTGGTGGGCGGCTACAGATATAAGGGTCAAGAAGATAGGGAGGCGGGGGGGGGGGGGAGGTTGGGGTACCAGGTGGTGGGTATTATAGAGGGCACGGCTTGCATGGAGCACTGGGTGTGGTGAAAAAATAATGAATACTGTTTTTCTGAAAATAAATAAATTGGAAAAAAAAAAAAAGAAGATAGGGAGGGAACTGTTGTCATGGAAATTAAGCTCTAGTGGGACCCACCAAACAAACAAAAACCATTACAGAAGGTGATAAGCCCAAGTCATACCACACACACAATGTTGTGATAGAATGTAAAGTGGGTGAGATTTTTGGATAAGGTCATCAGGGAGGGCCTCTCGGAAGAGGTGATAGCGAACGGGGCTTAAGTATTGAGAAGGATTCTTTGGTGCAAAAGGAAGTTTTGCACAAGGTGCTCAGCAGAGGAAAGGCCCAAAGGTGGGAAAGAGCTTAAATTGTTCTAGGTATGGAACTGCTATCAGGCTTCTGGAGCGCAGGGTGTAGCGTGGTGTGAGGAACGAGATGGCAGGGTGGGATGCGGAGGGACCTTGTCACCCTTAGTTTAGTTTAGAATTGTTTCTGCATGGAATGGGAAGTCCCTGAGGAGTTGCTGGGGGGAGAGGGGCATGGCCGGCTCCACTGTGAGTTGGGTGGATCGGCAGGGAGCCAGGAGCGGGAGGTGGAGAAACCGAGTCCCGGTGGTGTTCCATGACCCATCTTCACACTACCGCCTAGCCTGGGGCTGGGCGGGTTCCAGCCCGCAGCAGGGAGGTCGCGGCGCTTTCCCAGGAACGTGGAGGAGGGCGCCCTCTGCCGGTTCAAGTACTTTTCAACCCTGCTTTTAAGGCAGGTCCCCCTAGGAAGTGAAGAATTTCCAGGCTCTTGATTATGGAACGCACAGAAATTCTCCAAACGCATTTCCTAAATAGACACATCCACATTTTTGCGGCGACTAGAAGGGAATGAAGAAGCTCCCAATAAATAGGCTCAGTCTTCTCAGAAAAGCTGGGTTAGAGATGGGATGAACTGGCTCTTGTGTTTTTAAGTGTAATTAATCATTTTATTGGTTGTTTTTTCTTTTTAAATATACATGCTCATACAGAAAAATCGGGAACTCCACAAACGTACAAATTATTCCAGATCTAACAACTCAGAAGTAGCAAGAACAAGCACTAACCTTCAATGAACACTATTTTATATGTGGGGATGTATGTATATATATATATAATAGGTTGGCTAAAAAGTCCTCAATAAAGATCCCATCAGTTAAAAAATTATTAAAGCAATTTAAGGGACACACTCATTTCTTAATCAACATATAACATATATATATATATATATATATATATAATTTAAATATATTATATTATTTCGGGTTTATATATCAAGTCAGCAACTATTTTCCATAAAGGGCCAGATAGTAAATATTTTAGCACATAAGAGCCAAGAGATCTTGGTCCCAACTATTCTGATTTGTTGTTGTAGCAAGAAAGCAGACAGAGAGGACAGGTAAATGAACTGAGTGTGGCTGTGTTCCAATAAATCTTTATTTACAAAAGCAGGGGGTGGATGGGAGCTGGCCCGAGATCATATTTTGCTGACCCCACACTACAAAGGAAAAGAGAACTACTTTACTGACTCCTCCTTCTACCTCACTTCTCTGGATTTTGATTATTTTTATTTTCAGTTTGTTAGGGCTTATGATAATGTATATTTTATCCTGTCTTCTTGTCCACACATGATTAGCCTTAGCTGGAATTATGTAAACTTGGTGTTTACCTTCATTTGGGCTACTACTAAAAAAAACCATAAACTGGGTTATAAAAAACAAGTATTTATTTCTCACAGTTCTGGAGGCTAGGAGGCCTAAGATCATGGCCTTGGAAGATCTGGTGTCTAGTGAGAGCCCACTTCCTAGATAGCTGTCCTGACACGGCAGAAAAGGCCTCTTTTCTAAGGGACTGATCACCTCCCAAAGGCCCCACCTCCTCATAGCATAAAATCGGGATTAGGATTTCAACACATGAATTTGGGCAGCTGCACATTCAGATCATAGCCATATTTCACACTGGTTCTTTTTTCATAGTTTTTGGATTCTTGCGACCTTTGTTATTATTCAACTGGGATTATTCATCAAATAGTTTAGTTTGCTTCTATTTTAAAATGAGATTATGAATATTATATTTATTCTATTTCATGAACTCTTTCACATCAGAAAGTATCCATCTTCTGTTTCCGGACCTTATAGCACCCTGACTTGGAATAATATTCTTGGGTCACATTGTTTTCTTCAAAGTTTGCGGTCATTGCTCTGTTGCCTCTGGGCATTGGGACCTGCCATGGAGAAGCCTAGGAAGTTATCTAACTTCTCCTCATGAAGCTGACTTGCTTTTGTCCCCCTGAATTCTGAAGGATTTTTTTTCTTTATCCTTAGCATTTAGGTTTTTTTTTTTAAGTATTTATTTATTTGAGAGAGAGAGCACACTCGTGCAACTGGGGCGGGGGGGGTAGAGGGGGAGGGAGAGAGATTCTCAGGCAGACTCTTTGTTGAATGTGGAGCCTGACATGGGGCTCAATCTCATGACCATGAGATCATGACCGGGGCCGAAATCAAGAGTCAGACGCCCAACCACCTAAGCCACCCGCGCACCCCTATCCTTAGCATGTAATAATTTAACCAAGAAATAACTCAGTTTTGATCATTTTGTATCCATTTTTCTTGACCTAAGTTGTGCCCCTTTTATCTGTGAATACAGATCTTCCTTTCCAGGAAATTCTTCCTGGGTTGTATCTTTGAAATCTTCTCTGTTTTTCTTGATATTCTAAGGATACCAATTGTCCTCAGGTTGGACAATTTTTCTCTCTGTGTATCTTTTATCTTTACTTTAATCATGTTGCATTTTCCTTCTGCGCTTCCTATGATAACACCAGACATCTCAAGGTGCCATTTTCAGTCCTGTTTTTCCCTTCTTCTCCGTTTATAATGATTCGATCTATAACAACGTTGCTTTGTTTCTCAGTTTTTTCCTTAGCTCTACAATCTCTTTTTTTATCTTAGTCCATTGTTTTACAATTTTTCTTTAGGGCTTGTTTTATTGAATTCATATTCATAATGGATTCTTCTCTATGATGAACCATTCAAAAGAAATCAACATTTCTCCTTTCAGTTTTATTTTCTTTCTAAGAATTGTTTGTTTGTTTTGTCTTTCTTGCCTGACCAATTACTCGCTTTTGGTGTAGCAGATCTGCGTGATTTCTATACTAATTCTTCTCCTTTTGCTCACCTGTACCAAGGAAGAGCTTGTTTATACCTTCTATGAGGCGGTGCAGGTGAATTCTCCCACCATCCTTCCCACTTTACCTGGGACTGTTTTGTCTTCCCTCCTTCACTGTATGGTCTGAGAGCTGAGTACAGATTTCTATTCATTTTTCAAAGGTAGAATATCATTTTGGGTTCCCAGTATTTTGTTGACTAACTGCTTTGGGACAAGTGGGTGGTCTTAAGAGTCGTACTCACTCACATTAGAATCTCTTTCTTTTTATGGCTGCCAAGCCTGAAACAGTATGGTTCAAGTAGTATCTCTTTCCTCTCTGGTTGCTGCTATTGAATTATTTTTAAAAGTTATTATTTCATCAGGGCGCCTGGGTGGCTCAGTTGTTAAGCGTCTGCCTTGTCTTGGGTCATGATCCCAGGATCCTGGGATCGAGCTCCGCATTGGGCTCCCGGCTCGAGGAGAAACTTGCTTCTCCCTCTCCCAGTCCCCCTGCTTGTGTTCCCTCTCTTGCTGTGTGTGTGTCTCTCTTTCTGTCAGATAAATAAACAAAATCTTTTTAAAAATTATTTCATCAGATGTGGGAAGAAGTTTCTGTGATCTTGTTTTACTCTGCTTTCTTTACATGGAAATTGGGTGTTAAAGCAAGAGTCGGGTACATTCTTAGAATGATTGAGTTATGAAAAGAGACAGACCAGATGAATCTTAAAATACCTTTTAGGGGCGCCTGGGTGGCTAAGTGGGTTAAGCTGCTGCCTTCGGCTCAGGTCGTGATCTCAGGGTCCTGGGATCAAGTCCCGCATCAGGCTCTCGGCTCAGCAGGGAGCCTGCTTCTCTCTCTCTCTCTCTCTCTGCCTCTCTGTCTACTTGTGATCTCTCTCTCTGTCAAATAAATAAATAAATGAATAAATAAAATCTTAAAATCCCTTTTAGTCTGATGTTCTAAGGCATGGCTAATTTGACAGCAGAGGTGACCCAAACGAGTTCCAAAAGCAGTTTAATAATGAGGCATTGCAATTTTCTCACCGCTAGAGGGCAGGCCTGGCCACAATTTAAGGAGGTTCCATAATCCAGTCTACGCAACTATTATCAAATGAATTATACTGGAGTTCATTTAAATTTTTGCAAAAAGGTGTGTAAAGGAAAAACTGAAGGGAATGGAGCTAGAGCTATCTGGAAGGCAGGAGCTCCTCATCTGTAAGATGGAATCTAATGTGTTTTTTTTTTTTTTCTCTTGCCAGCTGTATGCATCCCCAGTCAGGAGCTCTCTTCGGTCAAGCCCCCCAGTTGTCTATGTTTACAAATTACTGAGCCACATACCACATCGCAGTTGACTGTGCTGTTTTTCAGCTCGTGTACAGAAAGGTGAAATGACTTGTCCAGGGTCACAGCTATCCAGCGTGTAAACAATGAAGACCTAGAATGGAGCCCAATGTGTCCAGACCCCAGGCTGCCTGTAGAACTCTCCAGCACACAAGCTGGACTCAAGCTAGCACAAAGCTACTGTGACTTTGTTTTCAGGACTGCAGCCATAAGACAAGCGATGCCGGCAAGTCATAAATCAGAGCCCTGTCCTCAGGGCTCACTGTCGGAGCTCTCTGGCGTTCTGAAGCAGCATTTGGGACTGAGTCTTCAGTGGCCCAAGGATAAGCCTCCTTACAACAGAGATGAAAGAAACCTGCTTTTGCTGACAGTGGTATTCCATGCGTTTCTTAGAATGGGTCTCATTACTGAGACTACCATTTGCCAGCTCTAACTTCCAGCCTGTGGTTCGTTTATCATACTTTACCAGAGAATTCGAACCTGTGTGTCCTTCTTGGGTCACACTCTTAGTCTCAGCAATTTGGTGAAACGTTTGATCATACGTGTAAGACCTATGCCCATCCGTTGTACTGCGGGAAGCTCTGAGTCCATGAAGTCACCCAGAGCCTGTCAAAGATTTCAGACTGGGATGTATCAGGAACACAAATTGAGAGTACCATCAATAGAACTATGTCCTTACAGAGACTTCTTTTTCCATAGAGATTTGGTTTGGACTATCCCAGCAAACCGCCATTTTTCTTTGGGAAATGTGTTGGCTTCAATATTGCTGTTAGGTTATCACAACAGGCCATGGGTGGGTCTGATATTTCCTCCAGGATAAGGCGTAAACATGAGCCGTAGCCAATGAGGATTAAAGTGTTCCATGCCCTCCACAACCCACTGAGCTTATCAGATGGGTGAGAAAGGAAGGGGAAGAAGAAAAGTATAATAAATCCCATTGGCTTAAAGAAGTGGTTTTCAAGCTTCAGGGACAGAAGAATCACCTAGAGGGTGGTTAAAGACATGTATTTCCATGACCTTTCTAGAGTAATTTTGATTAATTAGGTCTGTCATGGGTATTAGGACTGGGCATTAAAACAAGAAAATACTCGAAGCAGGTACCATGCAGAGGATTCTCAAGCCACTCTTTAAGAACCATCAGATTCAAGAGCCAATTAATTTTTTAAATTTAAATTTGATTAGCCAACATAGAGTATATCATTATTTTCAGGTGTAGCATTCAATAATTTATTAGTTGCATATAACACCCTGTGCTCCTCACATCACGTGACCTCCTTAATGTCCGTCACCCAATTACCCCATTCCCTCATCCACCTCCCCTCCAGCAGCCCTCAATTTGTTTCCAATAGTTAAGAGTCTCTCATGGTTTTTCTCCCTCTATGATGGCTTCCCATTCTGTTTTCCCTCCCTTCCCCTTTGATCCTCTGAGCTGTTTCTTATACTCCACATATGAGTGAAACCATATGATAATTGTCTTTCTCTGATTTATTTCGCTCAGCATAATCCCCTTTAGTTCTATCCATGTCAGTGTAAATGGTAAGTATTCATCCTCTCTGATGGTTGAGTAATATTCCATTGTATGTATATACCACATCTTTATTCATTCATCTGTTGAACGACATAAGAGCCAATTAATATTTTTAAACATAGGATAACAAACAGAAAATAAGAGATTTATGAGATCCATAGAGAGACGGCAACTTTCTTTCTATTGCTTTGAAGAAATGGAAGCAAATGCAAAGGAAAAAAGAAAAACCTACGATGGAATCTGGTGTATAACCATTAATATATCCATAAATTAAAAATTTAAATTAAAGGCTAAGAAGCAAGGCAGAAAATGTTTTTATTGAGTGGGATAGACAATCATGTGATATCTGTAAGAATCTATGAAAAGCTTTCAAATTTAGCATGAATGGATAAAAAGGATGTTTTTACATGAAGGAAAACAATGAAGAGTAAAGAAATACATAAGAGAATATTGTCTTCTAAAATAATTAAGAGGGGCGCCTGGGTGGCTCAGTGGGTTAAAGCCTCTGCCTTAGGCTCAGGTCATGATCCCAGGGTCCTGGGATCGAGCCCTACATCAGGCTCTCTGTTCAGCAGGGAGCCTGCTTCCTCCTCTCTCTCTGCCTGCCTCTCTGCTTACTTGTGATCTGTCTGTCAAATAAATAAATAAAACCTTTAAAAAAATAAAATAAAATAATTAAAAAAATGAAAACTAAAACCATATGCAGGTATCATTGTACGTCTGCTAAATTAGTGGCAACAGAAAATTCAAAGACTTGGCCATGGTATCCTGGTGAGGTGGGGTCCCACTGTAACTCTCGTGCTTTGCTGGTGACAGTTCAGTTGGAATTGAGGAAACTTCTGAAAATCTGTATTTTGCACAATAACCAAAGGGTCTTCTCTATTCTCGAGGTCTATGAAATCGAGAACACAAGATTCCTACTTAAAGGATTTTTTTTTTTACTACCAAGGAATAAGTCCCAGCTCCTCCCAGGCTCCAGGAACCTCTTCAGTCCCTCTGACCCAAGGCCAGTCGTCCTTTATGCATGGAAAGGCCCAACTTACAAATACTTCCTTATGCCCGGGCTGTGAGTTTAGCGAATAATGACAACAACAGGCATGATTTTAAATATCGTGCAGGATATAATTATACTCAAAAATTACTGTTTGTCTGAAATTCAAACTTAACTGGGAATCTTATATTTTATCTGACAGCCTTCCCTAAGCACACATATTCTGACTTTTCTCTCTAGGAGGGAAGCTTACGAAAGAGCACTCACTGAGGGGTACATGAAAACATCCAGCTCCAGGCTATAGTGGTAGCTTGGATCTTGGATTTCTTGGAAGTATAGGACAAAGGTGCAACATTTTTTAAAGCTTTAAATCAGCCAACTCGACCAGGGTCCTTGAATTCAGAATCTGAAGTCTCTTTCAGCAGAGTCCCTTGGCCCTTGACCTTCAGGCTGGATCCTAAAGCCAACAAACCCAGAAGCATCCAGCCAAAAGTCAGCTTAGAGGAGGAACAGTCAACTCCTCTAAACTTTGGTTTCCTTGTGTATGGGTAATTCTACTTTCCCTGGGTGAAAATAAGAATATATTTTTTCATTTATTCTTTTGTCTACAAAAACTAAGAAACCAGGCCAATAAACAAGGGACAAGTCAAAGTGGTTACCTATAAGAGGAGAGAGTGGGAATGAGGGTACATGGGGACAAAGACAGTAGGAGTACTTCTCAGTATATAGTTTTCTGTATCAGTTTATTTAAGAACCATGTGAGTCGATTATGTGTGCAAATAACAGTCCTCACATTTCTGTCATAAGAGTGAAATGAGGTCATGCAGGTACAGCACCTGGCATACTCATAGGTAATTGTGAAATGGTGCTAGTATTATTTCCACTGCAGCACCTTGAACCTTCTGTAGGGGACCCGTCCTTGTCTAGCCTGATGTCCCATACACTAAGAAAGAATGGAAGTCAACTACTGTATTCTCTGGGAGCTGATCTCATATTTATCCACCTTGAAGTCCCCTACTGTGACTCTTGATTCCTTGGCTTCTGCTTTCTTTCCTTCTTGCCTTCCTCCTGCCACATCGAGTCCAATTTCAGGCTATATGATTTCATTCTGGCTCACTACTGCCCACTCCTTTTTTCCTTCCACTCCTTAAATGCTACCTCTTCTTGTGCCGTGAGCTGGTAACTTATTGTGTCTTAGATCAAGCAACTCCAAGAATAGCAGGGATCAAGAACTATGTCAAAGAAAAGAGTTGGCTCTAAGTCCTGGGGTCACATGGGAAAGCAACGAGGTAAAGAAATTTAAAAGACATTTGGTTTAAAAAAGAGAGAGAGACATTGGGTTAATACCAGTAATTTAGAGATTCATGTGCCATTACTGGCTTCCAGAAACTTCCTAAGCTGACTCCATCGTGTTTCTGGGACTACCTCTCTGGGTCAGGATTTATTTGTGGTGAGATGTACTTTCCAACAATGAAGAGAGAAAAGAAAGGAAGAACAATGGAAACACTTATATCCCAGATTCATGGAAGATTGCTGGGAAAGGAAAGAGATGACTAGAGAAAAGGACCAAGGAGCCCTAGGGCAGTAGATGAGAAAATCACCACACTTCAGCATTCAACATGGGGGCGTAAGTCTTCACTGCGCCCTTGCCATTTGCTTAATGCAAGGCTGAAGCAAGGCCTTCTGGACCTGGGAAATGAGAAGGTTCTGTGTGTCCTTGGCCTGTTATCCACTTCTGAGGAACCAGCTCCTTCCCTAGCCTAGGATATTCATCCTTGTTGACCATTTTACCCATCATATTGTTCACGGTATTTTCAACTGTGAGATTCTATTAGCCCTCGTTGAACTCCAGCAGTGTATTAAATTTTCAAAAATAAGTTTTTGTTTTATAGAAAAGTAGCATATGTCAAAGATACACCAAGAATGGTCTTGAGCCAGAACTTCTTTTAAAACAACAATATTATTTCTGAAAATAAATAAATTGGAAAAAAAGAAAACAACAATATTGAAGTATCTGGAGACATGGATTTACTTTTTCATCCACTCTATTTTTCTCTCTTCTTTTTTTCATTTTATTTTATTTAAACTCAATTAATTAACATATAGTGTATCATAATGTTTCAGACTTGGAGTTCAGTGATTCATCAGTTGCATATAACACCTTCCTTAATGCCCATCAACTGGTCACCCCATTCCCTTCTCCTCCAGTAACCCTATTTGTCTCCTAGTTAAGAGTCTTTTATGACTTGTCTCTCTCTCTCTCTCTCTCTGATCATTTTTCTCTTAAAAACATTTTTGATAATTATGTGCTAGCACCTAGCACACACTCTCTGTCCTATTTTTAAACTTTTCTGGAAAAAAAAGTGCAGATCACATCACTGCATTGTACACCTGAAACTAAGACAACATCATATGTCAACTATATTTCAATTTTTCAGAAAATAGTGTATAATTAAACCTTCTTAGTCTTTTAAAAATAACTTATGTTCAAAAAAGTATACTTCACATAAATGCATTAATTAAATATTGAAAAAAATGCAGTGAGCTCTGCTGTCGTAATGGAAAGCCTTAAGATGTGACATTTATAGAAATAATGTTGAAAACAGGGGTACTGGTGTATTATGTTTTAAGAAGAAGTGTTGCTTGCGAATTCCTTACTCTAAGGAACATTTTGGGATCTTTCATTGAATTGATCCATTCAATTAGGACCTGGACTTGAAACCCCTAAAAGTTTTGGCTTTTGGGTGAGGAATGTAACACTTAGAATACAAATATCATCTTGTACTCTTTCATCACTCTATCTTTGGCTCATGTATGAATGCATTTTTTGATTGCTCAAGAGTTTCACCATGAGTATAGAATTACTGGTTAAAATAAAAACTGGGCTATATGGGCTGCAGCTATTATTTCTATTTGGAAGTATGCTTGAAAATTATTAGCATAAAGAGTTAAAATGTGTGTTGTGCAACTCTATGAGAGATTCAGATGAAAGTTGCCGTCCTCTGTTCTCCATGAGGGGAGGGGAGAGGCTAGGAATAAGACAATTACCCTAACTTATGCAATTTGCATTATTTACTAACCCAACACACATTTCAAGAACTCATGAGGATATAGAAATGAACAAAATGAAGTCCCTGTCTTCATAGAGCTTACCTCCTAATTAACAGGATATACCTTAGTAGAATTCTAGAAATAAAAAATTTTAGGGAAGAGAATTAGTGGCTGAGAAGGATTTTGACATATGGTATAGAAGGAAGAGTGTGAACAAAGAGGCATGGGGATGCAGACCTGCAAGATGGGTGGGCCCAGAAGCTGGGGAGATACCGAAGGAGGTTTATACACTGTAGGTGGAAGTATGGTCAGATGATGGAAGAGGCACACTAATTTTCCTTTCTACGATGCTCAAGCAAATATTTTAAATAAATCACTGAGGATAAGCAACACCTACAGGTAAGTTTTAAGAAAGTAAAGGGTAACATTTTGGAACATTGGCCAATACATCTGATTGCACTAGGAACTTCACAGGTAGAGAAGGAAGTAGAAATATTAATGAAGAGAAAGAAGCCAGTTGGCAGTCTTCCATTCAATGGGATTAACTCACCCTGGGTTGGAATGACCTCGGCACCGCACCGCCAAAACTCGCAGTATAGAGCACAATTTTTACCTATCCTTATTTGATGAGAATTCTAACAGGAAAAGGAACATGTCATTGACATGGGGCTTTGCCATCTTGACGAAAGAGAAAATTCAAACAGAAGGTAGCTGGGTCAATTTAGGATTAAATGAAAGGAAGCTAGTGTTTTTCAGCACCACGCTGGAATGTTTGGATAAATTGTCTTCTCTCTGGGTAAAATTCTGCCTTGATCTTTGATGAGGGCAGTTAAAATTATAACCCTTTCCAGTGGGTGGTACTGGAGTCACAATGACCATTCTTAATCACAGTTTCTCATTTTTCTAGACCCATTTTCTTGGATCTCAGAGAGCTACTTGTCGTGTTGCTTGAGTTGTATTTTAATCTCCCCCATCTTGTCTAATCAGCAATACAATCTTAGGGGCCTATGCCTTCTGCAGATGCTAACCTGATCTGTTTCCAGTGGCTTCTCATGGTTTTAGTTCTGGACGGTGATTCATTAAAAAAGAATATTTCATTGTTTATTTTCTTAGTGCATAAAACCCATACATGTTTAATATACAACTCAGTCAGCTGGGCTTCTGCCTTCAACACGGGTCATGATCCCGGGGTCCTGGAATGAAGTCCTGCATTGGGATCCTTACTCACCGGGGAGCCAACTTCTCCCTCTCCCTCTGCCTGCTGCCCCCCCTACTTGTGTGCTCTGTCAAATAAGTAAATAAAATCTTAAAAAAAAAGAAAAGAAAAGAAACATAAACAAAAAGGACAAATCTTCTATAACTCCGTATTATAAAAGGAAATGTATTTCATACATCATTTGATAATTTGCTTTTGCTACAAAAATATCTTTCTATGTATTTACATATTCAGGCATGTGATTCTTTTTCAATAGCTACACAGTATTTTATTGACTGCATATTCCCTGGTTTACTTAATGTATCCAATGTTATTGGATATTAGGTTCAATATTTATGATTTTTAGTTTAAAAATTTTGCTGCATTGAACATCCTGTAGTTTCTTTACTTACTTTTTTAAGTTTTTGCTCTCAATCTTGGTTATTTTCATAAGATAAGTTTCTACATGGGAAATTGCTGGTCATTCTATGAGATACAGTCAAACTGATGTTGCAGAAATGTGGGAAGTGTATTTTCTGAACCACATTGCTTGAGGATGCCTGTTTTCCTGGACGAAGTCTGTCTTTTTCTGGGTCTTCAAATTCTGTTTGTTTGTATTTTTTAAATTTGGAACCTATGAATTATTTTATAGATGGTGACTGTCTGGGAAGTATAGTGAATAATGGATATGATTCCTCTATGTGTTAATTAAGTTTATTAGTCAAATGAATGAGTTAAGTACGGTAGTGTTTTTAGAGACAGTAGTAACTCAAACTCCAAGTTTTTAGTACCATGGAAAGAATTAAATATCAGTTTAGATGACCTGGCTTTGAATTCTAGCTTTCTTTTTTCTTTTCTTTTTTAAAAGATTATTTATTTATTTATTTATTTATTTTTGTCAGAGAGAGAGAGAGAGAGAGAGCACGTGCACAAACAGGGGAAGTGGTGGGCAGAGCAGGCAGAGGGAGAAGCAGACTCCCCACTGAAAGCAAGATGCGGGGCTCAATTCCAGGACCTAAGGATCATGACCCAAGTCAAAGGCAGGAGTTTAATCAACTGAGCCATGCAGGTATTCCAAAATTAAGCTTTCTAATCCTCAACAGGTACAATTGCTTAAACTTCAATTTTTTCATGTAAAATGGGTATCCAGTCTATCCTGTTTATTTGTTGGTGAAGTAGACAATGCAGGGTAGGCTTGAGTGATCCCATTCTCACTTAGAGGAGTGGGCTTTGACTGATATAAACTCTCAAATAGAATCTTATCTTCCTACCTGGTAATTGGTTGAGAGACGAACAACCTAGTTGAAGCCAATCAGCATACAATATTTGCAGTAGATTGTATTATTTTCAAAATATATCCAAGCTCATCACGTCTGGATTTTCTTACAGAAGGATTTTTTTTTTTAAGATTTTATTTATTTGTCAGAGAGAGAGAGGGAGAGAGAGAGAGCACAGGCAGAAGAGGCAGGCAGAGGCAGAGGGAGAAGCAGGCTCCCTGCCGAGCAAGGAGCCCGATGTGGGACTCGATCCAGGACACTGGGATCATGAACTGAGCCGAAGGCAGCTGCTTAACCAACTGAGCCACCCAGGCGTCCCCTTATGGAAGGATTTTATTGCCCATTCTACTGATACCAGCCCTAGGTGATGACTTGTTTTGTCCTATAAAATGTGGGTGGAAGTTACATGCACCATTTCCAAGTGGAAGGTTGAAGGGCCAACATGTGGCTCTACTGTCACACTTCCCTTCTACCATAAGATTACTATGCCCTAGAAATGGACTGCTCCTTCAGTCTTAGTCCCCAGACAACGAGGTCATGGATGAATTCTCAGCTGATCCACAACTACCAGCAGGAAAGTTAAATGAGAAATAAACCTTTGTAAACCACTGAGGCTTTGGGGTCATTTGTTACCACAGCACAACTTAGCTGAGGCTGAAGCACACACCATTTCTGGGACCAGATTGAACATTTTTTTAAGAATGGGTACCTAACCTGATTTTACCTGTTAGGGATGGATCTCAAGGCATTTGTTTGACATCTGGGCAAAGAGGCACTCTCTTTCTTTGGATGGTGTGATACTTAGTGATCTCACCCAGAACGCTGTAGCATTTTGTTACAATAGTAAAAATCAGTCCTAGGAAAGAGCAAATGAATGAGAACAACACCTAGAGAACTGCCTAGAAATGGAGCCAGAGCCCTAATCTTAAACCAATATCTAAAGTTCACATACCCTTGAGCTTTTCAGTTAAATAAAGCAAAAATAGTAAATTCCCTTCACAGTTTAAGCTACACTGATTTGAATTTTCTTTTATTTGCAGCCAAAAGCATAGTGGTTGGTTCCAATCTCTGACACAACATGATTAAGCAGAACACAATTTGGGAAGCATGAAAATAGGATAATATCATGAGATGATTTCTGGCAAGTGTTTGTGCTGATGGTGGTTGAGAGAGAACAGAGGTAAAAGTCAGAAGAATTCTGGAAGGTAAAGGATTCTGAAAGCAGAGTTCAGTATGGTTATTCCACTGTGCAGCAGAAGTTGGAAACAGGATGGGGGGTAGGGTGAAGAAAAGATGGTCACTGGCTTCACACATGCTGATTTCTAGAAGTTCCCAACTCTGTGCTCTCTTTGTTCTTGTAGTCCTGGTAGTGCTTCTCACTGTCTTAGCTGACTCGACAGGACTTCAAACACTGCCTGCTTGACTAGACATCCATTTCCAGCCCTGGAAATGTCACAGTCATTCTTTGACTGTATAAGTGTTCTGTCACAGTCCATACTTTTCAGCAGAGAGGCCTTTTCCCGGGTTCATCATTTGACTGGTAGGGGGCTTAATTAATTAGCATTTGTAAGATGTTTCCAGCTCTTTAGGGGATTAGGGATAATTAGGAAAGCAGAGCCAAGAGCTTTTTATTACCTCCTCTCTGCTGGTCTCTTTTCCTGCTTCTTCTGGAGAAAGTGGCATTGATGTTGACTTGAATGAACTTGTACTTGTTATGCTGTCTCATTTCATTTTTCATGAAATAGATTCAGAAGTCTCCCAGGTCCCACATGGGAAACACTTTCCAAGGATCAGTCATTTCACCTATAGACTAGGCAAATTCAGTGTTGATAAATAATGCAAGTTTATAATCGCCATAAAGGGCAAAGTGTTTGAAAGCCACAGGTGAAATCTGCTGGAGTCTTGCAGTTTTCTCTTACAAGAAATCCTCCTCCTAGACAACCTGAGCAGCATAGTTATCCTGTGGTCTCCACCCAAAAATTCCCTCCCCACAGATAGTGTACCATGCCCTGAAGACTATAAAATTTAAATGTTATATTCTTTTTTCTTTTTTTTTTTTGTTCACATCTTGATTGAATTTTCCCTTGCTTTTCTTATACTGTTTATTTATTTGTTTGAGAGAGGGGCAGAGGGAGAGGAAGCAGAAGCCCCACTGAGTACAGAGCCAGATACAGGACTCGGTCCCAGTGCTCTGAGATCTTGACCTGAGGCAAAATCAAGTCAGCCACTTACCAGACTGTGCCACACAGATGCCCAGTTTGCTTTTCTTATATTATGACACATCAGATGAATCAGCCAGGAACAGTACTTGGGGCAAATAACAGAAACCTCAATTACATGGTTTAACAGCATGAAAATTTATTTTACTCTCACATTTAGGGCATTCTGGAGGGTGAACTTCTATAGTTGTTATGGCAATTCTAGAATATAAAATATGTCCTAAGCTTCTTTTATCTTTTTGTTCTGCCTTCATTAACATGTGACTTCCAACTTCAAGGGGCAACATGGCTTCCGCCAGCTCCACACATCAAATCTAGAAGGAGAAAGGGGGAAAAGCAAAAAGACCTCCTAACTACATCAGTACCCCTCCTGAAAGCTTTATCCAGAACTTACCTTACTACCCCTACCTTAGGGTGAAGCTGGAAAAAATGTAGTTTTTTTCAGGGCACATTGATGTCCCCAACAAGATCTGGTTTCTATTATTAAGGAGGAAGTGGTGTTGGGTAAGAAGTAAGCCATTATCAGTTTCTATCACGCAGCATTCCTGGGAATCTGTCTTAAATAATAATCCTTAACTCAATAATAATTGCTAATATTTGTATAGTGTCTCAGGTTACCAAAACCAAACCCTCCAGTGCTCATGGCCTCTTGGGGTCCTAGGTAACTTATGAGAAGAGAGCCCATTTTATCTGGGAGGATATTAGGAAATCTTTATTTGACACTTGATACCCAATGATGATCCATCTAAAATAGATGCAGAGGGAGAAGCCTTCTCAAAGATTTTAATAAGTTGAATCATTATACTGATTTCCCCAGGCGTCTTCCAGTAGGTTCACCTGCAATTACTCTGAAGCAGAAGGAACAGAATGTGAGGTTTTGGTGCTTTCTGTGCAGGAGTCCTGACCAATTTCATCCAGTTGGATTTATGTTCCCTCAATATGTTCAGCAGTATGTAGTTTTTTAGAAAGATTTTATTTATTTATTTGATAGAGAGACAGCATAAGCAGGGGGAGCAGAAGAAGAAGAAGCAGGCTCCCTGCTGAGCAAGGAACCCGATGTGGGGCTCCATCTCAGGACCCTGGGATCATGACCTGAGCCCAAGGCAGATGCTTAAAGGACTGAGCCACCCAGGAACCTCCAGCAGTGTGTTTTTAAGGTGAGTTCTTAATGTGTTAGGTATCAGTCAGAATGTATCCCAAAGGGGATGCAGGAGGCCCCAGCAAGGTTCTAATCAGGGCAACAAGCAACAACAAAAGAGACTCATTGTACAACTATCTGGACATTGACCATTTCCAAAATCTTTTCTGCCTCAGAGAGATAATGTCAGAGGATAGCACAGTGAAGAGTTGGTAGCAGAAACCTGGACAGTTTCCTTAGTTCAGTGGATGGGAAAAGCCCAGGAGATCCCAGATTATCAGCATTAGTTCCTTGTACCCTTTGTGGTTTCGGGGCTAGGAAGTTTAGGAACTGTGGGGAAGATGGTCTCACACAGGCATTTCTTCTCGACTCATTTCTGGGCTATCATCCTGAAAGAATGAGAAAAACGGAGGCGGAAGTGTTGAGATCTTTTTCATATCAAGAGTTAGAGACCATTTATGTGGCCATCTTTGTGTGACCAACCTTTCAGTATTTAGGTTAGACCTTACCGAGAAGCTATTTCTGTCAGCAACGTGTACTTCCTTCTGTCACCCACTCTCTGCTGGGTCCCGCCCCTTTCAGAGATCAGGAAGCAGAACTAACATACCTTTTGATTCACTTCTGGGGTCTACTAACTAGTTTGAAGTTCAATTATTCAGAGAAGTCTTTTTTCCAATGAGGTCTCTTTGTCCTTGTTTTCTGCTAACACTGACTTGGAGAGGTGACTGCGGCAAGTTCAGAAAGCAGTGCTGTTGGGGAGACCATATGGAACTTAAATCTCATTTCTTCCCTCGGACGCATACTATTAATTAAGGGCATGTTCTAAAGATCGCATCCCCCCCCATGCCTGGTCACAATGTAAAGAACTAAGAGATCCACTGAAAATATTTCAGCTTCATGTTGATCATTCTGGGTTTGAGTTATGGTCGTAAGCCATTTGTTGTATGTTCCACTTAACGTAGGTGATAAATACTCTCCTTAACTTCAGCGCACCGCCAACTCTTTGGAGAAGTTCTCAACTCCCTGGCATAGCCTCTAAGACCTTTTGTGATCTGGTCTCTGGCCACTCACACTTTCAGCCTCACATTTTACCACCTTCTAATATACATCGTCTAATCTAGCCATATCCAGCAAATAATAATAAAAGCTCACTTCAGGGGACCCCCGTCTATACTAAACACTTAACATAAGCCCCATTTAGTTTCAAGTAGGAATTCCTGGAAACGGGAATCCTGACTAAATTGCAGTCTGTAGGGCATGTTCCCCTCTAGATCTTGTACACATTGTTCATCAGTGATTGCTGTTCCATTCTTTTCAAATTTCCTGAGACCATTGTGCACCTTTAATCCCTTCGTTGGATTTCTGGTTGATCTTCCTGGGCTATAGGGACATCCTTCATTCTGGGGTCTGTATTCTCCCTTATCACCAGCTCGTCTTCATCCCCCACTCTTGGTGGAGTCCTTCAAGAACTGCTGGGACTTGCATTCTGATATGCAGACTGACACATTTCCTTTGTCACCCAGGGAGCCCCACCACTGTCGACCTGCCCAATCTTGGTCAGCTGGTACAGGGCAACACTGCTCACCAGAATGCCAAATCAAGGGGAGAAAGGAAATTAACAGCAGAGTAAAGCACACACCTTGATGAACACCTTTTACCCAGCCCATTCTGGAGTCCTCACTGGCAGGCAGCAAATACGTCTGTGTTTAGAGTGTAGTGTAATGATTCATTACCTGTGCTGTACTGTAATGATGTATATGCATATGGAATATATTTGAATAAAAACATCTCCAAGACAACTTTATAACAAAGCAGCATCTTTCAACAGGGCATAGCCGTCCCTTCCTAGCCTCATTTAGATCTCAAAAAATCCTGTAGCTTAAATAAATGAAATGGAATCCTGCTGTGGGTGTGGAAACTGAGGCTTAGGATAGCTTCAGTGATTTGTTGAAGGCAGTAGAACAACTCAACCATTATACCAAGGGTAGCAAACTAAAAGCTCTCAGCTTGAAATCAGGCACATCTTGGGGAGGCAGGAGGGAGAGGGCACAATAGATTTTTTTAAAAAAGATTATATTTATGTATTTGACAGAGAGAGTGACCACAAGTAGGCAGAGAGTCAGGCGGGGGGGGGTGGTGGAGAAGCAGGCTCCCTGCTGAGCAGAGAGCCTGATGCGGGGCTCAATCCCAGGACCCTGAGATCACGATCTGAGCCAAAGGCAGAGGTTTTAACCCACTGAGCCACCTAGGCACCCCCCCACACAAAATGGATTTTATTATTATCATTTTAAGGCATGTGAATTCACTAAAACCTATCTTTATACACATGTCTACTCACCCTCGCAACAGAAATCTGTATTTCTGTAAGAAAATTAGAAGGTGTAGGATCACCAGGTCCCACCTGGCGTCTATCACCAGGACTGTAAAGGGCCAGCCCCTTTGAGTGCAGCATGCTGTCCTCAGTTTCCCACTGTGGGCACTAAGCCCTCTTGTCTTTCCCAGGACTCAGTCTACCCCACTCGTTCATATTGCCCACCAGTTCCTGTGGCCATTCAAAGTTAGGACCACTGAAAAACACACACTCTTTCTCTATAAGTTTCTCAAAGCATTGTACCTTGCTGTCTCCTTTCTTTGTGTTGTTCACTTGTCTTACCGGGTTCACTCAACCCACACAATCGCTGCCTTTTCTGCTTCTCTATCAGTCCCTCCCTCTACCCAACACTTCCCACCCATGCTAACTCTGAGCCTGCTCCACAAGCACCCTGGGCACCCTTCTCTCTTAATTCTTACTGCTGTCTTCTGTGCTTGTTCTTTCTGTGTGTTGTTCACACAAGCCCTCTGAGAGCCAGGGGAAAGTCTTTCTCCTTGAGGCCCAGCTTGTTCTTGCTCAGAAAGAATTTCAGTAAGTAGATAGTTGGGTAGATGGATAGATGTATTGATGTATGTATGGATGGATGGATGGATGGATAGATGGATGGATGGATGAACTGTTAACTTGAATTCAGGAGGAAACCACCCTCAATTCCCCTTTCAGAGCAGAGCAAGTGACTATTACAAACCATCTGTGTGACCAGCCCTTGGTTTTTGACAGAGCATGGTGTGTGCTTGAACTTGTTGGTCTGCTTGGCAATTGCTTCTAAGCCAAAAATATCCAGGAAAAAATAAAATGTTTTTCTCTTCCCAAAGGTGCTCAGAACAGTAAATAATATTAAACCATAGGAACAACTGAATGGTCATTAGTTTTTAAGAATTAAAAAGGGCAATTCTCTAGCATATTAGTCATTAAGTATAGTTGAATGCTGAATTTAGCACTGAACTTTTAGTAGGCAAGATAATTCTAGTCTACTTAAGAAAAGCATTTATCAAACAAGATGTTATACTAGCCAATCAATTTTTTAAAAATGCCTCTTTATCTGATCACTTTACTGGTATAATTTACTTGCGTTCCACCATCTGCAAATAATGATATTTTACATATACATTCCCCATAGCTAGACTTCTTCTTCTCCTTTGTAGCTTCTTGCAATTGCATAATTTCTTAACCCATCATTAATTATGAATCATTAATTATGAAGTTCTATGCCAACCTTGTTCTGGTCTTTGTAGGGGAATTATCAAAGTAATACCTTCATATGGTTAAACGGATGAAGTGGAAGGCTCAGAATAAGCAAGTATCCCTTGTCCCTCTTCCCAATTTCTCTCTTCAGTAGCAATCATTCCCAGGTATTTTTAGCTACCTCCTATTTTAATTAACTTAGTATTTCTAAATGCTATGTTTTTACCTCTTTTCTTTGTGTATTAATTTTAGATATTATGTACTTGACTCCTTGTTATAGAAGATGATGATTCAACTGTCTGATTCCGCCCCTGCTTCTTCATTATCTCCTCATCCTCTCCACATGCACAGTATCTATCACTATTTTAAAAATGAAACACGTGTCCAGTGTTCATTGCTTCTTTATGCAGTAGCTCCCCAAAGTTCCCTGGTCTCTATCCTTGCCTCCCTGCATTCCAGCCTCAACAGAGCAACCAGAGGGCTACTTCTGAAATGCAAGCAAGATCTTGTCACTTCGCTGCTCCCCAACTTGCAAAGGTACCTCATCATAAGCTGAGGGCCCAACTCTTTACAATGTCCTTCAAGGCCCTGCATGATCTGGTCTTGTACTACTCTCTCCTTTGCCTGCATCTTTCCAGCCATGTTGGTCTTCTTACTGTTCATCAAGCACCTCAGCAGACCCCTCCCCAAGGCCTCTACAAGGGCTTTTGCATGAGAATGCAACACTCTTCTCCTAAATATTTGTATGGCCAGCCCTTTCACCCTCTTCTCAATCAGCCCCTTCCCAGCATCATTAGGTCCCCTCATTCTGGTAAACCTTTCAGTTCTTCAAGAGCACATGTCACCTTCTAACATATGGAAGGAGCTTACCTATGATGTCCCAGTTCGTTGTCTGCACCCCTGCTCCTGCTGGAGGGTGAGCTCCACGAAAGCAGGGATCTCCATCTTGTTTGTGCATGTATGGCACACACACTTTAAAGAGTACTTGGCCCATAGTGGCTGCTCAAAGAATTGCATAAGGAAATGAATCAATTTGATGATTTCATGGGACACACCGTGGGGCCAGGCAGAGGGCTGTGGTGAGACCACCTCCTTTCCTGAAAGATGTTATAACTGTCCTTTCCCTCCATTACTCTGTGTGCTTTCCATACAAGCTTCTTTCCAGATGTTCCTTAACATCAGGGTTTTGTTTTTAAGGAGAATGAATACTGTTTCTCCAATAAGTTTAACTGTAGCTTTTAGGCAGATTTTTTTTTTAAATCATGCTAGGAACACTCTTACACTATTTTTTTCCAATAGCATTATTAACATGTAATTCACAGATTACATAATTCACTCCTTTAAAGTGTGCAATTTGATGGTGTTATGGTCAAAACTCTGATGTCGAAGATACCCAGGGATAAAGCCTTCAGAGAAGTTATCAGGTTCAAATGAGGATATTAGGGTGGGGTGCTAATCCCATAGGCCTGTGGTACTTCCCAAAAGGGAAAGAGAGATGCACATAGGGATGACTGTGTGAGAACAAAGCAGCAGGAAGATGGCCACCTGCAAGCCAAGGAGAAAGGCTTCCGAGCCAACCAACCCCGCCAGCACCTTGATTGTGGGCTTGCAGCCTTTAGACCAAGAAATAATAGATTTCTATTGTTTAAGTCACTGGGTCCGTGATATTTGGTTATGACTGCCCCATCAAACGAATACAGATAATTTTTAATATATTCACAACTATGTGTTGTAAGAGCCTATTTAGCCAGAGTGATTCCATCTTGGTTAAACAGTGATTTTGTTGTTTATGCAGTAAAACTTAAGCTGACCCTGCCTCCCCCGCCCAGGGAAACTTACTTAAAAGCAAGCCCGGGAAACCAGTAAAATATGGTCAACCAACCCCTGATAACAGAGTCCAGAATACAAGGACAAGTCAGGCCACGTGGAGACATCCAATCAGTAAAGTGCACATACTACCCCCTAACTACCAAAGAATGTGGGCCCTGCCTTTTGGGCACCAATTCTGACCAAGGTGATAGGCTAGTTCAAATAGCTACTATAGGGTGAATTGTAATTCAATTGGCCACCCGTGTGTGACCTAGCATGACTGTACAACTTTCTCTGTGTGTTACAATCTCATTGGCCACCTGTGTGTGGCCAGGCTCAACCACATGACCTTTGCTCTTAAAAGTTAGTCTGTGAGGCTGGGACAGATCGCTCTCTCTGTAAGAGGCAGCCCTGACTGGTCAGTCTGATTCTCGATACTGGCGCGAAATAAAGCTTTGCTTGAACTTCGCTGTGTATCAGTCTCGCTCCTTTGATCATGGACCCTAACGGTGTAACCATCATCACAGTTAATTTTAGAGCAATTTCATCACATCAAAAAGAAACCCCATTTCTTTTAGCTATCACCAGCTCCTATCCTCCCCATGTGCCCCAGCTACTGGCCACCATTAATCGACTCTCTGTCTCTACCGATTTGCCTCTTCTGGAAATTTCATATAAAAGATGACCTATTATATGTGGTCTTTTGAGAGTGACTGACCTAGCCTGTTTTTAAGGTTCATCCATGTTGTAACATGTAGTAGTATTCCATTCTTTTTAAATAGCCTGATAATATTCTTTGTATGGATGTACTTCTTTTTGTTTATCTGTTTACTAGTTGGTGGATATTTGAGTTGTTCCCATGTTTTGGCTATTATGAATGATGCTTCTCTAAACTTTTGTATATAAGCTTTTGTGTGGCCATGTGTTTTCATTCCCTCGGGTATAGACCTAGGAATAGAATGGCTGGTAAGTGGTGATTCACAGACCTGTACCCCTGGGGCTAATAATACAATATATGTTTATTTAAAAAAGAAAAAGAAAAAGAAAAAAAAGAATGGCTGGTAAGGTAACTCAGAAGATAGCTATGATTAATTGTTGGAAAACTGGCCAACTGCTTCTCAAAATGATTGCACCAAGGAAAGATCTGCTCAAGTCCTTTGCCCATTTTTAAATTGGGTTACTTCTCTTATTATTATTAAATGAGCAGTCTTCTTTACATATTCTAGATACAAGTTTCTAATCAGATATAGGATTGGCAAATATTTTCTCCCACTCTGTGGGGTGTCTTTACTTTCTTGATAGTGTCCTAGGCAGCACAAAATTTTAAATTTTGATCAAGTCCCACTTACCTATTTTTTTCTTTTGTGGCTTATGGTTTTAGTGTCATAGCTAAAAATTTGTTTCTAAATCTGAGCTCATAGAGATTTACTCCTCTGTAAGAGTTTGATAGCTTTAGCTCTTAGATTTAGTCCTTTCACCCATTTTGAATTAAAGTTTGTGTATGGTGTGAGGTATGGGTCCAACCTCATTCTTTTGCTTGTGGCTGTTCAGTTGTCCTAGCACCATGTGTTAAGAAAGGTATCAAACCAGTGTGCCGTACACTTGAAATTAGTTGACATGGTGTGTCAACCATACTCAAATAAAATAAAACCCAAACCAAACAAACAAAAAGACTATTCCTTCCTACGTCAAATGGTTCTGGCAAACTTGCCCAAAATCAATTGACCACAGACACTTGAGTTTATTCCTAGTTTTCAGTTTTTATTTTTTTAAAGATTTTAATATGCTTATTTGAGAGAGAGAGAGTGCATGCACAGGAGCAGGGTTCAGGGGAGGGGGCAGAGGGAGAAGGAGAAGAAGCAGACTCCATGCTGAGGAGGGGACACTACCTGGGGCTCTGGGGCTCTATTCCAGGACCAGAACCCTAGGATCATGACCTGAGCCAAGGACAGACGCTTAACCAAATGAGCCACCCAGGTGCCCCAAGCTTTCAATTTTTTCCATTCATTTTTTATATGTCAGTGCTATCTTTATGTCAGTACTATACTGTCTTGATTATCATAGCTTTGTAGGAAGTTTTAAAATCGGGAAGTGTAAGTCATCCTACTGTGTTCTTTTTCAATCTGATATGAATATTCTGGGTCCACTGCAACCCTCTTATAAATTTTACAATCAGTTTGCCAGTTTCCACAAAGAAAGTAGATGGGATTCTGACAGGGATTGTGCTGTACCTGTAGATAAACTGGAGATAAATCTTAAAATACTGTCTTCTGATAATGAATATGAGATGCTTGCCATTCATTTAAAACTTTAAAAAATGTATTTCAGTATTGTTTTAGAGTTTTATTTTTCTTTTTTTATTATGTTATGTTAGTCACTGTATAGTACATCATTAATTTTTTATGTAGTGTTCCTGTTATGCCCTAGTAATGGGTCCGTGATTAAAGGAGTGAGACCGATAGGAAGCGAAGGTCAAGCAAAGCTTTATTTGGCACCAAGCATCAAGAATCTAACCGAACATTCGGGGACGCACCTCTTACAAGAGAGGGCGACCCTTCTGTGTTTCACAGACTGGCTTTAAAGGGCAAAGGCCAGGTGGTCGGACCTAGCCATGCACAGGTGGCCAATGAGATTGTAACACACACAAGAAACTCCACAGTGATGCTAGGTGACCAATTGAGTTACAATTTACCCTAGTAGACATTTGAACCAGCCTATTACATACACCTTGATTGGGATTGGCGCCCAAAAGGCTCCCAAAGGGCGGGGCCCATACTCCTTGGTAACCAGGGAGACTGTATGCATCCCCCTCACTGATCGGATGTCTCCACCTGGCCTGACCCACCTTCGTTTCTGGGCTCTGTTACCTGAAGCTGGTTTCTGGGACGTGTCTCCAAGTAAATCCCCTGGGGGAAGAGGAGCAGGGACAGTTTCTAAATAGGTCCTTACAGTTCCATCATTCATGGTTTGTATATAAGAGTTTTCAGTTATAGATGTGCGTGCCTTTTATTCAATTATTCCTAAGTATCTAATTTTTTTCAACGCTATTTTAAATAAAGTTTTTTCCTAATTTTATTTTTGGTTTGTTCATTGCCAGTGTAAAGAAATACCATTGACTCTGTCCATTTTTCTTCATTCTTTTATTCTCTCTATTCTTTGGATTGTATAACCCCTATAGATCTCTCATCAATCTGCTGTTGAACTTCTCTAGTGAATTTTTCATTTCCATTATTGTCCTCTCAACTCCCAAATTTCCATTTGGTTCTTTTTTAAACCATTACTATCTCCTTGCTAATATTCTCTAGTTGATTTGCATTAGACCTTCCTTTACTTCTTTGATCGTGATTTTCTTTAGCTCTCTGAACATATTTGTGATGGCTATTTGAAGGCTCAGTCTGTTTAATCTGACATTTGATTGCTCTCAGAGATTATTTTGCCTGTTTTTCCCCCAGTATATTGTCAGGGACCGCCTCCGGCCGGGAAAGTCCCCACCATTACACAATGGCGCTTGGCTCACTGCCAGCAAAATACGCGGCAAGTGAACAACGAACTTTCTGGTGAAGCCTGCCTAAAGGAGGACATAGTCATTGGCTGTTTCAAATTTAATCAGCATAGTAACAGGACTCTCATTGGCTCTCCCCATTGTTTGGCCCCTTATTGGTCACCCTGACACATAGAAGCTAAGGACGTTGTCGAAATAAAGAGATGGAGCATTAACACCATACCAGGCTGGTTGTCGTTTTTTGCGGGCCGAGGGCGACAGTATATGTGTCATATTTTCCTCTCTCTGTTCATGTCTTTGCAATTCTGTTGGAAACTGGGTATTTTAGATAATATACTGTAGCAACTCAGTACCGCCCTCCCTGCTTGTTTTCATTGCTATTTGCTTAGCCACTGACTGGATTATTTTAGTGAAGTTTATTTCCCTCCCACATAGCGTTAAGCCTCTGATGTTGCTCAGAGTGGGTGTAGCCTTACGTTTGTCCACAGGCATCTCGGGCTGATAGAGGTTTTGGCAGGGCTGTCTTTGGTTCTCTGTTTCCCTGTCCACACCCAACTGTTAAACTCCACTAACTGCAAGCTGATTACTCTATTGTTTTACAAAAATGCCCTGGGGCATAAATTGCTCCATAAACAAAACCATCCAATTTATGCTCCTTTGAAGGGACAGTTACTGAGGTCTGTGTTGGAGGTTTGTTCTGACCCCAGATGTCTCCATCCGACTGTGTCTTTCTCTGGTTCTCCTGGACAAATCAAACCAGTCCAGCGAATCGACCAATATGAATCTACCAATATCCTCCCAACTGCCTTCAACCAGCACCTCCACCTCTTGAGTATCAGGCCTGAACTTCACCTGATTCCAAAGAAATCAGTTCCTTTGGGAAGAGGCAAGCATTTATCTACTTTATGGCATGCGTCTCACCCTTCAAGCAACGTCTCTGAGAGGACTGTGGAGCTGAGGGTAGGAATATGGAACCATTTATTTCTGAGTGATGTTCCCACCTGAGGAAGTTGAGCTCTTGGTGACAGTAGCCTCCATCTTTTTAACTGGCCTCTTCTTCATGGAAGCATCACCTTATGAACCAGGGCAAGGGCTCATGGAGCTCAGTATTTTAAGAGGCAGCACACTCAAGGGGTGTCTTCATCCCACCGGTGGAGGCTGGGTGGTGTCTGGGGCCCTCACTTCCCACTGGCACTTGCTTGGAACTTAGCCTCACCAACAGGTAGTGGGGGGCAGCATGGAAAGTTGCTGACATCCTGCTTCTTCTGGGAAGAGAGCCCCGACTGGGGGCTGAGGGAGAGGGAGCGCTTTTACTACCAAATTTTGGCAGATTTTCTTTGGTACATAATTTTTAATTTGCTTCCTTCAGCCTATCTCCAGATATTTTAAATGGTTGTTCTTGTTTTTCTATAACTTTCACTGGGGAGCAGATCTGTGGAACTTCCTCACGTTGTGATGTTGCCCTATAATATTTTTAAGCCTTCAGAAATATCAAGAACGGGGCTTAGATTCTGTCAAATGGCTTATTGCTTCTATTGATGAGATTTTGCTGTGAAGATGACTTTGAAATAAAAATATTAAACACAGATGAACAAATGGGAAGAAGGGAAAAAAAAGGGAAAAGAGAGGCAAACCATAAGAGACTCCTCTAAGTATAGAGAATAAACAGGGTGGATGGAGTGAGGCAGGTGGGGGAGGGCCTAAATGGGTGAAGGGTATTAGCCAGTTGGACACTGGGTGTTGTATGTAAGTGATCAATCACTGAATTCTACTCCAGAAACCAGTATTACACTGTATGTCAACTAACTAGAATTTAAATTTAAAAAAAATACCGAATAGAATATATTTTCTTTTTGTTGTATTATCTACTCTGACTGTATTCTGCTAGTATCTTCTAGCATGTGCTAATTTATCACTTTATTCAATTTGCTTATTTTTTTATAAAAAAAATCGTGTCTATAAAAAGCAAGCTCACGTGTAGGGTGTGTTTGTGTCTTAATCACAATTAGGATTAAAACCACTTTTTCCGTTTACAGTAATTTTACATAGTTTGCCATTATTTTCTTTTTTTGGAGATGAAATGGGTAGTTAGGTTATTATTCGCAGTTTGAAAGTTTGGAAAAATTTTGATCTAAACAAGTATATTTAGTTATGTGTGTGTGGCATGTGAACAATTTTTCAATATATTTAGTACTGGATACTCAAATTTCTTCTTCCTTGTGGTGACTATTTTGACGTTTTACATTTTTAGGGTGGAAACATGGGAAGTATATAAATAGTATAGGCCTTGCAGATCTGCATTTGAATTCCAGCTGCATCTCTTCCTAGCTGGTGACCTTGGATGGATAGTTTCATCTCCCTAAGCTTCAGTTCTGCCTGTAAAAGGAGGACGAGTATTTATCTCATGGGTTCATTATACCTCCAAAGATAGGGAATGCCTCTAAAACACTTGGTACTGTGACAAGGTCCATAGTCAACATTCAGCAAGTAACCAATCCTGTGCTTTTGAGAAAATAACTTATTTGACATAGAATTTAAAATAACTGGTATTTAACCATGCAGAGAGCTTACTGGTACATTTCCCCCCTAATATCTTGCATGCTTTATTGCCTCTTCATGTCTCATTTTACCGGTTTTTCAATTAGATTTGCCCTGTGTTAGTCTTTTTCAACAAGTTATCTTGGGCTATATTAATCAGTTCTTTTTGTTTTCCTCACTATTTAACTCATTTGTTGTTTATCTTATCACCTGTGCACTTTCCTGTTCTCCTGTAGTTCTTTTTGTTTTTCATTTCTTTGTCTTATACAATGAAGTGAGAGCTTAGTTAATTTTCTTCTATTTTTTTTCTTCTTTTATTTTTTTAAATGAAGTCAAACAAAGCTATGAACTTTCCTCTAAACACTGTTTTGACCACTTCCTATAAACTTCAATTCATAATTATTATTCTCTTTATATTTTGCTACTGGATTCTGAGCAGGTGATTAAAGCCAGACTTTCGGGGACTTGCTAGAAGAGGAGATTAGTTAACGAAGCCATTACAACCATGAGCTGAAAGGCCAACTATCTGGACTGAGAATACTAAGTGGGTGTCAAAGTAACCAAGGTCTAGATACACAAATCAACCAGTACCAGGTGAATGCCTTTTATGAACTGAGCACTGTCCCCCTCATAGTTAGTTTTGCATATGGATCTCCTTAATTACCACGAGTCTTGTACCATTTGTCTCATTTCCTCTCCTGCAATTAAAGATACTGGAGAACTCAAATGACTTGCCCAAGGATGTAGAGCAAATGTAACCCATTTCTCTGAAATCCTGGTTGGGTGCTCTCTCCACTGCTGTATCTCAGCTGTAAACCTCTTTATAAATCTCTTATAATCTTATTTGGGGTCAAGTCTTATTCTCTCCAATGCCAATGGCGACCCTGTGATCTTTTAATTAACTTTGCGTCAATAGGAATGGTTTGTATTTACTTTGCAGTATTCCTTAAGATCAGTTGCTGTAAGAGAAGACATGGATGGGTATCAGTGAGAGCATGCTCGAATTTGTAAGAGGGCTTACATGTGGGGCACCTGGGTGGCTTAGTCAGTTAAGCATCAGACTCTTAATTTCGGTTCAGGTCACAGTGCCTGGGTAGTGAGATGGAACCCCACATCAGGCTCTGTGGGGGGGCATGGAGCCTGCTTAAGATTCCGTGCTGCCTTCTCCCTTTGCCCTTCCCTCTGCTGGTGCTCTCTCTCGAAAATAAATAAATAAAATATTTTTAAAAGATAAAGCTTACATGTGGATGAACTTGCTGATCTATTTCACAAGACTCTGTAAGACCAAGCTGAATAAGGACAAGGTGTTGAATATTAATAGTAGTTATGCTACTACTATGCACTATTATGTGCCAACCACTGTACAATAAGAATATTATATGCATTATTTCCATTAGTCCTTATCCCAGTCGTGAGGTGGATATTATTGTTTTTATTCTCCCTTATTTATGGATTGGGATACTGCCACTCCAAACTGTTGGGTAACTCTCCCCAGGTTGTAGAACCAGTCAATTAAGTGCAAGCTACCTTACTTCAAAACCTAAGACCTTGTCTTTGTTGCTTAATTGCTGCTCTTAGAAGCCAGAAGACAACAGATTATTAATCAGTATAAAGAAAATATTAAGAACGTACTGCTTCAGGAGGTGTTTGGCCTTTTTGTTGCCAGAAGGATCTAAGGACCATGATCCTCTGTCCACCAAAATAAGGGGGGAAATCTATGACTGCAGGCCACTGGTACCGACTCTAAAGAGAACTAGAATCATTCATTAGAAATAAGATAGTGTGTGGTAGAAAAATCAGACTGTCTTGGGAGATAGTGAGACTCTCAGTGAGTCAGGGGATGCAGGTAGAGTCTAAATTTGGATGAATAGTTTAACTCAATGGATTTTCATTGTTTTCCAATAACCTTTCAAGGACTTCAAAAAATCAAATACCTTAAATATTAATTTCAATTTTTGCCAGGAAGAGAAGGATTACAGTGCTCAGGTTTTTGAGTGTTTAGTTCACATTCGACCACTAGATTCAGGGCTAGACTAGACTCAGGTATTAAGAGAGTCAAAAAGATCTAGATAAGTCAGCAATAATTGCAAGGCACAAACTAACCCCATGCCCTGGTGTCTCGGGAGATTCTGCAGACACATTTAGAGTTGTGTAACACATAACCTCATTACCCACCAGCATTGTGGAACCCCTTGAGGACTCTACTGCTCTCTCCATTTTCTCTTATACATGCAAAGCCACAGGCCAGTGAACATGCTATCCTCAACTATTCCCAGCTATCAAGCTGCACCAATTATTCAACAGAAATTCTACCAACTGTGTACTATTTTTTTTTAAGATTTTATTTATTTATTTGACAGAGAGAGATCACAAGTAGGCAGAGAGGCAGGTAGAGAGAGAGAGGAGGAAGCAGGCTCCCTGCCAAGCAGAGAGCCCAATACGGGCTCGATCCCAGGACCCTGAGATCATGATTTGAGCCGAAGACAGAGGTTTAACCGACTGAGCCACCCAGGCGCCCCTAACTGTGTACTATTTTGGTAATCCAATCAACTCAATGTTATACCTGACAAACATAGCCATAACAGTGTGAGTCAAGAGTTAAAGCAAATACATTGGCCAAATGAAGGAGTACACCTGTGATGAGTTCATAGTACAAGTGTCTTCTGATGAAGACTATAGAGGCTCTTGAATTTTGACCACTAATCCTGTCTGGGGCACAAGTTGGTACCTGAATTAAGAAGCCTTTTATCATTACATGAACTAGGCTTTTCCAATGAATCTTGAACATGTCTTAGTTCAGAAGGAAGAACTGCCTTCTGTTTTGTTTTTTTTTAAATATTTTTATTTATTCATTTGACAGACAGAGATCACAAGTAGGCAAGAGGCAGGTAGAGAGGAGGAAGCAGGCTCCCTGCTGAGCAGGGACCCTGATGAGGAGCTCGAACCCAGGACCTGAGATCATGACCTGAGCCGAAGGCAGAGGCTTTAACCCACTGAGCCACCCAGGTGCCCCCTTCTGTTTTTTTAATTAAGTTTTTAGATTGAATTCTAATGTAGTTAACCTACAATGCTATATTAGTTTCAGGTATACAATATAGTGATTCAACAGTTCTATATGCAGTGCTTATCAGGGTAAATGTATTCTTCTTTTTTTTTAAGATTTTATTTATTTATTTGACAGACAGAGACCACAAGTAGGCACAGAGGCAGGCAGAGAGAGAGAGGGAGGGAAGCAGGCTCCCTGCTGAGCAGAGACTGATCTGGGACTCCATCCCAGGACCCTGGGATCATGACCTGAGTTGAAAGCAGAGGCTTTAACCCACTGAGCCACCCAGGCACCCCGGTAAATGCATTCTTAATCCCCTTCCCTATTTCACCCATCTCCTCACCCATCTCTCCTCTGGTAACCCTCCCTTCTTTAGAGTTAAGAGCTCATTTTTTGGTTTGTCTCTTTTTTCCCCTTTGTTTATCTATTTTGTTTATTAAATTCCACATATGAGTGAAATCATATGGTGTTTGCCTTTCTCTGCGTGACATTTTATTTAGTATTATGCTCTCTAACTTCATCCATAGTGTGGCAAATGGAAAGATTTCATTTTTTCATGGCTGAGTAATATTCCATTTTATATATATATTAAATATATATACTATAAATATATATATTTATCTATATATATATCACACCTTCTTTAGCCATTCAATGGACACTTGGACTGCTTCCATAATTTGCCTATTGTAAATAACGCTGCAATAAACATAGAGGTGCATATCTTTTTGATTTAGTGTTTTCACTTTCTTTGGGTAAATATCTAATAGTGTCATTAGTGGGTCATAGGTTAATTCTGTTTTTAATTTTTCAAGGAGTCTCCATACTGTTTTCTAGAGTGGTGTTACCAGTTTGCATTCCCATCAACAGTGCACAGGGGTTCTTTTTTTATCCACATCCTCACCAACACTTGCTGTTTTTGTTTTTTATTATGGCCATTCTGACAGGTGTGAGGTGATATCTCAATTAGTTTTAATTTGCATTTTCCTGGTGATGAACATCTTTTCATGTGTCTGTTTGTCCTCTGTTAGCTTTCTTTGGAGAAATGTTGGTTCATGTCTTCTACCCATATTTTAATTGGGTTATGTGTTTTTTGGATATTGAGCTGTATAATTTCTTTTTACATTTTGGATACTAACACTTTATCAGATATGTCATTTGCAAATATCTTCTGCTACTCAGTAGGTTGTCTTTTAGTTTTGGCAATTGTTTCCTTGGCTGTGGAGAAACTTTTTATTTTGATGTAGTCCTAATAGTTTATTTTTGCTTTTATTTCTCTTGCCTCAGGAGACATAGCTAGAAAAAAAAATGTTACTTCCTGTGCTCTCTTCTAAAATCTTTATGGCTTCATGTCTCACATTTAGGTCCTTGATTCATTTTGAGTTCATTTTTTTGTGTAGTGTAAGCAAGTGGTCTATTTTCATTCTTTTATGAGTTGCTGTCCAGTTTTCCCAACACCATTTGTTGAAGAAACTCTCTTTTTCCCATTGGATATTCTTGTCTCTTTTGTCAAAGATTCATTGACCTTATTTCATTCTGGGCTGGAATAACCCTTATATTTGGAGTCTTCAGACTTCACAAGGAAATCTGGCTGTGACCCAGTGGCTACTGTTGCCCAAGATGAACAAACTCCAGGAGCTCTGCTTCCAAACCTCATCTTCTTCTGTTGACTTACTGCCATGCAATCTGGGCAAGTCATTATACTTCGGTGACTCTTGATTTCTCTACCTCTAAAATGGTGATAGGAATAATATCTTCTCTGTAAGATCATGCTGTGGAGGGAAAATGAAACACAGACCATGACAGATCTTTATAAACTATAAGATGCCCTGAAACAAAAATTATTTTTATTTTGATTTTTTAAAGATTTATTTTATTTATTTATTTTTGAGAGAGAAAGAGAAGAGAGCACAAGCAGGAGGAGGGGAAAAGGGAGAGAGAGAAAGAATATTTCACAGATTCCACTGAGGATGGAGCCCCGTGCTGTCTTTCAACCCTTAGTGACCTGAGCAGAAACAAAGAGTCAGATGCTCAACCAACTGAGCCACGCAGCTACCTCCCCGCCCCCAATTATTATTATTATTATTATTTTAAAGTGGCATTCAGGCAGAGCCTGGACCATAGGCCGAAAGCAGGCTGAGTCAGAAGCAGGTTTGTAGGGGAGCTGGAAGCCTGCTGGGGCATTGCTAAGGAAACCAGGAGAGAAATACACGTCACTGAACCCCATCCTTATCTTCCCACTGCAGAGTATCTACAAAGAGCACAAACAGTGCAAGGGACCAGTCATGGATAATTTGGGGAAAACACATCAGATTCCTTTTAAGGAGGGAAAGAAAGTGGGAGCTGTCTCCAAAGAAAGAAAATGCTTCTCTTGGTTACAAAGAGGAAAGCGCTTCCTGAACATTTCTAATCGACATGTGTGATGCCATCTGGAAGGCAGAGGGAGAAAGCTGGCTCTTAGGTTTCCTTTCAGAAGGGGAAGCCTTTGTCCCTGGCATCGTTTGGATATTTGTAAGGAGATAAAGTTGAGTAGCATAAACCCTGGGAGTCCCACTGGGCACAGCTAATGGATACAATTGTCAGTTTCTTTGTTGAGTAAAACAAGTTTGGATAAAAATGAATCTTGGGACCCTGGGAACTAAAATTGTGGAAAGCTCCCCATGTGTCCCTTCATATCAGCAGCATCTCTCACATAATCTCCCTCTTTTCCATTAATAAGTCTCCTACTGTAATTTTGATTTTCATGGTGGATTATTTTTCTTGCTCCCTTTATACCTGGAATGGGGAATATCTAGTAGACATACTAAACTCAGCATTCCTAAATGGAACTCCTTATTGCCCATGCTTACCCTCAAGGGTGTCCCACCTTACATTAGAACTCCAGGCCAGTATTGGACTCAAGCTATAAACCTCAAAGTTATTTTGACCTTTGTGGTTCTTTTACTTGATGCAATGTCAAAGAATCCTACTGGATCTGCTTCAGCCCACTTGATTCCGCTAAGACTTTCCTGGTTCCGGTCTTAATCCTGTCTTGCCTGAATCATGGGTTTGGGCATCATTTCTAGCTTCCTGTCACTTTAATATCCCTTCCTGAAGCTGCTAAAGCCTCCTTCCCGAAAGGTAGACCAATGTGTGCCATTTCCTTACTTGAGGGTTTGGATGACTCCCTGTTACCTAGAGAAGTGGACATTCTCCTCTATGGCATTTGTGTGTCCTTTTAAGGACAATACTGCAAACTGTATCACCAAACAAGTAACTGTGGTGTCAAGTGGGGCTTAAGACCGTTTGCTCTTGAGCTGAGTTCTTGACACCATCAAGATTCTTCCATAGACAAAAATCTTTGTGGGAAATGCAGGGAAGACTGGGTATGTAATCAAAATTGCCTTTAAAAAGTGTGTTCTGAGGATTCCATTGGTTGGTCATTAGCAACACTTTGGTTTCCTGGATTACATTTGACCTGTATAACTGGGACTATCAGAGATGTTTACAGTAAGTGATGGGTGTGTTAAATAAACAGACTAGAAAGTCTTTTCCATTACAGGTTTGTAAACATGAGATTTGGACTTGGAATCACCATTATTGAGGATGGGGGAGTGGGGTCTGTTAAAGAAAACCGTTTATGGATTTTTTAACTCTAGATCACACTTAAAATTATGTATATATTACATATTTTGTTTAGTCTCCTGCATATTCTTATATTAATCACTGTCTGTTATTCATAGCTTCAAAAATATTTAGAAGACAAAATATCAAGCTTGTTTAGAAATAGAAATCTTTGCTGGGGTCCCTGTGTCTAACTACTGTTATATTCAGGGAATGGCTTAGGACTCAGACTGAGGGATCTTCTGGATGAGAGACAGTTTACACAGTGACACATAGAAAAAAAATGAGGGGGCGCCTGGGTGGCTCAGTGGGTTAAAGCCTCTGCTTTATACATGTATATATGTGACAAGAAATGTCAATTTGTTTTCTTTAAATCAAAGCAAATTTAGGAGTCTCATCTTAATAGGAAGACAGGAAATCCAATCTCCATGATTTGGGGAGACTTTTTCCTCCCTTTCTAGAGTCACATATAAATCCCCTGGTCCCCATCTCCCATTGTGGCCACTCATGCCTATTTTGTCCACAATTGCATGGGTCATCAATTGGGCAGTACGGGGTCTTACTAAGCGTGGAGCAGAATCTTTCCTGAGACCAGACTTTCCCTCTGAGAGATCCCTCTCTGGTCCTAGTCTCTCCATGGAGATGGCTCTGGGAATCAGGGCCCCAATTCCTACTATATGGAACCCAAAGACCTTGCCTTTCTTCTTTTTTTTTTTTTGTCTTGAGGAATGTCTTCCTTCCAGTGCTCCCTCCCCTAGTACAAATCACTCCAGAAGTTCGAGACCCAGAAGCAGATATCTTATTTTCAAGGTTCTTTTTTTTTTTTTTTTGGCTCTAAGTCAAAGAGATACAAAAGGCCTGAAATTTTTGGAATTCCTGTCCTTGAAATTCTGTGTGTTTACTTGCGTGTGAAGGTATATGCATTTGTACACATGCGTACGGTCATGGGGGTTTACGGAAGGTATAAGTAGAGTGAGAATAAAACACTAATATCTTAATAAATCATTTTGCCACATTTATCTTACAGAGAGGAAACTGAGATCAGGCGACGAAGCAACTTGCCCAAGGTTAAACACTTGTAAGAGGCAGTGATAATTTTGAATTCTGATCTCTCTCACCCCAAAGATCCTTCTAAATTCCTCAAACTTAACCCCAGTCAGATTTTTGTAGTAGATACGAAGACTGGAAATTTCAGGCAAACCTTCCCAGATGTTCACTTTGGAAACTTGTAGGGAAAACATTAAATGGCCTGAATTTCTTTTCTTCCTTTACAGACTGCATTTGAAGGATGCATGTTATGGCAGAGAAACAGCTTTAGGTCCTAGGAAGGACTGTGATAGAAAAACCATGTCATGCCAGCATTAGTAGCCTGAAAAGCGCTTAGGGAAAATCTATGCTGTGGTTCTGATTTGTTTTCTTCTAAAAAGCACTGTGCTAGGTTTTTTGGTTTTAAGCAACAGAAACCCATTTTGCCTGACCTATCCCAATGTAGAATGTATTGAGAGGATCTGGAGTGGGTCACAGATCCCAAGGAAACCTGACAAACCAGACCTTAGAGCAGGTCTGTGCCTCTGAGGAGCAAAGCTCCAGAGCCCAGCCTTTTCCGAGGGAATACTATGCTCTAGTTTGAGTCTGTTCTTGAATTCCATGCTTGGAGTCTTCCCAGGGGATCTGATTGTCCTGATACAGGTCATGGAGCCAGCCACGCGCTGAAAAGTTAAGGACCCTTGGCTGGCACCCCCACTGAGGGGAGGCAAAGTGGGAGTGGATGCGGTATGTCTTTGCCCAGCATTGCCCAGCAAATCTGGGTGCAACAGGGTCACAATCTGGACTTTCCAGCTCCCAATTGGGCAGCCCCTACTTTTGATGTCATGAGTACTGTGCATTCCATTCCAAGCAAGTTCAAATTAAAAGCTACATTACACAGTTTACTGAGGGTATTTTTAGGCCCCAAGCACTTTAAAAAAAAATTTTTTTTAGACAACCATATCCAAACAGTGAAGAAGAAAAATTACAAACACTGTGGGAAGTGATTATCTTTCCTCAACTGAGAAAAGGATAGAGGCTGGAGGATGTCGGCAAAACTGTGGTGTGTGAGGCCGATCTTCTTCCCGATTAAAAAGTGAATGAAACCTGGAAGCCTTGGCTCATGGGTTCCCAAACCTGGCTTCACATCAGAGTCGACTGTGGCCTCCGATTAGTGTTGGCTTTGGAGTTGTTTGACGTGGCTGGATCCCAGCTTTTCTTCTACCCCACCATGTGACTATGGACCCCACCATGTGACTATGGACCCCACCATGTGACTATGTGAAGGTTGCTGGAGCTGTCCAAGTCCAATTTGTTGATCTGAAAAATGGCGACAATGTTACTTTGGACCTTATGAGGCTGTTGGGAGAATTAAACAGACTCTTGTTGGTGGTGCCTTTATCGCCATAACCCAGCTTCTTGTAAGTCTTCAAAAATATTCATTGGCATGGTGCCCTAGATCGATCTTCCTTTAGCACGGCCCTTCAGGCTTTCCACAGATGCCTTTCATACTCAATCCTCTCCTGTCTGAGATCTACTGTAAAAGTCAGAATTCCCTAAGCCCGCAAAGTAGGTTATTTCATGAAAGCCAAATTTCAGAAATAAATTAGAATTGATCTCCTCTTAGAAATGAAAAGTATTTGATCTGGAAGTCTCCTATTATATTTAAATCACACGGGGTTTGAAAGAGCCGCAGAAGATGCTGGCCAAAGCAGAGTGTCTTACTCTTCCCTTTGAAGGTGATCGCTCCCTTTTGGTAGGAAACTGCTGGTCCCCAGGAATCCCACTACCTTCTTATTCCTCTTTGTGAACAAAAAGGTTGCAAAGCCAGAGGCCAAAAACCAGAACGGAGAGATGGTTAGTTGCCTTCTTCCTCTTAACTGTTAGCTAAAAGCCTTCCCTTTGTCGTATCAGGGCTGGAAGGATGAACAGGCAGGTGGCAGGCAAGAACAGCAGTGGCTGGCAGAAGACATCCACGGAGGGGGGTGCCTGGATGGCTCAGTCGGTTAAGCATCTGCCTTCAGCTTGGGTGGTCATCTCGGGTTCCTGGGATGGAACCGTGAGTCAGTCTCCCTGATAAGTGCCCTTTCTCTCTCAAATAAACAAAATCTTAAAAAAAAAAAAAAAAAGTCACCCATGGAGCAATTTGCAGCCAGCATTTGGGGGAAACCTGACAGTTTACATCGAACTTCCCGCAATTCCAGGAGGGATCTGTTTCCAAGAAAACAGGCTATGATGAGTAAGCAAGCTGTGTTCTGATCAAATTTGCATGCAGGTTGAATAGAAAATCATGCCCGGGGTTTGTGAGAAAGGTGACAATCTGTGAGCAGGTGTTCGATTCGTCCACGTTTCCCTGCAGCTAGGCAAAATGAGCTTTGCATGTAATGTTCATTTCTTTTCAACTTCCGTGGCTACGAGCAGTGATTAGGGCTTACCAGTTTTCCTCCCTCACCCCTCTTAGGTGAACCATCCCTTTGGGGAGAAGCGAGATAAAATCCCAAATATGTTTGACTGTCCTTTTCCAATGCCCTCGCAGGTGAGACTGTGTGTTGTTGGTGGACTCTGTGAAAGAATTGTGTGGGCTGAAGCCACGGCAACAGAACTGGTAAGGGGAGCGTAAGCAGGACTTGGAAAGAGTTCAGTGTCATTCTAGGTGATTAGTTAGGTTAAACACCAAAGGGGGAAGTATTGCCAGTAGATATTCTGCTAAGTGAAAAAGGAAGGCAATTGACAAGAGTGGGTTTTAGGAAACTAGGATTTTTAACTCCTCGTTCTGGTTATCTATCACCGTATAGTCTCATTCCTTGTCACCTTACACGTTAGTGACTCTGGGGGGTCGGGGTGTCCGGGAAGCTTGCTCCTGCTTAATAGTGTTGGGGACTTCAGGTGGGAATCCCAGAAGGTGGAGGCGACTCCGCATCTGGGGCTGGAATCGGTGTTCAAAACCGGCTTGTCCTGTGTCTGGAGGTTAAGGTCAGCCACTGCCCTGGGATCGTGTGGTGGGCGGTGCTGTTTGCAGGAATGTGTCACCATGGCTTTTCCATGGCGGGGGTGGGCAGAGCGCGTATCCTCAGAAAGCCCCACTGACCTCACTCCAGCCTCTGTCCGGAAGGAAACAGGAGCATTTCTGTTCTGAGCTCCTTAGTCCTGTGCTTGCAAGCTCTCAGGAGCAAACGGGCCGCCACACATGCGTGCTTTTCCTTGCTCACACCCTGTGCCTTGGGGCCACTGCCCCGGACAGAGCGGCTATGGGGAAGGTGAGCACTCCAGATAATGGAGCCTCCTTTTTACCCCTCCTGTGTCAGGGTAGCAGGAGGTGAGAGATAAGAATCACGAGCCCTGGCAGCCTCGGTGCCCCCAGATACTGGCTATCTGCTTCTGACGTCAGACGTGACAAGTCCTACAGACAGTTCTTTTCAGATGGGCCACTGCCACTGCCGTTAAGACGCCCCCACCCCAGCAGGTGGCTGCCTCTTCATTGTAGGGATGGAGGGGCTTATTATTAGTCTGAGGGACACCTGGGCCAGAGGGCAGGTCCGTCACTTTTACACACATGGAAGGGACTTTCCTTGGAACGAATGTAAGTCTGCTACTTTAAACCTTTAAATCCTTTCCTCAAAAGCAGCAAACTCAATATTGACCATTACATCTTCTCAAAAGAAACACTTTCTCATAATCCAGGCATTGGTCAGCTTTTCTGCAAAGGCCCCAAGAGCGAAGAGTTAGGTTTTGAAGGCCATATGGCGTCTGTTGCAATGACTCAAATCTACTTTGGTATATAAACAAATGGGTGCAGCCATGTTTCAGTGAAACTTTATTTGTGGACACTGAAATTTACCTTTGATACAATTTTCATACATCACAAACTATTCTCCTTCCGATTTTTTTTTTTTTTTTTTTTAACCATTCAAAAAGTAAAGGCCAGGGCACTTGGGTGGCTCCGTTGCTTAGGCAACAGCCCTTGGCTCAGATCATGATCCCGGAGTCCCAGGATCGAGTCCCACAGCAGGCTCCTTGCTCCTTGAGGAGTCTGCTTCTCCCTCTGACCTTCTCCCCTCTCATGTTCTCTCTCTCTCTCTCTCTCTCTTTCTCTCGCAAATAAATAAATAAACAAACAAATAAATATCTTATCTCATAAACTGTACAAAAATAAACACGAGGGCTAGATTTGGGTCCCTAGCCCTAGTAATTAAACTCATTACTCTGGGATACCCAGTTCCCTATAATTTACAGTTTAATCATCAGGCAAAATAATTGTCCAGGTACCACCTGGCCCAATCAGTGTGATTCCAGCATCTACACCAGCAGCCAAAGCTGCTCTCTGCTTTGTTAACGATACATCTTCTTTAAATCTCAACTCGGTACCTTTCTTTTTAACTTTATGAGGGTTCTCTAGGTAGTTTTCCATAATTTTTATGCCAATTTATAATCCTACCCAAATGCAAAAGTGTTCCCTTTCCTCCATATCCTCACCAACACCTGTTGTTTCTTGTGCTGTTGATTTTAGCCATCAGTCTGTACTTCTGATGTGTGGTCCCCTGAGTGAGCATCTTTATATGTACCTATTGGCCATTTGCAGGTCTTTTTTTAAAACTATTTTTATTAACACATCATGTATTATTTGCCCCAGGGGTACAGGTCTGTGATTCATCAGTCTTACACAACTCACAGCACTCACCATAGCACATAACCTCCCCAATGTCCATCACCCAACCACCCCATCCCTCTCACCCTCTTCATCTCCAGCAACCCTCAATTTGTTTCCTGAGATTAAGAGTCTCTTATGGTTTGTCTCCATCCTGATCCCATCTTGTTTCATTTCATTTGCATATCTTTTTAGGGGAGATGTCTATTCGGTTCCTCTGCCCATTTTTAAACCACATTATTTGTTTTTTTGCTATTGACTTGAGTTCCTTATATACTTCGGGAATCAACCCCTGTTCATATTTTTGATTTGCAATACTTCCTCCCATCTGTAAATGATCATTTCCTTTTAAAGATTTTTATTTATTTATTTGACAGAGAGAGATCACTGTAAGGACCTATTTAGAAACTGTCCCAGCTCCCCTTCCCTCAGGGGATTTACTTGGAGACAAGTCCCAGAAACCAGCTTCAGGTAACAAAGCCCAGATACAAAGGTGGGTCAGGCCAGGTGCAGACATCCGATCTGATCAGTGAGGGGGATGCATACTGTCTCCCTGGTTACCAAGGAGTATGGGCCCTGCCCTTTGGGAGCCTTTTGGGCGCCAATCCCAATCAAGGTGTAATAGGCTGGTTCAAATGTCTACTAGGGTAAATTGTAACTCAATTGGTCACCTAGCATCACTGTGGAGTTTCCTGTGTGTGTTAAAATCTCATTGGCCACCTGTGCATGGCCAGGCCTGACCGCATGGCCTTTGCCCTTAAAAGCTAGACTGTGAGGGGCACCTGGGTCTCAGTGGGTTAAGCCTCTGCCTTTGGCTCGGGTCATCCCGGCATCTGGCTTTCTGCTCGGTGGGGAGCCTGCTTCTCCCTCTCTGGCTGCTTGTCTCTCTGCCTACTTGTGATCTCTTTCTCACCCTCTCTGTCTCTCTGTCAAGTAAATAAATAAATAAGATCTTTAAAAAAAAAAAAAAAAGCTAGACTGTGAAACAGGGAAGGGTCACCCTCTCTTGTAAGAGGTGTGGCCCGGAACGTTCGGTTAGATTCTTGATGCTTGGCGCGAAATAAAGCTTTGCTTGACCTTCGCGTTATATCAGTCTCACTCCTTAATCATGGACCCATTATTAGGGCATAACAATCAAAAGTAGGCGGAGGCGGGGCACCTGCATGGCTCAGTGGGTTAAAGCCTCTGCCTTCAGCCCAGGTCATGATCCCAGTGTCCTGGGATCGAGCCCCGCATCGGGCTCTCTGCCCAGTGCAGAGCCTGCTTCCTCCTCTCTCTCTCTGCCTGCCTCTCTGTCTGCTTGTAATCTCTGTCAAATAAATAAATATAATCTTTAAAAAAAAAAAAAAAAGTAGGCGGAGGGGCACCTGGGTGGCTCAGTGGGTTAAAGCCTCTGCCTTCGGCTCGGGTCATGATCCCAGGGTCCTGGGGTTGAGCCCTATATCGGGCTCTCTGCTCAGCGGGGAGCCTGCTTCCTCCTCTCTCTCTGCCTGCCTCTCTGCCTGCTTGTGATCTCTGTCTGTCAAATAAATAAAATCTTTAAAAAAAAAAAAAAAGGTAGGCGGAGAGGCAAGCAGACAGAGAGAAAGGGAAGCAGGCTCCCTGCTGAGCTGGATCCTAGGACACTGGGATCAAGACCTGAGCTTAAGGCAGTGGCTTAACCCACTGAGCCACCCAGGCACCCTGATCATTTCCTTTTGTTAGTGATTTCCTTTGCTGGGTAGAAGCTTTTGATTTTAATGTAGCCCAACTTGTTTAATTTTGCTTTTGTGGCCTTTGTTTTTGGAGTCATTAAAAAAAAAAAAAAAAAAGACTGCCCAGAAAAAGAACAGAAACCAAAAGGAGCTTTCTCCCTCTGTTTTCTTTTAGGAGTTTTATGATTTAAGATCTTACATTTAAGTGTTTAATCCATATTGAGTTGATTCTTGTGGATGGTATAAGATAAGAGTCCAACTGCTTTCTTTTGCATGAGGCTATTTTTTTTAACCTTAAAAAAAGAAGGGAATCCTGCCATTTGCAACAACATGGATAGAACTGGGGAACATCGCGCCAAGCAAAATAAGCCAAACATGGAAAGTCGAATACTGTACAATCTCATTTACATGTGGAATCTAAAATAATCCAACTCATAGAAGCGGGAAGTAGAATGGTGGTTGCCGGGGTTGGGGTCGGGGGCGGGGGGTGTGGGGTGGGGGAGAAATGGAGAGATTGTAATCAAAGGGTATAAAGTTTTACTGATGCAAGATAAACAGGTTCTGGAAATGTACTGTACATCATCATGCCTATAGTTAACAATGTAGTATACTGTATACTTAAAATTTGCTAAGAGGATAGATATTACATCAAGTGCTCTTACCACAGACAAACACACGCACAAGAATCATAACAAAGGGGACAGGAGGAAACTTTGGGAGGTTATGTACATGTTTAATATCTAGATGGTGCTGATGGTTTCACAGATAGATGCTTATCACCAAATTCATTGAGTCCTATATATTAAACATGTACAGCTTTTTATATGTCAATTATTCCTCAATAAAGTGGTTTCTAAAAAAAACGCAATTTGACTTTACATCTTTAGAAAACCCTTTAAGACACTTAATTGGAATTAAATTATGCTTTCTCATAACTTCCTATGTTTCTTGGCACTTATAATTTGTGTTTATATCTTTTTTGTATGCTCATGTAATTATCATCCACCTCTCTTATAAGACTGTAAACATCAAGAGATCAGAAACCAAGTCTCTTTCAATATCCATTGTACCCTAAGCTCTAGCAGAGTGCCTGGCACCTAGCAGGGACTCCATAAATATTTAATGAATGAATGAAATCTAGTTTCCTTTTGTCTATTTCTGTTCCTGCTCTGAAAAGAAGCAGATCTTTAAAAAGAATGGCACTTAAAAAAATCAGACTAACCATCATGGACTCTATGGGAGAATTTCTTGCTTAGGTCCTAATACAGAGGGAGCCAGCTGGATCTGAACTCAGAACTCAAATGAGGAGAAGAGTATGAGTCATAGCAGACCATAACCTCCACATTCTGCAAGCTTCACCTCTAGTAATTAGGCCCTTGTTGATCAGCATTCCCCTTATTCCATATGGCTTACTGCAATGGTAATTATGTATTTATTTGGTGATCATTTGATTATTGTGTCTTTAGTCATGGAGGCACTATGTGCACTCTATCTAAAAATTGTCAAAATAAGGAGACTTTTAAGACAAAGAACTAGGAAACTGATAGTGATAAAAATTGATAAATAGGAAATTGATAAAAAGATAAATGAGCTGGAAAATGAACTCATTAGGCATGTTTATTTGTAGCACAGGTTTTGGCAATCTTTATTTTTCAGATCTTAATTTTGTCTTGTTCTTGCATTGCCAGATTGATACGATGGTGCCTGAGGCTCTGACAGGGGTTTGGAATATGTTTAACATTGTTTAAGGGTGAAGCCAGAGCAAGGCTGAGGGTTTATCATTCATTCAACAAATATTTATTGAGAAATGCAGGATTACAGAAGTACAGTCCTTGCCTCAAAGAAATACAATGTGGAACGTGCGGTTCCTACCCCATCCTTGGTTTGCTCTTGACTCTGCAGATTAGCTTTCAGTTTAGGTCAACTCTGGGTTAATCCAAGGTGCCCGTGACCAACAAAGAACTTTCCACTGGTTTCGGCCATTCACTGTGCCTGAGACATTAGCATGAGTGACTGGAACGTCGGTGTCTTGGATCCCCCCCTAGCCTGAGGCTCCCCTTTCTCTGTCCCCTTATGGAATGAGATCTGACTCCAGCTCTGGGTGGGGAACCCCTGCCATGAGGGAAGGATGTCTGAAGAGCACTGGTCTGCAGGTCAGAAAACTTGGTTTCATCTTGGCTCAGCCACAAACTCACTATATGCCCTAGGCAAATTGCTTTTCTCCCTCTGGACCTTAATGTCCTGTAAGAAAAAGAAAATGACAAACAGGGTAATAATATTGAAGGTCTTTTTCAGGCTTACATTCTCACTCTCTACCCATCACTGTATGTCTAGAGTTGAAGCGCCCCCCAAAACACTAAGATCCATGGTTTTTAGTTCAATAACTACCTGGTTTTGTTAAATTTAATTTTTCGATGTTTCCAAAAAAAAAAACAAAAACAAGTTCAACCATTTGTCAGTTGTCTGGCTGAAAACAGATGAAGATGAATAGGCCCTAAGGTGTGAATTCTTTCAGCAAGGAGAGGGCTTCCCCCTGGTGTTGAGAATCCTTGGGGGATTCCTTTTGGATGAGCCCCAATCCGACAACAGGCAGAGGGAAAGGGCTTTGATAGTTCAGAACAGTTAACATTTATTGAGCATCTGTTAGATGCCAGGCACTGTCCTAATTGCTTTGCACGTATTACTCCATTTAATGCTCTCTGCAACAGTATGTCATTCAAACAGAAAATTAAAAGAGCTCCCTTCCAACAGGCCAGCAAGGAGCAGGATGCTTAGCATCAGGATGAAAATGTTAAGGGAGCAATTAAGGATGCATTTTTATGAGTGCATGGCTCTGCAAGGAAATGCTGGTGTTTCTTTTATCCGCCAAACGTTTTCTAAGCAGTCTTCCCGGTCCATAAGAAAGCCACTAGCCGTTCCATGTCACGGCAGCTTAAAGCCCATGGTTCATTATAAAAGCTGATGGAGAGGAACGAGGTGGGCCCTAGGAAAGAGGGAAAGGCCTGAACAAGTAGGTAGAAAGGGAGGTGTGTTTGGTCTAGATTTATTAGCCCAGGGGATGATGGTTCCTGTCATTATAAATGCGTGAATAGCTTGGAAGGGCAAGCTCAGGAAAATTAATAGGAGGGTTTTATTCTAATGATGAAATCACTGGTCTTGTTTGCAGGGGACTCAGAAGCCAGATTATGAGTGGCTGGAAGTGACAGCTCAAAGCAAACGCAGGAAGTGCTAGAGACAACATAGTGGAAGAGATAGGAGGTAGGGCTCACCATGGAGAGCAGTGGAGGGTGCTTTAGGGTGAGGAGGGAAAGGGGCAGGAAGGGAGCAGGTGGTGCAGGGGGTGGGGAGGGAGAAAGGGAGAGGGAAGGAGCAGCCAGCACTCTCCTTAGCTATTCTGTCAGGCCTTCCGGTTTCCTCAAGATCACTATTTCTCATCTTCTCAAAAAAAATAAAAAATAAAAAAAATAAAAATTCGATGCCATTTTATTCTAAACACTGACTTTATCATAGAATAAAATGGATTTAAGCTTGTTTTAATTCTATCACAGTATCGAAACTCTTTCTTTTTCCCTCAGTTTTTTCTACCCCATTAAAAAGCAGAACCCAGTTGTTCACAGCAGCCCATCCCTGGTTCCCTTGGCTCAGGTCACGATCTCGGGGTCCTGGGATCAAGCCCTGCATTGAGCCCCACCCTGCATGGAGCCCCACATCAGGATCCCTGCTCTGCAGGGAGTCTGCAATCCCTCTCCCTCGACGCCACCCCCCCCACTCATGCTCTCTCTCCCTCTCCAATAAATAAATAAATAAAATCTTAAAAAACAAAACAAACCATGCACTGCGCAGAGAAATGACAGAAGAAGTCCTGACATGCCTACGAGCAAAATACTCTTCAAGCATATCCACATCTCCCTGCCTCACTACTGTCATCCTTGTCTAAAGCACTACGGTTTCTTGTTGAACTTCTTGAAAACCTCCTATCTGGCTTCTGCCGTTTGTTACTTCCCTTCTCAAAGCTTCTCTGTAGGCAGCAAGCACAGGGCTCACTGAAATGTATGAGCAGCTCGATCCTGCTTATAATGCGTCTGCGACTTCCCGCAGCACTTTGAACGAAACCTAAATTCCTCTCCACCTCAGGGATGCCATTTCCTCCTGTTCAACTCTGCTACAACCACACAAGCCTTCTCTCCATCCCTCAAACTCTGACCTCTTTCTGCCTTCGGCTTATCGTCCTTGCCCATCCCAACTATCCCTCCATTCCTCCCCATCCGAGCCCCTGGCTCCTTCCTACATGCCCCCTGGGCAGTTTGTGAGGTTGTGTATCTATTCATCTGTTCATCTGTGAAGTCCTCTGTTTCTCCTGCTAGACCGTGAACTGCACCAGTCAGTGAGGGACTCCTCTGGGTCTCTTGGTCATGGTTCACGGGTGCATTGTTGTTGGTGCTGAGTAAAAAAATGACTTACTGAGTAAAAGAAAGAGGGTCATAGATAGATCCCGACCGTGGAGGGACATGAATTCATGTCTGTCTGCTGCTGTGACAGAATACCATAGACCAGAGGGCTTAAACAACAAATGTCTGTTTCTCATGGTTCTGGAGGCTGGGGAGTCCAAGGTCAAGGTGCTGGCAGCCCTGGTAGCTAGTGAGCGTCATCTTCTTAGTTTGCAGACTACCATCTCCTCATTGATCCTCATGTGGCTGAGAGAAAAATCATCTTTCTCGTATCTGTTCTTGTAAGGGCACAAATACCCTTCATCACAGCCTCACCCTCACGACCTAACTACGTCCCATAGGCCCCATCTCCTAACACCATCACGTCAGGGGTGAGCATTGCCACATACGAATTTTAGGGGACCATTTAGTCGGTAAGGATACACACATGAGTTGTATTACTAGAATGGAGGAAGTCAGCTTTGTAGGTAACAAAGTACCGTCATTTTATAAACTATTTTAAACATTCTCCTAAAGGAAAGAAAGGGCAGCAGGTGTAATGTGACTACTTGAAGAAGCGACATTCCTTCACATTATTAAATGATATTTTTAGTATATTCATTTCTCCTCTAATTGTTGCCATATTTACTTCAGTTTCCATGGGAACATAGAGAGGGACTTCCCTCTTTTCCCCACCCCTCTGGGTTTCAGCAAAAGAAAATGGACCAGGAGGGGGTTTTTAAGAGCTACTTCAAAATTCAAAATCTGGTGGTTGAGGGACAACAAACACTTGTTGGGGCCTGTTCAACACCAGATGCTACGCTAGGCGTTGAGGAAGAGGAGATGAATGAAATCTAGTGCTTACCAGGTAGGAGAGGGGGCCACTAAAGGAATCCTTTGAATACAACATAGTGTGATGTGACAGACTTTGTGAAAGGTGTTATGCATCTAAAGAGAGAGGTCAACGAAGCTTTTGGAGAGACAATGCCTAAATTGTATTTGAAAACTGTCCTGGAGTTAGCCCAAAAAGGGATGAGAAGAAAGAGTGGGAAGAAATCTCTCATCTGTTGCCAATTATTTTCCTCTTTCCATTCAAAAGTATTAAGAGTGGTTGTAACACACAAGGGAAAAAATGAGAAAGAAATTAAAACCTCAGCAAAGTGAAAAATATGGTCTACCCATCGCTTATGTCCATGTGCAATGGATGGACGTGGGTCAAGGTACAGAAAATTCTGAACTACATAAGAAAAGGACATTCCCAACCATTGGTGGTCTTGGGTTTTCCCAGACAGGAGGAGTCAAACTGCCAATTTTAGGATATATTCAATAATCTCATATGAGAGAGTACCTTAGAGTAGGTGTGGAGTTAGAGCAGGTATGTATCATTCTGAAATGATGAGATAAAATAAAACAAAATGGTCAGGCCCTCGGTAACCAGTAGGAGGAAAGGCGAGAATGCCGCTGCCCACCTGGTTGGTCTAGGGCTGGTGTTGCATCAAAACACGACCAACCATCTACAACCCTTCAAAAATAAACCAAATCTTTGTAGATATGTCCCAGCAACATGAATGAGAAACGTAGTCCCTAGGGACCTTCTAGCTTCCTCTTTTCTTGCTTCCTCCCTGCCACTTCTCAACCTGCATATTCTACCTGTCCTCATTCCTTAAATCCTTGTGTCCTTTTTGTTACCCTCACCCATGTTATTTCCTCTTGATCCTGCACTCTATTATCCCAGGAATGATAGGGCTGATCTCCCTTCTAGGGGGAGGGTCCTCACTTTACAGATGAGAAATTTGAGGTACATGGAGGGAAGGCTAGAGGAGCTTCTTGGGGCCAGGAACTATCTGATAGGTGAGGCCATATGTTCATATTTTAATAGCTAAACTCCCTTGAATGAGGCTCAAAACTTAATTTCCCTCCACTGAATTTCTGTCCCCAGAAGATTCTATTGTGTCTCAGTGCCATCACAATGCTGCCTTTGAGGTTCTCCTCATGAAGTCAGAATATGTGTTTTCTTTTCTATTTTTAAGTTTGAAAATGGTAACCGTATTTTTGAGAAGTGCCTTCCTTCTTAACATTTTTATTAATTCTTTCCCCCAACTACCCAAAATAATTAAATGCATAATATGGAGCAAAATGTATAGAATCATCCAAATATTTGTTCTTGGTTATGATCTGCCAAATTATAAACTTGCCTTTTGCAAAGTAACATCTGCAGGGAGAGAGGGTAGAAGAAACAGCAATAATTACAAGATGCCCGGCAGTGAGGCTAGAGGTTTGCATGTCTTTACGCTCCTGTGAAGGAGGTACCTCGGTTTGCCTTTCAGTGTAAGCCAGAGTTTAGAGAGGCTCGGTTCCAGGTCAGATGGTGGAGCCAGTACTGAGGCTCAGGTATGGTCTAATTAATGTCTGAGCTCTTCATCTTTCCATTTTGCTCATCTGAAGATGAAATACACTGATTCAAAGGCAGAGTCATTTCATATCCTCATTCTCACTGTCTAGATGTCATAGATGGGTACAACAAAAAGAGGCAGTTTCCACTGTGTGTAGAGCCCTGAAAAAGATTTAATAGTGGAGTCTTTCCTATGGGCTGTGACAAGGCTCATTAGACACGCTGGCTGGGGTAGATCAACCGAACTGCCACAGGGGACAGTTTCAATATTTTAACAATTCCTGCCCTGCAATTCTCTCTGCTGTTTCTCCCTTTCGTCTAGCATGTGTCTGCTCAGAATCTTTTTGGATTCTTGGGTCAATCACTAAGCCAAACCTTCCTTAGCTGGTCTCATGGCCCAGACACACACACACACACTACGATTTTCCTCTTTCGCGTCACAATTCATTGTCCGCATCTTTCTGGTTCAAGTATTAACATCAAACTATCTTTACATACATTTCATCATCCTTGCAACTCTGCTTGTTCATTAACTTTTCATTATTGTTATGATAAATAAAACAACAGGCGCTATGAAGTCACCGGGCTTTAATCAGGATACCAAGCGTAATGTAATTTCTCTTGCTCTCTCATAAGCCCATGGAGAAATCCACATGGTGCTAGCAATCATTCATTCAAGGGAATGTATTTTCCTGTAACTTCTTTGTGGACATACTGGCTCCACCCAGTGGAGGGTTCCCTAAGAAAGATTGCAGGCTTGATGGTGACCATCCATGGTTCTGGTGTTAACAATGCAAGTAGCTCCTTCATTTCCACTTCCAATTTCTCACCCAAGGTCTTAATGCTTCACTTTTAAGTGCTTTGGAGACATTGCTTTTTAGACAGCTTTCAGCCAAAACAAATTAAATTGTTTGTTGTTTTTTTTTTAAAGACTTTATTTATTTATTTATTTGACAGAGAGAGAGAGAGAGAGAGAGTAAGTACAAGCAGGGGGAGCAGCAGGCAGAGGGAGAAGCAGGCTCCCTGCAGAGCAGGGAGCTGGATGGGAGCCTTGACCCCAGGACCCCAGGATCATGACCCGAGCCCAAGGCAGATGTTTAACCGAATGAGCCACCCAGGTGCCCTGCAAATTAAGTTTAAAACTCAACTCACTGTTATTCTAGAACTATGTTCATTGTGGTAGTCAGTAGCCACATGGAGTACATGACATGCAGCTAGTCTGAACTGAGATGGACCGTGAGTATAACACTTCAGTTTCAAAGACTGAGTATGAGAGGGCAAAATAGCTCGTTGATGATTTTTATATTGATTACATGCTGAAATCATAATATTTTGTAGGCAATAATTGAATAAAACATAATTAAAATGAATCTCACCTGTTTTTAATTTTTAAAAATATGGCTACTAGGAAATTTAAAATTATGTATGTGAGTTGGATATTTCAATTGGACAGTGCAGTGCTAAAAGATCAAATCTGGCATTGAGGGGACTGTCTAACCCTGATCTTTTTTTTTTTTTTTTTTAATGAGTGAAGAATGATAATAATAGCTCATTATTGTCAGTTTTGCATACCTGATATGTGGGCCGACACTTACATGTATTATCTCCTCCAGTCTTTACTGCAATCCTATGTGGCAGGGGCCATGGTTATGCCCATTTTTGAGCTAAAATCTATGGAGAGGAAGTAGCTTGTCCAGCATCATATAGCTTATGACTTGGATGTTACGCATAGCTTTAATTTCTGCGAATGTTAGAACACCCGTATTTTCCAAGATATAGATGCCATGTGTGTATCTCCACGGCTCTCTCTTACTCAGTCTGCCTTTCCCTGGTAGCCGTTGTGCTATAGACTTCTCCCCGGCTCTCTTTGCCTTGAATTTCTGGTCTCATTTTCTCTTTGAAAAAAAAAAAAAAAGAAAAAAGAAAAAGAAACATAAAACCAATTTAAAAGAAAAAGTCATTCCTTTGGAGCAGGAACTTCTATAATTACTGCACAATCTATTTTCTCAACTAACAAAGGCGAGGGGAAGTGGCAAAATGAGAAGCCTGTGATGGAAGGTGAATTTCCATTGTGCCACAGTCACATGCTCTCATGGGGACACACGCGCCCACATGCGGGCACACACATTGCAAATCCCTCTTCCCAGAATCTGTTGATGTATTTTTTTAATCCGCTATGTCATTTGCAACTACCTTCTCCCATTCTGTACGTTGCCTTTTAGTTTTGTGGATAGTTTCCTTTGCTGTACAGAAGCTTTTTATTTTGATGTAGTCCCAATAGTTTATTTCTGCTTTTGTTTTCCCTGCCTCAGGAGACCTACCTAGAAAGAGTTCGCTATGGCCCCTGTCGAAGAAGTTAATGCCTGTGTTCTCTTCTAGGGTTTGTATGGTTTCAGGTCTCACATTTAGGTCTTTAATCCATTTTGAATTTATCTTTGTGTCTGGTGTAAGAAAGTGGTTCAGTTTCATTCTTTTGCATATTGTTGCCCTGTTTTACCAACACCATTTGTTGAAGAGACCGTCTTTTTCCCATTGGATTTTCGTTCTCGCTTTTCCGAAGATTAATTGACCATCTAATTGTGGGTTTGTTTCTGGATTTTCTATTCTGTTCCATTGCTCTATTTTTTGTGCTAGAACCATACTGTTTTGATCACTACAGCTTTGTAATGTAACTTGAAGTCCGGAATTATGAAGTCTCCAGCTTTGCTTTTCTTTTTCAAGATTGCTTTGATATTCGGGGTCTTTTGTGGTCCCATATACATTTTAAGATTGTTTGGGAATCTGTTGATATTTGCAGTGCAGTCACACCTTAGACTTGGTCTCCAAGTTAGTTTAAAGGAGAAAATACTATACGGGCAAGCATTACAGGGTCAGTTTCCTTATAAAGGGTCGCATTGGAAAGCATCATGTCATCTCAAAACAAACCCCATTTGGCTGATTTCTTCTCCAGCTTAGAGTGTATTGTTGGTTCTGTAGTTGAATGTCACATGGTGCTGCTTGTTTGTATGTAGGCAACAGGTTATACGAAAAGCACATCATTTTAGACACTAGAACGACGCCCAGCACAGTAAGATGTTCATTTCAGGAGACGTCCATGAAAACAGAGAGCAAACGAGAGCAATGAAATTCACTCCACCCATCTGTTACCTCTAGGACACACAGGCATTTTATGGAATGGAGGGTAGAATTGCTGTTGTGTATCTAACTCATTGTTTTTTCTTTTTTTCTTTTTTTTGACAAGCATATAAAATTGATTTTGTGCATGTTAAGTAAACATGCATATTACCTCTCAGCCTCTCTGGTAAGTAATATTGGCCTCTTATGGGTCTATCATGAATGAAGGTCCTCAAAGAGGAGATTTTGCCGATAAAGGATGGGAAGTATTTCTCTTTAGTGGGCTGGGAGAATTTGTGAGTACCTTCATTATTCTTAGCAGAATGCCCTCTCTGTGCAGGATGCTGTCCCAGGTGCTGAGGATATAGAGGTGAATTAAGAGCCCATCCTGCTCTTACGGCTCAGAAATTTCAGAGGCTTTATGCTTAAAAAACAAAAACAAAAACAAAAAAAAAAACAAAAAACAGTGCTCAACAGCATTGTAGGTATTGTTCTTAAGCTGTCAGATCATAGTTTTTATCTTATTGTCATTATTATCGTTGCCATTTTCATTAGAAAAAGAAGGAGGCAGAGGCTAGGAGGACAGGAAATGTTGGGAAAAGGTTCAGGGACCCCTGATGGGTCCAAGAGCAAGAGAGCAGTGTGACAAAGTGGAAAGGTGTTTGAGCTTTGGAGAAGGTGTGACACCGATATTGTGAAGACCCAAGTGAAAAAAACTTAGTCTGCACACTGCAGCTCCTTGCCTATTAAAGCATTTCTGTCTTAAACTGTGTTGAACAAATGCAGACAGGAGAACTCATCTGTTAATGAACTAGTGTCGATCTTACACTGGAATCCTACTCTTTTGATAGTTTTGCTGTGTGACTTTCCGAAGTTTGAATACATTGACTTTGCCCAATTATCTCATTTTTTTAGGCTATAAAATGAAGCGTAGAGAAGGGTCGTTGAATTTCCAGGTTATTCGCTCAGTAAGTGTTTACGTTTAAAATTTTTTTTTTTTTTTTTGCTTCATGTTCCCCCTAAGATCATGACATTTTTCTTTGTTGTAAAAAGCTAATCACTAACCCACTTCAAAGGTGCCTCTTTGCTTTTGTGCTCTTAATCTAGATTTTATGATATTTCTTGGTGCCAGCATGAGACACTATCTGCATCAACTTTGTACCTTTTTCTGTGTTCTCTCCTTCAGGTACCTTATGACCCAGACTGCCTTTTGGATCAGAAAGATATCGGAAGCTATAAAACACAAAGCCAGGATTTGTTATCATGAGAGTGTTCAGAAGGACAGCAGCGCTGAGTATGTGCCGTCCTGTGCTCATCATATGATCCTCTGTTCTCTGACTCTACAACCCCTGTCCGTCTCTGGGTAGAGGACAGAGGAGGCCAGAGTCAAAGCTGGCTGCCGGCGCTAGCTGCCCATCCACTGAGCTGAGTTTCTGTGTCGCCACAGGCACACCTGTTAAGGTGTGTGGGGGACTCTCTCCGTTTCAGCAAGTTTGTCTCAGGCCACACCTGCTGCTCTGAGCCCTGAGAAGTGTGACTCTCACAAGACTGTGAGGACAGCCCAGTTGGCCTTTGGAGCCAAGCTGCCTCATTTCCCATGGCTTTGAGCCCTCCTGTGGGCACATCCCCAGCTCCAGTCTCCCTCAGCACGCCAGATGCCAGTTGGTGTTCCCAAAGAGCTATGGTATCAGTGCCCAGCACTCTTTTCAATTAAAGAATATCTTTAAAACATTTGAAAGGAAGTGTATTGCTTTTTTCTGATTATCAAGGAGGCACACTGCATGCAGAAAATTTGACCAACACTAAAAGGTGTAACTCAAAAAACCAAGTAGGAGCTACGATTCTGCCTGCTATCCAGAAATAACCATGGCTGTTTTATGAAATTCTTCATAGTTTTTAATCCTGTACCACAGTCACTTCTACAGTTGGAATGCTCTTAAACATACTATCAGGCATTCCATTTTTTTTCTCTTAACAATATTTTGTGAATATTTTCTCATATCATTTAATGGTCCATGCAACCTTGTTCTGATATGTGTGTGTGTGTATGTGTGTGTGTGTGTGTTTGTGTGTGTGTGTACATATATACACTATGCTTTCTAGTAATTTCTTCCATAATTTAAAATTTCCCTTAGATAGAGAACCATTCAGGGTTTCTGTATAACATCAATCCTCTTTATATTTTGATGTATTACTCCTTATTCTGGGCTTTTCTAGGCCTCATTGCATTGTCTTCATGTTTTATTTTTTACACCAAAGCTTAAAAAAGTGAAATAATGAAGTACTTATAGGAAAAGTGATAGTCACCCCTCTATCTTTTTACCACCAAAAAGTCGGTTGTCTTCTGAGAAGATAATTTTTTTTTTTCTTCAAGTTCATCTATCAGGACTGTTTAAATTTGCACATCACAGGAAAAAAAAACAGCTATGTTGGTTAGGACTAGCTTTACTAAATATAATGAAAGACACATAATTCAGACACTTTACCATTTCTTTTCTCAGGGAAAAGAAGCTTGAAGACAGGCAGTCAGTCTTTGCTATGTAAGCTCCACGTTTTAGGGACTTAGGCTTTGCTAGTTTTTTGCTTCCTCTTGGCTTCTATCTTCATGGTTCCAAAATGCCTATTGCTGCTCCTCACTCCACAAGAAGGTATAAGGATCAAAAGAAATATGGCATGCCCCTGGCATATCAAGAAGCTTGAAGGCATTTTCCCAAAAGTTCCCTATAGCACATCTCTTTAAATTTCATTGGCCAGAGCTCAGCTGTGTGCTAGGAGGCAGGGAATGTAGTTATTTATTCGGAATCAGTGCACTATTGAATAAAATTAAGGTTTTGTCATTCATAGATGTAGATGAAGAATATTTGGCAGGCCCTTAAAAACTGCTTTACATAACTGAATAGTTCAAGGGTTATCTACGGCTTCAGGTATAGTTTGATCCAGCAGATGATAACATCATCTGGACTTTAGTTCCATTTCTCAGAGATTCACACTCATCCTTTTCATGCACTGTTTTACCCCCAGTCTGGGTGTCCCTACAAGGGCAGAGATGGCTGTGGAATTTCCTGTGATTGTATCCTTATATCTCACTGTACCGAGAGGGTGGGAGATGTACTTTTCTGAGACTGATTAGGGGAAAGCAAAAACTGTTTCTTCCCAGACTCCCGGTTAAGTCTCTCTGTGTATCATTGGCCCAGATTGGACCACTTGCTCATGCCTGGATCGATCATTATGAAAACAACACTTAAATCATTATGACATTATAAATGTTGTCCCGGAAGGCCCAAATGATATGCTCAGTTACATTACCTTTCTAAGTGGTCAAAAAACACAAGTCTGTGTCATTCAAGTTCAAAGCTTTTAAGCACCATCAAACATCTTTACCATTTCTGTAAGTTTCCTAGACTCCAATTTGAACTAATTTGCATCTTTTCGTTTCTTTGTGTTTTGATGTCTCTTCCGTGCTCAGCCAGGCCAAATTAGACCACATACTCTGGGCTGACATGCAAAACTGAGGACTTGCTAGCTTACAAAGGATAATTAAAGCAAGCCTTGTGGATGAAAGAGTCTGGGGGCCTGGAGAGAGTGAAAGAAGAGGAAGGGCTGTGACATTTAAGTGTTCGCCGGAGAAGGAGCTGGCACAAGAGACTGAGCTTTCAAATCTCAGCATCAGAGAGAATCATTGAGCTGAGAGAGTGGCAGAGGTGATGTTGAACCTCGCACCTGGAGCAGGGGTTCTTGCTTCAGCATTCCTGGCAGATGGTAGCCAGCCAGTGCTTTGGTACCTCCAGTGCTAGACGGCTCCAAATGTGGAGACAGTCTTACACCCGCTGAATTGTTTCTATCTAATATCCTGGACCCTGTTCCGCTTTCTCGTGCCTCAGAAATCTGGCCTGTTTTATTGTTTCCCTCTGCATAACTGCTCTTAACATTGTAGGAGATAGTGAAGCCCCAATACATATAATGTCATCAACTGTTCATGTTGTTTATACCTTATTGTTGTTAACGTTATAATTTCTGTTCCATGGCTGCTCACAGCAAAGCCTTCGAAGTCAGAGAGCCTGAATTCCCATCTTGGCCCCGCCACTTTTTAACCATGTCATGTTCCATCAATATCAAGTTCCTAAACCTTTCTCAGCACAGTGATTAGCAAATAGTATGCGCTCCATAAATATTTGTTATGTAATAATAAAATAATGACTACAACAGTAATAAATGCCCTGAGCTCCATTTTCCATGTATGCCCGATTAACTTGCCCAATATATTGAAATTATCTCTGTCCAGCCCTATCTCCTCTAGCTGGCTCTGAGAGATTTACAGAGAGGGATCTATCTTCTTATTTTTCATATCCCCATGGTGGAGCATGGGGCCTGCTACATAGAAAACTAGTAAATCTTTTGCAGGACAGACATGTGTCAACTCCTTAGTACCCAGGTTGCCCTCTTTAAACATGAAATGTTAGGTCAAACCATCATTAAGCAACCTATTGTAAGTGCCCCTTATTCTCTGTAGGAGACCCCAAAGGAACACCACACACGCACCCCCAAACCAAACATGTCAGCCATACTTACTTGTCCCTGTCTGCTCTGACCCCTTGCATCACAAAGATCCTATCATGAGACCACCAATGCCCGTGCTAGGGCCGGGGCTTAGAATGACCTGCCTCTCCAAATGCCAGGACATGGCCTTCTCCCCAGGTCTGAGCCCAGCTTTATTAGTTGGGCCCTGAACACACAATCTTGACTTGTGCTTCATGTCTCATGAATTTTTCCTGAATGTCCCTACTGGTTTTTGCTTTTGACTATCTATAGCTCAAACCAGTCCAAGGAATCTGGTGGGGTGAGAGGCCATTCCACATCTGCCCACTTTCCTTATTGCAGCCACTTCTGCCCTCTTTCAAGCTTCGTCTCTTAGTGACAGGATAAAAGCTTCCAAGTTTCTGCATGGGACTAACTTGTAAGGGGGGGGAGGATGGGTAGTAGGGAGGAGGACTAGATTTGTTCATATTAGCCAAAGCTAGTAAAACATGTCCCATTAAATTTACCCTAAGGGCGCCTGGGTGGCTCAGTGGGTTTCACATCTGCCTTTGGCTCAGGTCATGATTCCAGGGTCCTGGGATCGAGTCCTGCATCAGACTCTGCTTAGCAGGGAGCCTGCTTCTCCCTCTCCCTCTGCCTGTCTCTGTCTCTCATGAATAAATAAATAAAATCTTTTAAAAGAATTAATTTATCCTGAAATACCCCTATCTACGTTAAAACTCAGTGTTGCCATAACCTGAATGTGGTGGTGGTCATATAATTCTATACATTTGCCCAGACTTACAGAACTCCACACCAAAAACAAAAATAAAAAAAAACAAACAAACAAGAAACCCAGTGAATTTTACTACCTATAAATTAAGAAATGATTTGTAAACCTTCAGTCGTGCTAGAGTTTTGCCCGGCAGGTCACATGCTGTCTGTCTCCCTGATCCAGTTGTCCTCGGACACTTTATTTTCTCATTTTCCTTCTGGATAGACTAAATATTCATTTACTTGATTTTTATTGATACTAAAACATGAATTCGTTAATGGCCTTTTCAAATGTAAATAGATTAAACCCAACAATATCAGGAAGACTAGAGGACAAAGAACAGCTAAACACAAAAAAGGGCCAGAGCCTCTTATCAGGACGTGATAACTCTGCTGGGTCACTCTTTATCGGCCTCTATTCTTCGCTGCTTCAGGCGTTGGCCTTTCAGTGTTCAAAGAGCTGGTTCATAAAGACTTTGCCACATAGCAAGTTATTAAGAACACTCTATCTTGAATTTATGTGGTCTCATATTCTCTTGCCTAATCCTGTTAATTCCCTTTAGACTAGACTGACTTCCGGGCACCTCTTTCCGGGTGAGAGGCAGCGGGAGGCTTTTCTCGTCCTTCCGTGGTTCCTCTCCCACCGTTTGGTTTCTGACACAGGAAGTCAGTGCATCTGAACCACCTGTTCTGTTTCCCAATGCCTCCTGCAGCTGAGTCTACTTCTCCTGAAGCCACAGTCTCCCGTAGAAGTGAGAGATCATACTTTCATCCACGGGGATGTGAGTTCTTTTGGCCCCCAGGGGCCCTCGGTTCCTAGAAGCACGCTCACCGCTTGGAAGCATGAAAGCTCTGGATGCAAATTCAGATGTCTGGGTCGTTCTCCCATTTGTCAGCTCTTACCAAGGGAGTGTCTACTCTAGGTCAGGTTCTTTCTCAAGTGCAGAGTCTCTTGCGTCTAGCAGCTTATATTTTACTGGGGAGGCAGAAAGTAAGCAGGTAAAAAAATCTATCAATGAATCAGTTACAGACGGAGACGAGGGCCATTCGTTATATAAACAGTGCCAGGACAGAAAATCACAAGACGGGATAAGGGGTCAAGAGGAAACCATGCTGTAAGAGATATTAAGGTTGAACCAGAGGAGAAGCCTTTCAGGTCTACAAAACAGTAAGTGCAAGACCCGGGCCAGAGAGGGCGGTCTCTGAGCAGAGTCCTGAAGAGTCCTGTGGCTGGAGCACAGTGGGAGAGGAGGGCGCTGTGAGCTGCGCTGCCTGGGCAGAGGGGGCAGAGTCCAGGAGGACAAGGGCTGAGCCCCAGGACCTCTCATAGGGTCTGAGCTGGGTTTGGGGCACGGGAGATAATCATGCAGTCCAGGACGTGGTACAAAATGAGAATAAACATGGCCCTCTCAGGGAGATCCCGCTCTTGCAAACAACAAATTGCTGAGCCTTCTCCGTTTCAGAACTGCATTTAGAGAAAGTTTTGTTCAAACTTGTTCCCCTGACACAGAACGGTTGTCTATACAGTCAACTGAGGACTCCTGTGAATGATCCGTGTGCCTGTGGATTCCACTGTGTCTTGTGCTAGGCTCTCACTTATTCTGGGTAGTTGGTTAAAATGAAACCAGGCTGGCCTGGCTTCATGACTAGGAAGGGTATCCACAGTTTGGTTTCCGTGCCTTTGCAACTATGTTAAAACTCTTTGTTCAACTGTTTAAATTTTTAGCAGCAGTTAAGTGGATGGAAGGTATGCAGACTTCAAGTTTGTGAGTGCGAAGGGGAACACTGATTTATTTCAGCAATTTGGATTTGGAATTTAATTTCCATCTTCTCGGAACAAAGAAGAGCTCTCTGTCTACTTTCTCTCTCTCTCTTTTTCACACACTTGTAATGAAGACAGCCAAAGTGAAAGAAGCTTAATACAAACTTTGAGACTTTGAAGATGACCCCCATAGTGTGGCGCTGATAAGATATTCACCGCACGGCCGGCTGTTGGGCAGTAAGTACACCAGAAGATATGTGTACCCCACAGGTCAAGTGTAGACAACCAGAAGAGAAAAACAGTATGTATTTGTTTCTGCAGACTGGAAGAAGTTAACCAAAGAAAACCTCAACATTATTCAAGTTTATCAATGTCCTAATAGAACTGAGGACTTCCTCATCTCCTCTGAGCTGTGTGTTGGGCCTGGTAGCTCCTCTGAGCTTTTCATGCTGGAGAGTTCCTGGATGAGAAATCGGGCCTGGATGCTGGAACAGTATGTGGCAGGGGCCGGCAGTGGCCGCTTATTATCCTCACACTGCCAGCGGCCCTTTTATCTTTCTAGCAGCATCCCAAATTTACTGGGGCAATAAAATCTCCCCCATAGCATAGTCTTGGTGGAAGGACCTGATGCTTTCTCTCCTTCATCTGTGATTCAGAATGGGTGAAAGAGGAGACACAAAGCTAGGCTTGGCCAGTCTGGGGTATATTCCAGTGACTTTGACCTTGGGTGAGTGGCCCAAGGATGGAGACTGGTGGAGGCCATTCCCTGTGTCAGGACGGATGGCACACCATTCTGATGGAGTTTTTCTGTGACGCAGTTAGTGTGCTTTTTGCGTCTTGGTTTTCTGGAGTTTTGTGGGTAACTGCTTCTCTAAGCCTGGCTCCCAGCATCTTGGGGATTCTGTGAGATTTTGGATAGTATTCCAACAATTTCCCTTTGGCTTACATTAGCTAAAGTCCTTTCCTGTTGCTTGCTACCAAAGGCCTTAAATGAGAGGGTACAATAAATATTCCTAGAGTGAATGGATTAGTAGAATGAAGACAGGCCTGGGCTGTATTTCAAGCCTTTTGTGACTTTGTTTTTGTCGTAATCAGAGAATTATCTGTAGATAGATTTTCTTGGAACTTGGAAAAATACTGAAGTTTTATATAACTTTCCTTCTGGAGGCAAAGCTAGTTTTAAAAATCATTGAACCTAACTTCTAAATATATGCTTGTCGTATGGTGGTTAGCAAATACAGGTAAGCATAACAAAGAATGTAAAAATATTCACATGAATCTTTCTATATAATAGATACCAATAGACAAAATCATGTTTAATGCCTGGATGGTATCTCATGGTAGAGATAATATATTTAGCTAATCTCCTATTGTTGGACATTTGGGTTATTTCCAATTATTTACTCTTATAAAAGATCTTCATAACATGTTCTTAGGTTATCGTTGTGCACATAGACTTAATACCCTTTAGGACACATTTTAAGAAACAGAAGTGCTGGGCCAAAGAGTTTGCATGTTTATAATGATTTTACTTGAAGTAATAGCCCTTTAAAAATAGGACTGATTTTTAAAAAATAGCCCTTTTATTGTGGCATTCTTTTTCAGTAAAAGCAAAACAAAACCAGAAACAAACAAACATTAAATAAAGGAAAGAAAAAGTCTACGGTTCAAGCCATGCATCAGCTCACTCTATTTAAAACCACATTGCATTAACGGAGGTGTTTCTATCGATCACCCCAACTGAATAGAGACAGATGGTGCAAGAAATATTTATTAATAGCCTGTCTGCTCAACATAATCAGACACTGCACTTGCTTTCCTATCCATCCACTCAAAGCAGTTATTGGGTCCCTACTATGTGCCCGGCACCATGCTAGGGGTTGGGACACAGAAAGGGAGGTAAGACCCGGTCTCCACCTTGGAGGCTCTTACCATCCAGTGAGTCGTGCAGACCCAGAAATAACTTGCAAATCAGCACAGTGTGGCGGTAACTGCTACAATGAGAGATGAACATGGTGTTGTGAGAGCAGAGAGCCAGGAGCAGTTTCGACCTGAGCATTTGGAGTCCTGTCCTCAGTCTTATTCCCCATCTCTCCCATTAGAAAACACCATTTGACATGGAAAATATACGTGGACAAATATGAAGTTCTGGAGAATCAAAGGGAGGGATCAGGAACGGCTCCATGGAACCCACATGCACTAGAAAGTGTCAGGGCTGGCAATGTCGCAGCAGAAGGTGGAGGGGGTGGGGGCACTCTGGAGAGGACATTGTACACCAGGACAGATGACAGAAGAAAAGAAGGTGTACAGGGAACAGACAGAGCTCTTGAAAGCCAAGGTTTTGGGTAGAGCAAGGTGGTTGAAAATAGGATTGCTGTTCATAGCAAGATAAGGCATTGGCGTGCCCCTTCGTAAATAAAAGGGATGCACTGTGATTAGTTAGTTGTTGCTAATGCAATAAGTTATTTAGTGGGTTAAAGCAACCCAAATTTATTGTTGCCATATACTGCTCTAGCTTAGAAGTCTTGACATGAATCTCATTGCATGAAAATCAAGGCGTCCACAGGGTTACCCTTCTTTCTGGAGACTTGAGAGGAGCATCTGTTTCCTTGCCTTCCCCAGCCTCTGGAGGCCATCTGCATTCCTTGTCTTGGGATGCTTTCTTCTGTCTTCAAGTCCAGTAACAGCTGCTCAAGTCTTTCTCAGCTCATCATTCTGATCTCCTTTTGTGCCTCTTGCTTCTACTTTTATGGACACATGAGGGACCCACCTATACAATCAAGGATAATCTCCCATCTCAAGGCCCTTAACTTAATCATAAATGCAAAATCCCTTTTGCCCTGCGAGGTAACATAGACACAGGTTCTGGGGATTAGGACATGGTTATCTTTGGGAAGCCGCTTTCTGCCTTCCCAGGGCATTAGGTTTTAGCGCTCAGGAGTGACAAACCACTGGGATCTGCCCGAGGGAAAGCATTCTGGCTGATACCAGGAACGAGGATGGGCTGGAGGGCAGAGACCAGGTGGAAGGTCCTTTTTATGATTCCAGAAAAAAATGTGACTGCCCAGTGGGAATAGGAAGGAAAGGACAGATGCCTGTGGCAGAGTGGGGATAGACTCTCTGGGCACTGGAGAGTGATTGAGTGGAGAGAGGGGAGAAAAAGAACAGAGGTGCAGTGGTTCAAGATGACTCAGGCGGTGAGCTCCCATGAGTGTGAGGATAATGGGGTCATTTATCAAGAGTATTTGGTTTAGGGCAGCAGCGTAGTGATAAATTTAAGTTCAGACCTTATTATCATTAGAGAAATAACTTACAGCTTTTCCATTGTTCGATTGCGAATGAATAAAGATTCAAGACCTATCCATGCGAGGGAGAAAAGTAATGGGTGGGAAACACTGGGAGTGAGAGGTGTTGAGACACAGACAGGGCACAAAGAAGGTTAAGAAGAGATGTACAGACCAACGGAAAATGTCCAAATGTCCAACGGAAAAAGGGAGAAAGAAGAAGGAAAAAGTGTATGAGTTAAGATGGGGAAGAAATACAGACTGTGAGGAAGACAGACAGGCATGGTAAAAGAAGGGAGAAATGAGAGGCATATCAACGGAGAGATATGCTGAGAAAGGGACCAGCTCAAGTTTCTGGCATGAGTAGTTTGGTTAATTTAAATTTCCAGTTCACTCGGGGTTTGCTCATAATTATAAGTTAATAATTTTAAAGAGAGTCTTGGAAGATTTATTTGCTTTCAGAGGTTAATTACTGTCACAGCTTCCCTGTTTTGTCAGGCTTCCTGGCAGCCTCAGTGGTCCTTGTGGGGGTGAATTGTGGGCCCCCCCCACCCCAGGCTTCCTTCCCTTTCTCCCCAAAGGCAGACGACCCTCTTTGCACCTTCTCAGCATGACTTGCTTAACTCCTGAATTGTTTCCTCCCTAGGATTTGAGGGCATTGTCAGACATATTGAGGAAAAATGTTTTGCATTCTACCAGAGTTGCTCACAGATAATGACATCTCACTGAGTGACACACAGGCCGGAACTCTGGTAAGTCTCAACACGGCCTGCGCGTTTCTGGTTCCCATTTTACAGATGGAGCCCAGAGGCTCTACCCGGGATCTAACCAGGTGCTCAAGGTCACCAGTAGACGGAGCTGGGAGAACAAGCTACTTCCAGATCAGGGAAGCCAAGAGTGGACTGACACTCTTGGGCAGGATTCCTTACGAAGATTTCAGGCCAATGAAACGCTGCCTCTGGAAAACTTGGGAGCCCTCTATCTCGGGCGCTAAAGAGCTCACTCTGAACCCTGCTCGCAAACTAACCCAGCTCTGGGCAGAGTCAGAGGCATGAGAAGGAAGTAAGCTATCCGGGGTTAGGATTTCCCCTGGCACGGGTACCACCAGCGCCTTCAGCTTTTATATTTATTTATTCTCTTCCCAGAGGGGAGACGGGCACTCAGAGAGGTTAACCAACTTGCCCAAGGTCACCCAGCAGCCAGCGCGGCCAGGGGCAACCCTCAGGCAGGGGAGGTGCCCGCGCCCAGCCCAGGGGGGCAAGGTCCCGGCAGCCGCCTCAGCGCCCACTCCGGCGTGCGCCTCGCACCCGTCGCCGTCGCCGCTCCCGGGGCGGGGGTGGGGGGGTGGTGCGCCGGGGCTGGGGGCGTGGAACCCGCGCAGCCCTGCCCCGCTGGCCGGGGAGAAGGACGATGCGCGGCGCGCCCAGGTGAGCGGGGGTCGGGGCCGGCACCTCGGGGTCCAGCCACCGCCGCCGCCACAGCCCCGCGTCCGCGCCGCGCGCCCGCCGGCCTCCCGGCGCGGGGGCTGGAGCCGGCACCCGAGGGGGCGGCGGGGAGGGCGCAGGCAGCGGCTGGGAGCGCGGCGGCGGCAGAAGCTCGGCTCGGCGGCTGGGGGTGGCCGCTGCACCGTGTCGGGCGCCTGGCTCCCTCGCCTCGGGCGGCGGGTAGGTGAGGCGGCGGCGGGCGCGCGGAGCCGGGGCCCTGGGAGCCCACGTGTGTGGGCGGGGGCGCGACGGGGGCTGGCGGGAGCCGGCGGGAGCCGGGAGACCGCGCCCGGCCGGAGGGGTGGGCGTTGTGGCGGCCCCCGGGTGCGGAGGGTGGCGGGTGGTGTGGTGCAGGTCCCGTCTCTGGCGTGGGACCGCCGCGGGCTCGGAGCCCGTGCCCTGCGCTTGTGTGTGTGAGTACTTGTGAAACTGCCCGTTTGTGCACTGTGTGTGTGTGTGTGTGTGTGTGAGAGAGAGAGAGAGAGAGAGAGAGAGAGAGAGAGGCGCGTAACGTAGCGCATCCATAACCGTGTATGTAACTGGATACGTGTGTGTGGACTGGAAGCGTGGTCCTGGGTGTGTGGCCGAGAGGGTGTAACTCCGTCTCACTGCGTGTGTCTGTATGTGACAAGACAGGGAGGTTCTCGGTGCATACCTGGCTGCGCGTGTGAGTGACCGCGAGTGTGTGGGCTCGCTGTGCGGCATGAAGCGTTCACGGTCACTGCCAGGACTAGCTTCCTGCGGTTGTCTTTCACAGAATCCCAATCCTGGTTTCAGGAGCATTTCCCCTCAGCGTGCTCCCCAGCGGCGTGTGGCACTGTGCTGTTAGCTGCCTTTGGAAGAAGTGGCTGTGGAGCCCAAGAGGTGATGGCCCGCAGAGGTGGACAGGTCATGGCCACCAGCTCTTCTTCCTATAGTGCAAGGTTAAAGAGAAAATGTGGGCTTGATTTCCCATTTGGTGCATTAAACTGAACCAGAAAATGTTTCCTAGGTGGGCTTTGATGGAAGGACACCGAGGCAGGCTTGCCCTTCTTGTCCTTCTAGTCTAGATACCGCAGAGACGGGCTCCCTGGGTGGGCTCCTCCCCCCAACCCCCAGTGTCCGCCTGGTCCTCCGGTGGAACTTCGGGCTCCACGGTGAGGGAGGAGGAGCTGCTGTGTGCTGCTGGTGAGCACAGGTGGTGAAGGGAAAGGACACCGTGACGGATGCCGTGCCCTAGAAAGAAGGAAAAAGTCAGGACAGGGGATGAGATTCATTCGGTTCTGAGAAGCAGCTTTCACCCAGGAATGGATGAGGTGGAGAAAATTATTAAAAAGTAAAGAGAGTGCTCAGCATTCTCAAGTCGTTTTTTAAAATCTATTTTTTTAATCTATTTTTCCTTCCCATCCACCCTTACCCTAAACTTTCTTGTGTCTGCATCACTCCCCGCGCTCACCCTGAGAAATGCTGCGAGCATCATCAATATGGTGCCTTTGAACAGGTCGCCCTTTCTGCCCCCAAACTGGTGCACTTCTGAGCTCACGGGAGCTTGGGGGTGTGTTTACTTTAGTGCCTGTTGAGCACGTGGAGGGCCCAGAGGAAAGTGGTGCTCTTGGTTCCTCTGATTTATCTGGATTTTATTCCTTAAAACCGGTCCTTATAGGGGTCACAGTGCCCTCACCACCAACAAGCGGATTGTATTTCCTTCCACTGGACTTCTCTTGGGCCCCCTGACACTGTTCATCGCCTTATCCCCTTCCCCAAGTTCTCTGATGGAAGGAGAGCACTGGAAACCCAGCAGAAGCAACCTGCTCCCCACCTCCTGACCCTCCCCCACCCTCTGTTATTGAACCACCAGCTGTGCTCCAAGTCACTCTGGCTGGGAACTGAAGTCACCTCATTGTATCTCCCCTTCATCATTGGAGGCCACAGCTGCGGGATCAGTGGGCGGGGCTTACCCGTTTTCTCTCAGTACTTCTTCAGTCTAATTTTGTTTGCTTTTTTTATTCCCACGGACACCCCCTTATCAGATGAACCCTACATTCAGGGATTTCCAGAGGTAGGAACAGCTGAAGACTGTGATCACTGAAAAAATGCCAAGCACATGCCCAGAGGAGACCCTTGATACTATTGCTATCTGACTAATAGGTTAAGTAAGTTCTTTGGAAGGATCTGGACGTTCTGAAGCTGGTAGCTTCCTGTGACCTAGATGGAGTCTCTGGGCCTTTCTTAATTTTAGTTTCTTTATCTGTGAAATGTGATAGAAGATTTCAACTGGAATCTCATTCCTAGATCACTTCCTAAGGTTTCTTCCAGCTTTACAAGTCTCTGATTGTGATTGGTGTTCCTTCAGTGAGAAACATGTCCCTTGGTGACTTAATGGTTGTCTTCCAATACCTAACCATCTTTTTTTTAAGTTCCATGTGTCCTCAGGGAAAGGATCCTGGCAAAAGGGTGAAAGGTGGAAACACTATTGACTTAAATTTGTGGTTGAGGGTCAACTGCCCACATTAAGCCTTTGGCTTGAAGGGGTCTTAGAGGTCATCTATTCTCATGTCCCATCAAGTGCCAGAATCTTCCATGCCATCACCTTTTTGAAAATTGAAAAAGTGTGTTAAGTCTTATTAAGAAAACTTCACATAATGTTGTAATTCAGGGTTTCTCAGATCTTTGTGCTATTGACATCTTGGATTAGATAATTTTTTGTTGTTGTTGTGAGGCACTGTGCTGTGCATCACCAGCTGGTTAGCAGCGTCTCTGGTGCCCATTAAATGACTAAAGCAACCACCCATTGTGACGACAAAAATGTGCCCGTGGGGAACAAAATCTTTTCCTACCTCCAGTCCCTGTTGAGAATCACCGCTGTAATTCAAACACAAGTCTTGCGGCCTTGTACCCAAATACCTCCTGACAAAGTAATTTAATAAGTCGTTGAAGTGGTGTGTTGCTAGCTGCTTTTCTACCCGCTCCCAGCTTTATCACCCTCACACATTTACCTTTATCTTGTCTGGTTTCTCACTGCCTTGTTGCTATGCCTGGAAATGCTCAAGATGTTGCTCAAGGCTGAGAAGCATTTTGGAGACATTATCATAATAATCCTAATAGCTCACATTAATCCAGCCCTTATTTTGTGCCAGGCACAGTTCTAAATGCTTTACGTGGATGATCTCATTTAATCTTCATTAAGAGTCCCGTGAGAGAGATACTTTTATTCCCCCCGCCCCTTGGCAGAGATGAGGTAACTCAGACTTTGAGAGGTGGGGTAAGGTGTTCTGAGTCCTCTGAGCTGTGAAGCAGGTGAGCTGGGTCTGACTCTGGAGTCTCTTCTGAGCCCCCACACTAAACTATGAATGGGATCTTGACATTACAGGGTGGAAATGAATTGAAACAGCTCCTAGTTTGGTTTGTAGAACCGAGTCTGCTTCTAAGAAAGCTAGAAACTGAAGTTGGCAGTTGCGTTCACTTGAAATAATGTCATTTCTCCCTTTTTCTTCTCCTGGCTCTTTGTCATTCATGTTATTCAGAAAGAGCTACAAAGTTTAAGCAGGGGAAGAGAGGTGGTAGCAGGGCTGGGTACACTGGGAGCTGAGGGGGCTCCGGGGAAAGGAAAGATGGAGAAAAAGGAGCAAACAATGGAGGAGGCATTTCATTTTCCAGTAGGTTCTTACCGTCATGGAAACTTTAGCTATCTCTTTAGTCCCCACAGCTGAAGTTGCCATATTTCTATCAACTCCCTCCTTCTGTCTTCTTAGCCTGTTCTCTTGATCTTCCGTGCTGCATAATATTTTCTTGCTACTGAGGCAGTAGGTGAACACATTGGGACAGAAGAACATAAAATGCAGTGTAAATGGCCACCAAGCAGGCTCATTGCTAGGGTGAGAATGACGACCTTACCCAATACTGTTAAGCTTGACAGTCCAAGGCTGACTGAGAAGGCTGACTCGTGCTTCTAAGCCCCTGTATCAACAAAGTCACAGGGTGGATAGCTGCCAGCAAATAAAGCCGAGAGCTTTGGTTTTGCAAGCTTTGCAGATTGGTTAAGACAGCGGTTCTCAAACTTTGGTGAGCTCCAGAATCATCTGTAGGATGGGCTGAAACACAGATGGCTGGTTCCCATCTCTAGAAGTTCTGATCCAGTGCTTCTGGTTTGGGGTCTGAGAATTTGTATTTCTGGCCACAATCTCAGATGATGCTGATGCTACTGGTCCGTGACCCACAGCATGAGGACCACAGGGTAAGGGCTGAGAGAACTGAATAGTGCTCACAACCCACCCACCTGAAATGTTTTAATAATAAAAGCCTTTGCCTTTTCTGAGCTATGGTACTTCTAGGTTAGGTTAATTTTTTTTTTAAGATTTTATTTATTTGACAGAGATCACAAGTAGACAGAGAGGCAGGCAGAGTGGGGGAAGCAGGTTCCCTGCTGAGCAGGGAGCCCAATGTGGGACTCGATCCCAGGACCCTGGGATCATGACCTGAGCCGAAGGCAGAGGCTTTAACCCACTGAGCCACCCAGGCACCCCTAGGTTAGGTTAATTCTAATCTTAGATCTTTTTGCACTCCCTACTTCTTACACAGCCCCATGGCTACTTCTGTTGGAATGATAAAATCCCTCATTACTCATAGGATAATCCAAATGAAAGTAACTGCTACCAGTTACTTTCTGGACCAGTCCCTCTTAGATTAAGAAAGGTTTCTTATCTGTCCATCCAGCTTTGGTATCCTTGTAGTTGCTTCGCATTTTTTTTTCCCTGTGTTCAGACCAACATTAGCCCAACCAAGAAGCCCAACAGAAACTCAAGTCAGAACATTTATATGTGACCGACGACATTTAAAAAAAAATCTTGATCAGTTTTTCTTTTCAAACCAGATTTCAAGCTCCATCAACCCATTCCTTCTTCTTGACACAAATGTTGCCTCTTCTTGCACAACCACACATCCCCACCTGAACAAGGTGGCTCCAAGTAGCGGGTCAGAAAGATCTAGTGGTTGTGAAGCTCAGAAACTCATTATTTAAATAATGTTCATTGAATGTTTGCCGGGTGCCACGGCATTGTGTACACCTGGCCATCTTGGATTTGTATACCAAAACCCTGGGAGAAGGTAGGTGTTTCTCATTTACAGACAGAGAAACCAAGGCCTGGAAACTTGAAGAAAACTCTTATGTTAGTTAGGATAATTGTATTATGAAATATGTATATTAGTGGACCCATAATAAGAGGCAATATTGGCTTGCTTTGGCAAAACTTGGAAATTATTGGGAGGATAAAGAAGCTTTTCTCATGTATTCAGGGAACTAGACCCAAGGAAGAATGAGAATCAAGACATCAACAGAGAACTCAGCTCTGGGAGCTCACGGCCCTTTCTCCATGGCTTTGCCAGGGATGTGACCCACTCCCAAGGGTGCATCTCTCAGTTCTAACTCTCAGCAGTGAGAATTGGACTGGCCCAGTCATTTATGGGCAAGTAGGCTCAGCAGAAGCATCGTTGCCACAGGTCTCCCTGCTGGAGTGGTAGATATTGCTGTTATAAGTGGTTTGGTGGACACTGGGATGAAGGTCTCCTGCATCACACAACTAGTGTGACGGAGACAAAATTTGATCTTAGGTTTGACTATAGCCAGTGCTTTTCTCCTACAAAGGGATGCCTGATAGAGAAACACATTAATTTGGGAGGTAATAAAGATGACCTGTTTTTATTTTCAAGGTCCCCCCATGTGCGGCACTCCTTGCACGGGGCCCTGCTGCTTCCATTTGTGCATACCTTTTGGTTTCTGAGACGTCTGTGGCTGCATCCTGGCTCCTCTTTGTCCCTCTGATTTCTCTGCCATGTGGCCCGGCTTCTCCTTCTGCTCATGCGTGTCAGGCTCTGGCTCACCTAGCATCGCTCCGACTCACAGATCGTTGAAGCTGAGGGGATCGATCATCTTGTCTTGTCTTTTATCCATACAGTAAATAATACTGATAATATAGGCCAAACACTTATTGTGAACACCACTGAAAGCTCTGGATCTCATCCAACTCTTCTAACAAACTTGTCTTTTTTTATTTCCCAACATTTTATCACAAAAAACCCCAAACACTGAAGAGAAAAGTTGAAAGAATTTTATGGCAAACTCTCACATACTCACCACAGAGTTTCCGTAGTTAACATTTTGCTAGCTTCCTTTGTCACATTTCTGTCTGTCCACCCTTCTATCCATTTGTCAGTCCATTATTTGGGTGTTTCAAAATAAGTTTCTTATTCTCATTTTTATAATCGGGAAACTGAGGCCAAAACCGTTGACATGACTTGCCCAAAGTCACCACCTTTTGTGGAGGGATGAGCTGAGATTTAGCCCTGGCAGTCTGGCTCCCAACTCCTTCTCGAGCATCAAGTCACATTATGTCTCCTGGAAGGGGAGTGGAAAGACTCACTCAAGGTCAATTAGTGGCAGGCAATGACCAGCACCCAGGTCACCTAATTCTCAGGCTCCTGAAATTTCCATTACGTTGACCCGTGATAGATAGTTTGCTCCACAAGTAAAGATGATGATCTCCTTGCTCTGCAAAGAGCTGCAGGGTTGGTATTTTACAAACTAACCCGGACCTCTGGAAAACCTAATTTCTGACATGGAAGATTTTACAAAACTAATACACTATCAACAACTTAGGATAATTTATGGCAACAACAGGCTGGAGAATGACCATTTTAGGTAACTTTTCACATTGTCCAGAGGACTTTTGTGTGTGTCCTCTTATCTCAAGTTTTTGAGTAGTAGATCTGTAAGACAGGGGCACTGGGTGACTTCACCATCTTGAACACCTGGAAACCTGGGGACTGTAGAAACAAAACGAATTCAGAGTCACGTAGTACTAAGAACAAAGTGGGGCCTTGGTGAAAATAGTCTCTTTCAAAAACACTCTAAGTTTTGAGGAGCTACATAAATAACTAGTTAATAAAATTGAGCCCCAAAAGTTGAGATGCGGGGCTATTGAAATCCTTTATGGGATAGCCTAGTGATTTAAGTTCTGTGTTCTAAAGCCGCTGCCTGGTGTGGTCTTGGACAATGGCTCCTTTCTATGCCCCACTTTCTTCATCTGTAAAATGGGTATAATTGTAGCACTCTTTCAGAGTGTAGTGTGAAGATACAATGATGTAACATGGGTGAAGGGATTGGTACTTAGTATGTGCTCAACAAATATCATTTATAGAAATCTGCCATTGTTCCTGTCCTGCTGGCTCAGCAGGATTCTTCTCTTCTTCCTTAAATGGGCCCCTCTAAAATCAATGGGTCTAGATAAATCTTTTCCCCAAGGGGTTTATTTAGGAACTCTTGGCGGGAGAATGTGCTCAGCAGCTTTTTGTGAGGGGACTTCTTAATAGTCCAGTAAAGATGAAGATTCTGCTCAAGAATTTCCATGCAAGCTGTAAATAGCCCATGTCCTTTGAGATTGCACTAGGATACTTAATTGGATATGATAATCAGCACATAATATCTGAAGTGGAGAGTTCTGTATAAACTGTTTTCTAACCCAGGAGGTTCAGAAGGAATAGAAAAGAGTGAGGACAGAGGTAAACAGACTGGCAGAGACCTTTCTCTTGGCATGCATAGCAAGTACTGTAATCCAGGTCCTTCTGCCAAGAAGACATTTAAATAGATAAGAAAAGCTCTTAAAGGGGATTTCAGAGCGATGTGCTTACCTGAGCGGATTGCAGTCTGTCTTTGCAGAGCTTCCCAAAGAGCTCTCCATGAACCATCTGCACCAGAATCGCTGGGACGTTTGTTAAAATGCAGATGCATGGACCCACTGACTAGAGATACTTTGAAGGAGGCACCAAGATCTGCAGTTTTGCAAGTGACTCTAGGTATTCTAATGTTAGAGACCCACTGTTGTCAGCAACATAATTCTGCAAAGTTCAAAACACTAATTTTCAGGACTTTATTTAGATGGACTGCAAATTTTAGCTTGACCTCTCAGTTCCAGGCCCCTGGGATGGGTGAGTATCAGACACTCCAGGCATTCTGAAACTCAGCTTTCAGGGGTCTAGCCTGTAGAGAAGAGGGATAATTTCTGTAACCGCATCCCAAAGTAGAGGAGATCAGTCCCCCAGGGGTATAGCTGCCTTCACAGAGAAGGAAACATCCAGCCTCCAAAGACTGGGGCACTGCCAACCTGGAGATGACTTGTCCCAAGAGCTGGCTAAAAACTATATTGTAGACTCACTGGGCACTTTTTTAAGTGTTCATTTTCATTTATTTTTTTGCAACAACCTTATGAGGTTGGTATTATGCTTATCCCTGTTATACAAATGGGGACTCAGAGGCTAAGAGAAGTAAGTGATTCATCCAGCGGCGTATACCTGGTAATCAACAGAACTAGGACAGACACCAAGGCCGTACTTTGAACTGGGATGGCCAACTATCTGACTGGCTGCCTGTTTTTGTATGGCCTGTGAGCTGAGAAGGCTTTTCACATTTTTTTTTTTTAATTGTTGGGAAAAAAAACAAACAAACAAAAGAAGAATACTATTTCGTGACAAGGGGAAATAATATGAAATTCAAATTTTGTGCCCGTAAATACTTTTTCTTGGAAAACAGCCATGTATGTATCATCCATCCATCCATCCATCCATCATGTATGTATTGTCTGTGGCGGTTTTTGTGCTACAACAGCAGAGTTAGAGAGTTGCGATTATGACCTTGTGCTCCAGATAGCCCAAGATATTTGCTGAATGGCCCTCTACAGAGAAAAAAAAAGAGAGAGAGAGAAAAGAAAAAGGAATGCCAACCTCTGCTTTAAGCCACAATGCCAGTGTCTGCCAAGCTTCGATCATCTGAATACTACCTTTGTGATTCTCACCACCTTCTCATGCCATCTGGAGTATTATCTGCCTAACACGTTTCTTTAGATCAATTAGTTTTCTTTAAATAAATTTATTTTACAAAGAAACAAAAATGCAAGTGGAAACCAGTGCCAAAGGCAAGCAATAGAAGGTAGCTGTAAAAGCAAATGCAGCACATACAAAACAATATATCGGATTTCAGCTGGATGGTTGGAAGATGGATGGATGGTTTCTCTCATTTTCCTGCAGACCTCCTCACCCTTTCTTTGTTCACTGTCCTGACTTCCAATGATGAACCTGCACCGTCTTTGGAGGGCTACCCTTGGTCTTCTACAATTGACTGTGCTTACAAGCACAGTGAGCTGGAGATACCTGGGAAACCATGTTTCCCCTGTGTAGGGCCCTTAACCGATGATGGTTGTGGGAGTATTAATAACCCAGCGACCTCCCCACTTGTCCAGGATAATTCTGAGGGACATTTATACATTTCCCAGAGCTTTTGTGTGAGATTAAGCTTCAGTGGCTTAAACACATTCCTCGGCTGCCTTCTCCCCCGCCTCCCCCCTCCAGCCCCCCGCTGTATCATTACTCCCCTGTCGGTCTACTCGCACCTGCCAAATGAACAATGTGCATTTATTTGATTCTTACCTCAAGATCTGCTTCTCGGAGGACCTCAGTAAGAGAATCGTATTTCTAGCAAAAGATTGTGAGCTCAGGACCTGTTTTTTTCTTATTATAAAATAGAGATACCAAATGTCAGGAAGGTTTCGAAGATGAACGAACACTTATTTGAATTCTTTTCTTCAACGTAAATAACAGTGATTAAAATAGAAAATGAAAGGAGAACACATTTTTAACCATATGATCCAACAGTACTTAATGCTCTATCCACCTACTGCTTAATATCATATACTTTTCTCCAGTGGCAAGTGAAACACACTTGGGGACTTGATGTTTTACCTTAAAGAGTGGTCCCCAGACCAGCAGCATCAGCAAATTTTCCACTCTAAACCTACTGAATCAGAAAGCTGGAAGTGGGGCCCCACGATTGTGTTTTAATAAGCCTGCAGGTGATTCTTAGGCATGCTTAAACTTGAGAACCTCTGCTCTCCAGTAAACAGCTTCTTATTTAGTTCCACTTTCATTGCATTCCTGGATTTCATCAGAATTCAGAATCATCTCAGACTTGCTTCCTCCCCTCAACCGTGACTGACCGATGGTTTTCTGGCTTCTGTGTGAGCCTCCCACCGAGGTAGACCTCATTGCTTGCCAAGACACACAGGTCGATAACTGGACAGCTCTGATGTTGGATGACCTACTTCAGAGTGAGTCTCAAACTTCTCTTGAGATTCCGTATCTCCTTTGGAGACACAAAGACAAGATTATTTCCTTCCCTAATTTTCAAGTAAGACTTTCATATCATGTTACTCATTTGACAAGCACTAATCACGTCTGTGTGTCTCTTCTCCTAGAACCTGTGGCCAAATTAGGGGTGAGACATTCATCAGGTGATTGGAAATCCTCCATATAACAAGTAGTTAGAGGAAATCTCTGCCTTGAAAAATATCTGATTCCTAGAAATACTCTAGATGGACTCTGTTCAGTGTTACATGAAAAGGAAGTCTGTGTTTTTTCTTCACTTTTCCTCTGCTCCGTTCTTTTTTCCAAACGGTAGATTAAGTACGTTTCTTAAATATTCTTTCATTGTTCAGGGCTGTTTGCAATATCAGTTTTCTGAAGAACGGGCAAAAATTTTCAGTTGAGAAATGTGTATTTGTCCAGAAAGAATATTTTCTTAGTCAATTCCAAAAATATGTTAAAAGACATTTTGCATCCCAGTTGTACATATCTTCATGGTCCCTTCAGTATAACTGAATTGGCATCTGTATGGGTTTTCAGTTATGGGAATGAAACAGCTAGAAGCTTTTTCTTTAGGACTAAATCTTTGCAGGTGACTTAGTATCAGTGGCATTTTGACTGCCATCCCTAGAAAGACACTTGCTAATATAGGTCCCAACTCCAGTAATACAGGCTTTTTTTTTTTTTTTAATGGCTTACACACCACCATTTAAATGTCTACATAACAAATATAATTTTTTCAGTACTAATTTATGAAGAGAAACTCTTTTAAAGAATATGTATCAACTGAGGTTTAAAAAAGTGCTACAATGGGACACCTGGGTGACTCAGTGGGTTAAAGCCTCTGCCTTTGGCTCAGGTCATGATCCCAGGGTCCTAGGATCAAGCCCCGCATCAGCATCATCGGGCTTTCTGCCCGGCAGGGAGCCTGCTTCCTCCTCTCTCTCTGCTTATTTGTGATCTCTGTCTGTCAAATAAATAAATAAAATCTTCAAAAGGAAAAAGTGCTAAAACAGCATTATACAAATATCTAATGTTTGCTAAAACAAAGTCCCTATAAATAATTAAGAAGAATTTTTTTTCTTCTATGTAGTGAGAATTTGCACAGTTGCAATTTTTTGGATGGTCCAAGAATTTTTTTTTTTTTCACAGTAATAGTTACTAGGCCATCATGGTCACCATGGGGTATAGAAGGCTGTGGGAATGTTTGTGTGTTTGATCATGGTGATGCTGTGTCTTGGTACAAATGGCCACTAGTGGGTTTGGGCTTGAAGTTGTGAGCTTTGACAACTTACTCTGATCAAATACCTGGCCTTATTTGATTATAGTTTGCATTGTTCTTCTTTTTGTCCCACCTGCTCAGAGATGTCTAGTCTCATGCCCAGTAGATGAAGCCTATTTGAAACAGTTTATGTGAATTGAGCATGTATCTTTTTTGGGGGGGGGGGCAGGGAAATGATTCAAAACTCTTGGCCTTTTTCTGGGGATGTGAGAGACAGAACTGATAAGATTCCTTCCTATAATGTTATTGGAAGAAACCCTATCAGTCACCAAAATTCTAGTTCTCATTTAGACATCCTTACACACATGCTGCTTGAATGCCTCCAATGACAAGAGATTCACCTTTCCAAAATTTCCTTTAGCTTCTGAGAAGCTCTAATTACCTGAAATTTCTTCTTCTTCTTTTTTTTTAAATTTTATTTATTTGACAGACAGAGATCACAAGTAAGCAGAGAGGCAGACAGAGAGAGGGAGACACTCACCGCTGAGCAGAGAGCCCGATGTGGGGCTTGATCCCAGGACCCTGGGATCATGACCTGAGCCAAAGGCAGAGGGTTTAACCCACTGAGCCACCCAGGCGCCCCACCTGAAATTTCTTCTTTTCTTCACCCTTCCCAGGACCCGCTGACCCAGTCCATTCTACGCTTGGGGGAATTGAGCCCCAGATTGGTGAGCGACCTGCTTGAGAATAGGAACAATGGTTTAGTAGCCATGTTGGGCTGAGATCCCAGGCCCAGTGACTCCTGGTCCAATGCCTGCTCCTTCCCGCATGTCCAGCTCCCACCCTCAATTTGGCTATTAAGATAAATAATGTTTTACTTATTGCTGACACTTGTCCAAAATAAAGGTATTGGAATATGCCCTTTGATGTAGAAATTTAACCCGTATAAGCATACCCTATGAAGAAACGTGGTCAATCCCTGCACTGCTATGCATGAATATCTGCCCATGCAATCAGAACCAGAGGAAAACAAAACCAAAGTGCAGGAGAGCAAGCTGAGGTTAGGACATAGCTTCAGGTTGACAGGTGTTGGCACTGTTCCAGACGACGTCTCATTTCACTCCAGCAGGTGGAGACTATTTGCAGGTGAGACCTATGCTCACACTTCTCATAATAGAGATGCAACTACACACCTTCTGTTAACCATTAACAACTGTTCCACAGCAATCTTTCAGGATATTCCGAGTAAAAGAACAAGGGGTAAAGATGGGGTGTACTTACCTTTTGGGTTTGCCCTTTAGGTATTTAAAATTTGTAAGCCAGAAAACCAAGGGTTGGAATCAGCATTGGGTGGCATAAGTATGATGACCTGCTCCTCCTCTTTTTTTTTTTTTTTTTTTTTTTAATTTTACTTATTTGACAGAGAGATCACAAGTAGGCAGAGAGGCAGGCAGAGACAGAGGGGGAAGCAGGTTCCCTGTCAGCAGAGAGCCCAATGCAGGTCTTGATCTCAGGATCCTGAGACCATGACCCAAGCTGAAGGCAGAGGCTTTAACCCACTGAGCCACCCAAGCACTCCTCCTCCCCCTTTTTAAGGAAAAGATCAATCTCAATGTACCCAACAAGGAAAAGAAACTCCAAAGAATCTGATAGAATTGGATGTTGCTGTAGCTTTACTTTTGTGATGGATAAAGCATTTTGAATAATTCTGGTTGCTTGAGCTTGTCCTAGCCCTGAGAGAATACTGAGAACTCCCTTTGGACTTCACATGGTAGAAAGTTCTGTTTGACTCTCTTTTCCATGCCTTTCCCAAGACTTGCTGTGTTCTTTGTCTGGTTATGACAATCTAGGACTGTTACCCTGAAGGAGACCAACATGGGGATCTCCCTTCTTGTCCCTTAGATAAGGATACAGCATGACTGTGGTTAAAACATACATGTGGTCTAATTGAATTTCAGATTGGCAGAACTTTTAGAAGTGACATAGCTTATACCCAGACATAATAGATGTTCTCAGTTGATTGCATCTTTAATTGCCTAGGTGGTTAAGGAGCCAGAAATGTAAGTATGTGAGATAAAAACACTGGTTCCTTGAACACCCCTCTTGCTATATGCAATCTTCCTAACAAGAGGTGTCCCTGTAGTCTCGCTTCTGATTAGTTAGCTCTGGTGAGCATGGCAGAAAATAGTGGACTGTGATGGATTAATCAAATCAGGATAGATACAAATCAGCACCAATTTATCTTCTGTTACTGTTCCTCTTTCTCTGACAAAATGCAGGCTGTCTCACTGGCTTGTTAAATGGCAATCATTTTAAATTTGCTCATTGGGTTTCTGATGAGCAAGACATAACAATGTGTATTGCCATGAATATATCAGGTCCGCCCCACCCCCCCGCCCGTGTTGTAACATTTTCAAATGCAGTTTCAAGGAGATGATCTTCAGCGAGTTCTTAACTGGTTTTCTTGGTTCCAGTTTTTCTTCCTTCTAATCTGTATATAAATACAATGTTGATTTTTTTTTTTTTTTTGGTCTATTATCCAGGATTCTTTGGTTCCAAGTAATTGCTGGAACCCAACTCAAACTGGCTTAAGAAGGGGGAAAAAAAAGAAGGGAAAACAAAAAGGAGTATGTTGGCTCGTATAATTGGAAAGTGTAAGACTGTCTTAAGACACCATTGTATCTGAAACCTCAAGTTCTCTATGTTCCAACTCTGCTTTCCTTGTGGTTACCTTCATTCTCGACAGGCTTTCCCCACAAAGTGGCATTGATGTCCCCTAATAGCTTCATCCTGAAAGCCTTAATAGTCTAGCAACACTAGGGAAAACAGAGACTCTTTCTAGCAAAAATCCCAGGGTTAGCTTTCACTAGTCTAGCCGGTGAGCAAAGGAATTCTGGCCAGGGAGTGAACTGTTCTGATTGGCCAGAGCCAGTCTTGTGCTTATCACTGGACCCAGGGACTGAGGCCGGGGAGGGATGGTTCTCCAAAGGAAATTCAAAGTGCTCTTTTCAGAGAAAGAAGGATTCTTTCTCTTCTAGTAGAAGGAAGTGTGATATGATGATAAGAACTCTACGAAATAAAACTTGAGTTTCAGAATTCACAGACCTAGATTCTGTTCCCAGTTTGGCCAAGTGCCAGCTGGGTAACTGGCAAGTCAGTTGGCCTCTCTGGTTCATAGTATCTTCACCTTACAGTAGGGACAAAAGACTTTGAGGCTGGAAGAAGAGGAAAAAGACAGTGTTTGGACCTTGCCAACACTTAGTAAAAGGTAACTAAATAGAGGAGATGTTTTTCTGCTACTTTAAAAAATTACTGTATTGTGCCCTGGATGATCTATAGATTAGCTCCCAGTTGGAAATTCACAAACTCTCAAACCTATTCTTTATTTGCAAAACTAATTAGTTGGATAGATTGACTCGACAAGTATCTATGAAGAGAATGTAACGTACCAGGTATTTTTCTAGGTACTAAGGATGTAATAGTGGTCAGGTATCTAACTATGCCCTCTTGAAACTATTCTAGTGAGGAAGACTAATTACTAATAAAGAAACAATGGAGTATATAATAATGCATGTGCTAGTAAGAGAAAATAGAGTGGATAAAGAGGATAGAAACTTCTAGAATATGAGGTCTGAAATTCTACTCAGATGATCAGGGAAGACTTCAATGAGGAAGTGACAGTTGAGCAGTAGTTAGGAGGCAATGAGCGAAAAGGCCGTGAGGTAAAAAATCTACTTTTATGGCCAAGGAAAGTAGCAAAACCAGGAAACTCAAGGGCACTGAAGGGGTGGGGCACGGCTAAAGTTGAGGTTGGGGGGGAGCTGGGTGGGACCAGATCACTTCAGGTCTGGTTGGCCATGATAAGGAGTTTGGATTTTATTCTAAGGGTGACTAGAAGCCTCTAGAATTTTATGCAGGCAAGACATGATTTGACTTACATGATGAAAATCCCTTGCCAGCTCCTGTGGGGGCAATGACAGGGGGGCAGGCAGGAGAGCAGTTCGAGAGGGCATGGAGGGATCCGAAGAAAAGAGATGGTGGTGTGGACCAGGGTGCTGATTATGGAGGGAATGAGAAAAACTTAGGTTAAACAATCATTTTCAAAATAGGATGAATTTGCTGACAGTTTGGTTGTAGGGTGTGAGAAAAAGGGGTTGTTTGTTTAAGTAACTGGGTCAGTGGTGGCACCATTCGCCGAAATGGAAAGCACTAGGCAAGGATTAGATTTTTGTGTTGGGAGTGGGAAATGTAGAGTTCAGTCTGAAATGCTTTTTATTTTATTTTTAAAAAAATGTAAAAGTAATCTCTGTACACAATATGGGGCTCGAACTTACAGCCCCTAGATCAAGAGTCCCGTGCCCCACTGACTGAGCCAGCCAGGCATTTCTGAAATGCTTTTTATTTTAAGCCATGGGAATGGATGTGATCACTTCAAGAAAGATCTAAGTAGAGGAAAAAGGAGGATGTGGCCTGTCCCTTCAATAGTTAAGGCTTTGTACTTAAATATTTCAAATCAAAGATTATTTGGATTCAAAGAAGTGAAAGAGATTGAAGTAGATGGGGCTACTTTGCTTGAGGTCAGAGTAGGGGGTTCAGAGTCTTGGAGGCTAAGCCTTCCCCCACACCTGCCCCAGACTCAGAAATGCCCACAGAATTCCTTGTTCATCCACAAGGTTCTAAAGAACAAACACTGGAAAACACAGAGAGATCTACATCCTTTCCAACTCTGGGGATCTGCCATTCTCTTCCTGGCGGCCAGGCGAGTGTGTTTGGTCCACCCTGACCAAAGCATCCAAGGGCCCAGTCTGAGGTTCATGGTTCTGTTGTGTAGATAAACAGATTCATAGTTTCTTCTTAGTAAGATTTGATTAGAAAATCAGCAGATGGAATTATAGAATGTCAGAGCTGGAAGTGAACCCAGAGATCATCTCCTCCAGTCCCTCTGTTTACCAGGAAGTGGATGATGAAACTCAGAAGGGAAAAAGGATTAGTTCAGGGCCACCCCCAAAGAAGCAGCCCAGGACCTGCCCCTATATTCTCTGACTTGCCATGGTGTGGAACAAATGTGACGCAAAACATTTTCTTCTGAAAAGTGAAACTGCAGTCAGTTAAAAGGGCCAACTTGATGGAGATCAGTGAGTACCTTCCCAGGAAAGTATGTCAGGTCTTCTCAGAGTCCCTGGTAGAGGGACTTTTGGTAGTTTGAAAGTGAACTTCCCTTTCATTTGGAGTTCTGACCCTGGAGTTCATGAATGGGCTTCGAGAAATAATGTGCTCCTCTGGAAGTGTGTATGTATGTGCATGTCCATCATTGTTTCTGGGCAGGGGGTTCTCAAGAGTTTACTGGATTTTCAAATGGGTGTATGATTACCTAGCCTCAAAAAGTTGAAAGAAGAAAAACCAACCCTGAAGATCTTCATGGGAAACAAGATGGCAGACCATTTTAGGCAAGATACCATTTTAATCATGACGAGATAACAACTTATTTTCACTGGCTAGTGTCCTAAAGCAGATCGGGTAAATAAGCTGTGTTTCTGGGAAGAGCAACAAGAAGTAAACTGATTAAGATGGAGTACAGAGAAGTACCTGTGTGTTTTAATCTCCGGGAGATTAATAAAACGCTAAAGAAACTGCGGTACTCAGCTCTGTCATACTTCAGTATGCCAGTAGATTTTTGCTGTAGTATGATTTACTAAATACTTTCTGATAGTCTACAAAACAAATCTTTTTTTTTTTTTTGAAGGTTTTATTTATTTGAGAAACAGAGCACGAGCCGGGGATGCGGTGGAGTGGTAGATGGCAGAGGGAGAGGGAGAAGCAGGCTCCCCACTGAGCAGGGAACCCAACACAGGCTCAATCCCAGGACCCTGGGATCATGATTTGAGCTGAGGGCACCCCCAGGCGCCCCAAAACAAGAGTCTTACTAAATAGGAAGCCATGACTAGCTGGCACATTTTTTCTTTAGTAGGGACTTGTATTTTCCTAAATTAATTCATTGTCTAACCTTTTTTTTTTTTTTTTTTCCCCTCACATACAGGACCCTGTGGGCACTGAGATCCAACTCACACATGCCTATTTCCTGTAATGGATGAATTTGATGCTAATGTGAGGTATATCATATTTCCGTATATACTGTAAATATGCTGCTGTAAATTATGGCCATTTGAACTCTGAAGCCTCTGAAAAATATATTGTGGTAGCATTACAAACCCAGCAGATGCAGATTTTCTACAGTGTTTCATATGTAATCATGAGTGCCATGTTTGATTATTAGAGGTTTTTTTTTTTTTCATTTCTGCTTAAGTCATAAATATAATATGGCTGGAAATATTTCCAGATGCTTTTTACTAAAAGTCTGCATTATGAGAGGCGGTGTAATATGAAAATAGATATTCATCTCTCTAATAGGAAGAAAGAAGATGTGTTTAAATGGGGGTAAAAATAGCTGAAGAGTGTCTCTCTGTATATTGAAACCTCAGGTATACATTCAGATAGCTTTTTATAACAGGTTCTGGTCTGCCCACTTCTTATTTCAACCAGGCTATTAGATTATGTGGCTTGATGACTGCATGGTATGCTTACATAGATGGTTTAGTTTGGTTTTCCTGCAGCCCTTGGAGATCAGATCATAGGGCAGCTCCTACGGAAGATTTTCCCTGAAGGTTTGCTGCATTTTATTTGGCACAATCAAATAGGGTGAAGAAAATTGTCTTCAACAAGGCTTGAATGTTATGAATTGGCATTTGGAGCTGAGCATTAGTCGTCTGTTTCAATAGCTGGAAAATATTCTGGAAAAAAAAAAATATGTTCCTGGTGCAATCCTGGGAGCGGCGCTTCTTTCACCTAGAACTAGAGGAAGGCACATTTCAGGTATAGATCAAGGGCACAGCGCTTCCGTGTTTGACGCAGTACAATGCCGTGATGAAAGAGAGCTGTCAAATATCTTGACAGAGAGTCTAGTGTAATGCGATTCGAGCCGCAGAGACATACTGTCACCCCAAACCCGGGAATTCCTTAAGGGCAGAAGGTGTCACATGCCCAATTCCCAGCCCACGGTGGGTATTTGATAAAGAATTGCTGATCACCCAGTCATTGTTGATATATTGCAGATATTTCCAGTGGGTTGGATATACATATATTGGTGTGGATACATATACCCAACCCCAGTTGGGTTGGAAAGACATATATTTCCAGGTGGATTCTAGTGTACCTAGCTATGCACAGAGGCCCTGTACATTTAGCCATACAACATTTTGTACTTAAAATAGAAGCATCCTAGACTTTGTTACTCACCCAACGCTCTGACTTGGTGCAAAGTCTAAGAACTTTGATACCGATTTCGAGGCCGGTGCCATGTGTTTAATTTTCCTCCGAAAGTTTGTGGGCTTCTTTGTGCAGGGAAAGCAGAGTGGAATTTGGAGAATCTCAATTTTTTTTTGTTGTTGTTGATTTCTGTTAAAAGGCCAAAGGGGGCCGTGTTAATGATGAGAAGTTATGCCATTGAAGTTTCAAACACTGTGTCGTCAAACTGCATCAGCTGTTAAAGTGAACTTCTTTTTGGATAATTCAGATTTTATGATCCCTAACTTTTCCAGCTTTTCAATAGTAGCATTGAATTGTAACAGCAGAATACAGTTCAATTAAATGAACGTTAGCCACTTTCCTGGGTGTTACGGAACAATATTGCGGGGTACAAGATGATATTGCTCCCCAGAATCTTCTCTCCGGACCATCCTTTCTGTCAGATTTCCAACCTAATCCCATCAACATATGTTCATTCTCGTTCACTCCCCCTCTCTACCACACTATTAGTAACATGCAAATGTACACACTGTCCACTCATATCCTCCTCAGTCAGGCCTCTGGGTGTTCATAATAAAGGTGATATTTTAGGCTCACATTTACCAAACTGTGATACATAGCTCACTCATAATACATAATGATTTTAGGTGGTATATGAATCTTTTATTATTTCTACATAAATATTGATTTTTAAAGTAACCATATCATGATGCATAATACTAGTTTGGCACTTATAGTGGAGAAATACAGTTTTCTTTTAAACTACGTTCATTTAAAATGTAAAAATAAGTTTATTTAAAAAAAGGAAAGTAGGGGCACCTGGGTGGCTCAGTCATTGGGCGTCTGCCTTCAGCTTAGGTCATGGTACCAGGGTCCCGGGATCAAGCCTCGCATTGGGCTCCCTATTCAGTGAGAAGCCTGCTTCTCCCTCTCCCACACTCCCTGCTTGGGTTTCCTCTATCTCTGTGTCTCTTTCTGTCTGATAAATAAATAAAATCTTTAAAAAGAAAGAAAAAGGAAAGTAAGTTTGTATAAGGAAAAATATTATGTAATTTTAAAATACACATTAGTAACAGGATGTGAAAAAATTTATAAAAGTTTGCTGTGTCAGTGGGTAGGTTCTAGAAACCAATGTTCTAGGAAGAATTAGATAGAATAAATTTTATTACTTCAAGAGCAGGAACCAGAATTTTTTTTTTTTTTTTCGGTAAGGAAACACTTTCAGTCTGTGAAGTTCCCACATAAAACGAGAGCCAAAGGGTTAGGGCTCTGGTACAGGAGAGGATTTTTTTGGCTTGCTCTGAAGACGGGAAAATGAGTGAACAGAGGAGGGAGGAGGTTAGAGAAGAAAAGAGATGATGGGGCACTGCTGGGAAAAGCACGCACCATCCAGTGGCAGGTTGCCTGAGAGGGACTCTGAGGGAAGTTAGGTTGGAAATCTTTATTTGTTTGTTTGAAGTGTGTATGGTGTGTGTGCTGACCTCTCCCAGGTTCCCGTTCCTTAGAAAAATTTTCTAGCTTGACTAGGAATGGAGAGTCGATGTTGACTGCGTCTGAGCTATGAACTTAATACACGTGAAGTTTTTTTAAGCAGTTTTTTCAAGCAGTCCTCCGAGGCCCTTGCCATTATGATGCCCGTGGGGTGTGGGAATGAAGTCCCAAAGAGCTGAAGTGACCAGCGCAAGACCACGGAACCATGGCGCCTCCACTAGGCGACACATATTTTATGTGACTGTGTGGGCGTGCTTGAGTGTGTCTTAGCGACAGGGCTGACAATCCTGTCCGGGTGTGTTTGGGAGGGAGAACTCATGTATGAGGACAAACACTCAAAACACACAGGATAACAGAAGAGTGTGCATGCCTGGGAAGACTTCAGAAACCAGAGTAAAAGTTTTAAAAGCCCTGTGGGCTGTAGAATTAAGAGACTCTGGCCAATTTTCCCCAGATATCAAGGGACAGAGAGGTCCTAGTTGACATTTAGGGCTAAATAAAATGTCTAAAGTTTAAGTATTTTCTCAGGCCATTCTGGCCCCTTCATTTTTTGTTTCTTTGGTTCCATTCAGTTGAGTTTGCTAATTAAGCTTGATCCTTGCCACTGTGTATCTATCAGTGTCCTTGGCTGCAGCATCAGAAACTAACCTGCTAACATGTTCAGAGGTAATCTTGGGAAAGCCCCAAGGTACAGGGCCAAATATTTAAGGCAAAGATGCTGTGTAGAACCAGTCTTGGAAGTAAATAAGAACTTTGGGAGTTCTCATAGAGCTAAGGAATTGGGAAAATGGCCAAGCACAGGAAGAAGTGGTCAGTTCATTTCTGCATCATGGATAACATGCAATCATTTCCTTTTTCTTTTCTTTTTTTCCTTTTTTTGAAGTTTAAAAATTTTACTTATTTATTTATTTAAATTCAGTTTAGCAAGGTATAGTAGTATATCATTAGTTGTTGATATAATGTTCAATGATTTTTTTTTCATTTTTTTTTCAATGATTCTTTAGTTGAGTATATCACCCACTGCTGATCACATCACATGCCCTCTTTAATGCCCATCACCCAGTTATCTCATCCCCCCAACCCACGTCCCTTTCTGCAACCCTTAGTTTTTCAGGAGTCAAGAGTCTCATATGGTTTGTCTCCCTTTCTGATTTCTTCCCATTCAGTTCCCCCACCCTGCCCATCCCTATGGTCCTCTGCACTATTATGTTCCACAGATGAATGAAACCATATGGTAATTGTGTTTCTCTGATTGACTTATTTCACTTAGCATAATACCCTCCATTTCCATCCATGTCCTTTTTCCATAGGCTACTCAAGAGGGAGAGTCCTGGGAGATGACATTTGACTGGCCGAGCTAAGACATGTGGTTCTTGCTGTCCAGGTTTTATAGGAGGAGGCAGGTACCACTCAGGAAGATGACATGCAGTGGGGAAGAGTTAAGTTCTCCAAAGAAATGGGTGCTTTTTAGGAAGAGGGACTGGAGACTGGGTAGCCAAAATATGACAAACATCTAATCTCATTTGTTTTGTAGCAGTTGGATTTAACTACAGTATTCAAATAACATTGCTCTGTGTATAAATAGAAATAAGTGAGGGTTCTTTCATTTGTTTTATGTACATTAATTAAGCACCTACACCATGCAGTTCATGGTTGGTGTCAAGTTGAAGAGGACAATCCATGTAGGATGGATTGACTCACGATGAAAGGTCAGCAGTGAATCAGACCTTGGATAGAGACAAGTGCCTGACAGTCCTTTCCGTTGGTAAATAGTGTCTCACCAACTTACCAGTCAGCAGGCAGCTCTTTCCAGACAATCTGACACTTACCTGGTATTGTTTTTTCTTTGTTAGTTTGTTTTGTTTTTTTGTTTTTTTGCTCAGTTTGCTTCTTGTTGGGGCCCTGGAGGAGACAGCTTGTGCTGTTCTTGAAGGGTTGAAGAACAGAGACTGGAAACAGTGGCTTTGGTGATTTTGCAGCAAATACTCTTTGTAGGACACCATCGGCCTGCACTTGGCAGTGAACCTGCTGGGGCCTTACCACAGGGCTATCCCTAAGCTCATGATAACTACTTAATGACACCCTGAAATAGTTACTGACTTCAGAGATAGCCCATGCTTTGTGCGTTGTTTTGTGTTAACTACCAGTTTCTTTCTGCCCCCTTTTTTCTTACTATGTTCAGTTAGCCACTGTATAGTACATCATTGGTTTTCTATGTAGTGTTCAATGATTCATTACTTGCAAAAACCACCCAGTACTCGTCACAACATGTGTCCTCCTTAATATCCATTACCTGGCTACACTCTCCCCCTCATACCCCAACCCCCAACCACCTAAAACCCTTAGATTGTTTCCCGGAGTCCAGGGTCTCTCCTGGTTCATCTCCCTAACTACCAGATTCTTCCCTCTGACGTGTTTTCCTGGGCTTGGGTATGATCTGTAAAACAATCCAGCCCCCCCACCCCCCGCCCCCGCTTCCTGCTGTTTATTACAGTTAAAAAGTTTCTAAGAATTTTTACCTATCAAGTTCTAGTTTCAGAAAGTACAGGGTTCAGACAGGAGATAAGTTGACGTAAAGTCCAAATACATACGAAGTTGCTCTTTGACGGTTTCTTAAGATAAGGACCCCAGACTTCCAGTAGTGAAAAAATTTACTTTATGCCTCAATTCTTTTTAGCTCTGGCCTCCTCCTACCCTTGTCTGACCTCCTTGCCCCATGGGCTATCTACATTTGCCTGCTGTTTTAGGATTCTGTCCTCCACAGAATAATGGTTGTTCTTTCTCATTCATGTTTCTCATTACCAGCCAAGAAGGCATCTTGCAAGAATGATGAATCCTATAAATGGTAGCATTTTCCTTCTTTTGCTAGGGTTTCTAGGAAACTCAGAGCCAAGTTTAAAATTAACCACTGGCACGTGACAGAAACGCGCCAGGCACTTACTATGGCTGTAGCATGCCTTTATTTTCCTTTTTTGCAGCTCTTTTTGTCACTTCATCTTGTTCCTTTGCTTCCTGAACAATATCTTACATTGTTTATTCACTTACATTGTTTAGTCACTTTAGGGAGGGAAGGAAAGAAGGAAGATAGAAAGGGAGAAAGGAATCTGAAAAGAAACCAGTTTTCCATGTGGGAGGGAGAATCTTTCTTTCCTCTCTGTTTGGTAGGGCTTGACACCTCATGCTGGGGAGCCACTAGACATTTCTGAACAGAAGACCAAAATGGCAGGCTTTTGTATGAAACCCAGAAAAATCTGAATAAATACTAAAAGCTGAATATTTTTTCTTTTTTTTTCTTCAGTATTATGATTTATTTTTTTTAAACTTTTTTAAAATTTATTTTCAGCCTAACAGTATTCATTGTTTTTGTACCACACCCAGTGCTCCATGCAATCCGTGCCTTCTATAATACCCACCACCTGGTACCCCGACCTCCCACCTCCCGCCCCTTCAAAACCCTCAGATTGTTTTTCAGAGTCCATAGTCTCTCATGGTTCACCTCACCTTCCAATTTCCCCCAACTCCCTTCTCCTCTCTATCTCCTCATGTCCTCCATGCTATTTGTTATGCTCCACAAATAAGTGAAACCATATGATAATTGACTCTCTCTAAAGCTGAATATTTTAACATAAAATACATACTCTTCATATACATGTAGTCACCTGCTATACACACGTGACATTAACTAAAAACCGTAACAAAAGTGAGTGGCGTTTTTTTTTTTTTTAAAGATTTTATTTATTTATTTTACAGACAGATCACAAGTAGGCAGAGAGAGAGAGAGAGAGAGAGAGAGGAGGAAGCAGCCTCCCTTGCTGAGAAGAGAGCCCAATGCAGGGCTCAATCCCAGGACCCTGAGATCATGACCTGAGCTGAAGGCAGAGGCTTTAACCCACTGAGCCACCCAGGAGGCTGTGAGTGGCATCTTTGAATTAATTACCCAATTGCTCTGATTCATGGCACAAGGCTGCAATTCCTTTCTTCAAGTAAAGAAATGAAATTAGTTGGAAATCAACATGACTACAAGAATTCATTGAAGTGATTCGATTTTAGCAAAGAGAAAGAGTAATTTTTAAAAAAAGGGTCTTGATTTTTGATTTGATTATGAACACTAGTGACAATACATGTGTTTCACCAAAGTTTGAGGTGAAGTGGGAATTTCTAATGCTAAATATTCTAAAGCTTTAAGATATCTCATAGTGTTTGAAATCCGCTTGTAAGACTTGTCTGCCCTAAAGACTTACCAGTATGTAATTGATTGGAACCAGAGTTAATTCATGTTTGTATCCTGGCAATTGAAGCTGTGAATATGTGAAACTTTAAGGCAGTGAAATGTTTTGCAGGAAATCTCTCATCAGGCTTTGAAATTGTGGCATGCATTAGCATATAAGGAGAAAGTGAGTGGGTAACCATTTGAAAGGGGTTATTTTTATGTTGCTTTAGAAATGTAAATGGGAATAATACTCAACTTTATTGCTTGACTGGTAAAACGGTGATAATTCCGTTAGTCTTTTGATTAGATCAGGACCACAGCAAATATTAACTGGAACTTGCCCTGTGGTGGATATCCCTGTGTGTGCCTCCTGGGGTCACAGGGGACCTCAAGCCAGAGACCGTGGCAAGGATGGAGAGAGGACTAAAGCACAGGGCTCTTGCAGCCTGAGAGCGTGCTTCCCACAGAGCTAAGCCCGCAGTCCTCTCCTGTGCATGTCACACTCCCCTGCTTCCAAATTACAGGCGCCAGGACGATTTCTGCAAGCAGCATCACAGGATGCCGGGAGAGTGGTGTTTTGGGAAAGGGGATGATGCGGGTTCAAGTCTTGGCTTCCCCATTTACTAGCTGTATGACCTTGAACAGATTATTTAATCTCTCTGAGCCTTTTATTTGGACATCTGAAAATGGTTTTTTGTTTTTTCTTGTGAGAATCGAAGTAAACTGGGCAAGGCTCTTACTGTAGTATCTCATACATGGTCCACATCGAGCAATTGCTAAATGTCTTCAGTCCTCCACAGTAATCATGAGATGTGGGATTTTGATTAGCAGCAGAACGGCTAATCCCTTACTGCAGTCGAGATAGATATTTCTTGATGGCTTAAATTCAGTATCGATTTAAATGGCTGACCATTAGATTTTTTGATCATTTGTCCCTCATTGGGCCCATTCTCCAGTGAGGTAAGTGTGCTTTCTAAAGGTGATGGGAGACCCTCAGTGTCAAGGCTGATCTATCGCCTAATGCCACAGATGCGGTATTAGGGATGTGACCCTGCTCTTTTATACTTTGTCCAGCACTGTTGTCTCTTCACTCTGCAGCTCCCATGAACTTAGGCACATTCCTGTGTGGGAACTGGAGGATCTAGGATCTAGGGTTGTATCTCGTTGACTCTTACTCTTGTGCTCTCGTCCTATAGTCAGCTTTCTTTTATATGCAATTCTTTGATTGATGATTTCTGTTTAGAGGAAAACACCTCTGCCTTCTTTCTTTCTGCTTCTGTCAATGTGCAGACCAGAAAATGGAAGCTATTGTATCTATTTCAAGCAAAGGGAGGTGTAATGCAGGCAATTGGTCCCAAAGCTCCTGAAAGAGTAGGAGGTGGGGGCTGTCCACTCTATGAGCCCCACTCATCCTTCTTCAGGAAGCCACGGATATTCAGGAAGTGCTGTACTGTTATATTTGTTGCTCTGGGAACCACTGGCTACTGCTCTTACTGCTTGAAACACCTCCGGATCCTGGATAGAAATGGTCCTTTTTTCCCTCTTGTGATCCACTTTCCCATTCTGAACCTTCCATTTGGAAAGGGGAGAGGAAGTACGGAAAATGTTGTTTTCAGGCTTTTACCTTCTGGCTAAGATGAGTGCCTGAAAGTGGACAATAACAGGTACAGCTTCTTCCCTATAACGTTGGTTCCTTAGGGAACTTCGAGCTCGGGGACCTGATGCACCGGGCTTCACTTCTGGGACCCCACATATGATGGCGTGAACATAAACATGGGGAGTTTGGTGTTTCTGAGTCTCCATCTCCTTGACTGCAGGAAGCTGTCTTTTCCCCAGTTCACGTTGTCAAAGTGTTTGGGATACTTGTCATTACTTTTGAAAGTGAGTGCTGTATGTGGCCTTGAACTTGTTTTGCTTCCCAAGCTAAGCTCTGGCAGCCTCTAGAAGCAGTATTCCACTGGGGCACTCATCTGACTCCTCTCCTGCTGAATGACCTAGCCCCCGGGACTCAACATCATTACACATGTAAAGGAAGAGGAATGTGCTTTCTGTGTGTTTCTTGATCAGAGTGGGTTCCCTATGAGAACTGCTTGAGGCAGAAGTGTTTCAGAAACCAGCAGTGCAGCGTGTCCACATCTCAGGACGAATCTTCCAGAGGCACACAGAAGGGCTGTGTTCTAATGAACATCCGTACCAACTGTTTCACATTTTTACAACTGCCACTCATCTGCGTCCTTCTCTCTGGCCTGGTCAACCCTGGCGTATCTGGCTCCTTCTCTTAGGACATCTTGGCATCCCTCACTGCAGCTTGGTTCTTTTGGGGTCGTCTCAGCTAATCCCCCTCTTTCTTTAAATATCAAATTTCAAGAAGATTTTTCTAGAGAGTTTCTCAGAACCTGTGTAAATCAGTAGATGATATACGCAGGGATTGAGGTATTGCCTTTAAAAAAAAAAGATTTATTTTTTTGAGAGAGAGTGCATGAGTGTGCACAAGTGAAGGGAGGGGCAGAGGGAGAGAATCCCAAGCAGATTCTGAGCTGAGTGCAAGCCCCATGCAGGGCTCGATCCCATGACCCATGAGATCATGATCTGAGCTGAAACCAAGAGTTGGACGCTTAGCCAACTGAGCCACCCAGGCGGCCTGAGGTATTGCCTAATTTTACCAAAAAATTTATCAGATCCAATTGATGCATGGCTTCTGTCCAATCAGAATATCCTCAGTGCTTATAATTAATAGGATTGGAGCACCGTCTGCGGTGGAAAGTCACCTGGATCCCGTCTTTGCGAGGTGGAACTTTTTGTCCATCTTACTGAGAATTAGCTGTTAGGAGATTCAAGAAGCAGATGACTGACCCTGAGAATTATTTACAGTTTCTTCCAAAAGCTCCTTTCCATTATCTGGATCCTTGCCTGGAGCTTGTAGTTCTAGAATCCTCATGAAAGCACAGTACACAAAAGAAAAACAAAGGGTTTCAGAGAGGTTAAGTGGTTTTTCCTAAGCCCACACAGCTAACAAGTTATCAACCAGGGACTAAAACCCAAGTTTTACAAAATCATTGTTTTTTTCAAATTATTTTCTAGCTGTCCAAAGACAACAAACTCTTATCTAAAGGGTATATAATTTAGATTAAAATTTGGCTTCACTAAACACGTCTAAATCTGAAGGATGGGTTTAGACAATACTGGGCAAATAGTACAATTGGTTGTTACTTGCTGTCGTGGTCATTTGACAAGAATGGTTTGCTATGGTTTGGATGCTTATACATGACCTATGTGATCGCATTTAATCCCGAGACCACTGTGAGTTCCTTATTGTAATGGACCAAATGTTTGTGTCCCCCCAAAATTCATACGGTGAGATCCTAACCCCCAATGTGATGGTGCTCAGAGGTGGGACCTTTGGAAGGTAATTAGGTCATGAGGGTGGAGACCTTGTGAATGGGATTAGTGCCCTTATAAATGAGACCCTAGAGAGCGCTCTACTCTCCAGCATGAGAGGATACGGTGAGAAGATGGACAGCTGCACACTAGGAAGTGGGTTCTAACCAGACATCTCATCTCCTGGCCCCTTGATCTTGAACCTCCCAAACTCTAGAACTATGTGAGATGAATGTCAGTTGTTCAAGTCACCCAGTCCATGGTAATTTGTTACAGCAGCCCAAATTAAGATACTTACCGATAGTGTCCCTGTTATGACATGTGAGGTCACTAAGTCAGAGACAGCTTGTTATTTTGTCTGAAGTCACATTTCTAGGAAGAGGTAAAGCCAGCATTTTCACCCAGGTTTGCCCGATGTCGGAGATCTTCACAGTTTGCTCCTACAAAGATCTCTGAGTCATAGTGGGTCTGTTATCAGACTTGTATTCTCAAGTCGAAGACCAGGCAGATACATTTGTTTGGCTTGTCCAGGTTTTAAATAATTGACTGACATTCCTTTCCAGAGGGTGGGTACTCCCCCACTTACTAAAGTAACATTGATTCCTATCGTCCAAAAAGAGGCCATTTTGAATTGTTAAGTGACCTTCCAGAGCCAGAGTCTAGCTGGCCAGAGATTTCCATCTGCCTGCTGGGCCCCTGAAGTCTTTTTATTTTATCATTTTAATTTCAAAAACCATGACAAGAACTATCTCTAATTTTAGAGACTATATTATGACACTTAGGACCTGCTGTTTTCTCTCTGGAAATTTGTTTTATTACCATTTAGCAAGTAGGGTTGTGTTGAATTTAAGAACTTTTTCAATTAAGAAACTGGAACAGGTTTCTAAATAAATACCCGTTACGTGATTAACATTTTATCAGTCAGGTAATAATGTTCAGGCAATGTTCTTATTTGCATTTCTAAAGAACTGTAAGAATAATCTTTTTTTTAACCCCCCTTCTTCTCTGCCCACTCACTTGCTCCTTAACTTATAATGGCTTTATTAATTTCAGTGCTTGCAAAAGGTTTTATACAAAGTACTCATCTTGGAATGTTCAATACTATCATACCTTTATGCTTTTTGGATATAGACACATATTTGAAATAAGGTCTCACTATCACACTATAACTGACATTTTTAGCCTCACCTTATCTCAAATGTCACCATTGTTCATTATTTATAATTATTGCAGTCTAAACCCTCAAAAGCTGAATTCCAGAGAGAGTGTATATGTAGATATATAAAACTAGAAAGTCACTTTTTTTGATATATATATATATATATATATATATATATATATATATAAAAAAGAGGACTTCTCAGCATCTGAAAAGTAGCTGGTGAGTTTAAGTGAAGAAAGCTAGCTATGGAAGGTCCAGGAATGGAATCAGCCTGCAGAGAAGAGGGAAAGGTCATGACAAGTATTTGGGGAGGATGCTTCTGGCTGAGTACAGCCTGAGTTCCAGTGGACAACAGCAGTTAGGGTCTCAGGGACTCAGGAAACTCTTATGCTTCCCCAGGGGATGGGGAGAAGGACCAGACCAAAGATTGAGGGAACTGGTGTAGGGAAAGAGGATGCGGATTCGAGAGGAAGTTAGGAAGCAGAATTCATGGTAGAAAGCAATCACATCACATGAGAAGGAAGAGGGGATGTTTTGAAGGTGACCGTGAAGAAGGAGTAGGGTACATGAGGAAATAAGCTTGGTCTGGAGCTGGTGGAGGTGGCGAAAACTCAGACATTCTGGTGATAGCTATCGAATAGAAAGTTGGCTGAATTCGCGTGGAGCTCAGTGGGGAAATGTTTTGGGAAGGATTCTGCTCCAAATTGCTGTGGAGTGAATAGAATAGAATAGAATTGAATAGAAATTAACCCCCCACACACCAGGCTTCAATGATCTAGATAAGAGAAAGATGACAGTAGCTCCCGATATTAATATGAGTAAGATTGCCCGCATCTGAAGCTTCCTCCTTCTTTTTTGTTTTTGTTTTTAATTTTTAATTAACATATAATGTATTATTAGCCCCAGGGGTACAGGTCTGTGAATCACCAGATTTACACACTTCACAACACTCACCATAGCACCTACCCTCCCCAATGTCCATAACCCAACCACCCTCTCCTGACCCCTCTCCTCCTGGCAACCCTCAGTTTGTTTTGTGAGATTAAGAGTCTCTTATGGTTTGTCTCCCTCCCGATCCCATCTTGTTTCATTTATTCTTTTCCTACCCCCCAAATCCCCCATGTTGCCTCTCAACTTCCTCATATCAGGGAGATCATATGATAATTGTCTTTCTCTGATCGACTTATTTCACTATGAAGCTTCCTCCTTCTTGAGACTTTAGGGATCATCTCATTCTAACTCGCAAGAATCAAGGAAGTTTTGAGTATGCAAGTTAGAACTATGCCCCTTCCGATCTCCCACACTCCCAAAGCTTATGGGAGCAAGCCATCTGTTGTGTCTCTTTAAGTAATGTGAAATCCTGAATTATTTCCTTTGTGATTTCTTTTCTACTTAGTGTAATCGTGAGAGTCAGGTTCTGTCTTTTTCATAGTAAATAAATTCTTAATGACTCACGAGTATCATGATGTAAGAAATGCACATTATGGGACGCCTGGGTGACTCAGTGGGTTAAAGCCTCTGCCTTCGGCTCAGGTCATGATCCCAGGGTCCTGGGATCGAGTCCCGCATCAGGCTCTCTGCTCAGCGGGGAGCCTGCTTCCTCCTCTCTCTCTGCCTGCCTCTCTGCCTCCTTGTGATTTCTCTCTGTCAAATAAATAAATAAATCTTAAAAAAAAAAAAGAAATGCACATTATTTGGGAGTGTATTGATTTAGTGTGAATTTTAAATAATCTATGATAATGAAAGGTTTCCATCAATTTAATACTTTAGTGGAGGTTAAGATAAATTCCCTTCCCTAAAAGTCAATGGTTTGGTTGCTTGTCCTGGGATTGAGCTGAATTTTATCATTGCACCACTGACGAAGTTTTGAAAAGCAAACTCAGTCACCCCCAATGATCCTGAGAATCAGGAAAATGTTGACTTACTTCTGTCTGTAACTTCAAGCATATCATTATTTATGGTTGTGTTATTGATGAGCTAGCGTCGTCTGGTTTGACACCCCTAATGGGAGAGGAAAAGGGCCAGCCAGCCGGTCTCTGTGTTGAGAGATTTTATAGCCTTCTCCGATCAGTTCTCTGGGCAATCAGCCTGAGCTCAGGGTTATGACTTCCTTTACTAGCGAAAGAGGAATTGACTTTCTTGTAATCCAGGAAGCACATTTGTGGGAACAGAATCAGAAAAGAGAGTCCCATCCACTTTAGAAAAAAATTTTGCTTTTAATAACCTCACGCTAATTGTTTGCAGGAACACTGAAGCTGCTTATTAAGAGCAGGGAATTTGAAAGGTATTTAAAATATCTCATCGGGTCCAAAAAAGCCTAAGCAGTTAGTCATATTTTTTTTAAAAAAAATCTGTAATTCATATTTGATTAATTGTGACATGCTTCTATCCAATTATGTTGAAGTGATGAGGTTTTACTCTGTGGAAAAAAAAAAATAACTAGCAACCTTTTTACACCAGCTTAATTTTAGCACTGTTTTATTTAGAATTACGTAACCTTGACTCTGCAACCCTCTCCTACCCTTGCTGTCACTGCTGTGATCAGACTTCACCATGTCTTCTCTGAGTGATGGGCAGCATCGCCAAACTCCTCTCTTGGCTGTGGCTGTCCAGCCTGCAATTCGTTTAGCTACCAGATGACTGGCCATCTTTCTGTGGCTTAAGCCCGATCATGCCCATCCCTGTCTTTTCTCAACTTGCTGCTTACACTTTCCATCCAAACTCTGTTATTCTCCTACTGACCGCCCCCCCACCCCAGCTTTCCCTTCCTACCCTCTACACTCCCAGAGGTCTGTGTACAAATTGCTGTTATCAGTTATTTGTAAATATCAGAGCTGTTGGGGATTATTTGTTTTATGGGTTTACCTCCTCAGCTGGATGCTGTGACTCCATTATTTAGCATATCATAGTGTTGGAGAGATTTAACTAAAGTTGGGAAAGCCTTTATATTTCAATTGTAATTCTATAGGCAAGATCTCATCCTTGCTGAAGGCCTGTCTTGGGCAGGTTTGTGCTCAATAGATATTCATAGCAGCTGCCTCTACTTCCCACCTCTCATTCACACACTTGGGATTTCACCTGTAGCTGTGGATTCTGGGGCTATGGGATTTGGAGAGGAGATGAGAGGATGGAAGGAACCCCAGTTCTGCATTTGAAGATGGAAGACCTCTCTTACGGGGCTGTTGCCGATGTTATGGCATGGGACCTTTAGCGACAGGGTCGATGCTCCCTTTATTTTACATTCTGGACCAGGGGTGGACCCCTCGGCAGTGCTGTCACTCTCACCACCATTCCTGCTATTTCTAGCTTAACCGATATTGAACACTAGTGTCGGGTTGTGCTAAACCCTTGAGAAGTATTTTCTCAATCACTCCATAGAACAGCTCTATGAAAGCCTTGCTCATTTTACAGGTAGTAACAATGAGACACATAAAGATGAACTTGCCCAGATTCACATGGCTCACACCTAGTAGAGCCAAGGATCCAGGATCCAAGCCTCGGAGGTCTGCGTCCTGAGCTCCGGCCCTTGACTGCTGTCCTGTAGCCACCTCAGCTACGGACGCTGGTATATTACAGCGGGTCGCGTGTGCATGTCTGCCATCACTCATCTTCTGCCATTTCTACTCTTCCACCAACTATTAACTCTATTATTTCTACCATCTCTGCTAGTATCTACCTCCATCTAGTATACTACCATCTCCATCTAGTATGAGACGTTCCTCATTTATTCCAAGCAGTATGCTGAGGGCTTTGTAAACAGTGCCTTGTGTCACTGGGGCGGCACTCGATAGCCCATTCTGAGAAAGAGAGCCCGTGTCATCCCAGAGAGGGGGCCCCGTGTGCTCTGGGATTGGGACTCCTCAGAGAGGAGCACATCTGTGGGAACAGAATCAGAAAAGAGAGTCCCATCCACTTCAGAAAAAAATTTACTTTTAATAACCTCACGTTAATTGTTTGCAGGAACACTGAAAAGGAACACTTTTTGGACTCGATGAGATATTTTAAATACCTTTCAAATTCCCTCAAATTCCACCTCCCTTTCAGTGGACTTTCTCTCTCTCTTCAACAGTCTCATACTTTGGGAATTCTCCCTCATCTCCAATCAGAAAGCCATTAGCTGCATTACCTTTGTCCTCCTTTCCCATCCTCAGAGATGACCAAGATCAGCTGGTGACCTCAAATGTTAGCACAGGATTGGTCCTTAAGAGGCCATAGGAGAGTTGAAGCCTCTTCCGTGTACCAGCATTCCCACTGTGGTGTCCTAGAAAGTAGCCACCAGCTTCTGCTTGAAAAGTCTAGTCTTTTATTTTGTTTTTTTTTTAAAGATTTTATATATTTATTTGACAGAGAGTGAGAGAGAGGGGAGAGAGAGGGCAAGCACAACCAGGGGAGCAGCAGGCAGAGGGCGAAGCGGGCTCCCTGCTGATGTGGGACTCGATCCCAAGACCCTAGGATCATGACTGAGCGGAAGGCAGAAGCACCCAGGCGTCCCTCTAGTCTTTTTAAGTATGTCCAGGTAATTGCTTGAATTCAGTCCAGATGATTAGGTATTCACTGAAGAGAAGCAGTCACATGAGATTGTTAAATTAGGCAAAATTTGAATAGTTAGATCTGGCAAAAGGTTTTATTTTATAGACTGTTGAGTTCTTCCTCTGCCCCTTCACTTTCTTTCTGTTGTGCAGTTGTTCAACCTCCGAGTTCTTCTTTTGTCTGGTTGTTGTCCTTGTCACCTTGCATGGAGTAGGCGATATGTGCACTTGCCCCTGACTCTGCTGGGCGGTACCGCTCTCCTTCAGATGGCTTCCAATGGCCAGTTCTCTCCGAGCTAACTAGAAGTCCCTGGGCAGCAAGGAGCTCGTTCTTTCTCAATCCCTGGATGTTTTCCAAGCAAATGACTCTGGTTTAAGAATGATGGATGCCTTTTCTGTTCTGTCACTTTTTCATATTCTCCACTACCTTTTCCTCTCTTTCTCTTCCTCTCCTCCATTGTGTTACTGGCATGTCTTCTTGCATTCCCTGACCCCATGTCCCCTGGTTCTCTTTCTCCCTTGCCTTTCCACTCACCCAGCACTTCCACTATCATTCACAACCCAAGAGCTCTCTTGACCTTGTCTCTTTTCTCTACATCTTTATCTTTCTTAACCCAACCCCTCACTTGGTTCATTGGAAGAAATTTTTCTTTTATTTTAGAAATGGCATTGCTGGAGGTGAGGTGGGTGGGAGAATGGGGTGACTGGGTGATGGGTATTAAGGAAGGCACTTGGAGGAATGAGCGCTGGGTGTCATATGCAACTGATGAGTCACTAAATTCTACCCCTGAAATTAAGAATACACTATATGTTAAGTAAATTGAATTTAAGTAAAAAATTAAAAAAAAAAAAGCAATGGGGCTCTAGGAGTATATACCTGTGAATCGACAAGTGTTCAGCAACTATCTATAATATGTGTGGCTGTTTGTGGCTCAGAAGGTGTATGATATGACAGTTCTGTCTAGTGATAAGACTTCATAGTAATAATTTATTTACATAATATTTGAGAGTATACAGTGTGTTTTCCCTTTCACTGTTATCTAATTCTCATGGTATCCAGTGGGATTAGGGCAAGTGTTATTAACCTAGCTTATAGATAAAGGAAATGAAAATTTGAAAGGCTATGAAAGGGATTTTTTTGTGTGTGTGCTGAAAGGCACACTAGTGATGTATGATGGAGTCAGGATTAGAGTCCAGATGTTTGTTTGTTTTTAAGAATCCAGATGTTTTGGTTCTTGGTGCAGGCTTTTTCCACTATACACGTGCCAGTAAGTCAACATGGGAGTATCCACAGTACATCAGAATGAGAACAGTGACGTCGTAAGATGCTAATCTGGAAGGAGAGAGGTTTTATGATATTTGGCTTGGGTTGGGATGTTTGGAAGGGTGACTGAAGTTTGGTGAGAAATGTGTGAGGACAAATTTCTCCCTCAGGATAAAGTTGGTTTGGGGGAAACATAGCAGATACATCCTAGAAAGATTAGTCCATAAGGCAACATCTGGCCAATCCAGCCATTGGTCATATTCAGACCAGTTATGGGGAATGTGAAAGTTGAGCATTTTAACCCAAAAAGGGTACTGTTCTTAGGGAAGTTTCTCAGAATACACTAGGGATTCATCTACAGTGTCTGAAGTAGGAGGAATGGTCAGGTTAGACCTCTGGTGCCAGAGTAACTGAGACTTGGGGCAATCATTACAAGAGGCATTCAGAAACACAGGGATGCATTTGGACACCAGTCAAACCTGCAGTGCACATTGGCATCTGGGTCTCAGAATCCATACGGGAGCCCAGAGTCCAGAGCTGGGATATAATCCATGAGCAGCAGGAATAACCTGATATCAACTATTACCAGTAACTCAGCATGAACTTGTAAAGTGACCTTTGAATTCCCTTGATTCTGGGTGGACCAGATCTCCAAGGTGAGCCCTAATAATGATAACAGGCCTTACAGCTATTTGTCGAGAAGGACGAAACAAAAGGAAAATTCAGGATGTGCTTACATCAACTGGGAAGATTTCATGAGAAGCTTGAACTACAGGAAAAATATAGGTTATCCATGTAGTGGGCTAAATATTTAAAGAGTGATATTAGTCAGGATTCTCTCTGTTTCAAGAAAATTCAAAGTAGTATACACAAAAATGAGAATCACTTATCACTTATCAAACTGAACAGTTCAGACGTACAGTTTGCTGGACCAGGGCCTCAAACAATATCTTTGGAACTGGTTTCCCTTTTCTGCCATCCTTTTAAATGGGGCCTTTTCATGTAGCATTGCCTTGAAGTTCCAGGCTTACATCTGTCAGCTTCAAATGCAGATAAAACAAGGTCCATCTTCCCATTAGTTGCAAAAAAGTCTCAGAATTAAAGATCATTGGACCAGTTTGCATCCATGGAACCATCTCTGAAGCACTGTGTTCGCATTACGCTTCTATTGGAATTTCCAGGGAAGTTAAAGATGGTAATTGGCAGGTCTGGATTATGTGCTGTCCCTGGAGATGGGATGTGGAAGATATGCTCAACGCCACCCAAACCACATGGACTAGAGTAGGGCTGAGGCTGGTTCCCTCAAAGAGAATGGAGCTCTTCTACCAAATGAAGGGAGGATGAATGCCTGATCGCCTAAAAGTGCAGAAGTCCAATAAAGGAGCCAAAACTTTTGCATAAAGGAGACTGTCCTCAAAGTGGGAGTTCTTTGAAGTTCAGTGGTGAAGGAAACCCTTTGTTTGGGGTTAAGATCTGAATTGTATCACCATGTAAAATTATTGTGTCACCATAGACGGACCAAACAGAGTTTGGACCAGGAGTCTGATGCAGTTAGCAGGTACTGAGAATAGGTGTGCCGGGTAGAAGGTTCCAGTGGAACTGACAAGCTGGAAGGATCCTGTGACTCTTAGGGTTTGGAGAGAGTACGAGTCTAGAGAACCAATTGCGCTGATTGGTAGATGAGACTAGAAGTTTTCATCCCAAGGGAAAAGCTTGGGTATTACTTGGTGCTATGTATGAACAGCCCTGGAACTCTTGATTACAGGCAGAAGACTGGAAAGTAGCTCCCTGAACTGGTTCTTGCTGAATAGTGGGAGACTTGAAGTTCAATCACCCTTGAATTTCAAAGAGCCTTTTTTTTTTTTAAAGATTTTATTTATTTATTTCAGAGACAGAAAGAGAGAGAGTGTGCAAGAAAGAGAGAGAGAGAGAGAATACACAAGCAGGGGTGGAGGGTTAGAGAGAGACACAGATCCCCGCTGAGCAGGGCTCCGGATGTGAGACTTGATCCCAAGGACCCTGGGATCCAAAGGCAGACACTTAAGCACCTGAGCCACCCAGGTGCCCGCAAAAGCCTCTTGTTATAACAAGCATCAATGACTCTCTGTAGCTCAAACGAACATTTACAGTTGATGGTAGAAATGTGAATCTCACTGTACCTAATGATTTGGCTAACATTCCTTCCCTATTTATGGATATTATTCTGACATATACAAATATGGTTGTGTACATATATGGTAAGTGGGTATACATGTGCGGAGGCGGTGGTGACTGTTCTTCTAAGTAAATGTATACTCCCCAGTGGGTGTGAATTGTAGGGATACAGCAGCTGCTGGGTGTCAACGTGGTTTTCTTTCACTTAGTCTGAAACTCGCCTCTGCTTGAGATGTGAAAGACAATGAGAACTAAGTCAGGTCTTCCCAAGCACCCTAAGATCACAGGAGGCTGGAAAGAGTGGGGAAGGGACTTTACGGACTAGCTCTGTCCAGTAGGAATATAGCTAAGAACAAATGTGAGCCGCATATGTGATTTTTCAGCTTACTAGTAATGATAATGATGTTAAAAATAAGTAAAAGATGATGTGGAAGGAACTAGAGGGTATTGTGCTTAGCAAAGTAAGTCAGTTAGAGAAAGACAACTATTGTATGATCTCCCTAATATGAGGAAGTTGAGAAGCAACATGGGGGTCTGGGAGGTAGGAAAAGAATAAATGAGACAAAATCGGATCGGGAGGGAGACAAATCATAAAAGACTCTTAATCTCACAAAACAAACTGAGGGTTGCCAGGGGGGAGGGGGTAGGGAGAGGGGGGTGGGGTTATGGACATTGGGGAGGGTATGTGCTATGGTGAGTGCTGTGAAGTGTGTAAACCTGGTGATTCACAGACCTGTACCCCTGGTGCTAATAATACATTATATGCTAATAAATTTTAAAAAGTAAGTAAAAGAGACAAGTGAAATTAAATTTTAAATTATTTAACTCAACCTAGTTAAAATATTATTTCTACATATAATCCACATAAAATCATGAAGGAGATAGTTGACTTTTTGTTTTATTTTGTTTTTGGTATTTAGTCTTCAAAATCTGGTGTTTGTTTTCCACTTAGAGCACACCTGACTTTGGACCAGATGCATTTCAAATGTTCAGTAACTACACGCATCTAGTGGCTACTGTAATGGGCAGCAAAGTTCTAGAACACATGTTCCAAGGTCAGCAAATTATTCGAATGGGCCACCACTCCCCATTCTTACCCTACCTATCACCACAGCAGCAAACATTGTTGCTCTGTCATTCTTTCTTCCCATGTCCTGGTTCTCCATCCTTCTTAACGATTTTTGAGGCATCCAGCACCAACTGATCTCGGCAAGTGACTTAAAACCATTTGCCAATGCGGATAGTTCAACCTCTGACTTTCGCTTCTTCTTTTTCCACCTTCTCATTTGAGGCCCCCGAGTTCTCACTGGGTCCTGATGCTGATATTCTGTACTAGACTTAAGTTGCTCCGAGTAAACCTTGAGCCCTCCGGAACAAAGTCTCTCCCCCTCTTTCCTGGCAATACTGTAATAAGTTTCATTTCCCATCCTCAGTTTGTCTATTGCCTTTTCTTGTACCTGGCTATTTATAATGGATATTTTTAGCATGAAATACCTCAAAGCTTAAATTTTTCTTATCCTTTTTAATATTACCCATGGCTTCACTTCTGAATAAACAGACTGCATTTTCTAAGCTCCTTCTTTGGACCTGATGTGTCTCATGCTTTTCTGTTTTCTTTTGTGACTGTCAAGCTACAGCTCATTTCCTGCTTTGGCCTTTTTTTTTTTTTTTCTATCTTCCCCCTACAGCTTCCACGATCTTGGTTGGACCAGGAAACCACAGAAAGTGTGTGGACTCCCGGCTCTGCGGATTTTCTGCTGTATTTCTAATCTTGTATTGCTTGTGTTCATGGCCAGGCTGTGTGGGCTCCTGCTGGCTTCATTAGTGTTTTTCTTGGGCTTCACTGCTGATCCCTATTGATAGGCCCACATTGTCCATAAAATTTGGTCCGCAGCAAGAATCTGAACAAATACAACTTTGTTTTGAAACGAGGTTGGAGCCTTAGGTTTCTATTCTATTATTAACTTAAATGATTGTTTAATTTTCAAAAAGTATTTGCTCTCTTGGTCAGGAGGAACATTTTTATCCACCTTAGAGAAATAATCTTTATCTTCTTTGAACTGGTGGTGTTTGTAAGTGTATTTGTTTTTTCAGGCATGCATTGTAGTTTATTAGAACTTAATAGATCATTAAAACTGAAAGGGACCTTGGGGCGCCTGGGTGGCTCAGTGGGTTAAAGCCTCTGCCTTAGGCTCAGGTCATGATCCCAGGGTCCTGGGATTGAGCCCCATATCAGGCTCTCTGCTCAGCAGGGAGCCTGCTTACTCCTCTCTCTCTGCCTGCCTCTCTGCCTACTTGTGATCTCTGTCTGTCAAATAAAATGTTAAAAACAAACAAAACAAAACAAAACAAAACAAAACTGAAAGGAACCTTAAAGGTGTTCTGATCCAATCTCAGTGTCTGACAGGTCAGAATAATGACTCCTAGTGGTCCCAAGGCTATCTACTATGAGTCATAGGCAAAGCCAGACTGAGTTTCCAGTTTTCTGACTCCAAGATTAGAACTTCTTATCCCTATGGCTTTATTTTCCATCCATCCCCTTCCCTCCCTCCTTCCCTTGCTCTCTTCCTGCCTTCTTTCCTTTTCCTTTCAATTCCTACCAGGAAAGCTGCCTCAACTGAATTTAAGTATCATCTTCATAGGATATATTTTTGACACCACCTGTGAAATCAACCAAATATGAAAGCAGTTGGAATCACTAGTACGTGTCCCACTCTTTAGCGTACTTCTGTGATCACCAAAGTCATGGTTGACCAAAGTCACTAGTCATGGTGGCCTCGTAATTTGAGTTAAATTGACAGCAGCCATTTGCCTTGAACTTCCAATGTTTTCATCTGTTTCTTGAATGAGGACCTTAGAGGTTAAACAGATTTGTGGTTGGTGTGCAGGAGCACTGATTGGCCAAGCAACCTGTCACAGGCTTGACCTTTCGAAGTATCATAGGAAAGAGAAGGCACATGCAGATGGGGTATATGTGTGTGCGGGGTTGAAACAACGAGGGATGGTGGAGCATCCTGGAGCTCACAACAGTAGTGAGCTCTCACCACCACTGTGCTTGAGGGGAGAGAATTATTACGAGAACCCAAAGACATCTGTAGCTGGTTGTAGACATTCACCCAGCAGAAGCTGTGGTCTTCACCTATGGCTCAACAAGGAAGGAGATGGAGAAATTCTCTGATCTCATGATGCCTCTCCTGTTGACTAAATCCAGTTGGGAGCCAGATAGAAAGACTTGATTGATATGGTGCCTACAGAGAGCCCAGATGGAGGAGAGTGGCACGTGGATGTGAAAGAGCCAAGGGAGCACACAGGCAAATGGTAGTGGATGGTTATTGTTTCTGACTGTCTAGTATCTAGTCCCCCTTTCCCCAGTAACAACAATGGTATTGCTTTAGGCAATGGCCCCTCCCTGACTCTTGGGTTCTTGTGTCTTGGGTAGGGTGAGGTGCTTCCCCAGGCTCCAGAGTGAGCATGTACTCTAGGCCTGGTCCCACTCAGAATGCCTGACACCTGGCCACAGTGACTGGTTTATGTGGGTACAATGAGTGGCTCGCAGGATGAAATCACTGGAATGCCCTTTCCCTTAGAGTTCCTAAGAACACAGAAACCTAGAGATGCTGACAGCTGACCCGTCACCTTTGGGGAGGGCCTGCCCAAGAATGAAGCCATTACTGAAGACAGAATTTCTGGGATGTGGCGACAGTGAGGCCAAGTCCCACTGACCTTATTTCAGTCCCTGATCCTGTTACACATTCAGCTAGCACCTGTTCTGAAACTTTCAGCCAGGCACTGATCCTTTCACTTTTGCTTAAATCACTGTGAGTTAGGGTTTCTGACTTTTAAAACCAAGAGTCCTAATGAATTCCTTACTGCAAACAGCTGGGTAAGAGACTTGAAGTAGGATACCAGGAGAAATGGAAAGAAAATAGTGGGGTAAGACTGGGGAATTAATAAAGCTAGATATGGTTAGATCAGGGGAGAAGGAGGAAGCTACAATAAGATTAGTAAGGTGATCTTGTAATTGGTCATTTATTCTGTTAATTATTCCAAGTTTCATGGAAATGTTTAAATAATTATGGTATAGTGTAGAAGCCATTGAAAATTATGTTGGTTTTTGCTGAATTTATAGGGCAATTTATGATTTCATGTATACAGGTAATACAGTTCTGTAAGAAAAAGGTCTGTTTATGTATGCAAAGAAAATCATCTAGAATGCTATGCACCAAGATATTTACATTGCTGGTCTCTTACAAACAGGCTAACGGATGTTAATGTTCATTTGAGTGTCTGTTTTGTTCTGCTTTTTGTTAATGATCATACATTTCTTTGTAATCAGAACAAAATAAAACAGACTTAATTGCAGTCAACAATTATATTTTTCACTGCAATTGAAGAGGTAAGTGCTGATTGTAGGGGATGGGAGTTGCTGACTAGGAGATAGAAAATACCCTTGTAATTAATCGGTTAGTTGAGCTGAACTGGAGGAGGAGGGGAAAAACATGCTCAGATCAGGCTGGAGACTGTTGGAAATAGCCCAAGCTATAGGCAGCATAGCCCTGAACTAGGAAAACACAGATAGAAGCCGTTTTTACCTCCTTTCCCCTCTTGAGCTGGTGATCATGATAGCAAACTGTGTCAATTTTCCCCAGAGAAGAATTTTAAACACATTTTGGACCAGAGCCTACCAGAAAGATTTTAAAATAAGTGTGCTGTTTCCTTACTCAGGCAAATCCAGGAGCATGAGTGTCAAAAAATCCTAACCTCTACAGTTAGCAAGACAGTTCACTCACTGGCTCCTTCAATTTCTCTTTCATGCAGATGCTCAGAATTCATTCATCAAGCCCATACATGGCCCTTGTTGCCTAGCAACATTAGTAGAATGGCTGTGTGTGCTTCTTAGTCACTGTGAAGTCTTGTCCTCTATTTTATATGAAAAAATAGAAAGGGCCGAAGGAGAACAGGACTACAGAAAGTGAAGTGAAAAAAAAAAATGTCGAGACTCTGTCTTCTAGGTGGAAATTAAATCATAGCGTCTGAGTAATTCGGTCAGGGGAACCTTTTTCAGAAGTAGTTTGGGGCCCACCTGAGGAACTGACTGGTAGATGAAAGTCCCGAGTTAGCCTTCAACCTGAGCAGTCTGCATGAAAGGAGGTCCCAGGCACGTAGTGGTTCAGTATCTCCCATCTACAAGGCCATGGAGCCCCAGTTTGCTTCTTCTCTTGGATAGTTGTGATAAACCGTGTTTTGTTGGAAGGATAATATCACACTAGGGTTGTTCTGAAACCCCTCTAGTTTCCCTTATAGTCCTCCTGGAATTTATAAAATTTGTATTTTTAGGTTTTATGACTTTTGGGTGAGTGAGTTCCATGAGTTTACTTTTCCTAGAGTCAAATCTTACTCAGTGGTTCCCACTATCAGTACCTAAGGTGTATTTTCATGTAGTAAAAAAAATCACACTTAACAATTCCTTGAACTGGGAGCACCTGGGTGGCTCAGTTGGTTAAGCATCTGCCTTCAGCTCAAGTCATGATCTCAGGGTTCTGGGATCAAGCCCCATGTTGGGGCCCCCTGCTCAGTGGGGAGTCTGCTACTCCCTCTCCCCCAGCTCATGCACTCTCTTGCCATCATTCTCTTTCTGTATCAAATAAATAAATAGTCTTTTTTTAAAATTTTTTATTTTTTTATAAACATATAATATATTTTTATCCCCCATGGCACAGGTCTGTGAATCACCAGATTTACACACTTCACAGCACTCACCATAGCACATACCCTCCCCAATGTCCATAACCCCACCCCCTTCGCCCAACCCCCCTCCCCCCAGCAATCCTCAGTTTGTTTTGTGAGATTAAGAGTCACTTATGGTTTGTCTCCCTTCCAATCCCATCTTGTTTCATTTATTCTTCTCCTACCCCCTTAACCCCTCGTGTTGCATCACCACTTCCTCATATCAGGGAGATCATATGACAGTTGTCTTTCTCCGATTGACTTATTTCGCTAAGCATGATACGCTCTAGTTCCATCCACGTTATCGCAAATGGCAAGATTTCATTTCTTTTGATGGCTTCATAGTATTCCATTGTGTATCTATACCACATCTTCTTTATCCATTCATCTGTTGATGGACATTTAGGTTCTTTCCTTAGTTTGGCTATTGTGGACATTGCTGCTATAAACATTCGGGTGCACGTGCCCCTTCGGATCACTACATTTGTATCTTTAGGGTAAATACCCAGTAGTGCAATTGCTGGGTCATAGGGCCGTTCTATTTTTAACGTTTTGAGGAACCTCCATGCTGTTTTCCAGAGTGGTTGCACCAGATTGCATTCCCACCAACAGTGTAGGAGGGTTCCCCTTTCTCTGTGTCCTTGCCAGCATCTGTCATTTCCTGACTTGTTAATTTTAGCCATTCTGACTGGTGTGAGGTGATATCTCATTGTGGTTTTGATTTGTATTTCCCTGATGCCGAGTGATATGGAGCACTTTTTCACGTGTCTTTTGGCCATCTGGATGTCTTCTTTGCAGAAATGTCTGTTCATGTCCTCTGCCCATTTCTTGATTGGGTTATTTGTTCTTTGGGTGTTGAGTTTGCTAAGTTCTTTATAGATTTTGGACACTAGCCCTTTATCTGATATGTCGTTTGCAAATATCTTCTCCCATTCTGTCAGTTGTCTTTTGGTTTTGTTAACTGTTTCCTTTGCTTCCAAAAGCTTTTGATCTTGATAAAATCCCAATATTTCATTTTTTCCCTTGCTTCCCTTGCCTTTAGTGATGTTCCTAGGAAGATGTTGCTGCGGCTGAGGTTGAAGAAGTTGCTGCCTGTGTTCTCCTCAAGGATTTTGATGGATTCCTTTCTCACACTAAGGTCCTTCATCCATTTTGAGTCTATTTTCGGGTGTGGTGTAAGGAAATGGTCCAATTTCATTTTTCTGCATGTGGTTGTCCAATTTTCCCAACACCATTTATTGAAGAGGCTTTCTTTTTTCCATTGGGCATTTTTTCCTGCTTTGTCGAAGATTAGTTGATCATAGAGTTGCGGGTCTATTTCTGGGCTTTCTATTCTGTTCCATTGATCTATGTGTCTGTTTTTGTGCCAGTACCATGCTGTCTTGATGATGACAGCTTTGTAATAGAGCTTGAAGTCCAGAATTGTGATGCCACCAACTTTGGCTTTCTTTTTCAATATTCCTTTGGCTATTCGAGGTCTTTTCTGGTTCCATATAAATTTTAGGATTATTTGTTCCATTTTTTGGAAAAAGATGGATGGTACTTTGATAGGAATTGCATTAAATGTGTAGATTGCTTTAGGTAGCATAGACATTTTCACAATGTTTATTCTTCCAATCCAGGAGCATGGAACATTTTTCCATTTCTTTGTTTCTTCCTCAATTTCTTTCATGAGTACTTTTTAGTTTTCTGAGTATGGATTCTTTGCCTCTTTGGTTAGGTTTATTCCTAGGTATCTTATGGTTTTGGGTGCAATTGTAAATGGGATTGACTCCTTAATTTTTCTTTCTTCTGTCTTACTGTTGGTATAGAGAAATGCAACTGATTTCTGTGCATTGATTTTATATCCTGACACTTTACTGAATTCCTGTACAAGTTCTAGCAGCTTTGGAGTGGAGTCTTTGGGTTTTTCACATATAGTATCATATCATCTGTGAAGAGTGATAGTTTGACTTCTTCTTTGCCGATTTGGATGCCTTTAATTTCCTTTTGTTGTCTGATTGCTGAGGCTAGGACTTCTAGTACTATGTTGAATAGCAGTGGTGATAATGGACATCCCTGCCGTGTTCAATAAATAAAATCTTTTTAAAAATTCCTTAAACTGTATGCATAAAGGACAGCATATAGAAATAGGGACCAATATGGGGACTAAATAGGGACTAATAATGCACCCTCTCAATATGCGCACATCACCATTTTTTCTAGTGAGAAATCCCTTTTCTTCTCTTGAGAACTGAATGAAGTAGTTGGGTTGTAAGCATGATGTTTGAAAATTCAAAAATACTCATCTTTGATCACCAGAATTACAAGCAGAGCGGCAAGTTTTGTACCCAGTGAAAGACAGGGGGAGCTGAGTCGACTGAAGAGATAGCAGAAAACCAGTTCCCTTCTCATTCTTATTTGGGGGCCTGTGATCATTCAGGGGAGTGGTGAGCAGAATTGCCTCTCTCTCTCTCTCAGAGGAGATGAAGTGAGTGTACAATGAAACGCCATTATAAGTAGTGCTTTATTTTTATGTCCAATGTCTTAGCAATATTTAAGCAACAAGAACTCTCTACTTCTATTAGCCAAGGAATCACTAAATAAATATTCACTCTTACTTTCTGTCTTCAGTACAGAACCAAAGTACAACAAACTTGAAGGGAATCTTGAGTGATATGAACCAGTCCCCTACTTGACATGGGAAATCCCTTCTGGTATTAACATCTTTAATAGAATGTATCATCCTGATTAGCCAGCCACCGGGGAGTTGATAAGGTTGAATATTAGGCAAGTTTAAGAACCAATAAAATATGAAGTCTACTGCTTCTTGTGAAATCCTTTTCTATCTTTTGCACAATGTCTTGATTCAGAACACTGTTATCTGTCACCTGGGTGATGGCAACAGCCTGTCACCGGTCACACTGAGTGACAGAAGGAAACATTCTCCCCTCCTGTGTCCCCTCAGTCTGTTCTGCATACTAGATCTCAGTCTGTTCTGCATACTAGATACTGAAACCAGGGATGTTTCAAAAATGTGATTCCTGTTATGTCGCTTCCCTCGTTAAAAGCCTTGAGCAGTTTCCCGTTGTTCTCAGATTAAAATCCAAACACCTTAACATGACTGCTAAGGATTTCTGCGACTGGCCCCTGGTCTGTCTTTGCCACATCATCCCACTCTCTGTTTTGCTGCTTGCACTTCAGTCCCGGGACAGGGAAATTTGGTTTTTCTTGTTCTGGAGAGCATTCTCTGTATCTTTGGCCAGTGAGTTCTGTCACATCCTCTGGGTCTCTTCTTAGATGTACTTTCTCCAGGAAGCTTTGGTGGACCACCGAAGCCTGGATTGGATACCCCTGGAAGGTATTCCCTTTATATTTCATTATAACATTTATGATATTATATAATTACCTGTTGGGTTTTTTTTTCCACAAGACCTTAAGGTATATGAAGGCAGACACCATCTTGTTTAACCGTTTTTGCACAGCGTATACTCCATAAATAAATGTCAGATAAGCCAGGTTTACAAGTTGGGCTCCAACACAGCTTCACTTGCCTCTTGGTAAGAGAGCTCTTTATTGGGGTGCCTGGGTGGCTCAGTGGTTAAGTCTCTGCCTTCACTTCAGGTCATGATCTCAGGGTCCTCGGATTGAGCCCTGCATCGGGCTCTCTGCTCAGCAAGGGAGCCTGCTTCCCCCTTTCTCTCTCTGCCTTTCTCTCTGCCTACTTGTGATCTCTTGTCTGTCAAATAAATAAATAATCTTTAAAAAAAAAAAGACAGCTGTTCATTCGTACAGGACTACATAGACTATATTTTGGGTTAGACTGTGGACCTTGGGGGTATGGTCCAGACTACATAACTTTTTAATTCCAGTTAGACAAGTCCAGAGTAATGGTCTGGGATTTTGGGACATTTTTCGTCTTAGTTTTCACCCCCCAGGATTCTGACTGGAATCCACTAGGAATCACAGGCTTCACAAGATAAGACTTTGCTAAGTTAACTTCAGAAGTCTAAATAAAGAATTTCCATGGTGTCTTCATTTCCACATTAACTCTCCTAAAAACTCTAGCTGTTGGGTCAAGTGTGGGGCTTAATCCATGGGGCTTAAATTATGTTTAGATTCTAACTGCAAACCCAGTAGGGAAGAGAGAAAAGAGAATCTTTTCATGGTACCTCCTACACAAGTATCCTTACTGTGACTGAGCCATCTTGGATGAATCAGTCACCGTGGCCAGAGAAATTTGGTTCTCTTACTGGCCAGACCTGTGCCACAAGCTCCATCTCTGGAAGCAGAGACCTAAGAGAACACATGGGAGAGCATCGTGGCCGTATTGGAGTCCCTGGGTCCATGTGACCCTGATACCCATTTGAACCAACACCTTTTAGTGTAATTATGTGAGATATTTCAGTGAGTCTCTATATTGTCTGAGCTATGAAATGGAATCAATATAGTGAGACCTTATTTTACATAGTGATTTAGAGTTTAGCGAAAACTTTCCTTCTATCATCTCATTCAATATTCTAGGTAACGAGCCATCTTCTTCCCTGTGTTCCTACCCACTGGCCCAGGGAAGTGGTGGGAGATGTATTATTTTTGGAACAGCTGTGCCTGTGATACCAATGTTTTTACAATGGTTGCAGCTATCTGAGTGATGAAGTATTTTGTATTTGTAGCCTTCTATATTGTATAAGTGACATTATCATCTTGTTAAGATGTCAGCTTTGTTAAGGTGTTTTTGGAACCCCTTCAAATGAAAATTGTATTATAAAGTCAAAGAAAACATCAGGAGGACTAAGCAGTGACATATTAGAAAAGACAAATTGGAGGAAGAGCCTGATGAGAAAAACATATGTGGTTAATTAATTATTTTTAAGGAAATTATCTTATTGAAGTATAAAATACACTGAGAAAAGTGGCCAGATAGGAATATACCTTGATAAATTTCCCCAAAATGAGAAGACTTATGTAACCAATACCCAGATCAAGAAATAAAATATTACTAACACCCCAAATGCCTAATCACTACTTCTCTCCAGCAAAGGGAACAATTATCCCAACACCTGACATTATAAATTAGTTCTGAATTTCATATAATGGGAAATTTTGATATTTTTCCTAATGAAGTTTTTGTTCAAGCATCTCTTTCTACATTCTGGATTAAAGTCCCCTTTCCCCCCTAATATATTATTGTAAATATCTTCTGCCACTCCCTTAAAGGTAACTTTTGATGAGTAGAAACACTTCAAAATGTAATATATAATCCAGTTTATCAATGCCTTCTTTTATGGTTGGTAATTTTTTTTATATCCTATTTAGGAAATGGTCTGTTATTTCAGGATCAAAAAGACATGCTCCTAAGTCTTCTCCTAGAAACTTTATTACTTTATAGTTCATATCTAGATTTATAATTCATTTGGAATTGAGTTTTTATATAGTGTGTGGTACAGGTTAAGATGATTTTTTTTTTCCAATATGGTTCTCTAATTGACCCAACAACATTCATTGAAAAAGCCACTTTCTGCCTTTGTATTCAGTCTTCTGAGTGATTTTAATTGATGATTTGTGAGGGTCTGTTTCTGGACCCTATTCTGTTCCTTTGGTTTGTTAGTCTAGTCTTATGCTGACAGCACAGTACCTTCATTAATGTGGTTCAAGGTATTTGATGATAGGTAGAAATAGAACTAATTTTAGAAATGACTTTGTATCCAGCAGATTTGCTAAATTCTTTGTTTAGTTCAAGCAATTTGTTCTCAGATTATTTTGTATTTTCTACATGCACAACCAGGTTTCTTTGCAATTAATGACAGTTTTGCTTCTTTCATTCTAATCTTTGTGCTCTATCTTCTTGCCTTATTATACTGGCTAGGACCTCCAGGGCACTGTTGAGTAGATGTGATGAAAGAGGACATTCTTCCTTGCCTTCTTCTTGTGCTCGCTTCGGCAGCACATATACTTCCTTGCCTTCTTCTTGGTCTTATGGCAGACCTTTCACTGCTTTTCTATTAGGCATAATGGTGTGCAGAATTTTATAAGATGTTCTTTTAGAACAAGAGAGTTCCCCTCTATGCCTGGTTTGCTAAGATGTTTAAATTTTTAAATTCTGACTGGGTGTCACATTTTTTAAAATGCTTTTTTCCTGAGATGATGGTATGAGTGTTCTCCTTTCTATGTGGAGAATTACACTGATTTATGTTTCACTGTTAAACTAACCATTCATACTAGAGCAATAGATATTAAGCTATAGACCTCTAAATATGTCTGCAGAAGAGCATACCTATGTCTGTAGAAGAATACATAGCTTTCATTTGTTTTACATTGTTGCATTCCATTTATTAATATGTTGTTTAGGATTTTTGAATCTCTAGTTATGAGATACATTGGTCTATTATAATCATCCTTCTTGGGATGTCCTTTCAGATATTTCTACCAAGGGCATTCTGGTTTTTGTTCTCTAAAAGTTTCCTTCATTTCTTAAATATTTCGAATAATTCACCTGTGAATCTTTCTGGCTGGGCCTGGAGATTTTGTGGGAAAGTTTTCGGTTATAGATTAAGTTTTCTTGAATAGACATGGACTACTTAGATTTAGTAAATTTCTTATTGAGTGGATTTGGAAAATTATGGTTTTCTAGGCATTTATCTATTTCATCTAAATTTAGAATGTGCTAGCATGAAGTTATTTATATTATCCTTTTATTACCTTGGTAAGGTTTATATATACTCTCTGGTATGTTCCTTTGTTATTCCTGACACTAGTAAATTGAGCCTTATCTCTCAAAATTTTTTAAATAACAAGTCTAGGTAGGGTCAATTTTATTAGACTTTTCAAGGAAGGAAGTTTGGGGTTGTTAACTTTCTGTATTGTTTGTTTTAAACTAATTTCTGCTTTAGCTTTTCCTATTTTCTTCATTCTTTCTTTGGGATTAACTTGCTCTTATTTTTCAAACTTTTAGGTGACAATTTAGATAATTTAAGAAGCTTTTTTTAAATGTTATCAACAAATTTTTATAACACGCATTTAAGGTTATGAATTTCCCTTTAAATGAGGTTTTGTTTGCTTTACACAATGACTAATACTTCATATTTTAATTATTATTCAGTTCAAAATACTTTTCAACTCCCATGTTGTTTCCTTCTGTGAGCCACAGGTTATTTAGAGGTCTATAGCTTAATATCTAAATATTTAGAAATTTCCTAGTTATTTTATTATTGATTTCTGGCTTAATTCCACATGGTCAGTGAATTGCTTTGAATGATTTTATTTTTAAAAAATTTTCTTGACATATACTTTTGGCCAGCATATGGTCAAATTCATTAAATTTCCATGTGTACTTGGAAAAAAAAATGTTCCGTGATTCTTGGGTACAATGTTCTGTGTGTCATTTAGGCCACATCTGTTAATCCAGATTCTCTACTCTTATTGATTTTTTTGTCTGCTTTTTCTATCAGTTCCTGAGAATGTGTGTTAGTCTCCCACTTTGATTGTGGATATGTCTATTTTGCCTTTCAGTTTTGTCCTTTTTTTCATGTTTTGAAAATATGTTATTAAATATATAAAAATTTGTAAAGACTGTATCTTCCCGGTGAATTGACACTTTTGTCACTTCGAAATATCCTTTTTGAATAAACAAAACAAGATGGGAGTGGGAGGAAGACAAACCATAAGAGACTCTTAATGTCACAAAACAAACTGAGAGTTGCTGGGGGGAGGGGGGAGGGGTTATGGACATTGGGGAAGGTATGTGCTATGGTGAGTGCTGTGAAGTGTGTAAACCTGGCAATTCACAGATCTGTACCCTTGGGGCTAAAAATACATTATATGTTAATAAAAAAATAAAAATTTAAAAAATGTTTTTTTTTCCTTACCTTTTTACTGCTGACACACTAGTTCTGGTCCTAAGTTTATCTGGTTATATATTACAATAATGACACCAGTTTTCTTACATATGTTCATATTTTACTTGTGTCCTTATTTTTAAACTATCCTTATATAAGCAGCTTATAGTTTTCTAACCCATGACAATTTTCCCCTTTTTATTGGTGCATTTAAACAAAATTCTAATATATTTGGGTTTATGCCTGTTACATATTAATTTTTACTTTCCAGTTGTCCCACCTATTTTATGATTATTTTCTATGCTTTCTTGCCTTACTTTGGACTAATTTATTTTTTGTTGTTGTATTTTCTCCTGAATTAGTTTTTTAGTTGAGTATTCTTTTAGTGGTTGCCTTAAGGATTGAAATAGACATCCATATGTTATTAGAGTTTAATATAAATTTGTAATTTTACCATTTCTCAGACAACCCGAAGTCCTTAAACCCCATCTCTATTTATCTTCTTCCTTTCTTTTATGTTTTGCTTATTAACCCTACATATAACTTCAACACCACGATACCTCATATACCATTTGTCCAGCACAATTTAGCTTCACTCACAGATTCACCCTTCCCATTGCTCCTCATTGCTTCCCTGGGTTTTCCTTTGGGCTCATTGCCCTTCACCAAGAGAACGCTCTGTCACCTTTAGGCAGGACTGGTGATGCTAAATTCTCTGGGATTTCTCTGGAAGTGTTTTATCTTTCTTTCACATTTGAAGGATATTTTTCCTGGATATAAAATTTCTATGTTGACCGTTTTGTTTTCTGTCAGCACTGCAAAAATATAATTTTGTTGCCTTTTGACTTCCCTAAGTATTGTTCCAGAGTCAGGTTGAAGTCTTCTTGCTCCCGTGAAGGAATGTGTCTATTTTCTTCTCTGGCTATTTTTTTAAATATTTTCTATTTGTATTTTAAGTGGTTTATATTCATTACTCTGTGCCTAGGTGTGCTTTTACCTTGTATTCATCTTGGTTGGATTCATCGTATTTCTTGAATCTTGGGTTTGATGTATCTCAGTAGTTTTAGAAAGAAACTACTTTAAATGTTTAAAGTAGTTTTCTTTCTTTAGAAAATTCTTTAATGCCACATTCTTTAAATGCCACTTTTGCCTCTTTTATTCACCTTTCTCAGATATTGATTGCATTTATGTTAGACTTTTTCAGTGTGTTCTACCTATCTACCATGCTAATTTGTGTGTGTTCCATACTGGTTTTTATCTCTGTGAATAAGTCAGTGTGCATTCTTCTTACCTATCTCCCTAATTTTTTGATGCTTATTTTGTTCATATTGCATCTGCTATTAAATCTGTCTATTAAATTCTTAATTTCAAAAAATGTATTTTAATATTCTAGAATTTTCATTTTAGTTCTTAAAGTATTTTAAAGTTTTCTTGTGAAATTCTGTCTATCCTGTCATCTGGTTTTTTTTGAACATGTTAATTATAGTCATTTTAAAGCCTGTGTCTTATAATAACTGCAGTCTCTGAATGACCTACCAGTGATCCATTCTACCATTCAATGTGAATTTTGTTACCAGAAGGAAGACCAGTAGGCAGGCAATCCCAAAGAAGTCTGCCACACTCCTAAAGAGTAGGTTTATTTTAAGGAGAAAGGGATGTGGTCAGAAGCTATTTGACAACTATTTCTATAGTACCTACTATGTAGTAAGGTGCTTATTTGTATTTTTTAAATTTAATTTTATTTTTGTCAGTGTTCCAAGATTCATTGTTTATGCACCACACCCAGTGCTCCATGCAATACATGCCCTCCTTAATACCCACCACGAAGCTTGGTCCTCTCCCCACCCCTGTCTGCTCCAAAACCCTCAGTTTGTTTCTCAGAGTCCACAGTCTCTCATGGTTTATCTCCCTCTCTGATTTCCCCCAATTCACTTTTCCTTTCCTTCTCCTAATGTCCTCCATGTTATTCCTTATGTTTCACAAGTAAATTAAATCATATGATAATTGACCTTCTCTGCTTGACTGATTTCACTCAGCATAATCTTCTCCAGTCCCATCCATGTTGATATGAAAGTTGGGTATTCATCCTTTCTGACAAGGTGCTTTTATAATGCTAAGCTACATGGCTCGGTGGTCTTACCAACAACGTACCTTCACTGATTTCACTTATTTTGATCTCAACTTCTGGCCTTCTGTGGATTACCTTCCTATCACATTTTTGTACTGTAACCCCCTCCCCCTGAACCCCATTCCTCCTACCCCAACCTATCTTTCTTTCATTGTCTCCTTATTCTTTCTGCCTGACTGATCTCACCTACTCTTGTCTTGGTCCTATTGCTTCCTCTTAATCTTAGAAGTGTGCTGGACATGGCCTGATGGATACTCTCATATAACTTGTCCTCTGCCTCCAGTGATATTTATTAGAGAGCTTTGAATGCCTGGGTGAGAGCTGGACTTGAAACAACATACGATGAAAACCAATCAAGGGTTGAAACTGGGGAGAGATTAAATTTGAAGTCTGCTTCGGGAAGATGAGTCAGGATTACTTGTTAATGAGTTAGTGGTAATTATACAATTTTAATTAAAAAAAAAAGGAAAGATTTCTTGGGACATATTCTGAGACTAGTAGGCTGTTTTGATCACATCCTAAAGGCCTTTCTCACATTTTGTGCTTGTCACTTAAAATGGGCATTGGGCAGCTACAATCTATACATTGCTTTGTTAGACTGCTGATTAGCATGTACTTAACTACTATGTCCCCAATTGCTGCTCCAGATTTTAATAGAAGCACAGATACCATATGTTGCAATAGATTTGTGGCCACAGACTTTGATTGGAAGTCCGTGGGCTGCTGATTGGTGTCTGAGGCAACTGATCTTCTGTACCATATTTTTAACTAATGTGGAGAGATGAAAATGCGATGTTGCAATGATTATTAGTCACAGCAGTAAATAAGTGTGTCACTATTCTGACTCCTCATGCAGCCCACAGTTTTATGGATTTTCATCCTTATGAATAGGTTGTATCATTTTTAGAATTTATATCATTGAAATTGGAAAATATTTGTAAAGCAATTTTTTGAGGATGCCGGAGGGTGGAGAGGGGTTATGGAAAATCTAGAAATTATCTCTCACTCCTCACATAAAGGGACAGGAAAGGACAAATTGAATTATTCATTACATAGAGAATTCACAGTAATTGCTCTCAACCAGCTAATTCATATAGAATGGTTGATGTGTCAATCTTATCAGGCCAATAATTAACATAATGATATCATTACAAGTTAAAGCAACCAAAACACAGATATGCCTCCCTTTTTTTAAGTTGGTGTTATGCCACTTCACTTTTGCAAAAGATCTGCATTACTTATCGCTAACCAAAAGAAATCTGAAGAGGATTCTGGTTTTTATGAAAAAAGGCAAAAAGCGAAAATCCCGTTCAGTGTTGGTTTTGCAGCAAGTCCTGTAGGAAAGCAGCATGCATGGACAGCAGTGAGGGGCGCCACCAAGAGCATTTAAATTTACTGAAGTTTTCATAAGAACACTCAGCTTTTGGACAGTGAGGGGAACCTGTATATGGAAACTTCAACTGATTGAAATATTATTCATTGTATCGTAGGATGTTTGAACGCCTTTCCTGTGTTTGGGGCATTTTTTGCATCTTGTGGGTAGAATTTGTCCTGTGTCCTGGGGGCTATTCAGGCCTGTGTCAGTGACGTGTTTGGAAGAGAGGAATGTGATGGTGCAGATGCCATGGGCAATCCATTTTCTGGCTTTGGGAGAGAGCAGAGGATCTGGCTTTGGAGGACAGTCGAGGGGACATTGGCTGTGATGCACACTCCAGAGTCCAGAGTTTGAGCTGTGGCATCTGTGCCCAGTGGAGTGGTGGTGGTGGTCGTGGTGGAATTTTCTCTGGAGCCGTCCCATAATGTTGTTTGAGTGTTTTTCTGGCTGGGTTGACTCCAACCTTGACTCTCTGATCTTCTTAGAGATTCTAGAACTTTCTAATGCCCTTTAATAAATGTCTTTTATGCCTAAATTACAGAGGATTTTTGCTGTTTGCAACCAGAAATACTGATTAATGTCTTCTGTATGATCTCATTGGTTTAAATAAATTATTTGTACAGAGAAAACATAACATTGGTTATTTGTTCCAGGTGGGATTTCTGGAGGTTTCCATCCTTTTTTGTGTTTGCTTTTCTTTAGTTTTGTAATTTTCTGCAATGAACAACCATCTTTTGCCACAGTTTCTGGGGAACATCCATGGGAAAACTTTTTGCTTTATAGCCTTAGTTCCTTTGTGGAACATAAGAAATGAGAAATTCGATTGGCTTTCTGAGATTGGGTTGAAATTATTGTAAAAAATAGGACCTATAGCCATAGCAATTGATGGAGACTTAGGAGCCTTTGCCTCCAACTGATTATGTGGCCTTGAGTATATCATTACCTTTTTGGGTTTCCAGATTCTTCCATTTGCACAGTGACTTGGTTGGGGTAGATCAATGACTTTTAAATTTGCCTTTGTAGCCTTTTCGTTTCTAGTGAAGTAGAGAAGGGTTACATCTATCTAGGGCTACAGAATCCTACACCTTAAAATAAGCTAAAGGAAATCCACATATATCTGTCTTGCATATTGGATTTTCTTTGAAAAAGTTTCCTGGCTAGTAACAAGTTTGGAAATCTATGGGGCTAAATTATCCTTTAGGTCTCTTTTAGCTCTAATATTCTATGATTTCATTAGTTTTCCTACTGAATTGCCTCTGCTATTCTACCAGGTAGTTTTACACACACACACACACACACACACACACACAGAGTTACAGAAAACTGAACCGGAAAAGGCCTTTTTAACCTCATTCTATTACTCTTATAATTTCTAATTATATCAACTAAGAAGCTAGTTCTTTGAGTTCACTTGCATTAAGACAAGCATTTATCTGCTTGTGAGGATTCTATTATTACATTGGTCATTGACAGTATGTTTATAGGACATAAAATATATTATTATTAGGAATATATATGATGTTGTGACTGGAATATAAGCAAATGAGTATAATTCCACTAATACTTAAAAAGCAGATCATTGTTGTTGACTATTATTTAATATGCTTTAACTATTAAGTATAATGAAGAAAAACAGTTTCATCAATAGGAAAGGTGTGAAAATTCATGCTGACAAGTTGGCACCAGAATATATTCAAAATATATTCTGGGGAATTGTAGTAGGTTTAAAATTTAGTATGAATGAGGAATTGGTCATTTGGAAGTATTGAAGGGAAATTGGTAAGAGATAAAGCCTAAAATGAATCAGACTATCAATGACCTTGAAGTGCGTTTTAGATTTTGGGTTTTATTTTGAAGGTCACATTGGAGGGGCACCAAAGGTTTTTAAGCAGAAGGGTGACATGATCAGATTTGAATTTTAAGAGACCAGACTGGTTGCAGTGTAGATAATGAATTAGAGGAGGTCAAGTCTTGAGGTCAAGTCAAGCCAAGGGAGTAACTAGGAGGCTTATGAGATAAAAACAAAAAAACAAAAAAACAAACAAAAAACTAAGTTAGTTTCATTAGAGGTGGACAGAAGTAGATATTTCCCAGAAAAAGTAAAGAAATAGAAGGCACAGAATTTACATATTTGGATGAAAGAATAAGACAATATGAGGCATTAAGGATAGCGCTATGTTAGTTTATTCACCAGTTGACTAGAACAAAATCTGAAGGAAAAGTGGATTCAGGAATAAGTGATAAAAATCCAATTTTGTAATGTGGATGTGGGGTTCAAATTTCTACTGTTCTCATGGTCTGGGAACTGGCAAGCCAAGAAAAAGTCATAAAATTGACCGTAGAAGATCTCCTCCTGAAGAAAATTCAGAACTTGTCTGGACAAACACATACTGAATGTCAGAGGTCTAGAATTATCCCAGATAAAGTCCGCAAAGATGAGTTTACAGTCCAGAACTGCAAAATATATGAGAGGAAAGTTGATTTCAGTGAGTCAGCAGACCCCCAACTCAGCAAGATTTTAACTTTGAGAACTTTAGATAGTAGACCAATTTGATACAAACTACAAAATAATTGTTTAAAATCAGTTATACTGGGGCACCTGCGTGACTCGGTGGGCTAAGCCTCTGTCTTCTGCTCAGGTCATGGTCTTAGAGTCCTGGGATCAAGCCCTGCATCTGGCTTTCTGCTCAGCAGGGCGCCTGCTTCTCCCTCTCTCTCTGCCTGCCTCTCTGCCTACTTGTGATGTCTCTCTCTCTGTCAAATAAATAAATAATCTTTAAAATCAGTAAGACTTTAAAAAAATTAAAAATTAAATCAATAGGACTTTAAAATGGGAATCAAAGCCCTAAGAAAATTACAAGACGCCATGATAGAATAGCCTTACCTCAAGAAACGAGAAAAATCTCAACTAAGCAATCTAACCTCTCACCTATAAGAACTAGAAAAGGAACAAACAAAGCTCAAGTTAGTAGAAGGAAGGAAATAATAAAGATCAGAATAGAAATAAATTTAAAAAGTGGGAAAGCTCAGTGAAACTAAGAACTGGTTCTTTGGGAAATAAACAAAATTGATAAAACTTTACCTTGACTCATCAAGAAAAAAAAGAAAGAGGATTCAAATAAAATCAGACATGAAAGAGAAGTTACAACTGACATCACAGACAGAAATAATTATAAAAATATTTTAAAGATTATATGTAAACGGATTGGAAAACCTAGAAGAAATGAATAAATTCCTAGAAATGTACACTCTTCCAAGACTGAATCAGGAGGTAATGGAAAAAATCTGAACAGACCAATTACCGGTAACAAAATGGAATCAGTAATCAAAAAAGTCCAAACAAACAGACGCACAGAGCCAGATGGCTTCACAGGTGAATTCCCCCAAAATTTAAAGAAAAGTTAATACTTAGCATTCTCAAATTATTTCAAAAGATAGAAGAGGAAGGAATGCTTCCTAATTTATTCTGTGAGGCCAGCATTACCCTGAAACCAAAATGAGACAAGCACACTAAGAAAAAAGAAAGTTGGGGCACCTGGATGGCTCAGTCAGTTAAGCATCTGCCTTCAGCTCAGGTCTTCATCTCAGAGTGCTAGGATGGAGCCCTATGTCAGACTTCCTGCTCAGTATGGAGTCTGCTTTCCCATCTGCCCTTTCCCACTGCTCATGTTCTCTTGTTCTCTCTCTCTCTCTCTCTCTCTCAAATAAATAAATAAATAAATAAAATCCTAAAAAAAGAAAGAAAGAAAGTTACAAGCCAATATTCTTGATGAACATAAATGCAAAAATCCTCAACAAAATATTAGCTAGCTGAATTCAGTAATACATTAAAAGGATCACTGACCATGATCATGTGGGATTTATTCTAAGGATGTCAGGGTGAGTCAGTATCTCAGTGATCTGCAAATCAATCAACATGATATACCACATTAAGAAAAGGAAGGATAGGGGTGCCTGGATGGCTCAGTCGGTAAGCATCCAACTCTTGATTTTGGTTTAGGTCATGATCTCAGTGTCCTGGGATCAAGCCCTTCATGGGTCTCCATGCTTGGCAAGGAGTCTGTTTGGATTCTCTCTCCCTCTCCCTCTGCACATGCTCTCTCTCTCTCTCTCTCTCTAAAATAAATAAATCTTAAAAAAAAACAAAATAAAAGGTTAAAAATTATATGATCATCTTTATAGATACAGGAAAAGCATTTGATAAAATCAAACCACCGTTCACGATAAAAATCCTCAACAAAGTGGGTGTGAAAGGAACACGCCTCAACATAATAAAGGCCAGATATGACAAACCCACAGCTAAGGTGATATTCAATGGGGAAAAGCTTGATTGGGGAGTAAGACAAGGATGTCCACTCTCACCACATGTATTCAACATATTGCTGGGAATCCTACCTAAAGTACTCAGACAAAGAAAAGAAATAAAAGGTATCCAAATTGGTAAGGAAGAAGTCAAACTATACCTATTTGCTGATTACATGATATTCTATATAAAAAACCCTAGACTCCACCAAAAATCTATTGGAATAAATGACTTCAATAAAGATACTGAATAAGAAATTAATATACAGAAATCTGTTTTTATACACTATTAATGAGGAATTGCAGAAAGAGAAATTAAAAAAAGAATGTTATTTACAATTGCACCAAAAAGACTAAAATATCTAGGAATAAATTTATCCAAGGAGGTGAAAGACCTGTACTCCTAAAACTGTAAGACATTGATGAACGAAATTGAAGACAACAGAAATAAATGGAAAGATAAACCATGACCATGGATTGGAAGAATTAATATTCTTAAAATAGTGATATTACCCCATCTATAGATTCAGTGCAATCCCTATCAAAATACAAATAGTATTTTTCACAGAACTAGAACAGATTATCCTAAAATTTGTGTGAAACCCCAAAAGACCCCAAATAGCCAAAGCAGTCTTAAGAAAGAAGAACAAAACTAGAGGTGTCACAATCCCAGATTTCAAGATGTCTACAGTACTATAGTAGTCAAAACAGTATGGTGCTGGCATGAAAATAGACACATAAATCAGTGGGCCAGAAGATGAGTCCAGAAATAAACCCATGCTTATAAGAGCAATGATCTATAACAAAAGAGGAAAGACTATGCAATGGGAAAAGATGATCTCTTCAATAAATGGTTTTGGGAAAACTGGACAAGTATATTCAAAGAATGAAACTGAACCACTTTCTAATACCATAAATAAAAATAAACTCAAAATGGGTTAATGACCTAAGTGTACAACCTGAAACTGTAAAACTCCTAAAAGATAACATAAGCAGTAACCTCTGGGATATTGGTCTTAGCAGTATTTTTCTGTATTTGACTCTCTAAGCAATTTGACTCTAAAGCAAAAAGAAGGAATTGGGACTACAACAAACTAAAAATTAGCTTTTGCACAATGAAGGAAACCCATCTATAAAATAAAAAGACAGTCTACTGAATGGGAGAAGATATTTGCAAACAATACATTCAATAAGAGGTTAATATGCAAAATTTATAAAGAATTCATACAACTCAACACACAAAAGGCAAATAATCCAATAAAAAATGGGCAGAGGACTTGAATAGACATTTTTCCAGAGAAAACATACAGACAGTTGAAAATATACTCAATATCACTGATCATCAGGGAAATGGAAATGAAACTCACAATGAGATATCACCTCATATCACTCAGAACAGCTAATGTCAAAAGACAAGAAATAACAATTGTTGGTGAGGATGTGGAGAAAAGGGATCCCTTGTATATTGTCAGTAGGAATGTAAACTGGTGCAGCCACTATGGAAAACCGTATGGAGGTTCCTCAAAAAATTAAAAATAGAAACACCATATGATCCTGTAATTCCTTTTCTAGATATTTACCCAAAGAAAATGAAAACACTAAAACTTGAAAATATATATGCACCCCTATGTTTATTGCAGTGTTATTTACAATATCCAAGATATGGAAGCAACCTAAGTTTCCATTGATAGATGAATAGATAAAGAAGATGTGGTATGTAATCACAGAAGAATATTATTCAGCCATTAAAAAGAATGAGGTCTTTCCATTTGCAACAATATGGATGGAGCTAGAGGGTATTATGCCAAATGAAATAAGTCAGACAAAGATAAATACCATATATTATATGTCGAATATAAAAAACAAAACAAATAAACCAACCAGAAATAGGCATAAATACAGAGAACAAACTGTGGTTGCCAGAGAGGAGGGGGATGGGGAGATGGGCAAAATAGGTAAAGGAGATTAAGAGGTACAAACTTCCAGTTGTAAAATAAATAAGTCACAAGAGTAGAATGTACAGCATAGGGAGTATAGTCAATAATATTGCAATAACTTTGTATACTAACAGATGGTAACACATTTACTATAGTGAGCATTTTATAATTGTTGAATCATTATATTGCACATCTGAAACTAATGTAATGTATGTCAGCTATACTTAAATTTTTAAAAATTTGTTAATTTGAGAGTGAGCGAGAGCAAGCACGAGTTGGGGAGGAGCAGAGGAAGAGGGAGAAGCAGACTCCCTGCTTGGCAGGGAGTCTGATGCAGGGCTTGTTCCCAGGACCCCAGGGTCTTGACCTGGGCTGAAGGCAGATGCTTAACTGACTGAGCCACATAGGTGCCCACAGCTATAGTTAAATTTAAAAAATATATCAAATTGATTTCCAAAGTAATTATATCAATTTACATTTGCACTGGAGTTTCTATTGTTAAAAAATAATTTTTTTAAGTTTTTACTTAAATTACAGTTAGTTGGCATACAATGTACTATTAGCTTCAGATGTACAATTTAGAGATTCCTCACTTCCATACAATATCGGCACAGCAAGTTCACAGCAAGTGAACTCCTTAATCCCCATCACCTCCGCCCACCACCCTCTGGTAATCACTTTGTTCTCTATAGGTAAGAGTCTGTTTCTTGGTTTCCCTTTCTTTCTGTTTTTCCCCCTTTTGCTTGTTTGTTTTGTTTCTTAAATTCCACATGTAAGAAAATCATGCTCACCAACACTTGTTTCTTATATTACTGATGTTAGCCATTCTGACAGGTGTGAAGTGGTAACTCATTGTAGTTTTTGATTTGCATTTCCCTGTCAATGAGTGATATTGAGCATCTTTCCATGTGTCTGTTGGCCATCTCTATGTCTTCTTTTTTTAAAAATATTTTATTTATTTACTTGAGAGAGAGAGCATGAGAGGGGAGAGTGTCAGAGGGAGAGGCAGACTCCCCACTGAGCAGGGAGCCCAGTGCCGGACTCGATCCCGGGACTCCAGGATCATGACTTGAGCTGAAGCAGTCGCTCAACCAACTGAGCCCCCCAGGTGCCCCATCTGTATGTCTTCTTTGGAAACATATCTATTCATGTCTTCTGCCATTTTTAAATTGGATTATTCATTTTTGAGGTATTGAGTTTTCTAAGTTGTATACTTACCCGTTATTGAATATGTCATTTGCAAGTATTTTTTCCCATTCAGTAGGCCGACTTTTAGTTTTCTTTGTTTCTGTTTTTGTTTGTTTTATTTTGTTTTGTTTGAATTTGTGCTTGGCTGCATTTTCCTTGTTGCATTTTTAAAATTTAAATTCAGTTAGCTGAGGTATAGTGCATCCTTAGTTTTTGATATAATGTTCACTAATTCATTAGTTCAGTATAACACTCAGTGCTCATATTATGCCTTTAGTTTTGTTGATTGTTTCCTTTGCTGTGCAAGCCAAAATAACAAATAGAACTTCTAAAAAGAAAAATACAGTAATTCAGAGTCCATATTCTCCCATGGTTCATCTCCCCCTCCAGTTTTCCCCAACTCCCTTTTCCTCTCCATCTCACCATGAGCCTGGTGGTCGGTATTTGGAGGGCACGTACTGCATGGAGCACTGGGTGTGGTGCATAAACAATGAATTCTGGAACACTGAAAAGAAATTTTAAAAATAAATAAAACTTTAAAAAAAATAAAATATTCAAAGAAGATTTAAAAAAAGAAAAGGAAAAATACAGTAATTCAAATTAAAAATCCTCAAGGGAAAAATAAATGTGAGATAAATTATAGCTGAAGAGAGAATTAATGAACTGAAAGACAGAAGGGAAGAAATTAGCACAGTTGTAGCACAGTCATAGAGAATATCTAAAAATTTAAAAAGCATGGAGAACAGAAGAAATAATTAATGGACTTTTAGAATGAGACATAAAAATAAATAGGCGGAATGAGGGAAAAGCAATATTCAAAGAAATTGATGGCTGAGATTTTTTCCAGAATTGATGAAAACAAGATGAATATTAATGTAAAGGAATCATAATGAGTCCTAAGTAGAAAAAAATGCAAGTAAATCTATTTATAAACGTATTTCAGTGAAGCTGTGTAATATCAAAGATCCACAGAAGAGTAAAAGTTATCAGAAGGAAGAATAAGTATATGTAGAGCAGCAGCAAATTTTCAGCAACAACAGAGGTCAGAAGACACAGGACTATTATCTACAAAGAGCTGAGAGAAAATAAATATTAATTTGGGCATCTGTGTCCAATTAAAAATCTTTCAATATCATTTTTGAAATAAACACATTTTCTTTCCTTTTTTTTTTAAAAAGAATTGTATACCATAATTTATTAGGATTTATTTTGAGTATACAATGATGTTTCAACATGAAAATGTATCAGTGTAATGCACCATATCAACAGTCTAAAGAGGAAAAATTAAACCAGATGAAATGATGCAGAACAAACATGTGGTAAAATCCATTATCCATTTCTTCTTTTTTTAACATGTAATGCAGAAATAAACACATTTTCAAATAAGACTGAGAGCTATTATATAGCAGCCCCTTGTTTAAGTATTAAGGGTGAAATTTAAGAAGGAAACTGAGCCAGAAAGTAAAAATACAAAAAGCAATATTAAGCAGATTATTTGATGAACATATGGCTAATGCCAAACAAATATTTGTCCTGCTATTCTATAAAAATAAAATAAGAATAATAGTAATGATTTGGAGTAATAAAAACAGGTAGGACTAAAGTCCTGAGAAAATAGCATTTTAGATGGGAAGAGTATAGTATTCAGATAGGAATAACATCTTTAATGAAACACAAAAATCATATTCAACAATAAAAGATCATTGTATTTTACTACATAAAAATTCAGGCATCTCTATGGCAGACATACAAAAAAAAAAAAAGTGAGAAAAACAAGACAAACAAGAGAAATTATTTGTAAACCAAATAGCTAACAAAGTTTTAGCACCCAGAATACAGAGTCCTTACAAAACAGTAAGAGAAAAAACAAACCTGAGCAGAAAATGAGAAACAAGGCACTTCTTTGAAGAAAACTGAATGACCAGTAAATAAGCAGAAAGCTACATGATATCACAAGAAAGCAGGGAAATGCTATCATATAGTGAGATGCCATCTGATACCCATTGTATTGACAAAAATTAATGAATCAAAGATACCGCATGTTGGCAGAATGTAGAGAAACAGGAAGTTTATCTATGGGAAGATGAAACGGTATAATGATTTTGAAGGACGATTTGACAAAATTTTCATCTGTGTTTTGCAAAACTTTGATGTAACTTTTGGAAAGCAGCAGAATGAAGGAGCACACACTCGATAATTTAGAAATTCTCCTTCTAGATTTCTATCCTAGAGAATTTTTTGAACTTGTAAGTAAGGGAGTTGATAGCAACTTGTTTTTACGACGACAACACAGTGAAAAAAATTATCTGTCCTTTATAGGAGAATGGACAAATTGTGGCTTATTCATGTTAGCATACCAATTAAGATGAATTAACTCAATCAGTGTGAATTCTACAGGTAAATCTCCAAAGATGACACTGAATAAAAGAAGATACAATCAACATGATACCATTACATATATAAACCAAAAAGGCATAAAATGTAGAAAAATGTAAAAAATAGTGTATTTTGGTTTTGTCTATACACATATATATAATAAAAGGACTAACATGTATGAGTGAATGGTGTATACTAACTTTTAGTGTACAGGTAACTTCTGGGATGGAAGTGTGAAAGGATGAAGGCTTTAGTGATATCTGTTTTTTCCCCATTGTCAAAGTCCAACATTGTCCTAGAGTTTAACCATCAAGCAGCTAAAACCCTGCCCCCACACTTGCTCCTAGAATTGAGAACTTTCCTCCAGTGAATATTGCTCAGTCCTGGACAGCTGGTCATTCCATTTTTGTTTGTTCAAGTCGTATTTTCCCTATTTTTTAAGAATATTTTAAATGTTTCATAATTAGAATTTTTTTTTTCATTTTAAGGAAGAGCTTTATCAACAATGCTAAGTGGTGCAATGGTTACATCAAACGGATGCTGAGAAAAGTCTGTTGATTTTACAATCCCACAGCTGATGGATGGTTTAGCAGGGGAGACCCAGAGCTGGTTGGTGGCAGCAAAAGAGCTGGCTCCAAGTCTTAAAGAGTCTGGGTTTTTAAATTTCTTCTACCTGATCACACTGCTTTCCCCTGTGGTTAAAATTACTCCAAAAGTCCTTAAATCTAGTCAAAGGTAGCATCGAGGCTGATAGTGAAAGGTGTGAGTTAGGAAAGCCCAGGGTGGTCATCCCCCTGCAGGGGCAGGTGCTGTCCGGAGAGGAAGTGGAGGGGTGAGGGGTAAGGGGCTGCTTTCCAAGCACAGCTTTGATACCTGCTGAGAGATGCTGAGGCTGAGTTACTGATGCTCACTCCTCAATAGAATTTTTTCTGGAGCCCAGGTGGAAGGCTGGGCAAGAGAAGAGAGCTCTACAGCCTGAGTTTCCCTCTGTTCCAGACTGTCTTGTTTCTTCAAGGGCTTCATTAAGGAACATCATTCTCTCCCACAGTTCGGATCCCCACATAACCTGCTTGGGAAGAGTAAACAGTAATTAGTTATATAAAGTGACAGAAAAGATACAGATACAAATTAGTGAAGGAGGATGAAGGCACAAATGTATCATTATGCAGGAGGAGCAAGCGTCCCACCTTTCAGAGCTCTGCTGGGAGGAAAAGCCTTGGAAAGGTGGGCTCAGCCCAGGCAGAAATCTTGATGATGTTTTGAAACACCCACACTCACCACCCAGCTCTCTCCTACCCCCAGAGCCTCAAAGCATCCCTGTGATACAACCATCGGTGTGATACAACTAAGTTCAAGTTCCCATCCTAGATCTGCCACTGCCTTGCTCTGTGACCTTAAACCAGTCACCTGTCTTTTCTAAACTTCAGCTTCTACTCATACTCAAATGGATTTCTAAATTTCCTTCTCCCTCTGATATTCTACGCAACTCTAAACGTCTTTAAGATATTGCTCTCCAAGCCACAAAATTAACTGGATTACACAGTCAAGTGTCTTCTACCTCTGACAGCTGGGGAAATTACATCTGAGCCATAATACAAAGCTGGCAAACTCAGATGTCTCCAGGGACCAGGGAGGTTGCATAAATTTCTGAAGCAGGCAGGTGTAACATAATCGAGAACAGTGTGGGTGTCGGGGAACTGGAGAGTGTCTGCTTACCCAAAGGCATTCACGTGCAAATGTTTCATAAACACTGTGCTGAACAAACAAAAATCTTCTGGGGGCTGGATTTGGGTCAGGAGTCACTAGTGTGCAGCCCCGGTGAGAAGAGAGGGATAAATTGCTGATGGAATTTCAGGCATCAGTACAGGTTTAAGAGAATTGGGGGCAGCAGCGAGTGAAGAAGTGAGAGAGGTAAGAACATATTATAGTCGATCATCATTTGCTACCTCATCCTGCATTCATCTAACTTTTTAGGTAGGTGGCCTGTGATAGATCTCACCTCCAACTTCACCCCCTGTGTATATCGACTGAATTCAGTCAGTTCAATCTTGAGGCAAGCCCTGATTTCACTCTCCTCCCGTTTCACGTGAAAGAGCTGGAGTAGCTTTGTTCCAAAATCTCATCTGCATTTTATAGTCTGTGAAGCTAGCTATGAAACGGCTTCATGATTCATTCATTCATTCGACATAAAGTGCCCAGCACAGCTCATACTATAAAGATGGCCTCAAGAGCCTAGACTTCTAGAGTTTAAGGCGTTATTTAATGTTTGGCAACTATTTCTCGGGTGCCAGTTCTGTTCCAGGCATGGTTTTGGCCTCTGGAATGCAGCAGTGAGCAGAGCAGACCAGGTCCCTATTCTTAGGCAGATCAAGCAGTTGAGGAAAAAGAAATCATAAGATAATTTCCAAATGGTCGTGCAAGAGCGGTATCTTTCAAGAGATTGTTCATGAAGCGGCGTTCAGATCGAGACCTAATACGGCAAGGATGCTTCCAAATAACACTAGGGAGGAAGAGCAACCAGACAGAGGGGTCAGTTAATGTAAAAGTCTTAAACTGGAACGAGTTTGACAAGCTTGAGGAATTACAACCGAGCAGAGAGAATGAGAGGGGGTGTAGGAACTGAAGGGAATGCAGGGATCAGCTTCTGTTTGTCCATCATCATGATAGGTGGCAAAGCATGCCGTGTGGTGGGGAATAAAAGTTTAGATCCAGGAGGATCTGATCTAGACAACAAAAGATCAAGGCAGGAGGAATCAGCGGGCTGGACTTCTGCTCCGACATCTGCCATTAACCGCGGTATGATTAGCTAAGTCTGCAAGTCAGTTCACCTGTCTGGGCTTCCGCTTTCTCCACTGCAAAATGACCTAGTCCTAACAGAAACACTCGGGGAGGAAAGCCCTCAAGGAGTTTAAGCACTATAAGAACAGGGGTCTTATTTCACTTACTTACTGATATGTCTACAGCAACAAGGATGTTGCTGTACATATATTTGGCACTCAATAAATGTTTGCTGGATAAACACTAAGCAGTCTTTCTGGCTTTAGCATTCTTGGGTTTTGAGGTCATCTTTGGTGGAGATTCAATAGTCCTGTTTTAACAATTGTGCCTTCCGCAGCAATCTAAGGTATGAAGTTGTGAGTGTAATACTTGGTGTTCGCTGAGCGATTATTGGCTCTGCATAGAGCTCCTGGTTATACATTGGATAATAATAAAATAATTTTGGAATCGATTCCTGGATTTAACCAGGCTGCCGTTTTCTGAAGGTTTGCAATGTACCTTGGTACCATTATAAGCACTTTACATGCATTATTTTATTTAATCTTAAAACACTCCTATGAGTTGGGAAGACTGACACTCAGAAAAGTCAGGTAATTTCCTCAATGTCAGGCAGCTATCCAGGACTCAAACCTAGATGTGTCTCAGGCTGTGCCTTTAGGTATGATCACACATTGTTTTCTGACTTGTTGTTTCTTGTCCTGAATAAAAATACCAGTATGTCAGGGCTGGTGAAGGAGGTCAGTAATATTAAGGATCCGTGTTCCTTCCAGCTTTCCATTTTTGTTGTCCCTTGTATATGGCTGCAATTGCTGCAGACATCATAATCAAGTTCAAGGGGAAGAGAGGGAAAGGGATGAATCCAGCAATGTCCATCCTTTTGTTCAGGGAAGCAAAAGCCTTCTTCCCCACCCCCTAGCTGACTTCTGCTTATTGATCAAAATTATATCTTGTCACCCCTGGCAACAGGGGAGGTTGGAAAAGACAGTAGCTTTCTGGAGTAGGGCACAGTGGTGCTACCAAAGAAAACTGAGGTCCTGCCACCTAGAAAGGAGGGAATAACAACAGGGAGGGTAGTGGTTGGTGTCAGCAGTACCTATGTAGGGCAGCCTATCCATTGAATTAGGACAGAGAATCTTTGCTTGCTCACTAGTACTTGTAAGCAATGATGAACTATTTTCACTTTGTGATGATTTATTTGTTTTCTTACACACACACACACACACACACACACACACAGTGAAGAAGCCAATCACTGAGCAGTGCTTTGGAGACTATAAACCAAATGCCAGGTGGAGCCACGTCATTGGAAAGAGTGTGCCACTGGGTGAGGGGACCCCATCTAGTCCCAATTCTGCCACTATTTCATGACTTCCTGGGGCACTCAGTTAGGCGTCCGACTCTTGATTTCAGCTCAGTTCATGGTCTCAGGGTCATGAGATCGAGCCCAGCACCGAGCAGGGAGCCTGCTTGGAATTCTGTCTGTCCTCTCATCTGCTCCCCCTCAAAAAGAAAAAAATAAAGGGAAAAAAAATCCATTCCTCAGTTTTTTCGTTGGTGCAGTGAAGAATTCGAACCAGAAGAAATCTAAAACCTCTTTGGATACCACTGCCTGCTGACCTTATTTATGTTGATGATGGGTTGACATTTGAAAAGAATGAAGGGTGTTTAATAGGCACAGAATGTTTTATATGCTGTTGTAAGGTTGAGAGAGCTTTCAAACACGAGTCTCCCGTGAAAGTTAGGTGAGATACAGTGAAAAGCTTTAAAATAAATAACAGGTAAAATTAGATAAAGGGAGTTGTAGAGCCAGAAAACAAAGATCCAATGCAAATGCTAGAAGGGATGCATTTTACACTGGGGAATGCAAATTCCACCATCAGCCTGGTGTTAAGAGACTGGATGCTTATGGACTGTGGTGTGTCAGTCCCCGGATAAGGGCTTCAGCAGCAGCTCTCCCTGGCGTATTACAGAGGCAGCCAAAACAGTGGGCAAGCATCTTCCCAGGGAACAGTGGCCCCTCAGACATGCCTTGCAAAGTGTTCAACATCTCCATGGTGTTTACGTGGCCTGTGTGAAGAGTATGTGGTGGGTGCTATGATAGGCTTTGGGGTTCTGCTTTCTAATATAAAAGTGAAGGTGGCAGCATCTACTATTTATGAGCTCTGAGCATGCACCAGAGCCTGTGATAACTGCTTTATAGATGTCATCATTAAGCCTGAGTGTCTTCATCTGTAGGATGGGGCAATAGGAGTCTTCGCCTCATTCTTTCATATAATGAGCAGTTGTTGGGGAACAAGGCAAGAGCAGTCACCCAAAGAGTGTCCTGGGCTCCTTCATTTCAAAATGGCTGCTCCAAGATGAAGTGGTGAAAACAGGGAGACCAAGCCTCAACATAGTCAGAACTTGGCAGCTTTTATCATTAGTTCTTTGTATCCAACTGACTTTTCTTACCTAGTGAGCACCGGTGTCCCCACGTTTGCCAGATGCTCATGGAATCAAACTGGCTTGCTATGAATAGCAGAATTCTGTGATGTCCTCTGAGTTTTCCTGTTTTCTGGAGGACACACTCCTCCTCTGTACTCAGGGGAACACTAACCTCTACACTTCGGTAGACGCTTTTTGGATATGATCAGAGTCCCCAGTCAGCTGACCTTAAAATCGAGAGATTATCCAGGGAGGCCTGACCCAATCACATGAGCCCTTTAAGTCTTGGTCTAGAGGTAAGAGGCAGGGAAATTGGAGATTTGAAATGTGAGAGGATTTTGATGTGAGGGAAAAAAACCCTGTTTTTCCATTTTTCCTTTTTCCAAATCCTGTTGATTTTAAAGATGTCCACGCACGAAATAAGGGCAGTCTCTAGGAGCGGGGAGTGGCCCCAGCTGATGGCAGCTAGAAATGGGGCCTCAGTTCTTCTACTGCAAGGATCTGGATTCTGCCAACAACCACTGGGAGCTTGGAAGAGAACCCTGAATTCCCAAAGAGACAAGCAATGAGCTCTCCTTGAGTCTTATTTTCAGCCTGTGGGATCCTGAGTGCAGAACTCAAGCACACCATGCCTTAAACTATGAGCTGAAGAATAAGTGTGGTTTTTAGCCATTAAGTGTGAAATAGTTCTGTGGCTGCAGAAAACTGACATGCTTCTCTTGGGGTGCATGACCAGCCTATGACAGAGCTAGGATTCTAACTCCAGCCTGGCTGGCGTTATAGCTTTTGTTCTGAATCTCCCCTATACTGGGGAATAATGCAATTCACACCTTTTATATAAGGCAAGAAATAGATATTTTAAATTGCTAAGTGCAAGTATAAAATGCACAGAAATGATGTGATGGATTTGGAGCAAATTGCCAACAACAATGAGGAAACAAATTACTTGAAAGTGACATATTCTTTATCTTTTTATTTTATTTTATTTTATTTATTTGACAGATCACAAGTAGGTCGAGAGGCGGGCAGAGAGAGAGAGACATCACAAGTAGGCACAGAGGCAGGCAGAGAGAGAGGCGGGAAGCAGGCTCCCTGCTGAGCAGAGAGACCGATATGGGGCTCAATCCCAGGACCCTGAGATCATGACCTGAGCCAAAGGCAGAGGCTTTAACCCACTGAGCCACCCAGGTGCCCTAAAGTGACATATTCTTTAACATAAAGTATTAGAGAATGCGTGTGAGAAAGGTTGGCTATGTCCATGCCTCCAGGTTTAAAGGAAGAATGGTAACACGCAAATCAGTAAGTGTATTTCTATAGCTGTCGGGTTCACTTGGCAGGAACTGATAGCTATGAGTTAGCTGAGAGCTGAGAGCCCCTTCTAAGAGGGGCGTCTGAGTGGTTCGGTTGGTTAAGCATCTGACTCTTTGTTTCGGCTCAGGTTGTGATTTTGGGATTGTGAGATTAAGCTCCATGCCCTGTGCTGTGGCCTAGCACGAAATTTGAGATTCTCTTCCTCTGCCCCTTTTGCTTGTTCTGTCTCTCTCCCAAATGAATGAATGGATGAATGAATGAATGAATCTTTAAAAATAAATTCTTCTATAAGAAAAGAATGCCTAGAATCTGGACAAATAGAACCTGGTGTGCAGGAACCAGAAGACTGGACATCGCCATGGGTTCTACAGTGTTTTGAAGGGCTACTGATTTCCAAAGATTAGCACAAGTAGCAGGGGTGGGTTAGGGCATCACAATTCTTCTAGAAAAGGCCCATGAACTGATGTGCACGTGCTGTCATAAAGACCTTTCCTCATAAGGCATAGACTGTGGCTATAAATTAATAGTAATGGTAATAGTATTTATCAAGGACCAGTTATATGCCAGAAACTTCTCTACGTGCTCTACACAAATTTCTTTATCTAATCCTCAAACAGTCTTAAGAGGCTGTTACTTAACATTATCTCTGTTCCAAAGATGAGAACCCTGAAATACAGGAAACTTGAATACCTTGCCCTAAGTAAATATTAAGCATTAACTAGAACTCAGGCATATCTCCAAAGGCTGTTTTCTTCTTTACTATACCTTTCTCTCCAGAAAAAAAAAATGCTAAATATCTGGGAAAATGTGTTTTTTTTTAAATGAAGGATGTACATTTATATGAGCAAGACATGATATTACTTGAAAGTATAGGTGTTATGTTTTCACTTATATAAAAAAGAAAGACCCACTTGTCTGAACAATGTATATGTATTGGGTAGAAAAGAACTAATAATAGTAGTAGATACCTCTGGAATGTGTTGGGAATTAGGCATTGGGTAGTAGTCAAAGCGAGTTTAAGGTCTATTTGAAATGTTTAATTTTTTTATAATTTATTATGAAGTAGGTCAAGCTAACAAAATGGCACATAGTAGAACAAATGGAACAAATTCCTGTGTACTGTCATCCAGTTTAGGAAATAAAGCATGACAAATAAGTTGACTCCTCCACATTGCCCCCCAAAGAAATAATTGCCGCTTAGGATTTGGAGTCTATTGTTCCCATGGATTTCTTTATACTTTTTAGTATACAAGCATACATTCCCAAATAATATAAAAATTTAATATGTTAATAAAATATTAATATGTTTTAAGTTTTTAAGTTTACATAAATAATATACTATGTGTATTATTTTACAACTTGGTGTTTTTAAACTCAGCATTATATGTGCAAAATGTATCAACAGTGACATGTTTAATTTTTTTTCCCTCCTGCATAAGCAGCTACTCTATGATCATAATTTTTTATGGTTCTCCTGCTGTTGAAGATAATTTCCAGTGTTTTGCAATTATGGAAAACTATCCCATAAATAATGATGTCACCTTGGATATCTGTGTGAAGTTCTTTAGGTTCTGTACCTAGGAGTGGTTTGTAGGGTGTGAACACCTTGACTTTACTAGATTGTGCCAAAATCCTCTCCAGTGTGGCTGTGCTCCTTCCAGCAGTTAATAAGAAGCCCCATTGTTCATGATCTCTGTCAACACATGGCCATGATTAATTATTGCTAATCCAGTTTTGTTAACTGAATGATGTGTTCATGTTTTACCCATATAATTTAGAAAGAAGGAGAGGGAAGTGAGAGGAAAGAGAGAGAGACAGAGACAGAGAGAGAGAGGGAGAAAGAGAGAGGGAGACAGAAGAAAGAAGTCAGACATCAGACACAGGAAAAGAAAGGAATCCAGTTGGTGAACTAGTGTGCAGCTTTGGTGTTTGGAGAGAGCCAAACTGGAGTCACAGGCAGGCTGAGTTGAGGTTTAGACCTCTATGTAATTGACCCATGGTTACTTATCTCTCCTTTTATTAAAGGCAATACTAATCCCAGAGTTGGAGTGTAGAGGAGCCTGTAGTGGCTCCAAGTTGGTGAAAAAGTTAGGCTCCAAGTTGATGAGATAGAGGCAGGTGAGAAGGTGAGAAGGTGAGAAGGCTCCAAGTTGGGGAGATAGAGGCATAAAGAGAGAGAGGAGATGCCCCAGAAGCTCTTCTCTTGACTGGACCAGTGAGCCACAGTTCCATCAGCTAGCCAGCCATTGTATCTACAGATGATTTGACTCATTTTCTAGGGTGTCTGATGATTAACTCTCATGTGGACAAACTCATTAGTTATCCTATAGTGCTTGCTTTCTCTTGGGATGTTATAATCAGCTCCACCATGGGGATATTTTCACAGCAGAAACCAGAGAAAATTATTTTATGTCACTTGGTGATTTATGAAAAATAAAATGAATTCTGTGGTGGGTGGAAATATGACTTAATAGAGAATGTCAAAGATAAATAATTTCCCTGAGAATGCAAGAAGTTCCATAAATTACAGGACTCATGGTCCGTCAAGCCCAACATTCCATTATCAGCTCTGGCAATGGGGAAGCATTGGTGGGGTGTTGAGGTTGTTCCTTCCCCATTATGTCAACTTTGATGGACTAGAAAGTCAGCTTTGGACCCCACCCATTTGGGTGCTTTCCTGGGCACCACATAGATAGACCAACTTAGATAAGAGTGAGCGAATGAAATTAATCTTTTTGGATCTGAGTTTCCTTATCTGAAAATGTTGTTTATAATAACACTGAATATAATCTCTCTGAAATATATAGTTTAAACAGGAATAGCCAGGATAGGTTTTGCTAACTGAAGGCTGAATTCAGATGTTATTTTTTTAAATCTATCATCTGTGTGTATATATGAGAGAGAGAGAGGGAGAGAGCCTTTAATGCATCTTTGCCTTTCCTCAGATGTTGTATCTATCAGTGATTAGTCTGTGGTTCATGGGCTCTGGTGAATAGCAAATCATTTTCTCTCCTAACCATTTGCTGTTCAGTCTGTAGTGGAATGGGGGGCTGCTAGTCGGGTTCTGGTTTTTGTAAAGAAACCTTAGTAGCACTGTGTATCTTGCAATCAGGGTTTCTCCCAATAGAAATCCTTTGCTTAGCTTTCCGTTTGATTGATCTGATCATTGTCTGTCCTTAGGGAGGGAGATAATGTAATTGACTTTTTTGTGTGTGTAGAAAAGAGAAGCAGTGATGGAGCAGTAAGAGTCAGCGCATGTTTGGGTCTGATTTAGTTGAATAAAATTCGGTGCTGGGCCATGAAACTGGTTTGAGAACTAGTTCTTTCTCTCTAAAGATCTGGCTGCACTTGGCAAAGGGTTCCACAGTGCCAAGTTCTGTGTATTTCAGTGTGGTAAGGGGATCCATGTAGAAACTTAGCATTGTGGCTTATCATTCCTCTAGTCTATTAGATAAAGGAATAGCCTCTATGGTGTCATTGACCTGTACTCCTCTAACCTTTTCTATTTTCTTTAATGAAAAAATAGGACATTTATTGAGTGTTCTTATACTTAATGCTACATTTTAGTGTTTTGTTTTGTTTTTTTAATTTCTTGCTGACACACAATGTTAGTTTCAGGTGTACAACGTAGTGATTTGACAAGTCTTGTAGCCTTTTCTTGTACCCCTGTGGTCTGGGGAGCTGACTACACTTTGAGGCATTGCAGGGCAATGTATAATTGCCCTGCAGCTCTGAAGATTAGGGTAGGAATGAAAAGTCCCACACTCAAATGTCATGTGTCTCTGCTGGATCCATGAGGAATGCCTCTGCTCACTGTGCTGCTTGTGGTGCTTATTATGGTGCTCGCCTCCTTCTGGGCACATGGTAGATTTGAGTAGCCCACCTCCCTTATGGCTGGATGGGGTCATGTGACTAATTTGGGCCAGTGAATTGTTGAATGGAAGTGATGTGAGTTATTTCCAGTGAACTGTTTAATGGAAGTGATGTGAGTCATTTCCAGTAGCATTTTATTCCAAGTTTGTGACACACCCATGCACTCCCCCACTCCTTGAATTCTCTTTCCCTCTGGCATGGCCACGGACAAAATTTAAAATGATGGCTACTCATCATTTGGGTTCACAAGCAAACGTGATGAACAGAGCCTCCCTGACTACCCACAGCGGATATGTCTAGTGAGTGAAAATAAACATTTGTTCTTCTAAACTACTGAAGATGGGAAGTTGTTTGTTATCAGAGTATAATCTAGCCCATTCTGACTGACAGGGTGACTGAGAACCCATTCTCAGAAACCTTCTCAATATAGCATTTCGCTATACAAGTGGATTGAATTTATAAAATGAGAAGTATTTGTTATTCTGTCTTGAGTTGAGTTGAATTATACTTTCCCATGTTTCCTCCTCACAGGACCCAGTCCCACTCTTGAGAGCTGCCTGCTGGTGTTTCAGAGATTAGAGTTAGCTACCCCAGCACCTCTCCGTCCTTTGGCCTCCGGGTTGAAATCTTCACTTCCTCAACTGCTCTACCTGGGATATAAGGATTAATTCAAAGTCCACTTTTTATTTTTGTTAACCCTGTCTAGGTATTTTCAAGTATCTTTGGTTAATCGTTTTCCAGCACAAGTCTCAGGTTATCTTCAGACTTCTAGAAACTTTAGCATCCATATCTTTAAGATCCTATAACCTGGTTAGGGTGTGCCATGTTCAAAGGAGATAAGGGTGAGTGATAAGGAAAAAGGTTTTGTTTGGGTCAATGGATAGGATATTCTGAGAGAGTCAAAGCATTGTGGAGTCAGAGAGCTAATGGGATGAGTTCTGAAGACAGGAAGTGGTTGGAAAATGAGATATTTGAAAGTACATTTGTTGGGGCTTAGAGTTATCAGTAATGAAAAGTTCAAGCATTGAACATTGGTGTGAGTAACTGAGGAAGTACAGAGCACAAGCTCAGTGGAGGAGAACGGGTTTAGGAACTCGTAGATCTCAAAGGAGTCGTCAGAACATTTTTTAAGAGGTAAGCATTTATATTCATCTCTATTCGAGATGACCTGTTTTAACTTCGATTATCTTCAGAAGCTATGCCACTGGTTATTAAATTTTCTTCAACATTTTAGAACATTCCTCTCAGTGCATCATTGGTCCTGGACTGAGGGACACCTTGGTTAAAATCCTGGATTTACTACTTACTGTTGTAGCGTGACTTTGGGAACATCAGTTCACATGTTTGTGCCTCAGCTTCTTCATCTAAAAATTGGATGCAGTGGTAGCACATATCTCCGTAGGCTTGTTGTGACAAATGAGCTAATACTTCACAAACAGCATTCTTTGCCGCATGTGGTGGCACTCAGATAGTGATAACTCTTCTTTACCCCATCATTATTAAAGCTGAGAGGTCAAGGAGGCCTGAAGGCTTGGAAAGCTGCCAGTTTCAGCCCTAGGGGGTTGCCCTAATTGTATTAGATCACATTACAGTATATTACATTACCTTACATATTGCAGCCTAGCATTTATTTTCAAGCTACCACAAAATTAATTTTTCCTTCTCAGCAGTTTCTAGTGTATAGAAGCATTTCTACTCCATAAATTACACTGGGAAAAAAATAACAAACACACACACACACACACACGCATGCACACGCAGAATCCCACAAATTTGATTTGCAAATATTGTCAAATTAGATATTCATAAGATAATGAAATACAACTTTTCATGGAAGATGTGTATTATAGCTGTTAAAATCCTTCTGGGCTGTGAATGAAAAAAGCTTGAAGCTAGAGCAGATCTTCCTAATTTTCTTGATAGAGAAATAGTGTGCTGCCTCTGCCTCTGCTCTCTTGTTTTCAACCTTTGACATTCACTGCTCTTTAGCTGTGCATGTTCAGGATTGATAAATCAGGAACACTTCATCTGAGACAAGACATCTGAAGTTCAAGAAGAGGAAACAGTCAAGCTCTTGAAAGTTACTTTACCATTTTAGACAAGTGATTCTGAGTCATATCAAATCAACCACTACCCTGTCCTTTTAAATTTTTATTTATTTATTTATTTTTAAAAAGACTTATTTATTTATTTTAGAGAGAGATCGAGAATCTCAAGCAGAATCCCCGCTGTGCACAGAGCCCAATTCGGAACTCGATCCTAGGACCCTGAGATCATGACCAGAGTTGAAATCAAGGGCCGGCCGCTCAACTGACTTAAGCCACACAGGCACACCTACCCTGCCCTTTTATAAATATCTAAAATGCACCTTGATTGTGCAGAAATAAAATCCATGATTAATATAATCTAGACATGATTTTATAATTTTCCACATAATGCCTTAATTGGAATATAAAAAAGTGATTTATGATAAAAGAATATGTATCCCATTATATAAGTGCTCAGGCTCATTTACAAGCCTGTATGAAGCAGTCAGACACTTGCCCCTTGTGTGTTAAATCCCCATGAATGCGGCAACGACCAACAAAGGCCAGGCGTGGTGTGCTGGACATTCCAGCACCGTGAGTGGCATTGCTGTTGGTGACATGTAGATAGTACTTGCTCTGAACAAAATGAAAGCAGAATCTTCCCTTTATTGAGTGAATATAAACTAACATGCAAAAAATTATTTGTATTTACAAGGAAAAGGACTTAACTTCTATACAAAATTTTCACTTACCCAAATGGCTGGTAGGACATTCTAAAATTGTGGAAAAGGTGGAATGATTTTTTTTTTTTTTTAAATGAGAGGTTGTCTCTCATATTGTGATGTCACCTCACACCTTCCCCCTTAGTGTTCCTCAGTCATAACTATGACCTAATGCCCCACAAATCCCTCAAACAGCCTCTATGGGGCAGCACCTCTTTCATTAAGAACCACGTTCTAGATAAGTTGACTGATGGACCTGCAAGGAAGAGGCTTTTAAATTACAACAGCCAAAGGCCATCCTCAAAAACAAATAGCAAACAAACAAAAAAGCCTCCCAATAGCAAACTACAATTGTCCCTTTACACTTTGACCTGCCAAAATTCAACTCTGATCAGGTCACCCCCAGTGCCAACCTTCTAAAAACAGTTTGTGACTCCACACTGAAGTCGGGATGAAGACCTAACTATTTAGCCCAGCGTCCAGTTGCCTCGCAGTCTGCCCCTGTTGGCCTCATTTGATGGTGCCTCAGTACCTCCCTGCATTCCCATTATGTTGGTCTTCTTCCAGCTGCTGGAGGAAACCACGTCATTCTCACTGCTGCACATCCATCCAAATGCACATCCCGCCATTTTTCAGTTAACTTTGTTCCTCCTTCAAATCACAGCTCGGTTATTACTGCCTCAGGAAAGTGTTTTCTGATCTCCCACTGGGGTCAACACCACTGTGCGTACCTTTTCTCATAGCTTCCCCACCAGCTGTAATCTTACATACAGGCACTTACTGGGTTCATATCTATCTACTCCAGTAGCTTCTGAACTCCCAGAGGGAAGGAGCCAGGCATCCTTTCTCTTCCCAGTGACTGAAATAGAGGAGATCCTCAAATGTTCTGTTGAGTGCATATACAAGTGGCTGGCTAGACAGAGGGATGGTTGAATGAACAAGTGAACAAACATAAGCCTATAGCTAAGCTCGCATTCCTTGGGGAGGCATCGATGAGTGAGTGAGTTTATTTGTTTTCTAGTTAGAACAGAGCTCACGTCCAGCTGCTGAGAGAAATCAGCACTCTCATGTATGACCTATTTGGCAGGAATAGTACCTTAACCTTCTTTCTTGTGTGACATGACAAACCTGTGAGTTTGCTAGAGTGCAGGAGAAGATGGGATTCGCAGGAGAGGGAGCAGTAATAAGGAACACAGAAACATATTCTTGTAGTTTAAAATTCCAATAGCGGGGGCGCCTGGGTGGCTTGGTAGGTTAAAGCTTCTTCCTTTGGCTCCGGACATGATCCCAGGGTCCTGGGATCGAGCCCCGCATCGGACTCTCTGCTCGGCGGGGAGCCTGCTTCCTCCTCTCTCTCTCTGCCTGCCTCTCTGCCTACTTGTGATCTCTGTCTGTCAAATAAAATAAATAAAATCTTTAAAAAAAAATTCCAATAACGCTCCAAATAGAAAAGTCTCCCAATACACTCCACTTCCCTGCCCAAAATATATATTTGTTTGTTTGTTCATTTATTTTTGGTGGGGGGGGGGTCAGAGGAAGACAATCCCCAGAAAAATCCGCCCCCCAGCTCAGAACCTGACGGGGAGCTTGATCTCATGATCAGAGATCGTGACCTGGCCCCAAATCAAGAATCGAACCCTTAACCAATGGAGTCACCCAGGTACCCCAAAATATTTATGATTAACAGTTGGTTGTACAATCTAATGGCCATAACATCTGAATTTACATATATAAATACATATCTCTCCTTCTCTCTCTGTTTTTATTTTCCTTCAGACTTTTATGGTATTATGTGTATTGGTCTTTGATTTTTTTCATTTAAGCATGTGTCTGGTAGATATTATTTCATTAATATTTTATTTATGATTTTATTGTTTATATATGAAACATTCTATAAGTACATACATACATGCTTTTCATTTTAAAAGTAAAATATTTCAAATATAGCAAAAGCTACTGAAAAAAATGAAAGAATATCTGTGTGTTTGTGACCCACCTTCAAGTACAAAATACAAGCAAAATCTCCTAAAAAAAATAGCTGCCTCTTCCTGCCCCCACCCCACTATCCCCCCTGGTTCCATTGCTTATCAACCCAGTGCCTGTCTGCATACTTGTCATTACAGATATGTGGATTCCTTCATATTCTTTTTATTTTCTTTAAAGATTTATTTATTTGACGGAAAGAGAGAGTACACAAGCAGGAGGAGTGGGAGAGGGAGAAGAAGGCTCCCTTCTGAGCAGGGAACACAGTGTGGGGCTCGATCCCAGGACCCTGGGATCATGACCTGAGTCAAAGGCAGATGCTCAACCAACTGAGCCACCCTGGTGCCCCTCCTTCATATTCTTTTTAACACCTGCACAATATTTAAGGGTATCAAAGTACTGTGATTGAATCATTTCTGGAATGGTGGACATTTATACTATTTTTAAGTGTTCATTCTTTAAAAAAAAAAAAAGATTTATTTATTTATTTATTTGTGAGAGAGAGAGAGAGCATGAGCAGGAGAGGCAGAGGGAGAGAGAATCTTTTTTTTTTTTTTTAAGATTTTATTTATTTATCAGAGAGAGAGAGAGGGAGAGAGAGCGAGCACAGGCAGACAGAATGGCAGGCAGAGGCAGAAGCAGGCTCCCTGCCAAGCAAGGAGCCCGATGTGGGACTCGATCCCAGGATGCTGGGATCATGACCTGAGCCGAAGGCAGCTGCTTAACCAACTGAGCCACCCAGGTGTCCCAGGGAGAGAGAATCTTAAGCAGACTCCACACTGAGGGCAGAGCCCTACTCAGGGCTCGATCCCATGACCCTGAGATCACCACCTGAGCTGAAACCAAGAGTCTGATGCTCAACCGACTGTGCCACCCAGGCACCCCTGGTGTTCGTTCTTAATAAACAATACAGTGACAAACCTCCTTCTACACCTAAGCAAGTGTTTAAACATTTCCCTAGAATAGATATGTGGAAAATGTGCATTCAGAATTTTCAAAGATTTGGCCAAAAGAACATCCACAAAACTTTGCCACTGTATCTTCCCTCTGTTAGTCCTGTGAGTGGCCTTTCAGCACATCCTTACCAGCTCAAATGATTGCAAACTTAGTGTTCTCCCAATCCGATGGGGGAAAATTATCCCTCAACATTTTAAATGACGTTTTCCTAACAATGTGTATTTGTTGAGTAGAGTAATCCTCCCTTACCCACGGGGGAGTGCGTTCAAAGACCCCCCAGTTGATGTCCAACATTGTGGATAGTACCAAGCCCTATAGATACTATGTTTTTTCCTCTGGTACATAACTATGATAAAGTTCAATTTGTACCTTAGGTACAGTAAGAGATTAACAACAATAATTAAAAATAAAATTGAACAATTATAACAATCTACTGTAATAAAAGTTATATGAATGTGGTTTCTATTTCAAAATGTCTTACTGTATTGCACTCACCCTCCTCGTGATGCTCTGAGATGAGAAAATGCCTTCATGATGGGGTGACATCAGGTGAGTGATGTAGGCATTGTGACACAATGCTAGCTACTGTTGACCTAAGACCAATGTCAGCAGGAGGATCGCCTGTTCCTAGTGCAGTTGCCTGCAGATATCCAGAAGTGCAGTAAATGGAACCAGGTTAAAAGGGGACTGCTGTACCTATGTGCCAAGAAAACAGACAAAACCTCTGCTTTCACAACAATCTATTGACGGGGAAACCATCACACCAAAGAAACAAAGAAACAGACAATATGTTAGAAAAATGCCCTGAAGGAAAATAAAACACTGGAAGGAATCAGATGCGGGGGCACGTTCCATCAGTTAGGATGGTCAAGAAAGCCCTCTTTGATGAGGCTGCTTTGAGTAGAAACATAATTGAAGGCCAGGAGGAAACCCAGTGGATATTAGGGGGTGAGTTTCTGGGGAAAAAAAAACAACAACAAAACACAACAGGTGCAAAGGTCAGAGTGCTCTTGACATATTGAAGAAATAGCGAGAAGGCTCTTATGAGGTGATCAGGGTAGGAACTTTAGGTATGCTTCATGAGCTGGGAAGCCACTGACGAATTTTGGGCAGGGAGCTCACGCTGTCTGCTTAAGTTTCAAGTCTTTATTCTGGCTTGTGTGTTGAAAATAGGCCATAGGGGCTGGGGATCGAAGAACCAGGGTTTTTTGCAAGAGACTAAGTTGGAGAGGACACTGATTTAGACTAATATTAGTGGTGCCACTGGTAGGAAGTGGTCAGATTCAGGAGGAAACTGGAGATAACCTAAACATCCATGGAAGAAGGGGAGGAAAATTTGGAAAAAGTATTAAAGTTATTCTTTCTTTACAGCAGCTTCAGGTAGATGGGCAAACACTAAGAAAGAATGGATTCCTTTAAGTAAGCCCCACAGCTTGCAACTACATTTGCAATTAATAACTCTTTTAAATTCAGCACAGCCATTAGTAAGCTTAATAATTGGCTGGAGAAACAATACTTGCTGAAGCAATATACTAATCGAGGCAGTTTTAGGAGCAGAGCTAGAGAAAGGCAATGCATTTAAAAAAAAATAACTTGTGGGCATTGGGGACATATTATACATTTGATGTGGAAAACTGGAAGTGGTAGAAAAATATAAAGAGGTAATCCAAGTTTTTCTAGAGTGTCATTATCTAGAGATAACATATGTTTGCATATAATTTCAATACATGGTTTGCATGTAATGTAATCTATAGATTATTAATTATTAGTTACTGTATATGCATCATATGTGTGTGTGTGTGTATAAATATGTATATTATGTGTTTGTATTTCACATGTTCTTACCAGTCTTGCATTTGGATTTTACTCTACAAAATTTAGCTGTAAGAAATGCCCCATTTCTTTCAATCTCTGAATTTAATGAACCCTTCAAGATGGATCTCTTGGGGAAATTCAATCTCAGGCATTTTTTTGTACCTCTTCTTCTCTCTGGGCCAAGCTGGGCCTTTTGCATTCCAGTCCACTGTAGGCACCACTGCCAATATATCTGTCCACCTCTACTCTGTCCCTTGAAGAGACCTGCTGCTTCTATGTCAATCTTGACCCTGGGGTCTCTGATTCTAGTGGTTGGTGTCTATGAGTCCTGAGAGGGACTGCTGGGTTCCTTCTTGATGTTTTGGAGTCTGCACACTTCTGGCTTCTCTGTGTCATAGTTCTTGAAACCTCCCTCCTTCCTTAACTGCCTCTTTCTGTCTTTAGAGCAGGTGATTATGCTCTGGTGCCAGAAATTTCTGCCTTCAGCCCTACAACTTGAAAAACCATAACCAATGCTGCTGATAAAACACAAATTTAAGTTATCTTTTTAGGATAGAGGAGGAAGATAACCACTCATTCCTTCTAGTCTTTTTTGTGATTTTAGTAAAAAGATCACAAGTTAATCTCTCAACAGTTATTTTTCTGGACCCATATATAAAACATTTTTATAGAAAATTGAACTTTTGCTTTACTGTGTCATACCTGCTTTTAGCACTGAACAATATTTATGAGAACTTTCCCCTATTGTTATATTCTTTTCAAACCCAGATTACAATGGCCATGTAAATATTAAATGAATAAAAATTGTTTATGTAACTGATACCCAAATTTAGACATTTAGGTTGTTTCCAGTGTTCCCAATTACAAGCAATATGATTGTGAGTCATAATGTATCAAGTCTTTCTTTCTTTCTTTTTTTCCAAAGATCTCATTTATTTATTTATTTGAGAGAGAGAGAAATGGGAGGAGGAACAGGAAAGGGAGGGAAAGGGAAAGGCAGGGAATCTCAAGCAAACTCCACACTGGGCACCAAGCCTGATACTGGGCTTGATCTCACAACCCTGAGGTCATGACCTGAGCCAAAACCAAGAATCAGACACTTAACCCACTGAACTCACCAGGTGCTCCTATGATATACCTGAGTCTTTAATAGCAGTTCTAATAATTTATTTTTTTAGGACAAATTTTTAGAAGTAGGATTATTGGAGCACGAATTTTTAAGGCTCTTTCTACATTTGTCAAGTGCATGGTCTGGACACACGTTTATGGACTGTAGTGTAGTTCTTCGGTTTGGCAGGTTGGAATCCCAAGCGGTCATCTTTAAGCTAGCTTACTTTATAGGATTCTGTTCTAAGGACGCCTGCTGGCATGCAAGTAGAGAATCCAGGTGACCCCGCAGTTACTCTCCGCCTGCCCTCCCCTCTTCCCATCACTCCCCAGCTTGTTCTTATGGACTCTGTACCTGACAGGGTGTGTAGGTGTGAATGGGTGTGCACATGACCATAAACTTGAATGCAGAGCTTTCTCTTCAGAACCCTGTGCCGCATCGAGATGTTAGATACCCTTCACTCCTCAGGCTTATGGTGGCTTGATGGGCCCCCCAGTTCTTCCACTTGGACACCACCCTCCAAACTCTATCCCCACTCCTGTGAACTTTCAGCACATTTTCTTCGTTCTTTGCTCTGTCACATTTGCTTTTCTCCTAGCTGTGTCTGGAAAAATTCCAGTGTGTTCTTACTCATTATCTCCTTCCACTGGACTGTATTTTTAGTTGTTATTTCAAAAGCCCCCAGCCAAATTACAACATGCTGTCGTGATGACCAGTCATTGACATGGCTGTGTGTCTGGCTATGCTATGAGTTAGAGGACCAGGACACATGGGAATGTTGGGTGTGTGTATTTGAAATAAACAGAAAAGGTGAATAATAATAGCTAGCATTTATTGAGCATATAGTATAATCCAGGCAGTATCTTGAGTGTTTTACATGTATTTCCTTAACTAATCCTCACAACAACTCCAGTGCCCAGGAGAGGACTAGAAAATAGATTTAAAAGCATTGTCAGGGGCTTTTGTGGGTGGCTCAATGGGTTGGGCCTCTGCCTTCAACTCAGGTCTTGATCCCAGGGTCCTGGGATCGAGCCCCACATTGGGCTTTCTGCTCGCCAGGGAGCCTGCTTTTTCCTCTCTCTCTGCCTGGTTGTGATCTCTCTCTCTCTCTGTCAAATAAATGAATTTAAAAAAATTAAAAAAAAAAAAAAGCATTGTCAGCCTTCAGAATATGTGGGAAAGACTTCTGATATTCCCTAGGGAAGCTAGCTAACTATTGGCAGTCTACATATGGCATCAACAGTTATAGAAGTTGTAACTCAAAGAGTTGATTAGTGGCCTTACTACACCTGACTCAGACAGTGGTTTAGATACAGCTTAAGTCAAAGTACTGAGTGGAAGAAAGAAAAATAAAAACAAAACACACCTTTATGTTGATTGCTAAGGCTTGAGCAACTTTCAGGCGTGGGGTTAGCTTACACATTTATTTTTACTTGTTTAGTATGTATTTCTTGTGTTAGGCTCTGCAGATACCAAAGTGAATAAGACAGTATGGTTGAGATGACACACATATTTAAGTGAATAATTAAAATAGAGTGTGTTAAAAGCTATGATATGTAATTATAGGTGCTATAAAACATACAGGAAGAGGAAGTTCTGGGAGCTTCCCAGAGAGGAAAATGTTTAACTTAGTCCCAAAGGACATGCAAGGGCTTGCCAGGGAGGGAGAAAAAGGGGACAGCACGTGTGTCCCACGTCCTCCAGTGGGGATTTGGCATTTCTCTGTGGTAGAGTTTGTTATGGAATAGTGTCAGAAATAGAGATGGAGAACTAAGTAGAGCCCAGGTTAAATCAGTATTTTTCCTACATTGCACTGGGAGAGAGGAAGACATTACAAGATTTTGGACAAGTGGGGGACGTGAGTTAATTTCTTCTGGAAAAAAGTGAAGAGATACATGTTAACTTCAGCGCAGCTAATGGTTGGGAAGAGGAAGAGTAAAGACAGATGACCAATTAAAAGGTTCATTCACTTATTCATTCAAGTTTTCATTTATCCCTTCATCTTTTTGAGTACTTGTATATGCCAGACACTGTTTTAGGGGCTGGAAATACCATCAGTGAGCATAACAGACCAATTCAGGGGGATTACATTCAAGACATTCTGATGTGTAGGAGGATATACTAGCCCACCGCTATAAAGATCAATCATGCAAAAGAGGGGACTAGAGGAGGCATCCCGTGTTCATTCTGGTGGTCAGGAAAGCCATCTCTTTGAGGTGAATCTGAGCAGAGACTTGAATGAGGAAGTGAGTAGTTTTGATCCCCTGGGATAGAGACATCCAGATGGAGGCAGCGCCCACTGAGAAACCCTAAGGTGAGAGCCCACTTGCTCCTTCTATAATGAGGAAGCCTTTACAGCAGGAGCAGCATGAGAAAAGGAGAATGGGGTAAAGGTGAGACCATAGAACAGCCAAGAGCCAGCTTTGTGGAGCATCGTAGGCCATGCAAGTGTTCTGGGTTATACTGTGGGTGTCATGAACGCCATCTCGAGGGTGGTGATTAGGGAAGTGACACGTTCCAACCGAAACATTTTTCAAAGCTCACTCTGTCTACTGGGTGGAGAGTGAATAATGTACAGAAAACAGGGGAAGCAGGAATACCAGTTGGGAGGCCTTTGCCATCACCAAGATGAGGAGTGTTGTGGTTGGTAATAGGTTAACGAGCGAGGAAAGGTTCCGAAGTCGGAGACATTTTTAAGGCAGAGCTACACGGTTTGCTGATGTGTGTGATGTATGAGAAAAGGAGGCTTACTGAGAATTACTCTAAGATTAAGGGGTCCAAGCAATGGGAAAATAGCCTGCTTCTTGAGATGGGAAGCAGGGTTGACGGGAGGACCATGAAGAGTTCAATTATAGACCTGTAACTGAAGGCACAGTAGGCAGTGGGACACAAGTGGTTGCAGTAGTCTCTACAAAGATAACAGGAGGGCCTTCATTAGGGTGTTGATGGCGTACTGGAGAGGAGAGAGGAGTTTTAAGAGCTACTCAAAGCAGGTAGTGGCTTAGGTTAAGGAGGAGAAATGGAGTCAGATGCCTGGTTTCTTGCGTGGTCAAGTGGAATAATGCCTCTTTCCACTTAGTGAAAAAATCCAGAGGAACGAATGACTCCCAGTGAAAAAGGTTTCTTTTAATAGGTTCTCATAGATCCTAGGGTCTCCATACCATATTCTTCTTTAGGCCAGCCTCTTTTGGGGTTCGAGAAGAGCAAGGGTCATCAAACTCATTTCAGAAAGAGTCAGAGTAAGTCGTTTCAGTTTCGGCAGTCCACACAGTCTCCGTCATAATTCTTCAACTCTGCTTTTTTTTTTTCCCCAAGATTTTATTTATTTGACAGACAGAGATCACAAGTAAGCAGAGAGGCAGGCAGAGAGAGAGGAGGAAGCAGGCTCCCTGCTGATCAGAGAGCCCAATGCGAGGCTGGATCCCAGGTCCCTGAGACCGTGACCTGAGCCGAAGGCAGAAGCTTTAACCCACTGAGCCACCCAGGTACCCCTCAACTGTGCCTTTGTCGTGGAAAGCAGCCATAGAAAATGCACCCAGGATTGAGTGTGACTGTGTTCCAATAAATTTTATTTGTGAATACAGGCAGAGGGCTGGATTTGGCCCACCAGCCATTGCACGGCTGGCCCTATAGTAGAGCAACACCAAGCAGTTTCTTCCTTCATCTTGAGCAGAAAAGTTTTATACTGTCTGAGCAGAGGTAGGTGAGAAATCAGAACACTGAGCAACCACAAGGCTGGACCCTGGTAAAATATGCAGAGTGGGCTTCATTAGCAGCAGAGCCCAGTGATGGGGGCCAACTATAGCTGGGCGATGGGGAGCAGCTTGTTATCAGACGATGGGAAATTCCGCTTTTCCTTGAGCCCTTATCCACAGGGTAAATGATTGACTACAGGGGAGAGGCCTCATGTGGCCCACACTTTTATTTCCCCCTTGGGCTGGATTTCTTATAACAAGAATAATTTCAAGGGAATGATCAGACAAATACTGAACACATGCCACTTGTGTTCTTCCTTTGGAAATCGGGTCCATTAGGGACCCTCAGCAACTGTGGGCAAAGGGGTGTTTGCAAAATAGACCAGAGACCCTACACTGAGTTTGCATATAGATTAAAAAAAAAATTGCAAAGAAAAAAAAATATATCTCTCTTCAGCTGTTTTCGCAGTTCCAGTTTTGGGAGAATGGATTTTCTTAGAGCAAGACTCCCCTCTTGGGTTTTATTTACTGGCACTGGCATTTAGCATGATAGTTCCCAAATGGATGGAAGTCCCCATAGTTAACACGCTGTGCAGCAGTGAGATTCTTCCCAAATGCAGGTCTTACCTGGTCACCTCAGTCCTGGCCTGGCTCTGCATTTAGGCCTGGCCTCGAGCGGGGCGTCTTTGATCCTGAGGCCTTTGTATTCCTTGCAGCTTTGAACTCCCATTATACTCTATACAGACAGAGCCTCTTAAGGCTTTGAAGTTTTTCTCATGGCCCACATGTGTGATCTTTGAGGACCTTGAAGAGCCTATTAAAAGCTTGCTACTAGAATTTTCCTCCACAGGTTTGCATTTGAAAAATACCTGACCTTCATCAGCGGAGCATGAACCACCACCCTCGCCCTCCCACCCTCCTCTGGGGTCTTCAAAAACAAAAGGAGGGTTTTTTTGTTCAGCTGGTTGTTTTGTTTTTTTGATTTTTGGTTTTTGGGTTTTTTTGAATTGCATTGAACTCCATTTTGCATAATCTTCTGGGAAAGATTTTTCGATCTCTACCATTTTCTATAGCCAGCATATTTTCACAAGGTGTATTAGCAGTCATCATCATCACATTGGATATTAAGTTTGTAAACAAAAAGTGAAACTTTAGCAGTTTTTTCTTTTTAAGGAATTTTATTCAGTTTTCAGTGAGCATGTTTAAAATCTGGTGGGAAGAGCACTGGGTTGCAATCCGAGTGTGTAGGGTTAAGTCCCATGCGCACCCCTTGAGAGCTTTAGGAACTTAAGTTTCCCGACCACCCTGAGCACCAGTCTCTTGCGACAAAGGACACCATGATACTAGATTACATCGTGACTGTGAGGATAAAGTGAGGCAGCATCGAAAACCTCCTTAGTGCGCTGTTTGCCATAGAGTAGGTGCTCAATAAATCAATGTCAGAATTTCCCCACTTGTGAGCAGGAAGCTCTACACCTAGGAGAAAACAAAGTAACTTGCAGTAGAGAAATGAAGGCAGGGTAAAGGGCATCCTGTTTTAATACTCGAGGTCAGTGGTTCTCCAAAATGTGGTCCCCAGAACCTACAGCATCAGCATCACCCAGGAATTTGTTAGAAAGGCATATCTAGGGCCCCACTCCAGAGGTACTGAATTAGAAATTGTGCAGGTGGACCCAGCAATCTGTGTTTTAACCAAGATTTGATACTACCCAGTGATTTTTGGAGCACCATGCTCTGATGCTTTTATGATGAAACAGTTTTATACGAATTATCCTAGTTAGTCTTTCTGTAAAAAAAAAAAAAAAAAAAAAAAAAAAAAAAAGGTTTTTTAAGGAAAAAAAAAAAACTTAAAAAAAATCTAGCTGGAAGGCCTGAAAACTTACCATTAAGAACCCAAAGTAACATAAAGCAAATATTCAAAAATAATAGTATTCAAAAATAATAGTATGCCAGAGTATTAAAAAATAATAGTATTCCAAGTCCGTGGAACACCTAGAACACACCTAGAATATGGGAATATATAAAGACCACATGAATGGGAACAGGGGCATTCCACAGAGGTTATAGCAAGGGGGTTTGGGGACCAGCCATCATCATGTGCAGTTTGCAAGGACTCGGGCATGAGAGCAGAAAAGCTTATAGTGAAAACAACAGGGCTTTAGCCGTTCTCTGATTGGACGTTTTTGGCACAGAGAAGCAAGAGACGAGCTGACAAGAAGGGGAGTCTCTCATGTAATCGGTTTGGGTGGGGCATATTTGTCTTTCTGTGGCTGGTCGTGAAGGGAAACATACAGAGGTTGGCCATCACTGAGTAAGGCCTGACCTTGCGCTGGTTGCGGCACATAGTGCCGGTCGGAGTTTGACTGTTTTATAGGGTCTGGCCATTGTTTGTACATTAGGCTGTCAAGAAACCCAGAAAATAAGTGCATATATTTAAAGGAGATTATGTATACTTTTTAAAAAGGTTTTATTTATTTGTTAGAGAGAGAGCGCGCAAGAGGGGGGAGAGGGAGAGGGAGAAGCAGGCTCCCCACTGAGCAAGGAGCCAGATACAGAACTCTATCCCAGAACCCTGGGATCGTGACCTGAGCTAATCGACTGAGCCACCCAGGCGTCCCAGGAAATGACCTATGCTTTAAAAATGTTACAGTTACAATATTTCCGAAGTTATTGGTACAGAGGAAAAGAGGTAACATTCCCATGGGCTCTACTATTTCTACTTTACCTAAAAAGGCATTTAAAAATTAATTTACGTAAGAAATATTACCAACACAAACATTATCTGAGCCCACGCCTCCTGTATGTGCTCTGTCGTGGGTTTTGTTCATGACAACTAATAGAGGTAATGAAGACCGTATGCACACACGACACGACATAATTAGCTGTAAAAGTGATGCATACTGTCAAAGCAAAAATTGCACTGGGCAAAATTAAACAGATAAGGATGACTTTTTCAAGGCTGTTGCTGTTGGAGAGAGAAACCAGAATGCAATCTGAACTCAATTTCGCTGAAACAGAGGACAGGAGAGGTTTCCAGGAATCGAGTGGGGGTGGGGCTCCCAGGCCATCTGTGTTTGCTATCTGGCCTTACCCAAAGGAAAACAGGAGGTAGTTTTACAATTCGGAGCAATGTGTCCAGGGAAGTTAGGCTCCTACCCTCCCACAGAAACTGGGAGGTGTAGGAGCTCTGTCTTCCTTAATGATAACATTTCAAAGGGATGGCTGCTGGGTCCATGAGAAAGACAATTCTAGCTTGTAAAACTAGAAAAAGCCTTTTAAAAATATTTCTATCCCAGAAGCCAGAGAAGGAATTTACAATTACAAGGTTCCTAAACTAAATGCTCTAAGATCTTACCTGTTAGAATGGCTAGCATCAAAAAAGACAAGAAATAACAAGTGCTGGGGAGCTTGTAGAGAAGAGGGAACTTTTGTACACTCTTGGTGGGAATGTAAATTAGTGCAGCCGCTATGCTAAACAGTATGGAGGATCCTCGTAGAAATACCAAATGACCCAGTAATTCCACTCCTGGGTATTTACCCAGAGAAAATGCACACACTAATTTGAACAGATACATGTACCTCTATGTTTATTGCACCCTTATTTACAATAGCCAATATATGGGTGCACCCTGTGTCCATGTACAGGTGAGTGGACAAAGAAGATGTGGCGTGTATAAACCATGGAGTATTACCCGGCCATAAAAAAAGAACGAAACGTTGCCATTTGCGATAACACGGATGGACCTAGACGGTATTATGCTAAGTGAAATAAGTCAGACAGAGAAAGACAAATGCCATATGATTTGTGTGTGGAATCTGAAATACAAAATAAATGAGCAAAAAAGCTAAATCAGAAGCAGACTCCTAAGTACAGAGAAAAAAACTGGTGGTTGCCAGAGTAGTAGGAGGGGGAGGGGCTAAAATAAGTGAAGAGGTTTAAGACGTACAAAGTTCCAATTAAAAAATAAGTCACAGGGACGTAAAGTACAGCATAAGGAATATAGTCAACAATACTGCACTGATTTTATATGGTAATAGATTGTAACTATACTTATGGTGGTGAGCATTTCATAATGTACATAAGTGTTGAATCACGATGTGGTACACCTAGGACTACTATAATATTGTATGTCAACTGTATTCCAGTTAAAAAAAAATAAGTAAAATACTCTAAGAAAAGGGAGGCCAGAATCTAGGGTACAGAGAAGTCTGTCTAAAGTCTAGTCAAGCTGAGCAGAAAGTTAAGGTCGTCTTGGTCAATATCCAATCTTTCATCTTTCCTGAAAACACCAGGGACCTTATATTTAAGGTTAATAAAACCCACACTAGAAAAACAATCCAATTTTAGTCCGGGTCTCTCTTTTATTTTTTTTTATTTTTTTTTTTCAAGGTAAAGTGTCATATTTATTGAGGATTTATGTATTTCTTAACTATTTTTTTTTTTAGCTTTTTTTTTTCAATTTATTTATTTTCAGAAAAACATTATTCATTATTTTTTCACCACACCCAGTGCTCCATGCAAGCCGTGATGGTAATAGCTTTTTTTTTTTTTTTTTTTTTTTTTTTTTAAGTATGTTATTCTTTTTTTTTTTTTTTTTTCCCCAATTTATTTATTTTCAGAAAAACAGTATTCATTATTTTTTCACCACACCCAGTGCTCCATGCAAGCTGTGCCCTCTATAATACCCACCACCTGGTACCCCAACCTCCCACCCCCCTGCCACTTCAAACCCCTCAGACTGTTTTTCAGAGTCCATAGTCTCTCATGGTTCACCTCCCCTTCCAATTTACCCAAATTCCCTACTCCTCTCTAACGCCCCTTGTCCTCCATGCTATTGGTTATGCTCCACAAATGAGTGAAACCATATGATAATTGACTCTCTCTGCTTGACTGATTTCACTCAGCATAATCTCTTCCAGTCCCGTCCATGTTGCTACAAAAGTTGGATATTCGTCCTTTCTGATGGAGGCATAATACTCCATAGTGTATATGGACCACATCTTCCTTATCCACTCATCCGTTGAAGGGCATCTTGGTTCTTTCCATAGTTTGGCGACTGTGGCCATTGCTGCTATAAACATTGGGGTACAGATGGCCCTTCTTTTCACGACATCTGTATCTTTGGGGTAAATACCCAGGAGTGCAATTGCAGGGTCGTAGGGAAGCTCTATTTTTAATTTCTTGAGGAATCGCCACACTGTTCTCCAAAGAGGCTGCACCAACTTGCATTCCCACCAACAGTGTAAGAGGGTTCCCCTTTCTCCACATCCTCTCCAACACATGTTGTTTCCTGTTTTGTTAATTTTGGCCATTCTAACTGGTGTAAGGTGATATCTCAATGTGGTTTTAATTTGAATCTCCCTGAGGGCTAATGATGATGAGCATTTTTTCATGTGTCTGATAGCCATTTGTATTTCTTGATTGGAGAAGTGTCTGTTCATATCTTCTGCCCATTTTTTGATGTGTTTGTCTGTTTCGTGTGGGTTGAGTTTGAGGAGTTCATTATAGATCCTGGATATCAACCTTTTGTCTGTACTGTCATTTGCAAATATCTTCTCCCATTCCGTGGGTTGCCTCTTTGTTTTTTTGACTGTTTCCTTTGCTGTGCAGAAGCTTTTGATTTTGATGAAGTCCCAGAAGTTTATTTTTGCTTTTGTTTCCTTTGCCTTTGGAGACGTATCTTGAAAGAAGTTGCTGTGGGTCTCTCTTTTAAGTCAGAGTACCTTAGCATCCTTTGTGCCAACCGTTGATTGGCAAGAAAATAAATACTGTCTTCTCTAATTTACCTGCAGTTCTTTCAGAGGACCATTCAGTGGTGAACAGGATGGGTGAAGGAAGCCTTGGATAGGGAGTATTTTGAGGTGCCTGGGATCCCGTGCAGATGTGCTTTTGGGAAAGATGCTTCCCATGTGACTGGGACTTACCAGGACTGGAAGAGGAGACACATTCTCCAAAGATCATTGGTCCAAGGCTGGAGCCTGCTGGTCAGATATAATTTTATTGCACAATTCAATACATCAAAAGTAAAAGAAGAACTGCTCTAGTCACCCTGTCTCTTGGTCTCTCCTCATTCCCAGAAGTGGTCCTGTGGTTTTTCTGGGGAGCTATCAAGGAATGCTTCCCCCCCAACCTCCACGACTTGACATTTTCTTCACTCTTGGCTTCCACGGTATCACCCTCACGGGATGTTCCTCACACATCTCTGGGCATTTTTTCTCATTCTCCTCTTCTGGTTCCTCTCTCTGGCATGGCTTAGTATTAGAGTCCTTCAAGCCGCTGGCCCTCTGGTTGGATGATGGCATCCCTCCTCCCCGGTTCTAAATCCCATAGAATGCTGGAAATCCCAAGTATATCTCCTTCCCAGCCACCCCTTCTGAACTCTAGACACAAATATCCAATTGTATCTTTGACATCTTCACCTGAATGTCTTTTAAAAACAATTTTTTAGTTAATTTTTAGTATACCCAGTGTTGGACTTGAACTCATGAGCTCTGAGATCAAGAGTCATATGCTCTTTCAACTGAGCCTGCCAGGCACCCCTTCACTTAAATGTCTTCTAGGTATCTCACAGAACAGCTTTTCCCCATCTCATGAAATTTCTATCTCATTACTCAGATAAGCAATTCAGAAATGGAATTTCCATTTCTTCTTCTTATCCATCCAAGTATCTGTTGTTTTTACCTATCTCTTGACTTCCCAAATGTAGCTTTATTCCACCAATAGCCACAACCCTACTCCAAGCCACTGTCCTCACTTACCTGAACTCAGGCAAGGGCCCCTTACAGGCTTATTCTCTTTCTCTCACATTTATATCCCCAGGGCCACTTTTCTGCATAATTCACTTCATTGCATTCTCTTTTATTATCTGATAGAAGATAAACTTCTCATCTTTGTGTACAAAGCCCGAGGGATCTGGCTTCTGGCTACTTTTCAGAGCTTACCCCAGATTCTTTATTCCTTGCTGACTCCCTTCCCAAGATAGTGAATACAAAATGTCTTTTCTGTCTTAGGACCTATGCACGTACTCTTCTCCTGACTCCCTCTAACTCATGGATTCTCCACATGTATCAGAATTCAGCTGAGTGTCACTTCCCACGTTCCCTGATTACCTAGAGTTTCCCTCTGATTTATTCTCTATCCACTATCCTGTCAATGCCCGTGATAGCTTTACGACCCCAAGTATGAGTCATGAACCAACTGCATGGGCATCATGGATGCTCTTTGTGTGCTTGTGGGAAATGCAGAACCCCAGTTCCCATCCCAGACCAAAAGAATCAGAATTGCATTACAACAAGATCCCCAGTAGATTCATGGGAACATTAAAGTTTGAGAGGGTCACTTTGAAGTACTGATCACCGATTATATTTCTTTAGCTATGCACTTGCTTATTGTCTTTGTCCATTAATAATGTTAACTCTGTGAAGGGAGAGTCTTGGTCACCTTCTGTATTGTGGTATCCCAGTGCTTAGCACAATGCTTGGCATGTGGTTGGCAATCAATACATATTTGATAAACGAGAGATTTAATCTAACTTTCTCAATTGATCCATGAAGAAACTAAGGCTCAGAGAAGGTTAGTGACTTCTTTGAAGTTACATAGCTGTTATTAACATGGCCGGTGCCAAAAAAGAGAAAAGTGTTCTTGACTCCTAAGAAAGTGTATTCTGCATGTGTGTGACCTTGAAAACAATGGTTCTGGATGAGGTTACAAACCTAAAACTTTCTTTACTATTGTCCCTATATGGAGTTCTGATATTAATAGCAATGATTACCTATTTATATTCGACTTTGTCATTTATAATCCATTTTCACATACACTAACTTATGTGGAAATTTAACCAGAATTATTGTTATACATTTTCTTCTATTAGGAACAGAGAAAATGGTACACAGAGGTAACAAGTTTGTGGTTTCTATATTAATAGATCAAGAGATCACTGAAAAAAGCAAAGAAGAAGAGAAAGGAGGGATGCCTGAGTGGCACAGCCGGGTCAAGCATCTGACTCTTGGTTTCAGCTCGAGTTATGATCTCAGGGTTATGGGATCAAGTCCTGAGTTGGGCTCTGCACTCAGCAGGGAGTCTGCTTGAGATTCTCTTTTGCCTTCTCCCTCTGGCCCTCCCCCCACCAAAATAAATAAATATTTAAAAAAGAAGAGAAAGGAAATTTTTTTGTAAGAACAGCTATCCAAGAACAAGTTTAGTGGGTGGACAGCTCTTTGGCCAGAGAAGGACTGCCTGGTTGCGGTTGACCAAGTGGTTGAAGGCTGTCAGAGGTAACCCAAGGATGTAACTTGGATTTTGCTGATGTGGTTCCTGATTTATTTTAATTATCCTTACTGGACTTACATTTAGCTCAGTGAACATTTCTGTTTAATTAGAAAAGCTCCTTCCATGATTTAAATTTTGCTTGTCACTCACAGTTTAAAGTTTAAGCTCCTAATTGGAGGCCACAAACGAACCATAACACAGAACTTGGGATTCTCTGACCCCGACATACCCTTTTGATTTGAAATGAAATTCTCTGATGCCAGAGGTGTTCACCACATATCTTCAGTCTGGCTTTTTCTCCTATAAGAGGAAAGGTAGTACAGGGGAGTTGGTTCTAAAGATGAGGGTGTGGTTGATGAAGAATCCATGCTCTAAGACTATGTTCAGATCATTGTCCATAGACTAGAAAGCAACCAAAGATCAGCCAGTTCAACCCGCCTCTAACACAGGAGGCTTATACAATATCCTGGTATGTGGTCATCAGTGTAACCTTTTTTTTTTATTGTGATAAAATACACGTAACTCCACAGAATCCACGTGGTTATCAACACTGGTCATTTCTCAGTTTTATTTTTATAATAGCCATCGTAATAAGTGTGAAGTAGTAGCTTATTGACATCGAGGTATTCTTAAACATTTCCCTCCTGAGGTGGCAAGTTCAAAACAAGACCAGGAGAAAGTTTCAGACCACCCTCTAGTTGTAGAAAATTCTTACTCTTTGTTACTAAATCTTACCTTTCTCTAGCAGTGACTCTCAACCTTGGTTGCCCATCAGAATCACTTGAGAGCTTTTAAAAATTCCAATATTTAGGCTGCAAACCCAGACCAATTAAATACGTGTCTTTGAAAAAAAAAAATAATAAAATAAATAAATAAATACGTGTCTTTGAGATTAGAGCTCATACACTGGCATTTGTGAAGGCTCCATAGGTGATTAAAAAATATCTTATTTAAATTCATTTATAATTAACATATAGTGTGTTCTTAGTTTCAGGGGTGGAATTTAGTGATTCGTCAGTTGCACATAACACCCAGTGCTCATTGTATCAAGTGGCCCTTCTCAATGCCCGTCATCCAATTACCCCATCACCCCTTCTACTCCCCTCCAGCATCCCTCAGCTTGTTCTCTAGAGTTAGGAGTCTCTTCTGGTTTGCCTCCCTCTCTGTTTTTATCTCATTTTCTTTCTCCTTCCCTTCCCCTCTGTTTTGTCTCTTAAATTCCACGTGTGAGTGAAATCACAAGGTATTTGTCTTAATGTGTAACCAAAGTCGAGAACCACTGCTTACAGCCTGACCATTGGTCTCACTTAGTTCTGTAGCCTGCAGGAAAGCAGTTGCTACAACACTATCACCGTGCCTTCTCGGATGACTCCTATTAAATAGCCAGCCTTTCCTCCTGCTCTGGGAATCCTATCCTCCACTCCCTCCTAGATTTTTTTTACCATAGTATGTATCGCTGTCTGATACTTCACATAGTTTCTCATTTATCTGTTCATTGTCTGTTCTCTGTTTTGCATATCTCTGCTTCTAGAAGATAAACAACAATGCCTAATGAGAGTAGGTGTCAGAAAATAGTGTGGAATGAATGAATGCATAAATCTACTCTTATTTCAAATGACAGGGCTTCAGTTAGTTAAAAATGGCTTCTGTGTCTTCTCTGCCTGTCTTCTCTTCTCTAGATAAAACCTTTGTACCTACAGCCAGTCTTCAAAGACGTTGATGAATAAACTTCACTATTATGAATACATTGTCTTTCTTTCACTAAATTAGGAAATAATTGAGTACTTTCCATGTACTACCCATACCTGTACACACAATTTGCAGATTAGACACCGTGCTAGGATCTGGGAATTGCGATGAAAAGAGAACCAAAGTCATTCTGTGGGAGTGAGACAGAGACAATAATCAACAACAGAAGTCATTTCGGATAACAAGTGCTATAAAGAAAATGCACAATGTTTGTTGGCTGTGGCACATTAAACAGAGATTAATTTTACTCTGAGACCTGAAGGAGAAGAAGAAGGCAGCCACTGAAAAAGCATTCCAGGAGGAAGGCACAGCAAGTACAGAGACTCTGACTGAGGGTGAGGGGTGGGAGGGGGTGCCAGGCATGTTTCAAAAGGGCTCTCAGTCAGAGCCTAAGAGAAGGACAAGGAGAAAAACCACTGTTACCTCCTTTGATAGACACTTCACCTGCATTCACGTGGCCCAAGATCAGATTAGTTCGGGGTAGCCATATCACTCTCTTGAAGCCTTTTCCTCCTGAATTAAATCTTCCTTGTCCAATATGTGTTAACATGGTAGTTGGAACTTAAGTATGGAAGAGTGATTTGGATGAACATAGGTTGAATTTCTTTTCCTAAACCCTTAGCCATAACAACTTCAATCAGTCAATCAAAACACTTGTTAGCAGAATGGAGGAAGTTGCTGGTTTTCCAACCACTGCAATGCTGGGTCCTTATTCCAATTGGCCCCTAGTCTTCCATGCCTAATGGAAAAAAATTTGGATGGGGCCAGAACTAGAACGTGGTGGGCTGCTGCTAACTGGAGCCAGCACATCTTGGTTTTCAGTCGAAGTAGCTCAGTAAAGACAACTGTTTCTTGTATCTTGGGACCCTGTGTTTCCAGTGGGGGGACTCACAGGACAAGGAGCTTCTCCCAAACCAGACAGTAATATATTTTGACAGTTCAGTTCTCCCCTCTTGGCCTCAATTTCTCCATACTGTAATGTAGGGTTTGGGTCTGGAAGTTTTGAGATCCTTTTGAAACTTCATTAAAGAAGAAAATTTCATTACTACTCTATTAAAAACAAAACTTTTATAAAAGTTGGGTATTTATCCTTTCTGATGGAGACGTAATAATCCGTTGTATATATGGACCGTATCTTCTTTATCCGTTCATCTCTTGAAGGGCATCTTGGCCCTTTCCACAATGGCGACTGTGGCCATTGCTGCTATGAACATTGGGGTGCATAGGGCCCTTCTTTTCACTACATCTGTGTCTTTGGGGTAAATACCCAGTAGTGCAATCGCAGGGTCATAGGGTAGCTCTAGTTTTAATTTCTTAAGGAATCTCCACACTGTTTTTCAAAGTAGCTGCACCAACTTCCATTCCCATCAAGAGTGTAAGAAAGTTCTCCTTTCTCCACATCCTCTCCAACACTTGTTGTTTCCTGTCTTGTTGATTTTGGCCATTCTAACTGGTGTAAGGTGGTATCTCAATGTGGTTTTGATTTGAATCTCCCTGATGGCTAATAATGATGGACATTTTTTCATGTGTCTGATAGCCATTTGTATATCTTCTTTGGAGAATTGTCTGTTCATGTCTTCTGCCCATTTTTTGAGTAAAATAAGTCAAACAGAAAAAAAATCAATTATCATATGGTTTTACTTACTTGTAGAGCATAAGGAATAACATGGAAGACATTAGGAGAAGGAAAGAAAAAGTGAATTGGGCAAAATTGGAAGGGAAGACAAACCATGAGGGACTGTGGACTCTGAGAAACAAACTGAGGGTTTTGGAGGGGCGTGTGGGGAGACGGGTGATCCTGGTGGTGGATATTAAGGAGGACATATATTACATGGAACACTGGATGCGGTGTATAAACAATGAAACTTGGAACACTGGAAAAACAAAATAAAACTAAAAAAGTAAACCTTTTTCTTATAGCTTCTTAATAACCTGCAGATTTTGTGCTTTTATTATTGGGGGCACTTGCTTCCAAATTAATAAAAAAAAATGCTGAGTTTACGCTCAGAGGGCAGGGTTTATAGGACCAATTCAGATGCTGAAATTGACAAGAACACAGATTTGAGCTGTGATGTTGGGCACCAAAAGAAATAGGATTCAGGGCAGTGAAAGGAACCCCTGGGCATATTGATTGGCTGCTGTCTTTGCGATTGGATTTCCCAGAATCAGAGATCTATTTATTCAGGTCAACTTTGTTAGAATAATCTTCAAGCCATGACCTCTCCCTTGGACAGCCCGCCTATACACAGCAGCTTCTACATGGACAGGGACAGGGTTCTGGAGACAGGGTGGCCCTTGTATTCATGGAGACCCTGGTCCAAGTTACTGTCATTCATTCATCCAATGCCATTTTTCCTTCATCTGGCAAATGTGAGTGATACATTGTAATTGAATTGATCAGTGGAACACACAGACAAGGGCTCTGCCTCATGGAGCTTATACTCTAGCTAGGGAAGTGCACAAAACAGGAATCAACAAAATACATTTCTGAGCACAACTGAAGTAAGTGATCTGAAGGGAAATCACATGCACTCTGATGGGGAATAACTGTGCAGTTTCAGGGTAATTAATTCCCCTCTCTGAGCCTCCTCTGCTTAATGGAGGAGTTAACTAGTATAACATGTAAACTGACAGTTACAGACATTGGCATACAAAGGGTACACAATAAAAGTGTATTACAGCTGCTCAGTTAAAGTTAGCTTCCTGAAGATAAATGAGGGAAAAGATTTTCTTTCCCGTGCCTCAGAGTTTCCTTTAATTCTGTGTGTGTGTGTGTGTGTGTGTGTGTGTCCACACATATGTGTCTTTCAGTTCCAAGGAGGGTTTTGGGTCAGTGGAGAAGGTCGTGCTGCTCACGTTTCTGTCAGCGGTTATCCTGATGGCCATCTTGGGGAACCTGCTGGTGATGGTGGCTGTGTGCAGGGACAGGCAGCTCAGGTGAGTAGCAGGAGGACACCTCAGGAGGAAATCAGGGTAGAGTTCTAGGCTAGACTCTCCCTGGACAGTTGGGATCTGACCTATGAATTCCATTACAATTGTAATTATGAAAGGGAAATGATATTGTGAAGTAGAACAGGGAATAGATGACACATAATTCCCCATGACTAACATAACCAGTGTAAGCACTTATGATAATTTCTGTCCCATCTTTTTTCCTGTGTTCAACTTAGGGTTTTGGCAGGGGTTGGTAATAGGTGTGAGATACACACACACACACACACACACACATATTAGATATGAGCTGTATATATACAGCTCATATCTAATCTAACCTCCCTGGTTTATCAGTGGTTCAGAAAAGAGGTGACTGCCCAGTGACTAATCTTAATCCTTTGTCTTTTGCTCTTTCCACTTCATGAGTCTCAACCCAACTGCAATTAAAATCACTTGAAGACCTTTTGAAAATTGCTAATGTGTAGTCTAAGTATGTCCCATGTAGTATTTGGAACATACTTATATTAAGTAGTTATTCATTGTTTATTTGAAATTGAAATTTGACTAGGAGTCCTCTATTTTATCTGAAACCCTTGGGTGTTGGTGCGTGGGTGGGCTAATCACCCAAAGTCTCTGAACGAAGTGATCTGGGGAGAGACATGGGCATTGATATTTATAAAAATTCACCAGGTGATTCTAGGCTTCAGCCTGGATCGAGAGCCTCCAGGCCATAAAGGGACATAAAAGATGTGGTCCTGCATGACCTGTGGCCTTCCTTTCTAAGCAAGGCATGCACGAATCCGGGGATGATGCCAAGAAAGTGTAAAAGCACGATTCTGACCAGTGTCACAAACACGAGGCACACAGTAGTCAGGCTCAGAGTGGAATACAGTTTGTGAGGAAGGCCCTTTGGGCGGGTCTCCTGAGAATAACCAAGCCATGGCCTAAAGGGAAGGGCAGGTGGGCTCCTAGGGAGCCTTCTCCTCCTTAGGCCCTAAGGAGGGGTTCCATGCATGGGGGAGCTCAAATCAAGCCTGCGTGGCCTCAGAGAAGAAGATGGAGGGATTTGGGTGCAAGAGGGCAAGAGGGTCTGGAAAAGTCGGGTGGTTGGACCGTGCATGCCATGTGACAGGAAGGAAAGGGAATCTAACAGAATGCATTGCACAGTTGACTTTTTTCCCCTTTGTCTCTCTCCCTTCTTTGTTTCCCTCTCCTTTTTCCCTGCTCCTTCCCCCCCCCCCGCCCCTTTTCCTTTGTCCCTCCCCCTGCTTTCACTCACAGGAAGATAAAAACCAATTATTTCATTGTCTCTCTCGCCTTCGTGGATCTGCTGGTTTCGGTGCTGGTGATGCCCTTCGGTGCCATTGAGCTGGTTCAAGACATCTGGATCTATGGGGAGATGTTTTGCCTCGTCCGGACATCTCTAGACGTCCTGCTCACGACAGCATCAATTTTTCACCTGTGCTGCATTTCTCTGGATCGGTAAGGGCAGAGCAATGGGCATAGCAGAGCTCCATGTGGGGGGCAAGGACCTGATGACTAAGGGACCACACCTTTCTTTCTTCCCTAGTTCATTAGAAGGGATGAATCTCAGAGAGATAAAACTGGCTACTCATGGGTTCCCCCACCCTCCAGACTCTGCAGAGGGCTCCTTTTCAGTCAGGCCCTTTCTCAGGTCCTGCAGACAGAGATTTGAAAGGCTTAGAACCTGCCTGCGGGGGAGCTCGCAATCTAGACAGTGACAGGTGGCTAATGTGTGGAAATCAGATCCACCCTAGAGCTCTACATTTTATACTGATGGTGTGATCTAAACTCGGAGAGTAAGAATCAATACACCAGCCCTGTAGGTAGCAGGACTGGTTCAGAATGATAGTCTCATGTTTAAACATTACCTCCTCCCCCAAAATGTGTCTGTATTATGATTTTATGTGCATTCAACTTGGGGAATCTTTTCCAGAAAGTTAATTATAAAATCTCGAATATTTGCTTGTTTGGGGGGTGCGGGGCTAGCATGCAGGTTTTGTTCTTTTCCTTCACATTTGATTTCAGGAGGCCTAATGATTTCCACTTTTGCCTTATTTGTTTGAGATATATATCATTTGTCAGTTGTATTAGTTCTTGCACGTTTGTATTCAGCAGTAAAAGCAGAATGCAATTTAAAACTCAGATGATTCTAGGATCATAGGCCACCACCCTGGTATCTGTATCTTAGGGGTATCTCCCAAAAGAAGGTGTGGTGTGCGAGTCACATGTTATCAGAATGAGCAGGGACAAACTTTTCCTGTCTCTGGAAGAGTCCAAGAAACCCAGTTTTTCTTCCGGTCTAGGGATAGGTCGCTGTTTCTTTAATTGGGTGATAGGAAAAGCAGTTGACTAAAATTAGAGATTATGATGTATCCAAAATATGTGTCTTTAAACACGAAAATCAGAGTCTGTCCAGGGAATTACTCACTGTGGGGAAGGTCCTGAGGGCCTGAAAGCAGCTGCAGGAACACCGGATTCATCTCCTATCCCATGGGGCAAGTGCTTATTGATTGGAATGGGGGTGTAATGGCCAGCTCTGTTTAAATTATGTGAGTTCGTTCTCTCTCTTGCTCTACCAAGAACACATAGTTTAATGTGCTGAAGTTAAATGCGCATATGATGAAACTCTCTAGCTATGGACAGTGACTTGGTAAATCTGAGCTGCTGGCTGGAAGCCAGACCCATAGCCTCTCATGGTTTGAAATTTGTGTTTATCTTACAACAATCTGACTTCAGTCCATTAAAGACTTGAGGACAGTCACTCTATACATGGAAATCAGCATGAAAAGAAATGAAATGCCAAGGAGTAGAAAATGCATGGAAATCTTACAGGCTAGCCCGCATGTGATCATTGCCAAAATGAGTGCCAAGACGGGAAGTGTTACAGGAACTTGGAGAAGACAAAGCTGGGGGGTCTTGGCACCTGGAGATAACCTTCAGTTTGGGGCAAAAGCAAGGGGAAGAAAAGGAGCTGAATAGGGAGTGAAGAATTGGGGAGTGGGTGCATGAAGAATCATCTCCTTGATATGGAAAATTTACTCTGAGCATTCCTGAGGGAAGGACTGAAGGTTCCCTAGGGAGATTTGGCTTCAGAGTTCCAGATTAACTGTCAGGATCTTTCGAAATCATGACATTTTCCCTGAGTAGGTGGGAGCGGTCATGAAGCAGGATGGGCTGGTGGTTAAGAACCATCTGCTGTAGGACTGAAGAGATTGGGGTTCAAATCCCTGCTCTGCCAATGTTCGGCTCTAAGAACGGTGGTGAGTTATTAAGCTTTTTTGAGTCTCAGTTTTCTCATCTCTAAAAATGGGGGCAATAGCATCTATTTGACAGGATTACAGTTAGGATTAAGTGAGATAGTCCCCCGAAGGCATAGCACCAGCCCGGCTAGGCACCGTCGACAATTCTAGTGGATATTAATTTCAGTTTCCTGCAACTGTCCGTGCACCTCATGATCCTTCTTATGGAACTTGGACCTCTTCAGGGAATAGCTGCTTCAGCAGATGCATTGTCCAGGAATCAGGCAGTTGTTCTTAATGGGGTCTTTCCTTATCCCCTGCATTTAAATAGTAAGACCTACTGATTTTCCTTCCTAAACAGATCCAACTCTGTTGCTCCCCGTCTTCATTATCCTAGTGCAAACTAATGTCATCTCTTGCATAAGCCACCTCTGCAACCTCCTAATTGTTCTCCCCACATCTACTTTATCCTCCTCCAATCTGCTCACACCTTGTAAGAGCTCATTGCCACCGTCAACCATGCAGATCTTGTTGCTTCTTTGCCTGAAACCCTTCAATGGCTGTCATCAGACTGAGGATCAAGACCAGACTCCTTGGCCTGTAGAGTTTTGTGCCATCTGTCTCCTTCTCTGTCCCGAGCCTCACTTGATGCCCTTCACCGGTCTCGCTCTCTTGGCTGCAAGCTGTCTTGGCCTCCTTTCTCTCTCCAGTGCTCTGTGCTCAGCCATCCCAGGACCTTAGCTCTGCCCTCTGCCTGGAAAGCTCCTTTGCCCCCTCCTTTCCTGCCTGTTTTTCAGATTTTAGCTCAATTCTTTCCTCCTTCCAGAAGCTGTCTCTGACCCCATCAAACCAGTTCTGCTTTGTAAAATTTAGTGCAATTGTGATTTAAATCGATTCTTTAATTTTTTTGCATATATACTTTTTTATTGAAGTATATTTAATATGCCATGTTATAGTACTTTCAGGTTTACGCACAATGCTTCAACAATTCTGTGTATTATTTAATGCTCACCGTGATAAGTGTAGTAACCATCTGTCACCGTACAATGTTATTACAATCTTACTGACTATATTCCCTGTGCCGTACTTTTCATCTCTGTGATTTATTCATTTTCTAACTGGAAGTTTGTACCCCTTATTCTTCTTTGTCTATTTGACCTATTTCTGCCCCCCTCTTCCTCTCTGGCAACTCCCTATTTGTTCTCTGTATTTAAGAGTCTTAGGGGTTTTTGCTTTTTTGTTTTTGTTTTGTTTTCTTTTCTTTTCTTTCTTATATCCCACTCATATGTGGAATGTCTTCCCTGAGGGGAGAAAGTGCAAGGATATGAAAAAGGACAGGGTCCCGCCCTCATGGAACTTTTCTTTTTCCCCCTTTTAATGGGGAAATTAACAATCGACTAGTAATTACAGAAATACTGATTTAGGTATTTGGAAAACACTGTTCAACAAATAGAGTATTCAGTACACTCTCTTTCTGAGGAGAGTCTCTTAAAAAGACAACTATCATATGATCTCCCTGATATGAGGAAGTGGTGATGCAACATGGGGGCTTAAATGGGTAGGAAAGAATCCATGAAACAAGATGGGATAGGGAGGGAGACAAACCATAAGTGACTCTGAATCTCACGAAACAAACTGTGGGTTGCTGGAGGAGGGGGGTTGGGAGAAGGGGGGTAGGGTTATGGACATTGGGGAGGGTATGTGCTTTTGGGTAAATTGGAAGGGGAGATGAACCATGAGAGACTATGGACTCTGAAAAACAATCTGGGGGGTTTGAAGTGGCGGGGGGTGGGAGGTTGGGGTACCAGGTGGTGGGTATTATAGAGGGCACAGCTTGCATGGAGCACTGGGTGTGGTGAAAAAATAATGAATACTGTTTTTCTGAAAATAAATAAATTGGGAAAAAAAATCCTCTTTTTGTGCCACCATTAGTTCCAGTTCCTTCTCTGATAGTGGACATCAAAACTTCCAGTGCCATAAATAAGATGGAGTCAGATGGTTTCATTTGGTTCGTTTTCCTCAAGAAGCCTGGGAAATTTGCCAATTGTCTCTAGCATCTCTTGTCCCTACACCAATATTCTCATTGTGCTAGAAGGTCCACTCTGAACATGACAACACAGTATCTTAGGCTGGAAGAGTACGCTTTTATTTATCATCTAACTTATGTTTGTCTGTTTTTTAAAATTTATTTATTTGACAGACCGAGATCACAAGTAGGTAGAGAGGCAGGCAGAGAGAGAGGCTCCCCACGGAGCAGAGAGCCCAGCGTGGGGCTCAATCCAAGGACCCTGGGATCATGACCCGAGCGGAAGGCAGAGGCTTTAACCCATTGAGCCACCCAGGTGCCCTAACTTATGTTTTTCTGTGTCCCTTCCAGCTGACAGGGCTGGACTGAGCTGAGCCGGAGCACAGAGTGAGTGTGTTAGTGAGATGTGATTCCTGGCAAAATGTTTTGTCTTCCTCTCTGGAACTACCCTGAGTCTGTGGAGACAACTGATCTAGGTAGTGCTTCCCAGGCAAAAATGCTGACTGTGATTCTTAATTCTACTGGGATGGCAGACCTTTGGATCAAAGCAAGATGTAGGACTCCATTAATATTATAAAATGTTTTTTTCCCAACTGCAGTGCTCTATCCACTGTGTTTCCTGGTGCTTTGAGAATTGAATCCTATTAATGAAAGTTTATTGCCTTGTTAAAAATCATTTCTGAAGCATAATTAAACTACATGTATCATATAGTATGGGTCATGGGAGACCAGAAAACTGCATTAAAAGCATTATAGTACAGTTGATTATTTTTAATTTGAGGTTCTGTGGTGAATGAAAACCAAGTATTTGTCATAGAGTACTGGTTCTAATCCAGCCACTAAAAACCATGGGAAATAGTTATGTGTACTGACCTGGAAGAGACCACTGGTGTATTATTTGGAAAAAACAAAAACAGAAACAAATAACAACAAGTGTCAGATTTCAATGTTCAGAATAATTCCACTTCTGTAAAATAAATATAGAGATGTTTATATCTAGGTGTACATGAGTGAGTGTGAGACAGGTAGAGACAGAAAGAGAGAGAGATTGATTATGAATGAAATTGCATGAAACCAATAACAAGAGTTATATCGGTGGGGAGCAGGGGGGGGGCAAGTTGGGAGTGGTCCTGGCCAGACTGGATAATCAGTTAGATTCTCCAACTGATAATGGGTTGGGGGACATCACTCTTACTAACTTCTAAAATACAACTTTTATACTTCAGTTTTCCCTTTGCTAGATGTTGACACTTCTTGAATGTAGGAGTATCCATAAGAGCCTTTGGCTGAAAGTGCTCCTTAGACCAGTACAATCTCAAGTCACTGAGAACATTCTGACATTAGGCTAAGAGTTCCCTCTGAGGGCTGAGCAAGGCAGAGAGCACAGACATCTTCTGGTCAACGTGTCCCCTCTGCTTTCCCACAGGAGGCCCTGGATTCACCCCCGGTGGGAGCCCTCACCATCTCCTAGAGGGTCAGCACCCTCTACTTCCCTCTGACCCTCCCATCCATCTTCCTTGGTCCCAACCCAGGTTATGACCTTTCACCTGACCCTCTGCAGCAGCCTCTTTTCTAATCATCACAGTTTTAAACAAGCATGACAGTAATACCTGGGCATTGTAAAAAAAAATAAAAAATGCCATCAGTTTACAAGTAAGAACATAAAAAAGGTCTCCATTTTCCCTCTGCACTTCCACAGCTGAAAACCCCAGAGGTAACCACCGTAACTAGTAGCTCCCTTCTGTATCTAGTCGTTTTATATGCAAGAAGTAGACTTCAATGAATATATTTTTAGTTTACTCAAACGGATTTATATTTTAAATAAATCTTTGAAAAGGGCTTTCCCTGTATATATCCCAAAGAATTTTCTGAATGTAGCGTTTTGACCGAATTGCTTCTCAAATGATATATTAGTAAGATCTTTTTCAGCAGCGTGTGACAGAAAATAAATGATTGGTTCGGTTAGCTAAAAAGTCTGGTATCAGACATGGCTCTCAGTAGGGTTTGAACAATGCCATCTAGAATCGCTCTCTCCGTCTGTCTCTGTCACCCTCTCCTGCTTGTGTCTGCCTTTTCTTCTTTCTTCTGTCTCTTCTTTCTCATTCTGTCTGTCTCCCTCTCCTTCTCTGTACATTTCTCTGTGTTCTTGTCTTTCTATCTGTCCTCTCTGTCCCTATGCTGTGTTCTTACTGGATTCAGTCTTCGACTGGGGTTAGAAAAATGAGTCTTAAACCATCCTTGACTCATGAGTCTGCAAGAGCAGAAACCTAAATGCTCTTTCTCATGGAAGAACTTTGGCAGCCTTTGCTTGAGTCACACTTGTCTTGACTAATCACCATGGTGGGATGATACACCTGGTTGCTGGGCAGAGGTGAGGCGACGTGGCTGTCAGGTTTACCTGAAGTGTATGGCATGGGAGAACAGCAGTTTCCTCCGGAAGAAGGATGTGGGCAGACAAGAGTAGCAGACATCAGCTTCTGTTAAGCTGGTTGAGGGACATGCAGATATCTTTATGGAGCCTCAACACCATGGCAAAGGTTTGCTATTCCCACCTCTTCTTGTTTTAGGCCAAACATCCCTAGATCCTTCCACTGGCCTTGTAGGCAAACTTTTTAGACTTTTAACCATTTTGATCCCCTTTCCCTCATCAGTGCAGTACTTTGTCCTGTGTTTGGCATCAAATGCGACCCCCCTTTAAAATGTCTCACTTCACCCAGTGTACTATTCCCTACTATTCCCTCTTGCAAGATCTCCTCGTTGATACCAAATTGCCACCCTTTCCCTTGGCAGCCCAAGAACTTGATGACTTTCATCTGCAAAAACTCTTCCAACCATTTCTTAGTCACAGGTTTTCTTTTAAAACAGGTTTACTTGTTAAACATATGATTCTGACTCAAAGATTGCGTATTTCATCCTGTGCTAGAGAGAAACATGTCCACATGTCTTCAGGCTCTCCCGGTAGCATCACTCAGTTTTATAACATGTACGTGAAAAGTGGCTGTCATTGTGAACTTGTGTCACACAGTGACATTTGTTTTCCCAATGAGATTGAAATGTGCTTCTGTAAGGAAAGCATATTATGTTTCCCCTTCTCATATACTCTCTGAGGCCTGGTTCATGCTTTGTACATAATAGTAATATTTGTTGAGTGAATCTCATGCTAGAGGATATGAACTCTTATTTTTATATTCATTTCATCAAATATGCTTTGAGCACTTGCTAATTGCTAGGGGCTGAGTAGAGCAGTGCAGTGGTGAATAGCCAGAAAAAGCTCTGAATCACAGAGCTTTTAGTCTGGAGGGGAATACTGGTAGTCAGTAGGGAATTATGGTAAAATGGTGGCCCTAGAAATCAAGGAGAACTTGTTCTCCAAAGCAGCGGAAGCTCTGGGAGGAAGTAACAGTGAGGCTGGGATCTGTGGAATATGCACATGTCAGTAGGTAAAGGGAAGAAAGAGGAGGCATGGGGAAAGAAGGTTCCAGAAAACAGCATGTGCAAAGTCTCAGGTTTCTCAGTGACATCTTATCAACTCTAGGCTAAATTCTTACCTTGTCTTTCAGTGCTTTTCCCAACATGTCCTCAGTCTGTTTTTCCTACCTCAGCTCCCACCCACGAGTGATCTATTATCGTATCCTGAGTGTATGCTTCCTCATAGCCCCGTGTTGCTGCCTGTGTCTTGCATTCCTTTTCTTTCCTGATGAACTCTTACCTTTCACTATTCAGGCAAAATATGTCACCTTCTCTACCAACTGGCCAGGCTTCATTCCCAAAGATTTGTTGTTTCTTCCTCTGAGTGCCCACAGAATATTAAATATCAATTATCACTTATCTTAATCATTGGTTTAGGTCCTTCTCAGCCTACACTAGAAGCTCCTTGAGAGTCACACTCCAATTCACCTGTCCTGTGCTCTTCAGATCAGTCCCCAGTAGCTGCTCCAGGCACATTTAGCTGATGCTCTGAGATGTGACTTGTGGTTGCTTGGGCAGACTTCAGTGTTTATTTTTCTGCCCTTCTAGAATGTGCAATGTAGCAAATGGTTAAGGATGAGGTCTGGGATGTTAGACAGCCTGGATTCAATCCCGGCTTGAGCAGTTATCAGTTGTCTAATCTTGAGAAGTTACCTAAATTTTCTAGGTTTTATCTACTCAGCTGTAACATTATACTAATAATAGTACCTTCTCTTTGGAGTTTATGAAGAATGAATAGCGGAATGCACGCAGAGAACATAAATCAGTACATGGTACGTAGTAAGGATTCAGTAAATGTTAGCCACACTGTCATTCCATTATTGGTTGTTTTTTTTTTTTTTTTTTCAAATGAAAATTTCTACTGGTTGGTGTGGGTGCCTTCCCAGACACTGGTAGCTGCCTTTTCCTTTGTGTTGAATGACTGAGAGTCCTTCAAGGTTTGCCCCTCAGCCAGCCAGCACTGGGCCTCTCCCCGTTGGAGAGCTCGCCCATTCAATGGCCTCACCAGCACCTCTAGTGTCATCTCTCCTGCAGTTGTGCCCCATGCTGGACTCTGGGCTCCCATCTCTGCCTGTCTCTTTAGCATCTTGCCTTAAGCTTCTGTCTGTCTTCTTAATTCCAATGTGCCCAAAGTGGAAATTTCCATATAAACTAATACCCTTTTCTACTTTGTACATCAAAGGTGCATCTATTAGTCATCTTTTAGTCATTTAAATGCAATTCTTTGAAATCATCTTTGACTTACCTACCATGACCACTGGATGCCAAATCGTAGATGTATTTTCATAAATAACTTTCCAATCCATCTTCTTCCTCCTCACTCCTTTCCCCCCTCCCATTGCTTGGTTGTTGCAGTAGGCTTTTAGTTATTATTCCTGTATATTATCTTATTTGTCAGGAGTATCTTTAAGTTATTTAAATATATTTCTTTTTTTTCCCATGGGTCCTCAGTTCAAAAAGCATATAGAGTGTCACATAATCTCCTTCCTCTTCCTAAATAGGCTTGCTTTGATATCAACTTGCCCATTTCTTTTTACCAGCATTACCAGAGCATGGACTTTGGTGGAAATGGGTTTAAGTCCCAGTTTTACTGTATCCTGGCCGTATGATATTAGTTGAGTGGATTGAACTCTCTGGGGCTCAGTTTCCTCATATTGAAAATGTGGATGAGGGGTGCCTGGGTGGCTCTTGATTTTGGCCCAGGTCATGATCTCAGGGTCATGTTATTGAGCCCGCAGCAGGCTCTGTGCTGAACATGAAGCCTGCTTAAGACTTTCTCTCCCTCTGCCTCTCCCCCACACCCAGAGTGGCTATAGGAATTAGATACAATATAGAATACACCTCTGGCCACATAGTGTGCCCTCGGTGAGTACATGGCACCTCTGTTAGGAATAGTGGTCATTGTAGCAGAGAGAAGAAACAGACAATTATGGTACAACTGGAGAGCAGCTGTGTTGCAGGCATAGACAAAGAACTATGAAAACCCAGACCGGAGATGGGGAACCGATTATAGATCTCTAACAGAAGGAATTCTCTCCTGTTGTGTTTTTTTTTTTTTTTTTTTTTTTGCGGGGGCGGGGGGCAGAAAGAACTTTCTAGGTGATAGGACTCTTGAGCTGAATCTGGAAGGGTGGATGGGGCAGTCATCCAGTGCCTGGTGCCAGACTCTCCTAAATTCAATCCACACATGTCTAAACTTAGGATACCTTGGAAACCTTCATGTGTGTTCAGTAAGCCCTGCCAGGATGTTTTCAGATGGCAGTTTTGGCAGATTATTCCTTTATCTTTAGTCTATAATAGCTCAAGAAGACCCCCTCCTAGATAGCTGATACTCCCCTTCTTGCAAGTTTTCTGATCTCGAAGGCACAGAAGAATATTTAACAGAGAGGAGAACAGTAAACATTAGATCTACAAATTGCACAGGCGGTTATGGCTCCTGCAGAGGCCCAGTCTGATGCCCTTCAGGTCTCTGATGGAAAGGCTTCTCTCCCTGTCTCACCAACCCCCAGTTTTTTCTTCCTGGAATGCAAGTTCTCACTCTGCTCTTGGGTACATTCTCAGCTCCCCCTTATGTCCTTGGCTCCTGATGAATATCCCTGCTGGGGTCTTTCTTCATTGATCCTCTCGGTGACTGACCCCTTGCCAAGCTCCTTGGGGAACATAAGGAAAGCCTTTTAGCTTTTGTTTTTTTTGTTTTTTTTTTTTTTAAAGCTTCTTCTGCTTCTCCATCTCTTTCAAAGGGGAACCAGAGCAACTGGAATATTACAAAACCAGTTACTACAACCAGAAAGATAAATCCTCTTTATCTAGAACTCTGCCACAAAATGTTTGGCTAGATCACCTACTGGAGGGAGCACTGCTATGCAGCCATATTTAACTGAACACCACAATTAAACCAGACTATATATTACTTGTTTACTTGTTGTGTTTATCTATATAACATCTGCCCCCAAATTTAATGGCCTGAACAACAATGTATTATTATTAGATCTCACAAGTCTGTGCACCAGGAATTTGGGCTTGGCTTAAGTTTCTTGGTGGTCTTTAGCTGGAGACTGGACTAGCCTAGGAGGGTCCAAGGCAATTTACCACATGCATAGCACTTTGGTGAGGTCATCTGGAAAGCTGGGCTCAGCTGGGCCCCTCTCCCTGTCCACAGGGTTCCAGGTCTCTATACATGATCTCATGTTAAATCATGTAAGAAATCTAACAGGGCTCTTTTTTTTTTTTTTTTAAAAAGGCTCTGAGAAACCAAGAGCCCTCTTAAAAATTAGTCTCAGGACTGGTATACAATACTTTTCATGAACTCTTGGTTGCAGCAGTCACAAGACAGCCCAGATCCAAGGGAAGGGACGGGCTCTCCACTTGGGGATGGGAAGGGTCAAAATATTTGTGGCCATCCAACACAATTACATCCTCTTACAAAAACTAAGTTGTAATTAATCCCCTTTTACATATAAGAAAACAGACCTAAAGACACCAAGTGATTTGTCAAATGTTGGAAGGAATAGCCATGAAAGAGTTGGGACTACAACTGTTTTTCTTGCTAAAGGCAAAAATGCCCCTGTAACTGATAAATTTACTGATTCAGTGGAGCTCTCTATTCCCTTAGTCTAAAGTCCTAAAGACCACTAGCTTGCACTTTATGAGTTGGGAACCGTGGGGGCTAAGTCTGTGGTGAAAGATTTGTCTTCCTGATCCCATTGTGATACTTGGGTCTCAGCAGCCAGGTGCTACTTTGTCTCTTCTCTCATGCACTCGATACTTATTTCTTTAGTTGACCTTGATTAGACATTTGGTCTTAGTGACCGTCTAGGATGTTGCCTTCGATCCTTTCAGGTAGGAGAACTGGGCCTGGATTAAGTCCATAAGAAGATACTACATATAATCAAATTCATTGCTTCTAACCAATATGATCTCAATCTTTCCATTCACTTTTAGGGACAAACTCATTCACCATTTTGTTTCTTATAATTGACTGCCAGAAGAGATGTTGAACCAAGTGACTTCCATTTTATTTGTTAAATAATTTAGAGCCCCTGATTCCAAAATGCATTTGAATCTATTTGAATTCATATATTTGTGTGTATATCTATATATACTCTCTGATCTTTTACTTATTTATTTATATGTATACACTCACACCCACACATATACATATATATACTTATATGCTTAGATATTAGATATATACATAAAAGATCAGAAGGAATAGAGGTAAAAATAATAACTATTATTTATTAATATTTATGTGCCAGGAACTTTCTATTTTAAAACATTTTGTCATCAATTCTCACCATCAAACAAGGAGGTGGACACATGATTCCCACATTACATGTGAGGAAGCTGGACCGTGGAGAGGTCATATAACTGATCCTGAGACCACAGAGCTAATAAATGGTTAAGGCAGAGAGACTTGATACCCAGATCAAGACATAGAGTTGACTGCTCAAATCTCCTCTAATTCTGAGAATCTAAGGTTCCAAGTTATTCTCCTTGCTCCTTCTGCTTTCCCTGTGGTTGGATGGCAGGAAGTGAGGAGGAAGAATTTTCCTTAATTGCAGGACGAGTGGGGAAGAGATTAGCATGGAGCTTAAAATACATGACTGTGTTCTAAGAGTTGTCAAAGTAAATTGTGTCCCCAGAGACATTTAAAAGCAATTTGAGCACACATTTACACATGGCTGCAGTTGGGGAAGCGGGTGGCTGGTGTATCAAAGGGGATTTTAATGGAGTTCTATAAGCAATAGTTTGAAATGCTTTTGCATAAGACATTTCTTTGCAAAAACTCATGCCACGTCTTAGTTAATCCGGGCCATCTGGAACCTCACTTGTCACTTAAACATTCATTTAACCGCTTTGTAAAAGTATTCTAATTAAAGAAGAATGGGACTTTTCCAAAGGAAACCTAGAGAACAGATATTGCAGATAAATCTATCCCTAAGATGAGACAAAACTGCTTTCCCTGGTGAGCACTGCCCACCTAGCCTGTCAACCAACAATCCTTCCTCCTGAATTTATTGTAACTCAGCTTCTTTAGTGGAGCCCGCAGCAATGTTGGTTGCAATGGACATTTTCCAGTTCAAAAAACTTTTGGTGACTCATCCTGGCATAGCATGCAAAAACTTTTGAGACAGTGGTTCTCGGGTCCCCAGACCACCAGCAGCGGTGTCGAATGCGAATTCTTGGGCCTGGTTCCAGATCTTCCAGCAACCTGTTTCAGCAAAGCCTCCAGGTGATTCTGTTGCATGCTGCAGTCTGAGAACCACTGCCTTTCAGCTGGCCTTTTTAGATGTATTTTTTTCTATGTCCTTACAAACACTCTGTGGTCCAGCTAACTTGTATTCTTTTTACGTTTATATGGCTATGTGGAGACATGGATATAGATTTATGGTTTTATATAAAATAATATTTTATATATTTATATATGATAAAAATGTATAATAAATATATAGTTATTTGTATATTTAATATATAATATAAATTTATGTACTATATATAAATTATATATTTTTGATATATATAAATTATATATATATATATATAATTTCTGTCTTCAGGCCTTTGTCCAGACTGTTTATAGTACATGGATTATACTTTCTTCTCTACCATCCTGACCCAGGCTCTGGTGTCCACTTTAAAAGACATTTGTTGGAGAAAACCTTTCCATCCCTCTACCAAATATGGCCCTTACATCCCAAAAACTTGGTCCCACATTGTAATGGAATTAATGTTAAATGGTAGTGGCTATGGGTTTATTATGTATTCAACCCATTCTGTGAACATCCCCTCTATTGAGCATTGTACAAGGTGTTGGGGATATAGTGGTAAACGAAGCAAACATTTCTGGATCTTATAAATCAGGTAAGGTGGACTTTTCTCACCCCCTGTCATAGATCATAGCTCTTTGAGGGAGTGCGGGTGTCTTGTACCGCCAGGTGTCCCCCAGGCTGTATTAAGTTACGGTGAGCAGGGCAGAAGGCAACGTACTAGTCTTCTCTGGTCTGCAGAGGATGCACAGGAGTCTTGTGCTCTCATTGGTAGTGGCACACTGTAGCGTGTGCTGAGGAAACGGAGGCCAATAGTATGGGGCACCTCGCGCCTTCTAAACCAGGCTTTCTTAACCTCACCACTGTGGACGTTGTAAATTAAGTGATTGTTTTTTGTGGAGTGAGGGACAGTCTTATCCTCTGTGAGACATGTAGCACCTCTGACTTCTACCCACTGGTGCCAATAGCATCACCCTTCCCAGTTGTGACAACAACAGATGTCGCTAGACCTTGCCAAGTACCCCTTGGTGAGCCAGACCAACCTGAGTTGAATCCAACCGGGTGTATGTTTCCTACAGAAAGTAAGACTTCAGAAAAATATAAAAACTCTCCTTAGATGTCTGTAGGAGCATTATGCAGAAAAAGAATTCGAGATAGAAATGTACAATTGAGCCAGAGGGTGAAGCTGGAGGTTGAAGAGAATCGGCTGTGGAAGGAATTTTCTTAACTTCAGGACAGTCTTAAGTTTGGAAAGTAGCACTGTGGGCTATGGTGAGTTCCCCATCCCTGGGAAGCCAGGTCTGGATACAATTCATTTTAGAGAAGATTTGGGGATTTCAGGATTTTGAGGATCCTACAAGTTCTGAGATTCAGCGATTCTGATTGTTTCTAAAGTGGCTTTTAAAAAATAGAATCATCCCTTGGGGACTTTGGGAAGGGGGCAGAGTGAAGTAATAATGATGAAATTGATGTCCTGGCCTTTAAGTCAAACTGCCTGGACTAGATCCCAGCTCAGCGCTCACCTTGGGCACATTCTGAGCCTTCTGTGTGTTTGTTTCCTCATCTACAAAACCGGTGCCTTTGTAGTTCCTGGCTCAGGAGCTGCTGTGGGGATTAAATGAGATAATCCAGGGAGAGCCCTCGGTAAGTAAACTCAGCCAGTGCGCTTTGCCTGATGTCCAGAGAGCATACAGATTTAGCTACTTCTGCCTAGTGGTGGTGTTATGTGTGTTTTGGAGCAGTTCATGAAAGGATAAATAGTTTTGTTATTCGCAGGGGTAATATAATTCAAATATAGAAATGAAAAAACAGCCACGACAGGTAACCAGTCTGATTTCTGTCCGGTTCCTGAACTGTAAACAAAGGTTAGAATTTTTAAGGAAACTCCATTAGTCCATTAACACTCGGGCTCAGTTTTTATTAATCATTTTATTCAGTGATGTTTATTTTCACTTACTTAATTTAGATTCTTGAATGCAGACTTCAAGAGAATGTTTATTTTTCTCAATTCATTGCTAGAAAGCAAAGATTAGAAAGTTATCAAGAAAGATAGAAGGATATGACATGGCTTACTTAGGGCAGCTGCCTCACACGTGCCGAAGCCTTGGTAAGAATCTTGAACCCATCAGTCACGTGGCTGCTATGATCGGAGTTCCAAATAAAAACCTCATATTTTCTACTCCAGGTTACTTAAAAATCAAAGTATGTCTGTCATTAGACAGCATCAGGCTGGATATGATAGAGGGGAAGATTCAAATCAAACAAATGCTAAGACACAGTTTGGTATTTTTCCTTTGCATCCTTACCTACCCCTTCCAACTTAGCCAATCCAATTCAAATAACATAAATAACATAAAATTATTTTTTTCCTTTTACTGATTGCTGATTTTTAAGGTAGGAAATAAAGGATTTTTCTTAGGCTTACCCAACCACCCCACAGCATGCGAAAGTAACTTTCTACAACTGTCTGTGCAAGAGACCAAGGATGCCTCCCCCTTAGCCCCTGTGGAATGAGCTGTCCAAGTAACCTTCTTTCAGGCATCCATTATCCAGCATACTTACTGCTTAGGTCAAATAAGGAAAAGACTGGTGAAATGTGTATGACATCCATGGTATTCCCGCTTGAGGTTGAACTTCAAAGGGAAATCTGCCATCACTATTTACTTCTCCATGGCAGGAGCTCCTAGTAACCTCAGGTAATGCAAATAAAGTGAGAACACTGGATGAGCAGACCATAGAGAGATCATTTTTTAAAAAAAAATTAAATCTAACTATTTTTATTGAGGTATAGTTGACATATGATATTATATTACTTAGATGTACAACACAGTGATTTGACACTTACGTACTTTATGAATGATCACCACAATAAGTCTAGTTGCCATTGGTCACCATACATGTTATTGCAATGTTATTGACCATATTCACTGTGCTGTACTTTACATCCCCATGACTTATTTTTTTACATTTGGAAGTTGGTCTCCTTTGATCTTCACCTATTTTGCCCATCCTCCCCCACCCCGACTATGAACACAAGGAGATTTTATTGTGCACAAGATAGATATTCATCATGCCGTGGGAATGAGGCGATCACTCTGGCCAAGAAAGACTTTCACAAAAATGTTCTGAGTGCTAATATGACTATCTATTCTAAAGTCTTCTTCTGTACATTCTGTTGTCTTCCCAACATGACCCTCTAAATATCTATATCCACTTAAGGAAGTTTAAAGTCTCTTTGCAGCTAAGATGCCCTGCTTCCTCAAACTGACATTTTGTTCCATAACATACTTAATTTTGCCTTGTCTTCTGCACTTCTGCATTTCTGTAACAATGGAGACCCAACCAAAATCCCTGAAATCTTGTCTTCATTTAACTTTTGTTCCAAGCCTCAAAAATCATAAATCATACAGCAAAAATAGGGCAACATCTGTTCTTCACTTAGCCCTTGATTGCTTCCTTTGGGATGGTAGATGAAGAGATGTTATAACTTTGAGCTATGATCTGAAAGTACATTGAATCAAACAAAGATAATCTTACCTAGAACAAAGTATCTATGAAGAACATGTCTGACATTCAAAATCATTTTTATGGAGGCAGAAAATTTTGCTGGGAAGAGACTAACTTAAGCCAAATTTGTTAGTTATCTGGAGTTGTCGTAGTAAGTACCACAAGCTAGGTGCTTGGAATAGGAAATGTGTTGTCTCACAGTTCTGGAAGCTAGGAGTCTGAGATCACGGTGTCAGCAGAGTCACGCTCCCCCTGAAACCTGTAGAGGAAGGATTTTTTTCCTTGGCTCTTCTTAGCTTTTGGTGGTTTGCTGGCAGTCTTTGGTGTTCCTTGGCCTGCAGAGGCATCATTCCAATCCTCCATCTCTGAGTATCTCTGAATCTGTGTCCAAATTTCCTTTTTTCTAAGGACATCAGCCATATGGGATCAAGGCCTACACTACTGTCTTTATTTTTACTGTATTACCTCTGTGAAGACTCGGTATACAAATAAGGTCATATTCCAAGGGACTGTGGGTTAGAACTTCAACATATCTGTTAGAAAAGGGAGACAGGACACAACTCAATCTGGGATACCAGCTTAAGCAAAAAAAAAGGAGTTTATTGGAAAGATATTTGATGACTTACTTAATTGAAAGAAGAGCTAAAGCAAGAAGACCTAAAAAGGCAAGAGCATGGTTGCCCAACCACCCAAGGAGCAGGACCTACTCTCAACCCCACTAGGAAGCTGCTGTATCAAGCGGCCTCCACTGACTTCCCCATCTTTGCATCATTCCACATGGCATTCAGAATCCTAGGAGAAAGTCTAATTGGGTCACTACGTGGCCAGAAAAATTGGGAGCACCATCATTTGCTCTCCCAACAACATGAAAACAACAGAGAAGAGATAATTCCCAAAGGCTTTGGATTGCTATTACCAAAATAAAGGAGGTAGGATATTAAATGGATAAAACTAAATGTCTTATCTAGACTCTCCAGCAGGAAATGAAGAAGGGAGCACAATTTGGGAAAAAATATTTTCATGTAGTCCAAATTCATGATAAATTCTATGTTCATAATAAATCCTTGATGATTATTAATATGGCCATTCAGAAGAGTTTGTCAATCTGATATGATTTGCCTTTCCTGTAAGTCAAGATCATGGAGGGAATTCCAGCTAATCATGATTCTTTTACTGCATTGTCTTTAGTTATATTCTGCTACCATGTCAGGTTTATAGATAGAGAAAATGAGTTCCCAAGTGAGTCTTTCTCCCAATCTTTGGTCCCTTGTTCCCTGTACTCTGGTCCAGGTCAGGACACCTGCTGTGTTGCTGGCCACAGGAAGCCTCCTGCCACATTACGGTCAGCTGCTCCCTGATGCCTTCGAGGGAAGTGTATAATTCTGCCCTCTCCACTTCAGAGGCACCCTCTTCTCATGTTCTGACACAGAGGGGGCTCTCTTTCTTATTCCACCCTCTTTCCCAAGTCAACCCACCACCACCTCTTCAAAGAATATAGCCATTGTTATGTTAGTTAAGCTTTGAATTAAGAAAAAAGAAGAGGTGGGAAAAATTAAAGCCAGTTGCATAAAATGAGGGATATAAGGGGGTGTCTCATCATTAAATGGTATAAAATCTTAAAGAATAGACATATCCTCCAAGCTTTCTGTTTGCACTTATTCTTTGAAACTTCCAAAGAACAAAGATCTGATAGACCTACTGGAGTATTTGGCCTGTTGTTAAATTCCCTGAATGGCCTGGGCATCAAGGTGGTGATCTCCAAGACTGGAATAACATGCAGGGAGCAGTCTGAGAGTTAGAGACCACATCACTGAGTGCAGCAGGTTGCATCTCTCTCTGGAGGAAAGAAGGAAGCTAGTACACTGGCAGAGCAGGGACTGGTAAGCAGTGAGTCCCAGGAGGGAGAGCACATCCCAATAAATGAGGATGAGGTGGTTTCTACTAGTAGATAGGACATGGTGAAGCAGGGAGTATTTGAAATTTTACATTCTTGGCATCAGAGAAACAATTAAATGGCCTAGTCCCGAAGTATTGCGTGTCATTTCTGTTCATAACTCCTTGGCCAGACAAATCATTTGGCCCCATCCAACTACAAGGAGGTCAGAAGCACATGTGCCCAGAAGGGGGAGCTGGACATATTTAGCAAACAGCAGCAATGACTTCCATTTGTCAAAATGCAGACTCCCTCCCCAACAGACTTGGATTCAGGAGATCCTTGGAATCTGCATTTTAAATGGGCCTCCTCAGGTGAGTCTGATGCAAGGGAGAAAAGGGGAGTCTCTGGAACACTGACTTAGAACTTCACCTCAGGATAGCCAGGTGATCAAGAGGATGGGGGCAAATCTGATATCCAGTTCTTAGTGCTCAGATGTAGGGGCAAGCCTGGGAGACTTCATCTTGTTATCAAAGGGGGCCACAGATGGCTGACACTGCGGTCCAGAGGGCTAGACAGAAGATCCTAAAGTCCCCAGGCATGGAGGTAAGTGTTGGAGCCACGCCTGAGACAAAGCAGGCCCTCAGGTGTGTATCAAGCTTTTCAGTGACAGGGAGAGGAAGAGGGCTGTGGGGCCAACTCCAGCAGCGACTCTCAGCCATGATCTAAGGTTGATACTTAACGTCCACAGAAGTCATGGGCAATATCACATCCCATTATGTAATTGCTTCTTTCTTACCTCTGTCCTTTACTGGCATCATCTTCCCTCCCTTCCTCTACTACCCTCTCTCTCTGCCTTCTCCCTATTATATTCTCTTCTTTTCCTTCCTTATTTTTCTTCTGAGTCCCCCTTCCAACTTTCCTCTTTCCCAGCATTTCCTCTTCGTACACCCCCTCTCCTCTCTGCTCCTTCTCCACTCTTCTTTCTTCTGAATCATTCTTTCCTCCTTCTCCCTCTCATTCCTCCTTTCCCATGGTACCCACGCCTTCTGTTCTCTCTCCAGGTATTATGCCATCTGCTGCCAGCCTCTGGTCTATAGGAACAAGATGACCCCTCTGCGCATCGCATTAATGCTGGGAGGCTGCTGGGTCATCCCTATGTTTATCTCTTTTCTCCCTATAATGCAAGGCTGGAATAATATTGGCATCATTGATCTGGTGAGTACCTGTGCAGACCCTGCTAGTTTCCTCTCTTGATGAACTTTATGTGCTTGGGATTCTAAATAAACAAACAATATCAGGTTGGGTGGATAGTCTAAGAAAGATTCTGATAGCGGTCTGAGTGATAACAGTAACAGCCAAAAAATGCAAGCTAACACTTTGGAATGTTTGCTGTATGCCAGAACGTATGCTCAGACTCTACATAGGATCCTGATAACATCCTTCTCTCATCTCATCCAGATGAGGAAGGTCAGGCTCAAAAAGGGGAAGTGACATGCCCAGTAAATAGCGGAACGGGTACTCAAAGCTTAGCATTCAGACTACAGAGCCCGAGGCATGTGAGGTGCCCCGAGAGGCCTTCAGCCCATTTCATGGCTTCCAGTGATCTGCAGAAAACACGCCACATGGGTAGAGGCTTCCAGAGAATGGGGAGAGGCTCCTGGGCCAGGAGTGGAGAGAACTGGACCTTGAGCCCAGCTCTGTCCCTGACCCTGAAGAACTGCAATGAGAAGGTGCACTGGTCTTTAGTGGAGGAGCGTGTCTTGCAGGGGTGCAGGAGAGCAGCATGGCATGTGCATGCCAGGCATTTGCCAGCCCCTGTCCAGATGATCTTCAAGAGTCTTCCAGCTCTGACACACGGTGCTGATAGTGCCAAACTTGCAATGAAGATCCAGAGTTACCGTGGGGTTCACTGGCAGTGATAGATCCCTAAGGAAGTTGTCAAGCAGTCACTTTGCAGGGGGGACCATGTTGAGGTAGGAAGGGGATTGGAGATGACCGATTGAGAGCAGGCTTCCATCCAACAATCCTAGTGAGAGTAGGAGCTGCTTGTTCTTCTCTCCACCACATTCCCAGCCCCTAATCTTGCCTTGTTCTTTGTCCAGGAAAGGATATCCAAGCCAAGGCTGGGCCAGGATTTGCATGTGGTATGTCAGAACAAGAGTTCCTTGGGCTTCTGAAAGAAATGCTGGGGACAAAGGAGTGGAGAAGTAAAAGGGGATTCATACCAGGGAGACTGTATGGATATTTTCTTGAGTCCTATCCTTCTTCTTTCAAACTTCCAGTTTCACCATTTTCAAGGGAGATGAAATTCAAGTTTCCAATGACCAGTAGAGTAATAATTATGGCCGGCCAATGTTGAACACTCACTGTTGGCTGAGTCCATGTTCACTTAATCATCACTTCTGTAACCCTCACTCGGGCCTCACAACCATGCCATGAGGTTGATCCTATCATTGTCCTCAGGAAAGGAGCATAGGAGAGGTTAAGTTTTGAGCTGAAGCCAGATTGGCAGGGAGTGGTCGTGACTCTACCTACTGCACTCCAGAGTCGAGGCTCTTAATCCCTGTGCTAGACTTACTCCCTAATGAAGAAGGCATTTAGAAGCATAAGCTTTCTGTGCATCAGAACTTTCAAAAAGAGTACAATACTCTTACCTTTGGATATAGAATTTCTAAGGGAAATCATTTTAGAGAATTGCTGTCCATTTTGAGGGTGAGATAGAGGCATCCCCAATTCACTTCATGCAGCTGGGGAATGGGGCATCTGCTTGCTCTGAACATGCCTAGTATTTGCTCCATGACGCTGTGATCGCCTTGCCTATCTTTCCACTCACCTGCACACTGAATTGGCCTAGAGAGAAGCTAGCACGACCCATACGTTCATAATACTGATATAGCTGCTTCTCACCATTCGCAGTAAGTGGGTTCTATAAAGTTGCCACAAGTCCCAAATTAGCAAATACTGACTCTGCTCCTCGGAGAAGTACAGGGCTGTTTTCCTACAGGTTCTGGTCATAATATTTTCATCGACTAGTCAATACATAATATATGCTGCTTAGCGGAGAGGCCCACGAGATATATGGTAACTGTAAGGCTGATACAAAATAATGGAAAATAGAATCTGCAAACACCAATCAGAAGAAAGCTGGTGTATCTGTACTATTATCAGTGATAAAATATATTTAAGGCAAGTCATACTGCTTGAGATAAAGAGAAATATTTCCTTATGAGAAAAAGGTCAATTCAATAGGAAGGTATATTTTAATCTTATAATATGCTATGAGACAAGATGCTAGATAAAACACAAATAAGATAGCGTGTGTATTATATATGTTATTCATGCATTTGCTCATGTATGTGTTCACAGGGGATGCAGGCTGACCTCGGACAGCTCTCTTCAGCCAAGGGCTCTTCCTAGACAAGGCTAATAACACAGAGCTGTCAGTAGACAGAGTTTATAGTAGGGAGAAGAGTCTGTCAATCTTTACAAGAGATCACAATATCTAATACTAGTGAGGTTTATTCCAGGAATGTAACACAATCACTATAACTCACTGTATTAATAAAAGAAAGTGAGAAATACTACAAAGTCGTCTCTTTACTGCCAAAAATTCATTAATAAAATTCAGTATCTATTCATGACTTTTAAAAATTCCCATCAAACTAAAAACAGAAGAAAGCATCCATAAGAAACTTCCAGCAAGTATCATAATAGTAAAATATTGAAACTCCCCTCCTGAAACTGAGAATGTAAAATGGTGTCCACTATTATCTCTTCTATTCAGGATTACACGAAAGGTCTTCTCAAGTTCAATAATGCAAGAAAAATGATGCTAGGATAGGAAAGGAAGAAGTGAAATGTTTATTATTGTAGATCACATGAATATTTTTAGAGAAAATTCATAAGAATCTAGAGATGAAATATTAATAACAAACTTAACACATGGATCCATTGCCATGCAAAAAAATTTTCACCAGATTTTACATACTGGCAACAAGCAATTAGGGTTAAGGATTTTAAGGTGGTACAATTTGTAATAGGATAGCAAGTCATATACTTAGGAATAAATCTGACAAAAGATTTTCAAGACATTTACACAAAAAAATTGTAAGATATTACTGAAATACATTTTAAAAGATTTAAGTAAAGGGAAGAATCACCATGTTTGTGAAGACTTACCATGGGAAAGAAGTCCATGTTCCTCAGTCATTCTACATCTACAATTAGAATCCCCAAAGATCTGTAAGGAAATTGATAAGCTAATTCTAAATTTTGTATAGGAAATGCTGAGATGTAAGAACAGTCTTGAAGGAGAGGGGCCACAGTTCAAAGACTTTTACTCCCAGATATGTTGTGTGCAGGCAGACGGGGAAGGGAGGAGATGCTAACTCCACTCTCCGTTGGGTAGAGAAACTGAAGGATGATTTTGTCCCCATCTCATTTCTCCTCTTTCCCTGGGCCTTCAGCCCCTTGTGCTGAGACAGTCCCTCTGCGCCCCGGGATGCAATCCTATTCCTTTCTACCTTTGCGGTTCTACGTGCTATAGGCTTATTAGGAAAAGAGAACTTGGCTGATAAACCTTCTTCTCTCTTTCCTCCTTTTTTCCCTCTTGTGGTTTCTCCTTCTTTTCCTCTCCTTCCCTGTTCCCCTCCTTTTCTCTCTCCCTTCCAATCCCTCCTTTGCTTTTTCATCTTTTTTTCTTTTCTCACAATTTTCCTCCTTCCCCTCTGGCTTCTTTCTCTTCACTTTTTCCTTCCCATTCTCCCTTCTTTCCTTATGTCTTCTCTCCCTCCAACTCTCAGATAGAAAAAAGGAAGTTCAACCAGAACTCTAACTCTACATACTGTATCTTCATGGTCAACAAGCCCTACGCCATCACCTGCTCCGTGGTGGCCTTCTACATCCCGTTTCTCCTCATGGTGCTGGCCTATTACCGCATCTACGTCACAGCGAAGGAGCACGCCCACCAGATCCAGATGTTACAACGGGCTGGGGCCTCCTCAGAAGGCAGGCCCCAGCCAGCTGACCAGCACAGCACTCATCGCATGAGGACAGAGACCAAAGCAGCCAAGACCCTGTGCATCATCATGGGCTGCTTCTGCCTCTGCTGGGCACCATTCTTTGTCACCAATATCGTGGATCCTTTCATAGACTACACCGTTCCTGGGCAGGTGTGGACCGCTTTCCTCTGGCTTGGCTACATCAACTCTGGGTTGAACCCCTTTCTCTATGCCTTCTTGAATAAGTCTTTTAGACGTGCCTTCCTCATCATCCTCTGCTGTGACGATGAGCGCTACCGAAGACCCTCCATCTTGGGCCAGACTGTCCCCTGTTCAACCACAACCATTAATGGATCCACACACGTGCTAAGGTGAGTGCGGAGGGGCTTGGTGGAGTTTATTTGCATGATTCGGAACCGGTACCTCTCCAGTTTTTTTGTTTCCAGAGGCGTTGTTCTTGAAAAGCTGGGAAGCGTTTATGAAGATTAAGGAAAATTTACTATCTGGTTGTGACGTAGAATAGTGGATAAGGAGGATTTGGGCTCTGGGGGAGACTGGCCTGTATTCATATCCCGCCTCCGTAGTTCTGTGACCTTGGGCAAGTCATTTAACCACCTGAACTTCAATTTCAATTTTTTAAAAATATTGAGATCCCAATCACATTACCTACATCACCGGGTTTTTCTGAGTATAAAGTTAGCTAATGTGGGTAGAGCACACAGTACAGATCCCAACACCTAGTAAGCACTTAGCAAATATTATCTGCTGTTATTTATAGGTGGTATTTTCAGTAGTGGTTAAAAGCATGGGCTTTAAGTAAAAGAGACTTTATTCTGACTCTTAGTGCCACTACTAAGCATTTATATAATCTCTCTTGATTTTATTTTACTCAACTGTGTAAAAAAAAAAAAGTAACATCCATTTCATAAGGCTTTTGTGACAGCTAGAGATAATGTATTCATTTAGGGACTGACACAAGGTAAGCACTTGTAATACTCCTAACAATGTTACTCATATGATCAGTAGGAGCAGTAGTAATAACATATGGCCTGATACCCTAAGATGGCCACAAAATAATGTGATCAATGAAATAAATAGGAGGATGGATGTGCAACAGTAATACCATGTGGTAAGAGGTACAATGGGGGTGTGGGTAATTGAGAAAGGGAATTTGAGGAGGAAAGAAGCTGATTCGGCTTTAGAAAATCAAGAAAAGCTTCCGAGGAAAACATTTTTTAAGAATTTGAGACTTGGGGGAAGGATCAAGCAAGCCGTTCTAGCAAATTGAACAGCATGAGGCAAGAAATGTAATGTGAAAGAACATGGGAAGGTCAGGTCATTTACCCAAGGTCACCTGGGTTGATGGAAGTGGGAGCAACTTCGGAGCTGGATGTTTAGTAGTGAGCAGTCACGATGCCTTTCTCTAAACCCTGAGAATTTTCCTTCTCCCCTGGGCTAGAGTAGTTCTCAGCCATAAAAAAAGCAGCATGTGTTAAATAAGTCCATTCATCCTGTAGCAAAGATAAATTGTCAACAGCGCTTTCTTTCCTTGCCTCGAGATGCACAGGCATTTCTAAAAAGCAGCTCCTTCGTTGACACAGTCATTTAATTTTTCTGATGGCAGTATTCAGCTGTCCCAGCAGCTGAAAACTGGGGAATTTTCATTTGCGTGTGTAGGAAAAGAAAAGAAAATAAGGTTTGCAGTGAAATAGAAACACTTTGCCTCAGAGACTGCTCAGAAGCCTGAATTCAATTTACTACTACTAGGGTGGGCAGACTTAGAGTTAAAGCCTAGTCTGGTGTTGAGATTCCAGCAGGTGGAAAGGCCTCCAAGACTATTCCTCTAGGCCGGCGTTCTCTCCTGATTAGTGCGCCTTAAGCGAGGGTCGTATGAAGAATCCATCCAGGAGGTGTGTGTGTAAGAACTTCTGTGTGGGGGTCTAAAAGCTATTTGCCTTAGCAGTTGCCTGAGTCGGGGCTGTCAGTGACTCACAGAGCATGCCTTTGCTAATAAGTCCATTGTTCAGAACCGGAGGGGCTTTTCCCCCATAGAAACCGTCCCAGAAACTGTTTGGGGGTTTCAAGGACAGCCCAAAAGTCCTGTTTTACTGACATGGTGTTTGATTCCTGCTGCATCCAGAAACTCTGTGGAGGGTTATAAATGCGAAGATGGTAGTTTTGAGGTGGCTTGTGGATGTAGTCTCCATACTTGAGTTTTCGTATTTCTGCATAAAGTAGAGAAGAGTGCAGGAAGTTGATCTGAGCTACTTTTCTGGGGGAGATAAGGAATGTTTTAAGAGCCGACACAGAGAGGACTTGTTTGAAGGCTGAATCTGCTGCAGTGTAAGCTTTGCAAGGACAGGAATCCTGCCTATTTCATTCACTGCTTCATACCAAATACCCAATATGTTGCCTAATGTACAACAGGAAGTTAAACTCTTTTTTTTAAGTTAATATTTTTTTGGAACTTAAACTCTTGATGGGTGAGTTAATAAAGCATACAATTAATTCTCTAGGTCAATTGTATGAGCACCACTTAAGAACAACGTATGTTTTTCTTAAAAGTCCTGTAAGCAGGACATCAACACATTCAAATGGATTTAAGAAATATAAAACCTAAACAATTAAAAGTAAAATCAGCTTTTTTCCTATTGATCCTACCCTTCACCTCAGAGACGGTTAAAACTAGTCTGGTGATTTTTTAAATGCATTTATGAACATTCATAAAAACATACACATTCATAGATTTCTCTCCCTTTATTTATTTTATTTTATTTTTTTTTTCATCATCATAAGTGCACTCCTTAGTCCCCCATCCCCTAGTTCACCACCGCCCACCACCATCAGTTCACTCTCTAGAGTTAAGAGTCTGTTTCTTGGTTTGTCTCTCTTTTTTTCCCTTTGGTCGTTTGCTTTATTTCTTGAAACCCATATATGAGTGAAATCTTATGATATTTGTCTTTCTCTGACTGACTTATGTTGCTTAGTGTTATAACTCTCTAGCTCCATCCATGTTGTTGTAAATAGCAAAATTCCATTCTTTTTATGGCTGAGTAATATACCACTTCTTCTTTATCCATTCATCTATCAGAGCACACTTGGACTGCTTCCATAGTTGCTGTTGTAGATAATGCTGCAATAAACATAACGGTGCATGGGTAGCTTTGATTTAGTGTTTTTGTATTTTGGGGGTATTTTTTTGTATCCAGTGGTGCAATTTCTGGCTCATAGGGTAGTTTTGTTTTTTAAGTTTTTGAGTGGCCTCTAGACTGTTTTCCAGAGTGGCTGTACCAGTTTGCATTCCCACCAAACCGTACATTTCCTTTTTCTCCACATCCTTGCCAACACCTGTTTTTTCTTGTGCTTTTGATTTTAGCCATTCTGACAAGTGGGAAGTGACAGGTCATTTTAGTTTTGATTCACATTTCCTTGATGATTAGTGATGTTTGAGTATCTTTTCATGTGTCTTATTAGTCATCTGGATGTCTTTGGAGAAATGTCTGTTCATGTCTTATGCCCATTTTTTAATTGGGGTGTGTGTTTTCTGATTGTTGATTTATAGAAGTTCTTTATGTGTCTCGGATACTAACCCTTTATTGGATATGTCGTTTGCAAATATCTTCTCCCATCTCATAGATTGCATTTTAGTTTTGTTGATTGTTCACTGTGCAGAAACTTTTTGTTTTGATGTAATTTCGATAGTTTATTTTTGCTTTTTTTTTTAAGATTTTCTTTATTTATTTGCCAGAGAGAGAGCGAGAGAGAGAGAGCGCACAAGCAGGGAGAGTGCCAGGCAGAGGAAGAGGCAGGCTCCTAACTGAGCAAGGAGCCTGATGGTGGGACTCTATCCCAGGACGCTGAGATCCTGACCTGGGCTGAGGGCCAACTCTTAACTGACTGAGCCACCCAAGCATCCTTATTTTTGCTTTTATTTCCCTTGCCTCCTGGGACATGCGAAGAAAAAGTTTGCTATTGCCAGTATAAGAGAAATTACTGCCTGTGCTCTCCTAAAGGATTTGTATGGTTTCAGGTCTCACATTTAGGTCCTACCTCCATTTTCAGTTTAGTTACCTTTGACAAAAGAGAAATGACTGACAATGGGAAGAAGACAGTTTTCTTCAAATAATGGCATTGGGAAAATTGGACCGCCACATGCAAAAGTATGGAACTGGACCACTTTCTTACTCCCTTTATTTTATATAAATGAGGTCATTTTATATGTACTTTTTTGCACCTTGCTTTTTATCCCTTATGAATGTATTTTAGAGATCACTGCACCACAGAATATGTAGATCTAGCTCATTCTTTTTAGCTGTTCCACAAGCATGTTAAAATTTATTAATTTCCCATCAGTGGATATGTAGGCGTTACCAATCTTTTGCTGTATCTATCTGTATTGTTTTTAATGCCCTTAACACTTTTCTTTGTGTATATGTATTTATTTTTTTTAAAGATTTTATTTATTTATTTGAGAGGAGACAGAGAGAGAGAGCATGAGAGGGATGAAGGTCAGAGGGAGAAGCAGACTCCCTGCAGAGCTGGGATCCCGATGTGGGACTCCATCCCAGGACTCTGGGGTCATGACCTGAGCCGAAGGCAGTCCCTTAACCAACTGAGCCCCCCAGGCGCCCCTGTGTTCATGTATTTCTTTTAGAGAGCTCCCCAAAGTGAAATCGCTCCATTTAAAAATATTAGATTTATTGTAAGATCAACCTCGCAGAATACTATAGTGATTTGCATTCCCATCACAGGCTGTGAGAGTAGCTTCTACTCCTTCCTTTCACCAACACGATACATAATTTTTCATTTACTATTTTGCTAATTACAGAAATGGACTGTCACTTAATTTGCATTTTCCAGATGATTTGGTAAGTTGAAACTCTTTTAAGTTAGTTACTGACTGATTTAAAAGTTGTTGGCATATATTTATCCTTGTACAAACTGCATCTTCACATATGTGGTGCTTTGTTTGACAACTTCGTTCTATTTTTCTAATTCATTTCTGAATATTATATTCTAAATATTAACCCTTTCTTCTATAGTTTGCAAATACACTTCGTTCTCTTCTGCTTGCTTTTGAACTTTAACTCTTTTCATAAAAAAGTATTTGAATTTGCAAAGCACTGTTACTTTGACTTCTTACAGTTAACCTGTCTTCTTTTTTTTTTTTTAAAGATTTTATTTATTTATTTGACAGAGAGAGATCACAAGTAGGCAGAGAGGCAGAGAGAGAGAGGAGGAAGCAGGCTCCCTGCTGAGCAGAGAGCCCGATGCGGGACTCGATCCCAGGACCCTGAGATCATGACCTGAGCCGAAGGCAGCGGCTTAACCCACTGAGCCACCCAGGCGCCCACCTGTCTTCCTTTTTGAAATATTTTTCACATTAATTTTCCTAAACAGTGTAGTTTCCTGGTTTGCCTCCTGATGCACTAGCAACTTGTTCTTAGTATCTTTTATAGGTTCTTCCTTCTCAGGCCTCTAAATGTTAGAGTTCTTCAGGGCTCTGTTCTTCATACTTTTCTCAAATGACTTTATCACTTAATGTGATTTGACCATCCATAGTTTTTGTGCCATCAATCTCTCTTTAATTAACAGCTCTAGATCATAGCTGTCCTCTAAGCTCCAGACCACAAAATCCAATTTGCTTCCTTGACAGCCTCACATAGGTGCCTCTTAAGAATCTCACATTTCATGTACCTAAACAGAATTCTCTTGCATACCTCACCCAGCCCCCTACTCCAACCTTCCAGGCTCTCCTCTGTCTCCGTAAGTGGACCTGCCATCTACCACGTTACTGAATCTGGACACTCTCGGTCACTCTCAGAGAGAACTACCATGTTAAACTGCAGATTTAAAGCTTTAAAAAAGAAAAACCAATCGGAGCCCTGGGTGGCTCAGTGGTTAAAGCCTCTGCCTTCAGCTCAGGTCATGGTCCCAGGGTCCTGGGATCGAGCCCCACACTGGGCTCTCTGCTCAGCAGGGAGTCTGCCCCCCCCACCCTTTCTCTCTGCCTGCATCTCTGCTTACTTGTGATCTCTATCAAATCAATAAATAAAATCTTAAAAAAAAGAAAGAAAGAAAGAAAAACCAATCAGCTGACATTGAAAATACGGAATTTGATCTAAATAAATGTGAAACACAGAATCCAACACGGGGGCAAAGATGTAAACCACAGAAGTGAAGAATGATGCCTGAACATCCCGCTGCATGTTTAAAATTTGGAATTTGAGGGCCATCTGGCTGGCTCAATCAGTAGAGCATGTGACTCTTGATTTTGAAATCATGCGTTTGAGCCATGGTGAGGGTAGAGATTACTTAAAAAAAAATAAAAAGAGAATGAATAGAATTTAGGATTTGTTAAGCGCAACTTCATTTTCCTCATGCAAGGCATTCATTGGCAAATTATGTCATTCTATGTTATTAATAATAATGATTATGATGCCCAGCATAATTCCAGAAATATGTGTCAGTTACTGTATTTAAGAACTTTGAATGCATTATTGCATTTAATTTTAACAGCAACCAAATAGGTTGCTCTTATAATTATCATGATTTTAACAATGAGAAAACCGAGGTTTAAAGAGGTTATAGAACTGGCCCAAGGTCACACAAAGTCTTCATGATTGTCTTCAGGTTAATGAAAGATTAAAACACTCAAAATTGGAAATTATCTTGCCCTTTAAAAAAAAAAAAATCTTCCTTCTACAATGTATAGAGGACTTAGTCTGCAACCCAAGAATCACACTGGAGAGAGCCAGGTCACGACAATACTCCAAAACTTTGAGACCTTTTTCTTTTAAAAAGAATGGAATAGAATTTTACTTTGCCAATTTGAAATAAAATCGGGCCAGTCTGCCTCAGTGGTTTGGAATAGTAGGCCTTCCTGTCTTGGTCCCATTCTTGTAGTCCTTTGATTCATGCAAAATTTTTATTTATTTATTTATTTAAATTTATTTATTTATTTGAGAGAGAAAGAGAGTGTGTGTGTGAATGAGCAGGGGGAGGGGCAGACGGAGAGAGAGAATCCACAAGAAGACCCCCCTCTGAGCTTGGAGCCCCATGAAGGGCTTGATCCTAGGACTCTGAGATCATGACTTGAGCCAAAACCAAGAGCTAGCTGCAGAACTGACTGAGCCACCTGGGCACTTCTGCCCTCCTTTTTTTTTTTTTTTTTTTTTTTTTTTAAGATTTATTTGCAACATCTTATTATTAAGCAAACATATGGGCAGCCAATGAAATAAGGTATGTTTTTGCCAGACAGTCTTCGTGGACTTTGACCACTCAAATTGAACGAACTAATGTAGAATGTAGCAGAGATTTCTGCAGTCATGTTTAGGTTTTCTGTGAGAGAAGCATCTTTTTTGGAATATCCAGCTCATGATCAGAGTAGAAGTGAACATACCATTTGGTTGGCTGACAAAGTAGTTTGTCTAGATATGTAGGATACATAGCCTTTTAAAAAGAGCTTCCAAACATGAATTATTGTCATATATATGTTTCTTGGGAAGTTTTAATTTGTATGCCTGTATACATTAGAAGAGGCATCATGCCATCATGTGGACAATGGATTCTAAGAGCTTCATCTTGGGTGTGGACTGATTCTTAGCAAATTTGGAGCCAGCTTCTCTCTCCTTGTGACATCTTTAACCTGTCTCTATAGTTGTTTTCCCCATCCACCAATCTGTCTCTTAGTCTGATAGAAGTCACCTTTCCCGCTCTAGGAAACTCCCATCAGATATAATGGCAGAGAAGGGAAGAAATAACCTAGTGGGAAGACACTGGCTGCATTCCCACTCGAGTCTGGGAGAGGACAAGGTTGCCTTGTCACCTCTGCTGTTCAACACTGCATACAAAATCCGAGTGGCAGAAAGGAGAACTATGCAATATAAAAATTAGAGAAAAAAGAGAAAAACTGTGACTATTTATAAACAACATGAAAATCCACTCTAAACCATGAAAACTAAGACGTTTCACAGGATGTCCAGATACTGAATAACTAACCCAACATTCAGTGACTCCTACATACTAGACATCATCACTTAGAATTTAGATTAGGAAAAATACCATCATCCACAGGAGCAGTAACTAAAGTTACTAAAAAAGTACAAAATGAAAATATAAAACATATATTGAAAGGAACTTTAGAACCTTAACTGAAGGAGAAATCTGAGATCTTGCTAAGGGTTCACTATGGACAGCAGAGGAAGGTACTAAAACATCCAAATTTTTCTTTGGAAGTTATAGAAAACTCATCAGAAACCAGGTTTGCAGATTCTGGAACTTGATTTATTAGGTTCTAAGGTTTGATTTGCTGTAACTATTTCCTGAGCACCTAATGTGTCAGGCACTGTGCATGAGGTGGTAGATGGAAAGATAAATGAGAGTCGGAATCTCCCTGAGCTCACAACCTAAATGAGGAAAGAGACACATAAGCACATAATTACAGTACAGTGGGCATTGCTGGCGTTGTGCACAAGGTTTAATGGGAGCTGAAGGGATTGCTTCCTAACCAGTCCTTTTCTCATCATCACTGATGCTTGAATTCCTGCAGTGAGAGAATTGTACTACTCAGTGAGCCTGCTCCGTGGTTGGGCAACTCTAGAGTTGAGAAGGTCTTCCTTATGTTAGGGGAAATCTTCATCCCTATGACTTCTGCCTGCTGGCCCTAGTTCTGCTTTGAGCAAGAGAAAATAAGGCTACATCTTTCTGTATGTTTTAATTCTATGTCCCTTCTGAGGTTTTTCTTCATTATTCCATTACTCTCCATGAGATATTGTTAAAGGTTTTTAGAACAGGATCAGGTCCCCCTATTTGTAACCTTTGTTATTATTTTTTTGATCATTTTTTCTTCAAACTGTGTTCAGGAGACCCCTCCCATTAAAATCACCTGGGAGCTGAGTAAAAACACAGATTCCTGGACCCAATTCATGGAATTGAGGCAAGTTAGGGAACATAATATTTTTGCCAAGATGATTCTTACACATGTTCAACTTGGAGAACCATAGACTCTGACCCCAGTGGATTGGAATGGTCCAGTGTGTGCTGGTATTGACTATGCTTCAGGGTTATGACACATATTATAATTCTTAGGTCCTAAAGATTCTCTTAAAGGGTAATAGTTTTACATGATTGAACTAGTAAAATTTCTTTGGAAGTTGCCTCAGCTCAGCCATTCTTCAAGCCAAGTGATTCTAGCCACTTGTGGGGTGAAGTGTGATCACATATCCTGTGACCACATAGTGTGGCAGGAGATAGGAAGAAGCCATCCTGTTGTGATGTGAAGTCCATTGGGAGTTTGATTCTGGAGTTCCTTTTCCATTATCTTTGGGAAAATGTCTAGGATCTTGCCAGTGCTATTTTCTGCTAAGTCTTCAGAGCCTAGTAAAGTGCCTGGCACATTGTGAGGCTTGACAAGGAGTAAAGCAATGTTTCTGCCCCTTTTCCCTGGTCTCACTTCTTTTCTGTTTAACTATCTTTATGAAGATTAGCCTCGAAGATCCAAGGCAGAGCAAGGATTTGCGGCACTGACAGTAACCTTAGAACACAGATTTTTCTCTAGATGAAATCCATGGAGGATTCCAATTTTGGCTTCTTGGGTAAATAATCTCTGCCTTGCTTGTCTTGCTACCTCATTGTGAAAATCAAACTAGGTAATGGAGGTGAAATTGCTTTGCTAACTGCAAAGCTCCATCCTCGGGGGAGAGATAATTATGTTATGAGAACAGACTATTTATAAGTTAGGTAAATAGCTAAGATCACATGCTTAGCAATGCAGGGATGGCACACGGAGTTTAGCTTTGGGGATGGATTTCTCTGCTCTCAGGCCAGGCTTAGGTGTCTCCTGTTGGTTCTCGAAGTTTAGACCTTGCCCAAACCTAGGACACTCACCTAGTTCCTCAGAAGACTGAGAACTTCTGCCAGCACTTCCCAAAGAACTTCTTGTCAATCTAACTGGGCTCTTGGCTACTGTCCTCCATTACCCACCCTCAGTCTCTCCTGATAAACAGCTTTTTTTTTGTTGACTTGGGCATCTCTAGAGCTGTGCTATCCAATAGGGTAACCCTCAGCCACATTCCAAGGATTCAGTAGCCACATATTATAAGTAGAATATTTTCATTATTGTAAAAAGTTCTATTGGGCAAAATAGCTCTAGAGCCTTCTCTCTGGAATAAGGCAGAATATGCTTTTCCTCAGACTTGCTTTTACCAACCATAGCTCAATTAATAAGCCAATTCTAATGGATGTGCTATAGAAGTCTTTGGCGTTTTCAGGCACAAGATTAGTATGCTCAGGTTTAAATATGAAATCAATAGAGGTGGAAAATAATGAGAATAGAGGAAAATTGAAAGTGAAAAATAGGCAAACAGAATGAGGGTTCCACTAAGAACGGTAGGAGAAAAAAAATTCTTCTAGGCTATTGTTTTTTCTTGTTTCCCTTATAAATAAGTTATCAGAATTTATCATTGTATTTATTTTTTGCTGACTTGCTTATTATGCATCTCCTCAGTTAGACCATCCATACATGAGGCCGGATTACAGGTCTATTTTATTCCCAAGTGTTCCCCTAGGGGAGAGCACATGATTCAATTCGAATACTTATTGGTTGAATGGATGGATGCTTTTATCAGACCCTGTTGCTCACCTGGAATGTATATACTTACAAGTTTTCACCTCTTTAAACAAATACTTATTAATTCCATAACCAGAATCATTGTCTTTTTTACTGTGACATCACTTGCCAATTTTCAATGTCAATACACCAGCATTTCCCTTTTAAACAGAGATTTTCATACTGTGGGTTGGAAGATGACCCACGGATGAGACAATAATTTAGGTGTGATTTTACTTTGGGTGCTTAGAGGTTTCTGCTAATGTTGGAAAGTTGTTTAACATTTAAAAGCTATTTTGTGGCCTTTGCCTTGTATTCTGGAGGTTATAGTTGGATTCAACATTTAACTCATTGTTTTGAGCCAATGCAAGACTTAATCTGGGTGAATCAAAAATGGGTGAGGATGACCTTGTCTTATCTCCCCCAGCCTCCTCCAGGGCTTGCTGTGTAACTGGCAGGCCAAGCACAAAATGCAAATGCAGGGTCCCTTGATCAAAGTGCAGGTATAGACTTCCATCGAAAGTATTAAGATGTAAAGCCTTTTTCTTTCATCTGCAATTTTTCTCTCAACTTATCATGGCATATTTTCTTTTCTAGTCACCTGTCCTCCAGAAGAAAAAAAAAATAAATGATTAGCAAATATTTACCATTCATCTGTGTATTATCCAGTGCCAGTTTTTAGTGCAAATACGAGAGCATTTTGCTTGTATGGAATCACCGAAGTGACACAAGTCATACAAATCCTATTTCACAATTCAAGTGTGCGTGTGTGTTTTGTGTTTACCAGCCCACACACGAAACTAATGCAACCGTTTGTACTTCACCTCTTGATAACACACGCCCTACTAACACTCTGCCTCCTTCAGCTTCCTGCTCAGCAAGGAAGCACCGAAAGGGAAAAGAGCCATGGTTGGCCATATCTTATCCGTTCTTTCTGTGCTGATATTTTTAGCAAAAACGGTTGGCTAATACAGGGGAGCAACATGAGTGAGAAAAGATGTGATAGGGTTTTTTGGTTGGTTCCTCCTTCTTAGCACAGCACTGCCTTTCTCCTGGATTGGACAAGTTCTGATCAAATAGACTCCATGACCTCTCAGGGCTGTCTGCATTCCCAGTCATTCAGTCATAGACGTGCTGATAAGAAGCATCAGCACAGGATTCTGGTGGACCCGTGACCTGTGGGAATTCAGTAAGACTCAGTGGTAAGCATGTTGTAGAAGTGTTGACAGGCCATGGAAAAGAGGAAGTGCTTTCTATATATAATGTGTTCACCATGCATTTGCTTGGAGTCTTAGTAAACCCTAATGCATGGTGTATCTCCCAGAATTCTGTGCTTGTGGGGCATCATTAATGTTCTGAGGCAGCAAGGAGCTATGGCATACACACACATGCACACCTAGCCGGTGCACCCAGGTGCCCCCTTGTCACTGAGGCATGTTTTATTTTCCCTTCAGACCTCACAGGTTCAAAGATAAACTCCCTAAAACTTTCAAGATGGCAACGCTGGTCACCATCTGGCTAGCCCATCCGTCTGCGCTGGTCACACAACCATGAAGCTGGCCTGCCCCGCCCCCCACCCCACCCCGTCCTTCCCAGTCACAGCCTTAAGCAAGTCTCAGGAAACATCCTGCTTGTTGGGATTATACCAGGAACACGGGCAGAATAACAGCACTAGAAGAGCTCCCTTTGCCTTGAGTTTAGTAATCAAGAGGCTTAAGCTGCCTTCCAGGATGCCCTCTTCTGTGCAGAAGTACTGAGGCAAAAGCGTTATTCCCTCCACTGAGACATTTTTTTTTAATTTATTTATTTGACAGACAGAGATTACAAGTAGGCAGAGAGGCAGGCAGAGAGAGAGAGGAGGAAGCAGGCCCCCTGCTGAGCAGAGAGCCCGGTGTGGGGCTCGATCCCAGGACTCTGGGATCATGACCTGAGCCGAAGGCCGAGGCCCTAACCCACTGAGCCACCCAGGCGCCCCGAGACATTTTTCAAGGAAAAGTTTCCACCCCTGAGGTTAGAAGAAGGTGGGCTGAAGTGCTGGGGTCTGGCACACCTGGATGTTAGTCCCAAGACTTGACATTTACTATTGATAATAACCCTTAACATGTAACCCAGACATTTCTGGGTGCCTGTTCCTTCATCAGTAAAATGGGAACGCATCTCTTGATGTACTATATGCTGGCTAACTGAACATTAAAAAAAGAATCATCTCGGGCTTTTGTGAAGGTGAAATCTCTGTGCAGAACTGAGTCCAGTTCCTGCTGTTACCCCGAAAGTGCTTCCTGAACGGAAGCAGGTGCAGTTGCTGTTATTACAGTTGTATATATAACATCATTCATATCTTGGTTAAACAAACTTCTCCAATTATTTTCTCAACTTCCTGATAAACATTTCTTAAGAAATGAGTCAAGAGAAATCTCTGTGTTCTAAACACTGCCCTCAGACAAGGAATGCAGAGCTCCCTCTGCCAGAAGAAAAACCCAGAGAGGAATTAAATTAAATTAATCACACTGTTCATAAATAATTGTTTAAGCAACATGAGACGAGCCTTGTTTCCTGGGTACATCGTGCCCTGTGCCCAACAGTTGGGGCTGTTACGTTGTTATGCCTCTGGCTGTTGAATTACCTGTAGGCATGTCTCAGACCCAAACTAAAACATGGTAACCATGTCGAATGAGTTAGGTGCGTTCTTTGTGTATTTGTTTTTCCCCGTTGGCTCTGCAGGCACACTTGTTGCTAGGGTGCTAGGGCTCTTTGTATCAGCCCCCTGGCATGGGTGCCCACAGCACAGGGGATGGTGTGTGCTGCTCCATGGGGCAGACTCCCAGGGCACACCCAGCTCTAGGGATGCCTGAGGTGGTCTGAGGTCACAGATGCTGCCGTTCTGACCCTCAACCTTGTATCACACTAGAGGCATGAGGAGCTTTTTATAGCTGAGCCTGGGTTCCACTTGTAGAGAGTCTACCTAATAGGTCCACTTGGGAATCAGAAATGCACATGTCTTGGGAAGCTCCAGTGTACCGCAGTACTGAGACCCGCTGGTATAGAGGGGAGAGCGTGAAGCCTGTGTTAGCCACGAAGCAGCCCATCATCTCCTGCGACACCAATAAGACAAGGAGGTTGTGGGGCACCCGGGTGGCTTAGTTGGTTGGGCGTCTGCCTTCGGCGCAGGTCATGGTCCCGGAGTCCCAGGATCGAATTCCGCATCGGGCTTCCCAGTCAGTGGGGAGTCTTCTTCTCCCTCTGCCCCCCACTCTGCTCTCGTGCTCTCTCTCTCAGTCTTTCTCGGGTGGATGAATAGAGTCTTTTAAAAAAAAAACAAAAACAAAAAAAACAGGGAAGTTGGAGGTAATGTTTCAAGTTCAGGGTTTGTTCTGCATCTTAATCTGCTGAGATGGTGTGGGTCTAACCCATTAGTTCTCCACTGGGGACCATTTTGTACGCCAGGGGCTATTTGGCAACATCTGAAAGCATCTTTGGTTTCCAGTACCAGTGGGTGCTACAGACACCCAGTAGACGTAGGCCGGGGATGCCACTCAGCCTCCATCGTTGCACGGGGTAGCCCCCGACCCCCACTCCAGCAGTAGGGGTTGGGCCCCAGATTTCAATAGTGCCAAGGTTGAGGAACCCCACTTTAAACAACTCTTCTGGGCTTCGCAACACAGAATCTCCTTACCATGGCCAGGGCCCCACAAGAGGGTTCTTTCCTCGATGCCAGGAGGGGCCTGTGCTTTCCCTGCCCGCATCCGCGCAGCTCTGGCACCATGTGGCTCCTCTAATGTTACACCCATTACCAAGACAAGACAGGTTCAAATAAATAAATAAATAAACAGACCACCCTGTGATTTTGTTTGTAGAAGGCGGTTGGTGTTATTGCTGTGAAGAAGGGCCCAGAATTTCTGAGGGTAGCGTGCCGGCAGTCACCTTGCCGACAAGCCCTTTCCATCAGGCAGGCTCCCGGAGCGTGTTCCCTTACAGCATGTACTTGGCAGGGACACAGCCCTCCCGATTTAGTCAGAGCAGCTGTTCAGGAAGGAATCGCCTCCAGAGCACACAAGAGACCCACCGGAAAACATACTCCTTGTAAACGCGGGTTCGGTCCGCAGCGTACGGGGGCAGGTCCCTGGCCCATAGAGGCGGTAAAGCACTGTTTTATACTGGGTGTCGACAAACTAGAGTGTGTCCAGAAGAGGGCAGACACCGAGATTTTTCCTTGCAGAATTAATGACCTGGGAGCAACCATGTCAGGAACAAGGGATGCTAAGCTTAGAGCATAAAGAAGATTCAGGTCATAAGCACTGATTTTATTTATCTAAGGACTGTTACAGGAGAAGGGGGTCTGGCTTGTTCTGCAAGGTCTCAGGGGAGAGAAGTAGGGACAGAAGTTTGAAGTTTTAAGAGTACGTATTTCAGCACAGAATGGAATGGACTGCTTCATTAGGGGGGTGTTCCTAATAAGGAGAATCAAGTAGAGAATGAGTAGAATAGAACAGAAGGAGAAAATTGGAGGACCGCCAGCCACATCGAAGTGATGATGGACATCGGTCACTGGAAGCTTTGACTGAATCATCAGCATAGCCCAGGAGGTGGCGGGTTGTCTAAGGGGACAACCTTCCTTTGTGGCTGTGTGAGTTACCGAACTGCCAGAAGTCTTCCCCTCAGTACAGTTAAACTCAAGATGGAGCAAAACCTATTTCAACCACTGTACTATTTCTTTTGGTTGAAGCCAGAGACCTTCTGGAAAGATTGCCAGTGGGAAGAAATGTGCCAGAGGTGATATTGTTCATTTCAGGGGCCATTTTGTTTTGGTTCACGATTCCTCTGGCAGTCTGTGGGTGGAAGGCAATTTAGACTTGTCTAAGGAAGAAAATCCCTCCCCAGGCTCTGTAGATGCTCAGTGCTCCATAGCTAATTTGGTGTCTGAGATCCCATTTGAAGAAAACATTGTCGTCCACCCATCAGGATAAATTTCTATCATTCGAGTCCTTCATATGAACACAATTACTATCTAAATATATTTATGAAGAAGGACCCCAAGGCTGGATTTAAAGAGACACCGCCCTCAATGTGGTCTCCATGTTCCTCTTTTTTCACATAGAGATGTCAGGGCCATGACTTCAGGCTCTGGAAATAACAAGGTGGGATCCCAACCTAGAGGGAACCAGATTCCCGGTAGAAGCAGCTTAGTGTTGTGGCTAAAAGCATAGGACGTGGTATCTCACGGATCTGTTGGACTTCAGGTCCTGCCACCTTGAAACTGTGTGACCCTGGGCAAGTTGCTTGATCTCTCTGTGCCTCTTGTTTCTTCCGGGGCAAAATGGTTCTTGCCTCATAAGATTGTGGTGAGGCTTGTGTGAGATCTTGTGCATATGGATCATGGAACAGGTAGGTTATTGATGAATTGTGTTCTCATTCTCATTATCATTATCATTATCATGATCATCATCTTTTGAGGCAAAAATCAGGAACACAGGTTTGTAGAGCAAGGCTCCGATTGCTGGAACACTGCTTCACTGTCAGAACAGGTGGTAAAGGGAAATGGGTTGGTGCCACCTTAATATCCTTCTGATTAGGGGCAAGATAGTTTCTGAGCACTGGGGTCAGAAGTACTTCACCTGCAAGGACAGGGGAACTGTGGAGAAAGGTAGGCAGAAAGTTCTAGCTGCTGCCCTGCTGGTAATGCTATGAAATCATCTGCAAGCCCTGAACGACGAAGCCCAGTAAACGACTTCTGATTATAGAAACAAACAATTGAGTGCGCTCTGGGTGACAGTCAAGCAAAGAGCCAAGAACCCTCTTTTCACAAAATGATTCCTGAATGTCTTTTCTTGTTTCCCTGCCTATTTCAGGTTATTTTTAACAAGATTCCTAGAAACATTTCACAGTTAGAATTGTTCTTGGAGAGCCTTTTATTCTGTAAGAAATGAGTGAATCCATATTTTGATAAACCTGACAAATACATATATTTGGTGCTGGCTCCTGTTCCTTTATTCTTTCCAGACTTTGATTTCCTTTGCTGGCTACTTTAATGTTATTTGTTCCTCTCTTTGTGAATGGGCATTGGCTGCTTTCAAGTTTCTGGCTTTGGGGTAAGGAGTGTGTGTGTGTGTCTGTGCGTGTGTGCGCGCGCGAGCACGCACACACATACAGGGATATACACACATATACATATATGTGATTTCATGCATAATAATTAGTTGTTTCAGGAATAACTTGGTTTCCTGGTCCAGACAGCCCCCTCTCCTCCCCTTCTCCCTCCTCTTTCTCCTTCCCTCCCCCTCCTCCTTCTATGTCATCACTGTAGCATCTACCATTTACTAAACATCCCTTCGTTTTTGTTATTATTATGTTCAGTTAGCCAACGTATAGTACATTGCTTTAAATGCCAGGTATTGAGCTAATTATCTTATGTGTACCATCTTCTTGAATCTTTAATACACTCTATGGAGCAGCTGTTATTATTATTATTCCCATTTTACTGATGAAGAAACTGAGACTAAGAGAAAATAATCCTGCCGGTGGCTTACAACTGGTGAGGGTTAGGACCAGGGTTCTCAACCACATTCATCTGATTTCAGAGCCCTTGCTGAAAACCACTAAGCTATACTCCATACTTGTTAACTGAAAGCTTTGGAAAGAATATAGAAAGTCTGGCTCTTAGACATGAGAAAGGCTTCAGAAGTGATCTGGTCACATCTTCCAGCCCAGGCAGTGGTCTCTTCTGTGACTTATCTGACAGCTGTCTATCTCCCCTCCCGAGGAAAGATTCAGCTCCTTAGGATCCAAAGCAAGACATTCTATTGTTTGAAAAGCCCTCCCGATGCAGATTTTGGTCCAATTTACTTCTCTAAATCACGACATTATAAAAACTTAAAAGTTTTCTAACTGGGAGCAATAACAGAGCTCGAGTAGTCCAGCAGTTTTTAAATGCTTTTTTTTTTCAGGTGTGGAAACCTTTTGTCCAAGTGGAATCCTATTTGGAAGTGTGATGGAGAAACTTTAACTGCTTTGGCAGAACAGATGGCCATCTGCGCATGTGTGTGCACACAGCCATCAACCCCCTCCCTTCAGCGTCTCCTGTGGCCACTCCACGGGCTTATATGTTAGTCTTATTAAGAGAATAACCTGAAAATAAGCTGGTAAACCCAATATTTTTCAGACAAGAAAACTGACGCTCAAACACTTAAGATGTTTGCTTAAGACAATGCTGCTATATCCACAGAACTAAGATCTGAATCCAAGTCTCAGAATGCTTAGCTCATTCTCACTTATTCATGCATGAGTGGCCTCTGTTTACACATCTCATATGGAGTAGGCACTGCTTTAGGCAGTGGGAACATGGCAGAAATCTAGACAGGCAAGATCCCTGCCGTCAAGGAGTTCCCAGTCAAGATGTTACCATCCAGTTTCTTTGTGATGGTCTGAGCCCTTGGAAACAACACACACACACACACACACACCGTCCTGGACAACTTCTTCTGCATTTGGTCCAGTTTGCCCATGACTTTCCAAGTGAATGGGCTCTAGGATTCAACTCAAGGCTATGCACACATTTGGTAATTTTAGGGTGACCTTTTCTTGACAATATTGCAAATTATAATTTTTTTCTACCTCTGATTTTCTTTTGGTATATTTGTGGAATATACCCATGGCTAGACAACCTGTTTCATGTGTATCATTCAAGAGGATGGAAAGACCCATTCAGGTGTGTAGGATTTTAAACTGTAAATGCCCGCTGGGTTGAGTTTAATGGAACAGCCTTGAGCAACATACTGGGACTTGGGGTGGATGGACAGAGAGTGAAGGGCATATAAAGCCTTTCCTTCCTGGCCCAATCTGGGTGTCCAGCTCATTTCCCTCAATTCTTTCCCAACATAACTAACTCCCTGTGCAATGTGCATGTAAGACTGATCAGTTTCCCCCCAAATAAATAGTGAGCTCTCCTGCATCTGGATTTTCTCTGCTGTCTTAAATGCTCTTTCTCGATTTCCTGCCTGGCATCCAAGCCTACTCATCCTTCAAGGCGTAGTTCCAACATGAGCCCTCCAACTTCTCTGATCCCCACCTCCTCAATCTCTGAGCAATAACCAATCACTTCCCCCTCTGAACTCCCTTACCACCTGCTTCTCCTCTTGGAAGCTTAGTTCATCACAAGGGATCTTGTATGCTCTTATGCACCTGACACACTCTCACCACCTGGGAAGCTTGTCAAGAGCAGACCATCTTCTCACCTGAAGTGGCTGGGAGCCAAGGGTACCCATCCAGGGAAGGCACACCTTGGGAGGCACAGGCTGGAGTGGTGAGACGCTCGTTGGATTCCCCAGCTCAGATCCAGACTCCCCTCGTGACACATGTTTGACTTGGAACAGATCACAGGCTTCATGCCGTTCAACCAGAACCTGCAAATAATAAAACCCAGGTCCGGGGATTGTGGTGAAAATTATATCCGGTAATTCGATTATTTGTTTCTGTGAGTGGCAGTGAATGGCACATAATAGATGTTGGCTGTTTTTCTTACGGGTTCCTACTTTGAAGGCATTTTCTCCTAGATAATGTTTAGGTTCAATCATATTGAAACAGTTCAGCAGAAAAAACGGAGAGTCTGATTCCCCAAAGACTCAAAGTTCCAATCCTCTTTTTTGCCATTTAGGAATCAGGGTAGACAAAGGGAAAATATCTCACAGGAGAGTGGTTTGACCTTAGTTATATGTGCGTATCGAGGCATAGGGTAAGAGGTGCACTAGGCTTGAAACGAGCCGTGCCCACCAATTTGATCTTACCCTTTGGCAGACTGGAGCATGGACATGTCTGAGGTCGGTGATGGAATTAAAAAGCTCTGGGAACACATTTTGTCCAGAGGCCAGAGGGTAGGCATCTCAAACTGTGCAGACTCAGCTCTTTGGGTCTTTTCTACAAGTAGCACAAAATCGCAGAACACTTGCTAACTGTGATTTTAGAATTTCTACCTGGCGGACACGTTGCATTCTGTCCTTGCTAGGACTTTGTGTTTTCTGCAAGTCAGTTTTCTCATCTGTCTGATAGGACCTTTTGTCACTTGCCTGCGACTCTCACAACTTTTACCATATCAACATTCTATTCATGCCATTATTTATTTACTATTTACCTTTAAGTACACTTTTCTTTTTTTTAAAACATCTCTTTTTTCTTTCTTTTTTTTTTTAGTAGACAGGAACAGGGGAAGCAAAGCTTTATTTTTTATTTATTTATTGGGGGGGGCAGAAGCAGAGGGAGAGAGAGAATCTTAAGAAGGCTGCACACCCAGTATAGGCTTGATCTCACAACCCTGAGGTCATGACCTGAACCAAAATTAATAGTCAGATGTTGAACCCACTGAGCCTCCCAGGTACCCCTAAATACATTTTTAATCTAAATAAAGGTATTTGTAAACGAAACTGTGTCATGGCCTGAATACAAAATCATATACAGAAGATTACTTTAAATATAAATGCAATGAAAACAAAACAAATTGTTATTTGTAGACATTATTATTACTCAAATATAACTTGATCCCAGTGTTTGACATTTCAGCTGCGGAACACATCCCACATTTGGGAAATACTGGATCTTTCAGAATCCATATTCTATTCTGATTGATAGTGAATCTAAAGACAAATGAAGAAATCGACCTAGGACATTGCCTTTTGAGTGATTGAACTTACTGATAACTTAGTAAAATTCTATGTGCTTACTGTTTCTAGACAATTCAATTAATCAGCTCTTTGTACCCAAGCATTCTATTTTTTCATCACGTAAAGAACACCTACCAAAAATTGGCTTGTGTATCTCTTCATATTTTTAAATTCTCATATTAATGAGTCACCATCCAGTCTTATTTCGTCACTAATGTCATAAAAACCAGTAACTACCTCCCCATCCACTTGATTAAAATGCGCTGTTTGTGTGTATCTCGGTGCTTACACTCTGATCCCCTCTGGAGCCCCACCAAGTGCCTCAAACTGTGGAGTTGGCCCTTCCCACTCACCTGTGCTTCCTCTGTGCAGCCCCCTAAGCCTCTGGCCCAAAGCGCTGGCTCAGGTTTGAGGCAGGTGGATACCCACCTGCTCAGGGAATCTTTACTCCTATGTGCACAGGAACTACCTAAGAGCATTTTTCTTAAACGCAAATGTCGGGGCACCTGCCTGGCTCAGTTGGTTAAGCAACTGCCTTCAGCTGATCTCAGAGTCCTGGGATGGAGCCCCACATCTGGTTCCCTGCTCAGCGGAGGAGAACCTGCTTCGCCCTCTCCCTCTGCCCCTCCCCCCACTCATGGTCGCTTGCTCTCTCAAATAAATAAATAAATAAATAAATAAATAAATAAAATATTTTAAGAAAGTGCAGATGGGTGGCGCCTGGGTGGCTCAGTGGGTTAAGCCACTGCCTTCAGCTCAGGTCATGATCTCAGAGTCCTGGGATCGAGCCCTGCATTGGGCTCTCTGCTCAGCAGGAAGCCTGCTTCCTCCTCTCTCTCTGTCTGCCTCTCTGCCTGCTTGTTATCTCTCTCTGTCAAATAAATAAATAAAATCTTTAAAAAAAAAAAGTGCAGATGTCTGCTGTCCCCACCTGACCCCTGCGTTCTTACCCCCCACTGACAGAGGTCAGGTGTGGATCCTGGGAATCTGAATTTATTATAGCTTCCCAAGATAATTCTGAGGCACATAACCTCTAGACCACTTTGTGAAGGATGACTTAGCTTGTATCTTTTCTCCTCTTTCCCCTCTCCTCTTCCTCCTTCTCTTCCTTTTTCTTCTGGGACACGGGTAATTGTAAGTCTATTTCAAGAACTGTTAGTGTTAAACTTCACCACAAAACTCTTCCCTCCACATAGATGACTTGCACACATTCCCCCATGGACAGAATTCCTGGTTTGGGAGACAGAAGGCCTGGTTTACAGCACTGGCCCCACTTCCCATCGGTCGACCCCTGCCCCTACATTGACCTTCTTCCTCTTCTGATAATGAAAAGAGACTCTGTACCGTCCTTCCTAGGGATTTGGGTTTAAGATTAAATGTAGGAAAAGATGTAAAAATACTTTGTAAATTGTAGAAGATTTGACTAACATCGTTAAAACAAGAAACTGCACTTGAAACTCGTGTATTAACATGTCGGAGGTTCCTTCTCAATGATGTTTGGCATCAGGGATTTCAAGAGGATTTCAATTGAATTTCATGCCAATGTTTCTGCTCAAGCATATGTTTGAGGAGAGACAGTTGTGGTCTCGCTGCATTTTAAGTTGTGGCATCTCGGCTATCCGAGCCTATCCTACCCAGATCCACTTAACAGCTTTGCAATGTAATTTCACAGATTCAGAAATTGAGGTCTTTCAGATTCTTTAATACAAATCCAAAAATTACCCTCTCTGTGTTTCCAGTGAAACCTCTACCCTCCCTACAGAATATAAAGTATCAGATACTAACAATAGAATATTAAAAGCCAAATTCAAGCAATTACCCACAGCTTTGGAGAACAGTCCCACACACAGCTGGTGCCCAATCAGAAAGTCTGTATCTGTCACCCACCATCTCTGCTCCCGTTGGAATCAGAATGTCAGAGCTGCAGAGGATCTTCGAGATAATCCTCCTCCTCGTGCAGCAAGTGGGGAAAGTGAGGCACATGAAAGGGAGTAAGTCATCAGAGGCACGTGTGGATGAAAGCCAAAAAGGCCTTCGTTACCGGGTGCCTGTGTGCTGGCTCACCGTTCGCGTTGCTACACCCTGCACATTCAGGTAGCCTGGATTGGGAGTGGCGGACACCCAGCAGGGATTCCGTGGTCATCTCAATCTTTATTTGCCTCCCCGGCAGGATTGTGTGAGTGAGCCAATGCAGCTTTTGGGAACATTTCTTAAAGAGCCTCCTTCATTCTCCCCAGCTGCTCTGGAGCCTTCCACATAGCCGACTCCATGGCTCTCCTCAGCCCTGATCTCCTGGCGTGTTTCCTATCTTCTGTCCTCATTCTTGGCTATGTTTTTTCACCCACCTGCTCTCTCTGACTCTATCCTCCCGACTTTTCTCCTGCCTTTTGCGAAGCTTTTCTCTTTTTCGTCTTCCGTCTCCCTAGTTCCGCATTACAAAAAGTATATGAGCCACTTGGCAAAGATTCTCTTTTAGGGAGCAGGGGGCTTCATGGGGATGAATCTTGCGCTAACATCCCAGACACACTGCGTTTCAGTAAAAGGGGGAGCCACGTCATCCTGTGGGCTCTCCCCCAGGTGGAACAGACATGGTGTGAACCTCTGCACAGGCCTCTTTGACCTGAGAATGTGTCGCAGTGGGACAAGGAGATGCTAGAGACCTACCAGCACCTGAACATGGGGCTTAGCTGTGCCAGTTCTCGAGAACATGAGTGACCATATATTAGGACAATTAAGAGCACAGACTTTGGTATCAAAAATGACCAAAATATAACGTCTGATCCTACTAATTTTTAACTGAGTAAACTTGGGCAAATTACTTAAACTCTCTAAAACTCAGTTTGCTTCTCTGTTAAGTGGATATAAAATTCACAGATTAATGCATATAGTGCAGCATAGTATAGTATGTCTGACTTATTTTTATTATTGCTAATAATGGTAATAATAAGTATGATCAAAAAGGAAAACTTGGCCAATGGGAAATGAGAAACACTATGCTTCCCTCCCTCCTTCCCTTCCTCCCTCCCTCCCTTCCATCCTTCCTTTCCTCCCTCCCTTCCTTCCTTCATTCCTTCCTTTTCCTTATTTTTTTTCTTTTAATAGATATATTCAGTGATTAAGTCATACCAATGGGGGGTGGCATATAAAGACTTGAGGCTGCATCTTGAGTTATCTGGGGAACTTATACTTGAAAATAGCATGGAAGAGGGAATATATAGCCAAGGATGAATCAAAAGCTATGTTCAGAGCAAGTAGCAAACCCAGAAATAGTTAGATCTCAATATTTAGGAAGAAATCTTGCATATTCTATTTCAATAAGAATAGTCTTCCAACCGGAAAGATGAGAATATTATAGAGAAAAGGTTGCTGTCCAAGATTCATGAAAAGTATTTAACTGTCTCTGAGCCAAGACGTATTATCTTGGGATTAAAGGAATTGGTTGATAAGATCTCTGACTGGTACTCTTTCGAGGGCGGGGAAGAGAAGGCAGCCTGGAGACCAGTAAATATTGCCCCAGTTCTTAAAAAAGACTGAAGCTAGACTCCAGAAACTATAGACTCATAGCTTGAAATAGACCTTACCAATATTTAAGACAGCAAGCTATTACACAAAGGATTTGTGAGCCAAAGAGTCAATGTTGTTTCATTAAAAAAACAATTCATGCCCCATGCCAACTAATTTCATGATTAGGACAGACTTACTGCATGGCAGTGACATTTCAGCAAGGCACTGGATAAAGCCTTCCACGGGTGGGTTTATTCTCAGGCACACCAAATGATGGCTGTTTACTGGGAAGGCAGTCTGTGCCTAAAACAATTCTCGGTTTTAGCCTTGTCCTAAGCAGTGGGGGGTTTTTTGTTATTGTTTTGTTTGTTTGTTTTTATCTTGACTGAAGCCTGAAGACCCAGCAGGCAGATGACACCACGCTGAAAGATCTAGGCAGCAATAAATTATCTGATCTTCTGTGAGCTTATGAAACCCTTGAAGTCTGGTTTGAATGGGTGCTAAGTAATCATATCTTGAATGTAGCAGTTGTTACGATTTAGAATGATCTCAATTGACTAAAACCTATAAAATGAAATTTATCTGAGACTAATGTAATGGGTTGTATTTTGGCATAAATAAAATAAGATAAAATAAAATAAAATAGGCTGCACCGGTGTAATAAAGAACCACAGACATGGACAAATGTTTGTGTCAAGAAGATACAAATTGGCAACAAACTCACTGTAAGCCAAGAACATGTTGCCATTAACAGGAATGAATTTGGTGCTGACCACATTCATAGAAGTAAACCAAACTGATGATGAAATGTACATGATACAGACCTGATAGGTTCACTGTGTAGATTTGTGCTCTTTCCAGGTGCTGTGTTTCAAGAGATAATCATAATAAGGATTGTTTTCAGAGGACAATGATCATTATGGGCAGTAATCCGGAAACCATAATATATAATGAACCATTAAAGAAAATGGGAATGTGTAGCCTGGAGAAGAGAAAAGTTGGAGGATGCAATTAGCAGAGGGAAGAATTTTGAGTGAGCCCAGAGGGCACAGTACTTTCACCGGGTTGAAATCATAGTAGGAAGATTTTGGCTGAACATTATTAAGTTCTCCTAATAACAAAGTTGCTCAAAAATAATAAAGGCCTGGAGAGTCACTGAAGATTCATTCCTAAGTAGGGTTTAAATGACCACCCATCTGCATGGCACGAGTGCCTGGTCTGCACTGGGTGGGCCCTTTGCTGAGATCATCAGGGAGGTCTGTTCCGAATCTAAGGTACTATGATCTCCCCTCTCCAGGGATGCGGTGGAGTGTGGTGGCCAATGGGAGAGTCACTGCCATCCTCCAGCAACTTCTTCCTTGGTGGCTGCTCAGCCTGGTGACCCTTAGTCCCTGGGGCGGTGACTCAGAAGACAGCCATCCCTCGGAGAGAGGGCAGATTCTAAGCTGCTGCTTGTGTGGGACCGCTCCTGCCATTCTCTCCAGCACGCCTTCCGCCAGGCAGCCACGCCCGCCGGGATTTTCTCTGGGGCTCCAGCAGGTGACGCTGGAGGGACTCAGGGGACAGGAGGCCTCCTCCTTCCCTGGGGTTTCTCTTCCAGAGATCCTCTAAGAAGGGTTTTTTTTTTTTTTTTTTTTCATTTTCCAGCACTCCCTCTTCCTGGCGTCTCGCCCTTGCGTCACACTCTCTGTTGTCCCCAATATGTCCCCTTACTGTTCCTGGTTTGTCTCTCTCATGTTCCAAACACCATCACTCACTGTGTCCTATCTCAGTCATAGATGTCTTCAAATATGCCTTCTTAGCTGTGTCTGCGCACAGACATTGTCAAAACACATCCTCCTCTGGTGCCTGTCTTGGTCAGAGCCATGTTCCAAAAGCACACAATTCTTGCTTGTTCACGCCTGTTACAGCCATGTTCAAACTCCTCGTTGTCTTGTCTCTGTCCTGTTCTGGGCCAGATCCTGTTCTGGCCAGACGCTAATACGCTTTCTTCCTGGTGTTTGGGTCCAAACCTGCATCCTCTTGGCCAGCCCCCGTGTCAGTTGCAGATCTCCTGCCCACTCTTCCTTGAGGCCAGTTCCAGTCCTCTTCAGGATATGCTCCATTTACTTACCGTGGAAGAAATGGGAGCAGAGATCTATCTGAAAACAGTGTCTGCGGCAGCCTTGGAGCTTGGCCAGAGACAGCTTCCCCCAGTGCCGTGGCCTCGGGCCCTGCTGCTCCGAGATGCTTGCTTCCTTCTTGGACTAGAACCGGCATCTTCTGCTGAAGGGCCTAAGGCAGGGCCAACAACATTGTAGTGTTTTTTAAAGACTTTGGAATCTTTCCCTTGAACTTGTGGCAAAACCCACAATAGCAGCTTAAAAGCCTTGAATCTGGCCTTGTTGTTCCCAAAGGAAAGAACTCTTGGCAGCTCACACTGGGGAGAAGTGAACCTCCTCACTGCACGTGGAGGAGGGCCAGACTAAGCCGTGTCTGGGGGGAACAGAGTGATTGACTTGAAGTCAAGGACCCCGATTCCAGCCCTGGCTCTGCTCCTAACATGCTGTGAGATCTTGGCCCATGCTCTTCCATTCCTGGACCTCACTTTCTACATCTGTGAACTGAAGTTCAGACTCCGGGATCTCCAAGATCCCTTTCTGGTTCTAGGACCAAGGATACTGCTACATCCCTCAGCTACCTCGAAAATCCCATGGCTTGCCTGCCTTTTGACTTTGTTTCAAAGGAATCACCCTCCTCATTTGGGCCTTCTAGACTCTTGATCTTGCCAACTTTGTCCTTTGAATTAACTAGGAAGTCTTTTAGTCGAAGCTGAGGTCCTTGGCTCTTACCAACTGCCCCAGAGTAAAAGTCCCAGGGAACTAGACACCGCCATGTTCCAGAGCCATGTAAGGTTCTAACAGTGATCCTGGCTGTGATTTGATTGCATCTCAGGACATTATCATACTCATTGTTCCTGCTGCTTAAAAGATGTCAGTTACCATTTCCGCTGATGTTGACTTTGGTTCTGGAATTGAACCGGAAAGAAAAGAGACTGAAATAAGGAAGAAAAGATTGTCCTCAAACCATCTAAATGCCAAAACAAAACAAAACAAAAAAAAACCCACAAAACCCCCCAAAAAACAAACAAAACAAAATAACAAAACCCAAAACAAAACAAAAAAACCCTCTGTCCTGCAAAAGCTTAATTTTTGGGGGGATAAAGTCACACCTTAGGGAAGGGAAAAAGCCTCTAAAGAAAAGTGTTATTTAGTACTCCTCAATGCAGTTGAGACTTAAGGCACCGCGCTGAAATGTTCCCTGTCTAGGAGGGAAGCCTCGCTGATCAGATTGAAGATCTGATTGAACTGGAGATCTAGTCTCATCCAGGACAAAGAGAGTTTACGTGAGTCCTAATGGGCACCTTGACTCTGGCTGGAACAATTTCTTTTGCTTTTTCAAGTCCCTGTTTGCTGACTGCATTCAGGCTTAGGCGACTGCCATCATCTTGAGGATGGTTCTTTCTTAATATAAGGGAGGCAGCAACAAGTTTCTGAGGCCCAAGGTCCTGAAGTCAGCAATGGGCCCCAAACTCTCTGCTCGGCTTGCCATGCTACCCGTTGCCTCTGTGAGCACGAGGGAGAGATGGATGTGGTAGAGAAGCGCCATGCCGACTCTCGCTGTGTGACCCTCGACCTCTCTGGCCTTGAAAGAATCCCTCTTGGCTACTTCGCAGAGTTGTTGTGGAGATAAATAAGATAATTTTTCTGAAAACATCCTGTAAATCATAAAATGCTATTTGGTATGTTTATCCTTACCTTGGATTACTTTGGATGCTCCTGAGCGCCCAAGGACAAAGAATTTCCTCACCAAGATGTGAACCAGTTTAGAGAATGAGCTTCCCATGTTGAAAAACCATACCAAGGGAGCACCTTTCAGGGCTTCGTTCTTCCAAATCCACCCCTCCTCGTTTGGTTACCGCACACACCCACACTGCAAATTTATACAGCAGAAACATTCTCATTTGAAGGGATATTGTTATTCTTAAAAGAGTCAGTGGAGGGAGATGGTGACCACAGGCTAATTTGGTAGTAATGAGCTTTGATTTCATGAAACGTCGAAGTCACATGACAAAAATTCACACGCCCGTTTGTCATGAAAACATTTATTTCGAGAATAAAGACCTGGGTCATCGAAATGATCCCCACTCTGTAACTGTTATAAATATATATATATATATATATATATATATATATACACATATAAATTCTGTGCAAATAAAAAACTCAAACATGGATTATTTATGAACGAGCACCTGACAAGACTGTTACAGGAAGAATCTACTGAGCTACTGAACCAGATCATTCTAAAAAATGTTTTCTAATCTGATAGCCATGTAAATTATTGTTAATTACGGTTTAATGTTATTTAGGCACCACCTAAATTTTGTTTACATTTTCAATAAAGTAGAATTAGAGTGGGGCCACTCCTACAGTTTATAATGCACTAAGTGTCCTGTATAATCAACATGTAATGTACATATGTGCCTGTTATAGAGAACATGGAATTTAATTATATAATTTTAAAGGATTGCAAATTTTAGTGATGGTTGTATCTTTGGTTTTATGAGATTATTAGTTACATCTGTGATTTATTGGAGGCTAAAGCTTTGAAGGTACTGGAGTCCCTCAATCTAATTTGTCTCTCTGGAAAACACCCTTGAGTTTATCTGCTCTTGATACTGTTCCCAGGAATGCATTCTGGGAAAAACAGGAACTAACATAGTCTTTCTTTTGTAATAGATAAATTCTCTCTATTTATTGATAAATATTTGATAAATTCCACATCTGTTTATATTTATGCATTCTGTACATGTTTATATAAATTACATATTGAGGGAAATCTTAAGTCTCAAAATTAATAACTGAATTTTGAAACACAATAAAATGCCAAAGTCAATCCCATGCCTCAGTGTTGTGGAGCTTCTCTGTCACTTTGGTAGCCCAGCCCATTTCTTAGATGCTTTGGTGTTTGAAGCTGGAGAATTTCCTGTTTCCAGCTTCAGGTTCTCCGAAAGGTAAAGCCAGAAGCCCAGGACCCTTAAATAATGTGCTTCTACCTGTCTGCCTGCCTGCCACCTTGGTTAGGGCCTCATGCCCTAGGACAGATGCCTCTGAGATGGCCATCTCAAGAGCAGAGGATAGAGAAGGTCCCAGCCCAGCCGCTCTCAGGGCACACACATTCGAGGCATCTGGACAGTTGCATATCCAGAGGCCTTGGATTGAGGTCATTAAATACCCTGGAACCCCCGGGAGGTTAGGCCTAGAGTAGGTGTTTGTGAATTCCAGGCTCACTCTCTTCTGAGTGTGAGACAATGGAAAGATGCCATTAGCATTCAGGGCACGGTACTCATCTCAACCCTTCTGTTTCATCCAGGGAGCCCCCATCATCTCACATATAAAATGCAAGAATTAGGTTTTCAAATCAAAATCCTTTCTTCATACACAAATTCCCTGGGAACCCCATTGCACATAAGTCAAAGTAGGATGCGGAACAGGTAGATTTGGATTCCCCATCTCTGCTCATTAATATTACAATATAATAATGACTATGTAATAATTATAATATATTATAATGTTACAATGTAATATATTATCCATTCTAATATAATTATATTCCCAGATAGAGCCTTCTTTATAGCCTAAAACCCTAAGCAGCTGGGCCGAGGTTTTTCTTCTTTTTTTTTTTTTTTTAAGATTTTATTTATTTATTTCAGAGAGAGAGAATGAGTGCACAGACATGAGGCAGGGATGAGGGGGCCAGAGGTAGAAGCAGACTCCCCGCTGAGCAGGAAGCCCAATGCAGGGCTTGATCCAGGACGCTGGGATCATGACATGAGCTAAAGGCGGACGCTTAACCAACTGAGTCACCCAGGCGCCCCTGGGCTGGCTTTTTCTTCTAAAATCTGATGGTGCTTGGTTTCCCCCACTCCTTAGTTTTTATAAAGCATTCATAAGACTCCTATGAACTATTTCTCCAGGTGATTTCTCAGAATCACGCCTCTCCACTTACTTTCAAAACTTCTTCCTCCACACAGAAAATGCCCCATTGCCCGAAAATTCTTTCCTAAAATGAACATCTGAGACTCCATCCCTGTGAAGCATCCACTATGCCCAGGGGAAGAATGAACCTCAGAAACCTGATTGACTTAGCCTTGAGCCCCTGTCCCCTTCCTCGCTTTCCTTCCAGATTGTCTTTCTTCACTTTGGAGCCAGCCAAAGCGAAGAAAGTCTCTGGACCCATGCAAGGAAGAGGACCTGCTGTTGATGAAGAATTCACTGTGTTTTACGTGGTTACTATGTGTTCTATGGATTAATTCTGCCAATGGCGCTACAATCTTTAGAGAAACAGAAAATTCTCAAAAAACTACTATGTGTCAGAGGTCTGTTGCCAGAGGCCCATTAATAAATACCACAGATGATGTGTCTGCTGTCCCTTTGGGAACCAGAAAATAAAAAAGGGGACGAAAGTACACAAATTAGACAAGTTCAGATACTCACCAGTGCCATAAAGAACATAAAAAGTACAGATGGGACACACTGTGTTCCTTATCTGGAGCAGTCAGGGAAAGCTTTAAGGAGGTCAGCCCTGTGACGTGGGACAAGTATGCTAATGGGAGTCAGTCATGTGTTGGTTTGGAGGAGTATGATGTCAGGCGAAGGGAACAGTGCGTGCGAAGACTCTGGGACACAAATGAGCGTGATGTGTGTGGCTGGTGCTCAGTGAATGTGGGGAACGTGATAGGAGATGGGGTCAGATGAGGACGTGAAAGCTGATAGCAATTGAGTAGATTTAGATGTTATTTGTCAGTTACTTACTAGGTGCGGGCATGGTGGGAAGCATTTTATAGGAGACCCCGGGGGATAAGTGTCATCTCCCCGCCGCATGGATGAAGAAGCAGAGCTGAGAGGTTAACCCGAAATTTCCTAAAGGATGCAGAGATTATCGGGAGCTGGAAATGGGGCCCAGTCCCTGCCCAGGTTAGCCTTTCTCCCCCGTATCCCTTGCTGAGGGAGCCTGACCCACAAGAGGCCTATTCTCTTTAGCAGCAAGCACCGTCCCTGAAACCGAAGAATCCTTCTCCCGTACACCTTTTCTCTTTTACCTCCGTCTTTCTCCATGGAGTGCTCACTGTCCAAAGAAAGAAAGATGCATTTATACAGTGGTTCTTCATTGCTTTTAAATAAGCTAATTCCAAATACCATCTAATTAGAAGTAAAAACCAATTCTTGGCCAGCCAGAAAGTGGTTTCCTATGAAAACTATTCATTGTATCAGAAGTAAGAGGAAATTCAATCTGGTTATATGAGACTGATGCACTGCCTACCGCGCTAAGGAGGCACCTTCCGTCTGGTTGTATAATCAGATTTTATTTTTTTCCTCCTGCATTTCCTTATCTCCATCGTTCCTGACATCATCCTTCTACAACTAATGGTATCTTCCTCTGGACCGGGTGTTCGCCTCTGAAACCCGACTTGGAGCATGCTGTTTCCCTAATCAGAACCCCATAAGGATTCTCCACTGCCTACCAGATGCTGGGCTCCACATTGTTTGCCTAAGTCTCCTGTCTAGTTTCATCGCTTCCAGTCCTTCCTCTGCATCCCTGCAAAGCAGACAGTACATTGTGTGTTAACCTTTGTATCTCACGGTCCGGCTGTCGGTCCCGCTCTTCTTTCCTCTGGGCCCACGGCCCCCCAGCGTGGTCCCTCTCAGAGGACACCTTTGACTTGAAGTCTTTTCCCGCCTCCAGAACAGCATGAGGCTTTTGACCTATTCCAACCCCCCAAGTACTTGATTTGTTCTTCTCTGGCGCTTTTTCCCTGTGGTTCATTAATCATGTACATTCTGAGCTTCCCTGCAGGAGTTTGAGCTCCTGGAGGACAGTGGCCCATTCTTACGGGTCATTTTTTTGGGGTTCCCTCACCCATCACAGGTTTTTATGCCCTGGAGCTGTCCGATAAATTCATTGAATTTGCTCCTTTGGAAGAATTTGGAGCTTTTCACTGTCCGCAGAGTCCGCACAGCACCCTCCAAATCTGGCCGGGGCTCTGGTGTGTGTCCACCCACTGCAAAGCCTGCAGCCTTCTGATAAGAGAATTTTCCTGTGACCATCTTGAATAAAATCAAGATGCTTATCATATTTCTTGAAAGAAGCAAAAAGGATTAGGGCCTTAAAATATCATTATTTCCCTGGTTTATGCAAGGTTTCCTTTTTCTCTTTTGGTTCCTGGCTGTCTCTTGTAAAAAGAAGTTAAGCTTAAGGTTTTGTATTTGCTGAACGCAGTGGGGGATCAGACCGAGGTTGCTCCGGGCGTGTGACCTACTAGAGAACACCAGCCACCATTTCACCAAGAGTGAGGTTTCTTGAGACAGCACAGAGCACAGAGGGACTGATGGCTGGGCCGGATTGTGGGTGTGAGTTGGCCAAGGCAAGATTGCTCAGGCTAAGGTATAGTGCGGCGAGCTCAAGGGATAGCAAGTCTGTGTCCTCTGCCCTCAGTTGTCTTTTCTTTTTCTTTTCTTTTTTTTCTTTTTAAAGATTTTGTTTATTTATTTGACAGATCACAAGTAGGCAGAGAGGCAGGCAGAGAGAGAGGAGGGGACTCAGGCTCCCCGCCGAGCAGCCCGATGCAGGGCTCTATCCCAGGACCCCGCGACCGTGACCCAAGCCGAAGGCAGAGGCTCCAACCCACTGTGCCACCCAGGCGCCCCGGCCCTCAGTTTTCTAACTAACTTGCTACATGACTGGCTCGGTGCCAGTCCCTGCCCCTTTCCCGCTTAAGTTTTGAGAAGCGTTGGGCTTTGACATTAGGTGGACATGGGTTTAAATTCAGGCTTTACTGCTGAGCGGTGTGTGACTTTGGACAAGTTCTGGACTGTCCGAGCCTCTCTTTCTTCCTCGCACAGAGAAAATGATGGTGCCTCCCCCAGTGTTGTCATGAAGGTGCAGGCTCATAAACAGTGCAGCGTAGGTATGCAGGAAGAGCTCCCGGAGGGGGAGCTGCTACCATTTTTACTCTGGATCTCGCGAAATTTGAAATTCCAAAGCCACATGGAGAGCCCTATAGGAAGCGTGTTGAGACACTGGGGGCAGGGCAGTGGTGAGAGGGGCGGGTGTTGGCTGTGTCTGTGTCAGTCCCGTGACCTGGAAACAGGCAGGCTATGACTCCCACGCAGGAGGAGAGAGAAGCGGGTTGCAGAATCAGAGAAGTACAACGTGGCAAGCAGGGACAGGAAGCCGAGTTGTCACCCAGTCGCCTTATTACAGAACACCGAAATGTCTCTTTGTTTGCTCCAGTTCATGAAGTTCCTAAGCCATAGTCATGCTCTACCTGCTGAGAGGTAAAAGGACTCCACTTTTTGAGCCCCTAAGACATGGCAGTGCTTCTGCGGCCCTTTCTGTAACTTACTAACGTAAAAAAAAAAAAAAAAAAAAAAAAAAAAAAAAAGGATTGGCTGGATTGAATCTTGGTTTTCCAGCTTGCTGGCTTGTTTGGGCAAGGGAATTCACCTCTCTGAGCTCCAGTTTCTTCAGGAGTAAAAGAGAGGCGTCAAGGTTACCTAATTTATGAGCTTGTATAATTTAAATCAAACTACGTGTATGCTAGCGATTAGAACACCCCCAGGCAGATAATTGGTAAAATTATTATTATTATTGTGTTCATGGTTATTTTATCTGATAAACCCTATTTTGTGGACAAATAAAATGAGGCCCAAAGACACTGAGCTCCTTAACCAAGGTCATACAAATAATAATGAGCCGAGCCAGGACACAAACCTAGATTGGCCTGTCTTGAGGATCATTGCTTTACTTTCCTGCCTGTGTAGAAGGGAAGAGACAGAAGCAAGGCCATCGAATTTGAAGAGACACTCCCTTCGAAATTAGAAGACGTTTTATAACATGTGTGCATAGCATGTAGCCTGGATGGATAGTCCTTTAGATTGGTCTGGAGCCTTGGATGAAAGGTCAGACATTATCTGTGTTTTTAAAAAAACGTGGTTGAGACCAGATAATTTAATTTCAATTGAGTCCTTCTCAGGATTGAATGACATGAGGGGGTTACGTCATTTCATTCCAGCCCCGGTCCCCTGAGTTAGCATGGTAATCATTCGTATATGGTCTTCTGGTCAACAGGGTCCAAATGGGGACCCATATTCCATTGTTTAATGATGAAGTTCTTGGCCAGAGTACACACTGTTCCCCTCTTCACCCCACATTCTTCCTCCAAAGCCATTGATAAAGCAATGCGTCTTTATCATCCTCAGGAACTTGTCCCGAGCCTGTGAGTCATCCATTACTAAGGCTTTGTAGAAAGGAAGTAGAGCAAGGGCTTTCTAATTTCAAGTGAAAAGCCCCTGGCTGGTTGAACCACAGCACCATTTCTGATGGGACTTCTTGTCCCAGCCAGCCAGAGAGTGGGCAGTGGTCAAGGGGATGTGAGTCAATGGAAGGAACCAGGAAAGAGTATTCTTATCAGGGCCACCCTTATTACTGCATCTCCTCTCCACAACACAGAGCCTTCTGGAAACATTGAGCTTATAAAAGTAAAAGGCCAAAGTCATTCCAGAATTCTGTCTCATCTAATAGTAGCCCTCTCAGTGGAGAGCAGTCTCTATTTATTTTCTAATTTCCTGGCATTTATTTGCTATTCAAACCTTCCTATTGCGGTTGATGGTTTCACTTGCCGTAGGCTGTGTGATGGAAAAAAAAAAAAAAAAAATGGACTCTGATGTCCCCTTAATTCTGCTGCCTGCTGAGTGGCTTTTGGCAAGCCATTTCCCCTCTGAGCCTCAAATCCCTCACAAAACAAGTGTCCTAACCTATTTCACAGATACCAAATACTTTTTATTCACTTGACAAAGATTTTTGTGCTTCCAGAGGAGAGAGAAGTAAATTAATGTTGTTCGCAGGCATTTGATGGCTTCCATGTTAAAGAAAAGATTTGGTCCCCAAAATGATAGAATAGAATAGAAATAGAAATAGAAAAGATATGGTCCCCAAAACTAGAAAGCCAGGTGAGAAGTGCTAAGTTGGGTGCGGTTAAGAAACCATATGCTAAAATGTATAGGATTGGGCAACAAATACCAATATCATCATCATCTTTACTACCGTCATCATCATCACTATGCCAGTACTCTCGGTGGGAAGTCATTCCTGATTTCTCAACCATCTCTGTCTCGTACATTCAGTTTCCAAATTCTCTTCCTTTGAAAGGTCTTTTATCTCATTTTTCCTTTTTTGTTTCATTGCCAGTTGTCGGGGCTCATTCCCCATTCCATCATACCAGACAACTATACTGTTTTCCAATTCTTTTTCCTTTACGTCTGTCTAGGTTAATGTATTTTTAAAATTATACACAGGCACACAATAACTAACAAAAATAAAAAATAAAGTAAACCCCCCCAATTTTCCATTTGATGAAAATTTTCCATATTCAACAATGCTCCTGAGAAACTTCAAGTGGTTCCCAGTAGCTCATCAATATGTCATCCGTGCCCAAAACACAATCCCACTCTAACCGTCAGGTCATTTACGTGGCTGTTCCCAGCTCTGCTGCAGCCCACTTGTGTTTTTCTCCCATCACATGCTAGTTAAAGCCAAGTCCCAGTTCATGGGTGACCCTGTCTGTCGAGCCTAATCCAGCCCGCCCTGGTCTCAGTCCACAGGACCTAATTCCCTGGGGCTACAACCACAGTCCCCGAGGAAGGATGCTCTCAGGCCCACACACAAAACAAACCTCCAAACCAGGCATCTCGGCACAAAACCACCACCAGCAACAAACAACACCGAGTAAAAATGTCCTCTAATTGACCAAGCCCGACCAGGGCATAGAGAAGGTCGGCCCATAGAGACGGTGTCCTTGAGATAGTATCTCAAGAGGTATAATAAGAAACAACCTTATTAATCACCCTAGGAATGTAAGGAGTAATTGCTATCAATTTCATTAGTATTCTGAACTTCATTCAGATAGACTTTTATAAAACACCTGCTGTTTAATACAATTCTGCTAGGCCCTAATAATGGGAGGAAAAAGCCTCAGGGCTTGTCATGGTGGTCTCGGGGGGCCCCATCTGGGAGAGAAATAGAAAGCAGAGGAGACTGTTGTGCTGGGTGGTGGGTCTGCTTGATCCTGAGTGCCTCTCACTTTAGCCAGCCAGGACTGGGGATTAACCCTCCCACTGGATGTGCAGACCCACACACCAGGGCGAGTGGGGAACTGGTGAGTTGCTTGGGGGAGCACCCCACATAGGTATCTCAAGGGCTTAAGGAAGCATCGTACTGACAAGGACATCTGCAAAACCCAGTACTTACTACACACCAGAAAATTTCATCTTTCCCTTCTCCTCATCACGTGAAAATTACACGGCAAAAAATGTATTACAGTTCTAACATTTGGGGCCCAATAAAACTCTTTGAGAGCCAGATAAAATCTCTGGCCTTGCCCCTAAAGATCTGGACATAGGAACAGATGGTCAGATACATGTCCAAGAAGCTCCTTTATTCTCTGAAGTAGAAACTCAAGGTCAAGATGAAAACCCCTGCTTAATGGGAGGCCGTGTCTGTGGATACAACAATATTGATTTGATGACGTCACAGAGTCTTTTCTCCTGCCAGGCCTCCGTTGGTGGGATATTTATTTCAAAACCGTAAATACGGCCTCCACTGCCACCGTTGTCTGATGAGTGATTTGTCGTAAAGAAGGTATTTCTTCTCGTAACATCTTTCTTTCCCCCCAGATAGCTCTGTGGCAATTATCTCATAAACTGCTACAGATTCCCCCTGAGCTGGATGGTGGAATGTGTCATTGCCTTCATGTTCTGACTCCAACGCAAGGTCTAGAAGAGTCTGAGCAAATGGCTGAGACCTTAGTGAATCACTGAATGAACTCCGAATTATTTCACTCGGTGGCGATGTGTGTGTCGGGCATGGTCCTCTGCTCTGGGTCTGCCAAATCTCAGACTTCTGGCTTGTTCCTAAGTCTGTTCCAAGAGGAAAAAGCCTGTTGTCTTTGGAAATTGACTGGGATGAGTCCAGCATCCCTAACTCAGTGAGAATACCTTCCATTTTCAAAGCACCCATGAAGGCTGTTGACAGTTTCTGGAAGGACACAAAGTGGATTTGAATCTTAACATCAGGAACTTAACCACTGGAGGTTTGGGTTTTTTTTATTTGTAAAAGTAAAATTCTTTCTAGAGCAAGCGTCAACAAACTACTATGGGCCGCGTCTAACCATCGGCCTGTTTCTCATCACCCTTGAGCTAAGAGTGGTTTTCACTTTTGCAAAGGGTATAAAAACAAGCAAAAAGTCAACAACATAAAACCAAACAGAAAAAGAACAAGTGAAATAGGAGAGGAAGGATATGCAACAGAGACTGTATGAGGATGACAGGACCTCCGTGCCTGAGGAAGTCAGCCCTATAATAGTACAATGACCTGACGTTCTTCCATCTAGCCCCGTATAGGCAAAGTTTACAACTTCTGCTCTAGAATCGGGATGCCTGTTTGATTCCTTGTGGCCTCTTCCCGGCAGCACAATCTTGAGCAGATTAGCCAACTTCTGCCTCTAACTTTCCTCCGATGTCAGGAAGCAGTGATAATAACACTTACTGCTCATGATCTAGGGCTTACACATGAAGCTGAGACTGGTCTAAGGTAAACACTGAAGAAATGTTAGCCATTGCTATTAAAATCATATGGCCATCATCACCAACTCTTCCAAAGGCGTTTGCAAGTATTAAGTGAGACAGCATCTCTTGAGCACCTAGTACGCTGCTCTTCTCACAGAAGGTACTAGGAAATGTCAACGACCCTCGTTACTACAATCTCCATGACCACCTACATCGTCCTACCAGAAGCTCCCAGCAACCCAGCAGTTGGTGTTACCATCCCCGCTAAGAACTAAGGAACCGAACTCAGGGAAGTGAAGGGCTAGACGCTGAGCCAGGAAGAGGGAGAATAAGGGCGAGTGTAGATTTTGCATTCTGGACCAGCGTGTCCTCTCTCCACACCATGCTGCCTCTCCCATAAAACATCTGAGGATCTGTTGTTTGTTAGTTTTCTCCAAATGATATACTTTGAGTCCTGGGAGCCTGACAAGACAGGCAAACATGACTGTGTTCTTCCCTGGCAAGGCTCTGCAGACAGGAAGCTGGGATAATTGGATTCCAGCCATTTGATCTTAGGACCACATACGTAACCAGCCAACCGCGGATGACCAAGCCGAATGGAAAAAGCCCTGAGCAAACAAACACAACCCCCCCTTTTAGGACCTCATTGTTTATGCTGCCCAGAGTGAAATTCATCAACAGCCGCCGGCACCCACCCTCCCAATACATCCATTCAGGATAGAGTTGGCTTCAGGATGTGCCAGACTTCAGTCTGCCACTGGCGACCAGCTAAGCTACCTGCCATGGGGAAGCGTGAGAGGGGAAGTCGGCACGTTTTTGACAACAGAGCTGGTGTGGTCCGATGCGTATTGTATTGTATTTGGTTCTGGCCAAAAGCCAAAACGTATCTGAGCAAAGCGCTTCCTGGAAGTGATGTGTATAGCAGGTTGTTAAGATCAGAGTGGTAGATATCGTGAGAGTGAGCTCATGACTAGAAATAGGGAACGTCTCCAAGTTCGCTCATGGAAGGGTCCCTGTCTTTTCTGACCAATGTGAGCTGTAATTCCACATTAGCTCAGGTTCTCGTTAAGGCAGTAGATGCAAACAGACTCCGCCGCTGGGCGGTGTGAAAGGTCGTGCTCCCTGAGGCTGTCTTTGCAGAAGTCATGAAAAGGAGTTTCAGCATTTCCCCTGATGCATAGGGCAGAAGAATTAGAAGGGTACTTTGTAGAAGGGGCATTGCCCTGCTAGGGACAGCTGATGACCTGCGTCTGCCTGGTGGTCAGCTTTGCTTTAGAAACAGTGTGTGTCTTGTTCCCCACCCGTTGTCTGGGAGACACAGAACCATTGGTCTGAGCAGCAGGAGGACAAAACAACCTCCCTGCCCAGGGAAGGCAGCCCTGTGGGTCTCTGTGTTAACCCTGATGGAGTTTTCTCATATGAGCCTATGGCAATGGTGTCGGGATAGTAACACAATCAATATTTGTGAATAAGGCACTTTTAAGTAAGCGTTCCTCTAAGAGTGGCAGGAGTGGAACTGATCAAAGAAGCCAGGGACCTCAGAATGTCCAAGCAGGTTGCAGGAGCTCTCCGGGGTGTTTCCAAGCACTCCAAGCCGTTATTCCAGGATCCCAGCTCCCGGCCAGGCCCGTCTGTCTGTCTGCCACTGAGCCTTGTCTGCTTGGCTTTGAGCTTCGTTAACACCTGCTGCCAGACAGCAGGCTACTGCTGCCCAATCCCTGGCCAGTCACATCCCGTCTGAAGATCAGCTAAGGCAGCTCGCCTCACGCGGCTTGCTGTCCTGAGCTCCCAGCAGAGGTCGTGTCTGGACTGAACATGCTTCAGAAAGGTAAGCCTGCCCAGGGAGCATGGTCTAGTGTGATCATTTAAAGTCTCCCCTACTGTCTGGGCAGAGGAAGGGGACAAGGGACCTATTTTTTTCATTCAGATCTTCACACCACCTCATGTGTGTGTGGGGAGTATAAAAATAACAGACATCAAAGGGGTTTTGTAAGATCACGGTCTGCAGTACAAATGTAAGAAACAATCTCTGTAAATAAAAACAGATCTGATTGGAAGTGGTTTTAGGTGATCGCTCCAGCTCCCAAACAGTGGAAGGTCCCAGGAAGACTGCCCTGTTAACCCAGCAAGGCTGACGTGGACAGGGGACAGTCAATAAGGTCTTTGAATACAAATGATAAAATTTCTGGTAATCTAAATTTTTATTTCCTATTCATATTTTAAATTTCATCTTAACCTTACTTCAGGGTGTAAAATTAATCACATCTCCCATTTTTAAGGATCAGGCAGTGTGAAAAAATGTTAAGAATTACATTCTAGTCTAAGATTTTCACAAGAAAAATTTCTTGTTTTTTTGGCCGGCATCTGCTATATTCAGACATGTTTATAAACTTCCCCACACGTCGCCCTTCCAAAAGTTCATGCATTGGGCTCCTTAAGGTTTATAGCCAAGAAAAACAGTATTGTGGCTTACATCTAAAAGGAAAAAGTTATAAATAAATATGTAAGAGTAGTTAAAATTTTAATGAGAATATTGAGGACACACATACACACACTCCCCCAAGTATTAGCTACTTGTACAGTTTACAGTTCTATTATCCTGTGAGTAATCCCAGCCCTACACCAGTAGGACTGGGGGTGGAGGACCCAGAAAGAAGGGGTGATTTCCACTCCTCTTGCATAAAACACACCATGGCTTTTGGTATTTGAGCCCCTGGGTTCTGATCGTCTGACTGCCAGGGAAGCATGTCAGGCAAACCAATAACCAGACATTTAAGTCTTCAACTGATTATTTATGGCCTAACGAAAGTTTCCTACTTTCCCACATTTTCACACCAGCCTGTGTATTCTTGAAATTGAAGAGTTTCACAGAATATTCAGAACGCTCCCACAGTAAGCCCTAGAGAGCTTTGTTAGTGAAGGACTGGGAGACACGTCACGGTGCTAACGAAGGACTGGAGAGAACCAGTTGAAGGAAGCAAAAGCTGAGGGTCCGAGTTGCCCTTTAACTGAAAGTTGGCCAAGAGTAGTGCCAGCTCGTATTGACTGAGCCCCGTGCACGTGGTGAGCGTGCTTTGTTTCTGTTAACACTCCCTGTGCTGTGTTCAGTGATTTCTGGGGTACAGGTGAGGAACTTGAGACATGGGGAGGGCCAAGCTTGAGGGGCCACTGAGCAGTGGGGCTGAGATTAGAATTCTGGACGTTTGACTCTCAATCAGCATTGCCTAGCGACTAATGATCAGTAAGATGAATAAGCCGCGGCTTGTAATTTATCGGGAAACATACCAGGTAAACGCGCATATCGGTTGCACTTCATTAAGCTACATCAAGGCCTGTCACAAGGCAGCTTATACTGTCAAATAAATCATAGAAGCAGGAAATGCGATGTCTGTTTACAAGAAGGAAAGGTTATCATATTGACATGGTCAGAGGTAGCTGAATGGAGAAAGCGGCCATATCTACCCAAAGATATTTTCAAAGATTCTTTGACAGAGACCTATCACAGGGGATGAGCTAAAGAAGAGAGAGTAGAGCTGAAGAGGGTATGTTCTGTGCTTTTTAACCTTATGGCGAATCATTTTACCAGACTGCCCTTAGAAATCTTAAGTGCGGGATCCTGGCCTTCTCTTAACTGCTTGTCTCATCTAAAGCGGAACTTGATGTTTGCTACGGGGGAACATGGGCAGAGTTAAGAGAGCCTTATAGAGCCTAGAGCCCTGAAGGAGATAGGTATTTGGGTGGGGTTTCCTAGTACAGGGGTTCAGGGTATCTCTGGGAAACAGGAGGGAGCCATGGACAGCTCTTCCTTCTTAGAATGGGACCCAGAGCTCAACTTAAAAAAAAAAAAAGAGCCTCATTGCTTTCCTGGCCCAGAGTCGGAAGGGGGCTGGGGCAAGGCAGGGGGTGGAGTGGACAGGAAGACCAGGATTCTAGAATCGAGGCTCAGATTCGAGATGCTCGCAGTTTAAAGGTATGTGCCTCTGAGTCAGGCCCTGGGGGTCGAGCCATGTTTTCCCTCTTGCTCACCAGATTAGCTTGGTCACATTGCCTCAAAGCCTCAGTTCCTCATCAGAAAACGGGGACAGGACGCCCTGCCTCACAGGTGGTGGTGAATATGATATGGGATCACTCCTGGTTCACATAAGAAATGCTGGATGGGACCTGGCAGCCATAAGGACTCAAGAAATGGGGGCTAGTGATGAGGAAGAGGAAGGGGAGGCGGGGGTAGCGGGTGGCTGTCTGTGCGTCCTGGAGACCCATCATGCTGCAAGGTTGACTCGGAACACGTGGCTTTCAGCGGTGTTCGCTGCTGGGTACCTGTGGACAAGAGACTGCGCTCTTGAGGCCTGTGAACTTCCATGGTAAATTCAGGGAGTCACCTGCCCAGTGACCCTTCCCAGGCTGCTGTGAGACCCACATGAGATGCCAACTAGTAAAGTGCTTTCTAGACAGTGTGACATACCCATGTTGTGCAATAATTATGCTCCCCGCTTTATCCTCCCTAAAGGCACTTTGAGGCTGCTGGAATAGTCCTTTAGGCTAAGATCCCCTGTCCACTAACCTCTGTGTTTTCTTTCTTTTTTCTTTCTCAACTTCTGTTTGGCTCTCCCTCATCTGTGGCTGTTTTCTGTTTCAACTAAAAGCGGCTGCTCCCCTGTCTCCGGCTTCCTCCTGCTCTTCTGCAATAGACCAGTTCCTGTCTGACTCTGTAAGTCTGTCACTGTCTGTGTTCTGAGTCTGTCTGTGTCTGTCTCGTCACTTCTTCCTACACCATGTCCTTGGTCTCTGCCTGTTCTTCCGTCTTCACTGGACCCCCTTGTCCCATGGACACGTCACCTGACAGGGAAACATCACAATTGTTGCCAGAAACCCGCCACGCCCAGACTTCCTTCTGGACCTCGAGTGCTATTGATCTGAAGGCTGGAGAAATGTATGGTTTGGGGGCTTTCTTTTTCTATTCTTTAATTTTTAGATTTTGTTTGGGGCTTCTTCCCTGTTCTGGGAGCACAGCCTTCCCTGGGCCTCTGGGAGATGGGCCCCTGCCGGAGCTGGATTCACCCCGTGAAATCATGGTCCTCAGAACCTCTGTCATCTGGGTCATCCCAGGTCCCCATTCATCCTGTCTCTCCTCGGCTATGAGTGGTGAACTCCTTCATCTTTCCTTTTTCTCAAAGATTTACCTATTTGAGAGAGAGAGAGCGAGCCAGTGCATGAACGCAAGTGGGGGAGGGGCTGAGGGGGAGGGGGGAAGACTCTCTAGCGACTCCTCACCAGGTGTGAGCCCAACACAAGACTGGATCCCACAACACTGAGGTCATGACCTTCGCCAGACTCAAGAGTCAGCTGCTTCACGGCGGCTTCTCCCAGGTGCATCACCCTTCATCCTTCTTAAACAAGTGACTGTGACCAAATCAAGGGGGGCGATTTTTGATAGTATTTTATTAGCATCTTATTTGGAAACACATTTATATCCGTGGAAGAACAGTCCAGAGATAGTACAGAATGTTCCCATACACCTTTCACACAACTTTCCCCAACGCTAACATTTTACACAACCATGGATAGTTGATCAAAGCTGGAAAATTAGCATTTTCCCAACACTAGCCGCGGAGCTACAGACTTTATTTGGATTCCCCAGTATCGAATCAGATTTTGGAGCCACTTTATTCAAAGCTGTGGTTTTGGGACGCCTGGGTGGCGCAGTTGGTTAAACGACTGCCTCCGGCTCAGGGCGTGATCCTGGAGTCCCGGGATCGAGTCCCACATCAGGCTCCCAGCTCCATGGGGAGTCTGCTTCGCTCTCTGACCTTCTCCTCGCTCGTGCTCTCTCTCACTGTCTCTCTCTCTCAAATAAATAAAATAAAATCTTTAAAAAAAAAAAAAAAAAGCTGTGGTTTTGGCTTTCCTGTATTAAGGCATCCTAGTACAGTCACAGCCTAGAGAGATGGACTGAAACATTTTCGTCTTCACCAAGTGACTGCTGTTGGCTTCACTGGGTCAATTTCTGTCAACTTGCTTCTGTTTCTTTGCTCTTTGCACACATCCACTATCCTTTTGTGCGGCAGCCTGTCTGTCCAGCTCTAGCGAGCTCTGATCTGCCATGTGTGGAAGAGGAACCAAACTTTTTAGAGTTACACACAAACCCAGTGTAAATATTCTCTGAGTGAAAAACCAAGGAGGGCTAAGACAAGCCAGCACACTTGCGACAGCTACTCTGATGATTCAGAGGCCTTTAAAAAGAACAAACAAATAAAAACCTCTCAGTCAGGTCTCTGGATAGGTAAGGTCACTGGATGCTTGACCTATAGATAAATGAAGTGTTAGTAAAAGATTCACAGAAGCACCCCCTGGCTCCCACCCTTCTGGTCATTTATTTTCTCTTGATGCCTCGGGTTTTTCCGAATTAATCTCCTAAAGACAAAAAGTCCCCTCTCTCTAACATAGCCTGTTGTTTCCTTCTCCCTCCCTGCACATCTTTGCTTTGGCTCCTTAAGATCTCCAGTACTAGTCTGCTAGGGTGGCCATAACAAACTGTCATGGGTTGGGTGGCTTAACCAACATTTATTCCTCACAGGTTTGGGGGTTGGGAAGTTCTAGATCCAGGAGCCAGCAGATTCGTTTCCCGGTGAGAATCCTCTTCCTGTCCTGCAGACAGGTAACCTTCTTACTGAGTCTTCACATGGCAGAGAGAACCAGGGAGGGAGGAAGAGAGAAAGAAGGTGCTATGGTCTGTCTTCCTCTTCTTATAAAAGCACTAATCTCTTCATGGCTGCCCCACTCTCAAGACCTCACCTAAACCTAATTATCTCCCAAAGGCCCCACCAGCAAATACCATCCTATTGGGAGTTAGGGATATATTTGGGGTGGGATGCATTTAGTGCATAATACCTTCAATCCTCTACCAGCTGGAAAACATGGCTTTCTTCATCTTCAGACTCCCAGATTCTCTGCCAGGGTATTTCCATGGGAACGACCCCAGCCCATGATGTGATTTTCGTGCAAAGGTAGCTTTCTCAGTCTCCTTCCCATGGAGAGACTGAGAACCAAAACTACCCACAAGCAGGGCCATTTCCAAATGCGGAGGGGACCCCCCCACCCCGAGAAGCTATGGCATGGAACATAAAAGATGAAAAGCACATCACAGAGGCAGAGATTATCTGAGCAGGACAACACACAGAGCCACATGAGGACCAGGGACAGAAGACCTGCCAACGTCCTCTGTAATCAATATAAATGCCAACCAATGCCAGGGAGGACTGTCTCATTCTGTAATGCATTCAGTGCTTTCCATTTCTATAGATTCCATGATATTCTACACTCTGTGGGAGGTGTCCTGAGCTCTATGGCAAGGATTAAGAAGGAATAACTTTGGGAATTACTAACAGCAAAAAGGGCTCCGGATTCTAACACGTATGGATTTGAATCTTGGCATTGCCCATTGAGGGCTGAGTGACCTCTGCAAGTCAACGTCAAGAGCAAGTCAAAGCTCTTTGAGTTTCAGTTTCCACATCTCTGAAATGGAAATATATAAAATAATGATGCTGACACCATAGAGTCATTGTAAGCACTAAATGCAATATTATTTTCCAAGCACTTAGTGCAGGGTCTGGTATAGAGTGCTGAAAGATCGTTACCTCTTATAAGATAGGGACCTTCCCTTTAAGGAGTGTTAAGAGGTGAGAGATATGTCCAATCAAACACCTGACATTCACAAATAATTTGTATTTCTACAGACACTAACTGCTGATGGATAGTGTAGAAGGCTTCTGGAAGGCCTCCTGGTGGGCACTGAACTGGGTCTTTAAGGAGAGGCAGGATTTGAATGTGGCAGAATTTGGGAAGTGTCTGTAGACATGAAAGACAGGGAGCATGGACATCACATCATTCAGAACACTTTGGCCTACAAGGACAATCTGCAACACCTAACTAAAATTAACTTAAACAAGGAGATCATTTATACAAGATAGAAAGTCCAGAGCTGGGTAGTTTCGGGGTTGGTTAATCCATTAAGTCAACAGCAGCATGGAGGACAAGATGCTTTGTATCCTTTTTAACTTTCCACTCTGCCATTCTCAACCGGTTAGTTTTCATCCTGGGATGATGCTCTTATGGCCACAAAATAGCTGCAACAGCTCCAAACACTGCATTCTCCTCAAAAACCATAGCCATAATCAAATGCTCAAAGATAAGGCAGACTCTTCTTGCACTTGACTTTCATTCAGTATGAAAACATTTTTCAGCAGACTCCCCTAGCAGACCATTGGGTCCTGTCCACCAGGAGAAGATCACTGGCCAACCCCTCAGCTGCAATGCATCGAGCACTTTTGCCTCTACTAAGAGACATCCCCTGTCAGAAAGAAAGAAGAGAGTATGGGCACTGGCTTTAAAATACATAATTCATAGTATCTACCACAGGCTGTAAATCCATTCATGCTTCCTGAAGGAAAACAAAGAGAGATCTATTGAAGAGATACAGAGACCTCAGAGCAGGAAGTTTACTGGTCTTCCCTGGGGCTGAAATAAGGAATGGGGTGCTTTTAGGGATTGGCATTCCTCTTTCATCTCTCAGAGGCCATGATGTCTGGCCTGCTTTGTACTGCACATCAACTTCAGTCTTTTCTCTTTCTGGACCACTTTTCTCTGCTTCTGTGAACACATGGGCCAAACCCGGCTCCCTCAGCCAGCCCTCCCCATTCTCTGTCAAGCAGTAAGAGCCTGACACGGTGTCTGGATGTCGTCCCCAGTCACGTCTTCTCTGGAGATGGAAGAGGAATGCTCTAGCTTTGGCCTCCACTGGGACCAGGAAGAGCCTGCTGCCGGGGTGGCGATCCTGCCTCAGACTGTGGGAGACAGGGGCTGGGTGCCACAGCTGCATCTTACGGTGAAGAAGCACATTTCGGAGATTGTGCACCCTTGAAAGTATGGGGTGGGAGTGTGAGGGGAGCAGACTTAAAGGAAACCCTCCCTGTTTCAGAATAGTTATAAATACCTGTATGAAAATGGACACCTGGACCATAAATGTGGATTTTTATCCTGACTCCACTGATACATAACCAAGGGGAGGTTCTGAGGTCCGGGACCCTTAGCCACCTTACAAAGGTAAGCTAGTCCAGAGTGGAACAACCAAGAAACTGAGGAGAGTAAAAACTCTGATGTGTGAGGAATGTTGAGGAACTGAAAATGTCTCTACCGGAGAAGAGAAGGTTCTGGGTGGTTGGGGGCTCCCTCGTGAATGGCATCCACTTAGTTGCCCCGTCTATAAATTCAGGCTCACTGGGGCACCCTTCATAGTGGGTCCCCATGTGCAATCCATGATGGCGTCCTTCCCATCACTCTCTGCAGGGTCCTGTTTCTCCTTTCTCTGCTACTAGCCTTGCTCATGACCTCAACTTTCCCAGATGAGGGAGCCTCCACGCCAGTTTCAGGGCCCTGACCATCCCTCCCATTTCCCACAGTGCAGTCAGTGTTCATCTCAGTCTCCATCACCTAAGGAATCAGCCCAACCTCCTTAGCCCAGCTTTTAAGATCCCCAATAATGCCACCTCACCCTCCTTTAAGCCTCATTTCCCAGCACTCTCACCTCACCATAGAGGATATATTCTTAGAACTTCCACCCTTCCTCCAAAAAGCATACCACTCTGTGCTCGGCCCTATCTCCCTGCCTTTACTTCACTCATGCTGTGCCTCAAACACCAAACACCCCCATTGCCCCCATGGGTGAGGCGTCAGTGGACCCTTCAAGATAAACATGTCCTGAATCTGACTTCTCAACACCCCCACTTGTCCCATCCAATATCTCTGAGCCACCTCCGGACACCTTGAGAATTCTGTGTGGCGTATGACATAATGGCTGTCCTAGGAGGCCCACATCCTAACCCCCAAATCCTGAGAATCTATCACCTACTCGGCCAAAGGGACTTTGTAGATGTGATTGAGCTATGCATCTTGAGATGGGGAGATTATCCTGGATTGTCCACGAGGCCCCTGTACTCACAAGCACCCTTACGACGAGAGGCAGGAGGGTCGTCAGTGGAGGGGGTGTGCCGATGCAAGCAGAGGGCAGGGCGGGGCGGCCATAAACCAAGCCTTGCTCAAAACCTTCGCAAGAGTTTAGGGATGGGCTTCTTCTCTAGAGCCTCCAGAAAGAATGCAGCTCAACCGTATCCTTTGACTGTAGCCCAGTGAGACCTATTTTGGACTTCTGATCCCCAGAACTGTGAGGTAATTAATTTGTGTTCTTTTAAGTCAATGAATTTGTGACTGTTTGTACGGAAGCAATAGGAAGCTAATACATCTCCTAAATGACTTCTGGATTCCACCTCATTCCAGTGCATTCTATACACCACAGCTGGAGTGTTCTTTCAGACATGAAGCCCTCGTGCACCTGCTCGGCTCACAGCTGTGGCCAGCTTTCCGTGGCTTTCAGCTGAGTGAAGCCATCCATGGTGTGCTGAGCCTCACCATGCCTTCGTGCTCATCTTAGACTGACCCGCAGCCTGTTCGACCCTCAAAGCTCCACCCACCCCTGTGGCAGTGGTCCTTCTGCCAGCCTCCCCCTCCCCTGGCCTGCTGAACCCCTCCCTACCCTTCAGTTCTCATCTCCACCGCTTCCTGGCCCACAAGACCCTGATGCACAGCCTCACCTGTGTCCCTGTGACATGGTGTCACGGCAAGCCCGAACATCCCATGTCAATACCTCTTGAGGCTGTGACTTTGCACCTGACCGTGGGTCTCCGGTGCCACACTGTGGGCTCCAGAAGGACAGAGACTCTGCAGATTTTCTTCACCACCCTTATGTCTCTGGGGCGTGGCACAGTTCCTAGACCATGGTAGACACTGAAAATATGTTTGTTTGTTTGTTTTATTTGACAGAGAGATCACAAGTAGGCAGAGAGGCAGGCAGAGGGGGGCTCCCCGCTGAGCAGAGAACCCGACCTGGGGCTCGATCCCAGGACCCTGAGACCTTGACCTGAGCTGAATGTAGGCATAGGCTTAACCCACTGAGCCACCATGTGCCCCTATTTTTAAATAAGTGGCCGAATGAAAAAGGCCAAGGACTTGAAAGTCTCATTCTTCCCAACATCAAGAAAATGCCCCATGTGAGGTTTCTGTTCCCAGGTGTTAGGGCTCCAGCTTCAGGAAACTCTGCCTTAGGGTTGAATCCCTTTAAACCCATGCATGTCCCATTTTAATAATTAAAACCTCTGGCAGGCACCCCATGTGAGCACTGCCATGCCGGGGGAGCACTGGGGTGACGTGGAATAAAGTCTAATCATTTCCTTAAAATGCCAGGCTGGGCAGGCAGAGGGGGCTATTATTATGCAACTAATTATTGCATCCAAGCTGCTCTAAGTGCAATGCTAATTGTTCAGTGAATGAATTGTAGACTCAGGTAATTACCAAACCTAATGTGGCTCCGTTCATGTTTGAGTAAATTAATGCTAAGGGGGGAAGCAACCCAGCTTGAAGGGAGCTCCCTCCCGCCTCGCCGTTGCTTGGGAAACAGCCGTGAGTTTTTTTCATCTGGACTTGAAACTGCCCAGGTTTACACCCACGCATCTGGGGTCTGCATTCTACTCAGCGCAGCTGCAGAACGCCAAGTAAGATTGTAAACCAAACCGAACCGAGAGGCTGTTGCCACTCTGACAGATGACAGGCTGTCTCTGGGGCTCTTTCTTTATCTGTAAACCCATCATGAAGGTTTCTTCTGGCTCTGTGATCAATTGCTAGGTGAACAAATGTCTGATCAATTACTAAAGAATGATTTCTGCACCAAATCAGTGATCAAGAACTGGCTTCAAGTTTTATGGAGTGCTTACTACTTGGCCATCATATTCTAATAAGCATTTTGTGTGCATTATCTCATCTAATGCTCACAACAACCCTGTGAATTGTAGTAATTCCCAGTGTTGGTGACTGTCAGAGCCAGATTTACTCAGGCATTAAGAGTTTGTATTCTTAACCATCCCACGTGTAACTACTTCTTGGACCCTAGGAAAGTCATATTTTTCTGAACCTTGGTTTCCTTAACAGTGAAGATACCAGTATCTACTATGCATCCAGCCCTTTGCAAAGCCCTTTAGAGAAGGTAATTTTATCATCACAAAGAAGCTGTAAGGTAGGTGGAACTGATCTCCTTGACCAGCTCACACAACCAGCAGATGGTCGTGTCAGGGCTTGAAGGCTGTTCTGTTTTGGGGTTGGTTAATCCATTAAGTGTGCCTCCTTTCCCCCACTGGTCCTCAAACTGGGGATATGTAGATCCCCATGAATATACTTACAGACTGTTGGAGGTTTATGCATTCTACTTGCAGAGACAAAACCTAAAGCTTGCCAGTGTCGGGGCGACATCAGGGTGAACCTCATGCAAGTGTGGGATCCGAATTTCCAAGGCAGTGTAGGTTCATAATGTGGCTGTCCTGATGACCCCTGGATCTGCTAAAATACCCATAGACTATGAAAGTGAAAACATCACGTTAAAGATCTGTATCTCATGGAGACTTGGGAATGTACACCCAAGCCCAGAGAGTACCTCTTCGGACCAGACTCCATTGCAGCTCATTCGGTCCTGCCACTAAAGTCTCAGACTGGTTCCTCCATCCTGTGCGTACCACCCGCCACACCACGGTGAGGACCCTCCCCACACACGTGTTATAACTAGAAAGCATGTCCTCCTGCCGACCCCCATCTCTCAAAAGGCTGCTGCCCTTCAGCTGTGCTCTGGGTAAAGGGACCCTCCACTTGCAATATCCACTCCAGGTCCACACCTTTTCTCTAGTCATTCCCGAACTATCTGCTCAAGGGCACATGAGAAGCAGACGCTTAGGAGAGATAGAGGAAAGGCTGCTGGAGAGACGTGCCTACACCCCGTGAAAGCACATTTTCTAATGTGATCACGTCTATCAGTTTTCATTTTCAACCAGGACACCCTCTTCACATGAACTTGGTGTCAAGGGGGTGCCCTTGATGGCCTGTGAAAGTTACTTACTGGCCACAAACAGAGTAAAGCGTTAAGAGTTTTGAGGTCAGGCATCATGGACACTATGGCCTTCTCTCAATTGCTTTGCTTCTCTGAGTCTCGGTTTTCTCATCTATAAAATGGGTTTAAGTATTGTAGGTACCACTTAGAGTTGAGAAGAGTAAATGATACAAATGAAACAATGCATGTGATTATGGAAAATGGTGCCTGGGGCCCGGCTTCCTTCCTCAGTCCCTGGAGCTGCGTCTAAGGCAACTACTGCTTCCAGGGCTGAGAGGACAAGAAAGCAAACAGATGGAACAGAAACTTAGAGGAGAGACCCCGCACAGCAGAGACAGAGACCTCTGAAGAGGAGGCGCTGGCCAGCTGGCGCCGCCATCCTTCAGGGGCTGCTGTGAAGCTGCTTATACAAGAGTTAGACTGAGAACTGGACTCAGCTGCGGGTTGAACACTGGCCGGGATGGTGCCGGCCGGTGGAGCAAGGCCCTGTGCCTTCTCCCAGGCGTCCATCCTCCTGCAGCGCCCCCTGGTGGAGAAGCCCAGTTGGAGCCCCATACGAAACTGATACTCAGTTTGCAGCATCCTTACAAAGCCAAGCATAGAGGAGTGGTTTGGGGCCTGAGCATTAATGACTCAGTAGCTGAAACACTGATTTACCTGAGGTCTTCAGTCAAATACCTCCCCGAGACACCTTGCCTGGTCATCCCCATTAGAAGTGCATGATCTTCCTCTCTAGAGCCATTTCCACTCTCATCTTCCCAACGCTCGTCTAGCAGGTGCTAGCGGGTGGTTTTTCAAGTCCCATCCCCCATCTCCCCCACCAAGCCTCAAGCCCAGTGGCAGCGGCAGTGGACAGTTCTCTGAGAGCTCAGACTCGTGTCTGTCACCTTGTCTTTGTTCCTCAGCTAACATCTGCTTTCTGCCAGCTCAGAGGACTTTTTATTCGAGATTAGGGTTTCTCAGCTATGACTCTATGGACATTTGGGATCAGGTAACTCTGTTGTGGGACACTGTGCTGTGTGTTGCACAATGTCTAGCAGCACCTTGGTCTCCACTCACTAGATGCCCTTGCATAAGGGCCATGACAACCAAAGATGTCTCCTAGTTGTCCCTGTTGAGACCCACTGTTCTAAGTCCATACCTGGTCCAAGGGTTGTGTGAGAACATGGGTATTGGCATCAGATAGAGTTTGGTTGACTTTTTCTTCATCTATTCCTTTATTCTCTTGGACAAGTCACTGAAGCTCTATGTCACTTTGTTCAACTGCAAAATATAATACCGTCTTCCGTTATGAAGATTAAATAAGGTGACACTGGAGAAGTTTGTGTACGGTACCTGGTAAATACCAATCAGTCACTAGAAGTCAACAATAATTCAGTATAATTCAAAACAAAGCATTAATGTAATTCATGAGAAGCCATGGCCAAGTGGATTGTCAACATATGATGCCAAATAACTGGCATGTGTTTATTTGTTCTACTGAATGGGCTTGACATTGGCCTGAGGGAAGTGAGCGGTGGTCGTGCTCTGAAAAGCTGTAGAAATTTCATAAGAATAACTGCCAGATGCTGGAATCTGGGTTACTGATGATAGGACCCACTTGCGATTGAGATGGATTTAAAGGCACTTAACATATGAGTGCAGCTGTGTGATGCTGCAGACAAATAATAAACACTTGTCAAGTAGTAAATTTCACGGTGATGCTTGGAGTCAACATGCTGTTTGATTGTCTAATTGATTTACTTTCCCAAATGTCACCAAAAGGAATCAAAGAAACAAGTACAGTTACTGTGTCTCTCAGACTCTGAGAACTTTATGAATCTCAGCACTTTGATATTACTGAATTCAGAACCCTCCCTGGTGGAGGAAACTTAGCTTGCAACTTGGATTCAGTTCTGGGGACTTCCCTCTTGATGTCCCCACATGCACGGCCCCACCTCACCATGCTCTCAGAAGCATGCGGTAGAAAGGAATTCAACGGCAGTGGGTGGGAACACTCTCTTGGGGGCATTTGAAGGACACCTGTTGAATTCTCATGCTTTCTTGCCTTCCTCCCTAGGTACACAGTTCTGCACAGTGGACACCACCAGGAACTTGAGAAACTGCCCATACACAATGACCCAGAATCCTTGGAATCATGCTTCTGATTGAGAACATGGCTCATGATTAAGCCATTCATTCCCATTCATGTCTGCATGAACAGGACACCCTGGCATCTCTCCTGACCCTCATCACCACCTATGAGGCACGAGGCAGTGGGGCCAAGGGCCCAGGGAAAGTACATGGAGCGCACTGTGGGAGAGGACCCAAGGCCAGAATATGGAGGATCTTGGAGTTGAGAAGGGACTTCAGGCAACCCCAGATCCAGCCTCCCATCCAGTGCAGAAGTAGCATCTTCCATAGCATCCCTGAAGTCTGATCAGTCTCTGCTTGCACACCTCCTGGGGTAGAGCTTACTACCTCCTACTGCAGTTTCTTCTATTGTAGGGAAGTTTTAATTGTAAGAAAGTTTTTCCCTTTCTTGGGACACAGTCCCGTCTCTGCTCCATCTTGCATCGGGGTCAATGCAGTTAGCTCCCTATCCCCTTTGAGAGCCCCTAGATATTGGGAGACGCTGATCTGCCATCTACGCACCCTTTTAAGTCTTTTCTCCATTCTGGCCACCTCCTGGACATACGTTGGTGGGTGTATTTATCAAGGCTTTTGTAATGAAATCAAGTTGATGCCAATGCCAAGATGTCTGTCCAGAAGCACTACAGAACTTCTGAAACGTCAGTATTTTCTGGTTGATAGATGTGAACATTTCTATTTTTTCTTGGGGATAGTTCTGGAAACTGCTCAGGTTTTGATTTTGGATCCATTATCCAAAGGCATCTTTACTGTTCGTCTAATTTCTCTGTGTGTTTAAAGATGACATTTTTCTCATCGGCATACCAGGTCTGAGGTCACGTGGAATGAAGCTTGATCCACTTTCCTTCCATGACATGGGAAAAGGAACGGCACCTTTACTGAGAACACTGCCGAAGGATGGTCTTTGGCGAGGAAATGAAGTTGCTCCAATAAGACACATTTCAGGGGCCTTCTGGACCCTGTGCCAAGGCAGTGCTTGGTCTCGGGGTAGGCATTTTGCTCACTGGGGCAAAGACATAATCACAGACCACTACTTTCTGGGGAAAATTCACTGGCCCCCTGCCTGTGAAGCTGCTGGGGTTCCATTTTTCCACATCTTTTTAAGCATCTCACTTCCTCCAAGCTCCTTAGGAGATGCTGCCTTGATCTCAAAGTTACCGGCAAATCATTTCGTCTTGGGGCAAATTATCTCCCCAGGTTGAAACTCATGAGGGCATATTTTTTCTGGTAGCCTTTCTTTTGACTGATGATTAAAAATGCTATTGCGAAGATGGATTGCTGGTCCTTAGGGACCCAGCCCAGCGAAAAGGGAATGTGGGTGCTGGGTGGTGGGGGAGGTTACGAAATATAGATGGGCCCAAAGTTTCTAGCCTCACCAGTTCTCCTTGCCCTTGTGTTTGATCTGTTGACCCCACTTTCCTTCCTAAGTCATCCTAAGAAGCCACAATTACCTCCTTATCACCTATTTTATCTGTGGAAGGAGAACCCACTGGCTCTCCCCCTTCTCTCTGTCCTCAGAAATAATGGGAAGAATGATCAGACACCCCACTTTTTGTACTGCAAGTCCCACATCCCAGGAATGCTCTCAGTTCCAGGCAAAGGGACCCTCCCAGAGAAGATTAACAGGCCACCTCATAGCTGCATTTTCTCTCTACACTTTTTCATGGAAAAGGCAGAGCTGAGTGAATTCAGGTGTCCAGTTCTTCCCAGGCTGTGTAAATGAGGTCTCTGATCTCAAAGCACAAAGAACTTCTTAGGGAACAACTAAGAGATCATGAGAACCAGATCATCGTGAGGAGGAATAGGTGTAGTGCTTTGTGGCAAATGGTAAGTTTTTCTCTCTAAGTCGACAGTACCTGCTACTGCCTACGTAGACGCATACACATGAGCATACATCCAGTAGGACTGGTTCCCTACGAAATGCTTCTTTTCCCAGGAGATTGGCAAGCTTATCTACTGGTGTAAACCATAATTTCTCGGAGGTAGGTCTACCATATTCAATGGTAACTTGGATTCAACAGGGACCCACAGAGGACAGTGCGCTTGGAAAAATGAGATCTTCCCATATCCTCAAGCCATCACCTTCTGGACTCTCAGGACACGTTTCTGTGGGTCAGCACCTGATTGGTGTCTGCAGAGGTCATGAGCACCCTGGAGCCGTGAAACAGCAGCGACTAAGGAAACGGAAGCCCTTGCCATCGTCAAGAAGATGGTCTCTTGTGGAGAAGGTCTCTTCTTCGCTGTGGCTTTGGACCGGGGCTGGGATGACGTGGTGATGCACCCAATAGCCACGTTGGAAGTTTATAGGACAGGAGCAGAGGTGCTTTGTCTGGGCAGCTGCCAGCCAGGCATTTCTGAGAGGTCTGGCTTCCCGGAGTCCCAGTAAGAGAACACGCCTATGGAAGACTGAGAAGGAGGAGACGTAGAGTTTGTCCAAGGAAGGAGGAGACTCATTCTGCTGTCTTCTCGGAGAAGACCACCCTCTTCCAGGAAGCCCCAGGTGTCAAGAAGAGATGCTTCCAGGGAGGGGGCGTACACCTCGGGCCACACCTGCCACACCAGCCTGGACAATCACGGGGGTGACGGTTGCTGCCACCAGACAACCCCACATGTGGGATCGAGGGGCTACAGCTGTGCTTCTTCTTAACTTAACTTAACTTAACTTAACATCTTAACTTCTTAACTTGACTCTCCAGCTCACTAACCTGGGCAGTGACCCTGAACTCCCCATCCAGCTCCTGGTCAGCAGCTGGAAAGCAAAAGAAATGCTCCAAACCATCTTCTTCAACTGACTCCCAAGTATGTGCTCGTGGACAAACCTGTTCTTCCTGGATTTCACCTTCTCATCTCACCCCCATTTCCACTTCGCGCTGCTCGCTTGCTCTGTCCTGGAGCGAGCTGCTGTCCATCTGGGAGATGGGGGGGTGGGGGTGGGCGGTGGGTGGGCGAGGGAGGGGATCCAGGGAGGGACTGCGTGTGGCTACAACAAACCTGCCTTCGATATTGTCTTCAAGGAAGAACGAAGTAATGTTTTCTTGGTGCTGTGCTGTCTGCCCGTTTTTCTCGTTGGTGTCGCATTTCTTTCCGGGGAGAGAGCAGTGTTGCTTTTGACTTTCTCTTACTCTGCTGTGCTCTGGTCAACGTCCTTCCTTGTAACAGCTGGTCTTGTGGGTGGAAAAGATTAATACACTTAACTTTTCTAGCTGTAATCTGCAATCTCTTCTTCATTCAGTCTAGAAAAAAGGAGGCTGAGTGTATGGCTTACATTTTAACAAATCAGGGATGCTCTTGAAGGCCTGGGTTTGGGTTGGCGTTCGGCTCTAGACTTGAACCAGCTCGTGCCTTGCTTGTCTCATCCACAAAACAAAGAAACTCTCTGAGCTGGTAGGACTGTTGGGAGTGTTCCAACAGACATGCAAGGGCCCCCGTTAGGATTATTCCCAAACGTGTGTCCTGCCCAATATTGCGATTTACTTAATATTTTTCGTTGAAGTCAATTCAAGTTTTCACTTAGAGAAACATTTTAGAGGGAAACATTATATTGATCCCAGAATAGAAAATCAGCATTACTTGCCATAAATAGAAAGCAGCCATAGAGGTAAATAAATGAAAACAAAACAAGGTTTTTAAGTTCTAACTTGAGCCCAGTGCTCATGTGTTTAAAAGGGAACTGAGTGCTGGACGACTTGGTGGGAAGGGGGGTGCCGTGCCCCACCCGACAAGGGGCTCCTGAAGCTGGGAAGGGCTGTGAGGATTTTGGAGGGGAACTTCCAAACTTTCTGCATGAATGCGGTTAATCACTAGTGGAATTAGATACCTTTTGAAACCAGAGAGAGAGGGAAGATGAAACTGGTGATATTTTTAATTGCTATTATATTTGATTCAGATGGCCTCTCCTTTCCCTTCCCCTCCTTTTTTTTTTTAAGCTCACCCCAGAACATATCTAAGCTAATAATAATAATAATAATTGTAATAATAATGTAGCAATAATTAGAGAAGCTAACATTTAATAACCTCCCTTCTGGAAAGACTGTGGTAAGTGCTTTACATAGATTATCTTAATCCTCATAAAATCCTTACAAAGTAAGTAAGTACCCAAATCTTTCCCACTTGGCCGCAGAGCAGACCTCAGCTGAGAGGTCTAGCCCAGGGCGGGAAGGGTGTGTTTGGAGTGTGGCCGCAGGGGGTGTGATGGCCAAGCCCGCAGTCCTAACCCAGGACACATGGGGCTGAGCTCACTCCACTCTCTCGTGGAGGGCACGGTGCTGGGAGAGAGCGTGAGCAAGCAGGGGTGGCCCTGCCCTCCTGTTGCCTAGGAAGTGCCCTTCTGCTTCAGCCTGGGGCCCAGACAGGAATCCGGGACGCGCCTGTTCCAGTGTGCAGCCCTGCCCCACACTTGCTCTAGTGTCCTCTTTGGCTCTCTTTCACCCCCCTGAGCCTCTCTTTGGGTCTTTAAACAAGGGAGGAATGCAGTAGATGATTAATGGGGAGGAAAGGCCCTCCTGCACGGATCCTTCCTACTGCCTCCAGTATTCAGTTGGCAGGCTACTGAGTAGCCAGCAGCACACCCTGAGGATGGGCTGTTTGAGCCCGAGCGAGCGCTGTCTTGTATCCCAGAGCCTCCCTGGGGTGCACAGGTGAGGAGTGGCTCTAGTGGAAGGTAACTTGACTTTGCCACACTTCGTGGTTGGAACCTGGAACACTATCTGGCTAGGCTCTTCTGTCCCAGGAGCTCATCACTGCGGGCACTTTATAGTTTGTTTTCCCGATGAGGTCCCTGGGCCTCTCACAGTAGCCTGCGGGAGGGATTACTGACAGCTTATTCTAGAAAAGGAAGCCCACGTTGTCAGGGAAGGTGATTTGCCCAAGGACACAGGAGTCAGGACCGAAACACTGCAGGTCACTCCATTCTATCAGAGTGTTTTCCTCCTCTTCTTTAAATTTTTTTCCAAACATACAAATTATCTATTTTTAGACGACATAAATGATGGGTTATGTAATGGGTTAGGTTACACAGATAATGTATTAATGCAGTTGGTCCCCATGATACAAAGTTCTAACTATGGGTAGAGCAAAACACCCCTTGACTCCAGCTTAATCCCACTCCCCTCCAGGGAAGTATGTGCTCTTCTACCAATACTGCGTCCTATCTCCATATGTCTAAATGGATGGATAAAAATATATGGTCTCGTTTTGTTCTTATATATAAATAACGCTCTAGAGTATCACCTGCAACCTGCCTTTTTCAACTACACCGTCAATGTCATTTTGGATCAACATGTGGGACTCTTCGTCGTTCCAGGCCACACAGCAGAGGCTGTCTGCCATGCGGAGTTGTTTCTCCTCTGGTCTGGCTGTATCCCGGGTCTGAGCAGGGTATGTGGGGCCCACATCGGAAAATCAGCAGCCTCCGTTTTTCTGGGACTGTGCTAACCAGGTGAAGGGCGGCCAGAGTGGGTTAGAGTTTATGGGGCAGGTGCCCTGTGGAGAAGGCCCATCCTACCTGGGTCTCTGCTGGCTTCCAAGCCCCCCTTCTAGGGACTGAAACCCTCTTCTCCAGGGGCACAGGCCCTGCAGGCCTTCTGCTGGTTCCCTGATGTGTGCCTTTGACAAGGTATTTAACTTGCTCAACCCTGATTTCCCCAGTGGTAAAGCAGGGACAGAATGATCAGTCACACTCTAAAGGGTTAGCATGAGGATGTACGCAAAGCACTTGGTAAAACTTTTTAAAAAAATGTCTATTTGAGAGCATGCACACATTGGGTTTGGGGGATGGGGAGGCAGAGACTCTTAAGTAGACTCTCCCCACTGAGTGTGGAGCCCAACACGGGGGCTTGATCTCACGATCCTAAGATCACCACCTGAACTGAAATCGAGTCGGCCACTCAACACTGAACCACCCAGGCTCCCATGGAAACACTTTTAAAAATGCTATCATGGTATCATTACTTCCTCTTAATGGCCTCACCAGCTCTGCTTCCAACCATCCTGGAACAGGATGAAGGAACAGGAGGTGTTGGAAAGAGTAATAGAACCACCTTTCCTAATGAAGGGAATTACAGCAGAGGCACTGTTTTGTCCCTTTGTGGCCCATCTTCCATTTTTGGAGGCTCTCTCATTGCACCTTCACACCCGCCCTGTGGGGTGGGCCCATTATTCCTTGTTACCGGTTCACAGCTGAGAAAACAGAGCCCCCAGAATAGAGGCTGTAGCCATCCCCAGGTCACCCGGCAGTCACTGAGGAGTTAGGATCTGAATCCAGGTCTTGAGTCTCACGGTGCAGTCTCTGTAGGAGATGTGGGCCCGCTGCGCCCTCCAGAGGTCACTCCGGTCACAGCTGGCGGCATCCTAAGAGACACTTATCTCCCTGACATTAATTCAGTCATCCGTCTGCAACAGTTCTTACGTGTGACAGACGCTGCACCGCAGATTGGTGACATGCCATTGCATGGCTGGATGGGATAACTCTGTTCTCGGTGGCAGGTGTGGGCAAGCACACGGCGGCCTGGGAGCCAAGTCCTCCAGCCTGCAGGCACGGTCTCTACTTCTTTTTTTTTTTTTTTTAAAGATTTTATTTATTTATTTGAAGAGAGAGATCACAAGTAGGCAGAAAGGCAGGCAGAGAGAGAGAGAGAGAGAGAGAGAGAGAGAAGCAGGCTCCCTGCTGAGCAGAGAGCCCGACGCGGGACTCGATCCCAGGACCCTGAGATCATGACCTGAGCTGAAGGCAGGGGCTTAACGCACTGAGCCACCCAGGCGCCCACGGTCTCTACTTCTTAAAGTGGTTGGGAAACAAAAGATATTTTGTGACATGTGGAAATTATGTGCAATTTAAATTTGTGTCCATAAATAAAGTTGGATTGTTAACAAAGCCACGTCCGTTTGTCGAAGTAGCTCTGTGGCTGCACTCCTGCTCCCAGCCGCCAAGGGACGGCCACTGGGGAGCTGGAAGTAACATGCTCTCTGGCCCCCCGACAGCAAGTGGGCCGACCCCTGCTGTGCGGCAATGACTGTGCAGCCTTTCATTCTGCACACACTGACCAAATGCCTCCTACAGGAGTCTTCTTCCAAGTTCATGGTTTTGTTTCTCAGATGTTCTGGTCTGCACACCTTCGCAATGATTTTAGCGCTCCCTGCTGTCCCTGTTCTTACAGCGGGTTGGATGAGCAGGAGAGAAACCAACAAGTTAGAAGGCAGCGGCCTCTAGCGGCCCATCTGAGCATTGTTTAGAGGATTTGGTTATTATGGTCCCATTGAGAAAACAGGGTTAGACTCAGTCGAAGTTGGGGAGGTTTGTATTATTTCAAAATATCTAGAATGTTTTAGAATTTGTTTCCTGCCTTTTCTAAACTGGAGAGTACAACACACTCTTAGTTAAAAGGGAGATTGGCCGAGTTAAAAATAAGGTAATAAAAAGATGACTGAACATGGTACTGGACAATTCTTCTCAATATGATAGAAATAATTGTCTTGAAAAAGAGAGAACTTTGATGAAAAGACACTGTTGATCATTCACACTATTTTAGTGTCAGGAAAACTTGCTGGCGCCCTTGCATGCCTAGGGACGGGATACTGAGGCAGCCCAGCGGGAATCAGACAGACACTTCAATTCTTGCCTATCTAGCCTTGACCAGTTCTTGACCATAACTGAGAAAATCTTCCCTCTCTGGGCTTCAGTGAAGTGAAAAGGTTGGACTAGGCAGTCTCTAAGGGCCATTACACCTCGTAGAGACCATCTGTACATATTCCATTAGGAAAGGGTTGACAAAATTTTTCCACAGATTTTCAGTTTAAGCAATTTGTGAGGTCACTCAGCCAGCAAGCGGCAAAGCTATCCCTCAAACATAGGCGTTGCTCTAAAAGCTTTTTTTGCTCTTGACTCCTGGTCCTATAATGAGGCATAGATCAGGGTGAAGTTCTCTTCTGAGAAAGGAGAAAGGCCATCTCCTAGTGACCAGGTATTTTGGGAAATTCTGCCCCTCCCAGTGTTCAGTCACGTAAGAGCTCTACTTACTACTTTGTGGCCACAGGATTTTAGAGAAAAAAGAGACGAGAGACAAGATTACACTGGAATCTTACTTAGACACAACTCTACACGTTCCATTTCTGTGCAGTTATTTGCTATTCTTTAAAAACAGGGATTCAGGTCCAAGGCAAGAGAAACGTTTTTAATAAACTTTTATTTTTATATTCAAGATAAAGCATATACACAACTGAATGTGGAAATAAATAATTAGAAATGCTTTGGAAACTTCCATTTTCCCTCTCAAACTCAATTTTTTTTTAAACTCATAAATCTTTTTATTTGATTTTAAGAAAAACGGCAACTATAATACCAAGAAAAAAAATGAATCACCATTTTGTACACAAACATAAAGCTGCCTCCTAAAGGGTTTCGTTGGTTTTAATAATAACACAGAAAAAAGCACACAAGACAAGAAGACTCTTCAACAGATTTACTCAAACAGCTTTGCTCGAGAAGAAAAAGGCACAGATTTAAGGGGATGACAATGATTATTAAGAATATAGTAAATGAGGGCTCAGCCAAAAAGTGACAACTTTATGAACTAAGTCAGGAAAAATGAACAGAATGAACTCTTTCCAATTATCTGCCTTCATTAAAATGAATTCTTAAATTAAATTGTATAAACATATGATATAAAGGTGGTACTCAGGAATTGTCTTTGTATATTTCCTCTATGTACAAATCTTTGTATACAACTTCAATGTTCCTTGTACATTTCCTATATACCAAAATGTGCCAGGGCCTCCAAACCACATGCCCTGAATCCCTGTGGAACTTGCCAGCTGCTGGGCGACCCCTTCTGGCTTGTGCCAGAACACCTGGGAAGTAGGAGAGGCCAGTCAAATGTAGTCATCTTCTACTGGCTCCCCGTTGACATCGCAGTAGTGGATGAAAATGGCCACTACTCTCTGAAACACACCCTTCTTCATCTGACGCATCTCGGAGATTTCTTCTCCTATTGTTTCCATACAAATGTCCGCAGACAGCTGCCCTTTCCTTCGAGGAGCATAGATGGTGCCTTGGAAATTAGAAAGGGGAAACATGTAGGATTATGAGAATCATCTGGAGGTCACTGGTGAAGATGGTAGATGAGAAAAGCCTGTAATGTGATGCCACCGAACTAGGTGTAGCTCCTGGACTGGGCCCCACGTTACACGTGCCATGCCATGGCCCACGTCTGGGGCCTCGGAGAGCACGCATGATTAAAGGCCCAACGTGACCACGCACCAGACAGCTAAGTCACAGATACACCTATGTGTATTCTTCCAAACTGGTTTCTTCATAAAATATGTTTTTAAGACTTCCTACAAATGGATGTTCAAGTGTGCTAACACTCAGAAGAACTCTATTCAAAAGAGCCTTCAAGTTTTTCCCCAAATAGCTACACCTGAATTCTAAGTTCCTCTATGATACCCAATGAGAAGCGGATCATAAGGAGAATAATCATTCGTGTAAGTGGAACAATTTCAAAACAATACAGTTGACGAACTCTTAGTCAAGAGTAAGAAAATTATAAGCATCTAGGTAACAAAAACATCTGGGTAGGAAAATCTGTCTCCAGGACTCCTGCCCACCGACCTTTATATATCCATAGTAAGTCAACTGACTGTACAAACTGAGAGCTGCTACTGGCAGGGGGAGAACCAAACAGCAAGAAAAGGCAAATAAAAACATTTACGTGAGCAGCTGCGCTCTTTCCACAGTTTGGCTACTGAGGCCACTGCTGCTATACAGCTGGGGTGCAGATGCCCCTTCGGATCACTATGCTTGCATCCTTTGGGTAAATACCTACTAGAGCAATTACTGGTTGTAGGGTCGCTCTGTATTTTTTTTTTTTGACATGATGTACATATATGCAACGGAGTTATTACTCAGTGATAAAAAAAAATGAAATAACTACCATTTGCAACGTTGGGGTGGAACTAGAGGGTATTATGCTAAGTGAAGTAAATCAATCAGACAAAGACAATTTTATGATTTCACTCATGTGGAATTTCAGAAACAAAACAGGATCACAGGGGAAGGGAGGGAAAAATAAAGTAAGAGGAAATCAGACAGGAAGACAAACCGTAAGAGACTCTTAAATGCAGGAAACAAACTCTGAGGGCTGCTGGGTAGGGAGATGGGTGGGGGAATGGATAACTGGGTGATGGGCAGTAAGGAGGGCATGTGATGTAATAAGCACTGGGTGTTGTATGAAACTGATGAATCCCTGAACTCTACCTCTGCACCTATAATACACTATATGTTAACTGAATTAAAATAACATTTTTTAAAAATTTAAAATATTTAAAATACCCCCATTTACATGAGAAGCAATATAAAGGCTCCATACACTGCTTTTAACTCAAACAAAACATTAAGTATCTAACACAGTAGGATATACTCAAACTAGAGAATAAAAATCAGGTCATAATTACTTTCTTCATCATCTTCAAAATCGTATCTGGCGAAGCTGTTGGGTTCTGCGGCCCGTAATGATCTCAACCAAGGGAAGTCAGAGATCATGGAATATGGAGCTCCATCCACAACCCCTAAAAGAAGAAGACACATTAACAATGCTGCTGGTGTGGAAGTAAGAACAGGGCCAAACACTGTAATACTGTGTAAGCAAAATGTACAATGTGCTTTCTTTTATCTCAGCTGCTTCGGATTATTCTGGGGATGGTGAAGACTCACAGAGGGACATTAGTACGCATCTAGTCCCCGCTACTGGCAGATACTCAGAACACCCATTCCTACCCTCCCTACGGCCTGTCTCTCCATCTAGTCAGTGGGCAGCTATGAAGGTGACCAACCAATGGTCAATGCTCACCTTCTAAAGTGTAGATTTCTCTACCCCAGGGGTACTTGGGGTATTTCTTTAAGTCATCTTCACTTCGTGTGGCTTCAGGGAAGAATTCATACTTAATGAGTTCTCTGGAGGCAACAGGAAAAATTAAATAAAAATTACAAAACTGGAAACAGTGCTAGGGTGTGGGGAAGAAAGGACCTGTCGAAGTTGTATTGGGCCTAAGGTCTAAGGAACATCTCAAAGAAAGTATTAAGTAGCTAACAGAAGTAGACAACTAGAGGATACATATCTAGTCAGGTCAAAATTACTTTCCTCACTATCTTCAAAATCCTACTGGGAAAAGAAAGCAAGCCACTCCAATCAAATGTCTTGTGTATATAAGGTGCTAAATAAAACATTTATATAACATCCATAAAGAAGTCCAACTTTCTGAAGATGTAAAACATTAAGTTTAAAGATCTTTAATTTCATCTCTTTGACATGCACTGGGGCTAAAGGAATGAAGTCAGTGCACATGTATGGTCTGTTCCTGCAATTTTTCTCTAAGTTTAGAAATGAAGTTACAAATATATATGAATGCTTTTTAGTTTTAAGTACTCATTTCCCTCCATTTTTTACATCCTATATGTCCTATGGTTCAGTGCCTGAAAAGCTCAGACAAAATCATTTCGAACAAAGAACAATTAGGATTCCTTTCTGGGACCCCTTGCCACAGGAAATGACCAAAAAACCCTTCCGGGGCCACAGATTACTTACTGATTGATGTTTGCTATCGTATCCATCCAGCTGCGGATGCGCACCTTGTTCCGGACGTTGGGAGGGTTACTGAACTCATGGATAATACAGATATGGTAGGGGTAGGGGCCGCTAAATAGCTTCTGCTCCAGGGTCAGTGTGTCTACCTGTGGAAGACATCACAGGGCTTTTGACCAAGGAAGAGAACGTCCTGCAAACCTCTCTTTAAAGTATGAGTCACCTTTTTTAAACCTGTTTTAAAATCTTTGGTGGATTTGAAAATCAACCAGTCACATTCAGTCCTGAACACAGCTTGCCATGCTGGGAGTGGGGCTTAGTAAAATTCTTCTCCGCAAACTTGCTGATTTACATATCCCTGTTATATACACACCCCCTAAAGCAGGGAATCCTGATGCAGGTAACTGACCCCGGGGATCCACTTCCGATTACGTCCTCCACAGCTCTAAGTACTGGCTGCATTGCAGAGCTGCGAGTGTGTAGGTTCTATATACCCTATTCAAACCGGCCTACTGCCGGGCCTAAAGAACAGATTCCCTTGTGCCCTTGTAGCCTTTGTTCACTTGCCTTCCTCTCAAGGAGCCCTCTTCCCCATCACTATTTAGGCAATCCCACCTTACCATCTTAATGGCAAGTATGTCTACCTCCTACTGGAAAAGCAAACTTTTCAAGAGAGGGAGGATGCACTGTGTGTTCTTCAACCCCAGAAAACGATAGACAACAAATGGTATGTTTGCTGGAATGAATCTTCTGGGGCCAAGCTTAAACACTGACTGCAACGATTACTTATTATTTCCTTTAAACTTTATTCTAGCACCAAGCACAGAGTCGTACATACGATGTTTGCTCCTCCCCGCTGCCCAGTTTTATCGAGATGTAATCGACACACATCACCGTGTAAGTTTAAGGCATACAGCAAGATAGTCCGATTTACATACATTGTGAAATGAGGACCATAACAGGTTCAGCCAATATTCATCTTCTTATGTAGATATGATAAAAAGTCACTTCACATATATTCATTTAACTATCATTGGTGTAGGTTTTTATTTTAATTTTACAGATGAAGGAATAAGACAAAGAAGCCAAGTAATCTGCTCCCAGTCAGTGAACAAGAACTTGAATCAGGCTGTCTGAAACCTGTGCTCTTATAAGCACAGGCAACTTTTATTAAGTATAAAAACTTAAATAACAACTGCCCTCATCATATAGCTTGCTAAAAATCCACTAAAATCAAGCAGAGAAGTATTAAGGACGAAGACTGGCCAGGTAGTCTAGCTTGGCTAAAAGAACTATGTAGAATCCAAAGACTCATTATCACAGATTGAACAAATAAATAAATTCTGAGTTGAAAAGGCAGAAGACTAAAAAAAAAATCACTGCAACAAGCTCAGAAAAGGCAGAGCAAGCTTGCTACCTGCTGCATCGGGCGTAGGTATATGATGCGATTTCTGTCGGGCGGCATCCGGAGGATCTGATCTAGCACTTGATCCATGTTTAGCTTCTTGCATTGTGCATAGTCGAATCGATTCACAATGGGGGCATTTTCTACTTTTAAATGTTTCAGTACCCTGCACCTGGTAGCTACAAAAAGAAAACAATGGTAAGCTCTACAGATACTTTACACAAACTCATACAGCAGTATATAGCCCATCTGGAATCATTCTGGGAGGACGGGGACAATCTGTATTAGCAACAAATACTGCAGAGGGGGACATCTCTAACCTAGGTCAAGCACTGTCATCAAGTACAATTAACAGCGATCAAAATGATTTGAAAATGTCATAGGGTGCCTGGCTGGCTCAATCAGTTAAGCGTCCGACTCTTGGTTTCAGCTCTGGTTGTGATCTGGGGGTTGTGAGACTGAGCCCCACATCAGGCTCTCCACCCAGTATGGAGTCCGCTTGGAGTCTCGCTCCCCCTCCCTCTGGCCCACGTGCTCGTGCTCGTGCTCACGTGCACACTCTCTCTCAAAGTAAAATTGTTAAAAATAATAATAATAATAATAATAATAATAATAATTCTGTCCTGTTAAAAGAAGGTGGTCACCATCATGTTGAAGGAATGTCAAGGTACTTTTTCCTAGCTAAGATTGGTAGACTTAAGACTGGTAAAGAGTCCATGTTCCGAGGGTAATTTTCCTAAACATAACTGTTTATAAAATACTTATCAAAAAGAATGAATGATGGTAACTATTATATTATACAATCTTATGGGTAATGTTCAAATAAACCTAGAATAATTTACAAATACTATCACATATTCACCCACAGGAAATGAGCAGAGTTGATTTTAACTCCTATCCTAAGCATAAAAGCAAAACCTTTAAAAACCCAAAACATCTGGATACTTTGGTCTGAAGCTATATAGTCCAATGTGGTCATCTTCTTTTTAAATTGCTATTAAAACTAAAGTGTATTAAAATTAACAATTTAGCTCTTCAGGCATTAGCCACAGTTCAAGTGTTCAACAGTCACATGTGGCCAGTGGTTACCATATCAAGCAGTGTAGATACAGAACATACCCATCACTGCAGAGAGTTCTATTAAAAATGCTGGCCAGAAACACGATTAAATATGCTCCCTATTTAACATGTAAGTGTCAGGTTATAGAGAAAACTGGTGCTATGTAATAAATGAATTTAACATTTATTAACATTTATTTAACATTTATTAACAGCAAGCTAACTTCAGAAAAATATCCCCTTCCTTTTTAACCCCAAAATTCATTCTGATTCAATTTTTACTATAGATTTCAACCTGGTCCAACTCAAGAGAGAATCAGATGGAAGCTAACAATAAAACCATATGGCCAACACGCTTGATCTCTTCAACATTTCATAAAGACTTCTTCTATAACATCTTGACACAATGTCATCACCCGCTGAGCAACTGAGCCCTGTAACTAACCTGATGTTGGAGGGCTAAGCAAGTCTCTGCCTTTCTGACTCATTTTCTCCTTCTGGAGAAAGGAGGAAGGAGAAGCAGGGCAAGTGATAGGAAAGAAGGAAAAGAGAGAGGACCAAATGGTGATATGAAGCCAGTGGCTCTGCACTATAAAACTGGACAACGCTGAGGTCAGTTTGGGCCTCAGTCATTTCGCCCACCATTAACTCAGTCAGCAAATATCCAGGGACAGAGATTCTTACCTAGGATCCCTGGTCTCATGATAAGCTGAGCTAAACAATTTGGTTTAAGGGCAAACAAAAGGCAGGACCTGAGGCCATGCGATCCATCACTAGGTTTAGAGAAGATATGGGGAGAATGAATCCTCGGAGTCAAGTGCAGAGGTGAAAAATAGATTCTCCAAGAGATGAAGAGAGAAAAGAATAGGAAGTCAAAGCGGCTCAAAGGCTGCGAGGCAGATTCTCAGATCTCAGAGGGGAGAGTGCTAACAGTACTGCCTTAAGCCAGGCTGGGCTTCTAAAGGGCCCCCTGATTCTGGTCTAGGAGCAAAGTCCAAGAGGAGATGGTCATTTAGTAGATATTTTAAAACTTCGTTGACTGGAATGGAGTAAAGTATTACCTCTTAAGGGTGAACATAGGGTCTAGAGATTTCTAGAATTCAGGAGAGAGGTAGCATTTAAATCATTTTATCTCTTCTTTCTGGAATTCTCTTAGTGTATGACAAACTGTTTGCTAAGGATTTCTTTGCTTTGCTTACTAGTAGTAACAGACAAATGCAAAGAAAAGAAAGAAAAGAAAGCCCCTAATACTCCAGTACAAATATAATACAAACTAATAATATTAGGTATGCTTTGAGTTAGCGGACAGACCCTCCACTATATATGTGTGTACATATATACATAGACACGCACATGCACTTTCTGTATTTAATCTTCAAAAATATGTGTTTATAGGGTAGACATAATTATGTATAATTTAAAATTGAAAAAAAAAATGAACACAGACAATATATAACTTGTCCAAGGCAAAAAAACATGTCCTATCTTCATAATTCTACATGGATAGGTATAAAAAACATAATTTTGAATGAAAATGGAGAAATGGACATATCATACACGCAAAATTTTAAAAGCTCACATAAAAAATACCCTACCCTCTTATTTGTTCACAGGTAAATACATTTATAAGTAGAGATGCACTATTAAAGGCATGAATAGAGGGAGGTGAAGGCTGATAAGACGGGCAACGTGGGACAATGGGACCAAAAGGAAAAGCCTGAACTAAGGATAACGTGCCACGAACTGAAATTCTGATTGATGATGTCAATCAGACCTACAGCCATTAAGTATGTAAGGCACAGTCCCCAGTTCCGGCAAAAACACAAACACAAAACACAATGTCATATAGCACGGTCAACGGTCGAGAGAGGATTCAAACTGAGATCTACTTGACTCCAAAGCCCACCATGTTGTGAATCTACTCCATCAGATCAAGTAGCAATTATCATTTGGAGGAAAGCAAAGGCAAGGCTGTTTTAAAAGATGAAGTCTGCACGTGCTCCCTCACAAACACCGTGGAGGAACTGCTTGAGAACTATAGAACAAGGACAGAATTAGAAATAATCCAAGGTAATGATTCCTTTGAAAAAAAAATAAAGAAATGTTATGGTAGTATTTACGAATCTTTAATTCTTTAAGCTCATCTGTGATGCTTTTGGATGACACAGGCCTAGATCCATACCATGGATGAACATCATCTTGGGACAGTCCTTTAACACGAGATCTGTGATTCCACAGTTGGTCATAGTGACTCCAACAAGATTTTTGGATTTTAATACAAGGACCTACAAGGAGAAAAATGTTAAAAGATATGTCTTTCTGCAGATTTTTGTTTTAAAGTGTAAAGGTTTTCACTGGCACAAGTTAAGAAGTAGCTATTACCAATTTCTTCTTTTAGGGCAAAAAATTAAAAAGATGGAAACTTTAATGATTATTCAGGAATGTGGAAAGTTAAGTGGGTTTTTTTTCCCTTCACCTGCACATGGTCATCCTCAATGACAGGGTCACTGGTACTGGTGGACTTATCTGCTGTCCGCTTTCGCTTCATGGCATGACGTGGCTTTGTTTTGGCAACTTCTAGAAAAAGGAAAGAGGAAAATCCAATTTTTAGCTATTAGCTTTCTTTCCATCAAGAGAACACATTCAACTGCGTATTGCATATAACTTTATAAGGCAACTCTCAAATCTATGACTTGGTTCCCAATAAGTTATCACCAGATTATATCCCAACAGAACACATGACCGCTATTTCCAACTAACTATTCCAAAACAAAATCGCCCTCCATTATCTCAAGCCAGTTGACATCATATAGGATTATCTCTTCTCATACTTTGGCCGTATCAACAATCTAATTGGGTATTAATTTAGTATTGAGGATGGGTATAACAACTCAAACTACTGGTGGATTAAACTCACCACTTTCCTGCTGAACTTTAAATTACTAACTACTGCTTAGTAAAAATATTTCAAGGCCTGATATCTATTCTCAATTTTATTCCAAACCATGTCCTAGTCATTTGCCACCACCAGAGCGTATGAAGCCAAAATCATTCTAGCTCTTTCTGCCTCAAACAACCTTTCCTGACCTCACTTTTTTAAACTGATAAGAACAGATACTACACTTGATCTTAGCCAAAAGGCCGAGAAGCGATATGACCTCACTTTTTTAAATTCTACCCATTCCTGAAAAGTCCAGCTCAAATACCACTTACTCTAACAAATCACGTGGGCCCCGCAAAACTTGTAAGTGGTTCTGTATTCCCTGCATACTTGTTTTGTTTCTCCACTTAAACTAAAAGCTCCCTGAAGGCAAGAACATTGCCTTATTTCACCTTCATGTCAATGTCAGCCACTAGCAGTGATCTAAAATGAACATCTACTGAACAAATTGGCACTCGGCATTCACTGAATGAATGAAGGAGTGCAATGCAGGTGCAGAAATGGAGTAACAATAGTAACAAATATTTACTGAGCGCTTACTGTGCATCAGGCACTTCACTAAGGGTTTTACTTGCAATAACTAACAGAATCCTGAAGACAGCCCTTTGAGAGAGATTATTCTCCCTGTTTTACATATGAGGAAACAGAGACAAGAGACGGTAGAGCAGCCTGCCACGGTCTTAGTGGTGGACCCAGGAGGCAACACCAAACAATGAGAAAACCTGCAGTCTTTTAACTAGCCAGATCCTGGCTAGTAAAGCCCTAACTCATTTACTAGTGCTGTTCTAAAACCTGGCAGTGTAATTGTAAGAATAAATATTGTGTTGATTTTATTTAAAGGCAAGGTCTAAATTCATCTCTGAAATTTTAACAAGCACATACACATTCTAAGACATGACACTAAAAAAATCACTGTCCTCATTTTTGACAAGCGTTCTGTAGGAGAGCATTTATTGAATGCAGTAAGGTTGATCTTCACGAATTAAATCTCACCCCGCTGCCTTTGGATACCACTACTAGATTACAAACATCCTACTTGGTAAGTAACTTCAAAGCTTGGAAAGAAAAGGAAACAAGGTGCCAATATTGCAAATTTTCAAAAGGCTTCGGTTAGATGGGAACTCTAGAGATGTAATCCAAGTGCCATCCGCCCAACCCCAGAACCTTTCCTCTACCATTTGAAACCTCTGTGAAATCTTACGATGCAAACCAACGGAAAGGAGCTACCCTGGTTGAAAGCTAAAAGAGAGCCTAGGATTTCTACCCATGGAATGTCCTCTAAAGACCCTGAACACGAACAAAACCCTGGGGTTCCGGAAAAAGAAGAGAACTGTTGATCTAGCCAGCCCACTGAAGGCCTTCTTTCATAGTATTCCTGAAGGAACTTCATGCAAAATCTAATTATCTTTATTGACAAGGAATCTGCTAAAGGTAGCACATTTCAGATGACAGATAAAATTCATACACCTGTTACAACCAATTAATAGGACCTGGTTTGTCTCCCAGTACCCGAAAAATGAAAACAAACAAAAAACAGATCTGCTTCCATTCCTCTACGGCAGTGTTGAAACTAGAATCTTCTGTAGCATTCTTTTTATGATCTGATTCTCAAACTTTTCACCTTCCAGGAAGGCTCTCTCCCTTAAATGACCAGAGCATGGGGTTCAAAGTTAAATTTCCTGCTCTCCAGAGTACCCAAATTGGCAGTTCATATTTTCTAAGAAAAGTTGTAAAACAGAGTCACACTTTACATGTAGATGAGCATTAAAAACAAAGGCTTCCAATGTAAAAGAAAAAAAGAATTCATGTTTTTTTCCCTCACGCCTCCCTCCTTGGGGACAATTCTCATGATTTCATACATCAACCAGCGTCAACATACCTCATACGTTGGTTCCTACCACTTATTAAGTTCACAATTATTCACTGAGCCCCATACCATGTAACACATTGTGCTAGAAGCTGGGAATAACATGCCAAACAAGCAGACATTGTCCCTGCCCTCATGGAGCTCAGTCTATTAGAAAGACAGACAGTAAAACACAGAATTACAACACAGTATAGTTAACATTGGTGTAGAAGACACTACAGAAATACAGAAAACAAACCAATTCAGTTTTGGGGTGTCAGAGAAAGCGGTTAGTATTTATGAGACCTGTACAATATTAATCTTAAATGTTATTCTTTGATAATCCAATTAGTTATTTTTGTGATATTTTATACAGTATACAATGAGGATACAAACAACTTACAGGTATTTATTCCCAAAATAAGAATTCACAAGACAGCTATGTTAGCTTCTAACAGGGTTTTAACACAACATAAGGCCATAATTCGAAAACCAAAATAAAAACTCAAACATTTTCTTTGAAAAAGTGATTTTTAAAAAAATCCATAATAATCAAATTTTGTTCCTTTATTACAGTGGATTTTTCTCCTTAAAACTCTGAAGAGCAGAATGGCCAAGAGATATCATAAACATGCTAGATCAAAAATAGTAAGTTGAAAGCTACTCAAATAACTTGTTCTTTCCAAAAGAGATCCAGAGAATACTAAAATCAGCACTTTGATTCTCTCCAGCAAAGTTGTTACTGAAAGAAAATGGACATTTGCCTTGTAGAAAAAATATGAGGTGGTAATTTACCTACTGTACGGTTAAACACGCATTAGAAATCTTCTCAAATTGAAAAAAATCATGACTGATATAATTTACCTAGGAAAGTAAAAATGAGGGTTTTTTCCCCCCCTAATTTCTAAGAATTCTTTAAGCTAAGAAAAGTTCTAGACCTGAAACAAGTCAGAAGGAAATGGTAGAGGACAGTGGAGCATAAGACGACAAAAAAGTCAAAGCCCCTAGGGTTAATATTAAGTATTTATATTAAAAACAAAAACAAAAAACCCCACCACAAAACAGTAACAACATTTACTGAGACAAAAGACAAAATGAGAGACAACACAGTCCCTAAAAAGGAAGACTCCACACTGTAAAAATAACAATTATCTTTTCAGTAGATCAATGTAATGAATTCCAAAAAAATCCCAAGATTTGCTTTTGGAGCGTGACAAATTATTGTAAAAACTTTAACAATAAATAAGAAATGCGTAACTAGCCCAGGAAATTCTGAAAAAGAAAAAAGAAAGAGGACAGAACATTGGAATGGAACAGAGTGCCCAGAGACAAAACTAAGCTTATCTCAGGCACATGACACAAAAATATTTCAAAATAATGAATGAGAATGGATGCCGATAAACAGCACTGAAACAACTCTGACCATTTGGAATAAAAAAATTAAGTTCATTCCCACAGATTAAAATAAAGAGCTAATAAGCAAATGGATAAAAGAATGAGAAAATATGAACAATGATCTGAACCATGCATAAGGAAGGTCTTCCACTGCAGAAAATAAAGAAATCATAAAGGTAAACAAGTAGATCTGACTTGACAAACATGAAAAACCACGCAACAAAAGGTGTCGTCACAGGAGTTCCTGTGTAACGGGCAGAGTTCCCGCTTGGGAGGATGAAAACGTTCAGATGGATGGTGGTAATGGTTGCAGGACGGCGTGAACGTACTTAATGCCAATGAAACACACACTTCAAAATGGCTAACATGGTGAATTGTGCGCTATGTATAAGAAAAAAAAGTACGATAGAACATTTAAATTTTAAGGGAAATGTATTTTTCATCATATGGCAGAACTAGTGTTTGTAAAGCATAATGATATGTGTGAACAAAACTCATTCTATTCTGAGTTTAAGGTACTATGATTAGTACATAATTAAGGTCTTATATTTATCTTACAAAAGCTTATTTTTGTTAGTTTAGCTCCACATGATATGACTGGCCCTATTTAGCATATAAAAAAAGAACTAACTCTACATTCTGGAGCTAATTTTAAGATCTTCAAATTAAGGGAGACCTGGAGAAAATTAAAATATATTATTCACTGATAGCTATTCATGACTTAATAAAGGCAGGAGAGATTACTTAAAAATTAGGTCAGAAATATAAACAGAACTATGAGAAATGTGCTTACCCCATCCAATCCATTACCTTGGCACATACATTATAAATGTTATCAATGAAATTATATACATATATATGTTTTGAATATATCTTCACCAAAAATAATTCTCAGCCAAACTACCTACTTACCTGCTTACCTCCTGGCAAACCTAACTGGAAGCAAAACTAGATTTCAGAAAGAATTACTAAATAGTGCAGAGGTAGACACAGGGGTACACCCATATGCTATGTTTCCCAGCCCCAGCAACTTCAGGTCCTTACCTTTTGGCTAAGGTTTAAAGCTTCACTAAGAATCGTAACTTCCCTAAATATGGGCTGGGAGCAGAGTTGCACTGGGACTTAGACATCAGAATCAGTATGGTATTTAGTGTCAATATAGAGTTATATTTTTCCCAGAAGCTTAACTGTCTGAGTTTTCCTGGGCTGGAGGTTTTACAAGATGTTTCACATGCCTTCCCCCCACCCGCACCACTGCTGAAAATTAGTTTAAACCCTGTATGATCACAGAACCCCAACACAGAATTCCATTTGCCAAACTGGCTTTATGGAAGCAAGCTTATGGAACGAGCTCATGCCCCTGGCAAGGCCTGCCCTGCAGTTGCTAATCCTGGCGGCATTGTCATACCTGACTCAGATACCAGCGGTACATGGGAGAGTCTGCTCCTGGCCCTTGTTAGGGGCCTCCGAGGGTAGTCTTCATGAGACTGCACGTCACAGCTCTCAGGCTGGGAGCTCCCCCTCCTGTCCTCACCTGTAGCCCCAGAGCCACTCCCATTAGTCCTCTCATCATGTGCTGGGCCTGAAGACCCCCCTTGTGGCAGAGTCCTAAAGGAAAAGGCGGATCTCGTACCATCCGGGCCATTCACAACACAGGCTCGGCTGGTTGAAGGACGTTCCTCATCAGAACACCTGCTAGTTCTCCTTTGGGATTCCTGGGGCCTGTGACAGCAGCATCTGGGGCAGACAGAACTCTCTGCATCACCCTCCTCCATGGCCTCAGAGTCCTCTGACCCACCGGGGGAGCAGACACACTGCCTGGACACATCCGCTTCTGAAGGGCTAGGCTCGGAAGAGCCGCCGCTGTTCACCGTCCTTACAAAGTCGGGGCTCTGAGAAGCAGTGCTGTGTGAGCTGGAGGTTCCCGCTGTGCTGGCGGTGGCGCTGCTGCAGCTGGGGTAAACATCCTTGTTTTTTTTCTTTTCGGGAATATCCCTAGCTGCTTTCATATCGGCTTTGATCTGCTCACTGGTGACCTGACAGCCTTTCTCACAGCTGCTTTCCTCGAGGGGAAACTGCTTCGATTGGCCCATCTGATGGGAGTTGTACCTCTTTCGAAGTGGAGTCTTGCCTTTTCCACTTACTGCTTACAGAAAAAGAAGAATGGCCCGAGGAAAAGAAAAGATTTCAGTACAAATTCTGGACAAAAGGCAAGAGTAAATTTGGAACAGGAAACAATGTACACTAATTTTCCTCAAGTACAATGGTGACCACATCATTCGGCTGCTCACAAATTCTTTATGGTCTCTAGTGCCCACCTGGTTTATTCTCCGCTCAGCCTCCGCGGCCCACCAGGATCTCGTTCCAAGCTGGCTGTCTGTTCTCCGCCCCTCTATGTGCGGACTACACGCTAGCCCAAACTTTTCTTTGAACATACCCCTGCCGTGCTACCTCCAGGCCTTTGTTCTCACCCATTCTTCAGCCTTGAGCCTCTGTTCAATCTCTCCTGTGCCCCCACCCCGATGCCCCTAGAGGCTATGCCCTGCATATTACCATCTACACTGCTGGCCTGACTCTTCCATCAGGATAGAGGTTCCCTAGGAGAGAGGGATCATGATGTATTCATCTCTGCATCCCTCACCGCACCTACCAGTACCTGGGGCACAGTAAGGCTCAATGAATATACAAAGGAATACTTAAATAAGATTTTCTCTGGCTGACAGATCTAGGTTCTAAATTCAGAAACTGTATATCCTAGGAAACAGGTTAGTCAGCTGGTTACATTTCTTTCCCTAAATTTTAGTTTCCATAAAAGCTCCTTTCGACCCCAGTGTGAAAATACCCGAATTTTTTGAAAGGAGTAAAATAAGAATGGAGTAATCAGTCATTGGTTAGTAAATGATTCCAAGTCTAAAGAACTAAGCTTTCCACACCCAAAAGTGGTTATATATTTCAGGGCCAGTGTTAAATGTACACCGAACGTTGAAACATATTAAGAAGTGGGGTACCCAAGGGAAATAAGTGGATAAATTTTAAAAACCTCATCCTTCGCTCAGGGTGATATGCCCGTAGTTCTGAGAAACGGAAGGGAAGGAAAGACAAGGAAGAAGAATGAACCGAAGGTTAAGAAAATTATAGTTTCTTGGTGAGACAAATGGTAGAGGCTGCTGACTAGATGTAAGGGGAGGCAGGGATCCTAAGACAAACTGCAGGACTCCCTCAAGCACCAAACTAGCCACCAACATTGACTACGCGCAACTGGACAGAGTATTAGCTGGTGGAGTGGTTGTTCTCTCACTGCTCTGGACACCTCAGGAGTCATCCCCCACGTGAAGCCCAGGCCTCTCGCTAATCCCTGATACCCTGATGCCACAAGGTCCTAAAGCCTTCACTGTGGAAGTCACAGTCCTCACATCTTCCCTTCCCTGAACCCTGTTTCCACAATTCCACAATATTTTGTTGTGCTATACTTGTCCTCAAGAGCGCCACCCAGACTGCCCTCTCCCTTGGGATGCTGTCCTTCTTACCTCCTGTCACATTCCATAAGGAATGCTAACTGCACCACAGGCTGTGGTAGGGACACATTATATAAAGGTCAAGTGTATCTGTCAGTTCTCATGATGGCTCCCACTAACCGGTCCCAGCAAGACATTCCTTCTCACCTGACAGTTCCCTGGACTGCACTGACTCTCCAGATTTTTCTTCACGTTCAGAGTAACGCCGAGCACCATTCTTAGGAATCCAGACTTCTTGGAGTTCTAGACTATCTTCCTCATCATCACTCTCTGAATCATGAACAGTAATTGGGGTTGGTTTTACTACACGCTGAAGACCACTGGGTCCTAAAATAAAAAGCAGAGGCCTAACCGTTACTTCTTGCCAAGAAAGGCTCTCACTTTAAGTCCTGTTTACAGGGATCTGGGCTCACAGGGATGCTTTGGCTCTATGTAGCCTCTCTTAGCACTCATGTTGATGGAATATACACGTTTCTAAAGGCAGATCAAAATAGATCGTAGATCATCCCCCTTGAGGACATTCACTATTTGAAAAGGTCACATAAATCCTAAAAATAACCAAGTAAGTCATAATAATCATTTAAAAAGTCTCCTACTTTCCCAATTTTGCAAATGTATGAATAAAGACAAAGCAAGGGAAGATGAACCTTAGACACCTGTAGACTGGCAAACTCTACATTCTTTAAGTGAATATAGGCTTTCTCATTAGAAGTAGCAAGATATGGTCTTGAAGGCTAGATGCATGTTACAGTTTGGTTAGGTACTTTTATGTATATAAAAAGTGTCTTCTCTGCTTGGCAGTACAGTTTAGTCTTATGACCCAAATCTCTCTGACAAATGACTGAAGTTCACTCCACCGATAAAGTGTAAGCTCCAAGGAACCTTGCCTGTCTTGTTCCTGTCACATTGTACAATGCCTGGCACAGAGAAACACTCAATAAATATTTGCTGAATAAGTGACTGCATCTGTAAGACACTTAAAACAAGGATAGTTAAAGATATTTTCAATCCAAAGACAAATCAGCATTCCAACAGACCAGGAGTAAGAAAACTTGGGTTCTAATCTCAGTGTTGTCCCTTTAAGACTGGCTGAGTGGTCTGAAGCAAATTATTCAAACTCATTCTGAAAGACTATTAGTTTCCCCATATGTAAAACATCGGGTTGTTCTGGGTAATCTTTAAGGACCTTATGACTCCATGGAGCCTGTGTAACACACCCAGGGGCAAAGAGAGACAAGATCTTGTTCTGTTAACTAAACCAGGTCGACCTCTCCACTCCTGCTCCTCCCCACCAAAATGAAGGAAGAGGACAAGCAAACTATTCAGTCAGGTCATTTATTTTCTCTATCAATAATCTGAGTGCTTTCTTTCTACACACACTTACACACAAAAACACACATGTGAGAGCACCAATACAGAAAGAGAAGCTGCTGCCACAGTTATAAAAAATCACAAACCTTAACAAAATATATATATGTGTGTGTAGCAAGGAGAATATCAGTATAATATGGTGTCAATGATAAACAGCATATAACACATCACCAACCATAATGTTTAAAAATAATCACGTAGTGCTTCACTTTCTTCATTAGAGTCAGGCCCAAGTTTTGATAACCACAAATGTGAAAGTCACATGATTACCTGCTTGTTCCTCGTCAACATCCACAGGGATAACCGCCTGACTGTGAGCTACTGTCTCCTGTCCGCTCGCGGCCACCACCTCTCCGTCTTCTGGCACCATGTCTTCCATCTCATTCAATGCTTCAACAAAAATAAACACAGTCAAAGTGAAACCAAAAGAAGTCTAAAAAACAAAAAACCCCAAAGGCAGGCAAATCTGTGGCAGCCCCGAGAAACGAACAGCCCCGTGATTATTGGGTCCGCACTGGAAGAACAGCCTACGACAGGGCTTCATCACACAGATGAGAATAAGCAATGCCCAGCCATTCTATGGGAAAGGAAATCATGATGGAAAGCAGCACTTGGTGGAGCCAGTCCATCACCATAAGAGGAAAGCAGGGAGAGCGGCACACAGCGGAGAGAAGAAATGCACCGCATTCACTCCTGAAGATGTCACCAGGAATGAATGGCTCTAGGAGGCAACTGTGCCTCCCTGTAAGCAATCTGCCAGACAGTAGTGAAGGCCAGCTACTGGAAGACCTCATGATCATTTTATAAGCAATTAGTCTTGTAAGTATCTGCCAGCTACGCCAGGATGCACTTGGCAGACAAGCTCAAACTGTACACTTCCTCTCCTACTCTCTGAAGGTTCTGGTATCATTTTCAGCTAACCCAGGCCAAGGATTATGAACAAATACACTAGCGCATTGTTAACATTTTACTATCACTCAAATGTTTTACATCAAAGAATTTGTGACAGTTATTAGTGCCTGTCAGTGAATAGGAATGTGTGATTTTACTTATATCTTTCTAGAAGATGAGCGCACAGTGAGCAATTTCAGAACGATGAGCTTCAATTAGCTTACTCTATCTTCTTAAGATAAAATGCTCACTTTTCTAAGAGGACCCTAAAGGAAATAATTCCTGGCTTTGCCAGTTTTTTACAATATTAAATTCAAGTCCCTCAAATCAGCAGTCAATCTAGTACCCTCTTACAACCTAAGCTTGCGTGCCTGATCTCAGTTTGAGTCTCGCCATAACCATACTATCTTTCCATCTGCAGCTTGGCCATGAGCCCAACGGCCCCAGAGACTGCGTCTAGCCTGTTCATCGTCTAGCCTGTTCATCACCGTATCCTCAATGCTTAGGCCTGCTCAAGGGCTACTGCTGGGAAGTCAACCAACCATCTGGATGACAAGAAAAGAGAAAACAAGATTCTGTTCCTAAAAGAACTAAAGAATCTACTTAAGTAGACAAAACAAATTCAGTTAACAAATAAATGAGGCAAATCAGGATGACAACAGAAAGATACCATTCAGATAAATGTCTCTAGGATATACAACAGTAAAACTGGAGATTTCATGCGGACAAGGGGATTTGGCCTTTAATATACACCAAACCACATTCCCCCTTACATTCAGTCTCCCATCTCAAATTCTTGCTCCACTCCAGACCTCAATTTTCTACATTTCTTTTAGTGCCCAAAGGAGGTCTGACCTTGCCTACAAATCTTCCATGATAAAAGCCAATGGATTTTCTTCTTTCATTCAATTCTTATGAACAATCATGAAGAGCAGTAGTTACCATGTACATACTCCACGCCTGGCTATCGGCTAAATGCTTTTATATACATTACCTTATTTATTTCTTATGGCAAACTCACAAGGACATTATTACTAGCCTCATTTATGCAGCTGAGGGAAGTAATCTGTGAGGATGTGAACTGAAGTCTGTTTCCTGAGTCTGCTACAGTATAGGGACAATGAGTAGATGGGACATTTATAATCCCTGCTCTCAAAGAGAATGCACATGTTCTAACAGAGATGTTAGATATGTAGAATTAGGTCAGAAGAGACTTGCTAAGTGCTTCAACAGTCCAAGTGCAAGGGGAATATAGATGAAAAAGGAGCAACTAGTTTTCCTGTTGGGCAGGGAAGTTCTCAGGGATAGGAGGTGACATTTCCTAAACACTGGGAAGCTTGCTACATTTTCCAGAAGAGTTAAGTATTCCAGTGACAGAAAGAATAAGTGTTTGTACTGAAATGAGGGTGTAAAAGAAAATAAGGCTAAAAAGGCAGCCTGGGCCACAGGCTGTGAAAAGCTTAGAAAGTCCTGCTAAAAAGCTCAGAATTATTTCTCATATGCAGAGGCAGACCATTAGAATGGAAGTACATTCATATGCCTATGTGGCTAGGGTTTTCCAAAGCTGCTGAGCAAGAGCTTTTTAGGATGCAGGGTAACCTGTAGAGGTATTTCATATAATATCCAAAAGTTACTTTATATTTAACCTCTCTCACTGCATTCATTCATTTGGATATTTATTAAGCAGCTACTCCAATGTGTCACTGTTCCTAGGTGCAGAGAAAAAGTGGTGAAATCCCAAGAAGACGCAGCAGTTAGTGTGACAAAGGGGCGAGCCTGGCACAAAGGAAGCGCGGAGTGTGAGGTGGGGACAGGCCAGATCATGTAGGGTTTTATGGCCCCAATCAAGAAACTGAACTTTTTTTCCCTAAGGCAGTAGGAAGCTACTGGAGTCTGAAGTAAGGGAGCAACTATTCGGGTGTATGTTTTAACAACACTGCTCTGGCTGCTCTAAGACCTAATTTTAGCTCATCAAGAGAGAAAGTAGGGTGCAGTCTGAAATGTATTAAAGCATTCAGATAAATATTTTTTACCTGGTCACCCTGCTTTCTTAGATTAAAAAAAAAAGTGGTATAATAGTGGTACAACAGGCGAGGAGAATGCAGACTGAATGGCAAGATGCTTTGAAGACAGTCAAAAAAATTCTTGCTAAAGGACTCAATGCCATGGAGAATAGACAGTAAAGAAAAAAAGAAAGAGTATCTTGATTTTTAAATGAGATGGCAATACCCTCAGGCTAGGGAAAGTGCAAATGATTCTTGGTTTAGATTTTTTTGTTTCAGAGTATCATTAGGGCAGTAAATTTTTTTAAGAGTAATTTTAACTTACAAAAATTATGCACGCTATCTTTTAATCAAATATCAATGTTTACCAAATGTTTTGCTCAGTTTAAATGTTATTTCAGTTGTAAAAAAAATCCTGTTATAATATGTAAGCATAAATCTTAATGGATCTGAGCAGTTTTTTACAAAGATATTAGCTGGTCTCTTCTATAAAAGCCTGATTAGAAATTCAAAACCTTTAATTAAATGTTACAAAATAAAGGAGAACTCACTGTCCTTTAAGAAATTATTTATATGCAATAATTTCTAATATTAAAAATGTTATTTAGTGGTTGACAATTATCTGCCCAAAATATAAAACAGAATGCATTTACTGTGATTTTTTTTCACACTATAGTTCACCCTTAGACTTCACTTCTAAAGATTTTCCATAAATCAATGGTTCTCAAGCTGGGCTCCAGACCAACAGCATTAGCATCACTTGGGAATTATGAGAAATGAAAATTATGTAGCCCCACCCAGACCTATTAACTCAGACCCTCTGAGTGCTAAGCCCAACAACCTGTGTTTTGACAAGTCTTCCAGGTAATTCTGAGGCCCTCAAGTTTGAGAATCACTGCCAAAAATAAAAGCTGCAGAGCAATTCACCTAGGTTAATTCATCTTAATGCAGGGCAGAGGACAGTGGTGAGGAAAGGGAGAGGGGCACACCATTTTTAAAAGTAGTAAGTACCCAGAATTTATGTGATAAATCAAGATAAAAACTTAGCAAAATTACGTAGGGGCAAATCTATGCTTTATGGTTACAATTAACTCAAAAGTAATTATATTAAAATAATTTGGCAAAATGCTTTAGCAATTATAAAAGCATGATTTTGACACATTGTAATTTTATGTTAGGCAAATGTGAATTGTTAGAAAATATGCATATCTATTCCTCAGTTTTAGAGTGCTATAAAATGCAGGTAATGAACTTAAATTCTCAATTAACATAACTGGCCCATAATAAAGGAATCTAAATCTTAAGAATTTTGGAAGTGCAAATCTAAGAATGATAATCTTTAGCAAATTATAATATTCTGATAAATCACTACTCTCTAAAGCAATGAAGTCTTATTTCCAAAATCATGTATTACCCTTAATGATGTTTGCTGAAAAACACCCATGACTTATTATAGCAGTTTATAAACAAAGCCACTTAACTTGTACGAATTTTAATTTTAGAATTACATGATGCTCTTCTTTTAAACTCTGCTAATTCATGCAAGCTGATGAAGTTAAATATAACAGGGCATAAAAGAGTGAGGGGCCTCTGCTTCATTCTGGGGTTGTTCCAAGACCACGTAGAGGCCCATGCATGAAGTTTTAAAATTCTAAATTAAGGAAAGTCAACATATCAACAGGACTTTCAAACGAAAATTTTTAAATTATCAAGATCATACCTAAAGAGTGGAAGCATCAAATGTTAATCATTTCAACAAATACCAGGTCCCACTGATTCCTTTTAGTTTGAATCTCTGTACCACTATTTAACGAAACTTTTTTTGCTTCTCTTTCATATTTGTTCTTTCCACTCCTGGTTTTGATCAAAAGTCACACAGCCTTTCTCCAGTTCCTATTTTTTATTTAGAAGAACTGACCTGATACGTAATGTAATAACATACAAATAAATACACCGCCAACTCAGGGAGATCTGTGGAAACAATGTTTTAGGATAACCTGCAGTTCCCTATAGTACGTCATCATCAGTGGTGTTCTGAGCCTTCCTCTGGTTGAAGGTGTTTAATTCTTCAAACCTGGCATTAATGTAGCTCCTTTGCTTCTGAGCCCTTAACAGCATTTGAAGATAGTGTACTTGACAATATATACCTCAAAATGTGGTCTGTATGCAAGTCTCTATCTCCTGAAATCTTAGTTTACAATGTTAGTAGATTTAAGTTCCACTGTTCTCTCCTATAAATCAAATATAGCGTTCTTGTACACATTTTGGTCTCTGCTGCACCAGTATGTGACTTCACAATGGAGGCATTCTCCATTCTGTACAGAGCAGCCTATGGCCATCTAACTTCCAGTGGAGACTATCATCTGTCCAGTACATCCACTCCAACCACAACTGGGTTCCTAGGATCTGCGCAGGTCTGCACTGAAGCTGCTCTAACAGTTTTCCGTGGACGGTCTGTGTCCTCTGAAGTCCAGGTCCCTACGGCATCACCGATGAGTATAATGGCACTAAGGGAGAATAAAGCTAACAGACAACATCTGACCTCCTCTTCCTCCTCCAGTACTAGCATCTGCCAGCTCTCCACTTCTGTCTTTGTATTTTGGAGGTGGATGTCAGGGGGAAGAATTAACCGTAAGTTTCAAATGCCTAAAAGTACTCATGTGGAAATAAAAAGTATGAAGTTGTATATGACCACGTTTACTTCAAAAAGTCAAAAGATCAAAGGTAGAAACAAAGGTTTGGAATTTATCGGCATATTCCATGATCGGAATTCATCGGAATATTCCATATTCCAATGATAACAAAGCTAGGAGACTGAAGGAACTTCTGTAGAGAAAATGAGAGAAAAAATCTGGGAGATCAAGGACCAAAGTAGAACAGAGGGGATACTGAAAGCAAAGGAATCCAAGCAGGCATGCCTGGTGAGACACAAGAAAAACCAAGAAAACAGTTTTGGAAATTCCAAGAGAAGAATTATTTCAGGAAGGTAGAAGCGGGCAACAATGACAAATGCTGCTCAGATGTTAAATATGACAAAAGTGCAGAAATGACCACTAGCATTCTCAGGAGAGCCACTGGTGACTTTGCTAAGAGCCAAGAATGGAGAGTTCTACAGAGAACATGTGAGGTGAAGACAATGCCTACAGATGATGATTAGGTCAGGCCCTATAATATACTTAGAGCAATCCTAAAGGAATGTATGCTCTATATGCCCTATGCTTTCGTGATGAAAGCAGGGACGTAACATCACGGGACCCCATTTCTCAGTAATCACTGTGTCCAAGAGAATGAGTAAAGGGGCAATGAAAACAAGATAGCTTGACAACTTCCCTTCATCCTCACTCCCCAAGAGAGGGCCATACAAGCCCAAGAGCTCATGGGCTGGATACAGCAGGTGTTCCGTCAATACTGAAGAATGCACTGGTAATTACATAAGTGAAATTCAATAGGTCTTTATTGGCTCATGTACTTATTTGGTGGGTGTTTGTGAAGACTTAATGATGAAAGGTGTCCAATGTCTAGCTACAATGTCTAGCACATGACTGCTATTCATTTTTTTCAGTTCTAGAACATCCAAAAATGGTCCCCCAATGAAGTTCTATCTACTGATCTACTGGTCAGGAAGACATAAAGAGATGTTCCTTCACCCAAATCCTGAAAGTTAAATCATAGGCCAGGTCTCTAAGGCTCACTGTACCCTGTACACCATCTAAGGCTCACTGTACCCACTGTACACTGTTACAGAGTCTAGACAAGAGGCATCATAAAGATAGCTTTGAAACAAGCCAGCAGATAAGCACATTTCATCCCCGCCCCATTTGCCTTGTCAACCAGGTCCCCCATATGTAAAGTGACAAACTGCCATACGGGGAGAAGGAAACAGAACAGGGTCAGAGAAATACAATCCAAAGTAAAAATCACTTCTGTGTGGAGCTCACAAAAGATCTGGGTTACCGTCGGCTGCAAACTGCTGCTCTCCTGGCTGCAGGTCTTGCCGGAAGTCGTTCTCCTCATCAGAGTCATCTGGGTGATTGTGATTGTTGTCATGGATGTTGGCATTATTCTGGGCATTGTTATCATTGTCATTGTTGGAGTTCTGGTTGCTAACAAGGGCTGAGGAAACCCCAATTCCCGTGCCTGCACTCAGGCCGACTCGAGCGCAACCCTAAGGCGAGAAGAAAACATGCGTCTTCACTCTGGTTAGTATAGAACACTTTGTTTTTCATATTCCTCCATTTCACCTTGATCTAAGAATATTTACAGAGCAATACTTTCACATATGTATCAAGCACCTCATTAGAGGTTCATAAGACTTCAAGCAAGATGCAGTGCTATTGGTGTGGATTTACAGAAAATGAAATGCAGTGGAAAGAGATCTGGGTAAGAGACCGGTAGGTGCTAGAGCTGGGACTTGAAACCCAATAATCTGACCTCCGATCCTGAGCCTTCCCCGCTATACTGTACTGCTTGCACAGTGGGAATGTAACCATTAAGAACTGAAGGAGAGAGAAGATAATTAGCTGAAGCATTGTTTTTATTACAATGACAGCAAAAATCTTATTAGTTAAGCAGGTTTTTTTTTTAAATATTTTATTTTTTTATTTGACGGAGGAGAGAGATCACAAGTAGGCAGAAAGGCAGCCAGAGAGAGAGGGGTAAATAGGCTTCCCACTTAGCAGAGAGACCTACGCAGGGCTCGATCCCAGGCCCCTGAGATCATCTGGGCCGAAGGCAGATGTTTAACCCACTAAGCCATCAGGCGCCCTGGTTAAGCAGTTTTAAAATAACATTTCGTACAACAGACAATCTCAGGTTTTCCAGGATTTTCAACTGCACAGAAGAGAGAAGAGCAAAGTAAAATATGTCCAAAATGAATCCCTAATCCATATTTACATCTGAGGTTCTTAATTAGAAATTTAATCTTCCGGGGCACCTGGGTGGCTCAGTGGGTTAAAGCCTCTGCTTTCGGCTCAGGTCATAATCCCTGAGTCGGGATCGAGCCCCACATTGGGCTCTCTGCTCAGCAGATAGCCTGCTTCCCTTCCTCTCTCTCTCTGCCTGCCTCTCTGCCTACTTGTGATCTTTCTCTGTCAAATAAATAAAATCTTTAAAAAAAAAAAAAAAGAAAAAAGAAAAGAAATTTAATCTCCCAACTAATTACTCTGAGTAATAAATTTTGACCTAGCTCAAAATTTCCACCTTTGCTCGTATCTCACCTTTAGCTTACGGAACTGACAGAGACAGCTTTTCACTGACTTTTACCTTTCCCTTCTCTGGAGCCCCCTTACCAGAGCAAGACACCATGCAAATTATAACCTGTATGCCTTCATTGTAAGATAGCAGTAAAAAGTCCAATTGTAATAATGTAAGGGCATATTATTAGGAAAAAAAATCACTGAGGTTTTGTTTTCCTCCTTGAGTATTAAAATAATTCCCTCAAATGTGACTTACTTTGGGTGGTTCACGAAACATCTGGTCCAGTGAAATAAACTCAAGGCTGGGCAACAATTCAATAAACTGGCCAAAGGAGTCCAGCTTCAAAGCATGGCACCGCACTAAGTTGATATCGACCAATCGTGTCCATCTTGAGTGGTCTGTTGGGAGAAATGACATGGCCAGAGAGTTTAACTAACACTTTGTCCATTACAGATGAATTCTGCTTTAGGTCACAAAGATTTTCAAAACCTTTTCCTTTAAATAACTTTGATTTTATCTCATGATCTCAAAAACTTGATGACTAAATTATGATGTCTTCTTACCTAATTTCATTGTGGAAACTACATGGCTTGGGAATTATTAACTTGAAACCAAGTGAACCTTGATCTAAATGTGATCCATTCAACAACCTACATGCCTATTCAACAACAGGACACTAAAGAAATGTTGGTGCATCCATTTAATAGAACATTATGCAGCTGTTAAAAAGAATGAAGGAAAATTGAGTATGCTTGCTATGGAAAACTCTCCCAAGTACTCATAGTGTAAAAACCAAACTTACAGGAGAGGGTATACCTGAAAAGGTCCTTTGTATATATAAATCATTTTTAAATGCTACACATGGATAGGCTGCAATATGCACAAAATAATCTGTCCAGAGAATATACAAGAAACTGTTGATGGTGGTTACCTTTGAGAAGAGGAGACTTTTCATTTTGTACCTTTCTGCACTGTTTGGTATTGTTTACCAAGTGCATGTATTACTTTTAGTTTTTAAGTGTTAACAGGAGTTCTGAGTGATGGGATTATAGGCCATTTTTTGTTTTCTTCTTTATACATTTCTGTATTTAAGAAAACAAACAAACCAAAAATCCAATAAATGTTATTTTTAAAAAGTGATCTATGCCTGCTACCACCTGAAGTTTGTATTTCCCAATAACTTCTTGGTGCAGCTGGGCTAGGGACAGAATTTCCACTTCCAGTAGGGGAGACATGGCCATTCTAATGAGTAAACTCAAGAGATGCTCCAGAGCCTAAGAAGAGGCTGGAGACAGGCTCTATATGGAGCTACAGAAGCCCAAAGAGGCAATTCAGATAGGAAAGGAGGCTGTTTTGCAGAGGTCAGTGAGGGGACTTGATTTGGTAAAGAGGATGTCACAATGAAAACTCTCTAGCTTGGAATTTATTTAAAGGTTTGTGAATTTAGGTATTTAAGAAGGACCCTGAAAGAAACAAGTAACAGCACTCTCTTGGGGAGGAAAAAGAACTCCCCATATAAGGAAACGTATCAAGTACAAAAGTCACACTCTATACACAAGGGGTCAGGTCAGCGGGGGAGAGCTGAAAAAGCTTAAAATTTTAAGGCAAATGAAAATTTCACAAGTTAATGCTAAATATGTCACCTAACTAAAGTTTGTTTTTTTTTTGTTTTTTTTTTTTTTAAATACATACCCACTTTGTCCTTTCAGATGATGTGCCATTTGAAGGTATTCAGAGAAAACAAATGTAATACCCCAGGCAATAATTCCTAACCTTAATTTTATATGCCTGGCTCAAAGAAGTTTATGTGAAAAAATCAGGGCAGTTGACTCCATAACTGAGCCAGTGCCAATTTCTAGGCAGAGAACTTCAGGAGTTCAAAAAGGCAATGACAAAATACTTCTCACTTGGTTATCAAAGGTTCCCAGCACTTGTATGACCAATCTTATAAAATATCTACATTTTACATTAGGAATACAATTCATACCACACACAGAAAACAAAAATATATATTCTTTTGATAGCAGGCAGACATAGCCATAGTTAAGCCTACAGTACCTGAGATCCAATTGTATGGGTTATGAAGATGAGGGCAATTATAAATTGCCAGGTATTTGATACAGGAAAAAACTTCATTGACTGCCTTCATGCCTATATCGGTGATGATACCAGGATTTTCTACCACATCAGCCAAGCCATACTTTACCAGATCTGCATTCGCCATTCTACCTAAATAGAAATCAATTAAAAAAAAAAGATTCTTAAATGTCATGGAATGTTGCTGACTCTTTATTTTAACATCCAGTATATTACTCTCTATGATCGTTGTGTGTCATCGATCCATCATCAGGTTCAAGTCTGAATACAATTTTAGGTGCAAATGCCACTTATCTTGCAAAATAAAAATTTATATTAAAAGTCAAGGGATAGCTAACAGAAACATTTTCAATTCTCTAGAAAAGGGAAAAAAAAGTAAAAATTCTTAAAGTAAAACAGGGATATATTGCATTGGTTCACACTTACAGTGAAGTTTTAGCTTTAGCTTTTAAAAAGAAAAATAAGATCTTAAATATGTAATTCTCTTTTACGGTATCGGGATCATGTTTTTGGAGTCAGGTATGCCCAGGCATAGAAAAGAGTAAACTGGTAATTCAGGGTCATTCTTAGAACACATGGTATTGGTTAGTAAAGATGTGACCATCCCCAGAAAACAGAATTGTAACTCAAATACACCTACCCCCTCTGACAATGAGCTTTAGTAACCCCCCATCGTGCAGGCACGCAAGGGGATGGGGGTTGGGGATGGGTATCAGTAAAAGACAATCCTTGTCCTAAACTGTGGTGACACTGGAAATCAACCTCATTCCTTGTCTCCTGTCCTCATTTTCCCCCCGTTCCTGTCCTTACTCTCCAGGATGGTCTGCCTGACTACAAGCAACCTGAAGGAAAAGGGACTGTGTCTAGTTAGGTGACAGTCACATTTTCAATGACCAGCAGGGTGCTGGGGAGACAGGAACTTAATAAATGTCTCTCACAGTCCTTACTACCACCTGCCACCAAGTACAAAGAAAACACTGTTGCTCTGGTGAAGATGCCCCACACACATTACAGGGATTTAAAACAACTATTAACTCCAAACTCTTCCTATTTTACTCTCCACATAGTTTCAATCTCTTACCTACAGTCCCCACTTTTGATATTTATTGTCCATTTTCTGCAGATTTACCTTAATTCGTTCTTTACAATTCAGCCGAGCCATTTTCTTTAGCCTGCTGTAAAAACATTTTTCTTGCCCTTTGGACTTGAAATTTTTCTAAGGATTGGGTAAATCTTGAAATGTCCCTGTTTCTTTTCTGCATAAATGTTGTAACCTGACATAACATATCCATCGTACATTCATTCCTTTGAGACCACCACCTTCTTCCAGCTCTTGGGTTCTCCTTGATTGTCATGTTCCCTCAAGAACTCTGATGACATCACCTAGAACACATTTCTGTTTCTTTTTCTTTAGCCCACAGATCAGCTAAAAGTAAAAGCTACCATTTACTAAATGCTTTCTAAGGGTCAGAGATTGTATGATAACAGTGGTTTTATTACTGGTGACTCCAAACCACCCATGGAAAAAATGACAAATGGTCTTATCTCTACTTAACAAATGAGAAACCATGGACTTAAGAAGTAACTTGCCCAAGGTCCCATCACTTGTTAGAGGCAGGTCTCAATTCCATCTCTCCCCCTGTCTCCAAAGCCCCAGCACTAAAAACAACACCGCTCTGGTTTTTAATGAGTTTTATATCCCTATCACCTTTGAATAAAATTCTGCTATCATCTATGAAAGGAAAAATCTATGAAAGGAAAACCCCCCTGTAAGTATTCATCTTTGGAACACTTTTCTTCTACCCGTAACACACAGCACCTGCTTTTCAGCACATCCATTTCCCCAATATGGCCCTGTCATTTTTCCCATAAATGTATAGGGCACAAAGGTTAATATTTCTATTGGCATTTGGCCAAGTCTTCATAACAAACCAGAGATCCAAGTTCTACTAGAGGTGATGCTACCCCTACCCTCAGGAGAGGCACTTCAAAATCTAAATTACTGCGAAGAGTGAGATTAAGTGGCAAAGTATGAGCAGTGACCACACATTCCTCCCTGGATGCTGCTAGAGGCACCTGGCGCCTACAGTGATAGATAATCCTGGGCTGTCTTTGGAGGGTCGGAGGCAAATATATATCTGGAGAAATGGATGAACTGCAGCAAATATGAAAACAAGAAATGTTTACGAAAAGGTCAAGACAGAGATTTCAATATGAAAGACACTATGAAACATGCTGAAAAGCATAACGTAGCAGTAGTCCAAAGATAAAGTGCTTTTCTACGGAATGTGTCTTTCAGGGAAAGAGACACAATTGGGAAATAGCTGGTTATAAAGATAACCCTCAAGAGACAATCTTTCAGTGGGCCTAAATGTGTCCATCTTGAAAATACAAAATTTGTCAAGTTTTGAGCTTTGGGGAAGAGGAAAAAATAAAATTACAGAAAGCTAAAAATTTTGCTGGGTTACGCAGTAGGTACTGTAGAAACAAGACAGAGAATGTAAGCAACCTCATTCAAAACCAGAAAAGCCTGGTTTCAAATACATTAGTTTTATATGAAATGACTATACTAGGTTTAAAATTAGCATTTTAAAGCTATGTTGGTGAAAAGCCAATCTTTTTCAAGGTTATACAATAAAAAATAATTCCTATTAAACTGGCAAAAAGATAATGATTTGATTTCTTAATCCTTCACATGTAGTAATGAGCACTGCAACAAAGAAAAAGCAAACAAAACAACAGAGATGTCTACTAAAAATGAAAAAGGACAACAGTCACTTGTTTGACCTAGACTGTCCTGACCAGAGGAATCAAGTCTTGTGTTCTTTTAGGTGCAAACTAGATCCTAAGAAAAAATGCCATCTGGTATGACAGTGAGTTTAAGAAAGACTTGTTAGAAATTATACGGGGAAGAAACAATTCTTGCAAAAAATAAAAACATGCTGACGGTGGAAATGCTCTTGCATGTCTGATTAATGTCATGTAGGAAAAAAGCTTGAATAATGAATTGACATGCATTCAAACCCAAAGGAATGAGTTCCCAATTGTAAATACATTCCAGAAAATGCTGTCAACAAGCCTTCCAACAGCAATCATCATCAAATGAATACTGACCATTATGTGCTCACACTATCTGGGAAATCCAGAACCCCCAGCGGGCTTATTATGGAAATGAAGAGCATGGACAGGGAATGGGACCTCATCTGAGAGGACCATCAAAAGCTTCAAGAAGTGTGGCAGATCAAATTCAACAAATGGAACCAAGGATGACATTCTGTGAAAAAAATGAAGCAGAATGGGAAAGAAACTTGGGCAGTAAAATGAAGACAATATCAAATGTAGGTAAGGATTTTTTTTTTTTGCATACTGTTAATTGTTATATTTTCTATAATATGCTAAGTCAGAGGCAACACGGGGGGAGAAAAAAATCACTGACACTTCAAGTTTAAATTAAAAGTTCCTTTTTCAAGAAGGCAAAGCCCGTAAGACTTTAAGCTGTCTTATATTCAAGAAAATATCACGCATCTTAATTCAAGTTTCAGTTTGTCAAGTAAGTTCCCTACAGCAATTCTAGGGAATAAAATGGTTGAATAAGTCTTACTCTGCAGCAAAAACTCATCTACATATCCCAGATGAAGTGTTTCAAACTGGGGGAACTCCAGCTCTGCCATCTTTAGGGCAGAAAAGACGCCATCTTTGGTTAGGGAAGGCTGGATCCGAACTTCATGTAACCTATGGAAAAAAAAAATATCAGAGTAAAATAAAAAACATCAGAATCAAAGGTTCTTCCTAGCATAAGGCTCCAAAAGAAATTCACCTTACTGAGATGTCACATGCAAACAACTTTCCTCTCCTCTACTAAAAAGCATTAGAGATGTTTCCTGTAAAGGAGCATTTTGTTAAGTATGGACATATCTTAGGTGGTACACTACAGTTACATTAACAGCAAGTTACAAAATAAGAATCGTATATGCTTTCTAATGTTTGCTTAAACCTGATTAAGTCCAAGTCAGAATCTGCAACTGGTGCTGATTATTCAACATCTTTTTTTATGCTGCTCTTAAAAGTGCCATTTTAACAAAGATCATAGTTCCATAACGAGTAAGAATACCTACTTGCTAAATCTTAGAAACAGTTTTATTTATACTCATAACATTCTTTTTAAGAGTTTTGAAAGCAAGAATTTTGAAACTGAAAGAAACGGTTAACTAGGGGCACCTGCGTGGCTCAGTGGGTTAAAGCCTCTGCCTTCAGCTCGGGTCATGGTACCAGGGTCCTGGGATCAAGCCCCACATCAGGCTCCCTGTTCAGCGGGAAGCCTGCCTCCCCCTCTCTCTCTGCCTACCTCACTGCCTGCTTATGATCTCTGTCAAATAAGTAAATAAAATCTTAAAAAAAAATAGTTGACTCAATTTTAATACAATATAAAAGCAGAGGTAGACCTTTGATCTGCAGGATACCGTAAACGTGGCATTAACTGATATAAAGGTATTATATTAAAAATATAAAGGTGTTACAAGGTCAGGATTCTTAAAAAGCTGACTTAAAATACTGATTTCTGAATAGCAAACAGTGTTACCAACTAGCTAAAATAATTCCAAAAATCAGAGAAGGTTGAAAGAATGGTTCCCAAGAGAGCTGCAGACACCAGCATCAGTGCTGACTTCTGGTGGACCTCCAGAATGTTGACTGCTTTTCTCTGATGAGACCACACCCCTGCAAGAGTTTGATGGGTCTGGAGGGCAGTTCAGCAGTCATCAGTTGTAAAAGAAGACTACCACTACCAAGTGATGCTCTAATGCTATTTAAACAACTCCTTTATATTTCACATCTAGACAAGGCATAATCAAACTTCCTACACACATTCCCCCAATCTTTGCAAAACAGGAAAAAACACTAAGACAAAAGACAACATGAAGAAGAAACATACCTACGAGCAGCAGTGATAATGAGGTAACCAAGATCTACTTCAAGAGCATTTTTGCAAGCTCCCAAAACGATAGTATGCAAATTTCTAAAACCACCTAGTTAAGGGAGAAAAGGAACAAAAACAGTATTTCCTTCGACCGTAGCACTTTTAGTAAAGTACTTAGATGCATTTTAGATGACATTTATCTGGTTAAAAGTAAATCTAAGTTTGTTTTTCCACTCAAATTAGTAACTCAAAATGAATTGCAATGACCAGTCATTTCCTAAGAAGAGATGAAAACAGACACTGTCTTCCTGAAGAGGCATTCTGATTGTGTTGGAAAATTACTCCAAATTATTGAGACTGTTAAAAGAAAGGATTTTCAGGAAGCTACAAGTTCGTAAGGGAACTGTAAAGAAGGGATCCTGACATTTTCTAGCCCAAGTCTGAACCTCCAATGTATCATAGGGAACAAGACCACCTCTCCTTTAACTTCAGCTGTTTTATGTTTTTGAAATTTGTAAATACAGAGCAAAAACAGTATGCAAATTATTAATGTATAAAGCATAGTGAATTTTCACAAGATTGACTTTAAACTTTTATGAAGAGAATCACACAATATGCACTTTTGTGTCTGCCTTCTTTTGCTGAAATTTCTGTTTAGAAGATTCATCCAGATTGCTGCATAGAGTGGCAGTTCATTCACTCTCACTACTGTGTAATATTCTCTTGCACAAATATGTCATGTGTGAATCACCCATGCTGCTGCTGCTGGGTATTTGGGCTGTTCCATCGGGAGGCTATTATGAACAGTGCTTCTATGAACAATTTGGGGCACTGTCTCCTGGTGAAGATATGTATGCATTTCTATTGGCTTTAAAACCAGGGAGACAATAAATAAATAAAACCAGGAAGGCCGGTGTTGCTATGCACAGACACTACCAAACAATATTTCAAGGGAATATATCAATTTATACTCAGCCCCATCAGTGTATGAAAGCCCTGTAAGTCTCTTTCCTATCAGTCATACTTAGGCATAGTCATTTTAGTGCTTGTGTATCACACTGGTTTTATTTTGCATTCCTCTAATGATTAAGGGCATTTCTCATTTTTTCATGTGAACCATTTGGTTATCCCCTTTTGTGAAGTCTTGTGTATTCTGGTTGTATCCTTGTTTTTCTTACTGGGTTGTCTGCCTTTTTCTCATTAATTTTAGTAGTACTTCATATACTCTAGACACAAGTCCTTCATTTGATACCTGTATTGCAAATAGATTCTCACACTCTGAAGCTTTGCTTTTCATTCTTAATAAATCATACCTTTTGATGAACAGAAAAAAATTTTTAATATAGTAGAGTTTATCAATTTTTTGTTTATGGTAAGTATTTTTTGGTATCCTGTTTAATAAATCTCTGCCTACCCAAGGTTAAAAAGACATTCTCCTACTTTTTTTTTTTTTTTTTAAAGGAATGTTTTGTTTTTCACATTTGGATCTATATCTATGATTCATTTGGAATTAACTTTTATGTGAGGTATAACTGACTCCTTAATTAAAATATAAGGCAGAGTCATTCTTAAATGCTCATAAGGGGAGAAAAGTCTATTTTTCTTTCAGGACATTTACACAAGCTCTTCACTTTTGGTATCTGTAGTCTTCTCTCTAATGAATGGCTCCACTGTGGTCTTCTTATCCCCTCTCTGACTTTTTCCTGTTAGCTACAGCCATGCACAATAGAAATAAAGCTGTTGACCCTGAGGGAGCCTGCTCCATCCCCTTCACAATTTAATTAAAGTGTACTTCCACCAAACTTGACAAAATGCCTAAAAATGCCATGCTTACTCACATTTTAATAGTATTAATAACATCAACTTGTACCAACAGTACTTAATGATACTCTGTTTGTATTCTGAATATACAAAGTTAGATTTTTTTTTTCTCAACAGTTATCTCGCTAAATTCTGTGTTATCTGAGATGTTTAACGTGGAGCACATTGTTATATATCATTATTTAAAATATAATTAAAGGACCTAGAGAGTAAAATATACTTTCCTTTTAAAAGCCATCATCTGAGATGAAGCTAATATCCAAGTGCAAACATGAAAGCACTGATATACCTTAAAGTATTAGACAAACGTGAGACATTATCATTACTAATCCCTGAGTTCTTTTGTAGGCCTAAAATGTCCAAGTCAAAAACCATCTCTTTTCACCAATGGACTCTAGAAATCCCTGTTAATATTTCTCAGAAAAATTCCAAATATAACAGCTGTCTGGTTAACTAAGTAAATTGAATTAATAAAACAGAAAACATGCTTTAACACTCTACTATTTATTTTGAGAAGGCTTAGCACTGTATAAAAAGAAAATGAGTACTAGTCCATGCTCACGGTTACTTACTGTCCATCAAACGCACCAGACAGGGTAATTACTAACAAGCAATTTCTTTTAAAAAGACTCACAAAAGAAGATAAATAAAAGCATAGTAATTTTTAAAACTGATTTGTAAAGTTTTCAGTAACTAAAGAAAAATGAATACCTGATCTCCAACTATCTTCAACCACGTGTTGGATAAGACCTCCAAGGAAAGGGACTCGAACCATTTCTAAATGTTCCAAGTTTCGGGCAGACGCTAAGCCTGTTACTAAAGGGACATACTTCAAGGAGTTTGTGGGCCCTAGAGGAATAAAAAATACTTCAATGGAACAATGTAAATTTATTTAAAAGTGAATTTTCAGACCAGCAGCTGAAATAACTTACAAATTCTATGTGTGAAACTGAGAGCCAAGTAGGTAACTCTCTATAATTTATATCTATTAGAATATATCTATTTTATCTAGAATATAAGAATATATTATAGAATAATATAGAATATAAGAATATAATATAGAATAGAATATATCTATTTATATCTATTAGATATATCTATATCTATTAGAACATATTAGCCTGATAAAGATGTATTTATTTATTCAGCATAAGGATTTTTAAGTAACGCTGGAGGAATGTTGAGTATTTTTTGTAAATCCCCTGAAGTTTCAATATAACTAAAGGGAGACAGCCGAGTTGAGGATGTGGTCCTTCACCCAAGTAAAGAGCTGGATCATAAATACCTCTCTCTGGGAGCAGTGCTGTAGGAGGGGATATGGAAGATCACAAGACACAGACCTATCTACCACAGAGCTTGCAAAAGACATGGAGATAAAACTGAATAATCTAAGAATATCTACTATAAAAGGCATGACATATCTACTATAAAAGGCATGACATATCTACTATAAAAAGAGTATCTGTTGTACTACATAAAAAAGAAGAGAATAAGAGAAGAGGAAGGAAGGAAGTGTATACCTTAGGACAAGGGAACAGTAACATAGTGTAAAGGCTGGCAGAATGGCAGAGGGGACAGTGAATAGGGAAGCCTAACAATAAAAGAAGGTACATCTTGGTAATGACTCAGAAAAAAGATATCGAGAGGGGGCCCCAGCTATTAAGAGCTTTAAAGGAGAATAGTTCCCACTTGACAATCTAGGGCAACAAAGACACTGAAGGTTTCTGAACAGAAAGGCAGTACCAAAGCAGAGCTTTCTGCTTTATGAGATCATAGTGTGACGTAACCAGAAATCAGACAGAGATCCATTATAACAATCCTACAGAAAGTAAAAAGTGAGGGGGGTCTGGGTGGCTCAGTAGGAGCCTCTGCCTTCAGTTCAGGTCATGACCTCAGAGTCCTGGGGTCGAGACTTGCATTGGGCTCCCTGCTTAGTGGGGAGCCCGCTCCCTCTCCTGCTCCCCTTGCCTGCCTGTACTCCCTCTCTATCTCTGTCAAATAAATAAATAAATAATTTTAAAAAAATTTAAAAAATAAGAAAGTAAAAAGTACCTGTAAAAAATATGTAGAGATACTGTGATGCTTCCCCCGCCCTCCCCACTAAGTGTAAAACACAAATCATGAGTCAACTGACCTTAAAACAAAAAATACATTTATTTTCACAAGGTGAATAAATGACTGAACATAAATGATAATAATGTAACGTAATTCCATTTACAAACACAGCTATGGAGTTTGCTTTAGGATATTTTTAGAATAGCATAGGTATAATTCTACCATAACTATGTGCCATTACCTGCACAGTTCCTCATGACGAAAGTTCGTAAACTAATGCAAAGAAAGTCTTTGAACGGCTGTGGTTTAGTGAGTCTTACCCACTTCATATAAAGGTGCCTTAGCATCGGGATACAAGGAATTTCAGGAACATTCACCCCTAAAAACATATACGGAAAAACAAAAATCACGAAAAAAAACTCTGTATTCTGCATAAAAGTGCAACAGTCTACTTTTCAAGTTGACAATTTGTCCTTCATGGAGATTTTCACCAGAAAGAATTACTTAATTAAAGTCCATCAAGTTTGGCTTATTTAAAACAGGCTTGTAATGAACAATGTGAGCAAACCGTGAACACTCTACTTTGTTAGTTCTTTAGAAAAGGCCTATGGAGATGGGATCTTAAAAGTATTTCCACATTTTATACACATGAATCTTTCTCATAACTCTACAACTCTTTCAGGATACATACATACACCAGCAGATATAAAATGAAAACAGGTTCCTGAAAACAAAATTATGCGGAAGGAATAAACAAAAGTACTATTTGATTACCAACACCCACTGTCCCACCAGTGAGAAAACTAAAACACAGGCAGGATAGCTGGCTTCAAATACCATAATATCCAGAGACAGAGATTAAAGCTATTTCTACAAATGAATGAACCTTAACGATTTGTACAGGCGTAGGAGAAGCCAGTCAGCATGACTCTGAGAAAGTGAGAAACCCATCAGTCATATATTTTAATATTTCAAACTGATGAAGGTATTTTATCCTTCATAAGTGACTTAACACTATGAGTCATACCTGCAGAGGACACTGTCTGAGAGAAAGGGGATGTAAAGTGGAAGGAAAAATCAGGAGACAAAGAAGAAAAAAAGATAGGTAACTTGTAAGTTTTAAAAGGAAGAAAGCAGATCAAGGAACCTGCCCAACAGTTAACCACCACAGCCTCATGAAAAGCCAAGGAAGTGACACAAATATCTGACAGAAATTCCAAGGACCCAGTGTGATGGCATTTAACAAGCAGCAGTTGGCAAAACCAGTTTAATACAAGTTCAAATTGAAGTTGGTAGAAGCCCTGATAACAAGGGGACTAGAGAAAGCAAACTAGCAGAGCCCCTGAATGACTGGGTCTTTAGAAGCTAAATTTTGCAGGATGCTCCTACTACAAGGAGTATCCCTTAACCTGCCCCTTCCCAAAAAGCAGCGACCTTTAGCCTTGAACTACGCATATACCCTATATGGCACCAGACGGGAAGTAAAATTGAGGTTGAGACAAAACAAAGAAAGGCAGAGGCAAAGAGGTATAGACTAAGACTAAAGATGCAGAACTCAAAAATGTAAACTTAGCATCCACCATGATAGTGGTAATTCTGATGAGCAAATTCAGAATAGAGTGAGACAGATCTACCAGACAAAGAAGGTCTAGTCTATACCCAATCCACATTTTGCTTCAAACCCATTCTATAAACAAAGGACACAATTACAGCCTTCCCAGCATGTGCACTAATTTACTATACACATTTACAACACCATCACAGTGTTAAACTGTTGAATTAATCAAACGAATGAATGCATTTCAATAAAATTTACCAACAGCTTGTACCTGCTGTATCTTCTCCAATGACAGGAATCATGGGAAATATACAGATATAAAAACACTGACTTTAGAGCTTACATTGTAAATTTCAGATACTACACTAACTTTATTATCTAAAAATCCAGTCTCAAACTAGATATCCAAATGCCTAATCACAATCATCCCTTGAGCATGTAAATAAAAGGGGGCTAGAGAGCATTCTTCTTCTGCCATAACTGTGCACATAAGCCCCAATTAAGACCCACTCCTTACCATCCTGCTGCACTCCCTATACCACCTGACCCAGTTTCAGAAATTTCTAGTCCTTAAGACCATCGCCAATGCCCAAAATGCTTAGAACAGAGCAGACACTCAACAGATATTTAAATAAAATATGTAATAAACATATATTTTAAGTCAGACTATAGTAACAGGAGTCCTCCCAAAACCCTTTCAATAATCTAAGTCAGAGGTGGCAAATTAAATTTGAGAAAATATCTGCCTTTATTATCTACCTAGATAGAAATTATTGAGACACAGACTATTTGCATGGAGAATGTACACTACAATCACTGCAAATAAGGTGCCTTTGGAAAAAGAACACCCCATTTCCCATTTCTCAGAGAAAAAGAAAAGCAGCACATTTTTTTCTGGTTTGAACATAGGGGAATGTTCTGCTTGGAGAAGATACAAGTAAACTGAGACCTATTTGGCTTTTTATTCCTTAGTGTTCTAGAGCTGAGCTATGTAATAAAGTAGCCACTACTCCATGGGGCTGATAAATGCACCTAAGATAAAAATTCAGTTCCTCTGTTTCACTAGCCACAGAGGGAACCACACGGGAGAATACAAAACCATGACACTTGCATCACCACAGAAGTTGCACTGAGAACTCTTCTCTGAAGGGGTAAACTAGGACCAAAAGGGTAAAGAACAAGGGCAGAATTCTGGCTCCGTGAAATCAAACAAAACAAAACAAACCATACCACACCCTAATAACTTTCAAAACTACTTAGACAGTTTTCAAAAACAGAACAGACTGGTTGTGAAGCAGTTATTTCTCTAACCCTCCAGCCCCTACCTAAGACTCCTTAATGGGAAATATAAATTTGTATACACGTCTCACAAGCATTGCTTTGGCCATCATCAATCAACAAAGCTATTTCTAAAATTCTCATTACTCTTTCTCAGTGATTATTCAGTTATAAAACATTTTGAGGTGTCGCAGGTGACCCAAGAAACATGTACTTACCAACTAAATGTAAAGTCTGAATTTTGGCTCCTATAGGAATTTTCAGTTTATTTTCAGGAGGAATTGGAAATGCTCCATTACGATTACGAAATTTCCCCAAAATATGAACATGTGGCATGTATGTCCAAATAGATTCTACCAATTCCAAATGAGAAGTTTCTACACCCTAGAAAATAATGCCAAGCAAGCATAAGAAAGGCTATTAATTTGTATCCAGAGCTTCTATTTCTGTATCTAAGATGCTAAGTGCAATGGAATTTAAAAGTGTGTTATGGATGAAATCTGCATGTGAGTAAGCATATTTGTTCATTCTTTGATTTATTATTTCATCAATTAGTTGATACCAAATATTATTCAACTAGGTATACTCACCACTAAGTTTGGGCATGCCTGCAAAGCTTCTAGAACGCCTGGAATGCTAAAAGCCTCATGGCCCCGTACCCTTCGCCTCTCAAGGTATCTAGGGTGAAGGCCATAAAGCTGTTCGACATCTGGCATCTTCTTCAATAGTGTTAGAAAACTGGAATCTGTGAAGCCTGAGAAATTCAGAAGCATTTAGAGGCAAGTTCATCTTTGGATTCATGAACATTTATTAGGCGCTTGTCATTTCTGTCAAAAGTTAACAAAAGGTTTCCTTTTTAAAGTTTTGTAAGACTAACACCATGGCTGAACAAATGATTAAACAGATAATATATTTCTTTAGTAATAGAAGAAGTGTTTCAGAAACCCCACTTATCTTGAATTAATATTTTACAGAGCTGAGGCTTTTAATTTATGATTGCCTTTTTGTTGCTGCTGCTGCTTTTAAGGCACAGAAATCTTCAACGGGACAACACACATTTAACCTGGATAACTCGCACCTATTACTGGATTGCTAGGTGAGGAAGGACCACCTATCTGATCAGCACCACCCTCCAAGGTACTCTCTGGTCCAGAGAACTCTAGGGCTCTGCAGGGCACACAACTAAAAAAGGAGAAAGCTATAATCCTCACCTTTAGGAAGTTCACAGTTCTAACCAAAATCCCTTCTCAAAATAGGTTCTCTTGGTCTACCCATTTCCTAATAATTACTTTATCCTGTGTTTAACCACCACTCCCTGGACATTTCAGAGAGCTCATTCTTCTGAAAAAAATCAAGTTAGCTAAGAGAACATAAGTGAACCAAACTGAAGGAATACTGAGCTGACACAAAGCTGTTTATCTGGGAGGCCAACCATGTTCCATGCACCAGATGGGAATGGAGAGGCAGGTCACTTTCACACCAGGGGTTTTGGTGAGATAAGCAGGAAGACAAGTTTCACACAGTTGATACTTCATTATCTGGGGTGTTCTGCCTTTATCGGAGACTGTCAGAAATCCAATTGTCTGCCCACTAATGACAAAAATATTAACTCTCAAGAATGTAAGTGAGGCCCCAAATCACCAAGTCTTAACATACTAAAGTTTTCAAGTTGTTCTATTTGCACAGAGCTGGTCCAGATGACTATATTAACCTTAGAATCACAAAACTGAAAAGAGACCTCAAAGATCACTTGGTCTGATTATACTAAGAGTTCTTATTATCACTGTGTAGAGTAACCTTGACTAACAGAGTCACTCAACATGCTAACAATTCTATGTTTTCTCATCTATTCTTCAAACCCAATGAAAAGGTAATCACTGCACTTAGGGATGCAAAAAATAAACCTGGAGGAATTTAAAAGCTACTGTGTGAGTAGCCAGAGTTCAAAACTGAGTCTGACCACTGCCAATGTCCCTCTTTTGTCATACACTACACGTTGCCTCTCATTGAAAAATGAGTATAGTTCCACCTTCTTTATTGAGATGGTGTGAAAACCCAAAGAGATCACATATATAAATCATAAAGTACTACATAAAAACCTTAGTTATTATTATTACTATGTAAAAACCTTAGTTGTTGTTATTATTATTATATAGAGAATTATTATTATTATTATTATTATATAGAGAATCAGGGCTTAAACTCCAAGTTAAACTATTGCCAGAGTGGCATTAGTAAGCAGGGTTAATGAGATCTTATTCTAGGCTAGAGACTGCCTTGATCCTCTTTTATATTCATTGCAGGGATGGGAAGCCTTTGGCTCACAGGTATTTATCACAGTCTGAAAGAAGTCAGCAATGTGCAGACAGATTCTTCTCTAATTTGATAAGAGGCAGAAGTGTTAAGGCTAAGGCTGTATGACATGGGAGCTCTGCCATCCTGCCTCTTTACACAGTGCATTAATCCCATGGCCAGAATTCCTGCTGGTCTAACCTCTATGAAAGCAAATCTAATCTAAGGATTGATGGTCATTTTCACACTTCCCTCATTTTTTTTTTCTTTCCTGCTATAAATGATCACCCTCTGGAATAAAAGGAGTCATTTTCCCTTAGGATGGTTTCTTTGAAGTATTTGAAGATGACCGTGGTTAGCCTCCCACCAAGCTAAGTTCTACCCTCAGGTTTTTGCAATGTTCTTCACAAAAAGGTATATATACTGATAACGAAGAGGCCAACTGATAAGAGTTACCAGTTGACTGATGACCCTTTCCAAAGGCTGTACCACCCCAAACTGTAAAAATATTCCAGTACTGTACAGAGTCTCTCCGGTTCCACTTCACTTCTGCCAAGGTTCCCCCCCACCACCACCCTTATCCCATTTTCAAAATATCAGGATCTGGATAATGCTGATAAAATGTCATTAAACAAGACATTCAAAATTGGTAACAACAATAACTAAAAGTCTCTAGTTAACAAATTGGTGTTAGCTAAAAACAAGCCTTGATTGGCCCTTCATTTTAATTCTTCCCTTTCAGGTGTATTCTGTTTAACGAAGTCATCAACGTTCTTTTCTGGTCTCTTTACCTGAGATCCACTTGTGTGCTTGGGCTACTAACTCTGAATTCTTCGCCTACAAGACCAATGCCTTATTTGAGAATCTCTTAAGACCTTGTACAGCCTTCTAAAAGTGCTAAAGAAATCAAAGTGCCAGAAATGCAGTTTCTGTGGCTTGCTAGGGCAGCTTTACACAAATTGATTAATATCTGTTTAATTAGAGGATGCCATTAAGGGGTACAGGGAACCTATGAAAACCTACATCATGGAACAAAGGCCACTTTGTCTAATATAATAAATGTATGTTAAGTTCTCCAGTGCTACATGTGTGGAACGGGCTGATGTAGCCCCTTAAGGAACAAAACCAGTAAAGCCTCAGGCAAAACACATTTTCTCGACCCAAATGAACCTAACTAATTTAGATAAATTCTGCCTCCCTACCTACAAGGTGACTTATATTGCCTATCTTAAGACAAATAACGTTTGGTGGGAATATTATGAGGTTCCAGTAGGACTCCAGGGTACCTTAACAGGCTAGATCCACTTACCACTCGGCATGTATTCCCACCACCGCCCTGCACAGAGATCCACAACCCTCACCACTCTTAGATACAGGGTCACTGCTTCTTTTAGCTTCCTGGAGAGACATTCCATACACATGATATCCTGCAGAGGGAGGTACCTTTGTGAGAGAAAGAAACTCATATTTATCAAGTGGTAAGTACTTCCTCTCACCAACAGGTTACTTTTTGTCCTTCATCCATTCTCCTACGCCTTGAATGAAATAAGACCTTAAGAATATTTGCAGGGTTTTAAGATTAATATGCACATATAGCTGTTCACTAAAAACAGATGAGTCAGTAAATACTCAAGCATCCAAATAAATACTGAGTTCTCTCCATAAGATATTTGCTAAAACCTGCTTTTCTCCTTTAAAGCTTTTACAAACAAAGAAAATCTCGAGGGGAAAAAAAAAAGGAAGGAAAAGGATCTCAGCGAATTTCAAGGCCTGATGATAAGGGAACCTGAGAACGAGAGAACTAATCAGTTTAAACATGGCCAATATAATTTTATAGCTTTTACAGAAATCATTTCCTGTAGTAGCAAAAAAAATTCCTTTCTGCTCCCTCAACACACCCAGAAACTCTATCTTCTCCATCAACATACATGTATACCAAGTTTATAGTATATAATTTTTTCCCTAGATCTTTTTACCGTTTAGATCACACCCGAGTATTGCACAAGCATTAAATGAAAACACCTCATTTCAACTACAATTTCCTCTTTTCCAACTCTCTATTAACTCTTCCTTCTTGAAACTTTTCAACTAACCTGTACTTTTGTTGTTTCCAATAAAAGCAATGTATTTTGAAAGATCAGAAAATCTCACCTCTCTCTCTCTTCCTGAACACCCCTCCATACACAACTAAATTAAAAAAAAAAAAAAGAGTAAAAACTACCCTTGACAAAGCTTGTATTATATCACAGACACTGTACTACAGTCACTATTTCACAACTTGACCAAGTAGATGGTTCTTTATTTGCCCTCCCCCAATCCATTTTCTTTCTTTCTTTCTTCCCGCTATCGGGTGGTTTAGGCCAACACATACCATGGGCAAAGGCTTTCTGCTATTCCTAGTCTCCTAGGTGAATTCTTTAGCACTCCTTATTAGCTCCCTTAACCCCATCTAAACCTCTATAAATAGTCCCTTCATTAAATGATCTTCAAGTTCCAGTCAAGTGTAAATAACTTGTTTCCTGCCAGAACCCTCACTGACATAGCAGGTGCTATTTACAAGTGGTGAAATCAGCTCAAAAAAGTTAACCTGCAGAAAATCAACAGCTAGAAAGAGGAAGGAAGAACAAGGATGTCAACACGGTTAGGTCTGACTCTAATTCCTAAAAACTAAGCTAATTCTAAAAGAAAAGTCCAAGTATGCCTGCTGAGCATTTCTGCTCCATGTTTGCTACCTCTGGACACTCTCTCCTCCCCTTCAAACTATTTAAAGAGAATAAAATAAAATACAATTTTCTACCAAAAAAAGTATTATTACTAACTTAATTTACAGTCTCCATAACTCAGATGTAAGTAGGATAATTTCCAGAAATTATAAACATTTTATAAACAACGAAAAAGTCAATTTGTTTTCTGAATCAACTTATACACTGAAGTATTTTTTCCTCAAATCACTGATTGTTATCCAAAGTATATGCCTGAGTAAATATACTCCCTCTAAATCCAAATAGATCAGTAGTCTCACAAAGATGATCTTACATCATATTTGCCCTGAGAAAAAGAAATGTATTTTTTCTTCAAAGATAAATAATCAAAGAGTTGTAGGCATTTCAAATACATTTTAAAAAAGATGTGACACTAGATTCCACTCCTTCCATTTGAATGTTCTGCTTAAACTGCAAAATATTATCATATCCACTCTCAACTTAAAATATGGTCCAATTTGTTGATAATATGCCTTCCTATTATTCAAATACCTAACATACATCCCTAGGAACAATTTTACATATGGTTTCTTCCCAGATTTTAACAGCTTTATTGTTTAATTCATTGATGCATTTAGGATTTGGTATCAGATATGGAAGGTAGGAACATGCTTTTTTAACTTTCTCCAAGTGATTCCTGGGTTATGACATCATCACTGATTAATCCACTCAGCTTTTCCTCATTGATGTGAATACCATCAAAACCAGATCCCGACATAAGTTTGAATCCCCATGTGGGGCTTAATATGGAAACGGTTTTACCCAGCTATCTGCTTAACGTCTCCAGTACCAAATCTTCAACTGTTGTATTGTAGGGACAATCATGGTATGGTAGGGTTAGACTCCTTTTCTAAAGAAACTTTCTGAAAAGTTTTCAGACATTTTTCCACCAAATGAACTTCAGTTATCATTTTGTTACGTTAAAAAAATTGTTATTTTGGACTTCCTATTCCCGGACAGAACTGAACTATGCCAAAACTATGCTATGTCACACAACAATGAACTGTAGATGATAAAGACTAAAAGACTAAAGAAGATAAATCCAAATTTATGGTAGAAAAGAGAAATAAAATGTTCCCTAAAGTAGCCCTGCTATCCCTACTTTCAAATTTCCTAGGATGCCCAAGTGGTTCAGTTGGTTAACTGTCTGCCTATGGCTCAAGCCATGATCTCAGGGTCCTGGAATTGAGTTCCACATCAAGCTCCCTGCTCAGTAGGGAGTCTGCTTCTCCCTCTCTCTCTCTGCCCCTCTCCCTGCTTGTGCTTACTCTTTCTCTCTCTCTCTCAAATAAATATTTTAAAAAATAAAATTTCTTTTTCTGCAAATATTCAGTAATTTTAAAAAATTCAGAACACTTCTATAAACTTCATAAATGGAAATTTCCCCTAGGTAAATAAAATAGTGGAAAATCCAAATGCTTGGAAAAGTTCATTGCAATTGTATAAGAGAAAAACTGGAAAACAATCCAGACATCAGACTACAAGAGAAGAGTTATTCTGTCATAGTGACTTAGTTATGCCCCAATTATTATGACATAGTTAATTATTGTGTCATAGTGAGCACATAGTGACATAGTGCTCATTATGAAGACCATATAGCAACATGAACAATGGCAGAACAGGATCGAAACTACCAACAGTACACAAGCATTTATGCTATGCAGTGTACTGAGTGCTTCAAAAGCATTATCTCACTGAATCTTTATAATAACATCTTTATTGATCCCTGGTCCAAGGCAAGTAAATGAAAGACTCATGATTTAAACTCAGGTCTCCAACTCCAGAGCCAAAGTGTATTAGGGTTGTTTATTTAAATGAATAATGACTGAAAGAAGAAAGCAGGGGAAACTGGAAGTGACAGGTTTTTGGGGTTTTTTGTTTTGATTTCTTTGACTTTGTTTATAATGAAGTCTGGACAAAACTGTAATTTAAAAAAAGATTTTGGAAAAAAATTTACTATAAAACAACTTCATGTGTGCACTGCATACAGTAACGATGGGTATTATTTCATGAAACTTTGATTCCAATCACTTACATATATGTGTGTATGAAGAAAATGTTTCTCACTGTGGGCTGTAGTCAAAAAAGTCAAACACTGCCTTATGTTGTACGCACATTGTACTGTAATAACAAAAGTCAACAAATCAGTCACTATGAATTTCGAGAAGCCTGAAATGTTAATGTAGAAAATGGCTATATAATAGAACTTATTGCAACCAAAGTAGTACTCTCTATCTTCACTGTGTAAGCTGTCCTACACAGCAGCCACAAGACATACAGGCTAGTGTAACTGAGAACTGGATTGATTTTTAATTTAATTTCACTTCTATTTCAGTGCCATAGGTAGCTAGTGACTACCATGCTAGACAGCACACTCCTAGAATTTGTTCCTACTTACACATGCTAGGGGGGTGGGGGTAAAAGTCAACCAAACAAAATCTTACCTAAAAATATGGCAAAGCACTTCATGTGAAAGTTGATTCATATAGTCCTTTGTTTCATCAGGTATTGCTTCCTCAACGATTTCATTATTCATGAGACATGTTTTAACACTTTTCTTTCGTGGACCCATTGCTGTGTTAGCTCCAGTATCAAAGAACAAATTTTCCCTCTTGATAACTTGAATTCAAAGCACCTGAAAGCAAGCAGAGAGAAGAGAAGATGAAAGCGCACCAACTCCAGACTCAGAAATGATCCCAAAAACCTAGTTTGTAAAACGACGTTTATTTTATAAAAGAGAAAGAAAGATACAGACTACATTCAAATTAATAAAAACATTATACAAAATGCACAGAATATCTTTTTCTGAAAAGCAGTAGAGAATATAAAAATGCATTATTTAGAATGAGCAAAAAAATAAAAAATAAAAAATAAATAAAATGGAAGGACTCAGGAGTTCTGGATTCTATTTTGTACTGTTGCTTCTTAATTAATCCACTCAACTTTCCCAAGCATGAATTTCTTTACCTGTAAGGTAAAATAGTTAAACTAGGTTAACAAAACCCCTTCCAGTTCTGGGATCTCCTGATTCTAGAACTGCCCCTCACACAGAAGGCAGAAGAGGAATATTGGGTTCTAGTCCTGGATCTGCCAAACTACTTTTATGAACTTGAGTCATCTTTTAATTCTTCATTTTCCCACCTATAAAGTGAAGGAATTAGACAATATCAGTGGGTCCAAGGTCCCTTTATAAATCTGATAAAATATACAGACCTTTTGCTCAAAAACTAATCACTACAACTTCAGATGGAGAATAAAATCACCCTTTTCTCTCTCCTGTAAACATTAAGGAGCGAAGGTTAACTCACTTTTGTGTCAAATGTATCTATATTTTGTCTGTTTTTAGAATAAGCTTTGGTGACAGAGGAAGAGAAGGGAGGAGGGAGAAAAAGGAATGGATGGAGGGTGGATGGAGAATTCAAGTCAGATGAGCAAGCACTCAGAGGGCTTTGTTTTATTTTATTGGTCAGCTTAAGAGGGAACCATGTAAAAACAGTGTCCTCTAAGTAGCATGATCAACTATCACTGGTAAAATTCTCCAAAATGCTTTGGACTCAAACTCAGAGAACTCCAGATGAGAGCTTAAATTGCATCATGCTGCTGTGATGCAGGCAAGTGCAGTTCCAAATCAGTGCTTCTCTAGAAGAGTACTGGCTCCATGTCATGGACCACCTTTTCCTTTTTCCTAATTATAATCCTTTACTATGGAAACTTTCTAAAGCGGACTTTTTATTTTCCTACAAAGTGGACTCAATAAAACTTAACCTTGTCTTGATGACCTCAGGACATCAATATGAATATCCATTATATTCTATGATACCTCTTCTCAGGAACTACAGAAGTCTGCGGAGTTCTTGGGAATTCTTTGCATCACCAATAAATGGGAGCAAACTGCATGACTAAGTGAATCCTCCGATTTCCTGTGTGTTTTGGTCTCTTCCCTCATTGACAGGTCACTTGTTGTAATTTCTCACAGGTGGCAGCATGCTCGCTTCTCCCTGCGTTCCACACACGCACACATGCACAGACATACCCCTATACCTACCTCTAAGACCCCCTCTAATTTGTTGTCTCTTCAGCCTAGGAAACCGAAGAAATACCTTTACAAAACTGTGTGCGAATTAGTATCAACAAGCACCCAGCAGTACAGACCTAAGCGATTCTGCAGAAAGTAGGTGCGTGAGCTACCTTGCACTGAATCTGTGACCTCTCTTTTGCCTTCTCAAAAGCTTATATGCTGTCCATCCCATTTTGGTTAACAGACCTTAAGAGAAATAAATGTTTGTACTCAGAACACCCCACAAAAACAGTTACAAATATACTCCTCTGTTCCTATCACTGCCTACCTTTTCCTATTCACCGCTCTCTCCCCAGCAAAATCAATCTTTCCATCTTACAATGGCTCCCAAAACTGCTCTAAGGTTATTTTGACTTCCTCATCATGAAATCCAATATACCCTCTTCAAGGCTCCCCTACCTGACTCATTTGTAGTATGGGCACTGTTAACCACTCTTTCTTTGAAACGCTCACATCATGTGACCTCCAAAGTGACATTCTCTTGGTCCTCTTCATTCCTCTATGAGCACTCCTCAGTCTCTTTTACCAATTCACCCTAGAATTCTCTTCTAGACAACTATATCCACTCTGTATTCCACTACTGCTACTACAAATATACTAAAAAAAAAAGAAAGAAAAGAAAAAAAAATCCACTTCTGGCTCCTATCTCTCCTGAGTTCTGACATTTACTTCCTCTCAGAAACCTTCATCTCAGTACTTTGAACATCCTTCCAAAGTATATACAAACTGAACTCTCTCCACAACCACTCCCCCCAAAACACATTCACAGACAGACAGACAGACAGACACACCCCTACTTTCCCTACTCTAGTTTACCAGATGCCCAAAACAGAAATTGTGAAATCAGTCTCAATATTCTGGGATCTCTCACTTTTCAGGCCCTTGATCGGCTATTCTTACCAATCTTACCACAATACTGCTCTTGCATCCCCTTCCTCAGGCTTTCAGGTCTCTATCAACCCTCACCTGGATGACAATGGCTTCCTCAGTGATTTCCCTAGAGCCTGGAACAAAGCCTACCGCACAATAGGCCGACAATAAGTAATGTGCTGAATAAAAAAATGCTTACCATACCATACTCCACACTGAAACCAGAATTGTGTTTTTAAACCATTCCTCTGATTGCACATTAAGTGAAAAAAGCAAAATGTAGGTCATTCAAAAGCATTACCTCATTTGCATTAGAGAAAAAGGACAAATATGCTTGTGTTTGTATGGGACGTTTCTGGAAAGGTCCACAACAAAATATCAACAGTGGCTACCTCTGGGGAGAACAGAGGTTTAGTAAAGTAACAAAGATTACTTTTTCTACTCTTCTCCCTTATTTGAACATTTAGATTTGTTTTGCATATTATATCCCTTAAAAAACAAACAAAAACCAAATCAGCCCACAAGGAATCCTAGTTTCCACAGGATAAAATCTTTCTAATTTCATCCATGGCACCTTCCCAATTTCATCTTTCAATCCTTAATCACTTGTTCTTCAGGACACTCACTCCTGACCCACCAGTAACCTTAGTTCCCCCAAATATTGATCTTTCATTCCTAATAAGCTATTAACTCCGACTAGAATGTCCTTTCCTTCCCTTTTTTGCCTAAAACAGCATTAATCTGTTTTCAAAATCCAGTTTAAATGTTAAGTCCTCTGTGAAAACTTCTCCCCTCTTTTGAGCTCCCTGTTGAGACCGAACATGTGCTTCTCCTATAGAAACTTGTATAATATTTTTTTGGCCATTTTCAGCCAGGAAAAGGGAAGGAATCTCAGTCTCCTGCCTCTAGGTGAAAACAAGTCTTTGCTCATAATAAATCCTCAAGTATCTGATGTATGAACATCCATCAGTCTTTCCATTATTCCAGAGGCATCCAGTAGCTTCGGGCTGCTAGGAACCATTGCCCTCGGAGTATCCTGTTTGCTACCACAGCCCTCCACAATCTCAATAACAAGCTTATAACCTAGCAAAATGCAACCAGATTTTAATCCAATCAGGAAACACAGAACAAACAACTACCAGCACCTACAAATGCCTCAACAAGACTATTAACCAGTTTTGACCAATCCAACCCCGGATGAATTCTCCAGCTATCATATTTTTAGGACATGCTTCACTTTCAAGAATCTTGACAGCTCTAGCCTTTCAGGAATAGGATGTTTCCGACTTTTCATCCTGTAAGTAAAAATCTTTTTTAGCCTTTCTCCCTTCTTTTTCTTCACCAAATATATATCACTATTTATACCCTCATCTTCTGATTCTGCCTTTTGCTGTTTCTTATTATTTTGCAAGCTGTGATTTTGTGGGAATCAGATTTAATGCCTCAGTGTACAACCGACACTTGAATTTTTAAACCAAATAGACTGCACATTAAATATCATTGGTTTATAAATGTTCACTTGTTTAGGACTCAGAAGTACTTACTCACAGATATGACTTTATAGAACATTATGCAGAGATAGGGTCCCTAGCAAGCCCACAAAAATCTATTTAATTTACAGTATGCATTAACACTAACTGTCCAAGGGCCTAAATTAGCAGCATTTTTTTAGGTGAAATTATACATCTATTTTCTGTATGATGCCTAGAATTGAAGACTTATTTATGTAGCTACCTACTCGGCAGCGAGTGGAGTAGTGACTCTCCTGCGGGAAGCCTCTGGGGGACACGTGGAGATGAAGGCCAGGGTAAAAGATAAGATCTCCATCCCACATGTAGGGGTTTGACAAGTCAGGACCCAGAGTCAGGGGAAAGCTATCAGTCCTCTCCAAGTAGGTGTCCTGGAAATATCCAGGAGTTAAAAAATCTTCCTTGTTAAAGAATTCATCTATTTGCCCTTACCACCATTCAAACTCCATAAAGGACAACAAAATTATTTCAGCTAAAGCTGGCTTCATCTTCATTGAGGTGGCTATGCTGAGAGTAACAAAGGCCTGGCAACTCGGTGTGAGAAGAAAATAGTGCGCAAAATGAGCTAAATCCATATGGTGATGCTGCCTCTCTTGTCTGCGCACTCTCTCTCTTAACTGCTTTTCTTTTAGTGGGATAAAGGACAAAAGCAAGTGAGAATAGAAAAATAGCCTTCTGTATCTTGGTTTCTTCCTACCCCTATAGCCCACATATCACCATTTGCCACTTGAGAAACTCAAAAAAGGAGGGAAGGTGCAAAGCAGCAGTAGCTTAGAAGGGAAAGGGCTAAGAAGGAAAAATCAACAGCAGGTGAAGATGAAACACTGAAGCAGATCTAGCAGAGGAGTCATAGAGGGTAAGAGAGAGATGAGTACAAATACATGATGAATCTATTTTGCAGCACTAGGTGTCATTTCTAGGGCCAGCCAAGTTCTGGAGACTCAGACTCCAAATCTAAAAGAAATGTCATTTTGACAGAAGTGTAGAATCCCACAATGTAAAAAGCTGAAGGGACCCTCAGAGACTACCCAGTCACACAGTTCTTAATTTTTTTGTGGGTCACAAACCCATCTGAGGCTATGGTAAAAGCACATCTTTTTTCCCAAGAGGAAAATAAAGTATACTCATGCACTATGAATTTCATACACAATTTCAGGGGCTTCACAGACACATCAAAGTTCATCCAGAGGTCCTTAAGACCAGCTCCCTCAATTTTCAGATGGACAAACAGAACTAGAGAGGATAAGTCACTTGCCCAAGGGCATGTATTAAGTGTCTTCAAACTTCTCAGCATACATTACACACCCTATCATCAAGTCAGGCTCTGCACCTCAGCTGTCCCTCTACATTCCAGAGCTATTCCCCAGTGCTCTGAGATGGGCTTCTGGATGCTCTGATAGAATTGCTGCTGGCCACACCCTGCTTCACAAATTAGGGTTTGTGGTCCATCTAATTTAGGGTCCCACACCACAGCTTTTAGCAGTCCTGGGTATCCTATAGTCTTTTGGTGGCTGTCTGTTTGGCAGACCTTAGCCACTGGAAGCACCTTTATTGTCTGGGTGGTGCAAGTACATTCTAAGTAGTAACCTGTGTTATCTGTGTGTATTCTTCAAGCCAGGGAGTCCTTCCACAATACAATTTCTCTTAGGTGTGCTCTCTTCTCCTTCCAAATGGCCAGTCAAATCTCCTCTTTTCCCAAACAGAACTATACTATCCTCTATTAATTCAGTTCACTCTGTTTGCCCCCAAATTTATCCCCATCTATTTTAATCCCTAACCCTTAAGGCTATCTCCACTTCTTGCAAGGGAGGCCTAACATTTCCTTGCAACATCAAGTTCTTTTCCTTTTAATCCTCTATTTCCACTGTAAAGGTTTTAGTACCTACTATTCACAATTCTGACAATTGGTGATATCTACAAAAATCCTGTATGAGTTCACTCCTCACTCCCTAAATGTCTCATCTAAAAATCTTCCTATACGTCTACCATCTTGTCAACATTCTCCACCATCCCTGACTTATTCTATTAATTAATCCTGTCCTCAGACCACATCAGGCCTTCCCAAGCACGTTTGTCTCTTATTAACACACTTTACAACGAAGAGATAAACTAACTTACAACTAACCAGAAAACTTTGGGATCTCTTATCCGATAGGATTTTCATAATTCTGAACCATTTCTCATTCTGTATCCAATTAATAACAATTCAATGGAGAAACTCCTCCTTTTCTTGATAGCTGTTATCTGCTCATACATTATCTACCCTATCATTTACTGCCTACTAAGTGCCAGGTGTTGAAAAGTCTGTCTTCCCATGAAACTTACTTAGAATGCAGGTAGACTCTAACACCAGTTTCTTATAGCTCAGTCATTTCCATTACCATAATCTAAATTATCTTTCATTACCCTCACCAAAAATACCCCTCTCCCATTTAGAACTTCCCAATATCTTCAATCATCCATCTGGTCGAGGGCTTTCCTGCCCCTCAGGTTCTAATGCCTTTCTTTAGTTTCTATTGGCTTCAGCTTGCTCATATCAAAATAATCTTGCATGTCACTTAATCTGACCTAACATCATAGATCCTAACATCACAGAACTTCCATGTCTACTACCTAGGATAGCCTCTCTTGCCTAAGGCGATGCCACACCACATCTACCAAACTGCTCAAATAAAAAAAACATAGAATTCTAGTGCCAAAAGGATCTAGAAATCATCCAGTCCAAGCCCTCACCTTCCAGATAAGGAAAAGTGAGACCCAAAGAGGTAAGCTGGTTTGTCCAAAGACACAAAGTCAGAAAGTACAAGGGCTGAAGCAAGGATACAGGTCTTAAATTCCAGTGCAAGACCAATTTTATTTTACTACGTTACTTTGCCTTAATGAAAAGTCGTTTTTCCTTTTTCTCTTATTCTATGCCTTCATATCTTTTTCACTAAAGTGTGTACCTGCAAGCACACATTCATTTAAACAAACCACGCAAGGGGTGCCTGGTTGGCTCAATTGACATAGCATATGGCTCCTGACCTCAGGGTTCGAAGTCTGAACCCCATGCTAGGTGTAGATTATTTTAAAATAAAATCTTAAGAAATAAATAAACACACACACACACACACGTGCACGCACAAGTCCATATTCATTACCCTAAGAAAACATAAGAAATCACAGCATTGTAAATTTTAAAAGGAGGAAAGAACCCTTAGGGTCACCTAAACCAGTAACTGTCAGAAATTAAAAATTACAAGCACAGATTTTCCAGTCTATAGGACTACACCAATATGTAGCTTTCCACATCCCACCTCTTCTCTCTCCCAGAATATCCTGGTCTTATAAAGCCATTATTTTTTTCTTCAGTTGTGCTGCGCGTATGGGAAAGAGGATTAAGAATCAGGGTCCTAATCCAATGCGCTCATTTGCCAGCTGAGAAATCTCAAGTCCAGAGAGTGCAAAGGAATTTGCCCAAAGTAACAGCAAGTTAAAAGCAGCTTTAAGACAAAAAACAAGATCTCCCATTCTTCCCCCAGGAGTGTTTTCACACTGCTGGTCTAGATTTATAAAACGAAGTCGTCAGGACAGAGCTTCTCCCTGCACAAGAACTTTCCTAAGTACCCAGTTTGCCCTTGGCCAGTTTGGTGCCTGGAAAGAAACACGGTAGACATCTCTTATCGGTCAACTCCTGGCTACCCAGGAGGCAGGGAAAACAAGCTTTTCAGGTCTGTCTCTAAGACTCCTTTAAAAGGAGCTGAGAACCTGAGCTTCAGAGCTGGGAGATGCATCAGAGACTACTAACACTTTCATTTTACAGATAAGCCAACTGCGCTACAGAGAGGGTAACGCACCTGGGCAAGGTCACACAGAGAGTCGGTGGCGAGGTAAAACTAGAACTTGAGGCTCCTGATAGCAGAGCCGGCCGCCTCTCAAAAAAAATGTACTCATTGCGTCTTGCTCAGAGACATCCCTCGGTACACTGACTACAGGTCTTCCTTAACTTACTGGCTTTATCACTGACAACGTAAAAATCGTAGAATTCGTGACGCTCGGGGTGGGAGGGTGTCCCATAAATTGCCCAGGCCAACCCCCTACCCCGCCCCCATTCTGAAGAAACCCGAGACCCAAAGAAGGTTTTGTATGTTAGACTCTTCGGCCAGCTCTGGACAAGGTAAGCAAACCCCGCAACCAGGGCCTACAAGGCCAAGACCCACAAACCCAATCCTTGCTCTCCCGGGAGCTCTAGGCCTGAAAGGAGTCCGAGACCGAGAGCCCAGGCGGTCGGGAGTTCGGGAGCCCCGGAGATCCCACCCGGCTGCCTCCTCCCCGCCGCCCACACGCCCCGCTCTGCGGCCTGCTGCCGGTCCCCGGGCCCATTCCGCTGCCGCCTCACCTACGCCGGCCCTCCGTCTGTTATTGTGGTTGAGAGGGAGGGAGAAACGCGACCAACACTTCCCGCGGCCCCCACCGCCTGGGCGCTTCCGCTTCCGCCGCAGCTCGGGCATTTCCGGAGGGTTGCCTTCCGGGGCTGGGCTCGGTCCGTATGTCCATGTTGGGTGTGGGACGCTGTCGTCGACTCATGGCAGCCATGTTGAGAGTGGCTGTTTGTGGGGTGATGGAGCCCGTCCATGTTCCCGTGACTGCTTTGCTGCGCCGGAAGTGCCCAGCGTCTGAGGCTGGGGCGGCAGTCACTTTTCTGTGGTTTGCGTCTCACTTTACTGCTGTCGGGGGTTTTGGGTAAGCTTTTGGACCTTGCGTTGGGCGTTTGCAAAGCCACTGCATTCCAGTAGGGATTTTTCCAGAATTCATTTAGCTAAAAAAAGAAAATCGCCCTTGTCTATTTTGGGGACGTTGTTTCTGCACATAATTAATAGTATTTTATAGGTTCCAAAGGGCTCTCACGTGAGTGTCCCATCAAGAACTCCCTACCACTCTGACAGACAAGGTTAGGAATCAATCGGTTTTTTTTTCATTGTTTAATGGATAAAATTTTTTCTTCAGAGATTGACTTAATGTAACACAGGTGGACTGAAACTCAGAATTTTACCTTCCACATCCCACGTTCTTGCCGCTGCATACATGTAAGTGAAATTGATAAAAATGCATAAACTAAAAATAGATACAAATAACCTTTAGGAAAGTTAGTGTGCATGAGACCCAGTTTGACAAGACACAGGGCCAACTAGACGACTCTGCTGTAAAAGACCTGAAGATGAACTTCGGGGGGTGGGGGGCGCTGCCCTTCCTAGTCCCTTCTTGATGCCCAAACTGGTTTTTCCTCTTTCCCTTCTATGGTTTAGCATCATAGGTTTCAGTTTATCATGACAGTCACAGTTCTAGATATGTCATTCCAGGTGTCAAATCAGGTGTCTTGATTTAGGGCTCTGGGAAGAAAAAGCAACAAAACCTCATCGTATTTATATACTGTTCATCTTAATCCCCATTTTCATGTCATGTCATTCCTGTAAGTGAAAATAAAGTCCTGTTCCCATGTTAGTTGCTTCCATCCATTCCTTTCATATTTGAACTTAAATAAATCAAACAGTAACAAACCTTGGCTTTTCCTGTGTTCTGGATTGTTTAGGAAAACAAATAGGGATTATATATGAAAATGTTTAGCACTGATCCTGGCATAGATACAAGGGATTGAATAAAGTCTACTTCAGTGCAAATGGGTTGAATCTTTGAAGTATTACTGAATGGGGTTAGCATTCCTCCTTCAGTAAAGAGTACTATGGGGGGACCAGAAATACTCACAAATAAGATATGTTTCCTACTTCAAATTTAGAAAGGGAAATGAAAGTTTACAAATATTGTAATAAATGCTGAATAGAGATGTTTTCTGAGTGCTATCAGTGCCTGCTGTGTATAAATAGACTTAAAAACTCATTTTAACATTATTTGTCTAGGATTTTATTTATTCCTTTGTTGGGGGGGTCCCAGAGGGAGAGGAACAAGCAGACTCCCTGCTTAGTGCACAGCCAGATGTGGGGCTCAATCTCAGGACCCTGAGAACATGACCTGAGCCAAAATTAAGAGTTGGTCACTTAACCGACTGAGTCACCCATGCACCACAGTTTTAACATTTTAAGGTAGAAGATGTGCTTACCTTTACTAAACTCCCAAGATTTTTTTGTTCCTTGGTGATGGGGGTTTTTATTAGAGTCGGAAGCTAGTGTTCCCTGCTCTAATACAGTAGCATCAACAGGGAAGCTCTGCCCTCTACAGTGAAATCTGCCCTACGCTAAATGGCCCTGAGCCACCGTTTTTTTTTTTTTTAATTCTTACTCCCTGCTTTTTAATTAGTTTTTTAAAAAATTTTATTTTTTATTCATGAGAGAGAGAGAAGCAGAAGGAGAAGCCGACTCTCCGAGGAGCAGGGAGCCCGACACAGGACTCACGCTTAACAGAGTGAACTACCTAGGCGCCCCTTAATTAAATTTTTTTAAAGATTTTATTCATTTATTTGACAGACAGAGATCACAAGCAGAGAGAGGGAGGGAAGCAGGCTCCCTGCCAAGCAGAGAGCCCGATGCGGGGCTCGATGTAGGGTCTGATCCCAGGACCCTGGGATCATGACCTGAGCCAAAGGCAGAGGCTTTAACCTACTGAGCCACCCAGGTGCCCCTTAATTAAATTTTTAAATATGTCTTATTTCTGGAATTCCCATAGGTTCTAGTACCAACCTCTTTTCTCCTTTGAAATTTTCTTAGGCCCTTAGACAAGGGCTGACCATTTGTTAGAAGGCGTTAACACTTAAGAGAACAAGGTCTGGTTGAGGATAGGGGACAGGTTTGTTCAGGTCTCCTTCTTATGGCTCTGGGGCCTGTGTAATGCACAACTGCAGGAGGTACCATGCACATTGGGGTCATCCACATTACCCTTGGAGTTGAGTAATGTGGCAGAACTCAGCTCTGAATTAAATACAGGAATTTTTGAGAAGTAAATCCTTTTAAAGCTATTTCAACTGAAAAACTATTCAGTGGTCAGCAGTGCAGGCGTTATAATTCTAGAAGTTTAGAAATATGTGCTTCAAGTATGAGTTCCTCTGCTTACTGGCAGAGACCATGAGCAAGCATTTCCATTCTCAGCTTCAAGTTTTTCAAGTATAAATGGACATCATTATGGTACCTACATAGTAAACCACAGCAGATTTTAGTGGTTTAACACAATTTGTTATGATCTATCATGATTCCGTGGGTTGACTGGACTTGGCTGTGTGGTTCTAGCTTGGAGGTCTCTCACACATTTGCAGTCAGGTGTCAGCTGAAGCTGTAGTTTACTTCAGGCTCAAATGAATGCTATTATGTATGTTATTGGCAATTCAGGCTGGACTCCCTCTTTGGAGTATCAGCTAGAGCTAGCCCATAGAGTGCCTGCACATGGCCTCTTTCTCTGGTTTGGATTTCTCACAACAAAATGCTTGCTGAGGGAGCCCTCAGAGACTGTACATGCAGAGAGTGAGCTGTTCCAAGCAATATAGGAGGACTTCTTATGATCTAGCCTTGGATCCCAGAAGTTACTTCTGCCACAGTCTATTGGTCAAGAAGACACAAAGCCAGCCTTGATTCAAGGGGAGAAAAAATAAGACTCCACCCCTTAATTGAAGGAGTAGCAAGGAATTTGTGACCATCTTTAATTTACCAACAACCTCATTTGTTTGTTTTTAATTTTTTTTGGACATATGTAGATTTTGTTAGCACAGGTGACAAAAAGAAAGCCTGGTAACCGAACCAGTACAAACAGTTTTGAGTTTGCACATGAATCATTCTTCACATGTTTTTTTAAATTGTGTAAAAATATACATAACATAAAATTTTCCATCTTAAATATTTTAAGTGGATTTCAGTGGCAATAATTATATTTACATTGTCATGCAACAATGACTGCCATCTACCTCCAGAACCTTTTTTTTTTTTAAATCTCCCCAAATTGAAACTCTATACCCACTAAACAACTTCCATCTCTGCCCAGGCCCCCAGCCCCTGGCAACTATTCCACTTTTTGTCTCTGGATAACTGGAAACATCTATTATTTGTCCTTTTGTGTTTGGCTACTTTCACTTAGCATAATGTCTTTAAGCTTCATCCCTGTGTGGCACGTGTCAGAATTTCCTTCCTTTTTAAGGTAGAATAATACTCCATAGTATGTATATACAAAATTTTGTTTGTCCATTCATCCATCTATGGAAATCTGGGTTGTTTCTACCTCTTGACTACTATGAACAATGTTTCAGTTACCTTGAGTTTGCAAATCTCTCTTCTAGATCCACCTTTCCATTCTTTCACATAAATATCCAAAAGTGGATTGCTGGATCATATGGTAATTTTATTTTTAATTTTTCCATATCAGCTGCACCATTTCACATTCTCACCAGCAGTGCACAAGAATTCCAGTTTCTCCACATCTTTGCTCTCTTCTGTTCTTTGTGGGGAAATATTTGTAACCCACTTAGAACAGTGCCTAGCATGCATCAAAACTCCACAATGCTTAGCTGTTATTATGTCACTGTCCAAAGGCCTCTTTTCTTTCCTTCTTCTCAGCTATAGTTGAAGATGAACTCTTAGCATGTGTTATTTCTGAAGTTCATTTTCAAAGCATTTTAAACTTTACCAAATTACATAAGGAAATCCTAAGAAAGGATATTATACATAGGTATATACATAGAGAACTGCAGTTTCAAAACCAAATACAAGGTGATTAATTAGGGAAAAAAAGAACACCAAAATAAACAGCAAGTTGAAAAAAAGAGAGAGAGAGAATGAAGGAAAATGGGAAGAAAAAGAGAAACAGAGAGAAGAATCTACATGGGAGGCTTTTGTAAGCCTGAGCTCTGTAGTGAAGAATCAAGCAACAAGGACTTTGCTTCTTTTATTTATGTTTGGACCAAACTGCACCAGATCAAAGTTATGTCATAGGAAAGTGAAAAGATTGAGGATGAAACTTAAGAAACTAACAAGCTTTTTTTTTTTTTTTTTTACAATTACTCGTATTGTGTGCTCCCTGTCACTATATCTAGGCCAGATCTTTTAGCCTGATCTCTAGAGATACGAGAACAAAGAAGTTTCTCTTTAGAAAATCGTTTGAAATGTCAAGAACAATTTATGATTAGTTAACATTTATTAAGAAGATTTCATGGAAACCGGGAATATATTAGACACTAGGGCTGCAGAGATGACCAAGAACCAGTCTCTGTTCCCAGGCAGGCTGGAAGACACATACAAAGAACATTTCAGGGGATACCAGGATACCCCGCAACACAGCAGGCACCTAGTGAGACCAAGCTGTTAGCAGCTACACTTGAACTCACTTGAACTAAAGCTACACTTTAACTCACTTTTCATTCCCCTATGGGATTCTGTGACACTGCTTCTTAATTGTGTTTCTTTCTCTTTAATCATCCTGGCTCTAGTCTCTCCCCTGCAAAGTCTCACTTTCATTGTGTTTGTTTTGGTTTTGCATTCTTTTATTCACAGTGTCACTCTACCAGTCATTTCAATACGTCATCACATTTAATCCAATGAATTGTGACCCCATTTTATAAATAATGCAACTCAGGTTCAGAGAGGTTAAGTTTTTTGCTAAAGTTCGCACAGCTGGTAAATTGCAGAGAATCATTATGAAATCTGAGTGATACGACTTCAAAACCCATATTCCTTATTACTAAATGGTACACTCTTGTAATTTTTCCTCCAAATGAAAATCTGATTAATCTTCCTAAAGCATACTGTGGATTGTGTCAACAGCTTCTTTGTGATTGAATTTTTAACCTTCATGTATACATTTGTAGCTTGTTAATCAGATGTCCAAGGCCCAATACACATTGGTTGTGGCCTACCATTTCAGTCGTGTTTCCCTTCACAAACTGTATTCCAGCTGCACATAGGATTCACTATTTCTCCCCTTGCATACCCTGTGATTCTACCCCTCATGTTAGCCGAATGAACAAGTTACCTCCCTGTAAGCAGAAGGTGAATCAATGTCATTCAGCTATTACAAGGAAAGAAATGGAAGGTGGGCCCCTAGGTGAACCCAATACTGCAACAGAAACTGATGGTCCTTAAAATCCAAAGATAACAGGGAGATAACAGTCATAATTTTTAAAAGCTGATTGCATTTTGGGCCTCATATGACTTATTCATTCATTCAATATATATTTCCCAAGGGCTTACTCGGGGGCCAGACATTGGACTAGGTGCAAGGAAGTAATTATGATGGCAGACCTTCAGTTTGGTAAGGGAAGACAGATAAATAAACAGAGAAGTGAACTGGTTTCTCAAAATTGAACATATGTGGGAGATGGGCACACAGTTAAGTTTTGTTGAAGGAAGGAGTTCATGAATAAATGGATAAATCTAATACACTCAATTTTTCCTTTTAAATGCTTCAATTGCTTCATAAATGAAACCTTCCCAAATAAATATTTGTAATTCTATTTAATTAAACATATAAATATGATAAATGACAACTTCTTGAAATGCCAATAATAGTTTTAATAAAATTATTATTCTTTCAGCTTAAAATTCTAAGTTTAAATCAATACTCAATTAAAAACTCTGAATTAGATAGGATTCATCCATTATATTCTTTAATATGCTATATTTTCTTAAAATATGACAAGTATTTTTTTCAAGATTTTATTTATTTATTTGACAGAGAGATCACAAGTAGGCAGAGAGGCAGGCAGAGAGAGAGGGGGAAGCAGGCTCCCTGCTGAGCAGAGGGCCCCATGCGGGGCTCGATCCCAGGACCCTGAGATCATGACCTGAGCCGAAGGCAGAGGCCTAACCCACTGAGCCACCCAGGCGCCCCAAAATATGACAAGTATTTTAAATGACATTTATAGATTATTTCTGAACACCTGATAGTAATACAGATATAATTCAATCTACATTTCTATATTTACATTTAATCTTTTGGGGATTATAAGACACTTAATAATGTAAAAAAAATTCTCTTTCCTGTATCTGGAGATTTTAGTTGCATATTATTTGGAGGGGTGTTGGACTGGGTTCTAGTGTTCCCTTATTCCCACCCCCACTCCTTTTCCTTTTGGCTCATGAGCTTAAGGACACTTGACTGGGAGATAGCAGCCATTATCTCCTCATGTAGACAGAGTCTGTATGGATGAGGATGAAACCAACACTTAAAAGACTAGCAGAGGGCAGAGATGGACTCCTGGTATCACTCAAGTCTGTGGCTGAGCTTTAGTTAAGACCCACTCTGAATCCTCGTAATTGTATGAACCTCCACGTTTATTATTTAGCCTAAGCTAAGTTGCAGTTGGATTTTAATCACTCTTTTTTTTTTTCCTAAGATTTACTTAAGAGAGAGGAGAGAGGGCAGAGGGAGAGGGAGAGAGAAAATCTCAAGCAGACGCCATACTGAATGTGGAGCCCAATGTTGGGGGGGGGCTCAATCTTACAAACCCAAGATCATGACCTGAACCAAAACCAAGAGTTGGATGGATGCTTAACCAACTGAGCTACCCAGGTGCCCTGGATTTTTATCACTCTTAACCAAAAGAATCCTGATATATCTCCTATGATTGCTAGCCATTATCCTCCCTTATTTTCTCAAACCTTCACAAAATGTTTGTTTCCCCAAATAGCCTTGAAAGTGCTTGAGGAATGAAGGAAGATGGGGAAGGTCTCACTTATACCAGAGTGGTAGGGAATGAGGCGTCAGTATCAGGTGAAATGGAAGCTGATAGGGAACTCTGCAAATTTAGAGATACAGAGCAAGTAGTAAGAACAGAAATTCCCTGGGGTCCTCTTGCCAGACTTCCCATTGTTTGTGAAATGGGAAGTCAATTTTGTATGATTATGAAAGCATGTTTTCCAGAAGGCTTAGATCTCTGGGTGACATTTCCTTGCTTTCTACCAAGATTAAATAGAGTGTTATCATGATACAAAAGGGCTAAATAGTTAATTGTAGTAAAGGCAAAAAAAAAAAAAAAAAAAAAAGCAAGGAATTCTTGGGAGGGAAGAAAGCATCCAGAGAGGATAGTGTCAACGTATCTGTTGTTTTTGCTTGACTTTCATTCATTTATCCTGGCAATAGTGCCTCAATATTCCTTTCAGGAATAGTTCTTTATCCTCTTCCAGTCCATATAGAAGGGCTCCACCACCCCTGGCTCCTGCAGTGTCTTATAATTCAGTCCATTCCAATGAGAGTTACGCATGCCTGTAGTCATAGCTTCCAGACTGAGTCAGGAATTTTGTTCCAACTAGTCTAATAAGCTTCAAATATTTTTTTGAAGCTTTGATCTTATATTTTTAAAGATTTTTTTTATTAACATGTATTATTTGTTTCAGGGGTACAGGTCTGTGATTCATCAGCCTTACCAATTTCATAGTACTCACCATAGCACATACCCTCCCCAGTGTTCATCTCCCAGCCATTCCCCCCACCCCCTTCCCCTCCAGCAACCCTGTTTGTTTCCTGAGATTAAGAATCTCTTATGGTTTGTTTCCCTCTCTGGTTTCTTTTTTCATTCCCCCCACTTCCCCAATAATCCTCTGTCTTATTTCTGAAATTCCTCATATCACTGAGATCATATGATACTTGTATTTCTCTGATTGTTGTATTTCACTTAGCATAACACCCTCTAGTTCTATCCATGTCCTTGCAAATGGCACAATTTTGGCTTTTTTGATGGCTGCATAATATTCATACACACACACACACACACACCCCACATCATCTTTATCTACTCATCTGTTGATGGACATCTAGGTTCTTCCCATAGTTTGGCTATTGTGGATATTGCTGCTATAAACATTGGGGTGCACATGCCCCTTCATATCACTACATTTGTATCTTTAGAGTAAATACCCAGTAGTGCAATTGCTGGGTTGTAAGGTAGCTCTGTTTTCAACTTTTCGAGGAACCTCCATACTGTTTTCCAGAATGGCTGCACCAGCTTGCACTCCCACCAACAGTGCAATAGGGTTCCCCTTTCTCTGTGTCCTTACGAACACCTATCATTTTCTGACTGGTTAATTTTAGGCTTTCTGACTGGTGCCAGGTGGTGTCTCACTGTGGTTTCAATTTCCCTGATGTCGAGTGATGCTGAGCACTTTTTCATGTGTCTGTTGTCCTTTTGGATGTTTTCTTCAGATAAATGTCTGTTCATGTCTTCTGCCCATTTCTTGATTGGATTATTTGTTCTTCGGGTGTTTTGGTAAGTTCTTTATAGATTTTGGATACTAGCCTTTTCTCTAATAGGTCACTTCAAATATCTTCTCCCATTCTGTTGGTTGTCTTTTGGTTTTGTTGAGTTTCCTTTGCTTTTTATTTATTTATTTTTGGGGGGGCAGACACGTCTTTCATTCAGGAAATGCATCTTTCCTCCTGGTTCACACCTGGCAGAGGGAGGTGTGTGGCTTCCCGCCTTCCTCAGAGCATCCCCTGTGCGAGGTTACCCCTGCAGGCTGGTGCTTCCCCGCAGTGGATCCTGGGGCCAACTTTCCGCAGCCATGCAGCTCTACCTACTCAAATCCTGTTTTAGAAATCGGCTCTTCCACGCTAAGATTTACAATAAAAATAAAATAATTTGCTCTGTAAACTATAGTAGAAAGTTTCAAGTGTCTTTAAAATGATCTTCCATGCAATGGAAAAAGGCTTTTGTGTGTTTTATCTTGATGAAGTCCCAATAGTTCATTTTTTTTTAAAGATTTTATTTATTTATTTGTCATAGAGAGAGAAGCGAGAGCAAGCATAGGCAGACAGAGTGGCAGGCAGAGGCAGAGGGGGAAGCAGGCTCCCTGCCAAGCAAGGAGCCCGATGTGGGACTTGATCCCAGGACGCCGGGATCATGACCTGAGCCAAAGGCAGCCGCCTAACCAACTGAGCCACCCAGGCATCCCCCAATAGTTCATTTTTGCCCTTGCTTCCCTTGCCTTTGGCAATGTTTCTAGGAAGAAGTTATTGCAGCTGAGGTCAAAGAGGTTGCTGCCTGTATACTCCTCAAGGATTTTGATGGATTCCTGCCTTACCTTGAGGTCTTCCATCCTTTTTGAGTCTATTTTTGTGTGTTGTGTAAGGAAATGGTCCAGTTTCATTCTTCTGCATGTGGCTGTCCAATTTTCCCAACACCAGTTGTTGAAGAGACTGTCTTTTTTTCATTGGACATTCTTTCCTACTTTGTCGAAGATTAGTAGTTAACCATAGAGTTGAGGGTCCATTTCTGGGCTCTCTATTCTGTGTCTGTTTTTGTGCCAGTACCATACTGTCTTTTTTTATTTTTTTAAAGATTTTATTTATGTATTTGACAGACAAGAGATCACAAGTAGGCAGAGAGGCAAGCAGAGAGAGGGAGGAGAAAGCAGGCTCCCCGCCGAGCAGAGAGCCCGATGCGGGGCTCAATCCCAGGACCCTGAGATCATGACCTGAGCCGAAGGCAGAGGCTCAACCCACTGAGCCACCCAGGTGCCGCAGTACCATACTGTCTTGATGACTGTAACTTTGTAATAGAGCTTGAAGTATGGAAAGGCTCAAACTTTTTATTAGAAATTTCAGGGAAGGAAATCTGTCTTCTACTGAAGCTGTTAAGTCTAGAACCACCTAGATCTGCCACAATCTGCAGAACCACCTAGATCTGCCTAGATCTGGGGTGGGGTGGTTGATGTCTGTCTGAAAATGAAGACTTCAAAGAAAGCATAGATAGATCCCAAAAACAGAGAGAAAAATTTCTGGCAACTTTTTCTGAAACTCTCATCTAGCCATGCCTGGGTCAGAACTTCCTCTTTATTTTTCAGATGCGCGCACACACACACAATTTTTTTTTTTCAATTTCAGTCACTTTGATTTGGATTTTCTTTTTGCTGTTACTCTGACAAAATCGGTTATGTTACATGTGGTTTCCCCACTAGAGGGTGTAGCTCCCTCACTGTGCTAGGAGGAAGACCTTTATTTTTTTTTTTCCCCCTTTTCTTTTTTTTCTCCCCCAGAGAGGGAATACTAGCATGCTGGCATTTACTGTCAGAGACACTTGTTGGGAATGGTGCAGGATCCCAGCCACAGAGTTTACCTCCCTCATGGGGCCCTTGGCTTAGGACTAGGAGAGCAGTCAGATAATCAGTCATGGCTACAGGCATAGGAAATGGGATAAGACTAAGGTACCAGCTGAAGACTTCATCTTGAGAACCATGAAGCTTCCTTGGTCTTAAAAAGGAGACTGGTTTTTGTCTTCCATGGCAAATCTGATCGGCAAGGCATGCCTAGATTGTTATGTTGAGAAAGATTTTGAGGCCACACAGAGCTCAGTGGAATGTACAATCATTGATTACTGATACCCAGTGTGGGCACAGGGAGAGGCAGGGTTGGAGATGATACTTTTCATCTGTGAGTGAGATGTTTCTCAATAGGAGTACCATTGGCGTTTTGGAAGGGTTGTTTCTTCACAGTGTAGGACTCTTCAGTGCATTATAAAGCCTTAGTCCACGGAATGCCAGTAGGACCACTCCAGTCTTTGTGACAAGCAAAAGTCACAGACACATATTTTAATGGCTCTTATGAGAATAGTACTACTCAACATAAAGCTCATTAGGTTTGACCAAGAGGGGACGGACTTGGATTTACCTGAGAAATGAACTAGAGCTTCTTAAATTCTTTAAGCAAAGGGGGAATAAATGAGTTTCTTGAGTTTTGTTTTTTAGATTCTGAGATCAGATGGACTTGGATTTACCTGAGAAATGAACTAGAGCTTCTTAAATTCTTTAAAGCTAGTGGAGAATAAATGAGTTCCTTTGTTTTGTTTTGTTTTAGATCCTGAGATCAGACTGAGCTTGCCATCATTGGGGGATGGTGATTGAGAATGGGGATGGAAATGAAGGGTTTCCTTCATGGAAATGAAGGGTTCCATTCCATTCCTTATGGAGACAGGGAGTCAAGTAGAACATGACAAGAGGTCATTCACGTGTCATTCTGGGTGGAGGGAAGCGGAGGGAGAGTCTGAGCTATGGGGAAAGAAGTATTCTTGAGAGGTCAGTGTTACTTGGGGTATCCTAATCCCACCTGAAGATTCCAGAGAGACCTAAATGTGTCTCTTTTGGTCAGTGTTATCTTTATATGACTGTTCTCAGAGAGCTGCCCTCCACTCTGTACTTCTGAATCCACTGAATAATATCCATCACCTTTAATTATTTTTGGAATAAGATATATGAGTCAATGAATGAAAAAATAAATGAATAAAATATTCCTTATCCCTTAAAAGTTCAAATACCACCTATTTTCATATTCTTCTTGCCCCTCTCAATGCCTTGAAAGAGAAGTGAAAAAAGAGGGTTTTGAGCAACAGGCATGATATTGTTGCCACTTTCAAGTTTTGCATTTGTCAATGCCCTTCAGCCGAAGAACACCAGGAACATTTGAGTTGAACAAGTTGCGTTTATAATTTGTTGTGGAGAGGGAGAACGCACATGGGAAGTCATAGGGCAGCTCAGTAAAAGGGTATTAGGAAACATTTACTGTAGGATTTGGGATTGTTAAACTAATTGGGGGAAAATTTAAGGAAGACTGGCTTTGCTGTAGATTGTATGCCCTCAAGAGTGGAGCATTTCTGAGCTCTGAGATCTCAGAAAGTCTTATTTAGAAAGAAGGAAGAATAGCCAAAGGCTAAAGCTGTAATTGGTGGAGAAGCAGCAGTCACTTACATTAGTCTAGTTAGGGGATGTTTGGCATTTTGTAGATTGCATAATGTTCAAGTTTAGCCTTTGTTCAGGTGTGATCATGGAGTAGTACTGTCTTTGTCTTGATTCATCGCAGCTTTGCTGGGTGTTAATGTTCCATGAAATTGTTTAAGTTGAACAGGACATCAAGGCCTAGCTACTATAGGAGGCTAACCTGCAACAATGCCAAGATTGGCTCCAAGAAGTCATGCGGTTTTTTCTTCCCCACATATTTTTAAACTTTTTTTTAAAATTTATTTATTTGACACAGAGAGAGATCACAAGTAGGCAGAGAGGCAAGCAGAGAGAGAGAGGAGGAAGCAGGCTCCCTGCTGAGCAGAGAGCCCGATGTGGGACTCGATCCCAGGACCCTGAGATCATGACCTGAGCCGAAGGCAGCGGCTTAACCCACTGAGCCACCCAGGCGCCCCCCACATATTTTTAAATAGCATTCATTTTCTTGTTTGCTCGCTGGATTATAAACTGCACAAGGACATAGACCTGTTTTGATTACCATTGAGGTCCCAGAATTTAACCAAATTGCAGTCTTATGAGTACTTAAAGAATATTGACCAAATAAATGAATAAATTGTCCAATTAGCCTATCAGACTATGAGTTGCTCAAAGTCAGGGTTCACTTTCTATTCAGCTGTCTATTTCTAGAAACACAATTCTGGCGCATCTAATTAAAAATATCAAGTTAAAAAGGGGCTTTCCATTAGGATAAGATTTATTAATTTTTTGAAAATAAAATAATACCATGAATTCCACTTTTTGAAGGAAAGATGATGCTTAATTCAGATGGGTTCACTCCTGACAAAGGAAAATCATGTCACATCCCAGACTTTTTCGGTCTTTCTGCATTTTCCATTGTACTGAATACGAAGAGTGAGTTTCAAAGCTCTAAGAGAAATCGATATAAATATTTAGAGACCATTTATATGCAACATAACCCTTCTAACCTAGCTGTACTCCAGTGAGGATTTTAAGGGGAGGGAGACCTTGATTTATAAACCCCTGACTTATAGAGAATCCATAGTTACACAGATAGGCTCTCCCCTTCCTTCACCCTGGGGAATCCTCCACTTTGTAATCATGGTGAAAAATTATTAGAGCTTTTATCAAATGTGTGAACTTGTATGTTAAGAAGTACAGGGAGGGACAAACAGTGGTTCACTGAGGTACTCTCAGGAAGTTTTTTCTTTTCTGAACCAGAATTGCCTTATTTGTAAAATGGCCATTACTGTGGGTACCTACTGAGAAAGCTCTTTGAGGCTCACTGTGAGAGTACTCTATGAACTTCAGGCAGGAAGGGTTTTTATTGTTTGGGGCAAAGGACATAGATGTCAAGAGCAAGATAAAGACAGCAATGTGGAAAACATAAATGAAGATATTTGCCCTTTTTGGCCAAATATAATAACAGCAAGCCAATGACTCATTTTGTTCTAAATTATAGTTAATGGGCTTTTGCTGTTGCATTTTTCATGAAAAAGTGGTCCATTTTTTCATGGATTTATTTATTTTAGAGAAGGAGGATGGGCAGAGGGAGAGGAGGAGAAAATCTCCAGCAGACTGCCCGTTGAGTGCAGAGCCTCAGGTAGGGCTCCATCTCACGACTCACATCTGAGTGACCTGAGTGGAAATCAAGAGTCAGATGCTTTACCAATGGAGTCATCCAGCAGCGCCCCCCACAAAAACGGTCCATTTTAAAAAAATAATAAACTAGACACATAGGAGCTACTGGGCAATGATAAAAATGTTCATCTTCTACAAATACTTCCTATGTGACATTGGGCAACAATTAACTTTGGAGTCCATTCTTTTTATATGTAAAAAAGGGAATAATTATATTCCTGCCTACAGGGCAGTATGTGTGGGTCTCACAGGTGCCTTGTTTGGGAAAGTGCTTTCAAAGCTGCAGCAGTCTTTATGAGCATGCATTATTTATGATAGTAGTATATTTTTTCCCCTTTTCCTGCACCTAGCACAGTGTCGTGAACTTACAAGGTACTTATTAAATATCCATGAGACAAATTGATAAATATGAGAAATTATTCTGAAAAATCCTAAAGCTCTAGCCAAATATAAGATCCTAGTCATGAGATAAGATATTGCAAAGTTTAACTTGAAGGCTCTGGATGTCAGATGTCTAGACTCGTCTCTTGGTTTTTACCCTTGTGAGCTATGAGATCTTGGATATGTCCCTAAATTACTCTAAGCCTCAGTTTCATTATCTATAAAATGGGAGTGAATACCAATACCTCCTTCACAGGATAATTTTGAATATTGAATGAGATAATTACTATGTCGTAGCATATACAGTGCCTGGCTTGAAATAAGCACAGAAGTTACATCCATTTATTTGTAAGTTTTCAAAATCCCCATCCTGTATTCTCTTTAATGTGTTTTATAGTTCCATGTATATAAAATGAATATATTTTTCAAAAGTCTGATCATACCATATATATCATTTTATATTCTCTTATTTTCCCTTGTTTAAACTTAACGTTTTGTGCTTATTTTTAGAAAACTAAATATGTAATGTCTAGTAAAATTTCTTTTTATTATATATGGCTTAAAAAGGATGAGCCTTGAAGCAAAATGTTCAGCCAGAGCCTTTGGTTTGCCCAAGCAGATCAATCTTCCAACTGCCCCAGGCTGCATAAGTAACGTATTGGCAGAACCTAAGCCATAACCAGAAAGATGAGGGAGACACATATGCAGAGAGTGTAAAGTCGTGCTTGGTCCCCTCATCTTATCATGAATGCGTCCTGGCCCCAGATTTGGAATGCCTTGAAAATCTGAGAAGAAAGAAACTGCAAGTTAAAGGAGATAAATGTGACAGCTGGGGACTCAGAAAATTCTTATGTGTGAATTGTCTGAAATGGCCAAGCATGAAAAGCACAATGGATTTCTCAACTGGACCAGGACAAAGAGAAGATTGGCAGTAGGGCATAAGTGTACTAAACATCAGGGAGATGAACGTGGACAAGGATATTTTTTTTTAAAGATTTTATTTATTTATTTGACAGACAGAGATCACACGTAGGCAGAGAGGCAGGCAGAGAGAGAGGAGGAAGCAGACTCCCTGCTGAGCAGAGAGCCCCATGCGGGGCTCGATCCCAGGACCCTGAGATCATGACCTGAGCTGAAGGCAGAGGCTTAACCCACTGAGCCACCCAGGCGCCCCTGGACAAGGATATTTAAGTGGCAGAGCCACAATAGGAAAAGGGAGCCAGATTTTATCTAAGAAAATTGTATTTCCCTCCACTGCTACTACTGTCTTTGAAATCATCCAAGAACAATTTGGAAAATGAAAACCTTAGAAAATACTAAATTTCTAGCAAAGTCAGAGGGCATTGGAGCACTGATATTTGTAGAATTACCATAAACAGTGACACAGTTGTTTTCTGTGACTGTTTCCCAAGAAGTATTGACTGCAGTGTACTACAAATTATTGAAACCCATCATTTACTATTAGAATATTTAACTTTTTCCTAGTATGTAACTCTTAAAAATACTATGCTGAACAGATCTGTGCATTATTCTTTGACAACACCTTTAAAACTTTCTAAGGATAGCACCCAGAATAAGCCAGAACAATTTAAAAAAGAACAAAGTTGAAGAATCTACCCTTCCTAATTTCAAACCTTATGGCAAACTTCAGTAATCAAGACAGTGTGATATTGGCATAAGGATGGATATACAGACCAGTGGAATAGAATTTGAGGCTGCAGAAATAAACCCTTGTATTTATGGACAATTGGTTTTCAACAAGGATATTAAGATAATTCAGTGGGTGGAAAGAATAGTCTTCAGTGAATGGTACTGTGACAATTGGATATCCATATACAAAACAATGAAGTTGGATGTCCTGCTCCATACCATATACAAAAATTAACTCAAAATGGATCAAAGACCTAAGTATAAGAACTAATAATGATAAACCTCTTAGAAGAATACAAAGGAGAAAATCTCTGTGACCTTTGGTTAAGCACCAGTTTCTTAGATTTGACAGCTAAAGCATAAGCACCAATAGATAAATTAAACATCACCAAAATTAAAATCTTTTGTACTTCATAGGACATCATTAATAAAGAAAAAAGACAACCCACAGAATGGGAGAAAATATTGCAAATAAATATAAAGAGATTGTATCCAGAATATATAAAGAACTCCTGTAACTCAACAGTAAAAAGGCAAATAATATTATTAAAAGGTGAGCAAAGGATTTGAATAGATAGTTATTCAAAGAAAATAAGACAAATGGCTAATTAGCCTATGAGAAGATATTAAACATCATTTGTCATTAGAGAAAGGCGACTCATAGTCACAAGATACCAATTCATACCCATTAGGATGGTTGTCCTAAAAAAGATGAACAATATCAACCAGTAAGTGTTGATGAGGATGTAGAGAAAGTGGAACCTTCATATATTGTTTATGGGATTGTAAAATGTTGCAGCTGCTTTGAAAAACAGTTTGACAATCCCTCAAATAGTAAACATAGAGTTATTTTTTAACTTGGAAATTCCACTCCTAGGTATTTACCCAAGAGAAATGAAAAGGTTCACCCAAATTTTACATGAATGTTCATAGCAGCATAACTCATGATAGCCAAAACGTGCAAACAACCCAATGCTCATTAATGGACAAATGGATAAAAGCAATGTGGTATAGCCATGCAATGGACTATTACTCCACCATAAAAAGGCATGAATGGATACGTTCTACAACATGGATGTACTTTGATAACCTTATGCTGAATGAAAGAAGTCAGAAGCAAAGAGTCACATATTGTATGATTCCATTCATACTAATTGTTCAGAATAAGCAAATCCACACAGACAGAAAATAGATTAATGGTTTGCCAGGTCCTGGTGGGATGGTAGAAAGGATACATGTTTCTTTTTGATGAAATTAGATAGTGTTGATGGTCACTCTACACTCTAAATACACTAGTGACCAGTGAATTGTATACGCTAAAAGAGTAAAATGATTATTCACTCTGCTTTTAAAATAACACCCTAAGGATAAATTCTTAGCAATGAGAAGTTCTTTTTCATTTCCCTGAAATGGGATCCTAGGGAAGAGCTAAAAATAAAGAAAATATATAAGGATAGTCTGTAAAGTTTCTTTCTAAGAAACCTCAGTGTATGCCATGAGATTATTCATGACCACTACATTGGAAGCCTATGAGATGAGGTCTTGAGATTGTCTGGAAGATACCATTGCACTGGTTGAGGATGACTATGGTATAGATCATATGTCTGAGTGAAAGAAAGAATTGGTAAATATGGAAGGAGAACTAGGGCCTAGATAGGAAGGCCTGTTGATGGGAAGGTGACCAGTTATTTTGGTTTGTCTGAGATTGTTCTGTTTTAGCGCTCAAAGTCTCACATTCCAGGAAAACCTTCAGCCTCAGGCACACCTAGATGGTAGGTTGTCTAGTAGGAAGCAAGACAACAAGGACACTAATGGCTAATAGTTACTGAGGGCCTACCATGACACAGGCATTATGCTAAGCGCCCCTTCTGCAGTATCTTTTTCAGTTCTCACAGTCAGCTTCTCAGGTAATTACTGAGGTTAAGTTATCTGTTCTAGGTCATATGGTTTAAATAGAAGACCTCAAATTTCAATCCTAGTCTATAGAGTCAGAGCCTTTAGTCTTTTTTTTTTCTGAATTTTCTTTTTTTTTTCAATTTATTTATTTTCAGAAAAACAGTATTCATTATTTTTTCACCTTTAGTCTTAACCACCAACTCAGCTGAGAGATTAAGCCAATGCAGTACTTCTAAAACTAAAAAAATGAATTACTTATAAAGGGTGCTTTAAATTTAAAAATGCTTTTTATGCCCAGGGTCCCATTCACCCCCCTTAAGAACCCATTTGCTCATTTGTTCATTCATTCAACAAGTACTTATGGTGCTTACTTGGCACTAGACACTGTATTAAGTGCTAAGAATAAATCCCAAACCTGCCCTCTGACTTCGTGGAGCTTATTTTTGGTGACAGGCCAAACATAAACAGCAAAATAAAATATCTGGCAGTTATGCTAAAGATTATGAAGGAAACAGAAGCACATGGAAACTATCAGAGGTAAATCTATTTTAGGTAGGATGGCCAGGGGAGGTATCTATAAGGGAGATGCATTTAGACTGAAGCTCAGATAATGAGAACAACAAGTCCTATGAAAAGCGGGGGAAAAAATTCTTGTAGGAGAGAGGACAGTTTGCCCAAAGATCCCGAAGCCGCAAAGAGCTTTGTATGTTTGAAAATACCAGGAAAGAAGAGTCAGTATTCATAACGTATTTAGGAAGTCAAGCAGGAAATCTTATCTCAGACGTGTCGATGAGAAGTTGAGGTAGGGAGGTCTTATCAGAGTTCCCAGTTACCACTCAACCACGGGGCAGGACCCAACCATCTGACTGAGTGCTGGGACTTGCTGCTTTAGTCTTGGGTTGAAAAGGGTGATTTTTCATACAACTGTGATTTTCAAACATTTTAGGAACAGATATTTTTTTCACATATAATCTCATATTGAAGCCTAATGTTCAAAACATATAGAGGGTGGCTTCTCTCCTGGGGCTGGAGGTGGGGCTCCCAATCCCAGGGGTTTAGTCCCGGGTTCTCCCCACCCAACCCCCTTATGTACAGTCAGCCAAACTGAAACCCGAGTGACACTTTTAGCTTTACAGAATCACATCTTGAAGACTTCACACACATTTTCCAAAATGTGTAGAAGGGCTTTGTTTTTTGGTTTTTGTTTTTAGTTTTAATTCCAGTGTAGTTAACATACAGTGTTATATGGGTTCCAGGTGTACAATATAGTGATTCAGCAGTTCCATAGATTATCAGTCAGCTTCCCATTAGATTCTTAAAAGAAGTTTCTGTTTTGTGTATGGTGTTTTCACTTACATGTTAGCGAAGCAGTACACGCAGGTATTAGAATATGTAACATTATTAGAAGCACATAACGGGCTGACTCTTATGGAGCATGTATGTTTCTTTTGTATAGACGTCCTTTGATAATAACTGCATGAAACGCCCTAAAACAAAACTTACAGGTCAAACTGTCTATCCTGTAATGATCTCTTAATGGTTTCTAAATATTAGTGCTTGGAAATTTTATTTTGTGCAGACAGGACATAATGATAAAATATGTCTTTCTTCACACTATAAACATCAAAACTTCCTTATCTTAAATGCAGCAGCCAGAGCCTTTGGGATGTCCACTTTGAAAGGCAGATGAGGCTATACAGCCCCGAACTTCAGCTGCATAAAATATATCTGTAACTTGTTAGAAGGGAAAGAACATTCTGGGAAGAGACAAAAATGCCTACAACCACTGTCCAAGTGCTTCTGGAATCATTTTAGTTCATCAAAACCCCCTTTAACTGTGGTGCCCACATCAAAATACCCTGTGTGGTCCCACTCTGGTATTGGCTATCATCCAGTCCTCTGGGATTAAGAGGCTGGAATAGTGAGCAGAGATTTCCTTAATATTTCCTCATTTTATTTTTCTTCCTTCATAGTCCAAGAGTTGGAGTAAGCTGGATTTAGAGGACTTGAGTGACAGTAAATTGTCTATAGGTAGAAGGGGGGCTTGGAGAGTTCCTGAGCACCATGTAATGAACAGATAAGGAGTGAGTTGCCACAGATTTCTACTTCATTGGCTCAGATCACAATATATCCACATATCCATAGATCAGGGGACTTCCCTGTCTATGAAACTTAAATGGCCCTTGTTACTGACAGGAGTGTTTGCCAATTTCAGTTACTTGAGTCATAATTCCTTCCAAATTCATGGCCATTTTTCTTTAAAATATTTTTTGTTGAATGGGTTTCTTTTTTTTTAAACTTCACTACTCATCCTAGAATTATCCTGAACACGAATATCCATGATTATCTTGGATTTGTAATTCTATTTTTTCCTAACATGCTTTAAAGAAAAGCTGTGGCTACTGCAATAAAAAATATTCATTGTCAAATTAGCTAAAATCATCACTAATATTATTAGAAGATACTCATAACTTTTGGGGAAATACTTTTTATGTCTCTCATCTCCTCTTTTAATGAATAAGACTACAAGGTTTGTTTGGGAAGGCTTTACCAAAAAATGGGATCTTTACAATGGGTTCTTACAAGATGAAAATGCTTTCTAAAATTGGATATGAGTATGAAAAGAAGGATAATTTGATTAGAGAGAATTATATACACAAAGACAAAATTGAAATAGCATGGAATCCAAAATAGCTTAAATTACCTAGAACTAAGGTGAGAAAAGGGAATTCTGCTTTTAGGGAGAAAGAATCTAAGTTGAAGAAGGTATTGTAGAGCATGCAAAAAGGTTTATCTCCTACCAGTACTAGAAGTCACTGTTCTAGAGAAAAAGATATCTCAATCAGATTTTCATTTTAGAAGGCCGACACTTATAGTGTAGAGTTAATACAGGAATTGGCGAGCTTTTCCTATGAAGACCTAGGTAGCAATATTTTATAATTTTTAAGCCATGTCATCTCTATTGCAACTACCCAGCTCTGTTGTTGTAGCCTAAAAATAGCCAGAGACAGTACATAGAGTAGTGAGCATGGCTGTGTTCCAGTAAAACTCTATTTCCAAAAATAGGCGACCATAGTTTGCCAACCCCTGTATCAGACTCAGTCCAAGAAGACCATTGGGTGGCCATTGCAGTATACAGGCAAGAGGTGAGGAGAACTTAATATGCAGGCAATAGCAATGAATTTAGAGGTAGGAAAAAAATGAAAACTAGAAATAAGGAGCTTTCATTGCTAGTGGTATATAAGGGGATAGAGGAATAGTGGAGACAGAGATGAATCCTGGTTTACCCCAGAATCTATTTTGACAGAGATGGGTAGATTGAACCATGTGCATTGTCCTTATGTATATCAGAAGTGCTCAAATATTAGCAACTTCATGTGGTTTAATATGGTTCCACCTTATAGAAATACTAGAAGCTTAAGGCTGTAAAAATCATTCTCAGGTAAGAAGTAGAAAACTTACCTTGACTAGACGTTGACCAAAAATATCTGAAACAAAAATGTTTAGGGAAAAGGATCAAGTAAAAAATGTAGTATTGAGGTGCGACCAGTTAATTAACCCGTTAAGGAATCCCATATAAGTTAATAACCATGAAAATCTTAGAAAAATATGTGGCTCCTTCATGCAGGATTTGCCTAGCCATGCCTGATTCCCCAAACACTTCCCCAAATACACTTAGGGTCCCACTGGAGAATTCAACCATAACACATTCTTGGGTTTAATGCTTACTTTAGGCAGAAGAGATTTAAAACCAAGCTTCAGTCTCTGGGACTCAGCAGATCATCCACCAATGGGCCGCTCAGACATTGTATAGACCCCTTTTAGACAAAGTCTAGTTCTTCATAGTCAGCCTGGCTACCTGCTGGCATACCTGCCTACTTTTTTGACTATTGCCTGTCTTAACTATCCTCTTTCCAAACTATCTGCTTATAAGGAAGTGTCTTCCTCTGTTTGGGATCTCTGTGTCAACATCTGCTTACCTAAACTATTAAGAATTCCTATGACTTTCATATTTTATATTCTACTTAACAGCCTTGACTTCTTTCAGCTACTGTATCGAATGTCCTCCCTGCCTCCCCTTCCACTTCACCACACTGCTGGCAGAGTTAGTTTCACATCATGGGTTTCCCTTCCCATTTTTCTGGAGTAAATTAGAAAAAGCTGAGCCCTCTCTTGAGATTTGATAACATGAGGTTGTGCTCTAATCATAAGCCATGTTAGAAACTAATACTGCTTTGTGTAAAAGGAATTTAAACACACACACATACACACACGTACACACAATATACCAGTGTGTGGGAGTATGGTGGGAAAGTATTAGGAAGAGATGGGAGGGGAGATGAATTGATTATCAACTCAAAAAAAATATTTGTCAAATAGTGATTATACCTCTCATCGATCATCTTTTAAGATATCTCACGTCTGAACCCGCTTATGGCAGAGTTTTTAGAATATGGAAAAATGGATTCACCATTGCCATTCATTCTGGTTGAGGTAGTCAATTCATCTCTGAGAGAAACTTCAAAGTTTCAAAAATCCATACATCTAGAAAACAGTTCCTGTTGGCTTGTTTCTTCCCTTAGAAGAAAATCAAATGTTTACTCCCTCCGCCAAGTTCTTTGACAAATCCTTACATGATAAATAGCTGGTAGCCAAAATAGCCACAAAGAAAGTTTTCATCTTTTCCCAAAAGGAACAATGTGATTCATCCACCAGAGTTCCCTCTGTCAAGAGCTTCCCAGCAGATCCTTGGAGGCTCAACTCTTGAACTGAGGGTTCTACTCATTATGAGAACCTGAGACCCCATTATGAAGTCACCTTGCAAATGATTTGTTTACATGTGACACCAAGGACAAAATCACTGGGTCACCGAAGACCAAGAATAATCTGCAGGCCAAAATATTTCATTTGTAATAGGCTATAGGGCTGTGTGTATGATACCACTGATTTGTTTGATTGTTAAATTATCACGGGGTTCCAGAGAAGTACATTCCGTTTTTTAACTAGCAAGAAGAAACAAATGTGAAAAAGATTAACTTAGAGTGAGTAATTCTGGAGAACTTTTAAAAATTTACATGTCTGTCTTTAACACCTACTCCCTCCCACCCAAAGATTCTAATTCCGTAGGTCCAGGGTATGACTCAGATAACACACACACACACACACACACACTGCATAGTAGAGTCTGATTCACCTCTGCACTTGAGAATCAATGGATTAGGATACCACAATTTTATACTAAAGGCTAATTTTCTGGGTCTCTTCTTCCTTTACTGCCTAATGGCAATTTTTCTGTCTTAGTAGAGCAATCTTTTTATCCTTTTTTATTGCAATAGCTATTCCTACTTTCCTAGTCATAACATCTATTATATTTAACATAAAGTATTTTAAAGAAATAGCCAAGATGTATACATGGAGACTCAAGTCTATTATGTGTGATTTCTGTTATAATACTTGGATTGCATGATAAGGCAGAGACCCAGAGATCATGAAAAATCAATAATTCTGTGTTGAAGATTGTGTTATTACCAGGTGAAATAGGGCTTAGTTCAGACTGCTACTTAACAAAGACATGAAGTTTAACTCTTAAGGGTGTGTTATCCTATGATCAGTTCTCACATTTCCCAGGAATACCAAGTTCTCCTAAGCACTAGGAGTTTGAATAATAAAGAAGGACTATCTTAGAACAGATCATTCTTTCTGCAGTGTGACCAAGATTCTTTGCTTGACTAACTTTAAATCAGGCTCCTGATCTCCTAGGGCCATGTGGGCAATTGCTTGTATACCTTTGTTTTTGTAAGAAGCCTGCTAAGTCAGTTTAACCACAATTATATTATACAAATATAATTATTTTTATATTAATTGATTGACAAATAAAATCATAAGGTATTTGCCAGGACTTTTTAAAAGATTTTATTTTAAAATTGTAAAATATTTGAAGTGTACACTGTGATGATTTGATGTACATTTATATTGGGAAAGGGTTTTCCCTCATCTAGTTAGTTAACACATCCATCACATAGTTATCCTTGGAGGTTTTTTTGTTACTGTTTTCGTTTTTGGTGAGAACATTTAAGTTCCACTCTTAACAAATTTCTATTATACAATACAGTGCTTTCCACCATAATCGCCATGTTTTACATTAGAACCTCATCACTTAGCATCTTATACCTGAAATTTTCTTAGTATGATTGGCTGAATTTAAACCTGGGAAAACAGACTCCAGAGCTCACCAACTTAACCACTGTGTTTTATAACTTTTTGGCTCAACATAAAGTGTTCACTGAAGACAAAAATAATCTTACTCTTCATTGCCCCCCAGCACCTGGCACATGATGTGTGAATAAGTGCTGATTAAGAGATTATGAGCAAACAATTTTCTAAACCTTTGACATGTCAAACAATGGAATTTCCCAATAGTTATAAAAATGTGTTGTCATAACGTCTTTCAGGAGAAGAATATATCCACCCATCTGTGAGGTGACAGTATCTCAGGATCCTCTGGGCAGAAGACAGTCCTGGGGGCTGCTGTTGCCTGGGGTAAGAACAAGAACACCAAAGAAAGGTAGATCCAGAGGCAAAGGCAAGGACAAAAGGCAAGAGGCAAGTGCTGTGCTTGTGGGGCTGAAATGACGAAGGACAGAGGAATGGAATGAAGACAGATGATCCAGCATGGCCAGCTTGGCCTCCTCTACTTACATGGTATTCAAGTAAGAGAATTCACCTTGATTACTGCTTAGTGATTTAATATGGTAAAAGCATGCTAGAAATATTTGCTGAGCTGAGAGAAGGCTTCATTTAGGAAAAGAAAGTTTAGAACCAGAAAGTGGAAACTGGGGTACAAAACCTCAGACCCCTCAGGAGTACTCCTTAGGCTGCTGGTATGGATTTTAAAATACTTAAGCCCAGAAGAGCTTATTTAAACTCACAGCCTGGAAAGAACCAAGATGCCCTTCAACGGATGAATGGATAAGGAAGATGTGGTCCATATACACTATGGAGTATTATGCCTCCATCAGAAAGGATGAATACCCAACTTTTGTAGCAACATGGACGGGACTGGTAGAGATTATGCTGAGTGAAATAAGTCAAGCAGAGAGAGTCAATTATCATATGGTTTCACTTATTTGTGGAGCATAACAAATAGCATGGAGGACAAGCGGTGTTAGATGGGGAGGTGAACCACGAGAGACTATGGACTCTGAAAAACAATCTGAGGGGTTTGAAGTGGCGGGGGGGGGGTGTGGGAGGTTGGGGTACCAGGTGGTGGGTATTATAGAGGGCACGGATTGCATGGAGCACTGGGTGTGGTGAAAAAATAATGAATACTGTTTTTCTAAAAATAAATAAATTGAAAAAAAAATTACCTATCTTAAAAAAAAAAACCAACTCACAGCCTAATATATATCCATTCTCCTTGATACAATAACTGATGACAAGGCCTTTCAGTGTTTTATAGGGGCAAAGGGGGGGCAGGATAACCAAATACTACCCATATTCCTACAACTACTAGTGATTTTCCAAGCACATTCTAATAACAATAATGATAATCCAATAATAATAATAACAGTAGCAGCTATAATAGCACTTATATAATTTAACGTTTTTAACATTGTTACATGTTCTGGGTGCTTCCCTTCCATATGCTATCTTTTAATTCTTATAATAGTTTTTTTAAAGTTTTTATTCAAATTCCAATTAGTTAACATATAGTGTAATATTAGTTTCAGGTGTACAATATAGTGATTCAGCAGTTCCATACATCATTTGGTGCTCATCACAAGTGCCCTCCTTCATCCGCATCACCTGTTTCACCCATCCTCCCACACCACCTCCCCTCTGGTGACCATCAGTTTGTTCTCTGTAGTTACGTAGTTAAGAGTCTGTTTCTTGGTTTGTCTCTCTCTCTCTCTTTTGTTTTTTCCCTTTGCTTGTGTTTTTTGTTTGTTTGTTTGTTTCTTAAATTACACATATGAGTGAAATCATACGACATTTGTTTTCCTCTGACTTATTTTGTTTAGCATAATACTCGCTAGGTTCATACATGTTGTTGCAAATGGCAAGATTTCATTCTTTTTAATGACTGAATAATATTTCATTACATATATATATTAGATGTATACATATTACATACACGTATATTACCTATGTGTACCATATCTTCTTTACCCATTCATCAGTCAGTGGATACTTGGGCTGTTTCCATAGTCTGGCTATTGTAGATAATGCTGCTATTAACAATTTGGGGCATGTATTCCTTCAGATCTATATTTTTGTATCTTTTGGGTAAACACCTAGTAATGAAATTGCTGGATAGTAGGGTAGTTCTATTTTTAACATTTAATGAACCTCCATACTGTTACAAAGAGCAGCTATACCAGTTTGCATGCCCACCAACAGTGTAAAAGGATTTCCCTTTCTCCACATCCTTGGGAACACCTTTCATTTCTTGTGCTGTTTTGATTTTAGCCATTCTGACAGATGTGAGGTGATATTTAATTGTATTACTCTTGAAAAGTAAGTATTACTGGTACCATATTTAAGCCTATGCAAAAGGAAGTTCTTCCCTTGGCCCCCCAAGTATTACACATGGGCCTAGCTATTACTCCCATTTTAAAAAGGTAGTAGCCATTCCGAGATGATGAGTGACTGATTTCTGATCATAAGCCGAGGTGGATTCTAGGCCAGCACTCTTTGACATGAGCACCAGTGTCCTTCCCACCACAGTTTCCCATCATGTATGTTCTGACAGGACCCTCCCTTCAACTCAATAAAGTACAGTTACTTCTATTTGCTTTTTTGCCAACTGATGAGGACTACTGACTCCGAAAGCTGAAGTAACTGGCCCAAAGTCCATGGCACAGTCAGTCCTTAATCCATCTTTTGACTCTGAATCCAATGCCCTTTCCACCTACAAAATGGGGGTAGAAGTACCTATTTCATATAGTTGTTAATAATAAGTGAGTTTATATACACAAAGCACCTAGATGAGTAGCTGGCGGATAGAATGGTCTTTACATATTTGCTGTAGTTATTTTCACTCCTTCTGGCATTCTTGCTTGGAAAGTGATTTTTCTGAAGCACAGGTCTGTTTCGATAGTGCCTGCTTATGATGCCATGCCAGTCCTTGCAGGATGGAGGCTGAGTGGCTCAACACTGCACATATTGGTCTGTGCTACCCTGGAGCACCTCCATAGCCTCAGAGACCACCCAAACTCCATCTTCTCCCCTCAGCCACATACTGCTTGCTTCATGTCCAGTGAACTTTTCACTCCATCCAAGTCAGGGTGATATATTTTGATGCCTACATCATGTACTCCACTGCCTCCCAACTGTTTACTCAGCAAATCTTTTTTTTTCCCCCACAAGATAAGCTCACCTAATCATCTCACACTCTTCTGTCACCCTTTTGTGTTATATCAGCCTACATGCTTCATAGGAAGGCAAAGTGACATGTATGTCATTTGCTGTATGGAACTTCTCCCTACTTGCCTGAAACCTGAGGACCCTGAGGTTTACCTTTTAACTCTTGCAGTCTTTTGAGGTAGACCCTATTAAAATTTCCTTTAAAAAAGGACTATGGACTCTGAAAAACAGTCTGAGGGGTTTGAAATGGCGGGGGGGTGGGAGGTTGGGGTACCAGGTGGTGGGTATTATAGAGGGCACAGCTTGCATGGAGCACTGGGTGTGGTGAAAAAATAATGAATACTGTTTTTCTGAAAATAAATAAATTGGGAAAAAAAAAAAAAAAAGGAGATGGAAACAAAAAAAAGTTACGTACATTTTCCAAGATCATATAACTAGTAATTGACGAGCCTATTACTGAAACCCAAGTCTGTGACTTCAAAGTACATCTTCTTCACGTCTATGCCAATTTATTATTCTCTTTCACTTATGAAGCATAGCCTCAAAGAGAATTTAGAGTGTCACTTACATTGCCTACCCATTAGTTGAAAATTTTTATTACCATGTATGAGAAGTCTCTAAAGAATATTAATAATTTTCATTCTGAATCAAAATGAAGAGGTTAGACCACATTCTTCATTCCCTGATGAATAAGTAAAGAAACATGGCATTTTATAATAATACTAGCTAAATGTCTTAGAATTCTTACTATGTACAAAGGGCTATTTATAGCCCTTCACAAAAATTATGGCATTTATGCTCACATCAATTCAATGAGGTAGGTATTATAATTACTCTCATTGTATAATTTATTCTCATATATTGTCAAGGTCCAGAATATCCAGAAAATTAAAGTGACATGTCCTAGTCAGACAGCAACAAAGCTGGGAACTAACAGAATTCTTTCTGACTCTAAGGCCAGTGCACTTCGACATTATGCTCCATTAACTCTATTTAATAATGGTTTGAATCTAAAATTCTTAAAACCAGCTTTGACACTTAATAAGGTAAATACTCAGGTACATAACAAAATTGTGTGGCATTTCGGCTTTATCTCTGATGATTCTAGATAGCTGTTTCTAAATCATATCTTTTACATATTAAAAAGATGTATGGAAGAGCTTTTAATTTTGAGAGAGAAAAACTCATCCCAATTTTGAGATTATGTAAGAGTAGTAATTCTATACCACATGTTGTAAAATGACCATTTTCCTTAATCAAAACCAATTTTGGAGGGGGAAAGATCTGATTTTTGTTTTGGTTCTTCGTCTGTGCTGGCTGATATGGGGTTCCCATCAAGGCTTCAAATCAAACTAATGATCAGTTTAGACTCACTCAGCAAGAGTGGTGACGCTATGATTGCTCTTCTGGGGTGAGAATGGAATATAAGAAAGAGGGCCTGAGACTGGGAAGAGGATCATAATAGAATTTGTTTGTTAAATGATGCTAGGCTGTATGCAGTACTCCATAAATATGGAATTGACAAATTATATATTTTTATATTCTTTAAATCTTCTGTCAGTCATAAATGACAGGTGGAATCAGTGTTGATTTCTACCCAATGAAGTAAGAATATTCTATTGGCTCAAACAGGTCAAGAATGGACTATCTTTTTAGCAAGAGAGTTTTTGTATCAAAGCAGAACCTAGATGATTATTTCTTCTCAGAGATCTCACAGGAAGCTTTCTTACTTTGGAATTAGATGAGCTTTATGGACCCTCCAACACTGAGATTATGTGATTCAGTGATTCCTCAATGGAGAAGAAAATGCATTAAAACAAAGATAGACTTGCTTATCCTTAAGATGAAAAAAAAATCTCAGAATTTCCTAAGAACAGTTTCTAGGATCATAAGGAGCTATTGCTCCCATGCTGCTAAAAGCAACCAAGGGCAGTAAGGTGGAGTCAAGAGAAGTGACCTGCTATTATAAGCCTAGCCCACTGAGGCTTGCATTATATCCTAGCCAGATGTGTCATCTTTACTAACAAATGGCTGCTTCCCAGAGCAGTGCCCTAGAACAGGTTTAAAAGATTCAGTGAATCATGGGAAAAGTTTCCGTGTGACATGATTACATAATATAACCTAAATTAATGCTGTCTTAGCCCTTTACCCAGAGTTCTCTTCAACTGAAAGTCTGCCAGATTTGTTTCCAGACTGGACATAGAACAGAGGAATCCATTCACTGGTCTTGGTTGGCAAGACTTATGCAATAAGCCATGCTCTACAGTGATGTATGCTTTCTTGGGAGCCCCAGATTTTATGGTATAAGTAAAGCTAATGGGAAAGTTAGTTGGATATATATTGGGAATATACCTGTTCTCAGTTGGAATCTACTTATTCAAGCTTCCTGAGGGGAAGAATACCGGCTTCTTCAAACTGAGAATGACGGTACATGTATTTATCTTAGGAATACAGTGGTGTGAACTGGGCTTTTCCTGTGCTTTGTCCATGATGGCTTTGTCTCCAAATAGGACTAACCTTTAGAAGCCAAGTAAAGTTTGATGGCCAAGAGCTAGAGACCTCCATTGCATTCAGTATCAGGGAGCATACTTAGCTAATGATACCATCAACTGCACCACCACTGTCCAAAGGGGTGGGCAGCTCTTGCACTTTGTATAGTGCCTAATATTGGGCAGTAACTTAACAAAATGAAACATTCTTTATATATGCTTTTTGCTAAATGCTACCAGGACTTAACTATACAAAATGATGATTTCAAGGAACCACTCTATGGCTCTGTGCCTGTGACACTGGCAGCTCCTCTTGCCTTTGGAGTTCACGGGCTAGCAGGCATTCTCTACAACACCAATAGACATAGTGCCCTTGGCCTGGACAGGCTGTGCAGCAGAGAGCTCACATTTATCTCTCTGTGAGTAATTAAAAACAGCCAAAATCTGTCCCTATGGGCTGCTCTGGGGATAGGGATTATGATACTGCCTAGGGAACATAGTGCTTAATTGTTTAAGAACAAGTCAAACTGAGCTCTTGTCATGCATAACTCTGCCATTTCCTACTAGTGTTGGACTAGATATCAGTCTTCACTGAACTTTATTTTTCTTAAGTGGGAAAACAGATTTATTCACTAACTTAATTCTCTTTTTTTCTTTTTCTGAGCTCTGATCATGCCCTAGAAATAAATTAAGTGCTAGATTTGCCATGGTAAATACTATAAGTACCCTGCTTATATTCTCATAAATTTAGTACTAGGGTTGTTTATGAATTAAATGAGTTTAAGATGTAAAGCATTTAGTATAGGACATGGTCCAACGTTTTCTTCAACTAATATTAGTAAACTCAGAAAGTATAAAGAACTGTCTGAAAGAGTTCTCAATTACAGTTTTTCTCTGTGTCTTCAAGGGCTATATTTAGGACAGATAAGGGGTTAAATAATATGGTGTAAATCTAAGCTTGATAAAAATAAGAAGTTTTAACAGAGTCCCCCACTAATAATGGCCTTTCCACTCAACAGGTTCAAAAAGAAGCTGCATAAATACATTTTAGGATGCCTATAAAGGCAATTTCTGCATTGAGCATAAGGATTGTAACCATCAGTGTTTTATATTTTTTAACTATAATAATAATTCTTATAGAGTTTATTATGTGTTATTATTATGTACTATGCCATGAACATTCTAAGCACATATTATCCATGAATTTATAATCCCTACAAAAATTCTACTAGGTGAGTAAACAGACTCCTAACATAACCAATGAGGAAGAGAAGATAAGCCAGAGAAATTCAAAATTTGCCCAAGTTCAAACAGGTATCCAGTGGAGGAGCCAGGAAATCTTACTTTGCCCAATATAAGAAATAAATAAAAGAGAAGTATATCTGAATTGAAGAAGGAGTAGAAGGTTCTGACCTGTGCCTGCTTTCAAGCTGCTCAGGCAACCCCAAGAGCTTCCTAGTCTTCCTTACAATAACATTTAAAGACCACTGGTTTTCTTGAGTGGTTCTTAAATGCTACTACTTGGTTCAGATGAGACTTTTGGGGAAAAACAAGAACCATTTAGTAATAAAAACAGTATATGATTACAACTAACATTTCATGTTATAAAGTAATTATGACAGTAGATTAGGAATGCCTGGGTGGCTTAGTCAGTGGGACATCTGACTCTTGATTTCGACTCAGGTCATGATCTCAGGGATGTGGTATTAATCCCTACATCGGGCTCCCTCCTCAGTGGAGAGTCTGCTTGAGATTCTCTCACCCTCTCCTTCTGGCCCCCCTCCATACACATGCTCTCTCTCTCTCTCTCTCAAATAAACAAATTTAAAAATAAAGTAGGTTATAATTTTTTTTTTAAACTGCAGCTTGGAAGTCTGCAGACCTGGGTTTTTTGTTTTTTATTTTTTAAAGTATTTGTTGAGATTTTTATTTATTGATATATTTTTTAAAGATTTTTATTTATTTATTTGACAGAGAGAGATCACAAGTAGGCAGAGAGGCAGGCAGAGAGAGAGGGGGAAGCAGGCTCCCTGCTGAGCAGAGAGCCCAATGCAAGGCTCGATCCCAGGACCCTGGGATCATGACCTGAGCCGAAGGCAGAGGCTTAACCCACTGAACCACCCAGGTGCCCCAAGTAGGTTATAATTTTTATTAAAGTTTTTATATAAAAAATGGCAACCCTTTATTAGTCTCCCAATAGTTACTGTGTATACTGGTTATTTCAAGAGATTAGGGAGGAAAGAAAAAAAAAGACATAAGAAAAAATTAAATATTCTTTTGGCATAACATTAAGCAAAATGGAATACAAAATTGCATTTATGATATTACTGCCAAATGGAAACTGTATCATGCTGTACAGAAAAAGTGATGAGAGGTTTCCTGAAAATTGTGGATGATTTTTTTGTGTTGGATATTTATTGGTTTTTTTTACTTTATTTTGCAATAAATAATTATTAAAAAGAAATTTAATGGTCTATGATATCCAGAAATCTCTGAATCCCTGGTTCAGTATTTGACGTCATTTTTTTTTCTTTCTTTCTTTTTTTTTTTTTTTTTTACAATGATTTCTGTCACAAGATTCACTTGTTTCTGTGCTTTGTTCTTCATGGGAGGTTTCAATGAGAAAGTAGAACTGTTCTGGTCAGTTGAGTGACATAATGCCCTACCCCACCCTGTTTTCCTCCCTCTATAATCTGGGCCCCTATATGGACTAGTTTCCTGCTCCATTTAGCTCTATTTTAGAAGAGTAAGTCTCTGTTCTTGAGTAAAGAATGTCAAAGAGGCCTCAAGATACTGGAGAGGGAAGAGAATGCCATAAAGGCAAACATATTGATGCTTTTCACTTAGCAGAGCTCAAATTCAAATTGATACCAGAGAAAACCAACTTCTTCTCTCCTTACCCACCTTCTTATCTTTTCTCTATTTTGTCATATGCCATATATACTGTACATATGCCATATGTACTGTCATATGTCATATGCCATATATACTGTACATATACCATATGTACAGTTTAAATGCTAATAGCAACACAAATGTTCATATGTCTATCAGACAGTTTAAGACACAGCCCAAGTTCTGTCTTCAAAAGCTTTTATGTGCCTCCTCCCTAACTCCCATTTTTTGCTGTAATTCAGGCTGCCAGTTCCCACCTTACTACACCCCCATCTTCCTCTCCTCTGGCAAAGACCCTCATGCAACCATAGACTAGAAACATTTCTCCAGCTGTGAGGAATTAAGTTGGTTCTTCTGTTCTCTGCCCTTTGCTAAATAACACTGTTTTCTCTTGTTATTTGCAGGCAATGTAGAATTTAGTGTGGCACTCTTAATGGCATTAAGATGTTCAATACATGGCTTTGAATATATTTAACCTAAGTTTGTTTTCATTTTTTTTCCTTAACAGTTTAAAAATTATGTATATATGTCAGGCTGCCTAGTATATATCAGGCAATGGAGAAAAAAACAAATATCCATTTGGACATAAAGATAAACGGACTGAATCCCCTGTTCTCAGGGGGCTCCAAACCAAAATACACTTATTTTTTCTTTTTCTTTCTTCCTTTCTTTTTTTACACCAAAAATGAGGATAACTTAAAAAACTTTCCCAAGTCTCCAGTGGGAGTATATTTTCATTGTGGTCAAACCACTCTGTTGCCTTCTATGGCTATAACAGTGATGGTCTCCTCTAACAGGAGGTTCATAGTGTTCTCTCAGGACCAGCTCAGGCAGGGGTTAGGCAGGGTTGGGCTTGTGTTAGGGTGGAATTGGGGAGAAGACAATGAAAAGCCAGAACCTATCCATTGTGCTTAGGGAACAAGGTTAGGGTGACTCTAGATTTTTGTTGTTACTCTTTTCGAAATCATTGATTTACTGTTTGCTAATTATGTGCCAAGCCCAGTATGATGTATTGTGTGTATAGGTTGATTCACACCAGTCCATAAGGAACTGTCCCCACTCTGAAATGCAGGAACTAAAACTCAGGTTCAACCAGTAACTCAGGGTTGTTCAGAAGTGGCAAATCTAGATTTAATCCCCGGGCTTTCTATTCCCAAGCCTCGTTGTTGTTGTTTTTGTTGTTTGTTTGTTTTGTTTTTGTTTTTGTTTTTTTAATTTCCTTAGGGGTTTTTTTCTTCATTTTCTGAAAATTTTACAAAACTGAGCTATAATTGACATATAACATTGTATTAGTTTTAGATATTCAGCATAAAGATTCGATAATCGTATATATTGCCAGAAGATCACCATCTTAACCACTATGTTAAAGAAGGTTCATGAATAATTTCACCTGACATGGAGGACATGGTAATATCTAAAGGGTACGGCAGCAAACAGATGGTGGTTCAGGAAATCCGTGGGCCCCGTAGATAAACAAGAAAGAACCAGAGCCCCGATAGGCAGCCCAGACAGGGCAACCAGGGATGTGACCAACGTAACAAATGTCCACCAATATTTTGGAGTGCCTGCCACTGGGCTCCATTTTTGGAACAGGCAGAGTGGAGAAGGCAAGAGCAGCAAGAGCACAGGTTAGAAGTGCAAGCCCAGAGGGCAAGGCTGCTGTACAGGTTACAGAGCAGGGCCTTAGGCTGGAGAAGCGGCCTTGGTCAGAACAGGGGTCTTGGGCTTATGGAATGAGATTCACGAACAATGGGGCAGAAGAAGAATGAAACCCAGAAGCCAGGCTTACTCTTTGATGAGTCAGTCGTACAGGGCTGGGCTGCTTCCAGGCTTCGTTATTTTAACCACAGAGACTATTTTTGAGCATCAAATGACTCACATCCTAGGAAATCAGCGCCTAGGAGTCTGACAAGTGGAACGATCAGATAGTTTCCTGGGCTCCCTAGAGGCATCTGTCACAACCTCAGTAGTTCTCTTCCAGCGTTTCAGCAGGAACTCATAAAAGGCTTAACTTCAGTTGACTCAGAGTTCCTTTTCTTAAGAAATTCTGAAAAGTTTTCAGGATGTGTCCCTGCGGATAGGTTTTGTTAAGGAATGTTTTTGTAGATCTGGCTTCTGCTTCCTTGATCTATACTATTATTGTCAATTAAAATTCTGCAGTCAGTGCTTCATCTTCTCTTTGATTTCCCAGAGGGACAGGAGTTACCTGTTCTAGAAGGACTGGTTTATTGGCTGTAGTAGTGCTTGCTTTGCTGAACTATGAGGAAGAGCTAATTAACAATGAAACAGAATGAGATTTCTTAGAATGTGAGTAGGCCTCAGTTCTAGCAACAGATTTTAGCAATGGATTTAATTGTTTTTCTTTTATTTGTACATCTTTAAAATTTTATGTCAGTTTCCTCTTCATGTTACAAATGACAAGGATTTGCAGAGTGGTGTTGCAAGAGATGACTGTAGAGGATAGAAATGCAATGGGGAGCTTTAGGCTGTAGGTGAGCAAAATGACTGCCATTTAAGCCACCGCCCCAACTATGGAAAAGCAGTCATCACTCTCTCTTATTTGTATATCTATGGATTCTTTATATAGGTACTTGAAGAAGCATTCAGAGTTTGGGTTGGTGCAGATGCAAAGAGATGCTATATATTCCAGTGCCAGAGTCAGATCAGGAGGTGACATCTGATTTCAGGGTTATCTGGGATAAGACACCACGGTTTCCTTGCCTGTTGATAGAAGTCAAATTCAATTCATCTTAATTTAATTCAGTTAATTTATTACACATTCATCAAATACCTGCAGCATGCCAGCTATGATCTCATAATATAGCAAAAGAAACAGATGCTTACAAATTAATGAGGATATACTATGATGCTTGATAATCTGGGAGGATTATATGAATGAATGAATACATAGGAGATGCTCATTAGAGAATTAGGAGCTTTTTAGTGAAGAGAGCATTAGGGATGAATCTTTTCAAATGAGCGGTAATTGGTGAGATAAAGAAGTGGGAAAGAGAATTGGAGGAAGAGGGACCAGGATGTGCACAATGGCAAAATGTGTGGAGGGTTCTGAGACTGGTCACCCGTTTATTTCATAATGTGGATCTGAGAGAGATGAGGCTGGAGAGAGACGTGGCCAGCCCTCATGGACTTATGGACAGTGAGACTCACTGAACTAATTTTAGCAAGGAGATGACCAGGTATGATTTGTGTTTGAGAACGATCCTTCTGGAGACAGTTGGAAATGAACTGTGGGCAGTGGATAGTAGGGAGGCTTGGGAGAGTGGCTGAAAAACATGAACTGGCCAATAACTGTGCTAGTTTGTTATGTTGCTATCTCCTGCTGCTCCCTGTGCTTGGAATGATGCTTCTTAATCCCATGGCTACTGCCTCCTCCTTCCACTCATCTCCACTCCTGCCTCCATTTTCCTTTGGCTTCTACCCATTATTTGGTTTCTGGTTATAAATCACCTCAGTAAGGCCTGATGACCCTAGTTAGTCTAACTTCATAAATATATATATATATATATATATATACATTTGATATTTCACTAATATTATTCTGCCTATGTAAACTTAAAGCTTCACAAAGGAAGGATGCATTTTTATATTTGTGCGTTCATTGATGCATTTCTAGCATCTAGCAGAGTGGATGTTTAATATTTGGTGAAAAGACGAAGTCCAATTCAGGGGGCACCTGGGTCACTCAAGTCTGTTAAGGGCTGCCTTTGGCCCAGATCATGATCTCAGGGTCCTGGGATTCCCATCTGAATCTGTCTCCCTGCTCAGCGGGGAGCCAACTTCTCCCTCTCCCTCTACCCCTTCTCCCTGCTTGTGTTCTCTCTCTCTCTGGTTCTCTCTCTACTCAAATGAATAAATAAGATCTTTAAAAAAAATGGGGAGGGAGTGACTGCAATTTAGAAATATTTTAGCAACTGGTACTGGTTATATAAGGACGATGCTCACAATACATCATAATCAGTTTATATCCCTGAAAACATATTTAATGAATTTCTTATCTAAAGGAGGCACATTTAGAAACATTTTTTCATCAGTGATTTCGTCATAAATGTCACATTTTACATTTTTCAAAAAATACTATTTCTCAAAAAGGTATTTTTTTCTGGGGTGCCTGTGTAGCTTAGTTGTTTAAGCATCTGACTTGGGCTCAGGTCATGGTTCCAGGGTCCTAGGATCCAGCCCAGTGTCTGGCTCCATGCTTAGTGGGGAGTCCGCTTGTCCCTCTCCCTCTGTGCCCGCACCCACTGCTCCTGCTCTCTCTGTCTCTCTCTCTCTCTCAAATAAATAAAATCTTTTTAAAAAAAGAAAAATTTTCTCATTAAAAAAACAAACCAGAACAATATGTCATCAATATTGGGTATTTGTTTTCATTCATGTATGTTTTAAAAAAGGGTTTATATGTTTCTATACATTCTGGTGTATCATGCACCGTCTTATATTTCTTGAGCTGGTACTAGCATATCCTTCAGGTGATTATTTTGTAACCTTTAAGCTATCTTTGGCTATTTGATTTTCAAGTTTAATTTTTATTAGAGCTTCAATATATGTTTTGTTGAGAAATCATACTGAAACAAAAATTTCTTTGGAATTTTTAGATATTATCCCCTTTTGTGCCAATAATTAGGTGGCTCTAATACATCTAAACTTAATTATTAAAGTGAACAATAGATACAGTTCGTTCTGACAGATAAGTAGACTGGCATGCCTAGGAGGAGGGATGTTCCTTGTTCCTGGAGATAATCAACTGCACACTGGGATGACTTGAGTTATTTGTAGAGCGAGTTCAAGCAGTCAATGAGTATGAGGACATTGAACTAGATGACCCTCAAATTTCCTTCCGACTTAGAGACTCTAGTTCTTTGATTTATTCTTACTGCCTGAATATGCACAGGTCCAAAGACACTAAAGACCCCAAATTCTATGTATTCATTGTATTTACTTATTCATTGTACCCTAAACCACTTCTAATTGAGGTATATTTGCCTTAACACTTAATTACACCTTAAATATAGAAAATAAAAATATTTCAACACTTACTGAACTTCATAACAAAAGAAGCAATCATTAGGGTAAGTTTCGCCATCAGATCCACAAATCGGTGTATATATTTCATAACAAATTCCCTCTTTTCCTGGTGGTAACTTCTTATATTTACTGCAATCAACCTGGAGATACATATTAAAAGTCTTGAACCAAATTTTTTTTCCCAGAATTTAGGATTTCCCAAGCAAGTTTAGAGGGCTTTCAAATCATCAGTTTCTTATTCTTTTTTTTTTTTTAAATATTTATTTATTTGACAGAGGGAAAGATCACAAGTAGGCAGAGAGGCAGGCAGAGAGAAGGGGAAGAAGCAGGCTCGCTTCTGAGGGGCTTGATCCCAGGACCCTGAGATCATGACCTGATCCGAAGGCAGAGGCTTAACCCACTGACCCCCGCCATGCGCTTCCAGTCTCTTATTCTAATTGTCTTTCCTCATCCAGCCCCTTTGAGATATGTCAAGTATAGAGATTTCATATGTCAGATATAAAATCACGAGTGATAAACTTCTTTATGGTAGCTTGTAACCAAATAATTTATCTAAAAATTAAAATGTGAATTTAAAAACATACATGGCAGAGTCCCAGATGTAATCATTCCCATGGGATTAGTTTTCTACACATCCTGCTATTTCTCTCTTTCACATAAGTTCTACCTGAATGCAAGTATGAGATGTATTATAGGAATACTTCCTATAGTTTTAAGAGCTAGCACATCGCTAGCAACTTTTACCATTAATTATTGGTCACAAAGCATGTGTTATACACTTCTTCAGTGCATAGACAGACACATGCATTTTACTGCTGTAGTTGAGAACCACTGTTGTAAATGCCAGAAGGAAAGCCAACATGAAGGCCCCTGCAGGAGCACGTCTGCAATCACCAAAATAGAGGTTTTCTGGGGTTTTCATCTATGAGCGAATTGAAGAGTATAGAGAACAAGAGTCAAACATGTCACATTTCAAATCCTGACTATATGACCCTGAGACCATCATTTTACTTCTCTAAGCCTTGTTTCTTTACCTGTAAAATAAGGGTGATAATAACTACATCGTAAGATTGAAGTAAAAAATAAATAATCAAGAAGATACATGTAAAATGTTTAGCACTTCATGACATGGAAAATACTACAAAAATGCTCGCTATTAGTTTTATCCCTTGGCTCTACATTCAGGACTACACAAATTCTGGCTCTGTACAGAAGAGTTTACGTTTCAGTTTTTCTGACTCACACCACATGTGATATGTTATTAATTGTTGAATGTCTCCACTTGGGTAGCCTGAAATACACCCAAACTTCAGGTTAAATTCATCTTCCCCTTCAGTTATGTTCCATTAATTGATCTATTCATTCCTTTGTTGGCCATACGCCACGTACTTTCTAAGTTTTAGGATTGCGCTGATGGCTGGCAGTACAAAGATTAGCAAACATGATAAAATGGCAGAAGGCGCTCAGAGGCGAGTGGAGTCTACTGGAATGGGAATGACGGTGCCCCTTGATGAGTATATGTCAGCACGATATCACTTCTTCTCCTTGCCTGCTCAAACCCCAGTGTCAGGACTTAAGTCACATTCACAGTGTGACCAAGAAATGACCAAGGCTTCATATTCATTAACTGTTTTCATTCTCAAGCAGCTACTAATTGTGAAGGATGGCTTGAATGCAGGACTGTCTGACTCCAAAATTCACATTCTTAACCCTCTTATTCTCTTTAATACATAAAATGAAAGACTCAAAGAAGTGAAAGAAGCTGCCTGCGTCCCACAGGCATACTGCTGAAAAGCCATTGAGCTTAGACTCCTGGTTTAGAGTTCTTACTACCACACCTAGATTTTCTCAACAACAGTTATTGCTTAATATGAATCATAAAGGGAAGGTTAAATTAAAATATCCATTCCCTAAGATAAAGAACAAAGATGGAGGTGACCCATTTAGCATTATAGGAGTCATGACTTGTCCTTCTTTGGTGCCGGTACAGTGCTCAACTCTCTTCAAACACTGTGGTTTTAACCCTCACAATAAATTTATGAGGCAAGTATTGTTGTCCATGGCCACACGATCAAGGAGCTGGAATTCAAACCCAGGTCTTTATAGTAACTCGGATGTTAGGTGCCTAACCACTTTGTTCTACTACGTCCATTTCAGAAAGATCTTTTAATGAATTTTTAAAAGCAAAATCAGTTTTGATACTTAAAAAATCTTCAAACATGTAACAATTTAATTAGTGTATAGTAGCAAATATTTCCTTGTTGATACTGGCTTTAAAATTACATAAAATATAAAAGTAAAACTTTTATATCAAGATGGATGTACTGACCTGTTGAGGGTGTATGGCACATTCTACATCTATAAGAAAAATAAAGACAAAAGAAACCAAATTAAACTCTGGAAGAACCTAATCATGTTGAAAATGATCTCTCATGTTTCAGTTCTTGGCCTATCAAAAATATCAGACTCTCTTCAGAACTGTGTATCAATATAATATCAAAGATTGAAGCTCAGCATAGATTTTTTTTTTCTTTTTTGGATAGGATTAGAGCATAGCCAAAAGCATGGAGAAGCTACTATAATAATGAGAAATTTTGTTCTTTCTTACCTCATAATCAGAGTTTAGAAAATACTGGAAAAAAGAAGTGGTCTTATGTCTAGGGAATGTCTGCTATTGTGTAGGAGGCAGATATGGCAGAAGCTGGACCAGCAGTTGAAAATTCTTAGGAAGCAAATTTCAACTTAATGCAAAAATAATAAGAGCTCGTGCTGCCAAACAATGACTGGGACAGGCTTTTTTTTTTTTTAAATTTAAATTCAATTAGCCAACATATAATACATTATTGGTTTCAGATGTAGTGTTTAGTGATTCATCAGTTGTGTATAATGGCCAGTGCTCATTATATCATGTGCCCTCCTTAATGCCCATCACCCAGTTACCCCACCCCCTACCCACCTCCCATTCTACCACTCTCAGTTGATAGGACAGTTTTATAAAGAAATGGGGTCCCCATAAACCCATAAATAGAGATGTCAAGTCAAAGCAGAGTCTGGATGTACACTGACCAAATATAAATATTTATATGGATAAGAATTTGCCCTTAGCTGACCATTTAGGTCAACTCAGCCCCAAAGGTGGTATCATTTAGTGATTTATTGGTAGAGACAAAAATGCATTTCGAAAAGCCTCCCTTATTATCTATGTGCTCTGTATATCCCAGAATTCTGTGACCAGAAGATGACATGAGCTGTTGGTATCAGGACAGAGGCGGTATTATGAGGGAGATACTTACTGAAGATGGCCATAAGTGCCAGAGCCAAGAGCAAGGCAGACTGTTGCTTCCATGCTGCTGAAGTGGCCAAGCGCAGTCAGATGGTGGCAAAACCAGTGACTTTCTGGTGTCTGCTTGGCCCACTTGGGTCTTGCCTTATATATTGTCAAGAGTTCCTGCCTCAATTGTGAAATAGCTATTTCCAGAAACAGAATCATGGGAAGAGGTCAGAAACATTTGCTAGTATGGGAATTCTTTTATTGTGAAATCAGTTATTTGCTCATGACATTTTAATAGATAATAGAACCCAATAAATCTGCTATTTCCTTATTTTTTTACATACTTGAGAGTTTGAGTGCTTTCACATCTGTTATACCATTGAATCTTCATAGTAAATCTATTGGATAGTTATTACCATTTTCTTTGTTTTACATATGAGAAAAATGAAGTGACAGAAGTTAAGTAATTTCACTGGTTTTACTACATATTCATCTTTTTACTACTTCCGGGAATACTCATCAGGCATGGCAGCCTTCTAAGTTCAGACATATTTCCAGTTTCCCCTCTTTCCTCTGATACCAAATAGGAAATGTGACCAGATAAGACTCCAGACTGGGCACAGAGAAAAGGTATCAATATCCAAGTCTTTTGGGGGGCTGGGAAGAAAAGAGCAGAGGCACAGGGAGAGAGAGAATCTCAAGCAGGCTCCACAGCCAGCACGGAGCCCATCACAGGGCTCAGTTCCATGACCCCAAGATCAGGATGCTTAACTGAGCCACCCAGACACCCCAACACCCAACTCTTGATTCAGCAGAAAAAAATAATGAATGATGCTCTTTAACAGGGGGATAATTTTCCCAAGTATCTCAATTTGAGGAGATGGAACAGTGAGTAGAGCTGGTGAGCAGTCACACCTCATTTACCTGTCAGATCTCTGGTGGAAGCTTCTTTATCAAGGGCCCTTGGGAGAAAGGTCTTCTCAAGGGCAATAATAAAGATCTATATGACCAGCTTAGCCAGTAATGGATTTAGTGACTGAAATGGCTGGACTGTCCCTAGAGCTTTGCCCATGATTCTCTAGTCCCCAAAACACAGCTTGATGATTCAAGAATGAGATGTTGACTTTGCCCTGAGCCATAGTTACATATGAGATCAGTGACATTTTACACTAATACAATCATTTTTAACAGACAAGCTCACCAATCTACTGACCCCCTCAACTTGCTCCTTGGCTAAAAATCCCCCATGTTTTATGCAGACTTGAGCCCAATCTCTCTCTCCAATTACAATAGGAGTATTCAAGACTATACTTTGAATGACAGCTTCCTTACCATTTTAACAAAGTGTCAAATATTTTAACAAGCTTACAAAATAAAGTTAATGGCACCATCATCATAAGCTTGTTATAAGTTTCAAATGAGACTGTATTTGTAAAGTTCTTATCCAGGGTCTGGCACATTTAGTAAGTTCTTAACAAATTTTGGTATTTGATAATAATGATCATGATAGCAAAGACAATGACAGTGACAGTGGTCTTAAGAAAAGACTCAGAAAGCCCGTAAGAACTATCTTAAAATAAGGAAGTGTTGTATCTTTGTGGCTGTACTGGAAATGATAAATATTGGCATGTCATCACAAAAGGAACTTAGTGATGATCAGTAAAGTTTGGTAATGACTAGAAGTAGAGAGATCCTTTTAAGTGTCTCCTTGGAGGTCAAATGAATACTTCTCAAGGACTTGCAGAGGTGATTCCTTTATTGAAATTGAAAACAGCCTCTATCTGCATTTTTAAACTTTTCTAACAGCAAAATACTTTGTTTAATGACAATAGCAATAACAGTAATAATACTTACTGAGCACTAATTATGTGTCAGCTAGTTTTGAAATTGTTCTATGAATATTAACTTACTTAAAATTTAAAACTATATTAGGCAAATACTATTACTACCAAGACTTCACAAATAAAGGAAATGAGGCACAGAGAAAATAAACAAGTTGTCCAAGATCACAAGAGTACATAGTGGAATTGGAAAATGTTGTAAAGAAGCATAATACACCAAACAGATAACAGACGTTCTCCATTCCTTGAAGAAGGACTGTGGCATCTTGGCTTCCTTGTGCCCATCTTCCCATAATGGCCCTTGAGTCACACTCATGGAGTCCCTAGGGGTCCACAGGATGATTTGAAGATCACTATTCTAGGAGAGAAGTTCCTAAATTCCACCCTCAAGTGGTGACTCCAGCACTTGAGGTGGGTCCACAGGGGTTCAGTTCAGAGGCAAGCACTACTTGAGGAAGAGCTTATCTGAATCAGAGCCTGGGCGTGGCTGGTTATAAGAGTGTGAATGCAGAAAAGAGAAGAGAAGAAAAAGAGGGTGATTTACAAGGAGCAAGTTCACACAGACTTCCAGGGCCATGAAGGAGATTCTCTGGTTCAGGGAATAAAGAGAAGTCATCTGAATTGAAGCCCAAGAAGAATTAAATTTCTAGATTTTTAGATATAAGATTAGAGGAGAACCAATACAAAGGTGACTCTCTGGAGGGTGTCAGAAAGCTGGGCTCTCTGTCAAATAAATAAATCAAATAAATAAATAAAATAAATAAATAAAATCTTTTTTAGGATTTTATTTATTTATTTGACAGACAGAAATCACAAGTAAGCAGAGAGGCAGGCAGAGAGAGAGGGGGAAGTAGGCTTCCCGCTGAGCAGAGAGCCCGATGCGGGGCTCGATCCCAGGACTCTGGGATCATGACCTGAGCTGAAGGCAGAGGCTTTAACCCACTGAGCCACCCAGGCGCCCCAATAAATAAAATCTTAAAAAAACAAAAAAGCAAGACCTTTTAGGCAGCCCTGAGTTATACTTCTTCCTGAGAAGAAGACGAAGAAGAAGGGAATGGAGAAGCAGAAGCAGAAGCTTAAAATGTCACTATGAATTGAAGGGTTTCTTTCTTATTTTTTCCCTCCTACTGAATTCTGAACTATTTTCAGTATGTATTGGTGGAGGGAGGGAAAGTAGGTAGAGCCTTATGGTTTATTTGAGAATTTACTTAAGAATTCAGCCTGTGTGGCATATCCTTCCCATATTCTCTTGCTACTTCCCATTCTGAAGTCACTTCTGTGACACTGCTTTCTTGGAGGAACAGGTCTTTCAAGTTACTAGTAGTACCTGTTTTGCAGGTACTAGAACACATTTTTGAATTTTAACTCTTTATTTTGAAATAATTGTTGCAAGATTAGAACAAAGAAATTCTCCCATACTCTTCACCTCAAGACTCCATTCACATTTTGCCATTTATGTCAATAAATTTTTTTATAACGGAATTTTTCTATAGAATTTTTATAGAATTTTTTATAACAGAATCATCCAATCTAATCAGACTGTATAAAAAAACTCTAACAGAAATTAACTCAAAATGATCAAAGACTTAAAGATAAGTGTTATAACTATAGTAGTCTTAGAAGAAAACATAGACATAATTCTTCATGACCTTCATGACATCTAAGTGGTTTCTTAGATATGACACTAAGAATGTAATAAGCAAAAGGGAAAATAAATTGGATTTTATCAAAATCCAAATTTTGCACTTAGTAGGATAGCCCACAGAATAGGAGATAATATTTGCAAATCATTGATCTGATCAAGGGCCTAGTATTCAGAATATATGAAGCTAAACAATATATGCAGCTCAAAACAAGATGGGATTGGGAGGGAGACAAACCATAAGTGACTCTTAATCTCACAAAACAAACTGAGGCTTGCTGGGGGGAGGGGGGGTTGGGAGAAAAGGGGGGTGGGGTTATAAACATTGGGGAGGGTATGTGCTTTGGTGAGTGCTGTGAAGTGTGTAAACCTGGCGATTCACAGACCTGTACCCCTGGGGATAAAAATATATGTTTATAAAAAATAAAAAATTAAAAAAAAATAACCAGACTAATAATCTACTTTAAAAATGAGCAACGGAGTTGAATAAACATTCTTCCAAAAAAGATATACAAATGGCCAATAAAGACATCAAAATATGCTCCTCATCATTCGTTATCAAGGAAATGCAATTGAAAGCCAAAATGAGTACCATTTCACATTCATTAGGATCACTTAAAAAAAGACAAGGCGTTGTCAAGGATGTGTAGAAATTGGAACCCTCATACATTGCTTATGGGAATGGAAAATGTCATAGCAGCTGCTTTGGAAACAGTTTGATAGGTTCTCAAAAAGTTAAATGTAGAGTTACCCTATTGCCCAGTAATTCTATTTCTAGGTATTTATCCAAGAGAATTGAAAAAAAAAAAAACCAGAGAAAAATTAAAAATAAACCCCTTGTATATGAATATTCATGTCGGCTTTACTCTTAATGGACCAATATTGCAAACAATCCAAGTATCCATCAATGGACAAATGACTGAACATAGTGTAGCTATAGAATGGAATATTATTCTGCTACAGGAAGGGATGAAATACTGACACATGCCACAACATGGGTTAACCTTGAAAACCTTATGCTAAGTGAAGGAAGCCAGACACAAAAGACCTATAGTGTATGACTCTATTAATGTATGATGTCCGGAATAGTGAATTCGTAGGCAAAAATTAGATTCTTGGCTGCCAGGGCCTGGAAAGATGGGGGAATGAGAGTGACTGCCAGTTGGTTGGAGTTTCTTTTTGGAGTCACGAAAGGTATTGAAATCAAATAGTGGTGCTGGTTGCACAATTTTGTGAGCAGACTATAATTTTACATTTTAAAAACAAGAATTTTTATAACTAATACAATGCTGCTTATTAATTATACTTCAATTTTTAAAATTAAAAAAACAAAAACATGAATTTTATAGTATGTGAACTATTTCTCAACAAACAGCAACAAGGACAACAACAAAAGATCCATTCAGGATCATACAATATTATGTTCTTTAGTCCCGTTCAAAGCAGAATATTTAAAAGGCCTGTTCTTGGTTTTTCAAAGTTGTAGGTGAGTTATTTTATAGAAGGTTTCTGAATTGGAGTTTGTCTCATGATTCCTAATAGTTGTATTTGGGTTATACATTTTTGGCAGGGAAATACAGAAGTTATTCTGTATTCTTCATACTGTATACTTTGAGATAATATCCATGATGTTGATTTGCCCTATCACTGACTATGCTAACTTTGATCACCTGTGCCCATTAGTGTCTACAATGTTTCTCTACTCTACTGTTACTCTTTCTCCTTTCAAAATTAGTAAATATTTTGTGACAAGATCTCTTGAGATTATTTGAATATCTCATCTTTCATCACAGTTTTACTCATGGTATTAAGTGAGGCCATGTTCAAATGGGGCAAACTATATAAGTAAATTCATGTAATCTTATATGTTCAGATTGTATATTTGCCTTTTCACTTTCTAGTATCAGTTTCTAAGGAACTGAAATGTTCCCATATCCCAAACCAGGAAAAAAACTCCACAGCATTTACTGATCATGGGCCTTTACTTTAAAATACCAAACATATTTCCAAGAATGTAGTCTATATGTTCAGGCCCGGGTAAATGTTGGAGAAGGATGGGCATACAGATCTTAATCAACACTTTCATTTCCATAGAACTGTACAGTTTACAAAGCATGTTCACATGCATATATCATCTGACTCTCACAATGCACAGGTTAAATTAGGGATTGTTATTCTCTTGATTTTGTCAACAAGGAAAGAGATATTGCATACATAAATGACCAACCTACAGCCACACACCTGGTGATGTCCAAACTGGCATAAGCATACAAGTCTCCTGTTCCAAGTTTTGTTGTGTTCTCCTGAGCTGCTTGGAGGAGTTTTATAATGAAGACAATGATGACGAATATGCCAGAGATTTCAGTGATGCAAGTGCTAATCGGTATATAGCTAAGTGAGTAAAACTGAATAAAGTCATTTTTTTCTCCAAGGCCTAAACTTAGGTAAAAATTAAAAAATACACCTACTTTACATTTACATTTATGGTGGTTTAAGAGCTTCCCTGGGGCAAAGATATACTCTTCCTGGCAGAGGAAAAGAAAGAAATACATACGACATAGTAAGATATATATATATCTGTGTGTGTATATATACATGTGTGTATACACACACACACACACTTATTGTTTGTATGTTTTGTGTTTTCCATTGATGTTAAAAGCTTACGATAAAAACCAAAAGTCTTTCATTGCCAATATCGCTTCAGTGGGAGCTAATTTTAATCATTTCTCTTCTAAGGTTGTTACCATCATAATTCTCAGTGGTATACTTAAGATTCTACCATTTATTGATTGGTTGGTTGATTGGCCACCATTTTTAAAAATTTTTTCATTGTGTTATGTTAGTCAGCATACAGTACATCATTAGTTTTTGATGTAATGTTCATTGTTTACATATAACACCCAGTGCTCCATGTAATACATGCCCTCCTTAATACCCACGACCAGGCTCACCCATTCCCGCACCCCACCCCACTCCCACTCTAAAAGAATGTTTCTTGGAGTCCACAGTCTGTCATGGTTCATCTCTCCCTCCAATTTACCCCATTCACTTTTCATTTCCTTCTCCTAATGTCCTCCATGTTATTCCTTATGTTCCATAAGTAAGTGATACCATATGAGAATAGACTACCATTTGGGGGGAAAGTTAATTTATATTATCTTCCCACTTTTAGTTCTTCCAAAATTTTGATGAGTATATCATGATTTTTCAAAAATTCTATGTACTACCTTTATAACTTTAAATAATATATCTTAGTCACTTTCTATTATTCTCATCCTTAGGCAGCATCTCATAACCCTACAAGAAACTTACCTGCCTCCATACACTTCCCTCAGTCAACTTTTCTCTCTAAACATTTTACACCTCTATGTTTACTTTTACATTTCAGATGTTAAAGATATGCACATTCTGTTCTGTATGCCATAATTCATTCTTCTACAGTTCAACCACAGGTTAATTCCAAAATTTAAAGAACAATAACTATTTTTAGTTATTGACCGTGTTCTGGCTTGACCTTGTTCTGGCTTGACAGTGTTCTGGCTTGACCTTGACTTTGAACTTGACTTTGAATTTGACTCTGATTCAGACCCATATTTTATCCCAATCATCCAGACCATGTTAGGTGTGTCATGATCATGGGGACAGAGTCTGTTCTTACATGATTATATAACACTTTAGCAGCAGAATATAAATGCAGCCATGATCCAACTATTTATAAGTGTTTTTATACCACTTTTAAGAAGTTACTCTAGCTATGGATTCCCTCTCTCCTCCTTCTTCTTCTTCTTCTTTTTTTTTAAGATTTTATTTATTTATCTGATATAGAGAGTGGAGAGATCACAAGTGGGGGGAGAGGGAGAAGCAGGCTCCCCGCTGAGCAGAAAGTCCAATGTAGGGCTTGATCCTACATTGACCCTGGGATCATGACCTAAGCCAAAGGTGGACACTTAACTGACTGAGCCACCCAGGCACACCTCCCTCTGTCTTCTTGAGTCTATGAGGAGATAAGATTTCCACAGACCTCTTTGTATCTTTAGGGAAGCCTGTTGGTGGACAGGGCTATCCTTTTTCAATTTCTGGGCCACGAATAGTTCTGGAACAAGTGAGGGAAGAAGTGAACATGGGAAGGAGAAAGTAAGGACCATGAAAATACACCAAGGTCTAATCTGGATCACTAGTTTCTTGTGAGCTATGTCTATCATTAAAGACTTCCTCAACGTGTTGTGGTCACATAAGCATCCTCTGTAGAAGGAACTCCAGCTTCATCACTAAGAATGAATTACAGACCTCTGTATTTAAAACAAATGTACAATTTGCCAGTAATTTCAATTTTGTCTTGGTACATAGTGGTATCTGCATTTTACAATTATGGAAGGGAAGTGTTAGGTCAACCCTGCAGTAGTCAGTGCCAGAGATGTTCTATTAAGGCTACAGCAGGAGGTTAGCAAGGTGAGAGACAAGAAAAGAGAAATTATGGAATGCTCATGAAAAGAAATGGGCAGGAAAATCTTCCCTCCAGGGTTGACTTCTTTTTTTTTTTTTAAGATTTTATTTATTTTTTATTTATTTGACAGAGATCACAAGTAGGCAGAGAGGCAGGCAGAGGGAGGGGACAGGGAAGTAGGCTCCCTGATGAGTAGATAGCCTAATGCAGGGCTTGATTCCAGGACCCTGGAATGATGACCTGAGCCAAAGGCAGAGGCTTTAACCCACTGAGCCACCCAGGCACCCCCAAGGTTGACTTCTTATAATGAAGGAAGTGCCCCTCCAAGGAGCTTTGGAAAAGAGACTAATTTAAAGGACCAGTATGGTCCATAGACTAGTTCCCAGTGGCAGGTACTGATTAAGGAAAGTAAAGACTCCAGGACAGTGTAAGGTGTTCACTGATGTGTATGTATGTGTGTGTGTATGTGTCTCTTGGAAGTCACTTGGTATTCTTCATACAAAATTTTCTCTTAAAGAAGATTTATATGTTTCTCGGTTCTATTTTTCAACTGAGATATTATATCCTGATCTAAGTAACGAGTACAAGCAGCAGTAAAGATAAACTCGCTGGGGAGATTCTTTTATTGAGGTACAAAAAGAAGCCTGGAAGTCAGTAAGGCATGAGTTTGAGGAAGTCCATGACTTTCTTCGCTCAAAAAAAGAGAGCACTGCCCAAAGCACTGGCCAAGATGAGACAGTCAGAGCCAAGGATGATGATGACGGTGAAGATATCATCGCTCTGTACCCATGTCTGTGGAGAAGTTAACAACTTCCTTCATGAAGAAACTGAACTTTTCCATTACTTTTCCTATAAGAAAACACATAATAAGATTCATTAAACCAGAGGAAATATTATATAATGTCAGAGCCAAAAAGAACTACAGAAATTATGAGGCAGAGATTAATGTTATAGATGAAGAAACTAAATCCCTGAAAAGGAATATAGGACCTGAAAAGGAAGGTCCTTGCCACAGACACTTTCTGACAGAGACAGAAGCTGAGTCTCCCTAGTCCAGTGATACTTCTACCCTACCTACTGCCTCCAGGGATCCCAGAACCTGGGCCCATCAACCAATGCCTTATAGTAACAAAGGAGGAGGACTTCTGGCACGGGAAGCTGAGGCAGTCCACCGCCTGCCCCTCAGCCTTTCCTGGCCAGCAAGGCCTGTGATGAAGCTGGGTCCTGCATTCGTGAGAACGTCTACCACATGTCCCCTTCAATGTCCCTGAACACAAGCCAGCTTCTAGGCCAAGGCCCAATGTGTGCGCATGTTAGAGCATCTTCCCTTTCATGAATTTTCCCTGTTCCTAAATAGAAATAAAGATGCAGACATATCCTTCTGAGCTCAGGGCCTAAACTGATATTCTAACTTGTTTAGATAATCACAAAGATGAAAAATACAAGACCAAAGATGGGTAGCCAAAATCCAGTGGTCTAAAGGAAACTTAACAATGAACAAAATGGACTTAGTGTAAGGTAAGAAATGCTAAGGTGCTTGTTCTGCATTAAAGAAGTGACAACTACCTAGTTATGATGCCTTCAAAAATACTGCACAGACCAAACAAAAATACTTTAGCAAAACATGCCCATGGAACCCAGGTCTAAGCACGGAGAGCTTGCATCCCCTGTTTTAGATAAGAAGAAGAAAAAAAAATTCAGGGTAAGCTTCTCTTCTTCCTCCCTGAAGCTAGAGTTGTTTAGAGCCCCTAGGAATGTGAGAAGGATAAAGGCTCTCTAGCCACAGTTTGTCTACGAATCAAGCAGTATGGCCACAAGTATCTTAGAAATCATGTAGGATAGTGGTTTTCAGTGATTATTTAGTATGGAGTTCAAAATCTTTCTTCTAACAAGGTACTGTGGAGATCTCCACTACCTAAAATAGCCAAAAGCTGAACTTGGGATTGGAGATCACCCCCAAATGATTCCCTTAGTCCTCTTGCCTCTCTAGAACCTCTGAGCTTCTTGTCTTACTGGACTCCCTCAATTGAGACAGGAATTGGCAGGTGGGTGATGGATGGAACTAGTTCAAGCTGGCAGAGCAGGTAGCCCAAACCTAGCCTGACTGTGAGACAAACAGCTTTCTCTCCCTCCCAGCTGTTTCTGGAATAAGCACAGCTTATGGAGAGTGAAACAGGCTCATAGAGGAGAGGTTTTCAGTGAAGGACACTGGCCACAACTTATTTTTCTTCCCATGAGGTACTCACAAGTTCTCAATGCATAGGTGGCATTCATTCCCATAGGTGATGTAGTCAGAACCACAAACAGGCAGGTATGTGATGGGGCAGGGGATGGCCACCACTGGGTACTTCTTGTAAATGCTGCAGTCCACCTGCTGTGGGCACAAGAGAATGTCCTAGTCTATGCTGGCCTCTGTTGGGCAGGAAGCAAAATTCCATCCTAGGAGTCCCAGATGAGATATTCTGATGCCGCTGTGGCTACTTCTACTAATAATATCATGACCATGACGAATACTAGTACTGCTATCCCCACCTCTGTCACTACTAGCATATTCTGTTAATAATTCCTGAGCACTTCCATGCTAGGCTTTAAGCTTAAATCATATACGAATTTTCTTTGTTTAATCTTCATAACAACTGAATAGGGCAGGTTCTACTATTACACCTATTTATAGAGGGGGGAAATTAAGGTTTAAAAACAGAGAAGTTGCATAATGTAAAAGCTAGTTGGTGGTGGGGTTGGGATTTAAATTCAGAGTCCATGCGATTAACCATGATAACTCTGTCCTGCCTCTCACTTGTCCTTTTCATGAAGACTTTACCAACCTCTCAGCTGGAAGTCATCTCTGTCTCCTTTAACTTGAGATTTTTATTTATTTATTTATTTATTTTTGTCTACAGTTACTTATATGTATGTCTTATTTCTTCAACTGACTTCTGGAAAATAGAGGAGATTTTTAAATCTGTGTCCACCTCCTCCTTTGCCCCCTCCCCAAACACCCTGAATTAATTCTACATATATATTTCAAAAAGATTTGTTGACTAAATGACAGTCAATAGGAATTGAAATTAAAATCTAAATCAATATACTCACTGTTGTTAAAGGCAGACTAGCCGCTTCTGAAAGAGAGTTACAGATGGAAAGGTGAAAAATGAAGCAACTTCTTGAAGTCTCATTAATTAATGTTAATTTGGGCTTATGGATTGAGACTTTGTATTTGCATCAGCACACATTCTGTTCTTATATTAAACTCTAGCTGTTTGCAGAAGAAGCCAAATGGCCAACAAGGTAAGCCCTTTATTCGGGCAGGAGAATTAACCAGTTTCTTCCCTTTATTGACTATGGGGCATTTTCTGGAGCTTATGTCTTTGGTAATGATTCAAAGTCAGATAACAATAGACAGCTTTGCAGACACCCCTCCTAAGAGCCTGAAGTGCCACCATCTTTGAAATTCTCCCCCTCTGAACTGATACAAAGAAATAGGATGGAATGTCCTTAAGGTATAAGGATCTTAATTTATTTAAATAATTTTCACCATATAAAAGTCTAACTGTTGACTCCTGGGCTTTGGAGAATTATGTTTTATTTCGATTCTCCTGGATTAATTTGGGGAGTTTTTCCAAGTTTTTCCATATCATTGCACGGAGGAATAGTATCTAATAACACAACCACTTCCAGTGACCTTATGGAATGGTAGACTTATGGAGAAATTAGTTCTTTTTTTAATCTATGGCTCCATGGATGAGAATAAAAATCCTTGAAAGGGAGAACACTGGACCCTACACTCCCCAGCACCTGTTGGTACGTAAGTGTCTCCCTTCTTAGGTCAGGGCTTATTGTATTATAAGCCAGTACCCTTTAAGTCCATATGACCAGACATTTCCCTCTAATGCTGAGAAGGGGTTATTTGGGAAGACAATCTTAATGGCTACACAGGGCACTCTCTGCCCTTAACTCACCTGGGTTACTGAAGAAATGAGTCATTGTGCAGAGCAGAAGGAGCCCCCCGATGGTCTTCATGGTAGAGATGGCTATGATGCAGAGGCTGTCAGGGCTGTCACACCAGCTACGTCAGCCAGACCCTAGGAAAGGGGTCAGGTTTATATGCCACTGCTTGGTTTCTCCACCTTTCCTGTGAGGTCATCCAGAGTCAGTATTGGCTCTGAGAGGCTCTCAAAACACACTGTCACACCCTGGGTGGTGTTGCGGTTCTTGTCACTTAATTGCTACTTATTATTTGACCGAGAAATTGATTATTTGAAGTGAGAAGTATTTTCCTGCCTGCACCAGAGGTGGGGACTGTTATTTAGAATTCTCAACTTCAAGCAGTAGAAGAAATGAACTATAGGCCACTTGGCCCATTTATGAAATAAGTAAAGACGTCAAACTTTTTTTTTTTCACCAAATAAAGAATATTAGACTCAGATTAGGCAGATCACACTTAAGTTTATTTCTTGCCTTCTGGGGAAATACTGTTTATTTTTGAAGCAATGAACGCAGGAAGCAAACTGGGACCTGGTGGGAGGAATAGTGACCTTAGCGTTTATGAGACTTGGAGAAGGGCATTGACATTTTCTAGCTGTGTGAACTTGGGTGAGTCATTTATGTTCCATGAGCCTGTATCAGTCAGAGAGACCTAGTTATGCCGTGCTAATATATAACCTCAAGATTACTGTGACTTAATATGTTTGTTTTTTACTCAAGCTATCCACATGGAGCTGTCAGCAGATGGTGCCGTATTGCCTTCAATGCATCCCAAGTGGGCTGAGTCGTTTTGGAATACTGTTCATTGTCAAAGCGAAGTAAAGATGTGTTCTTGAGAATTTCCATTTTCAGCAATTATACGTTCCTCTCAGAAGTGGCAGGGGGGTGGGAGGTTGGGGTACCAAGTGGTGGGTATTATAGAGGGCACGGCTTGCATGGAGCACTGGGTGTGGTGAAAAAATAATGAATACTGTTTTTCTGAAAATAAATAAATAAATAATAATTTAAAAAAATATATATATAAGAGGGATGTTAAAGACCCCTACTATTACTGTATTACTCTTAATTAGTTCTTTTGTTTGTCATTAATTCTTTTATGTATTTGGGTTCTCCTATGTTGGGTACATAAATATTTACAGTGTTAAAAAAAAAAAAAAGAAGTGACACTACTGTCATTTTCCCTCACCATCAAGTGACCCGGCTCAACCATAGAGGTCACAGTGTGATCTTATCTTGTCTCTTGAAGACCAGAAGGGAGAGAACTGGAAAATAGTTGCCGAACTGTACAGAGACCACCTCAGAGCCTTAAATCCATGCCCTGTCAAATGGGACCTACTTCTAACCACAATAGAATTTACAGAACTGAAGTCACCTACATGAAAATCTGTTTTAAAATGCAGTGTGTCATTGTTACTGTGATTGTAATTTTTGTTTCCAAAATTTTTAAAGCTTTATTTGTTTGTTTGTTTGGCAGACAGAGATCACAAGCAGGCAGAGAAGCAGGCGGGAGCGGGGGTGGGAGGGGGAAGCAGGTTCCCTGCTGAGCAGAGATCCTGATGCAGGGCTTGATCCCAGGACCCTGAGACCATGACCTGAGCCTAAGGCAGAGGCTTAACCCACTGAGCCACCCAGGTGCCCCATGATTGTAATTATTATTAATGATCTGTCAAAGGTCTCTGCTATGGTTTGCTGACATTAGATTGTAAACTATTTCCAAACACAATGGTCCAATTAGCTATTTTTTGTTTGTTGGGCATGAGGCTATATGTACAAAAACCTGGAGGAAGACAGTGGACTCTGTTCTACCAGTCTTTTGCTTGGTGGCTTTATTTTAGTACATTCTGAAACATAGCATCTGCAAGGATAATAAGATAATAATAAGTGACATTGCATGGCTTCCCAAAATTTTGACTTCTACATCTGTTTGGGAAGGAATATAATGTAGTAGTTAATATAGGCATTGAGTCCAGAAGGTCTTATTTGGAACTCTTGCTTTTAATAATTGTTGACTCTATGACTTTAAGTATACAGGTTACTTAAAGTATACAGGTTACTTAGGTACACAGGTTACTTAGATTAAGTATACAGGTTACTCTGGATGTTTAGATTTCCTCATCTGTAACATAGAAATAATATTTACTGCCCCAAATAGCTTTGAATAGTGAATGCCATTACATATATATATATACACTCTTGTGTGTGCATGTGTGTGTTTGTGTGTGTGTGTATCAGAGTGCCAAGATTATAATTAGAGCTTCATACATGGTAGGTACAATATGGAATGTGATCTTCAGGACAACTCATTGAGGAAGGAATTTTTATTACCCTAATTTTACCGGTGAGTAAGCTGAGACTCAGAGGATTCAAGTAATCTTTACAAGGTCATGATACTAATTAATAAGGGAGACTATGCTGAGTTCAGTAATGGAAAAGAAGAGAAGTAAATGCCATAATAAAGAGAGTTCAATATAAGTTTTATTGTTTGCTATGATAGTTTGAAGACAAGGAATATTGAGAAAAAACCATTATGTTTCAAGAAGAGGTGTCTTTGTTGCAGTTTGAAAATGTATTTAGCAAAGAGGAATGGGAATGTGTTCAAAGGGAAATTAGAATGAAGTAGAGAATATCATATAATTTTTTCAGATATTTGATAGTCAAAGGGAGGAGGGAGTGAAAGAAGCTAAGGCTTCAGGAAGGTCTAGAATAGATTGAACCTGTCTTACAGCCAAAGGGAAGAAGAATGAATTTAAGATACATGGTGAAGGGTGGCTAATTACAGCATTATAGAAAATTGTAACTGGGAGAAAACTATAATTTGTCCTGCAGATCACATTATCATATATAGAAAGATAGATATGGTATGATATATCTATATATCTATATCTATATCTATATATCTATCTCTCTATATATAATCTCATTCAATACTCAAAGCCATTCTGGGATGTAAATATTATTTCTGTGTTACAGACAAGAAAATTAAAACATCCAGAGCATAACCTGTATCTTTAAAGTTGCAAATCAACATTGTATGGTTGGCTCTGGCTGCTAAGTTCTGGGGTTGCCTTTTGCAATAGAAAAATTGGGATGGTATGGAAGCTGGAGAAGTCTGGAGAGGCTTGGTACAGACATCAAAGAAGAATGTCAGATAGTCAACAATGGTTATGAAAATTAATGGCCACTAGACAAAATTAGCCCTAGATTTTTGCAGGTTCAGTCAGTACTATGCTGAATATTTCTCCCAAAATATATTATGACACCAACTAAGAAATGAAAAAAAAAAGTGACTTTCTGGATAGGGAGTATGTACATCAGAGACTGGAGGGGAGCCATAGAGATGGCCGTAGGCTCAGAAGAGAGTCAAGTATTCAAGAAGGTTCTGATAGACTACGCAAGGTGTGGGTAGTTGAGAGTTTAGAGGTCAAAGTTCAGAATACATGTGGACTTAGTAGTAGTAGTAGGTTTGGAGAGTATGAACAATTGTTTATGGAGGCTTTGGCTAGTAGGCAAAATGTCAGATTAATTTCTCAGGTGTGGGGCTGAGATATTAATCCTCAGGGGGTATCCAAATATAAAGCAGATAAAAGATTGGTGGAAATAAAGTTCTTTGGATTTTAAAAGGTGAGGAAAAGTGAGATCAAATGATCAGGCATAGATGGGTTGCTTAGGTTTGGGCAGCTGTTTACATAGAAATTTTTAAGTTGCATAATGAGCCATGAATTATAGAGGGAGGATCCTTTGGAGGTGAAAGGTGAAGCTTGAGAAGACAAAAAGTCATCTGTTTAGGCTGGAGGCCATGTCTTTATTTCTCCTAGCCTTCCTGCAAGGAGGGAGAACTTGAGACCTTGTAAGATGATGACCATGGCTCCATGCTAGGGAAGGCAGGGTAGAACTAATGTGGAAAAACATAAAAATGAAATGAGAAAAAAATTTGAGAGTATTAGGTATTTCTTCCCCCAGTGGATTTAAGGTGCCACACGGAAGAGAAAGATGAGCCATCAGAAGGTTGGAGATGAGTAGTAGAATTAAATTTGTGCAGGACCAGATTAAAGACGTTCTGGGTCAGTTAGCTGGAGGGAAAGAAGGAAGTAGCACCATGGCTGGGCAGTAATCCAGGTATAGTATAATGGCTGTAAGAGGGGAAAGGTACAGTAAGAAATTTAACCATATATTATGCACTTACTACGTGCTGCACTGTGTTACACTTGGCATGTGCGTTATCTCATTTAAGATTTAAAATAATCCTATGAGATTGGTGTAATTATTTGTCCTGTTATTTAGCTGAGGCAATAGGGACTTAGAGAAATGGCTAGTTTAAGGTTAAAAGCCAGGGCATTTTAATTGCTCTTGTGTATTGCCTTTAAATCTAAATCTAAGAGATAGATTTGGAGACACATTGGAAATTAGAATAATAGGAGTGAAACTGGTCAAATCAGGGAAGTCAAGAAGGACAGCTAATGTTTTAAATGAGCAGGCAGAAGGAACTGAGCGCTGGATCAGAGTATGTCACCTTTTCATGGGTGAGGATCATCTGGAAAGAAGCAGGGTCCCAGTGGGGAGAGAGGGTGATCTAGAGTCAGAGGACAAGTGTTCCTTCTGCATCATTCCACTCTCATCTGTCTAAGGTGCAATGCTGTGACAGTTCCTTCTCTACACTGTGCTTCCTGCTTCTCCCACATCTCCTGCGATGGTTTGAGATGGGTGCTTCAGGTTTTCAAGTTAAAAACCCTTCCTTGAAACACTAATATGTACAACTGATAAATAAGTCTGTGGATTGGAGGTGGTAGAGAAGAAGCTGCAGCTCTACTATTTAATTCTGTATTTACCTCCTAATTGCTGTATCAGCCCATTCCAAACCCCCTAGGTTCCTTCCTTCCTGGCCTCTATCACATACTCCATCCAACACCCTCAAGGCCTTCTTGTGATCATTTTAAAATCAATGGCCTAGATTTGGGTGGACTAGCTCTTGCCTTTTGTTTCTCTTCTCTTTCTTCCCTATGTGGCTCCTTCACATTCTAGCTCTTTTTCTTCTTCCTTTCCTTTTCCTTCACCTCTTCCTCCTACTTCTTTTTCTCTACCTCCCCCTCCTCTGCCTTCACCTCTTCCTCTCCACCCTGCCCCTCCTCCTCTTTCACCCCTCCCCCTTCTTTCTCCCTGCCCCTCCCTTGCTTCCCTACTCCTCCCTCTTTCCCTCTTTCCCCCTCCCCCTTCTTCTTTGTAATCCTCACTGTTCCTGCCCTTTCGTGTACTGGGACACTATAACCTAGAGATATGGATATTTGCATTTTGATCTTGTGTCTGGCAAGAACTTGTTCCTTGATTTTCGCAGCAACAAGGAGTTAGCACATCCAGGGACCCTATGCTTTGATTCTCTTTAATATTTTTTTGGAATTGCTGAGGCCAAACAGTTTCAATTATGGGACAAGGTGATGTAAATGAAAGGTAACAACTCTTTTTCCTGTTGGTTCCTTTTGCTCCTGTGTGACCTCACACTATCAGGATTTAGTTTTACACATACACACACAGCTTCCAGCTCCTACTGGTAAAGATCACGCCTATCAGTCTATCATGCTCGGTGCTGAAGGAAACATTGTTTCTTTTGGGAAGACCCACAATGCACTTTATTTTATTAGCTTCATTAAACATCTGTAATACTTTAACTCCATTTTCTCCAAAGTTAATTTGCCATAGTTTACTTTACAAAATCTACAGAGATGTTAGTGTTGAGAACTAAGGATTTACTCTAATTTCCTCGAGGGTTATGATGTACAATATAAAGATTTGTTACTAAGGAAGATCACTGAATTTTTGGTCTGTTTGGCCTGCTTAGCAGTTCTTCATCATATGGAACAGAACTCCACCTCGGTAGGGCTTCTATATGGCTGTCTAGTGTCCTCAGTGGAGACTGAGGGAATGAGTCTGCTCTCTCTTTCCAAGTCTATCCCTTCAGATATTCAAAGGCAGCTCTGGAGGTTCTAGTCAAAGTCCTTTTTCTACAGATGATACAGATCAGCTTCTTTAAAAGTTCTTTTACAGTGTAGAATCCCTTAGGTTCTCTAGACCCATTACTTAATAACAGTGAAACACAAGCCGTAATCACCCTCACCATTTCCCTTTGCTATTCTGGTCAGTGTCATCCTCACTGGAGATAACAGAGAGAAATAAGGAAGACAAAAATCCTACTTCTTAGAACTTCCTTTCTTGTAGGATAAAAAAGGGAAAATAATAAAAAATAGTAAGACAATTTCATATTTCGACAAGTATTTAAAAGAAATTGTATCATGGCATTGGAAGAGTAAAATGTGGAAATAAGGAATGTATTGCATTGGGTGATTCGAGAAGTCTTCTCAGAGCCTGAATGATGAGGACAGACACCTGCATGATGACAAGGAGCCATTTTGGAAGAGCCAGGGAATCA